>NC_060125.1:200623439-205623439 GCF_021461395.2 Schistocerca americana | reverse complement strand
ACCTACATAGGTAGGAATGATCATCAAAATAAAATAAGAGAAATCAGAGCTCGAACAGAAAGGTTTAGGTATTCGTTTATCCCGCGCGCTGTTCGGGAGTGAAATGGTAGGGAGATAGTATGATTGTGGTCCGATAACTCTCTGCCAAGCACTTAAATGTGAATTGCAGAGTAATCATGTAGATGTAGATGTAGCGACATTTTCATAAAAGGGACTCCAAAAGGCTGCAATCATTACCTACCATCATCTTTTACCTCGTTTTTCCATGTTTTATGTTTGATGATATACCTTAACCTTGGGACAATTTCCCCGGGCGTCTCAGAATAGTTACGCCCTGCTGTTATCGCTGTATACTGTGCTTCATTGCGAGGTGGATGTTGTCGACATATCGTCTCAGGGTACGCAACAATACAGGGGTCTCTGCAACGACCCACGCCGTTGCTGAGCAATTAGTTTCAGACAACTGGTGAGCAACATGGTTCTTTCCGTCCCCATCCAGCAAATACTAAGAAGACCATTAGATGCAGGAAGTTCACGGTTCAAGGACAACAGTCAGAAGGCAAGTCATCAAGAAAAGCGTTGTAATTTACTTTCCTTTCTTTGCAAAAATTTAATTATTGCCTATATATGGATTAGTGCAGAGCACAGCGAATGAAAAAATCAAACCGTATTATTTTTTGTCTTTTTATCTGTACGTAAAAAGTAACATGAACAGGCCATATGAGAAAATAATCTGACTGCTTTAACAGCATTTTCTTTTATTCACTCCAAGAAGTGAAACGACCTGTTCGAGTTGTGGCCAATTAAAAGTCGCGGTTCTATTCAGACAATTATCAGAGAAACTGGTAGTGGACAAAATGGTGAATCCGAACTGTGTATAAATGGGATGAGTTTGCCATTTCACACTTACGTCTTACAACCAAGGGAAGCTTCCCGACAATCTAGGTCGAAAAGTGAGGTAGGAACTATTTTAATTTATTTCTGAGACCTCGACCTTCTTTGAGTATACTGTCCTAAGTGAGTTGCACGTGGGCATTTTTATCACTGCGCACGTATTAGAATAGCGTGTCAAGAGTTATCAGTTTTTTATCAACGTGGAAAAATTTTAGGTTCTTGTATGGTGGGCGCTTCCGTAAGAAGGCAGCCGAAGTGTTTGGTGTTTCAAGAGACATCGTATCGAAGGTTTATACCGCACACAGCTGAAGAATATCATCCGCTAAGTCACAATGCTGACAAAAGTGTGTGTTGAGTGATTGTCACAGACGGTCTTCTAAGAGCATATTACGGAATATAAGAGGATGATAGCTACAAAAAAAAAAAAAAAACTGCAGAACAGAATGTCGCATTCGCGTACCCTGCCAGCACCAATATTACACATAGGTACCTCCATAAGCTGGGAATTGATTAGATCCCGTAGAACTTACAAAATGCAGGGATGTCTATCATTACATTTCAGCAACCGTATCTAAGTTACACTGACGGATAAAAACAGGCAACCCGTTGTACAAATATTATAAGCCAGTGTAAGGGTACTTTCATCAGAAAAATCTATAGTTAGTCAACGTAGGAGCATAACAAACACTTCAAAAATCTTAAGTAGCACTGGAAGTATTGAAACACAACAGGTATTATTGTAAAGATTCGCATTGCATGGAGAGATAATAAAACCATTTGAGGTGACGTGCTCAAGTCAAATACGTGAAAGTTACTTTGTAAACCCAACACTAGGAGTAAAGCCGCAGCCATACACAGTAGGCCGCTGGGACTGACACCATAGTGATAGGTGCGTCAACTGGTTACGCCACTACCGCCCGTGGATTAGCGCATTGCGCACCACTAAGGGAGCGCTCTTAGAGCAAAGCGGCACAAATTAGAAAGAGCAGTTATGTTGTAAACGTAAATAGTTATAAAAACAGTAGAAGCCTAATAACAGAAATATAAAAATCGGTAGTGAATAAAATGTACTGTAAATGCTGACAGGTGAAACAGCAGTTAATACGCATAGTCTGTCCAGTGCAGATAGTATTTAAGCGCTCAAAATAAATAGAATAAATATAGAAAAAATAACCATTTTGGATTAGAATAAAAGGATTAAAAGAGGACGAGAACGATGTTTGAGCATTGTATGTAAAGACCTCCAGCCGAACAGCAACAGTATGTCAAAAAGTAGCGAATAGCGGTTTGAAGCCATTGCAGAAGGGAGACTATATTTAACATACATACACTTACAAAATTTTACTTGTTGAACAGTATTAGGCCTGTAACATTTCGTTTCTTTATGGACTTGATATAAACGAATAATCCCCGAAGCGCGAGTTACACACATTAGTACCCTTCCTTTACATCGTTGATATTTGATACTGATAGCTCTCTCGGTTTGTCCTATGTAATAAAGTGGACGAGTACCACAGGTTATTTTACAGACCCCTGATTTACGGAAAGCAGTAATCGAAGATTTCAACTTGCGAATTAATTTTTCTACAAACTTTTATTAGTAAAAACGCAACTTTGCATCTACATATTTTTTCTAGGTGACGACGAATATTGTAGCAAGTGGTTCCTATGTACGATATTTAGAAAATGTTTTTGCTTTCATCAGTGTCATTATTAGGAACATTGCTCTTAGTCTTTGGTTCGGAATAATAGCGGCCCAGGCAAGTTCATAACCGTTATAGAGTGCTACAGTTTGTATTAAATTAATTTTGTTGGAGATATAGGAGTTGAAACAGCCCAATGAACGGCTGAATGAGAAAAGGCTTTGTATGGTTGAGGACGTGTTGAGCTTGAGGTTAAAATTTGGTCTGTTGTAGTTCCTTTTCGAAATATCTCAGAACCTATGATATAGTTAATGATAGTTGAAGCAAGATATAAGTAAGCAAGTTGACGATTTTGGTTTTCTGTTTCACGGATTGGTGACTTAGTGATCCTGTCGTGGTGCAGTAGGATGCCTCAGTGTTCATCAACCAGGTACGTATTCGTGCCGCCCTGTTAGCACTGGTTTTGTCGTGTTGAGAGAACCAGTGTCCACAGCTAGTGGACATCGTGGCAGTACTCCTCTCTCAATTGCCTTCTGCTGTCAGTCAACTACTAAACGCACCGACTGGACCAGTACGGTTGGCTCAACTAATTACATTATACATGGTGGCCAGTTTCATGTGACTCTAAGAGTCTTCTGAGTCACACCTTAATCGGAACACAACGATCTGGATTAAAGGATATTGATGTGATTCCAGTTGCAGGGCTGGACACCTGTTATATACTGTCCAGCCACGTTACTTTGACTACACGTCAAAATCCTGAATAACGACCGTTAGAAGCGTGGACAGCAGTGGCACTTGCTGGTAGAGAGCCAGAGAAGTTCTGGAAGATACCGACAGCGATGTGGAACCATGCCGTCTCCAGAACCGTGGCCAGCTGCTCCCGGTTTATCGGTTGAGGGCACATGGCGCGAACAGCCCGATCGGGGTACTCCCACAGATTTCCGATTTGATTTAAATCAGGGAGATTTGTGGTCAGGGGAATACGGTAAACTCATCCTGGTGCTCTTCAAACCACCAACGTACACTGCAAGCTGTCTGATACATTGCGTTATCCTGCTGGTAGATACCATTGTGTCGAGGGAAAACAAAGAGTATGTATTCCGCCTTCGAGAACAACATGACAACTCTCCAGACCGTAATGCTCTCTCCTCCGGCCTGGACACTTGCGATGATTGTTGAAGAGTGTTTGCTTAAAGACGTTTCACGCCATACACGGCAACGTCCGTCAGTCCGACGGAGCATGAAACGTGATTCTCCTGGAAAGGCCACCTGTCCCCACTTAGTCGCCGACGAATAGCAGTCAGTACGAGTGAATGAACCAGGCGCCTCCTGAGGATGCAGATACGCAGCAACGTTCGCTGAACGATCGTTCAGGGAGCACTATCGATGTCCTCTTGGTTCCCTTGGGCGACCCGTTTCTCGAAAGTTGCATGTCTGCTCCCCTGCACAAATCTCCGCAGACATCGTTCACACATGTCATCTCTTGCTCGTGGTGCACCGCTGTTGCCTCTAGACAAGTTCTGAATAGCGCCACTTTGCCATGCACGGTTTACTTTATCCGCGGCGGCACGCGAACAGTTTAAAAACATAGCCGTTTCGGAAATGGTTGAACTCTTAGCCCGAAAGCCAATGATCATGGCAATTTGGACATCGGATAATTCTCACCGTTTCTGCATTATGATAACGAGCGCACTGTTTTCCGCTTCCCTCCGACATGCCTTATGTACCCTCGACTGCTAGTTCTCACACACCTTTATGAATGGTTATTGCGCTTTGACGTGGAACATAGGCGGTGATCACGTTAGTGTGACTAGAACATACATGAACAGCACAAATGTATTTGTGTGCTACTATGCCGATTCATGTCCGCCCCCGGTAGGTGAGTGGTACAGCCGGCATGGTAGCTCAGCGTGTTCGGCCAGAGGGCTGCTCGCCCTCTGCAGTAAAGAAACTGGGTAAAGGAATCAACAATCAACTTGAACGGATGTCTTGTGACGTCCGTCCAGAGCAAACGCAACGAACAATACCGAAGAAAAACGAAAGTGGTCGGTGCGAAAGAATGTCAATCCTCCGGGCCCGGGTTCGATTCCCGGCTAGGTCGGAGATTTTCTCCGCTCACAAATTGGGTGTTGCTTTGTCCTAATCATAATCATTTCATCCCCATCAACGCGAAAGTCGCCGAAGTGGCGTCAACTCGAAAGACTTGCACCCGGCGAACGGTGTACCCGACGGGAGGCCCTAGTCACACGACATTTATTTAATGTAAATTCATTTTGCAGTACTGGAACCTATCGACGGTCACTATACTGCTGTCCAAGCAGTATAGTGACACTGAACCAGCGTTAGGTGTTGATACATATATATATATATATCTATTTTTCAATCCGTCAATGACATGAGCGAAGGAAACAAACAGCGTGACGCGACAGGTGGCTCATGGTCGCGTGGGACTACTTCTTTAAAAAGGACCATTAAAAAAACTATACCACACAAGTTGACAAGTGAACAACGTTGTAGCCTAGACGTGGCTGCCTCTACAGCAGACCAGGAATTTATGAAAACTGCGATGCTAAAGAAACAGCATATAGTCGACTTTATCAAGAAATTTAAGAGTCAGTACAGGACACTATTTGAACGCAACCGTCGAAGAGAGATATAAGGTTTTCGAGATGAAAGAAGAGAACCCTGCCAGAAGCAGAGACGAGGTGAGCCGTGCACACATCTCCATGGAGGATGGGTCTTTGTTCCCGAGGCCGTGTTCACGTAGGACATGGTATATCAGAACAAACTAGTGGCCTCTCTTCTTCGCCGAATTGAGACCATTATGGAGCCTAGGCACGGTGTTATTGGTATGCAGTAACAACGTGATTTCTCTAGGGGATCAGTAATTTTATACCAACAAGGTTATGCTGCATATGTTGAAGATGCAGCTGGAACAGAGCTGAATTGACTTGATCCCGTGAGGACGGACACCACAGTCGCACTACAGTGTTGAGCAGTGGAGCCTCACCTCACTGTAGCGATAACTATAAGGCGTGAGAAATATCTCAAGGCCTCTCATGAATACAGTATTCATGTCAGAGATATGTGGTTTTCCGTACTTCTACATCACAAGTTTCCAGATGTCTGGAATAACTTTGTGTATGTCACTTTTCGATGAAGTCTCGCGTCACTACAAAGGACGAAACGAATTGAAACAGTCATGAAACACTTTGATTTCGGTGGTATATTCCTAAAGACAATTTGTCCTTAATGTCTGAAGATCTGTAAGGACTCTACTCTTTTTGTGACTAGTGGACTGCAGAATTCAAAGGTAGTGATACGTCCCAAAGGGATTAGCCCCGTCATAGACGCTCCAAGTCTTCACTAAGAAATGTAAAGTCAGATAAATTGTGCAGTACTGTAGAGAATGATCGACGATTGAATTTGTGTTCGATACTTGTTCCATGGTAATAACGGAAGAATCAGTGCAGCATAATTCACCTCAAAAACTAATTGTAAGGCAGCTACGGGTAAGGTGTGTTCCAAATGTCCTGAAGAAAATTTCTTATCAATGTGGAGACAGTTTAACATAAAATTAGAAACGAGTCGTTAAGGTTCAAGGAAACCTAATAGAGTTCATAGGCCTGAAAACTTGTAAATAATAATTTCTGGGATAGTGATGGTACATATATAACATAAGAAATACAAAATCTTACCTCCCTTGGAAAGTGTGTCTTATCAATGGAGAATCTGACGCAATCTAAGACAGACTGTCGAATATCCACAATAGTCGCCATTTTTACTCCTCCGTAGCTCTCACCTGTTCTCACAGCAAATGAAATTCATGGTAGTAAAACGGTCTTAGATCGAATAAATTATATGAGATAGGACAAATGGGCATTATGTAAGCCATCTGGGAATATATCACCTCACAGCAAAACAAGCTACAAAGCGGAAATAAGCAATTCATTGTCTACCTTACGAACAGTTGCAAGAAAGTAAAATATCATTTCCAAATAATAGCAATTAAAGTGAAATTGTTCCTTCCCCGTCTAACGCACTTTTCTAACAATGCCTGACTCATCCAATCTCGTGTTGAAAGGTATACTCGTTTCATTTTCATTCTAAAATAACCATTGCGACGTTGCGTTTTCATATTAATTAAATAGATAATCACATATCACGGAAGCCTTTTCATTTTGGTTTTACTGTCAGTATATTCCTGCACAAAAGTTACCGTTTAGCAAACTCGATTCTATGACTGCGTAGGCTTCCGCAGCCAGACTCACTTGACACAAAATTTTCCTGAGTATCTTTCTGCATCATAATTTAAAAATATATACTAGAGAAATCCCTGTGCACGTCACAGTGCCACAGCTACAGTGGCCTCTTTCTGGATCTACTGATACTGATACTCCTTCAACCATAATTCTCAAAACTAATCCCCTTCGCCTTTCCCCAGAATAAATGAACCAATCCAACACTTTTCTCCTACAAAACTACGTAACACTTTTAGTTCTTAAATACTCTTTCTAGAAAACTATTCACGTTGTTGATCCACGACGCAGGTAAGTGCAGTCGCTCCGTATGGAAGCCCAACAGTTGCCCTCATATAAGCAGAAATGTGTCAGATGACCACAACCTCTGAGTCATTGTCGACGTTACACAGCAAGACAAGGCATCCAGAGAGGATGCACGATCACCTTCAAGAATTCCAGAAGCCAGAGATAAGTAAAGAGCATTGTATCGCTATATCATGACGTCAAAAATAGAATAGTCCTTACACTTTCAGCAGCAGGGTTCAGTTGAGGTGGTGGATTGTTTTCGTCACGATAATAACTGATATTCGCTCATAGGAACATCATTATTAGTTCTACGTGTTACCAAAAAACAATCTACAACACTAGCACAGACACTCGGGAGTGGTAACACACCCCTTGGCACAATGACATACCGTGGGTGTGGGAGGGGGCGGTTGTCAGACGGATGTCCTGGTCGAAAAACGTAATTTTCTTTCTAAACTAAAACAAGATATTTCAGTCCTTGAATATAACGTGTGTCATAATTAATGTACTGTGTTAATGTTCTTTTCCAACAATTATTACTTTACACATTAGGTCACGGGAAGGAAGGAGTCACCGTGCTCTTGCAAAGGCGGGTAGTCAGATTTCCGATTGATTGGAGTGCCCTGCTTCCGCCCATGGCACATGTAGTACAGGTGCTCTCGCATGCTTCACGACTCCATTGTTGCATTTCTGTTCATAAACAAAGATTCTCCGTAGTAACCTACAATAGGACTGAAAAGACATCAGAGAGAAGAGTAATGCATAACTTTATTGATAAATTTGTTTTTGACTTGTAGGAACAACAGAATTTTTATTGCTAATGCTGGGCAGTGTCTCAAGGAATTCTTTATGCACTTACTGTAGAGTCATGTCATAGTAGAGCAATCATTTATTTAGTTCATTCTATTACATGGGCAATCAGGTAATGAAATTACAGAGCAAATGTGTGAAAAGTTGCATGGAGATATTCCAAACTGGAGTGCTGCTATGAACAAGGACATGATATAGCTGCAACCATAGCTGGACACATTACTGCTGTTTAGGGACGTATTTTCGATATGAACCACAAAGTGGTGTTTATGCGATGTAACCCTTGTTTAATATTGCTGGAGTACGTGCAGCAACAGCTGGAAGAAAATGGCGACTTTTTTGGTATTTGCAAAAGTCTACACATTTTTATCAAGCACTGAACATAGATGAGATGTTATTAAAATACGTTTTAATTAATGTGAAACGATCCTCTGACATAAGAAAGATTTCAAAGCTTGAATCTGTCCATGTGCATGCTGAGCATATCAGAAGTAAAACAGAAGTTTGGGAAGTCTGGGGGTATGAATCTGAATAATGTCCAGAAACTAAAGTAGATGCAGACAGTTTGTTGATTTGGATTTTCACCTATTCTTTGTTTGCATTCCTTTATATTTGGAGACCGGTGCTTACTGAAGTGAATTATGCTCGGATAAATACCTATGACAAGAGGGTTTGCACTTGATCATTGTGTTCAAAAGCTGAGAGCGGCGACTCAATTTAGTAAGGATAAGTTTGATTCACGTAATCACAAGAGCAGCTGAGAGAACCTTGGAGATGTGAAATATACTGGGAAAAGTGTCGAGTTTCGCTAAAATTTAATTCAGGAAACTCCTCGGGTAAAGCGTGAGGTAGCAGATAAGCTAACATCAGAATTTTAAAAAAAGTTCTTTGAATAGAAATATATTTTTTCTGAGTTATTTGATTTCTTTCAGATTTAAACACTATCGGATTAAGAAGAAGATGGATACATTATTCGAAACACACACCATTTTTGTGAAAAAAATGATTGCTGGAGTACATCGTATTAGACGCGACATTTCTTTTTTTAAAGAAGTTCATCCATAAGTTAATATTTTTGCGGGCACAACTTTAGAGTTATTAATCTAGATAATTAAGTGGAAGATGCAAGAGAGTTTAATTAACATTTTTGTGGTAATAAGAGTTTATTAACAATGACTGTATCAGATACTATATCTGAAGGAAGTAATGATCTATAAGGGATCAACTGTGAATCGGGAGAAGTTAAGTTACTTGTAGTTGTATCAATTTTTTAATAAAATGTAAATTTAACCGAATAAGTGACCAATTTTCAAAAGTAAAATCCAGAAGATTTTTAACAAATCAAATTTCTGTACTGAAAACTCTAATGTTTAATATCTATTTCTCACAGTTTTGAAATGAGTACTATTGATTTTTTAATTAAATTTTTTTGGTACATAAGTGAATAGTTTTTTCCATAAATTTAAATGATGGGGCAACTTTCTCATGCCGCGCCTATAGAAATCACGTGGTTTTGAGGCGAACAACTCGTCGAGTCACGTTGAGAGCGCTATTCCACCCGGAAAGGAAGTTTCTTGAAGGTTTTTCGACAGAGAGAGGAAAAGTGAAAACTCTTAGTGAATAAGAGGTGTGCGGAATGACTTCATAATCCAACTCCTGTTTAGTGTTTTTGTCTGTACATCTCTTAGTAAAATGTGGACGGGCGCTATCGTGGAGTAGCATCATCTTACGCAGCCTCCATGGTCGCTGTTCTCGGATTGCGTCTCCAGAGTGGCTCAGTTGGTGGCAATAAATGTCAACAGTGATGGTTACACCTCGGGGAAGCAATTCGCAGTACAACATATCGTCGCTGTTCCACCTGGTGCCAAACAATATCTTTTGTCAATGCGAGTAGGTCTTTGTCCTGGGTGTTAGTGCTTTCTTTGTTGGGGCTGAACTATTCCTTTCTGTTTCTTATGTTAGCACTAAAGACAGCATTTATCGTCACCAATCACGATATAGCGTGGGAACGGTTAGTATTGTTCACAAGCCAATGGATGACGAGTAAGCAGAGATGCACATACGATATCGGCTCGGAGCATGCGGTAGCCACACATCCGATTTTGGAAGCTTCCCCACTGCATGCACATGCCACTCGATAGAAGAATAGTCACGGTTTTTTATATTTGTCAGTTCTAGTGCGCAGTGAAGAGGATCATTGTGGATATCTTTGGTTAAACGATCTTCATCAAACCCCGAAGTTCTTCCTAAACGTCGAGAGTCACTTATAACAAAACAATTCTCCTTAAAAAGAAAAAAAACGGTTTTCTTGCTGTATTCTATCCAGTTGCATTATCCCTATATACAGGGCCGCTATTAACCCTCTGCTGAACTGGAAAATACGAACATGTCGGAAATGTTCGGATTCCTGCACTTACTAGTACATTTTCAAGCGACCACAGCTCCACGCACTATTTGCAAACGAGAATATGTACACTGAAGTTGCAATAGGCAAGTGGAAACAAAAAAAATGACAATCAATAAATAAACCTATAGCAAGCGCAGTACCAACATGTAAAACAAGACACGGAACGAATATGTGCACCAACCTAATGATTGCAGGTTTAGGAAATAAATAGTTTGCGAGGGGGCACAGTATTTAATTCTCCTGGACGCACATACCCCACGGTACGCCACTGGCTGGGCATGGACTGCCGACAGCGCGTGTGGTGATTGTGGTGTCACAGGCAGACAGCGGCCTTTTGTGACGCCAATAGCTGGACAGAAATGTGGACGCATAGAGGCCTCAACAGTACGTGTTCCGTCAGGGCACCGCTCGACAGCTCTCGGAAGAGCACGCCGCAAAGCACAGTGACCCGTCAAGAATCCTGGCGAGAAAGACAGCCGTGAGCAGTGGAGCACAGACAAATTAGACATTACGCAGGACATTGTAAAAGACAAGCTGTAACTTGACAGAAACTTTCAGGACTATGTCCACATCAAAATCCGAAATGACCTAAAAAAAAAAACACTGTGGGGAAAGTCTGGCTTCTTTAAAAGACCCACACCATCTTGGAACTCTCGAATTTTAACCGTAGTAACTGAACAAAGCGTCCCATAGGGTTCGTTTTGGTATCAAATTAATGAGTCTAAGAGGCAAAGTTATTTGCTATTGCCCAGTTTTCTCTCAGGAAAGAATAATATTTATTTCAGCTAAAATTGTGTTGAATAACGTTAGGCTAAAATTTTGCAACTTTTGGTCACACGTTGTAAATGATTTGGTGTTATTTAGATGTAAATTTGTATCACATTGAAATCAAAATGCGATTTAAATAATTTACACGAGCAGGAAAAAATAGCAGCAGTATTATATTGGTTTTAAATCGAACGGTTCACTAAGGCGATGATCACTCAATGGCTAAAATTTAGTGACAGGAAGGCGTTATCTCAAGAAAAATAACACTGGAATTGCTTTTATAAAAATTATAGAAACGATAGACAGGGCTTTTCTACATTTAGTGGTTATTTTCAGTTTTTATGTAA
This sequence comes from Schistocerca americana, assembly GCF_021461395.2. Lineage (NCBI taxonomy): Eukaryota > Metazoa > Arthropoda > Insecta > Orthoptera > Acrididae > Schistocerca > Schistocerca americana. Next base: position 205,612,020 of record NC_060125.1, on the reverse strand, counting down.
GCACGTCAGAGTAAGTTACGAAAAATGGTTCAAATGGCTCTGAGTACTATGGGACTTAACTGCTGAGGTCATCACTCCCCTAGAACTTAGAACTACTTAAACGTAACTAACCTAAGGACATCACACACATCCATGCCCGAGGCAGGATTCGAACCTGCGACCGTAGCGTCCACGCGGTTCCAGACTGTAGCGCCTAGAACCGCTCGGCCACATCGGCCGGCTGTAAGTTTCGACTTCGTCTTGACGATCAGAGTCTGAGAAGTCCACCTATGGCCAGCGCAGCAGCTGCACGTATTTGAACTATGTAAGCCGCTTGTCCTGTCCACGAACTGGTTTCCGCAACCAGATGTACAGTTGCCTGATACAACGTGAAGTACTTTCTCCTATGCTGGTTCGTCTTCAGACGGAATTAGTTTAAGGTGACTGGCATGCCGGAGCCATCCCAATTCTCTTCGCAGAAGATGATTTCCCATCCACAATTCAGTCTAAAGATAGTGATGGAAGTCAGTTAAAGAGCTGCAGGTTTGTGTTTATATCAGCCGAAATTAGTGACTATAATCCTCTCCCCACCCGTTGGTAAACTCGACACAAATGCTGTTTACCTGTTGAGGATGTCGGTGGAAATGCGGCTACACTGAATATGGCTTTGACGGACTGCTTTGCAAACTGTCCCGCGGCAAAGACGATGCCTGACGCTGTTTACATTGTCTTCAACATGACAGCCGAACAAAGCTAAAAGGTAAAGTTCTGCTCCTTTTGCGATTTCCTGGAGTGTAGCACTCGGTTTCTTGAAGACAGATACTTTCTTCCTTTAGCAGGAGTCTGTTTTGAGCTTCTTGAACGATTACCTGTTTTCCTTTTCTGAACGGAGTAGAAGTTTGGTGGCATTCAGTGGCTGTGGCAAAAAAAGGAGGTCTTTACGGAGATCTCCAAGTGTCTCGATGAGCTCTTCATTGTGGAAAGCCTGAAGATGGGCATTTTAGTTCCTGGTAGTAGCAACAGGGGATTAATTCCAGGATTGGGTGTAGTCGACATTAGGACAAGGTCGGTGTCTTCGCCTTCTACGACGGTTGTCAAGAAAGTAAGTTCCGACCGGCCGCAAAATGGGAACCACAGTGAAAACCATAAACGTTTTATTTGCAAGAGTTAGGTACACCATACAGCAACTTCTCTATATAGCCGCCGCTCCAGCTTCGAGTGTTGTCGTACTGTTGTATCAACTTTAAAATATCCTCCTCATAGAAAGCAACCGCCTGTGCTTTCGGCCACTTGTCTGCACTGGTCTGCAGCTCGCTGTCTGCGGAAAAATTTTGTCTTCATAACCAGCGGTTCTTGTGAGCAGAGATGGGACTCAGGGGGAGCCAATTACGGACCGTATTGTGGGTGAGCAAACACTTCTCATCAGAAACGATGCTGGAGCGTCTTCATTGCCCCTGCAGTGTGTGGCTGATAATTTACATGAAGAAGGAACTGCCCGACAGTTGTGTTATGTGGGCTGCATAACATGGGCGAAATCTCTAACCAGGCCCTCATTCTTGGCGGGAGACGCTATTCCCTACACAACTTTACGTGCTCACTGTTCACTCAAAAATGAAAAGAACGACGTGACAGGGTCGTCGGGCATTCTAGTGACACTGTCCAACACATCTGTGTAAAGCTTTACCGAATTTTCCCAGTGGTTTCCATTTCGCGGCCGATCGGATCTTACTTTCTGGACAACCCATGTATCACTGACGCCCCACCAAAAATGTTCAAATGGCTCTAAGCACTATGGGACTTAACATCTGAGGTCATCAGTCCCCTAGACTTAGAACTACTTAAACCTAACTAACCTAAGGACATCACACACGTCCACGCCCAAGGCAGGATTCGAACCGGCGACTGTAGCAGCAGCGCTGTTCCAGAATGAAGCGCCTAGAACCGCTCGGCTACAGCGGCTGGACGCCCCACCGTTGTTGGCATTATGCATAGGATTCTTCACCATCATATAACCAGTTTCCTGGGAACCTGAATTACCTAGATCCCAGCTTGTGACATTTGACTCGATACCACTGCAACAAAGTGTGCTTGGTTTTAACACTACCCAAGAAGTTTCCTTGAGGTGATGCTGATTGTGTCGCGCCGTCAAGAACAGCCTCTGCCGCTGCTCTCCTAGCATTCCTTTTGGTGTGTTCTTCATCCTTTGAGAGTTGTAGCGGTCGAACACAGTAACGTTCGGAAAGTGTGCTTAATGGCGTACTTGACGTACTTAAGGCATCCTTGACTGTAATTTGCTGTACGAGACCACACGACCCATTGCAGCAGGTACCCGCCAATTTTAAACACTGTTTTGGATGGCAAATACATTGTCGTGCTGCACTAGCTCTTTAAGAACGTTAATTAATGCAGACTTCGTGTCATTTAGCATCAATGTCCCATCAAACAGCCCAGGACGCCTTTCTATTAGTTCGTATGGTTCGAATGGCTCTGAGCACTATGCGACTTAACTTCTGAGGTCATCAGTCGCCTAGAACTTAGAACTAATTAAACCTAACTAACCTAAGGACATCACACACATCCATGCCCGAGGCAGGATTCGAACCTGCGACCGTAGCGGTCACGCGGTTCCAGACTGAAGCGCCTTTAACCGCACGGCCACACCGGCCGGCTATTAGTTCGTTTTCTAAAATTCTCCATGGTCTTCAAAGTCCCGTACGTCACACAGTTGTCGATGATAAAGTTGATATGAATTTATTTCGAAGGTAGTATCTTTAACCTTGGCCGTTTTAGACACAGAGGCAACAGTCGTGACAGTTTTTTCTACACGGGAACATCACTGAATTGCTGACTGTAAATCGATTTCACTGCATGCAGACCAAGCGAAAGTGTCTCATCACACGAAACACTGCCGTCGCCTACCAAGGACACTAGAAGGTTGTTAGAGCCATGAAACAGATTGTGTGACTGAAGCCAGGTCCGTACCTTCCACAAATCCGCCTTATGCCGAATTTCGCGAGACTCTCTTAGTTCCACGTGTTTTTCAGAGGTTTTGGAGAAGAGTTCAGAGAAAATTTGCTGTTGCATATTAGATCTGTTCATGCAGCCGTGAGACCAAATGGTCTCGTGAATACGTTATCTGACAATCTGCGCCCACGCACGAACGCACCCGCCGTCTGCATACGTGTTTCTCGTCAACTCTAACGTCCAGAAAGGACGTCCAGGTGAATTTGTTTGAAACTATCAATGAGATTAGATAACACTTCTTCCATATCCTTAATGATCAAGATTGCTAACGACATCTGCGTCATAAAATGCGCGAGCGTGGCTCGAGCATAAGTATGGCCGGTCATCACGTCGGTTACCGTATTCCTTGCTTACGCAGTGTCCGAGAGATTCTCCAATCTGCCTCCTGCCTTAATAGTCCCAATTGCTCCAATGAAAGACATGAGCAGTAGTTGGTCTAGAGTTTATTGTTAAATCGAAAAAACACAAAAAATGTACTTCCGAAGAATATGGTATATTAACTCTTTCTCATTTACATTTTATATAAGTACAACCGATTATTTTAGCATTTATGTGAATATTTTCTATTTAGCTTATGACAGAAGGCAAAACAAACAATTTGGCACATAAATGAATCCAGTTGGACGCTTTGGCAGTTGCTGTGGTTAATTTTGTAAAATTCTAAGTGGCAGAATATCCCATAAGTGGATTTTTGTACTTTTGGGATTCTGAACTGGACGCCAAACTGAGCGTTTCTGTCCATTATCGGCTTCTTTCAGAATATCCGGGTTGGGGCAAATTTTTTGTCTAAGTTGACTGTACTACTCGTCGAGCGGAGGCGTACGGTGTTTGCCCACATAGGCATAGACCGCTGAATAGCTGCTCTGCCCTGGTCACGAGGAGCTGCTCTCCAGGACAGAAGGATGGCTGCGGATGAAGTGAGCCCGGAGGCTACCCACTCTCCGCTGAAATGCCCTCAGTCCACAGCAGTCGCAGTAGGCCTGCGGTTGTTGGAAGCCATGTCTCGTGGTAGCTGCTTGCAGGACCGTGTCACGCTATGGAACGATGTGCTCCTCCTCTCGTAGATGGTGCCGCAATGACAGTGACACGTTTGGGTAAATATGATAGATGTTTATAACGGTTTGGTGACTACTTCTTTTGCTAGAGCACAACCTTCCAACACGTTCACTGAAACAAGCCTGTATCGTGGAGGAGCAGTAATTAGCCCGCTGCAGTAGTTGACGAAATGAAGTCTCGGTCTGCTCTGTGCTCGCTGCTCCCGTCACCTTTGGAACAGCCATTTTACTCGGTGCCACCGAAAGATAGTGTCGATATTATTAGCATGACACATTTCTCAGTATTTAATATAATAGCCACTTACTTGTCCGTCTCAGTTGTACATTTTTAATTAGATTACATGTTTCGATCACTCAAGATCATACACAGGTCTAAGTAGTTAGTTCAACAGCCCGTATTGTCTACTGCGAACAGCACATCAGATTATTAGTTACTGACGCAGCTACTTAGATCTGAAGATGACCCCGAATGAATGAAACAAGTAATCTAATTAAAAATATGCAACGGAGATGGAAAACTAAATGAGAATTATCTCAAATATCAGTATAATTGCTGTTTCTGGTGAGGCCGAATGTGATGTCTTTAGTAAGTTAGTTATTCTTGATAAGCAGTCGCTGCCCTTCTTTCTACATCTGCATGAAGAGTGCTGTGGAAATGCCAATCTTCCAAGAGTATAACAGCAGTCTTCACCTGCCTGGTGTGCATACATTCCTCATTGGATGAATAATCTGGCACTTTCACACATCTCGACTGGCTCACCCGTTGTTAATGTCATAGAAATGTCAGGACTTATTTTGAACTGTGGAACCTATGCTTTCAGGTTGTATGTTTCAACATTCACGATCATCAAGCGTCCTCCAGCCGAGTACTTCGTCGTGACGTAAACTGCCGTCTTCCAAGATGACGACAACTGTGTTTACAGGGATCCATGTAGACGTTCTTGTTTTGACGAAGTCTCAGCCATCTTATGTCACCACAAATGTCCTGCTAAATCTCTTGATCTTAACACTAGTGACAACACGGGGGAGCATTTCGCATGACGGGTGAAACTTAGGGATCAACATCTCCGCCGTTTGATAACTGTGCTGCACGTGTGAGTAAAAGAGTGGCTTCGGCTGGATGTGGCATACGTGAAGAAATTTGAGAAATCTCTTTCTCGTTGAAATGAGGGCATTAGCAGAAACGTTTTACACGACATCAGCATGATCTATTCTGGTATAGCTAATTTAACGTCCGATGTGCTGGTGTTCTCCTTCAGTAATAAGTGTGTTTGTTGAGTGCACTACATTCATAATACGCACTAGGAAACATCAGAGACAACGCTGGATACAAATATATTGTTTTATTTGGCTTTTATTTGGAAATCGTGCACCTATCTCAGATATTACAGACACACTGAGGTGACAAAATTCAAAGTATCGTGAAATGCCTATATACAATTGGTGGCAGTATCGCGTTCAGAAGTTATAGAAGGGCAGTTCGCTCGCGGAGTTGTCATTTATACTCAGCTGGTTCATATACAAATGTTGCCGACATGATCATGGCCGCAGGATGAGAATTAACAGACTTCGAACGTGGAATGGTAGCTGGATCTAGACGCATGGGATATTCCATTTCGGAATTAGATAGGGAATTCAATATTCCGAGATCCAGAGAGTTAAGAGTGTGCCGAGACTACGATATTTCACGCACTACCTCTCACCACGAACAACGTGCTGGACGACAGCTGGACGACACAGAACACAGCCGTTTGCGTAGAGCTGTCACTGCTAACGGGCAGAAAAAAAGAGTGTGAATTATCCGCAGAAATTCACGTTGGACGTACGAGGATCGTATCCGTGAGGACATTGCGGCGAAATGTGGCGTTAACGGGCCATGGCAGTAGACAACCGACGCAAAGTGCCTTCGCTAACAGCACGACACTGTCAGCAGCGCCTCTCTTGGGCTCGTGACCATACCGGTTGTACCCTATGTATCTGGAAGACCGTGGCCTGGTAAGGTAAGTCCTGATTTCACTTGGTAAGAGCTGGTGGTAGGTTTCGAGTATGGCGCAAATCCCACGAGGTCATGGACCCCAATTTGTCAACAAGGCACAGCGCAAGCTAGTGGTGGCTCCATAACAGTGTGGATTCAGTTCCCTGTTCTAGAGGAAACGATCATTGCCATCTCCAGCCATCTTCACAATCAACGATGCAATTTTTACGGATGACAACGCGCTATGTCACTGGACAACATAAGCTCGATATTGATTTGGCGAACATACTGTATAATTCGAGCGTCTGATTAGGCCATCCAGATCGCCCGGTATGAATACTATCGAACATCTACGGGACATAATCGAGAGGTCGATTCGTGTACCAGATCTTGCACCGGCAACACATTGGAAATTATGGACGGCTTTAGAACCAGTAAGACTAAATGTTTCTGCAGGAGACTTCCCACAACTTTCTGAGTGCATGTCACGTCGAGCAGCTGCACTACACGAGGAAAAAGCAGGCCCGACAGGATCTTGGGAGGTATTCCATGATTTTTACTACCCCTGTGTATATCAGCGTTGCTCACATCCAATAATATTCTAAACAGTTTCCACACCGCCGGCCGATGTGGCCGAGCGATTCTAGGCACTACAGTCTGGAACCGCGCGACCGCTACGGTCGTAGGTTCGAATCCTGCATCGGGCATGGATGTGTGTGGTGTCCTTAGGTTAGTTAGGTCTGAATAGTCTTAAGTTCTAAGTGACTGATGACCTCAGCAGTTAAGTCCCATAGTGGTGAGAGCCATTTGAACCATTTTCCACACACACACACACAAAATGGTTGAAATGGCTCTAAGCACTATGGGACTTAAAATCTGAGGTCATCAGTCCCCTAGACTTAGAACTACGTAAACCTAACTAACCTAAGGACATCACAAAAATCCATGCCCGAGGCAGGATTCGAATGTGCCGGCAGCGCGGTTCCAGACTGAAGCGCCTACAACCGCTCGGTCACAGCGGCCGGCACACACACACACACACACACACACACACACACACACACACAATTCTTAATGTAGCACTTCTTATATGCAGGTTGTTAAAAATGATATCGATAAACTTACAGGGTTTGTAGAGGAACAATTGAAGAATGCAAACCCTCGTCCAAGAACGTCATCCAACGACGCTACGGAGCGTCAAAGCTATACGCGCCGGCGCTTTGCGTTTGTCTATTACTTTGTTAGCAAACGTGACTTTGTACGCTGACGGGTCGTAGGAGGAACGTCTCGTAATACTGTTTGTTATCCAATGATTGCGAGTGATTGCCACGATCGCCAGTGCAGAAGCTGGAGCTAACTGCTGTATAGGTGGACCTTGTCTCCTATAAATGCGATGCCCTGCTGCCTTGGTTTTCAACGATTTCGGAAATGTGTTTCCATCCGCAGTTTATTTTTCTCATGTATACCGAAACACAATGAAGATCCCAGACTGTTCTAGAAGAAAAATAAACTGCCGTTGGAAACATGTGTCTGTAACCGTTATCCACCGAGGCAACAGAGAATCGCACTCACACGAGACAAGGCCCGTCTGCACAGCAGCTGGCTGGTTCCGTCTTTCCGGCTCGCGATGGTGGCAGTCAGTCGCGAGACGTTCCGCCTACGGTTCGGCAGTGTACATTAACATGTGTTACCGAAGAAGTGGTTTAGCAGCAGCGCTGATGCCTTTAAAGTCGACGCAATGTAGTCTTTTTAGATCAGGTTTCCGGATACAGGTGCCTATCCTCAAATTGTGCCTCATGATAACCTCTACAATCTGTCAATGTTTGTCAGTATCGTTTTGTAACACCCTACATAGCCTTTAACAGCTTTCATTAAAGACTTTTTTTTATTGTATCTCCGTAGTCTCTACGTTTAGAATGTTCAGCGTTTCTCTGAAGACCCTGATGTTAGCAGCAGAATGGAGTTGTAACGGTGACGTAGCCTTTACCTCAAGCTCAGCAGCCGTTCAAGTAGAAGTCCACTGCATATTTGTGTCGCTTACACTCAGGAATAATGTGGTTAATGATCTCTTGCCTTTCTCATTCATAATATGGCGAGTCTAACTACCCCCATCCTGCACATCATTTCCTACTCCCCCCTCCCCACACAAGTTCGCGGTAGATGGTGTTTAAGGCATAAAACACAATTTTTTGGCATGCCACGGTTACGTAAGGTTCCGGTGGTATGGTTCGTTTAGTACAACAATTTCGTTCGTCGATGACATTTACTGTCACTCAATACTTTCCATTCACAATCTGATTTGTTTTTCGACGTTTCCTTATGTAGAATTGTGCCATATTACTACGAGATCGTATCATACTGCCTTGGTGACCGTCTTCTTCGCTAACTTGTCTGCCCTTCCATTTGCATGGCGGTCACAGTGACATTTTTTATACAAAAATAACGTTGTTTCTTGTCTTCTGCAGGTACATAACATGCTGCATTTTTTACACCATAATGATTATTATTTGAACAGTGATTTGAGTTGAGAAACGTAACAGTGGTTCCAATGGCACAAATTCCGGAGGAATACCTGCCACCTAGTCTCCGCTAATTAGTCATTCACTCAACTGGACAAGACTACAAGGAAGGTTTGAGATGTTTGACATTGTTACTGTAGTAATATTACCTTCTCTACCACTCCCCTTGTTACTGTGCAGTAACTATGTGTTTGAAGCTGTAGATGATATTTCAGATTCCATAGAACGGAAGCTACAAAGTGGAAACTACTGTTGATATTGGTAATAGCAAGCGTAACTCGAAGAGAACTCAATATTCCTCGAAGTGATAGAAAAGCCCATTTGAACAAAGACAGTTTGTTTTGCTAATTACAGTATACGAAATTCGCGTAATTTTTCGTTTTCAGGCAAATGAGAGTTATCAAATGCCTGAAGATATGGGATCTTCCGAATACCGTATTCATTAATCATGGATAATGTGGCAGAGACAATTACAACTAACTGTAATTAACATCTTCTACTGGCAAGCAACTGAAGTATAATCTTCTCCGAACGTGGCTTTTCTTTGCCTAGTTTTCACAAGTAAAATATAGGTTCAACCTTACTCAAAGTAAAACTTTCTTGGGAAAAGACTTAACCTCAACAACTAAGACTTCATAGACAACAGATCACAGTGTTGTTTCAGTATTTTTCATACACTCATTACTAAAACACACACAAGAATTAACATATCAACCACACGTTCAGCAAGAACCACTGCCTGGTCAACAAGATCAGTATATCCTTTACCATTGGGTCTTTGTTCATCGAGTTGATTGATGCAAGGGAAGCGGAATCACTAGATGAAGTACAAGGTCCTGCAGTGGGCTTTCATTGCACTCATAAAGGATCGTAGGTATGCAAGCAATGCATCATACTCTCCTTAGGTACAAGGAATGCATGGGTTATAAGCAATTATGAATATTTACGGATGGACCAAAATCTACGGCATTCCGTACATGTATGTATTTTTTATATTACGAACTGGCGAAAAATTGTACGCTGCTTTACAACAATTAAAAAATAGAAATCTTTAACAAATAGTTTGTCTGTTTTCCATCTACTGCTAGACGAATCGGTGTTGCATTGCTTCATTTGTACAATTCAGATTTTTTACGAATATTAGTAATATCTAGACACCATTATGTACATACGAAGACAGTAACTTGTTCTCGAAAGAACAGTTACTGTTGATGACCGTGCAGCTTTTCCCTGAAATAAATGATGACTAACTGACAACCTCAGCTGCCGACAGGTGTTGTTACTATACATCGATGTGGAGAGCTGAAAATGTGTGCCCCAACCGTGACTCAAACGCCGGATCTCCTGCTTACATGGCAGACGCTCTATCCATCTGAGCCACCGAGGACACAGATGAATAGCGCGACTGCAGGGATTTATCCCTTGCACGCTTCCCGTGAGACACATTCCCAACTGTCCACAATTCTACATATATATTGTACCTTATAGACATTTGCCCACCCACTCATTACTCGCGCACGCTTTGGCGATTCCCGTAAGACTTTGGGCAACCTGTGCGCATTCGCACAGACGAAGGTCAAATGGCAGGGTAACCTTTACCTGTATATACGAAGACAGTAACTAGTTCTCGAAAGAACAGTTACTGTTTCATCAACAGTGAATTAAATTGTAATATTACGTTTTTTGACGTCATTCCAAATTTACACTGTTTGATTTTCCTACCTATATCTCTACTGAACAACCATTTTCACATTATCCAGTTATTTTGGGAAAATGACATCTTTAAGCAGAGCAATAGAAGTAATAGTAGAAAATACTAGGAATAGACCAACCACTCATTTCGTCCATTTACCGGGATAAGGACGTTATATTTAATCCTGCACGTATTATTAAATGTTTTACAGCTGGAGTTCTAAGTACTCCGCAGTCAGTATTCCTTCCTGTACAATTGGTCTCAGTCGTAAGAAGTAATCGACCAGCGTCGCATTAACTTAATTAAACGTGTATTATGTGAAAGTGAAGTACTGTTGTTGTTGTGGTCTTCAGTCCTGAGACTGGTTTGATGCAGCTCGCCATACCACTCTATCCTGTGTAAGCTTCTTCATCTCCCAGTACCTACTGCAACCTACATCCTTCTGAATCTGCTTAGTGTATTCATCTCTTGGTCTCCCTCTGCGATTTTTACCCTCCACGCTGCCCTCCAACACTAAATTGGTGATGCCTTGAGGCCTCAGAACAAGTCCTACCAACCGATCCCTCCTTCTGGTCAATTTGTGCCACAAACTTCTTTTCTCCCCAATCCTATTCAATACTTCCTCACTAGTTATGTGATCTACCCATCTAATCTTCAGCATTCTTCTGTAGCACCACATTTCGAAACCTTCTATTCTCTTCTTGTCCAAACTATTTATCGTCCATGTTTCACTTCCATACATGGCTACACTCCATACAAATACTTTCAGAAATGACTTCCTGACCCTTAAATCTATACTCGATGTTAACAAATTTCTCTTCTTCAGAAACGCTTTCCTTGCCAATGCAAGTCTACATTTTATATCCTCTCTACTTCGACCATCATCAGTTATTTTGCTCCCCAAACAGCAAAACTCCTTTACTACTTTAAGTGTTTCATTTCCTAATCTAATTCCCTCAGCATCACCCGACTTAATTCGACTACATTCCATTATCCTCGTTTTGCTTTTGTTGACGTTCATCTTATATCCTCCTTTCAAGACACTGTCCACTACATTCAACTGCTCTTCCAAGTCCTTTGCTGTCTCTGACAGAATTACAATGTCATCGGCAAACCTCAAAGTTTTTATTTCTTCTCCATGGATTTTAATACCTACTCCGAATTTTTCTCTTGTTTCCTTTACTGCTTGCTCAATATACAGATTGAACAACATCGGGGAGATAACGTTGACTGAATGAAGTACTATGATCTATTATTATCCACCATATTTCATTTAAGTTTAACTTAGATTTTCTTGGAATCAAGTTAGGAAGTTTCCGAAAATTTCAGACCATCGGCAACAGTATTTCAATCCTCTCCATTTGGTATCACCACAATTCGTTTCCTTGAGTACATCTCAGAATATATTTGAGGCCTCCACAACGATACAAGTAAAAGTGTATGCTCCTCGTGTGATTTGTATGAAAGTAAAACAAGTGCCCAGCCCATAGTAAACTCCTGAGAACCAAAAATTTTCCAATTTTGCAGACGCCTATTCTATTCGTTTATATCGTAATTATGCTTTTTTTTCTTTTTTATTTTAGTTCCGAGATGTGAACTAATATATCGCATGAATTTAAAGAAAAATCGAAGCTTTTAAGAACTGTCTTCCGTCACAAACCGAAAGCTGTACATAATTGTATAAATCAAGGGAACACTTTTCAACGTCAGAGTAACTGATGTCCGTTGCTCTGCAGTAAGATATTCCTCCATGTTTGTCTAACACTGTATTATAGAGAGAGGAACGAACAGTTTGTGTATCGCTGCTAAGGTGTTTTATTAAAATCTTTAAATTTTTCTTCTGCCTGTTGAAGCTTGTTCGCTACTACAAACACCTTGAATGTATAATCAGGGATGAAGACAGCAGTCAGTCGCATATAAAATTGTATTTTAATCCAGATACAGATAGATTTCAGCTGTAGTGCAGACATCATCATTGTGTATAATAGCGAGTCATGTGGGTCCGTAGCGCTTACATATGCATATGTTCATAAAACGACTTTAAGCTGTTCATAGTTCGTCTCCTCTAGTTGAACTGCCTGCACGGCGGATTACTAAGCGAAGGGCACCGGGTTCGAATTCCGGTGGCGTTGATGATAGGGTGTTGTCCTTACGACCGTATCGTCATAAATGACGTTCCATTATGGAACTGGCTGAATGAGTACAGTCCAAAAGCGAATGAATTGCAAGAGTGAAGCCATTTTCATTGCTCAATCAACTCTCTACGACTGAATTAAGCTATGGACAGATTGAAGCAGTTTTAACAACATGTGCACGAACAAGCTTTCTGGGTGTAGGTGACTCGCTGCCAAACACACTGATGATAGCTATACTATCCTGCTCTGCAATAAAATAAAGTTTTATATGTGACTGATTGCTGTCTTCATCTCTGACTAACGTTGTTAGTGTCGCTGGGCACAACAGTACGTAAGGGTCCACCCGGATGAGATACACTGAAGTTTCGTTTCCCGGGGTGTCCGGATAAAACCAAATTTATCTTCGGCTTCAGATTGCTCTATGATATTAATACGAAAGCTCATAGTCCTGAGAGCTTGAATCGGTGCTCAAGGTACCGATCGTAGCGTAATGCCTTTTTAGCGCAAAACGGAAGATCTCGGGACTGTGCAGACTGCATGAGATCGCTATACCTTACCCTGCTGCTACATGTAGCACGGAACCGAAACAAGTCTACTCCCTGTGTCAAAGCGTATACGGCGTAACACGAACGCTGCTGAGTGAAGCCGAAGCGCCCACATCTCGTGGTCGTGCGGTAGCGATCTCGCTTCTCACGCCCGGGTTCCCGGGTTCGATTCCCGGCGGGGTCAGGGATTTTCTCTGCCTCGTGGTGGCTGGGTTTTGTCTGATGTCCTTAGGTTAGTTAGGTTTAAGTAGTTCTAAGTTCTAGGGGACTGATGACCAAAGATGTTAAGTCCCATAGTGCTCAGAGCCATTTGAACCATTTGAGGCCGAAGCGTTCACTAAAATGTACACATACAAGCGGTGAAGATATCTGTCACTGTGAACTTTATGGACTCTGCGGAGCGGTGGAAAAGTAATTTTGAGAAGAACGAAAGTATGAAATAGGAACGTGGTGTTAAGAACGTATGAATGTTTAAATTGTCCAATGTGAAATAATGCCGTTGTCGTTGGTGAAAGAGAGAAAGAATTAGAGGATCTGTCGAATGGGTGAATAATCTAATGAGCACAGAATATGGATTAAGAGTAAATCGAAGTAAGGCTGAACTAATGAGAAGTAGTAGAAATGAAAACAGCGAGAAACCTAACATCAAAATTGCGGAACACGAGGTAGACGAAATTAAGGAATTCTGCTACCTAGGCAGCAAACTAATCCATGATGGACACAACAAGGAGGAAATAAAAAACAGACCAGCGCTGTCAAAAGGACATTCCTGGCCTAGAGAAGTATAGTAGTATCGAACATAGGGCTTAATGTGACGAAAAAAGTTCTGAGGATGTCCGTTTGGAGCACAGCATTGTCTAGAAGTGAGACATGGATTGTGAGGAATGTTCTGGCGTAACCACAAAACGCCGGAACGACGATGCAGAGAGCAAGACCAGAGAAGGTGGTGCGGAAACGGCGGGCATTGGTTCGCGGAATTGAACCGCTCAGCGACAGGAACGTCCGCTGCAAGACGTGGATAAAAGAGACGCTCTTGCTGGCCTCGGGGGCGTTGATCGGTACCGTATCGCGGACGGTGGTTATCAGTGACGTGTCAACTTCCAGAAACTTTGCGTATAGTAAGACATTAACTGTTTTCATGTCGCCTCTCGCTAGCCGCATTTGATGTATCTCCAAAGTTAAGTATTGTCAATTGCTTTCAAGAAACAAGACTACTAATGTTATTTGTTTGAAGTTGTTGTATATCATTCCGAGAACGCTGCAACCCACAGGCACCCTAACAGAGACCAGTGGGCAAGACCCAACAGAAGAAATGGACTGAAAATGTGAGGAAGAAGGTGGTTTTCCACAGTATCGGCAAAGATATGAATGTATGGAAAACACGGAGAATAAGAATGGACGGGATGATAGAACACCTGTTAAAAATTCGGGGAATAGCTTTCACTGTACTAAACGGAGTAATAGAGCGGAAAAGCTGTGCAGGAAGACGGAGTTTGGAATACGTCCAGCAAATAATTGAGAACGTGGGCTGCAATTGCTATTCTGAAGTGCACAGAAGAGGAATTCGAGGCTAGTGTCATCAGAATAGTCACAAAACTGATGACAGAAAGAGAAATCTCGATGTCACATCTTTTTGACATCAGAAGAAACGTGATTTAATGCCAAACATAACATTCTGTCTCCTCCGAATGCGAAAATATTTTATTCACTACCACCTACGTATGAGGAAATGATCGTCTCAATAAAATAAGAGAATTCAGTGCACTCACGGAACTAATTATGTGTTCGCTTTATCCATGTACTGTCAGAGCATGGAACGGTAGAGATGAAAGGGGTCTGATGAACCCACTACCTCTTTGAATTGCTGATCAGTCATGTAGAATTCCGATGATACGTGTAGAGCGCAGACAACAGTGGAGCCCGTTCAAAAGAAAATCAGAGCTCTGGGTTCACAGTGCTGCCGAGAATGACATGACATTGGGTCCTTGAAGATAAATGGTGCTTGTAATGACAATTTTACACATCAAGAATGTTGTTTCCTGGCGTACTTGGATAAACCAGTTGCATGAAATCCTAAAGTAGTGTATAACTCCTCCGAAGAGGTAACAAATTTTCTCATCACAGTGTCTTGATCCGTTACGTTCTGTTCCGCAAGGTCCTGTACGAATCGATAGCTACCCTCACATACACTCTATAAGTTTCGAAACGAGTATTATTCCCCTGAATTGAGTTATTGTGAATTAATGTTAATGTTCTCCACTCCACCGTCGGCTTATCCATTTTGTCACCCATAAAGACCGTTTTCCTCTTTTTGTGTTGCTCACGGTCAGGACAATATTGCAACGATCAAGCCACAACCTGTGGCTTAATATGTGTGAGCAGCCCTTAGTGGCTTGCCTTCCATGTATTCTTTTTTTTTTTAATGTTGTGACTAAAGTTTAATAACTTAATATTTATTTTATACGTGACATGCCAGTTTGAATGTTTAATTTCTGATCAAGGCACACATAGAAGTGCCGGTACGATGTCAAAAGACTTAATTTTGGCGCCTGATGGCTGTAATTACTTTAACTTTAATTTGTAAACGGTCGCTGACCACGCTGCCATGTTTAAAACTTTAAAGGCACTGGCGTCGATTGTCTTTTGCCATAGCTCATTATCGCAAAACTTCGCAGTACTGCCCACTTTGATTCCTGTGGTTATTTCACGTAGTGTTGTTTCGGCACGTAAACGCTGCTGCTCTAGGCCATTCTGTAAAGACCGTCGGCCACTGCTTCGTTCTTGGTGAGAGGTAATGCCTGAAAGGTGATATTCTCGGCACACTATTGACACTGCAAATGTTGGAATAGTGACTTTCCTAACGATTTCCGAAATGAAAGGTCCTATGCGCCTAACTTCGCTTTCAGAGTATGTTAATTCCCGTCGTACGGCCAGAATCACCTCGGAAGCCTTTTCACGTGAATCACAGCTCCACCAATGGGCTGCCTTTTTACACATTATGTATGCTATACTTCTGCCATCTGAATAAGTGCATATCACTATCCCATGACTTCTGTTACTTCTGTCTTAGATTCGTTCTTTCCGAGTAGTGTTGTGTGCGGGAACGCTTTACCATCCAGTAGGCAAACAGCCACGAATTTAGACTGTGTACCAGTTCCGCATAGATTTACTTTTGAGCATTTCTGTGAGAGTATGGCCTTAATCTTAAGACACCTCACATGCAAATCACCTAAGTGGAGGTCAGACTCAAGAGGTGTAAAACATGCATTCACGATTTCATCATGACCTTTATTATCACTTAAATACAATGTATAATGACTTGAGGTCAGACGCAAAAGGTGTACACCATGCAGTGAATTCACGATTTCATCATGGTCTAGCCGGCCGCGGTGGCTGTGCGGTTCTAGGCGCTCCAGTCCGGAGCCGCGCTGCTGCTACGGTCGCAGGTTCGAATCCTGCCTCGGGCATGGATGTGTGTGATGTCCTTAGGTTAGTTAGGTTTAAGTAGTTCTAAGTTCTAGGGGACTGATGACCACAGCAGTTGAGTCCCATAGTGCTCAGAGCCATCATGGTCTTCATGATCACATAAATACCATGGTTCAAATGGCGCTAAACACTATGGGACTTAACATCTGAGGTCATCAGTCCCCTGGACTTAGAACTACTTAAACCCAACCAACCTAAAGACATGACACACATCCATGCCCGAGGCAGGATTCGCACCTGCGACCGTAGCAGCAGCGTGGTTCCGGACTGAAGCGCCTAGAACCGCACGGTCACAAAGGCCGGCTTAAATACTTTGCATAATGACTTGAGGTCAGACGCAGGAGTTTTTACAACGTGCAGTGAATTCACGATTTCATCGTGACCATCATCATCACTTAAATACCATGCATAATGACTTGAGTGAGCAACACTGAACAGGATGATGATGTAAGAGCAAGTGGTACGCGTACATATTAACTATGGCAGGCATTGGCTGGCAGCACTAGTAGTAGCACGCCACAGTGGTCGGTAGAACCCAGTGGAGAGTTCTTTTGCAGTGCGTCTCGCGTTCCCTGCGGCTTAATCCTTCGCCTGAGGGGGTGTCGCCGTAATTGTATTTAGCTCTCCCAGGAAGAGGGGCGGGACTTCCCCTGGAGTTCTGCACCCCAGTCCACCCCACACCACGCCCCCTCCCACTCTGTCCAGTGGCCTGTCAGGCACAGCGTCCGCACAGTTACCAACTTCTCCTCTGCTCTCGCCAACGAGCGGGCAGAATATGGAGGCGGCGCGACGTTTATAATTGCAAAAAACTGTTCAAGCGGGTCAAGAACCACGGCGGGGTAGACGGACAGAAAATTGAGGACAATGTATCTGGACTTAAAAGATTAGTTTCATTTAGTTTTAGGATTGGTATGTCTCACCTGAAGTGACAAAATCCTCGGAAATGAGACAGAGTAATTTTACTTGGGTATAATACTACTAGATGGGGCCATAAACCGTGCTACACATAGGCGAACTATATACACAGAAAGGTAGTAAAATTTGAAGGTATATTGTGACAAAGGTAGATTTAGTCCTGATTCTCCCCATTTTATGACACGTCATGGATCTTCTCGCATAGATAACGTGGACTGTGTCCATTTATGTGCCTTAGTTCCTTCCTATATTGTCTGTCGTCCTGTCATGTGCTCAGTGAAATCTTTAAATTACTTAGAGGATGAGGAATACAGCAAACTGTCTTAGTTTCCAGAAAGTTACTACGATGGGCAAGTAACAAGGAGGAAACTTTTGGTGAATGTGATTCCATTGCTGCCTTGTCGCAGGGACATGCCATGATACCTGTTCACACTAAAAACTGTAATAAGGGGAAGAATGATGTAGTAAATTTTTCTACTGTCATTGGGTCATGGTAGTGTTGGGTGTGGTAACGTGAAAGGTTGCGTGGCAGCTTGTCATCAACCCGTCGTGGAACATGTTTTATTGGGCTACTAGCTATATCTGGCCATGCATTTCAATGGTACAGTCTTCTTAAATGGAAAGGAGAAATGAAAAAAATTACACGTTTCTAATATGTATGGGATTTGGACAAGCCTATACATTCTGATTTCCTTCTCCACCTGATTCTGTCCATGTCCTCCTCCTCCTGCCTCTCTCCGGCAGGTCCTTCCCTCTCACTCTGTCCGTCTTCTCCCTCCCCCTCTCTCTCCGTCTCCTCCCACCATCTTTACCTATTCTTATCCTCCTTTCCGTTTTCATTTCTTCCTTTCCGTCCTGTGTGTCTAGTCTTAAACCGGTAAGCCGTAAATACAACTTCCCTGTTTTCTGTGAAATTCGTCTGCAAGGAACGAAACAATACATTATTGTTGTGTATACAGCTTGTGTCTTATATGTAAAGAGAAAGAATGTGTATGGCAGAAGAAATCTGTCTAACAGTTCAAATGCCCCGCTATCGTAATTAAAACAGGCTGTGACGAAACAAAACTGCACATTTTTACTGCAGAGCATTTTCTTTCTCACAGTTGTTTTCAGCAGTAAACCTGAAAATTGTTCTATAAAAATATTTATTCTATATCCGTCTGAATTTTTAATGCAGTATCGCTTAATATTTGAAGTAAATTGGGCCAGAGCTTTCAGCGACTTTTTCTAACAATATATATACCCCTTTATACATTACATCTTTATTTGTAAATAATGTATGTAACTAAATTACGTATATATACGTACGCATATTCGAGGGCAACGTTGTATCAAAATTTTAAATAAATCGACCGACTACTTTCCTATTTTGCGAGCACAAACATACAAATGAATATACGCAGGCTGAATTTTTATTTGAGTGGATATGCGCATTGCCATGGCCAATGTAGTCCACCCTTCAATGCTGCGTTACAACTGTAGACTATATTCAGTACGACCAGTGATTGCCCAGCTAAAAACTTCATCACTTCCTTTCCTTTTATTACGGTGAGTAGCGTGTTTTTTTCTGGAGCCTTGGAAGGTTCATAGTTGTTTAGTCTAACATTGAAGTTCACTTAAAAGAATAGGAGTGGATAATAAACGCGTTCAGAATTGAGAGCATTCCTTCTGAGCAGGTGAACAACGCAGAATGTGCTTCGTCTCGTCTCTGCATATCGGACGGTTCAAGGGCTGGCCTGTCTGTTGTAAAAGTTTTCTGTACAAGCTTCCTATGGGAATTCTTTTGGAAAGATAACGTGTGAAGCCAGATGCGGAGACCAGAACGAGGTAAGTGTTGGATCTGCAGTTTCTCGGCAGTCTCACCACGAAAGATTCTTAAAGTTCTTTCAATAGGATCACTGAGTGACTCGCAATAATTTTTCTGTATAAAGCACACTGTCCCACTTGTGCCTCTGGGTAAACCATTCGGTAGGCGGGGATGAAAAATCTGTTGTGGAGAGAGAGAGAGAGATTTCTGCCTTCCTCCTCATGCCAGCCTGTCACTGGTTAACCATGTGTCCACCCCTGATAGCTGAGTGGTCAGCGCGACAGAAAGTCATACCTAACAGCCCGGGTTAGATTCCCGGCTGGATCGAAGATTTTTACCGCTCAGGGATTGGGTGTTACGTTGTCCTTATCATCATCATTTCATCCCCATCGCTACGCAAGTCGCTGAAGTGGCGTCAACTCGAAAGACTTGTACCAGGCGACCGGTCTACTCGACGGGTGGCCCTAGCCACACGGCATTTCCATTTCCATTGGTTAACCCCCATAGCAAAATCCGCAAGAGTTGGAGTTTGTTGAACTTATTTGCAAAATAATTACTGGTCAGATCTTGCAAGGTCTCCCGAAAGTAGCCAGCGAGAAGCCTACTCTGACAGAAATAGCCTGTTTTAAGAGAGTTAAGTCAGTGAACTATTGCTGCCATATGATAGGAGAGATCACTTGCTGTTGGTCATACTTCAATTTCAGTATTTCTTCTGTAACGCCAAACCATTCTCGCAAGACTGGTTGTATCCGCGATGTATTGTCGTCGTCATGCTATTACTGTGTTCACCCACTAATGCCAAGGTTAGATTCGTTAATAACAATTCGTTGTCCTGTTCTTAAAGGTTCACATACTTTTGTCAGTGGGTATTTCATATGCCGATGCTTTGCAGCAATACACCAATTGACAGAGTGACCCGAGCCTTTCATTAACACAGCCATGTGTGGTGTGGTACCAGTACTTTTATGGTTCATTGGTCGACCGCTGTTAGGTTTCCTTCAATGCGATGTTTGTGTATCGTGACATTGTTTCCTTTCTGAAATTATCTCGATATTGTAGGGAGAAGGGTCTGTATAGGTCAGAAGGGATTGAGCATGTATTATCTTAGGGGTATGATAACCAGTTCAACTGGCATGACAAAGTAACCAGCAACCAACATTATTGAACGACGTTTTCGCCTTGTTGAAGGTTTATGGACAGCGATTCGTGACTGCCCTGCTAAAAATAGCCATCACAAGTCAGGAATCACATTCCTGTGGTGACTATGATCATCGGGTATGTTCACTGAAGTGATGAAAGTCATGGGATACCTCCATATATCGTGTTGGGCCTCCTTTTTCCTGGTAGCTACTCGAAGTGCAGGGACTCAAAAAATCGTTGGAAGTCCTTTTTTGCCCCTATAGCCGTCGACAATAGCGTAAGGGTTTCCATTGCAGGTTATTGTGCACGAACTGACCTCTCGATTATGTCCCATAGTCATTCGGCGGGATTCATGTCGGATGATCTGAGCTGCCAAAGTATTCGCTCGAATTATTCTGAATGTACTTCAGAGCAATCTGGAGCTACTGTGACCGGGTGACATAAAAAAAGGCGCATTGTCATTCATAGAAATTCCGTACTTGTTTGGGGACATGAAGTCCATGAATCTTCAAATGGTCTCCAAGTAAAAGATCGTTTCAGTTAATTTAGAGGATCCAGTCCATTCCATGCAAACACAGAATACACCATTACAGAGCCACCACCAGCTTGCAAAGTGCCCTTGTTGACAACTTGTATCCATGGCTTCGTGGGGTCTACGCCACACTCAAACTCTACCATCAGCTCTTGTCACCTGAAATTGGGACACATCTGACCCGGTCGTCTACGTTTCATCCGATACGGTCACGACTCCAGGAAAGGCGCTGTAGGCATTGTCGTGCTGCCATCGAAGGCATTTGCATCGATCGTGTGCTGCCAAAAAACATTAACGACAAATTTCGCAGCACTGTCTTCACAGATACGTGTGTCGTACGTCCCACATGGATTTCTGTGGTTATTTCACGCAGTTATCGCCTGTCTGTTAGCACTGACAACTCTAGGCAAACAGCACTGCACTCAGTCGGTAAGTAAAGGTCGTCGCCCACTGTGTTGTCCGTGGTGAGACGTAATGCCTGAAATTTGGTCACCTCAGCACACTCTTGCCATCGTGGATCGCAGAGTACTGAATATCTTAACGATTTCCCAAATGGAAAGACCTATGTGCCTAGCTTCAGCTAACATTCCACATTCAAAGCCTGTTAATTCCTGTCGCGCGGCCATAATCACGTCGGAAAACTTTTCACATGGCTCACCTGAGTACAAATGACAACTCCACCAATGCATTACCCTTACGTACCTGTGTACGTGATGCTACCGCCTTCTAAATATGTCCATATTGTTAATTTTTTGCCACAACATTCTAAATCTCAATGGGAAAAGACCTTACTGGGTGGATGGGTTACTAAAGTTGATAAGCATACTGTAATGGGGAAACCTTGGTGTCTAAAAATAGACAATAAGGATGTTAGTGGAATGACTGCTTCCCGTGATCGTCATTTATTATTTAAATTGCAGTTGTTTCAAAGAAAATGCCTATTTTGCATGCTGCACATCGAATTCTTTATTTCTATTTTCGCAACAATACACGTTTCACCTTTGTTAAGAAGCATCTTCAGTGGGTGTCCTGTAATATTAGATGATTTGTCCATTTTTACACATAGGTTATGGTTTTGCTTCAGTCCGGAACCGCGTGACTGCTACGGTCGCAGGTTCGAATCCTGCCTCGGGCATGGATGTGTGTCATGTCCTTAGGTTGGTTAGGTTTAGTAGTTCTAAGTTCTAGGGGACTGATGACCTCAGATGTTAAGTCCCATAGTGCTCAGAGCCATTTTTGGTTATGTTTTCACATCTGGATTATAGATTTAAAAACAGTTCCTTAACGTTTATTTATGAAATGGAAAGCTACTTACAGGTAACTTCTTATTCATTGCATCGAAGCAAACTGTTTTTTCTCATCTGGCAACCAGGTGTTCATCTTCAGTTCACTTTCAGTTCACTGTTTACATTACACGTCCCTGTAATTGCCATCTCTTTCATACAGAGTTTCATTTGTTTTTCTAAGTTCGAGAATATTAAGCTTTCAGACAGAAAACCAATATTATAATGTAAAGGAACTTCATAGTTCGTTTCAATTATTTTAAAAGACTCCCATATTGGGAGTTCATTTCACTTGAACCAGTTAATAACAGTTTTAGTTATTAACGAACTTCCAAAAAAAGTACTGACAGCCACCAAACTTTATTTATAACAGACAACAGTCCCCAGGGGCGGAGATCATACTGATAATAATTTTCCCCAAGAAAAAACAAGATGACGGCAATAAAGGACAAGAACTCGATCCATGAAAATAGTGGATCATAACCATTAATTTTTAAAATAATTTATAACAATAGTGAAAATCATCATTAGCTGTGAAAAGAGACCCCCCACACTCTTATTGAATACCGCGGGTGAAATTCTGCATGCCCACCAACATTTTTTAGGAAAGCATTAACTTAAGAACCTTTTTCTTTTAGAAATATAAAAATCCAACAACAATAAAAAAATTAACAGTTTCAATATACAACCAGAAGATATGGTAATATACCAAATGAAAACCACAAGCTATTAAAGCAAACACTCCAAAATTGTGTCACAGACTTTCAGGGCTAATGCAAAACGAATACAGCTTCTCTTGCATATGAATTCCGTGCACGACGTGGGCTGGAGTATCACCTTCGAAAACAATGGCATACACAGTTAATGCCTCGCTAGCGCGACCGCGTGACAGCCGCTGGAAAGGAAAACGATAAATCGTTAGACTACAGGTGTGCGAAACAAAGAATCCAAGCCCCAGTCAGACTCTACCTCACACCCGCGTATAGCAGTACAGGGCCCACCAGAAATCAAGTTCATCGTAGATACGTGGAGCTCACAGCATGATTAGTAAATATTAATAAAATTAACACAACTAAGCCCAGAAAACACCAAGGAAACCCTAAGTGATGATACAGTTTCAACAGAGTGTAGAAAATATACACTGAAGAGAGAAAGAAACTGGAATATGTGTCTAATAGCTTGTAGGATCCCCGTGAACCCGCAGAAGTGCCGCAACACAACTTGGAATGTAATTGAAGTGGTCGTGGAGGGAACTGACACCATAAATCCTCAAGAGTACGCTTCTGAACAGCACATTTCAAGGCATCGCAGATATGCTCAATAATGGTCATGTCTAGGGAGTTGGGTAGCCAGCCGAGGATTTTAAACTCAGAAGAGTGTTCCTGGAGCCACTCTGTAGCAATTCTCGACGTGTCGGGTGTCGCATTGTCCTGCAGGAATTGCCAAAGTCCGTCGGCATGCACAAAAGACATGAATGGATGCAGGTGATCAGACAAGATGCTTACTTAAGTGTCACCTGTGAGAGTCGTATCTAGACGTATCAGGGGGCCCATATCACTCCAAACGGATACGCCTCACACCAATGCAAAGCCTCCACCATCTTGAATAGTCCCCAGCTGACATGCATGTTCCATGGATTCTTGAGGTTGTCTTCGTATCCGATCGCGTCCATCCCCTACATGCAAATTTCCCCGAGACTCGTTTCTAGTCGTCGACAATCCAATAACGGTGTTGACGGGCCCAGGCGAGGCCTAAAGCTTTGCTTCGTGCGGTCATCAAGGGTACAAGAGTGGTCCTCCGGCTCCGAAAGACCATGTCAATGATATTTGGTTGAATGGTTCGGACGCTGACACCTGTTGATGGCCCTGCACTGAAACCTGCAGCAGTTTGCGGAAGGGTGGCACTTCTCTCGCGTTGAAAGATTCTCTTCAGTCGTCGTTGGACCCGTTCTTGCAGGATCTTTTACCGGCCGCAGCGATGTCGGAAATGTGATGTTTTACCGAATTCCTGATATTCACGTTCCACTCGTTGAAAGGTCGTGGTGGAAAAACCCACTTCATTGCTGCCTCGGTGATGCTATATCCCATCGCTCGGGCGCCGACTATAACACCACGTTGAAACCCACTTACATCTTCATAACTGGCCATTGTAGCAGCAGCAACCGATCTAACAACTGCACCAGACACTTTTGTCTTATATAGGCGTTGCCGACCGCAGTGCCGTATTCTGCCTATTTACATATCTCGGTATTTGAAGACGCTTGCCTATACTAGTTTCTTTGGCGCTTCAGTGTAATTTACGAACCCATAGTCGGCTACAGCCAAATAAAGTGAATGGGAAATTTAAATTTTAAAACGCTCAGGTCAAAGCCACACCAAAATTAACATAAAACTAGTTCACGAGATATCTAATTATAAGTCTGCCTGTAAGTCATTGGATGGTCATTGGTTATTCGATGCAGCGGTAACACCCAAAACTCTCCAGAAAATATCTGGCGGGAATAACAAGCCTGTCGATTACGACCTCTGCCCGGCAGTAGACAGGGTTGCCCGGAACAGACTAAATGCCGTTACTGCGGCAGGTTAAAACAACAAGTATCCACAACGCTCGCAGATACTCATGGTAACACTGTCAGTGAAAAAAATCAGACCCGTGAGCGGGTAAATTTAATTAATGTTCAACAACTGACTGGACATAACGTACCGTAACACCCTCTCGCGCAGTGAATCATGAATATGAATACAAAGTTCGAGAGTGAACAGCACACTGCACTTAAAACAATTTCTGCGTAAAAACACCTGCAGACGCAGACGGCAGAAGTCATGTTCAAATAACGTATCGCAGCATAAATTCTTCAATAGGAGGGTAATTGAACCAGGTCCTCTCAGCAACAGGCCCCCAAGCACCTAGGCTCCCCGTCTAGTCCACGACGCAACGCCAGGAGTTCCGATGCCGGCCAACGTGACGACCGCTTCGCGTGACACCTGCTACGCTCTTACTGCCCCCACGTCTCAACAGTGACCCGTTTTCTCTCCACATAAGTGCATCACTTTACGCTCTCTTCGCAACCGACGACCAAAGGTCAAAACAGAGAGCAAGGCTCGATATCCAGACAGCTGCCACGGCCCACATTCTGTTTTTGAATCTACACAGATTTTCGTTATCGTATTTGGTATGTAGAAATAGCCAAATAAATCATTACACTCGAGATAGTAATTCCCATGATTTCCATATATTAATACGTGGTAGCTCCGCGTAGAGTAGCTCTATGAAAGCTGTACCCAAGAGACAGCTAAAACTCGATTGAAGATGTTGCGTAACACAGTATCGCCAGTAACAGCCAGTGGCAAAAATCCGAAAAAGCAGACCAATCGGAAATGTTTGCTACAAAACATTTTACTGCTTTAATGGCTTCATATGTGGTCCAGTATGACTATTCTAGGTTCTAGCCCACCCCCACACCTGCGGAGTTGTGGGGGCAAAAAATTTACAGCAAAAAGGGGTATTTTTGCGGTTTTAAGGCTATATCTCGTAAAGACCTCACAATATCGAAAATCTGGCCCTGATAAAAGTTGTAGTGCATTAAATTCTGCATTCAATGAGATCGTACGCAGATATTCTGGATAACCAATTCCCATCAAAGATGGACAAATTTTACATACTTACGAAAAATTTTCCATTTCACTTCTGCTTTTTGGTAACAACATTTAGACTAAACCGTCTATCAAAAATGTGGTCCATATAAACGTTACAGAGGAATGCATTCAGCGTTCTATGAGACCAAAAGTGAATTTTTCAAACCACTCGTTTCTGCACAGCTCCACCTTCAATTTGGACCACTTGTCATGATCAACGAAGACTTAAACTGGAGTTTTCAGTAAGTGCTACTTACAGTATAAGTACCACAGTACTCCACTGTACTAATGTCGTCCTTAGTAAATATAGTAATAGGGTAAAAGATAAAAATTGTGGAATAGATAAAATGGTAATATTAAAAAATGGTTTCGTATAGTATATGATGAGATCCATTCAACTGATATGAAGTTGGAGGCAGGATAAGAAACACAATTCTTCATATCAATTAGAGATGACTTTATTTCATAATAACAAAAATTGAAGTTAGAGGTATGAAGATGAAAAGAGAAAAAATATACAGGTAGGTAGTTACATAAATTTCACAGACATCTACCTTTGACTGTCGTTGGGCTACTCGGTTCCTCATAGTATGTAATTTCCGATTCTAAGTCTGTCTCCTCATCACTTGGTCTGTAATTTTCGCAGCCCCGTATATGCTGTCCAGGTCTTCGTCAACATCTGGGTCGTCAGCTTCATCTGGTTGAAGGAAATTAGTGCAGGAGCTCCCCTTGTAGTTGGCCCAAATCAGTGAGCACTTAATCCAGCCTACTGACACCTACAATCACCTGCACATCCCTTGCAGTATTTGCAGAAAATTGTTGGTAAAAGAGACTGTGGTTGTTGAAGGCAAGAATGGGGTGAAGACAAATTTTGGAGCCTGCCATCTCCCGAGGGGCGAACCATCAGGTGTGCCAATCACATTTGTACTTGTACATAAGCTCTCAAGCAATGTTGGCAGGTTGCTTCGGAAATTGTTGGTAGGGATGCAAGGTTGAATTTGGTTTCCGTGAGGGCCTTGGAAAACACATCTAATCGCAATTTATATAAAGTGTCTCCTATCCCACCTCCGTAGAGGATTGTTAAGAACCTAACGCCAGCTTTGGCAATACTTTCAGATTGAGATTCAATCTCGAAGAAAGGATCGATATCTTCTAGATATTTTACCATTCTTTCACACTATGCGGCGTACAAGAAAACTACCATCAATGGAAAAAGCTGTTCTTTCCAGGTTACCTTATTAGGTATTGCGAACAAGTCATACAACTCTGATTTAGGAATTTTCATCTTTTCAGCTGCGTCGAACAGAGGAGGGACTATGTGGCAACTCATAACGGAAGAATTCCTTAAGCCGTTCACTCGACGTGCAACTTCGCTTCCATCAGCTTTCTTTGCAGCAGCCAATTCTTTCTCACTGGTGTAAGATTCATGAGACAAGACACAAAGTTTTCGGTATTACATGTCATAAAAGAGCATTATTTCCGTCACGCCCCTTCTTACCAACAAAGTTCTGATTCCTCTTGCTTACACAGTCTCTGTTCCATCTCTTATACCGTCTTCTGAAGCAAAGGAAACAGATCCGCAATTTTCTTGCTTGTTTTGGATCTACAAAAAAGAAAAAAAATTAATTGTAGTTTTCAAATGTCAGTTAAATAACATATTACTATATTTACTAGGTAGGAGACCAGTACCATGACCTGCTATAGTAGTACGTTTTACCCTGCACCAAATTGTGGGACGAAACAGGGTACAACAAACAAATTTCCTACTCTTCCTGAGAACCTACATAATTCATGTGGATTGCCTAGCTTAATGTGGAGCTGCACGGAAACGGTAAAAGGTAAAACGAAAATTTTTCATATGTGTGTAAAATTTGTACATCTGTGATGAGCACAAATAAGGGAACAAGTGGTCCAACAAATATGTGCCTCTTCTCATTCAGTGCACAATTTAGTGCTCCACGACATTTAACTGCACTTTGTTTTCGGAATTGTGAGTCCTTTACAAGACAATAACGTAGTACCCCAAAAGTACCACATTTGTAGGTACATTTTTACCTGCCATCACTTGAGCACCACTCCATCAGCGGGGGAAGGTTGAGGAGGGGAGGGGGGGAGGGAAGGTAGCTGGGATAGTTATTGGACCACAAATGAAGGAGGAGGAAATTGGTTTTTAAGGTTACATAATTCGGGACAGAGCAGAAGCTCGGATTTGTGAACGATGCGGAAGGAAATCGGCCAGCCGTACCTTTTCAAAGGAACCACCCCTGGGTTTTTCCTGAATCGATATAGGAAAATCACGAAAAATCCAAAGGAGGGTTCCGGACGCGGGTTTGAACCGTCGTCCTCCCGAAACAGAGCCCAGTGTGCTAACCTATTCACCACCTATCTCGATACCACATATGAAGCTATTAAAACAATAGAACCAAATGCAGCAATAATTTCAGATTTATATTTCAATTTCACTGGCATAAAATGTGTATTATAACCGTCCTGTGGCTTCCCAAACACTTTCCGACACTGTATCAGCTACAGTATGGATTTTATTCTGACACTAACACACAGTTTTAGCACAGACCATGTATGTTCTCTAACACTACTTCATTTCGTATTATATTCATTCATGTTATGAACGTCTGCTGATGCCACTATTTAGTCTTGTAAGATTCGATATAATCCTCCATTTCGTTTGCAAGTCATTATAACGATTCGTCTCTGATCCTTCCAACACAGCGGCGCAGAAATTGATTGTAACTAGACTGAAATACACTCCTGGAAATGGAAAAAAGAACACATTGACACCGGTGTGTCAGACCCACCAAACTTGCTCCGGACACTGCGAGAGGGCTGTACAAGCAATGATCACACGCACGGCACAGCGGACACACCAGGAACCGCGGTGTTGGCCGTCGAATGGCGCTAGCTGCGCAGCATTTGTGCACCGCCGCCGTCAGTGTCAGCCAGTTTGCCGTGGCATACGGAGCTCCATCGCAGTCTTTAACACTGGTAGCACGCCGCGACAGCGTGGACGTGAACCGTATGTGCAGTTGACGGACTTTGAGCGAGGGCGTATAGTGGGCATGCGGGAGGCCGGGTGGACGTACCGCCGAATTGCTCAAGACGTGGGGCGTGAGGTCTCCACAGTACATCGATGTTGTCGCCAGTGGTCGGCGGAAGGTGCACGTGCCCGTCGACCTGGGACCGGACCGCAGCGACGCACGGATGCACGCCAAGACCGTAGGATCCTACGCAGTGCTGTAGGGGATCGCACCGCCACTTCCCAGCAAATTAGGGACACTGTTGCTCCTGGGGTATCGGCGAGGACCATTCGCAACCGTCTCCATGAAGCTGGGCTACGGTCCCGCACACCGTTAGGCCGTCTTCCGCTCACGCCCCAACATCGTGCAGGCCGCCTCCAGTGGTGTCGCGACAGGCGTGAATGGAGGGACGAATGGAGACGTGTCGTCTTCAGCGATGAGAGTCGCTTCTGCCTTGGTGCCAATGATGGTCGTATGCGTGTTTGGCGCCGTGCAGGTGAGCGCCACAATCAGGACTGCATACGACCGAGGCACACAGGGCCAACACCCGGCATCATGGTGTGGGGAGCGATCTCCTACACTGGCCGTACACCACTGGTGATCGTCGAGGGGACACTGAATGGTGCACGGTACATCCAAACCGTCATCGAACGCATCGTTCTACCATTCCTAGACCGGCAAGGGAACTTGCTGTTCCAACAGGACAATGCACGTCCGCAAGTATCCCGTGCCACCCAACGTGCTCTAGAAGGTGTAAGTCAACTACCCTGGCCAGCAATATCTCTGGATCTGTCCCCCATTGAGCATGTTTGGGACTGGATTAAGCGTCGTCTCACGCGGTCTGCACGTCCAGCACGAACGCTGGTCCAACTGAGGCGCCAGGTGGAAATGTCATGGCAAGCCGTTCCACAGGACTACATCCAGCATCTCCACGATCGTCTCCATGGGAGAATAGCAGCCTGCATTGCTGCGAAAGGTGGATATACACTGTACTAGTGCCGACATTGTGCATGCTCTGTTGCCTGTGTCTATGTGCCTGTGGTTCTGTCAGTGTGATCATGTGATGTATCTGACCCCAGGAATGTGTCAATAAAGTTTCCCCTTCCTGGGTCAATGAATTCACGGTGTTCTTATTTCAATTTCCAGGAGTGTAGATGCTATTAGCGTGGCGCCGCATTCTGAGAGCTCCCCCTCTATTTTCTCTCTACATGTTGTGGATTGTTCCTCTCCCTTTAGTAGTAGCAATTCGGAACGGTATCGTCATTGTCTCTTTGCTTACGTCGATTTCAGATGAACGGCACCGTATGGATGTGTCGTTAAACACTTTTTTTCTTACTGCCGAATCGGAAACTAGTCTGGTGATGTGGACTTTCCAACTAGTGTGGTAGTTATTTCAACTTAAGTGATCTAAGATTTTTATGACCGTATTGTAATGAATAACAGAGAAAAGAAAGCACAGTATGGAGTGAATCAGCAGTTAGAGCATTGTCTCTTTAACTGACAGTGCTGCTACAGCAGAATCAGTAACAACGACATTATCAACTGATCCTGCGTATAGTTTTCGTTGGCATAGTTTCCGTGTTTTAACTAATCCGCAATCGTTTCCAATTCCACGACCACTCTATTATAATATTAGATCCCAGACATAGGAGTAAATTTTCCATAAATTAAGTTTACTCATACACCCACGAAATTTGTTATTTAACAACATCTGTAATGTGCTCTCCAAACATTCGTGAAAGTAGCAGAGAGCTTTTCTAAGTTTCAGTTTGACCCATAAGAAATTTAATCACGCATAGTGTTTGGCCTGCTGTCCAGCCAGTCAATGATAACCAGTAAATTTTTCATTGTACAAAGTATGGCATGACTAATATAGAGTCCCTAATATTAAAAATGTTGTTATTCATGTAGGTCCAGACGAGAACATTCAGGCAAGTGCATTAAGGAAATCCTAGCCAAGCTCAGATGAGGTTGCCACTATGGTAAAAAGATCCTAGTCGTATTTTGATAAACTGTGAGAAACAGATGATTAATTACGAATGTTCAACGTGTACAAGAACTGGTGTTTTGTACAACAGTCATTCAGTTACAGTAGTTTAAGATAGTTCTCATTGACCAAAATACCATCACGTTCGTATAAGACAGTCGTATGTAGTATGTTAGACAGTGGTTCATCCATTGCAGCGTAATATACAAAGTACAGTAAAAGATTAATTACATATTAGACTTTTCGTATATGTGGCGCTAAATTCATTTAGCAACTTTTCTACTAGGTAAATAATACTAAATCAGATGTTGTTGATCATGACGTCTTTTTACTGTTATGACTGTCAAAATTAGAATTAATAAATGTTACACATTTGGCTAGTTGTGTATATGTTGTGGAAGACAGTAGTTTTAACAGACTGTTCGGTAGTGGAATGAAGTAATAACTCCGTACTGTACTTAAAAGTGGCAATCAGGACCTAGAGTGATTTGTAAAACTAGGTGCTACGTGCCTATAGTTTTCAGATGGAGATTGATTCCACAAAAAAGCGACACTGGCAGTGGTTTGGTAGGCAATGTGATGGTGGAATTCAGAGTTAATCCGTCAGATGCCCACGTTACTTCTTCTAGAGACTAGACTGGTAAATGAGTTTTGTCATGCATTCCCACCTATGGGTGGCAGAAAGATAGTCTTTCCAGATGTCTTACTGATCCACTACACAGCGGTAAAGTCAGAATCATGCCATAAAGAAATACCTATGATTTGTCTACAAACCTATAAATATTCGCTATATACATAGCATGTTTATAATTTTCACAGCATTTAGTGATAAAATACAGGATTTGATCGACAGAGTAAGAAACTTACAATTTGGATTAATGGATGTGGGCTATAATTAATGCAAGAACTACTTCCATAGCAGTCTATTTTAGTGAAAGTCCAGTGTGTGAATACGTACAATCCCGAAAAAAGTGATGGGTATGGATTCATTGTATTTTTAAAATGCTTGTTCCTACCCTTGGTTGCTTATTACTTATAAGAGTGGTACTCGAATATGACGGCTCTTTTCCTAACACACAGGCACAGTATGCTACTTTGCGCCACTCACAAGAAACGGTATCACAGGAGAACTCGTCTATGATTCATTAAATTCTCTTTTCTTTCGTGAAATGCTCACTGGTTTGTATGTCACTCCTCGTTAGTGTTTTCACGATATGAGAGTTGTCCGATTTGAGCCGGCATTTTACCATCACGCTGAGTGAACTGGAACTTTTTCTACTTAGTTAAAGGTGTGTTACAGCAACAAAAGATTCACTGCTTCGAAATGTGGTCTGCAAACTTATTAAACCATGCTACGGTAATCGCTCGTCAGTCGGAGACCCATAAAAGGTTAGTTTAATATATTTGGGATATAATTATTGCACACCATAACTTAAACATGTTATCCCTAATAAAACTGTTCGGTAGAGTGTTATTAGAGGAAACCATCACAGGCGAGGATTGCAGGTATGTTTCCAAACGAGATGTCACATTTAACAGCTTAGAAGAGAACGCTGAGAGGATTTAGTAACATCCTTTGTACAGCCCTTCCTCTCTCAGGAGCACCAGGCACTGTACTTGAGTCTTATATTACCAGATTTCCAACTCGTCGTCGACGAAAATGTCGTAGACGAGATGTTGTCAGAGCTCTGATAATGAATGGGAACCGGGAGATTGGTGGTTCGTGGGAAAATCTTAATGTTCTACACTTTCCACATTAAGATGTTACTGTGCCTGGCAAAAGTAGGGGCGTTTTTCCTACAAAATAACGATTTCCTGTTAATAAAAGTGCTTGGGTAAATCCAGCAGATCACAGACGCATAATGAAAAAGTATTAGGACATGTTTATTCATACAGATTCCTCTAGCTACATCACATTTCAACAGGTGCCACGATGGTAGTCTTATCAACAGCCTTTGGCGATTACAGACGCCACTGCTTGTGTGTGAGATACTGTTCAGATATCGTTTCGTAACGGCCGACATTGTAGGCATAGTCTTCCGGACATAGCGATCATGGGCAGAAGGAAGAGATATTCTCAGGCCGTTTTCTGGTCAGACGTACAGGTCGGTGATATTCCCCATTTATCAGTTTTTTTACAACGACTTTTGCCAAGGTTATTTGGAGTCAGGGAGTTGGCTCTTCCTTCGAGATTGGATGGGGGGGTGATGGATGTCGCTGTCGTCATGTATTTCAGATCAGGCGACAGCAGGAGTTAACACCCGCGGTCCTTGGATGGTAGCTGGACAGAGGCATATAGCATCTCAGCATAAATGTGGCGGTAATTGTACCCTTATCAGGTATCTGCTGCCCGTTTCTCCAGCAGTCATTGTTCCTGAGTTGTTTGCTGTTTTAATCACATTGGTGGTAGGTTACATGATCTTTGGAGAATATGCTTATCGAGAGATGATGCTCAAATTCTAAGGTCGTACTTTTTATCTTGTAGTTAGATGTATATTGTGAAGTCTGCGATACATTGACTTTATATGTGAAACCTGTTGGTAGGTTCTCAGAGAGAGCACAGGATAAGGTTATCATTGTGGATGGGGCAGTAAACAGTTACTGTGAGTTGCACAATCGAACACAAAACTTTATTTTTGTAAAAACCACTCATTCACACATTGCTTTAAAAGATCTCCATTAAACAATACGGCTGAAGGCCTAGTTAAAGAACTTGAGAATTTTTCTGGGCTGAAGGCACAAAACCACACCAAAAACACGAACGGCTGAGGGCCTTGCTTAGAAGTCGAAAGCAATTAAAAATAGAAGGTAAATCTTTCATCCTTTAAAAAAATGCAGTTGAAAACTATTTGCGGCTGAAGACATACACTACACGTCTGAAGGACTACCATAATTAATATACATTAGTAAACAATTTTTCCAACCAAGAAGCATCTTTTTAAACTTACAACAGAACATCCGAAAGCCTAATTAAAGAAATATTAACCAATTGCACAGCTGAATGCCACAAACAAATGTGAAACAACGGCTGAAGACCTGAACAACAAGTCAGACTAACAATTTGAAATAAACCCCTTGCTCATCATAAAAAATTTTCCTTTAAAGAGAGCACACGGCTTTAGGCCTTATTAAAACAGGTTCACGTAAATCCTCGGCTGAAGGCCACACATAACACATGGAATAACTAACGGCATAGGGCCTTGATTACACATAATTTCAGATACAACAAATTTTAAGGAAAAAAAGGTTACTATTTTTAAATAAAATGAATCTAGAAAATTTTAATTTAACACGGCTGAATGCCTTTATGTAAAATTTAAAAAGAACTGAATTAAAACACGGACGAAGGCCTCACAGAATACTTCAAACGAAAATAAAATTGACAATATAAAACAAATAGAACAAGTGGTGCTCAGAAATGTTCGTAGGGTCGGCCTGAGAAGGTAGCTCAAATGTAAGGTGAGGTGAGACAGGCAGCCAAGTGTGGAAGTTAAATAATCGGAGGGCAACCCATACTGGGGACGGCCCAAGAGCCGACCATTAATTTAACCAATTCCCCTCCGTCCGACCAACGGCACAACGATGGAAAATATCGGCTAAGGATGAAGATACGAACAGCACTACGTCATCAGAAATTGGCATCTGAAAACATCAAAGGGAACAATAACCACTCTAAGCAAATTATGAACCATACAACTTAAAAGGCTGTCGAATTACACGTCATGCTGGACAGCATCAACATGACGAGGAAAGGCACAATGCCGGAAAACTGCGCTAACGACCAGGGCAGGTAACCGGGGCGTTAACGGCAACAGGGCCTAAAATAATGCTGGTGCACTTCACTGGAAAGTAACAGTCAATTTAATAATTAATCACAATATAGGAAGACGGCTGAAAGATTTCGCCAACTGTAACATGTCATACATTGCTGCTAGCCCGAATGGCCGAGGGAGGAATAACCCGAAAATGAACGACGAAATGTCACAATAGTTGAGGTTTCATCACAGGTTAACTGATCACTCAACTTCAGCGTCCAGGTTCGGTTGGCATCGAACTGTCGCAGCTAACGCCTCGTGATGGGACAGGGCGTGCACACCACAAGTGGTCCCAGCCTGGTCTAGCGCCGTGGACTTCCCCGCTGCTCCGTCCCGATCGACTGACGCCGAGCATGCAGACAACATTAAAATAACTGCTCAGTCGAAACCCCAGAAGCTACACACAGTTCCGCGAAACACTTCCACAAACAACTCGAACAATACTAAACCCAGCCACTGTGAAACAACTGAGAAGAATCACAAGTCGACACACACGGAGAACCCAGAAGCAGTTGGCGACCAAATGCACGTCGTCCGATGAGACCACCGACCGAACGACCAACCAAGGTTGTCTCCATTGAAGTAACGTGTGGCGGCAATGGTCGGGCGAGTCATGGCTGTCTGGATCCAACTCCTGCTCCGTCCCGGCTCAACTCCCGACACACGACGACCTGGAAATAGTAGCGGTCTCTCCAAAGATAGTACGACAATGCTCTTATCAATAAGTGCTGCTGCTGTCTCTCATGGGCAGGCAAGCCAGCAACATGGTGACACCAGTAAATCGAATAAGAAACGGGACGGCAGCTCTACAAAGACAAGATGTCAAGCAATAAACGGGACAAACATGAGCCGCGCACGACTCAGTATGTAAATAAAATTTAGTTTTGCTGCTCTGTGGCCATTGCTCAGTTTCTTTTGCGTGTGGCGAGAATATATATATACACCGGATTACTCCAGAATCTACTTACTTGTCTTATAGTGACGTCGCATACTAACATTCCATGAGTTATTTATCTCTTTGTTCTGCCTTGGAATCCTGATGGATCTCGTCAACAGTCAGTGTTCCTGCAGGATTGTATTGATAAGTCTTGTAGCATCACAGCAATCTGATAATGTCACAGGGTTTATTGTATTTAGATTATGTGTTTTCGTTCCATCTGGGAGCGCTGGCTGCTGAAAATGGGATCACCCACGCTAGTTTTAAACGCATCAAAAATGGTATAAGCGGAGATATTGTTTCTCATTGGTCCAGAAAGAAAGTGTGGAGGAGACAGGAGTGCTTGGCACTAAAACCGTTGGCAACATTTATGGAAAAAGCAGTCCACTTATTTCCTCTGGTGAGCATTTAGGGGTCTGCAAGGTACGCCTGGCTTGTCTACATTGTAGCACAGTCCCTGAATGACTGAGCACCAGCCACCAGACTGGCAGTGATTACACATGCACTGTGCACAGTAGTTCTCCGCCATGCCTGAGCAGGTGGTCTGGCTAGTGTTGAGCGGGCATATGTCGCCCTCACGTTCGTAGCAAGGACTTCGGAGGTAGACATCGCTGCTCGAGGATTTTCATACCTTGCCAGCATCTCACTTGGTTCGCTCCGTCTGTGAATGCTGCGGGAGTCCTCGTAATCATTTGTAGAAGTCTTTCATATTTCCACCGATATCTTTGAGTCTGTTTTCCGTTAATACATTGGGCGGGAGATCCCTCGGCCAGAAATGATAATAACAGTGTGGGGTCTTGCTCACTCGTCACTAATAGGTTTCCTGCAGGATATAGCGTTCTCAGATGCTGTACAACAATTTCAAACAAATAACGTTAGTAGTTTTATTTCTAGGAAGCAATTGACAGTATTTAACTTTGGACATTTACAAACAGTAGTCGAAAACGACGGACGACTTGCAATATAACTTAGAGTCCTCGATATGTGAACTGTTCAGGCAACTTGACACTCGTCAGAGATAACTAACGTCCCATCCGGTGCTGATTTGAACCGAGGCTAGCAGGAGCGTTGCTTACATTCCCTTCATCCAGGTGTCGATCTTGGTGGGGCGCAGTCCAATCCCACACGCCACTGGCCATTTCCTAACCGCTTTCTCTGCTCTTGGATTCCGAATCTTCGTTCCGGCACTTGTGGCTCCGCCAGAACCAACAAAACGTCTTTTGTCTCAGCCGCGAGGCCAGAGAGGATTACATGGCGACTTTCTCGGCCACTGAAGGATTGGGTGAGGGGGGAGGGACAGTGTTCGCGTCTACACCCTGCATATCAGTGTCCAAAGGATGGGCTGTCATGCTGGCGACATATTTTTTGCTGGTGTTATTGCAGATACTGCGCGTCTGTAGAGGCGTATTTTGTTGCCATGTGCTACACACATACAGTACATTTGTTTGGAAGCATCAGAATTTTACTTTGATATCAAATAATCTAGTGTTTCTGTGGTGGTTTAGTAGGGGTTTAATTATTGCAGTGTGGTACTTCTTGTACATACAATATCGTTAATAAGAAATTGGTAGTGCTTATGAAATTTGCTATGACGTCATTTATATTGTATGATGTTATTATTTCTACTAAGGCCTTCATTTCTAAAACTTACACTGTGGCGCCTCACACTCGCTAGTAATGGACTTGTGGCTTATTGGTGATAAATA
This sequence comes from Schistocerca americana, assembly GCF_021461395.2. Classification (NCBI taxonomy): domain Eukaryota; kingdom Metazoa; phylum Arthropoda; class Insecta; order Orthoptera; family Acrididae; genus Schistocerca; species Schistocerca americana. The sequence continues at coordinate 205,574,817 of NC_060125.1, read as the reverse complement.
AATCAGGCCCATGCTGCACTGTGATTAAGTGAGAGCATCATGGCGTCTACATGACGCGATGCAACATTGACGCAAAGTCGTAATGTGATACTGTGACACGATATCATGATGTGACACGAAGCTAACATGACATTGAGACAGAACTGACATAATTATGCAAAATGTGGAAAATATGGAAAAATTAGAATACTTATATATATATACCTGGGTGTCTGCAGGTGACTTGGATGACGAAATATTAATGCGTTATTAACAAATAGGACTCAAGTGATTTAATTCCTTATTAACAAATAGACTCTGTCTGCAACCTCTCCCTAATCTGCCCCGCACCAGAGTATACCAGTTGTAAATGATTAAGTGGCGGTGCCACAATGGCATTGATAACTAATTCGGGCAGAAACAGCATTGTGCCTGCCTGAGAGCATCATAAAGTTGTCGCAATGTCGGGAACTGTAAAGGCGGACCCTGTGTAATTGGGAAAAATACTTAAAATTGTGGAAAACTCGGTAAAAATAAGAAGGGTGAAAAATACGTAAAAGTTGGGAAAATGTAGTAAAATATTTAGGTATTTTTCTTCCTGGGTGTGGTCTGTGCTGCACCCTCTAATGACTTATTATTAAACTGTTATTAACAAATAGAACATAAGCAACGTAACGCTGTTAGTAACAGATAGATACAGCCTACAACCTCTCTCTATCCCGCTCAGCAGTAGAATGAATCCTCCCAGCCAAGTATCTCAGTTATAAAAGAAAGTCAAGAGTAGGGTGAGGAGAGGGTGTTTGATTCTCATTGGTCCATTGGCTGAGAGAAGTCTCTCGTCAATTTTGTATCACAGGATCAGTATTGAATCCACCTAAATATGCAGTGTGGCTGTGATCACGTGACCACTGCCGAGTTACGTCATGATCTTGAACAGAAGTAGCATAATTACCTTGGTGAGTCCCTTGGGTAACTTTGATCAATTCCCAATGGTTATCCAGGGAAGAGAAGTGGGGCTGGACTTGAATACAAGTCCCCAAGTGTATAACCTGACACCAGATGTGCAGCATGACACCATTTGTGAAAAATCGTTATCCCAGCTCATAGAAACCCCTCTATCCTACATGCGGTATTACAAAAAGTACAATGGCGAGTGCCCTGTGGAGGTAATTTACATTTCGTTTGTAATACACATGTGGTAGTCCAGTAATGCGGTTTGTGATTTGTCAAAACATTGTCTCCGCAATGTACAGGGTAATTTCGCTAAATGGGGACAAACTGTAGGAAACAATGTCTGACACTATAAAAAAAATCGCCCATATACACGACAGGAAAAAGAAAATGCTCCTATAGGAGCAGAAGAAAGGCAAATATCCCCCTGTTTAAAAGACTCAGACTGAAAAATGGGATACCAGCTGCTTCATCGTACCTTCCTCAGCACCTCCTTCTCACTCTCACAAGCTCCTTTAACTGTAACTCGCTCACATCGCACCTATAGCTGTAAAAGCTCACACTCATTCACTCCAATTTGCGCATTCTTACCCACACAAAAAAATGGCTCTGAGCACTATGGGACTCAACTGCTGAGGTCATTAGTCCCCTAGAACTTAGAACTAGTTAAACCTAACTAACCTAAGGACATCACACACATCCATGCCCGAGGCAGGATTTGAACCTGCGACCGTAGCAGTCGCGCGGTTCCAGATTGCAGCGCCCAGAACCGCACGGCCACTTCGGCCGGCCCCTAATCACACAGTCCAAGTCATTGTTATTATCTCTTTGTGTGTCTCTCTGTCTCGCAGGCGGAAGTTCCTTCGTATTATACTGGTACTACTGTCGCATGTCATTGTCACTGTTTCCCTTTTTTTTCTCTCCTATTAGCACTATTTCGTTCACTTCCCTCTCACAATGGTCTTGTCTCCTTCACCCACTCTTTCTCTCATACTGCCTTTGATTTCTTGCCTCTTTCTATATCACAACCACTGTCTACCGTCTCCCAACATTTCTTACTTTTTCGGCTCTTTCCCAATGTCACAGTCTACGTCCCTCTCAGCATTAAAAGAGCTTATATGTTCACATTCCAAAATTTTTGTAGAATAAGGTTGCTGGTGCAACCCAATTCAGTCCAAATCTCTTCTACAGGAGCACGTTTGCCTTTTCTGTTCTCCAATAGGAGCATTTTTCCTTTGGTTCACTTCTTTTCCATCACACAACATGGCATGCCACTTTATGGGTTAGTAAAATTTTGATACTTACTTATGTGAAACTTAAATATCACAAAACTAATATTACACATCATATCAAATTTTACATGCACCAAAATTTTGTATTTTATTCATACAACACGGGGTTCTAATGGCTCTGAGCACAATGCGGCTTAACTTCTGAGGTCATCAGTCGCCTAGAACTTAGAACTAATTAAACCTAACTAACCTTACGACATCACACACATCCATGCCCGAGGCAGGATTCGAACCTGCGACCGTAGCGGTCGCTCGGTTCCAGACTGTAGCGCCTAGAACCGCTCGTCCACTCTAGCCGGCACGGGGTTCCCTGAACACATCTGGCTACGAAGATTCGAGAACCAACACTCCTTTCACTCTACGCCACTTCGTCACAGAGCGCCTATAATACACTGAAGAGCCAAAGAAGCTGATAAACCTTCCTAATATCGCGTAGGGCCCAGCGAGCGCGCAGAAGTGCCGAAACACGATGTGGCGTGGACTTGACTAATGTCTGAAAGTAGTGCTGGAGGGAACTGACACCATGAATTCTGCAGAGCTGTTCATAAGTCCGTAAGAGTACGAGCGGTGGAGATCTCTTCTGAACAGCATGTTGCAAGGCATCGAATATATGCTCTACAAAGTTCACGTCTGGGGCGTTTGGTGGCCAGCGTAACTGTTTAAACTCCGAATAATGTTCGTGGAACCACTCTGTAGCACTTCTGGACGTGTGGTGTATCGCATTGTCCTGCTGGAATTGCCCAAGTCCGTCGCAATGCACGGTGGACATGAATGGATGCAGGTGATCAGAGGGGGTGTTTACGTACGTGTTACCTATGAGAGTCGTACCTAGACGTATCAAGGGCCCCATATCACTCCATCTACACATGCCACACATCATTACAAAGTCTCCACCAGCTTGAACAGTACCCTGCTGATGTGCAACTCCATGGATTCATAAGGCTGTCTCCATAGACGTACACATCCATCCACGCCATACGATATGAAGCGAGACTCTTCCGACAAGGCGACATGCTTCCATATATCAGCAGTTCAGTGTCGGTGTTGACGGACCCAGGTGAGGCGTAAAGCTTAGTGTCATGCAGTCATCAAGGGTGCACGAGTGGCCCTTCGGCTTCGAAAACCCATATCGACGGTGTTTCGTTGAATGGTTCGCACGCTGACACTTGTTCATGGACCAACACTGAAATCTGTAGCAATTGGAGGGAGGGTTGCACTTCTGTCGAGTTGAACGATTCTCTTCAGTCATCGTTGGTCTCTTTTTTGCAGGATCTTTTTCCGGCCGCAGCGATGTCGGAGATGTGATGTTTTACCGGGTTCCTGATATTCACGGTACACTCGTGAAGTGGTCCTACCGGAAATTACCCACTGCATCGCTACCTCGGAGACGCTGTACCCCATCGCTCGCCGATTAAAGCACCATGTTCAGACTCACGTAAATCTTGACAACCTGCCATTCTAGCAGCAGTAACCGATCAAACACGTGCCCGAGACACGTGTTGTCTTATATACGCGTTGCTGAGCGCAGCACCATATTCTGCCAGTATATGTATCTCTGTATTTGTATACGAATACCTATACCAGTTTCCTTGGCGCTTCGGTGTATTTCTCTCTTTTTCTTTCAGTGCATTGCTACTAATTGTGTTCTATATTGCAGACTAGCCGCAACACTTCCACTAGTTGTGTCTAAATATTTTGTTGCGGCATTCCTGGCAATTAAATGCCCTCTACTACGCTTCCTACACCACCTGTGCCTACGCCTCCGGTTGCTGCTCGCTTTGATATGACGCAGTATATTCTGTTTCGGATCTTACAAATGTCGCATTTGATGTCGGCAGTCCAGCAGCTCCTTAATGCATAAGCCGCTGCTGCATCACCTTCGCCTCAATAGCCAGCCACATCCACGTCACCGCCTCCGTGCGTTCCACATTTTCGAACTCTGAATCAACAACAACAGGAATGGAAGGAGTAAGACGATCAGTTCGATGCTCATTGTGCTACACGTCTATTGGAAAGTACTGTGAAACTTTCTTATCTATTGTCAGTGGCCGGCACAGGAGTTTACCGCCTTGCTGGCGAGTTATTCCCAACTAATAGGCTGTAGTTACTAGTATTTGAAGATTTAGTTCCTGCTTTCACTAATTATTATAAGGATTGCGGGGAAAGCCAGCTCATACATACTCTTAGTGGGCCTCTGAACTTCAGGGTTTGACACGACACTGTTATTATTAATGTAACTTTGGACAGTCCTATAGTGAGAGCAATGATTCATGATGCAATTACACACAATGTGCCTGGCAGTAGGATTCGTGAACAAATTTTCAAACGTTCTGCTCTTACTTTGAAACAAGTGTCACAAATTATTGAACATGAGGACTCGTTGATAGTGCTATGGAAGTCTTTGAGATAGTTTCCATTTACAGTGTAACAAACAGTGACAAACTGGTTCATCCTTGCGACCAACAACCACGCTCGAACAGGCCACCATGCTGTGGCCAGCATAAACAAGTGTCAATGCGCGTGTCTGCTGTGAAATCGAATCCTCGCTGCTTTTCCACGCATAAAGGACAACATTGTACTTCGCAGAATGCAACTTGCTTTGCTTGTGGGAAGCCCGATCGTGTAAGGTTTGTGGCATTGCAATGATGCTTCCATTACATTGCTTAATTGTGCCACTTACGAACAGTTGAGCTCGTCCTAGCTGACAAAGTCCTCCATGCGACTTACTCCGTATAACGGTCAGGGCTTTCCAGTTCTTTGTACAAGTAGTTTACTTGTCACATTCTAGTCTCTCACCCGAACAGTGACATTTACAGTTTTGCGATCACGAGACTGTGAAAATATTTTTGGGTTGGATTGTTTTCATTGTTTGGTCTTCTTATTCAGGACAATGTATTTACTGTTTCTGCTTTCAACCCAAAAATCAGTGCTACTCAATTGTTTGCGAAGTCTCCAGATTTATTTTCTGAAAGTCTTGGCGGAGCAAATAACTCTGTGGTGCATGTTACAAAGAAAGGCAATGAGCAACCTAAGCTTTTCCGAGCGCGTCCCGTACTTGATGCACTTAGAGATAAAGTTACAAGTGAACTTACTCCATGTCAAAACAATGGTCGTCGTCCTCGTCATCGCCGCCGTTTCTTGTCGGACTGGCTCAAGAACAGAGTGGGCCCCCTGTCTGGGGTTTTCTGGCCGACATTCCCCTCGGAGCGCAGCACTGATGTTGGGGCGCGACCGGTCCCATCTGCGGCTCCGGTCTCCTCACGCCACCCACCCCCCTCCCTCGTCCCCCTCCCCCTCTCCACCGTTTTCGTAAAATGGCTCCCTACGTGACAATGGTGTGACATTTTGGGAAGGAGGAATGTGCAGTCCTAAAGCATCGACTGCACACTGAGCAGTCGCAGTACCTTCAAACGGCATCAACCAGGCGCCGACCCATGCTCCAATGGAAAGAGCGGGCAGCGCCACACCTTCAGAAAGACAGAGTTCAGCGTTTCCTGTAAACGCTGATTTAACCAGCCGCCCATCGCTGTTCGGCTCCCAGATGGGTCACTGACTTTGAGAGCATCAGTACTGAGTAATACCAAGACGACAGTTAGCTCACACTCTGCGAATAGTAATAGTAAGAAGTACTTCGATGTAGGAGGCACAGAAAGGAGATCATGTAATGATTTTCTTCTTTTCAGAAACAAAGTGTTGTGTTAATCAGTATGAGATTTACACAGATCATTTTGGATTCCTGCCACTGTACTTCTCTGCTTCCTTACTTGTGGTGGTGGTGACTCCCACAGTATCCGACACAACAATGGGATATTGGAACGCAGTGACAGGAGAGGAAAAGACTAGGGAGTTGTTGGAAGATATAGAATGGGAAATAGGAGCGACAGTGGTGAAAACCTGCTTAATTTATGCAGAGAAAATTCTTTTGTGATTGGAAACACATTGACTGAACACACAACACAAAGATATGCTTGGATACCTGGGTTTAATGACGATAAATACCCAATTGATACTATCATAGTTTTGAAGACATACAAATATAACAGAAGAATGCCTTGGCATATCCTGGAGCACACACAGATTTGGACCACAACTTAATGCTTGCAGACTTGCAAATAAGGTTGGAGAGAGCCAGAGAAGGAAAACCAAGAGAGAAATTTGACATAGAAAGACGTAAGAAAAAGGTAAGGATGCGCAGTTATAAAACTCAATTACTTTAATAGGCCCAATGAAGAGAGTGCAAAGGAGAAATTAAAGAGGTTGAGGCTAAACCTGAAGGAATCTACAGAAGAAGTGGCAGGGGTGAGGAAGTTCGAAATAACAAGGAAGGAATGGGTAAAAATGACAATGATGAGTAAGATGGATGAAAGAACGAAATGAAAAACAGTAGGACCTGGGGAAAGGAGGAGAATGTGCAGAGAGCTAAATAATGAATTAAGGAAAGAAACAGAGCAAGCAAGGAAGACACGGATGAAAGAAATATGTATGAAAGTGGTCAAACTAGAAAAGCAAGGAAATATTGAAAGATGAATAGTTTAACCTCTGATCTAGTCTTTGAAGCAAAAAGAAGCATCGTAGGTATGGGAATTGTGATGGTTAGATATTTCATAGATCGGAGGAAGTTTTGTGAAAGAGGCAAGAATATGTAGAGTGTTATTATGAGGCTGATCACAAACCAAATGATTTGAATCAGGAGACGAGAATTAGAGTACAAAGGATGTTGAATCTTTGAGGGAGAAATAAGAACGGGCTTAAGAGCAATGAAGAATTATAGAGCAAGTGGGTGGTGTGAAAGACGTAATTCACTTGTGTAATAAGCTATATGGAAAAAAGGTGAACGGACAGATGACGTTCTCTCGGCACCTGTGATATCGACTGGGAAGAAAAGTAATGCCGAGAAATGCGCGGGCTTTAAAACCAAACATTCTGCTAAGGATGATAGAAGAGTACAAGGAACACTCAAAAAAAAAGTATTGCAGAGGAACAGTATGGATTTAGAAGAGAGAAAGAGATACAAATTGGCTGTTAAGAATTATAGGTGACAGATATATTGAAATAGGAAGAGAAATTTATGCTGTGTCGATTGACTTTGAGAAAGCCTTTGAAAGAGTAAATATATAAATTAATGGACATTCTGAGGAAGAATGGAATCGAGTGGAGGAATAGAAAACTGTTTGGCTCAAATGGCTCTAAGCACTATTGGACTTAACTTCTGAGGTCATACTTAGATCTACTCAAACCTAACTAACCTAAGGACATCACACAAATACATGCCTGAGGCGGGATTCGAACCTGCGGCCGCTGCAGCAGCGCGGTTCCGGACTGAAGCGCCCAGAACTGTTCGGCCACAGCGGCCGGTAGAAAGCTGTCTAAGAAACCGCAACTCACAACAGAAGATACGAGTTTAGATGAGGAATGAGATGACAGAGGAAAGCACGATTGCAAAGGAATAGAGACAGGACTGCTTTCTCTCCCCAATAGTATCTAACATATATTTGTAGCATATTATTCAGAAATATCTGAAACAAAAATGAGGAGTGAGGCTTGGTAACAGGAGAGTAGAATGTATTCGATTTGCGGTTAATGTGGTGCAATTGCGAGAGAGTAAAAGAACTATGTTCGGAATGTTAAAAGACTTAAATAAGACCTATTAAGAAGAAAAACGCAAAATATGTGGTGATAAGCGCAATAAAAGTAAGACAACTATGAAGATAGGACAGGAAAATATAGAACAAAATAGTTCTCTCAAATATCTGGGAAGCATAACTATGCAAGACATGAGATGCAATAAGGAGATGAAAATGCATATAGCAGTTTCCTAGGCGGCATAGAACCCTATATTACTAAACCCTCATAAAGTTTATGATTGCAGTAGGGTACAATACAGGATATGTTGCACTTAATTTGGTGGGTAACATGCTTTTAGAGATCTAATAATTTTAATTCACTAATGTATACCCTCTAAAGTACGGCTGTCTCAGAAAAAATTTGGAATAGTAATATTTACGGTGGCATAATAGCAATATAAAATGACCCTCTTTAGTGTCCTAGGGTTAACAAGAATAGGAGGCTTATATGTGGCTTATATATGGACAGGACCTAAGGAAGAGACTGTTGATTTGCTTTATATGGACCATGGCGTTATATGGAACTGATACATGGACAATGAGAAGAAAGGAAGAACGAAGAATAGAAGCATTTGCTACGTGGATTTTCGAGAGAGATATCTGAAGATATTCAGGAAGAGAAAACACAATTGGTTTGGGCACTGGATAAGAAGAGATTTTTTATTCATTGATGCTATGGAAGGAATTGTGAATGGAAGGAGAAGAAGAAGAACGAGAGGAGAATGCAGAAGATTCTCCATAGTGAAGAATATAAGAACAGAGCCGCGTGGGATTAGCCGAGCGGTCTAAAGACGCTGCAGTCATGGACTGTGCGGCTGGTCCCGGCGGAGGTTCGAGTCCTCTCTCGGGCATGGGTGTGTGTGTTTGTTCTTAGGAGAATTTAGGTTAATGTGCAAGCTTAGGGACTGAAGATCATAGCAGTTAAGTCCCATAAGATTTCAGACACATCTGAACATTTTTGAACATATAAGAACAGAAAACAATTATGAGAAAACGGAGAGGGTAGCATATGACAGGACTGTATGGAAAGCTACATGTGAAGAGCTACGTAGGGCGCAACATTGATGATGATGACGGTGATGTATGTAAAGATCAAGCCAGCCTGTTACTGGTTTGTATATGGGGCCCTCGTCACTCAGCGCTTCACTACACGACCCACATCTGTACCAGAGTGAGTCGGCAACAGCAATGAACCGTATGTACCTAGCAGTGATGCAGCTAACACACTAGTACAAACAAAGCATTCCCACTTGCCTAGTGTTTCTTCATGTGTGCTTTCCATCACTGAAACCCACACTGCAGACAACTCTTATGTTCATCTTAAAGTGGACGTAGCTACCTCGGGACGCATTTCCGGTCATATTCCCATATATTCGTTTATCTCCTTATTCTCCTAACGATAGCTCGCTGTACTTTTTCTCCATTCAGCAAAATCACTCTCGGAGACCTGAGTTACTGTGTATTCTCTAACCCGCAACCAATGGACGTTGAACTCAGAGACTCTTGAGTCTTTGTTTTTAAATTTTTCCCGTCTTTACGCACGTGACCCATTTTGTGAGTCAACGTACTTTCCCCCTTCCCCGCCCGTAACGTGCGCTCGGAGCTCCAAACGCGCGCGCACTCGGTATGGCTTTTTTGCGTGTGTTCCGTGTGACCGACCTCAGGAGGTTACGTAACATTCGTTAAATTGTATATTTATTATGCTTGTGGGGTAACAATGTCTCAAATGGAGAAAATAGAGAGAAATATAGTCAGATGGTTAGAGGAAGTCGACATAGATTCTGAAGAATTATTATCTAGCACTCCGAATGAAGATTGCTGTGACGTAGAAGTCGTTCCAATTGATCACGTCATTGAAGACGGACATCAGTCCGATTCAGAAGTCGATACTGATGGGACTGAACCTCTACCCATGGAGCAAGAGAAACACATTCGGACGCCAAACGGGGATTCATCTTCCGACGACGATATACCACTTGCAAGATACCTCAACTACTTTTGTAAGAGGCGATTTCTTTGACCATCTCGTCCTCCTGTCTCAAGATCAAGGACTGTGCATCATGTTATCATCCGGCGCCCACCTGGACTAAAACGTAATTTTCAAAGTATTCTGCTTGAAAATAGGAAGCCTCTGGATCTGTGGAGCTTGTTTGTCTGTGGAGGTATGCTGGGAGTAATAGTTAAGCATACTTATGAAAATATCAAAAAATTCTACCCAATTACCAAAGGGATACAGCTGTTTATGATATACATGTAACTGAATTGAAAGCCGTCATTGGCGTAATTTACTGCCATTTTCAATGAGAATCATACACACTACACATGTCGGTGCAGCAAAGACGGCACAGGCAAAGAAATATATCGCTGCATTACAAGTAAGAACAGGTTTGAAGTACTGCTCAACTGTCTTCTGCTTGATGATGCAAATACTCGAACTGAACGCCACAGCACTCAATTAGCTGCACTGGATTAGTTGCACCTATCGCCACTTTTTGAAATGTTTACTCAGAACTGTGAAGACGTCTGCACTGATTAAATGCTAGTAACTTCTCGTGCAAAGTGCAAATTCAAAATGTAAATCCCGAAGAAAACCACAAAAATAGGATTTGAAAATCATGTGCATTACTTATGCTCAAACTGGGAATCTGCTGGACGCTTTCTTGTACTTAGGGAAAGATTCCGGTGGAAAAGGTCTAGGAGATGAGTACCAAAGGCAGAATAAACCTACTCGGCGAGTTTTGCGAATTCAAATACGATGAAACCGGAAATTACCATATTTTACAACAGCACAAAGGGCGGCGTTCACATGGCTGATCAGAAATGTGCTACCTACTCAACGTCTAGAAGAACTCAACGATGGCCAATGGCAATATTCTATCGAGTCCTTGATATATCTTTAGCGAACGCGTACAATATTAGCAACATGAACCAAGCAATGTGAAAGGTACCGCGGATAACTTTCATAAAAACGTTGGCAGAAGACCTTATAAAGCCACAACTGAACCGTCGCGTGTATTTTTACCGCTTTCAAAGAGAACTTCAGTGAACCATACATCTAATTCTAAAATTGGATCAAATACCTTGAAAAAAGGAGGACATGCTCGACTTATGATCCCAAAAAGAAACGCGAAATATTCTATTTACATTTTGAATGTAATAATCCTATTTGCGTTGAATGCAGTCAAATAATGTGCGTTAAATGTCGCCGCAATTTGTGTGTGTGTGCCTTCTAATTTTGCAAATCTTGTGGTAATATGTGCAAAAAATTACTTATATACTATAGATAATATGTCAACTTCTCATAAATATGCAAGTATATTGATATTAGAAGGATTTGTTCTGCCAGATCTCAATTTTTTTTGAGTTCCTACAATTTTGCATAAAACGAGTAAACTTTTGTTAAGTGTTGATTTTTGATATCTGTAATATAATTTTTTCACTTTTTGAAGTTATATTACTATTAAAATAGTGTGAAAACAATGTCGTGACTTTAATAAATTGCAATCTTTCTATGCGGCAACGGCCTTGCCGCAGTGGATACACCGGTTCCAGTGAGATCACCGAAGTTAAGCGTTATCGGGCGTGGTCGGCACTTGGATGGGTGACCATCCAGGCTGCCGTGCACTGTTGCCATTTCTCGGAGGGCACTCAGCCTCATGATGCCAATCGAGGAGCTACTCGACCGAATAGTAGCGGCTCCGGTCAAGAATACCATCTTACGACCGGGAGAGCGGTGTGCTGACCCCACGCCCCTCCTATCCGCATTCTCCACTGAGGATGACACGGCAGTCGGATGGTCCCGGTAGGCCACTCGTGGCCTGCATACGGAGTGCTAATCTTTTTATGTAGTGTAACATAAAATTTAAATAATGCAAGCGGATTGTACGACCAATGTCAGGAATACACGTCTGGAATACACGTCAGGTGGCTAAGGGCCAATATGGTTTGGCTCGTCTTTTGCAACGGATTTTCATTTCACCATCCCACATAAAAAGTTGGCTAACTCGCAGAGTGCTACCAAGTTCGTAAACAAGGATATGTAACAGACTGATATATCATATCTATACTCGCACAATACGCCCCTTCCAGCCACAACACTGAGGTGTCATACACACCACTGTCTAAAACCTGATAACCCTTTCCATGATTCTATCGGTCTACGCGGCTTCCCTCTTCGGAGGTTAGAGTCCTCCCTCGGGCATGGGTATGTGTGTGTTTTTTTTAGCGTTAAGTTAGTTTCCGTTGGATTAAGTAGAGTGTAAGTTTAAGGACCGATGACATCCGCCGTTAGGTCCCATAAGACCTTACCACAAATTTCCAATTTTCCATGATTGCTGGATATTCAGTTTACATGAGACATGAGTTATGCTGCTTAACTGAAAGCATTAACTATATTGGCCCTTTCGCTACCGTCGATGTGCATTATGCCGTTCCGAGGACGTTAATACGGGCGCGGTTGAGTAACTGTACTGCGCTATGGACATTTGTATCCCTCCTGAGCCGCCAACTTCTCACTGCTGCGAAAGATTTACTTCCATTTCTCGGTTTCGAGTATTTATCATACAACTTAGATGCCTCATTGCGTGCTATCATTTGCAAAAAACGTCGTTTCACTATCCTGTATCATTTACGAGATATGACGATTGTTATAACATCATTATTCGCGATTCGTAAGGAATGGGCGCATCATTCGCGACCGTCCTTCGGACAGAAAAACCCAATTACTCGGGGAGGAAACCGGCTATCGTTCTGTTCTCAATTTTAAACACCATTTCGATATCTTACCTATGTTTCATTCCCTGCAACATATGAGCTAAAATCAACCGTACACGACGATTACTCGGCATGTTTTTATCGCTTAGTGTTTTACTTAATTTGCTTCAGTGCTACGTGTGACAGATACCGGTAACGAGAAGAAATCCAGTTCCTTATCGAGTGACGTTATCAGACTGCAAAATGCGCAAAAATAGCAATTTCGTGCTATATACGTTCCGTAAAAACGGATGATGTATATTTCATATCTGCCAGATGGCAGTCTCTCAGCAAATTCACCAGCGTTTTGCGAGTGGTATAGCCGAAACAAAAGCCGCCTTCAGCACGGAATGCAGAGATCGTATCTGTAGCAGGGAAAACGTTAGGAGAAACGGATTACTTCAGAGAACGCCTCGCAGTGTTCTATTTAAAGAAAAGAATTTGCTGATTTAAACGAAACATCGACTTATCATCGGTTCCCTGCAATAAATAGCACAATGGATCCATCATGGGCTCGAAATATCACATCTTCTCTTCTTCTATAATCTACAAGAGAATTGATTGAATAGTTATTTAATTCTTTCTTGCAAATCTTTCTGGTGCAGTCGTCAATATAATGTGAATCAAAAACTGTGGTTTACTACCAGCTGGCAGTGGAAAAACTTGCAAAGGAAATTATAGCAAATCCTAACCATCACTGGGACAGCGCCGCTCGATGCAGCTTTTTTATAACTCGGGAATTACTAGTATATGCCAGAGGCCTGCACAGCTTTCCGTGATAACGTGAAATAACGTCTATGTGGGTTCCCATATTTTATTGACAGTGTCTTCTACTCGTATTTATTTTACAACTCGCCAATTACGACTATATGCCAATAGGCAGCAAAGCTTTTCGCAGTAGCATAAAAAAAAGCGCTTGTATGGGTTCCCGTTTTTAATCAGTGTCTCTTGCACTTTATGTTTCAGCTTGATCTGCGTGACGAAATTTATTGAGCAAAAAGCTAAACGCAACAGCTTTTTTTCTCGTTTCTGATGAAAGTTATGTACGCTCAGTCGTAATTTCAAACTTTTTAAAGTCTTTAACATGTTTTGCTACGTCACATGTGTTAGGAAAGCAGGTGCAGAAAATTTACTTAGAAATCGAAAGCCTGGTTGCCTGTTAAAATTTTCTACTATATCATGTTGCTTTCCTTCGCACTGTATTGTAGTCTACGATCACTTCTGACGTCAGTCACACGTGGAACATCACTACGAGCCCAATATGAACAAGTCTCGAAGTCTTATGATTGTCACGAATCTGTTTGCCTACTATATTATCGTAACCATAAGGTTATCCGCGATAGCCTGTCTTTAAGACTCCACGCATAGCTTCGTCATTACCTGTGATCTGCAGATTCCCCTATGAATAATCACTTTAGAAGCACGCCAGAGGACATTAAGAAAAATTTCAATTTCTAAGTATCAGAAATTAAACACCCTCGCCACTTCCATGTCGATTACCACACAGTTATTATATCGCTCTTTTATCCGTGGCAGCAAACAGCGAAATGGTAACACGATCCGTCATTCCCAATTTTTTTCCACATCATCAGCTGCATATTGTTTGATGTTGCATGCTATACATGTCATGTAACTAAACACTTTTAATGGCAAGTAAAATGCTACTGTTCGAAGCTGCACAGATGATACATATCTCCCCGTTTCCATCCACAACGTTGTCGAAATGGCTCTGAGCACTATGGGACTTAACATCTGAGGTCATCAGTCCCCTAGAACATAGAACTGCTTAAACCTAACTAATCTAAGGACATCACACACATTCATGCCCGAGGCAGGATTCGAACCTGCGACCGTAGCAGTCGTGCGGTTCCAGACTGAAGCGCCTAGAACAACGTTATCGAAGAAGGAGTAATATTTGACTCTCACAATACTAAGAAACCTGTGATCTTAAAGGTACCTTGTATGTAAAGTTATGCTTTCATACTGTCTGCCTAGAATTTGAGTTATACATGGTAGTCAGAAACATTCTAAAGAGTTTGTAATGGTGTTTCAGAGGAGGTTGTGCTGAGGAATAAGTGTTAATCAGAAACATTCGGTATGTCTCGCCTTTTACGAGCTATTTAGCGTTGAAGTTAGGCAATCAGTTCATTCCGCACAGGATTTCTAGCACTTGCGCGCACTAAACTCACAGTTATTTGTGGGTACGTGAATTGCTACCTGTTGAAATGCTCGTTACCAGGTAAAATGTGTCTTTATCGTAAATGATTAATTTGAGCTACGTGAGCGGAAGCTACGTTTGTTCGGTTTGAGGGACAAACGAAGAAAAAGTTTGGCGATACTCTCTGTGGTATGCTGCTAGAATTTGCGCGCACGACGATCTGATTGTCTACATTCAATGCTAAATAACTCGAAAACGGCGCAACGTACCGAATTCTTTTCTTAGCAGTTATTTTCAAGCACAACCTGCCCTGCAACACCCTCACAAGCTTTCCTGACTGTTTCTGACAGCCCAGTGTTACGCTAGTGGACACATATCATGTCGAAGCTTCTATCACATAGCTGATCTGTTTACCACAGCAACGAATAAACAATAAAGGTACCTGATTTTATGACTGCCTATAGAAACATGTGGTCAGTGTTTTAGGAACTGTTTCGACTCGATGATGTAAGATGTCAGATGTAAACGTCGGTAACGAAGACGTCGGAATATACGCAGCTGATATTGACTCAACATAACTCGAGGATGTAGCCAATCAGATCAAAACGTTGGTAACAAAGTCGACGGAATTTACGCAGCGAATACTGACGCAACGTATACTTTCAAGAATTACATGCATAAATCTTAGGCCATTTTCCAAATACTCGGACGCACTTGTCAATACTCCGATATTGAAATATCTCGAAGGCAAATATTGCTAACGAAGCGGAAATTATTGATACAAATAGCATAAGCTAACGGTACCGTTCTGTGTAACAATATCTTTCTGTGAATTGACCAAAGAAAATTATCTCTCAATTGACTGAATTTGCTGTCACAGTTATATTATGATTAAGAATTTAAGCATGTTTAATGTCTGATCAAAAGTATCCGCACCCATATTTGTGGACATTAAGGATACAGCGTGATTTTCCGGCTCAATATTATGTAAATCTGATCAAAAGTATCCGGACCCATATTTGTGGACATTAAGGATACATAGTACTTTTCCGGCTCAATATTAAGTAAAAATCAACACTTATTTCTTTCAGGCACTGTTTATGATGTATATATTTTGCAGATTTTTATGTTGATATCAGGTCCCACATCACACTTTCTAAGCAAATTGGAAATATTTTGAATATTTCTGAACTTGCTTAGGGTTTTTAAAAAAATTACAAAGGAATTGATGCAGATTTTTTTTTCAAAAAAGCTTCCTCAAATTGAGGCACCATTTAATCCTAAGTTGTACATTTGAAGCAGACCAAATTTTTACCGGATATGCATTACGTGCTGGCTGACGTACTAGACCTATTTAATTTCACCTGTTATGTACATCACAAGGATAAAAAGTGTCATATCTTACATTTTTAATTTTTATAAATTCTTCGTAATAAAAATGTTATTTTTTTCTATAATTTAGTTCATTCTGCAATAAAGCTTACGTCTACTACATAAGTATGAAGTATTGCAAGTTACAGAAACGAATAGAAAAATGATTTAGATAAAATATCTGTATGGTGCGAAAAGCGGCAATTGACTCTGAATAAAGAAAAGTGTGAAGTCAATCAGACGAGTACTACAAAAAATCCGCTAAATTTCGATAAGTCACAGAAATCTAAAGGCTGTAAATTCAACTAAATACTTAGGGATCACATTTGCAAATAACCTAAAAGGGAACGATCACACAGGTAATGTTGTGGGTAGAGCAAATTTTTGCAAATAACCTAAAAGGGAACGATCACACAGGTAATGTTGTGGGTAGAGCAAATCAAAGACTGCGGTTCATTGGCAGAACACTTAGAAGGTGTAACATGGATACGAGAGAGACTGCTTACACCACGCTTGACCGCCCAGTTCTGGCGTATTGCTGTGCGGTGTGGGATACGCATCAGGTGGGACTGACTGATGAAATCAAAAAAGTTCAGAGAAGTGCTTCCTTCTATTGTACTATCGTGAAATGGGGGAGACAGTGGCACAGACACGATACGTGAATTAGAGTGGTAATCATTAAAACAAAGGTTTTTTTCGTTGCGACGGGATCTTTTCATGAAATTCCAATCACCAATTTCTTCCTCGGACTGAGAAAATATTCTATTGTCACCAACCTAAACAGGGAGAAATGACCATCACGATAAAATATGAGAAAACAGGGTTCGCACAGATAAATGCAAGTGGTCGTATTACCCTAGCGCCTTTCGAGAGAGAAACGGTAGGGAGACTGCTTGAAGGTGGTTCATTGAACCCTCTGCCAGGCACTTTATTGTGAGTAGCAGAGTAATCACGTAAATATAGATGTAGATGTACGTTTGGTCCACAACATAATGCTCTTATAACACCTCCATCTGATGATGCGCGGGCAGTGGCTCGGAAACACGTTCGTGGTTGAATAAATCGTAAATAAGCGAGTGGTTGCGTATTTATTACTAGATAAATCTCCAAAGAGAATATTTAATAATCCTTAGGATACATCACTCGACAATTGTAACACTTTCCTTTTAACTCCCTGCGCATAGTCATTGCGTCAGCAGGACTGCTGGTAGCACTTTGGAACTCACGCGTAATACAATCCGGTTACTTCATGCGATTTTCCTCGCAGCTCTACAGCCCCTGTCGGTCAGTGCGTGAAGCCTGTCTGGTCCTGCTTTAGGCTGGTTATTTCTTCGCGTATACACTTCACAATCACCTTAGCAAGAGAAGAAATGAAATGAAATGAGCGTACGGCATCGTTGGCCGGGAGGCCCCATCTGGGGAACTTCGGCAGCCAAGTGCAAGTCTTATTTCAGTCGACGCCACACTGGGCGACTAGTGTGCCGGTGTTGAGGATGAAATGATGATTAGGACAACACAACACCTAGTCCCCAAACGGAGAAAAACTCCAACCCATCCAGGAATCGAACCCGGGCCCGCTTGCATGGGGAGCGAGCACGTTCTCACCCAGCTCAGCAGGCGGGCAGCAATAGAAGACTTTGGCAGCTACAAACGGGATAAAATATCCCTGATGCATTTGTTACTCGGCTGACATCCAGTAACAAGTCCAGATTCAAAGTCTCCTCACTGACAGATTCTGCTGTTACAGCTTCTCCACTGACAAGACACTGCTCCCCTGCTCTCATTGTACAGGTGGCCCCGAGCCTCCTATCATCTAGTTTTCAGTTTCGCATTACATAGAGGTGTCGGGATTATTTTGATCTAATATTGTATATAGGTATTTGAAAATGGACTAGTGGGAAAATTGTACTATAAAATAAATGTAAATAGTCCAAGACACTCTGAAATGATTCAAGAAAATCTGTATCATGATTTAGTCAACTGCAATTAACGGCTGCGGCAGAATTGGAATACCTTCACTTCCAGCACTAGAATAATGAAAATCAAAACCACCAGTTACTCCGTGTCATCAAATGTACATGCGTCGCTGCTACACTCTAAGACCATCAAGGGCAGCCCTATATACAAACCCAGACACACAATGCAGAGAGCAGACAAAAGTGGTAGCGTCTTGAGCAGACAAAAGTGGTAGCGTCTTAGCATACTGGAGCGAAGTAGTAACACTAGAGCCCTGAAAACTGCCAATGCTCTGGGCAGCGGAGAAGTTTCACTTCTGAGAATTGACTGGTAACCTCATCCACCACCTAGGGGCTGTTGCTTGGCGTCGCAGTAGAAGATGACCACCAAGAGGCACGTCTTAACAGAGACAGCAAGCTTGGTTATTGCTTCTGAGAAAGTAACCTCAGTGAGTGTACACAAATTAGAGTGCTACCTCAGCAGTCCCTAAGCGCAGAAGGACGGAGGAATGGTCCAAGTGACGTAAAACATTCTTGTTGCCGGCCATAATAGGAGTGGCAGTGACGTTTAGCTTTCTGATGGATGCTGTTGATACCAAACTTGGAGTCTGTTAATGTAAAATCCAGAAGCATACCTACCTACCGGGTACGAGTAAGGAAGGAATGTACATGTTGTTGGTCAGAGGCACCCTGGAGGTGTAGAGATACTCACCAGATTGACCGAAGCTTGTTAAGTGCCGCTAGATTGGTGGGTTGACTATTGGAATGGAAAAGTGTGCCACCACCATTCTGTAAAAACCCATGTTTTAGAATTCAAAGGGAGTTCTTAGTCAGGTCGGTGGGGCACCGAATCCGCGTCGCTCGTAGTTACCCTCGGCAAGCTCCGACATGTTTCTCTCACTTGGAGTGCTGCTTTCAAGTTTGTACTTAAAGTGCTGCTAGTGTTCTCTACTTATGTTGGCACCCTGCCCTGTGATTTCAGACACTGAGTTCTGTTGTGAAACCAGTTGCCTCCTTTGCTTTTTCTAATGATTAGAACTAGCCTTTAGAGTAGTAGCTAGGTTAATCGCAAGTAAATAATGTTAATCAAAACCGTGAATTCGTTTGAGTCTCCCACTGCAAGCATCCTGTCGAGGCCCAAAATCCGCCCTCCTCGTAGGTGCCCTGTGGCAGTGTTCGGTGCTGATCCGAGTCATCAGCCTGCCTTCATTAAGAACTTGTCTTTCTGCATTTGCTCCTCACCGCTCAGAAATTTGCAGACTGGTCTCAACCCTCTGACTTGCATCACACCTGTGTCAGGATACAACGCCACAAAGAAATTATCTGAATGGGATGGAAATCGGAAAATGTGGTACACATGTACACACAAAAATTAAATGATGACAGTTTCAGAATAATTTGATAATTTATTCAAGAGCAATATCATCAGAAATTGAATAATTAAATAGCTCCTCGGTCCACCAGTTGCCCTTACACAAGTACACTAAAGAGCCAAAGAAACTGGCACACCTGCCTAATATAGTTTAGGCTCCCTTGAGCACTCAGGAGTTCCACAACACGACTTAAGTCTAAAGTAGTGCTGGAGGGAAGTGGCACCATGAATCATGCAGGGCTGTCCATAAATCCGTAAGAGTACGTGGGTTTAAGATCTGTTCTGGACAGCACGTTGCAAGGTATCCCAGATATACTCAATAATGTTCATGTCTGGATTGTCTGGTAGCCAGTGGAAGTGTTTAAACTCAGAAGAGTGTTTCTGGAGCGACTCTGTAGCAATTCTGGACGTGTGGGGTGTCGCGTTTTCCAGCGGGAATTCCCCAACTTCATCTGAATGCACAGTGGACACGAAGGGATGCTGGTGATCAGACAGAATGCTTACGTACGTGTTATCGGTCAGTCGCATCTAGACGTATCAGGGCGCTTTATCGCAGTCCGGGCGGATCCCCCCGTCGGAGGTTCGAGTACTTCCTCGGACATGGGTGTGTGTGTCGTCCTTAGCGAAAGTTTCAGTTGGGTTAAATAGTGTGTAGGGACCGATGACCCCAGCAGTTTGGTCCCATAAGTCCTTACCACAAATTTTTAGACATATCAGGGGTCCCATGTCACTCGAACACCACACTCCCCACGCCATTACAGTGCCTCCACCAGGTTCAACAGACCGCTGCTGACATGCAGGGTCCATGTATGCATGAGCTTGTCTCCATATACGTACACGCCCATCTGGTTGATACAATTTGAAACGAGACTCGTCCGACCAACGAGCATATTTCCAGTCATCAACAGTCCAATGCCGGTGGTGACAAGACCAGGCTAGGCGTTAAGCTTTGTGTCGTGCAATCATAAAGGGTACACGACTGAGTCTTCGGCTCCGAAAGCCCGTATCGATGATATTTTGTTGACTGGTTCTCATGCTGACACAGCACTGATATCTCCAGCATTCTGCTGAAGGGTTGCACCTCTGACAATTCCAACGATTCTCTTCAGTGGTCTTTGGTATCGCTCTTCCCGGATCTGTTTCCAGCCGCAGCGATGTCGGAGATTTGATGTTCTGTCGAATTCCCGATATTCGCGGTACACTCGTGAAACGGTAGTACGGGATAGTCCCCATTTCATCGCTAGCTGGGAGATGCTGTGTCCCGTCGCTCGTGCGCCGACTATAACACCACGTCCCAACTCACTTAAGTCTTGCTGCCATTGCAGCTGCAGTAACCCATCTAATAAGTGCGTCAGATGGTTGTTGTCTTATATAGGCTTTGCCGACAGCAGCGCCGTATTCTGCCTCTTTACATACCTATGTATTTGAATACGCATGCATATACCAGTTTCTTTGGCGCTTCATTGTAGTTACTTGGCACAAACTGATAAAGACGTTATATATCCTCCAGGGATTACGTGTCACATTCTGTCCAGTTGGCTTGTTAGGTCGTCAAAATCGAGAGCTGGTTGGAGGGCCCTGTCCCCATCACTCTAAACGGTCTCATTTAGGAAGACATCTGGTGACCTTGCGGCCCAAGGTTGGGTTTGACAAGCAGTAAGACAAAAAGTGGAAACTCCCTCCGTGTGCGGGCGTACGTTTCAATTCATCAGGACCACTTTTGGTAGTCATCCACGGCATCTTTGCAGCACAGCGGTACGGCGTTTATATTCTACGGTCCGTTTTGTTTTCTTTCATGGCACGCCATCGTCGGCTTATATTTCAGCAAGATAACGCTCTCCCCAGACGGTGAGAGTTTGTACTGTTGGTCATCGTGTTTGCCAGACTCTCGGCCTGCAGGGCTGCCGGATCTCTTCTCAGATCGTTTGGAGAATTATGCCGATCCGACGCACCAAATGAACAGAATGTGGCACGATATTCTACAGAGGACATGCAATAGCTCCGTCAGTCAATAACAGGCCGATTAACTGCTGGTACAGCAGCCAGAGTCGGTACATGTACGTTACATCCACCGATCTCCGCGTCATTTGGGTAATTCCTTCTTCCTGCGTTTTTTTTATCTCGGAGTATATAATCCCAGAGACTTGGATACTTTATCACTTGTAACGTTGCACCACAGCTATCACAAGTCCTCCTATATCTTGAGTAACCTGACATACTTACAGTTTACCATGATTATACACTGCTATAAATAACTTTGACGGTAGTGCATTATTAATGATTTTGTTTAACATCATGCAAGTTTTAGATCTGAAGACGACTTTTTCAAACGATACCGTTAATTACATTGAAAAGTAAAATGTGACGTAGACGGTTTCGTACATGGAATAAAGTATAGTACTACATAATGAAAAAACAGTGACTGTTTGCGTAATGTGCTCCTACTTCGATTACGTAGTGTTATTTTACGAAGAAAAAAATGCGTGCAACATTTCTTTATTATACTGTAGCCTGTTAAAAAGAACTGGAAGATGGTCTTTATTCATTATTACATAAATTACTATTACT
The DNA here is from genome assembly GCF_021461395.2 of Schistocerca americana. Lineage (NCBI taxonomy): Eukaryota > Metazoa > Arthropoda > Insecta > Orthoptera > Acrididae > Schistocerca > Schistocerca americana. The sequence goes on along the minus strand of NC_060125.1, from coordinate 205,552,795 downwards.
TACAATTAAAATCAAATTACTATTGCTTACAATTCAAATGTAAATGTCGTGTGACTAGAGCCTCCTGTCGGGTAGACCGTTCGCCGGGTGCGTGTCTTTCCATTTGACCCCACTTCAGCGACTTGCAGGTCGAGGGGGATGAAATGATGATGGCTAGGACAACACGACACCCAGTCGCTGAGCGAATAAAATCTCCAATCCAGCCGGGAATCGAAGCAGGGCCCTTTGGATGGATATACTGTCGCGCTGGCCACTTTTTTTTCTCATTTTGTTGGGTATTGTTCGTTGTGTTTGGTTTGGCGGACGTCACCAGACATCCGCTCAAGTTGATCGTTGACACCTTAACTCAGTTATTTTATTACAGAGGGTGAGCAACCCTCTGACCGAACGCGCTGAGCTTCCATGCCGGCAGTAATTGCAATGGCAAGATTCATACCTCATTCTAAGAGTTTTCAAACCTAGCACTTTAGCCACTACGCTAACCCGCCACTACCACTCAGCTACTGGGGGCGGACTACTTACAATTTATATTCTCTTACACACAGGCAATTCGTCTTATAGAAAGCACTGTTTCGGTTAATACTGTATATATTATTTCCCATAACTATAACTGTCTCTACAGTTGGTAAATACAACATTCACTACACACGTAACTGCATGAATCACTACTATTGCACTACAACTTGTTTCACTCCTGTTTATCACTGGTATACACTTCTTCTTCTTCTTCCGTATCCGGATGCACCAATTATATCTTCCCCTCACAGTATTTAGCAACGTAGGTTGCTTTGTCATTGACTTTCCAAATATCGTCTTTAGTGCATGTTATAGAAATATCCGGGCAAATCAATAGGTGGTCCAAGTCCTCTATTGCTCCGCATTCACACCTATCGCTATCACTGTAGCCCTATTTAAGTAGGTTTGATTTGCACCCTGTTACTCCAGTGCGCAACCGGTTTAATGACCTTCAAGTTGTAAAAGGTAGCAGAAATCCGGCACATCCCTCCTCAAGTAGTTCCATTGAGGAGTGTGGCACCATTTCTTCCCAAAGTGATAGCCGCCTTGCGACGGGCTTAGTGGCGAGCTCTTCAGTAATTTCAATGAAGCTCCTGCGGGATTTCAGCAAGACACGTTGTTTTCGATGCATATGCATCGGGTGTCGAGGATCATTCTTTTGTTTTGATCTTTCGATCTCGGCGCTACTTGTCTGCTGATAGTGGGTGGTGCTATGCCTATGATGGGATAGATTTTGTCTTTGGGAGTTGGTTTGAGGCATCCTGTGGCAATACGTATAGTTTTGTTTACGGCGACGTCAACTTGCTTCGTGTGAGCAGAGTTCCTCCAAACTGGCGCCGCGTATTCCGCTGCTGAGAACTGAGCGCCAGACTCATGGGGGGCAAAAGGTGTGGTTGAGTTCCTCACGATGAACCTGTTAGCTTCCGCAATATGTTTTTCCTGGCACAGACCTTTTTTTCAGTGTTGTGACAGTGCTGCTTAGAAGAAAGCGCTCTGTCCAGTGTTACCCCCAGGTATTTTGCGCTGTTTGTATGCTTCAGCTCTGCCCCTTGCCACATTACTCGGAGTTTCTGTCTGGCTGGTTTGTTCCTAAGATGGAAGGCGGATACTTGAGATTTACTAGGGTTTGGTGTGAGATTATTGCCTTCGTAATAGGTAGCAAGTTCTCTTAAGGCTCCTGTGAGATTCTCCTCCACTTGTTCAAAGGTTTTATTCTGTGTGGCCCCTGCTGCATCATCGGCATAAATGAACATTCGTGTCTGCTGGCTGATGGAAAGGTCATTCGTATAGATGTTAAATAGTATTGGAGCCAAGACACTACCCTTTGCAAGTCCATTTTTCCGTGTCCTCCATCGGCTGTTTTTAGATTGTAAGGTTACATATAGCGTCTGTTCTGTAGCGTGCATTGCACGAACATAGAAAGGGTTTAGTCCTCAGTGACATTATACACTTTCTGGGTAAGCAACTTATGGTTAACTGTGTCATATGCGGCACTGAGATCTAGGAATGCGACCCCAGTTACTTCTCGTCTCTGACAGCCGTCATCGATGTACTGTGTGAGATTAAGGATTTGGCCACAGCATGATTTTCCTGGTCGAAATCCAGCTTGTTCGTTAATGACGGCTTTGTCCACACAATAAGCTATGCGTTTGAGGATCATTCGATCCACCACTTTAAATAGATGACAAAGCAGTGAGACAATCCGGAAATTTTTAGCTTCAGCTGGGTCTTTCCCTGGTTTTAGTAACGCAACAACCAGAGCTTTTCTCCACAGTTTAGGAATTTGCATTGTTGTAGTACAGTTATTCATTAGCTCTAGGATCCATGCCTTTACTCCCGGTCCGAAATGTTTAATTTTCTCAGATCGTAGAGGCCAGCGACCTTATTGTTTTTCAAATCGTTGATGGCGTCTTGTAGCTCCTGAATGGAGAAAGGGCGAGCTAGGAAGCTAATCTCCTCGTTTAAATTTCGTTTGATTTTGCCATTCCTGATCTTCCTTTTAGTTTTTCCGTTCATGAGTAGTCGGTGAGCTATCTGATCAGGTGTAACTTCACTGTAATTTGGTTGTGGTTCTGTTGGGTCGTTGCTGAGACTTTTGAGCAGAGTCCATGCCTTCCTATTGCTGTGCTTCATGTACGTCTCTTGTTGGAGGTTGCACCACTTTTACTTTCTCGCTTCGGAGATACCAGACTGCCTGGATCGTTTTCTCTGAGAAGCGGTCCTTATTGTAAAGTTCTTCATACTTTTTCAGAGCTTCCTTGCTGCTACCATTGAGTCCAGCAATATACTGAGTATGCGTCATCGAGATATTTTCTTGATGAGCTCTATGAAAGCTTCATCTGATTGCACCTCTGGTTTAATTTCCTAGACCTCCTTATCAAGGTCCTCTGTGAAGTGTTGCCAATGAGCTTTTTTGAAGTTGAAGCGTCTATTGAAGGGATTTACATCTGATTTAGTTACTGCCGCAATGCAGCAAGTTATTGCTCTGTGTTGCGATCCTGGATTTGGTTCCTCGATTTGCTTTACAGTTTGCAGGGTTACCTCCTCGGAAACAAAGATGTTATCTGTATTATATCCTAGTTTCCATCTTCCGCTGTTAAATGATGCAGGCAACTTTGGATCATGTATCAGTTTTAGTTTAGCCTGATCTGCCCAGATCTCCAGCATTTCGCCATCGTCATTTATCTCTTTACAGCACCATGCGAGACCGTGACAGTTAAAATCTCCTAGTACAACTTTAATGTTTTTTGAATGGAAATTTGAACCTCGCACTGGGTGGTTTGTACACGGATGTTACAATGCATAAACGTAGCTGAATAGTTAAAATTTCTATATTTTCTTCGCAGGTCAAAGCACAGGAGCATACGTCTAAGTTCGGTTTGACAAATATAGCACTTCCGTACCTTTCGTGTGGTCTCTCAAAAACTAATTTCATGCCTTGTATTTTTTGTCTATGGCTAGTTGGTGCTCTCTGTGTTTCTTGTAACACTAAAACATCACAGTTGTTCCGTTTGCACATGTAAGATAACAAAATTTCTTTATTTACAGATAAGCCATCAAGTTGTCACTATTGATGGTCTTGATAAAGGCCTTTTTTGGGACTCCTCGGAGAGCTGTTTTGGCATCTTTGGTTTTGGTGCTCCGGTGTTTGCAGGATTGGCCGAGTAGGTCCTTTTCAGGGGACGCCCGATTGCTTGTTGTTCGTGTGGTGAACGCAATCTTTGTAGAGGCTCCTGCAGTGTCCCCCACTGGTATACACTATAACCGACATTGATCATACGCGGCAATAACCCCACGATATTGATAATTATTACTTTAAATTCGTCTATTTTCCTTTTAGTTTTACAGGTTGTGCATTATACATTGTGGTTATAAATAACTCTGGCAATTTCTAAGTTTATATGACTTAATAATAGTTTAAATTTCTACTTCTAAACTTCATAGATACTGCTCCACAAGTCTTCTATTTTACTTTTTACAGCTGTACTTCTTCTGCTTACTGCTGTACCAATTTCCTTTGCACAGTACTAGGAAGTAACCAGTCTTTTATTGTTGTTGTCAAACGTTGAATGTTATTGCCAAATATCGAATGTGTGTTTAAGATGTCTGTGGTTCCTCTCTCTCTCTCTCTCTCTCTCTCTCTCTCTTTCTTTCTGTCTCTCTCTCTCTCTTTTTAAGTTGGTTAGGTGAGAGATTGTGTTGATAAGTCCCTGTTTGTTTACGACGTGTTCGTTCACTGCAGTGGCGTCCCTAAGTTCACAGTTTCTTGCATCAGTATAATTCAGGCCAGTGAATATGCCTGGCAAATAATAAAGGTTACACGTGTATGGGATGAAAAATCAGTTTTATTCAGTTGTAATTTGACAGATCCAAAGTTATAATTACATGCTACTAAGGACGATATAACAACAGAGGTTAAAGGTGTTTCTACCAATATCAGTTCTCGTTTGTAGCATTCCACGCGTTTTTAACAACATTAGTCCACCTTTGCCATATTCAGAAAGGCACTCCATCACTACACGGTCCGTAAGCGCATCCCGCCGTTTCCCTGGGTGCTAGGGATGTCGTCGTGATGGGCTATGCCTCCCCCGTTGTCTGACGCTTCCCTGAATTACCCCAGTCTTTTTGCTGGGAACTTGGGTGGCGAGACCAGGACCCCGGGTGCACTTAAGCTCTTACGTTCCCATTTCGTTCGCCGAGGGATGACTGTTGGCGGTCCGTCTACCTTAGATGTTGACGTCAGCTTTGTCCGTTTCGTTCCTTTTCTAACTTCCATAGCAACCTCTCACAGAAACGCACTCAAAAGTGATAAGACTTTAGCAGTCAAGCAAAGCAGCAGTATTTTGTAAGGAGCGGCCCAGTTACAGACTTACTGCACACACGGCTGGCAGCGTTCGTGATCATGGCGCATTTTCGTTCAAATGGCTCTGAGCACTATGGGACTTAACATCTGAGGTCATCAGTCCCCTAGAACGTAGAACTACTTAAACCTAACTAACCTAAGGACATCACACACATCCATGCCCGAGGCAGGATTCGAACCTGCGACCGTAGCGGTCACGCGGTTCCAGACTGAAGCGCCTAGAACCGCACGGCCACACCTGCCGGCCCGCATTTTCGTGCTTATCTGCGTTCATCTGGCTGTCACTTCCTCATTCTGATCCAAGTATAGTTGACGTAACATTTCCTTTATGACAACATATGGCGATGGTACTCAGCTGCCGACACCCGAGAAGATCTCAGTCTTTTGCGGAACGCCTTCAGTGGATATCATCTGAAATCGCAACATCATGGCATCTACGTCGGTATGGTACCCTCTTGTACCATATATTAATTCTAACGAAACAGTGGAGTTAATAATAAATTTACGGTGTTTGATACAAGACTGAACTCGAGTGTCTACATTTTCTGAGTGCTGTCACATTCATTATTTACGTTTTATATTCTGTTCCGCCACTAACTGCAAGCAAATTTATTTATCTAACACAAATACTACACCAAAGCGACACCATAATAATTTGCATATGCAAAATGCCTCTATATTACAAAAATCATAACGTTTTATAAACACACCCTTATCAAGAACATTAAAATTTTTGCAATTTTGTTGTCATTTGACTCTAAATTCTCTAGTAATTGTAGGTTTACGTAGTACAAATTGTTCAACATTTTGTACTTGCAAATGTGTATTATTAATTGCAAATGATTGGCAATTCGACTGTTAAATGCAGAGGAGAGAGCGGTTAGGTGGAAGGAATATTCTGAAGGCCTCCATAATGCGGAGGATTTGTCTGATGATATAATGGAAGAAGAAACAGGAGTCGACAAGAGACAGCTAGATGATCCAATGTTACACTCTGCGTTTAAAAGACCTTTAGACGACTTAAGATCAAAGAGCCAACAAGTGCGAGAATTATTGCACGTTCAGCTTAGCACCTCATGCATCGAATAAGAATAATACACACCAGAATGGAAAATAAATCTGTAGATCTGACGCTTAGTTTGGCTTCAGGAAATTTAAAGGCACTTGAGAGATAGTCCTGAAGTAGAGGTTGACAACTGAAGCAAGACTGAAGAAAGATCCAGACACGTACGTAGGATTTGTCTCCTTGGGAAAAGTCTACTACAACGTGGTGCAAGACATTCCAAATTCTGAGAAAAATAGGGATAAGCCTTAGGGAAAAACGGGGAATATACTACATGTACAAGACACAAGACCTGAGACATAAGAGCGGAAGACCAAGAAAGTAGTACTCGCGTTAAAGAGGGCGTATCAAATGGATGTCTTCTATCGCCCCTACTTTTAAATCTGTACGTCGAAGGAGCAATGACTGCATAAAAGAAAGGTTCAAGAGTGAGATTAAAATTCGCGGTGAAAAGATCTCAGAGATAAGATTCGCTAATGACACTGCTATTCTCAGCGAAATTTAAGAATTACGGGATCTACTGAATGGAGTGAACAGTCTAATAAGTGCAGAAAATGGACTGAGAGTAAATCGAAGGAAGATGAAAATAATGAGAGGTAGCAGAACTGAGAACAGCGACAAACATAACATCTGAGTTGAGAATCAAGATTTACATGATGTTTAGCATTTCTAGTTCCTAGACCGAAAAATAACCTATGATGCACAGAGTAAGGAGGATACAAAAAGTAGAGTACCACTAACAAAAGGGACGTTGCTGTACTAGAGAAGTCTTCTGGTATCAAACATAGAGATCAAACTGAGGAAGAAATTTCTGAGAATGTACGTTTCGAGTACAGCGTTGTACGGTAGTGAATCCTGGACAATATGTAAACTGGAAAACATGAGAATGGAAGCATTTGAAATTTAGTGTTACAGACTAGTGCTGAAAAATAAGGTGGGCTGGTAAGGTAAGGAATGAGGATGTTCTCCGAAGAATCGGCGAAGATAGGAGTCTAGGGGAAACAATGACAAGAAGAAGTGAGAGAATGATAATATATTAGTTAAGACTTCAGGAAATAACTTCCATGGTGTTAGAGGGAGCTACAAAAGGTAAAAGTTGTAGAGGAAGATTGAGATTGGAAATCACTCAGCAAATAAACAAGGACGTACGCTGCAAGGTAGCAAATGCTACTCTGAGATGAAAAGTTCGGCATTATAGAGGAATACGTGGCGGGGCGCATTAGACCAGTCAGAAGAGTAATGACCAAGGAATTACGATTATTAATAAAATTAGCTTTTCATTTTCAACTTACCACGTTTTCCAAACCACATATTTGGTTAAATTTTCGTAAAATACCTTCAACATTATTGTTTATATGTATTTTGAAAACTCTTACGCTCAATTGCAACACATAAAACAAGGTAATTATAACTTATAGAATTAAGCAAACTTCAAAATTTTGGCATCGTTACATCTTCATTCATAGTAACAGAATTTGATTCGGTTTACCATTCCAGTAAACTCAGCTAACATCAATATATTGATAATTACGTAAACATATCACGGTGATAAGATACTGATCAATGCAGATAAATGGATCAAAAACTGTAGTGCTGTTAGGTTCTCAAATGGTAATGAAGCCACTAGTAAGCTCTACCCACGTGCATTTGCAGTGACCAAGTTGTAGTCCAGAATCATTAGAACGAAAACGTATATGAATTTTAGTGAAAAGATCTGAGAGGCAGGAAATATTGTAAAATAATTTTCAGGTATATCAAAGGAACAAAAATCTGTTGCGACTGAATAGAGAGATTCGTCATAGCGTATTAACGAACGATAGTTTATTTACGAAGGATACTATCCTCCTATAAACAACATCATTCAGAGGAATTAATCATCCTCAGAACGACGAAGATAACAAGGATGACCACAACGATTGCAGACGACTAATTTCAATTTTGAGTATGTCGAAACCTCATTAGCGTTTATGGATCCAAGCTTTTATTTTGTCTCTGCAGACAATTCTCATTCCAGACAGTCTGTAATGCACACTGCATTACAGAGATCTGTGGTAATTCATTTACATCCTAGAGGAGAACTGTAGTTTATTTTTAGGTAAATAGCGAGAGATCATGTATAAGTGCGTTTAACGTCTGGGCGGTGCAGCATGTAGCGGTGCAACTGCAGTTCACCCCACACGTAAGGAAGGGCCGTGCATTTACACGCACGCCTCTACTTTCATCTGGGGCACGCATAGGCGTACGGCGACCAGCCGCAAGGCACACAGGTGCAGACGCATCTTTGGTTTCAGCAGGTAGTACTTCGACGTCGTATAAACTCCCTCCTAATATTAAACAAACTTTACCTTTCCTGGCTTGTTTACGTTTCTGACCGTGAGCACCTGCCGCAGTCACACTAGACTATGTTGGGAGTAGAACGAGTTCCCATAGTTCAACTACTCCACCCATTAACATCTCACCGCTTGATTTTATGCACGTAGTTACACTGTTCCATAGCTTTCTCAGACACGACACTGGAACATATTTGTTACACGAAACTTTCTTCTGATCTTAGTATTTTTTTAAATTCAAACAAATAAAACTGTGTACTCTTATTCAATTACGACAAAGACGATTATCACCCACAAAATGGTTCAAATTCCCGATAACCGTGTTCAGATTGTTCCGTTCTGCGGTTTATCCAGGTTTATCTACAAAACCTTTAAAATAAGTAAAAGAATGGAAGCCTAATATTTTTCATTGTAATTAAAATAAATAATTTCGTTTAGAATACACAGCTTCACAGCTGGAAGATGTTGTGGACACCTACCCCGTTATAGGACAATCCCGAAATATAGTTTCCGTTTCTTCTCATTCCATCTTCAGTTAACTGTGGAGACTCCACTGCTGTTATAAGTGCTAGGTCGATTTCCTGTCCATATGTATGCCTAACCCTTTCCCTAGGTATTAACTGTCGATATTAACAAACCGTTTTTCTCCGGCAAGCAAGTGTGAGTAATTCAGCGGGCTTTCAAAACATAACGTGTATTATGAGCTGCAGACCAACTAAATAGTAATTTCTACTATAGACGTGTGTTCTCTCCTTGACATTCGGTTATCGTGCAGTCGTGTGTCCACATTAGCTCGAATTATGTGGATCTTACAGTGATAGCAATAGACATTCATTCTATGTTCAAACGAAAATTTAATTAATCGCGGTTCTGAAGCTGTTAACACTCTCCACTGATATTTTCTTACAACACTGCCTGTTCAGCAAACTCGACGACAGTGTAATCGTTGCTGGATTATTTTTTTTGATCTTAGATTCATTAACCTTGCTTTAAACACCTCAGCCTTACTTCTACAGTCATGTTTATAGAAACGGTAATCATTCTCCGTCTATCAAAGAGTTTAAGCTTAACAACCTCATGAGAGTTCCCCGAAGTGTAAGGGTACCAGCAAGTTCTTTAACGTCAGTGGAAAGTGCCTTTCATCGCACTATCATCGCAATGAGTGTATATTAGTTTCCTACTAAAACATCGGCATTGTTTCCTCTTTGAACGTTGTCTTTGTCGAATATCTTATTAGTAATGCCACAAAGCTTCGAAATTAATTTCTAGTTTTTTAAAACATTATCAGTGGCAAATATGTGGTAACCTTAAGGTCTGGTTTGTTTGACTGAAATGTTCGTATCCGCCTAGGACAACATTATTCAGCGTTGTTGTTGTTGTGGTCTTCAGTCCTGAGACTGGTTTGATGCAGCTCTCCATGCTACTCTATCCTGTGCAAGCTTTTTCATCTCCCAGTACCTACTGCAACCTACATTCTTCTGAATCTGCTTAGTGTATTCATCTCTTGGGCTCCCTCTACGATTTTTACCCGCCGCGCTCCCCTCCAATACTAAATTGGTGATCCCTTGATGCCTCAGAACATGTCCTACCAACCTATCCCTTCTTCTGGTCAAGTTGTGCCACAAACTTCTCTTCTCCCCAATCCTATTCAATATTTCCTCATTAGTTATGTGATCTACCCATCTAATCTTCAGCATTCTTCTGTAGCACCACATTTCGAAAGCTTCTATTCTCTTCTTGTCCAAACTATTTATTGTCCATGTTTCACATCCATACATGGCTACACTCCATGCAAATACATTCAGAAACGACTCCCTGACACTTAAACCTATACTCGATGTTAACAAATTTCTCTTCTTCAGAAACGCTTTCCTTGCCATTGCCAGTCTACATTTTACATCCTCTCTACTTCGATCATCATCAGTTATTTTGCTCCCCAACTAGCAAAACTCCTTTACTACTTTAAGTGGCTCATTTCCTAATCTAATTCCCTCAGCATCACCCGACTTAATTAGACTACATTCCATTATCCTTGTTTTGCTTTTGTTGATGTTCATCTTATATCCACCTTTCAAGACACTGTCCATTCCATTCAACTGCTCTTCCAAGTCCTTTGCTGTCTCTGACAGAATTACAATGTCATCGGCGAACCTCAAAGTTTTTATTTCTCCTCCATGAATTTTAATGCCTACTCCGAATTTTTCTTTTGTTTCCTTTACTGCTTGCTTAATATACAGATTGAACAGCATCGGGGAGAGGCTACAACCCTGTCTTACTCCCTTCCCAACCACTGCTTCCCTTTCATGTCCCTCGACTCTAATAACTGCCATCGGGTTTCTGTACAAATTGTAAATAGCCTTTCGGTCCCTGTATTTTACCCCTGCCACATTTAGAATTTGAAACAGAGTATTCCAGTCAACATTGTCAAAAGCTTTCTCTAAGTCTACAAATGCTAGAAACGTAGGGTTGCCTTTCCTTAATCTTTCTTCTAAGATAAGTCGTAAGGTCAGTATTGCCTCACTTGTTCCAGTGTTTCTGCGGAATCCAAACTGATCTTCCCCGATTTTGGCTTCTACCAGTTTTTCCATTCGTCTGTAAAGAATTCGTGTTAGTATTTTGCAGCTGTGACTTATTAAACTGATAGTTCGGTAATTTTCACAGCTGTCAACACCTGCTTTCTTTGGGATTGGAATTATTATATTCTTCTTGAAGTCTGAGGGTATTTCGCCTGTTTCATACATCTTGCTCACCAGATGGTAGAGTTTTGTCAGGACTGGCTCTCCCAAGGCCGTCAGTAGTTCCAATGGAATGTTGTCTACTCCGGGGGCCTTGTTTCGACTCAGGTCTTTCAGTGCCCTGTCAAACTCTTCACGCAGTATCGTATCTCCCATTTCATCTTTATCTACATCCTCTTCCATTTCCATAATATTGTCCTCAAGTACATCGCCCTTGTATAGACCCTCTATATACTCCTTCCACCTTTCTGCTTTCCCTTCTTTGCTTAGAACTCGGTTTCCATCTGAGCTCTTGATAGTCATACAAGTCGTTCTCTTATCTCCAAAGGTCTCTTCAATTTTCCTGTATGCAGTATCTATCTTGCCCCTAGTGAGATAGGCCTCTACATCCTTACATTTGTCCTCTAGCCATCCCTGCATAGCCATTTTGCACTTCCTGTCGATATGGTTTTTGAGACGTTTTTATTCCTTTTTGCCTGCTTCATTTACTGCATTTTTATATTTTCTCCTTTCATCAATTAAATTCTCCTATTACCCAAGGATTTCTACTAGCCCTCGTCTTTTTACCTACTTGATCCTCTGCTGCCTTCGCTACTTCATCCCTCAAAGCTACCCATTCTTCATCTACTGTATTTCTTTCCCCCATTCCTGTCAATCGTTCCCTTATGCTCTCCCTAAACTCTGTACAACCTCTGGTTCTTTCAGTTTATCCAGCTCCCATCTCCTTAAATTCCCACCTTCTTGCACTTTCTTCAGTTTTAATCTACAGGTCATAACCAATAGATTGAGGTCAGCGTCCACATCTGCCTCTGGAAATGTCTTACAATTTAAAACCTGGTTCCTAAATCTCTGTCTTACCATTATATAATCTATCTGATACCTATTAGTATCTCCAGGGTTCTTCCATGTATATAACCTTCTTTCATGATTCTTAAACCAAGTGTTTGCTGTGATTATGTTGTGCCCTGTGCATAATTCTACCAGGCGGCTTCCTCTTTCATTTCTTAGCCCCAATCCATATTCACCTACTACGTTTCCTTCTCTCCCTTTTCCTACACTCGAATTCCAGTCACCCATGACTATTAATTTTTCATCTCCCTTCACAATCTGAATAATTTCTTTTATTTCATCATACATTTCTTCAATTTCTTCGTTATCTGCAGAGCTAGTTGGCATATAAACTTGTACTACTGTAGTAGGCGTGGAAGTTTGTATTGAACTAAGCTTCATAAACTGAAACGAATAAGCAAATGAGAAATTCAATTACAATACCACCGGAAGCGGAAACAAAAACTCGGTGATATGTACGCTTATTTGTAAATTAAAAGCCCTCGCCGCGTTTTTCGGTCTGTATGTAAGGCCAGCCCGAGGAATTACTGCAGGGATTTTGGTGCTGTTTCCACTAATAGACAAACTGAGTCACGAGGAAGGTTTGTGTTCATAGACTGCAAGTAGTTCTTACAAACTGGCTTAACTCTAATGAATTAACGTCCCCCGCTGTGTTTATCCGTCTTTATGTAAAGACTAATATCAGGTACTACTGTAGGGCGTCTGATACGGTTTTAACTAATAGAGAGACTGATCCACGAAGACGTTTTATGTACCTAGTTTATTACCTGTACAGCAGAGATGTTGTCTTGCCATAGATATTTCATCTTACCCAAGCAATGCTGGAACAAGGCACCAGCAAACACTAAGGTGAAGTACGAAGCGCTAAGTTCTGTCTTCGGAAGTTATTTCGTTGAAGACGGTCGTGCTACATTTCTTCTTTCTGGAGCTTACTGGAGAATCACGTAAACCGCAGGAATTTCTCGGAACCCGATCGAGTGACATTGAGATCCAGTACAGATTTCGCACATGTAATTGTAAAGTTTTGCAAATGCAGGCTTACGTGCAAGTGGCTAACATTATGGACTAGCAGTACCGGTGGATGAATTATAACGCGCGAAATTGTGCAAAAATATCAGATAGTGTGTGACTGGATAAAACTGAAAGTAAACAATACAGTTATTCATTGCCTTCCAATTTCTGCGGAGTGATATAAACTACAATGGCCACTGTAATTCAGTTTTAGGCGAAGTACCTAGTTGAAGTTCAGTAACATAATCGTAACGTAGTAAATGATTTCGTTCCCGTCCAACCGGGTATTTGGACGTTTTACCAGGCACTTTAATTGAATTGAATAATCGGAAGATATGTAAGCTATAATGAAAACTTTATGTTTACTTACTGCGAAACTGGATCTACAAACGTAATATGATAGTTGTGATGTGCGGCAGAGACAGTTTCTCTCAAAATTTCGACAGTTTGCGTTCAGTATAAGTTTCCCATTACTTCCTTCAATATATATAACTTGTTTCGGGAGGAATAGTATTGTTTTAGGAGGCGGTAGTACACAAAAATCCCAAAAATGTTATTCTATATGACATATGTGTTCGTTCAGTTTCTATTGATTCCAAAGATGAAGCAGTTAGAATAAAAAAATACGCACAGAAACTGTTAAACCAAGCTAAAAGGTTAAGATGAAAATTGATATCTCTAAATTCCACCTCCTACTTAAGCGCACTTTTGTATCCTCTTCACAACACCAGGAGTAGTGTGAAGTGATAAGGGCAACATGACTCATGATACGCACGATCAGGTGATCACTTGTGTATACTTACCCTCTGTTTGACATTCCGCTTCAGCCAAACCCACGGATTAAGCTGTAAAGGGTTAACGTCCAGGGCCCTTTCTGGCCAAGAAATGTGATCATTACTGCAGATCTATCTTGCGGGGTATTTTAGGATTGGGTGAGATGTCACCTGGCGGCTGGAATATGCTGGAGGATCGACACTGTTCCTGTATCGAGTGAAACTTCTTCCAGTGATGCTGTGGTCTTTTTATCTGCAAAATGTAGATGACGGAGCACTGTAAGACGATGCGATAACACAACAGTCCGAAGAAAAATACTTCTCTTTTATATCTCACAACACATACACAGAGAAACATTCTGGAAAATGTGTCTTTACAAAGGCCTTTGTGTTTTCGTTGGTGTCGGAAGAGAGTTAGGATTTTTACTGATGTTGTCATGAGTGAAAGTGTCTTCGTAGGCAAACTACTCGGCGATTTACACTCACTCAACGTCAAAATTAGAAATTTTTACTTTCATCTCCTCCTGGATGTTTCCGAAATAGCTGTAAGTGATGAGGAGCGAGGTCTTTCTTATGTATTGTCAGTCATATTGATTTAAACGTAGCACTGACACGTTTACACATTTGGGTGTGCTTATTGAAGGACTATATTGTGAATAATTTCTTCTATTTCATACATACTGTCCACTTGGACGTGGAAGTAAAATGTGACCGATGTACAGTCAACAAATCGTACGTAGTTTGCTGGAAACTCGAGTAAACACACTTGATTCTGGCACTCTGCACTTAGGAATTGTCTACAGTAGTTACTACAACCAGCAACAGCATATCGATTGCAATGTCAGTACACAAACATCGCTATAAAATTTCTTTCTTTACCCAGACGGCGTTGCCGCAGTAGATACACCGGTTCCCGTCAGATCACCGAAGTTAAGCGCTGTCGGGCGTGACCGGCACTTGCATGTGTAACCATCCGGCCATACGCTGTTGCCATTTTTCGGGGTGCACTCAGCCTCGTGATGCCTATTGAGGAGCTACTCGACCGAATAGTAGTGGCTCCGGTCAAAGAAAACCATCATAACAACCGGGAGAGCGATGTGCTGACCACACGCCCCTCCCATCCACATCTTCAGCTAAGGGTGACACGGCGATCGGATGATCCCGATGGGTCACTTGTGGCCTGAGACAGAGTGATTTTTTTTAAACCCAGACTAGTTTTGCTGCGGTTACACCATCATCGGTGGGCTTTATGATTTTCTTTTTATTAGAGAACACGCAAAATCTTCTTTAGTAACTATACATGTGTAAGTTTCAGTTTCTAAGACAGTATTTATATACGCCTCCCCCCATTAACCACGGCCCTTGGCGTTGGTGAGAAGGCTTGCGTGCCTCAACGATACAGATAGCCGTACCGTAGGTGCAACCACAACGGAGGGGTATCTGTTTAGAGGCCAGACAAACGTGTGGTTCCTGAAGAGGGGCAGCAGCCTTTTCAGTAGTTGCAGGGGCAACAGTCTGGATTATTGACTGATTTGGCCTTGTAACACTAATCAAAATAGCCTTGCCGTTGTAGTACTGTGAACGGCTGAAACGGGGAAACTACAGCCGTAATTTTTCCCGAAGGCATGCAGCTTTACTGTATGATTCAATGATGATGGTGTCCTCTTGGGTAAAATATTCCGGAGGTAAAATAGTTCCCCATTCGGATCTCTGGGCGGGAACTACTCAGGAGGACGTCGTTATCAGGAGACAGAAAACTGGCGTTTTACGGATCGGAGCGTGGAATGTCAGATCCCTTAATCGAGCAGGTAGGTTAGAAAATTTAAAAAGGGAACTGTATAGGTTATGGTTAGATATAGTGGGAATTAGTGAAGTTCGATGGCAGGAGGAACAAGACTTTTCGTCAGGTGAAAACAGGGTTATAAATACTAAATAAAATAGGGGTAATGGAGGAGAAGGTTTAATAATGTATAAAAAAATAGGAGTACGGGTAAGCTACTACAAACAGCATAGTGAACGCATTATTGTGGCCAAGATAGACTCGAAGCCCACGCCTACTACAGTAGTACAAGTTTATATGCCAACTAGCTCTGCACATGACGAAGATATTGATGAAAGGTATGATGAGATAAAAGAAATTATTCAGGTATTGAAAGGAGACGAAAATTTAGTAGTTATGGGAGACTGGAAATCAAGCATAGGAAAAGGGAGAGAAGGAAACGTAGTAGGTGAATATGGATTGGGGGTAAGAAATGAAAGAGGAAGCTGCCTGGTAGAATTTTGCACAGAGCACAACTTAATCATAGCTAACAATTGGTTCAAGAATCATGAAAGAAGGTTGTATACATGGAAGAACCCTGGAGATACTAAAAGGTATCAGATAGATTATATAATGGTAAGACAGAGATTTAGGAACCAGGTTTTAAATTGTAATACATTTCCAGGGGCAGATGTGGAATCTGACCACAATCTATCGGTTATGAACTGTGGATTAATACTGAAGAAACTGCAAAATGGTGGGAATTTAAGGAGATGGGACCTGGATAAACTGAAAGAACCAGAGGTTGTACAGAGTTTTAGTGAGAGCATAAGGCAACAATTGACAGGAATGGGGGAAAGGAATATAGCAGAAGATGAATGGGTAACTTTGAGCGATGAAATTGTGAAGGCAGCAGAGGATCAAATAGGTAAAAAGACGAGGTCTAGTAGAAACCCTAGGGTAACAGATGATATATTGAATTTAATTGATTAAAGGAGAAAATATAAAAATGCAGTACATGAAGCAGGCAAAAAACAAAACAAACGTCTCAAAAATGATATCTACAGTAAGTGCAGAATGACTAAGCAGGGATGGCTAGAGGACAAATGTAAGGATGTAGAGGCTTATCTCACTAGGGGTAAGATAGATACTGCATACAGGAAAATTAAAGAGACCGTGGTCTATACAAGGGCGATGTACTTGAGGACAATATTATGGAAATGGAACAGGATGTAGAAGAAGATGAAATGGGAGATATGATACTGCGTGAAGAGTTTGACAGAGCACTGAAAGACCTGAGTCGAAACAAGGCCTCGGGAGTAGACATCATTCCATTAGAACTACTGACAGCCTTGGGAGAGGCAGTCCTGACGAAACTCTACCATCTGGTGAGCAAGATGTATGAGAGAGGCGAAATTCCCACAGACTTCAAGAAGAATATAATAATTCCAATCCCAAAGAAAACAGGTGTTGACAGATGTGAAAATTACCGAACTGTCAGTGTAATAAGTCACAGCTGCAAAATACTAACGCGAATTCTTTACAGACGATTGGAAAAACTGATAGAAACCTACCCCGGGGAAAATCAGTTTGGATTTCGTAGAAATGTAGGAACACGTGAGGCAATAATGATCTTACGACTTATCTTAGCAGAAAGATTAAGGAGAGGCAAACCTACGTTTCTAGCATTTGTAGACTTAGAGAAAGCTTTTGACAATGTTGACTGGAAAACTCTCTTTCAAATTCTGAAGGTGGCAGGGGTAAAATTCATTGAGCGAAAGGCTATTTATAATTTGTACAGAAAGCAGATGGCAGTTATAAGAGTCGAGGTGTATGAAAGGGAAGCAGTGGTTGGGAAGGGAGTGAGAGAGGGTTGTAGCCTCTCCCCGATGTTAATCAATCTCTACATTGACCAAGCAATAAAGGAAACAAAAGAAAAGTTCGGAGCAGGTATTAAAATCCATGGAGAACAAATAAAACTTTGAGGTTGGCCGATGACATTGTAATTCTGTCAGAGACAGCAAAGGACTTGGAAGGGGATGCTGAGGGAATTAGATTAGGAAATGAGACACTTAAAGTACTAAAGGAGTTTTGCTATTTGAGGAGCAAAATAACTGATGATGGTCGGAGTAGAGAGGATATAAAATGTGGACAGGCAATGGCAAGGAAAGCGTTTCTGAAGAAGAAAAATTTGTTAACATCGAGTATAGATTTAAGTGTCAGGAAGTCATTCCTGAAAGTGTTTGTATGGAGTGTAGCCATGTATGGAAGTGAAACGTGGACAATAAATAGTTTAGACAAGAAGAGAGTAGAAGCTTTCGAAATGTGGTGCTACAGAAGAATGCTGAAGATTAGATGGGTAGATCACATAACTAATGTGGAGGTATTGAATAGAATTGGGGAGAAGATGAGTTTGAGGCACAATTTGACTAGAAGAAGGGATCGTTTGGTAGGACATGTTCTGAGACATCGAGGGATCACCAATTTAGTATTGGAGGGCAGCGTGGAGGGTAAAAATCGTAGAGGAAGACCAAGAAATGAATACACTAAGCAGATTCAGGAGGATGTAGGCTGCAGTAGGTACTGGGAGAAGAAGAAGCTTGCAAAGGATAGAGTAGCATGGAGAGCTGCATCAAACCAGTCTCAGGACTGAAGACCACAACAACATTTATGTACGGTATATGGAAACAGTCATTATGGTGCTTTATATATACCTCGTTACGGCGTGCTGCGGTTTTTGTGGTTCTTGTGTTTTGCATTATATCTGGTTTTCTTTTCTTTCTTATAGTTTGTCATCTACAGAAACAATAACCTTAAATATAAAATATATATGAAGAAAATTTAGGACTGAGAATGTTATGGTTAACATTATTTTATTTCATGTGGAAGATTTTGTGTATGTGTGTGTGTGTGTGTGTGTGTGTGTGTGTGTGTGTGTGTGTGTGTGTTTGCAACGTGTTCCTCTTACTTTTACTTGGTTTCTTCATTATCTTCACTGTGAAAAATAGGAATTCTTAAAGTTTCACTGTCACTATTTACAAAACTACGAAAACAAAATGGCGGGCAGTTGAAAGGGTTCTTGGGCTGGAGTTCTGAGTCCTGAAAGTTGTAACTGATTTCGTGTGGGTCTGTGTGAGTGTATCCATGGATCAGTGTCGCCTGAATGTATTTGAGGGGAGAGTATATATTTATGTTGTGGAAAGCTGAATATTTCTTTATTATTCGTTTTTATCCAACTACGGCAAACTGTATTTGGTGTAGTATTATTCAGTTATAAGTTTTTGTAGGGGGGCTGTTGCTGCAATTCAGAATATTTCAGTCAGTGTCGATGTCTGTTGGCCTCGTTTCATATCAATAAGGTTGTCTGATGATAACGGTTACTTCTTAGAGATCTTCTGTGTTGTATGCACCTTATATTACAATTTCTGTTTGTCTGTCCAGTATCACCTGGCACGTTAATTCATGATTACCGGAGGCGTGGTGTTGTCTGTTTTGGTAGTTATTGTCCTTATTTTTCTGTGTATTAAGTTACATGTTCTGTAGACTGTTTTTAGCCGTCGTTTCTTTAGCAAGTTGCTTATCGTGTGGGCTATTTCGTTTTTGTATATTAGAGTATATTATTTGCTTGTTTTGTGAGTATTCCCTGTTCATGTAAGCCTGTGTGTGTTCTGTGTGTCTGTGTTCTTTTCGTTAATGTACTGTTTATCCGAGTTATATAACTGGGCGGTTTGTTAAAACTCCGCATTCTGTGACCATGGCGCAGCAACCATGATGCATCTTCATTAGGAAGAACAGTGTAGGTTGCTAAGACACCAGAAGATGTATTGATGCGTTTGGCCTTTTTGAGGTATCTTCTGAATTTCTAAATGAGAAAAAATACGTAAATATACATTACATTTCTGGTCCTATCTAGCATGAGAAAGTGGTAAAAACTTTTTAAAATACCACACATATCACAAAAAGTTTTGCATCACCCCGGTTCCCAAAACTCCTGCAGATAGACATTGACTGTGGGTACTGACATAGTCCCTTTGACTGTTCAGAGATAAACACTAAACCCACCCAACGATGCAAACAGCCATGCATGAGCAGCGTCTATTAGACAGAGGGGGTCCGACAGCCGATCAGTTCCAGTTATTCCACAAGGAAGGATGTACACTGCTCGTGTTGCGTGTAGTTTAACCTTGCGCAGACGGTCAATACCGGAGTTCGATCGCGTCCGCATTCTTACTTTCTACCAGAAAGTGCTTTCAACAACGGCAGCGTCCAGGCGTCTCGGAGTGAACCGAAGCAGTTTTGTTCGGATATGGAGGAGATACAGAGGGACAGGAACTGTTTATGACATGCCTCACTTAGGCCGCCCAAGGGCTGCTACTGCAGTGGATGACCACTACCTACAAAGTATGGCTCGGAGGAGCCCTGACAGCAACACCACCATGTTGAATAATGCTTTTCGTGGAGCCACAGGACAGCGTGTTACGACTCGAACTGTGCGCATGAGGCTGCATAATGTGCAACTTCACTCCCGACGTCCATGGCGAGGTCCATCTTTCCAACTACAACATGCCGAATGGACAGCTCAGGATTGGCACCACGCTCTCTTCACCAATGAGTGTCGCATAAGCCTTAAACCAGACAATCGTCGGAGACGTGTTTGGAAGCATCCCGGTCAGGATAAACACCTTAGACACACTGTCCAGCGAGTGCACCAAGGTGGAGGTTCTTGCTGTTTCGGGGTGGCATTATGTGTGGCCGACGTACGCCGCTGGTGGTCGTGGAAGGCGCCATAACGGCTGTACGATAGGTGAAAGCCATTCTACGTCCGATAGTGCATATTGGCGAGGCATTCGTCTTCATGGACGACAATTCGCGCCCACATCGTGCACGTCTTGTGAATGACTTCCTTCAGGATAACGTCATCGCTCTGCTAGAGTCGCCAGCATGTTCTCCAAACATGAACCCTATCGTACATGCTGGGGATAGATTGAAATGGCTGATTATGGACGACGTGACCCATCAACCACCCTGAGGGATCTACGCAGAATCGCTGTTGAGGAGTAGGACAATATGGACCAACAGTGTCTTGATGAACTTGTGGATAGTATGCCACGACGAATACAGGCATGCATCATTTCTAGAAGGCGTGCTACTGGGTAGTAGAGGTATCGGTGTGTACAGCAGCCAGTACCACCATCTCTGAAGGTCTCGCTGTATGGTGGTATAACGTGCAATGTGGGGATTTCATGAGCAATAAAAAGGGCGGAAATGATGTTAATATCGATCTCTATTCCAATTTTCTGTACAGGTTCCGGAACTCTTGGAACCGAAGTGATGCAATTTTTTTAAATTGTGTTTATAAGCACATCAGAGCGAATGGGGCATACGTTCAGGATTTGTGAGTACCACATTAGTCATAAGTGGCAAAAACTTCCTGTGTGCTGCTAAAACGCAAAACTAAAAGAATTTTAGGAAATGTTGTTCTAGACTAGTAACTAAAAAACCAAACTAATAGCGTTGTCATGAAAAAGGCTACAATTATTAGCTTCAGCGAAGGAATGCAGCTGTTTTTAGACAGCGCTACATGGCTAACCTTGATAAAAATGTTGGTTGGTATACAAAGTGCAGTCGCGATGAATACGTGACCGCACATGCGCACGCTAAATGGGACTAACAGGTAGGTTGCTGCCGATGCAACTAATGGAAGCTCCGCTAGGCAACGTTTACATGCATGAAAGTTCAGTGAAGAAGAATAAACTAAAACATGTATGAGTAGTTGAAGTCAATGCAAATGAAAAGTAGATTTCAAATATGTGATAGAACTAAAACAGATGTATAAACAATAAAAGAAGACATAAAATGTAGCACACGATGATATCTGTTGAAGCCAAAAGTA
Source organism: Schistocerca americana (assembly GCF_021461395.2). Classification (NCBI taxonomy): domain Eukaryota; kingdom Metazoa; phylum Arthropoda; class Insecta; order Orthoptera; family Acrididae; genus Schistocerca; species Schistocerca americana. The sequence goes on along the minus strand of NC_060125.1, from coordinate 205,531,503 downwards.
AGGACCACAAGAGCGTAAAAGTACGTGGACAGTATGGATCGTTTAAAAAACAGACACAAAGTACAGGATGATTTTTTCCACTGTGTACAATTTTAGTTATTGATCAATGAGGAGATACCGAACAAAACAGATCTAAAGAAGGTACGTCCGGAATGCATGGTTCCCATGCTAGACACAATTTATTCGTTCATATTTTGCTACAGAGACTGCTGTCTAATACGTTCTGTACCACACAGCAACAGCATGGTTTCCTACTAGACAGTGGTACTGTTTCTCATATGTCACACCCTAGCGCCCTCTCAGGCCATAGTAATTGGTAGCGTTGTGCTCGATTCACTTCTCTATCTGATTCACCTTGTTGCGGATGTGATACAGATTTGTACTCAATAGTTCCGTATTCGAATCTGTAACTTATCGACACGGTATTTATTTACGCAAAGGCAAATGGCAAATGGTGGCGGGCAGCAAGGTCGTATCAGGAGATCTATTACCACCGACAAGAACAGCTGCATTCAATATTTTTAACAGTGTTTAGCCGTATGTCTGAGACAGGGTCATTTCTGGTAGCAGGAAATCATGAAGGACGTACTCGAAATGTTCTTACACCAGAGTTCGAGGAATATGTGATGAACACAGTGGAAGGCGACCGACGTGTCAGTACCAAGCAATTGGTCCACCAGAACAGGGTAAGCCAGATGACCTTGTGGAACGTTCTCCCTGACGATTGTTACTACACTTATCACTCGCAATGTGTGCAGGTTTTACTGGCGACAGAGTTTCCACATCGGCTGCAGTTTTGTCACGGGTTTCTTCATCAGAAAACCACGATTTCGAGATTTGTGTCATCCATTCTATGCACAGATGAGGCCACTTTTACGCAGAGTAGCATTTTCAACTTTACTAACAGTCATCTGAGGGACATTATGCAGAACAGTCATGGTATGGTAATAGCAAATCATCTTCGGTGCACCTGAAAAGTGAGGACTGGGCTGACTGCCAACCTTATTTTAGGGCCAACCTTTCTTCCACGTCACCTACCAGGCCAGAACTATCGGTGTTTCTTGCTGATGACTTTGCTTCCCCTGCAGGAAGAAGTGACATGGATTATTCGAAGGATTATGTGGCTGCTACATGATGATGCTGCTGCCCACTTCGCCATTAACATTCGGACACTTCTCAATCACATCTTCCCTGGTCGATGGATCAGACGACGTGGTCCAGATGCATGGTCTGCTCGTTCACGCCCCGTGGGATTAGCCGAGCGGTCTGAGGCACTGCGGTCATGGACTGTGCGGCCGGTCCCGGCGGAGGTTCGAATCCTACCTCGGGCATGGGTGTGTGTGCTTGTCCTCAGGATGATTTAGGTTAAGTAGTGTGTAAGCTTAGGGTCTGATGACCTTATAAGTTAAGTACCATAAGATTTCACACACATTTGAACATTTTGCTCGTTCACTAGATCTCAACCAGTGCGATTTCTGGTTATGGGGCCATCTCAAAAGTATCGTGTATGCAGAGTCCACTCCAGATGTGAAGACACTGGAACAACGTATTCATGTTTCCTTTGACACTGTTCGGATACCGCCCGACCAATGTGAACGTGTGAGACAGAACATGCTATAGTGCATACAAGCATGTATTGAGGCACAAGGGAACCATTTTCTGTACGTACTGTAACGGTGGCTGCATGGTACAACATGTATTAGAATGCAGTCTCTTTAACAATGTACGAATGAAGACATGATCTCTAGCATTGGAACCATGCATTTCCTCTCATTCATCAGTCACTTGAGTTTGTACAAGGTGGAAAAAGTCATCCTGTATATGACATGGTGCTGTGTGTTAGCGTGAAAAGTAAGGATATTAAGTCCATAAGAAATACATGAACATTACAACTTCCTTACAAAACAGACATAAAATATATAAAAATCACATCCATAAGCCAAATGTACAATATAGAGTGTAGAAACAAGTTAACATGTTTATGATAGAATAATACCAGTGCTCACTCATACTTTTGAAAAATTATCATCATGCAATAATAAAATATCCGATTCTTAGTTATCTGTTGGCCATCAAGGATTACATCTGTAGCAACCTGAAAGTGTTTCACAATGTCCAATTCCTCTAGCAAAGTTAATTCTTTTTTCTTGGGTGAAGGATGGATAATTTGGAGCGATTCTAGTACAGATTCTGGGTGTCCGCTAGCTTTTAAATGCTCAACAAATAAAGAATAATTTTTAACAGCCCCCCTGATTAATGAGTATATGCTCCTGAAATCATGTACTGGACATCTAGCCAGTCTGCCCAATGTTGGACGTAGTATCATGAGCGCATGTTAATTTATTAACGCCGGAATCCGAGAATTTGTCTTTAAATGGCTGCTCATTATGTATAATGTTCTATTTTGGATAGGGCCGTACCCCTACTCTGCTTTGCTGTATTTTTACCACGTGGAAATTCTGGCGAAACGCCTAAATAAAGCTTCTGCTATCTTTGCAAAATAGGATCTCTTTCCTACTGGATGGTTTGAATTTTTGTGTATGGCTGTGCTGGTTGCAGTGACTTTCCTCAAGGTGGACAGCTGATGTTGGTTGTTATGTCCATGTATTTTCAGATCAAGGAATTTAATTTTTTGTTGTTTTCAGTTTCTGTGGTAAATTTCGTTTTACGATGGGCTGTGTATGCCATTGTGAAGTTGTTGGATGCGACTGCGTGTTTCATGTGAAGGCGTATGTCATGTATATAGTGATACATTTGTGGTACTCTGTGTTGTTTGGGTCTTACCATGGATCCAAAGATTTAGTTCTCAACGTGAGGCAAAATGTTGCCTATAAGTCCACTGAATGGTGATCGCATGGAAGCCCATATTGTCTGAGCTGAACTGGTTGTCAAACGAGAAATACCTGTACTTTCCAACATGAGTGACACTGGTTCTGATCTATCTTTCTGTCGCAGCTGCGCAAGGGCACTCTGTGAATGTCTTACGAATTTGGTGTTGAACCTACAGCATGAATAGTAGGGAGATACCATTTCATGCATGCAGAGTTCAGAAGAGAGCAGCAGTACGGACAGTGACGTAATCAGGCAAAAATCTCAGTGTCAGTTCCACAACACTCCCTGTAAAGGATACCTTACTGCTAACAGAAATTAGTGAATTGGTTCACAAGTAACTATATATTAGCTAAAATACGTAATATTAGATTTTCATTATTAAGGTCTATTTTTGCTCTGAGTATGACTTCATGACATAGAATTGTTAGCAAAATTATGTACTGGATTGCAAAATATTGATACTGGGTGTTTGCAACTGTGAAGCGAAGTTCCTAACTATTATAAGTTTCTAAAATGGTAAGGTGATTGATGACAATGTCTAGAGGTCGATAAGAATACAAACAAATTAAATACAATTTGGGCCAGAGATATCGGTTACGCTAAAAGGCACAATGAAAATAATCAAAACTGAGTGGGGGTCGATAAAGAGCAAACAAAAAGTACACAGTTCAAACAATTCCATAATTTAAGAGTATAAAGCACTCTAAAGTGACTGATCTATTCTTTTCGTTAAATCAGATATGTTCAACTACAGGTCATGGTTGAATGTACAAAACTTATCGGAGATGGAGATGACCACAGTTCTGAGCGTCAATTGAATATCGCTATCTGGCCCAGTGCGAGTACGCGTGTTTACCTTGCGTTGGCGGCGGCCGTGGCGGCTGTCGGCGCGAGCTGTGAACCTGAAAACCTATTCTAAATCTCTCTAGATTGTCAAACACAAGTCTGATGCATTTGCTGCACCTTCGGTGAAGCCGAGACTCCTAGTTGATGCCTAGCTAAGTTAATTGGCATGGTACAAGCTGTTTGGCTGGAATAGCTCGTACATCGTTCCTCTTAAATCGCTCGCAAGTGTTAATGTCAGTGCTTGCTACGATTCTCCATACTAGGATACCTTGCCGTTTAACTTCTTACAAGTCTTTGAACAAGTGTTCACATAATAACTCTCGCAATCGTCTCAGGGTGGAGCGAGTCGCCTTGCTCAAACACTCGAAGATTTGCTGCAAGCGAAGAAGCCAATTAATCTGTCTGCAATTTGCTTATATGAAAGCTGTTGGCCATGCGTTTTCTTTTAGGCCAATCAGAGTGTTCTTAATTGTTGTAACGCCACCATCTAGAGTTTCTGTGGCCTATCAAAGGCTTCGTTTCTTTCATAGAGCAGAGTTTTACTTCAGCTACATAATACCGAGGTGAACAGCTTTTTCTTTCATCCAAGTTTTAACACAGGTGCTTACAGTGATTCACCGACGTTTTGAGTTGGGTGTCTCCAGACGCTTGTCTGTCATCTCCAACTATGTTCTTATAGAAAGGATTTCTGAATGGTCGTTGTTAAAGCAGGGACACGGACTACTTTTGCCAGCAGCCTACTCAGTGACTCTGGAATCTCATTGTGTCTGCTAGGTGTCCCAGTGTGGAAGTTTCAGCTGAGTGCAGAATGGGAATTGCCTCTTAAAATTTCTCGTTCCCTCATAAGTATATCTCATAGCTCAGACCTGGAAAATTACTTATGTGCAATTACTAGTGTGAGTGTTAGTGGTTTATATTCAGGAAGTGTCGGTTTGTTTATTCAAAAATGGTTCAAATGGCTATAAGCACTATGGGACTTAACATCTGAGCTCATCAGTCCCATAGACTTAGAACTTTTTAAACCTAACTAACCTAAGAACATCACACACATCCATGCCTGAGGCAGGATTCGAAGATGCGACCGTAGCAGCCTTGTGGTTCCGGACTGAAGCGCCTAGAACCACTCGACCACAACGGCCGGCCTTGTTTATTCGCTTTATTTATTAATAAAATTCATACATTTACAAGTGACTATGTCATGTAATGTATCGAGTTAACGAGAACTCTATGAGGAATTCAATGTAAGGTGGTTTATTTGTTTGACTAATTACAACCTTTAGTCTGCCATTAGTTTCAGAAAGTATCATTTCTTTTACACAGGGTTTGAGAAGCCCTTTGGGTTGTTCAAATTAATATTTGATGATGATGAGGGTTTGTGTGGTGGGGTTAATGGTTACAAATGGCATGAATGCGGCTACTATCGCTGTATTGATGTGTATGATCATTTTCATTAGCTCTTCGGTGTTGTGTGCGTGGTTCTGTTGTTTGTGTATAAATAATGTTTCTGTAAGTATGTGTGTACTTCTCTGGAATGGTGTGTAGGTGCAACCATGGGTGCGTGCACACGCACACACACACACACACACACACACACACACACACACATGCACACACATGCATGCATGCACACACAAACATACACAGAATTAACTTTCCAACATAGGTAGATACAGACAAGAGGATCCTCATTGATGATGTTTTCTTTGATGACTCTCAAAGTAAGAAGATAGCTGTTTATACAGTAACAAGCGCTCTCCTCACCATTATGCATAGTTAGTTAGGATAAACAAAATATCACCTAAATATATGGATACTCCTCACTGGAAACCAGTTAGTGTAATTAGTGACTCTCGGGTAATAATTATTAAGAATAGTTTATAGGAGGTGACATGGTATCTAATTAACAATAAATGAAATGATAAGATTAAATTTAATCTATTTATAGGAGGTGACATGGTATCTAATTAACAATAAATGAAATGCTAAGATTACATTTAATCTATTCCATGATAAATTCATATCATTATTTCGTAATAGCATCCTGTATAAGCTGATCAGAAAGGACATAAAACAGCCACGTAAGAAACTGTGGATTTCTATAGCGATTAAACTGCCCTGCGGAAAGAAAAGGAAAATGTATCTTTTAGCAAGAACAAGTGGTAGCAGTAGTAGTAGTTGCACAGTACAAAATCTACTCAGAATTACTAAGGAAGGTTATAAAAAAAATCAAGGAACTTGCCCGTAATGTCAGAAATCAATACTCCCGACAACCAAGTTGAGGTTATTTGGAATGTAATGAAACGTGAGACCAGACAGAAAATGATGAGTCACAGTCAGAAAATTTATTTAATAGTCTTCCCTTAAATGTTTTAGAAAGCATAGGGACAAAAATTACAGCAGCAAAATCTAACATTTATAAAATTCAGTTATACGAATGTATCACCTGATTCTCCTTTCGAAATTAAGTAAATTATACATTCGTTCAGACTTGGTTTTGATGATGTTTCAAATAGAGAATTAAAAGTTTGTCCCCATGTAATAATACAATCGTATCGAAATATGTAATGCATCACTAACTCAAGACATTTTTCCTGATAGACTGATATGTGCCATGTTAAATCCGATTTAAGAAACATGATAAGAGATATTCCAATAATAACCAAACTGTTTCGTTGCTGACATCATTCTCCAAAATTATTGAGAAGATGATGTGTTCTAGAATAATATCTCACCTTAGCAAGCATAGTATCCTTAGCCAATCATATTTTGGGTTCCAGAAGTGCTAGTCTCCTGAGAATGTCATTTATACTATTAGTCACCAGATTTTACAAGCACTAAATAATAAAACAGTACCAGTTGGTATTTTCTACGACCTCTCTATGGCATTTGACTGTGTGAATCACACTATTCTCCTAGATAAATCGACGTTCTATGGGACTGAATATATATAGCCTAACAATGGATAATGTCATACCAAACAAAAATATTGTAAAATGTAGTACTTTGTCATTCAAACAATATAGTCCAGGAACATAGTTCTGAATGGGATGAGATCACATATGGAGTTCCCCAAGGTTCAGTCTCAGATCCACTACAGTACCTCATACATAGAAACGATCTTCCATCTCATATACAACAAGCAAACTTTTTTCTTTTTGCAGATGACACTAGTATTCCTAGCAATCACAGCACATGTAAAGAAACAGAGGAAATGGTGAACAAAGTTCTTAAAAGTACCATTGACTGGTTTTCCCCAAATGGTCTCAGCCTCAATTTTAAAAATGAGCAACATATTCAGTTCTGCACATCTTGGGGTACTAACCCAATGATAAATATAAAATATGGCAAGGAAATGATAAATAGGACGCAACCTTAAACATTTTAAGGGGCTACAGTGAAGAGATTTTAAATTGAGAAAATACATTTAGGAACTCCTAAACCACCTTGGTTCAGCCACATTAACACGGTTACATTTAGAAACATTGAAAATCTTGAAGAGAGACTAATCGGTAATTTGAGATACTTTGCAGATGCTCATTCAATTATGCCACGTAGAATAATGTCCGAGGGCAACTCATCTTCAAGAAAGGTCTTCACTGCGCAAAAACTGTCTGTACGAATAATATACGGTAATCGCCAACGATCATCTTCTAGACATCTGTTTAAGGAGTTTGATATTCTGAATACCGCTTAGCAGAATATTTATTCCCTCATAGAGGTTGTTGTATATATACTGAAGCTCCAAGAAACTGATATAGACAGGTGTACTTAAGTAGAGAGACATGTAAACAGGTAGAATACGGTGTTGCGGTCGGCAACGAATATATGAGAATACGTGTGCCTGGGGCACTTGTTAATCGGTTACTGCTGCTACAGTGGTAAGTTACAAAACCTTAAGGGTCTTTTAATCGGTTACTGCTGCTACAGTGGTAAGTTACAAAACCTTAAGGGTCTTTGGACGTGGTGCTATAATCGGCGCACGAGCAATGGGATACAGCACCATTGAGGTAGCGATGAAGTGGAGATTTTCCCGTACGATCATTTCACGATTGTACTGTGAATATCAGGAATCCTGTAAAACATCAGATATCCGACGTCGCTGCGTCGGGGAAAGGATCATGCAAGAACGGGGTCAACGACGACTGAGGAGAATCGTTAAACGCGACAGAAGTGTAACCCTTCCGCCAACTGATGCAGATTTCAGTGATGGGTCATCGAAAAGTTTCTTCGTGCGAACCACTCAATTAAACATCATCGATATGGGTTTTCGGAGCCGAAGGTCCATTCTTGTACCCTTGATGACTACACGACACAAAACTTTACTCCTCACCTGGGCTCGTCAACACCGACACTGAACTATTGGTGACTGGAGGCATGTTGCAAATTGTATCGAGAGGATGGACGTTTACGGGTATGGAGACAACCTCATGAATCCGTGGACCATGCATGTGAGCAAGGGACTGTTCAAGTTGGTGGACGCTCTTCAATGATGAAGGGCGTTTGCAGTTGGGTCATATGGGGTCCCAGATGCGTCTAGATACGGCTCTGACAGGTGACACGTACGTAAGCATCCTGTCTGATCATCTGCATCCAGTAATGTCCATTGTGCATTCCGACGGACTTTGGAAATTCCAGCAGGAAAATGCGACACCCAACACGTCGATAATTGCTTCAGAGTGGCTCCAGGAACACTCTTCTGAGATTAAACACTTCCGTTGGCCACCAGACTCAAATGTTCAAATGTTCAAATGTGTGTATAACCTTATGAGACTTAACTGCTAAGGTAATGAGTCCCTAAGCTTACACACTACTTAACCTAAATAATCCTAAGGACAAACACACGCACCCATGCCCGAGGGAGGACTCGAACCTCCGCCGGGATCAGCCGCAGAGTCCACGACTGAAGCGCCCCAGACCGCTCGGCTAACCCCGCGCGGCTGCCACCAGACTGCCAAGACATCAACATTATAGAGCATATCTAGGATTCCTTGCAACTTGCTGTTCAGAAGAGATCTCCACCCCCCTCGTAATCTTACGGATTTATGGACAGCTCTGCAGGATACATGGTGTCCATTCCCTCCGGCGCTATTTGAGACTTTAATCGAGTCGATACCACTTCATGTTTATGCACTTCTGCCTGCTCGCTGGTCCCCAAGCGATATTAGGCAGGTGTGCCACTTTGTTAGCCTCTTCAGTGTAATCCACCACAGTTCAAAAGAAACAATGAGGTAAATAAGTACGATACATGAAGGAAAATGGCATTCATTACTCCACAGTAAGACTGGGTTTAGCACAAGAACTGATTCTCATTGCAGCAAAATTTTGGATCTCTTTCCCATGATATAAAATGTCTGACACACTGATATGTAATATTTGATAACAAACTGAGAATGTATCTCCCCGACAGCACCTTCTGTTCCGAGACGAATGAGTGAATGTAAAATGACTCGTTCCACATGACTACGATCTATTGTGCAAAATGCTACATGGAACATGAAACTAATAACTAACTAACTATCACACAGACAGACAGACAGGCACACACACACACACACACACACACACACACACACACTTATGTACATACATACATACATACATACACACACACAGAAAATCTTCTACATAAAATAAAATAATGTTAACCATAACATTTCCTGCCTTAAATTTTCGATGCCAATAACGTTGTACATTGATTCCTCTGTGGTTTCGGATGACAAACTGTGAAAGAAAAACCACTGTAATGCAAAACCTAGAAAACCTCCAAACCATAGCACGTGGCAATGAAATGTATATATTGAATATCTTCTCTACTTTCTAATTTACGAATACATTGTTAAAAACTAAATTTTATATCTATATGCCAGAGTAAGCCTATTATTATCCGCAATTAATTTATATTTTGCTTTATTTTGGTAGTATTGTTGTTTTACTATGGTGACGTATGCTTTGTTAATTTGTTGTTATATCTCTGCAATTTTCATGCTGCTGGATTAGTCTCGTTATCGGTGCTGTGCTGTTAATCATTGGTGCTCCGCGGTCTATTTGCATCAAAGAAGAACAACGTTCAGCGATCCGTTTTTTGTGGTCTGAAGGCGTATCAGGGGCCGAAATTCATCAAAGACTTTCGGTACAGTATGGGAACCGTGTTTTGCCACAACGTAGCGTCTATGAATGGATTTAAAAATTCCGAAATCTTCGCACAAGTGTTACGCACGATGGAGCCGGACGACCGTTTACGGCCTCCAAAAGAAGAAACCATTGAGCGTTCACGAGAATTGATACTCTTGGACAGACGGTTAACTACTGACGAAGTGGCACGTCGTCTGCAAATTAGTCACGATTCTGGCTACCAAATCATAGTCAACAGACTTGGGCTTCACAAAGTTGGTGCAAGATGGGTCCCAAAACACCGCACACCACTGCATAAACAAACGTTTTTGGACATCTGCAAAATACATTTCGATCGCTGTTGTCACGAATGGGACAACTTCTTAGACAGGATCATTACTGGTGACGAAACTTGGATCCATCATTACGAGTCGGAGAGTAAACGGCAGGGTGTGGAACGGAAACATCCAAATTCGCAGTGCAAGTAAAAGCTCAAGACTCATCCATCAGCAGGTAAACTGATACATAACGGTTTTTTTGGGACGCCCAAGGTCCGGTACGGGGACATTATGGGGAAATGGGCGCAATAATAATCAGTGTACGTTACAGTGAGATGCCTACTGCCAGGCTAAACCCTGCAATTTGAAGTAAACACCGAGAATTGCTGTCAGAATGTGGTCTGTTGTTACGCGACAATGGTCGTCCAAATAATGCCGCCCGCACTGCTGAAACGGTCCAGAAACTCAACTTTGAAGTACTGGACCATCCTCCATATAGCCCCTATCTTGCCCCTTCTGACTATCACTTGTCTGGACCACTCAAACAGGCAGTAAGGGGCCTTCGATTTCCCTCGGACGAAGCAATGAAAGAAGCGATGTATTCGTGGCTTGCAGCTCAACCAAGAACCTTCTTTTGTGAGGGCATCATGAAGCTTGTACAACGGTGGGCCAGGTGCGTTGAAACGCAAGGAGTATATGTCAAAAAATGATGTTCTTGTAAGTTTCCTATTTCATTACAACAATATTTTGTAACTACTTTGCGGATAATAATTGACTTACTCTCGTAGATACTAAACACGATTTTTCCTGCTGTTTAATAGAAAGAAAGTGATAAAGCCCATCGATGACGTTATAACATAGGGAAACATGTCAGGGTAAGAGATGATAAAACCGTGTTGGGATAAGGCGGACCTTGTCCAAGAAAATAAATTTATCTGTAAGTAAACACGGACGTAAGTGCTTCAGCTTCAAAATGAAAATGTCGGTATACTTACCACTTGTAAATACGCACATCATCCTTAAGCGCTAGTTAGATTGACCAACAAATTATAATCAAAGTGGAAAAAATCTCTTATATAGACTTAAGAACATTTTGACCTCCAAAATAAAAATGACCTTCATAATTAATCACTTTGTAGCTACAGTACACACAAGTGAAATGAAAATTTAGCCCTGTAACCTTCTGTATATCTGGAACCAATAAAAATGTGGAGCAAGTTATATGTAATGTTCTATTACAATTAGTTTACAGTATCGCTTCCTAATATATTAAATATTCTTCCCGAAATACCTTCTGTATGCCGGTTACCTTAGAAAAACATCGGTTTTTGCGGAAGACTTCCCATACATGATTCACAAACGGAATAGGAACAATGTTCTACAATTCGGTACATACTTTCAGCTAAATAAATAAAACCGAATAAAGTACATTTAACTTCATTGGAGTAGGTTTTCATGGTATGCGTAAGATGTAAGTGATTTTTTTTTTCAGAAAAGTGAAATATGGTTTTGATGACGGAAAGTGTAGTAATTAATATGTACTTAGTAGTAAATATTCTGGTGTTTTCCAAGTATTTGGTTAGCAAGTATGACCACTACGTAGAAGAACCGTAATGTACGTAATACTTTCAGCTAAATAAATGAAACCGAATAAACAACACATAATTTCATTGGAGCAGGTCTTCAGGGTATTTGTAACCCGTAAGTTACTTTTTTTTTTTTTAGGAAAGTGAAATATAGTTTTGCTGAAGGAAAGTGTAGTAATTAGTACGTACTTAGTAATTAATATTCAGGTGCGTAGAATAATGCGTTCGAGATTAACAGCGGTGTGAGTAAGCTGTAATTACAGGCGAGAATAAATCTTGCTCAGCAGTGGAATAATACGTCATGCGAGCTAATGCTCGGGAGGATTTAGCCGGCCCTATTTCAGTATTAGCGGATGGAAGGATAGAGTTTTATCCCGAGCACTTCCCATCTATTCAGGATCGGCGGGACGTTTAATTGCATTTCCATGTTTGCGCTATGTGTCGTTACAATTACTTGTTTGCTTGCATTGATTTGATTTTGGTTTTGTTGAGAGTTCTCTTACATGCCTGACGCATTCAGAACAAAAATTCAGTCACTGTACCCGTGGGTAGGGGAAGCGGAGTCCGCTTAAAAAAATGAAAAGTTTTAAATACAAAGTGGATATTTCTGTTCGCTTAAAAATTCTACCACCGTTTAAGTTTCCCATGTAACACTGTACTTGTGTGACCGAGCTAGCACTTGTGAAAATCTGGTCGAATGTTCTTCAACGTTATCTCTACCAGCATGATTACTTATTACTTGTTCTTTTGTTTCGTGGCCCAGTGCGTCAAATTGACCAGACTAATATCGATCGTTTGGCCAGCCTTCATTCAGGTGTATATAGCATGGCATTCCTTCGAACACTTTCTGTATAACTTGCATTAATCTTGTTGATACTTTTCCGATTCATTTGCTATACTCTCTACTCACAGCAAGATGGAAAAGTATTTCCACCCTACCCACCAAAGTTCCTCCATTTATGTTATAAAGAAAAAAATAATACCTTATGTATAGAGGTTTTATTAATTACGTTTATAATTTTGTTGTTTGATGAAATATAAAGGATATACTAAAAGGAGTACTTGTGCAGTATTACTTTTAAGACTTGCGTGGTGAATGATATTACAACGTACAGTTATACTTGTCTTTATACGTATGTATATTATACTGTTGTTTCCAAATTAATTGTATGGCGTACTTTCCATGTTGGTAAAATGTTGGCAGCAGACTGTTAACATCTATTCATTATATTTTTCTGTCTTTGCATAAGTATCTGTTATGACAATGAGTAGTGCATTGTGCTAACACTTTAGGCTTTATTTAATGTAATTCTAGTACGACATGTTATTAAAGTTCGTAATTTTTTGTTACAAAAGGTTCCTTTGTTAAAAGCAAGGCACTTTTGTGCGAGAATGGGAACGTGCAAGAACGCAAAGAGAGTAAATTTCGGCAACTTTCATTCGGGTATGCAAAAATTTGGAGTCAAGACTTAACTCGAATCGTCATTTATCTTGGTAGATATGGGAACGAGGTTTCGCGATGTTTGGCTAAGCCTACTCAGAGACTGTAGAAACGTAATGTTGTGTGCCCTACTGCGATGAAAATGGTCAAACGTTTCGTTGATGAAAGAGGGTTGAGTATTATGAAAGTACAGTTGTGGTCTCTGGCTTTACAGGAAAGAGTGTACTCACTAACGGAACAATGACTATATAGAAAGTATAAAAGGTGACTGACTGTAAACTGTGTTGATCGGAACTTTGTTACGCGAGAACGGAGAGTTCAATTGATTAATGATTACTTGCGCGGCAGGGGAGACGAGCATTATAAATCACCTGTGAAGCTAATTTAGAAGTTTTACATGTACCTCGAAGCTAATGGAACGAACTTGCACGTTCTGGAATAATGAACTGGAAGTGGGCGTTAGCAGTGGGATCAGATATACATTGTTTCAACACACTGTCAAACGTAAAAATCTTATTTGACATATTCCCTTTGATACATAAGCCTTAAAAACGGTTGGCGGAAGATCAGATTTACACCGCTCTCTTGTCAACCACCAACTTTTCGCAATATACACAAGAACAAATATTCACATACACCAGGTTTCATCTATTTGGTTTGGGACGAATCGTTAGCGACCAACGGATTCGTGAGAATTCCATTGGTGGTAAGGTAAATGCTGGACTTTAAGTACCCTCTTAAATATTCCTAATTGAGGCTCCCTGTACCGCACTACCAGATCTGCTGGTATTCGGTTGAAAAGTTTCTGACCATTCCAAGGAGGATTACTCGCACAGCCCACACAAGATTTAGGGATACAGAACGAAAAATATAACAGCAAATAGTGAAGTTATGTAGGAGAACAATTGAAACGGTCAGTGCTCCTTTACTTCGATGAGACACAAATTATTCGTCTGGTAGATCATTAATCTATCAAACCGAGTGTATTCACGTAAAATATTTTCTTGATCTATTGAACTACTTCATTATTATTAATATTCATCTTTCGTCGCCCTCACTATTAGCATTCAGGCCTATAATTTAACAGAGGTAAAGAGTTGTCGTGCTTGTTTAGTTGCATTTTTGGTAAGGACAGGCGTTTTACCAAATAACACAAGAATACATTTACCTATCGTGTTGTGTACTCAATTCTTTTAAATGCCTACGTTTTTCTGTCTACCAATTTTTGGGGCAGTTAACAACAATCCGCCACCTCGTCATTAAATTTTTCATGACATGACACAATAATCTACATAATTACTCTTATCTACACTAGGATAAACAGTTGAAATCTTACGGTTTGGGACAGTTTCCAGAGGACGTGTCCGTAAAATGCATGCTCTCACCTACAGGATGACAGTAAAATATTCTATGTTGTTCTTTTTATTGTAGTTGGTATTTTTCACGATATGCGCTTTTATCATACCTACGAATATGAGGAAAAACATTGATTATTCATTACAAACCATGTTTTGCATTATCGTTTATTTGTTTTGCAGAAAAATGTATATATTTATTCTTAATACATTATTTTTCCAACGTCGATTTTCTATGTGAATCGAAGTTCATTTTCCTCGCACACATTTCATGTATCGTCTTCAGTTGACATGAACCGGAAATATTTCACATAAGTGCTTTATTACTAACTCTTTCTGACCTTCGAATTTACAGTATAGTATCAATGAATGCAAATCTTCACTTGTCTCTGGTAACGTGCACTTACTTAGCTATTTACACATATTAGTACGTGATATATGTATGACATGACTGCTCAGTGGCGACTACATTTCTAATTTTTCTAATGCCAAGTGATTTACCAAGTTTTAGAGGACCCTACTTCTCTCTTAATTTGTGTACAGACAAATAATATGGCATAGTAGTGTGCCAGTACATCAGGATTAAGAATTAGGGTCTCAGTTCTGTACAAATCCGTACAACCAGACTTCATTTAAAAAAGTGCCAGAAACAACTTCAGTACTATGTTGTAATTGTTACGAAATACAGTTAAGCACCAGCGCGCCAGTCGAGAACGTGAGAGCAGAGAGGGCTGAGAAGGAGACATCAGCCATTTGCAAGCTGACCGGCCATGCTCCAAGATGACAACGCGACGGTAGCGGCCTCCATGCTAAAAGAACATATTAAGCGCTGCGCGCGACTGGCCGCGGCCCAGTTCTATGAGAACGTTCAAGATCAGCAACCTGAACAGAAGTGTCATAGCTTATTACTTTGCTCATACATTCTATGTAGCTCAAACATGGAATTGTTATACTGAAGAGATTTCTTATATTGTCGGTCGCCCTTTGCTTGCGACACATCTGTTAAATACAAAGTTAAGTATTGCAATCATTTCCTTCTATAATCAAATTCATTAACACGTTTTCTTGAATCGTTGTCTGCCGATCCGAGAAAGCAGGTTTCCTAGACACCCCATATTCAACGACTAGGCAGGATTCAACAGTAATCTGTCTCGGTAACTAATTGTCCTCTTGAGGAAACATCCGCAACTCAGCATCGTAATAGACAGGGAAATCACTGCTTCTGATGTGAGGCTTTTATTTTTAGAGTCCAGACGGGTATCGGGCTAACGAAGCTCATCATCAGGTGCTATTAGTTTTTGTGCTGCACCATCGACCGTCGCGAGACTGGGTAGGGCGGACGCAAGTGCAGAGCACGGAGCGGTCTGTGCTCGCCTGCTGTGCTCGTCTACGCTCAACAGTTTCGCGACACTCCATATTGCAGCACACGACGAATTGCACCTGATGATGTGCATCTGCTAGCCCGAAACTGTGAAACGTCCCCTTTAGAAAAATTACAAATGACTGTGCTTAAACTGACACACAATATTTTGTTAGCGCAACGCAATCTGACTTTCAAAATTCCCTACAAAAGAATGGCCCTGACTAACATTAAACTATACCTTTCAGAAATCACTTACCTCACAAAAATCTTCGCTGCTCAAGCTACTGCAATACAGCGAGCGCCACTACTGCCAGCAAAATAAAAGATTCAAACTATGGAAGGCACTAACTACTGATAGGGATAGTTAGCAAATGAAAGATATGAATAGAGAACAAACAATGTATTTGCCTTGATGTCATCATATATAAATATAGCAGTTCATGACAAATTTCAAAACTCCGCCATCTCTCTCCCCACATCCACCACTGCTGGCGGCTCACCTCCAACTGCGCAACGCTACGCGCTGTTCACATCCAGCTACCGCTGCCCAACACTACAATGGCGAGTATTACAACAATGCAAAGCAGCCACAGACTGCACACAGCACAGCCAGTGATATTCATACAGAGGTGGCGTTACCAATAAAAAAACCTAAACAGCCTACTTACAACCGGTCGTGAATTTTAAAATAACAGCCTTACAACTTAAGTGGTGAATTCCATGTCTGTTCACATCAATTACTCTAGCAGGACCAGTTGAAATCATTTATCATATTTTGCTGGTTGGGGTACCACAAAAGGTAATTTTAGTTTCAAAAATTATGTGCAGGCATATGTCGTCATATTAACGTTTTCTCTGACACGTGTTTATTGTACCTGACGGATCCAGTTGGATATACAGAGTGAGTCACCTAACATTACTGCTGGATATATTTCGTAAACCACATCAAATACTGACGAATCGATTCCACAGACCGAACTTGATTAGAGGGGCTAGTGTAATTGGTTAATACAAACCATAAAAAAATGTACGGAAGTATGTTTTTTAACACAAACCTACGTTTTTTTAAATAGAACCCCGTTAGTTTTGTTAGCACATCTGAACATATAAACAAATACGTAATCAGTGCCGTTTGTTGCATTGTAAAATGTTAATTACATCCGGAGATATTGTAAACTAAAATTAACGCTTGAGTACCACTCCTCCGCTGTTCGATCGTGTGTATCGGAGAGCACCGAATTACGTAGGGATCCAAAGGCAACGGCGATGGACCTTAGGTACAGAAGAGACTGGAACAGCACATTACGTCCACATGCTAACACCTTTTATTGGTCTTTTTCACTGACGCACGTGTACATTACCATGAGGGGTGAGGTACACGTACACACGTGATTTTCGTTTTCAATTACGGAGTGGAATAGAGTGTGTCCCACTGGAAACGCGTCGACGAATGTGGTATCAGCATGATGGTGCACCTGCTCATTCCGCAATTAACACTAGGCGTTTCATAGGACGTGGAGGACGCATAAATTGGCCAGTCCGTTCTCCTGATCTTACACCTCTGGACTTCTTTCTATGGGTACGTTTAAGGAGAATGTGTACCGTGATATGCCTACAACTCCAGAGGATATGAAAGAACGTATTGTGGCAGCATGGGGCGACATTACACCAGATGTACTGCGGCGTGTACGACTTTCATAACGCCAGAGATTGCAATTGTGTGCAGCAAATGAAGGCCACCACATTGAACATCTATTGGCCTGACATGTCGGGACACACTCTATTCCACTCCGTAATTGAAAACGGAAACCACGTCTGTACGTGTACCTCACCCCTCATGGTAATGTACATGTGCGTCAGTGAAAAAGACCAATAAAAAGGTGTTACCATGTGGACGTAATGTGCTGTTCCAGTCTCTTCTGTACCTAAGGTCCATCGCCGTTCCCTTTGGATCCCTACGTAATTCGGTGCTCTCCGATACACACGATCGAACAGCGGAGGAGTGGTACTCAAGCGTCAACTATAGTTTACAATATCTCCGGATGTAATTAACATTTTACAATGCAACAAACGGCACTGATTACGTATTTGTTTATATGTTCAGATGTGCTAACAAAAGTAACGGGGTTCCATTTAAAAAACGTAGGTTTGTGTTAAAAAACATACTTCCGTGCATTTTTTTATGGTTTGTATTAACCAATTACACTAGCCCCTCTCCTCACGTTCGGTCTGTGGAATCGATTCGTCAGTATTTGATGTGGGTTGCGAAATATATCCAGCGGTAATGTTAGGTGACTCACCCTGTATAATCAGGTTCCCTAGCCGACATGATTGGTTTGTGGGGGCTCTTTGCTTGACAACTACGGTGGCGGGTGAACTGGGCTCGTGGTATGGCAGGATGAAATGCAGTTCTCCAGTCAGGATATGTCTGGAGCGATGGTGGTGTGAATTGTAGGGCTGTGACCCATCCGGGAAACATTCTAATTAAAAAAATCGTCTGTTCCATAGCAATTACAGTGATTTATTTGAAGTTGGAGGAACAATCGATGTGGACAGTCACAGTCACTGAAGCCAGCCTGCTGTTATGAAGGACTGCCCGATGGATAGCGTGTGACGTGATAGTGGGTGTCAACAACGTGCTGTGGCCGACACAACCACAGGCGCTAATGCAAGGTGGTGACAGGTACTCACAAAGGAGGGAAAAAATGTTCAAACGTGTGTGAAATCTTATGGGACTTAACTGCTAAGTTCATCAGTCTCTAAGCTTACACACTACTTAACCTAAATTATCCTAAGGACAAACACACATACCCATGCCCGAGGGAGGACCCGAACCTCCGCCGGGACCAGCCTCACAGGCCATGACTTCAGCAAACGGAGGGAAGAAAGCAGTCTTGGCAACTGACATGCTTCCATATGTTGACGGAAAGCGCATCTTGCTGGGCTGTTGGTGCCAGCTTTGTGCCCACTCTGGGAAGTGAACAGCAACTACTCATCCCCACATGGGGCGATGTACAGTGTCAGTGTGTCCGTTAAGTGAGTGCTGGATGGACGGCTAGATGGCTCAGACCAAAATCCATGACCAGCCATTAAGGTGGCCATGAGTAAAAGGTAGTTACCTAGCAGGTGACTTGACAGTGCAAAGACACCAAGTTCGCAGCACTCAGTTTCAACCCAACCACTGGCTGGTGCTAATGATTGATGGCAGTGTGTTATGGTATCAGATGGCTGGCTCATCTGGTGCTAATGATTTCTTCTCATGACAACTGGTTAGAATGAGCTGCATAACTAAGATTTCTGGGCGTAACTGTGCGCAATGGAGACAGGAGTCTAAATTAGGTAGGCTGGTCTGGCTAGTGTTTCTCATATGGCAACAGAACTGCTCACTAAGTCATAATAGAATGGAGCACTTGGGTGTAACCGTTGGGAACCAAAATATATGACAACTCCGATTTTCAGAGACAATGTTCGGTGTCTTTCTGCATTGTCCGCGTACTGAATATATGTTCTTGCATACTTGATGTATGTTCTTGTGCCATGGCACCTACTTATCGAGCAGACTTGTACTTTCCACCTTATGATATAATTCTGGCAAATCGATGCAGGAACTGTTCGTTACATCAGGTGAAGCAATGGTGCAATACATTGTTTCCAATGTAGTTTTGTGGTGGTAGACTGTACAGTCGTGTATCTATTGCCTAAGACATTCTGACAGTACTGAACTCATTCCAAACCTGGAAACAGGTCTTCAATTGAACGTTCCCATGAAAGCAAAGAATTTTCTTTTTTGAACAATAATTATATTTTTTGTTATGTTACTTGCCTGAGATTATCTCACTATTCGAGAATAATCCAGATTAACAGGAACTCCTACGCTCTGCGATTTATGCAAGTAAAACTATGTAGGGGCCATCCAGAGTTCCTTCGGGGGATAGTTTCTAGAGCAAGGTTTGAAACAAAAATGTGAGTTCAGTGCCCCTTAAAAGCACCAGCAGTGTAAACTAATATGCTGTGCGCTTAAATGACGCAATACTCGGCGGAGCCTTAACTCTGCAACACCAGGAAGGGTAGCATAACGAAATTTTACTTACTGTGAATGTAAAGTTTACTACCTAGTACAGAGAGGATATGGCTAAAGCTATAGTTAATTTTGGGGCATATAGGCAGGCAGTGACATTTAGTACACAGTGCTGCTATATTAGGTAGCAACAATGGCACACCTTTGGCTCGCGTAGAGTCGAACTGCACAGCTTCAGCTCTCTGCCAGCAACCATGGATTGGAGTGGTTGACGAGTGATGGTGTAGCAGTCTGAAAGGAATCCGCCACTAGACGTTTCCAGTGGGTGAGAGGCATGGAAAATTTGCTGTCCAGGACAGTGGCCGAATACCCTTCTCATCTACATAGGTCCGATAGCTCATACACAGTATTCGTTTTTGCGTTATTTTGTTGAAAGATAAAAAGAGGTTAATATGGTTCAAATGGCTCTGAGCACTATGGGACTCAATTCCTGGGGTCATCAGTCCCATAGAACTTAGAACTACTTAAACCTAACTAACCTAAGGACACCATACACATCAATGCCCGAGGCAGGATTCTAACCTGCCACCGTAGTGGTCTCGCGGATCCAGACTGTAGCGCCTAGAACCTCACGGCCACTCCGTCCGGTATATAAAAAGAGGAACATCTGTCAAAGAGGGTGCTAAGACAGTGCCGCTGGCCTCAATACGACATAAATGTAATATCTGCTACCCGAATTACCGGTTCATAGAAACAGAGACAGCAGACGCCAGCAATTCATGAAAGACTACTTGCAAAGATTCGTTGGCCGTATTAAGTGAGGATCTAGGAACATGCTACAGCGATGTACGTCTCGCTCTCATATAGACCACGAGTTGAATTAATTTTAGAATGTACGGAAGCCTTGAAGCAGTCATACAACTCGCATTCCATACGACAATGGAAAGCAAAGCAACCATAATACGTCTAACAATGTTAAGTAGCCCCCGCCATATATTTCATTATGACTGGCTGAGTATAAACATTAATGTAGAGGCAGATGTCTAACTAATTCAAGTGGAGCATAAATATGAAAGCACACAAACTGGCTGTGTCGCATGTAATGTTTATCTCCGTATGTATCTTCACTGACCTATCGAGAGCAAGAGAAACCGGAATTATTTAAACCTCTTCTCATGAGAGTGGGTAACGTGATTTGAGAAGTAATCCATTCCCCTTGGTAAAACATCAAAGTTTCCGTAAGCTAATGCAGGTGAGGGTGGTGCGTGATGGTGTATGAGCCGATACTTCGAAATACGCTTCAAAACTGTTTGAGCCGGTAATGACAGTCTACTGCGTCGTACAGCATGAGTGGAAACCACTTTTCCGTTTAGAGGTATAAAGAATAAATGAACACGTGCTGCATTTCTTGTTTGTATGTTTTTTTCGTCAGTTTCAACTGATTTCAACCGCATCGCTGTGGTAAGGGCGTCGCAAGGAAACAGCTGAAGGTGACGGCTGTGAGGCGGTTGCTGCTAGGGTACACTGGGAACTGGAGACACAGAGTAGATGTCAATATCAGTGACGGCCGAAGTTGGCTGGCTGCTAAAAGTTCCCCGGAAAGTTTCTTCTGCATCCAGAAGTGATGTCGCCGTTCAGTGCAGACTTTGCAGAGAACTACCACCGAGCAAACAGGGCTGTTATAAGACTGTGGCGTAGTATTCACGATGAGCTGTGAAGAAGTCTCTATCGCACAAAACTTGTGCAGCACAACAAATGAGTGTTGCAATCAAACATGAAGGTATACAGAATATCCTATTAATATAAAAATAAATTTGAGGTCTAGAGGATAAGCAAAATGAAACCGAAAGCGTAATGAAAGTACAAGCTGACACTATTCATGAAAGACTCACATATAGTCAGCGCAATTAGCATATACGTATACAGTGAGGTGACAAAAGTCACTGGCTAGCGATGTGCACATATATAAATTGTAGGATCGTGTACACAAGGTATAAGAGGACAGTGCATTGGAGGAGCTGTCATTTGTACTAAGGTGATTCAGGTAAAACAGATTCCGACGTGTTTGCGGCCACAGGACGTGGATTAATTGACTTTGAACGCGGAATGGTAGTTGAAGACCGTCATGCAGAAAGAGACTACATCGTACACGGAAGCACCAAGTCCGCCACTGTAATGTAGCAAGCAGCAGCTTCGCCGCTAGAAGACAGAAGTTATAAGGTATTTGAAGACTGATTTTTACGTACCCGGGGGACTTGTGAGGACTGGAAGGAGATGGCCTCACATCAGCAGTCACCTGTGAGCTGGGATGAAGATCTGACAGCCGAAGGCTGGGAAGCTGGAGTCCATTGTTCGAGTCCGGGAGACTGGCCTTCCCCCGCCTCGCCGCTCCGCCGGCCGAAGCACAACACTGACACTCGCGGCCGCTTAGAGAAGAGAAACACTGGGACGCCACATCCAAGGTAACACCGTCCGATGCACGACTTCGTTCTCAATAATTAAACGGGTCACCACACGAGGCGCGTCTCCAGTCAACTGGGCGAGACGGCGACACGAGATACACACCGCCAGGAGAAATCAGGCGCCGCCGCTGCCGCAGCAGAGGCTTCGCAAACGACACAGCTGCCGCTCTCCCAGCCAGAACAATCGAGTAAGGAAATAGTTGTACAAAACCTTCAATAAAAGTTATCTTAGGTAAAAATGCTGTTTTATTCTACCTCATACCCAAGCCAAGGAAGAACCCACCCTGCCCACATGTTGTTAAGAGAGAAAAGGTAATTTATTTAGTGTTTTCACCCTGACATAATGCTTTAGAATTAAATGCCCTTTGCAGTAATGCTCATCCTGACAATTGACTAGCATAAAAAGAGAAAACCCAGTTACAGTACCTAAAGTTATACCTAACAAGAGGGCATGCATTAATATAGAAAATCGAAACTATCAGCCTTGCTTTGTGTGGTCAATACTGGCTTGCGAAAGAAATTACAATTACAGACATCATCCTGAGTGGTCCAGTACATACCATGTAGGTGACAATATTCGTTCGTGATATAAATTTGATGGAACAGAGCTCCCCATCAAGATGCAGGACATACCTAAATTTGAGGAGCCGAATACCGGCATATTGGTTCTTGTTTATGGCCTGGAGAAGAAAAGCAAGTCATATGAGCCAGACAAGCATACTGTTATTGGCCTCCTCCGTTTCTCAGAATTTTCCAGTGAGCACGAGCTGCATGTAAGCATGCCGCTCCTCTTTGAAGGTGATAATTATCACTATGTTTGGGTCAAAGACATGTCCCGATTCCTTTCCTCTGAACTATCAACAAATTGTCGTGTAAAACATATTTGCTTACGGTGCTTCACTTATTTCTCCTCAGACAAGTTATTAGCAGCGCATCTAGTATACTGTGCTTCCAAGGACCCCGTATGTGCTATTATGCCTACTGAAGAAAACAAATTCATAAAGTACAATAGTCCTCACCACCAGGAGCGATGACCGTGTGCAGTGTATGCCGACTATGAATGCCTCCTTACTCCTGTGACCCACTACGAAGGTGACCCTACAGCCTCACATAACACCTTTACAGAGAAAGACGTACCAAATGAGGCAGGGTACCAAACTGCATCGCCGGCCGCGGTGGTCTCGCGGTTCTAGGCGTGCAGTCCGGAACCGTGTGACTGCTACGGTCGCAGTTTCGAATCCTGCCTCGGACATGGATGTGTGTGATGTCCTTAGGTTAGTTAGGTTTAAGTAGTTCTAAGTTCTAGGGGACTTATGACCACAGCTGTTAAGTCCCATAGTGCTCACTGCCATTTGAACCATTTGCACCGAACTGCATCATCACATGATTCAAGTCTTAACCGCTACAGATCTTATGTTGGGGATAATCTCGAAATGTTTTCAAGGGAGGTTTATAAGCTATACAGCAACAATGTGCCCATGACCAAATCGAATGAGAATGAAGAGTTGTTTAATAACACGGTTGATTGTCATATTAGTGGGCTGGCGTTAGACAGAAAAGCGGAAACTTCTCGTAGGGACCACTTTTATCTTACAGGAAAGTTCCATGGCGCAGCTCACAACGTGTGCAGTTTGAAGTACCAGCTACCCGTCTTCTTTCATAATTTATGCTCACTTTCTATCTAAGCACTTGAATGATTTCAGCTTGGAGAAAAATAAGGTCAGTGTATTACCTGAGAGCGTCGAGAAATACATTCCATTCTCCAAACGAATGATGCCAAGAATTACGCTCCGCTTCCATGATACTCTACGTTTTATACAGGCGCCACTCCAGAAATTCACTGAAACTCTACCCCAGGAGGATATGCCTATCACTCGAGCTGCATTTCCTGAAGAGGAAAAGTTTCATCTTGTGACTAGTAAGGGGGTTTCCCCATATGAGTATATGGATAGTATGGATAGTTCAGTGGTGTCTGACAGATCAACATCAGAGTGTCCAAACACATACAATCCTTTCTGCTAATAGGTTGTATGCAGGAGATTATCTTGTATGATGGTCAGCCACGAACATGTGCAGGATGCAGAAAATAGGGCCACGTTACGTCCTATTTTCTCTGTCGCTGTTTTCTGAAGATCCCCACCAGTGAGGCAGCTCGCAAAACGATCGTCGCTTCTTTGCCAGATATCTATGTCTCAGTGGAGTGCAGCCAGAAAGCGTAACTTCAAGATACGTCCATTCTCTCTCGAGCACTCCCCTTCGAAAACGACGATATGGACCTCGCTGGCACAACCTCCTCTGATGGTGATGAGACTGACAACTCTCCAGAGCTCGATGACTGGCTTGTCCACAATGATGGACATCGAACAAGATTTGGTCTTTACCTATGGTTTTGGTCGGATGGGCACAGCTTTGGACGATAAACGTCTTCATTTTGACTCTCAGCAGCACCTCCAAAAAAAAGGTTGTGGTCGCTTAAAACTGGAAGAGGTGAAGCTGAACACCCTCTGGTGACACCCTCCTCCATACAGTATCACGGGTAGTGGACCAGATACCAGACGGTGATCTCACATTGAGCGCCCCAATAACAGGAGTGGCCACTCCCACTGTTCCCCGTGATCCCACCCGGCCGGCCGTTGTGGCCGAGTGATTCTAGGTGCTTCAGTCTGGAACCACGCTGCTGCTATGGTCGCAGTTTCGAATCCTGCCTCGGGCATGGATGTGTGTGACGTCCTTAGGATAGTTAGGTTTAAGTTATTCTAAGTCAAGGGGACTGATGACCTCAGATGTTAAGTACCATAGTGCTCAGAGCCATTTGAACAATTTTTTTATCCCACACAAATTTGACAGATTCCATTGGAGGGTGGTGACGTGGATCCCACGGTTACAGTACCACCACCACCAGCCCTCAATGAGCGTAACAATCACCTGCCACCTGTTTCGATTTCTTGGGCTGACAACGTCAATAACAGAGCAGATTAGGATGCTGGCACACCCACCAGGGAGAATGCCCAGTGGTGGCCCTCGACCCAGATTCCACCCAGTGAGCACAGCCACAGTGGGTGCACGGTATGTTTCTTGCCAGCTATATATCGCTGAAGGAACCTCTATGCCAAACGGGGGAGCACACCCACTGCACTACACCAGTGCAACAATGCATCTATACACCATTCAGGTGTGCGGAGCCACCATTTACACTGCTGATGTCAACATTGTCCTCCTCCCTGAAGTGATCGGCAGCTACACACTCCTCATCCGTGGTTCTCACAATGGTAGCAGAGTGGCGATCCTACTTCATGCAGGGCTTCCCACTGAAGATGTAGTGTACCTCCCTAATGCTATGGATATGGCCGTAATACTGTTCAGCTTCCATATCCTAAACATATATGCACCATCTGGCTCCAGTCGACATCGCGAACGACACACCTTTTTTGCTGCCAAGGTAACGCTGCTTTTTGAGGGTCTCCTAGATGATTTGGTACTTGATTGGGACTTCGTCTCCAGACAAAGGTCTACTGATCGATTCCACTGACATTCCCCTCGTGCAGCCCTCTATGTCATCTACGATTTCAGCTTATCAGCACGTGGATGAAGGTTAATAGGACCCGCACTGGATTCACATTCTATACGGCGCACTCTTCCGGTCTTCTCGACCTTATCTACCCCACACATTCTGTTGCTGGTGACTTTTTTTTTTTACATTTAACCACATGCGAAACCCACCGCCTTGATAACTAAGGTGGGTCCGTAGCTTACTGATTTCAGTATATATGCAGCAAGTCATGGTCTCTTAGCCGTTGCGGCCGCTCGCAAATGGTTTGTTTGCGAGTAACTGCACCGTTTCCGTCCCTAGCCACGAGGAGGTGGACCAGATCTGTGCTATCACATGCTGCATGCGTGGTTTGGTGTTACATTTACAAAGTATTACCATGTTAACAATATTTAGTGTAAGTATAAAACTAAATAAAATGTAAAGAACATAAGAACATAGTGAGTTAGAAAGGAACAATATCACTTTACACGAAAGAAAAATAAGAAAGAAAAGTTTTAACACCGTGATATAAAAGGAAAAACGATATTACTTTACACGAAAAAAAAAATGCATTTAGTGAGGGTTGCCTATAGTTGCTTGCCCTTGTAGCTTATAAGCTTAATTAAGAACAAGTAAACATTTCTAACACAGACAGCTTAGTCTACTTCAATAAGGGGCTCAGGCACTGCAGTATTATGATTGGTCTACATTGGACTACATAAACCCTTGTCTTATATAATACTGTTTTAAACATTTAAAATAATACTTAATAATGTACTCGTACTGGGATTAACCAAAGCCTGTCACACTCTCTTACGACTGATAAAACTAATAACATGTGAATATAACGATGTATAAATTTTGAGATTGGTTATTGCAACTAGTTTCAAGCAATTAGTAATATTTGCACAAATTCACTGATAGTTATACAATTAGTCTTCTATAGGGTCCTGACCCCATCTAGTTAAAACTACATTTAAAAGATATAAAACATAAAAGGCTCTAAACAGTACAATTGTATATAACACCCATGACAGCAGGCACAGGCCCTTCAAATGCGTACTTTGGGATTGTAGTTACTGTACACATTATCTAAAGTATTTGCCTTCCCTCCCTGTATTGAGGCATCAGAAATTTACACAAATTTACTGATAGTTATACAGTTAGTCTTCTATAGGGTCCTGACCCCATCTAGTTAAAACTGCATTAAAAAGGTACAAGACATAAAAGGCTGTAAGCAGTACAATTATATATAAAACACATAACAGCAGGCTCAGGTCCTTCAAATGTAGCTACTTTAGGATATAGTATAATTGTCAAGGGTGTAATAGGTCCTAACGACTGATTCCAGTCATTTCTAGTGTGGAGTTTTCATATAGCTGAATAACCTTCATAATTACTATCAGGCTAGCTACTTCAATTCAGTCTCATTCTACACTCCTGGAAATTGAAACAAGAACACCGTGAATTCATTGTCCCAGGAAGGGGAAACTTTATTGACACATTCCTGGGGTCAGATACATCAGATGATCACACTGACAGAACCACAGGCACATAGACACAGGCAACAGAGAATGCACAATGTCGGCACTAGTACAGTGTATAGCCACCAGTCGCAGCAATGCAGGCTGCTATTCTCCCATGGAGACGATCGTAGAGATGCTGGATGTAGTCCTGTGGAACGGCTTGCCATGCCATTTCCACCTGGCGCCTCAGTTGGACCAACGTTCGTGCTGGACGTGCAGACCGCGTGAGACAACGCTTCATCCAGTCCCAAACATGCTCAATGGGGGACAGATCCGGAGATCTTGCTGGCCAGGGTAGTTGACTTACACCTTCTAGAGCACGTTGGGTGGCACGGGATACATGCGGACGTGCATTGTCCTGTTGGAACAGCAAGTTCCCTTGCCGGTCTAGGAATGGTAGAACGATGGGTTCGATGACGGTTTGGATGTACCGTGCGCTATTCAGTGTCCCCTCGACGATCACCAGTGGTGTACGGCCAGTGTAGGAGATCGCTCCCCACACCATGATGCCGGGTGTTGGCCCCGTGTGCCTCGGTCGTATGCAGTCCTGATTGTGGCGCTCACCTGCACGGCGCCAAACACGCATACGACCATCATTGGCACCAAGGCAGAAGCGACTCTCATCGCTGAAGACGACACGTCTCCATTCGTCCCTCCATTCACGCCTGTCGCGACACCACTGGAGGCGGGCTGCACGATGTTGGGGCGTGAGCGGAAGACGGCCTACTGGTGTGCGGGACCGTAGCCCAGCTTCATGGAGACGGTTGCGAATGGTCCTCGCCGATACCCCAGGAGTAACAGTGTCCCTAATTTGCTGGGAAGTGGCGGTGCGGTCCCCTACGGCACTGCGTAGGATCCTACGGTCTTGGCGTGCATCCGTGCGTCGCTGCGGTCCGGTCCCAGGTCGACGGGCACGTGCACCTTCCGCCGACCACTGGCGACAACATCGATGTACTGTGGAGACCTCACGCCCCACCTGTTGAGCAATTCGGCGGTACGTCCACCTGGCCTCCCGCATGCCCACTATACGCCCTCGCTCAAAGTCCGTCAACTGCACATACGGTTCACGTCCACGCTGTCGCGGCATGCTACCAGTGTTAAAGACTGCGATGGAGCTCCGTATGCCACGGCAAACTGGCTGACACTGACGGCGGCGGTGCACAAATGCTGCGCAGCTAGCGCCATTGGACGGCCAACACCGCGGTTCCTGGTGTGTCCGCTGTGCCGTGCGTGTGATCATTGCTTGTACAGCCCTCTCGCAGTGTCCAGAGCAAGTATGGTAGGTCTGACACACCGCTGTCAATGTGTTCTTTTTTCCATTTCCAGGAGTGTAGATCCACTTCACTTTGTGTATCACTTTCAGAGTTGGAGTCAGTACTTGTTTCTGTAGTGTAATTCAGGCCTTGTGTAACATGATGTCCCTGCCTCCTGCCATTGGGTTTCTGCCTTCTAAAAAGGTCATACATTTCTGTAGAGACCTTATCTGTTATGTCATTGATTGTGTTCCATGTGTCTTGGTTACGTATTTTTTTTTATATCTGTGTCATCTAGTACTTGCCGTACATGCGTAAGAGTGTTACACGTAATTGTAACATGTTCAGGGGTCGCCAAGTCCCCACAGACACACATGTCACTCTCGACTAATCCAACACGTGTTAGATGTACTGGGTATCGCCCATGGCCCGTTAAAAAGTGGACCTTCCCACGGCTTGGATCTACATGTGTCAACCACAGCCCCTCCTCAATATCCGGAAAGAAGGAGTAGACGCGAAGACCCTTGTCCGAGGGGTCCCATTCCCTTTGTCACGTTCCATTACGCCATTTTTTAAGTCTCAGTCTGTCCATGATCTCTTCCCCAGTAATCTCCCGCACCTTATCTCCTCTTCCTTTTTGAAGCCAATAGGAGGCAGCCCTATATTTTATTGTGATGTCAATGGGGTAGATTCCCATGACCACACACAGAGCTTCGGCAGATGTCGTGCTGAAAGCGCCAGTCATTCTAAATAGCGTGCTTCTCTGTCCTCTTCTAATAAGAGTTTTATTGGTTTGCAGATCTAATCGGTGTGCCCAGGTTCCTGCTGCAAAGCATGCCATGGCCTCGAAGATTGCTATGTGATATGTCCGTAGTATCTTGAGAGGCAATCTGTACTGCGTGAAATTCAACCTGGCCAACTTACGCATGATTTTACTGGCTTTATCAATTGTGAGTTTCATGTGTTCACTGAAATTTTGTTTTTCATCTAAGTGTAGCCCAAGGTAACGCGTAACCTGTTTTCTCTGCATGTTTACATTGTTTAGATTCAGAATAGGATTTCTCTTCAGTACTCCTTTGAGTAGTATGTAAACTGTTTTGTTTGTAGCGGTATGAAGTTCATTTTTCCTACACCAATCGTCGATTTTCATTAGGAATTGCGTGCCGTTTTGTTCGAGTGCCGCTCGTGAGTTCACCGACGTCAGAAGTAGGAGATCGTCAGCATAAGCAACCACACCTCTTACACGGTGATCTTGGGCCATAATATCCAAGAGGGGCTCAAAGACGATGTCCCAAAAAATCGGGCCGCATATCAAGCCTTGTGGGCAGCCTTTACTAATACGTTTAACTACCTTTCTGGTGCCTCCTCTCCACTCCACTACTCTATTGCGACAATAGTCTAGTAGACTGTTATATAGAGATGTAGGTAGCTGGATCTCTCTGAGGCGAGCAAACAGTGATGGCCACCATAGATTGTCAAAGACTCCAGCTACATCAATAAGTATAGCTATCACGTACTTGCCACAAGTGCTATTCGTAATTTGTAGTGCTTGAGTGATAGCATTGTCTATGCACTTCTCCTCTCTGAAGCCATACTGGAAGGGTGTAAGACCGGTAAGACGTCTTCGTGACTGTAGCCTATCACACAATAGCCTTTGCTGCACCTTAGCTAGTGTGTTTAATAAGCATATAGGACGGTATGTTTTAGGATCACTCGGGTCCTTGTCCTCAGACTTTTTTATAATGACCGCCTCAGCTGTTTTCCACAAATGTGGGATTCTACCTAGGCTTAAAGCATCATTAAACAAATTTGTGAGAAATGGCGTAATTTCGGTGACTGCCTGTTTTATTGTTTCTGGAAAGATTTTATCTGGGCCAGGTGCTTTGCCACTCTAAGTGGGGACAGTAGACATGCTGAGGTTTGACCTCTGGCTTTCTCTGACCATGAAACCTACATCTGCAATGGCGCCCTCACCAAGCAATGGGTGTGGCCGAGTAGTCGTATGTGGAAATTAAACGTTGCCCACTTGACTACTCCCGACTGCCGATAGATGGTTGAGGATGGGTGGGCGCTCTATTGCCGATGTCGTCTCAGTTATCCATCCACCCTATACTTGTGGCTATCTTGCGTGAAACTGGGTCTAAGTCATTGATGGGATATGGCAGACGTCACGACTTGACATGCTAGCACCATAGACTTTTATTATACTATCTTACATTACAGCACCTCGATGGCATTCTCTACCGACCATCAGGTGACGGTGCATTTTACTAAATTACAGATCATTTCATTCATATGACAGTGCTCGCAAGGGACCCATGTCGCGTCCTGCACCAATGACCATATGCCTCATGAAATGCCGTCGATGTATCACCTCCTTGTGGAATGCTTCCATCCTCATCAAGCTCTCCTACACAACCTCAAAAATGCGGAAAGACAACAATATACTATTCAATGCACCATTGGTCATGCTTTCCATTCCCATTTCACGTGACTGCACGTTGTTGTCCCACGTCACCTGACCTTAACAGAGGAGGCCACAGCACTCACCATATACACTGTACCGGAGGATGTGGTTCAATAACGTCGGAAAGACATGACCGCCGATGAAGAATTAGATGTTATCAAACCAGGAGGCGACAGTAAGTCCCCAGGTCCCCGTTGAATTTTACATGTCTTAGCTGTCTGTTGGTACCTACTTGGACATCTACTTGTCGACGTCGATTACAGGGGCTGTCCTTGATGGGGTCTTTATCTCGGTCCCTAAACTGAATGGCAATTGCAAATCTGTGATTACTGGCCCATCACTGTATTCGACAGTGACATGAATATTTTCCCTCATTTGTAGGCATCCTGACTGACGAAGGTAGCGCTATACGTCACATCCCATGATCAGACTTTCCTGTGTGGAGACAGCAACATTCATATTGTCCTTTGCCATTACAGGGGCGTGTTCGTACTTACTGGGTCGCGACGTATGCTTAGTGCACTGGCATCAGTTAACGTCGGTCAGGCTTTCGACCGTGTCGATCACACCCTTTTGAAGGCACCTCTCCAGCACATAGGTTTGGCTCAAATGGCTCTGAGTACTATGGGACTCAACATCTGAGGTCAGAAGTCCCCTAGAACTTAGAACTACTTAAACCTAACTAACCTAAGGACATCACACACACACCCATGCCCGAGGCAGGATTCGAACCTGCACATAGGATTTCCACTTCGTATAGTAACAGCGGTAATGCGCCTCTTGAGCGGCGTGACTTCAAGAATACCCTGTAACGGGCGCCTCACCTCTCCTCTAGCATCGAGCGCTCCGTCTGACAGGGCTGCTTGCTTTCCACGATACTGTATGCTTTCGCGTTAGACCGCTACTCTATGGACTTCGCTGACGCCTTGTGGGTCAATCACTGCACAGCAATCGCTTCTGTTGTATGTCCTATGCTGACGATCTCGTCCTCCACCTAGGCAGTGAAGATGATGCCTGCACGGCTCTGAGATGGGTAATGCATCGGGAAGTTCTCTTAAAGTATCCTAATGGCACATTCTGCTCATTGGTGAGGGCCTACCTGAGAGATGTGGTTCGGCGGCAACAAACAGCAGACATCTCCTCCCAACGATCAGTGCTGTCCTGGTTCATCTCTCTCTTAGATCCCTCGACATTGTGCAGTGAGCTCGATATGTGGTCGTCTGCCATGCCTCTCGCATCCCTCACGTGGTAAAAGCTTTCCTGGTCTTGATTACCCTGGCATGTCGTATTCTGGTGCTTGACTTCCCACAGGAGCGTGGTGGGTTTGGCTCATTCCACGAGCTGGACAGAGTAGAGCACTTTTTATTACGTCTCAATTAAAAGTCTGGCTGTGCTGCACGACGAGCCTCACCAGACTGCTCTTACAACGCTTGTTCCAGTGTCCATGTCAGCCACAGTCCTGTTACCAGACATTCCACCCCCTTTTATCACTTTCGGCATATCTTCCACGAATTAAGTTACGTCCAGGATCCTTCCCATTTCCACGAGTCTACAGACAAAGACAGTACACTCTACATTACAAAAGCAGTGGCCCCAATCACACAGAACACAAGTTTACACAGATCATATAGTATCTTATATGGAAAGTGGTGCATGTAGGCTTTCTCGATACCTGCCCCAATCCGTCTGGTATATCACTAGGGCCCGGATTTTAATGACAAGTCATATTCTTTTCTGAAGTGTAGGGTGAATTTTAGAACAATTTACACACAAACCTAGACATTTTAGTGTCGAAAAATGTATTTTGATTGTGCATATAAGGTCATATTTCAATAGATTTTAGTAACAGGTCATATTGCGGCTAACTTTTAATATAATAGGTCATATTTCCGTAAACTTTGGCCAAAAATGCATATACCATTTTCCTCGTATCTTAAAGGACACACGAATACGAAAATGAATATGTTGCTCACGGGACAATATTTAACGTACTATTATGAAAGATAAACAGATAAATTAGTCCACGGCTTTATTTCTCAGAACTGTAGCAGAAAATCGGTGTACCGCAACAGTCGTTTCGCGAACACAGAACATTGTTGGACAGAGTCGACAACTCGCTCTCAGACCCAAAAAAGGCGGCTTCTGCCGTAATAATCACCGCAGTCGCACAGGTGTTCCCAGTAACCAGTTTGAATACAGCCTTTGCCTTGTTCAATATGCCTAAAGCAAAGTGCTCCGACAGCGTGAAGTTGCAAGGATATGTTCGAGAATTTGGAGAGAAGTTATTTAGTACTGAAGGGAAAATATTATTTTGTAAACTGTGTGAAGTTAAAGTTAGTGCAGAAAAGCATTTTAATGTGCAACAGCACTGTAATACTGTTAAACACAGCAGCTGTGTGAAACGAAGTGCCGAAAATAACAGCAGGCAAACGCTGTTATTTGAACAGACAGGTCAATCGTCAACCGTACAATCATTCTGCAAGGATTAGTGTGAGATGGTGGTGTGCTGCAACATCCCATTTGATGAGCTGAAGAATCCACGCTTCAGACGGTTCTTGGAGAAGTACACAACACATCCAGTTCCAGATGAATCTACACTGAGAAAGAACTATTTATCCGTATGCTACAATGATGTGCTCAACAAAATACGAATTACTATTGCTGAGCAAAAGGTCTGCCTGTCGATAGATGAAGACTACGGATATTAGTGGGCGATATATTGCAGATGTTGTTGTTGGTGTTCTAAAAGTTGATAGCCCTGGAGATGTGTTCCTACTAACGTGTGAACCTCTCGATAGACGATTGCTATTTTGTTTAACAACCCTCTGAAGCTACTATGGCCGGATGGTGTGAAAAGAGACAACGTTTTGCTACTTGTAACAGATGGCGCTTCATATATGGATAAAGCAGCCAAAGGGCTTCAGATTCTCTACCCCAGTATGGTGTACGCCACTTGCCTTGCACATGCGTTGCACAGAGTTGACGAAGAGGTGCGATCAAATTGCCCCGACGTGGACAAATTAATTTCCTGTGGCAAGAAAATCGGTGTGAAGCCTCCGCTACGTGTGCATAAATTCAAGGAACACGCACCTTCAACGCCCCTCCCACCTAAACCTGTTGTTACACAATGGGATTCTTGACTTAATGCTGCTGAGTATTACTGCAGCAACTACACCCAAATAAAGACAATCTTCTGTGAGCTTGATAGCGATGAACCTAGTGCCATCAAAATTGTGAAAGAAGTTATTACAGATACATTGTCTCTTGGCATACATCAACGCCAATTTTTTAGTGATATCAAAAGCCGTCAAACGACTGGAAGCTGTTGGCCCTCAGGTATGTGGGGCCCTGAGTATTGTGCAACATGTGCAGAGTGAGTTGGGTCGAGCTCGTGGTCATGTGGCTGACAAAGTGAAAACCAAATTTCTAAGTGGTCTCTAACGGAATCCTGCATATTCTACACTGTGAAAAATTAGTGACAGTCTTTCAGGGAATGCCGCTACATTTGAAGATACTGAAACTAAGCTTAACTCCAGTGACCTGACTGCCTTCAAATACGCTACAGTGACGTCTTGTGAAGTGTAGAGGAGCTTTTCCAGGTGCAAAACTATCCTCAGCAGCAACGGTGAAATTAAAAGATCCCAAGCTGGAGTGTCGGTCAGCACACACTTTTAATTTGCCAGGAAATTTCATTTTTTTTTCTGCTCAGAATCATTCTCTGGTGTCAGATTTGAGACAGCGGTTGTTGGTTCTGTAATAAATTGTGATTTCATTTCTGTTGTACATGAATAGGTCTAGTCAATAACTAGCTAGACATGCAGGAGAATTTCTTATCCCGTAAAATTCAATGGAATCAAAGGAATTCACGTCGAAATTTTGTATGGGGAAGGTATCAGGAAAAGTTGCGTTGCCTGAAATACATGAAACTTCACCGACATGTGGCATGTATTTCATTCTGGGTTTTAAAAAAAATGCTAGAAAAAGACGACCAACATAGAAAATGTGTGACAGAGGTATGAAAGTAGAAACAGATAGGAAGCAAACGCAAGAGAGAGATAGGTAACTATAGGAAAGAGATTGGAATGCCAAAGCAGACATAAAAGAAGCGCGGGTATAGATACGAAGGCGGAGGCAGACAAGAAAAAACCGAAGCAGCTCGGAAAACATTTTGCGGAAAGATGGAAAACATAGAGAAAAAATTCGATTCCGAACTGTTAGCAGTGGACAAACAGCTGGATAATGTAACAGAAATGGTGAAAAGTATCGCAACCAGGCTGGTCCTGCGTGAGTCAAATTTGAAGAAAGGCAAGGAAACAAACTTCTCACCATCGCAGAAGAAGCAGGCAGTAAAGGAAGCTAACTCCTCGATATCTCAAAGAGCGCAGGCTCTTGAGGAGCAACCAGAATCTATAACTACAGAAGTAGGTCAACTCTCAGAATCTGAGGAGTTTACTTCGGTCAAACACGATGTTGAGTTGCGCCATTAATACCTCTAACAGAGAGTAGGCGGAGACCCAATAATGAGCAGAACAATTGGAAAAATTGGCAGCCTAGTGGCAGGCATGTTTCGGTTCATGGTAGGGCCAGTGTGAGAGAATCTGCCCTGCATCGGGAGCCGTGTCCGGCAAAAACAGAAGTTCTATGACAAACATTTCCTCTCTCAGAGAATGTAGCTCGCTTATAGTGTGGGCTGGGAGCTGTACATCAAAACCTGGATTAGGCAGTTTAAAGACAGCCTGCGAAACTCTTGGCCAATTTGGTAGAAGCTTGAGTTCATAATTAGCTGAACGTGCGTTGATGCAATAGCGAAATTATTATGTCACAAGACACTGCAAGATCTACTCAAAATTTGAATCGGAAGTGTTGAAGCTATAATGGTCCATTTCTGAACAAAATGGTTTGACTGTTGTGACTGAATGTAGTAGAACAGTGGTTTACTGCTATTGCTCATTAAGTTGTGTAGCAGTTGAATGCTTCACCTGTCAAGTTATACAATATCTTGACAGGATGGCACCAGCACACAAACGTGGCAGACACTAAGATATAAACAATAACATTTATTTAAAGTAAGGTAAACAATGGTACTTATCTTTTGCAGAGTTTCATGCGGAACAATTTATGTCCTGCAGTTAATACAGTGACATCTAAATAACGTCATTATCTCTTGGCAGTCTCTGATATTTTCACAATGACTGAGTGTAGTCGTGCGGACCTTCGTGATTGTCCCATTACTCTGTAAACAGTGCCTGCTAAGTCAGAATGTTTTCATCTCAGAGTAACTTCTAGAACTGTGTTCCATCGCGTAACTGCAGAAGCTGTACTGAGCTAGCCAGGGACCCTGAACTAAAATGTCTGAGTGCTGGAACGGCGTGGCATGTTTTGTGCCAATCGGCAGCAGAAATTCCATCTCCACCAGTACAAGGTGAAACCAATGCAGTCCACACTTGACAGGTCTCTCTTTGCTAACTCTTTCGCCAGACAAGTACGACACACAGATGGACGTGGCACAGAAGCAGTAAAAGGTCCGAATCTGTGAGCACATCAGGGGGCTGTTGACCGGAACTGATAGATGGCAGTCGAGTTTTTGTGCCTGTGTAGTGTTGGGCTCTCGTGGTAGTTGTTGTGCGCCCTTAAGCCTTATACAAAATACAAAATTGGATGCTTCTAAGCGTCATAAAAGCTCTTTTGTTGGCAGTAACGCGATTTCAAACCTATGGAGGGTACTTCAGCGAGATTATAAAGCGGAATCACCATCTCGGCTACCCTTATAGTAGTGGTGAGTTGATTGAGCTACTATTGACACAATGCCAATAGAACGCAAAAGATAGCAGCTATGTGTAAAAAACGGTGATACGGATACAATGAACTTGATACTCACACCTGTAGATGAGTACGTGAGGGAAGGTGATAGAGTGGACATTGCAACGAAGAAGCTATCAGTATATTACCTCAAAGGACCTTGAGCACATGAACAATAACGAAGGGGAAAACAACAACAGTATATGACCTCAAAATCACAAGTCTGGTTGGCGAAATCAGATCGAGACACTATGACAAGAGGCCCAGAATGAGAAACGGCAGAGTAGGACAGCTAGGGAGATGCAAAATGGAGCAGTTAAAATATTAGAAATCCTATTTGAAGTCAATAAACGTGCCTCAAGATGATACAAAGAATGGGGGTTTACGAGGGCCAACTCTATACTCTACGAGTGATAATAAATAATGAGTTCAGAGACGAGCTTTCGTCCGAGAAATGCTATGCTGAATAAGCAGCTTGTCCTCTCATATCTATTAAAATTGATGCGCATGAACATTCCACTAAACAGGATATCGGCAATCTTATAAATGGAATTTTTAGCTCCCGAGCAGGCAAGCTTTGCCACTGAGAGAGGCAACTGAAGTCAAGGTTTTTGAGTGTAAAGACAGGTCGGGTTTTCGATCGTGTGTCAAGGTATGACGGATGGTTCAAAAGGTTCAAATGGCTCTGAGCACTATGGGACTTAACATCTATGGTCATCAGTTCCCTAGAACTTAGAACTACTTACACCTAACTAACCTAAGGACATCACACAACACCCAGTCATCACGAGGCAGAGCGGCCGAAGTGGCCGTGCGGTTAAAGGCGCTGCAGTCTGGAACCGCAAGACCGCTGCGGTCGCAGGTTCGAATCCTGCCTCGGGCATGGATGCTTGTGATGTCCTTAGGTTAGTTAGGTTTAACCAGTTCTAAGTTCTAGGGGACTAATGACCTCAGCAGTTGAGTCCCATAGTGCTCAGAGCCATTTGAAGCATTTGAACGAGGCAGAGAAAATCCCTGACCCCGCCGGGAATCGGGGATTTTCTCTGCCTCGTGATGACTGGGTGTTGTGTGATGTCCTTAGGTTAGTTAGGTTTAAGTATGAGGGATGTAATAAATGCTTCATTATCCCGTATTTGACAGATGTCATACTGGTGAGGGATATTATGCGACATCAGGCCGCTTTTATTGATGCTTTCGCTCCAAACTTTTGTGTACCCGGTCGAACTTAGTCACTTTACAACCACACTTCATGTGAAGAAGCCAACAAAATAATGGTACACTTCCCTATCTTAGTATCAACTTCTTTTTTGTTAAGGTGTGTTTTTTACCATCAGTTGTTTTAAGAAATCCGAGAAAAGAGCGAACACTGGCCACAGTCTTCTTGTGTGATTAGATACATTTTATATATGTGCACTGGACAAACAGTTGTAGACTCTGATCCATAATTGTGGCACTATTTTCATCCAGGTTAGAACAACTGTTTGGTAATGATAATGAGCTACAAATATCAAATTAAGAAAGATATGTTCACTATCACGAAATCTGCGATTTACCCTTAAAGAGCGAACATTAGAAACTTTCATTTACACGGGGTGATCAAAAAGTCAGTATAAATTTGAAAACTTAATAAACCACGGAGTAATGTAGTTTGAGAGGTAAAAATTGACACACATGCTTGGAATGACATGGGGTTTTATTAGAACAAAAAAAAGTTCACAAAAAGGCCGACAGATGCGCGTCATTTGGTGATGATCGTGTGCTCAGCCGCCACTTTCGTCATGCTTGGCCTCCCAGGTCCCTAGACCTCAGTCCTCGCAGGTCCCTAGACCTCAGTCCGTGCGGTTATTGACTTTGGGGTTACCTGAAGTCGCAAGTGTATCGTGATCGACCGACATCTCTAGGGATGCTGAAAGACAACATCCGGCGCCAATGCCTCACCATAACTCCGGACATACTTTACAGTGCTGTTCACAACATTATTCTTCGACTACAGCTATTGTTGAGGAGAGATGGTGGACATATTGAGCATTTCCTGTAAAAAATATCATCTTTGCTTTGTCTTACTTTGTTATGCTAATTATTGCTATTCTAATCAGATGAAGCGGCATCTGTCGGACATTTTTTGAACATTTGTATTTTTTGGTTCTAATAAAACCCCATGTCATTCCAAGCATGTGTGTCAATTTGTACCTCTCTATCTACATTATTCCGTGATTTATTCAGTTTTCAAATTTATACTGACTTTTTGATCACCCGGTACGTTTAAATCATTATTCTAGATATCAGATGATTACAATTATTATAATGTTAGTGTATGTAAAGAGATTTGTAAACTATCTAGCTGTGACTATGGCCAACATACACACATAGAAATATTTCTGTATGAGTTAAACGTTTATTATGTTTATACAAGGAGAGTTGTGCTTTCGATTGTGGGTAGGAGGAGTGTTGTGTTATAATGGTTTCCATCCTGAGGCAGAAAAGTTTTACAACCACTGGCGTAATGGACGGGTACCAGCCACATGATGACGAAACGCATGTTGCATGAAAAGATCGCTACTCAAGCTCAGTGCAGGTTTCTCTTGCAAGAGATGCTCTTAGCTAAAGATTGTAGCCCTGCCGTTAAGGCCATGTCGGTTACCCGCCGGCGAGAACCTCTGTTAGTAGGCCATGAATGTCAGCTTCATCCAAAGTGCATTAAATGATCGTGAATTTCTTAATGCTATACTACACCATATCGTCACGCGTTGACATGCTGCGTGCAACCAGTCAGAGACTCTACACAAGGTAGGTGTCAGCAATCGTTCACAGTTTTCAACCAACACATTACAGCTTTGCTGTATGTTTCTTCATACTTCTCTAAGTTTACTTAAATCATGATTATTAGTATAACTTGTGGCTTATCAAATGAACTGTGAGATTTCAGATGCTCTTTTTCAGGACTATTTACGTATCTTACTTGTCATAGTTACTTTATTACACTACTCTGTTTTCCAGTGCATATATATTCCGAGCATAAAAACGCCAATTTTAGGCAGAATAAACAATCATATAATCAACGTAGTGGCAGCATATAAACTTAGACTAATATATTTCTTATAAATTTATTTAATTATATTTGTTTTTCGTTTATTAATGGCAAGAATGAGTAATGTAGTGAGCTTAGCAAAGAACTAAGGGAGATAGCGGAAAGCTAACATTTTATTTAATTTGCCATATATTTGCGTAGAGTAAGATTAACGTTTTTCAAAATGTGTCGAAGGCGGAATTACGAGAATTTTTATAAGGGTAGTGTGAGGGCGTAGAAGGGTCTTCTCGTCTGGGGTCTTTTGTTTACAAGAACTGGAGAGTAGGGATATACGTATGAGAGAGGTCTGGATAATATTTCTGTATAGTTCAGAAGCGTAAATGTACAGGTACTGAATTTGTGTCAGCTGCGAATGGTCAGAAAATTTGCTGTCATACGGTCGTGTGGACTTACCAGGGTTTCGGAGAGTAGGCGAGGGTGCAGACTCAGAATATCTCACTCTGTTTGAGAATGACTGAACTCTGACATATTGTCGTACATCTACGAACGTTTCGGACTTGCGATTTTTATTAGCTAGCCAGTGTGCAAACCTGGATTTAAAATGCGCTACTAAGCTTCGATCCATTTCGAGTAGTTTTACGGGTGCTCTGCCAGTATGGTAATGCTGGCATTACCTGCTTTTAATTGCTGCTTTGGAATGACCACTGACACAGAATCACTCCTAGGATATGCTACTAAAATCTGTGCCCAGCGGGCTATCTGAACGCGTGTGACCGTAGTAGTGCTTGTCATAAACCAATGAATAAGATGAGATAGCCCACAGAACCAAAATGATTAAATGGACAAGGAATCCTGTCCTATTGAAATAAAAAATATTATTTAGAGAAAGGATCTGTTGCGACAGTACCGTGCGTGGAGTATGATGTTCAACAAGATAATTCAAAACAAACACAGATCTCATAAAAAATCTAATAAAGTACAATCATGTCAATAGTAACGATTTGTTGACAATGTGGACTTGAAAGATTGGAATTCTGTATATGACGCGTGCCTCTGTGAGTATGAACGCTGATGCTACCTGACATTATCTGACGTGACAGTGACTGAGAAACATTAAACTCTGAGGCGGTGTTACGTGCATTAAGTGAACAACTGTTGCTGAAAGTTGAACGAACATTCAGCAGAGGGTATAAGGCAACACAGAAATTTATCTATGTACCGGAGCTGCCAATGCACTCAGCAGAAACAGCTGCCGCCGTGAGTGAACACCAAGCTGAATGCGGCTATAATTTGCAAAAGTAATTCGACCAGGGTGTCCGCCCTCACACTGGAACTTTGGTCCCTGCCTGATGCTTCACTCTTGGGCGAGTTCTGTGCTGCATCTTCACTTTTGGGCGCGTTCTGTGCTGCATACAACACGGCGTGACAGAACGAACAGCCTTTAGATCAGCGTTCCTTCTCGAACGCCCCAAAAAATACTCCCCACGGAGCACTTCGAAACAACCCAGATTGCAACTTGCATGTGACAAGTTTTTTTTTTCCCACGCCAACGACGCAATAAAACATCAGCGCACTGTCTTCCGCCAGGATACGGGCAAAAGTCCTTCCACCAAAAGTTATTGAAGTCCTCAGTACGTCTTCTGACGTCACCATCTTATTTCCAGTGACGACGCTTATTTTCAGTGCAGTTTGGAAATTACTGGCGACATCTGCTACATACTGTCAGGCACCTACTCGTGCGGGACTATCTCTGACTCCGAGGAGAGGGGTTTAAGAGTGCTGGCAGTTATGGTTCTCTGAAAAAAGGTCGTAGGCCATCTGGCCTCCAGATACCTGTAGATTCTGAAAAAGTTTTCGCTCCAAACTGGGAAATGTTTTGAGAGGGCTGGCACATGGTGTGAGAGGATCTGCGCATTGGAAAAAGCACTGAGAACCATCCGTCCTTTTGCATTAACAGCGGGACAGGGCTGGTCTCTTGACACTTCCCCGTCTTCTCGGTTGTTGCACTAGTGTCGACATGTGAGCAACAGCAGCCACCTAGCCCGCGCGGTCTCTCCAATTCTACCTGCAGCCGGATGCTCTCTCATTCCCAGAATTCGGTCCCATTAACGCCGCCTTGCGGTAACACTACGAGCAGTACAAACGGATCACAAAATCCTAGTCAACAGAAGGATGACCCATCATCTCTAATGGCATAGTGCAACTAGATGCCGAGGCACACAGTACACATCACTGTCAACCCATTTCGTTTAACGTGATAGCAGCAATAAAAGGCAAATGGAGACTAGCCCTCGGGACCTACCGTCTTTCAGTGGACTGGAACCATTTGCCAGTTAATGTGATATCTGCTCTAGTCTCTTAATGTAAAAGCTTCGATACTGTCGCTATCTTTACATTAGTTCTACGTAAAAAAGAACCAACATATTAGACTGCTTAACTACAAAGTTCTTTTAGTTTTAAACATTATTTGGTTTTCACCACATTGGAACAATCTGCCTGACACTTTTTGTTATTGAATTTTTATTGAGTATGGTGACTACAGTGTTGGTTGACCCCATAGCGAAGTAATTAGGACTGAGTAGGCATTCTGAAATCCGTGAACAGTTTATGATGGTACATAATCTTTTTCTTATAATTATCATAACACACAATAAAATCACAAGACATATGACTTCGTCAAACGTGAGGATGGCCACAGCAACATAGAAGGAACAGAAAAGCCTTTTTATAGTTAAATCAAGCTGTAGGAGACACAGGTGCACACTCACATCCAGTGGACACTGCCTGGCGTTGATCTATGGCGTCTCTGTTTCTGGTGCAGTTGAGGCAGCTGTGCGTGAAGACCATGCACCATCTTCAGGCATCAAACTGTGTAAATTTAGCGTCAGTGGTCAGCAGAATGTCGGCTCGTATACAGGCCAAGGCGACTGGTTTTCACTGCTGGCGGCGACTTGGAGGTGGCCAGCACCACATTGTTTGTGACACTCCAAGGGAGAAGGGCGGTTGATACAGCATTGTGGCCTTTTGTGTTGGGCAAAGTTATCGTTGCGTAATGGCTCCAGGTGCAAGTGGGTTGGGCAGCAGGCGCCAGCAGTCGTATTTTGCAGCGGCAAGTGGCGCTCATGGTATGGAGGTGCTGCAGATGCGGCGCAGCAGTCATGCACTACAGGGTTCACCACACCCCACACAACTGCTATGAATCTCAGACAGAAACTTACCATTCCATTATCAGCCTCAACATGCCGTTGTGTGGTACAGATACATGATACCACAGTCTGACCCAACAAGCGGGTACACTAAGGTCTGTAGT
The DNA here is from genome assembly GCF_021461395.2 of Schistocerca americana. Taxonomy (NCBI): domain Eukaryota; kingdom Metazoa; phylum Arthropoda; class Insecta; order Orthoptera; family Acrididae; genus Schistocerca; species Schistocerca americana. The sequence goes on along the minus strand of NC_060125.1, from coordinate 205,488,299 downwards.
TGAAATCTTTTCAGCTGAGTGAGTCACCGAACCATCCGATTTGGAACACCACCATGCATAGTTGTTTTGCAGTTACGAGTCTGTGGGAGGCATAGTCAATTGCCATAATGTTACATCGGCGGCTAGTAAGAGAATCTGGTCACATGTTCATGTAACGCCTACTGCGATTTGCAGAATGAGTCTGTCGTCAGGACATTTAGTAGACCATCGTGTCCTTAAACTGCTCTTTGTCATGGTACCTATATTTCATCTTCACTGAAACAGAAAATGAATTAGGTAGTGCAGCACTGAGAGGTCTGTCAGAGTAACATTCGCGTTTTAGGTTACGATCTCGATGTTCCCCAGTCCTACAACTAGCACGTGTGGATTATGACTTTCTTACATGAGGTAACTTTGGGCAGACAATATTCAAAAATGGCTCTGAGTACTATGGGACTCAACTGCTGAGGTCATTAGTCCCCTAGAACGTAGAACTAGTTAAACCTAACTAACCTAAGGACATCACAAACATCCATGCCCGAGGCAGGATTCGAACCTGCGACCGTAGCGGTCTTGCGGTTCCAGACTGCAGCGCCTTTAACCGCACAGCCACTTCGGCCGGCTACTACTCTGGGACTTAACATCTATGGTCATCAGTCCCCTAGAACTTAGAACTACTTAAACCTAACTAACCTAAGGACATCACACAATGTAAGTAGGCTGTTTAGGGTTTTCTTATTGGTAACGCCACGTAGCGCTCTGTATGAAAATCACTGGCTGTGCTGTGTGCAGTCTGTGGCTAGTTTGCATTATTGTCTGCCATTGTGTTGGGCAGCTGGATGTTAGCAGTGCATAGCGTTGGGCAGTTGGAGGTGAGCCGCCAGCAGTGGTGGATGTGGGGAGAGAGATGGCGGAGTTTTGAAATTTGTAAGACTGGATGTCATGTACTGCTATATATATATTATGACTATCAAGGTAAATACATTGTTTGTTCTCTATTAAAATCTTTCATTTGCTAACTATGCCTATCAGTTGTTAGTGCCTTCCGTAGTTTGAATCTTTTATTTAGCTGGCAGTAGTGGCGCTCGCTGTATTGCAGTAGTTCGAGTAACGAAGATGTTTGTGAGGTAAGTGATTTGTGAAACGTATAGGTTAATGTTAGTCAGGGCCATTCTTTTGTAGGGATTATTGAAAATCAGATTGCGTTGCGCTAAAAAATATTGTGTGTCAGTTTAAACACAGTCATGTATAATTTTTCTAAGGGGACGTTTCATATGTCGACCCTTAGCCGAGGATATCTCAGTGGAATCTTCTTGTTTTTTCTTGTAGTTTGTGTAATTAGTGTAGCTTTTGTTTATTGCTAGCGCGTAATTGTAGAGGAAATTTCCTTGGTAGTTGCAGTCTTTCATTGTTGTACAGTAAAACAGTTGTGGCATGCATGTAGATTTGCACCTAGTATTTTGCAGCTGCAATTAACTAGATATTATTGTTAGTGCTATGTTAATATGTTCTCTTATTTTTGCTCTTCAAATTGTGGTTTTCTGTGTTATCGTGTGAAATATTGTGACAATTATGGCGTGTGAAAAACGTAATACTAGGCTCCAAAGTAAACTGAGAAATGACAGTGAAGACGAAACCAGTGTGTTAGCGCCACCGTGTAATGAATTAACAACATAGTAATTTGGTAATTGTGCATAGGGAAAAGGAGCGGGCGGAAAACAATGCCGTAGGCAGTGAAAACAATTAGTAAACAGGGAAGCATGATCGATCGATCGCTCGGCAACAGCTCGCCTCAAGAATCCGAAATGACAGGACACACTTTTGCAAATACTGTAGATTCAGGTTTTGCGTCCTCATCGTTTTCTCAAATAAGTCAAGACACATATTCTGCTTGTCAAAATGTGAATATTGCAGGTGCAAATGCACTGCCGAAAAGCATAGAGGAACAGATTCCAGACACTAATGCGTTGTTATTACAGCTAATGCAACGAGTGGAACAAAGTCAGAGACAAACACAGCAAAAGCTTCAAAAGTTGGACACAATGGAACAACACCAGAGACAAACACAGCAACAGTTAGACACAATGAAACAAAATCAGAGACAAACACAGCAAAAGCTTCAAAAGTTAGACACCACACTTGAACATACACGTGAAGATTTAACTACTGACTTACATAACATTGAATTGAAATGTCAAATAGTCTGTAATGAAGTAAAAACACAAATTTGTGAGCATTTTCAACCTATTTTTTTGCGGCATGATACTGCATTACAGAATCACGAAGCAGCCATAAAAGAACTGCAAACAATTGTTCATGAAAATCACGACACCTTGCAAGCTGAAATTGACTCAGTTGCATCTACCGATTCGGTTACGCAACTTGCAAAAACTCAGGAAAACTTAAAGGACACAGTAGATACTCTGAAACTTGGTTCAGAAAAACACACTGAGGAAATAAGTACACTATCGGAGAAAGTAGCCGAACTTTCGGATGACTTCACTAACTTATCTACAAAGGTACATGATGATCTGAATGACACAAGACCTGTAGCCATCACTGACACAGAAGAGTATGAACAAATTAAGAAATTCAAACAAAATCAGAATCAAATTAATACGTTACACAAAAGAGAAATCCGGGAAGTACCAGATCAGTTGGCACAAGTAATAAAAAAATTACATATTTCAGAGGACACTCGCGCTCCTACACGGGAGGAGGGACTTAGAAATACGGAACAACCACAAAATAATAACACAGGACACTTCGGAAATTATGAAAGAAATTGGCATGGCACATTGAATTTTGAGATGGAACTGCCGACACGACGTAACAATGACTGACATGCGACTCGCCGACATGATGATTTTGACTATAAGCTGTTTATTACTACACGTAAATTCAAAACATTTAAGAATTCTGGCAATGACATTCATCCACATGCGTGGCTCCATCAATTCTCTCATTGTTTTCCTCCCAACTGGTCATTAGAGCATAGATTAGAATTTTTGTGTGTGAACCAGCTGTAAGAATGCGATCGGTCATTCACGATTGTCACAGTGTAGGAGAATTTTACCATGCCTTCCTCTCAGCATATTGGTCTCAAGCTACACAAGACCGAGTAAAACATAGCATCATGATGATGAAACACTTTGAACAATCAGAATTTTCCAGTCTTGTCAAATATTTTGAAGACATGTTGCATTAGAATCAATATCTTTCAAACCCATACAGCCCTTCAGAACTCATCCGCATTTGCTTAATGAAATTGCCTGAACATATGGAATCGACGGGTTCACAAACGCCATGACAACATGCAGGTTTTCAATAGCTTACCCACCTGTCGCCTGAGAGAATTGACATACTCCCTCGTCATCGCAAAATCGTACAGTCATGTGACACATTTTTAATCTGGAAAAGGGCGTGTATGCAACAAGGTAAGTATCCACACGAACAAGTTGCATTTCTGTTGTTATTTTTTAGAGCTGCATTATGACTATTTGGCAAAGACAACATTGAAGCTTTTCAGGGACTCTTACAAGAATTAGAAATTGACACAGACAATCGCGGGATGCGAAAACAGGAAAACAAGCACTACAGGTCACATCCGTCACAATTCCGTGATGACAGAAAAAATAACTGGACACGACAAGTCTATTCTTACAACGCAAACCGTGAACAAAACAGACACCACCCATATGACAACCATTGGCAGAGTTATAGTTACAGAGAAAGATCACATTTCCGTAGTAATGAATATGACAGAGACAATCATAGAAACAGACAATGTGGTGACCAGAACTATTATTATCAAGGGAGACAGAATAACTGTAGACGCAACGGTCCAGCACGCAGTTACGATTGGGGGAGCAATTCTCCACTAGTGGCCGACAAGAAAGAAACTATGGAATCTACCGACATGACGACAGACGATATGATCGTAACGACAGAGCTGAATTGCATCAGAACTGCTGGGATTTAAACAGGGCTGGGCCCTCTGGGCAAGGTGAATTTGTAGAAGTTAGGTCTCCAAATCCCAATAACGACGCGCGCCCACAAAGAAAGAGACAATGACTCGCACCGCAGGCAGCCACGTGCGCCGGCTGGCTCAGAGAAAAATAACATAGACGCTAACACTGAGAAAAATTCCAGTATACTTTTCCGATGTATACCACATGATAATTGCGTCGAAGTGGAAACACTGCGTACTAGGAAGAGTATAGGTTTACACCACATTTCACACGTAAAATCATTTATTGAGAGATAATCTGCTTTTTAACTTAGTCTTTGCTATAAAATTTTTCACTTTACATTACTAGTATGCTTTGTCAGACTTACAATCTGTTAACATGCAACAATGTCTGAAGTTAAATATCCAGTCAAGAACCAAGAGAACTTATTTAAAAAAAATTACCACTGCATTGTGATAGTGAACAGAGGACACAGTGTTACTGTGTGTGTACATTCTTGCTTGTTAGTTGTACGATTGCGTAACGACTACAAGGCTGACATACTTAGAACACGTACCAGTACTGCTAATGAGATTTTAAGGCAACATTTTGGTTTACTTGAAATTACATTCTGGATTTAAAGTACTTTCTGTGAGATACCAGATGACACAGTGATTAGTTAATGTGACACAATTTACGTTGTTGCTTTTGCGGTGTATCTGTTTTATATCTGCACAGTTTTTCTGTATTATTCTGGAAAGTAAAACATGTTTTAGTAGTAACTTTTGTGGTATAGCTACAAGGAGACAGCCTTTTCCGTCGCACAACAATACGCTACAGCACAGTACTTTCTTCATCACGGCAATAACCGTAATAACTAAGGTATCTACACGCAAAGCATTTCACTTTTGTTTATCATGTGGTAAGTACATTGACTTCTACAAAACTTAGCTTTCGGAGGTCGATAACTACGACACTTCCACAGAGATTATCTTACAACAAGACGCACAGTTTAGCGCTACAGTACACGTATTTGAGTGATTAATTTTGTAATTAAAACATTTATTTTCAAACATATTAGATGTACAATGATACAAAGGTTTTCCGTGATACATTTCATTCCATTGCTGTAATCTGTAACACCTGAGGGTATAATTACATTAATCCTCAGGGCGGTACACACTTACTTTGTGTACCATGTGTTTGGCAAACACAAGGATCCCTAGGCTAATATGGTATTTGTGTATACAACTTTACACATCGGTACCATATTTCTCTAACACAGAATTACACAGCTCTCTGATTATTTAACAGAGAAACAAACATTTTTTTACCACATCAGTGACAGATGTTTGCGTAATTACACAGTTGCATAACTTCACACTTTAGATATTGTATTTTGTATGTACTTTGTGAACTCTACATATTTTTTCAGAACCATTGTGATACTATGAGAGCTTTGAATGATGTATTTGGTATGGGATCATGATTTTTAAAGTATGTTTGTGGTAGATGACACTTTTGGCATGAGCAGAGAATTTTTTTGGGTTTTGAAATTATTGAAGGAAGCTACGACGATTTTGAGATTTGGCTGAGGTTTTATGATTTTATGATGACGATGTGTATTACGCTGTTGCGGTATGTTTATGATCAATAAGCTGATGCTATATGAGGAATTTGATTATGCTACATATATATTATTATGAAATATTGAAGAAGTGTCGACGAATATGTATATGTGTAATAAGGTAAGGAATAAGGAGTAGTGGTTCGGGACTCTGATTTATGAAAAGGTTGTAGGAAACCAAGAATCGTACTTTAAGAGTTATGAAATGTATGGAACTGCGTGAATGTATTACAATGTCAACGAAAATTTTTTGGACTCTGTTATATCAATAGGATTTTGTTTCGACAGATTTGTAACGCAAATTCTATACCTGTGAAATTTTTTTATATGAGACTGTCACTGTAGCGCAAACTGCTGTCGTAAATATTTCCATAAGAAAGTTAAGTGACCACCCGCACGTAATGTGTCGTGGGAAGCTGTGTGACAGTGGCCTGGAAAAAAACCATTAGTGTGTGCCTTTTCAGAGGCACAGGTGAAAAAAAAGGCCATTATCCTCGCTATTGACATTTCTTTGTAGAAAAAATCGCAGATACGACACGCTCAAACTTGAAAACATATGATTGTACTGTGGAGCTTTTAATTTATGATATTTACTAAAATGCCTAATGAAATGATGAGAAACATTTTACATCTATTGTATTTCCAGTTGAGAGTTTGCTCATTTTGTTTAATATCAAGTTTCTAGCTGCAGCAGCATTGGTTAAAATAAAATTTAATAGATGTACTAATATAAATATTTTATGCCTACAGATACAGTAAATAATTTTATGATCTATTCGAAAAAACGAAGGAGCATAAAAAGACATTTCCCTTCACAGGAATTGCATACGGAATTTTCCTTTCAACTACTTGGTAATTTTTTTGGTAGAATAACTTCTTGTGGTGCACCACTTTAATTACATAGACATTAAGATGTGAATATACATTTCCCTTGTCGGCATTGTTGTCTTAAGTGTAATATTTTTTCTGCTTGAGCTATGTCATGTTCAGGTATCAGTTATTGCATTTGCTGCTGCTGTTTGCCAGGCACAGTGCTACTAAATTTCACTTTGTATTACTCTGTTAAGCTAGTTTTACTACTGATTTATTTTTCTTGTTGCTGCACAATGGCTCATATTAGTTGTAATGTTGCATTGCTTGGTAATTTAGATTTACTGTAGCTTGCTTTGCAATTTTCCATTTTTTTTGTCATTGCTGTTTGTGTTAATTGTTTTGTGCTGCTGCATTGCCTCGTCCCTTAGTTTAGCATCTAAGCTTAGTAGATTTAAGTTACCTTAAGAGGGGGTAGCCTATAAGAGAATGAGTTGCAATGAATTTGAAGAAATGCACTGAGAGGCTATACAAGAAAAGTACAGAAAGCAGGTATAGATAGGACTTTTGAAAATAATGAAGAACGAAGTGAGATCTCCGAGAAGTAAAGAAAGTTTTGTTTGCAAAATACTGCAGTAAAACAAACCCTGTCCTTTCCTTGTGTTATCCCACTATATGTTTGTGTACCCTTGTGTATTTACGTTCTTCCTGTCTTTATATGTTTATCTGATAAGACTTATGTTGTAGAATTTTTCTAATACTCAGTTACATGAACTATGATGAGGAATACTGTTATCCTTAAATATAATTTGCATTAATAATACGTTATTTACTTTGTAAATATGTTAGACATTATTAATTCTGTTCTGTTTTAATGCTCATGTGTGAAGTTGATGTTTCAATAATTATTCTGATCTTTTATGTATTTACTTATGTCATAATTCCTGTAACACTGATGTATATGTTTATTTCTATTCTTTTGTAAAGCCTGTATTACTACAAATTTATCTGTATTGTTATGTTCTTTAATAATGTATTTTGTACCTTTGTTATTGTAATCTTATGTTAAAAAATTGTAATTGACACCAGTTCATCGTATTATTAACTTGTAAGTTCCATTTCACTGCACACGTTTCTGATGGTCATAGTATATGGACAATATGTGAGACGTAGGGACTCATAGTGTTTGCACGTGTGTTAATAATTCAGCAAGGGACTGGATAATAGCATTGCTGGTTCTGAGGACAAAAAAAAAATTTTGTGAGTGCACAAGTGATGGTTTATGGACTTGCTATATTGTCCGCAAGACTCTTCGTCGGTGATTGTGCACCTGCACAGTCGCAACAGATGGTTGCTGGCTGTCTATACAAGGACTACAGTGGGTCTACACCTTTGCTGACTCACCAGTACCATTATTTCTACAAGGACTGCAGTGGGTCTGCCCCTCTAGTGGCCCACCAATACCTTAATCTCTACCAGGACTAAAGTGGGTCTACTCTGTGATGACCTACCTACCAATATTCTTCAAAACGTCGAATGACTCTGCTGTGGGTTTGCTCTTTTGTGGCCCATTACCTGTCAGCATGTCATGAGTCAGCACTGTCTTTCCATTGTAAGGACAACACTACTTCTTCAAGACTGCATGAAAATCCACTACTTCGGTGTGCATTTCCTTGTACTGCTCAGACTTTGAGAAAAAAAAAACACTGCAATTTTACTGTGATGGATGATCAGGACTGTCTTTATGGACTGTGATAAAATTTTAGCTTTTGACCAACATTGTATCGATAAGTGTGTGCATTTTATTTCTTTGTTATTGTAATTGTGAAAACAATTATAACAAGTATGTATTGGCCAGTGCCCAAAAAAAATTTGTAAAATTTCTTGTGGGGAGCATGGGGGCTATGTAAGTAGGCTGTTTAGGTTTTCTTATTGGTAACGCCACGTAGCGCTCTGTATGAAAATCACTGGCTGTGCTGTGTGCAGTCTAAGGCTAGTTTTGCATTATTGTCTGCCATTGTGTTGGGCAGCTGGATGTTAACAGTGCATAGCGTTGGGCAGTTGGAGGTGAGCCGCCAGCAGTGGTGGATGTGTGGAGAGAGATGGCGGAGTTTTGAAATTTGTAAGACTGGATGTCATGAACTGCTATATATATATATATATATATATATATATATATATATATATATATATATATATGAGTATTAAGGTAAATACATTGTTTGTTCTCTATTAAAGTCTTTCATTTGCTAACTATGCCTATCAGTAGTTAGTGCCTTCCGTAGTTTGAATCATTTATTTAGCTGGCAGTAGTGGCGCTCGCTGTATTGCAGTAGTTCGAGTAACGTAGATTTTTGTGAGGTAAGCGATTTGTGAAACGTATAGGTTAATGTTAGTCAGGGCCATTCTTTTGTAGGGTTTATTTAAAGTCAGATTGCGTTGCGCTAAAAAATATTGTGTGTCAGTTTAAACACAGTCATGTATAATTTTTCTAAGGGGACGTTTCATATGTCGACCCTTAGCCGAGGATATCTCAGTGGAATCTTCTTATTTTTTCTTGTAGTTTGTGTAATTAGTGTAGCTTTTGTTTATTGCTAGCGCGTAATTGTAGAGGAAATTTCCTTGGTAGTTGCAGTCTTTCATTGTTGTACAGTAAAACAGTTGTGGCATGCATGTAGATTTGCACCAAGTGTTTCGCTGCTGCAATTAACTAGATATTATTTTTAGTACTATGTTAATGTGTTCTCATATTTTTGCTCTTCAAATTGTGGTTTTCTGTGTTATCGCGTGAAATATTGTGACAATTATGGCGTGTGAAAAACGTTATACTAGGCTCCAAAGTAAACTGAGAAATGACAGTGAAGACGAAACCAGTGTGTTAGCGCCACCGTGTAATGAATTAACAACACAGTAATCTGGTAATTGTGCATAGGGAAAAGGAGCGGGCGGAAAACAATGCCGTAGGCAGTGAAAACAATTGGTGAACAGGGAAGCATGATCGATCGATCGCTCGGCAACAGCTCGCCTCAGGAATCTGAAATGACAGGACACACTTTTGCAAATACTGTAGATTCAGGTTTTGCGTCCTCACCGTTTTCTCAAATAAGTCAAGACACATTATCTGCTTGTCAAAATGTGAATATTGCAGGTGCAAATGCACTGCCGAAAAGCATAGAGGAACAGATTCCAGACACTGATGCGTTGTTATTACAGCTAATGCAACGAATGGAACAAAGTCAGAGACAAACACAGCAAAAGCTTCAAAAGTTAGACACCACACTTGAACAAACACGTGAAGATTTAACTACTGACTTACATAACATTGAATTGAAATGTCAAAAAGTCTGTAATGAAGTAAAAACACAAATTTGTGAGCATTTTCAACCTATTCTTTCGCGGCATGAAAATGCATTACAGAATCACGAAGCACCCATAAAAGAACTGCAAACAATTGTTCATGAAAATCACGACACCTTGCAAGCTGAAATTGACTCAGTTGCATCTACCGATTCGGTTACGCAACTTGCAAAAACTTCGGAAAACTTAAAGGACACAGTAGATACTCTGAAACATGGTTCAGAAAACCGCACTGAGGAAGTAAGTACACTATCGGAGAAAGTAGCCGAACTTTCGGATGACTTCACTAACTTATCTACAAAGGTACATGATGATCTGAATGACACAAGACCTGTAGCCATCACTGACACAGAAGAGTATGAACAAATTAAGAAATTCAAACAAAATCAGAATCAAATTAATACGTTACACAAAAGAGAAATCCGGGAAGTACCAGATCAGTTGGCACAAGTAATAAAAAAATTACATATTTCAGAGGACACTCGCGCTCCAACACGGGAAGAGGGACTTAGAAATACGGAACAACCACAAAATAATAACACAGGACACTTCGGAAATTATGAAAGAAATTGGCATGGCGCATTGACTTTTGAGATGGAACCGCCGACAAGATGTAACAATGACCGACATGCGACTCGCTGACATGATGATTTTGACTATAAGCTGTTTATTACTACACGTAAATTCAAAACATTTAAGATTTCTGGCAATGACATTCATCCACAAGCGTGGCTCCATCAATTCTCTCATTGTTTTCCTCGCAACTGGTCATTAGAGCATAGATTAGAATTTTTGTGTGTGAACCAGCTGTAAGAATTCGATCGGTCATTCACGATTGTCACAGTGAAGGAGAATTTTACCATGCCTTCCTCTCAGCATATTGGTCTCAAGCTACACAAGACCGAGTAAAACATAGCATCATGATGATGAAACACTTTGAACAATCAGAATTTTCCAGTCTTGTCAAATATTTTTAAGACATGTTGCATTAGAATCAATACCTTTCAAACCCATACAGCCCTTCAGAACTCATCCGCATTTGCTTAATGAAATTGCCTGAACATATGGAATCGACGGGTTCCCAAACGCCATGACAACATGCAGGTTTTCAATGGCTTGCCCACCTGTCGCCTGAGAGAATTGACATACTCCCTCGTCATCGCAAAATCGTACAGTCACGTGACACATTTTTAATCTGGAAAAGGGCGTGTACGCAACAAGGTAAGTATCCACACGAACAAGTTGCATTTCTGTTGTTATTTTTTAGAGCTGCATTATGACTATTAGGCAAAGACGACATTGAAGCTTTTCAGGGACTCTTACAAGAATTAGAAATTGACACAGACAGTCGCGGGATGCGAAAACAGGAAAACAATCACTACAGGTCACATCCGTCACAATTCCGTGACGACAGAAAAAATAACTGGACACGACAAGTCTATTCTTACAACGCAAATCGTGAACAAAACAGACACCACCCATATGACAACCATTGGCAGAGTTATCGTTACAGAGAAAGATCACATTTCCGTGGTAATGAATATGACAGAGACAATCATAGAGACAGACAATATGGTGACCAGAACTATTATTATCAAGGGAGACAGAATAACTGTAGACGCAACGGTCGAGCGCGCAGTTACGATTGGGGGAGCAATTCTCCACTAGTGGCCGACAAGAAAGAAACTATGGAATCTACCGACATGACGACAGACGATATGATCGTAACGACAGAGCTGAATTGCATCAGAACTGCTGGGATTTAAACAGGGCTGGGCCCTCTGGGCAAGGTGAATTTGTAGAAGTTAGACCTCCAAATCCCAATAACGACGCGCGCCCACAAAGAAAGAGACAAGACTCGCACCGCAGGTAGCCACGTGCGCCGGCTGGCTCAGAGAAAAATAACATAGACGCTAACACTGAGAAAAATTCCAGTATTCTTTACTGACGTATACCACATGATAATTGCGTCGAAGTAGAAACACTGCGTACTAGGAAGAGTATAGGTTTACACCACATTTCACATGTAAAATCATTTATTGAGTGATAATCTGCTTTTTAACTTAGTCTTTGCTATAAAATTTTTCACTTTACATTACTAGTATGCTTTGTCAGACTTACAATCTGTTAACATGCAACAATGTCTGAAGTTAAATATCCAGTCAAGAACCAAGAGAACTTATTTAAACAAAAATTACCACTGCATTGTGATAGTGAACAGAGGACACAGTGTTACTGTGTGTGTACATTCTTGCTTGTTAGTTGTACGATTGCGTAACGACTATAAGGCTGACATACTTAGAACATGTACCAGTACTGCTAATGAGATTTTAAGGCAACATTTTGGTTTACTTGAAATTACATTCTGAATTTAAAGTACTTTCTGTGAGATACCAGATGACACAGTGGTTAGTCAATGTGACACAATTTACATTGTTGCTTTTGCGGTGTATCTGTTTTATATCTGCACAGTCTTTCTGTATTATTCTGGAAAGTAAAACATGTTTTAGTAGTAACTTTTGTGGTAAAGTTACAAGGAGACAGCCTTTTCCGTCGCACAACAATACGTTACAGCAAAGTACTTTCTTCATCACGGCAATAAGCGTAATAACTAAGATATCTACACGCAAAGCATTTCACTTTTGTTTATCATGTGGTAAGTACATTGACTTCTACAAAACTTAGCTTTCGGAGGACGATAACTACGACACTTCCACAGAGATTATCTTACAACCAGACGCACAGTTTAGCGCTACAGTACACGTATTTGAGTGATTAATTTTGTAATTAAAACATTTATTTTCAAACATATTTGATGTACAATGATACAAAGGTTTTCCGTGATACATTTCATTCCATTGCTGTAATCTGTAACACCTGAGGGTATAATTACATTAATCGTCAGGGCGGTACACGCTTACTTTGTGTACCATGTGCTTGGCAAACACAAGGATCCCTAGGCTAATATGGTATTTGTGTATACAACTTTAAACATCGGTACCATATTTCTCTAACACAGAATTACACAGCTCTCTCATTATTTAACAGAGAATCAAACATTTTTTTACCACATCAGTGACAGATGTTTGCGTAATTACACAGTTGCATAACTTCACACTTATGATATTGTATTTTGCATGTACTTTGTGAACTCTACATATTTTTTCAGAACCATTGTGATACTATGAGTGCTTTGAATGATGTATTTGGTATGGGATCATGATTTTTAAAGTACGTTTGTGGTAGATGACACTTTTGGCATGAGCAGAGAATTTTTTTGGGTTTTGAAATTATTGAAGGAAGCTACGACGATTTTGAGATTTGGCTGAGGTTTTATGATTTTATGATGACGATGTGTATTACGCTGTTGCGGTATGTGTATGATCAATAAGCTGATGCTATATGAGGAATTTGATTATGCTACATATATATTATTATGAAATATTGAAGAAGTGTCGACGAATATGTATATGTGTAATAAGGTAAGGAATAAGGAGTAGTGGTTCGGGACTCTGATTTATGAAAAGGTTGTAGGAAACCAAGAATCGTACTTTAAGAGTTATGAAATGTATGGAACTGCGTGAATGTATTACAATGCCAACGAAAATCTTTTGGACTCTGTTATATCAATAGGATTTTGTTTCGACAGATTTGTAACGCAAATTCTATACCTGTGAAATTTTTTTATATGAGACTGTCACTGTAGCGCAAACTGCTGTCGTGAATATTTCCGTAAGAAAGTTAAGTGACCACCTGCACGTAATGTGTCGTGGGAAGCTGTGTGACAGTGGCCTGGAAAAAAACCATTAGTGTGTGCCTTTCAGAGGCACAGGTGAAAAAAAAGGCCATTATCCTCGCTATTGACATTTCTTTGTAGAAAAAATCGCAAATACGACACGCTCAAACTTGAAAACATATGATTGTACTGTGGAGCTTTTAATTTATGATATTTACTAAAATGCCTAATGAAATGATGAGAAACATTTTACATCTATTGTATTTCTAGTTGAGAGTTTGCTCATTTTGTTTAATATCAAGTTTATTGCTGCAGCAGCATTGGTTAAAATAAAATTTAATAGATGTACTAATATAAATATTTTATGCCTACAGATACAGTAAATAATTTTATGATCTATTCGAAAAAACGAAGGAGCATAAAAAGACATTTCCCTTCACAGGAATTGCATACGGAATTTTCCTTTCAACTACTTGGTAATTTTTTTGGTAGAATAACTTCTTGTGGTGCACCACTTTAATTACATAGACATTAAGATGTGAATATACATTTCCCTTGTCGGCATTGTTGTCTTAAGTGTAATATTTTTTCTGCTTGAGCTATGTCACGTTCAGATATCAGTTATTGCATTTGCTGCTGCTGTTTGCCAGGCACAGTGCTACTAAATTTCACTTTGTATTACTCTGTTAAGCTAGTTTTACTACTGATTAATTTTTCTTGCTGCTGCACAATGGCTCATATTAGTTGTAATGTTGCATTGCTTGGTAATTTAGATTTACTGTAGCTTGCTTTGCAATTTTCCATTTTTTTTGTCATTGCTGTTTGTGTTAATTGTTTTGTGCTGCTGCATTGCCTCGTCCCTTAGTTTAGCATCTGAGCTTAGTAGATTTAAAATACCTTAAGAGGGGGTAGCCTATAAGAGAATGAGTTGCGATTAATTTGAAGAAACGCACTGAGAGGCTATACAATAAAAGTACAGAAAGCAGGTATAGATAGGACTTTTGAAAATAATGAAGAACGAAGTGAGATCTCCGAGAAGTAAAGAAAGTTTTGTTTGCAAAATACTGCAGTAAAACAAACCCTGTCCTTTCCTTGTGTTATCCCGCTATATGTTTGTGTACCCTTGTGTATTTATGTTCTTCCTGTCTTTATATGTTTATCTGATAAGACTTATGTTGTAGAATTGTTCTAATACTCACTTACATGAACTATGATGAGGAATACTGTTATCCTCAAATATAATTTGCATTAATAATATGTTATTTACTTTGTAAAGATGTTAGACATTATTAATTCTGTTCTGTTTTAATGCTCATGTGTGAAGTTGATGTTTCAATAATTATTCTGATCTTTTATGTATTTACTTATGTCATAATTCCTGTAACACTGATGTATATGTTTATTTCTATTCTTTTGTAAAGCCTGTATTACTACAAATTTATCTGTATTGTTATGTTCTTTAATAATGTATTTTGTACCTTTGTTATTGTAATCTTATGTTATAAAATTGTAATTGACACCAGTTCATCGTATTATTAACTTGTAAGTTCCATTTCACTGCACACGTTTCTGATGGTCATAGTATATGACTAATATGTGAGAAGTAGGGACTCATAGTGTTTGCACGTGTGTTAATAATTCAGCAAGGGACTGGATAATAGCATTGCTGGTTCTAAGGACAAAAAAAAATTTTTGTGAGTGCACAAGTGATGGTTTATGGACTTGCTATATTGTCCGCAAGACTCTTCGTCGGTGATTGTGCACCTGCACAGTCGCAACAGATGGTTGCTGGCTGTCTATACAAGGACTACAGTGGGTCTACACCTTTGCTGACTCACCAGTACCATTATTTCTACAAAGACTGCAGTGGGTCTGCGCCTCTAGTGGCCCACCAATACCTCAATCTCTACCAGGACTACTGTGGGTCTGCTCTGTGATGACCTACCTACCAATATTCTTCAAAACGTCGAGTGACTCTGCTGTGGGTTTGCTCTTTTGTGGCCCATTACCTGTCAGCATGTCAAGGGTCAGCACTGTCTTTCCATTGGAAGGACAACACTACTTCTTCAAGACTGCATGAAAATCCACTACTTCGGTGTGCATTTCCTTGTACTGCTCAGACTTTGAGAAAAAAAAACACTGCAATTTTACTGTGATGGATGATCAGGACTGTCTTTATGGACTGTGAGAAAATTTTACCTTTTGACCAACATTGTATCGACAAGTGTGTGCATTTGATTTCTTTGTTATTGTAATTGTGAAAAAAATTTTAACAAATATGTATTGGCCAGTGCCCAAAAAAAATTTGTAAAATTTTTTGTGGGGAGCATGGGGGCTATGTAAGTAGGCTGTTTAGGTTTTCTTATTGGTAACGTCACGTAGCGCTCTGTATGAAAATCACTGGCTGTGCTGTGTGCAGTCTGTGGCTAGTTTTGCATTATTGTCTGCCATTGTGTTGGGCAGCTGGATGTTAGCAGTGCATAGCGTTGGGCAGTTGGAGGTGAGCCGCCAGCAGTGGTGGATGTGTGGAGAGAGATGGCGGAGTTTAGAAATTTGTAAGACTGGATGTCATGAACTGCTATATATATATATATATATATATATATATATATATATATATATATATATTATGACTATTAAGGTAATACGTTGTTTGTTCTCTATTAAAATCTTTCATTTGCTAACTATGCCTATCAGTAGTTAGTGCCTTCCGTAGTTTGAATCTTCTATTTAGCTGGCAGTAGTGGCGCTCGCTGTATTGCAGTAGTTCGAGTAACGTAGATTTTTGTGAGGTAAGTGATTTGTGAAACGTATAGGTTAATGTTAGTCAGGGCCATTTTTTTGTAGGGATTATTGAAAGTCAGATTGCGTTGCGCTAAAAAATATTGTGTGTCAGTTTAAACACAGTCATGTGTAATTTTTCTAAGGGGACGTTTCAACAACACCCAGTCATCATGAGGCAGAGAAAATCCCTGACCCCGCCGAGAAACGGACCCCGGAACGCGTGTGCGGGATGCTAGAACGCTACCGCACGACCACGAGCTGCGGAGAGAATATTATTATAACTACATGTGTAAACTATAGAGAACTTGCACCTGAAGGGCTGTAGTGGAGGCGACGAAGAACGGGGAGAGAAATGGACTGGGGGGTGGGGCATAAATTCTGAGTGCAGCGACCAGGCTGTTTGAATGATTGTGGCAAGCAGCATTCAGTGGATCATACCTGCAGTGGTCTTCTGGTCGTAGCACTCTTCTCATTCCGCTTGCGGTTGGAAGGCAGCCAGTTGCTCGAAAGTACGTGGATGAGAGACTTCTGTGCTTTTGCGCAAACAGTGTAAAGGTCATATAACTCTGAGAATTCTCTTGTTAGAAGCTGGGACTATACAGGCAGAACAGCTGTTGCAAGACTGTAGTTTTGCTGAAACCAGGAAGTCGCCGGATTCTTTTAGCAAGTGGCAAAAAATATATACTTTTCACTGGCACCTTTCCAGCCATTAGTCAGAAATTGGTAATGGTCGGCCTGGTAAGATTAAATCTCTCTGTAAATGAGGGACTGTGGTCCCTTCTAGGTTGACTTCTTTTTGCCTAAAAATGGCAATGCTTACTATGAGAACAACGCCTCCCTAGTCTAAAATCGTCTTTCAGCAACGGAGATTTGGAGCCACACATTCACTCCTCTCAGGATATGCAAAGTGGAGGCTTGATCCTCCAGCGTGGGAACCCTGGTGCTCCGTCTGGAATGGTTACCAGGCCAACAGAAAATTTAACAGGAAATATTCAATGAGCAGATGATTGTTCGATGGGCTTGTGCAATGTGGGGGCACTTTCTTTTTTGCTAATTCGGATCCCATACTGAGGATTGGTGGAAAGTGGTAGTGACTCTTCCCCTTCTTAGTCTTCTGCTCCTCGCCTGGTGGAGAACTTCAGTTCTTTCTCTAGTGGGTGAGACTTGTGGTCTGTACCTTGTGGTAGACTAAGAACTAGTGGAAGTTTCAAACAGTAGCGACTGTGTTGTGTACATAGTTCCACATAGTCAGCGTGTACACAACTTTCCCACTAGAGCGCGCCCCGCTAAGCACTACAGTGCAGGTACAGCGCTTGTCCATCTCTGCAGTGAGAGATGGCGCTGTCTTAGAGACGGACCAAATTCTGCTACCACCAATCCGCGTATTATTATGTAACGCAGCCAAGGAGATTGCTGCTAACGTAGGACCTTTTCTATTCTCGCGGATCACACTCGCGCAGTGATACCTGAACACCCGAGGCATTATAACGAATGTACAGACCTCCGATTAATCAGTCTGCATTAGTCTGCATCAGTCTGCATTAGTCTGCATTTGTCTGTACCAGTCTATAGTCAAGTTTCCGTCTGCGCCTAACAAGATTAACATATTTCTGTACATAGCCATGAAGATAAATGAATACACACTTTGTCAAGTATCAGAGATATGTGAGAATTAGATTAACGTACCAAGACCAAAGGAACTTCAGATTGTCAATTGTAAACAGTATCCAGAATCAAGTTACGTAATGTCTATATTTTTTATTATTTTGATAAATGTGTGTGAAAATTAATCAAGTTATGTTTAAAGTTGGTCACCGTCAATCTGCTACTCTAAGCGCGCAAGTGGCATTTCTATCGTCTGACCTAACGGCAGAACATAAACACGCCACGATAAGACCACGAGACTTATTGCTGACATTCGCCTACTTCGTTAGAGCGACAAGTCAAATAATCTGATGGTGTGTGTACCGAAGGTCTTACAGTACGCACACCACACAGTGGAACTGCATATCATCTCGGGCATATTGTGTGTCATGAAGTTGAACATATCCGTCCTGAGTTGCCCATCTAACGATTAACAATTCTAGCATGCACCGTCGTGCCTGAAATTCAATTTGGTTAGACCAGACTTGCGAACGCGTAGGCCTCACACAGAAATCTGCCGTTATTTCAGGGCTCTGATAGGGAAGTTTCCCGCGTTCTAATAATCACGATGGCAGTGGGCGCAGTTTGGAAGTTTACGTGCACGCGTCAGAACATTACAGCTGCCACAGCGCGCCACTCCTCGCCGACAGCGCGCTGTTTTCTGCTGCAGTCTGAGTCAAGGTGAAAGGATAAAGCGCTGCTGAAACTGCGTAGACTTGTTAAATGATTTTCACAGCTACCAGTCTATAGTCAAGTTTCAGTCTGCGCCTAACAGACTGGCTCAGGCGAGCCATTGTCCGGTATACTTGGTCGTAGGTGACTCCATTTGAGTGGAGTTCGGTCTTACAGGGAATTCAAGTAAAGAAAGTCAGATTGTGTTACAAACTCGAGAATCTTATAGTTTCAACCCAATGTATTCTTTACCAACGAAACACGTTCATCTTTCTGATTTATGTTCATCATTTCTGTGTTAGATTTATCAGCTTCTTGAAGTTATGAAAGGATTAATAAATCTTGCCATTATTTTCCAAACATAAATTTTCCACTGTTCTCGTTTATACTCCCTCAACTCTTCACTGTTTCTGTTTTACTGTGGTGATTCATGGATACATCAGCAATTTGTGGTTCAGTGCCATTAAATTAATTGGTTATTACTTTGAGTTCTGAAAGTAACGGCAGACATAGTAAACAAAATTTACTTGAGTCTATTTACTAGTTTCATATAGAAATTAAGAATGTAGTTCACGATTTGAAGATTATTGAGAATACAAACATTTCTTTGTGTAAAGATAGTAACATTTTGCATCACTCAGACGTATGGTTGTAATTAAATGAAGCGACACATTCAGCATCACTGAATATTAAAAGCCTATCTAAAAATATATGTGCATAGGAAGAGGGGGCAAGGGAAACCAATACGCGGGAAGACCTTCTATACCGATCTAAATACAACTACTTGAAGAGAGAAACGGAACTGTAGGCAACAGTGTCCTGCTAACCTATGACCTTCACAAACATACAGTGACTGAATCAAAAAATCTCAACTTCAAGTAGTTGTTCTAGAGAAACGGAAGATGGTGGGCGTTTTTCTGTATCTCAAAGATGATGACTTTTCAAATTTCACGCCAGTTGCAGAAGAGTGGTGCTAGTAGTGCAATTGTGAGGATGCAAATCGGGATTGTTTTAAATACGTGCTTTAACGCTCATGAACGTTAGTTACCTTTGAGGCAGGATTTAATTAGGTGATGAGAAGAATGCCTTCAATAGGACGTCATTATCAACACTTCATTGGGTTTGAAGAAGGTCGTGTAATAGCTTCGACGGTACTGCAGAATAACTAGTTTGGAACTGAGACCCTGAATATGACTGTTGGCAGCAGTGGTCAGGGGAAGGTACAGTCACAAAAAGACTGGGCTCCAGGGAGCCACAAAGTGCTATGGGGAGAGAAGTCCGAGGTATTCAGCGTAGGGCTCTGCAATATCGTATTGGTCTGCAGAAGCAGATCGATCTGTTCCAAGTAGCATACTTCAAGGACAGCTCCAAGATAGACACTCTGTAGTGTGCGATCCAATGACAAATAACCACTGCCGTTTGCGACTCTAGTGGTGTCAAGCGAGAGCTCATTGGAGGGTCACGTTAAGCTCTGTTGTGTTTTCTGATTGCTTACAAGGAAGGCAGGTGAGCGCCTGCAAACAACCTGTCTGCGGTCTACACACATTGGACTTAGACATGGACTTGTTGTCTGGCTTGCGATTTCGTATGACAGCAACAGCACTCTCGTGGTTATCTTACGCACTCTGGCTGCAAATGTGTCTGGCAGTGTGCGGCCATTCAGGAACGGCATACTAGGAAGTATTACCGCCCACATACTGCTGTTGTAACACAATGTACACTACAGAGTGTCGACATGTTTTCTTGGCCTCCCAGATCAGTGAATCCATCTCCAGTCGATCACCTATGGGACATCAGACGAAACCTCCAGTCGCCCACAACCAGCACACACGACCGTCAATGTGCCACTGACATGCAACCCCATCTCCAGCACATGTAAAACATAATACGTACACGTTTTCAACATTCTGACGGCTATTCCGGTTAGGGTTCATATTTACAACGGCTTTCCTTGCGCATATATTAATCACTGATTTTGCAATGTTAATCATTTAAATATGTTAGGTAGTCAAATCTTCTGTCAGTCATAAAACTGAGAAGGAAAATAAATAGATAACAAAATGGGACGTTGTTGTTGTTGTTGTGGTCTTCATCCCTAAGACTTGTTTGACGCAGCTCTCCATGCTACCCAATCCTGTGCAAGCTTCTTCATCTTCCAGTACTCCTTCTGAATCTGTTCATCTCTTGGTCTCCCTCTACGATTTTTACGCTTCACGCTGCCCTCCAATGCTAAATTTGTGGTCCCTTGATGCCTCAGAACATGTCCTACCTACCGGTCCCTTCTTGTTGCCAAGTTGTGCCATAAACTCCTCTTCTCTCCAATTCTCTTCTATACCTCCTCATTTGTTATGTGATCTACCCATTTAATCTTCAGCATTCTTCTGTGGCACCACATTTCGAAAGATTCTATTCTCTTCTTGTCCAAACTATTTATCGTCCATGTTTCAATTCCATACATAGCTGCACTCCATAAAAATACTTTCAGAAACGAGGTCCTGACACTTAAATCTATACTCGATGTTAATAAATTTCTCTTCTTCATAAACGCTTTCCTTGCCATTGCCAGTCTACGTTTTATATCTTCTCTACTTGGACAATCGTCAGTTAGTTTGCTCCCCAAATAGCAAAACTCCTTTACTACTTTAAGTGTCTTATTTCATAATCTAATTCCCTCAGCATCACCCGACTTAATTCGACTACATACAATTATCCTCGTTTAGCTTTTCTTGATGTTCATCTTATATCCTCCTTTCAAGACACTGTTCGACCCGTTCAACTGCTCTTCCAAGTCCTTTGCTGTCTCCGACCGAATTACAATGTCATCGGCGAACCTCAAAGTTCATATTTCTTGTCCATGGATTTTAATACCTACTCCGAATTTTTCTTTTGTTTCCTGTACTGCTTGCTGAATATACAGATTGAGAAACATCGGGGAGAGGCTAAGACCCTGTATCACTCCCTTCCGCCGGCCGCGGTGGCCGTGCGGCTCTGGCGCTGCAGTCGGGAGCCGCGGGACTGCTACGGTCGCAGGTTCGAATCCTGCCTCGGGCATGGGTGTGTGTGATGTCCTTAGGTTAGTTAGCTTTAAGTAGTTCTGAGTTCTAGGGGACTTATGACCTAAGATGTAGAGTCCCATAGTGCTCAGAGCCATTTGAACCATTTTTTCACTCCTTTCCCAACCACTGCTTCCATTTCATGCCCCTCGACTCTTATAACCGCCATCTGATTTCTGTACCAATTGTAAATAGCCTTTCGCTCCCTGAATTTTACCCCTTCCACATTTAGAATTTAAACAGAGTATTCCAGTCAACATTGTCAAAAGCTTTCTCTAAGTCTACGAATGCTAGAAACGTAGGTTTACCTTTCCTTAATCTATCTTCTGAGATCAGTCGTAAAGTCAGTATTGCCTCACGTGTTCCAACATTCCTAAGGAATCGAAACTGATCTTCCCCGAAGTCGGCTTCTACCAGTTTTTCCATTTGTCTGTAAATAATTCGTGTTAGTATTTTGCAGCTGTGACTTATTAAACTGATAGTTCGGCAATTTTCACATCTGTCAACATCTGCTTTATTTGGGATTGGAGTAATTGTATTCTCCTTGAAGTCTGGGGGTATTTCGCCTGTCTCATATATCTTGCTCACCAGATGGTAAGAGTTTTGTCAGGATTGGCTCTCCCAAGCCGTCAGTAGTTCTTATGGAATGTTGTCTTCTCCGGGGGCCATGTTTCGACTCAGGTATTTCAGTGCTCTGTCAAATTCTTCACGCAGTATCGTTTCTCCTATTTCATCTTCATCTACATCCACACCCATTTCCATAATATTGTCCTCAAGTACATCGCCCTTGTATAGACCCTCTATACACTCCTTCCACCTTTCTGCTTTCCCTTCTTTGCTTAGGACTGGATTTCCATATGACTTCTTGATGCTCATGCAAGTGGCTCTTTTTCTCCAAATGTCTCCTTAATTATACTATAGGCAGTATCTATCTTACCCTAGTGAGATAAGCGTCTACACCCTTACATTTGTCCTCTAGCCATCCCTGATTAGCCATTTTGCACTACCTGTCGATCTCATGCTTGAGACGTTTGTATTCCTATTTGCCTGCTTCTCTTACTGCATTTTTATATTCCTTTCTTTCATAAACTAAATTCAGTATTACTTCTGTTACCCAACGATTTCTACTAACCGTCTTGTTTTTACCTACTTGATCCTCTGCTCCCTTCGCTACTTCATCCCTCAGAGCTAGCTATTCTCCTTCAACTATCCTTCTTTCCCCCATTCCTGTCAATTGTTCCCTTATGCTCTCCCTGAAACTGTGTACCACTTTTGGTTGAGTCAGGTTATCCACGTCCCATCTCCTTAATTTCCCACCTTTTTGCAGTTTCATCAGTTTTCATCTACAGTTCATAACCAATAGATTGTGGTCAGAGTCCACATCTTCCCCTGGAAATGTCTTACAATTAAAAAACTTGTTCCTAAATCTCTGCCTTACCATTATATAATCTACCTGATACCTTCTAGTATCGCCAGGATTCTTGCATGTATACTACCTTCTTTTATGATTCTTGAACCAAGAGTTAGCTATGATTAAGTTATGCTCTGCGCAAAATTCTACCAGACGGCTTCCTCTTTCACTTCTTACCCCCAATCCATATTCACCTACTTTGTTTCCTTCTCTCCCTTTGCCTACTCTCGAATTCCAGTCACTCATGACTATTAAATTTTCGTCTCCCCTCACTACCTGAATAATTTCCTTTATCTCATCATACATTTCTTCAATTTCTACATCATCTGCAGAGCTAGTAGGCATATAAACTTGTACTACTGTAGTAGTCACGGGCTTCGTGCCTATCTTAGCCACAATAATGTGTTCACTATGCTGTTTGTAGTAGCTTACCCGCACTCCAATTTTTTATTTCATTATTAAACCTACTCCAGCATTACCCTTATTTGGTTTTGTATTTGTAACCCTGTATTCACCTGACCAAAAGTCTTGTTCCTCCTGCCACCGAACTTCACTAATTCCCACTATATCTATATTTAACCTATCCATTTCCCTTTTTAAACTTTCTAATCGACCTTCCCGATTAAGGGATCTGACATTCCACGCTCCGATCCGTAGAACGACAGTTTTCTTTCTCCTGGTAACGACAATTATACCTCCGGAATATTTTACCCAAGAGGACGCCATCATCATTTAACCATACAGTAAAGCTGCATGCCCCCGGGAAAAATTACGGCAGCAGTTTCCCCTTGCTTTCAGCTGTTCGCAGTACCAGCAAAGCGAGGCCGTTTTGATTAGTGTTCATGGACAGATCAGTCAATCATCCAGACTGTAGCCCCTGCAACCACTGAAAAGATTGCTGGCCCTCTTCAGGAACCACACGTTTGTCTAGCCGCTCAACAGATACCCCTCCGGTGTGGTGGCACCTACGGCACGGCTATCTGTATCGCTGGGGCATGCAAGTCTTCTCACCAACAGCAAGGTCCATGGTTCATGGGGGGAGGTAACATTTGTTAAATGTTGATATTTTTTTGAACCATGACTCATCTGTTTGAGAATAAACTACCACAATATAAATTTTTTCTAAAATAAATTTTTTGTGTTAATCTTTTGTTACAGCTGTAATAAATGTAATAAACTTCCTTTATAGCTTCTAGAGAAAGTAATACGAATAATTCTTCACCTGTAGGCTAACTAAAGTTTCGTAACTGAGTACTCAGCTAAGCAGGGACCCAAGAGATTATCAACAGACCTTAGTTGAAAAAAAAGAAGGAAAAAAACAGCAAGAATATCAACATACGTATACAAAAATTTTGTAGTAATAGAAATTTCTTTCAGGTTGCTGTTTTTGTAATCTATTACAAGTTTCAAAAACCACTCTACTGTCTCTAAAAATTGTCTGCTTTTCTTCACAATCATACATAAGTTCTTGATAATCTTCTCTGTGCGCAGATCCACAGTCTCGAAATAGTTTTGGAAAGAAAACATTGTCCGTTATGGGCTACAAAATATTCACTTTATTTACTATTGTACTGTATAGTCATTATTCAATATGCCGTAACAGATATGAGATGCAAATTAGTCCATCAGTGCACATGTGGAGCGACACCTGGATATTAACATAATCTGTTATTAGTTTGAGTAATGCATCTGAAAGAATTACGTACAAACAGCTTAAGAACTTACTTCACATTCCACCACTAAAATTCCACATTATTCCATATATGAACCTCAATTTATTCTCTCGATATATCCATATACAGCCTAGAGTTAAGCGCGAAATACCTACATAAACTATGTTGTACATGATTTCTCTATACGTATTATGAAATTTATGTACATATTTCATTCAGTTAATGTTAATATTTATGTGTGGTTCCTCATGTGGACTGATTAATTTATGATATATGTCACAGTTTTAGCGGCATGTTGCATGGACGTAAACTGTATGTTGCTTGGTAATGACTATATACTCTAAACTGTCTAGTACCAAATAAACTGAAAATTGTAGAACCCTAAAAGGAGTGTGTTTTCTTTTGAAAAATTTATAATTTGAACAGTGAATTAACAGTTTTGGCCGACAGATACTGTCTTCAGATCATAAGACTGAGAAGGTAGTTTTTGTCTGAGTGCTTGGTAGTGACTGACGGGTTCATTCCAGAATGTGAAGATTATTTGTGACCCACGAAACATCTAAGTACGTGTTTAAATTTTATGCATTTGTGCAACGAACGTAAACAGTACGTGGAAAAGTATTGCAACAATCGCCGACGACCTCGTGAGGAAAGAAATTTGGTTCTTTTCATTGTTAGTGTGACAGTGGCACTGGAATGCAGGGTGACAGTTGCCGGTCAGAAGAAGTTGGCTTTGGCGGCCACAGGTAGCGTCGCACTGGAAGAGGGCAACAGCTGCCCGGTTGTGCGCGCTCCGACCGCCGACGTCTGCTCGCTCTGCCGGCACATTCGGGACACGTACCAGACTCCCGGCGGGCAAGCCGAGTCTAAAACTGCTCACGTTTCCCGTAACGATTCTACATGCTGCTGCCTGCCGCGGTAGCGTTCCGCCGTGGTAGGAGACAGTCGAATTAAGCTACGGACTGCACGACACCAAAGTCTGATTGCGGCAAAGGCCGCAAGTCTGCGGCCACGGGCTCGCTTCGTACGCTTCCTCTGTTACCTGCCTCGAGTATTCTGATGACCTGCTCCGCAGCGCACGAAGGTGGGCTCTGCGTTACGTCTGGACCCTCTTAGTAAACGCTGATGACCATGGGAAGTAGAACACAGATTCAGGCGCTCACGTACTGTTTCCATAGAAGCGGCTCATTTGGAAAGCGAGCTTAAATATCTCGTTCCGAAAATTCAAGTCACCAGTATTGTAAAATACGAGCTTTTCGCTCACAGCTTCTCTCGCGTATGTATATGCCACATACGTTTGAAACACACAGACAAAATGAGTTCAAGTTGATCTTCAAATTCACAAGCCCACATTGGGGAAACACTTTACCACATAGCTTGAAGTATACCTGTTTCCTTTTTTCGCAATAACCTCGCTTTTGCCCCTTACCCTAGAATCCAACCGCAGGTTTCCGAAGCTTCTTTAAGGCATGTTACAACTGTAACTGACTGTAATTTCGAAATAAAGGACACTCACTGGCAGCTGTATCTTACCTGCACTTTTACACCATGTGACTCCATAGACGACGTTAAATGTCAACTAATCATAAAATCCGTGGTAAGTGCCACAACTGCTGTTTTAAGGCAATCGCAAAGAAACTTCCCGAAAGCATTCCCTTTTATACCATTATTTTTTTAAAGCCCAAACAAACGAAGACAGTTAATCTACTAACATTTTAAGAGTAAAGTTACTGTTAAACAATTGACAACAATAAAAGAAGTTATTGATGGAACAAAACAGGAACAGGGCCATGTGCCAACCTCTCTAACATAAAAACCGGGCTAAACGTACCACTTGTACCTGTAAATGTAGGGGTGTGGAAGGGATAATAATAATTATTCTACTATTATAAAAATCTGGAAACTACTGTTTACAGTTTTTCAAAAAAATTGGTTCTGAGCACTATGGGACTTAACATCTGTGGTCATCAGTCCCCTACAACTTAGAACTACTTAAACCTAACTAACCTAAGGACATCACACACATCCATGCCCGAGGCAGGATTCGAACCTGCGACCGTAGCAGTCGCGCGGTTCCGGACTGAGCGCCTCGACCGCTAGACCACCGCGGCCTGCTTACAGTTTTTCTATAATAACTACACTATCATGAAAAGTCAGGAAGGCCTACAGAAGTGCTGTGTTAGCAGTGAAACAAGTTAAAGAACAAAGACAAAATCAACCACGAGGTTTTGTTCTTACAAGTTTTATTTCAAAATTAATGCCTTTTATAAATTTTAAAAAGTTACATTTTGTATTAATTTATCACAATTTTATAAACAAAATATTACAATGTTACAGTCTATAAACAGCTGCCGTATTTACTGAGTCAGATTTTGGTGAAACAGTTTGTTCTCTTGTTTGCGATAATTTATCATCTTTTTTAAGTCCACCGTCTTCTCAGCTTTCAATCTGGCTGTTAGTTTAAGCTGGGGTATATCTAAACCTTTTATAGTTTCCATATTCAAACCTTTTTTAAATACATTCGTTTGCCCGCATCTCGCGGTCGTGCGGTAGCGTTCTCGCTTCCCATGCCCGGGTTCCCGGGTTCGATTCCCGGCGGGGTCAGGGATTTTCTCTGCCTCGTGATGGCTGGGTGTTGTGTGCTGTCCTTAGGTTAGTTAGGTTTACGTAGTTCTAAGTTCTAGGGGACTTATGACCACAGCAGTTGAGTCCCATAGTGCTCAGAGCCATTTGAACCATTTGAACCAAATACATTCGTTTGGGTCGACGTTTCAACTTCATTGAATGGTTTTTATTGCAAACACTTTTCCTTGGATGGTTTTGGAAAATTTGAGCCAAACAACCTTGGAAATTCTCAATTTTTTTGTGATGAGGTGATATGAAGCTACGATATTCATAGTCGTTAGAAAAGGAGTTTTGGTATTGGCATTGCATAAAACTCTCACAAGACCCAAAGGAACTTCACATTTTTTTCAATAAGAGCAATGTCTCGTAACAGATTAAGTATGTGTGTCTAGAGACGACCCACTTGTGGTGAACTTCGTAAAAGGAATTATTACATGCCAAGTATATCCATAGGAACAGAACCATTCGATTTTTTTTTTTTTTTTTTGTCGCAGCTGTTGTCAGACCACACAATTATCTTTTTTTCTGGGTAATTTTACTTTTAACACAGCTCGCTATTTCGTTGCCTCCCCTGCCAATCATGCCCTCGTGCCAAAGAAACATAAAACTTTTATTATTATTTGCCATGTGAAATCGCAAATTATAACAAGAAAGTGGAAGTAAATAATACATTTGGCAGTGAGACTATGTTGGAAAAGAGAAAAGCTGTTTTAAATCTAACGATACTGTGCAGGTATCACTTATAGGATTGGTAGAATATACATGATCACGCTTCATCTCTTCTCTAGCATTTTCAGCGCGTCTATGATGAAATTCTAGTGAAGTAGGATGTACACCTCTATTGGTTGAGTAATTGAAGATTTTACTTTTAAGCAGATCAGATGTGTTACAGGTATTTTTCCTTGGGCGGTGAAATCTCAGTTGTGCAAACTGTTCTTTCTATAATTTTTTGTAGTACAAATATCCACTGCTTGTATTAGGATAAAGCGTAACAAAGGCCTCATATATTCTGCTGTAATGTAGATTTGGGCTTAAAAACAGAAGGAAGTTTTTAGCCCTTGTGTAATGGCTTTCGTCCTTGAGGAAACTTTTGATGTGTCCAACAATGTGTTTTACACCAGTAGCTATATTTTTCCTTTCAATGTTTTTACTTCCCCGACGTTCAATGTAGGTAACATCACCAGTATTTTTTTGCTTTTGCCAAGGTTTCCACTCTTCGCCTGGTAATTTTGTCTATTTCAAGAAAGGTTTTTTTTGCAAACTTGAAAATTTCCACCTTCGTTATCAGGAACTGTATAAAAACACCAACCTGTCTTCGACTCTCCTCGGGTTCTTCATAAAAATCATGACGCCTTCTTCTAACATTGCATACACTTACGTTTCCCATCAAATAAGGGTTGTGCTTAACATTATCACCTAGTTCGTAGAACTTAGTGAATGTGTTTGTGTTCCAATGCAATGTCTCTATATTGACAGCGTCACCGGCAAGAGACCTACAACTAAGAGACACTAGAATTAGGTGCATTAAATAATTGGTGACTGCCACGAATAACCTGTTTGTTGGCTACTCTGCACAGTTAGTAGGTCTACTATTGTACAGGAACCATGTCAAACATAACCTAGCATGGTCTGCATAATTTAAACGTAGGTTAGCTTAAAAAGCCACAGAAAAATTATAATCAAGCGAATTTATTTAAAAAAGCCTTAGTCCTAAGGCGTTAAAGTTATAATGTACACTTACCTCATCAGGTGGAGGTTGTGTTTGTGGTACAGCAAAATAAATGGCTCCAAGCAATATGGGTCTTAACATCTGAGGTCATGAATCCCCTAGAACTTAGAACTACTTAAACCTAACTAACCTAAGGATATAACACACATCCATGCCCGAGGCAGGATTCGAACCTGCGACCGTAGCAGCAGCGCATTTCCAGACTGAAGGGCCTAGAACCGCTCGACCACAGCGGCCGGCTGTGGTACGGCTACTTTCTTATCGTTCTCTTGTGGCTTTCCCTCGGCTCTTAGCTTCTTATTTATTTGGGAAACACTACCTTCACCCCTTTTTCGGCGCTTTGTTTCATCCCTCACATAAACGACAATAGTAAACACAACAGACAAAACTAATCACTGCAAATTGAACACAATCGAACCTCAAACTAAAAACGACAGCACGGGGACATAGCCCGGATTTGGTTTCAGAACAGGTGGCACTTAGCACCAGTAGCAATTGATTCTAAGTAGTAGCAAGTTTTACGCCTTTTTTAAATCCCGTGCCCCCACACACAACGACCATCCCTACTTGTGGCAGGGTGCATTAATTTTGTACAAATAATTATAACAATAATGAATCACGTATATCAAAAAAGTGTCTGAAATTTCTCGAGAAAATCCTGAGTTTTACTTTTGTTATGCCTCCTTTTAACTGTAACTTCCAGCCGTATGGAAGGTCGGTGGTTTTTATGCCGACAGTGCTTCTTTACAGAGAGCAAGTGGGACTTGAAGGAAGATTGATTGAAAACTTTTTCAATGGTGTATAAGGATATTGTAACGTACATACATAAATCCAGTGATTTTTATAAATATACAGGTCAATTCGATTGCGTTGAGGGATTTTGTTTGTTTACCGTTCGTAAATGACCACAAAAGTGCGTTATATTAGTGGAAACCATTTTGAACTTCAATGAATAGGTATATTGTATTAAAATCTTAAAATCAAAGAACAGATAGAATACGTCCAATTGAAAGGAATATTTGTTTAACTGAACAGTAGACCTATGGGATCGGCACTCTAAATTTTAGTTTCCTGTGAAAATGAAAAGACACGAAAATAAGTCAGTGTTCTGTACAGAACAGTTCACAGAATCAAAACTTTGCAAAACAACGGTGCTACAGTGGCCCTATGTTGGAAGGAGACCAGCGTAGTTCTAAGTGACAGTAGAAGAAAGGTAAGTACATTCACAGTACTTTTTTTTACTTTATTAGATCATTTCACAGCAGTGGACAGAATTTGTAGAACAGACGTGAAACAGAAGTGATACTTTTCGATTTGTTAATGTAGCAGATTTTGTATTGAAGAAGTCGGCGGAAGAAAGCACTACCCCAGAAGAGCATATTTAGAGGAATCACACGTTAAATTAAATTTAAAGACGAAACAGCAATAGAATAAAACAAAGCAATTCTTATGGTAGATCGGGTTTCCTAATAGTACGTACATATCTGTTACCAAAATGTAGTGTATTCGAAAACAAAATAGGTTCTATGATGAGTGTAGCACCATCTTCCACTGACCTTTTCAGCTCCATCGCTCTCATTATTCATAAAGTGGAGCATCAGCCAATAATTGCCATCGCGTAAATCCGTATAGGTAGTACCTCTGTGGGAAGGGATAAATCAAGTCGCATTCTGGAACATGCTGTGCAACCTAATGAGTGAATGACGGATGATATTAAAGGTCGAAAATATAGGAAACTGACTAAAAACTGTTCTTTAGTGATCGCCTTGGAAAAACTTCTTTTCGTCTATTGCCTAATCAGGTTCTATTTTGCCCTCTACACAGTCCACAGAGCGAGGTGGCACAGTGATTAGCACACAACACTCGCATTAGGGAGAGGCGGGCGACGATGGCTCAAACAGCTATTCTGGTTTAGGTTTTTCGTGATTTCCCTAAATCGTTCCGGGCAAATGATGGAATCATTTCTTTGAAATATCGCATACGAAAACGATGGAGAAAAGAATGTATGTTGGTGCTAAAACGTTAAAGTCGCTTTTATTGGCCTATTTGGTAAGTTTACACGGTCCATCTTTTCCACAGGCTGTGGGTATGGCGAATGCCCGGTGAACGTCATCTGCCAGCGTGTAGTGCCAACAGTAAAATTCGGAGTCGGTGGTGTTATGGTGTAGTCGTGTTTTCCATGGAGGGGGCTGGTAATCCTTGTTGTTTTGCGCACTACTAGCACAGCACAGACCGACACTGATGATATAAGCATCTTCTTGCTTCCCACTATTGAAGAACAATTCGAGGTTGGCGATTGCGTCTTTCAAGACAATCGAGCTCCTGTTCATAGTGCACGGCCTGTGGCGGGGTGGTTACACGACATCAACATCCCTGTAATGGACTGCCATGCACAGGGTTCTGACCTGAATCTTATGGAACTCCTTTCGAATGTCTTGGAACGCCTACTTCGTGACAGGGCCGACCGACCAACATCGATACCTCTCCTCAGTGCAGCACTTAATGAAGAATGGGCTGCTATTCCCCAAGCAACTTTCCAGTACCTGCCTGAACGTATGCCTGCGAGAGTGGAAGCTGTTATCAAGGCTAAGGGTGGCCTAACACCGTATTGAATTCCACCATTACCGATGGAGCGTGCCACGAACTTGTAAGTTCAAATTTTGAAATGTGTGTGAAATGTTATGGGACTTAACTGCTAAGGTCTTTAGACCCTAAGCTTACACACTACACAACCCAAATTTTCCTAAGGACAAACACACACACTCATGCCCGAGGGAGGACTCGAACCTCCGCCGGGACCAGAACTTGTAGGTCATTTTCAGCCCGGTGTCCGGATACTATTGATCACACAGTGTATACACAGTATCAGCGCATCAGGCATCGGGCAGCGGTCGGCATGATTGAATACGTTGTTCTAACGCTGCGACGTGTTCTATGTCCGTCGTTAAGGGTGGCCGTGCGGTACTGGGGTGCGAGCGTTGTAATGAGGGTAAGTGCATTCTCCGCTTCTGTCGCAGCTATGAACATCACTGGACGTTTGTTTCTAATCCGTGTGACTGATGTGGCATTGCACAATTTTTAGATTACAGCTGAATTATATAATTTCCGTTCGTATAACGGTGGTTGTTACAAATTAGCTGTACTGAACTAATCATGCTCTAGGTTGCTGCGAGTAGCGACATGGAACTGTGGTTAAAATGATAGTGCACATCTGTGTTCTTCGTGTATTGTTCGCAGACAAAACTATCAGATTCGTCAATTTTACTGACTACATTGCGTTTTTCCCGTCTATCGTCATTTGAGGGCAAGTCCAAAATCATTAAACAGAGTGAAACTGCTCTCATCTTCCGGAGATCATGCTACCCCACTCTTGTATGATACAGTCCCTAAGCTCTTAGCACCGTGTCAAACGGTGCAGCCGATGTGCGGGTGTCAATGAAACAGAATGTATTGGTCGTCACGCAAGGAGACCTCTCCCATGCATTCACCGTACCAAAAGTCTGCCTGCCTTGGAGTCCTTTTAAACATCTTTCTAGTTGCGGCAGTTTGAAGTGGCAGTAGCAGAATGGAGCGTTCATATGCTGCCATAGTTGACCGTGTTCGACTACCTCCCCTCCTTCGGGCAGTAGTGCTTGTGTTTCGGAACGGCCCCTATGCACGTGAAACAGTGCTGTGAGCAATACAAAACTCCTGGGCTACACTCGTTACGCAAAGTCCTCCTTCCAGTTTGCCGATGATTCTTCCCCGCGTTAAGTCATCCAAATGTTGCCTACTGGCCATGTCACAATGAAGAACACCACAAAAGTGCACTATAACTCCTCGCTGATTGACACACATGACCTTTTCCCACTCCTTCAGCTGCCTCGTGTTGCAGGAGCAGCCCCATCTGGAGCTACAGTCATGCCAACCTCACACTACCAGATGTCCAGTCTCCTGTGAACGGTTGGTCGACCTGTGGGAGTCTAGTCGCACACTTTCGTTGAGTTGTACCTAGTACTAATATGTTATCGTACTGTATCAATATCGTCCTCCAATCTTTTAGAGCGGCGTATTTATTGAAGAAAGTTCAGTAACACATTGTTTTGCTTGATACACCTTTAAATTTTAGATCGTCAGTTTCACACCGTATTTGCTTGCCTTTTATTTCATACGGATTTCGAAGCAAAGGATGAGTTTAGTTGTCCAACTTCTCAACGCTAGAGGTTAATGACCTCTTCCACTATTTGAACAACCATAGTAGACCAAACCAAGGAATGCACGCGACACGGTCGGTTTGTGCCGGCCTCCCAACGTTGGCACGACTGGAGCCACAACAGAAACTCGGAAGTCTCATATTCCAGCACCTTCTTCACAGACAGCCATTAGCACATTCCGGTGTCTCTCATTGATGAAAGAGGTCTGTTTAGCTTTGAGTTTCTTTTTTTCTCATTTTTCTCCATGGCGTCTGAGTGGCACTAGGCAGTTGGATTTCTTCGTGATTTCCTAATTGCAGCCCACAGATTACAATTTGAGCAGACTCAGATTGCGTAAAACATTAATTAATGACGTGCTGAATGCATCTATGCATCTCAGGTGGGTTAGTATGTTGCACCCATCTTCCAGCTACAGACAGCTTCGGTAAAGACAGTTCATATTCTTAAGCGCATTCGTCATACTCCACCGTTGACGCCAGTAAACTGTTAAGAAACAGCTTCAGTGAGTGAGCGGGAAAGTGAAACGTAACGCTGCCCTATAAATTATCTTATCATCTGTAGCAGGAGTCTTGTCTGCAAACTGATCAACATGAGAACTGTAGGGACGCCCACCACCGGGCTGGAATGAAATACTGCTTTGTCAAGGTGCAGACAGAGAACACGTGTGGCGTCTTTAGATGCAAAAAACAGTATTAAAAGTTGTTTCCATTTGTTACTCAGAATAGAAGTCGTGGCCGTGGCACCTCAGACAGGTGGTGGCTACGTAATCTGGAGAAGTATCCGCTGAGTCCAACAGCGAAAACAAGGCTGCCGAGGGCGCTGGATGAGCTCGGAATGGAAGTTGATGACACCATGGCACGGCGGTTTTTTGCTCACTGGCGATGTAGGCACACCCCGTCGGTACCGCTGACTGGTCATATCGGTGATCGCGACGTGTGTGATTGATTCACACGCTGTTTCTTGAAGTGCTCAGTCGCTCCCACATCACTACCCGTGTTATCCCATAAGGTAGACTCTGATGTTACATACCATGTTGTGCTGAATACGGAACCTGGCCCACGGGTACGGTTGGCCATGAAATTGTTGCGACACTGGAGTTTTAGGGCAGCTTTTGACCTGCACCGGAGTCGTGGTGGTGTGCCCATGGACTACCCATCAGTACTGGCTGCTGTGCTGACTTCGGTACTGGATGCCGGACTTCAGTATCCGCAGGTACGGATCGCTGATCTTCTCATACGGCAGAAAATGCATGAGCAACACTAGAACAAACTCACATGCAAGGTGTCACCATGCCATAACTAGAGAACTGAGTGTGAACCACATGAACACTATCGATCTTACTAAGCAAGGGCGCTAGGCTAGATGCGGTGGAGTATTTGTGTCGTCGACGAGCGGCTCCGCTCTGAGACATCATTCGTAATGACTGAATCCGTTCAGTTCTTCTCGAGTAGCCAGCGGTCTTCAGTTCCGTTACATTTGCTTAAAAAATTTCTTTTAGTGCCCTTGGTACTTGATGATGAATTTCTTGGTATTCCCATTTGGCGTATATGGGCTAGACAGCATAAGCCATTGTCTCACTCCGTACCGTGGCAAACTCGCCGTTCGTCTCACTGCCTCTTCTTGCATTTCCCAAGCTCTTGTCTTTGCCCTCGTATTCATACCTTCTGAAGTGTTCTCGCTAACTTGTGCACTGATTCCACACTTCTTCCCATCTCTACCTTTATCACGTCAGATGAAGACAGCATTTTTGTCCATGTACTATCTCATTTGCAGACGAACCAGTGTGGGCTTTTGAGATGTAAGCGCTGACGGAATGCCACAGATATTCGCCCCAGTCCTAATGATCCGAGATTACATAGTAATCTATCATGTTACTAATAGTTCTGTGCACACATTCTGTCGCTCCATTTGCCTTTTACTTTCAGCAACTGACAAAAGTTCTTACAGTTAAGCTGACATAAAATTTGTGCCCTGGTCGGTAATTATCGTTTCAAGTACAAGAAACTTCAGAATCCAGTAATTCACCAACACCTGTGCCACCGTTGTCGCCTGGTGATTCGACACGGCAAGAATTTCTACATTCTTCGGAATATGGTATTTTATCGTCAGCACGTGCCTTTTCCCTGTTGATGATCGAGTAAACTGTTCCATGACGTCAAACGCCAACGTAGAACATGGATTTGACGCTTCTGGCAGTCTCTGCGATCGTATATGCTTCTGACTCAAAGTAGCATTTTGTGCACACTGCATACAACTTCTCACATATTTTCTATGTCACTCCACATTCCTGTCTACCAGTATCTCTCCACCACTCTCCTATTCGTCGACATACGTCCACCATGACCTGACATTGTGTGATCATGGGCTTCCCTTAATGCTTCCTCCTTCAACACTGCTGTCAGCATTACTCGTGGTCCTGACCTCGTTTCTCTGCACCAGTGACAGTGTGGTCTGATGACACAAGAAATTTGTTTCCTATACAAATAACATTTAAAATACGTATCCCCATAAACTACACTAAACGTTTTCCATTCTGTCTTCTAATATACACTTTCTGTTACATTTAAATCTCTTGGCGCGTTGACCATATGATGCTCCTTTCCATCGATTTTTTGGCAAATAACACACCCCAGTGCCTGATTAGATGTGTTGTACGCTAGAATAAACTCCATCTCAAAACCTGGGAAAACAAGAACCAGATGCGATGTCAACACTTCCTTTAATCTGTCAAATGCTTCCAGACACTCCACCGTTCACTAAGAGTTCACGCCTTTTCATAACAACCATGTCAATGGCCGTGCTATGTTGTCAAAACCCTTCCCAAATGTTCTACAAAAATTCGAGTTCCTGATAAAGGACTGAATTTCATTGAAGGTTTTAGTCATGGAAAATCCTGCACTGACTTTACCAACCTTAGATCCATAGGCACTTTGTCCTTACTAATAATATTGGGCAAATATTTCTCATCCTGCAGCACCAAATGACACATCTCCACGCACAACTTCAAACGTACAGATCACAACCACTTAGATGCTTCCCATAGATACTGCCTATGCTCTTTCATGCTACTCGAAAATATTAGGTGTCGTCTGGGTGTACGAGACACTGCCATGGTTTCCAACCCCTCAACAGTCTATCCAAGATTCTCTAAAATGTTTCAGGAGCATTCTGTAGACCAAATGGCATCCTTCTATAGTGGTAGTGACCTCTGGACATGGAAAATACAGTTTTCAGACGATTCTGAGGATAAATGCTCTTCAGATCCATGGTCAAAAAGTACTTGCACTGTCTCAAGTGATCCAAAGTCTCACATATATTTGAATTGGTGTGCGCAATCGTTACTGTCTTGCTACTGAGATAATGATAGCTACCACAGAACCTGTGCTTCCTCGTCACATCCATAGATTTTTCTGGTACAACATGATTCCTGCTACTCAGGTACTATTACTATGTTCTATTATATCGTCAGCTAGGTGCCGATTGATAAAATCCTCCACTATCAGTTGCAAATAACTTAGTGTATAATATAGTTTGTGGTAAACAGGTGCCTTGTTCGCCATTTTTAATCTGTGCTGAACTATCTGAGTTGCTGGCAATGGCCCTTGTGGAAAAGAAACAAAATCTCGAATTCCTCTTTACAATTATTCCATCTTCTCCTGCTCCACTCTTTCAAAAGCTCAATTTTCTTACATAATTCAGTTCTATTAGCAGGTCGTGGTTGTTCACTACGGTCACTCCGCATGCATCGATCCTCCCCATTTGGAACATCTAAATTGGCTGTCAACACCCCTTTACCTGTATTAACTTCCATGCCATTATAATTATCCATGTTCGTGGGTACTACTCTGCCGCCATTACCCTCCTGTACAAGCACAATACTACATTTCACAAAACAACCTCATGGATTCTGACATCATTTTCTAATGGTTCGACAATACATACCGCTCCCACGGGTAGATGTGACTCCACATTGAACTTAAGTGGCTTCCCATTGCCACCAGACAGACAGTCACGCGAATTGACCCTGAATGCCAATGTACGCGGTACAGTTGATTTGTTCATTTCTTTGAATGCCCCTTGTGACAGTTCCTCATAGACAGTAGCTTCCGGCAGCTGAAATAAGATTCCACTAACTCCAAAGTTCGCTGTCCAAGGTCAATCTACTCCTAGGACCATGCCATAGCCTTTGGTCCCGAGTGGTACAACCTCTATGCACTGATTAAATGGACCATTCCCTGTTCGATAGATCAATGTGCACTGAACCCAACGGTATGGCCTTCCCATCTCCTACTCAACAGTATCTATATTGTGGTAGGTTCAACTTCCTCTGAGCTACTAGACTCTTACTAGCCATGGACACATGCGTCCCCCGTAGCCAAAATGACTTAAACGTCCTGGTTAAATATCCTACTGCTGAATATTCCATATTTGCATATGAACTTGTAGAAGAGAAATTAAACGAGAACTCGTCTAGGTGGACGCTGGGCTCTCTCTGTCATTTAACTGCTTGACTTTACAATGTCCACCCCTCATCCGCCACAGTGCTGTTTACGACCTCCCTGATGGCTGGCGACATTGTTTCTGCGTATGTGTTTTACGACCGCACTTATAACACCTAATGCTAGTCGAGAACACTGACCGCCTACCACGTACCCTGCTGCTCTGTCTGTTTCCTCATACTGAATCGCCAGCTGAATAGCAGAATACAAATCCCTCGAAGTCACTTTCCTGGATCTATTTGCTGGCAACCCCTCAAATTGACATCCAGTGCTCTCTGCTCGGTTTCTTGTACAACAACCTTATTTGCATCAGATCTTGACCCAATTCATAAATGTGCTCGTTCATTTCTCTTAGGTGAGAATTTATCCATAGTTCTCTCTTGCCTCTTTACAATTGCACTCAGCCTGTCCCAAGAGTTCCGTACGCTATTCTATTCTTTATGTCCCTGCAACAACTCTTCTTTCAACTGTTCAAACTCCACCGCCTTTCTCTAGGCCTTAGACCGTTTCACATATTCTACATTTTAGCTCCTAATGCTAACAGCAACTTCGCGTCGTGCAACAACTGATTATCGGACCACCCATTCGTCACAGCCGTCTTCTCTAGATCTTCTACTGAAGAACACATATGCTCAGATGCTCTACCTCAAAATGACACAAACAGCCGTGCGGCATCCGGATATATCTCCTGCTGAGACACCTGAGGCAACGACAACTGCCCACCCCAGGCTGCAAACTGATTACCTCAATTCTTATTATCCGTTGTCAATTTAGCTATTTTTTCCAGTAAAAACCGCGCCGTCTCAGGTTCCGACACGCATTGCGTGTTTCACTCTGCCACTGGACTGCTTTCAACCATCATCATCTGAAATTACAAACCGCACAACCACGACCAGAAATACTCTTCCGCCTGGTCATGTCGCTACTTCTCACACATACTTTAAAAAACCAGTCAAATACACTATTGATCAAAACTAACTTAATCCGTACGTCTCACAATTGAGACACTAAAAATTGATACGTATTATGAAACGACGGCAAGTATAACGTTCTAGTGCCACAGACTCAGTATAAGGCGCAAAATAGCCCAGCAAATTACACTGGCTGTGTTTCACAGATACCAAAGAACCATTGATCATGATTCCGATCTCTGTTAGGGTGTGAAACTACATCAGGTTCTTCACACTACAAATCTGACTAACGTTCGCAACAAAACAATTGTTAAATGCTTCTTGGTACCCTTCCTTAATAATCAACAACCAACACATCCTTGAAGAAAAAAAAACATCCAGTATGTAACTCAGCACCTCCCGTACCTCCTACACATTCCCAAACAAAACTGTTCATCACTCACCAAACCTTGCGACTACTGCGACTGCTGCATCCGAATAGCTGTTGTACATCGTGTAGGCGGTAGCTCTGAACACTGGGCAGCAAAGAGGAAACACACCACTCTGACACCAGATCAAATCGTCAGAGGTACGGCAGTGCTGGATTCGAGGCTGTGAGACGGGGCATAGGGCAGATCACAGCTGCAGAGAGGTGCTTTGGCAATCTGTAAACTTTTTCTTTCCTTTTGCTGCGAGCGGTACGTGCGTCGCGTCGTCGAATTCCACTCGCTCGGCGGTTTCGACGCTCTGATTTGCTGAAGACGCTGCCACCGTACCCGTGGCCCATTTGTGACAGACATGGCGAGGCACGCTCCCCGAGCAGCAAACGCTTCCATGACGAGCCTCCAGTGGCAAGGGGCTCTCGCCTCTCGCTCCACGTCGACCCCTTCACCGCGAAGGCGGAAGGCGGATGCTGGTGGGAGGATGTCCTCTGCTACAGCCGGGCTGCGACTCCCCTGCCACCAGGTAAGAGTCTACCGTGCAGCTAGAATTCCTGGTCCGGTCCGCTGCTGTCTGGCGTCAAACCGCGCCCCCGCGACAGATCGGAACTGTGGTCCTCCGTCGGAAGCTTCGTCGTGTAGCACAGCACCGTCGTCCAAGACAGCTGTGACACTAAAGAGACTGGTATCACTTAACTGCCCCTGTTTGTAATCAGATGAGAACGTATGGCTTGCGAATGCCCCTCTTCTGGGCGCGTACTGAAACACATTGGATTAGCGCCTGTGCGCTGGTTTCCATGGCATTTTGCCGTCGTGGATACTCGCAGTTACACTGAGCACATCATTTCGAGAACTCCTGCGTCCATGTCGGCCCGACATGCTTTGCTACTTCACGTTGCCTAGAAGTTATCAACAAGCTGCAATCCACTGAAGCAAATTCACTCCAAAACTACCTTCTACGATGACGCCGCTTACGAAGTAGTTCGGTCTTTTAACGATTCTCTGCTATGCTCTCTCGCAGTCTCGCTCAAGAGGTTGCTTTCTTCCTGACCGAGTATCAATGTTGAAATGCTTACGCTTCCTGCTGGCGGCTGTTGATAACTCCACGTGATTGAGTAATGTCCACTGTTCGAACTTAGAAATTTTTTTAACCCATTTCGTTACTAATTTGTCAAGTTAAACTCCAATCTTCGTCGGTGTAGTGACCTACGTGACTATTCACTGTGCTCCGCTAATATTGGCAAAATCTCATTTAATGATCGGATCAACCATACGATTTCCGTTTAGCAACTATTATTGAAATATAAAGGAGTGTTCTTTGTTATGTTACAACAATTCATTAAGTCTTAATTTAGGAGTTTAGTTCTTCCCTCAACGTCGACGACTGTCCAACACCGCTAGGAGCAGATGATAAATAAAGCGCCACTCCAAATGGTTCAAATGGCTCTAAGCACTATGCGACTGTACATCTGAGATCATCATTCAGCTAGACTTAGAAATAGTAACATCTAACTTACCTAAGGACGGCCCGAGGCAGGATTCCAACCTCTGACCGTAGCAGCAGTGCGGTTCCGGACTGCAGCGTCTACAAGCGCTCGGCCACAGCGGCCGGCGCCACTCCAATTAGGGCAGCTTTGCGCTGTAGAGAGTCAAGCAGCGCTTCCATACTAGTATTTCAAAATGTTGTTGTTGTTGTTGTGGTCTTCAGTCCTGAGACTGGTTTGACGCAGCTCTCCATGCTACTCAATCCTGTGCAAGCTTCAACATCTCCCAGAACCTACTGCAGCCTGCATCCTTCTGAATCTGCTAAGTGTATTCATCTCTTGGTCTCCCTCTACTATATTTACCCTCCACGCTGCTATCCAATACTAAATTGGTGATCCCTTGATACCTCAGAACATGTCCTACCAACCGATCCCTTCTTCTGGTCAAGTTGTGCCACAAACACGTCTTCACCCCAATTCTATTCAATACTTCCTCATCAGTTATGTGATCTACCCATCTAATCTTCAGTATTCTTCTGTAGCAACACATTTCGAAAGATTCTATTGTCTTCTTGTCCAAACTATTTATCGACTATGTTTCACTTCCGTACATGGCTACACTCCATACAAATACTTTCAGAAACGACTTCCTGTCATACGAATCTGTACTCGATGTTAAATTTTTCTTCTTCAGAAACGCTTTACTTGCCATTGCTAGTCTACATTTTATATCCTCTCTACTTCGACCATCATCAGTTATTTTGCTCCCCAAATAGCAAAACTCCTTTACGACTTTAAGTGTCTCATTTCCTAATCTAATTCGCTCAGCATCACTCCACTTAATTCGACTACATTCCAGTATCCTCTTTCTGCTTTTATTGATGTTCATCTTATATCCTCCTTTCAAAACACTGTCCATTCCGTTCAACTGCTCTTCCAAGTCCTTTGCTGTCTCTGACCGAATTACAATGTCATCGGTGAAACTCAAAGTTTTTATTTCTTCTCCATGGATTTTAACACCAACTCTGAACTTTTCTTTTGTTTCCTTTACTGCTTGCTCAATAAACAGATTGAATAAGATCGGGGACAGGCTACAACCCTGTCTCACTCCCTTCCCTACCACTGCTTCCCTTTCATGCAATTCGACTCTTATAACTGCCTTCGGTTTCTGTAAAATTTATAAATAGCCTTTCGCTCCCTGTATTTTACTCCTGCCACCTTCAGTATTTGAAAGAGAATATTCCAGGCAACATTGTCAAAAGCTTTCTCTAAGTCTACAAATGTTAGAAACGTATGTTTGCCTTTCCTTCATCTTTCCTCTAAGATAAGTCTTAGGGTCAGTATTGCCTCACGTGTTACAACATTTCTAGGGAATCCAAACTGGTCATCCCTGAGGTCGGCTTTTACTAGTTCTTCCATTCGTCTGTAAAGAATTCGTGTTAGTATTTTGAAACCGTGGCTTATTAAACTCATAGTTCGGTAAATTTCACATCTGTCAACACCTGCTTTCTTTGGGATTGGAATTATTATATTCTTCTTGAAGTCTGAGGGAATTTCGCCTGTCTCATACGTCTTGCTCACCAGATGGTAGAGTTTTGTCAGGACTGGCTCTCCCAAGGCTGTCAGATGGGTTTCCAACTGAGCTCTTGATATTCATACAAGTGGTTCTCATTTCTCCAAAGGTCTCTTTAATTTACCTGTAGGCAGTATCTATCTTACCCCTAGTGAGATAAGCCTCTACATCCTTACATTTGTCCTCTAGCCATCCCTGCTTAGCTATTTTGCACTTCCTGTCGATCTCATTTTTGAGACGTTTGTATTCTTTTTTGCCTGCATCAT
This sequence comes from Schistocerca americana, assembly GCF_021461395.2. NCBI lineage: Eukaryota > Metazoa > Arthropoda > Insecta > Orthoptera > Acrididae > Schistocerca > Schistocerca americana. The sequence goes on along the minus strand of NC_060125.1, from coordinate 205,445,904 downwards.
TTACTGCGTTTTTGTATTTTCTCCTTTCATCAATTAAATTCATTATGTCTTCTGTTACCCAAAGATTTCTACTAGCTCTTGTCTTTTTACCTACCTGATCCTCTGCTGCCTTCACTATTTCATCCCTCAAAGCTACCCATTCTTCTTGTACTGTATTTCTTTCCCCCATTCCTGCCAATTGCTCCCTTATGCTCTCCCTGAAATTCTGTACAACCTATGGTTCTTTCAGTTTATCCAGGTCCCATCTCCTTAAAGTTTCACCTTTTCGCAGTTTCTTCAGTTTTAATCTACAGTTCATTACCAATTTCTGCCCCCAGAAATGTCTTACAATTAAAACCTGGTTTCTAAATCTCTGTGTTACCATTATATAATCTATCTGAAACCTGTCAGTATCTCCAGGGTTCTTCCATGCAAAGAACCTTCTTTCATGATTCTTGAACCAAGTGTTAGCTATGACCAAGTTATGCTCTGTGCAAAATTCTACCAGACGGTTTCCTCTTTCATTTCTTAGCCCCAAGCGATATTCACCTACTATGTTTCCTTCCCTCCCTTTTCCTACTCTCGAATTCCAGTCACCCGTGACTATTAAATTTTCGTCTCTCTTCACTACCTGAATAATTTCTTGTATCTCATCATAGATTTCATCAATTTCTTCATCATGTGCAGAGTTAGTCGGCATATAAACTTGTACTACTGTAGTAGGCATGGGCTTCGTGTCTATCTTGACCACAATAATGCGTTCACTATGCTGTTGGTAGTAGCTTACCCGCACTCCTATTTCCCTATTCATTATTAAACCTACTCCTGCATTATCCCATTTGACTTTGTATTTATAACCCTGTATTTACCTTACCAAAAGTCTTGTTCCTCCTGCCACCGAACTTCGCTTATTCTCTATAATTAACTTTAACCTAGCGACTTCCCTATATAAATTTTCTAACCTACCTGCCCGATAAAGGGATCTGACATTCCATGCTCCGATCCTTAGAACGCCAGTTTTCTTTCTCCTAATAACGACGTCCTCTAGAGTAGTCCCCACCCGGAGATCCAAATGGGGGACTATTCTACCTCCGGAAAATTTTACCCAAGAGGACGCCATCATCATTGAATCATACAGTAAAGCTGCATGCCATCTCGAAAGATTACGGCTGTAGTTTCTCCTTGCTTTCAGCCGTTTGGAAAACCAGCACAGCAAGGCCGTTTTGGTTAGTGTTACAAGGCCAGATCAGTCAATCATCCTGACTGTTGTCCCTGCAACTACTGAAAAGGCTGCTGCCCATCTTCTGGAACCACACGTTTGTCTGGCATCTCAACAGATACCCCTCCGTTGGGGTTGCACCTACGGTACCGCTATCTGTGTCGTTGAGGCACGCATGCCTCCCCACCAACGTCAAGATCCATGGTGCATGGAGGGGGGGTGAGGGAATTTCAGAATAATGGACCCTAAAAGGAAATTTGTGAGTAAACTTTGGTTATCATTTCGATTACAGTGACGCCAAGTGGCGATATTCTAAAGATATTGTCATTGTAGTATGCTCTTGGAGAATATTACTCGTCTATGCTCTGGCGGCATTTAATCTCCCATAAGACCGAGCACAACCGTGGCTATCACAGGTTGCTGAATATACTGGAGATGTCGACCACAGCCCCGATAATGTCATGGCAGTTTTTGTTGAATTCCGTTTGATATATCCGAACTGACACTCATTGATTCCATAAGGAGTTGTGTAGCGAAGACTCAGAACAACTCCTCTAGGCTCTTCCCCGACATATCCAAACGACATATAGGGTGTTCAGATTCAAGATTCATATTCAGAATTCGTAGAGTACTTGTTAATCATTTCTTATTGACAGTAAGCTAGTTACATGAAGTAGTCAAAGCAAATCTGAATTTCATTAGTTCAGCTACACACAGGCGCACAAGAGATTCCAGCCATAGCATGCTGGCCACAGCATTGGTCGCTGTCAGATGGAATATTTCAGGCTGAGTTCTGCCCCAGTGGCACAGAACAAACGAGTCCTCTCCCTGAACCTCAGCAAATGTGGAGATGGTTATGGACCCATGAAGGCGGCAGAGTGCCGGCCACCTCAAGCGTCCAAATGGTCAGGTGACAGTCGGTGGGTCCTGGCCTGTCGGTGCCAGTGGTGACATCTTCAAACATTTGTTCAGTACTTCTTAGCCCATTTATACTGATTATGACCACTTCAATAGGACAATATTGGTCACGCGACGGGGACTGACGCACAGCAGGCGCCAAAAAAGAGCCTAGCTGTGCCGATGATGTACTTGGCGGTACTGGAGTTTTAAATACAACTGTCCCTCCCTGACCACACAGAAGACGCACTGTACCACGTCCCTCCACGTGGATGATTCCTCTGACTTGCATGGGAGCTTCCTAAAAGTTAATCAGTGTCCCAGACCCAGCTGTCGAGTCACGAAAGTGTATGGCATATAAGTAGTCACACAGCCAGGGGAGCTGATGTCAGCAGGCCACTCAATGCGGCGTATGCACTTTAGATACGGCATTGGCACTGGCTGTAGTCTATGTCGAAGCACGTCCTCCACCCTAGGAATAACCTGGCACTCCATATTGCTGTTGGGAAGATGGCTGAAATAGAATTACTAATACAGTGTGTAATAAAAGGACTGGTAAAATTTTCAGGAACCGTTCGACACAGAAAAGTTAGAAAATATCGTTTATGAGCATGGTTCCAAAAACGCTATATTTACATTTTATACCTAAGAATCTAAAACTCTTCAATATATGAATCATCTGATTTGAAATGAAGTCCCATCTGTGAAGAGCACATTTGCTCTCTAATGAGGATTGCCACGCTGTTGACTAAGCCATTGACAGAAGTGCATCTTGCCTGAATATAAGCTGCTGATAGAGCCTGAATGTCACAAGTAGTGGGGTTAAGCGTCCCATACAACCTAAGAGCATCATAAATTGCTTTAATCTCTTCCTGTCTATGTATCTTCGTTCTGGAAATCTCTCCTGATACGAACTCTGAGAGCCAAGACCGTAACTATCTGCTGATCCTTATAGCAAACGACAATCTGCCAACTCTACATCTGAATGTACCTTCATTGTATTGAACAGGAAGCCAAATCCTCAACACCAAACAGTTGAGGCGACGTGCTTGATGACAGTAGAGAAATGAAGTTAGTCGCATATGAATAAAGCCAATGATGCGACTCACATGTCAACATAACCTTCGTTTAACAGGAACAACGAACTAGGCAGGTGAATCTGAGAATTACAATATAAAGTGCATTCTAATCAAACGTAATCAAGAGAATAGTTTGACCAACGCATGTTAGAAAATATTTCGTGTAATGCTGTCACGTTCTATTTATACGTGTTTTCGTTGATTAATATGATTTTGAAGATACTTATAAAGTGAACTCTAGCATGAAAGTAACGTGTTTCTTTACCGATATCCATATAACACATATTATTCCTCAATGTGATAGAAGAGTTTCCTGAAGTTTTGGACATGTCTTTTTGTTACGTCCTGTATATTAAGCTGGCTTTTACACTTCACATTCTCCACCTCCAGTCCATGGTAAGGACACTTCAATAGACATCACCTCACGGTGTATCATTGCCTCTACACTTAGTTCACTATCTCACACCACAGAATGTTTTGTTCCTAGTTTGCACTATATTGTTTTCACTTTTTAGCCCCATTAGTAGGTGTGTTGTTTCACCTCATGAGTAGGGCAGTCGGTATCAGGGAGGTATCCTATCAGCGTAATCTTGCTAGTCTTCCTGAATGAAAATTTGCATATATATCTCGTTAAACTACGTCTTGAATTAGGCTACAGAAACAACACCAAATGCTCCCCGTTCTTGACCTGTGTGAAGTCATTTATGTTAATCTGCTATGTTGCCCTGTCATATGGCAGAGTAAATAAAGAAAACTATTTACAAAAGAAAGGAACCGGTGGTAACATTGCTTCTGTCACATTCCCTTATGTATTAATCATGAAGAGCACCATTATTTTGTGGTTTAATGAAACCATTACATCTTCATAAAATAGATTCCCTAAGACCTATTTAATCTTCACAATACTTCCACAATGCATAAAATACTTCATCATCTAATAAAATACATCATCATAATAAGCCTAAATCATTAATGCAGTAGTCTCACCTCATAAAAGAGCCTCAGACTATCATAAGAAACTTCAGTATGTAAGGCGTCCGCATTTTTCGTACCTTACATGAGCTTCATAATTACGATACAGAATAAAATCCCCAGAAAATAACTATATTGTTAACAGGAAGCAACTGTAATAATGTCATGTACTGAATAACAAAGCAATACCAACTCTTATAACGACAGGGGCATGCATAAGTGAGATAAAGTGAACGCATTTTGGAGGCGTGCTGTGAACGTGGCTAGTGTCATTGGGAAACCCCAATTAACATTAACATAAAGAGGCCCAGCTGCAGTGCAGAAAGAAATAACGAGAGAACAATATAATACCTTTTAAACAAACACAGCCGAGTCCGTGGGTGAGTTGCTAGACAACATTAACAAGGCTACCAGCGATCCGCAAGAAAAATAAAAATTATCCTATAACAAAGCAGTGGTTGGCTGAAGCCATACTGTGTGACCTAGAAAATATATGGTTGGAACAGTCACGTCATATAAAATCACTTTTGGGAACTAAGTTAACAGAGTTCTCTCGTCCCACAGTAAGACACACCTATGTGGGGAAAAATAGCAAAGATGTTGAGACCTTTATGTCTGCGAAGTGAGGGCGGTACGCTTCACGTATCGTGGCGACAGATGTAAAGTGGTAGTTCATATTCCTGCAGGAATTGTTGCGGGCAGAGCATTGTGCACGTCGCTCCATCCCTTAGCGAGTGTGCAAAAGCCATTATTTCCACTAAGGAAAATTTAACGTTCTACGGAATGCAGGAAAGTTCAGACTGAGTGATTCAGTCAATGCCAGAGTAGGGAATTATCGTTTCAGATCCAACACAGAGACAATGCCGCCGCGTTTCCTGATTGGTAATATACCAATTTTACTTAGATGAAATTAAATGTTGAGTCGAGAGTTTGCTCACTCCAACCCGCGTATGCTTGGAATATACAATTTCAAGAGTTGAATACTAACAGCCGGCCGGAGTGGCCGAGCGGTTCTAGGCGCTTCAGTCTGGAACCGCGCGACTTCTGCGGTCGCAGGTTCGAATCCTGCCTCGGGCATGGATGTGTGTGATGTCCTTAGGTTAGTTAGGTTTAAGTAGTTCTAAGTTCTAGGGGACAGATGACCTCAGAAGTTAAGTCCCATAGTGCTCATAGCCATTTGAAACATTTTTTTGAATACTAACATACCCTCCATTGAGTAAATGAGAGTTTAATTAGTTTAAAAGATAAAATTTCACTCTCCACCAACTTAGTCCATTGAACGTCTATAACAACGTAGGTGTACATTTCACTGATGAAGATTTAATTATTTCGCTAGTCATAAAATTCTCATATATAAAGATTTAATAATCAGATATTCAGTGTCTAAACGTAAATTATTTAGTTGGGAGTTGAAAGTAATTGAACTTGCCTGTTACGTATCACGTGAACCTTGAAAGCAGTGATACATTAAATGTATAATGAAAATGGGAGCGGTTGCGTTGTCATTAAAAAAAAAATCCCGAACTTTCATTTATATCAATCTGTGCATTCTTGTTATATCACAACAGAATTTCTAATTAATTTGAGACAATCCACACCTAGTAATACTTCTATTACAGGGCCAAAATTAATAGCTATGTAGAATGTCTGTTTACCACCCTGGGCTTGAGAAGACATTCAGATACGTTATCCACTTGCGTGCAATCACATAATAGCCTTACCCGCCAGAACTTTACACAAAATAATAACATGTTACAGGTATCTCAACTGATAGTTACCAGTCACACCGAGAGACTGGGCCAGAGGCCCCGCTCCACATAGCTCTCCAATACTTGGGTTATTTCCTGGGCCAAAGTCCATTTTCAGTTACCTTCCAGTACTCTTAGTGCATCCCTGATACTTTTTAATGTTTCATAATACCTGCCTGTCTTGTTAACCTTAATGTTAAATCTCTAACTTGGACAGATATCATAGACGGATTTTCTACTATCATATTGACTCTATTTCGAGAGACGCGGAACAGTTTAATGATGACTTCGCGTACAACGATCATTTCGCGTCCGTATGGTACCTCAGCATATGGTCACTTTGAGTCAGCATCACACAAAGACAAGAATGATAGGAAATCCAAAATACTCGATTCTGTATGAGCACTTGGTCTACTTTGTCAGCACTGTACCATAGTTTAAATGATTCTCATCATCCACCATACATCTGGGAATTAAGTAGTATTCCCCAATTAATGCCCTGGTGGTCGTCGTACCACCAGACTATCCCACTTACTAGCACATATTAACTAAATATGCAAAGTAGCATACTGCAGGGTATTAACATCACCTACTAAATAAAAAGCTCACAAATTCCTACTATTCACGTTGCCACAGTACGCGCTAAAAGCAACGTAAGTCTCACATAGAAGTGCCCTTAATCTAAGTCTTACCTAAAGACATGTTTTAACTATTCACTCGATTTAGCAAAAATTTCAAGAAAAATTAAACACAAGAAAGACCTTATTGCTCTACTATTTACCTTTCAGTTTTATGGGAATCAATTGTTTCTCACATCTTAACCACGCGCTGTCTCTCCACTGCTTGGAAAAATGCCCTTTCTTTCGGCATAAGCAGCATACTAAACTGTGTGATACAGGACATTGCGCTCATAGCCCTGATAAAATGCACTGTGTACTTACCACTGTGTTAACGTTTCACGCTTCGGGGTTTTACCACATGTTACAACGGAGTCGAAATCCCACAAAGTGAAAAATTGGACAGCAAGAAACCCAGTGATACCCGGATACAGGATACAAAGATACAACGATCCCACAAGCGAGAAATTCCAAATCGGAGCTAGTACTTACATATGATGCCGCTGTCCATGTCGAATCAGCACTGTTGTCTCTAACTGCTCCTGTCACCAGAATGTAGTGGGCCTTCTTCTTCCCCATCGATTGATCGCTCTTCATCCTATTCCACTTCTGGTTCCACATTCATAAAAAGATAAAGAAGTGTAGATCGAGGTCCTTAGCAACAGAGCACAAGTTCGAAATTAACCAAGGATGAGGCAGGAAATTGAACACCCCCATTCAAAGGAACCATCCTTGCCTTTGCATGGAGCAGTCTAGTCAAGTCACCGAAAACCTAAATCAGGGTGGAAGACGATAGGACACGGACCTGAACAGTGGACTTCTCGGATGTTAGTCCACCTCACTTGTTATTCCACAAGCAAGGGTATTTAGGATGGCATAATGGAGACAGATAGATGTGGGAGAAGCAGAAGAAGGCAACTCAGAGATAGATGAAATAATTTATTGCGTTTGCGTTCGTTATCTTCGATAATTCTAGCACTGATTCCTGGCGAGAACGGCAAATGAACTCATGCTCATAAATTAAGGATAATTGCAAAATGTGGTGCCACACAACGTGGCACTACACAAAACTGGCGCTAATAGCATAGGCACATAGGGAACACACACGACACAGATCTGTAAGTTCACGGTATTGGTGATAAGTTGAGAAAACCGTCCCGAAGCACATGTGCTACAAAACGCCACTGTTTCCTTCGCGTGTACCCCGACATCAGTATGGGATATGATCACCATGCACACGTACACAGGCCGCACAACGGGTTGGCATACTCTGAATCGGGTGGTCGAGCATCTGCTGTGGTATAGTCTCCCACACTTGCACCAGTGCCTGTCGAAGCTCCTGAAGTGTCGTAGGGGTATGAAGACGTGCAGCGATACGTCGACCGAGAGCATCAAATGGTTCAAATGGCTCTGAGCACTATGGGGCTTAACATCTAATGTCATCAGTCCCCTAGAACTTAGAACTACGTAAACCTAATTAACCTAAGGACATCACACAACACCCAGTCATCACGTGGCAGAGAAAATCCCTGACCCAAGAGAGCATCCTAAACGAGCTCGATAGGGTTTAGGTCTGGAGAACAGGCAGGTCACTCCATTCGCCTGCTACCTTCTGTTTCAAGGTACTCCTTCACGATGACAGCTCGGTGGAGCCGTGCGTAATCATCCATCAGGTGGAAGGTGGGACCCACTGCGCCCTTGAAAAGGCGGACACACTGGTGCAAAATGACGTCCAGATACACCTGACCTGTTACAGTTCCTCGATCAAACACAAGCAGGGGTGTACCTGCACCAATAATAATCCCACCCCACACCATCAAACCACGATCTCCATACAAGTCCCTTTCAAGGACATTAAGGGGTTGGTATCTGGTTCTTGGTTCACGCCAGATGAAAACCCGATGAGAATCTCTGTCCAGACTATACCTGGACTCATCCATGAACATAACTCGAGACCCCTGTTCCAATGACCATGTACTGTGTTCTTGACACCAGGCTTTATAGGCTCTCCTGTGTGTGTGTGTGTGTGTGTGTGTGTGTGTGTGTGTGTGTGTGTGTGTGTGTGGTTTGAGGTTTCCGGGCGCTAAACAGCGTGGTCATCAGCGCCCAAACGCATAGAAACAGGAACACATGCAGTGAAGGGACGAAGACGGACAGCGAACAAGGAGAACGGCTAAAAGACACAGACCTGACGCAGTTACAAATCCTCACATACAGAGGCAAAACAAGAGGAGAAGAAACGCACTAAAAAAGGAAAGGAAACACAAGGAAAAGAGAACAGCAATCGAAGTGAAACAAGTAGGTAATCGTGACTGGCGGACCTCTTACCTAAAGCCTGGGTGAGCCAGTCACCCAGCAGCACATTAAAATCCTCTTCCAAAAATCCGAGGCAACAAATTGGATAGGACACAAAACCGTAAGACCTTAACCACAGTCGTTGCGTCGTCTTGCAAAATAGAGAGCAAATAAATCCGGTGGCAAGGAAACCACCGCCCTCTGGTCAGAGAATAAAGGACACTCAAGTAAAATGTGGCGGACAGTTATCTGGACGCCACAAGCACTGCAGTTTGGGGGGTCCTCCCGCCGGAGTAAAAAACTGTGCGTTAAGGGACTTTGCCCGATGCGGAGGCGAGTGAGGAGAACCTCATCCCGCCTGCATGACTGGTAGGACGTACGCCATGGCCGCGTGGTGGCCTTGACCAAACGCAGCTTAATTTCACCGACTGCCAGCCACTCCTCTTCCATTTGACGCATAACACGAAAACGCAAAAGGGAGGTAAGAGCATGGAGGGGGACGGCACGTTCAACAACGTGAGGGATGGAACATGCATCTTTGGCAGCCACATCCGCCAGTTCGTTTCCCCTAATACCCACGTGCCCCGGCACCCAGCAGAAAGAAACCTCCTTCCCCTGCCGTTGCAGGTGGAGTAGGGCATCATGGATGTTCTGGACGACCGTATCCGCTGGGTACAAGTGTTGCATGGTCTGAAGGGCACTCAGGGAGTCAGAACAGATGAGAAACTTAAGACTGGGAACACATCCCATCTGCTCCAATGCCCGCAAGACCGCAAACAATTCGGCATCAAAGATGGTAAACGCTGCAGGAAGCCGTAACTTGACGACTCGATCAGGGAAAACAACAGCACAACCAACAGAGTCCCCCTGTTTAGAGCCATCCGTAAATACTGGTACATGGTCGGCATGCTGGTTTAAAATATCGTAAAATAAGGAGGTTAAATCAAACGCAGGAGTGCAGGTCCTCCGGTACTCTGACAAGTCTAAAAGGACGCAGGGCCTCTGGAGCAACCAGGGAGGCAGGCGGGTAAAACCCTGGAGTTGGGGTGCCACACGCTCCACACCAAGGCACTCAAGCAAATGCTTGGCACGAATCCCAAATGGTCTCGTTGCCCTTGGACGACTGGAAAAGAGACGTTCCATAGGCGGTCGGGCAACAGTAGGGTATGCAGGGGAGGTAGGACAGGCAAGGAATTGACACACCCGTCGCACCATGAGGAGTTTCCGCCGGATGGCGAGCGGCGGTTCCCCTGCCTCAGCACACAGGCTGGGGATGGTACGGGAGGCACCAGTAGCCAGCCTGATGCCCTCATGGTGTACTGCGTCAAGAATCTTCAGATACGAAGGCCTCGCTGACCCATACACAGTGCATTAATAGTCAAGACGCGACCGGACGAAAGCCCTATAAAACTGCAGCAGACGGGCCCGATCTGCTCCCCAGGACCGATGGCTCAGATACTTCAAAATATTCGGCGCCTTCAGGGCCCGCACCTTGAGGTCTTTAAGGTGCGGCAACCACGACAACTTGGAATCAAAAGTGAGGCCCAGGAACCTCACAGTGTCTCTAAAAGGAAGAACGGTGTCCCCCAGACGCAATTCAGGGGAGGTAAAAGCACGTAGAGAACGATTAAAATGAACACACACACATTTGTCTGCAGAAAAGGTAAAACCCGTCTTCGCAGTCCATGCCTCTAATCGCTTAATCGTAAGCTGCAGCTGCCGACTAGCAGTGACAAGACTGGAGGAAGAACAGAAAACAGCAAAATCGTCCACAAACAAGGAGCACTGGGCAGGACTCCGGATAGTGGACGTGATACTGTTAATGGCGACGGCAAAGAGGGTGACACTTAAAACGCTTCCCTGAGGAACACCATTCTCCTGCACGTACAAATCAGATAGCACAATACCAACCCGATATCGAAAGAAGCGGCGGGAAAGAAAGGACCGAATGAAGATGGGGAGATGGCCACGAAAGCCCCACTGATGGAGTTGATTGAGGATAAGGCGGCGCCAAGTCGTGTCATACGCCGTATTAATGTCAAAGAATACACCTAGACAATGCTGGTTACGTAGGAAGGTCTGCTGGATGGCCGCCTCAAGCAGGTCAAGTTGTCTATAGTTGAACGACATCTCCGAAAGCCACACTGAGAGTGGCTAAGGAGCTGCCTGGTCGCGAGCAGCCAGACCAGGCGACGGTTGACCATGCGTTCCAATGTCTTCCCGACACAGCTCGTCAAAGCAATACTCCGATAACTGCTGGGATGCATTCGGTCCTTTACCGGTTTGAGGAGGGGAACCAAAATCGCCTCCCTCCACGAGTCAGGGAAAGTGCCGGATGACCATATCATATTAAAACAATTCAGGAGTACTTCCTTGGATGGCAGCAACAAGTGCTGCAGCATGCTGTACAGGATTTGATCATCACCTGGCACAGTATCATGAGCCACAGACAGCGCCGAATCCAGTTCCCACATTGTGAAGGTGCAGTTGTAGGGTTCAGAATTTGGAGACCGGAAGTCCAAGTGATCCCTCTCGATGGCAGTGCGGTAGCGGCATAAATCTGGGTCACGGTTAATAGTGGCAGTAGATTCGGCAAAATACATGGCCAGTGTCTGGGCAATGTCTCTCGGCGCCGTGAGTAGACAACCCTGATGCAGCAATGCCGTGACAGGTAGTTGGCTGCGTTTCCCGGAAATCCTCCTGATGGCTTCCCATACTTTTGTAGAACTAGTGGAGCGGGAGATGGAGTTCAGGAACGATTGCCATGACCGTCGTTTGCTCTCTTTAATCACTCGCCGCGCCTTGGCCCTTGCCACCCGAAAGGCCGCAAGATTGTCAGCTGAGGGACGGCACTTGAAGCGGCGCAGAGCTGCACGGCGGGCTCGGATGGCTGAGCGGCACTCAGTGGTCCACCAAGGGACAGGGCGCCTCTTGGGATGACTTGAGGACCGTGGGATCGACAATTCAGCAGCATGGGAGATCACGGCTGTAACATGGTCGACCCATTCGTGGACGCTGGCACGGTGTTCCAAAACAGCTAAATCGCTGAAAAGTGTCCAGTCAGCTCTGCAGAGGTGGCACCTGGGCGGCACTGGTAATGCCACAGTCTCATCCAGGAGGCGAATCCAAAGGGGGATGTGGTCACTAGAATGGAGGTCAGCGGCAACCTCCCACAGAGCAGAATCCGCTAGTGCTGGAGAGTAAAAGGAAAGGTCAATAGCTGACGACGACCCAGAAGCAGTACAGAAATGAGTGGGAGCACCAGAGTTGAGGATGCACAGTTCTTCGGATGCCATGAGGCTTTCCAGAATGCGACCTCTGGGGCAAGTAGTCGTAGAGCCCCATAAGACATTATGAGCATTGAAGTCCCCCAGAAGGAGAAATGGGCGGGGGAGTTGGGTAATAAGATCTGTGAGAGCCTCAGAGTCTATTGCATCCTGAGGCGGTATGTAAACGGAACAAATTGTGAGCCTCCGCCCCACAAGAAGGTCAACTGCAACTGCTTGCAAGTCCGTAAAGAGAGGAAGCTCAGATGAGTGGTGCATGTCATGGACAAAAACCGCAACACCACCCTTTGCCCTTTCCCCCATCAGATCATCTTTTTGATACACGGTATAGCCCCGTAAAGAAGGAGCATCAGTGGCCCGAAAATGTGTCTCTTGGAGACATAAGCACAAGGGGCGCTCTCGTACAAGGAGTTGTAATTCGGCCACATGCTTCCTGAACCCATTCAGGTTCCACTATAATATGGGAGCCAGTCATCAGGGTGGCTGAATTTTCACCCTGCCCCGTGCTTTGGAGGAGAGCCCATACTGGCCGGAGATTTATTCCTGGGGCGAGAAGATCGCCTCCGGTCGACATCAATGTCCATCAGCTCCGATGGCGACCCAAGGGATATGTCAGATAGTACGATGGCATCGTCATCGGACTGACCCTGACTAGTCTCCTCAGGTGGCAAAACCTTCACCTTCGGCGTCTTCGTCTTGGGGGGCTTAGAATGCAGAACCTTGTCAACAGTTGCAGCTTTACTCGCCTGGGCAGAAGGTGCCATATGGGGAAGTGCAGGAAGTACCCCAATGTCAGCAACCACGGCCTTGTCCGACGTTGTGCGGAGAGCTGCAGGTTGCAAAACAACCGCAGCAGCACAAGTGCACTGGCAAATGCAGGTATTAGTGCTGACACTAGCAACCTCCGTTTGTGTAGCAACAGTGGCCAACTGTACCGGTTTCTGCAGAGTGGAAGCGAAAGATGTTGTAAACACAGGAGGCTGCATGGCCTTAAAGGGCTTCTTGGCCTCACCATACGGGATGCGCTTAGATGTTTTGATCTCCTGTATCTTCCGTTCCTCGAGATAGAAAGGGCAGACCCGGCTCCAGACAGGGTGACTCCCAGAGCAATTCACGCACTTCACAGGCGATGAACAATCGGCTCCTTCATGGGCAGGCTGACCACATTTACCACAAGTGGCTATCCCATTGCACCCCAACGTAGTATGCCCAAAGCGCTGACATTCAAAACAGCGCATTGGGTTGGGGAAATATGGCCGTACTGGCAACCGTAAGAAACCCGCTTTAACATGCTCTGGGAGTCTCGGGCAATTGAACGTGAGAATAAACGAGTCGGATTTGACTAGGTACCCATCGACTCGTTTCATTATATGCTGCACGTCGACAATACCTTCGTCAGCCCACTCAGATTTCAACTCGTCCTTGGGGATATCCACCAAGTCCCTACATGTCACAACACTCTTACTATAGTTCAAAGTGGAGTTGGGCTCTCCTGTTACCAGGGGTGAAATAGCAGGAAAGTTAAAGGGGGGAGGCACTGTCATGAGTGGTAAAATACCAGTGGTTATAGGATTCAGAAAAGACCCTTTTTTAGGGTAGGGAGGACAGAAAGAAAACAAATTTTAAGAGAGGTTAGAACTGAGACAAACCTTCAGTTTGAGAAAGAAATCAAAAAACATAATTCCAGCTTATTACATCAACATAAACAGCCATTGGTTAAGAATTTTCAACTGTCAGCAGATATTTTAACTCCATCCAATTTTAAGTCAGTCAATGTGAAATGTCAGCTATCTTTATTGCATCAAAATATTCGAGGACTGAGAAATAAAATTAATGAATTAACTATCTGCATAGATGAATTAGAGTCTTCAAACCCAGCTGACATAATCTGCCTCTCTGAACATCATGTGACCACTGGTATAGAACTTTTAAGTGTTACAGGGTTTAGGTTAGCATCTCACTATTGTAGATCAGAAATGGAGAAAGGAGGAGTTGCCACATTCATCAGGAACTGTCATAAATTTAAGAACATAGACATTCATAAATTTTGCCTAGAACAGCATATGGAAGCATGTGCAACAGAATTAGATTTTCACAAAAAGTCTTTCATAATATTAAGTGTATATCGAGCACCTGCAGGTAACTTTAATCTGTTTGTAAACCACCTTAAAGCTGTACTGGCCCATTTAACAACCAAAAACAAAGAAATAGTGGTTGCTGGTGATTTCAATGTAGATTTCCTTAAAGACTCTCCCAATAAGAACCTATTTGAGTTAGTAACACTATCATTCAACTTAATTCCCACAGTAAAGTTCCCCACTAGGATAACCACTTGCTCACAAACAGCCATTGATAATATCTTTATAGAAAAGTCAAATGAACAAAATTATATTACAAAACCAATAGTCAATGGCCTCTCAGACCATGACATGCAGTTCCTTCTGTTAAATGTTAATACTGAACAGGATATAAAATCTGTTAAATCTGAGCTCAAGAGGGTAATCAGTAAGCCAAAAATTGATTATTTTAGGACACTCCTCAGAGACATTCACTGGACTGATGTTTACAGTGCTCATGGCATGAATGAAAAATATAACATTTTTGCTAATAAAGTGCTTACCTTATTTGAACACTGCTTTCCCCCAAAACTTACCAAGGTTAGAGCAAAGTCTACAAAGAAGCCATGGATTACTCGAGGAATAGGGGTATCTTGTAAAACAAAAAGAAAACTGTATCTGTCAATCCGAAACATTTCCAATGTTGATGCTATAGCACATTATAAGAAATACTGCAAAATATTAAAGACTGTAATACGGATGTCAAAGCAAATATATTACAAGGAAAAGATAGTCATATCAGATAACAAAATAAAGACAATATGGGATATAGTGAAGGAGGAGACCGGTAGAACCAGACATGAAGAGGAACAAATAGCATTAAGAGTAAATGATGCATTGGTGACAGATGTGTATAGTGTTGCAGAACTTTTTAACAAACATTTTATAACTGTTACTGAAAAGATGGGGTTGTCAGGTTCGGTAGATGCTGCTATGGATTACCTTAGACCAGACATTTCAAGTAACTTCCATAATATGAATTTGACCCTCACTACCCCAACAGAAATAATGTCCATCATAAAATCTTTAAAATCAAAAACATCTAGTGGGTATGATGAAATATCAACAAAGTTAATTAAAGAATGTGATTCTGAGCTAAGTAACATATTAAGCTATCTGTGTAACCAGTCGTTTATCAGTGGAATATTTCCCGAATGGCTGAAATATGCTGAAGTTAAGCCACTGTTTAAGAAGGGAGATAAAGAAATAGCATCAAATTTCCGTCCAATTTCACTGTTGCCAGCATTCTCAAAAATTTTCGAAAAAGTAATGTACAGTCGTCTTTATAACCATCTTATCTCAAATAACATACTGTCAAAGTCACAGTTTGGATTTCTAAAAGGTTCTGATATTGAGAAGGCTATCTACACTTACAGTGAAAATGTACTTAATTCATTAGACAAAAAATTGCAGGCAACTGGTATATTTTGTGATCTGTCAAAGGCATTTGACTGTGTAAATCACAATATCCTTTTAAGTAAACTAGAATATTATAGTGTAACAGGAAATGCTGCAAAATGGTTCAAATCTTATATCTCTGGCAGGAAACAAAGGGTGTTATTAGGAAAGAGACATGTATCAAGCTATCAGGCATCATCCAACTGGGAACTAATTACATGTGGGGTCCCACAAGGTTCCATTTTGGGGCCCTTACTTTTTCTTGTGTATATCAATGACCTTTCATCAGTAACATTACCAGATGCCAAGTTTGTTTTGTTTGCTGATGATACAAACATTGCAATAAATAGCAAATCAAGTGTAGTCTTAGAAAGATCAGCCAATAAAATATTTGTAGACATTAATCACTGGTTCCTAGCCAATTCTTTGTCACTAAACTTTGAAAAAACACACTACATGCAGTTCAGAACTTGTAAGGGGTGTCCCAAGAGTATATGTCTAACATATGATGACAAGAAGATAGAAGAAGTGGACGGTGTTAAATTCTTGGGATTACAGCTTGATAATAAATTCAACTGGGAGGAGCACACCACAGAACTGCTGAAGCGTCTTAACAAATCTCTGTTTGCAATGCGAATTTTGTCAGACATAGGGGATATAAAAATGAAAAAGCTGGCATACTATGCTTACTTTCATTCCATAATGTCATATGGGATTATTTTCTGGGGTAATTCATCAAGCCAAGCTAAAGTTTTCCGGGCACAAAAACGTGCAGTAAGAATTATATGTGGTGTGAACTCAAGAACATCCTGCAGAAGCCTGTTTAGGGAACTAGGGATCCTAACTACAGCTTCCCAATATATTTATTCCTTAATGAAATTTGTCATTAAAAATATATCACTTTTTCAAACCAACAGCTCAATTCATGGAATCAATACTAGAAATAAGAATAATCTTCACAAGGATTTAAAGTCACTTAGTCTTGTACAAAAAGGTGTGCATTATTCAGGAACACACATTTTCAATAACTTGCCAGCAGCCATAAAAAGCTTAACAACCAATGAAATTCAGTTTAAGAGAAGCCTAAAGGATTTATTGGTGGCCAACTCCTTCTACTCCATTGATGAATTTCTGAGGAAAACCAACTGATTTGTATATAAGTACAACATAACTTCTGCACAATTTCAGTGCAGTAATGTGTTCACTGAAAATTTGTGTGTGTGTGTGTGTGTGTGTGTGTGTGTGTGTGTGTAAGTAAGTAAGTAAGTAAGTATAATCTAACTTCTGCACCATTTCAGTGCAGTAATGTGTTCATTGTAAATAAGTATTACAGTAGTTGTATTACATGTTTCTTACCTTATAAATAAATATAAAACTTTTTTATTTTAAATTCAGTGCAATAGTATTTGTAAAATGACTCTTAGTGTTCATTAAAAAATGACGATCATTCCACTTGGGACCTGTGGAATGGTACATTAGCTTATTTGTTTTAGTTTAAATATTTGTCATGTATTGTTGTTTTTCTGACATGTTCCACATCCTGGAGGACCTCCTCACTACGGATCAATTGGAATGAAAGTAAATCTAATCTAATCTAATCTAAAGTGAGTGACCGTGCGACGACCGCCGGTCACATGCACCGTATGGTCATATCCCGAGGTGATTTAAACCCGAAAACGCCCACCAGAGCGTTGTTTTACCATGTATCAGCATTATCCTTAATTTATGAGCATGAGTGCACATCAAAATGGTATCTCCCGTTGGATGCAGACCGTGCGTTCACGCTGATGCAGTGTCAGAGGCTCCAGCAAGCTGCCTGTGGCCTTAGCCGCTGCCATAGAGATAACGGCAATGCCACAGTGACGAAGTGCAAAGGAATCCATAGATCGAACGTCGGCTCATAGTCGTAGTCTCATGAAGGTGGCAGAGTGCAGACCTCTCCAAAAGATCAGGTGATCCGGCGGCAATTCGAGCTGCTTCGTCGTTTGGGTGATACTCGTTCACAGGCTCTGCCTAACAATAATCTGCCCTTTTTCAAAATCCGTTATGTCAATGGATTTCCCCATTTGTAGCCGATATCTTCTTCGCTGGGGTTATCCCCCGTCCATGTCGGCTCCGCTTACACACTTTTGGTACCGCGTCACGTGTCCGCCGCACCACCAAGCGGCATCCAACTTCGCGGTGGGCAGTGGTCATATTGTGTCATCAGTGTACAGTGCACACTGCTTAACATTGAGTGTTAAACACAATGAATATTAATTCAGTTTTATTTTCGTTGTCAACACTTACGCTACGGCAAAAGATAATAGTAATTATGGTGAACATGAAATGAGTGGTAAATTACGGACAATTGTTTCTGAGATAATATAAACGAAACCTAAATTCGCTTTACAAATTACTATACCGTCGTGTTATCTATTTATTTATGCGCCGTCAACAAAAGATATGCAGTTGCCATGTAGCACGTGTGCAGTCCGCTACAGTTTCAGTAGGGGTGAACATATTTCCAGTCAGCCGAAGAGGTACAAATTTGGCAACTTCAACGTTTCTAAACAATGGTTGCAGTGTGTCTTATCAGTTAAAATATTTGCAGGGTCTCTCTTTAGGTGTATTCTTCCTGTATCAAAAATTTCAGGGCATGTTTCGTCACGTTGGATTGGATACTATTGTCAATTGTGAGTAGGACAATTCTTAACACTGGATCCAATCACATTGAGTCAGTCATCACATTAGCTGCGCCAGATTCATGAAGGGAATTCCTCTGGTGGGTCGCTTCCCAAAGCCGACATTGCACTTTCTGATACATTTGAGCCAGAGCCAACGACATGGGAAGAAAGGTGCTGTGCTTATTGGATGTCTTCGGGCACAAACAGCATGATGATAATCTACGGTAACAAGCGACGTGGAACGGCATGCTCTTCCGTCCTACTGAAAGCCAGAAGATGAAAACTAGACGTTGTTATTAAATGCGAGTACTATTCAGAACATGGAATACACGTGTTATAAGCCTTACACATAGACTCCGATTTAAGCATCGACTGAGATATAAAATAAAATAATCATATGTCAAGAGAGACAATAATGTCATTCATTAAATACAACCAGGAGACAGCTACAAACAAACACGCTGTTTGTAATGCTTTAAATGGAGCTATTTACAGAATCATGTATAATACAAACGACATTTCAAAAACCAACTTCAGTTTATACCTGTGATGTTGAGGGAACCGCTTGAATTACGAGAGTTGTAGCTGCACACTTTCGTAAAATGTTTATCCGCTTTCACTTTGAGTGCAAATATATTGGTACACAAATTACTAAAATTTTGCTTTTGACAAGTCTGAATGTCACTTGTAATGTCTAACAAAGTTATACATATTTTTCGTTACGCTAGTCGTCGAAAGAAAAAAGGAAGACGGACTCAGTGCTTGTTTCTTTCTTTAATAACCAGTTTATAGGATTAAATTATAAATCCGTGTTACATAGGTCAGTATCGTAAACAATGTTTAATGTAAAAAAAGCTCCTGCACTAAATGTAATACTTGAATTCTGATAAACCTTGCTAAAATTCTTTCCGAATAAGTAATTCCGGCTTATTGTTGAAATTTAGTTACATGTTATAGATCAGCTACACCTTTCGCTACGATATGTAGCAGTTTCAACCTTTGTAAATCGCTCATAGAATAGGATGTGCTGTAATTCGGTGCAATAATTTCCCCTATCGTAATAGAAACAATGTGCTGGGTAGTAAAAGTGTCGCTGCGTAAAAGTTTCGATGACGCATAGTTATTAACTATTAGCTGCTGACTTTTTATAAGAGAACTACATAACGGACTAAATGGGTGAGGAGCACAAACTTGCGAAATATCGACGTAGTTTCTGACCCAATAGGGTACGTCTGAAAAGTTTTTTCATTAGGCAGTCTATGGAAAAATTCCATGAATATGAAATTAGCCTGTGTATGCGGTCTCACGAATCAATACAATTCCCACTGGTGAAACGTCCCACAGATTTCTGCGGTATTTCTCTCGGCTACTCAGGGCTTAACGGCTACAGCGGGATTGCCGATAGAGGTGACTCAAAGTGACGCGTTCAGTTGTGAGGCTCACAGCTCATATATTTCACTCGGCAGTCGCCAAACCATCCTCTGCACCAGCACGAAACCGGTCATTGTGACCGACAGGAAACATGTGTTTTTCAAATACAAGCACTTCGCTTTTAATGAAAAAGCAGTGGTCGGACATGTAAACTTGGCAATACAATTTCATTTCTAACTCACATTAAGGTTTAATACAAAACATGTGATCTTTTCTTGAACATGATATTTTATCCTTCGCTGAAAATCGTCGTATAATTGTTATAAAATCTCAAAATCAGTTTTTTCCCCATTTTTTGAATGCTACTCACCTTCACTTCGGTTAAGGAGCGAGATATATCAGGGTATTCCCGTGTTTTCTGATATCCTCCCCCAATAGTCAAACAAAGGGAACACGGTAGCAAGAGATGTAGCCCAAATGTGTAATCGTCCTTCTTGGAAACTGGGGACGAACCACGTTCATTGGCGTGATGGCAGTATGCGGTTGCACTGTCCTGCTGGAAGTAACAGAAAATTAGTTTCGGGTACATGTCGACTTCTCAGTTGTTGGTGAAACAACGTGCTGAGCATGTAAATGTAACATTGAACGATTACTGTCGCAGTGGTAATACTATCATCTACAAAAAAATGCGGTCCACTAAAGTAGAGCAGGCCATTCGCACACCAGGGTGCTAATTGCGAATTATATTCAGATTTTCATTCACCTCCCCACTCAAATGAAAATGATTCTGATCACTCATGTTAATTGTTGCAGTACCGTTAACGCAGTCGAATGGCAACGTCCTCTCGCTGCTCATAGTCTGCAGTTGAAGACAACCCTTTAACAGAACTGTACGCACCAACTAAGAATTTAGCCTTAATCCACGTATGTGTCTTTGCGCTACAAATCTCGGTCTCCACATCACTTCTTCTGTAAGTATCTTGAGGCTTTCGAGCGGCCTTACAGTCTTATTGGGAGAGGTTAGCTTGTTTTTTACCATTATCTCTTTTCATCTCAACTATGAACCAATATGAGGATCGTATTGCTGATGGAAACAGCACATCGGCGGCATAAGTTGAAATGCACGTTCGGAATCTGCTGAGCTGGTGTTGAAGATTCATCACTTCACACATATATACCACAGATGAACAAGCATCTCCCGTCGGTTGCTTTTTCTTCTGCATTTCATTTACTGAACATGCTCCACCACAATATTTGTTACTCTACATGTTTAGATATTTGCTGTTCTTGTCTTCAGTCCTGAGACTGGTTTCATGCAGCTCTCCATGCTATTCTATCCCGTGCAAGCTTCTTCATCTCCCATGACTTACTGCAAACCACATCCTTCTGAATCTGCTTAGTGTATTCATCTCTTGGTCTCCCTCTACGATTTCTACGCTTCACGCTGCCCTCCAATGCTAAATTTGTGATCCCTTGATGCCTCACAACATGTCCTACCTACCGGTCCCTTCTCCTTGTCAAGTTGTGCCACAAACCCATCTTCTCCCCAATTCTATTCAATACCTCCTCATTAGTTATGTGATCTACCCATCTAATTTTCAGAATTCTTCTGTAGCACAACATTTCGAAAGCTTCTATTATCTTCTTGTCCAAACTATTTATCGTCCATATTTCACTTCCATACATGGCAACACTCCACACAAATACTTTCAGAAACGACTCCCTGACACTTAAATCTATACTCTATGCTAACAAATTTTCTTCTTCAGAAACGCTTTCCTTGCCATTGCCAGTCTACATTTTGTATCCCCTCTACTTCGACCATCAGCAGTTATTTCGCTCCCCAAATAGCAAAACTCCTTTACTACTTTAAGTGTCTCATTTCCTAACCTAATTCCCTCAACATCACCCGACTTAATTCGAATACATTCCATTATCCTTGTTTTGCTTTCGTTGATGTTCATCTTATGTCCTCCTTTCAAGAAACTGTCCATTCCGTTCAACTGCTCTTCCTAGTCCTTTGCTGTCTCTGACACAATTACAATGTCATCGGCGAACCTCAACGTTTTTATTTCTTCTCCATGGACTTTAATACCTACTCTGAATTTTTCTTTTGTTTCCTACACTGCTTGCTCAATATACAGACTGAATAACATCGGGGACAGGCTACAACCCTCTGTCTCTCCCTTCCCAACCACTGCATCCCTTTCATGTCCCTCGACTCTTATAACTGCCATCTGGTTTCTGTACAATAGTAAATAGCCTTTTTCTCCCTGTATTTTACCCCTGCCACCTTTAGAATTAGAAACAGAGTATTCCAGTCAACATTGACAAAAGCTTTCTCTAAGTCTACAATTGCTAGAAATGTAGGTTTGCCTTTCCTTAATCTATTGCCTAAGATAAGTTGCAGGGTCAGTATTGCCTCATGTGTTCCAACATTTCTGCGGAATCCAAACTGATCTTCGCCGAGGTTGGCTTCAACCAGTTTTTCCATTGGTCTGTAAAGAATTCGTCTCAGTATTTTGCAACTGTGACTTATTAAACTGATAATTCGGTAATTTTCACATCTGTCGATCACCTGCTTTCTTTGGGACTTGAATTATTATATTCTTCTTGAAGTCTGAGGGTATTTCGCCTGTCTCATACATCTTGCTCACCAGATGGTAGAGTTATGTCAGGACTGGCTCTCCCAAGGCTGTCAGTAGTTCTAATTGAATGTTATCCATTCCCGGGGCCTTGTTTCGACTCAGGTCTTTCAGTGCTCTGTCAAACTCTTCACGCAGTATCGTATCTCCCATTTCATCTTCATCTGCATCCTCTTCCATTTCCATAATACTGTCCTCAAGTACATCGCCCTTGTATAGACCCTCTATATACTCCTTCCACCTTTCTGCTTTTACTTCTTTGCTTAGAACTGGGTTTCCATCTGAGCTCTTGATATTCATACAAGTGGCTATCTTTTCTTCAAAGGTCTCTTTCATTTTCCTGTAGGCAGTACCTATCTTACCCCTAATGAGATAAGCCTCTACATCCTTGTATTTGTTCCGTAGCCATCCCTGCTTAGCCATTTTGCACTTCCTGTCGATCTCATTTTTGAGACGTTTGTATTCCTTTTTGCCAGCTTCATTTACTGCATATTTATATTTTCTCCTTTCATCAATTAAAATGATCCTCTGCTGACTTCATTACTTCATCCCTCAGAGCTACCCATTCTTCCTCTATTGTATTTCTGTCCCCCATTCCTGTCAATTGTTCCCTTATGCTCTCCCTGAATCTCTGTACAACCTCTGGTTCTTTCAGTTTAACCAGGTCCCATATCCTTAAATTCCCACCTTTTTGCAGTTTCTTCAGTTTTAATCTACACTTCATAACTAATATATTATGGTCAGAGTCCACATCTGCCCCTGGAAATGTCTTACAATTTAAAACCGGGTTCCTAAATCTCTGTCTTACCATTCTATAATCTATCTGATACCTTCTAGTATCTCCAGGATTCTTCCATGTATACAACCTTCTTTTAAGATTCTTGAACCAAGTGTTAGCTATGATTAAGTTATGTTCTGTGCAAAATTCTACCAGACGGTTTCCTCTTTCATTTCTCTCCCCCAATCCATAATCACCCACTATGTTTCCTTCTCTCCCTTTTCCTACTCTCGAATTTCAGTACCAATGACTATTAAATTTTCGTCTCCCTTCACTACCTGAATAATTTCCTTTGTCTCATCTATCTTGACCACAATAACGCGTTCACTATGCTGTTGGTAGTGGCTTACCAGAAGTCCTATTTTTTTATTCATTATTAAACCTACTCCTGCATTACCCCATTTGATTTTGTATTTGTAACCCTGTATTCACCTGACTAAAAGTCTTGTTCCTGCTGCCACCGAACTTCACTAAGTCTCACTATATCTAACTTCAACCTATCCATTTCCCTTTTTAAATTATCTAACCTACCCGCCCGATTAAGGGATGTGACATTCCACGCTCCGATCCGTAGAACGCCAGTTTTCTTTCTCCTGATAACGACGTCCTCTTGAGTAGTCCCCGCCCGGAGATCCGAATGGGGGACTATTTTACCTCCGGAATATTTTACCCAAGAGGACGCCATCATCATTTAACCATAAGCCGTTCGCAGTACAGCACAGTAAGGCCGTTTTGGTTAGTGTTGCAAGGCCAGATCAGTCAATCATCCAGACTGTTCCCCCTGCAACTACTGAAAAGGCTGCCGCCCCTCTTCAGAAACCACACGTTTGTCTGGGCAGATACCCCTCCGCTGTGGTTGCACCTACGGTACGGCCATCTGTATCGCTGAGGCACGCAATCCTCCACACCAACGGCAAGGTCCATTGTTCATGGGGGTAGGACACATGTTTAAATACCAAGATAAATAAAAGAAGAAGTCTAATTACAACAAGTTACAGTGGAATGAATGAAAAGTATTCAGGGAGAAGACTTTTGTATAATCGATGTTAAATCCCTTCGGTCACTACTTTCATTACTTTAGTTGCAACAGCTATTTGTAATACGTAATGTTATCATGCATTTCTTTTTTCATGTAACAACAGAAGTAACCCAGCACAAACTGCACTTATCGTTCTCTAAAATACATTTGTCTAATCTGTAGTTGCCGGTACGGGGTAATTGCAGTCACTTTATTCACGAAATCGTCCTATACTGTACACTACAATTGCTGCATATCTGCATGTAGAGTGATTGTAATTCTGGGATATTGTCTTTTAGCAAGATTCAAAGATGTACAGGCAATTAAGAACCATAGGAGACTAATTTAATACAGCTTCATCTACAAAGTTCAGTGAATACTGATATACAATTAAAGAAGCAGAAAGTGTCGTTCATCCCTCGTGACCACAAACTCGTTTTGGTAAACTTTATATAATTTAGAAAACTATACGGGGCCGCGATATTAAGCCGACCACTTGCCCATCCATTGACGTACTTCGGCACAACTAATGGTACGACAGCGCTACTCCTAGGGTTGAGAAATTATATACCAATAAACGGAACTTTTTAAATTTGGTTCCTTTCGATGTTTTAGTGTCGTGAGTGACATGTCCAATATTTCTACAACGTTCTCAATAGCAATCCAGTCTTTCGCTCCTTTTAATACTATCTCAGTTTCTGCTTCTTGTACATGGACCGCTTCAGTGCAATGCAGCGATTCCTTTTGCTTATTCCCACGACTTTCAAGTCGTCGTTGAGGTCTCTCATGCGACTGTTCCTTGTTTAATTTTTTGCGTCCATATATTCTTCAATAATATGTTGTTGCCTCCTTCCTAAAGTACCCAAAAGTCTTGCTGCTCTTCCATTTGGTGCTTCGTACTAAGCAGATCTTCCTTTCATCTATGTATGCAAGCTTCATCTGGCGTTTTAGTCTACAGATGCGCCTTGAGACTTTCTGTTCCTTCTTCTATAGGCAGATACAGGATTCATACACAAGATGGTCGTTTCCGTTGCATCATCGTGATTTTTCTAATTATGACCTCGTGATGTTGCAATATGACGTTCTTCAGTCTTTTGTTATTTTCGCACTTTGTTCTTGAAAATATCATTTCTTCTACATTACTAGCAATCTCTCTATTGTGCCCTTGTTCGTTCATTGTTTACCTGTTATTTCCTCTCTAGACCCGGGAAGTTGTCAACATTTGTCGTCAGGTGACTTTCAGTACTCTAGTTGATCTCCGTTGAACACGATCGTTGAAGATCCACTTCCGTATCAAGCTCATGCTCCTACACCCAAGGTTTCCAACAAAGAGATTCGGAACCAGACCACATCAGCTGTGTCATCCTATGAATCATTCACCAACGTTATGGAAAACAGACGCCGAACGCTCCTTCCATAATCAATACAAGCATTAATGTCAGAAGTCATTGGATGGTCACCAAAATGTGAACAGACATCTGTATCCTGTGACGATGATAGCTGTTTACTCTAACGTAGTCAAACTGGAAGGAAGCTTCCTCTACACTGATGATGTGGGTGGCAATTGTCTCTGTGATGCATCTCATTGTATACTGTAACAGTTTGTCATCACTGTTGCCCCCTGAGTGTCAATAAACAGCACGAACAAATCTGAAACCGTTTCTGATTCCCATAATTTAGCGTCACCAATAATGATATTAACCATGCCTTTTGTATTCGCCAAGCCCGAATTCTACAGCTGAGTCGGCTTAAGTTGATCGCTGACAATTGCAGTGGGTTGGGGTTGGCACTTTCCCGGGCCTACCTCAACCAGTGAGTTAACGCGATTTTGTAAACGTCTCCATGGCGACGCCTTACTGTTGTCTAAGCTATGTAGACGGCTATTGTTTACATCCGGAACGTTAGCGCTTCGCAATAGAAAGCCGGCAATTGCGTCGCGAGGTGTCTGAGATCTTCTTACACCGTCTCTCTGAATGCAATGTACCGTCTATTTGTCTTTACCATTATGTAATCCCGTCAAAAGGTAACAAACAGTTATGCAGTGCGACACATATGCACCGTGGACAAATCGCCTCTGTCACCCAAACTGAAAATTTGTAACAAAATTGTGCACTTTTTCATTGCACTGTGGCACGAGTCATCAGACACAATTCAGTCGGTTGACTGCAGCAAGAAAACTTGCTTCAGCTCATCATGTCAGTTCCCGCGTGGTGCTATTGCACACGCTTCTCCAAGTATATGACCATACATGCCTATTTAAAAGACGTTCATAGTTTCGGCGTAAAGTCAAGCGCAGGCAGGCCGGAAGGGAACGTTAGAGCAGAGAAGGTTGGGAAGAAGATGTCAGCCATATGCACGCGGAACGACCCCTTTCCAGGACGACAACCTCACGGTATCGCTCTCGACACGAAGAGGACATAAGCGCCGCACCGCAGTTGAGGATTAGCGAGTTCTGCCACTTCGACAGTGGCATCAAGAACATGCACTTGTATAGCAGCGACTTGGAACGGTATTACTTCTCTTGTATTAAGAACTGTATATACTGAAGAGATTGCTTATGTTGCATGTCGCCCTTTGCTTAGGACACATGATTGGAAATTTTTCAAAGTATTGTCATTTATTATCTGTAAATTAAATTCATTAATACGATTTACTTGAATTGTTGTCTAGTGATATGAGAAAGCAGGTTTCCTAGGCACCCCGTATTCTATGAGTAGGCAGGATACAAGGCTAATATTTGAAGATACACCTATTGTTTGCATGATATATTATTCACCTACTGTAGATACCTTTTATTTATAGTATGGGCGAATCTTTCCGGCATACTTACATGTCTTGCTTTATTTGCTATATATATCGCCGCTTCGATTCACCACACTCACTCCCTGCATACAGTAAACACAACTACTAGCTTATCTGCACGTAATAGTGCCTGATCATACAGTAATTAAATTAAATAGATACTACGCCAGTTACCATTTTTATTAGGAAGTTGAAAGAGATCGCCTGAGAAATTTTAGAGATCGTCGTCCTGAGAAACAGGACTAATATGTGAATTTATTAGGAAATAAAATTTAATTTAATCCTCATCAGGTGGGCACCGTAGGCATTGCCTGTTGATTAAAACGATACTATTATAAACATGTATTGTATGGGTAACTGAAATCTCATACTTTAAAATTTAGATGCATGGTACAGTATATTCATTACGGCAAAAGAAAGCGCATTATTATCAATAAAATACATATGGTCGAAATCACAGTACCAGGGAACACATTTCAGAGGTTAACATTGAAGGATTATATGTTCGTTAGCTTCATGCCTAATTCATTGGCATAGCTTAGTCAAACGGCTGTTTGTTTGCTCCTGAATAATAAGGAAGCATGAGAAACAGAATGCATTGCATTCACGAGCGTTACGAATCTCGCATTCTTGTTCTTAGGTAGTCGAAAGGAAGTGCGGTCACATGACCCAACACATAAAGAAAAATGTAACAAATCCCCTTAATTAATTATTAACCTATGTGAAATCACTAAACAAAATATCCCCACGTTCCTTAAAATAATGAATAAAAACAGTTTAGTAATTTTTCGGATGTTACAGAGCAGGTAGGTTGATTTACGGGCACGTGGTTCAGTATGCAAGGAAAACCACGTTAGTTTACGTAATCAAATAGGAAACTGTACAAAAATCAATATCAATATGCATTATAAAAGTAAATGTACAATGTTCTTCCCGCTAAAACGCAGAAACCAGTCCCGATACGATCAAGGGAGTTATAAGATGTGGTAGCCGTCCAGCCCCCATCAATAAATAAGGTTCCTGTTTTTGCCTCAAGGACGTGATTTCGAAGATGTAAAGGCTGGGAAGTTTCGCTCTCAGGAAAGATCCAGAACAGTCCACAATATTCGAGAGTATTTGAGAACATTCCATGACAATCGTGAGTATTCGAGAGCATTCCACATCATTCCAGAATGTTCTGGAATGTTCCCTAATGATCCAGATTGTTCTGGAATGTTCGGGAAGATTCCAGAATGTTCAGGAATGTTTTGGAATGTTCTGGAACACTGTGGACCATTAAAGCCTTTTTACTGTATTCTGGAATTCGCTACTGGTGGGGCTACCTGTTCGTAGGACTAAATAAGGCAGGATCCCCCCGGGTTCGAATGTCACTTCCATATCAGTGACGTAGGGAGGAATCGAAAATGTACTACAGTGAATGAAAAAAACACTAATAGTGAATGGTGCTTACTCAAAGTGAAACATTTACAAAATATAAATAGAAACTAAATAGTGAAAAGTGCGTAAAATGTACTTAGTGCATTTGTTAATAAGAGGTTGATTTGATTTATATTTCACACAGTGGCAAAACGTATAAGAGGAGGAGATTTATCCAGTTCTGAAGCAAATCGCAAAAAAAAAAAAAAAAAAAAAAAAAAAGAACAGAGAAAACCCGACACAGACGAAGAGCGGAAAGCACGTTTAATTCCCTAACTAACGACAATGAGTACCATGAGAAGCAGAGAAGCAAATTGAACGGACTCAAGAATCGAAAACTGTGACACAGTCTTATAATAAAAGACTGCGCGCTCGAACCAGTCATAAAAATAGCACCCTACGAGAAGCGTGAAGAGGACAAGTAAATAGTACAACCTAACGATTGGTGCATTCCACTTCGATCCGAGGGAACAATACAACTATCACAAACATGTCGTAATTGGATAAATTTTGCAACGAGAAAAAATTCAGTAGAGATACGCCTAGAACCACTCGGTCACATCGGCCGGCTCTAGACGGAATGATTTCTGATGACTATAAAGTTATAATTAGAGCCGACAAAACATCAGCTGGAGCATACAAAAGTCGATTTAACGCATCTCAGATAGACGAAGTCGCCATCGCAATTGTGGACAATGAAAACACAAAAATGGTTCAAATGGCTCTGAGCACTATGGGACTTAACTTCTGAGGTCATCAGTCCCCTAGAACTTAGAACTACTTAAACCTAACTAACCTAAGGACATCACACACATCCATGCCCGAGGCAGGATTCGAACCTGCGATCGTAGCGGTCGCGCGGTTCCAGACTGTAGCGCCTAGAACCGCTAGGCCACTCCGACCGGCATAAACACAAGCCGTGACATTATAGTGTAACGAAGACGAAAGGACTACAAGAATTGCAGAGACACATTGCTCATATGCTGCCCTCCCATATTCATTAATATATCTGCACGGAGACGACGGATATCATTTTAATGTGAAACAAATACAACCTGAAAATGGCGAAGAAACAACTAAAAGTCACTTAGAAGGAGTTCTATGCTTACCGCTTAAATATCAGAGACAATGGAACATACAATCACAGTATCAACACTCGCCGTTTATCCGATCAGTTCCTGGTAGATAGGTATGCATCGCAACGGATGCTTTATATAAGGCTGAATCAAAAGAATGTACGCACGGAAGAAAACATCCAACATCGAGACACAATCGCAAATGACGGAAACATTTACGACACTGAAACAATCGTAATCTTACCCTCATCATACAAAAAAGTCCGAAACACATACATGAATACATTCAAGATGCCGTGACCTACTTAACAAATTATGGACGACCTGACCTCTTCATATCATTCACGTATAACTCCTCGTGGACAGAAGTCAAAGAACAATTAAGATACAGAGAGCCCCATGTCGCGCCATGATATAATAGTCCGAGTTTTCCGACAAAAACAGATGACATACAACTGAAGTCATAAAATACCACGTTTTTGGAACCGTTAGACGCTAGATGTACACAATTGGATGGCAAAAACGAGGATTACCTCACTCACACAATCTCATATGGCTATACGACAGAAATCATCTCACGAATATAGACAAAATCATCCGAGCTGAATTTATCAATCCAATAGAGGATCCGGAACTGTACGACATAGTAGCGAAAAACATGATTCGCGGACTATGCTGACCATTAAACCCCTATTTGCAATGTATGAGTGATAGAAATACCCAAAACGACACTTGGACGACACTCACACCATAATTAATGGCTATCCTAAATACAGGAGACGATCTACCAAATACGGTGCCTTCACAGCAAAAATACGAACACGAAGCAGCAAGTAACTGGAAGTAGATAATCTATGCATAGTACTGTAACACACTATTTTCCAAAATGTTCCAAGCACACGTAAACAAAAAATACTGCCATTCAGTGAAAGCCATCAAATGTGTCTGCAAGGACGTCAACAAAGGTGTGTGTGCAACCACAAAATAAAGACGTCCTCAGCCGGCCGCCATGACCATGCGGTTCTAGGCGCTTTAGTACGGAACCGCGCTGGTGCCACGGTCGCAGGTTCGAATCCTTCCCCTGTCATGGAAGTGAGTGATGTCCTTAGGTTAGTTAGGTTTAAGTACTTCTAAGTCTAGGGGACTGATGACCTCATATGTTAAGTCCCATAGTGCTTAGAGCCATTTGAACCATTTTTATTAAAGACATCCTCCTCAATTCCATTATAAAGTGGGCGGGATTAATAGACGAATTCAGCTACTATTACCAGACTGATATTACGAAAGGAGTGGGCACATGCCTTCAGTTCTATTAAATGTTCCTCGTCCCTCCAATATTTTTTGCGTCTCGGAGAGCTTAAGCTGTCTTAAGTAATGACGCCAGTTGGCACACTTTTGACTGATGCGTCTCACAATAAGTTAAGTGGAAAAAATGTAGCGAAAGGAAAAGCTGTGGAATAGTCGTTATAATGCACCACATTTACGGGTGTTATAATAAAATCTATTCGAATTACGAGCTTTTTGTACTATTAGGTGAACGAAGTAAGACTAGAGACCTCTCGTGACAGTGGCCGGAGTAAACTAAATGATGTGGCACCCAATGCGTTCTTATATCTGAACGTGTCACATGAATAAAAAAAAAAATAGTAACACAGAGCTAAGATAGTTGTATTATTTATAGGCAGTAGTATATGGCGTTTATCTTCGTTGAGTTTTTGCCATTTTGATTAATACACGATACATATGGACACTGGCATTAGTTTTGCGCTTAACTGTAGATTTCTTTACTGCATTACAAACAGATATGTCTAAAATACATGTTTATGTTGCGTCGTAGGGCCAGTGACGTAATTGGTAGCAAATACAGGAAGATCTAATTAGTAGGAGCCCTGAAGCATTCACCGACGCTTCAAACACAAACCAACAGTCGTCGACCTCTGGTCCATTTGAAGATGAATACACAAATAAGAAGCAGACACTAACAGCCGAGCCCTGGCATAGTCACTCAGACTCCAAATACGTACCAACAGTCGTCTACTCCTGATTTATCTGAAAATGAATATATGACAAGAAGTGCAGATTAACAACAGAAATTTCGCCAGTCCTCACGTACATGCACATTCTCTTACGTGTGACAGCCACAGCACATTTTTTATACCCAACACGTCTTTTCCTTTATGTCAGTCCATCTCCGAAAAAGATGGAGGGCTGCAGGAAAGCCAATTTCAGCCAGCAGTTGGAATCTGTGCTATTGTGAAACCATTTCTTCAGGACAGCTGGGTGCTTATTTAATTTTGTAGCATTTTCAGTTGCATGTAGATGGACAGTTGAGAGAAAGATGTCGTTGGTTAAGTTTCCTTTATTCCAAATCCCGGCATTTGTGATACGGCTGAAGGAAAAGTCTGTTGGTCGAAAACACCCAGTTGGGATTGGTTGCCTGTCCTGCTGCTTGTATGTCTTCATGTTATCTCTATGGTCTTGATAACGTTACATTGTGATATTGGAATTTGTTGCTGTAGAAAATTTCCGTCTAATTATGTGGAAAATCTAGTTGATGTAGCGAATACTGTCTTCTTCCATAGGCGTTGATTGAAGTACTTATGATCAATTAGTTATTCTTTCTATATCAGGCTCCTACATCATCCCAAATCTTTATAGGTGTTTTTGGTCTGTTGTAGTTCCCTAGTAATGATTTCCTCGTGATTGTCGTCAAAATGTTCGGTGCTCCGGATGTTGGTGTAGTTTTTCGTGTAAATCGCTGAATATTTCAGCCTTCTCCCCTTCGTCCGCCGCCATGTCGTCATGTCGTCATAGATTTGTAAAGCCGATTTTCGGTAACAGTTTTCCCATGATTGTTTTTAATTTATTCTTAAAGAGAGTAGGATTAAGTGGGACACGTTTTCAAGACTGAAGTTTCAAACTTTTTGCTCTTAACTGGCGAATTTCTGATCTAATTTGACTATTAAGACACTTTCATTTCGTTTTACCCCATTCCTTAAGTTGTCGTTTCATTTGTCTATACAAATTTCTTTCTCCTTTCAGTAGTTTAAAAATATGTGTAGTAAGTTTTTCATTACGTATTGTAACGGTTTTCTTTGGTTCCTTGTTGGTGACAGCAGACTGTATCGTTTGGACGATTACCTGGTTAGATCTGTCCGCGTCTTCTGTAGCATTAATGAGTCTCATAGGGGTTTTTACTTGAAAATTCTGTTCTGAAATTTTCTATATTAAGATTTCTCAAGTCGATGGAAGTTTTCTGTTGTGTTTGTCATTTTTGACGCGAGTAACAGACGGTATCTTTGTGATGATGGAAAGTGGTCGCTGTAAGTGGTGTTACATATTCCCAAATAAATGTAGTGACTAGCAATTATCGGTGTGCAAATAACGTGCTCAGCTACGAAGGGTCCACTGTTACTGGTGAAAATAGATGAATCATATTTTAGGAGGATCAGATTGTCATTCACAAATGCCACGAGAAGACCGCCGATTTTGTTGCTGGTTTTCTCACTAAGAACAGTGGATCTGTCATTAAAGTATATTGCTCTAATAGCTGGGTCAAGTGTAGGATGTAATAAAAGAGATATATTGATAATTCGTCAGTTGCGAAGAAGATAGGTTTCCTATATTTTTGTACATTTTTAGGACAATAACTTATTGGGTGTGCCTTATTCCTAGTAAATCAGTTGCTATAGCGTGCAGTTATATTGTGTGGAAGATGGCGACCCCTCCTTGCAGACATTTTCCTCTCCCTGTTTTTGGGTTTGTCTAACCCGTGGCGCCAGCCGCTGTGGCCGAGAGGTTCTAGGCGTTTCAGTCTGGAACAGCCGACGCTATGGTCGCAGGTTCGAATCCTGCCTCGGGCGTGGATGAGTGTGCTGTCCTTAGGTTAGTTAGGTTTAAGTACAAGTTCTAGGGGACTGATGACCTCAGCAGTTAAGTCCTATAGTGCTCAGAGACATTTTTTGTCCTTGCCGAAGGAACTGGTCTCGGCAATAGCAATAATTGTAATGTTTTGTTCTCGTAGCGATTTTTCCGAAAGCTCTGTTTTAGCTCAAATACTATTTGCATTGATAAAACTTATTGTGCAGTGTCTTTTCTGTACATGAAAGTGAAAAAAACTACCAAATTTGCTGATGTAAATGTGTATGTTGTGACGTCAAAGGCGTCCACGATTTCTGAATACGGTTGGAGTAACTCTCTGAAAACTGTTTTTATCGTTTCAGTAATGAGGGATTTACGTCCTGGAATAATACTGAGTAGTAATGTGGTGAATGCACAGTGAAATTTTTCACTTTGTGAACATTATTGCACCGGATAAGTCGGTTCATCAATGCTCTTGATCTCTGCTCCGTCCACGGTGATGGTTTGCTTCGGCCTTTCTGAGCAGTTGGGATCGGTAGCGAGGTGACTCAATTGGAATTGCTGAATTTAGATTTTCCCTTCTGAATCTATTTTGCAGCTGAAAATCAGGTAAGGTGCACTCTATTTCCAACATTTGGAAATATGTTTACAGTTATGTGTACTGAATTATTTAGGAGCAGTTTGATGTTGTGCACTGAAATTAGGAGCTGTTTGCGTGTCTGCCGACTGTGCAACATGACACCAGGTCCG
The DNA here is from genome assembly GCF_021461395.2 of Schistocerca americana. NCBI lineage: Eukaryota > Metazoa > Arthropoda > Insecta > Orthoptera > Acrididae > Schistocerca > Schistocerca americana. Next base: position 205,411,913 of record NC_060125.1, on the reverse strand, counting down.
TCACGGCGAGTGGTATTTCTTTGAGGGTGATAGATGTACTAGATGCATTAATAAAATGTACGTTAGGTATTTGTGGGACTGATATAGAATATGAGAGAAATCGAGTTGGTTATTATTTTTTCTACTTGGAGGTTTTATTAGATAGAGTTGCTGAGGCAAGTAGCTACGAGAGTGCGAGGGATATGATTGCAGCATATCTCCGTCTCTTAGCGGTTAACTACAGCTGGGGCGAGCCATGTTCTCGGCTTAGGTACTGGCGGTGTGCTCTGGCCATGTCCTAGACCGTGTGGATTGAACAGCAGCACTCGCGCCATAGTTTAGATAGAATATTTACAGAGAAGTATGTACGACGCAAGTATAAAGGTCCAATATGTGACGTGGGCGGTCTCGCGCTCGTGGTGTGTGAGAGAGGCAAAGCCTACGGTTGTGAATCATCACAGGTGACTTAGGGTTAGTGGCTTCGTTTGCCACAATTTTCTTGTGTTGCTAGCGAAACACGAACTGACCATCAGCATTCAAACTCGGCGTATTTGTATAGAAAAATTGTGATATACGTTAATCTAGGTTGGTGCATGTTAGTAAACGGCAGTATACATTAGTACATGTTAGCCGACGAACATGGGTCGGTAAGGGGCCCAGGTGGTCGGTAGGGACTTTAACTATTTCATTCGACGTCCAGGTGGGCGTGGCACTGGTGAAAATTGATTCCAGGTCTAGGTGGATGTAGAAGTTTTCAGCATCTGAGAGTTTAATTAATTGATCAATTTAATTTAGTAGGTATGGGAACTTTGTTACATTCACTTGCGGAGGTACTAAGCTCGGCGCGCGCGAAGGCTCACATGTATGGGCGTGTGTTTTCGCGACGATCTTCGATTAGGTAAGTGCAGAATGTGGACTGAATAATGAGAGTGGGTTGATCAATTAACTTAGCGAGGGACGTCGTGGCGAGCGCATGTGCTGGACCTCTTGTTGTGACGTCATGGCGGATTCCACTCTCGAATAAACTTTGGCGCCTAACGTGCGGCAGGGAATTCACTGTCAACCAGGTGCTGGATCAACCGACCGACCGTTATGAAGGCTGCATTGGCATGTTCCAGCCTGTCCAGTGAACAGCTTTGGCGCCAACTGATCGGTGGGGGTGGACTCCACTGTCCACAAAAACATGTTTTCATCGCTGGACCAACGCGGGCCTGCGAAGCGAGTCGGTGGCAGTAGGCTGTGACGTGAGCAACCGCTGGACCGGCAGCGGGCACTGACGCACCCGAGGGCTGTCACGTGAGGTGACAGCTCGCTTGCCGGGTTGGCGTCGACCATGTGAACTAATTCAGTTGGACTGTGGACCTCGTGGCGGCTGGACTGTGACCTCTCGAATGTGTACTAACTCTGTTGGAGAACACGTGATGACGGTACTGTTTGAAATAAGGTCTTCAGTCCTTTTCCCACGAATTCACAAGAGGTGACTTAAGTTAGTAAAACTTCACTTTATTATTATTTGACTCGATATTCATAGCTTAGGAGTGAAACAATAAGTGACAGCGAAAAATTCAAACTTCGTAGTATGAGATGGACTTAGGTTAGTGCATATGGCCCAATTGGTTTCTTTTTTTTTTCCGTAGGTGTGAAAGATTATCGTGTTTGAATTTGACAGATGTTTTGTTATGGATGTAAGGGAATTGGCTTTCTTGCCACAAAAAACGACCATCTTGAATAAATAATAATAAATAATAATAAATGATAATAAATGCTAGTAAATAATAGTAAATGGTAATAATAATAAATAGAATACGGTTTTCCAGAGATTATAAGTATGAATTTGAACATGGCGGTATTTTCTACATTAGTGGAGGTAGGCCTATAATAATAAATAATAATAAATAATTATGATAATAAATAATAATAAATGATGAATCATAATGAATAATAATAAAGACAAGTATGATTTAGCAGCCATTATCGTTTTGGAATTTGAATTTGGAAGGAATTTTCTAGTGGAGGTAGGCCAATAATAACAAATAAATAATAATAATAAATGTTAATGAATGGTAATGAATGTTAATAAATGATAATCAATAATAACAAATAATAATAATAAATGAACATAAATAATAATAAATGATAATAAATTAACATAAATAATAATAAATGATAATAAATAATAATGAGAAGCCCACCATTACCCTGTTGGAATTCAATTTTCCCACCTATCTTTTCTGGAGGCTTAGGTTAGTGGACGTAGCCCAATTGGTCTATTTTCCCGCCAAAATTCAAAATTCCCGCCATTTTTTGTCGAGGGTTATGTTAGTGGACGTAGCGGAATTGGCCTATTTTCCTGCCAAAAGCCGCCATCTTGGATGACGTCATGCGCTGTTGTCAAGTCTACATGCCGCCATATTGGAGATGTCATCGCAGCCATCTTGAATAAATTTGGCAACAATGCAGCGTGTCGTGTCGCATAGGTTGCCCTGCTACTATTTGGGCTCCTTGCATTTCGGAGGTGTACTGAAAACTTGAATTTTTTGCATTGTGTGGGTTATTGTGGTAATAGGTTGAATAATTGAATTTCCTGTAGTACCTAGTGCATACTGAAGTGGTGTGCAAGAAGTTAGTCTCGGGTTTCCTTGTGATCCAAGATGATGCTTATTTTTTAACAGAATTGCCCTGCATCTTTAGTTCCTCTTCGACTTCCTCATTGGTGACGCAGTGATCGACAATTGCGATGACGACTCTTAGAAGGGTTCTATTTGGTTTAAAGTCAGGTTGTCGTTAGTTGTGTGAGTTATTGTCTTGATGGTTGCTTCCTTCAGGTCTGCAGGAAGCGCCACAATTTTTTTCCAAGGTACGGTTGGTAGATTGTGAGTTCGACACAGTTCCTTCTGAATTCCAGGTCCGTCAGAAATTCCCAGGGCTGGATTGTTTTAATGCTGTACTGTGAGATCAAAGGAATCTAAACATGTGGCTGAAAATGACTTGGGCGCTCTCCTTCGGTAATGCTGGAATTCAATATGGTGTTGGCCCACCCTTAGCCTTAGGTGCTCCAATATTTCTTGGGGAATGGCAGCCCATTAAACACGGAGTGCAGCACTGAGTAGAGGTATCGATGTCAGTCAGTGAGGTCTGCCCGAAGTCGGCGTTCCAAAGCATCCCAATGGCGTACTATAGGAATCAGGTAAGGACTCTGTGCAGGGCTGTTATGTTATTGTCGTGTGAACACTCCGCCACAGGCCGTGCATTATGAACAGTTGCTCGATCGTGTTGAAGGATGCAGTCGCCATCCTCAAATTGCTCTTCAACAGTGGGAAGCAAGAAGATGCTTAAAACTTCTGTGTAGGCCTGTGGTGTAATAGAGCCACGCAAAACAACAAGGGGTGTAAGCCCTCTCCAAGAAAAACCCGACCACACCATAACACGACCGCTTCCGAAGTTTAATGTTCGCACTACTCAGGCTGACAGATGACGTTCACCGGGCATTCGCTTTACCCAAACCCTGCCATCGGATCGCCACATTGTGTACCGTCATTCGTCACTCCACACAACGTTTTTCCACTGTTCAACCGTCCAATGTTTACGCTCCTTACACCAATCGAGGCCTCGTTTGGCATTTACCGGCGTGATATGTGACTTACGAGCAGCCGATCGACTATGAAATCCAAGTTTTCTCACCTCTCACCTAACTGTCGTAGTACTTGCAGTGGATACTGATGCAGTTTGGAATTCCTGTGTAATGGTTTGGATAGATGTCTGCCTATTACACATTACGACCGTCTTCAACTGTCGGCGGTCTCTGTCAGTCAACACACGAGGTCGACCTGAACGCTTTTCTGCTGTACAGATCCCTCCACGTTTCCACTACACTATTACATCGGAAACAGTGCACCTAGGGATATTTACGAATGGGGAATTCTCGCTTACAGATGCATGACGGAAGTGACACCCAATCACGTGACCACGTTTGAAGTGCGTGAGTTCCGCGGAGCGCCCAATTCTGCTCTCTCACGATGTCTAATGACTACTGTCTTCGCTGATGTGGAGTACCTGGCAGTAGATGGCACAATACACCTAATATGAATAACGTACGTTTTGGTGTGTTCAAGAATGTTCAAATGTGTGTGAAATCTTACGGGACTTAACCCATGCATGTACCAATGTCAGTACGACGATATCGGCAACTACGACACGTGATCATCAGCACTGGACACGGGAACAGTGGCACAGCCTTGCGTGATCTGATGATTCCCAATATCTTTATCATGCAGATGGGAGGGCGCGAGTCCGTCGTCTTCCAGGGAAACAACTCCTTGACATCTGTACTTCCAGACCGAGACAAGCTGTCGGCGCCTCGATTATGCTGTGGAAAACATTCGTGTGGTCGTCCAGTGGAGCTGGTGCAAGGCACCATGACGGCCAAGGAGTATCCTACACTGGTTGCAGATCACGTACACCCCTTGATGATGATCATTTTTCCTTTTCCCGGCGCAGAGTCATATTCCAACAGGACCTACATCTACATCTACATCCACAGTCCACAAGCCACCTGACGGTGTGTGGCGGAGGGTACCTTGAGTACCTCTATTGGTTCTCCCTTCTATTCCAGTCTTGTATTGTTCGTGGAAAGTGTGGTGTCACCCCCAGACACCACACTTGCTAGGTGGTAGCCTTTAAATCGGCCGCGGTCCGTTAGTATACGTCGGACCCGCGTGTCGCCACTATCAGTGATTGCAGACCGAGCGCCGCCACACGGCAGGTCTAGAGAGACTTCCTAGCACTCGTCCCAGTTGTACAGCCGACTTTGCTAGCGATGGTTCACTGACAAATTACGCTCTCATTTGCCGAGACGATAGTTAGCATAGCTTACAGCTACGTCATTGGTACGACCTAGCAAGGCGCCATTATCAATTGCTATTTATCTTGTGATGCATGTACCGTCAGACCGATGTTCACCAATTATGGATTAATGTTACGTATTCCAGAAGCTACGCACTATTTTTGCTACTATAAAGACCTTGTCCTGTTCCAGACCTCATGCCTTCCTGCGTGAGTTTAAACGCGTGCCCTTCGGCCTCCCGTCCTAGTGGATTGGCTGTCTTGCCAGTCCACAAAAGAAAGAAAGATTGTCGGTATGCCTCCGTGTGGGCTCTAGTCTCTCTGATTTTATCATCATGCTCTCTTAGCGAGATATACGTAGGAGGGACTCCTCGGTGAAGATATGATCTCGAAACTTCAACAAAAGCCCGTACCGAGCTACTGAGCGTCTCTCTTGCAGAGTCTTCCACTGGAGTTCATCTATCTTCTCCGTAACGCTTTCGCGATTACTAAATTATCCTGCAACGAAGCGCACTGCTTTCTGTTGGATCTTCTCTATCTCTTCTATGAACCCTATCTTGTACAGATCCCACACCGGTGAGCAGTTTTCAAGCAGTGGGTGAACCAGTGTACTGTAACCTACTTCCTTGGTTTTCGGATTGCATTTTCTTAGGATTCTTCCAATGAATCTCAGTGTATCATCTGCTTTACCGACGATTAATTTTATATGGTCATTCCATTTTAAATCACTCATAATGCCTACTCCCAGATAATTTATGGAATTAACTGCTTCCAGTTGCCGACCTGCTATACAGCGTGTTGTAGATAAGTAATGAGACTGGCCGCCGCGTGGCGCCCCAGTCGCTCGCAGGGCGGTCTCCACCTGTACGTCACGTGGTGGGGGATCTGAGCTAACAATAGAACCGGTTCGCAGTCGCGTCGGAGCTGTGGTGCAGTGAGGGTCGAGCTTCGCGTATTACGTTGTTTGTGTGCCCGTGACACTTGTGAAAACGCTGAAGATGGATCGCTCGATAGAACAGCGGTATGCAATCAAATTTTGCTTTCGCTTGGGCAAAACTGCTTCGGAAACTTTTGCTATGATTACGGAGGCCTACAAAGAAGACTCCGTATCAAGAGCTCAAGTGTTGCGGTGGTTTAATGAATTTAAAAACGGGAGGGAATCCGTTGAAGACATGGAACGATCTGGACGCCCTTCAACGAGTCGTGTGGATGAAATGGTGGCCAAAGTGAAAGAACTCCAGGACTCCGACCGTCGTTTAAGTCTCAAAATGATCGCCGATGAGGTCTCCGTGAATAAATTTACGGTTCACCAAATTGTTACGCAAGATTTGATGATGAGGAAAGTTTGCGCAAAGTTGGTTCCCCGAGTGCTCACCGCCGAACAAAAGCAACAACGAGTGGACGTTTGCCGTGAGATGTTGATTGATTTGGAAAATAATCCACACTTTTTAGACAACGTAGTAACAGGCGACGAATCGTGGACATTCCAGTACGACCCGGAGACGAAAGCCCAGAGCTCGGAGTGGCACGCACCGGCATCCCCGCGGCTGAAGAAAGCAAGAATGCCAAAGTCCCGCATCAAGACAATGCTGATTGTGTTTTTCGACAAGCAGGGGTTAATTCACAAATAGTTTGTCCCTCAGGGGAAGACTGTCAATGCCGAATTCTACAAAGAAGTCCTTCAGCGATTGCTCAACGCTGGCGTCTCCACCACGACAACGCTCCCGCGCACACAGCGTTCCTCATGACCTCCTACTTGACCCGAATTGGAGTTGAAGTTTTGCCACAGCCACCATACAGCCCTGACTTGAGTCCTCCTGATTTCTTCCTATTTACGAAGGTCAAAAGATGCCTGAAGGGTCATCGTTTCGACGATATTCCGAACATCCAACGTGCTGTCACGTAGGCACTAGCTGGGATAACTCATACGGACTACAGTGGGGCCTATGAATCTTGGAAAACGCGCTGGCAACGTTGTGTCGACGCCCAAGGCGAGTACTTTGAAGAATATTAACGTTTTGTACAAATTGGATCAATAAATTTGTTTTTCTAGACTGAGTCTCATTACTTATCTACCACACCCTGTATTGTAGCTAAATGATAAAAGATCGTTCTTCTTATTCGCCATTTCACAAGGAATATGATGGAGTGGTCCGAGGAACGCAGTGGTAAGTCCCAATTGATATGGTGGCTCCCCAACTCGTCAGATTTGGGATTTGATTATTGAAAGAGGCGCCAAAACTTATGTCTATCACCTACCCTCCCCCCTCCCCCCACCAACCCACCGAGAATGAGACTTCGCACTCCTGTCTTAACTCCAGGTAGCTTTTTAACTTAGTGTGAACCAATACCTGTAGACGTTCTGCAAAACTTCTTGAGGTAGATCTAAGGAATCCGGCTAACAAGCAAGTATCTTTTTAAGGTAGGTTCATTAGAATACCGGCAGATGCAGCCGATCTACAAAGGAGGCTGCTTAGAGATTACTTGTGCGACACATCTTAGACTGTCAATAGAGAACATCCATTTAAGAAATCGTTCATCCCGTACTCATACGCGTTTGGAAAGGTAGAATAGTCTAAAACAGTGAGAGAGTCGTGAAAAGGTAGGAAAAAAACCTCTTTACACCTCGTTGCTGAGTTGTCTGAAAGTTTTAACAAAGCAATATCTGCTAGCACCACACGCAGACGACTTCAGGTGGTTGGTCGAAAAGGCTGTAAAGCCAGGAAGAAGCCATGGCTCTCCGTCAAGAAACAAAAGGAACGGTTTCAGTGGACTCTGAAATACCAAACGTTCACCGAACGAGGTTCGTCAAATATTGTGTGGTCTGACGAGGCCAACATTGAAGTAGGTTTGTGAACTTGATGCAGCAACATTTGGGTAGAATACAAAATATATTAGTTTAAATATGAAAGAATTCTCTTTCATATTTTTGGTACACTGGGTGTGACCTACGTCAGTCGCCGGATGGGCGAGGAATATAGCCTAAGATGAGTGGTACCTACCATAAAACACGGCGAAGGGAGCATCATGATCTGGGGCTGTTCGAGTGCTGCGGGAGTGGGACAAATGGTCGTATACGAAGGCTGTATGGATTCCACAACGTACATTGAATCGCTACAACCTTCTTTACTGCCCTCTTTTACAACCCTTTTTGACTATAGAAACGTGGGCGGCGTTAAATTACTGCACGATAACGCAACCTGCTATAAACCTGTCGTCACAGCGACTTGGCTTCGAGAAAATAACATCGAGCTTCTGGACTGGACTGCCCAATCAATGGACCTGAACACTATAGTGCATTTATGGGGTTCGGTGAAGGTCAAAGACAGTTGGCACACAATAAAGTCAAAAGAAGAATTTGAAGACCGCCACCGCCTTGGGTGGGAACGCTAGAATTGGTGAAGACCGTAAAAAGCTAGTGTTCTCTCTACCAAAGAGAATTCCTGCTGTAATAAGAGCAAAAGGTGGGTCCACGAAATACTGATTTTTTGTTACTAATAAACATTACAATCTTTTGGCCTAGAGCGTATCCGTTTGTCTGCACATGTAAGTCCATCTTAACGATTTTCATCCCATTCTGATAAGTCCTTCGCGGTGCGCCGATTTATCTTTTCTTTTTCTTTTTCTTAACGTGTATGTAGTATCGCCGACCGAAATAAGTCGAAACACGACATTCAGTTAATGTCACTTTAAATTACACATCTTAATGGAGATGTGTCGAAATCTTTTCTCGTAATTACCTCTTGAAATGTCCTACAGAACATTATTCCACATGTACAATGTTTGATACATTTTTTCATCAGACTTAATTATCGAGGTTTAACGTGAATCACTGCAGTCGACGCTAGACAGACGCATGAAAAGCGATGAGATACAAGAACAGGAAAGTGTCTGACGGGAAAATATTCAGTCTAGGAGCAGATCACTGGTTCTAATACAGTCGTAGTGTGTAGTCATTCATCTATCAGATTCTCAAAGAATTTGCGAGAAGAAACCTTGCCTATAGTGGTAACTGTTTCTATAAGAACCACTCAAATGAATCGGAGACAACTGGAGAAAAGTAAGTAAACTGTTTATTGTTCCAGTTACGATGCGACGGAGCAACCGTTATGTTCCGAGAAGCCACATGTTATGTCCTCGTTGCTAAATATAAATGTGTGGAACTTGGCTAAGGAAACCTGTCGCCATAGGATTTTGGACAGTCAAGCCAAAGATTAGTTGACACAAACGCACTTGAAATAAATCTATATAATTCAGCTTTTTGCTTTTTAACTGCTAAGCTCATGACAACTTGTGGCAGCCCTTGCTTGCTATAAGCAGAGGCGCGACACGAGCGTGCGTCTATGTCCAGTGAATCTTCGCCGGTAGAGCTATCGGTCAACAGATCAGTGTAACGCTCGGCACCACCTACTAACAGTGAATTAATTTCGAACTAGAAGACTAGTGGTCAGGTGCCCATCCCTTGTAACACCGTGCTGGTCGTCTTCATTTGTCCTCAGCCAGGACTTCTTCATTGGGTATGTCATCCTACTCGTGACGATCTTCAAAGGACCGCTCGCAGCACCCACAGGAATCTTCATCGAGGCGCCGGCTCAGGCAGTACCAATAAATTAATCTATTACTGTTTCGAAAGTAATTCTCATACCTGTTAAAACATTTATCCCTCTGTGAGACAAGACGGTTAATATCTTCATGGAGGTATGTGAGCCCTTGGCTGCGGAACCGAGATTGTACCCAGGCATTATCCTGCAACACAAAGATGCCTCACTTCAATTTTTGCAAAGCGTACACGTTTCACTGAGCGTTAATTGTGGCACCATGTTCCAAAAAGTCAATGAGCATCAGTTCCTTACAGTCGAACATAAGCTCATCATGACTTCCCCCGAGTTGGTGTGGATGCTTTTCGATTTACGCTGTGGGGGTGAACGCCTGTATCCACTGTTGGTTCTGACACCTCCTCTCCAGCTCAAAATTATGACGCCATGCTCCATCTCCCACGAAGATACGGGACAGGAAACGATGTTCTTCATCGTGATACAGTTAACGGGGCTGCAGGGATGTAGACAGCATGTTCTGCTCCTCTGTCAGATTGTGAGGAACCCGCTGCCAATAGCACAATGTTGATTTTGAGCGCCTAGGGTCATTTAAGAGATTGTGCATTTCATAAGCTCTCACAAACGCAAGTTTTAAATCATTTATTTGCTTAACCTAGTGTTATAAATACAAAATCTAATTACTGTTCTAAAGTGATTAATATTTAATTCCAAACTGTAAGAGTTTATGCGTATAACAATGCAGTGAAACAGAAGTAATTATACATCAGACGTTTCACTATATAAGTTGCATTAATGTAACATCTTCTGGGTTTTTTTCTTGCACAGTGTTTCAATTATAGAGATAAAATTTACATTTAATTATCTTTCAGTTGATTAAATTACTAAGTTAATTAACTTTCCCTGGCTCTTAGTCGATCTGTGACAGATCTTTTGTTAGGTTTAATTTCAATAAACGTTTGTCAAGAATTGCATTTTCACAGTGATGGTTGAAAAATTTTCTTAGTGGCACGAAAATGTTAATTAAACTCTCTTCTATCTTCCTCATAGTTTACTATCTTAATGATTCTAACATTAACCACGCAAAAATATTCTCTTTTGGATGAAGTTCTTTACACAGTAAAACGAAGCATTTTAAACGATGTAATTCACCCATCATAGCTGAAGCATTCAATTGAAAATACTTTCCATAGAAATTCTGAATGTTTCCAACAATGAATTCATCTTTCTCTGTAGCTAATAGTATTTGAACCTGAAGGAAGAAAATACCTCGTGAATTATATTTATTTGTAACGCTCGTTTTTTCTTACTTCTGATTTTAGCGTATCTACTGTCTCAAACTATTCCGACTAGTCTCCTGAAGCAAACCGCAACAGACGGGATACTTTCTCACTAAACATTCTCCTTCACCTTCTCAGCCTTGTTTTTGTTGAAATATCTAATACGAGGGTCACTCCAAAAGAAATGCAAACTATTATTTTAAAATCCACCTTTTATTATAAATGTTTGAAAGTTTTACAGTGTGTAGATACATCCATTAGGAACAATATTTTCAGTTTGTTCACAGATGTGAAAATTACCGAACTATCAGTTTAATAAGTCACAGCTGCAAAATATTAACGCGAATTCTTTACAGACGAATGGAATAACTGGTAGAAGCCACCCTCGGGAAAGATCAGTTTGGATTCCGTAGAAATGTTGAACACGTGAGGCAATACAGACCTTACGACTTATCTTAGAAGAAAGATTAAGGAAAGGCAAACCGACGTTTCTAGCATTTGTAGACTTAGAGAAAGCTTTTGACAATGTCGACTGGAATACTATCTTTCAAATTCTAAAGATATCAGGGGTAAAATACAGGGAGCGAAAGGCTATTTACAATTTGTACAGAAACCAGAAGGCAGTTATAAGAGTCGAGGGGCATGAAAGGGAAGCAGTGGTTGGGAAGGGAGTGAGACAGGTTTGTAGCCTCTCCGAATGGAAATCGCAAGGAAAGCGTTTCAGAAGAAGAGAAATTTGTTAACATCGAGTAAAGATTTAACTGTCAGGAAGTCGTTTCTGAAATTATTTCTATGGAGTGTAGCCATGTATGGAAGTGAAACATGGACGATAAATAGTTTGGACAAGAAGAGATTAAAAGCTTTCGAAATGTGGTGCTACAGAAGAATGCTGAAGATTAGGTGGGTAGATCACGCAACTAATGAGGAGGTATTGAATAGGATTAGGGAGAAGAGAAGTTTGTGGCACAACTTGACTGGAAGAAGGGATCGGTTGGTAGGACATGTTCTGAGGCATCAAGGGATCACAAATTTAGCATTGGAGGGCAGCGTGGAGGGTAAAAATCGTAGAGGGAGACCAAGAGATGAATACACTAAGCAGATTCATAAGGATGTAGGTTGCTGTAGGTACTGGGAGATGAAGGAGCTTGCACAGGATAGAGTAGCATGGAGAGCTGCATCAAACCAGTCTCAGGATTGACGACCACAACAACAACAATACATAATTTCCATCCCTCTCAACTGACTTAGGCCATCTTGGAACCAGCGCCTGTATACCCGCATGGTAAAATTCTGGACCAACCTGTTGCTCCACTGTTTGGCAGCGTGTACAAGGGATTCATCATCTTCAAACCTTGTTCCACGAGGAGAGTGTTTCAGTTTTCCAAAGAGATGGTAGTCACACGGAGCCAGGTCAGGACTATAAGGCGGGTGTTTAACTGTTGTTCATCTGAGTTTTGTGATCGCTTCCATGGTTTTCTGACTGACATGTGGCCGTGCATTGTCACGCAACAGCAAAACATCCTGCTTTTGTCGATGTGAACGAACAAGACTCAGTCGAGCTTGAAGTTTCTTCAGCGTCGTCACATATGCATCAGAATTTATGGTGGTTCCACTTGGCTTGATGTCCACAAGCATGAGTCCATCGAAATCGAAAAACACCACAGCCATTACTTTTACAAGAGAATGTGTGGTTTTGGATTTTTTTTTTCTTCGGTGAATTTGCATGACGCCACTCCACTAATTGCTTCTTCGTCTCTGGTGAAAAACGATGGAGCCATGTTTCATCACCTGTCTCAGTTATTCCAAGAAATCCATCTCCACCATTCCCATACTGTTCCAAAAGTTCGCTTCACGCCGTTTTTCAAATGGTTCAAATGGCTCTGACCACTATGGGACTTAACATCTGTGGTCATCAGTCCCCTACAACTTAGAACTACTTAAATCTAACTAACCTAAGGACATGACACACATCCATGCCCGAGGCAGGATTCGAACCTGCGACTGTAGCAGTTGCGCGGCTCCGGACTGAGCGCCTAGAACCGCGAAACCACCGCGGCCGGCCACGCCGTTTTTCTTGTCTCTTTTTGAGCCACTGTGAACATCCTTGGAGGTGTGGCGGTACGAGGCCTGCCCTGCTGCGAGGACAATCCTCAACATTGCCGTGCCCGCTTTCATCAAGTAACCTGTTTCCCACCCACTAACCGTACTGCGATGGACAGCAGCATCTCCATACACCTTTTTTAACCTTTTGTGGATGTTTCACACTGTCTCGCTTTCACAACACAGGAATTCTATCACAGCATGTTGCTTCTGACGAACGTCAAGTGTAGCAGCCATCTTGAAGACATTCTGTGACGGCGCCACTCACGGAAACAGTTTGAACTAAGTTTGAAAACAAGCGGGAAGGATGTATCTACACACTATAAAACTTTCACACATACAGAATGGAAACTGTATTTTTACAAAAATAGTGTTCATTTCTTTTGGAGCGACGCTCTTATATTGCATAGCTTCAGTACTTCCTCAGTTGCCTTTGTGACTAGACAATGACGCTTTTCCTTACAAAAATAGTCAGTGCTTTCAGATTTTGAACGCACTGATCAAGGCCAAATCCTCATTGTTGCAGGTTTATCTCAGCACCGTTCACTTCAATAAGCACTAGGCTTAAAAAGAAAGAAAGGAATGTAAAGAAGGATAGCCCATAACTCTGACCTACAGACTGCCAGCATTCCCTTGGTTTCTGAGGTTTCCCCTGATCCATACATCAACACTTCCGAAGTTTCTATTATGCTTTCAATGTGCTTAGCAAGCAATGTACAGATTCATGCTTTGAAGTCCATCTTATTTCATATGACCCGTTGACATTAATAAGAACACTTCGTTTAAAACTATCCCAGCTATGTGTAGAGCATTTTGTACAGTGCCATAAAACGTCACCGATTTTGTTCCAGTAGTTATCTCATGTACTCCAGCGAGATTATGTGAGTGACTGTAACATCGCTCGAACACTGATTTTGGGTTTATATTCAAAATATCCAAAATACGTCTCTGAACACCAGTAATGTATCCAACTACAGTCACAGAATTATCGTATTCTTGTCCACAGCAGTACTCCGGTTTTAGAATGTCTCTTTGCAATTTGTCACAAATTTGTTCTCCAATTTCGTTAGGTGATTTCCCATGTAATAAAATGAAGTCAATAAACATCCCTCTACTGTGACTTCTAAGCCTTCAAGGCGTACATAACGAAATACTTGAGATATTTGTTCGGTATATACTTTGTCTGTTGAACTATTAAACATGATAGAGAAATACTTAGAAATTTTCTTAAATATCCTTATTCCGACACGATGACCAAATAGATTGATCAATTCATTTTGGCTTCGTGGAGAAAGATAAGACATAACATATAAGCTGTTTAAACATATTTTGATAATGTAACAGCTGAATCACATTCGGCAGTTATCACTTCCACAAAGACCTTCTGAGAAAACACGTATGGGTAAGGATTGTCTCGCTAAATACAATACACAATCAAGAATTCTTGTTAATACATCTTTCCATCTCTCAAATGACTTAAGTCGCTCTAATACAACGGCGTCATCGTTTGTAAATTCTGGTGATCTACAGAGCTTTCAGCAGTTTTCAGAATGAATCTGTCAAAACTTCCAGCTAGTTTAGCAATCTATTCTTGCCTGGTTTTCGTCTTTCCCTGCACTGGGCACCAGATCATTTTCAAACACATTACAGATGAGACAAATTGTGTAAGACATTAAGCAGCTGTAAAAAATTCATATAAAATTAATAAACACATACAACTAAGAGGTAAATGTCGCAAAGTACCCTCCTACCCCAAAGACACAAGGACCTTGCTGTCGGTAAGGTGGCTTGAGTTACTCAGGGATGCTGATTGCTGTACCGTAGGTGCAACCACAACGGAGAGCTATCTGTTGAGAAGCTACAAAAACATGTGGTTCCTAAAGAGGGGTAGCAGAATTTCCAGTAGCTGCAGGAGCATCAGTCTGGATGATTGATGACCTAGCCTTGTAACAAAACAGTCTTCCTGTGCTGGTACTGCGAACAGCTCTGAAAGCAAGGGGTAAGAAGCTCTACAACTTCATTAAAAGACGATGGCGTCCTCTTGGGTGAAACATTCAAGTGGTAAAATGGTCCCCAGTTCGTATCTCAGGGCAGAGGCTTCACAGGAGAATGCCGTCATCAGGAAAATAAAACTCTCGTTCTACGGATCGGAGCGTGGAATGTCAGATCCCTTAATCGGGCAGTTACGTTACAAAATTTAAAAAAGGAAATAGATATTTTCAAGTTTTATATAGTGGGAATTAGTGAAGTTCGGTGTCAAGGGAACAGGACTTATGGTTAATTGAATACAGGGTTATAAATCAAATAGGGGTAATGCAGGACTAAGTGTAGTAATGAATAAGAAAATAGAAATGCGGGTAAGTTATTATGGACTGCATAGTCAACGCATTACCGTAGCCAAGATAGACTCAAAGTCCACACCAACCGCTGTGATACAAGCTTGTATACCAATTATCTCTGCAAATGATGAGGAGACAGAGGATATGTTCGATGTGATAAAGGAAATTATTCAGATAGTTAAAGAAGACGAATATTTAATAGTCATAAGTGACTGGTATTCGATAGCACGAAAAGGAAGAAATGGAAAATTAGTAGGTGAATGTGGACTGGGGGAAGGAATAAAAGAGGAAGCCGTCTGGTAGAATTCTGCACACGACATAATTTAATTATCGCTAACACTTGGTTTAAGAGTCTGCAAAGAAGGTTGTATACGTGAAGAGACCTGGAGACACGTAAGGTTTCAAACTGATTATGTAATGTTGAGACAGAGACTCTCGGAACCAGGTTTTAAACTTTAAGACGTATCCAAGGCAGATGTCGACTCTTATGACAATTTATTGATTATTAATTGTAGCATGAAACTGAAGAAATCACAAAAGTGTAGGAGGTTAAGGATGTGGTATCTGGATGAGGTCTAAGAACTAGAGGTAGTTGAAAGTTTCGGCGGGAGCATTAAGAAATGGTTGACTAGAACATGGGACAGAACTACACTAGAAGATGAATGGGTTGCTTTAGGAGATGAAATAGTGATCACAACACAGGATCAATTATGTAAATAGACAAGGTTTAGTGTAAATTCTTGGCTAACATGAGATATTGAATTTAACTAATGAAAGGAGAAAATGTGAAAAAGCAACAGATTAAGTAGGCGAAAGGAATTAAAAACGTCTAGAGAATCAAATTTACAGGAAGAGCAAAACGGCTAAACTAGAATAGCCAGATGGGAAATGCAGGGATTTACAAACATATTTCGCTAGCGAAAGATATTATACCACCTACCGGAAAATGAAAGGGGCCTTTGCGGTAAATGGAAGCAGCTGTATGAGTATGGAGAGCTCATACGGAAAACCTGTCCTAAGCCAGAAGATAAAGCTGAAAGGTGGAAGGATTTTATAGATGGTCTATACACGAGAGGTGTATCTGAGGGCAACGTTATAGAAGTGGAAGAGAACGTAGTGAAGATGAGACGCGAGACACGATGCTGCGTGAAGAATCTGATAGAGCACTGCAAGATCTAAGTCGAAACATGGTCCCGGGAGTAGACGATACTTCGTTAGAACAATTGTTAGCCTTGGGGGACCAAGCTATGAACAAACTCTTCTATCTGCTGTGGAATATGTATTAGACAGGAAAAATATCCTCAGACTTCACGTAGTATATAATAAATCCAATTTCAGAGAAAGCAGGTGTTGAGAAGTGTGATTATCACCGAAGTATCAGTTTAATAATTCGTGGTTGTAAAGTGTTGATGTTGTTGTGGTCTTCAGTCCTGAGACAGGTTTGATGTAGCTCTCCATGCTACTCTATCCTGTGCAAGCTGCTTCATCATCCACTACGTACCGCAGCCTACATCCTTCAGAATCTGCTTAGTGTATTCATGTCCTGGTCTCCCTCTATAATTTTTACCCTCCCCGCCGCCCTCCGATACTATATTGGTGATCCCTTGATGCCTCAGAACATGTCCTACCAACCGATCCCTTCTTCTGGTCAAGTTGAGCCACAAACTTCTCTTCTCCCCAATTCTATTCAATACGACTTCATTAGTTATGTGATCTACCCACCTAATCTTCAGCATTCTTCTGTAGCACCACATTTCGAAAGCTTCTTCTTATCCAAACTATTTATCGTCCATGTTTCAATTCCATACATGGCTACACACCATAGAAATAGTTTCAGAAACGACTTCCTCACATTTAAATCTGTACTCGATGTTAACAAATTTCTCTTCTTCAGAAACGCTTTCCCTGCCATTGCCAGTCTACATTTTGTATCCTCTCTACTTCGAACTTCATCAGTTATTTTGCTCCCCAAATAGCAAAACTGCTTTTCTACTTTAAGTGTCTCATTTCCTAATCTAATTCCCTCAGCATCACCCGACTTAATTCGACTACATTCCATTATCCTTGTTTTGCTTTTGTTGATGTTCGTCTTATATCCTCCATTCAAGACACTGTCCATTCCGTTCAACTGCTTTTCAAAGTCTTTTGCTGTCTCTGACAGAATTACCATGTCATCGGAGAACCTCAAAGTTTTTATTTCTTCTCCCTGGATTTTAATACCTACTCCAAATATTCTTTTGTTTCCTTTACTGCTTGCTCGATATACAGATTGAATAACATCGGGGAGAGGCTACAACCCTGTCTCACTCTCTTCCTAACCATTGCTTCCCCTTCATGTCAATCGACTCTTATAATTGCCATCTGGCTTCTGTACAAATTGTAAATAGCCTTTCGCTCCCTCTATTTTACCCCTGCCACTTTCCGAATTTGAATGAGAGTGTTCCAGTCAACATGGTCAAAAGCTTTCTCTAAGTCTAAATTGTAAAATAATAATATGAATTATTTACAGAAGAATGGAAAAACTGGTAGAAGTCGACCTCAGTAACGAGGAACTGTTGCGTATTGAGACAGATCCAGTATGCAAAATTTGAAATCAAAAGTTTGTTTCAATGTCCACATATGATCATGAAACATGTGAAGCAAGGGTGTTGCAACCAATAAGGGAAATTACCTAGCATTGTATTAAGAAGCTAGCGCAACTAAATGATAACGTTAGACTCCTTTGAATCAGGAACAACAGTTATTCGTTGCTCCTAAAGAGGAAGGCTTGACAATTTTGTGTAATGTCAACAAGCCAACAGAGGTGCTTGTCCAAGCTACAGGGCAGATAACATTTTACGGAAAATGTAAAGGGTATTAAACACAGGTGTTCATACAGTCCGAAAAATAATAACAATAGATATGATCAGTGAAGACATAGTGCAAGCTTTAAACATGGGGATCGACTACTGTATTATAAATACGGAGAAAAGGAACATTTCTAGGTTACAGATAGACATGCCTCATTATATGAGGAGTCCATGACATATCCTGGCCTGCTGCCTTCATACTAAATTAATGGTTGTTTACAATCCTCACAAGAGGCAAGAAATACGTTTTGGTTATAAAACGGTTATTTTATCAAAATTTTAGCAAAAATTATTCTCTGAGTTTAGACATCTTCATGGCATCTAGATTTAACACATTTTACACTTCAAAAGCACTCAAAAACAGGAAATTATACACTAATTACAGTGCATAAAAATGAAACTCTCAGCCACTGTAATATTATATTGTTTTTAATGGCAAACAGTTGGGAAAAGTTGGGTTTTGACATTTAAGAGATATGACTACTCGAAAAACGATATTACCCCGAACCAGAAATGTTGATTGGGAAAAAAATTACTGTTATTTGTCTCCACAACAAGAACCAATGTGTTATTTTATGGTATTTGTTTAATTCAGCATGTGGAATTATATAAGGATAAACTATTTTTAACCCAAAATATTTTCGTTGTCAGGCTATTATACAATTGTGGTTTTTGGCTGGCTAAAAAAGCCTTCTCTGCTATTTTCACTAGTTTCTATTCTAGACCACGAAGAGGGTATGTTCCACTGGTTGTACTACGTCAGAACTTTCACGACTTATGTTACTATGTTTCTCACGAATGGTGCATTACACAAACCACCATTGTAGGAGAGGAGGTGAAAGTGCATCATATTCTATGCTAGGAAAACCATAATTGGAATTGTTCACTGGAAAATGCTGGTTGTTATTCCACTACGCTAGATTCGTTACTTTGGTACAAAAATGTGAAAATTTAAATTATGGCCCGTTTTGAGAGGGTATCATTCGCCGAATTTCTAGATTTTCTGTTTTTGATACAGGTGTTCTAAACAGTATGTGCCGAAGTGTGTGTATGTTGACCTTGTGGACTACATACTTTGAATGTGAATCTCAGATATATGTGAACAAAAAGTTTGTGTATTTGCTATATGGTACAATACTGCGCTGCCAAGTCATATATTTCAGGTAAAAGCTTGAAAGACAAAGCTGTATACGTTACGGCACTATCTTACATTGCCAATAATATTCGGTGACGGTGGGTTTAACAAACGAGCTTACAACACCTGACGTTATTCAGAATTTTGGATGATAAGTTGTAAGAAACAGATTGGGCTGTTAAGCGATGACAATAATTGAGAATGTGTGTTCTATCATTTCGATGTGAAAAGTTTAGTTTGAACATTCGCTATAGAAAAACTTTTTATGAATAGCTGGTAATATCGGCTTCTCCGTGTTTCCCATAATTAATCTGATCATTTAATTAAGTTGTACATCTCCAAACGTACCAAGATTCAATAAATGGTTCAAATGGCTCTAAGCACTATGTGACTTAACATCTGAGGTCATCAGTCCCCTAGACTTAGAACTACTTAAACCTAACTAACCTAAGGGTATCACACACATCCATCCCCGAGGCAGGATTCGAACCTACGACCGTAGCAGCCGCGTGGTTCCGGACTGAAGCTCCTAGAACCGCTCGGCCACCGCGACCGGCCAATAAAACAGTGCAGCAAGAAACATAGTCCATCTGTCCCAACGAGCACAAGGAGAAGTCTCTCTGTACTAAAGCAGTAACGATGAAGACAGAGCTACGACCAGGCAGTGTGAGTTTAGTATCATGTTGCAAAGCGGCTGCGAGTGTTAGTAGGCTGATTCGGTATTGCCAGCCCCTCTATGTTGCGGCGTCAGAGGGCGCTAATGGAGTCGACCCACTCGAGGTGAGGCTCAGTGTGCGTACTCCATTGGGTCCACCGGATTCCACACGATTGCTGTCAGCGTTGTACAGAAACTTGCCATTCCATTCCCAACCGTGGAACACTTGTAAGGTGGTATCGATACGTGGTACCACACTAACATGAAATAATGTTTCTGAACCCCTATTTACATAAAACAACTTATTACAGTATGTGCGAGGAATAGTTCGTTGCCTGCCGTGGTGGCCGAGTGGTTCTAGGCGCTTCCAGTCTGGAACCGCGTGACTGCTAAGGTCGCAGGTTCGAATCATGCCTCGGGCATGAATGTGTGTGATGTCCTTAGGTTAGTTAGGTTTAATTAGTTCTATGTTCTAGGGGACTGATGACCTCATATGTTAAGTCCCATAGTACTCAGAGCCATTTGAACCAATAATTCGTTAAAGATTGGTCATTTCATTTGGTTACACCCTGCATGAGTATGCTGTGAAGATGTATTTATTTGTACTACTATTACTATTGACAACATAAGTAGGGTCCTAGAACGCATAAGTTTTGTTTTCTCTAGCAGATGGTGGTGGCAGAGGAGCACGGCTTGATTCAAGGTGAAATTTCGTCCAAAGAGCTGGTCACTTTGCCACTCAGTAAGACCTTACCATAACAGTATATACGACGCACAGGAATGCAGACAAGAACGGAAGAAGATTAAATCTGGAGGTGTTTGAGGATATGTGATACAACATTAGGTTAAAGGATATATAACACTTGAAATGTGAAGTTAGGCATTGTAATGAAGAGCAGCTGAGAAAAGTGGCTTACGGAATATCCTTAGTAGAAGGAACATTAGGATATTTGTGTTTTACGATAATTTTCACTGGAAGGAGTAATACAATAGGAAGACAAAGAGTTGTTCATGTTAAGTTGGTTTTTGCAACAGAAATGAAAACATTAACCCATTTTTGTTTACCTAATTGATGAGTTGATTATTACCTTCAATTGAAAAAATTATGTTAATGAAGAGTGTACCAAGTTTAAATATTAATGCATAAAAAAGTGAAAAATGATACGTACTGTGAAATATCCGTTAATTTTTGTACCTTACTTGAGTTTCCGTACTTGACATAGTCATGATCTTCAATGATGCGAGGTACTGTTTATAAACTGTATGTGTTGTTCACGTGGAGATTAGAAATATGCAAACGTTAAGGAGATGCACAATATTTAGTTTTAGAGAAACACAAAACCGTCAGAGAGAAGCAGCGAATAGCTGCGTTGAATGCAAATTTGTGTCTTACTTATGCAAAATGTTGCGGTGGTGATACATCTTAATTAGAAAGACACTCGTTCAACCTTTGCAAGTAAAATTAAGGTCCTTATTTTGCTCAAGAATAATAGTCGTTGACTACGAAGTCTTTAGAGAAAAGTACTAACTCTTATGCACTGAAGTGGAAAACATAATGGATGCAGCCCCTGATGAAGAATGCAGGGTAGTTCCACAGGGAGCAGTACTGCAACTTGATAAAATACTAGATGAGATGACATCATGCACCATAGTTAACTATAATATGAGTATGGGGCTGATGTATATCTTTACAAAACTAGTTAATCATCTGTTTATTTCGAGAGTCACAGAAAATAACTCCAGTTTTCTGTTACAATTAGTTTCTTTATTTCAGTAGAGAACGGTTGCGTTATGTCTACAAATGCGAAATTAATTCATTTGTGTAGAAGCCGTCCTTCACCCAGAAATTTTCATCACAAAGGAGCGAGTGTATAGGCAGTTTGTCAGCGACTGCCAGCCAATACGTAATATGAAATCACTTTATTGCTCCCTGAAAATCATAGATCTGAATTAGGTGTTCAACACGCTGAGTCATCACTCCATGTTGAAAAACTACTCTGATACCATTAATTTCCTTCGTTACTTCTGTTCGGTGTCAGCTATAGTTTGTATCATCTCCTGCTCAATTCTTTTCCATGTTGGTTGGATACACTGTCTCATCTGCATATTTTGCATTGTTGATAATTTGTCCATCTGTCCTAAAAAGATCTGTAGTTTGAAACTTCATTCTTCTAATGATCAAACATATTGATTTCCGTTTACCACTATCAAGTATTCTATCATCTTTTATTAATTGCGATTACCATTTCGAATATTACTCAGTTTCAGGCATAAATCTCAAATGCAAATATTCTTACAGATATGAATTCAGCTGCTAGATCAGTCACGATGTAAGTAAAAACGGTCTTCCAGTCATACATTGCGCAAATAAACACAAAACCACATAAAAACCGCCACAGTAACCTATTTTCTCGCTTTCGTACTCTCTTGATGTTCGAAATATCGGCTGTATTTATAAGAAATATATTTGTTTCTGTCCCCAGTCACAGTTTTATTTTGTGTGATGACTGTAGCTCTCGATGTTAAGTAACATAATCACGCCATACTAAGCTCAAAACAACCACTTAAAAATAATTTTCTCTGTGACTGGCAACGTTTGATATAAAGTGCAACCTTAAAATGTAGGCTGCACCGTCTCCTTGGTGCGCAGACGTGAACTCGCTTTTTCAAGTAGGTGTGACTGTATTAAAAGTAAAGATAATGATAATCTGTATATGGAACGTTTTTAGCCGGGGCTGTGATCGAGCGGTTCCAAGCGCTTCAGTCCGGAACCGCGCGACTACTACGGTCGCAGGTTCGAATCCTGCCTCAGGCATGGATGTGTGTGATGTCCTTAGGTTATTTAGGTTTAAGTAGTTCTAAGTTACAGGAGACTGATGACCTCAGATGTTAAATCCCTTAGTGCTCAGAGCCATTTGATTTTTGAACGATTTTATTTAACACTGGCTTTGTTTAACCTTCAGATGTAAAGGGAGCGGAAGGGCTGACCCAATAAAGTGAACATTTCATTTCCAATGTGCTTATTAACTGCCAAAACAATATCATATAACATTTAGCAGGCAAAATTATTTACGAAACACGCATTACATAAAATCACAAGCAAGTTAATAAATCATTAGCCAACAATCTCCCACATGAGAAGCGCCACTCGGGCAAAATATTTAAGAAACTGCATAAAATCATTAATAAACCATTAGCAACGAACTCATATAAAAATTGACAGAAGCCGCTGAGGCTGAATTTCACCATACCTTTAACCAAACAACTCTAGCTAAGACACGTTATTTAAGACCCTTCCAATTCCAATACTTTAACATTCCATGTAAAATAACCGTGGACACACAGCCTCAACTTGAACACGAATACCTAGAACATATTTATTAAAACGTAACTTGGTCAATCTTGCAAATTAATAGACTGGAGGACCTTGCAGAGCGAACCACAAAATTATTCAAATTCCCATTGGCTTGTAAGATAGGCTTTTAGGGTATAGAAAGTTAGAACTTTGTACAATCACAAACGTGTAACAACAGAAGTAAGGCCCAAGCTTGTAAGGCCGTAATTTAACCATGGACGGTGGAACCGATTGAGGGAAGTAAACTTAACGTCGAACCAAGACGTGGCTTCGTTAGCAACCCCACGTCGAGTAGGCCACCGAAATGTGAACCCAGCAAACTCTACCGAAGAGGAACACACGAGGTCAGGCAACGTCCACCGCACTTAAGGGAAACATATAATATATACTGAAGCTCTGCGCTTCGGTTGCCCGCTGCCTCAGCTCACTGAAACACAGACCACAACCGACAACAGGAGGCCAAAAGAACTGTTCTTAATTTTAACGTTCAAGAATGACCAGTAAATTAACACTATAAAATCAAGGCTCAACAACAACTAATTTCATTCGCAAGTTTTTTGTTTAAGTGAAACAGTACTTGATAAACAAGCGCTAAGAGTGATAAATGAACTAGCTCAAGAGAACCGACACTCACTAGAGCTTAGTGACAGACATTTTGGCCACCTTAAGTAGACCCGCAAAGCTCAACACGGTAACCTTCAAAAATAAAAACACAGATTGCTTGCAGCGGAAATATTGACATGGATTAACCTATATCGTAAGCAAATTAAACACTTGTTAGTAATAGCTAATAAACTAACATCCTGCAAATCATCAATATATGCGGAAACAGAGCACACTCTTAGTAAGAGGCATCAAATGAAATCGAGCACATATAACGTCACGCGTCCGGCAACGTCTTACTGTACCAAGAGCGATCACAACCATAGCTAACTAAGCGCTCTTAGTAATTAGAGCACTTAACTGGTTCTCTTAATGCTGGGGCGCTTTTGCGAATACGTCAGACCATCGCTCCGCAAGACCATAGCATCGTGTCCCTCCAAGGAAGCGGGCACGTCCACAGGTCGCGAGGGTTGCCGGAGATTCCAAAGCACCGGTCAACTCCCGCCACCTCCAGTATAACCACGTGATAACCGCTTCCCGGCCTCAGGGACGCCGTCTTCGCTTCTGCTCGCCAGCCAATCGCCGACTCGCGCACCGCCGCCTTCCGTTCTCAAGGCGTTGTTCCCCTTACTCACGGTCGGCACTCGCTTATGTCCCGAGCCGGCCTAAGCCCAAAGAACTGTGTACTAGGAAATCGATCGTACTCGTGTCAGAGATACTACTGGCGCCGCTCCCGCCACGGCTCAGTAAATACACGGAAACTATAGTCACTCTATGTACAGAGGACTGCTTTACATTTATGTTATTTTTTGAACGTAGGATGGCTGATGATGATATTTGGTACCAATTATTTTATCCGAAGGTGTTGGTCTGAAGGTAAGGTATACTAGAAGTTTCAAACGCAGTAATAAGAAATAAAATATATTTTGATAGCAGTAACAGGA
Source organism: Schistocerca americana (assembly GCF_021461395.2). NCBI lineage: Eukaryota > Metazoa > Arthropoda > Insecta > Orthoptera > Acrididae > Schistocerca > Schistocerca americana. Next base: position 205,387,279 of record NC_060125.1, on the reverse strand, counting down.
AACGAGCATGATTAATAGACTAATTCTGTGAATGCCTTCTTTATAATGCTCTCTATGTATAGCTACAGTAAAAAGTCTAGGAGATTAAATTATTGCTTCTTGCTCCCTTTTTGATTCTAACACTACTAGCATATCTCTTCTTCAGATAGGGTTACGCTTTTTGATCAATTTCCTGATTGTGACTTGGTCTTCGATCTCGTCTGTGTACTCCAAGTATCTGTATTACTTCTAAGAGCTTGCTTGTAGTGACCCTCTCACAAGCTTTTGGCGTAGTCTGTGTAAAGCTAACACAGTACCATATTTATTTCTAATCGACTTTCCGTTAGCACTCTCAACAGCACGGGAGCCTCCCATGTCTCTCCTCATTTTCTAAATAGAAACTTATCTTAATCCAAGGCCTGCCCTATCACATTTTCCAAACTTTAGTAATTATTATAATGTTCCCTATATATGAAATGCGACCGATCGCCGTTCGATCACTAATTGTCCCTTCTCGTATGTTGCAGTTCTTTGTTAAATCAGTTCCCTATTTGATAGATGATACTGAATATTGTACTCTATTTCTTAATTTCGTCGTCAGCTGCAACTTTATCTTTCCACACGGTCTTCGATTTTATAGATTATAATGCTCATCAAAGATGTGCAGCTAAAGAAATGTAAAAAAAAAAAAAAAAAACACAAATTTGCATCAACTTCCGCAACACAATTAATTACAATATTAATAAAGAGTACTGTAAACTACATGAATAGTACAATTGGACAGTGTATAAGGTAAGTAAGCCTTGTAGTGTTCTTTAGTTTCCTGGACGATTGTAAGCATTCTTGGCAGTGGCTGAAAGTCTGTACTTCGTGTCTTCAATGCGTTCAATACGTGCTCTATAGGATTCCAATTGCAGGAGTACAAATCGCAGACCTATAGACGTGCAAGATTATCTTAGGCGGACGAGCATTATTGGTCATGACGAATTCTGGATGGTTAAATATTTGAAGAGTGACACATGTGCCCGTAGGGTATCATCTGCATAACCCTGGATGTTATGAAGAACATGTTCATCCATCACTAATAACCTTGTCACTCCTTCTTCACACCGAACCTTATATGTTTTCACAAAGCTCTCGCTATTTTACTGACCTGGACTCTGCTTCTAGCTATACGAATGCACGATGGGAATCATTTTGCTAACCGAAGCGACGTTCATCTACAAGAGACATTACTCTGCAGTTTGCTGGGGTATACTTGATGAAAATAGGAAGAGCTGACGGAACATCTGCTGCAGCAGGAGAGATTAAGTGGAAACTTCGATTGAACAATGGCAAGTGAACAGCTCTGTACTAGGTCTATCTTAGTTAGTGCCATGCACAAATAAGGTATTATTAGCGCTATTAGTAGCAGGTGGTCTTTGGAGAAAACGTGGGGGTGCGGTCGTGTTGTTAGCTCTGATTTCGTCGGTATTAGCTCCGATGGCGGCCACAGTGAAGTGTATATACGTAGCAGTCTCACTGCGGTTCGCGCGGCAGTCTGTTTATCGGTCTCGCAGGCTTTCACGACAGCCGACGGGATAGGACCTTATACAGTAATTTGCTTTTTTGGTGCTCAGATTGACTTTCTATGGCATTTATGCCTTAATTTTAATTTCCTTAGCCCATGGAACATGTCTAGTAAATCACAGTTGTTTCTTAGGCCACATTATGCTGGCAATATGTGCTTATTATGCTATTTCATTCATGTTTTGTCTGTTAGGCCTAGTTTACCCCTTGTGAAAGAATCAGAGGACCTTTTTGTGCCTCACCCGCAAGGCATCTCGCATGCTACTTGATAAGGATGTTGGACGTGCACGACTGGTGCTACTTTATTGTATGAAATGAAGTAACTTAGTCTTCACATTTGTATGGGCCCCCACATTGTTAATCAATTTTATGAATAATGCCACTTAGTTTTCCTGTTTACTTCTATTTTTTATTTGTTTCTTTTTTTGTATCGTCGGGAGATGGGATTTACATCCTGCAACGCGCGTCATTTGTACGATTTTATGGAAATAATGGATTTCTCCAGTCCAACTGGAGCGGATTTATCATCATGAAAAATATATCAAAAACTTAAATTATTTCTTCCTTGTTGAGCACCACGGTTTTTCTTTCTTGGACATCTAGTACCATCAGAATGACTGAGGGGTGGACACAGATAGTAATGTAGCAAAAATTTATCAAGAAAAAAAATTTAAAAAATAAAAAGTAAATGGATAAAGGGTGTCAGAGCACTTAGACTGGGTAGAAACGGCATGAATGTCTCTGCGCGGCTTGCTTAGTCTCTTACATCTGACCAAAGTATTGAAGTGGCCACCGGCAGTGTAGATTCGGCTGTAGGGAAGTGGCATTCTACTGCATCTTGGGTTCTTCTTTCCTTCTTAATCTCGCACAGCGGGCAGTGCGTGGCAGAATACTGGCAGCTGTAGACGGTAGAATGACCCGTTGTACGTGTTCAGGCCGAGAGAATTGGTGTCAACGGTCCAGTAGCCAGGGGTACACGGACTGCGAGTTCACCGTTTAGCTAGCAGTTTATCGGTGGCCACACTACAGAGGCATCACACAAGGAATCAGAGTTCAGCCGGATGTATACCATTTGAGAATGTTTCGAAGCACCTTTCGTACAGTGGACCACAGGATATTCAACTGTCGTGACACAGCAAACGCACTCCCTGACGGTGGGAAACTCTGCGCAACGTTGCCAGCCATAGCAACAGCGATTTCATAAACCACCCGTGGTGCAACCGGTCTGCAGCGTCTTCCCGGAGCGACACCCAGTTCTCCAGTTGACTCACCATGCTCCGCACAGCAAGTGGAGAAGAGGATTCTTCCGCAATCCTTTCAGCTGCAGGATTACTGTTGTTTCAATAATAGAGCTTCACCAATAATGCCCTCCTTCTTCTCTCCAACCTCATGTTGACACATCAACAAGTGCAATGCTACCCGTCACGTTTGTGGGAGTATGAATTACGATGACTGATCACGGCACCTGGTGGCCTTAGTTGGCGCTGAGACGCACCGAAGTCATGCACCCCATAATTTGGACGTCAATGGTAGCAAGTTTGGTAATCGCACAGTAATTAATTTTCGTTTTATAAAGTGGAAGTTTAATAATAACCAACCGGTACTATTTTTACTATTTAGTATATATGTAGAATAAATTAACATCTAAATTCTCTATTCATCGACGGCTTCTGTTCCTCTCTCGTGTATCCACTAAAGAGCCACACAGCGTGCAAAGAAAGTTCATTCCACAGGTAAGAGACGCAAGGCTGGCTTCAGAAAAGAAAACAAAGTCGAAGGTTCTTGAGAACAGGCATTATACTAGAATGAAGTTGAGCAAAGTCTGGACAGGGGAAAACGGAACATGGAGCAGAGTAGAGTCTAAGCATCGCCATTAGCACCAAGGGAAAGGGCTGACCAAACACTGAGTATCAAGTCTTGAGGTCCCAACACGAAGTATCACTTTTAGTGAGTTTCTGTGTATCCAGACGAAAATTTCCATCGAGTGTGTCCACCCAGTCTCATCACTCAGCCGAAAAACAGTTTTCTTCTGGCAGTGTTTGCTCAGTCTCATTACTCTCAAACCCGCTGGTTCAGTTGCATATCTGCCCTATCTTCAACGGTGAGTTTCTATTGACATATCTTGTCATTGATTGACGATATGTGTGCCATCCAATACAAGATTCCACCTGGGCTGTTCTCCTTCTCTTGAATCCCCGTTCCAGGGGAATGACAGCTGGTGACGAGCCCCTATGTCAGTCGTATACCTTTCATAGCCAGGTCTCCCCAGGGGGAAACAGAGCACAGAATCCGCGTGACGGAACCGCAAGGGTTGCACTCGCTGTTCATCATACGCTTCATACATGTCGGGGAACCACGCGCCCGGCAGTTCCCTCACTCTGTATTACTCGGTGCCCACTGAGCGAGAACAGGGCAACAAGCGAGTGGTCCTGCTGTGTGTCTACAGAAACACAGGCTCTGTACAGCCTCATCACCAAGTAATGGCACTAATGGGCCCGGCAAGAGTTGCAATGCATGTATAATTAGAATTTGATTTCGGCTGCCGATTTTCCATGTTGTCTAGGGAGAAAGTTTACGTTGTATACCTGAGAGTGAGGAAGAACAGCCACAGTGACCGATGACTATGGTCGTGCATAACGAAAATTGAAGTGATAATAGAATAATGAACGTCACACAAGATCACTGGTGCAGCTGTGGAACTGTAAATTTGATTGAAAGGATAGCTGACGAAATAATGCTCGCATCAAGATTGCTGCTAAAATGTCCACGACATTGAAATAAATAAAAATGATTTATGTCGAGGAGAGCCACAACACATTAGAAAATGCCAGTTTTTTATAATTGACAGAGGAAACGTCAGTCCAGCTACAATATTGGCTGGCGTGTGTAAATCTAGTAAATAAACTAATAGGACTGGTTACAATTGACACCAGTAAGTGCGATGACCAGAAAGATGAAGAAAGCGGAAGAAGTTATGGTAAGCAGAGATGGCCATTATTCGAATAAATTTCTGTCCGCATAATTATTCGAATATGTAGATTTATCACACAAATTAATTTGTGATCAAATTATTTGTAACTTAACCAACGAGTAACGCAGAATGCAGCTACATTTCCTTTGTTAATTTCTTCTACCGAATTCGACTACTACAGTTCTTTCCATTGGCTCATTACGTTTCCTGTATGATAATTACTTTGTTGTCTTGGTTATTCACAAGAGGACCACGTCTACACGTCGTGACCAATTTCGTTCAGATATGTGATACGTGCAGAGCTTGGCCAGAAATAAAACTAACATAACTTGACCTCCAGATAGAGAACTAGAAAATTTTTATCCGGTGTCGGATGAGACATTAACCATTTATGTAAAACTTTGTACTGTGAAACTATGTGGCCCCAGACCTCTGGCAAGTTACGTTAATGCAAGTACGCTTAAAAATTACGATTACTGATTCCGAACTGCATATAACTAAATGTAAATCAACAGACAGAATACTACCATTCCTAATTTTATTTTACTTACCATACTGCATTACCCATTTGAACTTATGCTCTCTTCCCGAAAACATGGCTCACTGTTACGCAATAGCGGAAGGCGTGACAGTACATGTATTACCAAAGCTATCTTTCATTCAGTAGTGGAGATAAGCTTGATGAAATACATGTAAATGATTAGGGAAGTAGATCGAAATTATATAGAATCATTTTAATGACACAAAGAGACAGTACTAACACACATTATACCGTCGCTATCAGTGTCACACAGCATAAAGTTTACTTTTGTAAATACCCGTTAAATTACGTAAATATGGCCCTTTTCCTTTCTTAAGGAAGTGCTCTAATGTGGAGAGATTACGACATTTTTATAAGAACGTAAGAGGCATTAAGTTCTATTTGCTACAAGCGCTAATCGCAAAGAATTGTAGTGTAAAGATTTCATTGTGTCTGTCAATACCCACGTATTGGTACTGTTCAGTAGTACATGACTGGCAATCACCCTAGATATCACACGTACATGTTGTTAGACACAATACTCGCGATCAGTCCTTGTAGCAAATAGAACTTAATGGATCTTACACTCTTAAAAAGTGTCTTCATTCTATGACATTATGTCAGGATAGTTTTCTATCGTAAATCACATCTGTGAACATCTCAAATAAAATTTACTTCTGTGCAGCACTCTGCCATTAAGCCTGCTCTCTCTGCCGTGGCACCCTCTCTGACTCATAACCGTTTCCGAATCCTTTGCCCGCTAGAGATCTGCTCAGCAATACAACCTCTGGTATCCAGTGAATATGTATTACTCATGTGTCTAGGCATGGAATGATACTAATACTAATAAACAAATAATATAATCCGTCAAATATACAAAGTGTCATTTTTCATGGTTTTTATTTTATAATCATAACTCATCACTTGTACACCTTCGAGGTTCATCTGTATTTCTGTCCCTGACGAAAGGAGAATTTGAAAAAACTTCAGGGGAATATAATAAGGAACGACAAGAAAAATTCGAATTACAAATTTCGAATGATGTTATGACTTATATGACAAAAAAACTTTGTTTTGAATGTGGTTACGAGTTGAAGCTAATGTGGAATCACAACGAATTATTTGCCAGAAATTACAGAAGAATTGATAGTTTCTCAAATGTGCTGAAGGAGATTGCATATTGAAAATCACATCTAGTTTTTTGAAATAAAGACGATTTCTAGTGATGTAAAGCAGCTATATCCTCTTTGTATGTTTAGAACATATTTTTATCTAGTGTCACAACGGCAAATCTTCGATACTTAAACAAAGGTTTGAATTAGGTTCCTGCAAAAACAAATTTGTTCTGTTAAGTAATTTAAGAGCTACATAAAGTACATTTGTTTAATACATAACAAAGAACAGGAGTAGTAAATGTTATTAGATTTTGTGTTTGCTTGTTATTCGTAACACCGTTTATTCGCAGGCGATGAATAAATGTTTCTGTTGATGTAACTGATTAATGTATCGAATTACATTTATTATTCATGCATGTGCACACTTCTAGTTTTAATTGTATGTGCAGGTGAACGGAAACGCAAGGTATCTGCATGACTTTGAAGGAACGATCACTCGACTGTCAACAGGAGTGCCAGCATCGGTAATCCTGGGCAATTTAAACTCTGTCGCGCCCTAAACACCCGCGTGAACACCACAAGGATCATGCACGCGCTTGCAGTGCTCTAGAAACAGTGGTCACCTCCACTCATCAGTGTTGTCCATGACTCGCGTCTTGGCGAAGAGTTTCCACACACTACAAACAAGGGCATAGCTGTTTCTTTTGTGCTTAACGACAATGCAGGCCAGTCACACAGTCGTCCGGTGCTGTCAGATGCTAATTCGTTTTCATATCCTTTTTTCGCTGTGACACTAAATGAAAGTTGTTCCACCTCCTCTTGTGACGAACACCTTCAGTTATCTTTCAGTGTGGTCCTAAGAGCCATATGTAACTACTTCGCCATGCTTTGACGAGAGTAGTTGGTAAGAAATACACAGAACCCTCCTCACACAGTGTTCGCACCACCCACTCTCACCTTTATACATACAGTTTCGTTTTCCCTTGCAACTTGGAATCGAATAAAGCACGTTATCATAACAGGAAAGGCTCCTTTAATAAATGGGTAGTAACGTTCTGGTTTGCACAGTAATGTTAATTGAAGCTTGTAGCTATAGTTCATCTTTTGTTTGACCGACCATATTTCATTGAGCTTAATGGGCACCTCCGTAAACAAAATATGCATTTCTTTCGTGTTCCAGTTTTTTCTGTACAATGCTGCAGTTGTGCGAGAACTGTAACGGAGACAGTAATTCTGAAAAAGGATTTTTCATGTCCACTCTCTGCTGCGTAAGTGTAAGCTCTATTTTTGTGAATGTGAAAGAGTGTACTTACGAAAGTCGCCTGTGTTGAGAAGACGCTTGTCAACTTCAGCACATAATCTGCACGCCTTCCTGCCGGATTTAATAAAACAATACGCCGTTACCGTATGTGACTGATTTTTCGCCGTATCCAGTACTTTAAATACCGTCTATAGGAGGTCACAAATACAGTTTTGTAGAAACACTTATCTTTTTGGTACAGGCTACCTGTATAGTTGTAGTGTCCACATTTAATGTACTACACGAATGCAAATACCATCGCTGCCTTGCTCAAAATCGTATAATGTAGACTAATTAGGTAAAGGGAACAGGATGACCACCGCCCATACATCCTACAAAGACATCAGGACTTTGTATGTCCATCCTTCTGATTGGAGGTTTGATGGAAGTCTGCCGTTCACACATATAACAAAAAGGAACACCTACAGCTGTCCTTACGATGTTATTAATATTAAGGCTACCAGTTTCGGAACTACAGTGCACCATTTTCAGGTCTTAACAGACGCTACGGGTGTGAAATCCTATCGTATACAAGATTCCATCAGTGGCCAACAGCTATGAACTGGTTTTTGCAGACTAAACAACGAAGTTGCGTCTCCAACCATGAACTACCAACCCAAGTTATTGATCGTTGGAAACACAACATCGTTGTTACAGGTACTCTACGAAAACCAGTTCATAATTGTTGGCCACTGATAGAATCTTGTATACAATAGGAGTTAAACTCCCTCAGCGCCAGTTAAGGCCTGAAGATGGTGTATTGAAGCACCGACACTGTTAGCCATAAAATAAATAATATCACACTGTAGGTGTACCATTTTATTACATACAAACATATCCGCTTTTCCATCCGATGTTTCATTTCAAGTGTCAGAGGAAGGGCTACATGTATAAACCTTCACTCCTCGGAGACGGATGGCACCCGTTCGTGCACATATTCACAGACTGCACCTGCATTGCTTTACTGAACTGAAGGAAAAGTCTTATTGGAAGTAATTTGGAAACTTGAAGTCCAACGAGAAGCAAAAAACACTCCTGTTGTAAGAGGGTTTGATCGGCGCCACTCATATCGCTCGAGAAATTAAATAACAACCTTGAAAACATTTTCCACAGCTGTGAAATTCTGGTACATCAAGAATTTCATTGGGCAGAGCCCTTCGACACGTTTGTAGCCACAACATTTTTTTGCGTCGCGTACATTTAGTGTCTGTCTATGACATTCCTAAAGTAGAAGACCCTATTCAGAATACTGTATATTATTTGTATATGTGGTACCCAATGGCGGAACTGGAAAAGGCAATTTTCTAATTTAAGTTCATTACAAAGAAATTAAAGTGACTGAAACAAATTGAAAGGAGTGCAACGGAAGGAGGAAACGAAATGAAACTTCACGGGGGTGAGAGGGTATGTGATGTTGCTGTAGGAATGACGAAATCGAATCAAAGTTACAAAGATCTAGGCACTACGAGTCCAATTATCAATATGATGTTGCAACCTTTCTGCCCCAGATGCATTTACTGATTCGGTTCCGAAAGGTGTCGAAAGCCATACGATCCTCACCTGAGACCAGCTGCCTGACTACTTTTAAAAATTATCTTTGATATCCTTGATAAACGCGATGGGATAGAGTTGACGTGCAGGCTTGTCCTCCCATATTCTGTCGCAAACAGATCTGGGAATTCTGCTGGTCGTGGAAGTACCTCACTGTGGTGTTCGTTGCATCTGTCACAGAGGATTGCATTTATCATCGTTTACATAACCGCCGATATTGTGAAATATACAAAGTTACATTGGTATCCGACAATGTCTTCTGGGTACTTCATAGTCTTTGTCAGGCGGTGTAATACTGAATGGACGTTCAGAAAATAGTACTCTTCTAAGGTGGACAATTCTAACTTGAGTAAAAGTTACGTGCCGACCGCTGTGGCAGAGCCGTTCTAGGCGCTTCAATCAGGAACCGCGGTGCTGCTACGGTCGCTGGTTCGAATCCTGCCCCGGTCATGGATGTGCGTGATGTCCTTAGGTTAGTTAGATTGAAGTAGTTCTAAGTATAGGGGACTGATGACCTCAGACGTTAAGTACCATGTGCTCAGGGCCATTTGAGCCATTTGAACCAAAAGGTACGTAATACTTTTCAAAGACTATGTATGACGATATATTCCTCAGAAACTAGGTGATTTTGGATTTGTTTCTATGTGAACTTAAATTATAAGTTTTTATGAAAGAACGTCTTACTGACAGGCATTACACAGTCTTTAGACAACGGACATGTACTATCAGCGTTCCCTTTTGTAGTTTGTCATATAACTACAGATTTTGTATCCTACTTCATATTTTCCATACATTCAAATGGATGCAACGTTGTTTATAAAGGCTACGACCTCACTTGCATTTAATGTTCTTCAGACATATAAGTGCTATAACTCTGATCGAGACGGTTCGTAAAACTCTTTTCATCTTTTCTCCTGTTATTTTCTTGGAGGAACACATGGTTTATAAGAGTTACTTACGAACTCTTCTCTCATTTTTCAGCTCATATCACAATTTGCTACGTCGGGAAAAGTAAGTGTTACCAATCATGGGAAAATTATTGAGTTATCAAGAATTTTTAAAGAGACAGGTGGTGAAATTTCTTCGCTGTTATTTCGAATTCTAATGTCTTTTAGACATTGAGATGAGTGTTCATGCATGAATCATCATTTTACTAGACGGAGATACGTCCTTCAGTTAAACTAAGAATTTCTGACTTTGCCTTCTTTTTCCATTTTAGGTCTACAGTTAAAACATACTGCACCATTCCATATACCATTTAAAAATCAGCTTCAAATTATTCACAGCAGAGACAACGACAGTCATTATTCCCTGTAGCGATATGTAGACAGCTCAATTGTTTTTACCTGTATAGTGCGTCCCTCAGTATTACCAGAATACGAAGTTCTCGTAGTTCTTCGCTGCACAGTGAAACTTTATACTTGTAATCTTTCCATTGGCTGTGGCCAAGCAGTATCCCGTCTCACTGGAGTGCTCGTCCCTCAAGGCATGAAGGGAATCTTCCGTGAAGTCTGGAAGATGGGAGGCGAGGCACTGGCGGAATTAAAGCTTTGACGATAGATCACGTCATTGGACAGATCAGTGTGAAGAGTACTTGCTCACGAGAAGAAAAGCTCTTTCGCTCGAGAGTCAGTTCGGCACACACATTTAATCTGCCCGGAAGTTGCTCTAGGTTTATTTAGATCTTCAGGCAAGTGTTACTAACAGGTCTTAATTTACTACAAGTACGTTTTCAACATGCGTCGGCTACATGACTTCAATGTCACGCTACCAGATAGTCACTCTGAAGAACTGATACTAGAGTTTCGTTTGGCATGTGAAGCATACACCTCTTCACAGCTTGGTCGATCTGTAGGCAATATATAATACGAAACGTATTTAGTCAGATGACATTAAAATGTTATCACCATAGGATGAAGTTTCGAACCACGTAGTTTTATACGCCGAAACCGTTTTAACCCCTATTTCACAGCCATTCTTGGGGCACTGTGAGTTGTAAATCCTTGTAAACGAAGAACGTCCATCCCAATATACAACAGTACTGATGTTGTATCACGTTCAAGGATGGTACGACGAGGATACGGAAACATTAGGAAGATGCAATATCCAATGAAGGTGGCCCCAAATTCGACCGACAAAATTTCTGAGATCGGTGAAGTGCATTTCTTGAGGAGTTTGGCAAGCCAAATGGAAAATGTGGTCTCCAGTGGGTCGCTACAGAGTAATTGCATTTCTTTCGATGTCTTGCTCCTTTACTTTTGTATACATCTACATCTATATCGCTACTCTGCAGATTACACTTGCCTGGCAGGGGGTTCATCGAACCAATCTGTTGTTGCAATCTCTAACAGCGCGCGGAGAAAACGACCACCCCATTTTACCATCCGAGCTCTGATTTGTTATTTTATTGTGATGATCGTTTCTCCATACGTAGATCAGCGTCAACAAAACATTTTCGCATTCCCCCGCTGCAGTACTCCAAAAGAGGACGGACAAGCGTAGTGCAGGGGGTCTCTTTTCTATATGTGTTGCATCTTCTAACTGTTGTACCAATAAAATGAAGTCTTTGCTTCGCTTCTGCACAACATTTTCTATGCGTTCTTTCCAATTTAAGTTGTTCAAATGGTTCAAATGGCTCTGAGCACTATGGGACTCAACTGCTGTGGTCATCAGTCCCCTAGAACTTAGAACTACTTAAACCTACATAACCTAAGGACATCACACACATCCATGCCCGAGGCAGGATTCGAACCTGCGACCGTAGCAGTCGCACGGTTCCGGACTGCGCGCCTAGAACCGCAAGACCACCGCGGCCGGCCCGATTTAAGTTGTTCGTACTTGCAAGTCCTACATATTTAGTTGAATTTACGGCCTTCAGATTTGATTGAGTTGTCATGTTACCGGATTCTTTTTAGCATTCATGTGGATGACCTCACACTTTTCTTTATTTATTGCCAATTGTCAATTTTTGCACAATACAGACATCTTTTCCAAATCGTCTGGCAGTTTGTTTTGATCTCAAGACTTTATTATACGATAAAATAGAGTATCATCTGCAAGCAACTTAATGCGGATGATCAGAGCGTCTCCTAAATCGTTTGCATAGCTAAGGAACAGCAGAAGGCCTATAACACTACCTTTTGGAACACTGACAAACGCTTGTCTTTTACTTGATGACTTTCCGACAGTCACTATTAATTGTGACCTCTCTCGAAACCAGTTGCATATCTAAGATGATATTCAGCGGGCAAGCAATTTGATTACAAAGCCAGCCGGCCGCGGTGGCCGTGCGGTTGTAGGCGCTTCAGTCCGGAACCACGCGACTGCTACGATCGCAGGTTCGAGTCCTGCCTCGGGCATGGATGTGTGTGATATTCTTAGGTTAGATAGGTTTAAGTAGTCCAAAGTTCTAGGGGACTGATGACCTCAGATGTTAAGTCCCATGGTGTTCAGAGCCATTTGAACCTTATTTTTTTCCTACAAAGCTATTCTGAGAAGCGGTGTCAAAATCCTTCTGGAAATCTAGAAATACGGAATCAATTTGCAATCCCCTGTCACCAGCAGCCAAAACTAGGTGTAAGTAAGTGAAAACCAAATCGTGTTATACAAGAACGACGTTTCCTAAATCCGTGCTGACTATACAAAATTCTCTTCGAGGTACTTCTTCATGTTCGAACACAATACTATATGGATGGCACTACACATGCCTGCGGTAGTTCGGATGTTGACAGCGTGAGCTGGGTCTCACTGACGGTACTTGCTGTTGACAAGAATAACACCCACTTTACCTCGCAGCCTGCCAGTTTGCTTTGTGTACAGCTCTGTTCTGCCTCGGGTTTGTTTTTCCGGTAATGTTTGTTGTACGGTAGCAGTAACAAACACCAGCACGGACAGGTTTACCGAACACGTGTTCAACGATATGTGCCTCGTCTATGCATTCACTGTATGCAACATATTGAGCTGTTCTCGCAACGACGGCAACGACATGGAGGTGAAAGTGTCGTTGTTTTGTCTGAGAGTTGTTGCGCCGCTCCGGTTTTGTAATATACGTCTTGGTGACCACTGGCTGCAGGCTCTTATATTTTGGCTGTGGATCACAGTAAGGAATGTAGCTGGAGTAACAAACCGAATATGTAACAATATACACTTAGTATGTGACAAGCCACCGGAGACCATAAATACCGAGTACGGAAATACTCCGGAAATATATCCGAAAAATTGTCGACCGACCTCTGGTTAAGCCATTACGAAGAAGAGTTGTAAACAGTAATTGGAAGCAGTAAATACGTGTTATGACAGTTAAAAATTAAAATAATATAGCAGCGTTGTTCTTTCTATTATCTTTTAAGCACATATTAATTTTTTCAATTTTTCTGTCCTTTTATTTTTCTGTCGATAGGTTCAAAATATGGTTCAAATTGCTCTGAGCACTATGTGACTCAACTGCTGTGGTCATTAGTCCCCTAGAACTTAGAACTACTTAAACCTAACCAACCTAAGGACATCACACACATCCATGCCCGAGGCAGGATTCGAACCTGCGACCGTAGCAGTCGCACGGTTCCGGACTGCGCGCCCAGAACCGCGAGACCACCGCGGCCGGCGTCGATAGGTTCAGGTGGTCCTCAGACTAAGAACACGTTTGAACACTTGTTAATGATACCGATCGTTAATACGGCTGCCACTTACGCAGAAACTGATATGGAGGAGGAAATATTCCTAATCATTATTAAGAATACGTTACACGGTTCACAAATTGGCTCGAACAATTTCGACCTTGCATACCCTCGAAACATTTTACAGATAGTAAGGAAGTGCCGGTATCAGAATCAATACTTTCGTGAGAATACAATCTATTAATATTGACTTAAGGGAAAAATTACGTAGAACATAAATTACTAGTCGATCACTTTCTGAGACTCATATATTTTCCACTTGCATTTTTGCTCCTACCTTAACACTTATCATTTTTGCATCTTATTTTGTTCCATAGTTTGCTTTCGAATATCTTACTACGCAGGATTATATTAAGTGTTTGACTACAGCTAATTTTCCTCCATAGTTATATTCGCTATATAAAAAAGACTTAAAATTATCAGCAATGTATTGTCGTAAAGGTAAAATATTTGGTATTTCATTTGAAGTTAGTCTCCTACGGAGAAGGAAGCATTAATTCTAAGGGCGAGTGAAACCCCTCTGCTAAATGAAAGAACTAAACTCGGGGACGGCTCTAACATGTCACTGAGTTCTTCATAAGAATGTCACACCTGACAGTTTTCATTATAACTTTAGGAAGTTTTATTCCACGAATGCCGAGAACGCTTTCTCCTTTTTTTCTTTGAGGGAAAGGAATTCGTTAGAGGTTTGTTCCGCTGGAAGAGACGTTTCTAAATTAATCTCAGCCAAAGACTGAGCGACAAGTGAAATATGCCTACAAATTGAAGTTGAATGACTGGGAAGTAGTATGTACGTTCGCCTTTATAAAGATACGCTGCCCAGCACAATTGTAAAGTACGTGCCCTGCAATTACTGAGTGTAAGAAATTGTTAGAATATACTATGATATGTAAGCGTCGTTAATTCATCATGGAGTTCTATAGATGAACGTGTCAATATTAAATATTCCATTATTATTTCATTCAGTAGTTTTCATTAAGGCGCGTCCTCTGAAAATGTTATTCTGAGAAAGAAGTTTTACCAGGAAAATTTAAATTCCTCCAAAGGTAATTTTTTCGTGTCTTATTAGTTACGGCTCGTACGCCTATTCGTTACTTCTGCAGAGGTAGCAATGTGCGGCGTGATGGGAGTTTGTAATTAGAAAAGGTATGTCTGCCTAACACTACAGGACCGGATTAAGGTCGCACTTGTGATCTGCCGGGCTGCAGTTCAGCAATACATCACTTATTTTTAAGTACTCTTTCATTTTCAATAGCATGTGCAAGTAACGTGAAGTAACATTATATGCCACCACTTTAACCTTAAAGGAGAACAGGCTGCTGTTTCAATTAATCCTTTGTTTAACACTACTAGCACTAGTAGTCCGTGGAAACTACCACATCCTTTCAGTTAATCGCAGCTTTCGGGTCCATCCAGATAAAGGCACTGACTTAAGCAATAACATGTGCTATGCTCCGTGATTTTTCAATCACTGTCTGTCCATAATAAACGTTAATGAATGAAATATCTGTCCCTCACTGTGGCCCACATAATGCATCTGAATTGGGAAAGAAGTCTAAGTATTAAGGTGTATACACTCAGTGATTCTGAACTAGCTCACTTCTTCTCTGAAAGTAAATAAATTAACCAAAATTATAATTTCAAAAACACTGTTGCTCCTTAGAAGAATAGTCAGTATTACGCCAATAATTATTTGCTTCAATTTAATCTATCGTCGGTTAGTTGAAAGACCCGCCCTGAACCGCAAAGTGATTGTATACAAAGTTCCAAAAAACAGTAAACGACGTTTTTCGTTCACGTAAAGAATATTGAGACTATATGAATATAGTAACTGTTCCGAAAGAACAGATACCAACTAAGACCAAGCAGCTTCTCTAGAAAGAAATGATAATTAATCGAAACTCTCAGCTGTCAACAGGTTTTGTTGATATACCTCAATGGGGACAGCTTAAAATGTGTGCCCCGACCAGGACTCGAAACCAGGATCTCTTGCTTATATGGCAGACGCTCTACCCATCTGAGCCAAGGGACCTACCACTTGCACGCTTCCCTTGAGAGCCACATTCCGAACTGTCCACAACCTACATTCGCAATGTTCTAAAGGGATATTTGCCCAGCAGGAGATCCCAGGTTCGAGTCCCGGTCGGGGCACACATTTTCAGCTGTCCCTATTGGGGTATATCAACTACACATGTTGGCAGCTGAGGGTTTCCATTAATTATCATTTCTTTCTAGAGAAGCTGCCCGATCATTATTGGTATCTGTTCTTTCGGAACAGTTGCAATATTCATATAGTTAAAAGCGACCTGGCTGTTGACCTTCTTCTGTGCGAATACGCACACTTTGCCTAAACTCTTACGGGAATGGTCACCTTAGTTGGCCCGAGTAATGGGTGAATGGGTAAATATCCTTTAGGAACATTACGAATGTGGGTTGTGGACATTTGGAAATGTGGGTCTCACGGGAAGCGTGCAAGGGATAAGTCCCTGCAGTCACGCTGTCTGTGCCCTCGGTGGCTCATTGTCAGATGTACGCCGGCACGGTAAATCACCGTGTTCGGTCAGAGGATTAGCTGCCCTCGATAATAAAAAAACTGAGTTAATGGATCAACGACGAACTGCAACGGATGTGTTGCGACGTCCGCACCGAGCAGATGAAAAGGTCGAAAACGAACAAAATGTGATTACAAATAAAAAAAAAAAAGAATGGATAGAGCTTTCTGCCATGTAAGCAGGAGATCCCGGGTTAGAGTCGCGGTCGCAGCACACATTTTCAGCTGTCCCCATTGAGGTATATCAACAACACCTGATGGCAGCTGAGGATTTCGATTAATTATAAGTATTCAGGTTTTTTAAAAATATATCACTCTCTGTTTAAAATAGTCCGTAAATATCTCTCTTTTCATCTCCTTTCTTCGTAAAAATAAAATAAATCACTGGATGAAGAATAATGTCCATGCTCTCAATAAATCAATTGACTACCCTGAGATAAGTAATAATCCATTCCATGAAAGAAGTCTCCTACTTTCACTCAACATCAAAATGGCTCTGAGCACTATGGGACTCAACTGCTGAGGTCATTAGTCCCCTAGAACTTAGAACTAGTTAAACCTAACTAACCTAAGGACATCACAAACATCCATGCCCGAGGCAGGATTCGAACCTGCGACCGCACGACCACGTCGGCCGGCACACTCAACATCAAACTTTTATTAATGTGTATGTATCTTGAAGACAGAGGTTAACAAGACTGAGTTTCAATATGTTTTGAATCCATTAGTTAAAAGTTATAACGGTTTCATAATTGTTATTCCGTTGCTGCGACAGTGGCCGGATGTTACAGGGACCAGCCAGATCTTCTCTGAGGAATGACGGCCTTCGACGCAGCGCAGATGGCGAACAGATATTCAACAGCATGGATCGGTTTCCAGAGACGTGACGCATTCTCCCAGTTATCAGCAATTATATGAAAATAAGCAGCACAATATCCATAGGTAAGCAGCAAACATATACAGGGCGAATAGGAACTCCACTGAACAGATTCCGAGACTATTCAGGAATACCTTCTATATGTTTTAGTGTAAAAGACCCACAGTCTCTGGCAGCTCGTTTAAGAATTATTGCAGGTCTTTTGGCATCCCCACTGCACAGAAAACGGTGCACAACAGCGCAAATGTCGACGGTATGTGTTGTGTGTCTTGTTTCGATTCACTCACTTTACCTGCTGTTGACAACAATATTGCCATCCTCACATCGGTAACGTCAAGTTAGTAATCAGTACTACTTTGTTACAGCTAGGGTTTTGTTTCCAGCAGTGTTAGTTGACGTTAACAGAGATACACAGTAGTTCTATGAATAGGGTTACTGACGAAGAGTTGGCCGCTATGCACCTCGTGCATCAGTTCACTGACAGGAATGGAAGACCGGAACAACGACGCTATGCTGCGTAGTTTCAGCACCGACGGCAACGACATCACAGTAGTTTTTGCATCTGTACATAGGCATCTATGAGGAACTGGATCCTGCCACTTTATAATGGGAGATACTGGCTGGTTAAGGCACGCTAGAACACACGATATGGAAGAGAAAGTGTTACAGCCGACTGGTGACAGTCCTGATTCTAGCAGTGGGTGCGTTACACGAGCACTGAACATAAGACAATGAACTGTTTTACGATGAACAACATCTCTACCCGAAATATCCACAGAGAGTGCAGTCATTGCAGGTAGCGAGTGGCATTTGCAGATAGACTCTCACAGCTATGAACCGAAAGCAATTTTCGTGCTTCGTATTGCTTACAGGCAATCCTATATTTAGAGGAAATATTCCAGATACTCTCTACGGTCTAAAGACGAGCTAGTTATTGCTTAACGGAACACAGGCGCTGCAACCTAGCAGGCGACAGTGTTAAACTGTTGGAGCAGTTGATCGCCTCCAGCGGAAGCGTGGGGATGCAGTGGCACAGAATGTGTCATTTTGCTGTGTCCTGTGCCTTGAAACATTTTTCAGTTATGTATATCATATTTTATGTCCCATTAAATGTTACAGCAAAGCATTTTTGTTAACACTGTCTTGTTACTTATATTCCATAGTTTGTGTCGGACGAACTATCTATCGCATAACGTACTTTGGCCGTGAGCTACTACTGTTCTAAGCGTTTTTATCCAGTTGGTTGAAATAAGAGGTACACAGTCGGCTCCAAATATGGGCTAGCCCATACTTACATCTTATTCCGGTACACCTGATGCAAAGATGTTGGCTTACGATACTTGTTATTTCAGGAAGCCAAGGGAAACGCGGAAGTATATTAGAAAGAATTACGGGAAGTGCTGAGCTGAGGAGGTCTTAGAGAAAGGTTTTATTGCTGTCCGAGAAAAGCGAATGTGGATACTGAAAGCAGCAAGGATGATTAATGTACCTCGTACTAACCTCCAAGCGTTAAGTAAAAAGCATCATATGACTCCAGTTGTAGCAGCTCGTAACTGACTAAGGAGAAATCCCTCTTTGGATGCTGAATTAGATCAACAGCTTGTTGAATATGTACTTATCATCATCATCATCATCATCATCATCATTTAAGACTGATTATGCCTTTCAGCGTTCAGTCTGGAGCATAGCCCTCCTTATACAGTTCCTCCATGATCCCCTATTCAGTGCTAACATTGGTGCCTCTTCTGATGTTAAACCTATTACTTCAAAATTATTCTTAACCGAATCCAGGTACCTTCTCCTCGGTCTGCCCCGACTCCTCCTACCCTCTACTGCTGAATCAACGAGTCTCTTGGGTAACCTTGCTTCTCCCATGCGTGTAACATGACCCCACCACCTAAGCCTGTTCGCCCTGACTGCTACATCTATACAGTTCATTCCCAGTTTTTCTTTGATTTCCTCATTGTGGACACCCTCCTGCCATTGTTCCCGTCTACTAGTACCTGCAATCATCCTAGCTACTTTCATATCCGTAACCTCAACCTTGTTGATAAGGTAACCTGAATCCACCCAGCTTTCGCTCCCATACAACAAAATTGGTCGAAAGACTGAACGGTGCACAGATAACTTAGTCTTGGCAATGACTTCCTTCTTGCAGAAGAGAGTAGATCGTAGCTGAGCACTCACTGCATTAGCTTTGCTACACCTCACTTCCAGTTCTTTAACTATATTGCCATCCTGTGAGAATATGCATCCTAAGTACTTGAAACCGTCCACCTGTTCTAACTTTGTTCCTCCTATTTGGCACTCAATCCGTTTATATTTCTTTCCCATTGACATTACTTTCGTTTTGGAGATGCTAATCTTCATACCATAGTCCATACATTTCTGATCTAGCTCTGAAATATTACTTTGCAAACTTTCAATCGAATCTGCCATCACAACTAAGTCATCCGCATATGCAGGACTGCTTATTTTGTGTTCACATATCTTCATCTCAACCAGCCAGTCTATTGTTTTCAACATATGATCCATAAATAATATGAACAACAGTGGAGACAGGTTGCAGCCTTGTCGTACCCCTGAAACTACTCTGAACCATGAACTCAATTTACCGTCAACTCTAACAGCTGCCTGACTATCCATGTAAAGACCTTTAATTGCTTGCAAAAGTTTGCCTCCTGTTCCATAATCTTGTAGAACAGACAATAACTTCCTCCTAGGAACCCGGTCATATGCCTTTTCTAGATCTATAAAGCATTGATACAATTCCCTGTTCCACTCATAACACGTCTCCATTATTTGCCGTAAGCTAAAGATCTGGCCCTGACAACCTCTAAGAGGCCTAAACCAACACTGATTTTCATCCAATTGGTCCTCAACTAATACTCGCACTTTCCTTTCAACAATACCTAAGAACATTTTACCCACAATGCTGATTAAAGTGATACCTCTATAGTTGTTACAATCTTTTCTGTTTCCATGTTTAAAGATTGGTGTGATTACTGCTTTTGTCCAGTCTGATGGAACCTGTCCCGACTCCCAGGCCATTTCAGTTATCCTGTGTAGCCATTTAAGACCTGACATTCCACTTTATTTGATGAGTTCCGACTTAATTTCATCCACCCCAACCGCTTTATTGCACTGCAATCTATTGACCATTTTTTCCACTTCCTCAAATGTGATCCTATTTCCATCATCATTCCTGTCCCATTCTACCTCGAAATCTGAAACATTACTGATCGCATTTTCACCTACATTGAGCAACTCTTCAAAATATTCCCTCCATATGCCCAAGGCATCCACAGGATTCACCAGCAGTTTTCCTGACCTGTCCAAAATACTTGTAATTTCCTTCTTACCTCCCTTTCGAAGACTGCTAATTACACTCCAGAATGGTTTTCAAGCAGCTTGACCCATAGTCTCCAACCTGTTTCCAAAGTCTTCCCACGATTTCTTCTTGGATGCTGCAATTATCTGTTTGGCTTTGTTTCTTTCTTCAACATAACTTTCTCTGTCTACCTGGGTTCTGGTTTGTAGCCACTTTTGATACGCCTTCTTTTTCCTTTTACAGGCTGCCTTGACTGTATCATTCCACTAAGCTGTTTGCTTCATCCTACTTTTACACACTACTGTTCCAAGACATTCTTTAGCCACTTCTAGTACTGTGTCCCTGTACCTTGTGCATTCCTTTTCCAATGACTGTAATTGACTACATTCAACTAACTGGTACCTTTCTGAGATCGCTGTTATGTACTTGTGCCTGATTTCCTTATCCTGAAGTTTCTCCACTCTTATCCTCCTACAAATGGACCTGACCTCCTGCACTTTCGGCCTCACAATCCCAATTTCACTACAGATTAAATAATGATCAGTGTCATCAAAGAATCCCCTGAATACACGTATGTCCCTCACAGCCTTCCTGAATTCCTGATCTGTTATTATATAGTCAATGACAGATCTGGTTCCCCTGCCTTCCCAAGTATACCGGTGAATGTTCTTATGTTTAAAAAGGAGTTTGGGATTACTAAGCCCATACTGGCACAGAAATCCAAGAGTTGTTTCCCGTTCCTGTTGGCCTCCATATCCTCTCCAATTTTACCCATAACCTTTTCATACCCTTCTGTTCGATTTCCAATCCTGGCGTTAAAATCACCCATGAGCAGAACACTGTCCTTGTCCTTTACTCTAACAACTACATCACTGAGTGCCTCATAAAAACTATCCATATTATCTTGATCTGTCCCTTCACAATACTGACACAATCCTAATTTTCTTGCTAGACACTGTCAAATCTATCCACATCAGTCGTTCGTTTACATACCTTATTGCAACTACGCAGGGTTCCATTTCTTTCCTGATGTAAAGCCCTACACCCCATTGTGCTATTCCTGCTTTGACTCCTGAGAGGTAGACCTTGTATTCTCCCACTTCCTCTTCGTTCTCACCCCTTACCCAAATGTCACTAACAGCTAAAACGTCCAGCCCCATCTTACTTGCAGCCTCTGTCAGCTCTACCTTCTTCCCAGGGTAGCCCCCATTGATATTAATAGCTCCCCATCTCTTTACCATTTGTTTGCCAAGTCGTATCTTTGGAGTCCCTGGTTTGTCAGTTAGAGGTGGGACTCCGTCACCTCCAAAGGTCCGAGGCGTTTTGCTCTGATTGTTGCCAGCATCATATTTAAGTACCAGGGAAGCAGGTTGCTAGCCTTAGTTTCCCCGAGTCCCATTGGGTTTTACCCCTAACGGCTGAGGGACTAAGCGGTGGATTTGGTAGTCTTTGCCGTATGAGCACAAAGGTGACCTCGACTCAGAATATGTCCAAGATGCCCAGCCTTATTCCAAAGTAACTGGTATCCCGACTGTCGGGACCACTTACTTGGCCACTCATATGTTGCCCGTGGTTCATGAACTAGGACATGACTACAGGAACCCACACCATGAACCACATATGTACTTATCACGGAACAAAATTCTACGGTCGTACTAGTGCAGATCTGAGACGGATGTCAGCTCAACTTTCAGTTACAAATGGTCTGAAAACTCCTCTCAAGGTAAATGAAACTGACAGAGCCTGGATAGATATTTTTCTGCATCTACACAAAGATTGTTTATTATTTCGTAAACGTTGTGGAATATGGTTTGCAAAAGCACTAGGGCTTAACAAAGAAAACATTTAAGCTTTCTTTAACTTTTGGAATTGGTCTACCGAAAGCACAATTTCACTGTAGAAAGAATTTTCAACGTAGGTGAAACTGATCAATTATTTGTCCAGAGCAAGATCCTATATAACATAAGAAGAGAGGGAAAGAAGGAAGTAACAGCTTTGAATTCGCGAATAGAGGTTCTACAGTGACAGTTACTGCCTGCGTGAGTGCAGCTGGGCAGTTTGTTCCTGCTAAGGTCACTTTTCCATGAAAGAACACGACACACGTTCTACTGAAAGCACATTCCCCGGGTTCAGTAGGCAGGGCTCACCCATTTGGATGGATGCGAAGTAACCTGTTTACAGAATGCTCACTTCATTGCAAAATTCGACCCGAAAGAAGAATCACCAACTCTACAGATTTTAGATGGCTATTCTATTCAAGTACGGAAAATTTCATAAAATATTGTCAAGGCATTACTTTATGCTGAACCACAGATACTTACATCTTTCTTAAGTCGTGTCATCCTCTGTGTTTATGTTTAGCTACCCACTGCTGGTAAGTCTTTCTTAAACGTAACATCGATGCCTGACATTTTAGCCTTCTTTTTTATAGCTGTATAATAGCATGTTCGAAGTAGCCAGTATTGGGACCCTACCGAACAAATTTACAGTCACTGATAATTAAGCTTTATACTACAACCTTTATTTCGACCCTGTTTATTTCAACCTCACTGTCAGAAATATAGCCTATTTTAGAGTTTCTTTAAGATGTACTGTATTTGAGATGTTCAACAACCTTGGCAGTATACCTTTTAATGGAAGTGGTGGTCTGTATTCTGACCATCTCCTCTACAACACAAGACACCTTCGGCTGAGGGAACGGCGATGTATGGGATGGAAATGAAACTGACCGTATGCCGTCAGGGGCCAGGAGTTCCCAGGCGGGAAGTTCGGCCGCCAAGTGCATATCTCATTCAGTGCGACACCACACTGGGCGACTTGCGCTTCGACAATGGGGATGAAATGATGACAAGGACAGCACAGCACGCAGTCTCTGACGGGAGGAAATCGCCCACCCCAGCCGGGAATCGAACCCGGGTCCCTGCGCGTGGCCTTCCAAGGCGCTGACTGTTCAGCTGGTGGGGCGGATTATGCATGTAATGAAGGAAATCTACACGAACTGGTATTTTGATCTTTTTGACAGATGTTTGCTGTGAATTTACAGAATGGTACTTTCAACGGTTTTGTGACGGGACTCTAACCACTCCCCGATTGATTGAATGGGAGTTATGTACTAAACCATCCTTCAACATGTCCTCCCACAGTTCTCAGAAGACAAGCCTCTGAGAATATACATGGTTTCCAGGGGCACCGCCTAACTGAAGTACATGCAGTTTGGACGACAATGGATTGGTAGCGGTGGTTCTGTTCCATGGTCAGCTCGGCCACTAGACATGACTCCAGTGGAATTCTCCTTTTGGGGCATGTGAAGAGCCTGGTACACGAGACGCTGGCCGATACTCCCGTGGAACAGGTTGTTAGGTTGTTAGGATTATGGCATCGCTGAATGAGTACGCACATAGCTGGAATTTTTGACTGTGTGAGACAGACGATGACACTTCACTGTACATTGCGCCGTGACCATGGTGGTCCAAATTTTGAACCAAATCTGTAAGAGAACAGGTCTGCAATCGTTACGTGCAATACTATACATTGATAGAACAAACTGAATGCACAGTCGTAAAAGCGTTTCGTAAAATGGGGTGATTAGAAACAATGCAGTAAACTGAAGCCATACACTTGAAAAAGTTCTAAACTGTGTTGTTGCGAGGCAAATAGAAATACTATTCAGAGCTTGATTTTCTAGGTTGTTAGTGAACCAATCTAACATGCAAAAATTAAGATTTCCGAAATTGGTGGCACTGTCAGCTTTAGTCTTTTTTTTTTTTTTTTTTTACCCAGATCATATATCACCTAACATTAACTTGGCTCTGAAATGGCTCTGAGCACTATGCAACTTAACTTCTGAGGTCATCAGTCGCCTAGAACTCAGAACTAATTAAACCTAACTAACCTAAGGACATCACACACATTCATGCCAGAGGCAGGATTGGAACCTGCGACCGTAGCGGTCGCTCGGCTCCAGACTGTAGCGCCTAGAACCGCACGGCCACTCCGGCCGGCCCTTCTGGCCGTAATAACGGCCTTGATACTCCTGGGCATTGAGTCAAACAGAGCTTGGATTGCGTGTACAGGTACAGCTGCCCATGCAGCTTCAACACGATACCACAGTTCATCAAGAGTAGTGATTGGCGTATTGTGATGAGCCAGCTGCTCGGCCACCATTGATCAGACGTTTTAAATTGGTGACAAATCTGGAGAATGTGCTGGCCAGGGCAACATTCGAACATCTTCTGTATCGAGAGAGGCCCGTACAGGACCTGCAACATGCGGTCGTGAATTATCCTGCTTAAATGTTGGATTTCGCAGGGATCGAATGAAGGGTAGAGCCACGGGTCGTAACACATCTGAAATGTAACGTCCACTATTCAGAGTGCCGTCAACGCCATCAACAGGTGACCGAGGCCTGTAACCAATGGCACACCATACCATCACGCCGTGTGATGCGCCGGTATAACGATGACGAATACACGCTTCCAATGTGCGTTCACCGCGATGTCGCCAACACGGATGCGACCGTCATGATGCTGTAAATAGAACCTGGATTCATCCGAAAAATTATGTTTCCCCATTCGTGCACCCAGGTTCGTCGTTGAGTACACCATCGCAGGCGCTCCTGTCTGTGATGCAGCGTCAAGGGTAACCGCAGCCATGGTCTCCTTGCTGATAGTCCATGCTGCTGCAAACGTCGTCGAACTGTTCGTGCAGTTGGTTGTTGTCTTGGAAATGTCCCCATCTGTTGACTCAGGGATCGAGACTTGGCTGCACGATCCGTTACAGCCATGCGGATAAGATGCCAGTCATCTCGACTGCTAGTGATACGAGGCCGTTGGGATCCAGCACGGCATTTCGCATTACCCTCCTGAACCCACCGATTCCATAGTCTGCTAACAGTCAATGGATCTCGATCAACGTGAGCAGCAATGTCTCGATACGATAAACCGCGATGGCGAGCTTTATCAAAGTCGTAAACGTGATGGTACGCATTTCTCCTCCTTACACGAGGCATCACAACAACGTTTCACCAGGCAACGCCGGTCAACTGGTATTTGTGTATGAGAAATCGTTGGGAACTTTCCTCACGTCAGCACGTTGTAGGTGTCGCCACCGGCGCCAACCTTGTGTGAATGCCCTGAAAAGCTAATCATTAGCGTATCACAGTATCTTCTTCCTGTCGGTTAAATTTCGCGTCAGTAGCACGTCGTCTTCGTGGTGTAGCAATTTTAATGGCCAGTAGTGTAATAAGTCACTTATGTTGGACGCAAGAAAGGTTTCTTATTTAAAAGGCATTGTTGGCGTTGAACTTACAGTAATGACTCAACACGTTTTCTCTAACGAATGAGGAGTGATTTTTAATCAAAGATGAAGGAGATGTTATTCGAAAGCTCTTAGCTGCTTCTGAGTGTACGAGATGTAGATTCTACGACATTTTTAAACCTGGC
The DNA here is from genome assembly GCF_021461395.2 of Schistocerca americana. Classification (NCBI taxonomy): domain Eukaryota; kingdom Metazoa; phylum Arthropoda; class Insecta; order Orthoptera; family Acrididae; genus Schistocerca; species Schistocerca americana. The sequence goes on along the minus strand of NC_060125.1, from coordinate 205,361,398 downwards.
TTTAGTGACTGAATATGTTGAGAAATAAATCTTGTTTATAAGTTTAATGTTAGAATAAATTAGTTAGAGAAAGAGCAATTTTTGGTTGTAAACTACAGTAAAAATCGTAATTCTTTCTTCTGGAACCAAACCCAATTTTGATATGTCCCAAATCATCACAGAGACCAGTAAATAGGAAATAATGAAAATTAACACTGCATTTTCTCTACACCCCTATCTGTGAAGTACATAAGGATGCCTAGTTTTTATTTATTCTGTTATGTTATACAAGCATGTGCTATGTCTCAGATCTAATTATAAGTTTAAAATCAGGCAAAAGACCTATATCCCATATTGTTTTGGTTTTCATATGCTTTCCTGAAGAAATATTGAAAACTATTTCTGCATATTACAGGCGTCCTTAATGTTGTGAAGGTTTTTGCACCGAAATAAGGGTGCCTGCGGCAACAAACCGATTGCATCATAACTACACAATTACTATAGTCTAATACATTCAGCGGCGACACTCGTTTCTCCGAAAGTTGCTACCGTGGGACAGCATGAGCGACACTAGCGCTCCAAGCGGTGAGAATGTAGACAACCACATGCGCCATAAGGATAATGTTTGGTTTTAGTCCCTTTTCTACGCGACTGACGAAATAGTTGTTATGTTTTACATTCCAATCGTTAGTAAATTTTCAAGTGACTTGAGTAATTATGAAGTAAATATAATAACAGACGAATGTCCCTGATTCAGTGACATAAGCTACATCTTATTAACGAAGATGTACATTGGGATATGTGTACAATTAATGCTTATGCAGCTGAATGCAAGAAGTTGTAAACACATGTTTTTATGCGTGCGTGACAAGCATATAGTCCTTTTGTTGCGTTATGATAGGCACTTTCCTTGGCATCTAACGGTATTGTGTGGAGTCTCATTATTCACACATTCTCACATTTCGCTCGAGTTTCTAACACACGAACCATTTTGGAAATGTAGTTACGTTTGCTTCAAAAGAGAATATGTTGAAAAGTGTAGCCGTTTGTAACTCAGATGCAGCAACAAACGTATAATGCGTTTCTTCTGCGCTGCGGTGAGGTTTTTCGTTCAACTACAGCTGTGGTGACTTACTTGGTACGTTAAACAGGTCTGAGTGATTTTTCATACAGCTGCAGTTCTCGAGACGCATTTGTTACGTTGAATAGCCCTCCTACATTTACGGAAATCCCTAGAAGTTTCCTTCGTACCCCATATACTGATTTGTCTGGAAGTGTATTAAACAAACCTTTTTTTCAGTATCTATAAGACGTCTTTTTGCAAAAGATCATGTTTCCCTCTTTTTACTAGGTTTTTAAGTTCTTAAAACCGGAACAACTTTCGTCAGTACATATATGTAACATTCAAGAGAATCGTAAATAAATAGTCCTAAACTGTAATGTTTCATACCGCTCAGTGTCTGTACCAGAAAAAAACAATTGTGGTGTCTTCTTCCTTTTGTTACTGCAGTCTCGTGCTCTAAGGATGCTCCCGTTTGAAAAAAACCATTCTGAAAATAAAAGTAAACAATTACGAGTCGCTTTCTCCTTCACAAAATCATATAGAAGACACCAGTACCCCTTGCTGGCCGTCTGGCGCACAGATATCGCAGAGGGTAACATTGCAGCCAACCGGTTTAAATTTCATAGATTGGGTAAAACACGAGTTACAGCGCTCCTTGCGGCAGCCTACATTATCTCGGCCGACATATTGACGGTGGTCAGATCAGTGAGAGGAGTCAGTCGTTTGTGTCGAAGGTGAAGTGCTTTATTTGTTGAACGGTTTAATTTTTCTTTGTATTTGTTTAATGAAATACAAATTATTCATGGCTAACATGTGTTCAGTGTTCAACTCCATGATTCTAAGTGACAACAAGCACTGACGTAGAGTTGGGCTGTAAAAATGAAGCAGGATTAATTGTTTTCAACTACGAGCTATATCTGCTGAAATCACTTTGAAGTGAAATGACACAAGTGATGTCAGCCGTCCTTTCTTCCAGGAAATCTCAGATATCTTTAAAATCCCACAAAGGTTACAAAAAATGGATGAAAACGTACAACCAGGGCCCAGAAAACGGACTTTCGACAATTTGAGTCGTCAAATGCACATAGTAAGTCTGTAACGTAATTGTTATCCTGATTTTATAAATTTTGCCGACGGCCTTGCTGCAGTGGCAACATTAGTTCCAGTCAGATCAACGAAGTTAAAATCTTTCGGGCTTGGCTAGCGCATGGATGGGTCACCCTCGTGGTCTGCCAAGCGTTGTTGGCAAGCGTTGTGCCCTCAGCCTTTGTGAGGCCAGCTGAGGAGTTACTTGACTGAGAAGTAGTGGCTCCGGTCACGAAAATTGGCAACAGCCAGGAGAGTGGTACGCTGACCACGCCGCCCCTCCATATTTCGTCCAAAGACGGGTGCCCGCTGAGGATGACATGGCAGGTCGGTGGGAGCTGTTGAGTCTCCAGAGACCTGTTGGGACAGAGTCTTACGTATTTGCAGACAAACAAAAATACCGTTTCTATTAGCAAACCATAACGCATTTCGAAGTTTACTGGCCGGCTGTGGTGGCCGAGCGGTTCTAGGCGCTACAGTCTGGAACAGCGCGATCGCTACGGTCGCAGGTTCGAATCCTGCCTCGGGCACGGATGTCCTTAGGTTATTTAGGTTTAAGTAGTTCTAAGTTCTAGGGGACTGATGACCTCAGCAGTTAAGTCCCATAGTTCACTGAGCCATTTGAAGTATACTGCGTCATCTTCAGGGGCTACCCGTCAAATTGCATTGGTTTACGATCAGTTTTTGAGCAACAAGAAGTTATCGTTAATGGGCGGAAATGTTTTTAGTCGTCTTACTGTTTTACCATCATCGGAAAGTTTACCCATGTTTCGACTGAAACTTTCTTGGTTGCTGCCGGTGTATGCAGAAATCATAACTATTTCATGTTTCTTGGTCAGTCAGTGTCAGTTTCACATTAGGCGGCGCCTTTGGCTAGAGGTAAACTAGCGAACTGGAATTCAGTTTGCTTCAAAAATGGCGAACGAATACCTACTCTACGAAATTCAAACTAGATCGCTGTTGTTAAATTAGACAGTCTTATTACTTAGTGAGAAGCCACTGAATATCGTGGCTGCCTTACACTAAAATACTCATAAGGTACCGCTGAACAACCTCTGAAAGTTTGTTAGTAGAATTCAGCTTCACCCTGTTCTTCAGTGCACAGTAAAACTTGTAAAATACTAAGTACGTGCATTTGGTAGCCTGTTACGAGCAGTAAATACAATTAGCTTTGTGACACTCTAGAGACCAGAGCACGTGAGAGAAGTTTCAGAGCGTGTGTGACCGGCGCCCAAACGACGCCCCAGCGCCAGCGCCGACGAGCTGCGCTTTACATTGGCTGAGCCGGCCCTAGCCTAGCGCACCCGGCTTGTGCGGAAGGCCGGCCTCACAGGACGGAAATTAGCGCGGGCGGCCGGCCCGCCTGGCGCCCAGACGGGACGAGGAGAGGGGTAGAGCGCTGGAGTGTTGGGGGAGGGGACTGCACAACGCGCCCTGGCGATTATTTCCGTTCCGTTCTGCCCCGCTTCAATTTAATAAAAACATTCTATCGCAGAAAAGCGTTCGCGGGGGAATTTAGAGCGTTTGCTCCACACGCACTCACACGCGCGCTCCTCAGGCAGCGCGGCGGAGAATTAAAAATGGCCCTCTCACCCTCTCCCTCTCTGCCGCACAAATCGGAATTGTCATTGTTTTCTTTCTATTTACTACTGTTTCTGCCGTGGCAGTGTCTGGCGTGAAACATAATGTACTTCATGCTCCATCTTTTTCACAGCAATCGGAGAATAAAACTCGCTGCCACCGGATGAGTCTTCAGTCACATTTACGTTGCGAGGTCAGCAACGAAACTAATTCGTTGTGTAAGCCTATATATGTTGTTGCTTTTAATTCGGTCGTTAACACTGTGCATACCTTGCCACGACTTTCCATTCTTGTTGCTTGATACCTACGCTTTTCATTTCAGCGTAAATGCTGCTACTCACGTCGTCATCGATGTGTCCTAAACACAAGACCTGCACCTGCGATTCTTTCTGTGTACCATTCCACCGATAACATTTATGAGGAACGACTCTTGTACGAGGGTCGTTCAGTAGTCTTTTTTTGTGGAAGCGTTTAGATTTTTTCAGGGTTTCAGTGCATCAAATTATTCCCCACTCTTTTGGTTACAAAACCCAACTTTTGAAGATAATCTTCGTTCAATGCGACGGCCTTACGCCATCTCCCTGGGAAGGATTGTACATCTACTGTGGGTCAAAGCTGGAACCAACGTCTTGCTGCGCCCATAACCTCCCCATCATCTGTGTATTGCTTGTCGTGGAGTGCATCCTTCATTGGAACAAACAGATGGTCCTTAATCGCTATTTGTAGTCTTGTGTTAGGCCGCGAGGAACCCATCGGACCTCTGAGAATCCCAGCTGGTGGACGACTGTGTCAGCACTACCAATGAGACGTCCTGCTGATCAGCGACTTATATGATTGTGATCCGTTGATCATCTCGAATGAGAGTGTGTGCACGTTCCAACACATCAGGCCGGCACGAGCGAGATAGAACAGGTTTGCGTGATGTTGTTGCGATGATGACAGAGGAGTCGCCCAACGACTCCCCGTGCTCTTGTTCACTGCCAGATCTCCGTAGACATTATGCAGGCGCCTATGAATGTCTGCGATCCTCTGCTTTGCTGCCAAAAGAAACTCACTGACAGCTTCTCCATCATACGCGCTTTTTTGAATGCTACCTACAGCGCCACAACCAATCGGAGCTTCATGAAACTATAGGGGCTGAAGTAGGAATATTCCACAGTTTCTCAAAACAAATTCCACATTTTTCAGTAGAAACTGGCCGGGAAAAAAGAGTGTTGAATTATTTATTGAACACGTCTTGTAAAATAGCAGGACTATATAAAATCCTATGCACACGCGGTCAGGGTTCACAGGAACCACAAAACAACGTATCAACATCTCGCTTAAAAACGACAAGGACAATTGTCCTTTGGGAAACGTAGCTATATTTGCAATAACAGATAGACAGTGTGTTGTAGCGTAACAAGACAGCTACCCCACACTGAAGTAGCCGAAAGGCACGCGTTAATCTCACGTAGTCTAGAGAGAGGTCTGAAACAAAATACGTAATGAATGGTAGCAAGAGAAGTACGTAGCTGCTATAATACTTAACTTTTAATCCATCTTTTGTATACAGCATTCCTTGATGATACAAGTGAGACTCTATCTTAAAATGGTTAATGGCGCCTTGCTAGGTCGTAGCCATTGACTTAGCTGAAGGCTATTCTAACTGTCTCTCGGCAAATGAGAGAAAGACTTCGTCAGTGTAGTCGCTAGCAAAGTCGTCGTACAACTGGGGCGAGTGCTAGTCCGTATCTCGAGACCTGCCTTGTGGTGGCGCTCGGTCTGCGATCACACAGTGGCGACACGCGGGTCCGACATGTACTAAATGGACCGCGGCCGATTTAAGCTACCACCTAACAAGTGTGGTGTCTGGCGGTGACACCACACAGTGAGATCAGGGAACCACCAAATTCTTTTCTCCAATAACTTTGTTTTATTAACGTGTAGTCATTACTGCGCTAGAATGTACAGAGAATAACAGAAACAACTTTAACAGGAAAGCAGCTGGACAGAATCTGGTCAAGATGCGAGCCTCAGTGCCAAACAAGGCCAACAGTCCCAGTTCCTCTCCATTAAAAGCTACATAAAACACCTCGTCGTATTCCATGATCTTAGGTGGCGATCTGATGATGTCCCCACCCGGCAGTTGCGTCGATACATAACAGATGCTCGGCTCGCTAAACTTGTTGAAGTTTACAGCTGAAGTCTAGTTGTTTATAGCCTCTGATGCTGCTGCTAATGCTCGGTAAGTGTTTAAGGAGACCAAATGGCGAAGGTCATCAGTCTACTATTGACCCCCCAGGACAGAATCAGTGTACCGCATCTGTCTGTCTATAGAGAAAATTATGTGTGCAAGTGTGAGAAAGTGTTTGTGTAGGGTGTACCTGAGGCAGAACATGGGAACCAGCTCGGTATTCACTCAGTACTATGTGGGAATCCACACAAAAGCCACATCTAGGTAAGCCAGAACAAGAAAAACTCGTCGCCAATCTGCCGACCGAATTAGATCCGGGGATACTGTGACAAAACAAGCGCATTATCATTGTGAGAGATCCAGAGGCGAGTGAGTGTGCTGGGACTTGACCCAGTTCAGTGCTACCAACGCTACGTCATCATAACGCGGATGTGCGAAACAGACAAAGGAATTTAACATAGTCTAATAATGAAATTGAAAATTTAACTAATTCCAGATCTTGTCAATGTATACTTCAATATATTAGTGTTGTGGCCGAGCGGTTCTAGGCGCTGTAGTCTGGAACCGCGCGACCGCTATGGTCACAGATTCGAATCCTGCCTCAGGCATGAATGTGTGTGATGTCCTTAGGTTAGTTAGGTTTAAGTAGTTCTATGTTCTAGGGGACTGATGACCTCAGAAGTTACGTCCCATAGTGATCAGAGCCATATTAATGCTAACATAGTTGTGTATCAGGATGATCGAATGAATATGTTTCACTAATGGCTCTAAATACTGAAGCCAGAAAGCCAAGCAACAGTTCATAATTTGCAAATGTACGTTATAATCAAAAGTTACAAGTCTCAACCTGAGCAGAGTAATATTTTGGTCAAAATTGGATTTTTTAAGAAAAATTGAAGGCGCTTAACACTACACTCAGAAAGATCGAAATTCGTAATACCCTCTGGTTGATATAAAAAACATTAAATATGTGACTCCATTAAGCTACCTCTATTAGTTTGTTAACTGTTACATAACAGAGATATTAATTAAAACGTATCCAGGAAATGGCTTATTTAGATATTACTACCAGTGCTAAAGGCGGTTGATAGCAGATGTTCCGTTATGCGGTCCTCTGCGTCCATATATAAATACGGCCAGAGAGGCAGTGAGAAGAGACATTTCGCACCGAGATGTCAATCTGTCCTCGTCAATCAAACGATTGCTTTTGTTGCGCCTCGGATGACGTCAGAGCCGGGCAGCCACGAAAAGCGATTTCGGTAAAAGTAAGAAGTGAAATCTCGAGGACTGTACACCGTCCTGGATCGTTTAGATTTCACAGAAGTAACTGCTTGCGTGCCGCCCATAATATTTTCAGCAGATCCCATAATGTGGCCAAAGCCACGTTTCAAGTAACGAGATTATTTTCCACTTTTAAGGCGAACAATTAACTTTGGTGATTACAAGCCAGGACGATAGAACATTTCCACCGTAGAGGTGGCTTCTGAACTGTTAACATTGCTGTTTCCGATAGGGACATTATTATTATTGTTATTAGCAATAGTATTATATTTTGTACTTGTCAACATTGTTCAATATATGTATCCAGTAAAATTTATAACTTTTACGAATAGTCGTAGTTGCTGATCCCGCTGAGTAAATAGCAGGTAGGAACTTTTTCTTTCAGGGAATACAACGAGTAATGTGGACATGCAGACTGGAAATTATGGTCAGTATGTTCTCCATCGCTTTCTGGCTGACCGAAAAAAAAAATAGTTTAAGATTCTTGTATACGGCGAAGATTTTATTTACTCGCCGCCCCGCAAAGTAGTCTAGTTAACACGCGCTGATACCCGGGCGGGCATGATGATATCTCCAGCATTAGGAGACGAAACGTTAGGCGCTGAAATATACTAAGGGTTCAACAAGTAACGCAACACATCTTTTTTCGGAAGCAGTCTCGTTTGGTTCAGGATTCCAGTATACCATTTAATTCTCCACTCCCTCGGCTACAGGAACCTAATTTTCAACATAATCTCCATTCAGTGCTTCTAAAACTAGCGTAAACAGAGGTATGCATGAAGCATTCAACCAATTCGAAATTGAATTTCTATCTACCGACTTGTCACAAAATCCTGAGAAGTTTTCATTTTACGTTAATCGCCAAAAAGATCGAAGTCATCTCCCCAAATACTCTGGTACCATAATGGTAAACGAATGGAAGATGACATAGAGGAGGCCCAAATATTAAATGTCTTTTTCCAAAACTGTGTTACTGAAGAAGGTATCACAATATTTTCTCACTTAAATCGTCACACGATCGTCAAAGTGGTGGATATCAAAATAAATGAGCATGATTTAGGAAAATAACTGAAATTGCTCCACACAGGAAATGTCAACGGACGGTTTTGGATGACAAAACGATTCTACACAGTACGCAAAATAATTTACTCCACGTCCAGCAGCAGTGTTCCATAGGCCACTGGAGGAGCGAAACGTTCATAATGATTGAAAGAAAGGACAGGTCGTTCTACTTTTTAAGAAAGATCGTCGAAAATGCGTAGAAAACTATAAACCTACAAAGGTTCATAGGTGTGTGAAATCTTATGGGACTTAACTGCTAAAGTGAGCTGTCCCTAAGTTTACACACTACTTAACCTAAATTATCCTGAGGACGAACGCACACACCCATGCCCGAGGGAGGACTCGAACCTCCGCCGTGACCAGCCGCACAGTCCATGACTACAGCGCCTGAGACCGCTCGGCTACTCCTGCGCGACTATAAGCCCACATCTCAGGTATCTATACGCTGCAGAATTTCGGTACATGTTTTACGCTCGAATATTATTATGTTTCTGGAGATAGAAAATCTTTGTGTACGATCCAACAGAAGATCCGAAAACAAGGATAGTGTGAAACCCAGCTCGCTATGCTCTTCCATGAGGTGCCGAAAGCAGCTGATACCGGTCACCAGGTTGTTGTCTTGTTCCTTTTCTTCCGAAAGGCGTTAGACACAGTTCCACAAAGCCAGTAGCCAGTCTGTCAGAAGCGTGTGTGGAGATTTTCTCCAAATGCCATTCTTGCGTTAGTTTTATTTGTAACTAATATCTACATTTCTGGTCTCGGAAACTGACATACGGCCTGAAAAACGTTGTGCTGATCACATGCCTCTCCATATCCGTATCCAGTGACGCCTGTGGAGTGAGGATGACACGGCGGCCGGTCGGTACCGTTGCGCCTTCATGGGCTGTTCGGGAGGCGTTTAGTTTAGTTTTGTTCAGTATCTACAATCCGTGCAGTGTTAACGAATTTTATGGAAAATACTCTCTGTGTGTGTCTGCACACTGTGTCGGCACTGGAAATAAGTTAAGCTGCGGAGGAGTCGGTGTAGCTGTGAAGCAGTGTAAAAATGCTCGTGGTGACTTAGTGTGGCAGGGAGAGAGGAGACTCGCTTGCTCGCTCTTTAAAATGCTGATGCACAAAGGCATGAAAAGCTTCATCACGCTGCGGGAATCCACCTTCCCTCACGGTAGCCACCAACCTCCTCCCTCCCCTTTACACCCCCCCCCCCCCTGCAAATTCATCCGTTATAAATACAGAACGTAACTTATTCCTTATTAAGGTTTTCATGCACTTGGACATTGTACACAAATTTAATTCTCGATCTTAACCAACCACATGTAACGATAAACTTTACTTTGGTACAAGTAAAAAATGGCTCTGAGCACTATGGGACTCAACCGCTGAGGTCATTAGTCCCCTAGAACTTACAACTAGTTAAACCTAACTAACCTAAGGACATCACAAACATCCATGCCCAAGGCAGGATTCGAACCTGCGACCGTAGCGGTCTTGCGGTTCCAGACTGCAGCGCCTTTAACCGCACGGCCACTTCGGCCGGCTGGTACAAGTAAAACGCTGTCATTAGCAACCTGTCGTTTTAAAATGTCCTGCATTGCAGAAACTGTTAGGGCGATGTCATCTTAAGAGTGTGGTGCCAAAGCAGGGTTGGCATTTACACAGAATCCACATAAGGGTATAGACCTCGCATGTCGTATCGACGAAAGAGGAGCGTCAGTGTAGTCGCGTCTCCAGCAGCTCCTCCACACCACCGCTACGACCCGTCCACGAGTACTTAACGACTGAAAAGATGAACGCTCGGCCCAGTTTTCAGCCGACGATCATAACGACACCATCGTATGAGTTAGGCGCAAGTGTATTAAATGTCTCACGTAGAACAATGTGGATATTACATCCATTATCATTCAGGTAAAGAGTCTTGAAAATCTGTCTGTATCAGGTAATACGTTAGTATTCTGAAACATTTGTGAAACCTTGGATTATCCAAAGTTGACTAAATCTCCATATCCATATCGTAATAAAGTGAACTATAACTAAATATTCAGAGAGACAATGACAGCTTCCCAAATCAAGAGACGACATTATCGAATGTGCATGTACTTTAATATATCATGGGATAGCTCTGCAGTTGTATCTTATTTGAAAACAAATGCTGGAGCAGCAGCGTCGATCTCTTGGTGTTCCTCCTGTCTGCAAGCTAAGCAGAAGGTGATTTCGTTCTTTGTTGTATATTGTATACTGATTACAAATTTGATGAGATGAATATGACTGTTACTTATTGTTTTCAACATTTTCTTGTACTAACTCGTTTTCTGAATATTTTTCCAGCAATTAACGTCGGAGAGCGTGAATCAAGTCGGACGTCTTAATACGTTGATGCCACTGATCAGAAACCATTATAGCACCTGTAACTGTGCAAGATCGGTGTTTTTCCTCCAATGTCCAATATAATTTTTTAGAGTCTTTTTCTTGAAATTCATCCTCATATCGATATTCTTAATTTTCTTTCCACGGTCACGCCTCAACTTAACAACGACGGAACGACTACCACGAGTTGCGCCATTTTTTTCAGCTTTCATCAGTGAATTGTAATCTGCCCGTTCTCAGTTTATTTTCTTTACTTATTTCCAACAACACTCAGAATTGCATAATAGTAAGGGTAGATTACAGAACAGATATTTTATATGTTATAGATCCGCTGAGACTAAACCAGAGAACATACCGATGTTCTAGTGAGTGTTTATTCGTACGGCAGAAGAATTAGTACAAGAGAAAAAATTAAGCACGACATTTAAGTGGAAAATTTAAAGTAATTTACTTTTCTACTGTAATATCTTTTCGCTGGAGGCGGCAATTTTCACGTTATTTAACATAAAATATATCTTTTATTCCTACCGTATGCCCATGCTCCGATCACGATTTTTAGTATATTCTTAATGACATTCCCCCTAGCGCTATGCAAAAACTTTGTGGCCACACGAACTATTTCTTCAGTTCCATCTGTTTCGTCTTCGTTGACTGGGCCAGATCTCCATCTGCTGGGGGCACCATTACCTCAATTTCCTTAATTATGAGTGTTTTATAGTCGTGAGTAAACGTAGGCTTCCGCAGCCGTTGTCACAGTCAATAAAATTCTTCCGGGTTTGGGGCCACATTGTCAACCATAAAATTACGTTTCGGCGAATATTGCAAGACGTCTCCCTCAGGGTTTATTGGTAACATCCCAAAGAAGGCATTTTGCAATAGTCGCCGGAATGTCGGAATCTTACAGTTGACAATGTGGTCCCAAACCCAGAAGAATATTATTGACGGTTTTACAGTCATCAGCCAGCATATGATCTACTTCATTAAGCTCTCCACCCAGCTCCATCTCACTTCCGGTGATGACTTATTTTGTAAATGGCGGTTTTCCGTATTTCAATAACAACTTGCACATGGAACCAGATTCGCGCTTTACTTCTTATATACAGGGGGTTAATAATTAATATCGAAATCTGATACAGGTGAAGCTATACGATAACTGCAACGAAAAGGTGCAAGAAAACATGTGTCCTGGAGCACGCCGTTTGTTCCACAATGCGGCTCTGTGGTAACGAGACTCCACTGATTTCAGTATGAGATATTGTCGTGATTAGTACCCACGTTTTTGAAAAAGTAAACTCTTCCATTATACCGTCTGACAGGACTCAAACATCACTGATGGCTCATGCTTGCAGAACGTTATGGATTCATAATGGCGCACAGGCACATTTTTTCTGCTGGAGTATGACTTCATGTAACGCATCAGTATTGTCCAAGATGTAGAGGACGAGCAGGATCTGTACCTAGGCTTCCTACACCACCCGGCATCAGTCCTTTTAATTTTCCTGTCATTGGTCAACTCAATAGTGAGGTGTACAACATTTCAGATGAGACGGTAGAAGAATTGAAGCAGCAAGTGGTTCTTCAGAATGACGAGCTGATCCAAAGGTTTTTTAAGGAATTCGTAACTCACTACAGATACGAGTGTAGTATTAGACCAATACACGAAACGTGACAGGGGACACCTTATTCATCTGCGTCGAGTTGGAGTTAACTGTAGCACGTAATATGTTGAAATTCCATTGTCTTGAAAAATCCAGGTAGATTCCTCCGTCCACGACTCGAACCTACAATTGTCCCTTTCGCTGGTTATGTTCTTACTGACTGAGGTGTCCAAGAACGACAGACAAAACACTCTCACCCTTCTACAAAGGTTGCTCAATAAGTAATGCAACATTCTTTTTTGTTGGACATTTTCGGTTAAAAATATGCGGAATTTGTTGTGGCAATCGTGGAATATTCCCACATCAGGCTTTGTAGTTTCGTGAGATTCCAATAGGTGGCGGCGTTATGTGCATGGCGTCTGTAACTGAGGTGGGTTCCTAGCAGAGAGCTGTTACTAGGTTGCTTTGGGCGGAAAACCATATCATCACAAATATTCATAGGCGCTTGCAGAATGTCTGCGGGGACCTGTCAGTGAACAAAATCTCGTTGAGCCGTTAAGCGAGGAGCAAACATTGCCAAATCTGTCCGTCTCTCGCATGCTGGCGGGCTGCACACAGCTGAGACTGCTGCAGTGTTGGAACATGCAGACACCATCATTCGAGGTGATCGGCAGATCCACAATCCAGCATCTCACAAATACGTCGATGCTCTACTGGACGTCTCTGTCAGTACTGCTGAACCACCCGTAAGCCTGCGAGATGTCGGCTTCTACGTCGACCATGCGTGCAATAGGCCCTCCATTAAGGTGACGTAAGTCCGTAGCATTCGACGGACATTATAATGAACAACAGTGTTTGTAGCCAAAAGAGTGTAGAATAATAAGGTATACTGGAATCTTGAATATAATCAACATGCTTTCAGAAAAAAAATGTGTTGCATTCGTATTGAGCGCACCTCGTACTTCCGTGTCCCGTACAACACATTTTCTTGGGTAGCCTACGGGGGTAGCAGTCATGAGAGAACCGATTTTGCGCGGAAATGCGCTACGCCCATTCTAGGGGATACCTTCCTGAATACGTGCTTCACAGTATAGTGAATTGAGCATTTTGTTGAAATTCTTCCAGGTTATAACCGTGTGCACTTCTTGGTAATGAATTCAGAGTGGTGTTTTTCTTGGGCATAAATCTATTGTCTGAGTCCAGTTCCATCCTACGCATTCAGTGTGGCAAGAAGTTTCATATCCGCACACACTCTACTGAAGAGCTTTGGAAACAGTCCTCTTACATGTGGTTCCGCCATTAGCTTGAATATCCTTTCTTCAAGGAGCGATAATCCCTCAAGTTATGCAGTAGAAATTTTGAGAGGTTAGAGAGGTAGGAAAGAGGTACTTCTGAATGTTCGGCTGTGAGTGAGAGTCGTGAGTCGTGCTTTGATTGCTACATTGAAAAGAGCACTGCCCGTGAAAGGGAAGATGCGTCTTCGAGACCCGCACAGGACACAGTTTTTACTGCCACAAAGTTTCAAAATGTGACATATTCCGATTAACTGCGAAAGATTAATTCTAGCTATTATTTCCTGATAAGTTAAGCAATGGCTGAAAATCGTGCCCAGTTCTTTTAAAAATTTGTCTAAAACTTTACGTTTCTAATACGTTTGTACCTTCTAGGGTGATATACATACCGAAGTCAGTGATGGCTCATTACAACGCACTCGAAAAACACCTCGTTTGCCGACCAATATTTTCTCTCCCCTGTTACAGAGTTTGGTTTTAACGGTAATACACCTTGTGTTCCCTTTTGCCTCTTGTGTCCCCTTTTGAATTCTGAATACTCCAGACCTCTACTCATAAAATGAATTGTCCTTGTACCACGTCATCGTCAACACCTTTATATGTGTAACTTGTATATATGTAAATACTCAATTATGACTCTTAATTATTAGTTGTCATGCATGGATGTATAATTAACGCAACATTGTGGCCTTTCAGACTTCAAATGGGTGGCAGAATAGTGTCACTACAATTTAATTTTGTGGACAGGTAAGATACACAGGTAGTGGAAGTTAAAGTTACCACAAACTCTTAGTTTATTAAAAATGCAGACACAAACGTGAGTAGTGATTGTACTGAAGAGCCGGCCGGAGTGGCCGTGCGATTCTAGGCGCTACAGTCTGGAGCCGCGAGACCGCTACGGTCGCCGGTTCGAATCCTGCCTCGGTCATGGATGTGTGTGATGTCCTTAGGTTAGTTAGGTTTAAGTAGTTCTAAGTTATAGGGGACTGATGACCTCAGAAGTTTAGTCCCATAGTGCTCAGAGCCATTTGAACCTTTTTTTTTTTACTGAAGAACAATGTAAACATATTTAATCATCCTATTCCTCGACAAAGATTTTCACAAGTACGTGAAACAAGCATCTACGGTTGGCGGAGATTCAAGAAAAATAACTCATAGGTAAAGCTACTACATCCTTAGCGTAACTGATCTGTTTTCGCACTCAGCGACAGTGGTTGCCAAAAATATGAGTTTTTAATGTTATGCATGACAGAAGATCGTATTCCTCCAACTCGGGAAGGAAATCTGATGTTCACTGAGCACATCGTGACCTATATTAACCAAATCCGATTGAAAATCTTACCATTTTTAGCTCTGTGGTTATATCGAGCGCCAATGCTGTTGTTGACTCTTTAGGTTCGCTTGCATACGGACAGCCTCTGGATCATCCAAGGTCTGATCTAGACTTTAGCACTGTCGAACACGACCCCTGTGAAATTCGGGAACATCCGAAGCGCCAAATTTACATTTGGAATTGCAAATGAAGTAGCGACATTTCACTCTGAATCTGAGAGCATAACTCAAAATTTTGCTCCTGCGAGCAGAGGACTAAGAGTCTCTTTGGTGCCTCCTGTACTCCTTCGTAATATTCTCCCGTCCCTGATGAGCCAAAAAAAAAACACCTCAACACTAGTTGTCAAATGACAAGGATGACTTTTGATGCAATGTCCTCCCACGCAATAAAAACGAACTGCCTGCGCGTCCGACAAGAGAGCGTCCCCCTCTTCTCTATATTTTTCCAAATGTATTACGTCAGAGCACTCCGCCCAATGAAATTCCCATATTTCATCTCTCAGAGGGCAACGTGACTTCACCTAAGAAAAGGAAATTGTTTTGACTCTGTAGTATTGGTTACTCAACGATGCTCATTATTTAACGTACCTGATGTTTCACCAAACCTCCAAAGTTTCCTATTTGTTCGTTCTCAAGTGCCCGTCAGCAACTATTTTGGGGCGAGAAAGCTACGGTCTCACACTTTATGAAGTCCTCACTCCACTCCACTGTTCTGCCGAGAGCGTAGGATCGTAAATGCCTTCCTGTTTCTCCTTGTTGCTTTCACCGAGGCCGAGGTGCACAGCTGTGCATTGTCTTCCTATTGACAGACTGTTGCCGTGTTCCGTCTGGGTTCCTGCACTAAGCCTGTTCTTTAGAAAATTTTAGAAGAGCTGGGAGCGACGGTCAGTCCGTCTACAATTTCTCCTAGTCCTAAAAACCCATGTTAAAACTGTCCTCTCGCCACCGCGAACCTGCGTTACCGCCGGTGGCGTATTGCCAAGCCTCTCCATAGGCGTCCCCCTAGCCTCCTCACTACATACAATAGCCTCCAAGCCTCCAGCAAATGCTGTCCTACATGAAATCACCTGTTTCAGTACCTATGTTCATGGTGCCCTTTCGTCTGCTTTGCTCTACTGTCTGAGACGTGGATCTCACTGGAGTTAAGGAAAACGTGGAAGGGAGGACACACCAATATGACGTTCTTTTCACACAAGCTGTTTATTTAAGAATATAACCCCTGGAAATTAAAATAAGAACACCGTGAATTCATTGTCCCAGGAAGGGGAAACTTTATTGACACATTCCTGGGGTCAGATACATCACATGATCACACTGACAGAACCACAGGCACATAGACAGAGGCAACAGAACATGCACAATGTCGGCACTAGTACAGTGTATATCCACCTTTCGCAACAATGCAGGCTGCTATTCTCCCATGGAGACGATCGTAGAGATGCTGGATGTAGTCCTGTGGAACGGCTTGCCATGCCATTTCCACCTGGCGCCTCAGTTGGACCAGCGTTCGTGCTGGACGTGCAGACCGCGTGAGACGACGCTTCATCCAGTCCCAAACATGCTCAATGGGGGACAGATCCGGAGATCTTGCTGGCCAGGGTAGTTGACTTACACCTTCTAGAGCACGTTGGGTGGCACGGGATACATGCGGACGTGCATTGTCCTGTTGGAACAGCAAGTTCCCTTGCCGGTCTAGGAATGGTAGAACGATGGGTTCGATGACGGTTTGGATGTACCGTGCACTATTCAGTGTCCCCTCGACGATCACCAATGGTCTACGGCCAGTGTAGGAGATCGCTCCCCACACCATGATGCCGGGTGTTGGCCCTGTGTGCCTCGGTCGTATGCAGTCCTGATTGTGGCGCTCACCTGCACGGCGCCAAACACGCATACGACCATCATTGGCACCAAGGCAGAAGCGACTCTCACCGCTGAAGACGACACGTCTCCATTCGTCCCTCCATTCACGCCTGTCGCGACACCACTGGAGGCGGGCTGCACGATGTTGGGGCGTGAGCGGAAGACGGCCTAACGGTGTGCGGGACCGTAGCCCAGCTTCATGGAGACGGTTGCGAATGGTCCTCGCCGATACCCCAGGAGCAACAGTGTCCCTAATTTGCTGGGAAGTGGCGGTGCGGTCCCCTACGGCACTGCGTAGGATCCTACGGTCTTGGCGTGCATCCGTGCGTCGCTGCGGTCCGGTCCGAGGTCGACGGGCACGTGCACCTTCCGCCGACCACTGGCGACAACATCGATGTACTGTAGAGACCTCACGCCCCACGTGTTGAGCAATTTGGCGGTATGTCCACCTGGCCTCCCGCATGCCCACTATACGCCCTCGCTCAAAGTCCGTCAACTGCACATACGGTTCACGTCCACGCTGTCGCGGCATGCTACCAGTGTTAAAGACTGCGATGGAGCTCCGTATGCCACGGCAAACTGGCTGACACTGACGGCGGCGGTGCACAAATGCTGCGCAGCTAGCGCCATTGGACGGCCAACACCGCGGTTCCTGGTGTGTCCGCTGTGCCGTGCGTGTGATCATTGCTTGTACAGCCCTCTCGTAGTGTCCGGAGCAAGTATGGTGGGTCTGACACACCGTTGTCAATGTGTTCTTTTTTCCATTTCCAGGAGTGTATAACCATAAATTTTCTTTATTTTACAAAATGAACAAATCTGTAAAATGAATAAGGTTCTGCTAGAGAGATCTAACCAGCTAACAATATTACAATAAGTACAATACGACCGGACCTACAACCCGCCCGTTATCAGGTGAAACAGCACTGTTTACTAACGTGCTAGACCCTGTTTCTCTCATTAAATGCCCTTCTGCTACACATGAAAACTATATAAGCACCACTGATGACAAGAGTGAAGCCGGCTGTAGTGGGCGAGCGGTTCTAGGCGCTTCAGTCTGGAACAACGACACGGCTACGGTCGCAGGTTCAACTGGGACTTAACATCTATGGTCATCAGTCCCCTAGAACTTAGAACTACTTAAACATAACTAATCTAAGGACATCACACAACACCCAGTCATCACGAGGTAGAGAAAATCCCTGACCGCGTCGGGAATCGAACCCGGGAACCCGGACACGGGAAGCGAGAACGCTACCGCACGACCACGAGCTGCACGCAGGTTCAAATCCTGCGTCGGGCATGGATGTGTGTGATGACCTTAGGTTAGTTGGGTTTAAGTAGTTCTAGGTTCTAGGTGACTTAGGACCTGAGATGTTAAGTCCCATAGTGCTCAGAGACATTTTAACCAGTTGACAAGAGTGATTCACCTACTAACAACAAAATGGCTCTGAGCACTATGGGACTCAACTGCTGAGGTCATTAGTCCCCTAGAACTTAGAACTAGTTAAACCTAACTAACCTAAGGACATTACAAACATCCATGCCCGAGGCAGGATTCGAACCTGCGACCGTAGCGGTCTTGCGGTTCCAGACTGCAGCGCCGTTAACCGCACGGCCACTTCGGCCGGCTACTAACAACAGATGCCGTATGTCGAGAAGTTTGGGGTTAAGATGCGCACCTGTGCTTAAAGGTTAAACAGATTAGGAAAGAAGTAACCTCTGAATTTCAATCGGCAACCAAGGTGCGACTAGATCCCAACCCATCCGTTTTCACATTCGTATTTTGACTAAAGCCCCAATGGCAGTTGGATGTTGATATTTTCCATGTTAAACTGACTGTCAGTTATTAAGATCGCTCTGAAGGAACGTCTTAAAAGATTACTTGTGAATACTAATTACAAGAGAACTCACACTGCGGAACCACAAGATCCAATTAAAAATACACCAATAATGACCCAGTCTTTATAAGACAGCTACGCACAGCTTAGTACACCCGTTTGTTCAGATTATAACTAATGCTGTTACAACCAAAGAGTTGAACTGGTTAACATCCAAATCTAACCATAAGACCCTTGTCCCGTTTAACGGCAACCTGTGCCTTAGTACAATTGTTCCGGCTGTATTTACGACCAGGAGCTGTTTCATTAGAACGTTAACGATCGGTTATAAATCAGAAAGGAAAGGCAATACAATAGCGGGGTAAATTTTTAAACGACAACTAGTGTCTTAGTACAATACTACGGCTTATATTTACGACCAAAGAGCGGACCGAGTAAAACTGAGAGGGTCGGGTACACATCAGAAAATAATTAGGAGGGCAGGTAGACAAAGACACAAATCACCACGAGGGTTACAGTATGTTACTCTCCATTATCAGCAAGCAGCTCCATGGATCCACGGTGCGTCGCGGTGGTTACTGAGTGGTGCCGGTGAAAGCCAGGTAGGAGAGGACAGCCGGGCCACGAGCCGGTCGTCCGACACGAATGTTGCGCACCAACCGATGGGACGTCGGCCTGCTCTTTGTAGTTGACACTGACCCCTGCGAACTACACCGGTATCTTCGCTCTGCGCAGGCCCTCCTGCGTAACTAGTGGCATCGGCAGCTCGAACCTCGTGACCACCTCTTGTAACGATGCTGTCACCAATCCCCTTCGTGTCTTCCTTCCTTGGGCCAGCGAACCCGTATACATATCGGCAAGTAAAGACTTTCTAAGGAAAAAACACACAGATGTCAACTCTTCTTCATAGAAATTGACAATGCGGCAGCAAAAAATGGCTCTGAGCATTATGAGAATTAATTGCTGTGGTCATCAGTCCCCTAGAACTTAGAACTACTTAAACCTAACTAACCTAAGGACATCACACACATCCATGCCCGAGGCAGGATTCGAACCTGCGACCGTAGTGGTCACGCGGTTCCAGACTGTAGCGCCTAGAACCGCACGGCCCCTCCGGCCGGCAATGGGGCCGCAAGACGTGTTTTCAAAAGTTTCATCCCCCATGTCACCTCTACCCTTGAGTTAGTGGCGCCAGACAGAACAGTCTACTAACTTAATGGTACCACGGCTCACTTTCTATCTGTAATGTTGGTAGCCCAGCCAAACGCAATTCTCAAAAAATCTTTCCGATAATGCACTGATGTATTAGAGATCAGTCAGGAGACAATGAAATGAAGCGAATACGTGGCTAGCCTCGAATATAAGAGGCAATGTCCTGACTTACTGACTGCCTGACTGACCGAGTCATCGTCGCTTCGCTAAGGATAGAAACTTGATATTTGGAAAGCGTGTTAATCTTATATAGTAGGCGTCGTACAAGAAAGGATTTTACGAAATTCCTCCTCCAAGAGGGAGACATAAGGGATGAAACTTTGTGAAGATACTTCGCTACTAACGAATTTTGAAGCTAGAACTGAGAAAATAGGTATTCGGTTTCTCGATCTGAAATAAATAAATAAGAGTGTCAGCCTTTCTGAAAATTTAACCCTAATAGGGGTGAAACAGAAAATGAATTTTTTAAGATAAATCATTATTAAAGAACTACTGCAGTACTTTTGTAGCTAAATATATGAAAGTTGTCATTTCACTCCTTTCTTAGTATAAAGAACTGTGTGCTAGGGGATTAAATTTAGGATGGAAGTATCACCACTAGAACGCATAAGGCATCATTAACTAAAGCTTCTGACTTCAGCTAACAGAATCGTTTGTTGGTCAGAAACACATCCGGGAAACGACCATGCTTTTATGGCCTCAATTAGTATGAAAAGTTTAGAAGGCGCTGCAGTTTGTGAACAACTTAAAAATTTGATTAAAGGGACACAAAATCTGTGCAGACCATACAGTCAACAGGAGCGAAGCAGCGGCCGATAAGATAGGCTTTAATGCAAGAAAAGGAATACATTATTTGCGAATAAAATTAGTTCTATTCACATTGTTGGCATATAATTTGCATGTGAAATGTGGATAACGTGAAAGGTGACGTGACTCTCAGTTTTGACGTCTTTCACCCTTCTACGCATGTAGTTGTTAATACAAGTTTCACATAAGTCATGCATTGATCTCGCAAACTGTCTACCTTTTCACAGATTGTGGTGTGCCTGATACGTATCTCAAAGATTCCTGCAGCATGAAAACAGGGGTCTTACTTGGTGTGCAGTCTTCTTAATTCCTTTGCCTCGTCTGGTTAGTCGTTGGATATGATGCACAGAGTTACACTATAGACATTAAACAAGACAAGATTTGACAGTGTCTAGTTCGTTAGCAAACAGTACAAATTAAAATACTGTGATGGAAAGCTGTACATAACTGTAGTCGACCCCTTTCATTTATAAGAATACATTTTAACTCTTGACTCACTCATTCAGTCCAGCATTGTCAGATAATATCAACACAAACAGAAAAATAAATAAGCTTATGAGTTGGTAAAGGAACAAATGCCAAAATTTGGTCTGTTATGCAGCAATGATTACTGCAAATACCAGTCTCATGAAACCAGTTTCTCTTGACATAACCGTGATATGCCAAGGGGCGAAATTGCTTAACTCACTAATTCCCACGAACAAAACTATACTTAAATATTTGCCACTGCCACTGTTGCATCACAGCAGTCACTTGTAAATTAGTACTGCTAAACTCTGCACAATATCCTTCAGCACTCCATGATAAACAACTGTTGAATGAGGCAGCTAATTTTCAAGAATCCAACTTAATATGACACGTAGCTATCAATTACTGTATTAGCGACCATCACTGTACGCTGACAGAAGTAGTGTCAAACCTTCAATATGTCCTTGTATCCCCATGGATTTACCTGGGTATCTTTTATACGTCCCATTTTACCACGTGTGCTAATGCTAGTATAAACAACCCTTATGTGTTCTCCGATTTGTATCATGATAATATACGTCATTTGTAACCCAGGTAACCACGAATCCTCATTAGAACAGATGTAAAGTTCACTAATGAATTAATCAATGTGAAATATCAGTAATTTTATCATTTATTGGGCAAGTGAGAAATAGCAGAACAGATGTATTTATAAATATGTTCAAGAAATTGGAAATTTTGACTAACTATGACAGAAATCCATACACTGTTCTTCTCCTGCAGTGCTTATCAAATTTCCTTGGCCTCTTCCTTTCGTTTGAGCGAGATCTGCACATAAAACAGTTACCAATGATTTTCAGCCGTCCAGAAGCATCTTGTTTTGGCTGAGCCTCCACTCGTTCAGGAACCAAAATCAGAGATCCTCCTATTATGTTTTCAATACCTAATTTCGCGGAAAATTTTCTCAGTCTATTAGAATTTGATGACATAAAGGTAATGGAAGGCATTACGAAATGTTTTTTTCAGATCAAGTAGAAACTATTGCATCTGTGGGTTACACTTTTTGTTCGAGGAATATTTGCTGTAAAAATCTTGTAGAAACCTACTGGTGACCATCTCTGTGTTCTCCTTTTATACTGCAACGAGAACCAAACTTATGCATATTATCAACGTCCCCTTCTGTACTCTTATAATGACTTACGGTACCTGGCGTTGAAAGGCGACCAGAAGTGGATGCATCACAATGCATTGCGGATAAAATTAGAACTGCTTTCATTTCCTTTGGGATGTATGAGAACAGAGAAACGCTATCTTCACTGACACGTGATAGAGATGACAGTTCTTGACGTGAAGAGAAAGATAAGGTTTCTGAGGTATATGGGGTTTGTTTCTTTACACATCTCCAACTATGGACAAATCCGAAGTTATCAACAGCCTTGCTAATGGAAGAGATGTGAAAAGATTATCAGTGACTATATTTTTTGCCGGTAAATTTGAAACGGTAAGGTAAATTTTTTACAACCCTCTTCCCTTAGCCCGCAGCTCGTGGTCGTGCGGTAGCGTTCTCGCTCCCCGCGCCCGAGTTCCCGGGTTCCATTCCCGGCGGGGTCAGGGATTTTCTCTGCCTCGTGATGACAGGGTGTTGTGTGATGTCCTTAGGTTAGTCAGGATTAAGTAGTTCTAGGTTCTAGGGGACTATTGACCATAGATGTTAAGTCCCATAATGCTCAGAGCCATTTGAACCATCTTTCCTTAGTTAGTTTACCTCCTAGGAGCACATTTGTTTATAGAAATTTGGTCAGTTATAGGATAAGAATTTCATGAAACACAGACCTGAACAATCTTTAAGCCATATTTGGCTGACTCTGAGGGCACATATTTATTAAATCTCGTGTTTCATTTCTAGCGAGAAAGTTTCACATCAGGAATGAGGCAATCACTAGGCACATAGTTTTTCTAAGATCTGAATTAAGCATTACAAACATGTCAGATATTGCAACACATTCGTCACTTTCAAACACTCGGTACTAATGTTAACATCGCCAAATCTTACAACTGTGATTATCTGCCAAAACCCGTTGAGGGTAAGCTTGCTCGGTAGAATGGTATGCATTTGTTTTCCTTAATTTCTCTGTGTGTTCATTGGCAGATAAGTGTTATTGAAGCTATAATCAATATACGATGACGTATATCAAATTCTTCCACGCCTTCACTGACTCTTCGGAACTGATGTTATTGTATTGAGTAATTCCAAGAATGATTGCCTATCGAAGTCGCGGGGCCCAAACGATACATATAGAACGTGCAATCATTCTTGGAAATTAACTTGTATTGTATTATAATAAACAGGGGACCTAGAAACGACGGAGAGGCTCCGGGCCACCATAGCCCTCACTGATTCACAACCCCATAACAGGCCACAGCAGTCCACCCACCCCATCTCAGCCGCGCACTATACCCACGGTTATTGTGCAGTTCGGCATATAGTTGACACCGCCCCCCCCCCCCCCTCCACTCCCCGGAACGTCACACACCAGACGACTGTAACCACAAATGTGTACGTGATAGGGTAATGATGGTGTACGCGTACGTGGAAACGTTGGTTGCACAGCAATCGCCGACATTGTGTAGCGTAGGTGGAATGAGGGGAACCAGCCCGTATTCGCCGAGGTAGATGGAAAACCGCCTCGAGAGCTATCCACAGGCTGGAAGGCACACCGGACCTATAAACAAACCCGCTGGGTGCATTCTTGCCGGGGATCGGCAAGTCTTCACGCTCGCGAAGCAGCGCGTTCGACCGCATGGTCAGCCGGGCGGGCACTGATGTTATAGTGTGTGAACACCTGGTTTGCCTTCCTTTCGGTTTCACGTACTATTATATTAAACATTTCATCAGTAGATATACACTAAAATGCGTCTATTACGAAACGAATTCTTTTGCACCTGTTGGACAAATTTCCGGCAAAATATTATGCTCTATCAACTTTTCTGCTCAGAAGGTTCCTCCTGGTGTTTTGTTCAATCCTTGCCACGTAGAATGCCTACATAGGACACATTCGTTATACTGGTTTCGTCCGTTCTGTCATTTTCACCGTTGTTATTGACACTTGTCTCCCTTTCTAAATGGCTCAAATGGCTCTGAGCACTATGGGACTTAACATCTATGGTCAACAGTCCCCTAGAACTTAAACTACTTAAACTTAACTAACCTAAGGACATCACACAACACCCAGTCATCACGAGGCAGAGAAAATCCCTGACCCCGCCGGGAATCGAAGCCGGGAACCCGGGCTTGGGAAGCGAGAACGCTACCGCACGACCACGAGCTGCGGACTCTCCCTTTCTACTTTAACATCACTACAAGTATCAACCACATCTTCGATATTTGAAGCAAGTGCATCGTGGTTATAGAGAAAAGTATAATTATTTGTGTATGGACACAAGGGTTAAGGACCAGTGTAATGTATATCAAGTATTGTAGAGATGTTTATCATGTAGCCTTGAAAGAATTATGAGACAAGTTTTCTAAACATTTTAAGGAGACTGCCAATCTAGCATTTATTTTCAGGCTGTTTTCCAGACGGTTGACCGTTTCAGTTGAACGTACCGCTGTGCATGTGCTGGTGTAACTGACTGATCTGCAATATACTTTCAGGTTTACAGACAAAACGTTTTACATTACAACGATCCAAGACGTCTACATTGCTATTCTCAGTAGAATTTTTCCTGTCTCCATAATGTGATTGCAAAAGTGCTATAATATTATGCCCAACATATGTGTGTGGAAGACTTTTTTTTCGATTATGAAAGCAAACAGCTCACGATTACCTGGAAAGCTGAACGCAAAAATCTCAGAATTTGTCTGTGTCCGTCTGTATGCCGAGAGTACATGCCAGATAAAAATTATATCCTCAGCACTCAAAAAATAGTTAAATATTACTGAAAATATTCTTTTGTTGTGATCTTTGTTGTTGACAAACATGAAATGTAAAACCAAGTGTCCTACTGTGCGACTGCATTGCCATTTCAATGCGGCGAGTTCACAGATTCCCCCTCTTGCCCTTCCTCTCTCTCAGACAGCCTGCGGTGGCAGTGAAGGATATGTGCATATATGGTGAGCGACTGCTGTCTCACTCGTACCATGGTACAGCCCACGAGCCAAATTCTCGACCTCCCTGGTCTACATATTCGTGGTCGTCGACCTGGGAGCCCTAAACAGAAACATGTAGATGAAAAGGAAAATTTCTACTGAGTACCCATGCTCTGCTCCAGACACGTCTGTATTACCTGTGTTATGGAGGTAGGCGTCATCGGTAAAGAACGAATGGGTATGTAGATCTCAACTCAGCTTTCTGTTATCTGATCCCAACAATTCGTGGTATCACTCCACCTTTATCTCCTGCCCAGATTTCAACTTTTACCATCAGTCCGTTTCTGATATAGTCGAACAGAACTACGACCATCCTGTGATCTAATCCTTGGAGGATCTGTGCCTCTCTTCTTAATGCCTTGTTGTCCCGAGTCCAACTCGTCGCCAATCACTGTGACTCCACTGGACTACAGCTAAATTACTGTGTCAACTGTCGGTATGATGTTCCCATCTCCCAGATGCCAATAATCAGATCTTTCTCTAACTTCAAAAGGTGGCGGATAGATGCACGTCAATATTCACTGAGCATGCTGTCTTAATACATCTGTCTAAATATTTCCAACAACGTCAGACGTGCCCAGTATCCCTCATGTAGCTACACCATTCTGTGTCTGTAAAAACGACATTTTTGTATCCCAAAAATACAGCAAAGAAGGTCGAATGAGGATGACTAATCAGCAGATCTCACAGACATGAAAATACTAGAATACCATTTTCTATATAAAGTTACTTGTTACGTCGGTTTTAGACCATCTTCAGTACAACACCAAAATGGTAGATGGTGGCTGTGATCGGACCAGGCGGTGCACATCCCTGAACGCTAACTGCAGTAACAAACAAACCGCTGCACTTAGAAGAGACATGTTCTCAAAAATTACCTATGCAGTGGTGTATGTTGACTTTTCTCTCTTTGAATCGTTTTGTGCGTGTTGTTTTATTTCAACTAGGAAAAGTACATGCTTTCCGCACATTCATTATATGTTTATGTCGACGTCCAGTATTTATTTTGTGCAGTAGTACGAGCATGTGTGTCACATTAACTCGCTTCGATGTTTACAAGCTACCATTGTCCCTTCTACAAAATTCAGCTGCTGTATGTGGTTTGGAAAACGTTTCACATTAATTACAGGGTACGTACATAAGTAATTCATGTATTATATTCGCTTTTTTACTGAATGACCCATTTCGTCAAACGAATTATTTGAATCTGTACAGCCGCGATGTAAATATAGTTCTCACAGAGGTTATTTTTATTGTGTGATAGGTGTGTTCTGCCATTGTAATATCCGTTGTGCCATTTTTCATTTATTTTCCCCTTTGAACAGATGCGTGTATTAAAAGCATTCTAGTTAATTAGCGCTATTTTCAAGTTTGTAACTTGAGTTGGTCAACATAGACTCTATAAAAAAAACTTTGCGATTAAAACGTGGCAGTAGTTTGTGGAACTCACTAAATGTTATCCCGGGTAGCTCTCTTGTTATATTTTAAATGACTGTAATTTTTTAGAGGGAACTAGTATTTCTTGTGACATGGCACATCCAGCAATCAAACGAGAATAAACGAGCTTACATTCAAGTTACTTGTTTATTGTCATGAAAAATAAAAAGGAGAACACTGGAACATCAACAATGCAGCGCTATTGCGAACACGTCCTCGGTCGCAGGATGAATTAGCTAATTTTCTTAAGCAGCAGAAAATCGCCGTGACCGCTGTCGAACAATAGGAAGTTCCTGCGGATTGATGTCTTCCGAGGGTAACCGTGGTACATTACCAGTAATACCTATGGTATGCCGTGGATCCTGTCTCCTCTAGAGAAAGTACAGGACCCACCTGTATGTGAGTGGCATGTCAGCGATGGAGATAGTGGAGCTGTGCGGGAACGAATCAATTAAGGATAACTCAATGCAGGTGTGGGATGTGTAAGGGGAGGAGTGTTGCATCCTGGAACACTCTTCAGACTTTCGTCTCTGTCGATTGCAAGAACAGGAGTTTAACGTATTTTCTTATTCCATTTTTAAATCGTAACGTTCACTTTCTTGTGCAGCACCCTTTTTCCGAAATTACAAAAATTGATCCAGAAATTAAAGTTCTTCCGGATGTTTAAAAACGTTACGTGGTACAGCTAGCTCATGTACCTGGGAAAAATTTCGAAATTGATGGTGCTAGTGCAGAGATATTCATGTCTGTACTGTGTGTAAACATGAATCTGTTACATTGCAACTACACCACTCACCAAAAATCAGTATGTGAAATCAAATTAAGTAGGAGTACTATCAGAAGTCAGTTAAAGGTAACACATTCTGAAATAAAATCTGTAGCAAACTATGACACATTTCCATATCCAAGGCTGGTAAAATTGTTAAGACATCAAAGGAAAGCAGAAAATTTCCAAATATCACAGGTTCCATGGTAGAAAACCTCCTTCCCTTTCGAGATACGACATGCTGCACGACCAAAGAAGAATGGCTTAATCGACCACGCGTTATCTGTGTAGCTTCCAAAGTACACAGACTTTTACTTATATTAAAATTCTGTAAATGAAGTAGTAACAATATCTCCCAAGCAATTTTAATATACTATAAAGCTCATACACTGAGATGACAAAAGTTATGGGATACCTCCTTATGCCCCACTTAGTGCCGCAACTCGATCTGTCTTGGGCTCAAGAAGTCGTTGTAAGTCGCCTGCAGAAATATTGAGCCATGCTGCGTCTGTAGCCTTTTCTACAATAGAGAAAGTGTTGTCGGTGCAGGACATTGTGTAAGAACTGACGTCTTGGTCTTGCCCTTAAATGAAGGGCTTATTTCAGTAATGGTACAAGTCTATTTTTGTTCATATTGAGATACGGAGTCCTAAAATGAGCACTGAAAAATCTGCTGTGGAAATACCAGAAATATTCGAGCATATGGCTTCTTGCTAGAGTTGAAACTTTCTTTCTGCTTGTTTGGCTCATTAATTTCAGAAGCATTATAGACAGAAAAGTGAAGGTCATGGACTTGTACCACTATTGAAATAAGCCCCTCAAATGCTCTATGGGATTCATATCGGCCGATTGGTTGGCCAAGTCATTTACTGGAATAGCCCATGCGTCTAGCTCCAAAGACCATTCCGTGTTCAATCGCTGTTTACTCTCATCGCGCGGCCACAATCACGTCAAAAACCGTTTCACGCGAATCAACAGAATACAAATGACAGCTCCGCTATTGCACTGCCTTTTGTACATTGTGTTGGCAGTGCTGCCACCATTAGTATATGTGCATATCGCTTTCCCGTGATCTCGGTCACCTCAGTCTGTATATGTACAACTTGTAATATTTACGAATGCTGCATGAAACTTAACCACATGTCTTATCACAACAAACACTAAAGAATACACCGGAATCTAGTCATGGTGGTCTCTAGTGCGCTTATTTTCATCTGTTTCTAAAATCATGCGTTGGATTGGAGCACCAGACAGTAAACATCATGTGTTCCTAGGTATATAACTCAAGCTACAAAACTCTCCCCAACAACAAAACCAACGTCTCTAACCAACAAGATTGATGTGAAGTCCGACAACTAACTGGAACTAAGCCAGTGAGACACTCATCACCTGTTGAGAAGCTTGCTGAGTCCGGCTTCAGAGGGTTACCCTATTGCTCAACAACCGCTGGAATGATGTTTACGAATAGCAGCAAGACGGGTCGAATCAACAGACAGGCGTACAAATTTGCAGTCAGGTGGGTGGGATAACCACGAGAGGGCTCTTTATGTCATACGAAATCACATTCCATACCATAACTCCAGATCTACATCCAGTGTGACTAAGTTCGTTGCAGACGCTCACCTGGCTTCCACCTCACCAACACACGGCCATCGCTGACACCGAGGCAGGACCGCATTTCATCAGAAAACGCAACAGAGCTCCACTCAGCCCTCCAACGGGCTCTAACTTTGCACCACTGAAGTTGCAAGTGGTTTGGAGCCGGTTAAATGCACGCTACTGGGCCTCCGGCTCGGAGCTGTCGTTGCAGTAACCCATTTTTAAAGGTGGTGCCACCTATTGCTCGAACTGCTGCCGTAGATGCAGTACTATGTGAAACTGTCATGCACTGAACAAGATGGTCTTCCACCTCGGTAGTGCCACGTGGCATCCGGAGCCTGTTCTCTTTTGTGACCACACTCCCCGTGACCACCGCTGCAAGCAGTCATGTACAGTGGTTACACTCCTGCCAAATCTTCCTACAGTATCGAAAAAGGAAAATCCAGTTTCTCATAGGGCTATCGTACTACTTCGTACAGTGAAGCGTTGGTAATGGCGTCTTTGTTGTCATAAAACCCTTCTCGACTAACATGAACTCAGCACACCCTATCTTTCTTCTCTTTTTGTGGTAAGATATTATGGGACAAAACTGGTTGGGTCATCGGTCCCTAAGCTTAGACACTACTTAATCTAACTTAAACTAAACTACGCTATAGAAAACACACACACCCACGCCCGAGGGAGGATTCGAACCTCCGACTGGGGGGACATCCTATCTCAAAGGTAACTAACGCTCACCAACAATAAGCGTGTATTTAAAGCAAATCTGACTTACATCGTCACAGTGCGTTACCAGCGCCATTCTCATGCGACTGGAGCGAAATATGAATACACGTCATCTTTCGGATGTAGATAAAGACCTGCGAACTCTTGTTTATCAAGCACAACTGCTTCTTGGTGTTCAGATTTCTATCGATCAGTGTAATTTGGACATGTAGGTTGAGCTAAATGAAAATCGCCAAATACAGTTGTTTGAAAGTAGTATCGAAGTTAGGACAATAAATAATTATTGTACGCAATACTACTTACGAAGTTTCTGGAAACTATGTTAAATGAGGAATCTATTACTATACTACAAACCCTACGCATTTCAAAATCGGGACAGCTAAGACGAGGTTAGGGTAAAAACATCGCGCTCACTCTTCCAAGAAATTATTCTTCCCGCGCTTCATATGCGAATGTAATGGTAAGAAACGTAATACGTTGTACATTGGAAACGACCCTCTGCCCTGCACTTCACAGTTGTTTTCAGAGCGTAGAAGTAAATGATGATTTGTACTGTGTTATTTCCCCATGTTCGACTGGTTAACCATGCCAGTGTTTACTGATGCGCACTTTAAGGGATGCAAAGGTTTTCGCAGGAGTTATAGGCATTATTATCATTACTGTTATTATTATTACTATTTATACACTCCATCACTTACAGTAATACTACATGAAATTTGCACAGTAGTTTTTAAGCGAATGTGCAGAAATAATAGACAATGGAGTAGTTAGATGGGAAGAGAAACCTTTAGTGAAAAAGTGTTTGATACAGAAGCTCGAGTACGTCATCATAGGGTTAGAGAGTTCGTTATACAAAACGCAAAATTCTTCAGCTATATCAGAACCATTGCAGTTGGTTACCCTGGTACATGTGACTATGAAAATATGAAAAATGTGTGCCTCTATCACTCCCCCTCTCTATATATACATGTAACGGGAAGTATTTAATCGTATTAACGAGAGGTATGGCACTGGGAATCATAGGTACATCGTTATAAAATCGTTCTACTCCGAGACTACCGCAGTAGCACTGCTTCAGCAAGCGTAACAGAGCTTGAGAACAGGAAAAACAGTCTTGGTTGCACGAGATAGGTTTACTTAATCTTCGCATCTGACACGTTTCACCAGTTCTAGGCATAATCAGACAATATGAGAGAATTATTAACTGTTATGGGTATAAATGATGAAAACGCTAAGCAGATTCAGAAGGACAAAAATTGCAATAGTTATTCGGAGATGAAGAGGCTTGCAAGGATACAGCAGCATCAAGAGCTGCATAAAACCTGTCTGCGGACTGAAGACCACGACAACAACATAAGCATAAATTGCTGTTAAAGGCGATAATAAATGGATAAATTAAAAATAAAGAAAGAAAGACATACCCCGATTGGACTATGGAGTACAGGGCTCCATTTGAGTGTCAATGAGTGAAGATGGGTATAAAAATCAGCTCATAAAATATAGCACCATAACCGGACTTACCGATAAAAATTCTTACTAATCGTACCCGAGGCGTCGAATATAATTAAGACTCCCATAGAACTGGGACGTAACAGCCTGGTAACCACTGCCAATGCTTCATTAATCACCTGGAAGCCACACGAAAAAATGTAATGAAAATAGGAAAGAGTAAGTTGCTAAGGCGTGCAATGAGTACCTAACATGAGCAAATAAGCAAATGCACATCAGAAAACATTATGAGTGCGAAATACACCCTTACGGTGACTAGGATAACACGCCTTTGACAAGTGACTGGGCACTAATAAGAATGCTGAAACAGTTAAATTTCTTTAGCAAAAATTTGAAGCAATTAAGTCAGAAGTAACGATGTAAGGTTACTAAATCTAACGATGATAACTTAGCCATGAAGAAACCGCCGCATGACTACAAGCAGGTCTGTTTACAAAACTGAGACCAGACGCTGTCAGCTGGCAACCAGACTGCCAAGCAAGTGACACGACACCGTGGATCCATAGTGAGAAAAGGCTCACAAGGTGGAGCGCTAAAATTTTACTGATGCGAAAGGGTTAAGTAAATTAATTAGTAATTTATACATATGGAAAGCATCATTTAAAGATACGCACCATAATATCAAAAAACGTTACATGTTTCGTAAAGACATGTTCATTTATTAGATTCGGAAATTTGAAAGAGATAAGTTTAGAAATTCCAAACTCATAAAACAAATTCTGTGTCTTGTCTTTGTTGGTCACGTAAAGGATTTTAAGGTTTTCTAAGTCAGGGCCCCGATGGCTAGAAGATTTGAACTAGGAAAAATAGGAAAAATTTTCACCTGGCCATTCTTTTGTCAGTACATGCTCGCTAAACCTAACAGCGAAAGTCCTCCCTGTTTGACCCACGGAATATCCTGTATATCTAATTTTGTAGACACCTGACTTAGAGAATATATTCCTGATACGTTTCTTGTCATTGGGGAGCGTGTATTGCATAGGATAGCCCTTCTAAAAACGACTTACCGAAGTAGCTTAGCCAAGTTGTATGAAAATGACCCATGAAATGGGGTAACCACACATTGCTTTCAGGAAGCCTTCTGTTCGTGTTTCAACAGTGCACTCCTCCTCCTGCCGTCCGTGGAAACGCGTCACACGTGAAGATTAAATAAACCTATTAATTCAGGTATCAGTGCAGTCGGTGCCCATAATCTAATTTCGTGAAATTATTTTTATACAAACGCGATCGAAGTTTGTAGATGTAGAGATTGTATGGGCAAAGTTAAGGGCAGTTGCTGGTTGTTGATCAGTGACGACAGAACGAGTAGAATTACTTACAAAATACGCTGTAAATAAAACAGATATCTCTTCATTCCTGAAATATTTTTTCTTTAATAGCTTTTTCTTGCAAAATAACCTCTTAGATTGGTTGATAAGCAACTTTGTAATTTTTAAACTGAATGTTCTTCGTCACTATCTTCCAAGAAAATTGAGAAAAGATTCTTTGTTACTTTCAGTTAGTAGGCAGTGAACAAAAGTGTTCTGTTGGTGGATAATGTCTCATTTCTGCCTTTGAACCTTTCATTATTTGCATATGCCTTGGCTCAGTTCCAGTCAGAAAAGGAAGTTTAAATGCTGCCCATTAACGTACTTGCTCGTATGTCACGCACATGAGTCTGTGCTTCTGATTGTCTTTCTTCGCAGAATCATGTTAGCAATTTCGGTCGGTTTAACTGAGTTACGATGGTCATTAGTCGCTATTGCTTCGTTCATTTACTTATACCAGTGGGACTACATATGTAGAGTTATGTGTATGTTGGATTTGTTTCTCGACATTGTTGCTCTGTCCGTGTCGCTAGATTTCCCCATCAACCTCTACACTTCAGATTGGTAGATTATCTCTTTATAAATACCCGCAGCCATTTTTGGGGTTTTGTCTCTTATCCTGTCCAATATATACCGTGATCCATGTAATACAACCCAACCGAGCGTAAGACGTGACGGCTGCGAGATATATTCACTGGTGGGCTCAGACTTTGTGGACGGATGTGTTTCAGAACAGCAGCTGCTAAGCCATGCGGTAGGGCTTTCACTTCCTTCCACGACGTATACAAAAGTAATGAATCATATCGCCCTTCAGTGTCCTATAGTCATAATGCTCTTTCACTTTGAGGTAAAGTTAATGGTGGCATTTTAACTCTGAAGATATTACATCGCGAAACCTAACAGACTATTCCAGAAATCTTCCTATTTGCCATTTATTTCGGTATAGGTATTACTTTTGCCATGTTCCATATGATGGCCAAAGTATGACCATTAACAGTCTCCAAAATTGAGAAGCGTTGAGTCGGAAAGAAAACTTGCTGGCTCCGCGAGTGATCCTTTCTCGAGCTAAAGTATAAATGGACAAAGAAAACATACACAAACAAATATATTAACAGAAAAACTTCCAACACCAAGAAATAATAAATTGGAGTACAAAATTTTCTGGAATACATTTGTCTAGTCAATAAATTTAAGTGATTACCGTTGTAAAATAACACGCTAATGTAAGTGTGGGAAACGCCATTGCAACTGTGAAATTCTGGTTCATTATAAGCCTATGTAATCGCCAGAATGTTGAATACAACCATGCGAACGTTTATGCACTGTGCCGTACAGAAGCCGGATGTCAGTTTGTGGGATGGAATTCCATGCCTATTGCTCCTGGTCGGTCAGTGCAGGGACGGTTAATGCTGATTGTGGATGGAGCTGGAGATGCTGTCAGATAGTGTCCCGTATGTACTCTGCTGGAGACACGTATGTTGATCTAACAGGCCAAGGCAACATGTCGACTGTCATTCATCAACAGCACGTTTATGAATGACAGTACAACAGGTCGAATCACCAGAATAACATATTAAGTTCGCACTGAGGGTGCGTCGCATAACCACGACAGAGCTCCTGCTGTCATACGAAATCGCACCCCAGATAACTCCAGGTGTAGGTCCACTGTGTGTAACGAACACACGGTAGTTAGAGGCATCGAGGCAGAACCGATGTCCATCAGAAAACACAACAACGTCCACTTTGCTCTCCAATGGGCTCTTGCTTGACGCCACTGAAGTCGCAAGCGACGGTGACGTGGGGTCGGAGGAATGCACGCTACAAGGCGTCTGGCTCTTAGTTGGCCTTGAATTATGTAAACGATTTGTAACAGTTCGTTGTGCCACTGTCGTGCCGACGACTGCTGAAATTGCTGCTGGAGACACAGAACGATGCGCGAGAGCCGTACGCCGAACTCAATGGTCTTCCCTCTCATTACTGCCACGTGGCCGTTCGGAGCCCTGTTTTCTTGCAATCGTACCTTCCCACCGCTGCCAGCAACCATGTACAGTGGCTCCATTCCTGCTAAGTATTTCTGCAATTTCACAGAAGGAACATCCAGCTTTTTGCTCCATTGCACTACCACGTCAAACTCGGTGGGCTGATAGTAATGGCGCCTTCTCCGTCTTAATGGAATTCTCCCCTAACATCCACTACGTCTAATCTCGAAGGTGACTAACGCTCACGACTGTTACAACACGTATTTAAAGCAAACCAGATTTACATCCTCATAATGACGCTACTACCTCTATACTCTTATGGAACTAGCGCGAAGTTTCAGTAGATGTCATCTTTCAGACGCAGGAGAACACCCACCAGCCTTGGTTTGTCTCGCACAACTCCTTGTTGTACTGCGTGTTTGTTTCCACGTGGGCTTGCGTATCTGTGTATATGCGTTTGTTAGTGCGTTCTGTGTGTATTTTCACTCTAGCTCCAGAAAGGATCACACCGAAACCTAGCAACTTTTGTTCGCGTTTTGCTTACGCCCGTCGACAATTTAACACTTCCTGCTTTCCAGTGAGAGGTTTAAATTCTACCAGAACATTCGTACAAAACTATTAACAACTTTATTTTTTTAAGTAATGAAAGTTCTGCCTCTGCTTTTTCTTCCAGTTCCCTGCAACCATTGCCAACATTTTTCTCCATATAAAAATGGTTCAAATGGCTCTAAGCACTATGGGACTTAACATCTGAGGTCATCAGTCCCCTAAACTTAGGACTACCTAAACCTAACTAACGTAAGGACAAAACATGCATCCATGCTCGAGGCTGGATTCGAATCAGCGACCGTACCATCAGCGCGGTTCCAGACTAAAGCGCCTAGAACCGCTCGGCCACAGCGGCCGACCTGTCTCCATGTAACTTGCTGCCAATTTTATAAGGTTGTTGCTCATGTCTGCGTCTTATGTCTTACATGTTTCTGTCAGCAGAAGTCGATTTTGTTGGTTAATCAGGTACCCTTTCCGAATACAGTAATCTCGGTCTTGTGGATTTTAACTATAGCGCCTGATGCTGCACTGTATCGCACCCACTGTACACGTGACATCAAATACACACATGCTTTTACTCTATTCTCATTTTTTTGACCAAAATTGTGTTTTAGGGAACGGGTAATTTCCATTGTAAACTACTGCTACGCAGAATGGCAGCTGAAACACGTCGGCCGGTGGTAGCACGCTGCTCGCCAGTGATCAATTTACATCCACAGCATAACAGTTCTGACAAGCTACTTCACCCGACTGAGTGCGGCACTATCTCTGTGTAGCCACGCTTGGTATTTGGGTTGGGCAATAACACGGATGCACCACAAATACAGCTCACTGCCGTGCCTAACGCGGTGAAGGGAAACCGATGACTTTCATTACACGGGATTACACAGGTTCTATATGGTTTTCTGGGAATTCTTATACCGAAACAGTGGCACGTTCAGGCAACTATGATGGAAGTGGATGTAGTGATCAGGCACCATTTCATAATACATTCATCTCGGTCTTGTGGATTTTAACTATAGCACGTGTTTTTGCGCTGTAATTGTCCAAGCACCACCCTTCTCTGCAACGTAGATCACAAGGGCTCACTAATATGGGATCTGGTGACTGTGGGCAATCTCACAGAACCAGTCCTGGACAATGGGGGCATTGTGAAAGGGAGTCTTGTCTCTTTCGACAAAGGATCACGATTGCGGAACAAGCATTGTACCATGGGATGGACCTGATCAGCCAACATTACGATATAGTCCTAGACAGTAATGCGACCTTTCAGTTTACTCATTGTGGAATATATCTTGTACCATGAGGTGGACCACATCAGCCAACATAACCACATAATCCCTGGCAGTAAAGCGGCCTTGCAGTCTGCTAATTGCAGAAGAAACATTGTACCATTTGAAGGATGTGATCAGCCAGCACGTCCACATAATCCTTGACTGACAGTAATGCGACCTTGCAGACTACTTGTTGGGGAAAAAAACATTGTACCATGGGGTGAACCTGATCAGCCAACATGACGATATAACCCTAGACAATAATGAGACCTTGCAGCCTACTCATTGTGGAATATACCTTGTGCCATGGGATGGACCTGATCAGCCAAGATGACCAATTAATCCTGGACAGTGATGCGACCTTTCAGCCTACTCATTGCGGAACAAATATTGTACCATGGGATGGATTTGATCAGTATACATGACCACATAATCCTTGACAGTAATGCGACCTTGCAGCTTCCTCATTGCAGAAGAAACATTGTACTACTTGATGGATGTGATCAGCCAACATGACCACATGATCGTTGACAGTAATGCGACCCTGCAACCTACCTATTGAGGAATAAACATTGTGCGATGGGATGGACCTGATCAGCCAAAATGTCCACATAATCCTTGACAGTAATGCGACCCTGCAGCCCACTCATTGAGGAACAAACATTGCACCATGGGATGGACCTGATCAGCCAACGTGACCACATATTCCTTGATAATAATGTGAGTTTGCAGACTACCCATGCCGTCCAATGAATACACGACATGTTTGCAAAACAACACTGGACAGCCCCCATGTTTCACAGCCAGAGGTTGGAAACAATGTGTTGACATGACTCGTCCGACGAAAAACTTTCTTCCATTGCTCCACAGTCCATGCAGAATGACTTAGGCACCATGCAGTTCTATTACAGGCATTTACATCGGTGATGAGGAGTTTTGGAATTCCAACTCTCTGTGTAATTCCTATCTTGTGGAACTCCCTTTGTGTTTACATGGAAAAAATGTTGGTAATGGTTGCAGCGCAACTGGAAGAAAACGCATAATCAGTACATTCATTACTCCAAAGAATGAAGTTGTTAATAGGTTCGTAGGAATGTCCTGGTAGAATTTGGGGCTGACAGGGTTCTTGTGTGCGACATTCAGTTCTGCAACGACAGCTGACTTCTCTTATTTATTGTCACAGTCCTCATTAATGACAATCTTTCACGATCAGTTGACACACGTTTTCGTCCGTGTTGTGACATAGCGCATTCCCTTTCCCTGCAAGCGATATATATCTTCGACATGGTGGCTCTTGAAAATCCAAACACATCGACTGTCTTGGCTACGAACGCACCGTACGAGCACAGTGAATTAGATTGACCAAGTTCAACTTCACATGGCTACGACTTAATGCACTCACTACTACAAAGAACACTTTTCTGTCCACTACTGACGCAACGAATTGAGAACATTGCACAGGTGTCGTTTGTGATCAAATACAACAACGCTACATTCAAGCTTGGCTAGCATCTCCATGTTTGTTAAATAATGCATTCTTCGCATTGCTTCCATATTTTTGTCCAACCTCTGTACGTCTCGCGGAGCTAACAGATGTTGTCTTACTATGAAGGCTTAGTACGAATTTTAGTTATCGTGTGCGTTGTCTCCAAAAGAGACGGAATGTGGTTTTATACCTCTGGTCTTGAACGAACGCTGATTTCCTGTTTCGGCACGCTGCTGCAGTTATTTGGGTTATATCACTAAATACCCTTGGACTAAATGGAGTTTCCCGTGCGTGTTTCCCTTACATTTCTTGCAAGAATCATTATTTTAAAATAACATTTATCACAGAGTAATTTATCGTGCCTTGTGTTGCATTTAAGTTGGATACAACACAGTATTCCTTCGTGGTCAGTTATGAAGGCGGGGACGCTAGGTTAAAGATAACAACCTGTTGTGTTTCTCACATCCCTGAGTCTTCGTTCGTATTAGTACCTCTCCCTCTTCACTACTACCGAGGTAAGTCGGTTATGTTGAACGTAAGATTTCTATGCTTATGTAGTAAATTTAGTAATTTGATAGTTTTTGTCTAACATTTGAGACGGTTTCCAGTCAGTCATTTAGAGCTGCCTGTCTTGTGGCCAAATTACTTGAATATCAGGTCTCCTTCATAAGAAGTATCAGTATTCGTCTTTACATTGTATCAAAACTTCTCTTGGTGTGAACTTGAATCGCCGTTGATTTGCTTATGCAGGACAAGTACTGGCTTTTTCGTAAGTGTTTGACGTATTTACCATCTACATCGGTGCACGTAACACGTATGTTTCGCATTGTCACGCATTATGCTGTATTTTACGCAGTATTTTCCGTTCCAAGTTAAGAATTCGCTGTTGTTTCGGCCGGCAGTCACAGTTCAGATCAGTCTTCTAGCAATTTTGTGAATAAATATTAGGGTTCTACGAACTGCGATAAAATGTTTAGCGTCCAGGTCTTCGTCAATAAGATGAGGCCCATTATACGAAGATTTCATCTAACAATGCAGAGTTTCATACCGCCATCGAAGAATCAGTTTCCTTCAGATACCTGCCTAAACCTATGTTGTAAAATTCTGTGTCATATTGCATGAGCAGAGGATTTTGCCTGAAAATGGTTGTGAATCTGTTCATAATTGTTTCACAGTTGCCATAGTGCATCTACGTAAAATGAAAAGACGACGGGACCTTTCACAATACCTTCACATGTGCATCTATGTTCCCCATGGCACCTTACGGTTTGCTGTCGAGGGTGTACATGTATTGAACCAGGGACATAGGATCGACGGAGAGGCTTCGTCCGGCCGTAACCCTCAGTGATTCACAACCCCATAACAGTCCACAGCTGGCCACCCACCTCACCGCCGCCCTACACCGAACAAAGGGTTATTGTGCAGATCAGCCCCCCAGTGGACAACCCCCTCCCTTCCCCCCCCCCCCCCCCCCCCGAACGTCTAAAACCAGACGAGTGTAACCACAAAACCACAAATGTTTGCTTCGAAGAGTAATTATGGTGTAAGCGTACACGGAGATAGTGCTTGCGCAGCAGTCATCGACATAGTGCAACTGAGGCGGAATTAATCGAACCAGCCCGCATTCGCCGTGGCAAATGGAAAACCGCCTTAAAAATCATCCACAGGATCGCCGGCACGCCGGACCCCGACACTAATCCGTTGGGTGGATTCTCGCCGGGCCCGGCACGCCTTCCAGCTCGGGCAGCAGAGCGTTAGATATTCAGTTCTCGCACAGAATAGAGCACATCAAGTAGGCAAGAGGCCTATAGATAAATCGAAAGTACAAATGAGTCCATGGTGGAGGTGATGATGATAATGATTAGTGACGGAGACCAATAGTTGAAACGAATACAGTTGCTCTCGTGAAAATCTATTAAAAGGTATGTACAAAATATTAAATCAAGTTGCATCTTGATGCAAACTCTGGAACTGCAACCCTGACATTGTGAAACTGATAAAGCTTAACCATAAAGGTCAAATAAAATCTAGCACAATAACCAGACAATATCAGACATAAAATAACAGTAGAGACGCAGTTAAAGAGAGAACAGATGACTGTGGTGGGTGATTTTTTTCGGAAATAATGGATGACCGAGCCACTCAGCAACACATTATAAACTAAAGCCCAATATTTTGGGAAGAAGTCCTGAAATCACACCAAATCATGAAATACTAACCATACTCATCATTATCAGTTAAAATAGAGGGCAGGTCCTGTCGGACACCCAGATCGTAGCTCAGGTCTTCGAATAAAACACACGCCATTCAAATATGTGTTATCAACACATGTGTTTCACTTCTGTGACTCACTGGTGGCTACTCGCAAAGTAAAAAGCTATATGTCATACGACAATGTCGTACTCTGATACTTGTAAGAGCTACTTCCTCAGCTCGTCCTGGTTGGAAGGGGAGTCACGATAGCACTGAATGTTTCACTGAACGCGGCTTATTACTCCTCACTTAGTGTCACTGAAATCCCCACCAACAAATAGTCTTCTGGGTCACAAACGTGGTAAAAGTCTGCAGCGGACTGAACAACGAGCCGAATGGTTAAAGGGAGCAAGCATCTAGGCTGTCCCATCAGCGAGTCCATTTCCCCGGATCCTGGTGTGTCATGGAACACAGCTGATTGTGTTCTTCGTATCCTACCGCTACAGCAGAAAGGAAGCGCCCTGTACTTCTCTCACCATGCTATCAGCTGGGTATATCGGACCGATAACGAAAAGGACCTCTGAGAATCTTAGAAAATGAGGGATTTCTCGCTACGATGCCGTCTCATTTACTTTCATGTTCTAAGGATAGAAAACATAATAAACTGAAAACTGCTCTGTGAGACCCATGCAAAGGACAGTGTCGGGGAACTCGAAGGAGCAATCAAAACAATCTCCCTGCTTAGGTCCATCTGAGTAAACACTAATAAATTCCGGCTGGTGATTTAAAATGTAGTTAAATTATATTTTAAATTTCTATTAATTGAATTCAAAACGTACCCTGGGCCTCTGTAGTAGTAATGAGTATCCTCTGCATCACACCTGGCTTTGGACCTAAATGACCTCCATCCGTATCAGCTCAGTGCTCTCCATTGCGCGCATCCCAAATGGTATCGTGGCCCACGGGCAACTAAAGAGTATGCGCTCCAGTGGTGACTGGGCTAGAGAGTTAGATGCTAGAGATTAAGGATCAGACAGGGCACAATGCTTGGTATACCAAGAGAAGAAAACGTCGATTAGACAGTAGAGGTTTACCAGCCACTGCACACTGGCGGTCACCTGGACTCGTGAGGAAGCCCCTGCTGACAGCCTAACACCCTCGCAGCGAACTGCCTCTAGCATTTTGAGGCACAAAGGCTTTGCTGTCTCACAAATCTGGCACATGTTCACAACCCGGGATTGTATGAAAGTTCTATAAAGTTGAAGCAGATATGCCATGTCGACTTCCCAGGATATATGACTCATGCGTTTAAGAATGGTTAAAGTCTTGCAGCATCTTCAGTTCTTTAAGGGTGGTACCGCACTAGCCTCTCATCAAAAGTGAGACTCAGATATGTTCCATTATCCTAATACGTGATAACAGTGTCCCCCAGTTTTACAACGGCTAAGAGTGAGTGAGTCATTAAAGCCCACACACGCACATATCACGAAAGAAAATTTAACACACATGTTGTTGTCCGTTAATAACTATCTGGGTC
The DNA here is from genome assembly GCF_021461395.2 of Schistocerca americana. NCBI lineage: Eukaryota > Metazoa > Arthropoda > Insecta > Orthoptera > Acrididae > Schistocerca > Schistocerca americana. The sequence continues at coordinate 205,319,887 of NC_060125.1, read as the reverse complement.
TGGTCATCAGGCGTCTAAGTCCATGATCATGTTGTTACCAGTCAGTTCTGTCCGGACGACATCTGATGGTGCCACACACAGCTTTGCCCTCCGAGGATGATTGGGAAAGGTGCAGATGAAAGGTACTCTGCATCTCGGCTGCTTTATGTATGCTTACCGTGCAAGTGTTGCCTTTCTCTTTTCATAGCTGCATGGAACGCCATCTCTTTACTCTCTTTACTTAGGCCTTCACAGGTAGAAGTACAAGTGCTGGTGGTGGATATGTATAGCTGGACGTCGTATGTGTCGAAAAGTCTATATTTCTGACGGAGATATTTCACCAACGAAGGAAATGAAGTAGAATATACAGGATGTTTCGTCGCATTACACTGTTTTTAGGATTCCGCGTAAGAGATCTGCTCTGTCACCATTATTTCCTGAGTCTTTCGTTTCTCAGCGAAACATTGGACGCACTCGGCTCCAGGCTGGATGGCTCCCAGTGCTTTCGGTACCTGTTGCTCGAGACATGCAGGCAGTGGCAGATCCATTGGCTGCCCTTCCCCGTTTTCCGCAAGGCGCTTCACCTGCGCAATAGTTGTCATTTGTATAGGCTAAGTTATATCGGGCCTAACCCTAATTCGGAGGTACGCTGGCCCGACGTGTTTAGATAATTTCGGGAAATGAATGTCACAATTAAACAGACGATCTTCTCAAACTCATTATTATTCCTTCGTGTTCTCAGCTTCACATGTATTATCCCATGTGAGGCCGATTCTTGTTTCAGATCTGAGTTGTCTGTGTCCATAATATCACACCATATGACTACATGACTACACCCTTGCTTGAGCTGAGGGAGTTCTGAATCTCAGTAGCTTTATTAGAGCCACCCAGTTGTTGTGACTTCATAAGACATTCCACACTCTTCGACGTGTTAGTTTCAACAAAAAGGAACCATTACCTAATTGTCTGATAGACATAAAGATGCCAGCTGTTACTCCTGATCCTTCATGAATGTAGAAGTGGGATACTTTACAAACGTCCCCTTCTTCCTCTTCATCACCAGAAACGCGTTCTGATGTGACCCTTGAGCCCCATTAGTACAGAGAATCTGAGTATCAGGGCTAGATTCTTTCAAGCGATTGTGCACGTGGGTGTGAGTACTTCCAGACTAGGAGCGGTGGTATTGACGTGATTTGCCAAGGTGTTTGCACAAATAGGTAGGTTCACATAGTTCCACAGTGACAGAGACCCATTTGCCTAGGTAAGCCTTATATCCACTAATGAGGTGAGGCAAATTCCCCAGACGATGTTCGCTAGCGACTATTCCGCCTCAACAGCCATCATTTCATCAGTGCGCAGCATCCCTTTAAATTGAGTTTCCTTCTAAAGAAGCTCTTAGCGTTCAAACGATCCGGACGGCTAAGGCAAGATTCCCCGATCCTGTAACACACAACATTGCACCGCTGCGCCGCACGGTGGTCGCTGATACATGTCGAGAACTTATCATTACAGAGGACTGGAGGCATTCATCAGCCCCAGCTCCGGAAACTCAGGTTCTCCAAGTGCATGGTCAGCAAATGAATGTTGAGCTCCCTAAGGCGTTTCGCCATTTAGCACGACCCCAGGGAGCGGTTTGGGGGGGGGGGGGGGGAAGGAGAGGAAAGTGTGGCTTATCGAATGTCACGGAGGCGACGAGCAGTGGCCTTTCCACCTACCCCAAAATAAAAAAATAGTTACCTAGTTGCTATATGAAGGTGACGGGATCAACAAACGTGTATTGGGTAAGCTTTGTTACCAACGTTAAGCAAATAATCTGTCGATTTACGCAGCCTGACGTCGAGACGGCGTTAGGACATTCCTGACAAGTTGCAGTGCTGTATCCAGCTTTCAACTGAGAGGAGCAGATGGCTGCAGCCGAAAACGGTGGCCATCTACAGAGCTCTGACAACACTGAAGCGTTGCCATAGAGATGTGTTCAGAATCGTGTCACTCTATTGACGTACGCAAGAGGAGCTGCCGTGCCCTACCTACTACAACTGTCCCTGATGAACTGAAACCGACGCAACTACAGCCATACTGCCTTTAGAGGAACGCATTGACTGTATTGTAAATGAAACGCTTATTTTTATTTTTCAGTCTCCAATCAAGAAATGTCATAACCCATACAGTAATCGCCGATGAGATCATTGAGGCGCAGGTTGATAATAATGGACAGCGGACCATAGTGGAACAGAATATACACGGTGATCGGAAATTTCAGTTACAAACTTCTAGGACTTGTAGAGCAGAGTGAGTATAGAGTGGAACTCGCCTAGAGTGTATAATTCGTTCCAGAAACTTACTCGTAATGCGAAACAAACGTTAAACGAAACACTTTATCCCAAATGTCAAATACGATAGTGCGTTCCATGCAGACTAACGAAAAGTTTAATCTCACTCACACCATTTATTCAAAGAAAATTATACCAAAAGTACTATATACTTTATTATTCCCGATAGATGACTAATACTTTTTTTACTAGGAAGCTACCTTTAGTAATTTGTTTCTGCCGACGCTTCAACTCTTGGCGTAAATGCGACACGGCATTGTCGTTAAATAAATTTGTAGTGAGGTCGGCCACTGCTTTATTGGGGTATTCATTTTCAGTGTACGATGCAACGGATCCCCATGCTTTCAGAATTTCTCTTACTGCGCCAGAAGATTACTGTTTTGCTGTTACCACCTCCTCCTCCTCCTCCTCCTCCTTCTCTGAGAACTCCTCTCCAGAATTTCCTGCCGTGAAACACACTACAACTCCACAAGCTCTCCGGTGGTCATTTGTTGGCTGTGATTTGCGCAAGCTCATCCATATCATTGTTATGAATTTTTAGTCCAATGCTCTTGACCAAAGACATAACCTCGTTGACTACAGCCTCCAAGGTACTGACTCAAATGCGTCAGAGCCACATTCGACAACGTACTCCTGTCAAAACCGTCTTCCAAGCTGAAGTGAGAGTTCTTTTCTTAACACCTTCCCAAGTCTTTTCGATCATCTTGACGCAGACAACGATGTTGAAGTGATATTTCAAAAACTCTATGCGAGAGAGATTGGTAGCTTCAGTCAACTCAAAGCAACGCTAGAAGAGTGCTTTACTGTAGAGCTTCTTCAAAATAATCTGCTGGTCCGTAGGCTGGATAACAGAGTAGTGTTGGGAGGTAGAAATTGGATCTTGATCTACTGAAATACTTCAAGGAGGTGGCCTTGTATGCCTAGAAAATGGCCAGGAGAGTGGTCCATAGCAAGCAAGGCATGGAGTGGCAGATTCATATCAACTAAATATTTTTTCACCGAAGGACCCAACACTTAATTGATCGAATCACAAAAAAGATCACGTATTACCCAAGCCTTGTTATTGGTCTTACGCATCATGTTTTTAACCTGCTCTCCTGGACATTGCTCAGAATAGCAGCGTGAGACGGTCTTTCATTGCCGTGTGATCGGGCAATGCATTCTCCTCGGCTGTTGTAATGGTACGCTTCTGCATCTTTTCTCAGAATACAACCGTCTCGTCACAATTGAAAACCTGTTGCGGTAGATAACCCTCAGAACCTATGAGAATCCTGAAGTTGTTGATGAAGTTCTCTGCTGCTTTTGTGTTGGAGCTGTCTGCTTCGCCGTGCCTCACAATGATGTGAATGCCGGTTCTTCTCTTAGACTTCACGAACCACCATTTTGGCACTGATGATCCTGGCATCTTCTTAACGAGGTCGGCGAAAATCGTTGTCGCCTTCTCACAAATGATGTTCTCGTCAATAGTGTCTCCTTGAAATTGCTTTACATTTCATAAGGAGCAAACTTTCGGTATCGTCCAGAATACGAAACCTTTGTTAAGGTACACATATCACTCCCTTTTTAAGCGTCTGTCTCTTTAAACTTGTCCTTCTCCTTTGTGATTGTACAAATAGTTCATGTAGACAGATTGCACGTGTGTGCTAAATCAGGAACGCTTACACCGCTTTCGTGATTTTCAATGATTTTGCGTTCCATCCCTAAATGCTACAAATGGCTCTGAGCACTATGGGGCTTAACATCTGAGGCCATCAGTCCCCTGGCACTTAGAACTACTTATAACTACCTAATCTAAATACATCACACACATCCCTGTCGGAGACAGGATTCGAACATGCGACCGTAGCTGTCGCGCGGTTCCAGACTGAAGCGCCTAGAACCGCGTTTCATTCCTAAGATCGTTTTGTTTCTCTTATGGTCGTCTTCTAGCGGCTTTATCTTCGGGGACCTTTCTACTACGGTTATTAATATTTGCACAAAAAAAAACACTGTGTGGGCACTGGTTTACAAAAATGTGTGATCAGAAGTTGCGCTAAGGTGGTAGCAGAAAGAGCGTTAAACCCAGAAAGCTGTTCATATTGCTGAACATTTCCCCCACCGCCTGCGAACGGCTGGTGACGTCAGACTAAATCTTCATCACTCGTTAAGCAAAATATCGCTCGTTAAGCGAGTCATTTTTTTTATAGTTTGTTTTGCTTGTTAAGAGAATTGCGCGTCGTGGGAGATGGTCGTTAAGCGATGATCCACTGTACAATATTTTGAACAGGAACCAATGTCCTGAAATGTAACTTTCGGCTCCACAACGGTTTCAGCTCAGATGTTCAGCTCGTCCACTTCTGCGTGAGTAATTGAATTAGGTACGACACTGTACGGTTATTAGCCAGCAGTTCGAAAGGAAACTTAACGATACATCCGTTTATCACTTAAGCACATTTGTTTGTACTAAAATATAAACATTACCTTGTTACATTATTCGAAAACAAATATGGACACAGCACAGAGTACTTACAGAAAAGTACTGGTGCATTACAACAGTGGCCCGATGTGGAGACCACCAACATTGCAAACAAAAATTGTACTTGCAAATCACGTTTTGGTACTCTCTCTCTCTCTCTCTCTCTCTCTCTCTCTCTCTCTCTCATGGTTCCTCTTCAGTTGCTAGTGCAGCTTCCACAACTCGTGTCAGCAGATCTTTCTGTCTCTACAACAGTCTCGTTAATTAAACTTTCATACGACCCACGAGAAGTAGTACACAGGAGTTAAACATCGTCTACCATGTTGGGTACCGGGACGAGCAACTCTGAGACTTTTCTGTTTCCTTCAGGGACGTGGATGCGTTATGCATGTGAACTAAAACCGTTGCAGAACGAAACGGTACGATTCCAGACGTGGATTCCTATTCAAAATATTATCTACTTGCGACCCTCTATAGGTACTAGTAATTTGTAACGGGAATTTCCGAGCAACCTGTATAGGTAAGACACGTGCCCATTTGAAATACATGAAACCTGGTTTCAGATACAAAATTACGACTAAAGTGTTCTTAAAATACCCAAAATTATTCACTGTAATGTAAAAAGAATACTACGAAGTCATGCTCACGTAATCGTAAACTGGGTTATTATTATTGCTTTTGTTGCTGTCAATTCAAAATCCTAGTGTTTAATTTTCCCCCCAAACAAAGATCCTTTACAAACATGAAAAAATTTACTTTACTTGCCTATAGTGTACCGAGGGCTAGCTACTGCCACAATTAGTTTAGCATTTCCTTAATTACAACCACCACATTAACATTTCGCCACACATGGGTTGGTGAGTAGCCAGTTTTGTCTTACAGCAGCAAGTCAATAGATGATTATTTTCGTTCTTCACAGCATTGCAACCGTACATCACTTACAGCAGGAGCATCTCACATAATTTGGGTTACTTTTACAAACTGGAAAAAAAAACACTCCTTCGCCAACAGACCAACAGACTGGCATTTAAATTTTGCTCTGCAGGACATAGTATCGTACAATTGCTGCAGATTTACTGGTGCTCTAACTACCTGATTTTCACAAGACTTTAATGAAAGCTTAATATTACAAAAATTGTATAAATAAAGGACATAGAACGTTCCTTAACTGAAAACACTCATGTCAGTATTACATGAATTACTCTTAATCATGTTACCGTTGGTTCTGTCCATTTGTTGCCTGCATAAATCATAATTTACGTAAATAGTCAAATGCAGCTGAAATAATATGCAACATTTGTATCGAATTTACGAGGAACAGGTCAGTTTACTGCCCAAGTCTACATAATATATACTAGCCACTCACAAGTTACTGACATATTTCCTAAAAATGGTTGAGTCTACTGTTCTTGTAATTCAGGAAACGCTTAGAATTCGTATGTTAACTACAAATACGAGCATTGTTAAATAATGATAAATGTACGGTACACGTTGCTTTGAAGATACGGATTTATGCCAAATTTGTAATTTAATTTTCTACCAGCCAGACATTTTATACGTGCTAAATGAACACAGATTTATCTGGTAGAGTACAGAACAAATTTTAAGTTACTGACAACTTAGCAACTAGTAATGACGGTCATTATTCTCATAGCCTTGTGGATATTAATATTCTTCTCAGATTGTGGTAAAATGTTCATTATAGAATATCTCTATTGCGAAGAAGTGGCTATAATGACTAATTTAATGAACAGACATCTACAGGAGGAGTTAAACTTCAAGATGGTATTATACGACGTGCTATGTGTTTTTATCTTAATTGAAAGACGAGTAGTTCTTCCCAGAAGCACTTAGTAATTATTTTAAAAACATTGTTACCATTGACTTTTTGCCGCTTCCTCTCCCACACGGTTAGTCAAAACATCCATGTCATCTAAAAAAGCTAGAAAACTATGCGTGTTTAGCGGACTTTCACTCAAGTGCCGGGAGTACCAGTTATCTCGGTCACTGGAAATTATATTTTATTCAGAAGCAAAATAAAACAATATATCAAACAAATATTGTCTATCAGCAGACTTTCTTTTAATTTTGTCTTTTACGAAGATAGGAACAGCAGCACTTCGCAAACAAGACTCTATAACTTTTAATAGGCAATCCACTATCTCTCATCAAGATCTCTCCGTAAGCGTATCACACTATACCATTCAAGTAAACATGGTGTTAATATAAATGTAGCAAAACCAGCTTTAAATCTAAAAAAACCAGCACACATTGTACGTACCAGGGGCAACGTAACTCATTCACCTGCTAGAGTCGGCAGTAAGAAAACAGAGACAATTACAGTGCACATTAGTCATTACTGCTCCACTCACTATACTTGACAACGAACTGAGGGAAACACAAAGAAAATTCACACCGCTCATGATTGTTTCCCTAAGATACGTTTTAGCATTTCTACTTTCTCTATTGGCATGTATCGTAATCACACAAACGTTTAAGTGAAGACAGTTAACTGAACGCCCTATAGGCATTTACCTGGGGTTACCATTTACTTACTGCGGACTGCAGCAAGCGCACGTTATATATTATTCCGTATTCCTGCCCTGTGTGTTTCTAATTACAGCGCTAGTACGCAAACATCCCATTCAAAACTATCGTACATTTTTGGTCGTGTTTCATAGGCATCTCAATAATTTGCTTCCGATACCTGGGAAGGACTTGGCTTAAAGCTTGCAGGAGCATTTCGCTTGTTTTATGTAAGTGTCAGAGTTCAGACGTAAAACGAACAAAGTGAACACAAAGAAAATTCACATCGCTCATTATTGTTTTGCTAAATTATGTTTTAACATTTCTACTTTCTCTGTTGACGTATATCGTAATCACACAAACGTTTAAGCGAAGACAGCTAACTGAATCTTTGCGTTATTAGAACATAAGGGACAGCCGCCACTATTTTTAAGTTTAGAACTACGCTTCATCGCATCGGAGCATCTTTGGTTTTTATGCGGTATGCAGCTGCGGCACTGTGAAATGGCTTTCAAGTTAGACAAAGTGAAAATTTCCTCAAAAACATACAAGTCTCAGTAACGATGTGCACAAAGTTCCTCCGGTTTTACTTTCTACACATTTCTATACTCGTATATTTAATGTTCCTTCACCCTCAGGGTAGCTAAAATATTAACCAGACGTACTGAATTTCGATCTCATTGGCACTAGTACTAGGACATCCTACTTCGATTGTTTCAAAATAAGCATCGCGGTTGGAATCTATAAAATCCGGAGGTGATAAGTGAAAATGCAGCCTACAAATTTTGTCTGGAAGTGAAAATCGCTCCGAATGTGTTTCCATTTGACAGACTATTTGATAGTACACTCCCATACTACATAGTTTTCTAGCATTTGTTCATGAAATGATACGATTAACTATGACGGAAAATGTGAGCTAACTGCGTGGCCAGTATCAGATGATTCCCAGTTGTGTTGAACTTAGTTCCTAGTAGTGTTTCGAATATACTGTAGATTGGTTCCGATGTCATTTCAGTTTCCAGACGAGATACTGGTTTCGGCGTATTTACGACTGGTTTATGCCTTGTGCTAGACTACACTTCATCTTCAGTTTCTGAAATTCATTTCCTCCCGTGGACGCAGAACTAGCGGGGTGATCAAACGTGCACCTCTTGAAATGGCTGGACTTGTAATCAGCACAACGGGGCTTTCACAAGTGCACCGTAGATAAAAGAGTCAGTTGTCCATGTCAGAAGTACTTCCTGCAGAGTCTACCGGAATGATTTCCTCAAGGTCAACGAAACTTCTTCCTTCTTCTTACACAGCACATACTATCGCGAGATGAGTCTGTAATCACATCGGCGAAGAAAGAGAGACGTAAAACCCACATATAAATACAAAAGTTACGTATCTACGATAGGGATCACTTTTATATAAATGACCTATGCCTTTTCCGCTTTCTCATTAAACGTTTCCTAAATGGTAAGTTATTGAAAAGGAGTCATTTCTTTAAGGAAGAAGTCATGTATATTCTCGTATAAAATAATTCTGCATGTACTAATTTAAAGGAAATACTTCTCTGCCTCGTGATGACTTGGTGTTGTGTGATGTCCTTAGGCTAGTTAGGTTTAAGTAGTTCTAAGTTCTAGGGGACTGATGTTCATAGATGTTAAATCCCATAGTGCTCAGAGCCATTAGAACCATTTTTTGAAGGAATTATTAGAAATGTCTGTGACACTTGTTAACACGATGTTTCCTTGAATTCCTAATGCGTTCAATATCACATCAAGCTTCATTATTTCTGTAATATGTGCATAAACAGAAACCCAGTGACACTGCGAAATAAACTTATATTATTACCTGGCCCCATAACTGAGTAATAGAGTCACCTGTGAACAGATTCGTGATGTGACAGACTTAATCAACCTGTTCATTTACACACACAAACACACACACACACACACACACACACACACACACACATCGGGCAACACATCACTTTCGATGAGCAACCTTTCTTAAACATCTTGACAGGCATTGTGAAACGTTGGAAGATCTTGGCAGCCAGCTGTCATGTTATCAGTATGGGTTTGATATGATAACACCACAACTGAAAAGCAGTAGGACATCAGTGGACATTCAAGCCAACCCTGACCTTGACTTATAAGGACTTCCTGTGGAAGGTAATCATCTTGGGCTGCTTGGTGCCCCACTCCATCTCCCCCGGGAAACCATCGGAAGTTAGTCAATGTGACCTGGAGGAATCACCACAAGCCTTAGGCAATTGTGTCGCATAACAAAAAAGCTTGATATCACTTCTCAGGTAATGCGAGCATAATTAAATGCCACGAAACCCCTCTCTTTGAACAATTTTTACTTAAGAACGTATTTTTAAACCGAAGAGGGTATTCTTAAGCAAACAGAAAGTGGTCCTAAAATAATCAGTTATAATAAAGACAGAAAGATAGTCTTATAAAATGCAATAATGTAGGGTTAAGTGTATTAGGAGAATACTAGCAGAATCCCAACGCTAAATAATCATCCAAGATGTGCGAACAACAAAGTATATTCCTTGATCAGTGTACACGGAACAGTCATCATCTCATATAATCCAGAGTCTAGTATGACAATTTACACAATAACGCACGAGAGATAACGAGTGATAGCTCGGACTCTGTTTACTGTCAGTTCCGAAATGCAAGTGTAAAGTTAAAGTTCTGCACCCGAGCACATCCAGACCTCACGAAAGTTACAGTCCCTTCAAACTGAAGTATGGTAGTGGATGTTCATTGCCCGGAATGGCATTCACGCGATACAATATTGCACTCCCTCCTCTTGCTGAGAAGTACGATGTTATGTTCCTTCACACAAGCATGCACGCCCAAAGGAAGAGGCCCTGCGGTGACTACAGCCGTCATTAAATTCGTGATCTGTATTCACATCTCCGAATACAGACAACCGTCATCTGTATAATGGAATAACAACAGTCAAAATTGGTGCTGAACTGGGACTCGAACCAGGATTTCCCACTTTGTGTGAGTGATCGCCTTAGCCACTTTCACTATCCATGCAATGCCCAAGGTCATGATCCTGAATCACAGCCTGCATTTTTATTCATTCATACAGCTCACAGTGTCCTCGTGTATTTTATGATGGCTGTTGTCGCTGCAGTGCCTCTTCCTTCAGTCATGCACACATTTCTGAAGGAACGTTGCATCAAAGTTCTTAACAACAAAGACACTTTAGTATCGTATTGAATTGTGAAGTTCTTAGTCTACATCACCAGGGGGTGAAATTGAAAAACCATAGTCAGATGAGAACTACACAGAGAAGGCTTCTATTTTGGCAGTAGAGCACATGGTTTTCTTCTAGGCTAAAGAAATCCCCACAATACCCTGAACGAATTTATTTAATTAAATGCTGTAATCAGAGAACAGAGCAGTTCAACAGTGCTAAAGAACAACATTTCCTGTCGCGTATAAGAATGATCCATAGGTAATGTGTTGACACGAACCTGCAGAAGCATTGTCATAAAGAACTCGATAGTATTTAGTGAGGTCATCATGGAATGTGAATGTGAAGTAATTTGGGTGGAGGTAAATAGTTGGTGGTGATCCGGTGCCCTATAGAACACCAGCATTAGGATGTGTAGTGGCAGAGCAATACAGACAAAACTCGGAGAACATTAGGAGAAAGTTCCCTAATCACTCATTTTGTCAGATGTCGAATATGAGAGTGATGCAATCACAGTCGATGACAGGGACTAGGATATGAGTGAAATTGTTTCCTAGGTCTTCTCTGAAAATTGATTCGAGCAGGTAGAGAATCTATACTCGAGGGCATCATCTTAGATCTCCCGGTAATTAAGAGGATCCATGTTTTCGAATCAGGTGTGTAGATTTGAAGCAATTCCTGACAGCAAGAGACACGCTTGCCAAATGTTTATGTATAATCGTTCATTATTCTTTTAATGATGTGAACAGTTGCAGGTGAGTTTCCAGGATACAGCTTAACAAACTTTGGGAATATATCACACCGCGACACTTCATACTCAACTCAACCTCTGGCTGAGAGCAGAGGTCCTACAGTGTCAGCTGAAACGATTCGCAGTGGTTTTGTTGGTGCAATATGTTGTATTTCTGTATTTGTTTGTGAGTTTTTGTTCATATTCACGTAAAAGTTCCACAATGGTTCACAGATTATCTGCGTACCAAACAAAAGTAGTAAGACATGTGGCTGTAATGGAAACACACCAAATTTCAGACTGAGCATAACAGAACCTTATAATGTATTCTGTAATATTATTTCAGTTGTCCTTTGGGATTTTGTGAGAACAGTGTTTCAGCTTTATATTAATACTGGCAACCATTCTGCAAATGAGCCACATTCCTGCACACCCTTAAATAATATCATCGGTAATTACTGTCTTTCACTTGTAATACATGGTACTCAGCAGCTTCCTGTAGAAGCTCTGTGTATTCTGGTGGTATGCATTACAGATTGTCTGCCACCATATTGTCTTTCCCTGAGATGTGTAGCACCTCAAAGCTGTACTATTGTAAAAATACTGTCGTCACACTAAGTGTGCATGAAACTGTTTCCATGACACAAGAAACGTAAATGCTGTACGATCACAAAAGAACTAAGAACATAACAGCCGGGTTTTTTAAAGGTCCCAACTACTACTAGAGTTTAGAACACGGTAGCAAAGTAGTCTAGCTCACTTTCTTAAGAAGTGTGACTGGTAAACCTTATTACATTAGTATATCACTTACTATGCTCTTCATTTACTTGAAATTAAAATGCTTCCAAACCCGAGAATGAAGAATCAGTCACGACATAAAATTATTTGGTCACATCTGGATGATGTAAAATATGAGAGATATCTAAAGCATATTTCATTGCATTAAAGTCTTTTATGCAATCGCATGTCCACACCCGTGATGGATCCTTCTCTAAGAGACTGAAGATAGTTGTGTAATTTAAAAGATAACTTATCACAAACTGTCTGAGATATGAACACATTATAGAAAATGCTTTAACCTTTTTTTATAGCTCATATAAGAAAAAATAATTGTAGTACTGATCACGTCTGTGGGTGATGTTATCACTGAGGAAAAAATTATGTGGCCTAGAGTTTCAACTTTGCCAATTCGAAATTTTCACTTCTGTATATTTGTTGAAACCCCTGCTTCTGAAAATTTTCCCTCCAACAAATCTACTTGTTACTCCCATGTATTGGTGGCTATTAATATATTTTCAATGTATAAAGTGACTTTATCTGCTTATTCAGGCCCAAAAACTGTATCCAAGGTAGTAATAAATACAACATAACTTAGGCTTAACCCAAATGGCAATACTCAAAACTGTTAACTTCTTTGTCCATAAATGAAAGTAGTTTAGTTTCCGATTTACTGGGATCGACTTACCTGCCGGTATGAAGATATCAAATCAATGTAGGTAACGGACTTAATGAAACTTCTGCTACTATTCATATAAATTCCTGTGTGTGATTCTTACACAAATAACGATTCTGCCTATGATTCTTGCGTCAAACATTAAGCGAACGTTTGCACCAGCGTTTGGCACAGCTAGCTGGAATATAACATTGTTACATCAAGCACTGTATTATTCTCCACACGAGCTCTTGCCTTACTTCATTAGAGACTGTAGCTTTCTTGGTACGTACGATGGAGTAAGTATTCTAATAGCTTTTGTCATGATGGGAAAACTTCAATTTGATAGTGGTGTATGTTAATTCACGAGGCTTGTTTCCGATTACATGAACATACATTAATGATAATTCTCTTCAATCTGTTTGTAGATTAAAGTAGTAGACTGCAATTTTATCTTTAACTAATTTTCAGTATTCACAGCCTGACTACCTTTAAAGGTGTACTGCTGCTGTATATTTTTGTTGTCTTAAGAAACTTTCCCTTTAATTCGTCACAGTATTTAACATGCTCTATGTGGTTTTTTCCAAGCCAACTTTAATCTTTAGGCTATGGACATTTAGCTATCATTTGCCTAAAGAAGTCGATCACTGGATCATTCTTCTTGATTAAATCAATGACATAAATGAATTCTACAGTCAACCCACTTACATAAGAAACAGGCATGTCAAACTCCCTTAACTATTACAACTTCCACCAGCATTTGCGGTTTGACATTTTGTGACTTAACGTAAATAGCTCTAACGACCTTACAGTTTAGCACGGGAAATGTGCGCACTTTTGTGACCTCACTAAGCTTATTAAATGAACTAGATGACGTGACACTGACCATAGCACTCATGTATGGAACAGTCGTAGACAGTATCTGTCGTGTAATGGTTTCATGTACTGGCTTGAATCACGTCTTCACCGTGATCACAGCATTTATAAAACACAGTAATTAATTCTCACCTAAAGTCTGTGTCATAGTTTTAATACAATAAGTTTTCTATATTACGTGTACTCCCCATGTTGCACCCCATGGTCTAAATTTGAGGTCATAATAGAGCTAAACTTAGTTTACTGCGTTCAGTGTTGTACGGTAGGGTTGATCCACCACATCTGTAATCTTTACAGTGGGATTCTGTGTCTGCTAACCATTCTCAAAAGTACCATTTTGTACCAGAGTGTCATGCATGTTATGATTTCTGTGCATGTCTGGTTGACAGGGGTTTCTCATTTGGAGATCTGACCGATTGCTGCAGTTTTTACTGTTCTGCCGTTTCTTTCACCATTGCAACAGTAGTCCGAGTGTTATCAGTTTTTTATTTCTTCTCTTCTTTATAAAGTTAGCTGGACTGCAGTCAATTTGCTGTGCATTACACATTGGATGTGGCCCACTTGTAAAATAATTTACCCAACTGTCTGTCGTCCTACCTTGATTGAATGATTCTGCACGTGGTAGAGATGGCTGTGCTGCACCATTCTTTTGACTGTTATTCAACTTTGAATCTTCATGGATAAGATCAAGTGAATTTAATACAGACATAAAGTGTTCAGTTTTGGTTTCTGGTACATGGACTAACTTGTCCCTTAGATATCGCTTTTAGTATTCTTTCAATGTCCAAATTCGATATGGGTTCATTCCAGTAATGTCTTATCGAAATATTTTTCAAAATAATTATGGAGGCTTCCTTGCCCAGTATTGGAGAATTCTAGATTAAAGTTCTCCTTACGGAATTTTCTTGAATGCTGCTAGACCAGTACTACAGTAGAAAACCCTTTCGAACTGCCCACAGTTTTGGTCTATGTTGCTCAGAGGATGGCTTCTGCACGCTTGGTTGGTTGTGGGGAAGGGGCGAAACAACGAGGTCATCGGCCCCATCGGATTAAGGAAGGATGGGAAAGGAAGTCGGCAGTGCCCTTTTAAAGGAACGGCTTCTGCACGAAAGTAACTGATGTTGGATCTTCTGTTCATCTGACCACGATCTTGGCAGTATACGCTGAAATCACATAGAGAAGATAATACCGGATGAATATTTTACTTGTCTGGAGTAAACGCTTGAAATTGTTAGCGCTTTAATAAGTTTTCATCCACTATAATAGATGACAACGATGGTGCTGGCTCCATCTCATATGATACAGGGTTAGTTGACATACAAGTCATATTTATATCATTGCTGAACCTTTCTTCATCTGACACAGGACTAATGTTTTCATCGTCTATTCAATCCACTTATGGCCTAGGGTAGCGTCTTTTACTAGTAATCAAAACATAAGCAGTCACCCCCATTCAGAAAACAGCCTTAAAAAAACGGTAGATGTGTGCACAGAGGTTCAGAGCACTCTCTTGCCCTTGGGGTGGAAAACTACTCCTAAATGTGGAAGAATCAGCAATGATCAATGGTATGAGTATGCAGAACGCATAGAAACCACTGCATTAAAGACACATAATGTGAATCAAGGGGACTGGTGGCCTGTAGTTGACAGGGTCATGATGATCTTTCCTTTGGCGAAGATTGTGAAATAGACCGCCATTTAGATGTACAGTAGGGAAAATCCAAGGCAGATGTAACCATTAAAAAAAGACTGAATGTCCAACGAGAGAATAAAGTTCTGCGACTCGGGGTGTTAGAAGTTTAAACGTGGAAGGGAAAGTAGACAATCTGAAAAGGGAAACGCTAAGGCTCAATCTAGATGCAGTGGGCCCTAGTGAAGTGAAATGGAAAGAAGGTAATGATTACTGGTCAGATGAGTTTCGGGTAATATCAACATCAGCAAAATATAGTGCAAAGGAACTTGGATTAGTTACGAATAGGAAGGCAGGGTAGAGAGCGAGTTACTGTGAACAGTTCAGTGGCGGATTTGTTCTCATCAGTTTCGACAGCGAACTGACACGGACAACAATAGTTCAGTTACACAGGCTGGTGTCATAAACAGAGGACGAAGAGATAGAGAAAGTATGAGAGGATTTAAAACATGTAATTCAGTATGTATAGGTAAATGAAAATCGAATAGGTGTAGGGGATTGGTAGGGTGTTGTAGGCGAAGGAACAGAAGAAAGGGTTATAGGAGAATATGGGATTGGTAGGAGTAATAGGAGAGGAGGAAGACTACTTGAGTTGTGCACTAAACTGCTTTAGTGATTACGTGAGCAGGACGTTTACTTGGGAAAGGTCGGGGGATACGGGAAATTTTCAGTTAGATTACACGATGGTCATAAATAGATCCTGAAATGAGATACTGGATTGTAAGACGTACCCAGGAGTAGATGTAGACTCAGATCACAATTTAGTAATGATAAAGTCTAGGCTAGAGAGGTCCTGCATCCTAGTTGCTGAACGGAATAATGTACAGAAGAGAGAAAAAAATTGAGAATTTATTAGACGGCGATCAGTTTGGATTTAGGAAATGTAAAGGCACTAGAGGTACAATTCTGACGTGGTCCATAATGGGAGGAATATTAAAGAAAACTCAAGACACATTCATAGGTTTTTGTCAACCTGAAAAAAGCATTCGACAATGTAAAATGTTGCAAGATTTTCAAAATTCTGAGGAAAAGAGGGATGAACTATAGGGAGAGGCCGGTAACATACAATATGCACAAGATTCAAGAACAATAAGAGTGGACGACCAAGAACGAAGGGCTCGGACTAAAAAGGGTATAAGAAATAGATGTTCTTTCCTCACTACTCTTTCAATATACATTGAAGAAGCATTGACGGAAATAATAGCGAAGTTCTAGAATTGAATGGAATTTCAAGGTGAAAGTATATAGATGGAAAGATTCACTGATGACATTGCTGTCTTCAATGAAAGTCAAGAAGAATAACAGGAACTGCTGAATGGAATGATCAGTCTGATGAGTACAGAGCATGGATTGGGAGTATATCGAAGATAAACGTAAGTAGTGATAAGTAGCAGAAAAGAGATCGTCTATGGTACTAGAGGGAGCTGTAGAGGGTAGAACCTGTAGAGGGGTGTTTCTCAAGCAGAGACATCGGACTACTGCACATAAAAGCAGATGCATATGGCTCAGCTCAGAGTTATGCTCTAGGAGTTCAACATTAATTCGGAAAATAGAGATTTTGTTAAACTAAATTCTTTCTTCGTACACTTGAACATCTATATTTTCCAAGCATCGAAAGGTATGTCGTAAAACGACGATATGGTGCCGCTATAATTTCCTCCGTTTCCAGCTGTATTTGAGAAAGTTGTGTGGAAGGAAAAATTGCTAGCAGCATTCGAGTGAACACTAATTTATCTGATTTTAACGTCACATCGTGCTAACCAATTTACGTATCATACAGCTGTTCTTTGGTGCTATCTATCTCCACATTTGTATTAACATTCATGCTTTGCTTGCCACCTCGCACACAGACACACACACACACACACACACACACACACACACACACACTCACACACACATCACACGCGCTCGCGCGCACACACAAACAGTTTCACAACTCATTACCGAATGGCGCGCTGGAAGAACGATTGTCAACAGGCCTCAGTTAGATCTCTAATTGTTGCGAATTATTTCCACGTTAATTTCAACAGTTTTTGTGCGATGATCTGTTACGTTTCCCGATTCTTCTAGGAACGTACGTTCTCGGTATTATTGCAGTACATTTTATACGCGTCTGGTTTCACCTTTTTTCGTTCATGGGTAGGTAAAATCCACGCGTGTTTTCGCTAACAGGCATCATACAGCTGGCAGCTAATGACAGGTGATGTTCCTGAAGGTTTCATCATAGGGCCCTACCGTTGCATATGAATCAACATTTATCTGTAACGTTACCAGAAGCAAGGATTGTTTTTTTTCAGATAGTGCAAACACTGCAACTAACGTGAACTCATGTACAGTATTAGAAACATCGGTAATGGAATATTGAAGAACTTTAATAAAAGGATGCTATCCAACTCTTCGTCACTAAAATTTATAAGAACATACCGTGTACAGTTTCGAATTTTTCAGATGTTTCTCGAGGTTATATGCTTCAAATTTGATAGTAAATTAATAGAAGATGATGACACTGTTTAATTCTTGCCACTACTGCTTGACAATAAAGTCAACTGAGAGGAGAATACCACAGTACTGCTGAAGCGTCTGAACAGTTCCCTACTGGCGAAACGATTGTTGTCAGATAGAGGTGACACACAAGTAAAAAAGATAGCTTACTATGCTTACATTCATCCCATAACCTCATACGAGTTTTTTTTTTTGGGTAATTCATCGAGTCAACCTAAACTTATCCATATCCATAAAGGTGCAATAAGAATTCTTTGCTGCGGGATCACAAGAATATCCTGCTGATTCCTGTTTACGCAACTAGGTATACGATCTACAGCTTTCCAGTATATTTATTACTTAATGAAATTTCTCATTAAATATATCTGTTTCTAAAACCAAAAGCTCACTTCATGGATTAAACATTAAAAATATAATAATCTTCAATAATGTTTAAAATCACGTACTTTGGGCCAGAAAACTGTCCTTTATCCGAGCAACTTTCTTTTCGATAGTTAGCCAGCAACCCTAAAAAGTTAACTCTTCTTCCGCACCCCTGAAGAACTTCTTAATAAAACGAATTGCTTATATGTTATTGATACTAAAAAGAGTGAGTATTAGTATAATCTGTGTTGTGCACAGATTTTTGCAGCAAAGTGATTATTATAAATAAGTGATCAATTAGTTCTTCTATTTGATGGTGCATGGGTACAATACCATAATAATTATCACACTAGAATACTGAATATTTAGACGTCTTGTGAAATATTTGTTATTAAATTTCAAATGAAAATATGTTTTTTTTTTTTTTTTTTTTTTTTTTTTTTTTTTTTTTTACATATTGTCCATGGATGAGGACCATTTCACCTCGGATCTGTGGAAGGATACATTTTTTTGTAAATATTTACTGTGTTTTCACGTTATCCTGAAATTTTCTATTTCCTGTATGGTTCCTCACTCTGCAGTTACTTCATATCTAATCTAATGCACACTGAGGTAAATCAAGTCATGGGATACCGAGCCCCCGGCTTAGATGGTACGTTTGCTGAGAAGCTCAAACAAAACTTGAGTGTCATTCCAAATGGGTACCCCGCTCATACAGTTATAGTTGTGGTGACATCAGCCGACCACAAATATGTTCACAAAAGTACATGTATAAAGTCGGCGGGGGGGGGGGGGGGGCATAAAACGATGTCGGGAATGTAGCTGAACGGCTTGTCGGAAAATTATTTTGATCAACTAGTTCAGGAGCACACTCTAAGTGTAAATGGTGGCGAAAACATACTTGACCTTTATCAGAAAATAATCCTGACCAAATAAGAAGCATCATGACACACACAGTCTTTAGTGACCACAAGGTTTTTATGGCTAGACTGTATATAGAAACATCCAGTATCACCTAAAATAAATACAAAATACCTACATTTCCTAAAGAAAAAAACACAGACACACATGAAAATTTGCTTGATACCTTCCTAGGAGACAATCTCCACTCCTTTCAATCTGAGTACGCAAGTGTAGACCAATTACGGTTTGATTTGAAAGAAATAGAATCGACGGCATTTGAGGGATGTATACCAAATACATTAATAAGAGATGGTACACAAAACTGGTCAGAAAGCTACTGTAAAAACAACGAAAAAGCATGCCAGATTTAAAAGCGCACAAAATCCCCTAGATTGTTCAAGTTTTAAGAAGCTCGAAATTTAGATCGAATTTCAATGTGAGACACTATTAACAGTTTCCACAATGAAACTCTGTCTCGAAACCTGGCAGAAAATTCAAAGAGGTTCTGGTCGTATGTACACTACACCTGTGTCAACTCGCCGTTGCGACAACGACGATGATGTTATTCATGACAGCTCCACTAAAGCAGAGTTAGTAAACAGGGTCTCCGAAATTCATTCACAAAAGAAGACGAAGGAAATATTCCAGAATTCTAATCAAGAACAACCGTCAACACGAGTATCTTGGAAGAAGATGTCCTTGGTGTAGCGAAGCAACAGAAAAGACTTAAGAAAGGCAAGGTTTCCGGTCCAGACTCCATTCAGGTCAGGTTCCTTTCAGAGTAAGCTGATACAATAGCTTCACACGTAGCAATCATATACTACAGCTCGCTCGTACAAAGATCCGTAGCCACAGATTGGCAAGTTGGACAAGCTACACCCATGCCCAAGAAACGAAATACGAGTAGTCCGTTGAATTGCATACCTGTATCACTAACGTCGCTTGGCAGTAGGATTTTGGAGCATATAATGTGCTCGAGCATTATGAATCGCCCCGTAGAAAACTATTTTTAGGCAAGTAGCCTACAAAGATTCAGAAAATATCGTTCTCATGAAGTAATGAGGGCTGTTGACAGAGAACGACAACTTGATACCATATTTTCAGATTTCCAGAAGGCTTTTGATACTGTTCCTAACAAGCGACTTCAGATTAAACTGCGTGCCTATAACTGCCAAATTAGTTGTGTGACTGATTTGTGATTTCCTTTTAGAAAAGCCATAATTCGTGATAACTGACGGAGAGTCATCGAGTTAAACAAAAGCAATATGTGGCATTCCCAAAGGAAGGCCCTCTGTTGTTCCTGATCTACATAAACAATTTAGGAGAATGTCTAAGGTATCCCCGTAGATTGTTTTCACATAATGCTTTAATTTACCGTCATGTAATGTCATCAAATGAACAGAACGAATTGGGAAATGATTGAGACTAGATACCTGTATGGTGCAAACAGTGGAAATTGACTCTAAATCATGAAAAATATGAAGTCAACCACATGGGCACTAAAAAGAATCCTCTATATTTCAGTTAAACGATAAATCACGCAAATCTAAAGACTGTAAACTCAATTAAATGATAAGGGATTAAAATTGCGAATACTTTAAATTGGAACAATAACATAGGTAATGTTGTGGAGACAGCAAACCAAAGACTGCGATTTATGAGCAGACAACTTAGAAAATGTAACAGGTTTACTAAGGAGACTGTTTACACTACGCTTATCCGTCATCTTCTGAGGTATTGCTGCATGGTGTGGAATCTACGTTAGATGAGATTGACGGAGGTCTTCGAAAAAGTTCAGAGAAGGGCAGCTCGTTTTGTATTATTGCGTAATACAGGAGAGAGTGCCACGGATATGATAAGCGAACTAAGAGGCAGTCATTAAAACACAGGTGTTTATCGCAACGTCCGGGCCTTTTTATTAAATTTCAATCACCGACTTTGTCCTCAGAGTGTGAACATATTTTGTTGGCGCCCACATACATAGGGTGAAATAATCATATACAGTAAGAGAAATCAGAACTCGCACCACAAGATATAAATCTTCGTTTTTCCCGCGGGCTGTTAGAGAGTGGAACGGTAGAGAAGCAGCTCAAAGCTGGTTCGTGGAGCCCTCTCACAGGACGTTAATTGTTAATTGAAAAGTAATCGTGAAGATTTAGATACATATGTAGATGTATCTCCTAACATCGTGCCGGACCCTCAATCCGCTCGGCGCAGTGCATTAACTCGACGTTGCACGGAATCAACAACTCCTCGGAAGTCTCCTGCAGAAATATTGAGCCATGCTGCCTCTATAGCAGTCCATAATTGCAAAAGTGTGTGCGGGAAAAATTTTGTACACGGACTGACCTCTCGATTACGTCCTACAAATGTTCGATGGATTGCATGTCGGATTGTCTGGGCGTCCAAATCATTCCCTCGAATTGTCCGGAATGTTCATCAAACCAGTCATGAACAGCTGTGTCCTGGTGACATGACGCATTGTCATCCTTAAACATTCCGTGTGTGTTTGGGAACATGAAATCATGGATAGTCTCCAAGTAGCCAGACACAACCATTTCCAGTCAATTATCGGTTCTGTGGGACCGGAGCACTGAGTCCATTGCACGTACGCAGTAACAGTTCTACGCAAACGCCGCTGCTATTAGTCTTTACGTAAAGGCCGTCGGCCACTGTCTTGTCTGTCGTGAGACATAATGTCTCAAATGAGATGTTCTTCGCACACTCTTCACAATACGAAACTCCGAATAGTGAACTCACTAACATTTCCGAAAGGAAATATCGCATGTATCTACCTCCAGCTACCATTTTGCCTTCAAAGTCTGCTAAATGCCGTCGTGCGATCGTAATCACATCGGGAGTCTTTTCTTATGGATCACATGAGTGCAAATGGTAGACCCAAAACGCGCTGTCCTTTTATACGTTGTGAATGGGATACTTCAGCCATCTGTATATGTGAGTTTCACGACCTCATAACTTTGTCACCTCAGTGTAAACAATATCCTGTCGAACCGAGAGGTGCGCTACCATGCTGGTGCTCTGGAGCCAGTGGTGTGAGGCCTATTGTAGGTCCTTGGCCTGGTAATGCAGGTGACATGTCTCGCAGGAAGTTCTTTGATCAGTTAGGACCAGTCAGACGACCTGCTGCGAGACTGCAGTTTCTGCACTGGTGTGGTCAGGCCTCAGTTCCCGCTTTGCTATTATGTGAGTTCATGTTACTGGTACGTTTTGTTGTGGGCTGGATTCTGTTAGTTCTCGCCATCAAAAGTTGTTGTTTCAAATCATGCTGCCAAAAATTTGTTGTTATGGTTAGTAATTGCTGTTGGCTTAAGCAACTCACTGCAGGCCGCATCACGATGGACTAGTTGTTTTCCGATGATGTTACGTATGGGAAATCCCGTACCATTACTTTGTTTTCCGGTTCAATAACGTAGCTTATCTTCTTTCTGCAGGCCAGGTTATTCGCTTGTCCACATGGGCCAGAATATCCATACATGCTGTTCTTCTCCGTAATCAAGTCAGATTCTAAAAGACCCACTCATTCAGTAGCAAGTCTGTTCGATTCATCCAACAAACTAGTTTATCCCTTTTATAAGCAGTATGAATTTCGATGTTGAATGAGGAAATTAAATGTACGTAAGCATATGCTCTAAAAAGGTAGTTTTGAAACAGAGCAGGTTATTATCAAACATGGCGCCAATGTGCTTGTTTTTCTTAAGATTTTACTTGTTATTTTTGTAAGCTTGTGGCTGTATAAGCTCACAGTTTACAATAACCCATATAATGATAGCATCCACTGCTTAACTGCGCCGGAAATCATAAATATGTGGGACATTTCACTCCACCATGAGTATTATTTTGTGAAATGCAATTTCTCATAATTTTTGCGTAAATATTTGAACAGAACACTGACGTTAAATGTAACACTACATCCAGCAGGCGGTGCATATCTGCATTCACCCAATCTTTAGAGACAAACTCATTATGTGTTCAGAATTTTTGAGTTTAAGTAAGCTTGAACGTAGTTTCAGACAACATTAGGTGGAAGATCAACTATGAGGAGAATTAGAATACACTCTTAGTTTCATATAAACTTGGCACCATCGTAATTCTATGAATCCCCCTTGCAAAACTGAGTAATTATTCCCTCCTGAGACAAATGAGTCTTCTTTCCGTTATTCTTTCGAAGTGTGTTTTCTACAATTTATTTATAATCAGACGCGTTTTTCACAGAGAGCTGCTGTAATAACAGTTGAATTACTTACGCGTACTTTAAATCTCTTTTGTTGAGTTGTCAGTTTAGTAACAGCAACAGTTGAATTCGTAACTCGTTCAAGAGGACAACTTAGCTCTTCTGTCATCCGCTACCGGGTATCTCCTCGACGCACTCGCGCTCCCTAATGAATCCGCGCAAATGTGGGACTCTCTCTTTTTGGGGATCATGTCTACAAGTTCTGTTAATCCCTGCATTGTGACTGTGACACATTGAAGATGAACAGAATCGATCGGACGTGTATTTTGTGGTAGAATTACACATAGCTAGTTCTAGAAAGAGCAGGCTGAGGTTAACTGGAACAATTATAAAGGAAATTAAACTCATCCTCGAAGAAGTGACTTACAAAACACTTGACTGATTATTTGGTATTGCTAATTTTTCTAGTGCACATTCAAAGCAGGATTATTGTAGTAGGAACGCATTCAATTCATAAGTATCCCGACAGCCAAATATAATATGGCATTGACCAATAGACGTCCCCAGAGGCGGATAAAAAGAGGCAATGGGTATTGTATTGTTAGACGAGAAGCGATAATA
The DNA here is from genome assembly GCF_021461395.2 of Schistocerca americana. Lineage (NCBI taxonomy): Eukaryota > Metazoa > Arthropoda > Insecta > Orthoptera > Acrididae > Schistocerca > Schistocerca americana. The sequence goes on along the minus strand of NC_060125.1, from coordinate 205,296,072 downwards.
GGAGCGAGAATCAGTCAGGTGAGTTCAAAACTGAGAACATGGACTAGTCAGTGGATCTCACCTGAAAATGCTACAGAGACGTTTCAACCCTTCTAAATTTGCCCACGATAACTACAGGTGAAGTGACTGCGAAGTGGAAAGACGAAGTAACAATTTGCTAGAATAAAACCAAGCAGACCTCATGTACATACGGAGAAGGACCACCAAGCATAGCGGAGGGTGGTTGTAAAAAACCGCATGAAATCATGCGAAGAAATCACTCGTGAGCATAAATGTCCTACCGGCAGTCCAATTAGCATAATGACTGTGCGTAGACGGCTAGAAATAAGGGATTACTATGGTAGAGCAGCTCCTCACAAGCTAAAAATTTCAGTGGTCACGCGTCGCTGGAGGTGATATAAGGAAAGACACCACTGTACAGTAGGTGACTAGAGACCGAAAATTTGGAGTGATAGATCACTCTATAGCGTGCAAAAGTCCGATGAAAGAGTTTGGCTTTGGCGAATGTCAGGACATCGTTACTTGCCATCACGTTTGGTGTCATCAGTGAAGTACAGAGGAGGTGGTGCTACAGTATGGGGGTTTTCTCGCTGTTAGTGTGGTCCATTTATAACGAAGTGATATGGAACACATTTTAGATCATTATGTACTGCGTACAGTAAAGGAAGAAATCCGAGACGATAGCTGTTTGCATCAGAATGACAATGAACACTGTCTAAACCTGCGTCTGTGAGACAATTTGTTTTTGGGCAGTAAAATTCTCAAAATGCACTGGCCTGCCCAGAGTATCTTCGTCAACTCAGTTTAACCCCTTTGGTTATAACGTCGACTTCGCTCCAGATCCCGGCATCTTACATCAATACTACCTGCTCTAGTTGTGGCTCTTGCGGAAGGCTGTGCTGAAGTTCCTGCACTGGCTTTCAGACAGCTCATTGAAAGTGTCCACTGCAGAGTTTAAGCAGTACCTAAGGACGAGGGGTGCACAAACCCCACATTAATGTCCACTAATGCGTTTTCGGATACTTTCGATCAGATACTGTAGTTCAGATAGTGCTAGAGCACTGGTTCCCCAAACCTGGGCGTAAAAACCCAAATATCTCAGAGGTAACAATTAAATGATTCGATTTTGTACCAGTGCCGAAACTAATTTTTTTCAAAAGATCAATAGAATTATTTCAATTTTGTACGAATCTAATACTGATTTTATTAATTATCAATAATTAATTTTCTTAGTTGCTATCGTTATTGCGGTGGAGGTTACAGGTTCCCCACATAGTACACCCACTACACATGTATGTTGTGCTTTGTCGCTTACATTGCCGACGATAAAAGTGAGATATACCTGTAACAAATGCTAACTATCTCCAGAAAATGTCTTTTCGAAGCTGTCAAGCTGATAGTACCTGCTGTAGTCCATAAATTGCTTCATTACTCGCCTTGAAATAAATACATTAATTAATTAACTGCATGGCATAGCAGTAACAACGTAAGGGCTATTTTAGTGCTGTACACAGTTTTATTACTACTATTATTTTTGTTATTAGAGTGGTTAGACACAAAGAATTAACAGCCTGAAGTCGTCCAATATGTGCCAGTAAAGGAGTAAGGAGTTCAGGATGAAGCGATTTACGAACAGCAAGTATAGTGCACACGCCTGAACTTGTTAGGTTTTAAATGGAGTTGCCATGTTCAAATCTAGCAAGGGGTGATAAGTTCCTATGGGGCCAAACTGGGTGAAGCAAGGGCCGCAATGGAAAGGAGTAATGTACTCTCGCTGTGGATAGTTACCTTTCTTTTCTAGGAAGTCGTCGTGAGTAGCACTTGCAATGCATCACGAATTCCTTCGTCCTTCATTCTCACACACAATCACACGCACACACACACGCACGCACACACACACACACACACACACACACACACACACACACACAATCTAAATATCGTTCAGCTTTCATTGTTGTGTTCTTCTACGCAGTTACCACTGTGTCATGCAGTTAGTTGCCGGTCGGGGTGGCCGAACGATTCTAGGCGCTACAGTCTGCAACCGCGCGACCGCCACGGTCGCAGGTTCGAATCCAGCCGCGGGCATGGACGTGTGTGATGTCCTTAGGTTAGTTAGGTTTAAGTAGTTCTACGTTCTAGGGGACTGATGACCCTTGAAGTTGGGTCCCATTTTGCTCAGAGCCATTTGAACCATGCAGTCAATTAATTGGCTTTTGTTCCAAGAAAAAGTTTTCTACAGCTTAGAAAGGTGCTAAAGTTGGTGATAATGTGCGGGTGGGAGGGAGGGGGGTGTGGGAGGGCAAGAGACGTGGTGCGGACGGAGGGAGGGGGTACTAGCTAATGTCTCGCCCGCATGGGTAATGGTCTAAGAAAGTTTTGGAACCACTTTGCTGGGGCATAACTTTGTGCACGTCGCAGAAGTTTACTGTAAACATTCCGAGATCCTATGTTCCAAGAGGAATATGACAGCATGTTACTTCCTTGCATATGAAAAGAAAATATGATTACGGAATATTCGACGCAATTAGAGCTTATACGAAGTCATATCGATAATTTATTTTGTCACGTACCATCTACTAATAAATTAGGAAATGGAGAGAACTGAGCGCAGTATTATACGTAGTCTTTCCGACACATCGTTTAGATGATTTAGAGATCTTATACAGTATGTCAGAGGAGGAATGGTAAATGTTTAGTGTTATAACACCGAAGGGAAACAAAAATTTCTGGTAAACTTGGGCTTCAAATTGCCTTCTTTAAGAGCTACGAGTACTTCTTCACGTGTAATACTCTGAAAGAAATTTCTTCTCCTGCAAGTTCTTTGCTTTTCGTATTTCTAGAGGTGGTAGTACGGACAAAATAAGAAAAAGGGGATGCCGTTTAGAGCTCCGTTTTGCAAGGCTTTCTTGCTTCGAATGATCGTCCTCGTCATACCCCTGCATATTGTCCACTGCTCCAGGGACACCTTGTGAGTACGTGAAAATGAAAATGAGATACGATATACCTACCCCCAGACATTTTACCGTGGACTATGGAATACAGTTAAGATATCGAAATAATGACTTCACACACATTTGAACTGAAGGACGTGGAGGTGGGAATTAGAGATGTATTCGCCGTAATACAACCAATTGTCTTTGTGTTAGCGTATTAACCTTCCTGAGTTGAGTGTAGCACCGAACATAATTCTGTTCTAAACAGCGGCTTCAGAATGACGACATGTTTTAGCTCAGTAACGCCTTTATAATATATAAAAGTAATACTCGTACATGTGTTAATTTACATATGGAGAGAATCATTTGGGTCGTCCTCAAACCTCTTCCTCAATAAGCCTCATTTGCGTTCGGCCTGGGTGATAAATCTCATTTAAATACAATATACAGGATGGTCAGAAACAGTCTTAAGACCTGTAAGGACCTCACAGGGTAGGCTATACTGTGAAATAATTGTTAGGACTAAAATTCGATATATAGCGCCATTTACGGTTTACTTAACATTGATGATAGTCAAACAGGTCGTTAACGTTCCCAAATTCAAGCACTTGCACGTGCTAAAACGTAGTAATGCACCAACATCTGAGTGTTCGTGGGTTACCACTTGCTGAAATATTTGTTGACAGTTAAAATATGTGTGTTACAGAAGTGATAAATTTAAGCTAGAAGAGTAAATGCTACGTTCGTTCAGTTTGAGAAAACCAAACGAACAGCACGTCTGACGGCAGTGTCGCTGGCCCACTGCTTGAATTTCTGCGCGCAACGATCTGATTGGCTAGCTTCAGTGCTAATTAATTCGGGAACGGAGCAACGTATCGAATTTTTTCTAAACAGACATTTATGAGCACATCTTACCCAACAACGTCTTTTTTTCAGACCGTTTCCGACCACCCTGTATGAATCTATAACGATTATAACAAATTGAATTGTTTCAAACGGAAATGTTAACTTCTTCATTAGCTACTCTGTATTGTGTGTATGTGTACTAATGTGTGCGTGTGTACGCACAGAAATACAGTACCTTTTGATACTGTTTCGCTACTCAGAATCGAAATCTTGTACACCAGTTACAGTTTACTTGCGCCCAGTAAAACCATAATGCGTACCTTAACTTAAATATTGTGCTAATATTTCACGAGTTACGCCTATTCTTCATGATGTACTACTGATACTGGGCTGAGTGACAAATCTGCATTTGCAGCGACACGTCAATCAATGGACAACGTTCGGTTTTGCACCGCTATGTCTGCTTGTCACGGTGCGATAATGAACGTATACATGCTGCACTCAGGTATCAGTTCCAACAATAACGTTATTTAAGGGCCACCAACTCCGGGAACAATTGCGATCCACGTCACTTGTCATCATTATCGAATTCGTATCGGGGTTATGTCACTGAGCGTGCAGCGAATGACATTAAAAATTAATTTTATTTGCGTCTGATCATTATACATTTTTGTCCCGAAAGGTAATAAATATTATTTCAGCTATTGCCAAAAACGATAATTAAATTGAAACATTATGAATGCATTTGCTCATTTCGTATGACGCTTGCATGTGAAATAATTAACGTAAACTGGCGGAGCTCTTCCCCAGGCTAATACGTCACCTCGCTGTCAATGCGAAAAACCATAACCGATTTTGAGTCATACGATACAGACGAATATCACGTAACAGAGTGTATATGCTTTTAATATATTATTACGAAATGTGGACTATAGTACAGAGCTGCTCCTTCCACGACCCAACTTATTCCTGAGAAATATATCCACTGTGAGTGGTTATTTGTACCATTATATGTTTTTACAAGTTTCTAGCACAATGTTGTCGATTTCACTGCGGTCAATCAACTATTATTATGTGGCCTTTATTTGGAGAAGTCATAACGAAGTTTTCGCTACGTATAAGCTATTACTTTGCGGAATATGGAACACGAAAATGGTCTCGAGTTCATCAAACACACACACACACACACACACACACACACACACACACACGTAAACTCACACATACCTGAAATGCGCAAATAACTATACAAATAAACAGCTAGAATGATGTTATTTTTAAGGAATAAGATGGGTCACACTCCTCTGTCTTTAATTGGGAAAGGGCCCAAGCCCTATGCAACACAAAATGAGAATATAGCAGTGCATAAGGCACAGTTATACAGACTACTGCATGTGTCCAATATCTTATCCTTCATCGTACCCTCTCTTTTCTTTAAGCAATACATAGGGTAAATTTGTTCTTCCTCACATTTATATAAATTGAACCCTTAATTTTTCATTGTAATATATCATACTTTTGAAATATTAAAAAGCAGAGTATAGTAGGGTCGAGTTTAATATGTGTCTTTAGAGAGATTACAAAAGCCAATAGTAATACAAACAAATGCTTTGTTAAAGCAGATCGACTGAATGTCGACAGCATCAAGGGTCAGACTTATCCACACATATTATAGAAGTAAATGTATGCATATATGTAAGTATGTATGTTACACATCTGATGTCAACGAAACTCGGCACACATATCACTTACAGTGAACCTACCTTTGAAATAGGTGGGGATGGTTGGTGCAAGAACAGCGTAGCCCATGATGCATGAATATTCCTACATTAATCATCCAGTATTTGAGAACTGAAGTACTCAGTGACTCAAACTTAACACATAATTTCAAACCTTTACGAAAGTTTTCTGACTGAACCATCCACCCCCCCCCCCCCCCCCCCCAAAAAAAAAAAAAACATGAAAGGGAAAACGTTTAGTATATTTTCGTTTTTCGTGCAGTAAAACTGCCACTTGAAGCAGTATATTTTAACTGTTTACTTCTTACTTCTTTACTATAAACAGTATTCACGACACGTTTTTGAGACAGTGTTGACATATACCACTCAATGTACCGGTAAAATCACATCATTGTACGACACATAGTTCAAAATGTACCATGTCACACAGAGGTGGTTGAAAAATTGCCGCATGAGGAATTTTTTCGCAACATATTGTACAGACTGTATCCACATATGTCGCTGAATGTATCTACGTAAATACATAATAGAACCAGACGTATTTCAGGCCATATAGCATCATTTACTGAGGTGCCTGAAAACTGTAGCATGCATGACGTTTTTTATTTATTATTTCCTTACTCCCAGCTCAATGAGAAATGCGTTTCACAGCTAGTATTCCCATATTCCGAAGAATATACGTAGAGAAATTTATCATTGTACTACACAGTTAAGGTGAAATAACGTCGTAAACAGTGAGATGCGTGAAGAACTGCCGCATCGCTTGACTTTCCCACGTATTAGTTCTTTACCGACGAGTCCGTTCGCAACACATGTTGCAGGATGTACATGCAAAGTAATATCATTGTGCTACGCACAGTTCAGGAGATATGCCGTCTTAAACATTGAGCAGCGTGGGAATGAAGCTGCAGGGCAAAATTCGCTAGAGACAGAAGTGGAATATGTGTACAGATAAGCGCGAAATAGATAAATATATGTGAAATATATTTCGTATGTACGTACATGGGCAAAGCCAGGTAAACAGCTCATCCTAAATCCGTTGGAACGATTTGAACCAAAATTGGTATTCATATTAATTCGATCTCGAAGATATTCAGTCAGGATAAGAACCACTAGACTCCTATTGAACTGAGGATGATAACTTGGGGAGAGAAGGGGAGTGGAAGAGGTTGTCAGGCAGAGTTGGCGAAGGAGGAGATGGACACAGGTACGGTGGAAGAGATTTCCAGAGAGGTGGAGGGGTTTAGGGACAGAGAGAGGGGTGAAGAAGAGGAGGAGAAAGGAATAAAAGAGGAGGAGATGGTTAGAGAAAGGGTCAGGAAGAGGTGAACAGAGAGAGGTGACGAGCAAATGGACAAAGGAAGGGGAGGAGATGGAAGAGACAGGGGAGAGGAAAAGAGAAAAGGAAGGGGAGGGGATGGACAGCGCAGGGGGGATGTAGGAGATAGACAGGGAGACAGAGAGGAGGAGATGGACAAGGGGGGAGTCGGAGGGAGAAGGGGAAAGATCAGATGGACAATTTTAATAACGTCAAACCTTGAGCAATAAAAGTAATACAAGAACAGCATCTGATGACACATGGACCTTTGATGTCTCTCGTAAAGATTCTGCATAACTGGCGTTACTTGCGGCAGGGTGTGAGAAAAGAATGCATGAAGTTCTAATTCAGTGGAAAGACATAAATAATGAGAGTCATAGGCTTTATGGTAAATCGACTCCCAGGAAACGTACTAGAGACAAATTCTTCTGTCGGTTCTGAAGATTAACCGTGCATACAAGACCTACTGGGTTGCCCACACTGGACGAGACATTGGCGCAGATTTTCTGAGGCCACTGCGATGCAACGACGAATTGCTGTCGGATGAGCACCGAAGCGCGCAATCCAGTGTCGGGCGCGGCATAGAGCGTATGTCACAGGAATTCCAGCAAATGCGTACAACAGTTTAATAATTGTGCACCCAGTTGTTCAGAGAGTGTTGCTTGAGATGTCAGCTCTCTAACGCAATTCGTTTAGAAGCGATCTCTTGTTCGACCTCGAAACCCGACGGCCCCTCCTAAGCAGGTAGTTTCATGGATACACCTGAAATGCATCCTCTTACGTTGCTACACTAATTCTTGAGGCATTTCAGCAAACATGTTATGATGATTACGTGGACTGTTTTCACTGCATATGGTTGAGAATCTCATTACTACTCTACGAATGCGCAACTCTTAATTTTTTTACTGTTTGTTTCTCCACACGTACACATCTCTAATGTTTTTGTACTAAACGTACCAGTGTAGTGACATCATTATTTGCTTAACCTTCCAAAGAAACACGGTGTCTATCTAATGAAGTCGACATTTCGCAGTTCCACCAGTTCCTAAATTCTGAATACGTATAAGAATGTTGTCCAGAGTGTGAAATATCTTAGGTTACTACTAGACTCTAAAAAGGCAAGTTATAGTGTGTGGCGGAGGGTACTTTCTGCATTCTGTTTTCCTCTTCCAGACGCAAATGGTACGCAGGTGGAAAGGTTGTTGTTAAGCCTATGTGTTACCTCCAATTCCTCTGATTATACGTTTATGTTTCCTTCGCTAAATACGGGTAACATGACACAATATGATGGTTGTTTCTAACTGAAATGCACGCCTTCGGAATTTCAACATTAAACGACACCATGTAAAGTCTGCCACTGGCATTGGATGAGCGTAAACAAGACACTTATATGCTAACTAAACGAACATATGACGAAATGAAATGTCTTTCTTTGGATCATCTCTATTTAATCTATCAGTCCCGTTTGATAAGTGTGCTAGAGCGTGGCCGAGCGGTTCTAGGCGGTTCAGTCTGGAACCGCACGACCGCTACGATCGCAGGTTCCTATCTGGCCTCGGGCATGGATGTGTGCGATTTCCATAGGTTAGTTCGGTTTAAGTAGTTCTAAGTTCTAGGGGACTGATGACCTCAGATGTTACGTCCTATAGTGCTATGAGACATTTTTTTTGTGCTTGAGCGACGAGTAGTATGTATCAGCTGAAAATGGATTTTCTAAGCTACCTCCATCGGGGGGTTGATTTTTACAGTGTTTCTTAGTCTGACATTACTTTTCCTAGTTTGCCTTTACGTGCTCGTTCCACTTTAAATTCCTGTTTTCGCATACTTTCAACTATTTAAGTGATTTGACTGCTTCCAGTGATTGTCCGACATTGTGTAATCATAATAAAGTGGCCTTCCGCCAATTTACGTCCTACCTTACGCTATTTTTATTTTGAAGGTCAGCGACCCGTTTCTTGATCAAGCATCCGCCATGTGGAGCTGTTCCTGTACCTGGAACTGCTCTGCATGCCACATGCTTCGTGAGCAGCCTCATCCAGCTGCCAGCGTTATGCAGTAAGGTGTGTTCCATTCGGCCGTTGTAGAATCTTTGTCGATTTCTACACGGGCGTATTTTGGCCACCAGAAGGCCTCGTGAGCATAAAACTAGATCCGAATTTCTTCAACAGTCTGGGATTAGCGATGTATGTCTTATGTTATGTGTTTCGGTTCGACGAATCTTCCTGGAAACTTGCATGACGCAACAATTTTCTCGCACCCGGTACGTTTGTTTCTACCAGTGATCTACGGTAGACCACTTTAGGAAGAGCTGCAAGGACCTTCGCACATTCTAAGCAGAACGGTATAGGCATCCCACAAGATCAACTCGTCTTTCATCCGATACGCATTTTGGTTGATTTTTCTATTCCGATGTGACTTATTTTACTTTACTGGTATCTCCAGATACAATTATTATGCCGCGTAAAGAGGCTAACAGAACATTTGTCCGATTTCAGTGTAACTAATGAAACATAAGTTCCTGGTATCTTAAAGTTCCTTTTTAAACAAAGAGATGAAATGCACACATAATTGCCAACGGGCCTATTCATGAAGCTAAGAGCTACTTTAAAAAAATAAAATCATTAACTTGGAAAATATTGTTCAGTGTAATTGTTCCGGCCGGGGCAATTGCATTCATCACCTTCTATTAGTATATGTACTTCTTCAACGACACAGGAATCACATTTTGGAGAGGGTGTTACAGTATAAGACAGAAAAGCGACGCACCTCGATGGAGTTATGCAAATTTGTCAAAAACTGATATTTATATAGTTACCATTGGAAAATGCAAAACTGCTAACTTCGGCGGTACATGGATGAATGTGTGACGAAGCAGTGCCATTTCACCTCGCAGTTTCAGGGACAATAAACGGGGGACTTATTGATACCACTCATAAGATCTTTGTGGATTTCATTCTGTGGATCTGTTGGGCAGTAGCTATGTGCTACGGCTTCTTCACCACTTATTAGCAGCAGACACAGTGGCTGCGCGAAGGACTGAGACGGCGTGTAGTTTTACAATTATTTATTGAACTTTCTTTACAATTTCTCGATCGTCGTCGCTGCCCAGCCCTGCGTGAGGTCCCGTAATGGACAGACTACGCGTCGTGGGGCCGGGTTGCCTTTAAGTCCGGGCGTCAGTCCCTGGCGGCGCCTGTGACCCAGACCGTGCTGCAGCCAGTCCTGCTGGAAGTTCGCGCTGTAGTTAGTCAGCCATGGTGCCGACCGAACTCGGCCAGACCTCCAGAGCTGGAGTTGACATCTGTCAGCGAACAGATGACGCTTGCGAGCTGGAACAGTCTTCCGGAATCGTCACTTACGAAGATTGAACATTCGGACACGGACCACGTCTGTCCTCAGATCCAAACTGCTTCCTGATGGCTTCTGTCTGTTGCTGCCTGCGCTCCACTTCTTATATCTAGCAGGAGGACGTTTTTTTTACGCTCGGTGGTAGCTTTTTGTTATTACTACCGCAGTATATTGCAGTGTAACGCAGCGTGCTGGCCTCACTTCCCCTTACTCAGCACACTCCAGGCTTCACTCAGCGCTCGGTCTGTGTGCGTCCTGGCGTCAGTCTGTTGGTAGACTGCTGCTGTCAACAAGCCTATCTGTGCCTGCTTACATCGCATCGCCTCGATCGCCGGCGTGCCTCTGTTTTGCCATTATCCACTGCGTGGCCGCAACATATGTAACGCAGGCAGCCGCAAGAACAACACACGCAAATGTCAGTATTTGAGAGAGGTTGTGTAGTTGGGCTCAAACAAGTCAGTTGGCGTAACCGACAAATCGCACGAAATTTGAATAACTGCGTTGTCACTATTTGACGATGTTGACAGTGAATAGGTGAACTTACGACCTAACACAGCGTCAGGAGGGGAGCGGCCGACTTACAGAGACAACAGAAAGTGCGGACCGAGCAGTCATCAGAGAGGCACTCAGAGCACCGTATTTATCGTTATCATCGATCCGAGGTGCACCTGGTGCTTCAGCGATCTCAAAGACCATTGACAGGTGGCTCAAAAAAAGGGTTCTGAGCTCGCCGCACCCCTTTCGTCCATTACCATTGGTCTCTGTACACCAACAAGCACGTTTGCAATGGTGTCAGGCACATTTGATCGGGAATCTCTTTGACTGGAGTACAACTATCTTCAGTGATGAGACATTTTTCGGAATGGGCTCTGATGATGACCGAAACCGTGTCTGGAGACGTCCCAGACAGCGGTGAGGTACGAACCTGCACGTCGTCCGCCATACGGCCGGACAAAAAGGAGTGACATTGTAAGGTGCCATTTGTTTTCATAGGGGGACACCTTTGGTTGTCAGCCACGGCATCCTTACAGTACAGCTGTACGGATACGATATTCTGCGCCCCATTTCTTTGCCCTTCATGAAAAGCCATCCCGGAATTACATTTCAGCAAGACAACACCATGCTGCACACTGCGACAATTCCTACTGCTTGTCTTCGTGTCCGCCAAACCCTACCTTCATTAGCCAGATAGTCGGATCTCTCTCCAATCGCGAAGATTTGGAGTATTATTGGCCACACTCTCTAACCAACACGGTGTTTTGATGATTTAATGAGCCAGATACATAGAAGTTCGTATGAGATCAGTCAGATGGACATACAACAATTTCATCAATCAGGACCGAGTCGAATAACTGCTTGCACAAGTTCCAGAGGCGAAGTAACGCGTTATTTATTGACTTGCTCATCTTATGAAGGTATTTTCTTAAATAAATCACCCATTTTGCGAAATTGTGATCAGTGGTTACTGTGTATGTACACAAGATGATTGTAATCAAAATTAAACTTTCAAACCGCTGTAGAGGTAACACCAGTGGTCTGAATGACGACAAATTGTAACGGAATATTCTCGGAGAAGGGGGAAAACGTATGGCAGAAGAAAAATAAATAACTACGAAACGTGGTAAAAGATGGCGCTGTAAGCATCATACTTTAACAGCGTTCGAATACAAATGACAAATGAATCATACAACAATGCCTAAGGTGTAGCCGGCCGATGTGGCCGAGCGGCTCTAGGCGCTTCAGTCTGGAATCGCGCGACCTCTACGGTCGCTGGTTCGAATCCTGCCTCGGGCATGGATGTGTGTGATGTCCTTAGGTTGGTTGGTTGGGTTTGGGGGAAGAGACCAAACAGTGTGGTCATCGGTCTCATCGGATTATGGAAAGACAGGGAAGGAAGTCAGCCGTGCCCTTTCAGAGGAACCATCCCGGCATTTGCCTGGAGCGATTTAGGGAAATCACGGAAAACCTAAATCAGGATGGCCGGACGGGGGATTGAACCGTCGTCCTCCCGAATGATGTCCTGAGGTTAGTTAGGTTTAAGTAGTTCTAGGGGACTGATGACATCAGATGTTAAGTCCCACAGACCATAGTGCTCAGAGCCATTTGAACCATTTTGAACCTAAGGTGTACGTTTGACGTTAAACAAACTGTACCACTCGACATGCATGGGTGTACAGGTGTGATAGTGATAGTTACTTAAGCCCATCCACCACGGCGAGGTCATATCACATAGGATGTGTAAAATCGGTTTTTAACTGTCCTCAGGCCAAAAACCGCACAAAAACCATCAATTACATCGGTTGTTAATTGCCCTGAGGCCAGAAACGGCATAAGAAGCATCATTAAAAATCAAATTGGATTATTAATTTCCGTGTGACTGGGGGAGAACATGTTCCATATGCTGTCCACCGTCTTCTGCAACAAGTTGAAATCGAGAAACAGCATTTTCCACAACTGATCGAAGTGTTTCCTGGGTCACGTGCATAATGTGTTGCGCAATGCGGCTAAGTTTGCAATCGGAACACTGAGCAAAAAAAATGTTCAAATGTGTTTGAAATCTTATGGGACTTAACTGCTAAGGTCATCACTCCCTAAGCTTACACACTACTTAACCTAGATTATCCTAAGGACAAACACACACAACCATACCTGTGGGAGGACTTGAACCCTCGCCGGGATGAGCCGCACAGTCCATGACTGCAGCGCCTAAGACCGATCGGCTAATCCCGCGCGGCAACACTGAACACAACACCTCTCAGATAGCCCCACAGCCAGAAGTCACACGGATTAAGATGAGGTGATCGGGACGGCCAGGCTGTAGGGAAATGGCGGCCTATAATTCTAGCTTTTCTGAAGTGGCGCTTCAGCAGCTGCTTAACTAGATTTGCAATGTACGGAGATGCTTCATCTTGCATAAAAATGATCCCATCCACACAGCCACGCTGTTGAAGAACTGGAATGACGTGGTTGCGCAAATGACACTCGTCCGGAAGCACCTGTCTCTTCGAAAAAATATGGCCCTATGATAAATGATGCCGTAAACCCCGACCACGCAGTGAACTTTTCAGGATGAAGTGGTACTGGTTGATTTGCGTGTTGATTTTCCGTTGCCCGTATTAGACTATGTTGTGTATTGACATATGGAAGTGGGCTTCGTCCGTCCACAAAATCTTACACGGCCAGTCATCGTCCACTTCCATGCGAGCGTGGAATTCCAAAGTAAAGGTCTCTCTCGCTGGAAGGTCAACAGCAAGCAACTCGTGCAGATTGATAATTTTGAATGGATAGCAAAGAAGGATGTTTCGTAGGATTTTACGCCACGTGCTTACGGGTATGTTCAATGTTCGTGCAATTATCCGTGCACTACACGTTTGCACACCACCACTCGTCTTCTCCTGCATTGCTGTGGCCACTGCTTCCACTGACATCGAATGAATTCGTTTTCTCCCTCTACCGGGTCGCACACCAAAAGAACCTGTCTTTTCGAATTTCCGAATCATTTTCTCCAGACCCATGAGTCATCGGACCAACGCCTTTTTTCAAACCATTCAGCGTCCGGAACTTCTGCAGCGTGACGCGTGCGCAGTCATCATTCTTGTAATACAGCTTCACAAGGAGAGCGGGATTCTGCATTGGAACAGTCATGTCGAACGTCGCAGACGTGGGAGGAGGAAAATCCGTGTACCCGGCGTGTTTATACCAACTTCAGTGGGTCGTGCTCATGACAAGTGTTTTCATTTACGTATCCTGACACATACAGCGCCATCTATTGATCAATTTTTACACTAGTGTTTGCTTCTGCCATACGTGTTCCCCCTTCTCCGATAATATTGCGATGGAATCTGACGTCATTATGACCAGTGGTGTTGTTTCTACAGCGTTTTGAAAGTTTAACTTTAATTATAATGACCCTGTACATCACATCTACCTATTTCAGTCTCATTTAGATAATTCCTTCGCGATGCGTTGTTTTCTTTGTCTTATAGTGTAGTTTTAACAAATATCTGGTTTTATCTGTATTCTTGTTACATGCTCTTAGTCTGTTAATAGTAATAATTCTATTCTCGTGAGCGCCGAGCTGACAACCTAACAGGTGCCAGATATCTGTTGATGAATCGCAGAACATCAAGTGACCATGATATGACAGTCAAGGCTCGCTAACATTGCCTATGACGTTTCTGTTTGTATTGCGCTTAGGCAATATGAAAACCATTGTGCTGTACGGATACGTTAGTGGGAAGCGGTTGCAGCAGCACTCTCGCCATTTAGTCTGCTTGCTAGTATCCCTCAATGCCAACACTTCCCTGTATCTGTTGTAAGTGGATCAGTTGACACAGATCATTTACTCTGCTGAGTGCTGAGCCTTGACGGTATATCGCGTGCCGAGGAATTTACAGTTTGTCCGGCAGCTGCCCTGGTAATAGAGTACCAGTCAGTGGGCCGGGGAGCGTTTACGTGGATTTCATTACGGAATATTTAGTGCCCCGGGTAGGGATCGGATTCACGCACCTATGGAGACATGTTTACGCATATCACAGTACGCGTTATTGAGTGAACGAAACGCACTCCTAGAATGTTTAAAAAAATTTTGGTAGTAAACAAAACTGTATGCAGACTTACGCCAATAGACGTATATATATATATATATGGAAGTTTACCAGTTTTCATTAACCACCTCTTAGCTCTTAATATGGGCCACATAGAATTCCAAATGTTTATGAAGGACTTATTCATCATCAGAGTCGGAGTAACTTATGTAAGCGAAAAATAATGTGCTTACTGTGGCACCATCGTCATGAGTCCACCTTTATCTCCAAGACAGCTATTCTTTTAATCCATTTCATTGGTTGGACTGTTTCAAGCAGTGCCGGCCGGAGTGGCCGAGCGGTTCTAGGTGCTATACAGTCTGGAGCCGCGCGACCGCTACGGTCGCTGGTTCTAATCCTACCTCGGGTATGAATGTGTGTCTTGTCCTTAGGTTAGTTAGGTTTAAGTAGTTCTAAGTTCAAGGGGACTGATGACCTCAGAAGTTAAGTCCCATGGTGCTCAGAGCCAGTTTTTTTTTTCAAGCAGTAAACACATAGGCAACCTTCAACCTCTTCACATGACTGTTGCATGTTATAAGAGAAAGATTGAAGTACTGGATGGGACATCTGTTGAGACGCGACTGCTTGCTAGCAGATGCTATGGGAGCCCTAGCTTATGAGAGGAGGCTGAGAGGCAGCAGGAGGTACGAAATAAAGGAAAGCGAAAATCGCGCGGACCTGAAGAGGATGTAAGAAGAGAGGAGAGCGTAGAGGTTTACCTACCTCTAGCAAGAATAATAATGATCATATCATAAGTACTTCGATCCTCATTTCCCCTTGTTCTTGCATTTAGCAATTTCTTGTCCTTATCAATCCATGATCTCATATAATTAATTCTTTCCCCTTCAGATTCTTTTGCTTCATATAGCTTATTTAGCAATTTCTGCCTTTCATTCTTCAATGTCTTCATTGATTTAGATTGCGTTAACAACTGCTGTTGTTTTAAGGTCTCCTTACGGTGGCAATGCAAAACAGTTCGTAAATGTGCCCTCAACAGAACTGCGTAAATATGTCCCATCGCCATATCTGAATGTGTTTCTAAACTACAGTAGGAACTTTACGGCTTTCAAATTACACAAAAATACCTTGGAAAGAAAATCAGACTAAGAACAGCCGACCAGTTGCAAAGGATAAAGTAATCTTTACCTAGGTTTCAATAGATATAAATCTATCTTCTTCAGAAGACGGCAGTATTATAACATGAAGTGATATGTCCTTATCGTTTAGGCAAACATCCGCATAGTTACATTAATCATATAAAATATAGCCCTGAAAACAGGGTTTCTCAAACAAATAAAATAGGTACATAGAAGTTGCAGAGCGCCTAAGCGCGACTCTGAGTCGCTTAGGCGCTCTGCAACTTCTATGTACCTATTTTATTTGTTTGACAAACCCTGTTTTCAGGGCTATATTTTATATGATTAATGTAACTATGCGGATGTTTGCCTAAACGATAAGGACATATCACTTCATGTTATAATACTGCCGTCTTCTGAAGAAGATAGATTTATATCTATTGAAACCTAGGTAAAGATTACTTTATCCTTTGCAACTGGTCGGCTGTTCTTAGTCTGATTTACGTGGAACCGTTGCTGTAGCGCAGCTATGTTTAAAGTATTGGAAAGAAAAGTAATCTCTTGTAAACCAACATACATTTATCTATTATTATTTCTATAAGTCGCTCTTCTTAGGAGCTTCGATATTTGAGGAAAAAAATTTACTCAGCTTTCATATAAACACAAGAATGTTCGTCACTCTAAGGCGTTCATTCAGCTGGAACAGTGTAGTACTGATTTTCCACAGTTGGTAGCTCTCTAGCAAAAGTGGTTCAAAATGGCGCTGAGCACTATGGGACTTAACATCTGTGGTCATCAGTCCCCTAGAACTTAGAACTAATTAAACCTAACTAACCTAAGGACATCACACACATCCACGCCCGAGGCAGGATTCGAACCTGCGACCGTAGCAGTCGCGCGGTTCCGGACTGAGCGCCTAGAACCGCTAGACCAAAAATTGTTCCCGAGAAAAGTGCTCTGGATAAACGTGCCCCGTGCGGACGCTTGAACCCGTCTACCCTACATATTACGACCATGCCGACTTGTAAATCGACGGAGTAAAGAATAGCATGACGCTTCTGCAGTTAACATGGCTGACTGTCCCACCGTGACTGGTCAACAATACTTGCAGCTCCTAGTGAGGGATACCGTACTTTGAAACCATCCGCGAACAGTTTGCACCAGTCATACCAATGAAGATAAAATATTGATGGTGTAGAGCTTCTCAGATCAGTGGTAGATAGGGAATTTTCTGTTGTGACTTATTTCAGTCTGTGTCACTTTTGTGTTAAACCTTGTATTTTATACTTTGCAGTATGGTTCTAGTGCATCAAACACAGCCAAAATAAGGACACACAGTTTACATTCTCAGAACAATCGTCTCTAACGTGATGTCGAATACCATCACCCGTAAAAACAGGGAATAATCTACCCATACTTGTCGTTTCAGGCTTACATATTTATAGTAAATTTATTGCACGCTCGATGTGCATACTGTTACAAAATTCTTGCAGATTCCAAGTTACATCGCATGACTAAGTAACTGCAGGAAACATTCGTCTGTATCTCGTGTCCTTCAAGTTTACCCATCTCCCTCGTGTCTATGCTGCTGAAACTGTGGTTGTTAGTTTGGAAGTTAGGGGTGATATTATCATCTCTTTATTCAAATATTAGTAAGACCAGTGCGGTAATAATTATCGTTGATAATAACCTCATAGTCCAAAGCAATGATTTAAAATTCGCACCCGCACCTGGATCAGAACCCTTGTCTCCTGCTTATTAGGCCGATGTGCTGTCCGCTACGCCGCACTGGCACTACAGATTCAATTGTATCATTGATACAAATTCTAACTCATACCTCAGCCATTGTTATTCCTCCTCTGTACTCGCATCAGTATTGCCAAGGTCCTCCGATATTTCGAATAGCATCTTAGCACTGAGCGAAATGGCGTTAATCCCGCCTGTACATCAGGTTTAGGTGATACATCACTCATATAAAGCTGATGTCCCTAAGACGTAACAGTCCAACCCTTAACTATGATAAAATTAAAATAAAATGATACTCTAAATAGTTGCTGAGGTGGTTCGTGTTCTTAATACGTAGACTGTGACAGCATCTTAAATTTGTAAATTTATGCAGTTCGATCAACTGTTTTGTAATACAGGTTGAGGTAACGCCAGATTTATGTGGCGTTTGCTTCTTCTTCTCTCACCTAGAAGATCGACGAGCGTTACCGGGAGGACCAATATTTACTGATTGTCGATGGACGCACTCCATTTCGTTTACGGAGGGAGACGGCTGAAAGAAAACAGATTCCGGACAATATTAACTGGGACTCTGTGTCGGGCTGCGGAGTCTGGAGAACCGGGGGCTACGGAAATTTGATATATGAAACTCCCCGGGGGCGGCGCACGAAGAAATGACGCAAGAAGGTGATTGATCCGCTGTCGCGTTATTGAATTCTAAAGTCGCTTCACCGCTTTCCCCCCGGGCAGCAGTGCGCCGCCTTCCCAAACTGGTGCACCGTGCGTGAAATACAGCCTCCGCCCCCCGCCAGAAACGCTTCGTCTCACATTCTTATTTCTTCATTTTGGGTCAAATGCCTTGCCTCCGCCAGTTATCTGCCGCGGGAGGACGCCCACACTTGTTCGCAAGGAGTACTTTAGGGAAAGGAAAGACGATCAAGCTCGCAGTTAACTAAATTACCGAAGAATACGTTCGTTACTGAAGCAGCTATCGGACTACTCGAAGAGCTTTCTTATTGGTTCCATTCAAAACTTGATTGGTGAAGCACGCTTGTGGGCGATTTGCACTCGCCGTAGTTACGAGTGGCCTACGATAAGATCAACGCGGCGGAAAATAAATGCAGCACACTCAAGGACTAAGTTGAATGGTACCGTGGTATAGTACACTATGTGATCAAAAGTATCCGCACACCTAGCTGAAAATAAATAAAAGCTCGTGGCGCCCTCCATCGGTAATGCTGAAATTCAATATGGTGTTGACTCATCCTTAACCTTGATTACAGCTTCCACTCTCGCAATCATAAGTTAAATCTGCTGCTGGAAGGATTCTTGGGGAATGGCAGCACATTCTTAATGGAATGCTGCACTGAGGAGAGGTCTCGGCAGGCCGCAGTGGCCGAGTGGCTCTAGGCGCTTCAGTCTAAACCCGCGCGATCGCTACGGTCGCAGGTTCGAATGCTGCCTCGGGTATGGATGTATGTGATGTCCTTAGGTTAGTTAGGTTTAAGTAGTTCTAAGTTCTAGGGGACTGATAACCTCAGATGTTAAGTCCCAGAGTGCTCAGAGCCATTTGAACCATTTGAGAGGCCTGGAATGAAGTCGGCATTCCAAAACATCCCAAAGGTGTTCTGTAGGAGTTAGGCCAAGACTCTGTGCAGGCCAATCCATTACAGGGATGTTACTGTCGTGTAACCACACAGCCACAGGCCGTGCATTATGAATAGGTGCTCAAATGTGTTGAAAGATGCATTCACCATCCCGGAATTGCTCTTCAACAGTGGGGAGCAAGAAGGTGCTTAAAACATCAGTGTAGGCCTATGCTGTAATGATGCCACGCAAAAGAACGCGGGTGCAAGCCCCCTCCATGAAAAACACGACCACACCATAATGCCACCGTCTCCGAATTTTGCTGTTGGCACTACATACTCTGGCAGATGACGTTCACCGGGCATTCGCCATACCCACACCCTGACATCGGATCGCCACATTGTGTACCGTGATTCGTCACTCCACATAACTTTTTTCCACTGTCCAATCGTCGTGTTTGCGCTCCTTACACTAAACGAGGCGTCGTTTGGCATTTACCGGCGTGATGTGCGACTTATGAGCAGCCGCTCGATCATGAAACCCAAGTTTCCTCATCACCCGTCTAACTGTCATAATACCTGCAGTGGATACTGACGCAGTTTGGAATTCCCTTGAGATGGTCTGGATCGATGTCTTCCTATTACACATTACCACCCTCTTCTACTGTTGGTGGTCCCTGTCAGCCAACAGACGAGGTCGGCCTGTACAATTTTGTGCTGTACGTGTCCTTTCGCGTTTTCACTTTACTATCACTGTCAGCCAGCAGACCAGGTCGGCCTGTACGCTTTTGTTCTACTTGTCCCTTCGCGTATCCACCTCACTATCACATCCAAAGCAGTGGACCTAGGGATGTTTAGGAGTGCGGAAATCTCGCGTACAGACGTATGACACAAGTGACATCACCTAACCATATTCGAAGTCCTTGAGTTCCGAGCAGCGCCCCATTCTGCTCTCACGATGTCTAATGACTACTGGGGTCACTGCTATGGAGTACCTTACAGTAGGTGGCAGCAAAATGCACCTAATATGAAAAACGTATGGTTTTGGGGGTATCCGGATACTTTCGATCTCGTAGTGTATGTGCTTACTGACACGTTGAAGTGTTACTGATTCATGTGTCACCGCCAGCGACGATCAGATGGTCTTCACGTGGCCTTACTGTATACTCTGAGTGTGAGTCTGCAGGCACTAACAGTGCTGAGTTCAGAGATGAAAAGTGCTGCAACGTTCATTCTTGGGTACAATCATACCTCTCCGATGAATGTGTACCCCTGTTGAACGGCTTCAGACATTAGAATTAAGTCACAGTTTGGGTCTTCAGGAAACTGGCTGGGCGTATCGACGGACGCTGCACTGTAGGGCACGATGAGGCGGCAATGGGCAGCTGCTTCCAACAGTGAACTGTGAAACGTTTCCACATCTCCAGACCAGATTCTGGATATCCGTGTAGTACAGGCGCAGTTCAGAATCGACGCATCGTACGACCAGCAAAGGCTGACCGAACGTCATCCAGGGACGAAGACTGGTCACGTGTTGCACTTGCTGTGTCATCGAGGATCGTTGGTCTTGGAGCAGGATTATGATCACATTTGCCCCTGCCCAAGCTACCTCTAATACAATGGCATTGTCAAGAATGGATATTCTCGTGGGTAAAAGCGTTGGCTGGAGAATGGAATCATGCTCGACAGTAAAGACAATAAGTCCTGGCCGCATGCGAGTCACAGACGTGCACTTAAATGGCACAGACTTAGTGAGCCGACAGTTCCACAGTGCATTTGCCCACAATACACAGGAAAAACCCAGTGTTCACGGTGTGGTGGATTGTTAGTAACAACTCATGGTCACGTTTGGGTTTCTCCAGGGTAAATTAACAAGTGCCCGCTACATTGCACAGTTCTTATCCCGGCACTACTACCATGTCTTCGTATCTTTTCAGCAGGGCAATGCCCGTCCACGTAAAGATGCGTTGTCCAGGACACGTCAGTCGGCGCTGTTTCTCAAGGCGCGGCTCAGGCGCAGCTGTGACACCAGCGGAAACGGGATGGAGAGAAGCGATGTAGTATCGAGTCTGACTTGGAGCTACTTAGATATTTTGCTACAAGAAGAATATGACCCAGTGATGTTGTCGTGGCTCCTCAACTTTATGAGGAAGAAGAAGGTTAATAATATTTTTTCGGCACATTACAGCGGAGGTTGTTGAAATGCACTGATTAACAGTCACCTTGTAAACGACGACACCGAATTCAGACTTTATTTTAGGTTAGTTTGCGCACATTTTGCACCTTAGAGAAGAAAAGAGCAATCTGTTCAAGAAACCCATCGGTTCAGCCGAGAAACTCGAAGTAATGGTTATTTTCTTCTGTAATACACAAATTTTTTTCTAAAATTATTACAATAATTCTTCTCTTTGTTACAGCTGCAATAGTTTAACAACTCGTAACTAATAACACATCATGGAACGTTAAGAAATTTATTATTAAGAACGAATGTTAGAAAAATAACGCAATAGAACCTCTTCCTGTAACATGTTGTTACATTTCTCCTTTAAGGTAAGAACAATGAAACGTTTGGAAAATAGCTATTTATTCACACTCTTATACATCATTCTGGTAACAACTTCTGCATTGTACTGAATCACGGTGAGAAAAGCAATTATTTACTGTCTCACCATCGACACGTCTACAGCAACGAAAAGACAGAGAATATCAAATAAACGGTACTAATTAAAATGACAAGATGCTTTTAAGAAACTTACCAAATGGAGTAAAATGATAAACTATAATTTTATTTTAGAAGGAAATACAGCATGCCGTTAAGATCACCATTCACAAATAATACCAATCTCAGCTGCCGAGAATTCTTCCGAGTTGTATGGCCGTGGTCCATGGAACTCTTCTATCCATAACGTTTCACCCAAAGCTGCGTTGGACATCTTCGGAGGTGCTCCTGCTTGTGCTGAGTCTTACCAACTGGTGAATCGGACGTCGAAGAACGGCCTAATTACCGTGGAAAGTGGGTTTGGTCTGGATTTCACGAGATAGCAGGGATAAACCTTGTCAAGGATAAAAAATAATTATCAATGACAGTACGTTAAAGATAAAAACTTCTCATCGATTCGGTAGCAGCACTGTCCATATAACGCTGACTTTCATGGCTTTTTCACTTAAAACTATCCCCATGTTAATGCACAGGAAGAAGTTTGATAAATTACAACCTAATGTGCTAAGTATTAGTAACGTTGTCATGTCAGATACTGTTATTAATATTTTACAGAAAGTTCTGTCTCAAGATGAAATTTCGGTCCTTGCAAAAGGACGAAACTTTGGTATTATACCTACGAAAGTACCAGTTGAGAAGACAATTGCGAACTTAGATTCAGGGATACTTACCCTCTCCAAAGAAACTTCTAATGCAATTCGAATCGAAACCACCCCCATGGTCATGAGCCGCAGTAAACCTTTGGAAAGTAACCTAGCGAAAGGTGAGGGAAGGGCTCTCAGAGATTTAAATGCAGACGAAGGGATAGTGGTTCTTCCTTCTGACAAAGGCAATGCTACTGTTGTTATGAATAAAGAGGATTATAGTAGTAAGATTTTCGATCTTTTAACGTCAAGACAATCTAATACAATTAAGAAAGACCCTACAGCTAGCATGTTGAGGAAACCAAACAAGCTGATAAAGTCATCTACTTTAATTCAAAAGGAGGAGAAGAAAGGTTTGTTGAGGAGTGAAGCTATGGCCTACCTAAGGTTCATAGGATTAACTTTCCTCTGAGACCCATTATCAGTGCCAACGTACCAAATATCAAGATATCTGGCACATTGTTTACAACCACATTTTGGCCGAACTGATTCTTATGTAAAAGACTCATTTCATTTCATTGAGAAACTGAAAGGTCTAACTTTGGCTCCTGAGGATATTCTTGTCAGTTTTGACATAGTGTCTTTATTTACGATGATTCCGCTTAAAGAAGTTATGGTTTACACAGCGGATGTTTTCCCAGCAGATTTGATTACGCTTTTCAGACACTATCTCACCTCTATTCAGTTCCATTGGGAGGATGCGTTTTATGAGCAGGTTGATGGTCTGGCCATGGGTAGCCCAATGAGTCCTACGATCGCCAAATTCTACATGGAAAAATTCCAACAATTAGCTCAGGAAAAAGCGGATAAGGAACCATATCCATATGTGGATGATACATTTGTGGTTTGGTCACATGGCAAAAAAGCTTTAAACTAATTTTTTGTTAATTTAATAGTATAAATCATAAAATCATGGAAATGGAGAAAGGCAGTGCAATATCCCTCTTGAATGTCTCCGTTATGAGACAGACTGATGGCAGATTTAAACATAAAGTTTTTCGGAAGGTTACACATACCGACAGATACTTAAAAAATGATTCCAGTTATCATCCACAACAGAAAAGAGGTGTAATTAAAACTCTGGTTGACAAAACTAAAAGGATTTGTGCAACTTAATACCTGGACGCCGAGTTAAAAAACCTAAAGCAGGCTTTTGAGAAGAATGGGTCCTCGAGTAAGGAAATAAATAGAGTTTTGCGACCGAATAACAGGAGGCCTAAGGACAACGATAGGACACAACGATGGAAAAACCGAGATTCTCTACCCTTCGTCAAAAAAGTAACTCACTAAAGCGGCAAGATTTTATGGAAACATAACGTTCGACCAATTTTCAGACCAATTAAGGAAATAGGCCAAGCACTTCGTTCCGTTAAGGATAAACGTCCCTCTCTGTCTGCTAGTGGTGTATACAAGATTCCGTGTACATGTGGTAGGGTCTACAATGGAACTACAAAGAGAAGTGTGAATACACGTTTGAAGGAACGTAAAGTCTTTGCCGACTAGGGAAAACAGACAAGTCAGCCGTGGTGGAATATGCTCTCCAGTAGGGTGATCACCTAGTGAAATTTTCGGAAGCTGAAGTTTTATGTACTGTGATGAACTATAATCCACGGATATATATAGAGATGCCATCGAAATATATCAACATGGGGATAATTTTAACAGAAAAGAAGAAGCCATGAAACTCAGCGATATATGGACAGTGACGCTACAGAATCCTTGAGAATTTTTTATCTATGAAGTACAATGATCGATAGTTATGTATTACCCTTGACAACGCTTATCTCTGCTATCACGTGAATCCAGACCACGCCCACTTTTCACGGTATTTAGGCCGTTCCTCGACGTCCGACTCGTCATAAGGTAAGACTCAGCACAACCAGGAGCACTTCAGAAGATGTCCAACGCAGCTTTGGACGAAACGTCAGGAATAGAAGAGTTCCATGGACCACGGCCATACAACCCGGAAGAAATCCCGGCAGCTGAAACATCCGGTCGTGAAAGCCTTCAATGTATAATATCAGCCTTTTCAGACACTATTAAACTTCACATTTTACAGTTTCATATCCATCACCAAATTCGTAAATGCCATATGCCTTTATTACTCAACTAAAATACAGTGGTGGGATCTTCTCATAGTCATACCCAAGCTTTGTAGAAATATATTTTGTATATTGCATCGTAGCTCCATTTAGGTATTTAATTTTCAGTTCTGGGGATGCTTTATTCCATTCAGGAGATACATATTGTCTTCAACACTCATATTCCTTCTCTTACGTAAACTTCTGCATTGTGTCACTGGAATCAAGACCTTTGTTTATCTGCACGGATGTTGAATGTTCATCTGAAACAGTTAGTGTAGCCTGTGTCTCTCTCACATCTCAGGCTCTCCCAGATTAAGTGATATGGATACAACTTATATATTATCTCTGGAATCAGCCACAATGTTTGAAACAATACTGTCGGTATTTTCTTCCAACTGAGAGAGTCAAATATTGGAAACAGTTCTGCAACAAAATATTTCCAATTTCGATTCGTCCACTGCATCAAAACAGTGCTTGCAGATAGTTTAGGCACACGTTTAAATTTAATTGAATTCACATATGTCATGTATCGAACAATATTTCAGCTAGTGTGTTACTTGATGTTATTACAGATCTAAATTATGAGTTTATATTAAAAATTTCACTGCTCTTGTTGTAATGTTTTCCAAGATATAACGTTTACCGTTTCGTAAACATATCTACAAGATACTGTTTTTTCGATTAAAATATTTCTTTCTCCTAAACTACTAGTTCTACTTCTAATAAATTTTAAATGTTGCTTCATTACATCATAGTAATTACAAGAATCATAATACAACATAAGGGAAAAATACTACTGCTTTGGTTACCTCTCAAAGAAGTTTAATTTCAAATTTTACTCTAGAAAACTTTGCAAGCAGCTCCAACTTTTCTTGAAATGGTTTTTCATAACTTTATCAGTTTCGGCCCTAAGTCCGTCTTCAAATGGTAGCGTTGCCTTCTACATTTGTGTCATCCTGTAAAATTGGGGGCTTTTCAGGGCGACACAAATGTAAAAGAATTCAACGCGACCATCTGACGATGGGCTCAGGCCCGAAACTGGTAGTGATATAATAAAATCATTTCAAGAAAACTAGTGGCTGGTTGTAGTATTTCCTATACTGTAGTTTACGAAAACAGATGCGATGTTTTCCCACCAATACGGATAAAATAATAATATCATTTTCTTTTTGCCCGGTGAATTCGGTGGAAAAATTGGTCAGTTTCGAGGCACGGTAACTAGCTATTGGCAGCACTTAGCCGAATACTGACCACGCGTTTGTTTTCTCCGTGTCTTGTTTGTAATGGAACAGCAATCAAAATCCGAGTTATTGAGGAACGAAAATGACTGATTCTGCTACTGAAATTATCTGGTAAAAATTTCGTTTGAGAGGCGACAAAATTAGTAGTCAGCATTCGTATGGTTTCTATGCTGCATTAAAACGGCAGTAAAAATGTCATAACTGTAGGAGTAGCAGTTTTCGAGAAATGAATAATTTTAGTACTTTCAACATTGCAACACAGTCAGCAATCGTGATAATCTAATATATAAGAAACTGTGAGTCTCGATTGCGGAAACCGAAGCAACCTTTACCTGAGTTTCAGCCCAAATAATTGAGCCTTCTTCAGAAGATATACCTGAATCTATAATCTGTCTAAGAGGGAGTCGTCTAAAAATAAAACTAAAACTGCTTGAATAGGCGTAGTCCGCATTTTTAAAATGTGACTACGCCTATTCAGGCTGTTTTTGTTTTATTTGTAGACAATGCCCTCTTAGACAAATTATAGATTTAGGTATATCTTCTGAAGAAGACTCAATCACTTGGGCTGAAACCTAGGTAAAGGTTGGTTTCATTACCTCAATCGAGGCTGATAGTTTCTTGTATATCGAAACATTTTAGTCAGAAAAACTGGATCTTTTTAGCTCTGCTTACAAAGTGGTAAAACATCCTGTTATTAGAGCTACAGTGTTGAAATTTAACTGAAAACCCGTAATTAAGCTGTCCAATAGCATCATATAAGCCATTGACTGAAATGTTGTTACTTTAGGGACACGTACAGATTCAAGGAAATATAGGAGTGCCCTCAAATTTCCTACTGGCGCTATAGCAGGCCAAATTTATGTTTCCCGAAAACGAACATGCGGAAACTACTGACACAGGAAAAAATTTACTTACTGTCTTCCGTGTTGAACTGTACCCACTAAAATCTAGTGATCATACAGAACCCATACCTTTTGCTTCACTGAGACATTTGATCCTATCCAAGCTTTATTTCTCTTCTATTTCTATGACATGAATCCCTAATGTTTCTCCATATTTTCTTAAAAATCTCACGTAAATTTCATGAAATATAGGCTTAGTAAAAGAAAAGGGTCCTGGTTTAACTATCGTTTTCTCAGGTTTTTAGCAATAGGAGAATCTTTCCCAGCTGTAGTATTTTCGTTACGAATCTCAGCAGAATAAGTCATCAGAATTATAGAAAAAGTACTGCCCGCTTTTGTCTATATACATTCTCCTGTTTATTTTCAGTTCCTCAGACAGAGAGCTTTTGGAACAAGCAAAGGAATTTTCGACCAAATGGCAGTTGAACTGTGAGGGATCTGATGAAACGGGGACTTACTCGCTCTGCAGGGCTTGCAAGAACCATTGCCTAATTGAAATAAAAGGAGCACGGTGCTTGGGACAGTCCGTTGCAGGATGTCTGTCGGCATCTTTATGATCGTTTGCAAGCGAGAATACACGCTTGCGTTGTCACCAGAAGCGGTTACCTGTGTATTGTTTCAACTTTTCTGGCACCTTATACCGTGACATGGGTGTTTGATTCGGTCTGAGTCTGTTATCACATATTCGTACATTGATGATGTGCCTGTCGCTTTACTTGTCAATGAAATGACCTTGCCTTTGTGGCTGTTCCATTTTTATTTCCGGCAGTACGTACTGACGCGAACATGCTGCAAACCACTCTACGGTATATCGGAACGATATTAAGAGAAGGGATAGTTAAATGCTCCCGTCCGGCAGTGTTCGTGGTCTGTGGGTTCACTAAATTGTTGACAAGAGACCCCGCAATGTTTCCATTGAAATTTACGTGTCCGATTTCCTTTCCTAATCCCTCTTCTGCCCGAGCCTCTGTTCCTTCGTTGACGGGACCATTTTCCTCGAGCGGTCCTCCGTTCCCGAGTCGATACGCCAACGCATGTGTTCTTACCTCTGTAACACACTGGTCATTTTGAAATCAAGGCTCCGTAATTAAACAAAGAGGATATTTACAGTAGCTACCGGATCCTAATCATCGTCAGGTGCGACGTATCATTCCAAAATATCTGAGGGAATTGTAATTATGCTGTGAGAGCTTGTGGGAGTTAATTAATGCCACCACACCGCACACGAATTCTGTTCGCTGCAGGAATACTGATATTTGCTTTTGATGCCGATTATTTATATATAATAACATTACAGGTCCTTTTAATGGCGGTTTGAAGATCAGCTGATTTTCTGTTTTTCTAGCTGGTTTAGTTTGTAATCCCTGAGGCACAGAAATCGCAGTCTGTGGGTGTGACACAGGATGAAGGATATATCAGAAATATCGACAGCAAAAATCGACTTCTGTTAGTCTCTATACGAGAAATCTGTCTCTGAACTAATATTAAGTCATAATTTCGTACCTTGCAACCAGTTGTGTGTGAATATTCTCACCTTTACTATTCCCTTGAATGGCTCCATCCCTGAGTAAACAGTTTACATATACTAATGAAATAAATGGAATCCATGTGTGAGAATATGGAACTACAAGCAAAATCATTAAAGCATTTGTTTTGTTCTCAGACCGTATTACAGAGTGTTTCGCATAGTTCAAGGCACTGTCAACAAAACAATGGCTCTGAGGACTGTGGGACTTAACTGCTGAAGTCATTAGTCATCTAGAACTTAGATCTACTTAAACCTAACTAACCTAGGGACATCACACACATCCATGCCCGAGGCATGATTCGAACCTGCAACCGTAGCAGTCGCGCGGTTCCAGACTGAAGCGCCTAGAACCGCTCGGCCACTCTGGCCGTCTCACTGTCAACATATACTAAAGATTTACATTTCCGTTGTACATACAACCCATAGGGTGAATGAGTTAGAGTGCGGTTATTTGTAGCATCGTTCACAGAAGTAGGTCTAGAAGATGGAGACCGTTCCTCGTGTATTATGAGTGTCTTTTCTGAATTCAGGGTGACCGGCTCAACTTGAAAGAAGGCACCTCTGTTTCGTCATTCTCTGTTCCAACACGTTACTCACACGCATCTACACGAAACAAATAAACCACAATCAGTAGATGTTACAATTGGTACCTGATTCTTGTACTGCATGTTACACAAATGCATTCAAATTATGGTTTTAAATGTGTTCGTTAGAGAGGGAAGGCCATTAAGGTACTTCAAACTGTTTTTGTGAGATTATTCAGACTGATTACTACAAAAATGTGGTAGCAGCACGGCTACATTGCGAAGTATTTGCTATCCAAAGCTTCTGTGGAACATGTCATATATGACATAATCTGTTACTGTTGATGGCGATCCGTCCGTCAATTGGCAACAAGGCAGGCAGTTCTCTTGGAGCTTTTGGAGACCGGTAGACTAAATGGTTAAATGCCGCAATCTTCTATCCTCTTACCACTTTCGTAATCACCATCAGCAACAGCAGCAAGAACATCAACAAGGATGACACAGTAGCAACACTATACTAGAGCAGGGTTTCCCAAATTGTGTTCTGCGGAGCACTGATGTTCCGCAGGACGTGAGTGAGCTATTGCTTATGATTTAAAATTGAACTATTCACTGAATGAATAAGTATTTCTCTTTTTTTAAAAACTAATTAACATTCAAAATAAACAAAGGTGTTCCATCAAAGTAGCAGGAATATCAAAGTGTTCCATCGCAGGAAAAAACTGGCAACCACCGCACTAGACAGGCACTAACAACGTACGATACAATTAAGATACCTGCTGTGCGAATGTGTAGTGACATCCACTAGATCTTTACTCTCATAATCCACCTTAATCAGTCAATAAATCGCCCACTAGTTCGGATCAAGTACAGAACTTTTATCTTCTGAATTTCTATGACAGATATTTGTCGCTTGCTATTCAATTCGCTGTGACGGATACTTCCACTGTTGCTCGAGTCGCCTGCGAGTGAACTGCTAAAAATGGCGCTTCCGCGGCTTGGACGAGGCACCTTCTGTCTATTTGGGAACGACCAAAAATACATATTGGTGCCACAAATCCGAGACGTTGCATACAACTGTATAAAAATTAGTACATGAAAGTGCTGTTGAAGATAGGCGGCAACCATTTCATTCGAGTTGTCACCGCAATTCTAAGGAAGAGTCAGTAACTACTATTCTGGAGCGTTGCAGTCATCTTTCGGTCATTGCGAAGATACTGACAGGCCAAAGACTTGGCAAAAGAAGAAAGGCTGGCTATCGTTACCAAATCAGTTATGTATAACGAATTGTCAAAGACCTCGCAGCATGACGCTCTAAAACAATATGCAACTGGGAAGTGCATTTTCCTCTTTTCCTCGCTTTGAAACTTCCCATAAAGTATATGCAAATTACTGCTTTGCATTATTTATTCCTGTCCCACGTTGATTACACCATACTTTCAGTGTATTACTTCTCCTCCCTTTGTCCCACTTTGACCCTGTAATACATTCCTCTCTGCCGTGCAGTCCTTCCATCTCTAACACATTATCCTGGATCTGTTAGAATGGGTTTGTTATTTTATAGAAGGTCTTTCTTCCTCCCTTGAATTAAACGTGTTGTTGACGTCTTTTGTGGACGGCATTGGAAAATCAGTTTGCATAATCTCTTCCCACATACTCTATATCAACTACCAATCCTTCCTGAGATATCCATTAAAGTTTCTTCGCTCCGACCATATCCCAACATTACTTCGTAGTATCTAAGAATGTATCTTATCTAGTGAATCAAATGTTCTCTTTCTAATTCTTCATTGCAGTATCTGTAGTTTATCTACTTTGCGAGTACTAGCCGGCCGAAGTGGCCGTGCGGTTAAAGGCGCTGCAGTCTGGAACCGCAAGACCGCTACGGTCGCAGGCTCGAATCCTGCCTCGGGCATGGATGTTTGTGATGTCCTTTGGTTAGTTAGGTTTAACTAGTTCTAAGTTCTAGGGGACTAATGACCTCAGCAGTTGAGTCCCATAGTGCTCAGAGCCACTTTTTTTTGCGAGTACTAGACATTAACTTGCATTTAGGCATTCCGTCTTAACCACTGTATTTTTAGGAATTTATTTTAAAGCTGTTAGATAAGATTTTTGTTTGTTCCCTAGTCATGCTCAAGACCTTTCCCACAGTGAGTGTCCTTTCGTTTACAGCATAACTTTATAAATCATTGATTAACAACCTCAGTATCTGAGTGTTTTTAACTTTTTCACTTTCA
Source organism: Schistocerca americana (assembly GCF_021461395.2). Classification (NCBI taxonomy): domain Eukaryota; kingdom Metazoa; phylum Arthropoda; class Insecta; order Orthoptera; family Acrididae; genus Schistocerca; species Schistocerca americana. The sequence continues at coordinate 205,265,033 of NC_060125.1, read as the reverse complement.
AATATATATGGAATTAACATTTGGTGGCGCTTTTCATGAATGTAGTGAAATTTCTTCTACATATATTCGTGAATCTGAATTGAAGACTGCCCCTGTCAACAGATGGATTGCATCACCAGATTTACAGCACTCTCAGAGACTTTAGTAAAACTCTCAGCAAACAGTAGGCAGTGAACTTCTGTTATATGTGATCTGTCTCTGCAGTATCATTCGTGATATTTTATGTTCTGATAAATTTTCTTTCCAGAGTATTATGCTTTTCTCCAGAACACAGAAAAAGAAGTTTCAGGACTAATCATCACATTATCTAAATTCTGTATATTAAAACATTTACGTATTTCACACAGCAATGTGGTTTGGGGCAGTATCTGTGAGAGGTCAGCAAATTTTGTATTAACAGCGATATCTCAGAACTGTTTGTCAGAATTTTCGAATCATTAGATTGAAAAGTTTTCTAAAATAGATGTTAGTTACGACTATAGTTTTGGTGTTTCTGACATTGTTGAATTATTGTATATAACGGGAAGTAGTAACACATTTGTTGGAAAGGAAAAGAATTAATCATTTTCGCCGACAGTAGAGATATTTAAGGCACTATATGTCAATGTCAGTTCGTCCTAGCGCCGATTACGTGCCTCCAGAAATCAGTCAGGTTTCCCTTATGAGAACACAAAGGTCGTTCGCTGCGAAGATGATGAATAAAGTCTCTAGATGTTCCACAGTCACAATATGGAGAAGCTAATTTTCCCCATTTCAATTGTCATTTAGTCAATCTACGCAATTGCAATGCCGAGCCCTCACCCGGTATACTATCATCCACCGTCTTCGGTTTAATTCAGTTCTCGGAATGCTGAGGCAGTACTTCTGGAACCATTGTTGCAGCTGTTCGTTTATTCTTTGATTCTAGTCACTCGTCCGTTGATCCATTGATCTGTAATCGGCGTTCTGAAATTGCTCAACCAGACAAAACTTTCGTTGTAAATACTTTACACGTCTGTAGATTACCAGTGAGAATTTTCCAGTTGTCTGGTAGGCCTGTGTTATCTACATTTTCTTTTAATTCCCTGTGGAAGAGGCTCATTTCAAACCATCTCCGGACGTAACAAGTGATACAAGACTGGAAAAAAAGAAGTGTGTGTGTGTTTGATGGTCCCACGGCCAAGTTCACAGCGTGTTCAATTGTCTGTCAACAAGCTGTACCCTTCTATTTACAGCTGGCAGTTTGTTATTTACACGGAATGTTGAGGCTTTCGTTTGAGATGGATTAGGTTAAAGTCTACATCTCATGAAATACTGAGGACTATTTCTGTGGCAGCAAAAGATTTCCTGGTGATCAAGGCGTCAACCGCACAACGGAACATTATTCCCTGGGTGTCAAGAGCGAGCATTGTGCTAATCCATTTGTTTATATTCCTGTGTTGATCGTATTTCCTTCAGGTATGAGTTGAAAACATGTGTTATGTTATTGAGTATATTCTGTATTTGGCACCCCTTTCATGGCACATGGCATAACTTACAAAATTGTAGATGACTCGCTCCCTCAAGATGGTGTCATACGCTTATATCAGGTCCCGGAATATCGCGAATTTTCTCAGGTTCTGTTGGAAACGGATTGCGCGAGGAATTCCGGATGAATCCGTCAAAGCCAGGGCCTGCACTGGTTTCATGTTTTTAACTGTGTAGGTAGCTTCTTGTACTGAAAATGATCTGAAGATGGTCGATTCAATCCGAGTATCTCTTTTTTCGTAATTCTCGTTTAATCTCCATCGTAAGGAACTTCCTGCAAAACACTCCATAAGTACCCACAGTTGCATTCACGACCACTCTCGGTGAGGTAGATAACGGTTTCTCAGTTTTTACAGTGGAATCGTCAAGTTTATTCTAGAAGCAGCCAAACTGTGCAGGCGGTCATCAGCGGTTTCTGGGTCGTCATTTGCTACATCTTCACACAATTCTTAACAGTGGTTATTCCATCCTGGAATGTACTCCCATCTCACTATCCTTGGCTGGTGTTTATTGGTAGTGCTTATTACAATGGATTTGGACCGGTGGTAGTCCTTCGGTGATGGGTATCAAATTATTGCACTTTTTTACGTCAGAGCTATAATTTCCTCAACCGGCACTCACGCTGTTCCATCTGGGTTGAGGAGTTGATCTGAACAGCGATTAAAAAAAAATAACACCGATATCTATTTTCACCGGTGTGTATTGGTTGTGTGGATAATCAGAAACAACCTTTCGTTGAGTAGGGAATGGTCTATTTTGAGCAGTTGTTACGCAGCACAGATCAGAATTTTAATCCATTCTCCCCGCAGCCTCTGTCTTTGGGGTCAGAGATCTGGTTCAGATTATTTACTTCGTCCAGTCCATGAGAATCTCGCCCCACTCATCGCTTTGGGCGCAACACCGCAGATTTGGTGTGAAAGATAAGAAGAACTTCGTTTAATCATTCCTTGTGCATTGGTTTATAAACGTTTATTATATTTGTGTCGCCAAATCTAATATTTATGACGTGCATGTCGCTTACGCTGATAATGTAAAGCGGCTATACATTTACTTTGTTTGCAGCTGACATACTTGATGACGTCATAGGCATATGATAAACAGCCCGCACTATTACCAAGGAATTGGTCTCAGTAGAGTCTTGTATGCAATTACCAAGAAAATTCCGAACATGACGATAGTGAGACGAATTTCCGGGATTTATCTAGCATGTGGAATTCTTATCAAGTAACCACGGCAACAGACATAGCAAGGATTGTGAGGCGCATTCCCGATACCTTAAGCAAAGGAATTCCAATTCTCGGAAAAATCAGTTGCGAGACCTCAGAAAAATTGGCATCATAGTTCTCATGAAAACCTGTTCGGTAAATTCAAAAAACCAATATACATGGAAAGCCGTGCGACGGTTCTGCTACCAGCATAACATATCTGATATCAGGATCATGAGAATGAGACGAGAGACATAAGGGTCTCCACAGAGACATGTATGTTGTCCGTTTCGCCTCTCTCACGCAGCAAATGGAATAGAACTGAAAATCTCTAACCCTTGTACTACGGAACCTCCGCCATGCATTAAACGAGTACATCGACTTGCGGAGCACATAAGTTGACTTAAAAGCACCCGTGGTGTATGTTCAACGTCTTTGATAGGTAATCTGTCCCGAGTTTGAAATCCGCCAAATCTTAGATGCGTATTAATAATGAACACTGGCGGCTGAATAATTCCGGCCTAAGACGTCAGCCACATTCCACCAATGGCCTTGTTAAAGAAGACGAAGGAGCGGATAATGGTTCGGGATACTGTCTTCTCCTTGGGGAGGCAAACTGCCCATAAATGAGGAAGAATCAATAATAATCAATTGCATGAGGATGCAGAAGACAGTGTATACCACTGCTTTAAAGGCACATATCGTGTATTCACAGGACATGTGGCTCGTAATTGAAAAAGTCTCATGATGATCTCTCCATTGGCAAAAGATTCCAGAAAAGTCCGCCATTCAGATCTCTGGGAGGTGACTGCAATGAAGGAGGTGATCTTGAGAAAAATATTGGATAACCAACGAAGGGATAACGTTCTACGAGTCGAGGAGCTAGAAAATCGGAGAAGGGATAAGCAAAAGCTCAATCTAGATACAATACGGGCCAGTGAAGTAAAATGGAACGAAGATAAGGATATAACGTGTGTAGGTTTCGTCATGAACAGGAATGTTGGGTAGAGATTGTGTTATTTTGAACAGTTCAGTATAGGAATCGACAGTAAGCCAACACCGACAGCGATAGTTCAGGTATCTACGCCGATGTCTTAAGATGAAGATGAAGAGATAGACAAAGTATATGAGGGTACTGAAAGGGTAATACAGTTCGAAAAGGGAGATCAAAATCCAGTAGTCATGGGGGACTGGAATGTTGGTTGTTGTAGGGAAAGTAACAGAAGGAAAGGTTAGAGGAGAATATAGGCATGGGAAAGTGAATGAGAGGGGAGAGAGCCGAAGTAAGTTCATTATTAAATTTCAGATAGTAATAGCGAATCCTCAGTTCAAGAATAAGAAGAAAAGAAGGTACACTTGGAAAAGCTCGGGTAATATGGGAAGATTTCAGTTAGATTACATCATGGTCAGACAGATATTCCGAAAGCAGATGGTGGATTGTAATGCGTATTCAGGAGGAGATATAAACTCAGGTCATAATGTAGTAGTGATGGAAAACAGACTGAGGTTCAAGAGATTAGTGAGAATAAATCACTACGCAAAGAAGTGGGACACGGAAGTACTATGGAATGATGAGATATACTTGAAGGTAAGTAAGGCTGCAGACAGAGCAGTAAGGAATAGCTCAGTAGGCAACGCAGTTGAAGAGGAATGGACATCTCTGAAAAGGGCAATCGCAGAATTTGGAAAGAAAGACATAGGTACAAAGGAGGTAACTGCGAAGAACCCATGGGTAACGGAAGACATACTGCAGCTGATTGATAAAAGAAATAAGTATAAAAATGTTCAGGGAAATTCAGCAATACAGAAATACTAGTCGCTGAGGAATCAGATAAATAGGAAGTTCAGGGAAGGTAGACGAAATGACTGAATGAAAAACGTAAAAAAAATTTAAAAAGCAATGATTGTCGGAAGGACTGCCTCAGCATATAGGAAAGATAAATTACCTGCGGTGAAATTAAAAGAAAGGGTGGTAACATTAAGGGTGCAACGGTAATTCCACTATTAAATAGAGCGGAGAGAGTGGATGGGTGGAAGTAATACATTAAATGCCTCTATGAGGGAGAAGACTTGTCTGGTGCGGTGATAGCGAAAAAAAAAAGAGTCGATTTAGAAGAGATGTGGGTTCCATTATTATAATGGGGATTTATGAGAGCTGTGGAGGACTTACGGTCAAATAAGGCAGAAGAGGTAGATAACATTCCATCAGCATTTGCAAAATCATTGGGGAGAGTTGCAAGAAAACGATTATTCACGTTGGTGTGTAGAATGTGGGAATCTGTCGGCACAACATCTGGCTTACGAAGAATATCATCCACACAATTCGTAAGACTGTAAGAGCTGACAAGTGCTAGAATTATCACACTATGAGCTTACCTGTCATACATCCAAAGTGCCGCGAAGAAGAATATAGAGAAGAATGGAAGAGAAAAATGAGGTTGTGTTAGACAACGATCAGTTTGGCTTTAGGAAAGCTAAAGGCCCCATATAGGCAATTCTGACGTTGCTGTTGATAATGGTAGCAAGAATAAAGAAAAATCGAGACACGTTCATAGGATATGTCGACTGAAAAAGCGTTCGCCAGTGTAAAATGGCACAAAATGGTCGAAATTTTGAGAAAAATGGGGACGAGCTATAGGGAGACACGGGTAATACAGAATATGTACAAGAACCAAGAGATGGGCAACCAAGAGCGAAGTACTCGGATTAAAAAGGGTGTAAGAAAGAGATGTTGTCTTTCGCTCCTACGGTTCAATCTGTACAGCGAAGGAGCAACGATTGCAATAAAAGAAATGTTACCGAGCGGTATTAAAATTCAAGATGAAAGGATATCAATGGTACGATTCGCTGATGACATTGCTGTCCTGAGTGAAAATGTAGAAGAATTACATGATCTGCCGAATTGAATGAACAGTCTTATGAGTACAGAATATAGACTGAGAGGAAAGTAATGAGAAGTGGCAGAAATGAGAACAGCTAGAAACTTCACATCAGGATTGATGGTCACGAAGTAGATGAAGTTAAGGAATATTACTACGTAGGCAGCAAAATAATCAATGACAAACAGAGCAAGGAGGACATCAAAAGCAGAGTAGCACTGACAAAAAGGGCATTCCTGGCCAAGATAAGTCTACTAGTATCAAACATAGGTCTTCATTTGAGGAAGAAATTTCTGAGAACTTTAATTTCGAGCACAGCATTGTACGGTAGTGAGACACAAACTGCAAGAGAACTGGGACAGAAGAGAATCGAAGAATTTTAGATGAGTTTCTGACGAATGGTGAAAATTAAATGGACTGATAAGGTAAAGAATGATGAGGTTCTGCGCAGAATCCGAAAGTAATATTTGGAAAACTCTGACAAGGAGAGGGGATGGGTTCAAATGGCTCTGAGCACTATGGGACTTAATATCTGAGGTCATCAGTGCCCTAGAACTTAAAACTACTACAACCTAACTAACATAAGGACATCACACACATCCATGCCGTGGCAGGATTCGAACCTGCGACTGTAGCGGTCGCGCGGATCCAGACTAAAGCGCCTAGAACCACTCGGCCATACCGGCCTGCGAGAGGAGATAGGATGATAGGACATCAGTTAAGTGGGGAGCTGCAGAGGACAAAAGCTGCAGAGGAAGACAGAGATTGGAATACTTCCAACATATAATTGAGGATGTAGGCTGTAAGTGGTACTCTGAGATGAATGGATTGGCACAGAAGAGGAATTAGTGGTGGGCCACATCAAACCAGTCAGAAGACTGATAGCTCAAAAGCGAAAGGGATGTACCTCATTTTCTAATCGCTTATAGAATCCGATGTGCTTTCTTGTAGCTCGTTTCCTTCATGGCATTCAATATCTGTTGATGTCTCTCTACCTGTTCTGAGAGTAAACTAGTAGGGGACGTCACTGTATCTCTTGTGAAGTTCTTCCCGGTCTTCATGGATACTGCGGCTCTAACATTTCTTGTGTGCAAAACTTAAGGACGAAAGTAACTTTCGCTTGATGTGTCACCTCCACGTAACATAGCTCGACGGAACTTGGAACATACATACAAAGTACTTCTATAGTACCGGTATATAACGGAGGGTCAGTAAAAGAAATAAGCAATGAGACAAATAGAAATTACACTTTTATTCAAATACAATAATTTCACATAAATTCACTACGATTCGTTTCCGCTAGACGGCATTCCATGCTCTGAAACGTGCTGCCATGTAGACCACAATGTTGGTAAGTTGTTCCTTTTCCCAACTATCATTGTTGACATCTCAACTAGCGTTGTTGAGAACTGCTGGATGGTCACTGTAGCATGTGGACGTGCTGCAATACGTCTTTTCATTCGCTCTCCACAAATGATTGATGGCATTTAAGTCAGCGGGACGGGCAGGTCAGTTTAGTTACCAAATATCATTTCGATCCAATAGCTGAGCTACTTGCGCTTTTCGATGAGGTCACGCATGGTCGTCTTTAGAAGTGAAGTCAGGGCTTAATGCACCCCTCAAAAGGCACATCGTGTACTGTCACAACCACTTTTACCGGTGAGTGTACCGTATTCACAGATTTGGCGGTCAGTTACGCCCATGTAACATTATGCCTCTCCACATAACAGCAACTGCACGACCAAACATATCAAGTTCGACAATACTGGACGTCCTCTCGCACTAACGAATATTGCCGAACGTTACCGCTCTTGTAATCGAGGCGTTATTGTATGGTGAGGCGGAACATTGAATCAATGTACTGTCCCACAAATCTTTGAACACAGTACTCTTACTGGTTAACGCTACTTTGCCATTGTGTTCCTTCCCTTTGGGCGTCATTTGACGGGTGCAGTAAGTCCTGTCGTGTACAAACCAAGAGGTACACCAGACATCCGGCGAATGGCCGCCACTACACAGGCTTAACCACTCGTCAGGGGTCTCTCAGTGCTGGAGCTACAACTGGGTCCACGCTACTTCCTCCAGCCCATTGTATACATCTAACGGCAGTATGAACAGCCGCCATAAAGAGCGCTGTCAACTGCGAAATACGTTGCTTCCTCCTTAGTTTGGCGGACATGAGAATCCTCCTACCGACAGGCACCAAAACAGGATGTGCTTCGTACGCTCGCGCAGCTACGAACCAGCAATTACACAGTTCAGTTCAGTCCCGGCAGTCAACTCGGTACAGTACTTTGCAGAATACCTTCCGACCTAGCAGTGGCTGCTTGCGCAGAACTAGGACCCGTAACAGTGTGACTACATAATTACATTCAGTTACAGGAACATCATAGACAGCCAAGGGACTGCAAATTTATTTACTTGTTTTGTATCGAGTTGTAACATACTCTTAATAAATGTTTTCAGTTACTTCTTAATGTGATGCCACATTTCTGTTAGAGTGACATCCTATAAAACAAGTGTTAATTAGCAACCGTGTAAATCAGCCACCATCTAGCCATGAGCCATGGACCTTGCTGTTGGTGGTGGGGGAGGGTATCAGTTGAGACTCCAGACAAACGTGTGGTTCTTGCAGAGCGGCAGCAGCCCTTTCAGTAGTTGCAGGGGCAACAGTCTGGATGATTGACTGATCTGGCCTTGTAACACTGACCAAAACGGCCTTGCTGTGCTGGTACTGCGAACGGCTGAAAGCAAGGGGAAACTACAGCCGTATTTTTTTCCCAGGGCATGCAGCTTTACTTAAATGATGATGATGTCCTCTTGGGTAAAATATTCCGGAGGTAAAATAGTCCCCCATTCGAATCTCCGGGCGGGGACTACTCAAGAGGTGGTCATTATCAGGAGAAAGAAAGCTGGCGTTCTACGGATCGGAGCGTGGAATGTCAGACCCCTTAATCGGGCAGGTAGGTTACAAAAATTTAAAAAGGGAAATGGATAGGTTAAAGTTAGATATAGTGGGAATTAGTCAAGTTCGGTGGTAGGAGGAACAAGACTTCTGGTCTGGTGACTACAGGGTTATAAACACAAAATCAAACAGGGGTAATGGAGGAGTAGGTTTAACAATGAATAGAAAATAGGAATGCGGGTAAGCTACTACAAACAGCATAGTGAACGCGTTATTGTGGCCAAGATAGATACGAAGCCCACGCCTACCACAGTAGTACAAGTTTACATGCCAACAAGCTCTGCAGATGACGAAGAAATTGATGAAATGTATGATGAAATAAAAGAAATTATTCAGATAGTGAAGGGAGATGAAAATTTAATAGTCGTGTATGACTGGAATTCGTCATTAGGAAAAGGGAGAGAAGGAAACGTAGTAGGTGAATATGGATTGGGGGTAAGATATGAAAGAGGAAGCCGCCTGGTAGAATTTTGCAAAGAGCACAACTTAAACATAGCTAACACTTGGTTCAAGAGTCAAAAAAGAAGGCTGTATACATGGAAGAAGCCTGGAGATACTGACGGGTTTCAGATAGATTATGTAATGGTAAGACAGAGATTTAGTAACCAGGTTTTAAATTGAAAGACATATCCAGGGGCACATGTGGACTCTGACCACAATATATTGGTTATGAACTGTAGATTAAAACTGAAGAAATTACAAAAATATGGTAATTTAAGGAGATGGGACCTGGATAAACTGAAAAACCAGAGGTTGTACGGGGTTTCAGGGAGAGCATAAGGGAACAATTGACAAGAATGGGGGAAAGAAATGCAGTAGAAGAAGAATGGGCAGCTTTGAGGGATGCAGTAGTGAAGGCAGCAGAGGATCAAGTGGGTAAAAAGACGAGGGCTAGTAGAAATCCTTGGGTAACAGAAGAAATATTGAATTGAGTTGATGAAAGGAGAAAATATAAAAATCCAGTAAATTTGGCAGGCAAAAATGAATACAAACGTCTCAAAAATGAGATCGACAGGAAGTGCAAAATGGCTTAGCAGGGGTGGCTAGAGGACAAATGTAAGGATGTAGAGGCTTATCTCACTAGGGGTAAGATAGGTACTGCCCACAGGAAAATTAAAGAGACCTTTGGAGAAAAGAGAACCACTTGTATGAATATCAAGAGCTCAGATGGAAACCCAGTTCTAAGCAAAGAAGGGAAAGCCGAAAGGTGGAAGGAGTATATAGAGGGTTTATACAAGGGCAATGTACTTGAGGACAATATTATGGAAATGGAAGAGGATGTAGATGAGGATGAAACGGGAGATATGATACTGCGTGAAGACTTTGACAGAGCAGTGAAAGACCTGAGTCGAAACAAGGCCCTGGGAGTAGACACCTTTCCATTAGAACTACTGACAGCCTTGGGAGAGCCAGTACTGACAAAACACTTCCATCTGGTGAGCAAGATGTATGAGACAGGCGACATACCCTCAGACATCAAGAAGAATATAACAAGTCCAATCCCAAAGAAAGCAGGTGTTGACAGATGTGAAAATTACCGAACTATCAGTTTAATAAGTCACGGCTGCAAAATACTAACGCGAATTCTTTACAGACGAGTGGAAAAAACTCGTAGAAGCCGACCTCGGGGAAGATCAGTTTGGATTCAGTAGAAATATCGGAACACATGAGGGAATACTGACCCTACGATTTATCTTAGAAGCTAGATTAAGGAAAGGCAAACCGACGTTTCTAGCATTTGTAGACTTAGAGAAAGCTTTCGATAATGTTGACTGGAATACTCTCTTTCAAATTCTGAAGATGGCAGGGGTAAAATACAGATAGCGAAAAGCTTTTTACAATTTCTACAGAAACCAGATGGCAGACATAAGAGTTGAGGGACATCAAAGGGAAGCAGTGGTTGGGAAGGGAGTGACACAGGGTTGTAGCCTCTCCCCGATGTTATTCAATCTGTATATTGAGCAAGCAGTGAAGGAAACAAAAGAAAAGTTCGGAGTAGGTATTAAAATGCATGGAAATGAAATAAAAACTTTGAGGTTCGCCGATGACATTGTAATCTACATCTACATCTACTTCTACATATACATCCACACTCCTGACGGTGGCTTCTATTCCAGTCTCGTATTGTTCGTGGAAAGGATTGTCGGTATGCTTCTGTGTGGGCTCTAATATATCTGATTTTATCCTCGTGGTCTCTTCGTGAGATATACCTAGGAGGGAGCAATATACTGCTTCACTCTTCGGTGAAGGTATGTTCTCGAAACTTTAACAAAAGCCAGTACCGAGCTAATGAGCGTCTCTCCAGCAGAGTCTTCCACTGGAGTTTCTCTATCGTCTCTGTAACGATTTTGCGATTACTAAATGATCCTGTAACGAAGCGCGCTGATCTCCGTTGGATCTTCTCTGTCTCTTCTATCAACCCTTTCTGGTACGGATCCCACACTGCTGAGCAGTATTCAAGCAGTGGGTGAACAAGCGTACTGTAACCTACTTCCTTTGTTTTGGGATTGCATTTCCTTAGGATTCTTCCAATGAATCTCAGTCTGGCATCTGCTTTACCGACGATCAGCTTTATATGATCATTCCATTTTAAATCACTCCTAATGCGTACTCCCAGATAATTTATGGAATTAACTGCTTCCAGTTGCTGACCTGCTATCTTGTAGCTAAAAGATAAGGGATCTATCTTTCAGTGTATTCGGAGCACATTACACTTGTCTACATTGAGATTCAATTGCCATTCCCTGCACCATGCGTCAATTCGTCACAGATCCTCCTGCATTTCAGTACAATTTTCCATTGTTACAACCTCTCGATACACCACAGCATCATCTGCAAAAAGCCTCAGTGAACTTCCGATGTCATCCACAAGGTAATTTATGTACATTGTGAATAGCAATGGTCCTATGACACTCCCCTGCGGCACACCTGAAATCACTCTTACTTCGGAAGACTTCTCTCCATTGAGAATGACATGCTGTGTTCTGTTATCTAGAAACTCTTCAATCCAGTCACACAACTGGTCTGATGGTCCATATGCTCTTACTTTGTTCATCAAACGACTGTGGGGAACTGTATCGAACGCCTTGCAGAAGTCAAGAAACACGGCATGTACCTGTGAACCCGTGCCTATGGCTCTCTGAGTCTCTTGGACGAATAACGCGAGCTGGGTTTCACACGACCGTCTTTTTCGAAACCCATGCTGATTCCTACAGAGTAGATTTCTAGTCTCCAGAAAAGTCATTATTCTCGAACATAATACGCGTTCCAAAATTCTACAACTGATCGACGTTAGAGATATAGGTCTATTGTTCTGCACTTCTGTTCGACGTCCCTTCTTGAAAACGGGGATGACCTGTGCCCTTTTCCAATCTTTTGGAACGCTATGCTCGTCTAGAGACCTACGGTACACCGCTGCAAGAAGGGGGGACAAGTTCCTTCGCGTACTCTGTGTAAATTCGAACTGGTATCTCATCGGGTCCAGCGGCCTTTCCTCTTTTGAGCGATTTTAATTGTTTCTCTATCCCTCTGTTGTCTATTTCGATATCTGCCATTTTGTCATTTGTGCGACAATCTAGAGAAGGAACTACAGCGCAGACTTCCTCTGTGACAGGATAGGACTTGGAAGAGCAGATGAACGGAGTGGATAGTGTCTTGAAAGGAGGATATAAGATGAACATCAACAAAAGCAAAACGAGGATAATGGAATGTAGTCGAATTCAGTCGGGTGATGCTGAGGGAATTAGGTTATGAAACGAGACACTCAAAGTAGTAAAGGAATTTTGCTATTTGGGGAGCAAAATAACTGATGATGGTCGAAGTAGAGAGGATATAAAATGTAGACTGGCAATGGCAAGGAAAGCATTTCCGAAGAAGAGAAATTGGTTAACATCGAGTATTGATTTAAGTGCCAGAAATTCGTTTCTCAAAGTATTTGTATGGATTGTAGCCATGTATGGAAGTGAAACATGGACGATAATTAGTTTCGACAGGAAGAGAATAGAAGCTTTAGAAATGTGGTGCAACAGAAGAATGCTGAAGATTAGATTGGTAGATCACATAACTAATGAGGAAGTATTGAATAGGATAGGGGAGAAGAGAAATTTTTGGCACAGCTTGACTAGAAGAAGGGATCGGTTAGTAGGACATGTTCTGAGGCGTCAAGGGATCACCAATATAGTATTGGAGGGCAGTGTGGAGGGCAAAAATTGTAGAGGGAGGCCAAGAGATGAACACACTAAGCAGATTAAGATGGATGTAGGTTGCAGTAGGTACTGGAAGATGAAGAAGCTTGAACAGGATAGAGTAGCATGGAGAGCTCATCAAACCAGTCTCAGGACTGAAGACCACAACAACAACAACAACAATTAACTGCATAGGACGGTCGTAATTGGTAAGGTGGATGCCATGGACATGGAAGGCGTGGTTGGAGCATTGTATATTTATTGAGATTTTCAAGGGTTGATCTTGAGGAGCCATTGAAACGATAATTAAATCAAGACCCTAAGCTGTCGACAGGCGTTGATATATGTTAACGAGGACTGTTGAAAACGTGTGGCCCGACCGTGACTCGAACCCGATATATCCTGCTTACATGGCAGACGCTCTATCCATCTGAGTCACCAAGGGCGTAGAGGATATATGAGGAGACACTGACTATACTACGAGGTAACTGTTTGAGGTGCGTTGGGATGGATCGTCAGTATTTGTGGAGTGTAGGATATGTAGCGAGGGGAGCGATGTCATCAGCAAACCTAAGCAGGTGGACTGTTGGTGTGGTTAGGGCATATGAGCAGTGTAGAGGAGATGAAGGAGAGAAGAGAAGACATGGGCTTGGGCACTCCTGCACCGAGTTGTAAGACAGGGAAATTATATGTTAGTGGTGACAAAGGATGGGCGGTTAGACCGGAAATATGCAATAATATGGACATAGCTGATTGGAAGTTCATAAGTCTTTGGCCTGAAAAACAGACCGGGATGTTATACGCGGTCATATGCTTCCTGTACGTGAAGGGAGAGAAATATATCGGATTTACGGGTGTTGAGCTACCAGGAGAGGAGATGAGTGAGATGCAGAAGCTAATCATCAGCGAAGAAGGTAGGAACGAAGCCACAGTGGTTAACGCGAGAGAAGGTATGTTGGTTCAGGTACTGATAGAATCGTCGGGAGAGGATGGACCGCAGACTTTTGGGGTACATTGAAAGACACTTCCTACCAGAGCCATCTAGCCACTCTGGAAGTGCAAAAGTCCGTGATTTGTGTGACATCTGAATCGATTTCCGTACTGCGACTGGAGAGCATTTTGAGAAGGTGGTACTATGGTTGCAAAGCCTGAATACAGAGGAAGAACTTGATTCTGAACGTTGATATTGTACGAACTGCTCATCGTACAGTGCCATCTGCTAGAAGGCTTCTAGGCCTATTTTGAAACTTCTGTATAGCTTCTGTATAAAATTCATAGAGCTTTAACAATAAACCTTTCTCTTGTTGCACTCGACTATCGATCATAGTTGTCGAGGCATTCAGTTTTGAAATCGGCGACTCCCTTGCAGGACACCCGTGTAACCTCGGTTTGGTTGTAAATACACTCTTGGAGTGCCTGTCTTCACGTAATCTGGACGTATTGCTACTTGTGTTCTTTTTCCCTCAGTGTAACTCCATGGTAAACACGTATACAGGTTGTGTTCTTGTGCCTGACAGTGTCTAAGGGATGGTCTTTTGGTTTTTAACTCCTGCAGAAATGAATTCAGTATTTTATGGCTACTTCTGTCTTCTTTGTCACCAAATCATATTCTCATATACTGCAATATTCCGGGGAATGAAGCGCGTATCTGGAAGTTGAATGGCTGCGTGGTTGAATTGCTGTCGGATCACGGAATATTTGATTCTTCTTTGAACCTATTGATGACTTAAGTTTTGCGAGGAACGACACGTCTTCCGATCCCACTTCAAGCTGTGGATTCTCTTACCCGCGTTAGGATTACTAGGATCGGATAGGGGCGCCTTATTTACCGAAGTGACGTAAAATTGAAAGTATTAAAAAAATGGTTCAAATGGCTCTGAACACTATGGGACTCAACTGCTGAGGTCATTAGTCCCCTAGAACTTAGAACTAGTTAAACCTAACTAACCTAAGGACATCACAAACATCCATGCCCGAGGCAGGATTCGAACCTGCGACCGTAGCGGTCTTGCGGTTCCAGACTGCAGCGCCTTTAACCGCACGGCCACTTCGGCCGGCTGAAAGTATTAGACGAGGCCTTTGAGCCTTACTAAATTATTGTTATACAGAGTGAAGCGATATTCACGCATTCGGGCTTTGCAGCGCGACTCCTCACATACCAGCGATAAAAAAAGTCCCTCACAAAACTTCGTCCGCGAGTACATACGTCAGAAAAAGAACTTTATAGAGTGGCAGTCAGGCAACACTGTAACCACATGTATGTTATCTACCTCTGTAGTCATGTTGTGCAGTTGGTGCAATGGATAGAGTTTTGGGTTAGCATGCAGGAGGTCGAGAATTAGATCCTGGGTTGGGGCGCTTTTTTTGTTTGCTAATTTCTTTCTGACATTTCATACTGTAATATATACCGTTTCTTATGCTGGGTGTATCCTAAATTTACAACGTTTCATAACGCTCAGGATAATAAATACGCGGTTAGACATATAAGAAATACACAGTTGAAACAAATGGCCTGTCATAGGACAGAATAACTAGAAAAACAATATCAATTTCGAGATACTTAAGATGGTAGCACAGTACAATAGCACGACACCTACTTGTTATTTATACTACATGTATTATGAGCGCTCAGATGTCGCACATCAGCAACTAGCGACAATAGCAATGTCCATGTTAATGACCGCGTCACCTTCACAACAGAATACGTTGCTGTCATAACAATAGATGCTCAAAACGACCTCCCTGCACGTCCAAACATTGTGAAACCCGTCGGTACACACAGCTGTCGACCCTTCGCAGCAAAGATGTGTCCACAGTAACAAGGGCAGCATGAATACACGCTACCAATTCTTCCACATTTGTCGGCTGAGTAGAGTACATGTGCTCCTTCAGGTATACCCACAGGAAGAAATCCAGGGGATTTAGGTCAGGCGAATGCGGTGACCATACTACTGGACTTCCACGTCTGAGCCATTTCCCTGGAAATGTTCTGTATACATTCTGTCGCACATTAATTCCAGAGTGTCGAGGTGTACCATCATGTTGGAACCATACCCTCTACCGAATATCTTTCTTCGAATCAGGCAGATAGTTTGAGAGGAATGCATGATACCTTCGTGCAATTAACTGGTCAGGCAACATGAATGGTCCCATACACCGGTCGCACAATATTCCGGCTCAGACGTTGATACCAAAGCGAACGGGTGACGTGCAGGTTAACCTCTCACAATTGGTGGGCATTGTGCATATTGAAGACATCCTCACGAGTGAATGCTGTTTCATCCGACTATATTTCAGTGTTCATGAAGTCATCGTTGGCTCCCTGTGAATGCACCTTCATCCGACCATATTACAGTGGTCCTTCCTCTTGTTGTTGAAACCATTCACAGAATTACATCTGCTGATTGCGGTCTGCAGGATGCAGGTGTTGTGTGAAAGCGTAGTGACAGGGGTGCAGCCCATGCTAGTGCAGTACGTTAAAGACTGTGCGTTGCGAGACACGCAGCTGCCTTGCTACACTATGTGTACATCGCTGAGGTTCTTAGACCTCCAGAATAGTTTCCTCAGTAGCTGGAGTACGGCGAGTCCGTGGACAACCTCTGTCACGCGATGATGGTAGGAGAGAACCTGACTCCCGAAGGTGCAGCTCCAGATGGCGAAACACATTTTAATCTTGATGGTGTCGACGAGGATATCTAGCAGCATATCCACATATTCATCGTTTGTGTATGCCATACGTCTGCCTCACTGGCTTAGAGGTTTACGATGACAAAATTCTATACGTGTACGCATGTACACTGGAGTCTATCACTTTCGCGTTACTTTGCTCGCAACTAGTCCCTGTTTAGTGGACAGCGCCAACAGTATAATCACGCCGTCAGTCCTGCGCGCTGTTATACCTAACGCGCATTACCCCTCTGACAGATATTGTTCCGCATGATTCATCCCGACACCGCTAGTTGTAGAATGTTGGGTTTCAAGTTACACTGTTTCCCTAACGGTAATAGAAATGAGGTTTCCACAATCCCATCGATAGAACAATAACAACAATAGTAGTACTAATGCATTGAGATAAGTACTAAACAGCATGAGGTTACCAAACTCGGTGTTGAAAGGCATAATTAGTGGGACCATGATGATAACACATACAAATAGTAATCGAGTTCGAACATTATTCGCAAAGCACTTTGCTAGTTCTACTGGTAACGTAGGCCCTAAGGAAATGTAATGAACCTGAATGAGGCAAGAGTAATATTTGGTATTAATGTATGAGACCATTGGAGGAGATTACAAAGAAAACGGGTTTCGCATCTAGTAGGTGAAGTGGCGCATATAAGTTCATGCCTACGACGTGGAAAGGGCTGACCAATCTTCCATTTCTATGAATGTAGTAAGTGCAGATGTTTTCTAGAGGATCCGCTACAATCGCTGTTGACGATTAAGATGCCAGATACCGTACCACCTGGACTACATTTACCAAGTAAAAAACATATACTTTAGCCCAGGATCGAAGCATCGATCTTCTGCATGCTAACCGAAAACTTTATCCACTGAACCAATTGTACAGCACTACTAATTTGTTCTGACACAGATAGTTACCATTCATGTGGTTACGTTGTTGCCAGACTGCCACACTTTAACGTTGTTTTTCTGCCGGATGTACTCGCCAGACGAAATTTTGTGACTGACTTTTTTTTCATCGCTGGCATGTGAAGAGTGCGCTACGGAGCCCAAGTGTGTGAATTTCACTTCAGCCTGTTTACGTTCGCTAATGTGCACTACTTTAATCCACAGTTGGTAAGCATTAGTTTAGCAACATTTCTTGCCATTGGTGATTTTGACAACATTGTCGTCTAGGGGCTCAACCGTGCCTATGTCGAGTTTTGGAGCTCACCATAGTCCTGGTACTCTGTTTCTTTCCGCAGGACGTTGTCGCATTTCGGCAGCCTGGAATTTGTAAACAGTGGCTGTGTAGATTAACCATCGCTGCTCGATATGTTTAGTTGAGTGGCCACTGTGAAGATATATTGAGGTACAGGTCAGTGTAACCCGTCGTTGTATTGTATTGTATTGTATGTTAACCGAGGACCTAGAAACGACGGAGAGGCTCCGTCCCCGCCGCAGCCGCAGTGGTCCGCAACCCAACGGCGACTACCGCAGTCCACTTCACCCCTCCTCCGCCCCACATCGAAGCCAGGGTTATTGTGCGGTTCGGCCCCCGGTGGACATCCCATGGAACGTCTCACACCAGACGATTGTAACCCCTATGTTTGCGTGGTAGAGTAATGGTGGTGTACGCGTCCGTAGAGAACTTGTTTGTGCAGCAATCGCCTACATAGTGTAACTGAGGCGGAATAAGGCGGAACCAGCCCGCATTTGTCGAGGCAGATGGAAAACCGCCCAAAAACCATCCACAGACTGGCCGGTTCACCGGACCGCGACACAATTCCGCCGGACGGATTCGTGCCGGGGACCAGGCGCTCCTTCCCACCCGGAAAGCCGTGCGTCAGACCGCATGGCCAACCGGGCGGGCTACCCGTCGTTGACTGGTAGTGTTATTTCTGTGTGTTCACCGGTATGTCTGCAGAGCGTTACACCGTTGTTAGCGAAGCATTTGGTGTTATTTTTAATTTATTGAATTACAGCTCAGTGACTGTTGACGTCCATTGATATGAAGATAGATACCGGACGGCCCATCGTCGGGAAGGATAACCGTGCCTTATGCTGCTGCTGTATATTACAGTAAGGAGAGACTGTAATAAGGTTAGCTGTTGTCAAATTGTTTTTGCTTGCGGAGAGTTGATTAACACTTAGATCACGTACAGGAGCATCGGAGTCAAATGTCATTGCTTTTGTGAGCACCTGTAAGTGAAAACGGCTGTATGCTTTTGACTTTTTCGATTTGGTCGTTTCTTGCAAATGCTTATTTGAATAAGTCTTGCGTAGTGTAGTCATTAATCTTAGTCTGTTATGAGCCAGCGGACTTTGTAATGTGGTAGAATAGCCGAGTTTCCGAGTTACGTTGTTTTGTGCCAGAACGATTCCGGGAGTGGAAACGTGTTTAGAAAGGATATAGTTTTCGTCGTGACTGAGTGGAATCAACCCTGTTGATTGACTTAAAAGGATCAGATGTAGTAAAATTTTTCCGTTTTTCCGTCAGTTGTTCTGCGTGTTACGTTATTGAGAAGTACAGCGTAGTTTCATCTAGTACTGTCGCACCGGTGTAGTTAGATATTTAATGTAAGATATCGGCTTGACCGTAGTTACTGATCTGAGTGGGGTCGCTTTGAATGGCGGTCAACCAACGCCACATCGTTGCTCTGGAAATTCAATAACATACACAGCGCCTGGGTGTCGTTCACGTGCGATGTACTTAGTCAAGGCTGTTGTTCTCCTCAGCAACCTGTGGGTGTGTTGAGTGGGCCCATTCGCAGGCGGTGTGTAGCACCAATTGAATAATTCTTCGCGGCCACTCTCAATGCCGTTGCCGTCTGCAGTTACCGTTATCATTTCTCTGGCCTGTTATTTTTGAAATGGATCTAGCTGTGGTCTTTCAGTCGTATTGTAGTACAGTACCTTATTTACTGAAGAGTCAAAGTAACTGGTATAGGCATGCGTATTCAAATACCGCGATATGCAAACAGGCAGAATATTGCGCTGCGATCGGCAACGCCTGTATAGGACAGCAAGTGGCTGGCGCAGTTATTAGATGGGTCACTGCTGCTGCAATGGAAGTTTATCAAGGCTTAAGTAAGTTTGAACGTTGTTACAGTCGGGGCACGAGCGATTGGACACAGCATCTCCGAGGGAGCGATGAGGTAGGGATATTCCCGTACGACTATTTAACGAATGTACCGTGAATTTCAGGAACTACGTAAAACATCAAATCTCCGACATCACTGCGGCCGGCAAAAGATCCTGCAAGAACGGGGCCAACGACGGCTGAAGACAATCGTTCAATGTGACGGAACCGCAACCCTTCCGCAAATTACTGCAGATTTCAGTGCTGGCCCATCAGAAAGTGCCAGCGTGCGAACCATTCAACGAAAGATCATTGATATGGGGTTTCAGAACTGGAGGCCCAGTAGTATACCCTTGATGACTGCACGACAACACCGACATTGGACTGTTGATGACTGGAAACATGTTGGCTTATCGGATGAGTCTCCTTTCAAACTGTATCGAGCGAATGTACGTGTACAGGTATGGAGAAAACTTCATGAATCTATGGACCTTGCGTGTCAGCAGGGGACTGTTCAAGCTGGTGGAGGCTCTGTAGTGGTGTGGGGTGTGTGCAGCTAGAGTGATATGGAACCCTTCATACGTCTAGCTAGGACTCTGACAGGTGACACATACGTAAGAATCCCGTTTGATCACCTGCATCCATTCACGTCCATTGTGCAATCCGACGGACTTAGGCACTTCCAGCAGGAAAATGCGACACCCCACACGTCCAGAATTGCTGCGGAGTGGCTCCAGAAATACTCCTCTGAATTTAAACACTTCAGCTGGCCATCAAACTCCCCACACATGGACATTATTGCGCTTGTCTGGGATGCCGATGCCTTGCAACGTGCTGTTCAAAAGAGATCCCCACCTTCCTACTCTTGTCGATTTATGGACAGCCCTGCTGTGGCCACGTCGTGTTGCGGTACTTCTGCGGGTTAGCATGGGCTTTACACGATATTAGCAGCTGTATCAGTTTCATTTGCCCTTCAGTGTAGTTTAGACTTCCCGATGGCTTTCTCTGAGCTTTGTTGCTAGGTTGCCAAGGCAGCTTTTATTATTTGTAGGTTATTTAATAATTGGCAGTTAAGTTATTCTTTTTAAAATTTGATTGGTAAAATCACTACATCAGCTTTAATTTCGATGAATAATTTTTATTAAATTTGTTTCTGGGTTCTGATGGGCCTGCTGCATCAGTAATTTTAGGGGCCGTCCTTAAAATCTTCACTTAGGTATAATGATTATTACACCTAAACGGGTTGCATAGTTCTCTCAATGCATACGTAGTAACTGGTATTATTTTAGGACATATTTGATTACATATCTATAGCCTTTAATGGGAGTGCGTTCAAAGACAAAGTGGATTTTCGGTAACTGTGAAACCGGTATTCAGGGTCTGTACTAAGCCACCACCAAGACTGTTGGCCGGCCGGAACGGCCGTGCGGTTCTGGGCGCTTCAGTTTGGAACCGCGTGACCGCTACGGTCACAGGCTTGAATCCTGCCTCGGGCATGGATGTGTGTGATGTCCTTAGGTTAGTTAGGTTTAAGTAGTTCTAATTTCTAGGGGACTGATGACCTCAGATGTTAAGTCCCATAGTGCTCAGAGCCATTTTTGAACCAAGACTGATGTAGTTTCATGTTTACCGCGGGGCAGTAATTTGGGTATTATGCAGTGTCCGATTTTCCGCAACCAGGATGGTGAAGACGCCTGCTCGCATGTCGAACAACAAGTGGACACAACGTGCCATTCACCTTCGAGATCCTCAACTACTATGTCTGTGTCTATAATTGATAAATCAGAATAAAATTAACCCCGTGTTAATTAGTATCCAGCCCCCTACTCCTTCAAATAACGAAATACATGTTCGGAAATAGTTCTGACCCTCACCACTAGAAGGCGATGGCGCTGTTTTCACAGCAGTTGGAAGGTATGATCCATCACGATTCGGCGAAATTCTAGGATGTATTTATAAATCATATACATAAGCCTATCAAAATCTCTATCTTAGTTTCTGAGTTTATCCAGAACGTACAAGCATAAAACATGGTGAGTGACTCTTTGTAAATATTCTACACAAACGGAAAAAAACCATAAAACCTAAAGCTAATTAATGTAAAGTAACAAAGTTTTTGGGATATATTAGTCAATGTAACGTATGTAATGGATTAACACCGGAGGTTAACGTAAGCGTGAGACAAGTCATTGCTAATATGATGTGCTGGCATACTAATAAGCGGTGCCATCGACACAATATTGAACGCAAGCATGCAGACGTCCATGAATTCTGTTGTAGAGGTGCAAGATGTCACTTTGTGGGATGGAGTTCCATGCTTGTTGCACTTCGTTGGTCAATACAGGGCGGCTAATGCTGTTTGTGGATGAAGTTGCAGTTGCCGTCCGATGATGTCCCGTATGAGCTCGATCGTAGATAGATCTGGAGATCGTCCAGGCCGGGGTAACGTGTAGAAACTCTATAAAGCATGTTGGCTTACAATAACGGTATGTGGAAGAGCGTTATCCTGTTAGAAAATACTCCCTAGAATTCTGTTCATGAACGCCTGCACTACAGGTCGTATCAGCAGGTTATCGACAATTTTGCAGTCAGGATGCAATGCTCCTGCTGTAATACGAAATTGAATCCCAGACCATAAACATAGGTGGAGTTTCAGTGTGTCTAGCTCGCAGACAAGGTTCCCGAAAAGCCTTATTCTAGCCAACACACGGCCATCACCGGCACCGAGGCAGAACCAGCTTTCATCACAGAACACAACAGATCTCCAGCATGCCTTCCAATGAGTTCTTGCTTGACACTGCTGACGTCACAAATGGCAGTAGCTTGGGGTCATTGAAATGCACGCTACAAGGAGTCCGGCTCGGAACTGTCCTTGAAGTAACCGATTTTTAAATGTTCGTTGTGTCACTGATCAAATTGCTGCTGTACATGCAATACTATGCACCAGGTCCATATGCCGATCATGACGGTCTCCTCCGCGCGGGATTAGCCGAGCTGTCTATGGCGCTGCAGCCATGGACTGTGAGGTTGGTCCCGGCGGAGGTTCCAGTCCTCCCTCGGGTATGGGTGTGTGTGTTTGTCCTTAGGATAATTTAGGTTAAGTAGTGTGTAAGCTTAGGGACTGATGACCTTAGAAGTTAAATCCCATAAGATTACACACACATTTGAACATGATGGTCTTCGTTCTCGGTAGTGCCGCGTTGCCGTCCACAGCCCGGTCTTTCCGCGATAGTGCATTCTTCTCACCACGAACCGTGTACAGTGGGTACATTCCTGTCATGTTTTTCTGCAGTATCGCAGAAGGACGATCCAACTTCTCATAGCCCTATTATACAAACTCGTTCAAACTCAGTGTGCTGTTGATAATGGCGTCTTTGTTGCCTTGAAGATATTCTTGACGTACATCTTATCACCACGTCCAATCTGGAAAGTAACTAACGCTAACGACCGTTACTGTGTGTATTTAAAGCAAATCTGATTAGCATACTCACAGTGGCGGTACTACCGTCACTCTAATGGGAATGATGCAAAACTGAATAGACATTATCTTTCGGATCTCGAAATACGCCTGCCAATTTTCGTTTCTGCAGCAAAACTCCTTGTTGGTGTAGCAATTCTTTTCCGTTGGTGTATGTAGTTAGAAACAACTGCTTATCACTGATTGTCGACCAGGTGATTCAATGTAGAGAAATTTACAGGACGGCACTCGCTTGCCTTCAGTCAGGCCTGGATCTGGGAGGGGGAGGGGAAAGGGGGCAGGAGTGACAAATGGGGTGTATCTGCCCCTGGCACAATTTCAAGAGGCGCCAAATGCATGTTCTTGAAAAAAAAAGCCCTCTTTCACCAAGCGCCTAGCATTCAGCGCACGTTGGTCTATTGATTATTCATAGGATTTTCAAACGCATCCCAGTTGGTTTCTGAACGCTTTAGAACAAATTCTAAGTTGATTTCTGAACAAATCATAACTTGATTTTTGAATGCGTGCACAGAGTACGTGATTTCTCTGCCTGGGGAAACACCATCACAAGTAAAAGTAAAATGCTTTCTAGCAGAGAAAAGAGGACGGATATACACGAGCTGAGCCGAATAAACCCGAACGAGTGAATCCCATCCGCTGTTATTTTATATGGTTGATAGGGTGTGCGAATGGTCAGCGTTGTTATAATTATTACCGAAATCCATAGATTCAGGTTACCAGAGTGAGAATAATCGACTAACAGGAATAATAGGTAAGGAAGATTACGTATTATCTTCTCGGTGTATCTAAGAAAATGAATTTTTGACAGAATAATTTTTATCAGACCGCTACACTTGCAGGTGTACAGTGAACAGTTGACAGCCGCCTAAGTCCCGATCTCAGAATAGGGCGGAAAACGCGTTTTAAGAACACCTAATAACGCCTAACCAGAGACTAAACACGCAATAACCGTACCAGTCATTCTGACAGTTAACAGGAGGATAAGTTTTGACAATGGAAGAAATAGTTACGGAATCAGTATTGACAAGATTGTTTGTTAGAACTAGAAAGGAGAAGAAACGGGGATATCACAAAAATTATGTGGAATAATACCACGATTCCAAATTTACACACAGGTTTCATACTACTACTTCTCGTGCTTGAGAAACAGGAGCGTATGAATGAAATGTGAAACTATTTACTAACATAAAAATTTTGGCTGGTAGAAGGTGTAATAGGCATTCGATATTGGTACTTCGTAAATTATGTTCTGTCGTGTTATTCACGTAAATGTGTTACGAAAATTTACCATTTATTGCAAAACGGTCTCATATCACGTGTGCTACAATTGCTGCAATATTATAAAGGCCTATTTCTGTTTATCTAGCAGACAGTGATAAAACAGACGTAATAAAATCGAGAAACAACAGCTGTCTTGGGTACTATTCGTATTAACAGCTTTTTCAGAATTAGATAACGGCATTTTGATTTCACGTACAGCTAAATGTTTGACGAACTTTGTAATAGATTCTTTCACAGAAAGGAAAGCACGCCATGTAAAGCTGTGGCAAGACTAGAGAGAAAGTAATGCTGGGACTTAAGGATTGATGATATGTGTACTGCCTGGCTTTCCTCTTGTCTCTACTGCTTGTACATTTCCAATATTTAATTTTATGACATACAAAAGAGAAAGGTGTTAGCTAATAGGCAATAAAGAGTGCAAATTTTCTAAAGAGTTCTCATTCTCCCGGTCAATTCAAATTGTTCAAATGGCTCTATGCACTATGGGACTTAACAAAATGGTTCAAATGGCTCTGAGCACTATGGGACCCAACTGCTGTGGTCATCAGTCCCCTAGAACTTAGAACTAATTAAACCTAACTAACCTAAGGACATCATACACATCCATGCCCGGGGCAGGATTCGAACCTGCGACCGTAGCAGCAGCGCGGCTCCGGACTGGAGCGCCTACAACCGCACGGCCAACGCGGCCGGCTGGGACTTAACATCTGAGGTCATCAGTCCCCTAGAACATAGAACTACTTAAACTTGACTAACCTAAGGGCATGATACACATCCATGCCCGAAGCAGGATTCGAACCTCCGATCATAGCGGCAGCGTGGTTCCGAACTGAAGCGTCTAGAACCGCTGGGCCACAGCGGCCGGCACACTAATTATTCCACTCGGCGTTAACTGTGATTTTTTTCGTTTTTCTTAAGGGGGTAAGGTGTCTAACTGGACGAATGGGAGGCACCATAGCATTATAATTTGCACTGTCCTGAATATAGGATTGATGACTTCCATTACAAAATATACACGTTTGAATTCCACAGAGCAAAATAAAGTGATGTGCGATACAAAAATGCTGTGTGAAGAAACGTGGCAGTGTACTTTGGCACACTTACGACCGAATAATCAATATTACATTTCCTCGAAGATATATGTTATACCGAGCGGTTCTAGGCGCTACAGTCTGGAGCAGCGCGACCGCTACGGTCGCAGGTTCGAGTACTGCCTCGGGCAAGGATGTGTGTGATGTCCTTAGGTTAGTTAGGTTTAAGTAGTTCTAAGTTCTAGGGAACTGATGACCTCAGAAGATAAGTCCCATAGTGCTCAGAGCCACTTTAACCATATATGTTATACAGGGTGTTACAAAAAGGTAAGGCCATACTTCCAGGAATCATTCCTCACACACAAATAAAGAAAAGATGTTATGTGGACATGTGTCCGGAAACGCTTAATTTCCATGTTAGAGCTCATTTTAGTTTTGTCAGTATGTACTGTACTTCCTCGATTCACCGCCAGTTGGCCCAATTGAAGGAAGGTAATCTTGACTTCGGTGCTTGTGTTGACATGCGACTCATTGCTCTACCGTACTAGCATCAAGCACATCAGTACGTAGCATCAAAAGGGTAGTGTTCATGGTTTTGCAGTCAGTGCAATGTTTACAAATGCGGAGTTGGCAGATGCCCATTTGATGTATGGATTAGCACGGGGCAATAGCCGTGGCGCGGTACGTTTGTATCGAGACAGATTTCCAGAACTAAGGTATCTCGACAGGAAGACGTTCGAAGCAATTGATCGGCGTCTTAGGGAGCACGGAACATTCCAGCCTATGACTCGCGACTGGGGAACACCTAGAACGACGAGGACACCTGCAATGGATGAGGCAATTCTTCGTGCAGTTGACGATAACCGTAATGTCAGCGTCAGAGTAGTTGCTGCTGTACAAGGTAACGTTGACCACGTCACTGTATGGAGAGTGCTACGGGAGAACCAGTTGTTTCCGTACCATGTACAGCGTGTGCAGGCACTATCAGCAGCTGATTGGCCTCCAAGGGTACACTTCTGCGAATGGTTCATCCAACAATGTGTCAATCCTCATTTCAGTGCAAATGTTGTCTTTACGGGTGAGGCTTCATTCAAAAGTGATCAAATTGTAAATTTTCGCGATCAAAATGCGTGGGTTGACGAGAATCCGCACGCAATTGTTCAATCACGCCATCAACACAGATATTCTGTGAACGTTTGTGCAGGCACTGTTCGTGATGTCTCGATTGGGCCCCATGTTCATCCACCCACGCTCAATGGAGCACGTTATCATGATTTCATGCGGGATACTCTAACTGTACTGCTAGAACATGTGCCTTTACAAGTGCGACACAACATGTGGTTCATCCACGATGGAGCTCTCAAGGCTTCTCAACAACAGATTCGGCGACCGATGGATTGGTAGAGGCGGACCAATTCGATGGCCTCCACGCTCTCCTGACCTCAACCATTTTGACTTTCATTTATGTGGGCATTTGAAAGCTCTTGTCTACGCAACCCCGGTACCAAATGTAGAGACTCTTCGTGCTCGTATTGTAGACGGCTGAGATACAATACGCCATTGACCGGGGCTGCATCAGCGCATCAGGGATTCCATGCGACGGAGGGAGGATGCATGTATCCTCGCTAACGGAGGGCATTTTGAACGTTTCCAGGAACAAAGTGTTTGCAGTCACGCTGGTACGTTCTGTTGCTGTTTGTTTCCATTCTATGATTAATGTGATTTGAAGAGAAGTAATAAAATGAGCTCCAACATGGAAAGTAAGCGTTTCCGCACACATGTCCACGTAACATATTTTTTTCTTTGTGTGTGAGGAATGATTCCTGAAAGTTTGGCCGTACCTTTTTGTAACACCCTCTATATGTCAGAATCTTCAGCAAGATGTGCGTAATAAGGTGAATATATTTTTGAAGAAACGATTTTTTTCAATTTTTTTCTTCCTGTCTCTAACCCTCGTGGGGAAAGCAGGAAATGGGGTGGCATTATCAGATTTTTGCCCCGGTTCGGAAATATCATAGATCTCGGGCTGCCATTAGCTACGACAGCAGCGTAGTCGTTTAACGGTTTCAGCCAGGGTTCTGTTTCCATTGAAGACTGGCATCCAAATTTCCGACCGCCGCCGTTTAGCAGTCCGCGCGCAGTTGACTGAGCGCACTGGCCGCCAACGGCCGTAGCGGAAACAATAGCGGTGACTGCTCGCCTGGGCGAGCCAGCGCGAGCAAGAATAATGCTGTTATTAGGCGGAGGCAGGGGAAGAAGCACGGTGGGGTGGGGAGGGGCGGCAGCTTATTGGCGGAGCGATTAGCATAAATAATATCGGCAGCCGCCGGGGGCTGGCGGAACAGAGCACTGGTTCTGCTGTCTCTGGGCCCAGCCAACCTCATCAGAGGTAGAGGCAGCCGGCGCGATGCGAAGTCAGGCGTCAGTGTGTAGCTGACGTACGAGTTGCGAACGAGACCAGTGGATGCGTTGGGGGTTCAGACAGTAAATTTATCACACTGTGAGGAGAGAAGCTCGCCATTTGTAATTCCTCACAAGAAACAATTTGACATAGTCCTGTGGCATATGTTTCGATAATAAGGATAAATTAGCTTAACGATCTCTCGTAAAAATCTGCAACAGACGTAGATACCATTTTTGCCATTGAAGTTTTATAGTGGGTCTGTTCTTCACTTTTAACAGTTCAGATTTAGGTATCTCATGCGGCCGAATGTTTCCTGAAGGTGATCGGCGTTCTTAATACAGTACTGGTCATTAACATTGCTACATAAAGAATAAATGCAGATGATAAACGGGTATTGATTGGACAAATATATTATACTATAACTGACATGTGATTACATTTTCACGCAATTTTAGTGCTTAGATCCCGAGAAAGCATGCCGGCCGAAGTGGCTGTGCGGTTAAAGGCGCTGCAGTCTGGAACCGCGAGACCGCTACGGTCGCAGGTTCGAATCCTGCCTCGGGCATGGATGTTTGTGATGTCCTTAGGTTAGTTAGGTTTAACTACTTCTAAGTTCTAGGGGACTAATGACCTCAGCAGTTGAGTCCCATAGTGCTCAGAGCCATTTGAACCATCCCGAGAAAGCAGTACCCAGATAAACCACCTCTGGCCTTAATAAAGGCCTTGATACGCCTGGGAATTGTGTCAAACAGAGCTTGGATGGCGTGTACAGGTACAGCTGCCTATGCAGCTTCAACACGATACCACAGTTCATCAAGAGTAGTGACTGGCGTATTGTGACGAGCCCGTTGACCTAACGTTTTCAGTTGTTGAGAGATGTGGAGAATGAGCTGGACAGGCCAGCAGTCGAACATTTTCTGTATCCAGAAAGGCCCGTATAGGACCTGAAACATGCGGTCGTGCATTATCCTGCTGAAATGTAGTTTCGCAGGGATAGAATGAAGGGTAGAGCCACGGGTTTTAACATATCTGAAATGTAACGTCCACTGTTCAAAGTGCTGTCAATGCGAACAAGAGGTGACCGAGACGTGTAACCAATGGCACCCCATACCATCACGCTAGCTGATGCGCCAGTACTGCGATTACGAATACACGCTTCCAATGTGAGTTCACTGCAATGTCGCCAAACACGAATGCGACCATCATGATGCTGTAAATAGAACCTGGATTCATCCAAAAAAAATGACGTTTTGCCATTCGTGCACCCAGATTCATCGTTGAGTACACCATCGCAGGCGCTCCCGTCTGTGATGCAGCGTCAAGAGTAACTGCAGCCATGGTCTCTGAGCTGACAGTCCATTCTGCTGCAAACGACGTCTAACTGTTCGTGCAGATGGTTGTTGTCTTGCAAACGTCCCCATCAGTTGACTCAGGGATCGAGACGTGGCTGCACGATCCGTTACAGCCATTCGGATAAGATGCCTGTCATGTCGACTGCTAGTGATCCGAGGCTGTTGGGATCCAGCACGGCGTTCCGTATTACCCTCCTGAACCCACAGATTCCATATTCTGCTAACGGTCATTGGATTTCGACCATCGCGAGCAGCAGTGTCATGATACGATAAACCGCAATCGCGATAGGCTACAATCCGACCTTTATCAAAGTCGGAAACGTGATGGTACGCATTTCTCCTCCTTACACGAGGCATCACAACGAAGTTTCACCAGGCAACGCCTGTCAACTGTTGTTTGTGTATGAGAAATCGGTTGGAAACTTTCCTGATGACAGCACGCTGTAGGTATCACCACCGGCGCCAACCTTGTGTGAATGCTCTGAAACAGGTATCAGGAAACATGGCTCAAAATGACTTACAAGCCTTTGACGCCCTCCATATGTAACGCTGGAATTCAATATGGTGATGGCTCACCCTTAGCCTTGATGACATCTTCCACTCTCGCAGGCATACGTTCAATCAGGTGCTGGAAGGTTTCTTGGGGAATGGCAGCCCTTTCTTCACGGAGTGCTGCACTGAGGACAGGTATCAATGTCGTTCGGTGAGGCCTGGCACTAAATCGGAGTTCCAAAACATTCCAAAGGTGTTCTATATGATACGGGTCGGGACTCTGTGCAGGCCAGTCCATTACAGTGATGTTATTGTCTTGCAACCACTCCACCACAGGGCGTGCATTATGAGCAGGTGTTCGATGGTGTTGAAGGATGCTATCGCCAACCCCGAACTGCTCTTCAATTGAAGTGGGAAGCATGAAGGGGCTAGAATAATCAGTGTAGGCTTGTGCTGTGATGGTACCACTGCCTATTATACATTACGACCCTCTTCATCTGTCGGGGGGTTCTGTCAGTCAACAGACGAGGTCGGCCTGTACGCTTTTGTGCTGTACGTGTCCCTTCACGTTTCCACTTCGCTATCACATCGGAAACAGAGGACCTAGGGATGTTTAGGATTATGTAAATCTCGCGTACGGACGCATGACACAAGTGACACCCAATCGCCTGACCAAGTTCGAAGTCCGTGAGTTCCGCGGAGCGCCCCATTCTGCTCTCTCACGATGTCTAATGACTACTGAGGTCGCTGATATGGAGTACCTACCAGTAGGTGGCAGCACAACGCACCTAATATGAAAAGTATATATTTTTGGGGGTGCCCGGATACTTTTGATCACATAGTGTACGTCCTGGAGATGGTGACTATCTGCATGACAGTGCACCCGCTCAGGAAGCATTGGTTTGTGGACAATAACAATTCTGAAATGGACTGGCTTTCCAAGAGTCTCAAACTGGACCCAACAGAACTCCTTTGGGATGAGTTGCAGCGTTGCCTTCGTCGCAGGTACCAGCGTTCAATATCGCAATCTTCTCCAGTTTCGGCTCTTGAAGAAGTATTAGCTGCCGTTTCTCCACACACATTCAGACCCCTCACTGAAAGTTGCCCAACAGGGTTGAAGCCGTCTTGAAAGTGAATGGTGCACACACCCCACACTAACATAGCTCCTAACAAGTGTCCGAATACTTCTGAACAGATAATGTTTACTTCTACCACTGTCAGGGATGTATATTACTGTGGAAGCAAACACAAGCTAAAGCGGTGATTCAAAACTTGCGACCCACCACTAAATTGGACGAATTCGATTTTATTAGGCACCAAGATTACGGCCACTTTATTATAGAATGTAGCGTCGATTCGTCCTATTCATTATTTTCTAGTGTAAAACCAATTATAGTGCAAAAAATAGTGTGAAATGCATAGAAGACAGAGGGAAAAACTCATCTTTCATGTGCCCCAATGGTAAACAGGCAAATGGGAAACTGAGGGATTGGCGGGGATATTTCATGGAGCATGCATAGTGTTTTGCTTCCATAGGCACTGCATAGTAAAATTTTATTTCGCTAACTCGTACTCTAACTAACCTTTAACGAATAATAATGAGCTTCTTTATAAAACTAAAATAACAATTATGAGTCGCTACCTACATATGACGGATAAACACTGAACCGACCATATGAGCAGAGCACTTCTTTTATTTCGGTAGAAGAGTTAATTAAGCAACGATGCAGGTCATTAATTTCTAATTTTTTTACCTCTGCATAGAGATAATTTCACGATAAACTCTTTAGGATTGTGCTACATAGAAACCACGTAGCGAGCACATTGTGCTTAGCTGTAGTAATTGTAATCGTAACACTCAAAGCCTCTGTAAGAAGCAATGAACACACTGGTGTGTACGAATGGGTTAAATATTCGTATATGTATGGATGCTAGCCAGAAATCCATTGAAATATTTAGTACATTCTGAAAAAGATACAATGACAGATAGTAAAACTAATGAGAGGAGCGTGTTGCAGTGTCGCAGAACAGCAACAAGTGAGCTTTATTACCTCTGACGTTAATTTAAACCAATTGTCAATCAATGTTTCACCTAGCAGCCCATATCGTATGGTCGAATGATGCAACAACAAACGTTCTTTAGGCGAGCTTTAATATTAGTACCTGCGTAGAGTCGAACTTTAATGTTAACTTGTAATACATAAAATGTGGCTCAATGAAGTACAACTAGGAGCCATCTGTTCTCCAGTCTTAAATTCATTAACTTATATGTTATTAGTATACTTGGTAAGGTGGTGTACAGATACGTTCACTGAATCGTATACAGTACCACTATTTTCATTTCAGAGCTACAAACGGTTAATTTTCCCTCTGCATACTGGGAAGTTCAGCTACTGAGTGCCGAACACCGCAAGACCTTTAGCGTGTGCTATTGTCTGTAGAACTATTTGACTCAAATTAATATGTTATTAGAACCATAGACTGGCCAACTGGCAATTTACACACAGTTACACCCTCATTTTAGTGATGGGAAGAGCTAAGTATGAAAACACTGGACAAAGCACGTTGTCCTGAAAGAGAAATACGTTGACGAATATTGATAAAGTGCCTTAAGATCACCAGGCTGCGAGATTTACACCATCCTCCAAGACTATGAGAACTACTGCATCTATAACTCCAGATGCCATCGTCCGCGCAATTAAGAAGTAGATTGAAACAAATTTCCTGGCATATTAAAACTACGTGCCGAATCGGAAATCGAACCTTGTCCTTCTGCGTTTTGCAGGCAGGTGCTGTATCGATTAAGCTATTACGGCTTAACTTCCACCAATACCTCATCTAGTATCATCCAGCCGATGTACTCCTGCATAAATTTCTGGTCAAGCACTACCGTAAATAATCTCCTGGCTGTGGCTGAGCCATGTCTCAGCAATATCCTTTTGTAAATTTGTGGTAAGGTCTTATAGGACCAAACTGCTGAGCCTCTAGCCTTGATAACCGTTTCAATTCTTGGAGAAATAGAGCAGTAAAGTTTCGTAAGTATGCCATTTCATACTGAAGTCACTTGTTGATGGT
This sequence comes from Schistocerca americana, assembly GCF_021461395.2. Lineage (NCBI taxonomy): Eukaryota > Metazoa > Arthropoda > Insecta > Orthoptera > Acrididae > Schistocerca > Schistocerca americana. The sequence continues at coordinate 205,232,439 of NC_060125.1, read as the reverse complement.
TAGGTCCCACAGAACGGAGAGGAGTCAGTCCGTTCAGGGTCTCACTCACGTCATTTTATTCCATGAACTAACTGAGTACCCGACGCTGCCTGGGTATATATTTGTTCTCTATCTATTAGCCCATCTCGTCCTTCCTCCTCTGTTTGCTCCTCTTTGTCCATCTCCTTCTCCACCATCTTTCCCCAATCTCCTACACTCATTACTCTCGGTCCACGTCCTTCTACCTCTCGCTCTGTCCATCTGCTACATCCCACCATCTGTCTGTCTACTTCATCCCCCTCTGTCCACCACCTCATTCCCCCCGCTATGGTTATCCTTCCTGCCCATCTCCTCCCATCATTATCCCCTCCTCCTCCTCTTTCTGTCCATCTCCTCTTACCCCTCAGTTCATCTCCTTCTCCCCTCTCTCTCTATCATCTCCTCCTTTCCTCTGTTTACTTCCTCCTCCTCTTCTCATTGCCAATATTTTCCTCCTCCCTCTCTCATTCCATATCCTCTTCCACCCCTTCTTTGACCATTCCGTGCTCTTTTCTTTCTCTGTCCTTCACCTAATCACTCCTTCCTCTGCCCATCTTCACCTCCCCCTCTGTCTGGTCATCTCCTTCTCTGCTCTTTCTCTGCCCCACTCTCTCTCTCTCTCTCTCTCTCTCTCTCTCTCTCTCTCTCTGCATCACTCTGTCTGTCTCCTCCTCCTCCCTATCTTTGTCCATGCGACATGTATACCACGTTTGGTTGAAACTGATCCAGTGGCTTAGGAGGCTCTTTTCACTTCCAGCTTTGCCAGAGTACGCACATGTCTCACATTTTTCACATAAGTTTATTAAATTTCTCAAATAATTACACACATATTCATCTTTATGTGTAGAAAATTGAACCGTACAGATTAGTTTCATGCAGCTCAATCTTTATGACGTCATGTGTCGAGAAATATGTGTCTTCTATGATATAATATTGCAGCTACATCCAGTGGTACAAGTGGATTCTGTCTGAAACGCTGTACATAATGCGACAATTTTTGACATATCGCAGTTTTTAAGATGTAATATCTCCTGAATTACCTATCATACAATATTTTTTTCAGGTGCGTTCAGTGATATAGGTAAATACTGTCCACAAAATGTGTTGTGAATGAAGTTAATAGTAAAGAAGCAATAAACTGAAACGTCATGCAAGATGCTGCCGTTTTTCACTTATCTCAGTGTTTATGACGTCACTTTATCTGAGATACGTGTCGTATAACGATAAAACTTTGTCGGTTCATTAAGTAATATAGCTGAACATTGTCCGCAAAACTAGTAAAGAAGCAATAAACTGAAGCGTCACGCAAGATGAGGAAGCTTTTCACTAATCTCAGTACTTATGACGTTGTATCGCCTGAACCATGTGTCATGCAAAGATATAATTATGTAGGTACATTCAGCGCCATATGTGGAAACTATCTGCAAAATATTTTGTGAATAGAGCTGTTACCAGAGAAGCAGCAAACTTAAACTTCACGCACGATGCGGCAGTTTTATTGTGTGAGCAGCAAAAATGTTAGTAGCGACAAACTTTTTTCCCTTTCGTGATTTTATTGGGTCATTAGCAACGAAATGTTTCCTAAACGTTCAGGTTGTGTAATATTTGCTCGAAGCTGTTCTGCCTCTCAGTAGCCCAGCTGAGGCAGATCCTTCTAGATACCGTAAGGCTCTCATTCATTGCTGGGTTGCCGATTCTCAGAGTTACCAAACTCTTGGCATTCTGACATTAACAATGGGATAAAGCTTGGGTTATTGAAGGGGGCCAGTCGAGGTGTGACAGCGCCGAACTATGAACATTTGCATGGAGCCTTGTTAGTAGTCATGAAAGGTTGTTGTGTCCATAGCATGCTCATCAGGAAGATACAGAAGGAGGACAACACTTGGTAACGAGAACGGCCAAATACACCACTTGTTTCATGCTCACGGTAACACGAATATATGAATCCAAGTTACGATAGCTAAACACCTAAAAAACCTAGTAATATCGGAACCATTCATGGTAAAAATGTTATCTTCCACACACTTAGGTCTCAATTCCATCAATCAGGTTTGCATAATTCGAGAAACACCCAAATAGTGGCTTTCCTTATATCACTGCACGTCTCCAGTTAACTATTGTCAACGTTGTATGTCGTTCGGCCCACGCTGTGAGTTACCAGACTGCAAATGTCCATTACATGCAATTCCTTTAGCGATTATCGCTGTGTAATTGCTGACAGGGGCTTACGAAGAGTATACCAGGTAATAAAGCAGTTATTTTTATTGGTGACTGAGGAAAGTGTACCGAACTACATTACAGCGGTATTTACTTCATTCGCAGACTGGTAATTACTCGTATAGCTGTTAGGAGAAGTATATTTTTTTTTATTTTACATACGGCAAGAGCAAGCCAGTTTGCTTTGTTGAAATATGGATGCGTGGATGGAAAAAGGTAGATTGTGCTGACAATCGTAGTAGTGCACTTACGACTACGCAAAAAGAGACAGAACAGTAAGTCACGTGACGTGTTTGTGGGACGATTGTTGGACTAACTGAAAAAAACTGACACACTGATGTGTTTACATATAAAGATATCTGCACAGATACACCCCATATTTACTGAAAGCGGCAGTTCCGATCTGCTGTGCCAACGATTGTCATCGTGAAAGTGTGACACTGGATTCCGATCCCCGTCAATAAAAACCTTCTGCAACCACACTTCTAACGCCGTGTTACCTGACTGCGAGTGGTATACCGTTTCTAATAGAAAAGTTGGACAGTCTAAGTTAATACACCGGCAAATCAGGTACTAGTTTCATTCACGAACATGTCAAAAGACGGTATTTTATTGTTACTATTACGTCACATTTTAGTGAACTGATTCAGTAGAGCTGTGTGGTACGCTTTCACCATTTCGGTGCCATGACCGACTACATCGTTCCGAAGCAACTAGGGCGCTACTTACAGCGCGTACTTACGTTAGGTCCAGTGAGTTCAAATTAGTACGTATGGATAACAAATTAAAAGTCCTCCGACGGATTTATCTGTCTTAGTGTGAAGGCTGATCTGAATAACGACTGTAGGGATTTTGATACGGTTTTAAGCAACAGATAGACTGACTCACCAGGAACGTTTGTGCATACAATTTGTTACCACTAAACGAGACATATTTTTAGGCCACAGATGCTTAGTGCAGCCCTCGCATAGACGAGGCTTGTCACTAGAATGTTTATAAAGTCATATTCTGATGATCGTTATGTTGTTAAAAGTGATTATACACTTTACTTTTAGCTGTAAGGATGAGAGCGCGACGTAGGTCCATAGTCTTCTGCTGTCAACCTACTTTCTCTTCTCCGAAAAATTCTATTACAGTCAAGTAGGTGGCAATCAGATTTTTGTTCTACCCCTCAATCTCAATTAATATTCGATAAAAGACGGTCTCCAGTTTCCAAATATCTTTCCTCATTCTGGTTATCTGTAGTTTCCCTATGTCCTTGAGGCGAACATCAGGTTTTCTCCTTAAATGGTCACATTTGCGTCTATATTTCTTTGCAGCTAAAGTAATATTCGCCGTCGCAACACTTCGGCGCCTACGAAACGTTCAACTATAACTGTTCTTTTCCTTGCTGGAACGGAGATAACAGTTTATATTTCGCATTTATTGTCGCATAGGAATATCAAAATAAAACATGTCTTACGCTAATCAGTATTATTATTAGGAATCTGACCTTCAGTCTTTCTTATTACGAGTTACGAACTACTGGGTATTCATGTTAGGTAGGCAAGGTACAGAAAACACCATTACGCCTGAAATTCTGCAATGAATTTGTCACGCAAATTTACCTTACATTTGCTGCGCATTTCGACAGTTTTATTTTGGAAAAGACCATGTTCTCTTCCGAGTTGACCAGTGAGTGGAGCATGTTGAGCTGAATTTTTTCGTACGGGAACAAGTACAATCGTCCTCATCTGAAGCTGTAGTCCAGGCTGAGTTTCAGCACTGCCATATTTCTGGAGTAAAGAACTTGCAAAGGTTCGACGAGATTCCAGTTTCTGTTCATTCGTACCTAGTGGTGTGGCAAGTAATAAAGAACTGTTGACTGCGACGTCAACTAAGCACATTAAAACGGAATATACCACTTTTTAACTCCTGTGGCAATGCGGTAAACTCTATTGTTTAGCATGTAGTCCGTCCACTCCACTCATGAGTCGGTTGACCCGATGTACAACTCTTGGCTGTGAAATACGAATATTCTGCTGAGCAGCGATTGAATATCAAAGTGATTTTTCAAAGAAATGTACTCTACCTTATTTTTAAAGGAAACACGTTGCTGCCATTTCTCAATAAGGAGCGTTTATTGGTCGTGTCCAACGTGTAGTGATAAAGTACTCTCGGTTGCTTTTTGCAAGACTTGACTTCCTTTAGAGACCATTTGTCTACCCTGTTTTACGAACAGTACCACAAATCTTCAAGATGTTTCCTACAAACGTACGTAGTAATTCCGGGAATGCAGAAAAGCTGTCATAATACAGAGGAAACTGTCGTCAGATTACTCATTCATTATTGTATTTGTCAGTTTGGTAAATATATCTTCTCCAAGGCCTGCATCTCGCGTTTCAGGTGATTCCTCTTAAAATCAGCCTCCAAATAATTTTCGAAACGAGTTTCAGCAACGATACTTCGAATCGAAAAAGGGTCAATTTCTTATGAACAGGCTGCTCAAAGACAAGACGTCCATAATAGGTTATAATTGACAACAGTAGGAAATACTATCTCAGTGGGAGCTTACACGAGAATCTTTTCATGCGTGATGTCGAAAAATAGGTGAGTTTTAGCCACTTTGCCACCTGTGCGTAAGTTGTTATCTGCGACAAGAAAATACCAAATTATCTCATCAAACCTCTTACATCGAATAGATTTGGCCGCTAAAACATTGTGGGGATGTTCGTTGGCCTCTCAATACATGTAAGTTTTGGTAAAGGTGCGTAACTATGGAGAATCAGTATACCTAGATAACAGAGCATTCCAACCTCCAAAGAACAGAAACTAGTGTTACGTTTCCCAATGGCGTACATTACCGTGTGTCTTACAATGTGTTTTATTCCGTATTACTTGAAAAATATCACAAATATTCGGTTTTTTCACCATCTATATTGAGTGTAAGCATAGCTTCAAAAAAAAAAAAAAAAAAAAAAAAATGGTTCAAATGGCTCTGAGCACTATGGGACTTAACATCTGAGGTCATCAGTCCCCTAGAACTTAGAACTACTTAAACCTAACTAACCTAAGGACATCACACACATCCAAGCCCGAGGCAGGATTCGAACCTGCGACCGTAGCGGTCGCGCGTTTCCAGACTGAAGCGCCTAGAACAGCTCGGACACTGCTGCTGGCTAAGCACTGCTCTTGGAGGTGGCGGTGACCATTCATCCGGCTAGGAAAGCAAATCTCCCTTTATCCTCTTACCTGACTTTGCGCTGTCTTCCACGTCGTAAAGAAGGACCACCAGAATCTATGTCAGCCCTGTCAGACTGTCCAGCAGCTGTTCATCAGGACGGTGATGCTGCCGACATGACCTGAATGATCTGATCATAAATAACGTTGGAATAGGTTTACAGATTTGAGAAGTACTTATTGCACTTTCATCGTTGGTAATTGTGTCGTCATCGTAGTATTCCCGTTTTAGTACTATCATTTCATCTGGAGAACGTATTTGTTTCCGGGTCACTCTAATATATCTTTAAATGACATATACTGTTTTCTAGAACGAAAATTTTGATAAGAATCCTCATTACATATATACTACCCCTTTCCGAGAATGAACATTTACCAACTTGCAGTATAATCTGTAACTCCCAAGATTCGTGTATCTCATCAGCACTAGGATCACTAGCTCAGGCCAATTTCTGTCATGTGCCAGGTATAGCAAAGTAGGAGGCATATTAGTCGACCACAATATTATTGCACTTCACGGTGACAGTACTTTGGTTGTGTTATGTTAGTTTTCTTCGTGATATTTCATGAGGACATGTTGAATCACTTGATAGTATATGCGCAACTGTCCTGAGATCATTCACAATGCGATGTGTTTTACTTTGTCACCACTGTACTGGTTGACTGTAACGTCACTCTGTGTGTCCAACAAGGGCCACGGCAGGCCAAGTGCAATAATATCGTGGCCAGGTAGTACAGCTGCGGCCCCTGTGTTTATTTTCCTCTTCTGTTGCTACAGGGGCCTGCCAATTGCTCGATGTTACCCACCGCCCACACATGTGTGCAGATGTTCCCGATGTCCAGCCGACCTTGTCGAGTTACAGCAGAGTCATTGTTGACCCTGCGGGGATATACAGGTTAGTGCTAACATTCAGTTACTGTATTCAACTGCAACAGTTATGTCAGTTTCCGCTACTAATTACGATACATCCTGTGCATTATCCAAAATCTCTCTGTGAGTATTAACTTTCAGGAATTGCTTTAATTGTTTTTGTATGACAAAGAGCCACGTCCTTACAAATATCTGTTAAACCATGAACAGGATAAGACTATGGGAGTCATACGTTGTAAAAAAATTTCACCTATCAACGGGTTGTCGCAGCAACCACGCCTGGTAAACTGAAATAAGAATGGAGTTAAATTGGGGCATTTACAAAAAAAAAAAAAAAGTCTGACTGATTCGGAAAAGGATACTGAGCATATACAAGAAAAACTCGGTGTAGAAATAACTAGAACTGATAATACTAAGAATTGTTTACATAACAGTTTCCTTGATATTATACTTGAAACTCGAATATTATCCAATATTAATAATAGTATCAATGGTATAAACCCATAACATTGAAATATATAAATAATATTTTTTAGGGGAAAGATTCCCTAATATGCTACATTCTACATGAGTATAGTGTAACACTAAGCTGAGGAACCTTTCTGCCTTTTGTAAAGGTTCCGGTAGTGTATTTATATCTTACTTGGGTGCAATACAACCAGATTTCCATTACCAAATCCCCCAATTTTTAATTACTTATCAGCGCCTTATTTTACACGCCTATTCCTACAAATTGTCACTATGTACCTAAATCCCTCTCTCTAACGTCTGTCCTAAACGTCAACTTCCTAGTTCTCATATCCTCGCACTTTCCATACAAGGCATAAGCATCTGTGGCCCAGAAGATGAATGTCTACTAGAAACAAATTAAGATTCCAATCCAATAAACAGCAAACTGCTTGATATCTGTAACGACTCCATAAATATATTTATTACCTACAGGTAATTAAAACAAAGGAGTTATCTACTAGAAGTAGGTATGCATTGACGATTCTGGAAGAAATTTGATCTTTGAATCTCGGGTGGCCAACACATCAAGGGCAGATACGTAATTAGAGACTTTTCGATCATGACCTAATCGGTGACCATAATGTTTTATATGATTACAAACGTGCCTTCCCATTTCCCTCTCCTTCCTTCCCTCCAAATATGTACCTATATCTACCTACACACTCCACAAGAAACCAAATGGAGTGTCGAGGAAGGTACATTTTACCGCTCTAGTCATTTCCTGCCCTGTTCCACTAACAAATAGAGCGAGGAAAAAGCAGTTTTCAATTTGCCTCCGTACGAGCCCTAATTTATTTCATCTTATCTTCGTGTTCTTCACGCGAGATGTTCGTTGCCGATAGTACAATCGTTCTGCAGTCAGCATGAAATGCTGGTTCTCTATATCCTATTAACAATTTTCTGGAAAAAAACGTCGTCTTCCCTCCAGGAATTCGAACTTGAGTTCTCAAAGCACTTGCGTTGTACTTGCGTGTTGATGGAACGTAACGGTAAAAAATTTAGCAGCCCACCTCTGAATTGCATCGATGTCTTCCTTTAGTTCGACCTGGTGGGGATCCAAATACTAGAGCTGGACCCACGAATAGATCGCGTTGGTATTCTACATCGGTCTCTCTTACAGATGCGCCTGACATTTTTAAGACTCATCCAATAAGTCGAAGTCTATCACTCGTTTTCAGTTCCACCGTCCTTACGTGCTCGTTTACTCTCATATCTCTTCGCAACCTTTCACCTAGATATTCAGTCGACGTGACTCCGTCAAGCAATTTGCTACAAATGCTGTATCTGAACATTACTGGGCTGTTTTACTATCTACCTGCATTAACTTACGTTTTTCTTCCTTCAGAGCTGCTGCCACTCAACTATAAACTTTGTCCAAGTCGTACCCTCCTACCCTCATTCAACGACGACACCGTCCCGTAAACGAAAGCATCATCGGCAAACGGCCGAAGATTGCTGCTCAGCCTGTCCATCCAATCATTTATCTGTATAGAGAAAAATAACGGTCCTATCACACTTCCCTGGAGCGCCCTTTCCGATAACCTTGTCTCAGACGACAGCGTATTGGACTCTCATACTTTATCTTCCAAGCACTCATATATCTGGGAATCCAATACTTGTGCTCGTACCTTCGTGGACAGTAGCAGTGGGGCTCCGTGTCAAATGTTTTATGGATGTTTACAAATACGAAGTATTCCTTTTGCCCTTTGTCTGTGGTCCGTAGGATATCATGTGAAGCCGGCCGCGGTGGCGAGTGGTTCTAGGCACTTCAGTCCGGAACCGCGCGACTGCTACGGTCGCAGATTCGAATCCTGCCTCGCGCATGGATGTGTGTGATGTCCTTAGGTTAGTTAAGTTTAAGTAGTTCTAAGTTTTAGGGGACTGATGACCTCAGATGTTAAGTCCCATAGTGCTCAGAGCCATTTGAACCATATCATGTGAGAAAAGGGCATGCTGAGTTTCTGCTGACTTGTCGCCAAAATACCTTCCTTCTCAAGGTAACTTGTTATGTTCGAAATGAGAATGTATCCACGACTTCTGCAGTAAACCGATGTTGAGCGTGTTGGCCTTTAATTTTACGGGGCCGTTCATCTACATTGTTTTATATGGTAGTCATCGGCCCTTTTTTCTGTCTTTTGGTACTGTGTGCTGGGCGACAGATTCGCGGTAAATGCAGGCTACGTGAGGAAACACTTCTGTAGAGTACTGAATGTGGAAACTGAACTGGGATTCCGTCCGAACTGGCGATTATTTGTTTTCAATTCTTTTAGTTGCTTCTCTACGCTGGGGATGCCTATTAAAGAGGTGTAAATATTCTGTCTGCCCATGTTTGTATGTTAACCAGGCAAGCAAGCTGTTGCACGTTATCAGTAGAACGAGTAGGCTCCTTTACTCCCCTCAAAGCCTAGATAACCCCAACGCCGGTAGTCTAGAGCAGTCTTGTCTGTCCGTCCGTGCTCTTGCTGTGCAACGCTTCGTGGCAATTTATTCTGTACGTAATCATTGCAATGTTGTGGGTGGTGCTCGAAAGTTGAGGAAAACACATTTTTTATCCTAATACCTCAGGACGATGCCCAGTGTAATACATAATAATTTGGGTCATTGAATACCGGAAAATGGTGGATTTCACATACCCGTTTTCCCTTGTGTATGTTTTTGAGATTATTTATTCATTTATTTTTAGATGTGAACGATTGTCTCTACAACTTCACCTTCTTTCGACTCGCACCGGCGATTCTCAATTCTAACTACCACCCAGTCACTTTTAATACATGTTGTTTGTAGTAAACAGAACAATCTCTGATAATCGAGATCTATTGCCTCTAAGTACCTGAACAAAACAAACAAACAAGCACTGTCCGAACAGGTCCAACGTTACCGACCAGCCGCCGTGCAGATCTCAGCCCTTAGGCGTCTCTGGATGCGGATACGAGGGGCATGTGGTCAGCACACATCTCTCCCCGCCGTTGTTAGCTTTCGGTGGCCGTGCGGTTCTAGGCGCTTCAGTTCGGAACCGCGTGACTGCTACGGTCGCAGGTTCGAATCCTGCCTCGGGCATGGATGTGTGTGATGTGCTAAGGTTAGTTAGGTTTAAGTAGTTCTGGGTTCTGGGGGACTGATGACCTAAGATGTTAAGTCCCATAGTGCTCAGAGCCATTTTTCGCCGGCCGGAGTGGCCGTACGGTTCTAGGCGCTACAGTCTGGAACCGAGCGACCGCTACGGTCGCAGGTTCGAATCCTGCCACGGGCAGGGATGTGTGTGATGTTCTTCGGTTAGTTAAGTTTTGTTAGTTCTAAGTTCTAGGCGACTGATGACCTCTGAAGTTAAGTCGCATAGTGCTCAGAACCATTTGAACCATTTATAGACCCGCAAGTTGATCCATCCAAGTGCTAGCCAAGCCCGACAGCTCTTAACTTAGGTGATCTGACGGGAAATAGTGTTACCTCTGTGGCAAGTGCATTGGCCTAATACCCTGAAGACGACTATTGTTCTGCAACGTAATCTAACGTAAGGTTTTGGAAGACTAGTTTGTGCAAACTTACTTTATTTCAGCCACTTATGATCGACGTTGTACCAATCTGAATTACTCTTACCTGGATGACTATAGCGGTATCGCTTGATTCATTCTACGGGATCAATATAGTTCATTCTAAATTTTCCAAATGCATTACGTAATGGTGTCTCATATTCAGTAGCCGGCCGAGGTGGCCGAGCGGTTCTAGGCGCTACAGTCTGGAACCGCGTGACCGCTACGGTCGCATGTTCGAATCCTGCCTCGGGCAAGGGTGTGTGTGATATCCTTAGGTTAGTTAGGTTTAAGTAGGTCTAAGTTCTACGGGACCTCAGAAGTTAAGTCCCATACTGCTCAGAGCCATTTGAACCATATTCAATACTGCATTCTAATATTATGAGAAACACTATTATTAATCAAAGTTACTTAACACATAATAAAGAAAAGCCATATCACCGTCCAACCGTACTGTCATAACTGTTAGAGCTCTGAGGTTGCAATAATCTGAAAGAACCACAGTCAGCCAGAAGTCTTCCGAATGGTACCGAATTTTAGCGATCAGTCCTTGGGAGCCAACGTAACACACCCTTACTATAGCTATTCTGTTGGAGGCAGATTTATGTTGGTTGCTAATAAACAATAAGATCGGTACATAAGCGGCAGGAGGTGCCACCCCATAATGACCGTTTGATTCTTGAGCGTAAAAGTTGGACGACCGCTGCTCTAGATCAGCTGCAGCTTCCTTTAATGGCTTAATAAATGCTATACGCTGGCGAGTAATATCGTAGTCGTAACAAACCATTTTACGAAACTCACCTTCCTTACGGAAAACAGCCTTCACTGGTTCACTGTGAGAGTGTATTGAAGGAAGCATGTTAAAATAAGTATTATAGCGAGCTGAAACAGACAGCTTGATGAATTCAATCTCGCATACGGACCTCTTCTCCTGAAACAGGAAACCACATCCCTGACTGAATTCAGAGTAGCTAATACATATGGGACATTGCCTTTTAAAAGCTATTCTCTCACAGCATGCCTCATCACAGTGTTTACACTAGGAGCAATTCCTGGATGACATTTGTGTACGTCGAGTAGCTTAAAAATATTACTCGCGTGGACTGTGACAAACGAAATTTTGGCACTGTACTCACGAGGAACACTTTTAGTTTCTAATCGATCTTCCAACTCACTCTGAATGTTTCTTCAACTTTCGGTCAGACTCGGAACGCTGAGCGCATTAATAGATATTTCTGCAAATGACAGTCTGAATTTATGTAGTGCATCATGACAGGCAAGTAATGCGCCACTTTGTAACTGTCTGTTCATAAGTATATTGCTCTTGCACAGACACCAAAGCGAAATGCTTGCACTATGTCGGGAAGCATTATGTTGTGCAGTTTACTTCCTTATGTTTGAACTTATCTAGCTGCTGTCTTTAGGGAAGGCTTAAAATTCTTAATGAACGTTGACCTATATTTATTTCCTATTTAAATCAGTGTCTGCCCAAATAACTAAAGCCTTCTCCCTCTATATACACATATCCATACACTGGTCAGCTACTAAGTTTTATCCACATTCAAAATATTTGAGGAGTGAGGAAACTGATGGTCGAATTTCCAGTTCCTTTGTAACATACTAGAGTTTCTCCACTGAGTAATTAGTAAACTTTTACACAACCTGCATTGTGTGGCCTCTACCGGTTTATCTGACGCTGCCTTACACTGACCGGCTGACTGGAGCCCTATTTAATTAGTGATACATATTCCTCGATTATTACATTTTCCTTAATCTTCTTTAACTCAGGTTTGTTCATTTTTCTGCTTCCGCCGTTACAATAAGTGAGCTGCAGTGGAACTACCTATCCACACAGATAATTCATTATTCTGTAGTCACGTTGGGATGATGGATGGACCCGTGAAACTTGCCAGGCTTCCAGAAACCCAAGGCGGTCTGCTAAAACCACTGTACTCCAGTACACATGTAAGCGCTGCTCTTAAATTTCCGTTTCTTCCATTTCCTTAACGGTTGCGACGGGGATATAGGCGGGCAGGCTGGAAGAAAAGTTTTCACACTTTCTCGCTCATTATTACGTTCATCATTTGCAGTGCATTTAGACTTTGCACATAAATACTCTACATCCATCATACTCGCACTGAATAATGTCCATTCATTTATTAAGTGAATACTAAGAGATGGTTATCTGCTCGTCTCAGCATTCCACTGAGTTGCGATGTTGTTAATGTTCTCCTTAAGTAGAGTATCACCTTGCGCCAAGGCTTCAGGCACTCGAGCGTTTGACTGACGCTCTGCCTTCTCAGTTGCCCTCCGTTCCGCATGATGGTTATGGATGTGTATGTACAGTCGTGCTCAAAAGTATCCGAACGACCTGAATTGCATTTCGCCTGTTTCGAATGCAACCCACATAGCGCAGCTGCCTAGCAGTTCCTCTAATCGCCCCTCGGTACAGTCGTTTGGCTATTGAAAATAGTTCCAACAAGTCACCACTAGAAAACACTGACCTCTATCGCAATAACTCAAGATGTAAAGCAATACCAAGGTACTACAAATATCAGGGAACATCTTATCACAGATAAGACGGTTCTTAAGGCTTGTAGACTCACATTTACTACAATAAATGGTATACATTAAATGTTACCACTCTCATTAATAAGTCAGATAGGTAATTTACGTAGTAAGTTCGTCGTATTCATGATTTCCTCTTCAAAATAACATACCGTACTTATTATTTAACACAAAACGACATTAAAAATTTAAGTTATTCACGAGCAGCTAGTTGAGAATATGTATGAACTTCAAATGACACGAAGAACCGTCTCGTTGTGCATATGGATTCAAACACAGGTCACGCAGGTTAAGCAAAGACTTCGTGACTGACGGAAACTAACAGTCATTCCTGACTAGGCATGCAGAGAGTGATATACCTCGACTTTAGACAGTATCCGTCAGCAAATCTCAACTTTAAATTTCATAACGTACACATTTTTAACGGACGCGAAATCCTACGCAGCATCTATTGTCCTGGTTAACGAACTACGAGAGATATTAAATATTGCTTCTTCACAAGTAACTTAGTTGAAATGCCGTGAGGTAATGCTTTGTGTTGGACAGGGACTCGAACCCAGAACCTAACTGGATTGTCATCGAAGCACAATCAAGTGTGACATATCGGATTTTCTCGGCAGTAGCTAGATGTTTTAACTGAAATGACAAGACGAAACATTAATTTTTTCTTTCCCAGGACTCCAAACTGGCACCTATCGCTTGTTATATCCTAGAGACAACGAACATTAAAAATGGGGTTGTTACACCAGCAGCGACACGTGAGCATGTTTGACCTAGAAATAATATGACGAAGAGTTCAGTGCTGACTGGGAATCGAACCCCACACATATCGTTGTTGACTGCACACAAAGAGCTATCTGCTACAGAATATTTCTCCACCAGCAGATCGGAATAACATCCTTGAATTTACAATGATCTCGCAAACAGTTCTGTGTCTCACTGGGACTCAAAAAGTCAGATATCGTTAGTGTTGACAACGATTGAAAATACATTAACAATCAAAATTATTACCCACCAGCAGATAGGTGTTCTCATGCTAGAGCTTGATAATACGTAATGAAAGCTTTAGTGCCGGGCCAGGATTCGAACCCTTTCACGCGCAATATGTGGAGATGTTGAGGAATCCGCAGTTTCTAACAAACAACAAATTGCAGTCGAGCTGTATTCTCACGAAGGGATCCAATTCCGCGTTAAGGGCGGTCTGAGTTAGTTTTCCATTTCACAACCAATTTTATCGACATACAGAAGCTCAAATAGAAGATGGAATAAGTGTCTTGTGACCCTACATAGCCTTTGTTTCGTCACTAGATATAAATAACTAGTATAAGAAAGGTTACTGTTGAAAGACTTTCTACGTGTCGCGACTCCTGACTTTATTGAGGTTCAACCGAACGTCTACTTGGTAGAGAAGGAATATCATGTTTAACATGAATGTCAGACCACAATGCCATTACACCTTCTTCACTTGGCGTAGCCATAGGAGAACAGAATCTGCCTCTGCTTGTCAAAAATCATCAGCAGAAGTTGGAATCGAACCCAGCCTAGCCTAGCATCAATCCAAAGAGCACCTAATTCCCTTCTCTATCACTCATTTTTCTATCATAACAATGTTGCACCACACTGGATGAGAATTCTGACACACAGGCTCCCTGTAGTGGTTTACAGCATGTTCAGTACATTCATTTACTTGGTCGACCGAATCGCCATGAACTAGCTGCCTCGGCTTGCCAGTGCATACATTCTACTCTATTTTGTAATCACTGAAATAAAATCACGTAACTGACACCTACTCAGAACTGCCGACAGTGCAGGATGCAGAAATTTTAATAGAAAGTGTTCCTTTCGACTCTATTGCGCTATCAGTATGTTAACAACGTCGTGCAGTTCAAAAGAAAAGCTGTAACTGTCTGTCTCTCAGAAGTCTAGATCCGACCATATGGATTATCTCACATTACTGTGAAATGCGGATGTTCAGGAAGTATAGTAGCTATATGTCAGCTAGTAGTGTAACGGTAAGCATAGCGCACTGTTGATAAGATGTCGCGAGTTTGGGTACATACACTGTTACATATTTTAAAAGGCCATACTGCTGTCTGCTGAAGTTATCGATCTAATGGAACTTTGAACATAATTCCCTTTATTTCTCAACCCAAAATAGTAGCATGTGGAAAAAGGGCTAACTTCTGCGACATTTAGTTCTTTTCAGGTTAATAGATGGCCAGGCTGCAGATGCATCTCGAAACTTTTGTATTACCTATGGGGAGAGCCCATCGTGCCAAAATCCGCCAGAAAAGTATTTTCTACGTTAGCTGTCGTTTGGCAGTGGCATTTTATTCTTCATCAAACCGTGTTTCCCAGTTTTAACTCAGAACAAGTTTTCTACATGCATGCAATCAATAAACAGCATGTACATTGTCAGACTGTTATAGATAACATCAGAGAATTCGCATATATCGTTGATGATTAATTTATCTCTCTTGTTAACTAATGTTTTAACAACACTAAACCGTACCAATATTGTGCAGCGTAATACAAGAAATGAAATAAAACTACCCACGATACCCTACGGTGGAAGACTTATTCGATAAAACTGAGTATCTGTACAGAAGCGTGCCTCTATCGTCACAATTTAGTAAAACTCTGATCACTTGGATTTGTATTGAAACTGCGTTTGATTGGTATGCGGTGTCATACTCAAGTTGTATGCAAATGTGGCGTTTCATAAATAATGTTATGAATTCATAGAAACACAAAATTTCTTGTCAGCACGGAAAGATGCGTTACCTGTTGTGCAGCATTGTAAGTTTTTCACCATTGCACTATGAGCCCAAAGTATTTTCTTGCGATTTCCTTATCGATGTCTGATCTGACTGCTTGTAGCTCTTTCACAGATGGGATAAAAACTATACAGTTAGCAAGACTGGAACCGCAAACCATAACACACAATTTCTCACGTTTCCGCAGAGCTAGGGAAGAGGCTTGCGTCTAGGTTTCCTCTTACGAGACCAGTAGTGTCTAGAACTCGTAAATCGCTATTTAAAGGACGACATTAGATGCGACTTTCACGTGCAACGACTTTCCTGGGCTGAAAACCGAATATTTACAATCATTTGTTACAGCTCAAGCGTTAATAATAACTCAGATTAATCAATGGAAATGACGGGGAAAATCAAGTGAACTTTGAAGCTTAATTCCGTGCACACCTGGAAGTAACTCGTCGATCACAGAGTTGCTAGATATACATTGCTTTGTTGCCAAATCTCAGTTACATTACCAGCAGGAAGAAGACGAACCGATGTGATCCTACAGTGGGCTGGGAAGTGACCCTAGCTGACGTCTCAAAGACGCGGCAGCTACGGCCTGGAATACGTAATCCGTCTGATTCACATTTCTGTAACTGGGTTTAGCGACTGGAGCGTAGTTACTTATAATACTCAGAATTGACTGCAAACTAAGCTTCATAAATCAGTAACTCTCATAGTTGCTTTTATATATCTTTCGTAAGTGTACTCAAGACTAAGAAAATCATTGACGAACGTTTTCATGCCTCGCTGATAGTCGAGCACAAGAAAGAAATATAATAAAAAAAGACTTTGTGTATGTGTGTGTGTGTGTGTGTGTGTGTGTGTGTGTGTGTGTGTGCGAGAGAGAGAGAGGGAGAGAGGGAGAGAGAGAAGAGAGAGAGGAGAGAGGGAGAGAGAGAGTGAGGGAGAGAGATATAAATAAAAAAGAATGAGAGAGAGAGTAAAAAATTGTTGCAAAGAAACTGAATCATGGTATGTAAAGAAATCTTTCATTAAAATGACACGTTCCACGTCATTACGAAATGTCGTATTCATGGTCTATGGAACAAGTATTAATCTAATCTAATCATATCATATTGCTGACTAGTCATGAGGAGGCACGAATTACAGGAATTTACGTCAATATCAGTAACCAAATCTAAACTTGTAAATAAAAGACGGCAGTTTTTGTAATAAACCTTGCCTCCTGTAAAGACGCTTTCGTCGCTGTTAACTAACCACGAAAGATGTGTGATATGCCTCCATTCGGAAGGAACAAAGTGTTAATGCATTTAAAGATGAAGCGCATGATGTGAAGTTCGGTGACGGAGATACGTACACAACACGCATTCGGATTTTTAACTAAGTAACATCAAATGTTACGCATCGGATTTTCTTACCAGCTGCTACATGTTTGAATCTAAAATAAGGATACAAATTTTTGTACCTGAGCGACAATCGAATCGCCCACCCACCGTCCTTGTTTATCATCCACGAACATAGCTTAAGTAACACTTCATTACTCAACAACAGTTAGAAGTGTGCGTGTTTCACCATAAATATCGACACCTATTGTGATTGTTGGCCACACATGAACAGACATTAAAAATGCACTTTAATTTTCACTAGCAGACTGGTATGCACGTGATAGGGCTTGAAATGAAATTATTAATATTTTTGTACTGGATCAGGATTCGGACCCACATTCTTACCTTTGGAGGAGTCCTAGAGAAGATTGCAGCCTTGGGAAAAGGAATGGAATGAGTGAACTATGCTGTTGCGAGACATTCAGATCCGCGAAAGATGAGATACGAATTCGAATCACAGTCCAGCACCAAATTTTTCAATGTCTCTAGTTCAATCAACTACAAGAAAAATATGAACCTTGTTCCTTTAAATGGCTATCGTTTCATCAAATAATATCAAATTTTCTAATGTAAGTAAATTTACTGGAGACAGTATTTCTGTTTACCATGACTTCCGCCTATGTCATTTCCCAACGTAAACCGGCTCTGCCCAAGTGATAATAAAGGAACGCGATGTTTATTGCGTATTCCGGATTATAACGTCTTTCTTTTGAAGTTACCAGAGGTGAAGTAAATCTGTTTGTCCCTCTTAAAAGTAAGTGCCTGAACCCACGCAGTGCACCTGTGATAGTTCGTTCCACCAGACCGTTGTGGCCACATTTCCCAGCCCCAGGAGTGTGTTGTAACGGACGATGTGCTTATCTTACAAAATTAGTCACAATGGAAAAAATGCGAGGTTAAGTAGAAGCAATCTTGTGACGTAGTGATTATGCTAATCTCATGTCAGCAGTACGTAAAGAACCTTCTTGGCATCATAGCCTAGATGTGAAGCCATTTTGAAATATTCACTAATTCAGCAAATTTCTTAGTTCGAGAAAATCCACTGTGAAGTGTGAAGTTGCCCAAGAAGAGGTTCTTTCCCTGTATACGGAGGCCTTTTCATGTTAATATAAACATTATCAATTACTCGCAGATTACATTAAAACTTAAGTAATTGATGAAGATGTTACTTGATAACAAAAACGCGCTGCCTTTCTTAATTTACTTGCGCCTCGACATGGCTGTCGAATACTGCCAAACCAAAAGCCAAGGGATCTTACTGCCTTCCGTTATACGTCGCTGTCAATTTTTCCACATGATATGGTCGACGTGACCTGTTTCAAGTTGTGTATGGCAGAGAATGTTTTAGAAAATCAAATGTTTTCCTTTGCAATAAACAGAAAGATTTTCATTGTAAGCTATCCAAGTTCAAAATTTTCGCATTATTAGTTCTAATTTAATATTCACTTCTATAATGTAGGAAAGTATTTCACAATTCTAAATCCGCATTCGACTCATTGACCTCATACTTAGTCGTTGACCATAAATTCTAGCTCAGAGTGACACCAGTTTAAGTAACCTAATGTAGCAAAGACTGTTTGCCTTTGCTCTTTTTCACCGGAAAATATGCAAATCTCCCATTGGGCTCCAATAGTACACTGTAACAGTAATTTCTCTGTGTATGCAATGCATGCGGATTGTGGAATTTAGTGGTGCTCTCTCTTCCACTTCCGTATACAATATGCCTGACCTAAACGGACCCTGTATCATCACAGGCCCCGGGCAGTGCAACATCACACTACCTACAGTAATGTCCTTATACTGACTGCCTCACTGTTCAATTTAGCTGATTTTGTAATCATTTAAATAAAACAACATGACCTTCCAGTGGGAGACATTTCGTCCCCCTATTCCTTGTGTGTCAGTAAGCTTTTTTCCTACCAACCAGCGAAATGCGGCAGAGTACAGCCAGTAAACGATTCGCAAACCACGATTTGGTGCCGTTATGACGATTTCTTTAAACATTGTCGGGGGCTGCGGCACTGCGATTCCTTCTGCCGGCAACGTCTGCTCCTCTGCTCACTCTCGACTATGTAAAATGCTTTAATGTTGTTGAGTGGTGACCCATAAAATCTGTCTAGGATTTGTGTTTCACACTCTATTCCAACGGAGGCACAAAATAGTTTTTATCTGGTGAGTTTTTTATTACACTAGTATGCAATACATCAATGTGCACAGATTTAGTTTCATTGTGATCCTGTGCGCTATAATTGAAGTGTCCGATCCAGTTGTTTTTCCTTTCACATGAGATTCTTCATATAATTTATTTTATTCATGGATTCTTATGAGTTAGTAAAGGCGCAGAGAGTAAATGCAGTGTAATGTGTTTGGCTCCTTTCTTTGCTTCCCTATGGTTAATGGATGCAAAACATTGTGTCAATACCTTTCATAACCTGCTAAATAGCTACTCAGGCATATTGGTTGTTTCGAGGTCTATGCATTAATTAATGGAGAAGTGAACGCTGTTCGGAAGTGATATTTAAAATATTAAATTGGATTTAAGTCGACAAAATTGCCCATATTTGTAGTTATCAAGAGAAAAAGTGAGTCGCTAGAGCCGCTGTTAGTCAATGTCTGCAGAGAATTCCTAACTGCTACTGGGGAAATTTAGCATAGAGGCCCTACGGTATTCAAGAGGTTCATTCCCTTCATGCTTATCACCCTTTCAAGTGAGTCTTATGCGAAGAACAATATTAAAATTCGTATCGTTGACGGTCGTATTGTGAAGCAGCTTGGTAGTCAGAAAGCCGAGATGTATTACCATTAACACAACTTACTGGGTCGAGCTACGAAGAGGACTTCTTCCGATTTGGTTACAGAATTTTTTCTGGATATTCATAGCTCCATAAAATAAATCGGAAAAAAAGCTCGCACACGCTGGCCCCTACCACGGTTAGAACTGACAATTCATTGAGCCGTTGCGACACGAGACATGGGCTGTACCACGGGGCTACGTACACACTGCTGCCAGAACTCCACTATCATGATATTGGTCGCTCATAACACATCGTGAAAAATAATAAAAGTGGTCTCTTATGTGAAGAACAGCATTTCTTTAGCCAAAAAATTGAATCAGTCCCAGTGTCTTAGTTTTCATGAGGATTATATAGCACGAGTTATTCAAATGGAAAAGGAATATCAAGCGAGTTTAGCGAGTCAATTCAGTGTCATACGTGGAAGTGATTGCACTGTCACAGTGCTGCCAAATATTTGTGACGGTGTTGCCAATTCTCAGCTGTGCTAGGAACAGCTCTGTAGCGGTATGTGAGGAGAATCCCATGCTCATGTCATAGCAGGATACGGAGAGGATTCGTGTGGTTTCGTTAATATGCAGCTTTTTCTCCTACCGGTTGTGTCAAACATTCAAGTGTATAATCTTCTATAACGATTACAGTTTCCCACAAAATATATACAAATAAAACACTTACCTTGTTTCTTTGTGACAAAAGGTTATTTAAGTACAATAAAAAGATTTTGGAAATAAACTTTGCCAACATGTAACAAAAAGTAAGATAACAAACACTATGCACCTCGAAATCTATTGCATCTATGTGCAGTCTTGTGATGATACAAGTAGAATTTCATGAAATGAACGAGAATGTAGCAAAATGCTGGTGCAAATGGAAGCTGTAAGAAACACAGTTAACTAATTATTGTGTGCCATGCAATAATCAATTCATTTGAAAATTCAGAAGAGAATAAACTAAAAATCATGCCCATTAAGACAGAAAGTCAAGTGTAGATCTGCGCTTTTTCATCTTCCGATCCATACAAATAATGTATACTAATCAGCGTATTCATTACTTTCGTAATGTTTCCCTCTTGTTTAGTCTTCTAATGATGAAGTGGATCCACACCCATTAGTCTGATTGTTTCTTTGTATCCTTCCACCTACTATCTTTGTGTGTTATTGCTCAGTGTTCAAAAAGCAAAATATTATGCCTGCTCCCACGAGGTATTGGAACGAGGTTGCAAGAAGGCTAACGAATTATAAACAAAATACACCGAGACTCCAATTTGTCTGTCGTCATAGTGTTAAGTTGAAAGAAATAGTTGAATATTATTGCCTGTATCACCGGTATCCCGTTGTGGTCTTCTATAACAGAAATTTTTGTATTAGCCTGAACATCAGACGCCGAGAGAAATGTGTATATTCTCCGTGACGAAACATCCCATATTCCTTTCATCCTGATCCATTCGTAACGTGCATCAGCAGCAGTGAGTGATAGGAAATCTGTTGTGAGGTGACGAATAACAATGACAATGGTAGTAATAAAAAAATCAGTAATCAAAGATGTTTACTAAATTACAGACAATTGTTAAGGGTTAACAAAAACACCAAGAAAGACTGAGTGTTTCGTTGTCGCACTGCATAGGCCTTCTTACCTCAATGCTACTGAATTCTGTTCTGGTTGTTTGCAGAGAGAAAAGAAAGACCCCTGTAGGCATACATATCGCTAGTACAACGAGATACTACCTATCAACTATCCTTGCTTTACATCACGAGACGAACATGGCGTCACCGAGCTGACATTTGAAATACATTTCTGCTTTCTCTCTCTGTCTCTCTCCCTCTCTTTATTTTTCTTTTTACTTTGTGAGGAAAGTATCGAGAAGCGCGAGTAATAAGCAAGTAGGTGTATAATCTATTTACAGTTATTATCATCGGGATACATAATGCAAAAATATACATTTTAAGTGTATTATTGTGTAATTCCAATTATTGAGAGACAGTCTATTCGTAAGCTTGCTCGCATTCAGTGGGCTGAAACCCGTCACAGAAGCAACCAAAACACAAATATTTCTTGCACCATGCGCAACACACAAACGAAAGAGAGGACGCCAATGGGATGCCGGTGATGCGGGCAATAATACCCAACTATTTCTACCGGCTTAACACCATGACGACGGACAGTATAGTTTCTCAATATATTTTCATTATAATTCGTTAGCCTTCTTGTGACCTCGTTCTAATACCTCGTGGGAGCAGGCATAATTTATAGCTTTTTGAACACCGAGGAGTAACACACAAAGATAGTAGATGGAAGGGTACAATGAAACAATCAGACCCATAGGTGTCGATCCACTTCATCATTAGAAAACTAAACAAGAGGGAAACACTATGAAAGCAATGCGTACGCTGATTTGTATACATTATTTGAGTAGATCTGAAGATGAAAAAGCGCAGATCTGCACAGTGCCCGCATCTGCACTTAAGTTTCTGTCCACACCCATCAGTCTGATTGTTTCTTTGTATCCTCCCATCTACTAAAATTACTTTTGAGGGCAACGTTAGCTACAGCGTTCGAAGTATTCATAGTATTGTATACGTGTGTGTAAATGTCTTCCAATGCCCACGCAAAGAAGACAAGGATACACAGTCTAGCTACAGTATTATAATTACGCCTCAGTTTGTGGATGAACTCAGAATTAGGTTGATAATCATTTTGAATATTTGGCAGTACTGCACCCATTGGTGTTAAATTCGTTTTCAAACAATGGTTCCCACAGCTACAGGAACATTACTTGTGATACCTCGTAGACAAAATGCTTATGCAGTGCTATCAGACGAAAAGATCGACTTGACACATACTGTGGGAAGTGTGTTTCACAACCTTCGTGCGTGGATAAAGAGCTTTTCCTATTTGAGATATCTGTGAACGTCGCTGCATAAGACGATTTAAGAAGAAACTAAATTCCTTCAGCTATGACAATTTTTAAAGAAATCGTCTTAACGCCACTAAATCGTGGTCTGTGAATCGTTTACTGGCTGTACTCTGCCGTATTTCGCTGGTTGGAAGGAAAAAAGCTTACTGACAAATTCCACACAAGGAAAAGTGGGACGAAATATCTCCCACTGGAAGGTCATGTTATTTTAATTAAACGATTACAAAATCAGCTAATACGAACAGAGGCTGTCAGTATAAAGCACATTACGGTTGGCACTATGATGTTGCACTGCCCGGGGCCTGTAATGATACAGGGCACGTTTAGGTCAGGTATACTGTATACAGAAGTGGAAGAGAGAGCACCACTAAAGTCCACAATCCGCATGCATTGCATACACACAGAAATTACTGTTACAGTGTACTATTGGAGCCCAATGAGTGAATTGCATATTTTCCGGTGAAAAAGAGCAAAGGCAAACAGTCTTCGCTACATTAGGTTACTTAAACTGGTGTCACTCTGAACTAGAATTTATGGTCAACGACTAAGTATGAGGTCAATGAGTCGAATGCGGATTTACAACTGTGAAATACTTTCCTACATTATAGAAGTGAATTTTAAATTAGAAAAAATAATGCGAAAATTTTGCACTTGGATGGCTTTCAATGAAAATCTTTCTGTTTACTGCAAAGGAAAACAATTGATTTTCTAAAACATTCTCTGTCATACACCTTGAAACACGTCACGTCGACCAAATCATGTGGAAGAACTGACAGCGACGTATAACGGAAGGCAGTAAGATCCCTTGGTTTTTGGTTTGGCAGTATTCGACAGCCATGTCGAAGCGCAAGTAAATTAAGAAAGGCAGCGCGTTTTTGTTATCAAGTAACGTCTTCATCAGTTACCTTAGTTTTAACGTAATCTGCGAGTAATTGCTGATGTTTGATATTAGCATTAAAAGGACTCCGTACACAGAGAAAGAACCTCTTCTTGGGCAACTACTTCTATAATGACCAAAAGGCATTAAATTATCTTCAAGCACATGTGTTCCAGCAACGGTATGAAGAAAGTAATAGTAACAATGACGGTAATCATCGAAGTATCCGGTAACTTCACACTTCACAGTGGATTTTCTCGAACTAAGAAATTTGCTGAACTACTGAATATTTCAAAATGGCTTCACATCGTGGCTATGATGCCTAGAAGACTCTTTACATCCTGCTGACATGAGATTAGCATAATCTTCACGCCAGAAGATTGCTTCAACTAAACCATTTAATAGACTCGCATTTATTCCGCTGTGACTAATTTTGTAAGCTAAGCACATCATCCGTAACACCACACTCCTGGGGCTGGGTAATGTGGGCACAATGGTCTGGTGGAACGAACAATCACAGGTGCAAGGCGTGGGTTCAGGCATTTACTTTTAAGAGGCACAAACAGATTTAATTCACATCTGGTAACCTCAAGAGAAAGACGTTATAATCCAGAATCCGCATTAAACATCACGTTCCTTCATTACCTCTTGGGCAGAGCCGGTCTACGTTGGGAAATGACATAGGCGGAAGTCATGGTAAACAGAAATATTGTCTCCAGTAAACTTACTTACATTAGAAAATTTTATTTTATTTGATGAAACGATAGCCATTTAAAGGAACTGGGCTCATATTTTTCTTGTACTTGATTGAACTTGAGACGTTGAAAAATTTGGTGCTGGTCTGTGATTCGAATTCGTATCTCATCTTTCGAGGATCCGAATCTCTCGGAACATTATATCTCAATCATTTCGTTCCTTTTCATAAGACTGCAATCTTCTCTAGGTCTCCTCTAAGGTAAGTATGTGGGTCCGAATCCTGATCCAGTACAAAAATATTAATAATTTCATTTCAAGCCCTATCACGTACATACCAGTCTGCTAGTGAAAATTAAAGTGCATTATTAATGTCTGTTAATGTGTTGCCAACAATCGCAATAGGTGTCGATATTTATGGTCAAACACGCACACTTCTTACTGTTGTTGAGTAAGAAAGTGTTACTTAAGCTATGTTCGTGGATGATAAACAAGGACGGTAGGTGGGCGGTTCGATTGCCGCTCAGGCACAAAAATTTGTATCCTTATTTTAGATTCAAACATCTAGCAGCCGGTAAGAAAAACCGATACGTAACATTTGATTTTACTTAGTTAACAATCCGACGGCGTGTTGGGTTCGTATCTCCATCACAGAACATCACATCATGCGCATCATCTTTAAATGCATGAACACTTTGTTCCTTCTGAATGGAGGCATATCACACATCTTTCGTGGTTAGTTAACAGGGACGAAAGTGTCTTTACAGGAGTCCCGGATTATTAGAAAAACTGTCGTCTTTTATTTTCAAGTATAGATTTGGTTACTGATATTGACGTAAATTTCTGTAATTCGTGCCTCTTCATGAATAGTCAGCAATATGATATTATTAGACTAGATTAATTTTTGTTCCACAGACCATAAATACAACATTTCGTAATGATGTGGAACGTGTCATTTTAATGAAAGATTTCTTTGCATACCATGATTCAGTTTCTTTGCAACCATTTTTTACTCTCTCTCTCATTCTTTTTTATTTATATCTCTCTCCCTCACTCTCTCTCTCTCTCTCCTCTCACTCCTCTCTCTCTTCTCACTCTCTCCCTCTCTCTCTCTCTCTCTCTCTCTCTCTCTCTCTCTCTCTCTATCTATCTCTGTCACACACATCGGCGAGGCATGAAAACGTTCGTCAATGATTCTCTTAGTTTTGAGTACACTTACGAAAGATATATAAAAAAACTACGAGAGTTACTGATTTATGAAGCTTAGTTTGCTCTCAGTTCTGAGTATTGTTAGTAACTACGCTCCAGTCGCTAACCCAGTTACAGAAATGTGAATCAGACGGATTACGTATTCCAGGCCGTAGCTGCCGCGTCTTTGAGACGTCAGCTAGGGTCACTTCCCAGCCCACTGTAGGATCACATCGGTTCGTCTTCTTCCTGCTGGTAATGTAACTGAGATTTGGCAACAAAGCAATGTATATTTAGCAACTCTGTGATCGACGAGTTACTTCCAGGTGTGCACGGAATTAAGCTTCAAAGTTCACTTGATTTTCCCCGTCATTTCCATTGATTAATCTGAGTTATTATTTACTCTTGAGCTGTAACAAATGATTGTAAATATTCGGTTTTCAGCCCAGGAAAGTCGTTGCACGTGAAAGTCGCATCTAATGTCGTCCTTTAAATAGCGATTTACGAGTTCTAGACACTACTGAGCTCGTAAGAGGAAACATAGACGCAAGCCTCTTCCCTAGCTCTGCGGAAACGTACTAACCTGTTAGAAACTACGTGTAATGGTTTGCGGTTAAAGTCTTGCAAACTGCTAAGTTTTTGTCCCTTCTGTGAAAGAGCTACAAGCAGTCAGATCACACATCGATAAGAAAATCGCAAAAAAATGCTTTGGGCTCATAGTGCAGTGGTGAAAAACTTATAATGCTGCAGAACTGGTTACGCCTCTTTCCGCTGCTGACAAGCAAATTTTGGGTTTCTAGGAATACATAACATTATTTATGAAATACCACATTTGCATACCACTTGAGTATGACACAGCCTACCAATCAAATGTAGACCCAATCGAAACTGAAGTGATTAGAGTTTTACTAAATTGTGACGATAGAGGCACGCTTGTGTACAGATACTCAGTTTTATTGAATCAGACATTGGTCGTCAGGTTATTGTGGGTAGTTTTATTTCATTTCTTATAATATAGCGCACAATATTCGTATGGTTTCTTTTAGTGTTGTTAAAACCTTAGTTAACATGAGAGAGAAATTAATCATCAACGATATATGCGAATCCTCTGATGTTATCTGTAACAGTCTGACAATGCACATGAAGTTTATTGATTACGTGCATGTAGAAAACTTCTTCTGAGTTAAAACTGGGAAACACGGTTTGATGAAGAATAAAATGCCACTGCCAAACGACAGCTAACGTAGAAAATACTTTTCTGGCGGATTTTGGCACGATGGGCTCTCCCCATAGGTAATACAAAAGTTTCGAGATGCATCTGCAGCCTGGCCATCTATTAACCTGAAAAGAACTAAATGTCGCAGAAGTTAGCCCTTTTTCCACATGCTACTATTTTGGGTTGAGAAATAAAGGGAATTATGTTCAAAGTTCCATTAGATCGATAACTTCAGCAGACAGCAGTATGGCCTTTTAAAATATGTAACAGTGTATGTACCCAAACTCGCGACATCTTATCAACAGTGCGCTATGCTTACCGTTACACTACTAGCTGACATATAGCTACTATACTTCCTGAACATCCGCATTTCACAGTAATGTGAGATAATCCATATGGTCGGATCTAGACTTCTGAGAGACAGACAGTTACAGCTTTTCTTTTGAACTGCACGACGTTGTTAACATACTGATAGCGCAATAGAGTCGAAA
The DNA here is from genome assembly GCF_021461395.2 of Schistocerca americana. Classification (NCBI taxonomy): domain Eukaryota; kingdom Metazoa; phylum Arthropoda; class Insecta; order Orthoptera; family Acrididae; genus Schistocerca; species Schistocerca americana. Next base: position 205,205,188 of record NC_060125.1, on the reverse strand, counting down.
GGAACACTTTCTATTAAAATTTCTGCATCCTGCACTGTCGGCAGTTCTGAGTAGGTGTCAGTTACGTGATTTTATTTCAGTGATTACAAAATAGAGTAGAATGTATGCACTGGCAAGCCGAGGCAGCTAGTTCATGGCGATTCGGTCGACCAAGTAAATGAATGTACTGAACATGCTGTAAACCACTACAGGGAGCCTGTGTGTCAGAATTCTCATCCAGTGTGGTGCAACATTGTTATGATAGAAAAATGAGTGATAGAGAAGGGAATTAGGTGCTCTTTGGATTGATGCTAGGCTAGGCTGGGTTCGATTCCAACTTCTGCTGATGATTTTTGACAAGCAGAGGCAGATTCTGTTCTCCTATGGCTACGCCAAGTGAAGAAGGTGTAATGGCATTGTGGTCTGACATTCATGTTAAACATGATATTCCTTCTCTACCAAGTAGACGTTCGGTTGAACCTCAATAAAGTCAGGAGTCGCGACACGTAGAAAGTCTTTCAACAGTAACCTTTCTTATACTAGTTATTTATATCTAGTGACGAAACAAAGGCTATGTAGGGTCACAAGACACTTATTCCATCTTCTATTTGAGCTTCTGTATGTCGATAAAATTGGTTGTGAAATGGAAAACTAACTCAGACCGCCCTTAACGCGGAATTGGATCCCTTCGTGAGAATACAGCTCGACTGCAATTTGTTGTTTGTTAGAAACTGCGGATTCCTCAACATCTCCACATATTGCGCGTGAAAGGGTTCGAATCCTGGCCCGGCACTAAAGCTTTCATTACGTATTATCAAGCTCTAGCATGAGAACACCTATCTGCTGGTGGGTAATAATTTTGATTGTTAATGTATTTTCAATCGTTGTCAACACTAACGATATCTGACTTTTTGAGTCCCAGTGAGACACAGAACTGTTTGCGAGATCATTGTAAATTCAAGGATGTTATTCCGATCTGCTGGTGGAGAAATATTCTGTAGCAGATAGCTCTTTGTGTGCAGTCAACAACGATATGTGTGGGGTTCGATTCCCAGTCAGCACTGAACTCTTCGTCATATTATTTCTAGGTCAAACATGCTCACGTGTCGCTGCTGGTGTAACAACCCCATTTTTAATGTTCGTTGTCTCTAGGATATAACAAGCGATAGGTGCCAGTTTGGAGTCCTGGGAAAGAAAAAATTAATGTTTCGTCTTGTCATTTCAGTTAAAACATCTAGCTACTGCCGAGAAAATCCGATATGTCACACAGTACGGTATGTTATTTTGAAGAGGAAATCGTGAATATGCCGAACTTACTACGTAAATTACCTATCTGACTTGATAATGAGAGTGGTAACATTTCATGTATGTCATTTATTGTATTACGTGTGAGCTTACAAGCCCTAAGAACCGTCGTATCTGTGATAAGATGTTCCCCGATATTTGTAGTACCTTGGTGTTACTTTATATCTTGAGTTATTGCGATACACATCAGTGTTTTCTAGTGGTGACTTGTTGGAACCATTTTCAATAGTCAAACGATTGTACCGAGGGGCGATTAGAGGACCTGCTAGACAGCTGCGCTATATGAGTTGCATTCGAATCAGGTGAAATGGAATTCAAGTCGTTCGGATACTTTTGGGCACGACTGTACCTTCATAGCTCCAGCTCTTTGTGAGCTCTTTGAATGATCCACCTTATATTGAAATGATGGTTCTTCTACTGTGCAACATGTGATATTTGGAAATGAAATGAGTAATTTTAACATAGCAATAATTTCATCAGCGCTGTACACGTAAACGTTTTGTTAGTTTATAACAGATCCTAGCCGGCCGGGATGGCCGTGTGGTTCTAGGCGCTACAGTCTGGAACTGCGCGACCGCTACGTTCACAAGGTCGAATCCTGCCTCGGGCGTGGATGTGTGTAATGTCCTTAGGTTAGTAAGGTTTAAGTAGTTCTAAGATCTAGGGGACTGATGACCTTAGTGATTAAGTCCCATAGTGCTCAGAGCCATTTGAACCATTTTGAACTGATTCTACTGCAAAAGTAACGTACATTGTTAATGAGTCTTGATAATACCTTTACGTGATTTGATTTCATTTACTGAATACGTTTTTTTTAGGTATTTCAGAAGAAGACTATAACACACTAAAGATGAACGCAACAGTTCCAAAATAGAATAATAAAATGTGTAAAACTTCTATTACCGGTTTTGTAAAGGTGAAAATCAGGAAATTGTCCTACGTTAAAACGGTCTCCTTACAGAGTTTGACACAGACAACACTTTATAGCGTAGTGTAAAACAGACAAAGATGAAATTTTCTGACGAGTCAGTACAGTATATCAATTATGAAGCAGAGGGAACGTGATAACTTTACAGATGGTCATAACTGGGTGCTTACAAATTTTTTCCTAAATACCACACATGTGGTAATTTTGTCAGTTACACCTATTATGTAATTTAGTATGCTGTTAGTGCAAGTTTGAGATGAAATATAGTCACACGGGCATATACAGTTTGAAATTAAATATTTTTAGGGAAATGTGAGACCAAGAGAGAGAGAGAGAGAGAAAGAGACACAGAGATGAAATTTACTGATGGTGCAATACAATATTTGACGTAAACATTTGACACTGCATACGTTTGAACATGGAAGCGTAATTACAGCTGGAACAAGTGGTCAGATTCCAGCATCATGAAAATTTTTTAAATTTCCAGCTAGTATAAATGAATTTGTTTTGCAGTCCTGCATTCCTTGAGTTTCCCGCGACCCCATCTTGTTTTTTGTAACTTCCCGCCATCATCTTCTCGAAATTTTGGATTTTCCTTCAATGCTATCTGGGATTTTTCGGCGTCGCCGACTAGCGGTGGATGTTACAACACTGGTCTAAAGGTGGTTGAGCTACCTTTACGTCGGATAGTCGAATGATTTTATCGTATTTATGTCTCGCGCCTGTCGTATGTATCGTAACAAAATCTGTTTTATCATTTATCAAGGCTACTGTGAAAAAGAAATGACTCGGTCGCTTCAGTTGTTTATACTGATCATCGCTGAATTATTTTTAACATGCACAATGAGGTGGCAAAGATATACTCAGGAATCTATATTATTTCAACAAACATATAGTCCTGTTCGCAGGTTGGGATTCCAAAGGCTTCCAGAGACAACATGTACTGGATTTTCAGTATTTTTCGTGCAATAATTGACCTAATTTAAATTTAAAAAGCTGTCATAATTTGTTTATTAAGAGACATAATCTTAGCTTAAGGATTTAATACAGTAAGTCAAATGTTAAAGTCGGAAATGGAGTATATATCTTAAGGATGTATAACTCACGTAACAGAAATTACCCAAGCTACATACATCATGTATTAGACGATGAGAGCACTTTCTGTCTTGCAAAAAACTTCATATAACATTGCAATCCTTTTAGAAACTTTGTCGCTGACAACATCCACAAGTAATAACATGAAAAAAGTTTATCTCTTACTACTTCACCACTGCACATGCAGTAAAACTTCAGGCACGACATTTCAATTTATTACGTATTCACTTGGAATTATCTTAGCAACACATTTTGCAAACTGAATCCACATATGCTCCTGAATGTACTTTCAAATTATTTAAGACCACGACACATAATTAGAGAGAAGTGATGTCATAAACACTGAGATCAGTTTTGGTATCGACTTTTTCATTAGTCTGTGGATGAATTATACGAAACTAATAAAACATCTGTGATAAGGGTTCTACACCTTCAACCATAAACGTTTTACATATATTAGTCAAATATTTAGCATTTTAACTCATTTAAAGTAATTAGTCATTAGACTCTGTGAGTTTTATTTTTTAAAGAACCGCTGGTGGAGGGTCGTTGTTCACCATCTAAGTAATATCATCAGACATGGCAAGCAAGAGGAGAACATCCCATGAAATAGTCTCGTGTACGTGGACATTTTGCATTTATTTCAACTAATTTATGAATTAACACTGCTATTTAAAATATTTTAACTGACAAGAGTCACATTTGTTCAATGAAAGGGATGTTTTTGTATGAACGTGAGATATTTTCATCATATACAGGAGGTAAATGACGTATCTTTGAAGACTCTCAGGACCGATCCCCTAGACGAATACAAGAATTAAACATAGCCTCTGAAATGCAGCTAGGAGCACATGTTCATCTTAGATACTGTGAAACACACCTTTTCCATTGAACAGGTGCTCATAGCTCTGAAGGTATGCTTTTTAGAGCCAATACATAGTGAGCATTTCTATTTTATTGTTTTGCCGGGAGGAAAATGGTCTTAAAATCTGTAAAGGGAATTTCGTCACCAACTGTACGTGTGTTTTTGTAATACGCTGCCGGCTGCCGTAATTATAATTTAATATTTGTCTCTCTTCGCGATTTCAACTCCTACGGCAGGGAGTTCGCATACACGTCAATCATTAGTAATTTAATGCCCATCTGTCACTGTGCTGACGTTAAATATTACTTTATTTAGAAACCGTGTTGCGGATTTGGTAATTGGATGGCGAGGTGACGGGCAAAGGTGACAGAAGTCACAAATGTAAAACAGTATCAGGTATCACACAACAGAGCCACAGTACGCCACTGAAATATCATTACATAGTGGTAACGGATTCTTTCACATCGGCGTAACAAGAAAAGCTTCAAAAAATCAATAAAATAAATTAGAGTTGCTAATTAAGTTTTTACTGATTGAGTAATTAAATTGAATATTATATTTCAAAAGCAAAAGAAAATCATTTTACATAAACTTAAAGCAATAAAAATGCTTTAATTTAGAACGGAAACAAAAATAATATGCCGCCAGCAGCGGAACACGGCAAGCATTAGTTCTTTACTTAGCGTGTCACTTTTTAGGATCTCTAGACTGCGTTATCCTAGCAAAACTACCCGTTTACAAAGTAGACCCGCCGCAGGTGGTCTTCACTGACGATATAGCAACGTATCAGGACGGTGGTTTCCATCTTGCGGGGTAATTAACTCCTTGGGGTAGAAATGAGATTTTCTGACGGTAAAATGAAAGAAAAGGTTGCAACATTTTATAGTCACAACAATAAATTGTAAACAAAACTTGTTATCTGTATTCTGATGTTCATTACGTCTTTATAATTATCATGAGCGACGAGACATCCACTGGCGCATAAAGACTTGCTACAGTCTCTTCTGTACATTGTTGTTTTCAGCTACACGAAGCTACGTTCATCGTGAATGTTATCTAATGTCATCCACTGATTTCGTCGACTTGCTTTTCTATTACAGCTTCATACCAGTCAAAGAATTGTCTTGGGCTACCATCACCCTTCGCCTGATTTCATATTTGATTCACCGGCGATAGATTTCTATGACAGTCATAATTACGTGCAGAACACTAGGCTGATCTCCGATTAGATTGTTTTCGAGTTTCTCTTTATAATTTCCAGTATGAATCTCCCTGTTGCTCGAAAAAAAAACCATCAGTTTGCTTATACCTGAAAGACCATGTTGCCGGAAAAAAAACATGCAAATTTAAACAGACCCAAAATCTCCAAGATTGATGATACTTTACAGAAGCTCGAAATTTAGTGAGGACTTCAATGTCAGATGCTTATAATAGTTTTCACAAACCTGGCAGGAAATCCAAAGAGATTCTGTTTGTATGTGACGTATGTTAGTGGAAATATGCAATCATTGCTTCTCTGCGCGATAGCAATGGAGATACTACCGAAGACAGTGCTGCACAAAGCAGAGTTACAAAACACAACCTTCCGAAATGCCTTCACAAAAGAAGACGAAGTAAATATTCCAGAATTCAAATCGAGAACAGCTTCCAACATGAGTGAAACAGAAGCAGATATCCTCGGAGTAGGGAAGCAAGTTGAATCACTTAATAAAAGCAAGTGTTCTTGTCCAGACTGTGTAACAAATAGGTATGCTGATGCAATAGTTCCTTACTTAACAATCTTATACAACCATTCGCTCGACGAAAAATTGGTACTCAAGGACTGGAAAGCTGCACAGGTCACACCAATATTCAAGAAATGTTAGAGGTGCAATCCACTAAATTATAGGCCCGTATAATTAACGTCGATATGCAGCAGGAATTTGGAACATATATTGTGTTCCAACATTATGAATTATCTAGAAGAAAACTGTCTTAACACACAGTCAGCACGGATTTAGGAAATATCGATCTTGTGAAACACCACTAGCTCTTTACTCTCATGAACTAGTGAGCGCTATTGACAACGGATTTCAGATTGATTCCGTATTTCTGGATGGTCTTTGACACTGTACCAATCTAGTGGCTTGTTGTGAAATTTGGTGCTTATGGAATATCGTCTCAGTTATGTTACTGGATTCGGGATTTCGTATCAGATATGTCACAGTTCGTAGTAATAGACGGAAAATCGTCGAGTTAAACAAAAGTGAATTCTGGCGTTCCCCAAGGTAATGTTATAGGCCCTTTCCTGTTCCTTATCGGTATCAACGATTTGGGAGACAATCTGAGCAGCCGTCTTACGTTGTTGGCAGGGGACCCTCTCGTTTATCGACTAGTAAAATCACCAGAAGTTCGAAACAATTTGCAAAAAGATATAGAAAAGATATCTGGATGGTGAGAAAGTTGGAAATTAATCCTAAATAACAAAAAGTGTCAAGTTAACCATATGAGTGCTAAAAGGAACTCGTTAAACTTCGGTTACACGATAAATCAGTCAATTCTAAAGGCAGTAAATTCGTCTAAATACCTATGAATTACAAATACGAACAACTTAAATTGGAAGGAACACACAGAAAATGTCGTGGGGAAGGCTAACCAAAGACTGCCTTTTATTGGCAGGACACTTAGAGAATGTAAGAGATCTACTAAGGACACTGCCTACACTACGGTTGTCCATCCTCTTTTAGGATACTGCTACGCGGTGTGGTATCCTTATCGGATAAGATTAACGGAGAACGTCGAAGAAGTTCCAAGTAGGGCAGCACGTTTTGTATTATCACGAATTATGAGGGGGGGGGGGGAGGGGGGGGGAGTGTATCAGGAATATTACAGGATTTGGAGTGGACATCATTAAAACAAAGGCGTTGTTCGTTGCGGAGGAATCTTCTCACGAAATTCCAATCACCAACTTTCTCCTCAGAATGCGAAAATATTTTTTCTTCGTTGACGTACGTAGGGAGAAACGATCGCCATGACAAAATAAGGAAAATCAGAGCTCTTACGGAAAGATATAGATGTTCGTTGTTTTGGCGCGCTACATGAGATTCTAATAATAGAGTATTGTGAAGATGGTTCGATGAACCCTCTGTCAGACACTTAAAAGTGATTTGAAGAGCACCCATGTAGATGTGTATGTAGATATAGAATGTCCTGATTCAATACTAATGAAACATAGAGTTGGTAAAGTTAGTTTGAGACTAACCAGGAATTCGATTAATCAATTTAGTTTACAAGAAGTACTTCCGTTCATTTTTCCTTCTATTCACGCATTTTGTGCTAAATCCAATCACAGTTGTCAGCAGATCATGCAATAATAAATTATTAGGCAACAATATTCTTGATTTGCATGCTCGATACCATAATAACCGACTAATACGAACAATTTAAATTGGCAGGAACACACAGAAAATGTCGTGGGGAAGGCTAACCAAATACTGCCATTTATTGGCAGGACACTTAGAGAATGTAAGAGATCTTTTTCTTCACGTTTTTCTTCACTTGTTTTCTTCACTTTCGAGAAGATAATACACTGAAATGAGAGTTCGTTACAACAGAATACGGAGAGGATGCAGATTAGGTGAAAGCAGGTGATACTATCCACTAAACTATGGAAAACGACTAATGTACACCTGGAATTATTGGTATGAAGTAAATTTTCGACTATGCTATCAATGTAAACAAGAACGAAGAATCGTGAGAAGTGGTAGTATTACTTACGATATGCATAGGTCGAAAGCAACTCACATAAAATTATTCAAGTAAGCAGCAGAGCTTTTATCATTGGCTCATTAATTTTTTGTCTAATAAACATACTTCAAAGCACCTGAATTTTACTTGTTTCGCCGGCCGGTGTGGCCTAGCGGTTAAAGGCGCTTCAGTCTGGAACCGCGCGACCGCTACGGTCGCAGGTTCGAATCCTGCCTCGGGCATGGATGTGTGTGATGTCCTTAGGTTAGTTAGGTTTAAGTAGTTCTATGTTCTAGGGGACTGATGACCTCAGATGTTAAGTCCCATAGTGCTCAGAGCCATTTTTTTTACTTGTTTCAACGTAAACTATGTATTATTCATGTATTTAAATACAAACACATCAATTTATTTTTAGTGGAACGAATCTGTCTGAAAAGTACACATAATTCTTTGTAGCGGCGAGGGAGGGGGGGAGTGATTACCGGCTGACATTCCCTCGTTTACTCTTTGGGAACCACTGTTGTAGACAATATCTTCCTGTAGAAGTCGTCATTCCAGATACAGTGAGTCTTTGCAGAGGAATGTGAAACGTCCCCTTTGAACAATTTTACAAGACTGTGCTTAAACTGACACACAATATTTTGTTAGCGCAACGCAGTCTGACTTTCAAAATTCCCTACAAAAGAATGGCCCTGACTAACATTAAACTATACCTTTCACAAATCACTTACCTCACAAAAATCTTCGCTGCTCAAGCTACTGCAATACAGTGAGCGCCACTACTGCCAGCTAAATAAAAGATTCAAACTATGGAAGGCACTAACTACTGATAGGGATAGTTAGCAAATGAAAGATATTAATAGAGAACAAACAATGTATTTACCTTGATATCATCATATATAAATATAGCAGTTCATGACAAATTTCAAAACTCCGCCATCTCTCTCCCCACATCCACCACTGCTGGCGGCTCACCTCCAACTGCGCAACGCTACGCGCTGTTCACAGCCAGCTGCCTAACACTACAATGGCGAGTATTACAACAATGCAAAGCAGCCACAGACTGCACACAGCACAGCCAGTGATTTTCATATTGAGCGCTACGTAACGTTGCCAATAAGAAAACATAAACAGCCTACTTACATAGCCCCCATGCTCCTCAAAAAAATTTTTACAAATTGGGTTGGGCAGTGGCCAATACAGATTTGAAAGAATTTTTCATAATTGCAATAACAAAGATATCAAATGCACACACTTATTGATACAATGTTGGTCAAAAGCTAAAAATTTCTCACAGTCCATAAAGACAGTCCAGATTGTTCATCACAGTAAAAATGCAGAGTTTTTCTCAAAGTCTGAGCAGTAAAAGAAAATGCACACAGAAGTAGTGGATTTCCATGCAGTCTTGAAGAAGTAGTGTTGTCCTTCCAACGGAAAGACAGTGCTGACTCGACATGCAGACAGGTAATGGGCCACAACAGAGTAAACCCACAGCAGAGTCAGTCGACGTTTTGAAGAATATTGGTAGTTAGGTCATCACAGAGCAGACCCACTGGAGTCCTGGTAGAGATTGTGGTATTGGTGGGCCACCAGAGGTGCAGACCCTCTGCAGTCCTTGTAGAAATAATGGCATGGTGGGTCATCAAAGACACAGACCCACTGTAGTCCTTGTAGAGATGATGGTATTGGTGGGTCATCAAAGATGCAGACCCACTGTAGTCCTTGTAGAGATGGCCAGCAGCCATCTGTGGCGATCTGTTGCGACTGTGCAGGTGCACAATCACCATCGAAGAGTCTTGCGAATAATATAGCAAGTCCATAACCACCACTTGTGCACTCACAAAGTTTCTGGAATTGTCCTTAGATCCAGCAATGCTGTTATCCAGTCCCTTGCTGAATCATTAACACACGTGCAAACACTATCAGTCCCTACTTCTCACATATTGTCCATGTACTATGACCAACAGAAACGTGTGCAGTGAAATGTAACTAACAAGTTAATAATATCATGAACTGGTGACAATTACAATTTTATAACATAAGAATACAATAACAAAGGTACAAATACATCATTAAAGAACATAATAATACAGATAACATTTGTAGTACAGGCTTTACAAAAGAATCGAACTAACATATACATCAGTGGAATTATGACATGAGTACATACATAAAAGATCTCAATAACTTTTGAAACATCAACTTCACACATGAGCATTAAACAGAACGGAATTAATAATGTCTAACATCTTTACAAAGTAAATAACATATTATTAATTCCAATTATATTCGAGGATAACAGTATTCCTCATCATAGTTCGTGTAGCTGAGTATGAGAAAAATTCTACAACATAAGTCTTATGAGGTAAACATATAAAGACAGGAAGAACATATATACACAAGGGTACCCAAACACATAGTGGGATAACACAAAAGGAAAGGACAGGGTTTGTTTCATTGCAGTTTTTTGCAAACAAAACTTTCTTTGCTTCTTGGAGATCTCCCTTCATTCATCATTATTCCCAAAAGTCCTATCTAAGCCTGCCTTCTGTATTTCGTTCACATCCTCTGTCAAAAATAGTTTTTCTCCCTGCTTTCTGTATTCTGTTCACATCCTCTGTCAATAATAGTTTTTCTCCACTGTACAGTATCCTTTTTATTTTGCCAGACCATTTTCTGATAGCTTCTCAATGCATTTCTTATAAATTTATAATAGTTAGTTTCTTATATAGTCTACTCCTCTTAAGCTAACTTAAATCTACTGAGCTCAGATACTAAACTAAGGGACGAGGCAATGCAGCAGCACATAACAAATTAACACAAACAGCAATGCAAAAAAAATGGAAAATTGCAAAGCAAGCAGCAGCAAATCTAAAATAACAGATAAAATGCAAAATTACAACTAATATGAGCCAATGTGCAGCAACAATAAAAATAAATCAATAGTAAAACTAGCTTAACAGAGTAATACAAAGTGAAATTTAGTAGCACTATGCCTGGCAAATAGCAGCAGAAATAACTTATATCTAAACATGACATAGCTCAAGCAGAAAAAAAACATTACACTAAAGACAACAATGCAGATAAGGGAAATGTATATTCACATCTTAATGTCTACGTAATTAAAGTGGTGCACCACAACAACTTATTATAAAAGAAATATTACCATGTACTAAAAAAGAAAATTATGTGTTACTGTTACTAGTTCCTTCTTATTGTTCTTTCCTTTCCAAGTGCTCCTTTTTTAAAGAATGTGGATCATAAAATAATTATTTAATAGATCTGTTGACAGAAAGTGTTCACATTAGCAAATGCATTTTATTTTATAAAAGCAATGCTGCAACACAGCTGGAAACCAGATATCAAGTGAAATAAGCAACTATGAAAAGCAAAGTATAAAAATATCATTCAGTAGTCATGTGACATTTAATAAGTTAGTAGAAACTCTCTCAACTCTCGTAGAAAGACGCTTGTCATAATCAGGTGTGCAGATGTAAAAATATTTCTCGTCATTTCATTAGGCATTTCAGTAAATATCGTAAATTAAGAGCTAGTGTAATCATATGTTTTCAGGTAATGAGCGTGTAATATTTGCGATGCTTTCTACAAAGGAATGTCAATAGCAAGGTTAATGGAAGCAATATTTTCTCTAAAGGAATGCCAATGGCGAGGATAAAGGCCTGCCTTTTTTCTTTTTTTTTCTACCTGTGCTTCCGGAAAGGCACACCCTAATGGCTTGTTCTCCAGGTGTTTGACACAGCTGCGTGCCCACGACGCATTACGTGCAGGTGGTCACTTAACTTTCTTACGGAAATATTTACGACACCAGTTTCCGCTACAGTGACAGTCTCACATAAAAATATTTCACAGGTCAAGAATTAACGTTGCAAATCTGTAGAAAGAAAATCCTATGAATATAAGTGTCCAAATAAAATATTCGTCAGCATTGTGATACAGTCACGCATTTACGCACATTTCATAACTCTTAAAGTACAAATCTTGGTTTCCAACAACCTTTTTCACAAACCAGAGTCCCTAAACACTACTCATTATTCCTTACCATATTCGTCGACACTTCTTCAATATTTCATCATAACAGCTACGTGGCTTAATCAAATAACTCATATAGCATCAGCTTATTAATCATAAACATACCTCAGCAGCATAATACACATCGTCGTCGTAATAATAACATCATAACACCTCAGTCAAATCTCAAAATCGTCGTAGCTTCCTCCAATAATTTCAAAACCTAAAAAAATTCTCTGCTCATGTCAAAAATGTCATCTGCCTCAAACGTACTTTAAAAATCATGATCTCATACCAAATACATCATTCAAAGCTCTCATAGTATCACAATGGGTCCGAAAAACTATGAAGAGTTCACACAGTACAGACAAAATACAATTTCATAAGTGTGAAGTCATCCAACTGTGTAATTGCGTAAACATGTGTCACTGATGTAATAAAAAAAGTTTATCTCTCAGTTAAATGATCAGATAGCTGTGTAATTTGTGTGTTAGAGAAATATGGTACCGATGTGTAAAGTTGTATAAGCAAATACCATATTACCTAGGGCTCTTTGTGCTTGCCAAGCACATGGTACACAAAGTAAGCGTGTACCCCCCTGAGGATTAATGTGATTATACCCTCAGGTGTTACAGATTACAGCAATAGAATGAGATATATCACGGAAAACTTTCTTTGTAATTCAAAAATCTTGAAAAATAAATGGCTTAAGTACAAAATCTCTCAAATGCGTGTCCTGTAGCGCTAAATGTGCGTCTTGCTGTAAGATAATTCTGTGGAAGTGTCGTACTTATCGTCCACCGAAAGCTAAGTTCTGCTGAAGTCAATGTACTTACCTCATGATAAACAAAAGTGAAATGCTTTGCGTATAGATATCGTAGTTATTATGCTTATTGGCGTGATGAAGAAAGTACTGTACAGTAACGTATTGTTGTGCCACGAAAAAGGCTGTCTCATTGTTGCTATACCACAAAAGTTACTACTAAAACATGTTTTTCTTTCCAGAATAAAACAGAAAACTGTGCAGATATAAAACATATACACCGCAAAAGCAACATTGTAGATTTTCACTCATTAGTAGCGTCGTGATAAAACCGTGTACCTGTCAAATAAACTAATCACTGTGTCACCTGGTATCTCTCAGAAAGCACCTTAAATACAGAATGTATTTTCAGGTAACCAAAATGTTGCATTAAAATCTCATTAGCAGTACTGGTAAATGTTCTAAGTATGTAAGCCTTATAGTCGTTACGTAATCGTGCAACTAACAAGCAAGAATGTACACACACAATAACACTGTGTCGTCTGTTCACAATAACAATGCATTCGTAATTTCTGTTTCAATAAGTTCTCTTGGTTCTTGATTGGATATTTAACTTCAAACATTGTTGCATGTTAACAGATTCTACGTCTGACAAAGCATACTAGAAATGTGAAGTGAAAAGTTTTATACCAAAGACTAAGTTAAAAAGCAGATTATCTCTCAATAAATGGTTTTACATGTGAAATGTGGTGTAAACCTTTACTCTTCCTAGTACACAGAGTTTCAACTTGAATGCAATTGTCATATGGTATACGTCGGTAAAGAATACTGGAATTTTTCTCAAGGTTAGCGTCTATGTTATTTTTCTCTGAGCCAGCCGGCGCACGCGGATGCCTGCGGTGCGAGTCATTGTCTGTTCCTTTGTTGGCGTGCGTCGTTATTGGGATTAGGAGACCTAACTTCTACAAATTCACCTTGCCGAGAGGGCCCAGCTCTGTTTAAAGCTCGCCAGTTCTGATGGAATTCAGGTCTGTCGTTTTGTCGGTAGTTTACACAGATTCTTTCGTGTCGGTCATGTGGTGGAGAATTTCTCCCTGAATCGTAACTGCGCGCTGAACTGTTGCGTCTGAAATTATTCTGTCTCCCTTGATAATAATAGTTCTGATTACCATATTGTCTGTTTCTGTGGTTATCTCTGTCATATTCATTACTACGGAAATGCGATCTTTCTCTGTAACTATTACTCTGCCAATGGTTGTCATATGGGTGGTGTCTGTTTTGGTCACGATTTGCGTTGTAAGAATAGGCTTGTCGTGTCCAGTTATTGTTTCTGTCGTCACGGAATTGTGACGTATGTGACCTGCAGTGATTGTTTTCCTGTTTTCGCATCCGGCGACTGTCTGTGTCAATTTCTAATTCTTGTAGGAGTCCCTGAAATGCTTCAATATCGTCTTTGCAACGTCCTGCCAAAATAATATGTCGTAAATGTTCAGGCAATTTGAGTAAGCAAATGCGGATGAGTTCTGAGGGGCTGTATGGGTTTGAAAGATACTGATTCTTATGCAACATGTCTTCAAAATATTTCACAAGACTGGAGAATTCTGATTGTTCGAAATGTCTCATCATTATGATGTCATGTTTTACTCGATCTTGTGTGGCTTGAGACCAATATGCTAAGAGGAAGGCATGGTAAAACTCTCCTTCACTGTGGCAATCGTGAATTACCGATCGCATTCTTACAGCTGGTTCATTCTCCAAGTAGCCACACATAAATTCTAATCTGTGTTCTAACGACCAGTTGGGAGGAAAACAACGAGAGAATTGATGGAGCCATGCTTGTGGATGAATGTCGTTGCCAGAATTCTTAAATGTTTTGAATTTACGTGTAGTAATGAACAGCTTATAGTCAAAATCATCATGTCGGCGAGTCGCATATCGGTCATTGTTAGGTCGTGTCGGCCGTTCCATCTCGAAATTCGGTGCACATTGCCAGTTTCTTTCATAACTTCCGAAATGCCCTGTGTTATTATTTTGCGTCTTTTCCGTATTTCTAAGTCCCTCTTCCCGTGTTGGGGCGCGAGTGTCCTCTGAAATACGTAATACTTGTATTACCTGTGTCAGCTGATCTTGTACTTCCCGGATTTCTCTTTGGTGTTGCGTATTAATTTGATTCTGATTTTGTTTGAATTTCCTAATTTGTTCATACTCTTCTGTGTCAGTGAAGGCTACAGGTGTTGTGTCATTCAGATCATCATCTACCTTTGTAGATAAGTTAGTGAACTGATCTGAAAGTTCGGCTACTTTGTCCGATAGTGTACTTATTTCCTCAGTGTGTTTTTCTGAACCAAGTTTTAGAGTATCTACTGTGTCCTTTAAGTTTTCCTGAGTTTTTGCAAGTTGCGTAACGGAATCGGTAGATGCTACTGAGTCAAATTTAGCTTGCAAGGTCTCATGATTTTCATGAACAATAGTTTGCAGTTCTTTTATGGCTGCTTCGTGATTCTGTAATGCATTTTCATGACGCGAAAAAATAGGTTGAAAATGCTCACAAATTTGAGTTTTTACGTCATTACAGACTTTTTGACATTTCGATTCAATGTTATGTAACTCAGTAGTTAAATCTTCACGTGTTTGTTCAAGAGTTTGTTCCAATGAGTCTAACTTTTTAAGATTTTGTTCCACTGTGTCTAACTTTTTCTGTGTTTGTCTCTGATTTTGTTCCATTGTGTCTAACTTTTTGAGATTTTGTTCCACTGTGTCTAACTGTTGCTGTGTTTGTCTCTGGTGTTGTTCCATTGTGTCTAACTTTTCAAGCTTTTGTCCCATTTGTTGCATTAATTGTAATAACAATGCACTGGTGTCTGAAACATGTTCCTCAGTGCTTTTCGGCAGTGAAGTTGCACCGGCAACATTCACATTTTGAAAAGCGGAAAATGTGTCTTGACTCATTTGAGAAAACTGTGAGAACCCAAAACCTGAGTCTGCAGTATTTGCAATATTGTGTTCTGTCATTCCCGATTCCTGAGGCGAGCTGTTGCCGACCAATCGATCGATAACGCATCCCTGTTCACTACCTGTTTCACTGTCTACACCATTGTTTGCCGCCCGCTCCATTTCCCTATGCGCAATTACCAAATTACTACTTTGAACATTAGTTAATTCATTACTCTGCGGCGCTAACACACTGCCTTCGTCTTCACTGTCATTTCTCAGTTTACTTTGGAGCCTAGTATTACGTTTTTCACACGCCATAATTGTCACAATATTTCACACGACAACACAGAAAAACACAATTTGAAGATCAAAAATAAGAGAACACATTAACATA
This sequence comes from Schistocerca americana, assembly GCF_021461395.2. Taxonomy (NCBI): domain Eukaryota; kingdom Metazoa; phylum Arthropoda; class Insecta; order Orthoptera; family Acrididae; genus Schistocerca; species Schistocerca americana. Next base: position 205,189,170 of record NC_060125.1, on the reverse strand, counting down.
GCACTGAAAATAATATCTATTTAATTGCAAGCGCAGCTGCAAAATACTTGGTGCAAATCTACATGCATGCCACAACTGTTTTACTGTACAACAATGAAAGACTGCAACTACAAAGGAAATTCTCTCTATAATTACGCGCTAGCAATGAACAGAATCTACACTAATTACACAAACTACAAGAAAAAAATCAGAAGATTCCAGTGAGGTATCCTCGGCTAAGGGTCGACATATGAAACGTCCCCTTTGAACAATTTTACAAGACTGTGCTTAAACTGACACACAATATTTTGTTAGCGCAACGCAATCTGACTTTCAAAATTCCCTACAAAAGAATGGCCCTGACTAACATTAAACTATACCTTTCACAAATCACTTACCTCACAAAAATCTTCGCTGCTCAAGCTACTGCAATACAGCGAGCGCCACTACTGCCAGCTAAATAAAAGATTCAAACTATGGAAGGCACTAACTACTGATAGGGATAGTTAGCAAATGAAAGATATTAATAGAGAACAAACAATGTATTTACCTTGATATCATCATATATAAATATAGCAGTTCATGACAAATTTCAAAACTCCGCCATCTCTCTCCCCACATCCACCACTGCTGGCGGCTCACCTCCAACTGCGCAACGCTACGCGCTGTTCACAGCCAGCTACCTAACACTACAATGGCGAGTATTACAACAATGCAAAGCAGCCACAGACTGCACACAGCACAGCCAGTGATTTTCATATTGAGCGCTACGTAACGTTGCCAATAAGAAAACATAAACAGCCTACTTACAAATGTGGCGTGTTAGGTTCACGAGGCTCGTGGGAAGGATGGGAAATCGTGGTCATACGATAGATGAAGGGAAGACCAAAGATTGGGATTATTAGTTACTACCTGACATTCTTTATCGAGTTGTTTTATCGTCATAAAATTATAACACTAAGAAATTTCAGATCATGTTTTTAGTCTGGAGCGAAATAATTTCGACTGCTGTTATATAATAACCACAGGGTTACTTAGCATAGAAATTAAATTTGAAACGTGTCTCTGCTATTAATTTTGATTTCAGACAAGTTAGTTTTGACGATGCGTGGTTGTATGCCAAAACCAGAGTATTGTGTCTTGCAGTGGATAACCTAGTTTACGATGGAGATTATTCAATGCTCACATTATCTGTACTTTCTGTACTATTAGTAAATATACACAGGCGTTCGGCTGCGACACGGCTGGCACAGCAGTAAATTATTTCATAAATTTTGCCTCTGTAAGGCGTACCTGTATATCACAGGACTTCAAGTTATTGAATTTAGTGCTCGTGATTCAATTCGATACGTTTCTCGTCTCACACTCTTACGATATGCCACTACTGGACAGAGACCACGTAGCGCACCATCCATAACAATAACAACAAGGCAATTGATGGGAATTTCACTGTTTCAAAGCTTCGATTCAAACGTCATGTTCGTTGAGCCGGCGTTGATATCTTGAATAAAATTACACTGAAATGACGGAACAGATGCACAAAACTCTTCTTTCTGAAGCTAGTGGCTACTGTAGAGGAATTTCAACAACACTCTCTATTAGGAGTCTACTTAATCAGGAAAAGTTCATAGACAACTGTCGAGACTGTTCCGTCGATGTATTAGTGAAGTACATATACGAGTACATACAGATTGCCGTTTTTGCGAAGTTTTACCAGCCATTCAAATTAGATATTTTAGAATGTACTTCTGGCTGTTTCTGCTTAACAGGTGCTCGATAGAACTAGCGTTACCACTATAAAATGCGTCCATCGTAGCCCTCATGAATGGCATTTAGGAGCACCAGCAGTTCTATAACGCACAAATTCACATAAAATAATACCTATTTTAATTATTAGTCATAATGTGGAACATTTCACGGGACTACTGAAAAACGGGATACAACCAGTTGGCTTTGACCAATGACGTCAGTATTTGCCAGAGATCATTTGTTACACAGATTTAACAGCTGAGAGCAGTGTTCATAAACAAAGGAATGCAGGAGAGAAAACAGATGGTAACCACATATCACGGCCAGTAATATTTCAACCATAATGTTAAGCATATCGATTGTTTGAGTCCTAGTACTTCTGTAAAAAATAAAGGAAAAATAGTTATAGAAGTAGCGGTAGCATAGAATATCTCACTTGAAATATATATGAGTTGTATCTTTAACTTCAGTCAAGCTGTAGAGGTTAACTGCAGAACGTGATCAAATTTAACGTATGTTGATTTCTTCGTTTTCGTTAGCATTAGTATCCTGGTTTTCAGTTGAACTGTATAGGTCAACTGAAGTACGTGATACAAATTTTACAGGTGTTGTTTCTTCCCCCTCCGCCACCACAAATAAGCTGTTCTTACGTGTATAGTGTTACTACCGAGGACGGAAAGATCTATATACATAATAGTTACATACCTATATAGGTCAACTGAAGGATAGGACACTACTGCTAACGAAAACGAGGAAATCGGCATACTTCACTCTGGCGACCTGTACCACATGTCAACTACGAAAAGGTGGAAGAAGGCGACAGACATAAAATTTGTTGCCCTATAGGGTCTGCTGAACAACGGGACAAAGTTTTTCTTTTTTTTCCCTTTGGTGCTAATAGTATCGACTGAAAGTTATCATAGCCTTGCTAGTGACGTCCAGAATGCCAACAGCAGTGAAATTTTTATCCCAATCCTTAGTTGAGCTATATACTTCAACTGAAGAACAGATTACTAATACTAGCGAATGGGAAATAACGACATTTATACATGCGTATTCTGTAATTCTATTGGCCTATTGACCTATGTAGGTCAACTGAAAAACAGGATACTAGTGCTACCGAAGGCGAAAAATAGCGCCATATATAACATTTGCATCCTGCTCTTCAGTTGACCTATATGGGTAAATCACATCAATGTTACATATACCGCTTCTTTTTTCGTACTTTTCCAGTACTTCAGTTTATCTGTGTAAGTCAACTGAAGTATGGGATACAAATTTTAGGTGCGTCGGTCTTGTCACCTTTAGCAGTGATAGTATAGACTCGAAAAATTCATTGTGATACTAGTGAAACATCCCGTTGGAAAAATTCGTGAGTTACTGAGCTGATACACCTGTTACGTTATTTGATTTTCAAACAGCTGAGCAGAACTGAACGTACTCAGCCATTTCTCTCTTTACTTATTCTGATCAACACTAAACTGACACACAATATTTTTAGTGCAACGCAATCTGACTTTCAGTAATCCCTACAAAAGGATGTATGGCCAAACAGTGTAAACCACCAATGATATACATCACAATAGACAAATTCAATGCATCAAAAATAGAAAAAAAGTAAACTTACCATACGCAAACTCCTCCGCAAAAAACGGAAACTCGCCTAGAAAGAGGTCAACAAAATCACATAGCCCTGTTCACAAGAAACACAACATTACAAAAAAAACCACATATTCACACACACACACACACACACACACACACACACACATAATTTCACATCAACGAAATGAAGTAAAAAAAATCCACAGAAGAAAATGACGTAACATAAGAAATTCAAGAAAGACTGATACCCCAAAAAATCCAAAAATATTTTAACTGTCTCGATCAACCCCACCCTTCTCCTTAAATGTCAGTTACCCCCGATCCCCCATTGCAATCTGAAATTAACGTACAAAATTTTGCCCAACACGTTTAATGAAACACTAAAACAGGCAATATGTATCGAGTATACTATGCCTCCAAGAATATTCATCTAAATGACTCTGAAGTGTCGAAATCCGTCGTTTCCCCTCCGTACAACAGATTTTATGACTGAATAATAACCTTCCATACTACTGGTGCAAGCCCCAGATGATGAAGATCTGAATTCAATTTTGTTGATTGACAACAAGATGCTGAAACCCCCAATTCCCCAAATCCCTATACGAAGAAACACCATCTAAAATGACTACTGAACTCTCTGGGACACAATCTTCAATTAATTTCACCAAATATCCCTTCGTTCGATTAAGAACTACTTTAAAAACTACATCGTCACATTCTGGACCTGACATTACAACCACCAAACCATAATCCTACCGCAGGTTCGTTCCTGTTGTAATTGGTTTTGCCAAAATGAGACTCATTGATTTCGACTATAACACCTCCCGCCCCCCCACCTCCCACCCCCCAAAGGCCCCACTATAATTTATATATTTCTCACAAACTTCCCTACAAAACGATTACCAGTCTACAACGGTACTCTCACTCACAAAACAATCATTCACACACAGCCACACAGGATACATCAAACACCAACACTAGGTAATTTTTATGATATTCCTCAAGGCCAACTTAGATATCAAAGCATGTTCCTCGTCTAATTGAGCACCATTGCCGATCCTTGCTACACTTCCATAAGAATAAATCGTGAGTACGACGAGCAGACATACTTATCAGGCGCATATATCCGCCACACTCGCGACATCGAACGTAACCGGCAAGAAGACCAGACATTTGCAAAACTCGAATGGTTGCCTACATGTCTACGCCCGTAGCCTCCTTTAAGTCATCCATACTCATGGGAATAGATAAATTCATACGTGCAAACGAAAAACTAAATAGCCTTCTAAATTAAAAAAAACTATTCGTCCCAATTATCTCAAACTCACTAAGAATGAATTAAAGTGCCGAATGAACTGGAAAGAATCAATTATTTAAATCTATGCACATGAAAAAAAAAATTACGCAATGTCTAGCGCTGTCTTTTTTTTTTCAATGTACAATTATGGAGCTTGTTCACTGCAGACAGTCCAATTACTATCTATGGCTCGAAAGTAAACCCAAAATATCTATCGGTAACCTATGATGTAATTGGTCAAAACCGACGGGTTGTATCCCGTTGTTCAGTAGACCCCACTTCACAGTACTAACCAAAACATGGCAATAAAATTAATAAACGCTAAAAAGCAAAACAGGAAAAAAACATATTATGGATTCGTAGTAAGTCTAAACCTTTCATTCAACGGTGCAGCCTATGAGGAAACACGCCTCATAAATCTGGAGCGTATGTATCATCGTCGCTATGGAAATCACTTCTGTCACGATAATTGTTTCGGTCTTACCACTGTAATCATACGGCTGATGCATCTTTTGTCGTCTTCAATTGACCCTGTTATGATGAGTTTTTCGAAAACTCTCTGTTATTTCTACGATCGTACGGTGGAGATGAATGTCGCGTGTCACGACCTCTGCTGTCGTGTTTTGTACAGATACGTTCGTCGGAGTCCAGTACCAGTTATTGTAGGAAGTATCTTACCCACCAATCGTTCAGCACGCTGATGTGTCTTTGTAGCAGTTCAGTAAAGGTGACTTGTTTACAGTGGCCAGAAACACACGAAATCCTTACGAAGTTAATAAAGTAGCTTGGCTACAAAAGCATTTGAGACAAATTCGTACCCGACCTTTCGGAGAGAATGAACTACCGTGATTTCTAAAGTGGTTTATGAAAGCCACAGGAATTTTAAATTGGATCGCCCGGATTAGGAGGCTGTGTCGTTAGCGATCCCATAATGCGCTGTCAACTTGAAATCGTTAGTGATGATTCAGTATATCCGATACATCGATGTTTTCTAGTAGATAAAATTCCGTTGATCACCACCCGTGAATCAAATGAAAAAAGTGAATGAAAGTGGTCACACTGCTAATGAGCCGTGCTCTTCCCGAATTTCACTCAGGATGACAACCACTGTGGTTTCTTGTCTACATTTTTTAAACTACTCTGCTATTCGCACTTAACTGTTTGGCAGCTACAACTTTCAGGCTATCTCACGACCGTTCCTCTCTCGAATATCTCGTGGGAAAAATTAATATCAGTATATTTTCATGAGAGCTCTGATTTCTGTTATTATATAATGATGGTCATTTTACTCTCTGTATGTGGAAGTCAACAACATTCAGGGCAGAATATTGACAACTCGAAATTGGGAACAGTGCTCCTTCTTTGGTGATTGCATTTCGGAAAACGGTCTTTAGTAATTCCACTTCGGTGAAGTTGCATCAGTAACATTACTATTGCTGTCACGCAGTTGTCCCTGTTATATTTCACATACGATAACAATACCTCAGGATTTTTTGCCGGATGTCGAGACAGAGTTTCATTGTGGTAACATTTAAAAGCATTTCTTGGGTGGAATAGATACGGTTTCTGCGAATACTGTGCAGTTCCCATATTCAGTGGTCTTCGAACCAAGTAACTATGCTCTGCCTTAATTTACCACGAAATCCCTATATTCCACTAACAATACTGATTTAAAGGCTGTCAAAATGATACCTACAAATTTTATGTCAATACCTTCATGCACAATAATTCAAATGCGCCCCAATTTACGAGTGTTAAAACATGAAACCAGTAAAGACAGGTGATATATGTGCTACGTTAATAAATGTGATTGTAAATTACTTAACAAAAACTCCATTCATTGCTATGGATTTCGTCGAGCGAGTGTCAGTTTTTTTCTTTTCCTTCCGAAAACTAGTTGTTGTCCAACTCTACAAAATGCTGTTGACAGCTAACTCCATTTTTCTACTTCATCCATTTACAAAATCAATAAATTCAAGTATTAAAGTTTGTAAAAAGAATAAGAGTGGATGACGAACCCCACTTCTGATTAAGGCTTGGCCATTGACAGCTACAACGTGCTAAGATCATCTTCGCTTTTCGTTCTGAGTGCTTTTCAAACTGTCTATCGCCGAAGAGTAAGCGATACCAGTTGTGTTGATCGGTTTCCTCGTAATCCTTGAAACTTACATCCTGTGTATCCTCAATTTATGTCTTCTACTCTCGTCTCCACATGTGATTAACCTTTGTTTTCACTGCCGTTTTGATTGTGACGCATAAAGTCGCACTCAGACATACGTTTATAGTCAATAGCGTTTCCATTGTACACGTGGACCATGACTACTTTGCTCCGTCAGTCGTTTAACATACTCCAATTAGGCGAGCGATTAGTTTGCAAGAAATTACGTGAAGAAGCTTGCCTTCACTCCACACTGTGTCTTACTCCGCTGGTAAGTCGACAAATGCAGTTACGGTCTTAAGTCCTCTTCGTAAACCTGCTTGGACATAGGTGCTAAGTAACAGTATGTGATCTCTGGAGCTTCCTTTTGGCCGGTAGCCTGCTTGTTCGAATGGGATTACTTCAAGTACTCTAGTAATTATTCTGCATCGATGGAAAAAAAAAGAATACTATGAACGAGTTGTGTGGCATAAGCGAAAGTTGGTAGGTGTGTTTCTACATCTGACAGCTGATGTCTGTTCAAATTTCGCGCCATTCTTATAAGAGAGGAGGACGCAAAGCTGGTTTCGTTTAAAACAGGTTACATTTCAGACTGGACATGGTTAGATGAAGGGCCTGAGAGCCTGAAGCTAACCTGCCTACGCTGGACTTACCCCTGGAGTTATGGCCTGGAAAGTAATTTCGTATGACGGCAAGAGTGCTCTCGTGGTGCTTATTCCGCACACAATGGCTGCAAATCTGTGCGTCAGTCCGGTGATTCGACCTATTGTGCTGTTATTAGTAAACATTATTCCAGGGGGTGTTTTCCAGCAGCATAACACTTGCCCACATACCGCTGTAGGAATCCGACATGCTCTATTGAGTGTCGACGTGTTATCTTGGCCTATTCGATCACCAGATCTGTCTCCAATGGAGTACATAAGGGACATCATCTGACGACAACTCCAGCATCGTCTACGAACAGCATTATCCGCCACTGGCAGCTGCCCTTTAACATAGTGAAATATAATGTATTGCGAATGCATAGAAAGAAGGATCCGTTAATGTATGGTTATATGATAGCGGAACAAAATATCTGTAAAATATCTGGGAGTATGAATACGGAACGATTTGAAGTGGAATGATCATATAAAATTAGGCCGGCCGGAGTGGTCGAGCTGTTCTGGGCACCACAGTCTGGACCCGCGCGACCGCTACGGTCGCAGGTTCGAATCCTGCCTCGGGCATGGATGTATGTGATGTCCTCAGGTTAGGTTGTTTAAGTAGTTCTAAGTTCTAGGGGACTCATGACTTCAGAAGTTACGTCCCATAGTGCTCAGAGCCATCTTTTTATAAAATTAGATGTTGATAAGGCGGATGCAAGGTTGAGATACATTGGGAGAGTCCTTAGAAAATGTAGCCCATCAACAAAGGAGGTGGCTTACAAAACACTCGTTCGACTTATACTTGAATATTGTTCATCAGTGTGGCATCCGTACCAGGTCGGGTTGACAGAGGAGATAGAGAAGATCCAAAGAAGAGCGGCACGTTTCGTCACAGGGTTATCTGGTAAGCGTGATGGACTTACAGAGATGTTTAGCAAGCTCAAGTGGCAGACTCTGCAAGAGAGGCACTCAGCATCGCGGTGTAGCTTGCTGTCTAGGTTTCGAGAGGGTGCGTTTCTGAATGAGGTATTGAATATATTGCTTCCCCCTACTTATACCACCCGAAGAGATCACGAACGTACAATTAGAGATATTAGAGCGCGCACGGAGGCTTTCTGGCAGTCGTTCTTCCTGCGAACCACACACGATTGGAACAGGAAAGGGAGGTAATGGCAGTGGCACGGAAAGTGCCCTTCGCCACACACCGTTGGGTGGCTTGCGGAGTATAAATGTAGATGTAGATGTAGACAAAGGGAGAGAGGCATGCAATTCCATCCTACCAACTGGCATCTGGAATATGTACAACACAATGCAGGCATGGTTGCATACCTGCGTTCAACATACTGGCGATTACACCGGTTATTAGTGTACCAGCATTCACATTTCCAATGGCTTATCTCATGCTTACATGAACCTGTGATCTTCCATTGTTAATCACTTCTGTGTGTTATATAGACAAATGAATTCCCGAAATTTCATTACTCTACGTTCACTATTATTTGGTTTTGCAGTTTTTTTCCTCAGTGTATAAATAAGTAAATAAGTCGTTCTCGGAGCGCGTAGGTTGCGGACAGCAGGGCAATTGATCTGTAGCTCTTAGCGCTATAACCTAGTATTACATGTTTCAGTACAGCGATGACACTATACCGTTTTAGTTGCATATTGCCGGTTGGCATCATATCTGTGTATAAGTGAGATGTACATACTGTACATACTGTCACTATAGATATTGTCAAACCCTGGGGACTTCCTGCCTTAGTAGGTTTAATCCCTGCTGAAACTTCTATACAACTGAAGAGACGGAAAGGTTCGGTTCCTGTAGCTTCGGTTTTTAGGGTTCTAAGTTCTCGTTCCATTTTGATTGTACGTTCATTACGTCTTGATGCTCTGAATGTGGGTCCTAGATGTGATGCAATGGGTCTTGCATTAGCTGTTGTTTTATTCCTTGGTGTGGGAGCTGTGATTTCTAGTTTCGTTAGTAACGCCCAGGCTTGTCTATGAGAGGCATCAAAATTAAGGCTTTCTACTGTTTCCACCTACTTCTGCCTAACTGTGTCAGGTGCAACAGTAAACACATAATCTAACTTACCAATATGCCACCCAAATCATCAATCCCAATTTACTACAACGAGTACAGCTCAGCGCGTCTGCCTCACCACAACCGCTTCACTTCGTAAACGGATACTTTGTCTTCCATTCGTCAGAGAAGCACCTTCGGATTTGCACAATAGACTTATAGGTTGGCTCTGAATGTATATATACTAAACACTGCCGTGACATCGCAGTTATTATAAGCGCTTGTTCCGGTCCCGAAATTGGAAATTTGCGCTAAAGACTACGGGACCGAACTGCTGAGGTCATCGGTCCCTAGGCTTATGCGCTACTTAAACTCATTAAACTCACTTACGCTAAATACAACACACACACCCATGCCCGAGGGAGGACAGGGTAGCTGCGCAAACCGCGACAAGACGCCTTGATCACGCTGCTATTCCGCGCTTCCTCCGCTCCCGAACTTAACGCGCACTGGCCCACGCACGCTCGCCGATCAAGAGACTTCAATACGCTTCACACAAAAAGAACCACGCTTCTAAGATGTCACGGCACGGAGCAACGCCTAAAATGTAATCGAGGATTCCTTAAATAATTTTTGCATCGGCTTATGAGAGTCGATTCGTCCTACTGGCCGACCGCGGTGGTCTAGCGGTTCTAGGCACGCAGTCCGGAACCGCGCGACTGCTACGGTCGCAGGTTCGAATCCTGCATCGGGCGTGTATGTGTGTGATGTACTTAGGTTAGTTAGGTTTAAGTAGTTCTAAGTTCTAGGAGACTGATGACCACAGATGTTAAGTCCCATAGTGCTCAGAGCCATCGTCTTACTGCAAGTGTGGAGAACAAAACACTACCCACCAGGTGGTAAACCAGCAATGTCCAACTACATACAGTGGGGATACTACTACTTGAACTACCGAGCTTCGGATGCAGGGGACCCCTCAGCTTCACAAAGCTTGTATCTGCTGCGACGTTGGGTGCATCAGACAATTAGCGAGCTCCCCTTCTGCTTTCGGCGGGGTACTATCAGTGGACGGAGATCAACCAATCATGAAAATATAAAGTAAAACAGTGATGATTTAGCGTTGTGCGGAAATTTTATACATAAGAAACGCAACATTAAGAATTGTGGTGTTGGAGCCATGAACCGTTGTTTGCGTGTAGGGAAGAGTGCGTTAGTGAAATGACTTTTTCAATTGTATTCTGTGAAAGAAAATGTTAGCGTTATAAAATGTGAGATACCTGAATGCTTTTCAAATCAATATGCAACATAAAAATATAAAAATAATGTTAAATGAAGATGAGTCGCCACACGCTTGCGATCCCTGAAACCTCTGTTCTGTGGGTTCTTCGTGGTTGTTACATCAGTAGCGGAAGTAAAGAACGATTGCGGTTTCGACAAAACGGATATTGAAAAACCGCAGGAACGAAATATCAGAAGAACCACATCATGTAGCCCGATGTGTGAGAGTTAAAGCCGCCATCCCAGATTATCGAAAGGACTGCGGAAGCAGAGCAGATGCTCTTCACCCTTCGCATTCGCTAATATTCAGCAGGGCAGTTCCTGCCATTAAGGGAGCTGAATAAAATATTAAGCTGGAAAACAGAGATTAATCTGGACTGAAAGTAATTGCTGATGACGGGTGTGTATTCGTTCCTTACACAAAACACAGGCATATATTTTATAACAACAGTGATGTAGCAGAGAGGTATCACAAAATACTGTAAGTTGTTTGTCGGCTTCCGATATGTACACTTCGAAAGTGCTCGTTGGCATCTTCTTACTACATAATCTTATGCTACAATATTCAGCACAAATGGTGCGGAAAAAATACTTCATAATTGGGCACGTGTGATTATATGTAATGTAATTACACGTTTATCGGAAGAGGCAAACGAGAAAGCAAATACGAAAACTATACTTCCAGCAGCAGTAAATGCTAGCAATTCCGATCGCAGACTAAAGAACGTCGGAAATCAAAGGTACTGCTAGACTTTCCGGAGATTCGCCACTGTGGAAAGCTGTGGAAGACGGCAATCAAAATATTATTTTCTGGTAATATTGTGTAAGACGTACGTCGTTTTCGTACCTCTTACACTGATAGTGCGAACGATTAATTTAGATTGGTTTCGTATTACTTTTTTCCGTTTTTTCAATTAAGTGAGTAATACCGTTGCCTTCTCTGATCAGCAAATTCCAACAACTCTTTGCGTCAGAGTGTAAGATTAATTGTGTTTTAGGACGGATTTCTGCTGCTCTGCCTTCGTGAGGGAGCACAAGGAGGATCCGTTAGCTTTCGTGCCAGAACAGCGGGCTGAGGACAAAAAAAAAAAAAAAACTCGTCGGCGTGTTTCGGTGTATAAACAGATATTCTTCACATTTCTCGGAGTGACCTGTAGAAGTTACTTCCAGACTTCTTTTGGCCGAAGGGCGCCGAATAATATGCATTCCTAGGCTCTCCCCTAGGTTTCTGATTGGTCTATACTGTCACGCGTATAGGCGTGACAATGGATATCAGTCGGTGCGGACTGCGATGAAACGCAGGCAAGGTCCTGTCTTAGTCGCTGGGGTAAAGACAGACGGCTTTTGGGACGCCAGGAGGACAGCCGTATTAGCTCTGTGGGAACGAAGAGTACAGTCTAGACACTTTTGGGGTTGCTGAAAGTGCAGTCTGATATACGTGCAATTGTATGTAGCTCATCAGATTGCGTTGCCAAGTTAAAGAGACTATGAAGAATAATTTCGTTTCTTTGCATAGTCTGTTAGCTAAGAGTAACTGGGAGCGAATTTAGTACTGAGGTTCTCATGTTTTGGGAGCTGCATAAATCGGAGACTTCTAGAATGCAGTGGATAAGTGGTGAAAGATCGCATATGTTGCTGCCGTAGGGAGCTGCCCGAGTCTGCACGCTGAAACGGCAAGAAATGTGTAAATGTAGGAGTGGTTAGCGGTAAGTTGTGCACCCCCGAGTAACTGATAGCTTCATCAGTATTTTATCTTTCATCTTTCGAAGAACATTTCAATAACGAGACTATTAAAATCACCGTTTTAGTTCTTGATAGTGCTCGGTTTCTTCTTTCAGGAAGGCTTGGTTGCGCTATGGCCCATTCAATTACTAACCACTGATGTTTTGTACAGTGGAGTTCTTACTTGTCTCCCACAGTCAGTTTTATACATGCTGTGTAGCTTTCTTTGTTAAGGTTTTCCGTAGTTGGCATTAACGTAGCATGTCTGGTGTTTGTATGATTGACACTGCCTCCACGGTAGTATCCATTTCCTCACTGTACTCACTATGACCTCTCCCGATCTTTCTCCCATTTAGTTCGACTCCGTTGCGAATTGTGCCGCACTGTTAGATTAGTTTCCCTTATTTTGCTGTCAAACTGGATGTCAGTTGTCAAGAGAATGTTAATAAATATCGTAGTTTTCTACGCTTCTTTAAAATTTATTTTTTCCCCGTCTCACGTAGTTGTAATCGGTGGTATAAATCAGAAAGATACCAACTGCACGCAAAGATCTACGAATCGTCATAGTAGGGCTGTACTGCACTAGCATTGCCATGCTTAGTGTAAGATTCAGATCCCTGTTTTGGATTCAGGGCTTAAGTGATTCGTTTTGTTGTGGATAAAACCCGGTACGGCCATTGAACTTGTCGTTGACGAGCAATTCGAAAATATTAGAGAAACGTTTTGGATTCACTGATGAGGGAAGACACTAATATACTTGTCGCTTACTAGTGTAGGTCAGCAAAGACCACGTTTTAAATTATCAAACGTCTGTCAATTACAGCCCCATGTCATGTCCAGTGATCTCTCCTACTATGAATCATAATAAAGCAACATGTTATCGTGGGAATAACACATAATTTTCAAGTGACATATATTATTTTTTTAACGTTGTCAGTGTAGTGGGAGCCGACTTTTTCCTTTACGATACATGTTATACCCCACCTTTGTTTTATAAGATTTCCATTTGTCTGCACGTTGTCGATATGGTTTTCATTCATCTGATGTTTTGTTTATGCGATTAAAAGTAAAGACACTGCAGAAGACTAAGAATTTCAGAAGTGAGAGAGGACAAATTGCTCTCTTACCTATTTTCCATAAATATTTTTGTTCCAACGTTACTCAACTGGTACGACGCCCCAGACAGTTAAGAGCCTGAGCAGGCACTGATGGAGCTAAAAGCATGACGAACTTTTATGGTTCTTAGTTCGTAGAAACGGCATGTTTGAAGTTGAAAGCAAATGGCGGCGAGGCATCCCTTAGCAGACCTTGCCGGAAAAGCCGACGGCCGCATAGGCTGATGATGTACATGTTCCGCTTTTATCCCGCCCATGCTTGCTCGGTGGCCAGACGGGCAGGCCGCTACGCGTTGCCAAAAGAACGGGCAGGCTGCTTCACTCCCACCCAAGCCAAGCAGAACCCAACCTGGGCAGGCTGCAGGAAACTTGCTTGCCTGCCCATATTACTGCTGAGCTGCGTTACGCGGCCGTATAGTCTGCGCGCGTCATTGCCATATTATGAACGTTAATTAACAGTTTTTATTTTACCTGAGCACTAAAAGACAAACCCCAACAATATATATATATATATATATATATATATATATATATATATATATATATATATATATATACATATACTTACTTACTTACTTATCGCGAATGGACCCAGAAGGATCACGCAAAGCTTTCTGACGTCGTTTCTTCCATACTTCTTTCATTCGTTCTCCATGTTTTCTTTTTCTTTCTTCTGTCCATTTTGTTCCTGGTCTCTTTAGTGCTTCCTTCTCCGACAATACAATCCACTTTTCCACCTTATTTCTAAAAGTTTTTCTATCTTTGACATCTTTAAGTTCAATATTTGCTTTTTGTAAATCTAATTTTACTTGGCTAATCCATGGTGTTGTTGATTTGACTTTTTCTATGTAAGTGAGAATTCTGTTGGTGAGTCGTGTGGGGGGAAGTCTAGTGACATGTCCATAAAATTTTAATCTTCGCCTTCTTATGTCTGCTGCCAGGTTTGATATAGTTTCTGTGGTTCTTCTTGATTGTATCCGATATCCTTCTTCTGTTAATTTTGGACCTAAAATCTTTCTCATAATTTTGCGTTCTTCTTTTAGTATTTTTTCTAAATCACATTTTGTGTGGAGTGTGAGCGTTTCACTAGCATATAGTGCTGCTGGCTTAATTACTGCGCAGTAGTGTCTGATTTTTGTGTTCGAGGAGATGCATTTTTTATTGTATATTTCATGTGTCATACCATATGCTCTCTTCATTTTCTGTTGTCTGATCCGCTGTGCAACTTTCTCTCCTCCGGTTGGCTCCAAAATTTCACCTAGGTATTTAAAATGTTTTACTCTATTTATTTTTCCATATTTTGTGTTCAAACTGTGTATATGGAATTTCGTACAGAAAAATTCTGTCTTTTGAAACGAAATTTGTAAACCTACTTTATCCGCGCATTCCTTAAGGATCTCTATTTGTTTGGTGGCGATTTCTTCATCATCTGCAAGTATGGCCAAGCCGTCCGCGAATGCTAAACAAGATATCTCCACGTTGTCTTTGGTTCTACCAAGATGGATTGGTTTCCAGTAGGATTGATTTTTTAATTCTTTTTCCCATTCCTTAATGACTTTATCCAGGACTATATTAAACAGAAGTGGAGATAGCCCGTCACCTTGACGTACTCCAGTTTTTATGAGAAAAGGTTCAGAGATTTCTCCCCTGAATTTAACTTTAGATACAGTGTCTGTCAGTGATTCTTTGATAAGCCTTAGTGTTTTGGAGTCAAGTCCAACTTCCTCTAAAATGTTAAACAAAGATTGCCGGTCAATTGAGTCATAGGCTTTCTTAAAATCTACAAATGTACAAATTATGGGGGCATTTCTAATTGCTTTGTGTTTTAATATTGTCTTTAAATTAAATATTTGTTCTATGCATGAGCGACCGGGGCGGAAGCCTGCTTGATAATCACCAATTTGGCGTTCCAGCTGCTCTTGTGTTCTTTTCAGCAGGCATGTTGAGAGAATTTTGTAGGTGACTTGTAAAAGTGAGATTCCCCTGTAGTTATTGACATTTGTTCTGTCTCCTTTTTTATGTAACGGGTGAATAAGGGCACATTTCCAATCCTCTGGTAATTTTTCTGTTTCCCAAATTTTTATTATTATTTTTGTGAGCTCTTGCAACGTCTTTGGTCCTAGGTTTTTTAATAGCTCTGCAACAATGCCATCTTCGCCAGATGTTCTATTATTTTTTAAGTTTTTAATGTGACATTTGATTTCTTCCTGTGTTGGTGGTAATGAATCCGGTTGAGCGTTGGCACTGATTTCTTTGGGAAACCTTAAACTAGGTTCTGGGCAATTTAGTAGGTTAGAAAAATATTGAGCCAGTTTTCCTGGTTTGTTAGAGCTAATTTACCATCTGGTTTTCTGAAACATAAATTTTGAGGGATATATCCTCGCATTTTATCTGCGAAAGTTCTGTAGAAGTCTCTTGTATTATAGTTTTGGAAATTTTCTTCTATGGCATCCAGTTGTGCCTTTGTGTACTTCCTTTTTGCTTGCCTAATAGATTTTGAAACCTGTTTTCTAACCTCGTTAAATAAATGTAGACTTTCTTGTGATTTTTTACTGTTATATTCTTGAAATGCCTTTTTCCTCCTTTCCAATGCATTTTCACAGTCTGAATCCCACCAAGGGTGTTTGAATATCTTTTTCAAGGGAATAGTTTCCTTAGCTATTCGCGTGATTTTAGAATGAAATTCTTCCCATGTGTTTGCCTTTTCCTTCTCTCATTCTTCTTTTACTTTAGATTCTTTAATTTTCTTGGTGTCATATTTCTGTATTTCTGTTTTCTTCTGATGACTTCTTCGTGCTGTAAACTTGATTTTAATTCTAGTTAGGTAATGGTCTGAATCAATGTTTGCTCCTCTGCGTACTTGGACGTCGTAAATTTCTTTCTGTACTGGGTATGAAATCGCCACATGATCTATTTGAAACTCGCCAATTTGTAGTATAGGAGATCTCCATGTCTTTTGTTTTCTTGGACATTTTCTTAGAGATGTTGACATTATCTTCAGGTTATTCTGCTTACATAGTTCGACGAGCCTTGTACCATTTTTATTGGTAAATTTATGTGCAGGATATTTGCCTACGGTTTTTTGGTGGATTTTCTCTCTACCAATTTGGGCATTAAAATCGCCGAGTAGAACTTTTGTATCATCTTTTGGAATCTTGGCCATTATATTCTCCAAATTTTCCCAGAACTTTTCTGTTTCTATGGGGTTTTTCTTGTTGTCTCCGTTTGTGGGAGCATGAACATTAACCATTGTGTATGTTTCGTTGGCACATTGTAAGCGCATCGTCATTATCCTATTATTTACGGGAGTAACTTCCTTGATGGAGCTGAGCACGCTCTTGTGTATGATAAACGCCATCCCGAGATGGGGGGCTCCTCTTCCGTTTCTTTTATCCGTCTTGCTCTTAAAGATGCGATAGTTGCCATAATCTGATGTTTCTTCATCTGCAAAACGTGTCTCCTGTAAAGCTAGTATTACTATCTTTTGCTTTTCAAGTTCTGTTGTAAGGTTCAGAAGTTTTCCTGGTTGGATTAATGTATTTATGTTAAAGGTTCCAATGTATGTAGGTGTTTTAAGTGGAAGTTTGCCAGAGAGCTCCGACTTTCTCTGATGTAATCGTGTAAGTCCAGGTTCCCCAGAATCCGAATTCCTGGTTGCCATCTGTTGATGGGTGGATTGGTTACCACCTGGAGTAATGTTGTTATTACTTGCACGAGTCATACTTGCTTGTAATCAAGTTGGTCCAGTGTTTCCACTGGGTGTTTAGAACCAGGGATTGTTAGTTCCTGGCGCGTTATGACCAGCCGCACATTGTGTGAACAGACGCTGACCAGGATGCCGATGGTTCCCACTTCAGACGCGTCCTGGATTTGGGTGTTGACAGTGCTTATTGTAATGGCGGCACTTACTCGCCATGACACAGCAACGTCTTCAGGTTCTGTGGTTTTTGAATCAGTGTGACCCTTGCCAAAAGTCACCCTCCCACACCCTCGTGATGCTGCCGCCTCGGTCCGGGACTGCTTATTTGGGTTTCCCCTTATTCGCAGCTGTCCACCATATCTGATGGATCGTTCGCTATCCGCCACCTGCGACCCGCCCTGTACCTGTATATATATATATATATATATATATATATATATAGGTGTTACAAAAAGGTACGGCCAAACTTTCAGGAAACGTTCCTCACACACAAATAAAGAAAAGATGTTATCTGGACATGTGTCCGGAAACGCTTAATTTCCATGTTAGAACTCATTTTAGTTTCGTCAGGATGCACTGTACTTCCTCAATTCACCGTCAGTTGGCCCAATTGAAGGAAGGTAATGTTGACTTCGGTGCTTGTGTTGACATGCGACTCATTGCTCTACAGTACTAGCATCAAGCACATCAGTACGTAGCATCAACAGGTTAGTGTTCATGGTTTTGCAGTCAGTGCAGTGTTTACAAATGCGGAGATGGCAGATGCCCATTTGATGTATGGATTAGCACGGGGCAATAGCCGTGGCGCGGTACGTTTGTATCGAGACAGATTTCCAGAACGAAGGTGTCCCGACAGGAAGACGTTCGAAGCAATTGATCAGCGTCTTAGGGAGCACGGAACATTCCAGCCTATGACTCGCGACTGGGGAACGACGAGAACACCTGCAATGGACGAGGCAATTCTTCGTGCAGTTGACGACAACCCTAATGTCAGCGTCAGAGAAGTTGCTGCTGTACAATGTTACGTTGACCACGTCACTGTATGGAGAGTGCTACGGGAGAACCAGTTGTTTCCGTACCATGTACAGCGTGTGCAGGCACTATCAGCAGCTGATTGGCCTCCAAGGGTACACTTCTGCGAATGGTTCATCCAACAATGTGTCAATCCACATTTCACTGCAAATGTTCTCTTTACGGATGAGACTTCATTCCAACGTGATCAAACTGTAAATTTTCACAATAAACATGTGTGGGCTGACGAGAATCCGCACGCAATTGTGCAATCACGCCATCAACACAGATTTGCTGTGAACGTTTGGGCAGGCATTCTTGGTGATGTTTCGATTGGACCCCATGTTATTCCACCTACGCTCAATGGAACACGTTATCATGATTTCATACGGGATACTACCGGTGCTGCTAGAACATGTGGTTCATGCACGATGGAGCTCCTGCACATTTCAGTCGACGTGTTCGTACGCTTCTCAGCAACAGATTCGGTGACCGATGGATTGGTAGAGGCGGACCAATTCCATGGCCTCCACGCTTTCCTGACCTCAACCCTCTTGACTTTCATTTATGGGGGCATTCGAAAGCTCTTGTCTACGCAACCCCGGTACCAAATGTAGGGACTCTTGGTGCTCGTATTGTGGACGGCTGTGATACAATACGCCATTCTCCAGGGCTGCATCGGCGCATCAGGGACTCCATGCGAAGGAGGGTGGATGCATGTATCCTCGCTAACGGAGGACATTTTGAACAATTCCTGTAACAAAGTGTTTGAAGTCACGCTGTTGCTGTTTCCCGAAAGTTTGACCGTACCTTTTTGTAACGCCCTATATATATATATATATATATATATATATATATATATATATATATATATATATAAGGACAAAAAATATTGGGTTTTATTTGTACATTCTTCCTTTACGCGTATATTTCGGGCTTATCATCTATATAAATTTAAATGAATTGCCAAATGTGTTGATAAGCGTAAAACTCGAGAACGGCTGGACCAATTCGACTAATTTTTTTGCTGTGTTCGTAATTCTCAGGACAAGGTCTTCATGAAATAAAATTTTTGCAAAATCGACCGAAAAATAGGAAAATTTGAGATAAACTGAAAGTGCGTTTTCATTGTGTCCGTGTGCTTGTATTGCATACAATCTTGATAAAATTTTGCGCACTATACCTTGAAACCAAGAGGAAGGTCACAGTCCACATAAAATTTCGTAGGGTGCATGGCAGAGGTTACTTTACCTAACGGAATTCGACAAATTGTACGTTTTTATTCCGATCTTGATGAAATTAGGCACAATTGATATTCAAACCAGGATGAAGGGCGCTGTCTGCTTAAAATTCTGAATGGTGCGTGGCGGAGGGTACTTTATTTACACACTTCTACCCCAACCTACAGTTTTATTCCGATCTTGAAGATGTTTTGCATACTTGACCATCAAGAGGAACATGACTGTCTACATAATATTTCAGACAGTGCATGGAATAGATTACCTTACAAAAGGTTTTGACATCGTTTGCGGGTTACTATGAAAGTTGGCTCATGTACGCATGTTTCCATGGGGATGGTTTTCGAATATTTTCATATGCATCTTTGTATATATATATATATATATATATATATATATATATATATATATATATATATATATATATATATGTGTGTGTGTGTGTGTGTGTGTGTGTGTGTATACACACATTTTTTTAAACGAAATGTCTGTGATCTTTTTGAAATTTGAGAGATGTCTGACACATTCACAGTCATCGTGTTTGACAATTCGCGCTCAGCAAATGTCGTTTAACAGTTGCAAACCATTTTTGGTTGAGCGTACGTGTTATATTGGCTAAAAAAAACCTTGATGGTAACGAAATGAATTTTCAGATTCAAAATATGATACCTGGCGAATTGATGATATACAAGTCGGTTTATTCCGTTACTAACCAAGATGATGTAGTCAACTACCCTACGGAATTTTTAAATTCGCTGGATTTAACCGTATTACCGCCTCCCAATCTGCAATTAAGTCGGATCGGCAATCATTACATTGCGAAAGGTAAACCAGCCACGTCTTTGTAATGGCACCCGGCTTGCGGTGAAAAAATTAAAGAACAACGTAATCGAAGACACAATTTGAAAAGGAAAATACAAAGGTGAAGACAGTTTGATTCCACGTATCACTATGATTACGACCGACATGCCATTCGACTTTAAACGGTTATAATTTCCAGTGCAGCTTGCATTTGCCATGTCGATAGATAACTCGCAAGGGCAGTCGTTATATGTTTGTGGGATCAATCTTGAAAATCATGTTTTTCACATGGCCAAATCAATGTCGCATATTCCCCTGTCGGGACACCTTCAACATCATTTGTTTACGCACCAGAAAACAAAACTATCAATGCTGCGTATCAAAAAGTATTACAATGAATGCTACCTAGCAATAAACTGTGACACTGCTTCACTGATCACCACAAAAATTGACATATATGAGTTTTCATAGGTGAAGAGGAGATGAACTGAGGTGGCGGAGTCCAACAGAGAGAGGACGAGGAGAAGTATTGAGGGTGGGTGGAGATAGACCAAAGGATGAGGAGTGGGGGGGAGGTGAACAGAGAGATAGTAGGAGAGGAATGAATGGATAGAGAGAAAATAGGGGAGGGAATAAATAAATGGAGTATGGAATAAATAGATGCCCAGGCAACGCCGGGTTTTCAGCTAGTTGTGAAATATAAAAGTATTTCTTCGAGGCTTCACAATCTCTCAATACTGTATATTCTCCATTCGAACCACCACCAGATCACATCTCAAATGGTTCAAATGGCTCTGAGCACTATGGGACTCAACTGCTGTGGTAATCAGTCCCCTAGAACTTAGAACTACTTAAACCTAACTAACCAAAGGACATCAACATACACCCATGCCCGAGGCAGGATTCGAACCTGCGACCGTAGCAACAGCGCGGCTCCGGACTGGAGCGCCTAGAACCGCACGGCCACCGCGGCCGGCATCACATCTCAAACAGGTTTGTGTAGCAAGCAGAACAATCACAGAAAATGGAGCTTCTTTGTACACTAAAAGCTACAGGCAGCCTCCAGGGTTGTAGATAACGGGGAGGGGGGGGGGCAGCCCCCCCCTCCCCCCCAAGCCCATGAACATAGTGTTTTCTGTTTTAGTGGAACGCAATGCAGTCTGTGTTGCAGTTTTCAACACTGAAACGAATGGATATTTGTACTAAAGAAGTGAACATCCGCCCCCCCCCAAAAAAAGAAGATTGGTTCCCTCCCCAGAAGAAGAAATTATTTACGCCCCTGATATCCACTGTATTGCAATGAGAACCAAATTACGATTTTGGAAGTCTACATTCTTTAACTTTAGTATGTTTCAGCCAAGTATGACACCAGTTATACAAATATTTAGCTACTTTTCCAGGATGTATATTACTGTTTCTGTGAATTCATTCGAAGTTGGCAAAATCATTCTAAATTGCCAAAATGCATTTTAACAAAATCGAACCGCTTGTTTCGTATCCATTTCGTCTGAAAACTATAGCACTGGGAATACAATGGTGACTCTTAGCCATTTTTCGCAGCGTCTACGTTTGCATCATGAGAGTCCACACTTGTAGTCTAGGTCTGCGTCATGAGGGACTATAGTTCGGACTCTCATGATGTAGATTTAGACGACGAGTGTTTAATTGCATGATGCAAACCTCAATGACGATTGTAGACCCTCATAACACAGACCTAAACGACGAGTCTCAACCTTCGTGACGCTGACGTAGACGCTGTGGAGAGTGGCTCAGATTTTCCATTATATTCCTCCTACAATACATTCGTGGAAAAAGACGCTCTTCATTTTGAAAGCGTTTGTAGTGTCTAGGTCTTCAGCATCTTGACACTGCTTGTGGGATTCCCCTTAATATAGAACTACAGGAATAAAATTACATTTCGCAATGTGTGTGGAACTCAACAAAATAAATTGTAATTTTAACGCATAATGTGTATTGCCTTAATCCACAAATGAATATTTTACTTTGCAGAACACTTTTCAATATAAAATATTTAAAAAATTTCCTTCAGTTCCCCTGAAAGTATTATTTAGACCAAACCAGATACTCCTAAAAATATTTGGCTACTTTTGCAAACACAGGTAAAAGAAAATGATTTGCAAACAATAATAAACGTCACTTGGGAGGATTGAAATCAAAAAGTTTAGTCTGAAATAAAAATGAACTGTATGCAGCACAAAATTTCTATCTCTGAAATTGACGCCTAGAAAGCACAAGAAAGAAAACTGCACTCTTAATTAGTAAATTTGTACTCAAACTTATAGTTTGCATTAAGACGTGTCGTTTTTCGCTAATTAGGTTTCGAGCGCAACTAAAAATTCTCTCACCAGAGGCACTAGTGGCTAGTATATTTAATTTTTTTCTTGCCACAAGCGCGAGTCGAGGAAGTCATTGGGAGTTATTTTTCCACCACTGTAGAATATCTGCCTCGTTCACACAGTGTTCTTGCAAGTATCTGCTGACTTCATCATGTAGGAGAGGAGACTATTCTGCCCAGTCTTCAAATTTCGTCATTTTGTACGGTCCTGGATTTGTTTCTTGGGTGCTGTGATTGGGCACTTGTACTAAATCTATACAGGTTCCAATTAATATTTGCAGAATAATGTGAAGATCGTACTACACATAGTTGAAATTATAATAGTTTTTCGATAATGTTATCATTTATCCACATAAAACTTTTCGGGATTTGGTATCTCGTCTTAATGTAAACAACTACTGCTGCTGGAGAAAAACCAACGTTTCGGCCACGATTGCAGCGGCCTTCTTCTGGGTCTAATCATGGCCGAAACGTTGGTTTTTTTCTCCAGCAGCAGTTGTTTTTTACATTATGACGCGGTAACAAACCCAGAAAACTTTTATGTCGACTGACTCTGGCCACGGAATCCTACGCAATTATACTATCATTTACCTTCCAGTAAAGTCACCAGAAGATCAAAGCTAACTGCAGAACGATTTCAATAAGCTATATATTTTTTGTGTGAAAATTAGCAGTTTGCAATAAATAATGAAAAGAGCGAGGTTATCCGTGTGTGTACTAAACTAAGTACGTTAAACTTCGTTTACAAGATCAACCAGTCACGTCTAAAGTAGATTCTACATAATACCTCTGATTACAAAATGGCTCTGAGCACTATGCGACTTAACTTCTGAGGTCATCAGTCGCCTAGAACTTAGAACTAATTAAACCTAACTAACCTAAGGACATCACACACACCCATGCCCGAGGCAGGATTCGAACCTGCGACCGTAGCGGTCACGCGGTTTCAGACTGAAGCGCCTTTAACCGCACGGCCACACCGGCCGGCCCTCTGATTACAATTACGACCTACTTATTTAGGAATGGACACATAGAAAATGTTGTAGGCGTTCTAATGACAAAACACTCTTTTGGAGCATTGCTACGCAATTGGAGAGCCTTTTCTGGTACGATTTATGGAAGAGGTCTAAAGAGTCTAAAGAAGGGCAGCTCGTTTGGTATTATCGTGAAACAGGGGAAAGAGTATCGCGGAAATTATACAGGAGTTGGGGTGGGAATCATTACAACAATGACGTTATTTTACGTGGCGTGATCTATATACGAAATTTTGATCACCAACTTACACCTCCGAATTCGAAGATATATTGTTGAGTCCCATCTACATTGGAAGAAATGATCATCAGAATAAAATACAAAAAAGCAGCGCTTAGACGGAGAGATGTAGGTGTTTTATCCTGCGCGAAATTCTAGAATAGGAGACAAATAAGTTGAGAGTGGTTCGATGAACCCTCAACCAAGCACTTGCGTGTGACTTGCCGAGTACCCATGTACATGTAGATGAAGAACATATGCATTATCTTAGGAGCTTACCTTCAGCACACATCTGTCATGCTGCTTGGTAAACATCAATTTTTTCATCCTCGGTTAACTTTCTTAATGTGCGGTAGCTAGGCACCATAAACGTTGCAATTTTATGCAACATACGAACGCACATTTTCTGTTCTAGGAAGGCACCAGCGGCTTGTTTCAAAGGTTTCATGTCCTGATAATACATTTTATCAACATACATATTTCACAAGTGGTTCTATAATATTCAGATGGAATAAAATTTAAAACTTCTTCATCGTTATCCCGTACAGTGCAGTGAACATTTAAGGCATAAAACCACGGTAGAACTAAATGTAGGGTTGGCTCCTTGTCACCCTCTAGATCAACTGTGGCTTCTTTAAGCGGCTTAAGAAATGCTATAAGCTGGCCAGTTATTAGGCGGTCATAACCCAGCATCTTATCAGAGGCACCTTCGTTATGTAAGACAGCCATCACTGAATCAGTCTGAAAATGGACTGATACAAGCATGTCAAAATAACTATTCCAACGAGTTGAAACCCACTGCTTTAAAAATGAGTTCAGTCTCACATAGAGACCTCTTCTCTTGAAGTAGGAAACCGTAGCCTGCACTGTATTAAGAATGGCTAATATATTTGAAACATTTTCTTTCAAAAACTGTTTGCTCAGAACATGTTTCAAGACTGTTTATACTATGAGCCCTGCATGGAAGACGCTGATATATTTCGAGAGCTTTGACAATGCTACTGCCCTGGTCTGTGACAAACGTAATTTTCGCAATGTCTTCACGAGAAACACTAATAGTTTCTAGGCGATCTTCCAACTCGTTTAGAATATTCGAGCCAGTTTTTGAGCAGTCAGGAAACGCAGAGCACATCACTACATATTTATTCAAACGCCAGTTTGAATTTTTGTAATGCATTGTCACGGACATGTAATGCACCACTTTGTAATTGTCTGTCCATAGATCAATTGTACTGGCACATATACCAGAACGAATCTCATGCACTATATCTGGGAGCATTTTGCTGCGCACTTTATCAGCTAAGGTTTGAACTTTCCTAGCTACTGTCATTTGGGAAGCCATCATATTTTTAATATCAACTGAGCCATAGTTTTTACCTATGTCGATCAGTGTCTGCCCCAAATTAAGAAATCCTTCTCCCTCTATAGTGATAAATGGTCTCAGGTCCTTAGCACACATTTCGACCACTAAATCTTTGTCCCCTTTCAATGTATTTACGGAGTGAGGCAACTGCTTGTCAAATTTGCACACATGTCATAACATACTCGAGGTTCCCGGATAAGTACTTAAGAGCTTTTTACATAGTTTGCATTTAGACACACCTACCGATTTATTTGAAGCGGCCTCATAAACACACGAAAACGTTTCTCATGCGGCACTTGTGCTCTGTTTCGTTATCAGCATGTATTCGCCAGTTGTCAATTTTGTTTCAATCTCACTAAAGTTCGACCTATTCATTGTGCTGCCCCCACCGTTGCGATAAATGAACTGCGGGCTAAGTACCTGGCTACTCTAGTCACGATAGCTTGACAGCGCAACCTGTTGTCAGTCGCAGCAAGATGAGAGGGTCCTGTGAAGCTTGGCCGGCCTGCGGGAACCTAGGTAGCTCGGGCATGCGGGAGCCCTAGTTGGCCGCATTACCCACTATGTCTCAGTATACGCGCACTCTTGTGTTTACGTCGCGGCAGGCTAACCTCCATGAATGGTTGCAGAAGAGCTAGGGGCAAGCAGGCTGCAACGGGAAATTGTACACCTCTGCGGGCCGACAAAGCAACCCCTAGTCGAGACGGGTCCTTAGGAGGACAATGTCCGCTTTAGCTGCATCGGCGTAAGCCGAAATCCGGGCTGGCGGCGACAGACTGAAGGGACGCAGCTACACAATGGGGTTATAAAGAGGACAATGTGGACTGCGCCACGCCTAATACATTGTTTTTGTGTTCACCAAAAACTGCAAATGGGCCTGTGACCCACTTCCATTGGCCTTCTTGGTCGTAAAGAAAGAGCTGGCGTCTAGGAAACGTTTATAGACAGAGTCTTTATTGCACCACATAGCTAGGCCTAACTAGCTCCAAGGCACAGGAAACCAAGATAAAGATATGTAAGACTGTATCTTTTCGCTTGTTGCCGTGGGAAGTGAAGCGAATTCAGGGTAAAACATCTGGTCTCACCACGAAAACTTAAAAATGGCTGTAATTGTCGGTTTCTTTCTTTTCCAGAGATGCAGGTCTCTTAACTCTTGCGCTGGTTCGTCGTGCGTTTGTGCTGGCGTGTAGGAGGGCAAATTTAGCGCCCTTAAAACTCTGTGGTTGGCTCAAGTCGAAATGGAAGGCCTTGTTGTTCGTATACTGTGCGGAAAAACGGGAATTGTTTCTATCTGGAGAAGTGCGAGGCACTCTCGCTCTAGACTTCGGTCTGGAAGCAACTTCTGGTCGAAGCTCTGGCAGGTGTGGTTGGTAATTGGAACCTGTCCTAAGACTGACTCAAGTAGCGAGAAGTTAGACTGGGGAGCCTGTGGTGAAGTTTTCGCAGTACCGACAGTGCGACTTCAAACGTCTCGGACTGCTCGTTTGTCGAGGGCACACTTATTGGATTTGGTTTACCAGTCTCGACGTTTGGCATCCTGGTGCGCTCTGCCGTATAAATGAACTGAATTGGTCCTTGGTACGACCAGCGAACTGGTGTGTCACACACTGAAATGTTCGGTGATTTCAAGGCTCTAGTGTGGAGCAAACTGGGCTCTGTCTGCCTGATCCCTACATCGTGGGATTTTTCATTTCTTTCATGGGCGCGATCTACTCATAGGTGCCGCACACGACTCGCCAGCTGCAAGTTACATCGCTGCACGAAGCAAGCAAGGTAAAGTACTGCTGTTCCAGCCTCGTCTAGGCATACAAACCCGAATCGCCACTTGCTCTGATCTGTACCAACATAGCCTAGTGTAGACTGAATAGCCAAGTCTGCTCAGCATTAGATTGACACAGAGAGCGTTATCCACATTTATAGGGCCAGTGTGTTTGACTTACTTGAGCCACCCAGGACCCTTGTCCATTGTGGTCTTAAAACACATCTTAATTGTTAACGATATTCTAACATAATATGTTTGAGTGTGATTAGGCTTGTCTTTGTTTCTTTTGTTTTTTTTGTGTTTGGAAAAATAAATTTTGTCAGTAAAGTGTCTTGCATTCTCAATGAAATCATCACTTTAATATAGTCCCCCAAGTGTTGACTTTCATTGTGTATGACCATAACACATAACCTTTCATTGTGTACAACCCTGCAAGGATATCATGCATTTTAGCGTTTGCTGCCAAATGTAGACTTTCAATTGAGCGTAGCCTGCCAGGATATTATCTTAACCATTCAATTCAGCGTACCCAGTAAGAAAATTTCCTTAAACTTTCTATGAGGCATCTCCTGCAAGTATCACCTTTTTATAGTAAGACGTTTGTTAACTTTCAATGTGGCGACCCTGCCAGAAATCTCGGTCTGATGGCGCCTTCTGTGACTGTAAGACCGCACTGATTAGCATAGTCATTCAGTTTGACGTCTCTTGTGCCAAATTTGGAATTGATGGCACCTTCTGTGACTGTCAGATCGTAGGCAGTGCTGCATAGTGAAGTTCGTGTTCCTCATGTTTAATGTGATGCACTTAGTAGAATGGATTCACGTTGCTGCCGCATGGACATAGTGCTAATATTTTGTTATTGTGTGTGTGTGCATTTTCATGTTTTGGTCGTAACTTTTGTGTCACTTGATTGTTTGTTTAAGATGGCGAACGGCATTGTGCTGATTTCTTAAGATTGTTTGAGATTTTCGTCAGTGATTGTAGACAAGCGTGCTGTTATTTGAATCCGTTGTCAGGAACTAGGAATCAATAGCTCAAGGGAGAGTAATTTAATGTAGAGTCTGTGTGGCACAGCAATGTATAGTTTTTAAATTCGTTTGGGTCAGAGTTAGGGTGCATGCTAATAAGAAAGATGAGACGTTTGCTACAGAGAACTGGAGTAATTGTGTTTTGTTAACCATGGATTAGCAATGACCAGGTAGATATTACAGGGGATTCTCAGGTATATGCATTTTCAGACCGCGGAGAAATGTCGAACGCTGAAGCTGCCAAGTTTGACCACCAGTCTCAGTCAGGTAACGAAAGTGATTAAAAGAAATTGATTAAAAGACCACAGCAAAACGAAATGTAGGCGCTGCTGGTACGAGGAACACCATCATTGAAACTGACACACCATAATCACAAAGAGACGTCATAGAATGACGGAATTTCTTTCATCTAGCCCGGAAGGTGTCAGCGGTGGATCTCAGTGTGAGCCTCTCATGCAATTCATGCAAGAGGAAGAAAGGAAGAGAGAAGAGGCCGAGAGAAAGAGACAAGAGGAAGAGGAGGAAAGACACAGATTAGTCATAAGAACGGTATCAGACGGTGTAGATGGTGTCAATAAAGAGATCGCAGGAATCCAAGAAGAGCTAGAGAAAGTCAAGAAGACAACAGTGCAAATGGTAGCCCAAGTAGCACGAAAGGACGCTTAAGTGGCCAGTGAAGATGTTAAACTGGCAAGATCTGAGGTGTGTAAAACAAAAAAGGCAATCACTGCTCTCCTAAAGCAAGGTAAAAGAATAGTTCAAGAGACCCATGGAATAAGAGTGAGGCGACTTGAACAGAAATCAAACAGGCTGAAATCTCTGAAGTAAAAAACCAGCAGACCCAAGTCGCCACGCAACAAAACGAATTGGCTAAGGACAATCGGCAGGAACGTGAGAGGTTCGCGAAATTACAATCTCGTCCGGTAGAGCGCCATCGAGAGCATCACAGAAGGGAAGAACATGTTTTGTGACCCTTCGAACCGCTTTATGGGGACACACCCTCGGCACATGGGCAAATGCAGTAGGAACATGCACCTGCTGTGGAGGAACGTGTAATCGAAAATGCTCCGTCGGTAAGACGCAGCATGTCAGAGACCGCGTCGGAAAACAATTGTACACGTCTACGGAGGACAGAAACGTTACGACGTGCGTCTGAAAACACGAGGGGACAACATAACAGGGCACGAGGATCGTTTGGACACTGATACATTGAATCACGCGCTACAGAAGAGAGAGATATTACGTACGGGGGACACGTCGAACCTTTCGACCACCAACCTTTCTTGACCATCAAGAATTTTCAAATCTAGAAGGAGGGAAACAACACAATACATCCCAAGACGTGGACGGCTCAGTACGATCACGTGCTACCAGAATCTTGGCCATTGAAGTACAAGTTCCAGTTTGTCTGTGGTTAATTACAAGGGAACCTCCCCATCGCACCCCCCTCAGATTTAGTTGTAAGTTGGCACAGTGGATACGCCTTGAAAAACTGAACACAGATCAATCGAGAAAACAGGAAGATGTTGTGTGGAACTATGAAAAAAATAAGCAAAATATGCAAACTGAGTAGTCCACGTGCAAGATATGCAACATCAAGGATAATTTGAGTTCAGGAGCGCCGTGGTCCCGTGGTTGGCGTGAACAGCTGCGGAACGAGAAGTCCTTGGTTCAAGTCTTCCCTCGAGTGAAAAGTTTACTTTCTTTATTTTCGCAAAGTTATGATCTGTCCGTTCGTTCATTGACGTCTCTGTTCACTGTAACAAGTTTAGTGTCTCTGTTTTACGACCGCACCGCAAAACCGTGCGATTAGTAGACGAAAGGACGTGCCTCTCCAATGGGAACCGAAAACATTTGCGTAAGGTCATAGGTCAACCGATTCCTCCACAGGAAAACACGTCTGATATATTCAATACGACACTCGTGACGGCATGTGCGTCACATGACAGGAATATGTTGTCAACCCACCTAATTTGTAGACTTGGCGAATGGGTAAAAAGATTCTTCTACCTTGCCCGATTTAGGTTTTCTTGTGGATGTGATAATCAGTCCAAAAAAGTGATGAAAACATAGGAGTTGTCACATAATCTGCATCAAATGAATGCAACAGTTTCACAGTCGCACAGTTCTCCCTTTGCTCTGTCAAAACATATGTTTTGTTTTGATGTTTGTTTAGGTGTAGCGTCCCCATACTACGGCGCGTTTACCTCGTATCGCATGGACGGACGGACAGATAATAATTGTCTGAAATTAAAAAATTTAACTTTTCACTCGAGGGAAGACTTGAACCATGGAGCTCCGCAGCTGCTTACGCTAACCACGGGACCACGACGCTCCTGAGCTAACATCTTCCTAGATGTTGCCTATATTGCGCATGGAGTACTCGGTATGTATATTTTGCTTATTTTTTCCATAGTTCCACACAACTTCTTCCTGTTTTCTCGATTGATCTGTGTTCAGTTTTTCGAGGCCTATCCACTGTGCCAACTTATAACTAAATCTGAGGGGGGTGCGATGGGGAGGTTTCCTTGTTAGAAGGGTCCATTGCAGAACATAAGCGCGGTTTTGCGGAGAGTTGTCGCTCCTACCAAGAATTTAAGGACTCGTTCCTCAGCACATATTGGTCCTAAGACACACAGGAGAGGATAAAACAGGCGATTATTTTAGAAAATGAGTTGGAATCCTCTGGGTACCGCAGTCCTGTCAAATTCTTCGACTCCCTGGTAAAAAAGAACCGGTTCTTAGATCACCCATACAGTCCCAAAGAAATTATCAGGCACTGCAACATTGAATTATCATTACGCTACCAGCAACTGCTCATCGGTAGGTGAAACGATTCAACTGAAGTTTTCAAGATCGAGCTGTGCGAAATCGAGTACGTGATTTATACTGACAACTTGCGGGGAAGATATAGAAATAATGACCGTAACTGGCCAGATTCGGTAGAGAGGAATGACGATGGACGAAATGTGGGAAAACATCGGTCGAATCGAAATCAAAATTCAAACTTCAATGGGAATAACCAGCCATTATAGGGATATAGGGGAAAACGAGGAAATTATAATCATAGCAAGCACAGGCTAAATTGAAACTGGAGGGTGCAGCAGGATTCGAACCAGTGCCAGCAGTATTCTAGGGACCAACAGCAAAGCAATAGCAGGACATAAAACGGTCAAGATCAGTGGAATGACCGACACCACAAATACGTGAAATTGAGACCACCTAACCAATCGCAGGGGTCATGCAGACAAAATTCAGCCAGGAATTGATACCATTCGTAGAATAAGTGTAAATAGTAGATTAATAGATCAGAGAAGGTGCAGTATGTAAATAGTCTCCATGGATGAACAGTTTAACGTAATTAATAAATTGATATTGTTGATATTGTGTTGTTTAGCGTAATTATCAATTTGTTGTATTTCGGAGTTCTTTTGTTTGTTTGTCATTCCCATTAGTTTTCAGCATGAGCCCTTGTTGAACGTGGTCAAATGAGTTGCGAATTTGTGACATCTTCACGCTAACATTCACTTGCTCGTGGCAGATTGAATTAATATTTTGTAGGCAATTATATCTCATCATCAGTAGGCAATTTTTTTGTGGCATACCAAACCAGGAACGTTGCAGTACTGTGTACTCTAAACAACTGAATACTGCTATTATTTGTTTGGGCCTCACAATTGTTGTTCGATTTCTGCAATTGAGCGTCGCACTCTGTCGGTAGCACGCTCGTAGAAGAGCCTTCACTGTTACCACCGTCTTAGATGAAAATGTTTCTGTTAGCTTTCCGCGGTCCAAGGGGCGGTTGTACGTCACTTTATGTTTTCGTGGTGCCTAGACGGCAAATCGTGCCATAGAGCATGTGCGTCTCGATTTTCGGATGTGTTTCGTAGGCAGTTAGCAGTCCACGCTTCGGGCGCGGGTCGTCGTTACGACTCGGTGTGATATAAGCCATCGCCTGTCTCATGGTGGAATTTCCCAGCGCCATGTGAGCGCCATCTGCGAAATATTGTGTATGGGGAATTAGCACAGACAAATGCAAGTCATGGTAGAGTGGCGAACCCAAAACTCAGTAACAGGAAGCAGAAACGAAAGGATGGACCATGGATGAGAGATAAATTAGAAAAACTAACAAAAACGTGCGCACACAAACAAAGATCGCTCACACCACATAATTTACGTCCATACAACGTCAACAGGGCCAGCAGTCATCAAATTTACTTTTGGACTTGCGTCGTTAGTAATAATGTAAATAAATATATTAAGTAAGGATAAAAAATTTTGTATTCATCTGTATTTTTTCCGTAAGCTGATTATATCGAAGTGATGATATTTGTGAGAGAATATGGCACTTGACCACTCTTGAGGATTGTGCGTACTTGACATCACGCCCCACGCCAGCCAGAGAGGACGAAGGGAGCAAACTGCGACAGAACAGGCCACGGCCAGCCGACACGCTCAAGTCATGCGGCCCAGCCGTCTATGGGTACAGGCAGCGGGACGCCACCACGTGCTGGCAACATCACCTAGCGGCCGATAACCCGCCAGACCACTATTCGAAGGACAAGAGAGTCACGTGGCACCACAGTGGGCGTTCACGCCAGGTCTGACTGTCTCAGCAGGATGCCGAGAGGGACTTGTCCCGTCGACAAAAGGCGAGCTATTCCGATGTCTGCCTCGGAATAGCCTCGGCAAGTGCATTCTGATGCAGAGGTGAACGGGTAGAGCAGGGGTGCCTCGCATCCCGCTCACGCTGAATGGATTTCTATGCGACTAGGTGGGTTGCACGTCAAATGGAACGCTGTCACACTAGTCGCTGACGACTAACTGCAGCCTGACGAGGATGACGCCTAGGGTCCAGCTCCAATCCGTAAGCTGCAAAGAAGCCGCTTGCTGCCAGTCGCCGAATGCTGCCTTGAAACAAGGGGGAAAGCCAGAGACATCTACCACCACATCTGCCACTTCATGTGCAAAGTGAGAGGCCATTCCACTCTGCCGCTAACTGCGGTTCTTCAGTCCTACCAGTCACGGTTTGGGCGAGTGCATAAGTGTCATGTTTTCAAGTCGCGTGACATTTTCGATTATAAAATTTGTCTTCCCAGGGACCCTTGTGGAGGGAGCGATAAAATACCTTTCCATAATATCACTATCTAATATCTTTTTGTGTCTCTGTATGTGTCAATTGAAGTGTCTTGATTGTTTTCTATGTTCTTCTACACATTTATTAATGCTCTGATTGTGTGCCTGTATTAGTTTTCATGTCGTGGAAAATGATACAAAAATTTCACAACTTAGGTAATAAGACAAACAGGTTATACAGTTTACTTCCTTGTTAACTGCACCGCGCAACCGCTAAGGTCGCAGGTTCGAATCCTGCCTCGGGCATGGATGTGTGTGATGTCCTTAGGGTAGTTAGGTTTAAGTAGTTCTAACTTCTAGGGGACTGATGACCTCAGAAGTTAAGTCCCTTAGCGCTCAGAGCCATTTGAACCAACCTTGTTAACTGCAAGTTTCAGAATGTATGTGTCTTATGATTGTGATCAAATGAGTGGCAGAGCAGGGGTATATCAATGAGCAGAGATCAGTTCATACTCGAAGACACAGTAAATGATGAGGGACATTAAGCATCTCTGACCTCAGGATTAGGTGTGAATGGATATATTTCAGTACTGCAAGGCCCTTTGACCACCTATCAATTGTTTATCAGAGCTCTCTGATGTAGCAATGACC
This sequence comes from Schistocerca americana, assembly GCF_021461395.2. Taxonomy (NCBI): domain Eukaryota; kingdom Metazoa; phylum Arthropoda; class Insecta; order Orthoptera; family Acrididae; genus Schistocerca; species Schistocerca americana. Next base: position 205,155,369 of record NC_060125.1, on the reverse strand, counting down.
CCTAGCTCTAACATAGTTCATACTGTTCACAGAAAATTTTGTCATGTAATTTTGCAGGGTTGCAGCTTGATGTGACTGAATGACCCCTGGAATGAATGAGGTCAAGCTAGGATATGTTTTAGGTAAGGGGAATCCTAATTGACAAAGTAGTTTTTTACACGCACACACACACACACACACATATATATATATATATATATATATATATATATATATATATATATATATATATATATGGTTGATGAGGACGAGATTCTGCTACTATTTTCAATGATTTCCTATGGTTAGTGTCACACTAACAAATACAGAAGTGAGACACTACCCATGCAGATATCAATGGCAGGTAGAGGGCAGTAAGAGAGGTCAAGCTACTGTCTCCCCAATTTTTCATAATTATTTTTGTTACAAGGGTACTCAACTGGTGCGAGACCACAGACAGCTAACAGCCTGAGTGGGAACTGATGGAGCTAAAAGCATCAGGAGCATTTATGGCTCTTATTTCGTAGAAACGGCATGTTTGAAGTTGAGAGCAAGTGGCGGCGAGCCATCCGTTAGTATACCTTGCTGGACAGGCCGATGGCCGCAGAGGGGCCGGTAAAGCAACCCCTAGTCGAGACTGGTCTCCAGTAGGTCAATGTCCGCTTTACCTGTACTGATGTAAGCCTATAGCCGGCCTGAGAGCGATGGATTGAAGTGGTGCGTCAATACACTGGGGTTGTAAACAGGGCATTATGGACTGCGCCACGACTAATAAATATTAACAAATTTTTATGCTCGCCAAAAACTGCAAATGGGCCTGTGCCCCACTTCCATTGGCCGCCTTGTTCGTATAGGAAACGCTGGCATCTGGGAACCGTTTAGAGACAGACTCTTTATTACATTACATAGCTAGGACTAACATGCTCCAAGGCACAGGAAACTTAAGATAAAGATCTGTAAGACAGTATCTGTTCCCTTGTTGCCGTGGGAAGTGAAGAGACTTCATGGAAAAACATCTGCTCTCACCGCGAAAAATTAAAAATGGCTGTAATTGGCGGATTCCTTCTTTTCCAGAGACGCAGGTCTCTTAACTCTTGCACTGGTTCGTCCTGAGTTTGTGCTGACGTGTAGGAGGGGAAATTTAGCGCCCCTAAAATTCTGTCGTTGGCTCAAGTCGAAATGGAAGGCGTTGTCGTTTGTATACTGTGCGGATAACCGGGAATTGTTTCAATCTGGAGAAGTGCGAGGCACTCTTGCTCTGGAGTTCGGTCTGGAAGCAACTTCTGGTCGTAGCTCTGGCAGGTGTGGTTGGTACTAGGGACCTGTCCTAAAACTCACTCAAGTTGCGAGGAGATAGACTGGGGAGCCTGTGGTGAAGTTTTCACTGTACCGACAGTGCGATTTGAAACGTCTCGGACTACTCGTTTGTCGAGGGCACACTTATTCGATTTGGTTTACCTGTCTTGACGTATGGAATCCTGGTGTGCTCTGTCGTTTAAGTGAGCTGAATTGGTCCTCGGTACGACAAGCTAATGGGCGTGTCAACACATAGAAATCTTCCGTGATTTCAAGGCTCTAGTAGGGAGTAAACTGGGATACGTCTGCCTGATCGCCAGATCGTGGGAGTTTTCTTTTCTTTCATTGGCGCGATCGACTCACAGGTGCCGCCTTAAGTCTCACCACAGCCGCACACCACTCTCCAGCTGCAAGTTATATCACTGCACGAAGCAAACTCTGTAAAGTACTGTTGCTGCGGCCTTGTCAAGGCGTAAAACCCAAATCGTCACTTCCTCTCAGCTGTACCCACATAGCCTAATGTAGAATGTACAGTCAAATTGTGCTCAGCATTAGATTAACACAGAGAGCGTTATGCACCTTTATAGGGCAAGTGTATTTGACTCACCTTTGGCACCCAGGACCGTTCACCATCGTGGCCTTAAACCACGTGTTAGTTGTTTACGATATTGTAATGTAATATGTTTGAGTTTTATTAGACCTGTCTTTCTTTCTTTTGTATTTTTTGTGTTTGGAAAATCAAATGCTGTTAGTAATCTAAATTCTGCTTGCCTTCTCAAACATATTATAACGTTAATATAGTCACCACAAGTGTTATCTTTCATTGTGTACAGCCGTAACACGTAACCTTTCATAGTGTACGACCCTGGCGGGATTTCACTTTTTACGACCCTGACAGGATATCATGCATTTTAGCGTCAGCTGCCAAGTGTAAATTTTCAATTTAGCGTAGTCTTTCCAGGATATTTTTGTAACCATTTAATTTAGCGTACCCAGTAAGAAAGGTTTCGTAAACATTCAAAGTGCCATCTGCTGCCAGGCTCATTCTTTTATACACTACTGGCCATTAAAATTGCTACACCAAGAAGAAATGCAGATGATAAACGGCTATTCATTGGACAAATATATTATACTAGAAATGACATGTGATTACATTTTCACGCAATTTGGGTGCATTGATCCTGAGAAATCAGTACCCAGAACAACTACCTCTGGCCGTAATAATGGCCTTGATACGCCTGGGCATTGAATTAAACAGAGCTTGGATGGCGTGTACAGGTACAGCTGGCCATGCAGCTTCAAAACGATACCACAGTTCATCAAGAGTAGTGACTGGCGTATTGTGACGAGCCAGTTGCTCAGCCACCGTTGACCAGACGTTTTCAATTGGTGAGAGATCTGGAGAACGTCTTGGCCAGGGCAGCAGTCGAACATTTCCTGTATCCAGAAAGACCCGTACAGGGCCAGCAACATGCAATCTAGCACTATCGTGCGGAAATGTAGGGTTTCGCAAGGATCGAATGAAGGGTACAGCCACGGGTCGTAACACATCTGAAATGTAACGTCCACTGTTCAGAGTGCAGTCAATGCGAACAAGAGGTGACCGAGACGTGTAACCAATGGAACCCCATACCATCACGCCGTGTAATACGCCAGTATGGGGATGACGAATACACGCTTCCAATGTGCGTTTACCGCGATGTCGCCAAACACAGATGCGACCATCCAGACGCTGTAAACAGAACCTGGATTCATGGGAAAAAAAATGACGTTTTGCCATTCATGCACCTAGGTTCGTCGTTGAGTACACAATCTCAGGCGCTTCTTTCTGTGATGCAGCGTCAAGGGTAACCGTAGCCATGATCTCCGAGCTGATAGTTTATGCTGCTGCAAACGTCGTCGAACTGTTCGTGCAGATGGCTGTTGTCTTACAAACGTCCCCATCTGTTGACTCAGGGATCGAGACGTGGCTGCACGATCCGTTACAGTCATGCGGATAAGATGCCTGTCATCTCGACCGCTAGTGATACGAGGCCGTTGGGATCCAGCACGGCGTTCCGTATTACCCTCCTGAACCCACCGATTCCATATTCTGCTAACAGTCACTGGACCTCGACCAACGTGAGCAGCAATGTCGCGATACGATAAACCGCAATCGCGATAATCTACAATCCAACCTTTATCAAAGTCAGAAACGTGAAGGTAAGCATTTCTCCTCCTTACACGAGGCATCACAACAACTTTTCACCAGGCAACGCCGGTCAACTGCTGTTTGTGTATGAGAAATCAGTTGGAAACTTTTCTCATGTTAGCTCGTTGTAGGTGTCGGCACCGGCGCCAAACTTACGTGAATGCTCTGATAAGCTAATCATTTGCATATCACAGCATCTTCTTCCTGTCGGTTAAATTTCGCGTCTGTAGCACGTCATCTTCGTGGTGTAGCAACTTTAATGGCCAGTAGTGTGGTAAAATTTTCGTTACCTTTCACAAGGGACTTCTATATATTGCAAGATTCACTGGCTGTGCAGTTTCTGAACGTGGTCAATAGGCATGGAATAAGAATACAGTAGAAGGCATATGGATAGCACCGAGAAATGTAACAGCTAAGGCTGCAGAGGGTCAAGCATAAAAAAAAGACAACATCCAGATGATATCCTTGGATAACACATGAGAAGTTGAATTTAACAGGCAAAGGGAGAAAATCTAAAAATGGGACTGAAAGAATGTAAATGGAATGGCTAGACCTAACTGTAAGGCTGTAAAGTGATAATTGACTAGGAGGAAGACGAATACAGACTATTGGAACTTAAGAGAAACCTTTGAGGAAAGACAACCGATTTTGATGAATATTAAGAGCTGCAGTGGTAAATACAAAGCAAATAACTGAAAGGTGATAGAAATATGTAGATGTCTGTATAAGGTAAACAACCTCGATGACTATGTTATAGACAGAGAACAGAGACAAGGATAAGTTGGTATGGGAGCTATGATAATGTTAAGAAAATTTCACGAACACGGATTGACATACGTCAAAAAAAGTATCCTGGACAAGACGACATTCTTTCACATTTATAGAGATAATTGGGAGAGAGAGTAATGACGAAACCATATGTCGTACGAAGGATGTAAGAGACAGCAAAAATACCTTCCGAGATCAAGCACAATATGATAATGCCAATTCTAAAGGAAACATGCTGACAAGGGTGAATATTACCATACCCAAAATTTAATAAGTCATAGTTGCAAAATGCTGACCTGTACTTTTTAAAGAAGGTTGAAAAAAAATGCAGAACTCGATCGTGGGGAATATCAGTTTCGAGTTCGGAAAAATATAGGAACACGTGATGCGTTATTGACCCTAAGACCGATTTTAGAGGATACACTTACGAAATTCAGCATATGAAGGAGATAAAAAAGTCATATGAATATGGGTCCGGAAATATATATTGATTAAGGTACAGGATAAGGATGTCGTTTAGCGCATACACTATCAACTCGCCCTAACCGTCCCGCAGTCCTGCGTGACGTCACTGTGGCGAGACATCGTTCCCTACAGACATTGATAGGGCTGGAACTACTGTATTTCGTGGAGGGCTCCACAGCCATCTCTGGCGGAAATCGACGTACAACCTTGTTACTATGTACTCCACTCCCGATTAGTTGGTTGATTTGGAGGAATGGACGAAACAGGGAGGTCATCGGTGTCATCGGATTAGGGGAGGATGGAGAAGGAACCACCTTGATCGGTCACCACTGTTCATGTGAGGTAGGTATCCCCAGGTACTAGTTACGCGCGGGTGTATTATATTGTGACCACTGATATTCCTGTGCGTATCGATTTAGACAGTGCCTTGCTCATGCATCACATATATGGGTTGGCGAATGGCAGTGTGTCGATCGTACCGAGAACGACATCTAGATCGCCGGTTTCATAAAAAGAAGACATTCCAAGAAGACCCCCGCTGCTTATATTAGCATGTTATTTTCACAGTTACGCTTGGGAGATGAGGATGGCCACGACGCACCACGTCTGCGACTGAGGCCACTATAGTTGATGCTCCAGAACAGAATCCCCACATCAGCGCCCGCTGCATAAGTCGTACCTGGACGTCCCTTACAGCACTGTTAGGACGGTTGGGTGAACAACAGCTGTATCCATACCATCTGTAGCAGAAGCAGACATAGGTCCCTGCGCATCTTCCTGCAAGACTCGTGTTTTGTCGGTTGTTTATCCAGCAACGTGGAGTGGTTTTATGGACGGATGAAGCAATTGTTGTGCGAAGGCATTCAAAATTTCCATAACCAATACATCAATCCACATGCAACTGCTGAAATCGCCCATCAATAAAGATTCGCCATCAGTATCGGGGCGAGTGTTCTCGAGGACAACTTGATGGAACCCTATGTACTTCCCTGCCACCTGACTGGGACCAGGTGCAGACGGCTCTTGTGCAGAAGACTGCTTCCTTTATTAGAAGATCTTTCACTATAACTCCGGCGACTGATTTACTAAATGCATGATACTGCCTCTACCCATTTTAGTGTTCTTTTCTGCCAACACCTGGCTCTCCATTAGGCAAATCACTGGATAGGTGGTGGTGGACCAGTTGCTTCGTTCCCGCGCTAAGGATGACGCTTATCGGTGAAACAAGCCATTTTAGATTCTATAATTCCTCTTTCCACGGCACTTTAACCTAATTGTTGAAAACCAATAAAAATAACGGCTTCCTGAAATAACAGATTTTCGGTAATTATTTTTTGTTAATTCCTGTAATGAAATTAGAAATCGAACAAAGATTGATGAACTTTGACTCTTTGAGTTTCAAGATACATAGAATCAAAATATTAAATTAAATAGGTAAATAAAAGAAAACTTAATCCTTCCATCGTTCCTTACTTTTCTCGAATAGTAATAAATGGATGAATGTCACAAAAAATCACCAGTATTTCCTACAGAATTTTTTGAAACTGTGGTCAAAACTCATGCTGTAATGGAGGATCATATCACAATCTGGGCATTACGAATAGTCACAGCTAAAGCGTGAAAATGGAAATTTAAGAACTTCGTTTTTCTTGTTGATTTCTCCACTTTAATGGGCTGCAAGCAGATAAAGGCATGTAGTGTGCACACAAGCAGCAGATCAGCTACTTTCTGTTTTTACTGTATACTACGAATGTACTGTTGTCAAGTTATTTAATTTATTATTGTTATCTTAATATCCTTCCTCTTTTATTATTTCATAGAAATGACGTATAATCCTTTAATCTCTAAAAAAATGAACCTTTGTACATTACTGCTATGTAACGTCGTAGAAAATTTTCCGGACTATGGTTGGCACCATGCTGCAGTACAACGGACGACCGCCGGCGACTGCGCGAAACTATGAAGTAGACTAAATAGGGTCAAGTCTTGCACACTGCACGTATACGCATGTCTTAATCCACGTCACACAGCAACAGGAAGATCATTGTATCAGCAATGCCGTACTAACTGTTATGCCATGTGTGGCTCATTTATGTGAGCGTTGTTATTAAAATAGCAGTGATCGTTTTTTCCCTTTCCTACAATAACGCAATACTTCAAACTAAAGAAAGATTTACAATAAAAGCAACTATATTTTTAAACAAAATTTATATTAAAACGAAAAATCTTAGCACCTCTACTATGGCTAATTGAGATGTCGATTTTTATCCTTGATTATTTGTAAAAAAGAAAGGAAGAATACCTATTATAACTAAGGCCAAACAAATACCGAAAGATATCAATTACTGAGAAATGAATACTAGTATCGGTTTTAATCGGTCGCTTTTCCCTATCCCTCTCTACGCTCTCCTGACTGAAACATGTTGAACGTTTTCCTGGCGGTTTATTTAAAGGTACTGGTGTACGTGACACATGTGGAAGATGGAGCATCACTCCTTTCAAAAGGTCAGAAGGGTAGTCAAAGAACAAGTACAATCCCAGGAATTATTTGATGTGTTCGTGCCCCAGTCCTACGACAAGCAGATGGCAGAATACTGGCAGAGCGGACATTCCGAACACATAAGGTAGTGAACTGGATGCTTCATTGTGACAATAAAATGGAGTTTTCACGTACTCTCTGTTATCCCAACAAACATCCACTTCCGGACGCATGATCATATGACATTATTTTACCTGTGTATACTGAACCTCGCACTGAAATACTGTCGTGTATTTATGGAACATCCTCTATACCACTCGTAGATTCAGAAAACTTTTTCACATTGTTGATTGGACCACAAAAACTGAAAAATCTAAGGGTATCAGTGATAAGACAGAGGCAGTGAAAGGTTATCTACAATTTGAACGGAATTTAGACTGTAGTTGTATGATGTGAAGGATATGAAAGGGGACTGATAGTTCGCCAAAAAGGGGAACTATCATATGCCACGGAAGAATATAGGTCAATTTAGCATAGCTGCATGAGCTGTTCCATATCTTCCAAGTTTATTCTCGTGGCTAATAATATGTTTGTAGACAGGCATGCGGTGGCGGCGTTGACGATAAACACGTCGACGAGGCATAGTGCTTCAATGCTGTTGCAGATAGAGCTCACAGCGGAATGGTTCCGCTGGAGTGCATTGCCCGCTTATATACAGAGCGAGTGACCTGCATTACGTAACACGCTGATAACGAACTTAGACTCTGCAGGCACCAGCCGGAGTGGCTTATCCCACACGCTCTGTATATAAGCAGGCAGTGCACGCCAGCGGAACCATTCCGCTGTGAGCTCTATCTGCAGCAGCACTGAAGCACTATGCCTCGTCGACGTGTTTATCGTCAACGCCGCCACCGCATGTCTGTCTACAAACATATTATTAGCCTCGAGAACAAACTTGGAGGATATGGGACAGCCCAAGCAGTTATACTAAGTAGACCTCCATTCTTCCGTGGCTGTAGGATTAATTTTACTCTGGACGTCGCCACTGGAAATTCTGGTAGTGGTTGGTTTCCCCTAGCCATAGTTCGTTGTGAAAACGCTTCCCTTTCTGGACTGGAATCCTTTGTCGACCGAGATGTTATCGCCTACAAGACCTGGCATTGTGGTATCGACTCGAAGACGCAAAGTAGACCTAGTTATGTGTATAGTAATATGCCATTTACTCTGTATACGCACTCATGTAGAAAACTTAGTAATGAAGAAAAAATACATGTGTGGATGAAATGACTTGGTGTACCTGCTGAAAGCGTAACTGTAATTGGAGATATCACTTTGTACTATAATTATTAATAAAGTGTGATCCCTGACGTCTTTAACCGGGGAGCGTACATCGCGAACCGGGGGCTCAAACATAGTGCCGCACTGGCCGCTGAGCGCCTAGCGAGTCGGTGATGCAACCCGTCCGACTTGGTCCGGCGACAGGCCGGCGCACCAGCAGGAGCGCGCTTCTAGTACGTCTACAGCGCCCGTACGGGATAAGCCACTCCGGCTGGTGCCTGCAGAGTCTAAGTCCTAGCCATAGTTCGTTGTGAAAACGTTTCCCTTCCTGACGTATTCGATATGTTCACGGTGCAAACTGAAAAGTGAAAAAGGGGAAAACTGAACAGGGAGTAAAAGTTCCAGGTGAAGAAATACAGATCTGGAGGTTCACCATTGATTTTGTAATTCTGTCATACAGTGAAGCGTTCACGAGATCAATTGAAATTAATTTGTTTTAATTTCAAATGGGGTTCTAGATCGGCCATCAACAAAAGTCGAATTAAATGAGGTGAAGATGGAGAAAAATAGTAGACTAGTTTTATTATTTGGCAGGAAAATAACTGATACTGGTTTAAGTAGAGAGTACACAAAATGTGTGCTGGCAACAGCAAAATAAACATTTATGGAAAACGGACATTTGTTGTCAACAGATATAAATTTATATACTAGCGAATCGCTTCGAAAAGTATTTTTATGAAGTGTAACCTTGTGGGAAAGTGAAATTGTGAACGATAATCGGTTAAGTCTGGAAACGAATTGATGTTTTTGAAATGTGAGGCTACAGATGACTGCTGAAGTCAAGATGAACTCTTCCAATAACTAACGAAGAAGTACTGGATTTATTTGGGATGGAGATAAGTATATGCTACCAATTAACTAAACGAGGGTATCGATAGATAGGACACATCATCAGGCATCAAGGACTCGTCAGTTTGGAAATAAAAGAAAATGTATGAGTAAGGTCTGTAGAGGAAGACCGAGGCCTCAATACAATGAGTAGGTTCAGATGGATGTAACTTACATAGTTGTGGGGAGATAAGAAGGCTTCCACAGAATAGACTAATGTGAGGAGCTGCATCAAACCAGCTACCAAGGGTGAGAACAACAACACGTTCCAAGAAGAATAGAACAACTTCCATCAAATAAATCTCACTAAATAATCACGAGGAGAAAATCGAAATATCATGGTTCATGTCGTAGCTCACCGATACTGGTTATTCAACAGACGAGTAAAATGTGGAACAGGTAAGGGCACAATGACAGTTGTACTCCAAGTATCCTATGCTTCACTCCATAAGGTGGCTTGCGAAGTTTAGACGTAGATGCAATTCTCACAGAATACGAGGGAACTTCAAAAACTAGGTTAGACATGCCATCACACATTAAGGCCACTGCGCCACCGATGACGTGCATTCTCAGGAGGGAACATATGCTTTAGGTTTCCTGTAGACATAGTTCACCTGTGGTACGGGTAACAGGTGGATGACATTGTGGGAGTGACTTTTCCCAGCCAGTGGAAACGTACTTCAGAGTTGAAGTACACAACACAGTACAGTTCGTGTGGGCTATATGTCCAAATTTCACACAGATTTAACTTGAAATTTTCGCAGTATATTCACCAAATGCAATGTCGCCTCCTGCGCCACTGAAGTGGTACCAAGAATTCGCTCATGGCCGCAGAGACGTCAATGATGCTCATTGGTAAGGAAGGCCGTCGACATTGGCCACAGACGACAATTTCAATTCAATTGACGAACTGATTCAAGGCCGCCGCATGTTTTCCTACTATGACGACCTTCACACATCGGTACTCGAATGGCTCCGTGACCACGGAGCTTATTTCCGTCATCTAGGAACTGTATGGTTGGTACAGTGACTCGACTATAGTTTATAGAGACGTCATGAATATGTCGAAAACCGGTTTCGTGTATGTGTATCACTGTCAAGTGTAATGTATCATTTCACAAATATTACTGCAACTGGCATAGCAATGTGTAAACTTCTTTATTAGTACCCTCGTATATGGAAATGTAGTATATGATGAAACATAGATTTAACTCTAACGAAACTGTCAACTAACGATTATTTCAGTATGATGATACAACATATTTTACTATAAAAATGCAAATGTGATAGGATGACAACTGAAACAACTCTCTTCGTTACAAATGGCTAACAACTAACTCAGGCTGCATAAATTTCTACCAGAACCATTCTTGAAGACTATCTAGCAGGTGAATACGAGTGTCGTTCAATAAGTAGTGCTACACATTTTCTCATCCACCAATTTCGGTTGGAAAATGCCGCATTTGCTGCGGGATATCGTGGAATAATCTCGCTTCAACGTCTAAGGTTTCATTAAGATCCGTTAGGTGGAGGTGCTATACGGATCCTTCCTAATGGGGTCTGTAATGCAGGTGCATTTGCAGCATACACCTGTGACTGAGTTTCTTTTGGCGGAAAACCAGCGTATCACAGATATTCATAGATGCTTGCAGAATATCTACAGTAGCCTGGCAGTCAACCAAAGCACAGTGCGTTGTTCAGCTAGGGATCTGTCATCAAAGCAACAAGGTCGTGCAAACCTGTCCGTTTTCCCACTCTCAGGGTGGGGGGCACACACTCTGACTCTTGCAGTGGTGTAACATGTGGACGCTATCATTCGAGGCGTTTGACGGTTCACAGTCAAACACAACTGGAGGCTTCTGTTGGTAGTGGTGACAAACTCGTCCACCATTTGGTCTACCCAAAGATATCTGCCTTTTGTGTTCCTCACCACGTAACAGAATATAATAAAGAGCAATGAAGGTTCATCATTGCGGAGTTATGAAGCTGACGCTAACAATTTTTGTCTAACATTCTAATAGGTGATGAAACATGATTTTATCACTGTGATGTGGAAACAAAATGACAATCCATGGAGTGCCCACACAACATCTCTCCTCGGAAGGAAAATTTCCTAGCCGTACTTTCAGCCGATAAATTCGTGGCGATGGTCTTCTGGGACTCCCAAGAGGTCATTCTGTTTGATGTCCTCCCTCATGGTGCAATGATCTAGTCTCAAATGTATTGTGCCACCCTCTGGAAACTGAAGATACGATTCAAGCATGTTCGTCGCCACAAAAATGCTAACCACCTTCTCCTTCTCCAGGAAACCACAAGGCTGCAAGAGGGCAAGTATCTGTTACCTATTTTCCGTATATGGAAAATTATTAAAGATTTTATTACAACCTGACACACCTTGAGCGAGAACCTAGAAAGTTACCGGCCTGAGCAGATGATGGGGGAGCCGGGTAGTGCGCTAAAGGCAAAAATTATTTTTATGATTTTTAGCTCACAGAAACGGCTTGTTGGGAGCTGACAGCAATTGGCTGCGAGTCCATCTCTTGCCACACAGGCCCACAGCCATATAGGGCTGACAGGAGAGCCCATTGTTGAGACAGGTCTCCAGCAGAACAATGTCGAGCTACCTGTCACGGCTCAGGGTGACGGAATGAATGAACACATCTACTAAGTGGAGTCGTAAATTGGGGATTGTGTGCATAGCTACATGTAATAAAAGTTAACCGGTTTTTTTGGTTTGCCAATAGTGTGAGTAGGCCAGTGAACCACTTCCCCAGCTGCCTCAGCTGTATAAGAAAAATCTGGTATCTGAGAAACGTTTGGATATAGAATCATTACACCTCATAGCTAGGACTAACAAGCTCCCAGGCGCAGAAGATATAATGATCTTTAAGATTTTATCTGTTCACTTGTTGCCACAGGAAGTGACATTACTTCAGAGAAAAATCATCTTCCCCCTCCACAAAAACTTAAAAAAAACCAGTAATTGGTGACCGATGACCTCGCTGTTAGGTCTCGTCCCCCAAACAATCCAACCCCAGTAATTGGTACTTTCCTCATTGTTCCAAAGACACAGGTTCCTTAACTCTTGCCTTGGTGTGACATGAGTTTGTGCTGTCGTATGGGAGGCGAGATATTGCGCCTCTACAGCCCTGTGATTGGCTCGAGATGTCGTGAAGGCGGTATCGTTCGTGCACTTTGCGGGAAAACGGATTTTTTATTTTTTAATTCTCGAGAGGTGCAAAGCACTCCGGTGCCGGGGTTTTGTCTGGTAAAAGCACTTCTGGTCGATGCACTGGCATGTGTGGTTGGTGCTTGTGACCTTTCCTGACACTGACGTCACTTGCAAGTAGTTAGGACTGTTGAGCCTGTGGTGAAGTTCTTACCGTACCGACAGTGTGTCTTCAGACGTTTAGGACTTCTCGTTTGCCTAGGGCACACTTATTTAATTTTGGTTTACGAGTCTTGACGTTTGGTATCCTTGTGCACTCTGTCGTATCAGTTAGCCAAATTGGTAAAACCAGCGAACGGGTGTGTCACACACTGAAATCTACTACGATTTGAGGCCTCTGGTAGAGAGTAAATTGCAATCCGTATGCCTGATCGCTATACCGCGTTTTTTTTTTTTTTTTTTTTTTTGGCTGCAATCGATTCACAGGTGCTGCCTCACGTCTCACCTCCACTTCACACATCTAGCGAGCTGCAAGTTACATCGGCGCACAAAGCAAACAGGGTATGTACAGCCGCTCTGACATTGTCAATGCATACAGATCTCAATCGCCACTAGCTCTCCGCTGCACCTATATAGCGAAACTACAGTGGATTTGATCGATTAAAGTCTGCTCAGCGTCAGATCAATTCAGAATGCGTTACCCACATTTTAGGGCCAGAGTACTTGACTAACTTTGGCCACCCACGATCCTTATCCATTGTCGTTTTAAACCACCTGTTGGTTGGTTACAGTATTCGATCAATAACTTGTTTAGCATTATTTATGTCTGCGTTCGTTTTGGGAAAATGAATTCTGTTAGAAAACAAAATTATGCATACATTCTCATTCATTTATATATTCCACGCATTAATAAATATCAAGGCATCACACAGGTGTGCCCACCCAAGCTGCAATACTTCGCTGGGCCATTCTTCATTGTCCATCCAACAGCCCGGATCACGCACCTTCCAACCTCTATTGTTTCGCCTAATGAAGGATGCACTCTGCGAGAAGCGGTACATGGATGATGAGGTTACTAATGCAATGCGACTTTGGCTCCGACGTCAACCAGTAGAGTGGTACCTTACAGGTATACACGCCCTCACAATAAGGTGATGCAAGGGCATCACTCTGAACGGAGATTACGTTGAACAGTAGGTTTTTGTATCCAAAAGCGTGAGAAATAATACGGCGTGTTGAAATACCAAATAAAACCAAACTACCCTCAGGAAAAAAAGTGACATTACTTGTTAAACGCCCGTCGTACTATGTGCATCCAAAGTGACAACTTTCATCAGACTCGATTCATTTATTCGTAGAGCTCACGAACGTGTTCTTGTGACCTATTCGGCTATGCCACAATTACTGCATCACTAATGTTGTAAGCTTTTTTGTATGTAGGAAATGTGTGCATTTGTTGAAATCCATTTGTGTTCCTGCTTTTCCAAACAGTTATCTTCCATTCCTCTAAATAAATGTACATGTTGTTTTCCATGAAGTTATGAAAGGGATCCTCCATATTCGACGTCCAGTGGAGTGCAACAGCACTTCTGTCATGAACCAATCGTTCTACTCGACTGATGTGATCGATTTTGATGAAGTCTGACAGAGTGCAAGGACATAATTCAATGTCGTAAACATATTACAAATTGCTATGTAAGGGATGACTAGGGAGACCTCTATGGAAGCTAAATTGGTGTAATGCAAACAAAAGCTTAAGAGCTATGTCAATCACACTGTTGGTTACGTAGGGAGTTGCGGCATTACACACGCCTTCGCCGTTTTAAAGCTTCCAAACACAGTGCATAGAAGTTAACCAGCTGTGTAGATAATGAAGCAAGCAGAAAAGGAGGGCTGTAAGATTATTTTCACTTAACAGCAATTGGACGAACAATCACGACGCCATGGCGTCACACGGAACATCAACAAGTTTCCAGGAACAGCTGGAAAAATATGGCTGTAGTAGACAATCGCTGGGAGGCTATACCCCGCCGTGACCTGCTTTCGCAGGATCTATAACCGGGCGTGAGACATCACGTACCTTTTATCCTCATCATTTCCGATACGTACAGGCCTGTGCGGGATGAACTTTGCAATTCACTTAGGACGGCATGGTACCGTACGAAGATCGGCACGGTATAGTTAAGTTTTCTTTATGGTATCCAATCCACAAAACGTGGATTTATGCTTTCGGCACTTACCAAATCTGTATTGTCGTCACTGGATCGTCTCGGTGGAAATTACTGCATACGACATTCACTGACGGCCATAAAATTGCCACGTCACGGACAATCGAAAATAACCCAATTTTAAATATGTGCATGTCCACTGCAGTGATATGAATATAAGATCAGACTTTTAAGATAACTTTTGGGGGGGAGGGAGGAGGGGACGTGTATACATAGTGCGAAGTTTGCTATACTGAGCTGTGTCTCCGCTGGAAGCAACATAGGTTCTATCTGGGCTGGACACCAAGGCGAACTGAGCTTGGATGTCGGATTCAAGTACGTTGTCCCCTGCTGTTTGTGCTCCACTCCAAAGTTCATCGATCATAGTGACTGATGATCGGTGGTGATCGAGTCTTTCAGAGAATCATGATGAGGTATTTCCAGTGTGAGAGACGTTGGGAGAAAATGAAGAATGAAACAAGAAACGTTAGTTCTCCTCAGAGCCACCACACGGATACACATTTAACGTAATACTGTGTGTAGAATCAGAACTCGTCTGAAAGCACGACGTGGTGTCACTCGTATGTCGACTGTCGTCGATGGCTCAGCTCTGTCGTCGCGCCTCACTCTGTTGCAGCATCAAGATAAGCAGCAACACAGTCACTGTGCTGACAGACCGTTGTGCTTCAGAAGTCATTCACAGTCCTGACCGCCCGTTGTACTCCAGCAGCCATGCACAGTTTTCGTGTCACGTCAAGGTAAGCCAAAACAGTAGTCTGGTCTCTGTGCTGGCAGTCTATTGTGCTCCAAAAATCTTGCACATCCGTGCTACCACATCAAGGTTAGCTGCAATAACAGTCTCTGTGCGAGTAGCCTGTTGTGTTTCAATAGTATTGTACAGTCATGCTGCCACATTAAGGTAAGCCACAACAATGGTTTCTGTACCGACAACCCATTGGGCTCCAGAGACCATCACAGTCTTGCAGCTGCACAACAAAACTTTTTTTAGGGTCATCAGTCATCCGACTGGTGCGATGCGGCCCGACACGAATTCATCTCTGGTGCTAACCTCTTCATCTCAGAGTAGCACTTGCAACCAACGTCCTCAGTTATTTGCTGGATATACTCCAGTCTCTGTCTTCCTCTACAGTTTCTGCCCTCTATAGCTCCCTCTAGTAGCATGGAAGTCATTCCCTGATGTCTTAACAGATGCCCCATCATCCTGTCCCTTCACCTTCTCAATGTTTTCCATATATTGCTTTCTTTTCCGATTCCCAGCAGAAGCTCCACATTTCTTACCTTACCAGTCACCAAATTTTCAACATTGGCCTGTAGCACTACATCTCAAATGCTTTGATTCTCTTCTGTTCCGTTTTCCCTGCAGTCCATTTTTCACTATCATACAATTCTGTGCTCCAGATGTACGTTGTCTGAAATTTCTCCCTCAATTTATGTATCATACTAGTAGTCTTCTTTTGGGCAGAAATACCTCTTTTAACATGAAGAGTCTGCATTTGATGTCCTCCTTGCTCCGTACATCATTGGCTATTTTGCCGCCTAGGTAGCATAATTCCTTACCTTCATCTACCTTGTGACCATCAACCTTGATGTTAAATTTCTCGCTATTATTTCTGCTACTTCTCATTGCTTTGGTCTTTCTTCGATTTCCTCTCAGTCCATATTCCCCACACATTAGATTGTTCATTTCATTCAGCATATCATGCATTTCTTCTTCACCGTCACTCAGGATAGCAATGTCGTCAGCGAATCGTATCATTGATATTCTTTCACCTTGAATTTTAATCACACTTCTGAACCTATCTTTTATTTCCATCTCTGCTTCTCCGATGTACAGATTGAACAATGGAGGCAGGGGGAGACTACAACCATATCTTACACCCTTTTAATACGAGCGTGTCGTTCTTTGTCGTCCCTTCTCATTATTCCCTCTTCGCCCTTCTTCATATTATACACAACCGGTAACTCTCTATTGCTTTCCCCTATTTTTATTAGAATTTTTAACGTCTTGCACTAGTTTAGATTGTCGAACGCCTTTTCCATATTAACAAAACTGATGAATGCGTCTTCATTTTTTATTTAGTCTTCCTCCCATCATCAACCGCAACATCAGAACTGCCTCTCTGGTGGCTTTAAATTTTCTAAAGCCAAACTGATCGTCATGTAGCACATCCTCAATTTTCTTTTCCATTCTTCTGTATATTATTCTTGTCAGCAACTTGAATGCGTGAGCTGCTAAGCTGATTGTACGATAATTCTCGCTTTTGCCAGCTCTTGTAGTCATAGGAACTATGTGGATGATCTGCCTCGTGATGACTGGGTGTAGTGTGATGTCCTTAGGTTAGTTAGGTTTAAGTAGTTCTAAGTTCTAGGGGACTGATGACCATAGATGTTAAGTCCCATGGTGCTCAGAGCCATTGGAACCATTTTTTTTTATGTGGATGGTATTTTTCCAAAAGTCAGATGGTATGTTGCCAGATTCATGCATTCTACACAATAACGTGAATAGTCGTTTCGTTGTCACTTCTCCCAATGATTTTAGAAATGCTGACGGAATGTTCTCTATTGCTTCCACCCCATATGATGTTAAGTTCTCCAAAGCTCTCTTAAATTCTGCCTCTAATACTGGATCCCTTATCAGTTCTAACTCGATTCCTGTTTCTTCTTCTACCACATCAGAGAAATCTTCCATCTTATAGAGGCCTTCCATGTACTCTACCCAGCAACCAGCTATCTCCTCAGCACTTTACAGTGGAAATCACGTTGGATTTTTAATGTTAGCACCCTTGATTTTTATGTCATCGAAGGATGTTTTGACGTTGCTGTACACTGAGTCAGTCCTTCCAACATTCATTTCTTTTTCGATTTCTTCACATTTTTCATGCAGCCATTTTGTCTTCGCTTCCCTCCACATCCTGTTAATTTCATTCCTCAGGGACTTGTATGTCTGTATTCCTGAATTTCCCTGAAATTTATGTACTTCCTTCTTTCATCATTCATTTGAAGTATTTCTTCTGTTACCCACGGTTTTAGGATTTACCTTCTTTGTATCTATGTTTTCCCTTCCAACTTCTACGACTGCCCTTTTTATGAGATGTTCGTTCCTCTTTAACTGTACTACCTACCGAGCTATTCCTTATTGCTGTATCTATAGCTTTAGAGAACTTAAAGCGCGACTCGTCATCCTTTAGTATTTCTGTATACCACTTCTTTGCATATTGGTTCTTCCTGACTAATCTCTTACACTAGAGCCTAGTCTTTATCACCACTACATTGTGATCTGAGTCTATATCTGCTCCTTAGTACGCCTTGCAAACCAATATCTTATTTCGGATTCTTTGTCTGACCATGATGTAATCTAACTGAAATCTTCCCGTATCACCCGGTCTTTTCCAAGTTTATCTCCTCCTGTTGTGGTTCTTGAAGATTATGTTCGCTATTACTAGCTGAAACTTATTACAGAACTCAGCATCACAAGAAAACGTCATCAAGAAAAGCTAGAACAGTGGTCTTTGTGTGGACAGCCTATTGTGTTCCAGAAGTGGTACACAGTACGTGTGAGTACGGGTCTTGCTGTAAACGAGCCCCTTTCCTGGACTAGGGTTCATGGCGTGGCTATAGTGTTCTGTACGGCCATGGGAGCAACATGTAAATCAGCTTGGGTGCTGGCTGTGTGAGGCAGTTGAGATTCTGCACAGCGTGTGCCCTCTTCACAGTACTCCTAGGAACCCACCCACCCAATACTTGCTAACATTAAGTATGGTCCCCTACCCCTCACCCACCCCGCATCCTGGAACCCAGCGATTCGGCTTCATATGATAGTCGTGATAACCCGATCAATGTTAATACTGATATAGGAGAACGTTATAACACAATAATGTTGGGCTGGTATCCTTCCATTGTCAAATTCTGACAGGTGCTCGTTGAAGTTTCTTTTTCTTGCATGCAACATGCTACTATTATCTCACAAACAAGCAACATTTAAACGCCATTTCTGGATTATTAACCTGCTGTGTAAGCTTTCCTCGTATATACTGTGTGATTCAGCTTTCCCTACCACTATCGTTTTATGCACCCTGCAATGCTATATCTGGCCTTCAAAAACCACACGCGACGTTTTCATATTCCTTCGATTGCTACCCACAAACTATTAGTCCTACAGGAAAAAGTGAAGCAGACTCTCATTGTAGGAAATTTAATGTAGTTTAATTTTATACCGGAATCTGTTTCCGCTGGAGGACGCGGTTGGCTAGTTATTGAAGGAAAAACCTCCAAACGTGACCTCCAAACGCACTTGCACCCCAAAACTCATCCCCATCAGTCAGGGTTTGCGGTATGTTGTTCGTGGCTCTCCCTCGTATCACTGTACAGCAGTTTTCGACTGCACGAACTAATTCCCATATTCAACATTTTTGGTCTCTGTTGACTCGGTAATTATGGCACCAGCACATCCGACTATTTCGTTATCGTCATTAATTTAAATTCGTTCATGTGGGTAATGAAAGGAAAATACACTCCTGGAAATTGAAATAAGAACACCGTGAATTCATTGTCCCAGGAAGGGGAAACTTTATTGACTCATTCCTGGGGTCCGATACATCACATGATCACACTGACAGAACCACAGGCACATAGACACAGGCAACAGAGCATGCACAATGTTGGCACTAGTACAGTGTATATCCACCTTTCGCAGCAATGCAGGCTGCTATTCTCCCATGGAGACGATCGTAGAGATGCTGGATGTAGTCCTGTGGAACGGCTTGCCAAGCCATTTCCACCTGGCGCCTCAGTTGGACCAGCGTTCGTGCTGGACGTGCAGACCGCGTGAGACGACGCTTCATCCAATCCCAAACATGCTCAATGGGGGACAGATCCGGAGATCTTGCTGGCCAGGGTAGTTGACTTACACCTTCTAGAGCACATTGGGTGGCACGGGATACATGCGGACGTGCATTGTCCTGTTGGAACAGCAAGTTCCCTTGCCGGTCTAGGAGTGGTAGAACGATGGGTTCGATGACGGTTTGGATGTACCGTGCACTATTCAGTGTCCCCTCGACGATCACCAGTGGTGTACGGCCAGTGTAGGAGATCGCTCCCCACACCATGATGCCGGGTGTTGGCCCTGTGTGCCTCGGTCGTATGCAGTCCTGATTGTGGCGCTCACCTGCACGGCGCCAAACACACATACGACCATCATTGGCACCAAGGCAGAAGCGACTCTCATCGCTGAAGACGACACGTCTCCATTCGTCCCTCCATTCACGCCTGTCGCGACACCACTGGAGGCGGGCTGCACGATGTTGGGGCGTGAGCGGAAGACCGCCTAACGGTGTGCGGGACCGTAGCCCAGCTTCATGGAGACGGTTGCGAATGGTCCTCACCGATACCCCAGGAGCAACAGTGTCCCCAATTTGCTGGGAAGTGGCGGTGCGGTCCCCTACGGCACTGCGTAGGATCCTACGGTCTTGGCGTGCATCCATGCGTCGCTGCGGTCCGGTCCCAGGTCGACGGGCACGTGCACCTTCCGCCGACCACTGGCGACAACATCGATGTACTGTGGAGACCTCACGCCCCACGTGTTGAGCAATTCGGCGGTACGTCCACCCGGCCTCCCGCGTGCCCACTATACGCCCTCGCTCAAAGTTCGTCAACTGCACATACGGTTCACGTCCACGTTGTCGCGGCATGCCACCAGTGTTAAAGACTGCGATGGAGCTCCGTATGCCACGGCAAACTGGCTGACACTGACGGCGGTGGTGCACAAATGCTGCGCAGCTAGCGCCACTCGACGGCCAACACCGCGGTTCCTGGTGTGTCCGCTGTGCCGTGCGTGTGATCATTGCTTGTACAGCCCTCTCGCAGTGTCCGGAGCAAGTATGGTGGGTCTGACACACCGGTGTCAGTAAGTTCTTTTTTCCATTTCCAGGAGTGTAACTTTAGTAAACCTACCGCTGAAACAAATAGTTTTGACAGTTCGATCCAAACTTAACACTTACAGGCAGAGTAGAATCGTAGTCAGAAATACTAAAGAATACGCCGATTTTTCCTCCACGCTTTTAAAATACCTAAAAATTTTAGTTAAAATTTACTCAAAAGCTCAGTCTTACAATATGTAAGTGCTCTGCTAAGCTGTAGAAACACGGCCACTCATTGAATACCTACAAAGATCAAATGGCTTTGAGCACTATGCTACTTAACTTCTGAGGTCATCAGTCGCCTAGAACTTAGAACAAATTAAACCTAACGAACCTAAAGGCATCACACACATCCATGCCCGAGGCAGGATTCGAACCAGCGACCATAACGGTGGCTCGGCTCCCGACTGTGGCGCCTAGAACCGCACTGCCACTCCCGCCGGCCACCAACAAAGATCGAAATTGGGAAATAACTCGTGGAGTCACAACTTGTCGCATTTGTACAGTGGTAGGAGGGATTTCCATGAACAACATACTGGTAATTTTGACCTGTAGGGCGCTGAGTGTTGGAGTAGGGGTGCGTTTGAAGATCGCTTCTGTACGATTTTCTTGAGTAACTCGAAAAATACGGCGTCTAGCGGAAAGGTATCCAGTAGAAAATTTAACTAGGTACTTTCCATTTTTCCTGTAGGAAAAACAGTTAGTGCGGAGAGATCGAGAGGATATAAAAATGTACTGTTTTTTTTATTTTTTTTATTTTTTTATTTTTTTATTTTTATGAAGGCCAGACTTAAGATTGCGGATTGCATAAAACCACATCGGTAGGGGCAGCTGAGTCGGCTTACACAATTATAGAATGTTTGGACGAGATGAAAAGAAACAGTTTTCTTATATGAGAATAATGTTACGTGTGCACCGATTCCTCGGTAGGGGCAGATCACGGATTTGACGCTAATGATGTTCACTGTTCGAACCGGCTTGTGACGAAAACTGTTTTTGAGATGTTGCTGAAAATGTCGTAAGTTTATATTTGTACCCATTTGCAGGTAATATTCGTGAAACGCATGGTCGTTCTAAGCGTTTCAGACAGAGATTACGACGCCGAACCCAGTTATGCATTAATGTAAACTAGCAACATTTTCAGCAACAGCCCTAAACCAATATTTATTACATGTGAGTTTGAAAGTCGTCTACGAACATCACTATCACAAAATCCTGACTGCATCATTTGCAGTCTACCTGTCCACCTGTAACATGTTTCTTTTTTATCTCTTCTAAACAGTGACATATAGTTTTAGTAATTCTTTTACATCCTGTAAATGCCTGTTTTAGCTGTTGCAATGAATTCTAATAATTTGCGTACCAAATCATATAGAATATATCATGCAAATTTTACATGTGTAGCTTTCCGTCTTAATGGCATTACAGTTTTATTGGCCAATGGAGTATCTCATCTCAAAGTGGATCAAGCATGAGATCCAGGTTTCCACCTGACTATGGCACTGTCTATTGTCAAACTATGTTTAAAATGGGGGCGTAAAATGTTTTACGAAATATAGCAATAAGAACGTTATAGCATTTACAGCAGTAAGTATATTATTTATGTGTATCGATGCTTTTTTCTTTGATTAACGGTCGTCTCACGTTTTCTCAGTAGAGCTAAAAATTTCTTGTTAATGTGCCAGTTGCACTTTTAATGCAGAAGTTGTGTTGTTCAAAATAGTAACCACCATGTTCCCCGAGTCCGAACTTAAAATCCAATCTCCAACTTCCTTTATTCATCAGCTTCTTGGTGTTACACGCATATAATATGTACATTTTCACTGATGGTTAAACAATTTCGTTGTACAAAATTACTCAAACGAAAACCAAAAGTTCATGTTTATAACTAATGACGTACTATTTCTGTGTTGATTTAGTTGAATATTCAAGGACTAATGTATCACTGTGTTGAAGTAGAAGACAACACAGTAAACCAGACGCTCTCATCGAAATCGATTAATCCTGGTGTAAGATACCCTAAAAAGGCTTGACCAAATATAAAAATAAATTTTACTCCGTAAAATTGCTGTCCACTATGACGACAATTAACATTTTCCCTAGCTCCGCCCACAGACAAGTCATAAATCGACTAATATTCCTTCCTTAAATCTCATTTAATCATCGTCATTAACTTATCATATCGTTTGCTAGACCATTCCCCAGTGTCAGGGGAGAGAGGGGGAGAAGTTCATAGCTCAGTGTGAAACGACGTCACTCACTGCACACACCTCACACCTTTATTTTCCTGACATTTTACGTCGTTCCCTTAAACCGCGCAGAAGCAAACTTTTCTAAATTTTAAGTCGGTGTGGCGGCAGCACTAAGGGTAAACATGGTAAGGTAGATTTCATAGCACAGACGTAACGGCGTTACGCACAGAACACATTTTAATTTACATGTTTAATATCTTGCACCGTTTCGTTAAAACGTGCAAAAGAAGATCTTAGTAAATTCTTGCTCCGCTTGGCGGCAGCGCAAAGGAAAGTAAACTCTACAGTGAGAGAATTTATACAACCTCCCGAACTGTACCAAATAAATATTAGTGCTAAATTATACGCGGTGTTTTTCAACTCCTATTTTGTTCTTCTGTGGGTTTGTAGTGGGAACTTAGTAGATAAACGATAACGATCGAAGCAGAAGGAATGGACTAAAATTCGTGCTGCAGCCGATACTCGACCCTTGGTGTACTTGTTCGTTAGGCAGAAATACTAACCATTACACCACCCTTTTTTTTTTAGCAGGTCTCCTTCCTCCCCTCCAACCCGTATTTTACGCTCGCCAATTTTTGCCTTCTCGGCCCGGCTTCTCCTCCTTTAAGAGAGAATGTAACATGATGATGTGGAAACACGCTTCTTCTGACCGACAAACTAAGTATGCCCCTTCTGCTGCCTTTGTTTGCAACATGGCTCGAATAAAAATTAATGTAAATTCCATTGAGAAGGTATTCACATAACTGTTATGGAAACGTAACTGCATCTATAACTTTCTTTCTCCGTGCGTGGTAAAACGGAAAGAAGCAAACTCATTATTGCTGGTAAGTAAAATTCTCTTCTTCAGAAGGTAATGAATTTAAGTAGGCTTCTGCTGCTTGATTTTACACATAAATAACATAAATATGTCTTCCTGTGAAAAGAAGGAATGAAAGAAAGAAACAAAATAAAGGGTGGATACCAGTTTCATCACTGTGTCGTATGCTTCTCTCAGAACAAAGTAATATATACATATAGGCTTAACTGGTCTATCTTGATGATCTTCTCTTAATTACATGGTGTTGGATATCCTCCTCTTGCTACGTGAAGTGCAACCTTGTACCACAAAGCATTCGTCTAATAAACGAAATGCTTCGGTGTATAATGTAAATTACGCACTTCTATTGGTTACACTATTGTTTTAGTTAAAAAATTTGCGTTGTTTTCTTTGTATTTTTAGTACACATCAACTTTTGGTGCTCAGTTGTCCTATACCCAGAAGTCCTCCCTATTGCTTGATTCTATTGTTAGGATGTAATGCATCGTTTGGCCTTACAACCAGTTGATTGCGTTTCGTTTTGTTTTAGAATAAGGTATACTGTCAGGGTTTAAAAATTCAGCAGGTGTAACGGCGATGGGCATAGTTCTGCTGACGCTCGCTATCTTTTGTCTTATGTAGAGCCATATGTCTTTTACCTTGTCACACAACAATCTATGCTCTTCTGTATCTGGTATATTACATAATGTACACAGCGGTGACTCGGCCAATAAAATAGAGAGCAGTTTAGAGTTCGTCCTAATTTTTCTGTTTACATCATAGTACCAGGTCGATCTAACATACGTTGGCAGGTTCCGGCAGTGAATATTTTGTCATTTTGTTTCCCAGTTATAACTAGGATACTTTTGTTCTACGTCGTTTCTGGGTTTGTCTTTCATCAAGTTATTGTAAAGTTGTTTCACTTTCATGATGTCTTTTTCAGGGATCCTTGCCTATATGTAGCTGTATTCCGCAAAAAAGTATTTCAAGTAGTATAGTCCGTTGGGTATGTGTTGGACATTTATAGGTGCACTGATGTCATCAGGAGCAATTTCATTTAAAAATGTGCAGCACGGGTGCCACGTGGTACCTTCCATTGTTTGTATGGGGTAGAAAGGTATAAGGCTTGCGCTTTTTTGCTGATTTCAGTGAGATTTAACCCACCGCATTTCGTAGGGAGCATCAGAATGTCATATTTGACTTTGAAAATATGACCACGGCTGACCAAATGTCGTAGTGCAGATGGGATACTTTTCGACAAGGGCGCAGGTGGTGGCACAACTTGTGCTACGTAATTGACTTTGGATGTGATATATACGTTTGCCACTATTACTTTCTGAAGTTCATCGAGTTTCCTAATACTATGTGCTTGTACAGAGGCGCGTATGCTGTTAAGTAATTTTCGATAATTCGGAGGAATAGTGTGCTTGATATTTCTTTTCAAATCTATGATGAGACATTTCATGGTTACAAGCTCGCGTAACAGCCCCTGCGTTTGCGCCCCAATTCCACGGCCGATGTTGAAAATCCCCGACTTTGTTCTATTTAGTTTTGCACCAGATGCCTGTTCATATTTTGTTACTGTTTGTAGTGCGCACTCCACTTCAGTGACATTCACGACTAGGAAGCCAACATCATCAGCGTACGCCTTGCACACGATCTTTTCTCCATGTATTTGTAGCCCTTGTAGATGTTTCATAAGGGAGGCAAGCGGGGGCTCGTAGGCGATGGCGAAGAGTGCCATTGACATTGGACACCCTTGCCTAATGGAGCTGGTGACGTCAATCGGGCGGCTAATGTGCCCACTGATGACAAATCTGGCTGAGTTGTTTGTTAATGTATTTCTTACAACTGCAATGAATCTAGGAGGGAAGCCCATCGCGCCCATGGTCCGAAGGAGAAAACGATGATTTACCCTGTCGAAAGCTTTATCAAAGTCGAGTGATATGAGTGAACATTTTATTTTGCAGACGTCTGCCGTAGAGATTAGGTCCCTGTAATCACAAAGGTTCTGGAGAATTCTCCTATCTTTGCCCACACTTGTTTGATAAGGGCCAGTGACGCTGGTCAATGTGGTTTTCAGCCTGCGAGCGAGGATGCGGCCAAAGATTTTGTAATCGCTGTTTAAAAGCGTAATTGGTCTCAGAGCGCTTACAGTTTTCGTGTTGGTGGTTTTTGGCAGTAACACTACGAGTCCCTCACGAAATTCTTTCGGGATGTCATTTTCAGGGTTTAGTAGTTCGTTGCAGGTGAGAGTTAACTTGGCTTTTATGAGGTCACTAAATTTGCGATAAAATTCTGCCGGAATTACATCTGCCCCTGGAGCCTTATTTTTCATGCTTCCATATATAGCTTCTTCGACATCTTCTTCAGTCACTTCCGAGATGAGAGTTTGTGCTTCCGCGTGGCATACTTTGCCCTGGAGGTTGTTCGTTAACTCGTCTTGAAGCTGTTCGTCAACTGGTTGACTGGACATTAAGGATTCAAAATGCTGTACGATTGACACTTTAATCTCTCTTTGCTTCGTCAGCTTCCTTCCATCATCAGTTATTATTTCAGAGAATATCTTGCGAGACGCCCTTTTTGCTTTCACGAATGACATGATAAATGGAAGTGACCTAGTGCTGTGCTATATTCTGGGCATGCGACCGTATTTGGTAGCCTTCCAGTTGTTTACGCCGAAGAGCAAAAATTTTTGCTTTAATTTTGTTAATTCTTACGTAGTTGTCCACAACTGTTGCATCGGACTTGTACAAATCCCTTAGACACTGAAAGTAGTATTTTATAGTTGATTTGTACCAAAAGTTTTTGTCTTTTGAGTAATTTAGGAAAAACCTCCTTAATTTAGGTTTGGCATGTTTTAGCCACCAGTCAGTGCCAGAGTTGCTTTCACACTCTCTCCATAACATGTAAAATGCCTCCTGACAAGCTTGGTCTTCCAGATGTGACACGTTGGCTTCCATGTGCCTCTACCTCGGTAGGTCTCTTGTTTTTTCAGATTGATTGTGCATATGTACGCAGCATGATCCGAGAAAACAGTAGGCCATATTTCGGACTGCAAAATGAGGTGTTTCAAATTATGAGTTACATATATCCTGTCTAGACGGCTCGCCGAGTGACTTGTAGTGTCGGTGAAACCAGGGGCTGCCCCGTGCATATGCTCCCATGAGTCTATTAGTCTTAGGTCATTAACTATACGTTCCAGTTCAGTACACTTGCTGAAATTGGGAGTTTGGTCTTTGGCATGCAAAACAGTTAAAATCTCCTCCCAGGATAAGGTGTTCATATCGAGTTACAATTAGTGGGACAACTTATTCTTTAAAGAACTCCGCTCTGTGGTGCCTGTTGCTGGATCCTGAAAGGGCATATACGTTAATGACTCGTATTTTGTTTATTGCGGCCGCTATGCCTTTACTGTTTGGTAGTTTTACCACATCTTGGACTACTGTGCCCTCCTTTGCGAGCAGAGCTGAGCCCATTTCCGTTCCATGCCATGGGTTTATAATAGCGTTGAAGCCAGGTACGTTACCGAGCTCAATGTCTGTCACTTCTTGTAAAATGATAATGTCACTGTTAGAAGCATATATAAAATCTTTTATGTTCTGTAATTTAAAGGAACTATGTATCTTATTAAGGTTTACTGTAGCGATCTTGTACGCTTGTATGTCAGACATTGTTCGTTCCACTTGATCAAATTTTAAACAACATTCTTCCGTTTTGTCTCGCAAGCGTCAGCTTTAAAACTAATTTCAATAATATTCACCGGTAGCAAATGTTTCGGTGGTGCGTTCTTGGTCTTTAGAAATTTCGTTCACAGAGACGTCCTCGTTGAAGAAATCAGACACCTTTGGGGCTGGAGTACAGTCTGTTTTAGTTTCTGAAACTTCTGTCATCTCTTCATCCGCATTGTTATGATCGCTTTCGTCTGCCCAGCTAGTTGACGTTGTGGTCGTGGGTTGGACGAGTGGATCTTCAGGAGAGTGACTCGCTTCTTGAGGGTGGGTGTATACTTTCTTCGTTAGCTTTCCTTGGACGTCCCGTTTCTCCAGCGCAGAAGGGGAACGCTCCTCAGAAACTGGTGTCGCTTTCATGTTGCCAGCCATCTGTTGGCTTAAGCTACTACCTATTTCCTTTGCTTTTTGTCGGACTGTAGGAGCTGTCTCCTCTGCACCTTTGCGTGCCAGCCGGCGTTTTTTTTTTTTTTTGGAGAATTGCCTCTCGACGGACTTTCTTCAGTATCCAAGTTAGTTTCGCTTTCCTGCAAGGTGCGTCGGTCTTCAACTTCCTGCCGATCTGCTGCCTTAACAGTTGCAGGTGCCTGTTTCGGTGGAACTTCAACTGTTTCCGTAGATTGGCGGGACTCTTGTAAGTCGTCAGCTATGACGGCACTGACGTCCATCGGAATTTCAGTGTCTGGAGAATTTGTATTTGCACAAGATTCAGGGGCTGAGGAAGCAGCCGGCCGTTCGCGTGCCACGGCGGCGTAAGTTCCAGGCAGTGTTGTCATCGCCGGTGGCCTGGCGGGCTCGCTGGCCGGCAGCTGTGCAACGCGCCGCTGTATACATTCTGCGCCAACATGCCCAGGCTTGTTACAAGCGGCACAGGTTCGCGTTAGATCGTCATAAATTACAATCCCTTTATATCCGCAGACATTGATGTACGACGGGATGTGCTTTTGTAACTCTACTCGAAGCTGCCGTACTCCAATTAGTACTGGGAATTTATGCGCGCTTGATCATTTCTCGGCAAAGGTGCTGAGCACTTTCCCGAAGGGTGAAATTACGGGATTAATTTAATCTGTTGAAATCTCAAAGGGCAACTCGAAGATTCGAACTGTGCGAATGCCAAAACCAGCATGTGCAACGGTGACTTCACCAACGTTTCCATCTGAGTGCTTAAATTTAGTGATACCTCCGGAAGACTCAACTATTTTCTCACACAACTCGGAACTACGCATTTTAGCAAACACGACGCAAGCAACAATCGACAGGTTGATCCCGATGATATCATTAAAGGAGAGCTTCACATCTTCTTCTAACCAATTCTCTACTTCAAACGACTTAGGTCTGGCATATCGAGAATCAAAGGAAAGTTTCAACGTATCTTTTCGACTTGATTGAGCCATCACTGCATACTACTCATTATTTCTCGATAAACAGAGCTTTAAGCTGCAGCAAGCACAAGACTTACCACGCGGAAGCACAGACGGCGCAGCACACACCACACTACGTCCTACCTCCACGCAGTCCGCCGGCGAACGGACCAGAGCACAACGGTTAACAGCGCTGTACGAACTACTCATATTAAGTGCCCTCCCCATCACAAGCTTAAATTCACATCTTCTGCTAATTTTCTCTTATACTGTCACTACTGCCAGGGTTCTCCGCCATTGACACATCTTATGATTACAATTTTCCCTGAATCATTTAAGTCTCTTCTTTATCTGCGATAATGATTGCAGCAGCTTGTGTTCTGGAGGGTGATCTACTTGGGTAGTTGGTGAAGCAATATTAACCATAGTACCGTGGTGGTGTAATGGTTAGCATTTCTGCCAACCAAGCAAAAAGACCCGAACTTGAGTCCTGGCTGCAAAACAAACTTTTAATCAATTTCTTCTGCTTCAGTCATTATCGCTGATAAAGAAGTGACTTGAATATCTCAGGAAACGATATTATCATAAGATCTTAGTTGATAGAGTTTTGATAAGGTATCGATATCCGGAAATGTATCATTTGGATAACAAAGACGTAGCAAGATCAGATCACTTTAAAGTGTCCCGTTTCACGATACACAAACAAACTGAAATGAGGAAGCCATCGTGCGTCTCTGTAGTAGTTACGAGATCACATTCCGTTTTTATCCTAATAAAACGACTGCTACAAGAAACTGTTACGTTGGAAACCATGGTACTGCGATGGTCCACAGATGCACCGCACCTCGACATTTGAGATGACGTCCTTCGTCACGTAGAAGACAACCCGAAGAAGACTATTTGAAACACTACCTTCTATATAGGACTCAGGTGGAATCTCATTGGCCATACTGTGTGTACTGTTAAATAGGAATTTTGAAGATGATGAAAAGAAGACTGAAGTGTAATATGCCATAGACCGCGCAGATAGTAGAGAGGAGCACAACAAAAACGATGGGGAAGGAAATTGGCATGCCATTTCCAGAGGAACCATCCCGACGTCTACCTGGAGGTACTTAGTAAAAACATGGGAAACATAAATGAGGACGGGCGGACGAGGATTTGAACCAACGTCCTCCCGAATGCAACTCCAGTCTGCTAACCACCTACGCCACATATTGTGGTACTTTCGAAAGTGATCTTATTTCAAACTAACTGTACATTCAAACGGTATGTTTCCGAGCTTGATTCCTTATCAAGACTTTATCTGCTACGCGCACTCAACATGCCCTAAATGGGCCCCTCCCACCGGAGGTTCAAGTCCTCCCTCGGGGCCTGGGCGTGTGTGTTGTTCTTAGCATAAGTTAGATTAAGTTAGTTTAAGTAGTGTGTAAGTCTAGGGACCGATGACCTCATCAACTTGATCCCTTAGGAATTTACACACATCTCAACATTTTTGCTCTAAAATGCTGTAACAGGAATTGTGAAACATTCTGTATAATGCGTGACTCAAAATATGGGATATTTTGTGAACACTGCCTGTTAGGTGGTGCCGAACGACATACAAAATGCTGGTCGCACTGTCTTCCTATCTAGTAAACAGTAAGCATCTCAGGGTGTACAGCGTGCGCCGGCCGAAGTGGCCGTGCGGTTAAAGGCGCTGCAGTCTGGAACCGCAAGACCGCTACAGTCGCAGGTTCGAATCCTGCCTCGGGCATGGATGTTTGTGATGTCCTTAGGTTAGTTAGGTTTAACTAGTTCTAAGTTCTAGGGGACTAATGACCTCAGCAGTTGAGTCCCATAGTGCTCAGAGCCATTTGAACCATTTGTACAGCGTGCCTCTGTGGTAATGGTCTATTATGGGAATGGGGTCCACCCCCTGTAGATGAGTGGTCAGTGTGACAGACTGTCAATCGTAAGGGCCCGGGTTCGATTCCCGACTGGGTCGGAGATTTTCTCCGCTCAGGGACTGGGTGTTGTGTTGTCCTAATCATCATCATTTCATCCCCATCAACGCGCAAGTTGCCAAAGTGGCGTCAAATCGAAAGGCTTGCACCAGGAGGCGGTCTACCCAACGGGAGGCCCTCGTCACACACCATTTTTTTATTTACGGGAATGGAAGTGTGGACGCTGCGCGTCGAGAATTTTGGCGTCATTCCAACATCGAACTGCATGGTCGTGTTCCCTTAGCGCATGCACTCATCATCTGGGTCCAAAATTTTGAGGTAACGGATTCCTCTTCCAAGAAGCAATCTGCGGGGAGACCCAAACCGCTAGCACTGGAGAGAATGTCCAAAATTTTGAACGGATTCCTCTTGGAAGAAGCAATCTGCGGGGAGACCCGAACCGCTAGCACTGGAGAGAATATGGATTCTCTGCGAACAGATTTCACAAGTAGCCCACAGCGCCATATTCTATGTCACACAGAGTCTCTACAGTTGCATCGTTCGGGTGTTCTACGAATATTGAACGTGGATGTGAAGTTTCATCCGTACGAGGAACAGATCGTTCATCACGTTCCACTAATACGTAGACAACATGCTGAACACATGTTAGCAAAAATGCACGTAGACGACAGTTTCAAGAAGAACCTGTGTTTTCCAGACGAAGCTCTCTTTCTTCCCAGCGACTTTGTCAACACAAAGATATTTCGATGTTGATCTCACGAAAATCTGCGTCATCTACACGGACCCCATCACACAGCAGCGAGTACGCATCTATCTTTGGGAAATCTGACCACCGCTACAACTACTTTGTATTTCCACGGCAAATCTACGTGCAGGACAGAACTACGTATCACACAGTCACAGTGTACATGCGTGGGTCGAAGAGCATCAAAACTAGTTCACTGTACTCCCCTGGGCCACCAAACTTCCCGCTAGTAAACCCAATCCAGTATATGTGGGACCACTTCAATTAGGGCGTAGGCGCCATGGATCCTCAACCGAGAAACTTAGCACAGTTGGTTACGGCATTGTAGTCGGCATGGCTCCAAGTCCTTGTCCGTACCTTCCAGAACCTCACCGACCCACTTCCTGCACCTGTCGTAGCGGTTCCCACTGCGAAGGATGGCTGTTCAGTCTTTTCACCGGCTGTCACACTGATATCACTGAACAGTGTATAATAGTCGAAGAATGACAGTGGGAAGCAGTAGTTGAGAGGGTAGGGTTGTAGTTTATCCCAGCTGTTATTCAATTTGTACATTGACCAAGGGAATTAAAGATCAGGAAAAGGAATAAAAGAAAGCTGAGGCTGGCTAGCGACTGTATAGCACCCAGCACAAAACATTTCATAAAGGCACCAAGAAATACACCACTGGCCATTAAAATTCCTACACACGACGATGACATGCTACAGTCACGAAATTTAACCGACAGGAAGAAGATCCTGTGATATGCAAATGATTAGCTATTCAGAGCATTCACACAAGGTTGGCGCCATTGGCGCCACCTACAACGTGCTGACATGAGGAAGGTTTCCAACCGATTTCTCATACACAAACAGCAATTGACCGGCGTTGCCTGGTGAAACGTTGCTGGGACGCCTCGTGTAAAGAGGAGAAATGCGTACTATCACGTTTCCGACTTTGATAAAGGTCGGATTGTACCCTACCGCGATTTCGGTTTATCGTATCGCGACATTGCTGTTCGCATTGGCGAGATCCAACGACTATTAGCAGAAAATGGAATCGGTGGGTTCAGGAGGGTAATACGGAACGCCGTGCTGGATCTCAACGGCCTCGTGTCACTAGCAGTCGACATGAGAGGCATCTTATTCGCATGGCTGTAACGGATCGTGCAGCCACGGCTCGATCCCTGAGTCAAGACAACAACCATCTGCACAACCATCTGACATTTTGCAGAAGCATGGACTATCAGCTTGGAGACCATGCCAGCGGTTACCCCTGACGCTGCATCACAGACAGGAGGGCCTGCCATGGTGTACTCAACGACGAACCTGGGTGCGCGAATGGCAAAACGTAATTTTTTCGGATGAATCCAGGTTCATGATGGTCAAATCCGTGTTTGGCGACATCGCGGTGAACGCGCATTGGAAGCGTGTATTTGTCATCGCCATACTGGCATATCACCCACTTTGATGGTATGAGGGGCCATTGGTTACACGTCTCGATCACCTCTTGTTCGCATTGACGGCACTTTGAACAGAGGACGTTACATTTCAGATGTGTTACGACCCGTGGCTCTACCCTTCATTCGATCCCTGCGAGCAGGCCGGCCGGGGTGCCAAAGCGGTTCTAGGCCCTAATGTCTGGAACCGCGCGAACGCTACGGTCGCAGGTTCGAATCCTGCCTCGTGTATGGATGTGTATGATGTCCTTAGGTTAGTTAGGTTTTCCTAAGTTCTAGGGGACTGAAGTTAAGTCTCATAGTGCTCAGAGCTATTTGAACCATTTGAACCTGCGAGCAGGATAATGTACGACAGCATGTTTCAGGTCCTGCGTGGGCCTTTCTGGATACAGAAAATGTTCGACTGCTGCCCTGGCCATCACATTCTCCAGATCTCTCACCAATTGAAAACGTCTGGTCAATGGTGGCCGACCAACTGGCTCGTCACAATAAGCCAGTCACTACTCTTGATGAACTGTGGTATCACGTTGAAGCTGCATGGGCAGCTGTACCTGTACACGCCATCCAAGCTATGTTTGACTCAATGCCCAGGCGTATCAAGGCCGTCATTACGGCCAGAGTTCATTGTTCTGGGTACTGATTTCCCAGGATCTATTTACCCAAATTGCATGAAAATGTAATAACATGTCAGTTCTAGTATAATGTATTTGTCCAATGGATACCCATTTATCATCTGCATTTTCTCTTGGTGTAGCAATTATAATGGCCAGTAGTGTAATTCGTCGCCCACCCTTCCCTTATGCACACTCTGTGCAAGCAACGTATCGTGCTTGGTGCAAGTAAGCCCATGTGTCATCAATACATATTAAATTCTTCGTACGCCCTGCTAGCATCACACTAAGGTCGCTACATCCCTGTGTCACAATGTCTCCTCATTCCATAAATACCTTTCTACCTGAGAAGTTTTTGAAATGGTTCAAATGGTTCTGAGCATTATGGGACTTAACTGCTGAGGTCATCAGCCCCTAGAACTTAGATCTACTTAAACCTAACTAACCTAAGGACATCACACACATCCATGTCCGAGGCAGGATTCGAACCTGCGACCGTAGCGGTTGCGCAGTTCCAGACTGTAGCGCCTAGAAGTTTTTCAGTCAACATAAACTGAAGGAATGATTGGTCATACTTCCTGAGAATAAATCATTTCCCGACTATCTAAGTGTCGAGTACTCTTTCCCGACGTATACAGTCCATACTTTGATTAAAATAGCTTTGTGATTCACATTTCATGGAATTGGGTGGCGGGAGATAGCCTCCACATGTTGGCTGCGTTACCTGTAAAACAGGTGTATACAGAGCCCAGTCAAGCTCGGTAGGTTGCACACTGTCAACACTTCCCCCGTAACGCAAAGTGTCTGTCACGAATTTACTTTATTCCAGCAATAACATCATTTCCATCAAACCTGCCAATACTTGTTTCAAAGTACGACCACTTCCTAGTCTTGTCAGGCAATAGGAGACCAGAGCTCCCGCACAAATTTCCAGTTCCCTCATTCTCTTCAATGTCAATGCACATATTCAAACAGTATGTCAGTCTGGCAATTAATGCTGTGAAAAACCTACCATGGTCCCCTTCCCTTGTGAAGTAAAGTCGATAAACTGATTACGAACTTACGCATTAGAGCTTTCATTGTAGCTCCTCTCTAAAACTTGTTTTTCCCTGCGTTACAAGAAGCCGTTACCTCGATGACCGTCAAAGAAATTTACAATAGAAGAGCAGAAAGTTTACAATGAAAATCTCCCAAAGGCAACCCGCCACA
The DNA here is from genome assembly GCF_021461395.2 of Schistocerca americana. NCBI lineage: Eukaryota > Metazoa > Arthropoda > Insecta > Orthoptera > Acrididae > Schistocerca > Schistocerca americana. Next base: position 205,120,626 of record NC_060125.1, on the reverse strand, counting down.
AATCTAACTGGAAACGGCATCCATCTACAACTTTGGCAACACTCAAGCACCCTCAGAGAAACAGAACGGAAAGGCGTGCTGATGCAGAAAGTTTGAGTTGCAGGCCCACTGTAATTGTCTCTGGCAATATACAGCTGAACTGTTTTATTACTCATTTATTTGCACACCAGATTTCTTTGATTATTTAAGGCATGATTATTAGTACGCTGAAAATATAGAGGCAATAACATTTTCTACTGTTCTGTCAGAACTAGTGATTCAGGAACTGGGCAAATTTGTGATGCATTTCTGAAGAGTAAATACCTATCACAAACGTGATGTCAGGTTAAAATTCTTACCGACTGATCTAAACATGCACGATTTATAAACCTCTAGAGGTAACGTCCCGGTTTATAGGCCCTCGATACGCACAACTACTCTATCAGATGTAGACACAGCTGCGTAATGCGGAATTGACCATTAGATGTTCGTAAGAGGAGCTCTCGCCATTATAAAAAGTGGCGGGAAGAGGAGCGTCTTCCATAGGGAAGCTGTTACAGCAGAATGGGTCGATCATGGGAGCTCACTGGCTTCGAAAGTTGACTGGTAGTTAAACGCCACCTGAGTAACCAATCCATTAGGGACATTTTAAAGCATCTGAAGCTGCGCATGTTGACTGTTGCTGTTCTTAATGTAAGTGGAAACCCTAAGGAGCAACCACAGGTAAACTAAGACCAGGCTGACTTCCTGTACTGACGGATAGGATCCTTCGAGAATTGCCGAGGATGTTTGTTGAAAATCGCTTGAAATGAGAGAATGGAATCATCGTGAGCTACAAAGTCTTACCAACAGTCCAGCTAGCACAGTGACCGCGCGTAAGTAGTCAAAAACAGTGGAACAGAATGGTCGAGCAATTCTTCATAAGCCACAAATTTCTGTAGTGATTTGATGAAGCACCCTGTTCCCTGTGGAAACCCGATGGAAGTATTTGGCTGTGGAGAATGCGTAGATAACTTAACCAGCCATCATGTGTAGTATCAACCGTAAAGTACGGAGGAGATGGTTTTCCGGAACGGCCGGCTGGTGTAGCTTCAGCTTATTTGAGTTCTTATCATTCTAATTTTATTGTTTTTATGATTTTAATTTTAATAATTATTATACCATACCATAGTAAATAATTAAATAAATCTATGTTTCGCAGCGCGACTTCTCACATGCTAGCGATGCAGAAATATCTGTCACAAAATTTCGTCTCTCGTATATTCCCGGCACTAAATAACCGTTAACAAATGGCAATCAGGCAACACTGTAATCACATGCGTGGTAACTACATATATCAGTAGAAATGGGTAACGCTGTGCAGTTGGTGCTGTGGATAGCATGCATGATATCAGGGGTTCGATTCTGGGTCGAAATGTTCTGTGTATATACCGTTGCACATTAAATGTCAGTTTCATTCTGTCACATAGTACTGTACTATAACCGCTTCTTAAGCCAGACATATCAGATATTTACGTAGTACAATGTTTTACAACGGTGAACATAATAAAAACGTGGTCAGGCAAGTCTGAAGTAGAAAGTAGAGACAAATGACCTGTCTTAGGAAAGAATAACAAAAACAAAAATAAATATCAATTTAGAGATGGTAAGGTGACCGCACACGTAAATATCTCAACACCTATTAATCATAAGGTTTTTGAAATTTTTGAAAACACTGTTAGCGATCTTAAAATTAGTTAAAATTAAATTTTAAAACAGTATTCATCGCAATCTTGTTACCGGTCACTCACTCCAATAAAAGAATATTTTAACAAGACTGCGATCAAGACTGTTTAAAATTGTAGTTTTACCTACTAATCAATTTCACTACATGCAGTACGTCCGCTAAGATGTAACATATTAGCAACCATTGAAAATAATAATTTCCAAATTAATGACCGTATGATGTTTACCAAAGAGTGTGTTGTCCTCAGAGCAGAGAATCAAGGTGACGCCCCTGCACGTACAAACACTGCGCTACCTGCTGGATCATATAACTCTGGACTCATTACAACATGGATGGATCCCCAGATACAAGAGCAGAGTAAACACGAGCTTCCAGTTGATCCACATGTGTCGGCGGGATAGCACACCTGTGATCCTTCAAGTGCCCCCAAAGGAAGGAATTCAGGGGGTGTAGATTAGGTGAACGTGGAGGCCATGCAACTGGTCTTCCTGATCCCAGCCATTTCCCTGGAAATGTTGTGTCTGAATACCGCCGCACATTAATTCCAAAGTATGGAGGTGCACCATCATGTAAGTACCATAAACTCTGCCGAACATTAAGTGGAACATCTTTCATTGGCTCAGGCAATAGTTTTAGAGGAATTCAAGGCCTCTTTGTACAGTCGGCTGGTCAGGCAACAAGTACGAAATCAGATTCTTGTCTCCCAGTGTTCCCGTCCAGATGCTGATGACAATGCGAACTTAATATCCACGGTCGCGAGTGATGTGAGGGTTAACGTTACACGAACGCTGCTTCATCCGATTATATTACAGTGTTCATGAAGTCATCATTCGCTTCCTGTTTTTGTCGGAACCAATCACAGAACTGCATCCACAGACGGCAGTCTGCACGTGTTCCGTTAAATAATAACGACAGGGCTGCCACCGATGCTCGTGTAGTACGTGAACGACCGTGCGTTCCGATACACGGAGCTACGCTACGAGTACTTCGCTGGGGTTCTTGGTGTATAACTTACAGAATAGCTTCCTCACTAGCTGGAGTATGGCTAATCCGAGGACGACCTCTGTCACTAGATGGAGGAAGGAAAGAAACTCCAGAATGCGAAGCTCCAGACGACGAATCATATTTTTATTTCGATGACGTCGACCAGGAGATCTAGCAGCATATTCACGAGAGGTAACATCTGTCCGGTAATCAAATACACCAAAGAAGAGAAGCATGCCTGCTTCATCATCATTTGTGTATGACAAACGTCTGCCACACTGTTTTAGAATAACACAAGAAGAAAATAGGATATGTGCACTAATGAACGTAGAGTCTATTACTGGCACGTTACTCGACTACCAACTAGTCCCTGTCTGGTGGAGAGCGCATACAGTATAAACATTTCATTAGTCCCAGCGGGGCTGTTCTATTTAACGAGGATCATCTCTCTTACAGATTTTGTTCTGTATGACTCCACCGTCACAGATCACTGCGAAACCTTCATTTTGGAATCACACTGTTTCCCTAACGGAGATGGATGTGATGTTTCCACATTTCATAAGAGTACGGCATCAAGATACTAAATAGTATTCGTTTATAAGATTCAATGTTGAAAGGCGTGATTAGTGATTACACGGTGGTAGTACTCGTACATACAAATGGTGGCCGAGTTTGGAAATTTTTGGTGAAGCACATTGCTAGCCCTACTGGTGACGTAAAAGCGGAAAGAAATGTAATGGACCTGAATGTGGCAAGAACAATACTTGGTACTAACCGATGGGGCCATTGGAGGATTGTACACAGAAAACAGGTATGTAATCTAGTAGATTCAGCAAAGTGAAACTGGATTCCACGGCGTGCAAAGGGTTTCTTTAAAAGGTGGCCAATGAAAACGATTGTATTCCCATTTCTGTGTTGTAATACGTAAGTGCAATTGTTTCGTAGGAGACCTACTGTATTCGCTGTCTGACGACTAAGACGACAGATACCGTGCCAGGCAGACTACATTTAGCAAATAAGAAATTTAAAAAAAAAGAAAGAACTTCGAGCTAGAATCGAACACTCTACCTCCTGCATGCTAACCGAAAACGTTATCCACTACAGTAGTTGCACAGTACTAAGCTTATATGATGAAGGAAGTGGTTACTAGAGTCCTGCATGACCGAGTAAGCGAGCACAAAATACTAGGTGGGGCGATCACACCCTAACTGGATAGGCTGCCCGCACTAGTCCTAGTGACCGAGCGTAGAAGCCGTAACCGAATACGTAGCACGTAACTTCAAACACATTACACGTGTCATTATCCGTGTGAGACTGCAACCAGTAAGGGCTTCCCATTTGCGGTGTCTCTCTGTAATCATGCAGCGGGAAGAAACCAGTGCAGCAAGACGTAAGATTGAAACCAGTGTTTACACATTGAAGAAACAGGAAGGTCTAAAAAGCCAAGTATGGAGTACATTTCTGTTAGTTGTAGACAGTGAGTCTACTGGGTACGTATCGTGCATAAACTGCTCCACATTATTGTGTTTGCAGTCGGGAACCACTCATTTAAAGAAACACAGTTGCAAGAAACCTCACAAAGATACAGCTCCTCCAGGGATACTGGCAGTAATAAAAAATTGTATTACAGCAAAGTGTGTTGCAATGTGTGCTAAAGCTATGAGACCTTTTAATACTGTTTCCGGTGAAGGTTTCAGAGAACTAGGCCAATAATTAATACATCTACGTGCGCATTATGGAGAAGTTAACGGGGCAGATGTCATGCCACATCCCTCTACTATAAGAAGACATGTCAAAGAGCAAGCTGATGCAATACAGAAGAGCATAATGCCTTCTGTTATTGCGGAAGTTATTAATAAAACATGTGCTGCGGCATTTGATATGTTGACTGATTCGCATAATAAGGTGCACTATTTGACGTTTACAACACATTACATTAGCACAGACTGGTCTCTTGTGAACAAAGTTTTATATACAATTATGATGACATCTTAAAGTGGTGAAGCAGACATGAAACAAATCTGCCAGGCCTGGCTGCAGTTTCAAGACGTATTTTATGCATCCCAGCAACAAGCGCACCTAGTGAAAGATGCTTTCGTAAAGCCGGCATGTTACTAACAAATCGCCCCAACCAAATAAATCCGGAACGCGTTAGTGATTTACTGCTGATCAACAATAACTATAATTTTGTTTCTGTTGGAAACAAGTGCAAAGTATGACAAGTTAAGTATGTAAGTGTTTAATGTTCTTTGTATGCTTTCTTTATGAAGATGGTTATCTTCCAGATTACAGGGCAGCACTTATTTAATGTTTTCTCTTAATGAAAGATAAAATACATTTTCTGTTTGGAAATGAGACTCGTCCTCTATCCGCGATTGTACTTAAATATCATTTTACTTTCCAAGTGCTTTATGAATTTAGCTGTGTCACGTACCCGTTCTTGGAAACGTTACTTTTCTATCAAAAGAGAGAGACAGACAGAGATAAATACATTGTGTGTGTGTGTGTGTGTGTGTGTGTGTGTGTGTCTGTGAGTGAGAGAGAGACAGAGATAGAGAGAGAGAGAGAGGGAGACGTACAGTGCAGCGAGCCGGGGCGAAGCGAGGTGAGACGTCAGCGGTGACCGGTCACGCTCGGTTATCCGCGTGTCCGGAATCCGGACATCAGACATGGGGCGAGTACGTGACCGAGCCGAGTCGTGTGGGGCCGGACACGAGCTGCTCGGTCCACCCGTCAACAGGCGAGCCGTGACCGGTCAAACCCTGAGCGTTGCAGCACTGTAGTGGTTACCGCACATCTTATTACTGTGATGGCGGACTGCCAATTTTTCATGTCCATTTGTCGCCGGAAATACACGCACCACAAAATTTTGTGAGATGCATTTTAGTGTTGCTAGTATGTCAGAAAGGATAGAAATTTGAAATTTGCAAAGGGTGTTGATGTTCTATAGGCGTCGTTTAAGAAGACAGTTTTCGAAAATCCACCTTATGGGGGTGAAAGAGTGGAAGATAGCTTTTCTGAAAATATGTCGCTAATAAAGCAATTTTGAAGATAGACCTACGAAAATTGGTATTTGGTTTCTCCATCAGAAAGAAACACATGTTTCAGCATTTTTGGAAATTTAACGTCTACGGAGGTGAAACATCGGGCGACATTTTTTTTTCTAAATAGGCTATTATTGAAGAACTACTAAAGTATTTTTAAAGCTACATCTACAAAAACTGCTATTTGTCTCCTTGGTTAGAAATAAAATAAGACGTGTTTCAGTGTTTCTGGAAATTGAATCCCTAAGAGATTGAAATAGGGTATGAAATGTTATATGAACTAGTTTCTTACGACAACATATTTGAATCTAAATCTACTGATATTTTAATTTGGGTTCTCAGTTAGAAAGAAAACCACGTTTTTTCTCTGATTGTCGAAATTCAATCCCCTAATGGCGTGAAATAGGACCAGACTGATTCACACACACGTCATCACCCAGTAAAAACCGCAGAGGTAAAAAACTTGAAATCTGGAGAGGGTAAGGATATTACGCCGTAGGGAGCGTTTAAGAAGTGACTGTTCAAAATTCCACTCCCAAGAGGATGAAGTAGGGGATGAAAGGCTGTTTGAAAATATGTCGCTATTAAGGCAATTTTGAAACAGGAACTACGAAAACTCACTTTTGGTTTCTCAGTCAGATACAGATACTACGTGTTTCAGCCTTGTGGGACATTCAAGCACTAAGGGGAAAACAGAAAGTGAATTTTGTAAAAAAAATAAACCATTATTAAAGATATACTTAAGCAATTTTGAAGCCACGTCTATGATAATTGGTATTTGACTTTCGGTAAGAAATTAAAAAATTGTGTTAAATTTTTTCTGAATATTTAATCCTTAGGGGAGTGAAATAAGACCTAAAAAGTTTCGTTGAAAAGGCTAAATCTATGGGAATTTGTCTTTGTATTCTCTACTGGGAATAAAGAAATATGTCTTTCACAGTTGTTGGAAATGCATGATTTATGTGGGTGAAATAGGAACTAAAATTTTTAAATAAATATTTCCTTATATTAAAACAGTTTAAAGCTAAATGGATAAAAATTGGTATTCTACTTTTCGGTTCGTTATAAAGGAATTTGTATCTGAGCATCAAGTTACTATGGATATATCAGCACAAGAACGGAATAGGTACGATGAACAAAAGCCTTGTTCTCTGGCTACCAGAATCGCTTTCTGGTCAGAAGTACCTTCGGAAAAAGAACATGCTTCTATGGCCTTAATTAATGTGATAAATATAGGATGTATTGGTAGTTGAGAACAACATAAACATTCAGGTAAGAAAAAGAAAATCTGCGCTGACCATACAGTCTACGTGAGCGAATGCCGTACGACTTACTTCAGTTCTTTACATGATACTTTGAAACATATTCACTGGGACATAGGCCATATATGTTTATAGACAATAGTGTACTGGTATGTGTGGTTTCGTTCTCTTCCTCGCATTCAGTTTTCACTACAATAGCAAGACATTTAAACTACTAGAGAGATTGTTTCTCCCACATATATTTCTCTTTATATGTATAATATTAAACATATATCGTATGTGCAACTACGTGCTGTTTTGTTTCCTTTTTCGCAGTGGTTTTAATAGAAAACCGAAAAGTTGTATTTACTGCTAATCGGCATATGATTAGAATACTACTACGGAATCAGAACTGTCCGAAACGTAATCCTAACCCTCCTCAGATTAAAACTATGCGAAATACTATACTGGAGGCTACTATCCTCACAGGGCCAGCAGCGCAGACGTCTCTCATATCTTGTATATCAATGATACCAACTGTTTTGCCCATTCATTTTAAGCAACTTCAATACCCAATACATCGCGCAATAGCATCAAACAAGGCTCAAGATCATACAGTTTGTGTGTATGGGTGGCGCGGCCTGGGGGGGGGGGGGGCGGGAGAGGGGGATCCGGTCATGATCAGCAAGGGTGGGGGAAGGAATGGACACAAAGAAGGGAAGGAGGGTATTGACAGAGAGAGGAGAAATGAGGCGGTGGAGAAGCTTTACTAGGACGAGGAGATGGACAGCAAGGACGAGCTGATGAACACAGACAGAGGTAGGAAGGGATGGACAGGATGTGTATCCGACTGTCATACTTATTTAGTGATTCCTAAGAGTTGCTCAGTTTGGTGATAAGCTGTAATAACAGGAAATGAAACTACCGATGTACTGAGCGACGAGACAGCTACGTGTGTACACTCTCTCGGAAATTTAGGCGCCCAAGAGAACGTCATTGGTCGCAAACATCCTCTTAGACCTCAAATGGCGATGACCGGTTGGCATTTACTTCAGTAGTGCCCAGCAGGGTATGGTGTTAACTATCCAGACATTGACTAATGTGGCATGAGGATAACCCATTACTGACTGATAGTCAGCGAGATAATGATGACTCGTATGCTATAGACTGAAATGCTGGTGACGTGGAAATCAGTTGTCCCAAATCCTTATCCGCCCATAAGGGGCGCCTGTGCTTGCGGACTTCGTTCCCGAGGTTCCGGATTGGTAGATTTGCAACTTATGACAGGAAAGACGAAAACTGCTTCCCTGGGTCTCTTATATAAGTAACAGGTTTCAATAAACCCCTTTTGGATACTAGTCAGGACGTCACCTTCGCTCCACTTACCGGCGTTCTGTCAGCTTTACTACCTTCTCTGGTCGAAACCTGTATCTACATGACTGCTCTGCAATTCTCACTTTAGCGTCTGCCTGAAGGTTCGTCGAACAACCTTCACACTATTTCCACTCTTCAACAAAGAGAAGATAAACGAACTGTTAAATATTTTTCTGTATGTTCTTATTTCTGGCCGGCCGGAGTGGCCGTGCGGTTATAGGCGCTACAGTCTGGAACCGCGTGACCACTACGGTCGCAGGTTCGAATCATGCCTCGGGCATGGATGTGTGTGTTGTCCTTAGGTTAGTTAGGTTTAAGTAGTTCTCAGTTCTAGGGGACTTATGACCTCAGCAGTTGAGTCCCATAGTGCTCAGAGCTATTTGAACCATTTTTTTCTTATTTCTCCCTATTAAAGAGGGCGTCAACAAAATATTTTCTTATTTATTGAAGAAACTTGATGACTGAAATTTCGTGAAAAATGACCTGCCATTCCTCCACAGACATTTAGATACCTCACTGAAAGTGCCCCTAGCAAAGTCGTCGTAAAGTCTGATAGTGAACTCGGCATATAATGACCACGAATAATCGAATACTTTTGGTCAGATACCATGTATACAATGGGTGAGGAAATTTTCAACGCCTCTTTCGCTACAGGGTGAAAGATTCAGTCTAGAAACTAGTCCTAGGTATGGTTGACCACCTTTTCATCGTTATCCATTCTTTTAGAAGAGTTTATCTGGAGAAGTATAGAAAAGGATTTCTGAGGAGTTTGATTAGTAGAATAGATAGCATGATAACAATATAAAAGAAAGTGAAGAGTTGTCTCACGTTATTGTCTGGAAGGGGCGGAGATGGTTTCCTTCGTCAGCACACGACGATTCCTTTCCTCAGGGCGTGAGAGTGCTGTAACGTGTGGTGTCACATGTGCGTTACATGATGGTAACAGGGAGAGTGTGGAAAGCAGTACCCGCACATAGCCAGTTCCTCTCGAAGCGCATCTCCGGGATCATGGACTTTAACATTCCCATCTGACAGGGTGATCACCATGAACAGTGTCACAAGCCTTCTCTCAGTGACCCCCTGTGGAGAGCTTTGGAATTTATTCGAGGATCTATGCGCAAAGTCTGATAATCCAGAACTTCACGCCGTCACCTATCCTTCACCTGCCGGCCATATACCCCTCGAGGAAAAATCGTCCACCACCAAGATTTAAACCGGCTGGACCCGATTCGAGTGCCACCATTCAGACGTGCTTCAGCGGGAAAGTTAAATTTTTAGCGTCTCTTTTCAGCCCTTCCTTTCCTTCGACTGTATATTACGATTCTCTGTCCCAATTCATTACCGTTTCAGAAACGCAAAAAACGATGTTAAACTGAAATACACATATTTTCTTTCTTAATCGCATTTGCACTCTGTTTGAGGATTTGGAATAAGACAACACAAAACAGTAGTAAGAGATTGGCAATTGAACGACTTTCTCGTCTTTTTATATTATTTTTTTCATTACAAACTCTCACATCTGAAGTATACGTGCACCTACATGTAGTGCGGAATTAGCTACCATATATCAGAACAGGCGGACCCTCCAGTGTAAAGAGTTGGTGGGGTCTACTGTGTTGTTGGTGGACAAGCAGTAATAGCAGAATGGATCAATGAACAGAGCTCAGAGACGCTAAGCGTGGACTAATCATTGGCAGTAGCCCCAGTAAAAATATCCGTCCGGAATATTTCAACCCTTCTGCAGTTACCCAGGTCGAATATTGGTGATGAGATTGAGAGGTGGATACACCAAGGAACAATGCAGGCAAACCTCACAATCTGACCGACAGGGTACTCCCAGCATTGAGGAGGGTAGTTGTTAAAAATCGTTTGATGTAAGTGGAAGGTATCATTGTGAGCTGCAGAGTGTTATCAGCAGTCCACATAGTACAAAGACTGCGCATAAGAAGTTAAAAGCAATGGGACAGAATGGTCGAGCAGCTCCTCGTGAGTCACATATTACAGTCATGAGTGTTAGGCCACCCTTGAGATGGTGTAAAGAGTGAAATCGCTGGAAAGTGAAGGACTGAAAAGGAGCGATCTGCAGATGAAATCCGATGCAAGTGTTTGCATTTGACCAACGCCTGAAGAACGTTGCCAGCCATCTTGTGTAGTACCAAGAGTGAAGTGCACAGGTTCAAAACAAAATGTTTCAAATGGCTCTGAGCACTATGGGACTTAACATCTGAGTCATCAGTCCCCTAGAATTTAGAACTACTTAAACCTAACTAACGTAAGGACATCACACACATCCATGCCAGAGGCAGGATTCGAACCTGCGACCGTAGCGGTCGCGCGGTTCCAGACTGAAGCTCCTAGAACCGCTCGGCCACTCCGGCTGGCTCAAGTGCATTAGAGATTGTGTTACTACACGGGGGGGGGGGGGGGGGGGGGATATCTTCCGTGGTTAGAGTACGGTCCCCTTATCCGTTTAAGATAACGATAAATACTGAAGTATATGAGTACGTTTTACAGCATTTTGTGCTGTTTATGCCAGATGAACAGTTCGGAGTTCATGATTATATCCATCCGCAAGCAGCTGCACCGTGTCGTTAAGCAGCGCCTGTAAGGCAATGGTTTGTGGACATTAACGTCCTTGGACCGCCCTTAGTTCCGACCTGAACCCAATGGAATCCCTCTGAAGGGAGCTGCAACGTCGACTTCGCTCCATATTGCCGCTTTCAGCACCCCTACCTTCTCTAGCTTCAGATCTTGAGGTAGAATCGGCTGCCATTCCACCACAGATATTGAGACACATAACTGAAAGTGTCCAAAGCAGAGGTCAAACCGTCGTAAAGGCCAAGGGTGTAGACACCACACATTAATGTACACTAGCGGGTGTCCGAATACTTTTGATGAAACAGTGCACTTGAAAATATGAAAAGATGCTGAAATATAATAAACAGAGTAACTCCTCTTCAATGAAGGGAAAAGTATAAATTATGAATTACATAATAGTGAGTCAATATAATTTTTTAAGTCTTCTTCTTTTTCATTAGGAATGTAAGGATATGATCTAGAAATCCACATATTTGTGGTTGGGTAAAATAATACTGAATTAGTTGTTAATGATGTTTCGAAATTTGTCCTAATTTGCCAGGGTTGTAATGAGAAATGAATGTGTCCAGTGTGTCTAAGATGGCAGTGCTGAGCGGAATGTTTGGCCAATTTCACGCACCTGTTATGCTTGGCCTTCGGAAAATGTTGCTAACTAGGCTTTAAAATGTTAGTTATTTCAGTCATATTGTAAGGGTTCTGCGTCTGTGTTCGAAGCGCTGTGTAGCACTTTGCATTGGATCTCTGACTGCGCTTTCTTTGTAAGAGACTCTGTGGCTGTTGGACTCGTTGTTGGAAGTTAATTGCCAGTACTGTTGGGCAGTTCGAAGTTAGCCGCCAGCAGTGATGGAAGTACTGTTGGGCAGTTGGAGGTGAACAGCCAGCAGTGATAGATGTTAAATGTGAGAAGTTAGCATTGATGGAGAGCAGAGGTCTGAAGTGCCAGCATAGGCTAACGATCTGGAAGTCGTGATGACTGGCTGTTGTGTGATGTCCTTTTGTTAATTAGGTTTAAGTAGTTTTAAGTTCTAGGGGACTGATGACCGTAGATGTTAAGTCCCATAGTGCTCAGAGCCATTTGAACCATTTGATCTGGAAGTATCCGACTTAAAGATTGAAAATTTTTCATGATTATATATCTTTGTACTGGATGTCAATGACTATTTATATTCGTGTTAGAACTGGATGTCGTATTATTAAGGCAAAAAATACATTATTTATTTTGCAACAAAATCTTCCCTTTGCTATACACAAGCCTATTAGTAGTTAGTGGCTTTAGTAGTTGCAATCTTTTATTTAGCTTCCAGTATTGACGCTCGCTGTATTGCAGTAGTTCGCGTAATGAAGATTTCTGTGAGGTAAGTGCTTAATGAAATGTATAGGCCATTATTAGGATTTCTTTTTAGTCAGGGCCATTCTTTTAAATTAATTATTTGAAGTCAGGTTGTAATTGATTTTAGCAGTCAGATTACATTGCTCTAGGAAACTGTGGATCAGCGTTGAGATGTTAAAAAGTAAAGAGAAAGTAGGCTCAGTACGTTCAGTTTTACTCAGCTGTTTCAGAATCAAGTAACGTAGAAGTTTCATCTTCTCAGTCATTCAGCAATTTAAGAACAGACACACCTGAGAGCCCTTTACATTTAAATAAAGAAGTTTCAATACGTTGTGCTGTGCGCTTAATAATCGGAAATTTTTTCCTTGTCCCGTACCATATGATGATTTTTCTCTTTGCACAGTACCCCATGTGCTGTCGATTAAACAACAGGGCAGCAGTCGCAAAGTCTCAAGACACGTCATTGATCTTTTGTGTGTTGTCTTTCCTCGAGATAATTTCCGCAGCTGCCTCACGCCAGCTGTAGCGGTCAAACGCTGGAAGAGGCTAGTTATGCACCTCGTCTCAAATCACAGATCATTTATATCTGTACTGACTGAGGTGGTGGTTGTAGCTGTGCACTGTAAACGTGGCTTGTCGGTTTTGATTGTGCGTGTGCGTGTGTGTGTGGGCGTGTGGGCGGATTGGGGGGGGGGGGGAGGGGACGTTCCTGGATAGTTCGTATGAGAGGACCATTGTTTGTGAAATGTTTCGATTTGAGGCAAAGTTCCACACACGGTTTTTAGCCGTAAGTAATTTTACTTTCGGTGTTTTCAAATAATTTAACGGGAACACAGCCTGGTAACGCCCCCGATTACCCCCGATATCTCGGCAGGTGGAAACCTCGTCATTTACAACGCACGGCCGACGTATTACTGTGCATGGGAACTGCAATCCTTGGTGGGATGAAGCTGTGGTGGGCAATCCGAAACTTAAAAATTTTTTATTCCAAAAAGTCGATGCCGTTACCACTTTGAGCTTCCGGTTTTCCGTTCTCGCTTTGCAGTTGCCGTTTCTTAATTCTTGCTTCCCGGTTCCAGCGATTCAGCCGTCGGGTGTACGAGGGCTATCCACAAAGTACATTACGTTTTGGAATTAAAAATAAATAAAGTATTGGAATATTTTTTATTATATTCAGATGAAAGCCACACTTCAATACTTCTTTTCTACATAGTTACCATTTAAATTAAGGCACTTATCGTAGCGATGGACGAGCTTGGAAATTTCTTCGTCGTAAAATTCGGCCGCCTGCGCCTTCAACCACGTGGTTACCTCTTCTTGAAGCTGTGCGTCGTCATCAAAACGCTGCATAGCCAACCACTTCTTCATTGCTGGGAATAAGTGGAAGTCGCTCTGTGCCAGGTCGGAACTGTACGGAGGATGAGGAAACAACTCCCACTTAAGAGATTCGAGAACTTCACGAGTGGCATTTGCCGCGTGGGCCCGGGCGTTGTTGTGAATCAGCAAGATCTTTGAGCCCAACTTTCCCCTGCGCTTGTTTTGTATTGCTCTTCTGAGGTTGTGCAGAGTTTGGCAATACCTTTGAGAGTTTATTGTAGTGCCTCTTTCCAGGAAATCAACAAATATCGTATTTCTACCGGGTTACTGATTAACCACGTGGTTGAAGGCGCAGGCGGCCGAATTTTACGACGAAGGAATTTACAAGCTCGTCCATCGCTACGATAAGTGCCTTAATTTAAATGGCAACTATGTAGGAAAGTAGTATTGAAGTGTGGCTTTCATCTGTATATAATAAAACAAATTTCCAATACCTTATTTATTTTTAATTCCAAAACGTAATGTACTTTGTGGAAAGCCCTCGTATATTCGTTTCGACTGCCGAAACGAGACCGAAGTTGTGGGTTTTCGGTTTCCATTTCTTTCGAATTTGCGCAAGCTGTCTCATTTGTTTGCTTGTTATACAAAAATAGAATGTAGCATTTAAACATTTCCTGGGAATATATAGTGCACTGAAGTCGAAATCTTCTCTGGTTAGCAGACACGTCGTGACGCCGTGCTGTCGCAACAGTTAAACAGTTTTCTTACTCCCATCTTCCGACGAAGTCTTCACCTGAAGGTGCCGCAAAGAAAAATCGTCGAAACGTTCGACAAGACGATACCATGACTTGGCTGATAATCCTAGAAGATTTCATCAATGAAGTTCGCTGAGAAAGTATGCATTCCCATGTGTTGTGTTTTGTATTTTCAACTACACATACGTGGAGTTACGCAAGAAATATTTTATTAAGTTTTAAAACAGATTTATGGTAATGTAAGAATGAAAATAATACGGAAAGAAGTTCCAATGAAAATAACTAAGTTGTTTCTACCGTAATGGTATGGGAACCGGTATCAATCTTCGACAGCGCCCTGAAAACGAAAGTACTGTAGATGCCGGCAGGTTCGCGGTCTGACCAGGCATGGTAGGCCGTCAGCGTCCCTGCTCTCTGTGTAATTTCTGTAACTACCGTAGCAGAGGTCGTGGGTTCGACTCATCCGTTATATAAAACTTATCATTTGCAGTTGCTGAGTGCAACCTTTGTATGTACGACAGTTAACGAAAGTAATTTCAATTGGATGTATTCCTTATACGTGAAAATTGATTCTCTTGGAGCTAACGCAAGACATGTGATACGTAATTTCTCAGTGATGAGTAGATTAAAATGAATGTATTAATGAATAATCTACATATATATGGAAGGCTTGGAGCAATAACACCCCCTCGAAATTATTCTCCGCAGACTGGAAAGGAACGTTGGGTTTCAACAAGAAATTCACTCGATAATAACAGCCCTGGATATTTTGGTAAGTGTGACATATTCAAAAATAAACGCTTGCATTTTACAATACTTACTAATAGACGAGTTGTCGAGTTGCGCCGTACTTCAGAGTCCACCTTCAGGTGATCGTCCAACAATTGACCAGGTATATCAGCTGAAAGATTGGAGGAAGAGGGGTAAACAACTTCCTATAGGACGATGGCTTTGAACAACTGTGACGTTATAATCAACCCTATGGCTGATGTTAGCTTCACCTGTAAGCCATCCATATACTACTTAAAGTAAAATTATTCTGGAGCCGGCGACATATTGCTGAAGACGCTGACTATGTAACAAGGCAAGCTATTAATATTATACTCTAAGAATGTATGTAAGTTGATGTGTATGTATGTATGTATGTATGTGTGTGTGCGTGTATGTTCCACATCTCCCCGTAAACCACTAGACCGATTTCAACCGAACATGGTACACATATCACTTGCTATCTAGAAGGAATCGCTGTGCAAGTAAGAACCACCTACCTATGAAAGGGCTGGGGATGGGAGTGAAATATTGGCGTAGCTCATGACGCGCCAATAACCGGAATATATTCATCCAATGTTTGAGAAAGCGAGCACTTAGGGACCTGCAACGAGCTTGACTCGTAATTTAAAACCTTCACGTAAATTTTTCTCGCTGACAGCTCCCACAAAATAAGGAAAGGAGATAATTTTACCGCTTGCTACGTTTTCGCTGTTCATGCAGTAAGGCTGCTGCGTCAACCATGAAGTTTCTATTTATTACATGTATCACAACGTATTTGACAGACAATAAGCCACATACGTCGTTGAATGTTACAGCAGAATTATACATTTTACGACACGTCCCTCAGGAGATATGATGTCATAAACATTGATCTCCGTCAAAAACACTCTGCAGGAAGATATTTTCTGGAGATACAGGTTGAGTATGTGTTTAAATATGTGTGAAATGTGTTAAATACTGGTAAGATATACATTTTTCACATGCATATGTGGGTGAAGGCCATGGTAATACGCTCCTCCTACATACCTAGTTCGATTACAAAGAAACTTGGTACTCATACTATTTACTACCTAGAAACAAAAATTATCAGGGTAAGAAATAGCATCCTTCTGTTGGGGTTGGATAGAGATGGCGGTAAGACGAGATGGACAGAGAGAGGGGAGGTAGGAGGAGATGTGTACAGGCAGTGGGAAGGCGGAGATTGACAGAGAGAGAAAGAAGGAAGACATGGGCCTGGAGTGGGAAATGGAATTAAGGAGAAGGGGACTGGCAGAGGAGAGGAGGAAATGGACAGAGAAACAGGGAGAGGAGACTGACAGGGACAGAGAAGGGGAGATGTTTGAAAGGGAGAGGAAGAGGATGGGATGTACAGAGGAAGGAAGAGAGAGAAGGTGGACAGAGAAAGAGGGAGGTGAAGGAGGACGGAGAGAGGGGGAGAAGAAATTGGAGAGATGGAGAAAGGATGAGGAGGAGACAGGGGGGGGGGGGGAGGGGGAGTGATGCGATGGCCAAATGGGCAAGGAGCCAATTGACAAAAAGAGGTGGAGCAAATGGACAGAGAGAGGGAGGAAGAGGAGCTGGATAGAGATGTGCAGTGGGACATGGAGAGGTAAAGTTAGAAGGAGGAAAAGCACTAATAGATGATCGGAGTAATTACATATCAGATCAACAATGGGTACTCAGCTGGAGTACGCAATTAAGTAATAGGAACAGCCACAGCAACCCACTTTTGGTGATGACATTAAGGCCTTTTAAATGTATTTGTGCCAATTTTTGTTCTGTGAATGAATCATTGAAAAATTGTATCAAAAGCCGCATCAGAACAAACCACAAAGCTCTGAACGAAACCAGGAGCGCGGCAATGAAGTTGTACACAACGTGTCGTACAAGTGGGCCCCTACTACAGGCTGGGGTGCCTTCTGCAGCGGGTCACGTCGCGGCCCATAACGGACGGGACAGCCAATCGCGGCCGGCCTGAGGCCTGCGGGCCGGCTTACGGGATTCCTGCACAGCTGTGCGTCCGCGAGTTATGCGGCCGGCGTGAGCGCCTTCGAAACAATAGCGCCCTACCACGCCGACGCCGCTGCGGCGGAGGAGATGAAATATCGGCCCAGATAGCCAGCCACCACACCGTGGCGTGCTGCGCGGCGGCCAATCGCGTTCCTCCCTCCCTCCCTCTCCCTCCACCATGGTCCTTCCCCCTTCTCCGGCCCTACCACCACAACTCGAGGGGGATCCCAGGCAGTCACGCGCAGCCTGGAGACTCTATTGTTTCCGTGTAGCTAATATCCAGGCGTAAAGTTGCCTCGCAATTGTCGCTGAGCAACGGATCCCCCTCTTTCAATGCAGTGTCTACCTGTTCTGACGTATTTATAAGATACTCTCATTACGCAAGACAGCCGACCCTTAGCAACAGCTTTCATTGTTGCTTGGCGAGGCAAGTTGCTTGCTTCCAAGGCAATATCTGGTACGCTTGCCTGCATCACAGTGATGACGAGGAACGCTTAAGTGGCTTAGGAAAAAGAAAATGGTTCAAATGGCTCTGAGCACTATGGAACTACTTAAACCTAACTAACCTAAGGACAACACACACATCCATGCCAGAGGCAGGATTCGAATCTGCGACCGTAGCGGTCGCGCGGTTCCAGACTGTAGCGCCAGAACCGCTCGGCCACCAGCGGCCGGCTAGGAAAAAGAGAGTTGTGTCAGCTTCTGTAATAATAATAAAAAATTGTTTCAAACCCTTATATGAGTAATGTAAATTTGCTGTGAGTTACAATATAGAGTAACTGTATATTTGTACATAATGAAAGCATTTTGTTCCTAAATCTAGAGGAAAGTAAAACAGCCTTTCAGATCCGATTTTCTTTTTCTTTTATAAAACTAGGACATCGAAATAAAATGATAATAATGTAAGTCAATTAAGGATGTTTTGAGTAAGGAATTTGTTTTCTAATGGTTCAAATGGCTCTGAGCACTATGGGACTCAACTGCTGAGGTCATTAGTCCCCTAGAACTTAGGACTAGTTAAACCTAACTAACCTAAGGACATCACAAACATCCATGCCCGGGGCAGGATTCGAACCTGCGACCGTAGCGGTCTTGCGGTTCCAGACTGCAGCGCCTTTAACCACACGGCCACTTCGGCCGGCTTTTGTTTTCTATTGAAACGCTTATTCACGAAGAGAGTGCTTACATGCAGAATGAATTTTTCGCTCTGCAACGGAAGGTGCCCGATTTCAGATCCGTGCGGGGTAGCCACGCGGTCTGTGGCGCCTAGTCACGGTTCATGTCGGTCCTTACGTCCGAAGTTCAAGTCCTCCCTCGGCCATAGGTGTGTGTGTGTTGTCCCTAGCGTAAGTTATTTTAAGTTAGATTAAGTAGTGTGTAGGCTTAGGATCCCATGACCTCAACAATTTGGTCCCATTAGACCTTACCACAAATATCCACACTTAACGATTTTAAAACTTTGTTTCAGATATAAACTGTGTGGCGAAGCGATTTTCGAATGTTTAACATGCTCGTGAAAGCAAACATTCCGCTGCACATTCTGGACACACGCCCCCTTGGCTTCTGGCTAAGATATATCTCCGTGGTAACCTTTCTCCCAGTAGTACTACAATCAGAATCATAATAACGAAGTGACTAACAGCTGTTAGGAGGACGAGCGTGGTCTCAGATTCTATTCTGTTACTTCCCGCCGTTCTGTGGATCGGTTCGGTACGCGAACGCACCAAATGGTCTTGTTTTCGAAGCGGAGCCCCTAAAATATTGGAAGCGATGCCATACGGTCCTAGCAAACCGAAGCGCTATTGTCCTTTCTCCTCGCGCCTACCAATCAAAAGAAATCTGCGTATGATCCGCGCACGCGCACTGCAGCACCACAGCAGCACGAACCCGAAGCTGCTACCAGCCGATACAGGCACGCTATTCTTCACAGTACCGAAAAGTGTGGTTAAAGTACGTAATGCTATTCAAATTTCACTGACCACATGCTTCCATGAATGCATGATAACGATGGAATATTGACTGTGTTCTGGAAACTGTCATAACTGTCAAATTACATCATTTTATTCTCATTCACATCGACGTCCTGTTTTGGCTTTTACGTTTCGGAATATGAGTTAGGACTGGAGTACAGTACCACACCATACAAGTACATGTATAGAAACACCCGTAAAATTCGTCATATTCTTCTGTTTTTCGTCGTTCCTTAGTTGCTTCATAATTCATGGAGGTACATTACGTCTATGCAGCTAATTTGAAGGCAGTTTGTGTATTGTCATACGAGTTTCGCTGCGTTTATATATGAAGATGATTCACAAATAAAAGAAGCGAAATGCGTATGGCAATACACAAACTGCCTTCAAATTAGCTAGATAGACGTAACACATCTCCACGAACTCGATAAATTGATTAGGAGAGTGTCGTTCCTAGGGATCCAAATGATGAAGTAGCATAGTTCCCTATATGATACATCAACGATTTGTTTCATAAAAAAATTGAAAAACTCATTTTCCTAAGCGTGTGGCGAGTGCAGCTATAGAAGTTCACTGTAGTTTATAACATCCATCTGATGAATCAAAATGTTTCATACATGGTGGTGGGAATCTTTCGTCTCTGTCTACTGTTGTTAAGGATTCAATAGCAGATAAATACTACTGACAAGATAAAGTATAAGGACGATTGCTGCTAGTTTCATTCGCAGTAATTCAAGTTGTGATCTGAGATTCCTGCCTGAATCTCTACGTTGTCAGAAAAAGTAAGTGAATTATTTGTGACAAGATAATGTATTAATGTCACTGTCGGTTGTTTCACACACAGCAATATCATCTTTCATTTCTTAAACATATGGAAGTCACGAAATCGTAGTTACTCATTACTGAGAAGCGCGCTCTTACGTGTAAATAACAACGAATATGTCATAAAATGTGATTAACTTCGACGATTAATGAAGTCTCAGAATGTGTTACAAACACGAAGAGGAGAAAAAATATTTGGGTACCTAGCAGCATGCTAACCCACGAGCTTCGACACTGCACTTCATTGCCATACACACTTTTCTACGGCAACTCCTGTGCTAGTGGCAGTTATTTTTACATAATTCTAGTCGAGAGAGAAACAGGCTGACCTCGTTGCCGAATGATGTGAGCATAAGCCATAAATTCACGAAATTTTCGAAGGTTTCTTCTATCAGGCTTTACAAAATTACTTTGCATTGTTACTTAAAAATTTCAAAAGCGCTTCGATACGTTGATAAGTAAACCATTTGCAGAAAAAAGTACGCGAAGTCATTAGTAATTTCAGCTAACACTTATGTCATAAACGTAAGTAGAGCTGACCTTCTGATAAATAATGGTTCTTTAAACTCTTAATTACGTAGTCTGCTTTTATGTTACAATCATTCACAGTAACAACACTACAAACAATATTTGTAACGTTGGAAAATAGTTACTATAAACTCACTTCCGACCTGGACGCGTCCTGGTGATTCTTCAGTTATACAGTCACTAAGCCCGAAGCTAAAACAGCTCAATATGTTTAAAACGCTAATTCTAGGTGTAAATAAACCATGCCTAACTTAACGAGAGGGCCATACCGAAATTCAAGGCCTATCAGTACAGATGTCGAAAAGTCGGCAGGAGGACCGATCGACAACAGGTCTCAGAAGCTTAGTGATCAGGAACTTCGGATAAAGAACTGCAAATGATGTTACTACCTAGACTAGCCCGCTGCACCGATCGGTATGAACGATAGGGTCCACAGTCGCCAACCCACTCTGTTACGTCAGGTGCCAGAAGTCACGGTCAGACATAGACGACGCTTGTGGCCAGTAACGGTACAATTGTGGTTCGTTTTCGTTGGTTACGTTGTCCCTCCCTTTGGCGTGTTTACTTCAAGCTACAGAATTTCTTAAACCAGATATAAGACTGCAAACTGAAAACTGCAAATTAAGAAGCAGTGCGTACGCATCCTGAACGTAAACATGGTAAATAGAAATTAATTAAAAACCCAGACAGCTCTCAAGTGACGATTTAATCACGACCGATGTCGCTGCTTTAAAGCCTCCAACGTTCGTAGGAACTGAATCCAAACACATGAGAGAATTCTGTGACTACGAACGTTGAGGTCCTCTCAGTGTGGTAATCTACGTGATACTGCTGTAAGTGATTTTATTTAGGTTTACTGTTACTGGCTGACCCTGATTAATTTTTTAAATGCATAGGTTACAAGGATGCTTTCCTTTCCATGTAGCACCATTTGCAGATGCTGCTTTAAAGCAGCGAAACCGGTCGTGATTAAATCGTCACCTGACAGCTATTTGTGGTTTTATTTGCGTTCAATTCACCATGGGTTTCAACGGCTTTTGTTGCTCATATTATAAAGTTGTATCCTAACGCTAACGCCCATCTATTCCTGCCGATTACTGCGTACGAAGCAAACATGAAACGAAATTGTTAAGGCTTTCGTGGCCACTTGTTGACTAACCGCCTTTTGGCTTCTGTCTCGGGTTCTTCGGCCGACGTTCATCCAATAATTTTACTGACGTTTCGCCAGCACGAGTGGCTGGCATTGTCAAAGCATCACCCTCCATTGTCGGTGGTGAAATGGAGCCGAGCTCGCGGCCGCAGACTATATGAACCGGGCACGCCAACGTCCGAGGGCTTCTCCTCGGTCATTTCCAGTGCGGTTTTCCTCTTGCTACCTGCAACGATCGTTCGCTGCAGTACTGGAAGCCAGAATCCGTTTACCTTAAGGCTTCCTCCTTTTTGTTGAAACTGTTCTCGTGTTTTTGTATTTCTTCAGCTTCCCTGAACAAGACAAGCGAGTGTGATAGTGCTTCTCTACAGCCAGAACTTCCGTGTAGGTGAATTTTATTACGTGGTCGGTCTCAGTGCGTGCCCTGCGCCGGCCGATTTCTCCACCTGCCCCAACCAGCAATGTCGCTTATGTTCTTTGACCCTGGTGTTCATTGATCGTCCAGTCATTCCGACATAAACTTTTCGCCATGTGAATGGTATACGCTATATTCCCGACATTGCAAGTGGCTCCCTTTACTCCTTTGCCGATCTAAAACACTCTTTTATCTTCCTTGTCGGTTTGAATATCGTCTTTACGCCGTGTTTGCGCAATATACGGCCGATTCTGTCCATCACTCTCGGAATGTATGGCAGAAGGGCCGTACCCGACATTTCTTTTTCTGAATCCTTTCTTCGCCAAGTGTTTGGCTTTGTTACCCATCTAATATAACTTGTGCAGTACTCATTACTCCTTAGAACACTTTCCGAGTGTTGCATTTCGCGTCTGAGGTGCTGCGGCTCACATATTCGTCGTGCTCGCGTTACGAGCGTATTAATCATGCCTCTTTTCTGGCTCGGGTGGTGGTTTTGTAAGTAGGCTGTTTATGTTTTCTTATTGGCAACGTTACGTAGCGCTCTGTATGAAAATCACTGGCTGTGCTGTGTGCAGTCTGTGGCTAGTTTGCATTGTTGTCTGCCATTGTAGTGTGGGGCAGCGTCAGCTGAATGTTAACAGCGCGTAGCGTTGTGCAGTTGGAGGTGAGCCTCCAGCAGTGGTGGATGTGGGGAGAGAAATGGCGGAGTTTGGAAATTTGTAAGACTGGATGTCATGAACTGCTATATATATTATGACTTTTGATGATATTAAGGTAAATACATTGTTTGTTCTCTATTAAACTCTTTCATTTGCTAAATATGCCTATCAGTAGTTAGTACCTTCCGTAGTTTGAATCTTTTATTTAGCTGGCAGTAGTGGCGCTCGCTGTATAGCAGTAGTTCGAGTAATGAAGACTTTTGTCACGTAAGTGATTTGTGAAACGCATAGGTTAATGTTAGTCAGGGCCATTCTTTTGTAGGGATTTTAGAAAGTCAGATTGCGTTGCGCTAAAGATATTGTGTGTTAGTTTAAGCACAGTCATGTACAATTTTTCCAAAGGGTACGTTTCATATGGCGACCCTGCCAGGATGGTACGTTTCAGTTTGATAGTTTGCGCTAAAGATATTGTGTGTTAGTTTAAGCACAGTCATGTACAATTTTTCCAAAGGGTACGTTTCATATGGCGACCCTGCCAGGATGGTACGTTTCAGTTTGATAGTTTGTGCAGGTATCGGTCCATGTGTGTCGGATTTGGATACACACTGTGTCCCACGTTTTCACCATCCCTTGTGAGCAGCACATCTAGAAGTGGCAGTTTTTTGTCCTTTTCTACTTGCATGGTAAATTTTATGTTGGCATGGAGGCTGTTCAAGTGTCTTAGGAAGTCACTGAGCTGTTCATCATGGCTCCACACTATGCAAGTATCATCGGCGTACCTGTATCACACCTTAGGTTTGAAAGTCGTCAAGCCCAGTGCCTGTGCTTCTAATTGTTCCATGAAGAAGTTGGCCGTCACTTGACTAAGATTACTACCCATGGCGACGCTTCCATCTGTTCGTAGAAATCGCCATACCACGTGAAACAGCTCGTGGTGAGACATGCATGGAAGAGCTTTGTGATGTCTTGCGGGAAAATGGAACAGATGTGCTCCAGAGCGTCACATCTGTTCCATTTTCCCGCAAGAAAAACCCGAGACAGAAGCCAATAGGCAGTTTGTCTAACATGAAACGACAACTTCACTCGTTCGACTATCAATTACTTTGCTATTGTTATAGACGTAAAATTCCACAAAATGTGCCCCGCAACATCTATGAAGTTCGGTAGATAGAAAAGAGTCAACGGTGGAAGTGGAAAGAAGGAAGGAAGGAAGATTAGGTTTAACGTCCGTTCGACATCAAGAGCATTAGAGGCGAAGCAGAAGCTCGAAATGTGTCAAGGATTGGGATGGTAATTGGCAGAGCCCTTTCAAAAAAAGCGCCTGGAGCGATTTCGGGAAATCACGGAAACCTAAATCTGGATGGCCGATTGCGAGTCCAGTGTGTTAACTTCGGTGAGGGGAGTGAGAATGTGAAGACAGATGGTAATTCATTCCTGGGTAGTTTGGTCGGTAAGGCCACTGCAGGCCAACGAAGGGGACCAGGTTTGAGTCCAAGTAGGGCAGACGCTTTAAATACGAAAAGAAATTTCAGTGTACTTACATTTTTCTAAATCCAGTTCATTGCAGAAGACCTTTGTATCTATTTCGATTGATTCTTATTTATAAAGCCCTTAGCGACTACGATGTTCCATTGTACACAGTCTGTTTTCAATTTCTCTATCCAAGACACTTACCAGCTTCATCTCGCTCCTTTACAGTCCTTCACGATTTGCATTAACAGTGAACAGTACATTTTCACCAGTTTCTTACTGTGTATCCATTTTCCAGGACACAACACAGGGAAACCACTCAGTTTGCTTTCACGGTACAAACTCTCCTATACGAGTAGCAGTAACATTGTAGGAACACAAGACAGTCGAACATCTCAATGCTAATGACCAGCCCAAGACTTAATTTGAAATTATGCACATTAATGGTGCCGTCAATGTGGCCATTTCGAAGTCGTATTAATTTCTCAGTCTAATGCCGCTTGACCTCTTCCTACACCCCGATCAGTTGCTTTCTAAATTAGATGATGACATGCATTTTTCGAAATTGATCTTACTGATGTCTACATTCAGTTTCCAGTGCATGAGGTGTCCGAACATAGAATGCTATTGTTATTGAATTACAGGTGGATGTTGAAGTTTAAGTGGGCGGATCGGATGACGAAAAAATACTGAATCGAATGTGGTGGAAAAATGTTACTGCACATTTTGAATAAAATAAGGGTTTCAATTTACAGGACACATTTTGAGGTTTTGAGACATGTTGAATTTGATAAGGGAAACAACTGCTAGGGTCAAAGTGGAAGGGAGCAAAAATTGTAGGCGGACATCAAGGTTCGATTACTGTAACCGGGATCAACTGGATTCCAAAAACTGCACACAGATGAAGAGATTTGTCCACGTTAGATTTGCATGCAGAGCTGTAATGAACTAGTATTCTGACTGAAGACCACAGCATTCCCTTCATGCTTTTCCTGAGCAAGGAATGCTAAACTCGAGTGCATGGCACTTCCGAAATTTTCGCAAATTTCCCTAAACGCTATACTCTAGATGTAAATTTGTTTTCAACAAAAGCAGGCCTTAAGTGTGATCTGCAAATATCCAGGAACAGGTCCATCACTTGGCTACGGTCTTAGCCCTGGAGGTACATCACACTCGGAAAGCCGTTTGGCGGTACTGTCTAAAGCCAACAGCAGTGCAGAATTGTGTGCTTGCCAAGTTAAATTGATGCGTTATGTGAAATTAATTCTAAAGGTTATTGACATGAAGCATGCAGTGTGCGGAATTCACACAACGAGCGTCCCTAGTCTCTGGTCTCATGAACATAACACATTCGTCGCTTTAAAACAAAAGTTCTTTTCACTCCACGTGTAAGAAGGAAAGCGCCGAGTAAATGATTGTTTCCATTCGATAACGTCTCAAACATGGCATCTCCACCGCGCTGGCTCAGAGTAACTCTAGCGCTTCTTCACAGGCAAAGTTGTTCTCACTGAAACGTTTCATTTTATCTAAATCCTACCAAATTAAGTCTTCTAAGGTACTTATCGATTGTTTGAAAACGCTTGTTATAAGATTTTATTACTACTTATTCATCACGAAGATCTACGTGAATACAGATGATATACCGCTCGTTGCATTTATTGCTCCATAAAACCGTCTTCAACAGAGAAGCTCCGCAGCCCCCGTAACAGTCACGAAATATATATATATATATATATATATATATATATATATATATATATATATATATATATTGTAATACATATGTTACAGTGCGTTGCCACGTCATACAATATCTTGTTGGCCCAGGACCCATAATCGACAAGGAAGTACACGGTTTCCATTAACGGGGGTGGACAAAAATGTGGAAACCCAAAGGGATAGCACATCATCACGCCTGATACGGTGTAGGAAAAGCGTTGGCAGTCAAACAACCTTCCAGTCGCATCGAAATATATGAATACCGATTGAGTACGGTTTTCAAGGCAATCTTGCACCATTATTCCTGCAAAATATTACCAAGTGGAAGTAAAAATGATGGAAGTTGATAGCAATCTCTCAACGTTATCTCCAAAATAGACTAAAGAGGCTCAGTTATTTTAAGATCCGGCGACTGTGGTGGCCAGATGACCAGGGGAGATGCTACGTTTCATCCTCGTACTTTCAAAAGCAGTTCTGGACGATGCGAGCTTTGTGAACAAGGCACGTGTCATCTGGGAACATAACATCTTCATTGAGGAACCGTGGTAGACACCCGATTGGCCAAAATGGTCACATATTCCTTGGCAGTAACGAGACGTTGCAGAGTAACCTTGGGGCCCATGGAGTTTCACGATATGGCACCCATACCATCACCAAACCTGCGCCAAGTATCTCTCTACAGACGTAAACAGGGCCACAAGTTGGAAACAGTGTGCAATTGGTTTTATGGCTACCGCACCACAATTGCATTTGTCGGACATATTGGAATCCCAGTTAGCCCTGCAGTGTCCATCTTATAGAGCTCCTTCCGCGTTGTTTTGGTGCTGACAGCGTTCGCGAGTGTGGCAGTTATTTTCGCAACCCTCTTATTTTTCGTCGTAATCCTCTTAGATAACCGCCTGTCACAATCACTCAACACTCTCTTCCGTCCACTTGGTGAGTTGGCGGATGATGTTTCTTCAGCTTTCCCTCAATGCGGTATAAATATTCGACACGCTGCCTTTTGAAACACGAAACATATCGGCTACCTCCTTGGATACGGAAGCACCAACGACACAAGCACCAACAATAGTCGCACATTCGAATACAGTTAGCTGCTGCATAATGTTTTCACAGCGATACATAACACTGTTCCGACCACGCCTGCGCTGAAACGTATAGAAGGTATTGCAGAGGTGCTGGTCGTGGCCAAATACAACATCGTAACCTACAGTCTTGTCTAGCATCTGAATTTATGTTCAAGCATTCATTTCATTTCCATGTTTGCCCAATCCCTCAATATTCTTGAGTGAACGCCCAAAATATTCGCTGTCGCATTGCGCTACGCGCTGAGAGCTGTTACAGGCATCCCGATATTGAACTGAGACTTGAAGCAACACCGTCTTTCCTCAAACATTCTCATATCCGTCCCTTTGCTTGGAAGACAATAGTCGATGACGCGCGCCAAGTATTGAGCTCGATGTCACAACTGTTGGCCTAAAATGACAAAAGATGTAGAAAAACTGATCACTTCTAGCCCACAATTACTCGCATTTCATGCAGCAGCACTCACTTGTTTCGCGTCAGGCTGAGCAGCATGAAATCAGCTCTGTTTCTAGTCCATTCTCGAAGTCAATGTGGTTGGTAAAAGTCCAGAATGACGCCAATTTTACATATGTGTTGAATGTTGTTGTGGTGGATTTTTAGTCCAAAAACTGATTCAGTGTAGCACTCAATGCTAGTCTAACCTGTGCAGATCATTTCATCCCCGCGTGACTACTGTAGCTTACATCCATTTTAACCAGTGAACAATTGTCTTGCTTTGGTTTTACAAGCATCCTTGCTGGGCTGGTCAAACTAAACGAAACTAAAGAGATACGACAAAATATCAAACTAAGAGATGAAAGGACAAGGGCTGTATCATCAGACCACCACGACCCTACTTGACTAATGGGTCTGAAGAGAACCCATAGAGGTGATGGGTTATGTTGTATCAGAGAGAAACAACGATTCCATCCCCACTACCACTACCCTCAACTGTCGTCTGTTTGCTCTCTCATCTGAAAGACGAGAAGGCAGACGTATAAAATCTTCGCCCATAATAAGGCTCCCATATTGCAGTGGAATCTGGATGGATTTAGTTTTCGTATAGAGGAATTAACACGTTTGACACATGGCAGACGCTTGTTCCCTAGTCCTAAGGGTACTCACTTTAAATAGTCTGCCAACTCGGTACTACGGAGCTATAGCTCCTACAAAATGAATTTTATTAATTAGAAGAGGGCTGAAGAAGACGAGGCCATATTCGTCTATGACTTATACCGCTCTATGCTTCTCCTCCTCAATATCGGCCTGCAAGCAGCTGCTGCAATAAGGCGTTTCTCTGTAAGATGACACTGTACCCCTAATACCAGCCCGCTAATGACGATATAGTTACTGGGGCCGTCATGGAACTTATTGCACTTCTCCAAAATGACTGTTATTGTCTGTGATATTCCAAACGATGCACGTATCCTCTGTGTGATAATAAAGAACAGTCACTTCAGAACAACTACCGAAAGCAAAGAAGCGGAGGCAGGCAGATGATCTCAAAGAAATCCTGGCTAAAATGAGTTAGTCACAAGACTTGGACTCGCATTGTTCTTCTTAGGACAGTCAAAATACCAGGAGGTTTTATAAATATATAACATAAATGTATCAGAGAGGAAAAATTCTTCATTTTGACTTACGTACCATCGCACCGTCATGCTTATGGACAGGCTACGTACGTACTAACGCTAATCAAGAATGCACATCTTCGCTCTTTATCTGATCTCAATGACCTCCACGAAGTTACAATAAAAATTGGAGAGAAAATAGTAATTAATATATAAAACCCGCCAGCTTTCTCTTGATCTCCATAAGTAAACTCGGTAGCACAAAACTCAGCCATATGTCTCAGTCATTTTAACATTCACCATTCTCAATGGAGGGTTAAGGAAAGTGATGAAAATGTTGAAGACATTGTAAATAGGGGATGAAGATAGTAGCTTATGTTAGGTGTTTAATGCAAAGGATAAATGAAAATTGTATCAGCAATCTAGCGATAGAAATATAATCCCAATCTACGTTTTGTAACGACTAATGAAAATGAATTACCTCTCCAAAGATCGCGATTCGTATTAAAAGAGTTCCTATACAGCCAACACCGTCCAATCTTGATTGAAGTAGTGACAAATATCTCACAAGTATATTCTCTTCTACGACCTAAATGGAATTTAGCAACGAGGGCTGTATTTGCTAGAAATCAGGACAAATGTCATGCCTGTATTCCACAAAAGCAAAACACTATAAGAGGCTAGTTGGAGATATGATAAGCGCGGCAAAGACGGCAGTCTCCAGGGGTACTGAAAAAATATACTCGTGGTTGGAGCTTCGTGATGACTGGGCGTTGTGTGCTGTCCATAGGTTAGGTAGGTTTAAGTAGTTCTAAGTTCTAGGGGACTGATGACCATAGATGTTAAGTCCAATAGTGCTCTGAGCCATTTGAACCATTTTCCTGGTTGGAATGAAATTAATGACAACATGATGAACTGCAGAAAGGAAGGACCTGGAAATAGCGGATAACCTGCTTCACGATCTACATATAGCCAGACCTACAAGCCAAATACAGAGTGTTCAGTCACTCAGTTTTGAAATATCAATTAGAGAAGCATGATCATCACTAAGGAAGTTAAATGGAAACAAAATTAAAGTAAGGAACATCAATCATATTCCTGCTAATAGGATTTGGTCACATTAATTTTACTGTCCACATCAAGGGCACCAAGGGATAGAACTCAAACAAGATACATGAGACGCAAACTTAATTGGTCAGAAAGGATGCTATTGAATATTCTGAGTTCTCAAGAACTTTCTGTGTATCTGACATTTCTGCTGCACTTAAAACTGTAAAACCGGGAAAGTCACCGGTAAATGATGGAATCTTCTAGACAGTAGTAACTAAACAAACAGATGGCTGGAGGATTTCTCCTCTAACGTTATGATTTCTGATTCACTCTCATAAAACACAAAGTGGTCAAGTATCATGACAGTACTAATGCTCGGCAAGCCATCAGACCAGCGTAAGGGCTATCTCCCAGTCGCACTACTGAGCACTATTTGTAAGTTCCTTCAAAGAATTCTCTACAATCGGATTAGTCCAGTCGCCTTCCAGAATCTTCTCCTTGAGCAAGCTGGATTGCGACCAGGACGGAGCTAGGCAGATTCAATCTTATCTTTAACAATATTTATTGAAGCAGGATACCAAATGAAGCAGAAATCATTAGGTGGTTTCGTCGATTTAAGTGAAGTATAAGACAAAGTTTGGAGGTGTTGACTGCTTTAAAAATTATTACAGATTTTCCATACAGACCGACAGTTAAAGTAATTGAGAACATGTTAGCTGAAAGGATATTTACAGAAACTGTGGGAAAAGACACTAACTGTACTAAAGTACTGAATAATGGCTTACCACAGGGATCTGTCCCTGACATCTCTTCTTTAACTTATACATACCAGATATTTTTCCAACACAATCCAGAAAATATGGGTATGCGGACGACAAAGCAATAAGTACCCAGTGCCAGACCTTTGAAACAACTGAAGCAATACTCACTTCTGATACAGATATCTCAAGCCAATATTTCTGTAAAGGGAGTTTATAACCAGACTCTAATAAAACCGAAGTTTCATGTTTCCATCTGTGGTGTCACCGTCAGACACCACACTTGCTAGGTGGCAGCCTTTAAATCGGCCGCGGTCCGGTAGTATACGTCGGACACGCGTGTCGCCACTATCAGTGATTGCAGACCGAGTGCCGCCACACGGCAGGTCTAAAGAGACCTCCTAGCACTCGCCCCTGTTGTACAACCGGCTTTGCTAGCGATGGTTCACTGACAAAATACGCTCTCATTTGCCGAGACGATTGTTTAGCATAGCCTTCAGCTATGTCATTTGCTATGACCTAGCAAGGCGCCATATTCAGTTATTACTTACATTGTGAATCATGTACCGTCAAGAGCGACGTTCATCATTAATGGATTAGAGTTAAGTATTCCACCAGCTACGTCCGTTTTTCGAAATTATAATTTCCTTCTCCTACTCCAGACCTCACGCCAGCCTGCGTGAGCTAAAACGCGTGCATTTCGGCCTCCTCTAGTAACACGGTGTTGGCTCTCCTGCCAACCACAACATTCGCGACGAGGCAAAACCGCGTTCTTATCGATATTGCCCTGATTTACTTGTGTAATGGCTTCGCCACGATCTCCAGATGTACTGTCCGAATTTTTTCGCTTACAGAATCAGCAGACGCAGGCCTAACTGGATGCCCTTAGACAGCTTGTCCAAGGCCCACGTGCGATGCAAAACGATGCGGCAGCAGCTGCTCCATTGCTAACGTAGCCACAACACGCAGTTGCACCAACTTTTCGACCTTTTGATGCTGCACTGGAAAGCTAGACGAAGTGGTCACACCAATTTGGATTCCATCTCGCCGCCTACAGAATTCAAGGTAACGAGCGGCAGCCTTTTTTGTTATCATCAGTTGGGGTGGACACATACCATTTGATAGTCAAATTATTTCCCCGACGCTATGTAGCAACTCTGTCCTACGAAGAAAATTTGTCTGAATTAGATGCATATTTCAAAGAATCAGTCAATGCAGTTGCAAAACGGTATACCTTCTTTCGTACAAAACGTACGGCAGGTCAGACTAATCGGGAGTGGGTTGCAACCTTGCAAGGCCTTACTAGGAATTGTGTTTTTGAGTGTTAATATGGACTCCCTTATTCAGTTACTATGGTACGTGATGCAATTGCACAGAACGTTTCTGATGTTCCTATAAGGGAACAGATTTTGAAACTAGTCAGTCCCTCCCTTCAACAAGTGATGGACATATTGGATCAGCAGGACACCCTTGACTTTGCTCAGGAATCATTTGAAACTTCACCAGCTGTGTGTCAGGTTAACCGTCCTGCTGGGCGAGCTGCATGGAGCAGTAAACAGCCCTCGCGCCCGGCCACACTGCTGCGACCAGCGCCAGGCTCTCAGCCATGTGTGCCATGCCGTCAAGCAAATGCAGTGCTCAAATCCTGCACGCGGTGCGCTACTAGACATTCGCGTGAGAATTGCCCGTCATGCCAAGCTATTTGCTTTTATTGTAATAAAAAAGGACATGTTCAGAGTGTTTGCCAGAGGAAGCTCAGATCGGAAGCTCAAAACCATTCCAGGCCCTTTGCTTCGCGCCGGAATCAGAATCAAACCAAGGATACTCCGGCTAGCCAAACTTCGCCAATGGAAATTCATGTAGTTCATTCAACTCCGCCCAGTGCCACCCTCTAACAGTGACTGTGTTCGTCCCACAAATAGTGTGGCTCGACATCGCCGGAACTCCTGTCAAGTCGCAAGTGATTTTGTACCAGTGTCAGTTCACATTGAACAAGACAGCCGCTCTTGTCGTCAGCAGGACAATAAACTTTTTGTGGACTTGGACATTAACGGCAAAGTGATACTATTCCAGCCTGATACAGGGGCTGCAGTTTCACTGATCAATCAAGACACAAACTGCTGGGCACACCTCCATTGTGTGCTGCAAATGTTAAGTTAACTACCTATTCAGATCAAGAGATCCCTGTGTTAGGACAGTGCAGCCTTCTTGCAACATACGAAGGACAGACAAAACTTGTGTCATTTTACGTCCTTCATTCTTCTTCTGCAGTGAACTTCT
Organism: Schistocerca americana; assembly: GCF_021461395.2. NCBI lineage: Eukaryota > Metazoa > Arthropoda > Insecta > Orthoptera > Acrididae > Schistocerca > Schistocerca americana. The sequence goes on along the minus strand of NC_060125.1, from coordinate 205,088,040 downwards.
TTGGTTTCGATTTATTTCAGTTGTTTAACTTGTCTATAGTACATCAGGTCCTATCAGTGAACCAGACTGTGCCTTCAGACAGTGTTTCTCATGTATGTGAAGAATTTGCAGATATTTTTGCACCGGGCCTTGGTTGCGCTAAGATTTATAAAGCACATTTGGAATTGAAATTACACGCGCAACCGAAATTTTTCAGAGTGCGCAATGTTCCCCACGCATTGCGCGATAAGGTCGCTAAAACATTACACAATTTGGAATCACAAGGTGTAATTGAACGTGTGCAGGCTTCTCTCTGGGCATCACACTTAGTAATTTTGCCAAAACCTTCCGGAAAATTGAGACTTTGTGTGGACTTCAAGGCAACAGTGAATCCACAACTAGTGATTGCAACTTTTCCTTTACCCCACCCGTAAGATCTTTTTGACAAACTGTGCCCGGGTAAATATTTTTCGCAGTTGGACCTAGCAGATGCGTACTTGCAAATACCGGTGGACGAAGAATCCCAGCGCGTTTTGGTGGTTAACACGCATCTTGGTTTGTATCGATTCAAACGACTGTCATTCTGGTGTGCATCCGCCCCTGCATTGTTTCAGCAATATCTACAAACTGTTTGTGCGTCGGTCCCTACTGCAACAAACTATCTGGACGATATTGTGATCTCCGGAAAGACGGAGGAAGAACATTTAGCCAATCTAAGATCATTATTTCAGGTCTTGCGAGAAAATGGTCTTCGTTTGTGGAAGGACAAATGTGTGTTTTTTGCTCTTGACTTGGCATACCTGGGACATGTACTCAATGCCCAAGGCATACATCCCAGTCCCGAGCACCCCCATGCCATACGAGACCTGCCTTCCCGCAGAATTTGAAGCAGCTACAGAGTGTGCTGGGAAAAATCTACTATTATCACCGATATGTTCCACACGCCTCTTCCATTTCAGCTCCACTTCATCGCTTACGCCGTATAGGTGTTCCGTTCGTCTGGACGGCGGAATGCGAACGCGCCTTTCGCCAGTTGAAATCAGCGTTGCTTTACAATACTTTCCTTACGCCATTCGATCCCCAGAAGCCCCTTTTGTTGATGGTAAATGCCTCGGATTTCGGGATCGGTGCTGTGCTTGCGCACAAAGATGGATCGCACGATCGCCCTATTGCCTTTGCGTCCAAATTGCTCTCGTCTGTGCAAAGAAATTATTCACAGATCGAGAAAGAAGCATTGGCTCTCGTATTTGGTGTTACAAAGTTTTATGATTTCTTGTATGGGCGTCACTTTACCATCGTCACAGACCACAAATCTTTGACATCGCTTTTTCATCCGAACTAGCCTGTACCTGCACATACAGCGCAGAAATTCATTCGCTGGTCTATTTTCCTCTCGCAGTACCGCTACGATATCTTGTATCGGTCCACTGCGAAGCACGGAAACGCCGATGCGTTGTCCCGTTTACCTGTTGCTAAGGATAGAGCATTCGATTCCTCCGAACTTGCTTGCATGTTCATTGATTCGGAAACCGATGACGTGGTCGAATCGATTCCGATTGATTTTTGTCGTGTAGCTACAGCTACAGCTGCCGACCCTGTCCTTGCTACCGTTTTGTGTTTTGTTGCTACGCTATGGTCCATGTCAAAGTCATGGATCGGGGATCCTATGGTTCGCCGATTTTTTGCTCACTGGGGGAGGCTTTTTGTACGACGTGGTGATTTGTTGTTGTGTTCTGATAATGATCAGTCCAGGGTCGTGGTACCACGTTCGTTACATTCCTCTGTCTTATAGCTTCTCCACCAAGGACATTGGGGTATAGTGAGAACGAAACAACTTGCTCGTCAGCACTATACTTGGTTCGGAATCGATGCTGCTATTACGAATATGTGCTCTTCTTGCATGGTGTGTGCCGAACAACAATCAGCACCACCGCGGAAATTCTTTGCATTTCCAAAAGCCACTTCCCCTTGGCAACGCTTACACATCGATTTTGCTGGTCCATTCTGGAATGCTCGATGGTTGGTTGTGGTAGATTTAGTAATTTTCCTTTGGTTGTCCGGATGTCTTCCACGACGTCATCTGCCACCATCCAAGCGTTATCTGCTATCTTTTGCATTGAAGGTCTTCCACAGACTATTGTTTTCGACAATGGCCCACAATTCATGTCCGCAGAATTTCAATCATTCTGCAAGGCCAATGGTCTTCAACATCTGACGTCCGCGCCGTTTTCGCCACAGTTAAACGGTGCCGCTGAACGATTGGTCAGGACTTTCAAGTCACAGATGTTGAAGTTGAAAGAGTCGTATTCTCGGGAGGACGCGTTACTGCTCTTTTTGTCGTCGTAGCACTTTCAGCCTCGAAATGGTCGCTTACCAGCTGAGTTGCTCCACGGTCGCCCTCATTGAACCTTGATGTCTTTGCTACATCCACCGCATCAGGTTCCTGTGCAGCGGCAGACACCTGCTTTTGCTCTAGGCGACGTTGTCTACTATCGCCCGTATCGAGGTTCACGGCGTTGGCTCGAAGGGCGCTTTCTTTGCTGCCTCGGCCGCGCTATGTATCTGGTTTTGGGGGCATCTGGTGAGGTGCGTCGGCATCTCAATCAGCTGCGCCTCTGTCGTCGCACGGGATCTGCCGCTCCCCGTCTGCTTTCAGCGACGGTGCCATCCGGTCAGCGCCCTGGGGACCCATCTACTGGCTCGCCTCAGCCCCAGGTATTACCGACGCTGCCTTCCATTTTGCCCCTTGGCGACGCGCCGCCGCCGCCGCCTGTTCTCCCGCCGGCGACGCCCGCAGTAGACGCTTCGCTGCAGCCGCCAGGCGCCTCCTTGGGTCACGCGCCACCGATCGCTTCCCGGGACCAGTTGTCCTCCGACATGGATCTCTTGACCGCTCCGGGCCATGTGTCGTCTTCGCCCGTCGGGTGCCCCGGCCCGATGGAGGTCGACCCTTCGGCCCCTCCTGTCACTCTACTGGCGCATACATCGCATGTTGGTGTGCACCCTGCAGCAGGTTTTCAGGCGTTTCCTAGCTCCCCGCGGTCCGAATGGCAGGGTGGGGGTGGCACAGCCTCGCCTGTTGTTAGGCTCCCCACCTCGTCGCATACGTCAACATGGGGTCCTCCCCACGCCGGGCGGAAGCCTTATACCACTACCGTGCGCCAATTGTGGGGGAGGAATGTGGTGTCACCGCCAGACACCACACTTGCTAGGTGGTAGCCTTTAAATCGGTCGCGGTCCGGTAGTATACGTCGGACCCGCGTGTCGCCACTATCAGTGATTGCAGACCAAGCGCCGCCACACGGCAGGTCTAGAGAGACTTCCTAGCACTCGCCCCAGTTGTACAACCGACTTTGCAAGCTATGGTTCACTGACAAAATACGCTCTCATTTGTCGAGACGATAGTTTAGCATAGCCTTCAGCTACGTCATTTGCTGTGACCTAGCAAGGCGCCATATTCAGTTACTATTGATATTGTGAATCATGTACCGTCAAGAGCGACGTTCATCATTAATGGATTAAAGTTAAGTATTCCACCAGCTACGTCCGTTTTTCGAAATTATAATTTCCTTGACCTGTTCCAGATCTCACGCCAGTCTGCGTGAGCAAAAACGAGTGCATTTCGGCCTCTTCTAGTAACACGGTGTTGGCTCTCCTGCCAACCACAACACCATTTGTCCAACAGATTGGCCCACAGGATTTTAGACGTCTATTAAGTGACACACAAGTCTCATCATAACATGCATCCAAAATACCTTGGGATCACGTTAATAGACACTTTCTTTTAAGGATCACTTCATACGAACATCTGCTAAGCTTAGATGCTGAAACAACAGTCTAGATAAACTCTGTGTCATTCATTAAGAATCGTCAGAACACGCTCTTCAGACATCAGCACTCGAACTGGTATACTCAGGTGCAGAGTATTGTTCGCCTGTCTGGCATAATAGTCCATACGTAAAGGAGATAGACGTAAAACTTAACGAGGCAATGTGCAGTGTTAATGAGTCATCACTATCTGCTCCTACATAAAGTTTACCTATCCTGAGCTACATTCCATCTCCTGATATCATACAGAAGAGAGAGCTACTTCGTGAATATGAGAAGAACACTGATTAACACCAACCTTCCAATACTGAACGGTGTATTCCCTGCGGATCGATAAAGACTAAGATCAAGATATCACACTCTTATCACAGCTAGGTCTCTCAAGGAAACTGAATACAATACCATCGATGAATGGGAACACTGGTGGCAACAAAACCGTCATCCATAATGCTTGAAGCTGCCTTGCATCCAAAAGGAACCCCCTGGATTGCCCAGCCTCGGGGAATATGGACTACCCTGAGCCGTATCCGAACGGTAAATAGAAGATGCGCTGACACTCTTTATAACTGGGTCAAATATTCAACACCATCGTGTGACTGTGGTGTGGAAAGACAGACAGTTGCTCAATGTACTTACAAGAGTTCTTTAGAAGATATCATGACAACGACGAGCGATGTGATAAAAATTATAAAAGACTTTGGAATCCTAATAGAGATATTGTCATTTGTGCTATTTTATACAGGAAATCTATGTTTAAAATGTGTAGTATTGTACACTTGTATTGCCATACGATAAATAAACAAATACCCGCCCATTACTCATTTGTGGAGACTCTGTGGCACATTATCTCCTGTGTGGATATTCTACCGGCCCCTTCCTTAAACCAAAGAAGCATCAAACAAGCAGTTGTTTGTCGAAGCGTCATCTTAATTAGATGAGTAGAAAGTCTTTCCACCATATCGTAAATCGTCACCTTGTCTCTATCCTTGAGAATAGGAAGCTTCTGGGACTTTCTCAAAGTGAGCTTAAGAGGTATCGGTCCATCGTAAACAACCCTACACTGCTCGAAACAGTTATACAACAGACTTTTCTGTAAATACAGCGTCAAATAGGCATCTTTATTGATAAAGACTAGGCGTATGATACTACACTATTGGCCATTAAAATTGCTACACCAAGAAGGAATGCATATGGTAAACGGGTATTCATTGAACAAATATGTTATACTAGAACTGACATGTGATTACATTTTCACGCAATTTGGGTGCATAGATCCTGAGAAAACAGTACCCGGAGCAACCATCTCTGGCCGTAATAACGGCCTTGATACGCCTGGGCATTGAGTCAAACAGAGCTTGGATGGCGTGTACAGCTACAGCTGCCTAGCCAGCCGGAGTGACCGTGCGGTTCTAGGCGCTACAGTCTGGAACCGCGCGACCGCTACGATCGCAGGTTCGGCTCCTGCCTCGGGCATGGCTGTGTGTGAAGTCCTAAGGTTAGTTAGGTTTAAGTAGTTCTAAGTTCTAGGGGACTGATGACCTCGGCAGTTAAGTCCCATAGTGCTCAGAGCCACTTGAACCATTTGAACAGCTGCCCATGCAGCTTCAATACGGTACCACAGTTCATCAAGAGTACTGACTGGCGTAATGCGACGAGCCAGTTGCTCGGCCACCATTGACCAGTCGTCTTCAATTGGTGAGAGATCTGGAGAATTTGCTAGCCAGGGCAGTAGTCGAACATTTTCCGTATCCAGAAAGGCCCGTACAGGACCTGCATCTTGCGGTAGTACATTATCCTGCTGAAATGTAGGGTTCCGCAGGGATCCAATGAAGGGTCGTAACACACCTGAAATGTAACGTCCACTGTTCAAAGTGCCGTCAATGCGAACAAGAGGTGACCGAGACATGTAACCAATGCCACCCCATTCCATAACACTGGGTGATACGCCAGTGTAGCCATGACGAATAAACGCTTCCAATGTGCGTTCACCGCTATGTCGCCAAACACGGATGCGACCGTCATGATGCTGTAAACAGAATATGGATTCATCCGAAAATATGACGTTTTGCCATTGGTGCACCTAGGTTCGTCGTTGAGTACACCATCGCAGGCGCTCCTCTCTGTGATGCAGCGTCAAGGGTAACCGCAGCCATGCTCTTCGAGCTGATACTCCATGCTGCTGCAAAAGTCGTCGAACTGTTCGTGCAGATGGTTGTTGTACAAACGTTTCCATCTGTTGACTTAGGGATCGAGACGTGGCTGCACGATCCGTTACATCCATGCGGATTGATGCCTGTCTTCTCGACTGCTAGTGATACGAGGCCCTTGGGATCCAGCACGGCAATCCGTATTACCCTCCTAAACCCACCGATTCCATATTCTGCTAGCGGTTTAATGTTCTCAGTAAGGAGTCCGGTGGAGTGATCCAGACTTGACGACAGTTTTGCAGTCTTTTATTCCTATTCCAGTCCAGCGACAGCGAAACTTCCTGTGTACCATTACAAAACCGAAAAAAAGGGCTGCAAATGCTCACTTCCGATTTCCTAATGATAGCTGTGTGTGTGTGTGTGTGTGTGTGTGTGTGTGTGTGTGTGTGTGTGCGTGTGCGTGTGTGGTGGTATATGTTGCTTTTAACAGTTTTAGTTGGCATTTTAGCTGACCTAATCACCACATGAGGCGTACAGTTATAAATGTCTAAGAGTCAGTGTGATTTCTATGCCTTAACTAGCAGACCTGCCTCAATGAAGAGTGCCTCATCGCACCGAACATTTTAACTTGCCTTCAGCACAAGGTCATGGGCAGCAGACAGAGATCGTTGGACACAGTTCCACAAAGCTTGTGAACAATGGTTGCAGGCTTTCTTTATTTTTATTTAGTCTTCTTGTTTGTTAGTTGCGGCCCACCACATCTTCCTCTCCTGTGTTAACCTCTTCATTTCAGAGCAAGACTGGCTCCCTGCCCCCTCAGTTAGTCGCTGGATGTGTTCAAGTCTCTGTTTGCCCTTATAATTTTTACTTCCTGCAGCTCCCGCTAATACCATTGAGGTTACGCCGTAATGCTTTAACACATGTTGAGTCATCCTGCCTTTTTTTCTTGTTGGTGTTTCCCATATATTCCTTTCTTTGCCTATTCTGCAGAGAACTTCGTCATTCCTTATATTAGTCCAGTTGATTTTCAACATTCTTTTGTAGCACCACGTCTTAAACGCTTTGATCCTCTTCTGCACAGGTTTTCCGATGATCCACCACCATACAATGATGGCTCCATATGTACATTTTTAGTAATTTGTTTCTCAAATTAAGGTTGATTTGATACCAGGAAGCTTCTTTTGGCGAAGAATTTCCTCATTTCCGGTGATAGTCTGCTTTTAATTTCCTCCTTCTTCGTCCGCCAAGGGCTATTTTACTTCCAAGGAGGCAGAATTTCTTAATTTCGTCTACTTCAAAACCACCAATTTTGATCTTAAATTTCTCGCTGTTCTCATTTCTGTTACCTCTCATTACTTTAGTCTTTTTTTTCAGTTTACTATCAATCCATATTCTGCACCCATTAGACTGTACACTCCGTTCAGCACATCCTGTAATTCTTCCTCAATTTTACTGACAACAGCAATGTCACCACTTCATGAATTGTCAAGCGTGAAGTTATAACTGCCTGCCTGGTGCTTTTATCTTTCCTAAACCAAAACCAGTCGTCATATAATCATCCGAAACTTGCTTTTCCGTTCTTCTGTACATTGTCATCAGTAATTTTTCACTGATAGTCGGCCACATCTACTGGATCCGCAAGCATATAGGAAGTTGAATAAGGAACCCACTAACAACGTTCTCAGAACTGTGTCGCGGTTAATAAAAAAGTCCTCCATTGAAGAGAGTGTACAGAAAGGTCTCTGCAATTCGGTTGCGCTACCACCGAGGCTTTATGGATTGCCCAAAATTCATAAAGAAAATGTGCCTTTAAGACCGATACTAAGCGCCATTGGTTCGCCCACCTACTCGTTAGCCAAGTTTTTGACTACGCTGTTAAAACCACATGTGGGCCGTTCGGACTCTAATATAAAGAATTCGACACATTTCTTCAGCAGATTGCATGGCATAGTGGTCCAGCCGGAAGACATATTGGTCAGCTTGGATGTGGTATCGCTGTTTACCATTATTCCACTTAATGATGTATCGGAACAGCTGGATCGAATTTTTCCTGCCGATATTTTAGAACTGTTTAAGTGTTGTTTGACGACCACATACTTCAAGTGGAATGAACAGTTATATGAGCAAACGGGTGGCGTGGCTATGGGAAGCCCCCTAAGTCCCGAAATTGCAAACTTCTTTATGGAGAAATTCGAGGAACAGGCCTTAGGTACTGCCAGCAAGAAACCAAATGTATGGTTCCGATACGTGGATGACACGTTTGTGCTGTGGAGACATGGTAGGGAGGAACTAAGCCGGTTCCACGAACATCTGAACAGTATAAACTCGAGAATTCAGTTTACAATGGAGGAGGAGGTAGACGGCAAATTACATTTCCTCGATGTGCTTGTTTTTAGAAACGAAAATGGTAGTTTGGGCCACTCAGTGTACCGCAAACCCACGCACACGGACCGTTATTTGCACCGTATTCGAACCACCACCCACAACAGAAGCGGGGTGTCATCAAGACGTTAGCGGACAGAGCTAGAAATATTTGTGAACCTGAGTTGCTCGACGCTGAGATGGAACATCTCCACAATGCACTAATGAAGAACGGATATTCGTCCGCCGAAATAAAACGTGCGTTGAGGCAGCCACGCAGAAATCATACTGACGTACAGGCTACTGCAAAATCTAAGGTCTTCCTGCCGTTTGTTAAAAATGTAACGGAAAGAATAGGGGGGATCTTGACGAAGCGGAATATTACCGTAATTTACAAGCCCACCAGGAAGATACAGGAATACCTTAAGCCTGCCAAGGACGCTCTCAAACCATTGGAAAAATATGAAGTGTATAGGATCCCATGCATCTGTTGTGATGTTTATGTGGGTACCACTAAAAGAACTGTGTCTAAACGTTTGGAAGAGCACAAGGGAAATTGTAGAAGAGGAGAAACGGAACGATCAGCTGTTGCGGAGCATGCTTTCCAGCCTGGGAACCACAATATTCGTTTCGAGGAGACGCAAGTACTAGCGGCCACGAGCGGATATTACGAAAGGCTCTACAGGGAGGCAATCGAAATCGCTAAACACTCAAATAATTTCAACCGAAAGGAGGAGGGCGTCAAATTAAACGGTATATGGATGCCGGTGTTAAAGAAGATGTGTACCACCCGTCCACTACTGGGTGATGGCAACGGCGATCGACGGTGACGGACAGCGGCCAATTGCATTGACGTTTTCAAAACACGTGACGTCACGCCGCGGCGCGGGGGCGCGCGGACACGGAATTTAGCGGCAGTCAGTAGCGAGCAAGTGTGTGTGTTGGACCTTCCATCAAGCTACGGACCCCCTTGAAGATGTCTCCCGCAGTCGGAGACGAAACGTTGGGAATCACCACAGATTTCATCAACCGACCACGGCATAACAGCCCGGATAATTACAATGGACATGATATTTCCGGCCGTGAAAGTCTACATTTTAGTATCATAGGCCCTCTGTTGTCCCGTATCTATATTAACGACGTAGGAGACAATCTGAGTAGCCCTCTTAGATTATTTGTAGATGGTGCTGTCATTTAAAGTCTTTTAAAGTCGTCAAAGGACCAAAACGAATTGCAAAATTATTTAAACAAGAAATCTGTGTGGTGCGAAAAGTGGCAATTGACCCTGAATAAAGAAAAAAATGGTTCAAATGGCTCTGAGCATTATGGGACTTAACTTCTGAGGTCATTAGTCCCATAGGCTTAGAACTACTTAAACCTAACTAACCTAAGGACATCACATACACCAATGCCCAAGGCATTCGAACCTGAGACCGTAGCGGTCGCGCACTTGCAAACTGTAGCGCCTAGAACCGCTCGGCCACTTCGACCGGCCAATAAAGAAAATTGTGAAGTTATTCGCATGAGTACTAAAAGATATCCGCTAAATTTAGATTACGCGATAAGTCACACAAACCTGAAGGTTGTAGACTCAACTAAATACTTAGGCATTACAATAACCAATAACCTAAGTTCGAACGATCACATAGATAATATTGTGGGTAGAGCACACCAAAGGCTGCGATTCATTGGCAGAACACTCAGAAGGTGCAACAGATCTACTAGAGAGACTGCTTACACTGCACTTTTAAGTCATATTCTGGAGTATTGTTGTGCGGTGCCGGATCCGTATCAAGTGGAACTAACGGATGACATCGAAAAAGTTCAAAGAAGGGCGGCTCGTTTTGTATTATCGTGAAATAGGTGAGCTAGTGCCACAGACATGATACGTGAATTGGAGTGACAATCTTTAAAACAAAGGTGGTTTTCGTTGCGACGGAATCTTCTCATGAAATTTCAATCACCAGTTTTCTCCTCTGATTGCGAAAACATTCTGTTGGAACCCACCTACATAGGGACAAATGTTCATCACGATAAAATAAGAGGAATCAGGGCTCGCACAGAAAAACTTAAGTGCTCGTTTTTACCGCGCGCCTATCGGGAGTGGAATGGCAGAGAGGCAGCTTGAAGGTGGTTCATTGAACCCTCTGCCAGGCACTTAACTGTGAATAGCACAGTAATCACGTAAATGTAGATGTACACTCCTGGAAATTGAAATAAGAACACAGTGAATTCATAGTCCCAGGAGGGGGAAACTTTATTGACACATTCCTGGGGTCAGATACATCACATGATCACACTGACAGAACCACAGGCACATAGACACAGGCAACAGAGCACGCACAATGTCGGCACTAGTACAGTGTATATCAACCTTTCGCAGCAATGCAGGCTGCTATTCTCCCACGGAGACGATCGTAGAGATGCTGGATGTAGTCCTGTGGAACGGCTGGCCATGCCATTTCAACCTGGCGCCTCAGTTGGACCAGCGTTCGTGCTGGACGTGCAGACCGCGTGGGACGACGCTTCATCCAGTCTCAAACATGCTCAATGGGGGACAGATCCGGAGATATTGCTGGCCAGGGTAGTTGACTTACACCTTCTAGAGCACGTTGGGTGGCACGGGATACATGCGGACGTGCATTGTCCTGTTGGAACAGCAAGTTCCCTTGCCGGTCTAGGAATGGTAGAACGATGGGTTCGATGACGGTTTGGATGTACCGTGCACTATTCAGTGTCCCCTCGACGATCACCAGTGGTGTACGGCCAGTGTAGGAGATCGCTCCCCACACCATGATGCGGGGGGTTGGCCCTGTGTGCCTCGGTCGTATGCAGTCCTGATTGTGGCGCTCACCTGCACGGCGCCAAACACGCATACGACCATCATTGGCACCAAGGCAGAAGCGACTCTCATCGCTGAAGACGAGACGTCTCCATTCTTCCCTCCATTCACGCCTGTCGCGACACCACTGGAGGCGGGCTGCACGATGTTGGGGCGTGAGCGGAAGACGGCCTAACGGTGTGCGGGACCGTAGCCCAGCTTCATGGAGACGGTTGCGAATGGTCCTCGCCGATACCCCAGGAGCAACAGTGTCCCTAATTTGCTGGGAAGTGGCGGTGCGGTCCCTACGGCACTGCGTAGGATCCTACGGTCTTGGCGTGCATCCGTGCGTCGCTGCGGTCAGGTCCCAGGTCGACGGGCACGTGCACCTTCCGCCGACCACTGGCGACAACATCGATGTACTGTGGAGACCTCACGCCCCACGTGTTGAGCAATTCGGCGGTACGTCCACCCGGCCTCCCGCATGCCCACTATACGCCCTCACTCAAAGTCCGTCAACTGCACATACGGTTCACGTCCACGCTGTCGCGGCATGCTACCAGTGTTAAAGACTGCGATGGAGCTCCGTATGCCACGGCAAACTGGCTGAGACTGACGGCGGCGGTGCACAAATGCTGCGCAGCTAGCGCCATTCAACGGCCAACACCGCGGTTCCTGGTGTGTCCGCTGTGCCGTGCGTGTGATCATTGCTTGTACAGCCCTCTCGCAGTGTCCAGAGCAAGTATGGTGGGTCTGACACACCGGTGTCAATGTGTTCTTTTTTCCATTTCCAGGAGTGTAGATGTAATGTTCTGTCTGTTATTATTTCCTGACGACTTTCCCGCTTCATAGGGTTGGATTATGTGACGACTAACGATGGGGGTGTCTCCGTGTCCTTCAGTCTAATATGGATCCGTACTGGAACCCATCCATTACTGCAGAGGAGAGCGCACTGTAGTTTCCAGGCACTCATGATGGTTCAAATGGCTCTGAGCACTATGGGACTTAACATCTGAGGTCATCAGTCCCCTACAACTTAGAACTACTTAAACCTAACTAACCTAAGGACATCACACACATCCACGGCCGAGGCAGGATTCGAACCTTCGACTGTAGCAGTCGCGCGGATCCGGACAGAAGCGCCTAGAGCCGCTCGACTACCGCGGCCGGCTCCCAGCCACGCATACTGCTCTTATATGGCTAAATGTTCTCAATTTCTCCAAAGCCTTCAAGTGACCATTTCCGAGGTAATTTATATATAATTTTATTAATTTATAAGCACATGTATAAATTTCTTAATTCTTTAAGGATGTAGGTTGTAACTGTTGTTTCATTTCAGGTTTCAGATACAACTGATGATGGAGTAAAGAGCCCGAAACCGTGGTAGTGCATAGTGACTTTGACAATAAAGTATTTTACAACTGTTTCATATTTGTTCACCTTGAACATTTTGCAGAACAGTTATGGTTGTCCCACAAATAAAAAATTTATGCTGTTTGATGCCTAGCAGGCATGTTGGTACCAATTTTACATATCTGCGTTGTAAATTAGTCTGGTTTTGTGCTAACGAAATTTATTTAGAAAAGTTTTGAATATAATCTAATCCCCATATATCTAAACGCTATATTTAGACATGACAAGAAACAACAACCAGTGTACGCTAAGAGTCTGAAGTTTAGCAGTTTGCGTACAGGCATCAATAAATTATACAAGAATGGTCATGTTAATTGAAAACTCTATTTAGAAAATTTGCAACTAGGAGCGGTACTTAAGTCTGATCTTTCGATGGTGTCATGTCACATATCATAGGTTTGCTTACTTAGTTAATGAAAAATATTGACATTAGGTAGGAACGTTTGAGTCAAGGTCTGATGGCAGGGTTGGGTACTATGGATATGGTAGAAGATGAGACTCCTCCGAGGTCGGTATATAGTTTCCTCACTAGGTTGCTGAATCGTATCTATATACAGTTGGTTGAGCAGGAGGTAGAGACTTTAATTGAGGAGCTCTCTTTTACCAGTAGTGAGAAATTTTCAAAGAAAAAAGCAGAATGTCTTACTTCTCGTACTACTGTGGCATTAGAATTCTCCAAAATTCTGCCCTTTCAGAAAAACGAGGTGACTCTAAAATTTAATAAAACTATAGTTTCCCGTGATACTTATTAGGTAATCATCATAATACCATTAAGTGCCTAAATAAATAAATTGAGAACAAACGGAGCGCTTACAATACGACCGGATAATGGAAAAACCACTGTTGTGCTATCTCATGCTGATTCTTAGGAAAAAGTTAAGAAATATATCGTGGGCAACAATATTACGCGAGCTAGGTTTGGGACAACTAATAAACTTTTGGAAAGTCAAGCCCGTTTTCTAATGGTATTGATTTAGTGCTGGATGTTAGAAACAGAGTATTACCGACGAGACCCAGAACTTCTATACTCAGAGGGACGTTGAAGATCCCTAAATAATCCACCCCTCTCAGACCACTTATTAGTTCCATAGGAAGTCCAGGCTATCAATTAGGAAGATACCCTAACTGCGTCCTCAACCAGCATTACTGTTACTCTCAGCATTATATGGGTAAGAATCGGAAAGAAATTACACAACTCTGCAAGCAGTTGGGGTTCCACAGGGAGCTAGTTTACCTTCTTTAGATGCCGGGAGCCCCTGAATAAACTAACACATAAGATAAAATTTACTGTGGATTTCATATGTGATGCTGCTTTACCGTTTTTAGGTTTTTTACTAATTTCACATAATGAAGACATTGGGTGTAATATTTGCAGGAAACCATGCACCAAGTATCCACTGATAAATAACATCCGCATGCAACCTAGACTCCAAAAATTAGCGGCATTATGATCTATGTTTCATGGGTTACGCTAAGTTTCACTCATAAAGAAAACAGTAATAAGAAATGGGACACTAAAATTTTAACTTACGCTAACGGCTACCCTGCCAAGGCCATGAAAGCCATCGATAAACCATTGGTAAATAAAGAATAGTAATAATGATCTTCAGGCAGCACTCTCATTGCACAGGATACATGTGAGAGGTGTGTTAGGAGTCATATTTAGGGTATTATTTTGGAGAAAGTGGGAGAGTGGTTGTGGGATTTAAATATTAATCCTGCTCTCTTTACTGCTCATAATAATGGCCAACATCTTATTCACCATGAGTACGGGTAACCTAAACCATACAGTAGAATAGGCATTTGTTGTGCTGTGTGTCCGCCTTGTGACTGCCGCTACGTCGGCATTGTAACTTAAACAAAGCCAAATCCGCTAGGTATATGTGCGTAGAGTTACATAATCGTGAATTAAGCAATATTTAGAAGTATCTCGCTATATTTCACGTCTATGATGAGAGGTTAGCTTTAAACGTTTCGGAAGAGATCGAGATGTTTATATGTGCATTGAACAATCATGACACTGCTCTTGACGACCAAGTTGAGCTCAAGCATGAAGATCTCCTCAGAAACTTTGTAAAATGCTTTCTTTAGTCAGTTTACGAGTTAGGATTCTGTCTTCTCTGCTCCTATTTCTTAATCCTGCCACATCCTTTAATACAGAATCTGTATCTCTTTTATTCCAGTATAAACTGATGGCACAATTATTGTAAAACCTTATAAATGTCTCTTAAAGTTTTTAGTTTCTTTAAACTGTTTAAATTATATTTTAGTCTTACAAGTGTATTACCTTTTACTTTCACTTCTCAGCCTGTCATCTGCTACGTTAGGACTCTTCGACTGTTGGATGCACGTTCGGCAGGCTTATGTTTTAAATGTTTTACCCTTTAATTTTACTGTTTTAAGAACATTATTTGTCGTGTCTTGTTTTTTCTGCTATTTGGTGCAGATTTTGGTAATTGTACTTATTTCTGCTTCTGTTTATTCCGTTATTTATGTTAGCTTTCCGTATCATATGTATGCTTCTTTGTTGCACTTATTCCGTTATTAGTGTTACTGCTTTTTGTTATTTGTTTGTTAAGGTGAACATCTCTCGTAACGGACCGCGGACACTTTCGGTTATTACCTATGTTGCTTTTGCCTTTTTTCTCATTCGCACGGGCATGTACCTGAGTTCTTCTCCGTGCCACGTTATGCGTCCGCTTCACTGTGTTTTATCACGAATGCGACCCAGAGCGTTACTGCTCAGTCCGCTTGCTGTAGCTGCCCGGATCAGACAGGTGCGCTGTGTCAACGTTTGGTAAGCGTTGGTATCGAATATAGGCCTTCAGCGTGGTACGTCGTATCAGGTTATCAGCTGACATGCGCTTTCTGTAGTACAGGATCGGTGCTCAGTAGATAGTGGTTTAGCGCGTGACTTCCACCTAATGTTCTGCAGTGGTATTATCGTAACGAACTGAATGTACTACTAGTGACAATTTTGGAAAATGAGGAATTTTACGAGGTCGCGATTGAAAGTTATTCCTTGCAGCCACAGTTAGGGATGTTAAATGACGGTCCACCTACGGTACGTGTTGGCGTATCAGTTGTTAGGGCACGGACATGACATCCTACTACTGATAAATAGGCTGTCGTTCAACCATTTTATATCTCTTTCAGTTTGTAAATGTCAATCTTCAGTTTTTGTAAATTTCTTAGGTCCTTAATGGAGTAGGTCACAAACGTTGTTATACTTTAGATTTCAGATCACCTGATGATGGGACTAAGACCCCGGAACCGTAGTAATGTATTGAGATTTCCCTCAAATAAAACTTCATGTATTTTAGGTATCTACGTTCGACGCTTTTTAGTGAGCACTGGAAAATATTTTTCTTATTCCATCAATCATAACAAATACTTGCAGTATCAGACACTCCCAAGTCGTGTTTATTGAACTTTATGGTTGTAGTAGAGAGGTTCATGGCGCAACAAACGTTTTTAATTGAAAGACAGGCCTTCGTGAAAAGCTCTATCTATAACAGTGGAGACTGTAATTACCAGTCACACAACGCCTCGAACAGAGGATCTAAAATTTCGGCCGTCTGCAAATGCTTTGACTCTTAGTATCCTGTCGTACATTGTATGCGACGTTAATCAAATGGCTCTGAGCACTATGGGACTTAACATCTAAGGTCATCAGTCCCTTAGAACCTAGAACTACTTAAAACTAACTAACCTAAGGATATCACACACATCAATGCCCGAGGCAGGATTCGAACCTGCGACCGTAGCAGTCGCGCGCTTCCAGACTGAAGCGCTTAGAACCGCTCGGTCACTCCGGCCGGCGACGTTAATCACATTTGGCTTTATCTCAATATAAATTTGATACAGTCAACCATTAACTTGCAGTCTATTATAACACAGATGCACCGACGAAACTGGTATAGGCATGCTTATTCGTGTACAGAGATATGTAAACAGGCAGAATACGACGGTGCGGTCGGCAACGCCTGGATGAGACAAGTGTCTGACGCAGTTGTTAGATCGGTTACTGCTGCTACAATGGCGGGTTATCACGTTCTCCAGCCCCTCGTACTCTTACGGATTTATGGACAGCCCTGCGGCACTTCTGCGTGCTCTCGGGGGCCCTGCACGTTATTATGCAGGTTTAATAGTTTCTTTGGCTCTTTAGTGTATAATATAACAAGCTCATTGAGTGTTGAGTGTTAACAGATTTAATTGTCTCGTTGAAGGTGAGTGGCCTGGTTATATCAGTGTATAAACTGATGTATCCAAATTTCAACAAGAGGGGTGTATTGTGTATGCTTTTCAGTGCCCTGGGATCCAACTCAGTGAAGCCGACAGACTGCCTAAAATTATTTTAGTTTTTACGTTGGAGACAGTGGAGTTCCACCTAAGCAGAGTTATTAAAAACGGTTTTCCGGAACTCCTTCACCAACGAAGACGAAGTAAATATTGCTGAATTCCAATCAAGAACAACTGCCAAGATGAGAAACATAGACGTAGATATCCTCGGTGTAGCGAAGCAACTTCAATCAATTAATAAAGGCAAGACTTCCGGTCCAGATGGTATACCAGTCAGGTTCCTTTCAGAGTATGCAGATGCAATAATTCCATATTTAGCAATTATGTACAATCGCTCGCTCACAGAGAGTTCCGTATCTAAGGACTGGAATTTGGCTCAAGTCACACCAATACCCGAAAAGGGGAATAGGATTATTCCGCTGAATTACAGGCCTATAGCGCAAACTTGATTTGCAGTAGGGTTTTGAAACATGCGCTATATTCCAACGTTATGAAGGGCCTTGAAGAAAACGATTTACTGCCACATAGTCACCGCGAATTCAGAAAATATTGTTCCTGCGGAACATAACTCATCAAGTAATGAGTTCTATCGACTGAGGATGTCAAATTGACTCCATATTTTTAGATTTTCTGAAGGCTTTCGACACCGTTCCTCACAAGCGTCTTCTAAGCAAACTGTGTGCCTGTGGAATATCGCCTCAGTTGTGCGAATGGAGTCATGATTTCCTAGCAGAAAGGTCACAGTTCGTACTAATGCACAGAAAGTCATCGAGTAAAACGGAAGTAATATCCAGCGCTCCCCAAAGAAGTGTCATAGGCCCTCTGTTGACCCGTATCTATATTAACGACATAGGAGACAATCTGAGTAGCCCTCTCAGATTATTTGTAGATGGTGCTGTCATTTACCGTCTTTTAAAGTCGTCAAAGGCCAAAAACGAATTGAAAAATTACTTAAACAAGAAATCTGTGTGGTGCGAAAAGTAGCAATTGACCCTGAATTAAGAAAAAAATGGTTCAAATGGCTCTGAGCGTTATGGGACTTAACTTCTGAGGTCATTAGACCCCTAGGCTTAGAACTACTTAAACCTAACTAACCTAAGGACATCACACACACCAATGCCCAAGGCATTCGAACCTGCGACCGTAGCGGTCGCGCACTTCCAAACTGTAGCGCCTAGAACCGCTCGGCCACTTCGACCGGCCAATAAAGAAAAGTTTGAAGTTATTCACATGAGTACTAAAAGATATCCGCTAAATTTAGATTACGCGATAAGTCACACAAACCTGAAGGCTGTAAACGCAACCAAATACTTAGGCATTACAATAACAAATAACCTAAGTTCGAACGATCTCATAGATAACATTGTGGGTAGAGCGAACCAAAGGCTGCGATTCATTGGCAGAACACTTAGAAGGTGCAACAGATCTACTTAAGAGACTGCTTACACTCCACTTGTCCGTCATATTCTGGAGTATTGTTGTGCGGTGCCGGATCCGTATCAAGTGGAACTGAAGGATGACATCGAAAATGTTCAAAGAAGGGCGGCTCGTTTTGTATTATCGCGAAATAGCTGAGAAAGTGCCACAGACATGATACGTGAATTGGAGTGACAATCTTTAAAACAAAGGCGGTTTTCGTTGCGACGGAATCTTCTCATGAAATTTCAATCACCAGTTTTCTTCTCCGATTGCGAAAACATTCTGTTGGAACGTACCCACATTGGGAGAAATGATCATCACGATAAAATAAGAGGAATCAGGGCTCGCACAGAAAAACTTAAGTGCTCGTTTTTACCGCGCGCCTATCGGGAGTGGAATGGTAGAGAGGCAGCTTGAAGGTGGTTCATTGAACCCTCTGCCAGGCACTTAACTGTGAATAGCAGAGTAATCACGTAGATGTAGATGTAGATGTAGATGTAGATGTAATGTTCTGCCTGTTATTATTTGCTGACGACTTTCCCGCTTCATGGGGTTGGATTATGTGACGAGTAACGATGGGGGTGTCTCCGTGTCCTTATCTATGATACATTACTGTAGGTAGTTTTATTTAGGTTTACTTCTATTGGCTCTCCTTAATCAATTTTTAAAACATAGATTACAAGGATGCTTTCTTTCCTATCTAACACAACCTGAAGATGCTGTTTCAATGCGCGGTCGTTGACAAACAGCTGTTAGCGGTTTATTTAAGTCCAGTTCACCACGAATTTCGACGGCTGTAGGTGCTGCCATTATGAAGTTGTATGTGACTTCTAAATAGAGTCTACAGCAGCATCTGTTGGTCTATTTTTGTTATCTACTGTTTTCCAGTCCTTCAGTCTAGTATGGATCCGTACTGGAACCCATCCATTACTGCAGAGGAGAGCGCACTGTAGTTTCCAGCCACTCATAATGGTTCAAATGGCTCTGAGCACTATGGGACTTAACATCTGAGGTCATCAGTCCCCTACAACTTAGAACTACTTAAACCTAACCAACCTAAGGACATCACCACATCCACGCCCGAGGCAGGATTCGAACCTGGGACTGTAGCAGTCGCGCAGATCCGAACTGAAGCGCCTAGAGCCGCTCGACCACCGCGGCCGGCTCCGAGCCACTCATACTGCTCTTATATGGCTAAATGTTCTCAATTTCTCCAAAGCCTTCAAGTGACCATTTCCGAGGTAATTTATATATAATTTTATTAAATTATAAGCACATGTATAAATTTAATAATTCTTTAAGGAAGTAGGTTGTAACTGTTGTTTCATTTCAGATTTCAGATACAACTGATGATGGAGTAAAGAGCCCGAAACCGTAACAGCGCATAGTGACTTTGATCAATAAAGTATTTTACAACTGTTTCATACTTGTTCACCTTGAACATTTTGCAGAACAGTTATGGTTGTCCCACAAATGAAAAGTTTATGCTATTTGATGCCTATCAGGCGTGTTGGTACCAATTTTACATGTCTGTATCTGCGTTGTAAATTAGTCTGGTTTTGTGCTAACGGAATTTAATAAGAAAAGTTTTGAATATAATCTAATCCCCATATATCTAAACGCTATATTTAGACATGACAAGAAACAACAACCAGTGTACACTAAGACTCTGAAGTTTAGCAGTTTGCGTACGGGAATCAATGAATTACACAAGAATAGTCATGTTAATTGTCAACTCTATTTAGCAAATTTGCAACTAGGAGCGGTACTTAAGTCTGATCTTTCGATGGTGTCATGTCACATATCACAGATTTGCTTACTTAGTTAATAAAAAATATTGGCATTAGGTAGGAACGTTTGATTCAAGGTCTGATGGCAGAGTTGGCTACTATGGATATGGTAGAAGATG
The DNA here is from genome assembly GCF_021461395.2 of Schistocerca americana. Classification (NCBI taxonomy): domain Eukaryota; kingdom Metazoa; phylum Arthropoda; class Insecta; order Orthoptera; family Acrididae; genus Schistocerca; species Schistocerca americana. The sequence goes on along the minus strand of NC_060125.1, from coordinate 205,067,861 downwards.
AGACTCCTCCGAGGTCTGTATTTAGATTCTTCACTAGGTTGCTGAATCGTATCTATATACAGTTGGTTGAGCAGGAGGTAGAGACTTTAAATGAGGAGCTCTCTTTTACCAGTAGTGAGAAATTTTCAAAGAAAAAAGCAGAATGTCTTACATCTCGTACTACTGTGGCATCAGAATTCGCCAAAATTCTGCCGCTTCAGAAAAACGAGGTGACTCTAAAATTTAATAAAACTGTAGTTTCCCGTGATACTTATTAGGTAATCATCATAATACCATTAAGAGCCTAAATAAAAAAATTGAGAACAAACGGAGTGCTTACAATACGACCGGATAATGGAAAAACCACTGTTGTGCTATCTCAATCTGATTCTTAGGGAAAAGTTAAGAAATATATCGTGGGCAACAATATTACGCGAGCTAGGTTTGGGATAACTAATAAACTTTTGGAAAGTCAAGCCCGTTTTCTAATGGTATTTATTTAGTGCTGGATGTTAGAAACAGAGTATTACCGACGAGATCCAGAACTCCTATACTTGGAGGGACGTTGAAGATCCCTAAATAATTCACCCCTCTCAGACCACTTATTAGTTCCATAGGAAGTCCAGGCTATCTATTAGGAAGATACCCTAACTGCGTCCTCAACCAGCATTACTGTTACCCTCAGCATTATATGGGTAAGAATGGGAAAGAAATTACACAACTCTGCAAGCCGTTGGGGTTCCACAGGGAGCTAGTTTACCATCTTTAGATGCCGGGAGCCCCTGAATAAACTAACACATAAGATAAAATTTACTGTGGATTTCATATGTGATGCTGCTTTACCGTTTTCAGCTTTTTTACTAATTTTACGGGTAACCTAAACCATACAGTAGAATAGGCATTTGATGTACTGTGTGTCCGCCTTGTGACTGCCTCTACGTCGGCATTGTAACTTAAAAAAAGTCAAATCCGCTAGGTATATGTACTTAGAGTTAAATAATCGTGAATTAAGGAATATTTAGAAGGATCTCGCTATATTTCACGTCTATGATGAGAGGTTAGCTTTAAACGTTTCGGAAGAGATCGAGATGTTTATATGTACATTGAGCAATCATGACACTGCTCTTGACGACCAAGTTGAGCTCAAGCATAAAGATCTCCTCAGAAACTTTGTAAAATGGTTTCTTTATTCAGTTTACGAGTTAGGATTCTGTCTTCTCTGCTCCTATTTCATAATCCTGCCACATCCTTTAATACAGAATCTGTATCTCTTTTATTCCAGTATAAACTGATGGCACAATTATTGTAAAACCTTATATATATATCTCTTAAAGTTTTTAGTTTCCTGAAACTGTTTAAATTATGTTTTAGTCTTACAAGTATATTACCTTTTACTTTCACTTCTCAGCCTGTCATCTGCAACGTTAGGACTCTTCGGCTCTTGGATGAAGGTTCGGAAGGCTTATGTTTTAAATGTCTTACCCTTTAATTTTACTGTTTTAAGAACATTATTTGCTGTGTCTTGTTTTTTCTGCTATTTGGTGCAGATTTTAGTAATTGTACGTAGTTCGGCTTCTGTTTATTCCATTATTTATGTTAGCTTTCCATATCATATGTATGTTGCTTTGTTGCACTTATTCCGTTATTAGTGTTACTGTTTTTTGATATTTGTTTGTTAAGGTGAACATTTCTCGTAACGGACCGCGGACACTTTGTGTTATTACCTATGTTGATTTTGCCTTTTTTTCTCATTCGCACGGGCATGTACCTGAGTTCTTCTCCATGCCACGTTATGCGTCCGCTTCACTGTGTTTTATCACGAATGCGACCCAGAGCGTTACTGCTCAGTCCGCTTGCTGTAGCTGCCCGGGTCAGACAGGTGCGCTGTATCAACGTTTGGTAAGCGTTGGTCTCGAATATAGGTCTTCAGCGTGGTACGTCGTATCAGGTTATAAGCTGACCTGCACTTTCTGTAGTACGGGGTCGGTGCTCAGTAGATAGTGGTTTAGCGCGTGACTTCCACCTAATGTTCTGCAGTGGTATTATGGTAACGAACTGAATGTACTACTAGTGACAATTTTGGAAAATGAGGAATTTTACGAGGTCGCGATTGAAAGTTATTCCTTGCAGCCACAGTTAGGGATGTTAAATGACGGTCCACCTACGGTACATGTTGGCGTATCAGTTGTTAAGGCACGGACATGACATCCTACTACTGATAAATAGGCTGTCGTTCAACCATTTTATATCTCTTTCAGTTTGTAAATGTCAATCTTCAGTTTTTGTAAATTTCTTAGGTCCTTAATGGAGTAGGTCACAAACGTTGTTATACTTTAGATTTCAGATCACCTGATGATCGGACTAAGACCCCGGAACCGTAGTAATGTATTTAGATTTCCTTCAAATAAAACTTCATGTATTTTAGGTATCTACGTTCGACGCTTTTTAGTGAGCACTGGAAAATATTTTTCTTATTCCATCAATCATGACAAATACTTGCAGTATCAGACACTCCCAAGTCGTGTTTATTGAACTTTATGGTTGTAGTAGAGAGGTTCATGGCGCAACAAACGTTTTTAATTGAAAGACAGGCCTTCGTGAAAAGCTCTATCTATAACAGTGGAGACTGTAATTACCAGTCACACAACGCTTTGAACAGATGACCTAAAATTTCGGCCGTCTGCAAATGCTTTGACTCTTAGTATCCTGTCGTACATTGTATGCGACGTTAATCAAATGGCTCTGAGCACTATGGGACTTAACATCTAAGGTCATCAGTCCCCTAGAACCTAGAACCACTTAAAACTAACTAACCTAAGGACATCACACACATCCATGCCCGAGGCAGGATTCGAACCTCCGACCGTAGCAGTCGCGCTCTTCCAGACTGAAGCGCCTACAACCGCTCGGCCACTCCGGCCGGCGACGTTAATTACATTTGCCTTTATCTCAATAAAAATTTGGTACAGTCAGCCATCCGCTTGCAGTCTATTATTACACAGATGCGCCGACGAAACTGGTATAGGCATGCTTATTCGTGTACAGAGATATGTAAACAGGCAGAATACGACGGTGCAGTCGGCAACGCCTGGATAAGACAAGTGTCTGACGCAGTTGTTAGATCGGTTACTGCTGCTACGATTTCGGGTTATCAAGTTCTCCAGCCCCTCGTACTCTTACGGATTTATGGACAGCCCTGCGGCACTTCTGCGTGCTCTCGGGGGCCCTGCACGTTATTATGCAGGTTTAATAGTTTCTTTGGCTCTTTAGTGTATAATATAACAAGCTCGTTGAGTGTTAACGTAAACCGCAGATTTAATTGTCTCGTTGAAGGTGAGTGGCCTGGTTATATCAGTGTATAAACTGATGTATCCAAAATTCAACAAGAGGGGTGTACTGTGTATGCTTTTCAGTGCCCTGGGATCCAACTCAGTGAAGCCTACAGACTGCCTAAAATTATTTCAGTTTTTACGTTCGAGACAGTGGCAATTTCGGAAGCAATTAAGTTTGTATCTTCAACTTTATTGTTAAAGATATTAATCGCGTTCAACTCCTAGAGTGTTCTTAAAAGTGTTCACCACTAACGATGGAATAAAACAACCATCCGTTATATTTTGGATGTGGTACTGGAGAAGTCTCTGCAAACGGAGGGGCCGATAATCATTCTTCATTGGATACATTTCCACCCTGGACACCGCTATAATGAGTAATTTGACTTATTATATAACAACTCTACCTAAAGGAACTATTCTCTATGTCAGATTATTATGTACAGACTACTTACGTTAAGTCAAGAGTCATGGAAAACCACACTGGAAAAAGATGTGGAACGTGTACCACAAAAGGAAAGGTGAATGTTGTGCGGTGTTACAAAGCCGTGGTTTACGAGGACGCATTTGGACCGATCTACAATTTCGCACATCATTCGACTCCGATTTGTTCAAGTCCCGTTTCCTGCACATCTATCAATATTTACGAATTCCCGGGAGTCAGAAGCTGATGTAACCAACATCTTGTTTGCGTGCCCCATGTTTGACAGTGAACGATAGGAGTCCAAAAGATTTTGATGGGTATAGGTGTCTTCCTTGCTCAATCAGCGTCTTCTCTTTTGGGTTCTAAATACATTCACTAGTATGAAGTGGTTTGATTACCTAGGCTTTCCCGGCGTAATAAGTCACGAAAGTCTCTTCGGGTTTGCTGCCGGATCCTAAATTCAACTTGACTCTAATTGATTTTAGGATCCAGCAGCAAACCCGATGAGACTTTCATGAAGTGGTTGTCAATTTTCTTAAGAGCACGGGGAAAAATCAGCAAAACTCACAATTTCATTTTTCTTTAACGCTTATTATTACAATTAGGATCTAGTGTGAACTGATAAAATAAAGGTGGATAGTTTATTTGTGGTTTTATTTGTTAAACTTTTGTTGTGAAAAAATACTGATAACTTGAGCTTTCAGTGCTCTATATACGCATTTTTATATTTTCTCCGTACAATTAGGTATTATATGTAACGTGTGTTCTACATGGCTGAATAGAGTGCAAGCTCATGAGACCAAATAAAACAAACAAACAAACAAAAAATAACTCATATCTTGAAAACGCAACCGTGTGTAAATCGTAACCGCGTCTTGTAAATCACTCTAACATTAATTACCGCAGTTTATCTGCAACTCAGTCCCGATAGGAGCACGGGTTTTTCCTTGTTCCAGTCCTTCCATGACTGTTTCAGATCCAATCGGCCAGCTGTCAAACGAGTACCTGGGAATTACCCCGAGGGCAGAAGGAGATTGGTTTTGACCCGTAATCTATGGGTAGCGTCTTTGATTGGCAATCAAAAAGCCCTTGGTCCTGGGTTGGAACCCCAATCCCCTCACCACCAACTGTTCAAATTTTGAATAAAAATCACAAGAAATGGCGACCCAAGGCTACGGACGTGAAAAGTGACCCTTATTGTGATTACGGCTTTGTCAAACAGGACGTAGGAGCGGATAGAGGTTCAGGGCATTATCGTGGTTTTTGGGGTGGGAAAATGCCTCTAAAATGCCTCTAAAAGGGGGAATGCCTCTAAAAGGAAGGATGCAGAAGGCAATGGAAACCACTGCGTCAAAGACACATAATGTGTATCCACAGGACACGTGGTATCAAAATGAAAAAGTGTGGTGATTATCTCTCCATTGGCAAAAGATTCCGTACTAGTCCCCTGGGAGTGGACTGCCAAGGGGCGAGGAGCTGACCTTGGTAGAAAGACTGAATAACCAACAGAAGGACAACGTTCCATGAGTCAGATGTAGAATGTCAGTAGCTTGAACGTGGTAGGCAAGCTAGAAAATCTGAAAAGGGAAATCCAAAGGCTCATTCTAAATATAGTAGGGGTTATGGAAGTGAAATGGAAAGAAGACAAGTATTCCTGGTCAGGTGAGCGTAGGGTAATATCAACAGCAGCAGAAAATAGTATACAGGGAGTAGGATTCTTGTGAGTAGGAAGACAGGACAGAGATTGCGTTACTGTGAAGAGTTCAGTGACACGGTTGCTCTCACCAGAATCGACAGCAAGACAAGGCCGACAACAGTATTACAGGTAGACATGCCGACGTCGCAAGCGGAGGCTGAAGAAACAGAGAAAGTAAATGAGGATGTCTGTTGGTGATGACGAATAGGCTGAAATTTAAGCGACTAGTGAGAAAGAATCAACGCGCAAAGAAGTGGGATATGGAAGCACTAAGACATACAAGAGATACACTTGAAGCTTTAAGTTTCCTTAAGCTATAGATAATACGATAATAAATAGACCAAAAGGCAATTCAGCTGAAGAGGAATGGACATCTCTAAAAAGGGAAATCACGAAAGTTGGAAAGAAAACCGGAGGTACAAGGGAGGCGACTGCACAGAAATCATAGGCAACAGATGAGATACTTCAGCTAATGGACGAAAGAAGGAAGTACAAAAATGTTCAGGGAAGATCAGGAATGCAGAAACACAAGTGACTTAGGATTGAACTAAGTAATAAGTGTGGGGAAGCTAAGCCAAAATGGGTGCATGAGAAATCTGAAGAGAAGGAAAAAGAAACGACTGTAGGAAGGACTGACTCATCATACAAAACACCACTCGGTGTAATTAAAAGAAAGGGCTGTAAAATTAAGAGTGCAGCGGGAACTCCACTGTTAAAATCGATGGAGAGAACGATAGGTACAAAGCGTACATTGGAGGCCTCTACCAGGGGAAAGACTTGTCTGATGACGTGACAGAAGAAGCAACCGGAATCGTCAGGGAAGAGATAGGGGATACAGAATTACAATTAGAATTTAAAAGAGATTAGGAAGACTTAAGGTCAAATAAGTCAGAAAGGACCGAAAACATTCCATTTGACTTTCTCAAAGCACTTGGGAGAGTGACAAAAAAAACGTATATTCAAATCGGTGTATAGATTGTATGAGACTGGCGATATACCATCAGACTTTGGGAAAAGTATCATCATACAATTCCCAAAACAGCAAGAGCTGACAAGTGTGAAAATTTTCGTAGAATCGCACATGCATCCAAGCTGCTGATAAGGTTAACATCTAGAAGACTGTAAACGAAAATTGTTGGTCTGTTCGAAATTCTGAGAAAAACAGAGCTAAGCTGTAGGGAAAGACGGGTGATATACAATATCTACAAGAACCGAAAGGGAACAGTGAGACTAGGAGATGAAGAAAGAAGTGCTCTGATTAAAAGGGGTCCAAGGCGCAGGGATGTAGTCTTTTACCGCTACTGTTGAATCAATACATCGAAAAATCAATGGGGGAAATAAAGGAAAAAGCTCAAGAGTGGAATTAAAATTCAAGGTGAAGGGATATTAATGATTACATTCGCTAATGATATTGTTATTTTAAGATAAAATGAACAATTACAGGGTCTGTTGATTCGAATGGACAGACTAATGGACTGAGAATCAATCGAAGGAAGACGAAAGTAATAAGAAGTAGCAGGAATGAGAACGGTGGGAAAGTAACCATAGAATTGGGGATCACAAAGCAGATGAAGTTAATTAGGACATAGAAAACAGACAAGCATTGGCAGACAGGGCATTTTTGGCCTAAATAACTCTGCTAGGCGTCCTACGGTATACCCAATTGCTGGTCACGGGGTTAGATCACAGACTTTGACTTTACCTTTTTATATGTAACTTCAATAACTACGTGTGATAAATTGAGAAAACATAACATTATATTTTTCGTGTTTACAAATCAACATTAATTTATTACCAAGTCCGGTATGTTGATTTGTATCCAGTTCATCACCTAATTTTTCACATTCTTTTCAATAACTACTGATAATGATGACTGACGAAGTACTTCACATATCGTTTTGCAAGCTTTCGGTTGTCAAGTACTGTTTTTCTGCTTGAAAAAATATTTTCGGAGCTGTGCTAACAGCATAATTCACAAATTTGGTGCCTGTCTAGAGATCAGATACATTTGGGACATCTAATAATGATGCAGAGGATGAATTAGACAAACTATATGTACCCCTTAACATATCTGGACGATGTTCAAGCTGTTTAAACACCATCAGATGTGTCTCAGCATGGCCGAAGACACAAATACTTAGGCAGCGATTCTTTAGCTACATACATGTAGTATATCTGTTCAGGAAGATAACATTGGAAATGGCAGAACATTTATTGTCAACTCAGCAGCAGTGTAGCCAACAAACGGGACAAATCAGTTGTGCTTAATGTAATCTCTGGTTATACCGGCTACTTGAGGGCTCTGTAGTGTCTCATAAAGACTGTGCGGATCATGACATTATCCAGTTTTATATAAATGTTTGAAAATACTTATATGCACGATATCGCAGGGTTCAAATAATTACTTTCAAATTAAAAATTTGAAATATTTAAAACATATTCCTTTCGAAGACCTATTTCCTTTGCCATTCCATAAGTACTTAAAAGAGAGGCTAAAGTAGGCTCAAAATATTGATTCAATTAATAGTAAAAACATGATGCCTTAAAACGACACAAAAAACTGAGTGGTGCAGGATGAATATGAGTTGACAATCAGAAAAGGTACCGGTACCCGAAAAGCAATACTGACTTCCCAATGTAAGGGCAGTGCTCTCTTTATGGACCAGTTAGTATTCTGAGAGAGAGTTTCTACTTTTAAAAATAATTTATATGTATATAATGAAAATGAATGGATGAATCTAACGGTGATATAATTTTTGTAGAGCTCCAATTTCGTCTAAGAGTAACAACACAATAAGGAGCCAGCTCTCCGAGGTGTTTTTCTTTCATTTTTCATGTTATGGTGCCACGTACTACATTGTATCTTTCATTGACGCCATTGTTCTGATGGAGATCGCATCACAAAGCGCGTACTAACCGACGTAAATTTCTTGTTTTGATTCGAACTAGAATAAGTGAGAACAGTTTTTAACTTTACGTAATTTATCACCATTTTACTGTCCTAAGGCAAACAAAATTAAATGTGGCGACCGTGATGACACCAAAGAAAGATAGTGTGTATTGGCCTATTCAGATACGTTAATTTCATTTTTAATAGCAATTTCTCGTACCGACTGTTTATCAGAACTTTCACGTACTTGTCTTTATGGAAAGTTCGGCGCTTTCATTAGATCGCCTGGTTGAAACTAATTTTCAGTAAACAGATTTTTCGAATGCAACCACATAAACCGAAAGTACTCAGTACCTTTAGCTTCAGTATGAGACCAGATTGTTTAAGAAAAAACGAATTAAATGAATATAAGATTTAGAAGTAATGTCCTCCATGCAGCCTATGTTAACAATTCAGTGCTTGGCTCAGATACACTATTTAACTCAGATAATCATTTTCTCACTTACAACGAATCTATAATTATTCCTCACGAAGTATTGCTACAACCCAAAAAAATAGAAATTTCATTACCTTGTTGTAAGATGAAGTCAAATATTAATACGGGTCAGTTATAAACTTTTCTCTGCTCTAGATATTCTCTAATTATCCGGAATCCACTCAGTTCATAATTTAATAAATTTATTTTGTTTTATCATTGTGGCACGATGTCCTTCACGTCGGCAAAGTCGACATTTTTCACAACGGCGAGAACTTTTAATAGTTCCATTGTAGAGATGGTCATGCCAGATTGTTCCTCTTCTCCTGTTCTACGTTATTCTGATATTTATCAAAGAATACGATGAGGCTCCTCTCACTTCTAATGTCGTTATGAAATTGCTTAAATTAGGATGAGACGCTGATATTGGCCATGAAAGCTGTTATTGGTAACAGTCTATTACAGTCAAGAAACTAGTTCACCTTTTTAGACATTTGTCACATGAACACTAACAATGTACCTGTACTCCCACAATGTTAGCACATAACCTTCCTGCAACAACTTAGAATGAACGTTTCACACTGAACTTTCAACCTCCACAAAATTTTCAGACACAAGTAATTAATGCGTTACTGACACCCCATGTGAATGAATGATGAGCAATGTAACATGTCATGGCACAGGTGTTGACGTACCTTCATTTCAAAGGAATACAAACCCGCGCCTGAAGCTTAAAAGTTGTCACCTCATATACACACTGCACAATCAATAACGATGAACTCCAAGTGATGTTGAAATTACAGATAGTATTTGACGATTGGGCACAGCTTAGCACACTGCGTTGAATGACAACCTAAATATAATACACCTACAGGCAGAGGAGGATATTAACTGCAAGGAAATGTCAAAATATCGTCATTAACTATGACGTGTTACTATGTACGGCCCTAATAAAGCATTCCCCGCCATCTGGCTCTGACTCGCAGAAATTTCTTTCTGTGTGTTATCGTATTCTGGCTGTTTGTGTTTCAGATTTTCTGAGGTGGATACTGGAGCCAACGCAAAATTTGTCTTTATCAATGGGGAGTGTGAAATCTTATGGGACTTAACTGCTAAGGTCGTCAGTCCCTAAGCTTACACACTACTTAACCTAAATTATCCTGAGGACAACACACACACCCATGCCCGAGGGAGGACTCCAACCTCCGCCGGGACCAGCCGCACAGTCCATGACTGCAGCGCCCGAGACAGCTCGGCTAATCCCGCGCGGCTATCAATGGGGAAAGCCGCCTACAATCCACAGAGTCTAGCCGGTTCACCAAAATTACGGTCGTTAATCCACTGCGCTCTTTCGATCTGACAAGGGAATGGTCCATTCCGACATGGCGAAACCTACTCTGAAATTTTCACACAGGAAAAATACACTAAAAGAAATACACTGTAGTGGTTTAAGCTGATAAGGGGAACTACAAGCATTTTTTTTTAGAAAAACTTAAGTTATTCATTTTTGCCACACGAAGAACCGCAGATAGCTGCAGTTTGTGAAGCCCTTTCTGCCCAGTGCGTAAATCGGCGAATAAGCAGACGCAGCCGTGACAAGAAAACTTAGCGCCGCCTAGTGTGAAGTCTCAAGTGCATAAGCCGGATTTTGAACTCCTAAACCCTACCAAAAACGTCTCAAATCTTTAATGTTTGAGTAACGAGGCGTTCATATCGTCAGCTCTACGGTTTCCGGTGTAATTGTTACACAAGTGACTACAGAGAAAAGAATAAGAAGGCAGTGCATGATGCTACACTACAGACGACTTTCATCAATTGTGACTTTAAACTGTTGACGATTAAACATTACTAACAATATCCATAGCATAGCTCCAATAATGTACATTTGATTAACAATGAAATGCTTCCTTGTCTATTCCCTGTATTCGTCACAAATGTGGAAAGTGTCTGTTGGGTAAAGAAAGCCAACATTTTCCTTACACCAGGCATAGCTGACAAAAGAAAAAATAATGTATTCAGGCACTCCACATTCATTACTAGTCTTATTTTAATAGGTTTTGATAGATTAAGAAATGCTCGTGATTGTATTTTGCATATTGTGATATGAAAGAGGAGTACTTGATGAAATTTGTAAAATTTAGTGATGCAAGCTGACACTGAATACATAGCTGAAGTTTAACAATACTGTTCCGCTAATGACCCTACGAAGAGCCAAAGGAAATTTGCTAAAAAATTTATCACACATTCAAAAACTTTCTTCACAGAAATGCTCAATCACATAATTAGTGCCAGGTGGAAACCGAAATACATTAACCATCTTTTCGTCGTCCTAAGGAAAGAGGTGTTGTTACTTCCAGGCCAAAAGTAGGATAAAAGCTATGAATTATTTTCTGCAACTGGTAAGAAGACTAAAATTATTCTCTCCCTCCCAGATTTTACTACGTCCAACACTAAATCCTGAACAGTCCCGTTCTGATTTTTGGTCTCAATGTACTTTGAGGTTCCTGGCCATGGCTAGTGCCTAGCTGTGAAAACAGTAATCCACTCTACTTGTCACTGACGTTGTAGTACGCCAATGTGTCATAGCATTCATCTATTGCAGCAGTGACTCTGTTTTCGCTCGAAGTGATAAAGTTGGTTTTCATTCCATTATTTCACGAAATCTAACTGATTTTATACACAGTAGGAAGCCTCGTCTTCGTGTGAGCTACGAATTCCTCTACAGTACTGCTTATTAGCAACATCTCCTCTACATGTTTATTTGAAATAAACTTGGTAGTCTTGCAACTGCGTTTTTAGTATAATTTCCTGAAACTGTTCTACGAGGTCCAAGAACTCTGGAAACCTGTGACGTTCAGCTCAATCATATGACCCCATCTCGAAAATCTCCCTCCATAACGGTGCATTGACTGCTAAGATCATTCCTAAATCTTTCGAGTAGCTCTTCTTCCACATTTTTTTTCCATTTTTATATCTTGATAAAGGAAAGATTAGAAAAGATAAGGTTACAATTTCCTTCTATAATTTACTGACTCTAGAAATTCTTCCGGAACATTGAGTGCATTAAGTATCTGCCTCTCTCGAGAAAAGTGGAGCTAAGGAGCTGAGACAGACGAGCAATCAACAGCATCTGAAAATCGCACATAAGAAAGATAAAAGAGATAGATGGAGGAATATAAGTTGCTCGTATGAAGGGCAAAAGGCGCATTGGGTAAGTCCTGGTGGAAGTTACGAAATATAAGGGAAACCAGAACAAATTATATGCTAAGTATCGCAAACGTCACAGACATTATAGTGAAAACTGAAGCATGGCGATATATAACAGTATGAAAGAACATAGGAGACGAGTATTGTCAATGAAAACCCCTCAGAAGCACAAAGGAGAACTTAGTGGAAACTTAAAATAGCATAGAGTCCCATACTCAGAGAATAGGAGTTGGAGAGCTGATGCAGGAATCCCACACTGCCATCAAAATGGAGGTGGTTTGCCGTTGCGTTCCTCCGCACTCTTACGAGGTGTTTAAGTGGTTATCTTTGTCGTGTGGATGGGTGTGATGAGTGATTGTACATAGGAGTGTTAGGTATGTTTCTTATGGATGAATGGAAGGTAGACGGTGAAATCCGGTGCCCACTTCCCTCAAATAGTTCAACTGGTTCAAATGGCTCTAAGCACTATGGGACTTAACATCGCAGGTCACCAGTCCGCTACACTTAGAACTACTTAAACCTAACTAACCTAAGGACATCACACACATCAATGTCTGAGGCAGGATTCGAACCTGCGATCGTAGTAACAGGGCGGTGCCGGACTGAAGTGCCTAGAACTGCTCGGCCACACCGGCCGGCTCCTCAAATAGTACTAAGCTGGTTGCCGAGCTCAACAACCCCATCGTACTGACGGTTCACCGTCAACAGTGGCAAATGCCCTAACATCACGAGACAGTGTGGAGAAGTTTGGAATTTAATCCAGGACATTGGCGCAAAAACTGGTCATCAAGAAATTAACTCCACTACGTCTCCTCTCTTTGCCGGCTTAATAATGGCTGTGAGAGTTTCATCCACCACCAGGATTCGTACCGGTGTACCCATCAGCTGAGAACCACTGCACAAGGTGTGACAGTGATCTCTGCTATGGAGTTGGCGTGAGGTTAGTGTTGACAGCACTAGTAGCGGCCGAATATTGTATTTTTTAATGTTTATTAATAAAACAGTCTTACAATATTGCATTCATCATCGAACTTATTATGCCTGTTAATTACATTTGAGCTGATCATTAGCTACAAACAAACTTACACCTAAGCCAAAACCAACATCACAAACAACTGTTGTAGCAGCGTACTATTGTTCAACCTTCAGTAGATATAAAGAACGTTAGAGGGAGCATCATTTGGATGTTAGCATGATGGAGAAGATTTTATTGTAGTACATAGTACGAGACATCATCTCAACAATGGACTGAAGCAATTTGAGGACAACACGGTAAACGTGCACCCAAAAAACGCACATAGATGTGTACCTCATCACTTCCGATAGCCATCCACTGTGTTAACAGTAACAGCATATAGCTTTGTTCTCTAATTTGTTGCCCCAGGTTTGTGAAACACACAAGGTACTGCCACTTAAAAGTGTTCTTTTCTTTTTCTCTTTTCTACGTGGTTAATTTCTATTTCTCTCCTTGTAATCTCAAGGTCGAGCTCCAGTGCTGTGTGCCATGATGTTCACAAGTGCAGAAGGTGGGACAGTTATTGTTGTGCAGGACCGCGTCCAGCTACTGCATCACAAACAAAAAATACTTAACACCATTGATTGTGACTAAATTCACCTGTTATTTCAGCGAAAACAGTTAATGAGGCATGTGTGAGTTAGTGTTATAAATAAATTCAGCTGTTAGCCCCTACGCTAACTACTCACGACTACTACCGGTGACTCTCATCATAGTGACCCCAATGGCTACGGCTTGGGTACGCGTGATAAACCATACTAGGGATCAGTAAACGGCTACCAAACTGTAGACAATATTGTAGTACCTAATGGTCAACTTGCCTTACTATTATTTTAAATCAATGAGACAGAATACCACAGTGAGGCAACAGCGAAACGACAGAGAGGCAAACTGAACTGCCATTCTCCAAATTTATGTTGTCTGAAGATGTAGACGTGGTGAATGGTAGTGGCACCTAATGTGTCAAGTAACTACAATGTAACATGCAGCTTTTAATCTTTAGCAGGAACGAAATCACCCTTGATTGTAACCGACAGACACTTGATGAACATAATTTTTCAGCAGTGACTGTAGGGTATACATACAAATGATTTAATCCCAGACGATTGCTCATGTGACATTTATAATGAAAGAAAAACGATCAGAGAAATTCAGTTTTGGATCAGTGTTCGTGTTAGTTCAATACAATCTTTACCTAATACTGAACAACTCTAAAACTATTAGCAGATAGTGTACTGAATAAGTTAGGTTAGTTGTTTGATTTGTAGATTAAAGGGATTAAATTGCATGGTTATCAGTCCCTTCTTCCTTGGTCACACTGTTCTTGTATTAAAACCATGTCCACAAAGAACCGTATCGCCTGTAACGTTAGGCAGATCATGGATTTCTGAGGAAAACAATCTATAGAGTCTGGAGTTACATAAATTGTAGTAGGATTCGTACATGAAATAGAGGTGAACTTTGTGGAGTAGCTGAAATACGGAAACTCTGACTCACAGACCAGATACAGTGTATCCTAACCCACCCATCCAATCGAATACGCCACGAAATTGTTGCGTAAGGCTATTTTTAAATTCTACCTTTCTTTTAAAACTAAAATCACTTTACGAGGTGCTCATTACATAGATACGTATTTTGCAAAGTAACTATCCATGTACGAAGTTATACCAAAATTGTTTCATAGAGAAATTTGACACTCCGTACTTCTCCTTTTCCTTCAACGACATGACATTACAAATGTGGTATAATTAAAGATACACTTGAAGATATAAATGAAATATTGGTTCGCAGAAGATATCATATCTTTCTGTCCATAAACCGTATTTTTTAGTGATAAAGTATACCTAACTTAAAATGTAACAGAAAGCAACAAAAACAATTGTTAGAATAAACAGCCAAATCTTGAATCCGTAACTTTGTAATATTCATACTAAAAATACACAGTTTGCCATACGTTCCAATCAGCTAGGGCGATTTCGATTACAATAAAAATTTACGATCTGATAGTCCGGGCGTTTCAGAAACGTTACATAATATAATGCAAGACTATTTCAGAATTCGTTACAAAGTTCAGGGTATATCACATGTGTTAACGTCTGTGGCAAAGAAAACTTAAGTGATTCAAGCTTTATTACCCAAGTAAACAAATACACTCCTGGAAATGGAAAAAAGAACACATTGACACCGGTGTGTCAGACCCACCATACTTGCTCCGGACACTGCGAGAGGGCTGTACAAGCAATGATCACACGCACGGCACAGCGGACACACCAGGAACCGCGGTGTTGGCCGTCGAATGGCGCTAGCTGCGCAGCATTTGTGCACCGCCGCCGTCAGTGTCAGCCAGTTTGCCGTGGCATACGGAGCTCCATCGCAGTCTTTAACACTGGTAGCATGCCGCGACAGCGTGGACGTGAACCGCATGTGCAGTTGACGGACTTTGAGCGAGGGCGTATAGTGGGCATGCCGGAGGCCGGGTGGACGTACCGCCGAATAGCTCAACACGTGGGGCGTGAGGTCTCCACAGTACATCGATGTTGTCGCCAGTGGTCGGCGGAAGGTGCACGTGCCCTTCGACCTGGGACCGGACCGCAGCGACGCACGGATGCACGCCAAGACCGTAGGATCCTACGCAGTGCCGTAGGGGACCGCACCGCCACTTCCCAGCAAATTAGGGACACTGTTGCTCCTGGGGTATCGGCGAGGACCATTCGCAACCGTCTCCATGAAGCTGGGCTACGGTCCCGCACACCGTTAGGCCGTCTTCCGCTCACGCCCCAACATCGTGCAGCCCGCCTCCAGTGGTGTCGCGACAGGCGTGAATGGACGGACGAATGGAGACGTGTCGTCTTCAGCGATGAGAGTCGCTTCTGCCTTGGTGCCAATGATGGTCGTATGCGTGTTTGGCGCCGTGCAGGTGAGCGCCACAATCAGGACTGCATACGACCGAGGCACACAGGGCCAACACCCGGCATCATGGTGTGGGGAGCGATCTCCTACACTGGCCGTACACCACTGGTGATCGTCGAGGGCACACTGAATAGTGCACGGTACATCCAAACCGTCATCGAACCCATCGTTCTACCATTCCTAGACCGGCAAGGGAACTTGCTATTCCAACAGGACAATGCACGTCCGCATGTATCTCATGCCACCCAACGTGCTCTAGAAGGTGTAAGTCAACTACCCTGGCCAGCAAGATCTCCGGATCTGTCCCCCATTGAGCATGTTTGGGACTGGATGAAGCGTCGTCTCACGCGGTCTGCACGTCCAGCACGAACGCTGGTCCAACTGAGGCGCCAGGTGGAAATGGCATGGCAAGCCGTTCCACAGGACTACATCCAGCATCTCTACGATCGTCTCCATGGGAGAATAGCAGCCTGCATTGCTGCGAAAGGTGGATATACACTGTACTAGTGCCGACATTGTGCATGCTCTGTTGCCTGTGTCTATGTGCCTGTGGTTCTGTCAGTGTGATCATGTGATGTATCTGACCCCAGGACTGTGTCAATAAAGTTTCCCCCTCCTGGGACAATGAATTCACGGTGTTCTTATTTCAATTTCCAGGAGTGTACATATTCGTAAAGGTTCACAAACAGCAGCTCACACGCCGAACCTCCAGATGTCTGACATTCAGATCGGTACCAAATGTCTTTGTCGATTGAGTATCAACCAAAACACTGATTTAGTTCGTGCTGTGCGCTGTTGTCCAGTACAACATGTGCAAATGGTAATTAAAAGTAACACCAGAAGTACGGAGTACTACAGAAACTCATCTGAGAGGTGTACATGGTAAGATCTCCGGTATGCAGTGCTTGCCCAGCCGCGGCCGTGTGCGGGGATCGCAACGAGTGGGGCACGTCGTCGGCCGGATGTCGCTGTAGCTTGTGAGTACAACACAGCCATTCAGCTATAAAGCTCAGATCAGGAAGTCTACGTTGAAATTTTCGTTCACGTTCGGATACGACAGGCCGACACTTTACGACATCCACGATTGGTTGTTCGGAAATATAGGTTTACAGGATGATGACGTTCATGGTTTGGCATATGATTTCTTTGGTAATGCAGTGTAAGTTAAAGTGCGAGACGTTGAAAAATCTACCTGGATTATGACAAAAACAGCCGGTCTGGCGAACTTTCTTCACTCTAGTGGTGAATTTAATTCAATTGCGATCAGCTACTCTGGTTTAGGGTTGCGATCTGTGCTCATATTGAACCTCCTATTTGAACTGAAGGTTGATCTCATCAAACAAGTGATAACGCCTTATGGGACGTTTCTGCAGGTTACTAGCGATAAAAGGAAGGGCAACAAATATTTCAGTGTTGACAATGGTGCGCAAAATGTTAGAATTCATCTTCTTAAGCATCTGCCGTTTATGTTATGGTTGAAGGCTTCAAAGCCTTGGTTGTTTATAATGGGCAACCAAGGACCTGCGTAGTATGTGGAGATCTTGTCAGTCCCACTACAGAAGACCGGTAATGGGCAGGGCCATGAGGTATCACGTCAGGGAGAAAATGAAGTTGATCGGGATGGAAGTCCACGTAGCGTATTAACAACTGAACAGAGTTCCAATGGTTCAAATAGCTCTAAGCACTATGGGACTTAACATCTGAGGTCATCAGTCCCCTAGGCTTAGAACAACTTAAACCTAACTAACCTAAGGACATCACACACATCCATGCCCGACGGCGGATTCGGACCTGCGACCGTTGCAGCAGCGCGTTTCCGGACTGAAGCGCCTAGAACAGATTGGCCACGGCTGCCGGCGAACAGAGTTCAACGATTACCCTGCCAAAATCTTCAATTCGGGTCTCTGCAGGAGAAACTAATCCCCAGACCTTAGGCGGTAACAAGACACCTCGAAAGGAAATTACTCTGCCACTTGAACGTACCGAGTTACCATTAGGTTGCAATCCCGATGGTGCTCCAGAGTCATTAGTAGGTAGTGGCATGCTAGTTGACGAGGACACAAACCCAAACAACCTAAAATTCAGCGACCGGTCTGATTACCCAGTATCAAGTAAGAACAATGAAGAAAGACGCCTAAACAAACTAAACGGCCCCCTAAAATACAATTTCAGGAAGAGACACAGGAAGTAGAAAGGAAAAGAACACCGCACAAGAGAAATCCTTAAGAAAACTCCTACAGGAGTAACGTCGATGGCTGATGCAATGAGGGTAACTGCTCCCATTCGGAATGAGGACGTCCTGTTGCAGTTAGACAATCACATGAATACAACCGTGAAAGCATCTTCCGGGCATCTTCCAGTTCCGAGCACGCTTTTGTCGGAAGATACGGGGCAGTAGTAACAGTTATATGCCGACTTACAAGCTCGCTAAAGTTAACGTTTCTCGGATGACTTCGGAGGTAAAGTTGTAATGTTTTAAAGATCCTCTTTATGCCGCTGACATAGATGTTGCAATGTTACAAGAGGTTGTAATAACTAAAGCAGCGGACATAACAGGTTACGAAGCCATCAGTAACATCAGAAATGAGGGAAGGAACTGCCGTTTTATTCAAAGAGCATATTGCGTGTCGAGCGCTAGCTATTTTAGAGACTGGTCTGGGTAAAACTGTCCAACTTCATGACCTCATTCTAATTAACGTATGTGCGCCATCTGGGACTAATGAAAGACGGCACAGAAGTAACCCTTATCGGAATGGAATCGTTGGACAGTTAAAGAACTTTGGGCCCGCCGCCATGCCTGCCGGAGATTTTATTACTGTGTTGCACCGTGAAGACCAAACTCCCAATTTTAACACTTGTCAACAGCTACAAACATTGGTGACTGAATTAGAACTGTAAGATACCTGGAGTTACTTGAATCCCCACCATACCGGATATACGTACGTCAGTACACGACAGCAAGCAGGTTCGATAGAGTCTAGGTTACTGAAGAATTCATGAATAATAATGATTGTGAGATATGAGAGATCAGCTTCTGCGACCATTGTGCATACCATATTTTATTCAGGTACATCAGAAAAAGAAATCGTGCCGTGAGGTTTGGCACCTTAACGTCCCACTATTGCAGGATGCTGAACTTAAGCAACAGATTAGACAGACTTGGCACAAATGCTTACGCTCCCAAAGGAGGTATCGGGAGTGGATCATTCGGTGAACCGAATATGCAAAACTGATACTTCGTAAATGAATTATAGATTATGCAAAATCCCAAGCATATTGACGCAACACAAACGCGGAATATTACTTCTTCTGTTTGCGAGACCATTATCAACAACCAGATGGCCTTTCGGCTGACATAATCAAACTGAAACGTTTTAAGTCTAAAGTAACCGCCCTCGCCCGGCCGCGTGTGGACGGGATGGGTACGCGAGGTAAGCACGATCTTATGCAGAAACGTACGTCGTTACATCATTTAATAAAGGAGTTACGTAGAGGGCAACAGAAAATAATAACCGCACTGGCGGTCGATAACGGATGAGAGAAGACTACTCAGAACGCCATAAAACAATATGTGGCGAAGTATTATGGGAATCTCGACGCTGGAACGGAAATAGATAAACTGGATGGTGAAGAACTTTTAGCAAACAGTACGACATTAATACGTGAGGAGGAAAACGCTACGCTTATCGAACGTATAACACAATACGAAATAAAAATCATAATTAACGACGCTCCGTGGAACAAGTCAGCTGGTCCCGATGGGCTCTGATCGAAATTTATGCAAGCGTGTGGGACATAATAGGGAGTGAGCTCACAGACATGTACAATGAGTTATTAACTAATCAGGTGTTCCCTCCTATAATTACTGTTTACGGAGGTACTCATTCCTAAAAAATCAAGCAGCTAAGAAATTCACGATTTAAGACTGCTCAACTTACTCAACGCTGACTTTAAACTTATCACTTGTATCCTGAATGGAATAATGAAGCCACTCCAGCAAAATGTCATAGGTTCTTACCAAACGAGTGCACTAAATGGAAGATTAGTGCCACATACCTTATGTGAGTATAGGTACGTCAGAAACCTCACTTGGATAAGTGACAATAGTCTCTCCTTATTGTTTTCAGATATTGATAAAGCCTTTGACAGGATGAATCATGGTTTCTAAGTCAGTACCATGCAAAAGTTGGGTCTCAACGACCACTTTATAACTGCCATACGTCAATGTATCAGTGGTGTCCTTTCAAGGCTTAAAATCAATGGACAACGGATAGAAACATATCCAGTTCAACAATCCGTACTTTAAGGATGTCCACTGTCTATGACATTACATGGGATCACGGTAGAACCATTGCTTTCGACAATGCACCAGAAACTGAGAGGACTACAGATCTTCAACATTAAGATAGTGTGTCACGATAATGCTGACAATATAAGCGTTATTGTAAATTCGAATAGTGAGATCGATGGAGTTGCGACGTTTGGCACACCAGTACTCACAATCTTCTGGCGCTAAACGAATTATTCAAAAATCCAAAATAATGCATCTCAGTTCTTACAATACTGAAATAGTTGTGCACTGGTTAGATGTAACTGAAGAGAGACTCCAACTCGGACCGTGGTTAAGGGTGAATCCCAAGTTCATGGCTACTAACAATTGGGAGAGGCAATTTAATGTCATCAGAGCCTTGCTGAAGGACCATAACATGTGATCGTTAGACCGATTGCAGAAAGTTCAGTTTATAGGTACATACATACTTAGCGAAATATACCGCGTCGCTGCAGTCTTGCCGATCCCGCACGTCACCACACAAAAAATACTAGCTGCAGCGTGTTACTATGTGTGGAAACAAAATATCTTCAAAGAATCCTTCCACACGGCGACTTTGCACAGGCACAACGGTGGACTTGGAAATAAAGACGATAAATCTAGATGTGACGCTTTGTTTCTAACTCGTGCTTTTAAACTAATACATGCCACTAAGACAGGCATTACGAAACTTCCATTCCTCTAGCTAGATCCTGGGGAGAGGAACGCTCCTGTTAATGTAACACATATAGATGTCAGCCTAGAGTACATCCAAAACTACTATGTCGATAGGAGCTACATAAGACTTTCACCAGCACAGACCAACACTAGAAATGTGTATGACTGTATCACCAGAAATCGTCTTCAAACCCCAGTTAAGATAAAGTATCCTGCTAAAAACTGAATGAACGTTTGGAAAAATTTCAACAATAAAATTCTACCAACTAGAGTGAGTGCCGTACAGTATGCCACCGTAAACGAACCGTACCAACAGCGGAACGATTATGGAAAATCAAATTGAGACCATCTCCATACTGCAACATATGTCAGCTTGTAGAAACTGTAGGGCGCATGTTCTTATCTGAAAATAAAATCGGAATTTGGATCTGGACTAGGAAGAGATTAGCACTTATTAACAGAACCACAGCTGGTCGTGTGGCCGAGCGGTTCTGGGAGCTTCAGTCTCTAACCGCGCGACCGCTACGGTCGCAGATTCGAATCCTGCCTCGGGCATGGATGTGTGTGACGTCCTTAGGTTAGTTAGGTTTAAGTAGTTCTAAGTTGTAGGGGACTGATGACCTCAGATGTTAAGTCCCGTAGTACCCAGAGCCATTTGAACCATTTTTTAACAGAACCACATAAAGCCATATACTGATAAATGAAACTTTGCAACACAACTGGAAATGCTACCCCTCCGTAAACAATAACAGATATTCGTGGGTTAAGAGACAGTTTGTGTTGTACGTGTTAACAAACAAAACCTCGAACTTAGAAGAGTACATGGTTTATAATGCAGAAGAATGAGAAATATAAGGGATCGATTGAAAATTCTTTATCCATTGCTTTATGTGAGCTACAAAGAGGTTACTGGTTAGAAGTAGAGTCCTTATTCGCTCTTTTCTATTATTTCTGGAATATTTTTATGTTGGTTCTAAAAGGAGAACTGTTCTAATTTGGCAAAACCTCTACGGCTCCGAACTTTGTTTCATTTGTTGAAAAACATATGGGTTCCTTACAGACATCATATGCATCCAGTGCATAGTAACTTAAATTGTGAAAATGATTTGGATGTATGATTGTTATGGAATTTTCCGTCACCAAAAATGGTTCAAATGGCTCTGAGCACTATGGGACTTAACATCCGTGGTCATCAGTCCCCTAGAACTTAGAACTACTTAAACCTAACTAACCTAAGGACATCACACACATCCATGCCCGGGGCAGGATTTGAACCTGCGGCCGTAGCGGTCACGCGGTTCCAGACTGAAGCGCCTAGAACTGCACGGCCACACCGGCCGGCTTTCCGTCACCATTTTGCCTGTTATGAGTAATGTCCTGCAAGGAACTCACGCCATTGGAAGCGGCCACCAGTTATTTATTTTACCTTAATTGTTACTTCAGTTTTGTTCTACAATGTAAGGCATAAATGGGAACAAACATGTGAATACATGGGAAAATAATAACAAAAAAAGGAAAAGAAAAGGAAAAAAGTGGTGCTAGATTAATGGATGGCGCCGTAGTTTATGGAGTCAAAACATATGTGTTAGCATTCTTCTCCATGACAATATTTTTTTTTATATTAACTTTGTTGATATATTCTGAGACTTTATTATGAATATAATACAAGTGTGTTCTTCAAAGAGAGAAAATATATGAGTGTTGGTAGAGCATCAGATCTGCGTACTAAAGATTCGGATTTCGAAACCCACTGACGGCGATTTCCGTATTTTTCTTTTTTTTAACAGCGTACACGTCAAATTGTCATATGGGAGATCATTTTTCTGACATGTAAAAGGACGTTTCAGAATTTCTAGCAATGTTCTTTTTGCAGTCTGCTTTCGCTTTGTTAGACGAAAGTAGCAACCCATAGAATACATTTGTATAGATAAGTGTGGTGTTTCCTATTTCAAGATACGGTATAAGTTTGCTACTTTCAACTACCGAAGCGAAAGCAGACTGACAATAGAACATTGCTACAAATTCCTCAACATCCATTTTATATTTCAGAAAATGTTCTCCCAAATAACAATTTCACGCATAAGCTGTTTAAAGAAAATCGCCGTCAGTGTTTTTCGAACGCGGTATGACGCTCTACCAACTCACCTACCAGAAATCATGACACATACGTCTCACAGATTAGCTTTTTCTGTACTCCGTAGGTCTGGTGTTACTTTTGTTTACCATTTAATATGTTTTATTGGGCAGCAGAACCCACCACGAACTAAATTAGTGTATCGACACACAGCGCTTGGTACCGAACAGAGTTTCTGACATCTGGAGGTTTGGGTGTCAGTTACAACAATATGTAAACATTACTATACCAATCTGCATCATCTATTCCCGATATGTGTGTGAAATTATACCCTGACCACACGTCGGACATGGTTCCGAAAATATATTAGGCAGTTATATAGTTTACAAAACAATGCCCTGACTCTCTCGATTTCAGAACGAGTGCGAAATGACCGCTTAATATATGGCAGCTAATGGTACGTCATGACACCGTAGGGAGCGCTAAATAACGTGCCACAGTCTCTCTCTGTATTCTCTGTCTCTCTTCGTTTAAAAAATTTAGCATTGATGAGCATGAGCCTATACGTATCATACGGAGAGGGTAGGTATTGTTACTGGTGAGGGAGGGGGGTGTTCGGAGAGTGATTATTGGATACGGGAATGTCTCACACATTAAGCAGCAATGGAGTCTACAGAAAGCCTTTACAAAATATCGCATATCTACATGGAGAAATAAAATGTCAGCAGAGTAAAATGCGCTGTGAATAACTGTGTATCACGTCTGGCTGAAATCAGCCCAGTTGTAGAGAAGGATATGTGAACCATACGTACGCACATATATAGATACGTACATACATAAATACATAATGTGCACGGCTATTTCCATTACATTGTCGTTTTTGACAAACCTCGTTCACGTTAATCAAATATCACATTTAGTATGCAAACCAAAACAGCGGTTTTAGGTCTGTAAACCGTATCAGTTTTAAGGGTTTAGTATGTAGAAATTATGTACGGTGTTAAGAATTGGACATTGGTCTTCATAGATTCTTGACAGCTTCGTTGAAACTAATCATAAATTTCAACCATTCAGTGAATATAGATATCAGTGCGTGCCATATTACACTGTATGACGTGTACTGACTTTAATTAATCGTATCATCAACAATATTACTTTAAAATAGGTTTATATAGTCCCAGACCCAACAGTGTGATATGATATCTGAAGTAAAACACAACTTAATTGAAATTTAACATGATTATCAAACTAACGGTTTTCGATGTTACAAAATCAATTGATACTGCACGTTTTATCATTCCAAAATACAATAAGACCCTCGCATACCTCTGGAAGGTGAAATAAATGAAGTAGGATATTTCACTACATACATTCTTCTAGAAGGAACGTAACGTCTTCGTGAAATTACAGTGGACGAATTTAATCTCTGAATTACACTGTGAACTGCAATAAAGTTCCTCCATCCCTCAACCAAAGGCAGTAAAATTACGTTGGTTTTTTCTGCCGACGTTCCCTCTGGAAAATCTCTGAGTCCAGTTAGTTTCACTGGAACGCTCATGGCTTACTCGCTTGACTCTTTCTTCTGTGATTCCCTCTTCCTTTCGACATCACGAATATTATTTTACTTCATTTCACTGTGCTCCGGTGGCACTCACGAATAATGTAGAATTACTCACCTTGATCTTGGTAGTAGGTGAGCTACTTAAACTTAAAATAATAACCGGCTCTCAACATAAATCCAAGCTATGAAATTCTGCTCGAATATAGTAGGAGTCGTAACAGTAATGCTGCTCGCCTCCTTAAAGCAGATATGTCGTTTGAAATCCGTGTCTCCGCCGCCCTATTCGTTAGGCAGTAAGTTTTAATCAAATTACTCAGTTTGCTCGAACGAATCATTTACGCTCAGATCTCGCCTCTGTATGAGATGCCGCTGACATACACATGTCGAATTGAGGACGTGGAAGAATTTAATTTTTAGCATCAGACTGCAATCGGCAAACGGAAGATAAGTTGTGCCGTAACGTTCCTGATCATCAGACATCGCGCCAATGACTTGCATCGAACTGCTGATCTTAACACACTGTGTGACGGAGTTAAGGGATTCTACATAGTTGACGGCGGTTAGATCGTCAGGTGGGGTCGTTACCCTCGGCAGCCACTTTGGTAATATTAGGAAGGATAGCATATGCGTCGGCACTTGTGTTCTCTTCTCCATTTTTCTTCATCCTGAAAAACAACACTACCTTGAGATTACACTTTAAGGATACTCATTATAGACGAACACTGAAGACCCAATATTCATCCTTTGCTACTGACAGGTGCCCAACAGATATGAATGATGAAGGAATTTCCAATAGATGGAGCCGAAACTTCAGCAATGATTAGGACAACAGTGCTAAACTGTGGTCTTTTACTTACGGCCAAATTTTGTAACGGTCTCTGTACGTTGTATGTAGGTACAAAGACAGTATTCGTACAAAAAAGTTCTCGGGTGTGGTGGGTAGCAATGCGATAGGTACAGTCAATACATTCCTTCTCGCACCAACCTATTTCGTTGCACTTGTCTACGAGCGCGGCGGCGTTGTAATCTATGAAATTTGCCTGCCTGCAAGCTATCCCGACATTTTATTTCGTTTGGTGACACATTTGCACCCTTTGAATAAGACAACTGTAAGGGAAAGTACTGGCTGGGAAGAACATATGTACTATACCCATCTGATAAAACCAGCCCTGTGTCCCATAACGAAATTGCTATAATGTGTCGATCGAAGCGATGGGTTTGTGATAAAAATTTCAAGGAACCGTCTCGGATGCTCTAATTCGGAGTAATCGACTTCGCAAAGTACGCTCTATTAACTAGCCAAACCCAATAGAAATGAATCACACAGGAAACCATTATTCACACAAATTTAACAAAACCTGTTAGAATATTCTGCCGCTCGGGATTCAACACATTTAATATTAGGATAAAGAAATTCTGATTGGCAGCGTTCAGCCAACGATTCTCCAATTCTGTCTACATCTACACCTGCATACATACTCGGCATACCACCTCAAGGTGTGTGGCAGAGGAAATTCTATACCACTAATAGTCATTTCCTTTTCTGTTCCACTCACAAACAAAGCGAAGGACAAACGACTCTTACATGCCCTCGCGAGCCTCAGCTTCTGTTACGTTACCTTCGTGATCCTTATGCGAAACGTACGTTGGTGGCGGTAGAAACGTCCTGCATTTAGCTTCAAAAGCCGTTTATGTACATTTTCACAACAGTGCTCTTGGAAAAGAACCTCGCCTTCCCTCCAGGGATTCTTGTATAAGTTCTCGAAGCATCTCTGTAATACTTATGTGTTCACTGAACCTGCTGGAATCAAATGTAGCAGCGAGACTCTGAACTGCTTCGCTTCTATGTCTCCCTTTAATCAGACCAGGTGGGAATCCCAAACACTCGAGCAGTATTCAAGAATCGCACCAGTGTTCTATTCGTGGTCTCCTTCACACATGAACCACACAATCCCAAAATTCTCTCAATAAACCGAAATCGACCATTCGCCTCCAGTACTACTCTCCTTATGTGCTCGTTCCATTTAGCGACGCTTTGCAACATTACGCCTAGATGTTTAATTGACGTGACCGTCTCAAGCAAAACATAACTAATACTGTATTCGTACATTACATGACTCTTTTTCCTATTCGGCTGCATTAACTTACATTTTTCTACATTTAAAGCTAGCTGCATTCATCACACCGACTACAAGTTTTGTTTAAGTCGGCTTATATCCTCCTTCAGTCACTCAACGACACCTTCCCGAACACCAATGCATTTTCAACAAACTGCTGCAGATTACTGCTGTCTCGGTCCGCCAGATCATTTATGCATATAGAAAATGAAACTGGGCCATTCACGCTACCCTGGGATACTCCTGACTATACCCTTATCTCTGAAGGACACTCGCCATCATTACAACGCGCGAGTCACTCATTTATCTGGGAACGTTCTATGGTCAGGCACTGTGTCAACACTTCTCTGAAATCTGGGAATGTACTATCTGTTTATTGCCCTCCATTCTATCATGTTATACGCTGAGACGCAATCGTACGTCCATCATCTCCTGCCAAAACATCAAGAATATTGAGCAACTAGATCGTTAGCTCAACTGTATATACCATAAAAGAAGTGGCCATTGAAGCAGTGGCGCGGTGAAAGCTTTGTTCATCATTGTCTAGTCATTTAAGCGTGGAAGTACTGTCGCCACAAAACTAAAATATTAGTTCACCGTCAAAACGTCATCTTCTGCCCGCTGATCATATTTCTCATCAGAATGTCATTTCATTCCGCTGATAGCGTCACTGAGGCTGGATCGCATTGTCAAGAGCTGTGAACTTCATTTGGTAACGAAACATGAACAATTTTGTTGGTACAGACTGTGATAAACACGTTCACTAACTCGGATCAACCATCACGGAAATTTTATTATTTATATTTATCTGTCAACTATTTAGTGCTCCCTCATTTCAAGGACACGGACGACTCTATTCATTACAAACACATAGAACACAACAGTGGAATCAAAAACTCGAAGGGCTGGACACCGCACGACCTGGCGTGTGGCAGCTAGCCCGACACTTCACCAGGGAGAAAATATACACCCCAAAGCTTCAAGGGCCTGACGGACCTGCATACTCAGCGGAAGAGAAAGCAGAACTAATGGCTCGAACACTCGCAGCGTCATTCATACCGAACCTGGTACCATCAGATCCAGTGTTCACACTTGCTACTAACCAAGAGGTTACACGCATTCTAGCCCAACCATCGCGCGACGACATTCGACATGCTAGCACAGCCGAAGTCTCCTGGGCTATAATGCATTCCGCTGCTAGGAAAGCCCCTGGTCATGATGGCATTCAAAACCGTGTCCTCCAGGAGTTCACGGATAAAGCAACTGAGTACCTAACACACATAACGAATGCCATACTAAAACACCAACACTTCCCCGCCTTTTGGAAGACGGCCAAGGTCCTGATGTTCAGGAAGCCGGGGAAAGACCACAGCCACCCACAAAATTACCGACCCATCAGCCTTCTGAGGTCGCTCAGTAAGATTGTTGAGAAGGTGATTCTCAAACGCATCACTAGGCACTGTATAACAAATGACATCCTGAGACCGGAGCAATTCGGCTTCAGGAATCACCACTCCACAACACGACAACTCCTACGGGTCGTTGAACATATAACACATGGCTTCAACATAAACAAAGCTACAGGGGCAGTGTTCCTGGACATCGAAAAGGCTTTCGACCGTCTATGGCACAACGGCCTCATCCGCAAACTCAGCGACGCGAGATTCTCTGACAGGCTGCTGCGTCTAATACACTCATACCTCACAGACAGGAGTTTCAACACTGACGTGCAGGGAAAACAATCAACACAACACGGTATACACAATACCCCAGGGAAGCAACCTAGGGCCCCTACTGTTTACCATCTACATAAACGATCTCCCAACCACACATAACACAATGATGGCAATCTACGCGGATGACACAGCCATCCTTGCGCAAGATTGGAAACCATCAAACATTATGTCACGCCTACAGACTGCACTCAGAGTGGCCGAGCCTTTGTAGGGAAGCAGCCTACTCACGCTGTAGTAAATTCACATCAGTTTCCATTGTGTGCCAGCCAGTCTGCTGTAACTAGCTCTGACGTCATAAATGTTGTGCAATACCTTAAAAATCAAGCAAATGACCTAAAATTTTCTAGCATGTCAGGAGTAATACTAAATTAATATGTGTTAAATATCAGTTCGATAACTTTCAGCCATTTTCGAAATTTGGACGTTTTTCTGAAAAAATCACTGGCGCAACAGAAAAGAGCTAGAGACTTCAAAATTTATATTTAGATTCATCTTTCATAATGATTTAATAAAAACGGTACTTTGGATTTCCCAAATTAAGACTTTAGTGGAAATTCATGATTTTCTGGTTTTCGTCTCAAAACTGAAGGAAGCAAGATAGATTAAGTAGGCTAATAAATAAGGCTAGGATATTTAGATTTAAATAGATTGGAGGTCCGCTATGACTGTGAAGATGTGAAAAGTTTCTTTTGTATACCTATAAAATTATAGCGATAGCGGATCTCAAAATGGCCAGTTCAGAGCTCAGCTACTGCGTGCAGTGTAATTAAATTAATTCTCTCGCCCAAAATATTTAACTTACCCACGTAAAAATTTTATTATCAGTACTTACCTGCGTGCTGAATGCACGTTTAAATTAAGAGCATCATAGGCCATCAGCAAAAGAAGCTATAAATTATTATGTAACTTGAAGTGGTGCGTTACTAGCCCAGCGGCTAGTCGGGAGAGCCGATTTGATCAGGTGTTCCCTTAGCCGTCCGCACCGCGGCTATATATATAGGAACGCTGCGCGAGGAAGCAAGGCCCCAGTTCTCTCCAGACGCTAAATGACACGCCATCTGTGTCGGGAGTCGCGTCGCATCGGTATCACTGCTACAAACAGCCTCGGGTGCCATATTAAGTTACTAGAGATACGAGGAACCATGAAAACATTTCAAGTGAAGTGTTAATTCTGGGATGATTTTCATTATCTAGCTTCAGTTTGCGTATTGCCGTATTTTCACGTGCCGTCGCGGGACAGACATTCTACCAATAATTTAGCACGGCGTTTGATGAAATACTCTCATCAAATTATGGCGAGCATTCTTTTTAACATTTAATTCGGACATTTATAGTTGCATCAGCGCATTAGACTCTGAACTGCTCTGTTAGTTAGGTTGTAGGGATACTTGTGATTTTTATCAGTGAATTTCAGAATATTGAAACGTCCCCTTTGAACAATTACAAAAGACTGTGCTTTACCTGACACACAATATTTTTTTAGCGCAACGCAATCTGACTTTCAAAAAAATCCCTACGAAAGAATGGCCCTGACTAACATTAAACTATACCTTTCACAAATCACTTACCTCACAAAAATCTTCGCTGCTCAAGCTACTGCAATACAGCGAGCGCCACTACTGCCAGCTAAATAAAAGATTCAAACTATGGAAGGCACTAACTACTGATAGGGATAGTTAGCAAATGAAAGATATTAATAGAGAACAAACAATGTATTTACCTTGATATCATCATATATAAATATAGCAGTTCATGACAAATTACAAATCTCCGCCATCTCTCTCCCCACATCCACCACTGCTGGCGGCTCACCTCCAACTGCGCAACGCTACGCGCTGTTCACATCCAGCTGCCGCTGCCCAACACTACAATGGCAGACAACAATGCAAACTACCCACAGACTGCACACAGCACAGCCAGTGATTTTTCATACAGAGGTGGCGTTACCAATCAAAAAAGCTAAACAGCCTACTTACATAGAGAAAACATAAACAGCCTACTTACAATATACTCAACTATTTTGGAAAATCGTTTTTGATTAGAAATCCCGGACAATCTCCTAATTCCTCAGAGCTATAAGCTGCAGCTATAATGGTATTCTCAGATGAAGTGGGCACTAGGAACTCTAATTACAGGCTTCACGTTTTGTTAAATCACTTTCTGGGTGCTGAAAAGTAAATAGAGAGCCAGTGTTGAGAACGGCGAAAGACAGCATTAACAACATTCTAAAAGCCTGAAACTGATTCAACATTGAAACATTTGTATTGCAAGCATTTATACAGCAATTTATTTTTACAAGTTACTCGCCGCCCCACATATGGCGCATCGGCCAGGAAACCAACTAAGTGAAAGTGATTTTTTTATCTATTCGGATTCGCGAGTGGAATGCGAAACGCAGCTGAGTAATAGAACAGTGAAAGTGTTACGTGTGCATGTGGACGACGCAATTGGATTAACAACGCATCTGGATTGACGGAGCTGGCACTGAGTCTAGCGGTGCTGCCGGCATCGCGAGAAGCCAGTTTTGCCGTACCGCAGTCGTCCGTCGCAGCAGTCGGAGTGCCGTCTGCAGTTCAACGTGCCACGTCGCATCAGTAATCCTGGTACGCCACGCCGACAACGTCGTATAGAAGGAACTAAGTTAAGTGAAAAGCTGTTAAAAATTTTACTAACCTGCACTAAAAGACTGTCGGCAATGGAACCGCGAATAGAAACTTAGTTTAAACTTAAATTAGAACCTATGTCTGTTGAGGGAACTGTAAATTCAGACAACGTTTCAAGCATAAACATGCATGAAAGTAGTAATGTTAAAGTGAAATATGAAGTATTGTCTCATGACAGTAGTGTGCGAAGGGACAATGATTCAATAATAGAGACCCCTGTAGTAAAGCAGAAAGTAGAAATTGTAAATTTATTGAATGATACTTTCTCTGATGAATTAAAAATGAAACATTCATCAGAGATGGTAGAGTTTAAGAAGGAGAAGTTAGATATGACTAATCAATCAGAAGTTTCATTTAGTTTTGATGATTCTGGTATTGGAGCTAGTTTTTGTCACCTGAGTGTCATAAAAAGCCAGCTAGTGAGCAACCCAAAGATGCTGGGGCTATTGATTTAAATGTTATATTACAAGCAATAGCTGCCAGCAATGCACAATTGACAGCTGAATTAAAGTCTGAAATGGTGGCCAGTCAATCAAATTTTAATAAACGGTTTGAGGCAATGGACATTAAATTAGAATCCTATAATGCTGAATTAAAATGTAATATAATTGAGGTAAATAACAGGATTGTGGCCAGTCAAACTAATTTTAATAAACGATTTGAGGTAATGGACGATACCTTCAAGGCTGGTTGCAATAAGTTGAAAGAGGATCTAGACAGTTTGAATTGCAAAATTGATTACAATCATGAGGATATTAAGAAAAAGGTTGCTCAACAGTTTTCTGAAATGTATAAAACAGTTAAATCCGAAGTTGCTGAGGTTCGCAAAGACTCCCAAATGGAAGATGCGAAGCTGGAGCACAAGTTAACAGAAAAGATCGAGGCGGAATCTGATCTGTGCTTAGATAGATTTAAAGATGTTAATATTAAAGTAAACATACGTCAAGCAGACGTAGATGCAATTAAAACTGATACTACTCATATTGTACAAAGAGTAGATATTGTTGAATTGAGAGTAGAAAATATCAGTACTAACATTGCTAACATTGAGAGTAAAGTAGCTTCAGTAGCTTCTGGTAATGGTAATATACAACAAGTTGTACCTGCAAACGCCGCTTTTACCGGGTGTCGGCAGTTCTTGCGGTTCGATCCAGATAAAAATATCCACCCGCTAGATTTCTGGAACGATTTTTAAGATGTGATTCCACCAACTTGGTCTGAACGAGAGAAAATCTAATTTATTAAAAGCCATTTAGCAGGTGACGCCATGCGTTGGTCAGCTGATGTTATGTTAAAGTGTAAAACATTAGCGGAATTTAAAACGGCTTTTATTAATGAGTATTGGTCCAGCAATAAGCAAAATGAAGTGTTGAGAGAATTTTGGAGTGGAAAACGCTTCAATGCAGGCAAGGAATCAATTAAAGAGTTTGCTAGGTCATGGATTTCACGTTTGTCACATTTGGCGGAAAGCTAAAACCAGAAATGATTATACTAGGTCTTGAAGCCAAACTGCCATGGTATTGGCAAACTAGAATTATATCTGCCCCTAGAGACAATCTGGATCGTTTCATTGAGTATCTGGAACGTGTAGAACGTGTTGCGGCCAATGAGGAGCAATCACGTAATAACAGAAGTTCTAATAATAATAGTAGTAATTTTAGGAACGAGGAAAATGGCAATGTAAACATCAGAACACTAGGTGTTCGCCATCCTAAGAGAGGTAGGAATTGGGGAAATAATTATCAGAACCACCAATGGCATCCAAATGACTGTAATGTTGTTCCAAACAGAATTATGCAGGTAAACAACAGCGCGGAAAGCAATGCTATGCCAGCTAACTATAATGAAACTAAAGGAAACAGTAGTACACCGAGGCAGGAAAACTAGTTCCCGTCTATGAGGACACTGGCGCTCACCAGGCGGTTACTTTTCCTAAGCCAGTAGTTACGGGAATTGGTAAGACAAATCAGAATACTCAAACTGAACAGATGGATGAAGTGTCGATAGCATCTAAGGATACAGCAGAAATATTAGATCACTCACAGTATTTGATAGATACCGTGTTAGAGACGCTTTCTAAGTGGGAAGAGAAAGAGAAGGCGCAGCAGTGTAACGATAGGGAGGAGCTACAAAATACTGAATTGACAGGTGAAGAAGCAGAAGAAATTCATGCTATTATTTACGATGAAGATGATGTGCTCTTATCTAAAGTGCCTGTGCAGGATGTTGATAATGTACTAATAGATTTAGGACAGGAGATAAGTGAGAATGTAGAGGGTAGGCTGTTGGGGGTCGATGAACCCAGTAGCTGTGACCAGTTGTCACTTGAGAAGGAAACCGACGATAATGGTGAAAGTTGTTTAGCTGTAACTAGTGTTATGCCCGGTCTGGAGGCGCAGAATCGCTCAGACTACAGTAATTTGGGTTATGTTCAGCAAACTAAATGTAATGAAGTCGTGCGGTGTTTCGATTTAAAATTAATAGACCGACTGGAAAAGGCAGCTGAAAATGTAATTCAGGAAACCCCTACACACTGTGACCTAAATGTAATGAAGACAGATGTCGATCACTTTAGTTGGAGACACATCCAAAAGGAAGTACTAGATGAATTTGAGGAACCACCTGTACAACCTAGAATAAGCTACCCTATAATAATAGTGAATATGTTGGGTATCAATGTACGTTGTCTCTTAGACAGTGGAAGTGAGGTGAGTGCGATATCTCAGTCCTTCTTTGATGCGTTACCTGGTAAAGACAAGCTTACAGTAATGAGGGTATCAGGACTAAGAATAATTGGTGCTACTGGCAAGGTGTCAAAAACGGTAGAGCAAGAAGCTTTGCTGCCCTTTAACATTAATGGTAATTTAATTGATCATCCATGTTTAATTGTAAACAATCTCAGTATTGAGGTTTTAATTGGCATAGATTTCTTGTCAAAATATCAGAGTGTTGTTGACTTTGAAAGAAGCCAGTTAAAAATGGTCTTGCCAATAACCGGAGTAATTATAGTACCTTTTAGTGATATACATGTAGTAACTGATGATGAAACTTGGGAGCTGCCTATACGAGATCTGAAAAATTGGAGGTATTGGGACGAAGGTGTTAATCTTAGTAACAGTAAGCTGAACACAGAAGAAGAAGAAGAAGCAATTATTTTAGACAAAATAGAAGCTAAATTGCAGGAAATCGATAAGATTTCGGCCAATCAGAAGGAAGAATTGAGACAGGTTCTAAAAAGGCATCATAAGGTATTTTCGGATCGACCTGGCATAGTCTAAGGTTATGAATGTCAATTAAAGGTGAAACCCGGCCAAGTGTTTTTCAGGAAGCCATACCAAATACATGTAGCTAGGAAGGAGGCGGTTCGAAAGGAGATACAGAGAATGCTGGAGTGGGGTGTGATTGAGAAAGCGGTCAGTGAGTACAATAATACTCTTGTTGTTGTACCAAAAAGAGACGGGTGTGTCAGAGTGGTCTTGGACGCTCGTTGGTTGAATGAAATAGTGGTTAGGGAAAGTGATAGACCGCAGAATATGGACGAGTTATTGCAAAAATTCCGGGGAGTAAAATTCTTAACTTCTATGGACATCAGGTGTGGATATTGGAATTTGCCACTGGCGGAAAGTTCAAGGAAGTACACAACTTTCTTGTACGAAGGAGTTTGTTACCAATACCGTGTGGTACCTTTCGTACTTAATATCTCTGTTTGTGCCTTCGTACGTGTGATGTGCCATGTTTTAGGACCAGCTTTAAGTAATAAAATAACAGTCTACGTAGATGATCTGTTAATAGCACCTCCTACCTGGGAAGAACACATAGCTTTATTAGAGGAAGTGTTAGAGGCTATTGAGAGAGGTGGCATGAAACTAAAGATTGAAAAGACAGAGTGCGTTAAAGAGGAAATAGGTTTCTTGGGATATAGGATAAGTGGAAACGGTATTCTGCCGGACCCAGGCAAGCTAGCAATCATTGAAAAATTTGAGGCTCCCAGAAATAAGAAGCAGTTGAGATCAATGTTCGGTCTGTTCGGCTTCTATAGGCGTTATGTTAGTGATCAGGCTTTTCATGCTCCCTGTCTTCACCTCCTGCTGAAAAAGAATACCCCTTGGGTTTGGACAGCAGCATGTCAACTGGCGTTTGAGGTGCTTAAACAATCTTTAATTAATAGTCCAATTTTACATCATCCTGATTTTGAAAAACCATTCTGTATGTCTGTTGATGCTAGTGGCTATGGTATAGCTGTGGAAATATTCCAGGTAGAAATAGAGAACGAACAAGAAGTGCACAAGACTATAGCTTTCGCAAGTCGATCTTTACAGGCAGCAGAGAGAAATTATGGCATCTCAGAACTAGAAGCATTGGCAATTGTATTTGAGGTACAGAAGTTTGAGCAATATTTATTAGGTCACAAGATAATTGTTTACAGTGACCATAAGTCATTGACCTTTTTAAAGACCTGTAAATTGAGGAATGCTCGTTTGGTAAGATGGTCATTGTATCTCCAGCAGTTTGACCTTGAGATTAAATATATTCAAGGGAAAGACAATCTGGTAGCTGATGGGTTATCTAGAAGAGCGGAGCTCTGTGATGACACGGGAATTACAGCAACAGACCTAAATGAAGCTCGTACGTTTGCATTGCACGAAGTAAAGGAAGAAAGTGCATTAAAGAGAGTGATTAAGAACTAGAGACGTGAGCAGAATGCAGATGACCAACTGAAATTAGTGAAGAGCTACTTAAGAAATGCGAACTATCCTAAGGTTTCGCAATACTATTGTTTGCATAAAGGTATTCTGTTTAGGAGGAAAAAGATAGATGTTTCTGAGTGGAAGCTGTGCTTTCCCTCACAACATGTAGACTTACTAATCGACTATGTACACTTGAGGTATGGGCACTACGGTGCAAAGAAGTGCATTGCAAAATTAAAAGAGAAGGTTGTGTTTGACAACATGTACCGCCGTGTGGCCAAGCGTCTAGCATCTTGTGTAGTGTGCCAGAAAGTCCGTGCTGCTAACACCAGAATACATGGGGATATGCATTCAGTAGAGCCAACTGAAACCCTAGAATTACTGGCTTGTGATTTGTTTGGCCCTCTTCCTGTTTCGAGAGGTGGTTGTACCCATGTTTTTGTTGTTGTGGATGGATTCAGTAAATATGTTAAACTATACCCAATTAAAAGAGCCAATGTAAAAACATTGGTTGAAAAGTTGGAAAAAGATTTTTTCGTGAACGTTGGCGTTCCGAAGAATTTGCTGTCAGACAATGGGCCTCAATTTACTTCTGATAGATTTAAGGAATGTCTAGGTAAGGCCGGCGTGAAGCATCTGAAAATATCTGCGTATTTCCCCCAAGGAAATATGAGTGAACGTATTAAGAGGGAATTGAATAGGCTTTGCAGAACTTATTGTGCTCGGAAACACTCAAGTTGGGCAGAGCACATTAAGTATTTTGAGAATGTAATTAACAACTTAAGACATGATGCAACTGGTTTTGCACCTTGCGAATTGATGTTTGGCCAAGAACCGCACAATGTGAATGCAGATATGGTAGAATTCCCTATTCTAACGCAAATATCCACAGACGAGAAGAAACTAAAGGCTAGGGCAAATATGAGAAAAAGAGCGTTGGAAAGGATGAAGCGTCATGACGCAAAAGCTGTACCTACTAGTTTTGAAATAGGTCAATTAGTCCTTGTCAAAACCAAAGAAAAATCAAAGAAAGTAAATGCAGAAACAAAGAAATTCATGTTCGTATACCAAGGACCTTTCAGGATCATAGGAAAACCACATGCCAATGCATATAGGCTAGAGTACCCTAAAAGTAAGAAGCTGTTAGGTCTCAGGAACGTGATCAACCTAAAGAAATTCATAGGTAGTGAATGAATGCTGTAGGAAGGAGGTTGTTCTGTAACATCTACACAGTGTGGCAGCTGTGCAGTCCCAGCTGTGTGAGATCTTCTTTCCCTTTCAGGTCTCACTCATTCTTCCTCTTTCCTGTCCTCAAAAATTTCGACCGCTTCTTTCCAGACATGAAAATTTTCTGTCATGGCTATCAAGCCATGAGTTATGTAACCATTCTATCTACCGATTAGTGAAGAAAAGTACCTAATGTGACAAACCTAATAGTGACAAACAATAGAGAAGTATGACGTAATTAAGATACAAATGTATTTGAGTAACAATTATGTATAGTACCCTGGTAATGTAGTAAGTACAAAGTGTGGTTTTATTGGAAATGGTCCACCAACAGTAATTTAAAAAGATATATGAATTCATGTACATGCAGGATCTGAAGTGGTAGTGAAACCTAGTGTATGCATTAGAGCTAACTATGAAATAGTAAAAGAGATTGCTTAGTGTTAGGAAAAATATGCAGATAAGTTGTAACATTAAACTCACCTGGTGTAGCAAGGAAAGGCAGTGTAATAGAATTGAGCAGTGTTTGTGGTTGAGACGTGAAGGACACGTCCCTTAAGTATTTATAAGGTTGGAGCTGGCCATTATTTTAGTGTAGTGTGTGACAGGATACACCTACACGTATTGAGGTTATGAGTTGGAGGCGTGAATGCGACCATATGTACCCTTATGTTAGATGAGACAGAGCAGCTCATGGTGTCCTATAGGTTTAAGGAATTTAGCATTACGCTCGTCCATAATTACTTGATGCACTTTAGTGGTAGGTCTGAGAGAGACTACCTGTGGTTTCAGCGTCCGATCGGGTGGAAATGGATTGCCACGTGAGCAATCTAATCAGCTGCAATACACTATGAATATGAAATAAAAGTGCTATCCTATGCTTTAAATGTTAATACAGTGAGTGTTAAATAAGTTCATACACTAGCAAAGTAAATAAGTAACATAATGGCAGACGTAAAACAATATTTTAGCTCAGCATAAATACACTTCAAAGTAAATAAGTACCTAATTGCAGATGTGGAACTGACAACAGCAGAGGACCAATAAGTGGATTTTGTAGTCAACTAAACGTAGTGTGTTTTGAACACTCAGAACTGTACTATTACCAAAAGTTACTCACATGTACAAAGAAGCTGAGAAAACAACCACTAATCAAATATACTCATACTATCTCTAAGAATAAGGTAATCAAAGATGAGTCAGTTAAGTAAATAAAATGCAGATTTGTCAGGAATGTACCGAGCATTGGTTCAGTGTTCCGGCCCAGAACTAATAAATTCAGATTAAATAGGATTTATGATTATATGCCTTGAGCATAAAATTTTCTCTTGTAAGTGACTAACGGCGTTTTGAGCCAATTGTTGACCGATTTTATGACAGTTAAGTAACTGTAAGAGTAGAATTGAAAAAATTCTGTTAACTTTGTTCCAGTAACATACTGAAGGATAAAATGTATATATCCCCATTTCATTGTGACCCACCCTTAGATATTAAGTGAACAGAGTCTGAGGCACTCTTTTTGTTTATTCTACAGGACAAACCAGATAATGGCAGCCTGGTAGCTGCGTGAAAGCGTGGAGTGACTTGGACACAACTCATAGTGACCCCTCCCCTTTCCCCATGTAATTTAGAGTGATCGAGAAGGACGCACACCATAGCAACTTCCCCTCCTCTACCCTTGTAAATGGAAATGTAGGACGCCAACCAAAGCGGCTACAACCACGTGTGTAAAAATTATTTGTGAACTTTTCTTTCAGGTTTAGAAAAGACTGCTAAGAGATAATCATCTGTTTATGTATCATGTTATTTTCTCTGAATTTGTGTATGTAAAAATGTATTTAATGTATTTAATGGATCTAAGATTTTCATAATTTTTCAATTTGTATGTGTTTGTTTGTCTAAGGCAATATGTATGCCAAAATATTTCATTGACTTTGCTTAAAATTTTGAGTAATGACATTGTTTAAAAGGCAGTGAACATGCCCACAATTTAAATAATTAGTGTAGGTAATCAGTTTTCTTTTAGTGTTTCTACGTGTTTACATTTCAATTTTAATTTTTCATAGGAAGATAAAATGTACTCTTGCTTCCCTCTTTGTAATTAAATTTTTTTTCATTCATTAACATGCATAAACAAAAAAAAATTTAAGTAGAGGGTGATGTAGGGAAGCAGCCTACTCACGCTGTAGTAAATTCACATCAGTTTCCATTGTGTGCCAGCCAGTCTGCTGTAACTAGCTCTGACGTCATAAATGTTGCGCAATACCTTAAAAATCAAGCAAATGACCTAAAACTTTTCTAGCATGTCAGGAGTAATTATAAATTAATATGTGTTACATATCAGTCCGATAACTTCAGCCATTTTCGAAATTTGGACGTTTTTCTGAAAAAATCACTGGCGCAACAGAAAAGAGCTAGAGACTTCAAAATTTATATTTAGATTCATTTTTCATAATGATTTAATAAAAACGGTACTTTGGATTTCACAAATTAAGACTTTAGTGGAAATTCATGATTTTCTGTTTTTCGTCTCAAAACTGAAGGAAGCATGATAGATTAAGTAGGCTAATAAATAAGGCTAGGATGTTTAGATTTAAATATATTGGAGGTCCGCTATGACTGTGAAGATGTGAAAAGTTTCTTTTGAATACCTATAAAATTATAGCGACAGCGGATCTCAAAAGGGCCAGTTCAGAGCTCATCTACTGTGTGCAGTGTAATTAAATTAATTCTCTCGCCCAAAATATTTAACTTAGCCACGTCAAAATTTTATTATCAATACTTACCTGCGTGCTGAATGCACGTTTAAATTAAGAGCTTCATCGGCCATCAGCAAAAGAAGCTATAAATTATTATGTAACTTGAAGTGGTGCGTTACTAGCCCAGCGGCTAGTCGGGAGAGCCGATTTGATCAGGTGTTCCCTTAGCCGTCCGCACCGCGGCTTTATATATAGGAACGCTGCGCGAGGAAGCAAGGCCCCAGTTCTCTCCAGATGCTGAATGACACGCCATCTGTGTCGGGAGTCGCGTCGCATCGGTATCACTGCTACAAACAGCCTCGGGTGCCGTATTAAATTACTAGAGATACGAGGAACCATGAAAACATTTCAAGTGAAGTGTTAATTCTGGGATGATTTTCATTATCTAGCTTCAGTTTGCGTATTGCCGTATTTTCACGTGCCGTCGCGGGACAGACATTCTACCAATTGTTTAGCGTGGCGTTTGATGAAATACTCTCATCAAATTATGGCGAGCATTCTTTTTAACATTTAATTCGGACATTTATAGTTGCATCAGCGCATTAGACTCTGAACTGCTCTGTTAGTTAGGTTGTAGGGATACTTGTGTTTTTTATCAGTGAATTTCAGAATATACTCAACTATTTTGGAAAATCGGTTTTGATTAGAAATCCCGGACAATCTCCTAATTCCTCAGAGCTATAAGCTGCAGCTATAATGGTATTCTCAGATGAAGTGGGCACTAGGAACTCTAATTACAGGCTTCACGTTTTGTTAAATCACTTTCTGGGTGCTGAAAAGTAAATAGAGAGCCAGTGTTGAGAACGGCGAAAGACAGCATTAACAACATTCTAAAAGCCTGAAACTGATTCAACATTCGAACATTTGTATTGCAAGCATTTATACAGCAATTTATTTTTACAAGTTAACCGCCGCCCCACACCTTGGTTGGAGAAATGGCGTGGTAGAGTAAACGTCGACAAGTGCGAAGCCGTTCTGTTCACTAGAAGACCGAAGCAACTGCGCAATCACCGCTACTGCAGACCAATAACTCTACATGCACGCCCAATACGTTTCTGTGAGAAAGTCAAATACCTCGGTGTCTGGCTGGACCGGAAATTACTCTGGGGGGACCACATACAACACATGACCAACCGAGCTAGCGCGACGCTCAAACAGCTCTATCCTATGCTCAACAGGCGTAGCACACTGAACAGAAGGGTGTCGAGGTTTATGTACATGACACTTATCCGACCCCTGATGACGTACGCAGCTCCTGTCTGGGGATATGCTGCGCCTACACGTCTGCGCCGTCTGCAGCTCATTCAAAACAAAGTACTCAAAATCAAAAGCAATGCACCACGATACTCACGCATCGCGGACCTTCACCGGGAATACCGACTTGAGACTCTCACGGAGGTAATCCACAAACTCACCACACAACTATACAGAAACTCCAGACATTCGCAGAACACGGTTATTCTGAATCTGGGGAACTACGACCACAACCATAGATGGAAACATAAAAGACCAAAAGACATACTTGTAAGGACATAACATTTATGGCCAAGCATACGCAAAGATAACGGCACAGGCGAGCCCCTGTTAATCAGACCCATTTCTGGATATCCAGCTAGAAAACACTGCCGAATAACTGGCACCACACAGGGAAGCCGTACCGTATACTGCATGCAAACAAGCTCCACACATCCCCCACACAGTGAAATGATCTATGGCCGATCTCCCACTACTATATAACGATCTTGATTTTTCCAGGAATGCAGCAGCAGCAACAACTGGGACACATCGCCACCGCTTGTCATGGTAATGATGCATGATACCTATACTAACAAATCCAACCTTGCATGAACTATCGCAGCTAGTAAGCCACTACTGCTCTTACTACCCATCCCACTGTCGCAGAGGTCTTTTTCCCACGGCACGAGCCATGGCACTTTTTTTCCTCTGCTCTTCAAAACGCTACCCTCACTCGCGTTTCGTCCACTATCTATCACCTGATGGACCGTGTTAATGCGTAGCCTTACCCAGACGCACGGACAACATCACAGCCCAGCATCCTGTGATCCACTTACTAGACAACTAACATGTTTACGGAGGTGACAGTAGAACTTTTGGTTTGGTCACCACGTTGGTGCGGACGTCGAGGGGCCCCATCTCTATCCAAACCCCTACGCTTAAATGCGTCTTAGATTCTTCACTCGTAGTGTACCTATACGGCAACCGTGCAGGAGATTCGACGAACCATGTTGGAACTCCACGTGATAAGGCTTTCGTCCTCGCAAGTCACTACTGCACGCCAGCCCATATTCCTTCGAGCTTTCCAGAACAGTGGAAATCATGGCTACCTCCTTCGTCTTTGAATTCACCTCCTTCGCTATCTTCAAAGCACCATAGAAACAAACCACAAGTTCGATTTCCCTGCGTAATGGATCAATGAACTGGAAACATTTGCCAACGTACTTTTGTGCATAGCAAACAATAATTATATATTTACAGGAACACAGGTTATTGTACAATATCACAGTTGTAGATTTCACGGTAGTAATCTACTCACTGTCGGTAATGAGCGTGGGCACGGAAACGAAGTATCACTTCCAAGTCTCTCCCTGTTTCCATTGGTTTTCATTTGATATTATTTTTGCAATCATTACGCCCTAAACAACTTTCTCTACCGATTTAAACTTTTTTCCTTCAATTCAAAAGAATTAAGTTGGTTAATCCATGTATAGACATTAGTTTATTTGTTTAATTTTAAGATTTTTTTACCGATTTGTACATAAATCATCGTCACATACATGACTATGAAAGTGTAAAGTGTATTTATTAATTTACTGCTGGCTGGACCGTTGTGAGGTCTCGCCTGTTTAATCTACGTTTCGTAAGTATATTTCTCCGTGATTTAACTTCATATATTATGGAATCTGGAAGAAAAATTATGAACATCAAAGGGTCAA
Organism: Schistocerca americana; assembly: GCF_021461395.2. Classification (NCBI taxonomy): domain Eukaryota; kingdom Metazoa; phylum Arthropoda; class Insecta; order Orthoptera; family Acrididae; genus Schistocerca; species Schistocerca americana. The sequence goes on along the minus strand of NC_060125.1, from coordinate 205,025,170 downwards.
AATAGAACGTGCTATGGGATTGTTGGACCACAAACTCTAATTCTGGTTGGACGTAATTTTTATACGTTTTTCCTTCGCCAACTCAGAGCCGAGATAAGTCAGGCTCGAAGTAGTGTCTCATTCTAAATGTAAACTAGGAAGGAAAGCCAGTGCTGCAATTTACGAACCACTCCACCTGGGCATTGTCACACAACGCTCGAGCAGAGAGCGCAGAATGCGAGCGAAGCCGAGTGCGTTAGTATGATCTCATTCGGACATCAGCGTAAAGTGAAATGAGACCACATAACATATACGCAAGAGGACCTCGGTAACATCCTGATGGCGCAGGAAGTGCCGAGCTGGAGATCTGAAGGCAACAGGTGGGAGTCCACGCTACGGTATAGATCGCCAACAACTCTAGAAAACGATGCCAAATTCGCTCATCGCTACGGCTCGGAAGCGTCATACACGTCAACTAACGACTACAAATACTTGGACGTCTGAAACACAGGAACCGTCGGTATGACTGTCTTGTAAGTTGTTGATGAATCCACGTCAAAGCTGCTCCGTGATGTGCAGTCTATTGCTTATCTTCGTCTTATGACTTCGACCATAAGACACCAAGCAGCCAGTCTAATGTATTTCACTGCCGTTAATTGCCTTTTCTGCCGTCATCTCTGCCACTGATGTCACGACTTGAGGGTCTTTGACGAACAACCCACTGGGGGTCAATCGAGGGTGACGTGCAAGCTGACGACCACACACCTTTCGAGAGGGAAGCACTCGTGCTCTCCATTGTCTGTACATGTGAGGTGTAACCGATGTCAGACGTCTGTTGTTGGGAGGCCAGGCATACGTCTGCATGGCTGCCATCATGCTGTGCGAAGCGTTTGCCCGCCAATCAGAGTGGAACATACGATGAACACAAGTGCGCGTCGGAGGAACGCTTCGCCAAGCTCAGCGTACCGGCTGCTCGAGACTAGGTCTTTCGATAAAATGTCGCTAATTCGATGTATCGATATATTTCAAAGCATTATCGAACCACATGGGCAATTTCCTTCCATCTGACACACCGATATCGAAACGGCAACATCGCGTGCCGATATTTTTATTTTGTATTATATTTTTTCACGATTATCGGTAAATATTTGACATTGTTCTTTTGAAACCGTAGTAGAACATTCATTTACTAACACTGTACGAAGAAGTCATAGTAGTCTTTGAGTAGTTTTTAACCCAGCTAGTGTGCTACTTCTCCGCATCTTCGCTCTTCAAACGGAATTTGTGAATGCGATGAACAAAAATCTAAATGACAAGACTGGTCTTTGTGGTGGGTGGGTGTGAGGGGAACCGCTGACGTAATCGGCGCTCGGCGCTACTAACAGAAACTGCAACGTTTAGCTTCACCACGCAATTTTGACACTACATCTGCTAGACTACTGCTGTTTGCAGAAACGAAGAAACAGGGAAGTCGACATGAAGTGATCCGGACAAACCCTACATGTAACGAAACCGAACGACGTACACATTGGACCCCTTTCATTGTGTCCCTCACATACAGTTAACATTATTAGCAAAGTGGTTATTGCCAAACGTTTTCCTTTCAGTTCTTGTTCTAAGGAGGATAGACCTAAAACAAACCGTATATTTACAATGTGCAGCCGTTATTTCTATAGTCCTGTATATCCGAACTTTTTGTCGATGCATCGATATATCGACGATTTCCTTCGATTAATTGAGAGCCGATAATGTATTTTCTTTCCAAATATCGATACATCGGTTTCCGTATACTGTTAAAAATATGAACAGTCCTACCCCACACCTCCCGTCCTACATCCCTTACGATGCAGTTTCTGCCAAGTGAGCGGTCTGAGACCTCACCGAGCAACGTCGGCACCTACTAAGATGGGAGAGTAAACAACTCCCAGCCACGCATGCCGCTCTGCTCGCCGCCATTGAACGCCGTGGAGAAGCTACTTTGCATTGCATAAGCCGTGACAGTAAACGTATTCACAGCCAACAGCATCTTATGGAAGCCCTCGGGCGAGCCACCGGACCGCTCTTCCCAACTCCGAGTTTCTCATCCAGCACACGTACAGACGACTGTTTCCTGAGATTTAGCAAAATTAATATTTTGGAACATAAGATTCAGAACAAAACAATTTTTGCTGCAGCAGTTTTGATGTTTGCGTGGAACTAGTCAAACCATCAAACTACGTTTGCTCCTTATCCTGACAGTTCAAGTATTACTAAAGAATCAAACAAACAAACAAAAATCTAAAGCTATGTAGAAGTACTAGCTTTTTTCTGAAATTTACAGTTCTAACGTTGTTGTTCGGTTCGATGACTATTTGATGTATCTTTGGTCGTTAATCTATCCATTGTAATCCTCTTCATCTCTGAATAACTACTGCATTCTACGTCAGTCTGAGCCACGTTACAGTAATCGAGCATTGACCTCCAAACAGCCCTTCATTCTAGTTGACGATTTCTTGATGCCTCACTATATTACTTTTAACCGATTCCTTGTTTCAGTCATGTTTGCCATAACCCTCTCTACTTCCCAGCGCGAATCAGTACCACAACGTTAGTAAAACGATCTATTCATCTAATCAGCATCACTATTGTGTGAGACGATTTTCCAAAAGTTTCTTTTCTGTTCTTAACCGAAACGTTTTCGTATACTTATCACTTCAATGCAAGACTACAGACGAATACCTTCATAGAATATTTGCAAATACTTAACGTTGAATTCGATGTTAACAAGTATCATTTTCCCGTAAACAAGTTGTTTGGTATTATCAGTATGTATTTTACACCCTTTCCACTTCGACCATCGTCAGCTTTTTTCTTTCCAAATAGCCATCTTCATTTACTTCTTTCAGTGTCCCACTTCCTAATCTAATCAGCCCAGCATTAATCGATTTACTTCACCTACATTCCATTACCTATCTCTAAATTTACATAATTTTGAACTTACCAAGTCTCCTTATCTAATCACCCCAGCATATACCGACATACTTCACCTAAATTAAATTACCGATTTCTTAAGTTTGATAATTTCGACTTGCCAAGTCTTTAGAACTATAGTGAAACTAGACACGTTATTCTTGATATATGGATTCAGTGAACTTTTGCGGTATAAAATTATTATTTTTACAGTAGAGACAATCTTACTAGGTGGAGGGAAGAGAGGCGGAAGATGGTTTGACATCACGTTGTCTGCAGTTCGTATAAAGTAATGGCGGAGAATGAAAGCTGAGATTTCTTTCGAAAGGACCCATTTGGACGTTTTCCTTACTGACTTAATGGAATAGGTATTCCATGGCTCAATGTTCACTCCTCCCCATTGGGACTACAGTGTGCCTACTGCAGCGATAATGGTATTGTTTTGTTATTTAGATATTATTAAAAAGTGAAACAATTCCTTTTCGCGTTAGTTTCATTTCTCACAGTAAGGTATGATAAAGCTGTGCTAAGCCTCAAGGTTGTTTTGAAAACGCCACTGCTTCTCAGGCAGGGTATGATATGTTCTTAATTTAATCTGATGTTTTAAGTTACTTGGTCACCCGGTAATAACAGAAGTTACAGTTAAGCGTGTGCTTCGACCCACATTGTATCGGTCACAAACTCTGGAAGATTTCTTTTTGTTTTTCTATTCAATAAAACTGTCTTCATTGTAATAATATTGCTTTAATGGCGCGTTTCGCCTTCGTAGGGCATCATCAGACTGGAGAATGGAGAAATGGAGAATAATAGTTGAGGTATGGTCCGACCATGCACGGAAGTAACAAAATACGTTAGGAAATTTGTACGAAGCATGCAGTGTTGCAGTGATAGAGTCATATGTACAGAACTGCACACATTTTGCTTCACTAAAAGTAGCATGTGTGTAGATGAGCATTAGACTGAGTCTCGCGGACAGTTAAGTAGCGGCAACACACGTAGATGGTGATCATAAAGAGTTTTGACACCATAACTAATATTTGTGACAAGAATTCCAAAATTAATCTGCAGAAGCACTATGGAACAATAAGAGTAACACTACTGAAATAATGAGTACGACGGGGTGCACATACAAAATTGAAAATATTTAAGAGAAGTGAATTGGTATAGCGTCAATACGCAGCAAGAATTGCAACAGTGAGAACAAGTCATCCGGACCAAAAAAAGGAGAAAGTGGAGTAATATACGCGAGTATCACAGCATAAAAATTAATTACAACGATAAACAGACCGTTAGACACTTAAAAAGTAAATGCAAAAGCGTAATAAATTTTAAAAATTAAGTATACGATGTAAATGTATCTATATAATTAGGGCCACTTATTTTAGTGCACTTAACTGGTACTGCCCTTTTGTATCCCTTTTTTTCAGATTATGTCAATTCTTTTACGGCTGTTTTTTATCCTAAAGGCATATTTTGTTATATCCTTACCTTTTAAATTATTTACGCATTCTACTTTTTACATCTAAAGCGACAAATGGAACTTTTATCCTTGTAATTAATGTTTATTTTCATTTCAATTTCTATTGTGATATGTGTTTTTCATTGCACTATGTTTAGTGAAGTAAGATATATTCAATTCTGTATGTGAAGTCCTATCACCGCACTAGTGCATCTGCAGCCATGACTGTATCAGAGATATTCCTTTGTATTTTAACACATTATTTGACTTACCACTACGTCATTTAATCTTTCTTTCTTCCTTTCTATAGTTTGCTTATCAACTGCTCTTCATTGTCTAGCCACAAGCTAGATCTGAACGTGGGCTCGTCGCCTGCAACGAATATCTCTCGGCATGATTCGTGAAAGTTTCCTTAGATATTTTACAACATGTGCGCATGATATGACTATACTTTAACTATTATTCTCCCTGTATTCTTTTTGTAGAATATTTGATGATACCCAGCAAAGACGAAAAAGCGTCATTGAAGCAATGTTATTTCAACCAAGATTGTTTTATTCAAAAATAATTTTTATACGGTGGCTTTACCAGTTGTCAGATGGAGTCGGACATATTTTATTTAACTCTGGTGGATCCAAAATTTATCAACCAGGCCTCGGCTATGCTTGGAACAAGACGGAGAGTGTTTTAAATATCAATTACACTACGGAAACGATTCCATACACAATAGTTTCTAAATCAAATGATTAATTATTATTTAAAATTCGCTTTCGTGGTGTTAAATTGGCACCAAACATTTTTATTAGAAATTATAAGTCGTAGATAGGTATTTCTAAGCACACACAATATCGTACAGAACTGTTGCTCTTCCTAAGCATTAGTAACTCATTTTCACCTATGAAATTTACTGGTGCTATGAAATCCGTATAAATACATTTTACTTTCTGTAAGTCTCAAAATATTTCACTCTACATGAAATTCGCGAAACAATTTTCGACCATAATGATCTGCCAGTATCTCATTTAATCCGAAAATCGCGGCACTCCAATTCTGGAAAGACGGGCTGGATCAGGCGCAAAATTCTTCTGGTGATAAACTATGGATTTAGCGGTTGTCATGCGAGGCATGCTAGTGAACTAATGTACCTACGTAGTGCACAGTTCATTAATGGGTGAAATTCCGTAGTGTTAAGTATGGTACGCGATCTCGTAACCCAATTGTTGACGCAGTACTTTTGTAGGACGGGAACACAGTACCCTCGGCATTACACAGTACGGCAGGAGCATTTAGCGACGACGTACCACGGTCATTTTATTAGGGACTGAGTTAGCTGGAATTGTATGGCATTATAACACGAAGAGCGACAGCCGTCACGCGTAGCTGGGAGCCAATTAGCGAGCGAATATTGGACACGCATCAGCATAATTTTGTGTTTAAATATCGAGCTCGGTGCCCTTCTGACCCCAAGCCACCCAGGGACAGAGTTCATTACACGTTCCTCTTCCACAGCTCAGCTACGCTACAATTTGACACAACGTTTACTTCTTCGCAATAGACACTATCAGCATACATTGAAAAGCGTAATCGGCAGGCCACTGTCAGATCAGAGTTCATGAGTTTGGTTTTATTATGATTACTTTACTGACCTGAAATTTCTTTTATCTTGATTAGTTAGTTACTTATTCCATAGATAGTTTACAAAATTACTAGGGCATGCTGAAAAGCAATGCCTCCGAACTTTTTCTGTCCAAACTCTTAAATATTTTCAAGTGAAACAAACGCTATTAATATGCTACATTTTTATTATTCATGTTTTCAGCCCTCCGCCGCCACAGGGCACCGAAATGTAGCGTGTTACATGGCTCCGTGTAAGGTAACTATATTCCGCGTAATGTCTCATTGCAGCTGATAGCAGTGATCCTTCCCTTATCCTTTTCTTTCTCCGCTTCTCCACCTCCAATTTACATGTAATGTAGAACAGTTGAGGATTCTGCGTGGTGTTCGGACATGTCCGAAAGAACAGATACCATTCATTGATATAAAGTCAAACCTTCTGCACTTGCGGTACAAGAAACTGGTCTCTCTTTGAGAGAAATGTTTTCGTCACGTCTGTGACTACACTGGGAAATAAAAATGCAGAAAGGAGAAAAAAGATGTGTTAGTAGCGTTTATGTTATTTACGACGTTTGAATACTTTTCACATAAAACATTCGGAGGCATTACCTTTCAGCACGTCCTTATACATCCGACTTGTCATGTTAAATGGAAAAGGAGACCCGTCACTAAAAATAATTTTAACTAATACGGAAAAATTCTTTCCTATCACGTCACTTGCCTCTCCCAACGTTACGCACTCGCGCTACACTAAACTTCAATGCGCTGTTCAAAATGGTTCAAACTATTCTGAGCACTATGCGACGAAACTTCTGAAGTCATCAGGCGCCTAGAACTCAGAACTAATTAAACCTAACTAACCTAAGGACATCACACACATCCATGCCCGAGGCAGGATTCGAACCTGCGACCATAGCGGTCGCTCGGCTCCAGACTGTAGCGCCTAGAACCGCACGGCCACTCCGGCCGGGCCGGCCCTTGGTGGCCGTGCGGTTCTAGGCGCTTCAGTCTGGCACCGCGTGACCGCTACGGTCGCAGGTTCGAATCCTACCTCGGGCATGGATGTGTGTGCTCGGGCATGGATGTGTGTGATGTCCTTATGTTAGTTACGTTTAAGTAGTTCTAAGTTCTAGGGGACTGATGACCTCGGGAGTTAAGTCCGATAGTGTTCAGAGCCATTTGAACCACTCCGGCCGGCTCAATGCGCTGTACTGCACTGCACTGCACACATACATACGACGTGTGTGTATAAAATAACGGAGCTGATGCTGTCATAGATTAAGTGCACATGCTCGAAAGATGAACATCCAATAGCTGTGAACCGTAAAGCCATCTCAGTCGAATGCGAAAACTCTGCTGTCTGTAGACAAATTAATATGGCCGAGGACTTCATTTGGGTAAGAGGAGTTATCTTCTTTCGCCGAAAAATAATATAAGTCTAATATTAGAGTCACGAATTCTAGTGAAGTTTCGCATGAAACTTGGAAAAACTGATGCAGGAACAATTTACGCAAAAACTTGTATGGTAAAGACTGTTTATCACGAAAGCGATTCTCTGAACAGTTGAAGCGTTTCCGTTATGGCCAGATAGGTCTCCATAAAGACCAAAAAGATGTTGAAGATGACTCACGCCCGGGACGCCCCAAAGCATCTTACCCAGATTGAAATATCGAAAAAGTATGTAATCTGATTCGATTCGACGGCCTGTTGGCCATTCAATCATTTGCTAAAACTGTAGGCATTATCAAAGAATGCGCAAGGCAAATTTTACATTACGAGTTCCTTATGAGAAAAGTGTGTACGAAACAGGTGTCGAAAATTCTGACGATCAAACAAAAAGAACCTAATGAAAATGTTTGCCCTTACTCACTGAATGCCATTGAAAGCGATCCCTATTTCTTGAAAAGGGTGATAACAGCTGACGAATCTTGGTTTTTCACTTATGATCCAGAAACTAAGAGCCTAACCGTGCAATGGAAGTGCCCCATACCACCGAGGGTGAAAACGGCTCGAAAGACCAAACCTTAATTCGAAGCGATGATTATTGTTTTTTCGATGTTCATGGAATTGTGTATCTTCACTGAATTCCGGAAGGTCAAACTATTAATCAACGCTGTTACCTCAAGGTTCTTGCTCAACTCCACGAAAAAATAATAGAAAAAACTACCCAAAACGTGGATGAATAAGTCGTGGATTATGGATCAAGACAGCGCACCGACTCAAATCGCATTGTCTGTTAACAGGTTTATAACATTAGACCATCCACCAAAATCACCTGACCTAGCAATATGTGACGATTATCTATTCCCAGACGTCAAATCTGAATTTAAAAGAAGAATATATCAGTTCGATGAGGCAGTGAAAGAAAAAGTGACACTCGTCATCAAGGAGCTCACACAGGAAGACGTCCAACACTGTTTCTGTCAATGGGTCATTCGCATGGAGTGTTATTGGAATGGAAAGGGAGATTATATTGAGGGTGACGATACCTAAATATGTATGTTTTTGACGTAAAATATTTTACAGTCATAGTCCGGTTATTTTATACCCACAACTACTACACACAGACGGACTCATTCACACAGACACACACACACACACACACACACACACACACACACGAACGCACACATACAGCCTCACCAAGAGTTTGACGGTATTTCATCTACATATACATCTACGTGATTACTCTGATATTCACAATAAAGCGCCTGGCAGAGGGTTCAATGAACCACCTTCAAGCTGTCTCTCAATCGTTCCACCCTCGAACGGCGCGCGCCAAAATGGAGCATTAAAATTTTCTGTGCGAGCTGTGTTTTACCTTATTTTATCGTGATGATCATTTCTCCCGATGTAAGTGGGTGCCAACAGAATATTTTCGCAATCGGAGGAGAAAACTGGGGAATGAAATTCCATGGTAAGATCCCATCGCATTGAAAAACGCCTTTGTTTTAATGATTGACACTCCAATTCACGTATCATGTCCGTGGACTATCTCCATTATTTCACGATAGTACAAAACGAGCCTTCCTTCTTTGAACTTTTTCGATCTCATCCGTCAGTCCAGCCTGATGCGTATCCCACATCGCACAACAGTACTCCAGAATAGGGAGGACAAGCGTGGTGTAAGCAGTCTCTTTAGTAAACCTGTTGCACCTTCTAAGAGTTCTGCCAAGCAATCGTAGTCTTTTGTTTTTTCTACCCACAACCTTATCTGTGTGATCGTTCCAATTTAGGTTATTTATAATCGTAATCCCTAGGTATTTAGTTTAACTTATAGCTATAAGATTCGTGTGACTTATCGTGTAACAGAAATTTAGCGGATGTCTTTTAGTACTCATGTGACTAACTTCACACTTTTCTTTATTCAGGGTCAATTGAAACTTCTCGCACCATACAGATATCTTATCTAAATCATTTTGCAATTCGTTTTGGTCATCTGACGACTTTACAAGACGGTAAATGACAGCATCATTTGCATACAAACCAATAGCGCTACTCAGATTGTCTCCTATGGCTTTAATATAGATCAGGAACAATAGGGGACCTATAACACCTCCTTGGAGAACGCCGGATATTACTCCGGTTTTGCTCGATGACTTTCCGTCTATTCCTACGAACTGTGACCTTTCAGACAGGAAATCACGAACCCAGTAGAAGAACTGACAAGATACTCCGGAGGCACGCAGTTTGGTTAGAAGACCCTTGTGAAATCTAAAAATGTTGTTGTTGTTGTGGTCTTCAGTCCTGAGACGGGTTTGATGCAGCTCTCCATGCTACTCTATCCTGTGCAAGCTTCTTCATCTCCCAGTAACTACTGCAGCCTACATCCTTCTGAATCTGCTTAGTGTATTCATCTCTTGGTCTCCCTCTACGATTTTTACCCTCCACGCTGCCCTCCGATACTAAATTGGTGATCCCTCGATGTCTCAGATCATGTCCTACCAATCGATCCCTTCTTCTAGTCAAGTTGTGCCACAAACTCCTCTACTCCCTAATTCTATTCAATACCTCCTCATTAGTTATGTGATCTACCCATCAAATCTTCAGCATTCTTCTGTTGCACCACATTTCTAAAGCTTCTATTCTCATCTTGTCTAAGCTATTTATCGTCCATGTTTCACTTCCATACATGGCTACACTCCAGTCAAACACTTTCAGAAACGACTACCTGACACTTAAATCTGTGGTGTCACCGCCAGACACCACACTTGCTAGGTGGTAGCTTAAATCGGCCGCGGTCCATTTAGTACATGTTGGACCCGCGTGTCGCCACTGTGTGATTGCAGACCGAGCGCCGCCACAAGGCAGGTCTCGAGATACGGACTAGCACTCGCCCAGTTGTACGACGACTTTGCTAGCGACTACACTGACGAAGCCTTTCTCTCATTAACCGAGAGACAGTTAGAATAGCCTTCAGCTAAGTCCATGGCCACGACTTAGCAAGGCGCCATTAACCGTATTTGAAGATAGTCTTATCTGTATTATCAAGAGCGATGTACCACATGGACGATATAAAGTTAAGTATTCGAGGAGCTGCATACTTTTCTTATTAGCATTCACTCCTTATCCTGTTCCAGAATTCACGCCCGTCTGCGTTAGATAGCGTGCATTTAGGCCGCCTCTATCTACAAGGTGTTGGCACATTTACCAACACATCATTGGCGACGAGACAACGAAAAGGGTCTTGTTCTTTCTAATTGCCTACATTTACTTGTGTCATGGCTTCGCCAGATGTACTGTCTGAATTTTATGGCTTGCAGAATCAGCAGACGCAGGCGTTATTGGATGCCCTTGGACAGCTCGTCCAGGGTCAACGTGCCATTCAAACCGATGCGGCAGCCGCCGCTTCACCGCTCCCGCAGCCACAACATGCAGTTGCACCGCAGTTTCGCAATTTTGATGCACAGCACGAGACCTGGACTGAATGGTCACGCCAGTTTGGATTTCATCTCGCCGCCAACAGATTCAAGGTAATGAGCGGCAGCCGTTTTTGCTTTCGTGTGTAGGTGTGTCCACCTACCGTGTGATAGTGAAATTATTTCCCCGACGCGACGTAGCAACTCTGTCCTACGAAGAAATTTTGTCGGCATTGGACGCCTATTTCAAAGAAACAGTTAATGTAGTTGCAAGAAGGTATACAATCTTTCGTACAAAGCGTACGGCCGGTCAAACTAATCGGGAGTGGGTTGCAACTTTCCAAGGCCTTGCAAGGGACTGTGCTTTTGAATGTGACTGTGGCCTTCCTTATTCTGATACTATGGTGCGTGATGCAATTGCACAGAACGTTTCTGATGTTCGCATACGGGAACAGATTTTGAAACTAGTTAATCCCTCCCTTCAGCAAGTGATAGACATATTGGATAGACAAGACACGCTTGACTGTGCTCAGGAATCTTTTGAAACTTCGCCAGCAGTGTGTAACATTAACCGGCCCGTCGGGCGCGCTGCGCGGCCCGGTAGATTGCCCTCGCGCATGTCCAAGCAGCTGCTGCCGCGCTCTCTACCAGGTGTGCCGCGCCAGCACACAAATGCAGTGAAATCATGCCCGCGGTGTGCAACTAGACATTCGCGTGACAATTGCCCGTCACGCCAAGCTATTTGTTTTTACTGTAATAAGAAAGGGCATGTTCAAAGTGTTTGCCAGAAAAAGCTCAGATCAGACACTCTTTATCATTCCAGGCCCTTTGCTTCGCGCCGGAATCGAACCAAGGACACTCAGGCTCGTGGACCTTCGCCCATGGACATTCATGTAGTTATTTCCACTTCGTCCAGTGCCACTGTCTCTAACAGTGACTGTGTTCGTCCCACAAACAGTGTGCGTCGACGTCGCCGGAAATCACGTCAATTAGCAAGTGATGCTGTACCTGTATCAGTTCAAATTGCACGAGACAGTCGCTCTTGTCGTCAGCAGGACAATAAACGTTTTGTAGATTTGGACTTTAATGGCAAGGTCATACCATTCCAGCTCGATACCGGAGCTGCAGTTTCATTGCTCAATCACGACACGTACAAACAACTGGGCAAACCTCCGTTGCGTGCCGCAAATGTTCAGTTAAAAAGTTATTCAGGACAGCAGATCCCTGTGTTAGGACAGTGCACTCTTCTTGCAACATACAAGGGACACACAAAACATGTGTCATTTTACGTTCTTCGTTCTTCTACTGCAGTGAACTTGTTCGGTTTAGATTTATTTCAGTTGTTTAACATGTCTATCGTAAATCAGGTCCTCTCAGTGAACCAGACTGTGCCTTCAGACAGTGTTTCTCGTCTCTGTGAAGAATTTGCAGACATTTTTGCACCGGGCCTAGGTTGCGCTAAAAACTATGAAGCACATTTGGAACTGAAAGTAAACGCGCAAAAGAAATTTTTCCGGGCGCGCAATGTTCCTCACGCATTGCGTGATGAGGTCGCAAGAACATTAAACGATTTAGAATCACAAGGTGTAATTGAACGTGTGCAAGCTTCTCTCTGAGCCTCTCCCTTAGTAATTTTGCCAAAACCTTCCGGAAAACTGAGACTTTGTGTGGTCTTCAAGTCAACAGTGAATCCACAACTCGTGATTGCAACTTTTCCCTAGCCCCGCCCGGAAGATCTTTTTGATAAACTGTGCCCGGGTAAATACTTTTCCAAGTTGGACCTAGCAGATGCGTACTTGCAAATCCCAGTGGATGCCGAATCCCAGCGCGTCTTGGTGGTTAACACGCATCTTGGTTTGTACCGCTTCAAAACACTGCCATTCGGGTGTGCATCCGCCCCTGCATTGTTTCAGCAATATTTACAAACTATTTATGCGTCGGTCCCTACTGCTGCAAACTATCTGGACGATATTGTGATCTCCGGAAAGACGGCAGACGAGCATTTAGCACACCTACGAACATTATTTCAGGTATTGCGCCAACATGGTCTTCGTTTGCGGAAGGACAAATGTGTGTTTTTTGCTCGTGACTTACCATACCTGGGACATGTCATCAATGCCCAAGGCATACATCCGAGTCCAGAGCACCTCCGTACCATACAAGATTTGCCTTCACCACAAAATGTGAAGCAGCTACAGAGTGTGTTGGGTAAAATTAACTATTATCATCGCTTTCTGCGCAATGCCTCTTCCATTTCAGCTCCGCTTCATCGCTTACGCCGTACAGGTGTTCCGTTCGTCTGGACGACGGAATGCGAACGCGCCTTTCGCCAGTTGAAATCGGCGTTGCTTTCTAATACTTGCCTTACGCCATTCGATCCCCAGAAACCCCTTTTGTTGATGGTAGATGCATCGGATTTCGGGATCGGTGCTGTGCTTGCGCACAAAGTTGGCTCGCATGATCGCCCTATTGCCTTTGCGTCCAAATTGCTCTCAACTGCGCAAAGAAATTATTCACAGATAGAGAAAGAAGCTTTGGCTCTCGTGTTTGGTGTTACTAAGTTCCATGATTTCTTGTATGGTCGTCACTTTACCATCATCACAGACCACGAACCTTTGACGTCGCTTTTTCATCCTAACAAGCCTGTACCTCCGCGTACAGCGCAGAAATTCATTCGCTGGTCTATTTTCCTCTCGCAGTACCGCTACGATATCTTGTATCGGTCCACTGCTAAGCACGGAAACGCCGATGCGTTGTCCCGTTTGCCTGTTGCCGAGGATAAAGCATTCGATTCTTCCGAACTTGCTTGCATGTTCATTGAATCGGAAACCGATGAAGTGGTCGAATCGTTTCCGATTGATTTTCGTCGTGTAGCTACAGCCACAGCTGCTGACCCGGTCCTTGCTACCGTTTTGCGTTTTGTTACTACGCAATGGCCTTTGTCACAGTCTCGGATCGAGGATCCGTTGGTTCGCAGATTTTTTGCTCATAGGGAGAGACTTTTTGTACGACGTGGTGTTTTGTTGTTGCGTTCTGATAATGATCAGTCCAGAGTCGTGGTCCCACGTTCGTTACAGTCCTCTGTTTCACGGCTTCTTCACCAAGGACATTGGGGTGTAGTGCGAACGAAACAACTTGTTCGTCAGCACTGTACTTGGTTCGGAATCGATGCTGCGATTACGAATATTTGTTCTTCTTGCATGGCGTGTGTCGAACAACAATCCACACCGCCGCGGAAAGTCTTTGCATGGCCGAAAGCCACTTCCCCTTGGCAACGCTTGCACATCGATTTTGCTCGTCCATTCTGGAATGCTCGATGGTTGGTTCTGGTAGATGCCTTCAGTAATTTTCCTTTTGTTGTCTGGATGTCTTCCACGACGTCAACTGCCACCATCCAAGCGTTGTCTGCTATCATTTGCATTGAAGGTCTTCCGCAGACTATTGTTTCCGACAATGGCCCACAGTTCATGTCCGCTGAATTTCAGTCATTCTGCCAGGCCAATGGTATTCAACATCTGACATCCGCGCCGTTTTCGCCTCAGTCAAACGGTGCCGCTGAACGATTGGTCCGGACTTTCAAGTCACAGATGTTGAAGTTGAAAGAGTCGCATTCTCGGGAGGACGCGTTGTTGCTCTTTTTGTCATCGTATCGCTCTCAGCCCCGAGATGGTCGCTCACCGGCTGAGTTGCTCCACGGTCGTCCTCATCGAAACTTGATGTCTTTGCTGCATCCGCCGCATCAGGTTCCTGTGCAGCGGCAGAATCCTGCTTTTGCTCCAGGCGACGTTGTATTTTATCGCACCTATCGAGGTTCACGGCGTTGGCTCGCAGGGCGCCTTCTTCGCTGCCTCGGCCGCGCAATGTATTTGGTTTTGGGGGCCTCTGGTGAGGTGCGTCGGCATCTCAATCAGCTGCGCCTCTGTCGTCGCACGGGTTCTGCCGCTCCCCGTCTGCTTTCAGCGACGGTGCCGTCCGGTCAGCGCCCTGGGGACCCATCTACTGGCTCGCCTCATCCCCAGGTGTCACCGACGCTGCCTTCCATTTTGCCCCATGGCGACGCGCCACCGCAGCCGCAGTCGCCACCGCCGCCGCCGCCTGTTCTCCCGCCGGCGCCGCCCGCATTCGACGCTTCGCTGCAGCCGCCAAGCGCCTCCCTGGGTCACGCGCCACCGATCGCGTCCCGTGACCAGCTGTCCTCCGCCATGTAACTCTTGCCCGCTCCGGACCACATGATGTCATCGCGCGTCGGGTACCCCGACGCAATGGAGGTCGACCCTTCGGCCGCTCCTGTCTCTTTACGGGCGCATACGCCGCATGTTGACGTGCACCCTGGACTAGGTTTTCAGGCGTTTCCTAGCTTCCCTCGGACCGAATGGCCGGGTGCGGGTGGCACAGCCTCGCCTGTTGTTAGGCTCCCCACCTCATCGCATACGTCGACATGGGGTCCTCCCCATGGCGGGCGGAAGCCTTATAACACGACCGTTTGCCGATTTGTGGGGGAGGAATGTGGTGTCACCGCCAGACACCACACTTGCTAGGTGGTAGCTTAAATCGGCCGCGGTCCATTTAGTACATGTCGGACCCGCGTGTCGCCACTGTGTGATCGCAGACTGAGCGCCACCACAAGGCAGGTCTCGAGATACGGACTAGCACTCGCCCAGTTGTACAACGACTTTGCTAGCGACTACACTTACGAAGCCTTCTCTCATTTGCCGAGAGACAGTTAGAATAGCCTTCAGCTAAGTCCATGGCTACGACCTAGCAAGGCGCCATTAACCGTATTTGAAGATAGTTTTATCTGTATTATTAAGAGCGATGTACCACAAGGACGATATAAAGTTAAGTATTCGAGGAGCTGCATACTTTTCTTATTAGCATTCACTTCTTATCCTGTTCCAGAATTCACGCCCGTCTGCGTTAGATAGCGTGCATTTAGGCCGCCTCTATCTACAAGGTGTTGGCACATTTACCAACACATCAAAATCAATGCTCGATGCTAACAAATTTCTCTTCTTCAGAAACGCTTTCCTTGCCATTGCCAGTCTACATTATATATCTTCTCTACTTCGACCATCATCAGTTACTTTGCTCCCCAAATAGCAAAACTCCTTTACTACTTTAAGTGTCTCAGTTCCTAATCTAATTCCCTCAACATCACCCGATTTAATTCGACTACATTCCATTATCCTCGTTTTGCTTTTCTTGATGATCATCTTATACCCTCCTTTCAATACACTGTCCATTCCGTTCAACTGCTCTTTGCTGTCTCTGACAGAATAACAATGTCATCGGCGAACCACAATGTTTTTATTTCTTCTCCATGGATCTTAATACCTACTCCGAATTTTTCTTTTGTTTCCTTTACTGCTTGCTCAATATACAGATTGAATACCATCGGGGATAGGCTACAACCCTGTCTCACCCCCTTCCCAATCACTGCTTCCCCTTCATGACCCCCGACTCTTACAACTGCCATCTGCATTCTGTACAAATTGTAAATAGCCTTTCGATCGCTGTATTTTACCTCTGCCACCTTCAGAATTTGAATGAGAGTATTCCAGTTAACATTGTCAAAATCCTTCTCTAAGTCTACAAATGCTAGAAACGTAGGTTTGCCTTTCCTTAATCTAGCTATTAAGGTACTTCGTAGGGTCAGTATTGCCTCACGTGTTCCTACACTTCTACGGAATCCAAACTGATCTTCCCCGAGGTCGGCTTCTACCTGGTTTTCCATTCGTCTGTAAATAATTCTCGTCAGTATTTTGCAGCCGTGACTTATTAAACTGATTGTTCGTTAACTTTCACATCTGTCAGCTTCTGTTTTCTTTGGGATTGGAATTACTATGTTCCTCTTTAAGTCTGAGAGTATTTCGCCTGTGTCGTACATCTTGCTCATCAGATGCTAGAGTTTTGTCAGGACTGGCTCTCCCAAGGCTGTCAGTAGTTCCAATGCATAGTTGTCTACTCCCTGGGCCTTGTATCGACTAAGGTCTTTCAGTGCTCTGTCAAACTCTTCACGCAGTATGATATCTCCCGTTTCATCTACATCATCTTCCATTTCCATAATATTGTCCTCAAGAAGATCGCCCCTGTGTAGACCCTCTGTATACTCCTTCCACCTTTCTGCTTTCCCTTCTTTGCTTAGAGCTGGGTTTTCCATCTGAGCTCTTGCTATTAACGCAAGTGGTTCTCTTTTCTCCAAAGGTCTGTTTAATTTTCATGTTGGCAGTATCTGTCTTACCCCTAGTGAGATAAGCCTCTACATCCTTACATTTGTCCTCTGGCCATCCTTGCTTAGCCATTTTGCGCTTACTGTCGATCTCATTTTTGAGACGTTTGTATTCTTTTTTGCCTGCTTCACTTTCTGCATTGTTGTATTTTCTCCTTTCATCAATTAAATTCAGTATCTCTTCTGTTACGCAAGGATTTCTACTAGCCCTCGTCTTTTTACCTAATTGATCCTCTGCTACCTTCACTATTTCACTCCTCAAAGCTACCCATTCCTCTTCTACTGTATTTCTTTCCCCCATTCCTGTCAATTGTTCCCTTATGCTCTCCCTGAAACTCTGTACAACCTCTGGTTTTTCAGTTTGTCCAGGTCCCATATTCTTAAATTCCCACCTTTTTGCAGTTTCTTTAGTTTTAATCTGCAGTTCATAACCAATAGATTGTGGTCAGAGTCCACATCTGCCCCTAGAAATGTCTTACAATTTAAAACCTGGTTCCTAAATCTCTGTCTTACCATTATATAATGTACCTGAAACCCTCTAGTATCTAAAAATATGAAATCAATTTCACATCCACTGTCGATAGCACTCATTACTTCATGAATATAAAAAGCTAGCTGTGTTTCAGAAGAACCATGTTTTCTGAATCCGTGCTGCCTATGTGTTAGTATATCGTTTTCTTCGATTTAATTCATAATGTCCGAATATAGTACATGTCCCAAGCCCGTATTGCATATCGATGTCAGCGATATGGACCTGTGGTTCATCGGAATACTCCAATTTCCCTTTTCTGGTATTGGTGTGACTTGAGGAGCTTTCCAGTCTTTAGGTACGGAACGTTCTCTGAGCGAGCGGTTGTATATTATTGCTAAGTATGGAGCTTTTGTATCACCACACTCTGAAAGGAACCCGACAGGTATGCAGTCTGGACCAGAGTCCTTGCTTATATCAAGTGATTAAAGCTGTATTGCTGCACCGAGGATATGTACTTCTATGTTTCTTATGATGGCAGTTCTTCTTGATCGGCATTCAGGAATATTTACCTCGTCTTCTTTGGGGAAGGAGTTTCGGAAAAACGTTTGTAAATACGCTGATTTAGTGGCACTGTCATCAGTGACTTCATCTTTGTTGTCGCGCAGTGATACCATTATCTTCATTTCTTCTTCATGTTGTGTCCTTGGCCTGTCTGATAGAGCTGAGCCAGCGATTCATCAGTGCGATATTGGCATCAAGGAAAGGGAAGTTAGAACTGTCCATCAGAAATCCAGGGTATTGGATTTTACGGCAAGAACCATTAAACTATGATAGTTTACTGTAGAACGTGAGATATTTATTTTTAATAATGTTAATTTTTTACCGTTCCTTAATTTGTGTTACCTAAAGAATACGCAGTATGAATTATTTAAGAGGTGTCATTTAATTGAATTCCTACATATTTGGATTTTAGTTGACTGTAATGTCCTACCGCAGTTTAGTGCTCAATTTCATACCCTCGTAGAAAATGCTGTTTTGTGCTATTTTGTTCGTTTATTCATGGTGAGCCGTGTAGCCATCGAATGGCGCCATGGGCTCAGATGTAGTATCGACTATCTCTCTTGCGGCACCATTGCCAATATCTATGAGGAAGATTTGGTACCTGTTGGATGTGTCCTTAGAAGGTCTTTGTTTGCTGATATATATACGAGGTTTGCTGGCCCGAAATGTCTGCATCTCCAGCCTGCTGCCGCACCTTCACCGTTGCTTCACCTCTACACCCTTCATCTCCATGCCTGAGGTGGCTTCCATCAACTCCCCATCCCGGAGATGCCCTCTCCACCTCCACCTATCCGTCCTATCAACTATGATCCTCACCTCCACCTCCCTTCCTCTGTCCTTTTCCCAGGCTCATTCCCCAACTTTTCCATCCCGTTTTTTCTCCACCTACCCCCTCCTTGACTCCATTCTCTCCCCACTGAGACCTTTATCTTTCCACTCCACTGTCTTCCCCACTCCTTTCTCGCATCAGCCTTGCTCTTACCCCTTTTCCTGTGCCCCCCCCATTCCATCAGCTCCCCCTCCTTTTTGCTTTTCCCCCCCTTCTCCACTTTTTGCCCCCACTCACATGTCCGGGTCTTCCTCATAACCCCCATACCCATATGCCTTTGTACTCTATAATGCAGTGTTTTCTGTGAGTGCTGTGTTGTGCGTCCCCTTTTTACAGTGTTGGGAACAGAAAGCAGACTGTCGCCATGCTTTTTAATTGTGCCTGCCTATGTATTAGCTGCTCTTCATCAGCATCACTAATCCCTTTTTTTTTTTTTCTTCACAACTTTTTTTGCCATGTACCAGTTTTAAACAGTCACCGTTTTACCACATCTTTTTGTTGTAGTATTCCTCATTATGTATTGTAACTTTATCCGCAGGCTGCAGAATGGCGTATTACGCTGCTGCCAGCCCCCCTCCCCACCTCCCAGAGGTGGTCAGGAATCGAAAAAATAAAGGAAAAAACCCAGAGATGCAGGCACGATGTATGGGGATTAGCCCCTCGGTAAGAGGTGATCACGAGGCCCGAGCTGCCGAAGCCATGAGCTACACAAGGAGGGCCAGCGTAGAGCGAAGATACCAGAGTAGTTCACTGGGGTCACCGTGGACTACAAGCAGCAGGCCGACATGCCGTCGATTGATTGGCAACACTGTTGTCTGACAATCATTCATAGCCTGGCTGCCCTCTTCTACCTGGCTTTCAGCGGCACCAATCAGTAACCGCTGCATCGCTTCGTGGATCCATGTAACTGCTCGCTGATAAAGGGGGGTAAGGTTATGTAATACAAGGGGTATTGGTTTCATTGTATATCTGCCCTCCTTATTATTTTCTGGTTGGTGCCCGACCCTCAGAGTTTTACTCAGTCGGCTCTTTGGTCGTACGTATAGGCAGTAGTATTGTACTAAGACACTAGTAGCTATCATCCAAAAATTTGTCCCGCTATTATACTGCTTTTCCTTTCTGGCTTGTACCCAATCATTAATGTTCTAATTAATCAGCTCTTGGTCGTAAATACAGCCAGAACTATTGTACTAAGTTACAGGTTGCCATTAAACAAAAGAGGGACATTGTGGTTAGATTTAGCTCCTAACCGGTTCAGATCTTTGATTGTAATTACATTTCTTACTCATTAGTTATAATCTGAAAAATTCTGTTATACTGAGCTGTTCGTTTCTGGGTTCGAAACACCGAGTCATTATTGGAGTATTTTAGCTGGATATTGTGGCTTCGTCGAGTGAGCTCTCTTGTAATTGGTATTCACAAGTAATGTTTTAAGATGTTCATTCAGAGCCATCTTAATAACTGACAAACAGTTTAACTTTGAAAATATTAACAGCCTACTGTCACCAAGGCTATATTCAAAACAAAATTGTCAGAAGGGACGGGTTGGGAACCAGTCACACTTTGGTAGCCGATTAAAATAAAGAGGTTGGTTGCTTTGAAGTAAGCCTTATCATTATCATATTGTTTGCTACTCTGTTTAACCTTTAAGGACTGGTGTGCATCTTAACCCCGAATCTTTCGACATAATGATTTCAAAATCCAAGTTGTATTCAGTTTTCTGTAATTGAATCACTCTTGTTATCAATGGTGGTCGTATAGTTTTCATGTGTTGAAGAAGGGCATTTAATAAGACAGATTGTGTCCAGCACGGTAGTATTCACCACAGTTTGACCCAATAAAGGGCGGGCTGCAGATCCGACTGTCTTGTAATCTTTGACATATTGTTTGCCGTTTTGCAATGCAGCACTTCAAATATCTTTTGGAAAGATTATGAGCTTATTCAACTAACGGTTTAAGCAGAGTTAGATCATCCTATCCCGACAACGTTAAATTTCGTTACTTGGGTTCCCTGTATATCAGGAACTACTGTAGCAACTGACATGAAACATTGACACGATATTAAACTGTATGTTCTGAGTCTACTGAACTATAGTAATTGCATTTCAGCCAATGGTTTCGGAAATACAATTTTTAACTACACAGTTGAAATCTTGTGAACCTTTTTTGTACGTTATCCTAAATAATTTTAATTGTACATAACATTATGCTCTCCTTTTAGTTCAGTAGACTCAGGATATGCATGTTATTACTTCCTGAAAATTTGATTACTCTACTCAAAGTTTCTCTTGATCAAACTTTCGCTTAAAAAATTCAGAATGACTGTGCTGGTAAGCTTCTGCATTATTCGATTTTCAAGCAGCTAAGCAAAACTGAACATACTCAGCCAGTTCTCTCTTTACTTATTCTGATCATCACAAACTGACACACAATATTTTTTTTTTAGTTCAACGCTATCTGACTTTCAATAATCCCTACATAAGAATGGCCCTGACTAACAACAACCTATACTTTTCATGAATTCTTACCTCACAAAAATCTTCGTTACTCGAACTACTGCAATACAGTGAGCGCCAATAATTCCAGCTAAATAAATGATTCTAACTACTGAAGTCAGTAACTACTGATAGGCATAGTTAGCAAATGAAAGATTTTGATAGAGAACAACCAAGGTGTTTACCTTCATCGTGATCGAAAGTCATAATATACATATCAGTTCATGACATCCAGTCTTACAAATTTCCTTTTTCTGACGGACACACGGCCAGATCGTCCGCTCTCAAAACTCTGGCATCTCTCTCCCCACATCCACCACTGCTGGCGGCTCACCTCCAACTGCCCAACACTACGCGCTGTACACATACAAATGCCCAACACTATGCAAGTGAATATTCCAACAATAAGTCAAACCAGGCACAGACTGCACACAGCGCAATCAGAGATTTTCAAACAGAGCACTACGTGGCGTTACCAACATAAAAACCTAAACAGATCAACATAAAAACCTAAACAGCCAACTTACATAGCCCCCATGCTCCCCACTAAAATTTTACAAATTGTTTTGGGCAGTGGACAATACTGGTTTGATAAAATTTGTCATAATTACAATAACAAAGTTATTGTTGGCCAAAACCAAAAATTGTCCTCAATGTCCATAAAGACACTACAGTCCTAATCATTAATCTCAGTAAGAATGATAGTTTTATGCACAAATCTGAGCAGTAAAGGAAAGTGCACACAGTTGTAGTGCATTTTCATAAAGTCTTCAAGAAGTAGTGTTGTCCTTCCAACGGAAAGACAGTGCTAACTCTTGACATGCAGACAGGCAATGGGCCGCAACAGAGCAAACCCACAGCAGAGTGAGTCAAAGTTTTGAAGAATATTGGTAGGTAGGTTATCACAGAGCAGACCCACTGTAGTCATGGTAGAGACTATGGTATTGGTGGGCCACCAAAGCTGCAGAGCCATGGTAGTCGTTGCAGAGATAATAGTATTGGTGGGCCACCAAAGATGCAGACCCAATATAGTCCTAGTAGAGATAATGGTATTTGTGGGCCACCAAAGGTGCAGACCCACTGTAGTCCTTGTAGAGATGGCCAACAGTTAACTGTTGTTACTGTGCGGCTGCACAATCACCATCGAAGAGTTTAGCAAGTGCATGTGCACTCTCTAACTTTTTGATATGTCCTTAGAACCAGCAGTGCTGTTAACCAGTGGATTGCTGAAATATCAACACACATGATAGCACTAACAGTCCACTTTTTATCTTTAAATTCTCACATATTGTGCATATACTATGACCAACAGAAATGTGTGCAGTGAAATGAAACCCTAATATATACTTAATTTGAAGACCTGGTGTCTAATTGTATAACATGATAATACAATTACAAGGGTACAAAAAACATCCTTAAAATATATTGACAACATTAGTAGTAATTCACACGTTATGAAACAATAGGAATAAACATCTACATCAGTGTTGCAGGAATCATGACATTGTTGTTGTAGTGGTCTTCAGTCCTGAGACTGGTTTGATGCAGCTCTCCATGCTACTCTATCCTGTGCATGCTTCTTCATCTTCCAGTACCTGCTGCAACCTACATCCTTCTGAATCTGTTTAGTGTATTCATCTCTTGGTCTCAGTCTACGATTTTTACCCTCCACGCTGCCCTCCAATACTAAATTGGTGATCCCTCGATGTCTCAGAACATGTCCTACCAACGGATCCCTTTTTCTAGTCAAGTTGTGCCACAAGCTCCTCTTCTCCCCAATTCTATTCAATACCTCCTCTTAGTTATGTGATCATCCTATCTAATCTTCAGCATTCTTCTGTAGCATCACATTTTGAAAGCTTCTATTCTCTTCTTGTCTAAGCTGTTTATCGTCCACGTTTCACTTCCATACAGGGCTACACACCATACAAATACTTTCAGAAACGATTACCTGACACTTAAATCAATACTCGATGTTAACAAATTTCTCTTCTTAAGAAACGCTTTCCTTGCCATTGCCAGTCTACATTTGATATCCTCTCTACTTCGACCATCATCAGTTATTTTGCTCCCCAAAAAGCAAAACTCCTTTACTACTTTAAGTGTCTCATTTCCTGATCTAATTCCCTCAGCATCACCCGACTTAATTCGACTACATTCCATTAACCTCGTTTTGCTTTTGTTCATATTCATCTTATACCCTCCTTTCAAGACACTGTCCATTCCGTTCTACTGCTCATCCCAGTCCTTTGCCGTCTCTGACAGAATTACAATGTCATTGGCGAACCGCAAAGTTTTTATATCTTCTCCATGGATTTTAATACCGGGGATAAGCTACAACCCTGTCTCACTCCCTTCCCAACCACTGCTTCCCTTTCATGTCCCTCGACTCTTATAACTGCCATCTGCTTTCTGTACAAATTGTAAATAGCCTTTCGCTCTCTGTATTTTATCCCTGCCATCTTCAGAATTTGAAAGAGAGTATTCCAATCAACATTGTCAAAAGCTTACTCTAAGTCTACAAATGCTAGAAACGTAGGTTTGCCTTTCCTTAATCTTTCTTGTAAGATAAGTCGTAGGGTCAGTATTGCCTCACGTGTTCCAACATATCTATGGAATCCAAACTGATCCTCCCCGAGGTCGGCTTCTATCAGTTTTTCCATTCGTCTGTAAATAATTCGCGTTAGTATTTTGCAGCTGTGACTTATCAAACTGATAGTTCGGTAATTTTCACATCTGTCAACACCTGCTTTCTTTGGGACTAGGATTATTATATTCGTCTTGAAGTCTGAGAGTATATCGCCTGTCTCATACATCTTGCTCACTAGATGGTAGAGTTTTGTCAGGACTGGCTCTCCCAAGGTTGTCAGTAGTTCTAATGGAATGTTGTCTACTCCTGGGGCCTTGTTTCGACTCAGGTCTTTCAGTGCTCTGTCAAATTCTTCACACAATATCATATCTCCCATTTTATCTTCATCTACATCCTCTTCCATTTCCATAATATTGTCCTCAAGTATATCGCCCTTGTATAGGCCCTTTATATACTCCTTCCACCTTTCTGCTTTCCCTTCTTTGCTTAGAACTGGGTTTCCATCAAAGCTCTTGATATTCATGCAAGTGGTTCTCCTTTCTCCATGGGTCTCTTGGATTTTCCTGTAGGCAGTATCTATCTTACCCCTAGTGAGATAAGCCTCTACATCCTTATATTTTTCCTTTAGCCATCCCTGCTTAGCCATTTTGCACTTCCTGTCAATATCATTCTTGAGACGTTTGTATTCCGTTTTTCCTGCTTCATTTACTGCATTTTTATATTTTCTCCTTTCATCAATTAAATTCAATATTTCTTCTGTTACCCAAGGGTTTCTACTAGCCCTCGTCTTTTTACCTATTTGATCCTCTGCTGCCTTCACTATTTCATCCCTCAAAGCTACCCATTCTTCTTCTACTGTATTTCTTTCCCCCATTCCTGTCAATTGTTCCCTGATGCTTTTCCTGAAACTCTGTACAATCATTGGTTCTTTCAGTTTATCCAGGTCCCATCTTCTTAAATTCCCACCTATTTGCAGTTTCTTCCGTTTTAATCTACAGTTCATAACCAATAGATTGTGGTCAGAGTCCACATATGCCCCTGGAAATGTCGTACAATTTAAAACCTGGTTCCTAAATCGCTGTCTTATAATTATATAATCTATCTGATACCTTTTAGTATCTCCAGGGTTAGTCCATGTATACAGCCTTCTTTTATGATTCTTAAACCAAGTATTCGTTATGATTAAGTTATGCTCAGCGCAAAATTCTACCAGGCGGCTTCCTCTTTCATTTCTTAGCCCCAATCCATATACACCTACTACGTTTCCTTCTCTCCCTTTTCCTACTGATGAATTCCAGTCACCCATGTCTATTAAATTTTCGTCTCCCTTCACTACATGAATAATTTCTTTTATCTCATCATACATTCATCAATTTCTTCGTCATCTGCAGAGCTAGTTGGCATATAAACTTGTACTACTGTTGTAGGTGTGGGCTTCGTATCTATCTTGGCCACAATAATGTGTTCACTATGCTGTTTGTAGTAGCTTACCAGTACACCTATTGTTTCATTCATTATTAAACCTACTCCTGAATTACCCCTATTTGATTTTGAATTTATAACCCTGTACTCACCTGACCAGAAGTCCTGTTCCTCCTGCCACCGAACGTCACTAATTCCCACTATATCTAACTTTAACCTATCCATTTCCCTTTTTAAATTTTCTAACCTACCTGCCCGATTAAGGGATCTGACATTCCACGCTCCGATCCGAAGAACGCCAGTTTTCTTTCTCCTGATAATGACATAAGTAAATAAATTTTAAAAAATGAGAATGTCATTCAAATCATTAACTTCGTACATGAGCATTAATAACAGAACACAGTAAATAATGTCTAAATATCTTTACACAGTAACGAACATATTATTAATGAAAATTATATTTGAGGATAACAGTATTCCTCGTCATAGTAAATGTAGCTTAGCATTAGAAAATTCTGCAGCATAACTCTTGTAAGCTAACCACATAAAGACAGGAACAACATAGACACACAAGGATACATATAAACACATAGCGGAATCACACAAAATGAAAGGACTGGGTTTTTTTTCGATATAGCATTTGTTACTGCAGTATTTATAGTATTTGACTTGCAAACAAAACTTTCTTTACTTCTCGGTGGTCTCCCTAAGTTCTTCATTTTTCCCAAAAAGTCCTATCTATGCCTGCTTTCTGTATTCTGTTCATAACCTCTTTCAAAATAATTATTCTTCATTGTATACTACTTCTTTTTGGCCAAACCTTTCCATATAACTTCTCAATGCATTCCACTCCCATTCTTCATACTTAGTTTCTTATATACTATCCCCCCTCTTAAGCTACCTAAAATCTACTGACCGCAGATATATAAACTAAGGGATGAGGCAATGCCGCAGCACAAACATTAACACAAACAAGAACAAGGAAAAAAGTGAAGTGGCAAAGCATGCAGCAATAAATATAAATTAGCAAAGCAAATGCAACATTACAACTAACATGAGCCAATGTGCAGCAACAAGAAAAATAAATCAGTAGTAAAAATGGATTAGCAGAGTAATACAAAGTGAAATTCAATAGCAAACGCAATAAACTATACCTAAACATGAAAAAGCTCAAGCAGAAAAAATGTTACAATAAAGGTAGCAATACATATAAAGGAAATGTCTATTTACACCTTAATACCTATGTCACATTTTAACACTAGAGTGAAGCATCACAATAACTTACACTACCAAACAAGTTACCAAGTCGTTGAAAAAAATTATGTATGCAATTTCTGTGACGGTTAATATCTATTTGTACTCCCTTTTTGAAGAAAGTAGTTCATAAAATTTTTGTTTAATGGATCTGTAGACAGAATATATTTACATTAATACATCTATAAAATTTTATTTTAACCAATGCTGCAGCACAGCTAGAAACCAGATATTAAACAAAATAGGCATAAAATATTTCTCATCATTTTATTAGACATTTCAGTAAATATCATAAATTACGAGCTCCAGAGTGTAATCATATGTCTTCAAGTATGAGTGTGTCGTACTTGCGATGCCTTCTGCAAAGAAATGTCAATAGCGATGTTAATGGCCTCATTTTCCTACACCTGTACCTCTGGAAGGCACACACTAATGGTTTTTTTTTTCAGGCAACTGTCATGCAGCTGTCACCGACAGTGTATTACGTCAAGGTCACTAACCTTCTTTACTGAAATATTTACGACAGCAGTTTCCGCTACAGTGACAGTCGCATATAAAAAAAATTCACTCATTAAAATTTTACATTAGAAGTTTTTAGAAACAAAATCTCATTTATAACAGCGTCCAAAAATTTGTCATCATAGTGGTACTCAAATTCATGCATGCAATCACTCTTCATAATGATCACAACCACACCTCTACATCACAATACACATTTTCGTTGCAATAATCACATCATAACAACTCAGGCCAATCTCAATAACGTCATACCTTTCTTCAATAATTTCAAAATAGCTAAAAAACTCTGTCGTAGTATCACAGTGGCTTCTAAAGTAAAAATGAACAGTTTTGAAAAATTCAGGCAAAATGTAATTTCTAAGTGTGAAGTAATCCAACTGCGTAATTACGTAAACACGTGTCTCTGACATAGTAAAAAGAATGTTTGTCTCTCTCAGTTAAATGAGCAGATAGCTGTTTAGTTCTGTGTTAGAGAAATATGGTACTGATGTGTAAAACTGAATAAGCAGATACCATATTAGCTAGGGTTCCTTGCGTTTGCCACACGCTTAGTAAACAAAGTAAACGTGTACCCCCTGAGGGTTAATGTAATTATACCCTCAGGTGTTACAGATTACAGCAGTGGAATGAAATGTATCACCGCAAAACTTCTTTGTATCTTTTTAATTCAAAAATCTATAAAAATGTTAAAAGTACAAAAATTAATCACTCAAATGCATGTACTGTAGCGCCAAACTGTGTGTCTTGTTGTAAGATAATTTCTGTCATTACTTAAAGGTAAAAATGTGCCGAATGTCGTAGTTATCGTCGTGTATAAGAAAAGTTCTGCAAAAGTTAATGTACTTACCTCGTTAAAAACAAAAACAAAATGCTATGCGTATAAGGTCGTAGTTATTACGACGCGCTCCTGCCGTCGTAGCGGAAGGAGCTCTCAGCCGGTGATGGCCGGTGCAACGGTAGGTAGCTATTGGGGTTTAGGCCTCGCTGACCGCTCAGCTCTACAGAGAGTTCCTTTCGAGGCGCCAGTAGCGCTCGGTGGATCGGCGGAAGGTTGAGCTTGCTCCCTTTCGTCGAAAAGCCGCGTAGCTCGCGTATAAGGTCGTAGTCATTACGACGCGCTCCTGCCGTCGTAGCGGAAGGAGCTCTCAGCCGGTGATGGCCGGTGCAACGGTGGGTAGCTATTGGGGTTTAGGCCTCGCTGACCGCTCAGCTCTACAGAGAGTTCCTTTCGAGGCGCCAGTAGCGCTCGGTGGATCGGCGGAAGGTTGAGCTTGCTCCCTTTCGTCGAAAAGCCGCGTAGCTCGCGGAGAAGCTCAATTGTCGTCAAGAGTCACTGACTCACAGTAACCCGTAACTTCGGTTACAAACCTAGCGAGACTCTCTCGTTCTGTTTTAGGGTTGATCAGTGCCTGGGGCTCGTTCACGTCGGACCACCCCGCGTACTGTAGGCCACTTCTCTTCCTCCGCACCTCCTTTAGGTGCCGCGCCACTGCACCAACGGCGCACGCTAGGCCGTAGGGCATTCCCCCTCTTCTGTAGGACCTACTGTTAGCCTTTTCTTTTCAGAAAAAGCATAATTGTCGTGCCCACCCATACCAAATAAAGCTCCTGCAAACACCACGATGGCAGATTCCGCCGGTGTCTCCCCCGCCCTAGCCCGCAGCAAGGCTGCAGCTGAAGAGGCGCGAGAGTCGGCTGTTCCCGTCGACGTCAGCGTCCCGCTTGCCGCCGTCGAGGAGGTGTTGGCCGACAAGGATCGGCAGATCGCTGCGCAAGCGCAGGAACTGCTGAGCCAGCGTCGATTGATAACCGACCTCTGCGGCCCAAGTGAGTCCCCCACGTGGACAAGTACACTGCACATAACAATACATTCACCTGCATCTGGTGACTCATGCACCACTGTCCCACTGCGGCAGCTGACTCCAACGGCGGAACCAGCAGCCGCAGATGCGGACACAGAACACCACTACACTGGGCCCTGGCAGGTGGAGGGCCCACAACGCAAACAGAGAAACACCACGCAAACAAGCGAGCAACCACACTCGCAAGGTAGCCGAAAGGCGCTGCTACCTACACCAAAACCCACACTTCCGGTTAGGAACACCAATACAACAACAAACACGACCCGACCTGCGGTCAGCAACACCACACAAGTACGAACCGCAGCTACGCCCGCACAACAGAAGACTGGTTTTCCCCCAGTCGTAATCCAGAACTACGGGGACCTCAGCGTCCTCAACACAACATTCTCGGAAAGGCACTCACCTTGCACACTACACACGAAGTACTCTGGGGATAGGGCCTCACTGTACGTATCAACTAACAGTGAATATAAAGATCTCCTTATCTTCCTCAAAGAAAAGGAAATCGAACACTATACGTACAGGACCGCCGAAGAACGGACACAGCAGTACGTGGTAAAGGGAGTGGTCCCCAACACCCCAAACAACACAGTACAAGCGGCGCTTAACTTCCTTGGATTCGACTGCAAAAGTGCTTCCAGGATGACAGGCTTCCGCTCCCACCACCGTCTACCACACTACCTGGTCGAGATGGCGGACACGGCCGCCTCCCGCGGCCTTCTACAGATAAAAAGCCTTCTGCGGATGGACGTAAGGGTAGAAATCTACGAACCGCCACAGGTCCCTCAACAATGTAACAACTGCCAGCGGTTCGGTCATTCGGCCCTCCGCTGCGGCCTGGCACCCCGTTGCCGCGGATGCGCTGGCAAACACGCATCCAACGCATGTACACTAATACACGAAAACATACGCCGTTGCGCCAACTGTGGCCAAGCCCATGCGGCCAACTACAGGGGCTGCAACGTATACAGAGAGGCGCAGAGGCGCAAAAACCAACAGTCGAAGCCACCTAACGTCATAACACGACCAAGGCCCGCACCAAACCCTGTCAGGAATGGAGTGTCGTTCGCCATGGCTACACGCCCTGGAGGAGCGGTGCAGGCCACGGAACCTCTGCGCCCAGCGCACGCACCTATCACAACCGCTGCGACAGCAACACAATCGTCTCAGCCAACACACGACACTGCACCCACACCGGTACCAACACCAGCCCCCAGAAACAACACGACCCCACCCCCTGTAGCCACTGCCTGCGAACCTACACATGACACACAAGAAAACACACTAACACAAGGAACCCCAGAACCAAAAACCCAGAGAAGGCGTAGGCGAACACGTGTAAACAGGAGCGGGAACACACGTGCACCACAACAAAATACCCAGCGACAACAAAACAATGCCACACAGACACACAGTCAGCAAGCCAGCGACACCAGCACACGCACTACTCCACCCCCCCCCCCCCCCCCCCACATCTGACACACAGGCACCTCAAAATGTTCCACATAACAACAACACAAGCGCCAGCCCATCCATAACGCCAACACCAGCACCAGTGGCCGCCAACACCACAACCGAGCCACAGGCCGACACACACAACGCCAACACAACATCTGGGGGTTTATTGGAAACACTATTCCCCCGTCACACGACCACCCAGATCCATCACAAGATCTTGGCGGCCGTCGGCACACTCTTCACACAGCTCACGACTGCTCAACCCAGGCAGTACTTGGCTGCCATACAAACAGCGTTCACCACACTGTTTACACCCATACATGGATAACACACCACATCCCGCCCCCATCGCAAACAACCAGACACTGACACAGATCCTGTTCTGGAATGCAGACGGGATCAATAACAAAAGGGCGGAATTCGCCGCGCTCATGGAGCGTAAGGGTATCCTTATCGCACTGCTGAGCGAAACTAAGCTCAAACCACGCAACCAACTAAACTTCACCGGCTACTGCGTCTATCGTATCGACCGACCGGACGGCTCCGGTCACGGGGGAACAGCCATCATCATACACAAAGACATAGAACACACAAACATAGTGCTCCCTGAACTCGAAAAACTAGAGGCAACCGCCGTCAGGGTCATGTTCAACGGAGCCTACACTACACTGGTGTCAGTATACAACAGCCCTAAAAACATCAAAACACGCGACATCAGCACAATACTCAACATATCACCGCGCGTAATAGCCACTGGAGATCTTAACGCAAAACACCCGGACTGGAACTCACGAATACGAAACTCCAACGGCAAGAAACTATACGAACACGCACTAGGACGAAACTACATCACACTAGCACCGACCGAACCGACGCACATTCCCTACCGGAGGGGACACAGGCCAGACGTGTTAGACATGGCCCTCATCAAGGGCATAACAACGACACTCAACGTTGCCGTTGAAAACGATCTGCCCTCAAATCACCAACCCGTTATACTGTACATTGAAGAAACACTGCAGAACATGGAACAACGCAGGATGTTAGACTACAGGCGCGCGAATTGGACCCAGTTCAAGGAAACGCTTGACAGTCGCATCCCACCAACCCACGCGAGTAACGAGACAGCCCAAATTGACGAGGCAGTCGAAACCCTCACCGGCGCCGTCCAGGACGCAATAGCCGACACCATACCAATCCGCACGCCACAACAACACAGTGCTGCCCTACCCCAGGAAATCCTGGGCCTAATCTCAATGAGGAACCGCCTCAGGAGACACTGGCAGCGTACCAGGCGCCAGCACTCCAAACGGCACATTAAGAGCCTCCAGGGTATAATCCGGGAAAAAGTACAAACATTCAAGACACAACAGTGGGACCAGAAACTCGAAGGGCTAGACACCACGCGGCCTGGCGTGTGGCAGCTAGCCCGACACTTCACCAGGGAGAAACTGTACACCCCCACGTTACAAGGGCCAGACGGACCAGCATATTCTGCGGAAGAAAAAGCGGAACTGATGGCCCTCACACTCGCAGCGTCATTCACACCGAACCTGGATCCCTCAGACCCAGCATTCACACTTGCTACGGACGGACCAGGAGGTCACACGCATCTTGGCCCAACCAGCGCGCAACAACATCCGACAAGCTAGTACAGCAGAAATCAAATGGGCCATCATGCATACCACTGCTAGGAACGCCCCTGGTCACGATGGCACTCAAAACCGTGTCCTCCAGGAGTTCACGGACAAAGCTGTAGACTACCTAGCACACATTACGAATGCCATACTCAAGCACCGACACTTCCCCGCCTTTTGGAAGACGGCCAAGGTCCTGATGTTCAGGAAGCCGGGGAAAGACCACTCCCTCCCACAAAATTACCGACCCATCAGTCTGCTGTGCGCGCTCAGCAAGATCGTTGAGAAGGTAATACTAAAACGACTCACCAGGCACTGCATCACAAACGACACCCTGAGACCGGAGCAATTCGGTTTCAGGAATCACCACTCAACAACACAACAACTCCTCCGCGTCGTTGAATACATAACACACGGATACAACACAAGCAAGGCAACTGGGGCGGTGTTCCTGGACATCGAAAAGGCTTTCGATCGTCTATGGCACAACGGCCTAATACGCAAACTTAGTGACGCAAGGTTCCCCGACGGGCTCGTACGTCTCATACACTCATATCTCACGGACAGGAGTTTCAACACTGACGTGCAGGGCAAACAATCGACACGAATTGGTATACAGGCAGGAGTACCCCAAGGAAGTATCCTAGGCCCCTTACTGTTTAACCTCTACATTAACGACCTCCCAGCTACACATAACACGACGGTAGCAATCCACGCGGATGACACTGCCATCCTAGCGCAAGATTGGAAGCCGTCTAACATTAACTTACGACTACAGACCGCACTCAGAACGGCGGAGCCTTGGCTGGTGAAATGGCGTGTTAGAGTAAACGTCGACAAGCGCGAGGCCGTTCTGTTCACTAGAAGACCGAAGCAACTGTGCAAACATCAGCACTGCAACCCAATAACGCTACACACACGCCCAATACGTTTCCGCGAGAAGGTCAAATACCTCGGTGTCTGGCTGGACAGGAAACTACTCTGGGGGGACCACATTCAACACGTGACCAACAAAGCTAACGCGAGGCTCAAACAACTCTACCCTATGCTTAACAGGCGTAGCACACTGAACAGGAGGGTGTCTAGGTCCATGTACATGACACATATTAGACCCCTGATGACGTACGCAGCCCCTGTCTGGGGATACGCTGCGTCAACTCGCCTGCGCCGTCTGCAGCTCATACAGAACAAAGTACTCAAAATCATATGCAACGCTCCGCGCTACACACGCATCGCGGGCCTTCACCGGGAATACCGGCTAGATACAATCTTGCAGGTATTCCAAAAACTCTCCACACGACTGTACAATAACACGAGACACTCGCGCAACCCGTTTATCCTTTCTCTGGGTAACTACGACCACAACCATAGATGGAAGCAAAACAGACCAAAGACATTACTGGCTAGGAACTGAACATCTATGGTCTATAGAACGCTAACACGACAGTACTGGCGAGCCCCTGCAACACAGTTATTACTGGAAACCCAGATGTGCGACTAGCCGAAAAACAGGCAACCGCAGGGAAACCGTACTGTACACAGCACGCAAACCAGCCACACACACCCCCTACACAGTCTGTGAGCCGATCTATGACCGATCGCCCAATAATCCACAACGACCTTGAACCGTTGCAGGGACGCAGCAACTGCAGCAAGCGCCGCAACAAGCTCCAACAACGACAAAGGTAACGATGCACGATACCTCGAACTAACACAACCACACCTTGCATGCACTGTCGCAGATAGCAAGCCGCTACTGCCCTTACTACCCGTCCTACTGTCGCAGAGGTTTTTTTTCCCTTGGCTCTTGCCTTGGCACTTTTTTTCCTCTGCCCTTACAACCGCTATCCTTCAATCGTTTTCGACCACTTCTATCTCCTGATGGACCATGTTAATGAGTAATCTTACCCAGACGCATGGACAACATCACAGCCCGCATCCTGTGACGCCTGATTCAAAAACTAACATGTTTACGGAGGTGACAGTAGAACTTTTGGTTTGGTCACCACGTTGGTGTGGGCGTGGAGGGGCCCCATCCTTGTTGTAGTTATTACGTACATTACTGTGACCAAGAAAGTGCTGTAGGAAACAATGGAGCGCAATGTGAGATGGTAGATGGTTTAGCTTTTTGGCAAAGTTTATAAATAGTCTCTTCGAATTCTGTTTTCCATATTGTTAAAATAACAAGTCGTCCGAAAAATATTAAACATTTTCGTGGACCAAAATGTTCGCAGCTGAAATGAATGCACCAAATGAGCTTATTGACAAAATCGTCAGGAATGCAAAGTACCCATAGCTGGTTATCAACAGTGCAGCGTTTGAAGAGTATGTTGTTTCTAACGAGATAATAATGCCGAATCTGAGTGTGTGTCTTTTCATGCCATTTACTTTTGGTGTCTTTCCAAATCGGATCTGAATCTTGTTCATGAGCAATATCTTTTAAAGATGTGATTGAATTTTCCAAGACGATTTTCTGAATATAATGAATGCTGAAATTTATCTCGAGGTTGGTTTCCGTGTTACTTTTCTCAAGCAAAGCCGGTGCACATGGCAGTGCGTCCACAACAATGTTCTCCTTGCTGGGATTGTAGACTATTGTGAAGTGTAATTCTTGCAGAAACAATGCCCAACGGTTCAACCTGTCATGATTTAATTTTGAAGACGTTAGAAATTGTAATGCACGATGATCAGTGCATACTTTTACGTGTTCACCAGCAAGAAAGAAACGGAATTTGTTGAGTGCCCAAATGATAGCTAAAGCTTCTTATTCAGTAATGGAATAATTTTTTTTAGATTTTGCTAGTACGCTGCTAGCAAAAGCAATGGTTTTATGAACAGTTGTGTCATTTTCTATAACTTCTTGAAATAAATGCTCACCAAGACCCAATTTAGAAGAATCCGTGCTAAGGCAGAAATCTTGTGACAGATCTGGATGAGATAGTATTGGCGCATTAAGTAGCGTTTCTTTCAAAGAACTGAATTCCCACTGTGCATGTTCGTCCCAGTTCCAAATATTATTTTTTCCAGCGAGAGAACAAAGTTTTGGTGTTACTGGCATCTTTATATTCAGGAAACGACAGTGAAAATTTATGAGGCCTAGAAAATTGTGGCCTTTTTTTGTGGATGGAACTGGAACGGCGCAGATTGCTTATAACTTTTCAGGATCCGGCTGAATGCCTTCAGAAGAAATAATGTGTGCCAAATACTTCATCTATGTCCTACCGAAATCCGACTATTCCAAGTTAACTGTAATTCCATATTCTGCAAAAATACATACCACACTGTTGAGGATGCGATTATATTGTTCCCATGAGGATTCTGCTATTAGAATATCGTTCACAGATAACGTGATGTGACGTTTTAACAACACAGATACTATGAAATTTAGACCACGAATGAATGCTGCCGATGAAATGTTCAAACCAAAAGGAAGTTTCCGAAACTGATAACAAACACCGAAACAAAGAAAATCTGTGCATTTTCTACACTCTGGATGAAGTTAGATCTGATAAAAGCTGGATATCAGATCAATAGAAGACAACACTTTTTCACCATTAAAATTTTGGAGCTATTCTTTCAAAGTTTGCGGCCTGTCTGGTTCAGGAATGATGACAGTACCGATTTGTCTCGAATCTAAGACAAGCCTGATCGATCCATTTTTCTTCTCAACAACATGTAATGGATTGTTATATGAGCTTACTGCCGACCCAATAATGCCCTCTTCAAGCATAGATTGTATTTCTATTCTAACACGGAATTACGTATGGTCTAAAACAAAATTTAGTATGATCACGAACACGAAACTGGTATTGAAATCCCTTGACTGTTCCTGTTTTGCGAGTAGAAACTGTGGAATCTGGTTGTAAAATGTCAAAACGGTCCTGCCTATCGGTGTCAATAGATTTCTCAATTGTTTGAATTTTATTGTTAATTAAGTCATTAGTATCAAATACGTCATCGATACTTGCAGAGTGATTGTTACTGTCAAGTTCTGTCGAAAGTTCCGAAATGTTGTCTAACAAGAGGTAAGGCTGATTAGTTTCCTAGTCAGGTTTGAGGTCCAGTCTTCAAATTTCAAAGCTCTTGACTTACATTCTTTCTCTATAGCCAATAATTTCACTGCACAATAACAACTGTAATGTTAGATATGACAGCGCCACTAAAGAGGAGACACTAAATACAATTTTCCGAAATGTCTCTACGAAAACAAGAAGCAGTAAATATTCCAGAATTCCGATCAATAACAGCTGACAACATGAATAACTTAGAAGCAAATACCCTCGGTGTAGCGAAGCAACTCAAGCCACGTAATGAAAGCAGTTTTTCGATACAGACTATGTACCAGACTATGTTTATTTCGCTCATGTAATAGCTCAATGTTTGGCATTAATTTACAACGTTTTCCTCGACGAAGTAAACCCGCATGAAGTGAGAATGAAAATAGCTGCTTCAGTTGTGACTTTGTATTGTTATAAACGTGACCGACTTCGAGAAAACTGTATTCCCGTTTTGAGTACACATTTACTGAAACAAGGGAGGAAATATAGTGTAAATCCGTGTAGTATTCAAGGAATTGTAAAGACGTAACCACCGATGGCCACTAATTTACAAGCATAGCCATAAAGGAGCGAGAGGGATTATCAGCTTGGAAAAGAGGGAACGCGGAAAGTGAAACAATTGTATGGGCCCTTGAACAATGTCAGCGAAAAACCGAGCAAAAGTTGAGAGTACTATGACCGAACGATAGGATGAGGAATTCACATAGTCAGCAGCGAGGTGGTCGTATGTCGTAGACACTACACTACACTGCACGGTTATTCAGTTGAAGCTGTAGACACTCCCATTCAACAAATTAAAGCTAAAGTGCTTGGGAAGAATGATCACGGGAGCACCCGACGCCCTTTGAGAAGGGTGGCTCATATATCTCTTACAGCTAAATCCCTAGCTTAGGAATAATTTCCGATAAGCTTGGCAAATGGATTAAGAAACCCAGCATAACGCCGCTTTTTCCATTCCACAGAGCTTTGGTTTACAGTATAAATTCCATGAAAATTCTGGAATTTATCAAATTCGCTGCAGCATCTGCCATTGCTTTTACGCGGGGCTGTATGGACGTACATTAAGATCCGGTTTAAAGAAAATAGAGACGGCCATAATTCCAAATCTGTTCTTCCTCACCACTTAAAATAAAATCAGCACTCCACGTCTGATATAGATGCTAGTGTCTTCCACCTCAGAGGAGGCGTCTTTAACATTCTATAGGAAGTAGAAATCTTTACTAGAGTCCGTTAGGCTAAATTTATACCAGAGCCCGTTAGGCTCCCTTAACGAAGAAAGGACGCTAGAGCATTGGATCCTATTGAAAAATTATAACTTCCTGAAATAACATTCAAGCGTTATCCAATGTTTGGGCTACTCCTCGCGACTCTTGCATCTAAATTATTGTGTATTAGATCTACTATTTTCACATGTTTTCACTAACCCTGATTTCCTCCGCACGTGACCCTCCCCTCCCGCCTCGCCTGTCTATTACAATATACCCATTTCTCTTGCATTTCTGTTCTATCTCACCGAAACTTTCGTTTTCTGTTTACTTTTTACCGTTGTTCATTATTTTAAGTTGCAGTCGTTTTTACTTCCAAACTAGCAATACTAGAATGCTGATCCCCTGTCTTCAACCCTCTCCCCTCCCCTCCGCCTTCCCCCTTTCTACCTTTCACTTTCGTTTTCATTCTCCTGACTGCTCACCCATTCTAGTCAATATTAGTACTCTCTTTTATAATAGTAGTTTACAAATATTGTCTTATTCGCGAAGAATTATCATGCTTGTACACACGTTGCGTAAGTACTCTTAATTTTTATATCTTTTCCTGACATCATTTTGTAACCTTCCTTATGAATATCACTTTTCCACCAGGTATTACTACATTTGTGCTCATACGGCATTACTGGTTTTAACATATTATTAGTAATTCGTTTTGTAGTATCAATCCTCTTACTATGGCACTGTAGACTTACTACCTTTTACAATATTTTGTATTTTCACTTACAATCCAATTCTAAATTTTAACTTTTTGCGTGCCTTTGGGTTAGTCAGCCGTCATAGTTCATCATTTACTTTTTCCACCACAGGTTGCTTCTACTCTCCAGTCACTCATACTGGTTGCTAGTTTAACTTTTACGGGTCGCTTCCCGCTCGCAACAATATGTAACAGACCGTAATGGCTGCCTCTTCTACTATGCAGCCTGATGTCTGAGGAATGCGACCACCTCGCAGCTGACTTTGTGAGTTCCTCTTTACATTGTACGGTTTAGTACTGTAACTTTTGCTCTCATGGTTAATGGTCCCATACAACTGATTTCCCTTTATGTATCCCCCTTTTCCAACTAATTTACCTGATCATACTTTCCCGGTTATGCTTATAAGTGAATTACCTTCGGTAGTTACTTTTTTACAATTCCATGTGTACGACACTAACTTATACTATATTTCCTTCCTTGTTTCAGGAAATTAGTACATCTCAAGATGGAAATATAATTATCCCCACAACCGGTCGCAACTGAAACCGATATTTTCAATCTCATCACGTGTCTAAGTTCCGAATCTTCTGATAACAAAATCCTACTTAAAGACTGAAAAGTAGCATAGGTCACATAGATGCACAAGTAATCTGCTGAATATTAGACCTGTATCACTGACATCAATGTACAGTAGGATTTTGGGAACACATACTGTGTTCGAACGTCATGAAATACCTCGAAGAAAACGATTTATTGACACGTTCCCCAAGGAAGTTTTATAGGCGTCCTGCTATTCCTAATCTATACAAACGATATATGAGACAATCTGAGCAGACCTATTAGATTATCTGCAGCTGATGTTTTCATTTGAAAATTTAGTAAATTCATCATAAGACAGAAACGATGGCAACATGAATTAGACAAGTTATCACTATGATGCGAAAAGTGTCAATCGTTTCTAAACAATAGGACGTGCCAGTTCCTCCTCACTCGTGCCAAAAGCGAGCAAACAGTTATAAAGGTTGTAGCTGAAGCTACGTACTTAGGGATTAGATTTATATTCAATCTAAATTAAAACTATTGCATAAAAATGTCACGGGAAAAGCGAATCATAGACCGCATTTTATTGACAGTACAATTACAAGGTGGAATAAATCTGCTAGAGAGACAACCTGCATTAGTCTCGTCCATCCTCATCTGGAGTATTATTGCGTGGTAAGGTATCCTTAGCACCTTAGCAGTTGGAACTGACATTGAAAAAGCTCAGAGAAGGTGTGGTCTTATTGGGTAGTATCACGAAATAGGGGAGAGGGTATCACGGTTATGACACGCGCTTTGTGGTGATAATTTTTAAAACAAGGCGTCTTTCGTGCCGCAAAATTTATTCAGCAAATTAGAATCAACAACTTTCTCCTTAAAATGCAAAATTATTTTGCAGACTTCCGCATACATAGGGAGAAATGATAAAACAAGAGTTACCAGATCTCGCACGGAAACATTTAGCCGTTAGTTTTTCCCGTCGTAAAGTTCGAGAGTAGAACGGTCGAGAAATAATCGGAATATGGTTTGATGAATCTAAAGGTAAGTGCTTACGTTTGAACTGCAGACATGTCATCTACATGTAGATGGAGATACTCAAATGAAGGTGTAAGTTATGATATTATACATGGATATTACAACACACTGCAAGCAACCGCCACTGTTTACAATGCGTCTGTGCGTTACTTTTCCAGTAGGATGTGCTAACACCACCAAGGACTTAATCTGGTGGATATTACGGATAGGGTAAAGCTGTTTGGATAAAGCACTTAATAACACTGTACCCTGAAGCAGGGTTCGGTTTGTCGATGTGGTAGTCAATACGTAGCATGTACACTGCCTGATCGAAACTGTCCCGAATCCCTATGTAGCTGTCTCACGAGAGGCGAAACCATCAGTATAGAAAGTTTTGTATAAAAATTCGCGTTATTATTGCGTTCTGAATACAGAAGCAATGACAGCAGAATGGCTCGATCAGGAAAGTTCAGTAACTTCGTACGTGGCCTCGTCATTGAATTACAGCTGACTAACAGAACCACGATAAGCACGTTAACCCCTCGGAAGCTGCCCAGGTCGACTAATGGTGATGTGATTGTGAAGTGAAAACGTGAAGGAACAATTACAGCTAAACCAAGACTAAATAGATCGCATGTACAGCTATTACCACTGTCATACATTAGGAATAGATCTGGCCGAGGAGCTGAAAAAAGTCTGGTCCTACGTAAATCCACTGAGCGGGACTAAGGCTTCCACCCAGTCACTCGTCCAACAGTCTGATATAGCAACAGAAGACAGCAAGAGGGAAGCTGAAATTTTAAATTTCGCGTTTAAGAAATCGCTCACGCAGTGCGCTGTCGCAAAGATACAATTGTTTCGCATCGCACGGTCTCCCGTACGGTGGATATAGTTATAGGCGTCCCCGGCGAAGAGAAACATCTGAAAGGATTGGAAAAAAATAAGTCGCCAGATCAGGATGAAACCTCAGTTCGGTCTTACTAAGAATACTCAACAGAACTGGCTCTTTCAGTAGCTTGTTTTTATCGCGAATCTCTCGTCCAGCGCGAATTTCCAAGCAACTACAAAAAAGCGCAGGTGACTCCTATATACAGGGTGTTACAAAAAGGTACGGCCAAACTTTCAGGAAACATTCCTCACACACAAAGAAAGAAAATATGTTGTTTGGACATTTGTCCGGAAACGCTTACTTTCCATGTTAGAGCTCATTTTATTACTTCTCTTCAAATCACATTAATCATGGAATGGAGACACACAGCAACAGAACATACCAGCGTGACTTCAAACACTTTGTTACAGGAAATGTTCAAAATGTCCTTCGTTAGCGAGGATACATGCATCCACCCTCTGTCCCATGGAATCCCTGACGCGCTGATGCAGCCCTCGAGAATGGCGTATTGTATCACAGCCGTCCACAATACGAGCACGAAGAGTCTCTACATTTGGTACCGGGGTTGCGTAGACAAGAGCTTGCAAATGCCCCCATAAATGAAAGTCAAGAGGGTTGAGGTCAGGAGAGCGTGGAATTGGTCCGCCTCTACCAATCCATCGGTCACCGAATCTGTTGTTGAGAAGCGTGAAATCATGATAAGGAGTTCCATTGAGCGTAGGTGGAAGAACATGGGGCCCAATCAAGACATCACCAACAATGCCTGTCCAAACGTTAACAGAAAATCTGTGTTGATGACGTGATTGCACAATTGCGTGCGGATTCTCGTCAGCCCACTTATGTTGATTGCGAAAATTTTCAATTTGATCATCAGAATCGAGACAGTACAGTATATACTGATGAAACTAAAATGAGGACTAATATGGAAATTAAGCGTTTCCTGACACATGTCCGCATAATATATTTTCTTTCTTTGCGTGTGAGGAATGTTTCCTGAAACTTTGGCCGTACCTTTTTGTAACACCCTGTATATGAAGGGTGAACGAACGGACCATAAAAATTAAAGACCAATATGGTTAACATCGGTTTTCAGCAGCCTCAATGTAATAAATTTCATTGAGACGGAAAAGGTTTTGTCCACCAACCAGAACAGAATTAGAAAACATTGTTCGTGAGAAACTAAGCTTCCTCTTTTTTCGCACGACATCCTGCAAACAACCCATGAAGGGCAAAAGGTAGAGTCCATATTCAGAGATTCCCGAAAACGATTCGACACGGTGCCCCACAGCACACTGTTAACGAAAGAAGGTTCCTAGAAATGCAAGTGACCTGAAATCTTCTTAAGTTATTGAACCCAGCACAGCGTCCTCGACAGCGAGTGTTTATCATAGACATGAGTATCGTCATGGGTATCCCAGGGAAGTGTGATAGGAGCGCTGTCATTCTCTCAATACATAAATGATTTGGCAGACAGGGTAGGCAGCAATCTGCTGCTATTTGCTGATGACGCTGTGGAGTACGGGAAGGTGTCGTCGTTGGGTGGCAGAAGAAGGATACAA
The DNA here is from genome assembly GCF_021461395.2 of Schistocerca americana. Lineage (NCBI taxonomy): Eukaryota > Metazoa > Arthropoda > Insecta > Orthoptera > Acrididae > Schistocerca > Schistocerca americana. Next base: position 204,982,959 of record NC_060125.1, on the reverse strand, counting down.
GATGACAGATAAAATTGGTATTTGTTGTTGTGAGTGGCAACTAGCTCTAAATAGAGAAAAATGGAAGTTAATACGGATGTGCTGGAAAAACAATCCCTTAAGATTCAAATACCGTGTTAATAACGAGCTGCTTGAATCAGTTAAGTCGGTTAAAAATCTTGGCATAACGTCGGAAAGCGATACAAAATTGAACGAACATGTAAGTACTGCAACAGGGAAAGTGAAAAGTCGACTTCAGAGTGTTTGGAGAATTTTAAGAGTGTATGGGTCACCCGTACAGGATAACGCGTATAGAACACTAATAGTGAGACCCATTCTTGACTACTGTTCAGTTGTTTGGCTTCCCCAGCTGTCCAGATTAAAAGAAAACATTAAAGCAATTCAGAGGCGGACTGCTAGATTTGTTACTAATAGGTGGAATCAACATGCAAATAGTACGGAGATGCTATGTGAACTTAGATCGAAATCCCTGCAGGAAAAAGCATCGCTTCTTTCAAGGGAAACCATTGAGAAAATTAAGGGAGCCGACGTCTGATGCTCTCTGCTGAACAACTCTACTGCCACAAACGCACATTTCGCTGAAAGACTACAAAAATAAAATAAGAGATATTACGGCTCGTTTCTCCGCTAGCCCTGTTTGCGAATGGAACAGGGAATGAAATGACTACTAGTAGTACAGGGCGTCCGTCGTCATATACCATACGGTAGCTTGCGGACAATGTATGCTACCATCGGGAATTGCAGAAGTTGGTTATAAAAGTGGCATGAAGTCAGCGAAAGGAATCACTCGTGAGTACCAAATTGCTACCAGTAGCCGGCAGGGGTGGCCGAGCGGTTCTAGGCGCTACGGTCGCAGGTACGGATCCTACCTCGGGCACGGATGTGTGTAATGTCCTTAGGTTAGTTAGGTTTAAGTAGTTCTAAGTTCTAGGGGACTGATGACCTTAGAAGTTAAGTCCCATAGTGCTCAGAGCCATTTGAACCATTTACTACCAGTAGTCTACCGAGTGTAGTGACTGTGCGTCGAGAGGAGGTGCAGTGAATGCGGTGCCATGATGGAGAAGCTCCTCGTGAGTCACATATTATGCACTGCGTACAATAGGAAAAATATTCGGACACGATTGAGACAACGGTTTGTCGACAATAACGTTCCTAATATTGACTGGCCGGCCCAGAGCTCGGTCCTGAACCCAGTGGCACACTTTGGTGATGAGTAAGATCCTCGACATCGTTTCCGCGTTCAACAGCACTACTCTCTTTGGTATTGGGTGGGTGGCATTCTTCCATTGACATTGAGACACCTCATCGAAACTGTATAAAGAAGAGTTAAAGCCTTCATAAGGGTGAAGAGTGGAGGAATCCCAAATTAATATCCACTATAAGGTATCCGGATGATTCTGATCAGACAGTGTATTTCCTTCTTGTTGCGACTCGCAGAGGTTACGCTAATTGGCTGTAATTCAACTGTTTCCATACAACACTAATTGCTTGTGATGCAGAGTTTTGATATAATAGTCTCAAAATACAGGGAAGCGCCAAAGAAACTGGTATAGACATGCGTATTTAAATACAGAGGTATGTAAACAGGCAGAATACGGTGCTGCGGTCGGCAACACCTATGTAAGACAACAAGGGTTTGGCGTAGTTGTTAGATCCGTTACCTCTGCTACAGTGGCAGGTTACCAAGATTGAAGTGAGTTTGAACGTGGTTTTATAGTCGGCACGCAAGAGATGGGACACAGCATCTTCGACGTAGCGATGAAGTGTGGATTTTCCTGTACGGTCATTTCACGAGTGTACCATGAATATCAGGGATCACTGAAAACATCAAATCTCACACATCGCTGCTCCCGGAAAAACATCCTGCCAGAATTAGATCAACGATGAGTGAACGTGACGGAAGTGCAACCCTTCCTCAAATTGCTGCGGATTTCAATGCTGGACCATCAGCAAGTGTCAGCGTGTGTAGCATTCAAAGAAACTTCATGAGTATTGGCTCCCGGAGCCGAAGGCCCACTCATATACCCTTGATGACTGCACGACACAAAGCCTCACGTCTCGCCTGACCCCGTCAACACCGATATTGGACTGCTGATGACTGGAAACATGTTGCCTTGTCGGACGAGTCTCGTTTGAAATTCTATCGAGCGGGTGAACATGTACGGGTATGAAGACAGCCTCATGAATGCATGGACCCTGTGTGTCAGCAGAGGACTGTTCAAGCTGGTGGAGACTCTGTAATAGTGTGGGGCGTGTTTAGTTGGAGTGTTATGGGGCCCCTGATATGTCTACATATGACTGACAAGTGGCATGTACGTAAGCGTCGTGTCTGATCACCTGCATCCATTCATGTCCATTGTGCATTCAGACGGACTTGGGCAAGTCCATCACGCCGGTGCGACACTCCACACATTCAGAATTGCTACAGAGTGGCTCCAGGAACTGTTCTGAGCTTAAACACTTTCACTAGCTACCCGACCCCCCCCCCCCCCCCCCCCTTCCCCGACATGAATATTAATGAACAAATCTGAGATTCCTAGCAACGTGATGTTCAGAAGAGATCTCCACCCCCTCGTACTCTTACGGGTTTATGAAGAGCTCTGGAGGATACATGGTGACAGTTTCCTCCAGCACTATATCATATATCAGTCGAGTTCATGACACGTCGAGTTGCGGAACTTCTGCGTGCTCGCGGGGGCCCTACACGATATTAGGCAGGTGTATCAGTTTCTTTCGCTCTTCTGTGTAATAAACGGCTGATTTGTAATACAGTTTTCTCAGAGCAGCCATCCGTACTACCCCAACCCATTTCCGAACTGGACACAGAATTCATTCTCACAAATCTAAAGTTTAAAAAACTAATATTCTATTACTTTCGTCAGTGAAAATAAACATTGGAAACAAACAAGGTGCGCTTCTCAACAGATGGTACTGGAACATCCTGCGAGTAACACCCGTTGTGGCCTCAAGTACTCCCGAGCGCTGTCCGATTTAGCGGCACGCAGATTTCATGTGCTACACATTCTAATGCCTTCATGGCCTTTTCAACTTTTCGTGGATTAAACAAATACCAGAAAAATGTTCTACAAAATTGCATCTTAAATACAGTTGAAACCACTGGTGACCACGCCAACGCTGATCTCAAGCCCGGTTGAAAACTGAGGAAGGAGAGAGTAACAACTTGTTATAAAACGCTTGGTTCACCTGGCTACGGGTGATAGTACTTCGTAAGGCCCCTTTGTCAAGATTAAGACGAAATCTTCAAGACCAACGACGACAGAGGAGAGGGACTCTGAGACGCAAATCTGGTGGAAGAGATAACCTCTCTAGTCTAGAACGGTGATTAAGTCTTGGGGAATGTGTTTCTGAAGCTGTGGATAAAGCAAACACTCACAACGGGAAAGATACCTCTAATAAAAACTGAGAGGTCTTAATGCCTAAAGATGGCAGCCCCATGACATGATTTACTACACAGTGGACATTCACAATTACTGGTAAATTACGGACACTGAGAAACTGGAGCTGATTCAAAATCGTGTATTTTATGTACACTGCGAAGTGCAGAAGAAGAACTTCCGGTGATACAGCAAAAGCATCAAGAGTTATATTCTTCGGCCCTTTTATGAGACAGTTGCCTGCTGTAGTTGCTATTTAATTTTCAGGTTGTTTATTACAATCTGACAAGCACAGGGCTCAGAGTTACCGCCGTATACAATGTAACGCGTATGGCCTTTCCCACGAGCTCAGCCTCTACTCGTCCCACTTAGCCCTGTGCTACAGGACCAATTACCGCGGTATCTGACCAGTGTACTCTGATGTGCATAAGAATGGCCCCTCGCTACCTCTTCATTGCAGCCTTGATCGCGTCTTGTTATGTTACGCATTTATAATATACTTCTGAATGTATCTTTTCTAGAATCATAGCGGCTCTCATCAATAACCTCTAATCAATAACCAGGCACGCTGTGACGAGAATCGCTACGTCATGTATACTCGGAAAAAATTCACCACGAAGGAAATACCCGAATTTGACAGTAATCGATAAATATGATGTACATGTACAAACAAACAAATGTTTAGCACTTTCGAAAAATTGGATGATTTATCCAAGATAAAGAGTTTCACAAATTGAGCAAGTGAATAAGTCGTTGGTACATGTCAGGCCCTTATACAAGTAGTTATTAGGCTTGTAACGGATCAATAGGGTTGCTTGCACGGGGAGATATCGTGCCAGATTCTGTCCATTTGGCATGTTATATCGTCATATCCCGAGACGATTGAGGGACCTTCCCATGATGATACAAACGTTCTTAAATTGGGAGAGATCAGGCAACTTTTCTGATCAAGATAGCTTTTGGCAAGCACGAGGACACGCAGTAGCATATCAGGCCGTGTGCGGTCCGATATTACTTTGATGAAACGTAAGCCCAGGATGACTCTCCATGAGGGCAACAAAATGGGACGTAAGATATCGTCGACGCAGGGCTACACCGTAAGAGTGCCGTGGATGAAACGAAAGGAATCCTGCTATGGGAAGAATGACATCTCAGACAATGACTCCCAGTTGTCGGACCACATGGCGGACGAAAATCAGGTTGGTATCCTATCTCTGTCTGGAGCGCCTTCAGACACGTCTTCGATCTGTAATCTCGTCGACTGGAGTAGAATTGTTTTCAGCTTATCGTGGAATAAACAAATACCAGAAAAATGTTTTACAAAATTTCATCTTAAATACAGTTGGAACCACTGGCTTCGAACTGAGCCTTGATGACCTGTGAAGACGGATCTGGGGACGGCACGGCAGCGGTGGCACATCAACCTGAATTTCTCCCGCTGTAGAGCCAGACAACCAGGAGCGATGGTTTGGACTGCCATTTCTTTGGCTGTCATCCAGAGCAATCCTACAGCACAGTGGTGCGTCGACGATAATCTACGCCCCGTTCTGTTGCCCTAATGGCATGCCATCCTGGGCTTATACTTCAGCAAGATAATGTCCCCATCACAAGGCGAGAGTTTCTGCTGCTTGCCTTCGTTCTTGCCAAATCCTACATTTGACGATCTAATGTGCCAGTTGGACAGGATATGGAACGATATCCCACAGAAGGACATCCAACGATCGTATCAGTCAGTGCCAATCCGAATACCTGCTTGCATGGGGGCTAGAGGTCGGATAACGAGTTGTTTACTTGTTCAATTTGTGGATCCCTTTCTCTTGAATAAACCATCTAATTCTTCCAACATTTTAATTATTTGATTGTCTGTACATGTACATCACATCTACCGATTTCCATGCCATTCAGATAATTCCTTCGTGTTGCGCCTTTTTGTCTTAGAGTGTATGTGCATAGATACTAATGAGTTTTATAGTGGCATTTGGAACGTAGAAAATCATTCAGGTAGACGTAGCGCAACAGGACTCCATCTCGAATGAGAAGTGACGTTGAAGAGCAAATAAAACTACTCCTTAATCTAGACGAGCAATAATTTCGTGCTCCGATGTAATGAACTTGGTGAGTTTATTATCGTCCCTGTGAAACGATACCCTGCGTATGAGATTCCTTCTGGATACGAGCTTGCGCTACCTTTCGCTAGTATCGGAGACGTGATTACTCTAAATAATGGGACTTCGTGTTGTTTTATATGTCTTGTACAACATAGTAGTAGTTTTGTTTGCTATGTGTTAGGCAGATGTGTAATGATATACAGATTTCGTGTCCGTTACGGATAGAGTCGTTCAGTCATCTGGCCCAAATATTCAAAGGCGCTGCTAAGATAATAAGGTGATACTGACCTTAATTTTATACTCAAAAACAACCATGCTGCAACTTATGCCCTCTCTCTCTCCTTACGACAAATAGGTTATGTATGCCTTCTATACCTTTATTTAAAAAACACAGCTGCTACCACTTTAAAGTAAATGTCATTAGTGTGAATTGTATTAAGATTTCATCGTATTTCTTCTTGACTCTACAAGGTAGGCGTATTTCTAACAATGATTTTCTAATATATCCACATTCCCTGGCGCGAGTGTTGCGTTATACTACTCTCTGTCATTTATCTCAATTTTAAATGAAAAAGTTGAAGAAATCTAGTATATGTTTATCATCTTTTTACACAAGTGAAGCTGTAAATGTGGTGTAGCACAAATGGCCAGTAGCTGTAACAGCGTTATGGTTGGTTTATCCTTTAAGATATGCACCCGTCCTCTCCATATTGAGAATCATTTTTTAATGCAAATTCCTTGTTGACAAAAAAAAACTCCTGTTCGAACTTGGAAAAAGCCTCTAGTTACTGTATTACAGGTTATCAGGCGTTGATTATTAGCTCGTACTGATATAAAGTTTTCAAGAATACATATATTTCCACTAAATAAACAGTGGAGAGGTAGGATATCGGAGATGATATCAAAAAGAATCTTAATAATTCACGTTGAGAAGCAGTAGTCAAATTAGTTATTGAATATCTGAATTTTAGTAACCATTTTACTCTCGATTTGCGAGATTCAAACCAATAATAAAGTTCTGTCATATTCGACAGCGTACTTAAGTTTCTACAGATAGACTGTTTGTAATATTCAACTATGCGGTTTTCATTACAGATTTTTCGCTGTTGATCAATACATTTATTACACATTGATGGGTATATCAAGTTCGGTAAACATATCTTTCGTACCCTATTCAGTGAAGACAGTGTGTCTGGCACTAGATAAAAAAACTTTAGAGTAACAGTTTTTGTGTTATAAATAAGGAATCACCGTAACCTTCTGAATGTCTCGTTTGTATCTGGATTCTTCAATAAACCTTGTGACGGTACTATCCTCTCACGCGTTCACAGAACTATCTTTGCAACAGCTACACGAAACTCAGAAACTGGCTTTATTATTTTTTTTCGAGTCTCGAAATTTCCATTAAAAGCCAGTTAAGAAATTGAACGTCTTTTAGTATTTATCTGTTCTCAATCTGTAGCGGTAGCGAATTGTGTATTCCCGTATAGTACACATAGTCGGCTATGTTCATAAGTTATTAAAAAATTTACTTAGTGGTGTGACAAATGCAGTAGAAGCTATTGCCAGTTGTAGCAAATGGTTAATCTGATTGGACCTTCATTACTTCTGGAAGACGCTAGAAGCGAAGGCGTATTATCCGCTATGTCGTCCTAGAAGTCATACTGACTTCCCAAAGGTTAGCCTCCTAGGATAATTCGGTTGCGAGCGGGCACCACCTAACCGAAGTCGTGTGAAGTTAGCACCCCTTTTTCGAGAAATATACATTTTTTTCAGAGTTCTTGATAGATATGGCATAGTTCTAGAGTTCTTTGTACAAAATTTCAATATTTCTGGAGAATTTAGCGAAGAAAACAACAATATTCGAAAAAATTTTCGTATCGAAAACGTTCTTTGGTAATTTCCGCAAAATGTAAATAAGTACAAGAGTTCTGAGCACAGATCTGAGTAGAGCTCCAAGAGTCCTTTCGAAAATCCAAGTAACATTTTTTTGTGCAGCTAAGAGTTTACGAGACAATTGCATTTTAATGAGAAAATCTTTTCACTTACTGTGAAGTTGGCACCCTTTTTTTCAGAAATATATATTTTTTCAGAGTTCTTGATAGATATGGCATAGTTCTAGAGTTCTTTGTACAAAATTTCAATAGTTCTGCAGAATTTAGCGAAAAAAACAACAAAATTCGAAAAAATTTTCGTATCGAAAACGTTCTTTGGCAATTTCCGCAAAATGTAAGAGTTCTGAGCACAGTTCTGAACAGAGCTCCAAGAGTTCTTTCGAAAATCCAAGTAACATTTTTTTGTGCAGCTAATAGTTTGCGAGATAATTGCATTTCAATGAGAAAATATTTTCACTTACTGTGAAGTTGGCACCCTTTTTTTTAAAATATATATTTTTTTCAGAGTTCTTGATAGATATGGCATAGTTCTGGAGTTCTTTGTACAAAATTTCAATACTTCTGCAGAATTTAGCGAAGAAAACACAAAATTCGAAAACATTTTCGTATCGAAAACATTTTTTGTCAACTTTCGTAAAAATTAAACTTGTACAACAGTTCTGAGGACAGTTCTGAACAGAACCCCAAGAGCTCTGTCGAAAATCCCAACAACAATTTTCTATGGCGATAATGGTTTGAGATAAATTGATCTAATATGGGACACACTTTCTTTACGGAAAATATAAATATATTCGTACAACAGTTCTGATGACAGTTCTGGACACCACGTGAAGAGTTATATCGAAAATCCTAGTGAAATTTTTTTGTGCAGGTAATAGTTTAAGAGGTAATTGCAACTTAATTAGGAATTCCATAAGAGCACCTACTGTGAAGCTGGCACCCTTTTATTCACAAATGTATACTTTTTTCAGATTTCTTGATAGATATGCCATAGTTCTAGAGTTCTTTGTACAAAATTTCAATAGTTCTGCAGAATTTAGCGACGAAAACAACAATTCTCGAAAAAATTTTCGTATCGAAAATATTCTTTGTCAATTTTCGCAAATTGTAAATAAGTACAACAGTTCTGAGCACAGTTCTGAACAGAACTCCAAGAGTTCTATCGAAAACCCAAGTAACATTTTTTTGCGCAGCTAATAGTTTACGAGATAATTGCGATTTACGGAGAAAATCTTTTCACTTACTGTGAAGTTGGCACCCTTTTTTTCACAAATGTATACTTTTTTCAGATTTCTTGATAGATATGCCATAGTTCTAGAGTTCTTTGTACAAAATTTCAATAGTTCTACAGAATTTGGCGACGAAAACAATATTCGAAAAAATTTTCGTATCGAAAATATTCTTCGTCAATGTTCGCAAATTGTAAATAAGTACAACAGTTCTGAGTACAGTTCTGAACAGAACTCCAAGAGTTCTATCGAAAAGCCAAGTAACATTTTTTTGTGCAGCTAATAGTTTACGAGATAATTGCATTTTAATGAGAAAATCTTTTCACTTACTGTGAAGTTGGCACCCTTTTTTTCAGAAATATATATATTTTCAGAGTTCTTGATAGATATGGCATAGTTCTAGAGTTCTTTGTACAAAATTTCAATAGTTCTGCAGAATTTAGCGAAAAAAACAACAAAATTCGAAAAAATTTTCGTATCGAAAACGTTCTTTGGCAATTTCCGCAAAATGTAAGAGTTCTGAGCACAGTTCTGAACAGAGCTCCAAGAGTTCTTTCGAAAATCCAAGTAACATTTTTTTGTGCAGCTAATAGTTTACGAGATAATTGCATTTCAATGAGAAAATATTTTCACTTACTGTGAAGTTGGCACCCTTTTTTTTAAAATATATATTTTTTCTGAGTTCTTGATAGATATGGCATAGTTCTGGAGTTCTTTGTACAAAATTTCAATACTTCTGCAGAATTTAGCGAAGAAAACAACAAAATTCGAAAAAATTTTCGTATCGAAAACATTTTTTGTCAACTTTCGTAAAAATTAAACTTGTACAACAGTTCTGAGGACAGTTCTGAACAGAACCCCAAGAGCTCTATCGAAAATCCCAACAACAATTTTCTATGGCGATAATGGTATGAGATAAATTGATCTAATATGGGACACACTTTCTTTACGGAAAATATAAATATATTCGTACAACAGTTCTGATGACAGTTCTGGACACCACGTGAAGAGTTATATCGAAAATCCTAGTGAAATTTTTTTGTGCAGGTAATAGTTTAAGAGGTAATTGCAACTTAATTAGGAATTCCATAAGAGCACCTACTGTGAAGCTGGCACCCTTTTATTCACAAATGTATACTTTTTTCAGATTTCTTGATAGATATGCCATAGTTCTAGAGTTCTTTGTACAAAATTTCAATAGTTCTGCAGAATTTAGCGACGAAAACAACAATTCTCGAAAAAATTTTCGTATCGAAAATATTCTTTGTCAATTTTCGCAAATTGTAAATAAGTACAACAGTTCTGAGCACAGTTCTGAACAGAACTCCAAGAGTTCTATCGAAAACCCAAGTAACATTTTTTTGCGCAGCTAATAGTTTACGAGATAATTGCGATTTACGGAGAAAATCTTTTCACTTACTGTGAAGTTGGCACCCTTTTTTTCACAAATGTATACTTTTTTCAGATTTCTTGATAGATATGCCATAGTTCTAGAGTTCTTTGTACAAAATTTCAATAGTTCTACAGAATTTGGCGACGAAAACAATATTCGAAAAAATTTTCGTATCGAAAATATTCTTCGTCAATGTTCGCAAATTGTAAATAAGTACAACAGTTCTGAGCACAGTTCTGAACAGAACTCCAAGAGTTCTATCGAAAAGCCAAGTAACATTTTTTTGTGCAGCTAATAGTTTACGAGATAATTGCATTTTAATGAGAAAATCTTTTCACTTACTGTGAAGTTGGCACCCTTTTTTTTAGAAATATATATTTATTTCAGAGTTCTTGATAGATATGGCATAGTTCTAGAGTTCTTTGTACAAAATTTCAATAGTTCTGCAGAATGTAGCGAAGAAAACAACAAAATTGGAAAACATTTTCGTATCGAAAACATTTTTTGTCAATTTTCGTAAAAATTAAACTTGTACAACAGTTCTGAGGACAGTTCTGAACAGAACCCCAAGAGCTCTATCGAAAATCCCAACAACATTTTTCTATGGCGATAATGGTTTGAGATAAATTGATTTAATATGGGACACATTTTCTTTACGGAAAATATAAATATATTCGTACAATAGTTCTGATGACAGTTCTGGACACCACGTGAAGAGTTCTATCGAAAATCCTAGTGAAATTTTTTTGTGCAGGTAATAGTTTAAGAGGTAACTGCAACTTAATTAAGAATTCCATAAGAGCACCTACTGTGAAGCTGGCAACCTTTTTTTCAGAAATGTATACTTTTTTCAGATTTCTTGATAGATATGGCATAGTTCTAGAGTTCTTTGTACAAAATTTCAATAGTTCTGCAGAATTTAACGAAGAAAAGAACAATACTCGAAAAAAATTTCGTATAGCAAACATTCGTTATTAATTTTCGCAAAAAGTAAATTCGGACAACAGTTCTGAGGGCAGTTCTGAACAGAACCCCAATAGTTCTATAGAATATCCTAATTACAATTTTTTTTGCAGCTAACACGTTACGATATAGTTGCAATTTAATTAGGGAACCTCTTCACTTACTGTGAAGTTGGAATCCTTTTCTTCAGAAATATATCTATATTTTTAGAGTTCTTGATAGAAATGTCATAGTTCTAGAGTTATTTGTACAAAATTTGAATAGTCCTGCATAATTTAGCGAAAAAAACAACAATACTCGAAAAATTTTTCGTATCGAATACATTCTTTGTCAATTTTCGCAAAAAGTGAATTCGTACAACAGTTCTGAACAGAACACCAAGAGCTCTATCGAAAATGCTAATAACATCTTTTTGTGGCGCTGATAGTTTATACGGCAACTGCTTTGATGTTAGACCCACTTTCTCCACAGAAAAAGTAAATTCGTTCAACAGTTTTGATGAACAGTTCTGGTTAACACGTCAAGACTTCTATCTATAATCATAATAACATTTTTTGTGGTTGTAATAGTTTGTATGGTAATTGATTAATTGTGGGGCACTCTTACTCAAAAAAAAAAAATTCTGTCTGTTCGTATGCTCTGATGCCAGCTCTGGATAGCATTGTAAGAGTTCTATCGAAAAAACTAGTAACATATTCTGTGCAGGTAATTGTTTACGTAGTAACTGCCATTATTAAGGAATGCTTATGAGCATTTTCCGTGAAGTTTGAACCCCTTTTACGATAAATATAAATTTTTTTCACAGTTCTTGATATATATGCAATAGTTCTAGATTTCCCTGCTCAAAACACGAATAGTTCTACAGAATTTCGGGAAGAAAACAATAACACGGCAAAATTTTGGTATGGTAAAAAATTATTTGTCAGTTTGGAAAAAATAAATTTGTATAACAGTTCTGTTGGCAGTTCTGGATAGCACCGGAAGAGTTGCATTGAAAATGATAAGAACATTTTTGTGGCGATAATAGTTTATACAATAATTGTTTTAATCTGATACTCACTTTATCTAATATAGCAAAATTCGTAGAATAGTTCTGATGACAGTTCTGAATATCACCCACAGAGTTCTACCAAAAACTATAATAACATTATTTGTGACGATGACATTATATGAGATAATTAATGTGGGACTCACTTTTGTCATGTAAAAGTAATAAATTCGTACAAAAGATCTGACAGCATTTCTTAATACGACCCTAAGAGTTCTACCGACAACTGTAATAACATTTTTTGTGGGGATAACAGTTAATGAGATAATAGCATTTTCGAGAGACCCACTTGGTCTACATTATAGTAAATTGGCACAACCCTTTTGCTGCCAGTTCTGGATAGCACCGAAAGAGTTCTTTTAAAAACCCTCATAACATTTTTATGGTGCCAGTAGATTATGAAATAGATTGTGTGTTCTCTCTGCAGTGGGTGTGCGCCGATGTGAAACTTACTGGCAGATAAAAACTGTGTGCCGGACCGGGTCTCTAACCCCAGGCTGTGACCAAAGAATATCGTCACAATATCCTTTCGTCCAGGAGCGCTTCTTCTGCAATTTTCGTAGGACAACTTCTACGAAATTGGGAACGCAGGAGATGAAGTACTGCTGGAAGTACAGCTATGAGTACGATCGTAAATTCTCACTTTTATTTTGGAAAACCGAAAATCGAAAACCGGATGTATATTCTACTAAATACAAAAAGTCTAAATGTTCAGCACTATACAAATGCCAGTACACCTTCTTAAGACTGACTGTAGTAACTGTAGGTGGAAGCGTGGGATGTGCACGCTTAGATGATTCAAGGAGAGAAGGCTCGTCAGTGCAAAACAAACAGATGGCTGAGAGAGCAGATACATTCACACGCGCCACTAACCAGATGGTGTCACACCTGTCGAGAATCGCACCAGAGGTACAATGAGCTGTGGTGGAGTGCTGTTGGCGTGGTTACTATGCAACTTACTTGATGGGCATCAATGCACCGTTATATTAATGTACAATACTTGAGAAACAATGTCATTCACACACTCCGAGTTCCTTATCACTCAGTACTAGACCAAATTACCGGCCTTTATAAGCAGCCTATGTACCTCACCGACTACACATCTTCGTGTTATAAGAAAAAAAAGAGAAAAATACCAAGGGACACAAAATATGAATCCGGATAAACCGGAAATCCGGATTATTGAGGACCAAATAAACGAGGTTCTTATTTACAAATTTCGAACTTCTTATTAACTTTAATACTGTATCCCCTCAACATTATAACATCTCTATCAGTCATGTATTGAATTAGGATTTAAACATACTACTTAGTTCGTTTGTACGATATATTCAGTAAATATACTTACATTTCTATACATTGTAAAGACTTTTAACTCTCGCTGTAGTGTAACTCATCAAACTTCCACACTTCCTTTCTAACTAGAACAAATGTTTGCAACAATATTAACGACATCAATTTCAAATTTATTCGTTACACACAGCACATGTTTTTATGTATCCTAGCGGCTGGTGATGTTGCAATATAACTTTCATCCATGAGGGTCCTGGGCATATTTTTAGCTGTTAGTGGGTCCTGGATGTCATGAGAGTTCAAAACAATTACTGTTTTACGTGATAAAATTCATCTGGTTCTTCCTGATTCTAAAAATATACACTTCATGTGTGCCTTTCATTGTTGTATGTATGATTCAGTATCGACGCTAATGCTCTCTTGATGAGATATGAGCCGATTGCTCGTTTTTATCCACTGTGCCCTTTCGTATTTCATTTCAGCGATTCGTTTATTTGTTTATCAACGTAGTAAGTAGTACAAAGCTAATCCAGAATGTAAACTGCACTTAAATTCTGTTTGAACTGTTTAATAGTCAGTGTCCGGTGTCTGAACGTCAAATATCAGATTATTACACTGCGCCTGGTTGCGTTATTTTATAGGAATTTTATTATTTTAAGTGGGAAGTACTAGATAATGTTGAAGAAATTCGAAGCATATTGTTCGAAGAGCATAATATTATTCGAAATTTACCTGTACCAATAGGTGCAGCCAAAGCAGCATTTGTGATGCTGTAATTACCTCATAGATAACGATATTTGTCTACTGTAGTTTTGTATTCCAATCAGAATTTTGAGAGCATCAAAGCCTCATTTCAGCGTGAGAGAGGGGTAAAATCAATAGATGATATTGAATTGAAAGCCTTCATCAGTCTCTTGTTTTTAATTGTTGTTAACAAAAGTAACAGATAAAGCCTGGAAGATCTGTGTGGAACTGATGGTGATGGCATTGAAAAATTTCACCTCGCAAACGAACATAAAACGTTTCAAATTTATTCTGGAGAGCCTTAGATTTTACAGTCGCGCTATTCGTGATGAAAGGAGACAATTAGACAAGCTAACAGCTATTCGGGAAATATTTACTGTGTTTGTACGCAACTACCACAAATCTTACACCCTTGGAGAAAATGTTACAGTAGGCAAGAAGCTGGAAGGATTCTGTGGAAGGTACAGTTTTCGCCAATATGTATCAATCAAAACAAACGAGTATGGATTCTTAAGTGTGGATTCTTAAGTATTTTACCTGTACAATTTGGAAATATACGCTGTGTTGCAACCAGAAGGATTTACCAACTGAGCAATAAACAATTTGATGTTGTTCTGTGACTGTGTAAACCTATATATCAGTCAGGTCGAAATGTGAAAGCGGACAACTGGTTTACTAGTACTGGAATGATAATAGAGCTATGAAGGGAGAGTTTTTCTTTTGTTGGCATGATGAAGAAAAACAAGTGTGGAGATTTCTCTAGAGTTTGCTATCAGTAAAAGAAGGGCTGCCCACATTTCCTTTTTTGACTTCCACAAGACTGAACTCTAGTTTCCTCCGTACCTAAAAGGGGAAGTGAGTGATCCAGGCATCACGTTTGCATGAAGATAATTCGATAGATGCTGACATTGTAGATAAACGGAAGCCATCCACCGTAAATTTTAAAATAGCGTTAAGTGTAGTATTTTCACAGCGGATAAGCCGAATGCTTTGTACAACGCTGCAAGAAATGTGCGCCGCTGGTCAATGGTTGTATTTTTGTAATGATCAGTACAGTTGGAATCTATGCACAAGTGATTTATTGTGGCAACAGGAAGAATTGTATCAAAAGGAAAGGGTTCCTGAATCAGCTTTGTTATACAATGTTGTTTTCTTCGCTAAATTCTGCATAACTATTGAAATTTTGTACCGAGAACTCTGTAACTATGACTTATCTATCAAGAACTCTGAAAAAAATATATATTTCTGAAAAAAAGGGTGCCAGCTTCACAGTAGGAGCTCTAATGGGGTTCTTAATTAAGTTGCGATTACCTCTTAAACTATTACCTGCACTAAAAAATTCTACTAGGAATTTCGATAGAACTCTTCACGTGGTGTCCAGAACTGTCATCAGAACTGTTGTACGAATATATTTATATTTTCTGTAGAGAAAGTGTGTCCCACATTAAATCAATTTATCACAAACTATTATCGCCATAGAAAAATGTTATTAGGATTTTCGATAGAGCTCTTGGGGTTCTGTTCAGAACTGTCCTCAGAACTGTTGTACCAGTTTAATTTTTGCGAAAATTGACAAAAAATGATTTCGATAGAAAAATTTTTTCGAGTATTGTTGTTTTCTTCCCTAAATTCTGCAGAACTATTGAAATTTTGTACAAAGAACTCTAGAACTATGGCATACCTGTCAAGAACTGTGAAAGAAATATACATTTCTGAAGAAAAGGGTGCCAACTTCACAGTAAATGAAAAGATTTTCTCCTTAAATTGCAATTATTTCGTAAACTATTAGCTGCACAAAAAAATGATAATTGGGTTTTCGATAGAACTCTTGGAGTTCTGTTCAGAACTGTGCTCAGAACTGTTGTACTTATTTACAATTTGCGAAAATTGACGAAGAATGTCTTCGATACGAAAATTTTTTCGAATATTGTTTTCGTCGCTAAATTTTGCAGAACTATTGAAATTTTGTACAAAGAACTCTAGAACTATGGCATATCTATCAAGAAATCTGAAAAAAGCATACATTTGTGAAAAAAAGGGTGCCAACTTCACAGTAAGTGAAAAGATTTTCTCATTAAAATGCAATTATCTCGTAAACTATTAGCTGTACAAAAAAATGTTACTTGGATTTTCGAAAGAACTCTTGGAGCTCTGTTCAGAACTGTGTTCTGAACTCTTGTACTTATTTACATTTTGCGGAAATTGCCAAAGAACGTTTTCGATACGAAAATTTTTTCGAGTATTGTTGTTTTCGTCGCTAAATTCTGCAGAACTATTGAAATTTTGTACAAAGAACTCTAGAACTATGCCATATCTATCAAGAACTCTGAAAAAAAAAATATCTTTCTGAAAAAAAGGGTGCCAACTTCACAGTAAGTGAAAAGATTTTCTCATTTAAATGCAATTATCTCGTAAACTATTAGCTGCACAAAAAAACGTTACTTGGATTTTCGAAAGAACTCTTGGAGCTCTGTTCAGAACTGTGCTCAGAACTCTTGTACTTATTTACATTTTGCGGAAATTGCCAAAGAACGTTTTCGATACGAAAATTTTTTCGAATATTGTTGTTTTCTTCGCTAAATTCTGCAGAACTATTGAAATTTTGTACAAAGAACTCTAGAACTATTCCATATCTATCAAGAATTCTGAAAAAAATGTATATTTCTCGAAAAAGGGGTGCTAACTTCACACGACTCCTAACCGACTTGGGACATAGACCAATGAAGATACGATGGAATGCATTCAACGTGATGATTTACTATGGCACGGAAAGCGTGGTAAGTGTTTTGACTAACGTAGTCGAATTAACAGGCGTGACCAACGAGAGATTATTTTCTTAAATGTTTCGCTGGAAGAAATATGAACTCCACTTCGCAACCTAACCGGGGCACCAGAACGTCCACTTCTAACAGACATTTCTGCATATAGTAATGTTTTTACGCTTAGGTTATATTATAAAAATTTTTTTTAACTGTATATGAGAAATGGAAGCCGCAAATTAGTCTTCCGCGATCAGTGTAATAAATTCATAGAACTTCTATAAAAGATACCATGAAGTTACAACATTCTTATTTGTCGTCAGCACAAAATACATATCTCAGTATTTTTAAAGCAGTAAACCAACATGTAACAGTTAGAGAGTTCTGCATGTCCTAGTGTTTTTACTCATAGGTTACATATATAAACAAAGCTTTTTATCTGAAAACAGCATAGCGATACTACGGATGAGCTTTTCACTATCGCCGTCAGAAATACATAGAACTCCTATAAAAAAAATTACCATAAAGGTACCAAGTTACAGAACTCTGAATACTATATACATCGGTATTAGTCGTCCACAAGTATTATATATCTCAATATTTTCCAAAAAGTGTTGTTTGATAGTGGTTAAGGAGTTTGACTCGCCTCCGGGAGAAGCAGGATTCATTACCTTGTCTGCTTATCGTAATTTTGGTTTTCGACGTTGTTCTAAATTGGCTGAAGCGGATCCCAAGACGGTATCTTTGGAAAGCAAGTGAGTGGCATCACTCACCCCCCTTGTCCATCCCGAATTAGTGCTCCATCCTTAAGGGCTTTGTTATCGGCTTCCCATTATCATGTTTCAATATGTTTCAACATCGCCGGAAAATTATAATACCCTTAATACAGTTCCATCACGTCACAGACACTTTGAGTAACAGAAAATGCATAATCACCACTAAGACATCATGAAAATTAACGATTAGACATTGCAAAACAGCGTTGTAATTGTCAGATAATGTGCTGAAAAGACTAAGTTGTTAAGAATACGTATGCGATTAAACAGATAGATCTGTTGGATCCGTGGTGTACACTAGCGAATGATGCTAAAAGGTCTCCATGGATCCCTCAGCTAGGTTCAGTATCTGGACTGAACTAATGGTGTGCCTCAGATCTGAACTCTCTATAAGGGAAGCTCTCTGTGTGGTGCACATATACAGTTTGTCTCAAGCTTGTGTTCATAAATTACTTTCCAAATACAGCAGCGGTTAAAACTTGATATTTTACATTCTTGAGGGTTTGCGCCGATAATAGCGGCAAAACGTCTATGCACGAGCTGTCCATTCTCAAGCTTTGAGCTGCGACCGAAATGTTTCTACTTACCATAGGCGTTACTGGCTCTAACGGACGAAAATGGGATATGCAGTCTGATTGCTGATCCAATAATTTATGTTCTGTTTGTATTGCGTATCAATTCCTGAACATAGCGGTGATAGTAAGGTCAAACAGGGAAATCAAAGCAATGTGTCTAAGAATTTCTGAGAATCATCTAACACAAAATTTAGTCACCACCAAGTTTTTCTCAATTTTACGGTAATATTATGTTGAGCTGTTACTTTGACATTCCATGAAAATGCGAAACCCTTGTACCACTGCATTAATATTAAACGGTTCGATGAATAGTCGGGAGACAATATGACCATACGTTACGAAGCAAGTGTGAAAAGTGAAGAGGGACCTACGACGTTATCTGCCGCTTTTCTGCTACGATATTTAATTGAGTGTCTTGATACATAAACCATGTCATAATTCATCATTCAGTGTAGGCTCTCACGGCCGAAATCTTTTTCAGTAAGAACTTCAACTTTGAGAAACCACGTTCGGTTTATAAAACCTCTTCTTAAACTTTCGTCTCCAATTGCCGGAGACATTTTTCGAGGTGAGATGGCAACTGTCACTACTGATTTTTCTTCTCTTCTTGACGATGGTTGTGACGAAATGCTACCAAACAAGTGGATGGATCTCCTTTGTGGATGGTCGACAAGGTGTAACTTTAACTTTATTGCAGTCTTTATAAGGGTCTTGGGCTTTGTGTACTTTAAGCCTTGTAGCATGTAAGTGAATTGTGAGGTGGATAGTTATTGTGGCACTTCGATTATCTCCCGAGGCACCCAGTCACGGTGCTAACGCTGGGGAGCTACTGATGCAACATATTCTAAATAACGTGATGTGTGTCGTAGGGCTTATATTAGGTCCATGAGCTTGCGTATCATTTGGATGATGGTTTCCTCTATGGCTATTAGGTTTACACTCTTCACGTAGGTCATGGGTTTTTGCCCACCTGGGCACCCAAAGTATTAGACGAAGACATCGATTTTGCAAAATCTGGATGGTTTTCATATTAGAGGTCCTGTTTGTTATGCAGCTGGAACAGCTATATAAAATAGCTGGAGGATTGTTGCCCTGTAAAAGCGCAGTTTTGTATCGACGTTCACCTGCGAGCTGGCCAGTAGGGGGTACAGATCGTAGTTGTGAAATCTTGATTCCCTAATCCTGTACATGCTGTTTGAAAAGTAACTTGTTGACGAATGTGATCCCAAGGAACTTGACGTCATAGTCCAGCAGGATTTCCTGCTGGTGAACAATCAATCTGTCTCTCAGATTCTGGCGACGTCGGGTAAACATCATCGTTTCGTCTTGTCTACATTGATAGCAAATGTACTTTCCTCGGCCCAGTCTGCTACCACCGTGAGTTGTTGTAGGCGAGCGATGCCCGCGTCGATTCTTCGGCTACTGGTCAGCAAGGTAGTGTCGTCCACGATTTGGACAAGCACCACCAGAGACAATAGTAGAACTTTGGCATAAATGGCAAAGAGTACTGGAGACTAAACAAAATTTTAACGGTTATCTTCACCCAGGTCTAAGGTGTTTTGAGCTTCACGTGTTGCTACAAAAACTTATACCATGTCCAGAGGAACATACCATCGACTGAGCCTTTGATGGCTCATTTCGGTGGTTTCGGTTGGCATAACTATTGGACAGGGTGCCGTTCATTGCAAAACTAAAGTAAGAGATTCTCCATTTCGTCCTCCCACACTTCCTGCCTATGTCCGACAGCTCGAAAGTGGAGTTCGCATGCCAATCTCTTCATTTATTTGCGGTCTTTGCGGTTAGGGAATCTTTGCCACTGCCTGTGAACTCAATTTTTAAGACATGAGGTCCTGCAACAGCGGGGAAAAGGTTTAATACAGGTTTAGAGCATATGACATTCTGATCGACGCCTGCCGAAACGCTCTCTTGATCTTGCCACTCAGGTCTGAAATGGCGTCATCGATTAATGAACTAGTTGATACGTCTTCTGTCGTCGAACGTTGTTGTGCAGCCAAGATCGGCACTGATGCCAGATGGTAATGGTCGTTGTTGGGTGGCGGGAATCATCTAGTGCCTCGCTAGGCAGCTTACGACAGGGCTGTGATCATATGATAATTCTTCAGCGTCGAGCAATGGAGATCAATACCGATATTATCGGGCATGACTACGTCGAGGGACTGTAGTTAACGTTTGTTGGAATAGGCGTTACAACTTCAGGTCCTAGCGTGATTGCCTGCACGCGTTCCTCTAAGTCATGCAGCCTCTCACCTTGAGGGTTGTTACATCGGGAATTCCAGACATAGTGTTAGACCTTAAGGTCCTAACACAAGATGACCTCGCCGAAGGCGAGACATTTACTGGCGTTGCGTCGAGGGAAATAAGAGGTGGGAGAGCGACTGGAACGTGCCTTATTCTTTTGTTGATGAAGATAGTCATAATTCGTCCCCACGCCACACCCACACACCCAGGCATAGGGACGATCTGTCCCATCACCCGATAATGTTTTTAAGTACGTATAAATGTGTAGAACACAGGTACGATCAGTCAAAAAGAGGATGTCTAGTTTGTATCTGTGGGTGATATCCTTCTGTTCTGATTTATTCTTGCTGACTCCACTGACATTTTATATACAAAGTGAAAGGTTTCCTTGTGTATAGACCTTTTGACCATAACTGGGAGCGAATGTTTTCATGTCTCCTTCAACCAGGGTGCGCTTTTAAATTTTTGGAATATTTCCTTGAGAACGGTGAAAATGTTTCTTTGTCGGATAGCAGTAACAAATTCTTAGATGCTGGAAAACATCC
This sequence comes from Schistocerca americana, assembly GCF_021461395.2. Taxonomy (NCBI): domain Eukaryota; kingdom Metazoa; phylum Arthropoda; class Insecta; order Orthoptera; family Acrididae; genus Schistocerca; species Schistocerca americana. The sequence goes on along the minus strand of NC_060125.1, from coordinate 204,961,977 downwards.
GTGGTAGGTCCCTCAAGTCGGAAGTCTCTCGTCGGACAGTTGCTGTGAACCTCGTTTCCTTGGTGGCAGTTGTGACAGGCTGTACAAGAGTTGTCCACCTTCGTTATGGAGGAGAGATTTTCTAATTGTCAACTTTGGTCAGTGTAGCGGTGACGGCGGATTATCACTGGCGCGTCACTGCAAGTTGGCCTCGGGCTATGTATGTCTTCAGGACTTGTTGAAATCTCTGGGATCCGATCCAAGTAGCTGGGTGCTCTCTTTCACAGTTTATTTCGTTCTGGTGTCTGTGTTTTGATGCAGCTCTTTGACAGATGGTGTGCATTTTACAAAGCGTGATGCCGGGCTACAATAGCTTGCAGTGTGAAAGAAACACTGACAGCATTTGCACTGTGGCAGTTCCTCTTTTGGCCGGAAACTTTTAATTTGCACCTAAGTATCTAACAAGTGACGAGTATTGTAGATTGAGTCACTGGATGGTCCTGCAGGAAAGGTAACACAGTACACCTCGATTGGCCATTAGTTTGTCAGTGGTTTCATCCTTCGACTTCAATTGATGAAAGGAGGCTTGGTGAAATCCTTGTGCTCGGACTTTCAGTTCGACCTCTTTTGCCGTTATCTCAGTTGTTTGGTATTTAATTACTACTTTCAAGATCTTCTCTGCCGGCCTACGAGGAACTGGAGTCCGCTACGCTGGTCAGAAAGTGAATCAAAGTGGTACCTAATGGCATCGTCTTTATACATCGCTTTGATGGGACCAGTGGCAGGCTTCTTGAATTTAGCGTTTAACGTCAGGTAACGTCTGGTATATTGGATCTAGTATATTGAATCGTGATATTAAGTGCTGAATATTATGCACATATGTTGATGTAACTCAAGTAATTAAGAGGAGTGAAATATAAGCAGATTTACAAATCCGCTCTATCAAAGCTTTCAGTTTACAGAAAACGACATCGGCGATTTCATTTAAAAGCATTACCCTTGCACACAGTTTCGTAAAACCTATTTTCCATTTACGCCTTGGACCTGTGTCATTCCTCTCATGAGAATGAATTTACATATATGTTATAACGTAAACATAATCTAGCCATAAAATTAGACTAAAAGTGTATACTTGATGTCTTTATTTCCTTCAAGAAGTGTCAGCCATATAAGTATGGTGTGAGTTCATTACGTAAATGCTGAACATGATGTACGTGTAAATTACCGAAGTAAACTATAGGCCTACATCTAAGAGCTAAATTAACCGAGGAAGAGAAATGACGGCAAAACAAATCGGCATTTGATCTTCTGTGTAGTAATTTGCATACGTTCATGGACGTAGGGGCTATTCTGTTTGATGTCCTCCCGTGTGCTGCAACGACCGCCTCCTGAGACGTAATGTGCTACTGAAACGAAATTGAAGAAATGACCGTAGCGCGTTCGTCGCCACAACAATGCAAAGAATTTTTTCGTTCAGACACAAAAAAAGAAAAACAAATAGAGAAACGCTATCAGAGAGAAATTACAAGTCATCAGAAACCAGCAGTATGTATTAGACAAGCCACACCTTAGACGGTTTTGAAGTTGGATTAGAAATCATGCACATACAAAATAATGGAAGAATACTTGACTTGCTGGAGCCATCGACATTAACCATTCATCATATGAAGCGCTTAATATGAAAATGAATGACGGAACGAGATTTTTTAACAAGTAACGTAAAAGTAGGGAACTTTGTGACATTCTTAGCACTTTTTGTAACATAATTTCATACAAATACATACTGTGACATTTAATTACCTCTTATGTAGAATTTTATGACTCCTACCCCATAATTTTGATAGAAATATGGCCTTTATTCGTAATAAGGTATTCGGTTTTCTGCACAACATTCAGAACTCTAGGACAGGAAAAATAACAGCTACGATTATAACTTTCTTACAAATGTCCCCAGTTTTAAGAGTTTTGTTTCAGCTATATATAGGAATGCATATTTCATAAAGTTTGCCAGTTTGGTGAGACTTCTATTTCTAATCTTCTGAAAATCTGAATCTGTGACTGGAACGATATAAGACTGAAGAAAAGGTGTTGAGACAAAACTTTCGCATACTTATTTAAGTATCTGTTTAGTGGAACTGTATGAGAGAAAAACGGGTTGCATAACATTTATTTAGTACTATATCCTCTCCACGAGATAATTAGTTCAAACTGACAATCATTTGTTTACAAGTGCGATGTTATGAGAGAAAAGAAACAATCCTGACACATTTCGAAAAATGAAGAAACCGCTAGATGTATACAGGACCGGTGTCGGAACTTATCATCATCTGACGTGAAAAATAAAGTCACTTCATCATCTTAGGTCGTCTTCATTCCCGTGTTGTCATGGAACCAAATTATTCTTGTCAAAATGATTAAAGAAACAAAGCTTCTATAACATCCGTTGCCTCCGTGCTGCCCGACTGGGGACACAAACAGGAAAAGTAATTGTCCTGCGATTTTTCTATTTTTCCAAAATGGGCTTCTAAATTTGCGGCTGCCCCATAACAAGAAGTCTATGTTTAATCTTGGCACATTCAGTTCGATATTAGAAGTTGTACCTCAAATTTAGAAACAAATCTATAGTGCGACATAAAACATTGACCATTTTGCTAAATCATTCACAAAAGTCCTTAATGTTAGAAATGAGGCTTGTTTTCTACAATTTCAGTTCTCTCACTTATGTCAGCAAGTATGTGTGCTGTCACAAAATTACACCTATGATGTATGGAAATAACACCTTTCTCTTTCCAATGGGTGAAGAAAATTTTGATAAAATTTCATTCATACGCAGATGGATCTGTACATAAGTCTTATGAACTTCAGCTTACCCTCAGTTATTAAGCTCTCCTGAGTTTTCGGCAGAAGCAGAAAGTTTACTAGAAAATATACAAAAACCTCTTTCCACCTGTCCAGAAATTACCTTCAAGACCAGCCATCGGGTCGAGTGTAACGCACGTACTCGCGATTTCCATCACCAATGGTAGTGGTGTGCAAGAACACATTGCAGCAGAGGTATATGCTCAACGCTGACCTGAGCTACAGGATCAACGAGAACAATAGCTAGAACATGCCGTTCGTCAGAAAGTAATATCTCAGTCACAGAGGAGAAAACATTTACGGTGTCTTGGTTTATTTTAATGCAGATAAAAAGCTGTAGGTGCTTAGTAATAGTGGGTTACTGCTGGTATGAGGGCAGATAAGGATGTTATCTCTAAGCGAGCATCAACACCTGGCAGTCAACTCGGTGTGCAATATTCAGTATCATAATATGATCTGACCGACTCTTGCAGTCCTTAGGAAATCACCCTTCCCACATTTATCCACGCCAATTGTGTAGCTGAAAACGGTGGGAAAACAATTTCCTCACTCACCCTCCCACTTCTCTCTCTGGGCCAATAAGATGATTTAAATCAAGTTTTATATTTCCATCATCCTTGTTATTTCCACTCCAAGTGCGTGAATTTCGTCATTCTATGTATGTACGTCATACTGAAAAGAGCAACATGAAGAAGGCCCTGCTAAAATCAGCCACTGCATCCAGACAGAATAAAAAATGTAAAAAGACCGTTGCATTCGAAGATAAGTATTAGTTCATAAGTTTGTCTCATTATTATTAATATTCACTTATTAATATGTTCAATGTGTTTCACTTCAATTTCTTTTTCTTTTTTTTTTACAGCAGTGCAGTGACCCCTGATGCAGTGCATCAGAGATCAGCTCCAGCTGAAATGTCTGACCAGGTTTCGAGTTTCTGTTGACTGCACCATTACACAGGCAACAGCCCACAGTCGACCTACGTGATTTACTGGATCGTCTGTTCGAGCACCCTGCTCCACAACAGCAGCAGCAGCTGCAGTTAAGTTGTTTCAGAATATTGCTTTTCTCTAATACTTATAACATGGTTGCCAGTGGATCGAAACGGATGAATGTAGGCTAGACGCTAGATAGTGACTTTCACGTAACAACTGAAATTGAGAATGTTCGAAGAGTAGGTGCTAAAACGCAGTGTACAAGGTATGAGTGGGGCTTACCTCTTTAACAGAACGGAATGCACTGAGCGGAAGATGACAAACGATTAGGATCCATCTCATACACCTGTAGAGATTGACATGTTTGGCAGGAAGGTTTCCAGTATCGATGTGTGTGGAAAATCAACGCTGGATTGAACTTCTGCAGAGTAGTGCATTTACATAAAAGATTCAAATCGTATGATCCGGCGTGACCTATACTGTGCATTTGTAACCTGTCTGCGTCAAGGTATTGTAGATATGAGTTAATCAGAACAATGTGTTAGTTTCTGTACTGATGTGATATCAAAGTACGTAACTGCTGGCTGTCTCCATAAAATCCATACGAGAAGCATTTACATACGGAATACCAGTATTTTGTTGTTCCTGTAGGGTTGAATGTAATACCAGGTGAATTAAAGGCATACAGTTATTAGCAAGATATTGCAAAAACAGAAGTACTGTAATGTTTTAAGTATAATAATGACCGATAACCCATATACAGGTTGTCTATAACTGAGGTTTCAGTTTCAAATCGCTTTGGAAAGAGCACCATTGCTCAGAATGACATCAAATCTGACGCTGTGGGAAACATTATGAAAAATAATTACAGTAATTTTACCAAGAGGTTGCACTGTAAGCGTCTTAACGTAAATGTGGTCGGCTACAAATGACAGATGAATCAAAATACGACGGCTATGGTTTGAGTTGCACATTACACTACCCGTAATGTTAAATCTGCATGACTGCCCAAATTCAGCAGTCAACAGTTATGGTGGTTAATCCCATCCACCACGGCAAATTCATACCACTTCGGGGGGGGGGGGGGGGGGGGGGGGAAATTGGTTCATAATTTTTCTGAGCCCAGCACAAAATACAAAATGTCATTGGTTTTAATTGTTCGGCGGTGAGAAAAGTGTAAAAAACAAAATGACATTGGTTTCTAACCATCGTGACAATGGCGGAACGTACGTTCAGTAGGCTGTCCACCATTCCCTAAAAAGAGTTGAAATCAAGGAACAGCACATTCCACAACAGATCGGTGTATTACAGGGGTCACGTTCAGAATGCTCTGCACAATGCGTGCTTCAATTCAACTACGTTCGCAGTTGGAGCGCTGAAAACAGCCTCTTTCAGATAACCCCACAGCCAGAGGTCACATGGCCTAAGGTCAGGTGATCTGGACGGCTAGGCTGTGGGAAAACGGCAGCTGATAATTCTGGTATTTCTGTAATACCTCTGCGACAGCCGCTTCACTGGATGCACAATGTGCGGAGGAGCGCCATCTCCATATTGCATAAAAATTATCCCACTCGCACGTCAAAGGTGTTCAAGAGTTGTCATTGCTGCCCCAAAGATTCACAGAGTGCTTACCGGTGACGGTGCAGGTAAAAGGACCCGCAGGACTCATCTCCTGGAAAATCTACGGACCTACGACAAATGATCTCGTCATCCGACACCACACAGTCATCTTCGCAGAATGAAGTAGTCCCGGTTGATGTGTGTATGAGTTATCCATTGTCCATAGTCTGCAATTCTGTGTATTAACATGGCGTTTGAGATCGATATGTGCTTCGTCTGTCAACAGAACGTTCCATGGCCATTCATTGTCCACATCCATCTGGGCAAGAAACTCTAGGGCGTACGTTTTTCTTGCTGTCGTTTTGCTGGCAGGTTAGCAGGATGCAACTCCTAAACATAGGTTATTTTCTATGGATAGCAATGCAGAATTTGTCGTACGATTTTGTGCAGTGTGCTTGCAGGCATGTCCACTGTTCGGGCAATTCTCCATGCGCTGCAAGTTTGCACAATACCAGTCAACCCCTAACGCAGTTCTAGTGGCCCATCTTCGACAGACGTCGGAGGAACCGCTTTCTCCCCTTTGCCACATTCCACTTCAAAATAACCTGTCTTCTCGAATTTTGCAATCATTCTTTCCAGACCCTTAGTAAATATTGTAACATCGCATTTTTTCATACCGTTGGGAGTCTGGAATGTCTGCAGGACTACTGGCCCACAGTCAACGTTCTCGTAAAAAAAGTTTTCTATTTTTCCGCAACGTATTTCTGTGATTCTAAGTTCAGTCCATCTTCACATTTACAAATGTTCCTTCCTGAGAATAACCATTATTTACACTCACTTACATCAATGATAGAAGAAAATTTTGTGTAATGTTTACGCAATCACTGTAAGTCCTATAAATATATTATCTGTCCATTCATCACTTGTTCAACTAATTAAATTGATACAACAGTTCCTTTTGTTACAAACGTTTATTATTCATAGTTAAGAAACACTCGTGTTGTTCGTTTCGTAGTTGATTTGCTTAACGTCCCCCAATACGTGTGCACGTCAGTTATTTGACTATAAAATACTATACTTTATGACAAATTTCATTGATTACCTTTTTGTCTCACATAAGACTACTACCTTATTTATTCCTAGACATGTTAGCCTATAACTAGACTTCACCATAACCCATTATACACAGCCTATTGTACAAAAAATATTCTGAATATGTTATTACTGAAATCAGGTACCTACACACCGTGTTTGTTATATGACTGTTTGTCAAATACATTACTTTGGGAGATAGCTGTCAAAATAATTTCCATAGTACACAATGTTATTTACATGTATGCTAAGTAGTTATTGCAGTTGAACACCTACAAGTAGTTTCATTATATATTTCCTGCTGTAGGATGTACGTACGAATGGTAGTATTCGTGGTTCCTGTTGGCGTTCGTAAAAGTCGTAGAATCTCTTGTTGTTCAGTTTATTGTACTTATTTTGCAAATCTGTTCATGTGCAAGGAGATGAAAGCTCTTGAGGATCCATAGTTATTGACAAATTAATCTTGGTAAAAGCGTAAATGAGTTGTCCGCTGGCTGTAACAGTGAATATTTGTATCTCTGGGGAAGACTGTGATGCTTGCATGGACTAGGTTGTCCCGTATTTATAAGCAACATTCAGCCCTCTCCTCTGACTACAGCCGGTCGTAAGTGTGAGTGAATTTCGTTTAAGTCGGCATAGGCTTCCGATCCATTTCCAAATTATCACGTCTGGTTTTCTTAGAGGGTACGCATGTTTTGGAGCTTGTTGCTCATACGTGCGATATAATTATCAGTTATGAATGACACCCCAGACGCATCAATTAAACGTAGTTGGAGGGTTGTGGAAGGCAGCTTTACTTCTAGACAGCCACAATTTCACTTGTCAGACTTTATTTGCGCAATTTTTTCAATGCAATTATCAACCAATCCCTATGGCAATATAATATTCTCACTTCACGTCTGCCTGACTGGCGTCGCACACCTCAGGGGCGGCGACACTTTGAAAGTACGCATTAGTCATGCTTGGAGTGGTGGAGCTTATTTTCTGCGAGCCAGTGCAGGGAACTGACTGCTGAGAAAATGTTGTGGGTGACGCCATCGGACCCCACGAAGACGTGGGGGAACAGTGGCTCTCATGACAGAGCGGTGCCTGGGTTCTTTTTTTAAATCACCAACACCAACAAGATGCGTTTCCCACTGAAAATGGTGAAACTCGCTTCGATTGGCTGTGCAGTTGATGACATCAGAAGTAATTGTAGAGCTGCCTCATCTCACTTCCTGCTGCATAGTCGATAGAGGGAGAGTATGTGATGGTGTAAGATGATTCAATTGGTGCTCAAAAGGCACTGAGTCACTCTGATTTGCTGAAGGCCTTTTTGACTTGGTCGTGATAGAGAAGCATGGCCGAGGAATGGTTTGCTGCGGCAGATAGTCAGACGGGCTCTATAGTCTGAAGGGCACCGTGCATCGAGCAGGGAAGCTGGTTAGAAGAGGGGCGCAAGACGGCAAACGAGAGAGTTTGATTCAGATGGGTGCAGGACCCCATGCCGTTAGTTTGCATCTGAGGGCAATGAGCGATGGTAGCCGCTGGAAATATGAAGACAGGTAAACAGCAAGTGTTTGGTGTAACACCATTTCTTCCACAGCTGTGTCCTTTGGTAAGAATATTTGCAGCTTTGCACACGGTAGAAGTCGACTGTTAATTCACTGTCGGTGGAAAGCTTACTTCCATCCATTGTGAATTGAGGAGAAACATACTGCTAGGCCATTTCTTCGGTTCACGATCATAGTCAGCTTGTGAAATTTATTTCTTATCAGACTGCTTATCCAAATTTCTATCCACCGTACGTAATGGTTTTCATTTCCATCCTAATCATATCGTTTAAAATGATGGTTTCTGACTGTTATGTGCTGCGTTTAATCTCAGCCAATATATTTCATATGAGTTGTTTGTGTTGTGCACTCTGATCTTAGAGTAAAAAATACTTTCGTTACCCAGTAGCTTATGTTTAATTTCAGTGGTGCAGAACTTTTGACTCATTATTTTGGATGTGTTCAATCAATATTTTGCTCGTTGATTGCCACTACTGGTGCGAAGGCACAGATATTTACTGTGATGGATCGTTTCTAGTTAGTGTTATCAGAAGGCTTCTGAAAGGTATTTTTCTGTGCCAAAAGTAAATTCTGGGATTGAAAGTCGTAATAGGTACGTACAGACTACCATTACAACACCACTCTATGGGGAGCTGTCGGAATGATCGTGTCGTGAAGTGTATTGAAAAGGAGAGGTACCGATCCTGAGCAGGCTTGTCCACCTGTATTTTCTCTTCCCACCACAAGTTTGAGCAGCTAGTAGTTGACATCATTTTCACTCTTTCTAGGCAAAGACGCAACACTGGTTCTCATCAATAGTGTATTGTCTTCCAGATGATATAGGCCAGACACTATGGACATATTCAGTACTCAGGTTTGCTGCGAAGCATACTCAAATCCACTTACAGCTTTATCCCAAACGTTAGTACCCTTGCTGGAGGATCTGTTGACAGTGTACCAAAGGAAGTTTACAATTACTGCAGTTTATCTCTGTAAGTGATGAAATATAGAACAAAAACTAAACTCTTCCCGAACAGGCCATGAAGGCCCAACGATACTGACGGGCCCCCGTGTCTTCCTCAGCTCATAGGTGTCACTGAATGCGGAGAGGAGGGGCATGTGGTCAGCACACCGCTCTCCCTGCCGTATCTCAGTTTCCGAGACCGGAGCCGCTACTTTTCAATCAAGTAGCAACTTAGTTTGCCTCACAAGGGCTGAGTGCATCCCGCTTACGAACAGCTTTCGGCAGACCGGATGGTCACCCATCCAAGTGCTAACCCAGCCCTACTGCGCTTAACTTCCGTGATCTGACGGGAACCAGTGTTACCACGGCGGCAAGGCCGTTGGCGATGAAATATAGAACTGATAATATTCATGCTCATGAAAGAAATGGAAACTTTTATCTATTTCATGCTAACTCCTTGTGCTAGTATATCTGATGTTGCAGTAACAACTGCACCTGCTACTACGTAGGAAACAGTAGTGATGCTCTTGCTGCTCTTTCATGGAGTTTTCAAAATTTGTTATGTTGTCCATACATACATCAGTTGATGAAATCGTGATACACATGATGCGTCACAGATTTTTTTCTATGTTTTGCTGAAATCACTCAGTTCTGTAGATGTGCAGAGTTGAGACACCTCTTTTGTCATGGTAGTGTTGCGGACTTTTAGGCAGTGTTTCGGCACTAATAAACAGGATTAGCAAGTTAACATTTTTGATTCCGAAATACATTTCAGTTCCTTCTCGTCAGCCTCGACCGAAGCCTATTGCCAGTGACACACTGGAATTCCACTGACGCCTCTTGTCAACTCTGCCCCTATGGTCACTATGTCCGCTACTGCAGCAGTTCGCCTGTCTTGTGGGCTGCCGTCTGGCACTCTGTATACGCAGCCGTAGCATCGGAGTATGTCCCACATTGGCAGACCATGCTGTATTCCTTTCTAGAAGATGACAGTGGCCCGTAATGATTCATTATGGTGTTCTATGATGTCAGAAGTCGTGCAGTTGGCTCTTGCTGGCCAATCTAACCAGGTAGTCCCTTGGTACATGGAAGTGTCTTCAGTGATGATAAGGGGCACAGACTCCGGATGGGCGTCTTACCACGCAGTGTCGACGGTGTTAGTGTGATAAGAACTGCAAGATGTCCTGCTGTTGGAAGGCGCTCAGTCTCCCCATCAGCGGTGTCGTAGACGATGACGAGTGTGATGACACGCAGACGGGAGGTCGTGGCTACTTGCATGTTGTCACCTCAGACATGCATATCACTACACCATAATAAATATTGAATTGAGCAATTCAATTCGAAAACCGCTTATATTATTGACCTACTGAATTCAGAGCTGGAGAACTGCAGTACTTATGGAGATGGGCAGGAGGTAATAAATGAGGCTCTGTTTGTTATGACTAATTGGGTCCGGTCGGGGTGTCCGAGCGGTTCTAGGCGCTACAGTCTGGAACCGCGCGACCGCTAAGGTCGCAGGTTCGAATCCTGCCTTGGGCATGGATGTGTGTGATGTCCATAGGTTATTAGGTTTAACTAGTTCTAAGTTCTAGGGGATGATGACCTCAGAAGTTAAGTCCCATAGTGCTCAGAGCAATTTGAACCATTTTGAACTAATTGGGGCACGTTGTGTTCCACTAAACAATTTGTTACTAGCTCTCAAGTGGACTGTCACGTCTGTGAAGTGTGTTTTATACCGTCCTGGAAAATTACTATTGCTTCATATATGTCTTGGTCTCTCTCTCTCTCTCCGTTAATATTTTGTTGAACGTGTAACTTGTGCTTGGTGCTGGTTGCAGATACAGCAACATGTTCTCACGTATGCGACTGACGTCAATATTGATTGTTTCATTCTGCTGCATAGCTATGTCACCTCCCTCACCTAGTTCAAAATGGTTCAAATGGCTCTGAGCACTATGGGACTCAACTGCTGAGGTCATTAGTCCCCTAGAACTTAGAACTAGTTAAACCTAACTAACCTAAGGACATCACAAACATCCATGCCCGAGGCAGGATTCGAACCTGCGACCGTAGCGGTCTTGCGGTTCCAGACTGCAGCGCCTTTAACCGCACGGCCACTTCGGCCGGCCCCTCACCTAGTACCCCATGTGGTAGTGCCAGTGAGAAGTTAAGAAATATTTAATGTTTCCCCTAATTCCTGCTCTCTGTCGTAACAACGCAATTCAATGGCTCAACGAAGATATCTCTACAGGCCGCGAACATTTACATTCAGTAGAATAAATTTGCAATGGCGCTCCATTCATCCTATCGCAATACCAGGGGAAGAATTTCAGTTTTATCTGCAAACACATATAACAGCCACATCACTAAAGTTGTTATATTATGCAGCTGTTTTTCAGATACAGTACCTCCACTTATAGCAAATTTGACTGTGAGAAATTATACATCACTCCGCTTATCTACAAGATGGTAAGTCCAAACTCTATGCACTTTCATGGTCCACAAATTTTGTCTATACCAGTATTGCCTTTCAGTAAAAGTTCTCTTGCTGTTCCTTTACCATATTTTACCATATATGACCCAGTGTTCTTAGAAGTTGGTGAAGTAGTTCCCAATACACGCTTTCTGAAATAATTGCTGTTATGTAACTCCTTCCAACATAAAGCTGTTAGCGAGATACGCCAATTGTTAAAAACTCCAATAGAAATCTAGAATAAGGTAAGTAAGTGTCATACTTCAAGTGTCTACGAGAGTCTTTCACTGACTGGGAATGTTCCCTGCTGCCTAGGGGACATTTTACGGGCAGAGCTACAGAGCCACTGCGATGTATATCAAGGGAAGAAAGAGACACTTCCTTTATAGAAAGTTACGTTATTTAAAGAAATTCTCGTAGTTATCCTTTGTGTTTATGTGCACAGCCATTTACTTCAGCGTGTGTGTGTGTGTGTGTGTGTGTGAGAGAGAGAGAGAGAGAGAGAGAGAGATCGTGTGCGTGTGGGAATGAGGGGCGGGGGGAGGAGGGAGGGGGGTAGGGGAGCGTGTAGATGAAGAGTTGCCTGCACAAGCGCCGTGGAGGGAGTTTGGGGTTCCACTCGCGTCCTTTACTAAACGCCGCATACGTGCTGTTTCGGAACGACGTTATATTGCATACCAGCACACAAGGGATATCGAATACAGTATTTACGCATTCTAAGCTCTCTGTAGTGCAATAAACTTCACTGAAATATGTACAACGTGCATGCATGCCAAAAAGCGATTGTATTTTCATTTAAATATCACCGTTCTTTAATTGAGCTGCATGAATTTTGATTTTGCAGCTTTAATGATCTATTCTCCTATGGATACGTCAGGAAGTGGTCGTCACAGTATTTATCCATTCAAGACTCATTCCTCATGTCTTCTAGTTGAGCTCTCTTCTCTATTAATTATGTGTCGTAGCGTTACAAAACGTATGGAGGAAAGGTTGTTCAGTGTGTAACCTCAAGCCGAAGACGAGGTAACCACAAACTAAGTGGGAGATATTTTGTGAAAGTAAATCGAACGAATCCTTTTCAGTTTAGGGAAACCACAGAAAACCTGAATCTCGATGGTCAGAGAGGGATTTGAACCTGTGTCTTTGAATCACCGGTCCAGTTTCGTAACACTGTGTCATTTAGTTCGACTATAGTATGACGATTAACGTATTGCAACCATTAATCCTAATCATTCCGCGAGTTAAAATATTTCATTAAAAGAACTCACCAATTATGAACGTTAAGGAGCTGTATAAGATCAGTACGTAAGGCACAAACCGAGGTGAAATTCGGCTAAAGCTTATTCAATATTTCATTTCCTTAACTTTCTCACTTATTTATGTGAATGTACCACTTTCATCGTTATTGTATTAATAACACTTTTTAGTTTTTTCAGGATATCGTAGACTTTGCTTGATACTAATCTCATCTATTTCTCCCACCACCTATCGGTGTCACCACCATTGCCCAATGAGCCAGTAAATACTTTTTACATATTGGATTAAATCATTTAAGGTATTAAGCTGCGTCTTATGAAACAATGAATTAAGTAAAACGCCGGCGTTTTGACCGACTTTGTAGTGGTACTTTTCAGGATAGTTAATCGTCCTGAAGAGGATTGCTGCAAAGTCTGTAGAAATGTCGGCATTTTAGTTAGTAGAGCACATGTTTACTGGACTTTTTATCCTATTTTGATCCATACTACTGCTCCGCAGAATATGGAAAGCAAAGAACTTGCCGTAGAAGAGATTTGTTTCACAGTATCGAAGATCTTTTCGAGGAATTCTGTACAGTAATACGGATTGCTTATCTAATTTTTTTCCACTGAAGTATCAGTTATGTGATCTACAACGACATCTAAGCATCCAATAATATCAGTGTGTGTTCATTGTTGGAATCTAAATGATAAGTATAAATTTACACTTACTTTATCTCTGTGTTGTTTCAGCGCACGAGCTGACTTATTTGTTTACTTAATTCATGTTTGACCTTCTTTCAGGTGTAACCTTCATTTATAATCTTGACGCAGCAATCTGCAATTTTTGCACTTCACTTACATTAATGTTGTATTTAAAATACAGTCTTCTTCTTTGCACAATTACCTGTATTTAACTACACGAGAGAGTTGAGCACAAGCTCAGGAACAAGTACCAAACGTCTCCAAACGCAATACACATTACCTAAGATAAAAAAGGAATGTAGTATTTTTTGTAGACAGGCATCTTTGGAAATTTCTTTCCTTATCTTCCATAGTATTATTCTTCATAATATTAACACCAACAATATTACCAATACATAATTTTTATATCAATGTCATTACAAGAAAATAGAAAAAACTTTCTCTAAAGCTCAATCGGGAAGAGACTATCCGGTCTATGAAAGTATGTTTTTATGCAGATATTTCTAATTAATACATATTTTGCAGCACATACACTCTCCTTCATATAAATCTTACGATTACAGCGAGTAATCGAGGTCTATCGTCAAAGCTCTGACCATCTCCTTAGATACTAGAGTGTTATTATGAACATATGATCAGTATTCCCTGTATTTTATGTTCCTCGTCATTTTCACATAGGTTAACTAGAAGAATTAATTCGTATATCCAGGGATTAGAAAGGAAGGTGTCTTGTGCTCGGCGCGAAAAAATGTAAATAATCAATTTCGCTATACTTGGTACGGCCATTGGCCAGCAAAATACACATCAGCACGTCAGTACACAAACGGCAGTAGTCTTCAGATATATTTGCTTACGTTAAAGTGATTTGCTATTTATGTAGTAGAAAGGACTAGTGCATGCGCGAGCAATCAGTTCCATGTCGATTCGGCATTTACAAAGAGCAGGACAAAGAATAATTTTTTTACTTCAGAGGAACGTGCTGATGCAGAGTATAGTCTGATGTGTACTGCTATAAGTGTCATCAGCATAGTAACTTAATAAGGAACTCTACAAAACGCTGCCTTCAAATAGAACGTGGGTGTGACTTAATATGGAAGATACGACCTAAGTCGACGTGGCAAGGAAAGGGCTACGAAGACAAGGGATAATGATTACGAAAAACGGGAGATACGATTGAGCAATTGCTGGGCGATAATGGGCTCAGAAAACAGTGCTTTAAGGCGAAATAGACGGGAAGAGAAAAGCACTACATTAAACAATTCAGCTACGTTGTTAACAGAATCAGTGTTGAAAAGTTCAAGGACATTAAATACACGGAAGTGATTTGTAGGAAATGCATGCACGAAGAACTAGCTGGCAGAGCACAAAATTAATTTAGAACGGTTGTGTAAGCAGAATCTTCAAATGTATTTTTTTAAATTCAAACCCACATGCTGAAGGTAGGACTTCAACCCACGATCCACGCTTTTCCAGGGAATAAACTGTTTCTATGTCACATCACATTACACATAGTAGATAATCACACATCTTACCAGTTGTGTGAACAAATCATATACGGTGATTCATCCTTCCGCGGTGTTTACCTTTTTACCCGAACACACGTGCATGCGTTATCAGTTATTGAGTCATACAGACACATTTCTCGTGTCCGAAAACATTGTGCCTTAATAATTCATTGTTTTACCCACAGTGTCTAAAGAACGACGTCCTCTAAACAATTCCCGTTGTCCTAATCGTGATCAAGAATCCCAAAACAATTTCTTAGAGGTCAATTTTGAGTGCTATGTCTGCAGCAATTGATGGATTAATTAGTATTTACCAGAGACTTATACAGAGCTGAAAGGATACCATACTTTTCCATTAAGCCAAACAGGTATCGTACTCTCCCATAACTTCTAATTAGGAGTCTGGCAATACCCTTTAATTTTTATGCCACAATTACCTCTAAAATCTTTTCCAAAATATTTAGCCAGCTATCCTATTCACAATGTTTAACAAAGTTAAAATTATTTACTGTGAAATCTGTTTCGATTGTAGAAATAGTCGTTTTTCGATCAGTTTTCTACCGTGACAGTTCGTAGCCAGAAGATGGTTAGTATTTCACAGCGAATAATTATGATTTGGTCAACTTCGTAAACTTATTCGTGGTGACACATTGTCCTAATTTACGGTCCTCTGCACCTCATTTCTCAGTATTCGATATATTTGCATAGACGTCTGCTCTCCTCGGTGTGTAAACTTCCACAATCATTATTTCACATCCATGCTTGGGGGAAGAGAATACACTGTAATTTACCCTGTAGCACAGGTAAGTATAGAATCTAGTCAAATCAAGGTAATGGACGTCGACTTTCATTTCAGAATTGTGAAAAGTAATTTATCTCTCTCTCTCTCTCTTTATAAAAAGTAAATGAAAGCAGTAACCTTAGAGCATGTCAAGCTAGCGTCTCCAAGTAAAACACAAATATTCAAAATTACTTTTGAAGAATGTTTTCCAAGTATGGAGTTCTAGGCAGTTCTAGGCAGTTAGACATAGTTGTAGTAACGCTGACGAGAAAGATGAGATAAGGTAGTATCGTATATAAGACTGTTTCAAACACGTGCACAAGATGTAAACGTATTTGGTAACACTGAAGAACCATGTGAATTAACAGACCATTGAACTGGCCTGTTAATGAGTATACCTCACCGCTACTGGCGTTTCTTCAAGTGTGTAAGAGTTCCCTGTAGTCATAGAGCCGTTTGCTTTCCTCACGTTAATATGAAAATTTCTGCATTTGTGTGGATTGGGTCACTCATACGCAGCACTGCATCATTGCTGGGAAACGCTCCGATACTACAAAGTATTGTCTGCTTTCAGAGATATAATTGACAACGTATTACGTAGTCGCAGGAGACAACTGACGAACTACCAAGATCCACGTAGCAACTTCGCACCTAGCATTACTATTGATAATTTCCAGGCTCACATGCAAGCGATGTTTAATAATCAAGCGATTGTTATGGCGCAGATATTAATTAGTTATTGTATTTGTTTACAGCTCTGATAAGAGGACGTCTTGTACTAGAGAGGGACCGACGTTGATTTCCCGCCTTAGTTGTAATTTACGAAATGTCACGTACGAAGTACGACCAGGAAAAAATACATGGTTCGATAGATGTAAATTGGCCATAGAGGAAAGTTTTCTTTTTTTCTCTTGCTCTGTCGAAGAACTTACGTTAGATGTCACTCCTATAGAAACTGCATTATCTACAAATACCGGGCGCTGATGACCGCGCAGTTGAGCGCCCTACAAACGAAACATCATCATCATCTACAAATACAGTTTGGGCCTACTATGGTTTCTGTCGTGAGGTATGTTATGTGACTGTGGCGAACTGTACACACTGCGACAGCACTATACCAGGTGGCCAGTAACCTACGCAGCTGAATACGATACTCTAAATATATGAATTTTATCCTTTACATTGACTCATAGCATGAATTTTGCGGAAGGGATCGTTTAAGTAGCGCAATAAATTGAAGCAATATCAAAGAGAAGGCACACTCTATTATTCTTTAGGCTTCCAAAGGAGCCTGCGAAGTTGGAAAGAAGTCTTTAATTACAATTCACCCGTAACCAACAGATGTGTAATGAAGAGAATCGTTCTGTTAGGGAACACGAACTAGTAGTGAGTAATAGTATGCGATATTGCAGTTCTTGTGTTGTGCAGAAGTACGGTGCAACGTTCCTGCGGACATGCATGCATGGAGTCGACTTTCAATCCCCCTGTACGGGAATACAAATGATGTGGCTGACGACGTATAAATGTTTCGCTGTTGCCGAGATTCGTGCTCGGATAGCCTAACGGTTAGGCGACCGCTAACGATAAGAGTGAATTCCGATTTTGAATCTCGGTCTGAAATAAATTTTCATTGTTGTGATTCGATCATGCAGCTGATAGTTACCATATTCGCAACTACGAGTACATTTCATGTACAGCTAACAGCATACAAGACTTAGGGTTAAAATTTCGTTTAGCAGCACGACACTGTGAAATTTTGCTCTCTATACTTCGAGTCAAACACGTTCAAATGGTTCAAATGGCTCTGAGCACTATGCAACTCAACTTCTGAGGTCATCAGTCGCCTAGAACTTAGAACTAATTAAACCTAACTAACCTAATGACATCACACACATCCATGCCCGAGGCAGGATTCGAACCTGCGACCGTAGCGGTCACGCAGTTCCAGACTGAAGCGCCTTTAACCGCACGGCCCCACCGGCCGGCAGTCAAACATGTTAACGAGAGTCATCACCAACGTTGCTGAGGAGATAACCGCCAAACGGAAGTGATAACAAAACGTTGTCAGCAATAAATATGAACGCAGAGAAGATCCCAGTTACAATGCTGTTGTTACATCAGAGCCAGAAACCTCAGAAAATTCAAGTCATAAGTCTTTTGAAGATGAAGCAATTACGTTCAGGAAAAGTATTCATGAGATGCAAATTCAAGTAACTGTATGTGGAAATCATGAGACTCCGTGCAAGATTGTTACCTGACAAGGAAAATGTCTATCGTAATAAAAATAGGGGACCACCGAAATATAACTAGAAAGTCAAGAAAGATAAAATATTTGACGAAATTCTTAATCCTGTTTCTTGAAAAATACAACTGATCTTTCTTTAGCGAGCTTAAGATGCCACTGAATGGAAACGTGGGGCAAAATCACACATATTATGAAGAATGGATTTAGGTATACATGTATATTCCAGTTTTTTTCCAAACTACTGGGGCGATTTCAACCAAACTTCGTAGACTTATCACTTACGGTCTGGAAAGAATCGCTGTCTAAGAATTATCTACCAATTAAACTGGAGGGGAGGGTGTGAAAAGATAGTGTAGCCCATTGCGCGCGAATACCCACGCTTTGATCGTCGAGTTATGGAGAATGAGAGAACTTAGTGACTTGAGACAAACATTACAAATAATTTTAAACCTTTACAAAACTTTTCTCTCTGTCGACCACCACCAAATAACGCAAAGAAAGAAAAGTTTATCGCTTACTACTTTTTTGCTGTACATGCAGTAAAGCTGTCGCATGAAACAGGGCGTTTTTATTTATTACTTCTTTATTAATGACTGTATTTGCGAGACATTTTGCAGATAGTATTCACATATATCACTGAATATTCCCGCAAAATTACATCATTACACTGAACATAGTTTAGGGAATATGACATGATAAATATGGAACTACATAAAAATGAAACACGTGACGTATGTGTACAAATAGTTGTAAAATATTTAAACATTTGCGAAATTTATTTGACATCGGCTTTCTTATGCAGATCTGTGGATAAAAATACTATTCAGAACCTCTGGAAAGATTTAATTCAAATTCTGTATAGATATTAGTTATGATCTGGGGAGGAATACTGGCGGCGCGCGGGGGGAGGGGGGGGGGGGGTTAGAATTACCAGCATCCTATTAGGTTGAGGATAACAATGTGGAGTGATGAGAAGGAGGAAGGGAAAGGACAGACCGAGCGATTGAAGGAGGAGATGGACACAGGTAAGAAGGAGGAGGAGACGGACAGAGAGCGATGGCGAGGGGAAAGGGACAGAGAGAGGTGAGAAGAGGAGATGGACAGAGAAAGGAAGGTGCATAAGGTGGCGTGAGATGGGGTCGGGAGAAGAGCAAGGCGGAGAGGCGGGAAGGAACAGATGCAAAGAGAAAGGGGGAAGGAAATGAGCAGAGAGAAAAAAGATTAAGTAATACAGTTAGAAGAGGAGAGATTGAGATGAACAGAGAAAAAAATGGGGGGAATATGGACAGACCGGGGACGAGGTGAACATCAAGATGGGGAGGAGGAGATGGACAGGAAGAGAGGAGGAAGATATGGGCAGAGAGACGGGAGTGATGAGAGTTTGATATGGAGAGGGATTGGAGCAGATGGACGGACAGAGGCGGTGGAGCAAGAGGGCAAAGAGAGGAGATGGATGAGTTGAACGTCTAATGAGGGGTGCAACAGGTAGTCAGAGAGGAGGGAAACATGATATGGGTAGAGATAGGGGGGATGAAGGAGGTGGGCTAATAGAAGATTGAAATAAAGAAATACTCAGTAAATTAGTGGTAAGCTACTGTGGGACCTAAGTGCTGAGGTCATCTGTCCTTAGTCTTACGCACTACTTAATCTAATTTAAACAAATATACGCTAAAGACAACACACACATCCATGCCCGAGGGAGGAGTCCAACCTCCGCACGGCAAAATACTCGAGCAAAGACAGGTACTCAACTTTTAAGTTAAAAAATATATCTTCAGGAATTGCATGTACGTAGCTTGTAACATTTTAGAATATTAAAACTCTTCAGCTCTGAGTTTTGACCCTGTTTACCCTTATTTTGTATTGTTCATGTTTCTTTTTATTTCACTGACACTTAGAGCACCTCAATATTTTTTCCAAATTAAGTAAATAAGTAACTACAAAGAACAGTATTTGTCACGCGCATATGACTGGGTTTCTTGCCGCATATGACTGGCTTTCTTGCCGCTACGGAAGTTACTGTCACAGCATGAGTGAAACGGAAACAGTTTGCACACCAGTGAACGTAGGGACTGTAGATAATATTACTCTCGTACTACTGCTTTGCCCAGCTGTACATTAAATGGAATGGCAAATGTTACACTTTATGAATGACATAGGTACGACATCGAACGAAATGGTTTGGATCGGTGCTATACGTCATTGGGATTCTGAATCGGTTTTGTGCTCAGAGCAACTCATTAAGACAAATTGAAACTGACTTCTCAGTGATGTGCATCACACATTCGTGCAACTGACTATTAGCCGCATGTTATCGTGTGATTCAACAGTACATGGAAATCACTGGTCACCTTTCACATAGAACCCAAGTTAGGCGACACAATAACATAGTTTGTAGAGTTTGTCCAACCACATTCGCGCTTAGGCTTAATGTGCTTCTTCTACATTAGAAATATTGCGCCCCGCCAACGAATTTGCAAAATTTTCAGTCGAATTTTCTAAGAAATAACACCATCAACACTTAAATATATCATGCGTTCGCACGTTTTAGCACAAGGGAAAAAATTAAGTTATATATATATTTTTTAAAGAAACTTTGAACTGCACTGCAACAATTACTTATTTTTAGACATCTCTCTTTCACGATATGTGATTTCATACTGCTCTCCCTCAAACTGTTCAAGGTATCTAAATTTCTTTCTCATTTTGATGAGTTATGCGAATGTCTTCCTTAAAGGACGACTAGCCTATTTTAATAAATGTTTTATTCACAGATCTATCAGTATCAAATTTGTTTAATCAGATGAACTACAGCAACTCATAATGTTAGAATCGTAGTTCTAAAATACACTCCTGGAAATTGAAATAAGAACACCGTGAATTCATTGTCCCAGGAAGGGGAAACTTTATTGACACATTGCTGGGGTCGGATACATCACATGATCACACTGACAGAACCACAGGCACATAGACACAGGCAACAGAGCATGCACAATGTCGGCACTAGTACAGTGTATATCCACCTTTCGCAGCAATGCAGGCTGCTATTCTCCCATGGAGACGATAATAGAGATGCTGGATGTAGTCCTGTGGAACGGCTTGCCATGCCATTTCCACCTGGCGCCTCAGTTGGACCAGCGTTCGTGCTGCACGTGCAGACCGCGTGAGACGACGCTTCATCCAGTCCCAAACATGCTCAATGGGGGACAGATCCGGAGATCTTGCTGGCCAGGGTAGTTGACTTACACCTTCTACAGCACGTTGGGTGGCACGGGATACATGCGGACGTGCATTGTCCTGTTGGAACAGCAAGTTCTCTTGCCGGTCTAGGAATGGTAGAACGATGGGTTCGATGACGGTTTGGATGTACCGTGCACTATTCAGTGTCCCCTCGACGATCACCAGTGGTGTACGGCCAGTGTATGAGATCGCTCCCCACATCATGATGCCGGGTGTTGGCCCTGTGTGCCTCGGTCGTATGCAGTCCTGATTGTGGCGCTCACCTGCACGGCGCCAAACACGCATACGACCATCATTGGCACCAAGGCAGAAGCGACTCTCATCGCTGAAGACGACACGTCTCCATTCGTCCCTCCGTTCACGCCTGTCGCGACACCACTGGAGGCGGGCTGCACGATGTTGGGGCGTGAGCGGAAGACGGCCTAACGGTGTGCGGGACCGTAGCCCAGCTTCATGGAGACGGTTGCGAATGGTCCTCGCCGATACCCCAGGAGCAACAGTGTCCCTAATTTGCTGGGAAATGGCGGTGCGGTCCCCTACGGCACTGCGTAGGATCCTACGGTCCTGGCGTGCATCCGTGCGTCGCTGCGGTCCGGTCCCAGGTCGACGGGCACGTGCACCTTCCGCCGACCACTGGCGACAACATCGATGTACTGTGGAGACCTCACGCCCCACGTGTTGAGCAATTCGGCGGTACGTCCACCCGGCCTCCCGCATGCCCACTCTACGCCCTCGCTCAAAGTCCGTCAACTGCACATACGGTTCACGTTCACGCTGTCGCGGCATGCTACCAGTGTTAAAGACTGCGATGGAGCTCCGTATGCCACGGCAAACTGGCTGACACTGACGGCGGCGGTGCACAAATGCTGCGCAGCTAGCGCCATTCGACGGCCAACACCGCGGTTCCTGGTGTGTCTGCTGTGCCGTACGTGTGATCATTGCTTGTACAGCCCTCTCGCAGTGTCCGGAGCAAGTATGGTGGGTCTGACACACCGGTGTCAATGTGTTCTTTTTTCCATTTCCAGGAGTGTAGAAGAGTTCAACGGCATTTCACTCTTTGAAATATTATTACTATTTTCGAAGTAATGACAATACTTAGAAATAGGATTAATCCGTTTTGTTGCTTTTACTGATGAGTATTAACCCGTTTTGTTCCTATTTCTGATGTAACGTTCCATATATGCATGTATCTTCACAGTAATCGAATGCTGCTGAGTTGTTATTTAACAAGCTTCATCCCTCAGTACTCTGTTTTACAAATCCATTCAACTGCAGATGTATTCTCTTCTTTCAAGGACCTGACAGAAGAAGATTTGTCAACCTAGTTAACGAGTGAGTCATCCTTACAGGCCATTGGCTTAGACTGGCATTTAGCGTGTTTGTCCCATCACATGTACTAAACAGTGAGTAGAATCAATTTTTAATTACAGTATTCACCGTTATCCCGCTTCTATAGAAATTCTCCCTTAACCGCTCCTAACCCTATATTCAGTTTTTAATTACAGTATTAACCATTATCCCGCTTTTGTAGACAGTCTCTCTTAACCGCTCCAAAACGTAGCGAACTATCATGTAGCGCTCCAGTTCCACTTAACAATACAAACTTAACCATAAGACAGCAAACTGCTTAGCGTTCAACACAGATAAATACTAAGTAATAAATATTGAAATTTCTCGGACTACTGATATGATCCTGAAGAGTGAAATGCAGTTGAATTCTCTCTTGTAAGGCTTGACCCAAGCTGCAGGAAGTAACACAGTTTCGCTTGAAAAAGCGAAGTTGATACTGATGTCTCGATAGCTATGAAAGAGACTATACGTCTTCAATTAGAGTTTTTTCATAATTAATTTTTGTGAAAACAGTATTAAGATACGTTAAATGGCTTACGGATCACCTGAGGTGAACAGTTTAGCCTAATGACTCTGTATCCCATGCAGACTGGACAAAAACAATGTAGGGGTACTCCTGCTTTGTAATTCTTCGACTTCTTAGGCCAGCGTTCATACTGTCAGTAGTTTGTGCTTGTGACTTGAAATATCGCATTTCATATCGTACTAAAATAGAGATTATTGCACCTTAATAAATATTTTGTTTTTCCATTCACATGACCGATGTTAACATTATTAAATGATATTGTTTTAATAAGTATATTTTGCCTTTGTTTTAAAGTTCTTATTGACGCTTCATATATTTTTACTAGTCTCGTCTGTCATATATCCTACAATTAAATGAAACAATTTTAAGAACCTCTCAATTATCGTCACCTGGCATACACTGACATAGTTGACCACTTGTATCTTGGGAGCGACACAGTGTAAAAGGCTGTGAATGGTTCCCCTTTAGACCACACTCTTAATTTCCAACTTTGGTACTACGAAAAAATCAGTGTTATGTATGTTTGAGGCTGTAGTTTTCTTCAAAGCCGTGTGTTCATCGGCGATTTCAATTATATTCCTGCGGATTTAGTTGTTTTATATGTACTGAAAACGACAAGGCAAAAAACGTCTTTCAGGCACGAAAATGAGGCTAACAGTTCTACAGTGAAGGCCTTTTAAATGAACAGTACAGTGTTGCTACAGTGATCAAGCCCCCAGTGGATTTAAAAACAAAAACTAAAACTAGAAATGCTTGACAATGATATTTTACACTATGGTATTTTAGACGACCTTGTCATAAAAGATTTAATAAACCCAGCAGAAATAATTCTGAACTATTTCTTAGTCTCTTTGCTGGAGTGAAGTTAAGCTTTATAATTACTATACGCTATAAAAGGTGCGGCGTGTAAATAAATTATGAGATTCAGATCTTTGAAAGTTAAAAATAGTTCCACATTTCATCCAAGTGGTAGTGTAATTAATTCCAAGACACTAATGTGAGATTCTTCTTTGACATTATTTGAATTGGTGGAGCTGCAGGTGATGGAACATGTCTGAGCACTATGTTGAATTAACCACGATGTCCTTCTAGATATAATAACTGTAAAAAATTGCTTTAGTATTTTGTGCAAATGTTGTAGCTGAAGAATCAATGGTTGCCAGTAGTTTATTATCTGTGGAGCAGTATGATGGCAATAATCACGTATGTATCGCTATTGAGGTATACTCGCAAAATCGTGGTTTTCATTCTAATAATAATGTGGCCCATAAAATCATTATTGGCGCTGTCAGTTTTATTCTTCTGTTCGCAGCGTCAAGTTTCTAAGTGAACCATAAGAACACAGATCTCAATAATAGCAAAGTAAATGATGATATAAGTTGAGGAATAATGGAAAGAGGGAACGTTAACTTTATCTAATTTTCAGTGAAGGAGGAAGGTAGTGCAGACAGTGGTAGATTAAGAAAAACTTCATGGAGGGGGTGCTAATGATATCCTGAGCTACCGAAACTTTTACTGATATAAAAAATAACTAAGCTACATGGAAAGTTTAGGTAAGTTTTATTTAAAATGATTATACACATATACAAGACAATGCCATCTTATAATATAAAAAAGATGCAATTGCGGTTCTCTTCCCTAAATAATAAATTCTATGCGCCTATTCATCCTGGCAAATTGGGTAATTACATCATCAATAGGACAATCAATGTCAGGAGGCGGGCGGACAGTGTGGGTGGCCCCGCATATGTATCCGCCACTGAGTGCAGACCGTATGTGTAACCTCAGTACAGCCATAGGACCACGATGTTCGTACATTAGATGTCCTAAGTGTAGGGCGTGTCAGGTAAAGAACTGGATCTCGCAGCTACACGTACAAAAACGAAGCTGGTTTACACAAAATAATAATAAACACAGCTATAGCCAAACGGAGAAGATAACTGAAGAATTACAGGGGTCTTGCGCTAGAAACATTACAGGAAACTGTGATAATTTAGGAAGATTAAACTGGCTGTGTGAGCACCTTGTTTCAGTATGTGCCCATTTGTGACAATCTGTGTCATGATTTGATGTCTTCCTCCACTTAGCAGTTTGTACATTGGGGAAGATCAATATCTTTTCCACTGATAGTAATGGAAGCCACCAAATCTTTCTTCAGATATTTGGCAAATCGAAAGCTACGAACGAAATGATTACGTGGAAGACTCAGAATAATTCCCTAAATAAATCCTTTAAAAATATCTTGAGGCGTCGTGTGCCTAAAAATTGTTTTGTAATTAGGTACAAGTTTAATATGTGCAAGGTATATCCTTTTCACAACAATAGATTCAGAGTTCTGAAATTTATTTCGAGCTCTTTGACTTTCTATAATCTAATGTAAAAGGAATATTACATCAGTAGTGGGAAGTCCATCCATAACACCTGCTTCTTATTCTGTATGTTATGTTTTTGTCATTTTCACCCTATTGTTAAGAACATAGCTTCAATAATTGTAAGAATTATAGAAACATCCCCCAGGCTGTGGCTAAGCCATGTCTCCGCAATATCCTTTCTTTCAGGAGTGCTAGTTCTGCAAGTTTCGCAGGAGAGCTTCTGTAAAGTTTGGAAGGTAGGAGACGAGGTACTGGCAGAAGTACAGCTGTGAGTACCGGGCGTGAGTCGTGCTTCGGTAGCTCAGTTGGTAGAGCACGTGCCCGCGAAGGGCAAAGGTCCCGAGTTCGAGTCTCGATCGGGCACACAGTTTTAATCTGCCAGGAAGTTTCATTATAGAAATAGTATGTCACTGCAGACACTAAAATTCGTTTTTAAATCTCTGCTGTATGTCTGTAAAACATTAAACTTTTTTCTAATTTATGATTTAATTGCCTGTTTACAAGTCTAGTAAAAAGGTACGACAGCCTGACGTTCACGGTTTCTCCATGCGTTTCTATAAATCATTCTTAATACCATATAAACCCGTCACTTCTCGATATTTCAAATCTGGTAATTTATTTACCGTTGGTCTATCATCGTTTCTCTGAACTACAAAGGCTTTTATTCGTCCTTTTGAACAGTTATATCAATCCAAATGTTTCACATTTGTTCATGCCACCTTATTCTGTGATATTCTTCAAACGGGTTGTGTCTTTTGTATTCTATTCCATTTGTATCAGGTCCTGATGAGCTACTAATTTTCGTCACTCTACGTAATCTCAGTCACTAACACAGCGCTTCAAAACTTGTGGAGAACTATTTCAACTAAACTATGCAAATACCGCGGAAAGTGGTGCTGTGGATAAGACAGATAACTCGCATTTTGGAGGACTGTGTTTCAAGCACCAATCCGACTATCCAGACTCAGATTGCAATACGGTTTTAGAATTCTCACAAAATTAACATTTAATATTACAGTAAGAAATGAATACAGGAAGGAATTGGCAAAATGGAAATAATCAATTGCTTTAAAGTTGTGGTTCCACTTGCAGCAACTGGGACATACATTTTTTTAACATCCCACCATTTCGTGATATATATGTGAAAGCAATTTCCCGATTTTTCGACGCGCAGTTCCACATCTTAAAACTTCCATGAACTCAAAATACCAAAAACAAATTACAGTCCTAAATAACTAGCAGAAATCAGTCTAAAATTTAGTAAATCTACGTCCTATTTACATACTGCTCCAATGGATTCATTTCAAAACCACTCCTAACAGCAGTAGTTTAAACCCAAATTTACGTTACAATAACTTAGATACAGATACTTTCACTGTCGATGATCTCCTTAATATGCTTACTATAAAATCATGTCACAATCTCCTAGAAATAGGCAGCACAAGCTCCGCTCTGACTGTCACTATAACTGCCTGCAAAAAAGCACTACGTTTTGGGAAGCAACTCAGTATACCACTAGATATCGCTGTCTAGCAGCAGCATCGTTGGTTTCATACAAAAGGCACTGGTACTGTAAGAAGCAAATAATAAATATGATGATTCGGCAAGGCATAGATCGGCACATGGTGGAGCATACAGATTTCCCTTATTAATTCATTCTCGTATTGAATGCTGCAGAATTTCCTATTTATAAGCCTCTACAACATTTGTAATTTGTAATTCGCCCCGACCTGTGGAAGACTTCCGCATTCTCTTATTCCTCAAACCTAACAAACCCCCTTCCGTCGCCTCTTCCTATCGTCCCATCTGCCTCATCTTCGTCTGCAGTAAGGTCTTCAAATCCATCCTCTCACATTGTATCCATCAGCACCTTAATCAACACCACCTCCTCTCCCTTACCCAGCGTTGCTTCCGAACCTCCTTCTCCGCCAAAGACCAACTTCTTAACCTTGTTCTCCTTCTCTCCCTCCAGCTTAGCTCCTGTTGCTCCGCCATTTTTGTTTCCCTCGACCTCCAAATGCCTATGACCGTGTATGGCGTATCAGTTTTCTCTTTAAACTCGAAACCTACGCCCTGCCTATCAATTTTGTCCATTTGGTCGCCTCCTTCCTCTCGCACAGTCCTTTCTATGTCACCCTCCACAACACTAACTCCTGTATCTTTTATCCCACTGCTGGCGCCCCCAGGGCTCTGTCCTATCCCCTCTCCTTTATCTCTTGGTACACGGCGGATATGCCCAAGCCACATCCACCTGTCCACCTTCTCCAGTATACTGATGACACCGCCTTCCTGGCTACCTAACCTACCCTTCAACAATCCCAACGCATCCTCCAAACCCACCTTGACCAGTTCACCACATGGTGTAAGCAGTGGTTCCTTTGTCTCAACCCCTCCAAAACCCATGCAATCATCATAGGCCGCACCACCTGCTCCTTCCGTCTCCATGATTTCTATCTCACCCTTTATGGGCATCCCATCGAGCTCACTCCCACCATGCGATACATTGGCCTCACCCTCGACCATCACCTCACCTTGACCCTTCACCTCCTGACCATCCAGCATATAGCCCATTCCCACTTCTGCCTCCAGAAACTCCTGTATGCCTGGACATGGGGATTGGATCCTTTCACCATCATACACACCTACAAATCCCTCATTCGTCCTATCCTCTGATATGTCAGTGTTGCCTGGATCTCCGCACCCAACTACTCTTACAAGGCCCTCCAAATCCTCGATTGCCATGCGCACTGCCTTGCCTTCCATATCTGCCTTCCTTTCCCCACATGGCTCCTGTATGATCTCATCCCTTTCCCCCACCTCCTCCTTTTCCTCCAACATTTCTACATCCTTTACACTGTCTGCAGGCTTGATCACACCCATCCCCTGGTTTCCTCCTTCCTCTCCACCTCCCGCCAATTGTCGCGCCTCTATCGCTGTATCCCTCCCTCTCTTCACCTCCACACCCTCAATTTTCTTCATCAGGGCAATTTCCAGCACCTCCCCCTCCCAGATGTTGAACTTTGCCATGACATCTACCTGTCTTTGCAACTGTAACCTTGCCCTGTTCCCCCTCTCCCTAGGGCTCCACTTTTCCTCCTCCCTTCTTCTCCCAGAGCGGATTTTCCTCCTTGTCCCCCCCCCCCCCTCCATGAGTTCCTGTTCCCCATCCTCACCTCTTTCCCTCCCACGATCTTCCTCCCTGGCCCTGTTCGGCGTACCCCCCGCCCGTCTCCCTCTCTCTTCCCCTCCCTCCTTTCTTCCCTTCTCCCTCATCTCCTTGCGCCTGACAGACCCTCCGTTTTCCTCATCGTCATCAGTGTGCTAGATCAATGCTATGTTTGGTGTTGCTCTCCTGTGCGTTGAGACCTGTGATTTTAATTGTGTGCTGGACTTGTACATGGTGTTACTGTCTGTGAGTGTTATGGGCTACACTGTCCGTCGATACTTTTATGCTCCAGTCATACTTCGCCTTGTGTTCTTTTAACTGCCCCAGTGTGTGTTTCTTTGTGTGCACAAATTTTTACGATTTTTATGTCCATTTTCCATTTTCCCCTTTTTGTCTATTGTCTTCCATAATGTCCCCCCCCTTTTTATATCTATGTACGACATGCTTCCTCGTTTATATTATTTTTAAACCTCTTCTATTGTATGTTCTATGTCTTTCGGCTGAAAAACAGCGCATTTGGTGATGCCAGACCGCTCCGATGGGGAATTAAAATGCAATAAAGATAAAAATTGATAAAATTGTAATTCGTTCCCTACCCCCACCTGCCTCCATGTTGCCTCTATAGTGCTGTTGTAAGTGAGTGTTCAGTGTCGTGCGTCCTCTGTCAGTATTGCGAACAGCCACCATACTGTCGCTAGTTGTCTTTTTTTATCTCGTGAGAACAAAAAAAAGACTGTCGCCGTGTTTTTTAATTGTGTCTGTCTATTTACTATGTGTCTTATCAGCATCACTGACCGTTTGTTTTTACA
This sequence comes from Schistocerca americana, assembly GCF_021461395.2. Lineage (NCBI taxonomy): Eukaryota > Metazoa > Arthropoda > Insecta > Orthoptera > Acrididae > Schistocerca > Schistocerca americana. The sequence goes on along the minus strand of NC_060125.1, from coordinate 204,932,652 downwards.
ATTTCTTTAATGTTGTTCTATAATATATACTTACAGTAGACGTTGATGGTGCGGTAACAGTCGCGCAGTGTGCTTTGGAAACAGTTTATACATATTTACGCAACAGACTGTCCCATAAATCACATCTTCGTCTCCCAAATATTGGCGCACAAGTTACATTGTCGTCTGACATGTATCAGCCTCTTAAAATGTCAGCCGAGCACTCGTCACAGGACACTTCTAACAAACGTAATTCTTCTATTACCCTTCCCTAATGCCGATTTTATGTGAACGTACCTTTTTATATCGCTTCTCGGTATTATGCACAATTCCTTCAACACTACTCTTGTAAACGGATACTGCTGGGTTATATTCTTTGTTATTGGCATTACGCTTCGTTATTCCATAAATATAAGGAGAGTACCACTTCACTGCACCTAATTAAGTTTTGTCCAAGTCTTTCTGCAATTCCAATGGCCACTGTTTCCTATACGCAACACCACTGTCAATAAAAGATCTCGTAGATTTGTTTATCCTACCTGATAAATAGTTTACGTTCTTAAAGAATATTACACGTGATTTCACGCTCCCTCTGGCCACACCTGACGTTACTTTTGTTTCCGAGGAACTTGGTTCTGTTAGGCAAATATTCCTCACCGTACTCGCATATTCACGTAGATACGTTAGCAATCGAATCTCGATTAGTAGCCTGTTAGAAGATACATCAATGTTACATGGTTACTGTAGTCAGTCTAACGTTTTCATCCTTCACTCTCTCGTACGTACCAAATAAAGTGATTTTTTGAGGATTCAGGATGTCTCCCATCAACGCATCTCATCACTTAGTCAACCTGTGCCGTAGCTGCTTTCCGGAATTAAATTCGGTAACTCTTCATTAACTACTGTACACCTACATCAATACTCCGCATTCCACGTAAGGGTCAGTGGCAGAGTGTACTTCTCGTAGAACTAACTGAACCCCCTTCCCTGTTCCACACACGAATGGCGCGAGAGAACATTGATTTTCAGTAAGGCTCTCTATCGGCTGCAGTATCTCGAATTTTCTCGTAGTGGTTTTCAGAGACGTATGTGGCAGGAAGTAAAATGTTGCCCGGTCCTTCCTCGAAAGATTTCTCCAGAAATTTCAATAGTAAAGTCCTGCGTGATGCACAACGCCACTCTAGTAGCGTCTGCCACCTAAGTTTGTTGTGGATATCTCTAACTCTCTAGCATCGGCTAAACGATTCGGTGACGAAATGGGCCGTTCTTCGTTGGAGCGTCACGGACAACACTAATGAGTCGGTCGAACAAGCACCTTGTAAGAGTCTTCTTTCCTGGCTGAATTACATTTCCTTAAGACTCTTCCTATGAATGTTCTGCTGGCCCACGTAAGGTGTCCCCAGATGGATACTCCTGGATAATTTACGGTAGGTACTGTTTCGAGCAATTTGTTATCAATGGTATAATTGCACAGTAGTGGATTCCTTTTCGTATGTATGCGCATTATGCAAGATTCACGTACGTTCATAGTCAACTGCCAGTCTTGAATCATTTCTAAATCTTCTGTAGGTCCTTCTAAAAATCGTTACTGAAAGTCTCATAATCTGCAGAAAGTATGAAAGAGCTTCCGATGCATTCTACTAGATTATCTATTCACATTGTAAGTATTAACGGTCCCATCACACTTCCTTGTGGTACCAACGAATTTACCATTACATCTGTCGATTTTGTTCCGTTGAGAGCGTCGTGTTGAGCTCTGTTAGCGAGACAGTCTTGAATCCAGTCGCAAATCTTGTCCGATACGCGATTAGCTTGTATTTTTTCACTAACCGGCTGTAGAGACTGTGTCAAATGCCTTCCCGAATTCAAGGATCATCGATCTGAGTGCCAGTGTCTACAGCGCTGTGGATCACATGGAGAAAAGAGTGAGCTCAGTATCTTACCATCTCTGTTTGCGGAATCCATGTTGATTTTCGTGAGGAGATTTTCGTTCTCCGACAACATCACAATATATAAGAGTAAAACATGTTCCACAAATCTACAAAGGATCAGCATGAAGACATAGACTTGTAACTACATGCTTCTTTCCTACGAACCTTCTTGAAGACTGAAATGACCTGAGCTTTCCTCCAGTCGCTATGTACATTTCGTTGCACCACCTAAACTTCTAGCAGAAGGGAAGCAAGTTCTTTTGCGTGTAGTCTCTGTAGAACCTGATATATTTTCACTAAAAATATTTTTTTTTGTTCCATCATGACCTACCTCAATAGCTACCATTTCGAAGTTCGTACGATGACTAAAATGAGATACTTTGTTCTTATGACGGTAGTGAAACAGTTTCAGTAGAGCAAATTCAATGTTTCGGATATTTCTCTGGCACCTCGCGTTTCCGTGTCAGTATGGTCACTGAGAGACTGAACAGATGATTCTGAACCGGTTGCTAGCTTTATTTCAGACTGAAACCTCTTAGGGTTGTTAATCAGATATGTTGACGAAATTGTACTTTCAAAGTCATTGAACGCTTCTCTCAATGCTCTCCTATCGCTCATTGTGGCTTTAGCATTCGCCTGTTACATCTGGTAGTTGATTGTTGCAGACACACCATAGCTGTTACCGTAGTCTACGGAAAACAGCTCACAGATAGTCACTGATGAGATCGCATTTACGATTGCATTTCACCCCGTCTGCGTCGGTTAAGGCCGGAAGATGGTGAAGTGAATCATCTAAACTGGTAGCTACGTAAGTGAACGGCCGATGTCCCTCAGATCTTTAAACATAATGATGGACCTACAGTCACGACTGGTTATCCGGCCGTCCAGTCAATGGAGTCTCCAGACTCACCTTCGGCATGGAATCTCATTGAATGGCGTAGAATTGTCATCAATGAAAAGTCGCACTTCGAACTGAGTCTCTAATAAAATCCAAAAGTAAAAGGGCAGTTAAATATCAAATAAATTCTGAAAACATTACTGGGCCATGTCACTGATCCGATACATAGTTAAAATACTAATCAGTCTTATTCGCAACGCTTTATTAAAAATTCAAAATCACACATGGAAATGGCAACCAGTGGTGTCCCACGATGTTTACCAATGCTCCAGCCGTCGCCTCCGTTCACCATCACACAATACGCAGTCTGAAGATGAATTATGTAAAAGTCGAAACTAGTTACCATTTGGACGTATTATTACGGATTTTTAAGAGATACTTGCGATCAAGACTGATTTGTATTTTAAATATCAAGTTCCTCTGTTAACGCTTACGAAGTAAATTAAAAAGATTTGAAACTGACGAGTTTTAGACTGATGTTTTTTAGTGTACTATCTGAGAACGAGAGCGAGTTTCAGCCTGCCATGCTGTGATCACAAAATTTCCAAGGGCCGTGTCTCATTCAATGGTTTTATTTTTTCATAAATGTCCGAGAGATCGCAGTTCCCACAGGGGGAGTAATGTTATACTTTCTAAGAATGATCCCTATTATGTGCTCTAGTTGGAAACAAACACGCATAATTTATGATAAGGGCAAGCATGTCAACACTACACATGTTGCTACCGTATTTTCTGAAAGAAAATTGTTGCTTTTGCATGTTGCAAACGGTGTTAAAACCTCAGCTCGAAGATAGGTGAATCATATGCCAGACGTGGTTGCAGTTGAACGGCATTCCAAAACTCTTCTCTGTTCTGGTGTGTGAGTCGCTTTATGGACAGATTAGGATCTCTGGATCGAATGCGGCTCGGCAGGATTTCCAGTGGCCACCAGGACATCTGGAGCGTACCACGTCAGACGTTTCATTATGAGGAGCCATCGAGTCCTCTAGTAACACAAAGTCATACGAAACGTAACTTTTCTGGATGTTATTGCCAATCGATTGGAATTTGGAACAGGAAACGGACCCTGATTTGGATTAGGTGCTACGGAAATGATCCCTTTGATAGAAGAGGTGACTTGGATTATCTAAATATAAGATTATGTTGCACTACGTTATTGCCTTCCACAAAGTGTCCGTAACTCTTTTCTTGACTAGATTCATTCTGGAGGACGCAAGTATATTACTTGAGGTAATTCACAAAGTTTATTGTAGTGCAATAACAACGCACCGTGCATGAAAAACGTGTCGTTGAACTCCTAACAATGTAAGAGTCCCTTACGGATAATAATTACTGGAGTGGAGATAAACTGCAAAGGAGAAACCAGGTTACGGGCCTTATCACGGTGTGAGGAGGAGAATGGTCAGATACGTGGGAAGACGGGAGATAAATTTGCATCAAAATGCTACCTGATTCACGATTAAAAGCAAGTATCAAACACTCTATTCCCCAGCCATAGGGAATACTTCGGTGTGTTGAGGAGTTCACAACCTCTGAAACAGAAGCCTTCCATCGACACATGGTAGTGAAGCCGCTCACCCAACTACGCTTTAGGTATCGAGTACACCGCCATATTACATTAACCAAATTGCATAACAGAAATAACTAAACTCGAGCGATGATGACAGCAGTGAACTCGGATGGACGACCGCACAATGGTTGTTATACTTCACACGTGGTTCATTAGAAAAACTTAATTATCATTCCAAGATAACGAAAATTGAATCAGAATACAGATGCAGCTTTTGTCAGGAGAGTGACACACGATAATCAACAAAACGCGCCACGTAATTAATCTATCGAGAGACTGGTGTTGAGTGGACATGGTCGCCTCTATGCTGAAACAAGTGAGGTTGTTAGCCACATGTTTCTCTCGTTAACTGACCATATCTATTCATCGAAATGAAATAAAACCATTTCTGAATGATCTAGAACCACACTGTAATGATTTTATCTTAATCAAATAACTATTGTCTGCACTCAAAAATTTATGGACACCTTAGTCAATGATCCGAAAGAAAAACATATCTTATCAGTTCAGCATTTGGAGCATGTCTCCATCTTTTAAGATGTTCCGTCCAAACATTCCCATAACTTAAAATTTCAGTGCACAGCATTTGATTTAACCACTCCCATATATTTACCAATACGTTCAGTCTAAAATATATGTGTATGTTCTGTTGTAATTCATATATTTAAAATACAAGAAAAAACGTATTTAGCTATACATAACCGTCTGACATAGTAAGTGAGTTTTTTACATGTTCCTATTTTGGTGCAGCCTATTCTTCCTTTAAAAATGAAAGGAAAACGTATTTGTGTATCAAACCATTTAATCTTGCTACAAGAAAACATATCCTTAACATGTATAAGTGACAGTGTAAACCTAAATGTCTTGGAGAGAATATACAGTGGCCCAAATAAATGCAGCATATTGCTTTATTTTAAGTATGGGACATAACAGGGAACAAAGGTGATTTTTTCCTGTGATGCACAATCGTAGGAAAACCTAAATCAAGCAGATAAACAAAAACAAAACCTTTAAAAAATTACAATGCAAACACTACAGTTTCTTCGCTGCGTCATCTTGTACAACACATTGTATGTGAACCAACTGGCGTTCCTCGTAATTAGAGCACTTTTGAATGCATGAAATGTATTTGAAGTTGCGAGTATGAACAACTGTCACCTGTATGGGGGAATGACGACAGTGAACATTTGTGTCGGCGCGGGACTCATATCCGGATTTCCCGCCATACACGTGAGGTCATTTCAAGAGCTTTGGCAATCCGTGCATGACGTACAGCCAGACCTATTCTTTCGTATGTCGTCGTACTTCACCACGGCTTGTTCTCGGACACATATAATGTATTTCCCCACTGGGGTGGACATTTTAATTAAAAGTCGATACTTGATGTCGATGGGAAATTACGATATCCCCTCTGACCTGGATGTATGTCTGAGGAATCACTGTATCGTTCTTCTTAATAACACAGGAACTACGATATCGCAGTTTTGAATGCGTTTGGGCATAATCCTTACAAAATTGTTTAGATAAGCCATTTTCGCCTCAAAGCTGCCTCTACAGTGTTATTCTCTGGAACTCTCTAATTGAACACGATGACTGAAAACCGTTATTTTTAGCGTGGCTTAGTTATTGCCAATGTAGTTGAGATTTAGAGAATATGGAGGCTATTCGTCCGACTGATCCTGTGCTCCATTAGGAAGCTTTTCACAAGACAGTGATGATATGCATGTGCATTGCTGTCCATTGGCGTGAATCGCTTTCAAAGTCTTCACCAAATGGAGCCACAATGCGTGCAACGATGTTGCCTCGCCACTTTACATCGGTCTTCCTGCTATGTATTTGTACGATGGGTGTCCTATGCCCATACATGATTCCGCCTCAAAACATGATTGGACTGTTTTGATAAGGATTGAGGTCTACGATGCAGTTAGTATGTAAACGTTATCCCCATTACCTACAGACACGGACGGCCGGTTTGGCCGAGCGGTTCTAGGCGCTTCAGTCTGGAACCGCGCGATCGCTACGGTCGCAGGCTCGACCCTGCTTCGGACAGGGATATGTGTGTTGTCCTTAGGTTAGTTAGGTTTAAGTGGTTCTGAGTTCTAGGGGACTGATGACCTCAGATGTTAAGTCCCATAGTACTCAGAGCCATTTGAACCAGTTTTGAACCTACAGACATGCCCTCAGGAGCTCAGCATTTGTTTGCTGAGTACGGGCTTGGCGACCCTGGGCTTCCTGAGCTGGGGACTGGTATGTGCCGCCAGTTGTCTACCACCGTAAGCTCTTGACATGCTTCAGCGACCACTGTGCGGCGCGGCCGTGGATAGTTGTGTGTTGCAGCGAACGGGGATCTTGGCTTGACCGCCCGGGTCGCGGGAACGGAATAAACCTCTTAAAATTAAAAAAAAAAAACAAAAAAAAACAAAAAAAACATCAATCTCAACGAGTGCTCTTCGCTGCCTGCCGCACCTATGTTGTATAAGGCTTACTCAGGCACGCAGTGGACCCTCATTTCCCTAGCTACTCGTGGGACCGAAATGGATCGTCCGAAGTTCTCTTTACCCCATCCCAGCGGCAAGTGTGGGCCGCTGGAAGGTACCAATACCCAGTCCTACAAGAGGGCTCATGTAGCTAGTCCTCCCGATTCAGTCCGTAGTAACAGAACGCATTCTGCTTCGCAGAATGTGTTTCTTGTAGTTAAAAGAAAAGAGGGGACTTTTGACAAAGTTTCGCCATTTTACGTACAGAAGGGCTTAGAAGACAATGCTGGCACCTTAAAATCTGTTAAGTGCTTGCGAAATAGACCCTTTTGGTTGAAACATCTAACTTCCAACAAGTCAAGAACATTCAGAACGCACACTGCCTTATGGAGTTTGCGGCAGAAACTGAACTGCACAACACGTTGAACTACAGCATAGCTGGTGTGACTTGCAGGGATCTAGTTGAATATCCCTGAGAAGAACTGAAAGCTGAATGGTCCCGGAAAGGCATTGTCGGCGTGTAACACGTTCTGAAACGGATGAATGGTCCTCTTGTAAAATCAGACTCTTTTATCCTTACTTTTAACAGCACCAAATTACGAGAGCATGTGAAGGAGGGTTTCCTACGTCGCAGTGCAGTGCCTCATTTCCCCCAAGCCAATGCGGTGTTTTAAATGCCAGCACTTTGAGCACATTACTCTCGACTGTAGAGGGGAAGCCACTTGCGGGAAATTTGGTAAAGCCGCGCATGAAGGAGTTGGTTGCACCTCTTTTCCAAAGTGTTTCAACTGCTCTGGGCATCACCCTGAATGGAGCAGGGACTGCACAGTTTTCCTTGAGGAGAAGGAGAACCGGGATATCAAATCCACGCTAACGGTGAAGTCAAGATTATATAAGTCCATGCAGCCACCCACGTCGGTTGTCTCCTTTTCTTACGTTCTGAAACAGCCTGTCCTGAAAACTGATGCATCTACCCCAATGGAGGTAGCACTAGCACCTGCATTTGTCAATGCACATGTGCTGCTGCAATTCCTTTGAAGCCTGCTGCCAGGATCCTGTGTTTTGTCGCTACCGTGCAACTGTAGAGAGGGAAAAGTTCACGTCCAACGATTCTGAGATGTACAACTCCCCTTTCTCCAAGGGGGAGCTCCATTCGCTGCCCACTCGTTCACTACTTGCCACAGTGAACCGTATAAAGCCCCATTTACAGTGTAGGAGCTCCTCAGTGGCCTTGCAAATTGCCCCGTCATGGCTTCTGGGCCAGACAGGATCCACAGTCAGATGATTAAACATCTCTTGTCCGACTACAAGCGACATCTCCTCATCATCTTCAACTGGACCTGATGCGATCGCGTCTTTACATGGTGGAAGAGCACTATCATTCAGGTGCACAAAGCCGGTGAACACCTGCTTGATGCCGCGCGGGATTAGTCGAGGGGTCTAAAGCGCTGTAGACTGTACGGCTGGTCCCGGCAGAGGTTCGAGTCCTCCCTTGGGCATGGGTGTGTGTGTTTGTCCTTAGGATAATTTAAGTTAAGTAGTGTGTAAGCTGAGGGACTGATGACCATAGCAGTTAAGTCCCATAAGATTTCACACACATTTGACCATTTCTGAACCTGCTTGATGTGGATGGCTATCGGCCCATCAGCCTCACCAATGTTCTTTGTAAGCTGCTGGAACGTATGGTGTGACAGCAGCTGGGTTGGGCCTGGGAGTCGTGTGGCCTACTGGCTCTGTGCCAGGGAGGTTTCCGCCAGGGTCACTCTACCACTCATAATCTGGAGTCCTTCGAGTCTGCCATCCGAACAGCCTTTTGCAGACGCCAACACGTGGTTGCCGTCTTTTTATGATTTTCTTAAAGCCTATGACACCAACTGGTGACATCTCATCCTGGGCACGTATAACGTGGCCGTATAGTGGGGGCTCAGAGGCCCACTCCCGATATTTATTAAAAATTTCCTGCCGCATCGTACTTTCTGTGTCTATGTTGGTGCTTCCCATAGTTGCCCCCATATCCAGGAGAATGGGATCCCACAGGGCTCTTTATTGAGTGTCTATTTTTAGTGGCCATTAACGGTCTAGCAGCAGCATTAGGGCCGTCCGTCTCACCTTCTCTGTATGCAGACGACTTCTGCTTTTCGTACTGCTCCACCAGTACTGGTATTGCTGAGCGGCGCCTAGGCGCCTACAGGGACCCATCCAAAAGGCGCAATCATGGATTCTAGCTCACGGCTCAAAGTTTTCGGCCGCAAAGTCGTGTGTTAAGTGCTTCTGTCGGCGTTGATCCGTTTATTTGGAGCCAGAACTTTACCTTAATGACGGTCCACTCACTGCAGAAGAAACATATGGATTTTTAGGACTGGTTTTCGACGCACCATTGACTTGGATTCCTCACCTTCGTCAGCGTAAGTGGACGTGCTGGCAGCACCTCAATGCCCTCCGCTGCCTGGGCTACACCAAGTGTGGTGCAGAGCACTCTACGCTGCTGCAGCTCTACAGAGCCCTTGTTCAACCTCGCCTAGACTATGGGCGTGTAGTTAATGATTCGTCGGCGCCCTCAGCTTTGCGTTTACTCGATCCAGTGCACCACTGTAGCGTTCGTCTAGCGACGGGCGCTTTTAGGACGAGTCCGGCGACTGGTGTCTTGGCGGAGGCTTGAGTCCCTCTATTGAAGGTTACGCGTGCTCAACTGCTCGCCAGCTACCTTGCACATGTTCCTAGTTCCCCTGCGCATCTGAATTACCGTCTCCTTTTTTCCCCCACAGCGGTTCATCTCCCTCATTAGTGATCCAGGTCAGGGCTTACAGTTGCAGTTAGCGTCCGATCCCTTTTGTCTTAAGTTGGAGCCCTTGCCTTTACCACCTATCCTCCAGGTCCATTCACGTACACCCTCATGTTGTACACCTAGGCAGCGGCTTCACCTGGACCTTTCACATGGCCTTAAGGACTCAGTTAACATTGCGGCTCTATGCTGCCACTTCCTTTCGATTCTTGACACGTACGGAGACCATGAAGTGATTTACACCGACGGCTCGATGGCTGATGGTAACGTCGGCTTAACGTTTGTCCATGGAGGACATATGAACCATATGAACAGCATTCCTTGCCGGCCGAAGTGGCCGTGCGGTTAAAGGCGCTGCAGTCTGGAACCGCAAGACCGCTACGGTCGCAGGTTCGAATCCTGCCTCGGGCATGGATGTTTGTGATGTCCTTAGGTTAGTTAGGTTTAACTAGTTCTAAGTTCTAGGGGACTAATGACCTCAGTAGTTGAGTCCCATAGTGCTCAGAGCCATTTGAACCATTTGAACAGCATTCCTTTCACTGGATAGCAGGTGGCCTCGTGCTGTTTATCACATCCATTCATGCCTTAGAGAGTCGTTTCTTCTGTGTACTGACTCCTTGAGCATACTACCAGCTATCGACCAGTGATACCCTCGTCACCCTTTGGTAGCGACAGTCCGGGAGTCCATCTATGCCCTGTAACGGTCGAGTCGTTCAGTTTTGTTTGTCTGGACCCCAGTTCGGGTCGGAATCCCAGGCAACGAACTTTCCAACAGACTAGCCATATAGGCTACACGGAAACCGCTAATAGAGATCGACATGCCAATAACGGACCGGCATTCTTTTTTACGCAGCAAAGTTTTTCGGCTTTGGGAGACGGGGTGGCATAGGCTCAGTACGCAGAACAAACTGCGTGCCATTAAGGAGACTACGAACGTGTGGAAGTCCTCCATGCGGGCGTCTCGCAGGGATTCTTGGGTTCCCTGCTGGCTCCGTATTGGTCACGCTTGGGCGACATACGGCTACCTCCTTCGCCGTGAAGACCCGTCTTAATGTAGGTGCGGCGCCCGGTTGACTGTGGCCCATATTCTGGTGCACTGTCCCACTTTCACTGGCCTGCGACGAAATCTTAGTTTACCGGACTCTTTTAATTTTAGCTCATCGGCTGCTTTAATTTTACGTTTTATTCGTGAGATTGGGTATTAAGTGCTAAGTGTTAGCGCATGTCCTTTGTCTCTCTGTGTCCTCCACCCTGGTGCTTTTGGGGTGGAGGTTTTAATGTGTTGCAGAGTGGCTGGCTTCTTCTTTTTATTCTCATTGACAGACAGCCATGGTAATCTGCTTCGTTGTTTTAATCTCTTCTACCTGTTTCTTGCCTTTCTGTGATTCTCTTGTCCCCTTACGTACATTTAAGTGTTTGTTGCCCTTCCGTCGTGCTTGTGGTTTTTTCTTTCATTCCGTTTTGTGTTCTCAGTCTCCATATCTTGTCACCCCTGTAGTATTGTTTTATCCGGAACAAGGGACCGATGACCTTTTAGTTTGGTCCCTTCCCCCTCTTTTAAACCAACCAACCCACAAACTGTTACAGAAACAACGAGAGAAGGAGGCCAAATTTAAACTAACCTCATACACCAAGATCGGTGATCTTTTACATAAGTTCGAGATTTAGCGTGGACTCATATGAGAGATGCTTATAACAGTTTCCACAACGAAACTTTGTCTCGAAACAGGGCAGAAAATCCAAAGGGGTTCAGGTATTATATAAAGTATACTAGCGGATAGAGACAATCAATGCCTTCTCTACCCGATAGCAACGGAAATACTATCGATGAAAATGCTGCTAAAGCAGATTTACTAAACACAGCCTTCCGAAGTAGCTTCAAAGAAGAATATGAAGTAGATATTCCATAATTCTAATCACGGACACTTGCCAGCACGAGTAACTTGCACGAAGATATCTGCGGAGTAGCGAAGTGACTTAAATCACTTAATAAAAACAAGTCGTCCGGTCCAGACTATATGCTAATTAGGTGCCTTCCCGAGTATGCTGATGCAATAGATCCATACCTAACAGTCATATACAACCGCTTGCTCGAAGAGAGATCCATAAGCAAAGTCTGGAAAGTTGCACAGGTCACACCAGGACTCAAGAAAACAGTAGGAGTAATCTACTAAATTACAGGCCCATATCGTTAACGTTGTTATACAGCATGATCTTGGAACATATATTGTGTTCGAAAATTACTCTGAAGAGAAATGTCTGTTGACACGTAGTCAATATGGGTTAAGAAAACATCATTCTTGGGAACCACAAGTTGCTCTTTACTGTCACGAATAGTTGAGTGCTATTTAGGCATGTATTACAAACTGATTCCGTTTTTGTAGATTTCCAGAAGGCTTTTCCGAACGTAACTTCCTAGCCGCTTGTAATCAAATTGCGTGCTTACGGATTATCGTGTCACTTATGCGACTGGACTCGGGATTTCCTGTGAGTGAGGTTAAACTTTCTCGTAATCGACGGAAAGTCGTCGAGTAATACAGACTTTATTTCTGGCGTTTCCCAAGGTAGTGTTATAGGCCATCTGCTTTTCTTTGTCTATTTAGAAGACAATCAGAGCAGCCGTCTAAGTTTGTTTGCAGGTGATGGTGTCGTTTATCGTCTAGTAAAGTCATCGAAACGATTTCGAAACGATTTAGATAAGATATCTGTATGGTGAAAAAAAAAAAGAATTTACTCTAAATAATGACAAGTAGGAGGTAGTCCCCATAAGTGCTAAGAGTAATGTATTATACTTCGGTTACATGATAAAGAGTCAAATCTAAAGGCCGTAAATTCTACTAAATACCTGGAAATTACAATTAAGAACCACTTAAATTGGAAAAAAACACTTAGAAAATGTTGTGGGCACGGTGAACAAAAGCCTGCATTTTATTGGCAGAACACTCAGAAGATGCAACAGATATACTAAAGAGACTCCCCACACTACGCTCGTCCGTCCTCTTTTGGAGTACTGCTGCACCATGAGTGATCCTTATCAGACAGGGTTAGCAGAGTGCATCGAGAAAGTCCAAAGAAGTTCAGGACGTTTTCTACTACCGAGAAATGGGGAGAGAGTGCCACGGGCATGATACAGGATTTGGGGTGGAAATCACTTTAAAAAAGGCGATTTTCATTGCGACGGGATCTTCTTATGATCTGCACGGGACGAAATGAACATCATAAGAAAATAATGGAAATCAGAGCTCGGACGGAAAGGTATAGGTGTTCATTTTTTATCGTGCTCTCTTCGAGAGTGGAATAATTGAGAATTAGTGTGAAGGTGGCTCGCTGAATCTCCTGCCTGGCACTTATGTGTGATGTACAGAGTTGCGATGTACATGTAGATGTAGATGTAGATGAGAAGGCTTGAGAGGTATTGCGGCTGGTAATACCTGCTCGTGATGCCTAATTCGCATTGTCTGTATTGATACATGCACTCCAGTAGCTGTTATGAACTGCCGCCTTTGACGTGTAGCTCGCTGTGAAGCGTTTCTGCTTGGGGTTATATGGAGATGTCGCTTCTGCACACGTGTTTCTCTTCTGCGATAACAACCGTGACGATCTTCAACTGCTAATGTCTCTGGAAACCAGTTCCAGATTCGAGACACATCACTTTCATTCCTGGCAGCGTCATTCACTGCGACAAAAATGGTTCAAATGGCTCTGAGTACTATGGGACTTAACATCTGAGGACATCAGTCCTGTAGAACTTAGAACTACTTAAACCTAACTAACCTAAGGACATCACATCACATCCATGCCCGAGGCAGGATTCGAATCTGCGACCGTAGCGGTCGCGAGCTTCCAGACTGTAGCGCCTAGACCTACCTCCTCGACCACTCCGGCCAGCCACTGCGACATTCACAGGTCTCGTTCCCTGCTCCGTTAGAGTGGCTATACGGACTATCGGATCGTACTGTGTTATTGTTCGAACCACTCTAAAGGAATACAATCCTAGTAATGACACGCAGTAGAAGTACTGTAATGATTACAGATGCATAGATGCCATAGACTGCGCACTGCCCCTCTCGGTGGAAGCATGGAATGTTTCCGCTAAATTACATTACAAAGAAAGCAATGTACTGATATCGTTAAGTGTTTGTGGATCACAACATTCAATATTAAAGTTTCAGCACTTTCTATTTTCATTCTGAGCACCGCACAACAATCAGAAGTATGCAGAATCTTTGCGACACTAATGCCCGTGTAAGTACAATTTACTGTCACAAATTAATGCTTCTTAACCTAAAAGCGCCTCTCCTTAAAAAAATTTTTAATCATCAACAGAAAGAGGAACATAACCTGTATTGACATCGGTCTGCTGTTGTAAAAAGGCTTCTGCAGTTTTCACTAACAGGAGCTGTGTAAATAAACAGTTATCCACTGTAACGCGTAGTGACGAACTAAATAAGAGACTCAGGGAGAAAATTGTCTTATTTGTTTTTATCTGTATTAATAGCAGTCATGCAGTAGTCCCCTTTCGTACTAATGAATAAGGCAGTACGATACGTCATCTGAGCAAATACACAGTGGTGGAGAACTGTATAAAGATATGTGGTTATTTCTGAAAACAAAACTTGTTCGTTTGGTACTGCTAGCGATTTTCCCGTACAGTTTACAACAAAACAAAACAGAATTCGAGGGTGACTGGAAAATTAACAGTATACCATCTTTCACTTTCTTATCGATACACTTTTCATACATTTGCTCCAACTTTTCTGTTTCATTCGAATAAAATGCTTTCGGTTGTACGCACAATCAAGAGTGCACCGCTTATTTAAACTCATCATAGCTTTCACCTCATCGTCCTCTGTGAGCGTTCTTCAAGGGTCCAAGCACATAGTAATCCGAAGGAGCTAAATCAGAACTGTATGGGTGATGCAGAGCGACCTGAAATCTCCATTTCCGAGCGACGCAAGAGCTGTAGAGACGGTGTGGGAGGCGCGTTATTGTAAAGGAGAAGATCGCCTCTTGGCAAAAGTCCTCTACATAGACTCCATATTGCCGGCTTTAACTCATTTTTGCTGTGCCGGGCACTGTTCGCTGTTTCATTACTTTGCTGATAGTGCTCCAAAATCGGCCCATTCGTATCAGAGAAGAGGCCTTCCCTCAGCGAGCTGTGACATGAATTTCTTCTTGGCTCTAGAAGATGTATGTCGCCATTCTGAAGACAGCCTTTTGCTTACTGTTTCATACTGATATACTCAGGTTTCGTCTCCTGTGGTGATACGTGTCAGAAAACCACGCCCCTCAGCATTGTGTCCCTCCAGTAATGATGTGGCAGCGTGAACACGCATCATTTTATGTTCACCAGTGAGCATCCTAGGCACCCACGGTACTTGAGAATCTCACTAACAGCGATAAGAGCGGACCCGACACTGGCACTCAGTTCCGTGGCTAAGGCTTCTATAGAAATAAACCGGTCCTCACGAATCATTGCGTCAGCCCGTCCCACTTCTCGTTTGCAACGCACGTGCTAAGACGACCAAAGCATTGCTCATCTGCGACTGACTTACGTCCACTTTTAAAGCATCTACCCACTCGTACACCTTTCTCTCATTAATGTATTTATCTCCACACTTTTCCAACATGGAATTGTTGAAGTTTCACGGCCTCCGACCACCAAAATCGTATTACAGCTCGCTGTTCTTCTATGGTGCTCACAGCTATGGACACAGCCATTTTCTTCTAAGACCCTTCCTTTTCAGCTTGTCAAGGCATCTGTCGGTATACGCCTGAACTATAACAAAGCATGCGTATTCCTTTCCCGGGAGTTGCAAATGCCTGACATAACTGCACTTAATACTGATAGTTTGATCATACTTTTGAAACGCCAGCGTACATCCTAATTTTACCATTAGCGTTCATACTTTCTTACTTACTTACATTGGCCACCCAAACCGCAGCCGGTCCTTGGCCTCACTCAGTCCAGCCTTCCACACTCTTCTGTCATCTGCATCTTCATCTCTTAGACCCAGCATGTGCATGTCTCCCATGGCATTATCCTTCCATCTAACTCTCGGCCGTATCACTGATCTCTTTCCTTCAGCTTCCCCATCCATTACAGCCTTTATAACTGTGTTTTCCTCTCTCCTCCTCACACGTCTGCACCATCTTAGTCTCTTAATTTTCACACTCGCTACAACTTAAGTCATTGAGTATAATTGTCTGAGTTCTGTGTTTTTCCTTATTCCCCACTGTTCATTTTCATTCACTGGTCCATATATGTTTCTAAGTACTTTATTCTCAAAAGTAATGAGTTTTTTCTCAGTTTTCTTTGTCAGGGCCCATGTCTTAGTTACATAGCACACTATTGCCTAGATGATGCTCTGATATATTCTTGTTTTCGCCTGCCTAGATAGTAACTTCGATATAATGATGTTGTGCATACCTCCCAGACACTTTCCCCCAGCTTGAATTCTTGTTACTATCTCTTGTTCTATAAGGTTCAGTTGGTTGATGTTGACACCGAGGTACGTGAATGTGTCAGTCATCTGTATTGTTAGATTTTCGATATTATATTGTTTGTTCCTAAATGAGCTCTTCTTCCTACCATCATGAAATGGCTCAAATGACGAGGCAGGATTCGAACCTGCGACCGTAGTGGTCGCGCGGTACCAGACTGAAGAGCCTAGAACCGCTCGTCCACATGGGCCGACTACTATCATGAACTTTGTTTTATTTTCATTTATATTGGTACCTACTTTCTTAGCTTCTTCCATTAGCACTGTCCCCATTTTCTCCAAGTCTTCCATGTTCATTCCTATCAGCACAATTCATCCGCAAAAGCGAGGACATTTATCTTTTTTCCTATGGTGACTCCTGCACTCTCATGTATTACTCTCCTCAGTGTGTTGTTGAAGGCCACATTGAACAGGGTTGGTGATATAATATCTCCCTGTCTCACTACTGTTTTTACTTAAAAAGCTTCTAAGAACTCTCCCTGTACTTTCACTCTACACTTAGCTTCCATGACATACATTTCAGTTACCTTAATCAGCTTGTCAGGTACCCCACACTCAGCCATTATCGTCCACATTTCCTCTGTTACTATTCTGTCATATGCTTTGTTGAAATCTAAAAACGAGCAAAAGGTATCACGATTGTGCTCCCAGTTCTTGTCTAATACTTGTCTTAGTGTGAATATTTGTCGATTGTTGATTTACCTTTTATGAACCCTGTTGGTATTGTGTCTAATAATTCCTCAATGTATGGGTTGAGCATGTTCAGTATAATTCTTGATATTACTTTATAGCATATGAATAGGAAAGTAGTTCTGTCAGCATTTTGTCTCCTTTCTAGCATATGGGACATACAGCAGCAGTTTTCTATTCCTCCGGCAATACTTATTTTCCCCATACCTCTTCTATCACTTTCGCTAACCGTTCATGTACGTTCTCTCCCCATTCTTGGATGAGCTCTGCTGATGTCATGTCTATGCCAGGGACCTTCCCATTTTATAGTCTTTTTATTGCCTCCTTCATATCCATTAGAGTTGGTTCTTCGACTAATGGTTGCACGTTCTGTTTTCTGTCTTGTTATCATTGTTGTAGGTATCTACCGGGTTGTTCAGTATGTTTGTAGTGATAAGTTTTCCATAATTGTCTTTCATTAACACAGACAGCTCTGTATTCTTATCTATAGCTATTCATTGTTCTGAAAAACTCTTTAATATTGTTCTGTTTATAGTCCTTTTCAGCCTTCTTTTTCTGTTTATATTTGAATGCTCTAGTCTCTCGCCTTATTATACTCTTCATTTCTCTCGTGGCTTCCTTGTATTTTGTTTGGTTTTCATGGCTGTTATTGTTCATCATTACCTGTTTCACTCTCTTCCTGTCCTGTATTGCTTCTCTTCAAGTTTCATTGAACGATGATTTGCGCTTTATATTGTTATTATTATTATCTCCTATTAGTTAATGCACTGTATCCCACATACTTTAGAAATTTAAAGAGGAAAGGCTCGTTTTGTTGGCGGAAAGTGATAAAAAGGCACTTACGAATTCTGGCCAGACTAACCCTACGTATATAGTAAACAAATTACAACTATGAACCTCGAACTCATATCTCCATAGTTCTTAATAACTGAGAAAATCCTCCTAGGCATTGACTGTAAAATGGCAGTGATTCCTTCTTTCGCGATTGAGGTCGAATCCATTCGAATTGCAGTTTTCAGAACCGTCTCAAAGTGTCTTGCACTGCGATAAACACGTCGTGTGAGGTTCCCCCATAGATTATTCATGTTATTTAAATCCGGAATTTTCGATGACCAGCTCTGAAGTGAAATTCCTCTATCATTAATCAATGACTTTGTCTTACCAGACCTGTAAATCTCAGAGTCATGGACTTGGAACAGTAAATTATCGTCGTCAAATTTCACATACATACGAACCAAATAAATTTTCAGCATCTGTATAGAATCATCGGACTATATTTTGGGGTGCAGCTGTGCTATCTTGAACGTGCCTTTAGTAAAAACGCTGCCCAGATCATAACGATGCCACCACCAAAGATTCTACTCATCCGAACACGTTCTTCTGTACGGAGATCACGCCAATAAAACTGAAAACCATCTTGCCCATTCAAATTCAGTTTCTTCCAATCACCGAAAATTGCTTTGTTCCTTTATACGGCCCACGACGTACGTTCTTTCGCAAACTTCATTCGATCGTCTTTACGCACATTTTTTAAAAGTGGCTTGTGGAGCCGTTTCTTGAATTCCTGATTCGGGCCTCGAGCCAGGATTTGCCCAACGCATCTGGCAGTGACTGATAACTCGAAATTTTCTACTATGTGACAGGAACATAGGCAACGGACTGTTTCTTTATTAAGAATCAAACACGTATCTGATATTTACAATTTTCGCATCCGGACGTATTTCCCATTTTTACCATACTGTGCACCAAATCTGTCAAAATCGTCAGCAACACAACTGGAACGCCTTAATTTCTCAGCAGTCTTGTGACTAGGCAAACCAATTTCATCCAACAGCGGGTATCCACGAGGCATTATTGCAAAAACTGCTATACGAGCTTAGCTGACACACCCTGAAACAGTAACTGTAGCGAGCTGCTGACACTACTGTGCGTGTCAGCTAGTAGACCCTTCCCTACTCGACATAACGCCTTTTTTTAATTTTCACGTACTCGGTCAAATTCTAATGGTGTAATGAGACTGTATTCGGTTTTGCTTTATTGTAAGCTGTACGGGAACAATGCATGCAGTGCTAAATACGTAAATAAACATGTTTCTTCCACAAATAACCACACGCCTTTACACTAATTTCCACATTGTTGAAGGGCACCTCCATGTAACGCTGAAATAGTCCCTAGAAGAATTAGTCACTAGAAGCGGGCCTGTCAGAATAAAGAAGGCCGAAGTATTGTGTGGTCAGGAAAGAAGCAGTGACAACAAAAATGATTGGTCAGTACAGCTCAGTGATTTTGAACGTGCAATAGATACTAGACTCCTGGAAATGGAAAACAGAACACATTGACACCGGTGTGTCAGACCCACCATACTTGCTCCGGACACTGCGAGAGGGCTGTACAAGCAATGATCACACGCACGGCACAGCGGACACACCAGGAACCGCGGTGTTGGCCGTCGAATGGCGCTAGCTGCGCAGCATTTTTGCACCGCCGCCGTCAGTGTCAGCCAGTTTGCCGTGGCATACGGAGCTCCATCGCAGTCTTTAACACTGGTAGCATGCCGCGACAGCGTGGACGTGAACCGTATGTGCAGTTGACGGACTGTGAGCGAGGGCGTATAGTGGGCATGCGGGAGGCCGGGTGGACGTACCGCCGAATTGCTCAACACGTGGGGCGTGAGGTCTCCACAGTACATCGATGTTGTCGCCAGTGGTCGGCGGAAGGTGCACGTGCCCGTCGACCTGGGACCGGACCGCAGCGACGCACGGATGCACGCCAAGACCGTAGGATCCTACGCAGTGCCGTAGGGGACCGCACCGCCACTTCCCAGCAAATTAGGGACACTGTTGCTCCTGGGGTATCGGCGAGGACCATTCGCAACCGTCTCCATGAAGCTGGGCTACGGTCCCGCACACCGTTAGGCCGTCTTCCGCTCACGCCCCAACATCGTGCACCCCGCCTCCAGTGGTAGCGCGACAGGCGTGAATGGAGGGACGAATGGAGACGTGTCGTCTTCAGCGATGAGAGTCGCTTCTGCCTTGGTGCCAATGGTGGTCGTATGCGTGTTTGGCGCCGTGCAGGTGAGCGCCACAATCAGGACTGCATACGACCGAGGCACACAGGGCCAACACCCGGCATCATGGTGTGGGGAGCGATCTCCTACACTGGCCGTACACCACTGGTGATCGTCGAGGGGACACTGAATAGTGCACGGTACATCCAAACCGTCATCGAACCCATCGTTCTACCATTCCTAGACCGGCAAGGGAACTTGCTGTTCCAACAGGACAATGCACGTCCGCATGTATCGCGTGCCACCCAACGTGCTCTAGAAGGTGTAAGTCAACTACTCTGGCCAGAAAGATCTCCGGATCTGTCCCCCATTGAGCATGTTTGGGACTGGATGAAGCGTCGTCTCGCGCGGTCTGCACGTCCAGCACGAACGCTGGTCCAGCTGAGGCGCCAGGTGGAAATGGCATGGCAAGCCGTTCCACAGGACTACATCCAGCATCTCTACGATCGTCTCCATGGGAGAATAGCAGCCTGCATTGCTGGGAAAGGTGGATATACACTGTACTAGTGCCGACATTGTGCATGCTCTGTTGCCTGTGTCTATGTGCCTGTGGTTCTGTCAGTGTGATCATGTGATGTATCTGACCCCAGGAATGTGTCAATACAGTTTTCCCTTCCTGGGACAATGAATTCACGGTGTTCTTATTTCAATTTCCAGGAGTGTAGATATTACGTAAGTAACAGTTCCATCTGAAAAATTTCAATGCTTATAATGTTGCCCATATAGGCTGTTGATGATGTGATTATGAGGTGTAACGCGGTGGGACCACCAGAGTTAAATGAAGACCAGGCCGATCTCGTGTACTGATTTGCAGCGTCGTTGTACAAAAACGCGCAATTCATCGAAAGGAATATCTCGTGTGTTGTGATGTGCCCCAGAAGTCCAACTAGCACAATGAATGTGTTTAGCGAGTTAGAAAGAAAGGAGTACGATTGTCGAGCAGCTTCTCGTAAACCACGTGTCTAAGTAATTAATACAAAGCGACGTATGATATCGTGTAAAGAGCCAGGCAGTGGATGATTTTCAAAGATTGATTTGGAGTGACGTATGGCGCCATATCCTTTAACATTCGTATGGAAACGTTTGGGTTTGGTGAATGCAAGGAGAAAATTAGATATCATCACGTGTAGTGCTAGTAGAGAAGTACAGTGGACGTGGTATTAAGGATGGATGGAATGTGGTACTATTATTGCAGTTAAGAATACGCTAAATGGGGAAGAATATGATCACATTTACAGCAGTGTCTACTACGCATAGTAGAGGAACGCGGTGACCATTAGCACGTCATGACGTAACATCTCTGAGGCAGTGGTCTGTAGACGACAGCATTTCTGAAACGGACTGACCAGTCTACACCTTTGGTGTAAGTCAGAGCGTCGACGTCACTCTAGACCTCACACCCCAGCATCACTACTTTCTATGGTTTCGGTGCTTGAGAGACAACGGCGTGCACTTCCTCCCAGATATTCACACACCTCATTGGAAGCTGTTCCACCAGAGTTCCAGCCGTCAGAAATACAAAGAGTGAATCAACACCGTCTTAATGTCCACTAAGTGACCCAGTCTTTTAGATCAGATACGTATAAAATTTTGAAAAGTGGTTGATATGGTTCTGAGCACTATGGGACTTAACTTCTGACGCAAACAGTCCACTATAACTTAAAAATACTTAAACCTAACTAACCTAAGGACATTACACACATCCATGCCCGAAGCAGGATTCGAACCTGCGACCGTAGAGGTTGCGCGGTACCAGACTGTAGCGCCTAGAACCGCTCTGCCACCCCGGCCGACTATGAATTTTTGACATGCGGGTGCGGGTGATTTTTGTACATATTGTAGAGCTCCAAGTTTGTCAACTTTCTGAGTAGCTACTGTTCGTACGCATTTATTCGCTGTCACGGGAAGAGAACGATGCGTTTCCGGTTCGTTTCGCCCGGCCTGCAGCCGCAGCACGGACTGCCGCCGGTTGATCGTCGTGATTCCAGCGGAGAGACCAATTAGCGACCCCGGCGGGCGGTCTCGAGGCCGCGGCCAGTTCATTAGCGTAATTGCGAGGCGGCGGCGGCGGCGGCGGCGGCGGCGGACGGCGTCCCGTGACGTGGCGAGGTCCGGTCCAGCGTCGCGTCGCCTACGGTGTAGGCAGCCATCCGAGCGTGGTGCGACCGTCGCCTGGTCGGGCCTTTGATGCGGCCGCGGCGCCGATTGTCCGCTCTTCAGCGGCGCGCCACGCGCTGGATTTCCTGCCTCGCCGACGCTGCCTAATTCCGCTGTCTGCTCCAGCGGGCACTTTGGCGCTCGCTTAGAGCGCACTCTCCGTGACGTCACTCACTGTCGACGGAGCGGTCGCCACTAATGCACACACTTACAAGAGATACCTTTGACCTTTAACGCTCATTACCGCACCAAACTACGCTTACATCAACACTCGATGGTAGAAAAGTAGTCTCCGTCATTTCCATGCAAATCGTTGCATTTTACCGCATGTGAAACTTTATTAGAAAGCAACCAAGCAACATAATATCAGTAACATAGGAGGGAAATTGTAAGTAATTCACTGACCTCAGTGTATCATTGCACTTTCAACCAAAAGTGACGAAACGCTACACACCTAATAGCGCTTATATCAGACCTCATGGGGCAGATGCGGTATTTCGATGAAGTGATTAAAACAAAGAGAACAATGTGCACGTCTCCCTAAAGCCATGTTTTTACATTCAGAATCACTTCTGTATTCAAGCAGTCCAATGCCAAAAGCCAAACTAACCACATATTCAAATGACACTATAGCCCGCCAATGTCATAACCTGCCTTTCGCCAACAATATTGGAACATAAGCGTATACTTTGGAGCAGAAAATTTATTGTAAACTACAGAGTGAAGTCTGATGATGAAATAACAATCATCAGTTTTAGTCTGGCACATTGTAATCTTAGAAAATCAGAAATCCTTCTGATTCAGAGCTTATACTGCCGAAAGAAGTAAATATCGAGAGACTGGCAATATTTTTTTTGTTTATGGTGGCAATATCTTCAGCATAACATCTTTGTTTAATGAACCTGTATGACTTCATTAGGAATCACATAGCTACATGCGTTTTTCACTTGTTACAGGTTCGCCAAAGATTAATGTTGGAAAACCTTTCATGTGTTGTCTTGTCTTTTTTCGACTTTTTCTTCCTTCCACGTGAATGTTAGGTGAACGGGTTGGGACCGAAAGTGCCTTGTGCCTCTTCGAAACAGGTGTACGATTTGTTTGCTAGTTTGCCTATAATTGTTAAGGCCACATAAATTGTGTAGCTGTTGCCACAGCTACGGACAGATTCCTTTTTTGTAAACACGTTCACTTAGTCCACAAACTGTAGTTGCCTCCCGGCATACACAATTATCGTCCTCAATATCATTACCTGTGACAAATGTAGTAATATGCCCGACTGAACTGCTATACTTAGCTTTCAGATTCTCGAAAAAAGAAATCGAAGCTTTGAAATTACCCAAGCCAACGATTCTAGACGACTCCGGTGCCCACATTTGCGGATGCTAATATTGAACTGTAGATCCGAATGACGTTGCACTATCAAATTACGATATTACATTCTCCCTTATAGTTTCTAATTGAGATAGTCTGCTTCCTTTGAAATGACCTCCTGCTCCCCTTTTGCTAGACTCATAATTTATAATTAATCTGCAATTCAGTTGCTTTTAAAGTACTTATCAAGCCTCATTAGTTTTGCTGTAGCAATAACAGACTTCATAAATGTTCTCCAGTATGCTGTCATCTATATTTCCTAATATATTAGGCCACGATTATTTGATTGGAGATAGTTAGTACTCACTTTTACTTGATTGTTCCTGTTGTTCTGTAAATGAGCGTAGTGTACAGCTTGAATAGCCAACTTTAGCGTCTGGTTATTCCTGTCCTTCAGAAGTACATCGGTGTCATTCCTATCGTGCTTCTGAATTATTTTGTTATGTAATATGTCCATGAACTCTCTATCCTCGATCCCGCTTTAATTCCCATATTCAGCATGTCACAACTTTGTTCCTGGTATTTGGAGACCATCGAAGGATTAAGTCTCTTCAGGATATCACTGTATACATTTTACAAAGAATCCCATACGCGAACACCCCAAGAGATACATTAGTACTGCAGGTATACCAATCACACAACTCAAGCACTTGTTACTACAACTGCCGTCTGATGGCTCTAGCAGACGAGTGCGGAGTTCTGCATGGAAATGAGGCAGGCCACAATTGTGTTATGATCGATTGAAAGTGAAAGCACGGTTTCGTGCGGTTCCAAGCGTTTGAAATCAAAAGACTCCTCTGTTAGTGAACAAAATAGGAGGTTGCCTAATATGTGCAGGGCCGAATTTACAGACTTTTTTGTGCAACGTCAGACACAATTCGCCTCCCCCAACCTCTTCCTTGACCATCTCTCCCAGCGACTATTGGTTTGTTGTCGACCTTTGGCGTCATTAGTTCTCATAATGTTTGTTGCCCGCCGTATTTTATGTGACATATTACAAATCACGTAACCTGTAACGGAATTACTTCAAAGAAACATTTGTATGAATTCCGCAACTAATGGTTGTCGTTCTGTTTGCAGTTACTTTTGCTTTGAAAACGAATACCTTATCGTATGGTGGGAATGGGCAAACTTGATTTACACTATATCGTGTTTTTATGGTAAGGAACACATAGAAGGGAAACGAGACAGTCATTTACAAATTAACATAGGAATAAACACTTTAAAAAGAGGGGTAAGCCGTTAAAACTAATCGGTCGCGATTGGTATGGCTATTGGCTGCGGATAGTGTCTGTAGGATTTCTCTGAGGATCGCATTGTGTCCTCTCCATGTCAGTTTTGCTATAAAGAGGTCGTCCCCATCGGTGGTGATCCTTTGCTTAACGGAATCTTTTAAGATGCTGTCGAGTCCTCTGATGCAGGCAGATGAAGACACGTTCAGCCCGAATGTTAGACGTTTAAATCGATAACATTTGCTGAATGCAAGGAACGCCCTGTATTTCCTTCAGCCGGGGTGGAGCATAATTTGGCAGAAACTGGAACGCAAGTCAAGACATGAAAAAACCGTAACGCCATGGAAATTTTGAAGGAGTTCCTCCAGCTTTTCCGGGCGATGTATTTCTGGCTTAATGATTGTACTGATCTGGCGCGAATCCTCCACCAAACGGATCGAGCCGTCAGTCTTTTCTACTACTGTGAGTGGGTTGTTGTACATGGGGCTTGTTGGTTCAATGATGGCTTCGTCACTCATCCTTTTAATCTCGAGAAAAACCTTCTGTCTGTAGGCATACATGAAATTTCTGATTGCTCCGGTTTTCAGTAGAAAATCGCCAGCCGTTTCCCTTAATATTCCTTCTGGCTCTTCTTTTCTTGTCGGGATGTTTACTAAATTTCCTAGCATTTGGTAACTTCATCGTGCACCTCTCGTTGAATTTGCTCAACATCTTGAGTGTTGCGGCTATACTCATGGTGCCACAATTCATTTGTTAACACCCTCTTTTTTCTGCGTAGTTTACATTGAGGCATTCGACGGGGATTTGCGCACGTATTGCGTGGTCTGCAAAGGAAATCTTTATGGCGCCGTCTTTATGTAAAGTGAGGTCTCCTCGCCCTATGTCCAATACAGCCTGTTGTTGATTTAGGAAATCCATGTCAAATATTATCTGAATTGGCAAAGAAGGGACGACTAGAAAGTTCACTTCTAAGGTGTGCCCTTGGCAGCTGACGTCAACCTGGTTGGTAACTGCACTTCTTTATGCTTCAGTCTCAGAGCGCCGGTGATTTTGGTTTTCTTTAGCGTGAGTGCCGGCCAAGAATGAATATCTTCTTCTCTTCCCGTCACAGTTCTCTTGTAACTTCGTACTCTAACACTTTGATATCGGCCGTTTCGATAGTTTCTGTGGCGTTGTTTTCAGCTGAGTTCGTAGCGGCTGTGTAACAATTCCTGTTTGAATTTTCTCTGAGTGACCCTTGCGATGGGTTATGTGGCCTCAGTTCAACATATTCACTACGTTGGTCATTCCATTGAGCTTGACAGTTGTATGTCCTGCTATTGCTTTGCTGTTGGACCCTAGAATCCTGTTGGCCCTGGTTCGTGTTCTGTTGCTCTCCCCAATATCCGGTTTGTCGGTAGTAGTAGTAGTTGTTGTTGTTGTTATGATCATAATTTCCTCGTCTTCACCTATTTTCCCATGATGGCTGGTTATTCCCGTTGAAGTTTGGTTTCGACTCGATAGATGTTTTCTCCCATTTCGCCCATCGTCACTCCTCCCTGACGAACCTGGCCAGTTACGATCATTATTTCTACTTCTTTCCCACGAGTTGTGAATTTCATTTACTTAATCGACTTCGCACTCTTGAAATCTTCGATTGAGTCGCTGCACCTACCGATGACCAGTTGGTGGTAACGTAAAGGTAATTTAATGTAGCAGTGCGTTGTTTGTCTCCTTGTAGACTTGAAAATTCTGAACGGCCAGGAAAACTTTGTGGTCGAAAGGTTCGACGTATCCGCCGTACGAATTTTCCCTCTCGTCTGCAGCGTGTGATTCCATGTACCCGTGCCCAAACGATCCTCTTGGTCTGTTATGGTATCCCCTCGTGTTGTCAGATTCACATAATAACGTTTATGACTTCCGTAGACGTGTACAGTTGTTTTCCGGCTCGGTCTCTGAGATTCTACGTGT
The DNA here is from genome assembly GCF_021461395.2 of Schistocerca americana. NCBI lineage: Eukaryota > Metazoa > Arthropoda > Insecta > Orthoptera > Acrididae > Schistocerca > Schistocerca americana. The sequence goes on along the minus strand of NC_060125.1, from coordinate 204,906,045 downwards.
TACCGACAGAGCGTGTTCTATTACGCATTTCGCCACGGCAGGAGTATATTCCCGTGGTATTCGCCCACGTGCAGGTGGGGTGTGTCCTCGTATAGGGTTCGGAGAGTCGCAAAACATTTTCTTCACTTCTGTGATGCTCGCGATGGCGCTCTACCGGACGACATTGTGTTGAATTGCGCGACCCGCTCATGTGCCTGCCGAACGTCCTTAGCCAACTCGTTTTGTTGCGCGGCGACTCGGGTCTTCTGATCTCTAACTTCAGAGATTACGACCTGTTTGATATTTATCTGTTCAATTCGGTTCGCAGCCTCACTCAATTTCTCTATCGTTTCTTGTACTATTATTTTGCCTTGGTTTCTGAAAGTTGCAAATGCCTTTTTTGTGTTAGAGTCCTCAGTTCTTGCCAGTTTAACTTGTTCTTTGGCTACTGACGCGTCCATCGTGCTACTTGCGATACCAATCGCTCTGTTTTGGCATCGCGCTTCGCCTGGTTCGAGACATCACGCTTTTCTGCTGTCGTTTTCTTGACACTCTCTACCTCTTCTCTGATTCCTGCAATCTCTTTCTTGACTCCATCTATACTGTCTGTGACCATTCTTATGACTAATTTGTGTCTTTCCTCCTCTTCCTACCATCTCTTTATCTCTGCCTCATGTCTCTTCTTTTCTGCCTCCTGCTTCTTTCTTTCTGCCTCTTGCACAAATTGCACGAGATCCTCAAACTGAGATCCACCGCTAACACGTCCAGGACTAGATAAACGAGATTCCATCTTTCAGTGACGTTTCGTTCGCGATTCTGCTCTGCCCGTCTCACTGATGGTGCATCTCGTACCAGCAGCGCCTACATTTCGTTCTGCTGTGGTCTCCCGTTTACTTTCGTCACCTGATTGATACATGTCCTCATACTCTGCAGGTTCTACGTTCGACATTTCTACCCGTTCTGCAGCTGCATTTACCTGAGAATCCTGTGTAATACATGCTTGGTCACCACTAATAATCTGACGTGGATCCATAGTTAACAAAGCACAATTACTTCCGCTACTCTGTGACAAACGTGCCATGCTTCTTGTAATCGTGCACCCAAATTCTGACCCAAGCGAATTTAAAAACTACACTATGCCTCACAGATTCTGCTCTAAATTACGCTCCCGTCAGCTAGTGATCCCTAGTTCCTGAAAACGAATTCTAATAACATCATGCATGTCTATGCTCACAAACGAAAATCTCAATCCATCGTAACTAAACAGCACAACGCCGTTCGCCGTCAGAAACAAACAATCAAGGGACACAGAGGTCACAAACACAGCATGAAGATACACACATACAGTAATTAATTATTGGTACTATTTCTAGGCACCAGCAACGCCAATATACTGTACCCAGTACGCCACATTAAATATTGGGAACAGAAATTTCACAAGGCAACACAATATACGAACTGACGGTAACAGAAGGTGCCATCTATTCAAAATTATGTGTAATGGACGTCAAATAGAATGAGTAGGCTACGCAACGCGATCTGATGATCACATAAGGTGCCATCAATCCGAGATCATGGCATGGGCGCCACAAAGAAAGATAACTCTGGTGGAACTCTTTAAATGTTCGAAAATGTAGATAAAATTAAGTGTACTAACAATGTTTACTTTCCCAAAACAGACAGATATTATGCTAAACAAGTTATTGATTGAGTGCTGTAAACAACTAACAGATGATTTAAGACTACACTGGACAAGGATACTGGGTGGTGGAGACAGTTTAACTAGGTGATCAGTGAGTCACGTAGTCTGGCCTTAAAAATGTGGATAACGCAAACTAAATTGATCTGAAGCTGAGCAGACTTTCAGTGATCAAATCTACTGAAGTTTCTCTACATAGGTGCTGTGGTGTCACCGCCAGACACCACACTTGCTAGGTGGTAGCCCTTAAATCGGCCGCGGTCCGTTAGTATACCACTATCAGTGATTGCAGACCGAGCGCCGCCACATGGCAGGTCTAGAGAGACTTCCTAGCACTCGCCCCAGTTGTACAACCGACTTTGCTACCAATGGTTCACTGACAAAATACGCACCCATTTGCCGAGACGATAGTTAGCATAACCTTCAGCTACGTCATTTGCTACGACCTAGCAAGGCGCCAGTACCAGTTACTATTGATACTGTAATAATGTACCGTCAAGACCGACGTTCACAATTTATGGGTTAAAGTTAAGTATTCCACCAGCTACGTCCGTTTTTTCTAAAGTCTAATTTCCTTGTCCTGTTGCAGACCTCACGCCAGCCTGCGTGAGCTAAAACGCGTGCCTTTCGGCTTCCTCTAGTAACCCGGTGTTGGCTCTCCTGCCAATCCACAACAGGTGCAGCTAAGAGCAAGTGGCGATTGAGATCTGTACTTTCTGACAATACTGGAGCGGCAGTACGTTACCCTGTTTACTTCGTGTTTCGATGTGACTTGCAGCTGGCAAGATATGTGGGGCGGAGGTGAGACACGGGTGCGGCACCTGCGAATCTATCGCTGCCACGAAAGAAATGCAAAAATCTCAAGGTCTAGCGATCAGGCAGACGGAACGCAGTTTACTCTCTTCCATAGTCCTGAAATCACAGTATATTTGAGTGTGTGGCACACCCAAACGCTGGTTGTACCAAGGACCAATTGGGCTGACTTCTATGAGAATGTGCACAAGGATAACAAACCTCAAGACTGGTAAAACAATAACAAATCAGTGTGGCCTCGGCTGACGAGTAGTCCAAGACATTTGAATTCACACTGTCATTACAACAGTAACTTCCCCACAGGCACCCTAAACCACTCGCAAGTGAAATCAGTCTCAGGACAGGTCCCATATACCAACCACACATGCCAGACCTTCGACCAGAAGTGCCTATCGGACCAAAGTCCTGCACCGAAAATGTCGCTAAATCTCGCCTACCACACGTCAGCGCAACCTCATGTCAAGCCTGGGCAAGAGTTAATAATTCTCTGTCTCTGAAAAACAGAGGAACAGCCAGTTAGTTACCCGTTTTTTAAGTTTTCGCAGAGGGGGAAGAGATATTTCTCTCTGAAGTCATGTTTCTTCCCGTGGCAACAAGCAAAGAGATACAAATCTCGAACGTCTTTACCTAAATCTCCTGTTCTTTAATGCTTTTTAGTCCTAGTTATGAGGTGTAATAAAAATTCTATCTCCAAACGTTCTCTGTCGCCAGATTTTTTTTATTTTTTTTTTTTTTGTACAACTGAGGCAGCCAGGGGAAGTGGTTCACTGGCCTATTTGCGCTATCAGCGAACACAAAAACATGTGAATTTTTATTATGTGTGGCTTTGCACACAATGCCCATTTTTCGACTCCACTTTGTATACGTGTTCCTTTAGACCAATGCCGCAGCCCAGGCTACAGCTGGTGCTGCAGCAGGTAGCACAGCATTGTTCTGCTGGAGACCTGTCTTGGCGAAGGGCTGCACTGTCGGCCCTGTATGGCTATGGACCTGTCCGGCAAGATTTACTAAGGGATGGGCTCGCTGTCAATTGCTTCCAAATTCTAACATGCCATTTCTATGAACTAAGAATCATATAAATACCTCAAGCTTTTAGCGCCCTACCAGGCTCCATCAATGTCTGCACAGGCCCTTTAGAGTTTTTCTCAAAGTGCGTCAGGCTGTAACAATACCTTTAATAATTTTCCATATGCGAAAAAATAGTTGAGAGAGTAATTTATCCTCTCTCACAGTAACGAAGAGAACTATGTGTGCCATGGCCTAGTACAGATAGCCGGCTAACTGGCATAGAGATTAAGTGGTTGGTTCATAAGGTTGTAGTTGGAGATTGCTAATTACTTCCATACAAAGTTTATTAACTTAAAAAAGGATCACTTATCATTTAATATACAAAAAGGAATAAAATAGACTGGTTCCCACTGTTGATGATCAACCAGTTTACCAAGCTGATAAGAACACAGCACTTTTTCTTACATGCATGCTCATTGAAAGTAACATATGCAGTGTCACAAAATGCTAATTTTGTTTTATTTGCAAGTGATATATGTATTGGGCCGGCCGGGTGCCATTTGAACAAGTATTGGTTTAAAAAACAGAACTCGTGGCCTCACTGAACAATCAGCCAGTGAAATATTTGTGTCAGTGGGTCGTTCACAGCAAACGGATTGTCACTGAATCTCGACAAGACCCAGTAGGCACATTTTAGTACCTCACAAAGAGTACCTGACTCTGTAGGTATAAAGTATTCAAACAATGAAATTAAAGCTGTAGAAGGTGTAAAATTTTTAAGGCTACAAACTGACCACAACATAAATTGGAAAATTCACTCTAGACTTAATGAAACTCGTTAGTTCAGCTACATTTGCAGTACACATGATAGCAGAAATAAGTGATTTAAAATTGAAGAAGTTAGTTTATTTGGCCTACCTCCATTCAGTAATGAGTTATGGAATCATCCTTTGCGGAAATTCCTCTTACAAAGACAACATTTTCTAAATTTGGATGTCGCACTATGGGTTGCGCCACAGAGACAAACTGTGTCCGCAACAAAGATACACAATGGTTCATGAAGATACAGGATCAACACGAGAACCCCATAGTTAAGCGAACTATACCGCGTCCACCAGTAACAGACAGACTTTGACGGTACAGCTATATTCGTTTAGTGACATCACAGAGGCCTACAGAGTGTGGTCGGTCACGAGTGAACAACGAAGAAGTAAGTTAACTTCCCGTAGCTTGAAAGAGAAACACATTATCCGCATAATCGGATGATAAATGAGCTTATGAAGTTGCGCTCTGTTTCATTAAAGGTATCACAGGGGCCTTCGGAGTATCAGAAGGGCACGCGGTTGTTCGCGAGTGGACAACAACAAACAGAAGACACAATATCTCGACACAAATTGCATAAGAACTTGATGATTTCACTACATGAAATAATTCAATTACTCATTATTATTTAAATACACTCTGTATGACACCTAAAGCAGCAAACGTGGACATGAGATCAACAGAAAACACAAATTCCTGGGTTGCTAACGTAGGATATTTCAATAATATTGATGTTGCATTAAGGGCATTTACTTTCCACGACATAATTCTGAAAGATGACAATTAATGTACTTCGATACAAATTATAAATAAGAGAAGTTCCCTTGTGTAATGTAAAGCACACAGAGCACTTCCGCAAAAATTGCCAGAACTGATTGAGCCGTGGTGACTGGCGGTAGGGTGTTCTATTTGCATCGCTGATATCTATATTCGGCTGTCTTGATACCTTTGACTGCTATCCCCGGCGGTTTTCTGGGTGAACGTGTGACGAGAGTCTCCATCGGCGTTCAACGAGACAACTTGTGTTGAAAGCAAGCCAGCGTCCCTAACCGTGGTGTATCGCCGTGTTCGCCCACTTGTCCGTTGTCGCGCCGGATGTTCGGTGCCGATCATTGGGCTCCTTGACGTGCAAAATTCGGGTGGGTCGCGTCTCAAGCAGAACAGCTTACCGGTTCGTAATTTGCAAGCTCGAAGTTACGTATGACTTTTATTTTGTGTTTAACTAAGAAGAATTTAGAAACTTATCGTGGCATGGGTAGCTACCGCATATGGTTCTGAACTTGGTTCCACAGTGGCTATTTCAAGGAGGCAGATGTACCACATTTCGTTTCTCATCATTCGTGGAGTGGTGTTTCAAGTGGTTTCCATGCTAGTTTTAACTTGATTTAGAACATATTGACCGCTTGGGAATTGGTTGCCGTTGTGTATGCGCCCAGCAGCCATAGAGTTAATGGTTTAATAATTTGTCACGGCTGGATTTGGTATGTTTATTTAATGTTGAAAGTGCCTTCAGGTAAGTGGAAGTGATTTCTAAGTTTCACGCTAATTTATGGGGAGACGGTTAATGTTAAAGGATTGCCCCATAAGATTTTGGGGGCGTGCTTATTATATATTCCAGTGTGGCTGTGATGTGACCATGTTTTCAATTTATTTGAGCTGCAGGCCATTTGAATCTGCTCGTTTCCTGGGGTCGGTGCGGTTATGGATTCTTGTCAGGGCTGCTCATTGTGAGGCCGGTCGGACTATAAAGAAATATATACCGCCTGATAGTGAGAATGTCCACAAGCCCTGTGGAGTGAACGCTCGTATTGCCTGCCGGCCGTAGCTGTTCTCTAAAGTTAAGTGCAATCTGGGAATCATTCTGAGTCATTATGTCCGTTAGTTAAGTGAGGCCACTTTCTTAATGTTAGCGTTTCTGTAAGTCATTTTACTGGTTGAGTTATTACTAGCCATTCTTATTTAACACTTACGTTAGTTATTTGTGTATCTTTAGTGAATGTGCAACTTGGTTGGCCCACTTTGCATTCTTACTATAAGCATGTTTCACTGTGGACCTTTATGTAGGCAGTTCAGTTTTATTAAGCTTTAAGATCTTTGTTTTTTAAAGAAGTTGTGGTATTATGTGGCTGTGTGACCTTGCGTTGGAAGTGTATAGATTTAGAAATCTTTTGAGATATGGTTAAACAAGAACGATTGTTTATGATAGATTATTCACTGTGCCGACCGGAGTGGCCATGTGATTCTGGCCGCTACAGTCAGGAACCGAGCGACCGCTACGGTCGCAGGTTCAAATCCTGCCTCGGGCATGGATGTGTGTGATGTCCTTAGGTTAGTTAGGTTTAATTAGTTCTAAGTTCTAGGCGACTGATGACCTCAAAAGTTAAGTCGCATAGTGCTCAGAGCCAGTTTTGATTATTCACTGTGCCTACTATCTATGATTTTGTTTTCGGACGCAAAATATGACTCTTATTCGTGTTTATGTAGTTCCGTTAAAGTGAAGATTTATATATTGCATCAGTAAAAGGGCAAATGTCCGAATTGAAGTTTATAATAAAGTCAGTTTTGAGTCAAAATTGTAAAACAGTCACAAGCTTGCACATCATCAGTGTTCCCAGGCTTCCTATTTCCTTTAAACAACTGTGGTGAGATTGTAATTTTTGATTATCTGAGGAATTAAGTGGTACCACGGTGCACTTGTTTCATTTCAAAATTTCAGGAATTTCATCAGTTACCACTTCAACATACTAAAGTTGTAAGATAGATGGTTACTCCAGAATATTATCATACGTAACGATTATTTTAATACCTCTATTGTATCCAAAGGTCTGTCGTCACGTCACCTACTCACCGAAAGCCATGGAGGGGGAAACGACTGCTCCAGAGAGGCTCTCAGCACCCTCGCTAACATAGCGGGGCAGACCTTCACCTCTTCACCTGATGTGGCGCTACAGCGAAACTCTCAGTCCGTACCCTAGTATCTCCAAGATTACCAAGACTGAGTTATCAAACTACGTTGCCTATCAACGAAAAGGAAATACGTTGAGTTCATTCTATCTTTTATTTAGATTTACGCAAAGGATTGGGGAATACAGGAATACTGCTGATACTCTTTAGACAGATGTAAAATACACCAACAGTGACTCTTATCCTTCCTCGAGGTCATCTACTTTTTTTTCAGACAAGTAGCGAGAGGTTGCACGAAAGCAAGATTAATTACGAAAGCAATATAATGAATCCCTTTCAGTGTTGTTTATTTTTCCGTTAATTATTAGGATGCAGTCCCACGCTTCCTGTGACTGCCATCATCATCATCGCCAGGGGCTAAGAAGTGTCAGCAGTCAAAATAGGACCGTGATAACACTAACAGTAAGACTCCGTCAGTGCTCCTAGTAATGTATGGGAATTTACAATTCATACAGAAAAAGCACAGAGGAAAATTGCGTATATAGTTTTCCGCCGGATAGTAGTGGTTTTGAGGCAAGCTACAACCCCTCATATGCCTTCCGCCTTCCACTGTGAGTAGAAATTATGTCGTAAACATGTAACGGTTGAATTGATAATTCTCTGGGTAACTTCGATCTGAGATAACGGTTCAAACGGCTCTGAGCACTTTGAGACTTAACTTCTGAGGTCATCAGTCGCCTAGAACTTAGATTTAATTGAACCTAACTAACCCAAGGACTTCACACACATCCATGCCCGAGGCAGAATTGTGAGATAACGTGAAGTCGCAGATAAGGATCAAACGTACTATCTTACTCAAAAATATCCGAATATTGGAATTATATATCATCCGATGCGCATGCAGCCTCCATAACTAAACTGTCTTTCACTTCCTCTAGTCTAGTTTCGGTACAGTCATTTGACTGTACAAAATGGTTACCACAAGTAACGACTACAAAACACTGCTCGGTATGGCAATAACTTCAGTCGTCAATTAACACTGCGGTGCTATAAATGTCATGAAACACAGGAGGCAGTCCGTAACGCTTGTAAACTCAAATTTTACACAATTTTTAAATTGGTACCTCTCACATTAATAACTGACACAAATAATGCCAGTAACTCCAACACAGTCATTCCGTGCTCCTCACTCAAATCTCAATCCGTTTGCAAATAAGAGATTTTTCTAGAGTCTAGGGCTTCCAGTTTTCTACAACCCGAAGTATTCTTGCTCTCTAAAAGATTTTCCAACCACCTACGAAGGCTTTTGCATAAGAGATCTAAATAGTTACAAGAACCATGACTGACAGAGCCATGGGCTCTAATGAAACCTCGCCATCAACACAGTATCTCTAGTAATTTAAGTGTATTCACTATGGCACGTATATGTACGTGCAGTTTGAAAACATACTATAGCACTTGTTATCTAACACAAAGTTCCATTAAAAGTGAAAGTAATCAACAGTTGTCCATATGTTTTAACTTTAAATGACACGACGAACTGGTTTGTTCCGGATATGGTCTGTGTGGTGTGCGTACTGTAAGACCTTCGGTACACACACCATCAGATTATTTGACTTGTCGCTCTAACGAAGCAGGCGAGTGTCAACAATGTCTCATGGTCTTATCGTGGCGTGTTTCTCTTCTGCCGTTAGGTCAGACGATAGAAATGCCACTTGCACGCTTAGAGTAGCAGATTGACGGTGACCAACATTAAACAGAACTTGATTAATTTTCACACACATTTATTAAAATAATAACAAGCATAAAAATAACTTAACTTGGTTCTGGATGCTATTTACAATTGACAATCTGAAGTTCCTTTGGTCTTGGTATGTTAATCTCATTCTCACATATCTCTGATACTTGACAAAGTGTCTATTCATTTATCTTCATGGCTATGTACAGGAATATGGTAATCTTATTAAGCGCAGACTGAAACTAGACTATAGACAGATACAGAACAATGTAGACTAATTCAGACTAATGCAGGCCGACTAATCGGAGGTCTGTACATTCGTTATAATACCTCGCGCGTTCATCTATCACTGCGCGAGTGTGATCCGCGAGGAGAAATGGTTCTACGTTAGCAGCAATCTCATTGGCTGCGTTACATATTAATACGCGGATCGGCGGAAGCAGAATTTGGCCCTTCTTTATGGAGCGCCATCTCGTAGAGCGGAGACGGACGAGCGCTGCGCCTGCGCTGTTGTGCTTAGCGGGGCGCGCTCTAGTGGGAAAGTTGTGTACGCACTGACTACGAGGAACTATGTACACAACAGACCGGAACCCAACACTAACTAAGCAAGATATTTGTGCCTAAAGGACACTCGACCACAGCAATGATCATGTCTGCTAACCAGTCATAAACAGACATATCATATTTTTGGACAGTATCAGTTGCATAATGTTATTTTGAAATTACAGTGCAATAAGTTTTAGTGCTAGACTAACCAACAACTATAGCACCTGTTAAATAAGGACGAGTGTTGTTAAATAATGTATCATTCCCAAGTCAAACTTGAAACGACGTACCTCATATGTTGGACAGTGATTCCAACACAGAACCCAATCTGGTTGTTACATAAGCACAATCAAATGTCAGATATAGAATTTATTCAGTAGTAGCGAGATGTCTGAAGTTCCAATGACGAGATAACAGAATGCTTTCCGCTTTCTAGTTATTCGCACCTGTTACCAGCCGCCGTGGTTTTCGAGCCATGACTGGACATTACGTACGTTTCTTTCACCAGCAGCGAGATAAGCGCATGTCTGAATTAGAAATCACTTCACGAAGAATACAGAGATAATGGGAAATCGATCACTGCACGTTTCGCTGTTGACAATACACGAAAATACATGATCAGAAAATAGGCTAAACACTACCACGTAAAAAAATACAAACAATCTATTTCTACATAGATAGCCCACAAAGCAACGTACTGTGCATGGTGGAGGGTGCTCGCTAATAGGGCATGGGAAAAATGATTGCCTAGGTGCCTCCGTACGAAGCCTAATTCTACGTATCTTATATTCGTAGCCCTTACGCGCAATGTATGTCGGAGGCAGTAGAATCGCGCGGCAGTCAGCTTCGGATGCAGGTTGTCTAAATTATCTCAATAATGTTTCTCGGAATGAACGTCGCCTTCTCTCCAGGGATTCCCGATAGAGTTCCCGAAACATCTCCGTACAACTAATGTGTTGTTGAGACCCACCGGTAAAAAATCTAGCAGCCCGCAACACTGAAGACGTAATTAGGAACAGGTCACACCAGCTTCCTGTATGCGGTCTCCATTACGTGTGGACCACTACCACCTAAAATTCGCTCAAGAACCCGATGTCGACCATTCGCCTTCCCTACCACAGTTCTCAGCTCGTTGCATTTCATATCGCTTTGCAACGTTCCACCCAGATATTTAAACCAATTGACTGTGTCAAGCAGGACGCTAGTAATACTGTATCTGAACATTACAGGTTTGTTCATCGTACTCACCTGCATTAACTTATCTTTTTCTACATTTAGAAGTACCTGCCATTCATCACATCGACTAGAAATTTCGTGTAAGTCGTCCTGTATCTTCCTACAGCCACTGAATTTCGACGCCTCACCGTACAACACAGCATCATAAGCAAAGAACTGTAAATTGCTTCCCACTCTGTCCGCCAAATGGTTTATGTATGCAGAAAACAACCTCCGTCGTGGACAAAATACGGGATTCTGTTACTTTAGAAGTCTTCGAGCCACTCACATACTTGTGAACTTATTCCAATGCTCACATCTTCGTCAACAGACCGCATTGTGGCACCGTACCAAACGCTTTCCGGAAATCTATAGACAGGGAATCTGCCTGTTGCTCTTCGTCCACAGTTCGCAGAATCATGTGGGTAAAGAAAAAGCGGAGTTCAATCGAGCGATACTTTCTAAAACCAAAATATTGCTCCAGATGTATTACCATTACGGAATATGGGGAGTAATTCACAACTGCTTCACCTCTTACTTCAGCAACAGAGAGCAAAACGTCATTATTCACAATGTTGAAAATGGCTGTAATGTGGCGTCTGAGTGGTGTATGGTCATGTGGGGGACGCCCCAGTGATCAGTGTTGCGGCTACTCCTGTTCCTTATTTATATAAATTATATGTCCTTTAATATTACGAGTAACTCTAAAATGTTCTGGCTTCGTAGTAAAGGAAGTTGTGTTTAACACCGGCACGGTTTCAAATAGTGCAGTTGACGACCTATGTTCATGGCTTGTAGAAAATAAAATGACACTAAATCACCGAAAGACTCACAAGGGGAGGCCGCCTATTGTGAAATTCAGACTCGATTCATACTGCGCATAATAAAAGCTCATGGCCAGAGCTGTAATGTGGCAAAGCACCAAGATGCACTTCTCAGCCGTTGTCGAGAAAATCGACAGTTAAAAGAAACCGTTGCGGTGAAATACTCTCTACGATTAATAGTTTTCTACAGCGTCGCGGCGCAGCGTCAAGCGCTCGGGTTTGTAATCCGAAGGTCGCCAGATCGAATCTCGAGCCGTACAACATTTCTTTATTATTAGTTTTTTGTAATTCAAATATATATATATATATATTATATATATATAAAAGCCATTAATGAATTGCTTATGCATGTTGGTGAAGGCGGATCGCTCTCCAATTGTACCGCCTCCATTTTTCCGTTTGTTTAACAGGGTGTACCAAAGCTCTCACGTCCGCACTGATTTTCGACGATGTTATAAGTTGCGCTAGGGACCGCATCTACCTTCTTTCGAAGTTAGCAGGCAACTACGCTGTTATGCGACGGCTCGTTTCGGCCCATTCAACATCTGTCCATCAAGTGTAACGAGCGAGTAACGGAGTTTATATTTCATACCTGCCACAGCAAATTTGTGTTCGTGGGGTTTCTATTCTAATTCGAACGTTTGACTTACGCTATACGTATTCGTTTCGGAATATCGTTTCTACGTCTTCCGTTAACTGTAATTATGAAGACAATTAATAACATTTGTGAAATACAACTTTGTTTGCGGAAAACATAATATGATGTTCGAAGTCGCCAGTTTTTCCACGACAATCGACTTTCAACAACTTATTATATGCATAATTGTTGCAACTGATTACCGGGAATTTTATATATATACATATATATATATATATATATATATATATGTGTGTGTGTGTGTGTGTGTGTGTGTGTGTGTGTATACACACTTCTGAATTGCAAAAAACAAATACTAAAAAAAAAAAGTTGCATGGGGCGAGATTCGATCCGGCGACCTTCGGATTACGAACCCGAGCGCTTACCGCTGCGCCACAACGCTATAGAACATTTTAAATCGTAGAGAGTATTTCACCGCAACGGTTTATTTTAACTGTATTTTCTCGACAACGGCTGTGAAGTGCATCTTGGTGCTTTGCCACATTACACCTCTGGCCATGAGCTTTTATTATGCGCAGTATGAATTGAATCTGAGTTTCACAATTGGCGGCCTCCCCTTGTCAGTTTTTACAGTTTCCAACACACAATTCAGCAAAACCTGACATTTTAATTTTACAGAATGGGCATATGTTTAGTGCAACTGAACAGTTAAAATTTTAGGTGTTCAGATAGACAGTAAACTGACATGGAAAGCCCACGTTCAGGATCTTGTCCAAAGATTTAATGCTGCCACTTTTACTATTCGAACGGTATCTGAATCGAGTAATCGTTCGTCAAGAAAGTTAGTTTACTTTGCTTATTGCCCGCATCTCGTGGTCGTGCGGTAGCGTTCTCGCTTCCCACGCCCGGGTTCCCGGGTTCGATTCCCGGCGGGGTCAGGGATTTTCTCTGCCTCGTGATGTCTGGGTGTTGTGTGCTGTCCTTAGGTTAGTTAGGTTTAAGTAGTTCTAGGGGACTTATGACCACAGCAGTTGAGTCCCATAGTGCTCAGAGCCATTTGAACCAACTTTGCTTATTTTCATTCGCTTATGTCGTATGGTATTATATTTTGGGGTAAATCTTCGCATTCTAAAAGGATATTTTGGGCTCAGTAACTGGCGGTTCGGGAAATAAGTGGTGTACGTTCATGAACCTCTTGTCGACTCCTGTTTATGTGTCTGAGTATTTTGACATTGGCTTCTCAATTTCTATATATTCCTTGCTGTCATTTCTTGTTATCAATATTAGCTTATTCCCAAGAATGATCAGCTTTCACTCTGTTAATTCTAGGCAGAGATCAAACCAGCATTAGGATCTGACTTCCTTAACTTTTGTGCAGAAACGTGAGTAGTATTCTGGTGCATCCATTTTCAACTAGCTACTACTCGAACTGAAAAATCTTAGGAGTTATACGCAAGATTTACAATCGAAACTGAAGAGTTACCTCATGGGTCACTCCTTCTATTCTGTCGAGGAGTTCCTTGAAAAAATTAAGCTCATTCCTGTTGTACAGTTGATTCCATTTACTTAATCTTACGAATTGACTTTTTTCGGGTTCATAAAAATTTTATTTTTATCTCATATTACTTTTATGTTGTAATTTCATGTACTGACACGTTCCATGACCTTGGAGATTTGGTCCTCAATTTGGTTCTAGGGAACTTGATGTATAAATGAATAAATAAATAAATTTAATTTTAACATAGCTACAGGTCTGAGCTCACTTGCTAATTATCAGGCCTTGTGAATATGAGAAACAGCAATTTGTAAAAGGTATTAGGTTTCAAAAATATACTCAAATAGCAATATCTCAAAAACTTGAATTAATTATGATGGAAAACATTCGACAATATGATGTTATGATAGCCTGAAAGATCTACACGGCAATTAGCATATTTTCTAAGTTTGGCGTTCACATCGGGCGCGCGTCTCAATTCCGTGCTCGAGAGCTCAAGTGACAACAACAGGCAGGAGGGCGTACGTACACCAATAGCAGCTTCTAGAACACACAATCCCAATATTAATATACAGTCCACTAAAATACTAAAACCAACAGCCAATCACTTGGTAGCGCCAAATGCAAGAAGAGATGTTAGACGTTATAGTGTGACAACCGCAGTTACTATTAAAGCAATAGTTCATTAAACAGTCACCAGTGACGTTAAATTTCACTTGATAAATTTATAAACAACAACTAGTACAACGTGAGTGTGACCAGACAACCCGCACACAACCTAAAGCTCCGTTTGACGGTGCAAAATTGTAACTGTTACGCAAATCGAAAGGAATTTTGCAATTCCAGTGTAAAATGGCGGCTGAAGTTTTATACAGAGAATAAACTGTGATTCATAAAATTGAGCACTTAACATATTAATAACAAAATTAAAAAAAGGAATCTATGGATATCGGCCACACTTTTAATGCAACAGAACAAGGCACAGCGCAGTTACAAGGAATTGCTATAACAAGTATCCCGGAACCACGTCCAAGTGGTTTAAAGAATGACTACCGAAAATCAGAGTGGCTACACTGAGCAATGGCATCCAAAAGTTCCACCAAAAAATGGCTCACCATTTAAAGCTACTCCAGGAGGTCGCCGTTAACAAGCACGCCGTAGTAAACTCTCGCGCTCTTAAACACAGCCTATGTTGACCGGTGACTGCTTCCGCACTCCAGTTCCGCTCGCCACCAGACCCAGGTACCGGAAAGTCAACACAATGAGTCCTCTCAGGACACCATGAGCCGACTGACTACTCGGGATGCTCCATGCGATGTCTGCCCTCTGTCGATGTCGCCAACCAAGTCTCCGTCACTGCCCCGACTGAGTCTCCCCCTCCTCGTGAGCCGCGGCCGTCCTAAATAGAGGGCGCCAGCCAACCAGGACACCTCAAAGCGAGTAGAAACTATACTGTCAAGATTATCGCAAGAAGTCACGGCTCATATTCGAACTGAGAATATGGTCAAGGACCCATTTTATATGCTCACCTGGCTAGCCGTGCTGTCTAACGCACTGCTTTTCGGGGGGGAAGTCGTGCCGGTTCCCGGCATGCATTCGCCCAGCGGATTAGTGTCGACGTCCGATGTAACGGTCAGTCTGTGGGTGGTTTTTAAGGCGGTTTTCCATCTGCTTCGGCGAGTGCGGACTGGTTCCCCTCATACCGCCTAAGTCACACTATGTCGGCGATTGCTGCGCAAACAATTTCTTCACGTATGCGTACCCTGTAGTTACTCTACCACGTAAACATTGTGGTTACACTCATCTGGTGTGCGACGTTCACTGCAGGGGAGTCCACTGGCGGCCGAACTGCACAATAACATTAGGTTCGGTGTGGGGTGGCGGAGGAGTGAGTGGACTGCTGTTGCCTGTTGTGGGTTGTGTACCACTGCGGGCTACGGCGGGGACGAAGCCTCTCCGTTGTTTCTAGGTCCCCAGTTCTATACAATACAATACAATACCCTTTTTATTTACTGGATTCACCTGCCCCTCTTTCCACTAACTTGGGATGTTGTGCTGGACGAGAGATTCACAATAAATGCAGGCTAGGTAAGAGGCGATTGCCCGAAATTACTCTTAGTAAACACGAAACGGGATTCCATTCGGACCTGGTAATTTATTTCCTTTACATCTCTCAGTTGTTTCTCTACGCCAGTAATGCTTAATACTACGTCGTCCATACGGGGGTGTACATGATAGTCAAATGATGGTATGTTTCTACGTTTCTCCGTGTGATCATTTCCCAAGCTTGTTGCAGACATTGTTTAAGGTTCGTCCATAATAAAGTTTACAGAGCACTTAGACTCTCAAGATAACTTGTATTTAAATAGTGATTTCACCTTCTGTTCAAACTTCAGTATGGAGTGGCTGGTGTGTCAACCTACTTACTAATGTTTCGCCTTTTTCTGCAGGAGACATCTTCAGAGAAAAAAATTGGTATTTCTGAAGATTATGCACTGTGCGCACGACATCCTTGGAACTCAGTAGTTGATTGTATTTGCTCTATGTATGTCTCTGTCCCCATGCTGGGTCACCGGAGGACATTTGCCCGCAAGGGACGTGCGAGTATCGGCCACTGGAGATACAGGGGCATGCTGAGCAGTTGTTGAATATGAAATTTAAAACGTCTGCCTTCCTTTTGCTATCTTCAAGTGCCACACCAGACTGGTCCACAATTGACTGAATGGAAGCCTTAGACCCGCTTAGCAATTGTACATAGGGTCAGAATTTTCTCGGGTTATCCGTCAGATCTTTGGCTGAGGTGTGACAGAGGTAGCTGTTGTATGTTTCGCGCATCGATCTTTTCACAGACGCACCAGTCTCTACAAAACTTCGCATGTCGTCATTTGTGCGTTCTTTTTTGAACCGAGAGTGCAACAGCCTCTGCTTCCTCAGCATCTTCCGCATTTTGTTATTAATCTATGGTGGATCTTTTCCATCCTTTACCCGCTCACTAAGCACATAAGTATATAGACCACGATCTGCAATCGGCTTGAAGTTTGCCCATAATTCCTCTACGTCCATCTTATTGGCACTAAGTGATGTCAATTCACTGTCCATGTGAGCTGCTATAAACTGCTTGTCTGCTCTGTCTATCAGAAGCAATCTCCTCGCCTAATTGACTGATTTATTAACTTCCTTAAACATAGTTGCTATAATGACATCATGATCGCTAATCCCTGTTTCTGTACTGACATTGTCGATAAGGTCCGGCCTGTTGCTAGCTACAGGAACGAAGATAGTTCCATTGCGTTTGAGCTGCAAGCTAACTGCTCAAGTCAGATTTCAGGAAACGTGTTCGAAAGTATTTCCCATGACTGTCTATCTGTACTCCCCGCAATGAATCCATAGACTTCCCAGTATATTCTCGGTAGGTTAAATTCGCCTCCAACTAGTATTGCTTGATCTAGATATTTATGCTCCGCTGGTCGTAGACTTTCTCTAAATTACTCTAGAATTGTCACAGCGCAATCGGGTGGTCGGTAGAAACATCTAACAAATAACTTGATTTATCATACATCTGCTACACGCAAATAAATAACTTCACTGTCGCACTCAACTTCGACCTCAATATAGACAATATTTTTGTCACCTGCAGTGAACACTCCCCCTTCCATGGCCTCTAATCAGTCTTTCCGATGTATGTTCCATGGCAGAGCTTTCCACCTCGGATTTCGCTCTCAACAGAAAATTCGAGGAACGACCGTAAAGACTCGCTAGACCCGAATTGGACCATATCAGTTAAGAACAAAATTGCTGCAAGTAACAAAAAACGCCTCGCCATATGTTCCACAACACGAAAACTAAAAATTTCCTCGAAAACTCTCACTTCTACCAAAAGTCGTGTAAGTAACAGTTAGACACCAAACGGTTTGATAGCGCCAATATTACCCCCACATGCCTGGCCGCCATCTTCCACCCATGTTCGGCCTAATAGAGTGCTCACACGTCCTGGGTAATCCCGGACCTGCAACGGTCCATACTATTCCCAGCAAGTCACATCCCTTGGTTGCACACCATGGCCCTGCATCTCCAGTGGCCACTACTCGCACGCCCCTTGCGGGCAACTGTCCTCCGGTGTCCCAGCAATGGGACAGAGACATATATAGAGCAGATACAATCGACTACTGAGCTCCAAGGATTGCGCGCGCACACTGCAAAACCTTCAGAGATGCCAATTTTATCTCTGAAGATGTCTTCTGGAGAAAAAGACCAAACGTTAGTAAGTAGGTTGGTACACCAGCCACTCCATACTGAAGTTTCAACATAAGCTGATCACTATTTAAATACGAGTTATCTTGAAGGTCTAAGTGCTCTCTAAACTTGTTTGTGGACCAACCTTACTCAGTTTGTGCTAAAAGCTTGGGATATTTCTCTCTCATTTATCGAGGCACATCCCAGCTGCTATTCGGAGTAAACAGCCTTTGGCTGCATAGAGCTCGTCTATCAGAAGCAGAACGTGAAATGGGAGGTCATTGTATAGTGAGCTGACAAAGGTTATGGGACAGCGATACGCATGTATACAGATGGCAGTAGCATCGCATCCACAAGGTTTAAAATGGTAGTGTAGTGGTGAAGCTGTCATCTGCAGTCAGGCGATACATGTAAAAAGGTTTCCGAGATGATTATCCCCCGCTGCACGACGAGAATTAACAGGCTTTCATTGTTCAATGGTAGTTGGAGCTAGACGCATAGGACGTTCTATTTCGGAAATCATTAGGTAGTTCAGTATTACGAGATGTACAATGTCTAGAATGTGCCGAGAATACAAAATATCAGGAATTACGTCTCACTACAGACAACGCAGTACACGACGTTCACTTAAGGACCGAGAGTAGCGAAGTTTGGGTAGTGTTGTCAGTTCTAACAGACAAGCAACACTACGTGAAATAGCGTCAGAAATGAATGTGGAACGTACGAAGACTGTATCCTTTAAGACATTGCAGCGAAATTTGGCGTAAGTGGGCTGTGGCAGCAGTCTACCGACGCGAGTTCCTTTGCTAACAGCACGACATCGCCTACAGAGCCTCTCCTGGCCTCGCGACAATATGGGTTGGACTCTAGACTACTGGAAAACCGTGACTTGGTCAGATAAGTCCAGATTTCAGTTGGTAAGAGCTAATGGTAGTGTTAGAATGTGGCGCAGACCCCACGAAGCACTGGTCCCAAGTTGTCAACTAGGCACTGTGCAAACTGGTGGTGGCTGCATAATAGTAAGGGCTGTTTTCACTGCAAATGGCTGAATACTTATACGATGAAGACTACGTTCACCTATGGTTTATGGCACACATTGTGAACACCTCCCCAGTCTCAAGTGAAGAAGACCTTACACCCTTCTGCTAGCGTACTGCAGTGTTGGCTGTTGCTATATCAAGTCCAGCCGGCTCTGTTTCGCAACAACTGTCAGCTGAGTTTTGCTTAGCAACACATAACTCTATCCTGCCTGCAGCTGGCTCTGTTGCAACTCACATTCTGATGTTAAAACGGTCGATACGCTGCATTTCCCTCCTTTTTTATCAATACCCAGTCCCTCGGGTCGACCAAACTACATTATACTTTACACTACTGTTCTTGGCGACTGGTCCTGCTAGCCCTGTTTTCCATATGACCCCTTGCCCTGCTCCTTAACTCTAACTCCATGGAACTTATCTCATTACTAGGCTTCTCGCACAATGACTTCTAATTCTCTCTCCCAAACTTACACGCTAAAATAAGTCTCTTATCCTTAATACGACCCCATCCCTTTTGCATTCATCTTCCTTCTGCTGCTTTTACGCTCGGGATATCAAATCCATTACACTGGAGTGGTTTGTTATTAAGTCGAAGAGCTTGTGAGATAATGAGTCCCGCGTTCCGCCTGCGAGCTGCGTTTTGAGGGATAACTCACCTGAACATTCCACAACCCCGTTTGTACTGGCACTGGGAGTATACCCGTGGTCTAGGGGTAGCGTCTTTGATTCATAATTGGAATGTCTTCGGTCCCGCGTTCAATCCCCGCCACTGCTTAAATTTTGATAAATAATCGGCATTGGCGGCCGGAGACTTCCGGCATAAGAAGTCAGCATCATTCTGCCAACGGTCTTGTCAAAGAGGGCGGAGGAGCGGATAGAGGTTCAGGGCACTCTCTTGTCCTAGGGGGTGGTAAATTGCCCCTAAAGGTGGATGAATCAGCAATGATCAACGACATGAGGATGCAGAAGGCAATGGAAACCACTGCATTAAAGACACGTAACGTGTATCCACAGGACATGTGGCCTGTGTTTGAAGAAGTGTCATGAACATCTCTCCATTGGCTAAAGATTCCGGAATAGTCCCCCATTCGGATCTCCGGGAGGGGACTGCCAAGGGGGAGGTTACCATGAGGAAAAGATTGAATAATCAACGAAAGGATAACGTTCTACGAGTCGGGGTATGGAATGTCAGAAGCTTGAACGTGGTAGGGAAACTATAAAATCTGAAAAGTGAAATGCAAAGGCTCAATCTAGATTAGTAGGGGTCAGTGAAGTGAAGTGGAAGGAAGACAAGGATTTCTGGTCAGATGAGTATCGGGTAATATCAACAGCAGCAGACAATGGTATAACAGGTGTAGGATTCGTTATGAATAAGAAGGTAGGGCGGAGGGTGTGTTACTGTGAACAGTTCAGTGATCGGGTTGTTCTAATCAGAATCGACAGCAGACCAACACCGACAACGATAGTTCAGGTATACATGCCGACTTCGCAAGCTAAAGATGAGCTGATAGAGAAAGTGTATGTGGATATTGAAAGGGTAATGCAGTATGTAAAGGGGGACGAAAATCTAATAGTCGTGGACGACTGGAATGCAGTTGTCGGGGAAGGAGTAGAAGAAAAGCTTACAGGAGAATATGGACTTGGCACAAGGAATGAAAGAGGAGAAAGACTAATTGAGTTCTGTAACAAGTTTCAGCTAGTAATAGCAAATACCCTGTTCAAGAATCACAAGAGGAGGAGGTATACTTGGAAAAGGCCGGGAGATACGGGAAGATTTCAATTAGATAACATCATGGTCAAACAGAGATTCCGAAATCAGATACTGGATTGTAAGGCGTACCCAGGAGCAGATATAGACTCAGATCACAATATAGTAGTGATGAAGAGTAGGCTGAAGTTCAAGACATTAGTCAGGAAGAATCAATACGCAAAGAAGTGGTATACGGAAGTATTAAGGAATGACGAGATACGTATGAAGTTCTCTAACGCTATAGATACAGCAATAAAGAATAGCGCAGTAGGCAGTACAGTTGAAGAGGTATGGACATCTCTAAAAAGGGCCATCATAGAAATTGGGAAGGAAAACATAGGTACAAAGAAGGTAGCTGCGATGAAACCATGGGTAACAGAAGAAATACTTCAGTTGATTGATGAAAGGAGGCAGCACAAACATGTTCCGGGAATATCAGGAATACAGAAATACAAGTCGCTGAGGAATGAAATAAATAGGAAGTGCAGGGAAGCTAAGACGAAATGGCTGCAGGAAAAATGTGAAGACATCGGAAAAGATATGATTGTTGGAAGGACAGACTCAGCATACAGGAAAGTCAAAACAATCTTTGGTGACATTAAAAGCAACGGTGGTAACATTAAGAGTGCAACGGGAATTCCACTGTTAAATGCAGAGGAGGGAGCAGATAGGTGGAAAGAATACATTGAAAGCCTCTATGAGCGTGAGGATATGTCTGATGAGATAGAAGAAGAAACAGGAGTCGATTTAGAAGAGATAGGGGATCCAGTATTAGAATCGGAATTTAAAAGAGCCTTGGAGGACTTACGGTCAAATAAGGCAGAACGGATATAAAGCATTGCATCAGAATTTCTAATATCATTGGGGGAAGTGGCAACAAAACGACTATTCACGTTGGTGTGTAGAATATATGAGTCTGGCGACATACCATCTGACTTTCGGAAAAGCATCATCCACGCAATTCCGAAGACAGCAAGAGCTGACAACAGCGATAATTATCGCACAATCAGCTTAACAGCTCATGCATCGAAGTTGCTTACAAGAATAATATACAGAAGAATGGAGAAGAAAATTGAGAATGCGCTAGGTGACGATCAGTTTGGCTTTAGTAAAAGTAAAGGGACGAGAGAGGCAATTCTGACGTTATGGCTAATAATGGAAGCAAGGCTAAAGAAAAATCAAGACACTTTCGTAGGATTTGTCAGTCTGCAAAAAGCGTTCGACAATATAAAATGGTGCAAGCTGTTCGAGATTCTGAAAATTGTAGGGGTAAGCTATAGGGAGAGACGGGTCATATACAATATGTACAACAACCAAGAGGGAATAATAAGAGTGTACGATCAAGAACGAAGTGCTCGTATTAAGAAGGGTGTAAGACAAGGGTGTAGTCTTTCGCCCCTACTCTTCAATCTGTACATCGAGGAAGCAATGATGGAAATAAAAGAAAGGTTCAGGAGTGGAATTAAAATACAAGGTGAATGGATTTCAATGATACGATTCGCTGATGACATTGCTATCCTGAGTGAAAGTGAAGAAGAATTAAACGATCTGCTGAACGGAATGAACAGTCTAATGAGTACACAGTATGGTTTGAGAGTAAATCGGAGAAAGACGAAGGTAATGAGAAGTAGTAGAAATGAGAACACCGAGAAACTTAACATCAGGATTGATGGTCACGAAGTCAATGAAGTTAAAGAATTCTGCTGCCTAGGCAGTAAAATAACCAATGTCGGACGGAGCAAGAAGGACATCAAAAGCAGACTCGCTATGGCAAAACAGGCATTTCTGGCCAAGAGAAGTCTACTAATATCAAATACCGGCCTTAATTTGAGGAAGAAATTTCTGAGGATGTACGTCTGGAGTACAGCATTGTATGGTAGCGAAACATGGACTGTAGGAAAACCGGAACAGATGAGAATCGAAGCATTTCAGATGTGGTGCTATAGACGAATGTTGAAAATTAGGTGGACTGATAAGGTAAGGAATGAGGAGGTTCTACGCAGAATCGGAGAGGAAAGGAATATGTGGAAAACACTGATAAGGAGAAGGGACAGGAATATAGGACATCTGCTAAGACATGAGGGAATGAGTTCGATGGTACTAGAGGGTGCCGTAGAGGGCAAAAACTGTAGAGGAAGACAGAGATTGGAATACGTCAAGCAAATAATTGAGGACGTAAGTTGCAAATACTACTCTGAGATGAAGAGGTTAGCACAGGAAAGGAATTCGTGGCGGACCGCATCAAACAAGTCAGTAGACTGATGACCAAAAAACAAAATGAGAGCCCATGGCCTTGTCTGAGTTCAGACTTGTGCTTCACCTTCTACATACCAAAACAAGGAAAAGTGCCGCCTTAGTAGTTTTACATGCTGCAATAAGTTTTCCAGGTTGACGTCCCTCCTGCTAGTTCAGAAGCGTGTTTATACACAGCATTAATTCCGGCACTAGGATTTCATCTAAGCACGTTAGATCTGCGATAGGTAGCCCTTCCATGGGCTTCCCTGGCCAGTACAAACGAGGCTGCGAAATGTTCAGGTCAGTTAACCCTGGGAACGCAGCACGCAGGTGGAACGTGGGCCCCGTTATCTCAAAAGTTGTTCAATTTAATAACAAACAACTCCAGTCTAATTGTAGCTTCTTTGCTGAGGTAATCTTCCACTGCCAGCAACTAATAACCACTGCTACCACCGTATCAAAGGTAAAGTACAACCAATGTCCTGTGACCTGTTAAAACTAAAATCCCTGCTCGATCACTTCTTTATCGCATTTTCTTACCTCCTTTTCTCCCATTAGCAATTCCACTGCTAGGAATGCTGCCACTCTCTTATTATCATATTCGGACGGACTGTGCTTTTCCCTTCAGCAGCATTTTTGATACTTCGCTTTCTACGTTTCTACATATCTTCCCAAGCCTTTTGCAGTTAATAATAGTCGCTGTATTCTTAATCATATAAATTTCTTCAATATCCCCTACTTAACAAGATATACATGAATTATGTAGTTCTCATAACGTACTTGTTTCCGTGCTATTGATACAGAAATGCTAACTAAAACTATCGCTGCCTTAGTTTTCACACGGACTGTGGCTACTTGAAATAAAGAGGTAAGTTTTTGTGTTCGGGTTCTAAGACCATCCCCAAATCCGGTGGTTCTTCCTTTCGTTAATTCCTTAGACACTCTTAATACTGGTCTGCCAACATCAGGTTAACATCTAGCTCACATCTTGCAGCGTGCTGCATAGCCTCCTGTAGTTCTTTTACTTTCCCTCGTGCTTCTCCAGACTGCTACAATTTTGTCAATACTACTTCTCTGTGTCGCACTTCTACTTCGGTTTGTAGTTCCTGGTATTCTGATTAACTATCTCTTCTGTGTCTCCAGCATTTCACATTCCGTTTTCAGTCAGTAGTCGCGTGTCATTCACACGTTCTTCTCTAAACCTACAGTCTGTGTAGTGTGTCAGTCACTCACGGGCTTTGCTCCCTTTTGCACAATGCTTAAACTATTTTACGGTGTTTTTCTTCCTCATCAGCAGTCCCAAATATTGTTTTCATAGACCGGTCCATCCCCTTTTCCTATACGTATGTGTAATAACTGCCGGTACCCGGGTCATCTTTGTTTCTCGTGTGCTTCAGGTTCTCTCTCACATTTCTTTTGAATATCCCGAGCCTTTCCTTTCCATGAGGAAATATGTCGAATGCGTCTTCCAATCTTCTCACCTCGTTACGCATCTACCATGCGCTAAATACCGCCAGCTTCACCTAGCGATGGCTAAGTCCTCCTGCTTGGTGGACAGCTCTCCCCGTTCTAGGTGCTGAGTCCGTAACGCTACCACCCCGATGAAGATCAGTAGTCTCCCTATGAACCGCATCATATTCTCTTCTCTGCACGTTACCTATGGGCTGATATTACTATCATTTTCCACACCCTTAAATTTATTGCTGCTCCGCAGTTGCTTATATTAACTGCATTAAATCCATATCAAACCTAAAACAAGCTAAACAACTATCTCCTACGCCTTAATCCACACGGGTTCCTCGTAACAGTTTCAGTCCCAACCTCTTGTTTATCTCCAGATACCTTTCTCCTCAATCTCCCTTTTCTGCATCTGCATCTCCTATCCCTGAAATAACTTCCGGACGCCCTTGAAAATGTTTCAGCCTCTCTATGTACACAATTGTCGTTCTCGTGGGCGACAGGATCTTGACATTTTATGGCAGCATAATCTCTACCACGTATTATCCTAGCATCTTCCCGATTGTCCTATGCAGTCCTTCAGTTCATCCATTGGCTTGTGGATGGAGAAGACTCATCCTTAACTTCTTCACATTCAATAACTTACACAAGTCCTTGAACAGATATGACATGATGATCTTTCCCTGGTCTGTTACTATTGTTTCAGGCACTCCAAACTTCAGTATTCAAATATTCACAAGTGCTTGTGCCACTGTCGCTGACTGCTGGTTTGGAACCGCGACCGTTTCTACTTTTCTTGATAAATTATCTGTGACTGTGAGTGCCTACTGATTCCCTGCAGAGTTTTATTGAATGGACCTGAAACATTAATGCCCAGAAATAAGAATTTTGCTAAGCTTCAGGTAATGTCTGAAATGGTGCTCTTGTGCAACACAAATCTGCCGTGGGAGCGGAATGTATGTAATTCCGCACATAGAGGTTTACGTCTGTCTGTCTATTCTTCCACAAATACCTTTCCACTGGTAGATCTACAACCTCCATCGCCCCCTAACATGCGATCATGAGCTTCTTGCAGCACTCTATTCCTTAGTTTCGATTGTACCACTACCCGGGATCCCAACTTTGTTTCTCTGCATAGCTACCTATACCGTATAAAAAAAAGTGTGACTGCTTAAAATGCTACTTACATTCGTTATCTGCTCGATATACAGTTTGCCATTCCTTATGCCCAGTACCCCCAGTACGTAATACTCAAATTTTTCCACTTAACTGATCCGCATTTCAGTGCTTCTTCCCTGGTTTACGTCTGACTTCGAAATCAAATTCACTTAGTCTTTCTGCCCACTGCATCAACCTGCTAGAAGGAACTTTTAACCCCAACAGCTATTTTGATCCCGCATGAAGTGTTATTAATCTAAACACTTTACCGCACAGAACATTTTAAATATGTGATCCCTCAAGTAAGGCGTAGCATATCTTTTCTCCTTTATGTAATAACATTATTCTGCTCAATTTAGTTGTCCTAATGCGTAACACAAAATGAAGAGCATCGTTTGTCACGTGATGAATTAAACTCTATAATAAAATCCGGAAATACCAATGTCGTACTCGAAGTTAAAGCTTCTTTTACCTCCCCTAAAGCATGTTTGCACTCTTTAGACCACAATAATTTAATATTCTTTCTTAAAAACTCTTCAACGGTCTGGAAATATCCGCAAATCCTTTTACGAACCGGCAGCCATAGTTCACGACTCCTAAGAGCAATTGCAGCTCCTTTGCAGATGCTGATACAAGAACTTAGAGTACTGCTCCAATTAATGTAGGGTTTGTCCTAACCACAACTTTACCTACGTTATGACTTACGTATGCTACCTCTTCCATCAGAAAATTACGCTACTCTTTACTCAGTGCTAACTTCGCTGCTTTTAACCTTAACAAAACTTCCCTTAAGCGCTTTATATGCCGTTTCATATCGCTACCATAGAGGATTATGTCATCGAGGACCACTAAACTGTGCCGTGGTTTTAACCGTCTGAGTACTACGTCCAACAATGTCTGAAACTTTGCATATGCATTTTTCTCAGAATGGCATTCTTCTGAATTGTTAGTGTCTACAGGGTGCCAAATGCGCTGTTTCGTGTCGATCCTCCGGTGCAGCCTGTATCTGGTGATAACCACTCTTCAAATCCATTGCTGTAAAATATTTGCGTTGCCCTAAATGATCGAAGTTTACTGTGATATTAAATTTGGCAAAGAGTAGGCAACCGTTATGGGTTTCGCGTTTAGATGTGATATCACGACAGAATCTATATTTTCGTGTCCCATCCATTAAATTTTTTGCACAATAACTATTCCTGCTGGGCTGGTGCGTTGCTGGCGCCAGTTTCCATTGATTTTCTTTCCACCGTTGAGTCGACTTCGATGCTTATTTGTCTTCTTCACATCTTTGGCGGCGGGATATTTCAACTGCAGTGCGCGCGCTCTGCAGCTTGCTGGTGTGCGGGCATCCGCGGTGTGAGATGTAGTGACGTGGAACTGTGTTTGTGTGCAGCACGGTCAGAGGCCGAGTCGGCACGCTGAAAGAGCGTGGCCAGCCGCTATTGCAAGTTTAACCCTCCCGTTACCAAGCTTTTTCATACCTCTGTTTTACCAAGCGGTGTATTTGGACTACCCCAAAAGTTTGTGTTTTATTGTAATATTTGTTCTCAGATCTCGTTATTTACATTGAATGAGTTTATTTAGTATTGGAAAACAGTTTTTCAGGTTTATACAAGTATTTAATCAGATCACAGATTCAAAGCGCAATTTTTTTTTATATCTTTCACTAAATTCAGTACGCAACGAACAGAAAATTAATAATCTATTTACCTTAACAGTCACTGCAGTAAAATATGTTTTCAGTAAAGTACATTTTTGCACTGCATGCACTTCACAGTAACAGTTTGTTCTCTGTGTACATTACAAAGAGGTTTCTTGCACGTTACACAACACAATCTTGTTTTCCGATCTTCGATTCTCTTGCAGTCTTGACATTGTTGAGGCGTTGGTAACTTGGAGCAATGGGTCTGGATCACCGCTGTAGGAACTGCAATACCACAAGCTTTCAGTGCATCTTGTACATCTTTATGAAGGCGTTTGAAATTTTTGGCTCTTTGTTCCATGTTGCCTTTGCCGAGTCCAAATGCCATTTCAGTCGTGAAGAGTTTACGTCGGCTTCTGTTATTCTTCTGCCATTCAGGAAATCTTTGAGTGTACAGAATATATGCATTCAGTGCTACAATATCTATCATTTCCATGAAGATTCTTAGTGGCCACCGTCTCGTTCCTCTAATACAACTGTATTCTCTTGTCATTTTGTCCCCATTGTCTATAGCACCTTTGGTTTTGTTGTAGTGCAGTTCATCAGTTCAGGTTTGTGTTCACTTTCTTCACCACTCACTTGTCTCTCATTGTGCTGAGTAGAGAGTAGTATTACTGCCTTTCCCTTCTTTTGAACATAGGCAACTAGGATCAAGTCATTTGTGAAACCAAACGTTGAAGAGTGAACTTCTCTCTTTCTGTTTGGCAGGAATTCCTTCGGAATCTCTTTCTTATTGGAATGCAAGGTACCAACCAATGTCGTGTTTCGTTTTAGTAGTTCAGCAGGCAAATTATCAGTTGTTACACCATGGCCGTTATTCACAAATTGTTCCATCAGATCCAAAACACCTCTCTGTCCTTGATTCACTTCCCGAGTATTGTCGACCATTCCTGTGTAAATTTGGATCCATCATATGTAAGATGTCTTCACAAACCCAAATTTTAATGCCATACTTGCCAGGCTTGCTTTTCATATAAACCCGAAAAGGGCTTTTTCCTCGGTACGTTGCTAATCGTTTATCAATAGTCACGTATTAATAATGGTTGAAGTTCTTGCACGAGTTGGATTGAAATTTGTCGAACACTACCCTGATGGCTTGTAGCTTGTCCTTGCTTTCTTCAATTTACTATGCTCTTGTGTATCTGTTGTCAAATCGCAAGGATTTCAGTACAGACAAAAACCGGTTTCTTGATATGGCAGCAGAAAAGAATGGTTGCCGAAAGGCAACATTACCTCCCCACAGATCGGAAGCACTTGTGCGATGTCCATGAGTTCGACCAGCTCCTATCAGAATTGCTAATATAGCGTACACTTCAGTTGCATTTATATCTCTCCATGCCTTTTTGTTCGAAGAATGAGCTGCATTCCACAAAGAAATTACTCGCTTTCCCTGTTTCTTTCTACTACAATGATGCACACGACTTCCGGTGAGATAAGTAATAAAAATGACTCTGTTAGTGTTTTGATTGTTTTTCCATCATTCACTGGGCCAGGTGTTACGTTCAAAATGTTGCGACGTCGACGCCGCCAACCTTTTGGTGGTTCACTAGAAAATTGTAGTCCACTTCTAGAAACAAACAAATCTCCAGTGTCTTCGTCTTCTTCTTCTTCTTCTTCTTCTTCTACTTCTTCACGTAAATGTGTAGTGTCTTCTGATATTTCATCGTCAGCTTCATCTGATGCTATAATATGGTATTTGTCAAGAGGTTCCATATCTTCATTCAGTTCATTATCAATGTCCCATTCATTTTCATCGTCACTGACATCAGAATTGTATAGTATTTCCATGATCTCTTTGCTAGAAAGTCCTTTGGACATCCTTACTTGCAGATGAAATACTGACTCGTGTAATGTCAGCTGAACAGTGAAGGTCAAATTCAACTCAACAATAGTAACCAGCGACAATAACAAACATTGGATCTATTGCAAAACTCAACAAATAAGATGAATGACAGATATATTTCCCAAAACCTTCTTTTTCTACAATTAAGAAAGTAAGAGGTTTCATACCAAGCGAGGTAATCTCACAATCCCACCAATAAATGATAAAACCAAAAAAATTTGACATTCGTGAGTGTAAATTCAACGTCAATCATTTTAGTACAAAGTCATGAACCCACAGGCATGTGGCCCTTCAGATAACATTATTATAGGGAAAAAATCTATTTGGGTTACTCAGAACACCCCGCATGGTAATGCAAGGGTTAACAGTTACAATGCAAATCTTCGGACCATGGTGCTTGGGATTTCCTGGAGGACAAGTACCGTAGAGTTGGTTACAAGTTAAACAGACCGAATTAATTGGGGTCGTCGAGTTGCTTCGGTGGGTGGTGTTCAAGGTTGCTATTTATATTCCAGTGTTCTAAAAGCCATTTGGAATTATTCCAGTTGCTTATCACTGAATTTGGTGTCGTCAGTTGATACCTTGACGGCAGTTAAGGAAGTGTAACGACGCCCACCAAACAGACACGAAGTATGTCTAAACACGTAGCTAGAAGTATAACTAAGTAGTGCGCTAGTCTGTGTTTGGCGTTCGAAGCTACGCTGAAATATTTTTCCCATTCTACCTGTTATGTCATTATTTTAGTATGGCCTTTAAATGTGCGCCGAAATTATTCTTGCTATTCTAACTTTTATGCCATTATTTTAGTGATGATTTTAAAGGATTGGCTAACCACGTTTTAAGAGCCATGACTATCCGATTAAGTCATAGAGGTTAATTCTGTTGGTTTCATTTATGGATTGGAAAGTTATGGTTTGTGAAGCTCAATCGCAGTGCTGAGTTTAATACCTTTTTAATTTATTTCTTGTATCGTTTAAAATCTTTTGGTGTGCTCGTGTCCATCACTAATTCTCATGTAGAGTGGAACCAACCCGTGTTAAGTTTTTCTTGGGAATATCTTCTTCGTTGTAATCACGTAATGAAATCATACGAACCTGGTATATGCATGTAGCATTGTTCTAATAAGTCAGAAGTTGGCCGAGTAAATTTTAAAAATTTTGTGTCTTGTTCAACTCAGAACTTTTATGTGAGTTATTCATGTTAGTCATATTTTATGAATCAGGATTTTATGAGCAGTGCATTAGTTAATGACACGCTGGCCGAGTAAACCTTAAAAATATGGGTGCTTGTTGAACTGAGAACTTTTATATGAGCTGCTTAATCAGTCATATTTTACGAAGGATTCTTTTATGAATACTGTCCTTAAATTATGACAAGATGACCAAGGAAGTCTTAAAAGTTACAGTCTGTTGAACTCCGAACTTGCGTATGATGAAAACATAGATAAAATGGTTTCCTTGTAAGTGATGAAGTAGGTGTGATTTATTTGTCATATTGAATTAATTATGGGTCCATTGACACGGTTTAATTTAATGTAAGTGGTGGAAAGAAAAGGATACGTGGAAGATATCTTAAAAGATTTTTGAGTTCTATAGGACAAGCTTTGTTGTAGTTATTGTTACTGTGAATGTATTATAAGCAATGTATTTGCAATAAAGAAGTGTGTGGCAACTACAACTGATTGCGATGGTGATTTCGGTGTGTCCTTAGGGACAACATTTCACCTGCCCCCCATGCGCCATTACTTTTTTCAATTATTCGACCTTTCAGCTCTTGATCGATAATATGGTCCAAAATTGGCTGTAAGTATTTAAGTATTCTGTATGGTTAGCGGTAGACTGGTGATTCATTTCCCATTCTTATGCGGTGCTGTATAAAATGCGTAGTTGGTAACGGTCCGTTTAAAAAAAATAAATCTTTGAATCCCGAAAGTAAATCTTCCATCCGCTCCCTAGGTGCTTCAGTTTTCCTCGTATTGCTGTTTTAATGGAGTCCGGCGATTGTCCGTGGCTGACATCCCTGGGTCCCATTCTTCTTTCTCCAGGAAATCCTTATTATTTATTGCTGTTAATATGCTACGTAGCCAACACTGGCCATATGCCGTTTGTCTGAAACCAAACTGACCAAAAAGTGTCTGTATTTCATCGTGAATCCTCATATTTACCCTATTGTGAAACAATTTCACACCTTTAATTTATCAAAGAAAATGTAAAACTTAATGGTACATTTCTAAATGAATCTGAACTGTGCTCGACAGACTGTTACATGAAACCAGTGATCGCTTTCTTGCTTAGTCTTCTTCTCCTATTTACCTTCCCCGACGGCATTGCCGGCAGCGGTAGTCTAGCGGTTCAGGCGCTCAGTCCGGAACCGAGCGACTGCTACGGTCGCAGGTTCGAATCCTGCCTCGGGCGTGGATGTGTGTGATGTCCTTAGGTTAGTTAGGTTTAAGTAGTTCTAAGTTCTAGGGGACTGATGACCAGAGATGTTAAGTCCCATAATGCTCAGAGCCATTTGAACCAAACATTTTAAACCGACGGCATTGTTATTTACCTTCACATGTGGCTGTGTTATTGAAATTTCGTTATCCGATGCCCTTCCTAAGGCCACTGCTCCCCAGATGTGATCTGTGTATCCCATTCGTCTTCGTCTGGTGTAGATATCACGTTCTTGTGTGATAACGATATCTAAGTGATTATGTGGTGTGTATCTGACGAACTAAGTGGGCGTCGCTTTAGAGATGGGAAAACCGACCGGTTAAAACTGATACCGTTATTTTAGTTATGAATACCCGGTATTCTTCAGTATTTTTTTGGTCTTTGTCATAACCGGTGTTTTGTATTCTTTATTAATAAGCGGGTAAATAAACCGTGCTGAAAATTTTGGTTTATTAAGATAACTCTTTTTTTTAAATGATCAGTAACTTTTATTCGTAAAATTTCCTATGTTTTGAAATACTGTTTTATTGTAGAAAATGAGAAAACCGACCAGTGCTATCTTAACAAAAATGCAGACGGAAACGAATAACAAATACATGTACAATATTGTTAAGGCATTCATGGTCGACGTTTGTTCGATGATTTTGTTGACGTTCCGTCAGTAGGAATGGGTGTCATTGTCAAAGCTTCATCTTCCAGTGCTGGCGATGGACTGAAGTCGAGGTCGCGACCGCAGATTGTACGTGCCTAGCGAGGAAACGTCCAAGGTCTTTTCCGTGATCATTTCCGGCACGGTTCCCCTCTCGCTACCTGCAACGGTTGTTCACTGCAGCAAGGGAATCCAGGATAAGTTGACCTTGAAGCATTCACCTTTATTGATGAAATCATTCTAATGTTTGTGTATTTATATACCTTCTATGAAAGAACAGTTGTGATAGCTCTCCGCTACAGCCAGAACTTCCGTGATTTCGAATTTTATAACATGGTCGGACTCACACAGCGCATGCTTTGCCACGACCGATTTTTCCTCCTGCCACAGCCTGCGATGTTGCTTATGTTCTGTGATACTGATGTTAATTCATCGCCCAACCATTCCATCATAACCTTTTCTCCTTGTATGTGGTATGTGGTGTATTTCCAACACTGCAAGTGGGTCTCTTTTCTCCTTTGCTGATCTGTAACACTCTTTGACTTTCTTTTTCGGTTTATGAATAGTTTGCGCAATATACGGCCAATTCTGTCCGTCACTCTGGGAATGTACGGCAGAAAGGTCGTACCCGACTTCTGTTTTCCCGATGTTTCACTTCGTCGAGTGTTTGACTCTGTTACACCTCTTTTATAACTGGTGGAGTAACCAATGCACCTCAGAATGCTTTCCAGGTATTGAATTTCGCTCCTGACGAGCTGCGGGTCACATATTCGTCTTGCTCGCGTTAAGAGCTTATTAATCACACCTCCTTCATGGCTCTGGTGGTGATTTGACAGTCTGTGCAGGTATCGGTCCGTGTGTGTCACGTTTAGATACAAGCTGCGTCCCAGGTTTTTACCATGTCTTGTGACCAGCACATTTAGAAAGGATACCTTGTCCTTTTCTACTTCCATGGAAAATTTTATGTTGGCACCTTGTAAATCTAAGATGTGGTACAGATACGTCATGATATCTTCGTTGCTTGGAACCAAGATGAGGAACAGCTCGGAGACTTACGAAGACACCTGAACAAGCTCCACCAAAACTTTTCATTATATCTGACGTGTATTAGAACTAATTTTATCATATATATTTATTTTGTGATAGAGTACCAAAATTCTTAGTATCTTCATCACTGAATGTTTCTGGATACAATCATAAGCTTTGTAGAAGTCTGCAACGATTATGACCTGTTACTCTTTTTCTTTTGTAGTAAGCCATTTATAATTTCAGAGTGATTGCCTATTCTGGGGAACTTCTCCAGGGCCTAATTCCTGGATGGTATCTGCTAATTCCTGTCTGTTCAAGGTGATCATTACACGATTGTACAGAATTCGTGAGATGAATTTATATGTAGATCCTAAAAGAAAACTGGTATGTAGATGTATGGATTTGGTTTTTCTCCCATTTTGTGTAATGGACAGATTATAATTCTAATCGAATACTGTTTTAGTTCTTCATTGTTCCAGTTTTTCACTGAACATTGGCGTAATGATATCTTCACTGGTTCTGTTGCATACGTCCAAAGTTCCACAATTCTTTGCTCTTCTCCACTTGGTTTCTAGTTTTCGAGCTCTTAAAAGCTTTGTAGACTTTATGGAATCTGAGTGGGTTTGTATTTTTTCTTGGTGTTTTGATATTGGGTTCTGTGTGTATTTGAAGTAGGTCTTGGCGATCTGCGCAGTTTATTAATTTGTTAAACGTTCCTGCTAAAATTTCTGTATTCTTTCTGTTATGTCGGCCATCTGATTAATTTATCCTTGAACAATAATGTCGCAGGATCATATCTTTGCAGCTGAGTGCAAAAGGTTTTGTAGTAACCCCTTGATTTGTTTCCTCGCTATTTGTTTATACCATTACAAGTACATCTTTTTTCGTACTGGTGTTTAACCCTCATTATTATTTGGGCTTTCTTCCTTTGTTTTGCAAGTTACAAGTGCAATTCCTCTGCTTTACGATTCTGATACCTTAACTAGGTTTGGTATCTGTCTACCATTGTTTTATCACACTCATCTTCCAATCGTTGGTGTTTATTCCTTGTATTTATTGGTGCCACATGTTCAGCTATTTGCTTCAGTTGGGAAACCGATAATCTGTTATTTTCATGTTCCTTGTTTCTTCTTGTATTACTTGTTTTTTATCAACTGGTGAGAGTCGTGGGTTCTCTTCATTTTTGGGTAGGATTTTTTCTTTGTCAATGGGGTAACTTAATTTTTATTTTTAAAATGTAATCATCTGATCCAGTATATTTCTATCTCTGAGTTTTCACAACGGAGTTTCACCTGGGGCGATTTTTGTCGGTACGGAGATGATCAAGTTGTCATTCTCCTTTTCCCCAGTCTGTATGTATACGGATTTTGAGCGTATTTAGTCTTCTCTTGAAGTATGTTCACATTGACATCATTTCAGGACTTCTTCATAATCCCACAAGTTTCATGCCATTCCTGTTTATTGTTCTTTGTGTTATGTTTGTATATCTCTTTCCCGTCCCTAATTGGTCATTAAATTCTCCAACAAAACTTTTCGTGTGATTTTAATTTACATTAGTGTCGTACTATTTAAAAGCTCCCAAATCCATCCAGATCTTCTCTGTGTCATTTCTTATTATTTTCATCATTAGTTTGTGTGTAAGCATTTATTATTTCGTGC
Organism: Schistocerca americana; assembly: GCF_021461395.2. Taxonomy (NCBI): domain Eukaryota; kingdom Metazoa; phylum Arthropoda; class Insecta; order Orthoptera; family Acrididae; genus Schistocerca; species Schistocerca americana. The sequence continues at coordinate 204,871,213 of NC_060125.1, read as the reverse complement.
ATTTTATTTGCAGTTTACATAGTTAGCGATGATAGACTGAAAGAGTGTGATTTAAGTTCTGTTACAGTTTCAATTATTTGACACCGACCCATAGCCCTGTTCGGAATTGTGGACGTTCCTTCATCACCATTTTTCCTGATATATCCTTGTAAATTCTATAGCCTTGTGATTCTGTCGGTTCCTGATCAATATTTCGCATTTCTTGAGGTCCAGTTATTGGAATACATTTAGCGATTCATTTCGTCTGTCAGATGTATGGTTTCTCTGGTTGTGTGACGGAATTTATGTTTTGTGTAGCCATGTGGTTTATCTGCTATATGTAGAGTCTAAATTTTCATCATCTGTCAGTCTTGGGTATTTTCTGACAGTTATCTTTGCAGTGTCAGCCCCTCGTATCCGAGTGCAATATTCCTTGCCAATTGCCAGGTAGTGGATTTTCCTTAAAATATTTCCTTCCATTTTTAATTCGCAAAGGTATTTACCCTTGTTGAAACCAGTTCTGTACGATTGTTAACAGTGGAGTTCGTTGCCTCTACGTTCATTACAGGTAAGAATACGGATAACAGATAGAAAAAGTTATTTCAGTAACCGTTTATTTTCAGTGCTTTTAACAGCCGGGTTAAGCTGGCGTTGAAGAAAACCCATACAAACGAGAAACGATTGTTTCTGTGATAAACGCAATCTTTGTGTGGGAGACCTCCAGGGTTGACAATCCGCTAGTTGTTGTAGTTAAACAACAAAGTGGATATGATACAGGGCTTACTCGCCTCCTGTCTCCCGGAAGGGGCGCGTTAGTGGTCCCCACTATCCGTGTGGGTCTGTTGCGTAGAGGTCAGGGTGTACGACCACTTCGGTGGCAGGTGAACTAGCAGTTCACCTCCCAGCGCGAGGCTGCAATGGGGCCTCGGCAGGTGCTGGACAATGACCCGTCATAGAAACATTTGTCGTTGTACAAGACGTTTGTTCCTTATCAGTTACATTGGTGGTGTCGCAGCTGGAGAGGCAATCAACGGCCTCCATGACCTTGGCACCCACAGTCAGCAGAGCTTGCAGGCAGGAAACCAGGCCACCAGGAGGACGGCACTGGCATTGACGACTGCCGACAAGTCGCTGCTCTCAGCACGGCAGCAGAAGCGCTGACGCAAGGCAAGAGCTGCTGTCAGCTACTGCAGCTGGGCAGGAATCACGCTGGAGTGGGCGGGTTTCAACTGTGGCCTCTAGTGTAGCAGGTGGAGAATTGGTATGCCCGCACTGGATGACTGTCAGCAAGAGCTTACAACCGTTCAGTGTGACGAACAGCGGCAGTGTTCCTACTCGGGCAATTGGCCAGCGGTGACTGAGCAGCTGGAACCTCTACCCTCAGACCCACGGCCCACCAGGATGTCCGACGGCGCGAAGGCGCAAACTCGACAGTATCATTATCAGCTCAGACAATGGCCGGCAGCTAAGGGTCGCAAGGTGTGGCGGGGACTGCTTGCAGATTCACCTCGGACTAAGAGCGGATGTGGACGTCTTTTCGTGACTAGCAGTGGACGTGTGTTGGGTAATTCAGCACACTGAATACAACTTAGAGGAACAGAAACTGATAGTCTAATTTATGTGGTATATGTTCTACCCTTATGCTGCAACATGATGAAACACAGTTCTACATCTGAACTGGGTATTACAGTGGCTAAACAAAATATACTTTTGAGAGAAAATATCTTCACAACCTGATAACTGAAAACTGTCTATCCTGGACTATATCTTGAGAAGGAGGGAAGAAAGGGCGGCACCAAGACGAGGAACTAGCGGACAGTAACTAGTAACCATGGCGAAGGGGCGACTCGAGAGCGGATGTTGGAAGCGCAGTGGCGAATGTGACTTACGATGAGACAGCACCTCTATGTGGCGGGTGACGGGAGCGGCAGCGACCACGGTAGGAGGGGTTCATCGCGGAGACTTGAAACGGTTCTTGATCTGTCGGTGTCTGGGACATGTGTGACCTTCTGTGGGCGCAGATCGGACCTATGTAACCGCTTACGGAAGAATACGGCGCGGTACAAAGTGAGCAGGTGACCACGTGGACGTAAAATGGTCCCCACGAATCGCAGCGCTGCGTCCCCGGACGCTGTAACAACTGCTAGCTGTTCAGCCATATACGGTGGCGTGCATTTTCTATTTAATAACAGCTTCGTAGGTGCAGCATGGATCATAATTGTATCGTCAACCAAACACGAAAGTGTGCTGGTCGAAACGAACAGGGGGCATCCCTGCTTACACCATAGTACATAAACGAGACAGGCTCTCACATTTTTCTCAAACAGCAACTGTCTTGGCCCCTAAGTCGTAACAGCCCAGAGCTGCTGGATGTAATTGTTGAAAAATCGTAATTTGCCCTTACTATCCCGTCGTGTCACATCCTACAGAAGCCCTGTCTGCAGTGATATGTGTCGCTACGCCGAATTTCAGATTACAAAATCTTCTGCGATGTCAGTGCGTTCAGTATGTCTTCTTGTGTGCTGGACACAAGTTTCTTGTGCCGTGGCACATAGTTACCGAACCCACTTTCCATACTCTCTGCTGCACAGCCAAGTGGTCGCCAGGCTGAAGCACGATGCAATACTTGCTTTGAGGTATTTTCAAAATCTAGAGTCCCTGCTTCTGCCACAAGTGAAACACAAACTCATACAGGCACTCAACGACTATTCTTCAGAAGTAAGTAACTTCAAGTGCATTGCGATGACAAATAATTACATTATTCTCGTTTAGTATTGATACGCAGCCGGTAGTCCGTAATACTCCAGTAATATTTTCAAGTTAACATTTCACCCTTTTCCTAGGAACTCGATAAGATGAGGCTGTATAACATCCACGTAATTTATAAAGCTACTACTCCTGAGGAGGTAAGTAATTCTCAAGTAATCTCGTCTGAGGGTAAATGCATAGTACGACAACTAACTTTGAAAACAGTGACTGAATAGCACAGATATCTTCATATATTTTCCTCGCATTCCATAATATGTGGCGATTGTTCAACCTACGAATGTAACCAGATGTTCGCTTTAAACTTACTGAAATTCATTACGCATTTCGTAGTGTGGGAGCTTTTGTTGGAGATATTACTGCTGCATAAAATCGAATAGTCGTTTCTGCAGATACTTGTACGTATATGTTTCTTTTCTTGTTCCGGTTTCGGGCCTCCCCTCTCTTTGATATTTTATTGTTGTCTGGCTGAAGCAGTGCCTCATCCGTACCTCCCCTAGCAATATCAACTTGCCGCAGAAGTTTATATTTCTCTCAAACTTTCACACTTTCCACGTTTTATGAGTGTGGTGTTTCATATAAGTTGCTCGATATTTTTGTAGCATTCTGTAGAAGAGTGAGGGATTCGCTGATGCTGTGGAGTCTCTCTTATCCGTGTTTGCATCACGCTGTTCAGATGCTTTGTGTATCATCTGCTGGTGTCATATATAGTTCGGCCTCATTTTTTTTTCCTTGCAACTGATGAGTACGCTAAATTCAAGACTGCGGGAGGGCCGGAAAGAAGAAAGGGGAGGCAAACATATTTCACGAAAACATAAAATCATGAACATTTTTAAATATTGGGGGGGGGGGGGTATGTATGAAGGGTGGGCGAAAAGGTGGGAGGTGGGAGTGGGGTGGGGTTGTGAGTGAGGATCCATGCTTAAAGATTGTCTCACTGTCGCTCCATTTCGTCTACCGGTTCTTCTGTCGTAGCGGGTATACCCTTGAGGTGGACTTACTTTTCTCACAGCATATTCAAAGGAATTGCATTGGGAAATGAATTGAATTCCAATGGCTCAATCTCAAAATTACTTCCACAGAAGTGGCATAACTTGTCAGTTTCATGGGTTTTATAATTAGTGTTAACAATTCTGCCCACAAACAATGAAGATACAGTGGTCAACAATGACTCTCTACCGGTTACACTCCGAAACGACGTCATTTTAGACAGTGAACATATCAAAATGAATTCTTCATCATTGTAGTCAATCACTCTTGGAAGGTAAGCCAGTTTTGTTTCTGACGATTTTATCACGTACGACTTGGATATGTACAGCAACGAAGACAGGTATGGATAAAATTATGGAATCACCACGGACACAACACAGAGAAATGCCATACTTAATAAGGTGCAGCAAAACAGTTGGAATTTGAAACAGCTTTCAGTAGTCTCAGAATGGATTAACAGAGATCCTGCATGCTTTACAAGGGAATCTTACTCCACTGCTCCTGCAAAACAGTGGCCAGTTAAGGTAACAATGATTGATGTAGAAAGCTACCACATACCCTTGTCTAAAAAGTAGACTACAGATGCTCAAAACACTGAGATATGTTAAGCGTTGTGACGAGAGAGATGCGAGAACTCAAACTCATCCTCATACAAACAGGTCTGGACGATGCAACCTGTGTGAACTGGCGTTTGGGATCAACCAATGCACTATAGGAGGGACATAATTTGCTAAAACGCTCACAAAATCCTTGATAGTTATGAGACCTCACACATCACTATATGGCTGCCGAAATTACTCTTGGACGTTAATTAAGCCACATGTGGAAACACTGAGAAACAAGATTCTAGAAGAAATTTCTATCTTCCGTTGCACTGTAGTCCAGGTTTTATGGCTTCGGACCACGTTGTCCTCTTACAGACATTTGCATCACTGTTGAGTGGTTTTGGAATTCCAACCTCCCTGCAGTTCGCCGTTTGTAGAGCCCCCTTCGTGTTCTTTTGAAGCTGACGCGACCACGAGTGCTGTATTAAGTTCTACTGTGACTTTCTTAGCTTTCGTCATCTTAGTTTTCATCTCAGTCGTCTGCAGTGATCGTCACGACCACTCAACACACTCTTCTGACCACGTTGTGACTTAGCACATGATGTTTTATCGCTTTCCCTGCGTGCGATGTAAATCTTCCGTGTGGTGCCTCTTGAAACAACAATCAACTCGACTACGATGTTTACGGAAGCACTTTGGGACTTAACATCTGAGGTCATCAGTCCCCTAGAACTACTTAAACCTAACTAAGGACATTATACACATCCATACCCTAGGCAGGATTCGAACCTGCGACCATGGCGGTCGCGCAGTTCTAGACTGAAATTCCTAGAACCGCTCTGCCACACCGACCGGATACTCACCGTAGAAACACCAACAATATTCACATGTCCGACCTCACTTAGCTCCGAAATAATGCAGTCACAACTACACAGAACTCTCTTCTGACCACGAATGATACTTGCAATGTATTCAGGACACTGCAAAGGTGCCGCTGATTGTCAACTACAAAATCATAACCTGCACGCAACCGTACTCTGTTCAAGCATGCACTTCTCACAGTGTTTCCATATTTTTGTCGCACGCCTGTAGGTGTAAGGCTCAAGTACTTCTCAATTACAAATTAAAGCACTCGGTTCCTCTGCTTATCAATGCCAGTTAGTTCTCGCCAACGAGTGTTAGTATACATGAATGCAGCGCAGCTGGGACTTACTTATGTGTAGCGTGGTAAGTAAGAATCTCAGTGTGGCTAAGCAGAGATGCTTGGACAACGTGGGTGGGTGATGCTGTAACGATGGCGAGCTACGACTGGGAGGGGAACTGTCGATGAGACTTGCGGTTATACTGTACGGGCTCTGGCTCACAAGAAGACACGAGAGTAAGGTCGCACCCGCCTTCGTTTAGAATTTAAGTAGTTTTTGTTGTGTTTATTTCCTCAGCATATAACAAGGAATATACGAATAAAGAAGGTATATTTAAACCCCCACATAGTATGACATTCCCCCTTTCAAGTGGTAAGTGAATTTAAGAGTGGTTAACTATTTCAACATAGACTGACGTTTCTGAATTTCTTAACGATTCACCAGTGGACATTATGGGTTAAATTAAAAACATACCCGTCCTCCCCTTGGGACAGAAAATAGCCCTTAGAAGCAAACGTCAATGACATATCGATGTAGAAGGCAACAAAAACCGCCGCACTGGCGACACATAACGTGTATCTACAGGACATGTGGCCGGCACTTCGAAAGATGTGTGATGATGATCCCGCCATTGGCAAAAGACTTCCGATTATTACACCATTGTGATCTTGGTGAGAGGACTCTCAAGGGGAAGGTGAAAGTGACAAAAATACTGAATAGCCAACGAAAACGTAACGTTTCACGAGCCCAATTATGGGATGTCGGACGTCTGAATGTGTTGGGCAAGCTAAAAATCAGAAAGCTGAAATACAGAGACACAATCTAGGTATACTGGACGGATCCGTGGACTGGAATCGGAAGATAATAATGATTTATGATCAGACAGGTATATGGTCATATCAGCATAATATCGGGAGGCGTACTCTTCACGAATAGGAAGGTGGGCAGGGAGTGGGTTACTGTGTTCAGTTCAGTGACCGAATAAATCTCGCCACAATGGACAGCAAACCAAAGACAACAACAAGAGTTCAATATAGACACTGACATTACAATCACTAAATGAATACATTGACAAGATAAACGAAGACATTGGACACCTAACACAGTATGTAACACGAGATGAAAATGGGGATCTGGAAAGTGGAAGAAGAGTCATCCAAGTAAATGGGTTCGGTGGTGCCAATGAGGGAGACGGAACACCAACAGACTTCTGCAATAAAGCAGAAACTATGTTCAAAAATCACTATGAGGTATGCTAGTAAAAGGCCTAGCGACACGCGGAGATTCAAGTTTTTTTACATCGTGGTGACACAGCGACCCCCAACTCATACAGTGGACCGTAAGGGGTACTCAATAGCAGCTATAGACACGGACCACAATTTAGTTGTGCTGAAGAGTCAATGTGGAGGGAAGTGGGAAACTAAACTACTGATGGATGATGATGAACAGTCATGCTCAAAAGTATCCGAACGACCTGAATTACATTTCGCCTGATTCGCATGCAGCCTGCATAACGCAGCTGTTACCAGGTCCTCTAATCGCTCCTCGGTATAGTCGTTTGACTATTGTAAATGGTTCCAACAAGTCACCACTAGAAAACACTTCTCTGTATCGCAATAACTCAAGATGTAAAGTTATACCACGATACTACAAATATCAGGGAACACCTTATCACAGATAAGACTGTCCTTCAGGCTTGTAAGCTCACATTTATTAAAATAAATGACATACCTGAAATGTTACCACTCTCATTATTACGTCAGATAGGTAATGCACGTAGTAAGTTCGTCGTATTCATGATTTCCTCTTCAAAGTTACATACCGTATGTGGTGTCACCGCCAGACACCACACTTGCTAGGTGGTAGCCTTTAAATCGGCCGCGGTCCATTAGTATACGCCGGACCCACGTGTCGCCACTTTCAGTAATTGCAGACCGAGCGCCACCACACGGCAGGTCTAGAGAGACGTCCTGGCACTCGCCCCAGTTGTACAGCCGACTTTGCATGGAAAGGTTCACTGACAACTACGCTCTCATTTGCCGAGACGATAGTTAGCATAGCCTTCAGCTACGTCATTTCCTACGACCTAGCAAGGCGCCGTATTCAATTGATAATTTTTATGTGAAGCATGTATCATCAAGAGAGATGTTGTACAATTGTGGATTAAAGTTAAGTATTACATCATCTACGTACTTTATTTGCAATTCTCAAGATATTGTCCTGTTCCAGACCTCACGCCAGTCAGCGTGTAATTAAACGCGTGCATTTCGGCCTCGTCTAGAAACACAGTGTTGGTTCTTCTGCCAACACTACACCGTACTTATTATTTAACACAAAATGACATTAAAATTTTAAGTTATTCACGAGCAGCTAGTTCAGAATATGTATGAACTTCAAATGACACGACGAACCGTCCCGTTCTGCATATAGATTCAAACCCAGGTCATGCAGTCTAGGCAAAGATTTCGTGACTGACAGAAACTAACAGTAATTCCTGACTATGCATACAGAGATTGATATAACTCGATTTTAGACAGTTTCAGTTGGCAAATATCAACTTTAAATTACATAACGTACACATTTTTAACGGATAGGAACTGACAACTTCACTGTTCGTTTTACCTGATTTTATAATCATTTAAATAAAACAACATGACCTTCCAGTGGGAGACATTTCGTCCTCCCTTTCCTTCTGTACAATTTGTCAGTAAGCTTCTTTGCCTTTCAACCAGCGAAATTCGGCAGAGTACGGCAGGTAAACGATTCACAAATCACGATTTAGTGCTGCTAAGAAAATTTCTTTAAGCATTGACGTAGCTGATGGAATTTACTTTCTTCTTAAATCGTATTATGCAGCAACATTCACAGATATCTCAAATAGGAAAAGCTCTCTATCCAGGTACGAAGGTTGTAAAACAAACTTCCCACAGTTTGTGTCAGGTTGATCATTTCGTCTGATAGCGGCATAAGGCGCAACAGTCTAGAACCGCGAGGCCGCTACGGTCGCAGGTTCGAGTCCTGCCTTGGGCATGGATGTATGTGATGTCCTTAGATTAGTTAGGTTTAAGTAGTTCTAAGTTCTAGAGGACTGATGACTTCAAAAGTTATGTCCCATAGTGCTCAGAGCCATTTCAACAATTTTCGTCTGATATCACTGCGTAAATATTTTGTCTAAGAGGCTTCACGAGTAATGTTCCTGTAGATGTGGGCATGATTGGTTTTAAACAAATTTCACTCCAATGGGTACAGTACTGATAAATATTCAAAATGATTATCAACCTAAGTCTGATTTCATCCACAAACTTAGGCATATCTATATTATTGAAGCTAGACTGTGTATCCTTGTCTTCCTAGAGTGGGCATTGGAGGGCGTTTACACACACGTATATAATACTATGAATACTTCGAACGCTATAGTTAACGTTGCTGTCATAAACTAATTTTGTTTTTTCTGATTCTTCTGGGTCTTTGGCGTGCAAAATGTGTTGTAAATACACTCTTACACAAAAAAAATTTACCGCAGAATCGTTCACGTGGAGTGGACAATAGAGTCGTGCTCCTCTCACAATTCTATGTTGAGTAATATGCTCGATCTGGCAACTTTGTAGACTGCAGCATTTCCCGGAGGAAGTCTTGACTGCAGTCTGAGTACATCACTCTTGAATAGGATTGTAGTCTTAAGATTGCCGGCACGGTAGCTCAGCGTCTTCGGCAGAGAGTTTTACACCGTCGAGAGTGAGGAGTGGAGTACACGTTGTCGACAGCAGGCGAGGCAGTGCAGTGCCTCATCCCCTGCCGGTAGGCAGCGAATGGGTCCCAGAGAACTCTGATGCATGCAGTGTTCAGAGGCAGGTGGTCGGCCAAGATATCTCTCGCTAAAATATTGTTGAACCAAACAGTTATTAGCAATGTGACAGAAAGCGAAATATATTGTAGATTGGCATGAATTACACTCACTGCTTCAGCACCGAGAGGAAAGGGGCAATAAAAATTATGTCGACGTGTGCTTTTGGTTGCCAAACATCGTATTATCTAGTCTCGCGTTTTACCTCAAAACTACAATCGTAGTCAAGAGTGATGTACTCAGGCTACAATCAAGACTTCCTCCAGGAAACGCTGCAGTCTACAAAGTTGACACATCGAGCACATTGCCGGACATAGAATTCAGAGTGGAGCACGATTGTATTGTCCACTTCATGTGAACGACTCGGCGGTCATTTTTTTTGTCTAAGACTGTATCTACAACACATACTGCACACTGAAGATCCAGAAGAATTAAAAAAACAAGTCTTGTATACGTGTGTGTAAACGCCCTCCAATGTCCACTCAAGAGAGACAAGGACACACAGTCTAACTTCAATAATATAAATATGCCTCAGTTTATGGATAAACTCAGACTTGGGTTGATAGTCATTTTGAATATTTATCAGTACTGTACCCATTGGTGTTAAACTCGTTTTCCACCAATGATTCCCACATCTACAGGATCACTACTTGTGATACCTCTTATACAAAATACTTACGCAGTGCTATCAGATGGAAAGATCAACCTCACACAAAATGTGGGAAGTTTGTTTTACAACCTTTGTACCTGGATAAAGAGCTTTCCTATTTGAGATATCTGTGAATGGTGCTGCATAAGACGATTTAAGAAGTAACTAAATTCCTTCAGCTACGTCAATGTTTAAAGAAATTGTCTTAGCAGTACTAAATCGTGATTTGTGAATCGTTTACCGCCCGTACTTTGCCGAATGTCGCTGGTTGGAAGGCAAAGAAGCTTACTGACAAATTGCACAGAAGGAAAATGGGGACGAAATGTCTCCCACTGGAAAGTCATGTTTTATTTAAATGATTACAAAATCTGGTAAAACGAACAGTGAGGTTGTCAGTATAAGCACATTATTCTTGTCAGAATGATGTGGCACTGCCCAGGGCCTGTAGTCATAAGGGGCCCGTTTAGGTCAGGCATATTATATACATAAGTGGAAGAGAGAGCACCACTAAAATCTACAATCCGTATGCATTACATACACACAGAAATTACTGTTGTAGTGTACTCATGGAGCCCAATGAGTGATTTTCGTATTTTCCGGTGAGAAAGAGCGCTGGCAGACAGTCTTCGATACATTAGGTTACTTAAACTGGTGTCACTCTGAGCTAGAATTTATGGTCAGCGATTAAGTGTAAGGTCAATGAGTCTGATGATGCGAGTTTTGCAGCTGTGAAATACTTTCCTACATTATAGAAGCGAATATTGAATTTGAACTAATATTGCGAAAGTTTTGACTTGGGTAGCTTAAAATGAAAATCTTTCGGTTTATTACAAAGGAAAACAATTGATTTTCTAAAACATTCTCTGTCATACACAACTTGAAACAGATCATTTCGACCTAATCATATGGAAGAACTGACAGCGACGTATATCGAAAGGCAGTAAGATCCCATGGCTTTTGGTTTGGCAGTATTCGACAGCCATTTCCAGTCTCAAGTAAGTGAAGAAAGGCAGCGCGTTTTTGTTATCAAATAACGTCTTCATCAATTACTTTACTCTTAATGTAATCTACGGGTAAAAGCGGTGGCTCATTTTATTTTACGGGTTACTATCCTTCTGTGTAGGGGCTGTAATTTTTGATATTCTTTTTTTTTAAACCAGCAAGGTAAAACAGAGGCCACTACTTCCACCACATCAAGTGGATTTAGTGCTCACGTACTCACACTGAGCCGTGAACACTTCCCAGTTTATCAATGGGGGATAATTGAAAATTATTATTACTATTATCGCCGCCATGCGTGCAATGGTCGTGCCAGGCGCGCGATATTGATTCTTGATCCTATCATTAATGGCGCGAGACCTTCACGACGTAGTAGCAACCGTTATAGTTCTTCATTATTCTACTGTGACACTAAGGATGGTTTCGCGCAGCATGATTTCACGCAATGAAAGGGAGAATGTACAGATTAAAGGACTCATTTATTTAACAATTGAATACTGAACAATTATACAATCAAATGGGGGTGGGGGAAGAAAGAACGCTCGGTCATAATAAGGCACGATAGCAGGAGACAAGGAATTTTAAGGAAGATCGCCGTATTATCAAATGGGGTCCAATTTAGTTAAGGAACGGGTTGCCGGCATGCAACGACCACCACCATGAATCAGCAAAAGACTAAGAAAGATGCCACTGTGGGTGAATCGCTAGTTAGCCTCCTGCACTAAAGGAACACAACCAGCAAGACGCGAAACTATTCATATAACTTTGGCTCGCGGTCTGACTACGTTAACGAAACAAGAAGGGGCGCCAGACACTCACCATGTGGCGTAGGACAATGGGCACAAGTTTTCAAGCTAGGAACACATAAATTCTGAATCGAATTTTACACAGGAGAACAGGAGAACTGAAAGCGCTACCGTCGGACGAAATGGAAAAGTCATCATAAATGTATGCACTTTAGTGCCGCAGTGCAGGCTTCTGTGACTAACCAACACGTCTCGCACATTATGCCCGACTGTATAAGGAAAACCCTACAGTCTGATAACACGGAAAACATTCCATAAACCGTAATTCAAGGTGCGCACATCGGAACAATGACCAATAAGGTTCCCTCTGGGCCACAGGGCGCGAATCTACAGTGCACGTCGGCGCTCATGCTTACCGAACTTCATCTCCTGGAAGCAGCACCTCCGGCCTCAGGCACGCTCACACTAGAACTGACTACTGCCTCTTTGTCCACTATCCATCCTCGGAGGGCGGTTGGCGCCCGCCCGCGAAAAACGGGCGCGCTCCTGAACTGGCCAATCATCGGGCCGGAATTTCACAGGGAGGCGACCTCGCGACGTTAAAGTTGAGAATAAATATCAGTTACAAGGTTGGTAAGGCAGGTTGGGGAACTGAGAGCAGGAGAAAATTTGGCCACTACTGAACTTTCAAACGCCACCACGCGCTACCCTGGCGATCGGAAAAAGGATAGGAAACGGGGAGCTATCATGGCTGCTAGGAAGACTGCTGCCCTCGCCCATAAATAAAGAAAATTCCTGACGCCGAGCTCCTCTCACAGTGTGAGACAAGCTGTAAAAATCGTCAAATAAATGAGGCAGCCGATTGAAATTATTAATATTACCTGAATTATTAGTTTACCGAATACCAGAATGCGTGGATTAGAAATATGATATGTGAACACTGATTGGTGAATGAAGTGCCCGTCTTTCACTGTTCTTGGGCAACTGCTTCTATAATGACCAAAAGGCTATAAATGATCATCAAGCACATATGTTCCAGCAGCGGTATGAAGAAAATGATAGTAATAATGACGGTCCTAATCGAATCATCCGATAACTTCACACTTCACAGTGGATTTTCTTGAACTTAGAAATTTGCTGAATTAGTGAAAATTTAAAATGGCTTCTCATCGAGGCTATGATAACTAGAAGAGTCTTTCCGTCCTGCTGACATGAGAATAGCATAATCTCCACGTCAGAAGTTTGCTTCTACTTAACCATTTAATAGACTCGTATTTTTTCCACCGTGATTAATATTATAAGCTAAGCTCATCATCCGTTACAGCACTCTCCTGTGGCTGGGATATGTGGCCACAATGGTCTGGTGGAACGAATATCACATGTGCAATGCGTGGGTTGAGAAATCTACTTTTAAAAGGCTCAAACGTATTTAGTTTACCTCTTGGAACCTCGAGAAAAAGACGTATTAATCCAGAATCCGTATTAAACATAATGCTCCTTCATTACCAACTGGGCAGTGCCGGTTTACGTAGGGAAATGATATACGGCGAAGTCATGGTAAAGAGAAATACTATCGCCAATAATCTTAGCTACTTTAGAAAATTTTATTTTATCTGATGAACTGATAGCCATTTAAAGGCAGAGAGCTCTTATTTTACTTGTACTTGATTGAACTAGAAAGGAAAAATTTGGTATTGGACTATGATTCGAAATCGTAACTCTTCTTTCAAGGATCTCAATCTCTTGGAAGAGTATACTTCAATCGTTTCGTTCCTTTTCCCAAGACAGCAATCTTTTCCAAGTGTTCTCCAAAGCTAAGCATATGGGTCCGAATCCTGATCCAGTTCAAAAATACTCATAATTTCATTTCAAGCCGTACCACGAGCACACCTGCCTGCTAGTGAGAATTAACGTGCATTAATGATGTCTATTCATGTGTTTCCAAAATTCGCAATAGATGCCGCTATTTCTGGTCAAATACGCACACACTTTACTGTTGGTGAGTAAACACTTGATACTTAAGATATATTTGTGCATGATAAAGAGGGCCGGTAGGTGTGCGGTTCGATTGTCACTCAGGCACAAATATTTGTATCCTTATTTTAGATTCAAACACCTAGCAGCTGGTAAGAAAAACCAGTAATTAACATTTGATTTTACTTAGTTAACAATCCGATTACGTGTTGGGTTCGTGTCTCTGTCACAGAACTTCACATTGAGCACTTCATCTTTAAATGCATGCACACCTTGTTACTTCTGAATGGAGGTATATCAGACATCTTTCGTGGTTAGTTAACAGGGACGAAAGGGTCTTGATAGGAGCCAGGGTTAAAAAAAATAAACTGTCGTCTTTTATTTTCAAGTTTAGAGTCGGTTACTGATATTGGCTAAAATTTCGGTAATTCATGACTCTTCGTGGCTAGTTAGCAATATGATATGATTAGATTAGATTAGATTAATACTTGTTACATAGATCATGACTATGACAATTTGTAATGATGTGGAATGAGTCATTTTTATGATGTATTTCCTTACATGTCATGATTCAGTCCCTTTACAACAGTTTTTTACTCTCTCTCTTATTCTTTCTTTTATTTTTATCTGTCTCTGTCTCTCTCTCTCTCTCTCTCTCTCTCTCTCACACACACACACACACACACACACACACACACGCACACACACAAATACACATTTTTTTATTTGTTTGTTGTGCTCGACTATTGGCGAGACACGAAAACGTTTGTGAATAAGTTACTTAGTTTTGAGTACACTTATGAACGAAATATAAAAACAACTATGAGAGTTATTGATTTATGATGCTTAGTTTGCAGTCAGTTCTAAGTATTATTAGTAACTACGCTCCAGTCCTTAAACCGAGCTACAGAAATGCGAATCAGACGCATTACGTATTCCAGGCCATAGCAGCTGCGTATTTGAGACGCCAGCTATGGTCACTTCCCAGCCCACTGTAGGCTTACGTCGGTTCGTCTTCTTCCTGCTGGCACTGTAACTGAGATTTGGCAGCACGGCAAGGTGTGTTTGGCAACTCCGTGATCGACGAGTTACTTCCTGGTGTGCACGGAATTAAACGTTAAAGTTCACTTGATTTTTCCTGTCACTTCCATTGAATAATCTGAGTTACTATCGCTTGGAGTGTAACAAATGATTCTAAATATACGGTTTTCCGCCCAGGAAAGTGGTTGCACGTGGAAATCGCAACTAATCTCGTCCTTTAAAAGCTGTTTACGAGTTCTAGACACTGTTGGTCTCGTAAGAGGATGCCAAACGACATGCCTCTGCACTGGATGTTTGGTTCCGTGTTAACCTGCAAAGAAGGGTCTGTTATGGTTCGCGGTTCCAGCCCCGCTGACAGTAACGTTTTTATCCCTTCTTTGAGGACGCTACAAGCAGTCAGATCAACATCGATAAGGAAATCGCAAGAAAATACTTTCGGCTCATAATGCAGTGGTGAAAAACTTACAATGCTGCACTGCAAGTAACGCCTCTTTGCGCTGCTGACAAGAAAATCTTGGATTTCTTGGAATACATAACTTTATTTAAGGTGTGCCACATTTGCATACCTCTTGAGTATGATACAGCATACCAATTAAGCACAGACTCAATCGAAATCTAGGTGAGTAGAGTTTTACTAATTCGTGCCAATAGAGGCACACTTGTGTACAGATACTCAGTTTTATTATAACAGACTTTCGTCGTAAGGCAATCATGGGTAGTTTTATTTCATATCTTATAATACAGTGCACAGTTTTCGTAAGGTTTCTTTTAGTGTTGTTAAAAGAATAGTAAACATGAGAGAGAAATTAATCATCAATGATATATGCGAATTCTCTGATGTCCTTTATAACAGTCTGACAATGCACATGCAGTTTATCGATTACATGCATGTTGAAAACTTGTTCAGAGCTAAAGCTGTCAAACAAGGTTTGAAGAAGGAAAAAATGACACTACGACACGACAGCTAATGTAGAAAATACTTTTCTTGCGTATTTTGGCACGATGCACTCTCCCCATACATAATACAAAACATTCGAGATGCATCTGCTGCCTGGCCGTCTATTAAACCTGAAAAGAACTAAATGTCACACAAGTTAGTCCTTTTTCCACATGCGACTATTCTTGTTGCGAAGTGAAGGGAATTATGTCCAAAGGTCCTTTAGATCGATAACTTCAGCAGATAGCAGAATTGCGTTTTAAAAAATGTACCACTGAATGTACTCGAACTCGCGACATCTTACATAGGGTGCACAACGCTTACCATTACACTACTAGCTAACACATAGGTATACCATCTTCCAAAGTCAATAACAAGTCCTCCAGAATTTCCGCATTCTACAGTGCTATGAGATAATGCATATGACCGGATCTAGACTTCTGAGAGACAGACAGTTACAGCTTTTCTTTTCACTGCACGACGTTTTCAACAAACAGATAGCGCAATAGAGTAGTTCAAGTGGAAAGTAACACATCCTATTTAAATTCCTGCATCCTACACTGTTGGCAGTTCTGTGTAGGTGGCGATTATGTGATTTTATTTCGGTAATTAACAAATAGAGTCGAATGTATGCACCGGGTAACTGAGGCAGCTAGTTCATGACGATTCGGTCAACCAAGTAAATGAATGTACTGAACATGCTGCAAACCACTACAGGGAGCCTGTGTGTCAGAATTCTGTTCCAGTGTGGCGCAATGGCGTTTCGAGCAGAGGATTCGGTGGTCTGTTGGATTGAAGATATGTTCGTATACTTATGGTCTGGGTTCGATTCCAACTTCCTCCTATGTTTTTGATAGGGAGAGACAGATTCTATTCTCTTCTGGCTACACCAAATGAAGAAGGTGTAATGGCATTGTAGTTTGAAATTCACATTTATCATGATATTCCTTCTCTACCAAGTAGACCAAGTTGAACCACAATAAAGTCAGGTGTGGCGACATGTAGAAAATCTATCACCAGTAACCTTTATTATACTAGTTATTTATTTCTAGTGACGAAACAAACGCTATAGAGTGTACAGGACGCTTATTCCATCTTTCATTTCAGCTTCTGTATGTCGATAAAATTGATTCTGAACTGGGAATGCAACTCAGACCGCCCTTAACACGGTACGTGATCCCTTCGTGACAATACAGCTCGACTACAATTTATTGTTTGTTCAAAACTGCAGATTCTTCAACATCTCTACATATTGGGAGTGAATGGGTTAGAATCGTGGCCCAGCACTAAATTTTTCATTATGTATTATCAAGTTATAGCATGAGAATAGCTATCTGCTGGTGGATAATAATTCTGATTTTTAATGTATTTTCATTCGTTGTCAACACTAACGATATCTGACGATTTTGACTCCCAGTGAGACACAGAACTATTTTCGAGATCACTGTAGGTTCAAGGATGCTGGTGCAGAAAAATTTGGTAGATGACGTCTCTTTGTGTGTAGTCAACAACGATATGTGTGGGTTTCGATTCCCGGTCAACACTGAACTCTTTGTCATATTATTTCTAGTTCAAAGATGTTCACAAGTCGCTGCTGGTGTATCAAACCCATATTTAACGTTCGTTGTCTCTAGAATACAACAGCGATAGGTGTTGGATTGTATTCCTGGGAAGGAAGAAAATAATATTTCGTCTCGTCATTTCAGTTAAAACAACTAGCTACTGTCGAGAAAATCCGATATGCACAGTTGATTGTGCTTCGATAACAATCTGATTAGGTTCTGGGTTCGAATCCCTGTCCAACACAAAGCCTTACCTCACGGCGTTTCAAGTAAGTTGTTTGCGAAGAAGCAATATTTAACATCTCTCGTTGTTCGTTAACAGGGACAATAGATGCTGGATAGGAATTCCTATCTTTTAAAAATGTGTACGTTATGTAATTTAAAGTTGATATTTGCCAACTGAAACTGTCTAAAATCGAGGTATATTAATCTCTGTATGCATAGTAAGGAATTCCTGTTAGTTTCTGTCAGTCACGAAATCTTTGCTTAGTCAGCATGACCTGGGTTTGAATCCATATACAGAACGGGACGGTTCGTCGTGTCATTTGATGTTCATACATATTCTGAACTAGCTGCTCGTGAATAACTTAAATTTTTGATGTCATTTTGTGTTAAATAGTAAGTACGGTATGTAACTTTGAAGAGGAAATCATGCATACACCGAACTTACTACGTGCATTACCTATCTGACGTAATAATGAGAGTGGTAACATTTCAGGTATGTCATTTATATTAATAAATGTGAGCTTACAAGCCTGAAGGACAGTCTTATCTGTGATAAGGTGTTCCCTTGTATTTTTAGTATCGTGGTACAACTTCACACATTGAGTTATTGCGACACAGAGCAGTTTTTTCTAGTGGTGACTTGTTGGAACCATTTACAATAGTCAAACGACTCTACCGAGGAGCGATTAGAGGACCTGCTAGACAGCTGCGTTATGCAGGTTGCATGCGAATCAGGCGAAATGCAATTCAGGTCGTTCGGATACTTTTGAGCACGACTGTACGTGTGAACTTCTCTAAGGTTGTAGGCACTACAGAAATGATTATCACGGTAGGAGGTTAAGTTGTTGAGAAGTGAACATATATGGAAATGTTAATCGCAAAATTTGATTAGAGAGACATAGCTACAAGAAAGGTAATCACGATAAAATCAAGATTAACTGAAGTAATACTTCAATTGACCATGAAAAGAAGAATTGTTCATGTAAAGACCAGAATGCAGCAATACAAGTCATTTGGAGATCAAATGAAATAGAAAATGCAGGGAATCTGAAGCCAAATGATAACAGGAAAAATTGGATGAAGAAATTAAAAAAAATGGTCTTAGGAGGGACAGACTCAGCACGAACAAAAGCAAAAGGCGTTTCGATGAAATTAAAAACTAAAGGGTCAGCATTGAGAGTGCAAGAAGAAAGCCACTTTCGAACGCCGAACAAAGTTGGGATAGGTGGTACCAGTAAACTGACGGCCTCTCTGTCTGGGAGAGGAAAAGTATGATGACGTGATAAGAAATGAGAGTCGGTATGGGTTAAATAAGAGATCCAATGTTGGACGTATACTTTAACTGAGCGTTGGAAGAACTGATATAAAAAAAGTGGAGAGCATCGACAAACATTCCATCTGAATTTTAAAATAACTGAAAGATGTTTCAACCAAACATTTTTAAAAATAATGTATAGAATCTAAGACACTGGAGATATACTAAGACACTTTTGGAAAAATATCAGCCACACCATCCCGAAGGCAGCAAACACAATTAAGTGTAAAAACTATGGTATAATCAGCTTAACATCTCATGCATATAAGTCACTGATATAAATAAATACATACTAATGGAAGAAAAAATGGAGGATATGTACGTTGAAACTCAGCTTATCTTTAGGAAAGGCAAACGCACCAGAGACGCAGTTCTGACGTTACGTTTGATAATGGGAACATTGCATAAGATAAATAAATACTTCAGTGGATTTTTCCAAGCAGAAAAAGCGCTCGACAATGTGCAATAGTGCAAGATGTTAGCATTTATGTGGAACAGGAGTTGCCTATGTGGATAACAAGTAACATACAGGGTGTTCTAGGAGGAATGTACTCTAAAATGCGTACCCTAAGACCTAAGAGCACTTGTTTAGTAAAGAGGACGCATATTTCCTAAGCCCGTACCACCACCATTCTAAACATGGAAAGCAAAGAGCTTGTGGTAGAAGAAATGTGGTGTAGAATATCGAAGACGAACAAGTGATCATAGCCCCGAAGGTATGAATTTTAGATCCCAGCAGATACTAGTCCTCTTTGCTTGGAATGATAATTCTTGTCATATCTCATTTCCCTTGGGATACCATGTAGAATGACGTAAGAACATAGAGGGGACGATAACAATGTAACATCAAAAACCAAGAGCTCCGATTAAGAAGTATGTAAGACAACTATGCAGTCCTTCACCCTATTTTCCAAGTTACACATTGAAGAAGCAATAACGGAAATAAATGAAACTCAAGGAGACTGTATATTAATGTTAAGACTCGAGGATAGCATAGTTGCCTTCAGCGAATGTGAAAAAGAATTACAGCAAGTGTTGAATTGAATGACAGCTTGTCACTACTGATTAACATGTGAGTTCATAAGAGTCTATAACCCCGGACTTTGTGGCCTGAAACGTAATCCCTTTGTATGGAATCTCCTCCACACATTCCCTCATTTTAGCAGAGGTCCCTAACGCACGTCTGTGCTATAGCGCTCGATCAGGATGTACTTCGGTTCGAATCCTTCTGGTGGATGGAATTTTCACTGCCTGTATTTGGCCGGCAAAGGGGAGGAGACGTGGTTGCCTGATGTTTCTGACAATCGGTCTTAGCGCCAGTGCCCTGGTTTAAATCCTAAACTTCTCGACTGTGTCTCATGTAGTGAAGGCATGTTGATGGAGAAGCGTACGACAGAAGGGGACTCTTTAGCTCGACAGCGCCGTAAGTCCCACCTAGCCTAGTGGAGTAGACTAAGTGCCGGCTATGAGTTCCACCCTGTCTTCTCTCAACATTTCTGCATGCAACACAGACGTTTCACCACTCTGTATTGGTCGACCACAATAGTACTGCACTAGGGAGTGAGGGCGTTTAGGTCGGGTTTTCATGAGTCAGGGCTAATCGAGTTTCCGGAGGGAAGGACGGACGTTAAAACTACAGTTTTGCAATGAAAATTGCGATAACCCTGGTGATTAGTGTTGTGAAGTGATTGGTCCAAGATATAAGGAGTATGCACTAGGTTCTTCATCCGCTCTATCTGTTCCATGCCAGTTCCTGCCAGTTTCATCTGCTGTGTCAGTTTCTATATCACTATTGTCGGCAAGTGCTGCATGCTGATCTTTACTCTCTAGACCAATACTGATCATTGTTTTTTTCTGTTGCTTCTTTCATTAAGCCATCTCGACACTAGTATTCATTTTCATTTCCTTTAACATGATGACATACTTTTAGCCAATCATGTTTGGTTGTTTCAGGTAAAGTCTCTTTCGTTGATTTGATGTGGGGCAGTTAAAGTAATGGAAGAAACATTTGTTTCATTCCGTTCTAGTTCAAATCACAATGGTGTAGTGGGAGACTCAGAACAGAATTTTCCTTACAATTTAAACTGCATACATCTTAAAAACAGGCTTTGGGTTACTGTAGCCCCCAGATTCTAAAATTGTATTTTATGTGAATCTCGGTTTAACACTAACTTTCTTCTGAATGTGCCAGTCACTCATATACTTTCTAAGAGTTACAGTAGATAAGGGTTTATTCGTCAAAGTAATATTATTCGGTGCGTTATCAAGCTCAACAACACTACCAGCTCAGATGTTTAGAATCGGTTTCTCTTCTGACCACTTGTGATGTGCGTGTGGCTATGGCCTTCCGTCAACTTGACCCTATCCCCTGGTCCAAGTCCCTTCAGTTGACGCCACTTCGGCGACTTAGGTGTCGATGAGGATAAGATGATTATGAAAATGACACAACAACCAGTCTCCGACCTAGCCGGGAATCAAACCAGGGTACATCACACGGCTCTTGGCCGTGCTGACCGCTCAATTACGATGGCGGGCACCATTTGTGATAATTATCTCCATTGATGTCAAAAAAATGGTTCAAATGGTTCTGAGCACTATGCGACTTAGCTTCTGTGGTCATCAGTCGCCTAGAACTTAGAACTAATTAACCTAACTAACCTAAGGACATCACACACATCCATGCCCGAGGCAGGATTAGAACCTGCGACCGTAGCGGTCGCTCGGTTCCAGACTGTAGCGCCTATAACCGCACGGCCACTCCGGCCGGCTCCATTGATGTCATTGTAATAACTCTGGGATTTAGGTTCAAATCAGTTGTTCGTACAGTGTGGATAACAATAGCACTTTGGCCTGAACTACTATTATTCATAAGACGTCGAAAATTTTCACGCTGTCAACAACTTTTTGAGATATGATTGGTATGCATTCACGTTTTGTCCGTGAATACCTTTGTTCATTAAGGCCCTTATCACAATTTCTGATTGCTCTAACTACCTGCTCGCTTCGAGACTGATGACTCGCCGTTTAGTCATACAATCCTTCTCAATCAGTGAATCACTTCCGCACGCTTTGCAACAACAACGAACAGTTCTCTTAGAATGCTTCTCCTATTTCACTTTCTTTTTGTAACGAAGTCCATCCTCTCACAAAATTTTCGGAAATATTAGCAATGCCACTAAAATTTATTTCAGTTTCTGAAAATATCAGAAACTTTCTCAGGTTAAGGATACCCTTCTTCTGCTCATTGTGTCCCAATTTTTTTTTTTTTTTTTTTTTTTTTTCCGAATAGGTACTTTTCCAGAAAGCGTTTGTTTTCTAGGAACTTTAACTTTTTCCAAGTTTCATCCACTTACTTAAAGTCTTTGAATATGTATTTTACTATTCCTTCTGACTTCCCTATCATATTCCTTGACCGTAAGGTGTCTTTCTGCATAGATATCATTGCCTGATGCTGTATTTTTTCTTCCTGGCAAAATAGTACAGCTCGTTTTCGTCGGGGGGTGTGCACTTTAATGACATATTCCACTGTTTTCCACTTTCGGGGGTACTCACGATTGTCGGTAACACCACACTGATTGCATTATTGATAATATTTGACGAGGACACCCTTTACCACTTCATAGTATATGCACAACTATCCTGAAGCATTGACAGTGCGTTGCCTTTTCCGTAGTCACTTGTTTACAATTATGTGAGCGCGAGTTTCCGACAAAAAGGCCACGGCAGGTCAGTTGTTATATTGTGGTTATTTGGTACACAGTTTCATTTATCTCAACCACCCTTCCCAATTGGTTTTGTGTGCACATGCGGCACAAACCCCACGAATCCGTATGGCAAGGGTCCATTGACGAGGAAGAATACCCTTAATACGGCATCTACAGTCACATTTTTTGACATTTATACCTGTATGAACAAGCGAATTCTGTTTTTTGTTCTTTAGCGGCAAGAACATTCATAAGGGGCAAGGGATTAAATTAAGAGAGGCTTAACAAGAGTTTACCAAGACAAATTTGAAACTGAATCCTTACCATGGGTCACCTGCAGCTACTAACTATACGGATGTAAGAACTGCATCTTACAGATAAAATTCGTATCTTACAAATGTAATAGATCTCTGTAGCCTACAAAAACTAATAATCTGAAACAATCTTAACATAGTGTGGTATGAGAAATAATCTCGACGTCTCTGTATTCTCTGGCTCGTGTATAGAAGTTCACTGGCACCGTAAACTTCCCTGTAAAGCTGAAAACATTATTTAGTGAAATTCGGAGCTCTGTTTAAAGCAGATTACTCCCCGTGAGCTTTAAACGCAATTAAAATGAATGTAGGAAAGTGGGAACGCAGGTCGTGAGTGAACACGTTCGGAGGTGTGGAACACATGGAAGATTTATTTGAGCACATGCTAGGCGGAGTGAAAAATCTCATAAAAATCCCTAATTGTGCTCACTCTTAGCACTCACAGTATCAGAGGGGAGGGAGTGGGGGGTTCTTTAGGCCCACGTTTTGAAATGATTGTAATCTGATCATCTACTTCATATTTTAAGGTTCTAATAAAAATAGTTACTGTGTTTAATGAATGATTATAACAGATCCCGTACATGTTTCGAACTTTTCAGTAAAACGTGATAAAAAATTTAGGTCTGAGTAGTAAGTGTGACTTTTCGGAATTAATATATATATATAACATAGGTGAATTCCAAATTGACCATATTGCAATCTCGTATCCATGTCACAAAGAAATCTTAAATGTTCAAGTTCGTAAAGGCGCCAATATTGACTCAGACCATTACTTAACCCGTGTGAAACTAAAGCTAAAACCCCAAAATTTCAACAAAAGGACACCATTAATCCCCAAATTTGACACCAGTAAAATCCAACCATCATTATTAGCAGACGAATTTGACAAAACAAGTGCACAAAATTGGAAACAACTCAAACACAAGATTATCAAAACAGCTCAAGATCAAATTCCTTTATGAAAACACAAGAAACATGCTTGGTGGTATGAAAACTGTGATCATGCAATCAAAGCCAGACAAGAGACATTTAAAGCATGGAATAGCAACAAGGCAGAAGACACATATGATACATTCCTGACAACTAGAAAAGACACTTCAAAACTAATTAAACAAACAAAAAGACAATATGAGAATAGTCAACTCTTAGAAATTGAAGAAGATATCCAGAAATACAATACCAGAAATTTTTATAAAACTTTTAAAACCAAAATAAAGGGGTACCAACCCCAGAGTCTTTGCTTCAAGAAGGAAAATGGACAGTTGGCTCTTAACAACCAAGAAAATTGCAAAGAACTTTCTAAATATTTTAAGAATCTTCTAAATTGCCCCGAGCCCACAGAAAGATTTCCACCAAAAATTCCCCAACAATGCAATCCAGTTTCACTTGCACCAAATGAAGAGGAAATCATTAAAGAAATTCATAGGTTGAAAAACAACAAAGCGTCTGGTGAAGATGGAATTGTTGCAGAACTTTTAAAGGCAGCTGGTCCAAAAACCGTTAAAGAAATTACTTCAATCATACAAAACATTTAGCAAACTGAAAAAATTCCTGATGAATGGAAAACCGCCTTGATTCACCCACTTCATAAGAAGGGAGACAAAACTGATGTTAATAATTACAGAGGAATTTCTCTTCTTCCAGTCACATACAAAATCCTCTCTCAATGTCTTCTGAACCGAGCACAACAACAACTTGAATGGAAAATTGGCGAATATCAAGCAGGTTTCAGGCCAAATAGATCTTGCCCAGAACAGATTTTAGTCCTCAAACTAATTCTCAGACATCAAAAAATTTACAATAAAAAACTAGTTTGTACCTTTGTAGATTTTGGAAAGGCTTATGACTCAGTGGATCGTGAATCTCTTTTCCAAATTGTGAAAGAACAAGGCCTGGATCCTAAAACCACGGCAATTATCAGAGACACGCTAACTGGTACAAAATCAAAAATAAAGTTCAGAGGAGAAATTTCAGAATCCTTTGAAATAAAAACAGGCGTGAGGCAAGGTGATGGACTCTCTCCGTTGCTATTTAACTGCGTTCTAGAAAAAGTAATACAAGAGTGGCGCGAACGAAAATTCGAGTTCAAAATTGACCAACCAGTGAAATTAGGACGAACAAATATTCGAATAGACTGTTTGGCCTTTGCAGACGACTTGGTTATTCTAACGCAGGACATCCAAATTGCTCAGAAACAAATAGAAATTCTTAAAGAAACAGCAGAAAGAGTAGGTCTCCAAATCTAATTTGAAAAAACACAGTATATGACTAGCAACAAACTGGCACCCAAACTTTTGGAAACTAAGTATGGAAAAATCAAAAGAGTTTCGCAATTCAAATATTTAGGTGAAACAATCTCAGAGACTGGTCTAGAAAAAATTGGAAATGAAATTCGTTGTCAAAAGATGGAGACAGCTTTTAGACTTACAAAAGACATCTACAACAAAAAATGTCTCTCGAGATACTCTAAATTGAGACATTACAACACGGTCATAAAACCAGAGTGCCTTTATGGGGCTGAAACGCTAGTTTTAAACAGAAAAAAGGACATTCAGGAAATCCAAAAAAGAGAAAGAAAAGTAATCAGAAAAATTCTAGGTCCAAAATATACTGAAGAAGGAACATACAGGCTAAGAGCAAATAGTGAAATTCAACAATACACCAGCATATATTCGGATATGAAAAAACGCAGATTAAAATTTTATGGGCATATTAAAAGAATGGATGCTACCAGACTAACTAAACAAGTAGTGGAATTCTACGAAAATCGAAGTAAAGCTAAATTTGAGACAATAAGATGGATTGCTGCTATAAAAGAGGACATGAAAGAGCCAGATATAAAACAAGATGAAATTCAAGACAGAAAATTACTTAGGCAAAAAATTCATGACTGGGTAGTTGGTCAAGCTGAAA
Source organism: Schistocerca americana (assembly GCF_021461395.2). NCBI lineage: Eukaryota > Metazoa > Arthropoda > Insecta > Orthoptera > Acrididae > Schistocerca > Schistocerca americana. The sequence continues at coordinate 204,845,568 of NC_060125.1, read as the reverse complement.
AACCAAAGAAAACTGGAACCACATGGTCTGATGAAAGGAAAAGAGCTCATTCCGAGAGAATGAAAACAATTTGGGCAGAGAGAAAGTCTAAAAGAAAATAACTGAATGCCCGTGATTGTACTTCGCGTGGTCCAGTAGGGCCCAAACGTGAATATATATATATATATATATATATATATATATATATATATATATATATATATATATCGATGACAATCAACGAAATCTGCGCTTTTTTAAATTATTTGTGGCAGTCATAAAGTAGGCTACCTCTCCACTCTGCGTACACATTACGAAAAATGCGTTGATACTGCTAAAATTCCACTTATAAATATTATCAGGATCTGGACTCTACTAACACACCAGTACCTATTTAAAAAGGCTGTTATTAACTTAACAACTAACGATTTAGTTTTTTTAGTTTTTTATCGTGTGGTGTGTATACTGTATACACACACACACGCACACACACACACACACACACACACGAACAGCACTGGTAGCCCGCGTTGAGGAAGATACGTTGGTATTAACGTTTAGCTAACTGATGTATAGTAACAGCGACAGAAGTATCAGCAGTCGCCGAACGCATAACGTATAACTTGCAAGGTTTGTCATTGTTGATTCACACACGAATATTGCCGAGAGATTTATTTGTATTAAAAGAAGATTCAGCAGCTACACTGATTTTGGAAATTATAAAATATATATCGGGTTATTTACACAAAACACTTATTATTAAAATAAATGTGTGAAGACGGTTTGCTAAAGTAAAAATACAGTTTGGAAACTCGCAACAGAAGCAGCTTTAGATGTGCTTCTTAATATCTTGGTTCCATATACGTTCTAAGTAATGATATTCAAAATTTCTGTCAAATTCAGTGTTAATGATACGTTATCTACCCAAGCATAAGCTCAGTGTAAAGAAAATACGTAACTGAACGTACGTAATATTGTAGCAAAGCTCACTGTTAAAACTGAAGATATAAATTTTATCCTGTTTGCTTGTACAGAAGACTCATTTTGCTATGTCGTAGAGAGAGCATATATTGCAATTCACACTGAAAAGTAAAGTACGTTTACTCATATTACATTTGGAGTCCTCCATTCGACTAAAGGTGCTCCGTGGGATGTCAGGATGTGATGCGAATTGTTTGTGATTGGGGATCTAACTTCTGAAGCAAATGTAATTCAGTATATTAATAGATACCTCGTACAAAACAAGCGACGTCCAAAGAACTCAACATTGAGAGTAATAAAGTTATTAAGGAGTATAAACAATCCAAGGCATATGCAGAATATGCAACCAAAGAACTCAGAATTCAGAGAAAGGAAATAGGACTTAGGAACTATTACAGATAAAGCACTTTTAGTTAATTTGCCCCAGCAGAATCAGTCAACGTTACGATCATGAGCGCCAATGAATATATTATTTTACAACAGGGTAGTACCTAACACAGAAGAGACAATTTGTGAATAAATCAGAGACTCGGAGTTCATTCTGTCAGCACAAAGGACCACTAAACAAGACACACAAATAACAATGTCAATAAAACATCACACCCCAAAACCAGATTCCAAAAATACTCAACAAAGTCAACACCTTAGTTAATAATAAACAGACAAAACAAGGAAGACAAAATTCACAGTACTATTAAATGTCCATACACATCGCTACACGTTGAATATGAGAGCAGTAAAACATTGAGGTCCAGCAAAAACATCAATTAAATTCTTGAAAACATCCTAGCAATTTAAAACAGTGTGCCGCACTGAGACTCGAATTCTCGACGTTTTCGTTTTGCGGGCAAGTGCTCTACTAACAGTACTACCCAAACACGACTCACGCCCGGCTCTCACAGCTTTACATCCGGCAGAATCTCGTCTCCCACTTTCCAAACTCTACAGAAGCTCTCCTGCGAACCTTGCAGAACTAACTCCTGCCAAAGAGGATATTACGGAGACATGGTTTAGCCACAGTGTGGGGGATGTTTCTAGAGTGAGATTTTCACTCTGCTGCAGAGTGTACGCTGATATGAAACTTCCTGGCAGATTAAAACTGTGTGCCCGACCGAGACGCGAACGCGGGAACTTTGGCTTTCGCGGGCAGGTGCTCTACCAACTGAGCTACCCAAACACGGCTCACGCTCCGTCCTCACAGCTTTACTTCCGCCAGTAACTCATCTACTACTTTCCCAACTTTACAGAAGCTCTCCTGTGAACCTGTGGAGCACTTCCCCGCGAAAGGCAAAGGTCCCGAGTTCGAGTCTCAGTCCGGCACACAGTTTTAATCTGCCAGGAAGTTTCATATCAGCGCACACTCCGTTGCAGAGTGAAAATCTCGTTCTGTAATTTAATTCTTACTAGACACACTTCCTTCAGCTAGTAAGATTTCAATTGAATTTATTGTATACCAAACGCAGCCTCCTTGTGTTTCATTGCGATGGACTGTGCGACTGGTCCTAGCGGAGGTTCGAGTCCTCTCTCGCGCATGAGTGTGCGTGTGTTTGTCCTTAGGATAATTTAGGTTAAGTAGTGTGTAAGCTTAGGGAATGATGACCTTAGCAGTTCAGTCCCGTAAGATTTCACACACATTTTAACATTTCTTTTTGTTTCATCGCGTAATTAATCGTCAACTCAAGAATATAAGACCCAACTAACTTGCAAGCAGAGCAGTCAGCACTTATCACAGCAAACCAACTTACTCCTCTAACCGTGATGCCCGAAAACACACCGCGACCACTAGCTCTTCACTCCCAGCTGTGCTGCACTTCTTGGATTCGTGAAGCCCAGGCACCGTCCGCTGCTACAGCCGGAAGGATGGCCCTCGTTCACAGCAGACACCTATGAGCCGGCCGTTTGCCTGGCTGTCTTGGTACTTCGTCACACGTTTCCATCTGTGGCCAACGACGTACACTGATAAGTTAATTCGTTAATACCACCGCCCACGGCGATGGTGAACGTGACGCGGTAACAAAAGTATGTAAGGGCTGCATATGGGGAAAACCACTCAGACAAGCGACTTTGACAAAGGACTGAGTATTATTTCGCAGAGGCTGTGAACGAGTGTCTCGAAACGGCAGAGCTGGTCGAATGTTCATGTACTACTCCCGTGGGCGCCTACGGAAAGAGGTAAAAGGACAGTGGAACCGCCACTAGGCTTTAAATGGTTGGACGTCCACGACTCTTCACAGATGGTAGGGTTCGGAGGCTTGTGTGCTCTGTAAAGCAGGGCAGATGATGGTCTGTGGCGTATCTGCCGAAGGAGCACAATGCTGGGGCAAGCACAAGTGTCTGAGTGAACGCTGTTCATCGTATATTGTTGAACGTGGAGTTCCACGGCAGATCACCCTTATGTATTCAGATGTTCGTCCAACGACATCGTCAGTTACAGTTGCGTTGGGCACAGGACGATCGGGATTTGACCGTCGATCAACTGAAACGTGTTGACTCATCGGATGAATAACATTTTTGCTACGCTCCACATACGCCTTCATCGAGGTGAACGGCGGCCCGAAACGTGCAACGTGCCACGGATGTAGGCTGGTGAGAGTAGTATTATGTAATGGAAGGCATTCTCTTCCGCTTGCATGAGATCTGTGATAGTAGTCGAAGACACATTTACAGCCGCGAACCACCTGCATCCCTTCATGCTTTATGTCTCCCCCGATGGAGATGTCGTCTTTCAGCAGCATAGTTCTCCGTGTCTCGGAGCGAGAACAATGCTAACGGAGTTTGACGAGCATTGCAGTGAAGCCAACGATCAAATTCGCTTGATGTAAATGCTATGGAACCAATCTGGGTCGCTATCGGGCGCCATCACCTACTCAAAACAACGGCCCATTATTTATTACGTGACCTGTTCGCAGACGTATAATGCCACATAGCTCCACAAACCTACCAACAAATTACACGATCCCTGATACGCAGAATCAGTGATAAAGTCGGATAAACAACCTATTAAGTAGGTGGTCATATTGATTTGGCTCACCAGTATGTACGGGCCATGCTGCATGCGTCACTGCACGTGACACTACAGGTATACAAATGACATGGACTGTCTCCAGCGGCGAGTGAGTAATCATTTCAGACCTCTTTAATAATTCCTAAGTGCACATTTAATTACATGCAAGCTCTTGATAGCACACAAAGGTACTGAGGTCTTTAGTGGGTACCTTTTCTTTGGCGCATTGATATGCTGAAGGACTTGCACGTGTCAAATGGTTCGCGATGTATGGCGGGCAAGCTGAGTAATGTGACTTCACAAACTCGTCACGGGGCTTGTATATCTTGTGGATCCCGTTCCCCGCTTCGGCTCTAAAGGAGGCTGTCCTCGCATTCCAGTCCACTAACGTGGTCCGTTCGTTGGCCGATTCCAATGTATACACGTACGCTTCTGCCGGTAACCGACTGGCGGTGGGACTCCCAGCACTTACCGCGCTCTACTTACCACCACCAAATAAACTTAAACACGCACCGCCTGTGGCAGAATAGACGAATGTGCTGCAGTGAATTAATAGATACAAACAATGCAGAGCCCATTCAGTCTATGCGACGACTGAAGAAAGCACAGTAAAATGAAATTAGAAACAAGTATGAACCATCCAGAGCACAGGCAGATCAGATCCCACAGTACACATAGTACATTTTATCCAGTCTTTGAAATTAACCTCTCTGCTGGGGCAGGTATCACAGTATTCTTCTATCACGGCCTTGACAACACTTAGAATGTCAGGAAAACATGCTTTGTGTTATCTTATTTTCTTGTATGTACTCGTGGTGAGAGGTGAGGATTTGGACTATATAGCTATCAGATGATTTCGCAGAAGTATCAAATGGTTCAAATGGCTCTATGCACTATGGGACTTAACATCTGAGGCCATCAGTCCCCTAGACTTATAACTACTTAAACCTAACTAACCTACGGACAAACACACATCCATGCCCGAGGCAGGATTCGAACCAGCGATCGCAGCAGCAGCGCAGTTCCGGACTGAAGCGCCTAGAACTGCTCGGCCACAGCGACCTGAAGAATTGTCCTATATATTGATACATATGTTGCAATTAGCATTAATTCTAGGAGTTTTTTTATTGTGTATACATATCAATTTGGGATTTGAGTAAGAAACGCGAATTAAGAGAACTAGAGAAAAGAGAGAGAAAAAAACTATTAAAAATTCCAGGTCCAGAGAAAAACAATGAAAATAGGTGGATTAAAAGGAGAAATGAAGATTTATACAAAAATTCAGAAAAGAGCACAGACGGCTAATATTTTAAGGACATTTAAAAACAATGAAAGAAACACAGATTGCAAAGAAAATTCTTAATTGAGTTAGTACGCTGAAAACAACTGCAGGGTGGATAGAAGCAGTAAAGAAAGATGCCAACAAAATAGTTGTTACAGAGGAAATAATACGTCACAGGTATCACTTCAGGCTGCTGGTAGAAAACGGTAACTATGAAGAAGATGAGACAAAACCTCGACGCAAGAGAGTGTGGACAGATGATCTGCAGCGAGCAGTTGGAGAGAAAATGAAGAAGTACTGGGAAGAAAGGAAGGAAAAGTTTTATGCGGTCCATAGCTGCCAAATACATAAATAAAAAAAATCTGTTTGCGAGCTACGCTTATGTACTAACGAACTAACTTACAGAACACATTAAAAAATTGGAGCCACAGATACAATATGCGGTTGTGGCAGCTGATTAACAACAATTCGTATACATGCCTCTTAGGTTTCACTGAAGAACCGAACTGAGTATACAAGGACACCTGAGTGGCTCACACAAGCAGGTAGTCGCCTTCTTGGGGGTTCAGGCAGAAAGTGAATTTATTAACAGGACAGCTTCAAATACAGCGGGGATTAACCGAATTGTTGAATTTTCATCTACAGACCATTGGTGACGTATGTGAAAAACCTAGATGACATGGAAGTCAGAATGATTTCATTAATAAATTCCGTTTAATTGAAGGGAGGTGATATACATCAGACTGATATTAGAAATACTTCAATACTTTCTGTTTCGATGAGGTTGCTGGGTAATGAGACCATTTAGAGAACAGCATTACAAGATTTCCTGTCAATGTATTGGGCAAATGTACAGTGTTGTCACTGTATCGAAAGTGCAGAGTCGATGTATCAGTACTGATATTATTTCTACATAATATTAATCATTCAAATAAATCGATATATGATTATCATATATACCCCTAGTATCTTTATTATTTTGTGGCAGTGTACGTGGGAGATTGTTGACATGTAAGAATGACTCTGGACCACATGGTTAAATTTCAACCAAATATAGTCCGGATACTTGTGACCACATAGTGTTGAGTGAACGCAGAAGGATGCGACAAGGCAGCCGACTATTTTTAGTGTCGAACCCATAGTCTTCTGCGTTGTTAGATCCATTTAAGACATTTCAAATTCAACTCTACGACTCAGGCCGAGATGGGACCGGAGACGAGAAGATGGTCACGTGAAAGATGTCGAAAGTGGCCGAAAATAATGACGAATTCATTGGATTTTGGTTTGCTAGATTCAAAGATACACTCATGTTGACGGTTGACCCACAAGAGTAAGTGTGCGCTAGAGTGTGTATGTGTGTGTGTGTTGGGAGTGGTGTACGATGATGTGCGAAGTACGAGTGTGGAGTTTGTCGCTCAATTTCGACAAAAGTTAGTATACACACATATAACATATAACCTTTACTATCTGAAAAAAGCACTGAGTGTAAAACTTTTCTAGTATCCTGCATGGGGTCGATAAGACGATGAGAAACAAATTAATCGAAAATGGCTGATATTAATAGCATATATGTAGGTGTCTGAGATCTGACTGGTGGCTATCCTGATCGTATACCACCTCTACTGACTAGGTAGGTATCGCGATGTAGAAACCCTCACACTTGCACTTAAATAGCAGCCACCAACATTCTATCGCTGTGCTGTCTGCCTGTCACGCTCCAAACGTCGTCACCCAGTCAGTCTGAATACTTGGCTTGTTGAAAGTAGTTCCTGACTGAAGGTGTGTGACGTGGCTGTACAAAAGTGCACAAATGAGAGGAAGTTGTGTGTCCTGTCGGCCGCTAGTCACACGGATCTGCGTATATTGCATGTGCCGTTAATTATGGCTCATCAATTCCAAATTCACATGACAGTCCTGGAGTCTCAATAAACAAGAACAGGAATATCACGGTGCAATAAATTGCAGTCTAATGTTGAAATCGAATTCAGACAAGTAATGGTGGAATTTCTCCTTATGACATCGGACATAACACTATTTTCTCAAACACGACGCATTTTCAAACGTGATATCGTGCGATTGAACAACTCCATAGTATCTCCATATACATAGAAGGAGTTAATCCTATTAACATTGCGAAATTTCTATGAAATACAATTTGATCCTTGTTGCACGCCATCATCACGGTGTCGTATTTTCAATGGCCAGCTGTGTACCTGGGTAGATGCTTACGAAAGAATAAATGTAAATAAATAAGTATTAGGGTTCAACAATGATATGGAGCATGAGAAATGCATGTTTTAACCTAACTGTAGATGTAATTCAAGATGTTAGCCAAGCCTGCAGATAGCGCTGTTATATTTCACTACGAACGGCATCCAAACAATGTACTCAATACGTAGCGAGAGTCTTCCGTGGTCAGATGAAGGTTCTGAGAAATTTTTACTGCGTTAAATCGGAGTTTATGGAATTGAAACGCTGAAAAATTGTTGCCGCTCCTATGGTAGATGCATCTGTAACCTACTTCGCCTAAGTATTTGGGGTTTTAAGATACACCATATCGAAGAATTATAACGCATACAGGGAAAGCAAAACATTATCCTGAAAGTCAGAATCGGACGAAACGTGTGTTCAGTGATCATAACAGAAAGTCATTGAAGAAGGATGTGGCGAAAAAAAGATGACGACAGCTGCTGAAGTCACTACAGAACAGAATATGATACTTCCGAGCGTTGTCAGCACCAAAACTACTAGAACGGAGCTCCACAAGAAGGAAATTCCAGGACGAACTGCAATTCGAAAACCACTCATCAGCGAAGCAAAAGCCTGTAACCGAAAATCGTGGTGCTGAAGCCATAAAACCTGGCTATGGAGGAATGGAAGAAAGTCACTGGATTTATTCAGATGAATCGTGTTCCACATTGTTTCTAACTTCTGGCCGAGTTAATGTCCCAAGAGTGAAACCGGGAAGGGGTACGATGAAGATTTTGGGCAGCCATATCTTGGTATTCCGTGGGCCCATGGGTCCTACATCTACATTCTATATTCTACATTTATACTCCGCAAGCCACCCAACGGCGTGTGGCGGAGGGCACTTTACGTGCCACTGTCATTACCTCCCTTTCCTGTTCCAGCCGCGTATGGTTCGCGGGAAGAACGACTGGCTGAAAGCCTCCGTGCGCGCTCTAATCTCTCTAATTTTACATTAGTGATCTCCTCGGGAGGTATAAGTAGGGGGAAGCAATATATTCGATACCTCATCCAGAAACGCACCCTCTCGAAACCTGGCGAGCAAGCTACACCGCGATGCAGAGCGCCTCTCTTGCAGAGTCTGCCACTTAAGTTTGTTAAACATCTCCGTAACGCTATCGCGGTTACCAAATAACCCTGTGACGAAACGCGCCGCTCTTCTTTGGATCTTCTCTATCTCCTCCGTCAACCCGATCTGGTACGGATCCCACACTGATGAGCAATACTCAAGTATAGGTCGAACGAGTGTTTTGTAAGCCACCTCCTTTGTTGATGGACTACATTTTCTATGGACTCTCCCAATGAATCTCAACCTGGTACCCGCCTTACCAACAATTAATTTTACATGATCATTCCACTTCTAATCGTTCCTCACGCATACTCCCAGATATTTTACAGAAGTAACTGCTACCAGTGTTTGTTCCGCTATCATACAATCATACAGTAAACGATCCTTCTTTCTATGTATTCGCAATACATTACATTTGTCTATGTTAAGGGTCAGTTCCCACTCCCTGCACCAAGTGCCTATCCGCTGCAGATCTTCCTGCATTTCGCTACAATTTTCTAATGCTGCAACTTCTCTGTATACTACAGCATCATCCGCGAAAAGCCGCATGGAACTTCCGACACCATCTACTAGAACATTTATATATATTTTGAAAAGCAATGGTCCCATAACACTCCCCTGTGGCACGCCAGAGGTTACTTTAACGTCTGTAGACGTCTCTCCATTGATAACAGCATGCTGTGTTCTGTTTGCTAAAAACTCTTAAATCCAGCCACACAGCTGGTCTGATATTCCGTAGGCTCTTACTTTGTTTATAAGGCGACGGTGCGGAACTGTATCGAACGCCTTCCGGAAGTCAAGAAAAATAGCATCTACCTGGGAGCCTGTATCTAATATTTTCTGGGTCTCATGAACAAATAAAGCGAGTTGGGTCTCACACGATCGCTGTTTCCGGAATCCATGTTGATTCCTACATAGTAGATTCTGGGTTTCCAAAAACGACATGATACTCGAGCAAAAAACGTGTTCTAAGATTCTACAACAGATCGACGTCAGAGATATAGGTCTATAGTTTTGCGCATCTGCTCGACGACCCATCTTGAAGACTGGGACTACCTGTGCTCTTTTCCAATCATTTGGAACCCTCCGTTGCTCTAGAGACTTGTGTTACACGGCTGTTAGAAGGGGGGCAAGTTCTTTCGCGTACTCTGTGTAGAATCGAATTGGTATCCCGTCAGGTCCAGTGGACTTTTCTTTGTTGAGTGATTCCAGTTGCTTTTCTATTCCTTGGGCACTTATTTCTATGTCAGCCATTTTTTCGTTTGTGCGAGGATTTAGAGTAGGAACTGCAGTGCGGTCTTCCTCTGTGAAACAGCTTTCGAAAAAGGTGTTTAGTATTTCAGCTTTACGCGTGTCATCCTCTGTTTCAATGCCATCATCATCCCGGTGTGTCTGGATATGTTGTTTCGAGCCACTTACTGATTTAACGTAAGAGCAGAACTTCCTAAGATTTTCTGTGAAGTCGATACATAGAATTTTACTTTCGAATTCACTGAACGCTTCACGCATAGCCTTCCTTACGCTAACTTTGACATCGTTTAGCTTCTGTCTGAGAGGTTTTGGCTGCGTTTAAACTTGGAGTGAAGCTCTCTTTGCTTTCGCAGTAGTTTCCTAACTTTGTTGTTGTACCACGGTGGGTTTTTCCCGTCCCTCACAGTTTTACTCGGCACGTACCTGTCTAAAACGCATTTTACGATTGCCTTGAACTTTTTCCATAAACACTCAACATTGTCAGTGTCGGAACAGAAATTTTCGTTTGGACCTCTGCCAATTCGGACAACTCGCTGTGAAAAGGGCAGTCTTATTCGTGAAAGGTTTGCGGTTTGACGATTGGTTTTCTTGTGTGTACTGCCGTATAACTGAGTCAGACTGTTCCACAGTACGACCGACGGACGGGAGTTTCGCACACTGGAGTCTGCCCAGGTATCAGGGCTCCATTATAGAGTAAATTCAATCCATCCAACAGATTGCCAGCTGCGACTTCGTGTATTTCGTGCCCGCAATAGGGAATTACAGGCGACGCATAACCCTGTTCTGCAGACGTTTTGAAATGACCGACACCTGAGACAGCCCCACACATCGAGAAAAGGGGTACTGTACTGCTGCTCCGGGTTGTTATGGACAAAAGTATCGCAATTTCGACACTTGTTCTCAGCTGCACAGTTCAAAGTCTTTTGAGTGTTACATTATTTCTGAAATCGTTATCCATGTTTTGAGCCAGAGTAAATAGTTCAATCACACAAACCACAACTTTCTCCAGTCAGCTGCCACCGAATGGGTTGTTATCTGTTCAATGCATATTTGTACTGCAATCAGATCATCTTTTATTTTTGTAATCTTATAACACCTCCTTGTCTGCTACTGCTATACCATAACCTTAAAGTAGGAGTCAGTTTGCAAAACAGAATTATTTTGTTATAGCAATTATGGCATAAAGCAACAGAGCAGTGTTACCCTCTGAGAGGAATTTTGTTGTGTTGACTGTGTTGTACCTAACGGAGGTGGCTTATCGGAAGTGAAAGTCAGAATTACGTAAATATTCGAAAAGTAACAAACATTATTTTGCCTGTCTGCACTGTTTAATTGATCAAGAAAACGGTCGCCAGCCTAACTAGGCAAGAGAATGATTAACATTTTCGTTCAAGAAAATAGTTATTAGTAACTCTTATGGGTAAACACAACCTATACTTGGCCACACGCGAGTGCAATGAACTCTGACACACTCATATGTTTACGGTAAGAGTGAAACTAACAGTTGGAGCAGCACAAACTATTTGCAAAATTATGACAGGTACAGAAAAACACTATCACTTTCAGGGCTTACACAAACTGAGTGGTCTTTATACTGTTAATATGCACACAAGAGAGACAAACACTTAGTAATCATGAACATATAATTTCCTACTATGCAGTTTTCCACTTTTACTACCGTGAGACATAAAATTAACATTTAAGTAAGATACTGACTCACTTTCTGCGATTAACAACAGGCAGTAATGTGATCATTTACTAAGCAAAACTTTATAAGCCTCAGTCTTCAGAAACTTTAATTTGAAGTTGGCAACAACACATATATAAGCAGTTTTACTAGGAGTATTATTTCAGCAAGCATCATTAACTTCAACTCACTCTCTTGCCACATTAACTTTAACTTTCTCTTCACTATATTCATGAGGCATTAACTAGAAAACTGGGTTTTAATGTATTTTCAGTAAGGACACTCGGTAATCACTTTAGTTCAAACAGAGAGGACCCTGAGAGGTGTTATGATGAGGAGAAAAATCAAGGTAGGTACATAAATTCAGATATAAATTACCTTATATTTCAGCACATTAGCACATCCATTAAGCTGATCCTTCACTGTACAACATTATAGTATTACGTTGCAATGATTGCGCAATGTGGTGGCAACTGCATGTTGGTAGGTGGAATTGCAGGCAGAATTGCTGGACTCGGTCATTTATTGGTGGCGACGATAGATACAAATTCCAGAATAGTTCCAGCTATTTATCCATCCATCCTTGGAAAGAAGCAGGAAATGCCTCTCTCGGAATCAGCACAAAATGCATCTTTTACATGGCAGTGCACGGACTCGTAGTTCGTCCCTGACTCGTTGCTCGTCCCCGACTGACTATCAGTTCCACCTTTTCCACTTAGGCCAACCACAATTTGCGCGCGTTACACAGTTCCGTTCCCAAGGGGAACCACTACACCTTTTACATACAAACTAACTAGGAACCTTAAGTGAGGATCAGCAGTTTACATAACAGTAAACAATCATTTTAAACAAACAGAACATTTGCACATATAGACATTTCTAAAAATAATTATTCACACAAAATTACAATTATATACAGTAAGTTTTGTTCCCTCCAAATGGGACAAAGCATTTAAACGACTGCATAGAACCAAACCATGACATCAAAGTTTGTGCAAAGAAAGAAATATACAGTTTTATGTTATCGATTCAATCACACACATTTACAGAAGCTCAGCGATGTAACATTAAATGAAACAAAGGCGAAAAAAATCAGTACGACTTTAGAGCTATGGTGTTACAATCTCGCTTAACATGCATCATTTTGATCAATTTTATAACCAATGAAATAGTGAAATAACTTTAATAACAGATCAATCCCGTTCTGATATACTAATCACCTACCAACAATTGACTAAAATAATGACAGGGCCACCATCTCATTAATATTATTTCAGCATTTAAGTTCATTTGGATTCTTATAAATGTGGTAACATCTGAGGCAGAACAACAGATACCGTCTAAAGGTCTCAGAAATGCTTATTTTCACGGCGTTAAGACTGTTCCATAAATTTTAGGGCATGCAGCAGCATAAATTCAGCTTCTTCTTCTAATATTTCGGCTGAATTCCATCCAGCCATCATCAGAGTGAGCCGAGGTCACTAACGCTCCAGCACTTGCTATGTCCTTTTAAACTCGACGACCGAACCACTGCGAATGCGGCCAAAGATACACAAGGCGCCAGAGACGTTGATAGTTAATGAAAATCTTTTAATGTCTCATTACGACTATCATGAAAAAATGAACAGTTTACTGAGTGACGGCGCATATCGGAAGATTAGTAAAGACTGTACCAACCCGGTGGTTATAAGACTGCTTCGTTTCTGAACGCCACCCCCATTCCACCAGAAGTTATGCGAAGATTGACACGAAGTGGAGCCGTTCCTTCCAGGGTTTATGAGCGTCCAATGATCCACAAGAATGGTGTTCCTCCACGTCCGATAGTGAGTGACATAGGCTCTCCAACCTATGATTGTGCCAAACACTTAGCGCCTTTATTAAGGCCTCTGGTGGGAAAATGCGATCATCATATATGTAACTCTGTAGAGTTCATTGACAAACCGAAATCACTCAAACTGAACAATTCTGACATCTTAGTCAGTTTAGATGTAGTGTCGTTGTTCACAAAGGTTTCTCTTTCGGAATCATTGTCTCTCATTCGAAAGACTTTCGATAAAATGATTTTAGCTTCATTTCAACATGTTTTGACCTCAACATATTTTTTATTCAGTAACGAATTTTATAGACAGACTGATGGTGTCGCCATGGGCAGTGTTGCTCTTGGTGGTCAACTTTTTTATGGAGGACTTTGAGGAGAAAGGGCTGGAATCTGCTAGCTTGAAACGCACAGTGTTTCGGAGCTACGTTGACGACACGTTCGTAGTGTGGCCCCATGGTGAAGACAAGGGAAAAGTGTTTTTAAATCATCTGAATTCTATCCACGGACAAATTCAGTTCACGACGGAAATCGAAGAAGATAGATAGCTTCCATTTTTGGGTATGTTGGTACGGTGCAAAGATGATGGCACTTTGGGACATGCAGTGTATCGAAAACCGACCCATACGGATTTATATTTACGTGCAAATAGCTGCCACCATCCTTATCAGACGATGAGTGTACTCAGAACTCTAGTACATAGGGCGCACTTCATTGCTGACGAGAACAATCTCGAGGGCGAGCTTCTACACCAGAGAGGAGTTTTTGAAGCAACGGGTAATCTCCACAGCAGATTCGTGAGGTACTACAAATGAAATCAACAGTGGGCACACGGAAAGCGGAAGAAGACACTGAAAATTTTAAATCCGTGGCTCTCCTGCCATACGTAGGGAGCCTTTCGTCAAGAATAGGACGGATCCTCAGGAAACACAAAGTGAAAGTGATTTTTCGCCCTCCACCAAAGACTGCAGCACTCCTGGATTCCATTAAAGACGATTTTGTGCTTCTGAAGCCTGGGGTTCATAAGATCCCCTGTAAGTGCGGCAGTTCATACATCGGACAGACGACACGTACAGTCTAGGAGAGATGCACACAGCACAGCTGGTACACCCGGCTCTTACAACCTAATGAATCTGCGGTGGCGAAGCACTATATTGACACTGGACACTCTATGGTGTACGAGAGTGTCGAAACGTTAGCCTCGACTTCGTCTTCCTGGGAAGATGCAGTTAAAATTAGGTTGGCGACGAATCTAGTTTCAGCTTGCGCAGATTATGGAGTCCAGCAGTTTCTGTAATTAAGCCACAAATACGTCGCGACGGTGCAGTACTCCGTGACACATCGAGATCACCGTATGGATGGACTGTGCAGCCATAGATTTAATTTCCATGTATATGTTACACCTCTTTGCCGACTATCAAAGTCTCTGGCCCCATGTATATCTTTGGCCGCATACGCAGTGGTTCGGTCCTCGAGTTTTAAAATAAAAAAAAAACGGAGCAAGCGCTGGAGCGTCAGTCACCTCAAACCACCTGAATATGACCGGACGGTGTTCAGCCGAAATGTTAGAAGATGAAGCTGAATTTATGCGGTTGCGAGCCCGAAATTTTATGGAATAGTCAAGCAGAAGTTTTACTAGCCGAAGTGTTTGCTGCCAGGTCGGTAATTCAGAGTGTCGCCTGTCGCCTTCCAAAACATCCAGCAAAAGTCCAGTGTAGTCTTGCAATATATTTTCCACGTTTCTGTCCGCACTTGAACGTTACAATGTTCCATCACGGTGTTTTGCGACCACATGTAGCGCTGAGCGTTCTAAATGTTGTGAAATTACTGTTGATTACGCATTTATTACTATCTGTGTCTTTCAGCAGGCACTACGTGGGTGAATGTGGGGAATACTCACACTTTAAATGTACCTGCATCCGAGTAGTTACACAGTAGCGACTGTATTTGAACTGTCGATAGCGTGGAATACACGGAATGTAATGTCCGTCTGCTAGCAACACTTCCAATGACCCCTTGATTCCATATTGAGTCAGGTACGCGGACTTTAATGTAGTTCTTAGTACCTTGCTTGCCATGTTTAGCTAGCTTCAACCTGTACACATAAAACAATATACAAAATCTTACGACGTTTCACGTAACCCGAAATCTCAGTAATACTTTACAGAAGAGTCTCCAGTTTATATATGTTCATAAGGGACAGTAAGATCAGTGTCACAAAGTTAATTATAAATACTGACGTCAGCTGCGCAACGTGATGATGAATACGTGCGTTTCAGACATGGGGTAAGCGTAAAAGTAGTCTCTCTAGCCCTACAAAAAAATAATAGATAAACCTACGTCATCGATCAGTTATTCGCTGGAAATGTCATAGCTGGGCATCTGGCACTGACGAGAGATGAGACGAATGTAGTGTTTAATACCCTGACGAATATTGCTGCACGTGTTCTCTGTCAGAATAATAAACATGCGAACAGCGACCTAGTAATCTTAACTCGCTATTTTAGTCCATTACATTCAGAAGGAGGTAGTAGTCAACACAGCTCATATGTGTTCTGCGTTCCTTCCTTGCCGAAGACGATCAACATAGTTCCTTTGAGCCGTGGAAAAAAATTGCTGTTTTGAAGAGCGCGCAGCAGCGCGTTGGGTGAAGCAGTCGCCCCCCGTTTCTGGCGGTGGCGCCGCTGTGGGAATCGCAGCTTTCGTGTCTCCCTCTGGTTGAAAAGGGGAAAGGTGGCCTGTTCACGTGCATTTAAGGAACGCTATAAGCTCGCAACTGGCAGCTGGTCAGTAGGAATAAGTCTGGGTCAGTCACTCGTCACCAGTTGCTGGTCTGTCTCTCGTTCGCATTTGTGCGGCAGTTAGTGTCTGTCGGTCGTTGGGAGTGGTAGTATGTCTGTCCTTTGGATCAAACTTTAAAGACAGGAAATTGAGAGTCTTGTCACTACGCCAGTAACAGAATTCAGCTAGTGGTCGCCCGGTCGGGGCTGAGTCTCAGCATCTGAGTCAGCGCGTTAGGCCGCCAGTCTGCTGGAGTTGCTCGGGCAACGGTCATTGGCGGTTGGATCGATTGGTTGGTCGGTCGCGCACTGAGACACAAGATGACTGGTCCGCCTTCAGCGTCGGCGCATGTGAGGTCGCCACGTGAGTGCAGTGGACCGCGCCGTATAGCGAGGGGTAGTGGCTTCGCACCCCATCGCGAGAGCAACAGGAGCCAGCCCACGACATCGGCATGGCCGGTGCGAGCTGCGACGTCGTGAGACTGGAGATCGGCGCTTTTTCCTGCGTCCGTTGAAGCGGCTGGCAGCGGGCGGTTCGGGAGAACGTTAGGGGTGCTGCGCCAGGTCTTCGACAGAAATAGCAGTTTATTAGAAGTTAAGTGATTGGAAATATGTCGTTCCATTTACTTGTTAAATTCTACTTGTTTTCTTGGTGAAGTCAACAGCCGCTTTGTTTTGGGGTCGTCCCACCATTCTTCTGCGTTTGCCCACCCGCGGGAAGGTGGTTATTTATGAATTGGGTGGTCCGTTTTTCCCTTGTGGAGTAGGGGCGGGTTAGAGCAACCTGCGGTTCGGGTTGTTTAGTAATCTCCCTGTCAATCTGCCATACGTTAATTGCTACCTCTGTCATCTTTGTCGGATTCGGTGTTAACGAATTTATTGCTTGTAGTGTAACGGCCGAATTCCTGATATATGTTTTTATCTGGCCTATCATCTTGAGAGGCGCTATATGTGTAATGGGCTATCCTAGAATATTTATGTAAGACTGCAGTTCATGGGTTATAATTGAAATGGACATTTTAGTATATAAAGTTGCCACCCTTCCACGGTAAGAGTTTTTTTCTTTTCTTTTTTTTTCTAAGTCAAGTTGCACCTTCGGTGGTAACTCGCTATTTTAGTCCATTACATTCAGAAGGAGAGGGATCAGTTTCCAAGTTCCCGGAATATCGGTCTAGTACTTGGAGTGGATTACAGACATTCTAACAAAAGGCACTCAGCACATCATAGTTAAAAGGGAAAAAATCATCATGTATGATAGTAGCATCGGGCGCAATCCAAGCGAGTGTCAGAAGGCCGTTAACGCACACATAAATATGATATATGAAGGATACTGTCATTTTATTAAAGTCCCAACAGCAGAAAATTGTAACGAAATGTGGGAAGACAAGCAGAGAACTTACAACTGATGGAGTAAGTGGTGATTTCCTCGCCTCATAAGCTAATCTATCGTATTTCGAATAAATAATCAAGAGGTCATATTAGCTTCGGAATACATGTATTTGGTGATCAATCACTAGAAACTGCCACAACCCTTATATATGCACGTATATGCATCCGGAGATGCAATGATAGATCAGAATAAAACCAGTAGTAAGATTTGAGACAAATTTAAATAGCCTGCGAATATGATAGCCTACAGAAACTTTCTTTGACCGATTCCGAAGAAATGGTTGTTAGTCCTGAAGTGTTGTCAGGTATGATTAAATTAAAACACATTAATGATCTGAAGGGTAGAGGCTTGTTTTGTAACAGGCTCATTCGGGAATGGCGAGAACTTCACTGAAATTATCATCCAACTCGAGGCAGATATCGGTATAACACATATGTGTTACCTAGAGGTTACTATTAAGGCTTCTAGAACATGTTTTTCAAGAAGGAGAAGCCTTCACTAGAATTCAGGCCACAAATTCTTAGTGATATGGTTGTGACGGTAAAATCTGAACTATTTTGCTTCATACAGACCGTTATTGATAGTGATGTACCCGCTTCCAGTATGGTACGGGGAAGGATAAAATACATGGTGAGAAAAACAAAACGTGATGTAAAATATATCATGAGGGAAAATCTGGTCAGGCGAACATCCGTAACCGAGGAACATATTAATGCACACAAAAAAAAAAGTTTTGTATCACCTCAGTTCCGAGTGTTCCGGAACCTGTACAGAAAATTGGGATAGAGATCAACATAGATATCATTTACGCTCTTTTTATTGCACATGAAAACCACACACTGCATGACATCTTGGGTTGTCGGATGTTCTGCCGGAAATCAGCGTCGTACTTGCACGATATTTCGGTCACGTAGCTCGTAACCTTCATCAGGTGCGACCTGAGACTGCTCCTCAAGTGGACCTGGTCCAGTATTTATGCCTATGGCCTTCCCCCTCCACCAACGGCTGCAGGGGCTTCCTCTGTGGTCCGCGCCCATTCCCTGCAACCTGCTGGAGCGTTGCTGCTCCGTTTTCAGTCCGCTGCGGTTCTGGGTGTTCCCTCTGCGGTCCGCGCCCACCAAACCCGCTCCTGGGGGTTTCATCTACGGTCTGGGGTATCAAGCGTTCCCCCTGCGGTCCGCCCCCGCTCACCACGACCTGTTGGAGCGTTACCGCTCTGTTTTTCGTCCGCTGCGGCTCTGGATGTTCCCTCTGCAGTCCGCGCCCACCAGTCCCATTTCTGGGTGTTCCATCTTCGGTCTGGTGCGCCTGGCAGTCCGTCAGGCGCTCTTTTTCCATCTGCATGTCTCTGGTTCTTCTGTTTGTGTAGTGTTGCAGCTGGCCCCGTTGCTCCTTTAACAATTCCAGAGCCGGATCCCAGGCTCTGCTTAGCTGGTACCCGGTGTCACGGTTCATAAGATCGTCAGCCATTTAAATTTCTATCGATTCTCTTATAACACTGTCCCAAAATCTGGGTGTTTGTGCTAGAATCTTGGTATCCTCATACAACATGGCATCATCTAGTTCTAGACAGTGTTCAGCAATGGCTGACTTAGTCACCTGTGTTAATCTAGTGTGCCTCTGATGTTCTTTGCACCTGATCTCCACAGTTCTTGTCGTCTGGCCAATGTAGGACATGCCACATTGACAAGATATACTGTAAATCCCTGGTTTCCGTAACCCCAGGTCGTCTTTGACACTCCCCAGTAGTCCCCCAATCTTGTTTGATGTACAGAAAACACACTTGATATTGTGTTTACGGAGGATCCTACTTATTCTGGCAGAAATAGAGCCAGCTTAGGGCAGATATGCCACCTTCTTTGCTTCATCTTGGTCTTCTTCAGGAACCTGTGGTATAGTGGCTGGTTGGAGTGCCCTCTCAATGTGTCTGTCCATGTATCCAATCTTGGAGGAAACTGTTTTGAGACGTTCTATCTCTATAGGTAGATTCTCTGGGTCTGACAGGGCTCGTGCTCTGTGGACCAAAGTCTTCAGAACCCCATTCTTCTGTGCAGGGTGGTGACAGCTGCTGGCCTGCAGATATAAATCAGTGTCTGTTGGTTTTCGGTACACACTGTGGCCAATTGATCCATCTGCTTTCCTCTGGAACTAGATCATGCCATGAAGTATGAGGATACCAAGATTCTAGCACAAACACCCAGATTTTAGGACAGTGTTATAAGAGAATCGATAGAAACTAAAATGGCAGACGATCTTATGAACCGTGACACAGGGTACCAGCTAAGCAGAGCCTGGGATCCGGCTCTGGAATTGTTAAAGGAGCAACGGGGCCAGCTGCAACACTACACAAACAGAAGAACCAGAGACATGCAGATGGAAAAAGAGCGCCTGACGGACTGCCAGGCGCACCAGACCGAAGATGGAACACCCAGAAGTGGGACTGGTGGGCGCGGACTGCAGAGGGAACATCCAGAGCCGCAGCGGACGAAAAACGGAGCGGCAACGCTCCAACAGGTCGTGGTGAGCGGGCGCGGACCGCAGGGGGAACGCTTAGTACCCCAGGCCGAAGATGAAACTCCCAGGAGCGGGTTTGGTGGGCGCGGACCGCAGAGGGATCACCTAGAACCGCAGCGGACGGAAAACGGAGCAGCAACGCTCCAGCAGGTTGCAGGGAATGGGCGCGGACCACAGAGGAAGCGCCTGCAGCCGTTGGTGGAGGGGGAAGGCCATAGGCATAAATAGTGGACCTGGTCCACTCGAGGAGCAGTCTCAGATCGCACCTGATGAAGGTTAGGAGCTATGTGACCGAAATATTGTGCAAGTACGACGCTGATATCCGGCAGAACACCCAACAACCCAAGATATCATTAGATCGCCGGGAAAGCCTGAAGAGTTACACACACTGCATGTTGTACCACCATACAGCAAGACTTTTGGAGGTGGTGGTCCAGACTGATGTACACACTGGTACCTCTGATAACAAGCAGCACGTCCTCTTGCATTGATGAATGCCTGTATTCGTCCAAGCATACTATCCACAAGATCATCAAGCCGTGTTGGTCCAGATTGTCCCACTCCTCAGTGGTGATTTGGTGTGTATCTCTTAGAGTGGTTGGTGGGTCATATCGTCCATTCAATCTATTCCAGCCATTTTCGATCATGTCTGGAGAACATGGTGGCGTCTCTAGAACAGCGATGTCGTCAATCTAAAATTCATTCACAAGCTGTGCACGATGGGGGCGAGAACTGACGTCCATGCAGACGAATTCTTCAGTAATATGCTACCAATATGGTTGCAATATCGGTCGGAGGGTGGCATTCACGTATCGTACAGCTGTTACGGCGCCTTCCATGACCACCAGCAGCGTTCAGCCCCAAATAATGTCACGCCAAAACATCAGGAAACCTCTACCTTGCTGCACACGCTGGAAAGTGTGTTTAAGGCATTCAGCCTGACCGGGGTACCTCCAAGCACGTCTCCGACGAATGTCTGAAGGCATAAGCGACACACATCGGTGAAGAGAACGTGATGCCAATGTCTATTCGGCATGTTGTTGGACCCATCTGTACCACGCTGTATGGTGACATGGTAGCATAGATGGAACTCGCCATGGACGTCTCGAGGAGCCTATCATGCAGCCTATTGCGCATAGTATGAGTCGTAACTGGACGTCCTGTGGCTGCACGACAAGCATTGTTCAACATAGTGGTGCTGCTGTCAGGGTTCCTCCGAGCCATAATCCGTTTGTAGTGGTCATTCACTGCAGTAGTAGCGCTTGGACGGCCTGAGCAGGGCATGTCATCGACAGTTCCTGTACCTCTGCATCTCCTCCATGCCGGAACAACATCGCTTTCGTTCACTCAGAGATCCCTGGACACCTCTCTTGTTGAGAGCCTTTCCTGGCACAAAGTAACAATTCGGACGCGATCGAACCGGTGTATTGACCGTTCAGGCATGGTGAACTACAGACAACAGTAGCCATATATCTCAATCCTGGTAGAATGCCTGGAACTGATCGGCAATAGGACCCCTTCTGTCTAATAGGCGCTGCTAATGCTTGGTTGTTTACGTCTTTGTACTGGTTTAGTGACATGCCTGAACAGTAAAAGGGACTGCGTCTGTGATACAATATCCACAGCCAACGTTTGTCTTCAGGAGTTATGGGAACCTGGGTGATGAAAAACTTTTTTTGATGTGTGTAGGATGAGAAATACGCTTCAGTTGGCTATAATTGCCTATTTATTGCCACCGGATGGTTATGGAAAACTAGATGTGTGGCGGTCAGGCCATTTAGTAATGAGGGAAGGGGGCAGGGTCACATGCACTTCAAAGAAATGCGTGGGAGCTTAGAACCAGCTGCAGTGGCGCCCACCTACGCCCGCCTAGAGAGCACCACAATGAAGGGTTGGCTGCTGCCCTCTTTGTTTATCATGGCAATAGAACGCTCAGGAAAATTCTACACAGTAAAGTTACGTGTTACACGACTTCTCCTAAATATATGCCTATCTATTTAGTTAACATTTTAGTGAGTTCCGTCACAGTGATGCCACGTGTGACCTGAGATTATCTATTCTACGTTACTTCAATTTGTACCTTTATCTGGCAGCGAATTGCGTACACCCGCTTGAGGATTCTCAGGTGTAAATCACTTCAGTACTGATACTTAGCGACCAACTGGCAATATATGTTGGTGCTCTCGTATATTAACATCATTTAAATTTATCAAATATTACCGAGAGTTTTCTACTGATCTTCGTAAGAGACAATTGCGCTCAATTGGTCACTGCGCGCAAAAACCGACGTTTCACTGGCCGTCTGAGCGTTCATAATATGCGACCTCGGCTGTGAATGAGATTTCATCTTTTTCCCTCATTCTAGCTTTCAGTAAACTTTGAAGTTGATAGTGTGATTAAATCCGCCAATCCAACAAACGTTTATTCCAAGTAAAGGAATAAGACACGTTTGTGACTCGTTTTATTGAACCATTTGAAATAAATGTTATAACTATTTTTGATGGCCGCCATGAAGGGAGCTAGTTTATTCTATTAATTCTCAATGCTACTGTAAATTAACAGCCAATTTCATTAATGTAATTAGTACTTACAATTCATGAATGAAGTAAGAAGTATTCTTTTTTATGCCACTCTTTGGTATCCATATTTAAAACTTTCACTTTAGTAACTACTGTAATTTATTAAGTAGATTATAAGCCTTTATTCAGCAGAATATTCCTCAGTAAATGGAAATTCCGTTCTTTGTAAATGAAAGGAACATCAGCTTCATCATACTCTGACTTTGCAAAATTTGAAGATTACATAAACAACATTCTTGATATAATAATGTTAACACACGTTATTAAATGTAATTCGGATCGCAAATTGTCTGTATCTTAAATGACATTCGAGGGAAGTTTATTAATGAACTATCATGTTCAATCACTGTCAAGTTTAACATTTGCACTATTAGAGCTGTTACTCCATTACATTCTTATTTCTACTAAACACTATAAAAGCTTTGCCTTGACCTGGTTGTGTCGTCGAGTAAGTGATGGCCTACGAGGTTACATAGCTTGTTGACGTCTCTGACAAAATACTTAAACGTCTACCAACATGAATCTTTCCGGAGAAATTATTCCAATGGCAGCCATGGCTCAAAATTCCTTATCGTGTCAAAAGTTCTCCAGTTGTTGCATCCGCGACTCCGAAATTTAAAGGTGTCTTAATGCCATGCAGAAAAACACCACACCACTTCAGAAATACGTTGATGCCCAGTTCACCGCAATGTAAATATATACGTATGCAGCCAATGACTACGCATCCGGCACACTTGAAACCGTCGCTACTTTCTTCTTCTCACTACTGTTGTGCGTGCTACCAGCAAGGGCGCCAAAATCAATTGTCCAATCAAAATCTTTGCTTCTCTAGGCAACATATTTAATTTTGAACTATTCTTTATTTAGAGCCATGGGTAGTCAGTCATTTAGAGCCACATAAAAAACTTCTTCCATCTCAATCCGTTCTCAAAGTAATAGATTACACTACTGTTTACAGGGAATGAAACGCGCAGAACCCATGGTTTGCAACACCCACGATAAGGGGACGTGCTGCACAGCGAAACGTCAATAAGCTAGCACACTGGACTCGCATTCTGGAGGACGACGGTTCAATCCCTCGTCCGGCCATCCTGATTTAGGTTTTCCGTGATTTCCCTAAATCGCTCCCGGCAATTCCCGGGATGGTTCCTCTGAAAGGGCGCGGCCGACTTCCTTCCCCGTTCTTCCCTTTCCCGATGAGACCGATGTCCTCGCTGTTTGGTCTCCTCGCTAAACAACCCAACCCTCCCTCAACAAGCGACTCAGATGACAGAGATGTGGCGTGTACGGAGGCCCAATAGCGCCATCTCTTGTGTGCGGCAGGTTAGTGTTACAAAACGTTTTCACTGAACTCGCATTCGGGAGGACGACGGTTCAATCCCTCGTCCGGCCAGCCTGATTTAGGTTTTCCGTGATTTCCCTAAATTGCTCTCGGCAAATCCCGCGATGTTTCCTTTGAAGGGGCGCGGCCGACTTCCTTCCCCGTTCTTCCCTTTCCCGATGAGACCGATGACCTCGATGTTTGGTCTCCTCGCTAAACAACCCAACCCCCCCTCAACAAGCGACTCGGATGACAGAGATGTGGCGTGTACGGAGGCCCAATAGCGCCATCTCTTGTGTGCGGCAGGTCAGTGTTACAAAACGTTTTCACTGGACTCGCATTCGGGAGGACGACGGTTCAATCCCTCGTCCGGCCAGCCTGATTTAGGTTTTCCGTGATTTCCCTAAATTGCTCTCGGCAAATCCCGCGATGTTTCCTTTGAAGGGGCGCGGCCGACTTCCTTCCCCGTTCTTCCCTTTCCCGATGAGACCGATGACCTCGATGTTTGGTCTCCTCGCTAAACAACCCAACCCCCCCTCAACAAGCGACTCGGATGACAGAGATGTGGCGTGTACGGAGGCCCAATAGCGCCATCTCTTGTGTGCGGCAGGTTAGTGTTACAAAACGTTTTCACTGAACTCGCATTCGGGAGGACGACGGTTCAATCCCTCGTCCGGCCAGCCTGATTTAGGTTTTCCGTGATTTCCCTAAATTGCTCTCGGCAAATCCCGCGATGTTTCCTTTGAAGGGGCGCGGCCGACTTCCTTCCCCGTTCTTCCCTTTCCCGATGAGACCGATGACCTCGATGTTTGGTCTCCTCGCTAAACAACCCAACCCCCCCTCAACAAGCGACTCGGATGACAGAGATGTGGCGTGTACGGAGGCCCAATAGCGCCATCTCTTGGGTGCGGCAGGTCAGTGTTACAAAACGTTTTCACTGGACTCGCATTCGGGAGGACGACGGTTCAATCCCTCGTCCGGCCAGCCTGATTTAGGTTTTCCGTGATTTCCCTAAATTGCTCTCGGCAAATCCCGCGATGTTTCCTTTGAAGGGGCGCGGCCGACTTCCTTCCCCGTTCTTCCCTTTCCCGATGAGACCGATGACCTCGATGTTTGGTCTCCTCGCTAAACAACCCAACCCCCCCTCAACAAGCGACTCGGATGACAGAGATGTGGCGTGTACGGAGGCCCAATAGCGCCATCTCTTGTGTGCGGCAGGTCAGTGTTACAAAACGTTTTCACTGGACTCGCATTCGGGAGGACGACGGTTCAATCCCTCGTCCGGCCATCCTGGTTTACGTGTTCCGTGATTTCCCTAAATCGCTTCCGGCAATTCCCGGGATGGTTCCTTTGAAAGGGCGCGGCCTACTTCCTTCCCCGTTCTTCCCTAATCCGATGAGACCGATGACCTCGCTGTTTGGTCTCCTCGCTAAACAACCCAACCCTCCCTCAACAAGCGACTCAGATGACAGAGATGTGGCGTGTACGGAGGCCCAATAGCGCTATCTCTGGTGTGTGGCAGGTCAGTGTTACAAAATGTTTTCACTGGACTCGCATTCGGGAGGACGATGGTTCAATCTCGCGTCGGGCCATCCTGATTTAGGTTTTCCGTGATTTCCCTAAATCGCTCCAGGCTAATGCCGGGATGAATCCTTTCAAAGGGCACGGCCGACTTCCTTCCCCGTCCTTCCCTAAGCCGATGAGACCGATGACCTCACTGTCTGGTCTCCTTCCCCAAAAACAACCAACCAACCAACAAAACGTTTTGTCAGTTCAGAGTAGTTATACGAAGTGGAAACGTGCAACCATGGGCCACTATACCTCACCCTCATGACAGGGTGAAATATTGGCAAGTGAGTGCGTTCGAATAAGGCAAAATGATTGGCCTCCGAGAAGAGGGCTGCACGCAGCGCCTACTGGATACTGGACGACTCAGCGTGACCACAGCAAGACACAACGGCCATCTTGTCTGCTTGGCCTGATCGAACGGAACAGCTTCCTCCACGTTGTCGGCTTGACTTAGCACTGCTACGGATGTGGACATCTCTGCGCCGAAGGTTCGATGTGGTCTTCTGTACCCTCAACTGGTGTCACGCGTGCCATTGCGTCGCCTTCTACTGATCAGAACCCACCTACACAGCGGACCGGAATGGACACGTGAACGCCGACAGCGACGTGCTGAGTTGCGAACTGTAGAGTTTTCGAATGAGTCCATCTTTAATTTGTGCTACAGTGAAGGCTGAATTCGCGCTCAGCGCTGCTGTGATAAACGCAATCTGGCAGACTACATTGTTGGGCGGCATAGCGGACAATCGCCAAGTGTGATAATTTGGAGTACCATTGATTGTAAAACGCGATCTCCCCTCCCATGTCTTCAGGGTGATCTAAACAGCTACCGCTCCATCAGGGAGGTTTAACCGTCTCTGCTGTAGGTCGTTCCACACGCCATATTTCAGCAAGACAACGACCGCCTGCATGTGGCGAGGAATGTGCAAACCTTCTTCAAAGAACGACAGGTATCACTGCTTTCCTGGCCGGCTCGTTCACTTGACATGACGCCCATCGAACATGTCTAGGATCTGGTCTGTCGACAATTTGTTCGTTCAGATCCTCCTACGGCCACAGCTGATGCCTTGAGGACGTGCCTACAAATCACGTGGAGGAATATTCTCAAGCGGTATATTCAAGAAATCTGTGAGTCCTTGTTATGATTCTAATGGCTCTGATTGCAGCATGTGGTGGCGCACTCCGTGCTGTATTACCACAGACACAGTGCACGTGCAGGTCAGTAAGGCTAGCAGTTTATGCCTACAATTGTAATCATTTGCGTCGTGGCATGTCCCTAACGGTGGAATAACTTTGATTGTTGTCACTTCCCTCGGTCTTGGAGTGTCACTTTTTCCAAACAATAGTGTATAAAATTTTTCCTTTCGTCAGTTATAAAAACATCTACATTTCAAACACACACATATCAAAATGAATTGATATACAAAGGCATCCATTTTTAAAAAAATTTCATAACTTCATGCATTTAGGAATTTAATTTATGTCCCATGATTTGTTAAGTTACCTCCAAAAGGAGAACAGAGAAAATTCGATCCTCTCAACAGCTATACTTTTGCGTGTTAGTATAACAACTGTTATGTACCAGACATCTTAAAGAGAAGAATATTCAGTATATTTTTACAATCTGCACGTTATCCCACAAACTTTCTGTTAGCAATTTTCATCCCAACATTTAAACTACCATAAGCATTTTCCATACAAGTGTCCACAGAATTTACCTATCATAAGGCACTACATATTTGTTTCAGTCATTCTACGTGCTCCACTTTGTACTTAGCTGTTATTTCTTTCATTTACAATTTAAATTTCCTTCATACATTTTTGTTATTCATCTTTATTTACCGTCGACATACATGAGTACATCAATTAATCAATTTCTATTACCACTATTAATTCGAAATTTATGATATATCAATGTTTTTCACTATGACAATGTGCACTAGTGTCCCATGCTCCTAATAATTCACTTTTTCAAACGATTTGTTGCGTATCGAATCCTTTAATCGAAATGTTGAAACATTTCATTTGGTATTCAACTGTAAAGCAACTTTTGGCACAAATACATTTTCTTCCTTATATGCACATTTCATCTTAATATTTCACGCTTGGTTTTTTAATATAGCTCCTTTTCATTGGTTTAACATACATTTATGAATTTCTTTCTATAAAAAGTACTCTTTCTGCCTCCCCCCCCCCTCTCTCTCTCTCTCTCTCTCTCTCTTTCTTTATTTTATTCATTGTACCTGTCAAATATAACAGTTTTGTACATAAATTGAAATAATTCATAAGGAAATTTTAATATCTTACAATACTTTTACATGATTATGACAAGTTATTCATTTATCACTAAGACTTTCCTTTTAAGTCTAGTTGCTACCATTTACTATCCTTTGTTCATACTTTTGCAGATGTATTATACTCTGTTCCCCTAACAGTTTTCGAGATATAGAAACCTAGGTAGTATGCGTTGTTATTGGAACTGTTTACAATTTTAAACTGATAGTTGTACAGGAATTGGAACGTATTTATTTTGTGGTTAATCTCACTTGAATTCTCACAGGTCCTAACCAGAACCAAGACACCAGGGGTAAATTATGGCTGTGTGTTCGCTGCTCTAGCTTCAAATTACTTACTCACCCCATCATTTAAAATCTTTTTCTTTTCATCAATGGTAATCCCTTGTCGTGGAGGAAGTGTTATCAATTCTTCCACTTTTATACTTCTTTGACTGCTGCTCAGCGCGAAAGGTAGATTTCTACAGATTTCAAGCATCTGATTTTATTGTTTCATTATTTTTCTGCAACAAATCCTTTAGTACTTTGAGGTCTTTCTGTGAAGTGTGTCATATATTTACAGTATTTTCCTCGTCCAGAATTTTCTTCCTCCGAAATCTCTCACAGCGCTTTCTCTTTGTTAAGTACTACCACCTTGAAGATCTTCAACTTACTCAACTTGAACTTGTGTTACTACTGGGTCCTTATGACTCACGGTGTAATTCTGTAAACTCATCTTCTTGTAAGCACATTTCCTCTCCGATTTCACTAGGCATCTCCTTCAATTCACTATACTTCGATTCCTTATTCATATATCTATATGATGATATGATACCTTCCATGAATCTGTATGCATTGTGTCACAAATATATAGGAATTGCATACATCATTTTCATTTTGCATCCACATGGCTACAGGTTCCTTCTGCATTACATCAATTTTAATATAAATCTTTAGGGAAAAGTTAATTCTCTATCATTGGATACCTTTTCTTCACTTCCACTATCCTCACTTTTGTTGCTGCTGCACGTTTCTTTATAAATGTTTTGTACTGACAATACAAAATCGTCGTTATTACTGCTAATTCGGTCATATTAATTAATTTAATTTCCTGCTTCCACTTCATATTTATCGAACTCAGACGATTTTCCTGTAACCTCATGCGTGGGGTGTGTTCGTCACCCCCGAAAGCTATTGTTTCAAGTACATGGTGTCCGTGCATATGTTGGGTTGGCAGAAGAGACAACACCGTGTTACTAGTGGAGGCCGAAACGCGCGCGTTTTAGCTCACGTAGGCTGGCGTGAAGAGAAAAGAACTATATTGACGTGAGGCCTGGAACATGACAAGGAATGAGAATTCAGAAAGCGGACATAATTAGTCTGATACTTAACTTTAATCCATTAATGATGAACGTCGCTCTTGATGGTACATGATTCACAACATTATCTGTTCAGAATACATTATAGTAACTCAATATGGCGCCTTGCTAGGTCGTAGCAAATGAAGTAGCTGAAGGCTATGCTAAACTGTCGTCTCTGCATATGAGAGCGTATGTAGATAGTGAACCATCGCTAGCAAAGTCGGCTGTACAACTGGGGCGAGTGTTAGGGAGTGTCTCTAGACTAGACCTGCCGTGTGGCGGCGCTCGGTCTGCAATCACTCATAGTGGCAACACGCGGGTCCGTCGTATGCAAACGGACCGCGGCCGATTTAAAGGCTACCACCTAGCAAGTGTGGTGCCTGGCGGTGACACCACAGTATATATTCTGAGAATTTAATAACTTCACTTGCATCATATACATATTATTACTATGCCCCTTTTCTTTCTTATTTCCGTTTAACGTCGGTAGCGCTTCCCTTAGGTCAGTACCTTTTTCCAATTTCCCGTTCTTGAAACGTGGAACACATTTGACTGAGTTTCTACACTAATACCTCATTCACTTATAACTCGTCAATTTGATCGTAACTATTGTCATACGTAACGCCTACATGTCTTCCTAGTTCGAAAAATTTTCCATCCTGAAACTCTGTAAATTCCTGCACCTAACCCCATCTTGAATATACACATGTTTCCTGCCTTATCTGGGCCTACTACTGTTACGCTGAACCAGCAGCCCTCGACCTGCGTGCCAACTGGTTTTCTCGTCAGTCTGTAACCTGTTATTATGAAAGTTACCTCGCACACAATTAGCAAAATTGCCTCTGTCACGTCTCCTCATCATGTCATTTTGTAGCCCGTTCCAGCCGCGTATTTCAGGCACATTAACTTGTTTGAAGTTTCGTTATTTGCGAATTTCGCGCCAACTACCTACATTCCCTACTTTTTCCTAGAATCCTCTGAACGTTTTATGATTACCTCTGTCATGTCTTCGAAAAATTGGAAATTTTTTTCAGAGCTTCCACACTATCTCATTCATACCTTCTCCGCCTATCAGCAATTCGAGTTTTCGAAACCATAGCTCACAACAGTCTTTTATGGGATTCCTTTCTTTATTGTGTATCATTCGTGAGACGCCAAATTTGCTTCACAAATTTTCTTATTATTTGGATAAATCAGAATCATTCCAGAAACGTATTCATAATTTCATCTACATTCAAATCCAGTCTTTTTGCTTTATGTGCTAAGGCAGCAACCATGTAGTCGTTTTTTTCATGTCTCTCGCCTTAGTCGGCAGTACTCACTCACAATTCTTTATGAAAGTGAAAGGACACCAACAACTCAGTTTGTTTAACAGGTCATATATTTCATCTTTACTCAACGGGCCAGATTTCTGTAAAACTGGTGGAAAATTGCTCATTCTGTTCTGTGTATGATGAAGCAGTTATTAAACATCGTTATTTTGAGTTATTTTACATGGCTTTGCCCAATTTCAGTTTCGAGACTCTCTTTCCTGTATTATTCCTTTGCCACGTCTCGATGGCTGCCTCCCTATTTACCTATTACGGCGAAAGAACAGTCAGGACAATGCTGTCACAGTGAAGTTACGTGTGAACACCTTCCTCTAGAAATATGCCTCTCTATGCAGTTAACATTTATTTGACTCCTGTCCCGGTAAAGCTAAGTGCGACGGAACACTCTGGATTCCACATTTTTATTTTGAATCGGCAGTCAATAGATCATTTTTTAACGACAATCTATTTAAAGCAGAGAATGTTCAAATTTTCGATTGTACTTTACCTGGCGACAAATTGCGTACAATCACATCAAATTTCTTTCTTATTAGTCACTAAAATACTGATATTTATCGACCAATTGGTGTAATTTTCTGTTTGTTTTGCATATTAATATCGCTTAAATACACCAAATACAACGAAAACTGTTACAGTGAGCTACATGTGGCACTGCTCTGAGTCTTCGGTCGCCGGGTGCTAAAACCGATGCTTCACCAGCCGTTTGCGCGCTCGTACCGCGTGTTCTTGGCTGTCAAACGGATCGTAAATTTTACTTTCGCAACTGCCTTCATCTAACTTGAAAGCTCTATGACTCAGTGAATTTGGAAAAAAACAACATTTTGTCAATGGAGCGAGTGATTGAGTATTTTGTAAAAATTTTTGTTTACTTATAGACGCAATAATATTCTTATGCGTTGAAAACGCATGAACCTGTGTTCAGTGTATGCCACCTTTAGAATCTGAAGATGGTAATTATATGGCTGAAACCGGTTATGACTGTGTCATAATAATGTGAGTGCATCTATAAATTTAAAAAAAAATGTTACTCATTGAATTAGTTGTACTGTTATTACGTTGACAAATAAATATAATAACATCACTCGAATTTTTGCTCCCTAAATGGATTGTTGCTAGAAAAAAGTCTGTCGACCATTGCTTACAAAGTAACTGGTGGATACAGGTGGCAGATAGTACATTTCACTCTCTGTCACAACTGCAATACCTAAGAATAAAACACTAGCTACCTTCAGTTTCCTTTTGACCCCATGATTAAATTCTATAGTCCCACAGTCTGTCTTTAGAACAGCTAAAGGGCGGTTTGTGACTCAACTTATTTAACCTCTCTGAAATGACTGACATAACTATTGTTTGCGGTCACCAAGATCTCAGAAAGCTAGTGTACTTAATTAATTCTGAGATTTCCTGCGGCGTAATACGAGTTTTATAAACGTAATTTGTACTTAAAATTCATGTTGGGATCAAGCACTAACATTCTGATGACACGGTTAGGCAGCCATATTTAAAGATTTCACATTACCAATTACTGTAATTTATTAATTAGGTTTGAACTTTCATACAGAAAAATTTATGTCGGGAAATGGAAAAAAAGGTGACGAACGCTCAAAATTTATATTTGTCCTGTTTACATGAAAGGTGAATGAACTTCATCGTACTGCGAATCAGCGAAGTTTTCAGATGACGTAAATACAGTTTCTGACATCGTAGTTTTAACACAAGTTATTAATTACAATGTATCACACAGGAATTAGCATAATGACTCGTATGCATGTAAAATGAAATCCGGATTAACTCGAACAATGAACTATAATTTTCAAATTATGTCCGCATTAACGCCTGCATAAAAATACTAAGTACTTCATTGTTTACTCTACTAATCTTGCCTTCCAGTAGGTGGGTCGTCAAGAAGGTTGTGACCAAAAATCTACGTCGACATGTAAAATGATACTCTGCAGATCACATTTAAGGGCTTGACAGAGGGTTCATCGAACCACCTTCACAGCAATTCTCTATTGTTCCAATCTCGTACAGCGCATGGTAAGCACGAACACCAATATCTTTTCGCGCGAGCTGTGATTTTCCTTATTATGATTATTATTTCGCCCTATGTAGGTAGGCGTCAACAAAATGTTTTCTCATTCAGAGGAGAGAATTGGTGATAGAGATTTCGAGAGAAATACGCCTTTGTTTTAATGATATCCACCCCAAATCTTGTGTCATTGCAGTGACGCTCTCCCTCCTATATCGCAATAGTACAGAAAGTTATGTCCTTCTTTGAACTTTCTCGATATAGTCTGTCAATCCTATTTGGTAAGGATCTCACACCGCGCAGATGTATTCTAAAACAGAACGGACAAGCCTAGTGTAGGTAGTCTCTTTAGCAGATCTGTTACATTTTCTAAGTGTCCAATAAAACGCAATCCTGGGTTAGTTTTCAATAAAACATTTTATGTGTTTTCCTCTGAATTTAAGCTGTCCGTAATTGTAATTCCTAGTTATTTAGTTGAATATACGGCCATTAGATTTGGCTGACTTATCGCGTAACCGAAGTTTAACGAATTCCTTTTAGCACTCATGTGGATGACCTTACACGTTTCGTTATTTAGGGTCAGTTGCCAAATTTTGCACCATACAGATATCTTTTCTAAATTGTTTTGCAATTTGTTTTGATCTTCTGATGACTTTACCAGTCCATAAACGACAGCTTCATCTGCAAAAATCCTGAGAAGGCTGCTCAGATTATCCTAAATCGTTTATATAGATAAGGAAAAGCGAAGGGCTCATAACACTGCCTTGGGTAACGCCAGAAATCACATGTTTTACTCGATTACTATGCATCAGTTACCACGAACTGTGACCTGTCTGACAGAAAATCACGAATGGAGTCACGTAACTGAGACGATATCCTATAAGCAAGCAATTTCTCTACAAGCTTCTAGTGAGGTACAGCGTCAAAAGCCATCTTACACAGATTCTTTACGTCTGTCACAAAATATTTAGACGTCGATCAACATGACGTTTTCCAGAGTCATAGTCCAAAGGCAGCCATCGATCAAAGACTTCCTGTATCCGTGACCTCTGAAAGTCTGAGACTACTTAACAGCTTGCAAATAAATGTCACACCATCTTAGTAAAGGTCTGACGAACAGTTCACTGCAATATTATTTTTTTTCTGCACCATTCGAGACTTCAAGCCCTCGCTACCGCCTTCCTCTCACTACTACTGCACACACCGTCACCGAGTGCCCTAAGGCCAAACGCCCAATCAAAATCCTTCATTATCCCGCCAACGTATTTAATTATGGATGACCATTTATTTAAATATTTAGACCCTTAGAATAATGCAATCATTTACAAATATAAAAAACACTTTATATTACATATAAAATTATCCATTTCATAAGTTGTAAACCATTACATTTCCGACATAGACATGTCGATAGTAATTGATTACAGTTGCACCAGAAATAGTGTTTACATTTTATTACGTAGATTGTGTATTGTAGCCGTTCCGCCAAAATGTGCTTACTACTGTGGCGATGAAGATAAGTCTGACCTTTTGCACTTCATTAGAACAGTTTAATTTACGTTACCTACTTTGCTAAACGTACGGCGCGACAGCCAAGAAAAGCATGATCAGGGGTCATGTTCGTTACGTAAGGCAGGTAAGGGGTATCACGTCGTAAGCAGTAGTTGTTTTCAAAAATCCTAGTCCTGATGCTCTCTCTAAGAAAAATTAATGTGAAGTTCTAACATTCTGCGTGGTGTCTGTTTGTTCTAAGTCACGTCTCCCTACCACTTTCGCGCAACGACGCTCTGAGCGTATTTTTTAGGGACTTGACCAGTTTGAACCTGGGACCTGTGGCTGGTAAGGAGACGCCAGACCACACATGACATGTAGAGTTCAGAAGCGTTCAGTGAGACTAGCGATGATATAACCAAATACTCAATGATTTCAGCGTCAGCTCCACTGCACTCCCTGTAAAAGAATCTTAATACTATCTAAATTTGGTGGAAGGGGTCCAAGGATTTCCTATTTTTAGTTAGCTGATAAAATAACGTCGAAAAAGCAGTTAAGTTTACCATTGGAAATTTTATTCTACTCACGAAACATTGTATATAAATTGTACTATTGATAAAAGGAAATATTTCAATACAGGATGATAAAAACCAACTGCGTTCAACAAAAGTGTGAACGAATATTCCCTGAGTGGGTTTTCAAGTTCTGCAATGGATCGAAGGATGACCTATGCCGTATCACAACTATAATCTAGGTTTAAATTAAGTTTCACAAAAGAAAAAAACTATCAAAATGATCTACAGTGACCCTCAATTATCTTTAATTACTTATCTAACTTGTAAATTACAGTGGCTGATGTGGCTTCTCAATAATTATATAACAGAAAAATCATCGCGTTTCAGATTTTAAATTACGTAGTAAATGTGAATACCATGAGCTTCAATTGACGATCGACACAAGTATTACGCAAAAAGGGGATGTGACAGATGAGACTTCTGCAGTTCTGAGTGAAGCCTTATGCGCTCAAAAATGCGGCATCGCGTGCGTTCATTACCTTCTCGGTGTTCGTCAGGGGGCGGAGGGCGGCACAGCTCCACGCACCTCGCCGTCTCGGAAGCAACTCTCACCTAACTTCTCCTTATTACAATTTACCGAAGTTGGTTTAAAAAAAAACCATCTGGCTGTGTTTTTATCTGACCAATCAGGGTCTCAATGTTAACCTTAAGCTCCGCCTACAAAAATGCTGTCTATCCAATGAGAAACGTTATACATTTCGTGGTGGGGCAATGTTTTTAACGTTTGCCACGTAACAGAGACGCGAAAAAGTCTCACACTAAAACATGCAGCTGGTGTGGCCCTTTTAGTGTTATCGTAAGATCTATACTGTTCTTCTGGAGGGCTATATCTTTTAACATGGGCTGGGGGGTGGTTTTGGTGGTTGACTGGCGACGTGGGTGTCCGTCTCTTACCGTAGGGCCTTCTAGCTTAACACAGCTCTGCTCTCGGCTTCTGTTCTCGTTTCTTCCCACGGAACTGCGTCTGTTTCACGGTGGGAAGGTATGACATGCATTTAGGCGTTCTTGTGTTAGTCTGTGGTATTGCATTTGCTCACTCGTTGATCGTATTACTTTGGTTAATTTAATGTCAGGATTTATTCGGAGCTATGTGACATACGGCCGGAATTGCCTATCATGTCAGGGTTTTCGTGGAAGGTGTTGGATTTGCCCGACACCTTACAAAGTCTTCATTTTCGCGTATGTGACTGTATGTAGCATAGTCTGGCAGTTCAACTGAGTAATAGAGGCAAACTTTGTAGAGTGGGGAAGAGATAATTCCCCATATCAATATTTATAATTTGCGTCTGCTGCTTTTCAAGTGCCAGTTTTCTAAGTACTTTTGCCTGAAATAATTCTCACTTCATGGGTAGGTTCTCCAGTCACTTCTGCTTGGGAGTAGCAACCCAAGAGACAGTTCCTGTGTCAATCCATGAGGGACAATAGCATCCGTTGCGTCCCAAATATAATTTCCACAAATGCGTGTGACATAGCTACTGTCGAGATGACAAGACAATCATCGAATGATTTTCCAGTTACTAAAATACTACTAGGGACGTAATAGACACACCAGTCATCAAGAAAAGTTCTCAAGACTGTGGGGAGACGTCAACTAAATCCGTAGTTGCGGAGCTGATGCTAGATACTATCCTCACACGTATTTCCTTGCTCTCTCACTAGGTTAAGAAGAGTATAAGGAGCATCTACAAAAAGTCTTAGTAGCACACACTATTCTATGAAGAAATGAATTTATAAAAAATAAAAGATCACACAGTCCAAAGTTTTCCACAACGTATCTAATATAACACGTTATGCCGCTATACTGCAATTATGATACGCGATGTGTAAATTTGTCTCTGTCTATGGCATTGTTATATCTTGTAAAAGTTTCGTTGTCGAAATTCCGCGGGTTAAATAGCAGGTGGTGGCCACATTTATGTTACCATCACCTATGTTCGAAGTCAACGTGTAGTAACAACTGACAGACGGCAAGTGGCAGCACTAACAATGCAGGATGTATAAGGCATGTCTATGGGGAGCATTCGTCGTCGTAAAGCGGAAGCGAAGCTACCCGGCCGTAGTGGCCGAGCGGTTCAAGGCGTTACAGTCTGGAACAGCGCGGCCGCTACGATCGCAGGTTCGAATCCTGTCTCGGGCTTGGATGTGTGTGATGTCCTTAGGTTAGTTAGGTTTCAGTAGTTCTAAGTTCTAGGGGACTGATGACCACAGCAGTTAAGTCCCATAGTCTTCAGAGGCATTTGAACCATTTTTGAAGCGAAGCGATTTATCTGACGTCTTGAAGGACGTGATCGTTGACTGTTGGGCCCAGGGTGGAAGCTTTTCAGAAAGGGCGAAGACGGTAAACTGTTCGCGTGCCACCGTTATTAAATTACACAGCGTACTGCAAGATGGAGCTATTCAAACCCGGCGCCGAGGCAAATGTTGTGCACCATACGCCGTAGATGACATGGGTGAACGACTACTGTGGGGACATGTACGGGAGAATAGACGTGCAACTACTGAGCAACCGACCGCCCTGCTGAGTCAAGGGGCTACCAGCAGTGTCTCCCCTATGACAGTTCAGCGAACGTTGCTGCAAGTGGGACACCGCAGTATGCACCTGTGTCATACACTCCTGTTCGTCGGCGACGAAGGCTGTTATTGGCACGTCACTACTTCAGTTGGAAGTCCAAAGAGTGGTGGCAGGTGGCCTTTTCTGACGAATCACGTTTTGTGCTTCATCGGACAGAAAGCAAACACCTTGCAATAATCGTTGGAAGGTCAATGCCAGACGGTGGCGCGTTGATCTGCGGGATGTTTTCGTGGCGTTCCATCGGTGACCTCGTCATTCTGGGAGGTACAGTGGATCAACACTAGTATTCATCTGTCCTTGGAGACCACGTCCACCCCTAAAAGCAGTTTGTTTTTCCGCTGCTCAGTGGCATCTACCAGAAGGACAATGAAACTTATCCCACAGCTTACAATGTATGTGCGTGGTTCGGAGAGCGCCAGGGTGAGTTTACCGTACCTCTGGCGACAAAACATCCCAGATTTAAATGCAGTCGAGAATGTGTGGGATCCTCTCGAACTGTCTGTTGGCGCCATGGATTCTCAACCGAGAGACGTAACGCAGCTGACCAAGGCGCTGGAGCCTGTATGACTGCGCAAACCTGTCGGTACCTTCCGGAACCTTACTGACACTCTTCCCGCACGGCTACCAGCGATCCGCAATGCAAAACGTGGTTATTCAATGTCTTGACGGGTGTTCACATTAATGTGACTGGACAGTGATATCTTTGGTATGTGGTCATTGTCACACACTTTCCCATTGAACAAAGCTGCTTTGAGTACATCAATAGTACTAGTGAATATAAGAATACCGTGTATCTAGAGTCCGCAGAAAGGCCGAAGTAATCATTCCTCCAATGGTCTTTAACATGCAGCTGGTAAGCATCACATTGCGTTAAGTACTTGGAGATTCGCGATCCGCGTTCCGGATGACAATACCCCATTCCCATATCTTGGCCTTTACTGTGCTATTAGCAGAAATACTGCTACTGGACGTTGACATATATACACATAGCAAAGACATGATCACCCCTCAAATGCTCCTTTCCAGCGTTAATGTTGCTGGTGACCAAAAACTCTGAGATAATTCTTTCTACCTTTACAGTCCTGCCAAATCGCCGACGAGAACAGTTGTACGTTCTTGTGACATTATTAGGTCGAACCCATAAGTTTAAGTAAAGGCAATCAACAGTACAACAAGAATCAGATTGATTTTTCAAGGAACTCCTCGCCAGAGGTTCGCGGTATTACTCCTAAGGTTTTTGAATTCTAGTGGTAGCTTATTGAAAATGGAAGCAGCAGTAAACTGCACACCTTTCTGCATTATAGTTAAGGAAGTCCGATCGAAATGCAGGTTTGATTTCTGCCGAGTATTAACTGAGTGAAAGAAACTTATTCTTGAGAATAAGCTAATATTGTTAGCAAGAAAAGACAGTAAGGACTATATGTATTGAGAGTCCAATGTCAAAATACCCAGACTCGTGAACAGGGGTCAACGAGAGGTTCGTGAACTTACACCACTTATTTCCCGAACCACCCGTTCCTGAGCGAAAAATATCCTTTTATAATGAGAAGAGTTACCCCAAAATATAATACCATACGACATAAGCCAATGAAAATAAGCAAAGTACTAATATTCATGTCTAACTATAACACACTTGACATACCGTTCGATTAGTACAAATGGCAGCATTAAGTCTTTGAACAAGGGCCTGAACGTGGTGTTTCCACGACAGTTTACTATCGATCTGAACACAGAAGTTCGAACTGTTCAGTTTCGCTAATCATATGCCTACTCCGTGAAATTAAAACGTCAGGTTTATTGAACTGTATTAGAAACTGCAAAAACTGTGTCTTACTGTGGTGTAGCGTTAGTTTATTTTCTACAAGCCATGAGCTTAGGTCATAAACTGCACTATTTGAAACTGGCCCAACATTGCACATAACATCCTCCATTACCAAGCTTGTGTCATCAGCAAATAAAAATATTTTAGAGTTACCCGTAATACTAGAAGGCATATCATTTATATAAAATTTAGCTTGAATGCAGAGATTAAAGACGAAAATGAAGATGTTGACGAATTGGGAGTACATCTTTAATGGACTGCATCCGAAATAACAGTAACCTCAAGTAACTACTTAATTCAGTCCAATTGACCGGTATGGGTCTGAATAACTCGTCGACACTGTTGTGTGTGTCACATAATTATAAAATCAAACTATGTAATCTACTTCTCATATTTATTGAATATTTGCACCGCAAGTGAGTATTATTGCAGGAAAACAGAGACGGCAGCCCTTCCTCTCTCCTATAAACCGCCACGTCTCAATTAAAGGCGCCAGTGTAATATATTGTACGACTTCCTAAGGGATACACTGTTTCGTATATCACAGTCATTTAGTTTCGAACTGATCTTTTGCATTTAGGCGCTTGACGTCGCCACGGCTACGTAACATTCCGACAAGCTTGCGTATCGAGCCTAATAGCCGATGTGGTTTCCTTGTGAGCCGTTACGCAAGCACCCTGTACGCCGGAGTCGAATAATCAGCAGTCATGACTGCACTAGTGTCTTTTAACTGAATTTTAGTACAGTGTATCAACGTATCTGAAATATAATATTCTTATTACACAAAGAGGAATGCTTCACCGCCCATCTCTATTTTATCAATTTACGAATCCCCTGCCCTACGGAAATCTTGGCAGAGCTTACACTTAGATGTAGCTCGCTATGCTTAGAACATTTTGATGCATTTTGATGTGGTCACTTCTACTCACAGGTTTTCCTCTCCTGTTATCGTTGACTACGTTACAGTAGTTGAGTGCCGCTCGCAATTAAACAAATAGGCCTAAGGAAAGATCCATGTGTGTGAAAAACGTGTGCTATAGACAAACTGTCACAACTCAGTAGCAAATCAAATGGTCTCTACATAAGCGAGAGCCTGTCAACTATTTAGGAATTTAAAAAATTAGGTGTGCTGCACAGAAGAAGTTTGAAGAAACTATTAAGGCTAATAGAACATAAGAGATAAAAACTATAAAACAAAGAAGAGTTACACTTTCGTAAATTTTTTACCGAATGAATGACCATAGGATAACGAAAGAAATTTTTAAGTACATATGTGTCGAGATATTCAAAATAAAGGTACATTTATAAATGCAGGATACAAGAAGAGAAGCACTGCAAAGAAATATTTGGACATAGAAAGTATTGAACCTAGGATAATGACAAGATAGATGCGGTGGGAGAATAGAGTGAAAAGTTTGATGAAAGAAAAAATAATACCAGGATGTTGCAAGAAAAGAAAATAGCAATGAGAGGGAACTTTAATAAACACGTGATGCGTATGTCATCATAACGAAAAGAAAAGAAGACATGCTAAATGTGGTGTCACCGCCAAACACCACACTTGCTAGGTGGTAGCCTTTAAGTCGGCCGCGGTCCGTTAGTATACGTCGGATCCGCGTGTCGCCACTATCAGTGATTGCAGACCGAGCGCCGCCACAAGGCAGGTCTAGTCTCGAGAGACTCCCTAGCACTCTCCCCAGTTGTACAGACGACTATGCTAGCGATGGTTCACTGTCGACATACGCTCTCATTTGCAGAGACGACAGTTTAGCATAGCCTTCAGCTACGTCATTTGCTACGACCTAGCAAGGCGAAATATTCAGTTTAATTACTTCAAGAATGTATTCTGAACAGATAATATTGTGAATCATGAACCGTCAAGAGCGACGTTCATTATTAATGGATTAAAGTTAACTATCAAACTAATTATGTACGCTTTCTGAATGCTAATTCCTTGTCATGTTCCAGACCTCAATTCAGTATAGTTCTTCCCTCCTCACGCCAGCCTGCGTGAGCTAAAACGCGTGCATTTCGGCCCCCACTCATAACACGCTGGTGCTGAGAGGCTGCCCCAGCACAGACACAACTGGAACGTAGACACCGTCAGAATTTCCTCACAAGCGGCCACTTAAAGCATCAATGCCACGACCTCCAGTGCTTTGAAACTCCCTGCGCCTAGTGCCACAAAACCACTCGGTGATGAATTTCTCACAAACCCCCCAAAAATAATTGTGGACAGGACACCTCTTTAAGAACTAACCTCTAAAAGTTTATGTGCAAAGGTAAACGGATGACGCGAAAGCTATGGACCTAAACATTGCTCTTAAAGTGAGGAATTTGAAAAGAATAATCTCACTCTGACTAATGCAATCTGATTGAATGGTGATAATTTTGAGAGGAGTGTCAGGTTCCGTAGGACAAACTCAGGAGCAAATCTTCAAGGTCATGGAACGTGTCAGTACATGAAATTACAACATAAAAGTAATAACAGATAAAAATAAAATGTTTATGAACCCGAAAATAGCCAGTCCATAAGTTTAAGTGAAGGCAATCAACAATACAAAAATAATAAGTTTAATTTTACAAGGAATTCCTCGACAGAATAGGAGTAACCCAAGAGGGGAAACTTCAGTTTCGATTCGAAAGCACGTGGATTATTTCTAAGAGTTTTGAATTCTAGTGGTAGCTTATTGAAAATTGATGCAGCGGTATACTGCACACTTTTCTGCATTAGATTTAAGGAGTCCGATCCAAATGAAGGTTTGATTTCTACCGAGTATTAACTGAGTGAAAGCTGTTTATTCTTGGGAATAAGCTAATATTGTTAACAAGCAAAGACAGTAAGGAATGTATGTATTGAGAGGCCAATGTCAAAATACCCAGAGTCGTGAACAGGGGTCAACAAGAGGTTCGTGAACTTACACCACTTATATTCCGAAACACCCATAACTGAGCGAAAAATATCCTTTTATAATGGGAAGAGTTACCCCAAAATATAATACCATACGACATAAGCCAATGAAAATAAGCGAAGTAGACTAATATTGGTGTCGACCTATCACTCACTCGACATACCGTTCGATTAGTACAAATGGCAGCATTAAGTCATTGAACAAGAGCCTGAACGGGAGCTTTCCACAACAGTTTACTATCGATTCGAACACCTATAAATTTGAACTGTTCAGTTTCACTAATCATATGCCCATTCCGTGAAATTAAAACGTAAGGATTTGTTGAATTGTCTGTCAGAATCTGCAAAAACCGAGTCTTACTGTGATTTAGCGTTAGTTTATGTTCTACAAGCCGTGAACTTAGTCATGAACTGCTCTATTAGAAACTGGTCCAATGTTGCACACAACATCCTTTGCCACCAAGCTAGTGTCGTCAGCAAACAGAAATATTTTAGAGTTACGCGTAATACTAGAGGGCATATCATTTATATAAATAAGGAACAGGAGTGGCTGCAGCTCTGATCCCTGGGGCACCCCTCACTTTTCTGTGCCCCACCCAGACCCCACATCACAGCCATTCTCAACATTGTGAATAATGACCGTTTGCTGTCTGTGGCTAAATTCAAAAGTAAATTGTGAACTGTGAGCTACTCCCCGTGTTCCATAGTGGTCCGATTTCTGGAGCAATATTTTGTGATCAACGCAATCAAACGCCTTACTTAAATCAAAAAGTATGCCTAGAGTTTGTAACCTTTTGTTGAACCCATTCATTACCTCACAGACAAGTGAGAATATAGCATTTTGAGTTTTTAATGGACTTCTAAAACCGAACTCTACATTTGATACTAAATTGTGCGATATAAAATAATCAATTACCCTTAAATACACTGCCTTTTCAATAGCATGAACAGTCACTGATGGTATAGAAAAAGTCTAAAATTGTCTACATCATCCTTTTCTCCCTTTTTATAAAGCGGGTTTACTACTGAGTACTTTAATCGTTCAGGAAACTGAGCATTCCTACAGGAAAAATTACAAATATGGCTAAATACAGGGCTAACATGTACAGCACAATAAGATTCTGCTAGGCACTCTATCATATCTATGAGAGTCCTTAATCTTCAATAATTTAATTAATGACTCAATATCCCCCTTGACTGTATCACAGAGGAGTATATCAGACTTCAGTCTCGGAATGATATTTACCAAGAAAGTTATACGATTCCCTGTAGAAACTAAATTTTTATTTAATTCACAAGGAATGCTCAGAAAATGATTTTTAAATACTGTACATATATCTGATTTATCAGTAACAGAAATAATTTTACTTCAAACTGTCTGTATATAGTCGACCTTGTGCTGCTGATCAGACACTTCCTTCACAACTGTTCACATGGTTTAATTTTCTCCTCTGAATTAGCACTTCTATTTGCATTTCACATAATCTTTGCCTTCTGGATTACAATACTGTTTGTAATGGACTACTGTAGCTTGATTGTGACTACTTCTGACGTTTTGATATAATTCCCACTTTGTTCTACATGATATCATTATCCACTAGTCAACAATGCAGGCTGCCTATTATTGCTAGTACCCCATTTATAACGTTCTAAAGGTAGGCAGCTCTCGAAGAACATGGGAAATGTGTTAAGTAAAGCATTATATTTATCATCTATGTTATCGCCACTATATACATCCTGCCATTCTTGTTTCTTGACAAGGCTTAAAAGCTATCGATTGCTGTTGGATTAATTTTCCTACATAGTTGGTAAATATATGTGA
Source organism: Schistocerca americana (assembly GCF_021461395.2). Lineage (NCBI taxonomy): Eukaryota > Metazoa > Arthropoda > Insecta > Orthoptera > Acrididae > Schistocerca > Schistocerca americana. The sequence continues at coordinate 204,801,915 of NC_060125.1, read as the reverse complement.
CATTTATTAGAGTACAAAAGCCTTTTAGAGTTAAAATTTTAGATTCATGGCCTGAAAAGCCATTAACCCTTTTGCTAACTGAATGCGCATCTAGTAAAAAAAGAATGAAAGAGTTAAGGTCTATGGCTGTGTTACTGTTCCCCTGCACCCTAATTGGAAAAATCGCAGTCTATTTCAGATCATATAAATTTAGAAGATCTACAAACTTTTTTTTCTTGCACCATCATATACAAAGTTTATACTGAAGTCACCACATATAACTAACTTCTGGTAGTCCCTACAAAGTGAATCAAGTACCCTCTCCAGCATGAGCAGAAATGCTCTGAAGCCAGCGTTAGGGGACTTACAAACAAAAATACGAGGTCTATTTTCACTAAATTCAACTGCCCCTGTAATACATTCAAATACCTCTTCAGTGCAGTGCCGTGATATGTCCATGGATCAAACGGTATACTATTTTTTATGTACGTGTCCACTCCGCCAAACCGCAAGGAAGTCCTCGAACAACAGCCAGCTAATCTGTATCCTGGTAAAGGAAGCCTCTGTATTGTCAAATTATTTAAGTGGTGCTCCGATTTACTAATAATTTCAGAGTCAACATCTATAAGCACTTCACTAACTTTATTTCTAATACCTCTTATATTTTGATGAAATATGTTAATTCCTTCTCTACTTGGAAACATAACGTCCTCTTAAGGTGAGCCCTTAGAGGAATTTCTTTGAGTAGGTGTACCTATTATCTGACTTCAATCTAAAAGAGGTGCAACTTTAACTCCAATACTACAGGAGTTTATTCATGAGTGTTCCCACCATCACCCACTACACTGTCACCTATAAGCTTTGCCAGCCTCCCCTTCCCATACCCTCTGAGGTGCAAGCCAAGCCAAGTGAAACACAATCTACTAATAGACCCAACTGGCACCACTGAAATGTGACACATGCCCTTGTCATCAGCGCCCTCCCCAGGCCCATTGTTAACACGCCTAATGGACGCATTAAGATGAGGCCAATCATGACGCTGAAACAGTTGCACGAAATGCACATTAGCGCCACCAGTTAGAGTAGCTATCCTTACCAGGTCCTTACCTAGATTATATTTCCCGTCGTTATCAAGACTATTCCTTGTTCCACCAACTGTCACTACCCCACACCGTAACTCACTACTCACAAACTTACGACACAGCAGCACACACTTCCCACTCATGGTAAAATCTTACAGTTACTGAAAAAACTATTCGTCTATGTTAGCTAAGTTCAGTTACACCAGTACAACTATTTACAGAACTAACAATAGTGGTCTCCAAATTCTGTGTCTACTAAGAAAGCAACTACTTGTATTAATCCTACTTCACCACAGCTACTACCAGTACCAACAAAAGTTCACAAAATTATTAGCCAGAACCAAAAATTCTAGAGCCCACTGGAACACTCAACGAGCTTAAAACACTGAATGAAAATTTTACTGAAATATTTCACTAGAGACAATAAGAAATATCAGCCGAAAACTAAAACACGAAATTCACTAAACGACTTCAACGCACAGAAAACTCTAAATAACACAATGAGCGAACGCTTGCAAAAGTTTATTAACTTACTGTACGTGAAGGTTTAGAATTCAAACAATGATTATACTCGCTATTCATATTTATTCATAAACACATTTATAACAATAGCATATTGATGGATAATAAACACTAGAGATAATTACCTGTGTCTCAATATATATAAAAATTAAATGGAAGACAGTGACAATTCCATATCAGTTATCACTTCTTGCCCTCCTAAGAATTTAGTCTCTACCGATGTTCAATGACAACTGACAACTATTGAATCCTTGTTCGAAACAGTGACTGGAAGTTAGTGACTAAAATCCAGGAGACCACACATTCATTACCAGCGCAGAGGAGATGAAACAGGCGATCGTCCTGTATTCCGCAAGTGTGAAATCAGTTTAAATGCTCTACCAGCGCTGCCAATTAAGTAACACTGATGCGCGAATACGTGCGGAACAGACGTGCAGGCCCCTTCGGGAAAATTGATTTGTCAGCACCTGAGCAGAACTACAAGATACGCACTACCTGCCTAGCTGTTACCACAAGTCGATCCGGACATGTTTCAGCCCTACCCACAAGTGCGGCCTAGACGCCCATGCCTAGTACTCGTAAGTGATTCTCCGATTCGGACACCTTTGCTTATTTCCGGCAAGTTCTTCTCATGTGGCACTGACTTACGCTCTGCGTATCCCTTGCCATCAAACCGCGTCCGGTCACCAGTGACTAAATTACGAACCACTGTGGTCCAATCACGAGGACTCCTTCCAACAGAGAATCCCGCCAAAAATAGCTCGTATTTTCCTGCCTCCAATGTAAACATGAAACTCTCCCACACTACCGAAAGATATTTGTTTCAACGCTGCAGCGTGACGTCACATTTCTTTCCACAAATCGTACGTTGTTTCGCCATTGTCCAAATCTTCCTAACCAGATTCGAGAATTTCAGAAAGGACCGCTACAAGGTAGAGTTTGTTTCCGGTGGCCTCCCCTTTCTACGAGTACGAAGTAGTAATCTTTGAAAGAAGTAAAAAAAAAGAAAAAAATCATGAAATGTCGCACCCAGCTCCTCCAAGTGACGCCGTGTGGTCCGAGACCGGATCAACAGTCGTTGTGGGAGGACAATGGTTTGCGCCAAATGAAGGTTCGGGCCTGGCCTAATTTCCCAGGATGTTACGCCACCCAGACTTTAGTCCCGTACACCGGTCACACACTTGCTCGGTCGAAGCATTTCCTGTCCCTCTGTCATCCTCTGCACTTTGACACGCAGGTAGGCATTCATAATCAATTAAAAACCATCTCCGGCTAAGTAAGAAGAGACATGTAAATTACACACGGCAACGTATTTGATGGTACCGGTAACATATTTCTTACTAAATTTCGCTTTCATTATCCTCAGGATGATAAATATATCCTAGCTGTTAATGGAATCAACACGCAAAATGGTTGCCTGGTTTGAAGTGCACATTATGCTTATACAGCTATGTAAATTCCGCAGGACCATCCGAAGATGAGCCTGAAAAATTCAGAAAACGGTTTATGAAATGAATAAATAACTATTTCAAAAATGTGACTGGTTGTCAATTTACGTATTTACAGTTGTATCTCTGGTCCAATAGCTTATTGTATCTATATGGTCGCAACGGACGATGGTCACCCCACACAGAACGTTAGCCTGCGCCAGTTGCGAGTCACAGTCCACGAGAAGCAGCAGATGGCCACGTGATCCCCATTTGCAGTTATTGACGAACACCAGAAATTATTGCCGCTGCAGTCACCTCCTCCACATGATCTGCTGTCGCATCCTGCTCAGAATCGATGGCCGTACTTTCCGCTGGTATAGTCCATGTACTTGGACTCATCGTCACCTAGTAGACAATGCTGCATAAAGTGACTGGGTTGATACTCTCTTGCTACGTTTGTAAAGTTCCCGAAATGAAGGCAAACACAGTAACTATAAAATATGTCTTTTATGTTAAGTATTAGCATCTCTATTCGTTGTAAAACAAGTCTCAGAAATATATGGCACGTGGAAACAGGGATAATACTTTCTGTGTCTCATAAACCGTTTTTCATTTCATTCCCATAATTTCGCTTTCACTTTGGTCAAAGATATGACGTTATTTGCGACATAGTAAGGCAAATGACTACCAAATGTAGCCGAATATGTGACTAAAGTAAAGTGTTTTATCTTGGCCACTCTCATAAAGAATTTAGAGGAAGTAGAAAACTTTCTAGAGTCGGACCAGAATGCTGCTGCCGGAGTACCTGGGTGACATGTTATTTTAGCCATACTGAACTTGCGCAAGAGAGTGGAGTTAGCTCTTCACTGCTTTGACAATTATACATTGCTTCTCAATTTTAGATCTGAGTCGTATTACGCAAATTGATCCAGGTAACCGATGATTAAATTATTTGCTTGACGGGTGCTTCTTCCAAGCTGAGGTAGCCCTCAGCCAATTTGTCAGTTATTACTTTATCTTTTCATCGTTACATAAATGCTGTGTTTGCACTGTTTTACTATGTTGCGTTTCTGTATGTGTAATGTGTCCCGAAGTAGCGTGTGAAAACACTGATTGGACATTCTTGTCACGTTCCTCAGGGGGAATTCACATGCTCTCACTGTGGTCGCATTTCGGCCTTGCGTTTCGTTACTGTTTGCCAATTCCTTACACTGAGATATGCTATGTTCGTAACAACTTGGACAGTATATTCTCGTCAATTGGAGATTTTGTTTACCACGTGGTGTCTGGTAAACATCAAGTCCTTTATTTTACCAGTTAGCGATAAATAAGGCCCGAATCAAACCTCCCTGCTTGGGTAGATTGCTCCCTGCTTGCGTATGAAATTTCTGATTGTCTGAGTCAATCCGAAGTTGTTTTTAGTTAGTTAATCGTGTGAAATCGGAGTCTTTGTGAACATTATGTGTGTAGTATATGACAGAGTGTATCAAGGGACGCCTTATAATATTATACCTGCATGTTATGTATTACGATGCTTTTGCTATCACTGTATTATATTTTATGAACATTCAATCCTAGTGCAAAATAGATTACGTCAGTTTGGTTACTGAATAGTATTTTCTTTGTTCTTGAATGGTTTGTTCTGGGTTGAACAATATGCTAGGAGTGATTAATGAGTGTGCATTTAGCTGATCGTAATTCCATTACAGATTTATTGGATATGAATAGTTGTTTCCTATACGCATCAAAAAAGCTTTTGCATCACCTCGGTTCCGAGAGTTTCGGAACTTATACAGAAAATTGGAATGGAGCTCAACATAAACACCATTTCCGACCTTTTAATTGCTCATGAAAATCACACATTGCATGTAGTACAACCATACAGCGAGAGCTTCGGAGTTGGTGGTTAAGATTGCTGTACACACGGATACATCTAATACCAAGTAGCACGTGCTCTTGCATTGATGCATGCCTGTATTCGTCGTGGCATACTATCCAAAAGTTCAACAAGGCACTGTTGGTCCAGATTGTCCCACTCCTCAACCGCGATTCGGCGTGGATCCCTGTAGTCGATCGAAGTTGTTATCCTGAAGGATGTCAGTCACGGGATGTGCATGAATTTTTTTTTTTTTTTTTTTTTTTTTTTGGTCTTCAGTCTACTGACTGGTTTGATGCGGTCCGCCACGAATTCCTTTCCTGTGCTAACCTCTTCATCTCAGAGTAGCACTTGCAACCTACGTCCTCAATTATTTGCTTGTCGTATTCCAATCTCTGTCTTCCTCTACAGCTCCCTCTAGTACCATGGAAGTTATTCCCTCATGTCTTAGCAGATGTCCTATCATCCTGTCCCTTCTCCTTATCAGTGTTTTCCACATATTCCTTTCCTCTCCTATTCTGCGTAGAACCTCCTCATTCCTTACCTCATCAGTCCACCTAATTTTCAACATTCGTCTATAGCACCACATCTCAAATGCTTCGATTCACTTCTGTTCCGGTTTTCCCACAATCCATGTTTCACCACCATACAATGCTGTACTCCAGACGTACATCCTCAGAAATTTCTTCCTCAAATTAAGGCCGGTATTTGATATTAGTAGACTTCTCTTGGCCAGAAATGCCTTTTTTGCCATAGCAAGTCTGCTTTTGATATCCTCCTTGCTCCGTCCGTCATTTGTTATTTTACTGCCTGGGTAGCAGAATTCCTTAACTTCATTGACTTCGTCACCATCAATCCTGATGTTAAGTTTCTCGCTGTTCTCATTTCTACTACTTCTCATTACCTTCGTCCTTCTCCGATTTACTCTCAAACCATACGGTGTACTCATTAGAGTGTTCATTCCGTTCAGCAGATCATTTAATTCTTCTTCACTTTCACGCAGGATAGCAATGTCATCAGCGAATCGTATCATTGATATCCTTTCACCTTGTATTTTAATTCCACTCCTGAACCTTTCTTTTATTTCCATCATTGCTTCCTGGATGTACAGATTGAAGAGTAGGGGCGAAAGGCTACAGCCTTGTCTTACACCCTTCTTAATACGAGCACTTCGTTCTTGATCGTCCACTCTTATTATTCCCTTTTGGTTGTTGCACATATTGTATATCACCCGTCTCTCCCTATAGCTCACTCCTACCTTTTTCAGAATCTCGAACAGCTTGCACCATTTTATACCGTCGAACGCTTTTTCCAGGTCGACAAATCCTATGAAAGTGTCTTGGTTTTTCTTTAGCCTTGCTTCCATTATTAGCCGTAACGTCAGAATTGCCTCTCTCGTCCCTCTACTTTTCCTAAAGCCAAACCGATCGCATTCACAATTTTCTTTTCCATTCTTCTGTATTCTTGTAAGCAGCTTCGATGCATGAGCTGTTAAGCTGATTGTGCGATAATTTTCGCTCTTGCCGGCTCTTGCCGTCTTCGGCGTTGTGTGGATGATGCTTTTCCGAAAGTCAGATGATATGTCGCCAGACTCATATATTCTACACACCAACGTGAACAGTCGTTTTTTTGCCACTTCCCCCAATGTGCATGATAGGAGCGCAAATTGTCGTCCATGAAGACGAATGCCTTGCCAATATGCTGCCAATAATGTTGCACTTTCGGTCGGAGTATGGCATTCGCCGGCCGGTGTGGCCGAGCGGTTCTCGGCGATACAGTCTGGAACTGCACGACCGCTGCGGTCGCAGGTTCGAATCCTGCCTCAGGCATGGATGTGTGATGTCCTTAGGTTAGTTAGGTTTAAGTAGTTCTAAGTTCTAGGGGACTGATGACCTCAGAAGTTGAGTTCCATAGTGCTCAGAGCCAATTTTTTTAACCCCTACCTTGGTCACTCACCGGACAGAACGTCTAATGCGTACAGTCTGAACGGGTTGCCTCCAAACACGACTCAGACGATTGTCTGGTTGAAGGCACATGCGACACTCATCGGTGAAAAGCACGTGATGCCAATTCTGAGCACCCCATCTGTGCTCATCAGTGACGCGCTGTGTGGTGTCGTGGTTGCAAAGATGGACCTCTACATGGATGTCTGATGTGTAGTTGCGCGTCATGCAGCGTATTGCGCACAGTTTGAGTCGTAACATGGCGTCCTGTGGCTTGCACGAACAGCATTATTCAACATGATGGCGTTGCTGTCAGATTTCCTCCGAGCCATACTCCGTAGGTAGCGGTCATCCACTGCAGTAGTAGTCCTCGGCTGGCCTAAGCGAGGCATGTCATCGACAGTTCCTGTCTCTCTGTATCTCCTCCATGTCCGAACAACATGGCTTTGGTTCGCTCCGAGCCCTGGACACTTCCCTTCTTGAGAGCCCTTACTGGCACAAAATAACAATATGGACGCGATCGAACCGGTGAATTGACCGTTTAGGCATGGTTGAACTACAGGCAACACAAGTCGTGTACCTCCTCCCTGCTGGAATGACTAGAACTGATCGGCTGTCGGAACTCCGCAATCTATTAGGCGCTGCTCACGCATGGTCGTTTACATTTTTGGGCGGGTTTAGTGACATCTCTGAACAGTCAAAGGGACTGTGTCTGTTATACAATGTCCACAGTGAACGTCTATGTCCGTACAGCGTTCAGCGTAATCCCGGAGTGCACAGAATAAGCCGTAAGAAAGATGGCACACCCATGGCGTACTATTTGGAGAAATATACTCCTAGTGACCACACCCTTAGTACGATTAAGGACGATTGTCATTCTGCACATTTAATTTCGTTTCCATACATTTTTGCATTCAAAAAAACGAGTTCGTAAATTAACGACTCCACTCACCCTGAAGCATTTTAGGAATTAGGTTTTCATAATGTTCCACTCCTGCATGTGGTGACGAAAAGTCATTCCCCGCATTTTAGTATTAGTGTTTGGAACGAAAATAAACTCATAAGGTTCTAGATCAAAGATGTATGGTGGAGGGTGCCGGGCGCTGATCTTAGGGTATGCCGATACTTAGTTGTTACCGTTGCTGTGTGCCATGAATTGTTGTTGTGATAGGATTTAGTTTGGACGAACGGTGTGAAAGACCTGCGGTTAACCGACAGTTGTGAACCAATAGCACTAACGGTGCGCATACTTCCTAAAAAATACGCCTAACAATACGCCCCATAAAAAAACCAGCAACCATCTTCTTACTCTCACAAGCACTGCGAACTCGTCGCTTCGTCGGACTTTCGCAGCCTTCTGTTCTGTTGAAAGACCAACTGAACGGGCTGAGTTTCTTATTAGGTTCATAACAATGACGCTAAGATTCATCACTACTAACGATACTCCAAATCAATTCTGCCTTGGATTTTTTCAGATTTTTTCCGTAACAATCAGTGTATTGTTGATTTTGATTCAGTGGCAGTTTATTTCAACTCCGTGGAGAACAAAGTTCTCTTTAGTCTAACTCTTGATGTAATATGGTTTGGATTTGAGCCACACCAATGCCCAGAGTTGACCGAATAAACTCGTAAGATATCGGTCGACCTTCTTTAAGCAATGGTCAAACAGTAACAATATTTTCATCAGTAACAGTAGTTCTTGGGAATCCTTCACAAAATTCATCACTAAGAAAAAAACCAATAGCTTGTAAATTTGCTGCGCCAATCATAAATTGTTGCCTTAGAAGTGCTTCTTCGCCAAATCCACTTCTAACTAGATCTCTACATCGTTTGTACGTTGATGACGATTTAAAACAATATAAAGTTGTAACGCGGAAAGGTTCTCTTTTCAGGTTCATTTTTCAGTGCACACTAAATCCTTAAATATTGATACCTAACAACTGTTGGAGGAAATCGAGCAAGCTGCACGGCAGTCAGTTCACAAAACATTACAAAGTAGCTGTCAAATAAAAACAAATGTCACTTTTTTTCACAGCCATGGCATTCTAAAATTTTTTAGTGAGTCCCTCTTGTTATGGGACGTCATTGTGCCACGTAAAGTGCCAAATGCAACACCTTAAGGACTGTGTACTGTGGCATCTGGGTGTAGCACGTGTCACGCTTGTCGGCGATCCGGAGGCAAAACAAATGTGTGTGAAATCTTATGGGACTTAACTGCTAAGGTGATCAGTCCCTAAGCTTACACACTATTTAACCTAAATTATCATAAGGACAAACACACACACCCCTGCCCGAGGGAGGACTCGAACCTCCGCCGGGACCAGCCGCACAATCCATGGTTGCAGCGCCTCAGACCGCTGGGCTAATCCTGCGCGGCGATTTGGTGGCGCTCAAGAGCCCTTTCTGTACATCCCTGGAAGCGATTCTGCCGTCAGTAACTGTGCCAAGTTTAGAGATGAACAGTTTTCGCAGCATATGTCGCACAGTACAGCCATGCCTCAGGGACTAGTACGCTCCTCTCGTTGAGTAGCTCCAGCCATATGTCCAGGTACCGACAGTTGGACCACGGGACGTCGGACCGATAGCTGGACATGTTGAATACAACATATCGATGATGTGTCATTGATTTCATCAGTGGTCTGTGGAACATTCGCACTCCTACAGTCAAGGTTCTGGACGTCCACGTTATACACTCCTGGAAATGGAAAAAAGAACACATTGACACCGGTGTGTCAGACCCATCATACTTGCTCCGGACACTGCGAGAGGGCTGTACAAGCAATGATCACACGCACGGCACAGCGGACACACCAGGAACCGCGGTGTTGGCCGTCGAATGGCGATAGCTGCGCAGCATTTGTGCACCGCCGCCGTCAGTGTCAGCCACTTTGCCGTGGCATACGGAGCTCCATCGCAGTCTTTAACACTGGTAGCATGCCGCGACAGCGTGGACGTGAACCGTATGTGCAATTGACGGACTTTGAGCGAGGGCGTATAGTGGGCATGTGGGAGGCCGGGTGGACGTACCGCCGAATTGCTCAACACGTGGGGCGTGAGGTCTCCACAGTACATCGATGTTGTCGCCAGTGGTCGGCGGAAGGTGCACGTGCCCGTCGACCTGGGACCGGACCGCAGCGACGCACGGATGCACGCCAAGACCGTAGGATCCTACGCAGTGCCGTAGGGGACCGCACCGCCATTTCCCAGCAAATTAGGGACACTGTTGCTCCTGGGGTATCGGCGAGGACCATTCGCAAGCGTCTCCATGAAGCTGGGCTACGGTCCCGCACACCGTTAGGCCGTCTTCCGCTCACGCCCCAACATCGTGCAGCCCGCCTCCAGTGGTGTCGCGACAGGCGTGAATGGAGGTACGAATGGAGACTTGTCGTTTTCAGCGAAGAGAGTCGCTTCTGCCTTGGTGCCAATGATGGTCGTATGCGTGTTTGGCGCCGTGCAGGTGAGCGCCACAATCAGAACTGCATACGACCGAGGCACACAGGGCCAACACCCGGCATCATGGTGTGGGGAGCGATCTCCTACACTGGCCGTACACCACTGGTGATCGTCGAGGGGACACTGAATAGTGCACGGTACATCCTAACCGTCATCGAACCCATCGTTCTACCATTCCTAGACCGGCAAGGGAACTTGCTGTTCCAACAGGACAATGCACGTCCGCATGTATCCCGTGCCACCCAACGTGCTCTAGAAGGTGTAAGTCAACTACCCTGGCCAGCAAGATCTCCGGATCTGTCCCCCATTGAGCATGTTTGGGACTGGATGAAGCGTCGTCTCACGCGGTCTGCACGTCCAGCACGAACGCTGGTCCAACTGAGGCGCCAGGTGGAAATGGCATGGCAAGCCGTTCCACAGGACTACATCCAACATCTCTACGATCGTCTCCATGGGAGAATAGCAGCCTGCATTGCTGCGAAAGGTGGATATACACTGTACTAGTGCCGACATTGTGCATGCTCTGTTGCCTGTGTCTATGTGCCTGTGGTTCTGTCAGTGTGATCATGTGATGAATCTGACCCCAGGAATGTGTCAATAAAGATTCCCCTTCCTGGGACAATGAATTCACGGTGTTCTTATTTAAATTTCCAGGAGTGTACATGTGCACTTCAAGATCGACGCATTTTGCTAACAGTGATGGCCCGTCGAACATCACAGAAGGGTGAAATACGGGCACACGTTGCACCCACTGTGCCACCAGGGGGCAATGGAAACCGTCTACTTGCTGCAAGATTAGGATCATGTGTACCTCTGGCCATGTTACCACTGACACGATGACACCGCCAAACACGGCTACTCTGATGCCGTGAAAGACTAGACTGGAAACTGGGATGGCGCCATGTTATCGTCAGTGACGAGAGTCGGTACTGCCTGTATCCAAGTGATGGAAGTACAGGAGTACGGCGTAGTCTGCTGAGGAGGATATTTCGGATTGTACTCGCCGGGAGACCCATGTCCCGTACATGGCTTCTTGGTGTGGGTTTCCATCATTTACAGCTCGTGGTCATCTGTGGTATTACTGCAGGGTAAAGTAAATCAGTGCCTGGTTCAATGCACAGGCTGTTATCTCCGTGCTACTGCTATTTCTCCGACGGATGATGTGCTCTTTCAGTGGGACAATGCACGTCCACATACAGTTGCTGAGAAGAGACATGCTCTTCGTGGCGTAAAATTGCTGCCCTGGCCAGCCTGATCACCATATCTCTCGCCAACTGAACACGTGTAGGACACGATGAAGTAGAAAGTAATTACATGTACAGAGTATGGAAGAGCAATTACTGAACTGCAACGAAAGGGGGGCGAGATTCTTGGGCACCCTTTCGGCACCATTATGTATATTTGTGTGTTAAGATACATGGCTGCGTAGCCGCCATTGGATTTAAGTAATAGAACCCAATATTTAGTCATCGACGGAGAGTATTCATCACAGACAGTGGCATTGTCGGAAGTGCCCCAGGGAATTGTGACACAACAGCTGTTATTTTCTATTTACTTATATTATCTGGTGTGCGTGGTAGATAACAATCTGCGGTTATTCGCTGATGATGCTGTGATGTACGCGAAGATGTCGAATATGAGTGACTGTACGATGCATCAAGATGACTCATAGAATATTGTAGTTGATATGGTGAAAAACGGCTGCAGATACAGCACTGGTAGTTTTCTGCTTGACGCTGGCACTCCTTTTAAAAGCATGAGCCTAAAGTTTCATAGCGATTTGAGGATTGTGGTAGGAAAGGCTAACTGTCGACTTCACGTTATTCGCAGAATCATAGGAAAGTGTAGTTCATCTGTAAAGGAGACTCATATAAGATTCTAGTGCGGCCTATTCTTGACTATACTCAAGTGTTTCGGATTCGTATCAAGTCGGATTAAAGGAAGACATAGATGAAAATCAGAGGCGCGCTGCTACATATTTTACCAGTAGTTTCAAACAACACCCAAGTATTACCGAGATTCTTCAAGAACTGAAATGGAAATCTCTGGAAGGACGACGACAATCTTTTTAAGGAACTGCCATTCCAAGCTAACTGCAGAACGATTCTAATGTCGACAACATTCATATCGCGGAAGGACTACGAAAGTAAGGTACGAAAGGTCAGAGCACACACGGAGACATATAGATAGCGTTTTTCGCTCCCTCTGTCTGCAAGTGAAGCAGAAAAGGAACGACTAGAGTGTTACAGGGTACCCTCCGCCACACACCGTTCGGTGGCTTACGGAGTATGTATGTATATCAGTATGCTACAGCGTGTATTGATGCTGTCGTTTGGACACGATTTTCTGCGACATATGAGTTTCATATGATGTGAATTTGTGAGCATACACACCTAAAATGATGAGCTACCTGCAGCATTAGTTGTCAATAAAATGACCATTCACTTGAAGGAGTTGTTCTTTTTCCTTCCGGCAGTGTATTAGGAGCATTGCGTCATTCCTCTCGCTTCAGTGTGAGCGCAGTTGTAGAGAGAGAGACAAATGAGACTGCGGATAAGACAGAGAAGTAGCAGCACACTGTGGAGATAAGCAACCGCGGGGGATTCGCCGCATGGCCCTAATGGTGCCGGGGTCGCTCGGGGAATCCCTTCCTCTGCGTGACATGTACGGAAGAGTGGATCGCGATGCGGGCCTTGCCGGAGGTATCGCCGTCAGGTCGGGGCGCACAGCGGCGGCGCCGGCGGCTGCGCTATCAAATATCGATCAGCGTCGGCCGGGCCGGCGATCCTTGTGAGGCAACATCAATCACCCACGCCCGGCCGGACGCAAATCCCCGCGGCGCGTTGCGGCTCCGCTGGGCCCGCCTCAGCCACCGATGAACCCAGCAAGCGGCGCCGCTTACACGGTGCACGCCGGGGCGCCACCTACCGCCCACGGATCAGGCGCAGACCGGCACTGCTGGCGAAGAGCACTCGCGACGAACGCACACGCACAGCGGTTCTGCACCCAGCACGATGACGAGTGTAAGTTCAAATCCTTCTGTTGGTGACTGATGATGCTATACTGAATAATATTACATCTATATGTACATCATATGCAGACTAATAGTTGTAGCTATGACAAGTCGTACGTTTTTGTGTGGCAAGTGCTGGCCATTAATTCTTATTTACCCATGGGTAGCAGGTCAGGCGCCAAAGGATTTGCCAGAGTAACTACACTCCCCGAGGGCGCTGCAGCATAGCGACAGTTTGAAACTCCGGCTCGAAGCCATTGTGGTGGTAGGAATGTGCTAGGGTGAAGCGTATTTTTGATTGTAAGGACACACATCGAAACATTATGATCACCTGCTTAATAGCTTGTTTCTCCTCCTTTAGAACGGAATACATCTCTGATCCTGCGTATCAGGGACCCGACAGTTTGTTGGCACATTTGTGGAGGTATGAGGCAGTAGTTGTCTACGCGCAGGATATGTAATTCGGGTAAATAACGCGTCACTGATTTGCGTATGCGGTGATGATGCCGAGAGCTACCCAGAAGGGATCTATAGGATTCACATCAGACGAATTTGGGCCGAGACGTGAACGTGACTTCACTACAGTGCTCCTGAAATCACTATAGCCCGGTTCTAGCTACGAGACACGAACAGTTATACTGTTGAAAGATGACGTCGCCGGCGAGGAGGATATCAAGCATGAAAGGATGCAGGCGGTTCGCAGCTCATAGTATGTCTTCGATTACTACCACATGTCACATGCAAGCGCAGTAGAATGTCTCCCATAGCATAATACTGCTCCCCCCAACCTGCATCCGAGGCGCGCTGCGCTGTTCGAGCCGCCGTTCACTTCGATGACGGCGTTTGTGGAGACGGCCATCGACCTAGTGTAGCACAAATGTGATTCACGCTAAGAGCCGGCACGTTTCCATTGGTCGACGGTTGAATATTAAGATCCCGTGACCAATACAACCGTAACTGACGATGTCGTTGGGACAATATGTGAACGCGTGGGAGTGGTCTGCTGCGGATCTCCGTGTTTATCAGTGTCCGATGAACGGAGTTCTGTGAAACATTTGTGCGAGCACCAGCATTGTGCTCTTTCGGCACAGACGCCACAGATAACCACTGTTCTACTTTGCAGAGCAGTGAAACCTCCGAAACCCGCGTTATGTGTAGAGTCCTTGACGTCCAACCATTTAGCGCCTAGTGTCAGTTTCACTGTCCTACCCCTCTCCGTAGACGCCCACGACAGTAGCATTTGTTTAACATTCGACCAGCTTTGCCGTTCTCGACAAACTCGTTCACGTGCTGTGGATAATAATAATCTGCCCTTTGTGAAATTCGCTTATCACAATGGATTTCCCCATCTGCTGCCCGTATCTCCGCGAGGGTAATCCCCCGTCCGCGTCTCCTCTGGTTACAAACTTTACTTAGAGCGTCACGTGCCAGCAATGCCACCAGGTGGCATCCAGCGTCGCTGTTTGCAGTGGTCATAGTGTTCTGGCTTACAGTATATTTTTTGGTGCATACATACTGGTTTTGTTAGTCATCATTAGGCTTTCTAGTGGACGTGATGAAAACTGATGAAGAGTTTTGCAGCGTTTAATTGCTCCAATACGTCCGCGAAGGGAACCAATATTACCTTTCATAGGTAAGTGGATATGTTTAAGTGTTTTACATTATTGGTTTTCAGTCACAGCACTTACGTTTTCAGAATGGATACACCACTGACTTTACGTTAGTTTTTTAGCGGAAGCTGCTATTTTTGATAGTAACTGAGGCTCGAAAATACACGTTAGTTCAAAAATTTTGGGCACTAGATCACGACATGTTACACCTGACACTCTTCCTAACACAATAAGCTCCATTTAGCTGTCAATAAAAAGTAATGAAAATTTCTTATAGTCGCAAGTAATATAAACAGATAAACAGTGACTGGTTGGCGTTTCTTGATAAATGAAATTGATAGTTTGCAGTTACGCACTCACGTGAGATGTTACATTTGGCCGGCCAGTGTGGCCGCGCTGTTAAAGGCGCTTCAGTCTGGAACCGCGCGACCGCTACGGTCGCAGTTTCGAATCCTGCCTCGGGCATGGATGGGTGTGATGTCCTTAGGTTAGTTAGGTTTAAGTAGTTCTAAGTTCTAGGGGACTGATGACCTCAGATGTTAAGTCCCATAGTGCTCAGAGCCATTTGAACCATTTGTTACATTTGTGAGGTAACTCAAAGAAAGGTGCGTTATAACGCAAGACGTGTAAGTCTTGTACCACAATGGCCAGCGAGGCTCCGTTTAAACTGTCCGCTGTTTAGAGTAGACCACGCTCTTGGTTGTGAGGCCTTGTGACGTGTCTAAGCGCGGACGTAGTATGGTAAGTCTATATCGGACGTGAAATGGTAATTGTATATCGATCACGCAGAAAATATCAGTCGTGAAGTGTGTGAGGTGTCTATGAGAAGAATGATAGACCCATGGAAAAACAAACAACACACTGATGTGTATACACAACAAAATGTGGCATACATTATTATCTGCACTTCGGTTTCTTGTACCATCTATGTATCTCCAGTGTATCAGAAAACGAATGCGTGGAAATTATAAGGCAAACAGAAGAAATACACATATCGGTGGATGGAGCAGCTACATGACTAATATGCACCGTGGTGAGGCTGCAGGGTGCAACTCTAAGAGTCGGGAATGTACGAAACTGTGTGTCGTGTCCAATTAGTTTGGGTCACCAGACGTCCAGTACAGTAAACAGTGATGTAGCTACTGAGGAGCTGAGCACGGCACCGTGACAATTTCCAAAACACAGCATTTGAACCAAAATATGCAATTTTTTTTATTAAAATAAAGGTTCAAAATGTATTTAAGTATTCGCATTTCATTAAAATAGCACTAGTAAGTCAGCAGAACTTCAATAAATACAAGTAAAAGTAGAAAACACCTTTAGAATTAGAGTTTCAAAAGTTTGTAGGTTGACTCTTATATAGAAGATCATAGTAACCTGCCACTTTATACAGTGCTAGTTATTTATTTAAGTAGCGTCGTTACCGGTATGGAATCGACAGGTACATCTTGAGGTAGGTGGTTCACGATAAATACATTTTATATTAACTTTCGCTTTTCGTTTTCCCAACTGATGAGATTTCTTTGGGGTGGTGATGCCGATGGAAGATCCCCGCCATTACGTTCCAGTGCTGACTTCTTGTGATAATGCAGCAGCGAAAACTGAACGACGTCATTTGTTTATGTATATTGCTGCCACATAATCTAAACCACCAGTAACACACCAAGAACTTTCACCACATGGTGAACTGTATGTAGATATTGACGTTTACCGCTTAAAAAAACGGTAACCATATCTAATACCTGCAGTTTATGTTAAAAACTCTGAGAAAAGCTTTATCCACAGATATGCGTCTGTTTTCTAAATAACTTGTAGTGAACAGTTGTGTACTGATACCCTGTGGATACTAATAAATTGATATGTCTACATTATGATTCAGCTGCCCCTACTAAATCTGTTTCATGCAGCCCGCATTACGTCCGTATACGGATATTCGACACCAACGTAATACATGTAAATTCCCTTTCAGAGCTTTGGGCAACTGTTCACAAACATAATCGTACTGTAAAAAATACTCGTGTAAACTGGCCTTGAGTTAGAAAGTATTCTTTGACCAATATATACCGTACTTCTGCCATATTTATCCAAGTGTTTCCAATTTGTCTTCATGTACAAAGTGGTCTAGTTTTGTGTTTTTACGTCATTACACACTTTTTGAGATTTCGATTCAATGTTATGTAACTCAGTAGTTAAATCTTCACGTGTCTGTTCAAGCGTGGTGTCTAACTTCCGAAGATTTTGTTCCATTGTGTCTAACTTTTGAATCTTTTGCTGTGTTTGTCTCTGAATTTGTTCCATTTTGCATTAATTGCAATAATAATGTATTAGTGTCTGGAATCTGTTTCAGTATGCCTTTTTGGCAGTGCATTTTCACCGACAACATTCACATTTTGACAAGCAGAAAATGTGTCTTGACTCATTTGAGAAAACGGTGAGGACCCAAAACCTGAGCCTACAGTATTTGCAATATTGTGTTCTGTCATTTCGGATTCCTGAGGCGAGCTGTTGCCGACCGATCGATCGATAATGCTTCCCTGTTCATTACTTGTTTCACTGTCTACACCATTATTTGCCGCCCGCTCCATTTCCCTATCACAATTACCAAATTACTACCTCGAACGGCTGTTAATTCATTACACAGTGGTGCTGATAAGGTACGCTCGTCGTCACTATCATTTCTCAGTTTACTTTGGAGCCTAGTGTTACGTTTTTCACACGCCATTATTGTCACAATATTTCACACGGTAACATATAAAAGCACAATTTGAAGAGCAAAAAATAAGAGAACACATTAACATAGCACTGAAAATAATATCTAGTTAATTGCAAGCGGAGCTGCGAAGTACTTGATGCAAATCTACATGCATGCCACAACAGTTTTACTGTACAACAATGAAAGACTGCAACTACAAAAGAGATTCTCTCTAGAATTACACGCTATCAATAAACAAAAGCTACACTAATTACACAAACTACAAGAAAAAATCAGAAGATTCCAGTGAGGTATCCTCGGGTAAGGGTCGACATATGAAACGTCCCCTTAGAAAAATTATACAAGACTGTGCTTAAACTGACACACAATATTTTTAGCGCAACGCAATCTGCCTTTCAAAAATCCCTACAAAAGAATGGCCCTGACTGACAATAACCTATACCTTTCGTCAATCACTTACCTCACAAGAATCTTCGTTACTCAAACTACTGCAATACAGCGAGCACCAATACTGCCAGCTAAATGAGAGATTCAAACTACTGAAGGCACTAACTACTAATGGGCATAGTTAGCAAATGAAAGATTTTGATAGAGAGCAAACAATGTATTTACCTTAATAGTGTTCAAAAGTCATAATAAATATAGCAGTTCATGACATCCATTCTTACAAATGTACTGTTTCTGATGGACACACATCCAGATCATCCACCCTCAAAAATCCGCCATCTCAAATGGCTCTGAGCACTATGGGACTTAACTGCTGAGGTCATCTGTCCCCTAGAACTTTGAAATACTTAAACCTAACCAACCGAAGGACATCACACACATCCATGCCCCAGGCAGGATTGGAACCTGCGACTGTAGCGGTCGCGCGATTCCAGACTGTAGCACCTAGAACCGCTCGGTCCGCAATCTCACTTCCCTACATCCATCACTGCTGGCGGCTCACCTCCAACTGCGCAACGCTACGCGCTGTTAACAGTCGACTGCCCAACACTACAATAGCCAATTCCAACAATGCCACCGAGCCACAGACTGCACACAGCACTGCCAGTGATTTTCATAAAGAGCGCTACGAGGCGTTACCAATATAAGAACATTAACAGCCTGCTTACAGTGTCACCTCGGCGGCTGACAGATGACAACCGATGAAGGAGAATGAGGTGGAGAATCGCCCTCATGCTCATCCCTTTCACAGGTGCCACATTTGGCCGGGTGTCTTTAAGACGTTCTAGTGTGGCTTAAACAATCACACTAGTAGCAGCACATCAGGTTTGGAGTATATGGCTGGACTGTGGTAATCTCATAGCCTGTATTGATCTTGGACGGAAGCACCACTCTACCAAAGGTGAGGAAAAGAGTGTGGATGGGCACTTAAGGAGGAATATACGCATTTTATTACGTGATGGACAGCAATTATGCCCTCATCAGAGATGTAAGACTGGATTATGGCCTCATTTATACCGTCCTGCAGCCTGGTGTAAATTACACCACAGGAAGAATTCAAAGTTCTATGTTCCTCGACACAAATAGGGTAGTCATGGAGAAGTGAGGCAGCAACCAGTTGTTGTGCTTGAGAATCAGAAGTAGTCTCCAAAACCAAGTGCCATTCCGTAAACGAGAGCAGGATTTCACAGGGCAGGCAATTGCATCATCACCTTTCTGAATAATAAACAGATTTACCGTGGTCAAGGACTGACCTTCTTCAGTATGTTAGACCATGAGCCACCGTGGTGCAGATGGAAGGGTCTTTGCATCATTGGCATCATTATGTTTACATTTAGTACAGGTTGGTTGAGAAGATGATTGAGTCATTGAGAGAAAATCCCCCATGATTGCTAGCATCTCTGATGGCGCACTCCTTTCAACTGGGGGCCCCTTTCACAAGGGGTGCCCCTGGTCATTATTCATTCCTCAGGTCATACCTCCCAAACATCTGATAGAGGGACCAATTGGCAATTTGGGAAGGTTGTATCTCAGGCAATTACTCTTCCCTGAGAAAGGACTGTACCAGCGGTACATGCAAACCTTACTGTTAATCCAGGGCTGGGAATTATGCATTACCCAGTCAGCAGTTACGGGTCAGATTCGTGGATTGGCCTCCAGAAAACGCAAAGAGAGGAAGAAGAGAACGAGGAACCTCAAATGCCTAATCGGAGGAAAGAGAGGATAAGGGAAACAAAGAAAGGAAAAGGGAGCAAGAAACAAACATGAGAGTATTCCTACACCAGTGACAGACAATACAGAACATTCTCAATAAC
The DNA here is from genome assembly GCF_021461395.2 of Schistocerca americana. Lineage (NCBI taxonomy): Eukaryota > Metazoa > Arthropoda > Insecta > Orthoptera > Acrididae > Schistocerca > Schistocerca americana. The sequence goes on along the minus strand of NC_060125.1, from coordinate 204,782,033 downwards.
ATCTCCTACTTGTTCCCCAAGTCAGCGGTGAAGGATAGGAAGAGGATAGACATGCAGCAACGGCTGGATAGTTTTCGGAATGGAGAGCAAATAATTTCTCAGAGGATAACATCGTGGTGATGTTGGAGGCAGAAATTCCGATCATTTACATTAAAATCGACATATGTGAAATCAAGAGTTTAAAATCTAATTCTTATTTACTTTTTCATCAGTGTCTAAGTTTCGAGTTACTTATCTACTTGTTACAATAGATGATAATACAAGATCTACGTCATTAGCACAGGTTAAAACACATTGGTCCTTGGTCTCATAAGAGAGAACCTAACATCCTACACTACCTTATATCCAGCAGTGCTGTTCGTATAGTCTAGAATTACGTATTTTGAAAGAGGCGTGTTTCATTTAACAGTCATCGTTTCACTCACATTAATGTGATATCTAGTTTGGTATTATATTTGTGTCTTTTAGGGTTGTGTACCTTAGTGTCCGTAATTGACAATTGGTTGTTACTACGATTTAAATCTTCACTGGTTTCACAAGATTAACATTGTATTTGGAAACATTCGATGGATTTGATAGCGGAGGGTCCATTCTGGGTGTAGAAGTGGCTTTCGATAGCGCTGGGAGGTGGCGGGAAAATCCTCACATTGTAAGTGTCTGCAGACAGCGCACCAGTTGTAAAACACGGAGGAGAGGGGGACATAGGCTTTCAAGGAACTTTGACTTCTAGGGCGACTGTGGACAATAGCCCATCCAAGGTTTCGCCACAGCTGGCGCCTAGCCGACGCTACTTCTTGTCTCGTTGTAGTTTTTTTCCCGCAGATATCATTCGATGAGGCATTGCACTCTGGTGGCACAAGCGTAAGGATAAGGCTGAGTTCATTACTGTAGAGGTCGACTGATTTCAAAGGGAGGTTCTAGTCACGAGCCATTACATCGAACCCACTTCCTAAACAGCAGTGGTTGTGGCTGTGGGAACGACGGTTTTGATGTAAACCGACCTAGACTCTGTGATGTCAAGAGCAGACGCATAGTCTCAACCCTTTTACATTATTTCTTTCAGGTGAGGCTAGTTTTTTGAGGAGTGTAATTTTCGATTGGATACCTTGTGACGTCAGCGTCACTGAGCACGTTTTCGCGCTGCTCGAGTGGACATTAATGCTGTAGGCTACATTTTATTGGAGATATGTCGATAGGAGTGTGCTTCTTGACACTAAAGCTTGCCACTGGTGACATCTTGGCACATTCTCGAGCATTGGATAGTTGTTTGGTTGTGGAACGTCACTGAACTGCAGCTGCCAGAGAGAGACTCATTGCACACTGAGCAGGACATTCGGGAGGCGACCACCATAGCGAGGAGTTTAGAGTCAGGCGGCGAGAGCCATAGGTCGAGATTCTGGTTTCGGGCGGCCCCCGCTGTTTCGGTATTTAGATGCAGCAGGCATCAGCCATAATGAGAAGTTCGACTTGGAGGGTTAGCCCGAGACACATTTTGTTGTGCAGCAGCCGAGCCTGCTGCCGCAGATTCATCCCATAGTGCTCACACAGTATTTCAGCGCGTTTGGGGTTCTGTTAGCTGTCAGCTCCAGACTAGAGGTTTTGGTGAGATAAAGTGGCGCTTTAGCAGTTAGGAACCTTGGAGTGCAAGGCCATTTCTGGCGCCAAGTACCGTTATCCAAGATGGCGGCGATGACGTCGTCCAAGATGGTGGCTGTGACGTTATCAAAGATGAATTCTTTCGGCTGGAAGTCGGGCTTTTAGGGGGAAGATTGGTAAATTGGGCTACCTCCACTAACCCAACTCCCCACTCCCCACCACCAGAAAAATGGACAACAGGATAATCCATCACATCTTTACTAACCTATAAAAATCACGGTACGTTAGGTCACATGGGCTACCCGCACTAACCTAAGTCGCCCGACTGCCACCTCTTCATAAGATATCGTGGGAAAAGACTTGACCAGGACTGGACATAAGTCTTTATTATTTTGCATTCAGCAGTCTTTATTTAAGCAATATGATGCAGTACAGCCATCCAGTGTTGTTGCCAATGGGTCAGGACTCAAACTGATGTAGTACACAGTATTGCCACCAGAGGGTGCTGTCATCCATGATGTAATCCAAGATGGCAGGGGAAAGTGGTGACAGACAATGTCTCCACCAAGAGATCTAGAGTCCAACTGATCTACAGGGTGGCGCACAAAATGTGTTACCAATATTTACTTCACAAATTACGACACACATTAGATATCCCTCTGGGATCTCTACAGCAGTAACAGCAGAGCTTGGAAAAACAAGTGAGTTACGAAATGACGTGTAATTCACCATACAGGCCGCTAGGAGATTAGTAAGCAGCAATGGCTGACAATGGAAGACTGACGACACAGCAATGATCGGTAATTGTGTTACTTTTTCATGAAACGAAAAGCCTTGTTGTGACTCAGAGGCGTTTTCGACAACAAAATGGTTCAAATGGCTCTGAGCACTATGGGACTCAACTTCTGAGGTCATTAGTCCCCTAGAACTTAGAACTAGTTAAACCTAACTAACCTAAGGACAACACAAACATCCATGCCCGAGGCAGGATTCGAACCTGCGACCGTAGCGGTCTTGCGGTTCCAGACTGCAGCGCCTTTAACCGCACGGCCACTTCGGCCGGCCGTTTTCGACAACAATTTAACACACGTTGGGTGCCTTGCTAGATGACCATGCACAGTTTGTACGGTAAATTTGTACAGGAAGGAACAGTATTGGAAGCGAAGCGACCTCAGCCTCAGCGTGTTTGTTCACCGGAGAATAGTGAAGTGGTTCGAGTTGCTGTACAGAGAAGTCCTGGGAAATCGTGTAGAAAGACAGCAGTGCAACTGGGAATAGCCAGACGCTCCGTTCGGCACATTCTTAAAAGTGACCTCCATATGTACCCGTACAAGATGACCTGTGCACAGAAGCTCACTGAAGAACACAAGCAGCAGAGACTACTGTTTGCTCAGTGGCAGAGAATAGGGAAGAAGCTCTCAACAACGTTTGGTTTTCAGACGAGGTGCATTTTCATTTAGACAGTGTGGTTAACAAGCAAAATGTACACTTTTGGGCCACTGAAAACCCACCAGTGCTTCATGAAGGACAACATTATGCTGCAAAGATTACAGCATGTACAGCAATTTCCAGTGTGGACTTATTGGACTATTTCTCTTTGAAGAAACTGTGAATGGCGAGTGTTATTTGAGCATGCTTCGCAATAGCTTCATTCCACAGCTACTTGCTAGTGCATTGCCCTTCAGCATGCAGTGGTTCATGCGAGATGGAGCAACGCCACATTCTGCAAACACTGTGTTGCAGTTTTTACATGAGAATTTCGACTTGCAGATCGTTTCACTCAGGTTTCCAGGTCACTTCAATGACAGACAATATTGGCCCCCCAATAGTCCAGACCTCAGTCCATGTGACTCTTTCCTTTGGTGGTACCTAAAGGAAAAAATATTCCCGTAATGTCCATGTGATTTAATGGAGCTCAGAAGACTTATTCTTCAAGCTTGCAGTGAAATTACGGAAGACATGTGCCATAGGGTAATCACTAACTTCAGTGTTCGTTTGAAGGAAGTTAGGAAACGAAATGGTGGACATATTGAGCATGTGCTGAATTAGATCAAAACTCCATGGATAGCTCTTCTTTGTAGTATATGTTCCTTTCAGATTGTATTGACAATAAAGTTTATATTAAAAAGCAAAATGGTAATACATTTAGTGCGCCACCCTGTACCAGACAAGACTGCCAGCATAGGACACTGTCATCTGTGACGTTATCCAAGATGGCGGTGGAAAACGGAGACAGACAGTGTCTGCACCAAGAGATGTAGAGTTCAACTGACACAGTATACAGTACTGCCACCAGAGAATCTGCCGCCTGTTCCGTGATGTAACCCGAGATAGCGGTCTGGGGTGGGGGAAACTGGCGGAAAAATGACTAAGCCTGTGTTTGGCTGCTGGAGGGAGTAAGGAAGGAGTGTACTTTATTTGTTGTTGTTGTTGTGTTGTTGTGGTCTTCGTCCTGAGACTGGTTTGATGCTGCTCTCCATGCTACTCTATCCTTCTTCATCTCCCAGTACCTACTGCACCCTACATCCTTCTGAATCTGCTTAGTGTATTCATCTCTTGGTCTCCCTCTACGATTTTTAACCTCCACACTGCGCTCCAATACTAAATTGGTGATCCCTCGATGTCTCAGAACATGTCCTACAAACCGATCCCTTCTTCTAGTCAAATTGTGCCACAAGCTCCTCTTCTCCACAATTCTATTTAATACCTCCTCATTAGTTATGTGATCTACCCATCGAATCTTCAGCATTCTTCTGTAGCACCACATTTCGAAAGCTTCTATTCCCTTCTTGTCTAAACTATTTATTGTCCACGTTTCACCTCCATACATGGCTACGTTCCATACAATAACTTTCAGAAACGACTTCCTGACATCTAAATCTATACTTGCTGTTAACAAATTTTTCTTCTTCAGAAACGCATTCCTTGCAATTGCCAGTCTACATTTTATATCCTCTCTACTTCGACCATCATCAGTTATTTTGCTCCCCAAATAGCAAAACTCCTTTACTACTGTAAGTGTCTCATTTCCTAATCTAATACCCTCAGCATCACCCGACTTAATTCGGCTACATCCCATTATCCTCGTTTTGCTTTTGTTGATATTCATCTTCTATCCTCCTTTCAAGACACTGTCCATTCCGTTCAACTGCTCTTCCAACTCCTTAGCTGTCTCTGACAGAATTACAATGTCATCGGCGAACGTCAAAATTTTTATTTCTTCTCCATGGATTTTAATACCTACTCCCAACTTTTCTTTAGTTTCCTTTATTGCTTGCTCAATATACAGATTGAATAACATCGGGGATGGGCTACAACCCTGTCTCACTCCCATCCCAACCACTGCTTCCCTTTCATACCCCTCGACTCTTATAACTGCCATCTGCTTTCTGTACAAATTGTAAATAGCCTTTCGCTCTCTGTATTTTATCCCTGCCACTTTCAGAATTTGAAACAGTGTGTTCCATTCAGCATTGTCAAAAGCTTTCTCCAAGTCTACAAATGCTATCAACGTAGGTTTGCCTTTCCTTAATCCTTCTTCTAAGATAATTCGTGGGGTGGTATTGCCTCATGTATTCCAACATTTCCACGGAATCCAAACTGATCTTCCCTGAGGTCGGCTTCTATCAGTTTTTCCTTTCGTCTGTAAAGAATTCGCGTTAGTATTTTGCAGCTGTGACTTATTAAACTGATAGTTCGGTAATTTTCACATCTGTCAACACCTGCGTTCTTTGGGATTGGAATTATTATATTCTTCTTGAAGTCTGAGGGTATATCTCCTGTCTCATACATCTTGCTCAGCAGATGGTACAGTTTTGTCAGGGCTGACTCTCCCAACGCTGTCAGTAGTTCTAATGGAAAGTTGTCTACTCCGGGGGCCTTGTTTCGACTCAGGTCTTTCAGTGCTCTGTCAAACTCTTCACGCAGTATCATATCTCCCATTTCATCTTCATCTACCTCCTCCTCCATTTCCATAATATTGTCCTCAAGTACGTCACCCTTGTATAGACCCTCTTTATACTCCTTGCACCTTTCTGCTTTCCCTTCTTTGCTTAGAATCGGGTTTCCATCAAAGCTCTTGATATTCATGCAAGTGGTTGTCCTTTCTCCAAAGGTCTCCCTAATTTTCCTGTAAGCAGTATCTATCTTACCCCTAGTGACGTAAGCCTCTACATCCTTACATTTGTCCTCTAGCCATCCATGCTTAGCCATTTAGCGGTTCCTGTCGATCTCATTTTTGAGACGTTTGTATTCCTTTTTGCCTGCCTCATTTAATGCATTTTTATATTTTCTCCTTTCATCAATTAAATTCAATTTTTCTTCTGTTACCCAAGGGTTTCTACTAGCCCTCATATTTTTACCTACTTGATCGTCTGGTGCCTTCTTTATTTCATCCCTCAAAGCTACCCATTCTTCCTCTACTGTGTTTCTTTCCCGCAGTCCTGTCAATTGTTCCCTTAGGCTCTCCCTGGAACTCTGTACAATCTCTTTCGGTTTATCCAGGTCCCATTTCCTTAAATTCCTACCTTTTTGCAGTTTCTTCAGTTTTAATCTACGGTTCATAACCAATAGATTGTGGTCTGACTCCATTCTACCCCTGGAAATGTCTTACAATTTAAAACCTGGTTCCTAAATATCTGTCTTACCATTATATAATCTATTTGATACCTTTTACTATCTCCAGAGTTCTTCCATGTATACAACCTTCTTTCATGATTCTTGAACCAAGTGTGGGCTATGATTAAGTTATGTTCTGCGAAAAATTTTACCGAGCGCCTTCCTCTTTCATTTCTTTGCCCAAATCAATATTCACCTACTATGTTTCCTTCTCTCCCTTTCCCAACTGACGAATTCCAGTCACCCATGACTATTAAATTGTCGTCTCCCTTCACTACATGAATAATTTATTTTATCTCATCATTCATTTCATCCATCTCTTCATCATCTGCGGAGCTAGTTGGCATATAAACTTGTAGTTCTGTGGTAGGCGTGGGCTTTGTATCTATCTGGGCCACAATAATGCGTTCGCTATGCTGTTTGTAGTAGCTTACCCATACTCCTATTTTTTTTCATTATTAAACCTATACCTGCATTACCCCTATTTGATTTTGTACTTATAACCCTGTACTCACCTGACCGAAAGTCTTGTTCCTCGTGCCACCGAACTTCACTAATTCCCACTATATCTAACTTTAACCTATCCATTTCCCTTTTTAAATTTTCTAACCTACCTGCCTGATTAAGGGATCTGACATTCCATGCTCTGATCCATAGATATCCAGTTTTCTTTCTCCTGATAATGACGCCCTCTGGAGTAGGCTCCGCCCGGAGATCCGAGTTGGGGACTACTTTACCTCTGGAATATTTTACCCAAGAGGACGCCATCATCATTAAACCATACAGTAAAGCTGCATGCCCTCGGGAAATATTATGGCTGTAGTTTCCCCTTGCTTTCAGCCATTCACAGTACCAGCACAGCAAGGCCATTTTGGTTAGTGTTACAAGGCCAGATCAGTCAATCATCCAGACTGTTGCCCCTGCAACTATTGAAAAGGCTGCTGCCCTCTTGAGGAACCACACCTTTATTCTGGAATAATTTATTTATGGATGGAGTATATTTATCACACTGATACAAAACACATGCTTGGGGTCACAATATATAGTCTGCAGACCTGTAAACTAGTCATAAATAACTCTCTGCAGACTCCCAAACAACTCCTAACTTACCAAAATAATTTCAGTGTAGACCTGCAAACTGCTCCTAAGAAGAACAAGAAAGGAATGATATTTTATGCGCGATGGAACTCCAGACGGATGGAGTTCGATGCATTAATACGTAAATCAACCAAGTTATCAAATCTAAAATACTGTTCTAGAGTCTTGGACCGGTACCCGGAATGTACTGGAAAGAGGGAATAAACACATGCACTCCTTGGGCTACAATGTTCTGCACTTAAAAAAGGTTATAACTTTACATCGCCTGTGTTTCCAACCTATCGATCGTATGGAATGTAGCGCTGTTAATATTCGAATCTAAGAAATGTATTTAAAGTCCCTTACAAACACCGTTCTTCCAAGTTTCTCTATAATAAACTATGTTATGGAACCATAAAACGAAAAAAAATGTCGTACTCGATTTATAGAGCCTGTATAGCTTTTAACATGAATTCTCGTGTGGACCTGTAGAACCATGACCGCTTGTGACAGTAACATATCATAGTCGCCGGTATGGAGTTTTTTTTAACATATGGCAGTTAAACATCATTTTCTAGGACACGGTTGTGCCACTCACAAGAAAGACTTATGAGACATGTCCACCCATGGTTAATTTTCTCACAATGTTATTTTGTATCATCGGTAATCAGTTATTGACCAAGTGGTATACTTAGTGGTAGAGGGTGTGATATGTTGGCATTGAGCATCAGACTTATAAAGTATATGTTTATGTTATGTAATGTGTAAAGGAAATGACTACGTCCAGTCGTATGGAAGGTAAGGATTTGATGTGGAGTACTATGATAGTATTTGGAAGAGTATACAACTCATCAGAATGGTACTGATATTTCTATTTCCAGAGCCACAGCCATCAACAGTGTGTATTTCAGATACTTCACTCACTGTCGAATGTTGTTCAGCTGAGACTATGGTTGTAACATTTAGTTGTAAGTACAGGGATAAAATATATATGTGACTGATTTTTTAGGATAAACATTCTATCTGTATGTGCTCAGCCTGCAGCGCCAGTGATCTGTAGTGGGGTCATTCATCTTTCCGTAACGTTATGAGCTGTCAGATTGGAGATGCCTGTTGGATTGTAGGAATGTATATGAATTAACCGTGTTGTCCTCTATACGACGAAATAGCGGACTAATACTTAGTATGTGTTGGATAGCTTACAATATAGCATGGAAATTTAAGAATGAATATGAATGTGAGTTTGTACTGGATTGTATGGCCATGTAACTTATTCAGTTGACGGCTTCTGTATATTTTGCGCCTTTATTTATTTGAGAGAAGATCGATTGTGGTGTGTGAATCTAGCATGTGAAAGACGCATTTGCAGGTTCTCTAGACATGAGAAATACTTTAGTTGACCTTGTAAATTTGGTATGATTTGGAATCGACTACATCACCAACATCGTTATTCGAGTGTGGAAATGTAGTTTCCCTATTTGTTTCGAGTTGCCGAGTAAACGTCTTCGCAGACAGGAAAAGTTTCTAGTTTCTCAATGGTCTAGAGGTCGCTGCACATAGATAAAGTTTTGTGTTTGTAGAGAAATAATTTCCAGTCCTCATCTTCAGAATTATGTTGCGTGAGCGATCGATAGAATACAGCTTTTTGCAAAACATGCGAAAATATATTTGTTCATGTAATCCCAGAGTCAGGAGATAGTGTAGAAAAAATCAATCAGGGAAGCAGGACTGGAGCAGAAACAGTAACGCGTTTGTGTCTAGGAGGGAACAAGCCAGTCTTTGTACAATAGTTCTGAGAGTGTCTTCGATCCACTGACGGCTTTCTGAATGAAAGTAGATGATTTTGTATGGTGTACAATATGAATTGATTGTTTACTACATCGACATGGTATGCAGTGATATATTGCTGGGTTGGAGATCGGTTTCACACTCTAATATTTAAGCTCCTGTCCTCTGTGGTAAAGCAGGGTAATTGACTGAGAGTCTTTCCATATTTGATGATATGTATGGCACTTTGCGAGATTTACTTGATGCTGCAATATGGGCATCTGTGTAAAACAGTTTTTTGGTGCTGGATGGTGGTGGTGGTTGTTGGGATGTTTAAGGGGGACTAAACAGCTAAGGTGATCAGTCCCCCATTGGCGCTGGAAGTCACATCTGTAGAAAGAAACAAAAGGTGGCTGGTGCCTTCCTAGGACAGGAGACTCATGACATATAGCCGGTGTGAGTGTAGGCATACCAAATTTTTTCGGGTGTCTTACTGATATATAAGATAACTGCACTGTTTGCATAATATTTGTATATATTTCATTGTAAAGTTACTGTGGATTATTTTGAGTTAAATATGTATATATGGCATTGTCAAGTTACTGGGATTTCTGTTGTGGCATGACAAGAGTAGATGACTGCGTGTGCTATTGTGAAGGACGTCTAGATTCAGCACACTGATAACTGCAAGGGTATGTGAAATGTCTTTTTACGTGGAAAATTATGTGCACTATAGAAACTGAGATTTGTTCCACAAGCACAGTAACCATGAGGAGGCATTACTTGTACATGGATCAGTGTTAGACTGTAGCAGCAACCGCAATATTTAATTGTAGTTACACTGGTAAATATGATCGTGGCTTCCAATATTCTCTTGAGTCTGATGGTGCTTTGATACTGGCGGCATCAGTAATTTGTTGGGTAAATTCGATAAAAGCCAAGCATAATATTCGACTCTATCACAAGACATCCTTTGCTCTGGCATATAGGAGTCTCTACATAGCAGTGAGAACGTTTGTGTATGTTAAGAGCGGGAAGGGTATCACGCTGGGACTGCTGGGAAGAGTCCATTCGCTCTTATCCTGCGTTATTTTCGTAAACAGATTCTGTTAGGGAAAGAATTCCCTTGCATAGAAGCTGAGACATCACGAAAACTCCTACAAAAGAATCACTATGCAATTTACTAGAGTTCGACTTGGTTATTATTTTAGATAGGCATGTGGCTTTAGTATAACATTGAGAATTTTACTATTCGCACTGGTAATGGTATGTATTTACGTGTGGCGATGTGTCATTCACATGTCACGCATGGTCCATTACAAATACTAGGGAGAGAGCAGCTTGGGCTATTCTGGGACAGATTTCCGCAGTGTCGCTTGGCAATAAGCTCTTCGTTGGACTGCAGCTAGAGGGAAGGTTCACACCAGTAGTGGTGGATATGCGCGGGTGACCCACCTTAGAGTGTCTGTCCTCTGTATATAGGTCTTCACGCCCATCTGGTCATTTCATCAACTGTGTCTAGGTGAACACGTATTTCTACAGGAAATTCTCAGGTGTTGAGTATGAAAAGGATGCTGCCACCTCATACGCACGGACCCAAATGGGCGAATTTGTGTGGTTTAACATCTTACGGCCACGTCACTTCACAGGGTTGTCGGTGTATCCCGACTTCTGTGAGTGTCTACACTCCAATGGACAGGAGGTGGCATGTGGTGTTTGCATGTGTCTGTTCCATTACTTTACAAGTGGGTCTATAGGCTTTACTATGTACTATTTGGACAATTTACGGGCACTAGGCGTGCCTACACATCACTGTGCTGCATTATTTAGGAACAGTTTGCAGGTCTGTACTTAAATTATTTCAGTAAGTCAGGAGTTGTTTGCGTGTCAGCAGAGAGTCATTTAGGATAGTTTTCAGGTCTCCCGACTGTATATTGTGACCCAAAGCATGTGTTTTGTGTCAGTGTGTTAAATATACTCCATCATTAAATATATTGTTCCTTACTCTCTCCAGCAGTCCAGTGTAGGCCTAATCATTTTCACACCATTTTCCCACTCCCGAATACCATCTTGGATCACATCACAGGAGGGATGACAGCACCCTATGGTGGCAGTACTGTGTACTAGGTCAGTTATAGTCCAGGCCCTGTGTCGACCACATTGGATGGTTGTTCTGTATCAAATTGTTTAAATAAAGATTACTGCATGCAAAATAATAAAGACTTATGTCCAGCACTGGTCGAGTCCTTTTCCCACCAATCATTGGAAGGTGGTGGCGGACGGGTGATTTAAGTTATCGGTGGTAGCCCAGGTGACGTACTTTCCCGTGATTTTCTTAGGTTAGTAGAGGTGTGATGCATTATCCTGTTGGAATTTTTAACTTCCTCCCATTTCTCTAGGGGTTGGGAGGAGAGGAGGAGACAGTTTAGTGGAGGTAGCCCAATTTATCTATCTTCCCTCCAAAATTCAAACTTCCTGTCAAAAGCCGCCATCTTGTATGACGTCATCGCCGCCATCTTTGATAGCCTCATCGCCTGCCATCTTGGATAACGGTACTTTGCGCAGAAGCTGCCTTCCCCCAGTACTAAGAATATTAGTACACTCCTGGAAATGGAAAAAAGAACACCATACTTGCTCCGGACACTGCGAGAGGGCTGTACAAGCAATGACCACACGCACGGCACAGCGGACACACCAGGAACCGCGGTGTTGGCCGTCGAATGGCGCTAGCTGCGCAGCATTTGTGCACCGCCGCCGTCAGTTTCAGCCAGTTTGCCGTGGCATACGGAGCTCCATCGCAGTCTTTAACACTGGTAGCATGCCGCGACAGCGTGGACGTGAACCGTATGTGCAGTTGATGGACTTTGAGCGAGGGCGTATAGTGGGCATGCGGGAGGCCGGGTGGACGTACCGCCGAATTGCTCAACACGTGGGGCGTGAGGTCTCCACAGTACATCGATGTTGTCGCCAGTGGTCGGCGGAAGGTGCACGTGCCCGTCGACCTGGGACCGGACCGCAGCGACGCATGGATGCACGCCAAGACCGTAGGATCCTACGCAGTGCCGTAGGGGACCGCACCGCCACTTCCCAGCAAATTAGGGACACTGTTGCTCCTGGGGTATCGGCGAGGATCATTCGCAACCGTCTCCACGAAGCTGGGCTACGGTCCCGCACATCTTTAGGCCGTCTTTCGCTCACGCCCCAACATCGTGCAGCCCGCCTCCAGTGGTGTCGCGACAGACGTGAATGGAGAGACGAATGGAGACGTGTCGTCTTCAGCGATGAGAGTCGCTTCTGCCTTGGTGCCAATGATGGTCGTATGCGTGTTTGGCGCCGTGCAGGTGAGCGCCACAATCAGGACTGCATACTACCGAGGCACACAGGGCCAACACCCGGCATCATGGTGTGGGGAGCGATCTCCTACACTGGCCGTACACCACTGGTGATCGTCAAGGGGACACTGAATAGTGCACGGTACATCCAAACCGTCATCGAACCCATCGTTCAACCATTCCTAGACCGGCAAGGGAACTTGCTGTTCCAACAGGAGGATGCACGTCCGCATGTATCCCGTGCCACCCAACGTGCTCTAGAAGGTGTAAGTCAACTACCCTGGCCAGCAAGATCTCCGGATCTGTCCCCCATTGAGCATGTTTGGGACTGGATGAGGCGTCGTCTCACGCGGTCTGCACGTCCAGCACGAACGCTGGTCCAACTGAGGCGCCAGGTGGAAATGGCATGCCAAGCCGTTCCACAGGACTACATCCAGCATCTCTACGATCGTCTCCATGGGAGAATAGCAGCCTGCATTGCTGCGAAAGGTGGATATACACTGTACTAGTGCCGACATTGTGCATGCTCTGTTGCCTGTGTCTATGTGCCTGTGGTTCTGTTAGTGTGATCATGTGATGTATCTGACCCCAGGAATGTGTCAATAAGGTTTCCCCTTTCTGGGACAATGAATTCATGGTGTTCTTATTTCAATTTCCAGGAGTGTATTTGTAGTCTGAATTTTGTGTGATATTCCCCATTTAACAAAAATAAATATAAACTCGTTACATTCTAGGTGTGCATCTTCATTGTAAATTATTCCCTGTACTATTGTTTTGGAGGGACTGTTCTAATAGTTCTGATTTATATCACTTGTGAGAAAGCACACACGCACTTACCCCTTAGGGCCAACTTGGAGATGTGCTTTTTGTTTTCTTTTCGTGCTCAACAGACATAAGACAACTGTGTCAGGTGTCGCCAGTTATCTCAGTCTGTATCTCAAGGGGAGTAATAGATAATTGGTACACGTCAGTGGTCATTTGCTACACTGTACTTTCCACCAGAGGAGCTGTAGGCAAGGTCACACCTTGCTTTGCCGAAATAAACGAAGGTGCCTATCCTGAGTCGACTAACTGATTCATTTTGTCCCAGGGGTCTGTTTAATTTCTCTGCTGCTGCAGCCTCATAATTGACAAAACGACCAAACAGTTTCAAACTGTGGCACTTTGTACAGCAGCTGATTTGATAGTTAACCCGGCCTACGTAACAGAAGAAATTTGTCTTTCGTCACCAGCCGTGGAAAATTACTTAAGGTTAGCCTAAGTTAAGTATTCTGCGTAAACAGTTATAGTCAGCTGATTTTATCAGTGACTGCGCTCATTTACTTAGAAGATACTGCCTGGGCAATTTGGGTTTAAGGCTTAAAGCTTCACTCGATGGTCACTAAAAGGTATTTCTTTTATGTATGCAGATCGAAAATAGTTCTGTTCTGACCTATGGATAGCTGGAAAATTTTCCTCGTTTACATGTTCCTTAACCATAAACTATTACTAGTTTTTTCTACACACTATGTAGGGAAGGGGTTTGTATCTTGCAACAATTTTCATATACTCTTCTCTAGCAAGCCTTGTAATGTCATCCCTTGTTCCGTTTCTAAATTGCTATATTTGCTTTGTTCCTGCTTCAGTCCTTTCCAGAAATTACAAAAATTAATTCCGAAAAGTAAGGTTTTTCAAAATGTGAAAAAGTGTTCCGATGTACAACATGAATTGCTATTAACAAATGCTCGGCCCAAACATAAAACTATTGCAGTCGAGAAAACATTGTCTATAGTATATTTGATAGACTGTATGTTACATTATTACTCTACCACAAACCAATAATCAGTAAGTGGCATTGATTAACCAGAAGTGCTACCAAAGGCCAGTTACAGGTTAAAAACACTTAGACACAGAAGCTACAGGCAAAAAACACAAGTTTCAACTTTGAAAATAGACAGAACTATTCAGAAACTCAGTTCATCAGCAAATATCACTGCTCCGTGGTTCAAGGTAAACGACAGTGCACCACGAACGAAGTATAACACTCAGCATAAAACTTTGTAACTGAAGAGTGAAACATATCCACCTACTAGTTGTAACCTTCTATACAACACTTAAATATGTTGAACTCTTTATTCTTACAAAGCTACACAAAATACGGAGTCACGCCCCACAACAATAAAAACAGCGTAATATGCCGGAAACTGCTTCTGGTGTTTGCTATGGTGTACTCCTCCATGTGATTATAAAATTAGTCACTAAACTGAAATACCAACCAAGGAACATTACATGTTCGGAGTTCAGTTCCCTTCAGTTACAACAGTTCCCTACGGATTGTGTCACTCTTTGTACAGCGAACCTGAATCAACAGTAGCAACTGACAGCGGTGAGAGCCATGTTTTCTTTGAAACTCTGAAAACATCTGGGATAAAACAGAGGCAGTAAAAGGATATTCGCAACTTATACAGGAAACCTACAAACTGTACAAAAAAAAAGAATTCAGTTATTAGCGTCAAATGATATGAAAGGGAAGCAGTAGTGGAAACGGTAGTAGACTACCCCGAATTTTTATCTGTACGTCGAGCGAGCAATGAAGGAAGCCAAGGAGAAACGAGGAATGGGATTTGCGAAGGTGTGCTGAAAACTAACGACTCCGAATGTCTTATTGTGAAATTCGTAATGCTTTTTAAATTAAACAAACGTTAATATCATTATATGTATTTTAGATGTCCAAATATGTAAACGTAAAGGAATAAGATGTAGAATCTTAATAACGTTTGTTTTATCTAATCAGCTTTGAGAGTTTTGCCGTTAAGATTATACGATGGACAATATATGGCTTGGAGGATTATTTTCACACAGTAGATAGTGAGTTGAAAATAGAATAGGCAGTCAAACGTAAACGAGCCAAATGGAAGGAAAGTAAGGTAACTGTTTGTTATTTCTAATGTAATCAGCGTAAGTGTTCCGTTAATCTCACTGTGAGACATGACGGTCAGTTCCTAAACGCAAACATGTATGCGGTTGCCTGTGGAACCATGATTTTACCCAGGCGAGCACCTCGTCATCCGAAGCTAATCGACGGCCAGGAATGTCATTCTTGAGGGCTCCAAAAATGTAGGTGAAAAATCGGGACTGTATAGAGGATGTATAAGGATCTCCCATCAAATATTCTGCAGCGTGGTCGAAACAACAGGCACTCCAGCTTCTGGAATGTAGTGCTGAGCGTGTTGTTTGACTGCAAGGGTCCGCTGATCATTGACTTTCCACAACACGGCATCGCAGTTTGCGGACAGCGGTATGTGGACACTTTACATAATAAAGTGTAGCGGGCCAGCAGGTCCTTACGCCCAGGAATGCTGGCGGACGGCATCAGTCTGTTGCAGAATAATGTTTCCCCACATGTTGCCAAAGGTGTTTCGTCTGCGCTGCAGCAGTTTCGCTAGGAAGCCTTTATATGTGCTATATACTGATCCGATCTCTCCCCATTGAATGTCCATATTTTTTTAAAATGTGGAGAGACTTTCGTGGCCTTCGCACTACTTCGGAAGAGGAGGTGCACTTCTTGGTACAATGAAGGTTCCGTAGGCAATTGCAAACAATATTCCATTGAGGCCTTTTCTCACAGTGGGATAAATAGATTAACCGTTATGACGATTACTTTTGACATAATGAACAGTTTGTTATTTTCCATCTGAGTAGTTTAAATTTAACTCCCAAATGCAGATTATAAGATAAACAGCACCAAAAGTAGTCGTAGTTTAACTGAGTGTACCAAAATTAAATATGGCAGTGGCGAGGGAATTGATTTACTAATGGGACAGTGAAAGTAGATAAGATGCGGCTGTCTGTTGGGCAGCAAAATAACCGACAATGGAAGTATTAAAGAGGATATCAAATGCAGACTGGCAGTAGCTTCAAAACGATCCGCAAAGGAGGAATTCTTTAACATCGAACTTAAATTTAAGTGTAGAGAAACTTTTTCTGAAGGCAATGATGTGAAGTGTATCCTCACATGAAAATGAAAAGAACACAAAATAAGAAAAGATGTAATACAAAAATTCTGAAATTCAAATGTTACAGATGAATGCTGACTTCTCAGCTGTGAAGTGTGGAACAGGCTGTTCGAAATTCTGGCCATAGTTGAGTCTCTGTACTTTTCAGCAAGTTGCCACACGAACTGCTGGTGAGTTAAAAGACCTCCGTAGCGCTGTAATAGTTTCCCGAACAGTTTCCCGAAAACCTTGAATGGAACCGAATGACATGGAATATTTAATTTATTATTTAATTTCTTAGACAAAACGCTACACCTTTCTGTGAATAGTGTTATATACTCAAACGTTTGCGTACAAAAAGAAAAACGGCCGAGAGTTTTGCTAACCTGCACAGTGAGGTCAATTGGAGAAGCAGCATAATTTTTGTATAACTGACTCAGTGCATATGCTTATGATGTTGCTACTATATCCATAGTTTTATACGGACAGTTATTTCCGTAAAATTGTTCAGAGTTCAGTCACTAGTAACTTGTTAACAGTAGTAAAATCTACGTACTTCCTAACTGTAACACGTGAGTCATGAACCGCTACATAAAAGTTTGGTGACAATAACACTAGGTTACATTAACTTTAGTGCACTCACGAGCAGCGTCCTCACACAACATGTTTTTATGCTGCTCTGTATGTAATAATTATGTGGGGACAAAAACTGAACTCTAAAGGAATTATGACGAAAAGGAACAAAAACCCAAATTATATCACTTAGTCCGTGAATTGCAACACTGTTCGCGGCAATTATTTACATAGTTTTCACTTCTTATGTGACCCCCTCTTCATCACGTTAATATTTGCACATTTTATAAACGCGACAGTGTTGGTCAGATTAACACCACTAAAATATTTGCCAAGCTATTTTCCTTCATTGCACTTTGTAGCTATAACCCTTGGTGCTCTAGATACTCCGTCATTCAATGACTTTTATACAGCAGCTACTCCTCCGCTGAGAACTTTCTGAGAATAATATATTACGAGTTGTTGTATTTCTTTCTTTAATCCTGGAAATTCAACACCAAAAAAGTATGAGGAATAAAAATAAGGAAGGTCTTTTTAAAATTGTAAAATATTCTCAAATGTGGATTTCACAATATGACAGCTCTTGACCATACAGAAACAAGTACAAAGCAAATGTCCATACAGCTTGGCTCTGGATATTGTTTATGAAGGTATCACGAATGTCAACGACTTTTACCTGTTATAAATATTGATACTGGGAAGATATCGTTCCTGGGAACTCCAAATTTTCGCAAATGTGTAAATTTGTATTCACTATTTTAATTTCTGATGTAGTTTATTACGATGGAGTTACATTAACATCATATGCTAACTGGAAATTGCAGTTGCTTTGCCTTGGTCTCTTCCGTTTTGTGATTAACGGTAAAAATTGACGGACGCCTCTAGCAAAGAACACGGTACAGCTCGTTGTTGCGCAGATGTCGGATTATTCTGCAGAATGCTGCATCGCATACTTTACGGAATATCGGGACCTCATCCCAAACAATGGGCGTGTAATCCTTCGTCACTTACCACTATTACTTTGATCTGACACATTAAGAATGCTATATGAGTTGTCAGTATAGACTGTCAGGGAACGTCCGTGTGTAGAATCAGCAGTTCGTAATGCACCTGCAATGCTGGAGCCAGTGTGCCATGTGGTAGTTGGGCACCTTTCTGGCTAACATCCACCGCTAGCTAGCAAAGGCATCGTTTTCCCAGCGCCAGGGCAATTCACTTCATCGACACTCAGCCAATTACCACGAAATATTTGTAAACTGTATACATAAAGCTTCCTCGACAATCATTCTACCCATTAGTAAAAACCAGAGAAAAGACCTACAACAATTCCTGAGATTGTAATGGCAAAATAATATTTTTTATGTTATATAGTTACAAATTAGCAAATTTCGGAATATTTGTTTTATTTGTTGCCTGGTATGAAATCTTGATTCTTGAAAAATTTCATAACTATAGGTCAACAGTATGTAACCTACAGGTTTTGGTAAGCCAGTTTCCAATTATAAAAAAGTGCCCACATCTTTTGATTGCGTTGACTTAAATGCTATATCGTTTTACACCGCCAAGGGGTCTTAGACGTGATCTGAAATTTGATACCTCCTCAACTTCCAAAGAAAAATGGGGCTTAGCCTTCAGACAGGAAGACGGACAGATAGACAGACGGTTCCATGTCTCCAGACTGAGTTACGGAACCCTAAAAAGGGATAAAAACTAATTAATTAAAAAGAGTAAACAATGGAATACAAAGTAGTAAAAAAATGACACATCACATTCAAAATTCATATACATTATTATAATACTGGACTAGATCCAAAATTACCTTCATTGTTTACCAATAATGTACGTTAGGTATACAAACTTTCTTCGTCGTTTCCCGTACCTCTCAGTATCACAATCAACTCTAAGTAAACAATTCAGTGCATATATAGCAGACGGATAATATAAAATTATTGTGACTGATGCCATTATTTCTTTGTGGGCGACAACAGTCTACAATGGTTGTGCACTGACTCAGCAACTTGAGCCTTTATTCCTTTATTCTATTTTTCACTGATATACCATTCATTCTAAGATCCCTCTTTTACATTGTCATGCTATGGAGCATTTTAATGGAGCGAGGCAGGCCACCAAGGCACTGGAATCACATTCAGGAGTGCGGAGTTTAAACCCAGAATCCGACCATTGGGCTTTATATTGCCCTTCGTATCTCAAAATCACATAAGATAAGCGTTGGAAAGGTTCCTTTACGGCCGATTTCCTTTCATATTAGTCCAATCTTAGGTTGCGCTATGACTCTTAGGATGTCCTTGTCGACTGGAGGTTTAACTCTGATCCTCCTATTTGTTTTTGAGACATTTGATGTTGTTTCTGGTGCCCATTTGCTATTTCAGTTTACATATGCAGTCCACATCATTTGATAAATTGGATGTTATATCTCGGTTTATTGCATTAAGGACAAAGTGGCATTTATTTTCTATAGGTAAGTCCCTCGTAAGTTACTCAGTGTTTCTGTCATCTACCACTTTTTCAGTAACTATTATATTGCAATGAAATCCACTAATTAATTGTCTCGTAATCTAACACACAAACAAATGAACAGTTTCTTCTGATTGTCACTACCGTCATGGCTGTGTGAAACTAGGACCCACCTATAATCTTAAAGAAAATGTGATACGGCATTCTCCCACATCGCATTTTTCGTAGAAGTGAGGTTGTCATCAATAGCAGTTATTACACTGGAGCCATCAATCTATGGTACCTCAGGAATCAAACAGCGATGTTATATTCGGCAGAATATTATGTGTTCATTTTCGTTACTGTATATTCAAATACGGACTTCTGTTTGATTTTACTGTGAAGTACCATGTAACTTCAGATTAATTTTGTTGCTGGAAACAAAAAGTCGATAACCTCATCTCTAATAGCTTTCCATAGCAATAGAAACGGTATTTATTGTTTCAGATAAGTCGTCATAAAGTTTCACAGCAATACTCTTACGAAGAGGCCAATTGGATTGCCTGACAAAGAAAGAAAAAATGTAAGAAACGGTGACCGCAATAGCTTTCGTATATTTTCTCCTTGAAGGGACCGTCGTAATTGCTGGGCAGGCACACTCTCTCACGGTATCGAATCTCCCAGCTCTCAGCCCGCTGTTGAAGCGTCAGGTGTTCGGTTCCCTGCAGCCTGCTGGCCTTGAAATCGGCCTTCCTTCCGACACAACGTACCTCGCGCTGCGCGATATCTCACAAGAGAATCAGTGTACGTTCTGTACCTACCGAACCAATAAAAGGAAAACCGCAGATGTAACTAGAGGCATGGGCAAATGGCATCAATAATGATATTTGAAGAACTATTACTTTTAAAGGAAATATAGCACGGTGTAATTGTTGTGAAAGCTCACTGTAGTAAAATGGCATTCATTGAGGGAGGAAGTAGGTTACGATGGAATGGAGTGGAGCAATATAAAATTAAGCTTCCAAGCACAGACAGAAACGAAAGGATCGACTACTAGAGTTTTGTCATAAGATCAAAATAGCCTCTCCTCATTTCTAATAATACCCTATTGTTTCAAACCTTACCTTTAGCAACTACAACAACAAATAGATTATTTAAGATATATTTTTACCTATTCAATTAAGCATCTAAACACTATTACAATGTTTTAAGTAAAGAAAATGGGTATAGCTTTTCTGTGGTGATAGAACGCTTCATAAGGTATTGTTCCAAGAACCCAAAGTGTAGTATATTAGATTTCTATGAACTGATGTAGTATTGCTAGTAACGATATTGTACACTCGCCGAGAATTTCGCAGCACCAAAAAGAAGTTACGCGAAGTAAACGAAAGCTGGTAGGTGTGTTTCTACATCTGAAAGATCACATATATATCCCATTTTCAAGCCAGTAGATTGAGAGGGTCTCTAGTAGCGACGAGGATGCAAACCAGGTTTCCTTTAAATACACGCTGTAGCGATCGTGAGCGTCAATTATCTTTGAGATTGGAACTGGTGAGCTGATGTCAGTCAAGAATGCCTTTCAGACGACAAAGACGCCATTGTCAACCGTTCACTGGGTTTGAACGACGTCATGTTATACGGCTACGAGAAGCTGGATGTTCCTTCTGCGATACTGCGTTACGATTTGGCAGGAATACAGCCACTCCATGACTGCTAGTAGCAGTGGTAACTAGAATGTGTAGTTACAAGAAGACCGGGCTCCGGACGGCCACATGGCACTACCGAGAGGGACGAGTGTTTGGCGTGTGGTTCTGGCACATTGTACTCAATCTGCAGCAGCAATCGGAGCAGCAGTTGGCTCCACATTGACACAACGAACTGTCACAAATGGGTGACTTCAGGGACAGCTCCAAACCAGACAACCAGTGGAGTGCATTCCACTGACCTCCAACCACTGCTGTTGGCGACGTCAGTGGTGTCAAGCGAGAGCTCATTGGAGGGTAGGATGGAAGTCTGCTGCGTTTTGTGATGAAAAGTGGATTTGCCTCGGTGCCAGTTGCGGCCGTTTGTTGATTTGAGGGATGCCAGTAGAGCGCCTGCAACCATTCTGTATTCGTGCCAGACACACAGATCCTACACTTGGAGTCATGACCAGAGGTGCGATTTCGTATGACAGGAAGATCACCCTCGTGGTTATTCCACGTAACCTGGCTGCAAAATTTTGCCATCAGTCTGGTGACTCGAACTGCTGTGTCGCCATTCATGAACAGCATTCCACGGGTGCATTCCAGTAGGATAACGCTCTCCCACATACTACTGTTGTAACCCAGCATGCTCTACACAGTGTCAACATGTTGCCTTGGCGTGTTCGATCATCAGATCAGTTTTCAAACGAACACATATGGGACATCATCGGACAAAATTTCCAGCGTCATCCACAAACAGCATTTACCGTCCTTTTGCCGGCAGCGGTGGTCTAGCGGTTCTAGGCACGCAGTCCGGAACCGCACGACTGCTACGGTCGCAGGTTCGAATCCTGCCTCGGGCATGGATGTGTGTGATGTCCTTAGGTTAGTTAGGTTTAAGTAGTTCTAAGTTCTCGGGGACTGATGACCACAGATGTTAAGTCCCATAGTGCTCTGAGCCATTTTCAACCGTCCTTTTATTGACCGTCCAAGTGGAACAGGTATGGAACTCCATCCACCAACCTGACATCGAGCATCTGTACAACACAATGCATACACGTTTGCTTGCTTGCATTCAACATTCTTGCCGTTACACCGGTTATTAATCTACCAGCATTCCAGATACGCAACTGCTTACCTCGCGCTTACTTTCACCTGTGACCTAGAATTGTTAATCACTTACATGTGTTACGTAGAGAAATGTATTCCGAAGATGTCATTACTCTACATCAGATATCTTTGGGTGTTGTGACTTTTTTCCGTCAGTGTATGTCTTAAAATTTTGTTAGCTATTCAGCAACGATGCGGTTGAGCTCCAGACCAGGACTGTCATGTGGCGCCATCATAGAAAGTAGTGTAGTAGAGCAAATGTTCTCTGCAGATAATTTAGGGAATATTTTAAAACGAAGTGTGAATGAACATAAGTTTTAATTTCTCTATTAAATAACATGACTTTCATTTAATGTAACACGATTTAGGCGTTGGAGGCATGTGCGACAAATCTCGTCGCACAGTCGCAACCCTCATAACTACAGCGTGACGTAGCGATCACCTGATTACGAATGACGTCCTCATTTACCACCACAAAGTTCATGCTGGAAACTCAACATACAACTCGAATCATACAGACGCAATAACAGCGTAAGTGCCCAACCTACCACGAGCATCCCTCTCTAGAGTCCAAGAATCTCCTCTCATATCCTAAATAATGCATTGACGCTGCTTTCAAGCCCAGCCACAATGTAACATTTGCAACTTATAACATCCCATTTCTGTTACCTCTATAGTTGTGCATCAAAGTAACTTCTTGCATTACTTGGGTTAATTGCCCATAACCGATAGCAGCAATTCATTTAACCCAGTCAACGCCCTTATCCCTGCGACTCCCCTACCCCCCACGCCCAACCACTTTATCCAATACGTTGCATCCTTCAACATATCACATGGATTAATAATGCCATATTTCACCTCAAAGTTGCTACAAAGTTACACCTAATAAGACGTTCAAACGAATTCAAACACATTTGCCTTCAAAATGGCGTATGTAACGAAGGTGCGTTCCGAACAGGAAATTTCATTGACTTTTTTTCGGAGCAAAGCCAGAGCATCGCAGAGCAGTGAAGAATATCTACACACCTGGCAGTGAGTAAAACACGGTGAGTCATTGAGCGAGGCATCTGTCATCATCTCAAGAAGGTCGCCCAAACCTCTCCTATTACCCATCTCCTGGCCAGCCACACAGGCTTGTGACTCCTGTAATGTTGGATCGTCCAAACACTCTCATTTGAGATGATCGACGGATCACGTCAAACACCCCGCTCCACAACTGGACGCCTGTGTACCTAGCACTCGCACACACTTCCACCAGCTGGAGCACTCAATGGTGCGGGACCACTGCGTTCCTCGCCGCCTAACAGTAGAACGTAAAGAACGAACAACCGTCTGTACGTAATTTCTTGCCAGTTACGAAGCTAATCGTGACAATTTTCTATCGAATATCGTCACAGACGATGACAAATGAGGACACCACTTCCGATCAGAAAGAAAACGGCTATACTATTCTGTTTAATAATCTCCCTCGCGATGCAACGATCAACTGTGAAGTGTATTATGTTTTCCATAGGATATTGAAGAAACGACTATAGCATGTTCGTCGCCAAAAAAATGGAAAGAAATTACTATGTCTTCACGACAATGCAAGGCCTCACACAAGTGTGAGCACCCGAGAGGAGATCACGAAGGTGTTCTTCCTCATCCACCCTACAGCTCGGGGTCCCACCTTATGGCTTCCATGTGTTTGGTACAAAGAACGATGCACTCCGCGTATTATGCAGAGGTTATATACTGACGGAGCAAGTCATCTTCCCGCGTCGACCGGTAAAGTGGTACCATGCAGGTATACTGGACCCCCACCCCGTACAATAAGATCTTCCCTCCTCCCCACGGTAAGGTGTCGTAAATATTTCGCAGTGAACAGGCTTTTGTAACTCCTGAATAAAACCAAACTGCTTTAAGGAAAAAGAGTCATGTATTACTCATTAAAAACCCATCATATAACACTGCTTCCTGATTAGAGAACTTTGTTGAATCTCACTTATACCTTGTGGTGTCACTGCCAGACATAACACTTGCTAGGTGGTAGACTTTTAAATCGGCCGTGGTCCGGTAGTATACGTCGGACCCGCGTGTCGCCACTATCAGTGATTGCAGACCGAGCGCCGCCACACGGCAGGTCTAGGGAGACGTCCTAGCACTCGCCCCAGATGTACAGCCGACTTTGCTAGCGATGGTTCACTGACCAATTACGCTCTCATTTGCCGAGATGATTGTTAGCATAGCCTTCAGCTACGTCATCTGCTACTAGAGTGCTACAACGCTCAGTGTTTGACAGGTCACGGCTCGCCTGTTGACGGGGGGACCGAGCAGCTCGTGTCCGGCCCCACACGACTCGGCTCGGTCACGTACTCGCCCCATGTCTGATGTCCGGATTCCGGACACGCGGATAACCAAGCATGACCGGTCACCGCTGACGTCTCACCTCGCTTCGCCCCGGCTCGCTGCACTGTACGTCTCCTTCTCTCTCTCTCTCTCTCTCTCTCTCTCTCTCTCTCTCTGTCTCTCTGTCTCTCTCTCACTCACACACACACACACACACACACACACACACACACACACACACACACACAATGTATTTATCTCTGTCTGTCTCTCTCTTTTGATAGAAAAGTAACGTTTCCAAGAACGGGTACGTGACACAGCTAAATTCATAAAGCACTTGGAAAGTAAAATGATATTTAAGTACAATCGCGGATAGAAGACGAGTCTCATTTCCAAACAAAAAAGATATGTTTCCTTTCATTTATAGGAAACATTAAATAAGTGCTTTCCCTGTAATCTAGAAGACAATCATCTTCATAAAGAAAGCATACAAAGAACATTGAACATTTACAGACGTAACTTGTCATACGTTCAATTGTTTGCAACATAAACAAAATTATAGTTATTGTTGATCAGCAGGAAATCACTAACGCGTTCCGGCTTTAATTGCCTGCGGGAATTTGTTAGTAACATGCCGGCTTTACTAAAGCACCTTTCACTAGGTGCGCTTGTTGCTGGGATACATAAAATACGTCTTGCAACTGCAGCCAAACCTGGCAGATCTGTTTCATGTCCGCTCCACCACTTTAAGATGTCATCATCATCTCCGCGGTGCATTAAAATGTACAGATCTACTTCATCTGCTGCGGATGATCTGTTGTTCCTCCAGTCCTTGAAACGAGCTCTCTTTCTGGGTGGTGATGACACAGTATTTGAAGGATCTATGATAATAAACAAAAGAGACAAGTAATACAGAACTGATATGGAAATCATCGAAACATTCCAGTAAGAGACCGATGACCTCGCTGTTTGGTCTCTCCCCCCAAACAACTCGACCCCCGTTCCCATAAAAACGAGATGTTTTACGTTAATGCAATATTATACGAGTCACAAAATTCCCCGTTTCTCTATAATACACATTCCACTAACTATGCAAAAACGATTATGTTAATGATTGAATGTTGTACCTGCGTACGTAGCACACATTTGTCGCACATTGTTAAGCATTTCCTGCTTTTCACTTATTTCAAGCATATTAAGATAACGGAAGGACGGCCAAAGAAACGATCTTTGTGAGGTTTCTTGCAACTGTGTTTCTTTAAATGAGTGGTTCCCGACTGGAAAAACAATAAAATGGAGCAGTTTACGCACGATAAGTACCCAGTAGACGCAATGTTTTCATCTACAACAAACAGAAATGTACGTTCTGCAATCCACATCAAACCTCCACTTCTGTTTCCTCAGTCCCATTACAATTCTACAGATTATCTGGGGCTCTTACCAAGCTTTGGGCAGCCAACATCGTATACTTCCACAGAATTTCTACAATCAGTGTCTCCTACAGGGTGTGGGCAGACTACCTCCTGTATATCCACAGAACATCTAGTTTCAGTATTACCTGGAAGAACACAAAATTATCTCAGTCCTTAATATAATCATTCATGTTCACTTCAGGATCAACAACAATCATAAGATCAGAGTTGTTACAGTTTTGTCCAGTTTTTCATATTTGAAATCGTTATTCCCGAAGGGCAGACGTCGGACCACTCCCACTCCATCCTGGCAGGTGAATGAGAAATAGAGATAAAAGCATAATTTTAGTCAAAACACCTTTTCATGTAGATATTACATTATTGGAGAATAAACAACTTATTACAAAGCTTTTAGTGCAGATAAGTTGAAATATTGCCTGCATTTCACTGCTATGCCACTAAATTTCTGCCGGCCGCGGTGGCCGAGCGGATCTAGGCACTTCAGTCCGGAACCACGTGGCTGCTACGGTCGCAGGTTCGAATCCTGCCTCGGGCATGAATGTGTGTGATGTCCTTAGTTTAGTTAGGTTTAAGTAGTTGTAAGACTAGGGGACTGATGACCTTAGATGGTAAGTCCTATAGTGCTTAGAGCCATTTTTGTTTACTAAATTGGTAATGTGTGATGTAAGAACAGTTTTTAATAGGAGCTGAAAACTGAGTCTATTCGTGAGTCGGGAATTTAGAATCAATTTCCCCTGGTAAGGAACGTAAATCGATCATCTTCGTCGACATACATTTTTCTTTTTGGCGACTTAGAGTGTGTATGTGTATGTAAATTCCCAAGAGACCCAATTGCTGAGGCCAACGGTCCTTAGACCTATACTCCACTGAAACTAACTTAAAGTAACTTATGCTGAGAACAACATAAACATCTATGCCCGAGGGAGGACTCGAAACTCTGGCGGGAGAGGCGATATAGAGACTATTCACTGATCTTTACAACAACAAAAATATGAAAGCGCTAAATTTCTAAAAGTTTTGCCACTCTCATCATTTTTTCCAAACAGTCTGAGCACCTAGGTGGTGGTAGTATTACCTACAACTGTAATTAACAAGACGAAACACAATTTTATTAACAACTTTCAGACAGTTTTACAGTTTTTGCTAAGATAACTTCTTTATATTTCTGAACGATATAAATTAGCTAGTACGAGTTTTGTCGATGAAATTTCTCGTCATAGTCCTGTTATTTTAGCACTAATTGTATAATGCATGAAAGTGTAAATGATATCACTGACTACTGAATGAGATGTGCTTCTTCGGCCATTGTGAAGTGCCATTACCAAGTATTGAAATTAGTGTTCGATACTATCTCGCTTAACCTTGTTTCAACCTTATCTGTTACCAGGAAAGTAACAGTGTAGGTCCACATTAACGGTAGTATTAATTTTCGCTACCTGATAACCCTATTTGCAACAATAAGTACGTGATTACAGTGCACGTTGTATTTGTGTCTCCCTCTGAGGGGACACCGGCTTTTACGGTATGGAGCATAACGAAAGACCGGCAACATCTTACGTATCTATGTCGTTTACTTGTCAAACAGGGCGAGGCAGCAGTTTCTGTCCTGGATAGTCGTTAATAACTGCATTATAATTCAAACAATTGAAAATCCAGGATGAAAGAATGAGAAGTACGACAATAATGAATGTGACAGTACGACAGTAATGAGTATGACAGTACGACAGTAAACACAATTTTGAGTCTGGCCTGGGCAGACAGAGACGGTGGTCACCTGTGTTGCGTGTGTGTGTGTGTGTGTGTGTGTTTGTGTGTGTGTGTAAGTGTGTGTGTGTGTGTGTGTGTGTGTGTGTGTGTTTTGATTGTTTCGCAGTCTTTTTGTTATGCCTGTGTGAGTCAATCACAGTCAGTCAAATTCTCTGGAAATTCTTGTACACATATTTGATTAACTGATATTATGCATAACAAATCAAAGACACAATTTTCTTGGGAACTTTCACCACTACTGACCCACTGAAGATGAACGTTTGAATATGTATACAACGTACTGCGGCAGTAATACACCTGCACTTTATATAACACAGAATTAACACGGATCCTACGTAAGTAAAGTTCCCAATTTTCATTTATAATGTCTTTCAGGACTATTAAAGAACTAAATCACTGAAATTGACCCAATAAATTCTGCAATTAAGAAAACCAAACGATTGCAGTGTCACATTAAAAGATTCATACATAGCTCAATAACATAGCGAAAGCGAGTCTGTCTATACCTAATGAGTGCTTTCTCACTGTTCGTTTGGACGAATATGGACTACAACTGTTGTTAAGCGGTAAATAATTCTTACCGGTCTTAGAATCGTGTAATTATGCCTGGCTGACACGTCGACGTACCTCAGTGTCTTCATCAGCTCCTGTTTATTTTCGGTACTATATAATATACAGGGTGTTACAAAAAGGTACGACCAAACTTTCCGGAAATATTCCTCACACAAAAAGAAAGAAAATATGTTATGTGGACATGTGTCCGGAAACGCTTACTTTCAATGTTAGAGCTCATCTTATTACTTCTCTTCAAATCACATTAATCATGGAATGGAAACACACAGCAATAGAACGTACCAGCGTGACTTCAAACACTTTGTTACAGGAAATGTTCAAAATGTCCTCCGTTAGCGAGGATACATGCATCCACCCTCCGTCCCATGGAATCCCTGATGCGCTGATGCAGCCCTGGAGAATGGCGTGTTGTGTCACAGCCGTCCACAATACGAGCACGAAGAGTCTCTACATTTGGTACCGGGTTTGCGTAGACAAGAGCTTTCAAATGCCCCCATAAATGAAAGTCAAGAGGGTTGAGGTCAGTAGAGCGTGGAGGCCATGGAATTTGTCCGCCTCTACCAAGCCATCGGTCACCGAATCTGTTGTTGAGAAGCGTACGAACACTTCGACTGAAACGTACAGGAGCTCCATCGTGCAGGAACCACATGTTGTGTCGTACTTGTAAAGGCACATGTTCCAGCAGCACAGGTAGAGTATCTCGTATGAAATCATGGCAGTGAATCGAGGAAGTACAGTACATACTGAACTAAAATGAGCTCTAACGTGGAATTTAAGCGTTTCAGGACACTTGTCCACATAACATCTTTTCTTTATTTGTGTGTGAGGAATGCTTCCTGAAAGTTTGGCCGTACCTTTTCGTAACGCCCCGCATTTTTCATTATACAGGATGTTCATGAACAGTCTGAAAATCTTGAAAAGATGTTTCAGGGTAGTTTGTACTGGGAAATAATTGGTAAGAAAAATATTCGATACGTTTCGCCATTTCCGGATTAATTAGCGTTGAAGTTAGCGAATCAGGCCGTTACGCATGCGAATTCTACCAGCTCGCCAGGTACAGTTAGTGTTGTTACTTGTTTTCAAAGCCTAAATTATAGCGTACAGGATTGACCAGCGTTTGACTCGGGCTCGTTCCTTGTTACCTCCATATGTCGAATTTTTGTATCGCTCTCTTGTTCGGTTTTAGGAAACCAAACGAAACGCACGTTTGGCGACACCGTCTCAGGTGGTCCACTTCAGTTGACTAACCTTAGTGCCCAATATAATGAATTTTTTTCTTAGAAATAATTTCTTGGCACCGCCTACCCTGCAATACCATAAGAAGCTTTTCTGAGTGTTTCTGACCACCCTGCACAAAGCGGAGCGCCTCAGCAGCTGCATTAGCAAGACGACTACTACAATATTTTACTGTCTCCTTGGCGAAAGTCCAAGCATTTTTGTTGATGAGTCAGAGGAAGGGGAACTGTGATGTTGTCCTTGCGTCTGGATGTAACTGCTCATTAGTATGCTTCCGTACAGGAGATAATAGATAGAAAGCGTGAGAGAGGTGGTGGGGTTGGGGGGGGGGGGGGGGGGGTAATCAGCCAAGTGCGGCGGAGCGCGGTGGCATGAGGCACAAGGCGGCAGATAGAAGACGCAAGGTGCAAGGCTGCCCACGAATCCGTGGAGACAGACCGCACCGAAGATTTCTGGGCTACCAAGTCGACGTGCAGCGGCAAGAGACTTTACTAACAATAGATTTACTATGTGCGGCAAATTAGGTTGCAATGTTACCTGCTCCATTTAGGATGTCTGCAAGTTTTCCCTGGCTGTACGGCAAATATCGGAGCTGCTCAGAAACCCAAGTCCAGAAGAGAGGTTCAAAGTAATAACTATACGATCCATACACAGTAGTGGAAATCAGTAAAAATGTATGAGTATCTGTTAGGAAATTAACACTGTCGGATGGAATATTTGCACACAGTGTATATGCAACTGTATGAGATCCAGTCGAATGGTACCGTATTTGGCCGAGCGGTTCTAGGCGCTTCTGTCACGAACCGCGCTGCTGCTACGGCCGCAGGTTGGAATCCTGCACCGGGCATGGATGTGTGTGTTGTACATAGGTTAGTTAGGTTTACGTCTAGGGGACTGATGACCTCAGATGTTAAGTCCCATAGTGCTTAGAGCCATTTGAACCAATTTGGTACCGCATTTGGTGTCAGTAGACTGGGGAGACGGGATTAATTTTTTTTAAAATTTCATTCGCCTCGGCTCCATTGATATTAAATTAAGCTGTAGTGGTTACCTATTTCAGGCTGACAACAATTTTCAAGCACACATCTTGCTATTAACCAAACAGGCTGTGTTAGTTAGTAACAACGGATGCATAAACTAAGCTCATTGAGGTTCTTTGTTGCCCACTGTACATTTTTCTGTGCCTTTTGACACCTTTTTGTATGAATAATGAAAACAATTACAGTTGAATTTTACATCAATGTAACTGAGAAGGATGAAATAAAAAATAAAAAATATCAAATTTCCTCAGTACCGAATAGTTGCTGACCGACCATGCCGTGGCAACATGTCTCGTATAAGGAAATATAACAAGACGTCAACTATTCAGGTGCTCGAGGGTGGACCTCGGTATGAAAACAGTCGGCTGTGTGCAGTATTAGTGTGTGCGTATACGCATTTACTGTGAAACAGACCCATTAGTGACAGCGCGGGTTGTGTTCATAAATTACGATCGTGACAACGCCACACGGAGGACACTTGTGATGTGATGAAAAAGCAAAAATCGGCGTATAACGAAATGATAAATTAATCGTCAAATCACGAAGAACTTGAACCATTCAAGTATAGCGGTTGTTAATTTCGTTAGACTAGGCGCACGATATGGAGAGAACGGAAAATAAGGACAACGTAGTAAATCATCTGAAGCATGCAACGGCTACTCTTGGACAATGAAAGGGCCACAACACGTTATTCTACTCCAGTTTTTGCTGATTTACGGTTGCCAGTACCTGCTAGACATGTATGACAAATTTTGTCTCATGATAAACATCGGGAATTCAAGAAACGACCACAAAGACTTGCTCTAACGTAAACAGGCTAGCCCAGAGTTTGCTGAAAAACGTATGTCGTGGAGTCCAGAGTGGTACAAAGTGATTCTAAATGTTGAGAAGAAATTTAATTTAGATGGGATGGGTGGCTTTCAATATCAGTGGAATGAACTGAGAACGGAGCAAAAGGCAAGAAGGAGGATAAATTTTGGTGGTAGAAGAGGTACGATTTTGGCAGCCTTCTGCGCTAAAGGTAAATCACGCTTTCCTTGGCTGAACGCTATAATGATCTGAAACATGTAAACTGGGATGCTACAGACAGAACTGATTAGAATGTTTCAGTAACAAAAGCAAAACGACGATAATGGAATGTAGTCGAATTAAGTCGGGTGATGCCTTGGGAACTAGATTAGGAAATGAGACACTTAAAGTGGTAAAGGAGTTTTGCTATTTGGGGAGCAAAATAACTGATGATGGTCAAAGTAGAGAGGATATAAAATGTAGACTGGCAATGGCAAGGAAATCGTGTCTGAGTAAGAGAAATTTGTTAACATCGAGTATTGATTTAAGTGTCGGGAAGTCGTTTCTGAAAGTATTTGTATGGAGTGTAGCCATGTATGGAAGTGAAACATGGACGATAAATAGTTTGGACAAGAAGAAAATAGAAGCTTTTGAAATGTGGTGCTACAGAAGAATGCTGAAGATTAGATGGGTAGATCACATAACTAATGAGGTTTTGAATAGAATTGGGTAGTAAAGGAGTTTGTGGCGCAACTTGACAAGAAGAAGGGACCGGTTGGTAGGACATGTTCTGAGGCATGAAGGGATCACAAATTTTGCATTGGAGGGCAGCGTGGAGGGTAAGAATCGTAGAGGGAGACCAAGAAATGAATACACTAAGCAGATTCAGATGGATGTATGTTCAGTAAGTACTGGGAGATGAAGAAACTTGCACAGGATAGAGTAGCATGGAGAGCTGCATCAAACCAGTCTCAGGACTGAAAACAACAACAACTAGGGGACAAAAGCATAGTGTTTCAACAATGTTCCATCTGTGCACGTTTCTGCTACAACTAAAGAGTGGTTTGAAGACATATTGCCTTGGTTTTCACGTAGCCTGGATTTGAAATTACATGCAAGGCCTTTGGGGACTACCTTGAATGAGTGCTTGTAACAATGGAAGGCAAGTTGAGGCGGTAAGTGAACTTAAAAGAGCGATGTGAGATAGGTGGGTGACAGTTGCACAGCAGGAACTACAAACACTAACGAAATAAGTGCCGTAGACTATTTATAGGTAATTCGGAAGAACGGATGTTGGAGAAAGTAGTAACAATACAATAATAAAACAGGACAGTGAGTGCCTTTATGCCAATATCCACCCAGGAAACGCGAACGACTTTTTTTTTTTTTGTTACTCGTGTTATGAAAGAAACTACTGTACGTAATTCCGTCATGATTGTTTATGTTTTATTTGTATCTACAACTTTTGTTATAAATTCGATATATGTTTCTTCAGGCATTACAAATTAATTTCTTTGGAAATCTGCCTTTATACTGATTTCCACAACTGTAGCTTAGCGAGAGTAAGGAACCCTATAAAACACGCATTCAAATTTGCAATAATTGTTATAAAGAAAATATGAAACTTGTAATCCTGATGGCAGCAGAATTCATACACTGCGCTGCTCCCCCTCAGGTAAGAGTGAAAAAAAAAGAAATAAAAGGAGTTCAGTAGCTCATAATGAAGTTGGCGAGGTACGTTTACGAAAGGTATTCTGGCACTCAGACACGATCGTCCTCCTTAAAACCAAATTAAGATTAGAAGCTACGCGAGTAAATAATTATCTTAAGTGAAAGCGTTAGGCGGCATACCCTATTTTGTTTCCCAGCCAGCGACATGGAGGTTGCGGTTCATCGCTTAATATCGAGGTTTTGCGCATAAAAGGACGGCTCTGCAGCGTACAGCGAGTGCTGTATTTACTGCTAATGCCATCTATATCTTTCCGCTACTCCACTTATTGGGCCCCTCCACGAACTTGCTTTCGCTTGTATTGCTCTCCGGCTGTTTAACTGTATATCTCGTGTTGGAATTTGCAGTAAAGACTTGATTTCCTTAGTGTGCTGCTATGCTGCTAGACCAGAGGACTATTTTTCTCTACGCGTTTCATTGTATGTGTTTGTATCTATTTCTGTAATGTGTCTACAGCGCAACTCTTATAAACTGTTGATCTTCTAAAGACAAGACCTGATATCAAAGTTTTCGTTGGTACAGTATTGGCCATTAAAATTACAACACCAACTGAGATAAAAAATAATGAAGTTTTACTTAGAGTGTGTATAGCTACAATGATATGAATACAGGATTAAATCTGCAGTTGTCTTGTGGGCCTGGAGTATTCTAATACTAGCTTCTACTAACTCTGAGAGTAGCCAGCTCGAACAGCGCCTAGGCATCTTGTCGGACTTACACTGCAAGACCGATCAGGATATGTCATACCCTGCTGTTTCAGTTCCACGCCAATAAAACATTGTGCCAAGCGACTGGAGGCGTTCCAGACTATCAGCAAACCATGATCAGATGTTTTCTGTAGACGACATAACTGCAGAAAGTGACAGCCTAGTTAATAGTACCAAGGAATATCAGGACAACAGGGACAACGTTTGCTTTTGCGATGTCTCTTCGCAAGATATCGTCACGGACACCTCAAATATATGACACAAACATTCGCTTTCACCCAACGTACGTCTATCGCCGGCTGTCGGTATTACTGGCTACGCTAAAGAGAGCTGACCATATGGTGAACACAACGCCTCCCTGCAATCTGACAACGTTCAACTGCGTCCACCCTGATGCAACAAGTACTCTGGTGCGCTGTTGTGTTACTGGAATCAGAGCTGTCGGTGCTCCTCTCCCCGCTCCTTCATTAAGGGAAATTGCACACAATCGACGACGTGGTGGCAGCCCAAGGTGTTCCAGACTTTGACACACTGTCCACGTGGATACACGTCTTGCTCCAAAAAGGAAGTTTCCTGTCTCAAGGTCCATGAGGTGCTTGGCCCTCAATAGGTAGAGAAGTAGTACATCTAGCCTCCCGGGCATAATTCACGCTGAGTGTTGGACATTCTGTATGGCCTCTCGTATGGTATTTCGGAATTCACCTACTACATCTTAGCATTATAATCGTGGAAACTGGACCAATGCGAGCCGAAATACCAAGAAACGAGAAAATCCGTTCACGAAATACCACTGCTGTTGAATTCCAACGCGTACTAGTAAACGTTTCTTCCCCTTCTTGCACGCGGCACAACACAATTTTCTCACAAAAAATCTATATTGCAATACAATTTCTGAATAGAAGACCAAGAGTGTATTGAAATTCCGATGTGTCTTGGTAAACAGTTGCTCGTCCTCTTGCACGCGGCAAACACAACGTACTCACAAAAATATCTGCATTAATATACGATTTTTAGATA
This sequence comes from Schistocerca americana, assembly GCF_021461395.2. Classification (NCBI taxonomy): domain Eukaryota; kingdom Metazoa; phylum Arthropoda; class Insecta; order Orthoptera; family Acrididae; genus Schistocerca; species Schistocerca americana. The sequence continues at coordinate 204,747,229 of NC_060125.1, read as the reverse complement.
AGAAACCAAGCCAGTTGTCTTTCCTTGTTTACGGAATATAGATGGTGTTAATCCTATGTGCGTTGTAAGGTTGTTATGAAACATAATGACTGGCTTATTCTAGCCTATCACCTTCACACCCCTTAATGGTATTTCAACACTCTCACTACTGGCCCAATGCATGACCATGTCCAAAGAATTCAGGCATTTTAGTTGTGTTCAAAAATTTATATCTCGGAAAATATCGAGAGTATAAACACAAAATTGATACTATTTTAAGCCCATTTTGTCGTCCATCACATGCTGTGTTTAACATGCAATCATGAACAAAATCTTATCTGGTATAACACGGAAAAATTCTATTGTTACAAGTGACATCGTTTTCTAAAATTGAGAAAAATCATACATTCGAATTGGTAGAGTAAATGAGTTCATAAATACATAATGATCAGTGCTGAGTACCGTATTTAAATACAACAGCACTTTCTACATGACTGCATTTTAGTGTGAAATATTTTAAAACAGGGTTCCATACACAACACCACACAGTACTGTTCGCAATGGTAACGTGTCTCCTTGCGAGATGCGCTCCTATTTTCTGTCTTTCATTTTGAAGATCAAACATAACATACACGGGAGGCATATTTTTTGGTTGTGCGTGGTAAATGTTGCAGGAAATGTCTGTGTATCTGTTGGCCTTCATGTCTGTTTTAGTTATTTGTAGCTCCTGTAAAATTGGTCATTAAATCAGTTATTATCATATTCTTGGTCTGAATTGAACTGTGTAACCAAAATGCTTTCGATACTCCTAGAAAGAACCACCAATTTACGGGGTCTGTGCCTGAACACGTTGTGCTACAATCACCTTCAAAGACACCTGCGTCGTCCAAATTATCTTCACCATCTAGGGAGTCGACAAACTATCCAAAATTCAACAAATCGGTAATTTCTCGTTCGATAGTCAAAGATACGAAACGAAGTCGTAGCGCTTTTCAGTCATCAAAATACGTTGGCCCGTAGAACCAACGGGCTTGGCATATTAAGAATGTAGAGCGATGCGTAGCATTTACGGGCTTGGTGCTGAGAGAGTAATGGCCAACATCGTGTATACATTGTCTTGTTATTGTCTGGTGGATTAATACTGTATTGAGCGTTGAACAAAAATATGGCTCTGAGCACTATGGGACTTAACATCTAAGGTCATCAGTCCCATAGAACTTAGAACTACTTAAATCTAAGTAACCTAAGGACATCACACACATCCATGACCGAGGCAGGATTCGAACCTGCGACCGTCGCGGTCACGCGGTTCCAGACTGTAGCGCCTAGAACCGCTCGGCCACTCCGGCCGGCAACAAAAATATGAATACAAAGTGAGAAATGCATGCTTAACTATAAATGCCGATACAGAACCGGGCTGTCGATTTCGCTGTTGTAATTGGGCTCAAACGACATCTACTCATAGTCCTCAACACGTTGCAGGTGAGACGTGTTGAGAACGGAGTTCTGTATTGTTGTGAGTTCATAATGTCGAAGCTAGTATGTTAGAACGAGGGCCAGTTGCTGAGGCTCGTACGGTGACAGCTTCCATCGACCCCAATTCAATAGTCTGGGAATTCCGACATTGCCCTCACAGTATATATTTTCCTTAATGTCGTTTGTTGTTAGCAGTACTAGCCCATTCCCAAGAGTTAGCGCGTTTCACTCAGTTGACACCAGGCAGATATCAAATCTGCATGTGGAATGAACTTCCTTGACTCTTGTGCAGAAAGGAGTGCAGTATTTTGCTGCACCCATTTTCAATAAGCCATCATAAGAACTCAAAATTCTTAGCAGTAGCCCAAACTCTTTAAACTGGAGAGTTTCCTCATGGCTCACTCCTTCTATTCTGTCGAGGAGCCCCTAGAAGAGCTAAAAAATTAAGCAACTTCCAGTGTTACATTGTTGACTTACTTTATTTATACTTAGGACTTGTAGCCTGAATATTTGTTTTTATATTTCATTTTATCTGTTTATACTATGGTGTTATAATTTCATGTATTGACTCGGTCCATGACCATGGAGACTTCCCCTTAATTTGGTCCCACGGAACAATAATTAAATAAATAAAATAAAAATAAATAAGCCAAGGTAGGAGAAATATTATAACTCATACAGATAAATTGGAAAAAGGGATCCACCAACACGTAGAGCGTACGAAAGTGTGTCTGCAGCGATCTTGATAGACGGTCATTGAGTATCTGTCTCCCTGTCTCTCTCTCTCTCTCTCTCTCTCTCTCTCTCTCTCTCTCTCTCTCTCTCTCTGTCTCTCCCTCTCTTTGCTGTGGCACTAAAGGAACTGATATAGGAATGCGTATTCAAATACACATATGTAAACAGTAAAAATATGGCGCAGGGGTCGCAACGCCTACACAAAACAAAAAGTGAAAAGAGTACGGCGAAGTTGTTACATCGGTTACTACTGCTACAATGACAGTTTATCAAGATTTAAGTGAGGTTGAACGTGGTTTTACAGTCGGCGCACGAACGGTGGGACACAGCATATCCGAGGTAGCGATGAAGTGGGGATTTTCCTGTACAAAAATTTCACGAGTGAACCGTGAATATCAGGAATCCGGTAAAACATCAAATCTCCGACATCCCTGCAGCCAGAAAAAGATCCTGCAAGAACGGGACCAAAGATGACAGAAGAGAGTTGTTCAACGTGATAGAAGTGTACCGCTTCCGCAAATTGCTCTAGATTTCAATGCTGGGACATTCAACGAAACATCATAGACATGGGCCTTCGGAGCCGAAAGCCCACTCGTGTACCCTTGATGACTGCACGATAACAAAGCTTTACGCTTCGCATGGGCCCGCCGACACCGAAATTGGACTGCTGATGACTGGAAACATGTTGCCTGGTCTCGTTTCAAATTGTATCGTGCGAAGGGACGTGTAAGATTACGGGGACAACATGATGAATCAATGGACCCCGCATGTCAGCAGGGGACTGCTCAAGCTGATCCTGTCTGATCATCTGCGCCCATTCATGTCCACTGTGCATTCCGTCGGACTCAGGAAATTCCGGCAGGACAACGCGGCATCCCACACGTCCGGAATTGCTACAGAGTGCCTCCAGGAACACTCTACTGAGTTCAAACACTTCCACTAGCCACCTAACTCCTCCGACATGAACATTATTGAGCATATGGAGCCTTGCTGCGTGCTGTTGAGAAGAGATCTCCTCGTACTCTTACGGATTTGTGGACAACCCTACAGGATTCATGTTGTCACTTCCCTCCAGCACTAACGCAGACATTAATCGAGTCCATGTCACGTCGTGTTGCGGCACTTCTGTGTGCCCGCGGGAGACGTACACGATATTAGGCGGGTGTACCCAATTCTTTTACTCTTCTCTGTATATCAGCTCCGCAAGTCAATGTAGAACTCAATGTCACAGTCAGCGAACCCGGTCCCTGTTAGCACCAAAACAGCATGGAAGCAGATCCAGAAGCTGGCCACTGCAGGACGAGCTTAAGTTCCAAACCCACCCTTGACTGACTCAGATCCTTCAGTGTATGCTGCAAAACAGGAGATACTTCGTCTCTCTCCAAAACAAGAAAAGTCGATGGAGAGTGCAGAAAAAATGGTCTCCGTCGGGAAGTGCGCTGTCTCCGCAGTTATTTAATATCCACACAAATGACCAGCCAATTACCTCTTCAACTAAGGCATTCATATACACTGATGATGCAGCACTCGCTGCCCAAGGTGAGACCTTTGAGGAAGTAGAGGTGAAACTGACAACAGCTCCTGAAAATTTGGCCCAGTATTACAATGAAAACCAACTGAAACCGAACCCTGGAAAGACCCAAGTCTGTGCATCCTATCTTAGAAATAGGGAAGCCAGAAGGAAATTGATCATCACTTGGAGAGGAGAACAACTACTCCACTGCGAAACTACTAAATACTTTGGGGTGAAGATGGACCGTTTCCTCACATTCAAAGTCCACCGTGAAGAAACGAGCCTCAAAGTAACACCGCGGAACAACGTCGTCCGCAAACTTACAGGAACCACCTGCGGTGTCCAGCCAAAAGTGCTTGGAACATCTGCCTTTGCGCTATGTTTCTCCGCTGCAGAATACGCAGCACCCTTCTGGCGAAACTCGGCAAATGCTAAACATGTAGATAGAGCCCTGAACGAGACCGGAAGCATTGTTACAGGTTCTTTACGACCTACTCCTGTCAAATAAGCTGTACGAAATTATGGGTACAGCTACCGCCACGCATTCGAAGGAAAGCTGCAACAGAAGTGGAGAAGAAAAAACGTGAAATCGCCCCCAGAAATGATTCTTTCGGACAGGACCCTCAACAGCCAACACTGAGGTCAAGAAAAAGCTTCCAACAGAAAACTATGGCAATTCGTTCATCTCCTAGAACTCACAGATAGGAGCTTTGGCGAGACCCCCTAGGTGAAAATAAACACATAACGCTCAAGGAGGAAACAGCCGAAGGTTCACACCTGTCATACGAGGCCTGGTAGACTTCGAACAGACAGTGAGTTGGGGTGTCAAGGTGCAAAGCCAACCTCAGGAAGTAGGGCTTCAGTAATGAGGATGAAACTTGTCAGTGCGGTGACGTACAGGACGAACAAAATCTGGTAGTCTGCAGGACCATACCGGCTGCATGCACTATCTGTGATCTTGCTACAGCCAGCGAAAGTGCTGTGATAACCGCCGAATACTGGGCCCGTCAAAAAATATAATCATCTTGCTGCTTGTTTGTATATATAATTGAATGTGTGTCATAAATACTACAGTACATGTTTAATTTTGCAAATTTGTTAAGTGAAACAATACTTATTAGTTTTTTGTCCTGGACTCAAAAAATCAAATAAATAAACTGATGCTCATAACAGAAAAACATGGTGCTGAAGCTATAACATCTGTAATTTGCAGAATCGGTAAAAAGTCATTTGGTCAGATGAGCCTCCTTTCACGCTGTTTGCAATTCTTGGACAAGATTCCGTGCCCAAGAGTAATGTGGCGTGGGTTTGTTGATGATCTGGGAATCATATCATGGTACTCCATGGGCCCCATGGTTTCTCTGCAAGGTCGCACTAATGGCGAGGATTATGCGACCAATTTGGCTTATCAGATGCATCTATGGTACAATGTTTGTTCCCTAATGGTGATGTTGTCTTCCAAGACCACAGGGCCCTATTCACACTCTCGCATCGACCACGATTGGTTTTGTAACCACAGAGATAAATTGTTGCGTCTTCCCTGGAAACACACATAAGTCACATGAATCTAATATTATTGAGCCCTTGTGACCTACTTTGGTAAGACGAGTACGTGATCGCTGCGCACCTCCACCATCGTTACCTTAACTTGCCACTATTTTACAGGAAGTATGATCTAAGAATCCCTTTAAAACCATACAGAACCTGTATTTGTTCACTTCAAAACGACTGGAATTTTTTTTGAATGCCAAAGGGCTTCTTCCTACACCGTATTAGGGCGGTAATGTATTGTGTTCCTGGTCTGTCCATTTGTTTGTCGAATCCCTTTACCTTCAAGTGAATCTACTGACACAAAGGAGATGTAAATACGAATGGTGAGATGTGGTTACTGCACGTTGTGTCGGATTTGACTCTCTGACACAAACAGCTTATTTAAAATTTTATCCGGTTTTCTATACGGATAAGGCATCAACCCAAATGGTGATGTCCGACATCGTGCGCCGAATCCTTCAAAATTGGATCCACAACAGTCCGTAACGGCACGAAGGTGACGCCGAGGAGGTCAAGAGATCTTGTTGGCCGTATCTCGTTAGGCCTACCGGGCGGATAGTCTCCAATCTTGTTTGTAAGTTTGTTGCTGGGAATCCCCAGTACGACGCGGCAACAGGACCTGGCGCTGATGGAGCCCCGGGACTGGAGCCGTGGCGTGGCGTCCATTAGGCGATTGCCTGTTTGAGACGCAGGTCGCAAAGTAAACCCTGCGTTTGTCCACACGGAAACGCCTCGCTCTCAGGTCAATATAATTTCAAACAGCTGACTTCACCGCCTGTCTTCCTGAGGGCTACGACAAATCGTAACGCATATTGCATTTAGGTCTGCACCTCGAACTGTTCGAGGACACAACAAAGTAACGAGACAGCACAGACAAAGTAAAGCGAAAATTCTTTTTGTCTTGTCATACACGAGACCGTTTTGGTCCTATTTCTGTTACCGGGATAGGAATCATGGGTCACTAACATGAATCACTGAACACTGTTTCTACTGTTTGTCTAACGCACAACAATATTAACAATAGTAGCCAACAAACGTGACCAACGGTGTAAGTATAAAGTACTTTGTTTTGTTACGACGAACAATGTGTTCTCTTCCATAATATGAAAGAAACACAACGTTGACATTTAATATTGAAAGAGAAATTTCGATGCGATATTTAGTCAACATTTGGTCTTCTGTACACAACTGCGAAATAGATTTAGTAGTAGTCCATTTACATGATATCGTACAATTATATCAGAATATCGAGATGAACTGTATCTACATTTGCAAGACTGACAAACTGGACATATGGATAACCTAAGATTTCCCAGCCATACAGTAACAGAGACGTCTTACACCCTAAGCATAAAGACTAGACAAAATACCTAATCGTTCTTAATACTGTTTAGGAGTGTTCACTTTGAAAGGATGTCCCGTTACAACACAAATTATGTAGCAAGTAGAGAAGTACGCTGTAACGGGTAGGTTCTATTGCTTCGTTCTGTCCCATGGCCTTATTAGTGAATGGCTGTTGTCATCATATTTTTTTTGCAGTATGCTGTATTGTTTGTAGGCCTACCAAATATTGTAGGTGTAGCTGCGAGTACGCAAAATTTTTGTAACAACAATCTGCTGTAATAAAAGTCTATGGTGAAGTGGTATCTTTTAATTAGCATATTATCTACTCTATGATGACGATGTTCTCCAGTGCTGTAATTTGGCATCGTCGTAACTGTGAAAATTTTCCGTCCCAATGTCGTCAAAGAAGAGGTGTAACAGGATCAGCCTAATCTGTTTTGCGTCACATACAAATACTGAAGTTTAATTAAATTGCTGCTACCACTTCAGAAAATATATCTTGTAACAACACGGCTACTACAAGGCAGTAACATGCACATAAAGAGACTACCTTGCGAAACATACAAGTAAGGAACAAATTTTATTAAGAGTTTTTTAATTTCAGTTCATAATATGATTTCGAATGTGCATCATTGTTCTGTGATTGTATCTACAGTCCAGTAGGATTAGCATTCAAATCGAAAATAATTGGTGCAAACGGTTTTATTGTTGTCATGGCTTCGTTTGTGTCCCAGTATGACTATTCTAGGTTTTCCCCCTCGGCGGAGTTGTGGAAAAGTGCTGGGAGGCAAAAATATACCCGGGAAAGGGGTGTTTTTTCGATTTTGTGATTATATCTCGTAAATGACTCACAATATCGAAAACATAGTGGAATAAACAATTGTAGGGCATAACATTCTGCATTGAATGAGATCATTTGCAAAGTTTTTGGACTACCCGTTTCCATACTAGTGCTCCTTAAAACTGGACCAATTTTACATGTTCATGAAAAATTTTCGTTTTAACCTCTCTTATTTTGGTAATATCGATGGACCTAAACCACCTATCAATAAATTCGTTCATAAAAAAGATATGGAGAGGTATAGTCTGCTTTCGATGAAACCAAAAGTGAATTTATTGAAATACTCATTTGTGTACAGCTCCTCATTAAAGTTCACCATTTCTCATCAACAATGAAGACAATTTCAAACTTAGTTTTCCAGTAATTCTTATGTACACTCTTTTAAGTACTGAACTATAGCAACCCATTGTCTTGTATTTATTTAATATAATAATAGAATAAGATATTAAAATTTCCAAAAATTTGTAAAATTATATTAATAACGTTTTTCATATATCGAGGGTTAAGAACTGAGACCTCGTATCTGACAGATGTCAAAAAAAGTTCTTCCTCAGAAAACTTGTAAGTGGAAATAATATATGTTATAACAAAATGATCCAAAGAAGACAATGCACAAACGGAGAGTAATAAATGATTATGCTCTAAATAAAAAATGCAAAGCAATCAAATTTTTTATTAAAAGGTTATGTTTTTTAGCTCCCCTGTAAAATTCGTCTTTTGTCAGATACGTGGTCTCCGTTCCTAACCCTCGATATAATATAGTGATACCCATTCAACTGATATGAAGGAGGCAGGAAGAGAAAGACAGTTCTTGAAGATAAGTAGTGGTTATTATAATTCATAATTACAAAATTTTACATAAATGTATGATATGAAAAGGGTAAAAGTAGTTATGTACACAAATTTCACATACGTCGACGTTTGACTCATTGCACCACTCGGCTCCTCAAAGTCAGAGTCCGACGCCCCGTCACTGGGCTCCTCAAAGTCAGTAATTTTCGTCACCTCATATATACAGTCCAATTCTTCGTCAACATTTGGTTCGTCAGTTTCACCTGGTTTAAGGGAGTTAGTGCATGAGATCCCCTTGCAGTTGACACAAATTAATGAGCACTTAATACCAGCCGTCCGATACCCGCAACTACCTGACAGCCCTTGTTGCATTTGCAGGAAATTCTTCAGAGAAGAGACTGGAGCTGGTTCTTTGGAGATACGTACGGTGCCAAGGCCAAACTCTGAAGCCTGCCTTCCCCAGAGGAGCGGATCCATCTGGTGTTCAATCAACATTTGTACATATAGGTAGGTCCTCGAGCAATGCTGGAGAGCTGCTTCCGACGTTCGTGATAGGGATGCCAGGATGAATCTAAATTTCACAATCGCTCTGGAAAACAGGTCGAATCGCAATTGGTCTTAAATGTCTCCTGCCATATCTCCATAGAGGTTTGTTAAAAATTCGACAGTAGCTTCAACTTGAGTGTCATGCTCTAAGAAAGGTTTGATGTCTTCTAGATGACATTTATTTTTGACCAGTTGATTGACCACCTTCCTTTTGCCCTGAAAGAAGAGTGCTGAAGTTGTGTCACATCCAATTATGGCACGGAGAAGTATGAGTGGCCTTCTGATGCTGTTCGAACCAAATACTTTTGATGAGGTCTTTCCTCTTCCAGGTTTCAAGAAATATATATTAGCTGATGGTGTGGCTAGGGCATTGAGCATGATGAGAAGGTCCGTATCCTCACCAACAACCACAACCTTCTCATGTTCCTGTGATACCTCAAGCGCTGTGGCAACAATTAGGTGGTCTGCGTCTCCATTAGCTTGCTTTACTGAGAAGCTATCATTTTCAAGCCTCGAAATACGCAAGTTAATGAGACGTGCTTTATTTCTGTCATTGGAAAGGAATTGCCCCTGAGTCATAGTCACCATCACTAACTTGGTAAAGATGACCTCAGGAGCAGTGTGTCTTTTGCCTCGGCGGAGGCGCTCAGCATATTTGATGCTTTCGGTGGGCAGGTCTTCTGTGTAGCCATCGTACACCACACTTGTCGCACTTCCGCTGTAGTGTCTTTTTAAATATTCAATGTATTTGGTTAACATTAACTGGAATGTTTCCCATTCTTCCATATAAACCGGTGGAGAAGAAATCGGTCATCGATGACAAATGCAGATTCTTCCATGTTTACATCATTCAGTGGTGTGAACAAGTCATATAACACTGTCTTCGGAGTATTCCTCATTCTATATGCATCGAAAAGAGGGAGAGGATGGGGTGCCACCTCATATCCGAAGAATTCTTTAAGCTCTTCGTAAGATTTCTTAAGCAGTGCTATGCAGTGGAGTATGGTTTCAGGGTTGACTGGTACATCCTCCCCATGAATGGTCACCTTAAATTTAAATCCCTGTATACTCATCACTCTTTTTCTTTCGGACCAACTTGATCTTGTCAAAGGTTTGACCAACTAGGGCGAGTATTGAGGATTTGCCAATTACAAAGGCTCTGTGACAGTTGATAGAGTCATCAACGACTATTCCTGTGCTGATGGACATAACAAATTTAGTAAGAGGAAAATGATCATGGGACTGAAACCACTCAATTTCTGAAAGTCTGCACTGTCACGCTGAACTCTAACACCCCTCGCATCAACATGTTGCTCTGAGGTAGTGAGTGATACGCCACAAAACTCTTCAACTTGGTAGTAACAGTGGGCATGGTCAGAATCCATCTTCTCAGAGTACTGTATGAAATGCCACGACCGTGACTGAGCCCTCCGGTACTTTTCAACGAGCGCATTAGTGTTTGCTCAATCGTCATGTCAGACCATATCCCACTCCAAAACTTATCAGACCTTCTGATAGTAAACCTGCCTCTGGGTGCAATCTGTGTATAATCTTCTCATACTTTCTTTTCAAGGCTCATTATGTCTTGTAAATACAGCTGTGCAGATTTAGCATACAGAAAATGTCCACTGGCATGAAAATGGGGCAGCAGTTCCCAGACGCCACTCCTCTCAGCCTGAATGAACTGCTTCATCAGAGTAGTCATGTCGAAGTAGAGAACCCACAACTTTAATTTTTTTCAATCTTTAGTCACGATAATGTTATTTTTGAGTTCCCTGCATAAAACTGACCTAGAGACCTAGATTTGTAAATGCGAAGTTCCTTACATGCATAGCAATGAATGCACAAACTTAGCCGTACAGAAACGGGTGGTCCACTTCACTTTTGGTCTCATCAAACGCACAATTTATTCTTCTATATCGTTTGTATGAACCACTTTATTAATAGATGGGTTAGTTTCAACGATATTACCATAATACAGAGGATAAAAGGAAAATTTTTAATGAACAAGTAAAATTGGTCCAATTTTGAAGAGCACTAGTATGGAAACGGGTGGCCCTAAAAATATGCGGATGGTCTCATTTAATGCAGAATTTCATGCCCTATAATTTTTAAGTCCACTACTGTTTCGATATTATGAGTCATTTACGATATATAATCACGAAACCGAAAAAATACTCCTTTTTCGGGTACATTTTTGCCTCCCCCAACACTTTTCCACACTCTGTCGAGGGGGAAAACCTAGGATAATCATATTGTGCCACAAATGAAACCATTAAAACAATAAAACATTCTGTAGCAATTATTTCCGATTTGTCTAATTTTTAGGTTTACCCCTACTGGAGTAGTAGTGACGCCATCTGTTAGTAGTATAAGGAATTGTTTGCATAAATATTGTCTCATCTGTCTGAGCACTTTAGTATTTGCAGATAATCAACTACGTAAAACGTTACGCTATACTGAAAATAGAATGTGTGAAAGAAACCAAAGTACGTAAAACGTTTATTGCTCTTGTACGAGAAATGCACTAGTTACACAAAGACTTTCTTTAATATAACAATATCGAGAGTAGTAGCCTCTGGCAGCCGGTTCGGGTTCTGAAACTCAAGGATTAAGGACAGCGTAGACTCCCGATTTCCTTTATTATCACAAACCCCCATTACCAAATATTTTTGCAGTCAAGGACAAAGCTTCTTTACGAATATGTTGCCTCCGGCATTCCAGTAAATTATTCAGTTTAGTAACTACACTACTTGATCTGTTTGAATAGTGGCTAAATAACACTTTAAAGTTCGTGTATGATTGTATGAATCATTACTGTTGTTATTACGTTACTAAAGTCTTATGTGATTCAGCGCTGCAACAGAACTCGTCATTATCGGCTTCATATCAAACTTCCATTTGTCATAGCAATTTTGTTTCATTTATAATTACAAATTATCAGCACTTGAACACTAGAGAGGAATATTATTACCACACATACTGAAAGTCACTTGTGACACGGCGTTGGGTGCTCCGATGTCTTCACGCCACATTTTCATAAGATTAACACCGTCTATTGCAAGTCCCAACGGTCGCTCTGTAGACTCTTTTGCATCCTGCGCCACAGTCGACTTGGACAAGACGCTTACTCCAATTCTTTGAAGTATAGTTTGAGGCATTCACACTACTGAATCCGAAATCTCCGTTGTACAATAATGGAAGACCTGTCTGACCACCGAGATAAGATAAGGAATCTGTAATATTGCGATAATATAGTTTGTAATGAAATGCGTTCTTGCTGTTGTGGGTGCTGTTACTTTTCCTTCTTACTTTCGTCAGTGTAACGTTTGCTTGTACTGGATGTGGAACGTTTTTTACGGCTTCTTTCATTTCCTGTTCTTGAGAGCACGGTTGGTTGTTAGAACGCAATGAAATGAAATGGAGTTAATCAAAGAGCGTGCGTCATCTGCGAGAAAGAAAGACCCGTGCAGGCGACTTCATAAACAGACAATGCCGTTTCAGAAGTAGTCGTCAGAAGCAAGAAATTCTCACGAACTTACAATTTATGGGAATTTCACGAATTTAGCAAAAATCTCTGGATATTCTGTGTTTTTAGCTTAACACTGGAATTAAATGTCCGCCCCTGGTAGCTGAGTGATCTGCGCTACGTAATGTCATGCCTAACCTCCCGGATTCGATTCCCTGCTGGGTCGGAGATTTTCTCCGCTCAGGGTCAGGGTACTGTGTTGTCCTTATCATCATCATTTCATCCACATCGACACGGAAGTCACCGAAGTGGTGTCGACTCGAAAGACTTGCCCCAGGCGAATGGGCTACCCGCCGGGAGGCCCTATTAACACTGCATTTCCATTTTTTTATAATTATATTTTATTGAGCTTTGTAAGTGACGAATTTTCAAATACTTAATATTTCAAAATGTGTTAATTACTTGAACAGTAGCTCACGTAAATTATAGATGGTTAAAATCTGCACATGAACAACAGTCGAGAGGAAGGAAGAAACTGTGAACTGCTCCGCTCATCACTAATCACAACTAATTTCTGAGTAGCTTCTTCTGGCATCGTCTTCCTCACCATACGTATAATTCTCAGGTCTTTTTTTTTCAAGTTTGAATACCCATTCTGGAAGAGAGCTCCTGCATCGAAATGTGAAGTTGAAAACTGTGTACAGTGCCGTATACCAAACAGATGAATGTGGTGGAGTGATCCTTTTTCGTTAATTCTGTTTCTAAGAATACCAGATCCCTGGAAGTCATCATACTAATGCTGCGCAACACCATCTATATTTTTCATATGGCCTTAAATCGAGAACGGCTGGCCGCTGTGGCCGAGCGGTTCTAGGCGCTTCAGTCCGGAATCGCGCTGCAGCTACGGTCGCAGGTTCGAATCCTGCCTCGGGCATGGTTGTGTGTGATGTCCTTAGGTTAGTTAGATTTAATTAGTTCAACATCTAAGGGACTGATGACCTCAGATATTAAGTCCCATGGTGCTTAGAGCCATTTGAACCATATCAATTGAGGACGAAGCGGTATGTCGTAAACATCCGACCTCAGTGATTTGAATCCACAGAGCTATCAGATGGCGCGGAAACTGAACGCTATGTTTTACCTGCTATTGTAGATATTCCACAGTATTTTCAATGGAATTAAGATTCGGTGATTCAGCAGGTCAGTCGAATTGTGGAGGGTATTCAGTATTCATCAGACCTGGAACGTATGTGGGTACTCTTGTAAACACACCTGGAAGACGGAAGTGTCTACAGCACACTGATGATACAGGATGTGGTGATCGAGACTGTTGGAATAAAAATCCTGGTTCACATTAACAGGAAGTCATGGTACGAACACCTCTTCAAACATTGCTTAATTTCTAAACTCTTAGGTGCTAGAACGCACCTCAAACTATACAGATCCCTCCTACCCTACCCCCTCCCACCCCCAGCATAAAATCATGACGCGATTTTCAAAAAGGTATGATAACGTGCAATGAGAAAGTTTTTCTACAAAATAAGGCTGTGAAATTCACACCCCTAAAACATAATTTTACGATTAAGGCAATAACAACACAGGAACTGATGTAAACAGGTGTTACCATTCGTCCCCATAGCAATGCACTTCGCTCTCCTGTTCGAAACATAACTGCGCCATGCTGCTATACCACTAAGCTTGTTGGCAGAGGTACACAAAAGACAGTCGGCAGTTATCGATATATACCGATGACAACCACGAATCTTAGCTCGACTTACCTTCGGTATGTCGTACTCACACACACACACACACACACACACACACACACACACACACGGACGCACGCACAAGCACATGCACAGACTTTGCCCCATGTCACTGACCATCGCATCTAGTCGGGTTCACTCGTGCCGGTGCATTATAACTACGTTGCGGTTTAATACACGTATGCTCTTCAAATTCCATTGACTACTGGATCCATAGGGAGGTGCCGTAATGATACCATGTCGTGTTCCGACCGAAATTAAGCCCTGCCTCCAAAACAAAGCAGAACCACTTCCGCCCTGAAGGTCATCGTCCACACACTTACGGTAAGGGCTCCATTGGACAATCGGAGCATTCACCGTCTAGCATCATTTGAAAAGAGGCAAAAACCGCAATTAGTCGGACTACGCTACATGCAACCTGCCACTTGTGTCCAGTGTATATGGTGTTTGGTTAATTGTAGAGGTTCATCTTAATATTCCGTTGTGAGCAGCAGAGTATCACGAGGTACATGACTCTAAATATTCGTGTATTTCCCTTCGCAGCGTTCTCACTGAAGGCGACTGGGTCGGAACTGCTATAATTGACGGTAAGAATTTATGTCGTGTTTGAAATCGATTGTCATAGACAAAGTGTTAACACTCGTCTACGGCACCAGAGGGTTAATATCTTTTCACTATCAACGTTATTACGCAACGTTACATGTTTGTGGGGGGTATCCTATTCTTTGTAGATACGCTGGACAGTCAAGGTTGATAAACGATCTTCATTCACTGTGTGGTTATAAGTACGCGCAGATGTTATAGATCCCTTCTACCATTCAATCACGTTTCCATGTCGTCTCAGCTTGGTGCGCTGATTCCACAAAACCGTCGGATGCATATATAGTTCTGTACTGGCATGCCTTACGTCCGCGATGAATCGACAGACGCCCGCTTGATACTAGTTCTACTCCACTTCATACAATTCCAAATCACAGCATCCTCTTCATGGACGTCGAGCTATATTTTATTTGGTGGATTCACTTAGGTACATTAGATAATGCCTGGGATTATAGCCAATCATAGTGTGAACAAGAACTCATTGCAAGGATTACTTACACGCACCGCGCTATTGCAGTGAAGGTTTTCCGAAGTAGGATATTACATAACATTCCTACTCCGAGCTAATAGTAAGCACACCAACTGTGTCTCCTAATAACTTCATCAATGAAGTATATGTTCGAGACCATCAACAAATCCTTAACGCTCGTTTTAAACCGCATTTCGTTGCTAGCTTTACCACCGGGAAAAATTTACTACTTTCTGACATATATAAATGTCTATGAATAATTTTATTACCATTAGCTTTAGATCCGTGAACTGAGCTGTTGCAAGGGAAACACATATATTGCCTGTAAGAGGTTTTATTAAAGAAGTATAAAGAGAAGCAACAGTAGAACCAGCCCTTTTAACAAGCTTCTGGAGGCGTTCTTGAAATAAAACCACAATTAATTCCTGTCTTAAGCTTTTTCAGCCTGAAAACTTGAGCTAGACTTGACAAGAGATTCGTTCGGTCTTCGAAAAATGAGGCCCTCTCGTTGGCTATTGCCGGAAAAAGCTACAGAAATGTGTCTTGATTACAGATATATATCGCGTTCACTCCCACGTATTGGAGAATAAAATCTGATTACTGGTTTGCCTGACTCCCGTTAGGTCCCCGCCGATATCGGCGTTGTCTTAAGAGAGCGTTGTACGATTTAGTGAGCCAAGGGAAACAACGTGGGCCATTTCAAAGAAACAGGTCTGAAAGAGAAGTAATAGGAATAAAAGTAGCAATACTAATAACTAACAGCTATTGTTTCCAATGTTCAGATCTTCTGACTTGCTGTTATCATAATCGTTAAAGCGAAGTATTCGATTTCAGATCGTCATCGTAAAGACATGTTGCGATTGTTTCAAACAACAAACGTTGTTAGAGTTGTTACGTTCTCTTCGACGTAACATATGTTTTACTAATATTCATTATATGTACGTAACAAGATGGGGTGAACGAGAATTATCACTCAGTTAGTACTTCCAAACAGTGCAACGATTTCTTTCCTTGTATGAAAAAGCGACAAGGTAAGCTATAATTCTACAATTACTTGGGAAGTTCTGAAAAAGTTATGATTCATTATGAATATACAATGGCTCAGAATTTAGGAAATTGGATGGAAAAACTTCATGAATTTAATTTTGGCTGAGAGTACATAACAGGGCTTTTCCAGTTTGATTGCACATCTGAACCGTGAAAATTTACTTTCAAAATGTTTTCTTAAAGAATTTACTTAATTTACTAGCGATTCACAATATGTGAGCGTGGAACTAGTTGCGAAGGAGTAACTAATGGAAAGAAATTAAATTTCAACCAATGGAAATTAGATTCATAAAAGCCATTTCAAAAACAGATTTAAAATTTATAAGCAGAAAAGCACCATCGAAATATCAAATTACAATTATTGAGAGAGGATTTTTTTTTTTTTTTTTTTTTTTTTTTTTTTTTTTTTTTTTTTTTTTTTTTTTTTACAGTTGGAGCCTTCGGCTGAGATGCAAGCTTCCGCTGCCTTTCAACACGGCCGTAGTAACGATTACTTGAAACAAAAATTTTTAACAACTCACACATTAACTATGCACCCTGTAAGAAGGAAGGATGGAGTTGTTAGAAACACTCACACTAAGAACTTTTCCACCAAAAGTGCAATTTGTTTATAAAAAGGGATTTTATGGTGGAAGGGTGGCAACATAATAAAAGTGACTATTTAAATAAAATCCATGAAATTCAGACTTACATAAAGTGTGCAACATGCTCTACATTACACATATACTGCCTCGCATGATGATAGGCAAGATAAAAAGATTTCAGGAATTCGGTCCTTACCTTAATTCTATAAATTCGTTAACACCGAATCCGATAGACATGATCGAGGCAGCTATTAACGTATGGTAGATTGACAGGGGGAGGGAGAGGGTGTACTAAACAACCCGAATCCCAGATTGCTCTAAACCTCCCCAATTCCACAAGGGAAAAACGGACCACACAATTCACAATAACCACCTTCCCGCGGATGGAAAAATGTTTCAAATGGGTCTGAGCACTATGCGACTTAACTTCTGGGGTCATCAGTCGCCTTGAACTTAGAAGTAAATAAACCCAACTATCACACATCCATGCCCGAGGCAGGATCCGAACCTGCGACCGTAGCAGCAGCATGCGGATGGACAAACGGAGAAGAATGGAGGGACGACCCCAAAACGAAGCGGCTGGTGACTTCACCAAGAAGAATTAAGCAAGTAAGTGAAACCACATATCTCCAATTACTTAACTTCTAATAAACTGCGATTTCTGGCGAAGACCTGGCGCAGCACCCCCAACGCTCTCCCGAACCGTCCGCTGCCAGCCGCTTCAACGGGCGCAGGAAAGCGCGCCGATCTCCCGTCTCACGGCGTCGCAGCTCGCCCCGGCCAGCCTGTTGCTCTCTTGTGAACCGCGAAGCCACTACCCCTTCGTATACGGCGCTGCCCACTGGACTCACGTGGGGACCTCACATGCGCTGACTCTCAAGGCGGACAAGTCATCTCGTGTCACAGTGCGCGACCAACCAACCGACCTATCCAACCGCCAATGACCGTTGCCCGAGCAACTCAAGCAGACTGGCGGCCTAACTCGCAGACTCAGATGCAGAAACTAAGCCCCGACCGGGCGACCACTAGCTGAGTTCTATTACTGGCGGGGCCGAGCGGTTCTAGGCGCTACAGTCTGGAGCTGCGCGACGGCTACGGTCGCAGGTTCGAATCCTGCCTCGGGCTTGGATGTGTCTGATGTCCTTAGGTTTGTTAGGTTTAAGTAGTTCTAGGAGACGGATGACCTCAGTAGTTAAGTCCAATAGCGCTCAGAGCCATTTGAACCATTTATTACTGGCGGAGTAGCAACTTAAAGTTAGATCCAAATGACAGGCACACTCGCTCTCCGACGACAGACAGACACAGACTGCCCACACTGAGCTGGCTGACTCATTGACCTATACTGAGCGACTCTCCTCTACATTTTTTTTCTATTTTGTTAATTTCACACATGATACAGATAGGGTAGCAGCGGCACATTACACCGCTCTTCGGCCACAGATAAAACTAATGAGACAAAAGAAGACAATCGCAGAACAGATAGGGTTGATATACAATCATAGACACACAAAATCAAAACATACGGAGCTGTTCACGGGCACAAAGTCAAAACTAAAAATGTTCAGACACGTGGACACGCACATAGATCACAGATGGCACACACGAACTTTGGAGCACAAACAAGTAACACTGGAACACTTGAACATGAACACGACGACACACAAACACTAGGCGATGATCTCGGGCGTGCGAAAGTTCACTATACGTGTGCGATTCTGGGGACCTGCCAAAAGGGGAAAGGGGGGGGGGAGGAGGGAGAGGGGAGTGTGTACATACCAGTAGCAGAGGAGATAGGAGGGGGAGGAAAGAAGGTAGGGTGGTTGGGGAAACCTGGGGGACGAGGGAGGGAGGTAGGGAGGAGGGAGAGAAGGGAGAGAGGGTGCCCTCGGCAGAAAAACACAGGGTGCTGTAGAGGAGGATCAATGTTGGTAGGAGGGGTAGATGGAGGGGATGAGGGCATCAACAGGGAGGGGGAGTTGGTAGAAGACACTTGGGCGAGAGTATGGAGAGTGGAGAGATGGAGAGCAGGTGGAATGAGGGAATGCAGGTGCTGCAGCAGACAGGGTGGGAGACGATGGGAGAGAAAAGCAGGTGATGGGGATCAAGTATGCGGGAGGTGTAGAGGATCCGTATCCATTCAAGGAAAAGGAGGAACAGAGTAAGGTCATAGAGGATCTGCATGGGTGAGGGGATGCATGCGATAGGCGAGGTGGAGCACATGGCGTTCTAGGATTTGAAAGGATTTGTAAAAGGTAGGAAGGGTGCAGATCCAGGAGGGATGATCGTGACAGAGGATAGGCTGGATAAGTGATTTATGGGTGTGGAGATGATGGAGGTGTCCAGACCCCAGGTGCGGCCAATACCAGCTTAAGGAGACGGAGTCGGGAGCGTGCCTTGGCTTGGATTGTCTGGAGATGGGGGCTCCAGGAGAGGCGACGGTCAAGTGTGACGCCAAGGTACTTAAGGGTGGGGGTGAGGACGATAGGACGGCCATAAATGGTGGGACAGAAGTCGAGGAGTTGGAAGGAAGGGGTGGTTTTGCCTACAATGATCGCCTAGGTCTTGGAAGGATTGACCTTGAGCAACCACTGGTTACACCAAGTAGTGAACCGGTCAAGATGGGATTGGAGAAAGTATTGGGAGCGTTGCAGGGTGGGGGCGAGTGCAAGGAAGATGGTGTCATCGACGTACTAGAGGAGGTGAATGGGGGGTGAAGGCGGCGGCATGTCCGCCATATACAAAAGGTACAGAAGAGGGGAGAGGACGGAACCTTGGGGCACACTGGCGGAGTGGAAGAAGGTGTAGGAATCCGTGTTATGGATGGTGACATAGGAAGGACGTTGGGAAAGAAAGGACACAATCAAACAGACGTAGTTGATAGGAAGGGCGAAGGTTTGGAGCTTGAAGAGGAGACCAGAATGCCACACACGGTCATAGGCGCGTTCAAGTTCGAGGGAGATGAAGATGGAGGAGCTGTTCGGATAGGAGATGAGTGAGGTGAAGGTCATCGTTAGAGAAGGACGGCCGAAAGCCACACTGGGTAATGGGTAGGAGGCAGTGCTGGCGGAGATGCTGGTGGATGTGTCGGGTAAGAATGGATTCCAGGACCTTGCTGAAGACCGAGGTAAGGCTGATGGGACAGTAGGAGGAGACAGCGGACGGCAGTTTGTCGGGTTTGAGGAATATCAGGTCGGAGTAGCAGCCGGTGGACAAGACCACATTATATAGTCCGGCCAGGGTGGAGAGGAAGGAGGCCGGAGCTTTACGGAGGTGGCGATAGGTAAAACGATCGTGTCCGGGAGCAGTATTGCCTTTCATGTGGAGTGTAGTGATGATATCCCGAGTGGTGATGGGGGCATTGAGTTCGTTGGGGGTAATGTTGTCCAAGTATTGGAAGCCAGGGTAAAGGGGAGGGACAGAGGATAGGGTGACTCATCTGTAAAGGAGACTACAGATAGGATGCTAGTGTGGTCTGTTCTTGAGTACTGTTCGAGTGTTTAGGATCGGCAACAGGTCAGACTGAAATCAGACATCAAATAATTTAAGGACGAGCTGTTGGATTTGTGTCCGATGAGTTCGATCACCATACAAGTGTTACGGATACGCTTAGGGAGCTCAAGTGGTAATCCCTGGAGGGAAAATGCCATTCATTTCGACGAACACCACTGAGAAGGTTTAGAGAACCGACATTTGAAGCTGACAGAGGATCGATCCTACTGCCACCGACATAATTTTCGTGTATGGACCACGACGATAAGATGTGAGAAATTAGGGCTCTTACAGAGGCATATAGACAGTCGTTTTTCTACCTGCGAGTGGAACACGAAAGGAAACGACTAGTTGTGGTACAGGGTGCCCTCCACCACGCACCGCACTGGGGCTTAAAGGGCATGTGTGTAGAAGTAGATTTAGATAATTTCAAACAAAACGAGATTCACGGCGCCATACACGACACTCAATGCAAATATTTGGACGCACCCTATACATAAGTTGTTTCGTGAGCAATAGTATTTCGGGTGGCAAGAGTGCTGGCAACTACGAGATATCAGTTTCATACAGATGAGTTTCCTGTTCCGAGTACGAGAGCAAATACTGTTGTTTCACGGACATGTGTACACTTCCGATGCGCTTGTGTAAGTCCGAAACAGATAATTAACACTAGCACTCCTGATGTTTTAATCAAACATGATTACTATTTACAGCGTGTAAGGGGACAGCGCTGCATTTACATTTTCATAGTGTATTATCAGTATGTGGTATACCTAGAGTTGTAAAACTACTGTAGGCTACTATAAGTAAGCGTAGAGTACGGAAGTTTTCCTAGTAGCTTAGGTCACTAAAGGTCGTACCGGCGTCACCTGCACGTTTCTTGGGTCCGTTACTTGCCCATTGGGCGTTACCTCAAAACGATCTTTTTCTTTACGCACGCGATCAGAGTCTCACTAGAGTCTCCTAAAATCCGGAAGAGATGAACCGTCTAGAAACTGAGGGAAGATATCTAAATGGCCGGCAACCTACGGAACATTTTTGTTTCACCGAATTATCCTCCTGCCTGTTACTGAAGACCAAACAAAATTTATGTCTAAACTGAAGTTTTCCGCGTTTAATTCTTTATTCGGAAATTATTATTAGTAACATGAAACAGAGAGATGTAGAAAAAGTAAATAGAAAAATACATATACATCATATAACGCTATAAAATTTAATTTCCTCAAAAAAAGGTAAAAAAAACGCAAAACAAAAATGAATCAAATTTGGCCTCAATGCTTCGTCAAAATTGTATACAAAATATGTTACTGTTATTCATAAATCAAAGCATTCCTCGGCAACCATTTTCTCTCTTACACATTCATTTATGTTCTTTCACTGCCAGTACTACCACTAATCCAACTATTTGCTACGTCATACATATGATGTACCAAAACCACTCAACCGTAATTTTTGTACAGCGTAACCCTAGATATAACATATGGATGCATATTTCAGTGAGAGTATAGGGACAGATGATGATGTAAGATTGTTGTAAAGCTGTATAGTAATTACCTACTGACTACTTTACTTCAGTCTTATAGACTTACGTATTTAGAACAGCCGTATAACTCTGATCACTTCCTGAGGAAACAATGATTTATTAGGTAGAAACTAGGGGTGATCAGCTAACGAAATATGGAAGCCATTAGATTTGTGAAATAACAAACTTCTTTTCATCGTTTCGTTTTTTGGAAAACCTTCTAAACCGGAGAATTCTGAAGTATACTGACTTGGACGACAGCATCGGTATAGCGATAGCGTGAACAAGTAACATTGTCTTTTCCGTTTTTCGAAAAGACTTTTCTTTGGAACGATGCCGACAGACTGAAGTGGGAGAAGTAACCAGCTAGGAGTTGTTGAATAATGTCATGTATGTAATGGCGCACTCAGATTTTAACGTTTTGTGTTAACATTGGTGAAATATATCGAGGAAGGTGGTAATTGTACATGTACATCTACTTCTATCCTCCTCTAGGATACCATTCGCGCGTAAGTCATATCCCCCCCCCCTCTCCACTGAACGCCTCATTACGATCATATATTTTGTTGTGTACATAGTTCCACGTAGTCAGCGCGTACACAACTTTCCCACTAGAGCGCGCCCCGCTAAGCACAACAGCGCAGGCGCAGCGCTCGTCCGTCTCCGCACTACGAGATGGGGCTGCCTCTGAGACGGACCAAATTCTGCTTCCGCCGGTCCGCGTATTAATATGTTTCGCAGCCAATGAGATTGCTGCTAACGTAGAACCTTTTCTCCTCGCGGATCACACTCACGCAGTGATACCTGAACGTTCGAGGTATTATAACGAGTGTACACCTCCGATTAGTCAGTCTACATTAGTCTGCATTTTTCTGTACCAGTCTATAGTCAAGTTTCAGGCTGTGCCTAATAAGATTATCATATTCCTGTACATAGCCATGAAGAGAAATGTATAGACACCAGACCACCCATGAACTATGGACCTTGCCGTTGGTGGGGAGGCTTGCGTGCCTCAGCGATACAGATAGACGTACCGTAGGTGCAACCACAATGGAGGGGTATCTGTTGAGAGGCCAGACAAACGCGTGGTTCCTGAAGAGGGGCAGCAACCTTTTCAGTAGTTGCAGGGGCAACAGTCTGGATGATTGACTTATCTGGCCTTCTAACATTAACCAAAACGGCCTTGCTGTGCTGGTACTGCGAACGGTTGAAAGCAAGGGCAAACTACAGCCGTTATTTTTCCCGAGGGAATGCAGCTTTGCTGTATGGTTAAATGATGATTGCGTCCTCCTGGGTAATATATTCCCCCCATTCGGATCTCCGGGCGGGGACTGCTCAAGAGGACGTCGTTATCAGGAGAAAGGAAACTGGCGTTCTACGGATCGGAGCGTGGAATGTCAGATCCCTTAATCGGGCAGGTAGGTTAGATAACTTAACAAGGGAAATGCATAGGTTAAAGTTAGATATAGTGGGAATTAGTGAAGTTCGGTGGCAGGAGGAACAAGACTTTTGGTCAGGTGAATACAGGGTTATAAATAAAAAGTCAAATAGGGGTAATGCAGGAGTAGGTTCAATAATGAATAAAAGAATAAGAAAACGGGTAAGCTACTACAAACAGCATAGTGAACGCATTATTGTGGCCAAGATAGACACGAAGCCCACGCCTTCTACAGTAGTACAAGTTTATATGCCAACTAGCTCTGCAGATGACGAAGAAATTGAAGAAATGTATGATGAAGTAAAAGAAATTATTCAGATAGTGAAGGGAGACGATAATTTAATAGTCATGGGTGACTGCAATTCGGCAGTAGGAAAAGTGAGAGAAAGAAACGTAGTAGGTGAATATGGATTGGAGGTAAGAAAAGAAAGAGGAAGCTGCCTGGTAGAATTTTGCACAGAGCACAACTTAATCATAGCTAATACTTGGTTCAAGAATCATAAAAGAAGGTTGCATACATGGAAGAAGCCTGGAGATTCTAAAAGGTATCAGATAGAATATTAATGGTAAGACAGAGATTTAGGAACCAGGTTTTAAATTGTAAGACATT
Source organism: Schistocerca americana (assembly GCF_021461395.2). Taxonomy (NCBI): domain Eukaryota; kingdom Metazoa; phylum Arthropoda; class Insecta; order Orthoptera; family Acrididae; genus Schistocerca; species Schistocerca americana. The sequence continues at coordinate 204,723,458 of NC_060125.1, read as the reverse complement.
TCCAGAGGCAGATGTGGACTCTGACCACAATCTGTTGGTTATGAACTGTAGATTAAAACTGAAGAAACTCCAAAAAGGTGGGAATTTAAGGAGATGGGACCTGGATAAACTGAAAGAACCAGAGGTTGCATAGAGTTTCAGGGAGAGCGTAAGGGAACAAATGGCAGGAATGAGGGAAAGAAATACATTAGAAGAAGAATGGGTAGCTTTGAGGGATGAAATAGTGAAGGCAGCAGATGATCAAGTAGGTAAAAAGACGAGGGCTTGTAGAAATCCTTGGGTAACAGAAGAAATATTGAATTTAATTGATGAAAGGAGAAAATATAAAAATGCAGTAAATGAAGCAGGCAAAAAGGAATACAAACGTCTCAAAAATGAGATCGACAGGAAGTGCAAAATGGCTAAGCAGGGATGGCTAGAGGACAAATGTAAGGATGTAGAGGCTTATCTCATTAGGGGTAAGATAGATACTGCCTACAGGAAAATTAAAGAGACCTTTGGAGAAAAGAGAACCACTTGTATGAATATCAAGGGCTCAGATGGAAACCGAATTCTATGCAAACAAGGAAAAGCAGAAAGGTGGAAGCAGTATATAGAGGGTCTACACAAGGGTGATTTAGTTGAAGACAATATAATGGAAATGGAAGAGGATGTAGATGAAGATAAAATGGGAGATATGATACTGCGTGTAGAGTTTGACAGAGCACTGAAAGACCTGAGTCGAAACAAGGCCCCCGGAGTAGACAACAGTCCATTAGAACTACTGACGGCCATGGGAGAGCCAGTCCTGACTAAACTCTACCATCTGGTGAGCAAGTTGTATGAGACAGGCGAAATACCCTCAGACTTCAAGAAGAATATAATAATTCCTATCCCAAAGAAAGCAGGTGTTGACAGATGTGAAAATTACCGAACTGTGAGTTTAATAAGTCACGGCTGCAAAATACTAACACGAATTCTTTACAGATGAATGGAAAAACTGGTAGAAGCCGACCTTGGGGAAGATCAGTTTGGATTCCATAGAAATATCGGAACACGTGAGGCAATACTGACCCTACGGCTTATCTTAGAAGAAAGATTAAGGAAAGGCCAACCTACGTTTCTAGCATTTGTAGACTTAGGGAAAGCTTTTGACAATGTTGACTGGAATAATCTCTTTCAAATTTTGAAGGTGGCAGGGGTAAAATATAGGGAGCTAAAGCCTATTTACAATTTGTATAGAAACCAAATGGTAGTTATAAGAGTTGAGGGGCATGAAAGGGAAGCAGTGGCTGGGAAGGGAGTGAGACAGGGTTGTAGACTCTCCCCGATGATATTTTGGTAACTGTGGTACGGCTCAACAGCTGCTTTGTTACCAAATACGAAGCTGACCCAGCTCCGCTAGTCAGCTCATGGGAACCGCATAATCTACCAGACAGTGGTCGATGCTCTTGTGGACGTGTATTCTGGGCCTGTTGTAGCCAATCAAGTTGCCAGCCAGTCTTACTGAACGTGGAACGTATTCAACACTCCAAATTGTGCCTGACGTGACCAAAAGAATTGACGATTTGTGTAGGTCTGGTGAGAATGCAATAAGCACTATACAATAAACTATAAAGCGAATCCATGTGTTACAGTAGGTTCCGTAAATACTCAAAAAGTGTTTTGTAATTTTCGCAGTGTGCTCCATAGAATTGTTGTATCAGTCCGATGTTATTCAGTCTGTATATTGAGCATGCAGTGAAGGAAACAAAAGAAAAATTCGGAGTAGGTATTAAAATCCATGGAGAAGAAATTAAAACTTTGAGGTTCGCAGATGACATTGTAATTCTGTCACAGACAGCAAAGTACTTGGAAAAGCAGTTGAACGGAATGGATAGTGTCTTGAATGGAGGATATAAGATGAAAATCAAGAAAAGCAAGTCGACGAAAATGGAATGTAGTCGGATTAAGTCGCATAATGCTGAGGGAATTAGATTAGGAAATGAGACACTTAACGTAGTAAAGGAGTTTTGCTATCGGGGGAGCAAAATAACTGATGATGGTCGAAGTAGAGAGTATATAAAATGTAGATTGGCAATGGCCAGGAAAGCGTTTCTGAACAAGAGAAATTTGTTAACATCGAGTATAGATTTGAATGTCAGGAAGTCGTTTCTGAAAGTATTTGTATGGAGTGTAACCATGTATGAAAGTGAAACATGGACGATAAATAGTTTAGATAAGAAGAGAATAGAAGCTTTCGAAATGTGGTGCTACAGAAGAATGCTGAAGATTAGATGGGTAGATCACATAACTAATGAAGAGGTGTTGTATAGGATTGGGGAGAAGAGAAGATTGTGGCACAACTTGACTAGATGACGGGATCGGTTGGTAGGACATGTTCTGAGGCATCAAGGGATCACCAATTTAGTATTGGAGGGCAGCTTGGAGGGTGAAAATCGTAGAGGGAGGGGAAGAGATGAATACACCAAGCACAAACCAGTCTCAGAACTGAAGACCACAACAACAACAACACTTTGTCAAGTATCAGAGATATGTGAGAAAAAGATTAACGTACCAAGACCAAAGGAACTTCAGATTGTCAGTTGTAAACAGCATCCAGAATCAAGTTACGTAATGTCTATACTTTTTATTATTTTGATAAATGTGTGCGAAAATTAATCAAGTTCTGTTTAAAGTTGGTCACCGTTAATCTGCTACTCTAAGCGTGCAAGTGGCATTTCTATCGTCTGACCTAACGGCAGAAGATAAACACGCCACGATAAGTCCACGAGACATATTGATGACACTCGCCTACTTCGTTAGAGCGACAAGTAAAATAATCTGATGGTGTGTTTACCGAAGGTCTTACAGTACGCACGCCACATATTTGGGCTATGTGAAATTTGGTGGTAATTATATATCCTCTACATCCTTGGTGAAGAGTTTGTTGTTGTTGTTGTTGTGTTCTTCAGTCCTGAGACTGGTTTGATGCAGCTCTCCATGCTACTCTATCCTGTGCAAGCTTCTTCATCTCCCAGTACCTACTGCAATCTACATCCTTCTGAATCTGCTTAGTGTATTCATCTCTTGGTCTCCCTCTACGATTTTTACCCTCCACGCTGCCCTCCAATACTAAACTGGTGATCCCTTGATGCCTCAGAACATGTCCTACCAACCGATCCCGTCTTCTGGTCAAGTTGTGCCACAAACTTCTCTTCTCCCCAATCCTATTCAATACTTACTCATTAGTTATGTGATCTACCCATCTAATTTTCAGCATTCTTCTGTAGCACCACATGTCGAATGCTTCTATTCTCTTCTTGTCCAGACTATTTATCGTCCATGTTTCACTTCCATACATGGCTACACTCCATAGAAATACTTTCAGAAATGACTTCCTGACACTTAAATCTATACTCGATGTTAACAAATTTCTCTTCTTCAGAAAACCTTTCCTTGCCATTGCCAGTCTACATTTTATATCCTCTCTACTACGACCATCATCAGTTATTTTGCTCTTCAAATAGCAAAGCTCCTTTACTACTTTAGGTGTCTCATTTCCTAATCTAATTCCCACAGCATCACTCGAATTAATTCGACTACATTCCATTATCCTGGTTTTGCTTTTGTTGATGTTCATCTTATATCCTCCTTTCAAGACACTATCCATTCCATTCAACTGCTCTTCCAAGTCCTTTGCGGTCTCTGACAGAATTACAATGTCATATGCGAACCTCAAAGTTTTTATTTCTTCTCCATGGATTTTAGTACCTACTCCGACTCTTTCTTTTGTTTCCTTTACTGCTTGCTCAATATACAGATTGAACAACATCAGGGAGAGGCTACAACCCTGTCTTACTCCCTTACCAACCACTGCTTCCCTTTCATGTCCCTCGACTCTTATAACTGCCATCTGGTTTCTGTACAAATTGTAAATAGCCTTTCGCTCCCTATATTTTACCCCTGCAGCCTTTAGAATTTGAAAGGGAGTATTCCAGTCAACACTGTCAAAAGCTTTCCCTAAGTCTACAAATGCTAAAAACGTAGGTTTGCCTTTCCTTAATCTTTCTTCTAAGATAAGTCTTAAGGTTAGTATTGCCTCACGTGTTCCAGTGTTTCTACGGAATCCAAACTGATCTTCCCCGAGGTTGGCTTCTACTAGTTTTTCCATTCGTCTGTAAAGAATTCGTGTTAGTATTTTGCAGCTGTTACTTACTAAACTGATAGTTCGGCAATTTTCACATCTGTCAACACCTTCTTTTATTGGGATAGGAATTATTATATTCTTCTTGAAGTCTGAGGGTATTTCGCCTGTTTGATACTTCTTGCTCACCAGATGGTAGAGTTTTGTCAGGACTGGCTCTCCCAAGGCCGTCAGTAGTTCGAATGTATTGTTGTCTACTCCGGGGGCCTTGTTTCGACTCAGGTCTTTCAGTGCTCTGTCTAACTCTTCACGCAGTATCGTATCTCCCATTTCATCCTCATCCACATCCTCTTCCATTTCAATTATATTGTCCTCAAGCACATCGCCCTTGTATAGATCCTCTATATACTCCTTCCATCTTAATGCTTTCCCTTCTTTGCTTAGAACTGCGTTTCCATCTGAGCTCTTGATATTCATACAAGTCGTTCTCTTATCTCCAAAGGTCTCTTTAATTTTCCCGTAGGCAGTATCTATTTTACCCCTAGTGAGATAAGCCTCTACATCCTTACATTTGTCCTCTAGCCATCCCTGCTTAGCCATTTTGCACTTCCTGTCGATCTCATTTTTGAGACGTTTGTATTCCTTTTTGCCTGCTTCATTTACTGCATTTTTATATTTTCTCCTTTCATCAATTAAATTCAATATTTCTTCTGTTACCCAAGGATTTCTACAAGCCCTCGTCTTTTTACCTACTTGATCATCTGCTGCCTTCACTACTTCATCCCTCAAAGCTACCCATTCTTCTTCTATAGTATTTCTTTCCCCCATTCCTGTCAATTGCTCCCTTACGCTCTTCCTGAAACTCTGTACAACTTCTGGTTCTTTCAGTTTATCCAGGTCCCATCTCCTTAAATTCCCACCTTTTTGCAGTTTCTTCAGTTTTAACCTACAGGTCATAACCAATAGATTGTGGTCAGAGTCCACATCTGCCCCTGGGAATGTCTTACAATTTAAAACCTGGTTCCTATATCTCTCTCTTACCATTATATAATCTACCTGATACCTTTTAGTATTTCCAGGGTTCTTCCAAGTATACAACCTTCTTTCATGATTCTTGAACCAAGTGTTAGCTATGATTATGTTGTGCTCTGTGCAAAATTCTACCAGGCGGCTTCCTCTTTCATTACTTAGCCCCAATCCATATTCACCGACTATGTTGAGAGCTTTCTCTCTGAAAACAAGTAATTCTATATTGGTTTTGGAATTTAGTGAGCAGCCCCTTCCGTTTAACGCGTCGTCCGTCTCCAAGCCTGTCCCACTTCAAACTTTCTATGAAATCTGTGACGCTCAAGCGATGGATAAATGTACCAGTCACGAATCTCGCCGCTCTGCTCTGGACTTTCTCGATCTCTTGAATCGGACCCAACTGGTAAGGGTCCCATACAGACGAACAATATTATAAGACTAGAGGAACTAAAGTATTGACATTAATGCACTTCCAGTAATAAGTCGTCTCAGATAAATTGTAGAGGTGGAAGCAAGGTATTTACAGGCAAAAGTATGGTGCTGTAAGAATCGCACCACCTTATTTCAACAATAATTCCAAGAAGTACACCAATGGACGTGTGTTGTCTATGTAAATACTATGAAACGTGAAGACACTATGGAAGCAATTAGACACCATGTTCTCTATTTCACTGGTTCTGAGAAGACAAGCTACAGACAGTTTATTTAGTAATTATTAATATAACCGGAACGCATTACTTTTGTTAACGGAAAATTTTGTGACTACACTGTTCGATCAGTGCAGGAATAATTAATTCGCGAAAATATTCCCTTACTATTTCAAATATTTTATATTTACATTGCTATTGTACTGTCTTAAAATGATGCAAAAGTTGAGTGTTTCATTTATGTCAGGAAGCGGAGACACGTAACTTGTATGGGTCGTATTGTAATAGTACTTCACTAAATCACTTTTTACTTTAAATCTGATTAAGAAGAGTCTATCTATAACGAATCACGAATTTCATTTTTCTTTGAAAAGTTCGATCAAGCAGCTGTTAAAAAGGCAATCGTTGAAAACTTCGTGAGTTTCGTTCTGGCAGCAGAAGCCAAAATTACATGTATTCGCAGCTAAATTCATTAACTGTTTCTAGTATGATAAACAGAAGTATTTTCAAAAATGGTTCCTTCAGGACTCGTGACCGGTATTATAATATAGAATCACTTGTTTTCAGTGAGAAAGCTCTCAAGGTAAGGTGGTATTGGTTCCAGATTCAGTAGTAAATATCTGAACAGTTGAGCAGAGTCACGAAGTCATACAGTTACGACCAGCCACTCGTAAGAAAAGACGATGAAGGTACACTGTAATTTTAATAGAGAAGAGTTATGCAGACCGCGCTATTCGTGGCACGTAGTAGCGTCCAGCGTCTCTTGAAGTTAATATAAGTTAAAATCTACACGCCAAATATCAGCTTCCTATACACACCAAATGTACGTGTTTGTAGTTTTCTGCCGTTAAGGCAAATGTGGTGCACGTGAGCGGGGAAGTGTAGCCGTCTTTCCATCGCCAAAGTGTTCACGAAAGAGAAATAGCGCTTTTCCTCTTTCTTAAAATAAAGACAACTAATATTCGTTTATTTCTGGCTCTTTCTCTCAAATTCTTGTGGGTGTCTGCAAAAAGTAATTCCATTGGCATCCACAAAAGGGTAAAAGAGAGGACACTCGTCCCCAGGTTCCTTGTGGAATCTCATGTAATGAGCTTTTATTCAGTACAGCATTCTAATAAACTTCTACAAGCGGGTGGATTATAATCAGCTCTCTAGGATATAGTAAGTTTTCTGTGACATCTATGAAATTTGGTCCTTTTGGCGCATTACGTCTCGAAATCAGCCGCCTGACTTCTATCAGTTATGCCAGTTTATAGTCTTTTCTCCATCTCTTTCCACCACCCCAGGATAAATTTCTGTGATGTCCACACAAACTTGTTTCTTCTGAAAAGTTTTGAAGTGGGCACACTAAATTTAGCTTCCCTTTGTCCATCTTTATTTCGTTGCTATGGCGACACGATTATGGTCTCCACACAGCGCAGAACTCATGAGCACTTTCTTGAACGAATAAACAGCGTACTCGCGAACATCCGGTTCGCTGTCTATGCGGGGAAAGAAGGAAGGCTGCCATTTTTAGATGTTATGGTAGAACGAAAGCAGGATGGCTGTTTTGGCCACTCACTGTGCTGCCACCTGAAGAAAGTAGTAGGGATGTATCGTTTCTATCCCAATTTTAATATCAAATTGATATCCAAATCAATTAAATTGATTAATTAATAGCCCTACCCTCCATCCAACCCCACCCACGCTGTCCCCCACCACGCCCACCCCCACCCACCGATCTCAAATAAACGTGTGCTCCAGCCCCCTCCTACCCCCGAACCCCCACCCACAACCAACCCTATTGGTGGGAATTTTCAATTTTGGCAGGAACTTCAAACATTGGCAGGCATTTCGAATTTTGGTGGGAATTTAGAATTTTGATGGGAATTTCTTTGTCCCAGGGCTGGTGTGCCCACCCACTCTACCCCCCACCCGGGAATTGGTGGGAAATTAAAATTGGTGGTATCCTTTCCAGGACTCGAACCAAGGTCCCTCTGGGCAGAAAGCCCAAGTGCACGTTTTTAACACAATTAAACCACCAGACGCTCTTGGAATTGGCGGGAAATTAAAAATTGTGGTGCACTTTCTGGGACTCAAACAATGGTGCTCCAGTATGCAAAGTCCAAGTGCTCGCCCCCCCCCCCTCCTCCTCAACACATGGTAATTATCCAGATGCAGCAGAGGAAGGTTAGGTTAGTACTTTATATCGATCGTAATTATGTAATGAATCACAAAGATTGCGACTAATTACACAACTATAAGTACAGCGCTACACAAAGACGGCACTAAAGCATAAAAGCGCAATGCAGCTGTACAACTGACGATACCATACAGCTGGTGTTATCCTGCTGGAAAAAAATTTCGCAATACCACTCAAAACTGGCGACAGAAAAACTCTAACTCTACCCTACACTTACAAGCTGGCAGTAAAAATGCAGGGATATAAGGCACTATCTTTATTGTTTTTTATGGGAAATACGTTAAACTTACGAGACGCTGGTGTTCGACAGAGAGGAGTTTAAAATGTGCAATACCTGTAAGCATACAGTATCTATGATTGTTGGACGTCAGAGTTCGCTACAGACGGCTGCTCAAAAATCACCTGCAGCCCAGGTAACCGATGCCAATACACACTACCACAATTGTCACCAGCTACCTCCAACCACATGTTCTACAGTTGCAGCACATTTGCTCTGTTTTCTGTATGTCTGGGAGGCATCCGCGATACAAGCACATACACGGACATAGAGAAAACAGACAAAATGTGGAATATGTGGGTGGATACGACTGGGTGCAATCCAGTACAGTTTTATACTATGCCTCCCGATCTGAAAAATGGTGCAGCTGTACTATATTTGAAAGCAAATTTAGTACATGGAACGAGAGTTTTTGTCATGATCGCATGGTTAGAAGCAACATTTAAATATTCGATACATTGGGAAAAATACGTATAGATTGAGGGAAAATATGCCGAAGTGCGAGGAAATTGTGGGAATACTTGCATGTTTTTTGATTGGAGCAGAAAAATTCTTGTACACGGGAACGAGTATACGACTTAAAGCGAAATGCGGGAAAACGGCGAGAGAGAAGCACCGGGAACCAGGGATACAAACTTTTATTTTTCGTCGAGGCAACATTCTACTGTATGGTTATTGAGATAATAGTGACACGCGTGAGTTGACAGTTGTCTTTGATGCTTTCCTGGATAAAATAAGAACGTTCTGCCATCAAACTTACTTGCATATGCGTTAAAGGATGACAGAGAGTGAGTCGAGTGATAGGTTGACAGGGAACTGTAACAAGGTAGGATTTCATGGTAGATTGATGCATTCTAGAGTGAGAGAGGGACATGTTGCTACAGGTCATTTGACCATTTTTTTCCGTTGCCCTCTCGGGATGCGTCAGTGGAGTGTGTGATGTTACAAAATAGAAGTGATGTTGCTATTGAATGGAAAGTTGGAAATTGAGATTTAGCTTACTGTTTTATCAATCGCAATTGGCGTAAGAATCATGGATTGACCATTGTCATAAAATATTGCATTATGAGATGTGAATAGTTTTTACTTGCAGTTTCGCGTGGCTTGAGGCAGTCTCAACTAGCGTGCTATTGATTAAGAAATTGCGTTATCGTCTTTCTAATTACTTCATGATCGTAGATGCGATCATACCCGGTTGTGAAGTTATTGTTATGACAAAACAATTTCCTAAGGGACCAGAAAGTTCTTAAGGGCACAAAAACAACTGTAACATCACACAAAAGAGAAATTCAATATTAAAGCTGATGCAAGAAGACGATAAAACAGTTTTCTTTTTATCAATGTAACACGCACATTGGACTGCTGATCTTGGAGTCTGTAATATTAGCAAAATGCATAATTAAAATGAAAATAATACTGAGGAGATAATCGAAATGAGCACTGCTAAATGATTCAGTATTCCCAGAACAAATATTTATTATAACTAAAACATATATCGTACCTTAAGCTTAATACTACAATGACGGTAGATTTTTTATGTCCGTATCATGTCCATTGAGCGCTCTTTTATATAGCCATTGTCTTCTTTGAGTCGCTCGCGCGTCGTCACGGTAATTATAACAGTTCTTTACACTTCACTCAAACTTAGACATAACACGTTTTTATACATTTAGTAAAAAAAATTAGATCAGACTGCCACAGATCTGCGTCCGTCTTACTTGAGAAAAACAGTAAAAGTCTTCTTAGCGCTCCAGGCTTCATTTGTTCTCCCTCGAACAAAATAGTGAAGGATCGTATATCTATCCGTATTTTTCTGTTTTTATTGCCGCCCAAAGACGACGAATTACATTATCTAGAAAATTCCACCGTCGCCATGCGACGCCTTATTATATATTAATCATTCTTTATAAACAAGTATTTGCCTTCTGGCTGAATTTGCTGTTTTAATTAAGCCAAAAATAGCGAATATCACATTGCCTCCCATGAGGAGAGAGGGAATGCCGAAGGATTACCTCGATCCTCATGTCCTCATGAGATATTCGTGATTTTTGGTGTGACATTTACATAACGTTACTGGCGTACAAAGTACATAAATTGAAATCACATTTATAAACATATATCAGATATTTACCATTTTTCAAAATAAAGTTTTTCATTCTTTGTTCATCAGTCACTTCATTCCATAATACCAAGATTAACATTTATGTGCATATTTAAGTTTGGTCCATATTTGCTTATAACAATAAGTGAACGTTCATTTCGCACTTCAGGGGATAGAATTCAGGAATTACTTTCTCTTGAGCTTAACAACTAATACATGAGTACAGTGAGTGCTTATTTTCACTAAACTAGAGTGGACAATGTTCGAGCATCTGTTGACTCCTTGTGGTTCAATTACAGTTTAATAACGTAGCACTACACTTCGTGATGCTTTCACTTTCTGTGTTAGCTGTCTACGGCGTTCATCATGCAGTACATCTGTCCTTTCCACTGTGGTGCCAGGAATTCAAGTGGCTTCCCGGGTTTTTATTTACAATATGAAACAGAAGAAGTGGAAAATTATTAGTATGACTTACAAGCTACTGGATACATTTATTAAGGATCGGAACTGGTCCGGAGTTTAGGGTCTTCCTATAGTGCACATTCATTTTCTTTGTCCATCAAGAGACAGGATTATAATTCATTTTAGCAGTGTTCAGGAGTGCCGGTATTAATGGCTTTAAGGTCTGAGTAATCTAACAATCTACTTCTCACTCATCTTAACTTTAACTCAAGAAAATTGCATAATTTACATATGAAAATGTAGTCACACAAGTGTACAAATGTCTTTCCTCCAGTATGTACGATTGAAGTCATGGCGGTTAGCAGTTTAAAGTTTGGATTGTTTCGTCACCCACACGTCAGCCACTCACAGCGGCTGCACAGTGTTGCGTGAGCTCCAATACTCAGTATCCGTTCGCGCTAAGGCTGTAACAGAGCTGCTGGTCGTAGATTGCTCCTTTTTTTTGTGAACTTCGTATCACACGAGTGCATCGATACAAACACCTCGCGCGCGTTTTCCATCGGAGGAGCCAGACACTGAAGCTGCCTCCATACTTCTCTGTCAACTGCCTCCCATGAGGCTCACAGGTAAGTGACGACGAATGTTTTAGCTGTCGCTGCACTTAGAACAACACTGAACTTTGCGTTGCACCTGTTGTCGTAGCCTTGACTTCTTTTTTTTACACTTGCAGTACAACACTACCACTAGTATACAGTGAACAGTTATTTTTATTATGCACGTCGCACTTTAGTGTGCATCTTCACACAGCATTCGTGCTTAGTTCCTTCGCCGATGGAGTTCATTTACAAAACAATCAATTTTGCACGTTTCCTCCACTGGTATAGAAAGACTTATATTCTACTATTTACAAAATATCACTTACGAGCTAATATTTACAATTAATGGTCACTCCTTTTGTTAAGTCCAGTGAACAACTGCTTTATGAATGGACTCTTTATATCTCAAGATTTGCTTTCACTAGTGAACCTAAAAATATTCTTTCAAACTTTCTTTTAAGTGCTCATCTCCTCATTATGAAAACTACAGGTTTCGCAACACTCGTTGCATTTATTCTTTAGTGCACCCAAGATCATTTTCTACTGCCACGCAGCATATCTACTACATAACGAGTACGCATTTAACGCTGAATCTTTTTTTTTTTTTTTTGCTTGCCAAATTTGTTTTTATATTTGAGGGCAGACTGGATAACAATTGGTCTCCCTCTTCGCTTCATGTACTCAGCAATCGTTCTCTGTTAAAAAAAAATAGGGTAACGCGTGTCTACTATTTTTTTTTTTTTTTTTTTGCATGAATGGAATTACCGACAGTTCACTGGGTTTACGCAACCGGTCCATAACAAACATTACCAAAGCTAGCGAAGTTCATCACGCTACGTGTCTCATTTCTCATAAGCACTGCTTTGCTTCGAAGCACACGTGCCTTTTACAAGTCGACCCTTGGTCTGGGTTAATGAACCAGGATCAAAAGGAACGGGCAGAAGGAAAATGGATTTCATAAGAGGAGTGTCTTAGGAGACATTTTTGCAATAAAATCTGCATGTAAATAAAATTATCTTAATAAACATAGGCACATATATAAACTTCAACCTCCTTCCTTACAGCATGCTTTGCTACTTCTACGTCTTACTCAGGTTATAGTCAATATTAAGTTTAAATATCACTGCATTGCTTGTTCTTTAGATTAGCCTTCAATTAGGGTATTGAATGGTCGCTAGATTACACTACAAATCTTCTGAAGATCTTTACTTGGACTTATTTATGATACAGGGGGCTTGCTGTGTGGTTATTTAGTAACTTGATTCTACTGAAATCAATTCGTCAGCTAACATTCCTCATATACTCTTTACATTGGGCTCAGATCACAGGGAAATAGTTTACTTTCATAGCAATTAATGGCCTCGTGGAGTACTTACGCTACATTATTGATGCTTCATGGTTTGCCTCCATTTGTACTGTATTTCACCTTACTTAGTTTACTACAGCTTTTTGTCTCCTTGCGTGAACACATGCGGGTTACCACTTGTTTTTTCCATTTAACAGCACGCTTTAACTGAACTTTAAGCTATTTCTTCTACTCCTGTCCACTGTCTGGACTGTTTGACCATGTACCTTTTTTTTTTTTTAAGCAGGTAATTTGGGCTTTTACTACAGAACTTCAAGTACTTACATTACTAAAAATAAATCTATAAATATTCTTGTACCTTGAGAGAAGTGCTTATTTACGCATCCTTCTCCATTTCTCACCTTTACATATTTATATAGCTCCGGGCAATCGCCTCGCAAGCATTTTTTTTTTTTTTTTTTAATACTAACTTAAAATTAAATTGAAATTCTTGGTGCAACCCCAGTTTCCTGCTTCAGCTTGTTGAAGAAATATCGGTTCATGTCCATCACTATAAACAATTTTTTCATACATAGCATTTAATACTTAAAGTTTACATGTAATAGCCGTTACCATGTAGTCAGTGCGCTGTTCAACACAATACTTATCATTAACAGTTCACACAAGGAAATTTCCAGTAAGCAAGAATTCATTTCCACGACAGTATTTAACCACTACCATTATAAAATTTCTTTAAGTCTTGATGGTGAAATAAGCCTTTTACTCTCCCCGTAGCCGGGTCAGTTAACAAATAACTCCCTATGTGCGGTTTCCTTAAAATAAGGTAAGGACCTTGGTACATATGTTGCCACTTGCGATTTTTCTTACATATTAATGATGGCTTGAAATGAGTCTTAAGTAATACCTTTTCACCTACATGGTAATTTACAACTTTGTTTACTTTTTTATCATAGCCTTTCTTCCTTAATTGAGCATTGGTGGTAATGGAACTTAAAGCTTCTCGAATTTTGACATCTAGATCTACCTCAGGGCTAGGTATCTTGGGAAGAGGATCAACCCACTCATTCTGTTCCTTCTTTCGAGATATCAACTCGTGTGGAGTAAAACCTGTGGAAGTGTGTGGCAAATTATTAACTATCTCCTCAAAAGGTGTCACAAAATCAACCCAACGAGTTTGCTTGTCTGGAATGTACGTCCGAACAAATCTGTTAAACTCCTTGAAGATCCGCTCAGTCAAATTCGACTGAGGCCTAAAACGTGATATTAAGATCTGCTTGACATTGTGATGGGCCAAAAACTCACGCCATTTGCGGCAAGTAAAGTTGGATGCATTATCTGAAAGTATAGATTCGGGGACTCCGAATCGAGGGAAATAGTCATTTTCAAGACAGCGTATAATAGGCGGAGCACAAGATGTCTTCATAACATACATTCGAACGTATTTAGTGAAGTTGTCGAGAACAGCAACGAGGTATTTGACACCTCCCCTACCCATCGGTAGAGGGCCAGCCAGGTCAATGCTAATGAGCTGATTAGGTCTTTCTGCGATGATCGGATTCAATGGAATTAAAGTAGGAATATTCAGAGCTTTCGCCTTTTGGCAGATGACACAGAATTTTAGCAACTTGTGTATCCGACGATGTAGGTTGGGCACATAACAGTAAGTAGCAATCTTCTTTTTACACTTCTCTGGACCATAGTGGCCCCAAGAAATGTGGGTATACCACAAAAGATGTTCGACAAAACTGCTAGGTATACAAACAAGCCAGTTGTCTGATGACACAGAGGTACGATGAAATAATACCTGATTATGAATCTTGAAGAATTTGGACAACTTATGGTTTGGATTTTCTTGAAGAAGTCTGATTACTTTTCCCCACTTAGGATCTGTGGTCTGTAGTGTCTGGATTTGCTTGCACAGTTCCAAGAAATATTTTCTATGAATGGGATCCTGCATAAGAAGAACTTTGTAGTTCGACATCTGTTCTACCAACTCACTTGTCTCAGGCAGACCTTCTGGTGAACGAGAAAGTGCGTCTGCAATAATGTTATCCTTGCCCTTTATATACACAATATCAAAATCGTATTCTTGCAGAAATAAACACCACCTGGTCAGACGCGGATGTTGTAATTTACAGGTCAAAAGATACGAAAGTGCTTGATGGTCCGTAAACACTTTTATCTTTCTGCCAAAAATGTAATAATTAAACCTCTTGAAGGACCAAATAACTGCAAGTGCCTCCAGCTCAGTAACTGAATAGGACTTTTCACATTCTGTTAAGACCCTACTCGCAAAACTAATCACTCTGATCTGCTCTGTTTCGTCTACTAATTCAATCTGAAACAAACAAGATCCAATTCCAACAAACGAAGCGTCTGAGGTGATACAAAATTCTTTGTCCATTTGTGGATGACAGAGAATGTTATTGTTTACAAGACCATCTTTAATTGCCTGAAAAGCTTTCTGACACTCTGGTGTCCAAATCCAATGCGTACTTTTCTTCAGAAGATTGTGCAAAGCGGGATTGTTCATTACTTGACCAGACAGAAATCGTCGAAAGAAAGACGAAAGACCGAGAAATCCTCTTAGTTGCCTCTTAGTTACCGGCGTAGGGAAATTCTTAATCGCAGACAACTTTTCCGGGTCGGGTTTAATCCCTTCAGGTGTAATCACATGACCTAAAAACTTTACCTCACGTTTTCCAAATTTTGACTTTTTCAGATTCGCTGTAACACCATGTTCTTGAAATCTCTGAAACACCTTTCGTAGAATAGCTAAATGATCTTCCCAGTTCTTAGTGGCTATCAACACGTCATCTACATAAACAGTTACCTCATCCAGAAGTTCAGGTCCTAACACAAAATCGAGAGCAGAAATAAATATTCCCGAGCTTACATTTAAACCAAAAGGCATGACCTTAAACTGATATGAGCGGCCGGCAAATATAAAAGCAGTATATTTTCTGGATTCCTTGGCCAATTTCACCTGCCAATAGCTACTTCTTAAATCGAGTGTACTCAAAAATCTAATGCCATGAAATTTTTGCAAGTGCTCCTCAAGTGCTTCAGGCCGAGTCCTTATCGGTACAATTATTTTGTTTATTGATCTGGCGTCTAGTACTAGTCTGACACTACCGTCCTGTTTAAGTACGGACAACAAGGGACTTGAGTACGGCGAATTCGATAACTCGATAACATCCCAACACAGCATTTTCCTAATCTCATGCTTTACAGCTTCTCGTCGGGCGTAGGGTACTGAATAGCTTGCTTTGCAGAACGTTGAGGGGGGAAGCACTTCCATTTTATACTCGAACCCTTTTATTACTCCTGGTTTCTTTGAAAAGATTTTCTTGTAACTTACTAATAAATGGAACAACTCATATTTCTGCTCCCCCCTGAGTTCAGTCGATTCCTTGGCTTTAGCATCGATCTCGTCTGTGTCAGGAAGTAAGTCTTCATACTCATTGTCATTTATGTCATCCCATTTACTCAGGTCATTTGTCTGATCAAAGCACGGTTTGGCGGTCCTCTGTCGTCTCCAAACCTGATGCAATGTCAACACTGCCTTCACTTTACTCCTTAACAAGTTAACAACAACTTGTTGTTGATTTACGATAAAGGTACACATTCCAGATTCAATATCTATCACTGCTTTTGTTTGTCGAAGAAACTCCATCCCCAAGAGACATGGAACTGACAAGTTCTTTACTATTAGAAAGTGGCAAAAAACCAAAACAGATTCTATCTGCAGTTGAAGCTGCGTCTGTAAACTAACTCTCTGTTTCAATGGACCAATCGCTCCCGATATGGAGCAGCCCTGAATCGGCAATGATAAAACTTTTGAAACAGAAGACACCTGTCTGAAGAGACATGATGACATCACATTGATGTTTGCTCCTGTATCAACAATGGCTGTGACAGGAATGTTGGCAATAGAAATCTTAATCGAAGCCTGGACCTGTTCATCATAAATGTCATTAATGTCTTGAGCTTCTAGGTCAGGTGCAAGGTCATCTCGTAAGTCGGTCTCATGGTCGTACCGTATCGCATTAACATACTCAGAATCAGAGTATTCGTTAGTACCCCCACTGGAACCGGCAGCGACCTCTAGGAGGCTGAAAGGTGCTGCCTCTAATTTTCCGCAGGATGTTTAACCTGTTTGTCATTCATGGCCTTAAGTGTTTGTTCCGTTTCATATTGGTGCTGGTTATGTGGTACAAATGCCGGTGTAAAGGGGTAAAATCCACTGGGTGCATTCACTTGTGAATAGAATACTTGAGAAGGCTGATGTCGCCCGATCTTTTGGTTGCCGGCAAAACCATTTTCTTGTGAAGGAAAGTTCGCATTTGGTGCCATTTGAAAATTGTTCCGCGGTCCTCTATCCTGTGAATAGTTGTTCTTATGTTGTGCTGGGTGGCCTCCGCCTTGCCCATGCCACTTGCTATATTTCGACCTATAACTTTGATTGTACACTGGCCCATTTGAAAAATTACCACTAGTTTGTGGAGAATTTCCATACTGCTCAGGCGCAGAATTAAAGGGTGGGTTTCCGTACTGATGTTGTACCTGGTGGTTGTAAATTGGGTGGTATCTCTGCTGATTACTGTAATTGGTTTTCTGCTTCCGTTTAAAGTTATTGCCGTTTGCGTTTTGATAACGGCTGGCAGGTTGGTAACAGCGGTCGCAGTAGCTCGCTCTCTCCTTGGGCGCATTGTTGTCCGCGTGCGATGCATTCTGCTGGCTGCCAGGGAAGAATTTGCCGCTGCCAACCTTGGAGCGCACATCCTCGCTAATTAAATCTAAGGAATCCAGCACAGAAAGGAATACATCCGTGTCTTCTTCGGACACATTTACTAGTTTCTCTCTAATAGACACAGGGAGTTTGCTTTTGAGAATCATAATTACGTCCTTGGAAGAAATCGGAGAATCCCAGAATTTAATTTTTGCTAGATACTTCTCGAAGTATCGCCGGAGACTTCCATGCTTCTCATTGAAAATTTCCGCACCATACACCTCCTTCCTTAATCTTTGCTGTACCCCATTACTCCAAAATTTTGCCAAGAACATTTTCTCAAACTCTTCATAATTCCTACACGTGTCTACCATTTCCGTTCCCCATAATGCTGCATCACCAGAAATAAAGCCAGTGACGAACTGAATACGCTGTCTGTCTGTCCAGCTCCTGGGAAATATGCCGGAAAAATTCTTTAGGAACACGATGGGGTGTATTTCTCGCTTCTGCGGATGAAAAACAGGAAAAGTGCGATGCTTAATCACACTTTCCTCTTGCATTAAACTCACAATTGTGGGCGGATCATTTAGTTTCCCTACTCGGGACTCAACAGGACTGTTGTTTTGCATGTAATCAGGCGGTGAACAATAAGGAGTTGACTGACATTCGTCACCGTCTAAATAGTTGTTCCCTATAGTTTGCGTATGCGTGTGCGGATTTTCTACCCAGTTTCTCAGCATTCTGACTTCGTCCACTACTTGCTGCTTCCACTCGGGAAGATCCCGGGTGAGTGTCCTCCGAATCTGTCCCAATTCAGAAACTACTGTGTCTCCCGACTTACCAGGAGCAGCTAAGATTTCGTAAGTTACATCCTTGACAGTCTCCCTAAGCTCCTCCCTGACCTTCTTTTCGATAAAAATATCTTTACCCTTTATCCATTCACTGTAGTGTTCCGACAATGCCTCCGCGTGTGCTTTCACGGTGCTCTTAACCTGTTCTTCAATATTGATTGAGTCTATCTGCCTCGACAGATCCTCCACTACACCTTCAATGTCAGATACTGCATTTCTAACTGAGTTTATTTCTTTGGTAGCTGCCTGAATTTTTGTGTTTAATGTTCCAGATACTTCAGCTATTTCACTTTTCACCTGTTTCTGCATTTTCTGAATTTGATCACTGATCTTAGTTTGCACCTCACCCAAATGGGTATTTAATTCAGCCGTAATTTCTTTATGCAGATCTGTTTTGATTGTGCCTAGCTGTGTTTTTAATGATTCGCTTACAGCATCTAATCGGGCGTTAACAGTCTCATTTTGTGTTTTTATAGTCTCATTTTGTGTTTTTACTGATTCGCTTACAGCATCTAATCGGGCGTTAACAGTCTCATTTTGTGTTTTTACTGATTCGCTTACAGCATCTAATCGGGCGTTAACAGTCTCATTTTGTGTTTTTATAGTCTCATTTACTGCGTCAAACTGTTGTTTCAGCATTTCCATTAACGCACCGAGGTCATTTGTAGCTGCAGCGGGAAGAATTTGGACTTTAGGGTCACTTTCCCCTGTTACAGACATGGTTAGTTCAGTTTCCACACGGGAACCTACCGTTCGCGATCGTAAAGGGTATGGAATACTATTAACGTCTTCACTCCCGTCTCCTGTTGTCACCTGTCTCTGTTTACTATCTGCCATTTTCGTTAGTAAATCACGTGCTACGTAAGGCTTTCGTCGTTTGTCAGTGACGTGGTGAGTCCGCTAAGAGCACCACTCTCGCGTGAGCAACAAATGAAATTCTATCTGGCAAGAAGACAAGATGGAACCTAACCGTTTCAGACAAATGAATGAAGATGCTCTTCACTGCAAATTGCGCACACTATCCACCATGTTGAAAATGCAATACAGGTATACTAACAATGGGGAGAAATAATTTCTATTATCAGACTACGAAGAATTTTACTTTGAAAGATAAAATAAAGCAGATTTTCTATAGCGGGAAGGAGATAGAAAGGATGTGGATCGACTTGGAAAAGCAACGTTGCTACTGAAGCACTACACTGCGTATGCAAAATTCTGACTTACTTTTTGATGGCTTGAATACCGCTATGTTGTCTCAGCAAATTCACGTCTCTTTTCTTTTCTTTTCTCTCGGTAATTAAACTGCATTATTGACCGTTATTCTCACAGAGATACGATGTGTACATGAAACGACAGAACATTTATTAACACAAGCACATAGAAAATTTTCCAAGAATTTGAACTAATTTTTGGTCAGTCCCTGTTCGGGCGCCAAGTGTGATGTTACAAAATAGAAGTGATGTTGCTATTGAATGGAAAGTTGGAAATTGAGATTTAGCTTACTGTTTTATCAATCGCAATTGGCGTAAGAATCATGGATTGACCATTGTCATAAAATATTGCATTATGAGATGTGAATAGTTTTTACTTGCGGTTTCGCGTGGCTTGAGGCAGTCTCAACTAGCGTGCTATTGATTAAGAAATTGCGTTATCGTCTTTCTAATTACTTCATGATCGTAGATGCGATCATACCCGGTTGTGAAGTTATTGTTATGACAAAACAATTTCCTAAGGGACCAGAAAGTTCTTAAGGGCACAAAAACAACTGTAACATCACACAAAAGAGAAATTCAATATTAAAGCTGATGCAAGAAGACGATAAAACAGTTTTCTTTTTATCAATGTAACACGCACATTGGACTGCTGATCTTGGAGTCTGTAATATTAGCAAAATGCATAATTAAAATGAAAATAATACTGAGGAGATAATCGAAATGAGCACTGCTAAATGATTCAGTATTCCCAGAACAAATATTTATTATAACTAAAACATATATCGTACCTTAAGCTTAATACTACAATGACGGTAGATTTTTTATGTCCGTATCATGTCCATTGAGCGCTCTTTTATATAGCCATTGTCTTCTTTGAGTCGCTCGCGCGTCGTCACGGTAATTATAACAGTTCTTTACACTTCACTCAAACTTAGACATAACACGTTTTTATACATTTAGTAAAAAAAATTAGATCAGACTGCCACAGATCTGCGTCCGTCTTACTTGAGAGAAACAGTAAAAGTCTTCTTAGCGCTCCAGGCTTCATTTGTTCTCCCTCGAACAAAATAGTGAAGGATCGTATATCTATCCGTATTTTTCTGTTTTTATTGCCGCCCAAAGACGACGAATTACATTATCTAGAAAATTCCACCGTCGCCATGCGACGCCTTATTATATATTAATCATTCTTTATAAACAAGTATTTGCCTTCTGGCTGAATTTGCTGTTTTAATTAAGCCAAAAATAGCGAATATCACAAGTGACATAACCAACGTTCGACTCGCTTACAACTGTGTGTTCTGTGTGTGATGTCGAGCACTGTCTACTTGCGATCGTTAACAGCAAACCTCTCTGTCATCAAAGGGCTTCCATCCTGTTTCGACACATTATTCTAGATGAACGAAGATTTATGAGACGTACTCTATTCCTCTGCCTCATCGTGGGCGTAAAGTCGGGTCTTCAGATTCATAATTATGGTGATTCTAAGTTAGCAACAGGTGCTTTTGAGGTACTACGATCTCCATGTATACATCTGCTTGGCGGATGTCCTGTTTATGCAGGTAGTAGTGGAATGACGTCTAATTTAGCAAGTGAAACACCACTGCTATGCACTGGTCCCTTTCTTTGCAAGAGGCATTCCACGCTACTAACGATCATTTTATATTGGACTGATGAGAGCATAGTATAATCGGATGTGAATAGTGGGGGCTGTACGCCTCTGCAAAGCTGTATTGTATGTGTATCACAAGGAATCGTTATTTTAAGGAATTAATTTTTCATTTTAGAGTTTACCACCATAGTTTGTCGTAGAGAAACGTGCAAGGAGAAAATATGTGACACGATGGAAATAGTAACAACGTTGCATTCCATACGACCATTGGGTTGGAAACCGCAACGATCTAAAATTATTGCGTGTTTTAAATGTAGAACATTGTAACCGCCGGCCGCGGTGGTCGTGCGGTTCTAGCGCTGCAGTCCGGAACCGCGGGACTGCTACGGTCGTAGGTTCGAATCCTGCATCGGGCATGGATGTCTGTGATGTCCTCAGGTTAGTTAGGTTTAAGTAGTTCTACGTTCTAGGGGACTGATGACCTAAGATGTTAAGTCCCATAGTGCTCAGAGCCATTTGAACCATTTTTTTGAACATTGTAACCATAGGAATGCATGTGTTTCTCTTTTACCAATGCCATCTTGGTAATGACCCCAGAGGGTAGAACAATACTTTACAATTGCTAGCGCAGCTGATTTACGTAAAATGCCGCAAACTCCCTCCGTCTGGAGATCCATCAAGTATAAAAACCACCCGTTTCTTGTTGTAAACCGTCTGGTATATCATCACAACAATTTCATATCTGCTGTGCACCGATAAGGGGGCCAACCTCCTCGACATTCGCGCATCTGGAGAAATCTTGTGCTCTGGGTTGGATACGGGACAGCAGTTACAGCCTCAGTTCACACTGTTCCTACACGAAACCAGGAATGTAACGGTCTACTTCTGGTCAGCTGAAGCGAGCGTTGGTCAAAGACAATGCGAGGAGATCTTTCGGTCTCTTACTTTATCCTAAGAATGTGACAATGTCCTGTGATTCTCATCCACGTACATAATGATAGTAAGTTATGCACGAAGTTCTAGAGATATAGGTCGCTGTCTGGTATACTTTGGTGTATATGTTCGAGAATTAACGATGAATGAACAAACTGCACAGTCATCTGCTTAAATTCGCGGTGGTACTTGCAAAGTAGTGGAGGGGCTGTTTAACGATGATACAGAAATTGGTAACCATGTTGCTGTGTCACTAGTCGGTGTGGAAATTACGATAAAATTGCTAAAATTGATCGCAATATCACCTATGATGCTTATTATTACAGTACATCGACGGTGTCTTTTCCATCCCAACAGTCCAGGTACGCTGTTGGTTACCATATAATATGATTTACACTGTGCGATGTCTAGTTCTCTGGGGGAGGGGGAGGGGGAAGGGGGGGAGTCGATGTGCCAAACGTGTTAATGTCAGTTTAGACACAGACGTCGACATCGTGGCGGAAAAAAGTTTTATGGCAGTGTACAAAGCGTTACAACAGAAAAAGCGGTGTACCAAACAATGAAACAGGGTCCCTCCCCTGTTTCTCATACAGTACAGGCGATGAAACTTTAACCGGTCTGTGCTAGCGACATCGATCACTGGCCATCTGCTCCCATGGATAAATAACTGTATATTTAGCAGGGTCGCCGTATATGCCCAGTGCTGGCAGGTAGACAGTACTTATTTTCGACATATTGGAAGAGAGAGATGCGATAAAAACCTATTGGATGAAGTTAACACAGCTTTTATAGTTTGTAATTTTTCTTTGCTTGATGGCACAGAATAACAATGATAGAATGTTTGGGTGACAGACGTGAATGGACCCAGAGGGCGCGGATCTGTTTCGATGTTGAGTCTTCCTAATTTTACCAGCAAGAAACACCGCTGTAACTGTTCGTATTGTCATCGTGTAGCAGGAGCCGGCTTTGACGCTGACCTTACACATAGTACACTGGTGTCAGAGCTACGACAACATGTTCCCACTTCCACACAGTGATCAAACTACGCTCCTACAGCATTAACACAGCTCACTGTTTCTAAACAGGTTGTAGAAAGTCGTGGGCATTGCTCTCTGCGAGTTCTAGGTAAAATTGCTAAAACTGATCTCGCTATCAACTGCTGTGAGTATTACAGTACATTGCTCCACATTAATGGCGTCTTTCCAATCCTGAACTTCCACTGGGTATGCTGTTGATTACCGCATAATGATTGACTGACACCACTCTGCTGAGATGGAAGGAAACTTGATGGAACACTGGATATCTGCTACTTGTCACTGTGGAATATGGGATTAAATGTAGAGGTCATCACCTTAATACAGTTGTTTGGAAGTGTTCCTCATCGCTACAGACTCGTCCTATTTCCATATGCTGTGATAGGCTACATATGATTTTCTTTATTTTCTTCACCAATAAGATATCAGTACCTCTTTGTATTTGTGCTACCTCACATGTGTTGTGAACAGCACCTCCTGGCGTTGGTAACACCGGAACAGTAATTATGTGCATGACTGCAAAGTGAAGGAACAATGCTTTTAGAAACGCCCTTTCGATGGGAAGATGAGATTAACTGTACAGGTTATATCCTTCGAATTGTTGCTGGACTTGCTCTAGAATACCGTAAACTCTTCCAGATTCCATGTGCTGCGATGGCTTCCACATTTTTGTCAATGGGATACATCGTGTCTGTGTTTTATTTATACCAGTCTGTGGTGTGGTACCTATATAGTTTAAGCCATGCAATGTTCAGTTTCCTTTATGAGCCAGAGGATCGAAACTTCTTGATGTCGGTTTAGCAGCAGCTGACACGGGTCTTTAAATGGTTCAAATGCCTCTGAGCACTGTGGGACTTAACTTCTGAGGTCATCAGTATAAAAGAACTTAGAAGTACTTGAGCCTGACTGCCCTAAAGACATCACACTGGTCTTTGGGAGGTACTTCGATCATGAACCACCTGCTGCAGTGAACCAATACCTGTATATTTAATAGGATCGCCACAAATGTTTGGGTGCTAGACATGAATGCACCCTGAGACTCACAGATCTATTTCGGAGAGCCTGTATGTAGTTTGGAGATGTGTCACAAAATCTTTGTCCTTCCTCCATGCCTTATATGATGTGTAGTTTTACTAATCCCCCCAACAAGAAACACCACCCGTAACTGCTCGTACTATCTCATCTACTGCACTGTATGGCATGGGAAAGCTTCGTTTGGCACTGACCTTGCACACTGTACACGGTTCGCTAAGCTATGACACCATGTTCACATTTTCACCAAGTAGTCAAAACACGCTTCTGTCACATTAACTCACCTCGTCCTGTTTCCCCACAGGATGCGGAATGTCTTAGATATAGAGCTGTCCGACGTCTGTACAGGTCAGACTTAAATTGGAACGATCACATGGGCTAAGCTGCAGGGAGAACGGGGCAGAGACTTAGGAGCAGTTACAAGATATACAAAGGGACTGCCTAAAAACAGTGCTGGAGTTCTTTGTGCATGGGATCCTCAGCAGATAGGTTCAAGAAAAAGGTGACTCGTTTGAAGATACGAGAGTGGCATGAATATAATTCACCAGTGCCTGTAATCATTAAAAGACGTCTTTACAGGATACAATTCAAATATGGGTTCGAATGGATAGACTTGATTCCAAATTTCAGACACTTTTCCAGACAGCATTTTTACCTGAAAGAGTAACACTATCAGCAACCATGTGTTACTGTAGACTAAAGACCTCTTTTTATGCAGGGTGATTCGTAACATAGGCGTTGTGATCGTGTTCTTAACAGTGCAGTCCTTAAGCGAAATATATGTTGTGGGTTTTATAATGCCAGTGTTCTCAGCTTCAGATATCATTTCTCAATAGTGTTCGTCCAAAAGAACATCGTGTTCCATCCATGATTTCCCAGTTGTCCTACTTGGCGATGGTAATCCGACTGCTGAAAAAAAGTTACTTGCCATACAAAGTGACTCTCACGATCAATTTAATTAATCCGCCTATCAAATTGATATCAATGACGTGCCGCCTGGCAAGTGGAAGAGGTGGCTAGGGCATTACGGAAAGATTCTTAACAAGCGTTTATTTTTCGCTGTGGCAGTATCTTTTAACGAAATTTCAATCTCCCACCTACACAGGATGAGATGGGCTCTCACGATATCTTTCGTAAACGCTAGTATGATACAGCATCGCATTGATAAAAGCCGACCTGTCATTATGTACAAAACAGCTACGTTCTCGTGAATTATAGCTACTTGTTTTCAAACGTTAAACGAGTGTGAATTATTCCGACATGTGTGCCAATGACGTGAAAGATTGTCTGAAATATCTGCAATACACCCGTGCACGAGAGTTGATTTGGAGACATTGAATGCGAGACACTATCTCAGGTCGTGTAACTTGTTTAACAGGCTGCAAGAAATTGCTTAAGGTAGATTTATTTTCCTTTGAAGTTTTCTTTTCTCTGGTTATGGTTTCGGAATAATGAGAACATTCTGCGGTGATCAGCAGTTCTCGCATCAAAATAGTCGAAGTATTTTTTCCTGGTTTAATGCAGGGTGAGCATGTCTCTGCTGATCATTTGTGAATGGTGGCGGTACACTTCCCTAGACGTCACCAAATAATGAGATGCAACTGCAGTCGAACGTAAAAACTTACCCGAGTTTCATACAATGTAGGCTTTACCGATTTTGCTCATAAAACTAAAAGAAGATGTAGTTTACCAACTGTCGTGGAAAGAGGACATTTATTATGGTCGCAAATGTGTTGCTTATTTTATGACTGTTTTATTATAGGAGTCGAGTTGATGTTAAATAGCCCAGTGCAGAATGGCAGGCGACTTCCCTACGAGGCCCTGCCTCTCCCTTGGTCCGGTTATCGGTCATTTATGACGCATCTCAGTGATGCCAGCGCGCACTTTGTACTGAAGGTGATGTGGGTGCAGCTTTCCGTTTCGCAAACAGCTTACTTTTTATATAGCCATCTGGAGCGTCCTCCGGATGGGTGGGGTTATGCTACATAATTTCCCAAGGCATGACACATATCGCTAGTACCGCGGTAAACATGCAGCTGTAGGAGGGTCGTCAGAAAACAGTAATGGGCGCTGGACACAACCACTCTCTGTCCAGGAGGGGCGATGCGTGGGGCTCTGTTGCTGTGTTAGACGAACAAGGTGCACTTGAGGCAGCCGTCCTCTTATCTCTTATTGTTTAGTTGACTATACATGGTACTGTGGGTTGAAAGTCGAGTTTTGCGATCCATCTGGACCGTTCTCCAGATGGGCATGGTCATTCTACTTCATTTCCCTTTTGTGTTGTTTAGGAGTGTCGTCTGAAGACATGCTGAGGGTCGCAAGTGGCGCAAAGGCAGCGGCAGCGGGGGCATGTCTGCAATGTGTGGGGGCCTTAGGGGGTGGTAATGGGAGCCCGAGACGCTCGGTGGAGCATCGTAGAGGGGGTGGGGTGGGGTGGCCTAGCAGGAGGAGTGAGATTAAATGAGAAGGCCTTGGTTTTCGGCAGTTTGTTGTTGTAAACCGTGAAGAAGGCACGTTCAACTACCCCTTTCCACCTCGCTGTCTTTTAGGACGATGATTTTCCCCGGTACATGTGATTCATTATGACCAATTCTTTATGAGTGCGGGCTTTTTCATGCATATTCGAAGTGTAATTATATCTGTGACGCATTTTTTTCCACCAGCTGCGGTAGTATGTATTGTCATTGATTAACTGAGCTATAGATGGTTTCTGAACAGCCATCTGTAGCGAACTCTGACGTCAAACGGTGATAGATACTGTATGCTTACAGGTAATGCTCTTTTTAAACTCCTCTATGTCTAACGCCAGCATCTCGCCTAAAAGGAATAAAGAAAGCACCTTACACTCCAGCCTTTTTCCACCAGCGAGTAGGTGTAAAGTAGAGTTTGAGTGTGTCTGTCGCTAGTTTCGAGTGGTTTTGCCAAATTTTTTCCAAGCATGATAACACCAGTTGTCTGCCACCGTCAGTTTTTGAGCTATATTGAGATTTATGCTGTCCTTGTGTAGCACTGTGCATATAGTTGTGGAATTAGGCCCATTCTTTGTGATAATAATGATCGACATTTGCGTCAGTTTCCCAACCAAAATAATTAAAGTTCACTAACCTAATCTTTCTCACCTGCATCTGGACAGTTTCTGTGTGTTGCGGAGGGGGGGGGGGGGGGGGGGGGGTAAGCACTTTGGCTTTCCATACAGGAGAACTGAACCGTGAATTAGTTTCAAAGAATTACTCTTAAGAATTCATTGTATTTACTAGCGAATCATCAAGAACATTAACACATTTAATCACACTATGTAAGCGTGGAAGTAGTTGCCAGGGAGTAACTGACGAAATCATAAGCAGATTCCTTTAACAAATGGGAACTTTATTCACTTTAATGGTGCCTAAAGGCAATTTTTATGAGAAACACATTTAAAGCTATAATCAGAAAGCACCCACTGAATATCAAGATACAATTTATTCAGAGCCAGAAAGACACAAGTTTTGACTGTGTGACCTTTCGGGCAGAGAACCTTGCCGCTCCCTTTTGACTCGGCCGTAGTCACGACCGCTCACAACAGCCTCTGAAAGACGGCACTGGTGAAAATCTGCAACATACCAGATTACGGTAGACTAAAAGTTTTAACAATTTAGACAAGCACACAAACTAAGCACCCCTGTAGGATGGATGTAAATGGTACAAAGTAATAACAATTAAAATATAAATTTTGCCACCGAAGGTGCAACTTGATTTTAACTTCTAAGAAAAGTCTTACGGTGAAAGGGTGGCAACTTTATATACTTGAATGATCATTTATATAAAATCCCATGAAATGCGATCTTATATAAAATTGTACAAGGTTGGCCAAATAAGTTAAGATGCTCTACAGTACATAGATACCGCCTGTCAATATGATAGGCAAAATCAAAATACTTTCCAGCTATTAGGCCGTTACAGTCCAAGCAATAAATTCGTTAACAAACCAAATCCAACAAACATGACAGAGGCAGCTACTAACGTACGGTAAATTGATATGGAGATTACTGAACAACCCGAACCACAAAGGAAAAACGGACCACCCAATTTACGACAGCCACATTCCGCGAGTGGGCAAACGGAGAAGAGTGGTGGGACGACCCCAAAGCAAAACGGCTGGTGACCTCACTAAGAAAACAAGTAGAATTTAACAAGAGTAAATGAAACAACATATCACCAATCACCTAACTTCTACTAACAAACTGCTAATTCAAGAGAAGACCTGGCGCAGCACCCCGAAATCGCTGCTAGCCGCTTCAAAGGACGCAGGAAGGTGCGCCGACCTCCCGTCTTTCCTGGTCCGCACCAACCGATCGACTACCCGCTGCTCCGTCCGTGACTGCCTTGCTGGTGCGTCTCCCACACACTTCCAGACACACGACGGCGGAAATACTGGCACGGACCCAACCATGCAGAGGAAACACGCCCACTGGTAAAACGACATACCTGTACCAGCAAAGGACCGAGCCAAGCTCCACAACATGCTAACTGAAGGGGCACAGAAGCGCTCGGAGAACCAGTTACACCATGGCGTCGCAGCTCGCACCGGCCAGACTGATGTCGTGGGTTGACTCCTGTTGCTCTCGTGTCGACTGCAAAGTCACTACCCCTCACTACACGCCGCGGCCCACTGGACTGAAGTGGCGAACTCATATGCGCCGACACTCAAGACCGACAAGTCATCTTGTGTCTCAGTGCGCGACCGACCAACCGATCGATCCAACCGCCAATGATCATTGCCTGAGCAAAACCGAGCAGATTGGTGGCCTAATGTGGAGACTCAGATGCAGGAACTAAGCCCCGACCGGGCGATCACTCGCTGAGTTCTCTTACTGGCGGTTGGGAAAGACTCTCATTTTGCTGGCTTTAAAGGTTGATCCGAACGAACGACACACTAGCATTCCGAACGACAGACAGACACTAACTGCCTAACAAATGCGGGCGAGACACAGACGAGCAAGATTGGGACAAGACACTGACACCAGACTGACTCAGACTGACCGACTGGCGAGCTCACAGCGCCACTTCAATGCACGTGAACAGGCAACTTTTCCCCTTCCCCACCAGAGGGAGACTCCAAAGCTGCGACTGCCACACCGGCGCCACGGCCAGAAACGGAGGGCGACTGCTTCAAACTAAGCGCTGCGGAGCGCTCTTCAAAACAGCAATTATTACCACGGCGCAAGGACCAGGGTTCGCATCCCACAAAGGGCACTGCCATTTTTAATTTCCCGTCAATTCCAAGGGCCTCTGGGGGTTCAATTGTGTTGAAGGGTGCACTTGGGCTCTTAGCCCAGGAGGTCCACGCATCGAGACCTGGAAATAATACCACCAATTTTAATTTCCCGCCAACTCTTGGGTAGGGGTTGGTATAAGATGCGCACATCAACACAGCCCTTTTGGACAAAAAAAATTCCAGCAAAAGTTCGAAATTCCCGCCAAAATTCAAAATCCCCACAAACATTCGGAATTCTCGGCAAAATCTATAGCTCCCGCCAATATGGTAGGTTGTGTTGAGGGGGGAAGGGGGTGGATGAGGGGGTTAGGATATATGTGCAGCTGAGAAAACATGTGATGTCATCTGGGGCAGAGGGTGGGCGTAGCTGAGGGGGAGGAGATGGGTGGGGGTTAGGTGTGGGTGGGGCTGATAATTGATCAATTTAAGTAATTTGCATATAATTTTGATATAAAAATTGCACTACTAACGCCATCTTCCTACTATTAACACACACTCATTTGTATCTTAGCGCTCAGAGTCTTCATCATCTTATCCTTAAGAGAGCAGTTTTCAATACATTGCTACACAGAGGAAAATTGTTTCCGGTGGGGACCACCTGGATTCCTAAATTAAACATCTGAAGTTCGGAAGAACAGCTGGGGTCCACATTACATGAAGTCAGCACTGTTCAAGGAAACAAAACGTGAAAACCATTCACTGGATGAGCCACCAAATGCATTCTTTCCTTTCAGCAGCTCTACATCCAGCGAAATAGGTACAGTCCCGAGAAGACCTTTCCTTCCAAAGAAGATCAGGATGCTGTGCCCTGTTATGGACAGTCTGGGCTTCAGTATCCCTGGGATATACAACATCCCATGTGAGTGTGGAAGCCATTAGATCAGTCAGTACAACCAAAACGTTTCAAGCCGCTGACCAGAACATCGACGGCATAATAAAATTCGAGATCTAGAGAAATGTTTACTTGCTGAGCCGAACCTCACAGACAAACATAAAATATTTTCGATGATACACAAGTCTCTCCCCAGGCTCCTACATACCGGAATTCTGTAATTAAAGCTGCTGCTGCAGACATAGAAATGTTGGGCACAACTTGAACTGTGACAGCTTATTTAATCTTATCGGTGCGTGGAGGCAAGCTTTTGGTGCAGAAAAGAGGGCAGAAATATTATTCGCAATGTTTACTCTACTACTAGAGAAGTGGCGGCACCAGTGCGGACGTCGACACCACCTATGACTTTACTGCCTAATTACTGACCAATTACAACTGTCTATGGGCCAAAACAGCAGTTGTTTAGACAGTCAGTTGCTCCAGACGAAGACGGAGGAGGTAATTGTCGAAAGCTCGATCCTTTTTTGAACTGACATGGCAGGAAGTCAGAGTATATATTTTACGAATCATTTTATATCATCCTATATCATTGGTCAGAAACTAGCAGCACCCAGACCATGGGCTACAGTTTCATGCATTGTTTGCCATTAACACTGAAACACAAGCGGCTCCCTTTGAAGTGGTGCCGTGACCTGGAAGTATAGATTGCTAATGAATGGCGCCACACACTGTTCAAATATAAGTCGCGTTTCTGCAACATCCCAAAAGCTGTCGTCGGTGAGTATCGAAGCGACCTTTGAAGAGGTCCTATTCTTCCAACGATTTGAAGAGAAACACATTACTCCTGGGGTCTCGGCATAGAAAACGTTGAATATCTTTTCAGATCATGACTGGTAGTGACTGGAGGAATGTTAACGGAACAACGACCCGTCACGAACATCCTGCGTCCTTACGTGTTACCTCGGATCCGACAGCATTTTTCAGCAGGACAATGCTCATCCACACCTGGCATTTGTCTCTAGGAACTGTGTACCTGATGTTGATGTACTTTCGTGTACTATAGAACGTCTGCGGGACCAGTACGACGTTACCTTCGCCCCTGTGCCATTGTCGACGTTATGAAGCACCAGTTACCAATGTCATGGGCCTCCTGGCCCAGGATAGAATACAGCGGCTTATGACACGCCTCATACGGAATCAGTGCATGCACCTGTGCTACAATAGGGTGCAATGTCATACTGATAAGTAGGCTCAAAATGACAAGTTCTTTGAAAATGATACTCAGTTTTGTAATGACTGAAATAACTTCACACAACCTTTAATCCCTTGAAGTTTCATATAGTTCCCACTCCATTGTGGGTGGTTGACATTTTGTCAGTCAAAATACATCTGAAAGCTAAAAATCTGTTAGTTCCTTGGATGAATATGCAATGACAGAAATATTCCACTACATATGCAAGATACAAATACATGACGTAACCGGAGTCTGGCCATCCTGATTTGGGTTTCCCGTGATTTCCCTAAGGTAGTTCATGCAAACGCCGGGACGGTCCCTTTGAAAGAGCACTACCGACTACCTTCCACATCCTTCCTTAATCTGATGTAACTGATGAGTTCGCTGTTTGGTTCGCTCCTCAAAATCAACCAACCAGCCATGATGTTATTCTTATTTCTATTATCCACTGTGCCGCTATTTATGTATCTTCGATGCTTCCTAGGAATATTATAATATCTGTGTTACAAAGTTCTTTGATTTACTGTAGTCGAAATGATCTTGCTTGTTTTTGTGAAGTTATGCAACCAGAATTTTGTTATAAGTATTCATCTTTAAAATTAGCTTCTCACTTTGTGTACATATGTTGGAGTATTGTATGCAAAACTGGTTCATGCGTAAGTACTGTAGGACTGTATGAAGTGCGAAACCTGGAGGGAAGACCAGCCGCAACGAAAAGCTTTAGGCGGGAGTGTAAAATGTGGTCTGGCGTGAAGTAATGCTAGACGTGGCTGGTAGATAGTCTGGGGACAGCAACCAACGAGCTAGCATACTGAGCTGTTAATGAGGCAAGAATTGTAGCATGAGCGCAATAGTTATGCCACATACGTGCATTTACATTTATTATTAGATGACAGCATTTATTGGTTTGCTCTGAATGGTAATATTCCGACGCCAAGCAGATATTTAGCTGAGAATTTCATATGAAGAGCAATGATCATGCATGACGACTGTATTCTTCTGCCACTGACAATTACGACAGCTACCTCCTTCAGGACAAGTAATGTTCAGTATTGTATTTACTTTCATGGATCAGTAATTTGCTAAACATTGGAATGACAAGTTCAATAGCACTTATCCATTCTCAGTCATTTAGCTGAATCTGTTCCTCTACCTAATTCTCAACCATTATTATCGTACTGATTATAATGGACCACAGTAACATAACTGTGCAAAATATTTTTAAGTTTGGTGAAGTAATAATTTTCTTAAGTGGTTATTTAATCCTTTCTGTGAAAAGCTCCACGTGCTTATCAAAGTTCTGAGTTAAATGTATCTCAAGAATGTAATTGTTATGGGAAGGCTTGATTGTGATAATTACTTTCAGTTCTTATTTAAAGCTTTACATAATACTAGAAGTTTCATTATAGAACAGTGATATTAGAAATCTACTACGTGCCATAATAGTACAAGGACATACACTTATCTTAGTTACATTAAAGTTTTGCAATTGTGTTCTCGTATTTACTTATTTCTGTTTATGTATTCATTATTACAGTATCATGTTAGAAGTGCTAATCGTAAGTCCAGTCGGTAGAAAGAACCTTTTCTGGCTCTCCGATTTTGTGTTGATGTAGTTGTTTAGCAAATTTCAGAGTGAAGATTTTCTTTAAGTTCAGCAATTATTCTAGAAACTTCCGTAAAATTATCACCATAACTCGTAAGAACTTATCAAAACCAATACAGATTCAGCGTACCCATGCTTTTCTTATTTCCAGACAATGAAAAGGCTTATTCTCTACCCCAAATACAGTTGTCACGTTAGTATAAATAACAGTTTGATAACTATTATAAAATTACTGTCATCCAGTGGTGATGTATTATTGATACCTCATGTCCAATTTATCTGTGTTCCTCCCTTAGTATGTAGTATCTCCTACTGAGAGTTATCCTTCATACTTTGGAGCAAACAGTGTACGCTAGTGTGAAATAGTTTGTTGCTAATACATTTAATCATTTGTTTGTGTTTCTCGTAGTTAGGTGCTTAGTGCATGCTAGGGTGTACTGCTGTTTTCTTGTGCGATTTACGAAACACACTCCATTTCCGAGTAAAGTTTAAAACAAGACTTATATTACATTCTGAGAAGTATATTCACTAGTAAACTCTTTCCTAACTACGCTGGAGACCGTTTATTTATTTATTGCATGACTACAGATTTACTTTCCAACCATAATATCGGTGTATGCATTCCTGCTAAAATAACTGGTGTTCCCTTTCAGCAAGTAATCTTTCAGGTGATGGACTACAGCATTACAGCCCGATTAATTTCCTCTGATACATGATCACAGTCATATAAATTCCTGTCAAAGGAGATACTTTGCAGCGGACTTCCTCCTGCACTTATATCCTTTAGTGTTGTACAGGGTTTGTACAAAAAGTAATAGGACTGAGCCTGTGAACCCACACTTGTTGTAGATATCGCTACAACCACTTAGTACTCTTCAATGTATGACCCTTCAGATTCAACAACCCGTTGCATAGGAGATTTCCAAGCTTCAAAAGCTGCCCCAAACGCTTGAGTCGAGAATGGCCTTCAAAGCCCTCGTCGTGGCTGCTTGGACCTCTTCCGGTGTCCCATGACGGTGTCCTTTCAGGGAAGTTTTTAGTTTGGGGAACAAAAGAAAGTCTTTCAGAGCCACATCGGGACTGTAAGAGGGCTGGGGAATCGTTGGAATCCCTTCCTTGGCCAGGTAGCTGGCCACCATGAAGCAGGTGTGTCTCGCTGCGTTGTCATGATGCAGCTTCCAATCATCGGCGATGGCTGGCCTCACTCGTCGGACTCTACATTTCAGTCTCTTGAACACTTTGCAGTAAATAGCACCGTTTGAGACTTTGGCAATCGGGCTCAAACTCATGATGAACCACACCCCTGACGTCAGAAAACGCAACCAAGATTGCTTTCACCTTCGATTTGCTCATGCGTGCCGTTTTTGGACATGGGGATGCTGCGGTGTGCCGTTGGGCACTCACATACATTGTCTCTAGGTCGTACTGAAAGACCTAGGTTTGATCTCCGGTGGCAGAAGAATGCAGTCGTTATGTATGATCATTGGTTTTGATGACAAATTCTCTACTAAATATCTTCACAGCATCGGAATATTACCATTTAGAGCAAACCAATAAACGCCATGATCTAATGACCAATACAAATGCACATCTGAGGCATAATTATTCCACTCTTGCTACCGTTGTTTCCTCATTGATTGCTCTGTATGCTAGCTCGTTGGATGCTGGCCACGGACTATTCTACCAGCCACTATTTAAAAATTCCGGATCAGCTTAAAGGCTGTGGAGATTGTCTTAGCAGGCGTGCACATGTGCTTGCTTTTGAATGTCTGACAAAACCTTCGGGACCATCTTGGCGCAGATCTCCCTCATCGACAATTATTTGGTGACGATCTAGTGCATTGTCATTCTATCAAGTCCGAGGTCGTCTGGTATCATCCTGACACTCATACGATGGTCGTTGTTCAATAAAACGCGCACACTGTCGATGTTTACGTCAGTTGTGCGGGTTGACGGGCGTCCTGAGCGGTCCTCGTCCTCAATGCTCTCTCGACCGTCTTCAAAGCTCTTCACCCACCTGAAAACCTAGGCTTTTCACAGGCAATCATCACCTTAGACTTGCCGACACATATCCAACGTTTCCGTAACCCATTTTCTTAGTTTCACACAGAACCTGATGGCATAACGTTGCTCGATCGTTTGCTGCATGTTGCGCCATGACCGACGACTTTGCGACGTGTCCACTCAACGCACAATGCTGCCGAGACAAGAGCCCGAAGACGACTGGCAAACCGCGCGTTTATGGCCAGACACCCCCCGTCACCAATCCCCCCAGGCGAAAGCCCGCTGCGAAGTACGGTCGCGTCAGCAATAAATCAGTGTCATTACTTTTTATATAGACCCGGTAATGAGACACATGAAATATCCTTAGGCTTCAGGTAGAATGTTTATGATACCACTCCCAAATCAAGCGTTGACCGATTTGAATTTTACCGAAGAGTAATTTGAGTAAATCGTAGTTAGAAGATAGAGGAAATAATGATTTACAGAAGCATTGAAAAAAGTTACCGAAGCCGATCTTGTGGAAATTTTTTTGTGGGGTCTGGAGAATTTTACGATCGATCAAAGCAATGCTCATCATGCGAATTATCATACAAATAGTGTGAAGGATGGCAAAAGAGCGTATGATGTAAATGCGGATTTAGATAAAACTCACGGCAATGTCGACTTGAATACAAGTACATTCTTCGGAATTCTGGAGGTAGCAGGGAGAGAAGACAGTAGCCTAAAGTAGTCTAGATCGTGTGCAGAAATAAGACTGCATCTGTAACACAAGGACGACATGAGACTGAGATAAGGCTATAGTCTACTACCAATTTTATTCAATTTTTTCATTTAGCAGCCAGCAAAGAAAACTAATGACACAGTTCGGGAAGTGAATTATTGTTCATGGTGATGAGAGAAATGTTTCCTTTTAACAGCAGTTCTGTCACAGCCGGGAAGGTCTTGAAAAATCAACTGCACAGAATTGAAAGTTCCTTGAAAGCGTTTATATGATTGATATCAACTAACGTAAGAAGTTCTAATGGAATGTAGCCAAGTTAAGTCAAGCAATGTGGAGATAATTAGCTTAGGAAATTAGACTTCAAATTAACTTACTATTACATAAGCGACCACAGTCGCAGTAGAGAGGATACACAAAATGCAGGCTGACAGCTGCATGAAAAGCCGTTCTTGAGCGGAAGAAAGATAAACAGTTCACAGAAAAAGAGAATAAAAGCTTCTGAAATGTTGCACTATAGCTGTAACAAGTATAGCTTAGTATTTGAACTAAAGAGAACTCATCCCACATTGAATACTCGCTTCAAGACATCCCATGTAATTGTCCAAAATGATAAAAAATATTTTTCGAGAAACAAGTCAAAGTGATTTGAATTGAGCTGATGGAAGCTTTCGATACTGACATTGTAAACCTGGTCGTGGAATTGGTTGTTATAAGAAAGTGTACTTGGGTGGGATAAGGTCGTAAGCTATAACGCATTGTACTTTAATTCAACAGTACCTGCCAAATTTAACTGAAGTTTCAGTAATTTTGACGATTACAGTATTAGCATAATTATGAATAATTATCGGACCTCATTTGATAGAAACGGATGTAAACAGATGTCAACATGATTCCGTCTATAGTCAATGTATTATAAAAGTGAGTGAAAGTTGAAAAAGTTATGAAAAGAGAAGAGTGCGACTGTAGAACTGTTAAAACTGGAAATAAAAATTCGTACTTCTAAAATAAGGCAGTCTACATGAAAGTCCCACAATCAAGTAAGCACAAACACAATTTTTAGCTATTGGGTTACTGAATGAATGAATGTTTCTCTATTGTTTTCTAGACATATCTTTCATATGACAAGACATGTAAATAATACGAAAGTAACAATGCCTCACTTCAACGAACAAAATTATGACAACCAGTTTTGAGTACCAAAAAACTCCTTTAATGGAAACACTCCTCGTAGTAAGTCATGCTAGTGTCACTGCTTATCATTTTACGAATACACCATTTAAACTAGGTACGTAAAATAGGAATAGCATTATAAAGACACTTTCACAATGTTGATAAAGCCACGCAGGAAAAGTCAGAAGAGTCGAGCATATACGTAATGAAACGTAGCACTGTAATAAGTGCCTAAATATTTCGAATGACACCTCAAATTATAAGATTGTGTTAGAAAAAGAAATTTACATTTGACGTCTAAAGCAAATCACAGCCTATTTTACACAGAATAATAGAAATCATATATTCATATGTAATGAGCAATATTTTTGGTTTTCTTATTCTGGGATTGAACAAAACTGTGAAAGTTGAAATGACAGATTTAATGTCGCAATATTAGCACAAAAATACACGCTTTTACACAGTTTTCAATGTGACAACAAAAACAGTTGCCAGGATAACGCTTTTCGTTAACATCAAAAAGTGAAATAATCATAATTCTAAACACAACAATATTAAATATTAATCCTCAGAAGTTTAAATTATCCTAGACACGACAATATTAAAGTTGAACTAGAAGTTTCTTTATTCCGACAAATGAAATCAAGTTTATGGCTAAGTGGCCAATACTCTGGTAAAATGATGTGAAATTGATTTGGATGTAAGCCGTTCCCAACTTTCTTTGTAATGTTGGAATTTTCTGACTGTCAAATGTAATCATTCTCCAATTTTTCTTTTCCACCATGCGGCGTTTGTGTTTTCACAACATTTCCCGTTCCCTTTACCTGTGTTATGTTTTCTTGTACTCGTCCTACCGCATTTGGGTCTTGATATGACGTATTTATGTCCAATCTAGCATCGTATCTACGCAGTGGTGTGCAGTTATATACACCGTACCGTTCCTCGTGTATCGGACTGAAAGATTCGTTTACATTTCCTATTACTAGTTCAGTGTTTTGCCTTCCTATTAGATTCATATTGTCTTGGCATCTATAACCTGTTATACTGTGAGTTGGAAATTGCGCAGTTGGTACATTTGTCGTCGTAGCTTGCTCTTACTCTCGCGCCACTCGCGTACATTCGGAGGGTCGGCTGCCGCTGTGCTGGAATGCGCGCGTTTACCGTTTCTCGCTCCCTTGTCTACTGTGACCGTACATCA
Source organism: Schistocerca americana (assembly GCF_021461395.2). Lineage (NCBI taxonomy): Eukaryota > Metazoa > Arthropoda > Insecta > Orthoptera > Acrididae > Schistocerca > Schistocerca americana. The sequence goes on along the minus strand of NC_060125.1, from coordinate 204,685,389 downwards.
CCTGCCTCGCTGAGCTGTTTTAACTGATCTTTTCCTATTTGCTATTGTTTAGCTTCCGTAGTTATGGACGCAACGTCTTGTGGGTATACGCGTGGAATTTGAAGATGTTTTTGTGTTTCCGCTACTGCTACGGAAGATTGCACACTTACGTGTTTATTTATGGATTTCTGTCCATTACAATGTCGGATGATACTACCGAATCCATCACCTCGCTATTGTTATCTATACGATTCTCGATGCACTGTTTCAATACTGTACGAAAGTCTTCATACTGTTTCTGATTTTTCGAGACTATGTTTTCAATGCGTGTGTCTAATCATTTTAATGCGGCTCGCGTAACACGTTTTCTGACATTGAGCTCTTCCACGATTTGTTACGCCTTACTAGACGTTTTGCGTGCTATCTTATACACTCTTTGATTAACGTTAGACCTGCATCCTGCACCTGGTCAACGTCAGAACACATCTTTTTCTGTTCAGCCATTAACGGTTGTATAAGCTCCGGCGAGTCTCTCGCCTCTCTCCGGATATCAGTTTACTAACAGTTTACTAACTGTTCATTAACTTCCGTTCATAGTTTGTGCTGATCTTCGCGTACTTTTTCGAACCAGCGTAAGTTTCAAATTGGAGACTACTTAAGGCAGCATTTGTCACCGTTTTTAAATTTTCTAACCCTGTATTTGTTTCTCCTTTGAAATCTGCTTGCTAATCATGCATCTGTTGCTGTCTTTAAACTCGGTAACCCTCCATTTGTTTCGATTCTTAAGTCCTCTAACCTTGCGTTTGTTGTTTCACTCGTTTGTTTTACGACCATAGTGAGTTGCTTCAATAATGGGAACACACTACTGACTCTTCGCCATCGTCACCTATCACAATTTGCTGTAAATTTTGCCTTTCGCGTTTTTCACGTGGCGTTTTACCGACTTCCGTGCATAATGCGGGCACACTTACACACAATCTTTCTGCTGGAAACGGTCTCGTTTGGTTCAAAATTACTATATTTGGTTCAACATACCAAAGTTGCTCGTTCTCTGACTCTATTTCTGACCCACTAAATCCGTCATTCGTATATTTTCATGCATTCTCGGATTGGGATACCAATCGTGAAGCTGCTACCATTCCATTCTGCATTATCACTACGTTCCGTTCGGTGACTCGCACTCGATATCTTTTGTTCTACATCTATCTCTGTCTAGTCAAGATCTTCAGTTTGACCTTTCTGCGACACTCTCCGTTCTTCCGGCATGTCTGAGAGTCTCGCTAACTTCTGTCTATCTCCAAATGCGCGAGCTAGCGCTCTCGTCAACATCACGTTATATTACCTTACACGTTTCCAAAATATCATAGAAAGTTTCTTCGATCATGTACACGTCATCAGCAACATTGTTCACTGTTTGTGGATTTTCAAACCCTACCCAACATCGCTGTGAATAATTTCGCGCGCGCACAGCAAGGTCATGATCAAGCTACATCTAGACAATGTCAGGTGTAGTTCTACTTGCTAATAGAATTTTTCTACACTTTGGATCACACATTTACTGTATTCTGTCCACTATACATTTGCACACATTGAGCAACCTCGTCACAAAACGATAAAAAAGTTTTTGTTCATAGTTAAAATTGTTTCTTCTTACTGATTAGATTAATTGTCATCCAGGCAAACCAGCTGCCATCCAGGCAGGGTCGCCATTTGTAAGTTGCAATATTTTTCGTTTACTTAATCTAGAACTGAAGACAACTGTGTAAGTAGAAATGACATGTTCAATGTCGCAATATTAGCGAAAAAATACATGCTTTTACACAGATTTCAATGTGACAACAAAAACAGTTGTCAGCATAACGCATCACCTCAAAATCAAGAAGGGAAATAATCCTGAACACAACAATATTAAATATTAACCGTCAGAAGCTTCAATTATACTAAAACGACAATATTAAAGTTTAACTAGACGTTTCTTTGCAAAATTGTTCCTACACTTACATTATGATGTTGCTCAATACTACGAAAATCGTCCGATTACGGATAATTGTTGGGTACTATTTTTAAGATAACGATCAAGTCTATAGTGGATGATTAGTCATGTGACAAAATGAGCAAAAGATTACCAAAGATCACTCGAGTTTACCGTGGAAACAAGCTGGTGAACCAACAAGTGTACACCTCTGCTGAAATTCCTATAAAACTAATTACACCTTTGCTGAATTTTGCAGCAGAAAATTTCCCTATGCTTCTCGTTATGCGAGAGAACATGTAATCACTCTTGTCTTAGAATGTGGCAATATACACGCTCAAATTTGGAGCACAGTGTATATTATAATGCTCCCTCAGTTCTCGCAAGAACAGTTAACTAATTGGCTGGTTCATTTCTCCACAGTTAGAGTAAACGATGCTACAGCTGATTTGTAGCTGAATATCAGCCGCTGTGAACGCAGTGTTGACACAAATTACGCCTCTGTGTCATGCAGAGCGTAATGCGCTCCATTCTGCACTTGATGCCAGTTCAGAGAAGAGTCCACGAAAATATCCGTGTTGTCTTACTCATAGCCGAACTGACTCCACACCTGCGTTCTTTCGTTCTTCACGCCATGGCTTTTTTCGAACCAATCGGAACGTTCCTCTTATATTGTGGAAACTCTCTCTACCAATTGCAAGGTCCCTAACATTAAGTAGTGTCGAGACTTTGGCTCTTTTCTCCTACCTAGCGCGTTTCCGCAAATCGGACGTCATGTGCCCGTTCCCGATGCCTAAATGTGTACATTGACTCTCTCACGTGTGTAAACCTCGCTGGACACGTGATAGTAAATGCGTCACTGATCTTGTTTCGTACCCATTTGGAATTCCGAAATGCAGTTTTCTAAAAGTTTTCTTTCCTATCCTCCCTCAGATGGGCCGTTATACTCGCTGTCCCCATCTGAGCCACCTGGTCGGTCATTGACTTTCCGCCTGGGACACCCCATTAAGTGGTTTCCGTGGTACGCTCTGTATCGCGGCCTTGCCTCTTCATCGTCCCTCTGATTTCCAAACTAAAACGCCTGCCACCTTACACCTATTATATGCACAAACACTAATCCATCCATTACCAGAGTTTTTCGGTACTTCGTCTGAAGAGCTGAGACCATGCACTGAGGTGTAAACAAGGACTTACTGCCTCTTTAAGAATGTGACTCATCATCAGCACGCTTTACTTTCGGATTACAACTCTTCAAAGAGTGTTACTGCTGACAACATGAGATGGAAACATTTATGTCCTCTTCTTATGAAATTTTGGTTTGTGCCCTTAGCCTTCTGACAGGTTTAGTGGTGACAGTCACATATTCCTGTCATGTGGCAAACTCTTCATCTCGAAGAAGAATTTGTGACCAGCGTTCTCAATTTGACACCTTTAATTTCCTCTCTTCCGTGTCTCTCACTCTTTCCTCTCCTCACTGATTATGCAAAAACCCTACTCTAATGAACCAGTCGAGAGAGAAGTAATGCAAACAACCAATCCCTATCGATGTAACGACAATGGGTCGATTATATTCTTTTGCTTTGAGAGCAAAGAGTGTGTGTGTGTGTGTGTGTGTGTGTGTGGGTGTGTGTGTGTGTGCACGCGCGCGCGCAAGTGTGTCCTCAACATTATCTCCATTTCCTTTTATCTCACGTTGTGAATGGTACATCTGGGATTAATGCATTAACGTTATTGCTACATCTTTCAATAATGTTTCTATTAATCTACATTGTTCAAATGGTTCAAATCGCTCTGAGCACTATGGGACTTACATCTGAGGTCATCAGCCCCCTAGAGCTTACAACTACTTAAACCTAACTAACCTAAGGACATCACACTCATCCACGCCCGAGGTAGGATTCGAACCACCGACCGTAGTTGTCGCGCGCTTCCAGACTGACCTAGAACCACTCAACCACGCCGGTCGGCAATCTACATTGTATTTAAGCCAATAGGATGATAGTAACAGCTTTTCTGAAGTATTTTTACTGATAGTAGTGCATTGACCTGAATGATACATGGAAGACTACTTAGAGATGTTTAATGTGATAAGCGACGCCGAAGTTTCAAAGCTATGGTTGTAATGTGAAGAGTGAGATACGAGCTCATTGTTTTTCTTTCTCTTAATTAATATGCTGGCCATAAGAAACTGAAAGTAGCTACCCCTTAGTATTCTATTATTTCTTGAAAATGCGCCCAGCCAACTGAACAGTTTACCAAACTTCTTAAAAATTTTTAATTTATATCACGAACAGGTTTTCATTTTATGGCATTTGTCTTAGGGAACAATTTCTTCAGTTCACTCTAAAAGTCGAACTACTCTGGACCATCCAGCAGCTCAGGTAACGTCTAATGGTATTTAGCCGAAGCCTGATTGCATCACGAGATTCCAAAACCAAGTTGTAGATATTGTTTTTGAATGAAAAGATCTGGTGAAGTAATGAGGCGAACAATAATAGATTTTACGTCCAAATAATTTTCTGTTGCCAGAGTTGTAGCCAGCCAATGGTGCCGTGAGAGATATGGAAAACGTGCTGCCTAGGAGAAGAGTCAAAAACCCTCCATATCGAGGTAGATCAGGTCAGCACTGGCAACATGTAGACGTATGTTATGCTTGATGCCAACTATTCTCTCAATATGAATTTTTTATATTACGATATAATTTCATCACTTGACGATAGTGATTTTATATTTCACCCGACATTATGCTATGAATACTTGTATGACCCTAATGTTGGTCAAAGGACTGAAACTGGTTGCCTAGATAAAGTATTTTACCAGCAGCTCGAGGCGGAAACGTTACATTTTTCAAATATATGATAGCTGTTGGGCACCACCTCCTGAAAGTACTGGGGAATCGCCTAAAACCTGCACCGCAAATATTGTTGAAATGCAAAGCGTCACTGATGTGTAGTTTTCGTAGAATGGGTTGGTGGTCAGAGGCTCGTGTTGTTACCCAGTACATAGATTGTAATAATACGTAGAAAGTGTAGTTTTGCCAGAACAGACAATTTTTTAAATGGAAAAATGTCTACTGACATTAACTAAATGTAGGGTAAATTAGAATGTCAGTGGTGTTTGTTGAAGGAATCTAGTGCGGGTCATTTACAAGATACCGTATTTTGAAAAGTTTCCACACCGAGACTTGGGCGTAGTTGCTGTGCACGATGTGGTTATGTTTGCTTATAGTGTGCTAGCGTGTACCTTGAGTGCACTGCGACTTGCTAGTCCGTTAGTTTGTGGCAGTGAAAGCAGTAGGTTGTGAGTGGCTGACCGGATTTACTAAAAAAGAAAACATCAACATGCTCACGGTGTATGGTGAGTGTTGGAACAATACAGATCGTTCTTCTATGGGGTGTGCGACTCTATACGAGGTATGTCCACACAGTAAGTACTCTTTGGTTATATAAAACAAACGTGTACAGATAGAGGGAAATATTTGTTGTACAAAATTCTACAACTGTTAAACTACTTATCTACATAGCTTCCGAAATTTTGTAGGCAAATGTCATAGCGCGGCACAAGTTTTTGTACGCCTTCTTCATAGAAGGTTGCTGCCTGCGTATTCAACCATGTGGTAACATGTTCTTTCAGCTCGTCATCATCGCTGAAGTGTTGAGCATAAAGGACAGATTTTAGGTGTAGAAAGAGATGAAAGTCACTAGGAGCGAGATCTAGGCTGTACGGAGAATGATCAAACACGTCCCACTGAATCTCCCGTGAGAGTTGTTTGGTCACATTCACCGTGTGAGGCTGGGCATTTTCATGGACAGAAACACCACCGTTTGACAATAATCCTCGCTGCTTGTTCTGTATAGCGCGGCGCAATTTCTTAACGGTCTTGTGGTGTCGCCGCCAGACACCACACTTGCTAGGTGGTAGCTTAAATCGGCCGTGGTCCATTTAGTACATGTCGAACCCGCGTGTCGCCACTGTGAGATCGCAGACCGAGCGCCACCACAAGGCAGGTCTCGAGATACGGGCTAGCACTCGCCCCAGTTGTACGACGACTTTGCTAGCGACTAAACTGACGAAGCCTTTCTCTCATTTGCCGAGAGACAGTCAGAATAGCCTTCAGCTAAGTCCATGGCTACAACCTAGCAAGGCGCCATTAGCCTTACATAGTTTAATAGTTATCGTATGAAATGTCTCATCAAGAATGCTGTATTCACATGAAGGAATAAAAGTTAAGTATTCGAGGAGCTGCATACTTTTCTTATTAGCATTCACTACTTATCCTGTTCCAGAATTCACGCCCATCTGCGTTAGACAGCGTGCATTTCGGCCTCCTCTATCTACAAGGTGTTGGCACATTTGCCAACACATCATTGGTGACGAGGCTACAGAAAGGGCGACGAGGGAAACGTGTTCTTTCTAATTGCTTACATTTACTTGTGTCATGGCTTCGCCAGATGTACTGTCCGAATTTTATCGCTTGCAGAATCAGCAGACGCAGGCGTTATTGGATGCCCTTGGACAGCTCGTCCAGGGTCAACATGCCATTCAAACCGATGCGGCAGCCGCCGCTTCACCGCTACCGCCGCCACAACTCGCAGTTGCACCGCCTTTTAGGCCCTACGACCCAGACGTGGAATCCTGGACGGAATGGTCACGCCAGTTTGGATTTCATCTCGCCGCCTACAGAATTCAAGGTAACGAGCGGCAGCCTCACTTATTGTCTTGTGTCAGCGTGCAAACGTACCGTGTGATAGTGAAATTGTTTCCCCGACGCGACATAGCAACTCAGTCCTACGAAGAAATTTTGTCGGCATTGGACGCCTATTTCAAAGAAACAGTAAATGTCGTTGCAAAAAGGTATAAATTCTTTCGTACAAAACGTACGGCCGGTCAAACTAATCGGGAGCGGGTTGCAACTTTGCAAGGCCTTACTAGGGATTGTGCATTTGAATGTGACTGTGGACTCCCATATTCAGATACAATGGTACGTGATGCAATTGCACAAATCGTTTCTGATGTTCGTATACGGGAGCAAATTTTGAAACTAGTTAATCCCTCCCTTCAACAAGTGATAGACATATTGGATAGACAGGACACACTTGACTTTGCTCAGGAATCATTTGCAACTTCGCCGGCCGTGTGTAACATAAACCGGCCCGCCGGGCGCGCTGCGCGGCCCGTAAAACTGCCCTCGCGCACGTCCAAGCAGCTCCCGCCACGCTTTAAACCAGGTGTGCCGCGCCATCGTACAACTGCAGTGAAATCATGCCTGCGGTGTGCTACTAGACATTCGCGTGAAAATTGCCCGTCACGCCTAGCTATATGCTTTTTCTGTAATAAGAAAGGACATGTTCAAAGTGTTTGCCAGAAGCAGCTACAGAGTGTGTTGGGTAAAATTAACTATTATCATCGCTTTCTGCTCAATGCCTCTCCCATTTCAGATCCGCTTCATAGCTTACGCCGTAAGGGTGTTCCGTTCATCTGGACGACGGAATGCGAACGCGCCTTTCGTCAGTTGAAATCGGCGTTGCTTTCAAATACTTGCCTTACGCCATTCGATCCCCAAAAAAAATGGCTCTGAGCACTATGGGACTCAACTGCTGAGGTCATTAGTCCCCTAGAACTTAGAACTAGGTATACCTAACTAACCTAAGGACATCACAAACGTCCATGCCCGAGGCAGGATTCGAACCTGCGACCGTAGTGGTCTCGCGGTTCCAGACTGCAGCGCCAGAACCGCGCGGCCACTTCTGCCGGCCCTTCGATCCCCAGATACCCCTTTTGTTGATGGTGGATGCATCGGATTTCGGGATCGGTGCTGTGCTTGCGCACAAAGTTGGCTCGCATGATCGCCCTATTGCCTATGCTTGAAATTGCTCTCGTCTGCGCAACGAAATTATTCCCAGATAGAGAAAGAAGCTTTGGCTCTCGTCTTTGGTGTTACTAAGTTTCATGATATCTTGTATGGTCGTCACTTTACCATCATCACAGACCACAAACCTTTGACATCGCTTTTTCATCCGAACAAGCCTGTACCTCCGCGTACAGCGCAGAAATTCATTCGCTGGTCTATTTTCCTCTCGCAGTACCGCTACAATATCTTGTATCGGTCCACTGCTAAGCACGGAAACGCCGATGCGTTGTCCCGTTTGCCTGTTGTTGAGGATAAAGCATTCGATTCTTCAGAACTTACTTGTATGTTCATTGATTCGGAAACCGATGAAGTGGTCGAATCATTTCCGATTGATTTTCGTCGTGTAGCTACAGCCACAGCTGCTGACCCGGCCCTTGCTACCGTTTTGCGTTTTGTTGCTACGCAATGGCCTTTGTCAAAGTCTCGGACCGAGGATCCGTTGGTTCGCCAATTTTTTGCTCACAAGGAGAGACTCTTTGTTCGACGTGCTGTTTTGTTGTAGCGTTCTGATAATGATCAGTCCAGAGTCGTGGTCCCACGTTCGTTACAGTCCTCTGTTTTACGGCTTCTTCACCAAGGACATTGGGGTATAGTGCGAACGAAACAACTTGCTTGTCAGCACTGTACTTGGTTCGGAATCGATGATGCGATTACGAATATGTGTTCTTCATGCATGGCGTGTGCCAAACAACAATCCGCACCACCGCGGAAAGTCTTTGCATGGCCAAAAGCCACTTCCCCTTGGCAACGCTTGCACATCGATTTTGCTGGTCCATTTTGGAATGCTAGATGGTTGCTTCTGGTAGATGCCTTCAGTGATTTTCCTTTTGTTGTCCGGATGTCTTCCACGATGTCAACTGCCACCATCCAAGCGTTGTCTGCTATCTTTTGCATTGAAGGTCTTCTGCAGACTATTGTTTCCGACAATGGCCCACAATTCATGTCCGCAGAATTTCAGTCACTCTGCCAGGCCAATGGTATTCAACATCTGACATCCGCGCCGTTTTCGCCTCAGTCAAACGGTGCCGCTGAACGATTGGTCCGGACTTTCAAGTCACAGATGTTGAAGTTGAAAGAGTCGCATTCTCGGGAGGACGCTCTTTTTGTCATCGTATCGCTCTCAGCCCCGCTATGGTCGCTCGCCGGCTGAGTTGCTCCACGGTCGTCCTCATCGAACCTTGATGTCTTTGCTGCATCCGCCGCATCAGGTTCCAGTGCAGCGGCAGACTTCTACTTTTGCTCCAGGCGACGTTGTGTTCTATCGCAACTTCGCTGCCTCGGCCGCGCGATGTATTTGGTTTTGGGGGCCTCTGGGGAGGTGCGTCGGCATCTCAATCAGCTGCGCCTCTGTCGTCGCACGGGTTCTGCCGCTCCCCGTCTGCTTTCAGCGACGGTGCCGTCCGGTCAGCGCCCTGGGGACTCATCTACTGGCTCGCCTCATCCCCAGGTGTTACCGACGATGCCTTCCATTTTGCCCCATGGCGACGCGCCGCCGCAGCCGCCGCCGCCGCCGCCGCCTGTTCTCCGCCGGCGCCGCCCGCATTCGACGCTTCGCTGTAGCCGCCAAGCGCCTCCCTGGGTCACGCGCCGCCGATCACTTCCCGTGACCAGCTGTCACCCGCCATGGAACTCTTGCCCGCTCCGGACCACATGGGGTCTTCGCGCATCGCGTACCCCAACGCAATGGAGGTCGATCCTTCGGCCCCTCCTGTCTCATTACAGGAGCATACACCGCATGTTGACGTGCACCCTGGACTAGGTTTTCAGGCGTTTCCTAGCTCCCCTCGGACCGAATGGCCGGGTGTGGGTGGCACAGCCTCACCTGTTGTTAGGCTCCCCACCTCATCGCATACATCAACATGGGGTCCTCCCCACGGCGGGCGGAAGCCTTATAACACAACCGTTCGCCGATTTGCGGGGGAGGAATGTGGTGTCACCGCCAGACACCACACTTGCTAGGTGGTAGCTTAAATCGGCCGCGGTCCATTTAGTACATGTCGGACCCGCGTGTCGCCGCTGTGTGATCGCAGACCGAGCGCCACCACAAGGCAGGTCTCGAGATACGGGCTAGCACTCGCCCCAGTTGTACGACGACTTTGCTAGCGACTACACTGACGAAGCCTTTCCCTCATTTGCCGAGAGACTGTTAGAATAGCCTTCAGCTAAGTCCATGGCTACGACCTAGCAAGGCGCCATTAGCCTTACATAGTTTGATAGTTATCGTATGAAATGTCTCATCAAGAATGCTGTATTCACATGGAGGAATAAAAAGTATTCGAGGAGCTGCATACTTTTCTTGTTAGCATTCACTACTTATCCTGTTCCAGAATTCACGCCCGTCTGCGTTAGATATCTACAAGGTGTTGGCACATTAGCCAACACATCAGGTCTCACAGTAACCGTGTGCTTTGATTGTTTGGCCTCGTGGTAAGAAATCAATCAGCAAAATTACTTTTCTGTCTAAGAAAACGGTGCACATGACTTTTCGAGGGGTCAAGATTTGCTTAGGCCTAATCTACGTTGGGGATGAAGCATGCCTCCATTCCACTGATTGCCGTTTTGATTCAGACGTGTCGTACGATACCCAAGCTTCATCCCCCGTCACTATCCGAGAAAGAAAACCATCGTCTTCCTTATTGTAGCGTGTCAAAAATTGAAGTGAACGGCCAGTATGTTGTTTTTTGTGTTGTTATATAACAATTTTGGGTTCCCAACGTGAGCAGAGTTTTCCAAATTTCAGTTTTTCAGTAACAATTTCATGATTTAGTGATCGTTAGATTTGTGGAGCTCCCATAGCAAGGGCACTAAGTGTAAACTTACGGTTGTGCTTAACCTTCTCTTCAATTGTTTGAACCAGTTCATCAGTATTCACAGACGGGCGTCCACTTCATTCTTCATCGTGCACCTGATCACGTCCTTCACTGAACAGTCTGACCCATCTTTTAACCAATGAATCTCTCATAGCATTTTATCCACAAACCTCGCAGATTTGCTGATGAATTTCCTTTGGTTTAACTTTCTTTGAATTTAGAAAACGAATCACACATCTGATTTCACACTCGGCGTCATTTTCAATTACGGCTGACGTTATAAAGAAGCACTACAAAGCACACGTCGGCAGCAGCGATCTGGAAATGGCGTACATGTCTTCTCCTTGAGTCAGAGTAACTGCCGCACGTGCTCAGAACTGCCGCCGATAGAAATAGAAACGGAACCTACTTTGTGGACTTCCAACTGACGTCAACCATTTTGGCAATTATTTATCAACCTCTTCAAATAGTTACGTGAATGTGGTAGTGTAACACCTAGACAACTTAATGGAAGAAAACAAGTGACTACAGAAGAGGGTGCAGGCTTTCAAATAACTACGAACCCTCGTACTCAGAGTTGCAATATTAAAAGTTTAGGCTGGTTTCGTTGTCTAGGTGCTGGTATACGTAGTTGACACATTACAGGCCAAATACTGCTGAGTCTACAGTATACGATAAGAATACACACATGAATCGAATGGTCGAAAGTTTCTATCACTCGGCAATTGCGAATTATGAAAGTAACATATAAATTTATAAATGAAAGATTGCAATTAAATAATATCTGCAGATACTATCTTAACGACTTTAAATGATGAATCCGACAGTAGAAGCACTTTTGAGAATGCGGTATATTTCTGCAAAACACTTATTGATGTCGATAGTAGAGCAATTAAATAAAATATAAGTTTAATAACTGGGAAACAATAGATTCCTACAGCACGTAATTAGTTCTGAACAACAACACAGCTCGGGAGATATTTCTAAACGCACACTAGAAGGCATGGAAAACCCACAAGTGCACAAGTCGGCGCTCCAAAGTATTTCTATCTGCCGCGACCACGCGCAAACCGCTCCACACTCTACAAGTCTCTGCTGCGACCGAGCGCCCGTTGCTCCATCACGTCCAGCACTCCCATGTCCTGTGCCTTACTCCCAGCACTGCTGCACCTCCCAAACTGCCCCGTGTCCTCTCCAGCAACGATGCTCCTGCCCAACCTTCATACGGCTCTCTCTTAGTAACGAGCGCTGTGATTGGCTAGATCGCTCCCTCCATGGCTCCAAGCCCACGTACTTTCATAAACATATTTAAACACATACGCAATACTGGATCCGCACTTAAATTACTTGAAATTAAATAAATATTCCTACGGCTGGACCATAAACACGGTCTAACACACATAATAAAATACATAAACAAATTAAATAAACATGTATCAAAAGAATATCAATAAAAGGTAGGCCGGTAGTCTAATGTTTCTGTGCTATCTAAAACACAGTAATTATTTAACCTATTTCTTCATGAATAGTGGATATAGGATATAAACCAAGACATAGATGAATAAATGTATTTAGAATCATGCTGCTAGCATTTTTTCGTGTAACTAAGAAGTACTTATGGCCTTACGCGATTGATAGTGATTGAGCCGTTGGAGCTATAATAACTCATGTAATATTCAAGTTACATGCGCGTAATACATACCAATTTGGGTTCAAAAATCAAATGGTTCTGAGCACTATGGGACTTAACTGCTGAGGTCATCAGTCCCCTAGAACTTAGAACTACTTGAACCTAACTAACCCAAGGACGTAACACACATCCATGCCCGCGGCAGGATTCGAACCTGCGGTCGCGCGGTTCCAGACCGTAGCGCCTAGAAACGCTCGGCCACCCCGGCCGGCTGCCAATTTTGGTTTACACTAATAGATTTCTAATGACACGTTGGTAGACAAAGTCAGATGAGCCGTTTAGATTTTGGAAATTCGTTGCTGTTTGTTACTTGTATAATTTACAGTCAGATACTAAACTTTAAGGTAGTAAAGATATTGAAAATCTCATTACACCATCAGAATCGACGTGCAAATAATGGTAATGTACATGCTTCTTTTTGGGTTCATCTGGCTAGTATTGATTTCTACACGAACTGTGAAATGTCTGCCGTTAAGGTTTCACAAAGTCCGCCATCTTGAGACAAAGCACCGTCCTCCTCACAGCGGAATTCCCAGCCACGCGGCTGCTCCTTGCGCTGGGGCTACACCTCTCATCGGGCTAAAGTTCTGCACCACCTGTTTGTTGCCTGGCAGGCGGAGCGGCCCGTGCGGCAGTCCCAAATCCAAACATGTAATATATCCAGGAGGCCACAACTGGCCCGTTACCTCACAAGGGGAAGTTTATGTTCTTGCTGCCATTGAAGTTGATACGCACATTAACTTCTGCGCAATCTCCGGAGGAAGTAGCATGAGTCGTGCAAGTTGTCCTACGCATTCTTCATCGACGTAGGTTGCGTCTTTATCTTATTCCTCTCCATCAAGACGTGCGTGGAAATGATTATGCGATTGCGACTGTAATTTTAAATAATGGAAGTAAATTAATCACTTTTAATTTCTATGCAACTATGTTGTCTAAAAATTTCTATGTATGGGCATTAAGACATGATACTCCAGATGTACCATGTATCTTGTTTAGTGATGAAGCCATATTTAGCAATCATGGTCAGGTAAACCCTGGAAACATAAACTATTGGTATCTTCACAATCTTCGTTGGCTTCGTCATTTGGAACATCGGCGTCCAGGTAACCTTCAGCTGATATGCCTGATATTCATAGACGTAACACTGAAAATACAAAGTATCACAACCTCCTAATAGGCCACCTTCCATGGATGCTAGAAGACGTTCCTCTGCACGCTAGAGATAATCTGTGGCATCAAAGTGATGGCTATCCAGCCCATAGTGTATGAAGTACTACAGCATGTCTCCATGAATGGATTGGACGCAGAAGACCTATACGTTGCCGGCCCGTTCCCCGGATTTGACCCCTGTAGACATTTTTCTGTGGGGAAAGTGAAAGAGACTCTTTACCGACGACATATCAACTACACCCGATGATATGCAACGACACTGTTGCCTGCTTGGGCATCTCCGATGAAATGGTGCCACGTGTCCTGCAGTCGTTCCATACGAAACTGGAAGGGTGCACTGCCTCTGCCGGTGGTCGTTTTGAACACAACCTGAGATGATTAGTTGTCTCGTACCTGGTCATAATACTGACAACTACTGTACGCACGTGTGTTATTTTTTAGTGTGTGTTACCACAGGTATTGTATAACTTTTCAAACCACGATATCTCCTAAACGAATTACACTAGAATCTTACGACGAACACCACTGACATTCTAATTTACCTTCTACGTTTAGTTTGTTAAAGATAATAGGCATTGCTCCACTTCAAAAAGTGTAGCACACAAAATAAACCTTACAAATGTTATTACAATCTGTTGATTGGCTGAAAGTACGAGCTCCTGATTACCAATCCATTCTGTGAAAACTGCACATCAGTACCACTTTCCATTACCGCAAAATATGCGATACAAGCGTTGGTCATCCCAGTTTAACCAGGAAAAAAAAAAGTAAATGGTTTCCAAGCAGGCCAGTTATAGTTGTTACTTTTCGTGTTACTATTTCAACCTACTACTTCTACATCTACATCTACATCTACATCTACATCTACATTGATACTCCGCAAGCCACCCAACGGTGTGTGGCGGAGGGCACTTTACGTGCCACTGTCATTACCTCCCTTTCCTGTTCCAGTCGCGTATGGTTCGCGGGAAGAACGACTGTCTGAAAGCCTCCGTGCGCGCTCTAATCTCTCTAATTTTACATTCGTGATCTCCTCGGGAGGTATAAGTAGGGGGAAGCAATATATTCGATACCTCATCCAGAAACGCACACTCTCGAAACCTGGCGAGCAAGCTACACCGCGATGCAGAGCGCCTCTCTTGCAGAGTCTGCCACTTGAGTTTGTTAAACATCTCCGTATCGCTATCACGGTTACCAAATAACCCTGTGACGAAACGCGCCGCTCTTCTTTGGATCTTTTCTATCTCCTCCGTCAACCCGATCTGGTACGGATCCCACACTGATGAGCAATACTCAAGTATAGGCCGAACGAGTGCTCTGTAAGCCACCTCCTTAGTTTTCGAAAAATCGTGTAAAGGAAGATGACTGCATCGCCATTGTTTTTTTTTTTTTTCAAGTTTAATGTTAATGTCATTCTGGTTTGTTCCCTTTATTTACTGTTTATCGTTTCCAATTGCAATACCATTGCTCTGTCAAACCTGACCTTTACTAATGTATCAGACCGATGACCTCGCAGTCTGGTCTCCTCCTCCACAACAACCAACCAACTAATATATCTGTACATCACCCTAATATGTAACACATTTGCCGGCCGAAGTGGCCGTGCGGTTAAAGGCGCTGTAGTCTGGAACCGCAAACCGCTACGGTCGCAGGTTCGAATCCTACCTCGGGCATGGATGTTTGTGATGTCCTTAGGTTAGTTAGGTTTAACTAGTTCTAAGTTCTAGGGGACTAATGACCTCAGCAGTTGAGTCCCGTAGTGCTCAGAGCCATTTGAACCATTCTTTGTAACATAATTTTCAATGCTGTTCACGGATACTTTTTGACGACGTCAGTCAGTTAAAATCTGATAGTAGTTTTGTAAGTCAAAAATAGGTTAAGAAAATAAATTACTGCTGTAGAACTTAACACAGTTATGTGCTCTTCATTTATATTTATGAAGTTGCTTTACTACGAAGTAACATTAGAATTGCAGTTAGTTGATTGTCGTTGTATACCACTAACACTATATTTTGTCAAACATAACCGCAGCGCGGACGACAACAAAGTACTGAAAACAATATAGATGCGGGGACTGTTGAGAGACTTTTGTCCAGCTTTGTGCTGGGAATATTGCCTCCACCGCTGTCCTCTTCACAAGTGAGCATAAATTCTCCTGCGGCGCTCATTTGAATTCCGCTGTATATGACAGTCGGATGGACCGACATTTACGCACGCAGAGTGGACAAATACTCCCCGAAGGTTTCGGCTCTCGGCGTTTGGCGCGGTACTCGCCAGCCGTTCCACGTGGTGCACGCGGCTGCCGAGAGCCGTATTTCCACATTCCGGCACAGCAGTTCATTGTGCGGGGGCGTATATTTGTGAAGCACGTCGGCGTGTACCTAGATAACGGTTAAAGCGCGCACGTGAGTTTGGCTCTGGATGCCATCGTGAATTTCAATGCGAATGACTTGTTGATGCGGTCTGCTAACACGGAAAATGTGTTCCGGCGCCCAGTGTGTGCTCTGACAATTTGTGTTTTCCTACATATAGCGCCGCTTCGTCGTGTACACGAGAGATGTGTCGGCAGCGTGAGATATTTTACACTGATGAATGAAGCAATCGGTAATTGCTAAAATGTCATTAAAATACAAAGAAATCTGATAGTAGAAATTGCATGATCAATTCAGAATACTAGTACTAAATTTATACGTGATGTCCCTATAATTAAAGATATGGTCTTGTATTTGGGACAAGCAAATGTGAAATTTACGCCCAGTTACAGTAATCCTTATTTTCATTATTCCTCTACAGCACTTCAGACGAAATCGGTAACGTTGTCCTTGACGGTGACATGACTGAATGTCTCGGATATCTTCCTACAGGACTGCTTCAGTCCAACGTAACCACCGAAGCGTTAAAGAAATTGCTCCAAATAACTTAGCGCCATTCTCATGGCTGACATCATGTTTTGAATGTAATAACTGAATGTTACTGTTGATTCAGCCCAAACATCTATAGCAGCAGAAAAGCCTTTCCCTGCTCTACTTACGTAAACGTGGCTGTTGCACAGTCACTAATTGCAGATATGATTGACAGGGTGGCACTATTACAGATATGTTCAGTAGAATAGGAAATAAACTATTCTATTTTTTAAAAATTTATTACAATCTACTACTTAACTTCCGTACAGTTTCATACAGAGCACATGGTGTCCTGTGCCTAACACGATATGATTTAACCCTTTGTTTCCTGACATAAGAAAAAATTTGCTATTTAACATTTAGTTTGCAGAATTCATGCTATTGTGGCCTCAAATGACGGTAGGATTTTTTGTAAAATTTTATTTTATTTTGCACAACTTTTTTCTCTCCTGGTACTCAGAAGTACCGTCACACTCCATGGACAGAATCACAACATGCGCAGAAAAATGCTCCAATTTTTATAACTTGTATTTTATTCCACATAAATATTAAATATTTTTACATTGGTAAATTAATTAACAGAAATATGATATTTCTGAATTTTTTTTTAAATTTCGCATAAATTTATTCTAGAGCAACTTCACAATGCATAGTAACTTAGCTATACATTTTTGACAGTGTATACATATCACATATTTAGTGATACCTCATGAAATTGTAAGAAACAGTTCTTTTTTTCATTGCAGCACAAATACACTTTACATGTGCTACATTGTGAATGTGGTCTCGACTGAATTTTATTTTTCGCACACATTTCGCATCGTCCTCTTTTACAACTGAACACTACAAAATGGTTTCCTCGGTTGCCAAGACGTACATCCTTCGGAACAGAAAAGTTATCCTTCGTTCTCTTTGGGAGAGTTATTTCATCTTTACCAGAGTTTCTCTTTTTGAGATTTGGCACTTGCTGTTCATTCATTAGCCGTAGTGCCACAGCACGCCTGAATTTCAGCAGTGGCAGTGCCCCATGTAGATCACTGAAAATGACGTCAGCATTGACAAAAGCAATTTCTATTGCTCCACAGAAGAGATGGTGCCACCATTTCTTTCATCGCTTGTCAAAACCATAAGTTGAACGTAATCTGTCTGCATGATCCACACCACCCATGTTTTTATTGTAATCACATACAATAACTGGACATGGTATAGTCATCTTAGTTCCATCTTTCCGATTTTTTGTCACTACGCTCTGTTCAGTGCCATGGAAGTTTGACGCAAAATACACTACTTTATTTTCCTTCCATTGAAATACTGTTAGGTCTAAAGATGACTCTCTGTGATTTGATTTAGACATTTTCCTTTAGATAAATTCCCTGGCAGACCTTTCCTGTTTGTTCTAAATTACCGATTTCTGTGTGAGAAAAAGTGGACAGAACAACTAGTGAGAGGTAATGCATTGTTGCTACAATAAAGTGTTAACACAACCTGACGGTACTAATAAGTCCGCCTTATATTTTCCACTTTATCTCATTCACATGTAACGTAATTCTTCAAACTATTATAAAAAAACAAAGAAGGTAAGTACGTACAATGGAAAACTCAACGGAAGTTTCAATAAATTACGCACAAATTCAGGCAACACCATGGAAACAAGCACATACAATCTTCTGCTTTCACAGCAGCGCGCGAAAAACAATTTCAAGCTCTGACCGCCAGAGAGGTTTATGTATTGCACAATAGCACCTATGAAACAGTAGAGCAGAGTTACTGTTACGTACCGACAGTCTCTCAGATCACGAAACTGCACCAGGAGAAAATAATGAAAGTCAAAACTTACTGGTACTTTTAAGTACCGTCAGGCAACAAAGGGTTAAATAACGTTACTGCCTTTTTGCACTCTGTGAGATTGTCAGAGGAACTAATAGTAATGTGCTGACACTCTGGTAAAGATCCTAGTTCTCCGTAAATATCGACTGTATCGTCGGAAGGTAGTGTTCAAATTACTGTGCTGAGATAACTGCCGGCACTGGACTGTCTAAATGCTGGTTCGGAATTGCCCGATTATTCGGGGTGCGTCGTGTCTTGGTTCCGGTTGGCAGAAGAATTTCCGTGGCTGTCAGTGCAATGCAGAAGCAATGTGGGCTACGTTTGATAGCGGTCCCTGTCCCTGTCGAGGCTTTCCACGCTATGTTGGACGTAAACGATGTACAGAAGGAAGAAGCGCAGAGGCTGTTAGAGGTCACTCTTTGTGAGAGGCGTCTGAATACTGCTGCTCGGAACTGAAATGTGCCAGGCGACTGGTTGTGCTTTTTGGTGATTGCATCTCATGACGCATTCAGTGTCAACCTGCTTTTTCTAGAAATGTCCAATCTGACACGTGTAACTTACCCTGAACTGCTTGAAATTTTTCACGCAGAATGAGTACACCGAAAGAAATGGACTTTCAAAAATTTAGCAAATAATTATTTTTTAAAATATTTTACAGTTACTCACTATTCCCGTACGAACAACCGCTTATAACAGCGGTTTGTACAGCCGTTCTTAGTCCGGGAGCGCATCGGTGAATAGGCGGACGCAACCACGACAAGAAGACGTATCACTGCTTAGCACGAAGATCGAAGCACACACTCAGGAATTTTAAACCGTACCGAAAAGTCTCACATCTGTATTTATTTGAATAAATTGCAGTTCGTATTAACAGCTAAAACGTTTCAGATGTAGATGTTACACAAGTAACAAGCAGGGAAACAGTTTAAGATAGTTTATCATATATTATAGACGAGTTCCATCAATCAGGACATTTACTTGTTGACAGGAAACATTTTACAACTACTGTAGCACAATTCTTATGAAATTTTTTTAATCATGTATATTTTACTAACATTGTAAGGATCCTGGTGTATTTACTCTAGTTGTCACAAAAATGCGAAGTGCCTTTGCATAAGGCAAACAAATATTTTCTTTTCACCAGGGAACCCCCTAAATGAAAAATTATCGCACTGAGGCACATCACAGCAATTATTTGTCTTATTTGGACAGAACTGATATGCAGTAAGAAATGATGGTGGCCATTGTTCAGCATACTGTGTTGCATACTAGGCAAATGTGATGATAGAAACTGACATGTTTAAATGACGATACTGTTACTCAGATAGACCCGCTAGGTTAGCCGAGGGCGCTGATGCGCTGCTTCCTTGACTCAAGTAGGCGCGCCGGCACCAGATCGAATCCGCCCAGCGGATTGACGACGAGGGCTGGTGTGTTGGCCAGCCTGGATATGGTTTTTAGGCGGTTTTCCACATCCCACTAGGTGAATATCGGGGTGGTCCCCACGTTTCGCCTCAGTTACACGACTCACAGACATTTGAAAACGTTCGCACTATGTCACGGGTTACACTAGATGCAGACAGCTGGGGTACACTAATTCCGTCCTCCGCTTTGAAGTGGGGCAAAGGCCCAAGAAAATCATGAAAAATTACCGTTCCGCAGATAAATTCGAAATGACAAAGAGCTAAAGGAAGTTATATTGACTGACAATTTCCTGAAAAAATTACTTACACCGTTCCAAAATGGTTTTCATCAAGAGACTGAATCGCAGTATTACTTCCAGGTGCAATATGAATTATATCAATTGTGTTTTCGTCGTCCTCCTAAGACTAAGGTGTCGTTATGTACGAACCAATGGTCCAGCAAAAGTAGTGCATTATTTTCTGCAAATGGTAAAAGGATGTTTCCGACGTAACACTGAAAATTCTCCTCTCGAAATTTTCTAGATTTCGCTATTACAGGACTTTTTACAAGACTTATGCGAGTAAGCAGTTCATATTTTAAATTTATCGCCCTAATTTGCCCTGATGTTCCTAAAGCCGGAAATAAACCTGCGGAAACAGTAATGTACTGATACATATTACTGGCATTGTTGTACGCGAATGTGTCATAGCATTCATCGATTGGACGGACAGCTGAATCTTTTTTTCCGCTCGAAATGGTAACGTGTGGTTTGCTTTTAGCAACAGAAAAAGGCTTCGTCTTTACATCAGCAACAAATTTCTCTGTAGTGACACCACTTATACAAGATTACTTAAGCTAAACTACGTAATTTTTCGACTTCATTTTTCATACTGTTTCCTGAATCTATTTAATCAGGGTGTAGTGGCCTGGAAATCAGTAATGTTCATCTCTCCTGCAATTCAGAACTCCCTGTCTTGCAGATCTACGTGGGCAACGGGGCACCGACTCTCACGAGCAGTTCTAAATCTTTCGCATAGCATATCTTTCACACTTTTTCGGCTTTCATTTTAGCACGCATTTCGTAATTAGTGTAAATCTTCCTTTTATTTGTACATGTTCATGTATTACGAAACGAAACCGGCTGTGCTCATTGCTTACGTGATAGCGTTTTACTCTATCTTTTATTTAACCGAAATATTTAAAGTCTTGGGACGGCGTTTGGAGTGGTAATGGGCGTTCTCCTTTAATTTACGCAAAGACGACGCACATCTGCGGTTTAAACAAACTGTTTCACATACTTGGTTGACGTGGCTGAATTCTTTTGAATTGATACATTTCACTCTCGTCATTTTTGTTTCGTGCAGATAGTGTTACTTTTGAATCATGTTAATACTTAATAAATCCACACGTAATGTATTTGCTCAAATTCTGACGAAAACCCGCTTCCCTTTGTGATGAAATCAGGACCATGTGTCCAAGTAGGTGGTGATTAATACACTGTTGAATATAGGTGGTAATTGACCTCAATCGCTGCCAGGGAAAGAAAGGAAGAACGATTATATTTTATTACGTTTTGCTCATTTTATACATCGACACACAGTAATAATTTTTGTATTATGTCTTAAAACAGTTGTAAACATCAACATGGGATCATATATCGTGTGCAGAAATGTGGGGTTAGAAACTCTGTCTACCACTATATGGCGTTACTTTTTTCGATGAGATAGTTTCCTTCCTCTAATTTTGCAACCATGTTTTATCGAATATTAATTGTTGCACGAGTGTGTATCTCATTATTAATAGATAGGAAAACGAGGAACTGGAAGGGATAGACCAAAACATCTTTGAGCCAAAGGAATAAAAATGGCTCTGAGCACTATGGGAGTTAACTTCTGAGGTCATCAGTCCCCTAGGACTTAGAACTACTTAAACCTAACTAACCTAAGGACAGTGCACACATCCATGCCCGAGGCAGGATCCGAACCTGCGACCGTAGCGGTAGCGCGGTTCCAGACTGTAGCACGTAGAACCACTCGGCCGTCCCGGCCAGCTAAGCCAAAGGAACAGATTAATAATTTCCAGAGCCATTACAACAACAAAGAATGCATAAGTTTATCACCACAAGGCTGAACAACAAACGCAACTGATAAATCGCATGTAAAGGCGACAGATAGCTCATAACAAAAGGCAGACAATTTACAAACAGGACCCGACATCTGTTCTCCAGAGTGGAAGCGTACTCCACCTGCTTGAGAATTTCACGCAGTAAACTGGCCGTATCTACAGCATACAAAATGCATGAAAATATTATAACTGACAAGTTCATATCTCACACTGAGCATATAAGTCTTAAAATTATCCGAGCTCTGAAGAAGTATTTGTATAAGCAAAATCCCATTATATTCATTAGAAGGAATTTAAAAACCGTAGACAGGCCATAATTAACTCTAATCTCGGACAGTAATTATGATAATATGTGACCTATAGTGTGGCTGTACATACTTACATCAAACCGCAACGCAGTGACACACATCTTCACAAGCTACAACTCCAGCTACAGCTGCACTGTACTGCCCTGACGCAAGGAAGCCGATTCAGCAAGGCCACATCAATAAATTTGCATAAAGTCCACCTGATGCAATACACCAGCCACTGTGTATCGAAGGGCTGAAAAGCAAGTGCTTTAAGAGTCCAAACTAACTGACTTCGGTGGTCCACTGTTGGTGCATGGGATGAATATGAGAGGAGCTAGTTCCTTAAATCCAAACGGCCACTGTGTTACACGAGCCCGAGCCTTTGAATTACAACACGTTCCTTCAAACGCAGTCCAGCGAGTGCAATGGGCTACCGCGAACAGCAGATGGACCGCGACTTCTCGGCACGCTACATCTGTGCTGGTCAGCCGCAGCACGCAAACTCCGGAACTGATTCAGCGCGAACTTGGGCGGAGACCACTCTAAAAGCAAGCTGGCGGAGCAGACCGCGGACTTAGCAGGCCCCCTGAGACTCGTTGCTAGGTAACTGTCACTGATTATCATTGAGAGCAAACGTCTGTCGACACGAGCCTATACTAAGCTAATTTACGGTCCCTTGTTCCATTTTTATTGTCTTCCCGAACTATTGAAATGCACTTCTTTTACTTTGCTTTGCATTATCCTTCTGTCCTTCATAGCATTTACAGCTATCACGTAACTCATCGTGTTCGAGATTACAGACATATGCAGTTCGGAGCAACGACATCTCAAAATCAGTCTCGTCGTCATAATTTTCCTCATTGTTGGTTAGGAATAAAGAGTCCTTATCATGAATGCTTAATTTTATGGTATACAGATGGCAAATGCAATGTCTTCCCCAAAATAAATCTACAGGTTGAAACTCATTACACAGTCATGAATTAATTCAGAAACAATACTGATCAAGTCCAATGAATACTCATACATTTATTCTACCCCTGTCATCATTACAATCCACGAGTCAGATTGCGTTATAAGGGATCATACCGGAAAATCAGCTAAAATTTGGTGTACAACCTATTCAAAAATTTAACTGAACACTTAGTAGCATTTTTCGAGACTATGGCAGGCTTTCAGGGCCACCAGTGTCATACCTAAAGCAATTACATGCGCCTTTTCTGGTAACTGTGAAGGCTTTCACGATCCAAACATTACGGTCTCCACATGATCAGTTTGTCCTCGAGGTATACACTGTACGCTGTAACAGCACAATACTTCTGGAAGACGAAGTGGCCAAGGAAGCACCTCAATTGAAACGTGGCTGAATGGTATTGAATCCTCATCGTCGATGAGCCCATGATTCGAATGACGATTATTCGTCATTGTAGCACAGTATTTAGGTCGCTGTTTACCAATGAGCAACTCACGCATTTAGCCCAAAGTTTTCGGCGGAGATGTTGGTTTGCCGGCACTTGCACTGGCGTCGTGTACAGATGTCGATTGACTTTAATCGCTGTCTTTATAAATTTGAGGTCTCAGCACAATTACGACAGGAAACTTTAACCTACCATACGGCCAAGCAACCAACATATCGGAAATGCCTTCGTGTTTCAAGACGACCACAGCGCGTCAGTCTTGCGAACGCCTTCCTGAAGGAAACAGCATTCAGTCGAACAGGATGGTATGCGATTCTTGCTGCCATGAAGCAGACCGAGCTTCCTAGTCACCAGCTAGTACTTGTAGCGTATCATCACGCAACCCTACAGACACTATGGGTAACTTAGGATAGTTACCCTCTACTAGTCGTCCAGGTTTGAGGAGCAACATCTCCACCACCTGCTGGACAACTGCCTAAACGTACACAGTGTATTACACAGCGCGGAGAGATATGGTGCTCATGGACGTCCACTTGCGGTACTTGTGTGCAAATTCCTTCATCGCTGATGGACACCAGCCTCCAAGGGTGCATGATCCTGGAACGGAGGCCCGTACGTTAGCTGAACGGTACTTCAGGATACACTGTTCGTAGATCCTTGGTTCAAAATGGCTCTGAGCACTATGGGACGTAACTGCTGAGGTCATCAGTCCCCTAGAACTTAGAACTTCTTAAACCTAACTAACCTAAGGACATCACACACATCCGTGACCGAGGCAGGATTCGAACCTGCGACCGTAGCGGTCGCACGCTTCCGAACTGTAGCGCCTAGAACCGCTCGGCCACTCAGGTGGGCCTCCTTGGTTCATCTGCGCGGTCAGTAGCTCAACAGTTCGCCCTTACAGCCGCAGCCGCTGTTTACCTCTGCTATCTATGGCCCCCTGAATGTACGCAGATACTCGTTGAAAGCTACGTGTATGGCACAGTACCGTGTTGAGTTAAATACAATGATACTTTTTTGCTATCTGGTGGCTGAATCGATTTATTAGTTTGGATTTTATGAGAACTTCAATGTGTCTCCTGCTTACCTAATGGTACCTGAAAGACTCAGATTGGACATCTAACTATTACATTGAATTAATTACCAGTAAGTCAGAAAAATAACGGTGGACGAGAAAAGATTGTGTCATGCCTTATGCACGCAGAAGGAACCAAGGCGCTGATATTGACACGGTGAAACTAAGTCCAATTCGTAATGTCGCAGCAAACGCTATACGTCGTACACAGTGAGGTATAGTGGCAAACGTCCAGCTCAGCATGGAGAGCAAGTTCACTTCATTGATCCAAAGGCTGGAAAGCCCCATTCGCTAACTGAGTAATTAGCCTGGAATAGTCTACTCACGCTCTCAATCTCGTATGTGAATGAGGTTTCCTCCCCTCCAAAAATCACTGATTTAACTGCTTGACCTCTGCTCTTAACGTCGGCCGCATCAGTATAATATCGCCCTCTCCATTCTAATCCGGGTCGCAGTACCGTCTGGCATTCGCCTCCAGATACGTTATCTCTGGTCATCAGTGCTCAGTCTTAATCGGGACTCATCACTGAAGACAATTCCACTCCAGTCAATGAGATTCCAGGCCGAAGTCGTGTCAGGAGACACCCTGTACAGCTGTGGATTACAAGCCTAATTGTATCCTGTCATACGGCTGGACAACAAGGAGTGACTGTCTATTATTATTATTATTATTATTATTATTATTCTGGATTTACAATGTCAGTACATTTTTCCAGCACCTATTCTAGATTACAGTAAGTCACTAATTATTGTTCTCCACTCTTCTCTATTTGTCCATAAATCTTCAGGATGTCTGTGGTGCCATTTCTTTTCACAGCAGGAGCCCTTTGGCTGTCATCCGCAGCACACTGACGGCACAGCGGTACGTCGACAATACTCTACGCACCGGTTTGTGGCCCTTTATTGCAAGATATCCTGGGCTTAGTATCCATATCATCCATCCCTTTCGGCAATGACTGCTCACACACCACTAGTTTCTACTGCTTCTTTACGTGATCGTTAAACCCCACCTTGATGAGCAAGGACGCCGATTCTCTCCATAGTTGAGAAAGTTTGTAGGATTATGGACAGTGCCATGCAAGCGTGCCGGTATTATAATAGTGTAACGCGCCTATTGAACAGAATTTGTCACGATATCCCTCAGGATGACATTCAAAACTCTATGAATCAATGCTGAACGGATTACTGCTTGTTGGACCAAAGTGTTATGGACTCGCTCAATTTGTGAAATTTGTTCTCTTGAATTACTCATTCAGTATTTCTGAAATTATAATCATTTGAATCTCTGTACATGTACATCACATTTGCTGACATCTATCCCTTTCGCATAATTCTTTCGTGGTGCATCATTCTTATGGTCTCAGAGCATATATGTACCCAAAACTGAATAATAGTGATGTCCTAAATGACTAACCTTTAACGAACACTACGTGACGTTACAGCCCAATAATAATGTCTTAAATGACTATCCTATAACGACCACCACATCCTACATTACAAGCGCTTCCCATTTTTCTCCACTCTTGGTCCTACTACCTTATTCGGAACGAACCCTACTCGCGGGCTACCATTTTCTCGTACAGCTTTTTTTACTACATATTCATGTGACCAATCCCACCGACTTTTACATTTTCATTCGCTTTTAAATCTTCTTACCATGATTACCTGCCTCGCTGCGGACCTTTCCCAGAAATCCGATTGTGTGAACGTTCCAGAATATTTCGTCGTCGGAGAGATTATGTTAACGATTTGTAAGTTAAGGGACATGTTTTCTGTGCGTACTCATTCCGTGTCTTTAGCGGAGTAGTTTCCCCAACTGACTTATAGATCCTCATGCCGCTGACCATGGCTGATTCTTCTGCTTTTAGGAACACTTTTCCTTCAGCTATTCACTCGACCAGCTATCATGCTATCTTCTCGAAATAATGAAGCTACGTAATTATCTGTTGGTTTGCTGGTACATATATGCAGCCTTGACATACAGTGAATTCCTCAAATCATAGACGAACCAAAAGGTAATCGCCAAGCAATTTGATGAAGCGGACGTGGACTGCAAAATTTGGGTTTGCTTCCTCTAGTAGGTGCTGTAGTACTACGATTTAGATATTTCAGTGTATTCCATTAGTACAAAAGTGTACCTGTAAATAAAAATGTAAGTGTATAACTATATCTTAGAGACTGTAGTTCACATTTTAGGATAACCTCAAGTATCTATTTGTTCCGTGTATCACATATAGGAACTTTATCCCGATGCATTAGCCTGGTGTAATCTGGCTCCCAGCTTATATTCCAAAGTATCTCCATTCACACTGTACCGTAAACGTACCATATATAGAGCCAGGACCTCTCTCTCTACACCAGTCCCTCCTACTACTCTCCTGAGAACTGTCTTTTCCAGCTTGACCCTCTCAATAGTTCCTCACATACGTCCTATTTCCATTTTCATTCTGATAGTCCTTGTCCCATACCATTTCTTCATTTTAGTCAGCGTCTGCCCTCTAAACTGATACTACCTAAAATACAACGACTGAAACTTCAGCATAAACATATCCTCTATCATGTTACCAAGAGAATTAGTTTTAACAAAAAGTATTCTCAATTTGTTTATCATAGTTCAGTATTTTTACTTTCAATTTAGTGTTCAAATCCGAATATGGCTAAAGGGCAAACCACCCCAAAGAGCGATGAAAACACAACATAAAAAGAAACATTGTTGTTCCTGTTTTCGATTTTTGAACTACATTTTACCAAACCCCACTACTTCCACCCTGCTATTCCGCACTTGGCGGATGAACGAACGTTATTCTAACAGTCTTAACTACGTTTCAAGGCTCCCCGGATTTCCACTCCTGGGACAAGTATTTCACTAGTCCTATTTGTGCTGTGATATTTTTGTAACGGGTGTAGTGAGGACTGTGTATTGTAATACTTGAGAGAGGACAAATCACTCTCTCACTATTCTCCATATTCAAGGGTACAGTATAATGCCCATTTTACACCTAAGAGGTTACAGGAAGTTTCCAGCATGAGCAGTCATTGACGGGAGCGTGTACATTGTTAATGCATGCGACATAATAATGGTGGCCAGCCTATGAATAGTATTTTCCTGGAGCTGAGAACAAGCAAGCAGTTTGGTCATTGAACAGCAAACCTTGCAGTAGACGTTTGCAGCTTCAAAGTCACGTGCAACTATTAGCGAAAGGGGCATCTCAGAGCAGTTACCGGGGACAGAATGCTGGGCCCCACAAGTTCTCACACCAGTGTGCAGACAATGTGTTCGGTCGAAGAGGCAAATTAGGCCTACCTGGACCTACCTGTTAGGCGCCTGTTGCCACAGTGGAGGCAGGGTGCACAAGAGAAATCTAGGTCACCAGGCCAATGCAATACGACAGTGTCTTAGATGCCCTTTGCGAATAGGGATGGCGACCATAAAAATTTTTGAGTTTCCGTGTTCACCATGGACCTGACGCTGGTGAAGGAGCTGTCAGGTGGTGTCATCCCTTGGCTTGCTGAGTATTTTGGGAAGCCTCAGGCCTTCAGTTTTAAAAGGAAGGAAACGTTCATGGCAGCTTTGAAACGATCTATGTTGGGACATAAATGCACATATCTTAGTTTAGCCATTGCCCCTTGTCAGACACACGGTATAACATTCAACTGTCCAGATAAGGATCTCCATAATAAACTTGTTGTTCACTTAAGAGCTATACAGAAACTCAACAAACTGCCTGAAGTGGCTGAAGGTTAAAGCAAGTTGGGAGCGCTTAGGAATTTATGAGTCAGGGATTAGCTTCTACTCCTGAAAAGAGAGAATATTGTTAAATTTGGTGAGGATTGACCAATGAGCAGATGATGGTAGAGGGGAAACATGAAACTTGTGGAGTCTTGTGAATGGCACGGAATCCCTTGTGAGGGTCGTTGTGGGAGTGCTTTTTAGGAGTTGACCAAGGTATGTCTTTTTCCAAAGTTGTTTCACAGAGAAAGATTGCACTGTAGTTCCTTCTCTAGATTGCCGCACAGATGACAAAATGGTAGATATCGAAATAGACGACAGAGGGATAGAGAAACAATTAAAATCGCTCAAAAGAGGAAAGGCCTCTGGACCTGATGGGATACCAGTTCAATTTTACTCAGAGTACGCGAAGGAACTTGCCCCTCTTCTTGCAGCGGTCTCTTGCGTAGGTCTCTAGAAGAGCGTAGCGTTCCTAAGGATTGGAAAAGGGCACAGGTCATCCCCGTTTTCAAGAAGGGACGTCGAGCAGATGTGCAGAACTATAGACCTATATCTCTAACGTCGATCAGTTGTAGAATTTTGGAACACGTATTGTGTTCGAGTATAATGACTTTTCTGGAGACTAGAAATCTACTCTGTAGGAATCAGCATGGGTTTCGAAAAAGACGGTCA
Organism: Schistocerca americana; assembly: GCF_021461395.2. Taxonomy (NCBI): domain Eukaryota; kingdom Metazoa; phylum Arthropoda; class Insecta; order Orthoptera; family Acrididae; genus Schistocerca; species Schistocerca americana. Next base: position 204,656,417 of record NC_060125.1, on the reverse strand, counting down.
TGTGAAACCCAGCTCGCGCTATTCGTCCACGCGACTCAGAGGGCCATAGACACGGGTTCACAGGTAGATGACGTGTTTCTTGACTTCCGCAAGGCGTTCGATACAGTTCCCCACAGTCGTTTAACGAACAAAGTAAGAGCATATGGACTATCAGACAAATTGTGTGATTGGATTGAGGAGTTCCTAGATAACAGGACGCAGCATGTCATTCTCAATGGAGAGAAGTCTTCCGAAGTAAGAGTGATTTCAGGTGTGCCGCAGGGGAGTGTCATAGGACCGTTGCTATTCACAATATACATAAATGACCTTGTGGATGACATCGGAAGTTCACTGAGGCTTTTTGCGGATGATGCTGTGGTGTATCGAGAGATTGTAACAATGGAAAATTGTACTGAAATGCAGGAGGATCTGCAGCGAATTGACGCATTGTGCAGGGAATGGCAATTGAATCTCAATGTAGACAAGTGTAATGTGCTGCGAATACACAGAAAGATAGATCCCATATCATTTTGCTACAAAATAGCGGGTCAGCAACTGGAAGCAGTTAATACCATAAATTATCTGGGAGTACGCATTAGGAGTGATTTAAAATGGAATGATCATATAGTGTTGATCGTCGGTAAAGCAGATGCCAGACTGAGATTCATTGGAAGAATCCTAAGGAAATGCAATCCGAAAACAAAGGAAGTAGGTTACAGTATGCTTGTTCGCCCACTGCTTGAATACTGCTCAGCAGTGTGGGATCCATACCAGATAGGGTTGGTAGAAGATACAGAGAAGATCCAACGGAGAGCAGCGCGCTTCGTTACAGGATCATTTAGTGATCGCGAAAGCGTTACGGAGATGATAGATAAACGCCAGTGGAAGACTCTGCAGGAGAGACGCTCAGTAGCTCGGTACGGGCTTTTGTCAAAGTTTCGAGAACATACCTTCACCGAAGAGTCAAGCAGTATATTGCTCCCTCCTACGTATATCTCGCGAAGAGACCATGAGGATAAAATCTGAGAGATTAGAGCCCACACAGAGGCATACCGACAATCCTTCTTTCCACGAACAATACGAGACTGGAATAGAAGGGAGAACCGATAGAGGCACTCAAGGTACCCTCCGCCACACACCGTCAGGTGGCTTGTGGAATATGGATGTAGATGTAGATGTAGATGTAGATGATGGAAACTGAGGAAAGGAGAGGAGTTGGTAGAGCACTTTCCCCGCGAAAGGCAAAGGTCCCGAGTTCAAGTCTCGCTCCAGCACACAGTTTTAATCTGCCAGGAAGTTTCAAATGTGATATCTTCTAATATTGACGCCGGCCGCTGTGACCGAGCGGTTCTAGTAGGTGCTTGAGGCACGTAGCCAAGTGGAATGTTTACTAATTAAAGTGATTGTTGTCAGGGTGGTGACCCATAGTTGCCTGTCGCCTTCCAAAACATACAGGAAGTCCAGTATGGTCACTCACACCCAGGAACAATATCTATTCATATAATAAATACTACGAGACTGGTTCAGGGTTCCAAACTCATGATAATGTACAAACATAGAACGAGAACATAATTCCAGAAAAGTACTATCAGGAAAGAGAATCTGTTAGGAGTGTACGGAATGAAAGTAGTGCTCACGTTAATACTGCAACGACGTCCGATATAACTGAAGACCTCAGTTTTCTTATAATTGGCTGCATCTGTATTTGGTGAACAAAATCTACTGAGGATGGCATCTATCGATATTTTCAAGCGACCAATACGTATTGGTACTTCCGATAAAGGCAAATGCAGTCTTATGTACGTAGATACAGGGAGGACAGAAAAAGCCATATAAGCTTCTTATAGTATTGCAGGGTAGTGTTGAGAAATAGCTGTTTAGAAAAAATTTCGAAACGTTGCTGCATTGCCAAGTTAATTAGCATTGAAGTCAACCAATCAGGCCGTTGTGTGCACACATTAAAGTGGCCCGTCAAAGACTGTGGCGAGAAACGTGTTCGTCGTTTGGTTTCCTGAAACCGAAAAAAAGAGAGTGATACTAAAATAGAACATAGAACGATAGTATCTGTTTCACTTCTTGAATTTTAATGCGCAACAGCATGACTGGCTATCTTCAAAGTTAATAAACTCAGAAGCGGCACAATATATCAAATATTCCTCTGAACAGTTATTTCTCAGCACAGTCTTCCCTGCAACATCGTTACAAGTTTTTCAGACAGTTCCTGACCATCATGTATATGTACAGAAATGTATCACCCACTCACAAATATTGTGAAATTCACTTGTCTGAAGGCTGCCTCTCAAACATCTGTGTATGAGTGATTAAGAGAATGTAATGTTTACCGCAAAACCTGTTTCAGAAAAGATGGAACCCGCTTATGCATCTATCTGAAGATACCGGTTGTAATAAAGGTTTATCTTGCCATTTTCTGTTAGCCATATGTTCTGCTGCCTTGGAAATGAGTACACAGACAAAAATCAGCTTTCTGTGTGAGACATATAGACTTGTGCCTTTTACCTACAGTCAGATAAAAGAAAGAGACATCATTCTGTTATTTCTGATAAAACTGGAGCGTATGTTTCAGTCTAAAACACAAGTGGAGGCTATGCAGGGGCGCCGCATGGAAGGGTGCTGTGTAATTTAAATTTAAACGTATGCTGATTGCTAACGTGCTCTACCATCTAGGTTACATTCACTTCCTTTCATGCTTGTATTTCATGATGGCTAATTTGCTTGACTGTCTATCAAATAAACCAGTAATGACATCGCACAATGGATAATTCGTATCTACACAGGCATGTAGCAGAAGATGCCATTAGAGATATGACACTAGGCTTTATCTCATTGCTCACCTCTTAATTGGCATATAAACTTTCTTTCCAAGCAGATACATCAAAATTCCATTTTTTTTTCTTCATTATTCTTTCGGGGATAGGTGCATGCGGATGGATAGTGAACGAAATGCATGTTAGCCAAATATTTTACAGAGAGGGTAGGATTATTCTACCGTGTATTCGAGCCGAACATGGAACTGCCACGGGACACCCTTTAAGACACACTTATGAAAGAAGGCTTTATAGGTTCAAACGTGAGTGTAATCCAATTTATAGCTGCTCGTTAATTGGGGAGTCCCTTAGTATATTTCGAGATGGAACACAGAGGAAAAAGGGGTCAGCGTTTGTGGAGTCAAACTCATGTTCGGAACATCGAAGTTCCAGATCATGCGACAAAGAACTCTTAATGACACAGCGTGACAGTGGGCGACGCTTACTGGTATGATTTACTCCAGTCGAGGCAAGCAAAGAATTAACAGAGAGGGCAGGGATTGATACTGCAAGACGCATTTGCATGTCTTCTGTTAACAATCAGAAGGTAGTTATCAAATAACAATTCTCCACACACTGAAGTACTGGTTAATGAGAAAATTTCATGCTGTATCATATGCGTGGCCACGTTACCTGACAACAATAAAATTGCAAACCTGTGTGCGCTCCACAGACAACGGCGGTAATAACAGACACAAAATTACAACAGTCACAGTACTCCTGAATTCCACATATCATTCCCAACATTGGTTAATAAATAATGAAAATTGAAAAAGGAGAACTCACCACACATACTGCATCGGACTTTGGACACTGACGTTGGAGACTCGGAATGGAACAAGTCATACCCCCATCAAAATATTCACAACTTAATAAATTAAGTAAAAGAATCGAAAAAAGTGGTCACGAAGCACCTCACTAACGTAACGAAGCTGTAACAGAATGGGTAAGGCACCTCTACAAGCTAATATTAAAATACGAGGATCCACAACCGAACAAGACAGCCGAAGAGAGAACACTTATTCCAGAGGCAGAATAGTTCCCCGTTCAGATCTCCGGGCGGGGACGTCGTTATCAGGAGAAACAAAACTGGCGTTCTACGGATCGGAGCAAGGAAGTCAGGTCCCTTAATCGGGCAGGTAGCTTAGCAAATTTAAAAAGGGAAATGGGTGGGTAAAAAATGTGGTGGGACTAGGGCCTCCCGTCGGGTAGACCATTCGCCGGTTGCAAGTCTTTCGATTTGACGCCAATTCGGCGACTTGCTCGTCGATGGGGATGAATTGATGAAGATCCGACCAAGGCGGGAATCGAGCCTGAGCCCTTAGGAATGACATTCTGTTGCGCTGACCACTCAGCTACCGGGGACGGACAATGGATAGGTTAGAGTGGGAATTAGTAAAGTTGGGTGGCAGGAGGAACAAGACTTCTGGTGAGGTGAATAAAGGGTTATAAATACAAAATAAAATAGGGGTAATGCAGTAGTAGGTTTTATAATGAATAAAAAAGTAGGAGCGCGGGTATGCTACTACGAATAGCATCGTGAATGCATTATTGTAGCCCAGATAGACACGAAGCCCACGCCCACCACAATGCTACAAGTTTATATAATAACTAGTTCCGCAGACGACGAAGAGATTGAAGAACGTATAATGAAATAAAAGAAATTATTGAGATAGTGAAGGGAGACGAAAATTTGATAGTCATGAGGGACTGGAATTCGATAGTAGGAAAAGGGAGAGAAGTGTTGGATGAATACGGACTCAGGGATAGGAATGAAAGAGGAAGCCGCCGGGTAGAATTTTGCACAGAGCATAACTTAATAATAGCCAACACATAGTTTAAGCATCATGAAAGAAGGTTGTACATTTGGAAGAGGCCTGGAGACACGGGAAGGCTTCAGATAGATTATATAATGGTAAGACAGAGATTAAAGAACCAGGTTTTAAACTGTAAGACGTTTTCAGGGCCAGATATGGATTCTGACCACAATCTATTGGATATGAACTGTAGAGTAAAACTAAAGAAACTGCAGAAACGTGGGAATTTAAGGAAATTCGACCTGGATAAACTGAAAGAACAGAAGGTTCTAGAGAGTTTCAGAGAGAGCATTAGGGAACGATTGACAATATCAGGGGAAATAAATACAGTAGCAGAAGTGTCGGTAGATTTGAGAGATGAACTAGTGGCGAAAGTTCAAGTAGGTTAAAATACGAGGGCTAGTAGAAATTCTTGGGTAACAGAAGAGATATTAAATTTAATTGATGACACGTGAAAATATAAAAATGCAGCAAATGAAGCAGGCAAAAAGGAATACTAACGTCTCAAAAATGAGATCGACAGCAAGATGAAATTGGCTAAGCAGGGATGGCTAGAGGACAAATGTAAGGATGTAGAGGCATATATCGCTAGGGGTAAGATAGATATTGCCTACAGGAAAATTAAAAAGTCCTTTGTGGAAAAGAGGACCAATTGTATGAATGTCAAGAACTCATATTGGAGACCAGTTCTAGGCAAAGATGGGAAAGCAGAAAGGTGGAAGGAGTATACAGAGGGTCTATACAAAGGCAATGTATGTGAGGGCAATATTATGGAAATGGAAGAGGACATAAATGAAGATGAAATGGGGCATATGGTACTGCGTGAAGAATTTGACAGAGCACTGAAATATCTAGTTCGAAACAATTCCGCAGGAGTAGACAACATTCTATTATAAATGCCGATTGCCTTGGGAGAACCAGCCCTGACAAAACTCTACCGCCAGATGAGTAAGATGTATGAGACAGGCGAAATACCTCAGACTTCTAGAAGATTGTAATAATTCCAATCCCAAAGAAAGTAGGTTTTGACAGGTGTGAAAATTACTAACTAACAGTTTAATAAGCCGCGGTTGCATAATACCTACACGAATTCCTTACAGACGAATGGAAATACTGGTAGAAACCGACCTTGGGGAAGATCAGTTTGGATTCCGTAGAAAAGGAACACGTGAGGCCATACTGACCCTACGACTTATCTTAGAAGGTAGGTTAAGGAAAGGGATACCTTCGTTTGTAGCATTTGTAGATTTAGAGAAAGCTTTTGACAATGTTGAGTGGAATGCTCTCTTATTCCGAAGGTGGCAGGGGTAAAATACAGGGAGCGAAACGCTATTTACAATTTGTACAGAAACCAGACGGCGGTTATATGAGTCGAGGGGCATGAAAGGCATCAGTGGTTTGGAAGGGAGTGACACATGGTTGTAGCCTATTCCCGATGTTATTCAGTCTATTCATTGAGCAAGCAGTAAAGGAAACAAAAGAAAAATTTGGAGTAGGAATTGAAATCCATGGAGGAGAAACAAAAACTTTGAGGTTTGCCGATGATAATGTAGTTCTGTCAGAGACAGCAAAGGACCTGGAAGGGCAGTTTGACGAATGGACAGTGTCTTGAAAGGAGGTTATAAGATAAATAGCAACAAATGCAAAACGATGATAATGGAAGGTAGTCTAAAAAATCAGGTGATGCTGAGGGAATTAGATTAGGAAATGAGACCCTTGAAGTAGTAGATTAGTTCTGCTATTTGGGGAGAAAAGTAACTGATGACGGACGAAGTAGGGAGGATACAAAATGTAGACTAGCAATGACAAGAATAACGTTTCTGAGGAAGAGAAATTTGTTACCATCGAGTAAAGATTTGTCGGGAAGTTTTTTCTCAAAGTATTTGTATGGAATATAGCCATGTATGGATGTGAAACGCGGATGATAAATATATTAGACCAAAAGATAACAGAAGCTTTCTAAATTTGGTGTTACAGAAGAATGTTGAAGTTTAGATGGGTAGATCATGTAACTAATGAGGAGTTACTGAATAGATTTGGGGAGAAGAGGAATTTGTAGCACATCTTGTCTAGAACAAGGGGTCAGGTGGTATGACACGTTCTGAGGCAACAAGGGATTACAAATTTAGTATTGGAAGGCAGCATGGAGGGTAAAAATCGTAGAGGGCGACCAAGAGATGAATACAGTATGTAGATTGAGAAGAATGTAGGGTGCAGTAGTTAGATTGAAATGAAGAAGCTTGCACAGGATATAGTAGCATGGAGAGCTGCATCAAACTACTCTCTGGACCGAAGAACACAACAACCAAAACGCTTTGTTGCGTTTTAAAAGAGTACAATTGCCAGCTGCAGATTTAGACAGTCGACTGAAGACCTATCAGTAAGACATGAGACAGTTCTCCTGCGTTTACCTCCAGGCAACCTAAGCGGAAGAGTGGTGAAGGACATATACTGATTGTGTCAAACATATTTTTAGCTAATAACAACAACCTGTGATAAGAGCCAAATGGTTTTACGCCATGTTTGGAACTGAAAATCCTCAGGCTCCAAGTGGTAACGGTTAAAGACCGAGAAAATTTGGCTACCACGCATATACAAAAACCTGCTCATGTATACAGAAAACACACGACGAAAGTGCAATTCATACGAAGTTCATAATTGGGGAGCGGTGAGTTGTGAACACAAAAGGACAATATTAATAAAGGGTGTTAGTACTAAAGGAAGCTGGCTGTAAAAGCCACGGCTGGTTCGCAATTGAGAATGTAGCCCTTCATACTGCGTACCATCTCTCCTACCGAAACGAAACGAAGCCTTTACGATTAAACAATATTAAGTACTTAATGTGGGGTTGTTTATGGCACGAGCTCTGAAGTGGCGTCCGGTTTGAACGACCTGCTCCAGCTGGTTGAACGCCATACTAGAGGGACTGTTAGCAGTCATGGTATGGAATTGTTTATTGAATTACTTCAAACTTTCCCACAGGTGACTAATGGCGTTGAGTGATATCGAGTTAAGGCTGGTGAGTAGATGATTAGATGGGACTGTTAGTTACGATGAACAGGATTTTTTTGTTTAGTTGTTTAATGTAAATGAATCTATAGAAAGCTATGTGTAAGTGAAATGGTATAAATCATATTTCAGTGTATTACCTTAAACTTCTGTTCCAAACGAAGAATTTTTTCTCGATGTTGCTATACATTGTATTATACGTGTAAATGTTAACATTTGCTTGAAACTCAGTACCATGTACAGTTCAAGAGAGGCAATAATTTGTACCTTTTTTATTGCAGTCGTTTAGCCGCTGGTTAGTAATGGTGATAAATAACGTGCTACTGCAGTAATACGCTGACACTGCACTGTATTTCAATTTATGTCGATCTATGACACACAATCCGCTGAGACTGCACTGTGTTTTTGTTAATGTCGATCTATGATACACTATCCGAACCCACGGTTTAAGTGGGGGTCTTAAATTATAAATATATTTCATTTAAATATATTGAGATTGTGTAACATAAATCACAAGTATGTCGATAAAATGTAGTTTAATGTAAAAACAACATAAACTATTCGCAGGTAAATTAATACAGACATGTTGAAAATAAGTAATGGCCAAGAAATAATGTGTAGTTTATAAACGTTACACACTAGTGGAGAGTAAAATCACTTAGTTAGCTCATTAAAGAAGTCAGAGAAGGTCTTGTAACACATAATTCCACTTTAATACGGCTATTCACCGTCAGCGTCAAACTAAACAGACAGTGTCAGATACATACTCAGCACTAATGTAACTCCGATTACATTAGGCTGAAATTTTGAAAGATATTTTTCTGTATTATAAATAGGCAATCAAATGTTTTTATACGGTAAAAGTATACATAGTTGATGTGTATCATAAAACAGTTCGAGGGCGTAACAAGAGCGATTATTTGGTTCTACAGGTCTTCAAATCTTTCTCATACTAGACTAAATATTTTTTCTGGATATATAACTACAACTCTGTAGCGGAGAAGAGAAAGAATGAAGAGAAACGAAATACCAAAATTTACGGAATGAACAGAGAGGCGTAGGAAACTACGGAATGCACATTTCTTTCTTAGCTATGACGAGTTGGGAAGTTCCAAAGAGTACTGTGCAGTTCTTGTTGAGGCCACATTCCTTGTGGTCAGCGACTTAGGAGCTACAGTTGTACATTATCTCGTCTCTGCCGCCATGTCCCAGCCATGCAGGGACGAAAATAAAAATAGGTACCCTGTCACATCACAGCTGACAACTCACTTCACCAGGTAAACTGGAACACCTTCTGTTACACAGGAGCGATTTGTAACAATGTCGCTGAGAATGAAGCAAGTTTTACTTGAGAGGTTTGAAAAAAGACACTGTTCTACACGTCTGCAATTGATGCTGAGAAAATTTACAATAATTTTTCTTAAGATTTCCTAATATATTTTGTAGATTTCTTCCGTATTTCTTTCATAATATACCGTTTTTATACATACTTGTATGGAGTATCAAATTATTGATGTTTGTGGTTAATTACTTTAAACTGACTTACATAAATTTTACGCCAGCAGAGGGAGAATGTGGCAACACACATGACTCTGTAATTTAATTGTCATAATTATGTTTAATTATTGTTTTATTATTGAAGTATGAGTACTACTTTATTGTATTTTAATTGGTATCCTTGTGAAAAACCAGTTGTCGGCAAAATAGAATATGTGACCCAAATTCGAGACCTAAATATGACACTTTTAAACCCTTTTATAACAGAAAAAGGTGAGCTGTCAGAAACCAACGACATCATTTTCCTAGTTGTTTGACAAGGATATGTACTCCACAATAGTATCTTACCTGTGCGGCAATATAATCACTAGCTGTTCAACTGAGAGTGTCATTTAAAAATTCGTACACTAAATTTTGCCATTAGGTAAGAAAGTAGCACTGTCTGGTATTTTCCCTGATCTAAGACCTTTGATGCTCTGGATGATAATATACTCGTAGATAAATTGAGTTGCAGGCAGCCAATCGATAGTGTCATATCTGACAAATAGAATGCAGAGCGTTGTACTTAACATTGAACCAATGTAACCAGGATAGATATGGCTCGTGTGAAATCACTTATTGGGTTTCGCAGTGCTCAAGTTTAGGTCCACTGTTATTTCTTATATATGGTAACAGTCTTACATCTAATTTTAAAAAGAATCTGTTGTTTTTGTAGATGACACGATGCCTGAAGCTATGAACGACGGTGGTGAAGTTTAGGCTCGTTCTGCGCAACTGATGTTACGTCTTGCCCCGACAGCCAATGACGTTCAGTAGTTTTCCAAGCGCTCTACTGTGAACGTCTTGGCCAGTGCGAGTGTAATCGTGTTTTTGGCAGTCAGTCGGTGGATTTTTATTCAGTTTGTTGTGATTTCTCATGGCTGACGGTGATGGTAAGCAACAAATTCTCCCTAAGCAAGCGAGAGACATAATTTACAGGATACACGATTTCTTCAAGTGGGAAGCAGAAAGCAGTGGACCTGTCACAGATGTGGCCAGATCTTAGGAACACAGAGCAGAAGCGAATCGTGTAAGCTTGGGAATTTGTAGCGGATTGCAAATGAAGGTAATTTATCTGTTTAGACAACTGTAGGCCCCAGTTTTCAGATCGTGAGGGGAACATCACAGTCCTGAGAACCCTGTCCCGAATTTAGACGATTTTGTCAAAGATGTTCTAAGGCGAGTTGTATTAAATATGAACAAGACAGGCGAATTTCCTAATGTTAAACAAATTACCTTGAAAAGGCTTGACACTATAAATTTTAAAGGCGATGTTAGCTCAATGCGAAGAATACTGAAAGACGTTGGGTTCAAATAAGTTAATACAAATGGCGGACGACAATTTTTAATGGGAGTTTGTGATATCGCTGCTTCAGGGTCGCTGTTTTTAAGAAGTACTCTGGAAATAAGAAAATCTGAGAATCAGAACATTTTTTACTTGTACGAAACATGGATAAACCTTAATCATTGAAGGATAGCGAGTTGGAAACAGAGTGATGTTTCAGGTGGTTTTAAAGTACATGTTGGTAAAGGTGGACAAATAATTTTGCTTCACACTGCTTCTGCTTCCGGATTCATTCCAGAAAGCAGATTAGTGGTCCTGGCAGAAAAGAACAGGTTCGGTGATTATCATTCTGAAACGAACTTGAGGCATTTACACTGTTGTTTAGGAAACAGTTTCTCCCATACTTGCCCACAAACTCAGCGATTCTTATGGACAATGCGAGCTACCACTCAGTTATTCTTGACAAGGGTCTTACAAAAAGTACACAAAACATCGACATTATGCTATGGCTTGGAATTAGGACGATTCCGCACACTGCCAGTCAAACTAAGGCTGAATTGTTAGGTCTTGTAGGGCTTCATAAGTCTCGTAAGAAATGTATGAAATCGGTTGTATTGCACAGGAAGATGGACAAACAGTTTTGCGTTTTCCACCATATCATTGCCAGTACAACCTGATAGAGCTCATATAGGCACAAATGAAAACGCTAAAGTTAAAATTTTCGGCACAGTGAGACTTTTGCACAAACAATTTGATAGCATAAGGCCCTCGTCGTGATCTGAATGTGTTTGATACGCAGAACGGCTACGGGAAGACAGGGAATGGAAAATTTTAACTGATAATATGCTCCATCCCACCGTCGTCACCCTAAGACCGGGTGAGCCAGACACTTACATGGACTGCAGGTATGTAGGTGCAGACGGTCGCAGCGATTGAAAACAACCAATACTCACGTTGTCTTTTCTTTTTCTATAGCTTCTCTTCTGCTGCTTTACCAGTAATATTGAGATATATTTTGTCTTTTGCCAGTGTAATAAAAAGTCTTATTTGTACCAGTCGCTTTTTGCTTCACTTTGAATCAACTTCAGTGTACAACATGTTGGCTTCTCTACTGCCACTTGATTTCCTGTCGTAGTTTTGTGCATCGCTGCGGTTGTAAGATTATTTTCAACGTTCGTCTCGACTGATCTACATTTTAGCAAACAATTGCTGTTTGTGTGTGACACGGTTTCATATGAGATAAATTTTTGGCGCATTGAGCTTTACTATCGATCAAAAAATTTTAGTCTTTATGTTTTTATGAGTCTAAACTTACTTTGCATACTTTATCAATTTTGTTTTAATCGATGTGCTTTAAAAAAAGTGAAATGTGTCTGATATAAGTAAAACGTTAGCCGCAATGAGAAAAGACGCAAAATTTTCCAATATTACATACAATATTTTTGGTCGTATTAAAATGATTCCTTTCTGAACGTTATATAACATATAATTTGTGGTAGACTATGTCCGTGGTGGAAGTAGTTAAGCACTGCACATGACAGCAATTCTGTAACCCTTAATTTTGTCATTGGATACAAGCGTCCGTACCTGCTTGTGTGTAGATGCTCGGGACGAACATCGCAACTTGCTGTGCAAGACGACATTGCATGTATCATTCCTTCCGATCCGACTATCTCACAGTGGTAGTCATGTAGTTGTGGATCTTAGCTCTCTGACAAATCGCAACAAACTGAATACAAATTCACCGAATAGCTTTCTCCGCTGCCCATTACCCCTTAAGCACAAGCTTAGGAAGTGTTTGGCGTCCACATTTATATGTGCGGACCGCAGCTGTTGTTTGCAACCAGCATCGCTGCAACCTGTGTCTGAACCCCTACAGTGCGCGGTCCTGCGCGACCCGCCATCTTTCATGGATTAAAGTATAGTATTGTATTCAGTAAAAACATAAAAATAGCTGTAAAAGAAACGGTAAATAATCTTTTGAGAAATACTGAATGGTTTGCAGCAATTGCGCTATAGTTTAAAAATATAGAATTTCTGATCTCCTCGGCGCAACATCAATGATAAATGTAACTCATAAACAGGGAATTATAAAGAGATTGGAAACATCAAAAATTTTAGATGTCTACCATGATGAGAACATAAAATGCACATTCAAACACATCTTTCAGTTGCTAAAACTACTTAATTATGCTACATTTCCATTTCAAATCATTACATATCTTGTGAAGAGGAAAATCACTAAGTTAACATATGTTGATTATTTTTATTCAGTAATGTTGCGTGGAATATTGATCTGCAATAATTCATTCTTAACAATTAATTTTCGTTAGACAAAACTTGCTGTAAGCAGGAGACACTGTGCTCACCAATGAACATCTTGAAGTCATCCGTTTCAGGAATTAGGCAGTTTGACTACTGCTTCAACGTGTATTTATTACTTCACGAGGTTTGTTCTACAAGAAAGCTATAGCATTCCTAGTCGAAGCACGCTGTACATGATTGTAATCGTAGGCAAAACAAAATAAAGGAAAATACATTCATTATACCACATTAAGTTTGTCCTTAGCCCAAAAGGTGTCACAAAGCTGCCGTCAAGATTTATCATCTCTTTCCCTGATAGATAAAGATCTGACAGATACCAAAATAAATTTGAAAAGAAAGTTAAAAATCTTCTCTTGATAACTCGTTCTACTTTGTAGCAATATATCTATTTATGATATATATAAAACTTGACGGGCAGGAATTACTAATTCATATCTGTATTGCAAGAGTAGGTGTTTCTTAATTACTTGTAATCAAAAACTCAAGCTGTGCACATGTAGACACATTCTATATGAATGCGTAACATGACTGCAAATGGACTCATTCCATATTATGACGATTTACGATGCAAACGGTGCATGGTACACAAACCTAAGTCTCAAAGTCCAATATAACAAAGGAAATGTGGTGGTTTAAACTTCTGGATGCTTTCCTGGAAGCCACTGGTGGAGAATAAGTTGGTGCACTGGATCTCGTTTGGGACACTTCCCTTGCAAAGAACGACTCTACTTTGTGCCCGGAAATAGTGATGACATATACGATAATTTTGGAGATAGTGTGTTATCTAAAGTGTAAACACCATCTCAAGGGAGCATATTTTTAACACGCATTGAAACATTGACTCGAATAATTTAAAGAAGAATGGAAAAATTGACGGGAGTCGACCTCGGTGAAGACCATTTTGGTTTCCATTGAAAGGCAGAAAGTAAGTGGCAATACTGATGCTACGTTGTATGTTACAAGACGGAGCGAAGCAAGGCTTTTGGGAATGTTCATTATCTCTCATATCCGTACATATTTAACACGCAAGTATTTAGATGTGTGTATGTATGTATGCCCTACATTTTCTTGTGAACCACCGGACTGATTTCTACCGAACTTGGTACACACATCACCTACAGTCAGGTAATCATCGATGTGAAAGAAGAAGCATCTTCCTAACAAAGGGGTTTGGGTGCTGCTGGAAAAGCAGTGTAGACGATGATGAACGAAAACTAAGTTTACTCGTCCGGTATATGAGAAAGACAGCAAAAACCGTTACACATAATTTCAAATCTTTACGAAACTTTTTGCTACTGACTAACCTCACATAATGATGAAAGGAGAAAAAAAGTATCACTTACGTCAGTTTCGCTGTTAATGCAGTGAAATTGCTATATGGTGCATGGTATATTAATTCATTACTCCTTTCCTGCTAACTGTATTCATGACACGTGTTTCAGACAATATTCACCTATACGACTACGTTTACCAAAAAAATTACATCATTTTACGACATGTGTTTCATTAAATATGAATTGATTGACACTAAGATGCGTCATAAAGTGCCACATAAAGCGGGACGTTTGAATTTTTTAGCTACTAACTGTTTTCACAGTAGCCGCATATACCACTGGAAGTACCTGCAAAATTATATCATTTGACAGCACATTGTTCAGGAGAAAAGACAACATAAACATAGAGCTGCCAAAAAGTGAAACTGGAGGGCGAGATTCGCTAGAGATACAGGTCAAATACGTCCACAGTTACACGTCAAATACGTTAAATATATGGGAAATATATTTTACAAATGCCTACGTGGGCAAAAACATGGGTACAACTCTAGCTCTAAACTCCAGGAAATGTATCAACCAAATTTCGCGCAAATAATACTTACAATTTGGAGTGAAATATTGTCTAAGTAAGAAGTAGGATGAGCTTGATAACGTGTAATGAGAGGGGGGAGGGGAAGTGGAGACGGACAGAGCATGAGGGGAAAAGATGAGATGAGCATGACGGGTAGGTGGAGACCTACACAGTAGGGCTTGGAGAGCGTAGATGGAGACAGGGAATGTAGGAGATTGACTGAGAGTCTTGGAGTGAGAAGATCGACAAATACAAGACTGAAACAAATACTTACTAGGGCGAAGGCGGGAACGCAGATAGCTTTGAATAAAACTGATGGAGGAAGAGGTTATTTAGACGAACACCAGACAGCAGTTACAAGCGTCAAAGAGACGAAACGGAAGCAGTAATTGAGAAACGAATGGAGCAGGGTATATACTATTCCTGATATTATTCAGTCTGTACATGAAACAAGCAATACCGAAAATGAAGCAGGAATGTTGAAAGGGAATTTAGTTTCCTAGAAAAGAAATAAAAATATTGAATTTCATCAATGAAACTGTCGTTTCTGACCGAGATAACAAAGGACATGAAAGAACTGGACAGAAAGGATAGTATCTCGAATAATGATTATAAAATGAACATCAACAAAAATTAAAGAAGGGTAACAGAGATTATGCAATGTACTTCAGTAAATTAGGTAATGCTGAGGTAATCAGATCAAGAAAATAAACACAGAAAATAGTACCCCTGTATTAGTTTCGCTGAATCGTCAAGGATTAGATGATAGATGAAGGACGGAGAGAGAGAGAGACAGAGTCGAGATCGAGATGCAGGACTGATAAACTGTAGTCAGCATGGGTAATGCAGCTGAGAGAGCGTGCAAGTGTGCGTGTGTGTGTCTGTATGTGTGTGTGCGTGTGTGTATGAGAAAATGTGTGTGCTTGTGTATGTGTTGTGCGCTGTCGCATATTGGACAATGTACGAGTGTACGGAATATCAGACCAGCTTGTGATTGGTTTCAAAAGGTCCCAGCATTTAATTCGAAACTATGGGAAATCTTCAGATGTTGTAGTAATTTCAGTGAACCATGAAGATGTATTTTAGGGAAAAGACTTTATAGACATGTCAGTAACGTCGCAACGCTAGGAATTGTAGCGAAATGGGGGAAGTGAAAGTGTCAAAGTCTTCAAGCTAAAACTGAGTTGTTTGCGAAGAGTGCCGGCCGTGGTGGCCGTGCGGTTCTAGGCGCTGCAGTCCGGAACCACGGAACTGCTACTGCCGCAGGCTCGAATCCTGCCTCGGGCATGGATGTGTGTGATGTTCTTAGGTTAGATAGGTTCAAGTAGTTACTACGTTCTAGGGGACTGATGACCTAAGATGTTAAGTCCCATAGTGCTCAGAGCCATTTGAACCATTTGTTTGCGAAGAGTTTCAAATTAACTGTCTTGTTTGCCTATAGTGAACATCAGTTTGAATCAAGGTCTAACCTAATTTTCTATTGAAATTTATTACATATATGTAACAGACACAACATTTTGTGCCATATCAAGAAAGATAATTGTAACGCTGATCATAAAACTGCGGTAGCTGTGCTCACTTAACGGGAAACTGTTATGTTACAGTAACTAAAATCAAAATCCGATATTTATTTCTGCTTAAGTGTTGAGACGACTTTGTCACGTTTTGCGACGATGTGAAGGAGTCTCCATTCTTTCATAACGCGTTGACCGGCTTTACAATTCGCTCACATTTGCGATGAATTGAATCGCATCGTTTATTTCTCCATAAATGCTTGCAAATCTTGTACATTCTGAGAATGAGGCCTTTCATCTGTTGCTTTCAGGTGCTGCTCTATAGGAAGTATTACGGCTCTGTTATGGAGCCAATACGGTGCATGGTTTTTTTTTTAAGTAGACTTCTTTTATGAGATTTGAGATTTGATAATTGAAAGATCTAAAATGTTACTGTAACGCATTCTGTAGGGCATTCATACTTCCATTTGTAACAATTTAACATCGCCAACACGGTTACAGCACAACGGAATACCACCGAATAAATGTAATAAAAATCTTTAAAAGCTAATGGGGCACTTGCTATATCAGAACGTTTATTGGAAACGTTCAGTCGGAAAGGAACACTTAGATCCTTAAATTCTTGGTGGATTACTTGTAATGGGCGCTGCAGATATGCATGAGAAGTCAGTCTTCGGGAAAAATACATTACAATTAAGAAGCAACGAAGTATGTTCAGAGAGCGGTATTACAAAAGAGACAACTATATTTTGAAAATTCGTTTCTTTTAAAACACCATTATCCTTGAGAAACCTGTTCGTTTTTCTAACAACCACGAACAGTGAATGCCAAGAACTTGAATAGATACGTACGTTTCTTCCTTGTAATGTATCGAGCTCTACTCTGATCACGCGACTCGGCAACGCTAACGGGGGCGAGGGGTGTATTTTTATTAACATATTTACTTATTTATTCAACCTGTAAATTTTGCTCAGAGTTGAAATCCCCACCCATAGTTGGCACTGCAGCTACTGTGCTGCTATCACAAGGAGGAGAGGAGGATTATGGGATTGGGGCCTCATGTGTACCGTACAAGAGTGGCTGTGCTAAAATGTGTACGTAAGCTGAGTCATCAAGATTTCAGGCGAGAGGTATTCAAAATGTAGGAGATATAATCGAAAGGGATGTAGTGATAAGACTTTGGAGTGTCTGCACAGGTAAAATTTTACCAAGTCGACATAGCTGCATGTGCTCTTTCTCAGGTAAGTTGACGCTCTTTGACCACATTCAGGGGGTTACAGTTTTGTGATTGTGATAGTTGTCAGCCTGTTTTTGGCTGCTTTAAATCAGGTTATGGCTAATATACTATCAGTTTCTGGTTTTACAACGCAGTTTAACGATCCAGTGGCTGACACCCATCGTCAGCTAACGGCACATACACTGTCAGATTCATGTGTTAAAATACTTTTCGACATCCAGTGGCTGATACGCAATTGATTTCTCTTAATGACGCAATAAAACAGTGCATTAAAGGGACGTTAGTCACCATGATTGGAGTAATAGCAGTCACCATGCAACTGGCCACCGTTTCCCTCACCAGTAGCATCAATGATGAGTTCAGGGTAATGATGGTCACTATGATAGGGGCAAAGACAGCCACCATGTCTACTGGCGATCATCGCTCCTCGATCTCCCCCCCCCCCCCCCCCAACCACCACCCGGCATTCAATGACAAATGTAATCTACTGAAAGATAAAGTTAGTGCCCCATAATGGAGCTGCTAAAATGTTTGGATGACTTTGAAAATGATTATTTGAAAGCGTAGCAACTCTTACTTCTTATCTATACAAACATGTGTTACTATTGATCAGCATGCTATTTCAACTAAATGACATGTACACTACTGGCTATTAAAATTGCTACACCACGAAGATGATGTGTTGCAGACGCAAAATTTAACCGACAGGAAGAAGATGCTATGATATACAAATGATTAGCTTTCCAGGGCATTCACACAAGGCTGGCGCCGGTGGCGACACCTACAACGTGCTGACTTGAGGAAAGTTTCCATCCGAGTTCTCATACACAAACAGCAGTTGACCGGTGTTGCCTGGTGAAACGTTGTTGTGATGACTCGTGTAAGGAGGAGAAATGCGTACCATCACGTTTCCGACTTTGATTAAGGTCGGATTGTAGCCTATCGCGACTGCGGTTTATCGTATCGCGACATTCCTGCTCACGTTGGTCGAGGTCCAATGACTGTTAGCAGAATATCGAATCACTCGGTTCAGGAGGGTAATACGGAACGCTGTGCCGGATCCCAACGGCCTCGTATCACTAGCAGTCGAGATGACAGGCATCTTATCCTCATGGTTATAACCGATCGTGCAGCCACGTCTCGATCGCTGAGTCATCATATTGGGACGTTTGCAAGACAAGAACCATTTGCACGAACAGTTCGACGACGTTTGCAGCAACATGGACTATCAGCTCGGAGATGATGGGTGCTGTTACCCTTGACGCTGCATTACAAACAGGAGCGCCTCTGTACGACGAACCTGAGTGAACGAATGGCAAAACGTCATTTTTTCGAATGAATTCAGGTTCTGTTTACAGCAACATGATGATCGCATCCGTGTTTGGCGACATCGCGGTGAACGCACATTGGAAGCGTGTATTCGTCATCGCCATACTGGCATATCACCCGGCGTGGTGGTATGGGGTGCAATTGGTTACACGTCTCAGTCACCTCTTGTTCGCATTGACGGCACCTTGAACAGTGGACGTTACATTTCAGATGTGTTACGACCCGTGGCTCTACGCTTCACTCGATCCATGCGAAAGCCTACATTTCAGCAGGATAATGTGGACCGCATGTTGCAGGTCCTGCACGGGCCTTTCTGGATACAGAAAATGTTCGACTGCTGCCCTGCCCAACACATTCTCCAGATCTCTCACCAGTTGAAAACGTCTGGTCAATGGCGACCGAGCAACTGGCCCGTCACAATACGCCAGTAACTACTCTTGATGAACTGTGGTATCGTGTTTAAGCTGCATGGGCAGCTGTACCTGTAGACGCCATCCAAGCTCTGTTTGATTCAATCCCCAGTCGTATCAAGGCTGTTATTACGGCCAGAGGTGGTAGTTCTGGGTACTGATTTCTCAGGATCTATGCGCCCAAATTGCGTGAAACTGTAATCACGTGTCAGTCCTAGTATAATATATTTGTCCATTGAATACCCGTATCTCATCTGCATTTCTTCTTAGTTTAGCAATTTTAATGGCCAGTAGTGTAGTTTCCACTCTGCAACGGTTAGTTATATCAACAGAAGGTGACAAACATTTTTATTGCAATAGTTCAAGTTAACCAGAAAAGTGGTAATGCATTTCCATAACCCGCATTTCTAAGGGAGAGTGAGAGGTTCTTCATGCCCTCCTTACAAGAATAAAGAAAATTTGTTAATTGTTACTTTAAAGACATTCTTTCTAAACATATGATGATGTGTAAGCAGAGTCCAAAACCTAATAATATATCTTAACTCACTCTTATCAATGCTGATGCACAGTCAAAAAATTTTTACTGCAAGTGAAGGAGAGGGTGGAGGGGGGAGAGAGTTTGTCATGTGCCCACCGGCGAAAATAGTTGAAAATGCAAATTTCGTTAACTATTGTTGAGTTTTAGCCACAATATACTTCGTATAGATACACGGAAAAATACTGAATACGACTTTTATCGGAGATAGTGACATCTGCTACTATGATTCAAAATTTTGGGTTACACTTAACTGAAAAACTTAAACCATTCATTAAAAACAATAAATACTTTTTCCAAACTTTAAAATCAAATCTAACTGACCAGATTTCAATACGTACAGAAAGTGGGCGCGAACTAACTAACCCTCCTCCCATTGCGAGGGTTAGTAAATGGCTCTGAGCACTATGAGACTTAACTGCTAAGGTCATCAGTCCCCTAGAACTTAGAACTACTTAAACTAACCTAAGGACATCACACACATCCATGCCCGAGGCAGGATTCGAACCTGCGACCGTTGCGGTCGCGCGGTTCCAGACTGTAGCGCCAAGAACCGCTCGGCCACTCTGCGAGTGTTAGTACCCTAGCACAGGGGTCGCTAATATTTTTGGCTTGTTTTGCGATTTAGTCTACCGTAAATTGCAACAAGAAAACTGTATTGTTTACTTTGGTACAAAGATCAGGTTGTTCTCATCGGCACGTGCAATATCCCGCAAGTTGCAGTGTGAACTACTTGAAAAGAAAACGTGAATTACTTACAGACTACGGCGTGCACACCCGCTATTCAAAAAATAAACGTCCTTACAGATATTCAGATCTACGTTAAGTCTTGTTTGATATGCTTGCCATCACTGGCGATGATGTGGAACAGAGGAATAGCGAAATTCCATATGACTCGCTGAAGCTTCGGAATATCAAGGCTGTCGATGACCTCTTGAATAGCTGTTTCAATTCAGCAATGTATTGGTGCTATTGCTGTACACGTTATCTTAAATACAGACCCACAAAAATAAGTCGCACATATTCAGGTCCGAAGAATATGGCGCCCAATCTAGGCCCATGCCAGTGGCCTCTGGGCACCCCAGAGCCAAAATGTGGTCCCCAGAGTGCTCCTGCAGGACGTCAGACACTCCTGCTTTGATGTGGTCGAGCTCCGTCTTGCGTGAACCACATCAGGGTCCCTTTGGATAATGGAGATGAAATCATCTTCCAAAACCTTCTCGTACCGTTCGCTAGTCACTTTGCTATCATGGAGTATCGCACCGATTATTCCGTGACTGCACATTACACTCCACACTGTCACTCATTGAGGGTGAAGAGACTTCTCGATCGCAAACTGCGGATTCTCAACCCCCAAGAGCGCCCATTTTGTGTACTGACGAGCCCATCCAAATGAAAGTGGACTTCGTCGCTAAACCAAACCATAAATGCGCATACTAATTCCCATCATGCACCGCGGCCAACAGTGCAGATTGAACGCCCTAACGCAAACCGT
The DNA here is from genome assembly GCF_021461395.2 of Schistocerca americana. Lineage (NCBI taxonomy): Eukaryota > Metazoa > Arthropoda > Insecta > Orthoptera > Acrididae > Schistocerca > Schistocerca americana. The sequence continues at coordinate 204,635,276 of NC_060125.1, read as the reverse complement.
TCAGAAATTATGAAGATTTTATTTCATATAGTTCAATAATTATCACCCTGTATATCAATAGTGCTTTATACGAATCATGGTTTTTTGATAAGACAGACAAATCAGAGGTGGAAATATTTAATTTGATCGTTCACTGTGTTTGCAAAGTTTGGTGTAGATATCGAACTTCAGTCGACAACTACATAATGAGCTGTAAGTTTTGTCGGAGGTTCTATTGTGTGAGCTATGTGTCTTGCTTTTTTAAATCTTGCAAAAGAAGTCAATTACGTCAGGAGTGAGATGTGTTTTTTACTGAAAATTGTTATGTATTTTCGTAAATAATTTTAGTACGGCGCAAAGATAGTATTTTAGTTCATGATCAGATATCTGTAATTATACTCGCTTATTTCAGTAAGCTACCTGTGTTTGTTTCATATTAAAAATCTCCACTTAATTGGTAAATAATTTTATGTAGGTGCAATAATATTTTTAGCCGTCAAATTTCAGTCTCTGTATGTTACTTTGACCATGTTGGATGGTTTCATTTCGTGTTCTGAGCAGTTTGAAGTTAATTTTGATTATTACAAAAATATGCAGTTTAAGTGATACAATGAACGGAAAATCTTGTCATAATGCCCTCTCCTCCTGCGAAATAGTGCATTGTTAGCTCTTTCGTCTTTGGCATTGTTGTGTGTTTTATTTTGGAACATTACAACTAGATTTTTGTGTTATTTAGTAGTTCATTACGGAAATACGATCTGATATAGTTATAGAGGTCCTTGGCACCGTTGTTCCAACTGGTTAATGTTGCAGCCTTCTTAAGAAGTTCATTTTTAAATAGAGCCTCATATATATCTAAAATAATGTGTTATCTCCCATTAGCTTGTTATTTTAGCCACATGTGTTTTGTACAGTTGTAGAACAGTTGAGATATGGAATTAGCATTGTGCCACTAAATTTTGAAGTTCAAAATCATGTTCTAGGCGTCATTTAAACATGATGTGCACTCTTGCTTTAGCTGATAGTTACAGGACAGTAACTCACACTATTTGTGCGTGTGGTTGACTGCTTAGCGTAGTACTTTGGCCAACATGCATTTTTTTTCCTCTTCAGGCTTGTCCAGGTTCGATTTGCTACGTAGCATCGTACGTTTTTACGTTGATTCTTTAGGTTTCAAATGTATGTTGTGCGTTAACTACATTCTTCCATTATCTGAAGTAATTCAGACTGCCTCTTTGTTCGTGGGATTGCCTGCTTATAATGGTACTGTAGCCGCCTTATGTTTTATTTTCAATTATAGGCTTTGACCTCTATAAATTTTGGGGCGTAACTGAACTGAAGCAGCAGAATAGCAGCCGCGTTTGAGACGAAAAGACGGGCACAGAGACGACTGGTACGGAAGTTCACTAGGGGGCCTGTGGTACACCACGAGGCGGCCGGATTAATCCGCGAAATCATGATGACATTGCAGCAAGGCTCTTCACTGACGGACCCGCCTATGGTACATTTCCACGGTGTTAGATCGCCGAGATATTGATCAGCACATACCTGGAAGCGGTGTAACGCCGGAAGTGTGCTACTGATCCCTGTAAATACCATCTAACGCTAGTACAGTGATGTGCAGTGTGGCACACGACCTCGGGATCACCTCGGTTTCCAGTACGCTATGGTCCAGCCGGCAGTAGACGCCGGTCTGGGCAGTCAGCTCCTTCAAACTAGCTACCCCCACCCCGCGGGCTTAGGCGGCAAACGGGAGTCGTCCTTCAGAGGCCGCAGTAGCAACCAAGCTCTGTTTTCTGTTTTGGAAGGCAATCCCTTGCCGCCATTCCTCTGCACCAGGGCGAACTACTAACAGGAGCTGTAGCCGCATGCGGGAATTCAGTGGTCGTACGTGTCACTGGTATTTCTCACTCGTAGCGATATTTGCTAAATCATTTGTGTGCTGATACGTAAGGTAAACAACGACTGCAACGCAGAATGCGGACGTCAGTGTCCATCACACTGCCGCCGTCTTCCGATGTCTTCGATGTGGCTTGTGGACCACGCACTTCTACGGGGCGTTTCCAATCTCACCGTAGCGTTTCGCCGTTGTAACCCAAGAATAGTGAAACTCGTATTGTGTGGCACAGTTTTCCTAGAGAAGCCTGCCAAGTCGTGCGGATATAAACACGTCGTAAACATTTTCACATGCACACTTGAATATAACTTACAGCTACGCCAATGAACTGTCTTTTGTACCTTGTGTACGCGATACTACCACCATCTCTATACGTGCCTATCGATAGTCAATGATTTTTGTCACCTTAACATACATTACGTAGAACAAAATATAGGGGACAATGAGACTGGAAAACCAAAAACGTGGTGCACGAATTAAAAAGGGTATAAGAAAGGATGCTCGTATTGTGTGGCACAGTTTTCCTAGAGAAGCCTGCCAAGTACTTCCACCTCTGAAACCCGTCACCCTGTCACATCTTCGCCGTAGCGGCTCCATAATACCACTGCGAGTAAGAATAAGTATACTAACTGGTATCGCTCATTTTCTTTCTTGTTTTTATATTTGTTAGTCATCAGTCTTCTGATTGATTTGACGTGGCCAGCAACGAATTTCTCTTCTGCGCAAACCTCTTCATCTTAGAGAAATACTTGAACGTTACATCTCCAACTATTCGTTGGAAGTATTCTGTCTTCCTCTATAGTTTTTTCCCTTCAAGCTCCCTCTATTATAATGGAGACTATTCCCGGATCTCTTGACACATTTTGTCCTTTATCACGTCCCTTATTCCTGTCAGTGTTTACCATGTTTTCCTTTCTTCGACGATTCTGCTCCGAACCTCCTCCTTCCTTATCTTATAAATCAATCCCATTTTCAATATTCTTCTGCAACACCACATCTCAAATGCATCGAGTTCCCTCTGTTATGGTTTTCCAATCGTCGATAATACTCTATCATCCAAAGCTGTGCTCCAAATGGACATCTCACTCTTTTCTTCCAGAAATGAAGACCACTGTTGATTCCAGTATAGTTTTCTTGGCAAGGAAAGCCCCCTGAGCTAGTTGGATTTTTCTGACCTCTTTGGTTCGTTCCCTATTTCTTAACTTCGTCTATTTCATGATTACCAAATTTGTTGTTAAGTATGTCTTAGCTCAAATTTGTACTATATCTCATTACTTTCGTCTTTTTACGGTTTACACTCAGTTCATAATTTATACTCATTAAACTCTTCCTTCCTTTCAACAGATCCGGTAGTGCTTCACTTTCACTGAGGACAGAAATGTCATCACCGAATCGTGTCACTGACATGCTCTCACCCAGAATTTCAGTCCTACTCTTGAATCTTTATTTGCTTCATTGCTTCTTTGATCCATAATTTAAACAATAGGGGTGAAGAAACGCGTGAAACACAGCATCCTTTCTTATACCCTTTTTAATTCGTGCACCTCGTTCTTGGTTTTCCAGTCTCATTGTCCCCAACATTTTGTTTTACGTAATGTATGTTAAGGTGACAAAAATCATTGACTATCGATAGGCACGTATAGAGATGGTGGTAGTATCGCGTACACAAGGTACAAAAGACAGTTCATTGGCGTAGCTGTAACTTATATTCAAGTGTGCATGTGAAAATGTTTACGACGTGTTTACATCCGCACGACTGGAACAAACAGACTTTGAACGCGGAGTGGTAGTTGGAGCTAGAGTAATGGACCTTTCCATTTCGAAAATCTTTAGGGAATTCAATATTCTGAAACCCACAGTGTCAAGAGCACATGGAGGATACTAAATCTGAGGCATTTCCTCTCACAAAGGACAACGCAGTGGCCGACGGCCTTAACAACCGAGGGAAGTGGCGTTTCCGTGGAGCTGTCAGTGTGTAAAACAACTACAAAAGTCAGTGTCTGGCATGCGACAAACGTATCAATTAGCACCGTGCGGTGAAATTTGGCGTTAATTGGCTATGGCAGGAAGGATCAACGCGAGTGCCTTTTCTAACAGAACGACATCGTCGGAAGCACTTTTACAGGGCTCGTGAACATATCGTTTGTGTCCTACAAGACTCGAAAACCGTGATGTGGTCAGACAAGTCCCGATTTCAGTTGGTATGAGCTGATGGTAGGGTTCGAGTTTGGTGCAGATCCCACGAAACAATGGATTCAAGTTTTCAACAAAACACTGTGGAAGCTGGTAGTGGCTCCATAATGGTCTGGGTTGTGTTTACACGGAATGAACCGAAAGTTGACTCGTAATGGTAATGATCGGCTACTTGGATGATTTCATGTTCCCAAACAACGATGCTATTTTTACGGACGCCAATGCACCATGTCACTGGGTCACAGGTGTTCGCCATTGGTTTTGAAGAACATTGGGGACATTTCGAGCGAATGATTTGGCCACCCAGATTTCAGCAGTTTGTTTTTGAGGCAACTACGAAATGTTCGACATATATTGGAGGATTTTGCTAGTTTCCTCTTAGTACCCTATCACATTCATTGGTAATCCCACACAGTAGGTAGAGAAAACATTTAATTTGTTTTAATATTTCTTTTTCTACAAAAATTTTTAATCTATTTAGACCGTTTCCCTTAAAATCTATGGTTTTCTTTATTTTCCTGTTGATGTAATTAGGTTATATTCAAGTAAATATATTTCTTTTCTCAGGTCGTTTCCTATCTCGGCAGGTATGCCGTATGTTGAAGATCAGATACATTTTTATCTCCATTAGTCGGAATATCTGGATCAAACTTGGTTTTCCTCTGTCGTCTTACATCACACAGACATACATTAAAAGGTGTGGGTGAGATGCTATACTCTTGTGAAACCACTTTGTTCGTCATTATGAACTGTATTAATTTACCGTTTAAATTTATACTATCCGATTTACGTTCCTACAAGCATCTTAGAGAATCTGTAAAATGAAATAGATAATCTCGTTTTATTCATTATTCTCTCCATATGTTCTCGATTAATATTATTAGAGGCATTTAGAAAGCCTAAGTCAATGAAGTTTATTACCCAGTTAAATTGTTTTCGTTTTTAGTCAGTTATTTATCATATCACTAATACTACTCTTCCTTTTCTAAAGCCTATTAATTGTTTATTGGAGAGAGACATACATTTTTCGTCCCTTTATTCAAAATCTCAACCTACAATTCGAATGCAGTGTCCAACAAGCTGATGCCTGTAACGTCTGCACAACTACGACCATCTTCCTCTCTAGCAATGAGATTACTTAAACTTGTTGCCAGGCTTTGATATAGCTAGTACCTACCAACGTACGTTATACGTTAGGAACAAACTCAGATGTAAGAGCAAAATGTCACACCTTAAAGGGTCATTATTTATGCCTCTTGCCTTCCAGTACATTTAAGACTTTCTTGGGATCTATCAGTTAATTAATGTTTGAATAGTTGAGTGCACTAATGTTTCTTAACACTCAGTCGCTGCTACATGTACCGCTATTTAACCAGGTCGACTACATGCTCTTTTTACACAGTGAAGCGGTAGTATATATGTGGGTTTAGTCTGTTTATGTATAACCCGAAATTTACTGAAGATTACTATGGCAATAACATTTGCTCTTTGAGTACTACTTTCAGTCTTAAGGTACTTGGGTGTTATTCGATTATCACAGAATGTCGATCAATACATCTCAATGAAAACTCTACGAAAAAACATCGATGACCGTCGATATCATTTACTGAATAACGGTTAAAGTAATTGGCAAAGAAGAAGATGATGGAGCCAGTATGTTAACGAGTCATCCTTCAAAGGAAAGAAGTATGGGATACACGTATATATGATCAAGAGAAAGAGGTAGCGAAAGAGAGAGAGAGAAAGAGAGAGAGAGAGAGAGAGAGAGAGAGAGAGAGAGAGAGACAGAGAGAGAGAGGTAGAGAGAGAGACAGAGACGAAAGAGAGAGAGAGAGGGAATCAAGGAAAAGGAAATGCAATATTTCGCTTCGAATGCATAGTAGTAGCTTTCATGTTTATATCGAAGGTTAGAGTGCTTTTTCTTGTGAAATCAAATGATGAGCTGCTACTGAAAAATGCTATTTGGTGTTTGAAAAAATCTCAATTTTGATGTATCATAACTGACTAACATTAAAAGAGTTATCGTATATTTTTATCATACTTGTTACCTTCTTTATAATGCCTTAGTGCGTCCGACAGAGGTACATTGACAAAATTGCTGTCTACCCATTTCATGAATTCCTCTATATAATACAACAATATTTTTTGTCTTAGTGATGAAACACATCACATTTGTGTATATCTTACTTTCCAACACTAACTGCATAAATAAACACTGAATCGCACGTTATGATTTTGTGGTGATTGGGAGTATTAATTACACCGTCTCCAATACCCTTGCTTTGTAAATCATTACTACACTTGCTTTTCGACGTTAATTGTTATCGGAGAATGAAGCAGGGTAACGAACGGTTGTAATATTTCAGCATTAACTGCAGTGCATTTCGAAGCTTCTGTGTATCTTTTGGGTAATAAAGAGTGCCTCTTCCACCTATAAATTATCCAGTAACACTTCAGAGTAGACTGTAATTGCAAACGCAGCTTTAAACATGAAGTAACTACTGGATTTCTTGTTATTATTTAGCTGTTTTTGACGAAGGCACATATAGTCAAGAGCGTCTGGTGTAGATTCGACGTTTTTCGTATTAAATTTTATTTAAGCCTCTTTCACAGTTGTGTGCCGAGTATTTAAACATAAATCTTATTGACTCATAGCTCTGACTCTAAAGTTTTGATATGTACAATGTCAACTGAGCAATTTTTTTATCTTATTCATGTACAGTTCATGAGCCACGACGTGGGAGTTGGAAATGAGACCGATATAGTTTAGCAGCGTGGTTAAGGCACAAGAGTGGTTTCTAAAACTGCTTTCCTGGCGGTCAGTATTGTTATGGGTTTCCCTAAGTCATTTCATACGAACTTATGTACGATTTACTGAGAGAGGCAGAATCTGAGAGGCAGAATCTGGATTTATGGCCCAGGGAGCTATCATTTGGTTTCTGTATCTAAAACTGTATACCTAAATACGACGATATACTCTTAACATCAAAATCACACTTGTTGGAATAGTTTTCTACCAGTTTTACAATCCATTAACTACGTAAATATTTTCCTGTTACATTTGATGAGAACTGTGACGTCTTATAAACATCTGGAACAGGTAGTTCTCTTCTCCTACCTGGGACACAATCTCTCCTAATACTACAAACCTGAAGCTATATGGAAAATCGTATCTGCAGTGCCTGCGTTGCTTGTGGATGCCTCTCTCACTGGCATTTTTTCAGCTGAGTGGTATGATAAGTTTGAAAAGCACCTCTTTCAAGTACCTTGACACGAACTTCACTAGATACTTATTATGAAAATATGTAATAAACTGACGAGATAGCAGCAGTAGATGTAAGTGGGGATCTGTCCTCTAATTCAGCGATTCACGAAATAGTACGAACTGCGGCTTAAATTTTTGTTAGTTATCCATACTACACTCTGAGCTCTTGGGTTTTAGATTTAGTGTGTCCGAGAGCGGCTGGCTCATCTTTTATTAGTTCAGTGATCAGCCAGCCACAACTTCTCCTCGACCACTTTACATTTTCCATCGTGCCTTTTCCCCTGATCGTTTGTAGTGTGTGTGTTTGTGTTTGTGTGTGAAACCCTGTTGGCTAGTTTCGACTGTGAAGTCATCTTCAGACACATACGTATTGGCAATATGTGATACGACATGAGAGTTAATTTATCATTCCACACATAGGACCACGTACGTATATTGCCATGTTCTGCATCACATATAAACAGAGAGGTTGTAAAATGTGTGCCGGCCGCGGTGGTCTAGCGGTTCTAGGCGCTCAGTCCGGAACCGCAGGACTGCTACGGTCGCAGGTTCGAATCCTGCCTCGGGCATGGATGTGTGTGCTGTCCTTAGGTTAGTTAGGTTTAATTAGTTCTAAGTTCTAGGCGACTGATGACCTCAGAAGTTAAGTCGTATAGTGCTCAGAGCCATTTTTGTAAAATGTGTGGAAGACCGTTGTACAGTACTACTTGATGACAGACTTCACAATGATTCGCTGAAGATCTAGATTTTATCATGTATGAAGTCTTACAAATTAGTCTTCATACATGACATAACGCAGTTCTTCATCGTATCGCAGTTATGGCTAGAATCAAGTAGTATAGTAAGGGGCGCTTACAAACATTTACAACCACTCTGATCGTATGCGATGCAGAACATACCAATATTAATACCTGATTTCATATGTGGACTGATAAACCGATTGGCATGTAATACCTCATGTTAGAAGGCGTATATGAAGATACGTATGTCCTTGAAAATGACTTCATTATCGAAATTTGCTTGCAGCGTAGCAAATACAAAAAATGTTACATGTTTTCTACTACGAAATTACCTATATGATTTGAAACTTTATGGGTAGCTTTTACCATCCGTCTCGTTGATCTTCGCACAGGCGCTAAGGATCCATCATCATATAATCACCAATCTTCTGTTCAAGATATAACTAGGTCCAAACACCGCAAAGTCCTCACAGGTTCTCTGACGACCGTTATGTTGTTTAGACACAGCCGCGTCTCCTTATGGCACATTAAAAAACACGAGTGAAATCTGACTGTCCTCTTTCGAAGTTGCAGAAGGAAAGTATCCAGTGAAAATGAGTCTTGAGACATTCTAGTTCGACTGGCATTTTAATTAAATCTCAAGTAATTCCTATTAAAGTAATCTGTTTACAAACACTGCCCAGTGTAGTGTACGTATCACTCTAGTGACGTTCAAAACGTATAATTGAAATAAAAACGTACGCCTTAACACTTATAACCAAGCCGGTCTTCCTTAAGGCGGCTATAATTAGCTGTCAGTCATCGGGATCAGCAATCCATGGATACCTGCCCAAGCACTCGACTTGCTGGGGCCAGGAATACCAACTATAACCTCTGCGTTCCTTGCGCACCACAAACGTGTTCGAGCAAGCACAGACGACACTGCGCCAGTTGCAATGAGGTGCCGAGAAGATCTGTCGAGGGTGAAAGCTGCGGCATTCCCTTGTAACCAATGCATAGCGCAATACTGGATGCCTGTTTTTTAATGATATGTGAGAGCTACTAGAAACTAGCTTTCATTTTTTTCAGACATAATGCTGGAAACTGATGAATGCAGGGAGTATGAAGGAATTAGGTGAAAGGTAACAAAAATTTGAAATATCTGTAAGCACTTCGATGAGGCTGATAACAAAACTCTTAGAACATATGATATCGAGGGATATAATACGCGTATTGAAAGCTGATGAGTGTCATTACAATGATAACATGTGTTAAAATATTTGTAAAAAAATGTATTTATGCAAAACTTAGTAAATAAAACACACACACACACACACAAAATGGCTCGTCAGTTTTTCTCCTCAAAACTAGATAGACCTCAGAGAAGAATATGTCAGAATATTGAAACAGATCCATTTTATATGTGGTAATTATACTTAATTATTAGGCTAGTCTGCACTTATCAAATTCTTTTGAAACCTGTCGTCTATACTTGTTATCGTCAGCGATGAGAGAGGGTAGGTTCTCTGCTGGCCACTCGCTACAACACATTGAAGACACCGTGATAAGGTTTATGGTACTGTGTACTTCACAATCTCCACAAATCTGTGGACCCTTACCTAAGAATAATGAAACGGCTCAAAAGACAATGACTTACACGAATCCTATCTCTGAAATAAGAAGTAAGATCGAGAAGCTGGACACTTCATTTCAGTGACGGTTGAGATGGCTCTAAGCACTATGGGACTTAACATCTGAGGTCATCAGTCCCCTAGAACTTAGAGCTACTTAAACCTAACTAATCTAAAGACATCACACTCATCCATGCCCGAGGCAGGATTCGAAACTGCGACCGTAGCAGCAGCGCGGTTCCGGACTGAAACGCCTAGAACCGCTCGGCCGCAGCGGCCAGTTAATTTCGGTGATGGCAGATTATTTACCGCCACTTATAGCCATTCTTCCCCTCAATACTTTACGACTTTCTAGTTCAACAGCCAGCTGCTGGCTTCAACGACTTACAGTAGAACTTATTTCTGCGGTTTACATATTATGAGTTTCTTCGATCGCTGTGTGAGTTTCCTGCTGTCCCTGAATTTCTACTTTTTCCAGCTCTCAGTGTGTTATTTCTTTCTTGTTCCGTTTGTATAGTCAAATACGGCACAAGTGGGTCATTTGGTCCATTATCAAGGTTTTCATACAATTTTTCATTGTAGGAGAGACCAGAGTTAACAGGCATATGGGGCAAGTTAACTCACAGCTTCTATTTCCTGCCACCATACAGCTAGAATACTGTCATCTCCAAACTGGGATTTTATTTAAGGGTGCTCGATTCTCTGTTACAACATTTGCTTGGTAGTGTCGCGAATAAAATACTTATCTTTCGTTTCTCTGACGGGTGACTAAATATTTTAATCGTTTCTTTCTTTCTTTTGGTGAATCTGTAGATTGGTGATGCACAAGTGATGACGGATGTGGAATGTGTGGTGAACTGTAGTTGCATGTTTATATCATAATCATTTGTTTATGATGATTGGTATCCGTTTCCTTTTCGATATCAGCGTCAGGGTAGTTGGCGTAGCTAGGTATTGGGTCAGTTGTCATTACGACAACAACTCGCCCTCAACCTATCCCAAATGAAGCATCCACCATGGCTCATTAAAAAAAAATTCTCTAAAAACTAAGTAAACGCATATAATCTTAGAAACACTTGGCCCTTTCCCCAAGGCTGGACCACGTCTGCAATCTAGCTGTGACCGAAAAAGAAGGTTTACTGCTATTCTAACAGACAGTCCCATCAAATACATCATGACACTTCAAAGGGTCAATAAGAGGAAAAAGCCATGTACAATGAAGAAGGGCGACAAGTGTAAGGTTGCCAAGTAGTAAATCTTCTCAGAATATTACTTCAAACTGAACTTTTTCTTCGTATGCTGATGACGGCATTTGAGATAGAGGGTAGCGTTGCTGAAAGTGATGTCAAGTTGACGATTCTTAGTGATAGTTCAGAGACTGAACAACGTCTGCCTGCCGAAGGGCTTTTACACACAGCCGCCTGCGAAGACAATAGAGTTCTCATTGGACAGTTCCCACTGACGCTGGAGAATCAAAATAGTGCCGACTTCTCATATAGAACAGGACCAACAGGAAATCCACCAAAATCTAAAAGGCCTGCTTCTCACCCTGACTAAAACACTACTGACTTTGTTTTTGTTACGGCGTAAAGTCAAACGCCGGAACACCAGTCGTGAACCACAAGAAAGAAAGTGTGTGAGAAGAAGTCTGTTAATCTCACGCTGACTAGACTTCCCTCTTGGAAAACAACGAAACAGCAGCGTCCCCTATGCGAAGAGAACGTAAGAGCCGTGACCGACTGGTGACGGCCAGTTCAAGATTAGCGACTACGACAGCAGCGTCAACGCAAGCTACTTCGCTTGTACTCCCTGTGAAGCCCAGACTTGGGGTGGTCTATACGGAGGAAGTTGATTATTTTTTATGTCGCCCTTTGCTTGCGACACATCGGTGTAATTGCCAAAGTACTGTAATTGTCTTATCGTGATAAAAGTTATTAATACGACTTCTTTGATTGTTTATTTAGCGAACCGAGTGTGCAGGCTTCCTAGGTACTGCAGTTTTGGTGATGTACCATGGACTCCAGTACCCTGCGAAGATCGTTGACACGGGTGGTCAAAAGGGAATAAGTTGGAGATAGCCAAACGAGGATGGTTCAGTTTGATACTGTGGTGTTGCAATGATGCGTTGATAGTCGGCCATCGTATTTTTCCCTTGGGTGATAACTAATTCTTGTGCAGGTTCGTCGTTTTCAGCACAAGAAGGAAAACGTAGTTAGGAATTCCAGGGAGAATGGCACGGAGGAATGAGAATCCTAATATTGCCTACCGTAAGATTAAAAAAAGAAGTCTTTGATAAAATTGCGTTGTATTTTTGCGATAATCACATTAAGTCTTCACTCGGAAATCTGGAAGAAGTTTCGGCTGACGTATCAACTTGGAGCAAATCGCCAATCGCCTACCTTAGCTCGTTAAACAGATCAACTCACCTGAATGTGACACAATACTATATTGCAAAAGGAAATCGGCTACTAAAATGCACGTACGGTAACTACACTGATCACCAAGACACTATTTCAAAAATGGCTCTGAGCACTATGGGACTTAACATCTAAGGTCATCAGTGCCTTAGAACTTAGAACTACTTAAACCTAACTAACCTAAGGACATCGCAAACATCCATGCCCGAGGCAGGATTCGAACCTGCGACCGTAGCGGTCGACCGGTTCCAGACTGAAGCGCCTGGAACCGCTCAGCCACAACGGCCGGCGACACTATTTCCACCTACCTGTTATCGATATAAATCCCTCCAGGTGATAGCAGCGTTACCTGGCGAGGATGACTGCTAGTCGGACACACGCACGGTGCATGCAGTATCAGCTAGCCTGCTGTTCCAGTATAGTGTTGGGAAGGTGCGCGATCTATCTGTTTCATCGAGGGCAGATTCTGATGTCCGAGAGCTCTGCTCGTGTATATCGGAAACGGCATGTCTTGTCGGGTGTATGAGGGGAGCTATGATAAGTGTCTTCAACACGTGCCGAAACCAGGGTGAAACTATGTCCAGAAGTCATGGGGTTGGGCGAACACCCGTCATTACAGATGTGGGACGTCTTAGGCTGGGCAGACCACTGAAACAGAACAGGCAGAACTAACATCAGACTTTAGTACTGGAAAGGGCACAAGTGTTTCTGTACACACAGTTCACCGAACACTCCTAACGATGGGCCTCAGCAGCCGACGACCCACGCATGTGCCAACGTTAACACCATGATATTGGCAACTACGACTGAAATGCGCCCGTGGCCATCGGCACTGGACGTTTGCGCAGTGACAGAGCGTTGCATCGTGTGATGAATCCCACTATCTTCTTCACCATGGCGGTGCGAGGGCGCGAATCCGTTGTCTTCCAAAGGAACAGCTCCTTGTCTCCTGTACCACTGGACGGAAACAAGCTGGCAGCGGCACCATTATGTTCTGCGGAACAATCCCGTGGGCATTTATGGGACCACTGTTGCTTGTGCAAGGCACCATGATGGCTAAGGAGTGTCGTATATGGTTGCAGACTACGTACGCCTCTTCACGACGATCATGATTCCCAACGGCATTGGCAGTTTTCAACAAGATAATGCGCCATGTCACAAGGCCAGGAGCATCATGAAGTAGTTAGAGGAACACTGCGGCGAATTTCAATGGATGTGCTGGCCTTCCATCTCGTCAGATCAGAATCCGAAACATCTCGGATGTGATTGAAAGTGGCACCGCAGGTCATTGTCACCCTCCATGGAATTTACGGGAGTAGATGACTTTGTGCACAGACGTGGTGCCAGCTGCCTCCAGCGACCTACCAAGGCCTTATTGTTTTCATGCCACGACGCGTCTTCGCTGTTATCCGTGCCGAAGGTGGACTTAACAGCTCGTAGTAGGTGGTCATAATGTTCTGGCTGATTAGTGTTTACGTTGTACGTAAAGGATGTAATTCCTCTGAGTGCGTAAAGAAGATTGTTTGATTCTGTTATTACTTGTCGACCAGATAGATAGCCGAGCAATCAACAAATTTGCATTGAATTAAAGCTTTCGTAAATTCAGTGACCACTGCGGGCTGCGGGTGAGTCTCGAAGTAGCAACAACCTTGGTCTAGTGACAACGATAGCCAGACACATACGGCGCCTCCCGATCCGGCAAGGTATTGCGCGTTACCGATATTATCCATCGACATGAAACAAAAATAGTCTCTCCTGCGATAACATAGGCATAATATAAATGCAATATATACGAAAATAAAACCAACAATGAACACAGTTTACGTACAACTCACTGCATCATCAATCTAGATTTGCGAAAATTACACAGTCGGCCACAGTAAGCAGGTGAATGTTAAAGTTTTAGGACATTCAAATACAGCCAAAATAAAATTGAGTGGAAATCGAACAAACATGTTCACGTAAACGTGTTCCCGACTCACTGTCGTAGTTGACTTAAGACGTTTTGATAATTCTATTTATATAACATTCGGGAGCTGTAGTACCAAGCAGAATTAATTTATCTTGCACAATCCACATGTAAGGTCATAGCGCTGTTGAAATACATCGACACAGAATTTACATTTCTTTAAGCACTATTCTTTCAAGAAGAATGAACTTTTGAAGAATTTGTGCTTTGCAAAATAATTACCCGATGTTTTGGTAGAATACACAGTTTCTCTTCGAAAATTGCTTTGTTCTGCCTAAGAATCCATATTCATATCAAGGTTTACGCAACTAATCTCTAGAGGTATGCCAACTAACCCCGCAGGTGAGGTTAGCTGACATTGTAGCAATCTTATATAGGAAGTGTTTTAGGAGTTACCTAAAAAAGTATTTCATTGATAATTACTGCGTAATTTTGTAGTCAAAAAGTTAAGGTATCCGCCACATTCACCAGAATCTCTCCAATTACTGCAAATACACAACAAAAGCGAAAACAAACTATGCAAGCCTGCCCCGGCCTCTCTTAGACTGTGAAATTAGTTAGCACTTGCAGCCTATAGATGTATTCTGCGAAAGTGAATGAAGAACCAAGAGAGTGCTGCTGTTTAGACCGCAAACGTTTGCTATAATACGTGGTCAGTGTTGTGTAAAGCAGCTACTGCTGCCGACACCTACTTTGCTCTATTTACTGTATGTAATCCTTCACCACTCTCAGCAACTGTTATCGCCCTATACCTCCCTCCAATATCGAACTGAAAGTTACTTGATGCGTCTTTACGAGTCCCATGAACAATCCTTCTTTCAGTAACGTTGTGCCATAAAGTTTCCATCTTTCAGATCACTCAGTGCCTCCTCATTGGTTATCTGATCTACCCACCTAATAGTCAGCATTTTTCAGTGACACCACATTTCTAAGGCTCCAATTCTCCTTTTGTCTAATATTAATATTGCCAGCGTTTAGCTTCTGTGTATGGCTGCACCTCAATGACATAACTTCAAAAAACTTTCAAACACTGGAACGTATATTAAGTGTTAACAAATTAATGAATAATAACCAGCTACACTGCTGTGCAAATTATTTGTATTTCATATGATTCACGGTGAGCCCGATTCGGCAAATTTCCATCGTCAGGTGCTCTGCAAATACACAAGATGAAGGTCTTTTACGATAATCTGAAGAGCTATGTAACATCGTTGGTGTCATGTCTTATCTTTGTTTAGAATTATACCTTCTCACAAGTGTACACTGGGGACGTATATGGACGATTTTACTTGTTTTCCGTGTATACTACTTTTCTGACAGCTAGAAGACAGTGGGTCAGCCATATTACATTTTGACATGGTTACCGTTATAAATAAGTAATGTGTGAAAATCAGTTTTTGTCTTTTTTTTAAATACGGGAGATACATGCACCTGCGCTTGCACGCGAGCTGTAGCAGTCACCGAAGACACGCTGACAGCTGCGAACTACCTGTAACTCTTCATACTTGAAGTCCTCAACGAAGATGATGACATCTTTCAGCAGTATAGCTGTCCGTGCCTCAGAGCCTAAACCGTGCTAAAGTGGTTTGCGGAGCATTATTGTGCACGAACTTTTATATCTCGTCGACCAAATTCACCCGATGTAAATCCTATGGGACACCGTCTGCGTCGCTATCGGCTACCATCACTGCGTACGCAAATCATATACCCGTTGTGTACACGAACTACATGACCTGTGCGTTGACATACAATACCACATGCCTCCATAAACCTACCAGCAAATTGTTGTATCTATGACATGCATAATCAGTGATGTATTTCGTTCCAAGGACGAACGGGCAATTATGCAGGTGGTCATAACGTTAAGCCTATCAGTGTACGTTGCGAAAACTAGCCGACCTATGTCACTCCTCTGGGACATAGGCATAGTTACTTTGACGTATAAAGGCCATGTAAAGCTTAGAAAGAAAGAATATTGACTGCCAATTATTGTAATGTCTGTTACCCATCCGTTGCACGATGGATACCATAAAATGATCTACCCATCTTGCAGAAATGCCACATCGTATCAGTACTACAGTTTGAGGATATGTCTTTTCATCTCTTCATCCTCCGAATATTACTGACTGTGGTTTGCTTACCTCGCCTCTTCTGAAGTTTTCTCGTAGATCTCGTCCCAACTGGCTTCTTCTCCACACAGGAGCAGGATTCGACGTGCAAACAACAAACTGTGCTAAACTGAATCTGTTAAGAATTACATGATGTAGTCTGTTTGCTGGAAACCATTTCAATCACACAGTTGGTCTGATACTCCGTATACTCGCAGTTTGCTCATTAGACGGCTTTGGAGAACGTTTAGAATGTCTGATGGAAGCCGAAGAACATTGTATACTTATGCATTGCTTTCTGGGTCTCGTGGACAAACAGAGCAAGCTGGGTTAAACACTATCGTTGATTTCCGAACCAATGTTCATTCCTTGAATAGAGATTCTCAGTCTTCAGAAATATGAAACTACACGAGCTTCAAACTTGTTCCAAGTTTCTACAACAGACCGAAGTTTTGTGCGGTTGTTCGACAACCCTTCTTAAAAACGGGAATGAAATTCTGTTTTCTCCAGTCATTAGGAGCGCTTCTCTCCTGCAGAGATCAACGGTACACTGTTACTACAAAAGGGAAATGTTCTTTCGCAAAGACTCTGTAGACTCGAATTGCTACCCAGTCAGGTTCAGTGGCATGTTCTGTGATGATTGATTTCAGCTGCTTTTCTACCTCTTGGTCGTTCATGCGACGATTTAAAGGGGCAACCAGAGCCTCTGCAAAACAGTTTTGAAAAAGACGTTTAGCATTTCGGCCGTCTCATTCCTCTGTTTCAATGCCGTTATGGTCTCAGAGCATATTGATGAAGCCTACCATCCATTTACTGATTTAACATGAGATCAAAACATTTTTTTGTCGAGTCAGTGAACAGAATTTTACCTCCAACTGTTATTGAAACTCTTTTGCCGTCTCAGAGGTACAATGTTATAGGCGAAGCCCAAAGATTTCTTTTCCTTGAACCTTGATTCTCTTTCGTAGATCGTGGAGGGCTACAACGCGTTTCAGTCCCTTCTTAACTACGGTCCTGACCTTAGATTCTTAATATTGTGGACTGGTTTCTGAAAAACTGTAGGCAACCGTTCCCTCCGTCTATTTTATCCAGCATACCTTCAGGATCTCAAAGTTTAGTTCTACAATTACTATCAACGTAGGTTTTCTTTGTTTTAGCCTTTCTAAGTAACTCTTAGTATGTGCCATGCGCATTCCTACATTTATATGGAATCCAAGCCGATTCTCTTTGAGGTCAGTTTCAAACAGTGTTCGAATTCTTCTGTAACTAATTCGTTTCAGTATCTTTTTATAAAATGCATTTTAATCATCATCTGCTTATTGTCTCATTAGTCATCTATCGGTTTCGGTTATTAACCACCATCCGGGATGTAGAGTCCAACAGATTAGTTAGAAACATCCCATATTTTCTTGAAGCCGAACCATATTAAAATTATCAACCATTGTATAACCAGACGTACAGTTTTTAACTAACCTGTTGCACCCTATAGCCTGGATGATGGTTAATAACCAAAACAGGCAGATGACGATTGGGACAATAAACAGCTGATGATTAAAATGCATTTTATAAAATAATTTACGGCTGTTGAACCTCGCTTAGTTGAAATATTATGTTTCAGTATGTTGTACCTGTCTCTTACTAACCTGATAGTACGGCAATAAACTCCCTTCTTGGAATTTGAATAATCACATTATTCTTGAAGTCAGATGATTTTTGTCAAGTTTCATTTATTTTTCATATCATATCGGATGATGGGATAATCCCGCAAGGATCGAGAAGTGTATTTATATAAATATTAAAAATTTTATGCAGGTGTAAATAAAACATTAAACAAATTTAATAAAATATTCAATGAGGGAAACTCAGTTGGGAAGGTGATCTTTTCGCAGCATGCACTGTTTTCAATTAACCAACTACAGTGAGCTGAGCAATATACTGAGAACGTGCCTCAGGTCGTATCACGCCACACGGTGCTGAGTTTGGTAGCAATAGTTACTCTCATATACTGCTTTACTTTTATTTCAATATCATTTCGACCTTAGTGAAAGGGAAACGGTGAAAGGCAGCGTCCGCAGAAAGCGATTAATTCAAGTAGAAACGTAAAGAAATGGATAGTTAGCGAAACATGTAATCCCAAAAGGGAGATAAGAAGAAGTTAGAGGAAGAGCCATTAAGCACGTAGACGAGGGATAGCGAATAAAGTCCATTAGTATCACAGCTTCATTAATAAGAAAAGTACATGGAACTCCCTACGACGGCGAAGAAGGGTATTCAGCTAACTTCTTTAATGAAGATTTATTCCTCAGAACTTGTTGCTAGGCAACGGCGCTATAAATTCGTCTCGTGTTACGCTGTATTTTCCTCAGACTTGAACCAGCACATGTGTAAACAACGTTTCCTTTCATATACCACATGCACCATTTCCCGCCTGAACTGTTCGTAAGAAGTTTCCCGTTCCATTTGCACCTTTCGGTTTCATGGTAGAGCACCCATTGTAAATAGATTACAACATCAGAATTATAGAACACTGAGAATCCGTAGGACTTTCGCAGTATACATGGACATCATACCTTTACAACGGCC
Source organism: Schistocerca americana (assembly GCF_021461395.2). Taxonomy (NCBI): domain Eukaryota; kingdom Metazoa; phylum Arthropoda; class Insecta; order Orthoptera; family Acrididae; genus Schistocerca; species Schistocerca americana. The sequence continues at coordinate 204,616,515 of NC_060125.1, read as the reverse complement.
TGCCAATGCTTCTTTCAATAGCATTTATTCCTGCAAACAGTGTATTAAATTCCAAATGGTTGATGAATATGTTGCTGTTCGCCCGTTGCTCTTCCACCGAGTTAAATGATGGAGAAGGTAAGACGTTGTGACCCCTTCTCAACGACCTTTATTGGAAGGCCGATCTTCTTAAGATACAATTATTTTATTTGCTGGAAGTTCCTGCTCTGAAATGGCCGTTTTGTGCCTAGAAAATCCTTTGATGTCCTATTAGCTGTATCCTCCTGCAAACAGAGCTGAGAAGGAAACATAAATTTAAGATAAAATTAATATTTGATATGTGTTTAGATTTTGCCACTAATTTTCCATTATATTGCCTGAAGAAATGAAAGACGTACTATTAAATCTCTTGAGAGCTCGTCTATTTTCGGTACTGTTAGATTGAAAGTTCTATTACATGTAAAGAATATGATAACTTCTTTAATATATTCCTTAAGCGTCCTTGGAAACCTGTGAACAAGAGGAGGGTAAGGTGGATTCAGTCTGGGAACGGATCCTAGTTTTTGCGAAGCAACTATTGCCAAAAGAAGATAATTACCTGGGGCCTAGTCAGTGAAAGCAAGAAGTTTTAATAACTGCAGTGCCACTAGCAGCTAAAAAATCGCCCTGCCATTGGCCCTATTTCGCACAGCCTTCTGACATGTGACAAACAGTGACCGTTTCGTGTTCCAACACGAATCAAGAAATAACTTAACACAAATAGCTCTGGAGAGAACTATGCCCACTATTGACCCCATACGCGAAGACTCTCGACAACTAGGAAAGTTAGGCACATCACCCGGATGAAGATTAACCCAACTGCATCTTCCTTTAAATGGTTATGCTCCTTAATATTTCCATTCGTTACAGTGTATTACCAAAGAAACATGTCGCAATTCCTGAAAGAGAAGAAAAGTTATGGAAGTGGCAAGATTTACCGAAGTGTAGTGCCTGCAAGAAAAGCATAGCACCCAGAAAAGATGGTTGAATGTCAATATAATTTCGTACACGTACACACGACCACCGGATATGTAAACCATTAGGGTTCCAGTTCTGTGTTACAGGTAGAACGGCTACCAGACCTGGTAATGTATATGAAGGGCGTGAAGACTTTCGGATGTTGAGAAGTCGCTATGAAATACACAGAGATACAGCTAACTCGTATTAGACGGCACTATTATGACCTAATAGAGTTAGAAAGGTGTCTCATTGTGGATCTATATTTGGCTTCTCGCCAAATCGTGCTACATCTGTATTTCGGATGCATTCGGTTCTGGTAGTGGCCCGATGTTACACTGTATGGAAACAAGAGGATAGGCAATCACGTCAAAAAAAAGTTCAAATGTGTATGAAATCTTATGGGACTGAACTGCTAAGGTCATCAGTCCCTAAGCTTACAAACTGCTTTACCTAAATTATCCTAAGGACAAACACACATACCCATGAAACTTCCTGGCAGATTAAAACTGTGTGCCCGACCGAGACTCGAACTCGGGACCTTTGCCTTTCGCGGGCAAGTGCTCTACCAACTGAGCTACCGAAGCACGACTCACGCCCGGTACTCACAGCTTTACTTCTGCCAGTACCTCGTCTCCTACCTTCCAAACTTTACAGAAGCTCTCCTGCGAACTTTGCAGAACTAGCACTCCTGAAAGAAAGGATATTGCGGAGACATGGCTTAGCCACAGCCTGGGGGATGTTTCCAGAATGAGATTTTCACTCTGCAGCGGAGTGTGCGCTGATATGAAACTTCCTGGCAGATTAAAACTGTGCGCCCGACCGAGACTCGAACTCGGGACCTTTGCCTTTCGCGGGCAAGTGCTCTACCAACTGAGCTACCGAAGCACGACTCACGCCCGGTACTCACAGCTTTACTTCTGCCAGTACCTCGTCTCCTACCTTCCAAACTTTACAGAAGCTCTCCTGCGAACCTTGCAGAACTAGCACTCCTGAAAGAAAGGATATTGCGGAGACATGGCTTAGCCACAGCCTGGGGGATGTTTCCAGAATGAGATTTTCACTCTGCAGCGGAGTGTGCGCTGATATGAAACTTCCTGGCAGATTAAAACTGTGTGCCCGACCGAGACTCGAACTCGGGACCTTTGCCATTCGCGGGCAAGTGCTCTACCAACTGAGCTACCGAAGCACGACTCACGCCCGGTACTCACAGCTTTACTTCTGCCAGTACCTCGTCTCCTACCTTCCAAACTTTACAGAAGCTCTCCTGCGAACCTTGCAGAACTAGCACTCCTGAAAGAAAGGATATTGCGGAGACATGGCTTAGCCACACCCTGGGGGATGTTTCCAGAATGAGATTTTCACTCTGCAGCGGAGTGTGCGCTGATATGAAACTTCCTGGCAGATTAAAACTGTGTGCCCGACCGAGACTCGAACTCGGGACCTTTGCCTTTCGCGGGCAAGTGCTCTAACCGAGCTACCGAAGCACGACTCACGCCCGGTACTCACAGCTTTACTTCTGCCAGTACCTCGTCTCCTACCTTCCAAACTTTACAGAAGCTCTCCTGCGAACTTTGCAGAACTAGCACTCCTGAAAGAAAGGATATTGCGGAGACATGGCTTAGCCACAGCCTGGGGGATGTTTCCAGAATGAGATTTTCACTCTGCAGCGGAGTGTGCGCTGATATGAAACTTCCTGGCAGATTAAAACTGTGTGCCCGACCGAGACTCGAACTCGGGACCTTTGCCTTTCGCGGGCAAGTGCTCTACCAACTGAGCTACCGAAGCACGACTCACGCCCGGTACTCACAGCTTTACTTCTGCCAGTACCTCGTCTCCTACCTTCCAAACTTTACAGAAGCTCTCCTGCGAACCTTGCAGAACTAGCACTCCTGAAAGAAAGGATATTGCGGAGACATGGCTTAGCCACAGCCTGGGGGATGTTTCCAGAATGAGATTTTCACTCTGCAGCGGAGTGTGCGCTGATATGAAACTTCCTGGCAGATTAAAACTGTGTGCCCGACCGAGACTCGAACTCGGGACCTTTGCCTTTCGCGGGCAAGTGCTCTACCAACTGAGCTACCGAAGCACGACTCACGCCCGGTACTCACAGCTTTACTTCTGCCAATACCTCGTCTCCTACCTTCCAAACTTTACAGAAGCTCTCCTGCGAACCTTGCAGAACTAGCACTCCTGAAAGAAAGGATATTGCGGAGACATGGCTTAGCCACAGCCTGGGGGATGTTTCCAGAATGAGATTTTCACTCTGCAGCGGAGTGTGCGCTGATATGAAACTTCCTGGCAGATTAAAACTGTGTGCCCGACCGAGACTCGAACTCGGGACCTTTGCCTTTCGCGGGCAAGTGCTCTACCAACTGAGCTACCGAAGCACGACTCACGCCCGGTACTCACAGCTTTACTTCTGCCAGTACCTCGTCTCCTACCTTCCAAACTTTACAGAAGCTCTCCTGCGAACCTTGCAGAACTAGCACTCCTGAAAGAAAAGATATTGCGGAGACATGGCTTAGCCACAGCCTGGGGGATGTTTCCAGAATGAGAATTTCACTCTGCAGCGGAGTGTGCGCTGATATGATTCTTCCTGGCAGATTAAAACTGTCTGCCCGACAGAGACTCGAACTCGGGACCTTTGCCTTTCGCGGGCAAGTGCTCTGCCAACTGAGCTACCGAAGCACGACTCACGCCCGGTACTCACAGCTTTACTTCTGCCAGTACCTCGTCTCCTACCTTCCAAACTTTACAGAAGCTCTCCTGCGAACCTTGCAGAACTAGCACTCCTGAAAGAAAGGATATTGCGGAGACATGGCTTAGCCACAGCCTGGGGGATGTTTCCAGAATGAGATTTTCACTCTGCAGCGGAGTGTGCGCTGATATGAAACTTCCTGGCAGATTAAAACTGTGTGCCCGACCGAGACTCGAACTCGGGACCTTTGCCTTTCGCGGGCAAGTGCTCTACCAACTGAGCTACGGAAGCACGACTCACGCCCGGTACTCACAGCTTTACTTCTGCCAGTACCTCGTCTCCTACCTTCCAAACTTTACAGAAGCTCTCCTGCGAACCTTGCAGAACTAGCACTCCTGAAAGAAAGGATATTGCGGAGACATGGCTTAGCCACAGCCTGGGGGATGTTTCCAGAATGAGATTTTCACTCTGCAGCGGAGTGTGCGCTGATACGAAACTTCCTGGCAGATTAAAACTGTGTGCCCGACTGAGACTCGAACTCGGGACCTTTGCCTTTCGCGGGCAAGTGCTCTACCAACTGAGCTACCGAAGCACGACTCACGCCCGGTACTCACAGCTTTACTTCTGCCAGTACCTCGTCTCCTACCTTCCAAACTTTACAGAAGCTCTCCTGCGAACCTTGCAGAACTAGCACTCCTGAAAGAAAGGATATTGCGGAGACATGGCTTAGCCACAGCCTGGGGGATGTTTCCAGAATGAGATTTTCACTCTGCAGCGGAGTGTGCGCTGATATGAAACTTCCTGGCAGATTAAAACTGTGTGCCCGACCGAGACTCGAACTCGGGACCTTTGCCTTTCGCGGGCAAGTGCTCTAACCAACTGAGCTACCGAAGCACGACTCACGCCCGGTACTCACAGCTTTACTTCTGCCAGTACCTCGTCTCCTACCTTCCAAAGTTTACAGAAGCTCTCCTGCGAATCTTGCAGAACTAGCACTCCTGAAAGAAAGGATATTGCGGAGACATGGCTTAGCCACAGCCTGGGGGATGTTTCCAGAATGAGATTTTCACTCTGCAGCGGAGTGTGCGCTGATATGAAACTTCCTGGCAGATTAAAACTGTGTGCCCGACCGAGACTCGAACTCGGGACCTTTGCCTTTCGCGGGCAAGTGCTCTACCATCTGAGCTACCGAAGCACGACTCACGCCCGGTACTCACAGCTTTACTTCTGCCAGTACCTCGTCTCCTACCTTCCAAACTTTACAGAAGCTCTCCTGCGAACCTTGCAGAACTAGCACTCCTGAAAGAAAGGATATTGCGGAGACATGGCTTAGCCACAGCCTGGGGGATGTTTCCAGAATGAGATTTTCACTCTGCAGCGGAGTGTGCGCTGATATGAAACTTCCTGGCAGATTAAAACTGTGTGCCCGACCGAGACTCGAACTCGGGACCTTTGCCTTTCGCGGGCAAGTGCTCTAACCAACTGAGCTACCGAAGCACGACTCACGCCCGGTACTCACAGCTTTACTTCTGCCAGTACCTCGTCTCCTACCTTCCAAACTTTACAGAAGCTCTCCTGCGAACCTTGCAGAACTAGCACTCCTGAAAGAAAGGATATTGCGGAGACATGGCTTAGCCACAGCCTGGGGGATGTTTCCAGAATGAGATTTTCACTCTGCAGCGGAGTGTGCGCTGATATGAAACTTCCTGGCAGATTAAAACTGTGTGCCCGACCGAGACTCGAACTCGGGACCTTTGCCTTTCGCGGGCAAGTGCTCTACCAACTGAGCTACCGAAGCACGACTCACGCCCGGTACTCACAGCTTTACTTCTGCCAGTACCTCGTCTCCTACCTTCCAAACTTTACAGAAGCTCTCCTGCGAACCTTGCAGAACTAGCACTCCTGAAAGAAAGGATATTGCGGAGACATGGCTTAGCCACAGCCTGGGGGATGTTTCCAGAATGAGATTTTCACTCTGCAGCGGAGTGTGCGCTGATATGAAACTTCCTGGCAGATTAAAACTGTGTGCCCGACCGAGACTCGAACTCGGGACCTTTGCCTTTCGCGGGCAAGTGCTCTACCAACTGAGCTACCGAAGCACGACTCACGCCCGGTACTCACAGCTTTACTTCTGCCAGTACCTCGTCTCCTACCTTCCAAACTTTACAGAAGCTCTCCTGCGAACCTTGCAGAACTAGCACTCCTGAAAGAAAGGATATTGCGGAGACATGGCTTAGCCACAGCCTGGGGGTTGTTTCCAGAATGAGATTTTCACTCTGCAGCGGAGTGTGCGCTGATATGAAACTTCCTGGCAGATTAAAACTGTGTGCCCGACCGAGACTCGAACTCGGGACCTTTGCCTTTCGCGGGCAAGTGCTCTACCAACTGAGCTACCGAAGCACGACTCACGCCCGGTACTCACAGCTTTACTTCTGCCAGTACCTCGTCTCCTACCTTCCAAACTTTACAGAAGCTCTCCTGCGAACCTTGCAGAACTAGCACTCCTGAAAGAAAGGATATTGCGGAGACACGGCTTAGCCACAGCCTGGGGGATGTTTCCAGAATGAGATTTTCACTCTGCAGCGGAGTGTGCGCTGATATGAAACTTCCTGGCAGATTAAAACTGTGTGCCCGACCGAGACTCAAACTCGGGACCTTTGCCTTTCGCGGGCAAGTGCTCTACCAACTGAGCTACCGAAGCACGACTCACGCCCGGTACTCACAGCTTTACTTCTGCCAGTACCTCGTCTCCTACCTTCCAAACTTTACAGAAGCTCTCCTGCGAACCTTGCAGAACTAGCACTCCTGAAAGAAAGGATATTGCGGAGACATGGCTTAGCCACAGCCTGGGGGATGTTTCCAGAATGAGATTTTCACTCTGCAGCGGAGTGTGCGCTGATATGAAACTTCCTGGCAGATTAAAACTGTGTGCCCGACCGAGACGCGAACTCGGGACCTTTGCCTTTCGGGGGCAAGTGCTCTACCAACTGAGCTACCGAAGCACGACTCACGCCCGGTACTCACAGCTTTACTTCTGCCAGTACCTCGTCTCCTACCTTCCAAACTTTACAGAAGCTCTCCTGCGAACCTTGCAGAACTAGCACTCCTGAAAGAAAGGATATTGCGGAGACATGGCTTTCTTTCAGGAGTGCTAGTTCTGCAAGGTTCGCAGGAGAGCTTCTGTAAAGTTTGGAAGGTAGGAGACGAGGTACTGGCAGAAGTAAAGCTGTGAGTACCGGGCGTGAGTCGTGCTTCGGTAGCTCAGTTGGTAGAGCACTTGCCCGCGAAAGGCAAAGGTCCCGAGTTCGTGTCTCGGTCGGGCACACAGTTTTAATCTGCCAGGAAGTTTCATATCAGCGCACACTCCGCTGCAGAGTGAAAATCTCATTCTGTAAACATCCCCCAGGCTGTGGCTAAGCCATGTCTCCGCAATATCCTTTCTTTCAGGAGTGCTAGTTCTGCAAGGTTCGCAGGAGAGCTTCTGTAAAGTTTGGAAGGTAGGAGACGAGGTACTAGCAGAAGTAAAGCTGTGAGTACCGGGCGTGAGTCGTGCTTCGGTAGCTCGGTTAGAGCACTTGCCCGCGAAAGGCAAAGGTCCCGAGTTCGAGTCTCGGTCGGGCACACAGTTTTAATCTGCCAGGAAGTTTCATATCAGCGCACACTCCGCTGCAGAGTGAAAATCTCATTCTGGAAACATCCCCCAGGCTGTGGCTAAGCCATGACTCCGCAATATCCTTTCTTTCAGGAGTGCTAGTTCTGCAAGGTTCGCAGGAGAGCTTCTGTAAAGTTTGGAAGGTAGGAGACGAGGTACTGGCAGAAGTAAAGCTGTGAGTACCGGGCGTGAGTCGTGCTTCGGTAGCTCAGTTGGTAGAGCACTTGCCCGCGAAAGGCAAAGGTCCCGAGTTCGAGTCTCGGTCGGGCACACAGTTTTAATCTGCCAGGAAGTTTCATATCAGCGCACACTCCGCTGCAGAGTGAAAATCTCATTCTGGAAACATCCCCCAGGCTGTGGCTAAGCCATGTCTCCGCAATATCCTTTCTTTCAGGAGTGCTAGTTCTGCAAGGTTCGCAGGAGAGCTTCTGTAAAGTTTGGAAGGTTGGAGACGAGGTACTGGCAGAAGTAAAGCTGTGAGTACCGGGCGTGAGTCGTGCTTCGGTAGCTCAGTTGGTAGAGCACTTGCCCGCGAAAGGCAAAGGTCCCGAGTTCGAGTCTCGGTCGGGCACACAGTTTTAATCTGCCAGGAAGTTTCATATCAGCGCACACTCCGCTGCAGAGTGAAAATCTCATTCTGGAAACATCCCCCAGGCTGTGGCTAAGCCATGTCTCCGCAATATCCTTTCTTTCAGGAGTGCTAGTTCTGCAAGGTTCGCAGGAGAGCTTCTGTAAAGTTTGGAAGGTAGGAGACGAGGTACTGGCAGAAGTAAAGCTGTGAGTACCGGGCGTGAGTCGTGCTTCGGTAGCTCAGTTGGTAGAGCACTTGCCCGCGAAAGGCAAAGGTCCCGAGTTCGAGTCTCGGTCGGGCACACAGTTTTAATCTGCCAGGAAGTTTCATATCAGCGCACACTCCGCTGCAGAGTGAAAATCTCATTCTGGAAACATCCCCCAGGCTGTGGCTAAGCCATGTCTCCGCAATATCCTTTCTTTCAGGAGTGCTAGTTCTGCAAGGTTCGCAGGAGAGCTTCTGTAAAGTTTGGAAGGTTGGAGACGAGGTACTGGCAGAAGTAAAGCTGTGAGTACCGGGCGTGAGTCGTGCTTCGGTAGCTCAGTTGGTAGAGCACTTGCCCGCGAAAGGCAAAGGTCCCGAGTTCGAGTCTCGGTCGGGCACACAGTTTTAATCTGCCAGGAAGTTTCATATCAGCGCACACTCCGCTGCAGAGTGAAAATCTCATTCTGGAAACATCCCCCAGGCTGTGGCTAAGCCATGTCTCCGCAATATCCTTTCTTTCAGGAGTGCTAGTTCTGCAAGGTTCGCAGGAGAGCTTCTGTAAAGTTTGGAAGGTAGGAGACGAGGTACTGGCAGAAGTAAAGCTGTGAGTACCGGGCGTGAGTCGTGCTTCGGTAGCTCAGTTGGTAGAGCACTTGCCCGCGAAAGGCAAAGGTCCCGAGTTCGAGTCTCGGTCGTTCACACAGTTTTAATCTGCCAGGAAGTTTCATATCAGCGCACACTCCGCTGCAGAGTGAAAATCTCATTCTGGAAACATCCCCCAGGCTGTGGCTAAGCCATGTCTCCGCAATATCCTTTCTTTCAGGAGTGCTAGTTCTGCAAGGTTCGCAGGAGAGCTTCTGTAAAGTTTGGAAGGTAGGAGACGAGGTACTGGCAGAAGTAAAGCTGTGAGTACCGGGCGTGAGTCGTGCTTCGGTAGCTCAGTTGGTAGAGCACTTGCCCGCGAAAGGCAAAGGTCCCGAGTTCGAGTCTCGGTCGGGCACACAGTTTTAATCTGCCAGGAAGTTTCATATCAGCGCACACTCCGCTGCAGAGTGAAAATCTCATTCTGGAAACATCCCCCAGGCTGTGGCTAAGCCATGTCTCCGCAATATCCTTTCTTTCAGGAGTGCTAGTTCTGCAAGGTTCGCAGGAGAGCTTCTGTAAAGTTTGGAAGGTAGGAGACGAGGTACTGGCAGAAGTAAAGCTGTGAGTACCGGGCGTGAGTCGTGCTTCGGTAGCTCAGTTGGTAGAGCACTTGCCCGCGAAAGGCAAAGGTCCCGAGTTCGAGTCTCGGTCGGGCACACAGTTTTAATCTGCCAGGAAGTTTTATATCAGCGCACACTCCGCTGCAGAGTGAAAATCTCATTCTGGACACATACCCATGCCCGAAGGAGGACTCGAACCTCCGCCGTGACCAGCCGCACAGTCCATGACTGCAGCGCCTGAGATCGCTCTGCTAATCCCGTGCGGCGCAAACTCGTCCTCAAGATTTCGTTGGTCACGTCACACCACCAAGGCTCGATCGCCGTATTGTGCACCAAGAATATCGTAAATCCAACTGCTCTATCCGTCCGAAAACTATTAACTGACTCGATATAACATTCAGTGCTATACCGCATCATTGGTCGAAGGCTTGAAGCACCCAGACTAAGGAATTTCCGTACAATGTGTAGACTGCCGTTAACACCAAAGAAACCGCTGCGTTTTTAGAGGTGCTGCGATGGGGAGGCATGATCTGCTGATGAATGGCGTCATATTGTGTTCAGTAATTAATCACGGCTCTCTGCTACCCCGCATGACTGTCAACGGCGAGTATAGTGGCGAACTCGAAACAGCTTCTGTTCCCCCAATATTTTGGTGAGGCACAGCGATGTTACTGCTGGTGTTACGGTATGAAGAGTCATCGTATATGAGTACAGGTCACGGTTGGTAATGATTGAGGGAACTCTGACCACACGGCCGTATGTCACGGACATCGTGATTCCTCACATGTTATCTGTGTTACTATAATATCCAGGTGCCATTTTTCAAGAGGACAATGTATGTCGAAACGTAGCACATGCTTCTACGAACTGCCTGCTTCATGTTGTTAATCATTCCCGTTCCCAGTAAAGTCCAATTATGTGTCCCCGTCTTAGCATCCATACTATTAACTGCTAGTATCAGGGATTTCAAGGAACAGTTGCAAGAATGGAGGACCTGCTCGCCTCACGAAAGGAGACGTCTATATGACACCCTTCCAAATAGAATCAGTGCATGCCTCCACGCAAGAGAGTGCGCAGCTTCATACTGATGAATGGGACCAACCCGCCAAGTTCTTTGTAATTCTGACTAGTTTTTGTAATACTGAAGTAACATCCCATACCCTGTCAACGCCTGAAGTTATATTTCGTGTCTTCTTCCTCTTCTGGTTGCTTTACAAATCTTCTTATGACTTCAGTAGCAACAGTATTTATTAACATTTATGAAAACAAGAAGACTAATTATTTTTCACAATACAATCCATTTCAACATTATAAGTTTTTCCCCCATACGATGCCCCGCGCAACTATTACCGTAATTGGCTGTATTTATAAAAATACGAGGTCATAAATACCGTTCATCATACGACAACCTATGCATACAATGTGATTATCACAGAATCTCGTCGCCAAAGCCATATATACTGCCGCATTCATCTGTCAGTTGACACAAAATCGTTGCAGTCAATAACTGCTCGTGCTGTTACACTACGACACCAAGTGGTTATTCAGAACACAACCACGACATCATTACCTACTGCTGCCTTTGGTTGTGCCTAGTACAGAGTATAACGGCAATTCCCAACCGTAATATGACCTCAATAACTACCACCTCAATAGTATTTGTGGTGATGAAACACACAGTGATCAACATTATCATTGTTGCTTTCTATTGCACTAGATTGGTAATGCAGTCCAGAAACGGTGGACGACAGACAAAGAACAGAGCAAAAACAAGACGGTCCACCAGTCAAAGTCATCGAGTCAATCCACCGCTGTCACCGCATCTTTCTCTCTCTCTCTCTCTTCCACTCTCTCTCTCTCTCTCTCTCTCGCGCGCGCGCGCGCTCTCGCTCTCGCCCTCTTCGTAGGCAGCGAACATATGTCGCAATCACTGTCTTCCTTAACGTCATTCTTCTTAATTGTCACTTTGGGCTGGAAGGCCTTGTGTATTCTCCATATTCCTCCACCAGTAGCTTCTTTTCCAGGCTTTCGTGGTCCATCTCTTTATCTCAGCCCCATCGCCTCAGCATCCCTGTTGATATCATCTGTCCACTCTGTCCGTGACCTTCCTTGGTCCGATCTGCCTTTCCCGGATCGCCAGAATGCTGGTCACAGAAGTCTTTCCACTTTGATTTCAATTAGATCTCCCTCTGACACCAGTCATATTCCCTTCCTTTTCCTGCCACTATAAATTTGTGAGTATAAGTCTGACAGTTTCTGGTTTTTCGATATCCTCCATCACTAAAGCTGTGTGTCCCTCTTGGGGCCAAATATATTTCTTAATATCTTCTCTCAAACAGTGTTCACTGCGAAGTACTACTGTGCCCTCACATAGGATGAAAGACGTGGGCTGATTATATTTTACCATCTGGATGTCCGAGCTTGGTCTCGATAGGCCTTTTTCTGTTTTACGACGTAACTTGTCTTGAGTTATATATTTCGTTTACTTTTACGAATCATTTTTCAGATGTTCTCATACGGATGTAACGATACTCCAACAAGAAGCATTTAAAATGATACAACTCACGTAGGACGTATCGAACGTTTATGGGTGAAAGAATGTCCCAGAAGAGATTTTTTTGAGTAAGTGTGAGATAGGACTGTTTGGAGCTGATCTCCTCTGTTTGTGCTTGGTGCGAATATATAAACCTTGTGTCTTGCTGAACAAACGTGTTAAATTGAGGCATCCGTGTCGTGTGGGAAGCGTGAGGGTATCATACCTTAATTTGAAGACACGACCACGATTGTTGAGATGCTCACCTACATTTAGGATACTTTTTGCTATGTTGCATGGCGCACCAGCGCTCTGGCTGTACTAAGAGCGCGCGTCTGCTGGTGCGCCGGCCTAGCGCCGAGCCATGCGGGTTGCGTAACCAACAGGATAGGCGCCCAGCGGGCAGGGCGGCACTATGCTTTGTTAATTTTTTCAAATTGTTGCATCCTTGAGCCCCCGTTCACCAGATGTGCGTCTAGCGGTTCTCGGCTGACGCCCCCGGTAACAGAAGTCTAGGATAGCACTGTATTAATAATTATAATACAAAGTAATATCACCAGTTACATTCTCAAGAAGTACACGAAGTCCTTTCATCCATACATGAACGAGTATACAGAGTAAAAGGCATGTTACTATAAACAAAACTAGGTCTACTTTGCGTCTTCAGGTCGATTCCACAGTGCCAGGTCTTGTAGGCTATGACATCTCTGTCGGCAAAAGATTCTAGTCCAGGTAGAAATGCCCAACTACATTTGGGATACTTTTTGCTATGTTGCGTGGTGTGTGTAGAATTTATGCTACGTAGTCTATTTTCGAAGGTACGTAAATATTTGCTACCTGGACTCTTTGCAGTTCCGTCTAAATATCACATATTACACAAGTGAACGGAGCCTCTTATCTAGAGCGGAACAGATTTGTAATTGGCATAAAGTCTGTGCTGTCACTTGTTTCTCAGTTCTGCTCCCAGACACTTCATATTTTGCAGTTCTGAATGTTGGTCGTGGTTGTGTCAGCCTGTACCTAGAACTGTGTCCTAAGTCCACTTTTCTTGCAGCTCAACTGAGCACCTGATGCAGCTTCATGTTGTTATATTGTCCGCAGTCATGACTGTTTCTACTATTAAGCGGCCGCCTAGGGGAGCATCATTTTAGGAGTGGCAAAAAAAAAGCGTTAATATCAAATCAAGCAGTGAAAAAGACGAGCAAATGATGAGAAAAAATGTAAAAGAGGAAAAACTAAAAACCAACTTATTTACAAAAGCTTGCGGAACAGTTACATAATGAGTCCTGGTATGACAAAAGTAAACACGTTATCCCTGCCTAACTCAAAACTAAAACTGCAGCTACTGAGTACGAAACGGAATCAACGGAAGGAGCCACTGCCTTTACACAATCACAGAATTCATTCCCCACCGGGATTTGAACCTCGACCAATCTCGGACAAATGATCAGAAGCCAATCGCATAGATCATTGCGGCTAATAAAAGTTGTAGGATTCTCAATAGAAATTTCAACTGTGGCGTCATTTATCTATTTAATCGCAAGAAAGTGGATTCTGAAAAATGAGAGATTTATTCCCCATTGTAAATATATTTCAATTGAAATATTAATGATGATTATCCAGATGACCGACTGTGATGGTTCGACAAGTTTCCCAGCACTATAGCATAATTTCTAAATTCTAGGAAAAATTCATTCGTTCCAGAAAATAGTTCCACGCCTTTATTTGTCCATTTTCTTCCAACGAATTAAAATAAGCAATTTTTACCAAATTTGGAAGGACTGGTACATGAAGTTCAGTTCTAGTTTAAAATGTTCATCACATTCTTCCAGTTTCAGATTTCTCAGACAATTTCTAAAGCTATAAGAAAAATAAGAAGTAAGACATTTGTTGTCTTCAATCAGTTGTAACGCAATTGAGGACAAAGCATAAAATTTGATGACTTTGCCCAGAAAATGAGGGCATCTGGTTTAATGATTAAATATATAATGTTGGGGAAGGGGTAGGGGCAAATTGGGGAGACCGATGGCAGTAAAAATGGGGTGCTTCATTATTGAACTCTCGTCTAGGGCGGTAAACACCTAACAGGGACCCTGACCTCCAAGCGAACTTTATCGGCACTCGTTACTAATAAACCGACATGATCAGCGTACATACGACATACATTTTCTGTAAGTTTATTAATAAAACTCTCAGCTGGTTCACTAGTGTGGTGAAGAATGGCTCCATTGTGACTGCGAATAACGCCATCGACACTGGGTACCATTGGTTCACAGGATTGTTGATTTAGATGGTGTTGCCGAGTTGCCCCTTTTTGATAATTTGTGAAATGTAAGATAGTCGTTATTATATCACTGAAGTGATATGGGAAGCCTATCTCCAGCATTGTGTGTAACAGAAAGCAATGACTGACACGGACGAACGTCATGCATATGGCGCATCTTGTCCTGCTAACATCGGCTTTGGCTACGACCTCACTATAGTCTCCTAATGCCTGAAAAACGGATCTAGCGCACCCAACGGCTGTTTGATAAGGTCCTGTGACAAAATTTATCACTTTTTCGATTCATCATGGTTGTATGCCCTCGAAAATTTGTTAGTCACTATTAAGAAAGGCGTTCGGATGATGCTTTTAACTGAGATACCCGACAGACACTCGGAATTGTTACACTCGTATTTATTAATTGGCTGTAAATCAATATTCCTCTCCGTAATTTCATGCCAGAATATTTGCTATATTTATGCATGGATTTCGTCATGTCCGAGATACATGTTTTTCGGGCTAAGAAGTACAATAGTTTTCAAATGGTGTTTGCCGATTTCTTCTGTCACACGTTCTGCGTCCTTTGTGGTGAGTTTTCCTGTGACGTTAGTTGCTCTTTCATCTACTGCATTCTCATAAATTCCTTTGGTAGTCATCAGATCAACGTGGTGTTTGTAAATCTTGTTTCTGATATTCTTCTGATCCTTTAGTGCCCTTCCGTTAGGTAACTCAAATTGCGTCAATATTTTTCTGGTTATGCTTTTCCTTTCGCGTATGAGGCAAAAGATAAACGGGTAAAGATATATCATGATTCTTGCTCTGATTTTGACACCACCTAGATGTTGCTTTCTTAATAGTCGAATTTTGGCTTGAATTTTCTTAATTTTAGTGAAGTTCTCCATAACAGTGGCATCAAGTTTAAAAATGTTCTTGGGACACTGGAAATATAATTGCAGAGTTCGTTTGCCCAACGAGTTTCTATGGCGCGAAAGTGCTTCGGATTTTTGTTTGTGTACATTTCAACCACCAGATGAACACACCAAATTAAGACTTGCTTTAGGTCTTAAGTCCACCCACATCTTATTCCTCTGAATATTAGCGCTCTAATTTTTATGTTTCCCACTCCCAATCGAACAACCGAGAAAATAATTCCGTACCGCTCGAAGATACAAATCAGACTAGATTTGAAGACATCTTAATTGAGAGCCAGTTTGGTTGTACAGCCGTAAAATCGAAAAACTACCCGAACATTGTCAGACTGTCTTTGATAATGTGAAAGAATATTTTATTTATAATCAATTTCTCCCTACATTTTCCTGTTGCGTTCAATAAATAAGTGGAAAACTCTACTAAAATATTCACTGTAATAATTAAAATAAAATACAATTCACCATGATAACCTTACTATGAATGTGTGCTTTTATAAAATATGAAGTATCTGTAACAGAGACTGCATATGTTGGCAAGAATTAGAAACCAGAGCAGACTACGAAATCGACCATATTTACTTGCTGTCTTGTCTCATGCTCAATTAGTTTGGGAAAGAAGCATTTCATAAATACACACATCAAGAAAAAGTTTTGCATGACACAAGTTCCCAGGACTTCTGAAGATAGACGTTGACTGTTCAGAGATGTCTCTAAACCCACCCAAAAATGTAAACAACCATGCATGAGCAGCGCCTATTAGACGGAGGGGCTGGGACAGCCGTTCAGTTCCAGTCAGTCCACCAGGAAGGAGGTAGACGGCTCGTGTTGTCTGTAGTTCAGCCATGCGTAGACGGCCAAAAGCGCAGTTCGATCGCATCCGCATTGCTACTTATTGCCAGGAAGGGCTCTGAAAAAGGAAACTGTCCAGGTGGCTCCGAATGAACGAAAGCGATGTTGTCCGGACATGGAAGAGATACAGAGTGACAGGAACTGTCGATGACATGACTCGCTCAGGCCGCCTAAGGGCTACTACTGCAGTGGATGACCACTTCTTATGGATTATGGCTGAGAGGAGTCCTGACAGCAGCGCCACTATGTTGAGTAATGCTCATCGTGCCGCCACAGGACGTCGTGTTACGACTCAAACTGTGCGCAATAGGCTGCACGATGCGCAACTTCACTCCTAACGTCCAGGGCTACGTCCATCTTCGCATCCACGACACCATGCAGCGTGGTACAGACGGGCCCAACAACGTGCCGAATGGACGGCTCAGGGTTGGCATCGTGTTCTCTTCACTGATGAGTGTCGCATATGCCTTCAACCAGACAATCGTCGGAGACGTGTTTGGAGGCAACCCGGTCAGGCTGAACACTTTAGACACATTGTCCAGCGAGTACAGCAAGGTGGAGGTTCCCTGCTATTTTAGGGTGGCATTATGTGTGGGGCTGACGTAAACCGCTTCTGGTTATGGAAGGCAACGTAACGGCTGTACGATACGTGAGTGCCATCCTCCGACCGATAGTCCAACCATATCGGCAGCATATTGGTGAGGCATTCGTCTTCATGGACGACAATTCGCGTGTTACTACGTTTTTGGAACAGTGCCAGTGACAGCGTTCTTAAGAAAAATATTTTCAAAATCTATAATGGTCAAAAATGTGTCACCTATTCATAAAGCTTAAAGTAAAAAAACTGGAATGCTCCAAAAATTTTAACCTCGTCTCATGAACGAGCTTTCCGGGTTTCACTGCGCTTATGACAGAAAAACACAAATCATTGTTACAATGGCCTTGTGGTTGAAACTCTTTTCTTCTTTGCGTTTGTATCCTTATAAATAATAACGCAATGTAGTTTTGCTTTCAGCAAACACAACTTTTCTTTTAGTATCCAAACATGTTTCGGAGAAATTTCTCTAACTTCGGCGGGATCATTTTTTTCACTGTCAAGTAACATACAAAGAACTTATGTCAAATAATACATAGTAGTTTTTAGGTTATAGTACTTACAATAATAAAAGTATTCACAGAAATATTAAAAGGAAACATAAATGTATACCTCAATATTACATTTTAGTGTTCACGTGGCTGTCTGACATTTCATGCACAGCTGTAATCATTAACTTGCAGTAAGTAATCTGTATTAATAAGCGTTTATGAATATTTTGTTACGTAACTAGCAAAATCTTACGCCTAATGTGAAATTATCAGCTTCTTTCTCCTAATGATTTTTTTTCTTATAGCCCTATTGTAATTATGTTATGTTGTTTTCTAAACATAGATTCACAATTTTTTTCTTTTTGACCAGCATTTTTTCGGTTACAGAAGTAGTTTTGAAATAATGTGTTGAAGCATATGTTGACTGTGAACAGAATTTGCGAAATGGTCTGTTGGGAGGGAGACGGCGGAGTATATATGTGAATGTGCCTACTCTGAGGCGTTTCCACGCTTCTATAGGGTGACTGAGTTGACCTTCCTAGTCACACTGTTTCACTGTTTGTGTGATTTTCGCTTGTTGAGCCATCTTGTTCTGTGTATTCTGGGTTGGAGTTTTGAATTTTGCAGTGACAGGTTCAAGAGGAACGCACACACACATACACACACACACACACACACACACACACACACACACACACACTAACAAACAAAGATACAGACACTAAAACCCAGTGTCAATACGAAATTAAAAACTCATTTATATTATTTCTAAAATTTGGCAAAGTACGGAACAAATCTTTGATAAACGATTGTTAATTCCAGATGACGTACTGGAAGGCAATAACAATACCTGTAATGCAAATATCAGACAGACACGTGAACAGCAATATACAACATTAGGATTTACTCGTATATTTGTTCTTCCTGTGAATAGTTCTGTCAGTACTTTTAGTTATATAGAAACCTAAAAAACTGTTATTTATTGTAATTCACAAATTCATTATATGCCATTTTACAGAGTGTAAATGAACCCATCGAAGATGGAAAAGCTACCCCGCAACGTGTCCGGGAAGTGAAGCAAGAAAAACTGTGTTTCCTTAAGGCGGACCCCCTTCTTCTCATGACTTGAATGTGACATTTATTGATTTTTGATGTTTATTTTCGCAGTCGGTGCTTCTGAGCACTATTGGTATATACGGACTAGTCCCTAAACCTAGTTACAGAAATGAGAATAAAGCTAAGTAGTGTATACTTTATTATTACGTTCCCTCGCAACCATGTCTTTGAGACGCAAACTGTAGTCTTTTACTAGGCTGCTGAAGGAACACAGTAGCTAGTATTCATCCTGCTGGTGGTATAAGCAAACCTTGACCACAATGCCTAATATGTTTTAAAACTCTGTGAGCGACGAATTTCTTCCTGGTTAGCACAGAATTATCCAGCTAAGGTGATTTAATATTGCATGATATCTCCATTGAGTAATCAAAGCTCTTTCCACATAAGTTCCACTTAAATTCATAGAATTTATGGTTATGAGTCCAGAAAACTTCTTCCACACGGAAATTGTAACTACAACACTCGTGCACGTTGCGATTTGTCTGTGATAGCCACCACTGAAGCAATAAGTGTGAGACAATGCAACATCTTCTTACTAGAACACAGGTAACATGGTCGCCTGTAAAGTGAAGGCTGCTTTGTCTCGCGGTTCTAGTATCACTGAAAGTCATATTTTTAATCTTTTCAGTGAGCAAGTTAAAGAAGACAGAAAATCACAAAAGAAAGCGTCTGTTTCACAAATCGTCTCGCTACTTCCAGTAGGCCACAGTGTAAGGGCGATAGAAACATATATTACTGCTTAACTGATAGTGCCACTTTCTGCTTCTGCCGACAAAATTATGTGTAACTGAGAGTACACAGTTTTACACACATAAAAAAAGTTTTGCATCACCTTGTGTATTGTTTACTCCTGCATGAAATCTAAGATATTTACATTATAAGTTCAAGTAGATGATTGCTTAAACACCTCTGTGTATGTTGTAATTAGTCTAATCTTATCATTGTGGCCCAAATGGGAGCTATACATAGTTGTATGTAGTAAACTCCTAGATTCCTCACAGGTTCTTGAAACTTTGTAATTAGGCTTTCATGGGATAATTGGCATCTGTGTTCAAGAGTATATCAATTCAGGTTATTTAGCATTTCCGTTCCACTCTGCAATCATTTGTGCAACTATTTTTTTTGCATATATTCAATATCTCTGTTAGTCCTAATTGGTATAGGGCTCATAGTCTTGAACAATATTCTAAATTCAGCTGAACAATCCAGAATGTTCTTCAAATCAGTGTCGAACAACTGTGCTCTGGTGACATGACATCGTTGTTTGGGAACATGAAGTCTTGAATGGCTGCAAATGGTCTCCAATCAGCCTAAGATAACCACTTTCAGTCAATAATCAGTTCATTTGGACCAGAGGACCCAGTCCATCCGATGTAAACACAGCCCACCGATTATGGAGCCATGGTCAGGATACACAGTGCCTTGTTGGCAACATGGGTCCATTGTTTCTTGGGGTCTGCACTGCACTCAAACCCTACCATCAGCTCTTACCAACTGCAGTCTTGGTACATCTGACCATTAGTATGGTCCAACCAACATGGTCAAGAGCCCAGTAGAGATGCTACACGCAATATCGTGCTATTGGCAAAGGCATTCAAGTTGTCTGCTACCATACCCCATTAATGCCAAATTTTGTTGTACGTCCCACATAGATTTCTGTGGTCATTTCATGCAGTGTTGCTTCTCTGTTAGCACTGACAGCTCTATGCAACTGCCGCTGCTCTTGATCATTTAGTGAAGGCTGTCAGCCACTGTATTGTCCACAGAGAGAGGTAATGCCTTAGATTTGTTATTCATTGTATGTAAACCCAAGTCTGCAGCATGAACGATAGTCTGGAAAAATGATATTATTCGTACATGTGACATATTGAACTCCAACAAGTTTCTCTCGTCATATTGTGTACAGTTACGAGAATGTAAACTCTCGTTATTGTTTTCTCTGTCGCATTCATTATTTTATTTACCGCCACAAAAACGTATGCCCCTTCGTTTCCAACCTATTCCTTTTCTGGTTAAACCATTACCACATATTTCATTTTCATTTGTGGGCAGATTGCTATTGTTACGACTGATCTCGTTTGCATCATTCTTCTATTTACTCCTTACGCCGTTCCTACTATTACGTTTCATTACTCTCTGTGGCGAATCAACAACCTGACACAAGGCATTCAAAATATTCCCAGCATTATTTGTGTGATTCCCGTAATGGCATACGTTCCTGTCAGTGACAATCCTGTGTAACTTACCTGCTTTCAGATGGTGGCCTTCATTGACAACATTTCTGTTTTTAGTCCTATGTTTACCCATTTGAGCACTTTTCTCATAGAACAAAAAGTAACTATTCTTACATAGCGATTTTGGTAGCATTTCCACTATTGTTATTTATTGGTGTATGATTTCGTAATATCCAATCTAATTTTTCTTCTACTCTTTCAGCGAAGATATCAGTGCCCGTGTCAGAAAAATCTATGGCTCCCGGCTGAATACCAACTACGCTGTCAGATGTCTCTTTAGTATTAGTTTACAAAGTTCCGTACTGACTCCATTCTATAAGACAATGTTGACCCTGTTTTCTGTCTATCTTAGAAACTGACACATAACGTTTTTCAATCTCGTTGCTGGCGTCAACAGAATATACTTCCACTTCTTTAGTGCTTTCGATTTGCTCATCCGTGATTAGGCTATTACTTACATCCAAATTTTAATCAGAATGTATTGTAACACTTAGTATTGGTTAAGCTTGATCATCTGAGACTCCCTCATTGTTTACATCAGAGATGTCCTGTTACAATCTGCTATCTCATCATTGACAGCAGCTTGCAAAGTACTAACAATGCTTTCACCTCCATGGATATTCTTCTTTATTACATCCCCTAATCTCTCTTCCACTGCTTTTACATCTTTGGCTAAACTTCGTGATATATTCGACTACTAGTCTGAGGATATTTGTTAGTTTCCCTAATGATTTTCATTAGTTCCCGGTTATTATTCCAAGCAGGTTCACCTATCTTTGCAATTAAAGATTGTTCGGTATTCACCAGCTGTTTGGTAGTATCTCCATTCTCTTGTTAGTTGCATTCAGCTTTCGCTGTGGCAGAGCGGTTCTCGGCGCTTCAGTCCGGAACCGCGCTGCTGCTAGGTTGCAGGTTTGAATCCTGCCTCGGTTATCGATGTATGTGATGTCCTTAAATTAGTTAGGTTTAAGTAGTTCTAAGTCTCGGGGACAGATGACCTCAGATGTTAAGTCCCATAGTGCCCAGAACCAATTTTTTGTATTTAGTTCCTTGTCATTCGCTTCTAGTTTATTCGTCAGAGATGAAAATATTTTCCTGCAGATTAAATTCTGTACCCTTATTCTTGTTTATTTCATCTCCTGTGGTCATACACACACTAATAACTGCCTAAGTGTTCGCTGTTGTTTCAGAATCCCCAATGATGTTTCCTGGTCTTCGCTACCTATTATATCACTCAAATATAATTGCTGGTCCTTCCTTAGATTTTGCGAATGGAAACATTTCACCATCCTCTCGTAAATCTACTTTACCTTCAGATAGATTCTGCTCTGCATATTCATTTAGGTTACTCAATCAAACAGTGTGACTTATTCCAATACTTCTAAGCAAGATTATTTTCCCATTAGTATAATTTTCTAATTCACACGAAATGAATTGTGACCTGCTTTAGGTAACGCTCTGGTTCCACGCCGTGCGTCGAACTCTGGACCTCTGCTCGTGCGACTGGTGTGCACCCCTTCCCTGCCACGCCGAGCGGTACTCCTTCCCGCCCAGGCCTGGTATGATGAGATGTTTTCTTTGTTAACGCGGCTGTCCTTGCCATCCTTTATGCCGTTGTCTTCTCGAAGATGGTTCATTAAGTTTTATTCGCGAAATATTCGTGCTCCTTGTATGCGATTAGTATTTTCCTCTATGCAGACTTTACACGGTTAACGCCAGACTTCTCGCACTCCGTGTCGTGCACAGTTTTAATGTTGCTATCCACAAATCACAAATTTCAGTCACTTTTTAAATTTATTATTCACTTCCAGTTTCCTCTTCCGTTGCACTTGCTATCGAAACTACACTTCCTATTCCTCGACGGTCAGTTATCCCTATGGGACTGGGTTTCTTCCCACTCAGAGAGCGTCAAATCCATCCGTCACAAGTTATCCGTATTCTATCGGATTTTCCAACGCAATATATATCAAGTACAAATCCCCCACCCCCCGCCATCCCTCCAACCACCCTCTTTACCAAACTTTGAAAAGTGTCTTTTCATTTAGGGAGCGCATGAAAGATGGCATTAGGCGTACATTATGACCGGTTGTGCTTTCCCAACAGAGATTAAGACAACCTGTCCTTGGTTTATCCTAGTGAGTCGCTGTGTATGAATTTAGCCCATCTCTTTTGTCGCAAATCTCCCGTAGTTGGTGTCCCTCGTAGAAGGATTTTTACCGCGATCGGATCCTGAAGTACAATTCCACACCCTGTAATTTCTAGGAGATGAAAACAGAAAGTCATATTCGTTGATACAAGTTCTTGGCCGGCCGGAGTGGCCAAGCGGTTCCAGGCCCTACAGCCTATAACCGCGCGACCGCTACGATCGCAGGTTCGAATCCTGCCTCGGGAATGGATGCGTGTAATGTCCTTAGGTTACTTAGGTTTAAGTAGTTCTAAGTTCTAGGGGACAGATGACCTCACAAGTTAAGTTCCATAGTGCTCAGAGCCATTTGAACCATCTGAACAAGTTCTTGGATGCTCTTATGATCGTCCACGGGCAATGCCAGATGGTCCAAGGGCTACTTGGACCAGTGCGGAAGCCGTAAACTTACTCCCTGCTATGAGCTCCGCAGTGCTGTCTCCGTTTATTGAATGCTTCAGATATCTGAAGACGCAATATAAAACTTAAATTTGGAGAATGTAGAAATATTGTGCAGTCTGTCAACGAGAGGAACCTTACTACTCACTAGATTTGACGTGTTGTTTCAACGAATAGTCAAAGTTATTTTCAGTTAAGTCGTGATGTAAGGTTATGCATTTTGGCTTTGTTTCCAGAAA
This sequence comes from Schistocerca americana, assembly GCF_021461395.2. Classification (NCBI taxonomy): domain Eukaryota; kingdom Metazoa; phylum Arthropoda; class Insecta; order Orthoptera; family Acrididae; genus Schistocerca; species Schistocerca americana. The sequence goes on along the minus strand of NC_060125.1, from coordinate 204,593,377 downwards.
TGTCTCTCCACGTAGAAACTGCATCTAACCTCGTCGTTCACGTTGTCATTTGTCTGTCTTAGCCACCACTGGAACAATAAGTGAGGAACGAATGGCACATCTCTCCACTACATCTGAGGTAATGTGGTCGCCTGTAAAACTGGCTCGCGGTTCTCGCATCGGTGATGGCTATAATTTTAGTCCATCTGTAACAAAGCTACAAGCTGACCGATCGAAAACCAGAAAGGAAATCTTAGGTAAAGTTCCCTGGCAGAAATCGTCTCGTTACCTATGATAGTCCATAGCTGACAACGCCACATTCTGCTTCTGCCGACATAATTATCGGTAATGTGAGTACCCGTTTTTTTTAAATGTCCATTTCCATACTGCCTTAGTACCACACGGCAGGAAAAATAAATGGATCGTTTTAAAGTCCTAAATGAGTAATATCTTACTAATTCATGTCGATGTAGACACAATTCTCTTACAGATACTTTATGATTTATTAAGATAGAATTTCGTCGTAGGAAATCCTGGTAATTTGTAATAGTCACTGCACATCTTAATAGCTGTTTCCATTGTCTTATTGAGCACAAGAGTAAACATCAGAGAAAAATTAATAAACAGCCTTTTCTTTTACATTATCTAAATTAGCTTGAAAATTCTGCGTAGTTTACACGCCTGTATAAACTTACTGGTTCTGAGCTAAACATGTTTCCAAACCAGCTTTGAACTACATATTCTTCCAGAAAGCAATTTTCTGGTCGGTTGTTCGATAAGGAACGGGAAAGGTAAGCTATTGAGTGCACAAGATTAGAAGAACTAGTGCGTGAGGGATGTCCTCCCAGCAAACTTCTAGACAGTTTTGTTTGTGAAATAAGCAGAGGGAGTTTTCTTGATGCACTTTTGTTGGTCGCCTTCCTGATACTCCTACCGGAATATGTCTCGAGTGGACACAGCCTTGATGGCGAGTTCGTGGAACACTGCAAACTTTTTGAGACACCAGATGCAGAATATTATGATCACACAGATGCAGTAATAATTAACGCTTTGATTATTATTGCTTGGAATTAGTGAATGCAGTACTGCTAAACCAGACGTCTGAGCCTTCCTTACTCAATAAAAATGTCACACCTCGGTTAACTCGTCACAGTTCGTCACGTAAGTTTCAAATGTTTCCCATGGCTATGAGCACTGTGGGACTTAACATCTGAGGTCACCGGTCCCCTAGAACTTAGAACTACTTAAACCTAACTTACCTAAAAACATCACACACATCCATGGCCGAAGCAGGATTCGTACCTGCGACCGTAGCGGTCGCGCGGTTCCAGACTGACGCGCCTAGAACCACTCGGCCACACCGGCCGGCCGTCACATATGTAAGTTATGTATTTAACAACGCTTAATTAACGGTCATTAGTTTCAAATAAGCAAAATCGAATACGTAACTGGACAAAATGTCAAACATGAAAATTACAGTTGATAAATACGCTCATAGTGCCTTGCCGCCGTCACTTGAGTGGGAGACGCTTCGAGTGAGGTGGAGGGAAAGAGGTGTGTGACCGGTAACGGTTGCTGAAGGCCGCTGCGCGGGGACGAAACTCTCTAACGTAAACTGTTCTGATGCTGACGCAGTCACGAGCTGTTTTGCAGTATTATTACTGAAAGCTTTTGCAATAACTGTTGGGTTTCAAAGTGAGGCGAATTAACTTCGAGTTTCCCTCAGACTGATAATTTTAGCAGGAAGCTGAAATGTGGTTTACTAAGTATGGGAAATAATGAATTTGAACTAGCGAATTTTTGCATAAACTGGGCGAAATTTACCATTAGACCACGAGCTGATACATCACAGTGAACTCGAGAAAAAGACAATACTCCTTCTTTTGCACCACACAGTGTTACCAGCTCGTGAATACGGCCGAACTTAAAATACTGAGGGGCATCGGGTTTTATTCTCCGCCTTAAGTGAACGCTAATTTAGTGTCTTGCACAGACCGGCTGGCGCCCATGTTTCATGTCTTGGAGTCTCCCTGCTGACACTGGCTTGCTGAGCTCTGTAGTCCACTACGTCCTCTAGAGGACGTCAGGATATCCCGCTGTGGCCACCACACCTCCGTACCTAACACCAATAAAAGTCTACACAACCACGGATGTATTACAAGCGGTTTGCCACTCTCTTCCGGTCACTATACCCACTCTCAACCCATGTCTGGATGAAGGAAGCGGCGTTACTTCCTGACCTTTACATAGACGTTTCCTTCGCCACAAAAGAAGTTACACTCTCGCCTATACATCACTATACAACAAGTGTATGATTTAACCACAGTGAGGACACGTGCGACCAACCACGTAACTACGGTCGCAGCAGTCAGGGCGGTTGCCTTAGGTGTTGCTTCCTTGGGGGGAGGGAGGGCGTGGATGGGAGCCATTTGTGAGACTTAATAAGAAATGAGTTAGGGCAAAAGGAAGGGCGACAAAGGAGGGCGGAACTGGGAGAAAAAGTGGAAGAACACGAAAGGAGAAGAAAAATAAGATGTAAAAGTTAAAAGTTTGAAGGCTACTAAAATAGTAAGGGAGCGAGAAACACAAACGAAAATCTAGACGAGATTCGTAATAAACTGTATTAAGGAACATTTTGATAAGGCATATTGTTTCATCGTTTATCAATGCGTGTTTCTCGTTTTGGGTACTAGACAACACACCTTTATGCCACTTGAGTAAATGCAATTAAAGTGTGAAGAGTGTATTTTGTATTTGATGTTTTGATCGGAAACGCAACAGCCATCAAGGAATCGCTCTGTTGTTGTATGAATGCGATTTACAACAGTGTTGTTGCCTGGTCTGAATTGAGTCACACACAGAATAATTAATGATATTTACATCGTACTTCAAAAATGGTTCCAATGGCCCTGAGCACTATGGGACTTGACATCTGAGGTCATCAGTCCCCTAGAACTTAGAACTACTTAAATCTAACTAACCTAAGGACATCACACACATCAATGCCCGAGGCAGTATTCGAACCTGCGACCGTAGCAGTCGCGCGGTTCCAGACTGAAGCGCCTAGAACCGCTCGGCCACATCGGCACGCCATCGTACTTCACTGCGACGCTGGATTGACTTCAGTGGACGATTAAACAGGCTAATCAGCCATGAAAATTAAACAACTGAAGATGGGCGACCCTGACAAAGCGGTGAGTTTGGTGGTGGAGAGAGCGGTTGAATGTGTAGGGCCTCAAAGTCTAAACATTCCCATTTGGTTAGCAGATGAGGAGCTCGCTATTTTTACGAATGAGAGAAAAAAATTTCTCTTAACTGTGCTGCACAGATTGAACATTTCATGGAACCGTCAACAGCTTCCATACAGGGTGTGTCAGGAGGAAAGGTACATGCTTTGTGACTGTGAACAAAAAACCTGAAATGAACACACGTCCTTTACTTAACTGTATCCGACAAACAGCTCTTTGAAGATCGTGGGTTCAGTCACATGGCCTCCTTCAGCAGCAGTCAGTCACATGCGAATACAACTAAAGTGACATTAGGCTACGTAGTATTGTCTTTGCCGGCCGGTGTGGCCGAGCGGTTCTAGGCGCTTCAATCTGGAACCGCGCGACCGCTACGGTCGCTGTTTCGAATCCTGCCTCGGGCATGGGTATGTGTGATGTCCTTAGGATAGTTAGGTTTAAGTAGCTCTAAGTTCTAGGGGACTGTTGACCTCAGATATTAAGTCTCATAGCGCTCAGAGCCATTTGAACCATCTGTTGTCTTTATTGACCATTTCACTGCCAAATTCACTTGCTTATGGTGGGGCGACGAGTTCTGCAAGCGCTAGATCGATCGCTGTGAAGTCATCTCTACGCCACCGAGGTCAATCGATCTTTCTCCATTAGGTTACTGGTTGTAGGGTGGGATTACGAGTAGTGTCTACAAGCGTAGAGTGGATACAAAGGACTAACTTACTGTTCTTATTTTACATGAACATTTCAACTGTTCGCTTGACTAAAATCTGTTCTCTGTCAATAAATATACTACATAGCAGATTCTTAAGGCTCTTCGTTGCCACACTTCGAATGAGACAAAATATAAGGAAACAGATTAGTCCAGCACTAGAATATGTAAATAGAATCATTACGATGCAGTATGTGTCAAGTACGGACTGACAAGATATTTATTGAACACTGAAATAAAGTGTGACTGGAATGAATTCAGTCGGAAAGATGATTAGTGAACAGAATATTTCCTTTAGAGGTGATATAAATATTTACTCACGTAGTATAATACCTGGAAGGGCATATTGGAAAACTCGTTGTGCTGTACTAGCTTACTTCCCTTTCAACATACCGCCCGCATACATTAGACTAAGAGATGATTGATGGAAGCAAACTTCGCTAATACCTATCAAAGCAATCTACAAGCTTCTATTTTGTCCGGAAAAGGAGAATCAGTAGTCGACCATTCATATAAATCTAGGATAAATACTGTGCATCTCAATATTCTTTCACAAGACTAGTATTTCTCTGCCTTATTGGTTCGCAGCTGGGCGTTAGGAATGGCTTACGGAGGGCGCAGTCAGTGTCTTAGAGTCCCTGGTGGATGTCTGCCATAATGCATCAGATCAGCCTTATGCGCTTTTATGCGAAGACTGGAAACTGTGCGGCCTGTTTCCATTCCGTTTGTTTCGAGACCAGAATATTTTTTAGAACTGCAGTGAGTCATCCCAAGCTACTCTCAATTTGATTCCGTATTTGTAGAGTTACGAGAAGACTTTTGATATCATTCTTCCTATGTAGCTTCAAACCACATTGCTTTCCTACAGAATATGGGCTCAGTTGTATGAAAGGATTCGTGATTTCCCGCCTGAAAATTCACAGTTCGGAGTAACTGACGGGACGTGACCCAGTGAAACGGAAGTGATAAGAGAGATTTCGGAAGTACAGTGATGAAACCCTTTTGCTCTTTCAAACGTATATAAAGTATTTATCACACAATCAGAAGATTTCTCTTAGATTTTGGGCGGGTAATACTATTGCCTAGTAAACTCCTCAGAAGAGCAAAACAAATAGCAAAATTATATGGAAAATATATCTTCACTGTGTAAAACGTGAGAAGTGGCCGTAAACAAGAAAGGTTCTCCAAATGAGTGCCCACACAATCCCGATAAAGTTCACTTACGCGATAAATCAGTGACATTTAGAGGTTGTCGATTCAACTAAATACCTAGGAGCTACGATCACGAACTGTTTAAATTGGAACCGTCAATGTGGAAAATATTGTAGGGAAGGAAATCCAAAGACCGCGTTTTGTTTTTGTAGAACACGTAGAAGATGCAGCACTCTTCTTCATCCTCTTTGTGACTACAACTGCTCGATATAAGATCCCGACGAGGTAGGACGGACGGAAGACATCGAAAAATTTCAAATAGGTGCAGCTCTTCCTGTATTATCACGAAATACGGCAGATTATGTCACAGATATGGTAAACGAGTTAGGATGAAAATCATTGAAACGCAGGCGTTTTTCACTGCGGCGAAATGTTTGCACTAAACTCCACTTTCCAATCTCCTCCGCTGAATGCCATGATATTTTACGTCGACATAGGAGACACGTCCATTGTAACAAGAGACATCGGTATGTGCACGGTAATGTTCAGTTTTTCATTATTTCCACGTGCTTTTTGTGAGAGGATTGATAAAATACGTGACAGTGCTTCAAAGAAACCGCTGGCAAGCACTTCAACTGTGATTTGCAGAGAATTCATGTGGACGTTTATGGTGGATTCAGATGTTCAGGGAGGGGTAGCAGAAAGGAGGGAGAGATCTAGGAATGGATAAGAGTGCTGAAGTGCAAAATAAAGGAGTGAAAAGTTCACTAAGTGTTCCTTACTTAGACGTATGCCACAGTCCGTTTCATAGGACAGAGAGAAAAGGAAAAGATGTCAGAACGAAGAATGGTTTATAGATGAGGAGATATAAAAGAATACAATGAGATAAGTTTTGAGAGGAATGATAGAGGACAGTAAAGAAAGCAGAAATTAAAGAGGATGATATGGTTTCAATGGAAACCGATAGATTTATTTATAACATTTTGGGAGAATGAATTAGAAGAGCAATTTAAGTGCTAATGTAAGAGAGGCGAGAGAGAGAGAGAAAGAAGGAGAAATTAACAATGAATAAATGTAAGAAGAAATCGTTCGATTAATTTTAGATGAACGGAGGATGTATTAATGGTTGGTTGGTTGGCTGCTTCGGGGGAAGCAACCAGACAGCGAGGTAATCGGTCCCACCGGATTAGGGATGGATCAGGAAGGAAGTCGGCTGTGGCCTTTCAAGGAACCATCCCAGCATTTGCCTTACACGACTTAGAGAAATTATGGAAAACAAAATTCAAGATGGCCCCATTGGCTGTAGATATACAGGGTGATTTTTTCCACTCTAGGGATTTATCGATGAGAGGATACGGAACAAAAAAGGTGTAATGAACTAATATACGGAAATGCATGGTTTGTATGCTACAGACCGTTTATTTAATCATACCTTGCTACAGAGACCGTGGCATAATACGCGCTGTAGCGTGCAGTCGCAGTTGCATTATGCACGGTTTCCTCCCAGAGGGTGGTACTGTTCCTCATGCGTAATGCCCTAGCGCCCTCTCCTGCCGTAGTAATTGCTAATGTTGTGTCCGTTTCACTTCTCTTGCTGACTCACCTTTTAGTGGATATGGCACAGCGCTCTACATAATGGTTCCGTATTCGACTCAAGAGCTTGCCGACATGGTGTTTACTTATGGAAAGGGAAATGGCAACGGGCGGCGGGCGGCAAAGTTATATCGGGAGACTTATCCCCGCCGACAACAACCACAGCATTTAACATCTACAACAGTGTTTCGCCGTTAATTTAAGACAGTGACGTTTCCGGAAGCAGGAAATAATTAAGGACTGGCCCGAAATGTTCGGATACCAGACTTGGAGGAAAATGTGATTGACATTGTGGAAGGCGACCACCGTGTCAGAAGCAGGCAGTTTGCATGTCACTACAGAGTAAGCCAAACAGCCGTGTGGAACATTTTCAGTGACAGAATGAAATTTTCACTCTGCAGAGCACTGTGCGTTGATATGAAACCTCCTGGCAGATTCTCCGTGACAGCTGGTACTAACTTCATTACTTACAGCTTCTGCAGGGATTACTACCGACATATTTTCCTAATCGCAGCAGTTTTATCGCAGGTTTCTCTACTGGGATATCACAGTTCCGGGATTTGTGTCATCCATCCTGTTCGCAGATGAGGTAACCGTTACGCGAAGAGATATCTTCAGCTTTCATAACAGTCATCTGTGGGATAGTATACAGAGCCCCCATGGTTTGGCGACAGTGAATCATCAACATCGGTAGAGCCGGAATGTGTCTTCCCTGCTCGATGAACCGGCCAAGATAGTCAAGTTGCATGGCCTGCTCATTCACTGATTTCTGGCTGTGGGGTCACCTCAAAAGTATCGGCTTCTAACATGTGTGATACTGGTTCTGCTCTATCTTCCTACCACAGTTGCGTAAGGACGTTGTGTGAGTGTTTTAGGAATTTGTGGGGAACCTACGGCCTGCAAGGTGAGAAGACACCAGCTCATCATGAAGAATTCGAAAGAGTACCGCTGTACGGGCAGTGATGTAATCAGGTAATGAGCTCAATGTCGGTTCCATTACACTCATTTTAAAGGAAATATTATCGCTAACAGAAATTTATTTGCTTTCCCTGTCAGCAAATGCGTACATTTTCACGTAACTATGTCGTGTGACAAAACCGGTTAACAGGAATTGCTACAGGAATCCAGTGTAAGGTGTGTTATTTGTTTCACAGCTTACAGTCTATAGACACCATTAAAGATGTGGAGACACTGGAACAGAGTATTCATGCTGCCTTTGGCACTGTTCGGATGCAGTTTGCCTTATGCGAACGTGTGACACAGAAAATTGTAACGCTCGTACACGCATGCGTTGCGGCACGTGGAAACCATTCTCAACACATACTGTAATTGTCTCTGCATGGTACAGCGCGTATTTCACTGCAGTCTCCGTAACAATTTAGGATTGAATAAATAGTCTCTAGCATGGAAACCATGCATTTCCCAAGCTAAGTTCATTAGAATCCTTTCATCGATCAGTTCCTAGAGTTTGTACACGGTGAAAAAAATACCCTTTATAATCGTTCCACTATGAAGATGGTTGGGTCATGACAACATAAAGGATAATGTCTGGTGACACTGAGAATTTTGCTACTTCCTGGAATGACAGAGAAACATCTTGCAAGATTCATTTCATGTATTCATCGTACAACAAGCATAGATTCTGAATGAATTCCACTTCGGGGTGTCATCGACCTATCAAATACCTGTTAACATATATTACTTTCACACAGCAATTAGAACTAATGTCGTTGTCAGCATTGCGAATTACCAATATCAGTAATCACAAGGCGAGTGAGGAGGCGATGAATGCGACCAGGCTGCCCCATAAAAATGTCGAGGCTCTGTAAAGAATAAGAGACAGTGGCTCTCAGTTCCAAACTAGCGCAAGAGCAGCATTTTACATCCTCTGCTTCAAAGCTAAAAATAGCTATATCTATCTCACAACGACATCTTTAGAAATTTTGACATCGTAAGACGTCTTGTTGCGTTCAGTAACCAGTGGATTTGGAGGTAAGAAACATAAAATATTGTGTAACTGCTACTGAAAATACACAAATCTGTTAACGAAATCGTATCACTGAAGCCTCCTAACTGAGTTTTATTCAGCTACTGCACTCAGAGCAACATTGTCGCTTCTACAATTTAGTCCCGTAAAGCTACTTGAGTATGACAAAAGGCTTCACGTTTAATTAAGATAACCATTCGTTGTACGTGATTGTGATGAGACACCAGATGTATTAGTGTAATACATACTAATAGCGTTTCCCATTAGGTTATTGCACAAAACAGACACAAATATCAGATATATTGTAAAAAAATTTTCTACCTCGTTTTCGAAAACAGTCTGAGGATGCGCAGGTACCTTATAGATCCCACGCATGTAGCGACTTGCTGATCCTAACGTAAGCAACGATTAAAACGCAATCGTCAAAATAAAACAAATGATTGATCGATAAAGCAAACACATGTATGACAGATCAGAAGACGTTGAATGTGGTGATTAATTTATCTCAAAACTATCGGACTTAAAAAAATACACATTGACTCAACCAGTAGAATTCACTCGATGCAGGGTACAGGTGTTTCGAATGAACTCCACTGGATTCATCTTTCTATTAAACACAAACAGGTCAAAATATCAAAACGTTATACCTTACTCCGTTTTTGACTCACTTTCTAATGCATGTACGACTCTCCTCATAACGCCAAAAATTAGAAATATTCAATTTGTCCATAAACGAGGTGTTCTGCCATCATGAAGAAAACAAGACCATAGTTAAATATGCTCATAGTAACATGCCATACAAAATAGCTACATAGCACATTGAAATACAGTATTGTATCATACTCATCGTTACATAATGTTATACTTGCTAATTCGAACACAGAAGAGTGTATAATTGTCATAGGCTCCAACCCAATGCGTCGTGGTCACTTGGGCGAACGCTGGCTTACGTTGATGTGATTGGTCTTACCATGACAGACACACATGAGTCCTTTCACAAACATGTTTCTGCAGGATGTTTCTTTCATTGGCTGCTCAGAAAATCAACGGAAATCTCTCTGACGTTCTATCAGACTGTTGACCTTAGCAGACTGATGGAATACCGCTTAAAAATAATGAAATCGTGTCCACATTCCATGATGTTGACAACGAGACCACTAATAGGTTATTCAAAACAACAGCTCAAGGGGACGTCGACACTTCACATTCCGTGTGTTTCGTAGCCTATTATGACAAAATCATGATGCTAACACACCTGATACTCGGAGGTTGGCTGGACTTAGGCTAACTTGTAATTGAAAAACTGTGGGCTCTATTCCTGCTGGTGACATCAATTTTTAACAGCCACAAACATACCCTCTTCACCTCGAAAATGCCAAATAAAGAACGCCGGACTGTGCCGTACTTTCAAATCAACATTAAACACGTCCATTCGCGACTTAATAAAACAGAACTGGAGCAGTTTTGGATGTCAGTGGAAGAAGACGCTGCTTGGAGGAACTCTGTCTCTAGTAAGCTCTCTTACACTACTAATGTAATTTTTGTTCACAATCCAATCGTCATGTAAGGTTCTAGCACTTTTATTTTATATCTTAAGCTACCTTGAAAGTTTAATATAGTGGCATTGGACTCTGATTAGAGTTCCGACTACTATTTTTATCTGTATTTTAACCCCTCAAGATTATACTGTTGCATCATTTGTTGTTTCCTCATGATGACAAGGTTCTCTAGGTCTCGACGAATGGTGAGTCCTTAACTACTAGTGAAACAGAATTTGATAGTTTACAACGACGATAATCGCGGGGTTGGAATCCCAGGCAGCAGTGAACTATTCGTTGCTCCTCTAGTTGCACATGTGCACATCTCACTACCGGCGAAGATACAATAGATGTTTCTTGTCTATTCGTAACTATAAGAGAATAGTGAAATGTGCTGGGCTCGAGTCCCTGCCAGGCAAAAATCATTTGCATCGCCGTTTCACGATCCTATACCTAGCGTATGGTGAACATATTTAAAATCTGACATTTGATTGTGCTTGGTTAAGAACTTATCTAGGTACTGATTCTACTCGACGTCCATCACAACGATTTTACTTCATGGCATTTAACACTTGTGCAATGCACTGTATTATCAATCATTTGTTGTTACTTCTCAGTGGCAGTATAAGCTTCATGGGCTTTCTGGTGCTCTGTTAAACGTATCGTCCTCTTTTTCACGTTCGGTAATTCTTCATTGTAAACTGACATTAGTTAACACTTCGATACTTTACATCCTTTTATGCCTAGTCATTTCTCGATCAGACACGCAATCTTTGTTTGGTTATCAGTGGGTAAAAATTCTGATCACGAACAACAGCTCATCATGTTATTTAATGAGTATGATAAGACCTCTGCAGTGTCATTTACCGTAATGAAGTCTAATTTACAAGCGTTAAGGACTGTCTCATCTCTAATTATGTGTTTTATATATTTGTTGAATGGGAGTATTGATTTACATGTTGACTCAGAGCCATAATGAACATTGTTCTCTAGTAGTCACTTGTGTTACCCAGTGTGTGAAGTCGAACGACTGTAGTGCAAAGGGTTTAGAGGACCTGCGACACGGCTGTGCTATGCTGGTTGCTACAGTCAGGTCCAAATGGTTCAAATGGCTCTGAGCTCTATGGGTCTTAACATCTATGGTCTTCAGTCCCCTAGAACTTAGAACTACTTAAACCTAACTAACCTAAGGACAGCACACAACACCCAGTCATCACGAGGCAGAGAAAATCCCTGACCCCGCCGGGAATCGAACCCGGCTACCCGGGCGCACATCGTGATGTCGAGGAACATGGAACTTCATACGCAGCATTAAAAGAAAAACCACCACGTAATGCATTAAAAACTGCGTATGTTCAAGGGAGGACAAAGCGGATTTGTTACCAGAACTGGTGATTGCACGTTCAAGGACGCTCGATACAATTTACAGGATGTGCATGATACTGACTTACGGCGTTGTGCACTTCAAACTGCGCGCGACATAGGTTACAGTTATTTCAAGGGAAGCTGTGGATGGTCGCTTAATTTCAAACAGATCGACATAACTGAAAGACATAAGATAATGAAATTTCAAACAAAGAGTCAACTAGCAGTTGCACAACAAACTGCGGAGTCTGCCGAAAGGTTTGTAGATGAGAAAAACAAACTTATCCTGTTGTTCAGCAAGGTATTTTCTTTCTGCTCTGACCATTAGTTATTTGAAGATGAAATTCATCTGAAAAGAACCCCGGAAACTAGAGGTACCAAGATGGTTCTAATGGTTCAAACGGCTCTGAGCACTATTGGGACTTAACATCTGTGGTCATCAGTCCCCTAGAACTTAGAACTACTTAAACCTAACTAACCTAAGGACATGACACACATCCATGCCCGAGGCAGGATTCGAACTTGCGACCGTAGCAGTCACGCGGTTCCAAACTGAAGCGCCTAGAACCGCACGGCCACACTGGCCGGCTAGATGTACCAAGAGAGTTGTGTCAAGATCAACTAACATCAATGCCTTAACGCGTTCTTATAGAATTGTGCCGACTGCTAATCTGGATGATAAAATGACTGAAAAGTTAATTAATTTGCTGCGACAGATTGGAGGCGCTCTGCCTCTTACGTTACGTCCTCGTGTGGTGACATCACTAGGGCGCTTAGAAATACAAGTATCAGATAAGTTTTGCATCATCCTGGTTCCCAGAACTCCTGAAGACAGGCGTTGAATGTGGACATTGTATCACCAACACAGTCCCTTTCACTATTCAGAACTCCTATTAGACGGAGGGGGTCCGACAACCGATCAGTTCCAGTCATTCCACCAGAAAGGAGGTACACGGCTCGTGTTGTTTGTAGTTCAACCATGCCTAGACGGTCAATAACGTGGTTCGATCGCGTCTGCATTGTTACTTTGTGCCAGGAAGGACTCTCAACAAGGGAAGTGTTCAGGCGTTTCTGAGTGAACCAAAGTGATGTTGTTCGGTCATGGAGGAGATACAGGGAGACAGGAAACGTCGTCATACCTCGCTGAGCCCGCCCAGGGGCTACTACTGCAGTGGACGACCGGTACCTACGCGTTATACCTCGGACGATAATTGACAGCTACGCCACCATGTAGAATAATGCTTTTCGTGCAGCTACAGGACGTCGTGTTACGACTCAAACTGTGCGCAATAGGCTGCATGATGCGCAACTTCACTCGCGACGTCCACGGCGAGGTCAATCTTTGCAACCACAACACCGTGTAGCGCGGTACAGATAGGCCCAACAACATGCTGAATGGACCGCTCAGTCTTGGCATGACGTTCTCCTCACCGATGAGTGTCGGATATGCCTTCAACCAGACAGTCGTCGGAGCCGTGTTTGGAGACAACCCGGTCAGGCTGAACGCCTTAGACCCACTGTCTAGCGAGTGCAGCAAGGTGGAGGTTCGCCGGCCGGGGTGGCCGAGCGGTTCTAGGCGCTACAGTCCGGAACCGCGCGACCACTACGGTCGCAGGTTCGAATCCTTCCTCGGGCATGGATGAGTGTGATGTCCTTAGGTTAGTTAGGTTTAAGTAGTTCTAAGTTCTGGGGGACTGATGACCTCAGAAATTAAGTCCCATAGTACTCAGAGCCAAGGGGGAGGTTCGCTGCTTTCTTGGGGTGGCATTATGTGGGGACAGCGTACAGCGCTGGTGGTCGTGGGAGGCTCCGTAACGGCTGTACGATACGTGAATGCCACCCTCCGACCGATAGTGCTACCATATCGGTTGCATATTGGCGAGGCATTCGTCTTCACAGACGACAAATCGCGTCCCCATCGTGCAAATCTTGTGAATGACATCCTTCAGAATGACGAAATCGCCTGACTGGAGTGACCAGCACGTTGCCCAGACGTGAACCGTATCGAACATGCGTGGGATAGATTCAAAAGGGCTGTTTATGGACGACGTGACCCACCAACCACTCTGAGGGATCTACGCCGAATCGTCGTTGAGGAGTGGGACGATCTGAACCAACAGTGTCTTGATGAACTTGTGGATAGTATGCCACGACGAAAACAGGCAAGCATCAATGCAAGAGGACGTGCTGCTGGGCATTAGAGGTACAGGTGTGTACAGCAATGTGGACCACCACCCCTGAAGGTCTCTCTGTATGATGGTACAAAATGCAGTATGTGGTTTTGATGAGCAATGAACTCTCTGAACGGAGGTAATGCAAAACTTTTTTTGATTATATATATATATATATATATATATATATATATATATATAGTCACAGTTAGCAAGAGTTTCCGCTTTTTTTTGTTTTATATTTCTTGTTGCTCAAATATTGACAGTGCTTTTCGCTAACAGCTGGTCAAAATAACTTGCTTCTGCTTGTTTCCAGATCTGCAGTTAAAAACTATACTGATTCCGAGTAAACTATCCCTCCTGAAATGTGTGTGATATTTGCAATTCATATCACCAAAAACCTGAGGACAAATTTAGCCTCTGGATATTTATTTTTTTCCGTGTCAATTAAACATCTCACTATCGGTAGTTACACATTAAACGATAGTCCGTTTCATTATAAACTCCACGACAGACTGTTTAGTATTCTGTTGTATGCCAGCGCATTCCATCAGTGATCGTCACCCCATTACATCATTATGATTCTATATCAGTTCCTTAACAGCGGGTACCTAACTGCACGATTTGCATCAGAAGGAGTTCGCCATCGATCTTTATGGAACGAACCTTGGTGATCCGTGTGATGCGTTATTTTTCATTTGGAGTTCTTCGTGAAAGTTAATGGTTTGTTTTGAACAGTTTTTGAATGTCGACGACGTGCAATTTGTGAAGTGTAATACATACATCCAACAGAAGTTTAGTCTCTGCACATATCGAAAATTCATTTTATGTCTCCCTCCTGATGCACATGTTGACTCGTTAGTAGCTAGTATTTTTCCTGTCATAACTTTTAATACAAAACTTTCCAACGAGCCTTACTCAAGACTGAACTTGTGACCTCGCAATCAAGGGGTTCCTTGTAAATGATCGCATATAATGATAATCAGCCCAGGGAGCACTAAAGGCTATTTGCAACTGTAAACACAGCAGGTATTATTTTCAGTTGACATTGATATTTTCATTGTGTATAGGACTGAATTGCGGCAGCAACTACGTTAACAAATGAAGACAAAGTATGGACGTTAACCCACAGGAATTAAGAATTACATCCGTGTGACCACAGCACTGGTTTGTGTAATGGACAGAAAAGTCTAAAGCCTGAGTGAGCTGAGCAAAAATGTGTGTGAAATCTTATGGGACTTAACTACTAAGGTCATCAGTCCCTAAGTTTACACACTACTTAACCTAAAGTATCCTAAGGACCAACACACACACCCTTGCCCGAGGGAGGACTCGAACCTTATGAAACTGTTGGTTAGCTCCACCTGTGCAAAATAGTGCGTCGAGATGAACACCTTAAATCAAACTAGAAGGAACTACGCGTAATTCTATAACATTTGGATTTAGCACTGTGAATCTGAAATAACAGCCATGATTTTGACATGCTCACTGTTTAAATGCAGTAGTTGAAGTTATATTTAGCAGCAACGTTCATTTTCAAAGAATATGCCTTATTCGGTGAACTTCCTGTTCATAAAGTCGTTTCTAATATCTGAGTGAGAAACCTATAAATAGCCAGGGTATTTACAACTTTTTTTTGTGTTCATCTACTAAGGCCCATCAGCAAATAACTGCGGAATACTACATAAAATTCGATTTCACAAGTAGTGATAAGTTTAACTCTCGGTGCATATATTACTAGAAAATCCGATCAGATACTTTTCAAAAGTGAAAAAATGTGGATGATTTGATTGACCATTATTAATTATTGCGTGGTAGAGGCTAATTTTCCGTGGGGAGATTACAATGCCCCTCGCAGCGAGCGAAGTTTGTGAGCTCAATTTTGATTTACCGAACACACTTCGCGAGCTATCTATTAGTGTGGATAACCCGGAAGTGATGATTGTCAGTCCTCCGATTGAAAAAGAACATTATGTTTAAGACAGACGAAGAAAAGAAATGTTGAAAACAGAAGAAATGAAGAGACAGTTACCGCGGCTGTATTGCTTTTACGTGCATCTAGGTGTCATGTTTGCTGTGCACAACCAAGGAAGATGATCTTTTATGAAACTGTTATCAGGATCTACCCATTCGGGAACTTTCTTTAGCCGGGTAACCTTGGAAAACCTCTTAAGCCTAGACCCCCAGCCTACGGTACATAGAAGATAGGAAAGCCTATAGAAGAAAAAAATAATTTTGAAATAGATCTCTAAAGGAAAGACAGGGATCAATTTATATCACGATTTGGAGAAGAGTGATTTGTGCCTCTAGCAAAAAAAACATTTTACAATAAATAACGCGAATTTTCGTTTTACAATCTTGTTCCTAGGACAATATCTTGAGGTGCTAAAACTCCCCCGGGTCTAGCATGTCCCCGACATCCACATTTGTAGTCGGTCTTCTACGCGCCCCACTTTGTAGTCGGTCTTCTACGCGGCCCACAATGGGAAGAGTAGAAGAGACAGGGATACTCGAACTCACATGCAACATTCATTCCAAAAGAATTAGCAATGACCAAAAGGGAAACTCTTCCTGTAAGAGAACTGGTTAGGTTGCACCGTCCAAGATTCTCCTTTTTGAAAGCAAAATCCTTATGGCTTCATGCATCCTTTTTGTTACGACGTGCTTCAAGGAATTTAGCCATTAACTAATGATGTTGCCAAAAGCTTCATCATATTTACTCTCGTTTGAATACTCTTTTCGACTTTGCATCCCCACTTGTGCTTATAAGCCCAATAGTTCTGACACATTTTCTATCACTGATTTGTTCTTCGTAATTTAAAGGATTCATGCAACTTACAATAGATTTTGGATTCAAATCATCGAATAATGGAAAGTGTAGTTCATTTTATACAAAGACATAATCCATCATTTCCTTGAAAGTTATATAATTTATCTATACTCAAAAACTTTTTATCCTAAATACACATATTTCTCCAATTGATTGTTGTAATGTAAAAGTTATTAGCATTGAGGAATGCGGATTCTCTTCTTTCATTTATTCTCTGATTCATACGGCGTTCACACATGCACATATATGGAAATGGATTTTTTTTTTCAAACAAAAATTCCAAACGAACACGACCTATTAAATAATTATTAATTCTATGAATATTACTTTCATTAAACATTCAATAATAAATTAAAAACTCTTAACTTCTAATTATAACACCTTTTCTTTTTAAAGTTCAACATGAATCAGTTTACCCTCGCGTTTGGTGCGAGTCTCTTACAAAACATATCTGTGTCGTCTATATCGATTCTACCTCTCGCGCCGACGTCAACTGTTTTGCGCGGGAAATTATCTTTGCGGCGTTAACCGTCACTCATGATTCACTGCCTCAACACATCCCTTCACACGTTTACACATCTAAGAGTGCACTTGAAATTATATATGAACCTTCACTCGGAACCTCTTTTGATTATTCAGTGTCATTTACGGGAAACATTTCATTGTTCTTGAAGGTCAGTTAGATCCTTTATAAATCTTGATGACATTAGCAATGCTGAAGTTCCATGTTCACCCAAACACAGGTGAGGCCTATCTCCACTATCTTCTTTGCAACACTCGATAGTAATAGTTAGTCACTATTTATATAGTCTATGTCACTGATTAATTATTTCAATTTAAAGTTTTCTAACACTACACACACAGTTTATTGTTTTTTTTTTCTGAGGAAAATTGTTGTTTTCTCTGATCAGCTTTTTTCGTCATATTTATGATGGCTTGTCTTATTTTTTCTTCCCAAGGCATCTCAGTTTCCTGAGTTTTGGGCATATGGTCAGTCCAGAAGTTTTCCTCTTTTGCTTCGAACATCAATTCACGAGGTGTATATCCAGTTGAGGAGTGGGGCATGTTATTGTATATCTGCTCAAACTCTTCCACATAATTTGCCCACACAGTCTGCTTATTATGGCAATACGTCCTCATAAATCGATTGAACTCTCTAAAAATTCTCTCAACCAAATTGCCTTGTGGGTGGTAAAATGATGTTAGTATGTGTTTCACACCGACTTGAGACAAAGTCTGTTTCCATCGGAGTCCAGTGAATATCTTGGCATTGTCTGTTATGATCGCTTTAGGGGTACCAACATGTGGTAGATAATCCCTTATCAATCTTAATACAATTACTTTGGCTGTAGCCGCCTTTATCGGGTATAGCTTTACATATTTCGTACACACATCGAGAAATGCCAACACATATTTAACACCACCTCTTGAAGTAGGTAACGGTCCACACAGATCGCACGAAATTAATTCTTTTGGTTCTTGGACTAATATAGAGCATAATGGGTGCTTAGTCCTTTTTGAATCCGGCTTTGTTTTTTGACAGATCATGCATCTCTTTAAGACCTCATGCACTCTGCGCTTTATGTTGGGAAAATAACAGTACCCACTTATCTTGTCTGCACATTTTGTCGCACCGAAATGTCCCCAGGTTAAATGAGTGAACCATACAAGTTTCTCTATTTGCGCCTCAGGTATACAAACACACCAACGGACTTTGTTTGGCCTTCCACAGCGGAAAAATAATATGCCATTTACCAGCTTGTAATAATTTGCCATCTGATCCGAAGGTTGCTGTTGTAACCTTTGAATGACACTTCCCCATTGAGCATCTCTTTTCTGTAACTGGGCCATATGCGCACACAAATTGACGTAGTACGTCTTAAATGGATTTTTCTGCAGCAGCAATACAGGGAAATCAGAGTTATTATTTACTTCAATCTCTTTAGTCAAACCCTGCGGTGACCTTGATAGAGCGTCAGCAATAATGTTTTGCTGTCCTGAGACATGCACGATCTTAAATTGGTATTGTTGCAGAGCGAGAGTCCATCTAGCCAGTCTGGGGTGTAACAGTTTACACGTTTGTAAAAACGTTAATGATTGATGATCGCAATATACGATAGTCTTTGACCCATATTGATAATAATGAAATTTTGTAAAACCCCAGACGACTGCAAGAGCCTCTAATTCTGTCGTCGTGTAAGTTCGTTCACAGTTGGACAAAACACGACTGGCAAACGCAATAGGACAGAAGGTGAGTTGTCCATTTATCTTGCGTACTTGGAAAAGGCACGCTGCAAGACCCACATTCGACGAATCTGTTGACAAGTAAAATTCTTCTTGCATGTCCGGATGGTACAAAAGCGGTGCATTTACTAATTGATTCTTTATCTCCTCGAATGCTTCTTGACACTCTAATGTCCAGAGCCAGGGCACATCCTTCTTCAGCAAACTATTTAGAGCTGCTGCATTCATGGCCTGATTTGTTATAAATCCTCTAAAAAATGAGGCAAGACCCATAAACCCTTTTAATTGCCTCCTATTTCTGGGTGTTGGAAACTTACTAATCGCAATTAGCTTCTCCTTGGTTGGTAAAATTCCCTTTGCGTCAATTATATGCCCCAGGAACTTGATTCTGTTTACTGCAAAATGGGATTTCTGTAGGTTAGCAGTTATTCTCATGGTTTTGAACACGTCCAACACCCGGCACAGTAAGGTAATATGCTCCTCCCAAGTCTTCGATGCAATAAGCAAATCATCAACAAACACTGTTATCCTGCTTCTTAGTTCTGGGCCTAGTGCATAATCTAGAGCTGCTATAAAGATTCCAGCACTAATGTTGAGTCCGAAAGGAACTACAGTAAATTGGTAACTTCTTCCGGAATAAATGAAAGCCGTATATTTCCTTGATGACTCATCCAGCTTGACTTGCCAATAAGAACTCCGCAAATCAATGCTCGTCAAATATTGGACATCCTGGAACCGTTGTATAAGTTCGTCTATGTTTTCCGGATGTGTTCTCACTGGAATTATGATTTTATTTATTTCTCTGGCGTCGAGTACCAGTCTCACAGTCCCATTTGCTTTTGGCACGACCAACAATGGGGAGCAGTATGGGCTTGTAGAGGGTTCGATCAAACCCCATTTCAACATGCGATCTATTTCTTTCTGAACCTGAGCCTTTAACCTCCAGGGAACAGGATAGAAAGTTCTACAATACGTTTCGTGCTGCTTAACGTAGAGATGGCATATGTATCCCTTAATAACTCCTGGCCTTTCATCAAACACGTTTTTATACGCTAATAATAATTCTTTTAGCTGCTTCTTCTGATCTTCAGTAATGCAGTCGGATTCATTTAACTTCTCGTACACTAATTGACCGAAATCTCCTTTGACTTGGAACTCATAATTACGTGCTGTTTAGAATTTTGTGCCGTCCTGATTACTTGCACACTGATCCCACTATTATATTTTCTGGTAAGGCTTTCTTTTTTCAACAAGTCCAACTCAATTTCTTGTTTATTTACATTTAACCAAATTTTTCCTGTTTGAAAATCTATTCTGCGTCCGTATTGACGTAGGCTGTCGACTCCGATAATGCAGTCTACCACCAAAGTTTTCACAACAAGGAATGTGCTTAATATTGCTACATTTCCGACTTCTACACTAAGTAGTGACTGCACTTTTACATTAGCCGATCTAGCCCCAACGGCGCCTATTATTCTGCAATTTTGAACTGGAAAAATTGGTACTCGTCTTATATTTCTGATCTTGTTGAATAGTGCCTCCGAAATAACATTTGTGGTTGCAGCTGTGTCTAAGACCGCCACTATAGGTACAGTCTCCAAAATGACTTGCACTTCGGCTACTGCCATCTGTTCCTTATCCTCATCCTGTGGTTCTAAGTCCTCGGTCAGTTCATCTGCCAGTAATCGTCCATCATTATACGTTAGTATGGGTACACATATCCTGTTGCCCCTCAACCAATTGTTGACCGCTCCTCCGGGGCACGAGTGGGTCCTTACAAGTTTGTTGGATTTTGACTTGCCTGCTGGTTGACATCATCCGTCACTTCGGTAATTACCGGTTGATTCGTAGATGTCCGTCCCCACAGATGTTGATTATTTGAATACATTCCCCCCCGGTTGATTCCACTTTCTATTACTGTTATTATTCCAGGCTTGGGGTCTGAAATTCCTTTCGTTCCCCCACACGGGATTGTATCTTTTCCCATTCCTGTTGTTCCTTGGATAGCCCCTCGCAAAACTATTGCCGGTATTCCTATTGATATTTTGAGGGGTTTCTCCGCTATTTAACGATCTCTGTCCATTCCCTTGCCTACCGTTGGTCGGAGGTTCTATCTCCCCATATTGGAATCTGTTATCACGGGCTTTCTGGTTGTTCTCTTCAATAATATCTATATGGTCTAACGTCGTGAGGAACGACTCCAAGTCTTTATCATAGCCGTAAATCAATTGATTCCGGATGCTAATTGGTAGTCTTGCCTTAAGTATGTTTATTATGTCTGGCAAGGGCATAGGTCTGTCCCAGTATCTAGTTTTATTTATATATTTTTCAAAATACTTCCAAAGGCTTCCTTTTGAAAAGGAGAAAGGCTCTGGGTAGAGCACCTCCTGCCTTAGGCGTTCCTGTACCCCTTCTGACCAGAACTTTGCTAAAAACGCCTTCTCAAAATCGTCATATGTCGAGCAAACAGAAGTCATGTCCGAGGCCCAAATCGCCTCCGAACCTTGTATATATCCTGTAACGAAACTGATCTTCTGCCACTCCGACCAATTTCTGGGTAGCACTCCTCTGAAACTTTGAATAAAAACTATTGGATGGACCCCCCTTTTGTCAGTGTTAAAAATCTGGAATTGCCGATGCTTTATCATTTTTTCTTCGGCATGGCAAAGGCTTTCGTAATCTCCGTTAGATAAGACTTCACGCGAACAACTAGCTCGAGGCAATTTAATGTTTGAGTTAGTTACGCAAGTCGGTATCGTGTGCGAATGTGCAGTAACTGGCTCTATAGTCGCTGCCTACTTCTGCTGCTGGCCTGTATTCATTTGTTCTGAGCCTCGTTGGGAAACGCGCATCGACTCTTCTATCGTTTGTTTCCAATGCTCTAAATCAGCACCTAACTGCTGTCGCACTTCCTCAAGTCCTTTCGCAAACAAATTCTCTTCCTGTTTGCCAAATAGACTCTGGAATGCTTCCTTAACATTTTGCTCAACGTTTTCACACATTAGCCTTTTGTTTTCTAATGTGATTTCGGATAATTTACCCGTTAATACATTAATTTGGTGGTCTATAACATCTTGACGCTCTGTCAGATGTTCAACACTTTGCTTTAGGTTAGTCTGCGTACGTGCCAATTCAGGAACTTGCGCAATTGCACATGACATGGCATCTTGCTTTTGTGCTAATTGCGGAACCATTTCCACCTGTTCCCGTACGGTATCTATCTTAATAGCCACATACTCCTTCATTTCTCCACGTACGCGGTGAGTAGATTCCTCACATTGAGCTTTCACCAATTCTATTTGTGCAGTTAATTTTCGTTCCATCTCTTCGGCCTGATCTTTGAGTTCCTTTGTCTTCGCCTCTATCCGCTGCTCTAATTCGGAAAAACTGTCTTGTAACTGCTGCTTAATCTCAGTTTTCAAATTTTCCTGCCCTTCCGTAACTGAGGCTAATTTCGCGTTCAAATCATTTTGCCCTTCAGTGACTGAGGCTAATTTTGTATTCATATTATTCATGCTCTCGGTTATCATCTGCATCTGTCTCATGATAATGACCAATGGATCTAACCCATGTTGCGTACTTGCCGTTTCATCTCCAGCCGTGTCTACAGGGCGTTCTCTTGCGCTATCTGTAGCGATCGGTTCTACAGCACTTCTTACTACATCATTATTATCAGTGCTAACAGCTGAAGGCTGTTGCGTGCTGCTCTGCTCTGCTTGACTCATCTTAAACATTGCCCTAGTCTCTTACTGTACTTATACAGGTAAATGCAACTGGGGCAAGTCAATCAAACTACATCTAGCATGAACACAATTAATCAATGTTCAAGTATCCAATAATACCAAATAGAAAAGCGTATACTTTATCTACACTAGCAACCTTAAATAATAAAATTACGGATTTGGCTTTTTCTCTGCGCGAGGCGTGTTGTTTTATGTTCTTATTTGTAGATCCACTTAATGTGACTGCGAGTATTTCTTCTCTTTTCCAAGATTCAGTTAAGTTGGCTCGTCATAGTTCACATGAAACAGAGAACAAAATTATTTTAACAACGTCCAAAATCGTGTCCTGTCACGGATTGGCCATTACAATGGATTATACTGTAAATGATGAAAGTATGTGAATGCAGCTTGCCGCTAACATGGTATAATGTCTCTCACACATCAACCTGTACAGTAAAGTAAGGGCCTCCTGTTTTATCTTTAGGCTGATCCGTGATAAGACAGGCAAACAATTATACTAATGGAGGATTCTGCGTATTTTCACTAATTTCATTCGCTCTCTCTCTCTCTCTCTCTCTCTCTCTCTCTCTGTCCTTTATCTATATACAGTTTTAAATATAATATTTCATTACGTGAACTCAGCCCGATAGAATCTCTGGTGGAGCCCTTCGTCTTAATATTCAGCGGCTGGCTTGCTGTAAAAGATCTTTATATCTATTATTATTGTTAAGCGCTGCATTCAGTTGGGAAAATCGATCGTTTGAACAATTCGTTCATTTTACGACAGATTTAGAATTTCAGATGTGTCCGAAGCCTTTTTGGACGATTTTATAACATCTCGGTGATTGCAGGCTCTCTTCGTCACAACTGAAACTTCCCCACTCATTACAGGGCCAAGACAATCATCAATGATTCAGACAGAGAACTCATTCGTCATTTACTCTAGAATAGAAGGGTCACAAACCTTATTTCTGAGGAAAATTGTATATTCAATCCATCTCCATTACATGTTCCGTTTTCTGTTGATTCCAAGTCTTACTTAATTGGCGTTTACAGTTTTTCTCTCTCTTCAAATAACCCGCTAGTGGCACCAACGTTAATAGCTCGCTTTAGCGAGAAGAAGAGCAAATAAGTCTCTTTTAGCAACCCGACACTCTTCCAACAGATACTTCCGAAGCTGTCCTAGTTATCCGTCTATAATAACCATGGAGTATACATATATGTATCTCTGTTATTCCAAAGAATAAACGTACTAGAAAAATACCTTGGCGTCGACGAGCTGTCGGCGCATATATTACTAGAAAATCCGATCAGATACTTTTCAAAAGTGAATAAATGTGGATGATTTGATTGACCATTATTAATTATTGCGTGGTAGAGGGTAATTTTCCGTGGGGAGATTACAGTATGTCACTGAAAGCGTATTGTAAAGCTGTGTAATAATGTTTTAGTCAACTGGCGCTGAATTAATCAATGACTTAAAAGTGACTGAACTTCTCTTGTCTTTAACTGTGTTGCTGATAAGTTCGACATATCTTTCCATTGAAGAATTTCTGCCTATTGTTGAGTGGGCTGCACTGATTGAATCCTCTTAAGTCACAACCACTGTATATCTTGTAAGGTTGTTGTCGATATGTATCATGGAATAAGATCGATGATGTTCAATTTTATAACAGTAATCTTCTGTAATGCAAAACTTGATTTATGTTGAAGTATCTGAAGTTCTATAGGTGGCACACTTCTGTGGCAAAGTGAGAGCTGAGGCAGGGGTTATGCATTTGATATTCCTCACGCTGTGAAATGAATTGCTGACAGTGATAGTAGATACAATGAAATTGACACTGTGAAATAGATATTGACATGTTACACAAGGAACAGGCTCTTCAGCTTGGTAGACAGTTGACACCTCCAGCTATTGAGCTTGTCTACATAACAGCTCATTAACGCCTACAACTGAGTATTCCCTTAATAATCTGAAACTGAAACTCAGTGGAGTTATTATGTCAACTCACATAAGGGAACTGCACAGGAAATACTCGGTAAATATAATGTGTCTATAAAATGAAAATCGTGCGGGGCTCGTAGTGGTAGGAGCTCCCTTGCCCACAAAAATTACAGCTGTAATATAGAGTGACTGAGAAGAAATTTCCCCACTATCAGTGTACAACAGTCTGCAGAGATCTACATCGCTTCAGTCCATATGCGTTAGTGTATTATTAGTAACTTATATCTGCATTACATGAAGTGTTAACGCGTTCTATGGAAAATGAACAGCCTCCAGGCATGTCTGCACACTGTGCCACCGGTAACTCTTAAGGCGCGTTGTGGATGGTCGCCATTACTTTTGTGACCCCCTGTGCTCACTTCCCGTGACGTAGTGGCATAGACAGAGTGGGTAATCACGTGTTCTTAAACTTTGAGACCTATAGAGAAGGACAGTGCATGGATACAATCCTGTAGCCTACTTTCTCTTGCACTTTCATCTGACATATCCCACTTCTCATCCTCTTACACCGCCGGATCACAATATATACCTTAAAACGGCTCCGCTTTAGATAGACATGGTACAAACATTTGCTTTTTGCTCCCTCCATTTACAGATAAACATTAATTACCTATCGTTTAAACAATATTTTCAGCAACATATTTTTCCACCCACTGCAATGCGCGAACTGTTAGTCCTAGAGGAAAAATGTATAGGACCGATATTGTATAAAATTTAATGTAATCTGTGTTTCTACAGCGAAACATTTTCTCTAGGAGCAGAGATTTGGGATTTATTTGAGAGAAACATAAAAACGTGGCCTATAACCGCCTTTCCTTCCTCCCCCGTCACAATGCTCACATTCCACCTCTCAGGGTTTTTAGAATTTTGTTCAGAACACTCCCTCCTAGCACCGCGTAAAATTTTGCAACGACTGAATTTTTCCCCTAATTGCTCATTTTTTTTTTCGTTTTCGTTGAATAGGCTGACAATATTAGCCATCAGAAGTTCGGAACTCTTGAGCTGCTGTTATAGAACCGCAACCTCGAACAGTTAAAAACAGCTTTGGAAGTTCAACGATTGCTGTCAGTTTTGGCACGCCCACACAATACTACGTAGCTCAACGACCATCAGTAATGTAATGTGTGGGCCTTATACCCTATTTCAATCATTTTCTGAAACAGTCTACTCCATGAGGAAAGTAAATTTCAACTTATGTACTAGAACGCCTAAACATAGTTCCACACGAAACGAACCATGAATTACGTCTTCCTAAATCTCATACGTGCAGATATCCCTCTCGTTCAGAACGTGAAAACGTTCTCTCATCTGGCTGGCTCAAACATACTGTACCCAATCAGCTACATAGTTTATCGCAGGCAATAAGATAATTTTACTCCTGGACCGATCCCAGTTCCAAATTCAGTTAAATCAAATCTCAAAATCTGTATTTTACGAATAGTAAATAATCAAATTAATGTCGTCTTAGGTGCAGAAATGAAGCATTACCACCTGTGATGCCTAGCTGAAGGGTGTACATAAAGTCCGGGAACACTTTCTATTATATATTTCACAAGAACTAAACATTCTACAAATATCATACATATTGCGTTTTGAAGAGAAACTCTGAAAGTTATATTCTTACAAACATTTTATATACGAACCATGAGTGACCCGGCAGACGTCAATACGTTAATCGAATTCTTGCCATACCCGTCCCAGTATGGCATCGTCGACTGCTGCAGTCGCTTACCGTATTAGCTCCAGGAGCTCTGCCGCGCATACACCAGATCTTTAATGTGTCCCCACAGAAAAAAGTCACATGGAGTGCGATCTGGTGATTGGGCAGGCCATTTCATGGAGCAGCTGTCCCCTTCTGTAGCACGTACGATCCATTGATGCGGCAGCTATGTGTTACGGTACGTACGAACTTCAGGATGAAAATGTGGTGGAGCCCCATCCTACTAGAAGATAAACGGAGAGTCCAATCGCATTTGAGGCATCAGCCATTGCTGCAACATGCCCAAGTAGGAATATCCAGTGACAGTGCTCTCGGAGAAGGAGAATGATCCGTACAGTTTCCGACGTGACAGGGCACATAAAACATTTACCTTGGGGGAATCACGCTCAAATTCGGTGATTACGTGTGGATCCTTTGTACCCCAGATTCGACAATTATGCCTGTTCACTTTCCCATTAGTGTGAAAAGTTGCTTCGTCGCTAAAGATTAAGCAATCAACAATGCCATCCCCGTCCTAATTGGAATTTTGCAACTGCGAACAAAACTCAAAAGGCTTGTCTTTGTCGTCGTCATTGAGCTTCTGCGCAAGCCCCAATTTGAATGGTTTCATAGATAGCTTCTGTCGTAGGACTTTCCACACTGTCAATGGAGCCATTTCGAGTTCACGACACACAGATTTCTTTGGACTCTTTATGAATGTTCTCGTATGCGCTGCACATCCACTTCACTCACAGTGTAGGGTTCACTTCTCTTTGCCGGCACAAGTAACCCGTCATAACGATTTTTTTGTGGCAGTGCCAAATGGCCTTTCTTGTTGGTGGCTTCTTACCGTACTTCGTTCTAAACATCCGTTGAACAGCTGTAGCACACTTGTTTTTGTCGAACTCCAGCACACAGAAAGCTCGCTCTGCACCTGAACACGCCATGTTTGCGGGTAGCGCTATCACTAAATTACCAAACTACGTATGTGTATGATGACTGTACAATGTTTGGTTCTTGTGCAAGATATAATTGGAAGTGTTTCATGACTTAATGTACACCCTGTATTACTGTATAGTCGACAAAACAAAGTTGTTCGCATGACTTGATGAGCTCGGGTAACTTCGATGGCGTAAGGCTCGCACCAATAATAACGCAACAAACTGTGGCAACGACGGCAACAACTCATGTAAAAATGTAACATACTTATAGGAGTTTTAGTTACCTTCTAATTGTACGGATTTTACTTTTAGATCTTTGCTTTGTAGAGCTAGATTTTATGTATTAGAAACACCGAGAAGGCTCGTCAAACAAACAAATAAGAGCTAATCTGTACCGTTGCGCCGGCCGGAGTGGCCGTGCGGTTCTAGGCGCTACAGTCTGGAACCGAGCGACCGCTACGGTCCCAGTTTCGAATCCTGCCTCGGGCATGGATGTGTGTGATGTCTTTAGTTTAGTTAGGTTTAATTAGTTCTAAGTTCTAGGCGACTCATGACATCAGAAGTTAAGTCGCATAGTGCTCAGAGCCATTTGAATCATTTGTACCGTTGCATGTCATCCGCGTTGCACCGTTTGACTCTCTGGAACTTCACTGAAATAATTGGGGTCGCGTCCATTCGATATCGCAAATAATTTACATTATATTGTTTGTAGGCGTGTTGCAAGCGTACCGATAACACGAATAATGCCGAGCTATATCGAACATGATAACACCCTGCGCCACAGGTGAGTATACAATATACACATACAAGCACTTACTGCCAGAGTGTCTCAGCATACGCAGGCCACGAGACATAGCGTCCTGGCACTCGTCCAGTACATTAGCTTCAGTGCAATTGAAGCGGCAGCCAGGTCCCACGTTGAATCTTTCTGTGTCCTGAAGAGAACGGGCAGTTTCTTGGCTTCGGGGGTGGGGCTTAGGAAAGGCGTCACTGCCTCAACAAGATACTGTGTTCGTTGACACCTTTTTCGAATGTCCATTTTTAAACGCCGTTCAGCTCAAGAATTCCCCTTGACGCTCGCATACCGTTCGCAACTGCTGAAAGTACGCTGGCCCTTAAAACACATAGCGTTGTTAATAGAGAGGCTCTCTGTGAAGATTACAAACTTTATAGGCCTGCCTCCGATGAATTAAACGTAGACCCTGACGGGCACCAGGTCATCTGTTCAGGTGAGTCAATATTCAACTCACAATGGAATACTCCCAAGTATAAATATACGATCTTCATGAAACTTGACGCATGTATACAAGGGGTAAAATAATGTAATACGAATTTTTTGTGTACAACTTCACTTTTACGTTTCAAAACACTTGCGGAAGGGTAATTCGGCATGTAAGGCTTGGAGAGCATACGTTCGAAACGATGATATATAAAAAAAATGTTTATCATGACCATTAGTCAATTTTGGAAAACGAAAACTTGTGTTACAACTTAAATTAAAGAAGCTTTCAAGTCACATGCATCCACGTGTAATAAAATTCTTCTCTGATATACCATTTTCAGAGAATAAGGTGTACACAGTGTGCTGTCAGAGTATTTTGACCTAGTTAGTTCAGATATCTAAATATTCATTACCATTTTAATTACTTATTTTCTTTATATTTTTTTATGTTTAAAATTTTTTCATTTTATATTCACGGTTTTTTAGTTTTTCTTGTTTTTTTTTGTTTTAGTTTATCGTTTCAGGTACGTGCATTTTGCTAACTAAAATAACATATAACTCATTATTGAGATACAAGATCATAACAATAATAACTAAAAAATAACGTTTTTGCATCGTGCACATAAAATGAACGAAATCGTTTCTCATAATATACACGACGGAGAACACAATACGCAACAAAATCAAGCAATGTATGAATTAGTCGCAGACGATCCTTTCAATATCTCGATTGTGTCAGGCATGTTTCAGTACATTGGTAAACCTTGCTGAAGAGGATGGATTATGTACTTGTTTTCTTTCCCAATGATGGGAAAGAATCTTTGACAGATTACTGGAGCAATTAATGTGAAAGAACCGTTTTGAACATCGTATCTGACGACAGGGGTTTCGTAGATGGTACAGGTAGAGCAGTAAGATCTATACGGTTGGAATCACCAGATGAACGAAATCCCTGTCGTCAGATACGATGTTCAAAATAGTTCTTTCACATTAATCGCTCCAGGAATCTGTCAATAATAAAGATTATTTCCCATCATTGGGAAAGAAAACATATTTCAAATATCTTCTGACGTAATCAGAATTCTTTTTTTTTTTTTTTTTTTTTTTTTTTTTTTTTTTTTTTTTTTTTTTTTTTTTTTTTTTGGGCTGGATCCCGATGCTATCACAAAGGCATTTGCAGCTTCAAAAAAGATTCTCGAATTCTAATTCCAAATTCACCATTGGTTTCATTTACTGCTATGAAAAGGCGGGTGGTCAGTGCGAAAGAACCGTTTGGAGCACTGAACCAGTGGACAAAGTACTTGTTCATCTGGTAACCTCGAAGGTACAATGGCAGAGCTACAGCAATGGGATGTTAACGGATTTTGATGATGGAAGAACATTGTGAGAAGATTTTCAAGTCTATTTCTGTTGAATAATTATGCTATCAATCACCACTTGAGAATAGTATAATCAGTCACCAGTACACTGTCAATTTACTTCGCCCAGGATTATGAGTGTACTGAAAAATCAGGATAATTAGAAGATCACTTGCCACTATTTGAGATCTTGCTATAATTTGATTTCTGTTGTGTTCCCCGTAGTGTACATCATGTGATGAAATTTCGTTCATTTTGTGTAAATCGTGTAAAAAATGTGTTTTAAGCATCACTTTACATTGTATCATTACTGTATGGTTTGGTATCATAATAATGAGCCATATAATTTTACTTGAAATTCTATGATAAAAGACAAAAAGAAGAATGTCTTATGAAAAATAACCACGTAAAATATAAAACAAAAGTAAAGAAAACAAGGCATTAGAATAATAATAAAATTTAGACATGTTGATTAGGTTTGTTGAAAATACTCCGACAGCACACTATGTACAGCCTATTTTCCAAAAATGGTATTTCGGAAGCCAGCTTTATTACACTTGGATGTATGTGTCTTGAAAGGTTATTTAGTTTATGGTGTAGGAAAGATTTCCATTTTTCTAAATTATTTAATGGTGTTGGGGTATTCTGCAAAATTTCAAATTATTCCACAAGATGATTATACAGTCTGCTGTAACGTTACTTATATATCAGATTTTACTAAACAAACGGATTTTTTTATGTATCGTCGTTCTGAAGATAGTCTCTCTAAATCCAGTATGCCATATTTCCTTTCAGGGTGTGTTTTATTCCTTAAAAATGAAGGTGAGCACAATAAAAAAAAGCTTGTATTCCATTACTTTGCTCCCTCTACACACCCACCAAGTTTCATAAAGGTCGTTCAATTACAGTTTTAAATGTTCCCTCGTCAGTGAACTACCATCCACTAACAGTCTACAGGCCACGGGGAGGATGCATCATGGTCTCATTCGGGGTCGCAGTTACCAGATAGGGCTGGCGTAATTAACCGATTAATGGTCATCTCAGCGCGGCTCAGTATTTGCACATTATGAAACACTATTGTGCAGAGTGTGAAGATGCGCTATTCAAACGGAGTGATCCAGTTCCTGCAGGACAAGACACCAGTTCACACGAAGAGGGTCGATCTGCAGTGCTGCAATGGCTTTTGTATCAGGCTGATGTTGACCAAATCGGCTGGTCTGTTCGAGCGCCGGACTTGAATCCCGTTGAAAATTTGTGGGCCGAAATGCAGCGTCACAAGACTTTACGCTGGTCGAGTTTCGGCCGACGCACACCTGACCAACTGTGGGATATGGGAGGGTCTCACGGACAGTGAGATATATTTCCAGAGACTGACCGCGTCCATGAAGCTCGTCGTACGAAAGCACTCCGTCTTCAGGCAACAAGTGGCCCATCAGGACCATCCGACCGCAGTTTCATCCTCAGTTGAGGATGCGGAGAGGAGTGGCGTGTGGTCAGCACACCGCTCTCCCGGTCGTTATGATGGTTTTCTATGACCGGAGCCGCTACTATTCGGTCGAGTAGCTCCTCAATTGTCATCACGAGGCTGAGTGTACCCCGAAAAATGGCAACAGCTCATGGCGGCTGGATGGTCACCCATCCAAGTGCCGGCCTCGCCCGACAGCGCTTAACTTCGGTGATCTCACGGGAACCGGTGTATCCACTGCGGCAAGGCCATTGCCTCTCGTCGTATGAGGCGGGTTGTTTATTCCATTTTGTGTGGATATCATGCGAGCGTCATCTTTGATGTGAAACTCCCCTTGTCTCACTTTACTCCATTTCATGTTGCAGTATTTTTGTAACTGTGTGTTTTCTAATTGCAAATCAACATGAAATCACTGTTCAACAAATTTTGTCTTTCGCATTCATGATACGTAACACTAAAACCATGTAAATTTGCAAAAGCACAGGACGTAAATCAGAACTGAAATACGAATAAATTCCTAATATCAAGCAGTTAGAGAAAACAAATATGACCAGTATGAGAACAGTTAAACCTATAATAATAATAGACTTTCCTTTACTGTGTCACCAAAATTTGCCCCTTTTTTGTGCATAGGAAGTGCAGTCATGGCATAAAAACGCTCTTTTTCATGATAACATTCGTCGGGAGCCCCAGGATAGCATTCCATGCACTGTGCCTAGTTCTGTATGTTAATCTTCAGAGAAACAACTACTGCAGATGGGCATTCAGTGTCTTCCTCTTGAGATTGCACTTCAGAAGCATTGTCTTCATTTAAATTTGTATCACACACCAAATGACTGGAAGATTATATATACCTTTGTTTTTCTTCTTCTTCTTTTTCAAGAACAAAACTTTCTTTGATTTCGCTTCAGCTTCCTTCTGTTTGATTCTTTTTATTGCAAACTTTCCCTGTATGAAGATGATATTATGTACTTAACTGATTCAGAACGTGCTGATTTTACTACATCGGGGGGACCTTGATGGGCCCTGATGATTTTGTCAGCTGCTCATATACCATTTGAAGTATTATTATCACTTGTATTTTGCGTACCAAACTCCAGGTGTATTACAAAGTCAATGTCTCTAAGCATACTGGTATACCCGTTAGGGGGTAAGAGCCCTGAGTTGCTGAGGCTATTTATAGCGTTTTCCATTGTTACTGCTCTCAAGTAGGCCGCTCCCAAGTAACCTCGCAGTCAAAAATAAGGTCGCTACTTGACGTGAGTTATTTGATAACCGGGTCTCCACTTCTTGGGGATAATGCGTTTTAAACTTTCCCTTACGTATACACGAGAGGCTGCATTACATGCGTGCAATTGGGTGCAAACACATTATGTATATGGTCACGGATTTCTCCTGATTTGTCTATCACAGAGGTGTGATATCATTCGCGTCAAGTATTAGCAGAACAGGATTGTCACCAGATGGCTTCACAAAACTCACAAAATTGTCAGACCACTTTGTAAAACCATGATCTGAATCGGACTACTTGAGTGGCCAGGTGAAGTAATTGCAATGTGAGTTTCTGTGTCCCAATATGCAGTACTGTCGCGTATTAAGACGCACATGGTACGCGTATTAGAAATAACTGTCAAATCGGATTACAAATAGTCGTTTAAATCGAACAAGTAAGGCTACGTGTAGTGCATTATGTCACTTGATATCTTTAGCGTCATGCCAGCAAATCGCCGAAATTATTGAGTACTGTTATCCTTGAAAATTACTGAGAAATGAAAGATAATTTAGGTTGGAAAATGTGTCAACGTTAGTGCTGTTAATTGGAAGGTCATGCCACTTCCTACCTACTTAAGGGGAGTTTTAACATCTTTGGACCGAAAAAAGCATGTTCCTTGAGACATTTTTTCTCTGGATATCACTGTCAAATTTGTTCATAATGTTTATTGATATTTCCTACATTAACTGGAATTTTTTCGACCGGAAAAATCGAAGGGAAAAAGGCGGGAATATCGATGTAGATCTCCACGCGTGGTACGTCACAGGTCAGCCGGCTCTTCTGAAATCAAACTTAAGTTGACGTCAGCGAAGTATATCAGATTCTTTAGGAGTTGTACATCGCTTAAGTTATTTGGACCATAGGAAACCAAATGGCAGCCATTTGAAAAAAAATAGGATTTATTTCAACGATTTTTCGACTTCGTCATCCAAGTAAAATTATCTATAGTTGATGGATCGGAATAAAAGTGGTACAACTCTAGACAATTGAGTTAGATTCATCGGAAACAAAGAATCATGTCATTTCGAGGAAAACGTGTTTGAAATTGTGACTACATATTAGATTCAATCTACTATTCAGGGTCCATTCCTCTTCCGTATAGAGGGCGTTCTGCTCGGTCTGGGCCATCCTGCGCTGCTCCAGAGCCGCTCGTATGGCCGGTGACAAGCGGTTTTCGGCCGCTTTAATCGGGTGGTCGTCCGAATGTTTGGCGAACTGCTTCGAATAGAGACCCAGGGTGACGTCCATCGTTGTCATGGTCTTCAGAATTGCTGAATACCCTTCGCTGAGACTGCTCACTGTCAGGTAAGTCGCAATCTCCACAGTCTTCGCACCAGAATGCAAATGTTTGGGGGCTAACTTCAACACACGCGTTCAAACTTTTATTTGAATTTTGTGTGCCTCCTCCCAGCACCGGTACAATAATTCGTCCTCCGAAAGAAAAAAAAAACAACTGGTGCGTGAAAAAGGCCAGGCAGTGCAGTATTTTGTTCAACCACGAATAACAAACATTTCCGTTCTGTATTCGGGGAAACCGTTTCAATGGTGGATTATAAACACTTTAATGGATCCAAAAATGCAATTTTTAAAAAATAGATTTTTTGAACCAAAAGACAGTAAACCTCCCCTGAACTCTTTCGGTTCCTTAGACACGGCCTACCGGATTTTAATAAATACTGTGTGACAAAATTTAAACGTCTTTTAAAGTCCCGTTATGCTGAGTAGTTGAACTTATTTTTCCCACTACATTTGTAATTTTATTTAGAGACGGAACTGTATGGACTAATCGATTAAGATTTATTTTCTCTTATTTAATTTCATTTTAATGATTTTCTCTGCTGCATCTGCTTTTCCGCTTTGCCTGGTACTTCTGTTAATAGTTTCATGTATACAGACAAAAGTTTCTCTTCGGCAACTTAATTCGGGTCCGAATGTTTTCGAAGCTGGGGGCGACGGTGAATTTTAGTGTGCTCGAGTGAATGGACAAAAAATTGTTATTGGGCTTACTCTTATATTTGAGTGTGTCATTTTGGAAAATGTATAACATTGCCAGTTTTATTTGTGCCCAATAATTAAATAATTCTTACAATTGAAATCCGAGTTTCGTAAAAGTTAAGATTTGCTAGAAGTATGATTGATCTAAAAATCATTTACTGCTGAGAATAATAATATTTTCTCACTCCAAGAAAACGAAAACCCTTAAAAGATATTGGATGAAGCTTAAAATTTTGTGAATTTTGTGGTGCATTTTTTGTTATCTCGTACTATAGCAGTTGTCCTTTTTTTTTTTTTTTTTTTTTTTTTTTTTTTTTGTCCTCTGTCTACTGACTGGTTTGATGCGGCCCGCCACGAATTCCTTTCTGTGCTAACCTCTTCATCTCAGAGTAGCACTTGCAACCTACGTCCTCAATTATTTGCTTGACGTATTCCAATCTCTGTCTTCCTCTACAGTTTTTGCCCTCTGCAGCTCCCTATAGTACCGTGGAAGTCATTCCCTCATGTCTTAGCAGATGTCCTATCATCCTGTCCCTTCTCCTTATCAGTGTTTTCCACATATTCCTTTCCTCTCCGATTCTGCGTAGAACGTCCTCATTCCTTACCTTATCAGTCCACCTAATTTTGGACATCTCAAATGCTTCGATTCTCTTCTGATCCGGTTTTCCCACAGGCTATGTTTCACTACCATACAATGCTGTACTCCAGACGTACATCCTCAGAAATTTCTTCCTCAAATTAAGGCCGGTATTTAATATTAATAGACTTCTCTTGGCCAGAAATGCCTTTTTTGCCATATGGAGTCTGCTTTTGATGTCCTCCTTGCTCCGTCCGTCATTGGTTATTTTACTGCCTAGGCAGCAGAATTCCTTAACTTCATTGACTTCGTGACCATCAATCCTGACGTTAAGTTTCTCGCTGTTCTCATTTCTACTACTTCTCATTACCTTCGTCTTTCTCCGATTTACTCTCAAACCATACTGTGTACTCATTAGACGGTTCATTCCGTTCCGAAGACCATTTAATTCTTCTTCACTTTCACTCAGGATAGCAATGTCATCAGCGAATCGTATCATTGTTATCCTTTCACCTTGTATTTTAATTCCACTCCTGAACCTTTCTTTTTTTCCATCATTGCTTCCTCGATGTACGGATTGAAGAGTAGGGGCGAAAGGCTACAGCCTTGTCTTACACCCTTCTTAATACGAGCACTTCGTTCTTGATAGTCCACTCTTATTATTCCCTCCTGGTTGTTGTACATATTGTATGTGACCCGTCTCTCCATGGAGCTTACCCCTACTTTTTTCAGAATCTCGAACAGCTTGCACCATTTTATATTGTCGAACGCTTTTTTCAGGTCGACAAATCCTATGAAAGTGTCTTGATTTTTCTTTAGCCTTGCTTCCAGTATTAGCCGTAACGTCAGAATTGCCTCCCTCGTCCCTTTATTTTCCTAAAGCCAAACTGATCGTCATCTAGCGCATTCTCAATTTTCTTTTCCATTCTTCTGTATATTATTCTTGTAAGCAGCTTCGATGCATGAGCTGTTAAGCTGATTGTGCGATAATTCTCGCCCTTGTCAGCTCTTGCCGTCTTCGGAATTGTGTGGATGATGCTTTTCCGAAAGTCAGATGGTATATCGCCAGACTCATATATTATACACACCAACGTGAATAGTCGTTTTGTTGCCACTTCCCCGAATGATATTAAAAATTCAGATGGAATGTTATCTATCCCTTCTGCCTTATTGGACCGTAAGTCCTCCAAAGCTCTTTTAAATTCCGATTCTAATACTGGATCCTCTATCTCTTCTAAATCGACTCCTGTTTCTTCTTCTATCACATCAGACAAATTTTCACCCTCATAGAGGCTTTCAATGTATTCTTTCCACCTATCTGCTCTCTCCTCTGCATTTCACAGTGGAGTTCCCGTTGCACTCTTAATGTTACCACCGTTGCTTTTAATGTCACCAAAGCTTGTTTCGACTTTCCGGTATGCTGAGTCTGTCCTTCCGACAATCATATCATTTTCGATGTCTTCACATTTTTCCTGCAGCCATTTCGTCTTAGCTTCCCTGCACTTCCTATTTATTTCATTCCTCAGCGACGTATTTCTGTCTTCCTGATTTTCCCGGAACATGTTTGTACTTCCTCCTTTCATCAATCAACTGAAGTATTTCTTCTGTTACCCATGGTTTCTTCGCAGCTACTTTCTTTGTACCTATGTTTTCCTTCCCAACTTCTGTGATGGCCCTTTTTAGAGATGTCCATTCCTCTTCAACTGTACTGCCTACTGCGCTATTTCTTATTGCAGTATCTATAGCGTTAGAGAACTTCAAACGTATCTCGTCATTCCTTAGAACTTCCGTATCCCACTTCTTTGCGTATTGATTCTTCCTGACAAATGTCTTGAACTTCAGCCTACTCTTCATCACTACTATATTATGATCTGAGTCTATATTTGCTCCTGGGTACGCCTTACAATCCAGTATCTGATTTCGGAATCACTGTCTGACCATGATGTAATCTAATTGAAATCTTCCCGTATCATCCGGCTGTTTCCAAGTATACCTCCACCCCTTGTGATTCTTGAACAGGGTACTACTATCTGAAACTTGTTACGGAACTCAATTTGACTTTCTCTTCTTTCATTCCTTGCCCCAAGCCCACATTCTCCTGCAACCTTTTCTTCTACTCCTTCCCCTACAACTGCATTCCAGTCGCCCATGACAATTAGATTTTCGTCCCCCTTTACATACTGCATTACCCTTTCAATATACTCATAAACTTACTCTATCTGTTCATCCTTAGCTTGCGACGTCGGCATGTATACCTGAACTATAGTTGTCGGTATTGGTCTGCTGTCGATTCTGATTAGAACAACCCGGACACTGAACTGTTCACAGTAACACACCCTCAGCCCTACCTTCCTATTCATAACGAATCCTACACCTGTTATAGCATTTTATGCTGCTGTTGATATTACCCGATACTCATCCGACCAGAAATCCTTGTCTCCCTTCCACTTCACTTCACTGACCCCTACTATATCTAGATTGGGCCTTTGCATTTCCCTTTTCAGATTTTCTAGTTTCCCTACCACGTTCAAACTTCAGACATTCCGACTCGTAGAACGTTATCTTTTCGTTGATTATTCAATCGTTTTCTCATGGTAACCTCCCCCTTGGCAGTCCCCTCCCGGAGATCCAAATGGGGGACTATTCCGGAATCTTTTGCCAAGGAGAGATCATCATGACATTTCTTCAATTACAGGCCATATATCCTGTGGATACACGTTACGTGTCTTTAATGCAGTGGTTTCCATTGCGTTCTGCATCCTCATATCGTTGATCATTGCTGATTCTTCCGCCTTTAGGGTCAGTTTCCCACCCCTAGGACAATAGAGTGCCCTGAACCTCTATCCGCTCCTCCGCCCTCTTTGACAAGGGCGTTGGTAGAATGAGGCTTACATCTTATGCCGGAAATCTTCGGCCGCCAATGCTGATTATTTATCAAAATTTCAGCAGTGGCGGGGATCGAACCCGGGACCGAAGACGTTTTGATTATGAATCAAGGACGCTAACCTTTTTTTTTCATTTTGTTCGTTATTGATCGTTGTGTTTGGTCGTTGCGGACGTCGCAAGACAGCCTGTTCAAGTTCGGTGGTTGATCGTTCCACTCAGTTTTTTATTACAGAGGCCAACCGGCTCTCTGACCGAACACACTGAGCCACCATGCCTTCTAACCCTAGACCACAGGTACAGTTGTCTAACAGAATACATATAAAATGCACCATGTTTGTTCCAAGACAAGAGAAGCTACTAAAGACAGGCCATTGCTACCTACCAAGACAGGAAGATAACAAATATTGGTGAGATGGCGAACACTGATTCAAGAAGTGTCAAGCAGGTATCCTGGTCGTTTTCCATTTCTCTTTGCAGCTCATGTTAGACTATAGGACAAGAGAAACTACCATAGAGAATCCGTTAGCATCTACCATTATGGGAACGTAAAAAAATATTACCTTGATGGCGGAACCGAGCTCTGATTCATATTGATACGACCACGCACTTTCAGCGTCAGCTACTTTCACAGCGACGCTGGTACTGTCTTCGGGCCGAACTAACGGTACAGGTCAAATAACTACATATTTCACGATCCTATATATCCGTGCATAATGTTCAATTAGGATCTATTAATTTCAAACTTTATGTTTAGTGCGTCTCGCAGGTAAGGTAGCAGCCGCTTTAGCTTTAACTTAACATGAGCATTAACGGGCAAAAAGTGTTTCTACAGTTCGTGACGTGACTGTACACGCATAGAATGCCTGATGTGGAACTCAGCCATATTCCCTACGAACAGTGTTGTTTTATCGACTCTATGTTACACATCAAACCATTATGTTACTCTGGGCTCGATTACACAGTATGATTCAGAAGTTCATGCACCAAAAATTACAACAAAATTCTAGATTCATATATCATCCTTTATTCTTATACGAACCCTCACTCACCCTGACAGCATATCATACGATAATAACGATATTAGACAACTGAAAAGAGTCATTGCTACTTGTGAACTGAAACTTTATTTACCTTAATCTGTTAGGAATAAAATACTTCGAATTTAAGTTATCTTCTGATGCATTTACTTAAATTTATTAAAGCGTCTAAATGTTGAGTTTAAGAGCAAGATATAAATTATAGTTAAAATCAGCTCAATTATTTCAAGTATTAAAGTCACACTCACACAACAGTTAACCACTGTTAATTTCAAAGGTTCCATAGAGCTTCATATCGATTAGTGAATGGAAATTACTTTTTTAATTCACAGATCGGTGTTTGATTTAGACCATCTGCACAGCGTACGCCCGTGGCCACACCCGCCGCCAGCAAGCGAGTGCGGATGAGTCAGATGAAACGTTCCTGCGAGTGGGAACGCGTGCAGCAGGGCTTCAGGTCACTGAGACGGATCTAACAGTTACAGAGAGAACTCATATCGCTAAGCCACAATCGTCCCACTAAACTGGATATACGAATACTGCAATGTGAGCGCCTGATGCCGACGTATTTCGTCCATCAGAAAAAGATTAAAGGAAAAAAATTAAGCCAATCTAACTTTCAGTGCCCGTTTCCATTCTACTCGCCATAATAAAAACTGTCCTCCAGAAAATAACAAAAAAGAAATTGCTATTAAGAAAGAAGCGGTGCACCAATATCCCTCCATCCTTTTTTGGGACCCTCAAATATTTTCATCGAAATTACGACGTTTCTTTGGTTCCTAGTTCGATACCCTGCAAAATGATTTTCATTGTCGTTGTAGCTTCTGATACTGCTACTGGTGACATCAAACACTTTGCAAATACAGTTCATGAACAGACATTGGTCGTGGCAGTTTACAGGAGAACAATTCTAACTGATGGTACTCAAACACTCTACAAAACTGATTTGTAAATACACTGTAAATAATAACAGCACTAAAATCTTTCACAGTAAATGAAATGATTGGCAGGCATCCTTCTCCAAAGGCTGTAATGAGTATTGAGCTATGGCGAACTCCTGCTTACTATGATCTCAATCATCATTATCTGTAATTAGGTACCAAAAAAGTGCTATTGTTCCTTAGAAAGGTAACATGCTGGAGCTACTGTGTAGCGATACACTAAAGAGGTATGCACAAAAGTGTAATTTGTGCCGTTGGTGCAACACCTGCCGATTCTCACGCGGCGACTATGTCTACCACCGTATTTGCTTTGACAGCAGCTACACTTATCGAAGCACAATTGGAACGAAAATTTCACCTACTCAATGAAGTGGTGAGGACCTTGTGGAACTTTTTCACAGGTAGAAGCAGCTACAGTAACACACAAACGAGAACAGCCTCCTCAGACGTCCTCCGCTATGGGGTGAATGAGCTGGCAGCGAATGAAGACCGCATCGCTCTGAAAAGGGCTGGCGCAGACCTCATACTAAATTATTCATATGTACGTAATGATGCAGGACGTAGCTGATGACTATAGGACGACTTTGAATTGAACCTTAGCCTCTCGCTTGGAATGAAAAAGCAATTTTACTGTGTATAAACAACTTCATTATGTTTACGTCGTTCCCTAAAAATATAAAATTGTATAGAAAATTTTAGACACATGTTCATATTGATGAAATCTCTTGTAAAGAATGTAGCGAAAATACGATTATACACATTTCTACATTTCGCGGTCAACCCTTTGCGCTTACGGCTGGTTATCGAGCCCTAGATCACCTAGAGTGCAGGTTTTGTGTGTACAACCATGTTGGACTGTCGCAGACTACTTGGAAAAATGGTACATCGAAAATATTTATACGAACCAGGGAATAAGATATTTATAAAAACTTTGGCAGTCGATAAAAAGAAATTGTTACTTCTTCTACTTGTATAATTATAAACAATTTTCGCTTGTTCATAATTTCATCATTAATCTCAACTATGACCCATTGACCGATCCCTATTAATAATCGATATTACACCCGCAAAAACTAATCACATTGATCAGGGATGAACTAAATTAGTACAGATTGCTTCCCAACACACTTCTCCATCAGGATATTGCCCAACCAACTCAGTTCATTTTTTGTTTTCGCTTTTAATAGAAAACTGCAAAATGAAAACGCAGGTATTGCCAGGATTTTCAGCTAATGAGCAATAAATCATAGGAATGTCTTACCACAAATCCACATACACCAGAGTGACATCGGCATTAAGATGGAAGTATTGCTGCATGAATAACAGCTGGACTACACACATTACTAAAGAAACGTCGGCACAGTTATACGTATTAGAAAATTATTTCAAAAATAATAACTAGTCTACTCGGTGCGCGAGAATTAGGAGGCTTATTTGGAAAGTAAGGTCCGATTTGTCTCAAAATGGAAACCACCGTGAAAATGAAAAACGTTTTAGCTACAGCTCCCACCTACATCTCTACATAGTCGCCGCTCCGATTTAGAGATCTGTCGTAGCTTTATAACAACTTTCGAATATCCTCGTCATAGAAAGAAGCCGCCTGTGCTTTCTGCCCATTCTCTGTGCTGGTCTACAGCTCGTTGCCAGTGCCAGAACGTTGTCTTCATACCTAGCGGTTCATGTGAGCAGAGATGAAACTCAGTGAGATTCAATTTCGGACTTGATTGTGGGGGATCAAACACATCCTATCGAAAACTCTGCAGAAGCATCTTCTTTGTCCCTTCAAAGTGCGTCCGAGAATTCTCATGCGGAAGGAAACGTATGACAGTTATGTTATGTGGGCTGCATGACATCAAGCGAAATCTCGCACTGGGCCATCATATTTGGCGGGAGACGTTATTGTTCTAAGCATCTTTACGCACTCACTGTGCGATCATAACTGAAAAGAGAGGCGTGACGTGTTCTTCGTGCATAGTAGAGACACTGCCCAACACAATTGTGCAAAGCTTCATCGGGTTTTCATTGTGGTTTCCATTTCACACCTAATGGGACTTAATTTCCGAATAGCCCTCTTACAGTGAAGGTACTAGACGACAGCTGAGGAAGCCAGGTGTAGTTTCATGCATCACTGTTATGCAGGGAGGAGGACTTGGTGTTAGACGACGTTGTGATGGGGCGTATCACGAGCACTGTCACAGCTGCCTGATGACCCATGGGGAGGCAGTGCCTGTTGTCGCTACTTTGTCATAGTAGGTCTGCCGGGCGATGAATGTGTCTGTCAAGAAAGCGGCTATTATTAGTATGAGATAGTGGCTGTTTTGCCGATGTACCATCTCCACTCACTTTTCTTAGAACATTTCTGCAATGCGTTGGTGAAGAAACCACTTGGCCCATCAAGTAAGAACTCTGTCTTATCACTGTGCA
This sequence comes from Schistocerca americana, assembly GCF_021461395.2. NCBI lineage: Eukaryota > Metazoa > Arthropoda > Insecta > Orthoptera > Acrididae > Schistocerca > Schistocerca americana. The sequence goes on along the minus strand of NC_060125.1, from coordinate 204,551,025 downwards.
TGCACAATTTCGGTGCCAGGCGTTGACTGTATTGCAATACTGAAACAGCCCTGTTGCTTTATCCAGCATGTCAACACCCTGTGCTCCCCAGCTGTCTATTGCTTCCAAGGTAAAGCACAAAAATTGTGCTAGCGTTACAATATCTACCTCTACTGTAAGATCCAGACCCCATCCGTCTCTCTATAGGACTGATCTGAAATAAAACTCTCCAGGCAGGGACTACGGTGCGCGGGTACAGGACATACACAAAAATTTCACTTCTGAAGTACTTGGATCACAAAGTTCAGAGACTCAAAATTTACCCTGCGATATTTAGCCCTCATTCTCCATGCTCGTTTAGCCTTACAACTAAAAGGTTACCTATTCGTCACACGAATTAACAGCCCATTAGTTCACATAAGAAGTATATCGCTAAGTACACCTACTAGCATCTTACTAGTCAAACCATTCTGGCAACTCCCCGTATAACGCCTCATAACACATTGCAAGGTGGTCATGTCGTCCTCAACAGTCTTATTACTTCGTAAGCCCCAGGAAAATTATTTCTTACTATAACGCACGTTACACTGTCACCCATACAACCACTTTCTAAATCCTTCGTACCTTCTGCACAAGTGGGTATCCTGTCCACATGGACCTTCACTATCGGAGGTGTAGGAGGCAGGGGGTATTACTCAAGGTAGATGACAGCTGCAAAGAATAGAGTCCAAATTTTAATGGTGCCAGGTATCGTGACACCTAAGTTCGTGGCCGTACGACGCTGTTCCTCCCGTTGATGTTGCACATATTGTGGCACCTTTTCCCCTTACATGCAGCTTGCGTTGCTAGGAGCTGAGAGGTTCTGGGAGGGGGTCGGGCCTCGTTTCAATGTGTTATTAGGGAAGGCTAGATTCTGAACTGGAAGTGCTCACAACATGCGGCCGACTAGTAAATTTGGGGTGACATTAGGTTTAATCTCGTACTTTCAGTAACAACGGCTAGTACGTGAAATTTTGGCCACGTTATATCGTATGCTGCTCTATTAATGAATAAGCCACTATCACACAGCACCAATTTCTTCGCCCCTGCGGTCTACCCACCTCATAGCAGTTTTCTACCATCAGTACGGTGTCATTCAGATAGTAGATTGTGTGTAGCGCTGCTTGTGGAAGTAAGGCCTAGGTTCCAGGATGTTCCACGTCAACCGTGGCCAACCATTTTCTCTACGAACAGCTGAACTTCGGATGTCTCAGCACCAGTCAGAGTTACTCTGACTACACACACCATAACCATTTCAATCTGACAGTGCTGGATTCTCATTCTTTCATAATATTCCTATTTCCCTCGCTTGAAATTTGTCGTGTTTCCTTTGTTTGTACCTAGACAAATTTTCCTTGAGACCAACACCGCATGGCGAAACTCTTAAACCCCGCGTGACTACCCACTACTGGGGACTGAATCAGTGGATATAGCTCCATTTTCTCTACGAACAGCTGAACTTCGGATGTCTCAGCACCAGTCAGAGTTACTCTGACTACACACACCATAACCATTTCAATCTGACAGTGCTGGATTCTCATTCTTTCATAATATTCCTATTTCCCTCGCTTGAAATTTGTCGTGTTTCCTTTGTTTGTACCTAGACGAATTTTCCTTGAGACCAACACCGCATGGCGAAACTCTTAAACCCCGCGTGACTACCCACTACTGGGGACTGAATCAGTGGATATAGCTGTGCCTAGTCCGTCCAAATATTTACCGATTGTTTATAAAGCAGCTAATTCTGCTTACTCAATGAGTCAGATTCACATGGGAGCTCCTCCTTTAAGGGGAGACGGAAAGCAAGTGGGTTTCAAAGATTCGATTTTTTTATTTTAGCATATTTGAAATGCCTGGTCTTTCCTGTGTGAAACAAATTTTGTTTTATATAAATACGACAATTTTTTCCTGAGATATGATGGGTCTCCTGACGTACCGTCTTTGCCCGAATGATCCTGACACTTGGTGCTAGTACAGGAGAAATGCCAGATATGACCACAATAATTCTTCACCTGCATCAGTAATGAATGAAATTAAACCCATATTTAGAGACCTTTGTAAAGGTACTTCGTTGAAGAAAGGTCTTCATGGGAAAACTCAAAATTTAAATGAGTGTGTGAATTCTGTTATTTGGAACCGGTTACCGAAAACTGTATTTCTTCAGCTTGCAACCCTCAAATTTGTTGTTTATGATGCTATTTTATGCTTCAATGATGGTCTTATTAGAAAACTGGATGTTTTGGAATTATTGGGCATAAAATATAGTGGAATAACTGCAAAATCCTTCGTGCAAATAGATAAAGAGAGAATCCGCAAGGCAGATATTGGTAATTTATAATACGCAGAAGAAGCCAGACAGAAAAGAAGAGGGACCAAGAAACAAAATGAAGTTCAGTATGATTCTGATAATGCTCAATATGGTGCAGGAAAATATTAGTGCTAAGTATTTCTCATCAATAAATATACTAGAATTTCAATATTAAGCTTTAAATATATTTTTCTCAAAACTACATTTTCTTTACATTGAGGTACCATTATTTGATACAGTAATAGGGTTTGAAACATGAAATTTGGTCAATTTGTTCTGCAGATAGTAATAAGTTATTACAAGTAAATTGAGAACCACTAAAAAATCAGAAACTGTTTTTTAGTAATTAATGTGCAAAACAAAGTTAAATTTTACTATTGAAACAGTAAATTTTTTTTCTTCAAAACCATAAGAGTTATTATGTTCATTTTACCTGTAAATTCTGGCATATATGGTACATACATGTAGTGAAGATTTCATTCATTTATCACCTATAGTTCTTTTGAAAAGTGTACCTATTCAAAGGGTAAAACGGCATTGGCGGAATGGAGCTAAAAGTTGCCCTCGGTCTCCCCTTAACTTCCATAATTCCAACAAGTACTGCCCCCAGTGCCAGTAACGGTGGACTCAGCTGTTCGCGTACTTCGTGGTGAATGTCTTCATGATCACTCGTCTTTATTACTCCTGCATTCCAAATGCTGTCCGGTAGTGATTGGAAAAGCTTCGCGACTGTTGATGTTGTACCTGACGTAAATTTCAATCATCAGTATAACGGTGGGTTATCTACTTGCTTTTGTTGCACCTGACAAAAATTTCAGTCATCAGTATAACGGTGGGTTATTTACTTGCTATGAAAGGAGAATGTGTGGAAACTACAACATGTAAAATACTAATTCACTTTATTACAAGACAGATATGCCGATTTACTTAACTTTGCATAACACACTTTCTCAGGCATGTTCTGAACATTAAGAACTCTGTCTGAATATCAAAGTATCGCTAAATACAGACTCCTCACTTGGAGTGCATAGGCAAAATGTTCACAGTTAAAGAGCATCGTAAGTCTTAATACACACTAGTGGCCTCACTAGGACCTGTCGTCTTAATCGTTGATCACGAACAGGACTGAGGCTCCCTCTGTTCGGCTGTGTATCTGCGTCTGGGTGTGGAGGCGTCAAGCTGCTGAAAAAGGGTGTGGTTCCGCCAACGCCTCCCATTCGTCGTTGCAATGCGCACCGAGGCACCATTATTTTCTGAGTGTCGATGCAAAGAGTAAACTTGGTATGACACCGCGATATTAGGAAGGCACCACGGTTACTCTCAAATCAGACATTACTAAGGCCTTCGTGGCTCCTAGATCCAGATTCACGGTATTCTGTGGCTGCGTGGTAGGCCATTCTACCACTGCATTACTGCCTTTCGCCAATGCCTTCAATGATTCCGTTCGACTCCCTAATGTCATTGTCGTGATAAACACAGTTTTCAGAATCCTTCCCTTGGTATCTAACCTACTGTTTTGCACCGTCTCAGTGTATGTAGCATCCCACCTGTTACCTACTGCATTTTTCGTAGGACGTACACAGTTCTGTCGTACTGTCCCAAAACTTCTTTTAGTACACCTCAGCACTTTCCTTCCCGTTGCGGTCCAGAAAACACTTCCTATAACCTTCTCACCTCATTTCCCTTCTCCTACGGATTGAAAAGTAATTTAGTATACAGCAATGGCTGGTGTTTCTCATATCTTCTTGCCTGGTAAAACGCGCTCTGCTCTCTTGGTGATGCTCCCAGAGCAGCCCAACTCTGCCTTCCGTGAAGAGGTGAAGAAGAGCCACGACTAGAACCTCATCCATTCCTATACACAGCGTACAGCAACATAAGAACATGGACCATGATAACACTCCCTTCCTCCTTCGGATAGGTACGCAGTCGCCGGTCATATTTCACACACAAGCGTCGACAGTAAACCTGTAACCTTGATATCACACTAATGCAGGGCACAAAATGTATTCCCTATACAGTCTCACAACAAAATATGACCTACCGACAATTACACACGATACCCCAACGTTACCTAACTCGGTAACTGCATTACCATACATACAAAAAAAAAATTCGTTCTTCATACCTCCTCACTTCTTAGTCCATATGGTACGTCGCGCAATGGACGCATACATGATCACACTCACTCGTCCGCTCACTTCCATTGTTGTCTGCTCAGGTTAGGGTTTGGATAAGCATGGAAATTAATTTGGAGCATCGTTAAATGTTTAGACTTGTCGAGCATGAACTATCATCATTATCGTGGGCAATTTGTGCTTGACATTCACAGGCAATGTAGCCTCTGTCACTTGGTACAGTTTCTGGTACTTGTACTAAACCTTTTTGTCTTACCCTTTGGTGTATATGGGCTCATGAATTTTGACAACTACCCTAATTCATACTGTGAACTCTCTCCAGGCATTTTACCACTGTTACTTGGCATGTCATAACTGGCCGCCCGGTGTGGCCGAGCGGTTCTAGGCACTTCAGTCTGGAACCGCGCGACCGCTACGTTCGCAGGTTCCAATACTGCCTCGGGCATGGATGTGTGTGATGTCCTTAGGTTAGTTAGGTTTAAGTAGTTGTAAGTTCTAGGGGACTGATGACCTCAGATGTTAAGTCCCATAGTGCTCAGAGCCATTTGAACCATGTCATAACTTCTTATTCGCTTTTTACGTATGTCTCCATACCTCTTTTGAGATTTTCGCGCGATTATAAACTGGCCCCCTGGATCTGCTGATTTTTGCTCTGACTACATTACGCAGTGAGGTCATCTCCCACCCTTAAACCGCATCAGATGGGGATAATCCGGTACTAGTGTGAACCTTAGAGTTCTAAGCAGCGACGACAAATGATAGCTATACATTCCAATCATTACGGTGAGAGTTCACGTACACTTATGCTCATAAATTATGGATAATTGCATAATATGGTGCCATACAACGCGACACAACACAAAACTGGCACTAAAAGCATAGGCACACAGGGAACACACACGACACAGATCTGTAAGTCCACGGTGAGACGCCCTGCTAAACCTGCAGGACAGGGCCGGGTTTTGGAACTGTGGACAGGTGCCAAAATGAGCGGCTGTCAGTTTCACTCGAACACATATAACTTTATTTATTTGACAAAACACTACAGTACAACACCTTGAACTTAGTTATCCGCAGAATATGCAACGTTATCTTATGCCTTAAGGGCACAACCACTTTAATTTTTAAAAACGGCTAAAAGCCATTAACTCAAAATTCAGACGCCAAAACGAATATTTAGAACGCAGAAGGCCTCATGTTAAGTAAGTTATATAATTTGGCTGAAGGCCCAAAAAATCTAACACTTCAAAAGCAACAATCTTAATTTAAAGACGGCTTAAGGCCAATGGTTTAAGACTCAATGTAAAAATTAAAAAAAAAACACAAGGCAGAAGGCCTTATATTCAATTAAGCTGAAGGCCCCAAACAGTCTTATGCTCGAAAGACAAAGATCCTTAATTTTAAAACAGCTGAAGGCCCGTGACTTAAAACAAAAGTAAAATAATTTTTAGTAGGCAGAAGAAGTTTTAATTTTAAAACGTGTTAATGCCCATGACTCAAAACACAACTAATTTAATATTTAGTAGGCAGAAGACCCAAGGCTTTATCTTTCAACAATATTTTAATCAGGCTGAAGGCCCAAACAGTCCTACACTTGAAAAGAAAAGAACTTTAGTTTTAAAGAGGCTGACTTAAAACACCACTAAAAACAGTTCAATTTTAATTCCAAACCATCATCTATGAGCCATACAAATACACAGAACAGAAAATAAGAAACGGCAGTGCAGCTAATGGCGCTCAGTGGTTTCAGGGGTTGGCCAGCACTTGAAATACAAACGCTCACTTATGTGAGAAAGGCAGTTAGCCCAACCATTCTCGATCCGATGACAACCCAACCAACAGAGAGACAACGGACCCACCGACAAGGTAACCTGCGCTCCACTTGACCAGCACACAACCTTGATTTCAATACAAACGTAAAAGGCATGCATGCTCACAAGCAAGCATACAGTAAGCTGTCAAACTGCACACCATGCTGGACAACGACAAGAGGGTGAGGATAGGACACTGCCTAAATTTACGCCAAATGCCAGGACAGGTAACCGGAATATTTACAGGGACAAGGCTGGAAATTTCGCTGGTTCACTTCAATTGTAAATAGCCAAACAGAGTTTGAGTCTGCCGGACGGTGGCTAAAACTTCACCAACTCGAACACACATGTTGTTGCTCGTGGGAATGTCCCAACAGCCAACAACGAAATCCAAACGCCACAATGTGACCAGTCTTGACTTGCTGGTAAATTAAATCCAAACTCAACTTTCGCGTCCAGGGTTGGTGCGCCACGGACCTCGTAGCAATGGGAACAGTCCCACACACTCCGACTCTGTGTAGAGACCGCCAGCGGGCCCGACCAAACCGAGCCACGGAGAGATTCCCTTGGTGCTTCACGCCAACCGACCGATTGCCACACATCACCATGAAAAAAAATGTTCAAATGTGTGTGAAATCTTATGGGACTTGCATCACCATGAAGACAGCACTAAAATAACTGAGCGGTCGACATCACAAGCTACACACAGTCTCGTGAACACTTGCACAAAGGACTAGACAATACTATCGGCAGCGACTGTGCAATAACAAAGGACGAATCACGAGTTGGCACACGCAGGAAATTCATAAGCGATCACCGGCCAACATGCACATCGCCCGAGAAGACGGCCGACCGACTACCAAACACGGTGATCGGCACTCAAGTGATGGTATCGGTTAGTCATGGTTGTTTGGACCACGCTAAACTGAACTTCTGCCCCATCCTATGTCGAACACTGCCAGGTATGAAATGCACTGCTAGCTCGTCCCAACTCACCCTGAACACACGACAACCGGGAAGTAATAGCAGTCAGCAAAGATAATACGCCAGGGCTTATATCGATAAGCGTTGCTGCTGCTGCTCACGGGCATGCAATGTGGCAACTCAGTAACACCAGTAATTGAAATTAACATAACGAGGTGGTAGTACAGTAAAAACAGGATGTCACATAACGTATGGCACGAACACGAGCCACGCACGGCTCACACATTATTAGTGATAAGTTGAGAAAACTGTCCCGAAACATGTGCTACAAAACGCCACTCTTTTCTGCGCATGTACCTCGACATCATTTTGGGATATGATCACCACGCGCACGTACACAGACTGCACAACGGGTTAGCATACTCTGGAAGAGTTGGTCCAGCAGCGGCTGGGATGTAGCCTCCCATTCTTGCACCAGTGCCTGTCGGAGCTCCTGAAGTGCCGTAGGGGCTTGAAGACGTGAAGCGATACGTGGACCGAGAGCATCCCAGACGTGCACGATGGGGTTTAGGTCTGGAGAACAGGCAGGCCACTCCATTCGCCTGATATCTTCTGTTTCAACGTACTCCTCCACTAAGGCAGCTCGGTGGGGCCGTGCGTTATCATCCATCAGGGGAATGAGGGACCCACTGGAAATGGGTCATACTGGAGGACATACTGGTGCAAAATGACGTCCGGATACATCTAACCTGTTACAGTTCCTCTGTCAAATACATGCAGGAGTGTACGTGTACCAGTTACTATCCCACCTCACAACATAAAACCACAACGTCGATACAGGCCCCTTTCAAAGAAATTGAGTTTGTATCTGGTTCCTGGTTCAAGCCAGATGAAAACTCAGCGAGAGTCGCTGTTCAGACTATACCTGGAATCGTCCATGAACATAACCTGGGACCACTGTTCCAATGACCACGTACTGTGTTCTTCACACCAGGCTTTACAGGCTCTCCTGTGACCAGGGGTCAGTGGAATGCACATTTCAGGTGTCTGGGCGAATAAAACATGTCTGTAAACTGTGTGTCTGGAGACAACTGTTCCAGTGGCTGCGGTAAGGTCCCGAGCAAGGCTACCTGCAGTACCCCTTTCATCTGTATGTTGTCATCAACCATTACCTATGAGCTCTCAAGCTGATTGTGTGATAGTTCTCGTGCTTATGTGCCGTAACTGTCTTCAAAATTGTGTGGATGACTGTTTTCCGAAAGTCTGATGGTATGCCGGTAGTTTCATAGATTCTACACACAGTCTTGAGTAGTCTTTTGCTAACCACTTCGCCCAACGATGCTAGAGGCTCTGATAGAATGTTGCCTATCCCTTTTGCCTTATTTGATCTTTAATTTCAAAAGTTGCTTTAAATTCTGGCTAATACTGTATACCGTATCTCCTCCATACCGACCAGTATTTCTTCCTCTATCACGTCATCAAAAAGTTACTCCACTTCAAGGGGGTCTTCAATGTACTCTTCCCACCTGCCTATTTCTTCTCTTCGTTTAACAGCGTAATTCCCGTTGCACTGTCAATTTTGCGGCCTTCGATTTCAACATCACAGAAGATTCTTTTAGCTTTTCTAAATGCTGAGCCTAGCCTTCTGACAATCATTTCTTTTTCTATTTCATAATAATTTTTCCTGCATCCATTTGGCCTTAGCTTTTATGTACAACCTATTTATTTCATTCCTCTGTGATTTATAATGCTGTATTGATGTCTTCCATTGGACATTTCTACATTTCCTTCTTTCGTTTATCACATGCAGTATATTTTACTATATCCATAGTTTCTTAGTATTTACTTTATTAAAGTCTTGGTCTGTCTTTCCAAAATCTCTGACAGCTTTTTTAGAGACGTCCGTTCCTCTATAACTTAATTGCCAACTGTGCTTTTCCTCATCCTAGTGTCCAAATGCTTAGCGATCATCAGATGATTCTGCTCTTACATCAGTACGTCTTTATACATCTTCCTTCCACACTAATTTCTCTATACGATTCTTTTAAATTTGAGTGTGCACTTCATCATTTCTAAACTTACAATTTAATCCCTGATTCCAGAGTATCTGTCTGACCATGGTGTAATCCAGATGGTATCTCCTCGTGTGTCTGGGCCTTTTTGACGCAATCGTTCATCTCTTACGGTTCTTGAACGTCGTATTTGCTGTTACTGGCTGAATTTTATTGCCCAACGCAATAAATTTTCGTCCTTCTTCATTCCCGAGAGTCCTAATACTCCCATCGCCTTTATTCTATTCGTTCCACTACAACCGCATTCAAATCCACCATGATTATTAATTTTCATCTCCCTTTACGTATTGAATAAGCCGTTAATATCCTCATACTCGTATACTAGCTCTATCTATTTATCTTCCGCTTGCGACGTCGAGATTTATACATTAATTGTTGTTGTCGAAGGAAGTTTACTATTGATTCCGTTGAGAACTAACCTAACACTGAACTCTTCACTGTAGCTTAATCTCTTCCCTGCGTTCCTATTCATAAAAAATCCGTCAATCCCTGTTAATATTTTCTATTGCTGTTGATGTTACTGTATATTAGTCTGGACAAAAATCATTGTCTTCTTTCCACTTCACTGCACTGTCGTCCGCTACATCTAGACTGAGCCTTAGCATTTCCCTTTTCAGATTTCCTAAATTCAGACATCCCTTGCTCCGACTAGTAGAGTGTTATCTCTTGAGTGGTTATTCCATCTTTTCGTCATGGCTACTTCCCTCTTGGCAGTGCACGCCTGCAGATACGAATGGAAACTAATCCGGAATCTTTTACCAGTGACACCTATGAGAAATGAGCTTCTCCTGGAGAATACAGTGTTGAAACAACTTACGAGAATGCAGCCTGGTTATGTCACTGACAGTCGCCAACGTTTCGACAGGAGCAAATCCTCCCATTTTCAGTGCTTAACTGCAATAACGACGCGCTGTGCAAGTGCATTTAAAAACACGGATTTCCGAGAAACTTTGACAAGATAGCTCAAACACGCCAAGACAGCAAGATTCCATGCCGAATTTAAACAAAAACCACCATCCCAATCTATAATTGCTTGCTAATTTAATTTCCACAGCTTCCTTTATAACACTAGCCTGACAGCAATTAGTGGATGCCACTGTTATTACGTTCCACAGGATGACCGTTGCCAAGACACTGTTCAGCAAGACGGTTTTGCTCGGAGTATCTGACGCTTATGCTCATCACACTGGCCCTGCTAATATCTGTAATATGCCACAACTACAAGGAATACGGTAGATACTAGCCTTACGCAAACGAAGACCATTGTTTACGGAACCGAAAAAGACCCTGATCTTAGAAGGTCGTCGAAAAATACACTTCACATCATATTTCTGCAATCCTATACGAAATGCTGCCAGCGGAAAGCCCGTTCGGGCTGAGCCGGATAATGAAAAGTATCACCCTGGAGATACAAGTCAATGTGTGTAAGATTCCTAGAACGGCACGCCCCAACGTACCATCAACCATCCTCCTGAAGCATCAATGTAGGGCAGACAGGATGACTGAATTCAGGTGTACTAAAAAGTCAGTTATAATCTTATTGACATGAGGCCAAACAATAAAAGCGTAGTCTACATATCCGAAAAGAGCACGCAGGTATCAAAGCCTCCGACTCCAAGGCAGGTTCTCCGAAGTCTTCGGCACACACTTTGGCAACAACAGGTGACAACAGGCTTCCCATCACTACTCCATCGGTCTGCTCATAGTGCTTGTCATTGAATAAAACGTAAGTGGAAGTCAACACATCTCGAAATCGGTACGGTTATCCAGCGCCAAACCTAACCTCGATCAACCGTAACGAATCAGCAGAATACGAGTGAAGAGCGAGGTCACATCAAGACTTACTGGATTATCAAAGTCATTCAAACGCATAGCCTCTGATCGACGTAAAGATACCAGGCGGGTTCTTCATGTGATGCTCACACCGATCTACCCTATAGAGTTCAACAGAGTGCAAAAGTGTGTCGCTACACAATTTATTGGAGCAACGATGTTACAATTGGGCTAAAAGGAACGCAGCGAGATCATATAATATACGGGGAATAGCGCAATGAGAATTAATACTGTTGATGGTCTCTTGCGGTAAGTAACGTTCCTTCTCCCCAAGAATCCCAAGAATTTAACTGTCCACTTCTTCTATCTGGTGGTCATTGTATGTTAGGCATATACTCGTGGGATACCCCTTACAAGTTCTGAACTGCATGTAGTATGTTTTTTCGAAGTTTACTGACATAGAATTGGCTAGGAACCAGTGATTAATGGCCACAAATATTCTATTAGACGAACTTTCGAAGACTACACTTGATTTACTATTTATTGCAATGTTTGTATCATCAACAAACAAAACGAACTTGGCATTGGGTAATGTTACTGATGAAAGGTAATTGATATAACACAAGAAAAAGTATGGGCCCTAAAATGGAATCTTGTGGGACCCCACATGTAATTAAGTCTCTAGATCATGCAGTATTAGTTGGAAGCGACCTTACACTACCGAGTATAGCCTGGGACGTCTATGGACTCATTGCACGAGGTACAGACAGACTGTCTTGTGAAGCTGCTTTCAGCACGTTTTCCGAAAGCTGTATACAGCAGCAAATTCGACAGCACACACGCAGTGGAATTATTTTAGACCCTGCAGCTACTAACAAGCCTGGTGTAATCGACGGCGTATGTATAGAGACAGGAATTATATACCATGACGTCACACACATCGATCAAGAATGCCAGCAGAGTATTTCTGCTGGAAAGAGCATACAAGCAGTTATTAGTATTCCACTTAGACAATGAACTGACATCATTTAGATCCCGTATTATGGGCCATAGGTATTACAGGCGATGATTAAACGGTCTGTAAATCATGATTCTGGATAAGTATGAGCCTAGTAAGTCGATTATGGAATGAAAAGACCCACCATGGTTTAAGAAGGAAATTCGAAAAATGCTGATGAAGCAGAGCCTGTAGCACTCTCGGTTTAAAGAATGCGCAAATGATGACATGTTCAAGTTAATAGAAATTCGTGGGTGTGCAGTGTGCAAAAAAGGTCGACGCGCGGAAGTTACTACTACTACTACCGTCATACGTTCGCAAAAGGTCCTCTGAGAACCCGAGAAAATTTTGGTCCACCTTCAAGTCGCTTTGTGGCTCTAAAGCTTATGTCCAGTCACTCGTTGACCAATGTGCTGTGGAAGTAGAAGATAGCAAAAGTAAAGCCGAAGTTTTAAATTTCTCATTTAAGAAATCTTCCACGCCAGAGTATCATCAAACATTCCGTCGTTGGACATCGCATGGCTCCCTTGTGGAGCACTAGCAATAAGAATCTCTGGTGCACAGAACAACTGAAGGAGTTGAAAGCAAATGAGTCGCCAGGTCCTCCTTTATTGGTAATGTGGCATTGTAATCTCCCCACGGAAAATTACCCTCTACCACGCAATAATTAATAATGGTCAATCAAATCATCCACATTTATTTACGTTTGAAAAGTATCTGATCAGATTTTCTAGTAATATATGCGCCGACAGCTCGTCGATGCCAAGGTATTTTTCTAGTACGTTTATTCTTTGGAACAACAGAGGTACAGATATGTATGCTCCATGGTTATTATAGTGGGAGAAAGGAACAGCTTCGGAAGTATCGGTTGGAAGATTTTCGGATTGCTAAAAGAGATTTATTTACTCTTCTTCGCGCTAAAGCGAGCTAGGAAAGTTTGTGCCGCTAGCGTGATAGATAAAGAGAAAGAAAAAACCTGTAAAAGAAAATTACATGAGACTTGGAACCAACAGAAAACGGAACATGTACGGAAATGGATTCAATATACAATTTTCCTCAGAAATTAGGTTTGTGACCATTTTATTCTAGAGTGAATGATGAATGAGTTCTCTGTCTGAATCACTGATGATTGTCTGGGCCCTGTAATTAATTGGGAAGTTTCAGCTGTGACGAAGAGAGCCTGCAATCTCTGAGTTTTTATAAATCGTCCAAAAAGGCTTCGTCCACATCTGAAATTTTAGATCTGTCGTAAACTGAACGAATTGTTCAAACGATCGATTTTCCCAACTGAATGCAGCGCTTAATAATAATAACAAATGTAAAGATCTTTTCCAGCAAGCCAGCCGCTGAACATTAAGACGAAGGGCTCCACCCGAGATTCTACTAGGCTGATTTCACGTAAATAATATAGTTAAACTGAACACAGATAAAGAACAGAGAGAGAGAGAGAGAGAGAGCGAATGAAATTCGAGAAATTACTCAGAATCCTCCATTAGCATAGTTGTTTGTCTGTCTTTTCACGGATCATCCTAATAAGAAAACACGAAGCCCTGACTTTATTGCACCGATTTATGTGTGAGGGTGAAAGAGCGATAAAGGCGACAGATACACTTCTGTACAGACAAAACATTACACCAAGTTAGCGGCAAGCTGCATTCATATAGACTTTCATCATTTACAGAGTAGAATTCATTATAGCACGAAACAAGCAAACTAGAGACTGTCTCAATGAACGATTCTCGAATTAGTCCTCTTGTCCATTCGCTGTTTTTAAAAGCTCCACAAGTTCCCTAAAGGTTTTTTTTCTCTTATTGTCTCTTATAAAGTTGCTAAAACATGTCTCTGCTCCATGTGAATCTCACTCCATCAAAGACCATTTCTGTAACATTTTACATTTTCATCGAGGTCTGTAGGTTTGCCAAGAATAAATTTGTCCAACGATTTAAAAAACTTCGCAGATTCGTTGATGAATCGATTCTTGACTGGTGCAATTTATTGGTCGAAAATTTTCGAATATGATTTTCTGAAAAATTGTTGAGGCTTAAATTTTTCTATGTACATCGTTTACTTTTCAGTCCAGTTGTATGTATTTGTACGGTGTAACTAGTTTTGATCTCCCTGGATCGTCTCCAAATCGATGTAGTTGCGTTAGGAACCCATCGAGTGAGTATTGCAACCACACATCAGAATTCTGATGTACCAGGAAATCCATTAGCCGAGGTAAAGTCAAACGAATTCCGACGAAAAATAATCTCAATAATTCTTTTTGAATAGTAAAACTGGTGTCCAATGCGTCAGCTAACAAGCGCTTAAGAGTCTGAAAAATAATATAATGCTTCTCTGTGCCATTTCACTTCCGTCCGTTTTTTAGATTGGTCACAGATATTTTCATAAATGCATGAGCTCGTTCATTGAGAGAACGTTGACGGAACTTCTTTCTCAATCAAAGTAACCTGCTCTCTCGTTTGGAACCACAAAGTTTCCAAACGTGCGCCAGCATCTGCACCAGCAAGTTAGGTTAGTCGTGCTCCATCAATTGCCATTTAGTAGAGAGTGTGCGAAGGTAGGAGTGAATTGAGGTCAGTCGAGTGAACATGTTAATGAAAGAGTTGTGAGTCACAAATACGTGAAGTTGAACTATACGGTTTTTAATAGAGCGTTGAGAGATATGTTTCGTTGGAATAAGAATGATGGATAGTCCGTGCTTTTTAGAGTGAATGAATATTGGGAATTTGTCAGTTCCATCAGACTGAATGAGCGCGATACGGTTAGGTGAGCTTTTTCTGTTTGGAAGTTCCATAAACTAAGTTAAAGAAGACTACCTTTTGTTTCAGAAGAACGTTGGCAACATTTAAGATAAATTTACTAGTAAATGTAAGTCACGTTAGACACAGCTAGACTACAGTTTAGTTGCGTATGCTATCATGGATGAAGTTAGTCTCTCTTCCTGTACTACAATAAATAATAATTCACATCACTGTCAGATCTTTTAACATTACGGGGATGAGAGCTTAGATAATCAAGTGGTATCTACATTAGAAAGCCACTGTATTCGTCAAAATTCCACACTAACTTCCAAATCCGTTCTTTGAACTTTCTAGCCTTGTGCACATCATTGAGCTAGCGTTGCGTAGGACTGCTAAAGAGAGGAAAACAGCTACATAGAATTACATATAATTTAGATGAAATGCAACGTACCAGCTGTGTTGTGAGAACCTGTCACTTCCTTCAACAGAGATGATCTAACCTGTCGGTGCTTGCCTTCTCGGACACATTCCGTGATCCACCAGTCCTGAAGTTACTGAGTCTTTTGAGCGCATGGTAGTAGTTGACTACCACCCGGATCTTCAGGGTCACTCGCGAATTTTGCTGCCCATTCCAAGTTGAGCTCGATCGAGCCACAAAAATACGGCCGTCGATATGCTCGAATGAAACATGCGTTGGAGTACATTCACTAGTGTGACTTGATGGTGAGGCTCGGATACAGCCCGCTTGGCAGCACCTCGTTTTGTATGCACAGGCCACGGTAGCTTTTCTGTTATATACAGTAGTTAAGAATTGCGTTGAAATCAGGGTGGTCTTGGTTCTTTACTAGACTCATTTCATAAAATCTGGGTTCCCAGTTTGACTACGTACGACGTCGCTAAAGATGCTTCTGCAGCAACAGTCAACATCAGACTTTCAGACGCGCTCTTGCACGAACACTATACACCTCAGACTAGGATGGTCATCATGAAACATCAGGGCCTGTACGGTATAAAACCACATTAACGCTTATCTGAGACTTTCTTTACCAGGTTTTGGTGATATCCTTGACGTACACTGAAAATAGGTCGATGAACCTATTACTCAAGTAATATACTGCATTCAGCTTCCTGTGGCAGTGAGTTGAGCTTGTCAGGCTCTCACAAAGCCCGCTTGGCAGCAATATCGGGCTGGAGTTGTGAATACAGTGGCTAGTGTCTTTGTATGCTTATGGTAGGGTTGTTGTAATGGCCCAGGCGGTAACCAGAAGTAAAAGTAATGGTTGTGAGGGCTATTCGGAAAGTACGGTCCCATTTTTCATGAAATGGAAAACACAGTGAAAACGAGAAACGTTTTATTTGCAACACTTATCTACAGACCCCACCTACCTCTCTACATAGTCGCCGCTCAGACTGAGACATATGTCTTAACATAGTACCAACTTTCCAGTACCGTCGCCGTATAAGTCAGCGCCTGTACTTTCTGCCAATTCTCTACATATACCTGCAGCTTTCAGTTGTGCCAAAATGTTGTCTTCATATCAAGCGGTTGATGTGAGCAGAGAGTGATAATGAGAGGGAGCCAAATACGAGCTATATGGTGAAAGATCATACACTTCCAATTGAAAACTCTGCAGAAGCGTCCTGATTGCACCTGCAAGGTGCGGCAGAGAACTATCATTTAGGTGGAAATGAATGATTCTTACATTGTGTGACCTGCTTGAAATCAGGCGAAAATGTCCACAAGCCATTCATACTTGGCGGGAGACTAGGTTATGTGGGCATCTGTGTTGACTGTCTGTGCTCACTGGCCGCTCACACTGAAAAGAGTGACTTGACGAGATCGAAGGTTGTACTAGAGACACTGTCCAACACATCTATGCAAAGCTTTATTGGATTTCCACTACGGTTTCCATATCGCGATCGATCGGACCTTACTTTCCGAACAGCCTTCGTTTCATGCTGACCTCCAGAAAGTAGCTGTAGTGCCCCACATCAGACATCGCACTGATGGGTTGAAAATTAGAATGATACCCCTGCAATCTACAAAGTTTGCTACGGATAAGTTCCTAAATCTGATGCTCCAACACAGATTCCCCATTTTGGAAATGTAATTATGGCATGGAAACTTTCGTTCTTATCACATGGAGTCTAACACCATACTGAAAGAAATACACAGTGGGTAGTAATGTCCCTCTCGAAAAACATCCACATATATTTATGAGTAAAACCTAAATTCCTAGGGTTTGGTAAGTCGTCAGTTTGTTAGATACCTCCGTTCGACAATTAACACTAACGTACAGTGCAGCACATGAGTTGGGATGCGCCTTTGGGACACGCACTATCTCCTTCAGGAAGACACTGACTTACTAACGTCCAGCACAATATCTCACGTACTTTTCCTGACATCCTCTTTGTCAGGCGAACTGTAGCCTAGTTTGAATTCGCACACTAGTCATTAAAAAGAAAGGATTCAAATAAGACGATTCGTAGTTTGCCACCTTCTTGCAACTAAATAACGTTATTTGTTTCGGCTTATATATTATTAGCGTTACTGATTCTGGTTTTGTTTCTAACGAAATCCTGATTGACTCGGCTTTGTAATCTGCTTTCCTTTCAGTTGGTATTGTCATATTTCACTGTTATGAATTATGTATATAGGTTGTTGTGGTCTTCAGTCTAGAGATTGGTTTGATGCAGCTCTCCATGCTACTCTATCGTGTACAAGCTTCTTCATCTGGGAATAACTGCTGCATGCTTGTAACTCTGCTTAGGGTATTCATCTCTTGGTCTCTACGATTTTTATCTTCCACGCTGCCCTCCAATACTAAATTGGTGATATCCTCATGCCTCAGAACATGCCATATCAACAGATCCCTTCTATTAGTCAAGTTGAGCCACAAATTTCTCTTCTCTCCAATTATATTCAGTACTTCCTCGTTAGTTACATGATGCCTGCCCCAATAGCTGAGTGGTCAGAATGACGGATTGCCGTCCTGCGGTCCCGCGTTCGATTACCGGGTGGGTCGGGGATTTTCTCCTCCGCTCAGGGACTGGGTGTCATGTTGTCTTCATCATCAATTCATTCCCATCCGGGGCGCAGGTCGCCCAATGTGGCGTCGAATACAATAAGACCTGCACCAAGGCGGCCGGACCTGCTCCGTAAGGAGTCTCCCGACCAAAGGCGCCAAACGCTCATTTCATGTAGTTACGTAGTCTACCCATCTAATCTTCAGCATTCTTCTGTAGCACCACGTTTCATCCATGGTTCACTTCCATTCAGGGCAACACTCCATACAGAAAAAACTCCCTGATACTTAAATCTACACTCGAAGTTAACAAATTCCTCTTCTTCAGAAACGCATTCCTTGCCATTGCCAGTGTAAATTTTATATCCTCTCTACTTCGTCCATCCTCAGTTATTATGCTGCCTAAATACCAAAACTCCTGTACTACTTTAAGTGTCTCATTTCCTAATCTAATTCCCTCAGCATCACCCAACTTAATTCGGCGACATTCCATTATCCTGGTTTTGCTTTTGTTGATGATCATCTTATATCCTTCTTTCAAGACACTGTCCATTCCGTTAAACTGCTCTTTCGGGTCCTTCGCTGTCTCAGATAAAAGTAGAGTGTCATCGGAAACCTGAAAGTTTTTATTTCTTCTCCATGGATTTTAATTCCTATCCCGAAGTTTTCTTTAGTTTCCTTTACTGCTTGTTCAGTATACAATTTGAATAACATCGGGGATAGGCTACAACCCTGTATCGCTACCTTCCCTAACACTGCTTCTCTTTCGTGCCCGACGACTCGTATAACTGCCATCTGTTTTCTATATAAATTATAAATAGCCTTTCGCTCCCTGTATTTCAAACCTGCCACCTTCAGAATTTGAAAGAGGGTATTCCAGTCAACACTGTCAAAAGCTTTCTCTAAGTCTACGAATGCTTGAAACGTAGGTTAGCCTTTCTTTAATCGAACTTCTAAGACAAGTCGTAGGGTAAGTATTGCATCACGTGTTCCAACATTTCTCCGGAATCTAAATTAATCTTCCCCGAGGTCGGCTTATACCATTTTTTCCATTCGTCTGTACACAATTATTATGAGTATTTGGCAGCCTTGACTTATTAAACTAATAGTCAGTAGTTTTCACATCTGTCAACACCTGCTTTCTTTGGGATTGGAGTTATAACGTCTGGAGTTATTTCGCCTGTCTCATAGATCTTGCTCACCAGTAGGAATAGTTTTGTCACGGCTGGCTCTCCCAATGCTATCAGTAGCTCTAACGGAATGTTGCTACGCCCGATGCTTTGTTTCTACTTAGATGTCTCAGTGCCCTGTCAAATTCCTCAGGCAATGTCATATCTCAAATTTCATCTTCATATACGTTTTCTTCCATTTCCATAATACTGCCCTCACATACCTTGCATTTCTGTAAAATTTCTATATATTCTTTCCCTTCGTCGCTTAGAATTGGTTTTCCATCTGAGCTCTTGATATTCGTACAGGTGGTTCTCTTTTCTCCAAAGGTCTTCTTAATTTTCCTGTATGCAGTATCTACCCTACCCCTAGTGATATATGCCTCTTCATCCATAGATTTGTCCTCTAGCCATCCCCACTTAACCATTTTGCTCTTCAGTCGATCTCATTTAGACGTTTGTACTTCATTTTCCCTGTTCATTTACTTCATTTTATATTTTCTCCTTTTCTCAATTAAATTCAGTATCTCTCCTATTACCCTAGGATTTCTACTAGCCCTCGCGTTTTTACCTACTTGATCCTCTGCTGACTTAACTTTTTCATCTCTCAAAGCTACCCATTCATCTTCTGCTGTATTTCTTTACCCCATATTTGTCAGTTGTTCCCTAATGATCTGTCTGAACCTCCTTAGAACATATGGTTCTTTCAGTTTATCCATGTCGCATCTCCCTAAATGCCAACCTTTTTCAATTTCTTCAGGTTTAATCTACAACCCATAACCAACATTTTTGCCAAACTCCATATCTTCCCCTGGAAATGTCTTACAACTTAAAATCTGGTTCCTAAATCTCTCTTACGATTATGTAATCTATCTGGAACCTTCCAGTGTCTGCTGGCCTCTTCCACGCATATAACCTTCTTCACCATTCTCAAAGCAAGTATTAGCTACGATTAAGTTATGCTCTGTGCAAGATACTACCAGGCGGCTTCCTCTTTCATTTCTTTCCCCCAGTCTATATTTACCCACTACTTTTCCTTCTCTTCTTTTTTTTACTATCGAATTCCAGTCCCCCATGACAATTAAATTTTCGTTTCTCTTCACTATCACAAAAATTTCTTTCATCTCATCCTACATTTCTTAAATCTCTTCGTCATCTGCGGAGCTATTTGGCATATAAAGTTGTACTACTGTGGTAGGCGTTGGCTTCGTGTCTATATTGGCTACAATAATGCGTTCATTATGCTGTTCGTAGAAGCTTACCTGCGTTCCTATTTTCTTATTTGTTATTAAAACCTACTCCCGCTCTACCCCTATTTCATTTTGTATTTTTGACCCTGTATTAACCTGGCCGAAAGTCTTATTCTTCCTGCCACCGAACTTCACTAATTCCCACTGTATCTAACTTTAACCTATCCATTTCGCTTTTTAAATTTTGTAACCTAACTACCCGATTAAGGGATCTGACATTCCAAGCTCCGATCCGTAGATCGAGTTGTGTTCCTCCTGATAGCGGTGTCCTCCTGAGTAGTCTCCGTATGGGACTATTTTACCTCAGGATTATTTCACCCAAGATGGCGCCATCATCATATAACCATACCGTAAAGCTGCATGCCCTCGAGGAAATTACGGCTGTAGCTTTCAGCCGTACGCAGTACCATAACAGCAAGGCCGTTTTGGTTAATTTTAAAATTTTACTGACCAGTCAATCGTCCAGACTGTCGCCCTTGCCACTACTGAAAAGGCTGTTGCCCCTCTTCTGGAACCACACGTTTGTCTGGTCTCTCAATATATACGCCTCCTTTGTGGTTGCACCTGCGGTATGGGTATTGCTGAGGCACGCAAGCCTCCTCACCAACAGGATGGTCCATGGTTCATGTATAACTCCTGGCCAAAGCCCGAAGACCAGCCAGGTCGCGAACTGGCCGGACATTTCGGACTTCGGCCAAGAGGATTCGCCAAAGTCCGATTACTTGAAACAATCGGCGTACATCCTACTGCGGCCAGCCATTTCGGGATTTGGCCAAATCATGATGTGACTGCACAAACGTTGCAAAGTCCCGCGCTAAATCGCACTGCGTACTGTGATAAGGGAACAATGAATGGTTGGCAACACTTCTTTCGCTTTCATTTTTAACTGTATAGTGCATGCTTTTTTTGAGAAGGTGCTGCCTCTACGCCTTGTTTTACTTCGTGACAAATTGGATTAATTACGAGTACTGTTACGTTTTCCGGTATTTTTGTTTGTGGTATTTGTGCATCTTTCAGATGTGGTTGGGGAACGTAGTTTCATTACGTGAGCGGGTGCTTTGTTTGACTGTTTTATTTGCTCTCACTTCACCCGTTTGTGAAGTTTCGTGAAATATAATGTACCGCCAACTTCTCCTCCCCACCGTCACCTGAGGTCTACCCAGGTCAACTAAAACTGAAAATACATTTACTAAACATATTTAAAGCTTGTCTTTCAGGTATTACATATCTTCCGTGAAAGCGGACGAGAAAATAATAACTACAATATTTTAAGGTGAGTTTAATTAAACTGATTGCCCGCAGGGTAGACGAACGGTCTAGCTCGACTTGCCACGGTTCGCGCGGCTCCCCCCGTCAGAGGTTCGAGTCCTCCCTTGCGCATGGGTGTGTGTGTTGCCCTTAGCGTATGATTGTTTAAACTAGATGTAGTAGTGAGTTAGCCCATGAACCGATGACCTCAGCAGTTTGCTCCCATAGGAACTAACCACGAATTTCCAAAAAAAAAAAAAAAAAAAAAAAAAAAAAAAAAAAAAAAAAAAAAAAAAAAAAATTATTGATTGTCTTAACAGCAGCCAAATGGCTCTCTACGATCGCACATTTTTGAAAATAATTTCATCAAATAAGTAAATACAAATTAGGTTTCGACACCGCCTTCCCTTAGTCCTCACTCATTCCATCGTCATTCGTGCGCTTCCTCTACTGTAAGCTGTAAACACGCTCTACTAACTAACATTAGAAAAGACAAGTAAATTGAAAAGCTTTATATCTGTTTCAAACATTGATTAAAACGCTTCAATAAAAACACGTTTTTATTGAGAAACTGAATTAAACAATTTTTTAAGACATGAAAACATCTCAGATTAAATTCACCAACCCTGAATAAGCCCTAATATTCATGTTCATAACCGTCGGACAGACTGACCAAAAGGTTCCTGAAAGTAGAAGGCCTAATTTTTTTAAGATATCGCTAAGAAACGGACCTTTTACTGACAGAGTAATGTCACTGAACCTTACAATTGATACGAAATAACACATTGTTTTTACCGTCTTCCGAGCCTAATCGTTACATATCTTCTCAATTTCTAAATTTATATGATCGCTGAAGAGAATTCTTGTCAGTGAACTTCAGCTCAGCTTCGCTTCACAAAAGATTAACCTGTCTCTGGAATGTTTGTTTCGAACTGCCAGCAGGCCACTATCGCACACATTATAAATGTTTTTGTACAAATTCATTTTAAACACAGTACATTTGTGAGTTGTAGATTATCGCGACTCTTTCTCAACTGACATGCGAGGCTTCTTTCGCAGTGGGAGGGAACTTCCTAACTGAAATCTGGCACATTTGTGGCACGCCTTACACATCGGGGAATGCCGGGCATACGTATGTATACTACATTCAGTTCAAAACCCAGTGTACATAAAAACTGGTACGTATTTTAATAATGTCTATGCTCGGGATTAATTTTACAAAACAAAATGTTAATGTTTATAATAGTGAGAGTTTTCTGAACTGAAAAGTTAAAATGAGATTTCAGTTTACCTTCCCCTTTAATTGAGAATTAATGAGATTTTGTCGGACTAATGTTCTCCATTTTGAGATCACGTAATTTATGGATGTGACCTAAATCAGTAATCAAACATATCAATACCAGCTATTTGATAGTAGAACCTAGGTTGATCACATGTAATGGCATTCAATTTGAATTATTGGGATCATTCTTCTGTAGGTTGACCCATGGCTACTTCATACGGGAGAGATATTTACTTTGTATGTACGCTTACGCAAACCCTGTCAAACTGAACTGTCTAGTCCATAGAAAGGTGTAGTTTTTAAACGCCTAATACTTAAAGAATTTAATTCAAGATGTCAGGTAGATGTGATACACATGCAAAGTACAAGACAAGTTCATATTCAGTCACCAAGATAACTTAACCCAATTTGTATTAGTGTGACACCTGAAAAGCTAAAGAGCAAACGAAGTTGCTTACTATTTTCTTGACATCTTTACCATTGTAGGTGCTCCAAGTGTGATGTAGTCAGATGACGATAGAGAGTTTTCGAACTAAGTTAAAAATGAGCTAAATAACATGTGGTCTTAACTGAAATTGGTATAATGGAGACGCAGACACAACCAAAGCCAAGGTTCCATCGAACGGGTCAACCAGAACGTACAAAGTACGATAATAACTCGTGTGCAGACAAATAATTCAGCACATTGGGCTGAGACGCTTTGATTCATCCTATTCATGAAAAGTAGCTATTTTCATCAACGAATTCAGCCATTCGAGGCAATGTTTGGCTGTAGAGCAAAATTGGGGCTGAGTAGTTCATACCTGCCTAAATAAATTATTGATAACAGAGTGACAGAGGAAAACCTTGAGGAAGTTCTACAAGAAACGGAGGATGCTACAAATATAGTCATACTCCCAACAATGAAACTGACGCTTTGAAGGTCGAACCATCGGACAGTCGAGGCCAGTTACCTGACAATGGCAGGAAGGAAATTTTGGGTGTGGTTTGTAAAGAAGATTGTATTGCAGCTCATTGTTCTATATCCTGCGGCCAAGATGTGCATGCAATTTGTGGAAGATGTGGTGAAGCAGACCAAGGATAGGGAGGGAAAATTATTTGAAAACTACGTTATAAGGAACAACAAATTAGTAACAAGAGGGCAGGAGCTCACGGAAATTTGCAAGCATAAAGTACAAAGAGGCTTAAAAATTCAAATACAAAATTCCCACCTTTAACAATGTTCGTATCCGTATACCAGAAGTTGACATAGGCCACGAAGATCAAAGAACCTTTCTTGCAATTTTCATGAACCCCGAAGGCACTTTCTACTAGCTGAGAAGAGAACATGGTGGTCTTAAGCAACTATATTCGAAAAACGAGTTCTCTATGCTGCACGGGAATCTAGTCACGTTGGAATCCGTTGTCAACGAAGAAAACTCATTACGAACCTCATTGTCTTTACAGTCGCTGACCAGTGGCTAAGGATACAATCGATGCAACTGCTTTACTAAATGCGCCTCAAAGTAGCTGCAAATGGAGAAATAAAATATTGTCCAATTCCAAATATCATACAAGTATAACTTGTTGTAAAAAGTGAAAACCAACTGTATTAAACAGTTTGTAAAGCTAATAGATTGTATAAAGATTTTTTTTTATACGTCAGACTGATAAAATAGACTGCATACAGCTTGAAATTACACAAATTCATCCACTTTTTATCTTTCAATACTGGCCGATCTGTCTACGCTACTTCGCAAACTGGCCGGCGATATCCCGAACCCAAAAAATGATCAGACATTTGTCGGTCAATTTAAAGCGATCTTGGCCATATCTTGGCTTATACAGTTTGAAATTGTTTAGTGAAATCTACTTTGCTTCTTCCTTCGGAGTTTGACCAATTGGTCCCAGCCACATTGCAAGCTGGGCGGCTGAATCCCGAAATGAGGAAAAGATTGAATATTGGTTGTCCAATTTAAAGCGACATTGGCCACTTTGTGATTTGTCCGGCCAGTTTCCGCTTAGGCCGATTTCTTTTTATATATAGTGTGGTATCGATAGCTACGATGCCACGGCGTAGGTGTAAGTTCTTAGGGTGGCACTACGACTACGACACCGGTGACAGCGCGCTCTAGCCGGCGCTGTGCAGATCTAGCCGGCGCTGTGCAGCTCTACGAGCCCCGCTCCAGATTCTCCCCATTTTGATTACGAGGAGACGACCAAGCAACACTGGGCGAGCCACTATAGATTTAGTCAGTGTAACTTGATTGATGTAGAGCTTCGCACTTTCGTGCTACTCTCAGCCAAAGTTGTATATGTTCATACACCAGTAAAAGAGCACCAAGCATTTCACTTTTTCCTGCTCCTACTCACCTTCTACATTCGGCTTACCCTTCATTCAGACCCACGCGCCGGCTATCCAGGCGGGATACAAAATATAGTAGTGGAAATCAATATAAGGCAGGGTCCCGTGGAAGTAATAGATCAATGTCTGAAGCACTCATATATCGAATAAATACGAAAGTAGTAGATACATTTAAGACATAAAGTTTACACACGGATTTACCAAGTTTCTTTCATAATAGGAGTAAGGAAATAAGGTGCTTGCATTTCCTAGATGGAATTTTCCTGCACATACTCATGCCTGATTTCCACTAGCGTATATATTTCTCATTAAATTCAGTAGTTCGGAATATGGCAAGGGAACATCGCCTTTAAGAAACGTGATACGCGATGTGATTAGGGTGTGAAGATAAAATCAGAAAATCCCCCTTCCACTGACACTGCTTCGGATTCTTCCAGACCTGCTGGTGTAGGCACAACAAGAAGGCACGAGGCAGCGGGGCCCCAGCCGCTGATTGGGCCCCCGGCACAGTGTCTGCCCCCTTCCCTCTCCAGCAGGCGGCGCCCTGATTGCCGCGGCACGCTGGCCCGCTTCTGGCAGCAGTAATTGCCGCAGGGGGCCCGCACTTGCCGTATCGGCCATCTCCAGCGCTCCGCGCCACACTTATCACGTAATGGATGGCGGGCAGCCGCCGCCAGCCGCTCTCCGGCGAGGAGACACGCTGTTCTCCTGGGGCCACTTCTACGCAGTGGGACAGACCGGAGATAGTTGGCACAGAATTTAAGTTTCTTTATATATTTCCGATTTTCACCATGTCTTCAGCCGGTCGGTGTCTTGTCTACCTGTCTGATCGGTACAACGTTTTGCAATTGACTTTTTTCTAACTTCCCAATGAGCTAAATATTCGAAATTTTAAACGTGGGTCCAAACTGGATCACAATTCAATTTTAATTCGTTGCATTAATTGTTCAGCAGAAGTGGAGTGTGGGGGTCATAATGCCTGACATCTAGGCCTCCGTGCATAACCTGTCTGTTGTACAGTTGGTGTCAGGATGTGTTCGTGGGGGATATGTGCACATGGGCGTGGCTGAACACCGATGGGTTATGAGGAGATGGGTAGTGAGAGGATTGCAATGGGATGTCCACAAATGGGAGAAGAGTACATGGACAGATAGGAGTGGAAGGATTAGATTGGTAGAGAAAGGGGAGGGAGCAGGAGATGGACAGAGAGAGGGACGAGAAGGAGATGCCGAAAGAGAGATGGTAAGAAGAGATTGAGATAAAAGTGGAAGGAGGGGACGGTAGGTGAAAAGGGGGAGGAGAAAATGGCTATAGAGAGGTGGGAGGGAGAAGATCAGAGAAATCAGGAAGGGGCCATTGGCCAAAGAGAGGGGGAAGAGAGGGAATGTCAGCTGAGGAGCGGGAGAGAAACAATGGGGGGTGGGGGAAGAAGGACATGTTGGGAGAGTTCTTTTAAGAACTACAGTGTCCCTTAAACTAAAGTGAAAGGAACGCTATAGTCCAGGCCAGCAGCTCTCCTCTTCATCTACTTGGAACAAAACAAATATATATTTCACAAGACAACTCTGAGGAAAAAGAAATCAAGACCCCTGTCCCATCCCAAAACACAGTTTGAAAAGGTAGTAACTCAATTGTTGTAGAAAGAATGAATTGATAGACACCAGCTTCGAAATAATGCTGTTGAGTCATTGAAGCCGCCAGTGTTCATTGTTGTTAAAGATATTCAAGAAAGGAAACAGAGCTTAAATGTAAGAAAAAGGCAAAGGAGCAAAGAAGAAAATATATTCCAACTGGAGAATGAAAAAAACAATTATGCATGGGAATTGAAATATGACGTTTTCAGAATACCATGAAAATTAAATGATATTCAGGTTTCTTGAAACACTCCCACCAGTGGCCTTTTCTTTTTCTTCAATTCGGTGCTATCCCATTACCGATTTCCAGCCGCCTAGCGATTCATCAATTGATGGTAAAAATTTATTGATTGTCTGCATCAGTGTTACAGTCGTGTAGCTGTGACTAGATGTACAAACGAAACGTGTTAGCACTGAGTGTGGCGTGAATGATTCAGATTATGTGACAGATTTTGTTGCAATGCTTTCATCAATTACAATCCGTTGGTTGGATATTGATGTAAACAGTATACTGCAAAACATAACAAATGTGACATTACTTGTACTGCCCTTTATACACTTAGCCCCAGGTAACATGTTCCACATGCTTTAGAGAATAGCTAAAGTTATGCCAAAGAGCTGGGGTTGGGGAAGAGAATCTCTTCCTTCAGCTCTCGTAACACACACCGACGTCAGTAAGTAAGCATCTATTTCTATACTGCCAAAAACACATGTAGTAATGAGGCAAAATGAGATTTGCCATTTATAAAATCTGTTAAACAATGACTCTGAAATGTAATATAATTACAATTTTAACCCTGCAATTGCGATTGACATTTCATTCGTTTTATTTAACTAACATTGATGAACACTAGTGAGATAAATATTAAACCACACAACATTATTCTTTTATTTATTTAAAAATATTATTAATAATAAACTGCTAAGCTGTGGGGTATGTGGGAGGAAACATTGTGTTTGTGTGTGTGTGTGTGTGTGTGTGTGTGTGTGTGTGTGTGTGTTTAATAGAAGGAGAAAAAGTGTTCTGAATAATTGCGCCAATGGGGGAGAGTGAGAGAAAGAGAGAGATAGAGAGAGAGATAGAGAGGTTTTTACATCAGGTTCAATAAGAACTCTGTTTACACAGTTGAGTGCTGACCTAAAATGCTAATTTCTGTTGATGTTGCTTTCATGATGTGATTTACAATTACAGCTAATGTTGTAGGTTTTCTATAAATGAGAAATTTATGTTAGTTGTTATGACAGGTCGTGTTTAATTCAATAAAATTAATTCCTTGTTATGGTTGGTGTTTAGCTGTAAACTGTATTTTGGGATGTATATTATTAAGTTCCTCAGTTAAGCTGTTTTACTGGTTGTCCCGTTCTATAGTATCAAAGTGTCATCAACATAATGTTTATAATAAATTATCCTGTCATTTTTTATTTTGTTTATTTTGAAAACTTTGGTTTCTAGATTATCAAAGTAGATGCCAGCTAGCTGGTCAGCTAAGCTACTCCCCTTTGCTAGACCATCATTCTGAATATGGATTTTGTTGATAAGGGATATGCAGTTTGTGATAGCACCAATTCTCGCACATCCATTAGTTTACAGATTTCTACATCACTTAACTTCGTGTTGCAACAAGCTGCTTTTGATAAAACAGAGTGTTTCTGTTATGTGTATATTGGTGCAGGGGTTAACTGTGTCAAGGGAGTCGTAATGGATAAATGTTCTAAATGTTATTGGTCTGTCGTACAGGAAGGGTGCACTTCTCTGTGACCATACGAGATAAAGAATCAGTCTCATTCCGAGAACCAGGATTAAGAGACTAAAATTCCATCTTGGCTCTGTGAGTTAGTCAGAGACAGAGAATGAACTGTCAGTTCGCTTCATCTCTTGCAGTTCACTGGTTTCTTGGTGCCTCAGGACAATTAATGGCAAAAGTTACCGAAATTAAAAACATTAAAACCAAAGACAGCTTGAAAGCAAAGATGATGAATTAATATTTGTGCTGGGTATTGTTCCTAAGGTGGAACAGGTAGTTAGTTGTTATCGTATAGCGAATCCACATATCTAGAATACTTCCAGTGCACTGCAGAGTACATGTAGTTTCAAAACCTCCCTTTGGACCTTCGTTGTTGAGCAATGAAGTTTTCAGATTACAGGTGCGACAGATATTGACGGTCTGTGATGTGTTGCTCAACGAAGGCTAGTATGGACGGCTGTCCGCGCAGTCTCCTAATGTTTCGTGAATGATATTTTGGCAGCAGGACCTCATTCGGCCTGACACTTGCTGCAATCTTCCTATTAATTATGCATGCATACCCAGGGCAGTATTCCACACCAGTATCACACCGCGACATGCAAGTATATCATTCAAAGTGCTATCATCCTGGCACAGGTTGCGGTGCTTGAGATTAATTCGGTGCATCTTAACGTTCGTTGGTATGGTTCGGTCCATTGTCTTGTACTAGGTCGCTCTTCTTTCGAAGGATATGAACGGAGCATGGAGAGGGGATAGGCAAAATGATGAGAACAGTGATAGTAATGAGATGGTTGTGTTTGACGGTCAACAACGCAGGTAAGGCACGTGTCACGCTGGACAGTGCGTGTTCAGTACGAACTAGGCACCAGTGCAGGTTGTGTACGAGCAGTGCTCACTTAGTATTTGCATTCAGAGGCAGAGTTCGACGTGCGATGAAGGACCTAACAGAGTTCCAAAGAGGCAGGTTGTTGGGGCTCGATTACCTGGAGCATCAGTAACCACGAAATCCTACGTACTGAATGTGTGAAGAGCAACTGTTTCAACAATCATGACATCCTACACAAAACATGGAAATACATCAAGGTGTAAACATAATAGCGGGCTGAAATGAAAACTAAATGACAGAGATCGTTGTACACTAATACGAATTGTGTCAAAACAACACGGCGGGTTTAGTGACTGCAGAGCTCAGTAGATATCTTCGAAACCCCATATCTACCGACAGTGCCCGCCGAGAACGCCTGAAAGCGAATATTGACAGACGAAATGCTATACCGAAACAATAAGTGGCGACAACCAACGTTTAGAAGTGAAAAAGAGGGTTTCAGGAGCATAAATCCTGGACGGCTGATCAGTGGAAACACGTCATATGGTCCGACGAGTCTATGATTTCAATATTTCCAACATCGGGCCGGGCTTATGTCTGTAGAACGCCAAAAGAAGACTGTAATCCTGATTGCTTCATTCCAACGGTTACGTATGGTGATGAAAGTGTGATGCTGTGAGTGGCCATATCATGGTATTCTGCTCGTCCCATCATTAATCTCAAAGGCTGTGTTACAGCCAAAGATTATCTGAACATTTTAGGTGATCAGGTGCACCTCATGATTCAAATGCTTTTCCCTAACAATGATGTCATATTGCACGACGCTAATGCACCCATTAACACAGCCAGGACAGTACAATCGTGGTATGAGGTGCATGAAACGGAACAGTCCTCGGACTTGAACGTTATCGAACCATTGTGGGCGGCATTGGAGCGCAGACTCCGGAGCAGATTTCCGCCTCCCTTGTCGCTACAGGATTTAGTAGAGGTCTTGATCCAAGAGTGGTATAAAATACCACTGGAGACTATACAATCATTATATGTCAGTATTCCCGGAAGAACTGCAGCTGTATTATGGGCAAATGGAAGTCCAACCCTTTATTAATAAACCATTCCCAAGTAAGTACAGGTGTTCCCATTATTGTGCTTATCTCCTGGAAGTCTCGTCTCATAGTTTTCTACCCTCGACCCGGAAACATGTTTTTTACTGAATTTTGAGATGGGTCCCTTATTTCCAGAATGAGATTTTCACTCTGCAGCGGAGTGTGCGTTGATATGAATCTTCCTGGCACATTAAAACTGCGTGCCCGACTGAGACTCGAACTCGGGACCTTTGCCTTTCGCTGGCAAGTGCTCTACCATCTGAGCCACTGAAGCACGACTCACGCCCGGTCATCACAGCTTCACTTCTGCCAATATCTCGTCTCCTACCTTCCTTCTGAAATTAATGAGCCAAACAAACAGGAAGAAGGTTCATCTCTAGCAAGACGCCATATGCTTGAATATTTCTGGTACCTCAGCTGCAGATTTTTCAGCGCTCATATAACTTTAGGACTCTGTATCTCAATATGAAAAAAATGGACTTGTACCACTATTGAAATAAACCCTTCTTATGTGGATTTTTCGTGAGAAATTGTATGTTCGTAACCTTGGATAGAAGATTAAGTTAGTGCAGGTTCAAATAATTTCCTGCCCAAAATTATTCCAGCCATCTTACCACTTACCAGCTCCTTCCTAACAAAAATAATTACACTGACGTCAGCGTGCTTCATGGTGGAACCCCAGACATTACAGAAGTTGGGACATGGTTCATAGTAAGTTATGTGATTACTGGACAGCAATACATTCTTTGAACGTGCTTCTACGTTGGCCACAAGGTTGATAAGGAGTTCTTATGACAGAACGTTCCATTTCGCAGTACGACCATGCAACATTATGCTACGTCAAATCATAATTCCTGTAAGTGCACAGCATCATTGCTACAAATGTGCTGTTCACTTAGGGCTGTCACATATTTTCATGTTTACAATTTTTTCTGCTTGGTTAAGCGTTTATTATCACATTCTGACGTTTTCAAGTCAAGAATGGCGTATACGTTTTTGCTCAAATAGCACAAATGACATATGGAGTTGCAACAATAAATATGTTTCCGGAACGACGATTGTTCATGATCGAAAATGGATAAACAAATTGTAAGGCAGCAAAATGTGTATCAAGCATTCTCTAAGTGATGAGTCTCAGGTACCAAATAAATTAAATAATCGTTCTTGAAGTAGCGTAGAAAGTGGAGGAACGAACGCTTCAAAACACAGCAGTACGCTGAGAAAGCAACACTCATTAAATTCAGTCATATGAATTTACCACTAAATTCTCCTTTTCACATATTCACACATTCTTTCAAAAATAAGATCTTATCTGGTTCACATGGTGTTTCCAGTAGTGCATTAGGGATTTATTCTCATTGTAAATAGCCTAGTCTTATTTGGAATATATAATGCATCACTAAATGAAGGCATTTTTTCAGAGAGACTGTATTTAAGAAAGGCGGTGGGAGAGATTTCAATATCAACTGATGTGTTTCACTCCTGACATTATGTTCCAAAATTTCTGAAAAAGTGATTTATTCTAAAATACAGCAACAACCTCAGAAAATCTCAGTCCGGTTTTCAGAAGGGTTGCTGTACTGAGAATGCCACACCAGATTTTACAAGCATTAAATAATAAAACAGCGCCGGTTGGTATTTTCTCTGCGATCTCTCTAAGGCATCTGACTTTGTAAATCACAGAATACTCCTACATAAAATGTCGTTCTATGAGATTGATGGAATAGCAAACAAATGGATGATGACATATCTAACTAAAAGAACCCAGAAGGTTGTATTTAGTATTTCTACCAATGTAGACTAGGGGAATTATTCTGATTTATGAGAAATCACATATGGGGATTTTCAAGACTCAACCATAGGTCCATTATTCTTCCTCATATATGTAAACGATCATGTATCTAACATACAATAAGCAGAATTAAATCACTTTGTAAATGACACTACTATTTTTATGAATCCAAGAATTCACAGAGAAAGAGAAGAAATGGTGAACAATAACTTTGACCTTATCATTGATACGTTTTCTACGAATGAATTCACTCTCAAATTAAAAAAGACACAGAATATTCAGTTCCGTACATCCAGCTATACTACATCATGATTAGTGTCAGACTTGGTGTGCAAATAATAAATGTGGTGGAAACTTCAAAATTCTTAGGTTTCAGTATCGATGATAATGTTAACTGGAAAAAGCGCGTTTTGGTACCTCTAAAAAAAAACACTTCTGCATTTAGGATCATTACAAATCTTGGGGAGAGAAAAATGAGTAAATTGACATAATTTGCATATTTTCATTCAATAATTCCATATGGAATAATGCTCTGAGGTAACCCATCTCTAAGAAAGAAAGCCTTCATATCTCAAAAACGTGTTGTAAGGGTAAAATGTTGCGCTCATCCAGGATGATCTTGTAGACAACTGTTTAAGGAGTAGGGCATTCTGAATATTGAGTTACAGTATATTTATTCCGTCATGAAATCTGTTGTACTCATAAAAATTCACTGTGGTTCAAAAGAGACAGTGATGTATGAACTACAATATGAGAAGGAAAACTGACATTCACTATTCAGCATTAACATTGTCTTTACAAAAAGAAAGGTGTGCACGATGCTGCAACAAAAATTTTTGATCACTTACGTAGTGATATAAAATGTCTGACAGTCAGCAAAACGAAAATGGAAAACTAATTGAGTAAGTTACTCATTGATAA
Organism: Schistocerca americana; assembly: GCF_021461395.2. NCBI lineage: Eukaryota > Metazoa > Arthropoda > Insecta > Orthoptera > Acrididae > Schistocerca > Schistocerca americana. The sequence goes on along the minus strand of NC_060125.1, from coordinate 204,517,900 downwards.
ATACTTTTGTTTTTTAGGATACTTCCTATTATTGTAATGTGTAAAATGGGATGGGTGGGATTTACTAAGTGACATACGTTCTTTTTTTTAAAAAAAAAAATCTATCTCATAGATGTTCAGCATATTACACATTAATCTTCGATGTGAATATAAATAAATGACTCTTTCTACATCCATGCCATTTATGGTGGAATATTTTCCATGGAACATGTAACTAAATAACAGTTTTGTTTACAGTGACACAAACTCAAGAAACAACACTCGATCCCTGGAATGAGTGTGCTGCACTCCACGAGACACAACTGAGCGCTGATAACACAAAGAAAGATGTGGCCTGGTGATAGCTGCACCGTGATGTGTACAGGCAGACAGCCAGCCATGTACTATCCAGGCCTTACATGACTTAACTTCAGTGAGTGGGCAGAACCAGTGGATCTGTGGTGGTGAGGCAATTGGCACTGTGAGATGTAAGTGGGGCCAGCAGACCGTGTAATACATTGTAGAATAATGTTACGTCATCACTGAACAGTGTTTCTTCCATAAAACAACCATAGGATACAACCTCTAAGTTGTGGCTCTTTTCCCTGCGACATCCATCCATAGCAGCGTGTTAGTCTAACCACCTATGTGGGAGAGCCAGATGTTGGTTAGCTGTGTAGCAACATATTTTAGGTATGAACAAAGTGCCAGGACGTTTTATTGTTAACAAGAAATGAGGATGAACTGGAATTTACATCCCTCTAATAACAATTTAGTTCCATACAAGTTTCTCTCAGGAACATGTTGTAATTAATAGTATGTCTTCTCAAACTACCTGAAAGTGCCCTGCCGCCGTTGGATTAGCAGCTGCCAGCAGCAAGTCGTATACCCCTAGCTTACCTATTTGTTACATAGTTTAATTCTTAATTTCTTTGCGTGTTTTTGGATACTTGCATTGTTTAATTCTTAAATGTCGGGCGTATTATAGTATTTGAGAGTTGTAGCATCGCGCCTTAGTACCTAAATAGTGTAAATTCGCGTAGTCGTCTGTCTTCTGTTTTTGTTTTGAACGGCCAGTGTCGGTTGGTCACAGCCAGTGTGCTCCCTGCCGCCGTTGGATTAACAGCTGCAGCAGCATGTCGTATACCCCTAGCTTACTTATTTGTTACATAGTTTAATTCTTAATTTCTTTGCGTGTTTTTGGGTACTTGCATTGCTTAATTCTTAAATTTTGGGCGTATTATTATTTGAGAGTTGTAGCATCGAGCCTTAGTACCTGAATAGTAGATTCTTGTTCAAATTGCGTGTGAGTTTCGTATAGGAGGTGTAATATCGAGTTTTAGTTACTATATTCGTAAATTCAGGCAGATTGTAGCGCAGTCGTTAGGCATTTGTACAGGTTAGTTAATACATTCTTTGCGTGTTTCCCTTGCGTTATCTAGGCACGGACTCGTGTTTCAGTAACTGTTGTTCAACATCGATTAGAATGGACAGGGGCTGTGATTGCTGTGTTCGGATGAGGGCTGAGCTGCCATCCCTTCCCTCACAACTGCAAGCGGCACTGACTTCGGTCGCGCAGTTTGAGGCTGTTGCCAATGGGCACCACTGTGGGGAGCCGGACTTGGGTATCATGGGGATGTCAACCTCTTCCCGTCTGTCCCCAGATCAGTCTGCCGCTGTGGTTGCCCCGGTTGCTGCCCGCAGTGGGGCTGAGCCCTCGCCTGTGGTTGATTGGGAGGTCGTTCCAAGGCGTGGCAGGCAGCGAAAGACGTCCCTGGAGGCTGATCAGAAAGCCTCCCCGGTGCGTCTGACAAACAGATTTCAGGCACTGTCTCTGGCTGAGCCAGATGCAGCTGCCTGTCCAGTTTCAGAGGATGATTCTCAGCCTTCAAGGTCCGGGCAATCACAGAGGGTGGGCTTATTGGTAGTTGGGAGCTCCAATGTTAGGCGCGTAATGGGGCCCGTTAGGGATATGGCGGCTAAGGAAGGGAAGAAATCCAGTGTGCACTCCGTGTGCATTCCGCGTGGAGTCATTCCTGATGTGGAAGGGGTCCTTCCGGATGCCATGAAGAGCACACGGTGCAGCCAGCTGCAGGTGGTGGCACATGTCGGCACTAATGACGTGTGTCGATTTGGATCTGAGGAAATTCTCTCTGGACTCCAGCGGCTATCTGATTTGGTGAAGGCTGCCGGTCTTGCTTACGAGATGAAGGCAGAGCTCACCATCTGCAGCATCGTTGACAGAACCGACTGCGGACGTTTGGTGCAGAGCCTGGTGGAGGGTCTGAATCAGAGTCTCAGACGGTTTTGCGACCGTGTTGGTTGCAGATTCCTTGACTTGCGCCATAGGGTGGTGGGGTTTCGGGTTCCGCTGAATAGGTCAGGAGGTCACTACACTCAGCTGGCGGCTACACGGGTAGCGGAGGCTGTGTGGCGTGGACTGGGCGGTTTTTTAGGTTAGAAGGCCTCGGGAAAGTACGGGGTGGGCTGCAATCGCAAAGGGTGCATGGCAAATACAGGACGTGCTTGGATCAAGGATCAGTCGGAATAGTAGTTGTAAACTGTTGTAGTTGTGCTGGGAAAGTCCCTGAACTTCAAGCGCTAATAGAAAGCACAGAAGATGAAATAGTTATAGGTAAAGAAAGCTAGCTAAGGCCTGAAATAAGTTCTGCTGAAATTTTTACGAAATCTCAGACGGTGTTCAGGAAAGATAGATTAGGCAGAATTGGTGGTGGAGTGTTTGTGTCTTGCAGTAGTAGTTTATCTTGTAGTGAAGTCGTAGTAGATACTCCGTGCGAATTGGTATGAGTGGAGGTTATACTTAACAGCCGAACTAAGTTAATAATTGGCTCCTTCTACCGACCCTCAGACTCCAATGATATAGTTGCTGAACAGTTCAGAGATAATTTTTTGAGTCTCGTAACAAATAAATACCCCACTCATACGGTTATAGTTGGTGGAGACTTCAACCTTCCCTCGATATGTTGGCAAAAATACTTGTTCAAAACCGGTGGTAGGCAGAAAACATCTTTCGAGATTGTCCTAAATGCTTTCTCCGAAAATTATTTCGAGCAGTTAGTCCACGAACCTACGCGAATTATAAATGGTTGCGAAAACACGCTTGACCTCTTAGCCACAAACAATCCAGAGCTGACACAGAGCATCATGACTGATACAGGGATTAGTGATCACAAGGTCGTTGTAGCTAGGCTCAATACCGTTTCTTCCAAATCCACCGGAAACAAACGCAAAATAATTTTATTTAAAATTAGCGGATAAAATGTCACTAGAAGCCTTCCTAAGAGACAATCTCCATTCCTTCCGAACTGACTATGCAAATGTAGAAGAGACGTGGCACAAATTCAAAGATATAGTAGCAACAGCAATTGAGAGATTCATACCTCATAAATTGGTAAGAGATGGAACTGATCCCCCGTGGTACACAAAACAGGTCCGACCGCTGTTGCAGAGGCAACGGAGAAAGCATGCGAAGTTCAGAAGAACGCGAAATCCCGAAGATTGGCTAAAATTTACAGACACGCGAAATTTGGCACGGACTTCAATGCGAGATGCCTTTAATAGGTTCCACAACGAAACATTATCTCGAAATTTGGTAGATAATCCGAAGATATTCCGGTCGTATGTAAAGTACACAAGCAGCTAGACGCAGTCAATACCTTCGCTGCGCAGTGCCGATGGTACTGTTACCGACGGCTGTGCCGCTAAGGCGGATTTATAGAACGCAGTTTTCCGAAATTCCTTCACCAGGGAAGACGAATGGAATATTCCAGAATTTGAAACACGAACAGCTGCCACCATGAGTTTCTTAGAAGTAGATACCTTAGGGGTTGCGAAGCAACTCAAATCGCTTGATACGGGCAAGTCTTCAGGTCCAGATTGTATACCGATTAGGTTCCTTTCAGATTACGCTGATACAATAGCTCCCTACTTAGCAATCATATACAACCGCTCGCTCACCGATAGATCAGTACCTACAGATTGGAAATTTGCGCAGGTCGCACCAGTGTTTAAGAAGGGTAGCAGGAGTAATCCATCGAATTACAGACCTATATCATTGACGTTGGTTTGCAGTAGGGTTTTGGAGCATATAATGTATTCAAACATTGTGAATCACCTCGAAGGGAACGATCTATTGATGCGTAATCAGCATGGTTTCAGGAAACATCGTTCTTGTGCAACGCAGCTAGGTCTTTATTCGCACGAAGAAATGGTCGATATCGACAGGGGGTCTCAAGTTGATTCCGTATTTCTAGATTTCCTGAAAGCTTTTGACACCGTTCCTCACAAGCGACTTCTAATCAAGCTGCGGGCCTATGGGGTATCGTCTCAGTTGTGGATTCGTGATTTCCTGTCAGGAAGGTCGCAGATCGCAGTAATAGACGGCAAATCATCGAGTAAAACTGAAGTGGTATCAGGTGTTCCCCAGGGAAGCGTCCTGGGACCTCTGCTGTTCCTCATCTATATAAATGACCTGGGTGACAATCTGAGCTGTTCTCTTAGGTTGTTCGCAGATGATGCTGTAATTTACCGTCTAGTAAGGTCAACGGAAGACCAGTATCAGTTGCAAAGCGATTTAGAAAAGATTGCTGTATGGTGTGGCAGGTGGCAGTTGACGCTAAATAACGAAAAGTGTGAGGTGATCCACATGAGTTCCAAAAGAAATCCGTTGGAATTCGATTACTCGATAAATAGTACAATTCTCAAGGCTGTCAATTCAACTAAGTACCTGGGTGTAAAAATTACGAACAACTTCAGTTGGAAAGACCACATAGATAATATTGTAGGGAAGGTGAGCTAAAGTTTGCGTTTCATTGGCAGGACACTTAGAAGATGCAACAAGTCCATTAAAGAGACAGCTTACACTACACTCGTTCGTTCTCTGTTAGAATATTGCTGCGCGGTGTGGGATTGACGGAGGACATCGAAAGGGTGCAAAAAAGGGCAGCTCGTTTTTTATTATCACGTAATAGGGGAGAGAGTGTGGCAGATATGATACGCGAATTGGGATGGAAGTCATTAAAGCAAAGACGTTTTTCGTCGCGGCGAGATCTATTTACGAAATTTCAGTCACCAACTTTCTCTTCCGAATGCGAAAATATTTTGTTGAGCCCAACCTACATAGGTAGGAATGATCATCAAAATAAAATAAGAGAAATCAGAGCTCGAAAAGAAAGGTTTAGGGGTTCGTTTTTTCCCGCGCGCTGTTCGGGAGTGGGATGGTAGAGATATAGTATGATTGTGGTTCGATGAACCCTCTGCCAAGCACTTAAATGTGAATTGCAGAGTAGTCATGTAGATGTAGATGTAGAATTACCCAGGAGGCCTAATTGGAGCATAGTTCACTGTTTAATTAGGAACAGTTTCTTTTAACATAAAAGGAAAACTGATAGAAAAGAAAGAAGTCTTTCTCCAGTAATGTTAAATGTAAACATGGACATCCACTGAAGAACCAGGAAACCTAATATTTACCAACGTAATTGAAGAGCAAAATATTTTTACGAATACATAGTATTTTGTTCATAGTCTGTAGATGATACAGAGCAAATAATATAATTTGTAGAACATAGTTCTTACAGTAAACTGCAGCATTATAAGATTTTGAAACATTATGGAATGTAGTAAAGATAATTCCGCATAAAGAAAAGTGGAAAATGAAATCCTTCAAATGTTAGTATTCTATATGAACAGAGATAAACTTGTACAGTGGTCGAAATCAGCATAAAGGCATGGATATTTCTACAAAAACTAACATTGTCAACTAGAAAATTGTGCATAGTGTATATGCAATAGCATGAGATCCAGTATACTCACATATGCAGTAAAATGGTACCATAATTGATGTCTGTAGTACGGTATATAACAAGACATCAATGTTTCAGATAGTAATGGGTGTAACTCAGTACAAAGGTTGTTAGCGTGTGCCTATGTGCCTTTACTGTAGATAGAAAACAAACACCATTAGTGACAGCGCGTCTTGTGTAGATAAGACACAACTGTGACCATGCCAGGCGGTAAACAGAACAGTTACCACGATAAGGAAAATCAAAAATTGGTGCGTACAAGGAAACGGGACTCTTTAATTACCAAATCGCCAAGAAGATGAACCGCTCAAGTACACTTATTGGTAATTTCGCTACATTGGGTGCACACTACGGAAATAACATAGAATTTAGGCTGAGTAGAAAATTGAGGTATCGAAACAGTTCCTTTCGCACAAAGAAAGGGCCACAAAATAGGTATTCTCCTAAACTTGATGCTGATGAACAGTTGTCAATAATTACCATACGTGTACGGCAAATTTTGTAAAGTGACAAACATTTTCCATTGAAGAAACGACTGCAAAAACCTTCTCAAACACCCAAACGTAAACAAACTAAACCTAGAGAACGAATGATTAATGTTTCCACAAGGTAATCCAAATTTGCATATTTCTGCTACAATCAGAAGACGTTTGAACATAAAGGTATCGCTGTATGGCCCTGCCTTGCACGTAGCCCGGATGCGAACCCTTGTAAATTCGTTGGGAAAGAGCTGCAAAGCGTGTTTATCGAAATGGAAAGCAATTTGAGGCCGTATATGAGCTAAACATTGCAATATGACATGACTGGGTGATGTTTTCACTGAAAGAACTAACAAAATCAATGCCGAAGAACATTTTTGAGGTAATTTCGAAGAACGAAGTCCACAGAAAATTGTAAAAGTCCCATAACACTACGTTACAGTGAATACCTTTACAACAATTTCCACTCAGATAATGTTACTCGTTTTATGAGAGAAGCTATGTTACTCCATTATGACTGTTTATGTCTTATATGTATCTTGCACTTCCATAATAAATTCGATATAGTATGCTATAGACAATGTACTTTTGTGAGAGTCTAGCCTCTATAGTGATTTCCACTACTCTATGTAAAGCTGAACAAATTTCGAAATATGTGCAGACTCATTAAGCCAGACATTGTTGTTGTGGTCTTCAGTCCAGAGACTGGTTTGATGCAGCTCTCCATGCTACTCTATCCTATGCGAGGTTCTTCGTCTCCCAGTACCTACTGCAACCTACATACTTCTGAATCTGTTTCGTGTATCCCTCTCTTGGTCTCCCTCTACAATTTTTATCCTCCACGCTGCCCTTCAATACTAAATTGGTTATCCCTAGATGCCTCAGAATATGCTCTTCTATTAGTCAAGTTGTGCCACAAGGTCCTCTTCTCCCCGGTTGTATTCAATATATCCTCATTAGTTACGTGATCAACCCATCTAATCTTCGGCATTCTTCTGTAGCACCACATTTGGAAACCTTCTATTCTCTTCTTGTCCAAACTATTTATCGTCCACGTTTCACTTCCATACATTGCTACACTCCATACAAATACTTTCTGAAAAGACGTACTAAAATCTATAATCGATGTTGACAAAATTCTCTTCCTCAGAAACGCTTTCCTTGCCATTGCCAGTCTACATTTTATCTCCTCTCTACTTCGACCACCATCTGTAATTTTGCTCCCCAAATAGCAAAACTCATTTACTGCTTTAAACGTCTCATTTCCTAATCTGATTCCCTCAGCATCACCTGATTAAATCGACTACATTCCATTATGCTCATTTTACATTTGTTGATGTTCATCCTATATCCTCCTTTCAAGACACGGTCCATTCCGTTCAGCTGCTCTTCCAAGCCCTTTGCTGTCTCTGACAGATTTACAAAGTCATCGTCGAACCTCAATGTTTTTATTTCTTCTCCATTGATTCTGATTCCTACTCCAATTTTTCTTTTGTTTCCTTTACTGCTTGCTCAATACACAGATTGAACAACATCGGGGATAGGCTGCAACCCTGTCTCGCTCCCTTCCCAACCACGGCTTCCCTTTCGTGCCTTTCGACTGCCATCAGGTTTCTGTACAAATTGCAAAGCCAAGCCAGACATGATAGTTACAATATTTAACAGGTCTAATAAGGAGACTGCCTACACTACGCTTGTCCGTCCTCTTTTACAATACTGCTGTGCGGTGTGGGATCCTTACCAGATACGATTGGCGGAATACATAGGAAAATTTCAAAGAAAGGCAGGACGTTTTTTATTATCCCGAAATAAGGGAGAGAGTGTCACTGAAATGATACAGGGTTTGGGGTGGACATAATTGAAACACAGGCGTTTTTCGTTGCGGAGGAATATTCTCACGAGATGCCAATCATCAACTTTCTCCTCCGAATGCCAAAATATTTTGTTGACGCCGGCCTACATGGGGAGAAATAGTGACCCGGCAAAAATAAGGAAAAGCAGAGCTCGTACGGAAAGATATAGGTGTTCTTTCTTTCCGCACGCTATACGAGATTGGAACAATAGTGAATTGTGAAGGTGGTTCTATGAAACCTCTGCCACGCACTTAAATGTGATTTCCAGAGTATTCTTGAAGATGTAGCTGTAGAAGAAACAGATGACATGTACATCAATATTAAAAAGATTTGTGATTGCATTTCTTCTTAGTGACGGTTAGTTTTACGTAATATTTACACGAGAAGAATTATAATTTAAGGGATATAATAAAATTTGAGTCGCTAGAATGGATTAATTTTGTTAAATGAGAGGACAGTTTTTGGTTTCTTGCGAAGATGTTTAAGCTGAACTACATACAGTAAAGGAACAATGAACAACACTAGATGGTGCAAATACCTGCAGACATGACCAGATTTTGGTGTACTGACGGTAACCATGGCATGTGCTCCAAAGGCGGAGAGATAAAATCGACAAATAAATGTTAATCAGATCTTCATTATGGAATAAAGGTTCCTAAATGGACAGCACAAGGAGAAAAAAGATACTAACTAAAAGCTGTGGAAATAAGTTCACTAAGAAGGTAGATTTTAAAGTTTCTAGCATATTTTGTGCGTTGACATAATATACCCATATTTAGACAGTACCCTTTCATTTAGCGTACTCCTGAGATGCTAACATGATCTGAAACTGGTTATCTATACAGTGAAGGCACAACTCCTCATATGATAATGTGAAATAATCACAAAATATTCAGACAAAAGCAACTAATAATCATCTGAATTTAAACACGGTGTCTCAGAGAAACATTAAATTGGTTACCACAGCTCACGAGATATAATGAAAGAGGCGTTTACATTTGTTCTATAGCCTAGTTACCGGGGCCACCTAATGAATTTAGTGTCAAACAGACATGGTTGGCAACACTCCGATCTGAATATAGACGAAATCGTTGCAATCTACATCTACATCTACATCCATACTCTGCAAGCCACCTGACGGAGTGTGGCGGAGCGTACCGTGAGTACCTCAAAAATGTGTTCAAATGTGTTTGAAATCTTATGGGACTTAACTGCGAAGGTCATCAGTCCCTAAGCTTACACACTACTTAACCTAAATTATCGTAAGGACAAACACACACACCCATGCCCGAGGGAGAACTCGAACCTCCGCTGGGATCAGCCGCACAGCCCACGACTGCAGCGCCCCAGACCGCTCGGCTAATCCTGCGCGGCTTGAGTACCTCTATCGGTTCTGCAGTCTAATTCTCGCTAACTACTGTTGCTACTGTTGCACAACTTAATGAACTGTTCATTTTTGTATAAGATTTTCCACGGCGAACCTGAACACTGGATTCTCATGGATGATAAAGAGGAACTGTCTAAATCTGAATACATCATATTAAGCTACGAAGCAAAAGAATAGTGTACTATGAAGTTTTTTTCTGCTGTTGATAAAGAAGATGACGCTACAGATTTGAGCGACAAGGATTCTACTGACGAATGGGTTCTGAGTAAGGAAGATGCTGCTGCTGCTTCAGATATCGAAGATCCTGTTGGTTCCTGTAGCAATACTGAAGTTGAAAGAGAGTCAAGTCTTAATAGAAGCAATGAAAATGACATAGCTGACGGAAACAGTGAAGCGATTGTGTCTTCTACAGGCATTCTACATGGTAAAGATGAAACCAAATAGCGTAAGTGACCTTTTGGGACATGAAAGTTGCTGAAGCATAACGTATTGGAGGAATGGGCTGGTCCAACACTTACAATAAAAGTTTCTGATTGCTTCACTGTTAATGCGCAGCATTTTCCTTGCAAAGAAAAGACGAGATTTACTCGGTATATGCTCTCAAATCTACCAAATATGGCTTGAAAGTTTGATGGATTTTTCATTCGCGAAATTTTTATTCAATAAACGACCAAATTTATACAGGTAACTTGTCTTCAGGAAGAGAAACTGATCAAAAGGAGAGCATTGTAAATGATTTATGTGACCATTTCAAAGGTCCTGGGAGAAATACAGTCAATGACAATTTTTTAACTTCTCTGCCATCAGCAAGGCCATTGAAGCCTTGCGATTTGTCCTTAATTGATTGTCTGAAAAGAAACAAGATCTACAGCGCCAGAAATGCAACCTTCCTCTTCAGGACTTCACGTCTACATTTGGACTTAGTGTAGCTAACGTTTCTGCGTTCAAATCTTGTTTTTGCAAAGAAAGCAGTTCCAGTGTTATTCACAATACATTAAGATGCATCCGCTTGTAGCTCTCTTTGAAAGACAGACGTTATACATTGTTACAACAGTACAAAATGGGGAGCGAATAACTTCGACTAGTTGTGTTCTCATCAGAGTGTAAACAGGTGGACCCAGAGATGGCCGCAGCAATTTTCTACAACATTTTAGCTGTTGCTTACTTAGTGGTACACATTATCTACGCAGAAAACAATCCTCTGTACAAAAATGTCAATCACGGACTGCTTATAATGGTTCTGGGAAAACATTTGGGAATGCCTTCCATTAACTCTAGATCATTAAATCTTTTTGCTTGAAAAATGTTGCGTGAAACCGATTACTGAGTGCCTGATAGGTAGACATCGAATTCTGCTTCCTGATCAAGTGGAGGCTGAGCAAAAACAAGATGTTTCTGGAAAATCGTTGGTGACTTTTCTGTCCAAATCTCAGTCAAATAAAATTAAAAAGCAAACAAGATAAAGTTGCGAGAAATGGAAAAAACTATGTGCGATGAACATTACATTACAGCAACAGTATGTGAACTTTGTGAATAAATAATAATTCCAAGTTCATCTTTCCACAGTCACGAGGAGAAAAATATTATCTAATTAAATGTCAAATATAGTAAAACATGTTACAATTTTCACACATTTGTGACTATATCTGTTGTATTATTACACGGTTGCCTAATGAATAGTAAAACAATTTACTATATAAAATAAAGTATTTCATATGTGAACTTCACAACTGTTCTGATGGAGATATGAGGTTACCTAGGTAACAGAGTATAGATTAGAGGGAGATTTACGTTCATTCCAATTTTAATGATCTTCTTTGAAAGCTTCTAAATTTTGCTTTTGTTATGACACTTAGAAAGAGGCAAATGAGGAATAACATGTGGCTTGCCTACGCTAGTGTCAGCGCATCTGAAAACTTGGCTGTTATAGTTACCTGGATAACAGTGTGGATACGTGGGTCAACAAGATTCCTTTAATTATACAGATACAACTAGTAATGATAAAGCAGGCTAATATTCAACTTAATGATAAAAAAATTATATTACTTTGGTATATGTGGTTAGAACTGGAAATGAAATAAAGCAACTAAGTCCATGTAAACCCTGACGATTGCAGAATTAGTCAACAGACTAACGAAGAGAAGCGAGAAAAGTGCGTGTAAGCAACAGTGCTCGTACCTGAGTGCGTGCAGCGTTTTACTAGAACTCTGTGGATATTAATTTTAGAAAGCATGATTCTAGCGTGCAAGAAACAAATTTACAGGCCTTTCATGACTCGAGCAGATAATTCTTATTATTACCATCGAACTAAGACTCAAGTGCAGAGGGTAGCTGCAGAGATGTAAAGTTGTAACATTGACACTGGCATATATGATCAGCTCTAGAACGACGAGGATAATGAAAAGTTAGTGAAAATAACAACAGTTTCCTTTTCATAATCTGAATTGAGTAACCAGTAATGCTAGACTCTGTTTTAGAGGTAGCCAAAGTGGAGCAGAGCACCGTGAGCACGAAGTCAGCCAACGATCGCAGCTGAGCGTATACACTTATTAGTCTTTTTCCAAGCTACAAAAATAATTTTCATGAACCACCACAGGACTGTTTTACAGAATCCAGAAAACCATTCCTGCAGACCTCCTTGAAGTCCAACAGTTTCGTCTTGCCACGAGGGCATCACGTTCCCTATCCAATGGCAGACTGCATATTTTTAGTGTGTCGTTCCCTATCCCTTGACAGAGTGTATCTTTTTCAGAAACAGTCTCGCCTCGACATCTCACAATGGCAGTACATGCAATGTCGAAAGTCACATTCAAGGTTCTGCAGGCCAATAATCTTCATGTGGATCAGCGTCTCTGACAATGCTTGTGCGCCCAAATATCTATCTTAGAACGTGGCCTATCAAATGGAAACAATTTTACGACAACCTACCTGATGGACAATTGTTCTCCTCACCCTCCCACTATCAGACAATTGGGCCAGCTTCAGAGGTAACATTGCATGTATCTTCCCCCGAAGAGAAGTGGAACTGACGATGACTTACTGGTTTCGAATACAGTGGTGTTTGGTTTACTAGCTTCCGCATTTTCGTGCGTCATAGCAATTTTAATTTAATTTGCTTTCGGAAAAGCATCATCCACACAATTCCGAAGACGGCAAGAGCTGACAAGTGCGAGAACTATCGCACAATCAGCTTAACAGCTCATGCATCGAAACTGCTTACAAGAATAATATACAGAAGAATGGAAAAGAAAATTGAGAATGCGCTAGGTGACGATCAGTTTGGCGTTAGGAAAAGTAAAGGGACGAGAGAGGCAATTCTGACGTTACGGCTAATAATGGAAGCAAGGCTAACGAAAAATCAAGACACTTTCATAGGGTTTGTCGACCTGGAAAAAGCGTTCGACAATATAAAATGGTGCAAGCTATTCGAGATTCTGACAAAAGTAGGGGTAAGCTATAGGGAGAGACGGGTCATATACAATATGTACAACAACCAAGAGGGAATAATAAGAGTGAACGATCAAGAACGAAGTGCTCGTATTAAGAAGGGTGTAAGACAAGGCTGTAGTCTTTCGCCCCTACTCTTCAATCTGTACATCGAGGAAGCAATGATGGAAATGAAAGAAAGGTTCAGCAGTGGAATTAAAATACAAGGTGAAAGGATATCAATGATACGATTCGGTGATGACATTGCTATCCTGAGTGAAAGTGAAGAAGAATTAAATGATCTGCTGAACGGAATGAACAGTCTAATGACTACACAGTATGGTTTGAGAGTAAATCGGAGAAAGACGAAGGTAATGAGAAGTAGTAGAAATGAGAACAGCGCGAAACTTAACATCAGGATTGATGGTCACGAAGTCAATGAAGTTAAGGAATTCTGCTACCTAGGCAGTAAAATAACCAATGACGGACGGAGCAAGGAGGACATCAAAAGCAGACTCGCTATGGCAAGAAAGGCATTTCTGGCCAAGAGAAGTCTACTAATATCAAATACCGGCCTTAATTTGAGGAAGAAATTTCTGAGGATGTACGTCTGGAGTACAGCATTGTATGGTAGTGAAACATGGACTGTGGGAAAACCGGAACAGAAGAGAATCGAAGCATTTGAAATGTGGTGCTATAGGCGAATGTTGAAAATTAGGTGGACTGGTCAGGTAGGGAATGAGGAGGTTCTACGCAGAATCGGAGAGGAAAGGAATATGTGGAAAACACCGATAAGGAGAAGGGACAGGATGATAGGACATCTGCTAAGACATGAGGGAATGACTTCCATGGTACTAGAGGGAGCTGTAGAGGGCAAAAATTGTAGAGGAAGACAGAGACTGGAATACGTCAAGCAAATAATTGAGGACGTAGGTTGCAAGTGGTACTCTGGGATGAAGAGGTTAGCACAGGAAAGGAATTCGTGGCGGGCCGCATCAAACCAGTCAGTAGACTAATGACAAAAAAAGTTATTTTGTACACAGGGCTGTCAATTAAGTTACAGAGTAGTTTTAGAACATTTTTCGGATAGTATTTTAAGCAGATTGGCCTTGACAGGAGGAGTTTTTAATACCATTAACCTCTGATCCTGGTCTTGCATCTTGAAATGATTTGGAGAAAGAGGGTCAATCTCTGTCCCAACGGGACTAGTGAACTTAATATTCCTTTCTTCCTGTAACGATTTATCTTACCCCCTGCTTCGTTAATGATTCCATGCATCTTTGGTTTCCTGGTCACTCCCTTTTGTGTGACTAATAGTGAAACAGAAGGCTGAAATCCCCTCCGTCCAATGAACTATCCATCCCTTTTTGCGAGAATGAGCCAAAATTCATCCAATGGCCAGGTGGCCGGTGTCTAAATAAAATTTTACCAGCACTAGCCAGAACTAAATTTTTTAAAGCGGAAAGGACAGCCATTTCCTCCAGTTCATACACCGAACATTTGAGCCAGCAGCAGAATGAGCTCTCCACTGTACGCTGTGGGCTGACGCACTCCCTGTTAATTTTGCAATAAAACGGCAACAATACCTGATACGGAGTTGTCTGCCTTCAAAAGCAATTCGTGTAGAAAATTGGGTGTACAACATGAGCAGAAGAACTACTGATGGCCCATTTCGAAGATATAAAATCTGCTTGTTGATTACCACCCCAAAGACAAGGCACACGTTTGCACTGCATTTGATTAAGGGCTATTAACAACTGAACAAACCCAGTAATAATTACACGAAAATGAAATAACTATTCCTATGAAGCGTGCTAACTATTTTTATCTACGGCAGGGGGAAAATCACAAATACATATTGTGCATTAATTATCAGTTTTTGTCTATTGAGCAGACACAAGATGACCGAGATATAGCATTTGCAAAAGAGCGAGGTTGACTGTACTAGGTTTTAGAGAAAACTACACGCTCCTGTTGCAGATTAAAACCTAACGAAGTTTTTCCAGAGGAGACTGATTATAAATTACAACACCATCTAAGTGTTTGTGCGCAGAATACTGCTCAGAGAATGGAATAATGCAGCAGCCCTAGCAGACATACCGCAGGTCATACTGTCGCACTCATATAAACTGTAAACCGTGCAAAAGGAATTGGTTGGAAGGCATGATTAACATCAAAATTTGTAAACCATTGTCATCTATAAATCCAGGTGAAACAGGTGTAGAGGTCAGGCAAGGGGACAGCATTCAAGACAATTATTTTATTCAGGGAACGAAAATTGTCGACCTTTAATCTTCGCTCTTTCCTTTTGGAACTATAAATATCTACAGCTACATCCACATGGATACTGTGCAAATCGCATTTAAGTGCCTGGCAGAGTGTTCTTCGAACCACCTTCACAATTTTCTTTTATTCCGATCTCGTATAGCGCACGGAAAGAATGAACACCTACATCATACCGTGCGACATCTGATTTCCCTTATTATATCAAAAATGGTTCAAATGGCTCTGAGCACTATGGAACTTAACTGCTGAGGTCATCAGTCCCCTAGAACTTAGAACTACTTAAACCTAACTAACCTAAGGACATCACACAGCCGGGGCAGGATTCGAATTTGCTACCGTAGCGGTCGCGCGGCTCCAAACTGTAGCGCCTAGAACCGCTCGGCCACTCCATCCAGCCCTTATTTTATCGTGATGATCGTTCCTCCCTATGTAGGTCGGTGTCAACAAAATATTTTCGCATTCGGCGGAGAAAGTTGGTGATTGGAATTTCGTGAGAAGATTCTGTCGCAACGAAAAACGCCTTTCTTTTAATGATGTCCGTCCCAAATACTGTATCATTTCTGTGACAGTCTCTCCCATATTTCAAGATAATACAAAACGTGCTGCCTTTCTTTGAACTTTTCCGATGTACTCCATCAGACCTATCTGGTAAGCCGGCCGAAGTGGCCGTGCGGTTAAAGGCGCTGCAGTCTGGAACCGCAGGACCGCTACGGTCGCAGGTTCGAATCCTGCCTCGGGCATGGATGTTTGTGATGTCCTTAGGTTAGTTAGGTTTAACTAGTTCTAAGTTCTAGGGGACTAATGACCTCAGCAGTTGAGTCCCATAGTGCTCAGAGCCATTTGAACCATTTGAACCTATCTGGTAAGGATCCCACATCACACAGCAGTATTCTAAAAGAGCACGGACAAGCGTTATGTAGGCAGTCTCCTTAGTAGGTCTGTTACAATTTCTAAGTGTCCTGCAATCAAACGCAGTATTTGGTTAGCCTTCCCCACAACATTTTCTATGTGGCCTTCCAATTTAAGCTGTTTGTAATTGTAATACCTAGGTATTTACGGCTTTTAGATTAGACTGATTTACCGTGTAACAGTAGTTCAGCGAGTTCCTTTTAGCACTCATGTGGATGACCACACACTTTTCGTTATTTGGGGTCAACTGCCAGTTTTCGCACCATTCAGATATCTTATCTAAATCGTTTTGCTGTTTGTTTTGATTTTCTAATGACTTTATTAGTCGATAAAGGACAGCGTTATCAGCAAACAACCGAAGACAGCTACTCATATTGTCTACCAAATCGTAAATATAGATAAGGAACAGCATAGGATCCGTAACACTACTTTCAGAAAGCCCAGAAATTACTTCTGTTTTACTCGATAACTTTCCGTCAATTAACTACGAACTGTGACCTCTCTGACAGGAAATCGCAAATCCAGTCACATAACTGACACGATGTCCCATAAGCACGTAATCTCACTACGAGCCGCTTGCGTTGTACAGTGTCAAAAGCCTTCCGGAAATCCAGAAACACGGAATCCTTCTGAAGTCCCTTGTCAATAGCATTTAACACTTCATGTGAATAAAGAGCTAGTTGTGTTTCATAGGAACGATTTTTTATAAACCCATGTTGACTGTGTGTCAATAGACAGTTTTCTTCGAGGTAATTCATAATCTTCGAACACAATATATGTTCCAAAATCCTGCTGCATATCGAAGTTAATGATATGGGCCCGCAGCTGATTGGATTACTCCTACTACATTTCTTGAATATTGTTGTGACCGGTGCAGCTTTCCAGTCTTCGTGTACGGATCATTCGTCGAGTGAACTGTTGTATATGATTGTTAAGTATGGAGCTAATGCAGCAGCATACTCCGAAAGAAACCTAATTGGTATTCGGTCTGGACCAGAAGGCTGGCTTTTATTAAGTGATTTAAGTTGCTTCACTACTCCGATGATAATTACTTCTATGTTACTCATGTTGGCAGGTGTTCTCGATTCGAATTCTGTAATATTTACTTGGTCTTCTTTTGTAAAGATATTTTGGTAGGCTGTGTATAGTAACTCTGTTTTGGAAGCATATTATCTCCATTGCTATCGCGCAGCGAAGGCATTGATTGTTTCTTGCTGCTATCATACATATGGGCGATACATACAGATATATACACTCCTGGAAATTGAAATAAGAACACCGGGAATTCATTGTCCCAGGATGGGGAAACTTTATTGACACATTCCTGGGGTCAGATACATCACATGATCACACTGACAGAACCACAGGCACATAGACACAGGCAACAGAGCATGCACAATGTCGGCACTAGTACAGTGTATATCCACCTTTCGCAGCAATGCAGGCTGCTATTCTCCCATGGAGACGATCGTAGAGATGCTGGATGTAGTCCTGTGGAACGGCTTGCCATGCCATTTCCACCTGGCGCCTCAGTTGGACCAGCGTTCGTGCTGGACGTGCAGACCGCGTGAGACGACGCTTCATCCAGTCCCAAACATGCTCAATGGGGGACAGATCCGGAGATCTTGCTGGCCAGGGTAGTTGACTTCCACCTTCTAGAGCACGTTGGGTGGCACGGGATACATGCGGACGTGCATTGTCCTGTTGGAACAGCAAGTTCCCTTGCCGGTCTAGGAATGGTAGAACGATGGGTACGATGACGGTTTGGATGTACCGTGCACTATTCAGTGTCCCCTCGACGATCACCAGTGCTGTACGGCCAGTGTAGGAGATCGCTCCCCACACCATGATGCCGGGTGTTGGCCCTGTGTGCCTAGGTCGTATGCAGTCCTGATTGTGGCGCTCACCTGCATGGCGCCAAACACGCATACGACCATCATTGGCACCAAGGCAGAAGCGACTCTCATCGCTCAAGACGACACGTCTCCATTCGTCCCTCCATTCACGCCTGTCGCGACACCACTGGAGGCGGGCTGCACGATGTTGGGGCGTGAGCGGAAGACGGCCTAACGGTGTGCGGGACCGTAGCCCAGCTTCATGGAGACGGTTGCGAATGGTCCTCGCCGATACCCCAGGAGCAACAGTGTCCCTAATTTGCTGGGAAGTGGCGGTGCGGTCCCCTACGGCACTGCGTGGGATCCTACGGTCTTGGCGTGCATCCGTGCGTCGCTGCGGTCCGGTCCCAGGTCGACGGGCACGTGCACCTTCCGCCGACCACTGGCGACAACATCGATGTACTGTGGAGACCTCACGCCCCACGTATTGAGCAATTCGGCGGTACGTCCATCCGGCCTCCCGCATGCCCACTATACGCCCTCGCTCAAAGTACGTCAACTGCACATACGGTTCACGTCCACGCTGTCACGGCATGCTACCAGTGTTAAAGACTGCGATGGAGCTCCGTATGCCACGGCAAACTGGCTGACACTGACGGCGGCGGTGCACAAATGCTGCGTAGCTAGCGCCATTCGACGGCCAACACCGCGGTTCCTGGTGTGTCCGCTGTGCCGTGCGTGTGATCATTGCTTGTACAGCCCTCTCGCAGTGTCCGGAGCAAGTATGGTGGGTCTGACACACCGGTGTCAATGTGTTCTTTTTTCCATTTCCAGGAGTGTAGATTTCCTAATAACTCCTCCTACAAGTAATTTGTAAATTATTTTTCTGAACTCCTACATCCTAGGTGGTGACAAACGATAAGGAGAATACCGCACAGGTACTTGGATTGTAAGCTGAATTTCACACGTAGTTTGATTAACCAAATGTAGAAATTGATCAGCCTGGTTGCGAGGTCACGTCCCACTTCAAACTGAATTTCACATGTACTACAATTATCAATTAGAGGAATCGAAGAACGCCAGGGATAACTTTTCTCAGAGCAAAATATGAGAGACAATCGCTTCCCAAAAGGGTGCTAGCGAAAAGATGTTGAACGACGAAGATTATTATTTTTTTTGGGGGGGGGGGGGGAGGGTGGAAGGGGGCTATTTTTCCCTAACATAAGTAAATTTCGTCCAGTAACCATATGAAGCTTTTCAGGGTCAAAGTAACAATGTTTTTATATTTGATGTACCTTTCGTACAACATCAACGAGGCATTACTACTTGAATTTAAAAGACCGCAAACAATTTCGTGGTTAACTACAAGGCAAACCTGAGGAAGGGAAGGTGTACTGACGTCATGTAGCAATCTACATCCTCTGAGTGGTCATTTCATTCAGCAATCCCTCTTCCGAAACCGTCAACTGTTCCCAAGTTGTTGGAGTCTAGTTTTACAGTCACATGCCAAATTCCCGAGTGTATTTGAAGCAGTGTGAACTGCTATTTTTTCCAAATAAGATCCTGATGCCCCGGTTTTAAACATAGTTCCTTTCAGATGATTTGCTTTTTTGATCAGAAAAACTAATAGCATCTGCATCACTATTAATTACACTGAGTTGAAAAATACTCAGGTTCGCTACTGAAAGTGAAATTAGAGTAAACCTCAGGTCGCATATCATAAAATACATTTTCAACTGCCTCCCTTTCATGAGATTCAACACAAAGGCCAGTTGGTATTTCTTGTTGTTGTGGTCATCAGTCCTGAGACTGGTTTGATGCACCTCTCCATGCTACTCTATTCTGTGCAAGCTTCTTCATCTCCCAGTACCTACTGCAGCCTACATCCTTCTCAATATGCTTAGTGTATTCATCTCTTGGTCTCCCTCTACGATTTTTACCCTCAACGCAGCCCTCCAATACTAAATTGGTGATCATTCGATGTCTCAGAACATGTTCTACCAACCGATCCCTTCTTCTAGTCACGTTGTGCCACAAGCTTCTCTTCTCCGCAGTTTTGTTCAATACCTCCTCATTAGTTATGTGATCTAACCATCTAATCTTCAGCGTTCTTCTGTCGCAACACATTTCCAAAGCTTCTATTCTCTACTAGTTTAAACTATTTATCGTCCACGTTTCTCTTCCATACATGGCTACACTCCCTACAAATACTTTCAGAAACGACTTCCTGACATTTAAATCTATACTCGATTTTAACAAATTTTTCTTCTTCAGAAACGCTTACCTTGCCATTGCCAGTTTACATTTTATATCATCTTTACTTCGACCATCATTAGTTATTTTGCTCCCCAAATAGCAAAACTCCTATACTACTTTAGGTGTCTCATTTCCTAATCTAATTCCCTCAGCATCACCCAACTTAATTCGACTTTATTCCATTATCCTCGTTTTGCTTCTGTTGATGTTCATCTTATACCCTCCTTCCAAGACACTGTCCATTCCGTTCAGCTGCCCTTCCAAGTCCTTTGCTGTCTCTGACAGAATTACAATGTCATCGGCGAACCTCGAAGTCTTTATTTCGTCTCCATGGATTTCAATACCTCCTCCGAACTTTTCTTTTGTTTCCTTTATTGCTTGCTCAATACACAGATTGAATAACATCGGGGATAGGCTACAACCCTGTCTCACCCCCTTCCCAACCACTGCTTCTCTTTCATACCCCTCGACTCTTATAACTGCCATCTGCTTTCTGTACAAATTGTAAATAGCCTTTCGCTCCCTGTATTTTACCCCTGCCACCTTCAGAATTTGAAACAGAGTATTCCAATCAACATTGTCAAAAGCTATCTCTAAGTCTACAAACGCTAGAATCGTAGGTTTGCCTTTCCTTAATCTTTCTTCTAAGATAAGTCGTAGGGTCAGTATTGCCTCACGTGTTCCAACATTTCTCCGGAATCCAAACTGATCTTCCCCGAGGTCTGCTTCTATCAGTTTTTCCATTCGTCTGTAAAGAATTCGCGTTAGTATTTTGCAGCTGTGACTCATTAAACTGATATTTCGGTAATTTTCACATCTGTCAACACCTGCTTTCTTTGGGCATTCTTAACACTTCCAAAATGATGAAAGGAAGGTTCCTGTCAGCCATGCACTCGAAAATAATCCTCAGTAAGAAATTAAGTTTACGGTCTATCAGATAGATTTTGATAAACAGTTCTCTTTCTGAAAAACCTTTTAATTTCCCTCTTCTCCAATTACCTGTTACATAACGCTTCATAAACGGCCCTTGATCAAGAGGAACTCAATTTAAATAATCAAAACATCAAGCACGGTAACAAATCGTTGGATCTCAACTGACAAGCAAAGGAATGGCACAATTTGGGCACTTTCAAAGACAGACAATTCAGGAACACCATAGAAAATGGTTGTGAGTGGATCTGGTAAGCGACTAAAAAGTTGCCACAGTCCCACGTCACCCCCGTCTGAATCTCCACATTTGTCTTGCTAGACTTTTAGGATATGAGAGTTTTTCCACCGCAGAAGCAAATTAACGTGGTTTTACAATTCTGTAATGCTTTCCCGTAGTTCCTACATTAATGTAATTATCCCAGCTTCCGAAATAACTTGACGTAAATCGAGTAATCCATTACTTATTTGATCAAGATGGACATTTATTTTAAGAAAGTGAGTACCCGATGGGAAATTATTTAGCAAAAGACAGAAGTTACCCTCGACAGATACAGAGTGCGTTACTTACCTCACTGTGGATAGTGGAGCTGAGCCGGGCCGATGTTTTTGAGTGTGCCTTCAAGTGCTCGCTCATTATAACAACATTTCAGTCTTTATGATATCCACGAAGTTTAAGTTCGTAGGCCAACCGCGCCCTCATTGAGATGTCCCGAGGCCTTAACTAGACGGAGCCTCGTCAGTCATATGAATTTCACGTGTCAACGAAATGAAAAAGCAATACACAAGATTAATTAACTGTTAAACATTTTAAATTAACTTTGCGGTATCCCTCGTCTGTCAATTTGTTTCCTCTGAGGCCCTGCTACCATTCACTGGGAGCAGGAGGGAAGTTGATTTGGTATGGTACCAGACCATGAGTAAGCCCTATTCTTAACCAGGATTAGTGCACAAGCATTCTGCGTTCTTCTTAACCAAAAGTACCTTGACGTTGTCCAAAATAACAGAATTTCTCAACTTACAATTTGCTGCAACATTGTTTTCCTGGAAAACAAATCTCTTAGTTAATGAATTGCGCAACTGTGTCTCAGCTTAATCGTTAGACAATATTTGTGAAATTAATAAGCAATGAAGCCCTTTGAATGACAACTTGAATTAAGTAACTTGTATTTTAGCGGAATTAAAGAAACACAACTCCAGTAATACTTGAGTAAATCTGACGTGACTCTAAAATAATAACTTGTTTCAAAGGCATTGAAATAAGGATTAGACGAGGAAACACTATAATACGATCTTTCTTAACAAGCCAACAGGAACCTTGTAACGGTAAGAGTAGTCTTTACAGTAGTGAGAATAACAAATTCTGCAGAACTATAACAGTGAGAGAAAGAGTTAAACAGAGAATTTAAATTGTTAGTACACCAACTAAGACTACTAACAATTTTGAGTAGGAAAAGAAAACACGTGATGCTACTTACCTGTTTAAACAACATAAATCTTAAAATGTCCGATATACTCTGAAAATACCTAAGTGTTTACAACATACTAGGAATAAAAGATAGTTCTGGTTATGTGACACTAAAACTATATCCAGCTTTGACACCCACTGAATTATCACAACAACGTAAGAAAAAGAAATGGTTATTAAACTCCCTTTGCTGAGGTAATAAGTTAAAAGCGTTACACACAGTACACAACCGTTAACTACCGAAGCAGAGTTAGAATAGCCGGTTCACCAAATATGGGGAAAATGTCATCACTGACAGTAAAACTTAAATAATGTCACAGCTCACTCATAGTCAGCCCACGACTGACTCGGCAAGCTTGTTTGATTAGCTTGTGTCGGCATTGCGCATGTGAAGTAAACATGTTGTCGCCAGTTAAGTCCTGGATTACAGTGGAGCGGCGCAACAGAGCAGAACAGAGATGCAGGTCGGGCAGCTGCCGCAGCGGTGCTTCGCGCCCAGTTAGTGAGCGGTGCGGCAGTGGGTAGACTCGATTCACTTCGTGAGGGCAAACGAACAAGCCGGCTAATCTGCAGTTTTTCTCAAATGATTCTAAAGAAACTACCAGATAAAAAAAATTATTTGCAATGAATACACGAGGTCTGTATTAATCTGCGTTTGGTGCACGTTTGATCGTATGTTGCTGCATACCAAATGTTGTTAACACATTGATCCACGCTTTGGTCTTGGGATGGCATCTATAACTTACTGTATTCTCACGAAAATGGACCGTACATAGTGCACACCATTCTGCTTGCGTTCCCGGGCGACAAAGTGAGAATGAAATATTCGTAAGACTCTTGTATTTCATAAACGCTTTGAGATATAGAAACAAGATTTTAGCAAATGATAGCACGCAAAGACTAGAGCAGATCGTCATGTGGTTACTGTGTGTAAGCTGCTTATTTATTGTGACAAATTAACTATTTATTTCAATATAGTAATAATGTTTAAGAGTCATCAGCAGCTGCCGAAAGGAGAATTGTTACAGGTTCTTAGAAGTCAGGAGAAGTTTTTTAGACATGCCTCTGACGTTCACAGTAGGATTCGTAACAATTGTAAGAACTGTGGAGTCAAAGCGTTTTGCGGTTACCTCCAGCCACACGACATAAGTGCATTCAGTAAATGATTTTCTAAATACCGTAAATGATTTATGGAGCATACAGGACTTTCCAAATGCAGTGAGTGATGTTGACGGAAACGACATTCGTCGAAAATGCTGATACAGTTTTTAAAAGTATAATATATAAACATAATTCGTTATAATCGATGTTGCATGGTATTGGAAGGAAAGAGAAAATGATAGTTTTAATTTTTTTAGTGTAGAGGAGCTTAATTTATAGCCAGACCCTCCACTACCAACGACATCAATTGTGTTGGTCTTTGTGTTCATTGAAGATTAGGCTTATTCATTGTTGAGACGTTTTATTAGTTCATGGGTTTTAGATCCAGGGAAAGAAAATTTCGAGAAATTCTTTTCCAGACTACAATGGCTAATTGAATCTGATTTAGGAATAATGAGCGCTAAGTACAGCACATTTCGTAAAGCAACACAAAGTTACCAGAATAGGCTGACGACATTGTGTAATTTACATGTTCTCCGCGACACTGTGATTGACTTAGAATAACCCCTGAGTGTCGACGACCAACATGCAGTAGAAATTGAGCGTTCTATACAAGGCATTAATTAGACAGGCTGAAACTAACAGAGCTTCAAATGAATCTGACAAAGTGAGACAGATTTGGAGACGTTCTTTCACATCATAAAGCATGATTCAATGCGTTAGTCAGCTATGCTACTTCATATTTATTATCGCCTATCGTTTTAAGACAGTGAAAGAAATAAGAGGTTAACGAAAAATATTTTTCCCTGGTTGTTTGTAATGCTGCTGTCACCTCATGAGATAACTTGTCGAAAATGGATCAGATGGATGATGCTTGTTTCACTGACTCCGTAAAAGACGCCGAGTAAATACAACTGCTGTCAACGCTAGTGGTGATGCCATTTTCTCAACAGTAGAACAGAAAAAATGTGAAGGCCAACAATAGTACTGGCTCTGCTAGCCGGAGCAGCAGCTGAATCCGTCAGGCATTGCCCAACGCAGCCAGTGTCACTCGAATGCTATGTCGCTGCTCTCAGAAACAGACATGTCTCATCAACTCAGCCCCACTCTGTGCCACTCTGCTCCAACCCACTCAGCCACTGCAATCACAGTCCATGAGCAGCACTGGTCTGTGTTGTCAACGCTGTTCTGCTCGCAGTGTTGCGCTGATATGCTCATGGCGCGCTGCTCCACTGTACCACTGTAACTGCAGTCAACTGAAGACGCGCTGATGCATACCGACTGGTTGTAATTACAGTGCAATTACAAACGGAAGTGCCCACCCGGCTAGCCGCACCGTCTAACGCCCCACTTGTTGAGCGGGAAGGCATGCCGGTCCCTGGCACGAATCCGACGGCGGATTAGTGTCGAGGTCCGGTGTGCCGGCCAGCCTGTGGATTATTTTTAAGGCGGTTTTCCATTCGCCTCGGCCAATGCGAGCTGATTCCCCCTATTCCGCCTCAGTTACATTATGTCGGCGATTACTGCGCAAACACTGTCTCCACGTACGCGTATACCATAATTAGTCTACCATGCCAACATTTGGGGTTACACTCGTCTGGTATGATACGTTCCCTGGGGGGTCCAGTGCGGGCCGAACCGCACAGTAACGTTGGCTTCGGTGTGGGGCGGCGATGTGGTGGGTGTACTGCTGTGGCGTGTCATGGGGTCGTGAACTACTGAGGACTAAGGCGGGACGAAGCTTCTCCGTCGTTTCGAGGTCCCCGGTTCAATACACACAGCCACTCACGGGGCTCCAACGGTGGACTCTAATAATAATATGGCAGCGATACATGACAGTTATTCTAATGCATTATTGTGGAACCAATCTCCCCTGGAGAACAAATTAGTTCCAGCTTTGTCCACCCACTGCAGATCTGGCTATGTACATAGTTTGCATAATGGTGTGACATTCACGGTGTTATTTAAAATGAGTGAACAGAATGCTTATCGAGAAGAGAGGTAGTGTGCTGCTAATAAAACTGTTTCACGTGAACAGCAGCCGTTATATTTGAGCCGCAGTTACGTCCGGATCTTCGAAAAGTGCGCCAGGCGGAGTGCTTTCGCTGCGCATCTAGTGTTTGCGATTTAACTTTCGGTTTGGCGCGCTGTTTGGATCGCTACCGCCCTCTGGTTCGAGGTGCAGCGAGTGTACGGTCGCGTGACGAGTACGTACTGGGCGGTGACCGAGAGAGGTGGTGGCGCGAGCGGGGCCCGGTTGTTGGGGGTCGTCAACTGCTCGCCACGTGCTTTGGCCGATCTCTAGGCTGTCAGGGGCTAAGTCTGCCTTACCCGCATGTACGTGGCTTATGAAGCTTAGAAGCCGTGGTGCATGAGATCATCGCGTGGGACCGTATGTCTTCTTATCGGCCGTTGAAACCACAGGCAGCGGTTGGCTCTGATGAGCTTGAGGAAGTGCAACGTGTTCCCGGCGCTGTGGTGGATTGTGAGAAGTTGAGTACTGTTTTGATGTAACAGTTATACATATAAGGAGTTTTACAAGTTCTAGTGAAGTATATGAGTTTCTTCAACAGTGGTTTTGATGGGGTCTTCCCACCACAGTTTACGTTGGCCTGTATGCGTGAATGTGGTAATTCCTTCTTGGTCGGGCCGTTTCATTCACACCTTGATTGGGTGATTTAGGGTCGGTGTCGTGTGTCTCTGTGGTTCACAGTCTGTACAGGCACAGCCCTTGCTACATACTCTGGTTTTGGGTAGCTCGGGGAGATGGTGGCTTGTAATGCAAGTTTTGGGGCTGATCTGCTGTGGCCCTGTAGACCTCCAATCACTATTCCGACTATTGTGATCTGGGCCCCTTTAGACGTTTCACTCCCTCACCGAGCTAAGGAAAATTTTTTTGGGAACTTCCATTAATGTGAGATGAATGTTCTGGCTTATTCACACTTATCTCGTAACAATTGACAGGTGTCACATAAATTATTTATCTTGCAAAAGACAACTATTTTGACTTTAGTACAAACTAGCTACTTAAATGTTTTTTTAAAGGAATTGATCTCTTATATATAAGTCTCAAATCTTATTATTGGGAACTTGTTAACGTCGTACCTTGCAATCTCCTTCTCATAAAGAAAATTTGTTAGCTATTGGAAATTGTTTTTCTTAAAAAAATGCCAGACCTAAAAATTTATTATTGAGAAAGTTAAAAATTAAAAGGTATCTTTAGCAGTGTGTGTTATTTCACCAGCACCTCCTGGCCCCTACTTCCATGATAACGTTTTGGAATGACATGTATACTTGAGTTGTTGTTTCTGAACCACCCTAATTGATGGTTCAATATTGCTGCATTGACTGAAAGGTCAGAGAGGAGCTCTGATATCAATAATTGATCTTAAGAAGATAATGAAATTCGGATATATGGGTGAGCTTGGTGTGTAACTAGAAACAGGAAGACGTCCTGTACAAACGTAGGCATCGGAGACATCACAAATGATGTGCTGAATCTTTTAATTTTACCCAAGCGCACCTCACCACCTAGTGAAGTTCAAAGTCATAAGGCAGCCACACAAAGAAAAATCGTAAACACAAAATACCACTGGTTTCTGTGGTAAAGGAATACGAGAAATGACGGGAACATGCCACAGCGGCTCTTACTTTGTATACAAATTGAACAGTATCACTCTGCATTAGAGTTTCTTTTCTTTCTGTGGCTGCTGATCGCTTTCTCTCGTCATAACCATCATCTGACTAATATCAAAACAAAACAAAAATACAAAATTACACATAGAAGTAGATGATATACAATTACTACAGTGAGTATTAAGCATAAAGTAACAGTAGTGAAAAACATTACATACAGTTTATACAGAACACATCAAAATTCGGTGTTAGTTGATGCCTAATAGCAAAAGGTGTCTGTCTTCAGACTACCCAGATAGAGCTAGATATTATACAAATGAGCTTTTGTCCGTCGTTCACCACGACGTAGTATGACTAATACATGCAAATAACACATGCAGTCTATAACCAAACATCACGTTTAATATAATGAACTACAAAAATGTCGGTTATAATTTGCTACTTTTGAGTCGCTAAATACATCTGTTCTAAATAGACGAAAACAATACCCAGATTGCTGAAACAACATCTATCTTACACTTGTCGATGGGTGATATCAGGCACGTAGCTCAGATGGTACACTCACCAACAAAAGTTCAGAAGAAGTTTATTATTCTGAACTTGAAATCGTTCGTTTCTTCATATGGTACAAACAAAAGCAGCATTGGCTAACACTTAACTGGTTGTTTCTCAGTCTAAACAACAAAAATAGCTATGAGTAAGGTGTCAAAACCTGCAACAATATATCTGTGCAGTGTGCAGTGGTAATCCAAAGCTTACCGTTCGTCGCACAAGATCAGACTACATACTGCATTCAATCACAGTGTAGGAGATACTGGGCACGGAGACGATATTTGGACACTCAACCTCCGATATTAATTCTTCCTAGAGGATACAGTGCAGATAGCATATTGCATTCAATCCAGGTGCAGGTGATGTTGGGCACGGAGACGATATTTGGGACGTTCAACTTCCAATATTGATTCTCCCTTCAGGATACAGTGCTGGCTGTTACTGTATCCCTATGGTGTCTGTAAAGTTTCTTTTGGTTAAAATGGTGTTTTTTTTAAGATGTCATTATTTTGTTGTTTAGTTTTCATTCTGGTATATTTTTAATCACAGGGCATTGTTACCGGTGGTGGATGGCGAACCTAGGAAGGCATGATGTTTCTTGGTCTTTGAGCCTGTCCAGTGACAGTTCAGTCGTGCAGTCATACGAAGAAAAGCGCACTAGAGACCACCATAACGAGTTTCCGGCTTTCTCTACTGCCCTTTTTTGTGTGACTTGCAGTTGTGTTTTGTGCAGTGTTTGTAAATATTACACGTGTTACATAAAAAAGGGCTGTAGACTATATTACAGCCATTACGGGACTACTGTAACTTGTTCGTTTACAGAGTTCTAGGTGACTAAAACAGTGTACATTTTAATGTTACTTACATGATGTGTGGACGGTGAAACCATACATTGTCAGCTGTTCACCGCCAGTACTTTGAAACGGAAGGCGTATTTGGCGTAGAGTACATGATATTTGGAAATCAACCGACTTTCTTTAAGGCCTTAAATATCTTCCCTGTCTCGATAATGGAAATTCAATAGCTTCTCTTTCAAAATGTTTTCCCTTACTAATCCTTGTTGTATAGCATGTAAATAATGTTACACCTGCACGATTAACTACTGTATTAACAGTTTCCTCTCGAGTACAGCAATTTCAAATTTGAATGGAATATGTGTTCGTAGGCATACGACAATGTTGTACCTTGGAACCGTTTTCACATTTGAAAAGAACCTACTTTTCAGGAGAATTTTTTTTTAATTTCAGAAAAATACTGCAGCAGACATAAAGTAAATGGATTAATTTCAAAATAGGATACAGAATTATGTTACATTTCTAATACATGGATGGCTAGGGGCGAAAGGCTGAATAATGGTTCACGGTACAACACACTCCCCGACTGCTCTTTCCAAATTAAGTCTTTGTAGCCCAATACACGCATCATCTATCAGCACACGTGATAGTTCGAATGATTTTGCAGGTACTCTCATGTGAATTAAAACTTCTTATACTCTTCCGAATTTCGTCCCAACGTGGAGCAGCCAATACTCATACAAAGAAATGAAATAAAAAAGTGCCTTGAGTGTGTTTAATTTACATATCATCACACCAGTCTCCCCTTTGAAAGAGTATCACTCAGGAGCAACAGACTACACCTCCTATGTCACTATACCAGGAGTAAATTTTAAATGCTACGACTAAGAATGATTTTTATCTTCGAACCATCCAATTTTACAAGAATATGTCTTTCGCATGCATCATTTAGCCATTTTATGCAAATACATTTAGGATCAAAGCTCTCATTCACATTTGACACAGATCCTCGAAGAATGAATCTGAATGCTTTATCAGCGATCTTCATTGCAATGCGCAATGCCTTTGTCCCGGAAGAGGTATTATTCATCACCAGTATTATGGAAGCTGGCAAAACATAGTCCATCTCATTTCACAGTGCCCTACTTCGCGCCTCGTACTACGGTGCGCTTCATAACGCCTCTTAAGTACTTTGTGACACAACGAAAAACCGACGGAGCGAGAGGCAGTGGTGTTTGCTTTGATAGCTAGCAGCGGCCCACCGACGAGCAAGTACACCAGAAAAATATCGGCAATGGGACGAGCTCAATGAAATTTCAAGCGTAATTCTGACATAAAGCTATGAATGGTACAATCGTTTTGTAGTATCATATGTTATAAAATTGATAGCAACTGATTCAGTGCAGTGATATGACCATATGAGGTGTCAAATGAAGACTTCCAAGGTCAGTAAACACCGCAAGTAGTTACATTTCAGAAACCTGTTTTGTTCAGAAAGTTAAACGCCAACTTACTAAAAGCTGAAAAGCACATGTGCAAGTACTATAAATCCTCTCAGTTACAAATGGTATAGCAACTGCATAAATTTAGTAGGTCCTTACCTGATTTTGTTAGTTGATGTGTTCCCAAAATCACTGTCTAATAATCTTTAAATGATTAGATATATAAATCAAAATTAGTAAGTTTGTGTAAAACTTCCATGGAGGATGGAATTATAATGAAAAAAAAAGAATAAATATAAGACTAAAAAGCAAAGGGACTCGTTATTCCAATTTGCCAAATGTATTTATAATTTTACGTAATTACTGGCCACATCGTAGAACCAAATGTTGGCCAACTTTGTGAGCTTTATTGATAAATTATTTAGTGTTGTCTTTTTTTCAGTAAAAGATCGCAAATTGTCCGTAATAATTTTAACAGTATTATAGTAGCTTACGTTTAGCGCAGTTAGCTTTGTATATGAACGATGGTCATTATCTAATGATATAACTTGGGCTCAGTGGTATGTGTCGTCACAATAGACCGTCATTGTTCTTACATTATCTGATTGTGTTTTCAGTAACTGATTTTTCACGATTTTATGAACTTCGTTTATACACTGGTTATTTTTCCATAGTCGTTATTCAAGAAATCAAACTTAAGTTTACGTGTTGATTGATAATGCGGAGCCGTACTTACAGACATGCAAAGATTTTTGTTGATTTTTGTTACACCAATGAGCAAATTTTCCTGTATTCGATACTCAGCACGCATTACATATTAATTCTTGTTTAACTATTTTTCATTTGAATCAACAACATCAGTGAGTCCACCATTCACCCATGTGTGAATATTATTCAGTAAATCTTTATTTTGTTTAAACTAAAATCTCCATGTCCCATCAACATTATTAATTCTTCGGAATGTATCCAGACAATCATTCGTTTCTACTTCATTCTCTATATTGCCTATTTACTCAGTAGAATTAAGGCTCCATGCTGCAGTAAATGTATGAGTCTGGTAGCAATGGTGCAAGACCAGCACCTATGATAAAGAGTCGAGCCAAAGAATTAGATCGGCCATGGCTCACACTGATAGTCATCAACGAAACTGCCTGCGTGGTCGCATCTTTTTGTGCGTATATGAATATTAAGACTTCAGCAGTACATTTACAATCATTCCTCTGCCGTGGTAACTGAATTTAACGTTATTTAAATTTTTCGAGTCTTGCTGAAGGCCCTGACATATTTTATTATTTTGTAGTTGGTATTGAAGAATAATAAGTCATTAATACCAATATTTGCCTACAGAGAAGCACTATGCGACGCTGATGTTCCTACATGACACAGTAAGTTACGTTAACCTAGCTACATTCCTTTTGAATTTATGTTAATCTGAACAACAGTTGATTCACAGTTTGTGAAATTACATCTCAAGTTGTAGCACGATCTGGCATGACAAGTTCAACACTGATGATTGAGGGACACGTGATATAGCGTTTACCTAAACACTTGAGAAAATGCTGAACACCTCCAGCAGAATCTGCTGTATAGTCAAAAGTGTACGTATGACATTTACCATTAGCAACCAGTCATATTCTAAAATGTACGAGAGATAGTGCTGCAACGTCGCATAATGTTTATACAGTGATACAGTTACTGCTTTCTTCCTTTACCAATAACACAGTCATCTCTATCAATGTTTTGTTGCATCGTATAGTATTTACTCTGCGTCACGATTACTGCTTTACTTCCCTCGCACAAAAAGCACATACTGCCCTCAACATATTTCTCTGAAGCACACCATATTGTTACACAAAAGCTATCCGACTCTATGTATGGAGATCACGAGTACCATCATAAATATCACTAAATAAGAGTGCAGAACTGCTGCAAATGCATTTCATCAATGAACGGTATGTGAACTGCTGTAGTGTATCATCAGTACTGACACCACTTAGTTTCTGAATCCTCACCCAGTGAGCTTCACGTACGAATGACCTTTCCGAATTATGTATTTCAGATGTCTTCTTCCGACAACGAAAATGTTGGAGATATATCTAAGACTGTACCAAAAGGATTGGAATTTGTACGCAGGAAAACGATTCAACTTTATAGTTTAGTTTTTTTTTTTACTTTTCTGGGTTATATGTTCCAATCCCTTTTATATATTAACCATACCAGTAGATTGATGGAAGAAGGGATCTAAGTATTTAATTACAATGTCCCAAGATTTCACAGGATCAATGGCGCGCCTTAGCACATTGTTTAGCCGACTAGTTTTAAAAATACTTTACCACGACTATATACCATAGTATCTCATCGTTTTTGATCAATTTCCCCTATGACACGATAAACGGCGCAAACTGTAACAAGGTATGAGAACAGACTTATTAGAATGAAAATGTTTCTGAAAAATATAAAGGTAAGAAGTCACAAAGTATTACAGGAATATTTCAGGACAAAGACAATATAGCAGAGGGAAGTACAGAAAGGGAATATTGCAGAAATGGGAACTTTTAGAAGTTCAGCATCGCACCATCAACGGGCAAGTATTACGTCATGCATCATGTGTGACGACCGAGATGCGAATAAAGTAATAGTCTTCAATAGAAACTCACACGTAGCTACTACAACAGCATAAAATTTGCTGCTTGATTAGCTTGCGGGGTTTACGTGACTGGTACGCAGTGGTATATGGCCAAACAGTCAACAGCAGTTTATGGAATACTGTTATGGACGTGTAACTGTTTATATTGTGAATTACTGTTCTAAATTCGTAAATTTTTGTCACGTCCCCGCGCTTAAAAAGCGCTGAACCAGGAAGCGTTATTTTCTTACTCCAGGCCACAAAGCCAATTACGTTATGAAAACAAGTGGGTTGCGACCAGCATTATGTGCCGGGACTGCGCATCTACGTCACTAACAGGTATATGCATGGAATCAACGTAAAATATTTTCGAAGGATCAGCGAGAGATAATCAGCAAAATATTGAACCAGGGAAGTTTAACAGTGACTTATTTATTTTAATACACTGACAAATGAGCTTCCATGTACGAGATTTCGTTTGTTTCTGACTTTTAAGGCACAGTATTTTAGAATTTTCTTCGAAATATTCGTGAAAACTAACTAATACTTTTATGATCAAGTACAGCTTCGAAAATCAACACAGCTTCGAATGCCGTAAAGTTGATGGAAATCACCTTTGACTTACTGAATATTTTCACGTAGAATTGCCAGTCCCATTGTGTTAAACTATTTTGTTGTGCGAATATTTATCGTAATATTGCCCAGCAAACAAGATGGACCATCTGTACTGCTATATCATTTTACTTCTATGGAAAAGGATTTATTTACATGTTGTATTTCACTATCTTTCAGAAGTTACCGAATGGTGTAATTGGGAACTGCCTACGTCTCTGTGCTTAACTGGATTATTTGTCAGTAAAATATCTCCAGGCTGTTCTTTAGAACGTTGAATGTCAATTCTATTGATCCCTAAGCGCGCGAAAAAAATGTAAGCATTAGAACTTTCAGGAGAATGACGTTTGTGAGTAAGAAATACAGTCATTTAGTACAGTTCCTGTGTGGAATATAATACAGTAGCACTTTATCAGAAATTAAACACATTACATTGACTAAAAATTTCGCAATTACTATTTCTTTGCTTTATTAAGCGTTTTAAGGACTGTACCCCGTCAAACTCGTTTGGACAATGTGTTATTCTTTTTCTATATCAATATAGTGGATATAGATGGTCGAGTGCAACAATTTCAGCCCAAATGCAAGTTAACCAATGTCCCGTGCTCACGTCAAAAGTACACCACGTTTAAAACGTCTCTGCAGTGAACCAACGCTAGTCGCCAGGCACCAAACCGTAATCAGCCATAGGTGAATTATTACGGTTAACAACGTGGCGGCCTGCAGATACAAAGACGTTGGCAGTAATATGAAATAACACACGACTGCCTGTATACATGCATCATGTAGACTATCTCTGCTGAGTGACGTCATTTTCACATGCTCTCACTTTCGTCAACAAACAAATGTACGACTTGTCTGTTCGTTTATGTTTCGCGAAATGGTAAAGAACATGAAATTTTTCGGAGTACGGGATGAATATACCTCCCGGATTGGTCGATGCGAATGCATCAGTTCTACAAAATAAAAGCACTGTCGGCTGCAGTAAAACAGAAGTTTCACTTCGGACATTTTTTTCGTTTTTCCCCCCTCAGGTAAAATATCCACATCATCCAAATATGTAATTAATCAAATATCTTTATTTATTTTACCGAATCGGTTTAGCGCTATCGGGCCCTCTCTTCCGTGGGACGAGTGTTTCACACATATAATACATTTTTTAAAATCATAGTTACCTAGGAAATACCAAACAGTGCTGAAGTGATTTGTGGGGCTGTATTGACAAAGTGAGGAAATAATATTATCAACTGATACAGTTAATAGTGACAATAACTGTACTATTGCTGCTGCTGCCACAAATAGTGATGCTAATAATAATAATAATAATAATGACAGTAATAGCAATAATAACAGTGGCAGCAATAAAGATAATTAGTAGGTGTTCGAAATAGATGTTTTATGATCGGGCGAGTTCTGGGAAGATTCCACCGGCTAGGTGTGCTGAGAAATTAGAGAGATTTGACTGAAACAAAGATGTACAATGGTAACGAATGTGTACAGGGACCATGGTAATCATTATTGTTGCTTTAGTAGCTAAGTCACTAACTGTCTTTTGAAACTTTCCAGTTCTCTAAAGTATTGCAAGAGATTGTTTCAGAGTCTCGTTTCAGCTCCTGAAAACGACTTGGAGAAAGTTGCTGAACGATGGAGTAGGACAGAAAAGATTTTGCTGTGATGGAAAGGACTGTGTCTGCCGTGTTTCCGGACGAGAGCGTTAATGTAGAGGATACATATCGGGGCAAGTGTACGATGATAAGCCATTACTGAAGACACAGGGTATCAAAATCTCTCTGCTTGTCTGCATGCAGCCAGGATAGCTGTGCATATGATAATGAAATATGATCAAACAGTGAAACATCATACATATAACGAACGCAGGCATTCGTAAACAGTTCTAAGCACCGTGATCTTTCCTGAGAAAGACCTTACAGGATAATATCACTCTACTAATAATTGGAGGTATAAGGTTTGTGAAAGTTTCTTTTTCAGGTAGAGCACTGAGAGATGCTGATGTTGTCTTGCAAATTATTATGAGCTCATTCCAGTTTAAATTTTCATCTATTATCACTCATAGACTGTTTGAAGAAGGATAGACGTGGATATTGTTCCATTTAGGGTTAAATGCAGTAGGGATTCCAGATATTTCGGACTAATGAACCTAGAATGATGGAGCAGTAATGTGTAGGTTTTGAATGGGTTCAGTTTTAACCGTACAAGCAGCGGCCATTATGGTAGTGAACAAAGGTTACTACTGAGATATTTGACCGTTGTCCTCAGTTGTATTGGTTTTCACTAAGATACAACTGGAGATCATCAGTGTACATCATGTATTGACAGTAGAACAAAACTGATGGTACGCCATTGACGTACAGTGAAATCAGTGTAGGACTTAATACCGAACCCTGGGGGACGCCTGATGCTACCTGCCTCCCATGTCAGACATGACGCATTGCGAGCGGGGTGTCAGGTACAAGTGATATGATCGCACAGCACTTGGCGAGATATTAAGGCTGCCAAGTTTGGCAAGTAAAAGCCAACAGAGTCAAAGGCTTTGCTTGAGTCTAAGAACCAAATTATAGTCACCTCTAGCGCCTTAAGGCTGGTTCCAGGTCATCTGTGGCCTTTATTGAGGCAGATGTCGTGCTGCGACGATGACCGAAACGTGACTGGTATTCGTCTAGTGGGTTGTTTGCGGTTACGTAGCTTGTTAATTGGTCCTGGATTATGTGTTTCCTAAGCTCGTGTACAGAGCAGGACGAATGCAATTGTGTCGGTAAACAGTGGGTGGTATGGAAACGTCCTTTTATGTAGAGGCTTAGTTAGTCCCCATGACCAGGGCTCAGGGAAAACATTTGTGATTAATTAGTGATATATATATATATATATATATATATATATATATATATATATATATATGTGTGTATATATATATATGAGGAACTGACTACTGTTCGTACAATACATAGCTGAAGAAATGACATGTTTCAAGAAGACAGCATCCTCCTAAATTTCACTCTGTAAGTCTATTGTACACAAAATTTGTATTAATGTAAACAGTTATGATTGTATCCTCATATGACAATTGGAGACTTGAAACAGTACTTTCGAAGCAGGCAAACCTGCTTACTTTAGGTTTGTAGAGGACCCATATCAGGCACTTGCTGTTATGGTTCAAAATGGTTCAAATGGCTCTGAGCACTATAGGACTTAACATCTGAGGTCATCAGTCTCCTAGAACTTAGAATCACTTAAACTTAACTAACATAAGGAAATCACACTCATCCATGCCAGAGGCAGCATTCGAACCTGCGACGGTAGCGGTCACGCGGTTCCAGACTGAAGCACCTAGAACCGCTCGACCACAGCGGCCGGCTGCTGTTACGGCATTTGGTAACTCGAAGATATTTTCCACTTGTTTATCTTCTAGATTTGCTCAACTTATCGGAGTACTTGATTTGAGACAGGTTACTGACACGTGTATTACATTGATGTTTGTGTTTAAAATGTACGTCGGAACTTGTCGAGAAGAACTGACACGGACTGGATATTTGCGTGTACAATGTGGTGCTTAGTACTTTGAGGTGAAAAGCTCGCGAGGATGCCGCACCTGGACATAGCATCTCTGGTTCAGCAGTGGTGTGGGAATAAAGTATAGTGAAACGCGCTGAGGTAGGGGAGTGCAAGCGAAAGGAGCAGGCATCTTCAGGGAGGTTTTGTGGCCAAGGTGTGTGGGCGTTGCAGCAGTCGTGAAACAGGCGACTGGTGACTGGAAAAGAAACTTGTTAAACATAGCTATAATAATCTGTGTGCAAGAGCAGTGAAAACAAGAGAAACGGAATTACATGAGAGTGTGCTCTTAATGGCTCTAATGATGAGCAACAACAATAATTTGATACTAAATTGCTGAATACAAATGGAAGTATGACTACGTCGCCACAGTTATTGACAACGTAAATAAGAAACAATTAGAACAGGAACTAGTAATGAAGTAATAGAAAACATAAGCTAACTTAAGGTTAAGTATAACCTACAGTAACAATGTAAGCTCACAAACTAGAGGCATCAAGATTTGACATGTTGTTAACTCCTGAAGGTCAGACTTTCTAAATCATTTACATTGCAAAGTGACCTTTTTCCACCTTCGGTCTTCAATAACCTTCACCTCTTGTATTATCAGACTTTACTTCATAAGTTTCTTCATCTCTCTGAAAACTTCAAATATTTACCCGTACTATACGAACTTCACTAATATTGGTCTATGTTTCTTTAATCAAGGCGTCCTACGCGACTTCTGTCAGTGTCTTCAATATTCACTTGCAGGCCTCGCTTCTAGGTTCATCTGTGACTCCTCAGTACTCTCTCCGCAATATACTGGGCTCCATCTCCATAACAGTCTGAGATTACTGCGTCTCTGATAATGTTAAAATTCGTCTAGCATTTAGATCAGTTCCTGTTCCAGCAATCGTGCCATACCCTTAGTTTATTGTATGATTTTTTCAAAACCCAGATCTTCCTCACATTTGCCTCCAGAGATTGCTGTACTTTGTCCGTCGTTGCTGTAGTGACAGCATCAGTGTTGGCCAGGACAGCAAGCCCAAGCGTCTCCTGTGCTTGTAGAGCAGCAGGCACTTACCTCAGCCCTCACGAGTACGGTGATGTCAACGATGCCTGGCGAAGCGGACGCGACTCCTAATGTCAGCTCAACAACAGCTTTGCCGGCATCCTGGCCTTCGGTGGTGTTGTACGTTATTCGACGGTTTCCTATTTCGAGAGCGGATACACGTAACATCTACTCAAAATGAATTGCTATATTAACACTAGGTACAGGTCACAAGATCCTTGCACACGTAGAACAAGCTAACTGCGTAATAACGCTTCTAAATTTCAGGTAAACTTGTGAGTTGAACTAGAGCACATCACTCAGTCGCCACTATCGTATCCATAACCGACACTCCTGGAAATTGAAATAAGAACACCGTGAATTCATTGTCCCAGGAAGGGGGAAACTTTATTGACACATTCCTGGGGTCAGATACATCACATGATCACACTGACAGAACCACAGGCACATAGACACAAGCAACAGAGCATGCACAATGTCGGCACTAGTACAGTGTATATCCACCTTTCGCAGCAATGCAGGCTGCTATTCTCCCATGGAGACGATCGTAGAGATGCTGGATGTAGTCCTGTGGAACGGCTTGCCATGCCATTGCCACCTGGCGCCTCAGTTGGACCAGCGTTCGTGCTGGACGTGCAGACCGCGTGAGACGACGCTTCATCCAGTCCCAAACATGCTCAATGGGGGACCGATCCGGAGATCTTGCTGGCCAGGGTAGTTGACTTACACCTTCTAGAGCACGTTGGGTGGCACGGGATACATGCGGACGTGCATTGTCCTGTTGGAACAGCAAGTTCCCTTGCCGGTCTAAGAATGGTAGAACGATGGGTACGATGACGGTTTGGATGTACCGTGCACTATTCAGTGTCCCCTCGACGATCACCAGCGGTGTACGGCCAGTGTAGGAGATCGCTCCCCACACCATGATGCCGGGTGTTGGCCCTGTGTGCCTCGGTCGTATGCAGTCCTGATTGTGGTGCTCACCTGCACGGCGCCAAACACGCATACGACCATCATTGGCACCAAGGCAGAAGCGACTCTCATCGCTGAAGACGACACGTCTCCATTCGTCCCTCCATTCACGCCTGTCGCGACACCACTGGAGGCGGGCTGCACGATGTTGGGGCGTGACCGGAAGACGGCCTAACGGTGTGCGGGACCGTAGCCCAGCTTCATGGACACGGTTGCGAATGGTCCTCGCCGATACCCCAGGAGCAACAGTGTCCCTAATTTGCTGGGAAGTGGCGGTGCGGTCCCCTACGGCACTGCGTAGGATCCTACGGTCTTGGCGTGCATCCTTGCGTCGCTGCGGTCCGGTCCCAGGTCGACGGGCACGTGCACCTTCCGCCGACCACTGGCGACAACATCGATGTACTGTGGAGACCTCACGCCCCACGTGTTGAGCAATTCGGCGGTACGTCCACCCGGCCTCCCGCATGCCCACTATACGCCCTCGCTCAAAGTCCGTCAACTGCACATACGGTTCACGTCCACGCTGTCGCGGCATGCTACCAGTGTTAAAGACTGCGATGGAGCTCCGTATGCCACGGCAAACTGGCTGACACTGACGGCGGCGGTGCACAAATGCTGCGCAACTAGCGCCATTCGACGGCCAACACCGCGGTTCCTGGTGTGTCCGCTGTGCCGTGCGTGTGATCATTGCTTGTACAGCCCTCTCGCAGTGTCCGGAGCAAGTATGGTGGGTCTGACACACCGGTGTCAATGTGTTCTTTTTTCCATTTCCAGGAGTGTATATATGCTATTTAGCACATCTAATAAGCATGTTATAAAAATGTGTGTCTTATTATTCATAACTACATGCTGCACATAAACGTCGAGCTGTAATTGAAAACTAAAATTCTCAATATCCTATCTTTTATAAAAGATTGTTAATCAAAACTGTATATTTTTTTCTGTCCTTTGTACTTTAAGCTTGGATTATAAATGCTCGTGGATCATGCACTTTCGTTTAAAAATTTCAGTCTTTTTGTTTAAAAATTAGAATTCCTATGGACTCGAACCCAAGATCCCCATGTAACGAACAAGTATGTTATCACAGACCCACGCGTCTTGTAGAAAATCATCTACCTTATTTTTAGCATGTTCAACGTGGTCAGAAAACTCAGAAGTTGATTTTCAGGAAAATGTCAGAGCTGCAGCGTGGTATCTAGTGGGAGATGTATTTGAGTTTGAACTTCGCATACCATGTACTGTTTGTCCCACCTAAGCCTGTTACCTCATACATTTTCTAAATGAAACGAAGTGTGAAAAATAGAGTTGTCGAGGGTGACCCTAAGTCAGGGGCTCACTCAATAGGCAGGAATGCACAATCGCTACAAGTAAACAAATGTCACCTTCAGCCTAAAGTTATGTTTTCTTTAAGTGTCACAGAGATGATTTTTCTACCGACATGAAAACTAGAGATATAATTAGTGATCGCAGGCATGTTTTCACTGCTCTAAACCTTATACTTTCTGGAATACTTAGACTTGAAATAATGGAAACAGAGTCACAGCTTCTGTTGTGATGCTGTAATGCCGTAGTGTGGATTGCCTTCAATGTCTTGAAGCGTGCTGTAGGCAAACATTGCTTTGCTTATTATGACAGAAATTGTAATGTCATTTACATGCTTTAGAAGCTACGTATTTTAGAAGCTATGAGATTTATAACAGTGAGAAGGAGTTTGTCATCAGTAATTGTTCCTCCAGTTTTCATTTCTGTAGAACTAACATAGATGTGCCATTAAGAAAGAAAAGAAGAAAACGACGAAACTTTGGGATGAAAATGATGTATGTTCACATTTATGAGTTTTCCATTCCTGCCCATTGTTTGAGCACTTGACATAAGTGCACCTCTGTTCATTTTCATTTTTCACGTTATGTTTCGTTTCGAAAAGACATGAGATGGCGGAGTTAGGTGCGACACCCTGTTTATTGAAAATTACGGAAATATTATTGTCGTGTGGTCCTCTTGTTAGAGAAATGTAGGCAATGTGGTCACTTGTGAGGCACAATTTAATTCTGCTTCTGGTAAGTAAAATTCGTGAATTAATAAAATATCTCGTTCATCTCAAGTATAGGGTACGATTGTCTTGAGTCTGTCTCAGTACATAAAACGCACCGCAGTCTTAGTACCATAAGCTTACAAAACCCTGGTCATCCAGTAACAGCTGGGCGCAAGCCACGGTCAAATTTAACGACGGTCAAAGCCATCGTTTTACTTTGGGCGAGGCCGGGGCACCGGAATTTAGCGTTGAACAGAGTTTAGTGCCGACTTCGCCACGATTAAGTTCTACATCACGGTTAAGTTTTTGCTCCGCCATGAAATACAGGGTGATTATAATTAAAAGTTAAACTTTCAGACAGCTGTAGAAATAACACCACTGGTCAGAATGACGTCAAATTGCATCGGAATATATTTGGAAAAGGATGAAAACGTATGTCAGAGGAAAAATGTAGCAACAGATGGCACTGTAAGCATCATAATTTAATAGTTGTCGACTACAAATGGCAAATGAATCATACTACAATGCATAAGTGTACGTTTGACGTTAAACAAACTGTATTACTCAGTATGCATGGGTGTACAGGTGTGATACTGTTAGGTACGTAAGTCCATCCACCATGGTTAGGGCATCTCACATCGGATGGGAAAAATCGGTTTTTAATTATCCTGAAGCCAAAAACCGCATGAAAAACATGACTCTCGTTGGTTTTTAATGTTCTGACGCCAAAAACCGCATAAAAAGCGTCAATCACATCGGTTTCTAATTGTATTGAGACGAAACAGTGCATAAAAGGGACCAATCATATTCAAATTGGATTATTAACTTCCGTGTGACTGGCGCAAAACATGTTCAATATGCTGGCCACCGTTTTCTGAAACAACTTGAAATCGAGAAACAGGATTTTCCACAACTGATCGAGTGTTTCTGGGTTCACATTCAGAATGTGTTGCGCAATGCGTGCCTTCAATGCAGCTAAGTTTGCAATCGGAACACTGAACACAACATCTTTCAGATAACCCCACAGCCAGAAATCACACGGATTAAGATCAGGTGATCGTGGCGGCCAGGCTGGTATAAGGAAATGGCAGCTGACAATTCTAGGATTTTCGAAATTGCGTTTCAGCAGCTGCTTAACTGGATTTTCAATGTGCGGAGCAGCGCCATATTGCATAAAAATGATAAAGTCCACACATCCACGCTGTTGCAGAGCTGGAATGGCGTGGTTGCGCAAAAGACATAGCACTTACCAGTGACGGTACAGGTAACAGTGCCGGAAGCACCCGTTTTTTCGAAACGGTATGGCCCTATGATAAATGATGCATCGCAAAGCGATCTTTTCAGGATGAGGTGGTACTGGTTGATTTGTGTGAGGATTTTCGTTGCCCATATTCGACAGGTGTCAGGTGACAGGTGGAAATGGGCTTCGTCCGCCCACAACATCTTCCACGGCCAATCATTGTCCACTTCCATGCGAGCAAGATATTCTAAAGCAAAGGTTTCTCTTCCTGGCAGGTCAACAGGAAGCAACTCGTACACATAGGCAATTCTGAATAAATAGCGAAGAAGGATGCTTCGCAGGATTTTACACACTGTGCTCACAGATATAGCTAATGCTCGGGCAGCTCTCTGTGCACTACACGTTTCACACCACCACTAGTCTCCTCCTCCATTCGTGTTGCCACTGCTTCCACTGATGTCGAATCATTTCGTTTCCTCCCTCTACCAAGTTGCACATCAAAAGAACCTGTCTTTTCGAATTTCCGAAGGAGTTTCTCCAGACCCACGACAGTAAATGGACCAATGCTTTTATTCAAACACTACAGTGTCCAGAACTTCTATAGAGCGACATATGCACAGTCATCATTTTTGTAATACAGCTTTACAAGCAGAGAGCTATCGTGCATTGAGACTGTCATGACGAACGTCGCAGACGAATGCAGGAAAAGACGTGTACCCGACGTGTTTATACGAACTTCAATGGGTTGTGCGTATGACAGCTGTTTTCATTTACATATTCTGACACATACAGCGCCAACTGTTGATCAATTTTCACACTATTTTTTTCTTCTGCCATACGTTTTCCCCTTTCTCCGGTAATGTTCCGTTGCAATTTGACGTCACTCTGACTAGTGGTGTTATTTCTACAGCGTTTTGAAAGTTTCACTTTAATTATAAGCAGCTTGTTTGGCAATAATTTATGTAATGTGTTGAAAGATAACAACATGTTATTGTATTTTTGTATACAGTAATTCTAATTAAAATCCAGATACTCTACATAGCGGCACCGTAAAGACCACATTATCTAGATTTCTGAAACGTAACGAGACACTCGAATGAACATGATGGAGTAACGTCCATTAGATGTGGAGAGGAAAAAAATGATTGTATGTAGCGCAGTCTATTTTCATTTGACTGGTAACAGTCACTAGATGTTAGAAGATCGCTTTTGGTTCACTTACTAAATAGGCCCACAATTATTGAAGCTGAAGCTCCTGTTATTTTAAGTCGTCATTAGGATAAGTCTGGCAGTT
Source organism: Schistocerca americana (assembly GCF_021461395.2). Lineage (NCBI taxonomy): Eukaryota > Metazoa > Arthropoda > Insecta > Orthoptera > Acrididae > Schistocerca > Schistocerca americana. Next base: position 204,474,351 of record NC_060125.1, on the reverse strand, counting down.
CTAAAGAATTGTCCGTGTCAATTTCAGGAGCGCACCGTGAATTATTCTTGAGTAAAAGATCAGTCACTCTGTAGCATATTACCATAAGCGAAGGCGCTACTGACACTATAAGGACACCCAGTGAAGACTGTCACGTGATGAACCATGTAGCACTGCACTGGTGTCGTTGGATTGTGCAGTAGCGAGAGATCACATGGCAGGTTCACCTGTGAGAGAGTCGTCAGGTAGCTGCAGTCCATGTCATGATCAGGTGATTCGTGGCAGCCAGGTTACGAGCTGGGCCCAAAAGCTGGGAACAGATGCCCGTTGGAATATTTCCAGCCCCACGGTCGACAGAGATTTGATTCAGGCGGCACATATAGAAAGCCGAGAATAAGGGACGTCGTCCCTTGTTTCATCATAATAACGAGAACAATGAGAGTGATATATGCAAAAAGTAAGATCACTTACGGAATGAAAATACTATGCCTCTACCATCAGTCGAATTGTATTCGAAGTAGTAATGTTGAAGGATGACTAAATTACGCAGTGTGATAGGAAGTTAACAGCACACTAACCAAGACAACTAGAAATCCTACAGCGTTAATTACAGGAATTAAAGGCTCGTCTGGTAAGAATTTCCTGGATTTTTGATGGAACTCATTAACCAAATTTTAAAAATTCCTTTGCGGTTAAGTGATCACATGCCAAATGCGATTAATATAAGATTTTATTGTTTGTTATAATAATATGGTAAAATCAATTCAAAAAAATCTCCAATTAATTTTTTATATCGGAATTGGCTCGGCATATAATGCTTATTAGGGTAGCATTCTGCGTTACAACGTGCACGTTTAGATATGTTTAACTATTCTGATGTAGGTGAACTATAAATATTGTTGTAAATTGGGTCTTTGTTCTATAGCTAGGAGAATTATTCTGGTGTTTGGTGGAAATAATGTTTGTTAAGTGTATGATGGAAGCGAGTAAAAGGAGCTAGTTTTTGCAGTAATCAGACGTGAAACCTATGACAATTTGGGCAGGAAGTCTACCGTAAATAAAATGAACCTGAAAACTTTTTCTGTTAGGAGTCATGGGCACTTGTACTTTGCCATGTGTTTTCGACTCAAACTATTGTCATATACAGTACTTATTGCCTTAGACCTTTTGAGCGTGTTTCATAGTGAATATTAATACTTCCCAACGGTGTTGGGTCAACAGCTGCTTTGAACTTGTTGAAACTGTTTTGTCCAATGACTGTTTAGTACATTACCCAACGCCGGCAGCTGATTAACTGGGTGACAGAAGCTGATCTGCATGTAAATGAACATAAAGCATTCAGCAGTCGGGCTGTCATTTTGTTACCGCCAGATTTCAGGTACGTCTCATACAGTCGGTTTCTTTAGTGTGGATGCCAGTAATATTCGCTCCACTCACAGTGAGGTCCTAAGATGTAGATGCCACGTTCGATTGTCGTTTTTTCCTGGAATGCCATCTAGATGGCTAACTTCACTGTAGAATAGATGTCCTGATAGTGGACGACCATCATTTTGAAAATGATGACGATGTTTATCAAATATCTGCTAGGTTCCTGGTAATTTCAGCCAGAGTCTAGCAAGATTGTGGACAGAAATCTAAGTCTCTGCGGCATTGGTTGTGCTGTGGCATATGCGTTTTTTTGGTTCCTGCACTCATTGGGTAGGTGTTGTGGCCTACGTAGTAGGTGTCGGTATGAGTGTCAAACTACATGCTGATGAGCAGTTGTTTTGAGGTACAGACTGTTGAGCTGTTGGATAATGCGCAGACAAAGATGCTACAAGAACTGTGGATTACATCACTCCCTTCCGAATAGCGGCAGTCGGTTTGTCGAGAAGTTATCGGCCTCTCTTCAATGACGGATTGTCCTCTATTGACAGATGTGACAGATCTGTCTGTGTCCTTAGTGCATTCACTGCTGTTGCGTCCTTCAATGCACTTGACACACCCAATGGGCATGCGTCAGTATTTTGCCACATTACTGAAGACCTAATGAGAGAAGCGTTGTGGTTAGCTACCATTTACTGGAACATATTTTATGAGGAATATCATCTGGAAGAACTTAACGGGCTTCAATGTGTAATATTATCCTCCCACACTTCACTATTAAAATTCTCTGTCTGCACAAGTGTTGAATGCTTCGTGAGACGTAAGATACACAAAAGAGAAACGCTTACTTCATATCCTCTTGTAGGCTCAAGTTCTTGCGTCTAGGTGTAGATTCTTGAGGCTGAAATTTCGATTCAACGTTGTGGGTTCCTGATAACTAAATAACTGATAAAGAACAATCTGTTGTCATGATTTTCTTTTATTTTATCCCATTCTTCCATATCACACTGACTTTACAATCTGCAGTTTCATACAACCATCAATTACATTGATGTAGACTAAACTGAAGATCACTCACTGCTACTCACATTCTGCCGTACTCATAATATTCGAAAGAGTTTACAAAACCAAAGAGTAAAAGCGGTGCCTTGTTTTTATTTAGCTTCATTGGTGCATAAATTTCGATGGATAGGTTTATAACGAGGCTGAATGAATAGGCGATAGGTATTGCATAACTACTGATAATATACATTCGGTATGCAAAAATTATCTGTGACATTGTTTCTGCACTAAAACCATAAAAGTTATTATAGCCTATTCAGAGCAAGACACATCGAATGGATTTCACTCACTACTCGGAGTGAGGCGTGACCTTTCCCGTACTTTGGGAACAAAAGAATATGACCTGCCATCGGCGGTTCTCTCTGAACGAGCTCAGCCTTAACTAAGGAAAGCAAGAGATCCGCACGATCTTACAGGAAACTGCCTACGTAATTCCTTTGATTGTCTATTAAATTTACCAACTAAAACATTTTTCTACTGGGGGCTTTTCTTATGTGGGAGCTTGGTGTGAATTTTAATGAAACAAGGAAAGCAGATCGAAATTATCATAACGTTTTTATTACAAAAAAGGCAGAGAAAATGAGTCCTTTACAAATACAAAGAAGATACCTCATATATTGATACAAACAGCCTCAGCAGTCTACCATCCCAACAATGACGAGGAATATGGGATGGTTGGAAAAGAACGTGGAAACTGATCGCTGACGCAAAAGGCTAGATTACCCCTTAGCAAGAGAGTGGGATTACCAACATGCAGTAGCTACTACTGTAAAATAGACGGAACAAGTCATGAATGCTTGAAAAGAAAATGCTGAAACTGCCTCCCGTCTGAAAATCAAGTAACTGTCATTAATTCCTGTGATCATTATTTTCGTCGAAACGAACGAGATCGATTTATTGCGAAATTATGGCTATGAAAGCATCATACTGTGAGACCAACAGCTCGCCACGTGGTCGCGTGGCCCAACATAACGGATCCTAAGTCCACTCCACGAAAGTGACAAGTTCATAAATATTAACTGCGCACACATGTTACGATAAAACAAGAACAATGCCGCCGAAAGTTAAAGCATGGCTCTACAACTGGTAGTTCTTGCCCTAATATGAGCTATGACCGACTTCGCGATCCTAACGGACAAGTGACGGACAGACCCAAAGTCCTGCATGGCAAAGATATCTTTACATTTAAGGGATAAAAAATTGGCACAAAAACAAAGCTATTAATGCGCTCTAAATGGCGGTGTTCGTAACGTCGTTGCTACCTTGCATGCAGTGAAGTAGTTGCTCGCAGAGAACACATAGGCTTACCTACAGCAGGAACTCAGCACCAAGCTACCCGCTACGGATGGCAGCAGACTAGAGACGACCAGGATACCTCGCCTCCCGAAGGGAACCGTGAACGATAAGCAGGGAAACGGGCGCGCTCTTAAACTAGCCAATCAGAGGGCCCGAAATTGCCGCCGAGCTGACAGGGAGGTTACTTCGCGCAATTAAAAGAGTGTGAAAAGTTGAGTTTCATAGTTGGTAGCACTACTTGTGAGACTATGAAGAGTGATGCCTTTGGCCTCTAGAGACTATTCGAACTGGTAGCCCACGCCCAACAAAAGCAACGGTCTTGGCGGGAAATGGAAACGAACATGGCTATGCAGGGGAGATTTCTGAGCAGAGTATCAAATAATACTACTTATTAATCAGCGTGATCTTAAAGTCAAAAATTATGGAAAAACTGAGGCATCCCAATACAATTATAATAGTAAAAAAGAAGATGATTTCGTTATTAAAAGAATTAAATATGAAAGGCGTACTAATAAATGAGAAAGAAATGCACATATTTCAGAGTTTACAAACTTCCTTGACAAATGAAGAATCATGACCATGATATAACATTATTTTATAAATGAATCCAGAAACAAATTTAATAATTAGCGTTAGAGCGTGCAATTAATAACAGGAATTTTAAGTATGCCAGATATTTTGTAGCTTCAAACATTTCTAAAAGGAGAGTAATTTTAACTGTACGTACAGAGTACGAACAAATTAATTTCTGTTTACATATTTTAGTCCAAAACTTACAAAAATCATATGAAGCTCATTCCGATAAACAGCTAAACAGATGGTATAATGTTCAGCTATACAAGAATCGATGGTACACATGGTATCGGTTATTTCTATGTAAGACAAAGTTATGTTAGAAAAGGCTGTCCCGTTACAATCGCTTTTATACCGTATCCTTCTGAGTCCAGGCACTTCTTGACTCATTTAATGTGTTTAAATTACGCAGTCCTCTGATTACCCCTTTAAGAACTTTTTCTCGTACGATCTGTGAATGTTATGGGTATCAATTGCTGTCGATGAACTACACTCCTGAATTGTAATGAGTGACTGTGTGCAGGTCGTCCCATCACACGACCATTGTGTGTGGAGCAGTAACGGTACCCTTCTGCGACTGCTGGTGCTTGATACCGTCGCCAGAGAATTTGACGAATATGACAAGTGGCTGTTGCTGTGCAGCTGTGTTAGAGACCGTAGAAAAATAATGCCTAACAACGTTTTATAGTTATACGATCATCATTGGCGAAAACTTACTCTGTGCGGTGTTGATTAGACTTGCAATGATACTCGCGTCAGATCACGACAAGGTTAATTAGGTGATTTTCCACAACAATTGGCTGTTGTCATCACAATCGAGACCGATTTCTTTGTCCGTCGGCCCGACATTCTAATCAATATACAAATAACACTCTTTCAGAACAATATCCAGTTTACAAGCTGCGGATAACCACACACGAGGCCGGTCGCGGTGGTCTCGCGGTTCTAGGCGCTGAGTCCGGAACCGCGCGACTGCTACGGTCGCAGGTTCGAATCCTGCCTCGGGCATGGATGTGTGTGATGTCCTTAGGTTAGTTAGGTTTAAGTAGTTGTAGGTTCTAGGGGACTGATGACCACAGATGTTAAGTCCCATAGTGCTCAGAGCCATTTGAACCATTTTGAACCACACACGATCGGCGACAGTCGCTGCTCCAGTATTATCTTAATCGGCAATATTTCCTATGACCATTAACACAACTGGCGAGAGACACCACCGATACTGCTGCTCAGTGTGGCCCCCGCTACCAGAATTCGCGTCTCGAGCGTTTACGCCAATCACCGCAAAGGATGTTTTTATGCTACATTTATATAGCGGAATCTTGCTTAGCCAATATCGAGCGAATGACGTGACAATTAAATCAAGACCCTACGCTTCCGACAGGCATTGATATACGTCAACGGGGATGTTGAAAATGTGTGCCCAGACCGGGACTCGAACCCGGAATATCGTGCTTACATGGCAGACGCCTATCCTTCTGAGCCACCGAGGGCACAGAGGATAGTGCGACTGCAGGGACTTATCCCGTGCACGCTCCCCGTGAGACCCACATTCCCAACATAATGTCCACACATTACATTCGTAGTGCTCATGCACATTACACTCATTACTCGCGACAGAAAATCTTAACGATTCGCGTATGAGTTCGGCCAATGTGTGTGCATCCGCACAGAAGAAGAAGGTCAATCGCCAGGACGTTGATGCCACGTGGGTGACGTCGAGCCAAGTCAGCAAAATGCTATGCTTGAATTGCCACATATCCTTCTCCTCAGATTGTAGGCTCGTTACATGTTGCATCATATTAAGAATATTCAATAGTCATTTAAACGTAAGTGTTAAACATATCCGTTCATAATTTTTAATTCAAAGCTGAAAATTCTCACAGACAATATTTATGAAATTAGTGAACCAGCAACTTCACTGTCTAATATCTTGATCTAAAGCATGATAAGCTTCCTCATCTTGAATCCTATTACTACATAAAATTATTTGTTTGCTTACTCTAACATTTTTGTTCGTTTTTTATAAATAAATAATTATAATTACTCTATCATTTTTACTACAAGGCTGTCCTTGTCATTTCTCTACAAATGGACTTCTATTTTGTATAAAATGTCGCACATGTTTGGACAATGAATACAGATTGCAATAAATATTTCACTTTGAGGCAGACATCTCTTCACCTATCGTATGTTACTAGTTTCTCTAGGAGTCATCTGGAGTGAGTTTCCATTTGTGGATTATTTGGTAGTAATAGTGGTACTCGTCACTTTTAGGCAGTTTATCGGTATTCTCACCAGACGCCGTTGCAATTTGTCGTGGAACAGAAGACATTATCATTGATTTGTTGAAGTGATATTACAATAAACCTGAACAGAACTGTAATATTGATCAGTCATCCATTTCTCTTATTGGTGTCGTAATTCACGCTTCCTCCATCCCTGCCCCATGTTTTATTACTACGAATGTCGCGGGAAAACTGTTCCCTTTCAATAAAAGTGACTGAATTCGCTGGGTATGTAATCAGCGGCAACCCTAACTGAGTTTCCATCTCTCTCTCTCACACTCATGTTTCGTGATCCTTGGGACGCCCACCAACCTTTGGTTAACCCGCCGAACTGTGCCAGAGGCCGTCCGCTGTGGGCTCGCAACAAGCCACTTCTATTACCACCTCAACTCTATACATGCTGTCTTACTTATTCTCGTTGCAAATTTCTTACTTTTAACATGCATATCTAATGGTACGTTTTATAGCAATTATTATAATGAAGACATTGCCCTATTCTTTGTTGTTTAGAACACGGACATTCTGCACTCAAACCGAGATATTTCGTTAAGATTATTTTTCTTTTGATTCTCATATTTTATACAGTCATAATTACCGCTTCTTTGATTAGTCCACATCACTCAGATCAATATGTGCTGCATGCGTTCGCTTCAGTATTATCTCAGCAATAGCAACAATTGTAGAAGTGCTGTATTATTGCGTTATGGGAAAATGGAGTACTTGCGGCTTGATTAATGATACTCCACATGACCTCTAATAGTTACCCACACATTAGTTGTGCATATTAAGGTGCCGCTTCCGGGATGGATTGGGCACTGACCCTGGATTAAATGCGCCCGGTGGATTAACGTCGAAGGTCATTGGGCTTTTCTCACATCCAATTAGGATAATGCCGGGCTGATGCCCACGTCCCGCGTCATTTACATGATGCAGAAACACCTCAAATGGTTCAATGGCTCTGAGCGCTATGGAACTTAACATCTGAGGTCATCAGCCCCCTAGACTTAGAACTACCTCAACCTAACCAACCTAAGGACATCACACACATCCCTGCCCGAGGCAGGATTCGAACCGGCGACCGTAGCAGTATCGCGGTTCTGGACAGAAGCGCCTAGAACGGCTCGGTCTTCGAGGCCGGCCTGAATAACACTATACGCAGACAGTGTGTGTAAACATATTCCGCCCCGGGGGACAATGGTGTGGCGACAGGAAGAGCATCCGATCAATGCTTGAAAATTAAAGACGTCAGATCCGTGAATGACAATCCTGAGCCTATGTTGATGTGGAACAACGACACAAGCAAACGGAAGAAGCAGGAGATGAACCTCAATCATCTATTTTCCCAACAATGGTCAAACCAGTGCTTACATAGGCCTCTGAAACTGGGCTCTGAGAGCAAAGAATGCTGATTCACTGGAGGCGTTCGAGATAAGCTTACTCAGGAGAATCATCGGCGCAGTATGCGAAAGCAAAAGATGGAGGTGGAGAGACAACGATAAGTAGTACGCCAATTACAAAGACCAGGCTTTTAGAAAAATTGTGAAGACATTTAGGCTGAAGTGGGAATGATACAGAAATACCTTAAAAGGTTTTACAAGGAAAGTCAAGACGACGGAGGGAATGTGGTCGACCGGAAGACAGGTGGGAAGACGGAGTTATTGAAGACCTTCGGAAGATGGGCTACAGGAAATGGATAATGCTACCAAGGGACCGAGATAGTTGAAGAGGGCAAGACACATCATTAGTTATAGAGCCGCAGAGGAAGAAGATGAACGTGGTGTCAATTGTTACTCGTATGGCCTTTTTGTTGTACACCTTTTAGTCATTATTCTTAAAAGCTTGCTTTAATTGTTGGGAGAATTACTCATCACTTATTAAACTTCCCTTTCTGTCAGTACTGTTAATTTAGGCGTTACATATCCTCTACTGAATAACCTCTACAATCTCCTTCTGGTGGCGAGATATTCGTTACTGAGCGAACAACCTTCATATTAATTATCTAATTAATGCAGCAAACTGATCGTTGCTTGCTTCCTTGACTAACTCTTACTAATTCGAACTCTTTCCTCACACTCGTTACATCTACGATTCAGTGACACACCCTACACCTTCATTCAGAAATCGTTTCCCTCAAATTCTAATCCATTTTCTCATGCTAATAAATTCTGTCTCAAAAAAGTGTTTGTATACGCTTGTCTACCTATCATATGTCTGTATCTGTACACCTGTGGCTATTTATCAGTATACCTATCATCGTTTAATCTAATGTGTTACTGTTTAGTCAGCCTCATGTCATGCGTTTACCGTCTGTCACCCTTCTCACGCTGTCTATAAATTTCTTTTAGCCCTTCCTCCAGTTATCTTGATTCTACATCCATTACTCGTTGTCTTTAAAATCTTTTTGTGTTATTTTTTATTTTCTATGTCTTGTTCGGTACTCACAGTGCTCCCTAGAGTGTATCTTCTTCATCGTTTCTTCTGAAAAGAGATAAGCAGATTTAATGCTTTAAAGATTATTATAAATGTAGAAGATTGCTTGCGCATACATGAAAAGAAAGATAAGAAATATATACCAACAACGTGGGTCCCTTGTGGTCGTCATCCACCCATCTTACAAAGTTATAAGCCGTATGAGGTATTATTGTAGGCTACTGTAGTACTCTTTGAAGTCTACGCTGTTGTATTCATCATCTTCACCCTCGCTCTGATCTTCAACGGCTAAATTAATCACATCTGGATTCACAAGATATATGTCGTAATCATCACGTTTTTATAGAATAAATACCTGAATGTCCGTCCTGGTATCTTCTCGTCTAGATGCAACCTGACTCTATGGATCACAACGAAGAATGAATCCATGATTATCTCATCACATTCCTGACGAACCTTCTCTTCCCTACGTTCTCTTTCTTTCTTTTCTGACCTTTTATTTACCTACTTTGACAATTAATAGTTTCTTGTGTGTTAACGTTTAATGACTCATCATGGATCAACACATGCTATACTTATGCGACTGAATTCTTTAAGGTCCACCTACATTATTGTGTGCAACGTTACTCCTGTTATGTTTTCAATTCTGACCCATGATTTCTGGCTTTATAAATTCAATTATATTAGTTATTATCTCTTTCCCCTCTTCTGACCTAACGTCATTTTTATGGTTATATCAACAATTTTTATCTTTTAAGTTCTGTACTTCTTCCATGTCTCTAGCAAATTCTACTTTCTTAGGCGACCACCATCTTATTTCTTCCGCTAGACGTAACCGATTTTTTTAGTGGTCCCTCATTCACTGTCGTTCGTAACTGGGCGCTATCTGAACACGTTATAAGCTCTCCTAAGGAGAAACCTCTTGCTGATAATTTCGAAGATCGTATCCAATATAGTTTCTAGATTCCCCTATGTAGTTACCCCTATTTTAGTTAAATAGCCCTGAAAGACATCTTTGTAACTCTTACATCCACTATGCTTTCACATAGGTCCCTCCTAATGCAGATTATGAATTTTTGTGCACTGCTCGACAAATATTTATTGGCAAATGTTTTTATGAAAGGATGGCACGTGTAGCACTGCGATACAGCTCGTATTCCCCAAGACAATGCTTCTCCTTCTACCCTATACTTACGCAAGCGTTCTACTTACCATCCCACTGTTCCACAAACAGACCCCTAACTGTTTCTTGAACGCTATCGGAGCAATTATCACTCTGGAAGAAGGACAATGAGACTTATAGACTCAAAAGTATTGACAGACATTACACATTCCTTTGTTCTGCCCTTTTAATTCTTGTCGTACCACACGTTCGTTTTCGCTTTATTTCAAATACAACCTGAGGAGCACAGCGAGTCATTGACTTTAATTAAGGTCTGTTGTAAATATATTCAAGAATTACTTTGAGCTCTGAACGCAGCACGTCTGCATTGAAGCATATGCCTCTTAACTGTCCCTTTTCTCTTCCACGAATCAGTATGAAACTTCGCTATATTACTATCCTTCTGGTTAAGAGTTATTTCATGAATCTCATTAATTTCTTTTAAGTCATTCACTAATTGCATTGAATTTCTTTCGAACCAAGTTTCCAACAGTTCCTTACAGTTAAATACTGCTAAGTTCTGCATCTGTTTAAACGACTTTTAAAGTGTTTTGAGATTTTCTTTCGTACTTCCGCAAGAAATCATCCCTATGATCAGCACTGACTAAAATATTTCCATTAGATAGTTCACCATCACTATCAACAGCTGCAGTGTTTACCAAAATCGTGTGGTGATTTTAATTCAGTACAAATACGTCTTATGTCTGCTCATCTGAAAGCACTCGTACAGTGTGCAATTGAGCAGTGTCTTCAGTAACGTTTGGCATCTTCCATGTGTGAGGCCTGAAATTATCAGGAAAGGGACAGTGCTCTTAACGAAATTTATTCAAATTAAAAAAAAGATTTTACATAAAAAACTTTTACTGTTTGGACCGCTATCTACATCACACAGTTAAAACACCATGACTAGTTTCGGGGTCCCGACGGAGGTTCGAGTCCTCCCTCGGGCATGGGTGTGTGTGTTTGTCCTTAGATAATTTAGGTTAAGTAGTGTGTAAGCTTAGGGACTGATGACTTTAGCAGTTAAGTCCCATTAGATATCACACACGTTTGAACTTTTTTTTGACTAGTTTCGGTTGAGTATAACAATCATATTCAGATGTATAAACAAGCAGAAAAAGAAATCGCCCCAGAAAAATCCCTAATAAAACAATATACAGTTAAGAAACGTTAAAAATGACGCAGCGTACAGTGTTTTCCTGGGTAGGTTGTATTGAAAAGCAACTGTTAAGAAAAAAAGTCGATACGTTGCACCGTTTCAGAGTTAATTAGCATCGAACTTAGTTAATCTGGTCGTTACACATGAACTTCTCAAGCAAGCTAAAATTATCTCCTGGGACGAGTTTACAATGACAGATAAGATATCATTAGAAGCCATGGACAAAAGCTTCTAGTTATCCCAAAGTCAACACCAGCAGACAAGATCAATGCATGCTTTAAAAAATCACATTTCTGGTCACACATGCAAATCCTGCGAGTAACAAAAGAATTAGAATCGAGTTATCGAAAGAGGAAACAACAACGCATTTTGCTAAACAACATTTACTAATAGCCGAACGTACATATCCTGCTGACCAGACGATTGGCCTCCCTAAACTCAAAGTAGCCATTACTGAAAACGAACTTCCCTACCAAATTTGCCCAAACATTGTTCGCAACTATTGCAACCCCGACTGGCTAATTGAAAGGACGGTTTTTGCACCCAAAAGTAATATTGTCGACGTTATCAACTTTAATATTCAAAAGGAACTTCCCGGTGAAAATAGAATATACAAATCGATCGACACAGTGGTAAACGTTGAAGAAAGTTTGAACTTCCTTCAGAATTTCTAAACTCTTAGCAAGTACCAAAAATGCTATTACACTACTTCGACTTGAAACTTCATCTTTGATCATAGTATTCAGAAATCTCAACTCACCAAAGCTATGTAGTGGAACAAGGACGATCATCAAACAGCTATCAAATAACATAATCGAAGCCTAACTTACAGCTAGATAGTACAAAGGACACGCTCTATATATTCCCATAATACCGTCGAACTCTGCTAAACTGCTATTCCAAATTAAAAGACTAATTTGCAGTCATATTAGCCAACAGTTTTACAATGAAGAAAGCGCAAAGGCGAATTTTAGAATATTGTCTTACTAGACTGTTCTAAAAGCCGGAGGCGGTCTAGAAACTGTGTGAGGATGTATAAAGGCCCAGGCAACCTACACAACATTTTTGCTCTACGTGATTATTGTCCCGTCTGTCAAGGAATAAACAGTATTTATAGAAAAACTGTGTCATTTTTTTTTCATATTTTACTCAGAAATTGTTGACTTGTAGCGTGACACAGAGGAGGTATGTTGTGATGAAAATAAAGACAACAATAAAGATTTATCATATAGCACTAGAGGACAAAATTTCCTCAACAGAAAAGAAAATTGAAAAACAGCAAAACTAAAATACATCAAATATCATTTCAATACTTCGTCGAACCAGTATAAAACGTGTCTATTACTCATAAAACACTTTCACATTTACCAATAATAACCAAAAAAAATCGCCTTTCATCATAAGAGGAATGTTCTATTCAGTATAAAATAACAACGATAGTTGCATGTATTTTTCTTGTTTGTGCATGTGAACTCCACTTGTATCAAAAGTAAATGATGTGATTAAAAAAAAAGCGCAGAAGTTACGCGATCAGATACTTTCTATTTCTTATAAAATGTAATTTATGTTACGTAAGGATGTTAAATACACAATGGTAGACCACTGAGAGATGTGCGGTTCTGTTTATGTGCAAAACAACCAACCACAGTCATTTATGTTACTTTCCGCATCAATTGCACCAGTATTACCGGTAATCCTAACACTTCATTCGTCATTTATGTATTGTACCAAATCTACTTGTCACTAGTTTTGGTAGAGAACAACTCTAGTTACGATCATTGGTGACATGGGTTTCGTGATCAGGAGTGCCGCCATAGGGAGAAAGCCAAGCTCTTCTTTCACGCAGTTTGCCAACGTACTTTCAACAATCTTTCGCTTTAGTCCGCACTTACCATCCACTGTCAGGCCATCCACGCCAGACTCATCAGACTTTCCATGATCTTCTCATCCTGTCGTGCACCGGTCTTATTATTCAAGAGATGGGTGATTTTATCAAAATAAACAGGTGCTCCCACGTGTCACTCAGCTGCAGTTGTCCCTCCCGCTGCAGTACTATATCCTCCAAGGTTGACGGAACGCAAAAGGGCGGGATGTTATGTCATGACATACCACAATCAGACTCAAATGGCGATATTCACAGTGAATGCTAACGGTTGTTCAATATTTAACGATTAGGTTTCAGTGTTTGGAACGAGTTCGAGACGATTTTGGGACACAGTTAACCCTGACAATACACAACGCAACACGTTTGTGTGCGGAGAGGGGGAGAAGTTGAGGGTGGATGGAGGATGAGTTCAAAGTCTAGATGAAAGGTCTAATGTTATATATCGAAAGTCAGGAGACAGAACCCTATCTGTCATCCAGTCTCGATTTGCTTCAGGAGGCAGCTCTGTGTACCACATTTGGCACCCAGTATAAGCCATACCTCCTAAAAATTTAATGGTGAATCCTTAAAACTATACTATACAAAAAATTTCGCCATTTGCTGTCCTCCTATGTGTTGCTGTTGAAAGGCCAAGCAGTGTGTTTTTAAGCACGTGCTGTACACCATGCTCATCTTCGAGCGACGAAACTATAATCTGCTTAGGATGTACGCTAATATTCCTTAATTATTTCCAATTCGCAGACTGTACGTCTGTTTAGGAAAGAAAATGGTGCAAACTCAAGTAGATGATAGAGTGTGATACGTGTCAATGTGTTTTTTTTCCCGCAACTCCTCCGCGGTCTTCGGCCGTTTCATTACAAAAAGTGACTGTGGTAGAATCCCGCTGAGATAAATATCCACTAAAGTGGAGAGCACTCCAATGTCAAGAGCGTGTAGACACATTTGGCAGGGACTGTTATATCTGGTGAGTGTTCAGGGGGGGGGGGGGGGGAGGACGGACGTAAGTACCAGCAGCCCTCTCGCTCCCTCTCGCTCTGTTCTCTCTCTCTCTCCCTTTCTCGGTGGAAACTACAAATTTCGGGGAAGTACAGGCAGGCGGAGTATCGAAATATGTGGAGGAGGGTGGCGCTATAAAACACTGCACGGCTTGAAATAAAGGAAGTGCGGTTTTCACCCTTTCTCTGGGCGGCGCTGACAAACGACCGGAAGTGAATCGTGGAGTGCGGACGCGAGTGAGATGCGGTCTGGCCGGCATCCAGAGGAGGAGGCATATCTCTGGCGGCCCTCACGTGTCGGCGATGCGGGCGGCTGGGTAGCGCCGGAGCCAGGGGACCAGGCGGCCACTGGAGGCGCATCTGCAAGCGGCGCCCGGGCGGCGCCGGCAAACGCCGCGCGTCCCGCTGGCTCCCCTACACCACTCGGAACTCTCAACACCCTCTCGGTTTCGGTAGCCTCTAATCATTCTCCAGTTACAAGAAATTACACACTACAGTTTGCAGGCAGCTTAAATTATGATGCCTTTCTTGCAAAGGGACCTCAGTGACTCTGAGATATGGTCTCTTTATTTACGTCCACAGACTACAGTATCGGAAGGGACGATTCCACTTTTATTAAATGCATTTATTTACTTCCCATCGCAGTTAAGTTTATTATGCCATTCTCCAGTACGAGGCTCATTCAACAAGTAATGCAACACATTTTTTTTTTCTCGGCCAATGTCGATTGAGTAAAGGCAGATTTCATTGTGAGACGTCGTGGAATATTCCGGCTTCAGCAAGTATAGTTTCATGATATTCCGATAGGGGGCGGCGCTAAACGTAACCTTCAAAATGAGGTGCGTTCCAAGCAGAGAGCTGTCATTGACTTTCCTTCGGCGGAAAACCAGAGCATCGCAGACACTCATAGGTGCTTACAGTCTGTGTACGGGAACCTGGCAGTGAACAAAAGCACGGTGAGTCGTCATCCGAAGCGCCTCTCATCATCGCGAGAAGGTCGCGCAAACACGTCCGATCCCCCTCATGCCGGCCGGATGCACACATGCGGTGTTGGAACGTAGCAACAGTCTTGTTTGAGGTGATCGAGGGATCGCAGCCAACACTTCACTGCATAACTAGACATATGTGTTGATGCCAGAAAGAGATTTTCACTCTGCAGCGCAGTGTGCGCTGATATGAAACTTCCTGGCAGATTAAAACTGAGTGCCCGACCGAGACTCGAACTGGGGACCTTTGCCTTTCGCGGGCAAGTGCTCTAACCAACTGAGCTACCGAAGCACGACTCACGCCCGGTACTCACAGCTTTACTTCTGCCAGTATCAGAGCACTTGCCCGCGAAAGGCAAAGGTCCCGACTTCGAGTCTCGGTCGGGCACACAGTTTTAATCTGCCAGGAAGTTTCATATGTGTTGATGGCTTGACACAGTAGTCCACCAGTTGGGTGCTCAAAGGTCTTCCTCGTTGCCAAACAGAAGACCATACAGAACAACGAAGGACTACCTGTGTGGAATTTCCAGCTCTTTAAGAAGCAAATCAAGACAATTTTTGGTGGTTCATCGTTACAGGCGACGATGCGTTGTTTCATCACATGTGCATCCTCAGCCGGAATAGTCGTGGCAGCGGTCATCTAAGATTCTAAAGGGGCTACACTGTTTGATGTTTTCCGTCATGGTGCAAAAAACAACTGTAAAGTGTGCTGTGCAACCTTCACGTAAATGAAGAAACAGCTTCCGCATGTTCGTCGCCTCAAAAATGGAAACGAACTTCTCCATCTCTATGACAGCGCAAGCCTTCCACATGTCTGGATATCCGAGAGAAGGTCACAAAACTTCATTCGACTGATCTTCGTCATCCATCGGACACCTCGGATATCTCACCTCCCCCATCTTCTGGCCCAACAAAGGCTGCACTCCGCGGGTAAGCATACACGAATGATGGAGAGGTTGCTGATGCAGAAAAACGCAGGCGCCTACACTGAGCCGTAGTGTGGTACTGAGCGGGCATATCAGCCCTCAAAGTAAGGTGGCTTAAGACCGTCACATAGGATGGAGATTAGGTAGAGAAATGCGGTTTTGCAGCCAAAAGAGAGGCAATAACACTGTGTATAGGAATCTTGAATAAAATGAAACTCCTTTCAGAAGAAAAGGTGCTGCATTAATTATTGGACCCAAGTCGTGTCACGACTTTCCTGCGAAGTGACCACAGTGACACCGAGATAATCAGTTCTCTTTAAGTCCACAGTCCTTCAGTATCATAGAAGTGACAATTCAAACGTTACTAAATGCATTTATTGACTTCCGATCGCAATTTCTTTACTGTGGCGTTCTCTAGTAACTGCTGTAACAGCAAAACTGGCTCCAAAATAATCTTCTCATCTTTGATGACGTAAATTTGAGAAACGGGGATAAGTGGAAATTAGCGATTTGAAACATAATATTCTGAAACAGCAACAGTTTCTTTCTGTTTTTTACTATTCATACAGACGGCTGTGAAGCAATCTACTTCGTTAACAAACATAATCCTTAAGAAGCAGAAAATTTAAAATATACACGCATATTATGCAAGATGAGGGGTTTATCGAGCAGTTTGATGAGAAACGAAATCTTAGGAAAGCTAAGGCCCTAAAGCGCACAAAATAGGTAAATGCAGTAATGGCTCGATTTCGGGCGACTTTGCAGACAGCTGCTCAACAGCTACTAAAATATACACACAGAGTAGAAATTAAGTTTACTCAGCAATCATATGGAACAGATAAATGAGGCCATACTAGTATCTAAAAGAAGATAAGAATTCAGAGGCACTTAAATACAGTACGCAACCAACAAGCTAATTTTAGTTTAAAAAAAGACCTGTACACATTTCGAAGTAACATTCCCTTGTAACTAAACGAATATTTGCCTTATTAAGCAGGATTTTTCTTCGTAGGCTGCTGATGCGCACAAAGGCATCTGCCAAAAACGGCCGGTAGAACGAGTCGAGTCAGTGTAATGCCAGAATAACCAACGACATTGAAGTGACTGCACAGGGAGAGGTGCTGTCTCCCGAACTGCGAACAACTCTGAAGGAAAAAAATAAAGTTGCCCACCGTCGTTCCTGTATCAGGTCGAAGCAAATCACGAACAATGTATCAGGCTACGTCCACCAGCCATGGCAGCAGGATCCGGACAAAGTCCAACTCGAGAATATGGAGCGTCACTGGGCAGGAGGATTAAGTTACAGCTTCCCAGTATGAGACGGTACACAGAAGCAGCCAAACTGCAGACTATCATGACTGTGCTGCGCACGTGCTTAGATCCTTGGAGGAGCCACCAGGACTCCTAGAAAGCAGTCACTAGGCACGGCTAGGCTCACGTAGTTATTGAAGATAACAGCCACCCCTGGCAGCTGGCACCGTGCGTGGAAGGTTGATAGATACTAAATGCGACATCCAGGTCCAGCAGAACACATTACAGAAGCAACCATCACGCCTGACATCAGACTGTGCAACTCCAGGTCAAGGAATCCCGAAGAATCATAAAGAGGACGATTTCTGGCAGTCCGAGAACGAGTAGTGCCGCTTTAACAGTATTAGATAATTTTTATTTGTGGCTCTGCAAGGGATGTTGTCATCCAGAAGCCCGGTCCGGAACCTGCAGGAGCTGGGAGCTCGCGTAAGAGCAGAAGACGCACAGTTAGTGAGGACATGCTGGACCTGATTTGGGATAAACTGAAATACTGCTTTGATACCTTGTGTGCTACAGATGTCACGAGCGCTGGAGTCTGTTAAACGGCTACTAAGACTTCTGGTGTGTGTGCACATTGTGCCGCTAATAGTAACTTTCTACCTATCACTATTTAAGAAATACATGTCATCAAATTTATTAAAGTACGTCTTGGAAACCGTGCATTTACTGTTCAGTTTTAGCAAAATAATTTATCAGGCAAAAATTTGTAAATGCCACTGTAAAAGTTGTATAAAATCCTACTTCACTATCAAGTGCCTCAATGGATCCCCAGTACTTTTAGGAAGACTTTGTCCCCATGTTAACTGTACTTACTTATTTCACATGGGTAAGAGTAGTCGCAGAAAATCTAAGGGAATCGAGGCATGAAGCACACGCCATTTACGACTCCCTGGGTTCAAATGGTTGTACGGCTAGTTTACTGGAGCGTAATAAATGTGGAAATTTGTAACAATCATAGAAACTACTCCGATACAATTTCAAGTGATTAGGAAGATTTACACAAGACGAAATTCCTGGAAAAATCCGTACCAGACTTAGGAGGAATCCCTGCAACGATATAGACCTGAAAAAGGTTGTCGTAGCAATCCAAGACGAATGGTGACTCAGACGCCTATATTAGAGACAGCGTTGTGAGTACCTGACAAATCTTTAAAGTTGTCTCATTGTTGGTCCCCTTTTGAACAGTTGATCAAATCGTGGGGTATCCAAATTTTGGGGCAATCTGAAGTTGTTCTGCATGAGAGCGAAAGGGGCTCCATACTCGTCGTCAAAGTTCCAGTCAACTGCGTCTGACCGTCACATATAGGTAGTGTCGTATTGTGCACTAAGTATATCATAATCCCCCGACATCTGCGACAAGTAATACTCTTCCTGTAAGATTAGGGTCATCTTACACCATTGTAGGAGAGTAGGGGCAGCCATACTAGGGATCTACAACGCAGCGTGCAAGGCGTTTCGAGTTGTTCCTTGACTGGAAAGCATTGGCTGCTGTTGAACGGCGACCTTTTGCGTTCAGGTGACCAGCGATAATCCTCAGGTCTGCATTGCGGAGTATAACAATCTCTGACGAGTATGACGCTGACGTGGGGAAAGCACTCATTCTTCCAATGTTTTGGAGAGGCCCAGCTGTGTTATTACTGGCACCATCGAGTATAATTTTGCGTCCTGAGAGCACATCTATCATAAGGAAAACCATTCCAGGAGGCGATTGTAGCACAGAAACGTATATTTTGGCCTTAACCGTCAAAAGGTAGGAGGGATGCCATGTTTTGGTGTCTGTATTTCATTCATGATAATTCAAGTTACGCGTATAATATAAGGAAATTGATGTCTCAGCAACTGTTCCCGTAGAGTCCCTGTGTTCTGACTGCAACCCTTTGCTCATCTAAAGAGCAAATATCTGACTGAGGTTTCCTGCTCCCACCTCCCTCCTAGACCACAGAGTTTATGGGGGAGGAGGTGGGGTTGGAGGGGACGGGGAGGTTGTGACGGTACCAGCCATTTGAAAATTCGGCGGCCACCGGTGGTATCTGTCGGAAGGTTTTGCAGCTGGAACTATCACTTGGGTTGCCGAAACGACTGGGAGCCAAGCGGCGCTTGAGGGGCGTTCTCGATGCGACAACCCTGAGGCTGTTGATGTGCAGCAGTAAATGAGACAATATCGCCGGCGAAGAGACAGAGGTCGCAAGAGGTAACTTGATGGGCAGTAAGAATGCGTGACGTATTCATCTGTGCTGATGGCCGCCAATAATTGTTCTCTTGGGGTTGGTACCGATTTGGGTAAGGAAGCGTTATAGACCCGTGTATTTGTGAATCTTTCGACCTCAAGCAATACTGAGTGTTGGTTCGGTGACGTGTGTGACCTCCTCCATCTCATGTTTTATCGTCGAGTGGTTAATCAATGACGTCTCAACCAACCTGCGGATTTTGTCTGGGGAAGACACGCTTTTAGCTAATGTATTGTGGGGGGGGGGGAAATTTTTGTGATCGTGGCTGGCAAGATAGGTAACTTATGGAATGTGTACAGGCTGCCAGCCACTATCGGGCATCAAGTCTACGCCTTCCGAGTCTTTCGTCTTGTGGTTGACGAGCACTGTTTACTGATAAACTGCCTGTTGTATTTGAAAACTGAGCTTACCTTGTATACGCATGACGAGTCTATCCCCCCCCCCCCCCCCCTTCTGCACAAATTTTGTTGCATGTTAGTAACCGACCAAATGTGTGTTTCATAATGGTGTGGTTGTATATGTATCGTGTACCTTATCACTGCGTTCTCCCCGTCCGCTTAACCATGTCTGTTTATTCCAGAAACACGGGAATGAGTGCTAGTGGCGTGAAACGCTGATTGGTAGTGGTATAAGACTGGGGTGTTTTTAAGGTAGTAAATAAAGTCCGTGCAGTTGCGCAAGGCCACTGTGCAGTGGTGGTGTAGTTGTTAGCGCATCTGGCTAGAGAGCAGGAGACCTCTGTTCAAATAACAGGTACGGTACAAGTTTTCAGTCGCCGCTTCTGTCTGCATATAGACATCGTAAAGGCACTTTTTTGTATGAATGACTCTTTCAGGTTTGCTTAATTGTATTGTTTTATATGCTAATGAGAGCAAATCTGAAGATTTAAGTACGGTTATGTAAATGTAAACACGCAAATATCTGGAGGGGAGTTACGGGATTTTTTGAATGAGTAAACCACCATTTCATTTTGTATTTTTATATTTATCTATTGTACTTTCCACATTTCGGCTTTTGCGCCATTATCAAGTATAATGCTAAAAGTGGTTAGACCGTTTTAAGCCGTATTTGTTACGGCAGTACAAAGCAGGGAAACAGGGATAACACATGTCTACCTGCTTTGGATTGCCTTGACGAATATGACTTAATAACGGTCCAATAACTTTTAGCATTGTACTTGATAATGGCAGAAAAGCCGAAATCTGGGTAGCACAAAAGACCAATATAATAATACACAGGCCAATCGTGGTTACTCTTTTAAAAAGTATTGCATGACTGTGCCTGGACACCATAGAAAACCTGTTACGGAACTGTTATTGCATACTGTTTATATTAATGGTGTAGTGGATAACGCTAGAGACTCCGTGGAACTATTCAAGGACGATGCGTAGTAAGATTCCAGACCCGGAAAACTGTAACAGGATGGACGAAGAGCTGCAGAATTTCGACAATTAGTGCCTGTGCTAGTAGCGAACTCAACAAGCAAACAAATGGAACATACTGTGCATAAATATTTGAAGAAATCAGCTACCTTTTAGTTACACTATTGGTGACAAATCACTGAAGCAGTAAATAGATCCTACTATAAAATAGTTAGGAATAATCTTCTGGAGGTAGCTAAAGTGGAATTATCATACAAAACAAATAACGGGAAAAGGAGGGAATCATTGAGCGTAACGAAAGGACATGTAATTCGCTGTCGAATGAGGGACGTTACAAAACACTTCTTAGACCGATTTCTGAGTATTTTACATCAGTCCGGGATATTTACCAAATTGGTTCGGTAGAAGAGGTAGAGGAGATCCAACGAAGAGTGGATGCTTCCTCTCATTGTCGTTCAGTCGGCACGAGATTGTTATATCGATGCTGAAGAATGGACAGTGTCAGACTATGCAAGAGAGACGACGTGCTTTACTGTCAAGGTTTCGAAGGTTCGCAGAGGAGTCGCACAAGAGAAAATGTACAAAAATATGGAAAAGCAACTAGATTAAAAACACGTCTAGAACCCAAATCAATTTCCTGATTTACTGTCTAGGCAAATGATCACTGCCGTGTGTGTTAGCCGCGCGGTCTTGGGCGTCTTGTCACGGTCCGTGCGGCTCCCCACGTCGGAGTTCGAGTGCTCCCTCGGGCATGGGTGTGTGTGTTGTCTATAACGTAATTTATTTTAAGTTAGATTAAGTAGTGTGTAGACTTAGAGACCGATGACCTCATTAGATTGGTCCCATGACACCTTACTACAAATTTCCCAATTTTCCAATTGACCCCTTAAGTAATTGAATTATTAAGACAAACAATGACATGTGGAGTGTGGAGAGTAAATAACTGTTCTTTATTGACATTGTATTATTACTTACTGTATATAATATTCCTGTATTTCTTACATGTCTTTGCAAGCAGTGCTGTATTAACAATTCTTTGAAATGCTCTACGCTAATCTTATTATGTGTTTAACATGACAATGTGTTCGATTAAAGTGTTCTATGCACATACTTACTGACCATTAAAAGCAGTCAAAGACAAATGGACAATTTCTGCCAGTTATCTCTCTTGGAAATGTCAGAAGTTTCAACAGAATAGGTAGAAACCACTCATTAACAATAATTTCTCTGTAATGCTGTCAAGAACCTAAGTATTACCTAGGTAAGCTACTAATTTCATTTGCTGCTAACATCCTTGTGAACTTTTATTTTGTACTTGTATAAAAATGGCAGTTATAATGCATTTTAATGCAGACGACAACGGCTAATAGTCTAGAACTAGTTGCAAATTTTTGATTCAAAGTTTACTAGACAATCATCGGAAGGTATCAAACACGTGAAGTTGACTGGACCATTCATCGTTGTAAATCGTGTGGATAATGACAATGTTAGGAATGAAAACTTTACGTAGCACTGACATAGCTTTCGTTCATGCGTTTAATTACAGTGTGAAAGATATTTCGCTTTGGATCGCTGTGAATTTAATGAAAGTTTCTCTGGAATTCCAATAGCTACTTTAGTTACAAAGCATACCACTGCCGCTCTCTACAAAACTTTAACATATTCGCACAACCGCTTTCAGTGGACTATGTTCCCCATAAAAGAACATCGAAAACACGAAAGCATAGGTGCGTATATGTGTGCCAGCAGAAATAACAATCCGTCAACTTGGTTGCGGAATAAATTATTAGAACTCTATTGTGTCTGTTACACGCCACGCCGTAGATTTGTTTACCTCCCGAGTTGGTACTGTATTTAGCCATCCAAAAAACACGTATCGATTGTATACAGTTTACAAAAAATGGACAGTAAGGCATAACCAAGAGCTAGTGCAGACTCGGATCCTAATTTAGTCATAATGAAGTGTAGACTGAATTTTAAGGGACCAGCCAAGAAGTATCACTGTGCAAAAGTGTGGCACACTGATGTTCTGAGGAATGATAAGATGTGTTTCAAGTTATGTGAGGCAACAGTTAGTGCAATACTGAATACCACAGTAGGCAATGCAGTGGAAGAGGAATGGACTTCTCTAAAAAGTGCAATCACAGGAAGTGGGCAAACATATGTACACGGAAGATGAATGCGAAGATTCAATCAGTAACAGAGTAACACTTCAACTGATTAAAGGAGGAAGAAAGTAAAGAAATGTTCGGTGATATTCAGGAATACAGAAATATAACTCATGGTCTATGGAAGCACCGATTCGATACTTATGTAGAAAAGTCAAAATAAGTTTCGGTGAAATTAAAGACAAGGGCTGCAACATTATGAGTCCAGTGGGAATTCTGCTATTAAACGCAGAGCAGAGAGCGAATATTCGGAAAGAGTACACTGACAGCCTCTGTGAGGAAGAGGAATTGTGTGTCGATGTGATAGACTAAGAAAAATGGTTCAAATGGCTCTGAGCACTACGGGACTCAACTTCTGAGGTCATTAGTCCCCTAGAACTTAGAACTAGTTAAAGCTAACTAACCTACGGACATCACACACATCCATGCCCGAGGCAGGATTCGAACCTGCGACCGTAGCGGTCACGCGGTTCCAGACTGCAGCGCGTAGAACCGCACGGCCACTCCGGCCGGCCTTTCGAGAATGTTTTAAGTCTGAAGTAGGATAACAAACGCCATATTTTTTTCTATATAATTAAAAATTAACTTCACTTCTTTTTTACTTTACATTTTCTGAGAATTCTTTTTCTGGCAAAATTTCATGATTCTAGACCAACAAGAAGTACACTGTAAGTTTTGATGAGTGAGTTTGTGAGTATCAAAATATGTGACACAAGTAGCCGTAAGCTTTGATTGGACTGGCGTGGAAGCTTGATATCTTCGCACCACCAAAGGACTACAAACTTCAATATATGACACAAATTCCAACATCTATCTGTTCCTGAGGAAAAAGAGAGTCTCAACAGACGGACTGACAGACAAGCAGTCTGATAACGAATGACAAAAAATGTTTTCCGTTTGATATAATTACAAATTGACAATGTTCGGAATTTTTCCCACTTTGTTTGAACTATGACAGCTTGCAACTTGTCAGATTTCATGATTCTAAGGCAACGGGAAGTATCCAGTAGGTATTGGTGAGTGGGTTTGCGAGTACCAAAATATGTTACATAAACGGACGTATCCTTTGACTCCATTGACTTGGAAGTTTCAACTTTTACGCTTCTAAGGTACCGTAGGCATAAGCATGTGACATATTTCAACTGGACACGTCTACCCGTTCTTGAGAAAAGAGATTTTGAGCAGTCGGACAGACAGACGGACAGACGGACGGAGATCAAAGTGATCCATTAAGGTTCTAATTTTTACCGATGGTAGTATGGAAACCTAAAAATGCAAAGGAAACTAAGGATCAGCTAGTTGATGAGAGTCCGGAATTTAGAATTGCTAATGGAGCCAAGACAAGTTAATTGGATTTGTGGACCTGGACTTGGAAAAGCGTTCGACAATGTAAAATCATCCAAGATGTTCGAAATTCTGAGAATAATGGGGATAAGCAAAAGGGAAATACAGAAAATATACGTATAATAAGTGTAAGAACCAGGAGGGAATAGTTAGGATGGAAAGCAAAATATGAAGTAATCGAACTAAAATTTTTATGAGCCAGGGATACAGTGTTTTGCAAAAACTTTCCAATCCATACAACGAAGAAGGAATGACGGAAATCAAGAATCGAGATTGGGATTTAAATTCAGTGTGAAAGGATAGCTATTGTAAGATTCAGTAATGAAATTGATATTCTCGGTGAAAGTGAAGACGAGCTACAGGACGGGATGCATGAAATGGAAGTCTAATGAGTACAGAATATGCACTGAGAACATACCGAAGATGGAGGAATGTAATGAAGAGTAGCAGAAGTGAGACCAGCAGTAAACCTAACGTATAAATAGATGACCACGAAGTAGAGGATATGAACTGACCAGCAAAATAACACGTGACGGACGATGCACCGAAGACATTAACAGGAGATTTGCTCAGGAAAAGAGACAATTCCTGGCCAAGAGAAATCTGATAACATAAAATATCCGCTAGTATAAAATACCTGCTAGTATCAAACGCAGGAAATGAAGGAAATCTAAGTGTTTGGGTAGAACATGGAAAACTCTGATAAGAGGTACGAACATACTATGGGACATAGACTAATACATCAGGGAATATCTTCTATGGTATTGGTTGGAGCTTTAAAGTATCAAACTGCAGAGGTATACAGAGATTTTAACATATCCTACAAATTATTGTATACGTAGTGTGGAAGAGGGATGATGAGATGCCCACAAACGCGGAATTTGTGGTGGACCACCTCGAACCGGTCGGGAGATTAATGACTTCACAAAAAGAAAATTTAATACTACGGAGAAAACTTGCACATAAATACATATTGAGAGGTTTAAAAGCCACAAATTTTTCCACAGTAAATATCTAGCAAATGCTATTATAAGTTAGTCACTTTTGTATTATAAGTTTAACTATTTCTTAAAATTAATCAAAAGCCACATATAAAAATTATAGTGATAATCTAAAGCTTCGTCCTTATACCCATAAGAAAAATAACAATCAATAAAGCAGAATGTCTTAGCAAATAAAATAGAAGAAATTCATTGAGCAAGGTGGTATCCCACACTCTTCCACGACGTAGTTAAGAAGTTGTTTGTTGTCTAGTCTGTTCAAAAATAGTTCAAATGGCTCTGAGCACTATGGGACTCAACTGCTGTGGTCATAAGTCCCCTAGAACTTAGAACTACTTAAACCTAACTAACCTAAGGACATCACACACAGCCATGCCCGAGGCAGGATTCGAACCTGCGACCATAGCGGTCATGCGGTTCCAGACTGTAGCGCCTTTAACCGCTCGGCCACTCCGGCCGGCAGTAGTCTGTCCAATATAAAACTGTTCAGATTAGCAAGGTATTCTGTACATCCATTTTGTTCTGAGGCCTACATCATCGTTCACAGGTATCATAGGTCATCGAATTTTTGCTGTATAAAATGTCATCCTTACACTAATATTATAGTAATCATGCCAATTTCAAATCTCTAAATTAATGAATATTCCCTATCTTGATGTTTCTGATGAAAAGTAAGAGAAGAACAGATTATTTACGGACGGCGAACTATACTCGGTGCAAAGTGTGACTCAATGTGGATGTCGTCTTCTCGTAGTGATGTACAACTAATGTGTTGCTGCTGGCTAGTCCGCTAACTTCCAGCGTCTCCCTGTCACGCCCTTGCCATCGATTTGAAACCTTTACGACTAATTACTGAGATGAGTAGCTCCAAATTTAGGGCGAACTTAACTGTGGGATGCTTTTAATAATTTCCACTACGAACTCTGTCTTAAAATCTGGAGTAAACCGAAAGAGACTCTGGTCATGTGTAAAGTACACCAGCGGTAAGACGACATCAATACCTTTACTGCGCCCGGCCGCGTGGCCGTGCGGTTCTGGCGCTGCTGTCGCAGGTTCGAATCCTGCCTCGAGTATAGGTATGTGTGATGTCCTTAGGTTAGTTAGGTTTAAGTAGTTCTAAGTTCTAGGGGACTTATGATCTAAGATGTTGAGTCCCATAGTGCTCAGAGCCATTTTTTAACTTTACTGCGCAATGACAAGGGTAATGTCACTGATGATAGTGCCATTAGAGCACAGTTACTAAACACGGACTTCTGATACTCTTTCACCAAACAAGACGAATAAATAATTCTTGACCTCTAATCTAAACCGACTGTCAACATGAGTAACGTAGAAGTATATACCACCGTGTAGCGAAGCTGCTTAAATCACCTTAATAAAGGCATTGACTCCGATCCACATAGTTAACCTCTCAAGTTCCTTCCAGAGTAATCCAATATGACACCTCCGTATTTACCTATCATATACAGCAGCTCGCTTGTCGTAATATCCGTACCTAAAGACTGGAAATTTGCGCAAGTCACACCAACAACCAAGATAGGGTATAGAGGTAATCCGCTAAATTTCAGACCCATGCCACTAACGTCGATTTACAGTAGGATTTTGAAAATATACTGCGTTCAAACATTATGAATTATCTCGAAGAAAACCAATTATTGACAAATAGTCAGCAAGGATTCGGAAGATATCGTTCTTGTGAAACACAACTAGCTCTTTATTTTCGCGAGGTAATGAGTGCTATCGACAGGAGTGTCAAACTGATTCCATATTTTTAGACATCCATAAGGCTTTCGACACCATCGATCATAAACGTCTTCTATTCAAATTGCGTACCTATACAGTATCGTCTCAGCTATGTGACTGGATTCGTGGTTTCTGGTCATGAAGGTCACATTTCGTAGTAACTGACGGAAACTCATTGAGTAAAACACATATAATACATGACGTTCCTCAAGGATGCGTTACAAGTAGTCTGACGTTCCTTATCTGCATAAACGACATAGGAGATAATTTCAGAAGCCCTCTTAGGTTGTTTGCATATGATGCAGACTTTTACACTCAGGTGATGAAAATGAAATGAAAAATGATTCAGACGAGATATTTTTACAGTTTGAAAAGTGGTAATTTACTCTGAATATGGACAAGTGTGAAACCATTCACGTGAGTACTAAAAGAAGTCCGCTAAATTTCGGTTTTGAGATAAATTACATCTACTTAAATGCCGTAAATTAAACTAAATAATTAGGGATTACAATCACGAATAATTGAAACTGGAACGATCACATAGATAATGTTGTGTGTAAGGCAAACTGCGATTTATTGACAGAACACTTAGTAAGTGCAACAGTTTAACTAAAGAGACTACTTACACCACGCTTGTTTGACCTCTTCTGGAGTACTGCTGTGTGATGTGGGATCAGCAAGACATGGTACTGACGGAGGGCATCGAAAAAGTTAATGAAGGAAAGGTCGTTTTTTACTATCGCAAAATAGAGGAGACAGCACCAAGGTTATGATGGGTGAGTTTGGGATGGCAATAATCAAAACAAAGGCTTTTATTGTTGCGGCGGGATCATCGCGTAAAGTTCACATTAGCAATTTTGTTCTTCGATTGTGAAAAACATTCCTTTGTGGCCCATCCACAAAATAGAGAAATGTGAGGTCATAGAGGAAGATTTATATGCTCATTTCTCCAGCGTGCCTTGGAGATTGCCAGGTACTTAATTATGAATAGCAGAATTATCATGTAGACATATATGTAGGCGTAGAATTGATATTTGGTGTCATGAGCAATGGAGTAATGAGGACATATGTTGATATTTAAACTCTTGCTTCCAAATGGTTCCATGGAAAACGTTGGTGATATTCTCCATTCGCCTTTTCACAACTCCTTTTCCTACTCTAACGTACAACTTAACAGAGAAATCAGTATCTCTCCAGACAGAACTCAACTCAATGTTATCTCCATCACCAACAACACCGATTTGACACTCATACATCGAGAGTTAACCATAAATTAAAGGCAAAGAAGAAATATAACATAGAACATCTGTCAAGCTACTGTTCTGAAGCATTACATCTTTGTTCCGAAAGCAACTAGGAGTTTCTTTACAAAACGAAGTAATATATGTATACTGTAGTGGCAGCTTCTGCCATCGAATGTATCAGGATGACCAGATGTAGCGGGAAGAGTCAGAAGGCACTGTATTATGACTCAGCTGAGCTTTTCAAGTGATTTACTGTTTCAAACTACAGTGCTTCCATTTCTCTCGATCTGTGTCACTGGGTCCCACAGTGCTGAGGACACCACTTCACTGTCTGCTAAATGACTTGGCTGCCTCAGCGACCTGGGCACACACTGTACACCAGCTGTGTGTGGCGTCGTCAGGCTGTCAGCAGTCGACCCACCAATCTGCTTCCATGCCGACTCAGTGCTGCTCAGCGTGAGCCGCGGGTGGCCAGCTGCGTGCTTCTCGCCAGCATGGCTGAGATTGTGGCAACAACAACCACCTGTGATCCGGAGTCCGAATCTGCGGCCCACGCCTCGGGATTCCTCAGGCGTGTGTTGGATGCAAGGACTGCCCACGGTAGCGAGTCATGGAGTGGTCTGCAGCTGGCTGGCTGCAGACCCCACATCGGTCTCAGAGAGTCGAACCAGCGACCTGACGTGAAGTGGAACATTGGTGCCCCATCTGCGGCTGTGTGTAGCTGCCGTCCAAGAGAGCTGGCACACTTGAATGAATCTCGTTAGAAACCCGCTCCTATTTATATGCGGCTATGCACCTCTGTTTTGCCATACGCTCCGCTTCTCGTCATGTACTCATAACATGCTGTGTTGGCCAGTGGGTCCCTTCTGCCTGTGATCTGCGACATGCAAAACTGATATGTACACTCTTTCAGCAATTTGACAGCCCTGTGGCCACTATTCTACTATTCAACTGTTGGTATGCGTAACTCACTGCAATCTGGCCTGCACCTGGCTGTAGCTTGTGCTCAGAATATTGCACAAAACTAACTTTCCCTCTCCTAAACGATGGTGCAGCTACATCATCCCCCCTCTTCAGAAAAACCCGGTCCCCGGGTGGACCCTTGACTAGCTCTCAACTTGTTTGGGTCGGCACCTATGGCATATTTCCTTACTATCTGAAAACTTAAATGTCGTCTACTGCCCCTTAACCCATGACTAGACGACCACTGCTCGATCAACCCCTTACTTGTTCATCTAACACCCTCGCTATCCAATCCACTGCGACCTGGACTACCCTTTGTTCGCTCTTGGAGTTAGCTCTCCATCTGATCAGAAAGAAAGCAACATATAACCGAGTCAAGGCTGTGATGACACTTGGCACAGACGTGCTCCAAAGGATCTTGTTTGCCATTGCCTTTCCCTATACTGAGCGACATATTGCACAAGCTGTTCATCTGTTACGCCCCCCTCTTGCTCTAAAATGAACTGGTTTACGGATCTCAGCAGGCCTGGCTCCATAATTTGATTTAACAAGATCAGTTTCTGCCTTAGCAAAAACTCTACAGGTGCCTCTGACCAGTACAGCTGTGTCTGTGTAACATTCAATTGCGTGACTCCTGAAATTGGCGCTGGCAGATAGAACGTTGATCCTATTATGTTACACTTAGTTTCATGTTTGAAACTCCGCTCCCCTCGAGCTCTATACGTTTCGTTTCTGCAAATATTTACCGCTCAAACCAACTTGCTACTACTACCGAATTCTCATAGGTCGAAAAGATTCAATGCATCCCGGCCCATTGCAAGTTCAATTTAGGCTCCACGAAGTCGCTTGGACAAGTCTATTCCTTTCCCTGTAGCTAAAAATAACTACACCGTGCACGTGTCCCATATTTGTAGCTTCACAGATTTTCCTCCAACATTAACTGTTTTTGATCCAAACTCAACACCGATTGTGTGACTACTTTCATCCTTAAATTTACATTATATGAACTGGTACAATAAACACGACATTCCTGACCCAGTACTGCCGGTAACTAAAAATTTAAACAGGAAATCGTACGACTATGACATCGTTCAACACATATTTATTACGCCTTTTCCGCAAAATTTACTCAGACGGATTTATATCTCCAGAACTATTTTTGTTTTCATCTACAACGACATTGCACATACGTCAGACGCTACACTTCCCTTTTCAGTGACCTGAGAACTGGGATCACTATCACCCTTCCTTCATCTTGAAATGGACTGCTGCCTACAGTAGGTTGTATTCGAAAATACATACGACATATGGAAATACAATGCCTAATTACTCTACACAATCCCAATGATACATGACTGAAAGAAAAAAAAACTACAAACACTCTACCGCTTTCCTAATTGCAAAGCGTACAGTACTTAATGCTGTACTCTATCTCCTGGTTTTCACTGTGCTTAGCACCTCTCTTCACTCTCTCTTTCCTCCCCTTTCCTTAATGTGGCACGCCTGGAATCACATCCGGGCAACCCTTGAATGGCCATAACCGCCCATTGTGTAATATCGTTGTTCTAGTTGGCAGCTGAAGCTTAACACAAACGGGGTATGAGGTTTCAACAACTTGGTATGGCCCTTGATGCCTCGTGAGGAACTTCATTATTTTCCGTTTTTGCATGTAGTGGCTGGACAGCATTACCCATTGGCCCAGTCTATACTGCGGTAAACTTCCTTTCCGCCTTACTGCGTCACCCTGCCTTTCCAAATCCTCTGTATTCACCTTTTGTACCCGTTTCCTAACATCCCGAATTGTCCTTGCAGCTTCACCAAGTCAAATGGTGACGGTATTTTTATCCCATACATACCTCATATGGAGACAAAACGGTATTTGAATGGATGTTTGCGTTGTATGCACACACGATATGCTTCAAATACTTGTCCCACTAATGGTGATGAGAATCCGCATAAAAACTCAGCGTCTTCCCGAATGTTCTTTGTACCCGTTCTGTCCTCCTGTTGACCTGTCGATGCAACGCGATCGTCCTCATCTTCTTTACGTTCAACAGCTTATATAGTTGCTTCATAAAATCCGACATGAAGTTGGACCCTAGGTCAGTAATTATTGTCTCTGGTACTCCAAACTTCTAAATCCAGTTGTTTACCAACGCTTGCGTGACCATTGCTGCCTGTTGTTTTGGCATACCCACCATCTCCACAGACCTCGAAAAATGGTCTATTGTTGTCAGAACGAATCTGTTTCCCGATAGTGTTCGCCTGAATGGTCCTAAGACATCGATCTCCAACAAAGGAAATAGACATGTCGCGTCCAGCAATGGTTGTAGCTGTATCTGTTTCCGGCGCAAATCTGCTCTCTGTGCACATGGTGTACAGTTCTTGACATACTGATCAACATCTACTCTCCTATCTCTCCACCAATACCTCTCCGCCACTCTCCTAGTCGTCGCTCCACACTCTCCATGACCAGACAACATGAGATCATGTGCTTCCTTTAGAACCTCATCGTTCAGCTTCGCCGGTACTACTACCCTTGGCCCTAACTTGGTTTCCCTGCACAGTAGACCGTCATAGATACTAAATTGTGGCTGTGCCTCATACAATTTACAATCGTTGTCCGTATCCTGTAATTCTTGCCATACTTCTAGGTCATAACCTATGACTTTTACTTTTTCCACTTTCCTACTTAACGCATCCACTTTGCTATGCTTCTCCTCAGGCTTGTGCATCACCTTGCAGTGAAATTCACTAAGCGTCACAGTCCATCTAGAGAGTCTAGTGGACGGATACTTCAACCCCAACAATTATGCAGCATCATCTATTGCTGCCCAAAATCTTCTTCCATATAAATAACATTTAAAATATGTGGTTTCATAGATGACGCTAAGCATCTCACTCTCTGTTGTTGACTAATTCCTCTCTGCTGCGTTCAACTGCCTAGACGCGTAGGTTACAGGATATCCTTTCCCATCAATTTCCTGACTAAGAACACAATCTAATGCTTGATTCGATGCATCGAATGCTAGAGTAAACTCCTTTTCAAAATCAGGTAACAGAAGAACAAGACTTGATGTTAACACTCCTTTCAGTTTGTCAAACGCTTTCTGACACTGTTCTGTCCACTCAAATTTCACACCCTTCCATTACAACTGCGTCAACGGCTGTGCTCAATCTGCAAAAACCTTCATGAACTTTCGATTCAAACTGCAAATTCTGATGAATGACTGCAGTTCCTTAACTGTTTTCCGTTCCCGACAATCCCTTACAGCCTTAACCAATCTCGGATTTGGTCGCATTCCGTCCTTACTGATAATATGACCTAAATATTTTACTTCTTCTAATGCAAAATGAGACTTCTCCAGGCTGAACGTCAGACTATCTGCTCTAAACCTCATAAAGACTTCCCTTAACCACTGTCTACGTTGCTCCATACTACTTGAAAACACTATAATGTCATCCAAATAGACAAGGGACTGCCGTGGTTTCAAACCCTTGAAGACACTATGTAGCAACCTCCGAAACGTTGCCTGAGCGATTATCAAACCGAATGGCATTTTAATGTACTGGTAAATGGCCTCCACGAGTAGAGAAAGCAGTTTTTGGATGATCCTCTGGAGTCACTCTAACCCACAGGTTGATCTGACTCAACACTCACCCAAAGCGACTTCCCAGTGACACTAGACACACACTCATGCGAGTTAAGCCTTAATGCTAATGTACGCGGTTGAGTTGGTTTGAACATCCCTTTGAACATCCCTCGCAACACCAGTACGTTCACAACAGTTTCCCCTAGCTGAAATAACATTCCACCAAGTTCCACAGTTCGATGTCCAAGTTCAAATTTGGCATGATGTTGATGCAATTAATCAACTCGTAGGATTATGTCGTCGACCTAGATTACCCATGGTACTACCTCCAAGCATGCATCAAATCGGAATTTCTCTATTCGAAAGTCAACTATCATCGACCCCAAAGGTGTGACTTCCTTATCCCCCACTCCACGCTACCTATAACGTGGTTGGCCTAGCTTCCTTCGTCCTATTACATTCCTCGTAGCCACTGACACTTGCGCCCCTATGTCCTACAAAATCCTAAGCTTTTTAATTCCTGTAGATCCTACCACTGACATTCCACCTCTGCATACGGGTTCGTAGCACTGAAATTAAACGGGAGCTCCTTTATGTGGGTCTTGGTCCCCTCTGCCTTTTAACGCTTGTCCATCTCTCCCATCTCCACTTCTCCATCCTCCCCGCTGCCGATTTTCACCCCTTCCTTTATTCCTCGATGACTGGTTACATTGTCTCTGCACATGGCCCGTACGACCACACTTAAAACATTTCACCCTTGGTGTAAACACTGTTTGCCAGTCGTGTACCCCTCTGTTGCCACGTCTATTTCTTCACATTTAATTGCCAGCTGAACGGCCGAATAGAAATCTTTCGCAGTCCCTTCACGCACTTTCATTGACATGTATGCCGGTAACCCTCTCAAAAATATATCAGGTGCCCTATGCTCGGCCTCCTGCAACAGAACAGTACTGGCTTCATCGCTCTGACCTAACTGGTAAGTATACTAATTAATTTCCCTTATCCTATCCGCAAATGTCTCCATCGTCTCCCCCTGTCTCTTTGACATTGCTCTTAAGCTCTGTCTAAAGTACCGAGCGCTATTCTGTTTTCTTTGTGCCTTTGTAAAAGCCCTTCCTTTAACTACTTAAACTGTACTGCCTGCCTTAGGGCCTCAGAACACCTTACATACGTTATCGCTTCACCCATTAATCTAATCATCGCTATATGTAACAACTGCTCATCAGACCAACCATTCAACACCGCTGAAGGCTCCACGTCCTCCCCAAACGAACGCACATCCTCAAATGCCATGCCAGAGAACGGAAGAATCAAACTCGCAGCAGCTGGATCAACCACTTGCATCCTAGGCAACAATGACTGACTAGATGCAGTTTCCCGTTCATCTCTAGTTGTTAATTCATTTCTCTACTGCACATTGTCTGCTGTCAATTGTGCTACTTTTTCCAACAAAATCCGTACCGCTTCTCGTTCCGACACATCTTGCGTCCCGACTTTTCCATTGTGTTTCTTTAGTTCCCAGTATGTCCAGAAACAAAATATTTAAGTACAAGAATGACCCGACACCCTTCACCTCTGTATCATCATACTTGGTAACATTGTACTCAAACCTACAGAAAAGTAATTAAATGCCACAAGAAAATCTTACTGCCTCAAATACATTTACTCTTACTCTGACAACAAGAAATACTATGCCCATGCAGAACATCTACAACTGCCTGCCATTAGCAATACTCGAAAACGATAGAAAGAAAACGTCCAGCCTCAGAAGAAAACTGGTCAAAACTCACCACTTGTTGTGAATGTAATGCGGGCAGTGGGCTCGAACGTCGTACTGGACAGAAGACGTCCGCTGTTCTGACACCAAATGTACTGGCAACTTCTGCAACTGAATGTATCAGGATGACAAATGTAGCGGGAAGAGTTAGAAGGCACCATATTGAGACTCGTCTGGCCCTTCCAAGTGTTCTACTGTTTCCAAATACAGTGCACCTATTCCTCTCGATCTGCGTCACTGGGTCCCGCAGTGGTGAAGACACCATTTTGCTGTCTCCGAAATGGCTTGACATGGAATGGCTGCCTCAGCAACCCGGGCACACACTGTGCGTCGGTCTTGTACACCAGTGGAGTGCGGCATCATCAGGGTGCCAGCAGTCGACTCAGCTGTCTGTGTCCCTGCTGACTCAGTGCTTAGTGTGAGCTGCAGGTGGCCAGCTCCATGCTTCTTGCTGGCGTGGCTGAGATTGTGGCGACAGCAAACACCCGCAATGCGGAGTCCGAATCTGCAGGCATGGCCTCGGGATGCCTCCGGCGTGTGTTGGTAGCAAGGACGACTGCCTGTGGTAACGAGCCATGGAGTGGCCCGCCGCTAACTGACTACGGACCCCGCATCGGCCTCAGAGGGTCGAACCAGCGACCTGCCGTGAACTGGATCGCTAGCGTCCCATCTGCTGCTGCGTGTAGCTGGTAGTGTGACACGTCCTGCCGTCCAGCAGAGCTGTCACACTTGAATGAATCTTGTTAGAAACCCGCATCTACTTATATGCGGCTGTGCACTTCTGTTTTGCTATATGCACCGCTTTGCGTCACGTACTCATAGTAC
Source organism: Schistocerca americana (assembly GCF_021461395.2). Lineage (NCBI taxonomy): Eukaryota > Metazoa > Arthropoda > Insecta > Orthoptera > Acrididae > Schistocerca > Schistocerca americana. Next base: position 204,438,669 of record NC_060125.1, on the reverse strand, counting down.
ACTATGTTGACCAGTGGCCCCTTTCTGGCTGTGATTTGCGACATGCAAAACAGCTACGTAAACTCTCTCAGCAATTTGTCCGTCATGTGGCCTCTATTCTACTTCGCAACTGTAGGTATGCGTCTCCCAGCAATCCGGTCTGCACCTGGCTGTAACCTGTATTCAGAATGCTGCACAAAACTAACTTTCCCTGTCTTAAATAATGGTGCTGCTACAATACTTACAGACTGAATCCTTTTTATGCTTCTTTAGGAGCCAGCTAGTCTTTCCTGTACTTGAGCCACAGAAACACAAGAACGCAAGCTTCTTGGAATGCGCTTTGGTGGTCTTTTGCTTGAGATTCTATGGCAATATGGATATTGCAGCCATTTTTTTAATTCTTTTCATGAGCCGGTTCGTTCTTTTGGCGGAATATTAGTCTGAATCACCTTTCGCTCGATGTATCAAGGTCTTCTAAACAGAAAATTTCTGTACTTTTTTGTGGTAGTTGGTAGCCTGTACATGCCAGACAATGTGGGTGGGTTCCATTCATCGTAAGGCAGTCTTACATAGAATATATTTCACAGGTTCATTGTCAGACAGTGGTTCACATTTGTGTTACAAAATATTCAGCAAATTGTGTGAAAAATAGGAAATGTAATACAAACTTCAACAGCCGTCTGAAGATGAACCCATTATTTCGAAGCCTCTAACGACTCTATTTGTGTGAATAAACAACATAACAACCTGATACAGGTTGCTATTTCCTTCTTTACGAAAATCAACTTCCAAAAACTTTCTTACTGACAGGTATAGACAATCAGTTTGCTGGTATAACATTTACAACGTTATCAGCATCTATTTTCTAATTTGTCTCATTATTTCTGGTGCCAATGCTGCGAGCAGCTTAGCTCAGTGACATCGGAGAACCTTCCCAGTTTTTCGATACAAATTAGTTATGTACAACGAGAGATATTGTGTTTTCATTCTTCCGATGAACTTGAGATTTGCCAATTAGACCTTCTCATGTTTCACTCTTTAAATACATAACAAAGTATTCTTCTGATTTAAAAATGTCACAGTATTTTTGTATTTGTTTCCTTTACTATGAGATATTTCACACGTCTCTATCAAATTTTAATTTATCTGTGTGCGACCAGTAGATGAAAACTGAATTATACTAATTTTATTAAAATTTTCGTCTAAATATTTGTTCATTAATCTTTCCACTTTTAATGCATATCCACTTAAATAAAAGAAAAGGGAATTTGCTTCTTCCGATGTTCGAACCAGCTACTTCACTGTTACTATTTTATGTAATGCGCTTTCTTCTAATGTATTAAATTTTTTTCGTATGTGCTCAGAATATTTAAAACCTCCAATTCTTTTAAATTGCATGCTATTGGTTGGGCATCGAATACTACACATATTAAGAAACCAGAAGAGAGCAAAGTAGATCGCGAAGTCCCGCTGTTAGTAGCTATTGGAATATTTACTCTTTTTTATACTCTACCTATTTAAGCTCATCGCTGACGGAGGTAACGCCTTAGGCTAATTTAATACCGCTCTTTCAAATGGACAAAGGAAACCGCACACTCAGTTTGTTCTGTTTGTAACAATAACCAAAACGTCTTATCCCTTAAAATCTGGCTGTCCCAGAATGAAGCCATGAGCAATATGTGTATGGCGTTAATTCAACTATGCACTGCAAAACGTACTCGTACATTACAAACGATCTGTCAAAAAGAACACTAGACGCTCCTGGCAATTCTCAGGAGGTACACCTGCCACAGCATTCTTCGGTTTCCCGAGATCTACGAAATACCATTGCTTCTTATGTTAATGCATCTAGTTAATCAGTCTACTGTGGCACTGGAGAAGAAGCTCTCAGTTGATCTCGACCTAATCTAGCAACCATGTATGAACCTACAATATCTCCTACCGACATACCGTCAACATATGGGGAAATTCCTAATATAAACAGAAAATTAGCTATTGGCTTCGCAACGATTTATTTTATGTACTTTGTTTAGTTACCGAAGACGCATCAGATTTTAATATTCTGTGAGTAACCAATTTAACATTGTCTTAGCGTAAGGCTTCTCTTTTAAACGATATGAACTGTTCAGTGTGTACGTTTCCAAGAAATAAGTCGTAACGATTACCGTTGCACTAATAGAGGATTTTTTTCTGTCGTTATGTACATTCATCTCACAAATTATGGAGCATGAAGAACATTTCCGCCATTGATTGTGTTTAAACAGACTTTTCTTCATACTGAATTTAAACGTCTCTATTTTTCTTGTGGTATTCATTTCTTTCTGACATTTGTAGGAGAATTTCTACCTCGATCTGGAAATTTTTGTTTTAAATCCTGTATTTAAGTTAATTTTCATTCACTTTCTTAAATACTCGTATTTATTTTCATAATCTTCAGTAAAACTGTTTACGTAAGGAACATTATCGTACCTGAAGTAAAAACAATGTTAAATTATGATCGTTTACAATTTTGCTGCTGATCGCCAAACACTGCACAGTAGTTTTTGAACGCATCCTACTCCTGTTGTCGAAGAGTGAATACAATGCAATTCCGAAAGTTCTGAATACCAGATTCTACCACCACTACATATTCGAGGAAACTATCTGTAAAGCACCGACGACTATCACATCTATTGCTGTTTGTTTCATAAAATCGAAAATAAATTCTTCTGAAATTATTTATCAGCTCATTCGCAGCACTGTATCTATTTTTGAACAAAAGTCATCTATTTTCTCGCCTATTTTGTCGCCTATTTTGTCTGCTAAACGGGCATACATATGGTTAATTTTGTATGCTTCCGGAATAAGAGGGCTAAGATAAACTTTGGTCTACTTACACAAAGTTTGAAGATGTGGCACATTCTGAATAACAACAGAACTGAGATCTTCCAAGTGAGAGGCGCGACCATGTCGTTTCTTTTTCCAAGATACTTATTTGAGAATAGTCGGAAAGCAATATGTCTGCTCAAAATACAATATGTAACACGGAAAGCATATTAATTAAATCTTTCATCAGAATGTAAGGCAAGGGGATTGTTTTACATGCATCTGCTATCTGTTGAGTCACCATAAAGTACCAATGATACTCCAGGGAACTTACTTTCGCAAAATATATCATGTCGATAATTTAATCCTAAAATCATGAAAACTGGGAAACAGATTTCTGGGACTAGTTAAAGAAAATCCTTAATTTTATCCATATTTCGCAGCTTCAAACGTGACTGTTTTCAGTACGCTGGAAGTAGGAATTAAAAAACGCCTTCAGTTACAACTTTTCGTTTTGGACCATGTGGATCCATCATCAGCTGTAATTTGTCTTAATACATGCTTTACTTTTTTCTCTTGAATGAGGCGAAATACATATTCCTGTCACTAAATGGTTTGATTATAATTAATCAACATAATAATCACATCTTAGCACTATGAATAAATTCATCTTCGACCACACCATCTACAAAAACATCTGTGAAGTGTTTGCAAACATGTGTATGCGAATGTGTCTCTTGAATGAAGTGATATGTACGAAAACTAAGGAGAAAAGGAAGTATGCTGGTGCTAACACGTGGAAAACGCTTTTCTTGGAGTATGTGGTAAGTTTACACTGTTCATCTTTTGCACTGTTTCGCACAAATTCCCGCATTTGACTTACGAAATTCATAATCTGACATCAAACCTTTTCGTGACAGGAATATGAATTTCACCTGATTGAAGAGAAAAAATAAAGCATTTATTAAGACAAACTACACCTGATGATAGACCCACAGGATCCGAAATGCATCGTGTAATTAATAATACACGAAACGTTGTGACTGAGGGCGTTTTTCAATTCATACATTCAGTGTAAAGAGACTCCTATTCAGCAACCCATTCACTGGTTCTGCAGTCAAGCAGCAATGAGTCAGTAAGTTGTTTTTTTTTCTTTTACTTTTCTAACCGGTTGATTGCTCCAGAATCGAGGATGATTTGCATTTCATGTGATCCCTTGCACTGGATTTTCCACGGATGACTGCTGCCAATCTGTTATGTCACCTGTGGCTTAGCCGTGATGCTAATCGCATTGTTACCCTCTGCCCTGTGCTGTTGTGTGTGGAGGTGGGCCCCTTGCTGACCAAACATGGCGCACCGCCTCTTGCGGTGGCAGCGGCAGCTATTGTCTTGTAGCGGCAGAGGTCATCAATAACCCTCACGTCGTGACGTAGTCCCCTCCCCTCATATTATGGTGCTTCCCTGACGCCTGCTGGGACTGCCGTTGTGTGTTGGATAGCAGCGTCGAAGACAACGTAATGTGTCCCGGAAATTAGCCGCTGACCACCATGAAGATAATGTACAGCTTGTCGTCTTTGTAAGCAGACCGTGGCGCATAGAAGTTGCTAGCATGTAAAAGATGGACGATGCATCAGATAGGAAATATTTAGCAACAGGAACCTGTATCCGGTAAAAATCTAACCGAGCTTTAACCTGTTGGCATACTTTCTCCATGCATTTGCAAAGTCTTTTTCACCGTACTCACCAACCCATGCTGGTTAGAAAATTATCTTCCAAATGGTGGCCGATAGAGTTCATTCAGTTACAGGTGTTCATAGTTTACACCTGCTAGTGTAGTGTTAGCAGAGCAAATTTATTGTAACAGAATAGCTCTCTCTATTCTCTAGAAATTATTTCTACACAGGTTGCTGAAATGGCTTTACATTTTCAGTAGTTTCTTCACAGCCGCTTCTCAAAGGCTCCAGGAAAACTGAAAAGTAACACACTTTAAGTTTCGTGTGGATAACCCCACTTAACTTTCCCTCGGTACCGAATGTGATACACAAGTCCGCAATATATCAATTTTTATTGTTACTGAAGTAACTGAATATGGATTTTCCGAAATAACTAATACATAATGTCATGGCAGTGAAATATTCACAGACTTGCTATTTCTTTAAATACTCTTAAGGGTGCAGCTACGCTGCGGTATGCATTGTGTTCAGCAACAGTCTTAAAAGGTTCTAAGGGTGTGGTAAGGGACGTTATGCTGCAAAATAACTATGGAGAAAGAAACTGATAGCTTGCACCGTTTCCGAGTTACTTAACATTGACGTCAGTCAAATATATTGCTCGAGCAAATTCAAACCCTTGTACGCGCTAAAATGCGGTAATGTGCAGGCATGTGTGGGTCCGTGAGTAACGACTTGTTGAAATGCTTGTTACTAGCTAAAATGAGTCATTTTAGGAAGTGATAAATTTAAGTTAGTTAAGCAAAACCTAAATTTGCTCTAGAACACTTTTGGTGACATCGTCTCTGGCAGTCCTTAGTGGCTAACTTCAAACAGCGAGACTTATCGATTTTTTTCTTAACAACTATTTCTCAGCGCAACCTTCTCTGTAATACCGTTACAAGCTTTTCAGAATATTTCTGACTAATGTGTGTGTTATTAGTACAGTACCGTACCTTTGTCAACTCACGTGAGGGCTTGCCTACATGCAGGAGGGGCAGGAGAGCAGCGAGATGGTTTATCAAGAGCAAAGTGACACAGCTTCATTAGAAAAACACACTCACTCACTCACTCACTCACTCACACACACACACACACACACACACACACACACACACACACACACAGACACGTGCAGATGTGTACAAAAACATTGCATAATATCTGTTCGTGTTTGCCTGCATGCCTCCAGAGTCCTTGCTCTGAAAGCTGTTATGTTATTTAACTATATAATGCATTAAGGAGATGACACATTCGTCTGGAATGGAAATTCAAACACATCAGGATACGTAGACTACTGAGGTGTGTAACTCAATATACACTGCCGTGCAAAACTTATGGATGAAAGTAACTTTCACATCATGTGTCGATACCACGCATCTTAACTAGACGAGACATGGACCATACATAAAAAGATCGGCTACGGTGTAGTACAAAATGTAACTGAAAGAAATACGCACTGAGACGAACAGAGCCACACGTGTATTGGAAGACAATGATTACACAGAAATCACCGCCTTTCATGATGGTACCGTGGACATTCTGAAATGCGCGAAATGGCCCTTAATAGGGCGTGTGATCACCACAGACGGCGGTGCATGTACAGCAACGTGCTCCCATGCTGGCCACAAGGTTAGCGTGGAGTTCTTGTTTTAGGGCGTTCCATTTCTCCATGAGCCTGTTTGACAACTGCTAGATGCTCGTTGTTGCGTGTGGATGTGCTGCAGTATGTTCATGTACCATTATGCCTAACCACACCATAAGATCTGGACCACCAAACCGATCAAGTTACACTAAGCAGGATGTAACCTCACATGTCAAGAGGAGGCAACAGATAATGCATCCATGAGCACTGTCAAACACGATTGGTGCTTCTGTTGGAACTTACTAGTCTGCTTATTTAGGATTATTGGCAGTATTGAGAACTTTAGCGTAGATTTGAAGATATAGTGTGGGGAAAATTTTTCATGGGATTTAACATTAAACTTCATATTATAAAATCCTTTTGTAAACGATTGTCTTCCATAGTACGTTATTAAATAGTCTCCTTCGATATCTACTGACGAATCACCCATTATTCACGTTCTTGTTATCGGATTGATCCTGATGCAACGTACAGTATCACACGTCTGGTCTAACGGCTTTTAAAAACCGATGCTCATGTCTCTAATGTAATTATCTTTCGAAATTCTTCCTCATCTTCATCAAGATAATCTTAATCATCATCATCTTTCTCCTTTTATTCAAATTATTTTTCTTTTCATCGTCTCTGGCCCCTCTAACTTCTGTTCGACACATACACTATTTTGTCTGGCTTTAATGTACTCGTCTCCTTTTACGCCTCTCTTCTCTTTCCGGAAGAGCCACCCTCCTTGAATCAATCTCTGTAGCGGACGAGAAATAATTTTAAGTGCATTCTACAGTACAGATGCTGCAACGACCGCATCTTGCACTCATTTTACTTCGAGATTCCCACAAAACCTGGGGAGATCTTTATGTATCTCTCTTAAATCAAGAATTCCATTAATATCATAAATTTTACTATTAAGATGCGGTAAAACGCTCTATAAATGTTGTATTAATCTCTTATAAAATATTGATGTACGGTGTCTCTTGTGGATGACTACAAAATTTGAAGATGAATTCACATTGAAATGCAGTCTCATTTCATATATATATAGAAGCGTGTGTTACTTGGATTATAGACTATCCGTCTAAAAAGTTTGATTTTATTCCTAGCCTACAAGCGATGTCAGCGCATTAACTACGGTGGCAGCTTCAACTAACAACGTTATACAACGGATATGCATTCCACCAGTCAGTTGAGAACAATCAATGTAAGTAGCGGGGCAGAAGGATTATGTGTTTCATATGGACTAGAGCAGACAAATGAGAGAAATCTAGCACAATCACACTAACAGTTCACGCAATAAAGTTCGCGACAAGAATTATGTCGAGAATAATGGAAAAGAAATTTGAAGATCAGTTACATGACGCTAATTTTGTATTTTGGAAAAGTGAAAGTCTGGGCAGGCAATACTTAAGTTTTATCTGATAATGGAATTAGCACATAAGAAAAATGAGGGCATCTTTATTTGATTCGTTACCCTGTATAAGGGGTTCAAGACTGTAAAATAGCGCCAGATGGCTCGAATTCTAAAAAGTACGTGTTATCTACGGGAAAAGACTAGTTTTATCTATAGGAAAACACTGGTAATATACACTACGTACAAGCATAAAGAGAAAGGAATATGAATGGAATACTAAGATAGAAGTGCTCGGATTAGCAAGAGTGTAAGACAGAGATACAGCACTGTTCAGCCTGTAAATCGAAGAAGAAATAGCGAGAATAAAAGTTTACAGCGGGAGAGGCTATGAATTGTAAGATTCAATTACGTCTTAATGAGAGGGGGATTATTTTGGAGTTGTAGAGGGAATGAGCAGTCAAAAAACCACATGAAATAGACTGACAGTAAACGAAAGAAAAACGTAAGCACTGAGCAGTAAAAGAAAAAAAGATCAACACCGTCTCAGTTTTTCTCGGCGTGAATGCTTAATATTGGGCTTCCGGGTATTTTATGGCAATTTTTTTTATATGCATATACAGTGACTCAAACGGTGTTGTGCGAGGCAACAGAAACTTGGGGGCGAGCTTCTGCATCTAAAAGATGACTTCTATTTAAATTTTACTCCATTAGCTTAAGAGTTGCACTAGTAGCGCCACTATGAGGATGCAAATCAGGTTTGGTTTAAGCACATGCTGTAACGGTCGTGAGCGTTGTTTATCACTGAGATTGGACGTGGTGAATCGAGGTTAGTCAATAATGCTTTTAAGTGATCGAAGACGTCTATATCATTGAATGAGGTCGCGTAATGGGACTACGAGAAGCTGGATGTCCCTTCCGTGATATTCCAGAGAGACGTGGCAGGAATGCAGCCACTGTGCATGAGGTGGTCAGTGCAGGCTATGGACCGGGCTGCGGACGACCGCGTAGCATTACCGAGAGAGAGGACTGTAGTGCTTGGCATATGGCTGTGGTGCAGTAGCAACTCGAGCAGCCGCTGGCACCACAGTGACACAACGAACTGGTACAAATCGGTTACTTCAAGAACAGCTCCGAGCCACACGCTCTAAAGTGTGCGTTTCGCTGACCCCAAACCTTCGACATTTGCGATTTCAATAGTACCAAGCGAAAGCACATCGGAGGGGGGATTGGAGTTGTGTTTTGTGATGAAAACCGGTTCTGCCTCGGTGCTTGTAGTAACTGTGTGTTGGTTCGAAGGCAGCCAGGTGAGCTCCTGGAATTATCCTTTCTTCGACCTGGCCACACTTTGTATGACAGAAGAAGCACTGTCGATGTTATCCCAAACAGCCTGACTGCAAATCAGTATGCCATTCTGGTGATTCGACCTCCTGTGCTGCCACTCATGAATAACATTCCAGGGAGTGTTTCCCAACAGGATAATGTTTACACACATACCGCTGTTGTAATTCAACATGCTCTACAAACATGTCCGGATCGAACACGATCTGTCTCCACTTGAGCGTGTATGTGACATCATCCGACGACAACTCATGTGTTATCCACTAAGGGCTACAGTAATGACCAGTCCGACAGTTGTTCGACACTATGCATGTTCGCATTCTTGCGTTCCACATTCTGACGACTATGCCGATGATTAACATAGCAGCCTTTCACATTTGCAATGACTTTTCTCGCGCATACTTTAACCTGTGATCTTACAACCTCAATCAGTGAAACGTGTTACCTTGACTACACTGGTCTTGGGGTTTGATTTCGATGACCATAGGGGATTGCCAGTTTACCTCCTAACAATAATAGCTTAAAGTTGTAAGCCTTCCACTTGTCTACCTGATCTGCTAAATTAAACCTGTCATCTGACAGTGGTAGATGTTGCAAGTCTGCACTGGAGATTATCACTTTTGTGAGAATCTTAAATAAAATGGGATCCTGAGAAAAATTAATAAGATGGTCCCCGGGTCGTTATTGTACTCTGCTAGTGATGGGTGATTCATATGCACGCATGGGTTTAATTTTTTATAAAAATGGAAAGAGTATTAGTCGTAAACTAGGACAAACAACACAAATTCAGCTAGATGACAAATAAATAATGAAATGTTAACAACACAAACAGAACCAAGAAATAAGTAGCAATTCACTGGGCGGCGGCTGGTTGACGAAGGCTAAAGTTCGTCTGTTTAATCTGCTAACCCTTGCTGAAAATATAGATAACGCAATCTCAAATCATTTAAAGCTGTAGAGACTTCGATGGATTTTACGCAGAAGGCACACAATGTTGGCGCTGCTGAGAACAAGTGGCGATACTGTGATTCTGTTCGCCCTAACGAGCCAGAGTAGCAGTATTATACCTCTTTCTCGATACTTAGTGCTGTCTCAGTTGATGGTCGTGGCTCAACCGTCAGCAGAGTAGCGATGTGCGGTGCCTGTAATTCATTATCGCGAGCACGAAATACGCAAAGTCAGGGGCAGGTTATCTCCCAGACGCATCACAATTACTCTGTGACACTCCCATTCACTGGTAATGATATGGACAAGTTTGATTCTCTTCCATGGCAGTGCACAGCAAGAGATCAAACGTCAAGGCGGTAGACTTGATATGAGTAAGTCTATCTCCGGCGCTGCGAGTTGTCCAAGATCATTGAGGTGCAGACAGTTGGTGCAGATAGGATTTCACCACAGGTCCCCCGTCAAGACCAGTGACAGTGCAAAGACACGCTCAGGATGAGTGTCCCAAGCGCAAGTCACTCATAACAAGCGTCCAGGCCAGAATTTCCTCTACAAGCCAGAGTCTCAATCTGAAGACCATTTCTCTCATCACCTTCCCATGAAAACTCGGTAAACTCGAAAAGTGCACCAATATAAGTGCCAATCACAGTACTTCATGAACACCACATCTCCCTTCTAGCTCGTTTGCTCAACTTCCCGACCAGTCGTAACCAAAGTTAATAACATTCTTTTCTTCGATGGAGAAGCAGCCAGTCCCTGATTCGTAAATTCCCGCATGGCGAGGAGAAAATGTGGTGCTACAATGACTACTTTAGGCATCATGTTTTGAAAGTTTTCATTTTCGCCTAAAGTGAACAACACATTTATCACAGAGATCATTGTCTTGATGGGCTGAATGTTACAGCATATCCGACCATTGGCCACGGCAAAACTAAGAGGAGTGCTTATGTGTCCCAACATACAGCTGCCGTAAATATTGTGTTCCATCATAAAATTCTTCTGAAGCCCGAGGCTTTCCTAAAACTCAGCAAGCACAGGGATGACACCACCTAATGGCTCTGTCTGTAGCTTCTGTTCAAAGGCGCACCGGAACCATACACATTGGCTATTTACGAAAATGTCAAAACGCGTCAGCCGGGCGACCTACTTTCTTTCGTGTGCACTTGTCCCTACTGTAGCAGAAATGCCTAACAGTTAGGTCCAGATAGGCTTTTTTCCGCCTCTTCGGCCGAAAGCACTATCTGCATAGTGGAAGAGAAATTCTTGGTACCAGCATTCCTTCCCTGGTAAGTGCTTTGAGACGTTCCTGTCCCTAGCAGCTGCAAGTGGCTACCAAGACACGAATGTCCACTACAAGATTTACTGTTAAATAACCAAAATGCCTGCTTGTTCTCACCTCTAGAAATTACTGTTCGAAGGAGACCTACGGCAAAGATGCCGCATGCGTTAAAAATGTATACACTCCCATCAACGCCTGCTCATGTTGGTAACTTCATGTCGACTCACAGGAAATATCTTGGGTGTAATAACAACATTAAAGAGTAGCCTTGAATATGAAAATAAGTGAGAGAGTGACTTGTTCTCTCTCAGCTTAAACAAATGTATTCCTGACATTTGGCTATACGAGTACGACTCACGGCCGGAACCAATCTTCCATATGTCATCAATCACGTGTCTACTACGTGTACATCCATTATGTATATTCCTGTACATTGGAGATATTTTACTTGAATGTAGCTGGCCTGGTGTTGGTGGATAAATACGATACTGCAGTCCCCGTGTTATTTGTAAAATGTCTCCTGTGTACGGGAATATACATAATGGGTGTACGAGTACTGGTTGTAGACACATGGCTTACGACATATGACAGTTCGGGGTCTGGCAATGAGTCGTAGCCCAAGTGGTAAGGCGACCGCTTGCGATAAGCGGGAAATCTGGGTTCGAGTCCAGTATCAGCACAAACTTTCATTGGCATCATTCCATTATGCAGCTGATGGTTGTCCATATCCGCAAATGCGAGCGCATTTCATGTATTCCATTACGCCTGTATTTGCCGCAATGCCTACTCATTAGGGCTCGCGTACATGTCCGATTGAAAATGGCATCATAATTCGGAATAACGCCGGCACTACAGTACCGTATCTTCTTCACGTTCTCTCTGGAGTCCAGGTAGCGAGTACACGTAACAGCAAAGCCCTCAGTACTTGTAGAAACCGGCTGAGTCACTCGCCGAAATTTCTTGCATACTATGAAGGAAAAGTTGGGTAGAATAACAAGAATCACGATATTAATAAGCAAAACACTTAATATCAAAATTTAGAGCCACGAAGAGGACCATGTGGAGAAAATTTCATAGCTTGGAAGATAAATAACATATGTCGACCTAAGAAGATCGAAGATACGCTATGTGATCAAAAGTATCCGGACATCCACAGAAATATACGTTTTTCATATTAGGGGCATTGTGCTGCCATCTACTGCCAGGTACTCAATATCAGGGACCTCAATAGTCATTAGACATCGTGAGAGAGCAGAATGGGTGCACTCGGTAACTCACGGACTTAGAACGTCGTCAGATGATTCGGTATCACTTGTGTCATACGTCTGTACGCGCTATTTCCACATTCATAATCATTCCTAGGGCCACTGTTTCCTATGTGATAGTGAAGTGGAAACGTGAAGGGACACGTACAGCACAAAAACGTACATTCCTACCTCGTCTGTTGACTGCAGAGACCACCGACAGCTGAAGAGGGTCCTAATGCGTAACAGGCAGACGTCTATCCAGACCATCATTCAGGAATTCCAAACTGCATCAGGATCCACTGCAAATACTATGACAGTCAGGCGGGAGGTCAGAAAACATGGATTTCATGGTAGAGCGGCTTGTCATAAGCCACACATCACGCCGGTAATACCAAACGACGCCTCGCTTAGAGTAAGGAATGTAAACACTGGACGATTGAACAGTGGAAAATCGTTGTGTGGAGTGACGAATCACGGTACACAAAGTGGCGATCCGAAGGCAGGGTGTGGGTATGACGAATAGCCGGTGAACGTCATCTTCCAACACGTGTAGTGCCAACAGTAAAATTCGGAGGCGGTGGTGATACGGTGTGGTCATGTTTTTCATGGAGGGGGTTTGCACTCCTTGTTTTTCGTGGCACTATTACAGCACAGGCGTACATTGATGTTTGAAGCACCTTCTTGCTTCCCACTGTTGAAGAGCAATTCGGGGATGGCGATTGCATCTTTCAAAACGATCGAGCACTTATTCATAATGCACGGCCTCCGGCGGAGTCGTTACACGACCGTAAGATCCCTCTAATGGACTGGCCTGCAGTGTCCTGGCCTTAATCCTACAGAACGCCTCTGAGATGTTTTGGAACGCCGACTTCGTGCCAGGCCTCACCGACTGATAAGGATACCTTTCGTCAGCGCAGCACTACGTGAAGAATGGGCTACCATTCCCCAAGAAACCTTCCAACATCTGATTGAACGTAGGCCTGCGAGAGTGGAAACTGTTATCAAGGCTAAGAGTGGGCCAATGCGCTATTGAATTCCAGCATTACCGATCGAGGGCGTTATTTTCGACTAGGTGTCCGGATACTTTTGATCACATAGTGTGCGTAACAACTAGCCCGACGCAGCCATAGAGCGCATTACTCGTTAGAAGAAATACTTTTGCATGACGTTTCCTTGAAGACAAAATATCCAGAATGTACGTTTCGAGCACATCTTTAGGTGAATGTAAATCATGGAAGTAGGGAAAACCGGGAGGTAAGATGATTGGATTGCTTTGAAATATGTTGCTGTAGAAAGATTACGAAAATTAAGTGCACTAATACCGTAGGAAGTGAGGATACTCTCCGCAGAATCGGTGAGGAAAACATAATTGGTGACGCACTGGAGCGATAGAATCATAAGCCACATGTTCACCCATTTGGGAATACTTTCTGTATTACTAGTGGGTGCTGTACACCGTAAAAGTTGCAGCGGCAGGGTAGAGACAGAAATATAACCGGCAAATCATACGGACATGTTGCGCAAGTGCTACTCTGATGTGAAGGAATCGGCACAGGAAAGAGAGACGTAGTGGGCCGCATCAGACCAATCTCACGGCTAAAGATCCCAATTAAATATTAAGGATCTCTGTTAGATTTTACTTAATATTAGACGCCCGTTTTGCACGTATGTGCTGACTACGGATGATTGTTTTATTGAGCAACTACAGGGATTGAACAGATGAACCTGAGGGTTCGTGGAAATCAGAATCTTTATTTGTAGACGGTGAGTCTCCCTTTTGCATGAACGCCAGCTTTTATCTAACGTCGAATGGTGGAATACTTGTAATACGCATCACTTAGGCGAATACACATCCAGAAAGAGCATCTCTAATTCAGGAAGTGTTCTTGAAGGACATAATGAATCACGTCTTCTCTGTAACAAATTTACCGACAGGTCATGGACTTACGAGACCACACAAGGTATTGTGCTTCATCATCGTGTTCATCAAACGGATCTCGCACAACTTTACGGCTGTAAATGGGGGCATTATTGTCTTCTAACACAGATCATTCACAACGGAAATTCCGCGCTGGGTAAAGCTAGTCAGTATGATCACCTAGAACACGAACGTAATCCTGATCGTTAGATCTTTCATATACCTCAGGAAATGCACCAGTACGACGTGAAGACATCGTGTCCACAGTTTAACTGATTCACCGCAACACTTCCATTCTTGTGGAGAGACGTATAGGTGTTACTGCTTTTTAATATTTTTTTGTGGGATCTGAAATTTAATAACCTCTCTCACACCGACCTGATTTAGCTTCACCGATCAGGATAGTAAAAAAAAATATGCGTATATTAAGGGAATAATCATTCATGAAGCAGGCTTATCACATTCACACAGTTCAGTACTGTTCCATCCTGATTAAATTGAGCTTAACTTAAATTCCATAAGACAGTGGAGCAATTTCGAAGTCTCGGTGCGACGAAAATTGTCAGTCGATCCCCTGAAAACATTTTTAATAATTAATAACTTTCGGTGGTCACATAGGGAAGACCGGAGATCTGCTGGTAAGACCGTGTTAGCCCATTTATTGTAATAAACTGGATATTCTGAGCATACAAAACGGCAGGTTCGTCTAGTGTAAATCAGACGTTCCCCACTGATCCCGTGCAACACAGCGTAGTAAGCAGACACTGACAATAATAATCAGTTAACTAATACGCGAACACACTTACTTTAGTTTAGTTCATGTATTAAATTCCTTCTCATACAGAATCTCATCAAGATGGCGCTAGCTCAACAATACATACATATACATCCTCCTTCTTTCACGGCTAATCTGCAGGATCCCTTCATTCTTTTTTTAAGAGAAAACATAGATAGCAGAGAAGCTATTCCATGGAGTAAATTGACGCTCCAAGGAATAATAGGGCTTGAAACTACTTTGCATTCATAATTATCGTATATTAAAGTTTAGGAATCGGTAAGATAAGAAGAGATACTTTAAGATATGTACTGAAAATATCGCGGAGAGACCGCTGCAAGAGACATTACATGCTAGCGTCATAGTGCTGGCAGCCATCGTGTATACATCGAGTTGAAGTCATGGCTGGCAGTGACTGACGGAACTCTGGCGGCATAATACTGCGTCACGGTCAACGTCATAGCGTGTTACCTCTCACACGACAACATTGTAGTGCCATGGTCGTCCACGAATAATACATATCTCCACGAAACGTCTGTGCGTTGTTCTGGTACCCCAGTAACCAGCAAGATCCCTGGATGTGCCCCCGAAATAACATACGCAGGATCACCTAGGATATCAGCTCCATCGTAGTGGCTGTATCGAAGATGTTGCAAAAGCTACAAGAGTTGTGTGCCGTTATCCTCATGCGAGGATGCAAAAGTTTCCTGACAGCCTTTCCAGCCCAAAAAGTGCATGTGTTCAGGAGAGAATGGGAGCAACATCATACTGATAAGTGGTATCATACTGGCATGATGTTTGTAAATGAGACTCGGTTTTGTAACCACTGAATTAACATCACATATCTTCTCAAAAATTTCCTCGCCCCCTTCTGGTGGCATCACTTTCTTGTCAGGTTGTGTACGTAAGTGACAGACGTACATGTCAGGAGGTAGCACTTGAGGCCGAAATCAGTTGATCATGTTCTGTAAATGACTGTGATCGTAATACATCAAAGTCTGATAATGAAACTGATATGAGAAAATGAATATCGTATTGGGTGCATGCTAACAACCGACAGTGGAAGATACGGTCGCAGGTTCGAATCCTGCCTCGGGCATGGATGTGTGTGATGTCCTTAGGTTATTTAGGTTTAAGTAGTTCTAAGTTCTAGGGCACTTATGACCACAGCAGTTGAGTCCCATAGTGCTCAGAGCCATTTGAATCATTTTTTTTTTCTTCTTGACAGTGGAAGAAGTATGGCGGCGGAAACTATACATGAAAATTGTTCAAAGTCCGTTGTGCAATGTATATCATGTTGAAAGCGTCAAAAATTAACACGTTGAAAATGGTGCTGTTAAAATGATTACCAATTTCTCTTCAACGTCGGTGGAGGATTATTAATTACTGATATTACTAGCTAAATTGTTAAAAACCACACATTAAACATCCTGTATCAGACTTGGGGAAAAAAAAATTTCCGCTATGTTTTTCTTTTATCTCTCCGAGCAGAGACCAGATCGGTATAATTCGTATCAGCGCAGACCAGGCAATTGATCACTGCTTAACGTTGTCGGCCTTTTCACTTTTTCATTTTTTTCTGCTCCGCGCTGGCTTATTTTTCATCCGAAATGTATGTAGTGTCGCGTGTAGTAATACGTTTAAAATCCCCCCCGCGTAATAAATTACGGAACGCGTCACCCGTAGTGGGGATCCAATAATAAACACCGAGGCACCGGGTCGCCGCGCGGCGCTGGCGCAGCGTGGGACGGCGCCTCGCGAACACCGTGTTTCTCCCCGGCCGTAATTGGCGTGGCCAGCCGCTTGTAATCGTTTTGCGAGTCCTCACGCACACAGACGCGAACACCCAGCATGTACACACCACAGTCCTACGCTACACCACTGGTGACCCAGTTGAACCGTCCGGCGTAAGAGAGAACGAGTCCCCAATTACGGTCGGGGGCAGTGGTCGCAGCTGGGGGGAGAATAATACCGCACCGTAGCGGCAGATTCCCAAATGGAACAAAGTTTTACAAGCGTTGCCGACAACTGACGAGAAGCAATCAGTCATTCAGGGATACGTTTCAAACTCCATGTTAATGACTGCTAGGCAAATCGTAGTGAACTGTATTACTAGGGATACTGTTCATTGTTTCGTACTGCAACACTGCCACAATGATATCTGCAACTGCTAGATTCATCATCTCCACATCAGCTTCTACCATCGGTCAACCATACGTGAGCAGTTGGGCACGGGCGGCATCTGCGCACATTGCGAGTTGATACATCGGGGGCAAGCATACAGTCATGGAAATAAGTATTCATACAGTAGGTGGTGACAAACTAAGATGGTGTGTTGGGATAGTAAATCAGCCACAGCGCCGATGTGAATAAGTACGATAATGTAGCGTCAGATAAACATATTCTTGGTAATGAAGCTTCCCGTATGCCACAAATCTATTCTGGGAAAATAAAATATGTTACACTCCGCACGGTGTACGACAGGGCAAAATGTATTAAGGGGCTCCGGAAAGGCTCAAAATCATGAAAAGTTCAATTTTTCCTTTTTTGCGTTTTCTGAATCTGCAGAGTGTAACCTTTTAATAGATACATAATTTATTCAATTCCGAAGACTACAACTATCTTTAAATTTTTTAAAAAATGTGTTCTACATGGGCGTGACCCACTGTGGCGCTGTTAAACTGCTGTCAAACGGTGTTGCTTTTAACGTCCGTGTTCATCAGGTACATTTTTGTGATGTGAGATAAAGTATGTGTTGTGGCTAACCTGTGATGGTTCAATATATATCGCTATGTGATTGTCGATTGTTTCATGTTTATTTACTCTGTCGTTATCTCGAAAATATTCGTAATTAATTCTGTTTCTTGAGTCTCTGTTTTGTTGAAGTATAATAACGAGTAAAAGTAAAGTTATTAGAAATCCTCTGAAGGCTTTTAAGAAAAGGAGAAATGTTGGAAAGCCAAAGGTATGTGTTATTACTGTAAACAATAAAGACGATAACCAAGTGAGTGAACCTAACCTCTCAAGTACACCTGCCCATAGCAGTCAAAGTGGGAAAGAAAATACTTCACAGAAGATGCTTGGTTCAATGAGTGAAAACTATAAATGTTTTATGGGCGAATCGGATGTGAATGAAATATTTGATATGTCGGTTCTCAAAGGATTTTTTTTCAAACTGTGTAAGATGTATTCATTGTAGTGAAGTTGGTCTGGAACTCTCCATAATAAAGCACGTAGGACTTGCTAGTGAAATACAACTGAAATGTGATAAGAGTTCATACACGACCACCTTTTGGAACAGTGTTGCAGTAACTGCAACTGAAGAAAATTGTAGCAAAATCTACGAACACAACATTAGATTTGTTTATTCCTTGCGTTCAGTTGGTAAGTGTGCTACTGCAGGTGCAATTTTCTGTGGCATCATGAATCTTCCAAATCCCCCAACCAAGTTTACGACCTATAATAAATTAATAGGGTCTAAAGTAGAAGATGTCTGTATAGAACCTATGAAGAACGCTGTGGAAGAGGCAGTAATGGAAAATAACGGTAACAGAGATTTGACTGCAGCGTTCGATGGTACCTGGCATAAACGAGGACACACATCTCTTCATGGTGTAGTATCTGCCACCAGTATGTACACAGGGAAAGTTTTAGATGTAGCAGTAATATCAAAGTATTGTAGATGTCCACAAAAATATAAAGGTACACATGAAAATAATTGCAAAGCTAACTATAGTGGCAGTAGTGGAGGAATGGAAGTGGCTGGTGTTGCCAGAATATTCCAGCGTTCTGAGGCGTGTGATAAAGTGCGATAAGTTAATTACCTTGGTGACGGTGATTCTAAAAGTTTCAAACATGTTCAAGGACTGAAGCCCTATGGTGATGATGTTGTAGTGCAGAAATTTGAGTGTATTGGACACGTACAGAAGCGAATGGGAACAAGACTTCGGCGACTGAAAGCTTCGTACAAAAAACTCAGTGATAGTAAAGGGTTGGATGGGAAGGGAAGGTTAACTGACAGTGTAATTGACAAAATACAGAACTATTATGGAATGGCTATTAGGCAAAATACCCGAAGTGTCGACGAAATGAAGAAGGCTGTTTGGGCTCTTTTTTTTTTTTTCATACTTCTTCAACCAATGAAAATCCCCAACATAGCTTGTGTCCCAAAGAAGAAGACAGTTGGTGTAAATATAACAAAGGATTGCTAACTGGTGAAGTGTACACTGTACACTCATAAGCATAGTCTGCCTCATGCAATATTGGAGGTGATAAAACCTATTTTCAGAGACTTAGCAGCACCTGAACTGTTGATAAAGTGTATTCACGGAAAACTCAAAACCCCAATGAAACTGTAAATAGTGTTATATGGTCGAGAATCCCCAAGACTGTATTTGTTGGAATAGAAACACTTCACTTTGGTGTGTATGATGCTGTTGCGACTTTCAATGATGGCAACATTGTAAAGTGCAAGGTATTTAGAAATATGGGAATGAAGATAGGTTCTAACAAGGTACGAGCGATGCTCGGAATAGATACACTTCACTTTGGTGTGTATGATGCTGTTGCGACTTTCAATGATGGCAACATTGTAAAGTGCAAGGTATTTAGAAATATGGGAATGAAGACATGTTCTAACAAGGTACGAGCGATGCTTGCTTTAGACAAGGAACGCCTTCGGGCTGCAGACAGGGCTGTAAAGAGTCTAGAAATACAAGCAAGAGTAAACAGCAGGAGGAACAAGAGGAAGCTGGAGGAGGAGTTTGCATAGAATGAAGATAATCCATCCTATGGACCTGGAATGCACTAAAAAGTTAATCCAATCTTTGTCGCTCGATTCCCAAAACTTTTATTTTCTCATACTAATTACATGTTTTCTAAGGATCTTCCAAACATATTTGTTTCAAACTTTCAGTACATGTTACACAGTAACTTCTGCATAATTTAACACAGCCTTTTTCCAAAAAACTGTATATTTTTGAATATATAAACAAAAAATTGCAAAAAAAATGTTGTGAATTTTCATTACAATTGAAAAAAAATTATCTTTCATAACTGAACTAAAATTTTGTAAAATCCCTGTGTTAAGTTGTAGCCCATACTCCAATAAGTAATCTGTAAAAAGTTCAACTTCCTACCTCAAATACTTTGCGAGGAAAGATGTAATTTATAAGCGTTATTTTAACATTGCAAGTATAGGGCGTTCCGGAGCCCCTTAATACAGCGGACTACTTTCAACCAAACAAACGGCTGACGCAGTCCCGGAGTGCACGCCATACTTGTGTAGTCGTGTGGCGGCCGTGAAGCAACAGCACGTCGGACGTGGGTACCGTATAACACCAGAATGGCCCCAAAGGGAAGGAAACGACCACTGAAGAACGAAACATCGTTGTCGCCCATTATCTTCAACACAAGTCGTATGCCGAAACTGCGATCATCATAGTACGATGCCGAACGACTGTGCAATCTATCATTAAGCGCTATAAGGACAGACATGTAATAATAAACAGTGAACGACACGGTCGTCCACAGAAGCTTACAACAAGAGAGACCAGAATGCTAATAAGAACCATCCACAAAAACCTGAAAACGACAGCGTCGGGACTATCCGCATGTGTACATGACCACTTCCGAAAGGACATCATTCCAAGGGCAGTTCAAACCACTCTCCATTTTTCGGGCTACAGAGCCATGGTCCCGAGACCAAAGCCCTCCATCAGCAAAATCGACAGGATGTGGCGGATGGAATTCGCGAAACAGCATGTATCCAACACAGCAGACTTCTGGGATAATGTATTGTTTAGTGATAAAAGCAAATTTAATATCATGCACAATGATAGCAGTATCTTGGTCTGGAGAAGACCGAATACACACCTCGACCGAAACAACATTCAACCAACGATGGAGCACGGATGTGGTGGAGTGGTGGTGTGGGGCTGTATGTCAGCCTCCGATGTCGGAAAATTAGTGTTTGAGGAAGTTACCATGGACAGATTTGTGTATATGAACATTCTCAAACGGAACTTACAACAGAGTGTTGATGCCTTCGGTCTTCCTAGAAATTATTAGTTCCAACAGGACAATGATCCCAAACATACGGCGCAAATTGTCCGGCTGTGGTTGCTCTGCAACACTCCACACACTCTTAAAACACCAGCTCAGAGTCCGGACCTGAATCCCATCGAACACTTGTGGAGTGAGCTGGAGAAACGAGTGAGAAAACACGACATCCGTAGTAAGGCCCCTTTGAAAGAGGCTCTCCATCGAGAATATGATGGCATCACGTCGGAAACTACAGGAAAATTGGTCCATTCCATGTCACTGAGATTGCGAGAAGTAATACATCGGAAGGGTATGCATAAGAAGTATTAAACATGTTCTGATTTTATTAGAAGTGTCATTTTCTGTTGGTGTATGAATACTTAATTACCAGAGCAGTAGAGAACTTGGCACATATTTTTGTATTTTGCTTTGTAAAGGCTTGTTCATTCTCGTTCTATATACCAGCATAGCTGCATTGGCGACTGGCCAATGGGTATAGTGCATATCCGATTAGTGGTTTTGGTGTCGTATTGTCAATAAAGGAAGTTTACTTTTCCTCGCTCTAGTGTATGAATACTTATTTCCATTACTGTGCATTCAGGAGCAAACCTATTGCTCTCCTCTGTCAATCAAAGGAGAACAATAAGCTTGCCCCGGAAAGTGTACTTGCCTCTGATGTTGGCTATACGCTATGTGCACTGATGCCATCCCTGCCCCACTACATAAGTGTTTCATTTGTAGCAGACTAGTGAACCCGCCCTTCCTCCACCCCCCCCCCCCCCTTTTAACCCACACGTATACAACAGCAGCAGAGTCTGATTACTCTACCAATATTTGGTGTTGAGCGTGTAAAATCCTTACGGATGACGACCCAAAACACCAATTCCGTTTTGAAAAATGCTAGTGTTTCACTCATATCATTGTTTATTACGCCATGTTTCCCGAACTATATGCTGTAAATGACATAGGAGTGCACGCACATTCACCAATACATGTGGATACTGTTTGCAAAGAGTGTAGCAAATAGATTACATTTGTAAGGAAATAAACTGAAAACTTCATGTCTAGTTCTGATGTTTTATTACATGTAGCAAATTATAAACTTATTTCCTCTCAATAATTTTTGGGAGGTATCTGCGGTATCACCCAGAGGTCGCGTTGCCACGCCAAAGTCGTAAACACATATTGATAACAAATACGTTAGCGAGGACTCGCTGCAATCCGCAATGACGCATGGGAAGCGCTCTTGAAGGCCACGCTTCCTCTGTCAGCGCAGCCGCGCCCTCAGACAACAGGTCAACACAGAGACAAGCATGGAAGACTCCGCCCCCTTTGTCATATCTACAGCAGTTGACACCATTGCGTAGGACCAACAGTTGTTAATGTTTCTGTACTTTCAGAAATTTTGCATTTCGCGCTGAAAAAATCAGTATGCTAATCTGTGCATCAGGTGATGCTTTCAGAGTCAATGATATTTGTATATTACCAAGCACTCCTGTTGCAAGGAAATGTGTGAAAGTTAAGTATATCTTTCATCCATTTACATAGAAATGTGAAGCAATATCGCGTATGTTCTAGTTTTATATGCAATCAAATAACTTACAGTTATGGTGGGCGAAAACAGTATCATCTGATCACAACAGTTGCAGGAAAAATCTACTGAACTGATTTAAAGTTACGTGTAAAGTGTGTTTAATGTTACTAAATGCTCTCATTCTCAAACTGCGGATCAGTACAGTTTGGATAATTTGCAAGCTTTGAGTGTGATGTTACCACAAGACATAAACTCAGTTTCCGTGTTTAACATTTGAAGTAATGTGTTAAACCTTTAATGTATGTTAGAACATCCTAGCGGGTAGAGCATATAGAATTTGAAATTTGCTCAACACGTATATGAAGTACAGGAAACCAAACTTTTTTGGCCCAGGAATCTACTGGATAGGCAGCCTCTACTGGAGCCAGAGGATGGTTTCACTTGAAACTTCCTGGCAGATTAAAAATCTGTGCCGGACCGAGACTCGAACTCTGGATCTTTGCCTTTCGCGGGCAAGTGCTCCACCATCAGAGCTTCCCAAGCACGACTCAAGCTTGCGTCGTGCTTGGGTAGCTCTGATGGTAGAGCACTTGCCTGCGAAAGGCAAAGATCCCGAGTACGAGTCTCGGTCCTGTAACGTTCCCTGGCAAACTCACGTTATTAAAAAAAAAAAAAAAAAAGTTTATTTGTACCATATACGCCGCTCTGGGCAAGTTGTATATATCGTAATTATTGAACAAAAATATTACTGAATGTGGTGTAAAAGACATTTGTTATTCTCCTTATATTTTTTGTTGTAATATTTGTCTGTATTTAGGATAGGAATTTTTTCTGTATTTATTATGTGATTGTAAAATGTGTCAGTATTTGCGATAGCAGAGATATGTTGCCAGAAGAGAATAATATCGTCAATTTGCAAAGAAATGTTAATAGTCAGCAATACTATTTAAGCACAATGCATTATGTATTCTTTGGTCTTCTCTGTTCAGAAGTCATTGCGGTAGGACACTGTGAAAGAGTTTTTTACGAATGGGTAGACTTCTTTTGTCTCTGTCTGGGCTTAGCCGCCATTAGACGATGCGTTACGAATTAATGTGAGTTGTATTGTTGTTTGATCTAAATATATTAGAGTTTATCAAAAGTGTGAATTATTTATGTAAATTAGCTTGCCCACGTCATCTATAAAATTTCTTTAAAAATTTTTCAGCATTTTTTAGCGGTGTTGCTGGGCTGTGCCGCGACCAACAATAGCAAA
This sequence comes from Schistocerca americana, assembly GCF_021461395.2. Classification (NCBI taxonomy): domain Eukaryota; kingdom Metazoa; phylum Arthropoda; class Insecta; order Orthoptera; family Acrididae; genus Schistocerca; species Schistocerca americana. The sequence continues at coordinate 204,414,856 of NC_060125.1, read as the reverse complement.
CCCGTAAATCGGGAACAGATGCATAAAAGTCAATGGTGAATTAAGAAATTGTTCTTCTTTTTCAGTGATCCTGTGGCTGATAAAATTTGAATTAATTATACGTTTGTGCATTCGTAGGCGGATAGCTAATGTTAGTTAACATTGAAATTTAAACAGTTTGGTTCTTCCAAAATATCTTAAATGTGTAATGAAGTAGGTTTGATCAGTGATAAATGTCGGCTTGGCAATAATTAAAACATTTTCAGCTAATAGAGGTAATCTTGTGTTCTATGGCTAGTGCCGGGATAAAATTCAGTAAAAATATTTAACAAAAAATCCACTGCATCAGGAAAGTGTATGCCAAGGCCGAATGATTTAAAGGACCCAATTCTCAACCTAATATTCTTAACCAGTTCATATGAGTTCACGTAAATATTATTTTTTCTTTAAATGTACGTAATAATTAAGTAAGTAAAAATTTTTTATTACCACACGAAAATAAGAGAGTGGTTCTACAACAAAGTTTAGATCAAACAACAATACAACTCACATTAATTCGTAACGCATCGTCCAATGTGTTAAACCTTTAATGTATGTTAGAACATCCTAGCGGGTAGAGCATATAGAATTTGAAATTTGCTCAACACGTATATGAAGTACAGGAAACCAAACTTTTTTGGCCCAGGAATCTACTGGATAGGCAGCTTGTACTGGAGCCAGAGGATGGTATTATTTTTTCTTTAAATGTACGTAATAATTAAGTAAGTAAAAATTTTTTATTACCACACGAAAATAAGAGAGTGGTTCTACAACAAAGTTTAGATCAAACAACAAAACAACTCACATTAATTTGTAACGCATCGTCCAATGTGTTAAACCTTTAATGTATGTTAGAACATCCTAGCGGGTAGAGCATATAGAATTTGAAATTTGCTCAACACGTATATGAAGTACAGGAAACCAAACTTTTTTGGCCCAGGAATCTACTGGATAGGCAGCCTGTGATAATTTGCAAGCTTCGAGTGTGATGTTACCACAAGATATAAACTCAGTTTCCGTGTTTAACATTTGAAGCAATGTGTTAAACCTTTAATGTATGTTAGAACATCCTAGCGGGTAGAGCACATAGAATTTGAAATTTGCTCAACACGTATATGAAGTACAGGAAACCAAACTTTTTTGGCCCAGGAATCTACTGGATAGGCAGCCTCTACTGGAGCCAGAGGATGGTTTCACTTGAAACTTCCTGGCAGATTAAAAATCTGTGCCGGACCGAGACTCGAACTCTGGATCTTTGCCTTTCGCGGGCAAGTGCTCCACCATCAGAGCTTTCCAAGCACGACTCAAGCTTGCGTCGTGCTTGGGTAGCTCTGATGGTAGAGCACTTGCCTGCGAAAGGCAAAGATCCCGATTACGAGTCTCGGTCCGGCACACAGTTTTAATCTGTCAGTAGGTTTCATATCAGCGCATACTCCGCTGCAGAGTGAAAATCTCATTATGGTTTTACTTGTTTGATAATGTAGATTACGATATACACTGTAAAGGATTTATTAGCAACAATAATTAACACATAACAAATTCTGTGGTTTGTTTTTAGAGTGTACATTCTCCAAAAACCAAACCGAGCTACACTTTTATTGAGAAAATTTACGCACAGCCAAGTTCATAATGAATTTATGCACGCAGGAAAATCATTGTGCTCGAACAGTTAAACGTAACATAATATCGAGATGAGCGCAATTTCATTTTGGTTGTACCGAAACCCTCGTGTCAAGGCACCTGCATCCCAATAGCGCTGCATACCAACTGGAGATGATTTAAATATTACGCGCAGCACGTGCACCACATGAACAACAAAGATAATACATAAAACTACGTCAGCAGATAAAGATTATAGTTGCCAACTATACAAAGCTGAAGTAGTTTGTCCTCCACGAGTATCAATAGTTGATACGCAGCCAAAGTAACTAATATGCTTAAAAATGTCATAAAAGTAGTAAATAACAAGATGTGTGATCATGTAGGATCTTAACAAAATGCAAGGTTTTTCCTGCTGTTTTATTCACGTATGTTGTACATATTCCCTTGTGGGAACGAAATACAGGATGAGAAAGAATACTAGCAATCTCCCCCCACGCCAACCGTAATTTCAAATATTCGGTATCAAATATTACTAGAATCTCTGTGCCAAATATTAGCAGACCAACTTTATTTGACTGATGAAAGACATTTTTCAAAAGCTCTCTGTTTTAATTTCCTTACTTATAGGTCCACAATCAAAGCAAATATTTAGAGAGGTGAAATCATTTCGTCACATTCAACTCCGTAATTTCGTTTTAATGCATGTGCTTCGTTTCATTATTCACCTGTGGACTGTCCATTGATTGCACCACATGGCAATTACCGTCTGTCAAAAATTAAAAACTCATTCTGCACTCCAGTCGCTGGAATGACATGAAAGTGTAAACAACAGCCGCGCCCGTTTTCTCGATATTTTCGCTGTAACCGTCCTGTGAGGCATTGAACTAAAAGAGGCTCATTGCCAGACTGATACTGGGTTGCGTCGAAACTGGACCCTTGCCATCCGCTTCCAAATATTTTATCGACTCTGTGTATTTATATACATTTTCTTTAATTGTACCTCTTTCTCCCCCATATACACCCCATAGTACTCCACGTAAGTTGCCCTCGTCGGATTTAATGAGGCGGAGTATTGACAGGGTGCTGCTACCTGCCAGCTGGGTCGTTACATTCAGAACAACCTCCACTTGTGCTGTTTGTGTCATTCTCTCTAATATATGAAGGGAGTGAACAAACCAGTGATTACAACGAGAAGTAAATGAAGAGGATCAAAGTGTGAATTTCCCCCTAAGCAAATCCTCCTATTTCAATGTAGGTGGATATCATTGACAAAGTCCACACTTAACAATCATATACAACCCTTCTCTCGACGAACGATGTGTACCCTGGGAGTGGAAAGTGACACCAATGCTGAAGAGGGGTGTGTGAGTAATCCACTAAATTACAAGCCCATATCATTAACGTCTATATGCAGCAGGATTCTGGAACATATATTGTGTTCTAACGTTATGAATTATCTCTAAGATAATGGTGCATTGCCGTACAGTCAACACGAATTTAGAAAACATCGTTCTTGTCAAACACAACTAGCTCTTTACACAGCTAGTGTTGCGTGCTGTTGACAAGGGATTTCAAATTTACTCTCTATTTCTAGATTTCCAGAAGGCGTCTGACACTGTGCCATTGCGTGCTTATGGAATATTCTCTCAGTTATATTACTAGATTCGTAATTTCTTGTCGGAGACGTTACAGTTCTCAGAAATTGATGGAAAGTTATAGAGTAAGAAGTGAAGTAATCTCTGGTCGTTCCCCATGGCAGTGTTATACGCCTCTGCTGTTTCTTATCCACATAAACCATTTCGGAGAAAACCTTGAGCATCCGTCTTAGATGATTTGCAGATTATGTTGTTGTTTATCGTCTCGCAAATTCATCAGAACATCAAAAAAATTGCAAAACGATTTAGAAAATATATCTGTATGGTGCGAAAAATTGGCAATTGATCCTAAATAACAAAAAGTGTGAGGTCATCCAGATGAATGACAAAAGGAGCCCGTTAAACTTCGGCTACACATCAAATCAGTCAAATATAAAGGCCGTGAGTTCAACGGTAGCTGAGTGGTCAGCGCAACAGGATGTCAATCCTAAGGGCCCGGGTTCGATTCCCGGCTGGTTCGGAGATTGTCTCCGCTCAGGGACTGGGCGTTGTGTTGTCCTAATCATCATCATTTCATCCCCATCGAATCGCAACTCGCCAAAGTGACGTCATATGGAAAGACTTGCAACAGGCGAACGGTCTACCCGACGGGAGGCCCTCGTCACACTATATTTTTGTTAACTAAATACCCAGGGATTACAATTACGAACAACTTAAATTGAAAGGAACACACAGAATATGTCGCAGGGAACTGCTACCAAATACTGCGTGTATAGACGGGACACTTAGAAATGTAACACGTCTACTAAAGAGACTGCGTACGCTACGCTTGTCCGTCGTATTTTATAGTACTGCTGCGCGGTGTGGATTCCTTACCAGATGGGACTGACAGAGGACATCGAGAAAGTTCAAAGAAGCGCAGCACGTTTTGTATTATCGCGAAATAGGGGAGAGAGTTCACTGAAACGATACAGGAGTTGAGGTGGAATTCATTAAAACAAAGGCGTTTTCCGTTGGGGCGTTACGTTCTCGCGAATTTTCGCTCATCTGCTTTCTCATCCGTACATATTTCTTTGACGCCGGCCTACATAAGGTGAAACGATCATCATAATAAAATAAGGGATGTCAGCGCTCGCACGGATAGATGTAGATGTTCGTCTCACCCGTAACCGGAGGAATTTACGTAGCTTACTCTGTCAGGATCTTTGATTAACCTTTAACACCCAGTACAATGCACAAAAGTTTCAGCGTGGGTGAAAGAATAGCAAACAATACAATCCAAAATAAATGTTCTTCTCAAAAATAAAATCCTCACTAAAAACTTCTAGCGCCACTGAAAGCAGTTTCTGTCCATTTATTCAATTTAAGTTATCTCGTTCTTTGAAGTAAGGATCTCTCTTTATGAAAAAGTAAAAACAGGAAAAAAACAGTTAAGACACAAAGCTAATAATGTTTATCAGAGCTCGACTTCTTTAGTTGATTTTGGATTGTTATGCACATAGATAGTGATGATACGTTTCATCATCAACGTTTAGTGGACATATTATCTTCGTCTGTCACATTGTCATTGTCTGATGTTGTGGACAGGTAAATCCCAGTTGCTCTAGCTCTGATAACAGGAACATCCACACTTGATGTCTGTGTTTAAGGAAAATGGGCGCACAGAAAAACAGGTTCGTTGGGTTGTGGAGACTGGACAATCACTGGCGGTGCATGAAGAGGAACAATGATACGTGCCCTGTATTCTCCATACGAGTGGCATATTTCTTATAGCTGGAAGAATGTATATGTGATTTGACATAATGAATTCCGTCGCCTGCCAAGTCTTTTGGTAGCTACTCGGTCCTGTGAAGGGTGACGAGAGACTTAGGATGCTTAGCGTATATTAAATTCCATTTCAGAGTGGTAAGTCTGACATCGGCGCTTCGATTCCCGCACACGACTCGAATACAGTTTCAAGAATCGGCGGCAGTAGAACATTGCTTCAAAGAGGGAACATGGAACACGAGATGAAGTTTGACGAGGCCCAGATTCTTGCCCGTGTGTTTGCTTTTGGGAACAATGTTTATAAGGAGACCAATGAAATATGGTTAACGGAAACCTTGATGAACAGAGACAAGAATTTTCCTCTTAGCAGCACGTAAAAGCCTAAATTATGTCGCGTCAAAACATGTCACTCATTCGCGCTGCCGGTCTGAGCTATTTACGGTGGTACTTGAGCGACATATGTCATTGGCGTCAGTGTTCTACTACGGGCAGGGCCACAAGCCCAGTCTAGGGGCAGTACTTGTGGTGAGCGGCGCATGTGCAGTGTGTGATACGGGAACCTATACAGGAGGTCGGTTTGAAGTCTTAGCACCAGGTTTCAGTGGGACTCTGCTACAGCAGCGCCTCTCCTGGAGATGGTTGACGGGTGTATAGCCGAAATACTAGGTCATGTACATTTTAGGATTCGCCAGGAAACCCGCAATAATTACCAACATAAAATATTCGCTTGATGATAGACTCACGAGCGAATGTAAGTATTTCATAAGAGCGGTTACGATGCCTTGAGAGTTGATTTAGGGGTTACCGAGTCGAAGGCCCCCTTTGTGGGCTGGGAACGCTGTGATGGCAAACAGGACTATCAAAACAATAGGACCCCATATGAACCATGATGTAAAGTCCAGTATACGTACTCATGGCTGGATGTATTGGTAGACCACTTGCGATGCGGTGTGTTTAACGTAAAATGTAACTATTCATAAAGGAAAATATTGTTTAAATTAGTCGACACATCTTTTTTTTTGGCTTAGCACTGCTACGTGCGCTAAACGATTATTTCGTCGTATAAGATACAGTAGGTCCGGTGAACCTACCGGCATACCGTTACGTATCTTCGGGAAAGCCACCGTTACAAACTGCTCGTAGATTCCGTCATACACTGAAGAACCAAAGACATTGGTACACCTGCCTATTATCGTGTAGAGCCCCCACGAGCACACAGTAGTCTCGCAAGACGACGTCGAATGGATTTGACTAATATCTGAAGTAGTGCTGGGGGAAGTTGGCTCCTCGAATCCTGCTGAACTTTCTATCAATCATAACAGTACGAAGGGGTGGATAACAGCACGTTTCAAGGCATCCCAGAGATGTTCAATAATGTCCATGTGGGGGGAGTCTGGTGGTCATGGAGGTGTTTAAACTCAGAAAAGTGTTCCTGGAGCCATTCTCTAGCAATGCTGGCCGTGTAGGGTGTCGCATTGTCCTGCTGGAATTGCCCAAGTCCATCGGAATGCACAATGGACATGAATGCATACAGCTGATCAGACAGGATGCTTACGTACGCATCACCTATCAGAGTCGTAGCTAGACGTATCAGTGGTCCCTTGTCACTCCAATTACACACGTCCAACACCACCACAGAGCCTTCACCATCTTGAACAGTCCCCGGCTGATGCAGAGTCCATGGACTCGTGAGATTGTCTCCATACCCGTACACGTCCATTCGGTCGATACCATTTGAAACGAGACTGGTCCGACCAGGCAACATTTATCCAGTCATCGACAGTCAAATGTTGATGTTTACAGCCTATTATTAAGGGTACACAAGTGAGCATTGAAATATGCATAAATGTGTGGAAATTTTGCACTTATGTCACGTTGAACTATTCTCTACAGTCGTCGTTGGTCCGGTTCGTGCAGGGTCTTTCTCCGGCGAATTCCGGATATTCGCGGTACACTCATGAAATGATCGTGCTGGAAAATCCTCGCTTTATCGCTATTTCGGAGATGCGCCGACTATAACCCACGCTCAGTCTCACTTAAATCTTTATAATCTGCAATTGTAGCAGCAGTAACCGATCTAACAAAGACGCCAGACACTTGTCTTAAATAGGCGTTGTCGACCGCAGCGCCGTATTCTGGCTGTTAACGAATCTATGTATTTGAATACGCAAATTTCCCTTCAGTGTATGTTTACAACATCAGTTTTAAGGGCCTCCACCGCAGTGCTGTTGATATTTTATCAAAATTTATTTGAATGTTGGAAATGGGCGTTTGTCTTATCTCTGAGTGCAAGAGAGGATTGCCGAAGTTACGATACTGTATCGGCCACAAGCGATAATAAATACATATTCCCACAAGGCTATCAGTGTATCAATTAGCTTGCGTGAGACAAGTGGATAATCAAAGAATTTATATCTTAGTGAATCTGCATTGGGTATTGACGTCATTAGCATAGATTTTAAGCACAATTGTAACTTTCATTACCGCGTGTGCTCAAGAAGACATGATGGGAGAATTTATTGTTAAACATCCCAGTAATTGAATTCATCTCCATTTCTAGCAGTCATCACGTTAAGGTAACGGGCTGCTTGCAGGCAGGAGCACAGATGGCTGTATATGATTCATTAGTAAAATATAGTAGTTCAGTAGTCACGATAATGAACGGTCATTAATTTTAACGACAAAGTATGGACATTGATTTTTTTTTCTTTAAAATCATGCAGGCAGCCAGTCCAGAAGGATTCAGAGACAAGCCAGCCCCACACTCGGTGTATCTTGCAGTGCAGATGTGTCAATAAAGAACTTTACTTGCAGCAGCCTTTCTCTGGTGCTTCCTGGGTTCCCACGTCACCTTTATCACCCACTCACACCATACTAGCTCTGAGCCGTCCCACCCTGCATTGGGGGATGCTATAGAATGGGTACACATTCATGAGTGGGAGGTATGGATAGAGGAATTTTATTTCATCTGTCTCTTAGAGCTGTAGCAAAGTCCACGAGATATAACCAGTAATAATAGAAAGATGAAGCTGGTTGTTGCATAGATATTGTCACCGAAGAGAAGGAAACTAGGTAGTCTGAATGTGAGGTCGCTAGCTGACAAAGTTATCTACATTACTGTGCAAAATTATTGCACACCCTTGATTGCAGTGAAATTCTTCTGTTAGTTACACATCTTCACACATAAACGTATATGTACTTACTTGTATTTCGTGCTTGTGGCAATACCTAGTAACAATGTTTCTCATACTGCCGATCAGGGGCGGTGGCAAAGGGGGGGGGGGGTGAAGGAAACCATTATAAACCTATCGAGACGCTCAAGATAGAAAACTAGACGAAGTAGCAACGCGCTTTTTGTCAAAAACAGAGTGTGGAAACATTTCCGCTGTTGCATGCTTCAGGAACATTGGAATAATCCCTTGTGTGCGAAATCGACGAAGTGCAGTGAACGATATATCCGCAGAAGAGGAAATACGTGAAACGTTACTAAGGGGTACGAAAGGAATTTCATCAGTACGATTAAGAGTTGAATTTTAACTCGGTTATTGGGATGTATAGAAAGAAATGATATTTAATATCTTCAGCAAAGCTTGGAACGTCCAACAGCTTTCTATAATTTTCACGAGGGGCTGATGTGGTTGGTACCCAGTAAATACCGTAGAACCAACATCGAATCCCTTAGGTAGATAATCTTGATAAACAGAGACTACAAAATTTGTGTGATGTCTGGGTGTTTCATGATCTACACCGAGTGTGACTACCGTGACGCGATAGCCATTCCAGATATCTGTAAAAGAATGGGCTCTGCAATATCTAATGATATTTAGGAAACTTTTGGCCATTGTACTCATAGCGTTATCTTAAAAACAATTCAAAAATTAGGAAATGGCAACAAATTCTCCCAAAGTGTCAGCGTAACTTTGCTCTAACCCCAACAATAACATATGATTAATTGACAACTAACTGATCTACTGGATATAAAGCGGTCAGTCTGTCAAAGTTGCCCATAATCGATGGCTTTTTGTGCAACTGGAATCTAACCACTCGTCAGGATATTTTACAGTTCGCATCCAGGTAACACACGTAAAACGCTTACGAAACAGCTTTTGTGAAGCAACGGTGTTTACAATCAGCTGCAACAAATCTACAATAATGAACTTAGGGGAAAGCATACAACGGAATGATCAATGATGTGCTACCTCTGGCGTCCTACGCACCATGTTCCCAGGTGTCAACTGGCGCTCGATACTGAGAAAAGTAGGGGCATCATGCAACAACATTCCAAGCGAAATCTCGGTTCGATCGAGGAAATATAACTAGTGGATGATATTATCTCACGGAAAGTTCGTTTCGTAGCGTCCAGTTTCCAAGTACCAGCGGCCATAGACAACAGTCTACTGAAATGTGGCCTCCCGACGGGTGGAGCGGTCGCCTGGCGGAAGTCTTGTTAGCTGACGTCACTTCGGCGACTTTCATGTCTATCTGGATGTTACGATGATGAAGGCAACACAACATTCAGTCGCCGATCGGAGAAAATCTCAGATACAGCCAGGAATCGAACTATCACCTCTCGCATGAAATTCTGTCGCGTAGATGACTCAGTTATGGAGGTGGACCAAGTGTCTACCATCAGTTTACTGGCTACTACTTCGTAGACCGTGTAAACATCTTCAAAGTAAAATCCATCACACTAAAATTACTCCTTGGTGAAAATGGGATCGGATTAACAGAAAAAAACGCAAAACACAAGCCATCACTAGTACATAAGGTTTTTCAAAATATAATTTTCAGCTCTACGAACGTGCCGAGTGTACTTATATAAGCAGTTCAACCAAAGAGACATGCCCCAACCATCAACTTTGGAAATGGACATTCAGATCTCAGTTTTCTGAGAACTTCTATAGTCGAGAGATCCTATGCAAAACATGACGGCACTGTGTGAAACGGAAATAAGTTTCGTCAACAGATTTAAAAAAGTCAGATCCGAGCAGAATTGAACCTGAATACGCTCATGACACTCGGCCTGAGGTGTAGAAGAAAATCCACAAAACGCAAACTTACATTAGTTCTTACGACAACATGATATTAACTCGTGGATGAAACGACTCAAGTGCATCCACTTTCATCGTTACAAAGAACTGCAGCACTGTATCTCTACGTCCAGGAAGTGTTGATACATGACATGTAGCGATACCTTGGCCAGGAAAAATCTTTAGTAATCTGGCTATTAGACCAATTCGTCTATTAGGTGATCAAATCAGAAAGACTATCACAATGCTTACTATTTAAAACATTACCTTAAGAAGCGCCCATGCCAACGTCCCCTCTCCCCTACCTCTCATAGCCATAAAAAAATACAAGTTTCAATTTTTAAAAATTGTGATGAAACTTACAATGAGAAATCGTTTCTTTTTGTCAAAATATTGCTCTGAAACTCAGGTTTTTAAAATATAATGTCTTACAACCAAAAAAATAAAACCACAGGACTTAATATAGACTAAACAACAGATGCTCCCATCCATCATCATAACAGCGCCACTTTGCTCCCTAATTCTGCCTGATACATATCGGCACGCGGTAAATATGTGTCCAGTACTAATTAATGAAGCAGTTAACGATGAATGACGATAGGTATACTCCTGGCCCGATGTGGTCGTAAACAATTCCGGCTTCCCGAAGAGCTATGAAAAGCTAAGTACGATGTATAATGGGACATGTATTTAGAAGTTTAGAAAAAGTTTTGAATTTTAGTTGTCTTCTATTACATCTGGCTTGGATTAAATTCACATTCATCACTACAAAAAAGCACGGACTTGAACACAAACGGCGTTAAAATACGTCTTCACGAAACGTTAACCCCGTGTGGCATTTGTACGACAGCTTCTCTATGATGCACCGAAGGGCTAACTGCAGAAATTTTTCAATTTCAATAATCCTCCGACACTTAGGTTATTAATTTTTCATTGACACACTCTATTGGAACCGTAGCCATGCTAGTAGACCGCTGAAGTTGTTGACAGTCGTAAACAAAAGGCGACATGAATCAACGAAGTTCAACTTATCATGTGCATACTGCACACACATACATACACACACACACACACACACACACACACACACACACACACACACATTACGTCGGCTCACTCCCGTCTGCTTCGCATCATATTGGTCATCTATTGTCACATTTGTGTCGACGCAAGAATTAATTATCGTTACTCTGGAAGTGTATTCCCAGTTGCGAATATGAACGACCATCAGCTTTATAATGGAAAGACGACAGTGTAAATTTGTGCCACACTGGGACTCCAATTGGGACTTCCCGCTTTACGCGAGGAGTCCGATGAAACGATTTGACTACCCGTGCACGACCCACGGCCAAACTTCGGTGTGTTGTCATTCCTGGTTGTATGTTCGAAGAAACGATCCATGCCGGCCGGAGTGGCCGAACGGTTCTAGGCGCTTCAGTCCGGAACCACGCTGCTGCTACGGTCGCTGGTTCGAATCCTGCCTCGGGCATGGATGTGTGTGATGTCCTTAGGTTAGTTAGGTTTAAGTAGTTCTAAGTTCTAGGCGACTGATGACCTCAGATGTTAAGTCCCATAGTGCTCAGAGCCATTTGAACCATTTGAACGATCCATGGTTTTTATTAACAACACGGGGACTGTAATATCAAATACGGACGGGAAATAAAAACTAGTTCATCCTTCTAGATTTCGAAATCGCTCAAGACTTATTGTTACATCAATGCAAATGGAGTACATGAAACGATTACATTTACATATCAATAGCCCAATAGGTTCTGAGGTACCAGGTATCGACCCATGCTGAAACACCCATAATAGTACTTAGTATATATTGCTGCTTTTCGCGAACGATACTGTAGTATACAGAGAAGTTGCATCTTTAGAAAATTGCAGCGAAATGCAGGAAGATCCGCAGTGGATAGGCACTTGGTGCAGGGAGTGGCAACTGACCCTTAACATAAACAACTGTAATGTATTGCGAATACATAGAAATAAGGATCCTTTATTGTATGATAGCGGAACAAGCACTGGTATCAGTTACGTCTGTAAGATTTGAAGTGGAATAATCATATAAAATAAATTTTTGGTAAGGCAGGTGCCAGGTTGAGATTCATTAGGAGAGGCCTTAGAAAATGTAGTCCATGAACAAAGGAGGTGGCTTACAAAACTGTCGTTCGACCTATACTTGACTATTGCTCATCAGAGTGGGATCAGTATCAGCTCGGGTTGACAGTAGAGATAGAGAAGATCCAAAGAAGAGCGACGCGTGTCGTCACAGGGTTATATGGCAAGCGTGATAACGTTACGGAGATGTTCAGCAAACTCAAGTGGCAGACTCTGCAAGAGAGGCGCTCTGCATCGCGGTGTAGCTTGCAGTCCAGGTTTCGAGAGGGTGCGTTTCTGGATGAGGTATCTAATGTATTGCTTCCCCCAACTTATACTTCCCGAGGAGATCACGAACGTATAATTAGAGAGATTCGAGCGCGCACGGAGGCTTTCCGGCAGTCGTTCTTCCCGCGAACCATACGCGACTGGAATAGGAATGGGAGGTAATGACAGTGGCACGTTAAGTGCCCTGCGCCACACACTGTTGGGTGGCTTGCGGAGCATAAATGTAAATGTAGATGTAGATGTAGATGTAGTATAGTCTGCAAGGGTGGCGCAACGACTCCGGCATCCAGGCGATCGTACATGTGGCGAATAGTCTCGTGAGATATGTTTTGCTACGCCTTTTCGACCTGTTCACCTAGTTCTGTGAGCGTTCTAGGTTGACGACTCGCACGAGTAACTTCTCATCCAACAATATCTCACAGGTGGAGGCAAGTCTGTAGATCGTGGACGATGCTGCACGTTCTTGCAGAGCTCGCTGAGTTTCACAGGCTGTGTGTTGGCAGGCACTATCCGGTTGGAGCAACAAATCAACCCTGTTGCAAGGACCGCAAAGGAACGAGGCTAACAATATGCTGCACGTTCCTAGCACTGGTTAGCGCCCCCTCCAGAAACACCAAAAGTTAAAGAGAATGGTAGCTTATAGAATACCAGTCTGGAATGTGGCCAGTGTGTCTTCGACAAGTGTACGCTACAAGACAGGCTTTCACCAGGTCTAGGTCGAATGCGCTAACGACCATCACTTGCATGTAGCGAGAATCCCCTTTCATCACTGAAGGCCGCGGAGTACTACTCCACTGCCAAGTGATCATCTGACGGCAATGGATGTGTACGTTGGTGTTGTGGTGTGAGTGTAAGACTGGCTGGAGGTGTGCGCGTCCTTAACTCCGCTACTAATAACCTTTTTGCGGCAGTTCGTAGTGCCACGTCTGGGCTGAAAAGCCCCCTATGCTATGGTATGCTATGCTATTTGTTATGGTAACTGTACGGTCTGCCACAGCTGCCCTTGTAACATGACGATCCTGGCGAGTGTCTGTGCTGTGTGAACGTCCGGATCCTTGCCAACGAGTGTGAGAATGACGTTCGTGTGCCGGCTGATATCAGCCTCGTTGCACACCTGATGCAGCACGTCCAAATTGTGTAGCAGTTCTCCGGAGGGACCATCCCATTACTCTGAGGGCAAGGACCTGACACCTTTCAAACTCGCCCAGTTTGCTGTAGGAAGCAGGAGTGCGTCTCTGTGTCATGGTTGACTGCTCGCTTCATACGTTTGCACCGTATTGAGCCTTCTGGCTCTCAGCATTTCCTATTAAAGGGCAGACACAGGTGACGCTCTGGTAATTATTCCATTATCTGTCTGTTTGCGGACTACATTGTAACCATATTCAGCATATCTACTATCGCCCAGGTAGCTTGTGCTGTCATCCGATCAAATGCGACGACATCTTTCCGGGAGTACTAATGTTTTTCCGGCAGTGCATTTGTCCGCCGATTCCGTGCACCGACTTTTAATTACAATGTCCTAACCTGCATGGGAATTACATGGTGTGTGTACAAGTAAAATTGGCGATGCAGGAACGACAACGTGAGGAATCTTAGATCCGGCCATGAGTCGTGCACGGTTAGCGAAAACGGTTAATGAGATGCTCGGGTAATGCGGAAATCCTGGTTCGAATCCCGGTTCGGCACCAATTTTCACTGTCGTCATTCCTTTATGCAGCTGATGCTTGTTCATATTCGCAACTGGGATTACATTTTATGTATCTAGTAGCCGCTGTAGTGGTCGCAGTGCCTGTTCCAAACAAACATTGCATACGGCTTTTTAACAAAACAAACACTGCAATATCGAAATTATGGTTACGTTGAGATTTAATACACGTGTAGCATTTTAAATCTCCGGTGCTGACTTGTTCCAACGGGTGAAAAAAATAGTTTCCTTGGAAGTGTGTGAACGTCGTTCCGACGCTTTCCTATCAAAATTAAGCCATGGGATTAAAACGATACACTGTGAACAGCAACGGCATCGGAATCTTGATAGATTGGAAACATGGATCATTTAAAACAAGGTCTAGCGTAACATTTTCAGATTACAGAAACTTAAGGTACCATACTTTCTGCCATGAATGTACGTTTTTTCGCGTATGTATTATTTGATTTGTGGTGTAGGGCCGATTGTACCAAGTGTAGTTCAAGAGGAGGCCGAGCGGATACTGCAACAGGCAAGCAGATTATTGTTTGTTTATAATAATACTTGTACAGTAAATACTTAACTTCGGAAAGAAAGTAGGGAAAGAAAGTAGCGTTCACACAAATGACATGAATTTGGTGGTGTCACTGACATTTATATTTAGCACTTCATTACAGAATAATAGTTCCTCTTCAGAAACTAAGTATCTCTAACATTGCATAGTGATCAGGAGAACTGTTCTAATCGCACATAAGTGAATCTTTAGTACCGTGATACTGTCGTCGGAAGCGATGCTTACAACTGGTCGCTGAATACATGAGAGGCAATGAGATCGGACATAAATGACTTTCCGGCTGCGGGGGCCTAAGGAAAATCACGGGGCGCCTCTACGTTCATGACTGCGATTAGTTGCTGCGTTTGGCAGTCATTTGAGGTACCAAATATTGAATGATACTTCGTTCTGCGCACGACACCAAAAGATATACGGTTTCGTGTATTTAAAGAGTGTTTAGAGTATGGTGAAGTTCTGCTGTGCCCACAATTAATCGAGCATGTATCATAATTTTTACGCATCATCGGGCTGATCTACGAATATTAGTCTTACTATAAATGTTACAATGTAATACAAAATCCAACTTTGTTCTCATCTCTATTTTACACATTCAAAACAGCGTATCTTATGAGGAATGTCATTATTATTTGTTTATTTTAACACCCTATATCATGAGGACTTTATGACAAGCTTAATATCTGTATTATCTTGACACTTTCGTAAACATATTTTACT
The DNA here is from genome assembly GCF_021461395.2 of Schistocerca americana. Classification (NCBI taxonomy): domain Eukaryota; kingdom Metazoa; phylum Arthropoda; class Insecta; order Orthoptera; family Acrididae; genus Schistocerca; species Schistocerca americana. Next base: position 204,399,484 of record NC_060125.1, on the reverse strand, counting down.
TCCGTAAGATTTCCAAAATATTTTAACATGTTAACTAATTTGGATTGTAAGATAGTAAAAGTGAAGAGCATTAATTTCAGACAGAAAAACTTGTGAATGTTTCAGGAAAACTATCTGCGTGATATACACCGTAAAATGATGCCACAACCACTACTGGTATTTCGAGCTGGTTCCAATGTACTTGACATGACTCTTTGCTATCAAAACTTAGTTAACGTATTAATTTCCGTGTTTTACGTAATTTACCATTTCGAAACAGCGACCGTTAGGGGACAGTTCACTACCGACAGATTATGGAAGTCGCATCAGTCTAGAAGTACTTGACAATGGCAAAAAATGTCAAAACAGCCAGTCGTGAATAAAGCTTAGTTTCTACAAGCAGCTAGTCTGGTGCATCTTTATAATATATTGGAATCTAACGTATATTTTGCTGCTGGCACTAACGAAGAAAACAAGAGCAAAGTTTTGTTAGACAACGTAACGTGTGTCTACTGAATTGGATGAAGTGCAAATAAAAAGTAGATGTATCAGAAGTAATAAGTTATACTTCAGCCATGACAAAGAAAACCATGCATCCACAACTAAGAACTGAGATAAAGCTGGAAATGGTACACTTCTTATATCAAATTGGTGTGATAATTAATTAAATTGGTCAATGAAATGATTCCCTCAATAGTTACCTTAACCTCTTGTTCTGCTAAGTGGTCTATGGCCTCCTGTGGATAATTCGTCCTTCTGAGATACCACTCCAACCGTCCACCTCCCCTACCTCTTCCCCAGCACCTCTGGGAAAAGCGACACATTTTTTGTCATCCCCTGCCCAGTTCTGATCCTCTTCTTCACCTCATGGGAGATCTCCTGGCCCCCATCCGCACATCTCTCCTCACCATGTCTGGAAATTCCAGGAAAATAGTGTCAGTCTGTGCTTTAGAGGAAGGATCTTACGCTAGAAAATTCGAATCAATGTCAAAAATACGTTGTTGAGTTCAGTTTGCATATTCTTTATTTAATTATTTTGTGGGGGACAGGACTCCCCAATTGCGTATTGCTTCCCTCTGCACTTAGTCCCCCACTTCCCATGACATAATAACTATAAGCCTAGAAGAATTGAATAAAGTGCGGTACATTAGTTGCCATTTTGGGTCACCTGCACTTTTGTCAGCCAGCCAGGCCGCCGAGCATCAAGCATGTGCGTCTGCATGCCGTGAAGGCCATTCGAATACTGAGTGAGACTCCAGTTCCATGCACTGCTAACTGAACTGCGTTGCCAGCCCACATCTTAATCCCCAGAAAAATGTGTAATTCCAGATGTCAGCCTCCTTTTATCTCGTGATCATGAGCAATACATTGGATGGTAGCATCCCTTGGGCGTTTGGTATCTGGGGCATTTATCTTTGTGCGTGGTCTCAGAACACGAGCAATACGTCAGGTGCTTAATTTTTGTTGGACAAAGCAGAGGATGGCGTAATCCTTTGATATTCGATACCTGGGAAATTCCCACGAAACCACCTCCGCCCCCTTTCAAATATTACTTCCTATTATTGTAACACTTGCACTTAAAACCTGTCGGCTTAGGTGTCCTCCCTGAATACTGTTTTCTTATTGGCTAATGGTGTGGCTGCCGTGGCTTCCTGCACAACAACAAGTGGTGTCTTAAATGGTGTAGCAAGCTATGCAGGACCTCACCTAAAGGGTGTTTTCTTGACTACCCTCGGTACTCGACCCATGGTGTATCGTGGTAAACCACCTGCTGGTAGAAGGAGAATCACAAAAAAAAAATTTTGTACAACGTTGTAGACATACCTTACTCCTGCTGCTGCCAGTACATCGTTATAAACACTGATTATATGCAAGCACCGTGCATGTGTATATAAATTACCCATATCGCACTGGCTCTGTGACCCATCCCTAAGGTCACTGTGAATCATCTTCAGTATCTGCTCACGCTGACGCAGTTGCCCCTCCATCTCCTCCACCCATTCCATCACATCGTCATTGTTGCTTGAACGACCATGGATCCATCAATCCGGCTGCCCTGTATGGCCTACAACATATTAAACTTATAAAAACGCATACACGCAAAACCAAGAAATTTTTGTGTTTGGACTAAAGACTTACAGGATAGTTGTGATCGGGAACGTATCGCGACCCCTACCACTCCCTGCTCCTCGAAAACCCGATGTATTAATGAGAACAAAGAATGATGTAAGAGACTGTTGCAAAACTACGACAACTGGAGATGGTGTAGGCTTATACACATTAACTCACTCCACATTAAGCACTATTAATGCAGAATTCGGGGAGAACACCTCAGTCCACATTTTTGAGGTGCAGTTTTTACAACAACAAGTAACCACTTGAGAAACGGAGAGAGGAGGTAATCTGGTGGGAATTTCCCAGGTATTGAATATCAAAGGTTGCCGCCATCCGCTGCTTAGTCCAAAAGGAAGTAACCACTTGAGTTAGTGCATGTGTTCCAAGACACATGCAAACTTGAATGTCCCAGTTATGAAAGCCCCAAGGGATGCCATCATCTGACGCACTATTTGTGGCTGTGAGAGCAAAGAATACCGGCATCTGTTATCAAGCATTCGTCGTGGGCAGGGGGGATTAAGATGCGGGCAGGCCGCGTGGTCCGGACGGCGGCACGTGGAACTAACTCCACGGCGAGCAGGTGGGCACACTCTGTGTTTCGTGACCCGGCCGGCTCTCATATGAGAGGTTAGCAGACTGACCTTCAGCCCATTTCTTAGTGCTTACAGATATTACTTCATGGGCAGTGGGGAATGGTGGGTAGAGAGATCAGCACTACACAAGAGTGAAGCCATGTCTCCCACAAACTGATGAAATTACGAATACGCAAATAAAAGTGAGCTATATTACTGACACTGATTTGAATTTTGTGTGTTGAGATCGTTGCTCTCCAGGACAGACTACGTCTTTCCCCGTCATTTTCCAGACAAGGACAGGCAGGAGAATGTAAAGGAAGGGGGACTTTGGGATTTCTCATTAGGGGTAAAGAGGGTCAGAACTAGGGATGGGATGATAAAATATGTGTCTGTTTCCCCAAAAGGATGGAGGAGGGGGAAGGGTGGCTTTAATTTATAAGTTTGATCAATTAGAATATCAATTTTATATCAAAGGTGCGCCAGGGCTCGGTTTATCCTAATACTCACCTAACTTTCACGAAGATTTGCTACTGGCCGCGGGGGATCAGCCGAGTGGTCTAAGGGGCTGCAGTCATTGACTGTGCAGCTTGTCCCGGCGGAGGTTCGAGTCCTCCCTCGGGCATAGGTGTGCGTGTTTGCCCTTAGGATAATTTAGGCTAAGTAGTGTGTAAGCTTAGGGACTGATGACCTTAGCTGTTAAGTCCCATAAGATTTCACACACATTTGTACATTTATTGTCGCCAATGTGTAGCGGACTGCTTACGGCATGATAGCTAAGAAACCTGTTAACTGAACACTGCTGGAGAAAATCTACATCTGGGGCACTAGCTAATTGTGCACTGATCTAAATGGTCCTCGGAAATGGAGTACTCTGTCGAGGTACATGCGGCATTACATGAGAAGAGTCAAATTGGATAAAGTTCTGAAAATTTATGCATCTACATCTACATGAATCCACTTTACTGTGTGTGGCGGAGTGTATTTTCTGTACCATTGTCAGTTTTTTATTGTACCAGCCGCGAACCATTGGCTGGAAGAACTATTCTTAGTAAGCATCCTTGTCAGCTCGTGCTGCCTAATAGAACATTCGAGTCTCTTCGCGAGATATATGTACGAGTAGCAAGAATCAGTGCATAAGCTGACTCTTCTAGGAATGTGCACACTGTGACATACACCACCTCTCTTGCTGCGTCGGCTACTTGAGTAGGATGAACATATCCTTCGAGCTCATTAAATGAACCTGTAACGACACGCACGGCATTTTTTTTTTTTTTTTTGACACCTTTGTATCTCCTCTATTAATCCTATCTGGTATGAATCCCAGACTGATGAGCACAATTTAAAAACTCATAGAACTAGGATTTTGAAAGCTAGCACCTCTTTGTGTGGACTGCACTTCCAGAAGACCATTCCGTCCAATCTGAGTGTGGAATTTGAGTTCACCCGTACTCTAGGTGTAGCGTCTCTAACTCGTAAACAACAACGTCCTCGGTACCGCGTCTCAACGTCGACGGTGATTACATTCTGGATAAATATCTTCAGCAACAGCGCCCACAAACTTCTGGTTTCAAGCGTCACCCTCCTTTCGCCAACAGCTCTGTCATCGTGCGCGGAGGAGCGTACTTAGGTACAATACGCTCTCTTGCCGTTGATGGGTAGGAAACTGCCTCTAAGAGGCGAAAGTATCACCAATGATCAATGGCATGAGGATGCAGATGGCAATAGAATTTGTGTCCACATGACACGTGAACTGTAACGGAAGAAGTCTCTCCACTGACAGAAAATTTCGACCCGTGTCCCATTCGGATCTCTGGGAGGCGACTGCTACGTAGGAGGTGACCATGTGAAACACGTAGATTAACCAACGAAACGGTAACGTTCTACGAGTCGGGGCGTGGATGCCAGACCTCGAACGTGGTAGGTAAGGGAAACAGACTCAGTCTAGAAATACTGGGGATCAGTGAAGTGAAATGGCAAGAATACAAGGATTTCTTCTTATATGAGCGTAGGGTAATATCAACAGCAGCATAAAAGGAAATAACATGATATTCATTCGTTATGAATGGCAAGGTGGAGCAGAGAGTGAGTTGCTGTTAACAGTTGAGTGATAGGGTTATTACCGTGAGAATCGACACTAACAGCGACAGCAATAGCTCACATGCACATGCCGACTTCGCAAGCAGAAGATGAAGATACTGAGAAATTATGTGATGATACTGAACGACTAATTCAGAACGTAAGGAAAGGTGAAAATATAACAGTCATGGGATGCAGTAATACACTTACAGGGGAAGAGTGGGAGTGAGGTTTACGGGAGAATATGGGCTTAGTAACAGGAATGAGAGAGGAGAAAGATTAACTGAGGTCTGTAATAAATTTTACCTAGTAATGTCGAATAGTCTGTTCATCGACCACTTAGATAAGGGTGAGAGATAGGGAAAGATCGCAATTAGATTACGTCACAGTCAAGCAGAAATTCATGAATCAGATACTGGTTTGTAAGGGCTGTCCGCCAGCAGATTGAGACGGAGATAATTTTGTAATGATAGAGACTACGCTGAAGTTTAAGACACTAGTCTGGAAGAATCAGTGCGCAAAGAAGTGGGATATGGAAGCACTAAGGAATCAAGAGATGCGCTTTACGTTCCCTTGCGATATACATACTGCGATAATGAATAGCTCAATAGGTAACTCATTTGAAGAGGAAAAGTAAACCTAAAATGGGCGACCACAGAAGTTTAAAACATAGGTACAAGTAAAGTAACTGCGAAGAAACCATGGGAAACAGGAGAGACACTTCATGTAATCAACGAAAGAAGGGACCACAAAAGTATTCAGGGATATTAAGGAATACAAAAATATAAGCCACACAGGAAATAAATGAATAGGAAGTGTAGGGAAGCTATGGGAAATTGGCTGTTTGAAAAATGTGAATAAATCGAAATAGAAATTATTGACAGAAGGACTTACTCAGCGTACAGAAAAGTAGTTGAAATGAAAAGCAAGGGTGGTAATATAGAGAGTAGAATGGGAATTCTTTTCCCAAATGCAGAGGAAAGAGCGAATAAAGGCAAATGATACACCGAGGTCCACTGCGAAGGGGAAGAATTATCTGATTATAGACGAAGAATCTGGAACCGAATGGGTAGGGGTAAGGAATCCAGTGTTACAACCAGGATAAGCATAAGGGGTAGGTTTTTTTTTTCTTTTTTTTTGGTCATCAGTCTACTGACTGGTTTGATGCGGCCCGCCACGAATTCCTTTCCTGTGCTAACCTCTTCATCTCAGACTAGCACTTGCAACCTTCGTCCTCAATTATTTGCTTGACGTATTCCAATCTCTGTCTTCCTCTACAGTTTTTGCCCTCTACAGCTCCCTATAGTACCATGGAAGTCATTCCCTCATGTCTTAGCAGATGTCCTATCATCCTGTCCCTTCTCCTTATCAGTGTTTTCCACACATTCCTTTCCTCTCCGATTCTGCGTAGAACTTCCTCATTCCTTACCTTATCAGTCCACCTAATTTTCAACATTCGTCTATAGCACCACATCTCAAATGCTTCGATTCTCCTCTGTGCCGGTTTTCCCACTGTCCATGTTTCACTAACATACAATGCTGTACTCCAGACGCACATCCTCAGAAATTTCTTCCTCAATTTAAGGCCGGTATTAGATATTAGTAGACTTCTCTTGGCCAGAAATGCCTTTTTTGCCATAGCGAGTCTGCTTTTGATGTCTTCCTTGCTCCGTCCGTCATTGGTTATTTTACTGCCTAGGTAGCAGAATTCCTTAACTTCTTTGACCTCGTGAGCATCAATCCTGATGTTAAGTTTCTCGCTGTTCTCATTTCAACTACTTCTCATTACCTTCGTCTTTCTCCGATTTACTCTCAAACCATATTGTGTGCTCATTAGACTGTTCATTCCGTTCGGCAGATCGTTTAATTCTTCTTCACTTTCACTCAGGATAGCAATGTCATCGGCGAATCGTATCATTGATATCCTTTCACCTTGTATTTTAATTCCACTCCTGAACCTTTCTTTTATTTCCATCATTGCTTCCTCGATGTACAGATTGAAGAGTAGGGGCGAGAGGCTACAGATTTGTCTTACACCCTTCTTAATATGAGCACTTCGTTCTTGATCGTCCACTCTTATTATTCCCTCTTGGTATTTGTACATATTGTATATGACCCGTAGGTAGCATTTCTAAAATCACTGGGATGTCGCAATATAGCGACTACTGAAGTTAGTGCTTAGAATGTGTGAGACTAGCGATAAGCCATTACACTCGGTAAAACGTCATCCACACAATTCCGAAGATAGAAAGAGCCGATGAGTGTGAGAATTACGGCACAATCCAATCAGCATAGCACCACATGTATCCAGGTTGCTGACCAAGAATAATAAAGAGAAAAACTGGAAAGAAAATTCAGGATCTGTTAGATGGTGATCGGTTTGCCTTTAGGAAGGGTAAAGACTACAGTGTGGCCGTTCCGACGTTGCGATTGATAATGAAAACAAGTCTGAAGCAAAATCAATACGTTCGTATGACTTATCGACTTGGAAAATGCGTTCGCCATGGCAGAATTGTACAGGATGTTAGAGATTCTGTGAAAAATAGGTTACACAGTATTCAAAGTCGAGGAATATAAAATATATACAAGAACCAGAAGAGAACTATAAGATCAAGAATGAAGTGCTCTGATTAAAAAGGGTGTAAGACAGGAATGTAATCTTTCACAGCTGCTGTTCAAGCTATACATACAAAAAGCGATGACTGAGTTAAAAGTAAGTTCCAAAGTTCAGTATAAATGGATATGAATGACAAGATTCTATTATGACATTGATACGCCCGCTAAGCACGCTGAGCACAACATGTAATAGGATTGTGGGAAGGGCCAAGGGCTGAGGTCAGTTTCTGTTTCTAATTGTCATTTATTGTACTGTAGCAATGGCTTAAGGCCTCTAACCGGAAATTTTAACATGATAAAAATCCAATTAATACAGCAATAAAATAATTCAAGGAAACATATGCAAAGTGCAATACAAATGGCTGAGGGCCATAAATAATTTCCAAAATTTTAGAATAAATTACCCTAGACCCTTAAGGCCGAAGGCAAACAAGAAATCTGAAAAATAAATCGAAAATTCAATTAAGATAGCAATAGAATAACTTAAAGAAACGACATATGCAATGTGCAATAGCAATGGCTGGCGGCCACAATCAAACTTAGAAATATCAAAAAAATTACCATAATCTTTAAAGGCAGAAGGTGCAGTGTTTAAGCTTGAAAGATAAATTTAAAAATTGATTTGCATAATTTTAAGGAACAGACAATAACCATAAGCCTAAGATTTAAAATAGCAGACAATAGATATTTAAACACCGGTGGCACTCATACGGCCTCCACGGAGGTTGGTCAGCCCTCATTCACTTAGGTGAGACAGGTGGTGAGCCCAACTATACTTGATCCATTGGAACCCAACCAGGGGGCAGCCATGGACCGACCGACACAACAACTTGCTTCCCGTCAATCAGTACATGAGAACCTGAACCGGCAATGTTACAAACGTGATAACTTACAACGGAGTACGTATTAGATTTCAAAATTACACAGCATGTTGAACAGCGACAACAGGTGAGGAAAATACGTTAGTGACCAAGGCAGGTAACCGGTACACTAATGGCCAATAGGCAGAAAATTCCACTGGCACACTTGAATTTGAAACACGCACATAGTTAACTCGCTCGAAAGAACACTGCCTGAATTTACGTCAGTGCCCGCGGCAGGTAACAAGAACACTAATGGTCACAAGACAGAAAATTCCACTGGTACACTCAAATCGTAGTCGACCAAAATAGTTAATTGCACCGCATGGCGGCTAAATCTCAGCAATAGAACCACTCTGTGTTGCTCACCAGAAAACCTTCCAAACAGCAAACCACCGAAGCGAACCACCACAACATGAGTAGACGTGGCTTGGTTGGTTGAAGCCACTACACAAATTTGACGTCCTGATTCGGCGAACCACGAAGCTCGTAGCGGCCGGACAGCTCCACACACGCTCTGACACTGGGCAGGGACTGCCAGCGGCCCCTGCCGACTGCAACGCGTAGAGAACTTCCCTCGTCCGTAACAACCGACCGACTCCACGCAGAACGCCGACAACATCTAAAATCGTAGTCAGTATGCATAAAACGCCTACTACACACACAACCGACAAACACTTGCACCATGAGCTGAACGATACACATCCGTAACTAAGCACGCACGGGAGTCGATGCTTAATGCGTACAGACACACACACACACACACACACACACACACACACAGCCGACTCACGAACGATCGACGAGACAAAACGCGTCGTCCGGTAGGACGACCGACCGACGATCCACCAAGACCGTGGCCCGGCTCAAGTGATGCGTGGCGGCAATGGTCGGGCGAGCCATGTCGATGGAGACCTCACTGCTCCAACCAGGCTGCGCTAGTGCAGCATTGCAACTCCCCGACTGGCAGGTCCGGACTACGCTCCCGACGCCTCCTCAACCGACTGGCAGCCCGGACTCGCAACACGAATTCGCGACGTGAACTAGAATTCGCTTACGTGAGACAGCGACCGGGCAGTAATAGCCCTCAAGCAAAGATACTACGAGAGGGGATATATCGATACAGGCTGCTAACGCCTCTCACGGTCAGGCAAAGCAGCAACTCAGTGAAAGTAGTAATTTAAATGAACGTAGTGAGGTGGAATTACGTTAAAGACAGGGTGTGAAATACATGATGGCGGAAACACGAGTCACGCACGGCTCAGATATTATTATCCTCAGTGATTCTTACATTAGTAAGAAGTATTCTGACTTCAGTAAGATGCTGAATGGAATGGACATTCTAATGCAGACTCATCCAAGGACTGCGCCCGGCGGGTGCGCCAGCGCACCGCGGGCGCAAGGCAGTGTAGTTCAGCGCCCCGTCCCGCGAACGTGTGTCGCTAGGGTCGGCAGAGGAGCTGCGGAGAGAGTGAGACCGCACAACAGTGCGTTGCGCTGCGTTGATCTGTCACGCAGTCAGATCCAACGTAAACAAAGTAACTGGGGAACCGCACTTCTGTAAAAGAGGTCGATGAGCGTAAAACAAGCAAACCATTTACTGTTTAGGTAACAACTAGTGTTCGTGTGGCAGAATCACTACGCAAACCTTTAGAAAACAATATCCAAAACAAGAATCGAATAACATCTTAGTTGTTTCCTCACCCACAGGTTCATTCTATTAGTACTGCACATGCACACTCGTCATTATGTACAATAGGCGTCTTCTGAAAAATATATCAGTTTCTTAAATGAACTAGAGTCATAAGTATTCCATTTTAGAAATAATTTTATGTAAGGGATATAGTGTCTCATTCTTAATGTTAGCATTTACAGGTCAATATTTCTTGTTATACTTTGGGCTATTTCTTTTTGTATCCCTTTTCAGAGTTCAGAAATTGGATCCTTAGTTTGCTGTTTTGTGCGTAATAATTTTAACCGACCAAGTTTGAATACATATTAAAAATTGAATTACGGTTATAAAGCTCTTTAATTCTTACAGTCAACATTGTTAAATAAGACAATTACGTGCGAAGCGCGCGTACAGTGGCATGGCGAGGCTCGGCGGGCGGTCCACACGGCCAGCTAAGCGACACCGCTCGGCCACTGCGACAACATACGAATTCGCCCGGGGCGCTGGCCGCGGGCGATCGCGGGCGCTAGCGCCCCAGGGGCACAGTTTTGACGACCGTGTTCTAATGAGAACGGAATATGAATGAATGTAAATCGATGAAAGACGAAAGTGATGAGAAGTAGCAGAAATGAGAACAGCCAGAATCTGAACACAAGAATTAGGGGTCACAAAGCAGACGAAATTCAGGAGTTCTGCTACGTAGGAAGCAAAATAACTCATAGCGGACTGAACAGAGACGACATGAAAAGCGGACTACTACTGGCAAAAAGGGCGTTCGAGGCAGAGGGAAGTCTACTAGTATCAAACATGGGCATTAATTTGAGGAAGATATGTTTGAGAATGTACGTTTGGAGCACAGTATTATACGATAGTGTATCATTGATTTTGATAAAACTTAACAGAATAGAAGGATTTAAGATGTGGTGCTAGAGAAGACCTTAGGAAATTTCGTGGACTGAAAAGGTAAGGAATGAGGAGGTTGTCCACAGATTCTGGGAGGACAGTAATGTATGGGAAACACTGACAAGAAGAGGGGAAGAATGACAGGACATCTGTTAAGACATCACGGAAAAACCTCCATGGTACTCAAGGATGCTGTAGAAGGTTAGAACGAGAGAGGAAGGCCGAGACCGGGATACCTCCAACAAATAGTTCAAATAACACCAACATAAGGATGAGATATTTATTGTTATTTTTATTTATTTATTGAGAGTTTCCTCTGTACAAAGGTTTTTCTCCACATACCAAATACCAGGAAAATATTATATCAGTTACCTAAGATCATCATTTATCTCCTCTCCCTCCAAGTGTTTCGATCTTGTATAGCTTCATCCTCTGCACCAAATCTTCTCATTGTTAATTTACATTTTGGACGCAGGTGATCATGGGTCGTCCTCTTCTCTTCCTGCCCTCCAGTTCCCGTCCCAGGATCATTTTCGGTATTCCGGTCTCGTCTATTCTTCTTAGCTTCTGTCCATCACGTCTTGCAGTCTACCTCTTACTCCCATTCTCTTCATTATTTCGTTGTTTCTTATTTTCTCTTTTCTGGAAATTCTTGGTGATATACTTCAGAAATCAGTTTGTACTTCCTGCAGTCTTCTTTCGTGTTTCGGACTAGTAGTCCAAGTATCCATTTCATATATGACTATGCTCTCTAGTACCGAATATATGGTTCTTTTGGTTCGGTTTATTACATTTCCACTCCATAAGATTGATGTGAGCATCCTAATATCCTTCCTTCCTATAATAATTCTGTTTCCTACCTCTGATTTTCCTCTATCTCTAAAAAGAATCATAAATAATTTTCTTTCCCTCTACGTACGGGGTGATTATAATTAAAGTTAACCTTTCAAACCGCTGTAGAAATAACACCAGAATGACGTCAAATTGCAACAGAATACTACCTGAGAAGGGGGAAAACGTATGGCAGAAAAAAATAAAGAGTTAAAAAATGTAGCAATAGATGGCGCTGTAATCATCATAATTTAATAGTGGTCGACTACAAATGACAAATGAATCATACTAGAATGCCTAAGGTGACCGTTTGACGTTAAACAAACTGTACTAGTCAGTGTACATGGGTGTGCAGGTGTGATACTGTTAGCTGTGTAAGCCCATTCACCACTCAAGGTCATATCGCATCGGATGCGAAAAATCGGTTTTTAATTTTTATGAGGCGAAAAACCGCATAAAAAGCATCACTCACGTCGGTTTATAATTGTCCTGAGGTAAAAAACCACATGAAGATAATCAATGAGAATCCAATCGAATTATTAATTTCCGTGTGACTGGCTCAAAACATGTTCGATACGTTGACCACCGTTTTCTGCAACAAATTCAAATCGGGAAATAGCATGTTCCACAACAGATCAAAGTGATTCCGAGGTCACGTTCAGAAAGTGTTGCTCAATGCATGCCTTCAATGCAGCTAAGTTTGCAGTCGGAACACTGAACGGAACATCTTTCAGATAGCTCCACAGCCAGAAGTCACATGGATTAAGATCTGCTGATCAGGACGGTCAGGCTTTAGGGAAATTGCGGCTGATTTATTTATTTATATATTCATCGTATGGATATATACATGCATGTTACAGCTATATTTACAGATTAGAAAAGAAATATTTATACATAAAAGTGGAATGTACAAGAGCTAAGGTCACTAATTATATAACATACTGATATCCAGAGAGTCTATCCAATCCTGTGGAGTTGGCGAGGCGTTGATTATGCCGTTCCAGCCTCCACCGAAATATCTATTGGAACATTCCTCTACAATGTGTTTAACAGACTGTTCTGCTGCTACACAGTCGCACATCGCGGAGACTGAGAGTCCTAATTGGCACCTGAAGGACTTAGTTCTTCCATATCCAAGTCAGATTCTTCTTGGTAGTTGGAAGCCTGATATGCATGTGGGGTCTTCAAGGCCACGGCGAAGTATGCTGGTGTCGTTTTTCCATTTCTCCTTCCACACATCTTCAATCTTTAATGGTTCAGGTTCTCGAGCTGTCTAAAATGGTTTTCTTGATTTGATACGCGTGCATAATGGATTTAGCAGTATTTCCTGGGAGGGTAGCCTTTGGGGAGCTTTTTGTTATTAATTCTAGCATTTCTGAAATGGCTCTTCTGCAGCTGCTTAACTGGATTTGCAATGTGCGAAGGTGCGACATCTAGCATGAACCAATCCACACATCCGCGCTGTTGGAGAGTTGGAATGACGTGGTTGCACAAAAGACACTCATAGCGCTTACTAGTGACGGTACAGGTAACAGTGCGGAAGCACCTACCTCTTCGAAAAAAATGTGACCCTACGATAAATGATGCTGTAAAACCATACCGCACAGAGACCTTTTCAGGGTGTAGTGGTACTGGTTGAGTTGCGTGTGGATTTTCTGTGACCCATATACGACAATTCTGTGTATTAACATATCCTGTCACATGGAAGTGGGCTTCCACTGCCAATCATTGTCCACTTTCGTGCGACCAAGAAATTCTAAGGCAAAGGTCCCTCTTGCTGAAAGGTCAACAGGAAGCAATTCGTGCACATGGGTAATTTTGAATGGATAGCAAAGAAGGATGTTTCATAGGATGTTATGCACCCTGCTGAGGAGTTTATTCGGACAATTTTCCGTACACTACAAGTTTGCACACCACCACTCGTCTCCTCTTGCATTGCTGTGGCCACTGCTTCCACTTACATCGACTCAATTCGTTTCCTCCCTCTACCAGGTTGCACAGCAAAAGAACCCGTCTTTTCGAATTTCGGAATCACTTTCTCCAGACATACGGTAATCATCGGACAAACGCGTTTCTTCAAACCTCCACTGTTCGGAACTTCTGCAGAGCGATGTGTACTCAGTCGTCATTCTTGTAATACAGCTTTACAAGCAGAGCGCGATCCTGCATTGAGACAGTCACAGCGAACGTTGCAGACGTGAAAGGATGAAAAGCCGTGTACTCGGCGTGTTTATACCAACATCAATGGGTCGTGGGCATGTCAAGTGTTTCCATTAATGTATTCAGACACACACAGCGCCATCTATTGATCAATTTTCACACTATTTTTTTTCTTCTGCCTTATAATTTCCCCCTTCTCCGATAACATTCCGTTGCTATTTGTCGTCATTATAATATTCTGTTGCAATTTGGCGTCATTCTGACCAGTGATGTTACTTCTACAGCGTTTTAAAAGTTTAACTTTAATTATAGTGACCCTGTATGTGTTATCTGGATCATTAGTTAGGTATTTTGTTTTCTGGTAATTAATTTGCAGTCCCTAGTTATATTCTATTGATAACTGTTACATATATAATTTGCATCCTTCCCACCTTGTGCTATAACTACTTGATCATCATCAAATAGTAGGTGATGCAAATAAACTCCATCCTTAATTTCTAACCGCATCCCATAGCATTTACAAGACTATGTCTTAAGATTTATGATAAATTTATATTTATGAGATAAGGATTTGAAAAGATTTTGATTGGTTATTTATACTTATAAGAAACATGGTGCTCTTCATTTTAAAATTAAAACCGTAGAAATAGAAGAATACATTTTAAAACACTGAATATGAAAAAGAAGCGCTTCACTGACACTAAAGCTAAAAGGAACTGCATGGGTAGCCTATGCGGAAGGGGACCACTTTGGTGATGGAGGATGTTAGAGGAAGGTGGTGTGAGGATGGAGGACTAGTGAATGGATCGAAGGGGTAGAAGTGGCTGCTAAGAAACCAGAAAGAGGGCAGTAACTTGAGTAATGCCATACATGTTTGGAGGCTTCCAAAAATCGAGGGAAGCAAAAACAGTTTATTTACAGGTATTGAACTGGTGTGATATGAGATGGGTGATGTGCTGGAACTGGTCATCAGAACAATAGGTGGGGCGAAAGCCCCTCTGACTGATGGGAAGGAGGTGGTGCTACTCAAGCGTCGATGGATGTATCAAGAAAGGATGGCTTCAAAGACCTTACGAAACAGTGAGGTGAGATAGATGCGGTAGTGGAAGGAAGCATCAGAAGGAGGTTTGTGCCGTTTAAGAAAAAGAATGATTTTGGAGGTTTTCCACATTCTGGGGTAGCAAATTGTGCAAAATATTATGTTGCAGATGACTGAAAGGCTGCCAATAAAGGAGACAGGGCATTCTTTAAAGTACCGATAGTTAGTTATCTAAGTACTGAATGTTATGAGCCTGTGGTGGGACAGCAGTGTTTGTGCAGTCATGTATGGTAGGGAACAGGGAGAAATCAAAATGAGGGACATCAGGGATGGAGAAGATGTCAGAGAGATGGGATGCAAAGTGGTTGGTTGGTTGTTTGTTTTGGGGAAGGAGACCAGACAGCGAGGTCAACGGTCTCATGGGATTAGGAAAGGACGGGGAAGGAAGTCGGCCGTGCCCTTTGAAAGGAACCATCCCGGCATTTGCCTGGAGCGATTTAGGGAAATCACGGAAAACCTAAATCAGGATGGCCGGACGCGGGATTGAACCGTCGTCCTCCCGAATGCGTGCAAAGTGGTCAGCCTTGCACAGGTAATCAGGTAAGGAATGACAATCATGGAGGAAAGGTTACTGAGGTATGGGGTTACTGACATTGTGTGGATGGAATCGTTTGCACTACTTGGAAGAGTTAATGGGGAGTGTAGCGTTGGGCCCGATGCATGTTTGACACTAGTGGCAGCGTTTATTTGCGGTTAATAAATTCCTGGCGTATCTCTGTTTTTGTTGTTAAGTGTGGAGACAAGTCGGCAAGAGAGAGTGGTACATGCGACGGGTTCTCGGAGGAGCAGTAGTGTTTATGTGAGAGAGTGGGATGATAAAGATATATGGCGTTGGTAGCGATGCGGGCTGATACAGTGTCCGGAAAGTCTGCTATAAGAAATATCGTCGGGTTGCCTAAAGGTTCGTGGTTGGGTATGGGTATCTATGGATTGCACTTGGGAATTCCAGCAGGGATGGATAACTCGTGGCCGAAGATTTGGATGCGGTGCAAGGAGATTAAGTAGTATTAAGTAGTGTGTAGAAGTTGGTGAAGAGAACAGGTAGAAGGTCACTTCAAACTGGATTGAGGACTTCTACAGTGGTGAGTCGATCAAGGCTAGGAGTTACTAGTACGACATCTAAGGTGGTGTAGGTTATGGATGGGTATTCTGTGAGTTGGGATGGTGATGCAAACAATACCATCTTTGAGGGTGTCGGTAAACTGATACCACCGCAGGAATACTGCAGGAGATCTATGTAGTCCGCTTATGAAGTAACATATTTAAGAAAAAATGACACGATGTGCATGTTGTGAAAACCAGTCACACAAGGAAATGCATGAACGAATGATTGTTTCAAATAGCTATATGCAGAAAAGTACTAAACACTGAGCCATTTGCCTTAAACTTCTGGCATTATGTTTTTGATCCAGCGCATTTTTCTCGAGATAGTACCGTTTTCTAACTCATTTGTGTTATCGCCATTTATCACGCAACGACAAAATTTGTACGTACAAAACTTAAGTATTTTTTCCCATAGACTTCTAGTATATGATAAAATGTGGATGTTCCTATTTAAAATTTCAAAGCTGCTCCCGCTCTACGATATTAGGTGTTGGAGTGGACGGTCAAAATTGGTGTTTCCGGACAATATTCTCAAAAGTATTGAACCTGTTTTAGCGTTTTTAACCCGATATGTAGTGTTTTGTGTATTTTGTTCTTTCAAAGTGAAAGGTGTAGTACACTGGAGTTACCTGTATGTCCGAAGAATTCTCTCCTTTCAAGAAGACGTGCTGTTTTTTGCTTGATAGAAACTCCTCATTCGTATTACATAGCCGTTCTGATTTTCCGTACATCGGTATTTCATTGACTCGGCGCCAGAGCGAAACTTTATCAAACGTATTCCGGAAGTCAAGCAACACAGCAACAACATGACAGCCGCTATCAAATGCTTTCTGGCCCTCGTGGGCGAATGTAGTGAGTTGGGTTTCTGGCGATCTTTGTTACTGCAACCCATACGTCGACAGAAGAGGTTTTTGATTCAAAGAAATGTTGCAACACGCGACAATAAAACATTTTGCAAAATTATTACACCTGTACATCGATCCTTCTTGAAAACAAGACTGACCTGCGCTTTTTTCGATCACTAGTAACTACGACGCTGTAATTTGGAATATGTTAAATACGCCATATGTCTTTCTGGAGAAAGCAGACATAGCTTTATAGGTGTCCATTCATTCTTTGACATATTCTAAAAGGATTCTGATCTACAGCTGCCTGACATGGTCAGGAAAGAACAAAATGTAGTTGTCACTGTAGTGGTGTTTATTTCGTGGGGGACGGCATTGGTGCATTCGTTGAAAGAAATTTCTTTCAACTGGCTACAGGTAAACCCCCACGCTAATCTATCTAATGGAATTCTTTTTCATTTCAGCGTAGCTACTGCATCACAGTTAGGTATGAAGTCAATTTATATTCTCTTTACATTTCCTGTTCCCCGTCCCACCACTTCCTTTCCATTACTAAATTAGCTAGTTCTTGATGCACCAAGGTGCGTCTTATCTACCGTCCCTTTCTCAAATTTTTTGTCAAACATTTCTTTTCTCTCCGCTTTGGCTTAGTACCTCTCTTAATCCTCTGATATCCTCTGTAGCGCCACAATTCGAAAACGTACAGTCTCTTCTTGTCTACAGTTTTATTGCTCACTTTTCACTCCCTTAGGAAACTACACATTATACCCAAATATCAAAATTCGCTTACAACTCTCAGTGTCTCATTTTCTAATCAAATTAACTCAGCATTAACTGGTTTAATCTGACTACATGTGACTTCCCTTGGTTAGTTGACATTTATGTTTGAACGAAGTAGTGAGACACTACCAGCTCCGTTCAACTGACACTCCAATAACTTTGTCGTGTGTGCTCAAATGGTTCAAATGGCTGTAAGCATTATGGGATTTAACATCTGAGGTCATCAGTCCCCTAGACGTAGAACTACTTGGACCTAACTGACCTAAGGACATCACACACATACTTTTCCGAGGCGGGATTCGGACCTGCGATCGTGGCAGCCGCGTGGTTCCGGACTGAAGCGCCTAGAACCCCTCTGCCACAACGGCCGGCCGTCGTGTGTTCCACTCCATTGGAGGTCCTAAGGATTTTATTTATCATTGATTCCTTATATATTATTATTTTTCGAGGTTTCTTCTAGTTTCATTTACTGGCCGCTGAAAGTGCAGAATGAATTAAGTTACATGGGGGATATGCTACAACACTGTCCCCTTCTCGCCTTAATTTATAACCTATTTCATCTCCTTCCACTTTTGCATCAGTAGTGATGCGTCTCTACAAGCTGTACATAAGTCTTCGTCACTAATATTTTACCCTTGTATTCCAAAGCATGTTGTCAAGTGATCATAGTCCAAACATTTTCTAAATATACAGTTGTTGCAAATATCACTTCGACTCTCTTCAGGAGCCACATGGCGACACAAACATCGATCGACAACTATTACATCACAAAAGTAAGTTAAGGCGTCTATTCAGCTCACAGCTTGAGTAGCGCGATGCTACCTGACAAGGCTCCGACCCGACTGATTGCTTCAAACATTTATCCATTTCTCCCCCATTATGGCGGCAGTAAACAGTGATCCTCAAGTCTGTGACGAAAGTCGTATTAGATCGTCGTCAGTCTGTGATATGGTCTCGCATTCCGTCTCTTACTGCGGAAGTCATTCTCAGGAGTTACAATGTCGTTAATTCTTAAATGCAAGCTTGTCTATGTGTTGACAGTAAACAGCTTGAGAGTTACGGCCAGGTAAACTACGTTTCGTTTGAAATATAAATGCATCTTTATAGCCTTTAACGACGTGCACCTTAGTATGATACGGAACGTGTCGTACGTCACGGCCGAATGCATATGAAACCAAAGTCTCGGGAATACATTTGACCATTTTCTGTTCCACAGCTGAATACAGATAATGTTAATATACAGCAAAACTCACTTTTAATTTTTTAGTAACCATCTATAACTTAGTTTCTCCTGAAACACAAGGACTTAACGATCTATTATTTCCATGGAACGATGACGCAACTAATGTCCTTAATGTTTCTTAACATCTAATGGCCACACTTTCTGCATTATTATATTCTAGTAACCACCTGTTGATATACCATTGTGGTCTAACATGGTTCGTAGAATCGCATGTAATCCTCCCACTATTTGAATTAAAGTACACCTTACCATAATCAGTTAACGTTAGCAAGTTTAGCCAAACTTGATATACAAGAAACAACTTGTTAGCAACAAATGACTGGATTCATCCTGTCTAGTAGTTCGGCTGTTTTACACATGTAAGAACGATACGTCCATTCTACTCATGTCTATTTTTAGTGATGATCACGTACTGTGATCAAAATTATAGTTTTGGACATATTATACACAACTGCTAGTGATCTACCTATTTATTAACGAGACCATTCAACCGACCCTATTGGGAAACTCGGATGTTGTACATACGTAACGACGACACGATTTTAATAATTTTTTTCAGTAATCTCCGTTTTTTATATCTATCAGTCTCCATAATTTTGCGTAATAACAGTCACTGCTTTATGAGAGTAGTGACGATACGACAGTTTGTAAACTACATTTATTGTTTAAAGTTTCTGCGATTTTTTTAAGTAACTCAATTTTATCTTTCACACCTTACTCTAATCACTGTAATTTGCTTAAATGAAACCTTAAATTTACGCATTCATTGTGTAAGTAGTGAGTTAATTAATTTTGCATTTTATTTCTAAACTGAGCTTGTATCTACAAGTACTTATTGTTTTTTTTAATTGCCTTTGGGCTGAATGCCAAACAACCACCTCTAAGTGTTTTCGGAATTGCAGTGTAGGGTTAAATTTATTTTAAAAATTTATAATTAGATTTACAATCAATATGTCATTTTGTTGGAGGATACTTGCCACGGTCGTTGGTAATAGCTGGTAATATAACTATTACATTAAATCTGTTTATTATTTCCCATACGTCCGTATTTGAAAAAAATATATATACGATATCTGTACTGTTATTGGAACACATTCAAAATATGCATTATGCCGAATACGTATAAGGTGAAAATGGGTGAGGACCGACACATAAGTAAATACTGAACATTTATTCGTCTTCATTACGTAGAAAAGGAGCTTTTAGGGGGAATATTTTTGTGTTTATGCATAGTATTTACCTTCACTCGTCACTGATAATTGATATTCATCTTTCCATTGGCGTCTTCTATGTCTATATAAAATATTAATCAGCTGTCAGACTTTTCTAAATGTTACGTTTTGAGTGGCTGTCTCCACTAAGTAATAGCCTATTTCATTATACACACATCAAAAAAGGTTATCTATCATCTCGGTTCCAAGAGTTCCGGAACCTTCAGAGGTGGTAGTCCAGATTGCTGTACACACCGCTGCCCCTTATACCCAGTAGCACGTCCTATTGCATTGATGCCGGCATGTATTTGTCGTGGCGTACTATTCACAAGTTCATCAATGTACTTTTGGTCCAGATTTTCCGACTCCTCAAAGGCGATTCGGCGTACATCCTTCAGAGAGCGTAATGGGTCACGTCGACGAAAAACAGCCCATTTCAAATCCATCCCAGGCATTTTCGATAGGGTTCATGTCTCGAGAACATGATGGCCACTCTAGTCGATCGTTGTCGTTATCCTGAAGCAAGTCATTCACAGGATGTGCTCAATGGGGGCCCGAACTGTCGTCGATGAAGACGAATGCCCGCCAATATGCTGCCGATATGGTTGTACTATCGGTCGGAGGATGGCATTAACATATCATACTGCCGTTACGGCGCCTTGCATGACCACCAGTGGCGTTCGTCGGCTCACATAACGCCACCCCAAAACAGCAGGGAATCTGCACCTTGCTGCACTCGCTGGACAGTGGGTCCAACAAGGAGAGGATGCCTACTCGTCACCGCCGAATTCGTCCACATTTGTGGTACATGTAGGGCGTGGTGAGGCAAGAAAGTGTCCCAAGTGGAAACTCCAGGTGGCCAGGCGTTTGGGAAGTAAAAGGAATTTTGATACGAATACATCACCGTGTGCATCAACTGTCCCCCAGGAATGTTTTAGAAAGCTGTATTTGTCTCATCGATAAGAGAGTGGTTTCTCAATGAGAGGGTTGCAGGTTCGACTCCGCAACGGGGGAAACAGTTTTGTGCTCCTTGGTAATGCGTGAACTACTGACATCACAATGAACAACATCATATACGTTATTTTGTTAATTTATATAAGTACAAAATGTATAGGCATGGGATGGAATGTGGAACTGCAAAAATTTTAAAAAGGACTGTAGTTAACTCGTACACGGGAACGTCGTGTATCTAAATCGGTGTTCCCCTGTACACGTAAACTACAATCCCTTTTTAAATGTTTGCAGTCCCGAATTTCATCCTATGCCTACACTTTTTGTTCTTATATTAAATAATAACATAACCCATACGGTGCTGCGGTCAATGGTGATGTCAGTAGTGTACCAACGAGCAGAGTCCAACCTGCGACCTTTTCTATGTGAATCCGATCACTTACTGCTGAGCCAAACACCACTTCCTAAACATATTGTTACAGGGGCAATTGATAAGGTGCACATGGTGATAGATCCGTATCAAAATTCCTTTTATTTCCTAAACGCTTGGTCATCTGGAGTTTTTACTCGGGGCACTTTCTCGTCTCACCACGCCCACATGTACGATGAATTTGGACGAAATCGGCCATGACGAGTAGGCATCCTCTCCTTGTAAGTCGTTCAGCCTGACCGGGTTGCCTCCCAACACGTCTCCGAATATTGTCTGGTTGAAGGCGTACGCGACACTCATCGGTGAAGAGAACATGAAGCCAGTGATGAGCAGTCCATTCGACATGTTGTTGGGCCCGTCTGTACCGCGCTACATGGTGTCGTGGTTGCTAAAATGGACCTCACCCTGTACGTCGGGAGTGATGTTGCGCATCCTGCATCCTAAGGCGCACAGTTTTAGTCGTAACAAGACGTCCTGTGGCTGCAAGAAAAGCATTATTCAACATGGTGGCATTGCTGCCAAGATTCGTCCGAGCCATAATCCGTAGGTAGTGATCACCGAATGCAGTAGTAGCCCTCGGGTGGCCTGAGCGAAGCTCTGTCTGGTCTCTCTCCCTGTATCTCCTCCGTGTCCGAACAACGTCGCATTGGTTCACAACGAGACGCCTCGATACTTCCGTTGTTGAGAGCCCTTCCTGGCCCAACGAAACAACATGGACGCGATCGAACCGTGGTATTGACCGTCTAGGTATGGTTGAACTACAGACAATAAGAGCCGTGGACCTCCTTCCCTGTGGAATGACTGGAACTGATCGGTTGTCGGACCCCCTCCATCTAGTAGGCGCTGCTCATGCATGGTTTATTACATCTTTGGCCCGGTTAAGTGATGTCTCTGAACAGTCAAATGGACTTTGTCTGCGATACAGTATACACAGTCAACGTCTATCTTTGTTCTGGGACCCGAGGTGACGCAAAACGTTTTTTGATGTATGTATTTAGATTGATCCTGCCTACTGCTTCATCTTTACATCCATCCAGATGTTTTTCATTTTTCTAGATGTGTTATAACGTGCATTATCATTGGATTAGATTTATTGAGAAGGGCTGGTTCTACATATTTTGGAGCAAGTTTCATTGGGAAGCTAAATCAATTTCCTGTGACGATTGCTTGGGAATAGGAACGCACAAGACACCTTGCCATTACCTGTGGCTTTAGAGGCGTTATTTTATGTTTTGAAATACTCAGTAAAACTATCAACAATGTAGGTTATTAGTAATTTCTCTGCTGCGCCGAATGTTTTTCTTGGAAAGTAGAGGATGTCGGCTGCTGAAGTTATTTTGTTATACAGGTAATCGGAATTAGGGTGTGTTGGCAATCTTTCGAGACTAGGTAAATTTTCTCTTAAACCTATGAAATTTGTTCATAATTCTGATTTTCGGGCAGTGATTATTGACTGACCATTCATTTGTCCTTGAGACAATCTGTCGAATTCCTGTATCAGGAGATGCCTAGTTGCAGGAAGAGTTTTTAGGAGGCATATATCTGTCATTAATGTCCACTGTATGGCTTTCTATACATTAGGTTTCTATCTCTACCGGTCATTATTTACGTCTGGATCGATTTTTGCCTTACAACAGATACATCCCACTCGACAGATGCCGAGTAGGACGTTTACACGTTTACTTCTTTCGTTGAGCGGCCCGGCTCGGATAATCCAGTATAGCGCAGCTTGTTTAAATGGTCCACACATTTATTGATAGCTGTAGCTGTACCAAACGGTCGACGAAGTGTTTTAGCGTGCTCTGCATGATCTAGAACATGACTTGGAGTGTTACGTTTGGTCCTGAGACATTTCTTGCGTCATGATACCGGCTCACTTTTACTGCTTTTTGAGAGTCAGTGATGAAGACTGTTGGCGAATTTCGGGTGTTAGTACACGTACACTGGTGTTCAAAGTGAAAGGAGTAAAGCAACTTGCTCGTGACGCTCCACTGCCAAGTAACATAGCTCGATGAAACTTGGACCCTACGTAGAAGGAGCTGATAATGTATAGTACAGGAGATAATTGAAAGATATACGCATGAGACAAACAGAAATGTAACTTTAATTAATATGCAGTAATTTTACTAAAACAGTGATATATAATACTGCTTTGACGCAACGAAAGGCAGGACATGTGTCTTAATAGGAAATGTGATCAGCATGAACATCAGCGCATGCTCCGGAATGTGCTCCCTTGCGGGTCACACAACTAGGAAAGAGTACTTGTAGTAATCCATTCCATTCTTTCACCAACTTTGGTGACAACTGGTGTACGGCTCATGGTGGCTGTGGACTGTTGTGTATGACTCTGTACACAATGGTAAGGAGACGTGGGCCACAGAATGGTATAGCATCGGCCATCGTAGGAAAGCTCGACAGCAACTGAACTGATTAGCGAACGAGTTAACACATCAAGCAGAAGATTTACATAGCATGTTTTTCTCCAAGCGAACGTGCGCCCCTGGTAGCTGAGTGGTCAGCGCGACGGAATGTCATGCCTACTGGCCCGGTATCGAATACCGGCTGGGCCGTAGACTTTCTCCGCTCGGGGACTGGGTGTTGTGTTGTCCTTATCATCATCATTTCATCAACATAGACACGCAAGTCACCGAAGTGGCGTCAACTCGAAAGACTTGCACCAGACGAACGGCCCTAGCCGTACGGCATTCCCATTTCCAAGCGAACGAAGGTTCATTACAAAAAAATGCAAGAAGGAACAGTGTCCAGCTTATATATTCGCAACTTGGATGAAGCTCACTGTGTTAAGCACGAATTTTGTTGTCATAGAAAAGATGCTCCAAGAGCAAATGGGCACAGCGACTGCTGTCAATCATCCTATACTGCAGCGACAGAGGGCGCTCATGGTACAGAGCCACAGGAAGTGTGACCTGGCAATCTCACACCACTGGGTCTGCCACATCCCACGTGACTACTATCGGCGTCTAGCGGAAACTTGCAATTCCGTTACCTAATGTAGAACAGATGAAACCGTGGTCTAGGTGCCGGCACGGTAGCTCAGCGTGTTCGGTCAGAGGGTTAGCTGCCCTCTGAAATAAAAAAAAAATTAGTTGATCGGTCAACAGCGAACTTAAACGGATGTCTTACAACGTCCGCCCTGAGCAGATGCAACGAACAAGAGCGAACAAAATTAGATTTGCCGGCAGGGTAGCTCAGCGTGTTCGATCAGAGGGTTAGCACCCCTCTGTAATAAAAAAAAAAAAACTGAGCTAATCGATAGACAACGAACCTAAAAGGCTGTCTTACGACGTCCGCCCCGAGTAGATGCAACGAACAAAAGGGAACAACACGAGATTAAAAAAAAAAGGGGGGTAGTGTCTTAGATTCATAATCAAAACGTCTTCGGTCCCGGGTTCGATCTCCGCCACTGCCTAAATTTAGATAAATAATCAGCATTGGCGGCCGAAGACTTCCGGCATAAGAAGTCAGCCTCATTCTGCCAACGGCCTTGTCAAAGAGGGCGGAGGAGCGGATAGAGGTTCAGGGCACTCTCTTGTCCTAGGGGTGGGAAATTGCCCCTAAAGGCGGAAGAATCAGCAATGATCAACGACATGAGGACGCAGAAGGCAATGGAAACCACTGCATTAAAGACACGTAACGTGTATCCACAGGACATGTGGCCTGTAATTGAAGAAGTGTCATGATGATCTCTCCATTGGCAAAAGATTCCGGAATAGTCCCCCATTCGGATCTCCAGGAGGGGACTGCCAAGGGGGAGGTTACCGTGAGAAAAAGATTGAATAATCAACGAAAGGATAACGTTCTACGAGTCTGGGCGTGGAATGTCTGAAGCTTGAACGTGGTAGGGAAACTAGAAAATCTGAAAAGGGAAATGCAAAGGCTCAATCTAGATATAGTAGGGGTCAGTGAAGTGAAGTGGAAGGAAGACAAGGATTTCTGGTCAGATGAGTATCGGGTAATATCAACAGCAGCAGAAAATGCTATAACAGGTGTAGGATTCGTTATGAATAGGATGGTAGGGCAGAGGGTGTGTTACTGTGAACAGTTCAGTGACCGGGTTGTTCAAATCAGAATCGACAGCAGACCAAGACCGACAACGATAGTTCGGGTATACATGCCGACGTCGCAAGCTGAAGATGAACAGATAGAGAAAGTGTATGAAGATATTGAAAGGGTAATGCAGTATGTAAAGGGGGACGAAAATCTAATACTCATGGGCGACTGGAATGCAGTTGTAGGGGAAGGAGTAGAAGAAAATGTTACAGGAGATATGGGCTTGGGAAGAGGAATGAAAGAGGAGAACGACTAATTGAGTTCTGTAACAAGTTTCAGCTAGTAATAGCGAATACCCTGTTCAAGAATCACAAGAAAAGGAGGTATACTTGGAAAAGGCCGGGAGATACGGGAAGATTTCTATTAGATTACATCATGGTCAGACAGAGATTCCGAAATCAGATACTGGATTGCAAGGCGTACCCAGGAGCAGATATAGACTCAGATCACAATATAGTAGTGATGAAGAGTAGGCTGAAGCTCAAGACATTAGTCAGGAAGAATCAATACGCAAAGAAGTTGGATACGGAAGTACTAAGGTGTGACGAGATACGTTTGAAGTTCTCTAACGCTATAGATACAGCAATAAGGAATAGCGCACTAGGCAGTACAGTTGAAGAGGAATGGACATCTCTAGAAAGGGCAATCACAGAAGTTGGGAAGGGAAACATAGGTACAAAGAAGGTAGCTGCGAAGAAACCATGGGTAACAGAAGAAATACTTCACTTGATTGATGAAAGGAGGAAGTACAAACATGTTCCGAGGAAATCAGGAATACAGAAATACAAGTCGCTGAGGAATGAAATAAATAGGAAGTGCAGGGAAGCTATGACGAAATGCCTGCAGGAAAAATGTGAAGACATCGAAAAAGATGTGATTGTCGGAAGGACAGACTCAGCATACAGGAAAGACAAAACAACCTTTGGTGACATTAAAAGCAACGGTGGTAACATTAAGAGTGCAACGGAAATTCCACTGTTAAATGGAGAGGAGAGAGCAGATAGGTGAAAGCCTCTATGAGGGTGAAGATTTGTTAATGTGATAGAAGAAAAAACAGGAGTCGATTTAGAAGAGATAGGGGATCCAGTATTAGAATCGGAATTTAAAAGAGCTTTGGAGGACTTACGGTCAAATAAGTTAGAAGGGATAGATAACATTCCATCAGAATTTCTAAAATCGTTCAGGGAAGTGGCAACAAAACGACTATTCACGTTGGTGTGTAGAATATATGAGTCTGGCGATATACCATCTGACTTTCGGAAAAGCATCATCCACACAATTCCAAAGACGGCAAGAGCTGACATGTGCGAGAATTATAGCACAATCAGCTTAACAGCTCATGCATCGAAGCTGCTTACAAGAATCATATACAGAAGAATGTAAAAGAAAATTGAGAATGCGCTAGTTGACGATCAGTTTGGCTTTAGGAAAAGTAAAGGGACGAGAGAGGTAATTCTGACGTTACGGCTAATAATGGAAGCAAGGCTAAAGAAAAATCAAGACACTTTCATAGGATTAGTCGACCTGGAAAATTCGTTCGACAATATAAAATGGTGCAAGTTGTTCGAGATTCTGAAAAATGTATGGGTAAGCTATAGGGAGAGGCGGGTTATATACAATATGTACAACAACCAAGAGCGAACAATAAGAGTGGACGATCAAGAACGAAGTGCTCGTATTAAGAAGGGTGTAAGACAAGGCTGTAGCCTTTCGCCCTTACTCTTCAATCTGTACATCGAGGAGGCAATGATGGAAATAAAAGAAAGGTTCAGGAGTGGATTTAAAATACAAGGTGAAAGGATATAAATGATACGATTCGCTGATGACATTGCTATCCTAAGTGAAGAAGAATTAAATGATCTGCTGAACGTAATAAACAGTCTAATGAGTACACATTATTGTTTGAGAGTAAATCGGAGAAAGACGAAGGTAATGAGAAGTAGTAGAAATGAGAAAAGCGAGAAACTTAACATCAGGATTGATGGTCACGAAGTCAATGAAGTTAAGAAATTCTGCTACCTAGGCAGTAAAATAACCAATGACTGACGGAGCAAGGAGGACATCAAAAGCAGACTCGCTATGGCAAAAATCCATTTCTGGCCAAGAGAAATCTACTAATATCAAATACCGGCCTTAATTTGAGGAAGAAATTTCTGAGGATGTACGTCTGGAGTACAGCATTGTATGGTAGTGAAACATGGACTGTGGGAAAACCGGAACAGAAGAGAATCGAAGAATTTGAGATGTGGTGCTTTAGACGAATGTTGAAAATTACGTGGACTGATAAGGTAAGGAATGAGGAGGTTCTACGCAGAATCGGAGCAACAATCTTTTTGGGTTACGTATTGGCACCTCTCGCCATATGAGCGTAAGTCCAGAATCACTACTCAGACTGAATTTGCTGTTATTTGCGAAGAGCGGATGACCGCACACATTGTTGGTCCAGACCCGGATCTCTTAGTACTGTTGGAAACCGTACCGCTGGTGTAACCGTGTCAACGGAACACAGTGTAATGGTCGCACAACAAAGAGACCATCTCCATGCAGTCACCGTTCCACTGTGGAGAGAGCGAGTACGTGGTTTGCACTTCTGTTAAATGCAGTTGCAACTGCGCCCGCCGTTTGACGAAGGTCCCTACGGCACACTATAGCGGTATTCCACTGCTGCAGTTGATCGGCAACCTCCTCTTCTTTCAGTGACACTGCGTGACGTTTGGGGCGTTCCCCATACATGTGAAAAAAAGCTTGAAGGAATACCAAACTCCTGGGCTATAATCACCACATTTCATCCTACATCCAGTTTCCCAGTCATTCTTCCCCCCTGTAAATCATCCAGTAACTTCCAAGCCATGCTCTAAAGAAGATCACCTACAGAGTGTTCCGTGACTGTTCGTTGAATGACACAAACTGCTTTTTTACTGTTCGCCCAACTGCCTCGTATTGCAGGGCCAGCCACATTGGCGCTATACTCACGCTGATCTCACACTGTGTCACGATCCGTTTTCTGTTCGCGAATAGGAGGATTTCGATGAATGGATTCTGCACTTTCACTAATTTCCAGCGAGTAGTTAATATGCTATGTTACTTAATGTATCTCGTCTTTAAGTTCTGAGAGATGACCGGGAGAATATGAAATCTTCAGAAAATTGGCACTCTTTATTGCCTAGTGGCTAATAACTTTGTCTTTTGTGTGATATACAACATAAAACCAGTGAAGGCAAGAGGCAAGCAAGACAGTACACATTTCTTCAAACCTTACGTCCCAGTATTTTTCTCTCTCTACTCTTGCCACAGATTTAGGCGGCATGCTTTCATTTCTGCGGAAGTATCTATTACCTCATCAAAGTTCATCAAAGGTTTAGCTACTTGAAAAATCAAAATGTCCTTGTCTAATGATGAAAAAGCTGTTAATACGAATAGTACCCTATACTAGTCTTGTTTCTCGGTTTGATTACGTCTATTTTGTCACTGTCTGCTAGATAAAACGAAATAGGCCTTTCCAATAGTGCCGAAATTGTAGCATATGACAAATAAGCCAGACTGTTTTATTCCAAATGGTCATTTTTATGACACAGCAGAATGTAATTCACGAGGTACCAACATGAAATGCCTATTAGGCGAACTACAAGCAAAAATTTTTATATTAATATATAGTTTTACATTTCATTCATACGCTCCAGTTCCTCAAGCAAGAAACAGAAAAGTTTTGATTTCAAGTTTTTATATAAATTAGAATCGTCGTATTCTTGCTTACAATTTGTGTGAGATCCCCGGTTTATCTTCTCCCTCATTCCGCCAATCTTGTTATCACTAATTCTGTAACTATTGCTGCCATTGTCATAAACGCATTCTCTGGTTAACTTTACTAGCCATGCCCAATCACCAGTATAGTTACCCCACGTTTATTCTCTGTGTTAGGCGTAATTACGTGTTCGTAGAACGCGTTTTACGCGCTATTCCGAGAACATAACTTGGAAGGCTGCTAGCTAGGGACTGTACAAGTGGCCCTTACTAGTATAGCGATTTGGCCAATATTTTCTGTCAACATTTCATTTTATTGCACAGAGAAGTTAATATGTAATCTTTCTTATTTGTTACTCCTGTTGCTCATTTACACTCAAGCTCCCACGTAACTGGTATAGCCATGATTTTTCTAATACAGAGATACGTAAACAGGCAGAAAACAGCACTGTGGTCGGCAACGTCTATATAATACAAGCGTCTGGCGCAGTTGTTAGATCGGTTACAAATCCTACATTGGCAGGTTATCAAGTTTTAAGTAAGTTTGAAAGAGGTGTTAAGGTCGGCGCACGAGCGATGGGACACAGCATCTCCGAGGTAGCGATGAAATGGAGATTTTCCCATATAATGATTTCACGAGTGTACCGCGAATGTCAGGATTCAGGTAAAACATCAATCTCTTATATCGCTGTGCCTGTGATCCTGCAAGAACGGGACCAATGACGACTGAAGAAACACTTTCAACGTGACACAAGTGCAACCTTTCAAAAAATTCATGCATATTTCAATGTTGGACGATCAACAAGTCTGCGTGCGAACCATTCAAGGAAACAACATCGATATGGGCTTTTCAAGCCGCAGGCCCACTCGTGTTCCCTTCATGACTGCACAACACAAAGCTATAGGGCTGACCAGCATTAGGGAGACTAAGTATGCTCTAACCCACTCTATCCTGTTGCCAGATGAATCGAAGATGGCGATGATTATATCATCCAACATGGCGGACTGTAGATTTGGCAACAGCACATGATGTAATCCAAGATGTCGGCCGTGACGTCATACAAGATGGCAGATTTTGGCCAGAAGATAGGTCAACTAGGCTATCTCCACCAACATAACACCCCTCTCCTTCCCCAGAAAATGGCGGGAAGTTCAAATTCCATCAGGGCAATGCAATGCACCCCAGCTACCTCTACTAACCTAAGGAAATGGCTGGAAAATAGCTTATGTGGGCTACCTCGACTACCCTAAGTAATCTGACTACCACCTCTTCCCAGAAAATGGTAGGAAGAAGACTTGGCCTGTGCTGGATATTTTATTTTCCATTCAGTCTTTATTTAAGCAATTTGAGGCGCTACTGCGATCCAGTGTACTTGCCATGAGGTCCGAAGTCCAACTGACCTAGTACACAGTAGCACCACCAGAGAGCACTGTCACCTGTTCCATGATGTAATCCAATATGGTGGTCTGGGGTGAGGGAAATGGCGGGATACAGTGTGTTCAACATGAGATCCGGACCTAGTGCACAGTACCACCACCAGAGGGTGCTCTCAACCCTCCCATCTGTTCGAACTGCTTTCTCGCAATCGTAACAGGACATGCATGACGCGTCTAGCTTGTGGGCATCCATACTGACATCACAGCGTGTAGCCCACATGTGGATACCGACATCTCAGATATCTAGAAATCTCTTCAACCGCTTGTGATCCTAATGGTACATGCATGATGCGTCTAGACTTCGCGCATGCATACTAACGTTACAGATCGTCCAATAGAAATCTCTTTCTCTGCTCACAATTCTAATGGGACATCGCTGCAAAAATCGCGCATTTAAAAAGGATCTCAATGTTATACTGATATCACATGGCATTGTAAAATAAGAACCAAGTCGAACACTTGAAAACTGTATTGTCAGAAATACTTAACTTTCGCTTTCTCGATGTCTCAGCTTGTCTACATAGAAAAATGTTTTCAACATGAGCTGTTCACCAAAATAGTCCAGAATTTCATCTTTTCTGCTGTATACCATTCCTAAATACTAACAGATTCTCCCTTTTATCAGCTCAAGACTTTCTAAATAATTTGCTTCAGAATTAACAAAGCTAAGCTAAGTGTAAGAACACTAATCTTAACACCAACAACCTAGAATTATCTGGGTATAATATTCACCTTAGAAAATCTCTAGTCCGCAGCTCGTGGTCGTGCAGTAGCGTTCTCGGTTCCCGCGCCTGGGTTCCCAGGATCGATTCCCAGCGGGGCCATGGGTTTTCTCTACCTCGTGATGACTGGGTGTTGTGTGATGTCCTTAGGTTAGTTAGGTTTAAGTAGTTCTAAGTTCTAGGGGACTGATGACCATAGATGTTAAGTCCCATAGTGCTCAGAGCCACTTGAACCGTTTTTTTGAAAATCACTAAGCTTGCAGACTTCGAGCAAGATGTAATAAAAGTACATGCCTTTCTTGATCAAGAATATATCTAGCTGCATTCCCCTCAGATGAACTCATAATATACACATAATGACTTCAGATTCAGAAGCTGAATTCAACATCATCCAGTGCATATTGCTAAAAGCATCTTCATTCATAGTATGAATTCTTTTGCTGTAAATCCAATAAATTGTAAGAGACTCAGGTCCCCTCGAGGTACTGGAAGCAACTGGCTAGTTCAGATTTCAGTCACTAGGATTGCTAGTGAGCATACCCCTACTCACAATCCCACCCCCCCAAAAAATGTTCAGCACCCATTGGTTTACCCTGAGATAACATGATACTGCATCATCACATCAACATAAGGAATCGCTCTCCAATAGCCTTTCTCACTCGTCTTTAGTTGATCTCAGCATTCGTTCGTTTGTGTGTGTGTCCTTGTGTTTACTAGTTCATTTATCGCCACAAGATGAACTCCGGCAACACCTCAGACTGTAGTGGGATGATACTTAGAGTTCAGGAGATAGGATTATCAAGTGAGTAAATAATTCCCATTCTGAGTGCAAATTTTCGTGCTTATGTTAAGTTCCCCTTATTAATTCTGTCTCCTTGTTGTAGTAAAACTCGCGGATTCTGTCCTCGAGTGTAAGGAGGCGACTGGATCGCAACAGACTAGTAATTCAGCCTCGCGTGTTGAGCACAAAGTCGGAATTGCCTTGTGAGTATAATTTTCTTTGTAACTTGTTCTTCTTCTTCTAGATCACCAGAAACCGATGCAAACTAAGTTAGAGGCAGAGCGGCGTACTGTTCCACTAGCATTGCTGCCACTGTGGTAGATAATTTTTTCCAGCTCCCAGCTGTAGATAACCAACAACAGCAACCTGGGACGTATAGAGAAAAAAATCCATGTGCGAGCTTTCAGTGTAACTTGACATTCAAAAAAAGTAAAATTATCTGTCTTCGTTTTACAGGAACAGCTCTACCGGACTTGGATTTGCTGGATAGGCAGCAGGAGGCTGTTCATCAGCAGATGCAGGAACAGCCTCCAGTTCATAATGAGATGACCAAGCAGAGTACTTGAAAGTTTACAAAAAGATTACCTGTCTCTGCTAGTAGTTGTAGTAGTGATATAGAAAGTTATTTGTCTCTAATAAATTGTTATATATATTTTTATTATTTATTTTATGGCCTTCATTGGACCACTGTAGTCAAAAATACAAAGTTCAAAACAAGTTTTTACACATGGATACAATTTGGTTCAACAATAACTTAACATATTTATGTAATATTATTATTAGAGGCTATTCTTATATGAAAGGTGTTTTGCTCTTCTGTCTGCCCAATATTTCTTCATTCTTTCAGATATTTTCTTTCTTTCTTCATCTGAGACCACTCTTCCTGTACGCCTTTTATTGATTTTCATTTGTAGTCTGGTTTGCGGGTCTTGCAGTATTCTGATATTCTCTGTCTTGTTTTTTAGGTCATCTACTGTAACTTGAAGTTCTCTTATATCTTCCTTAATTTCTGTGATCCATTTAATGTCGCTCTTGCTATTCCACAATTTTTGTATTATTTTTTTACTACTTCTGTTTTCTGGAGTTCTCATCAGATGTCCAAAGAATGAGATGCGTTTCTTCTTGATTGTGCTCATAACTGGTTCTATTTTCTTATATACTGTTTCATTTGATGCTATTCTCCAATGTCCATTTATTTTATACTGTTTATTTACACATGTCCTAATTATTCTTCTTTCTATTTTTAGTATTCTGTCAATTTCTACTGTATTAGTCGTTTTGAAGATAGTTTCAGCTGCATACGTTATTTCTGGTTGTGTAACTGTTTTATAGTGTTTTAATTTTCCATCTATAGATAGGTTTTTTTTGTTGTATGTAGTTTTGGTAATGTAATTTGCGTAGTTCAGTTTTTTTATTCTATTTTGCCACGATGCCTTCTCATTTAGATTGTATGTTATTATTTCGCCTAAATATTTAAATTTATCAACAATTTTGATTTCCTGTTATCCTATTGTAATTTTGTTTTCAAGTGGTGGATCAGTTAGCATAATATCCATTTTTTCAAATGATAATCTAAGGCCTACTTTCTTTGCTATTTCTTGTAGTGATTTCACTTGTTGCCTGGCTTCTTGAACGGTGTTGGCTAGGAGAGCAAGATCATCAGCGAATCCCAAGCAGTTTAAGCTAATATCATCTTTTGCACTTCCAATTCTTACCCTCTTTGGATTGTCCTAGTACCATTCTCTCATTATGTATTCCAGTGCACAGTTGAAAAGTAATGGTGATAGGCAGTCACCTAGTCTTAAGCGTGTTTTTATGAGGAATGGTTGCGCAATTTCTCCTCTAAACTTCACTTTTGATTTGGTGTTGGTTAGAGTGCGTTGTATTATTTTAATTAGTTTTGGATGGAGTCCTAGATTTCTTAAAATTTTTAATACTGAAGGTCTGTGGAGACAGTCATATGCCTTCTTAAATTCTACAAATGTTATTGCCAGAGGTTTGTTCCGCTTCTTGTAGTATGCCATAATCAATTTTAAACTAATTTTCTGCTCTGCACAGCTTGTCCATGGTCTGTAACCTCCCTGATATTCCCCTAACTCCTGTTCTAATTGCTCCTTGATTCTTTCATATAGGATCTTGGATAGAATTTTATATGTGCAATCTAGGAGAGAGATGCCTCTGTAGTTGTCTGGGTTGCTCTTATCTCCCTTTTTGTGTAGTGGGTGGATGATAGCTGTGGTCCAATGTTCGGGAAACTGTTCTGTTACCCAAATTTTTGTTAGAGCCAAGTGTAAGGAGGTCTTGACTGTGTCACTTGCATATTTCCACATTTCAACAAAAACCTGGTCTTCTCCACATGCCTTATAATTTATTTGTTCTTTAAGAATTTCTTCTAATTCTTGGAAAGTTGGAGGGTCTAGTTTGTTAGGTTTGGTTTTTATTGGCGTGTTTATGTTGATTTGTAAGGGTTCTTTGGGTTCCTCGCAATTCAGAAGTTTGTACAATGCTTTAGCCATGATTTCTGCATTTACCTTGTTGCTGTGTGTCATTCTTCCATCTTCATCTTTCAGTATTAGTGTAGGGGCCTCATATTGTTGTAGTTGTTTCCCAAAGATTTTGTAGTAGTTCCTGGAGTTGGTTTTATGATAATTACCTTCTATAGACTTTATAATATCTTTATGAAAACCTCTCCTGATTCTTCTAATATTTTGAGTGAATTTTTTTCTTTAATTTTTTATGTTGATGGCATTTTCTTCAGTTTTATGTGTTTGAAACCTTAACCATGCTTGGTGTCTATCTTTATGGAGTTTGTCACATTCTGATGTCCACCATGCATGGTTCCTTCACGGATTCCAGGGAGCTAGATTCTCTGCTTCTTTTTTAAGATTAGGCACTAGTTGTTCTAGATCATCTGTTAATTTAATGGTTTGTGTTATTTGTTGGTACTTATTATTTTTCATTAGCTGATGTGGGTCAAACCTCCTTTTTATTTTATTAGTTTTTCCGGTCCTCTTCTTTAACGGTGTGAATTTGATTTTAATTTTCACCATATAATGGTCTGAGCCTGTGTCTACTCCTCTCAGTACTTTAACATTGTGGATCTCCTTATGAAAATTTTTGTCCATACAGACATGGTCTAGCTGCCACTCGCCCTTCCTCCAGTCTGGATATTTCCATGTTTTAAGTTTACTTGGCTTCCTCTTAAAGTATGTTGATTTAGATATAAAGTTGTGTTCTCTGCAGAGTTCCACAAGTCTTTCACCGTTTTTGTTTGTAAATTTATGTGGACTCCATTTTCCAATTATATCTTTATATTTCCTTTCTTTTCCCAACTGAGCATTGAAATCTCCCTGTAAGAATTTTACATTCTTTTTATTTACTCTGTTCACAGTTTGTTCTAGAAGGTCCCAAAATTTATCTATCTCTTCCTTTGTTTTTGTTAGACAATTTTTTTCATTTGTTGGGGCATGAGCATTTATTGTTGTATAGGTTTTATTCATTGTTTTAAAGCTTAGAGCCGCAATTCTTGGTGATACTGTTTGGAAATCCGTTACTGAATCTATTATTTTTATGTTTACTAAAAACCCTGTTCCAAACTGGGGACATTGTTTCATTGCCCTCGGTCCTGGTTTCCCATTATAAATTCTGTATCCTTCTGATTCGAATGGGTCCTCTGTGGTGTTTCTCATTTGTTGGATCCCTGTTATTAAAATTTTTTGTTTATTTAGTTCATGTGTGAGCTCCTTGAGTTTTCCGGGCTGAAGTAGTGAGTTTATGTTGTGTATTGCTATATAATTTATGTGCTCATGTTTAATCTTCTTTTTGTGTTTTAATGTGCATTTGGATGGTTGCAAAAGCTCCGATTCGTTGCTGTCTTCTAGTTGACTACCCACCGAATCCGATGTAGCCTTTTCCTGCCTTTTTGAGCAGGACGGTGGAATTTTTTTCCTAAAAGACCTTTCCATTTTTGACTGTCGAAGGTTGTCAACCTTAGTTGGAGCAAACTCCGATTTACAACTCCGGTTGTTAACCGCAGAGGGTGTGTTTGGTCCGCGAGAGCTATTTTATTTCACTCGAGTCCGCCAGTAAGCCGGTGAGGACTTCCCTATCCGCCACCTGGGACGCGCCATGTAGGAGTATCACCTCTCCTCCTACTATGACAGCATAGTAGGTTCGTGGTGTTATATATATATATATTGTAGGCGAGAACATACAAAGGCGCTCATATCTAGCTCTACTGCACAATAATTATGATGACATTTTTGAGGGTGTGGTGGAGTCACCTGATCAATTGCTTATGCCTGGGAGCCTGAGCCCTGCTTATAAACATGTGATTGTCAGAATTTATTTTTCACCGTGCGAGCAGCAGTAAACAGTGTACATAACTATTCATTTTTTTATTCCTCTTCTTCTTCTTCTTCTTCTTCTACAGGGGTCGCCTCTCAACAAGATGTGTCGTGCATACCGCTGGTGGTTAAACCGTCTCCCTCATAAAGGCAGCGTCCGGGAAGGCACGCTAGTCACCACCGCTGCTGCCTTGGGCCCCGACACTGTCCCAGCCGCCGCGGCTGCCACGTCATCGCTCTGCCGTCCATGGGCCGCCCTCTCGCTGCAGCGCGATTAAGCAGTGTCTCGTCCTGCGCCTTCACGCGAGGTACAGCGGGCACCCTATGTCTACCTCGCCAGCTCCATCGACTGGTTCTACCATTCTTTGGATAGTGGCAGTTCCCTTCCCCATCCTTTTAGTGAAGGATATCGGGTCAGTGATACCATACTGCTGTTAGAGTACTCAGTGATTGCCGACGCGTTTGAGTAGCGAATCTCGTTCACCAGGATCGACAAACCGGCAGGAAGTACCGCGACCATGTTGGGTTTCTAAGCACGTGCCTTTCTGTCGTGGAAACGGAGCTCCTCAAGGTAGTCAATGATCCGCGGTATCCCCCCATTAAATGCAGTGGGGTGCTTTGCATT
Organism: Schistocerca americana; assembly: GCF_021461395.2. Classification (NCBI taxonomy): domain Eukaryota; kingdom Metazoa; phylum Arthropoda; class Insecta; order Orthoptera; family Acrididae; genus Schistocerca; species Schistocerca americana. The sequence continues at coordinate 204,362,308 of NC_060125.1, read as the reverse complement.
GAATTACCGAACCCCATCCAAAGTTGAATCTGGTGTTGAAAAGAGTCTTGATTATCTTTGGGGGCAAAATGGCTTGAGAACGCAGAGCATATCAATCACCAAGAGGTTTCGTAATCCCATCTTGATTGCTGTATTGGGCTGGTTTTCTCGCATTTGTGAGAGGGTCAGCTAAAGCACTCAGCAGAAATCTACACCTGGACATCCATACAAATGTCTTCGATCCAGTAAACGGAGGGTCTAGTTGTATCAAGCTCCCTAAGGATATAGCTGATAAGCGTGCATTCATTAATGTCGAAAATGGAAAGTATCAGGCTTGTTTTGCATGGTCAGTCCTGGCTTGCGAAAGAAAGTACAATTACAGAGATCATCGCGAGCGTTCCAGTACGTAGGTGATAATATTCATTCATGTTATAATTTTTATGGTATTGAGTTCCCCGTCAAGATCCAGGACATTTATAAATTTAGGGCGCAGAGTACCGACATATCGGTTCATGTTTGTGGCCTGGAGAAGAAAAGCATGTCAGAACAACAAGACAAGCATATCGTAGGTGGCCCCTTCCATTGATCAAAATTTTCCAGTGAGCATGAGCTGCATGTAAATATGCTGCTCTTCTCTGGAGGTGATAATTATCACAATGTTTGGACCAAAGACTAGTCCCAACTCCTTTCCTCCCAACGACCAAAATATTGTCATGTAAAATATATTTGCTTAAGGTGCCTCAATTATTTGTCATCGGACAAGTAGCGGCCCATATAGTAGAGCGTTCGTACAAGGATTTGGTACGTGTTATTATACCTACTGAGGGAAACAAATTCATAAAGCTCAAGAATGCTTACCACCAGGACCCGACGTTGAATGCCTCTTCGCTCCTGTGACCCGCTATGAAGGTGACCTTACAGCCTCACATACCACCTTTACAGAATAAAACGTAGCATATGCGGCAGTGTACCAAATTGTATCTTCATATGATTCCAGTCTTAACCGCTACAAATCTTACGTCAGGGACAGCCCTGTGGTTTGGATGCTCACTGAGCTCGAAACACTTTCATGGTGGCTTTACAGCGGTAACGACAACATGACCAAATCGAAGGATAATGAAGTTTTGTATAATAACATGATTGTTATATTTGTGCACAGCCATTACACAGAAAAACGGAAGCTCCTTGTCGGGACCACTGTCATCTTACGGGGAAATTCTGTGGTGCGTCTCACAACGTGTGCAATATGAAGTACCAGCTACCTAGACATATACCCGATTTGTTTCATAGTTTAATTGGGTATGACGCTCATTTTCCAGTTGAGAAATTGGATGGTTTCTGTTTGGAGAAAGATCAGCTCAGTGTCTTACCTGAAGGTGTCGAGAAACGCATTTCATTCTCCAAATGAATGACGCCAAGAATTAAACTCCGCTTCCTTGATACACTATGTTTTATCCAGGCACCACTCCAGAAACTTGTTGAAATTCTATCTCTGGGGGAATATGAGTATTACTCAAGCTTCATTTCCCGATAAGGAAAAGTTTCAACTTGGGACTAGGAAGAGGTTTTCCCACATGAGTCTGTGGACAGCGTGGTTAAACTCAACGAAACCAGGCTACCCAACATAAGTGCACTATTGAGCAACATCACAGGTGATAACGGGTGCAGAGTATGAGCATGCCATAAATTGAATGTTATGTGCTAAGGTCTGATCAGGGTAGATGCAGAAAACAAAGTTGGCGGTAGCCAACCGCAAGGTGGAATGCGAATATAAAGTCGGTAACTGCCAATCGCAAGGTGGAATGAATATAATATATTTGAGCTGGAGGATCTTTGATGATTAAGAGAGGCAGTCGCCCACAGGAAAAAACTCGGCATTCGCAGCTAGGTGTCCGGAGGAAGCAGACGGGTGGTGACAGCTTTAAGGCAGGATTCACGCTCGCTGTGCAGTTACACTGAACTTTGGCTTGTAAATGAGAAAAGATACATAATGTTTTCAAAAATTGTTTTCGGTAGATAATGTTTGGAGTTAGGATTTGTATGTCCAAGGTTTGACGCAGTAAGCGTTTTGTAAATTTTTTTGTAAGAGTGATTCGTGCTACAAAAATGTTGGAAATAGTAGGTTTTATGTATGACTTAAAATTTTAACAATATATATATATAAATATATTGAGATCAACACTGTGCTTAAATCTAACAGCCGGAATCATAATCCACATCCTTTGCTTGTCTTGAATATGAAAATGAATAGTAAAGTAAAGTTATCACCAATGAAAGAACGTAAATAAAAATGAGGCCTCTATGCTATTTTTTAGAGCAGTTCATGGTTTGAAATCGATTTCGGTACAACTAACGTGATCACAGCAGAGCTATATCAAATAACTTATTTTATACCTTTGCATAACTGGTATTATTCAAGTCAAGATATAATTTCATTAAGTAAACATCAGGGTGGAGAGTTAATTTTTCAGTACCATCTTAATGCCATTGCACAAACGGCATTATTCTTTTGAACTTTATTGCTGAGTCAAGTACAAGTTTCATTACTGGATAAATGGAGGAGTGCAAGAAACAAGTTCGCAAACGCAGTCGAATGCAGGTTTCTTGAATCATTAATTTGGAACGATGTTATCATTGATACTTTCACTAATTAAAAAGGAAACAATTTTGGTTACATACTTTCACTTGGCGACATCCTCTGTGGTGACGTTCTTGGATATATTTTCCGTAACTGTGGACTTTTTTTTCGAGCATTCCTTTCGCCACCACTGTTTCAGCTGTGCGCTGCATTGCTAGCTACGTAATATTGCGGTTGCTGCTACACCACTATTTCAGCTGTGTGCTGTATTTCTAGTTGCATTATACTGCGTTTGCTGCTACGTTTGTGGATATTTATTTTTAGCTGTGTTTATGCTGATGCTGATTTTATGTGTCCATTCTAAATATTTTACTTTTTGTGTACAAAATATCGTCTTGTGAATTGCGTCCATTTTGAAATATTTCCCGTCATATTGCTTGCCTCAAGATGTCCAAAACAAATCGACAGGGTGATAAAGTACAATTACATAGTTCTTCGAATTCACGTAAGCAACAACAACCGGACAATGACCTAGTTTTGTCAGCTAACCCACCTACTTCACAAAGTCATCAGGAATTTGACAACAATGCTGCGGCAAGTAATGACGCCACAGAGTCACAAAATTCCGCATCGGTTCCTCTTCTGCCTTCGGATTCTGAGAACGTAGTAAGCCAATTAGAAACTGTTTCCCATGACTCGCTCATGGCAATTAAACTTTCACAAAGCCATGTGGTTTATTCCGACAGCCAATTTCTCTTATAATATCCTTCCACAGAGAGAGAAATTCCTTTCTTCTGAGAATTCTCAAACAGTTTTTAGCAACCTTCCCCAGCAGTATGAGTTGCAACACCTAGATCGCGAGATAGCATCCCCAGTTGAAGATAGATTAGATTATGAGGGGACATGACGCAAAGCATGATGAACAATTTGCTCAATACCCATGCAGACAACTCAGAATGTGACAAAAGATTACCAGGACGATTAAACGCTTTGTGTGCTGACAATGCAAAACGTGATGAATACCTTACCGGTAACATTCAGAAATTAACCAAAACTATCGACATATTTAAAGAAGTAACTGACAATAAATTTGTCACACTATTATTTCCTAAGGCATGACAGTTCCTCTTCTTGGCTGAGCTCAGAGTTTTGTCCGTTCCTAATGCCTGTTTCTTAAGTGTCATAGTATTTTCATTCTAAATTGATATAACATTATGATTTTATTTCCATGACAATTATGTTAAAGTTGTACCATAACTACCATTATTTTAGACTACAGTAATTAGTATCCTCTTTATTGTCTCTGTCTATCGTTTATTTAAGTAACATTGTTTCCTCTTTTTCTCACAATCAATTTCCATGATTGACATTATTTCAACACTTGATAACAGATTATCATTGTGGTCTACACAAGAAACTAATGAGGTTGGTTGTTCTTTAACCGACACACCTTGTGGCATTGGTGCCCCATATCCTTGAGCTCTGTGGAACTCATTCTTTCTTTCTGAGTTCTCAGTCTACTCTTCTTTCTGTTCTAAATATATTTCTTATTTTTCTAAGAAATCTGTGTCACTGTCCTCTGATAGGGGGAAAGAAATAAGATATATACTGTCAAGTTAAAATACTTATTCAGACTTTACCAAAACCCGTATTTAAGACGGTTGTATAAAATTTGTTAAGGCATTACCTGTCAATACTTAATGTAAAGTTAACCCTGAAATGACTACTGCGATTGTACAGGTTACTGTGATCATAAATATTATATACGACTATGAATCACTTGTAAATAGAGTCTTCATGATGATTTCAATACAGCATTGTCACTGTGTATGTGAAGTTCTATTCACCTTAAAGACATACTAACCTTTATTTTGTAACAAATGTCCGCTGCATAGTATTATTATGTTGGTATACTACCTTTAGTAGGAATTTTTTTGTACATAGACTCTATAAAACTAAATACTGTTATTGCTACAGAGTATGTGCCGTTATTGATACCTTCAATACGTATAAAAAATTTTACAGCAAATGTCCACTACACACGATTGTTGTATATTACTTTTTACATTAATTTCTAGCACAATAATAATATCAATGTAACTAAGATTACGTTTCTGTCACTATGACAAACGTCCTTTAGTAAACGTTTTTAACCAAGCGTCAGACTAATCTGTCACCTGACAGGACATACGTTCTCCATCTGCGGGAATCTCATGATTGTGTTTAAGAGTCAGAGTGGACTACTACATGATATAACGAGTAGCCTTAGTCTATGTAAATATAAGTGAAACTCAGACTGAACTGTCACCTGACATAATGACCGGTCTGAGTCTACGAGAACATAATGAATGTCAGTGTGAGCTACCTTGTCACGTGAAAGGTGCACTATAACAAACTGAATATCACGACTTTAAGTGTATGTCAGTGTGCACTACCACCTGACGTAACATGTGTTCTATGACTGATAGAATATCATAATTGTAACTGAATGTCAGTGTGTGTTGTCACCTGGCTTGACATGTATTTTGCTATCAATACTACCATGGCTCAGTGTGTCCCATCGCCTGATGCCCATTCTTCTTCAGTCTTATTGTACTACTGATCACTATTAAAGTCAGTGTAACCTATCACCTGATGTGACATCTATTGTACATTTGTGGCTCAGTGTGTTTCCTCACCTGAGGCCCTATATTTTCTACAGTTTAGAATTAGAATCTGTGTAAACTGTCACCTGACGTGGCATACATTATACAATCGACATTAGTTGTGGTTCAGTGTATTTCTTCACCTGAGGCCCCACATTTTGCTGCACTTTACAATTAGACTCAGTGTCAACAATCACCTAACGTGACATGTCTTCTTAATTTACTATTGTCAATGAAACTCCACGTGTACTCTAGATATACTACAAGATAATGATTGTAACTGAAACTCAATATATGCTGTCACCTGATGTGACACACATTTTATATATAATCCTACTATTACTTAAAGTATATTATCACATTATTTCACTGGTATTAAGAGTTCTTTATCAGACATTTATGCACATTTCCGGTTCTATGATTAACTTCTAGAGGATATTTAACTATTTTATGTCACATTCTACATTTCTGTTTGGTAAAGTATGGTGTTATTTGAGATGTTTTACCTCACATTCCTATACCTCTGTTTTGTAACTTATAATACTATTTGATACACTTCTCTTAATAATCTAAATGACTAATGTCTTAGCCCTACATTTATCTGATTATGTTTTGTACATTTTGATGTTTTTTGACTCATTACAATTTGGCAATGTAGTGATATTATCTATTTTACTTCACATTCTACGTTTTTATTGGTGAATTTTGTTGCTGTGTAATACCCTTTTAATTGGAATACTATGTATGTTTTGTATTATATCTTACATTCTATTGTTTACGAAATTCGTGGGGAAATCTGTGTTAACTCCACAGATCCCCCACGAAATTCTGGTCCAGCAGACCAGGGGGCTATGAAAGGTATGTACGAAGGCCTGATCGGGGTAGATCCAGAAAATAACGTCAGTAGTTGCCAACGCATGGTGGAATGAGTATAATATATTTGATAGGAGGATCTTTGATGGTTAAGAGAGCCAGGAATGCGCAGTTAAAAACTTGGCAGTCGCAGCTTGGTGCCTGGAGGCGTGCAGAGTTTATGTTTGGCAACCGACGGTTCAGTCTCTCCAATGCAAGACGTAGTGCAGTATCCAGATCATATTACTTCGTAACTGAGGCGTAACTTAGATAAACACACAGTTGTCACTCGATTTCAGACATAGTGACAATCATCATACACTGTTGTAATAGAAAGCGTAACACAAGTAAAGCTAATGTCTGGAGGTGAATGAGTTGGATAATACTGTGTAGTAATTGCAGATTGATGTGGAGCTCTGCACAGCATATTTCTTCCTAGTTGAATTTCGAAACAGGCACTTTAACACCCTTTGATACATTTTCAATTTCCATAATCGCATGCAAGCCCCAGACATGACGCGCTTCTATACAAAAGTTTCCACATTTAATTCCACTGGGAGTTATTGTATGTGGAACTGATAAGGATGGGTAAACTTGATGTTTTCTTATCCACAGCACCTGCACTCTGTAGCTGCACTGTCACAGGGATGGTGTTCTAGGAAGGGTCATCTGTTAGTGACCAGTACCGTTCTGCATCTTGATGTTGGACCACCAGCATTTTCCGCATTTCCTCATTACAAAAAACGATGAGTGGGACGCACAACAGGAGCTCCTTGTCCTCCTCGAGCAAGTGGGCTATGTGCGCTACAGATTGAGACATGCTGGAGGTTGTTGCTGTCGCAGGTCTAGAGGTCGCTGCATGTCTTGACAAGATGGCAGCTGGGGTTGCTACAGGTCTGGACAATGCAGAGATTGGCATATTGGTACTCGACGCTGCTGGTTTGGATGCATCAAGGGCTACTGCTGAACAAATACAAGGAAACATTAGACATGGACCAATATGTGGAAACAATAATAAAAATAATAATAACCATAATAATAATAATAATGCTAACCACAGAGAAAGAGGTGATATGTGATACTTACTTCTCCATTTCTTCCTGTGGTGCAGGGCCATGTTGGATTATGACTGGTTCTTCTACTTCTTCTGCTGCTGCTTACTGACTGAGCAAGACTGAGGTCCCAGAGCTGCTGAGCTGGCCCTATAAACCCTAGAAAGACATTACCAGATGCTGCCATCCTACTGACTTAACACATGACTGGATTAAGGGCTCTTATTGGTCCCTGTCAGTATTCCCCCACCACAGACTGCCATCTTGGAATAGGTAATTGGAGGATTGAAAGCGCCCTCTGAGGGCAGTACTGTGCCCTTAGTCCAGACCTCATGGTGAACACAGTTTCCCACCACTTTCCCCCACCCCAGAGTGCCATCTTGGATACATTATGGAACGGACGATAACGCTCTCTGGTAGTGGTCCACTGTACTAGGCCTGGACCTCGTGGCAAGCACACTGTTTCCCACCATTTTCCCCACCCCACACCGCTATATTGGATTGTGTCATGAAATGGAGAACAGCACCCTCTAGTGTAGTACTGTGGACTAGGTCACTTGGACACTGGACCTCATGGCGAACACACTGGATGGCGGTAGTGCCTGAAATTGTTTAAATAATGACTGAATGCAAAATAAAGACTGATGTCCAGCACAGGCCGAGTCCTCTTCCTGCCACTTCCTACGAAAAGGAGGCAGTTGGATGACTTAAGTTACTGGAGGTAGCAGAAGTTACCGATTTTCCGGCCATTTTCTTAGATTAGTAGAGGTAGCTGTTTTGTGTTGCATTGTCCTGTTGGAATCCGAACTTCCCAACATTTTGTGGGAGAGGGAGTGGAGGAGCGTTAGGTTAGTGGAGGTAGGCCAAGTAACCTATCTGAACACCAAAATCCACCATCTTGGATAACTTCACAGCCACCTTTTTGGATGATGTCATTTGCTGTTGTCAAGTCTACAGGCCACCATCTTGGATAATGTCACTGCTGCCATCTTCGATACATGTGGGAACAATGGAGAGTGGGGTACAAAATACTTAGTCCCCCTACTGCCTGGGCCCATCAACACCCACATTGAACTGTGATGACTGGAAACATGCTGTCTGGTTGGACGATCCACATTTCAAATTCTATAGAGCGGATGGAAGTGTACGGGTATGGAGACAACCTCATGAATCCAAGGACCTTGAGAGTCATCAGAGGACTGTTTAAGCTGGTGGAGGATCTGTACTGGTGTGGGACGTGTGCAGTTTGAGTGGTATAGGACCTCTGATACATCTAGATACGACTCTGACAGATAAAACGTATGTAAGCATCCTGTTTGATCACCTGCATCCATTCATGTCCATTGTGCATTCCGACCGACTTAGGGAATTCCTGCAGAACAATGTGACACCTCATACATTCACAATTGCTGCAGAGTAGCTCCAGGAACACTCTTGTGAGTTTAAACACTTCCACTGTTCACAAAACTCCCAAGACATTAACATTATTGAGCATATGTGGGATGCCTTGCAACGTGCAGTTCGGGAGAGATCTCCACCTCGCCGTTCTCTTACGGATTTATGGACAGCTCTGCAGGATTAATGGTGTCAGTTCCCTCCAGCACTATTTCAGACATTATTCGAGTCCATGGCACGTCGTGTTACGACACATGTGCGTGGTCGTGGGGACGCTACACGTTATTAGGCAGGTGTACCACCTTCTTTGGCTCTTCATATATTTCCACTCTGGTAGTCTGAATGTGGATTTCGTTAGTAATTATAACAACATTGATCATTCGCACACACAGTCGAGCACATAGACATACAGCGATTGGCATTCAGCCGTTCGGCTTTATTCCGCTCTGCTCATATATCTTCGTCTCCTTTTGTCTGCAAGTAAATTTATTTTTAGATTGACAGGGATTCTGTTCAAAAATGGTTGAAATGGCTCTGAGCACTATGGGACTCAACTGCTGAGGTCATTAGTCCCCTAGAACTTAGAAGTAGTTAAACCTAACTAACCTAAGGACATCACAAACATCCATGCCCGAGGCAGGATTCGAAGCTGCGAACGTAGCGGTCTTGCGGTTCTAGACTGCAGCGCCTTTAACCGCACGGCCACCTCGGCCGGCCAGGGATTCTGTGACAGAGAAATGGTTCAAATGGCTCTGAGCACTATGGGACATCTGAGGTCATCAGTCCCCTAAAACTTAGAACTACTTAAACGTAACTAACCTAAGCACATCACACACATCCATGTCCGAGGCAGGATTCGAACCTGCGACCTCAGCGTCCGTTGCAGAGATCACGTTCACTATGCATACAGCCAAAAATCATCTAATGATTCATCCCAAAACTAACTTACACTGTGTTGAAAAATGCGCAAAAAGCAACAAATACGCCTTTCCTAATCACATGAATAATCGATGGACCAATGTGTACTGGATGCTAGGCAGTTTCTGAAAAAAGGTTTTATTTCTCAAGAATATGGATTTGTCACCCCCTGAAATAGCCGCACGGGGCAGATTCCCCGGTTTGTCCTCCCTTAGATCCGGGCCTGACGTCGATCATCTCGAAGAAGATTGCAAGAGTCATAGCTGTCTACACCCGCAGACGCACATGGGAGTTCAGACAGGTTTGCGCGACCATGTTGGGATAGCAACAAACGCTTCGTCCAAAGACTCACCGCGATTTTGATCACACCAGGTTCCCATAGACTCTCTGCAAGAGCCTATGAATATCTGCAAACTCTGGTATTCCGGCTAAAGAAACTCAATAACAGCCGTCTGCTCGGAACACATCTCCGCTACAGACGTCAGACTGTAGAGGCTAAATCGGGCATATTTCACGATGTCACAAAACAAATTCCTTATTTTTTCAACCTAAATAGACCGTGAAATGGAAAATGTGTTCCATTACTTATTGTACGTCTCTTCATCAACATTTACGAAGTCACCTAGTATACAAATAACGGACGAGGAAGGCACGATTGTAGGATCTAAATATCCTTTCACTGTTGTACCGTGACGGACACTGAACGAAAAAATGTGTGAGCTGTGCTTTACACGATGTACCCCGCTTCTCTGCTTGTATCCGGGAAGACACCTCGGTCTAGACAACAGAGCCGGAGGAGCGCGCCTCCCTAGGGCGCTACTTGTGCGATCCGGACTGCCTGTGGCGGGCGGGGGACAGCGAGGCGCCAGATACGCCGTTTACGGTCGCTGCATAAATTGCTTTAGGGCCCGTTTTACGGCCGTTTAGCATACGGGGACGCCACGCGCTACGCTGCTCTGCGTTCGACCCCTGATAGCGGCGCGCTGACCTGGGAGCAAGGGTCCGCCTCCACCGCCGCCCGGCATCAGAGGCCGCAGCCACACGACCGCCACAATAAACCGGCAAGGCGGCGGTCGAGGACGCCGCCGTTTCTGCCGATCTCTTGCGCTGAGCGACGCTGCCAGCCGTAGGGACCCTTGTCTCACAGATAACGCCGCCGTAACGCCGAGACGTGGCAGTCCGGCTGAGAAGCACAGGCGCTAAACGTGCGTGATGCTCTCGTAACGTTTGGGCGGGAGTGAATGTACACCACCAACCAATAACTTACCTATATCTTGATATAGACAATTGCTCGTTTACTGTTTACTTGCCATTTATATCTCCACAGTCGGTGGCGACTAGCAGCGATAATTATGCAGCTCTGTCCCCTTGCACCGAAACGACAGTAACTTGCAGAAGTCTCGGGTGTCCACCCGGTCATATTGTAAGCTCTGCACGACATTTCGGTAAACAGACTCATTGCCATCTCCAGGTGGTTCCTGATGACTGCCGTTTCGCTCCTGTCGGCGTCGTATATCCTCTGGCCGTTAACCACTCAATCACATCACTTCTGTCACTGCCAGTGCAGCTGCAGTGGCGGGTGGTGGCGGTGGTAAAGGTGAATTACACTTAAGTGCCTGGCTGGGGATTTCTTACTATTTCAGTTTCGTTCAACTCTCGAAAAGCTCGCTTCAAAAAGGACAGCTCTGTGTGAGCTCTGATTTCTCTTGTTATTATACAATGATCATTTCTTCCTAGGGAGGTGTGTCCCAAAATATTTTTGCATTCGGAAGAGAAAGTCGTCGATTGACGTTTAGTGAAAAGATATTACCGCTATGAAAAATGTATTTGTTATATAAACACATATCATATCTTTGACACTTTCCCTCTATTTCGCAGTAACAAAAAACGAGCTGCCATTCTTTGAATTTTTTGATGTCCTCCGTCATTTCTATAACGTAAGGATCTCATACCTCACAATAGTACTTCAGAAGAAAAATGGTTCAAAAGGCTCTCAGCCTTGTGGGACTTAACATCTGAGGTCATCAGTCCCCTAGAACTTAGAACTACTTAAACCTAACTAACCTAAGGACATCACACACACATCCATGCCCGAGGCAGGATTCGAACCTGCAATCAGCGGTCCTCGGCTCCAGACTGAGGCGCCTAGAACTGCTCGGCCACATCGGCCGTCATACTGCAGAACAGAAGGGACAGATGTACTGTAGGCAGTCTCTTTAATAGACCTGTTGCATCTATTAAGTGTTCTACCAATAAAAGGTAGTCTTTGATTCGCCTTCCCAATCACGTCCACTTTAAGTGGTTAGTAACTCATTCCTGGATATTTAGTTGAACTTCCAGCTATAGATTTGTGTGATATATCGTGTAACCGAAATTTAACAGATTCCTTTTACTGTTCCTGTCTATGACCTCAATATTTTCGTCATGTAGGGTAAACTGCCACTTATCACACAGTCTTGTCCAAATCATTCTTCCATTGATCTTGATCATCTGATGACTTTACCACATGGCAGATGGCTTTAGAAAAATCGAATCAGTTTCAAATTGCCTGTTGATAGCACTCATTACTTCATGACAATAAAGAACTGTTTGTGTTACACAAGGAAAATATTTCCTGAATCTGTGCTGTGTGTCAACACATCGTTTCCTTCGAGATTTCATAACGTTCGAACACAGTATATTTCCAAAATATTATTGCAAACGAAGGTAGTGATATGGGTCTGTAATTTTGCGTATCTCCCCTACTTCCTTTCTTGAGTACTAGTGCGACTTTCCAGTCTTTAGGTACGGATCTTTCGCCAGTCGAGCGGTTGAATAAGATTGTTAAGTAGGGACCTGTAATGTCAGCATACTCTAGAGACAATCTGAATGCTACGCTGTCTGTGATTTAAGATGCTTCATTACGTCGATGGTATCTATCTGTAAGTCACACATGTTGACACAAGCTCCTGATTTGTAGTCTCGAATATTTACTTCATCTTATCTCGTGAAGGAATTTTGGAAAGCCGTGTTTAGCAATTCCATTTTAGTGGCACTTTCACCGGTAGCATTACCATTGCTGGCGTGCAGTTAAGATGCATCTCACTGGTGTATTTTACATACGAGAACAATCTCTGTGCACTTTCTGCCTGATTTTGTAGTAGACTCTTGTCGTGAAAACTATTAAAAGCATTTCCCACTGAAGTACGTTTTAAATTTAGAGTTTCTGGAAACTTCACCAATCTATGGGAATTTCCGTTCTTTTAAATTTGGCAGGCCTTTTTCGTTGCTTTGCAACACTGTTTTTATCTGTTCAGTGTACCATGGTTGAGCAGTTGCGCCTCTTATAAATTTATCTGATATAAATCTCTCCGTTGATGTAAAGCCGCTTCTTTAAATTTGACAGACATCTGTTCTGTTCTTATGCAGTTCGTTTGCGAGAAAAGGAGGATGTCCCTTAGAAAGCCGTCAAGCAAATTTTTATCCGCTTTGTTAAACAGCTATATTTTCCCTGTATTTTTTTATACGTTTGGATGTAACGCTATTTACTACCACTACAATGATCTTGGGGTAAGTAATCAATGTATCCGTCATGATGTTCCCCATTTCCTCAGGATTATTTGTTGCTAAGATGTGAAAGGACAACGTTCTACGAGTTGGGACTTGGAGTGTTAGAAGCTTGAACTTGGTAGGGAAGCTAGAAAATCTGGAAAGGGAAATGCAAAGGCTCAGTCTAAATATAGTAAGGGTCTGCGAAGTGAAATGGAAAGAAGACAAGGATTTCTGGTCAGACGAGTCTGGGGTAACGTCAACAACAGCAGAAAAGATATAACGGTAGTGGGATTCGTTACGAATAGGACGGTAGGGCCGAAAGTGTGATCTGTAAACAATTCAGTGACGGGGTTGTTCTTATCAGAAACAACCACAAAGCAACACCGACAACGGTAATTCAGGTGTTCAAGCCGAAGACGTAGGCTGAAGATCAAGGGATAGCGATAGTTGTAGGAGAAGGAGTAGAAGAAAATGTTACAGGAGAATATGGGCTTGGGACAACGAATGAGAGAGGAGAACGACTAATCGGGTTCTTTAACAAATTTCAACATGTAAGAGCGAATACTCTGTTCAAGAACCACAGGAGGAGGAGGTATACTTGGATAAGGCCGGGTGATAAGCGAAGATTTGAGTTAGATTACATCAAGGTCACACACAAATTCCGAAATCAGATACCAGATTGTAAGGCGTATCAAGGAGCAGATATAGATCAGATCACAGATTAGTAATGATGAAGAGTAGGCTAGAGTTTAATAGATTTGTGAAGAAGAGTCGATACGCAAAGAAGTGGTATACGGAAGTACTAAGGAATCGTGAGATACGTTTGAAGTTCTCTAAGGCTATAGATACAGTAATAAGGAATAGCTCAGCAGGAAGTACAGTTGAAGAGGAATGGACATCTCAAAAAAGGCAATCACAGAACTTGGAAAGAAATACATAGAAACAAAGGAAGTAACTGAGAAGAAACCACAAGTAACAGAAGAATTACTTCAGTTAATCGGTGAAAGAAGGAAATATAAAAATGGTAAGGTAAATTCAGGACTACAGAAATACAATTCGCTGAGGAGTGAAATAGATAGGAGGTGCAGGGAAGCTAAGATGAAATGACTACATGAAAGATGTGAAGAAGTCGAAAAAGGAGTGATGCTCGGAAGGACTGACTCAAAATATACGAATGTCAACACAAACTTCGGTGAAAACAAGCGTGGTAACGTTACGACTGCAACGTGAATTCCTCTTTTAAATGCAGAAGAGAGAGCGGATAGGTGGAAAGATTACACTGAAGGCGTTTATGAGGGGAAAGATTTTGTTTGATGTGATAGAAGAAGAAACAGGAGTCGATTTAGAAGAGATAGGGGATCAGCAATAGAATCAGAATTTAAGAGCACTTTCTAAGGATCGAATAAGGCAAAAGGCGTAGATATTTCTAAAATCGTTAGGGGAATTGGCGAAAAAACGACTATTCACGTTATTGTGTAGAATTTATCAGTCTAGCAACGTGACATCTTAGTTTCGGAAAAATATCACCCACACAACTCCGAAGTCTGCAAGAACTGACAAATGCGAGAATTATCGTACAATCAGCTTAACTGCTCATGCATCATAGTTACGTACAAGAATAATACACAGAAGAACGGAAAAAAATGAGTATATCCTAAATGACGATCAGTTCAGACACAGGCATACAGGCACCAGAGAGGCAATTCTGATATTGCTGTTAATAATGGAAGCTACACTAAAGAAAAATCGAGATACTTCCTTAGTATTTGTCGACCTTGGAAAAGCATTCGACAATGTAAGTGGTGCAAGATGTTTCAAATTCGGAGAAAAATAGGGATAAGCTATAGGGAGAGACGGGTAATATACAATATGTACAAGAGCCAAGAGGGAATAATAAGACTGTACGAGCAAGAACGATGTGCTCGGATTAAAAAGGGTGTAAGACAGGAATATAATCTTTCGTCGATAGTGTTCAATCTGTACATCGAACAAGACATGATGGAAATAAAAGAAAGGTTCAGGAATGGAATTATAATTCTAGGTGAAAGGGCATCAATTATACGATTCACCGATGATATTGTTATCCTGAGAGACAGTGACGAAGAATTACGCGATATGCTGAATGGAATGAATAATCTTATGAGTACAGAACAAGGATTGAGCAGCAGAATAACCAATAACGGACGGAGCAAGGTGGACATCAAATGCAGACTAGCACTGGAAAAAAGAGCATTCCTGGACAAAATAAGTCAACTAGTACCAAACATAGGCCTCAATTTGCAGAGGAAATTTCTGAGAATGTATGTTTGGTGCACAGCATTGTATGGTGGTGAAACGTGTACTATGGGACGACCGGAACAGAAGGGAATTGAAGAATTTGAGATGTGGTGCTACAGACGACTTTTGAAAATTAGCTTCTCTGACAAGGTAAGGAATGAGGAGGTCCTGCGTATAATCGGAGAGGAAAGGAATATGTGGAAGAAACAGTGAAAGGAGAAGGGACAGCATCACAGGACATCCTTTAAGACATCAGGGAGTGACTTTCGTGGTACTAGAGGGGGCTTTAGAGGCCAAATCCTGTAGAGGACGACAGAGGGTGGAAAACATCCAGCTAATAATTGAGGACGTAGGTTGCAAGTGCTACTCTGATATTAAGAGGCTGGCACAGAAGAGGAAATCGTGACGGGTCGCCTCAAACCGGACAGAAGACAGATTAAAAAGAATAAGCAAACAGCTCTTAATTATTTCCTGCTGTCAAGTATAACCTCTACCTATACCAACTAACACGCTCTGCCTAGTTAAGTTTAATTGCCAGATAGACTACTTCTAACAGCAACTAATACGCCACCACTAACTGTGTTCAATCTATCCTTTGTGAGCACCGTTAGGTCGTCTGGAAAAATTTCGACTATACTCCGGCTTCAGCCAGCTTTCCACACTTATAACAGTTGGTGCTTCAGTGATTTCTATTAGCACTTTGAGGGCTGATTGTTTTCTGAAGACAACTTCGACAATTTATTACTGCAATACGTGTTGTTGCCGGGTCTACCTTTGGCCTGTGTTTGACCCGCACCTGCATTGCAGGATAGTCCATTGCATAAATACCCCACCATCAACGTAGCCGCATCCCATGTGTGAGCGACATTTTAACTATCAAGCGGAACCAGAAATCTCAGCACCCTATGGCACAAGTGGAGGATTCTTGAGCAAAGACGGTCGATAAACCGTATCAGTGTCTGGTTCAGACCCTACACTCGGCTCTGTACCTAAGGTGCGCAGTCGGTCCGTCGACCTTGCTGAAGATAGTGAACTCTGCCTTCATCTCGGGAGCAAGCACGTGTAAATATTTCACGTTATGCATGGTTACATGCTGCATAATGCATTACAACCATCTGGATTATATTGCTAATTAATGAGGTACAGAAATTTTTAGTGAGTGAGTACTATATATTTTTAAAACGATTTATACAGGGTGGTCATAAACAGTGTGAAAAACATGCGAGGGTGTCGGACGTTAGGTTGTGCTGAGAGATAACAGTTAAGAAAAAAAATATATACGTTGAGTGATTTCCGAGCTATTTAACAATGAAGTTAGGTAATCAGCTCGTCGCTTGCGCAAATTCAAGCAGCCTGCTACAGACAGTGTCACTAAACGTATTCTTCGTTTGAGTTTCTCAAACAGAACAATCGTAGCTTTTGCTCAGCTAGCGCGAATTTATCGCTTCTGAAAAAGAAACGTTTTAGCTGATAATGTGGGTTTCAATAGATTTTAACTCATGTGCCCATGGATATCTGTGCATCAACGCATTATAGTGTGAGCAAACGCTTAAGCTGTGCACGTAGCGACTTCAATGCCTAACTTCAGTGCTAAATAACTGAGAAACGGCGCAAACTGTTGAACGTTTTTGCTAACAACTGTTTCTCAGTACAACCCCACCTCCCTCCTCAACATCCACAACAGACTTTGCAACATTTTTTTATTACCCTATATAACATGTGGAATGTTGACACATACATTTTCGTGCATTATCTTGTACTTTGAAGCAGAACAAGGACTTTCAAAATCGTTCAAATGGATCTGAGCACTATGGGACTTAACATCTGAGGTCATCAGTCCATTAGAACTTTAAACTACTTAAACCTAACTAACCTAAGGACATCACACACATCCATGACCGAGGCAGGATTCGAACCTGCGAGCATAGTGGTCGCTCGGCCACCCCGGCTGGCACGAGGTCTTTACTACAGGACATGAGACACTTGCAAATGAACAGAATTTCTTCAATGTCTAAATAATTTAGCCTAGTCATGAGAATAGAAACTGAATTTAGCATATAACAGCTTCTATTTGAAAAAAAAATGGCTCTGAGCACTATGGGACTCAACTGCTGAGGTCATTAGTCCCCTAGAACTTAGAACTAATTAAACCTAACTAACCTAAGGACATCACAAACATCCATGCCCGAGGCAGGATTCGAACCTGCGACCGTAGCGGTCTTGCGGTTCCAGACTGCAGCGCCTTTAACCGCACGGCCACTTCGGCCGGCTTTCTATTTGAAAATGCGTTTAACATGTAACTGGTTGTTGATAATTTTTGAAGGACCAGAGAAAAAAACGCCGTCATTTAAAAATAAAATACCCAAATATCTTAAACTTCTAATATAGAACTGGTTAGATACGATAATCTGCGAAGTATACAAGGTGCAACGCTCTACCTTATACTGTCTCTCACTTTATGAGAGCTATTCGGCAAGTAAGGTCTGACAGATCGCGAAATGGAAACGATAGTCAAGATTCAATGAAACTTTCCACAGATTTTTTAGTAATTTCTCTAGTATGCTTCTTGATCGCGCCAAGTCGCTCTTTTCGATTCTAAACACAAACCGAAGTCATAAAGTTGCCTACAACAACAGTGTCTCCCGCCAAGTTTCGCTCCCCTCCGCAATGTTTCGCCTGACTTCATGCAATCCCACATAAAGTGTCTGTCATGCATTTCTTTATTCATGACAATTCTCGGCAGCACACTGCAGGGGTAGAGAAGATGCCTCTGAAGCGTTCTCGATGGGAAGTGTTTGGACGTGGCTCCCTCAGATGTTCATGTCTGTTCACATGAACCGCTGGGCTTTGTAGACAACATTTTGGTACAGACAACGAACTGCAGACCAGGGAATAAAAGTAGTGGAAAGCACAGGTAGTTTGCCTTCAATGACGATGGTATTGGAAAGTTGGTACAAAGTGTAAGTTGTCGTGGTCTCCTGACATTCATTGCTTACATATTCCGCCCTCACAATCACATTCCGCCCATCGAGACGCTTCTTTAGAATCCAAACTCGATACGATAAAGACAATGTTGTATGAATTCATGTAAACGATATGCAAATAACAAGTAAATCGCAAGTGCACACCGAGGTTGAAATACTCAAAGCTGGCGTACACACACGCATTCAAGACACAACGGTCACAAAAGCTTTTAGTTCTGGAAAGTCAAACCACACGCCAGGAGGCCGGTCCCTTCAAAGGACGAGTCAACCTATCTATGTCGGCTGGCGACTGCCCGTAAAGCAGACAGTGTTTGCCCGAGTGAAAGGGAAAACGACACCGTGTTTGGCTTAAAAGCAAATTCCGCTACATTGTGTGGGAGCACCCAGCCTAGACATTCTTTACAAACATAGCACGCAGTTTTAGAGGTTTTCGCAGGGAGACAGCAAACACCAAACGCCGATGCTACACATTTCCGGATGGGTCGCCTTAAACGAAACGTTATTCTCCCGTTTTAGAAGAGCAATGCTGATTGGCAGACGATATTACTGACGCATTGAGCTGAAGGAGTAATGGAAGAGACCGAAAGATATACCCCTTCACGTCTGGCTTGGAGTGGGGCCGTTCCCTTGTCGCTCTTGAAGCGAGAACACATGAGAGCGTGTGCGCTCGTACATTTACTCAAAGAGCGAGTAACAAGTCTCACCTCAGTACTTCACTGGGAGAGCACCTCTTCTGAGAGCAAATTGGAGTGTGACTCTATATTGAGTCCTCGCAGTTAAGCGTTGTTCACTGTATTGGCTGCCACACTTATTGTGCGGTGTGAACTGACGGAGTTATAGCTAAACACCTCGGAGCAAGATTTTGAGTGGTATTGCGGTGGACTGGTTATCTGACCAGTGTACCACGCCAGTAGTTAGACTAGGGGCGAATAGGAGTCCTTGACTTCATCAAGGCGTAGGGAGAGTTTGATTGGCGAAGGTCAATCCAGATAGAACGAGAGTTATCTTATTTGCAGGAGCGAGCGGCGCAGGCAGCAGTCACTACAGCTTGCGGTATTGTGTACTATAGCTCTTGCGAGCCCCATATCTCCTCCACAACAGGACACTTCACTGCATTTAACACGCAGTAGCCATGACCGTACCTAGCAACAGTGTAATGGATAATAATTCAAGTTGAGTTGGCGCGGCTCTCAGCCATTCTGCCAAGTCAGTAACAATCTTAAACTTTGTATACAAATTTCATTAGCGAATCCTATCCTTAAAAGGTAACTTCACATTTTGAAAAGAACCTGGAAATAACTTGTTCAGTTCATAACTGAAAGTGTCATTGTGATTCCTCAGAATTTTTGCAAAAAAATTATAATTTTCGTTAGTTTCATGTTTTTCTTACACTAACTAGCACTGCTCCAGTACCCAAGTACCCCACTAGTTACGTAAAAAATTTTGTGAAATTTAGTGTCATTTTCTTACAGCGAACGACTCCAGAAGATATTTATTGCTGAGAGTTTTTCAGGCATTTCTCTTTAGAACGTTAGCAGCGTCTCTCTGACTTCTGTAGTAGTGTGGGAGTGGAAATTGCATCTTGCAGGAGCCACAGGGTAAAGGGTTAATCTCAGATTAATCCGTTGCGCAGAATGACAGAATAGCATCCACACGCTCACAAAAGCTACGACAAATGCCAGAGCGTCGATTAGGTAGAAAAGTAGCTGGAACGTGTAGCAAAGTATTGAAAATAAAACATTTTTGATCTTCACTGTGCTTTCGATGTAGTGACCTTCTGGGCCTTACTTCCCTAACAGTCATCGTATTCCTTGCCTCTTTGCCAGTGGATTTGGTAGATTTCCTTTTTGCTGAGCTTTAGATCTTCCCTCGCTGAACCCAGTAGTGCAAGTTCTATGGAGATGGGCAAATTAACCTTTGACATTGTTTCTGGCGACTTTTTCTGAACTGTTGCTGACAAAGAGGATACCTTTCCTTCTGGTCTTC
Organism: Schistocerca americana; assembly: GCF_021461395.2. Classification (NCBI taxonomy): domain Eukaryota; kingdom Metazoa; phylum Arthropoda; class Insecta; order Orthoptera; family Acrididae; genus Schistocerca; species Schistocerca americana. Next base: position 204,342,111 of record NC_060125.1, on the reverse strand, counting down.
TTTATGTTCCTGCTTTTGTCTGGATGCAACGTGCCGAAATGCACGCTTTCCTTATTTGTTGCTTCCTTCTAAATGTTGTCTTCAGGTGCTTCATCTCAATAGGTGGGCTGCCTGGGTAGCAGACGGATTGCGGGCTGTGAAAATATCTGGGTAAAAAAAGATACTTGGGCAACATTTCTCCTTCTGGTGTTGCGAGATGAAAGAGGCTATAGAAATTATGGTCCAAACCGGTGCAATGAAGTAAGATTGCGACCTTCAACTGAGTCAGACGCGAAAACTGGCACTCAGTCGAGGAAGAACAGTGTTCCCTTATTGTGCGTTTCACGTTGGGCTGTGATGGTACGGCGACTGAGTAGCACAGTTCTTTAAAGGATGTTGCGACCCCCACCAACACCACCACTGACCGTTGCGGCTCCACGTACAGGGGACCATCAGATTGGGTTACACATTCCCAACCTATCAGGGTGAAACAACGACCCAAGCAATGGGCAAAAACATTTTCGTTTGTCTTAGTTTAAGGTTGCTATTTATTTTGTCAAATGACTACATTAACACTAATTCAGTTGCTTTTCAAAGTACTTTTACAGCGTAACGTTCAGGGCTGTAGCTTGTGATAATGGGAGGTTAGTCACACATGAATCCAATCCGCGCTGCAGATCGACGACCTTAGCTGATGCACTATCCAGGCTAACTGTGGCTTTTATTTGGTTTTCACGCTCATTTAGGATAATACTTGTCTGGTACTTATCTTCCGCTTCAGGAAATACGAAACATAAACATGAATATTCTATCACACACAGAACAACAGTTACGAAGATTCAGATAATTTTTCTGATGGCGGCCACATAAGGGCACTGAAATTAACCAATGATGGCAGTTGAAAATTGGTTCTAGACCAAGACTCGAACCTGGATGCTCCACTTTTCTAGAGAGGGTCCTTAACCACCTCAGTCATACGGACACACTTTCCAGCCATCCCAAATTCTCAATTCGTCATTTGCCATGTACCCCTCAGTTGCAGTGTAACCTGTATTCTCGGACATGTCCAACAGAAGATACAGCACACACACACACACATATGTGTCACATTTCTAAAGGCTTGACAGCCAAACATGATTCCTTCAGTGGGGATGCATACCAAGTTTCTTTCCCTCACATGGGAAGCAGTTCATGCAGCGAGCGAGAGTCACGCTACATTGGTGTATGACAAGTTGGTAATTTGGGTCTGCTGGAAATCATATCCTGATGGGTAAGTCAGTTAAGGTTACTGTTCTATTTAACTTAGAGCATCCGTTTTCGAGTCCCAGTCCATGATAATATTTCAACTAACTTCGTTTATTAATTTCAATGCCATACATATGGCCTTTAAATTAATAAATGTCGTAGAGAAGTGGAGCACAATTCCTTTCTTCCCTAGGTAACATGACAATGGCGACATAAAAGGTATCGAACTGGAAAGTTAATTAAAATTAAGAAAACTGAATAAATCGCAGCCAATTAATGAACGGAACAGAGGCTGACGAAAAGAAGGAGAGGTAACTTCAATAGTTTGATGATATTCACACGTACTTACCTAAGTGACTTTGATAACTTCATGCCAGAAAACAGCCTTGAGATGGTACAGGATAGTGAAAATACCAGCTGGTAGACAAAAGAAATGGTGATTGGGGCTAAACAAAATGTAAATTAATTCTCTCTTTCCTAGTGTTTTCGTGATTTAAGAAATATATTCATTTGAACGTTGTGGGACGATGCCTAGTCCAGTCGCCAGATAACCTAAGGTAAGGAAGCCCATATCTCAATCATGTACTCATTCTTTCTGTGTTATAATGTTTTAACTGCTTGTGCATCGTATTTTCTGTGGTGCAAACTGAGGATCAGCTCAGCATTGCTCGAATGGAAACCACAGTGAAAACCTGAAACGTTTTATTTGGAAGAGTCAGGTACACCTTCCACCTACTTCTCTACATAGCCGACGCTCCAACTTCGAGTGCTGTCGTAGTGTTGTATCAACTTTCCAATATCCTCGTCATAGAAAACAGCCGCCTGTGCTTTCGGCCAGTTATCTGCACTGGTCTGCGGCTCAATGTCTGCGCAAAAATTTTGTCTTCATAGCCGGCGGTTCTTGTGAGCAGAGATGAGACTCCAGGGGAGCCAATTAAATAATGTATTGTGGGTGATCTCATCTGAAACGCTGGAGGAGCGTCTTTATTGCCCCTGCAGTGTGCGGCCGAGAACTGGCGTGCTGAAGAAACTGCTGGAGAGTTGTCTTACGTGGGCTGCATGGCTCTGGCAAAATCTCGAACCAGGCCCTCCTACTTGGTGGGAGACGCTATTCCCTACACATCTTTACGTGCTCACTCTAAACTGAAAAGAGCGACGAGACACGATCGATGGGCATACTAGAGACATTGCCCAACACTTCTGTGCAAAGGTTTACAGGATTTTCCCAGTGGTTTCCCTTTCGCGACCGATCGGATATTACTTTCTGAAGAACCTTCGTAACACACAGACTGGCTGCTGTATCAGACCTATGGTTGATAATCCAGCTACTGATACGTTCCGGTCTTGCTACCCTTCCTGTAACGCAAGGTAGCGCACTGTGCACTAATCAATACGTCTGGATCATATGAATAAAATATTTAGAATATGAAACACAATGATATGGGGATAAATTGAAGCTGAAAGTTAGACAAAGAGTCTTTGATTTATATAGCATCTTTATCTGGATCACCAATAAATATCTGTTTAATAGAGAAAAGGCCAAATTTGATATACTTGAGATAATTCTAGTAATTAGTTATGTGGCTACCACTTCTTAGTTAACTAGCCTGTTACTCTTGTAAAGTCTAACTCCTGAAGATCCCTAAATGCTGACTTAGATTATGGAACTACAGTTCATTAATGCCTGTTGTATATTATTGTTCAACATCCTCAAGTGAACCGAGAAAAACGGAATTAAAGATAGCGCGTTATGTTTGTTGGACACACTGCTGGGTATGTCGCAGAACCGAAAACATTAACAAGACATCCACTGTAGGATTATGTATGTTCCACGCCACTTCGAAATCTTCTGTCCATCGCTAGGTCAGGTTTTTTTGCAGCAGAATCAACAGCGACTCGGTTTTCAGCGACTGATTTGGCACAAATCGCCTAATAAATGGACCAAGTCTGAGAAACAATTTCGAATGCCTGTTAGTGGTAGATAATGTGATTTTTTTACGAATCTTTTCGGAGCCGAGCAGAATCCCTTTTGAACCTTCAAACCTTATTGTTTCAAAACCAAAGTGAGTCTTACGGTGATAAGGTGTTACTACAGATTCACGAAATGTCTCCAGTACATGGACCAAGAATAAAACATGTTCATCCGATGTTGACGTACCAATTAGCAGATCACTGACCATAATGTGGCGTGGCTTCATAGGGCACGCCAAAGCAAATAGTCTAACATAGAAATAAATATATCTGAGTTTACACTTTGTCCAAATGCCAGGACTTTAAACTGATTTCTATGTCCAGCACACGAAAACGCTGTGTACTTCCTGCAAAATTGTCCGAGTCCTGCTTACCAGAATGAGGCTCTCAAATCTATAATAGAGACGTATCTAATGTCATTGATTTTTTGTTTTAGTTCTTCTATATCCTTCTGATGCCATAATACTGACCGAGCGGGGTGGCGCAGTGGTTTGACACTGGACTCGCATTCGGGAGGACGACGGTTAAATCCCGCGTCCGGCCATCCTGATTTAGGTTTTCCGTGATTTCCCAAAATCGCTCCAGGCAAATGCCGGGATGGTTCCTCTGAAAGGGCACGGCCGACTTCCTTCCCCATCCTTCCCTAATCCGATGAGACCGATGACCACGCTGTCTGGTCTCCTTCCCCAAACCAACCAACCATTATACTGGAATTATGATGTTGTTCATCACCTGGGCAAGGAGTAACAAGCGAATATTCCTGCTGGCTTTGCGCACCATGAGGAGTGGCCTGCAGTACGGAATATTGATGGGTTTGATGACTTCCCATTTATTCACACAATTTATCTTCTCTCCCACTACTTATGTTAGTTCCCAGGGGCCAAACAATATCTCTGACAATATTCAAACGTGAATGAACATCAATATCACTCTTATGTCGTTGGTTTACTACTGGTTTCTCTTAAAAAGAAATGGAATAATCGGTTAGAAGTCTTTCTAACTCAGTCCACATATCAGACGTTAAATGCCGTGGTTTCTTTAGTTTCTCCAGCATCTGGTTTCGTAGCTGTAGAACAAGATCCTCTTGATTAGAACAAATCGGATATTTATGACGGTTATCCATAATTAAAAATATAGGCACCTCTCAGCAGTACCTCTGGTGTTTACCCTCGCTGCTTAATGGGTCTACTTGGATCTCCTTTCCATCAATCCTTTTTGAGAAATCGAATCTACCGTCCTTCTCACATATTGTCTCCAAGCCTAAGATACAATCGACTATCAACTTATTGATTACTAAAAACTCACATGAGAGAGCAGCTTCTCCTAGTTCATATTCAATATCGTTCTCATCCTTAATTATTGGGATTTATGTCGCTCAGCTACAGTTAATCTACAATTATTAACGGGTAACACAGGCATTGGATGAGTTTTCGTTAGATCCATTGTTTTGATTACTACTGGCATCATTGTCACTATAGTTATTTGATTGTGGATACTGCTGCTGGTTACCATACTGATCATTGTCAGCAGTATCATTGTGTGTACACCCATTTGAGTTGCTGGAGCCTGGTGAACCTCCATTCCCTTGTGTATATTTCGCTTTACAATTCTGTTGGAGTAGGTCTATCGAATCTAAAGTCGACATAAAATCTTCAACATTATTTTCTTTCGTGTGAATGAGTTTTTCACTAGTTTCAAGTGATAGTCGGAGTTTGAAAATTCACGCAAGATATTTCTGTGTGATGGGCTCACCCGAGTAGCACGATTTATTAATGTAATTCACGAAGTATCGCCTTGAATTTCCACTCTTACAAGAAAGAGCTTGGGATTAAATACTTCATGAGCCTTTGCTGTACACCCGTTGACCAATACTTTGCAAGAAATACACATTCAACCTCCTTATACATTTAACATAATTGCATCACTGCGGTTGCCCATAACAAGGTATCAGTATGAAAATAAACTGTCACCTAACTAATAATGAGATACTCAGACCATGGTCGTGGCATCACTTCTCTAAATCCTCTTGTGAACATAATTGGATTTAAAGATTTTTTCCGGGAAGAACGGCCAGAACAGCCTGTGTTTCAACAGCCTTCCTTCTATTAACATAGCTGAGTGTAAGTTTGTAGGCGACCACACACTATGTGCTGCAATCGTTCACTGTTGGGACGACATCTTATAAGAGCGTCCATTGTTGTTGTTCGATATAGTGCTACATGGCTGTAGCATGTCAACAGTGTTAATTACACAATAAGAATTTTTCATTGCTAGTTGGATCTCCTCTATAATCTTAGAGACGGTTTTGACTGATTACGCTGTTCGTTTGTGCCACTGCATAAAATCTGAGCCTATTTGTTCCTTTACCTGTTCTCATTCGTGTACTGTTCGTTTGAAGATAAGTCTGCAATCGTTAAATTAGACACAACTTCATCAACGGAATATTGTACATATTTCGCAACCAACTTTTCCTTGTGATGGCTGGGTGTTGTGTGCTGTCCTTAGGTTAGTTAGGTTTAAGTAGTTCTAAGTTCTAGGGGACTGACGACCATAGATGTTAAGTCCCATAGTGCTCAGAGCCATTTTTGAACCAACTTTTCCTTCAACAGCTTACTCCTCTAGCTTCGATGAAAATTGAACTCGACGTTCATCAAAATGACTTGTTCAGTAAAGGACTCAAAATCTTGTTTGTCACCATATTCTCTACCTTTTGTCAGAAAGCCGAGTCTAATTTCTGACTGGGATTGCTGGGTACAACCTTTTTTTGTTGATGAACCATACTGGATTGTTGTGCGGCAACACTTTCGACTTTCCTTCGCAACTAAGATTACTGACCGAGCGAGGTGGCGCAGTGTTTACACTAGACTCGGATTTGTGTGGACGTCGGATCAAAATCCGGTCCGGTCATCCTGATTTAGGTTTTCCATGATTTCTCTAACTCGCTGCAGACAAATGCAGGTATGGTTCCATTGACAGGGCACGGGTGACTTCCTCCCTCATCCTTCACTAATCCGATGGGACCGATGACCTCGCTGTTTGGTCCCTTCTCCCAAATCAGCCAACCAACAAATCAGATTCCTGTCTTAACTGTTGAAAGATCTCGGCTAGCGGGTCCATGGTAGCTTGTGATACCCAAGCTGCCTCACCTTTCATAGCAATACTAGTAAGGATTCGGATTTTCGTCTCTTGTCTGCTCTACATTTCGGACCAAAACATAATATCCACGCACTAATAGCTAATATCTTCTCTAATTGTTCACAGCGATTGTTATTAATAAGCATCTTCTCACCTTCCAAACACCAAGGTACAGACACTTTATTTGGCACAGAGCACAGTAGATTAGATTAACTACCCGTGAATTGATAGATCTGTTGTATAAAAAGTAAACCAGTTACTGAGAAGCTAGTACAGACGGAATATAGTGAGAGAATGACAAAAGTTTCTAGTCTGAACTTCTGTTCTACAGTAGACTGGTCTCATGGGTAACCAACCAGCTGCTCAGCTTTACGCCATCTCTCCAACTAGGCGATTGCTGCATAGTAAAAAACACAAATATAAATTAATTATGGCACTTGCACTAGTAATACACAGTGCTTAAATATATACCAGACAGAATCAATCCTAACCCCTCTTTATGATCTCCTCTATTGTGGCAGCCATTAAGGCAGCTATTTGACAGTGAAAAGGCAATTTTGATTCACTTGAGATAATTCTCGTAATTTGGTAAATTCCAACCGGCATTTAGTAGCTGGCCTATTAATCTTGTCAAATCTAGCTCAGTGAGTCCAGTAAATGTTGATAAGGTTAATAAATTACAATTCATTAAAGTCTGTTGTATAGATTTGTTGAAGTTCTTATAGCGAACGGGGAGAAAATGAATTAAAGAAAGATCTAATTTGATAGTTGTTTATTTGTGTTGGAAACGCTGCTAGGTATCTCGTAGAGCAGAAAATGTTAACAAGACGTTGACCGTAGCATTCCGTATGCTACACGACACTGGAGCTACAATTATTTGAGACGCTGGAACTGGAAAAAGGATTCAGCGGAGCACATAAGACAAACTGGAGTTTACCATACAATGCAATGTCTACTCCACGGAGTAATGATCACTGGAATGCGTAAGTTGAAAATTTATAGTTAATGTAGTGACTGTAACAGAAGAAATACTTCCATATATCCACATCAAAAAAAGTTTTGCATCACCTCGGGTCCCAGAGTTGCGGCACCTGTACATAAAAATTGTAATAGAAATCAACATATGCATAGTTTTCGACCTTTCTATTGCTCATGAAAACAACACAATGCATGTTGCACCACCATTCAGCGAGACTTTCAGAGGTGGTGGTCCAGATTGCTGTAGACACCGGTACCTCTGATACCCACTAGCACGTCCTCTTGCATTGAGGCATGCCTGTGTTCGTTATGGCATACTATCCACAAGTTCATCAAGGTACTGTGGATCCAGATTGTCCCATTCCTCAACGGCGATTCGCCTTAGATTCCTCAGAGTGATTGGTGGGTCACGTCGTCCATAAACAGCCCTTTTCAATCTATCCCAGACAAATTCAGTAGGGTTCACGTCTGGAGAACATGCTGGCCGCTCTGATCGAGCGATGCATTTATCCTTAAGGACGTCATTCACAATATGTGCACGATGAGGACGCGAACTGCCGTCCACGAAGACGAATGAGTCGCCAATACGCTGTCGATATGGTTGCACTATCGGTCGGAGGATGACGTTCACATATCGTACAGCTGTTACGGCGCCTTCCATGAGCACCAGCGTCGTACATCGGCCGCACATAATGCCACCCCAGAACAGCAGAGAACCTCCACCTTGCTGCACCCGATGGGCAGGGTGTCTAAAGCGTTAGCCTGATCGGGTTGACTCCAGACACGTATCCGACGATTGTCTGGTTGAAGGCATATGCCACACTCATCGGAAAAGAGAACATGATGCCAATCCTGAGCGGTCCGTTTGGCACGTTGTTGGGCCCATCTGTACGGCACTGCATGGTGTCGTGGTTGCAAAGACAGAGCTCGCCATGGACGTCGGGAGTGAAGTTGCACATCATGCAGCCTGTTGCGCCCAGTTTGAGTCGTAACACGACGTCCTGTGGCTGCTCGAAAAGCATTATTCAACACGATGGCTTTGCTGTCAGGGTTCCTCCGAGCCATAATTCGAAGGTAGCGGACATCCACTGCAGTAGCAGCCCTTGGGCGGACTCAGCGAGGCATTTCATCGACAGTTCTTGTCTCTATGTATCTCCTCCTTGTCCTAACAAAATCGCATTGGTTCACTCCGAGACGCCTGGGCACTCCCCTTGTTGTTTACTTCTTTGGGCGGACTTAGCGACATCTCTGAACAGTAAAAGGGACTGTGTCTGTGATATAATATCCACAGTCAACCTCTGTATTCAGGAGTTCTGGGAACCGGGATGACGCAAAACTTTTTTGATGTATGTATAAAGCCAGACCTCAAGCAGGCTCGAACTGACGATCAATGCTGACGCGTTATATCTCAGTAGGTTTTGTCAAAATTGAGCATTTTACTTAGCTCAATATCTTGCATTTATTCACAGAAAAACGTTTGCTAGCTATCCAAACAATTTTACACCTACAGAACGCCGTAGCCAAATCAAAAACAAACGTAAAAGCATAAGCAATTCTTCTCGTTACATACAAAGAATCGTAAACAAACTAGCATCCCCGAGCAATGTGGCTCTCGTAAGAGCTTAAAAATATTGCTATTGCTGCTTGTGACTAAATCGCAGTTGGAAAAACGTATTTAGTTTCGTAGGTGGACGTGCTGTATTAATACTACTTGACGTCAACACACTTTAATTTAGACAAATTACTATGTATACATCGCGTTATGGTATTGGATCCATTATACCGAACGGAAATTCGAAAAATACGCAGAGCATTCCTGTTTCCAAAAAGCGTTGTTAAACTGTTGTACACTAATACAGGGCGTATTCGCTGACGTCACTTATTGGAGAACAATGTCACTCCTTTTCTGCTCATATCTTTTGACCTTTTGGAGAAGAGCAATCTCCTTTTATAGAAACAGTCGTAGATTTCGTAAAATGAGATAGCAGATAACTCACCTAAAATGACATGTCCCTTGATTTATGGAAGTAATTTGATACGGTTCCACATATCAGCCTCAGTTAACGAAAAAGACAATTGCAGAGATTCTGAGCATTTATGTGAATAATTCAGCGTGTACATCTAGCGGAGCTACGTTTATAGGTATGGTCGAATTCTCAAGTAACCCTTGTTAGCTTTATAGGACACTTATCGCTCTACATGGCAACAAATAATATGGAAAATAGATTTGGAACCTTCGTACTGCTGCTCTGTGTGATGCAGTTTAGTATGGGAAAGTCGCGCGGCAAAAATTTAGTGAAGTGCACGAAAAACTACACATGTGCAACGCTTTGCACTGTAAGGGAGTCAAATGAAAACGAGACGACGGAAAAAAGTAAGTAAACTGTTCATTATTTCAAAAGTAATCGCCATAACAGTTAACACATCTATTCCATTGTGATGTACGACGGTCAATGCATTCAAAGAGAAACGCTTCCGGTTGCCTACAAAACCATGTTCGTACGTTGGTGTGCATGAGGCAAATCGACGGCCACGAATGTCGTTTCTCAGCGCTCCAAAAATCTTAAAATCAAATAGGGAATGATCGGAACTGTTTGGTGGATATGTAACGGCGTTATAGAGAAACTTCTGCATGGTAGTCTCAACAGTTTTGGCAAAATGTGAGTCCGCCTGCACATCCTCCGAATATTCATAATCTCTCCTTACACGATTTCCATATTCTTGGAGCCCTGAAGGCAGACATTCGTGGTCGTAGATTTGCGTCGAACTAAGAGTGTGCCCCTGCTCCATGAAGGCATTGTCCGTCTTGTCTCACAGTGGGATAAGTATATTAACAATTACAGCAATTACTTTTGAAGTAACAAACAGTTTCCTTATGTCTGTCTGTTTTTCATTTGACTTTCCCTCATAGGAATGGCTGTTGACCCTCAACGTAAAGAAACTAATACCCAGTACAGAAGAATATTACTGTTTTAGTACTCTCTCGGCGATACGCTCCGAAAACAGCTCAACTTTAAAACATCTAGGAATATTCATCTAGTGTAACCTAAAGTGGAAGGACTATTTTAAAACTGTTGTAGGAAAAGAAGATTCCAGGCTAGGATTAAATGAAAGAATATAAAATAAATGTAACTCCTCGAAAAAAATATAAAGGTTATGACAGCCATTCGAGTAGTTCTTCAGTACCGCTTCTCAGTTTGGAAACTTCACGAGATGGGACTGAAATGAACCAACACATAAGAGATCACCTGGTTACCATTGGAACAGCCAAGATTTTGTACTTCATATGGGGCGATTAAGAAAAATTAGGATAGACAAGTTTGAACAGGAACTGGTTTAAACTTCGGGCGTTTAGTTTCGTGTACACGGCGTAAATGGACGTCTATCAAAGACGCCGGCCTTTGCCTGCAGAAACGGTTGCCAAAGAGTGGCACGCTCTCCTCACCAAATGATGCGTGATTTCTACATGATCCTCGTAGGAACGGCAGGAGCCGTTAGAATTTTCAGCAAAGGGATGGAAGTAAACCTTCTAAGTCTTGGGTTTCATTATTGGGACGATGGACAGGCAATTCGAATCGATGCAAATGCAGAGGAAAAGGTGACTTGCTTAGGTCGTTTTAGTTCAGTGTACCTAATTCCGTACAGGAGTCTAAATTCTGTTGTTCGCCTTTGCATTGGGGAGCTTACGGTTTTGTGATATAGTGTCTTTAATTGTTCTTTCAGAGTAAATGAATTCTGCCAACTCCAGATATTGTTTTCCTCCTGTAAACCACATCGAATGAGTAGGTAAACTTTCAATTAATATCGTTAGGCACTGTATGGACACTGATTGCATTATCTTATGCTTTGTAAGGCTGTGTAAAATTGTGCAACGTATTTAACATTGAAGTTCTTACAGAATTGTTTTGCATGGACTGATGCGATCTTCGTCGAGAATCCGCTGGTACTGCAGTACATACATACATATATATTATACAAGTGTATTTATATATGTGTGTATGTTCGGCTTCGCACCTTAAACCCCTTGACTGAATTCAACCTAACTTGGTACACATATCTATTACTGTCAGGCAACAATCACTGTGAGGTAAGAACCACCTACCCATAATAGTTCAGGAGATATGACCTCGTAAACACTGACATGAGTGAAAAGCTGCCACATGGTGCATGACGTTTAAATTGGTCACTTCTTTGCTACTGACTGTATTCGCAATAGATTTTGCAGACAGTATCCACAAGTCCCTCAGAAGTCCTTATAGAAATATATCATTGTATGACACACAGATCATAAGATACGACGGTATAAATACTGAGGTGTGAGAATGATTGCCGTATCATACTTGATGCTTAAATTTCTTACATCTTTGTCACTAACTCTTTTCGCATAATTCTTTGCAGACAGTATGCACATAGACTGCTGAAAGTCCTTACAAAGTTATGTCATTGTATTGTACATATAGCGGGAGATACGAGGTCCTAAATGTTGAGATGCGCGAATAACTGCCGTATCATGTGTGACGCTTAAATTTATTTCGTTTTTGTTACTAACTGTATTCGCTATATATTTCGCAGACAGTATCCACGTATGATGCTGAATGTACCTACAGAACATATCACTGCACGACACATAGTTCAACAGAGAAGACGCCATAAACACTAAGATGAGTAAAAAAATGACGCGCCATGCATGGACTCTTTATACATTTATTCTTCACTAATACGACATTCTTACACTCGAGTCGACTTAAGGAAATCACTGAAAACTGGAAGTGCTTCTGACAGCTTACAATTAGGAAGTGCAAACGGTTGTAGCCAAAAAAAAAAAAAAAAAAAAAAAAAAAAAAAAAAAAAAAAAAAAAAAAAAACCATCCTTCTATAGATCTATGACAAGGTGTTCTCGTAGACACTGTACTTACAAATTTGCACATTATGGACAATTCTTTGTACGACAGTTTCAGAATACATGGAAATGAATTTTTCGATAATTCTCTACAAAGACAGACAATTTCAGGTTAAACGGACATCTAGTTCCAATTGTAGGTTCCAGAGCCGACCAAAATTTGGTTTTCAGTACTTCACATAATTATTTATCGAAATTAAAAGTTAGAAATGATGTCAGTACCTACTTATTAAGACGTATTACCTTACGTTAAACGTTAAAAACAATAAGTCTACTGTTAAAGGTTGAAGGCAATAAGTGGAGTATAAAAGTCAGAATCTGTGTCTATTCCCTGAGAAATGTAACTCAATGGGTGCAAGCAACCAAGACTATATTCATCCGCTGTCTGATAATAGGCGCGCATGCGACCTACAACAAACTTTAAACATGATTTAAAACCATTTCTAAGGCTTTTCTTGAATACAGGCGCAAAATATAATCAAAGAGAAACGGTCTATTGCTATACAGTTTTGATTTTAACTTGTTCACATACGGGTTTATGGGTCCGAAAATAATGAAGCGAACTTCATTAGAGTTTTGAGTCTTCATCCATAACAGTTTTCCATGCTTAATGTCAAATATTTATTTAACACACGAACTCATTTTAAAGTAATTAGACGTTTCAGGATGTTTTATACATGGGTATTCGATTGTTTAGAGAAACTGGTATCTGTGGGTGGTGGAGGGGGTTGTGGGGAAGCGGTGTTTCCAGATCGTACTAGAGGGGCATTCGCACTATATTTCAAACACCAACTATAAACATTTGGGAGAGGAGTACAGAGCATGAAAGCAGGTTTTGGTCGTACATGATATATAAACAGCGTTCCACTTTATGTTTTCGTCTGTCGTAGCTGAAACTTCTGGGACATAAACTCTTACGTAGAATAGATCCTCTTTTAAGTAAGAGTGGGTTTATGTCTGAATAGGAAATAGATCATTATATTTTGACTAAAGTTCAGTCTTGATCACTCGATTTATATTTCAATGACATAGGTAACCGGTTTCGGTTATTTTTACATAACCATCATCAGATTCATGGCTCCCTTAGGATGGTAGGCGGAGCTCTCCTCAGCTGCTACGAAGCTGACTTCGTAGCAGCTGAGGAGAGCTCCGCCTACCATCCTAAGGGAGCCATGGGTCTGATGATGGTTATGTAAAAATAACCGAAACCGGTTACCTATGTCATTGAAACATAAATGGTGTGATCAAGACTGAACTTTAGTCAAAATATAATAATCTGTTGATCACTGTATTACAAAAATGTTTACCAAAATTGTAGGAAATAGATCGCTGAGAAATTTCGATAAATTCTCCTATCTGTCAGTGAAAGTGACCTGATGCACATCCACGTTTATTAATGGCTTTAAGATTTTTTAATCGTTTACTTGTGGGTCTAGCGTTCGCAATTGTTCTCAAATAACTGAAAATTATTTTGTGGAACCGTTCTGTCCTAAACGAATTCTAGAACTGCAAAATATATTAATTTTACGTAGAGTATTCTCGGTGTCTGCTGCATTAATTCTTCTTGATAATCCGTTTATCAATCAACGAGAAGCTTATACTTTCCAAACCTGTCTACTTCATGCAATGGGAAAAGTTTGAAACTTACCTCATTTCGAGATATTGTTACTGGAGGATGGAACTGAGTTGCTCACGGCCCATCCCAGTACAATGACTCTTTAATTTAGTTGACAGGCTCTGGTACAAGATTTGCTATTACGAAGACTGCAGGCGAGTAGACTGCCGAAACCAGATCTACGTTCTTTTTTTTCTGTAATGGGCTATGTGTTCTAAAAGATGCGTCAACTTTTGTGGTACTCATTGACTTGTACATGACCGTATGCAGATGCGTTCTTTCACACTGTCAGATGCGCACTTCTTCGTTCTTTTGTATAGATCAGATAGCAGTAACACTGATTTCTTTTGGGCTTAGAAATTTCACGCAGGTAGTTATTGATTTTCAATGTCCGTGTTACACGGCACATGTTAATAGTCAGATACCTGAAGTTCTGTTACGTAGCATTCATTGTGAGAAAAACGCATTTCAGTTTGAAGTGAGTGCTTATTATCTATTACAGAAGCAACAAAGGAAGAGCACATCATCTAGCATTAATACAGGAGATACAGATCCACAGAATATGGATATACTTCACCTTGTGATTATTTAGTAAAAGTACAAGATTTACAGTACTTTTCATCGAACTCCAACAGCAGGATGAATACGGCTATCGCAATGCATCACTGAACTTTTTATTGAACAATTACGAGAAAGTGCGTTCCAAGAAGGGTGAGGCTCTGCGTGAATTCTGTTTACGTCCATCTCGTGTAATAAAAAAATAAAAAATATCATGTGGCACGGCGGCCTTCTTTTCTTTTTATTATACGAGATGAATGTACGTGGAATTAATATGCTACATGACTCTTCTTGGAATTTACCCTCTCGTAACTTGTGCAATAAACATCTCAGTGATGCATTGCAATTGTCACCTTGAGTTTGCTGTTGGAGTTATATAAAAATCTCAGTAACGCTTGCGATAGCTACGGTAAAAATGAGAGAAATAAAAGTTCATACAGAGTCATACAGACATCATTCTTTCCACACACCTTTCGCTAATAGAGCAGTAGAGGAGTCAAAAGAAAGAAATAATGGCAGTGGCCTCTGAAACACACCGGAAGGTAGCTTGCGGGCTGTAAATATAGAAATCTTCTCATTCAGGAATGTAAATGCAGTATATTAACTACAGACAGAAATCATTCAGTGACATGAGCCTAGAAGAATTAAATTAAGAAAGAAAGCTATCGTCGTCAACTAATTTAGGAGAAAAAAAACTAGTTGGTGTTAATCGTGAATGTTGTTGATGTGGTGATCTTCATTCCGGAGAATGGATTCATGCAGGTTTCCATGCTACTATATCCTGTACACGCTCATCGTCTGCGAATAACTACAGCAACCTACACCTTTCTGAATGTGCTTACTTTATTCATCTCTGGGTCTCCCTCTACGATTTTTACCTCCACACTTCCCTCCACTACTAAACTGGTGTTCTGTTTTAATTTCAAAATGTGTCCTCTCAAACGATCCTACCATTTGCTCAAGTTGACCCATAAATTTGTTCTTGCCTTCCCAACTCTATTCAGTACTTACGCAATAATTACGTGATCCCCCCATCTAATCTTCAGCATTCTTCTGTAGCACAACATGTCGAAAGCTACTATTCTCTTTTCGTCTAAACTATTTATCGTGCATGTATCAACTACATATATGCTACTGAAATAAATCGGTTAAAATTACTGTGACAGCCAAAAGACATAAAAAGCAAATTTTCCATCAACTAAACGCAATAGGTATAATTAACACCACACAATATTGAATGCCAATATTATATACATAAGGTCAAATTCCGAAAGTTTTCAAAGGCGTTACCCACTGCTTTACTGTGACATGCCTAACTGCAGTTCGCTAGGTCGCATGGGGCGAAGTGCGAGACGGTCTCCACTCGTGCGATCGGTATGAATGAAACGCTTGCATGTTTTAAGGGGATATGAACAGCTGACAACAGCGACATACGCGGGTCGCCATGTGTGATGGCGCAAAAACGCCGCCAGCCTGTGCCGTTGTTGACAACGTGTAGCGCTAATTGCATACGCAAACACGACGCGGTAGCAGAACACGCGGCTTCCTGCGCTCGACGTTGGTGATACGGAAATAGTTCACCGGGAACAGAACTCTGGTCACCGAGGCAGAAAAACGTGTTCTGTACGCAAATAATGTTGGCAAACGCGCGTCGTCATCGTAACCGCAGAGCCCGCGATTAATGCGTTGAAAACTCAAAACTGCACAAACGGGATATCACGTTTACACTGTCATTTCAGGAACGGTCATAACCTTCACTGGACTTTTTTCTCGCAGTATTGCAGTATCAGCTTTTGTGAGCGGTACCACTTGTGGTGACTCAGGTATTTGTGCATTGAATTTCTCGATCTCTACAAGTCACTAGACATATCTCTTTTTTCTATCGTATACCGATATACGTATATATTTATCGCGGGAAAGTTCTGTAGGCTTTTAAGCTGATATACACAGGGCCTCTCGTGAGGATTTACGAAATATTCCAGACAACAAACGTGGTTCATAGGAACAGCTAGAAAGTAAAGGGTAGAATTTGTGTTATGTATTTTCCACATTTTGGATGAATGTACACTGAAGAGCGAAAGAAACTGGTACACCTTCTTAATATCATGTTGCTCCCCCGCGAGCACGCTGAAATAACGCAACGCGACGTGGCACAGACTCGACAAATGTCTGAAGTAGTGCTCGAGGGAAATGACACCGTAATTTCTCTTCTGAACAGCTCGTAGCAAGGCGTCCCAGATGCTCAATAATGTTCATGTCTGGTCAGTTTGTGGACAGCGGAAGTGTTTAAAGTCGGAAGAGTGTTCCGGAGCCACTCTGTAGCAGTTCTAGACTTGTGGCTTGTCGCATTGTCCTACTGGAATTGCCCAAGTCCGTCGGAAAGCACAATGGACATGAATGGATGGAGGTGACCAGACAGGATGATTACGTACGTGTCACTTGTCACAGTCATATCTAAACGTATCAGGAGTTCCATACCACTCCAACTGCACACGCCTCCACCAGCTTGAACAGTCCTCTGCTGACATGCCGGGTCCATGGGTTAATGAGGTTGTCTTCAAACCCATACACGTCCATCCCATACAGTTTGAAACGATACTCGTTTGGCCAGGCAACACGTTTCCAGTCATCAATGTCGGCGTTGACGGGCCCAAGCGAGACGTAAAGCTTTGTGTCGTGCAGTCATCAAAGGTACACGAGTGGGCCTTCGGCTTAGAAAGCCCATATCAATTATGTTTCGTTGAATGTTTCGCATTTGGACACTTGCGGATGGCCCAGTATAGAAATCTGTAGTAATTTGTGGAGGGGTTGCACTTATGTCACTTTGAACGATTCTCTTCAGTCGTCGTTGGTCCCGTTTTTGCAAGATCTTTTTTCCGCCTCAGCGATGTGAGAGATTTGAAGTTTTACCGGATTCCCGACATTCACGATACACTCTTGAAATGGTCGTACGGGAATATCACCACTTCACGCTATCTCGGAGATGATGTTTCCCATCACACGTGCGCCGACTATAACACCACTTTCAAAGTCACTTACATTCTGATAACCTGCCATTGTAGCAGCAGTAATTGATATAACAAATGCGCCAGACACTTGTCTTATGTAGGCTTTGTCGGCCGCGCGGAGTTTGAGGCGCCCTGCCACTGATTGTGCGGCCCCTCCCTTCGGAGATGCGAGTCCTCCCTCGGGTATGGGAGTGTGAGTGTTGTTCCTAGCACAGGTTAGTTTAAGTAGTGTGTAAGTCTAGGGACCGATGACTTCAGCAGTTTGGTCCCTTGGAATTCACTCACTTTTGAACATTTAGGCTTTGCC
The DNA here is from genome assembly GCF_021461395.2 of Schistocerca americana. Taxonomy (NCBI): domain Eukaryota; kingdom Metazoa; phylum Arthropoda; class Insecta; order Orthoptera; family Acrididae; genus Schistocerca; species Schistocerca americana. The sequence continues at coordinate 204,324,415 of NC_060125.1, read as the reverse complement.
CACCGCAACGCCACATTCTGCCTGTTTATATATCTCCGTATTTGAATACGCATGCCTATACCAGTTTCTTTTGCCCTTCAGTGTAGAATATTTTCACATAAAAGAAGACAGCAAAGATTCCTAAACCTTATATCACTGTACTTGTCTCCCCAAAGCTCCTCGAAGTATCCAATGCAGTATTTTGTCGAAAGCGAAAGTATCTAATCATGCCGGTATCTTTTACTAGAATACTTTGAACAGTTTCCGACTGACACCAAACTTCATGAAAGTGAGGGGTGAGCGGTTCTAAGTATCAGATCATACAGGAACCGCCAAAGTCAATGCAATGTATTTCAACGAGGTGACAGTTGGATTTTTCATGTCTTGTCTGTGTGCTGCTAAGATCATTTTGATAATCTATGACAAGCAGGAAATGTCCAAATATTTTAAGAAAAGAAATCCATGTAAAACGCGTTTGAAAAGCGATGAGATGCTGAAAGCTGGTTTTCCTTCCTTACACGAGAATCACGTTACTGTGGTAACACACAGGCGTACAGGGTCACTATTACTATCAGGACACCACTACATTCTTCTTTCCTATGCCTGATTTTGGGATCTGCATGCGCTCTGTAATTACATGATGGTTGTGATTGTCTTCCGAGTAGGTGGTCTCTAACTCTGTTCAGTTCAGTTATCTTACTCCTATGATCCCTCTTTTTCTAATCTTAGATAAATGTACTTGTTTGTCATGGCAGAACATTTTTCAGTAAATGTCACATACAGTTATTTCATTCAGTGGTTTCATATTTTGCGGTTAAATCATGCAGAAACAGTATCAAAATCTTGTGTTATACACGTTTACCTTTCTATAGTAAATTAGGATACAGACAACGCAAACTAGTAGTGTTTCAGATGTGCCACGGAAATCGTGCAAATTTTAATCTGACTCTTGAACGTTTCTTTTATTTCCGTAACCTCCTCTGTAAGGAATAGATTGAGCAACAGTGGTGAAATATTACGTCCTGTGCTGCAGGCACTTTAATACGAACACTTCCATCTTATTGCCCCATCTTTGGTTCGGTACGTAAGGTATAGGTTGTCACCCGTCTTTCCTTAAAGCTTCCTCTTAATTTCAATAAAATTTCGAACACCTTGCGCATTTTACATTGTCAAAGGCGTTTTCTAAGACCTGGAATCCTAAGAACGTGTCGTGGTTTTTCTTAAGACTTTGTTACGTGACCTGTCGCAATGTCAGAACTGCATTTCTTGTACGTTTATCTTTCCTACGACCAAACTGATCATCATATAACATATCATCAATTTTCTTTTCCATTATTCTTTGTCAGCAGCATGGATGCAGGAGCTGTTATGAACATTATACGATATTTTTGCACTATCATCTCATGACCTGTGTGGATGGTACGAATATATCTCGTGTCAAATACTCCGCAAAATAACTTGAATGGACACTAGATTGCTAATGCTCCCAATGATTTTGGTAATTAGGAAGGAATATTATCGATTTCCTCTGCCTTACGCAATCTCAAATCATCGAAATTTTTGCAACTGTATACTAATTCCACCTATCTGCTCTTCCTCTGGTTAATGAACTTGAACTCTTAATGTTAACTACTATGGTTTTCTTTTTCACCGGGGACTCTTTTGCTCTTCTATATGCTAGAACTGTCCATCCGCTAACCTTTTCAATTTCCTCTCATTTGAAATCAGATGGCAGTTATAAGAGTCGAGGGGCATGAAAGGGAAGCAGGGGTTGGGAAAGGAGTGAGACAGGGTTGTAGCCTCTCCCCGATGTTATTCAATCTGTATATTGAGCAAGCAGTAAAGGAAACAAAAGAAAAATTCGGAGTAGATAGTCAAATTCATGGAGAAGAAGTAAAAACTGAGGTTCGCCGATGACATTGTAATTCAGTCAGAGACAGCAAAGGACTTGGAAGAGCAGTTGAACGGAATGAACAGTGTCTTGAAAGGAGGATATAAGATGAATATCAACAAAAGTAAAACGAGGATAATGGAATGTAGTCAAATTAAATCGGGTGATGCTGAGGGAATTAGATTAGGGAATGAGACACTTAAAGTAGTAAAGGAGTTTTGCTATTTAGGGAGTAAAATAACTGATGATGGTCGAAGTAGAGAGGATATAAAATGTAGACTGGCAATGGCAAGGAAATAGCTTCTGAAGAAGAGAAATTTGTTAACATCAAGTATAGATTTAAGTGTCAGGAAGTCGTTTCTGAAAGTACTTGTGTGGAGTGTAGCCATGTATGGAAGTGAAACATGGACGATAACTGGTTTGGACAAGAAGAGAATAGAAGCTTTCGAAATGTGGTGCTACAGAAGATTGCTGAAGATAAGGTGGGTAGATCACGTAACTAATGAGGAGGTATTGAATAGGATTGGGGAGAAGAGAAGTTTGTGACACAATTTGACTGGAAGAAGGGATCGGTTGGTAGGACATGTTTTAGGCATCAAGGGATCACAAATTTAGCATTGGAGGGCAGCATGGAGGGTAAAAATCGTAGAGGGAGACCAAGAGATGAATACACTAAGCAGATTCAGAAGGATGCAGATTGCAGTAGGTACTGGGAGATGAAGAAGCTTGCACAGGATAGAGTAGCATGGAGAGCTGCATCAAACCAGTCTCAGGACTGAAGACCACAACAACAACAACATCCTATCAGCATTTCACTTTCACTTCCCCACACTTAATATTTATTTCATCGGCAAGTGCGATCCATAGCTGTATGCCTATCTTCAATCGAAGTCTCCTTTCTGTTATCCAACGTGTCTTCGCAGTTACCTTCTTCCGACCTATGCTTGTCTGTCCGACTTTTGTGACTAGCCTTTTTAGATACGTCTTCCCTCTGCTACTCAACAGCCTATTGTGGTGCTCATTACCGCTGTACCTACAGCCTTAGAGAACTTCTAAACATATCTCATCATTTCCAGTACTTCAGTACCACACTTCCTTCCAAAATAATTTTTCAGGACGATTTTCTTCAGATCAGGTTTCATCGCAACTAAACCGTGATCTGATGCTATATTTGCTCTTGTGTTCAACCCATTATCTGACTTTGGAATCTCTGTCTCACCGTGATGTAATCCTGCTGGAATCTTCTTGTATCTCTAAACTGTTTGCAAGTATACCTCCCCCACTTGTGCCGTTTGAACTACTTAATCTGTTATTGCTAGTTAAAATTTATTTCAAAACGTTATTTGTCTTTCTCGTCTCACCTTCCAACTACCGCGCCCATATTCGTCTACATCTTTCATCTCTTCCTTCCCATACCACCGCGTTCCAGTCCCCATCATTTTCGTTTTGTCATCGTCTTTGCATGCTGTATTATTGTTCAATATTCTCATATAATTTCTCTATCTCTTCGAGTTCCGCTTCTGACGTCCAGTGGTAAATCTGAACTACTGTCACTAGTGCTAGTTTGTTGTTGATTTTGCTGTTAAGAGTAACTCACCCTCTGACCTACCTTGCTGCTCTTAACGAAAGCTACTCCTGTTTTTGATTTTATAATCGTCTGGCTACAGAAACTTACCTCCATTCCATTTCACACATTACGTATTTAAGGAGCCTTTGTAGTTCCCTTTTCAGGATTCCTACCTCGTCCACCACATTCAGACTTCTAACTTCCCACACCCCGGTTAGTAGAATGTTACTCCCTCGTTGATTATGCAGTGTTGTTAACGTGGTTACTTCCCCCTTGGCAGTCCTCTGACGGATTTTCGAATGGCACACTAATCCTGAATCTTTTGCCAATGGCGAGATCATCATCACACTTTTAGCAATAATGGGCCGTAAGCCTTGTGGATACAAATAATTTGTCTTTAGTGCAGCAGTTTCCATTGGCATCTGCACCCTCATGCTTCAGATTCTTGATTGTTCCTACTATTGAGGGCTGTTTCACGCTCCAGGGGCAATAAGGTACACCGATGCTGTGTCCACATCTTCACCCTCTTTTATCAGGACGCTGACATAAACGGAAGTCTTCGGCCCCCATTGTAAGTATTTTTATTCAAAATTAAGCAGTGCCTGATTTTGAATACGTGACCCAGGAAGTTTGGGTGACTACCCATAATGTTACTCCCAGATCAGGTGCCACAGCCTCATGGTCTTGTGATCTTCAACCATAACTCATCAAGTCTTAGCTGCTTCTTGATGCCACGTTCGTCATCTGCCGCTCGGAGGTGCAGTGCTCGACTAGTTCCAGCAATATGTGAGCTGCATAAGCAGCCATATCGTTTTCAATGTGAAAGTCTTCGTCCGCCCAAAGCGTAATGGATCCCTTGAGCAAAGCGTGTGTAAAATATCGAGAAACAGAAATCTGTCCTTGCACGCCACAGCCGGAATCACCTGTCTCAAAAGTGCTTTGTTACATAGATTATGGTTCATCGTCCCAGGTCCATATCGGAAGCAATTTACCTGCCACATGAGCTGAGATACATACGCAAGGTCTTTATAAACAACAATTATGCCGATCGACAAACACATCCAGACATGTCAAGTAAGAAATACAGAAGACAGATAAAGATATGTCATTCTATGTATCCGTGTTGAGGAAGGCTACGTCCATTCAGAAGAGTCACAAATTATATCGGTCATCCAGTCTTCGCCGGAAGTCCGTGTGTACGTGTGTGTGCGTGTGGTTGCTTGCGTGCCTGCAGTTTATGGACGCTGAACTGCGATGTTATCAGAGGACGTTCGGACTTTACTACGAACGAATGTGGCAAAAGTGTGTTAATTTGATAAAACAAGTAACAGTCAATCTGGCAAGATAAGCCTTACTCACTGCCTACATCACTCAAGGTTAACCGCACACTCATAATACCTCACATATTTTAAGCAGCTCAATGTTAGTGAATTGTTCTAAGACTGGCAATTAAAACACGAGAAGTACAAGAGAAAAACTAAAATATTGGGAAATATAACTTCCAAAAACAAAAAACTTTAATGCGTCAGCCGTCTTCACAATGCATTGACAACTTTTCCATCAAATATTGAAGAACAAAATGCACATTTTGAAAAATGATAAAATACGTGTCACATACGTCTGATTGTCAGTTGTAATAGAGTGCAAATCTGTCGGTACATCTACCTCTTATCTTAATAAAAGACACATCCGACGAAAATGTGGTGCTCTACGATCCATACACCTGAACCACCATACACAAGAAGATCCTCTGGAGCAAGAAGCCATACGTCAAAGGGCTGCTTCCTATGGCAAGACGAGTGAGAGGAATCTCATCCCGTTTGCGTGGCTGGAAGGAGGTACCCGATGGCCACTGTGTTGACCGTACATGGAACAGTTTACTGTCCGTCTCTTTCAGACACACTTCTCCCCATCTACTCATAACTCTGTACTTGATCACTAAGATGATAGATGTAGGTGAATGGTACAATGAAATTTCTGATTACCATGGCATGCCTTTATGGTTGCTGCATCTGCCTATTCGTTTCCCTTGATACAGTCAAGGACACACAGCGATTCGGAACAGACGAGGAATTTAGCAGTCGCGATGTATCGCATCTGATTTAGTGTCTCAGGTTCGCCTTTAATCTTGGATCGAGCCCAGTGAGTTCTTGATGTAACCTGATCTTGAGTACACATTCAAAGAAAACAACACAGCAGGCAACAAAGTCCCGCTGTATACGTCCATGTGTGAACACAGCTATATAGTTGTGATACTCATTTAAAATATCGCATTGAAATCATTTGTGTGAGTGCAACCTGTCCTGTACTGCAATAAATCTAACATTACTCTGTGTCCCTGTAGTAACCAGCGTGGCATGCAGCTCCAATTCAGGATTTCGATTTGAACTTGCCTCACACAAAGTGGCTCAAGTGCACGCCTCATGAAGATACCAAATGACTTGGTATGCTAGTGAATTTTCATTGTGTGTTACTCTTCCTCAGTACAATCGATCTGTGACTGATTTGTTTTAACTATATCCCATTTCGAGACATACTTGTTTACAAATTGTGGTGTCACCGCCAGACACCACACTTGCTAGGTGGTAGCTTAAATCGGCCGCGGTCCATTTAGTACATGTCGGACCCGCGTGTCGCCACTGTGTGATCGCAGACCTAGCGCCACCACAAGGCAGGTCTCGATATACGATAGAGCACTCGCCCCTGTTGTACGGACGACATTGCTAGCGACAGTACGGAAGAAGCCTTCCCCTCATTTGCCGAGAGACAGAATAGCCTTCTGCTAAGTCCATGGCTACGACCTAGCAAGGCGCCAATTGTAACAGTGCATGTATCTTACGAGTCGCATTTGTATAGTCAAGAGAGATGTATCACAAGGAGTCATTAAAGTTAAGTATAAAGCAGCTACGTACTTTTCATGCTACCATTCAATAGTTATCCTGTTCCAGACTTAACGCCCGTCTGCGTTAGATAGCGTGCCTATCGGCCCCCTCAAAATAACACTGTGTCGGCACTTCTGTCGACACATCATATGGCGACGAGGATGGGATTTTGTCTGCTTTAGATGCCTATTTCAAAGAAACAGTTAATGTGGTTGCAAAACGGTATACGTTTTCTCGTACAAAACGTACGGCCGGTCAAACTAATAGGGAGTGGGTAGCAACATTGCAAGGACTTACTAGGGACTGTGCCTTTGACTGTGACTGTGGCCTTTCTTATTCAGATACAATGGTGCGTGATGCAATTGCACAGAACGTTTCTGATGTTCGCATACGGGAGCAAATTTTGAAACTAGTTAATCCCTCCCTTCAACAAGTGATAGACATATTAGATAGACAAGACACACTTGACTGTGCTCAGGAATCTTTTGAAACTTCGCCAGCTGTGTGTAACATTAACCGGCCGGCCGGGCGCGCTCGCGCTACGCGGCCCGGTCAACTGCCCTCGCGCACGTCCGCACAGCTGCCGCCGCGCTCTAAGCCAGGTGTGCCGCGCCAGCACACAAATGCAGTGAAATCATGCCCGCGGTGTGCTACTCGATATTCGCGTGAACGTTGCCCGTCACGCCAAGCTATTTGCTTTTTCTGCAATAGGAAAGGACATGTTCAAAGTGTTTGCCGGAAAAAGCTCAGATCAGACAATCACACTCATTCCAGGCCCTTTGCTTCGCGCCGGAATCGAACCAAGGACACTCAGGATCGTGGACCTTCGCCCATGGACATTCATGTAGTTAATTCCACTTCGTCCAGTGACACTTTCTTTAACAGTGACTGTGTTCGTCCCACAAAAACTGTGCGTCGACGTCGCCGGAAATCACGTCAATTAGCAAGTGATTCTGTACCAGTGTCTGTTCAAATTGCACAAAACAGTCGCTCTTGTCGTCAGCAGGACAATAAACTTCTTGTAGATTTGGACTTTAATGGCAAGGTCATACCGTTCCGGCTCGATACCGGAGCTGCAGTTTCATTGGTCAATCACGACACGTACAAACAACTGGGCGCACCTCCGTTGCGTGCCGCAAATGTTAAGCTAACCACATATTCAGGACAGAATATACCTGTGTTAGGACAGTGCACTCTTCTTGCAACATATAAGGGACAAACAAAACTTGTGTCATTTTACGTTCTTCGTTCTTCTACTGCAGTGAACTTGTTTGGTTTGGATTTATTTCAGTTGTTTAACATGTCTATTGTAAATCAGGTCCTATTAGTGAATCAAACTGTGCCTTCAGACAGTGTTTCTCGCTTATGTGAAGAATTTGCAGACATTTTTGCACCGGGCTTAGGTTGCGCTAAAAACTATGAAGCACATTTCGAACTGAAAGTAAACGCGCAACCGAAATTTTGTCAGAGCGCGCAATGTTCCCCACGCATTGCGTGATGAGGTCGCAAGAACATTAAACGATCTCGAATCACAGGGTGTAATTGAACGTGTGCAAGCTTCTCTCTGGGCCTCACCCTTAATAATTTTGCCAAAACCTTCCGGAAAATCGAGACTTTGCGTGGACTTCAAGGCCACAGTGAATCCACAACTAGTGACAGCTACTTTTCCTTTGCCCCGTCCGGAAGATCTTTTTGCTGAACTGTGCCCGGGAAAATATTTTTCAAAGTTGGACCTAGCCGATGCGTACTTGCAAATACCGGTGGACGACGAATCCCAGCGTGTATTGGTGGTTAACACGCATCTTGGATTGTACAGGTTCAAAAGACTGCCGTTCAGGTGTGCATCCGCCCCTGCATTGTTTCAGCAATATTTACAAACCATTTGTGCGTCGGTCCCTACTGCAGCAAACTATCTGGACGATATAGTGATCTCCGGACAGACAGAAGAAGATCATCTTGCGAACCTACGAAGATTATTTCAGGTCCTGCGACAAAATGGTCATCGTTTGCGGAAGGACAAATGTGTGTTTTTTGCTCGTGACTTACCATACCTGGGCCATGTCATCAATGCCCAAGGCATACATCCGAGTCCAGAGCACCTCCGTGCCATACAAGATTTGCCTTCCCCTCACAATGTGAAGCAGCTACAGAGTGTGTTGGGTAAAATTAACTATTATCATAAATATGTGCGCAATGCCTCTTCCATTTCAGCTCCGCTTCATCGCTTACGCCGTAAAGGTGTTCCGTTCGTCTGGACAACGGCATGCGAACGCGCCTTTCGCCAGTTGAAATCGGCGTTGCTTTCTAATACTTGCCTTACGCCATTCGATCCCCAGAAACCCCTTTTGTTGATGGTAGATGCATCGGATTTCGGGATCGGTGCTGTGCTTGCGCACAAAGTTGGCTCCCATGATCACCCTCTTGCTTTTGCGTTCAAATTGCTCTCGTCTGCGCAAAGAAATTACTCACAGATAGAGAAAGAAGCTTTGGCTCTCGTATTTGGTGTTACTAAGTTCCATGATTTCTTGTATGGTCGTCACTTTACCATCATCACAGACCACAAACCTTTGACATCGCTTTTTCATCCGAACAAACCTGTACCTCCGCGTACGGCGCAGAAATTCATTCGCTTGTCTATTTTCCTCTCGCAGTACCGCTACGATATCTTGTATCGGTCCACAGCTAAGCACGGAAACGCCGATGCGTTGTCCCGTTTGCCTGTTGCTGAGGATAAAGCATTCGATTCTTCCGAACTTGCTTGCCTGTTCATTGATTCGGAAACCGATGAAGTGGTCGAATCGTTTCCGATTGATTTTCGTCGTGTAGCTACAGCCACAGCTGCTGACCCGGTCCTTGCTACCGTTTAGCGTTTTGTTGATATGCAATGGCCTTTGTCAAAGTCACGGATCGAGGATCCGTTGGTTCGCAGATTTTTTGCTCACAGGGAGAGACTTTTTGTTCGACGTGGTGTTTTGTTGTTGCGTTCTGATAATGATCAGTCCAGAGTCGTGGTCCCACGTTTGTTACAATCCTCTGTTTTACGGCTTCTTCCCCAAGGACATTGGGGTATGGTGCGAACGAAACAACTTGCTCGTCAGCACTGTACTTGGTTCGGAATAGATGCTGAGATTACGAATATGTGTTCTTCTTGCATGGCGTGTGCCGAACAACAATCCGCACCGCCGCGGAAAGTCTTTGCATGGCCAAAAGCCACTTCCCCTTGGCAACGCTTGAACATTGATTTTGCTGGTCCATTCTGGAATGCTCGATGGTTGGTTCTGGTCGATGCCTTCAGTAATTTTCCTTTTGTTGTCCGGATGTCTTCCACGACGTCCTCCGCCACCATCCAAGCGTTGTCTGCTATCTTTTGCATTGAAGGTCTTCCGCAGACTATTGTTTCTGACAATGGCCCACAATTCATGTCCGCAGAATTTCAGTCATTCTGCCAGGCCAATGGTATTCAACATCTGACATCCGCGCCGTTTTCGCCTCAGTCAAACGGTGTCGCTGAACGATTGGTCCGGACTTTCAAGTCACAGATGTTGAAATTGAAAGAGTCGCATTCTCGGGAGGACGCATTGTTGCTCTTTTTGTCATCGTATCGCTCTCAGCCCCGAGATGGTCGCTCGCCGGCTGAGTTGCTCCACGGTCGTCCTCATCGAACCCTGATGTCTTTGCTGCATCCGTCGCATCAGGTTCCTGTGCAGCGGCAGACTCCTGCTTTTGCTCCAGGCGACGTTGTATTTTATCGCAACTATCGCGGTTCACGGCGTTGGCTCGCAGGGCGCGTTCTTCGCTGCCTCGGCCGCGCGATGTATTTGGTTTTGGGGGCCTCTGGTGAGGTGCGTCGGCATCTCAATCAGCTGCGCCTCTGTCGTCGCACGGGTTCTGCCGCTCCCCGTCTGCTTTCAGCGACGGTGCCGTCCGGTCAGCGCCCTGGGGACCCATCTACTGGCTCGCTTCATCCCCAGGTGTTACCGACGATGCCTTTCATTTTGCCCCATGGCGACGCGCCGCCGCGGCAGCCGCCGCCGCCGCCGCCGCCGCCGCCGCCTGTTCTCCCGCCGGCGCCGCCCGCATTCGACGCTTCGCTGCAGCCGCCAAGCGCCTCCCTGGGTCACGCGCCGCCGATCACTTCCCGTGACTAGCCGTCCTCCGCCATGGACCTCTTGCCCGCTCCGGACCACATGACGTCATCGCGCGTCGGGTACCCCGACACAATGGAGGTCGACCCTACGGCCCCTCCTGTCTCATTACGGGCGCATACACCGCATGTTGACGTGCACCCTGGACTAGGTTTTCAGGCGTTTCCTAGATCCCCTCGGACCGAATGGCCGGGTGCGGGTGGCACAGCCTCGCCTGTTGTTAGGCTCCCCACCTCATCGCATACGTCAACATGGGGTCCTCCCCACGGCGGGCAGAAGCCTTATCCCACGACCGTTCGCCGATTTGCGGAGGAGGAATGTGGTGTCACCGCCAGACACCACACTTGCTAGGTGGTAGCTTAAATCGGCCGCGGTCCATTTAGTACATGTCGGACCCGCGTGTCGCCACTGTGTGATAGCAGACCTAGCGCCACCACAAGGCAGGTCTCGATATACGATAGAGCAATCGCCCCAGTTGTACGGACGACATTGCTAGCGACAGTACGGAAGAAGCCTTCCTCTCATTTGCCGAGAGACAGTTAGAATAGCCTTCTGCTAAGTCCATGGCTACGACCTAGCAAGGCGCCAATTGTAACAGTGCATGTATCTTACGAGTCGCATTTGTATAGTCAAGAGAGATGTATCACAAGGAGTCATTAAAGTTAAGTATAAAGCAGCTACGTACTTTTCTTGCTACCATTCAATAGTTATCCTGTTCCAGACTTCACGCCCATCTGCGTTAGATAGCGTGCCTATCTGCCCCCTCAAAATAACACTGTGTCGGCACTTCTGTCGACACATCACAAATAATACTGAATTGTGGTTGTACTGGCTTAATGTCTTAATACGGAATAAAAATAGATACATCTGGAAGACCCCACAGTTCGAGACATTTGTTTACAGATGATAATGAACAATGTAGCAATGGCACAAAAGTGGGAACAATATGAAAAAAATATACACTATTTAAAAGTTGCACTAAATCCATAATGTTGTATATACGGAATGAAATTTTGAACCATGATTTAAATTAAATTAACAAATTTACAGTTAATTCTCTTTTACTATATGCGTTTAACTTTTTATGGAACTTAAAACTTTCATTTTCAAAATATAATATATGTACCTTTATTCTCAGAGACTATTCAAGCATTTTCTGCAAAATATTCTCTATTCGATCGCTTTGCATATAATAAGCTTCTGTCATCAAGTTTTTGACTATTTCTAAAAAGAGAACCATCCAACAGATACCCCTCCGTTGTAGTTGCTCTTGCTGTACGGCTACCCGTATCGCTCAGGGGCGCAAGCCTCCCCACCAAATGACAAGATCCATGATTCATGAGGGGGGGGGGGGAAATTGTTCTTACAAAATTATATCCCCCCCCCCCCCTCATGAATCATGGATCTTGCCCTTTGGTGGGGAGGCTTGCGCCCCTCAGCGATACAGGTAGCCGTACAGTAAGAGCAACTACAACGGAGGGGTATCTGTTGGATGATTCCAGCAGAGGGGCATCAGCATTGTCAGTAGTTGCAAGAGCAACAGTTTCGATGATTGCCTGCTCTGGCCCTGTAACACAAACCAAAAGAGTCTTGCTGTGCTGGTACTGCGAATGGCTGAAAGCAAGGGGAACTTCAGCCGTATATTTTCCCAAGGTTCAAAAATGGCTCTGAGCACTATGGGACTTAACATCTATGGTCATCAGTCCCCTAGAACTTAGAACTACTTAAACCTAACTAACCTAAGGACAGCACACAACACCCAGCCATCACGAGGCAGAGAAAATCCCTGACCCCGCCGGGAATCGAACCCGGGAACCCGGGCGTGGGAAGCGAGAACGCTACCGCACGACCACGAGAGGCGGGCTATATTTTCCCAAGGGCATGCTGCTTTACTGTATGGTTAAATGATGATGGCATCCTCTTGATTAAAATATTCCGGAGGTAAAATAATCCCACACTCGGACATCCGGGCGGGGACTACCCTGGAGGACGTCGTTACCAGGATAAACAAAACTGGAGTTCTACGGATCGGAGCGTTGAATGTCAGATCCCTTAATTGGGCCGGTTGGTTAGAAAATTTGAAAAGGGGAATGGATAGGTTAAAGTGAGATATAATGGAAATAAGTGAAGTTAGGAGGAGGAGGAACAAGACTTCTGGTCAGGGGAATACAGGATTAGGTCGTGAGTCTGGAAGACCAAAAATCTTGAAACTGCCTGGAGATGATGTGGTCGTTACTGCAGGTTTCTCGAATCTAATATTTCACCTGCCATTTGACGTGTTGTGTGACCCTATTTTTCACTAAAATTGCGGGAACAGTAGCGTTCTTGCAAAGCTGGAATCACATGTTGTACAAGGAACTCCTCATAACAAATAGATGTACATGTAACAGGCTCGCGAAATGCCATCTCCTCGTAGAGAAAAATAAAGGAGCTTGTGAAACCATACATTTAGATAAGCTGGGTGCAGAACATGTTGTGGAGTGAAATTCTGTATGTGACAGTTCTGTGCATTCACGGCACTATGCAGAGCATAACATGACTCGCGCGTGCAGAGAATATTCCCTGGCCACATGTCATCCATTTTCATTAGTGGTAAGAAATTAAATGCAAAGTCACGGAGTTCTAGCCTATCTTTGGGTTTCGTTTGGTGTACGTTTTGTGTCTTTTAGGGATTGCAGTGTAAAAAACACAGAAAAATCTTTTGAACTGTTGAGCAGGGGATGTATATTTCCCGTTGAGCACAGCCTGCAGAATTTCAGGCATGGGCTGCACAGTCAGCTATAGATACAGCAACTTCACCAGTGACCACCATGAGAACTTACGCCACCCTCTCCCTGCTGCACCACGTAGTTTACCTGTTTCTTTAGATATATAGATGTTTAGTGGCATCGATCCTCTTCGCAGCTGTTACCGTCAGCGACACTCCGCAATGCAGCGCTGCCATTGCTGCCATTATTGATAAAATAACGTTACCAGCAGAGCACGACTTTTCTTATCAATATCCGTTGTTCTTCGTTCATAAATCTTCAACCTCCTTAACCTATTACACTAGCAGTCAGTTCACAAAAGAAATCAACGCATATTGCCATGTGACAAACAGCATACTGGCCTCAAAATAGGAAACATTTCACATTCTGAGTGCTTATAGCACTGGTGGCAGAAAGTGGATATATTATTTTTTTCAGCATACCCCTCGACACCACTGATTTATGAACATAACTACAATGTTTCAAGGTCCTCCGATGTGTGCAGCACACTCTTCAGCACTCGGAACACTGTTAGTTTAATTTTAACGACCCAAATGTCGATGTCTATACTGAACAACTCAACCAAAGCGTCTGGCATGCGGTCCTTGTGGAACCACCATCAATGTTCCCCTTTCACCAGTACATGTTAATCACATGTATCTTTAGGTTTCAGAAGAAGACTGCAAGACCTGCAGAAAATAAACACCTATCAGAGTACAGAGGATATCTCCAAGTTTTTAACTCACATCAAGGATGCTCAATACAGGCACTTGTTTGTAAACAGCAGACGACATACGTGCGTGTAATTCATTGCATTGACTGCCACCAGCCGGCTGTTATGGCCGAGCGGTTCTAGGCGCTTCAGTCCGGAGCTGCACTACTGCTACGGACGCAGGTTAGAATCCTGCCTTGGGCATGGATGTGTGTGATGTCCTTAGGTTAGTTAGGTCAAAGTAATTATAGGTCTAGGCGACTGATGACCTCAGATGTTACGTCCCATAGAGCTCGGAGACATTTGAACAATTTAGACAGCCACCAATCACCCGGCAAGGCGCTACAGCACCTCACTTCTGAAATTTATTCATTACGTTGCTGTCTGCAGGCGCGAACTATTTCGACGCGACAGTAGGAAAAAGATGATACACTACTGGCCATTAAAAATTCCACACCAAGAAGAAATGCAGGTGATAAACGGATATTCATTGGACAAATAGATTATTCTGGAACTGACATGTCAATATATTTTCACGAAATTTGGGTGCTTAGATCCTAGGAAATCAGTACCGAGAACAACCACTTCTGGCCGTAACAACGGCCTTGATATGCCTGAGCATTTAGTCAAACAGAGCTTGGATGGCGTGTGCAGATATAGCAGCCCATGCAGCTTCAACACGATACCACAGTTCATCAACAGTAGTGACTGGCGTACTGTGACGAGCCAGTTGCTCGGCCTCCAGTGAACAGACGTTTTCAGTTGGTGAGAGATCTGGCGAATGTGGTGGCCAGGGCTCCAGTCGAACATTTTATATATCCAGAAAGGCCCGTACAGGACCTGCAACATGCGATCGTGCATGATCCTGCTGAAATGTAGGGTTTCGCAGGGATCTAATAAAAGGTAGAGCCACGGGTTGTAACTCATCTGAAATGTAACGTCCACTGTTCAAAGTGCCGTCATTGTGAACAAGATGTGACCGAGATGTGTAACCAATGGCACCCCATACTATTACGCCAGGTGATACGCCAGTATGGCGATGACGAATACATGCTTCCAATGTGCGTTCACCGCGATGTCGCCAAACACGGATGCGACCATCATGATGCTGTATACATAGCCTGCATTCATCCGAAAAAATGACGTTTTGCCATTCGTGCACCCAGGTTCGTCGTTTAGTACACCATCGCAGGCGCTCCTGTCTGTGATGCTGCGTCAAGGGTAACCGCAGCCATGGTCTCCGAGGTGATAGTCCATGCTGCTGCAAACTTCGTCGAACTGTTCGTGCAGATTGTTGTTGTCTTGCAAACTTCCCCATATGATGACTCAGGGATCGGGACGTGGCCGCACGATCCGTTACAGCCATGCGGGTAAGATACCTGTCATCTCGACTGCTAGTGAGGCCGTTGGGATCCAGCACGGCGTTCCGATACGATAAACCGTAATCGCCCTAGGCTACAATCCGTCCTTTATCAAAGTCGGAAACGTGATAGTACTCATTTCTCCTCCTTACACGCGGCATCACAACAACGTTTCACCAAGCAACGCCGGTCAACAGCTGTTTGAGTATGAGAAATCGGTTGGAAAAATTTGCTCATGTCAGCACGTTGTAGGTGTCGCCACCTGCTCCAACACTGTGTGAATGCTCTGAAAAGCTGATCATTTGCACATCACAGCATCTTCTTCCTGTCGCTTAAATTTCGCACCTGTAGCACGTCATCTTCGTGGTGTAGCAATTTTAATGGCCATTAGTGTATATCTGCATATTACGAAACACCTCGCATCTGCTGCAGCTACGACACAGCTCAAACCACTAATGTAAATTTGGAGAGGTGCTCTATCCGCTGATATGCGTCATGCTTGTGTAAATCTCATTGTTCTCGTGCAGTTGTCTCGTGAAGTACAGAAAGTACAGGTGAACCACCGCGCACGGTTATTGAGAGGGAGAACGCAGTCTCAGCTGATAATCTTCGCCGCTTTGCTCTGCCCTCGATCCCTTTACGCTGAATCACACTGACAATGCGCTTACATATTCAAAACAGCCGCAGCACGACGCTGTCTACGTCATAAGGGCAAACGGGAAGGGGTGCGGGTGGTAACGGGATTTGGGCGGTGTGGGGGCGTGGCGCAGCTGTCAGCGTGGCGACCCGCCGGCTAAGCGCCGCCTAATCCCCGCAGGACGCTAATTACTGTCCGCGGGCCGCGGATAAACCGGCACAACGCTGCGGCGCGCCTCTCTAATCCGGCGCCGGGTGTGCGCCAGGGCTGCGCCGCGGCGCAAGCCTGTGTCCGCGGGCCGCCCTGTGCGTCCGCCTGCACAGCCGTGATTAGAAACCCCACAGTTCCCAGCGGCGCGCGCCGTCTTCCCCTTGCAGGTACCTATTGTTGCGCTACACAAAGCACTGTAGCTGCTCTGCAGTTGACAAGCAACTCGCTAAGTGACTCCTACGGCGTCATACGACGACTTTTTTGAACTGTAGTGAATTTTCTAATGTTGAGCTATCACAAGGGGCGATCTCATTTACTTGGTAAAAACTTTGTAAAGTCGAGGTAGCATAGAAATTTCTTTATTTACTAAGAGTCAGTCTCGAGAAGTATTCAGAAACTTTTATTATGAAATTTGTTTAAACAAACACAATTTATAAGAAAATTATTGATCACCTGAAGATATCAGAAAAATCTGACGA
This sequence comes from Schistocerca americana, assembly GCF_021461395.2. Classification (NCBI taxonomy): domain Eukaryota; kingdom Metazoa; phylum Arthropoda; class Insecta; order Orthoptera; family Acrididae; genus Schistocerca; species Schistocerca americana. The sequence continues at coordinate 204,307,805 of NC_060125.1, read as the reverse complement.
AACACGTTGTTTCTAAATAAATAAATTTTCATGTGATCTTGGATTTTGATTTATAGCAGACGTAGCGCTGCCATCTTTGTTTCGTTCACGCACTCTGACGTTACCTTGGGCAGTCATAAACTTTTAGTAATATCCTTTATACAATTAACCTGTCACAATGTGGCTGGTGGTGACATTACCCCTTGTCCTTATACCCGCGAACCGATGCGGCTTTTTTCCAGCGATAGGTGACACTGCAAACCGTTGTTGTGGGAGTCATCAGTCTGCCTGCTCTAGACACGTTTCACATTGAAAATCACCTCGTCGACACTGTGCAAGTGACTGCCACATATTGATTACCTTATCCAGCGAGATAGCAGAGGCGCCTCAAAACAAAATAGAATTGCGAGGTTCCTTAAATAAGTATTAGACCACATTTCCTTCTCTTCCATTTTTGGTTGGGTGATCACCACGATAAAGTAAGGGAAATCAGAGCTCGTACGGAAAGGCGTTCATTCTTTCCGCGCGCTATACTAGATTGGAAAAATAGAGAATTGTGAAGGTGGTTCGATGAAGCCTCTGCCAGGCACTTAAATGTGATTTGCAGAGTATCCATGTAGATGTAGATGTAGATGAAGTTCCGTTACGTGGCGATGCTATACTTTGCCTTCCAAAGGGCGTCTGTAGCAGAGGTGCGTTCTAAGTGGAGAGCTGTCATTGAACATATTTTGATGAAAAATCGGAGCATGGCAGATGTTCATAGGCGATAGCAGAATATCTACTGGGACCTGGTAGCGAACAAAAACACTGTCCGTTGTTGGACTAGGCTTCTGCCATTACCGTAAGAAGGTCGAGCAAACCTGATTTCCTGCATGCTGGCCGGCTGCAAATAGCTCTGACTTCGGCAATGTTGCACACTTCATTAGACACCCTCATCCGTCCTACAGCCAAGGTCTACCACCTTCCGATTGAAGTCTGTCTGGCCCATTGAAGGATGCACTCCATGGGAAGCAGTACGTTGACGATGGGGAGGTCACTGAAGCAGCAAGAAGTCGGCTCTGACGTCGAGCAGTAGAGTCGTACCAATGATATCAATCTGTTTTCAGGAAAAAGGTGTTACTTATTGATTGATCCACGTATTTAATGAAGATGAGAAAGAGCTATCATAGCAGATTATGCGTCTCACTATACAACACCTGTCTTGTGTGAGAACTAAATTATTGAGACCTACACAGTTGTACAAAATATTGAATAATTACGTGATCTCAGTAGTCGGAAAATAAAATCAAATATTTGCGTACAGACAATTATGTAGAAATATAGAAAGGTGGTGATCCGAAACAAATATTTGACATGCCACTATAGGAGCAAGAAAAGTTGAGACTCAATCAGTTATTGCATCATTAAACGGTATTGACTCCCCAAAGAATATCGAGTAGGATTATGGGGACCACTAAACTCTGCATTCGTTCCGTACTTAGTCAACAGCGCTATGAGTGTTTCAAGTGTGATCCAGTTCCTGATATCCTGAAAATTTCTCGGGTATTCAGCCGGGTAGCGGCGTCCAAAAGGCGCGGTACTTCGGCAAGCCGACTTCTTGCCATCTTCAGGCGTTCTTGTTGTCTGATTGATCTCTGATGGAAGCCGACTTTATATAATCTCCATCCCTCTCCCTGAGCCTCCGTCTAGGCGCTTCCGAGCGGTCCGCAGCCGGTGGTGGGGGAGGGCGGCGCTGGGTGGTGGGGGAAGCGCGGCGCCCCGTGACAGAGCATGGGTCGCAGTCCTTCCGCGGCTACGGCCGCTTGCGGAACTCTGTCGTCGTGGTAACAATGCTTCTTCTTCTTCTTCTTCAGGTGTCCTGACAGGAGCGGATTTCTGTGTAGACGGTCGCTGTGCTTTAATCATACTCAGAGCTGGATCCCAAGCTTTGCTTAGCTAGAAACCGTTGTCTGTTTTTATTAGTTCGTCATGCAGCCGAATCTCTACTGCCTCTTTGAGGATACAGTCCCAGAAGGTCTTCGATTGCTGTAACACCTTCGTGCCACCGTAGTAAATGTTATGTCCATGTGAGCTGCAGTGCTCTGCCACGACGGACTTGCTCGGCTGTGCGTTGTCTGTGTGGCGTTTATGTTCACATCTCTCCTGTACTGTCCGGATGGTCTGGCCTATATACATTTTCCCGCACTGGCCAGGTTGCTGTAAACTCCCGGTTTCCGGAGTCCTAAGTCGTCCTTAATTGTGCTAATAATGTTTTTTTTTTTTGGATGGAGGGTGAAACATTATAATTTATGAGTATTCTGCCGATCTTTGCCGATGTGTTCCCGACATATGGGATGATCGCTGTCGCTCCGGTCAGGACACCAGAAGAAGGAGAAGAAGCATTGTCACCAAGACGGCGGAGTTTCGCAAGCGGCCGTAGCCGCGGAAGGACTGCGGCCCATGATCTGTCGTGGGGCGCCTCGTTTCCCCCACCACCCAGCGACGCCCTTCCCCCAGCACTGGCTCCGAACCACTCGAAAGCGCCCAGACGGAGGCTGCGGGAGAGGGGTAGAGATTATATAAAGTCGGGATCCATCAGAGATCAATCAGACACCATGAACGCCTGAAGATGGCAAAAAGTCGGCTTGCCGAAATATCGCGCCTTTTGGACGACGCTACCCGGCTGAATACTCGAGAAATTTTCAAGATTTCTGTACGCAGGGAAAACCTCAGATCACAATTTCCTGATAGATTGAAATACTCGATCGTGAAATCACTTTATAAAGAGAGTGAAAGAGGCAATGTAGACAGCCACCAGCAAATTCTTTGCTCCGATCATTGTCAAAAAAAGTTCCAAGTTACTGTATTGTCAAGTGAGATTGTTGTGATTTCATAGTACACATAATCTGCTGTCACAATCTAAATTGGGCTTGAGGACAAAAGTAATAACTATCGCATAAGGACAGTAGATTTTTTCCTCGATGTGATAAAAACATTTGGTTTGGTGATTTTTTGTGTGACATTTTTGCATGAGTTGAAACACTATGGGATTAGAGAAAATTTTCAACAATCTTTCACTTTATACCTGGAATGTAGGGAGGAGAAGGTTGTCTTCCAGTGTTATGTTGAAAGGTGGCTACACTGAGCCACCGCGCCAGAGATCGCGCCTGAGAATATTGTTCCGCCGCCTCCACTGACTGTGATTATTGAGAGGTAGAGGTAGCGGCAGGCAGTTCTTGCCGAGAAGTTGTGATGGCCACTGCTTGTCGTGAAGTCGGAGTGGATATGTGGTAGTAGGGAGTGTTTGTTCCATGTTTTATGCAGTTATTTCATGGGAGAGATAGCAGATGTTATTCTAATGGAAATACTGTAACGATCAGAGTGCTTTTCGTCAATATATATGAAGGTAAAATATTGCGTGCTTTTTCATTATTTCCATGTTTTAAATAATGCGTCATTACAGGTTCAGTCAACAAAGCATCTGGCATATGTTCTTGTATTAGAGTGTAATTCTGGTTTTCTTGCGTAATTATAGTTTTTCTAATTTTCTTTTATCACGTCAGTATAATTGGTATTTAAAATTCTTGTCTTGTTGAAGTAGAACCGTGCCAGATGTACGTTGAGTCACACTCCAACATGCAGAACAGTTATACTTGTGGTTTGGTTTAGTAGGTTTTATAGTTGCTGGGGACTTAATTAATTAACTGTGTTTACGAAAATTTTCTTACATTGTTTGTTGCAGTCAGATTGCGTAATAATACTAGTCAGGGCCAGCCGTTTACGAGACTTGCGTAATCGGACAGACAGCTACTAAAAAAAACTAAAAATATTTTCAATAATATTTAATTAAGCCCCCATGCAATGTACAGGGAAGAGATTAGAATCTGTGATTATGAAAAAGGGGAGGGGGAGGGCAGGCTGCAACAGCATTCTGCTCTGGGAGTGTTGCTTTTCCTTATGTGCATCACTGATTTGATACTAAACACGACGGATGACCAACAAAATTCTTCTTAGCCGATGAAAAAAGTGTAATTGTGAAATACACGGAATGTAGTAAAAATTATGTACCAACTGGGTGGTGGTGGTAAGTTCCTATGGGACCAAACTGCTAAGGTCATCGGTCCATAGGCTTACACACAATTTAAGCTATCTTAAACTAATTATGCTAAGGACAATATACACACCTAAGCCCGAGGAAGGACGAGAACCTCCGACAGGGGGAGCCGAGGAGATACCCCTCGCAGCCTACCGAAAAGGAAAGAAATAACGTCAGCACATGGCATACGGAGGAAAGATTAATGAGTAACTGTAAGAAAACGCAATGCGTAAAATTTCTGACACAGAACTCTTTGCCGGCCGTTGTGGCCGAGCGGTTCTAGTCCCTTTAGTCGGGAACGGCGCAACCGCTACGGTCTTAGGTTCGAATCCTGCCTCGGGGATGGATGTGTGTGATGTCCTTAGGTTAGTTAGTTTTAAGTCGTTCTAAGTTCCACGGTAGCGATGACCTTAGATGTTAAGTCCCATAGTGCTCAGAGCCATTTGAACCATTTGAATGGAACTTTGTACACAAGCGCAGTTTTCTTGACCGGAGGTGAAACAGGCAGTGAAGTCGACCATTTTAGGTTCTTAGGAATGAGGGTAGTTTCAGTGCAGTTCAGTCCAACAAATATCACGTTAAAGATTTTGTACAAGTATTGAATGCTGCTAGCTTCACTATGAGAATGGTCACCACTCTCCCTGACACTGAGACACGAAGGCTTTTACATACGTAATTTTCACTCTTTATTTCGATTGGTGTTATATTTCGAAGCCACTCCCGGCACTCAGGGAGATGTTATTAGCCCGGATCAGGCGGTCAGACGAACATGTGATGTCAGTTCAAAGACTGGATGTAAGCCGTTGTTTAGGCGTCTCACAATTCTAGCTCGGTCACCCTTATGCATAGTTTCCGTCATGGAATTTGTTGTTGCCACCTACAGAAGAAACGGTGAAGACTTATCTGAAAAGAGGTATGCGCTTAGATAAGACTTCCATAAAGATTCTACTGAAAGGCATGCACTATTCAGCAGATTTCATTTTTAATATTCTTCTAGCGCAATTAGAAAGAAAATTAAATTATAAGTCTCAGATATTTAAATAGAAGTTGAAAACAAGCGTAGATCTGTAGTTAAGCTGTCCAGGTCGCATAAACCTTATACAGCAAGCGGAGAGTGATTTTATTGAACATAGAGTTTGTATGGCGCGTTTCGGAATGATTTCCGTCTTCGTAAATACAAGTGCAAAGGTAACACAAGGACGAGAACGTTTACTGTTGTGCACGTTACATGAGACGATCTACTTGAAAGGTTTCCTTGCGGCATATTCATTCTATTGTGTACAGGAGCCCCTCGCAGTAGTTAATGAGTTTTCTCTGGAGTGCGGTGTTTATCCGAACATTGACTTTTTTGTGTATTGTTAATTTCTGGAATATTTGATTATAAATTTTCTAATCTGCAATATTTAAACTGCTTTTGGGTTCGTTATGTAACCAAATAATTCGAAAATAAAGAATCCGTTTATATAATAAAAGTGGATGTACGTTTATATGTATATATACGCCACATCTCCTCCTAAACCAATCGACCGATTTCCACCAAATTTGGTACACTTATCACTTAGTGTCAGGAAGCAATGGCTGTGGGGATAAGAGACACGTTCCTATTTAATGGAAAGGGGTGCGGGTGATAATGTAGTGTAGCTCACGACTTTATTCGTTGAGTATTTGAGAATGAGAGCATGTGGTGACTTGCAACAAACTTCACACATAATTCAAACCTTTCCCGAAAAAGTTTTTTATGTCAGCCTCCACAAAATGATGAAAGACAAAACCTCTAGCGCTTACTACATTTTCGCTGTTTAGTAGTAGATCTGCTGCATCATTGACGAAGTTTTAATATGTAACTTCTTTACTATTAAATGTATGGATGAGATATTTTGCAGACGGTGTTCGCATATACCATTGAACATACGTGGAAAATGTATATCATCTTTGATAGTTCACGATTTATGACGACGTAAACGTAGAAATACGTGAAAAACTGCCGCATCGTGGATGACGTTTACATTTATTACTTCTCTGCTACTACCTCTATTCGCAACAAATGGTGCAAACATCATCCACTTGCACTACACTATGCACTTACAAATTCATATCGTTGTATGCCCCGTAGTTCAAGAGATACAACGTCATAAATAGCGAGATGCGTGTAAAAGTGCCACATAATGCATTAAATATTAATCTGTTGCTTCTTTAAGTTGAAGTCTATTCGCAACAGATTTCGCAGAAAAATGGCTCTGTGCACTATGGGACTTAACATCTATGGTCATAAGTTCCCTAGAACTTAGAACTACTTAAACTTAACTAACCTAAGGGCATCACACCACACCCAGCCATCACGAGGCAGAGAAAATCCCTGACCCCGCCGGGAATCGAACCCGGGAACCCTGGCGCCGGAAGCGAGAACGCTACCACACGACCACGAGCTGCGGACACATTTCGCAGCCACTATAGAAATACACCACTAAACGTAGTGCAAAATTATATCTTTGGGACATGTTGTTCAGGAGGTACGTTGACAGAGAGACTGAGCTGCTAGGAAACGAAACTGCCAGACGAAATTTGCTAGACATACAGGTGAAATATGTATACAAGTATCTGCTAAATATGTTATATATATGTGTCATGTGCGTACACTGGCAAAACCTTGGGTTCAAAGCTTCTCCTAAACCTCTGGATCGTTTTCAACCAAACTAGGATCAGGAAAATAGGAGTTTGGGGGTAATAATCAGTAACCACCATTTGGAATGAGAATGATGACTTGGACACAGGAGAGCAGTCAGCAACAGACAGACAGAGAGTGAAGAAGGACATTGATACAGATATGAGGGATGAGGAGAAGGACACAATGTGAAGGAAGGGGAAGTGAACAGATGAAGGAAAGAGGAAAAGATGGACAGAAAAAGAGGGGAGAGGAGGAGTAAGAGGAGACTGAGGGAGGGTTGGAGGAGGAAATGGACAGAGAGATGAGGATGAGGAATACAAAGAGATAGGGGAGGTTGATAGAGGAAGAGGTTGAGTTGAACTCAGAGGGGAAGGAGGAGATGAACAGAAAGGGGATGGGGATGTAAAGCGACTGAGGAGCAGGTAGAGGGTCAGATGGGCTCAGAGACGGGAGGAGGATATTGTAGATGGGGAACGAGGATATGGACCGTGGCTGCAGGAGCAGGTGCACAGGTAGAGGTGGGGGAGCAGATGGGCAGAGAGAGAAGGGAGTTGCTGATGGATGGACAGGAAGAGATAGGCATAGAGTTGAGGGTCGATGAAATGAACAGAGCGTGTGGGAGAAGATGTGGAGGGTGGAGAAGATGGACTAAGAGAAGGGGAAGGAGAAGACGCGCTAATAGAATACATACGTACTAGGTAACGTCGACGGGTACTCAGCTACTAAAGGAAATAATATATCAAAGGAAAAATTGCACTTTACAACGAACATTAAAGAACTACAGACACTCATCTTGATTAGTTTCTAGTTGTGTTACATATTCAACCATCAGTGTACATAAGGAATACTCGGACAATGTGAGTGGAAATATCAGGAATTGGAGCTGCCTTCACTTTTTTCCACATTATGTGATCAAAAGTATCCTGACACCCCCAAAACATACGTTTTTCATATTAGGTGCATTTTGATGCCACTGACAGCCAGGAACTCCATATCAGAGACCCCAATACTCATTAGGCATCGTGAGAGAGCAGAATGAGGTGCTCTGCGGAACTCACGGACTTCGAACGTGGTCAGGTGACTGTGTGTCACTTGTGTCATACGTCTGTACGCGAGATTTCCACACTCGGAAACATCCCTATGTCCACTGTTTCCGATATGATAGTTAAGTGGAAACGTGAAGCGACACGAACAGCACAAAAGCGTACACAGCTTGCATCGTCCAGGACAGCTTTTGTGAGCACGAGAGTACTAGCCACAACAGTCACCAGCTCACATTACTGTTGAGCCTTTGTCGTCCAGATTGGAGATCGGGGTGCATGACCGCTATTCACCTCCATTCAGGCACACGAACTTTCCACTTCTTTGCAGGAAACCATGCGTGACCTGTATTTATCGATTCCAGTACGACAGGAATGTGCATTGAGCCCCGGGGTTTTCCTACACAGTATTAGGTATGGTGTGTCTTTATGTTAGTCCTCCTCCTATATAAAATCATTAAAAAGTAATCGGTAAGTAATGCAACCATCCCCAAATCCTTTTTAAATTCCCTTATTTCAATGTCGTAACCGTTCTGTGGCTACCATGCCTATCTTCGAATGATTAACGTTTGTAATTAAATTGACGTTGTAATCATCTGCATGTCGTCTGCTTCTGCAATAAACAAGATTATCTGAAATTTTAGAGCCAGTTTACATGTTTCAGTACTGCTAATTACCCAGCAGTAATTCACAATGATCAGATTGTGTGTGAAATCTTATGGGACTTAACTGCTAAGGTCATCAATCCCTAAGCATACACACTACTTAACCTAAATTATCCTAAGGACAAACACACTTATCCATGGCCAAGGGAGGACTCGAACCTCCGCCGGGACCAGCCGCACAGTCCATGACTGCAGCCCCTTAGACCGCTCGGCTAATCCCGCGTGGCAGCAGTAATTCATACTACTACATAATGACAAGTCATTGTTCAAGCATTTTACCAGATTTCTGGAAAAATTTATAACCGACTTCAAATTTCACCATGATATTCTAATAAACGTTGTGCCGCGTGGGATTAGCCGAGCGGTCTGAGGCGCTGCAGTCATGGACTGTGCGGCCGGTCCCTGCAGAGTTTCGAGTCCTCCTTCTGGCATGGGTATTTGTATTTGTCATTAGGATAATTTAGGTTAAGTAGTGTGTAAGCTTAGGGACTGATGACCTCAGCTACGTCCCATACTATTTCACACACATTTCAGCTTTTGAATAAATGTGAGGGAAGTTGGCTACATATTTTTCAACATATATCACACAGAGATAAACGTATGTCATACTATGTATAGGGGGAATGTTCTTAAAATAAATCTCGAAAAGTTCTACATTGATTGAATTAAAATATTTACACGACGCTAACCACACGTATTCAAAATTTATACAGAACTGCGATTCTTGTAGCAAATAAGTCAATTTTCTAGTGCGTACCTAGATAGAGCATATTGCTTAAGATATACCACATAAAGATTACTTTGTATGAAACAAAAAACTTATATTGACTTCCTACGACCAATAATCTGGCGGAGCCCTTCAAGATTACATGTGATGGCGTCGCTTTAGAAACAACAAATAAGGTGGATTTTCGTTGTCCGTCACAGTTGCCGATGTAGAAAAAATACCACTGCGAACTCTTTCTAGACGTATACTCTTACCCGACCTAACCCTACAGGGTGGAGCAATTAAAAGTCGCCAGGAGGACATGTGGGGGGCTGATGCTCCCTCTCACTATCCTTTAAACAATCTGTCCACTTACCTAGATAGGATTCATTTTGGCTGCCCCTTCGCTCTTCAGCGGCAGATACTGGTTTAGCTGAAGCAACGTTGATGAAAATTCGGGTTAATGCCTACCACCAAAGGCCACATAACTCAAGTCCATGGGCAGTATCTGGTTGACAGCAACACTATCGATCATTCGGGAATCTTCCGTTATTCGTTTGAAGAAATGTCTAAAATTTCCTGTAAGTTGGTTTATTTTTTTAAAAGACAAGGAAAATGACTATCGAGTACGTATTTAATATTTGAAGAAATGTCTAAAATTTCCTGTAAGTTGGTTTATTTTTTTAAAAGACAAGGAAAATGACTATCGAGTACGTAATTAATATCGCGACATCTTTTATACAAAATTACTGATTGTCTCTGCAATACTTTCACACCCAACAGCAGCCAGAAGATATTTAGGCTGACCCGATATATTAAACGTCCTAAACAGTCACTAATTCACTACTACTTGCGAATTAACACAGTCAGTCTTTCAGTAGTCTTCATGTACAGAAGTGCTCACCATAATGCCTCGTAATTGGCACGAAACACGGCACACGGAGTTTATGGGCGACTTGACATGTTCACACGCGAAATCTCCTAAAACAAATCACTCACAAAACCCAAACTTTCTCAAAATACTCGACACTGTAGTCACATTTCATCAGCAACGTGAGGATCGGATAAAATGTTCGGATTTCTTCATTTTGGTACAAGTTTGATTAGCTTAATTAACGTTTACCAGGAGACAGCTCGCCAGTGACTCTGAACTCATGGATCTGAGGCACAATGCCCTACTGAAACACGCGGTAAATTCTGAATTCCTATTGGCTAGTATGTTAAGCAACCAATATGATCATCTCCAGCACTTCTATAGTCGCGCTGTTTCTAACGTCAGCCAATCACATTAATTGTAATTTAGACTAGAAATTTCGTAATTACGAAACTAAATAAAATTTAATGAAAATAAAATACGATTCCTTTTCACATAATAAATTACTAACCAATTTAATACACAACTCCTCTTCTGGCAGCCCTTTAAAAAAATCAAGTTCACTCAGATATACGTCGCAAAGTCCCTTGTTACACAACTTTTATAACGCTTACATCTTCATAGGTTTAATAAAATATCACATTCTCACTTCACGTATGTCCTCCATTCATTCTCTCAGTCTTACCAAAACACTCATACATCCAAACCACCAGAAGTAATAATTATTCAATGTACTGTTAAAGACAGTCAGAAATCTGTGGCAATTAAGCTAAGGAAAATTCCAGAAAATTAGATTGTATGAACGTATCCTTTTGGTTGTAGTTTCAATTGATACTATAGATGATTACATTACAGTCCCTAATTCGTTTCCACAATGCCAGCATGATTATTATGTGTTTTAGGTAAAAATTCACATCTCCAAAAGGGTTGAAGTTATTGGTTTGAATTTTTAACAGCATGGTTCTGTTAACTATAGAGTTTGGTACATTAACTATGAAAAAGATCGATTAATATTTAATAATACCTCTTCAGATTCATAGAAAATATATTAACGTTTGCATGTAGCATTAGTCAAGTACACCGCTCGCTCACAACGTCAGCTTGCAAGTAGGCTGTTTAGGTTTTTATATTGGTAACGCCACGTAGCTCTCCGTATGAAAATCACTGGCTGTGCTGTGTGCAGTCTGTGGCTAGTTTGCATTGTTGTCTGCCATTGTAGTTGGGCAGTTGGGCAGTTGGATGTGAACAGCGCGTAGCGTTGCGCAGTTGGAGGTGAGCCGCCAGCAGTGGTGGATGTGGGGAGAGAAATGGCGGAGTTTTGAAATTTGTAAGACTGGATGTCATCAACTGCTATGTATATTATGATTTTTCAACACTTTGAAGGTAAATACATTGTTTGTTCTCTATTAAAATCTTTCATTTGCTAACTATGCCTATCAGTAGTTAGTGCCTTCCGTAGTTTGAATGTTTTATTTAGCTGGCAGTAGTGGCGCACGCTGTATTGCAGTAGTTCGAGTAACGAAGATTTTTGTGAAGTAAGTGATTTGTGAAAGGTATAGGTTAATGTTAGTCAGGGCCATTCTTTTGTAGGGATTATTGAAAGTCAGATTGCGTTGCGCTAAAAATATTGTGTGTCAGTTTAAGCACAGTCATGTATAATTTTTCTAAGGGGAAGTTTCATATGTAGACCCTTAGCCGTGGATACCTAGGCACTGGGATCTTCTGATTTTTTCTTGTAGTTTGTGTAATTAGTGCAGTCTTTGTTTATTCCTAGCATGTAATTGTAGAGAGAATTTCCTTTGTAGCTGTAGTTTTCCATTCTTGTACAGTTAAACAGTTGTGGCATGCATGCAGATTTGCACCAAGTATTTCGCAGCAGCACTTGCAGCTAACGACATATAATTTTCAGTGCTATGTTAATGTGTTTTCTTATTTTGCTCTTCAAATTGTGCCTTTCTGTGTTGTCATGTGAAATATTGTGACATTAATGGTGTGTGAAAAGCGTAATACTAGGCTCCAAAGTAAACTGAGAAATGACAGTGAACACGAAATCAGTGTGTTAGCGCCACCATGTAATGAATTAACTAATGTTCAAACTAGGGATTTGGTAATTGTGCTTAGGGAAATGGAGCGGGCGGCAAATAATGGCGTAGACAGTGAAACAATTAGTGAACAGGGAAGCATTATCGATCGATCTGTCAGCAATAGCTCGCCTCAGGAATCCGAAATGACAGGACACAATCTCGCAAATACCGTAGATTCAGGTTTTGGGTCCTCACCGTTTTCTCAAATAAGTCAAGACACATTTTCTGCTTGTCAAAATGTGAATGTTGCCGGTGCAGATTCACTGCCGAAAAGCACTGGGGACCATGTTTCAGACACCAGTGCATTGTTATTACAATTAATACAACAAATGGGACAAACACAGCAAAAGATTCAAAAGTTAGACACAATAGAACAACACCAGAGACAAACGCAGTCACAATTAGACGCAATGGAACAAAAGCTTCAAAAGTTAGACTCAGTGGAACATACGCTTGAACAAACACGTGAAGACTTAATTACTGCGTTACATAAAATCGAATCGAAATGTCAAAAAGTCTGTAATGACGTAAAAACACAAATTTGTGAGCATTTCCAACCTATTTTTTCACGGCATGAAAATACATTATAGAATCACGAAGCAGCCATAAAAGAACTGCAAACTATTGTTCATGAAAATCATGAGACCTTGTAAGCTAAATTTGACTCAGTTGCATCTACCGATTCGGTTACGCAACTTGCAAAAACTCAGGAAAACTTATAGGACACAGTAGATACTCTGAAAATTGGTTCAGAAAGACACATGGAGGAAATTAGTTCATTATCACAGAAAATAGTTGAACTTTCGGATCAGCTAAATAATTTATCTACGAAGGTAGATGATAATCTGAATGACACAAAACCGGTAGTCCTTAATGACACAGAAGAGTGCGAACAAATTAGGAAATTCAAACAAAATCAGAATCAAATTAATACGCAAACCCAAAGAGATATCCGGGAAGTACAAGATCAGCTGACACAGGCAATACAAGAATTACGTATTTCAGAGGACACTCGCGCCCCAATACGGGAAGAGGGACATAGAAATACGGAACGACCACAAAATAATAACACAGCGCATTTCGGAAATTATGAAAGAAATTGGCAGGGTGCACCGAATTTTGAAATGGAACCGCCGAAACGACGTAACAATGACCGATATGCGACTCGCCGACATGATGATTTTGACTATAAGCTGTTCATTACTACACGTAAATTCTAAAGATTTAAGAATTCTGGCAACGACATTCATCCACAAGCGTGGCTCCATCAATTCTCTCATTGTTTTCCTCCCAACTGGTCATTAGAGCACAGATTAGAATTTAAGTGTGGCTATTTAGAGAATGAACCTGCTGTAGGAATGCGATCGGTCATTCACGATTGTCACAGTGATGGAGAAGTTTACCATGCCTTCCTCTCAGCATATTGGTCTCAAGCCACACAAGACCGAGTAAAACATAGCATCATAATAATGAAACATTTCGAACAATCTGAATTTTCCAGTCTTAGGAAATATTTTGAAGATATGTTGCACAAGAATCAGTACCTCTCAAACCCATCCAGCCCCTCAGAACTCATCCGCATTTGCTCAATCAAATTACCTGAACATTTACGACGTATTATTTTGGCAGGACGTTGCAAAGACGACATCGAAGCTTTTCAGGGACCCTTACAAGAATTAGAAATTGACACTGACAATCGCAGAACGCGAAAACAGGAACACAACAATTACAGGTCACATCCGTCGCAATTCCACGATGAAACAAATAATAACTGGACACCACAAGGCTATTCTCACAACACAAATCGTGACCAAAACAGACACCACCCGTATGACAACCGTTGGCAGAGTAGTAATAATTACAGGGAAAGATCACCTCTCCGCAGTAGTGACTATCACAGAGACAATCAGAGAAACAGACAATTTAGGACCAAAATGATTATTATCAAGGGAGACAGAATAACTTTAGACGCAACGATCCAGTGCGCAGTTACGATTCAGGAAGAAATTCTCCACCACATGAACGACAAGAAGGAAACTATGGAATCTACAGACATGAAGACAGACGATATGATCGTAACGACAGAGTTGAATTGCATCAGAACTGGCGGGATTCAAACAGAGCAGGGCCCTCTCGATAAGGTGAATTTGTAGAAGTTAGGTCTCCAAATCCCAATAACGACGCGCGCCAACAATGACACAATAGGCAATGACTCATACCGCTGGCAGCCACAAAACGTACTTATGAAACTGACGACGCAGCTTCTGTAGCTAGTAATTACGTGAAAGTGGAAGAGATTTGGGACATCTTACTCCTGGAGCACGACGTAAAACATAACAACATTGCATATCCTGTGATTCACATTACAGTAAATGACGTAAAATTTACGGCAGTACTTGACTCTGGTAGTCCCATTTCAGTAATTAGTGAAACAGCCTTTAGTAAATGCAACAGATCGAACGATTGTCCCACAATTCCGTCACGTAAGATTAAATTACAAGGATCAATCTTTGGAATTAGTGTAGATGTACGCCAACAAACCAACTTAGAATTCTTTTGTCAAAGCCACAGCTTCTCAATGAACTTTCTTATTGTTCCATTATTGTCGATGGAAATTATATTGGGAGTAGACTTTTTGAATGAATACAAAGTAATCATAAACTTTCACGAAGCTGAAATAAGTTTAGAGAAAGAAGGTAGGTCAATAGCTTTGAAGTTTGAAGATTGGCTCTCAAACCATGACGAAGAAATTAATCGGCTTTACCCCCTGTTAGACAACAGTTCGGAATTTATGACGGAACTTGACACTACCAATCACTCTGCAAGTACTGACAGGGACGATATCGACGGCGCATTTGATGCTAATGAGTTAATTCAGAATAAAATTCAAACATTTGAGAATTGTAATGACAGTGATAGGCAAGACCTTTTTGAGATTCTACAAGCACATTCCACAGTTTTTACTTACAAAACAGGAACAATCAAGGGATTTCAACACTAATTTTGTGTTCGTGAGAATACTAAATTTTGTGTTAGACCATACGTAATTCCAGCACATTATAGGGACCGTGTTAGAACAGAAATACAATCTATGCTAGACGAGGGCATTATTGAGCCTGCAGTAAGCTCATACAACAATCCATTACATGTTGTTGAGAAGAAAAATGGATCGATTACGCTTGTCTTAGAGTCGAGACAAATCAATACTATCGTCATTCCTTAAACAGACAGGCCGCAAACGTTACAAGAACTTCTTCAAAATTTTAATGGTGTGAAAGTGTTGTCTTCTGTTGATCTCAGATCCAGCTTTTATCAGATCGAACTTCATCCAGAATGTAGAAAATACACAGCTTTCCTTTGTTTCGGCGTTTGTTATCAGTTTCGGAAACTTCTTTTGGTTTGAACATTTCTTCGGGAGCATTCATTCGCGGGGTAAATTCCATACTACCTGAGTTCTTAAAACGTCACATCACCTTATATGTGGACGATATTCTGATAGCAACCCTCATGGGAACAACAAAATCGCATCCTCAACAGTTTGTTACGTATTTTCGCAAAATCTGTAATTACAGTTAACTTGGAAAAGTCTGAATTCGGTAGGTCAAAGGTGAGGTTTTTGGGACATATTATTTCTTCTGAAGGCATTCAGCCGGATCCTGATAAGTTAGAAGCAATCAGAGCCATTCCAGTTCCATCCACAAAAAAAACAAGTCCGCAGTTTTCTAGGTATTGTAAATTTTTACCGTCGTTTTCTGAATATGCAAATTCTAGTTACACCAAAACTTTGTTCTCTCACTGGAAAAAATACTATTTGGAACTGGACGAACAAGCACAGTTGTAATTCAATTCTTTGAAAGAATCGCTACTTAACGTGCCAATACTAGCTCATCCAGATCTGTCACAAGATTTCTGCCTTAGCACGGATTCTTCTAAAGTCGGTCTTGGTGCCCATTTATTTCAAGAAGCCCCAGAAAATGACACTACTGTTCAGAAAACCATTGCTTTTTCTAGCCGAGTGCTAACAAAATCTGAAAAAAATTATTCCGTTACTGAATTAGAAGCTTTAGCTATCGTTTGGGCATTTAACAAATTCCGTTTCTTTCTTTCTGGTAAGCACGTAAACGTATACAGTGATCATCGTGCATTACAATTTCTTATGTCTTCAAAATTAAATCATGACAGGTTAAAACGTTGGGCATTGTTTCTGTAAGAATTCCACTTCACAATAGTCTACATTCCCGGCAAGGAGAACATTGTTGCGGACGCACTGTCACGCGCACCGGCTGGGCTTGAGAAAAGTAACACAGAAGGCAATCTCGAGAAAAATTTCAGTATTCTTTACATTCAGAAAGTCGCCTTTGAAAACTTCATCACCACATCTTTAAAGGACATTGCTCATCAAAAAGATAAAGATCCGATTTGGAAAGACATCAGAAGTAAATGGCATGAAAAGACACACACTCAGATTCGGCATTATTACCTGGTTAGAAACAACATACTCTTCAAATGCTTCACTGTTGATGACAAGCTATGGGTATTTTGCATTCCAGACGATTTTGTTTATAAGCTCATTTTGTACATTCATTTCAGCTACGCACATTTTGGTCCACGAAAATGTTATCATATTCTTCGAACGACTTATTATTTTAACAATATGGAAAAGAGAATTCGAAGAGTCTTGCCTATTTGTAAACTTTGTCAAAAGGCGAAACCATCTACTAACTCACGTCGTGCTCCATTGTTTCCAATTATTCCTTGTAACTTAAAAGAATTTGCTGCTGTTGATCTCTTGGGACCCCTTGTCAGAACATCGAATGGATTTCCGTACGTTCTAGTCGCTGTTGAACTTACTTCAAAATCTGTTTCTTTCACTCCGTTACGTAAAGCCACTGGACGGTCTGTATCCTACTCCTTTGTTAAATATTTCTTACGTGAAGTTGGCCACGTTGCTAAAGTCATTTCAGATAACGGACCGGAATTCAGTTCTGCTGTTTGGTCATGCATGCTTCGGAATCATAAACTCAAACCTGTTTTTATTTCATTGTACTCACCACATTGTAACCCGTCTGAACGGATTATGAAAGAAATCAATAAGCTTTGCAGACTTTATTGTCACAGAAAGCATCAGCATTGGGAGAGATATTTACACTTATTTCAAACTGTGCTAAATGAAATGCCTCATGATTCCATTCCTTTACCACCTACTGTTGTACTGAAGAATGAAGAACCACCGAACAGAATCAGAGAGCTTGTACCTTTCCCGAATACACGTAAACTTCGACACTAAGACATAATTGATTTGGCTATTAAAATTATAAAATCTGCAGCAGACAAAAGGAGAAAACTACACGGTAAAGCAAATGCAAAGAAATTATATATTGGTCAGAAAGTTCTCATTAAAGCTCATTGATTGTCACATAAGAAGAAACACTTGAGTCACAAATTCTGTCTAGTTTACAATGGACCTTACAGAATCCGACGTATACCACATGATAATTGCGTTGGTGTTGAAACTCTACGTACTAGAAAGAGTAAAGGTTTACACCACATTTCACATGTAAACCGTTTATTGAAGGATAATCTGCTTCTTAACTTGGTCTTTGCCATAAAACTTTCACTTCACATTTCTAGTATGCATTGTCAGACTTAGAATCTGTTACCATGCAACAATGTTTGAAGTTAAATATCCAATCAAGAACCAAGAGAAGTTATTTAAACAGAAATTACGAATGCATTGTTATAGTGAACAGACGTCACAGTGTTATTGTGTGTGTACATTCTTGCTTATTAGTTGCACGATCACGTAATGACTATACGGCTCACATACTCAGAATATTTACCAATACTGCTAATGAGACTTTAATGCAACATTTTGGTTTACTTGAAAATACATTCTGGATTTAAACTAATTTCTGTGAGATACCAGATGACATAGTGGTTAGTTTATGTGACAGCTACACGATTTTATCACGACGCTACTAATGATTGACAATTTACAATGTTGCTTTTGCAGTGTTTCTGTTTTATATCTGCACAGTTTTTCTGTAATTTTCTGGAAAGTAAAACATGTTTTAGTAGTAACTTTTGTGGTATAGCTACAATGAGACTGCCTTTTCCGTAGCACAACAATACGTTACAGCACAGTACTTTCTACATCACTGCAATAAGCATAATAACTAAGATATCTATACGCAAAGCATTTCACTTTTGTTTATCATGAGGTAAGTACATTGACTTCAGCAGAACTTTGCTTACAGAGGACAATAACTACGACACTTCCACAGAATTATCTTGCAGCAAGACGCACAAATAGCGCTACAGAACACGCATTTGAGTGATTAATTTTGTACTTGAACCATTTATTTTTCAAGATTTTTGAATTACAAAGAAATTTTTCCGTGATACATTTCATTCCATTGCTGTAATCTGTAACACCTGAGGGTATAATTACATTAATCCTCAGGGGGGTATACACCTACTTCGTGTACCATGTGTTTGGCAAGCACAAGGAGATCTAGCTAATATGGTATTTGCTTATACAACTTTACACATCGGTACCTTATTTGTCTAACAGATAAGTTACACAGTTATCTGATTATTTAACAGAGAAACAAACATTTTTTTTACTACATCAGTGACACATGTTTACGCAATTACACAGATGCATAACTTCACACTTATGAAATTGTATTTTGTCTGTAGTTTGTGAACTGTTCATATTTTTTCGGAACCATTGTGATACTATGACGGTTTTGAATGATATATTTGGTATGGGATCACGAATTTTAAAGTACATTTGAGGTAGATGACACTATTTAAATGAGCAGAGAATTTATTTGTAGGTTTTGAAATTATTGCAGAAACCTACGACATTTTTGAGATTTGACTGAGGTGTTATGATATTATTTTTACGACGACGATGTGTATTATGCTGTTGAGGTATGTTTATGATCAATAAGATGATGCTACCATATATGAGGAATTAGATTATGCTACGTATTTATTATGATGAAATATTGAAGAAGTGTCAACAAATATGTATATGAATAATGAGTAGTGGTTAGGGACTCTGATTTGTGGATAAGGATGTTGGAAACCAAGAATCGTACTTTAAGAGTTATGAAATGTGTGTAAATGCGTGAATGTATCACAATGCCGACGAAAACTTTTTGAACACTGTTATATTCATAGAATTTTGTTTCTACACATTTGCAACACAAATTCTCGACCTGTGAAATTTTTTATATCAGACTGTCACTCTAATGCAAACTGGTGTCGTAAATATTTCAGTAAGAAAGTTAAGTGACCACCTTCACGTAATGAGTCGTGGGCACCCAGCTGCATTAGAGTCGCCTGGAAAAAAGCCATTAGTGTGTGCCTTTCAGAGGCACAGGTGAAAAAAAGAAGGGGCCATTACCCTCGCTATTGACATTCCTTTGTAGAAAGCATCGCAAATACGACACGCTCAAACTTGAAAACATATGATAGCACTGTGGAGCTCTTCATTTATGATATTTACTGAAATGCCTAATGAAATGACGAGAAAAAAAGGGTTATTACAAATGATTGAAGCGATTTCACAGCTCTACAATAACTTTATTATTTGAGATATTTTCACAATGCTTTGCACACACATACAAGAACTCAAAAAGTTTTTTTAGGCATTCACAAACGTTCGATATGTGCCCCTTTAGTAATGCGGCAGACATCAAGCCGATAATCAAGTTCTTCCCACACTCGGTGCAGCATGTCCCCATCAACGATTTCGAAAGCATCGTTGATGCGACCTCGCAGTTCTGGCACGTTTTTTGGTAGAGGAGGTTTAAACACTGAATCTTTCACATAACCCCACAGAAAGAAATCGCATAGGGTTAAGTCGGGAGAGCGTGGAGGCCATGACATGAATTGCTGATCATGATCTCCACCACGACCGATCCATCGGTTTTCCAATCTCCTGTTTAAGAAATGCTGAACTTCATGATGGATGTGTGGTGGACACCATCCTGTTGAAAGATGAAGTCGGCGCTGTCGCTCTCCAGTTGTGGCATGAGCCAATTTTCCAGCATGTCCAGATACACGTGTCCTGTAACGTTTTTTTCACAGAATAAAAAGGGGCCGTAAACTTTAAACCGTGAGATTGCACAAAACACGTAAACTTTTGGTGAATAGCGAATTTGCTGCAAGAATGCGTGAGGATTCTCTACCACCCAGATTCGCACATTGTGTCTGTTCACTTCACCGTTAAGAAAAAATGTTGCTTCATCACTGAAAACAAGTTTCGCACTGAACGCATCCTCTTCCATGAGCTGTTGCAACCGCACCGAAAATTCAAAGCGTTTAACTTTGTCATCGGGTGTCAGGGCTTGTAGCAATTGTGAACGCTAAGGCTTCTACTTTAGCCTTTTCTGTAAGATTTTCCAAACCGTCGGCTGTGGTATGTTTAGCTTCCTGCTTGCTTTATTCGTCGACTTCCGGTGGCTACGCGTGAAACTTGTCCGCACGCGTTCAACCGTTTCTTCGCTCACTGCAGGCCGATCCGTTGATTTCCTCTTACAGAGGCATCCAGAAGCTTTAAACTGCGCATACCACCGCCGAATGGAATTAGCAGTTGGTGGATCTTAGTTGAACTTTGTCCTGAAGTGTCGTTGCACTGTTATGACTGACTGATGTGAGTGCATTTCAAGCACGACATACGCTTTCTCGGCTCCTGTCGCCATTTTGTCTCACTGCCCTCTCGAGCGCTCTGGTGGCTGAAACCTGAAGTGCGGCTTCAGCCAAACAAAACTTTATGAGTTTTTCTACGTATGTGTAGTGTGTCGTGACCATATGTCAAGGAATGGAGCTACAGTGAATTTGTGAAATTGCTTCATTCATTTGTAATAGCCCTGCATTTTTATGTCTATACACCTGATTATGACTACTGTCTTTCGAGTTATGAGATTTTTTTTACTACCTTATGAAATGCCGTATGGCAAATGAATGATCTTTCATGCCTTCCTTTGTACATATTTGCTCATATTCTTTAATATCTAGTTTCCAGCTGCACTCCGCAAGACCGCTACGGTCGCAGGTTCGAATCCTGCCTCGGGCATGGATGTTTGTGGTGTCCTTAGGTTAGTTAGGTTTAACTAGTTCTAAGTTCTAGGGGACTAATGACCTCAGCAGTTGAGTCCCATAGTGCTCAGAGCCATATTCCATTCCAGCTGCACTGCAGCATTGGTTATTATAAAATTTAATTGATGTACTAATATCACTATTTTCTGTCTACAGACCCAGTAAAGAATACGTTTATGATACACTTTCTCAGAAAAGAGAGCACAAATAGACATTTCCCTTCACAGGAATTGCATAAATAAATTTTTTAATAACTTGGTAACATTCTTGCAGAGCAAGTTTTGTGAGGAATCACTCTAGTGTTAAGATGTGACATAAGTATTAAACATGGCCATTTGTACTGTAATATTTTTTCTGCTTGAGCTATGTCATGTTTAGTTGTAAGTTATTTCATTTGCTGCTGCTGTTTGCCAGGCATAGTGCTACTAAATTTCACTTTACATTACTCTGTTAAGCCAGTTTTACTACTGATTTATTTCTCTTGTTTGCTGCTCATTGCCTTATATTAGTTGTAATGCTGCATTTGCTTGGTAATTTAGATTTACTGTAACTTGCTCTGCCAGTTTGCATTTTTTTTTCATTGCTGTTTGTATTATTTGTTTTGTGCTGCTGCATTGCCTCGTCCTATAATTTAGCATCTGAGCTCAGTAGATTTAAGTTAGCTTAAGAGGGGGTAGACTATATAAGAGAATGAGTTGCGATGCATTGGAAGAAATGCATTGAGAAGTTATACGAAAAAGGCACAGAAAGCAGGTACAGGTAGGATTTTTGGAAATAATGAAGAACAAAGGGACATCTCCAAGAAGTAAAGAAAGTTTTGTTTGCATGATACTGCAGTAAAGCAAACCCTATCCTTTCCCTTTCTGTTATTCCGCTATGTGTTTGTGTACTCTTGTGTATTTGTGTTCTTCCGGTCTTTATGTGTTTAGCTAATACGATTTGTGTTGTAGAATTTTTCTAGTACTAAGGTACATTCACTATGATGAGGAATACTGTTATCCTTAAATATAATTTGCATTAATAATATGTTATTCACTTTGTAAAGATGTTTAGACATTATTAATTCTGTTCTGTTTCTATGCTCAAGTGTGAAATTAATGTTTCGAGAACTATTCTCATTATTTTATATATTTACTTATGTCATAATTCCTGTAACACAGATGTACATGTTTATTTCTATTCTTTTGTAAAGCCTGTTTTACTACAAATGTTATCTGTATTGTTATGTTCTTTAATGATGTATTTTGTACTTTCATTAATGTATTCTTATGTTATAAAATTGTAATTGACACCAGTTCATCAAATTAAGTAACTTGTAAGTTACATTTCACTGCACACGTTTCTGTTGGTCATAGTATATGGACAATATGTGAGAGGTAGGGACTGTTAGTGTTTGCAAGTGTGTTAATAATTCAGCAAGGGACTGGATAACAGCATTGCTGGTTCTAAGGACAGTTTCAAAAACTTTGTGAGTGCACAAGTGGTGGTTATGGACTTGCTATATTATCCGCAAGACTCTTCAATGGTGATTGTGCACCTGCACAGTCACAACAGATTGCTGCTGGCCATCTCTACAAGGACTACAGTGGGTCTGCATCTTAGATGACCCACCAATACCATTATTTCTACATGGACTGCAGTGTGTCTGCACCTCTGGTGGCCCACCAATACCGTAATCTCTACCAGGACTACTGTGGGTTTGCTCTGTGATGACCTACCTACCAATATTCTTCAAAACGTCGAATGACTCTGCTGTGGGTTTGCTCTGTTGTGGCCCATTACCTGTCAGCATGTCAAGAGTCAGCACTGTCTTTCCGTTGGAATGACAACACTACTTCTACAAGACTGCATGGAAATCCACAACTTCCGTGTGCATTTTCTTTTACTGCTCAGACTTTCAGAAAAACACTGCAATTTTACTGTGATGAATGATCAGGACTGTCTTTATGGACTGTGAGAAAATTTTAGCTCTTGACCAAAATTGTATCAATAAGTGTGTGCATTTGATATCTTTGTTATTGTAATTATGGAAAATTTTATCAAATCATTATTGGCCACTGCCCAAAACAATTTGTAAATTTTTTTTTGGGGAGCATGGGGCTATGTAAGTAGGCTGTTTAGGTTTTTATATTAGTAACGCCACGTAGCGCTCCGTATGAAAATCACTGGCTGTGCTGTGTGCAGTCTGTGGCTAGTTTGCATTGTTGTCTGCCATTGAGTTGGGCAGTTGGGCAGTTGGGCAGTTGGATGTGA
The DNA here is from genome assembly GCF_021461395.2 of Schistocerca americana. Lineage (NCBI taxonomy): Eukaryota > Metazoa > Arthropoda > Insecta > Orthoptera > Acrididae > Schistocerca > Schistocerca americana. The sequence continues at coordinate 204,284,350 of NC_060125.1, read as the reverse complement.
ACAGCGCGTAGCGTTGCGCAGTTGGAGGTGAGCCGCCAGCAGTGGTGGATGTGGGGAGAGAAATGGCGGAGTTTTGAAATTTGTAAGACTGGATGTCATCAACTGCTATGTATATAATGATTTTTCAACACTATTAAGGTAAATACATTGTTTGTTCTCTATTAAAATCTTTCATTTGCTAACTATGCCTATCAGTAGTTAGTGCCTTCGGTAGTTTGAATGTTTTATTTAGCAGGCAGTAATAACGCTCGCTGTATTGCAGTAGTTCGAGTAACGAAGATTTTTGTGAGGTAAGTGATTTGTGAAAGGTATAGGTTAATGTTAGTCAGGGCCATTCTTTTGTAGGGATTATTGAAAGTCAGATTGCGTTGCGCTAAAAATATTGTGTGTCAGTTTAAGCACAGTCATGTAAAATTTCTCTAAGGGGAAGTTTCAAGCTGTGCGAGCTTAAAAACCAACACCTCTCCAATCGGCTGGAAGGCAAGTTGCGTTTTCATAGCAAGGTGACAACTCTTTATAATTTACTCGGGTACTAAGAAGCACAACAGGAGAGAGGAAATACAGTACTGACCTGACTACAGCAGATGTTTAAAGTGACCACCATTTATCTCGCAACACTTTCGTCGCCCTGTACAGCAAGTTGCTGAAAGCGGATCGTAGCTGGACTGCTGAAACAGCTGCAATCTCATCCGAAATGTACTGCTGCAGCTCTCGAAGAGTATGACGGCTCCCCACACAAAGTAACCGCACACTGAGAGGTCAGGTGACCTGGGTCGCTTGCTAGGGCCGCCACAAGACTGACCTCTGGCAACAACTCTTTCAGGTGTGAGGATGGTGTAAATGCGCGGCAAGGCTCGGCTACTTGAATGGGCAGTTGCTTCGTCCTCTTGGTAATATCTATTGTGGTTATATACACACATTCATGTGGAGTCGTATCCTCTCGTCCGGACAACTTTTCTTTGCCCTGCCCTTTATGTACTACTTCCTCCCCAGTACCATCGAGCAGTAACACTACGCTTTTGAGCCATAACAGTGATGCGAAGAACGCAAATTTTACTATCACCTCAACATTTTTGTTGAAGACGTGAGTGAGATGTAATTTTGTTCCTCAACTAACAGACCGCGGGGTCGTTCAAGTGAACAGCTAAATGCATGGCGCAAGTTCTTTTCCATTCTACTCCAATGATGGACAAATTTTCATTCGGTAAAGGAGAAGTTGCTCACCGCAGGTTATACTTCTATGTCTTGACTCACCTTAGACGGGAAAAGAACTGCTGTAAAGATTTAGCTTGATACTGACAAAAAAATGGTTCAAATGGCTCTGAGCACTATGGGACTTAACTTCTGAGGTCGTCAGTCCCCTAGAACTTTGAAGTACTTAAACCTAACTAACCCAAGGACATCACACACATCCATGCCCCAGGCATGATTCGAACCTGCGGCCGTAGAGGTGGCATGGTTCCTGAGTGTAGCGCCTAGAACCGCTCTGCCACTCTGGCCGGCCTGATACTGACACAGCACTATGAATGTTTACCGGAGACTATTATTATGGTATGCCACCACATTTTTATTAAACACACCTGTTGCGAAGTCTTTGTTAAATATGGCTACCGTGTTATTAGCTGAGCGTATTTTACCAATCTCACACAAAATTGAAAGATATAATGTTAAGGCCACTATTGATACCATTCAGACACATTAATGAAAGTTACTCCTGTTTCTAAGGATGTGAATCGTCTGCTGGTACTGTACCTCGAATTTACATCTGAAACCAAGCGCCTCTGTCACCCGGCCCGCCATGTTAGTAGAGCGGTCAGCGCGCCGTAATGCCAAGCCAATGGGCCCACGTTCGATTCCCGGCTGGAACAGGACATTTTCTCCGCTCAGGGACAGGGTGCTGTGTTGTACTCATCATCATTTCATTCCCATCTCCTACTTGCAAGTTGCCCAATGTGGCGTCGAATGCAATAAGTACTTGCCCTCGGTGATGGAATTTCCCAAATGGAGGACTCCAGGCCGACAATGGTTCAAATGGCTCTGAGCACTATGGGACTTAACTGCTGAGGTCATTACTCCCCTAGAACTTAGAACTAGTTAAACCTAACTAACCTAAGGACATCACAAACACCCATGCCCGAGGCAGGATTCGAACCTGCGACCGTAGCGGTCTTGCGGTTCTAGACTGCAGCGCCTTTAACCGCACGGCCACTTCGGCCGGCAGGCCGACAATGCCGTACGCTCATTTCCATATCTGTCACCCCATAGTTTCATTTTAGGACTGTGTCGTAATGTGGCACCAGAGCTCTCAGTTCTCTACTAGGAGCGAACCAGAAGGCAGAATTTACCTCATCCCCATATAAAGAAATCTTTAAAGCATCCCACGGCACCCCGAAAACATAACGCCGTGTGATCTTTCAAGTGATCGTCCACGCTTCCAGTGCTTGATAATGATTCAGAATTCCCTCCGAAAGTTCCAAGTCATTGTTTTCCACGTAGACAATTCCACAATATATTATGCTGCACTACTTTGCATGTTAAAGGGAAATGAAAATTAAAATATCGATTTTCCACAACCAGCACTAACATTTACTGTTTTTTTTTTTATCACGTCAGTCTGTAGAAATGAATTCTACAATGTCTCTCCGATTACCACATTCACCCCTTCTCACACAAAGAACCAATTTCAATCAAAGTGCATATTTTCCGGAATTTTCGTAAGATTACACCACCTCACATTTTCTGACAAAATGAATCGATGACGAGACAGATACTTTAAACCACAGCTAAATTTATATCTCTGTGTCAACTATCTCCACGACAAATGGGTGGTTCTTTAGACAGGAAAACAAACTGCCTTCAACCTGTATTTTTTCTCATAATTATGGTGTGAAATTTGGTTTCGCGCCAGGGCGATAAAAGAAAAATGGAGAAACATACCAGCAAATATTTCCTTCCAGGTATCTTGGTCTCATTAACGGCCCTTCGTAAAGACCGGCGCTTGACGTAAAACTATATACTACCCGATTTCACTTTTTTATGTCGTCCCATTTGAAAAATACCGTACTAGGACCGTTCTGCACGTCCGTCACTACCGGTGGTAAGGTCGTTGAAAAATAGGTCCAAATGCCCATTGAAGAAAAGTCCTTTGAATGGCATGTTACCTTTCAGAGGATTTCATGATCTCAGTAGCTCTTGCACAAAATCTACATAGGCCACTGCCCTACGGTTGCCTAAGTAGTTGTTACAGATAACTCTGACAAGCGGACCCCTCAACCAACCAAGGAAATGTTCATTAGACATTGATTCTCTAAGGTATAGTTCTACAAAATATATTCCATTATTTATTTGTTATTCAGTGAGCGTAGTAAACATCTATTGTAATTATATGAAACCGCATGAGCGGTTGCGCAGGACTAAAACCAAGTTTTTGATAAGACCAAGCTTTATGTGCAGCGGAACTCGAAATACGCTTTTGTAGTCAACCAGAAAAGGGTTGACAATCGATCCACTTTTCCTGGAGCTGGATATCCGAAATGGAGTTCGTGTGAGGTAAATGCATCTACACATTCCTATATTTTTTAAAAATTAAATAAATACACCACTGGCCATTAAAATTGCTACACCACGAAGATGCTACAGAAGCGAAATTTAACCGACAGGAAGAAGATGCTGTGATATGCAAATGATTACCTTTTCAGAGCATTCACACAAGGTTGGCGCCGGTGGTGACACCTACAACGTGCTGACATGAGGAATGTTTCCAACCGATTTCTCGTATTCAAACAGCAGTTGACCGGCGTTGCCTGGTGAAACGTTGTTGTGGTGCCTCGTGTAAGGAGGAGAAATGCGTACCATCACGTTTCCGACTTTGATAAGGGTCGTATTGTAACGTATCGCGACAGTGCTGCTCGCTTTGGTCGAGATCCAATGACTGTTAGCAGAATATGGAATCGGTGGGTTCAGGAGGGTAATACGGAACGCCGTGCTGGATCCCAATGGCCTCATATCACTAGCAGTCGAGATGACAGGCATCTCATCCGCATGGCTGTAACGGATCGTGCAGCCACGTCTCGATCCCTAAGTCAACAAAATATTGACACTGAGCACTATGCGACTTAACTTCTGAAGTCATCAGTCGCCTAGAACTTAGAACGAATTAAACCTGACTAACCTAAGAACATCACACACATCCATGACCGTGCAGCATTCGAACCTGCGTCCGTAGCGGTCGCTCGGCTCCAGACTATAACGCCTAGATTCACACGGCCACTCCGGCCGGCCCTGAGTCAACAGATGGGGACGTTTGCGCGACAACAACTATCTGAACGAATAGTTCGACGACGTTTGCAGCAGCATGGACTATAAGGTCGGAGACCATGGCTGCTGTTACCCTTGACGCTGCATCACAGACAGGAGCGCCTGCGATGGTGAAATTTTTAACATCGAGTATGGATTTGAGTGTCAGGAAGTCTTTTCTGAAACTACTTATATCGAGGATAGACATGTATGGAAGTGAAACATGGACAATAAATAATGCAGACTAGAAGTGAACAGAAACTTTCGTAATGTGGTGATACAGGAGAACGCTAAAGATTAGATGGGTAGATCACATAACTAATGAGAAGGTACTGAGTAGAGCTGGGGAGAAGAGGAATTTGTGGCAAAGCTTGACTAGAAGAAGGGATGGGTTGGTAGGTCACCTTCAAGGGCGTCATGGGATCACCAAATTAATATTGGAGGGAAGCGTGGAGGGTAAAAATAGTTGAGGAAGACCAAGAGATGAATACAGTAAGCAGATTCAGAAGGCTGTAGGTTGCAGTAGCTATTCGGGCATGAAGAGGCTTGCACGGGATAGAGTAGCACGGAGAGTTGCATCAAACCAGTCTCTGGACTGAAGACGAGAACAACAACAACGTCTAAGAGAGCGGCAGCAATAATAACAATGTGCTACGTGGAAAAAATTACGATCCGTGCCAGAAAATGACCCAAAGTCCGAGTTAGCAACTTGAGGTCAGTAAATTGTGGGTTTCGCTCGCTCTTACTACCTCGATCGCGCCGCGCTCGTTCATGTTGTGCGAAAGTGTGAAAGCTCGGAGCGGGCAGGCTGTGGTCAAATGAGGCGCCGTGGGGCGGGGAGGGTGGAAGCTGAAGGGTCTGGTGCGATCACTGCTGTGCTGCTGCGAATGTTGTAGTATCTCGGTGTCTCTCTCATCAACTGATAGAACTACTCAAACATCAGATTACTTACACTGTAGATGCAGCATGGTAGCTTCTAATCACGAGATCATTAAGACCCATAAGAGACTTCAGACAGTAAAATTGTTTGGAAACACTTAAAAGTTTCGAAGAAAAACTAAGTGATTACCAACTGTTGTATTTACACGCATTCTCAGATTGGAAAAAATACACTGGAGTTTTTTCATAACATCATTTTCTTTACTGATTGAGAGCTACCTATGTGAATGTTAACATCTAAAAAGTCAGGAATCTAAAAGAAAGATGGTCTCCTAACCAATGTTTGTTAGAATATCATCCACTCGTTTCGGATCATGTCTGCTTCGTTGTCCGAAATAAGTTCCCTGCAGCAGTGAAATGAACCATGGACCTTGCCGTTCACGGGGAGGCTTGCGTGCTTCAGCGATACAGATGGCCGCACCGTAGGTGCAACCACAACGGAGGGGGATCTGTTGAGAGGCCATACAAACCTGTGGGTCCTGAAGAGGAGCAGCATCCTTTTCAGTAGTTGCAAGGCAGGTTGGTTAGAAAATGTCATTCGATCTGTATATTGAGCAAGCAGTAAAGGAAACAAAAGAAAAATTCTGAGTGGGAATTAAAATCCATTGAGAAGAAATAAAAACTTTGAGGTTCGCCGATGACATTGTAATTCTGTTAGAGACAGCAAAGGACTTGGAAGAGCAGTTGAACGGAATGGACAGTGTCTCGAATGCAAGATATAAGATGAACATCAACAAAAGCAAAACGAGAATAATAGAATGTAGTCGAATTAAGTCGAGTGATGCTGAGGAATAAGACACTTAAAGTAGTAAAGGAGTTTTGCTATTTGGGGAGCAAAATAACTGATGATGGTTGAAGTATAGAGGATATAAAATTTAGACTGGCAATAGCAAGGAAAGCGTGTCTGAAGAAGAGAAATTTGTTAACATCGAGTATAGATTTAAGTGTCAGGAAGTCGTTTCTGAAAGTATTTGTATGGAGTGCAGCCATGTGTGGAATTGAAACATGGACAATAAATAGTTTGGACAAGAAGAGAATAGAAGGTTTTGAAATGTGGTGTTACAGAAGAATGCTGAAGATAAGATGGGTAGATCCCATAATTAATGAGGAATTATTGAATAGAATTGGGAAGAAGAGGAGTTTGTGGCACAACTTGACAAGAAGAAGGGACCGGTTGGTAGGACATGTTCTGAGGCATCAAGGGATCACAAATTTAGCATTGCAGTGCAGCGTGGAGGGTAAAAATCGTAGAGGGAGACCAAGGGATGAATACATTAAGCAGATGCAGAAGGATGTAGGTTGCAGTAAGTACTGGGAGATGAAGAAGCTTGCACAGGATAGAGAGATGGAGAGCTGCATTAAACCAGTCTCAAGATTGAGGACCACATCAAAAACATTAGCTGCCTTTGAAGCCGGTACGTTCCGACCACTGAAGCGAATCGTCGTCATATCCACTATTCATAAACATCATCGTAAGAATGGGCGCTGGGTGTCCAACAGTCCATCCAGTCCGAACAAACTGACTTCATTCTTTACCTGGAGAGCTAGGCTGACTTCTGTGCATGTCCATAAATAAATACGTCGTAAACTGCACAAAAACTGGAGGAGCGGGATAAAATCTTACAATTAGGTAAATGTAAGAGTCAAACACCCATAATTAAAATAGATAGTGGGCTTATGAACATTACATCTGTGTGCACCCCGGAAGAAGGAAGAAACTTAGAAGACCTTGCAAAGTGCCCTTGTGTTCATAAATGAGAGAGACTATATTATCATATGACGAGATACTAATGCGCGAACAGGAACCGGCCCAGGGAGGTCCCAGTCAGATAAATGGAGAATCATCACTTAATCATAAAAGATAAATAGATAAATTCACTGTAAATAGGAAATAACTTTCTCAAACATAGATAGATTCACTAATTTACTTGAGCGTTCCACGGAAGTGGATCAGTAATAGATTATGTAATACCAAACAGCCAGCCTGAAAAATACCAAATGAAAAATTGTTGTGTAAAAATCTACGGTCGGATGAAGAAGAGATTGAGGAAGTATAAGAAATCAACTGATTAAACAAATTTAAAGAACTTCATGGGGCCTCACAGAGCTGTAATATCCGAAGAACTCCTAGAACGGATAATGCAAGAAAAGAATTTTTAAATGTCTACCAAAACAAGCCAAGTATAAGCTTTAGACTGTCTTCGTCAGTGCTGGATTCATATTTCAAAAGAGGGCGGTAGCAGACTGTAAAAATTAGAGGTGTAAGTCTCTTAAATACGGTATATACAAACCATGAAAAATCAGCACAAGAGAATAAGGAACGTCCTGATCAGCATATTACTCGAAGAACAAACTGCTTTTCAGAAAGGAAGGGCCTGCTAAGATAATATTTTCTCATTAAAACAAAGCAGAGAAGAAAGAGAATGTATTATAATAACATCCATTGTCTTCACAGACAATAAGAAAGCATTTTGGAGTGTGCACAGAGTAAAATTAAGGAATATTATGAAAGAAGGATAACACCACTGCATCTTATAGAAGTTACAAATTTAAATCTTGAATCTTGAAATGCCGCCCAAGGAAATATTAACAAAGGGTACAGATTAGGGCGCATTTAACCGATATATTTTATGTTTAGACGATGGTGTGAGCAGAATAGAAACAAAGCATTATGAAATTTTCTATAGACGACAGCTTCAAAGGAAGAAGTTTCATGATAACTATTTGTTTGCTGACGACCAAATTCAAGCTGCCAATAAGGAAGATAACGAACAGAGAGTGTTATACACTGAGGCGTCGAGGGAACTGGTAGAGGCGTGCGTATTCAAATACGTAAACAAGCAGAATACGGCGCGGTGATCCGCAGCGCCTATATGAGACAACAAGTGTCTGACGTAGTTGTTAGATCGCTTACTTCTGCGACAATGGCAGGCTATCAAGTTTTGAGTGAGTTTGGCCGTGGTGTTATAGTCGGCGCACCAGCGATGGGACACAATATCTCCGAGGTAGAGGCGAAATGGGAATTTTTCCGTACGACTATATCATGAGTGTACCGTGAATATCAGAATCCAGTGAAACATCAAATCTCCCATATAGCTACGGCCGGAAGAAGATCCTGCAAGAACTGGACCGACGACGACTGAAGAGAATCATTCAACGTGACAGAAGTGCAACCCTTTCGCAAATTACGGCAGATTTCAGTGTTGGGCCGTCACCAAGTGTCAACGTGCGAACCAATCAACGAAAAATAATCGATATGGGTTCTTGGAGCCGAAGGTCCACTCGTGTTCCCTTGATGACTGCTCGATTCAAAGCTTTATGCCTCGTCTGGGCCGTCAACACCGACATTGTACTTTTGATGACTGCAAACATGTTACTTGTTTGGAGTAGTCTCGTTTCAAATTGTATCCACTGGATGGACGTGTGCGGGCATGGAGGCAACCTCATGAATCCATGGACCCTGCATGTCTCTAATGATGTCGGATGTGTGCAGTTGGAGTGATATGGGACCCCTAATATGTCTAGATACGGCTCATACAGATGACACATACGTAAGCACCCTGTCTGATGACCTGCATCCATTCATGTCCATTGTGCATTTGGAGTAGTCCCGTTTCAAATTGTATCCACTGGATGGACGTGTGCAGGCATGGAGGCAACCTCATGAATCCATGGACCCTGCATGTCTCTAATGATGTCGGATGTGTGCAGTTGGAGTGGTATGGGACCCCTAATATGTTTAGATACGGCTCATACAGATGACACATACGTAAGCATCCTGTCTGATCACCTGCATCCATTCATGTCCATTGTGAATTCCAACAGGCTTGGGCAATTCCAGTACGATAATGTGATACCTCACACGTCCAGAATTGCTAGAGAGTGTCTCCAGAAGCACTCTTCTGAGTTTAAACATTTCCGTTGACCACCAAACTCCTCAGACATGAACATTGTTGGGCATATCTGTGATGCCTCGAAACGTGGTGTTTTGAAGAGATCTCCACCCACTCTTGCGGGTTTTTGGACAGCCCTGCAGGATCGGCCCTTTTGCGTGCTCGTGGGGCCCCTACACACTATTAGGCAAGTGTACCAGAGAAACATAGTTGAAGTAAATCGATATGGAACCAAATATTTGGTATTCTTAGGATCACAACCTTTAAGATGCATATTAATTCTCGAAAACAGATCTGCGAATAATCTAAGAACTTCAGAGTCTTCGGTTGCAATATATCATAACTCGGCCAAGAGGTTTTCAAAAAAGAGATTGAGAAATTCAATACGATGTCACCATGGAAAAACTCTCAGGGGAAAAGTACGAATAAAGCAATGGTACAATTTTATAAAGTTACGGCAGTTCTCTGTGGACTATATGGGAGTGAAAACTGGACTATGAATCCCAGAGCACATAGCAAATTCCATGCACCCGAGATGACAAATTTGAGAACAGTCCAGGAGTCACAACAAGAGACCGACTACAAAATGAGACCATGCAGATAATGTAGGAATTTTCTTCGTAAAAGGAAAGGTTATAGAACACAGAAAACACTGATATGAAGTATAGAAGGAACGGGCTTCGAACGTTTCCCAAACAACTATACTGTACAACCCTGAAGGAAGAAGGAACATTGGTAAACCCAAGGGAAGATGGACTGATCAAGAATGAGCAACGGGTCAACTGAGGGAGATTAAAAAGAAGGCGAGAACAGAAGTGCATATCACTGTCAGATTAAAATTTTATTCTTGCTTACCTGGAACTGATATTTCACCAGAAATTTCGGCGGCCCGTGTGGCCGTGCGGTTCTAGGCGCTTCAGTCTGGAACCGCGTGACCGCTACGGCCGCCGGTTCGAATCCTGCCTCGAGCATGGATGTGTGTGATGTCCTTAGGTTAGTTAGTTTTAGTTAGTTCTAAGTTCTAGGCGACTGATGACCTCAGTCGCATAGTGCTCAGAGCCATTAGAACCATTCACCAGAAATTTGACGAACACCATTTAACGTCTTTTGTCAGCAATGGAAATCATTTGCGGTAGCTGCAATGGTGGCCACAGGAATGTTGCTATTCCGTGCAATGTCCGAATTTCTACTTTCTCCTCCGTGAGATGGAGACAGTGCTCTTTCAGTGCCTATAGTACATACAGTTAAAGATATAGTACTGCGACATTTGTACTCTACTGCCAGATACCAGTGACATTGACACTGCTGTTCAGCAACTAAAGAAAAGATGATTTACAGTAACATAAAGAAACGTTCCTCTGTATCGTCAGGCTCTGCGTTTCAATTACTTTTCGGTTTACGAATTCATAACAGAACAAACTGAACAGAAGGATATGACTCACATTCTAACACTTCTGTTGCATCTTTGAATGACTCCAAAGATGTCATGAGTTATTTTGCAGTTTCGTTGTTGTAACCAGTAAGCTTTTCAGGGATACCCTTCTCGGCATGTTTCTTCGTGGTTTTGTCCTAATGGCTAACTACAGACAGTAGCATTCTAAATCAATTTTTCCACAAAGTCTCCGTTTCCTTCTTCTATCTTGTCTGTAACGAATTCACGTCACCTGTTTCCTTCTCGAGGCGGACAGGGCCTTTAGCAGCACGAATCGTGTGAAACGTCCCCTTAGAAAAATTATACAGGACTATGCTTAAACTGACACACAATATTTTTTTTAGCGCATTGCAATCTGACTTTCAGAAATCCCTACAAAGGAATGGCCCAGACTAACACTAACCTGTACCTTTCACAAATCACTTACCTCTCAAAAATCTTGGTTACTCGAGCTACTGCAATAAAACGAGCGCCACAACTGCCAGCTAAATAAAAGATTCAAACTACGGAAGGCACTAACTACTGATAGGCATAGTTAGCAAATGAAAGATTTTAATAGAGAACAAACTATGTATTTACCTTAATAGTCATCAAAAGTCATAATATACGCAGCAGTTCACGACACCCATTTTTACAAATTTCAAAACTCCGCCATTTCTCTCCCCACATCCACCACAGCTGGCGGCTCAACTCCAACTGCGCAACGCTACGCGCTGTTCACATCACATGCCGCTGCCAAACACTACAATGGCAGACAACAATGCAAACTAGCCACATACTGCACACAGCACAGCCAGTGATTTTCAAACAGAGCGCTACGTAACGTTGCCAATAAGAAAACATAAACAGCCTGCTTCCAGAGCCCCATGCTCCCCACAAAAAATTTTACAAATTATTTTGGGCACTGGCCAATAATGATTTGATAAAATTTTTCATAAATACAATAACAAAGATATCCAATGCACACACTTATTAATACAATGTTGGTCAAAAGCTAAAGTTTTCTCACAGTCCATAAAGACAGTCCTGATCATTCATCACAGTGAAATTACAGTGTTTTTTTTTCTCAAAGTCTGAGTAGTAAAAGAGAATGCACACGGAAATAGTAGATTTCCATGCAGTCTTGGAGAAGTACTGTTGTCCTTCCAACGGAAAGACAGTGCTGACTCTTGACATGCTGACAGTTAATGGGCCACAACAGCGCAAACCCACAGCAGAGTCATTCGACGTTATGAAGAATATTGGTAGGTAGGCCATCGCACAGCAGACCCACTATAGTCTTGGTAGAGAGTATCGTATAGGTGGGCCACCAAAGGTGCACACCCACTACAGTCTTTGTAGAAATAATTGTACTGATGAATCATCAAATGTGTAGACGCCCTGTAGTCCTTGTAGAGATGGCCAGCAGCCATCTGTTGCGACTGTGCAGGTGCACAATCACCATTGAAGAGTCTTGCGGACAATATAGCAAGTTCACAACCACCACTTGTGCACTCACAAAGTTTTTGGAATTGTCCTTAGAACCAGCAATGCTGTATCCAGTCCCTTGCTGAATTATTAACACACGTGTAAACACTAAGAGTCCCTACTTCTCACATATTGTCCATATACTACGACCAACAGAAACGTGTGCAGTGAAATGTAACTTACAAGTTACTTAATTTGATGAACTGGTGTCAATTACAATTGTATAACATAAAAATACAATAACAAAGGTACAAAATACATCATTAAAGAACATAACAATACAGATAACATTTGTGGTACAGGCTTTACAAAAGAATCGAACTAACATATACATCAGTGTTACAGGAATTATTACGTAAGTAAATACATAAAAGATCAGAATAACTTTTGAAACATCAACTTTACACGTGAGCATTAAAACAAAACAGAATAAATAATGTCTAAGCATATTTACAAGGTAAATAACGTATTATTAATGTCAATTATATTTGAGGATAACAGTATTCCACATCATAGTGAACTTAGCTTCGTATTAGAAGGAAAAAAAATTCTATGAGACTGCACAGAGACAGGAAGAAAACATATACACAAGGGTACACAAACACATAGTGGGATAACACAAAAGGGAAGGACAGGGTTTGTTTTACTGCAGTATTTTGCATGGAGAGCTCCCTTGGTTCATCATTATTCCCAAAAGTCCTATCTATACCTGATTTCTGTACTTTTTTTTCGTATAACTTCTCAATGCATTTCTTCCAATTCATTGCAACTCATTCTCTTATATAGTCTACCCCCTCTTAAGCTAATTTAAATCTACTGAGCTCAGATGCTAAACTAAGGGATGAGGCTATGCAGCAGCACAAAACAATTAACACAAACAGCAATGACAAAAATATTCAAATTTGCAAAGCAAGCAGCATTATAGAAATTAGCAAAGCAATTGCAATATTACAACTAATATAAGCAATGCGCAGCAAACAAGAAAAATAAATCAGTAGTAAACTAGCTTAACAGAGTAATACAAAGTGAAATTCAGTAACACTATACCTGGCAAACAGCAGCAGCAAATGAAATAACTTAAATCTAAACGTGACATAGCTCAAGCAGAAAACATATTACACTAAAGACAATAATGCTGACAAGGGAAATATATATTCACATCTTAACGTCTATGTTATTAAAGTGGTGCACTACAACTTATTCTACAAAATAAATTACCATGTACTTGAAAAGAAAATTATGAATGCAGTTCCTGTGAAGGTAAATGTCTTTTTATGCTCCCCCTTTTTTTTGAAAAAATTTATTATTTTCTCGATCTGTAGACAGAAAATATTTATATTAGTACATCTATAAAATTTTATTTTAACCAATGCAGCAGTGCTGCTAGAAACTAGATATTAAACAAAATGAGCAATCTCTCAACTAGAAAGACAATGGATGTAAAATGTTTCTCATCATTTCATTAGGCATTTTAGTAAATATCATAAATTAAGAGCTCCACAGTATAATCATATGTTTTCAAGTTTGAGCGTGTCGTATTTGCGATGCTTTCTAAAAAGGAATGTCAATAGCGAGGATAATGGCCTCCCTTTTATTTTCACCTGTGCCTCTGAAAGGCACTCACTAATGACTTATTTCTGGGTGACTGTCACCCATCTGGGTGCCCACGACGCATTACGTGAAGGTCACTTAACTTTCTTAGCGAAATATTTACGACACCAGTTTGCATAACAGTGTCGGTCTCACATAAAAAATTTCACCGGCCGAGAATTTGCGTTGCAAATGTGTAGAAACAAAATCCTATGAATATAACAATGTCCAAAAAATTTCCAGTGGCATTGTGATACATTCACACATGATTCACACATATACACGCATTTCATAATTCTAAAGTACAATTATTGGTTTAAACATCCTTCTCCATAAGTCAGAGTCCCTTATCACTATTCATTACTCCTTACCTTATTACACATATACATATTCGTCGACACGTCAATCTTGTGATGACACTTCAATATTTCATCGTAATAAATACATAGCATAATCCAATTCCTCATATAGCATCAGCTTATTGATCATAAACATACCGCAACAGCGAAATACACATCGTCATCATAACATCATAAAACCTCAACCAAATCTCAAAATCGTCGTAGCTTCCTCCAATAATTTCAAAACCTAAAAAAAATTCTCTGCTCATGTCAAAAGTCTCATCTGCCTCAAACGTACTTTAAAAATCGTGATCCCATACCAAATATATCATTCAAAGCTCTCATAATATCACAATGGGTCTGAAAAAATATGATCAGTTCACAAAGTACAGACAAAATACAATTTCGTAAGCGTGAAGTGATCCAACGTTGTAATTTCGTAAACATCTGTCACTGCCGTAGTAAAAAAGTTTGTCTCGCTCAGTTAAATGATCAGATAGCAGTGTAATTATGTGTTAGAGAAATATGGTACCGATGTGTAAAGTTGTATAAGCAAATACCATATTAGCTAGGGCTCCTTGTGCTTGCCAAACACATGATACACAAAGTAAGCGTGTACCCCCCTGAGGATTAATGTAATTATACCCTCAGGTGTTACAGATTACAGCAATGTAATGAAATGTATCACGGAAAACCTTTGTATCATTGTACTTCAAATATCTTTAAAAAATAAATGTTTTAAGCACAAAATTAATCACTCGAATACGTGTACTGTAGCGCTAAACTGTGAGTCTTGTTGTAAGATAATCTCTGTGGAAGTGTCGTAGTTATCGTCTTCCGAAAGCTAAGTTCTGCAGAAGTCAATGTACTTACCTCATCATAAACGAAAGTGAAGATCTTTGCGTATAGATATCGTAGTTATTACGTACCTTACCATGATCAAGAAAGTACTATAATGTAACGTATTGTTGTGCTACGAAAAAGGCTGTCTCATTGCTACTATACCACAAATGTTACTTCTAAAACATGTTTTACTTTCCAGAATAAAACAGAAAACTGTGCAGATATAAAACAGAAACACTGCAAAAGCAACATTGTAAATTGTCACTCATTAGTAGCGTCGTGATAAAATCGTGTAGCTGTCACATAAACTAACCACTATGTCATCTGGTATCTCACTGAAAGTACTTTAAATCCAGAATGTATTTTCAAGTAAACCAAAATGTTGCATTAGAATCTCATTAGCAGTGCCAGTATGTGTCCAAAGTATGTAAGCCTGATAGTCGTTACGTAATCGTGCAACTAACAAGCAAGAATGTACAAATAACAACACTGTGTCGTCTGTTTACTATAACAATGCATTCGTGATTACTTGTCTAAGCTCCCTAGGTTCTTGACTGGATGGTTAACTTTAAAATATAGTTGCATGTTAACAGTTTGTAAGTGTGACAAAGAGTACCAGTAACGTGAAGTGAAAAATTTTATAGCAAAGACTAAGTTAAAAAAACAGATTATCTCTCAATAAACGGTGTTATATGTGAAATGTATTGCAATCTTTTACCCTTTCTAGTGCGCAGAGTTTTAGCTTCAACGAAACCATCGTGTGGTATATGTCGGTAAAGAATACTGGAATTTTTCTCAAGGTGAGCATCTATGTTATTTTTCTCTGAGCCAGCTGGCGCAAGCGGCTGCCTGCTGTGCGAGTCATTGTCTGTCTCTTTGTTGGCGCGCGCCGTTATTGGGATTAGGAGACCTAACTTCTACAATTTCACTTTGACGAGAAGGACCTGCTCTGTTTGAATCCCGCCAGTTCTGATGCAATTCAGCTCTGTCGTTACGATCATATCGTCTGTCGTCATGTCGGTAGATTCCATAGTTTCTTTCTTGTTGGTCACGTGGTGGAGAATTTCTCCCTGAGTCGTAACTGCGCGCTGGACCGTTGCGTCTAAAGTTATTCTGTCTCCCTTGATAATAATTATTTTGGTTCCCATATTGTCTGTTTCTCTGATTGTCTCTGTGATAGTCATTACCGCGGGGAGGTGATCTTTCCCTGTAATTATTACTACTCTGCCAACGGTTGTCATACGGCTGGTGTCTGTTTTGGTCACGATTTACGTTGTAAGAATAGCCTTGTCGTGTCCATTTATTATTTCTGTCATCGCGGAATTGTGACAGATGTGACCTGTAATTGTTGTACTCTTCTTTTCGCGTTCCGCGATTGTCAGTGTCAATTTCCAGTTCTTGTGACAGTCCCTGAAAAGCTTCAATGTCGTCTTTGCAACGTCCTGCTAAAATAATATGCCGTAAATGTTCAAGTAATTTGATTAAGCAAATGCGGATGAGTTCTGAGGGGCTGTATGGGTTTTACAGGTACTGATTCTTGTGCAACATGTCTTCAAAATATTTCACAAGACTGGAAAATTCAGATTGTTCGAAATGTTTCATCATTATGATGCTATGTTTTACTCGGTCTTGTGTAGCTTGAGACCAATATGCTGAGAAGAAGGCATGATAAAATTCTCCTTCACTGTGACAATCGCGAATGACCGATCGCAGTCTTACAGCTGGCTCATTCTCCAAGTAGCCGCACATAAATTCTAACCTGTGCTCCAATGACCAGTTGGGAGGAAAACAATGAGAAAATTGATGAAGCCATGCTTGTGGATGAATGTCGCTGTCAGAATTCTTAAATGTTTTGAAGTTACCTGTAGTAATGAACAGCTTATAGTCGAAATCATCGTGTCGGCGAGTCGCACATCGCTCATTGTTACTTCGTTTCGGCGGTTCCATCTCAAAATCCAATGCGCCTTGCCAATTTCTTTCATAATTTCCGAAGTGTCCTGTGTTATTATTTTGTGGTTGTTCCGTATTTCTATGTCCCTCTTCCCGTACTGGAGCGCGAGTGTCCTCTGAAATATGTAATTCTTGTATTACCTGCGTCAACTGATCTTGTACTTCCCGGATTTCTCTTTTGTACTATGTATTGATTTGATTTTGATTTTGTTTGAATTTTCTAATTTGTTCATACTTTTCTGTGTCAGTGAAGGCTACGGGTCTTGTGTCATTCAGATCATCATCTACCTTTGTAGATAAGTTAGCGACCTGATCCGAAAGTTCGGCTACTTTCTCCGATAGTGAACACATTTCCTCAGTGTGATTTTCTGAACCAAGTTTCAGAGTGTCCATTTGTGTTGAAATCGAATCTACTGTGTCCTTTAAGTTTTCCTGAGTTTTTGCAAGTTGCGTAACCGAATCGGTAGATGCAACTGAGTCAATTTTAGCCCACAAGGTCTCATGATTTTCATGAACAATGGTTTGCAGTTCTTTTATGGCTGCTTCGTGATTCTGTAATGCATTTTCATGCCGCGAAAAAATAGGTTGAAAATGCTCACATAATTGTGTTTTTACGTCATTACAGACTTTTTGACATTTTGATTCAATGTTATGTAACTCAGTAGTTAAATCTTCACGTGTTTGTTCAAGTGTGGTGTCTAACTTCCGAAGATTTTGTTCCATTGTGTCTAACTGTTGCTGTGTTTGTCTCTGGTGTTGTTCCATTGTGTCTAACTTTTGAAGCTTTTGCTGTGTCCGTCTCTGATTTTGTTCCATTGTGTCTAACTTTTGAAGATTTTGTTCCATTGTGTCTAACTTTTGAAGATTTTGTTCCATTGTGTCTAACTTTTGAAGATTTTGTTCCATTGTGCCTAACTGTTGCTGTGTTTGTTTCTGATTTTGTTCCATTTGTTGCATTAATACCAATAATAATGTATTAGTGTCTGGAATCTGTTTCTCTATGCTTTTTGGCAGTGCATTTTCACCGGCAACATTCACATTTTGACAAGCAGAAAATGTGTCTTGACTCATTTGAGAAAATGGTGAGGACCCAAAACCTAAGTCTATAGTATTTGCAATATTGTGTTCTGTCATTTCGGATCCCTGAGGCGAGCTGTTGCCGACCGATCGATCGATAATGCTTCCTTGTTCACTACCTGTTTCACTGTCTACAACATTATTTGCCGCCCGCTCCATTTCCCTATGAACAATTGCCAAATTACTACTTCGAGTGTCTGTTAATTCATTACACAGTGGTGCTGATAAGCTAGGCTCGTCCTCACTATTATTTCTCAGTTTACTTTGAAGCCTAGTGTTACGTTTTTCACACGCCATTATTGTCACAATATTTCACACGACAACACAGAAAAACACAATTTGAAGAGCAAAAATAAGAGAACACATTAACATAGCACAGAAAATAATATCTAGATAATTGCAAGTTCAGCTGCGAAATACATGGTGCAAATCTACATACATGCCTCAACTGTTTTACTGTACAACAATGAAAGACTGCAACTACAAAGGAGATCCTCTCTACAATTAAGCGCTAGCAATAAACAATAGCTAGACTTATTACACAAACTACAAGAAAAAAATCATCAGACGATTCCAGTGAGGTATCCTCAGCTAAGGGTCGACATATGAAACGTCCCCTTAGAAAAATTATACAGGACTATGCTTAAACTGACACACAATATTTTTTTAGCGCAACGCAATCTGACTTTCAGAAATTCCTGCAAAGGAATGGCCCTGACTAACATTAAACTGTACCTTTCACAAATCACTTACCTCACAAAAATCTTGGTTACTCGAGCTACTGCAATAAAACGAGCGCCACTACTGCCAGCTAAATAAAAGATTCAAACTACGGGAGGCACTAACTACTGATAGGCATAGTTAGCAAATGAAAGATTTTAATAGAGAACAAACTATGTATTTACCTTAATAGTCATCAAAAGTCATAATATATACAGCAGTTCATGACATCCATTTTTACAAATTTAAAAACTCCGCCATTTCTCTCCCCACATCCACCACTGCTGGCGGCTCATCTTCAACTGCGCAACGCTACGCGCTGTTCACATCAGCTGCCGCTGCCCAACACTACAATGGCAGACAACAACGCAAACTAGACACATACTGCACACAGCACAGCCAGTGATTTTCATACAGAGCGCTACGTAACGTTGCCAATAAGAAAACATAAACAGCCTACTTACACGTGGAATAAACCACTACAATTACCTTTTTCAAATAACCGTAATCGAAAACGTGTTTAAGGACCATTTTCAAAAGATACGCAATACATATACAATGTGTAAAGGGATGCAGTGCGTCTCTCGATGACAAATGAAATCTTAGTAAAGTGTTTGTGATTTACTTCTAAACAAAATAAAGTTTCCTCAGTATGGTTGTCAATAAAATTTCAAGAATTTTTTCATCTCAGAACAGTGAGCTGTTGCCAATATTGATCAACAATGTGTGCAGTACTTTATAGATAACGCCTTTTGCGATATGGATCCACTCCAAAAATCCACTGCACATTCACACACATTCACAGCTACGACTTGGGACAGTCCGTGGCATTATACTCGCCCGTGTTTCATTCGCTTGTCGTTCAGTATTCCATTCCATCGTCGTATGATGAGGTTGAATGTTGGAGTCATCCACCTTTCCAAATTCGGCTCTAGCATCCACAAGCTCCTGACATAATGAGCAAGATCTTCCCCCAGATATTAATGTAAATAGACGAAGGTCCCTAACACATATTTATACGAATTTTTTAGTTATATAGTCTACCACTGAAGCTGGTAATGCTTCAGAACATCCACTTTGTCGCGTTTTGCAGACACGTGCTTTCAGGTGCGTCACACTGGATCTGTAAGAGAGGAGGGCAGAATACATGGCACAGTACTCGTAACGAACATGATTTCCATTATCAGTCGATAGTGAAAACCTCTCCCAAACATTGCTGTGACCCCCTACTTTCGCCCTGAGGACATAAGCTTCCCTCTCACACTCTCCATCGTCTCACGTAAACGATACATGATCGTGCACCCAGGTAAGCGTAGACGGTCAGGTCATACGAGCATAGCACACTCGAACGAGCGTGAAGAAAGTGGGATGCGGTTTCTCCACTCGTCGACAGCGGCTACGTTGACATCTGTCAGACCTTCCTGTAACTACATACACGAAGCAATTCGAACGAGCACAAACGCCAGACGCAGACCTGTACTAGCAGCGCAATCCTACAGTCAGAAAATCATCTACGAGATAAAGAGCACCCGAATAAGCAACTGGCTGAAATAAGATGCATCTGTGGTATTGAATGCTTCGAGTAGTTCATTACTGCGGGGTAATACGTGTAATTTGCAACCCAATAATGTAACGAAAGTTTATTTTGTTATTGTTTAGCTCGTACATTGTAAGTTTATTTTATCGTTGTTGTATTAACCTAAGGTAAAAATGTGATACTGCTCCTACATATTTTCCTTGGTAACATGTATTGTATACAAAGCAAGCTGCGATTATGCAAGTGGTTTAAAAAACGGCGTGCCTGCTTGAGGTTTAAGTAATGACACAGAAGAATAATCGAAATCCAGACTTCACGATGGTTTCGATTAAGTGAGGACAATGTGTAGTAAGCCGATGAAGCCCGGTAGACGGAAACCGATTCCCCCGAAGACCTGGTAAGAACCACTACCGCCATCTTTTGCAACAAAAGCTTTGTTGATCATGTGGGTCAGATTTGCTGGTCAATCTTCAGGGTTGTATGGTCGTGGTCCATGAAACCTTAACGACCCCACGTTTCGTCCAGAAATGTGTTGGACATCCTGAGAGACATACCTGGTTCCGTTGAATTGGTCAACGGGCAGGTTAGTCGTAAAAGAGTGACACATAAATGTCGTGGAACGCAGCGTGGTAGAAGTTTACATGTGATCGGCAGAATTAGTCCCTGTCACATATAAAATTTAACTATGCAACTGTCGTCTGTGGATGACAAAACTTATCTATCAGCTCTGCAGTGCTGCTATTCATGTATCACTAAGTTCCACGATTTCTTCTCTTTTGCTAAAATTATCCTCACGTTTATCTATTTCGATATCTTCTCTATACAGCCATGGATAATTGTACAATTTAGATTTTAGGCTCCTTTTTTCTGCTAAAATTGTTCTCAACTAAATATATAAATACCGGAATAATTTTAACACCGAGCGGTTCTAGGCGCTACAGTCTGGAGCCGCGCGACTGCTACGGTCGCAGGTTCGAATCCTGCCTCGGGCATGGATGTGTGTGATGTCCTTACGTTAGTTAGGTTTAAGTAGTTCTAAGTTCTAGGAGACTGATGACCTCAGCAGCTAAGTCCCGGAGTGCTCAGACCCATTTGAATCGAAATTTAAACAGAAAAGAAGAAGTTGTGAAACTAAGTGATATACGTGCAATAACCTTGTGGAATCCAAATATAATAAGTGTCCATGGGATAGAAAAGCAACTGGATTCACTCAGCAGAGGAAAGTCCACTGGACCTGACGGGATACCAATTCGATTCTACACAGAGCACGCGAAAGAACTTGCTCCACTTTTAACAGCCGTGTACCGCAAGTCTCTAGAGGAACGGAAGATGCCAAATGATTGGAAGAGAGCACAGGTAGTTCCAGTCTTCAAGAAGGGTCGTCGAGCAGATTCGCAAAACTATAGACCATCTCTGACATCGATCTGTTGTAGAATTTTAGAACATGTTTATTGCTCGTGTATCATGTCGTTTCTGGAAATCCAGAATCTACTCTGTACGAATCAACATGGGTTCCGGAAACAGCGATCGTGTGAGACCCAACTCGCTTTATTTGTTCATGAGACCCAGAAAATATGAGATACCGGCTCCCAGTTAGATACCATTTTCCTTGACTTCCGGAAGGCGTTCGATACAGTTCCGCACTGTCGCCTGATAAAAAAAGTAAGAGCCTATGGAATATCAGACCAGCTGTATGGATGGATTGAAGAGTTTTTAGCAAACAGAACACAGCATGTTGTTATCAATGGAGAGACGTCTGCAGACGTTAAGGTAACCTCTGGCGTGCCACAGGGGAGTGTTATGGGACCATTGCTTTTCACAATATATATAAATAACCTAGTGGATAGTGTCGGAAGTTCCATGCGGCTTTTCGCAGATGATGCTGTAGTATAAAGAGAAGTTGCAGCATTAGAAAACTGTAGCGAATTGCAGGAAGATCTGCAGTGGATAGGCACTTGGTGCAGGGAGTGGCAACTGACCCTTAACATAGACAAATGTAATGTATTGCGAATACATAGAAAGAAAGATCCTTTATTGCATGATTATATGATAGCGGAACAAACACTGGTAGCAGTTACTTCTGTAAAATATCTGGGAGTATGCGTGCAGAACGATTTGAAGTGGAATCATCATATAAAATTAATTGTTGGTAAGGCGGGTACCAGGTTGAGATTCATTGGGAGAGTCCTTAGAAAATGTAGTCCATCAACAAAGGAGGTGGCTTACAAAACACTCGTTCGACCTATACTTGAGTATTGCTCATCAGTGTGGGATCCGTACCAGATCGGGTTGACGGAGGAGATGGAGAAGATCCAAAGAAGAGCGGCGCGTTTCGTCACAGGGTTATTTGGTAACCGTGATAGCTTTACGGAGATGTTTAACAAACTCAAGTGGCAGACTCTGCAAGAGAGGCGCTCTGCATCGCGGTGTAGCTTGCTCGGCAGGTTTCGAGAGGGTGCGTTTCTGGCTGAGGTATCGAATATATTGCTTACCCCTACTTATACCTCCCGAGGAGATCACGAATGTAAAATTAGAGAGATTCGAGCGCGCACGGAGGCTTTCAGACTGTCATTCTTTCCGCGAACCACACGCGACTGGAACAGAGAAGGGAGGTAATAACAGTGGCACGTAAAGTGCCCTCAGTCACACACCGTTGGGTGGCTTGCGGAGTGTAAATGTAGATGTAGATGTAACTTTTGTCTTCAGGCGACATTACTGTAGTTACTCTTCCCTTTCACAAGGACTTTCTACCCCAATCACGTGTAAACTTTTATCACTCTCCCATTACATTGTATTTGGTGCTCTCAGACCCGTCAGTGGTAAAGACTCAACGGTACCAGAGGCACATATGAAGCTGTCGAGAACAACACAGACGAAATGTCAGGAACAATAAAGTTGCATGGACTACGGTCATAGCCGCACGGGATTAGCCGAGCGGTCTTGGGCGCTGCAGTCATGGACTATGCGGCTGGTCCCGGCGGAGGTTCGAGTCCTCCCTCGGACATGTGTGTGTGTTTGTCCTCAGGATAATTTAGGTTAAGTAGTGTGTAATTTAGCGACTGATGACCTTAGCAGTTACGTCCCATAAGATTTCACATACATTTTAACATTTTTGAACCACGATCATGCATCCCCGAATTTTCATCAGCATGTAGGACAACCGGTCGTGAGAGCCTTCATTCTATGATCAGTGTAACCAGAACGTTTTCATCTCGATCTAATGTTTAATCAGAGTCCGATTTTCGTTAAGGGTACTCGATGTTGTTTGGTGATGTTCAGGGTTAATGGTCTGAGCAACGCTGAGTACCACTGCTCTTGCTCCAGCGACGGACTCCACCGTAGATGCCGGCGCCGGCCGCCAGGGGCGCTGACGGTGCGGCTGCAGTGGGCCGTGACGGATGGACCGTCCGGGCGGCCCTTCCTGCCATGGCGCCGGCCATTATTATTCACTCACCGGGGGTGATATATGCAGCGCCATTATCCCCCAGGCGCAGACGGTCTTCCAGAGCGCGAATCCCTCACAGTCCCCTTTCTTTTTACTGCTCTGCTACTCGCATTCATCCAGCTTTCCGTCCGTTTCCTCGTCAATTTGCCACTCGAGATCAATTTCCGTCATTAGACAGCGCCTCCGGGCGAGGACGGGTGCTTCATTGCAACGTGCGTACTGACACCAGTTTGCAACTTCGTTTCAGTTGGTAATGGGGAAATTATACAGGCTGATCTACCTACCGACAGTGAGAATCCACAGTTTTCGAGACTCTGAAATCTTATACAGGATGTTAGGGATTTCCCGTTGGAAACGAACTTCGAGGACTTCAAGAAGACAGTGTGTAAATAATACGTGAACTGGAATCCATGTGTGGAAACGTGTCGGTTCCGTTCTACGACGGTTTCAGTTCAGTTGCTTACCTCATTCACTTCTGCTTGAAGAACTGAACAAAGCGTGAAGAAGCACATTTATTAGGTATCCATTCGAAAGTAAACATTACGAATCATCCATAAATCACTTAAGCACATCTGTTTGTATTAAAGGGACCCAGAATACTGTACGTACAGAACAGTAAGGGAGCATTACAACAGCGCTTCGATGCGGTACCACTAGCGTTCTAACATACATTGTAACTACCAAGCATGTTCTCACACACACAACCCATCCCACATGATGTCCCTTCAGTTCCTAGTTTAGCCACCAGAACTCTTGCCAACAGATCTTCCTCTGTCCCTGTAGGTCTCTGGTGAAATCGCTGGGCTAGCAGCACAGAGCGGATGAGGTTACATTTGAGGAAAGGGACGAATATATGTTACTGTCAGCTGCACTCAACATATCAACTTTATTTGTTAAAACACACAATCATACAAGCAAGAATCTGAAGTTTTAACGAAAGACCTCCCGTGATTTAATTTAGAGCGGCTGAAGACCACATCTAAAAACCAAGACACAACCCCTACGCCAGGAATTGAGGTACAGGAGTTCTCCTGGAGGTTTCACTTCTTTAGAAAAGTATTTTTTTATCTTCTATATAAATAGGCTGAAAGCCTTAGCTTAAATTTTTCCCATAGAACTCAGCTGAAGGCCACACATTAATCAAGAACAGTGTTATGGCTTAAGGCCGAGATCAAAATTTTCAATGTTTAATCTAAATAGGTTGAAAACTCGCATGAAGGCCGCATATCAACAAAACATATTAACAGCATAAGGCCTAGGAAGAAGAGTTTTCAATTTGAAAAGGTTGATGGCCTTATCTCAAAATATTTCGTGTAAAACTCGGCTGAAGGCCTCACACTAAAGAATAACTATCTTATGATTTAAGGGCAAGACAGGGATTTTGAATTTTTAATTTAAGAGAGATTAAAACTCGGCTGAAGGCCACACACCATGCAGAAAACAGTTTTACTGCTCAAGGCCTAAAGGGAGAAGGTTACAAAATTTCAAATAAAATAGGTTAAAGGCTTTATCCTAAAACGCTTCATATGAAACTCGGTTGAAGGCCACATACAAAATGAAAACAATCTCATGGCTTGAAGCCCAAGCAAAGAAATTTCCAATTTTTAATTTAAGCTGGAAAACTTGGATGAAGGCCACATAAAAACTACAAATGTTTCTCATGGCTTAAGGCCTAGACAAAATTTCTCAACTTTTGGTTTTGAAACTCGACTGAAGGCCACACACCAACTTGAAAAAAATTTACTACTTAAGGCCTAGACACAAGGAATTTTCTATTTTAATTTTGAATGGCTGAAAGTCGGCTGAAAGCCACATACCAAACAAGAAACAACTTATTTTAATGCTTAAGACCTGAGAAGAAAAGGTCTGAAGTTTTAATAAGCTACAACCCGTCCGAAGGCCACACAGAGTGCCGGCCGGGGTGGCCGAGCGGTTCGAGGCGCTACGGTCTGGAACCGCGCTGCTGCTACGGTCGCAGGTTCGAATCATGCGTCGGGCCTGGATGTGTGTGATGTCCATAGGTTAGTTAGGTTTAAGTAGTTCTAAGTTCTAGGGGAGTGTTGACCTCAGAAATTAAGTCCCATAGTGCTCACGGCCACACAGAGTACTTAAGACTAAAAAGGAAATCACTACGTAAAACACAAGGAGCGGCGCTCAGAAGGTTCCCAGGGTCGGCCTTGGACGTAACACTAACGCACGTTTAGGTGAGACAGGCAGCCAGACAAGATCAAATCTGCTCCACCCAACCAGCAAAACGACAACAAGATGTCAACAGCACAATGTTCTGGATACTGGTGCTCAAACCAGTCAAGTCAGAATAAACGCCCAAAACTACCAACACCACCTCAGCTGTCGAACTACACGCCGTACTAGACAGCGTCAACACCACTAGGAAAATACACTGCCGAAAACTACGTCAATGCCCAGGGCAGGTAACCGGAACGTTAATGTCCATAAGGCAGAACATACAGCTGATACACTTCATTAATGAAGGAATGAATTAAATTAAACACCACACAGGAAGACGGCCGCAATTCTAGCCGACTTGAATGCACACACGTTGCTGCTCGTGGGGATCTTCCAGAAAGCGACAACCAGGAGCAAACGAAGAGATGTGATAACAGTTGAGACTTAACAGTAGGTTAAGTGAGCACTCAACTTTAGTGCCCAGGATCGGTGGGCGACGAACTTCGTAAACCTCGCAAGAAGCGCCTCACAACTCCAACCGTGAGTGCACGCAGCCAGCGGCTCCGGCCTGACTATGCGCCACGAAGACATCCTCGCTGCTCTGCCCCAACTGACTGCCTAGGCCCGGAAACGGCCAAAGGGCCAAATACACGTCGGCGGATGAGACGACCGAACGACCAGCCAACGGTCGTTCTTCCAATCTCCTTCCGTCGGACAGTTAAAGTGTGTTGCCAGCGGTCAGCGAGCATTGGCCTCACCGGCGCTCCGTCTCCGACTTCCCTGCATCTGCGTCCCGACTAAACTCCAGACACACGACGACCCGTAAATACTATTGGCGGCTCCAGAGACGGCACGACAATGCACTTATCGATAGGCGCTGCTGCTGCCACTCACGGCAGGTAAGGCAGGAAGTTAGTGACGCCTGTAAATGGAATAAGAAAGCTAAGAAGTTAACTTAAGTTTTAAAATTTTTGAAATCGTTCTATGTAAAGAAACTTGTCGTTGGACATTAATATATCGCCGCCTTCAAAAAAGGCGTTTCTTCCAAATTTTTCCAACACGTGATTACCTACAATTTGAAGGACAAGCATCTTAGTATTTTGTACATCTGTGACCTCATCTTTTGCTACGGTGCTTGAAAAATTCTCACTTCGTGCTTTATCAGTCCTAGAAATTAGTTTCTTGCGACATCGCTGTTGGAATACGGTAAATCGAAAACTTAGCACTGCCACTACAGAAGTGTTCTTTTACCACTTCCAATGATAGATTACAGCAATGATTAATCCAAAGAACTGGAACAGTTTATCCGTTTCAAACAGAAATTGAAATAAGTACTATAGGAACTGGTAGAAGTTACCGGAATAAAATGGAAACAGTGGTTGTTAAAGTTGGGAACCGATATGTGTAAGTAAGCTCCAAGGAAGACGGTTTGCTTAGAGCATCAAGAAAAGAATGAAAGCACAGGAAGTGAATTCATGACAAGGAGAAAAGTGAAGTTTGTTACTGTAACTAACGTATTTAATTCTTGAATTAACCATTTTTATCCATATTGAATATAAACTAGGAACAGTAGGATATACTTCCAATAAAGAATCACTTAAAACTCATTAAAGACTTTTCTCTGTACGTTCTGTAATTTAAATCGTAAGTAACTGAACTTCTTGCTTCAGCCCTAAAGTCACTTAGAAATACAAAGTACCTGCCAGAAAGAAACAGATTTCAGGTGAGATACCAGTCTTATTATATCCATTGCGCACTATTTTGTCTTCATGCCAGTGAAACCCGCTTATTATATGTGGTGTCACCACATCGCCCAAGTGAATGAATTTTTGACATTTCTGAATTAAATTTAACATTTCCATAGATGTAATATATCTCTTAATAATCCAACAGCTTATTGACCAACATTAGTTGTTTTATATTGCTTAGTGTAATTTAAAATAAATAACTGTATTTCCCTTTAGAGCGTAAGCTTGTGAGCTACAGTAGTTACACCACTTGCTAAATAAAATTCAATTTTTGGTAAAAATTGCTGTTTCAATACGGTGTACGTACAAAACCTTCTTATTGTGTACAATTGGCTTCCGTGAAACAATTCAAATTGTACTTTTTATAGTGACTTATCATAAAAACCATAATTTCAGTTATCGAACGGCTAGTTACGGAGCTGTGAAAGAAGAACATAATTACAACGCGTTTGAGACCGCTATGTTAAGTAAATGTAAGATTGAAAAT
This sequence comes from Schistocerca americana, assembly GCF_021461395.2. Lineage (NCBI taxonomy): Eukaryota > Metazoa > Arthropoda > Insecta > Orthoptera > Acrididae > Schistocerca > Schistocerca americana. The sequence goes on along the minus strand of NC_060125.1, from coordinate 204,256,398 downwards.
CGTCAGTGAGCTGTTAAATACTCACTAATGACACCAGGAACGTACCCTCAGTCTTCTACACAATACGTTAAACAAAATTAGGAGACTAATGCCTAGCTAAGTGATCAAGCAAAGGAGGATTAACTGATTTAAACTGACGTTAAGAATCTGTAAACCTTGTTCTGCGAGAGGTCAACAAACATGTGATACCAAAATATTATGTCATTTATCACGCTGAATCGATCACAGGGCACAAGAGGGCAACAATACAATAATCGATGACATACAAAACATTGACTTGAGATTTCAATATTTATCAGAAAAATCAACATCATAAAATCGACCAGGGTGGTCGGACAAGGTCTGAAAATACAGGATAATGGAACAATGCACAAATGAATCCAGAGAACATTTACAGGTTGAAGCTGGCAATAAAACATCAAACTACACTACTGGCAATAAAAATTGCTACACCAGGAAGATGATGTGCTACAGACGCGAAATTTAACCGACAGGAACAAGATGCTGGGACATGCAAATGATTAGCTTTTCAGAGCATTCACACAAGGTTGGCGCCAGTGGCGACACCTACGACGAGCTGACATGAGGAATGTTTCCAACCGATTTCTCATACACAAACAGCAGTTCACCGGCGTCGCCAGGTGAAACGTTGTTGCGATGCCTCGTGTAAGGAGGAGAAATCCGTACCATCACGTTTCCGACTTTGATAAAAGTCGGATTGTAGCCTATCGCGATTGCGGTTTATCGTTTCACGACACTGCTGCTCGAGTTGGTCGAGATACAATGACTGTTAGCAGAATATTGAGTCGGTGGGTTCAGGAGGGTAATAAGGAACGCCGCGCTGGATCCCAACGGCCTCGTATCACCAGGAGTCGAGATGACAGGCATCTTATCCGCATGGCTGTCGCGGATCGTGCAGCCACGTCTCGATGCCTGAGTCAACAGATGGGGACGTTTGCAAGACAACAACCATCTGCAAGAACAGTTCGACGACTTTTGGAACACCATGGACTATTAGCTTGGAGACCATGGCTGCGGTTGTCCTTGACGCTGCGTCACAGTTAGGAGCGCCCGCGATGGTGTAACTCAATGACGAACCTGGGTGTAAGAATCGGAAAAGGTCATTGTTTCGGATGAATCCAGGTTCTGTTTACAGCATCATGATGGTCGTATCCGCGTTTGGTGGCATCGGGATGAACACACATTGGAAGCGTGTATTCGTCGTCGCCATACTGGCGTATCATCCGGCGTTATGGTATGGAGTGCCACTGGTTACACTTGTCGGTCACCTCTTGTTCACATTGACCGCACTTTGAACAGTGGACGTTACATTTCAGATGTGTTACGACCCGTGCCTCTACCCTTCATTAGATCTCTGCGAAACCATTTCAGCGGGAAGATGCACGACCGCAGTTTGCAGGTCCTGTACGGGCCTTTCTGGGTACAGAAAATGTTTGGCTGCTGCCCTGGCCAGAACATTCTCCAGATCTCTCACCAATTGAAAACGTCTCGTCAATGGTGTACGAGCAAGTGGCGCATCACAATACGTCAGTCACTACTCTTGATGAACTGTGGTATCGTGTTGAAGCTGCATTGGCAGCTGTACCTGTACACGCCATCCAAGCTCTGTTTGACTCAATGCCCAGGCGTATCAAGGCCGTTATTACGGGCAGAGGTGGTTGCTCTGGGTACTGATTTTTCAGGACGTATGTACCCAAATTGCGTGAAAATGCAATCACATGTCAGTTCTAGTATAATATATTCGTTCAATCAATACCCGCTTATCATCTGCATATCTTCTTGGTGTAGCAATTTTAATAGCCAGTAGTGTAATAACCATTACATAGATGTTATGATGTACAAATGTCTAAGAACACATTATCTGAGAGGTCTGGATACGGCTTATTCCAAACCTCATGCGGAAAATTCGACATATATTCGAAAATATTCAGGAAGTATGAACGAATTTTTTACAGATCATAATTCTTTTAATGAAAGTTTTGGAGGTTTCGGTAACTGAGACGGATGTATCTGACATGAAACTGGAAGGGTGGACAGAGCTACTAGTTACATACATACGACTCACTGATAAAGATGGAAGATTTATCTTTACTCCTGTAAACTCTCATCCCCGTAATTTTAAGTGATCTGACCGTTATCTTAATAAATGCCTGTCAGGCTATAGGGTGAAATACTTACTTTAGCCATTACTCTACAAGCCATGAAACTACTGCCTAACTGTAATCGGCTTCATTGTAGTTACTTACTACAAATCATAAAAGACGGTAGGTTCGTCCTTTAATTTAATTTATTCATTCCCCATCCGTGCCGGCTCGTCTTGGGTGCTGTTGTATCTTTGCTCACTGGCGCAATCCGCTTTCCTATCACGCCCCCTGGTGGCGTTTCGGTTTTCTTGTACTTGGCTCTTTGGTTAAAGGGGGTTGGAGGAGGTTATTGACGGACAGAGGGGCATTGAGAGAACGGTGAGGGCGCCATTATGGGATCTGACAGGCGGTCGCTAGTCTTAGTGGCTGCTTGTATGGGACCGTGTTCGTGTGGAGTGTTGGGATCTACGCTGTCGCGCACGATTCACCACCTGGACTTGGGAGTGATCGTCTGATGATGTGATCGTCACGATCAAGATGATTTTCTCTGGTAATCATCCCTCCTGCCTTATTCTTGGGTGAGGTAATTGTGTTTATGTATTTTAGCACACGTGTTCCGGTGCTGAACTTGCTCCCGTTAGGCCGTTGTGCCGGTTGTTCTCCATTACTCCGTACTCAAGCTACTAACTAAATTTGACCCTTCTCTCTGTGAGCAACCGTTGCCGGTGATAAATATGAGTGTATTTAATCTATTTTTCTCGTTTTATCACAGTTCGTCGTTATTGCTATAGTGTGAAATTAATTTGATTATAATATGTTCTAGGGCATCACAAATATTAGTGACAACTGGGGTCGAATATCGAGCCTGACCTTTATGGTGGCATGTTCTTGCTTGCCCGACTTGAGCATGAATTGTAGCATCGTGCATGGTCATGATACAGAAATGCTAGTGGCCCAAGGAATGTTGACTCGTTTTCACACTCACATTGGTAAATCATGGTGAGATTCAGCACTTCCCTTAAAGGAAGTAATTAATTTATTGTTTACTGTTGTGTATTTTATTACTACTGTGATCTCGTGCTTATTTATTAGCTCTCATGCATATCTTCCTTCTTTTAAGTTTACTTAAGCGAATTTTGTTTTTTGGGGTTCTTATTGTCAATTGGCTGTTGCTATATTTGGTTATTACTGCTAAACGATTTACCAATTAATCAGCTTGGTGTTAGTTATGCAGTCATTGTGACACTTTGATTTTGGTCAGTGTCTGGGGCGGGTTCAAATGGCTCTGAGCACTATGGGACTTAACTTCTGAGGTCATCGGTCCCCTAAAACTTAGAACTACTTAAACCTAACTGACCTAGGGACATCACACACATCCACACCCGAGGCAGGATTCGAACCTGCGACCGTAGCGATCGCGCGGTTCCTGACTGTAGCCCCTAGAACCGCTCGGCCACTCCGGCCGGCTCTGGGGTGGGGGTGGCATTTTGCACTCTTATCTCGGTTCTTGAGAATTTACTTATTTTTTATGCTCATTCTTTCATGAATTATGAGGCTGTTTGTTGTCCTTCGGCTCCCCGGGTTACTCGTAGAGTTGGAGCCAGTGGCCCCGGCGGGTCATCCACTACATGCCGATTCCGCCCGCAAGCCTAGTCCACGTCGGCTGTGTACTTGTGTGCGGTTTGGTGTTCCGCCTCCAGTGTTACAGTAGCCACTGAGGAGTCTGGGCGTCCTCAGTTGCTACGGCATCTCTCTGCAAGTTAAGTCCTTAATCTTTACGGCATTCGGACTTAACTTTAAATCAAAGTGTCCGCTACCCTAAGCCATCCAAGATAAGCCTTGCCTCCACCAGTCCGGTCTTGTATTGCTACTCCTGCCTTAAAATTTGCTTTGATTAGAAGATCTTTCCATCCTTTAACTGAGGATTGCTGAACCTGTAAATATTGAAATCGTTGCTACCTATATTTTGTTAGTGCCTAAAGGACACTCCTAATCTTTGTCGTAATCCTGGACATGTAAACTTTAAAATATTGTCAGAGGGCGAGCTTGTGAAATTTTGGATATTGTTATCCTCCTGTTTGAAAAGTTGTCAATGTCAAAGAGGTCCTCCAGTTTTGTGAAATGCTGAACCTGTAAATTAAAAAAAAAGGTGTTATCCTTCGGTTTCTACACTGCTAGCGCCTAAGGCGCCCTCAAGTTATTTTAATCGTAATGCTGAACTTGTAAATTTTTTATAAATAAGGGCCACCTTCCTTGTTTGTAGTTTACTATTTAATGAGTGGTTCTCAAATTTTTGTGGTAATGCTCTTTCCGTAATTGTAGAGAAGTCACATTTGCCTGGTTGAAATCTTGCGGATGCTCAAAGAGCTCTCGAGTTACATTTTTATGAAAGTTGAACTTGTTATTTGGAAGAGGCATACCTTGTCCGAGAAAAGATATAGATGTTTTATTGTAGATTAGTCTTTCTGGTTTGTCACCCTAAAATCAGTCTAAATCGGTTACTACTGATTTCTGTATACTCAGCGTGCACCTTCCTCTCACTCGTTAAGTTATTGCCGTATCGTGGGGCATACACTGAGTTCTTTATCCCTAAACAGTGGTAAACAACGCCTAACTATGTTGCAAAATCGGAAAACCATTCAGTCTGCAGAATTGTTGTACGATTCGGCATTTCTGTTTCTGCGAAATACTCATCTCAATACACTACTAACCATATTTATTTTAATTCCGCATAATTTCTGATCCTCGACTTCGCAAATAGGTGTTCGCTCGAACGACTCCATCCGCTACTGACCTCTGCACACGCTGAAATCAAGCCTTCTCGTCGATACACGAAATTCCCTGCCGGTCTGAAGAGGCGCTAGATGAATGTTACAGAACTTAACGCTCACCATCTAGCCCCTGCTGCCAGGGCGCCCGATGATAGTGATTTAGTCCACAGTAAGTGAAACGAAGTATCGCTTGAATAAAGTATTTTAACAGCATGCGACCGAATAATGTTTAATAAAGCAAGTTTCCCGGTAGTAGTCCAATGAACACTGAAGTAATAATTTCTGTTTCACGAGATTTTTTTAAATTGCAGTGGCGGGTCTATCGTCAAACAGGCTGCAGTCATCACTTTGCAGTCGACAATTATTGAAAAGAGTTGTATCATCTCCCATATTACTTTCTGGGAGTCCAGATTTAGGTCACACATACAGAACGGCATGCGAATGTCTGTTAGAAATCATCTGCTTCGTCACTTCTATAATCTTATGTATAGCCAACCCACTTATCCCACTCCCGCACCACTTGCAGAGGTCGGAAGTAAATGTGCTGTATGGTGGATTGTGAAGCAGCTCTGCCAGTGGTCAGCAACCTGCACCCATTTCGTGGTTATAGTGGTGGGGCTGTTGGATACCAGGCGGCTATTCGATGTTTCATAATGAAAATAGCAATGCCGTGTACGTACTTTTTTCATAACCAAAACCGACAGTCGTAGAGTATTAATGATGCCAAAGCCCCGAAGACGTTGGCTGAGCTTGGTCGCCGATACGTTTGTAGCTGAACAATGGCCTGTTGTCATGCCCAATGAGTATTGTCCTCATACACAGCGGTCGGTGGTGGGGCAACGAGAGGTTATTGCACTGCAGCAATGGCGCTGACTAAGGCCCGGGGGCAGGGCGGTGAACAACGACCAGTGTAGCAGCAGCCGCACAGGGTGCCATGTATATTCAGCTGAGTGCGGGAGGCACTTTAGCGTGCAAAGCCATCTTGCGCCGAGCATGGGCGTCGCGGCTCGCAGTAGTGACTTGTTCCTGCTCATTCTACGATGGGCAGCAATACAGTTTCCTCACGCAGGCAACGACGGCTGGACAGCTAGGTGGCACACGCTCGAATCACAGTGGGCGGACGGCAGTGGTCGGAAGTTTACCTGCAGGTAGCCCGTCAGTACTGATACAGACATGGAATATTCTACAGTACGCAAGTATTACAAAAGAATGAAATTTCAAGAGCCCTCCTGAAACGTGATATTCTAAATAACGAGTAACTGTTGATGGTCAGAGATCAATTGGCGAGCCATAGTTCTGCGAGTACTTATGTTGCCCATATTTTCCCAGAACGGCTGAATATAGACGATGTTTGATTGTTGTTCTGAACAGCACATCCCCTCTTCTCTCACTCAATGAACACATTTGGTCACTGATTGCCGAGAAACAGGCATTAGCCGGCCGTTAGGATTGAGCTCGTAACAATTTGTCTGTACGCGCATAAATACTATTTTTTATGTTCCGTGGTCTGGTTAGTAGTCAAGCTGTTACTAAAGTCATACACCATATGGTGGAACCCGTAGAACTGAACTACAATGACCGCAGTAATTGTCTGGACATAGGATAGCTCTAAGAGAATACTAGGCAACTATTATATTTTGTCACAACTATTTACAGCATAGAACCTGAAGTCTCAGAAGCGTAAGGCTTCGTGTCTGTTTTACTCTACGTTTGTTTCAATTATTTGTTGCTATAATGCTGTACAGTAACATAATGTTTATGTGCAGTCATCCTTCATGTGTAAACCACTTTTAAGAGTGGTTGGTAGATTGAGTCTCAAGTTCTATTATGGTTAACTGGGGGATCATCTGTTGAAAAAGAGGCGGACAGACGCTATTGCGATGCCCTCCTATCAGGAACCGATGTGGACGATTTTGGTGACTGTATATTTACGGAAGGAGCTGCTTTAGAGAGAAAATTGATGGATGAGTTAACAGCATTTTTATTTGCTAATGTCCATTGCCAGTAGCTGAAAGTTGACTGACGATTTACGAAACTGCAGCTAATGACTGCTTGATTGAGTGTCCATACTAGTGTAATGTGCCGATATTATTTTTGTTGAAACTGTGCCCAATTAACGGCCGGGGTCGCCAAGCGGTTTAAGGCGCTACAGTCTGGAACGGCGTGACCGCTACGGTCGCAGGTTCGAATCCTACCTCGGGCATGGATGTGTGTGATGTCCTTAGGTTAGTTAGGTTTAAGTATTTCTATGTTATAGGGGACTGATGACCTTAAAAGTTAAGTCCCATAGTGCTCAGTGCCATTTGAACCATTTTTGTGCCCAATTAATTTGTACACTGGGCACTCACTAGAATCACACATTAACCAGAAATAATACATTCATCTTAAAATGAAGAGAAAAAACGTGTTTGCCTTTGTCAGAGTAATGCAAAGGCCGTGTGGCTAGGGCCTCTCATCGGGAAGACCATTCGTCTGGTGCAAGTCCTTCGAGTTGACGCCACTTCGGTGACTTGCGTGTCAATGGGGATGAAATGATGATAAGGACAACACCCAGTTCCTGAGCTAACAAAATCTCTGACCTAGCAGGGGGATCGAACCCGGGCCGTGAGGTACGATGTGGTTAGAGTGAAACGAATTGTTCCTTCGTCCTGTATGGAAACTAGCTGTAACTATTGCTCTAAGCGCATAAATATTGAGACACTAGAATTACCTTTGCATATTGTATTTTATTTACCAACCTATAATCGAGACATGTTCCATTGCACAGAGCCACTGCTAAATGTGAATCAGGAGCGGATACAGTTTTTTCTGGAGGGCTAGAAGGATTAGAAGGGTGCTCACATTTGGTCTCGCGGTTCTAGGCGCTCCGTCCGGAACCGCGCGACTGCTACGGTCGCAGGTTCGAATCCTGCCACGGGCATGGGTGTGTGTGATGTCCTTAGGTTGGTTAGGTTTAAGTAGTTCTATGTTCTAGGGGACTGATGACCATAGATGTTAAGTCCCATAGTGCTCAGAGCCATTTGAACCAATTTTTGGTGCACATATCCTTAAAGGCTACGTGTGTCTAGGAGTCTAGTTTTACAATTAGGAGATACACACACACACACACACACACACACACACACACACAAAAGCACACACACACACACACACACACACACACACACACACGGGCAATCGTCCCGGAACAAAGTACAGAGATGCATCGCGTTCACATGGCAACAGATGTTAAAAGTAGCGTCAATGTGGTACAATGCATCCGTTCACACATACGCTACTGGCCATTAAAATTGCCACACCAAGAAGAAATGCAGATGATAAACGGGTTTGCATTGGAGAAATATAGAAATATATTATACTAGGACTGACATGTGATTACATTTTCACGCAGTTTGGGTTCATAGATCCTAAGAAATCAGTACCCATAACAACCACCTCTGGCCATAATAATGGCCTTGATACACCTGGGCATTGAGTCAAACAGAGATTGGATGGCGTGCACAGGTGCAGCTGTCCATGCAGCTTCAAAACGATACCACATTTCATCAAGAGTAGTGGCTGGTGTATTTTGATAAGCCAGTTGCTCTGCCACCATTGACCATACGTTTTCAATTGGTGAGATATCTGGAGAATGTGCTGGCCAGGACAGCAGTCGAACATTTTTTGTATCCAGATAGGCCCGTACAGGACCTGCAAGATGCGGTCGTGCATTATCCTGTTGAAATGTAGGGTTTCGCAGGGATGGAATGAAGGATAGAGCCACGGGATGTAACACATCTGAAATGCCGGCCGGTGTGGCCATGTCGTTCTAGGCGCTTCAGTCTGGAACCGCGTGACCGCTAAGGTCGCAGGTTCGAATCTTGCCTCGGGCATGGATGTGTGTGATGTCCTTAGGTTAGTTAGGTATAAGTAGATCTACATTATAGGGGACTGATGACGTCAGTAAGTAAGTCCCATAGTGCTCAAAGCCAATTGAGCCATTTTTGGAACATCTGAAAAGTAACGTCCACTGTTCAAAGTGCCTTCAACGCGAACAACAGGTGACCGAGACGTGTAACTAATGGCACCCCATACCATGACGCCGGGTGATTCGCCAGTATGGCTATGACTAATACACTCTTCTAATGTGCGTTCACCGCGATGTCGCCAAACACGGATGAGACCATCATGATGCTGTAAACAGGACCTGGATTCATCCGAAAAAATTATGTTTTGCCATTCGTGCACCCAGGTTCGTCATTGAGTACACCTTTGCCGGCGCTCCTGTCTGCGATGCAGCGTCAGGGGTAGCCGCAGCAATGGTCTCCGAGCTGATAGTCCATGGTGCGGCAGACGTCGTCGAACTGTTCCTGCAGATGGTTGTTGTCTTGCAAATGTCCCCATCAGTTGACTCAGGGATCGAGACGTGGCTGCACGATCCGTTGCAGCCATGCGGATAAGATGCTTGTCATCTCGACTGCTAGTGGTACGAGGTCGTTTGGATCCAGCACGGAGTTCCGTATTACCCACCTGATACCACCGATTCCATATTCTGCTAACAGTCACTGGATCTCGACCAACGCGAACAGTAATGTTGCGATACGATGAACCGCAATCGCGATGAGCTACAATCCGACCTTTAACAAGGTCGGAAATATGATGGTACGCATTTCTCCTCCTTACACGTGGCATCACAACTACGTTTCACCAGGCAAAGCCGGTCAACTGCTGTTTGTGTATGAGAAATCGGTTGGAAACTTTCCTCATGTCAGCACGTTGTACGTGTCGCCACCGGCTCCAACCTTGTGTGAATGCTCTGAAAAGCTAATCATTTGCATATCACAGCATCTTCTTCCTGTCGGTTACATTTCGCGTCTGTAGCACGTCATCTTCGTGGTGTAGCAAGTTTAATGGCCAGTAGTGTATCTGTCAAGTAGGATAGACATAGTCGTACATAGGCTTTCACCATGTTGTCGTGCCACCTCCTTGACACTTTTACCAGGGCTCGTCTCAGTTTCCTGGAGAGCCTGGTCCTCCAAATCTGGTGTACTGTCATCCCGCGGCCTCCGTGCACGTTGTGTGTTTGAAATCACCCATGATCACGCAAACGTCCCAACCGAGCTTGGAATGTTTTGCGATGAGGTTGATGTGTTGCCTCTTGACCGTTCCCATCTGCTTGGCAGCACACAAACACAAACTTAGCTTGTTCCCGACATCAATACCTGTCCATCCTACTGCTCATAGTACGCTGCTTCAATTACACAAGCTGCAACACACAAGGAATGCACGGGATGCGGTCAGAGGAACTTTCATTCGTCGCCCCATCTACTGTGGCAATGATGCATTTCCGGACTTATGCTCATAGGACCTGTTTTCTTCCATTTCCGGTTAGGATTCCGTCCTGCAGTTTGTCGGTCGTGTTAATATTCACCCATTATATACATGTCATAATTTAACATAGTCGTTATTACATAAGTTGCAATATAAATTTACCCTTATGTTTCCTGCAGAAGTTATCCAACACTTTCTCAGAGTTCATCGTTGATGCAATATCTGAAGGATACGCAACAGTGCCAGTCAATTGAAACGATCTTTTGACATCCTGCTGCGAAGATATGTCTTCAGGCGACGTAATGTTGGGAGAGGTCTCTTCGCAGTACAGGTTGTCACATGAAGCAACAAGAGACACATGGCTAATATACGACAGCACCGTTGCTCTTCCACTGCCCTCTACTGGAAACTTTTTCATAATTTCGTCCGTTTGTTGGCAAATTTGGAGCTCTGTCTTGAGTGCTACATTACTAGGGAGATCGTCTGTGCATGGTTTTGCACTTTCCAAAACAAGCTCCATATCTTTATCATTAAACGTTTTGCGAAAAGAATTTCTATGGATGTCCGATTCTTGTGGTTGAGTTGTGAGGAGCCTAAATGATATTTCGTTTAACAAATAATAGAAAGAAGGTATGAATAGTGACAGACGATAATGCCCTTCTACAAACTGTGTCCGAAAATTTGGTCTGTTCAAAACATAGCTGTACATTGCTACTTAAACAGAGTGCCACCTGAACACATTTCCGAAAGTTTTCCATCGATTACTAACAAAGTCCATTTATTTACATATTCAAATGATTTTACTCGTGGCTTCTTACTCATATCAGTAGCATTCTTATGAAGAGTAAGGATCATAGAAGCACAATTGACGATGTGTGCCGTCCCGTCTACTGCCCCATCGCATCAGGCGTTATTTACTGAAGGGCCAAAGAAACTGGTACATCTACCTAATACCATGTAGAGCTCCCGAGAGCACGCAGAAGTTTCGCAAAAGGACGCGGCATGGCTTCGACCTATGTCTCAAGTAGTGCTGGAGCTAAGTGACACCATGAATCCTTCAGTGCTGTTCATAAGCCTGTAAGACCACAAGGGTGTGGAGATATCCTCTGAACAGCACGTAGCAAGGCATCTAAGATATGCTCAATGATGTTCATATCTGGGAAGCCTGGTGGCCAGCGGAAGTTTTTAAACTCTGAAAGTGTTTATGGAGCCACTCTGTAGCAATTTTGTACGAGTGGGGTTTAGAATTGGTCCGTCACGATACACAATGAACATGAAAAGATGCAGGTGATAAGTCAACATGGTTACATATGTTTCATGTGGCATAATCGTTTCTAGACGTGTAAGGGGTCCCATATCACTCCAGCTGCACACGGTCCACATCATTACAGAGCCTCCACCAGCTTGAAAGACCTCTGCTAACAGGCAGGTTCCCTGGATTCATGAGGCTGTCTTCATACGCGTACACGTCCATCCGCTCGATACAATTTGAAACGAGATTCGTCAGACCAGGGAACAGGTTTCCTTTCATCAACTGTCCCATATCGGTGTTGACGGGCGCAGGTGAGGCGTAAAGCTTTGTGTCGTGTAGTCATTAAGGGTAGAGGAGTGGGCATTAGGCTCTGAAAGCCCGTATCGATGCTGTTTCATTGAATGGTCGCACGCTCACACTTGTTGATGGCCCAGCATTGAAATCTGCAGCAATTTGCGGAAGGGTTGCACTTGTGTCACGCTGAACAATTCTCTTCATGCGTCGTTGATCCCGTACTTGCAAAATCTTTCTTCGATCGCAGCGATGTCGGACACTTGATGGTTTACCGTATTACTGATAACCGTGAAATGATCGTACGGAAAAATCGCTACCTCGGATATGCTGTGTCGCAACGCTCGTGTGCCTACTATAACACCACCTTCAAACTTACTTCAATCTTGATAATCTGTCATTGTAGCAAGAGCAACACATCTAACAAATGCGTCAGCCTTTGTTTATATAGGCGTTGCCGGCCACAGCACTATTATATACCCGTTTACGGATCTCTGTCCTTGAATACGCATCCGTATACCAGTTTATTTGACGCTTCAGTGTACGTTAATCGTCTTTGTATGTCTGTGGCATCACAGTCCGACACGAATCCCTTGAGTCCAATGCAGATTTTTTATTTATTTGAAGGCTACTTTAATCAGAATTGATGAAAGATTGTTCAGTCCTATAAAGATAACCTGCTATACAATGTAAAGAGTTTCCTGGCAGCAACATGCTGCCTAATCATTAAGTAGTACATAGATTGATTTCATACCAAAACACAGATCAGAAAAATATGTAGAAAAAACTCTGGAAGAACATGTTTATTTCTCATGGTTCACTCACAATCACAAATTTTGTGATGGCTTTCGGATTCGCTGTGCCATGTGCAATCAACAGACATAAATGGCGAGCACGGGTGAAACGTAAAACGAAAGCATATACTTTCATGAACTTTTGCCTATCTTTGAGATGTATAATTTCAATTTGACGTAGTTTTTATAGCCTGTGCAACGTACTGTAAAAGAGTGCATTTTTTGTTGGCTTGATTCACTGTTATCGACTATTGTCACCCCTGTATTCTTATTTAATTTTTATGAGAAGCCTACGTTCTTCTCAGGGTTCGAGATATGTCCATAGCAAACTGCATTAAGTTCGATTCGTCGGTTCAGACTTAATAAAGTGACAGAGCCACACTCACATTTATGACATTGGAATCTTATGAATTACTCACAATGCTGCTTCAGAGAGAGCTGTTTAAAGTAGCTAGTGGCAGTACTACTTCTTACTAACTAGGAACAGAATCCAGTGCGTGGCTAATATAGCCATATATGTGAAGCTAACTGCAGCCATAGAAATTTTCTATGTTTTCAAAAAGTAAAACATTTAACTATACTTGCACGACGATACGACGAGTAAAACATATACAATAGCTCTTTCATCGGCTACATGGTCACGAATCGATAAATGACGTCACGTTTGATTGTAATTTTAGCGCAAATTCCAACAAGAAAAAAAAGAAGCAATGAAATCGGGTATAACACTACACGTCACTCTTACGTTCCGTTAATTAAAGGCTTTGTGCACATTTTAAACTCACAGTTACGTGCTGCTCGTAAGTAAAAGTAGTGTTTATGCCGAAATTTTCTCTCTCCCCGTTCACCCTCCCCCTATCTCATTCCTGAAGCCGCCGTGTATTAGAACGATAAGCGACCGCTGTATTGCATACAAAATAGACGGCACTATGTATTTCTAACATAACATAGGAGCTGAAATTTGTAAAATGGGTATGAAAATACTAAATGAATAAATACGAAGAATACGTTTTGCTTCTCTATGTGTTTTATGTTATGAAACACTGCGCAATGATGCGGAAAGTATATTGCGGCAGTCAGCCACTACCGTAAACAAACGAGAACCTATTACTGCATGAGAGGAGAGGAGCTGTGCAGGGGAATAAATCCCGCCTCCCTTTCGAAGGGCTGCCATCCTACGTCCGCGCTCTGTGCTTCCACGAAAACATAACTTACATAACGCTCAGAAGGATCGCAGATAGCTTTTGTTGTGATGAGAGTCGCATTCGAATCCCTTGGTGGGACAGGATTAGTCTCTTCACTCATATCAAAATAAGAAAAAAACCATCAGCAACACAAGGCGAAATGGGTAACAAAGCATTCGCTAGAAGTTACAGCGCAGTTTTCTGCTGCAGTTGGCAGTGGTAGTTGAGGCCCGATCTCTACCAGCATCTCACGCAAGCATACTTCAATACACTCCCTAAAACTGCCAGGATACAGTGTCCGTATAAAACACTTGTTTATGAACAATAAGTAGCAAAAGGCGTTGCCTAACTGCTCTGTCTACATCAATGATTACTTAACAAATGGATACACACAGGCTCTTAAAGCTTACTTACTTTTTTATTTCTTAAAGCTTACTTATTTTTTTATTTCTTTTCTGGTGTATTATTTTGGAGGGAACATTTGTTTTGTTCTGTGCTGCTTAAGAGAAGAAGGTTAAGTTTACCAGAACATCAGTCTAAGAAATTTTGTATCACTGAGTGATCGTTTGGCGAAGGAATGAGAACGATTTTCTCATAGCTTTATAGTAGCAACATCTGCAAACACTTTTCTGTAGAGAAGTCAGTACCCTGTGTGACAGATTAAGAGAAGTTCCAGAGGTCTAATTAAACGCTATCATGAGTTAACAAGGCTCACTAAACATTCCTTAATCTATTGACTAATATTTGTACTGTCACAGTTTATGACTGTTTTTCACATATTACATATTTCAGTACATGCTGCCTGATATTTTAAAACACAGGTCGTACATTATACAATATTACATTGCTCCATATCACTGACAAATGAGCAATAAATCATGGGTATTAAGAATGATTTACAAACGAAATTAAATTACTTATAGTAAACGGAATGTTAAAATAATAAATGTTAGTTATTTGGAAGAAAAAAGCAGAAAGTTGACTTACAAATTATGGTTCGCGTTGTTGCTATTCCAGGCAGGTGCGCGTCGTCAGAAACATCGATCCTGTACCACCTGATGTAGCATATAGAATTATGTCTTCCTATATTACTAAATGAGACACGTCATGAATGACTGTGTCTGCATTTGTTTCTGCTGTCTGAGAACTAGTACTACTCTTTACATCTTTTAAATGCTTATTCGTATGCAGGGTATATCCACAGCAATATTTGTGTTGCCAGATGTAAAAGTAGTTCTACATGTTGTGTGTGTGTTAGTATGTTGTACTTTTGCGTGCATTAGTCTGTTTCCCTTGACTGGTGCCATAGGCCAGAGGGGAGCCTCCGAACCTAAGCTTCGTGATTCGTCTCCCAGTATGATGTGTTCATTAGATGTAATGATTGTCTCGTTGCTTGTGATATTCGGTACGAGCTCTGATCCAGAGGTTAAGCAGCATGCCCAGAGACGTGCCAATACGTGTATCGAAATTCACCTCGAATCGCACCCCCGTTTGGAATTTGCTGCCGAATTTTCGCACCATACATACCGCCAAATTACTTATTAATTTACTCACATGTTGATCGGCTTTATATCCGCCAGGTTAGCCGAGAGCTCAGACCGGTGTGGCCGTGTGGTTTTAGACGCTTCAGTCGCCGGCCGGAGTGGCCATGCGGTTCTAGGTGCTACAGTCTGGAGCCGAGTGACCGCTACGGTCGCAGGTTCGAATCCTGCCACGGGCGTGAATGTGTGTGATGTCCTTAGGTTAGTTAGTTTCAATTAGTTCTAAGTTCTAGGCGACTGATGACCTCAGAAGTTAAGTCGAATAGTGCTCAGACCCATTTTTACTTTTTTTTTTACGCTTCAGTCTGGAACCGCGAGACCGCTGCGGTCGCAGGTTCGAATCCTGCCTCTGGCATGGATGTGTGTGATGTTCTTAGGTTAGTTAGATTTAAATAGTTCTAAGTTCTAGGGGACTGATGACCACAGATGTTAAGTCCCAAAGTGCTCAGAGCCATTTGAACACAATTTTTTTTTTTTTTTAGCCGAGATCACTAATGCGCTGCTTCCTAGACTCGGGTAGGCGCGCCGACACCGGATCGAATCGGCCTGGCGGATTAACGACGAGGGTCGGTGTGCCGGCCAGCCTGGAAGTCGTTTTATGTGGTTTTCCACATCCCACTTGGTGAATACCGGGCTATTTCTCACGTCCCACCTCAGTTACACGACTGGCAGATATTTGAAAACCGTTAGCATTATTTCACGGTTTCCACTAGACGCAGACAGCTGGGGTACACTCATTCCACCCTCTGACACTAACATCGCCCAATCTCTAGTAAAATGGCCGACCCGGCGTTGAAGTGGGACTAAGGCCCCACGAAAATGAAATGATTCCTCCTGTGGTATATAGGCAAACATTTTACACGGACAAGTAAAATTTCGCTGTTTTCCACCGTTCAGCCGGCCCCGGTGGCCGTGCCGTTCTAGCGCTGCAGTCCGGAACCGCGGGGCTGCTACGGTCGCTGATTCGAATCCTGCCTCGGGCATGGATGTGTGTGATATCCTGAAGTAAGTTAGGTTTAAGTAGTTCTAAGTTTTAGGGGACTGATGACCTAAGATGTTAAGTCCCATAGTGCTCAGAGCCATTTGAACCATTTGAACCACCGTTCCTAACGGTGTACTTTTAATGGCCGCAGTGTAACTCACATCTTGCGAGATGAGACGGGAGTCTTGCTTTCGTGCTACTCCCGCCTGCTCTTATTCTCGATCCAATTTGCGCAGCTCTTCTGAATTTCCGCTAAAAGATTCATCCCCCTCGGCTGGAAAATGTAAGCGGCTACACAAAGCACTCCCTGTAATGAATAGCTTGTATTGCGTCGTATCCCAGTATTCCAGCGACGTCATCACAGTATTTAAGCAATTAACAAACGCTAAGTGCGCGGGCCCTGCTCGATGAGAGGAACGAGGTGGTCCCAAGGGGGCGAACGCTTTCCCTCCGCTACGTCACGCACCGCGGATTTCTGCTGGCGGAACTGATCTCTTTCTGCCGCCGTCGCCTCCGCCGGCAGAACTGCTCCGCTCTCTTCCGAGAACTCAAGCCGTGTGCATGAAATCCCCTTGCCTCCTCATTTCGAGTGTGCGCTTTCCGCACAGAGGATTAAATCCTGTAGTGTAGTTTGTACTGGGAACTCTGGCAACGCGCGTAAATGGTATGTGGCGGAGGATAAACGTGCACCAAGAGACGGATCTTGAAGTGGAGTTGTAGGCAGATGGGGAGTAGAAGAGAAAAAGAGGTGGATGTAATCCGTCACCGGTAAAAGGACACAACTTGAAATGACGCTGCGATCGTGTGGCACAAAAGAGAAAAAATGAGTAAAAAATCTCTTGCCAGACTGAAAAGAGGATGTTCTGCTTTATCCTGATTATACTACAGAAGACAGATCGTGCTGATTATTTAAATAATTTCGACAGCTGAAAATCAAATCTGCATCCTTACTTACTGTGTTAGAAATCAATGTCTGTCGCCCATCTGGCCTGATTCTTGAGTGGAGACTCCATCCAACTCATCGATTTCTACCGAATTGTAAAATCGTGTGTACCATTTAAAGATGTACCAAATCCAGAAATTAATTGGTTTTTGAGTTCTGAAATTTAATATGATTTTTTAAGTTAGTTTTGAAGCCCGACTTCTGGTACTCAGAACTCAATTGTCACATTCCAGATTTTTAGGTACATTCAGAAGAAACTGTTCAACACTTCCGAGCATTCTTTTTATGAGAAATATTATTAATTTTCTTCCAGTACTTTATCGTATTTGAAACTCAGTTTTTATTTAATTCTCGCTAGATAAATTTGATAATAAAACATACAGACTATATTTTCGATAGTATTAACGCGTTGAACTACGCAAATACGTAAAGACTACGTCCTGCAAAAACTGTGATTAGTTAATATTTCGTATACAAAAAGCTGGCTTTGGACTAAGAAAAACAAACATACGGGAAAACGGATTATAGTAAACAAATTGCGATTACAAGAAAAATACCCATACCCATACCTTTGACTTTCGCGGGCAAGTGCTCTTATGCGTTTACGTATTCAGACCATTTACAAAGACTTTACCTAAATATTAAATAATTTTAAATCCAATATCAGAGCACAGTGCACGTAAACACATCTTTAGAGTTCATGTTTCAGTTTACTTGTGACAATAGTGGTAAAATGTAAATGCCGTGTGGCTAGGGCCTCCTGCCGGGTAGACCGTTCGCCTGGTACAAGTCTTCTGAAATGACACCACTTCGGTGACTTGGGTGTCGATGGGGATGAAATGTTTATGATAAGGGCAACACAACACCCAGTCCCTGAGTGGAGAAAATCTCCGACTCACCCGGGAATCGAACCCGGGCCGTTTGGGATGACATTCCGCTGACCACTTTTTTTTTTTTAGCACGACGCACTAACCAAACTTTCTTTGCGAGCCTTCTACCATCTTTTTTTTAATGATAATCTTCATTGAACAAACTGAAAGTACATATATATACACAAAGCAACAGTTTTTCAAGGTACCATTTAAACATATAAAAATGAGTGTTAGTTAAACAAAATATTAGAATAACATTAAATACAATAAAATATAACATATTCTGTCTTCTTCCTTAATTTTTCTTTCAAATAATCTTTATTGAACAAACTAACAGTACATATATATGTACACTATGCAAGAGTTCTTCAAGGTACGATTCAAACATATACAAATGACTGATAGTTAAACAAATAAAATAGAAAAATATTAAATACAACAAAATATAACATATTGTGTCTTCTTCCCTTTTTTTTTTTTTTGGTTGATGCATGAGAACGTAGATAAGGGTGTTGCCTCATGTGACAGGTAGGCATGACACACCCCAACGTTTGGGGGGGGGGGGGTGTCAAGGAATACGCTGCGGAGATAACCAGCAAAAGTTTGTCGGTAAAATGCTTCCCGGATGCGGGTGCTATGCGCGGTCACAACTTTGTACCAGAAGTCAAAGACTGTATACGGACCACTCTGAAAGAGGTATTCTAAAGCCTGTCCTCGAAACCAGATTAGGGTATGGTGCTTAGCAAGACGGTAGTGAAATGTCTGGGGCAACAACAGGATATCCGGGGTTACCGTCGTTGACGGGATATGGAGGTAAAAGCCAACGATTCGTTGGATGAGGAACCATACTTTCCATTTCAGACGGCACGTAAGACGGTGCTCGTCGGTATCTTCGAGCTGACAGTCAGGGGAGAGTGGGGATGTGGCCAGTCCTATGCGATAAAGTCGACTATTAGTCGGGAATTTGTCATAGACTGAAACATACCAGAGTGCAGACACAGACATCGGTAAAAAGGGTGCGTGCACACACACCCAAACCGTTCGCCAGTTAATGTCAGGGTGCTGTAGCACCATGGGGGCGCAAGGGTAGGACAGCATCAACAAACGATAATAACCTTTTGTACAGAGAGGACGTGTGACTGGAAGGTCGGCCCGAACGTAGCTGAGTTCCATGAAACAATTGGCGACGTGGTACAATAATGAAGAAATAGGTGCCACATTGATCGGTGGATCGAGAGAACCTGGTCGGAGGATATCTAAGAGACTGCGTGTTAAGGACGGGACCGGCCCCTGCCAGTACGGCAACATAGTATGGACAAAGAGTGCAGAAGATCGAGCACGAACGTTGACGAGTCCGAGGCCACCTTTTGCTGGAGGCAGTATTACAGTGTTGTAGCGGACTTTGAAAAGTGCCCCTGCTGACACGAAATATCCAAAGGCAGATTGGATGCGGCGGCCAAGGAGTAGTGGCATTGGGAGGATCTGGGCGACGTGTACCAGTTTAGGGGCGACATACATGTTGACATAGGACACACGTTGGAGTTGGTTTAAGTTACGGTGCACTTGACCGCAGACATGATGCCGAATCAACTGCAAAAGCTGCGGTGTGTGGAGCTCTTAAATTCGATACCACAGACTGGGAGTGGGGTCGGCACCATAGCCGGGAGGCCGCGCCCAATGTGCATCATAGTCGATTTACGGACATTAAGAATGCTACCAGAAAGACGTCTATACTGGTGGATCCATTGGATGGCGTCATTGAGTTCCGTGGAGAGCAGGTGAGAAAGAGGTGGTCGTCCGCATAAGCCCTGCAGTGAAAGGTGTAGTCACGTAAAGTGAGACCCAGCAGTCTATAGGTAAGACCAGTGACGAGGGGCTCAAGTGCAATGGCATATAGTAAAGTAGACATAGGGCATCCTTGACGCACAGAGTAGCGTATAGGAATCGGTCCTACAAGCCTCCCATTTACTTGTACCATCGCGGGAAGTAGTAACCGGCAAATGGCACCGACAAAAAGTAATGAGAACCCCATACGTATAGCCACCATGAGGAGGAATGGTTGTCGAACGCGATCAAAGGCACTCGTGATATCGATGGATACCAGTGCTGCACGAAAGCGACAAACCGACGCCAGCGCAATGAGGTCACGGCATTCTCCTAGGACTGTCTGTAAGGTGGCCCCACAACCACTTGCAGTCCGCTCCGGTGAAAGGTCTGTGGGTAAGACGGCGCGTATGCGCGCTGCTAAGAGGACTGCATAGATTTAATAGTCTGCATTCATCAGTGTAAGGGGGCGACATGCAGAGACATGAGACCCTCCGTTCGGCTTAGGCACAGGTGGAAGAATGCCTGTGACGAATTCACGTGGAATTGGGAATGACGGAGTAAAGAGGTCCTGAACCATTTCCGTCCAGAGAGGAAGCATTAACGTGGTGAACGCCCGGTAAAACTCCACGGGGAGACCGTCTAGTCCTGGTGATTTGTTCTTGGCTCCCTTGTTGATCGCATCTACCACCTCTTCTGCGGTGATTGCAGTCATCATGGACGTTGACTCTACTACGGTGAGAGTCCAGTCATGGGAAGGACGGAGATCATCAGGAATTGTCGTTGCCATTGGTTCATCATCATAAAATTGGCGATAATGTCTAGCAAAGGCAGACACCACTGCCGCCTATGTTTTATGGTGAACACCGTCGGAGATCTTTATGTTGGGGACTAAAAGTCGTCGACTATGGTCGGATGCGGCATGGATTGTGGACGGTGTTTCGTCGTGGAGGAGGTCCTGTCGTCGGGGACGCACCACGACACCATGAAGTCTGCACGTTGGAGAGAGAGAAGACGATCTTTAGTACGCTGTCGTATGCTATGGGTTTCAGGTGATGGAGAGAGCGCCTTGAGCTCACGGAGGACGGCGTAGTGAAAATTTGTGGGGCCTCGATGGCATGCTGCTGCTTCCTTGCCACATTGCATGAAGAGCTTTCTGATCGCAGGTTTGACACATTTGAGCCACCAGCGGAACGTGGATGTGTACTGCGGGAGGCGTCTTTCGCAAGACGCCCATGTAGTGGCAATACATTGTCGGCAGTGTGGATCATTAAAGAGTGAGGTATTAAGCTTCCAGTAACCTCTGCTGCACCACACTAACTGAGTTGGCAGAGCCAGGGAGCAAATGACGGCGCAGTGGTCCGAAAATGCAAGGGCCATCGTTCACCTTGGGCGACTTCGTTGCCAAGGTGGGCAGAGACATAAAACTGGTCCAGTCTGCTCGCAGAATCTGCTGTATAATGGGTAAAACCGGGGGTATTGCCATGAATTTTGTCCCAAACGTCCACTAGATGAAAATCTTTGATTAAGGTGAGCAGCGCTGGGCATGGCGAATAACCAGGCATTTGGTCCTGCGGATGGAGGACGCAGTTGAATTCGCCTGCCATGATAAGGCGATCATAGCGTGCAGAAAACAGGGGCGCCACGTCATGTCCGAAGAAAGAGGACCGATGCCGATGGTTCGTGGAGCCAGACGGAGCATAGATATTGATGACGCGCGTGTCGAAGATGGTAACAGCCATGCCCCTTCCACAGAGAAGGATGGTCGTGTCCTTAAGTGGGATTCCTTCGCGTATGTCGATAGCCACTCCACGCCCTGATTGATCAAATGTTGACGTGTATGAGAAGTAGCCGTAGACTGGTGGTAGTGTGGCAACGCGTACTTCCTGAAGAAGGGCGACGTCGACGTCAGAATCCCGAAACATGTCACAAAGGAGCTGCAGCTTGGGTGCAGTGCCGATCATGTTGATATTCAGTGTGGCGAACCGGTACGTTTGTTTCAGTGGTGGTGGACGCGCATCTACCATCACCAAGGGGAGTATGAAGAGGGCACCGACAGTAAGTCCCGTCCCATCAGCTGCTGTGCCTCGCTTTTTACGTTAACAGGCAGCCTCGTCCGGCAGAGGCAGCTCATCCGGAGCTGGGGGCGTATCTTTCTCAAAGTCGTCGGCCCATGCTCCTTTGCCGTCGGTCTGTCCAATGTCCATGGGAATTGCGTTGTGGTGAGACAGGGGTCTCAACCTGCGCACCGGTCGTTACATTGTGCGTGGCGACCTGAATGGTAGACTCGTCCTGCGAAACGTCTTGTTCATCGTGAAAGCTGTCCGCTGACCTCTGCGTGGAAATGCCGGCTGGTTGGGTGTCGTCTTCGTCGTCGCGGGTGGCGACGCTTTGAAAGTCCGTGGGTGAACGACTGCGGCGTTTGCACCTACGTGGCGAGCGTTGTTTGCGCACGTGTTCCTCAGTGTCCGACGACTGCAAGGAGGAGCGTCGACCTGGTTTGAAGGCGTCGGTGGGTACAGTGAAATTGTGGAACAGGTGTTGTGAAGAAGTACTGGTCTCCTGACCGTCCGGTGCGGGAGCCTGTTCGGCGGCAATGTTGTCAGGTGGGACGTCTGCACCGTCCGTAGGTGACTGGGACGGTGGTGGGACGTCCAGATCGGAAGGACCGGGCGACGGACTGGACGAAACTGTAGATGTGGCAAGAGCCGCTGCGTAAGTAACCGGTGGGCGAACATCATTGGTGTGACGGACGCTTCCGACAACGGGAGCTGCGAGACACGTCGTTGAATGCATTCAGACCGTAGATGACCTTCCTTCCTGCTACCGGAACAGGTCGGAGGTTGGCCGTCGTACATGCACTGCAGCCTCTGATACGTAGACAGGAAGGTACGTGTATCTGCAACTCTATGCGGACCTGTCTATTACCGTTTAATACGGGATACGTTTGAAATTGTACCAATCGTTCGGCAACATGTTCCAAAACGTTGCCATAGGGCGGAGCGCCTCGATGACGACGTCTGCAGGTAGTTCGAACGGCAGTTCGAAGATCCTTATCGTCCGTGTGCCGAGACCGGCGTGATCGACGGTAACGGGTCCGACGTTGCCTTCGGAATGGCAGAAGCGCAGTCCATGTTTTGCCTCTTGAAGCACCTTGTCGCACGCCGCATCGTTAATCATTTTGACGTAGACGGTACTGCTAACTATGGACAAGTGGATACCAGTTAGATCCGTTGGTGGTATTTTAACTTCATCGCGAATAAATCGTTCTACCTCTAGGTCCTTGGGTCGCGCGGAGTCGGAACAAAAGTTGAAACGTAATGACTTCTTCCAATAGTTGTGTGCCACGGTGGTCTAGAAGGAAAACGGCACTTACAGCGGCCGAATTAAACACAAACTCACGGTGCGGGCCTCGGCCGCAGCGCTCTGCCGCGAGACCGCCTCGCAGCGCTACCAGCGGCAGACCGCCAACTCAGCTATCCAAGCAAGACTCACAGCTTTACTTCAGCCAGGCAAAGGTCCCTAATCTCGGTCCGGCCAGGAAGTTTCATATCAGCGCACACTCCGCTGCAGAGTGAAAATCTCACTCTGGAAACATCCCCCAGGCTGTTCCCAAGCCATGTCTCCGCAATATCCTTTCTTTCAGGAGTACTAGTCGTGCAAGGTTAGAAGGAGAGCATCTGTAAAGTTTGGAAGGTAGGAAACGGGGTACTGGAGGAAGCAAAGCTGTGGGGATAGGGAGTGAGTCGTGATTCGGTAGCTCAGATGGACGCCGGCACGGTAGCACAGCGTTTTCGGTCAGAGAGTTTAGCTACCGCCTGTAATAAAAAAACTGAGTGAACGGATCAACGAACAACCCGAACGGCTGTCATTCGACGTCCGCCACGAACATATTCAACGAACAATATCGAACAATGATGATATCAACAACAATAAAAAGATGGTAGAGCAATTGCCCCGAAGGGCAAAGGTCCCGAGTTCGAGTCTCGGTCCGGCACACAGTTTTAATCTGCCAGGAAGTTTCATATCAGTTAAAATTAGCCAAAACTCCCTTCCTGCTCAGTACATCATTTTTATTGGAATTTTCGCTCTCGAGGCAACGTCTTATGGGCTATTTGATCCGTCGTTGGTCTCTATATAACCAGATCTTCTTCAGGTATGGTGATGAAGGGTCGCTGGGATTCCTACTTTCATCAAACATCCAATATTGAATACAGGGATAGCATCAACAAGACCAAAATGTTTCGGTTATTTTCTTTTTCCTTTTTCTTTGTGACATTAGGACCAAATGACACTGTACGTACTTTCATTTGCATTTTATCTCCATCCATCAGTGTATCTCGCCAGTAGTGCATCAGATTCAAGTCTCTAGTAGACAGATTTTATGTTGACCCATTTGGCAGCTGTCAGTGTGTTATAGGCCCTTGCGCAGCCCATTTCTCGAATATTTCTTAGATGTATCTGTAATTCGGATACATCAAAATTATTTTTGATCTAAGAGTAAACACTTCAAGGACGTGAAACAACCATTCAACTTTTCTTGAGAAAAATGGAAATTCTCGGTTGGAATCTCTCCTGGATCAAGAAATGCTTACGTTTTCACGTGTCTATATCCGAAAAATGTCGAAACGCTATTTATTGCGGATTGATGCTTTTTCATTCATTCGAGAGAGAAAAATCTGGCAACAGCTTACGTTTTCAACTCTTATTTAGCCTGTTCAGCCGGCCTGTGTGGCCGAGCGGTTCTAGGCGCTTCAATCTGGAACCGCGTGACCGCTACGGTCGCTGGTGGAATCATGCCTCGGGCATGGATGCGTGTGACGTCCTTAGGTTAGTTAGGATTAAGTAGTTCTAAGTTCTATGGGACTGATGACCTCAGAAGTTAAGTCCCATTGTGCTCAGAGCCATTTGAACCAGTACTTAGTATTCACCATAAGCTGAACAACCTTTTGAGAGGACTTCACTGAATGTTTTTTAAGTTGATGCTTGAACCACTTGGCCCACATACACCACCCGACCCGAATACAATCAAGGATATACCATTACTGAGCCTGATACATTAAACCTTTTCTACAGATGGGTCTATCCAAGTTATATAATAGTGAGCCTTGTATGTCTAACGTGCAAAATATACCAAAAAATTATCAACAAAATCTATATATAGACTCACGCATATTCAATCTCTGTGAAGTACATCTAAAAGTGTTCTATCTTTACACTGTACCTCGTATTAAGGATTATTGCTCTTCAGTTTTCGTAATGATCGGAGGAGGAAAAAAGCTTAAATGCCTGGTTCATCACTAATTTAATTCAATCTTCGCAATAGCTACAGTACTTGAGCGGCCAGGTTAGATGGCAACATTGGTGGATGGGGGAGTGGGGTACTCCATGCTCCGGATAACAGCAGTACACCGCACAAGTCAGAATACTGTGGAGCAATGTGTGGGTTCTGGGTAGATGCCTGACGAGATAGCATAGAAATAGCATTGTGGACAATTCATTTATTGTCTGTATTACAGTGGGCGAGTGGTGCCGTGGGAAGCCAGCCCCCACAGGGCATAAGTAACACATAAGCGCCGTTGAAGGCGCTGCGGTGAGCACGCGGCCGCAAGCCATGCGCCGATACAGGCGAGGAAGCGATGACACAACGATACGGTATGGCCGCAGACCCAGCGAAATCAGCACACTGCGTTATTCGTGCAGCCCAGAAGCTGCCAAGCAGCACTGGACGAGGTGCATCGTGGCGTGCAGCATCATGCCGTGGATGTTATATAGAACGAGCAGGGCACAAACGCATAGCCTGAAAGAAATTGTTCAAATTTCTTTGAGCACTATGGGACTTAACATCTGAGGTCATCAGTCCCCTAGACTCAAAACTACTTAAACCTAACTAACCTAAGGACATCACACACATCCATGTCCGAGGCAGGATTCGAACCTGCGACCGTAGCAGCAGCGCGGTTCCGGACGGAAGCGCCTAGAACCGCTCTGTCACAACGGCCGGCGCATAGCCTGCCCATAGGTGCAGAGGCAGTGAGGAAAAAGGTTGCTGCGCAGACGACGGAGAAGGAACAGCTGCACGGTCCCATGCTTGCATTGTAGACCTCCACGGTAGGAAGCTTACAACAGCTGCACTAGCGCCACTCTCCCTCGCCCCCATTCACCAGTGATCCGCCGCCTGAAGAACGCCAAGTCTACAGTCATTGGAGAGTATGAACAGCACTGCCACAGCAAACAAAAACTAACTATGGAAGAGGAGACTTGCAGAACCGTGGAGGCTCATAGACTGTGTGCGTAAGATACTCCTTATTTTCGGGTGAGAACTCATTATACTTTATTTTCAGTTATGCTATTTCACATCGGTGAAGTGAATGTATCAGCGTTGCAATATCTACGGAGTAAGGAGCGAGCCGCTGAATTCCATGCTAGCGAGCAGAGGCGCTCTGGTTGTCTGGCGTTGTCACAGCCAGTCTAATGGGGTGCCGATGCAGATATCGCTCGTGACACCAGCAAACAGATACGCAGTAATTGTTATCAATAAATACTTGCTTACAACAGTTGCCCTTTGCCACTTGGACATTAGGGTCTATGGGTCATAAATACTATCTTTTAACAAATTTACAATGCCAGGAAACGTTGATATTAATGAATAAATGAATAATTTTGGCTTAACCGAAGAGGTATGATCATATACGAACTATACCGACTGTACGCTAAGTTCCAGACTATGCATAGTTGTCGGTAGCCGTCGAAAGGATGCCTTTCGGTCTAGTCATGCGGTAAACTATGCTCTCTTATTGTTAGTAGTTGGCTTATAATGTGTGAACTAGTTAATTTTATGTTTTTTTTTTAAATAAATTCACTATAGCGGCATCACCTGTAAAAAGTATTTGCACTGGAAAGCTTGTTGCCGCTTCATGACGTAAAACATAGAGAGCAGTAATGGACTTTCAGAATCCGAAGGTCTAGTATGGCTTTGCAAGGGGCCATAAAATTACGAGCGCATCTCCATATAAAAGGTAAAAAGAATTCCTACGCAGTGGTTCACTAAGTCACCTGAAGGGCGGCCTGAATTATCGTAATACAAGGGAGGGGGCCGGCCGGAGTGGCAGAGCGGTTCTAGGCGCTATAGTCTGGAACCACGCCACCGCTACGGTCGCAGGTTCGAATCCTGCCTCGGGCATGAATGTGTGTGATGTCCTTAGGTTAGTTAGGTATAAGTAGTTCTAAGTTCTAGGGGACTGATGATCTTAGGTGCCATAGTGCTCAGAGCCATTTGAACCATTTGAATAAGGGTGGGAAAGCGTGACCAGTTATACTGTACGCCCGTTATACCACCATCTACGGAATCACCAGTTAAACTGAGACGTGTGTGGAGGTTTATTAAAGTGGTGGATTCTTGCAATTGGACCACTTAAGTCCTTCCATGCAGCTGGTCGCCGGCAGACAGCAATACCTCTGTCTGGAAATGAATGATATTTTTGTGGCCCTGGTCCGTCAGCGTTTAGCCGAATCGCTATTTTGTGCCATATAAGTCACAACATAACCATATCTTACATGTGAAGTCATCGGACCATCAGTCCGTTGTGTCTCTGTCTTTCTGTTGCGTTGATATTATTTTCGCTTATGGCCCTTCTGCTTTGCGATAACATGGGGTAACCACCCCGATGCCTCGGCAGCAGTACTCGCTTGCATCAGCAGTCAGCCCCAGCCGTCGCTCTGCTCTGTGCACGCAGTGTCAACTATGAGGCGAAAATGTAGTTTATAAACTGGAGTGGTACGCTGAAATAAGCTGCAAAGAGTCTGCGTTATCACCGTAAGAGTTCTGGGAATCCCATGTTGTACTACAGAAGCACATTCAGAATTTTAGTAATAGTGAAATCCAGTCCGAGGTGTAAAATTAGTTTTGCGTTATTTCAATTACATAAACTAAACAACAAACACCACTGAGCCGTCAAGGTTGGCTTCTTCCCTGGCTTCTTTCATTAACCGAGCAACAGTACTGTACTTAATGCCAGTTCTTGAAACATTGGAAAGCAGCGTGGAAGTGCTCCTATCGGAGCACAAAAAAGGCTAATATGGTCCTGTAATGAAAGGTTCTCACTGAAAGAAGTTTAACAGTTGTCCCATTCTACATCGTCAGCAACTTTAAAGTCTTTCCCAAAGGTTTTTGAGTGCGAATGCAATCGCTCGGTTTTTAACATACAACTCGCATCTCACTCTCACAAGTTCCCCTAAGTGTAACTCTCTCGCACCCTCTAGTCCATTGGTGTCACTCATACCCATCCACTCCCACCTATCCATTCTCGTTAACTCACTTGCCCAACCCATTGTCATTCTCTCTTTGTGCCTTTGTCAGTGTCTCCTGCCTCACAGTCAGAGTCTCCTTCGGTCTGTTCTACTAGTACTGCCACTTCTACCGCTGTCTCCCTCTCGCTCTATCTTAGTGCTATCATTCAGTTCTTCCCATTGATGCTGTCCCCTCTCACAGTCACTATCTCTCTCTTACTCGTTGCCATGTCATTACTCTGTCCTTCAATATCACGGCCTCTCACCCATTTGAACTTTCTACTTCGCGTTACTCCACTCCCACTGGCACTATCTCCTTCAACCTTTTCCTACCATTGTACTGTGACTGCCAGTTACATTCTACTGCGACTGTGTACCTCTCTATCTCTCACACTGCCATTGTCTCCCTCGCCCTTTCTGTATCACAACCGCCATCTACTATCTCCCAGTATTTATTACGTTTTCGCCTCTTTTTCACTGCCATTGACCCCTTCTCCCTCAGCATAATAAAATGAGAAAATGTTCGTATACTAAAATGTTTGGGAATATTTTTAAAAGCGCTGAGGGAGGTAGAATGAGACAGCTGGTAACATGTTTTTCATGCGTAGTCACCGTCTTGTGATCCTACAGCAGCATTTTTGCGAGGCTTCCCTTCTTTTCCGTCCTAATGCTCGATATGTCACTTATATGAAAAGGAATTTATGGGAAAGTAAAAATATGATAGTTCACTTACATAAAATTGAAATAATGCAAAATTAATTTTGCACCTCAATCAGAATTTAACTTGCAGAAGAAAAATTTGCATTACTACAGCATGGTGTTCCCAAATTCCTTTTGGTAATAACTGAGAAACTTTACAGCATATTTCCCCATCCTACGTCACTTCATAAACTATATTTTCGTCTCACGTCGGACATTACATGCGTATTTTACTTGTATAAGTAGTTTTTGAACATCTGTATCTCGGGAACGGATAATGCGAAAAGAAACAACCATTTTGCTCGATTTTCCTTAGCTGGAGGATGCGTGTATTTTCAAGATTGTTCGAGGTTGGTATCTTCGGACCATATTTTGAAAATTTCAGCCATTTTTTGTACACCGCGGCCATAGAATTCGCGGATCTGTTATGGTCCACAAAAACCATGTTTTTCGGATTACCTCATGAATTGCACATGAACTAAATGGTGCCTTTATAAGTTCCTTAATGTCCACCATAGGATACGTACAATGCGAAAAGAAACAACCAGTTTGCTCGATTTTCCTTAGCTGGAGGATGCGTGTATTATGCTGTATTTGACCCTCTGTTGTAGAATAGAGCCGTAAGACAATCCTTGCTGAAAAAGGTCCCTAGCCCAAGGGCAACCCTAAACACTTGACCCCACCTTTCTGTCAACCATAGAAGCCGATGTTGAGCTCCGGCAAAAGTGTGCAAAACATTTGGCCCTATCTTTCTATCACCAATAGACCAGAGGGTGAGCAGCGAAAAAATAACGTTCTTATGCGCAGCTACTTGGAACATACTAGGTAGCGCCTTCTGTTGCATCCGTACTGATAAACTTTACCGACTTAGTTATTCTCTAAATAAATGGCTTCCCGGTTCAGTTTTCTTGGATTTCTCTGTGACACTCTCACTTGGATCAATCAGTTCTGGAACCTATGTTGCTGCCTTTCCGTAAGACCTTCACTACCCCTATTTACTTTGAATGGACAGTATTTTAACATGGATCGCAAGAACGTTTTGTACGTAATCTCAATTATAGATTTAATGATTTTCTCACTATTCCAGCAATGAGCTCATGCTTGCTACCTACTTCACCCACTCTTGACCATTCTATTCCACCTTCCTGCAGAATTTTATACACATGTATTCCTGTGAGCTGAGTAATTCCAATCGAGGCTCATTCGTGTAATGGTATTGCATTTTTTTAACTGCACAGTTTCACGCTTAAAAACCCGTACAGCAAGTTGCTACTCTTTGAAACACTTTTAAACCTGATCATTATCTGACTGAATAATTCAGACGCGTATCAAATCTGTTCGTTCACGGTGTTGCAGTATTGACTCTCAGCTTTGTTATCTCATTAAAATGGCATTTAAAAAAATCAAACAACTAGAGGATTATTTCATTAAAAGTCACTGCTCTGTACCCATTACATTCTACTTATAGGCCATCAAGCGACTTATTTAGGATTGGTTTCTAAATTATCTCGTCGCCGATCATATTTTCGTACCTCTGTGTGGACGTAAAGAAGATGGGTGTAAATGGTGCCTTGAAGACCTTGTAAGAATGTCGAACTGCTTGCTGGTATGAGAGAAGAAGACATGGATGTGAATTTTTGAGTGATGAACTCAAAAAGGTGAACTCAAAGGTGACCCAATGATAGATATGAAGTTTTCCTGAGCTTTGGAAGATTTGTAAATCAAATTAGGCGGAAGTACTATGCATCTCTTCGGAATTCTTAATTCATTGTTGGATACTGTAACCAAACAATTTTTTTATCGAGTTCTGATACCTGTGAAAGTGGGAGAATGCGATTAAGACCTTCGCAAAAACATCGTACAACAAGCTCAAAGAGAGCATTAGGAAATAAACTAAAAGTTAAGTCAATATTCACTTATAACAAGTTGCTCAGTGTAACCACCTCTCCCCCGATTTACTCACTTTTCCGTGTATAAATTACCAACATATTTGGACTCAGAGACGGATATCTCGTTTGGATCTAGTTTTTGTAAATAACAAATAATGGGTCTTTCCGTACAAAGAAAGCGAAAAACTTTCTACTTAAAGTCGCATGAATCCTAGTTTCGATTTATTTTATTTATTCATCGACTGAGAAATGTGAGAGAAAGAACAATGGCTACTTACGAAGCAGCTGCAAATATACATAAACAGATACCGAGTACTACAGAAGTAATTGCAATCACGAAGTCTTTTCTCCATAATGAGATTTACGGAACACAATGAATTAATGATTGCCCAGTATAAGCCGGAGATTATTTCGGGAGCTAATTATCTGTTGTGTGTTTTATCAAGTCCCATGTGCCCATTCACACAGGCCTCCAAATCCAAATGTGGAATCCCTTAAATCAGCTAAAAAACAAAAACAAAAGAAAATTTACGGGTGATGTCCACCTTACTCACAATGAAACTTTGATGATGCGCGAATGGGCTAACAGCACGTAACGTATATGTTACATTTAGGACTGTTTAAAATGTGTAACCAGAGCGTTCCGGCAGACTGGAGCCACAGTCAAACACAACTGACCACCTCACATCGTTGATTACTTAACGTCCTATGATTCTCATTCTTCTTTAGGACACTTATTCTGATTTGACTGTACTTTCATGCAGTTCCTATAATATAACGGTTAATTTTAGGGTATGTACCAGTGTCAGACTTAACAATTAATGCCAATTTACCGCTGACAGTAGTGCTTTATCACATCTGTAGTGTTTATAATTGGAAGTGATCAGTCATATCTGAATGAGTTTCTGTTACTCGATGAGTTATTTTTATATCCCATTCATGCATGTATAATTACGACAAGATGCCGAAAGCAGATCTGTCAGTTCCATTTATCACCACGTTTACCAACAAAATTTTTATTGCTTAGTTACTAACGTGTTACATAGCCTCTGTTCACAGAACCAAACGAACAATTAACGAGCAAACAATGTAACTCCAACTTGCAAAACGAGGCTTCATACAGATTTTACCACTACAAAAGTTAAAATTAATGAATTCGATAGATTAGCTGTGTTTTATAAGGATTCCGTTATCACAAGAAGGTTATGAATATCTCGTTCTTCGTTCATGCACCCTGTTTACTTACATTTGTTACATTTAAAATCTCTTGACCGTCATTTTATTGTTGTTTCTTTTGAAATTTTTATATTTAGCAAGATGTTATTGTCTCCTCCTCTACTTCTTACTTCTCATTTGATTTTACTGTATTATCTACCTGTATTCTGTGTCCATACTTGCTTCTATTTCTAGCAGTAGTTCACAGACTGCCTTCGTATCATTACCTGTATTCTGTGTCCACACTTGCTTCGATTTCAAGCAGTAGTTCTCAGACTTACTTCGTATCAAGGAAATCTTACATTATCAGTGAACGTAAGTATTTATACCTTTCTTTTCTTGTAGTTTCCTTTTGCCAGTTTGCTGCCTCAGTTCTGTGGCATCTCCCGATAGAAAAATTACGCAACAATTTAGGTAAGAAACAATCTGACACTAAGTCCTTCTTAACACGGACCAGCCTTCCTACATTTTCCAATTTATTTGCGTAACAGCTGAATAAGAATTTCTTATTTGTTTCTGTGTGCAAGTTTTCGGGGAAGGAGGGAGAACGCGGCGGCGGTTGAGTTGCGGAAGATTGGGAGGTGGGGAGTGGAGATCAACAGCAGCAGCAAAACTGTGTCTCGTTTGGAAATATTTATTTGGTATTGAAGTGGGCTACCCATATCTACCTTCGACAACCGTATTTTAATGTATTGTGTTGATTTAAATTTTGTGTCCCGTTTAGTAGCTTAACTCCTCTTATCTAGATAGTAGAAAATGGCCGTTTCTTTTTTGCTTTCGAAACACCATGGTGTATGCCTGACAACTGAATAAAATGTCTCCATATAAACCACTTAGGACTTTGGCTTCTCCACTACATTATAATTTTTATTTGCTTTAGAGATTGGTCTCCAGTTGTATCTGCATCTGTGGTTCTATATCTTTTGGGAACTTTTGTTGAGACTTGGGGAATCTGAGAAACAGATCTTCTGTTGGAATTAGGTCTTTGCTTAGTCCGTCTCTTACTCTGTGACAATTATTGAACGATATGAAAAGAAAAAAACGTAAATTTGTTACAAACTACGGCGTGCTCATAGTTTATTCAATATTTAGACGTCACTACAGATACTCGGATGTACCTTATGAAATGTTCGATGTGCCTGCCATCATTGACGAACAGCGAAATTCTGTATAATCCACTGAAGTGTCGGAACAAAGATGCTATCGATATCCTCCTGAAGGGCTGTTTTCAGCTCAGCAATGGGTTTTGGATTATTGCTGTACACTTTGTCTTTAACATAGCCCCACAAAAAGGAGTGACATGTGTTCAGATCCAGAGAACGTGGCGGCCAATCGAGGCACACCCCATTTGCGCCTGAGTACCCAAGAGCCAGAATGTGCTCCCCAAAGTGCTCCTCCAGGACATCAAGCACTCTCCTGCTTCAATGCAGTAGAGCTCCGTCTTGCTTGAATCACATCTTGTCGAAACTAGGGTCACTTTGGATAACGGGGATGACATCAACTTCCAAAAACTTCACATACCGTTCCATAGTCACCGTGTCCACCGTGCCATTAAGAGGGATATCGCACCAATTATTCCGTGACTGCTTGTTGCATACGGCACAATCACCCATTGAGACTGAAGAGACTTCTCGATCGCGAAATGCGGTCTCTCCGTCCCCCAAATAAGCCAATTTTGCTTATTGACAAACCTATCCAAATGAAGATGGAATTGTCGCTGTTGTTGCTATTGTGGTCTTCAGTCCTGAGACTGGTTTGATGCAGCTCTCCATGCTACTCTATCCTGTGCAAGCCTCTTCATCTTCCATTACCTGCTGCAGCCTACATCCTTCTGAATCTTTTTAGTGTGTTCATCTCTTGGTCTCCCTCTACGATTTTTGCCCTCCACGCTGCCCACCAATACTAAATTGGTGTTCTAGTCAGGTTGTGCCACAACTGCTCTTCTCCCCAATTCTGTTCAATAGCTCCTCATTAGTTCTGTGATCTACCCATCTAATCTGCAGCATTCTTCTGTAGCACCACATTAGGAAAGCTTCTCCGAACTATATATCGTCCATTTTTCACTTCCATACATAACTACACTCCATACAAATAATCTCAGAAACGACTTCCTGACACTTAAATCTACACTCGATGTTAACAAATTTCTCTTCTTCAGGAACGCTTTCCATGCCATTCCCTGACTACATTTTATATCCTCTCTACCTCGACCATCATCAGCTATTTTGCTCTCCAAATAGAAAAACTACTTTCCTACTTTAAGTGTCTCATTTCGTAATATACACTCCTGGAAATTGAAATAAGAACACCGTGAATTCATTGTCCCAGGAAGGGGAAACTTTATTGACACATTCCTGGGGTCAGATACATCACATGATCACACTGACAGAACCACAGGCACATAGACACAGGCAACAGAGCATGCACAATGTCGGCACTAGTACAGTGTATATCCACCTTTCGCAGCGATGCAGGCTGCTATTATCCCATGGAGACGATCGTAGAGATGCTGGATGTAGTCCTGTGGAACGGCTTGCCATGCCATTTCCACCTGGCGCCTCAGTTGGACCAGCGTTCGTGCTGGACGTGCAGATCGCGTGACACGACGCTTCATCCAGTCCCAAACATGCTCAATGGGGGACAGATCCGGAGATCTTGCTGGCCAGGGTAGTTGAGTTACACCTTCTAGAGCACGTTGGGTGGCACGGGATACATGCGGACGTGCATTGTCCTGTTGGAACAGCAAGTTCCCTTGCCGGTCTAGGAATGGTAGAACGGTGGGTTCGATGACGGTTTGGATGTACCGTGCACTATTCAGTGTCCCCTCGACGATCACCAGTGGTGTACGGCCAGTGTAGGAGATCGCTCCCCACACCATGATGCCGGGTGTTGGCCCTGTGTGCCTCGGTCGTATGCAGTCCTGATTGTGGCGCTCACCTGCACGGCGCCAAACACGCATACAACCATCATTGGCACCAAGGCAGAAGCGACTCTCATCGCTGAAGACGACACGTCTCCATTCGTCCCTCCATTCACGCCTGTCGCGACACCACTGGAGGCGGGCTGCACGATGTTGGGGCGTGAGCGGAAGACGGCCTAAAGGTGTGCGGGACCGTAGCCCAGCTTCATGGAGACGGTTGCGAATGGTCCTCGCCGATACCCCAGGAGCAACAGTGTCCCAAATTTGCTGGGAAGTGGCGGTGCGGTCCCCTACGGCACTGCGTAGGATCCTACGGTCTTGGCGTGCATCCGTGCGTCGCTGCGGTCCGGTCCCAGGTCGACGGGCACGTGCATCTTCCGCCGACCACTGGCGACAACATCGATGTACTGTGGAGACCTCACGCCCCACGTGTTGAGCAATTCGGCGGTACGTCCACCCGGCCTCCCGCAGGCCCACTATACGCCCTCGCTCAAAGTCCGTCAACTGCACATACGGTTCACGTCCACGCTGTCGCGGCATGCTACCAGTGTTAAAGACTGCGATGGAGCTCCGTATGCCACGGCAAACTGGCTGACACTGACGGCGGCGGTGCACAAATGCTGCGCAGCTAGCGCCATTCGACGGCCAACACCGCGGTTCCTGGTGTGTCCGCTGTGCCGTGCATGTGATCATTGCTTGTACAGCCCTCTCGCAGTGTCCGGAGCAAGTATGGTGGGTCTGACACACCGGTGTCAATGTGTTCTATTTTCCATTTCCAGGAGTGTAATACCCTCAGCATCACCTGATTTAATTCGACTACTTTCTATTATCCTCGTTTTACTTTTGTTGATGTTCATCTTATATCCTCCTTTCAAGACACTATCCATTCCGTTCAACTGCTCTTCCAAGTCCTTTGCTGTCTCTGACAGAATTACGATGTCATTGGCGAATCTCAAAGTTTTTATTTCTTCTCCATGGATTTTAATACCTACTCCGAATTTTTCTTTTTTCACTGCTTGCTCAATATACAGATTGTCACTAAGCCAAACAACAATGCGCATTCTAACTCCCGTCGTGCCCCGCGGCCAACCGTGCAGTTTGAACGTCCTAACGCAAACCGTTCAGAGACTACGGCGATTTTGTTTCATATAGTTCAACAATTGTCACCACGTAATTACCTCAATGCTTCGTCGTTTCCGACTAGTTGTCCTACATCATCATTGCAGCAGTTGAGTTAGTGCGCGTGTATGCTGAGCTACTCATAGTTCAGGGTAATAGTCATCCAGCGGTTAGAATGACTTTCTTGTCGATACTGATATTTTTTCTCGTTCTGACCGTGGACTGACATTTAAGCTAGTAGGTACTTGACGGATGCGCAAAGAATTGTGATTTCTAATACTGAATCCTTCGCCGTTCGCGAAGCTGACCGTTAAATCAAAACGATTGAGTAAGATCGCCATACATTTCTTGCAGTTGACGGTGAAAAAGATAAATTTTAACAACAATAAGAAATTACTACATAAATTTAAATGACAATGTCCTAGTATCTGATGCACATTAAGTGGTATTCAACTGGGCAACAGAAGCCATTGGATTAAAACCTGTAGATATTAGACATAACTGCAAGTGCTGCAAATCAGTAAGTATGCGTGAACGCTGAAACATTGCATAAATTATTGCCTTTGTCTGCAGTTATTTCTACGTTTGCTATTACTTCTCTTTGGAAGTAAGATAAAGTTAAATTACTAATGCTGCTGATAAGCATCCTCTACTCACGCTTCACCATTTTGTTTCTGTGGTTATTTAATAATTGGGGAACTCAGACCAGACTGTCCCATTTCAGAGCTGCCGTTATCATGATGAGTCGAAGTGATGACGTATTAGTTATTAATTCGAAATACAAGGATTATTTCTACATCCCCATAATTAAAAGAAAGAGCACCAACCGGTTCCAGTCTGCGTTGGAAATAATCTTCAGATCTTGCGCCGCAAAGTGCAGTTTGTTGACTGTTGTGTTTTACGCAACTGTTGACAAACTGCATGTTGCTGTTCCAAATCTGTTGTGTTTTACACAACTGTTAGCAAGCTGTATTTTTAGGCACCAGACCTGAGCATGATCTGGAACTCAAACTAGCACAGCTAGCTGATGTATGAAAAGTGATCCAGTGCGTCTCTTTTTTATAATATAGGGTGTGTGCACCATTCTCCTTTATGACGTGTTCATCTCTGCGGGAGACACTCTCATTGAGACACCTGTCTGAGGAAGAATACAGCCCACTTATCCTCGTGATCTAAAATCTAGGAATGTTCTGATTTTGGACGCTGGGTTCTGGAGCGAATTCGACGTTCTACCTAACTACAGTGCACGGCAATTTTTGTTGCTTGGTGACGAAAAGGTGCTGCCTGTCAGTTACGATATGCTACTGCAATAAAGCAAAGCACCGACTGTAGCTGCCGTACAATGTATAGTTCCAAAGATATAATCAACATGCTGGTTCAGCTTTAACGGTCGATCTACAAGAGCGTATACGCATTGATAGTAGTAGTTTTAGTAGTATCCATGATTATAAATATTTCCTTATTGTGGTCTTGTTTATTATTTTTTCGACAGTGCAACCGAAATATCTTCACTTTCTGTCAAGTTTCCACACAAATTGATCTTTGGTCCTAATAAAATTTAACTTGACCTGTTTATGTTTTTCAGTAAAAAAAATAACAAAAACCCAGAGTCAGGAAGTTTCAGTTTTAAAAAATAATTACATTTTTGACTTGTTCCTCCTGACACTTTCCCTAATTAGTGACACTTCCTGCTTTAATGTTGCAATTAACTTAGAATGTTCAGCAACTGCAGTATAGTGGTCCGCCCCAGCTGCGCTCCAAGTACAAACATAGCCTTTGTTTGTTGATTTATAACAGACACTTGAAAACTTATTTCGTCCATAATTTGATAAACGTCCGTTTGTGCAATGTTATGAATTTAGATTTATCTTTTGTGTGCCCGCTAAAGAAAATCACAGTATCCAAGTCGCCGTGAGCTATAGTCCATAAAATATCACGGCCGTGCAATCCATATTCCAACGATTGCATTATCGATAATAATTTGATCTCCAGTTTCATTAAGTTCACATCAACTTTAACAAATCAGCTTCAGTTAATCCACAGTATATTCCACTGAGACCCAATTCGTAATAATTACCTTCATATAAACTTTTCGAGTGAACACTTCAAAACCAATACCTTCACTTTTTATCCACTTAATTACAGTGAATCATACAGCTATAAACAGCTAAAGGTATTTAAAGCAAACGTGATTTGAATCCTCACAGTGTCGCTGTTAGTGATACTCTTATGTCACTGGTGCGAAATATGAATAGACATCATCTTTCAGAGGTAGAAACACGCATACCAACTTTCGTTTATGTTTCATAATTTCTTCTTGGTTTGCCATTATATTTTCCGTCAATGTAACTCATGGTCTAGAAATTTTATTCTATGTATAATACATTAAGATAAACCCACAGGCACTGCGGTGCATTAGCACGCCATTTAGTGAAATCGGATTGTCGACGAGGACAGGTATGGAGGCCAGCCTGGATAAGGTTTTTACGCCGCATCATACATCCGATTTGAAGAATACCGAGCTAGTAACGACGTCCCATGTCCTCGAAAACCTTCTGACGCTTTGAGATGGATGACGGAAGACGCAGGCGAATCAGGTACACAGTGTCAGGTCCAGTGGTAAGATGTGCCTACAGGATTGGCATCCCATAAGCCTTACACCACTAACACTGCCAAGTACAGAATAAAAACCGATCCCCTGAAGCCCAGGAGAAAGAAGAGGAAAGAAGATAGTAGCTAAAAGTGCTACAGCGAAGATACTTGAGGAAATGTAATTAAGGATGACAGATATAGCTTTTGAACAATTATTCATTTAACGTGGCTTTTTTTATTCTGGGTTGTGAGCTGTGACAATCTTTCCCTACGCAGCCAAACAAACGTATGTACTACGCATTTAATCAAGTTTATTAAGTAATCCGAGACTTTCACGGCGTATATGCCGCTTCGAAAGTTCTCAGGTGTATTGCCGGATTCAGTAGTCGATGATCCACGATATTTCGACGAACATACGTTCCACCATCATCAAATGGTGCTAATGGATTGACTTGTCTGTCGGCAGTCTCTGTCAGTCAACAGACGAGGTCGGCCTGTACGCTTTTGTGCTGTACATGTTCCTTCAAGTTTCTACTTCCCTATGACATCGGAAAATTGTACACCTATGGACATTCAGGATTGTGGAAATCTTGCCTACAGACGTATGACACAAGTGACACAAAATCACCTGACCACTTCCGAAGTCCGTGAGCTCCGCGGAGCGCCCCATTCTGCCCTCTCAAAATGTATAATGGCTACTGAGGTCGCTGATATGGAGTACCTGGCAGTACGTGGCAGCACAATGCACCTAATATGAGAACGGTATGTTTTTTGTGGTGTCCGGATACTTTTGCTTACGTAGAGTAATTGACACCCGCAAACGCTTTCTCATTTATGCCATTTTGTACAAGATACGTCTCCACCATACCGCATCAAGGAATAGAAGATGATCAGAACTGACACAGAAAAGCCCCGACATGGCCGCTGAGTTCTGTTCTACTGAGTTCATTAAATTATTTTATGGTCTATCGCCCCTGTCTTCTAACCCTCATGAAAATCGTCTCCGTCGGCCAGGATGTTCTATAACTCAGTAACATTTCTTCTCTATTTCTGTCCAATGTCGCTTTTATTCGCTGGTTTCGAATTTAATTTTGAAATATTGTTGCAGGTTCTTTTAACAGCGTGAGAGGGAAAAACAGTCAGTAGAAAAGCAAAGACGAAGACAGTAATAAAGATACTCAGTAATTCGAAACGCCATCAAAACACTCCAATATTCTCCACACACAGGCAACGAGGAAAATAGTGTTCCTAACAAATCAACGGAAATATACAATTTCCTGCGAAGATTAATATACTGCTGCTCAAAAAACTGTCACTTTCTATTTTAAATGTTATGTAAGTACTTTTTCTGATTCCCCGATATAAAATTAAAACGTAACCCTTGCTGCAAATAGTGCTAGTTATTTGAATAAATCATTCGACTTTCCTGCGGCATTATTAAAATGCACATATATAAACATCTGCATACGCGTTTGACTTAAACATTTATTCACCTTGTTTGCATCTCTACAATACATCAGTAATAACTAAATAGAATTCCAGCTGAAAAAATAAGCGAATATTAAACTTTATTGTTACAGAATTATTATCCCCCTCCTGCAACAATGATTGGAGACCCTAAGGACACTACGTGAACGATTCTGTGAAAAGCAATGGCCGTTGACGCATTTGCAGCTACTGGCCATTGTGACGGCGCGACTCGGTCTTCA
Organism: Schistocerca americana; assembly: GCF_021461395.2. Taxonomy (NCBI): domain Eukaryota; kingdom Metazoa; phylum Arthropoda; class Insecta; order Orthoptera; family Acrididae; genus Schistocerca; species Schistocerca americana. Next base: position 204,216,097 of record NC_060125.1, on the reverse strand, counting down.
GAAGCATCACGTATTCCCCTTGTGATCCCCAGTTATATGAAAATCGAGACAGACTAACACAACACAAGTTTTTGCAATTACTAAAGTTCCATACTACTACTTTAAAACATGATAAACGTTGCTTCTAAAGTATATTGCCAGATCCAGTCGTCGAAGATCTACCATATTTTGGCCGACATCCGTTCCGCCGTCATTCCTGATGGAATGAAATGTGGACGGGCAGGCATAAATACCTCCAGCATGTCCAAAAGAACAGACACCATATCCATATAAGTGTATAGTTGTGGCAATACCGGCCATGACCTTATTCTTCTGTTCGGATGAACACATATTCCTCGAACTCCTACGGCACTTGGTAAGAATGTCTTCCACGAGTAATGAGTGTGTTGGGATGGGATTCTACAAGTGTTGTGTGTGGACACACAAGGTGAGAATGTGGGTCTCGCTGGAGGCGTGCGTAAATAGTCGGACGTGACCATTACTAACCTTTGAGATTGGACGTGGTGAGCTGATGTTATTCAACATTGCTTTTAAGGTACAACAGGCAAGCACTGTGTTTGAACGAGATTGTTTAATAGGGATACGCCAAGCTGGATATTCCTTCTGCAGCAATGCTGAAAGGCTTGTCAGGAATGTAGTCATTGTAGATGAAGGCTGGCAGTGGAAGTCACTAGAATGTACGATGGCAAGAAGACCGGGTTCCGACGACCACGTGGCTTTACCGAGAGGGACCACCATCTTGTTCGGCGTGGCGCTCTGGGGCATCTTACTGCATCTGAAGCAGCGATCTGATGAGCAGTTGGTACAACAGTGACGCAACTAACTGTCACAAATCGGTTACTTCAAGTACAGCCCCGAGCCAGACGCCTTGTAGCGTGTATTCCATTGACCCCAAACCACTCCTACTTGCAGCTTCAGTGATGTCAAGCGAGAGCACATTGGAGGGCAGGTGGGAGGTCTGTTGTGTTTCTGATTAAGTCTTGATCTGTCTCGGTGCAGTGATGGCGTGTTCTGGTTATAAGAAGGCCAGCTGACGCTCTGCCACCAACCTGTCTGTGCGCTAGACACACTGGATATACACCTGGATTTATGATCTGGGGTGCGATGTCGGGGGGCACCACGAGCATTCTCGTGGTTATCCCACGCACTCTGGCTAAAAAGCTGTACATTAGCCTGGTGAGTCGACTTGTTGTGTTGCTGTTCACGAACAATATTCCAGGATGTGTTTTCCAATGGGATAACGCTCGCCCACAAGCAGCTGTTGTAACCGAACATGCTCACCAGAAATGTCTCCAGTCTCGCACGTATGAGAGATCATCGGATGGCAACAGCATTAATCGCCACCGTACTGACCTACCAAGTGCAACAGACATGGAACTCCCTGCAGTTGTACGCAACAATGCACGCACATTTACACTCGTGAATTAAAAGTTCCGTCAGTTATACAGTTTATTAATGTCCGAGCGTTCCACATATGCGATGGCCTATCGCGCTTACAACAACCTGTGATCTTGCAATGTTAATCACTTAAATATGTTACTTAGACAAAAGAATTCTCGAAATTTCATTGCCGGCCGGTGTGGCCGTGCGGTTAAAGGCGCTTCAATCTGGAACCGCGTGACCGCTACGGACGCAGGTTCGAATCCTGCCTCGGGCATGGATGTGTGTGATGTCCTTAGGTTAGTTAGGTTTAATTAGTTCTAAGTTCTAGGCGACTGATGACCTCAAAAGTTGAGTCGCATAGTGCTCAGAGCCATTTGAACCATTTATTTGAAATTTCATTACTCTACATTTATTAATTTTTAGCGTATTGATCTTTTTTCCGTAAGTATATTTACAAATTGAGAAGACTGGAGCTACTAATTATGGGGAATGTCGGAGACATAATTACTGTGTATCCATCGGTCAAGTGTGTTCCTGAATAAGTGTTCCCTGCGTCTACCAGGTGCGAATTTCTATGATAAAATCCCAATCCAACCACAACAAATGTTTGTTTGTGGAAGCCCATTAGGAGATCGTACCTCCTTTGACATTATTTTTCCTTTGAATCTAACTTTTACAATATTGCAGTCTTTGAATAAACTTTCCGAAATGATTTGATGAGAGACGGACTCTATTTGGGTATTCGTCTCGAGGTAAAGGTAACTTCTTTTTTAAAGACATAGTACCCAGATAAATGCAATCTACGATTTTTGGACTCACTTTTTCGGGGACACCGGTGTTTATTAGGCAAGCAAGGCCTGTTTCATCCTCGACTTGCGCGTCTGAGCGAGCAATAGTTTTTCTTAGCGCCAACCCGCCAGCGGACCGTAGCTTTGTGACGTTCCACAAAAGCACGTACCTAAAGCTGTTCGGGTTCTACGAATCTTTGGCTTCCATACCATGACTGGACGAAACATTCCACTTCTGAACCAATGCTCAATTACTTCTAGAGAGCAACCCCAGCACCAAACATTATAATTATTGTTTCCTCTGTTATGAGGGTTGCTCCTTTACATGCTACAGAGTTAACATAGAATGATGCTGTCTTCCACTGACAGCTGCAGATGTTAATTCAACTGTACCATCTTGGACTATGTTTACGAAGTATGCAATCAGTTTTGCTACAGGTTATGTCACAATTGGGCATATATGGAGAGTTTCTCAAATTCCTTTTTCATGGCGCTATACTGGCTTAGTATTAAACATCCAAATTCTTATACAAACGGCAGGTGCAGCTTCAGGATTTCCTATTAGGACTCCAAATGGTTGTCGTCAGAGATAGCTCTTGGTCTGTGCACTAGTAATGAATTAATTAATTAAATAGAATGACAAAGCGTGTCCTCTTGGTAAATGTAAAAGCTCTGCTTATCACTTGACTAAAACATCATTATAGGCTGACCTGGCCGCCGGAATGAGTGCGGAATACCTGACGCGCGAATCACCCGATATCAAAACATTTGATCACGGTCACACAGTAGGTGCACGATGCTTAGGACACCCAGAAATTGTTTAGCTTTCCATTATTATATGTCACGATGTATATACTGCAGTGTGACTACATAGATTCGATGTACACCTTCTAATAGAACTGTTCATTATCCAGAAAAAATTTGTGACGTCTGATGTAAGATTATCACTTTTATCAAATATATGTATCTGAAATGGTGAGATAGCAACTGTGGCCTTGCTCATCTTTCCTAGTTCCTTTCATCCTCCGAATATGAAAACTACACTAATGTAACAAGTGGCGTGCATAGTTGTAAATTTAACAGACGAGTAGCAAGGAGTGGTTGCGTGATCCTATGCCAACTTAATTTCATTACTGTTTCCTAAACCCCTACACTCCTGACCAACTGTAGCGCATGTCGAATGCATGATAATTTTGGGTTTTTTGAGTGAGCTAAGGATAAACTCGGATTAGAATGGAAAGTAAGTATACCAGTTAAATTCCTTAAACAACATGATGTTAGGTGAAGGGCCAGATTAAATTCCGAAAGGAGCCTTTCTGCAATGGGCACCTGGTGTTTCCCTACAGATCGTATAGCCAGAAAATGCATTGTGTTCTGACCGGACATTTATTTATTTATTTAATTACACACGTCAAGTTCCGTAAGACCAAACTGAGGAGAAAAACTCCAAGGTCATGGAACGTGTCAGTACATGTAATGACAACATAAAAGCAATGACACATAAAAATAAATGTTTATGAACCTGACAAAAGTCAGTATATGAGTTTAAGTAAACGCAATCAACAATACAACAAGAATAAGATTTATTTTTCTAGGATCTCCTCGACAGCATAAGAGCGGCCTATCAGGAAACTCTCCAGTTTCGCTTTGACAGCATGCGGATTACTGCTAAGATTTTTGAATTCGAGTGGTAGCTTTTTGAAACCGGATGTAACAGTATACTGCACACCTTTCTGCGCAAGAGTTACGGAAGTCTGATTCAAATGCAGGTTTGATTTCTGCCGAGTATTAACCGAGTGAAAACTGCTTATTCTTGGGAATAAGCTAATATTCTTAACGAAAAATTATATTTTTTTCTTTATTGTTATTTTAAACCTGTACAACAGGCAGGCTGTCAGCAGTATTCTACGCCGCTCTTCAGCTAGACGATACACAAAGAGAAGAAACACGGAGAAGACACATAAGTTACAGAACGGTGGGCAATAAAACAGTAGACACATAGAGACAAACACGGAGCCGTTCACACTCGACGATAATCCACACTGCAAACTGTTGATACGACGCACAAAACACTGAAGAAGACGATGGCACTGGTGAACGATGGAGTGTGACGGTGAAACACTGAACACTAAACATGACGGCACACACGAAACACTGATGGCGGTGATCTCCGGCGCGCGAATGTCCACTTAGCGTGTGCGAGTCCGGGGAGCTGCCAAGAGGGGAACAGGGGTGAGGTGGGGGAGAGAGGAGAAAAAGGATGCCAGTGGCTGAGGAGACGGGGGCAGGAGGAGAGGGACAGGGGAGGGGAGGCCCGGGGGAGGAGGGGGGAGAAAGGGAGGAGGGAGGGAAAAGGGAGAGAAGGGAGGGAGGGTGCCCAGAGGAGCAAGCACAGGAGGAGGGTGGGAGGATCAAAGTTGGTAGGAGGGGTAGATGGAGGAGAGGAGGGCTTCATCAGCGAGGGGGAGCTGGCGGAAGCCATCTTGGGAGAGGGTAAGGAGGGTGGAGAGATGGAGACCGGGTGGGATGAGCGAATACAGGCGCGACAGCGGGCGGGGGTGGGAGGGGATCGGGGAGATGAGCGGGTGAGGAGGATCGAGTTTGCGGGAGGTGTACAGGATCCGTATCCTTTCAAGGAAAAGGAGGAGGTGGGAGAAGGGGATGAGATCGTACAGGATCCACGTAGGCGAGGGGAGACGGATGCAATAGGCGAGGCAGAGAGCATGACGTTCAAGGATTTGGAGGCATTTATAAAAGGTAGGGGGGGGGGGGGCGGAGATCCAAGCCATATGGGCATAACAACAGATAGGGCAGTTGAGGGATTTATAGGTGTGGAGGAAAGTGGAGGGGTCCAGACCCCACGTACGGCCGGAGAGGAGCTTAGAAGCCTGAGTCGGGAGCGTGCCTTGGCTTGGATTGTCCGGAGATGGGGAGTCCAGGAGAGGCGGCGGTCGAGGGTGACGCCAAGGTACTGAAGGGTGGGAGTGAGGGCGATAGGACGGCCATAGATGGAGATATAGAAATCAAGGAGGCGGAAGGAAGAGGTGGTTTTGCCTACAATGATCGCCTGGGTTTTGGAGGGATTGACCTTGAGCAACCACTGGTTGCACCAAGCGGTGAACCAGTCAAGATGGGATTGGAGAAGGTGTTAGGAGCGCTGTAGGGTGGGGGCAAGGGCAAGGAAGGCGGTGTCATCGGCAAACTGGAGAAGGTGGACGGGGGCTGACGGCGGCGGCATGTCCGCCAAATACAAAAGGTACAGAAGGGGGGAGAGGACGGAGCCTTGGGGCACACCAGCAGAGGGGAAAAAGGTGTAGGAATCTGTGTTATGGATGGTGACTTAGGAAGGACGGCGGGAGAGAAAGGAGCCGATCAGACGGACGTAGTTAATGGGAAGGGCGAAGGTTTGGAGCTTGAAGAGGAGACCGGAACTCCATACGCGCTCATACGCATGTTCGAGGTCCAGGGAGAGAAAGATTGCAGAGCGACGGGAATTAAGCTGTTCGGAAAGGAGATGAGTGAGGTGAAGGAGAAGGTCATCGGAAGAGAAGGACGGCCGAATAGCACACTGGGTTACAGGAAGGAGGCGATGCTGGCGGAGATGCTGGTGGATGCGTCGGGAAGGATAGATTCCAAGACCTTGCTGAAGACCGAGGTAAGGCTGATGGGACGGTAGGAGGAGATGGCGGACGGCGGTTTGCCAGGTTTAAGGAATACGAGGATACGGGAGGTTTTGCACAGGTCGGGGTAGTAACCGGTGGACAGGACTACATTGTAGAGCCTGGCCAGGGTGGAGAGGAAAGAGACAGGAGCCTCACGAAGGTGACGGTAGGTGACACAATCGTGACCAGGAGCGGTGTTGCGTTTTATGCGGAGTATATCAATGAGATCCTGTGTAGTGATAGGGGCATTGAGTTCTGTGTGTGCAATGTTGTCCAAGTACTGGAAACCAGGAGCGAGGGGAGGGACAGAGGTGTCAGTTGGATAGCGGATATCCGGGAAGAGGGAGTAATCGAACTGGGGATCATCGGGGATGGAAAATACATCGGAGAGGTAGGAGGCAAAGTAATTGGCCTTACTAAGGGTGTCAGGAAAAGGGTGATCATCATGGAGAAGAGATAGGGGGAGGGTTTAGTTCCGGTAAGGCGACGGAAGGCCAACCAGAACTTGGACGAGTTGATTGGTAGGGTAGCATTTAAACGGGTGCATGTCTGTCGCCAGTCCCGGCATTTCTTAGCCGCAAGCAAATTACGAATGTGTCGCTGGAGTTGCCGGTGGCGTCGTAGTGTGTTCGGGTCACGCGTGTGGAGGAAGGCACGGTAGAGACGACGGGATTCACGGAAGAGGAGGACGGCCTGTGGGAGTAAGGTAGGATGGTGGGGGTGGACGGCGACAGTAGGGATGTGGGCCTCCACGGCCACAGACAAGGTCTGCTGGAGAAAGGCGGCGGCATGGGTGACATCGTCAGGGTGGTGGTAGGTGGATGGGTGGCTACTGACCTGGGTGGAAAGGGTATCCCGGTAGGCATTCCAGTTGGCACGGGAATAGTCATGGATGTACTTAGGGGGAGGGTTATTACGAGGGTCGGGGCGGAGGCAACGACCGTCTGAAACGGTGAGGAGGACAGGGAGATGGTCGCTACCAATAGGCTCCAGGACATCCACCATTATGCAGCCAAGGAGGTTGGGGGAGGAGAGGATAACATCAGGAGTGGAGTTGGATTTGGGACAGGTGTGCTGGGGGATGGGGATGAGGTTGCCTTGAAGGAACCGATGCCACCGCCGTAACTGGGCGGCGGAACGACTATGGATGTTGAGGTCGGCGGCGATCACGTAGGAGGAGAAGGTACGGTCGATGTGGGAGGGTCGTTGGGGCAGACATAGATGGTGGCGCAGGTAATGGTAAGGCCAGGGATGAAGAGACTAAGGATCAGGTGTTCGGAGGGGTCGGGAAGGAGAGGGTGGAGCCGAACGGGGATCTGGCGGTGGTGACCAATGGCAACTCCGCCACGCGCAATTTGGTGGGGATTATCGGAGCGGTGGAGGAGATAGGGTGAGGTGTGGATGGATTGGTGGGGTTGGAGGAAGGTTTCATTGAGGAGGAAGGCATCCAAGCAGTGGGTGGCAAGGGTGTGCAGGAAGAGGTTCTTGTTGGCGGGAAGGGAGCGCATATTGTTGAAAAGGATACGTTGCTGTCGCGCCAACACAGGGATTTAGACGAGGGTGTCAAGACGGGAGAAGGTGAAATGGGCCTGGTTGTTGGAGTAGGTGGCGTACATTTTGAGTTGGAAAATGGAACAGGCGGCGAGGGCGATCTGTTGGAGGGTGTGGGGGCGCTGAAAAGGATGAACATTCTGAAGGACGATGGTGAGGAACCTGATGATCTCCTCAGCGGCGGGGGGGGAGGGGACGAAGGGAATTGCCAGGAGGGGTGGTGGCGTCCAGAGGACGGACAGGGACGGTGAGTTCAGGAGTGGTCAGAGGGGGTCGAGCTTTACACTTTTTGGAGTAGGTGGGAAGGGGGTGATTGCAGGTATTGCAGGAGGGAGGGGATTGAAGGTTAGGGCACTGCCGGAGGAAGTGCGCGTGCCTATAATGTGGGCAGGTAGGGGCCTCGTGGAACTCAGCTGTTGGGTGTGCATTATAGCGCAGACACCTCTGGCAGCGCAAGGATTGTGGAGGGGAACGGGAAGGGTCGACCTTGTAGCGCTGGTAAAAGAGGAGGGCACCCTCCTTCAGGAGATGGTCAATGGAGGGGGTGTCCTCAGAGAAAACCCACATAAGGCGAGTGGGGCCGGCCGAGTTGAAAATGCGGCGGACCGCCCGCACCTCCAGCGTGGGATGCACCTTGAGCTCCGCCAACACCTACTCCTCCGTGATCGACGGATTGAGCCGAGTGATCACAGCAGTGAGGGTTGGTGGGCGACATGGGGGTTGGGGTGGGCGGGTAGGAGATGGAGAAGGAGCAGGGGTGAGGGAGGCGTTGGGGCCATAACAGGTGATGGGGAGGCGGATGTCAGTATGGAGGGTTGGGCTATGGGAGGAGATGAGAACAGAATCCCGTCTGGGAGTGAGGAGAGACATGGGGGCACCAGGGAAGTGTTGGTGGAGGAGGAGGGAGAGATTCCGGGCCTCGAGAAGGGAAGGATCGGGACAGGAGAGGAGGTATTTGTATAAAGAGGGGGGGAGGAGGAGGAGGAGGAGGAGGAGGAGGAGGCGGAGGGAGCAGGGCCAGGTGGGGAGACATCCGTGGCACCCGGGGGGGGGGCGGAGGAGGACGGGGCAGGGCCTTTTTGGGAGCGGAGGAGGTGGTGGTGCCACTAGGGCGTTTTATGGCGGCAGAAGGGCGGGTGGTGATATGAGGGACGGGAGCTATTGGAAGGTGGTGGGAAGGGACAGGTCCTGGCGTGGACGCAGCAGTCGGCGCTGGAGATGGTGACGGTGATTGCGACGGCGACGGCGACGGCGACGGTGGCGGCGGTGATGGCGAAGGCGATGGGGAGAGCTGGGCATGGACAGTGGCCTGACGGGCCACCACCCTAGCTGGAGCGGCAGTGACAGGCTGGGGGAGTGGAGGGAAAGGATCAGATCGAGAGGAGCGGGAGGAAGAAGCTGGAGAGGGGGCGACAAAGAGCGAGGGCGAAGGGAGAGTGAGAAGAGGTGGGACAGAAGGAGGGGTGTGTGACTGGGCACACCAAGTTATAGTGGTGGTGGCGGCGGAAGGGGAAGTATAAACTATGGCTGTGGCGGTAGTGGTGGCGGTGGTGGTGGGGCTGGGGGCGGACATGATGACAGGGAGAAACAAAAACGCACAGGACGAAAAATAAAGGACACAAACTGGGGACAGACGAAGACAAAGACGGAGATGGAGGAAGATGAAGACGGACGAAGACCAGGGTCGGACGGCGATGGCGACGGCGACGGCGACGGCGAAGGTGACGGCGATGGCGACGGCGGGTGGCAGGAACGCCGCAGCTGCTGCTGCTGCTGCCGCGGACGTGGCCGGGGCTGCTGCTGCTGGCTGGCTGGCTGGCTGGCTGGCTGGACCGCTGCTGCTGCTGCTGCTGCTTCTGCTGCAGGAGGACTGGCAGGCTGGCTGCTGCCGGCTGGACCGCCACTGCAGGCCGGGACCGGTACCGGGACCGGGACAGGGACCGGGACCGCTGCTGCTGCTACTGCTACTGCTGCTGCTGCTACTGCTGACCGCGGCGGCTCTGCCCGGCTGGCTGGCTGGCTGGCTGGCTGGCTGGCTGGCTGGCACCTGAAAAACCTAGCACTTTGATTAGCGCTGGAAAGGCACAATCGAAGGGCGGTAACCTTGCGGAGTACCGCCGGAGATCGACGAAAAATGAAAGTAAGGAGTGTATATATTGAGAGGCCAGTGTCAAAATACCCTGACTCGTGAACAGGGGTCAACAAGAGGATAGTGAACTTACACCACTTATTGCCCAAACCGTCCGTTTCTGAGCCAAAAATATTCTTTTAGAATGGGAAGAGTTACCCCAAAATATAGTGCGATACGACATAAGAGAATCAAAATAAGCAAAGTTGACTAATTTTCGTGTCGAACGATCACTCACTTCAGATACCTTTCGAACAGCGCGCTCTAGTGGGAAAGTTGTGTACGCGCTGACTACGCGGAACTATGTACATAACATCGGCACACTCTTGACACTGTGGATGTCGGAATATTCAATACCCTAATTATTTCTGAAATTGAATGTCAAATACGTCTACCTCCAACTACCACTCCGCGTGCAAATTAAATTTTTTTAATAATTTCTTTCGATTCATTAATATGTTTTTACAGGTTTCTTCCAATTACAGGCATGGAAATCGTAAGATTACGTTCGTATCCTATAAAGAAGCATTACATGGCTACAGGGATCTGTTTTTAAGTTAAAGATAAGTATTTGCAAGGAGAAGCAATAAGCCCATTAGAAGGCCTACCGTGAGACAGAGGTGCCAGGAGGAACTAAGAGTTTATTACAAGGCACAGTGACAGCAGTCAGACAGGAAACAGTGCAACGTAGCGGTCGTCATGAAACTAGGGCGATCAGGGTCATGTCACATAGCTACAGTTTTACTGGTTAATGATCTTCAGAATTAGATATTAGACATGTATATTTTTAGTCTAGATTACGATCAAACGGTTTTCAAAAGATAATTCTCGTCAATCTTTACAAAAAAGAAAATAAAACCTAAGGTTGCAAGAAATTTCGAAAAATAAAATAGTTTATTCCCACCTGAGGAAAAATAAAGACGCACTTACATAGTTGAACTGCAAATATGTATGATAATTGAAGTTTATAGAACCATATGACACACATTTAATCAATGAATTATAAATGTATTCCGAGATAAGAAAGTAAAATATCGTAAGAAGCATGAAACTCTTACCCCTGTGTAAATAAAACTCTCGTAGCTGATGAATTATTTTTCTGGTGGGCTTAGTAGAATGACTCAGCAACAAAGCTCTAACGGAAACCATAAAATTAATTTTGGTAACATGACTCCGTCCGTGGCAACATTTGCATATCAATGGCAGGATTTTTCTTCAAACTGCTCTCAGTAATTTGACCGAGAATATTCCCCATCTTCCGAAATGATTATATTTGCGGCTGTTATACACATTTTAGCTCTTCAAAAACGCCTAAAATATCAACATACATTATAGAAAAGTACGTGTTGATATTTTCAAGCCATCAACTTTCTTAGAGTAGTGCCAAATATCGTATATAGGCTGCTTCAAGAAAAACATTACATACTTTGTGGACAGGTTCCTTGTAAGGTGGCAGAATAAATGGAGGTCAATTTCGCTCGTTACATAGGAGCTCTATACATCATAATGGGAAGGTGAATATGACACCTAACTTACTTTGGTGGCACTGAGCAGATTTGCCAATAAGTGTGTACTGCCAAAGGGATGACACTCAATCGACGGTATTAACACACCTCTCCCATATACTGAGCGTCAATGAGCTAAAGGTGAAACAAGCAGCGAGGGAAAACGTTTTGTGTGGAAGCAAGCGCGGGAAAATCAGAGGCTGCACCATGGGATGCACCACGAAAAGCTCTTAGGGGGCGTCCCGGAGTCAGCGACCGGACAGGTAACGCATACTGTAGAGCAAGTAACGAGCCACCAGAAGTAGGACAGAAAGAAGCTTTAGAAAACTGCATATCGGCATTCCAAATGGATACGAACAGAACCAGTGACGCAGTTGATCGTGTGAATAGTGAATGGTACACATGTAACGTACGCAAGTAACTTTTAGTCGTCTGGACCGGGTACAGAACGTCCGATTGGCGGAAACGAACTAGTAAGGAGCAACGTGCTTAGATTTCTAACGCAGTTCTGTGGTAGGGCCCTTACGATTGGCAGAGAGAGTTTCCACCAAATAAGAGGAACGCTCCTACTGGTTGAACAAAGCTGTGACATGCAAAACGAAAGAACCCATGTGGGGAGACAGTTCGGCTACAAGACAGAAGAGAGCGAAAATTTCGATGACTCTTCTCTAAACTGGCGTCTAGTGCAGAACGGGGCGCATAGCGCTCTGTACGATGCAGTGGAGAAATTTGTGTGAACACTGCGCTAACTGCAGCTGACACTCAGCTAGATATTAGCTGATGCGTCGTTGAGCTCCAACTACAGAGAAACGAACCAGTCACTTAGTTAATAGTTCTCGCGAGGACTGAGAGGTCATTTTAATGGGCACACTGCTCCAGCCATGCGCGTGCATATCGCCACATTCCAGGACTGGGGATGAGAATGTGTTTTCTCGTATAACCAGAAACACAAGGAGAGTTTCTGCTGGAAAAATCAGCAAAGGCTTAATTAGTTTTTATAGTAATTTCAGTGGGCGAGATCTGCCAAGCAGAGCACAGCTCATCGCAGCTAAGGTAAATACCGCGAGCAGAGGAATAAACTTGTTGGATCAATAGCTTGCGTCCACTGTAACCTCGAGCGACCTTGGGTAATCTTGTATCAACTTGTCACAAAACTAACCATCCTCCGTATACTTGATTGTCATCCTAAATACACTCCTGGAAATTGAAATAAGAACACCGTGAATTCATTGTCCCAGGAAGGGGAAACTTTATTGACACATTCCTGGGGTCAGATACATCACATGATCACACTGACAGAACCACAGGCACATAGACACAGGCAACAGAGCATGCACAATGTCGGCACTAGTACAGTGTATATCCACCTTTCGCAGCAATGCAGGCTGCTATTCTCCCATGGAGACGATCGTAGAGATGCTCGATGTAGTCCTGTGGAACGGCTTGCCATGCCATTTCCACCTGGCGCCTCAGTTGGACCAGCGTTCGTGCTGGACGTGCAGACCGCGTGAGATGACGCTTCATCCAGTCCCAAACATGCTCAATGGGGGACAGATCCGGAGATCTTGCTGGCCAGGGTAGTTGACTTACACCTTCTAGAGTACGTTGGGTGGCACGGGATACATGCGGACGTGCATTGTCCTGTTGGAACAGCAAGTTCCCTTGCCGGTCTAGGAATGGTAGAACGATGGGTTCGATGACGGTTTGGATGTACCGCGCACTATTCAGTGTCCCCTCGACGATCACCAGTGGTGTACGGCCAGTGTAGGAGATCGCTCCCCACACCATGATGCCGGGTGTTGGCCCTGTGTGCCTCGGTCGTATGCAGTCCTGATTGTGGCGCTCACCTGCACGGCGCCAAACACGCATACGACCATCATTGGCACCAAGGCAGAAGCGACTCTCATCGCTGAAGACGACACGTCTCCATTCGTCCCTCCATTCACGCCTGTCGCGACACCACTGGAGGCGGGCTGCACGATGTTGGGGCGTGAGCGGAAGACGGCCTAACGGTGTGCGGGACCGTAGCCCAGCTTCATGGAGACGGTTGCGAATGGTCCTCGCCGATACCCCAGGAGCAACAGTGTCCCAAATTTGCTGGGAAGTGGCGGTGCGGTCCCCTACGGCACTGCGTAGGATCCTACGGTCTTGGCGTGCATCCGTGCGTCGCTGCGGTCCGGTCCCAGGTCGACGGGCACGTGCACCTTCCGCCGACCACTGGCGACAACATCGATGTACTGTGGAGACCTCACGCCCCACGTGTTGAGCAATTCGGCGGTACGTCCACACGGCCTCCCGCATGCCCACTATACGCCCTCGCTCAAAGTCCGTCAACTGCACATACGGTTCACGTCCACGCTGTCGCGGCATGCTACCAGTGTTAAAGACTGCGATGGAGCTCCGTATGCCACGGCAAACTGGCTGGCACTGACGGCGGCGGTGCACAAATGCTGCGCAGCTAGCGCCATTCGACGGCCAACACCGCGGTTCCTGGTGTGTCCGCTGTGCCGTGCGTGTGATCATTGCTTGTACAGCCCTCTCGCAGTGTCCGGAGCAAGTATGGTGGGTCTGACACACCGGTGTCAATGTGTTCTTTTTTCCATTTCCAGGAGTGTAGTACTGATCTTTGAACCGGAATAACATGATTTATCATATCCTCCGAATACTTGATTGTCATCCTAAATTGTACTGAACTTTGAACCGGAAGGACATGATTTATCATAGCACTGGCCGACATCATGACGTAGTCTTAAGAATAATTTTGTAAAGAAACTTCTATTTAAGATTTACCATTGTTGTGTTTAGGATTATTTCACTTTCTGAGTACGAGATGCGTTCGTTTGACAACTGTCGCAACATTTTCACATTGTAAACTGCGTAAATACGTTTATTTCTGTGATAAGATTGCATCATTAAACCAAAAATGTTAACAGCTTACACAGTTGTTGTTCTGACTTCAAAACCTTACATCCTTACACCAAAACAAGAGAAAAGTCCACCAACACATCCACATAAACTCACAATGAATGATCAACTTGTTCTCGTCTTGCATCTAAATATGCATGCACTCTTCGAATCATGCAGTGTCACACCTTTCGAAATACTCCCTGACGGGTTTGAATGGTTTCGCAGGCTTTGATGAGACATCGATGAATAGTTTCTGCATGTGGTTGGTCTGCAGGTTACAGCAGTTGTCTGAGGTGCCCTCAGAGGTAATAATACTCTACATCCATCTTTCTCCATCTGTCATTGCAGGTTCTAAGCAATGCATCTCGAATGCTGGAAGGGATATGTGTACGAACCACATATTTTCCCCTTATTTTCCGGGATACATCATCCAGTAGATCTTGGAGAGTTCCGAATAAAGTCCCTGTAGACATCACCTATAAGACGCGCTTGGAGAGCGTATGTCCATACCAGATAGTTTATTACATTTCCAGTCCACACACCAGTCTTAAATTAATGCCGACGTCTAACTTCTACTGTAGCGTGACAGGGATCGCCCCTATGTGTTGGTTGTGGAAATGTGTTGTTCCATTTTCTACGAACCTTCTCCAGCCTGTAAACGAAACTGAAGAGACAGAAAGCGGATTGGCAGTTTGTGCAACAAACCATCGACAAAAGTTCTTCCATGATGGGTAATCGGCAGGCATAAAGTTCTGCAGACGTAGAAAGTGATACGCATCCATGAGTTGCTCGTGAAGTATCCTCCATGTTTGTACTACATGTCGGGGTGATATGAGGTTCTACAGACCATAAGACGAGTTCTTCCTGGTCAGACGTATGAACACACATGACCTCCCCCGATCCATAGTCTGTGGTGCGACGGATCCTGTCTCGGCAACGTGACGACACATACCAAAGGCCGGATGGTACTGCAGTATTCAGCCTGGAAACGACGCCTGGCGCGTTCGTGAAGTCCAGCGTCCATTACCATTCGCCTCGCCGTTCGTAAAAATCATATCTGCTTTCTCAAGAAGTGAATACTTAACAATGTATGAACGGAGCACTTTCATTTAACTCACAACCTGTAGCACATGTACACAGTCTAAACGTTGAAGACAGGCGAATGAAGAAAGCAAAAAAGTCTCTCTGCCCATACAACTTCATCATGGATACGATGAATCAAATGATGCATAGATGAGTGAAGTTGCCGGGTTGCACCTGGAAAGCAGTTGAACGTCAGCTTCCATCAGTAGCTCGAAATCGATTTCCGGGAATGAACTTCTCTTCATGGTTTGTGTAAGGATCCTGTCCCCAAAAATTTTAGAAGTATTTCTGAAACACCATATGTTCAGTCTATGGTTTTGCGAAAAGTAAGTGTGTCTTGTAGGTAAGCCAGATGCCTGTGTCTGGTAAGCAATAAACGCATAGTCCCCAAAAATGAGTTCTCGGAACGGCGATGTCCTTTGGTTCCATAAGAAATTTTGTCCATCGCTACTTTTTATGAACTTAAAACCGACATCTTTTGAGAGGTGAAGAACAGACGTTTCCAAAGATATAAACATCATTTCGTTTTGTTGTTTGGCCGTACGATAGCCACCTCTACTGCAAAATTCCAAGGCCGTCCTATGAATCACTTCTGTAGGGAAATCGTTGGTTTGAGTAAATGTGATTTCCCTTTTCTATCCTTTACGGGCAGAATGAAAGACTACACATACCTCTGAAAAATTTACGATGGGGCTAATACGTTTTACTGGTCTTTCAGACTCGACTGCTGCTGTCAACTTCAATTTATGTGCTTGTTTCCATCTACCTTCTTCATCAGGAGAAATTTCTACACAAACTCTGGAGTACAGTATTATATATTACGTCGTAGCGGTACTAGCAAGTAAAGGACGGGACTGGCTGATTCAGTTTGAGTTACTAAACTTTAATTATACATTTGTTTCTATCATAAGCAACATAAAGGTGGATAAGAAACAGTTTTCAGGCACGGATATTAACTTGATTTCAAATGAGCACCAAGTTTTATTGATCATAGGCTTCCTGAACACAGACACTTACCAGTATAAAAGGAACTGAAAAACATGTTAACAAAATTAAAATACTATATATTTCCAATCACAACGATAGTAGAGAATAGCTGAATAACCGAAATAATTTTACAACTAGGTTAAAAAGCCAATTTGAGAATTTCTTACCGAGTCTGCAGGATCAAATCCTTAAGTAAACAATTTTAAGTTTTCAGAATAGTAGCCTACCTTTTAGGAAGAGTGTCGATATTCACCAGTTGGCTGCCATATTCCTCCCCCACCCTCCACCCGATCGCTACAAGGCAGTCTGCCTACATACTGACACAATGACACACAGTGTACATGAAAGTTAACAATGCAGTTCAGAATTTGGCACACAACACAGTAATCCTCTGTCAACCTTAATAACACGAATATAGATAATCATGCACTACGGCCGGTCTCTTTAACACACACAGTTACAATAGGCTGCATTTTAAAATTTACTTAACATTTTCTGCTGGCAATAACGTTAACAAAATCGGTTATAAAGCGTTTATCCAAAACCTCAGCTAATTATCCACTCTGGCCAGCCATATCAACGCAATCAAATGTGGCAGTCCACACTTAATTACAATGTTTCCATGATGAATAGAAAAACTCCAGTGCACTGGGCCCACTGAAGGTCTATCTTTCTTAGCATACCAAATCACATTCTCATACTGGTCATGTCATACCGTTACGTGTTCAAAATGGTAGAAAACACAAGCACAGCTGCAAAATAACATCGGCGAGCCATATGCTCCACCGTTCGAGGTGTGCGCTCTGCTTACTAGGCCAAGTGATCACAATTTAGTATTTTTTTCGTAATGCCCATTTAGTACCAGTGTACACCAAGATTTGTTCTAGCAAAATACGCAGTGCACACAAAGTGCCTCTTCAATATCACTCATAACCATTTGTGAAGCAAAACGAGTTCACGGAAGAAAGTGAAACCGAACACAAGGAACGTGCGAATTGTGACGACACACCAGCCGGTGCCTCACATGGTAATACTGCATGGTCAGGACGGAGCGGTGTGAAGAGCAAAGATGTGCCATGAGCGACCATAAAACACAGGGTGTCGTGACGGTGTCGATAGATCACTTGCCAATTGTAAGGTGGACAGCAGCTGGTGAAAGGCTTTTTGATGCAAGACCTCTTTCTCTCTCGTGCGATACGGAAGT
This sequence comes from Schistocerca americana, assembly GCF_021461395.2. Classification (NCBI taxonomy): domain Eukaryota; kingdom Metazoa; phylum Arthropoda; class Insecta; order Orthoptera; family Acrididae; genus Schistocerca; species Schistocerca americana. The sequence goes on along the minus strand of NC_060125.1, from coordinate 204,198,899 downwards.
TACCGTCCGATACGATTACCTTCTTTCAGTGCATGATGGATGGCGTGTGGATTAGTATGGGCGCCAGAACACGGTTTCAGATTCACGAAGAATGGGAAAAGATTGCTTCCAAAAGTGAGCCGCAGTGCACACCCGTATGTGAGGGCACGTCGAATGCTATAGGCAGATGAATCTCGCTGGCTAACACGGATACGCTGATGAATCACTTGTTTCATTATGTATACGTATGATGCTAATGGACCTTTGCTACGCTTGCCATTATCTCTTGGCCAAATAAGACGCAAGAACTCACTCTTTTGTAATGTGTAACCAACAGTTCAGCTACAGGTTGGTCCAAACAAACTATGCCTTTAGAAAGACAGTACATCACTTCCTGTCACCAGGCATTTCTATCACAATAGTTTCAGTGACACTCCCCTGACGTGTTAGTGCTTCTACAACCTTCCTGACTCCGATGAACTATGGTTACCCTAAAAAGACACGCATAAAACATCAAGCACAAACGCATGTCGCCTACAGAATACCCAGTAAGCCCCCGACTCCTCAAAGAATGGAAAAAACAGCTCCATACTTCCAGTTACAAATTCAGTGTCTTAAATATTTTACTTCAGCTATGAAAGCGGCAAAAAGTTTAGCAAAGGCTTGAAACTATGCTTAACGTGTAGTGGATATCACTAAGTGCTCTCATTATGATACTCTGGATGAGTGTAGCCTGTGTTGTCTGCGCTCCATTTTGAGGAAAAGCTAGCTTTTTACGTATCTTAATGTTTATGAAGCCATATCTCCTGAATTACGTCTCGTACAATGATATTACTTCTCAGCTAGATTCAGTTATAGCCATCTATAGTTAACAGGTACACTTACGCACACAGCTCTATTACTTCGCGAAGGAGACGTCTAGGATAGACATTTCCAATTAGATTGCCAGACCTGTCCTTTAGGGTCACCCAGGTATTCTGGTCACACGACTTTACTTTTGCACCTTCAGTTTTGTTCATACTTTGAATCATCTGAAGTTCTTTATATAAACTTTTGGAATGAGTGCAGGCCTCGTGTGTCAGATTAGAAAGATGTACCGGACGGACACTAAATCCCGGAGTTTTGCGTTTTGCTGATAATGATCTTACCGACTGAGCTACCTCGTCGTGACTTAGGGCCCTCCCACACAGCACTACTTCTGCCTTACTTCGTACCTACTTGCTAAGTTATTAATCTGTGAGGAATTTTCGAAGCAGGACACACACCGTTGCAGAGTGGATGATGCATTCTGGCATCTTGCGTCACTTTGCAATATCAGTCATTGTTTCTAGGGCGGAAAATCTTATGAAAGTTATTAACACCCTCTCTGAACCCTTTCCATCCTGGTGTATATTATTCACTTCAGAATTTGCTTACATAAAGCGTGAAGCTTATTGTGCTATAGTTGTCGCGTATACGAGAGAGTTCTAAAAAGTAATACTGCCGAAATTTTTATGTGAATACTCTTTGAGATATTTAATTGAATCAAACGTCATTAACAATGCACATATATTTCTTTAATTATTGAGTATTGTGATTTCTTACAGGTACAGTGTACCATGAAGATTTTTAAATGAATCAAACGTCATTAACAATGTACGTCTTCGTTCTTTACGACTACATATTTGCAACACTCTGCCGCTAGACGTCTCAGAACTATAGCGTGTAATGGGGCGGTATGTAACGTATCCACACTACTGGCCATTAAAATTGCTACACCAAGAAGAAATGCAGTTGATAATCGGGTATTTATTGGACAAATATATTATACTAGAACTGACATGTGATTACATTTACACGCAATTTTGTTACGTAGATCCTGAGAAATCAGTACCCAGAATAACCACCTCTGGCCGTAATAATGGCCTTGATACGCGTGGGCATTTAATCAAACAGAGGATGGATGGCATATACAGGTACAGCTGCCCATGCAGCTTCAACACGATACCACAGTTCATCAAGAGTAGTGACTGGCGTATTGTGACAAGCCAATTGCTCGGCCACCATTGACCAGACGTTTTCAATTGGTGAGAGATCTGGAGAATGTGTTAGCCAGAGCTGCAGTCGAACATTCTCTGTATCCAGAAAGGCCCGTACAAGACCTGCAACATGCGGTCGTGCATTATCTTGCTGAAATGTAGGGTTTTGCAGGGATCGAATGAAGGGTAGGGCCACGGGTTGTAACACATCTGAAATGCAACGTCCACTGTTCAAAGTGCCGTCAATGCGAACAAGAGGTGAGCGAGACGTGTAACCAATGGCACCCCATACCATCACCCCGGGTGACACGTCAGTATGGCGATGACGAATACACGCTTCCAAAGTGCGTTCACCGCGATGTCGCCAAACACGGATGCGACCGTCATGATGCTGTAAACAGAACCTCGATTCATCCGAAACAATGACGTTTTGCCATTCGTGCACCCAGGTTCGTCGTTGAGTACACCACCGCAGGCGCTCCTGTCTGTGATGCAGAGTCAAGGGTAACTGTAGCCATGGTCTCCGAGCCGATAGTCCATGCTGCTGCAAACGTCGTCGAACTGTTCGTGCAGATGGTTGTTGTCTTGAAAACGTCACCATCTGTTGACTCATGGATTCAGACGTGGCTGCACGATCCGTTACAGCCATGTGGATAAGATGCCTGTCATCTAGACTCCTAGTGATAAGAGGCCGTTGGGATCCAGCGCGGCGTTCCGTATTACCCTCCCGAACCCACTGACTCCATATTCTGCTAACAGTCATTGGATCTCGACCAACGTGAGCAGCAGTGTCGTGAAACGATAAACCGCAATCGCGATAGGCTACAATCCGACTTTTATCAAAGTCGGAAACGTGATGGTACGCATTTCTGCTCCTTACAAGAGGCATCACAACAACGTTTCACCAGGCAACGCCGGTCAACTGCTGTTTGTGTATGAGAAATCGGTTGGAAACTTTCCTCATGTCAGCATGTTGTAGGTGTCACCACCGGCGCCAAACTTGTGTGAATGTTCTGAAAAGCTAATCATTTGCATATCACAGCATCTTCCTCCTGTCGGTTAAATTTCGCGTCTGTAGCACGTCATCTTCGTGGTGTAGCAATTTTAATGGCCAGTAGTGTATGTCGGTGCGTGAGGAACAGCGTGCTTTAATCGAGTTTCGAGTTCGATGGCTTTGTCCACACGTGGAACGCCTTTTCCGTCAGCAAGAGAATGCCAGACCACACACAAGTGCTGTGACATCCTTTAACAATCCGACACCATAATTCACTGTCATCGATCATATTCCATACAGTCCTGATCTGGCTCCATTTGCTATTCATCTGTTTCCAAAAAGGACAGTTTCGAGCAGTTAACTTCGATAGTGATGAAGCAGAGCAAGCTGATGTGAGGTTGTGGGAGCGTCAACAAGGTCAAACCTTCTACAGCGACAGTATCAGCAAACTGGTCTCTCGTTGGGAGAAGCGTGTTAGTCTCCAGGGTGCCTATGATGAGAAATAAGTAAGTAGACACGAAGAATGAAGATGCAGAATGTTATTAACGTTTCATTTATTTAAAATTCTTTAAGAGGCTTCACAGAAAAAAATTGGGAGGCACTATTTTCAGCACACTCTGGCATATTCCTTAGCTATCTCTGAACTTAATTGTTAGACATTTTCCGAAGATCAAATTTTATCTCTCCATTCTCACAGATTCTAGACAACAGATTAGATAATCGGTTCGCTGCAATATTCAAGAATGCTGTAATAATTCGAAGGATTGTTATCTATTAGTTAGCCTAATTTGATCATAAGTCTCTCAAAGCTCTGCTAAACTCGATATCTATGGTTGGTTTCCCTATGAAGTACGGTTCACATTCAGTTTTTTTTTTTTTTTTTTTTTGTCACATCAGCACACAGCTACTTTTTCTAGTAAAGGCCTTCAGTGCTCTGTTTGTATTCACCCGTCCATTCTTCGGTGATTAAATCTTACGGTATGGTGATATACATATTGTTTTTCTTTCAATACTTCCATATGTCCTGTTACTTTGTTCTGAAAAACGAAAACATTGTGATACAGACACAGTTTTATAAAATATTGAAATTGACGTAAATTACAGTTAGCTAAGCACATGAAAATGCTTAAATCATAATATAATACTGGTATTATACGGTGTAGGGTAAAGCTAGGTCGGTGCCATTTTCATACGCTCCCAAAATCCTTCAGTGCTGTGGATTGAACAATGGCAGCTGAAAACAGATTTCATTGCATATTGGACTTGCGACACATTTCTGTTAATGTGAGCTCGCAGTTAATTCTGGTATTATCATTACGGACGGAAACATTTGTGTCGCGTCCCATGTGTTCGCTCAGCGGATTAAACCAGTCTATGCGAGCAACCGGCGCTATCAACTGACGTGGCACGCTGTTGACTGTTCTGCCTCGCACGCTGAGCAAGCTTGCAACAGTTTTTATTTTCTTTCTGGATATAAATGTATTTCTATAACATGTGCATGGCTCACCAGTAGGATGCAGACTTTCGATGAATAATTGCCTTGAGAAACATCTCATAAATGTGAACGACGAAACGTAGGAAGTAGAATGAATAGGCACGTACATTAAATTCCAAGAGTGTCGTTCTTACATCTATAGCTAGAGAATAACTGCGATAAACCCCAGAAGGGAAAAAAACTTTTCATGAATCACCGTTAACAAGTCGTAGATATGAAGTTCGTTCGAAAGGTCCATTGTGGAATCTGTAAGAGAAATTATTGACGTGTTTTAATCTCTCAGTACACCCAATGAAAAGCGATAAATCTTTTATTAGTATTTTCGTAGCAGCTATCTGATATTTTATTCAGAATTTCCATAATCGCCATTATTATTTATTGCAATTTTATTTATTTCCTTCTTTAGGTATTCGTCATTCAGTATTACAATTTTCGAAGACACTCGTAGCAATGAGAAAATTGCTCACTGTTCTCATAAAAATCCTATTAATTGTTTCGTTGCGCTCAGTTACACACGACTGGAAATGAGATGTTTAACGATTACAGTATTTAGTACTAGAGGCAGTACTTTTGTTAGAACAAGAAATATACTGAATTCTAATTAACTGTCCTCTTGGAAGGCAAATGAGACATGTTTTTAGAGACAGAGATTAGTCACTTCTCGTACATTAGAGAAGATAGTGGTTCCAGTTTATCGTCAAGCAAGAGCGACGTGTTTCTGAAGGTCCCCATTTCCTCCACGAGATTTAGTGGTCAGCTGGCACATATAAAATTTAGCTTACAAACAATATGAGTGGAGGCTGCACTTTCATATTATTCGTTGGTAATGTTGTCGTGTACTGGAAACCACTGCAGCCAGTTATTTTAGGAGCTCCAAAATAACGTAGATGGATAGTAATGATGAGCAGCAGTATTTAAATGGTAGTTAACACAAGGTAATATCCGCAACAAATTGAAACTACTGGATAGAATCCGTATCCAGTGTGTGCACTGAATGCATGCACTGTTGGATAGAGGGATATGGAAAATCATTGTCACATAATACAGAAATAGCCCGTTAGTGTCGATTACAGGATTATTGATACAGTTTCGGAGCTTTACACATCATTTAAGTATATGTGATAATACTGCGAACGACGTGATATGGGACGATCACGTATAAACTATAGGAGGAGAAGGGAATGATAAACTTTCGTGACAAAAAATTAAAAAACCTACTGCCGTCCTTATAATTTTATTTTATTTTGTCGCTACCACTTTCGACTACTCATTGCGTCGTCTTCAGGCCTGTATCCATAAAAGATTAAAGATAACATTATCAACTTATCGGTTAAGTCACATAGAAATAGATTAAAATAGAATGAGAACAAAGGAAAGACACTACAAATGAATTTACACCGAACATTTGACAGAAAGAACAAATACATTCATTGTCACGTATCTAAAATGTACCATAACGAATTTCCACTCAATACATTGTACAGTTATACTATCTATTAAAACTTCTTTTGATACTGTTAACGATTTTTATTTGACAGTCGGACAAGCATTATCTTCACAACTTTGAAGTAACTTACTGTAAGAACAAAATAACTGTAAAGGGTGATGAATGGAAGGAAAAAATACCTCATAAAGAAGCAAAAAGAAGGAACATGACCTATGTGTCCTGTCAAAGTATCAAATGCTTATGTGTACACTGATGAGGGGCATACACTATGTCATATCTATAAAATGAACGTCCGAGACGTGGTAGAAACCGAATTTAGGACCCACATACATTGAACGTAAGAAAGACACCCACACTGTTCATGATTCAAACATTCATATGCGAATGCATCATATATCCTGTATTGCCATGAAACAATCACACACAGGGATATCAAGTAGGCCGCAAGGATGCAGTGTCTCATGAAGGATGACAACAGTATATGAAAGAAACAAGCACAGCTTACTGAGTGGCACACTTCTCGAAAAGCACTCTTGTGCGTTAAACATAAGTGATCACGAGGAACTAATTGAAAAATGAACTACATAGTTATGAATATATGCATTGTAACTAGTACACATTTCCCTCTTTCGATGACATTAAAACCAAAAGCCAAATCCATGCCAGCAATTAGAAAAATTTCCAGTAATTCAAATCGTGTCAAAATCAAGCTACATTATTAATTGACCGGTGAGGAGGCCATGCTCATAATTAAAATGCAAGTAATAATAATGTTTCAATCAGACGTACACTGTTATCGAGTGACAGCTATCTGTATGTTCGTAATACATACACTAGTGCAAGGAAAACATTGGCAATACCACGAGTTGTATGTAGTGGAACTTAAGGTAGTGTAATGCATGTGTACGCGAAATAGAAGACAGGTACATAATCAATGGCACATATATGACTAAAGCCATTGCTTGTTATAGAAAGCGAGATTTAACATACACAGTTCTACACCAAACACGTAACTAGAGGCCAGTGGTAGCAACGTTCACGTCAGCTTCCTGACCAGCAATCACTTGAAAAATGCTCATACAAATGAAACCCAAGTAACCATGCAAAAATACAATAAAATTTAAATTGCATATACTTATGAGTAAATGTATTGTAACCAACACAGATCTTGGACTTTGAACTACATCAAACCTAAAAACCATATCTATGCAATCTAATTTCAAAAGAACCTTACTGGCCATACATATCATCACACAAAAAAAATTATGAATTGAACAGTGAGGAGTCCACACAAACGGTAAGTAATTGAATCGTAGGTGAATGGCAATAAGGGTATATTTGATGCATTCGCATACGAATGTTTGCATGATGAACAACCCTATAAGATGGTCAGGAGAAAGATAAGAAATTCCACTGTTTTGTCGACCATCAGGGACCGCGGCCGGGTGACAGAGTCCTGGCAGGAGACTGCTAAGGTCTTTCTTCGGACTCTGCTGCCACATGATGACGTGCACGAGGACACGATAACGCAGCGCCAGATCCGCAGGGATGATCTTGCTGGGTGCACTAATAACACCGTGGTGCACCGCTTTTCCGAGGAGGAGGTGGTTGGCACTTAAAATACAGGAAAAGAGGGAAGGCTGCGGGGCCAGACGACACCGTAGCGGAGGTGGTGCAGTTCCTGGCACCTCAACTAATCGCACCTCTTACTAGGCTTCATATCGGATGACTGAGGCTTGGAAAACTTCCTAACGTCTGGAAGAAGGCAAACGTTGCCATCATAAAGAAGGGAAAATATAAAGATCCAATGGAACCAAGTTCTGTAGGCCAATACGTCTTTTAGATGTTTTGGGGAAATGAAACTTCCTGTCAGATTAAAACTGTGTGCCCGACCGAGACTCGAACTCGGGACCTTTGCCTTTCGCGGGCGAGCACTTGCCCGCGAAAGGCAAAGGTCCCGAGTTCGAGTCTCGGTCGGGCACACAGTTTTAATCTGCCAGGAAGTTTCATATCAGCGCACACTCCGCTGCAGAGTGAAAATCTCATTCTGGTTTTGGGGAAATGTTTGAGATGTTATTGGCTGACAGACTGGCGGCGCACAGATTGCTATGTGGGATGAGCGACAGGCAGTTTGGCTTTCGGCTGGGACTATCGGCGTCTGACACAATCGCCCTGTCGGCCCAGGCCTGCATCTCAGCCCTGCATATGTGGTGGGCATCATGGTGGACATCAGTGGCCCCTTCGGCAACCTCTGGTGGCCTTCGCTCTTCTCCTGCTTGCGGGAGAAGTGTCCAGGGCTGCTATATGGCTGTCTGAGGAGATATTGTGAAGAAAGGGGCGTCTGGTTATCATCGCCTATCGGAATAATAAGTAAATCGGTCACCAGGGGGGGTCCAAAGTGCTCTGTCCTGGGTCCACTCTTTTGGCTCTTTGGGAGTCCTTGTTGGTAAATTTAAAACTTAGTGATTATGTGCTAGACGTGATAGCTTACGCGGATGAACTCCTGCTGCTGGTTGGTGGCTGTATTCGCGAGCACTTGGAGCCTAAAGTGGAACAGGCAATGACATCACTAGCCGAATGGTGCCACAAACCGGATATGAAGATTGCACCTAACAAGTGGACATATTTGCTGCTCCAAGTTAGTTTAATTAGAAATCCTGCTGTGAGGATATTGGGAACACCAGTTCCTCGGCACCGCGAGGCTCGATATCTTGGGGTAATTATTGACGAAAAATGGAACTATACAGCCCACACAGACGCCGTAGCCCAACGATGACTAGAAGTTTTAAATAACTAATCAACATCGGTTATAAAAGATTCCATATGCCACCCGACCTAATCAAATTTCTTCATAACAGCATATTGACCTCTATAGTAGGATACGCGGCGGCAGTCTGGACGCACAGGCTCACGAGCGTTGTGCCATGGCTGTGAGGAGGGTGCAGTGGAATATCATATTAGCTCTGTTGTGGCGTACAGAACAATTCCTGGAGAGGGGGGGGGGGGGGGAAGGAGGGCTTTGTTGGTGTTGATAGGGCTATGTTAATTAGTCATTAGAATCCGTTAACAGGCAGTGTGGTGTTGGGTAACTAAGTGAAAAGTTGAAAAGACCATGGAAATGTTGGGTTACAGGCGGGAGACAAGTTCGCAATCAGTAGAAGAGGGGAAGAGTTATGGCAGGAGTCGGGAGAAAATGAGGAAACAGTACGGAGAGTTTTTCAATTGCTGCCTAACTTTAGAGAAAGATTACAGATGGGAAACTTCAAGCCGAGTAGAGGTCTGATGCACTTCCTTACAGGACATGGACCATATCCGACATATTCATGTCATTTTGGGAAGCGGGTTACATCTGTGTGGTGCTGACGAAGGGACTCCTGATGACGTGATCTACTAGTGCCCAACATACAATGATGTGGCAACTGCACTAAGAAAACGACCCAATCATGACACCTTCTCTCTACTAAGGTGCGATAATACCTCCCAGATAATTGAGACATTGGCTAACGAGGTATCACAAAAGGATCTGAGGGAATTTATAAGAGAACACAATTGTCGGTGAATGAGAAGAACTGACTAGAGACTGAGATGCATCTGCCCTGTACCGGCGGGTGCGGAATGGCCAGTCGCCGTTACGGTCGAGACCCTCAGAGCTCCTGGATAAGGAGGGCAGGTGTGTCACCAATCCCGAACTGACCACAACACTTGGTACTTATCAGGCTCTAGTAGTTTTTAGAACAGGATGAAGATATTAATTAGTAATCAATAACATGTTAGGGACTGCATCCTGTTAAAGTAATCTGTGCCAGCCCAGTACCAATGGCACGCCCACTGGGATTAGCTCGGCGGGCAGAGCAGTGACCGTAGGTTTATATGATCTGCTGGCACGCATGTACCGCTGCAAAGGTTACAGCTTTCTTGCATACTTGTGGAGTAGAATAGATGCAAACACTAACCTTGTCCAGAGTATTAGCCCTTAAAGAAAGTATGAAGTTGCAGTTGTTAATGTAGTAACTTCTCTCTCTCTCTCTATAATGGTCAATCCAAGGATTGGTTTGCAACAGCTACAATGGCAGCTTGTCTCCATTCTGTGCGTCTTTCAGCTTTTCTCTTCATTTCTTTATAGGTGTTTCATCCCACATCTTTCACGATTTGATCCATGTACCCCAGTCGTGGTCTTCCTCTTGGTCTCTTTCCCTCGACATATCCCTCTATGATTGTGTTCAGGAGTCCTTTATGTCTTAATAGATGGCCTCTAAATTGCACTCTTCTTTTAACAATGAAACTCCAGAAGCTTCTCTTCTCACCTGCTCTTTCCAGAACCACTTCGTTTGTGATCTTATCGATACATTATATTGTGAGCATACGTCTCTAACACTACATTTGAAAAGAATTTAGCCTCTGGTCTTCCTCTGTCCCGAGAGTCCATGTTTCACACCCATAGCATGCCGTACTCCACACATATGATTTAAAAAATCTTTTCCTGATTTCAAGGCTGATGCTCTTAGATGTTAAGATGTCTTTCTTCTTGTTAAAAGCAGCCTTTGCTAGAGCAATTATACTTCTCACTTTTGCCTTGCTCCTTCCATCCCTGGTAATATTACTGCCCAGATAAGTAAATTTATCAACTTGTTCAAGCAGTTCATTGCCTACATGAACTTGGACTTTCACTTGATCTTTTTTGTCGCATGCCATTACTTTTGTTTATGCTTTATTAATTCTCATATTATATTCTTCCCCACATAACTGTATCCATTCTATTCAGTAGGACTACAAGATCTTCTTCACTTTCAGCCAGGACTGCTATATCTTCAGCATATCTTATCATATCTATTCGTTGGCCATGAATTACTACATCTGTCTGTGAATTTTCCCTTACTTTTTTCAGCGCCTCTTCAATGTATATGTTGAAGATAACAGGGGATAGTGCGCAACCTTGTCGGACACCTTTCCATATCTGCACCTCTTCCTGTTTTGTACGTCCATGGATAACTGCTGTCTCGTATTTGTACAGGTTCCATATCGTTCTGTTATCTTTATAGTCAATTCCTACATGTTTGAGTACCTCAAACATCTTATCCCATTTAACAATATCAAAGGCTTTCTCTACATCTACGAAAGCTATGCATGTTGTCAGTTTCTAATCTAGTCGTTTCTCTATTATTAGTTTTAGAGCAAATATTGCTTCTCTAGTTCCTCTATCTTTCCGGAATCCAAACTGATCTTCGGAGAGTGTAGCTTCGGCTTTTCGACTTTTTGTACTATGCGTTTTAGGATAATTGAGGTTACTATTTTAGAGGCACCCCCACAAAGTAATGAAAGCGAAAAAGCACATCGCTTGCTGCGGTTTCCTTGTTCATGCATCTGGAACGACGTTTTAATTTATTACTACTTTACTACTAACTTCTTTCGCAATTAAATTTGCACATAGAATCCACAAGCATTACTAAATGTATGTACCTGCAAAATTATTTCATCGTTCGACACAAAGTTTAGGATGCTTGACGTCACAAACACTGAGATGCGTGGCACACTTGGTTTTCTTAAAACAGAGGGCAAGTTATAGAGACTGTATTCATCCAATGTTACATAATGAGAGCACTTAGCGACTTCCAGCAAACTTCAGAAACCAATTCCAGCCTTTCGTAAACTTAATCTCGCATACATGCTTAACGTCAAATTTTTAACACATTAACTCACTATAAAATAAGGTTAAAGCTTTCTTATTCATAGTAGTACGATTTCTTAAAGAGTTGAGAATTTACTGGTCGCTCGCTATCTGGAAAGAAGCGCTGTGGGCTGTGGGTATTGTGAACCATCTACGTCCGCAGGAGATGGAAATGAAAATGGAGTGACTTTCAAGCATAACTCAGGAAGACATGGAGCAACTACAAAAAAAAATTTCTTAGGCATATCATTTACTACTTGTATATGTGTGAAAATACTGTGTAAGGATCCCCACGACCGTTAGGAGTGGGGCTGTGAATTATAAGTGTTGATGTAGAAATGATCGAAAACTACCTGTTCGTAATTATTTATTATGTTTTATTGACACTGAATAATTTTGAAAGTAAGAAGATCAGTTTCACTCTTATTTGTGCTACTTTTTGAGTCTACCATGGCGCCCGATTGAGCACTGCTGCGAAGCAATAATTTTGTCAACTTGTTTCCGTACCTAAGATGAAACCTCACGGCCGAATATGCAAATATATGTACATCGTCTTTGGGGCTGTATGGTGTAAAATTCAAGAGATTTGGACATATACGAGAACAATATATATCCCATAGGCGTATGTACGACATATTCTCCTAGGCCCTGGGTCGATTTCAGTGAAACTTGGTACGCACATTGCTTGTTATCTGGGATGAAATACGGTGCCAGTACAAGCCACCACTCTATGACTGAGATGAGGGTAGGTGTAATAATGGGATGATGGACTGTGCAGGGCAGAGGAGGAAGTGGACAAAGAGACGGGGGATGAGGGGATGAACAGAGAGACGGAGGTAGGAGATGGACCGAGGATGGGGATACAGATACAGGGTGTACCGGCAGTGAGAGGGAGGAGGGGAACCTGAATAGTGGGAGGGGAAGGGAGTACTCGGACAGAGACAGAAGGCAGGCGGAGATGGACTAATACAAAACTGAAATAAATAAACGAATACATGGGTATCAACGTGCCTCTGAACTGGTGATGAGAACCAAACACGAGGGTCTAGCGATGATGGTGAGTTGTTGATGTGGATGCGTGACGGCGAATTTCTTGGAGCAAGTACTAGAATTTTATGGGACAACTATAGGTGAAAGTCGCAGTGTAATAAAAGTTTAACCAAAAGGAAATATAGAAACGTCCCAGACCATGAATTCACGTACAGCCACCAACAAAACTAAGCAAATCACAAATTTCATCGAATCTAAAAACTGCAGTAAAAATGGAAAAAACCGTGGAAATAACTGAAATTGTATTACACACTGCTGTAGCTGACTGCTCACTGGACTAAAAGGTTGATTCAGCCACTCTGCAACACACAAAGCTCTTCAGCCAGAAACTACGGCAAGTCAAGACGATTAGCAAAATTTTAGAATCCTTATCTCACTCGTCTCATCATGAGCTAAAATAGAAGGCAGGTCTCACTCTAAATCTCATTCTACCGTCGTGTCGCAACATTGAGTGCAATCAGTCAAAATGTGGCGTATAGTGATAGTGATTTCTGCACCACAACCGTCGCAGAAAGGCAGATCCATTAGCCAAAAAGAGCTGTGCGTTAGGAGACAATGCCGGATTCAGCAGCGACTCATGGACGCTTCATCCCGTCACAGTGACCAGCATGTGGAGCGCCTTGGCTGGATGGTTGGCTTCATGGACCGCAGATTACTATCCGACAGTGCCAGCCGCCCCCCCCCCCCCCGTCCCCCTACCCCCTCAACCACCCTGCCTTGCAGCTGCACAGATCTCCGTCTCAACAGCGAAGCTACGGTCCACAGGATAATTGGTTATTGCCTCACATTATGTCCTCTGCAGGCGTCCTTGTCTACTTCATTTGCTTGTCCATTTCACAATCCACAAAATTCCCACGTATCGTAGCACCCACAATACATGTTTCCCTTCCTGATGAGGAAGAATTGTACGAGTATATACCGGTTTCTTTCTACGCTACACATTTTGTGAACTTATAGCTGGGAATCGCCACTGAAAAATCTATGGCAGTCCCCTTATTTTCAACCATCCGTGTACACTACTTCATAACTGTGATGCCTATCTAAAGCGTTGTAAAACACAGTGGAAGAAAATATCTCTAGAGCAATCATTCTTAGAATACGTCAACCGTACAGTAATGATGGTCCTCTTTAAAAGCCAAGATGAATACCTGATGCACCTTCGGTGTCAAGCTTTAGATTCAGCCACGCCCATCCCTACATACCAATGTCCACCCCTGGTAGCTGAGTGGTCAGCGCGACGGAATGTCATACCTACCAGCCCGGGTTCGATTCCCGATTGGGTCGGAATTTTCTCCGCTCTGGGAGTGGGTGCTGTGTTGTCTTTATCATCATTTCACCCCCATCGGCACGCAAGTAGACGAAGTGGCGTCAGCTCGAAAGTCTTGCCCCAGGCCACCCGTCTACCCTACGGGAGGCCCTAGCCACATGGCATTTACATATTCTCCAAGCCAATCAATCGCATAGATCCCGTAGCAAGGGATTAGAGAGTGCACCAAAGATTACCCATGGTGTCCGAAGTTTTCTGTCTAATTTAGACCGATGTTATATTGTCCTAAGTAAGTAACTTGTATGAAAAATATAATTCATAGATATTATATTTTCACATTTGTTTTATGACATATTTTTTCGAAAATATCTTCAAGGGGTATTCTCATATACTCGACAGAACATCACGGTTTTACAGTTTTGGGCAGTTATGCAGAGTCCGGCTATGCTTCACAAAAAACTAAACAAAGACATAGCAATACTGTTACTGAACTAATAAGTCGTAATCGAGAGGTCGGCGGTCCATTCTGGTCAGAGGTCAGCGACGAAGATATTATTTGGGTGTAAATGAGGATTATAAACTTCAGTTAAATGAAGGTCGTGTAGGGTTAATTTATTTCTGGGTAACTGCACTTGGTATTTCAAATATTTTTCGTTTTAAAATGACTTGAACATATAAAAGGAAGCACTGATGAAATTCCTCATTTCTCTGACCTGCTTACAGCAAATTCTACAATGATAAAAGAGGATCATCACTGGCATCTTCACGGTTCGTCTGCTTGCTTGTAGGTGTCGGTCGCCAGATGCCTTTCTTTCAGGAAACATGAATCAACGTAACCGATAGGCTTGGATACCCTTAGTGGAGGGCCCACTAACTTAATAAAGATAAGATTAGCTGCTTTATTCAGATTCAGTCGTACTCTTGTTGTAGCTATTACCAATTTCATTTGTGTAAAGCCTATCTAATATTGACTTGTCGACTTTGAAATGTTGTACGTAGTATAATAAGTGGTAAGAGAGATACTGGGCAGTTTTTCTAAGCAAGATACTCACGGAAACTTCATATGATATATCTTTTATAGAGAGTAAAATGTGTGCACAAGTTTCTAAGTTCTACTTCTTGATAAGTTACTTGAGAATATTACGCCATGTGGTAGTGTCCAAAATTCTAGCCAATAGTGGGATTTTCGTGTCGTCCGATCTGAGAAGGTGGTTCCCCATAAGCCTTCCCAGGCAATCACAGATCCTCACAGCATCAATATGATTCCCTTTATTTCTTGCTCCTTCTTCGTCCTTCACGTCTTTACACAGTGACAATGCTTCTGCTTCCAAGATTACAGTGTGCTTTGGACCATGTTCTATCTTCCCTTCAGAAAATAATTTGCTGGCTTATCATCTTAGTGTTTGAACAAGTTGTATTGTCATAACCTTACAAGTCAACACTAAGTGCTGCTAACTTCTAAAGACAATCACATAACAGTCAGGGTGTAATGTGAACATGACATTGATTATGCATTAAAGAGTCCTCCATACACTACTTGCTCACTTTTGTCTCTTTTGGGATAGTCTCTGGCTGTTTTGAAACGGGTCACAAAAATTTCAGTATTTTTCTACACAGGCTGGAAGAAACCTTTCTCGTATTTAGAATCCTTCCAATTTTTTGGACTACCAATTCCTTGGGTTAGGATGTCAAGTTCCTCTGTGCAGTTCCAGTGTGCAGATTACGTACGCATTACTGTGCTTTCTTCGCCTTCCTTGTAGCTGCATAGGTCGTTAAGAAATTCAAAGTCTAATCACAACAGATACAGCTCTTCTCAATGCAAACCTCACAACAACTAGCACAATCAGAAAATTGAAAGGCACCGGTATCACATCAGCCAAAACCAGTGATCGTAAGGACCTGCATTAACTGTATAGCCAATATATGATACTAAATTAAGTATTTTTGATGAAGCCCCTAAAATTTTTTCTGTCAAGTTAGCAAATACAAAGCTTTAGTAGAGCAGTTAATAATGTGGCAAAATTTTACGATTCTGCTACTTATTGCAGTCTTACCGAACAAGACACACTGATCCGATAGGTCGATTTAAATCAAAGACTACTCGAAATCTTCTCCAGGTATTGTGAAGCGCGCGTTGACGTCAGCTGATCGATGTACTTTAAGTCGGAAGCTATACTTGCCAGACTAGCTAGAAATAAACCACATATTTTTTTCTTAAACAGTTTTCAAAATAAGGGGTTCTCGTGACGTCCCTCCCTCTTTTCTCCCTGAAAATAAAACCACGCATGTAAGGGACATTTGTTATTAACAAGGAAGGGTCGTAAAAATAAGTCATACAGCTGCTTTAAATACTATAAATACAAATGAATATTTAACGAAATGTTGACATTTTAGTAACATAAGATCCTTGTATCTGATTCTACTGACACGCCTCAGACGCAGTGCATTCATTACAGCGATCCATAAAGTTATTCCATTTTCTTTCAGGTATCATCGTTTTTTGTTGTAAAATGACACAGGCAGTTAGCTCCATAACAACCACTGCCTCTTTTCTTGAGATACGCTTTCCAATAGCGGCCACTCCTTGGTAACCTCAACAAAAAAAAGTCTATCTCGGAGTCGTGGCAGATGATCAAGGCAGTGTCGCAATTGAATCACGAGCAGTTGACAAAAATGTTCCTCATAATCACTGCTCATTAAGGTTCGCGTTTAATCTGAAATATTCATTCACGATAATAGATATCTCAGTTCTAAATAATCAGTTTATAAATTTTTGCCGCAGTAAATATCTGTCCGTTTAGTTTCAAACGCTTTTCTGTCAACTTCTTGTTCCATGTACCATATGCGAATGTAACAGGACAGACACTGTCAAATACTGACACAAATTAACTGCCGTCTTGCACTCTGCAGTGGTTTGTGGATTATACATGTAGATTTATTCATAGTTAAAGTGGACTTTCTCGCCCTGGACGCAAGCGGAGGCAGTTGCAAATTTGAACTTTAGTGGTAGTTAGATGCAGCTGTATTGGAGACACAAGCAATTTCATTACTACACAGTGAGTGTTTCCCCATCAGTTTTAATCACCAATGAGTAGTCGTAGCGGCGTTTCCTGCGCCATACGATATTGTTACTCGTACTCAGTTTTATGCAGGAAGGTCTTCATAACATATCTTTATTTGCTATGAAAACATTCCTTTACATTAAAGAGTATCACTACACAGTGGTAGCTTACCTCATTAGGGTGTTTCTTATTGCACACGAAGTTTTCTACAAAAAGAAGGTGTCAGATTGGTTAGTGTCTGGTTTGCGGATGGTACGCTGTAAATGAACGAAGTGTTAGAAAGAGTCAAAATTTCGCTGTCGCTACTGTGTTGTTCAGAGATATTGAAAAAGACACTGACTATTTCGAGCCCGCTAATTACTACGTTGTTACCGTTCATATGCCTAACTCTTATCAAGATCTCTTCGGAAGCATGCGTAAGTTAAGGGGATTTTCACACAGCTCAGAAAGCAAAGGATTCTGCGAGGTGAGTCCTATGTCGGCCCACTGTGACATGGAGAAATTTTAGTTTGGATGACTATAACAGGCTTTTGAGTGTGTTCGAGAAAGCAGGAGGAATTCATAGTCCATATGACAAGAAGAAACACGCTGAGAAGAACGAAATAAGAAACAGATGCCCATCTAACCCGAATTCATCCGACAGCGCGAGAAGTGAAGTAGACTGCATTTTGGCATCAAAATTGCACATTTCTTTTTCTTTTCGTCACGACAGATCCATCATGCTGGATGGATAGTGTTGCAAGTTGCTGGCCGACGTGACAGGCACGTAACGCAGGAAACTGCTCCAGCGGTTGGTCCGTGATGTATTCCTTCGTGAAATCTAGCGGATGTGTGAAGCAGATATTTGTTTTCCACTCGCGTGCATGGAATCAGCACAGCAGGATGGGTCAGAGTGGAGGCAGAATGTCAGAAAGAAGGTGTGTTTGTAGAAGGTGCCCATGGCAACAACGTGTGTAGAAATGTGGAACGTCAACCGTGTCTACAATGAACAGCGTACCCCTCGCAACCATAGTATTCGCACAGAACAGTGAATCTAAGAAACGGCGACCAAATCTGGCACAATTCCAGGAAACGTCACACACTCAACTCCAGCCCTAACCAGACATCCCTTACACTTTGAGGTAAGGTCTCATTGTGCCGCTGGACCATTCGACGCGGTGCATCATTTCCAAAAAGGCGAAACTGGTTCCCGGCAGACCACACGAAAAGTCTGCAATCGGCCACAGACCGGTTTCTGTGTTCTTAGCCCCATTGATAACGAAGAACTATTTATGCTGCTGTCAGATATTTCAGTTTATGATGTACCTGATTCCAAATGTTTCCTGAACACAGTTTCTTTTTAAATGTTTGCTCTGGAAGTAGTTGGGTTCTCCTGCATTTACTGTCCCCAACATTTCCTCTCAGGCCTGAAACTGACGGTTATTGGCCAAGTTTCCTTTTCGCTCTTATGGTACGGTCCAGAGATGAGTGTGAAATTTAGTCAGTGACCATCATTTTAAAACAGAAAAGTAAACGTTGAGGTCAGTAAATGAAGAACCAGCCCAACTCGTTTCAGAGCGAGCATTTAGAAGAAAACTGTGTGCAATGGAGATTTGGTGTCGGGAACGTCACAAATTTACTTTTATCACACCAGTATAAATTGCTCCACATTACTTCCGTGTTGCTGATTGGAGAGTAGTCGTGTAGTCTGACACATTGCGTCGACTGCACCGACAGCCGAATGAGGCGTTACCTCGATGTGCATGCAGTAAGATGTTCAGGTTGGAGTTTAGTCTGTGATGTTATCTGTGTGTTTGTGGCACCAGATACCGCTGTTGAACACTTCTGCTGTAACGAGGCACAACCGTTCTACCATATGTTAAGTCAAACAGGGCGCAGGATCTTACAGATCTTCGCTGCTCTGTCTTGCCCTTCGGGTGGAAAAGGAATCAAAATGGTAGAAGAAACAAAAATGTTAAACGGCATGATGACGGAGAGGGCAATGGAAACCAATACAGAATACATGGTGTGTGTTTAAACTTGAGACAACTAGATACCTTGGAAACGACGCATCGTAGAAAATGTACTGTAAGTGAAAAGTTAGTAATACGAGTAAAGGGGACATATGGCTGGCCTACAACTCGCTACTTCGTAACTGCTCCTTCTGTGTGGGCGGGATTAACTGTGTATATTGGAATTGGAATCCGCAAAATTTTTGCATATTTGGATGCTACAACAAAATATGGGTGCAGTTTACTGAAATCGTTGTTTTCCGTTCTTGGTTGACGGCGTTGTGACCGACGAATATTAAGCGCGCCTGTATTTACAATTAAGAAGCGACGAATTTGAAGCTACATTTGATTTGCAATGTAAATATAAACCTTTTTGTTGTAACGGTTGACATTTTCTTTCGCAATTTGCTTTAGTGTTGCAAATTTGATTGCACAGTACAATATATTTAACGTTTCAATGTCTGGTTAAGAACTACGTTTAGCAGGATCAGGAAAAAGACTGTCGTTGTAATAGTCTTCTATTCGCATCTGATTTCGGTGAGGCCCCTTGCCGTTCACCATTGGGCTGCCTCATTTCGGTGAGCCCGTTTCCTCTCACCTTTGGATTGCTTGATTGCATGGAGCATCCATGGCAGGTGCGTCTGTCACTATTATTTGTCGGATGTTTTACAGCTTTACAGTAGTTGTGGTTTACATCCCACCGGTAGCCGCTTAGCGGCCAGCGAGAGAGCTGCGGTGGTTGGAGTGAAACACACACCGAAATCAGTCACCGTGATGGTGGTGTTCGAGAGCGTCCATCGAAATCAAGCATTCCGATGAGTCTGGGACTCACCAAAACTAACTCTGAAGGGAGCAGAAAACTACGTAACCATACACGTAGCTTATTTTCCGGGAATGTCAATGTCTAGCCCCGTTATTTGTACTGCACAGTCACATTTGCAATACTCAGGTAACGTTCGAACAATAGTATCAACCGACAAAAAACTAAGATTTACACTTACATCGTACATTAAAAATACAATCAAAGGTGTTTAGTCTTCATTGCGAAAACAGGCACACTCCATATTTGTCTATTACAGCCCCGTCTACCACTGATGGAAAACAGTGGTTTGAATAAACGGTGAGTATTATTTCGAGTAGTCGGAATATGCACTGTAAACGAATGGTTCTCATTTGAAAATACAGAGTGCAACTATCCTGTGTGTATCTCTGTTTATCAGTAGTGCAGCGAGTAATAGCAGGAAACTAAATGCTGAAAAAGGCGGTTGCTTAAGCCCTGTATTGTGCAGCCGAGTGAAGAGCGGTTCGTTGCGTGACGTCAGAGTAAACAGTTTTCAACATCTCAGAAATAGGCCGAAATAAAATCAATAAAAATACACATCAAATGCCGTACTAAATGTTTTCTGAATATATTATTCAATTTACTATGATAAAAGTCCACTGCTCGTTTACATACCTAGTTTGCGAAACGAAACTCGTTTCACACGCAGATACATGACACTCTTCACTGAAATGTATTTTGTGTAACAAGACAATAATTTCTAAACTGAATGTAAGCTCTCTGCCCTAGTTACTGATTAACTGTATAATGACATTATTCTGCATGTATAATGTAACTGTATGACTATACCCCTGGACAGTTGGTGCCATTAGCACAGTAAAAAATTTCTCTCGAAAGTGCAGTACAGCAAGGTACCACAAGTGGCGCCGCAGCAAAGCTAAATTAAAATGCTACGCTAAAATTTACATTCAAAAGCGTGTGTACCGCAACATACAAAGCGGACACAAGCAACATATTGTTTGTTGCATGGGAATACCAAAGAATTACTTTAGAACTTCGCATTCAAGATCCTGAACAATATTGACTTTAACGAAAAATTACTGATTTCAGTACTAATTTAAACTGATTGATAATACAAAAATACACTTTGCACTAAATATTAAACACGCGATATAATTTTTGTGCCGGCCGCGGAGGCCATGCGGTTCCACGCGCTGTAGTTCGGAACCGCGCGACTGCAGGTTTGAATCCTGCCGCGGGCATCGATATGTGTGATGTCCTTAGGTTAGTTAGGTTTAAGTAGTTCTAAGTTCTAGGGGACAGTGGATATGTGCAGGTCAAATGATAAAGTGTCGAACAGAATTGTTGGACTCGTTTGTTTCTCAGAATGTATAGATCAGCATAAGGTTCGTGTGAATATAGTGCTATACTTAGATCAGGAAAATTAGGAGAAAGACGATTATCATTACTGTTAGATCAAGGACAAGTCCCACCTCCTATCCTCCCAACTGAGGAAACATAGCCATAAACAGTATATTTGTTTAGGGTGTCTGAATGTCTTTTCCACAAGCAAGTATTTTACAAAACAACAACTTCGTTGTTCTACCAGGAAACTGGTTTGTGTTTCAATGCCCACCGAGGAACACGAAATCTTGAAGAATGAGATTTTCACTCCGCTGCGGAGTGTGCGCTGATATGAAACTTCCTGGCAGATTAAAACTGTGTGCCGGACCGAGACTCGAACTTGGGCCTTTGTCTTTCGCGGGCAAGTGTTCTCCCAGCTGAGCTACCCAAGCACGGGTAGCTCAGTTTGTAGAGCACTTGCCCGCGAAAGGCAAAGGTCCCGAGTTCGAATGTCGGTCTGGCACACAGCCTTCATCTGCCAGGAAATTTCAAGAAATCTTGAAGTTTAAGAAAGCCAACCACTAGGAGCGATGCCCCTTTGTGGTTTACACTGCTTTCTAATGCCTCGCTGCTTTGACACGCTGTAGAGGTGATCCTACAGCCTCACCTTCACCCTTCTCAGAAAAACATATATCATATTTGGCAAAATACCAGGTCGTGTGTTCAAGTGAGTCAAGACTTAACCATCGAAAATTAGACATTGGGGATACTCCTGTGTTTGACTGCTCACTGAGTTCGAGAAACTTCCACGAGTGGTTGATAATTTTCACAGCACCGTCATCCCCATATACGGGATAAAGCAGAATAATCATTTGTACGAGAAGGCAGTTCACTGTCCAGACTGTGGACAGCCATTAGACTGGAAAACGGCAATTCCTAGTAACGACCATTGTCACCTAACTCGGAAGTTCACTGGTGCTGCGCACAGTAAGTAATATATGAAGTATCAATTACCACGACACATACCTTTCTTTTTCTGCAATCTAAGTGGGAATGATGCTCCCTTTATCATTGAGCATTTGGCCAGTTTCAGTAAGAAGAACGACACAGGTAAGTATCCAGCCTTAGAATCTCGAGAATACATAATTTTAAAAAAAAGTTGTCGAGTACTTTGGGAGGTAGTAATACTAAACCCAATAAACCCAATAAATATTGGAAACGCGTACTTTCTGAAATAAACACGAGTTTATAGGAAGGGCTGCACTACTCATGATTGCCCATAGTAGCGCATTGGATGCTTTGGCGCTCCGTCAAATGTGTCGACAGGGTACTGTGATGTCTTATACGTTGCACCCATGGTCTACTGGCACGGTAACTTAGCGTGTTCGGTCAGATAATTAGCTGCCTTCCGTAATAAAAGAACTGAGTGAATGGTTCAAGGATGAACTTGAATGGGTGTCATGGGACGTCCACCCAGAACAAATACAATGAACAATAACGAACAAAATGAGACAAAAAAGGTGGGGTAGCGTCTTTGATTAGTAATCCAAACGTCCTAGATCTCAGGTTCGAAACTTGCCACCGCTTAAATTTCGATTAATAATGAATGTTGGCGTCGAAGACTTCCGCCATAACATATCACACTCATTCTCCCAACGGCCTTGTTAAAGAGGGCGGAGGAGCAGACAGAGACTCAGTGCACTCTCTTGTCCTTTGTTAAGGGAAACCGCCCATAAAGACGAAAGAATGAGCAATAATAAACGGCATGAGGAAGCAGAAGGCAATGGAAACCACTGGGTTAAAGAGGCACACAGTTTATCCACAGGAAATGTGGCCTGTAATTGAAAGTGCCACGACGGTCTCTTCCCTGGTACAATGTTCTGGAATAGTCGTTAATTCTGATCCCTGGCAGGTGACGGCCAAGAGGGAGGTGACCATGAGAAAAAGATTGTATACCTTAAGAAAGACTAGCGTTCCACGAGTCGGGACGAGGAATGTCAAAAGCTTGAACGAGGTAGGAAAGCTAAAAAATCTCAAAAGGGAAATACCAAGGCAGAATATAGATATAGTTGGGTCAGTGAAGTGAAATCGAAAGACCAACAAGATTTCAGGTCAGAGCAGTGTAGGGTAATATCAACAGCTGCAGAAAATGGTATAACAGGAGTAGGATTCGTTATGATTAGGAACGTAGCCCACAGAGTGTGTTACCATGAACAGTTCAGTGCTAATGTTGTTTTCATCAGAACAGACAGCAAACCAACTCCGACAACAATAGTTCAAGTATACATGCTGACTTCGCAAGCTGAAGACGAAGAAGTAGAGAAAGCG
Source organism: Schistocerca americana (assembly GCF_021461395.2). Lineage (NCBI taxonomy): Eukaryota > Metazoa > Arthropoda > Insecta > Orthoptera > Acrididae > Schistocerca > Schistocerca americana. The sequence continues at coordinate 204,175,478 of NC_060125.1, read as the reverse complement.
TATGAGGATATTCAAAGGGTAATACAGTGCCTAAGGGGAGAAGAAAATGTAATAATCATGGGGACTGGAATGCAGTTATAGGGGAAGGAGTACAACAAAAAGTTACTGGAAAATGTGGGCTTCGGACAAGGAGTGAGATAGCGGAAAGACTAATTGAGCTCTGTAATAAATTTCATGTAGCAACAAAGAATACTCTGTTCAAGAATCGTAAGAGGAGGAGTATACTTGGAAATGGTTGTAGTACAGGGAGATTTGAGACATATTACATCATGGTCAGACAGATACTGGACTCCAAGATATAAACTCGGTCCACAATGTAGTACTGCTCATGTGTAGGCAGAAGTTTAAGACATTAGAAAGTAAAAGCGCAGAGAAATAGGATACGGCAGTACCAAGGAACGACGAGATACGCTTGAAGTTCTCTAAAGCTATAGATACAGAAATAAGAAATAGCTCAATAGGTAGTACAGTGGAAGAAGAAATACCATCTCTAAAAAGGGCGAATACAGAAGTTGGAAGAAAAAAAAATTACATAGTAGGTTGCTGCGAAGAAACCGGGGGTAAGAGAAGAAATATTACAGTTGATGGATGAAAAAAGGAAGTCCAAGAAAGTTCAGGAAAATTTAGGTATACATAAATACAAGTCGCTTAGAAATCAAATAAACAGGAAGAGCAGGGAAGCTAAGACTAAATGGCTGCAAGAAAAATGTGATAAAATCAAAATATAAATAGTTGTCGGAAGACTGTCTCAGCATATAGGAATTCGAAAATAACCTTCGGTGAAATTAAAAGTAAGGATGTTAACATTAACAGAGCAATGGGAATTCCGCTGTTAAATCCAGAGGAGTGAGCGGATAGGTGGAAAGATGAAGGACTCTATAAGGGGGAAGATTTGTCTGATGTGACAGAAGAAGAAACAGGAGCCGATTTAGAACAGACAGAGGATCCAGTGTTCGAATTAGAATTTAAGAGGGCTTTGCAAGCCTTATAGATTAAATAAGGTAGAAGGAACAGATAGCGCTCGATCATAATTTCTAAAATCACGGGGGGAATCGGCAACAAAACGGCTATTCACTTTAGTGTATAGAATGTATGAGTCTAGCGACATACCATCTGACTTTCAGAAAAACATCATCCACACAATTCCGAAAACTGAGGATATGTTAGATGACAAGAGGCAATTCTGACATTGCGGTATTTAGTGGATGCAGGGCTAAAGAAAAATCAAGACACGCTCATTGCATCTACCGACACTGAGAAAGCGTTCGACAAAGTGAAATAGAGGAAGATGTTCGAAATTATGAGAAAAGTAGGGGTAATCTAAGGCAGGGAAGTAGTGTTTTGCCCCTACTACTCGGTCTGTACATCTCAGAAGCAATAATGTAAATGAAAGAAATGTTCTATAGTGGAATTAAAATTCAAAGTGCAAGGATATCAATGATAAGATTCGCTAATGACATTTTTATCCTTACCGAAAGTGATCTGATGAATGGAATGATCAGTCTAATGAGTATAGAACATGGATTGAGAGTAAAGTAATGAGACGGAAGTAATGAGAACAATTGGAAGTAGCAGAACAGCGAGAAACGTAACAACAAAGTTGATGATCATGAAGTAAATGAAGTTACGAAATCTGATGCCTCGGCCGGAAAATTACGATTGACGGATCTGGTAAGGAGGACATCGAAAGCAGACTAGCACTGGCAGAAAAGGCAATCCTGACCAAGAGAATTCTACTAGTGTCAAACGTAGGCCTTAGTTTGAGGAGGATATTTTTGAGAATATACTTTAGGAGCATAGCATTGTATGGTAGTGAAGCATGAATTGTGGGAAAACGGAACAGAAGTGAATCGAGGCATTTCATATGTGGCTATACAGACGAATGTTAGAATTACGTGGGTTAATAAGAAATGAAGAGTAAACGAATATGTGGAAAACACTGACAAAGAGAGGACTCCTCTAGAGGCATCAGAGAATAGCTTCCATTGTACTACAGGGAGGTGTTGAGGGCAAAATCTGTAGAAGAAGACAGGAATTGGAATACATCCAGCAAATAATTGAAGACATAGGTTTCAACTGGGCCTCTGAGATGAAAATGTTGGTACAGTAATGAAATTCATGGTGGGCCACATCAAACCAGGCAGAAAAACGACTCAAAAGAAAAGTACTTACAGTACTTTACTACCAATAGGTAGTCGGCAACCAGCTGAAAGGTTTTAACCCCTGTCTTATGCTACGTTACTTTTTCATTGTGTTTGTGTGCTTTATTGTAGAGTACTGTCAACCCTGGGTACATATCATGATGTTTTTCTTTCTTCCAAGCACGGATTTACTTACGTATTTACTATTATGGCTCTGTCTGTAAGTACAAGTAGTTTAGTACATTTACATTTTCTGTTTTGCACCACTTATTAGCAGTAGAAGCTTACTGCTTAGCAACTGAAGTGGTGGGTAAGATTCTACTATGGTTTAGCAAATGGACACTGCGAACCCATGCCCTCCACGCTCAAAAATATCCGCAGCACTGAGTGACCTCTGATAAGCTGTTTGGCTGACTTTTTGGGAGACTAAGGAACACAGATGCCCTTGCAACTCAGAAGGCTGACAGTGGAAGGCCCCGCACAGCCCGTACGACTGACATGGAAGAGTGAGTGCTACATTCGGTGGAAGAAACTGCTGGGACCCGTGTGCGACGATTGGCAGCAGCAGAAAGTGTGTCTCACTCAAATATCTGGTGGGCACTTCATGAGGAATATTATCTGTAGTGCGTTGAGGCCCTGAGACCAAACGATCATAAATGGCAGAGGAACGTTCTGTCAATGGCTGTTGCAGAAGTGTGCTACAGATCCACTGATTTCATCCAAGATTTTGTTTATTAATGAGCAATGGTACACAAGGGATGGTGTTCTGAATTTTCTAACCAGTTTGTATGGGCAGATGTAAATCCCAAAAAAATTAAGGAAACACGGCATCAACACCGATTCTCAATCACTGTATGGGTACGTATACTTGACAATTGATTAATAGGGCCATACTTGCCACCACAAATGTTAACTCGGATACATTATCTGGACTTCCCAATTAATGTTTTTCCTACATTGCTGGAGGCTGTGCCATTGCAGCAAAGAATACAAATGTGGACCATGAACAATCATGCACCAGCACACTTTCATCACAATGTACGCGAATATATGGCACAGACATTTCAAGGCTGCTGGATTAGCCAATGGCGGAGAGGCACCACGCCTTGACCTTCTCGTTCCCAAAACGTCTATTCCCTAGACTTTTAGCTACAGGGACCCTTGAAGGAATTGGTCTATGCCACGCCAATTAACGATATGTGGACTCTGCAGGGTCACGACTTTAATATGTGCCAATAGGTGTATACTTCAAAGTGTGTGTCGTTCTTTAGGTCAGAGGGCAAATGTGTGTATTGTCATGAATGGGCGCCACACGGAACATATCCTGTAAACCAGTGTTTATCGGAGAATGTACGCCTTTCTGGACCCATGTTTATTAGATTTATCTCAGAAAGAATGGACTTCTGGACCCATGTATGGTACATTGGACTTACGTTTATTGTTTCGATATGTACTACCACCTCTATTGGACACTTTTTATTTTTAAGACCCCGTACGACTCTTTCCACAAACGAATCTCTCCTAGAACTATCCTCCGCTTCCTGGAGTTGATACGATTTATGGATGTTTGTCATTTGAGGTGCCTACCGTGACGACCCTAACTTCTATCTTGTGACAGGAAAGGGGTATTCCCATACGAGTATCTGGATCGTATTGGGAAACTCTATATAACCAGATACCCGATAAAATTGCGTTCTGTAGTAACCTTACAGGCGACTCCATATAGGACGCAGAGCGTCAGTATACCGTAAAAGTTGCGCAGGAATTTAAAGTCCCAAATCTTGATAAGTATGCAAGATTTTATGTTGACACACATGTGCTTTTTGTAGGCAATGTTTTCGAGAAATTCTGGGGTGTATGCATGACCACAATCTCTGGACCATGTCTTCTATTATACAGCACCATGCTCAAGAAAAGGAAAGTCAACACCGAGCTTTTGACTGATACTGACGAGTTTCATTTCTCTGAGCGGGGGATTCGTTGGAGACTTTGACAATGTTGCCGTAGACATGCCAAGGTGGCGTTCAACCCATCACTTGATTCGAGCTATACCACTTCCATAGATGTCAATAAGCTCTATGGGCATGCCATGCAACAATACACTGTATGACCATTGATACGCAGACACCCCCAAAAATAAATGTTTTTCATATAAGGCGCATTGTGCTGCCACCTACTGCCAGATACTCCAGAGACCTCAGTAGTCATTAGACATCGTGAGAGAGGAGAATGGAGTGCACCGTGGAACCGACGGTCTTCGAACGTTGTCAGGTGATTGGGTGTTACTTGTATCATACGTCTGTACGAGAGGTCCACTGTTTCCGATGTGATAGTGAAGTGGGAACGTGAAAGGACAGGCACAGCAAGAAAGCGTACAGGCTGACCACGTCTGTTGATTGACAGAGACCGTCGACAGTTAAAGAGGGTCGTAATGTGTAGCAGGCAGATACCTATCCAGGCCATCACACAGGAATTCCTGAGAGCATTAGGATCCACAGCAAGTACTATGACAGTCAGGTGGGAGGTGAGAAAACTTGGATTTCATGGTCGAGCGGCTACTCACAAGCCACACATCACGCTGGTAACTGCCCTATGACGCCTCGCCTGATGTAAGGAGCGTATACATTGGACGACTGAACAGTGAAAAAACCTTGTGTGGAGTGACGAATCACGGTACACAATGTGGTGACCCGATGGCAGGCTATGGGTGTGGCAAATGCCGCTTGAACGTCATCTGACAGCGCGTGTAGTGCCAACAGTAAAATTCGGAGTCGGTGGCGTTATGGAGTGGTCGTGATTTTCGTAAAGGGGACTTGCATCCCCTGTTGTTTTGCGTGGCAGTATCATAGCACAGGCCTACAATGATGTTTTAAGCACCTTCTTGCTTCCCGTAGTTGAAGGGCATTTCGCGGATGATGATTGCACCTTTCAACAAGTTCGAGCACCTGTTCATAATGCATGTCCTGTGGAGGGGTGGTTATACGGGAAAAACATCCCTGTGATGGACTGGCCTGCTCAGAGCCCTGCCTTCAATCCTGTAGAACACCTTTGGGATGTTTTGGAACGCCGACTCCATGGCAGGCCTCACCGACTGACATCAACACATTTCCTGAGTGCAACACTCCGTGAAGAATGGGCTGCCATTTCCCGAGAAACCTTCCAGTACCTGACTGAACGTATGTCAGCGAGAGTGGAAGTGGTCATCGAGGCTAACGGTGGGCCAAGAGCTTACTGAATTCTAGTATTACTGAAGGAGGGCGCCACGAACTTGTAAATAATTTTCAGGCCAGTGTCCGGAAATTTTTGATCGCATAGTTTAGCTACCGACTAGGGAGTTACTATGTGCACCCAGAAAAAAATACGTGGCTTTAGGTGGAAAAGTCAGGGGAATGGCGGTTCATTCTTGCGTGGGATATGATGTGGAGGTAAATCCTCAAAAACCCTAGTAGTTCGCATGACACTGAAAATGATGTGCCATTATGTTCAGAGCAACTAGTTCCTTGGGATGGGACCATCTCCAAGTTGATAACAACACTGGGAAACAAGGAGACATACATAATGCATTACAGAGATCTCCAGCAATGTCTGGATTTAGGCATGGATCTAATTGCAGCTAACTGTGCTATCTCCATCAACCAGTCACCCTGGTTGAAGAAGAATATTAATTTAAATACGGAACAGAGAGCGTCCGCGAAAAGTAATTTCGAAAAAGACGTTTATAAATTGAAGAATAATGCAAGTTTCTTCAAGACAATGGAAAATATGACAAAAAACGCGAAATACTTATTAGGTTCACAACATTCGACTAGGACTTCGTTACTGTGGAGGTGTTTAAGGCTGCAGCCGAGTTCATGAAATCTGTCTATGTGGCGATATGTATACTAGGGATGTCTAATTTTCTCATATGCCGATGACATTATGACTCTCTGAAACCTCATTTCACTGATTACTTTATATGGATACAGTGTAATGTCAATATTTTGTGTCACCAGTGTACTCAACGGTGCTCGTGATTTATGATGTGGTGAATATTTTTAAAGAGATAACTTTTAAGCTTATATGTGAGAACTGAGAAAACACTGCTTATTATATTCCAAAATGTAATTATTTTCCTACAACAATTTATTTCATTATTTTTATAACCAGTTTTTTATAAACAGCAATCATATAACGAAAGATCATAGCGCCAAAAGAATGTATTGGCATTGTGTTGCCTGTCAAATTTTCTTTGTTCTATTGTTCTTTATGATGTATGAAGCGGCTGAGATCAAAGATAAGTTGAAGTGTATTGTTTTAAATATTGAAAAAGGTAGACATAAGTGATCAAAATAAAAATACGACATACAATTTACTAAATGGAATTCTAGTGGACGGACTTTTATTTGTAACCAGATAAACAACTATGAATGTTTTAAGTTTTATGTCTGCAGCAGTTAAGACTGCGCTTTGTCTCCCGCCATCACGTGAGCGTATTGAACGGCAATTTCAAATTGCAGAAGTAATCAGACATTAATTCTTTCTATCGATATTATAATACTTGAATAACAAGGACAAGAACGCACAGGCATTTATTATTTTCTATACTATAGTTCAATTCTTTTATCTTGGCGGCTCGCGCAACTCCTCCCAGGCGCGAGAGATTGCTGCGTTGCCAGTTGTAAGCGCCAAGAGAAGCAGCGCCATAGTATATTATAGTATAGTTCGCAAACTTGCGTTTAGGGGGTAGCGCGCAGTTTATGAAGTAAAGCCACAACGGCCCCATTAACCCTTTCGCTGCTACAGAGACGTGCTCCCCGCATTCCGCGCTGTGCGCGATTTTGTCATTACTGCATTGCTCGCCTGTGCAGACACATGGTGTTCCAACTGCTTTGACACACTTATCATTCGATTTCACTAAAACTATTTGACCCAAAAATTTGATTTTTACACATCTTCTTGACTGATACCTTCCCCCCATAAATGACTTAATTTTGTTCCGATGTTCAACGCAGTTATTGTGCAGCATTAAATTTAGTAAACCATTGCACGAAATTTTGAAGAGTTTGCGGAGGTAAAAGACACAGCATATACTTTCCGTATGGTCGATTTTAGTTGCCACTACAAATTTCAAAAAATGGCATTCAAACGAATAAAATTCATGAAGTAAGACACTTCGATATGGTTTTTAAATAAAGAAAATATTACGCATCAGACAAGGTTTGAACTCGAAACCTTTTACTTAGCAGCCAAACACCTTAGCCATTACCCTAACGCAGCTCGTAGATTAACGCAATTCATGAAAGACTTAAAAATAACATGCAGAATACCGACAAACACTGTTGGAATGACTATGAATTACTCACGTTTCGTCGAAGTACAATAGGAAATAAACAATTACTGCTGTTCTTTATTACGAAAAAGCGGTTAGTGAGAATGAATTTCCTTGTTATCGCCTGAATTAGGAGGCTTAATGCTTGTTTGGTTTAATTAATTAATAGAATATGAAGCAATTGGTATAAAGAATGATTTTTCCAAACTTGCTTTTATAGAAAGTCTGCTATCAAGACATTGCTTTTGTTCAATTACTTTATTTATGACTCAACGTTTCTAAAACTGAAGACACTCTTCCGTGCTCTGCTCTGCAGTCGAGCTCTGGCAACGTCGTTCTCAGTTCATTGGCTGACTGTGTTTTGTGACGTCGATGCGCAGAACGAACCTAAATTCGGCCGCCGTCGTAAATGACGCGCACTTTAACAGTGGAAATAACATTCCTGTAGAACAATCTTAGACTTTGCATAAATGAAATATTCTTTTTGGCTGGTGTGTAAGATTAATTTTTCTTAGAGTACTTTATCAGTGACATTAAACAAGAATATTACGACACTGGTGTTATGGGAAGAGCTTGTGATGTGATACATTAATTATTTGGTGCATACATTTTAATGTTACTTACTGAATTAGTGAAACATCATTTCGATGTTTATCTGTGGTGATACGTTATGACCAAATAATTCATTAGAGTCGGGCTCAGCAGCACATAAATAAGAATTGTCAAAGATTAATTATTTATTTCCAATAATAAACTTCTTCTTGCTGCTGCATTTCCATATGTTTTACAATAACACGTACACACCACCACATCGACTTTAATCAGAAGAAAAACCTATTACATTGGCGCCCTCTCACGTTCGGCTAGCGTAAAAGTATTTTAATTATACTTGTAATCAGTGTATTTTTGTGAATAGATTGCTACTTTAAGTGTCAATGGTTGTTTTGTTTGCCTTTTCATGTACCTACTGAACGTACAAAATACTCATGTAAATATCAATGCAGCAAGATATCGTAATTATCGAAACATATTGTAGCTAATGTAATTGTGAAACTTACAAGCAGTGTGCAGTCCTTTTTCACCGACGGTGTCAGCTGTCGTCTTAGGAGACCTCACAAGCACATAGCTCACAACTAAATAACTGTCACATTTTCGAACGCTACAGCTAACATCAACCCAGCTATAACAAGTAGCAGTATCTTATTCTGCCTGCGAGAAGCATTTTCAAATATGGTCTTGTTTCTAGGGAATTGTTGTGTACACAAACACACATTTAGTTATAGTGATTTTTACTTGCGTAGTTATAGAATATTTTTGGGGATTTAAATTTGTTGTAATTGCTTTATTGTGTGAAATACTAGCGGATAAAAATGGTTAGGCATAAGAAGCAGGCTAAAACAAATGAGAAGGCTGATACTGATTTAGTATCAGATGCCGAAGTGAGCCAAATTCCGCACACCTCCGTGCAGGAGCTGGATAGGTTAAATGTTGATGATAACATTATTTTACAGGAAATGTCAAGTGATACTGGAAATGAGGTGATGCCCGTGTTGTGTGACACTCGTTGGTAAAAGTTTTAGATGCAAATGATAGTAATTTCACCGGGCAAGGGGTAGGACCTACCAGTGCTGAAGTTACGCCATTGCCAGATGGTAATATATTATTACCCATGTTACTCCTGAAGTTAGAATTGATAGAAAAAAACGTAGGGAAGAAGTAGGTCTTAAAGAGCAGCAGCTCTTACAATCAAAGGCTTTAAATGAAAGGAAGAAGAAGCTCTTAAAGAGGAGCAGCATTTAAATGCAAATGCATTGAAAGAAAAGCGACGTAGGGAAGAAGAATCCCTTAAAGAAGTGCAATGCGAATTAAAAGAACAGTTGGTTGTTGTTGTTGTTGTGGTCTTCAGTCCTGAGACTGGTTTGACGCAGCTCTCCATGCTACTCTATCCTGTGCAAGCTTCTTCATCTCCTAGTACCTACTGCAACCTACATCCTTCTGAATCGGCTTAGTGTATTCATCTCTTGGTTTCCCTCTACGATTTTTACCCTCCACGCTGCCCTCCAATGCTAAATTTGTGATCCCTTGATGCCTCAAAACATGTCCTACCAAGCGATCCCTTCTTCTAGTCAAGTTGTGCCACAAACTTCTCTTCTCCAGAATCCTATTCAATACCTCCTCATTAGTTACGTGATCTACCCACCTTATCTTCAGCATTCTTCTGTAGCACAACATTTCGAAAGCTTCTAATCTCTTCTTGTCCATACTAGTTATCGTCCATGTCTCACTTCCATACATGGCTACACTCCATACAAATACTTTCAGAAACGACTTACTGACACTTAAATCTATACTCGATGTTAACATATTTCTCTTCTTCAGAAACGCTTTCCTTGCCATTGCCAGTCTACATTTTATATCCTCTCTACTTCGACCATCATCAGTTATGTTACTCCTTAAATAGCATAACTCCTTTACCACTTTAAGTGTCTCATTTCCTAATCTAATTCCTTCAGCATCACCCGATTTAATTTGACTACATTCCATTATCCTCGTTTTGCTTTGTTGATGTTCATCTTATATCCTCCTTTCAAGACACTGTCCATTCGGTTCAACTGCTCTTCCAAGTCCTTTGCTGTCTTTGACAGAATTACAATGTCATCGGCGAACCTCAAAGTTTTTACTTCTTCTCCATGAATTTTAATACCTACTCCGAATTTTTCTTTTGTTTCCTTTACTGCTTGCTCAATATACAGATTGAATAACATCGGGGAGAGGCTACAACCCTGTCTCACTCCTTTCCCAACCACTGCATCCCATTCATGCCCCTCGACTCTTATGACTGCCATCTGGTTTCTGTACATATTGTAAATAGCCTTTCGATCCCTGTATTTTACCCCTGCCACCTTTAGAATGTGAAAGAGGGTATTCCAGTCAACATTGTCAAAAGCTTTCTCTAAGTCTACAAATGCTAGAAACGTAGATTTGCCTTTTCTTAATCCTTCTTCTAAGATAAGCCGTAAGGTTAGTATTGCCTCACGTGTTCCAACATTTCTACGGAATCCAAACTGATCTTCCCCGATGTCTGCTTCTACCAGTTTTTCCATTCGTCTGTAAAGAATTCGTGTTAGTATTTTGCAGCTGTGACTTATTAAGCTGATAGTTCGGTAATTTTCACATCTGTCAACACCTGCTTTCTTTAGGATTGGAATTATTATATTCTTCTTGAAGTCTGAGAGTATTTCACCTGTCTCATACATCGTGCTCACCAGATGGTGCGGCCTTCAGTAGTTCTAATGGAATGTTGTCTACTCCTGGGGCCTTGTTTCGACTCAGGTCTTTCAGTGCTCTGTCAAACTCTTCACGCAGTATCGTATCTCCCATTTCATCTTCATCTACATCCTCTTCCATTTCCATAATATTGTCCTCAAGTACATCGCCCTTGTATAAACCCTCTATATACTCCTTCCACCCTTCTGCCTTCCCCTCTTTGCTTACAACTGGGTTGCCATCTGAGCTCTTGATATTCATACAAGTGGTTCTCTTCCCTCCAAAGGTCTCTTTAATTGTCCTGTAGGCAGTATCTATCTTACTCTACATCCTTACATTTGTCCTCTAGCCATCCCTGCTTAGCCATTTTGCACTTCCTGTCGATCTCATTTTTGAGACGTTTGTATTCCTTTTTGCCTGCTTCATTTACTGCATTTTTATATTTTCTCCTTTCATCAATTAAATTCAATATTTCTTCTGTTACCCAAGGATTTCCAATAGCCCTCGTCATTTTACCTACTTGATCGTCTGCTGCTTTCACTACTTCATCCCTCAGAGCTACCCATTCTTCTTCTCCTGTATTTCTTTCCCCCAGTCCTGTCAATTGTTCCCTTATGCTCTCCCTGAAACTCTCTACAACCTCTCGTTCTTTCAGTTAATCAAGGTCCCATCTCCTTAAGTTCCCACCTTTTTGCAGATTCTTCAGTTTCAATCTGCAGTTCATAACCAAGAGATTGTGGTCAGAATCCATATCTGCCCCTGGAAATGTCTTACAATTCAAAACATGGTTCCTAAATATCTGTGTTACCATTATATAATCTATCTGATACCTTTTAGTATCTCCAGGATTCTTCCAGGTATACAACCTTCTTTTATGATTCTTGAACCAAGTGTTAGCTATGATTAAGTTATGCTCTGTGCAAAATTCTACAAGGCGGCTTCCCCTTTCATTTCTTCCCCTCAATCCATATTCACCTACTATGTTTCCTTCTCTCCCTTTTCCTACTGACGAATTCCGGTCACCCATGACTATTAAATTTTCGTCTCCCTTCACTACCTGAATAATTTCTATTATCTCGTCATACATTTCATCAATATCTTCATCATCTGCAGAGCTAGTTGGCATATAAACTTGTACTACTGTAGTAGGCATGGGCTTTGTGTCTACCTTGGCCACAAAAATGCGGTCACTAAGCTGTTTGTAGTAGCTAACCCGCACTACTATTTATTTATTCACTATTAAACCTACTCCTGCATTACCTCTATTTGATTTTGTATTTATAACCCTGTAATCACTTGACCAAGAGTCTTGTTCCTCCTGCCACCGAACTTCACTAATTCCCACTTTATCTAATTTTAACCTATCCATTTCCCTTTTTAAATTTTCTAACCTACCGGCCCGATTAAGGGATCTGACATTCCACGCTCCCATCCGTAGAACGCCAGTTTTCTTTCTCCTGATAACGACGTCCTCTTGAGTAGTCCCCTCCAGGAGATCCGAATGGGGGACTATTTTACCTCCGGAATATTTTACCCAAGAGGACGCCATCATCATTTAATCATACAGTAAAGCTGCATGTCCTCGGGAAAAATTACGGCCGTATTTTCCCCTTGCTTACAGCCGTTCGCAGTACCAGCACAGCAAGGCCGTTTTGGTTAATGTTACAAGGCCAGATCAGTCAATCATCCAGACTGTTGCCCCTGCCACTACTGAAAAGGCTGCTGCCCCTCTTCAGGAACCACATGTTTGTCTGGCCTCTCAACAGATACCACTCCATTGTGGTTGCACCTTCGGTAGGGCCATATGTATCGCTGAGGCACGCAAGCCTCCCCACCAACGGCAAGGTCCATGGTTCATGGGGGGAAAAAAGAACAGGAAAGAAAGAAAATTCTCAGAATAAATCAATAGAGTCTTTATCCAGCGGGACAAAGAAGTTGTTCATAAAATCAACCAAGTGATAATCAACAGAGATAAAGCGTGGTCAGTACACTTTAATGCGGAGATAAATGCAGTTAAAGACACTATTAAACCGTTGGCAAACATTCTCACCAAAGTAAATGACATACAGGCTGAAATCAGTAACTTAAAAACTAGTTTTAAATCGCTGACTACTGTTGTAGAAAGAACTGAAGCTAAAATACAGACCGAAGTGAAGAAACAAGTACAAATGGAAGTAGCCATAGTTTTTAATCTCGAGAATCAAATCTTGGACGTAATGTCAGACTCCAGTAATGAAGAATCTGGTCCTGACGGGGAGACTAAAGTTGAACATTGGCCGATTGTTAGTGTGGCAGTGCAGAATAGAACACAACATGTTCCCACTGGTCATGTTATAAATCACAATAATTGACAAAGTTTGCCAGCAACCCGTGTTACAATTTATAACAAATCAAGCCCAGATAGCCAACCTTTATTACCACAACTACTGACGCATACAAGAAATTCAAAACTACTCGCAGACTCTACCTGTACCTAGACGAGTACACCGCCTGCTAATGAGAGTCGATCCATGTATTTGGGTACATTGATACATGAGGAAAGCCTCGTTAAACATCGTCAATTTAAGATTTTCAATGCAGAGAGCAAGAAGAATACCCACCTAGAGGTGTTTATACTTAACTTCAGAAGTATCCTACCAAAATTTTGGACGGAAGAACAGTAGATACAATTCGTAGTATCACATATTGCGGGGGATGATTCGCTTTTGGGATTAAATGCTGCCGAGACTAGCCAAACTTTCAGTGATTTTGAGAGGCATTTCTTGGTCAGTCTTGGTTAACTTCGGTGCAAGAAACACTCAGAAAAATTGTTTACAATGCAGAAGTATGTAATCCGAAGATCGGGCCTCTACGAAAGTTATTTGAAAACTACATTAATATGACTCTGTATTGGGACGAGCCGATCACAACACGAGATCTACTGATAGTATTAAATGCAAAGTTACTGATTAACATAAGGTAAAAGCTGTTCAATGTGACGGACACTGATGACGGACACTGACCTTAAAGAATATCTGTGCGTAATAGACTCCATAGAGCTGGTCCACGAAGATGTACGAAAAATACCTGAAATTCTAATACCAACCATTCCAATGGAAAAAGCTCTTGGGAAGGGATTGATGGTACTAGGGGCGAAAATGGTCCGTAGAAGAATAAAAATATATTAATTGTCAATAATAATTGCAACGGAAAAGATAATTAAGACCAGTAATAGGACAAAACCAGTAATAATAATTACCAGTGAAACAGAGATTATCAACATGCGAATGATAATTAGAAGCAGTATTCGAATGAGAATACAAATAATAACCATCAACATAATAAAAATAGGAGAAACAACAGAAAATCTGAAAGTCCAGACAAGGATATACCAAAAAATATACGTAACAACAATCAGTACTATCGACAGCTGGGGCCGAATCGTCCGACCCCGGTAGCTGAGTGGTCAGTGCGACAGACGGTCAAGCATAAGGCCCCGGGTTCGATTTCCCGCCGGGGTCGGAGATTTTCTCCGCTCAGGATCTGGGTGTTGTGTCGTCCTAATCATCATCATTTCATCCCCATCGACGCGCAAGTGGCCGAAGTGGCGTCGAATCGATAGACTTGCACCAGGCGACGGGATGTCAAGAAAATACCCTCTCTGATAACGAAACAGAAAAATGTATACAAGCCTAAGTCAATGCGTCCATAAACGGAATTGTTGTCTCAGTACTCCTTGAGACTGGTGGAAGTATTTCAGTGATATGTGGGCAATGATTCAAGAGGACCTGGCATAACAAGCGATAAACAGTCCTGCCAGTGAGTAACAGTAAAGTTACAGGAGCTTTCGGAAAGAAGTTACAGATGGTGAGGTCCCAGAGAGAGAACTTTACTTCGTAAATGATAGCCTCAAGTGCATGTTCTTAGTTGTGGAAAACATTTCTGTACCAATAATTTTGGGCTTCGAATTTCTACAGGAGAGAGAAGTAATAATAGGTCTCACCCAAGGAGTCGCAAAACTGAAGTACCAGGAGCGAAAGATAACCTTGCAGCTAAATACGGAAATCGAGGCAGGGTTTCAGCTGACTAGACCTGTAAATATAGCTGTCAGCTAACAGAAATTGCTTATATTAGAGTATGATCATCCAAAAGAGTGGCATATTAGCCAGATGGATGATATTCACAACAGTGTGAGCTACATCTCTGAATTGATTGAGGGGAAAATGAAAGAACCTTCATGCATCCACAAAATCCAAGCTGGGCCTTTAGTAAATCTATTGTCTAGCTATGGAAAAGTATTCATAGTTCGCCCAATTATTATAAAAGGTTATATTTAAGATGTGAATATGTATCCGCAAAAAATCTATTGTCTAGCTTCGGATTCAGTACCTTGGACGAAGAAAAATAAGATAATGAGAGAGATAAGAAAAATACAAAATAAATTATCGAGCCTTCGAATTCACTGTGTATAGTAGCCCCATATTAACCATCACGAAAGTTGACAAAAACATACTGCTAGACTTAGATGCATGGGACATGAATAAATTTATTTTACCGGAATGCAATACGCCTGAAAATCTCGATGGAAGAAGGAAAATAAAAAGTGGCATCTACTATATGAAGGACCACACAAGATTGTTTCAGTTCGACATGACAATTGCTATTTACTGCAAGATGCCAGTATTGAAAGTATAAAGGGACTGTATTATCATAGGGACCATAAGAACCACAGTTTATAGATTACAAGTAACAAAATATATTCAACGCAAAAGTACCATTGTAAAATACGTAAATAGTAGTTATAGAGTAGTTTTATTGTAAATTCTTTTACTCATATGTCCTAGTTTATAAGGGTTTATTTCAGGTCATATATGACGAGATGATATATTTAACTGTAGTTTCAATTCCTGATCAAAACTAAGTTCCCACAAGAGAACAATTAAAGAATTTAAAGCCTAGGAGTTCCAATACTGAAAGCTCATTCTGTAAATCTTCTTTACAATCAGTTAGAGCAAATGTTTTATGGTAAATGTGATTTTCTGATTTGCTCTACACAGGTTATATTGGGGTAAATATGTATATAGGTATATCGCGCTCCTATGCATGTGGATGAGTCATGAATGTACTTTACCTTGATTTATGTAGTGCAGACACAGGAACGAATATTAGTTGAGTGCTAGTCCGCGTGATTGCTTACTTCGGATTTGGCTCTCTTTGGAGCATTTGCCTTTTTACGTACCACTTTGGGTACTCTTAACTCTCGGGTTTCGCCTTGCTGTTAGCCCTTTAAGCTACTTACTAGAAGGTGCACCGAATATGGGCTTCTTTTCCGAAATACTAATTATAAAATTTAATCGACTGGGGACGAATGAGAATAAATGACAATAAACAAAATATACCAACTTATGAGGATGTACTGAAATCCACATTGTTCGAACATGCTCTATTGATCAAGTCAAATGAAGAATATTGTATCAGTCCATTCTTTATATGACACTCAATATTTTATATGATATTTTGCTTTATATTTCGACATAATAACCAATGTTGACGTGAACAATGATCATTGTGGTGTAAGTGTTAAAGTGATGTGAAGATTGTCTGTTGTGTGGAACTATGAGCCCCAGAAGTAGTCAATATTTTTGCTGTGGATCTCACGAGAATTCTAAAAATCAAGTGGATGCCCAGAAACTGTGTTTTTCATTTTTTAAACTGCGTTAAGCAGTGATAAATCAATGATAATATGAATTCTCTTCGAGTGCATATGTTAGCAGCAACGACTAGACTTTGGTAGACTGTTAAAAACTCGAAAGTTTAAAAAAACTGAGCAGACCTCAGGTTTTTAATATGACGAGATAACCTCACGAGTATAGACTCTTGAAAAAGACTGTACTGCCAGCTGTGCGCCTACAGTGCGAGTGTAACGCCGGCTCCGATGCGTCGTGCGCAAATTTCTACGTACAGTGAGGAATAAACAAAGCATACGACGAACACCAGACTCTTTAAAAAGTGCAGTTTTATGCATGTACGATTTATTTAAACTAACGTTGAATCACTGCATTAACCAGAACGGTGTTTATATACACAACATCTGTGAATCCGCATGAAGGAGATAAAATTACTTTTTCAACTTGATAAAATAAATAATTTCTTTGTCACTGACACCAATTTTCGATCTTGCATGTATCCACATTATACGATAGGAACGCGGAACATGGAAGCAAGACCTGGTCTAGAAATACTAGATCGAGAACCAGGTGCAGTCGACAGCAGCCAGGATTCCATCGATGTACTGGTGCTGTACCAGCAGCAGCCTCCACCAACAGCGGCCTCCACCTGTCTTCGACCTCCGATCCAGCAACTCGATACAGGGTTGAGTATTCAACGTTGCCGGGAACTTCATTCGAATTTTCTTTCAATTAAAATCAACTTTTAAACATGTATTGACCTCCTTTGACTTCAACAACAGATCAGTATAATCTATAACGAACATAATCAAGGGTGACAGATTAGATAGCTGTGCTCATTCGAAGTCAATTGGACGGTTTTGTTCCCTGTTTTCCGGAGCCAGTGAACCTGAATGGGGCGAAATAAGCAATTCCAGAAGTCTCCGCATCATTTTCCGAAACTGTGCACTTGCTGAAGCCATTTAAAACCACTATATCGACACCAGGCATATGGTATAGTGCTTGATGTTTTGTCTAACCCCTGTCTGAATTTTGCAAACTTAAAAACTCTTTATCGAAAGTGAAAATTGCAGGATATTTAGATGAAAGGGTTGTGCCAGCTGGTGTGAGGGCTAGAGTGGAGGCTGCTCAGATCCCGACATTGTCATAAGAGCAGGCCGACACGCCCACGGAGGGTCTGAAGGAGCGCCTGGGGTGAGACATTCCGTTAGTTCCCGGAAAGTTTTTAAACACATCTTCTGGCAGGCTACGAGTGAGGCGTGGGAACAACTTGAGTTCCCAGGTAGTCTGCAAAAGAATAACTATGATTGGTTTGCTCAGGGAATAGCTCCACGACGTAGCAAAATCGGCGCAGAAATTGGCGCCAAGAATCTCCATTGATGGAATACCAGTGCCTCGGCGATAGAGTGGAATTTTCCACCGGTTATCACGTTGCTGACTGGCACGTGTAACCAGGGCCACTCTGGCGGGGGCAGTAATGTTCCGTGTTCGGGTTGTACTCGTGCTTTTGGGAGAGGCTAGCCTCGCCTTTCGGTCTGAGTAGGTTACAACACTAAGCACCCGCTACACTGGACAGCCTGCCTTCCGTTGGCTGTCTAACACACTTTCGTTTAATAATACCTGTTTGACGAAGTTGCTGAAGTTTCGACTTCAAGGTAACTTTCCGAGTACAGTTGGGAATTGAGCGTTCTACGTACAAATGGCCTATGTTGTCTGTCTTGAGCAGTTGTGGATGAAGTTGACTGTATCGGAGTTACTATGTGACTTAACGGTTTAAAATTAATCACTGTACCGGCAGTGATTGTGTGGCGAGCTTTCTTCGTCTCCCTCAGAGGGCCATTTGAACTCCTAGGATGTCTTTAGTCTGGAACAACCAGGCCAGAATAATTTGTATGAGGCTATACTCGCGATATTATCATCACCACGACGGGACGTCGAAGCAACCAGCCATCACCTCCCGTAAGCCTGACCGTTTTCTTGCAGTAAGGAAGACAGCCTGGTAATGTATGTCCGCAGCACCGGCAGATTAGGTAATTTTGCTACGTGGTAATCAGAGCTCACCAGAGCGCACCTGATTCCGTTTTTTCTATCTTGGTTCTGTCTAGGATTGTCATTGTCTGAGTTCTCACTACTGGTGTAGAGCAATTAATGTTGTGTTTGCTGGGTGATTTTTCTTAAGATTTGAGTTGCAACTAATTGGCTCCACATACCACTTGTTCATACATGTCAGAAGCTAGATTATGGACAACTTCACCTTCACAGTAATTGTCTCTGTATCAAATTGTCGTATTGTAAATGATGTGTTCTTCTATTTTGGATTTAGTCATAATAAATCCAACTGTTATTTTGAACAGAACTTTCATTCTTTAGTTAGGCAGAGCAACCCGTTCCTCTGTCACAACATTAATCAAACTTCCCATTTAAAGTTAATTTTTATGGAATTAAAATTTTTGCAGGTGCCAAACCCTCCTCTAGCCCACTTGCAGGATCGATTACAGTCAGTTCGTGTTTCCTTTTATTCCATGTGCAACAGCAAAAGGTGGAGTTAGAAAAGCGTGGGCTTAGGGAATCTTTTCTGTATGCAAATTCCAACCGAATTCAGTGTTTAACACTCTGCTAGCCTTGGCACCTCGAAATTGAATATTAGGCATCTTTCCCTGTAGCCTACCCGTATTTATTTTGGAGTAGGTTTCCCTATAGCTTACTCTTATTTATTTCGGAATACTGAATATTTTGCGCCATTTACATTGTCGAACGCTATTGCAGGTCAACAAATCCTATTAGCGTATTCTGATTATTCTTCAGTCTTGCTTCCATAATGGAGCGCAATTTCAGGACTGCCTCTCTGAATTACCTATACAGTATCCTCATAATGTTGTTACCAGCATTGGTTTGGCATCATTGATCATGAAAACTATCCTGTCACTGAACTGTTCAAAGTAATATACTATGCGCCCTACTTTCAAATTCATAATGATTCCTACTCACAAATACCATGTGCTGCAGCCTTTGATTTGATCCTGTATTCTTCCGATCAGGAGTCTTTATCATATATGTCTTTCAGTTAATGGACACCAACCAAATGTGGACTGAGTATATTTGTCTTCTCACATTTTCTAGCTTCGCTACCGTTATACCATAGGTGCCATCCAGACACATAGTATACCTTCATAATATTTATCAAACAAGTGGCAGGGTAACACAGGTGCTGGGGCGTTTTGTTAGTGTGGGTTGCCTACATGATGTGGAAGCCTATAGTTCTCTTCCGATCGACAGGTCCAAATCTGTTGTTCAGCTAAACAGATTATGACATGCTTGGGATAATCAATCCTCCACTCATCTGTACAAGCAGAGATTTTATATAAACTTAATTGACTAATTAATTAAATCGATCCATTAATTAACCCCTCCACCACTGAGAAACCCACCAGCCCTCCCTCTTGCGTTTCCCACCTGGAAATTGGCAGGAAAGAACTCAATATATCGATTAGTTCATGGGGAGTCGAATGCATTGTGTGGAGTACTCTTTAAACTGTTATTAGTATACAAGTCAATGTGTTGAATAGTGTTCATTTAAATAATTTGTTGTGAAATAGACTGCAATGTAAGGAATACTCTTAATATAAACATTTTGATGTGTAAATCAGGACATGAGTCCATGAGATGTGTTAGTGTCTCAGTGATCTCCGACTTCTAGCCATAACAACTACTGCTGTGGACTGGACTCTAGTTCAATTGTGTCGCCTTTAGTAGACTCTGTCTTGCAGGGGTATTTGTTGTTCTTACTATCCTATCTCATAGTACGCACTTTCTAATGCTTACAAATGTGTCAGAGAGAACTAATTTAGGAATTCCGTAGTGCCCAGTCACAGTACCAGATTTGGGATTGATTAATTTAATGTTTCTCATAATTGTAGTGTAAGCACGCGTCTGTCCAGCGCTTCCTGCAAATGATTTAAGGACATAGCATGCAACCGAGCTGAAATTTGGAATATTCAGCTACCTAATGCACTTGCTACCAAATGACTCAGTGTGCCAGTATCTACCGTCAAGAGGCAAGGAAAGAAATGCAGTAGGGTTTGAAAACCAGATGGTGGCAGGATCTAATCCCACCAAATATTCCAGTCCTAGTATCCGTCAATAGGAAGCAAGGAAATACTGTCCCACATGAAGGGTATTGAGTGAATTAATTAGTCAATTAATCTAATAGAGTGAAGGAATGTTTCCAAGACATCCACAGACATTACCAGCTATTGCGGCCCTGTTTGCAGTTCGGTCAGACTGTGACTGACGGTTAGTGCAGGCTAGGCAGTGGCATGCAACAGGAGGTCATCACTTGAGAGAGAGTGAGAGAGAGACAAGGGGGGGGGGGGGGGAGGCAGGGAGACAGGGAGAAGGCATGTGCTTTGGCATCAATTTCTTAGGTATCAATATCAAAGGGTGGCTATCAACTGACGCGTTTGTCAGGTGATTAGCGTGATGTCTGGTCGGCCAGTCACGGGGAATGAGCAGGCATAGTGCAGCCTGTGTGTGTGGTAATGTGTGGTCAGTCCAGGTAGCGGTCGGGCCATAGGTAGTCAGTGTCCTGCAGTCGATGAGAAAGATTTTTAACAATGTAATTACATACGGTGACTTATTTTGATGGTATTCCATGAGTGATCAGAATATAAAAATCGCCGCTATTGTTTACGTTCTTCTTACGGCCTTGTCCCCCTAAAAATATTTAAATAAACAGTATTCGATACACTGCATTTAATTTCCGGAAAAATTATTTAAATAAATAAACTATATTCCAAACACTGCATTGAATTCTACAAATTGTGTAATCAAGAATATTCAACATATTTCCCTGTCCACCAGAAATAGTATAAACAATATTCCTTACACTGCTATCGATTTTCGCCAAATAGATAATCAACGGAGCGTTTTCCTGCCAATTTCGAGAAAGGATGAGGGGAGGAGTAGGGCTTTGGATTTCACAGAGGTGAAGGGCTTAATTAAATGTTTGATTTAATTATTGAATTAATTTGATGTTAAAGGTGACTGTGTACAGGGAAGGAGAGTTCACAGAGGAGTGAATGACGAGGAGGTGGAGGATGAAGGGTAGAAGAGGGGGAGGGCGAGGCTACCTCAGAAAGACGGATTTTCCCCATGGGGTCACAATCTGCTTAGCAGAACAATATGTTAAGGACTTGTCAAATGTGACAATCCAATAGATTTGTGCTTGAATGTATCCTTGCCACTGATGTAGGCAACCCACACTAAAAAATGCCCCAGCACCTCTGCTCCCTACTACTTGAGCTGGGGTACGTAAAGTATGAATTTGGCAGAGAAATCAGAATATCTGGAAAAGAAAATGCAAGGGCTCCGTTTAGATAAAGCAGGGGACAAATGCAAAGGCTGAGTTTAGATATAATAGCGGTCAGAAAAGTCGGGTGATTAGACGACAAATATATCTGGCTAGATGAAAAGAATAGAAGCAGAAGGTAGTTTAATGGAAAATGTATCGTGAAGAATTGGAAGGTGGGGCCATCAGTGACTTTCTATGAATAGTTCAACGATAGTAATATGTTTATCAAAATCGAAAGCATGTATTTCACGTACACATGTAGACTTCAAAAGCAGAAGATGAAGGGGTATCGAACGTGTAATTCGTCATCTAAAGGAAGGGGAAAATTTAGTAAAAACGTGTTTAAAACTCTGTAGTTGAGGAAAGGAATAGAAGACTGATCTGTACGATATTAAGAGCATAGTAGAAGGGTTTAGGGACGAGAAAGGTTAGTTAATCCTGCAATAACTTACAGCTAATAATAACAAATACGTAGCTTTAACATCACAAGAGGAACATGCATACTTGGAAAAGGCATGGAGCTGTGGGAATATTCCAGACGGTAATTCTGAAATCAGATATTTGATTGTAAGATGTAGCCTGGAGATGGTACAGCCTTAGTCCACAACTAAGTATTGATGGGGACTTAACTGAAGTTGGGCAGCCTCGATTGTAAGACGTAGCCTGGAGATGGTACAGCCTTAGTCCACAACTAAGTATTTATGGGGACTAGACAGAAGTTGGGCAGCCTCATTCGAATAAATCAGTTTGGAAAGACACACGATACTGATAAATGATGAGGTGCTGTTAGCTAGGGCTGTAGATAGTGCGATAATCACTACCATAACAGGTAGTGCAGATAAAGAGAAATGGTTAACATACAATTTTAACAGACAAATAAAGACAGAATGCAATGAAATCTAAAAAGAAATGGTGTCAAAGAGATTGATTCAGCAAATAGAAGGAAAGAAACCATATTCGGTGAAACTCAAAGGAAACGTGTTATACTGTTACTTTCAGATGGGAAGGCGGACAGGAAAACGTATATTGATGGTCGTATGAAGTGATGGAACTCTCTGACTACGTTATAGAAGATGAAGTGGTGGTAGGTATGGAAGACATAGGGGATCGAGTGTTAAAGTCGTAATTTAACAGAGATTGGTAAGTCTTAATTTCAAAAATCATTAGAAGAAGTAGAAACGAGACTGATATTCAAGTTAGTTCGTAGAATCCGTGATTCTGAAGACATACTTTTAGACTTTCGGAAAAGTACTATTCCACAGACTAGAAGATAGCAGGAACGTTCTCTCAAGTAGTTTAACAGTTCATACATCAAATTTGTTTTTAAGAACAGTATATGGAAGAACGTAGAAGAAAGTTAAGGGTCTGTTAGACGAAGTTCACCTATGCATTAGGAAAGCCAAAAGTACTACAGACGAAGTTCTGACATTGCCGTTGATATTTTGAAATTGAATCGGCCATTTCAGAAACAACATAACTCCACATGTTGTTGATAATTCTTCCGTGTTTTATGGCCGTGGTCCATGGAATACTTCTATTCCTAACGTTTCGTCCAAGGCTACGTTGGACATCCTCAGAGGTATGGATGGCCCTGTTGAGTCCTGCCGACAGGACCAGCCATACCTCTGAGGATGTCCAATGTAGTATTCGACGAAACGTTAGGAATGGAAGTATTCCATGGACCACGGCCATATAACCCGGAAGAATTGTCAACAACAGTACCATCCCTTCGTGAAAGCCTTCATTGTACGATAACTCCACATGTTATGCAAAATGAGTTATTTGTGTCCAGGCGTTCTTTATGGGCAGCCGCATCGTTCTGTATAGGAACTATGTAATTTCGATCTAACTGTATATGTTTTATGTTTATGATAAGTTTACATTAGTTTTAGAAACAACGTAATTCCTGGAGTTGCGGTGTTTCTAATCTTAGCGCGGCAGCACCGTTCAGTCTGTTAGTAGTGCTTAGTGATCTGTTTATTCTAGCAATATGATTTGTCATTGTTGAACAGCTGATTGCCTTTTAGACAGATCAGAACAATCTTCGTCTTGGTTATCTTACGTGGTTACTATGTACAGCCTGGTACCAGTTCTATTTTAAAGATCTGTGGTAATGGAAGACACCATAAAAAGAAAGAGATGTCTGAGGAATGAAGCCGAATACAAGAGTGAGATAATTAAGAGAGCATGTGTTCAACGAAGTGAATACATAAACCGTCAACCAATCATAAAATATTTGCTAAGTGCCACAACTGCTGTTTTGAGAAAACTGCAGAAAACTTCCAGAATGTATTGATTTTTGAATCCTTATTTTTTTAGCCTAAAAATGAAGATAGTTAATCTACAAACATTTTTTAGAGTATTGATACTGTAAAACATTTAACAATAACAAAAATAAATTGTTGATGGAACAAAACCAGAACAGGGCTATGTGCAACCTCTCTAACATAAAAACCAGACTAAGTCTACCACTTATATCTGTAAATAAATTGGTGGGGGAAGGATATTAATAATAATTTTACTGTTATAAAAATCTGGAAACTACTATTTACAGTTTTTTCTATAACAACTATATTATTACGAACAGTCACTTAGGCCTACAGAAGTGCTGTGTTAGCAAACAAACTAGTTGAAGAACAAACACAAAATCAAGCACTTACAAGTTTTATTTCAAAATAAATGCCTTTGAAAAGTTATATTTTGTGTTAATGTACCACTATTTTATAAACAAAACATTACAATATTACAGTCTATAAACAGCTGCTGTGTTTATTGAGTCAGACATTGGTAAAACAGTTTGTTTTCTTGTTTGAGATAAGGTATCACATTACCTCCTTCTTCTCAGTTTTCAGTCTGACTGTTAGTTCAAGCCTTTTATGATTTTCCATCTTCACACTTTTTTTTAATACATTCGTTAGCGTCCACGTTTCAGCTTCATGGATGTTTTCTTTTTTTTCTGTTTCTTTTTGTTTTAAAAACATGTTACCTGTGTTTATTTTGGAAAATTTGAGCAAAACGGCTTTGGAAATTTGTAACTTTTTCTTTTGGATGAGGTGTTCTTCAGCTAGTTGGGAGAAGTCTTAAAAATCATCATTGTTAATCACAGTGGTTAGAATAGGAGTTTTGCTATTGACATTACACTCAACTCTCAGAAGATAAAAAGGAATTTCACATTTTTGTAGAATTTTTCTTTTTTTCAATTACAGCAAAGTCTCGGTCATATGTTAAGTATGAGTGTCCAGAGACGACACACCTGTGGTGACCTTCGTCAAAGAAATCCTTAAGGACCAAATATATTTGTAGGAACAATACCATTTGATTTTTGTTTTGGTCGCAGCTGTTGTCAGACCACACTATTAACTTTTTCTTCTGGGTAATTTTACTTTTCATCCCTCTTAACACACGGCTCGCTATTTCGTTGCCTCAACTGACACTCATGCCCTCGTGCCAAGGAAAGATAAAACCTTAGTTATTATCTGTCATATGCAACCCAAATTGTAACATGAAAGTTGACGTGAATAATACATGTGGAAGTGTAACAATATTGGCAAAGAAAGAACCTGCTGTAAATCTATGTATACTGGGCGTGTATCACATGTATCACGCTTCACCTCTTCTCTAGCTTCTTCAGCGTGTCTATGATGAAATTCTAGTGAAGTACGGTGTACAGGTCTCCTTGATGAATCATTCAACAGTTTAGTTTTAAGCAGGTCACATGTGTTACAAGTTTCTTTCCTTGGGCGATGAAAGCTCAGTTTGGGAAAGTGTTCTTTCAATACCTTTTATGGTACAAATATCTAATGTTTGTTTTTGGATAAAGCGTAACCTAAGCCTCATACGTTCTGCTTTAATTTAAATCTCGGCTAAAAAATAGAAGGGAGCTTATAGCCGTTGTGTAATGGCTCCCGTCCTTGGGGAATCTTTTGATGTGTTCAACAATGCGTTTTACATCGGCAGCTGTGTAATTCTTTTATTCTTTTTATTTCCCCTACGTTTAATACACTAGCCTGTCTGCGAATCTCCTCGGGTTCTTCGTAAGAACCATGACGCCTTCTTCTAACATTGCATACACTTACGTTTCCCATCAGGTAAGAGTTTTCCTTAACATTAGCGCCTATTTCGTAGAAGTGATTGAATATGTTTAATTTGTGTACCAATGCAATGTCTCTACATTGATAGCAGCACCGGCATGAAATCTACAACAAACAAACACAGGAATTAGAGTCATTAAATAATTTATGAGTGGCACGAATAACTTGTTTGTTTACTACTCTGCACAGTCAATAGGTATACTATAGTCCAGGAGCAAAGTCAAACATAACCTAACGCGGTCTGCATAATCTAAACGAAGGTTAGCTTAAAACGCCACATAAGAACTACAATCAACCGAAGGTCTTCTAAAAAGCCTTTGTCCTAAGGTGTTTAAGTTATCATATACACTTACCTCATCTGGTGGAGGTTGTTTTTGATGTACAGTAACTTTCTTATGGTTCTCATAACGTTTTGCCTTGGTTCTTAGCATCTTATTTATTTGGGAATCACACTGATTACTAGATAGGTACATAGCCTATACCTTCAAAATAAAAGGATTTTTTTTATTTTTGGAACTTAGACCGGATTTTATAATTAGTCGACAACTATGCAGGAATAACTGCTCTGGAAGAAAAACAAGTGAGAAACGCAACTCTAATAAAGCATGTTTTGCTGATATTGATACTTATTTCATTAGACTTCTTTGTTAGATAGATTTAATAACTTCAAGAGCAAAGACCAACAGGACACATACTTACAAGGTCGCATCCCCCGTAACAGTGTACAAAGACCTTATCCGTCTAAAAATGGACCACCCATTAAGTGTAGTCACAGTTCTAAGTACTTCATCTTACTTGGTGGTGAAAGGAAGGTGGTTGGCTACAAGGCATTCATAGCCTTTGGTCTTGAGGGTGACAGTAGACTCCATCGTCTAGGAGAACTGCATACAACCGGTAAGTGTCCTGTAGATTTAAGAAGAAAAAACCCACAGCACACTCGAAGCCTGCCCAAATTAAGATACTCATTCATCTACGTAATGGGTCTTTTCCAAGGAAACAGATTCACTGAAATTTTCTGGCAGATTAAAACTGCGTGCCGGATCGAGACTCGAAATCGGGATCTTTGCCTTTCGCGGTCGAGTGCTCCACCAACTGAGCTACTCAAGCACGACCCACGACCACTCCTCACATGTTCAATTCTGGCAGTACCTCGTCTCCTACCTTCCAAACTTCACAGAAGTTCTTCTGCGAAACTTCCAGAACTCCCTCCTGGAAGAAAGGATATTGCGGAGACATAGCTTAGCCACAGCGTGGGGGATGTTTCCAAAATGAGATTATCACTCTGCAGCGGAGTGTGCGTTGATATGAAACTTCCTGTCAGATTAAAACTACGTGCCAGAAGGAGATTCGAACTCGTGACTTTGCCTTTCGCGGGCAAGTGACATAGAAAGAAGACGAGAGTTTAAGGTCAGACGAGCATCGGGTAATACCAATAGCAACAGGAAACGTTACAACGGGAGTCGGAACTGTTACTAATAGAAAGATAGGGCAGAGTGTAACTTACTGTGACCAGAACTGTGATTGTTTATTCTCATCAGAATCGACGACGATAACAATAGTTGAGATATACAAGCCGACGTAGCTAGCAGAGGATGAAGAGACAGAGAAGTTACATGATGGCATTTAACGGGTAATTCAGTACGAAAAGGGAGATGAAACTCTAACAGTCATGGGGGACAGCAATGTGGTTGTAGGGGACGAAGTAAGAGAAATAATTAGAAGATTGCCAGAGAATATGGCCTAGGTAATAGGAACGGTGGAGGAGAAGGAGCCGGTCGGTGTGGCCGAGTGATTCTAGGCGCTACACTCTGGAACCGCGCGACCGCTACGGTCGCAGATTCGAATCCTTCCTCGGGCATGGATGTGTGTGATGTCCTTAGGTTAGTTAGGTTTAAGTAGTTCTGAGTTCTAGGGGACAGATGTTAAGTCCCATAGTGCTCAGAGCCATTTGAACCATATTTTTAGGAGAAAGACTAATTGAGTCCTACAATAAATTTCAGTTAGTAATAGCGAATTCCCTGTTCAAGGGTTACAAGCGGGAGTGGTACAATTGGGAAAGGCCGGGAGATAGGGAAAGAGTTCAGTTAAGTTATATCATGGCCTGGGAAAGATTCCAAAATCAGATACTAGACTGTTAGGCTTACCCAGGAACACATACAGACACAGGTCACAAATGAGTGATGATGAGAAGTAAGCTTAAGTTTAAGAGAATGGTCAGGAAAGATCAATGGGCGAGGAAGTGAACACAGGAGCACTAAAGAATGAAGAGACACTCTTGAAGATCTCTGAGTCAAAGATACTGCGATAATGAATAGGTCAGTAGACATTTCATTGAAGAGAGCATCTCTAAGAAGAGCAATAACAGAATTACGAAAGAAAACCGTAGGTACAAGAAGGTAACAGCGAACAAAACAGGTACTTCAATTGATCAATACAAGAAGGAAGAACAAAAATGTTCTTGGAAATTCGGAAATACAAAGACACAAATCACTTAAGAACGAAACAAATAGAAGTGCTGAAAAGCTAAAGCAAAATGGCTACAAGAAAAAGGAGAAGAAATCGAAAGAGAAATTATAGTCAGTAGGGCTGACTCTGCATACAGAAAAGTCGAAATAACTTTTGGTGAAATTAAAAGCAAGGGCAATAACATAAGGATCGCAGTGGGGATTCCACAGCTAATTGCGGAGAAAACAGTAGATAGTTGAAAGGAGTGCACTGAAGCTCTCCACGAGAGGGAAGACTTGTCTGATGATGTGATAGAAGAACAAACAGGAGTCGACAGAGAAGAGATAGGGGATCCAGTCTTAGAATCAGGAAAAGAGCAATGGACGACTTAAAATCAAGTAAGTCAGAGAACATAGAGAACATTCCATCGGAATTTCCAAGGTCATTGGTTGAACTGGCAAACAAAATGATTATGTACGCTGGGGTGTACAATATAAGAGACTGGTGACATACCATCGGACTCGGACAAACGACATCTACACAATTCCAAAAACAGCAAAAGCCATCAAGTGCGAGAACTATCGCACAATCACTTTAACAAGTTGATGGCGAGAACAATATACACAAGAATTGAACGAAGAATGTATCTGTTAGATGGCGATCAGTTTGGCTTTAGGCAGCTTTGATGTTGGGGTTGATAATGAAAGCAAGGCAGAAGAAAATCAAGACACGTTCATTCGGTTTGTTGACCTGGAAGAAGCGTTCGGTAATGTAAAATGGTGCAAAATTTTCGAAACTCTGAGACAAATAGGGATAGGCCTTAGGGAAAGACGGGTAATATAGAATATGTACAATAACCAGGAGGGACCAAGAATATTGGATGATCCAGAATGAAGACTAGGATTGTAAACGGATGCAAGATAGGGGTGTAGTCTTTTGCCCCTACTGTTGAATGTATACTTCGAAGAAGCAATGAGGGAAATAAAAGAAAAATTCGATAGTGGGATTAAGGTTCAGGGTGAATGGATATCAATGATAAGATTCGCTGGTGACATTGCTATCCTCAGCGAAAGTGAAGATGATTTACAGGATACGCTGAACGGAATGAGTGCTGATTATGGGTTTAGAGTAATTCGGAGAAAGACGGAGGTAATGAGAAGTAGCAGAAATGAAAAATCGAGAAATTCAATATCTGAATCCGGGATCACGAAGTAGACAAAGTTAACGAATCCTGCTACCCAAGGAAAGATTCCAAAATCAGATACTGGACTGTAAGGCTTACCCAAGAACACCTATGGCGGACGGAGCGAGAAGGACATAAAAAGTAGTCAGGGACTGGGAAAACGGACATTCCTGGACAAGAGAAGTCCATTATTATCCTACATAGGTCGTAATTTGAAGGAGAAATTTCTGAGAATGTATGTTAGGAGCACAGTATTGTATGGTATTGAGACATTGACTGTGGGAAACCAGGAGCAGAAGAGAGTAGGAACGTTTGAGATGCGCTGCTACAGAAGAATATTGAAAATTAGGTACACTAATATGGTAAAAATGATGAGGATCTCTTCAGAGTTAGCGAGGATAGGAATGTATGGATAGAGACACTGTCAAGAAGATGGGATAGGATGATGGATTAAATGTTAATACGTCAGAGAAAATCCTCTATCGTACTATAGGAAGCTGTAGAGGGTAAAAACTATAGAGGAAGACAGAGATTGAAATACATTGAGGAAAAAATTGGGGAAGTAGGTTGCAATTACTGCTCTGAGATGCAGAGGCTGGCACAGAACAGGAATTCGTGGTGGACTTCATTAAAACAGTCAGAAAACTGATGACCCCAGAAAAACCTCCGCTCAACAGGTACTCCATGACGAGTCCGCTGGAGACTCCCTATCTTCCAAGCTGGGAACAACTATGTTGACTGGGCTCAACGCGTACGTCCTTGGTTCGACGAATAATGGTGCACTTCATGTTGCATATTTAAGCAAACTAGCATTGCGCCGTCCTCGACGAATGTAGGCCCCTGACGTGGCTTCAGAGGGTGTTACACGGCATTAAAGCCTATGGGATTACTAATACATTGTCCTGTGTGTTTCTTCAAACTAAACATGTAGATGTAGATCAGCTGTACGTTGATTAACTGCAGTAAATATTAGAATCACATGACTAAATCACATAATAACTAAACTTTATTAAGAAAGTTATTAACAAACGTAGGTGAGGCGTTACAAACTACAGCTATTCCACGTCGCAGACTCCTGACTGAAGACATATGACGATTGTCGATAACAGTAGCAAAGTGGCACTGCTAGAAGCATACACAGACACAGATATTAACATGAGTCCACATGCTCACAAGTACTTTCTTTAATATTGGCTCGGAATAGGGGACGGTATTGTCCATAAAACAACTTGTCAATAGATGCAGTTGCCCGATGGTGGGAAAGGTTTTGGAGACTTTCCCGGACTAGTAGGTGGACAACAGAAGGTAACACATCTCCGAAACGTTCCGAAATGCTGGTATTTGAATGAAAAGAATCTATAGTGGTACTACAGCACTCACTGCCCTCATAGACAGGAAATGAAACACTTAAAAATGATCATCTCGCTAATAATCACGAAACCTCTGAGCAGCAACTTCCGTAAGATAACTGTATTGTAAACTACGCGGTTTAGTTAAATTTTTCAACAGACTCTGATTCAAGATATCACTAGTTAGCTTCAGAGTTCTTGCAAGTGCATGGTACATTCTTTTCATTAAATCTCATTGTATATCGGTATATCTCAGCCGCATATTTCTATTTTATGTTCACATATTTGTGGTACTGCATCTGTGCATTGGTAACCTCAGGCACCTCTCAGCTGAATTCTTATTCTGTTTAGTGTCTGCTGTAAGTACTAAGTGAATAAAACTGTCTAGTTCGCTTATTAAAATTCCATTCATTACGACGTTTCGGCTACTGCTGTCATTGGTGTGACATGCGGGGTATCGTCTTTTCACACTATATCGATTAGTGTCTCAGGTCGGTAGTACCACTGGTCGTGGCAGCGGATCGAGCAATGGATGAACCACCAGAGGGAAGGCCGCATGTTGTGATGCCGATTAAAGGGTAGCCGCGGAGTTCGGGTGTCTCAGTTAAGTTCCGGACAGGCAGTGAAGGGCAGTCCATTTGGGGCCGGTGGGCGCGAGGCCTGGGCAGATTTTACGCTTCAAAGCGCGAGTACGTGCTGGCCTGTCGTGTCAGCTGTTGCTGTTTGGTCAGTGACTATCGCCCACTGAGAAATTTGGCCGGCCGCGGTGGTCTCGCGGTTAAGGCGCTCAGTCCGGAACCGCGCGACTGCTACGGTCGCAGGTTCGAATCCTGCCCCGGGCATGGATGTGTGTGATGTCCTTAGGTTAGTTAGGTTTAAGTTGTTCTAAGTTCTAGGGGACTGATGACCACAGAAGTTAAGTGCCATAGTGCTCAGAGCCATTTGAACCATTTTTGAGAAACTTGTTCAGACGTGTCTCTTGAACTGTTACTTGTGAGTCGTGTCTGGATCTCCGAAGGAACCCTGCGTCAGCTGTGGTGTCTTGTGTGTTACCTGTCAGTCAGTACTGACCATTGATCGTAACGAATGCCTGTCGATTAAGGCTGGTTGGGTCCTGAACGGCCGCTGAAAGGCGAAAGTACTCGATTACTACCAGTCTGTGTCTGCTGTCGATTTCCATGATAAGTTTTCTGTTTTGCTGTGTGTTCCACGTCTTGCTTACCCAAAAACCTGTGAGAAGCGCGGTAGAATCAGTGAACTAGTTACGATCACTGTTTTTAAACTTGTGGAGTGTAGGCGCTAGACCGAGTCCGGTCGTGTCAAGTGAGGGCCCTCCTTAAAATGTCAATGCCAGATGTAATTTAAATCATGTCTGTTATGTGACAGTAAATTTTTATTTGTTGATATTTATTGTACCGTATGTGGGCGAGAAGCCCTTTGATCTTAAGGTGGGAAACTCTCTGTACGTAAAATTTGTAAATTTACTTTGACTGTTAATCTGTGCCTCATGTGTGACAGGATCGGGACGTTGTAACTCGGTCTGTTAATTTTGGTTATCCTTGGACTCCGGAACGGGGGCCAACATAGAATAATAACGTCTCTACCGAAACAGAGTCATCACATGCTAATAAAAACATTGTTATCCATAAGTAGTTACGCTGGCCAGCTGCCTAGTCTAGTTAGATTTCTGATTTTATTTTTATTACATATTACCACCAGTTGCTTACTATTCTTTTAAATTCTGCCCCTAGTGGCTTTCAGTATTTGTAGGCGTAATCCTCATGACCATTTACTAATTAGGTATTTTAATTCTGTTCCCGGTAGCTTATTTTTATTTTAAATCCTGCCGGCTTTCCGTAATCCTGGTGAGCAGTTGCTGCTTTTCTATTGCATTTATTAGGTATTTTAATTTGCTACCAGTTGTTAATTTTTAGTTTACTAAATTCTGCAATCAGGGGGCTTTCTATAACTGTAAAGTTAATCTTGGTGATCAGTTGCTGCTTTTCCATAGCACTAATTAGTTATTGCAATTATGTCATCAGTTGCTTATTTTTGTTTTAAATTCTGCCGTCATTGGCTCTCTATGAGTGTAACTGTAAACATGGTGAGCAGTTGCTGCATTAATTAGTCTTTAAAGTCTGTCACCAGCTGGTTATTACTCTTTTAAGTTGTGCGTCAGTGATTTTCTGGTAGTGGAACTGTAAATATCGTGGTCAGTTGCTGAAGTGTTTATTGTATTATCAACATAGCATTAAACAGCGAGCTGGTTGCACATAAACTGTAGGTTATGTGCAACCGGTTGGCTGTTTAATTCCATGTTGAAACTAATATGCGGCTGCTGAGTAACAGCTGTGTTCTAACCAGTTTTATTGTATTCATTAATCTTTTAAATTCGACTCTCTGTAATTTATAATAGTAGCCTACTAGTCAGTTGCTGCTTTGTTTATTGTATTAAATTATACCACTAGATGCTTATTATTCCTTCAGACTCTGTTGAAACTTTCTTGCAACAAGAGTGACAGTAAATTGCGTTAAGAGCTGCTGCTTTTTTCACACTGATTACCCTTGTACCAATGTCGGTTATTTAAGTAAAGTGATTTGTTTATATTGAAATAAAATTACCTTTATTCAGCACCTTAACACTCAACACTTTCAGATATCAAAATACTTAGAAATCATAAAAGGATATTATGTGTCAGTACTAAAACCTTTGTCGAAGTACTGACACAGAACAATGTTTTATAAGTTCTAAGCTTTGCGATATGTAACGATGGCAGTAGCCGAAACCTCCTAATAAGTAAAGAAAGTTTAATGAGCCATGTAGGCTGATTTATTCACAAAATTTTCAAAGAGGTCAGTGGCTCATACAGGAATTTTATTTCAATAATTAATTCATTATATTCTCATAAGAAACCAATTGCATGGCCGTCTTTACATTTACGTTTGTTTAACAGACTGTCACGTAGTTCAATGTATTGCAAGCTATTGTACAAAAACAGCGCAAATCTTGTAGGAAATTTTGCAGTAGCAGTAGCATCTGAATTTATAACTATCGTACAGGCTCCGACCAACGCCACACTTAGTATGAGGTCGTACAGCTGTTGAATATGTTGCGAGCGACGTCACATTATGAGGTAAAGCAGAAAAAGTTATCTGCATGACGGACAAATGTTAAGCAGGACCTCTTATACTGCTTTAAATAGTTTGCTATATCGTTCTGTTCTTTTGTGGCTCGTAGCAGCCTCCGAGCCATATGCTGTTTTTCACAGCCCAGGTTTGATAACTAGAATGGCGAGCAAGTTTGAGAAATGAGGTTCACATTTCCCAATACCCCGCCGATGATGAGGTTATATGAAATGGATATTTGTGATCAATTAGCGTAACTTCGATTGTTGAAAGCATTCTGTTGTAGGAGATTTATTTCTCATGAATGTATGCGATAGCTATTAGTTTCATCTACACTGCAAATTTCAGCACGATACTTTTCTTCATTTCATATCTCTGGTATTAAAATTATTCCAAAATATTGTGTTCTACATACACAGTACGTTGAAAAACTATGGGCACCCCTAAGGAAGGACGAACTCGGGAGAACTTCTGTACCCTTCAAACTCCTTAACAGCCCTTTGTATATCTCACGAGCAAATCCATCTGTATCATGCTCAGCAGCAAGTGAATAAATTCTTGCCTGCATATGGGAAGTGAGTTCCTGATAGACTTCTGTGGTATTCAGCTGTAAAATTGCGGAAATATACTGCGTGGACAAGTTGTAACATTTTGCTTAGTAACTACTATGAAATAGGAAATGGCCATTACTGATGTTATTAAAAGAGAAAACTTTTCTAAAGGGCTGGTGTTAAACAGACAAACTACAAGTCCTGCAACTAAATTTATAAGTTTCCCTGCTTATTACAGGGTGTTAAATTTGTATTAGAATACAGTACATCTATTTAGCTCATAGTGAACAACGTATACTGTGTAACTGTCTGTGATGTTGAGCGGGGTGGAGAGTAGTTTGTGCTTGTACTGAAATTTGACTTATTTGTAAAATGGTGCCACGGTACTGCCGCTGGGGGGGGGGGGGGGTGAACAAGGAAGATTCAAGATGTCCCTGCATCACTACCAGCCGTGTCCTGACGCCATAACCGATGGCTCCCCACACAATAGTGCCAGGAGTAACAATGTCGTGCCTCCCCAAAATATTATAAGAATTGTACCCTTTCCCAGTTGGCCCCTGTACTCGCCGACGATGGTCATCCAATGTAGCACAGAACTATGGTTCATCACTGAACAGAATGCTGCATCAACCATCAGCAATCTACGTTCCCCGATCTTGGCATTGCTTCAAACGCAGCCGTTCGTGTTTCAATGTTAACGACAGCATACGCTAGGGACGGTAAAGCCCTTTAGTCCCATACTAATGGTGTGACATGACACAGACTCTTGTAGGGAGTCCATTACTTGCTATGGAATGGCAGACGTGGATGTGAATGGGTTAAAGATGTGCTTTGTGTGCAATGTAGCGATCCTTCCACAGAGTCCAACGTCAGGCCACTGTGAAATCCGAAAGTTCCACAAATCTGGATACTGAACTATGCGACCAGTCGACCAAATGAAGACATGCAGTGTGGCTCCTCGTAAAAACTGACGTGTTCATAAAGTTTTCTCGCGCGGATACACGTCGTCTCCGTGATCTTCGCAGTGACCACTCAGCATCGGACACTGTTTCAATCTCTTATTTATCTTATTACTATGCTAACAACACTAAAAACCGGCAATACTAGTACAGTCTGATGACCATTCTCTCTGTCACAAAGAATTGCAACTGTAATCTTTTAAGTACCAGCTGATGGTTTGCACGTGTTCGAAGGGACATTGACGTAAGACCATGTGTGCTTCATTTCTTTCAAGGCAGTGATTTTAAAAGCACATGATGTAAATAACATAAAGATTCAGAAAAACAGGAATGGTTAAAGAACTCTGACTATCTTATACCAAACATTATGAAGACGAAGCAAAGAAGAGCAAATCCTACGCTATTTCAAAATGGATACGGTTTTAAATTTTGTACAATATATTTAACGAAAAGGATACAACGACAGAGTCTCTGTTTCAACAGTCAAAAATTTGATTACCACTCACTTCAATTGTCTCAAATGGTTGACAGCAGCGAAATTCAGCGTCTGGCACTGAGCATTCGTCAAAGTGCGGTTGGACCACGAGTTCACTGAAGACTTGCGTACGACTAGCTCTTTAGCCTCCAATCTGTGACGTCATAACTCATCTGTAATATTTTCTAGAAGTCATTGCTTCAACAATGGCAGACGGAAAAAAACAGAGCCGTACCGTAACAATCGTTTAAAGCTCATGGGCACGTGCTACAGCGCTTTAATTCCGTATCTGTGAGTATGCAAATACTGGGACTCAGTACGCACAGGCGTTATGGTCACGCTTGTAGATTCACGAAGTTTGGTTTATAATTAGAATTCACAAAAAAACCGTTGTGGCTGGGGTAGACCCAGAAAAACAGGAATTGTTCAAGAACTTGCACCAATTAGTAAGTGAATCGACGTGGTTACCTGTGGTGGCTCAACCAATGTGCTGCAATAATTTTATGATTAATAATTTAAAATTACAGATAATAAAGTAAAATGAAAAGAAAATGGCAAAAATAATGGTAGCACCAAGAATCGGACCTGAGCCAACGAATTCTCAGTTAGTGCGTCGTGCCATTGCACCACGATGCCGATAATCAACTACTGCTCAAAAATTCCTCATACTCTGCACATAAACAGACTGTGTTATCTCGTCATGATAGTCGCGACCTAATACTACTACGGTATTAGCTTTGCCTACTACACTAAGATCAATTATGTTGCTTATATGTTCATAATTAAGGCGTTAATATGTCCTAGTTCTTTCACTCCCCCTTTACCTCATGCATAATTGTCCCCAAATAACAGAACTGCAAGCAAAAATGTCTATTGCAAAGATACCACTAGCAGATACAACTGTTATCATACACTTTCATACCAAATGTCCTTCAATAACCGATATTTACCATCACCTATAGCCTTTTAACTCATAACGAAATTGAATGTGTTAAATTTCTATACATAAGTTGAACTGTTTAAAGAGAGTAAAATCTTAAAATTAATAGCTTAACAAGGTGAGAAATAAAATAAATTAATGAACCACAGAAATTAGTCGGTGCGCTTGAATACTTTTTTTTAAGAAGGAAACGCTGATATGGTTCCAGGTGCATAGTGGTCTGGCCACGATATCTCCGTAGCCAAAGAAAAACTTATGGAATGTTTTAATAGCCATTGGAGCATATTCACTCATTTATTGACAAAAAATAATCTGCTTTTCCATGACTTGTCTCTGTCACCTAGATTTTAAAAGAAGTAGGGGAACATACTACTTGCGTCAAAGAAAAACCGCACTTCTGGAACATGCACATATCCCACGGACGCCGCCGCCCCATCTTCATGGCTTGTTTCCTCGCAATGTCGTGTAGGTACCGTTATCTGTTCAGTCTCCTAGGTGCGAATATATCAAACGTATCTCCTGCTATCATCCAGCTATGGGACGCGTCGTGGAAGATGCTCAGCAAGAAGTTCCAAAACTATTGGCTGTAGTTAGAATTCTTCACAACAGCACAGTGACAATCGTTTAAATAGTTCCAAAAATTCATGACTCCTATGACACAATCTCCAAACAGATAATGAATCGCTTGATCTCTGATCCATACTACAGCGTTGTTTTCGTCCTCGGTTAGTAAACACCGTCTGTGTAGTAGAGAGTGCGTGAGACTACATAAGCCGGCCAGACTACAGAGTAGCCATTGCAGTTCACACATTAAAGCAAATAGCCAAGATGGATCCTATGAAATCTCTCTCGAGTTTCTTTGTTCACCGTCATGTATAATGTGGAACTTACGTCTCAATCTAGCGTTATCGCGTTGGCAGTACCTTCCAAGGCACAGCAGGATATGTCATACTTTGACAACATTAGGCGACCGGCGGCTTAGTAGGGTGCGATAGCTGTCACTGACAGTTGATAAGAGACAGGGAGATGTCCTGTACGCATCTATACTCCAGATAAACGTCCCGAAGTACGATAATGGTACCGGTATCTCAGCAAACGCTTCGATAATTACGGGTCGTCGTGCGTCAGATGTCGTTCGTTGATGATGATATTCGGTCTGGAGTGCGCTCAACTGAGCGGTCAACAGCGGCCTTACTCATTCCCGATCTATACACAGTCCTATATTGTCACTTTCATGAACGATGAGGGAATGATGAGTACAATACAAACACTCAGTCCCCGGGCAGAGAAAATCCCCAACCCGGCTTGCAATCGAACCCGGGACCCCGTGATCTAGAGGTAAAAACGCCAGCCGTCAAACCACGAGCTGCGGATGATTTCGCCCGTGATGTAAATTCGGGTCAGCGGATTTTATCACAAAGTTAGAGTGGAGCGATGTCTGTAGGTGTCATCCCAGGGCCAATATTCAAGGCCACCGATTTATATACTTCTATATGGCGCCCCAAAGCTTCACAATAAGTAGGTAACAAGTTCTTGGCTCTGTGATATCATGTTCTTCTTAGAAGAGTTAACATTAGATCATCTGCATACACAGTGTACCATAAATGTGCTACCAACAGACAGGCCCATGAGGCGTTGTCACAGACCACACAACAAAATTTCTACTGCTAAAGAGTACATTTTCGTCGATAAGGGGCATCCCTGTCCAACAAAGTGGCGAATCTGCAAAGTGTTTGATAGTCTACCTCTGACTAAGACTTTCGATTTTGATTTTGAACTACGTAGGGGACGAAAGCGCTTAGGTAATGCATATTCTCAAGCACAGCGGTTAATTACGTATGACTTAAGCGATGAAATGCTCCCATTACACGACATACCTTAGAGAGGGCAGTCAGGTCCCTGTAGCGGCACCGGCCGGATCGGATATTATGCGTCCCACTCATCAATGCCTGTTCCACAGATAGGACACGAGACGTCGTACGCCGAATTAGCTGCCAGTAGAAGTGTGAAGATTACTGTATCGCAGCTCAACAAAGTTATTGGTCGGTATTACGTAATACGTGATCCTACGGGAGGTTTACGGATTGGGATGATGACATTTTCCACAAAAGCAGACGGAAGTTACACCTCTGAGATCATAGGCTCTTGTCATTAAGTAGTCCAATAGGGTACAAAAAGCCTCTGGGACATCCTATAAAGCCGGCCGTGGTGGTCTCGTGGTTCTAGGCGCACAGTCCGGAACCGTGCCACTGCTACGGTCGCAGGTTCGAATCCTGCCTCGGGCATGGATGTGTGTGATGTCCTTAGGTTAGTTAGGTTTAAGTTGTTCTAAGTTCTAGGGGACTGATGACCACAGCAGTTGAGTCCCATAGTGCTCAGAGCCATTTGAACCATTTGAACATCCTATAAAACTCAATAGGTAACCCATTAGGTCCTGGTGTCGTATCTGGTACCCCTTCCCTATGGGATCCAACACTTCGTCTTCAGTCACCGATTCTAACAGTTGGTGTTTGAATTCCGGAGTAACCGTGTTGTGCGTCAAACTAGCTGCCACAGAAGTTATCTCTCTCTCCTCCGAGTGCAAGTGACAATAAAGGGTAATGTAGGACTTCCATCGCTAACAACGCAAAAGACTTTTCTATGAAATTACTACATGCCAAATCTGGATGATCCAATACCTTACAAATGTAGATTTCGTCAGACAAATGGAAGATAACAATGGGAAAAGTAAGCATTGCTTATGTCGTTTTACTTGATGTTCCGGACGCCATCTTCTGTCATCGCATCATTGATCAAAGTCCTGTGTCTGCACCTCCATTCCATGAGTATGGACATGGACGGCCTTCATTGGCGATTCCGACCGTTTGACCTGTACGAATGATGGTTCTTCCCATGTGTTGATGCACCAACGTCACAATCCTCAGTTTTGGTCGGTTGACAGTCATCTGGCAGTCCAGTGATAGTGATATAACGCAACACTCCCTGAGAATGCCGTAGCAGAAGACCTCTGGAGTGTTGCGCCACCAAGCTGCAGCTTCCCTACTAAACTACTTCAAGGTGCGTCGAAGGCTCTGCTTGGTAAAGTCCAGCCAGCACTGTAAAGCAGACGTATACGCTCCTCGTCGCCGTAGGCACAGTGTCCACGTGTCTACCACCACAGCTTCACAATCCGGTGAGGCCGGGTGAACGGTGTTACATTTCCACGGGCTGCGGCTGCGTCATACCCGTTGGCGTTTAACCGTTGTGGTACAGATGTAAGCAGCATGGTCAGTAAATGCTGCGGCTGCAGCCCGGCTGCCGTGAACGCATCTCTGAGACAGCGGAAGGTTTACGTTCTGTCATTTCCGATAGACGAATGTTCGGTGACGTGCGTGAAACACAATCTATCAGCATAAATGATGTCCCGTGTGTCTACCAAACCGAGCTCACGAATGACAGCGACGATTGCTGGTCATGGTAAATGGTGAGGAATTTGGTCCTCTGGAGGTTGTGTACAATTAAATTCGTCTTGGCATAATT
Source organism: Schistocerca americana (assembly GCF_021461395.2). Lineage (NCBI taxonomy): Eukaryota > Metazoa > Arthropoda > Insecta > Orthoptera > Acrididae > Schistocerca > Schistocerca americana. The sequence goes on along the minus strand of NC_060125.1, from coordinate 204,135,108 downwards.
GCGTGAATTCCTCAGTAAAGAGCAGCGAACGTTCACGCCTCTTTCTGGCACCGGACGATGCGTAAACACTGGCGAGACGTATCCCTTGGACCGTAATCGCAATGCCCCTGGCATTCGGTACCTAACGCAGTAGACCTTCTTTGAGAAGACAGGCGTGTCATGTCTCCGGGGTTGTCCAGGAAACCAGGAACATATACCTCTTACAATAAGACCCTGACATGGTCGGCCGCATAAAATGAGTCTCACAACAATGACGATTTCGTGCGAACAGGTGGTACTGATGCTGACAGTCGCGAATTGATGCGACTGTCGTTCGCCCTCTAAGGCAGTGGCGGTCTTCATTGTAAGTGGTGGCGACGAATTTTATCATCCCATCACCACCCTGTCGGCTCTATTATCATGCTGTCGGCAGGAGTTGGTGCGCGGAGGGAGGGTGAAGGGAGTAATTCCACCTCTTCTACAGATGCTGTGCCCGCCAAAGAGTCGTCTTCCACGTCATCCGCCCACGAGTCACTGGCGAGAGGCAGCTAAGGTGTTACCAAAGATGTCCTTGTCGTGGTTCTTCGCAGCTGTGACGGTGTTCCAACGTCCCCTTCGTCTCCAAACTGATATCCAGGGGAAGAATAATCCATCGTCTCAGTTCCGAAAGGGGCAGCTGTGTCTGTCGACGCCTTCGTAGCAACCCCTTCCACGACACGGTCGAAATCAGTACGATCGTGTGTATCTGTCCGCCAGGGACAATCTTCAACTGGCGTCCGTCGACATTTCTTGTGCTTGCCGAGTGAGCGCAGGTTTTGGATGTGCGTCTGGGTGTCAGAATGTGAGTGTAGACGGACTCTTCTACGCCCTGCGAGAGGAAAGCTTGGTTTGTCACAACCCGTGGATCAACATCGATCTGCTCATTGTGCGGTGGCTTTTTGTGTTTGTCATCAACTGGTGACTCCTTCTACAACGGGCCAGTGGTTTGTGCCTAATTAATAAGGAGTCTGTCTCTCTGCGTTGGTATACTATCCCGATCCCCACCGTCAGACGTCGTGGGTGGTATAATTTGTGCAAAGGTATTTGACAGAGTAGGAGGAGCAACGTCATGTACCGCTTCACCTGATGGGATCTGGGTGATACGTCGCGGCAAACTACCAGACCGAACACGATCCTCATGTCCACATCCTGTGCGTGGGCGCGTTTGTGTATCATACATGATAACTGCACGACAGACGGCAATGTTTAAGTATGAAGGAATACGCATAGTGAGCTCAATTTTGACCTTACTCCACTGAGTACGGGGTACGTTGCAAAAGTCTTCTCAGTCACGTGGCTAATGACAATCCTGTACTGATAAAGAGCGCTGATAATGGAATCAAGGGGGCGGGGGGGGGGGGGGAGGTACCTCAAAATATAGTTCCAAAACCTCTAGCGTCCTCACGCCTGAGCGTGTATGTTCAACTTTAACAGCGCCAATATGTCCATCCAAAGTGCCCAAACTGGAGTTTGCCGGCAGCGCCGGTATCCATCTTCGTGCACACTTCGTTAATCTTCTTAACATTGACGACACTGTCCTTTATAGAAAAGTGAATACCAATGATGTCCTGTGTGTCTATATATGGTTTATCAAGCAAGAAGTTTTCTATTTCATATGCTTGGGGACGTGCATATCCGGCTTGGATTGTAATATTGACAGTGTTCTTCCTATGGGAATTTGCCATGTTACTTCATCTTGTAGTAAGTGAAATAAATACACGTACACCAGTAGACCGGCGGGACGCTAAGCACACGTCCTCACCACTCCGTCACTGAAGGGCAACTGACCACTGGTCCACACAGCAATACGTCAACTGCTGCCCGAAAGTCCCTAACGCTGCACATGAAAATCTTTAGAGGGCATTAAACCCTACCCTGCAGTCTACTCAGATGAAATAGTCTAGGAACCTGAAAGGGGCATCTACGTGCTTCTACTCGCATCCTCCTCCAACTATCTACAGGAAAAGGGCCTTTTTAGCGGATCATCTATAGAATTGGCACGTAGTGCTTCACATGGATTTTTAATGGAAATACAAACCTGCTGCTGTGAACAACGTAGCACCCCTAGTGCCAGAAGGGATGACGTACGGTCAGAGCATATGCAGTCGAAAACAGATACGTCCCTTCTCTGGCCATCATGTCAGCACCCGACACTGGTTTATATTTTTCGTAGAGAGATCGCTACAAAACATACATTCATCTGTTTTATTTGCGCACTTGGACACGTTTGAAAATAAATGGAGTTCCTTTAATCTGATTTCCGGCTCGCATTCGAAGTTTAATGGCGTTCTTTTAGTGCGATTTCCGGTCCGTAATCGAAGAGAAATGGTGTACTTTAAATGCAATTTCCGGATCGCGTACGAAGAGAAATAGCGTAATTTACGTGCGATAATTACAGTGTGCTGTAGCATATTACAGATGATCACTAGCCACCACTAGTTGTTATTCAAAAATACCTGTATTATGTGATTTGTGTTACTGCAAAAAGAGACACATTAGATTTCCATCAGTTGCATACGATCCCGAAGACTTTCGAGGGTTAAGCTGCAACTATAATTTCGGAAGTGCAAATACTGATCCGACATTAACTGCCAAAAATTTGACATCATTTTTGAGAGGGAACTGGGTGCCACAGAATTAGAGGAATGTGCTCCAGTAGTTCGGGAGTCGAAGAGTCACTGAAAACTCGACAACAGTTTGTACGATTTTCAGAGACAGTAGCGGTATTCCTTGAATCATTGCCACACACTAGGTCAACACAGTCATCTAAAAATTAGACTCCTCGGAATTAATTATTTTCAGTTTTATCATATATGCCCATTGCACCGTGATGACAAACTGCAACCTCCAACTCAGTTGCCACATTTGTGATGTGTTACACTCATGAAGAGCTGCCTCTCGTTCCACTAAATAGACTGCCATGTTGCTTCTTTTACCTTTCTGAAGCGAGCTCACTAGCTCAAGCTCGTGTGCGAACACGGAAACAAACCCTCCGATAATAAACTACGTAGCAACCCCAATGAGCCTAACGTGTTGTATCACTGAAGAGCTGTGCGGGATGAGTCGCAAGTCTCCATACATAAAGTGAAAACAGTGATTATTTTTTTTCATTTTGTAGGTGTTAAAAAACTGTGAAGAGATGCCAGTTACGAAAGAAGATAAGATTTATATTACTCCGTTGGCTGGAGGCGGTGTCATGCAGCGTGTACTTTCTATGCAACGAATAAAACGCGGATAACCTAAGAAACTGAAGCAAAACAAAATAAGAAGTTGAGACAGGAAAGGCTCCGTTGCCGATGCAGTCAGATGTGGAAGAACAAAGAGCGCAAGGTACGTGAACACGGAAGCTGGCAGCGAAAGAGGGGAGTCCAATGAAGGGGACACGATGTCTCAGGCATATGCACAAGAATGTTCATGACTAAGGAAATTCCATACTTTTTTCCGATTATGGATTCTTACGAATGTCGGCAGTGAAAATATCAATCCATCAATGCTATCCACCAATGTACAAGTCAAAGTGCAGAGAAACTCGTGTTGTAGTGTGGGCATATCCTAGACGAAAGTAGCGAGTTCCCATGGTTCTTTCAGCAACAAAGACATCAGTGCATTACCGCATTGAAGTACGCTAATGGTGGGATCAGTAGTTTCTGGAACAATGGATGGTTCGAGGTTGACCAGTGGAATGTCTTCTTGTGTCACCAGACATGATTCCAATGGACTTTCATCTGTGGAGCAACTTAAAATCGTCTGCGTACCAGCAGTAAGTCCTCAGCGTGGAACTTACCAGCAGTAGAAGCATTGTCATGCATTCACAAAAATCTATTATTATGTATCGATATGGAGCACATGTAGATGGAATATATTCTGCAAGTATAGCATTATATGATAAAATTTGTAGGGATAAAAGGCATACTGGTCTCTTTGATCATTTCTATCGACGATCATGACTCGTCTTTTACGCAGTATTCAGTGTGGATGTTTCTGTATTTGTCCACGTCGCAACAGAATCACATATATTTGATGATATGCACCAATTTGTAGCCGCTGCAACACACGAATTGTCATTATCGTTATTTCCTATCAGCGAGACTCGTTTAGATGAACCCGAAGCAATGCAATGCGATCTTCATTATTATTATTTGGCGGACAGCGAAGCTGAGAACTGTCTAGATATTTCTAGAGTAGCTGAATGTTTAAACCCTAATTGTAGTTCATGATTATTTATTCCAGTTTACCACAGTCAGTACGCAATTTCAAATATAACCTACTGCAACTACAAACGCATTGTCCACAACATGTGATATGCATCAGAAATAAACTGTGAATATTTGGGAGTGCACGCATAAAAGGCTTTCAGATTAGGTTCGATTGCATTCAGTTTTTGGTTCCACAAACCCAAAAAATTGCATGGTTCTCGTAGATGTGGAACATGTCAATCCATTAATGCTATCCAGCAATGTAAAAGTCAAAGTGTTGAGAAACTATTGTTGTACCGTGGGCTTATCCAGGACGAAAGAAGCAAGTGCATTACCACACTGAAGTATACCAATGGTTGGATCAGTAGTTTATGGGGCAATGTACGGGTTGACGTTGACAGGTAGTGTGTCTACTTGCCTCAACAGACTTGACTCCAATTGACTTACATGTGTGGAGCCACTTAAAATTGGTTGTGTACGAGCAGGAGGTCCTAATGTCGATCACAATTTGCTGATCAGAGGGCAAGGTGGACATTATTAGAAAGAGGAGCCGTTTGATGCATATTTTCATGCTATCACGACCACTGTTATTAGAATGTCTCACAATGGTGAAATAAATGCTGAGGACACAGAATTATTATAGCATGCTCACAGATTTCCCTGTCAGCTGCAATACAAAGAAATGCATTGTGGTGTGAATGCTTTCTCAGGCTTCAGTTTCAGCCTTACATAAGAAATGTGGCGCTTGCAGCATCTGTGAATCTGTGATACTTCAAAAAATTGCACGAACTTGGCTGACATGTAAAGAATTGGAGTGCATATTCCTACAACTGTGAGGCATATGACCTACTCTTCTGCTCAGGCATGCACGAAATCTGTTCATGAAATTCACTATGACTTCACGACAAATTTCCACATATATTTCGTCGACAACTCGTCGAATTTCCTTTTCACGTCATGACATCTTCGGGGTTTATTAGCATATACCATTGAGTGAAGATGATTCCAAAGAAAAAGGCACAAAAAGTTAAGTCATGTGACCTAGGTCACCACTGATGATAACAACTGCGCGAAATTTGGTTTTCTGGGAAGCGCTCATGGAGTAACTGAATTGTTTCGCGGGAAGATGGCTGGTGCCACCATCGTGCTGAAACCACGACTCATCGATGTTCATTCCATCCAAATAAGGGCACAAAAACTCTCTTACTACTGTATGGTCTTCCTCATCTTCAAAAAAATAAGGGCCGATGAAGCCACCTGGCCAGAAACCACTTCGAACTGTCACTCGTTGTCGATATGTTTCCCTTCCATGGATCATGCAAGGATTTTCTGATTCCCAGACACAGCAGTTATGCTTATTGACAAAGCTACAAAAGTGGAAGTCTGTTTCATCACTGGCTGTGATTTCGCTTGCAAACCTCTCGTCCTCTCAGAACCGTGTCAACAAATTGTCGTCTTTTCTGGGGATTCGTCGCTTTGAGCTGCTGCGTTAACTGAATTTTATAGTGGTGGTATTGCAGGTCATACCGGAATTTTCTCCGCACTGCAGAACAGCTTAAGCCCAATTGTTGGGAACGCTGTTGAATTGATTTCACTGGGCTAACAGCCACACTGTCACGAATTACCGCAATGTTCTACTCACTTCTGCCACACCGAGTTGAACATGTCCCAAAGAACGTGTTCGTTAGTCTACGAAGTGTTGATTCATTAGGTGCCTCATTACGCTCTAGAATCGCACAAAGCTGCCTGACAGTTGCTGCATAACTTTCTCCATTCCGACAAAAAGTTTCCATGATTAGTACACATTGCGTACAAGTGAAGTGCTTCATAGTTAGAAACCGAATGCGACAAATTCAACTCAGTAAACAATCAGAAAGTTCCTGGAAACAGAAAAGAATCAAAACAATGTCACCAACCGACAAACAGAAGTTTACCAGCCGTTTCAAAATCGGCGCACTTTTTGCACCAGCCCTTATTAGATTGTAAATATACAGCTCACGAAGTGTAGTAGTTAAACAGATTGTTAAATTTTCTCATACAGAGTAAATTACATTTCTTAATGTTGAGGGTCAATTGCCAAACCTTGCACCAAGCGTCAATCTGCAGCAGGTCTTCCTACATTTCGCTACGTTTATCTAAACCGGCGACTTCCCTGTATGCAAGAGCATCGTCGGCGAACGCCTCATTGGACTTCAGCGCTATCTAGTAGTCAATGTTGATTCAGTGTTCAGAAAGGTGACATCGCTATAAACGTGTTATATTTCAATAAGGAACATGTGGCCAATCTTCAGATGATGCAAATATTGACTACTGTCGTAGCTAAATGTAACATTTTACGGAAAAGGAGTGAGATACGTAGGTGTACAAAGTGGAGTTAAGGTGGATGCTCTGGATAAGTGAACAGTGAGAATAAATTCACACTTTCTTTTCTATGCACCGTCTGCTAGTAACAAGATGAGAATTCACGTTCCTTGAAAACATGGAAGTAGCAACAGGAAACACAGTAAGTAAAATGTGCTAAACTTAACATTCATATGCAGCTATTATTTTAGCTTCATAGCAATTGAAATGCAAAATCTACAGCCTCTTCAAGGTGTTGACGGCTTTGTAAGTACAGTTTTTACAAGTACAATGAATATTGGATTTGAAGATCAGTCCTTTATGCTTAAGAGTGTAAAAATGTAATAAATAAAATAAAAACTGTTGCACTGCAACCAGTTGATGGTTTGTCATACTTCTCCTCAATAATACTTCCCTGTTGTGATTGTTTTAATGTAATATTCTGCATCTGGAATCGTCTAATAGCAGAAGCTTCTTTGTTATATTGGCTGGAAACAAAATTTATTTTATTTGTTCTTGAAGTTGTTGTACTCTGCATTTGTTTGCGATCGACGTCTGGAGCTTAACATGCCTAAAGATGACTGAAGCACAAGCCGCTGAATACACAGTTGCGTGTAACAGCCACTTATGACCAGAGGATCCGCCAAAATAATAATAATAATAATAATAATAATAATAATAATGAGCGTATGGCATTGGTGGCCTGGAGACCTCTCGCGGGGCGGTTCGGCCGCCGCTCCACAAGTTCTTTAACGCCACTACGGCGGGTTGCGAGTGAGGCAGAGAAAATCCCTGACCCCGCCGGGAATCGATCCTGGGATCCCGTGCGCGGGAAGCGAGAACGCTACAGCAAGACCACGAGCCGCGGACGCCAAATTAATAAATAGGGTGGAATAACATTTAGAAAATTCTACACGTTTGTTTCAAGAGGTACAATTAGAAGATGGAGAGCGGTACTCACAGTAACACATTTCGCAAAGCAGGAGTTGCCGTGTTGTCGTAAGCTCTTCCCTTGTTCATCATTGAAATGCTAATGTCCAGTCTGAACAAAATGATTGTAAAACACAGCAGTATGGAACCTTATGAACATACTTGACAAGGACAAGCGGACATTCTTTCTTGGTGTTCACGCTGCGCAGTACTTGTGGCAAAACAAACGCTGTATCACTGTGAGAGGTACAGAGACGAGTGAGTGTGCCGAGACTTACCTCAGTTCACTACTATCAGGGCAGCATCTTCATAACCCTTCTGTGCGCAGCCTACGAAGGACTGAACCATAATCTAAAAGCTATAAACTATAAACTAATAACTGTTCAGAATGTACAAATGCATGTCACAGTTAAAAGTTACAAATCTCAACTTGATCTGAGCAAAATTTGGTCAAAATCGGCTATTTTACGAAAAATTTAAGGCGCTAAGTTCTGGACTCAGAAAGATGAAAATTTGTATGTAGCGTCACTTTGATATAAAAGCATTAACTATGTGACTCCATTAAGCTACATCTGTGAGTTTACAATTTGTTTACTGAAAACCAAATTTGGAGTGAAAAATCCTTATTCATAATAGAGTAAGTAAAAGGTGTGTTTGTTGCAGATAGTTCTAATTACAGTACTCTATTAAATTGATGAAATAAGACAGCTGTACGAAGTTTCCAGACTTTATTATAAATAATAATCATTTCAAGGAATCTTAATGAGGCAGTTCAGAGGTTATGTTCTACAGTCGAGTTATGCAGTCGAGTTAATATTTTCAATGACTAAAGTAAACTTAACCTAAATAACATAAAAATTAATAGTATTGTAAATTCTTAAATGATAGAGTTATTAACTAATACACGTCCAAGAAAGGGGCCATTTAGATGCTACTATCTGTGCCTAGAGCGGGTGATAGCAGATGTTCCTTTCGGCGGACAGCTGTGCCTATAGGATGTATCAAAAAGAATCATCAGATTTGGCTCATCTATATTTCTAAAACTAATAAATATATACAATGAATTTATTTCTTGATGAACGGTAAACTCGAAAAGTTCTTTTCCTTGTGCCCTCTCAAAGAAGTTCATTTTTTCCCCTTCGAGATGCACGGCATATGTCAATGAGAATTCAAATTCTTCTCACTCTACAGCGAGCATGTCTTGAGTTACAGCTTCCACAGCTATTGTAGTGCAGTGTTCAGTTCTTCCATGATTGTCGGTAATGTAGGCACACAAACAGAGTCTTTTGTAAACCCCCACAAGAAATAATAACATACAGTCGGGTCCGGAGGGCAGTAATGTAAAGCATAAGCATTTGGCCCAGTGTGACCGATCCATTATCCATCAATCCTTTGATTTAAGATTTCCGGCGCTTTCAAATGCCACTGTGTCACTGCATCACCCTACTAGTAAATGAAGTCGTTCGAATCAGTCTCCAACTGTGGGAAAAAAGGTCTCAAAAATATCGACATTGTGCTTCCTGTAACTGTGTTCTCAGCAGAGAAAAATAAACCGTACACTTTTTCCCATGAGACTGCGCAATTCACATTAAATTTAGGAGAGTCCCTCTCAAGTCACACAACTTCATGTGGTTGCTCCGTAATACACATTCTGATACTATGACTGTTCACCTTTCCATTTAAATGGAATGTTGCCTCGTCACCAAACAATGAGTGTGGAAGAAAACTGCCATCCTCCATCTTTCCAAGAACGAAATTACTGAATTCCACACGTTGTTGTTTGTCACCTTCGCGAAGAGCTTGCAGTAGCTGAAGTTTGTATGATTTATTGTGTAAACATCGACGCAACACAGGTCAGGCAGGCATCGGGGGCATGTTGAGCTGTCGACCTGCATGGCGAATGGATTTCTGCGGACTCGTTGTGAAACTATGGCGGATGCGTTTCACGTCTGTGTCAGACACTCCGGGACTGTGCGGCGATTTGCCTTTACACAAACAGGCTGTTTCTCGGAAATGCTCATGACATCGTGTAACGCTTTGTGCTGTAGGAGGATCCACATCACACATAGAACGAGAGTCTCGCTGAAGAGTTGTTATTGACCTGCTCTGCGCAAAACGTAGATCACAGAACGGTTTCTGTTGTCCCTACAGCATTTTTACTAGAACTGGAGTGGGAGCACACTCTTGCTATCTAGTGGGAACCATGCAGAACTCGAGAGTTTTTTCATTTCAACCCTACGATGTTCAAGCGCATATCCAAATTAACATAATAGTTATGTTTTTTTAATATTTTTTTATCGGATGATTCGTTTTGATATCCCCTGAATACATACAGCCAGTGACACAATAAGAACAGATACTTCACATCGAGATATCAACTTGTCTGTATCAGTCAAACCCTGCTAGCGCTGTGCCTCGGATGGCGTCACACCCTGGCAGTTACCAAAAGCGATTTAGATCAAAGTAACCAGAGAACTCGCGAGGACTGTACACCATACTGGATCGCTCAGAGTCTACAGAAGTAGCTGTTGGTGTGCTGCCCGTAATGTTGACAAAATCGCAAGCAAGTGGTGAGATTATTTTCCATTTTTAAGGCGAGGAATTACCTTTGATGATTAGAAGCCAGGGTGATAGACCCTTTTACAGGGAACTTCGCATGGAGGTCCTCTATTATTATCAGGAATACTATTATATATGGTGTTCGTGAACTTTCACTGAACGTGTTCATCAGTTACATCTCAAAAGTCTTATTTCTAGTCATAGTTTATGATAACGCTGAGTGCATAGCAAGTAGAAACAGTTTCTTTCAGTGAGTACAAAGAGTAATGTGGACTTGTAGTCCGAAAATTTGGTCAGTATGTTCTCTATCATTTTCTGGCTGAACGAAAAACTAATTTTCGAACTCTTGTAAATGACGAAGAAGATTATTTTAGATAATCTACCCATCGCCTCACATACTTTTATATCAAAATAATCGACATGGATAAAATTATCTAATTAGTGTGTTCTTTGTATGCGTAGAGCAATTTAGTCATAAATCTAAGCTTAACATATGTACACACACAAAATAGAATAACCACATGCTGTAAGATGTGGCATCCCCTCATAGACAAGAGTGTCTCGTTTTCCATGGTACATAATTAAACCCATGAACAGATAGATAATACCAGAAAGAGATTTTCACCCTGCAGTGGAGTGTGCGCTGATATGAAACTTCCTGGCAGATTAAAATTGTATGCCAGACCGAGACTCGAACGTGGGACCTTTGCCTTTCATGGGCCAGTGCTCTACCATCTTTTTTTTTCCCCTTTTAATCTCATTTTGTTCGTTTTCGTTCATTGTATCTGCTCTGGGCGGACGTAACAAGACACCCGTTTCAGTTCGTCGTTGATCCATTAACTCAGTTTTTTTATTACAGAGGGCAGCTAACCCTCTGACCGAACACGCTGAGTTAGCGTGCCGGCTACGGTCTGAGCTACCCAAGCACGACTCACGGCCCGTCCTCATAGCTTTAGTTATGCCAGTATCTCGTCTCGTATCTTCCAAACTTTAGAAGCTCTTCTGCGAAACCTGCAGAACTAGCTCTGCTGGAAGAAAGGATATTGCAGAGACACGGCTTAGCCACAGCCTGGGGGATGTTTCTAGAATGAGATTTTCACTCTGCAGTGGAGTTTTAATCTGGCAGGAAGTTTCAGTGAAGTTTGGAAGGTTGGTGACGAGGTACTGCAGAACTACAGCTGTCGGGACGGGGCGTGAGTCATGCTTCGGTAGCTAAGATGGTAGAGCACTTGCCCAAGATTGGCAAAGGTCCCATGCTCTAGTCTTCGTCTAGCGCACAGTTTTAATCTTCCAGAAAGTTTTATATCAGGGCACACTCCTCTGCAGAGTGAATATCTATAAGAACAGCTTAACCCCTGGCGTGGAAATTAAAAGGAATTAAAAATTGAAGCTAACAATTTAAAAAGAACTTGCAATTTACACAATTTGCGGCTGAAGACCAACACTACACGTGTGAAGGACAACTATAAGTATAACACATTAATAAATGATTTTTTCTAACGAAGAAATTTCTTTTAAACATACAACAGAATGGCCGAAAGCATTATTATAGAAAAATTAACTTGTTGCATGGCTGAAGGCCACAAACAAATTTTAAACAACGGCTGAAGGCCTGAACAACAAGTCAGACAAATAATTTAAAATAAACCCCTTCCTTCTTACAAAAAAATTCCCTGTAAAGAATACACACGGCTGAAAGCCTTATTAAAAGGGGTTCACGTAAATACTCAGCTAAAGGCCACACATAACACATCTAACAACTAACGGATTACAAACAATTTGAGATACTGTAGATCCAATCTTAAGGAAAAATCTTTTTATAAAAGAAAATCAGTCTTCAAAATCTTTATTTAACGCTTCTGAAGGGCTTTGTGTAAAATTTAAAAGAACTAAATTAATAAATGGCTGAAGGCCTCACACAATACTTCAAACTAACAAGAAAATCACAATGCAAACAAAGAGAAGAAATGGTGCTCAGAAGTGTTCAGAGGGTCGGCCTGAGAAGGTAGCTCAAATGTAAGGTGAGGTGAGACAGGTAGCCAAGAGATGAAGTTAAATAACCAGATGGAAACCCAAGCTAGGGTTGGCCCAAGGACTGACCAACAATTAAACGAATTCCCTTCCGTCCGAACAATGGCACAACGGTGGAAAATATCGGCCACGGACGAGGATATGAATAGCCACATGTCTTCAGAAATTGGCGTCTAAAAGCAGCCAAGGGAACAATAAACACTCTAAGCAAAATATGAACCAAACAACTTAAAAGGCTGTCTAACAACACGCCATGCTGGACAGCATCAACACGGCGAGGAAAGGCACACAGCCGGAAAACTACGCTAACGACCAGGACAGGTAACCGAGGCATTAACGGCCACACGGCAGAAAATACCACTCGTGCACTTCACTGCTATGTAACTATCAGTTTCATAATTAACCACAATATAGGAAGACAGCTGAAAGATTTCGCCGACTCCAACACATCATATATTGCTGCTAGCCCGAACGGCCCAGGGAGCAACAACATGCAAATGAACGAAGATATGACACAATAGCTGCGGTTTCACAACAGGTTAACTGATCACTCAACTTCAGTGTCGAAGTTCAGTGAGCAATGAACTTTGTCCCTCTGGCATCTAGCGCCTCATGATCCGACAGCGTGTTCACGTCGCCTGACCTTGCACCATGGAGACTTGCTTGCTGCTCTGTCCCAACCGAATGACCACCTCAATCCAGCACGCAGGCAGCATTAAAATAACTGCCCAGTCAAAACCACACAAGCTACACACGGTTTTGCGAAAACACTTCCGCGAACAACTCGAAAATTAAAACCAGTCACTGTGGGACAACTAGGAGGAATCACAGGTCGACACACACAGATATTCCGGATGTGGTCGGCAACAAAATACACGTCGTCCGATGAGACGACCCACCGAACGACCAACTAAGGTCGTCCTCACTGACGTCATGTGTGTCGGCAACGGTCAGGCGAGTCATAGCTCTCCGGACCTCACTGAGCTACCAACAAAGGACGAACCAGAAAATACTAGCGGTAGCTTCAAAGGTAGTACGACAGTGCTCTTATCGATAAGCGCCGTTGTCGCCACTCACGGGCAAGCAAGCCAGAAACTTAATGATGCCAGTAAATCGAATAAGAAACGAGACAGCAGTACCGCCAAGACAAGATGTCAAGCAATAACGGCACAAATACGAGCTGTGCACGGCTCAAGCACTTGCTCACGAAAGGCAAAAGGTCCCGTATTCGAGTCTCGGCCCGGCACACAGTTTTAATCTGCCAGGAAGTTTCAGATAGACAATAGTTGTCATAGATTCCCACCTAACAATTGCATCTTAGTCATACACATTAATTGCTGTACAAACAGTGGTGTGATGTAGATGAATATAAAATATTTCTACAAGTTTTTTCATGAGAGTTGTGGTGCATGACAGTTCTGCATGCATAAGAGTCTAGCAGGTCCCTCTATTATTTCCTGCGAAATGTTATATGGCTGCCACGATAACGCCAATAGGTTGCATCTTGTCAGAGCACCATACGAACAGATAATATATTTGAATATGTGTTAAACTTCTGCCACGCTACACTATTGCTTATAAACTTTCGTCGAAGCATTTACGAGTACCTGTCCTGATTGATCTAGCATGTAATTACTTATCACTTTCATAACAAGTTTCGTGAAATGGTTCGCATTTTCCAGCGCTTGTTGTGAGACGCATTACGCAAAAATAAAGTAGTTTTTGGTAATTTCGCGTCTTCCTGAGACCATTTATGGGGTGGATTGACAGTGGTTGCGTATTGTATTACTGCAAACTAACTCACATGCATGTTGCCTAACAATTTAGCAGCAGAATCTTATAAGAACTATGTTGTTGTTCTTTAGTAAGCTTTAGTCGTCACTGGATCTTAATGTAGAAGTTTAAAATCAGACCGCTGTAAGTCCAAAAACTGGCAAGATAGGCTGTGAAATTGCAAGTAACAAAACGCAGAATAGGCCGTAGAAATTGGTAAATTGGTAATATAGGCGGTAAACTGATAAAAGAGGCCCTAAAATTCTCGAATTGGCAGGATAAGCCGAAATTAGTAAGACAGGCAGTAAAAATGGAAAACTGGTGCAATGACAGGTCTATCATTAAACTGGCTAATTATGCAACGCCAAATTCGGAGACTAAAAGGACAGGCCATAAACATTGGCAGGAGACTAGTAGGGTGGTACATCTTGATTTTGCCTTATGGTAGAAAGGATCCGATTTGTCTGAGGTCAGGACATAGCTAATATTAATTAATTATTTTCTTCTTATTACGGTTACTCGAGTTTTTTCTTTTTAGATCGGTATGATGAAGTGAGACACACCATCAGCAGGAAGGCTGAAATAAGATACGTTGACTTTCCAGTGTGTGTATAAATTAATGACACCATCGTATATTCTCTAATATGTTGGTAAGTACTAAAGTATGATACCTTGGCATTATAGTGTGTATCAGTTAATAACGACATGGTGTTTTCAGCAAATGATGGTACATATTAGCATATGATACCTTGACAATGCAGTGTGTCGAAATTAATGAAGTCACGGCAGATTCTAGAAAATAGCGGATAATTTGGAAAAATGCGTCGAGTGAGGTGGAACACACGAACATATTCATAGCAGAGGTCCTTCCAGTTGACGCCAGTTGACGTAAGCTTTGTATCTCGACAATGGTCAAATGATGATGAGGACAATACAGCACTCAGTCCCCGAGCGAAGAAAATCTCTGACCCGGCAGGACGTCGAAGCCAGGCCCTCTACATAACAATCAGACGCTTTGACCACTCAGCTGAGGAGGTGGACACAAATTCTACAAAATGGAGGAAAATGTTATCCAGTGGCGTCAGATCCAGATACTGGTAGGACAGGCCGTAATAGTGGCAAACTGGTGGGATAGGCTGTACAAACGGCACAATGCTAGTGTAGGCCAACTGTCCTACATAAAGACAGCATCTGGGAATAAACTGTCATTCATGCTCTGTGAAAGGTTGTTGAATGCGGTTCATGCGTGTCATGTGATGTCTCACACCAGGGTTTGGTTGAATTCACCGTAGATCATTTACGTTATTTTGTGTGCTGGTTTGACGTGGGACCCCCAGCCCAGGGTAGGTTCAGAATAGGGTCCGGAATTTGATCCATCGTTATTACATCCAGGATATTGTTAATCGTAGACCTATGATCAGGATAGTTACTGAAGGTAGATCCACACCCGTCAATTCAAAGGTGTTATCAGAAAGTGGCTCCACGTGCGTTACATTCGGTATAGTTGTGTAAGTAGGCTGTTTAGGTTTTTATTATGGTAACGCCTCGTACCGCTCTGTTTGAAAATCACTGACTGTGCTGTGTGCAGTCTGTGGCTGGTTTGCATTGTTGTTTGCTATTGTAGTGTTGGGCAGTTGGCTGTTAACAGCGCGTAGAGTTGCGCAGTTGGAGGTGAGCCGCCAGCAGTGGTGGAACCAATACCATAATCTCTACCAGTACTGCAGGGGGTCTGCTCTGTCATGACCTACCTACCAATATTCCTCAAAACTTCGACTAACTCTGCGTGGGTTTGCTCTGTTGTGGCCCATTACCTGTCTGCATGTCAAGAGTCAGCACTGTCTTTCCGTTGGAAGGACAACACAACTTCTTCAAGACTGCATGTAAATCCACTACTTCCGTGTGCTATTTCTTTTACTGCTCAAACTTTGAGAAAAAAAACTGCAATTTTACTGTGATGAATGATCAGAACTGTGTTTATGGACTGTGGGATAATTTTATCTTTTGACCAACATTCTATCAATAAATGTGTCCATTTGATTTCTTTGTTATTGTAATTATGAAATTTTTTTTCAAATCTGTATTGGCCACAGCCCAAACCAATTTGTAAAACATTTTGTGGGGAGCATGGGCGCTATGTAAGTAGGCTGATTAGGTTTTTGTGTTGGTAACGCCACGTAGCGCTCTGTATGAAAATCACTGACTGTGCTGTGTGCAGTCTGTGCCTGGTTTGCATTGTTGTTTGCTATTGTAGTGTTGGGCAGTTGGCTGTTAACAGCGCGTAGCGTTGCGCAGTTGGAGGTGAGCCGCCAGCAGTGGTGGATGTGGGGAGAGAAATGGCGGAGTTTTGAGAGCGGATGATCTGGACGTGTGTCCATTAGAGACAGTAAATTTGCAAGAATGGATGGCATGAACTGATATATATATTATATTTGTGGACTGGCAAGACAGCCAATCCACTGGGAGGAAGCCGAAAGGCACGCGTTTAATCTCACGCAGGCTGGCGTGATGTCTGGAACAGTTAAAGGATTTGAGTCTAGCAAATAAAGTACGTAGCTGCTGGAATACTTAACTTTAATCCATAATTGGTGAACATCGGTCTGACGGTACATGCATCACAAGAAAAATAGCAAATGATAATGGCGCCTTGCTAGGTCGTAGCAAATGACGTAGCTGAAGGCTATGTTAACTATCGTCTCGGCAAATGAGAGCGTAATTTGTCAGTGAACCATCGCTAGCAAAGTCGGCTGTACAACTGGGGCAAGTGCTAGGACGTCTCTCTAGACCTGCCGTGTGGCGGCGCTCGGTCTGCAATCACTGATAGTGGCGGCACGCGGGTCCGACGTATACTAACGGACCGCGGCCGATTTAAAGGCTACCACCTAGCAAGTGTGGTGTCTGGCGGTGACACCACAATTATGACTTTTGAACGCTATTAAGGTAAATACATTGTTTGTTCTCTATCAAAATCTTTCATTTGCTAACTATGCCTATCAGTAGTTAGTGCCTTCAGTAGTTAGAATCTTTTATTTAGCTGTCAGTAGTGGTGCTCGCTGTGCTGCAGTAGTTCGAGTAACGAAGTTTTTGTGACGTAAGTGATACATGAAAGGTATAGGTTAATGTTAGTCAGGGGCATTCTTTTGTAGGAATTACTGAAAATCAGATCGCGTTGCACTATAATATTATGTGTCACTTTAGTGAATGTCTGAGTACGTTCAGTTTTGCTCAGCTGTTTGAAAAGCAAATATTGTAAGAGGTTTATCAGCACAGTAATTCATTAATTTTTCTAAGGGGATGTTTTATAGTGTCTGAAGATGGATTCACCAATGTTATGTCTGGGGTCATGATATCATTAATTCATACACATTGAAAAGTCAGAACATCTTACGTTAGTATATACCGCCCTTTTGAGGAAAATGTTATGACCTCATTGTTTGAAATGTACAGTGCAATGTCAAAGCGTTTTACATCGCATATTGCCCGACTCTCTTTTGACGACTGTAGGAGTCTGGGACTGAAATAGTATACTGATCTCTGGAAAATCAGCTTACCTTATCTACTTTGTGTAGGGGCCTACGATATTGCAGATAGGAATGTCTACAGATGTACAGAAAGAGGATCGATGTGGCAAGTATTCAGTGGTATGGGTAGTAAACTTTCAATACGAGGTGGTGCTGATATGGGTACAGATTATTTCTGATGTTTTTCACAATTAAACCGTGTTTGGTACACTACATGTGATAGTAAGTGCGTATCAGTAACATTGGTTCTAATTTACCGGTGCAGGTCGAAAAAAGACGATACAAGAAAATAGAGAATTTGCAGAGAAACATGATCGTGCTGTGATGAAGTGTCTTTTAAAAATGAGAACTGGGCCAAATTATGATGATATATATGGTACCCTTCCTAATCAACAGCTGGGTTGGTGAACGAGTGGTTGCTTCTCGGTCCAATGTCACCGACATCCTGAGAGACCTAGGATCGTCTTGCCACCATGGATGGAACGTGGATATACACTTTTGCTCCACAGTCCAAAGAATGGAAACGCAGTCATTCTCCACGTCCAAAGACGTAAGGAAAAACAAAGATCAGTGGACAAGTTGCACGCATCCGTCTTTTGGGATAAAGATGGAGTCCTAGTAATTGACTATAGCATGTTAAAGAAATCACGGCCAGATGCTAAATGGAACCTTCCAAAAAACTGAAGAATCAATTTATCTCGAAGAAAGCGGACAGAGGGTATCTTATTTCCACAAGACAATGCCCCTCCTCAAATGATAGCCATGGCGCAACGAAAATCGGCTGATCTTCACTTTGAAAACCACATATTCCACATTATTCACTTGGTTTGCTCCCATCGGACTATTTCCTAAACTCCAAGACACATCTCAAGGGAAGACGATTAAAGAACACTGTGGAAGCTAGAGAGGCTGCGGGTTACTGGTTTTCAGCACAATAGATTTTGGTTTTCGATGAGTCAAAGCAGTTGGAACATAGGTTGTGTTATGGTCAAACGCGGAATATCTTGAGTAAATAATATTTTTCCAGCTCGTGACAGCATTTCTACGGTTAAGTGCCTAAGTCTGTTCAAAACAGAACCCTTGTAAGATCGCTTTGTTGTCAATGTGTTTGGCTGTCTTTCTGACTGTTAATACATCTTTTTCTCAGGAACTAGTAGAGGTATCAAATTGAAATGTATATCAAATGCTAAAGTCCACGCTACGTTGGTAGTGTAAGAACGTAATGCTTGTAAGTCAGTGCAATCAAAAGATACAACCAAATGTGTTACACATTTAGATATTAGCAAACGCACTCATCAGTATCAGAAGGGTACTTCCTGCTGATGTCTAGCCATGAAATTCGACACAAAGATAGGTTTCACATCAGAAATAAAGGGAAAAAAGCCAGATAATTTTCAGTTTTTCATTAAATGACATGAAAAGTATTCTTTTAAAATTTGTTGCCCTTTCATCTGCCTGTCCATATGTTAAGACTACTTTTTATTGACATATCGAGTTGAAATTGGTGTCAGGCACTACAGTTTAAGGTAAAAATGTAAGTTTGTAAGTGAATGCAGTCAAAAGATGGTGGCCAGTTATGTCACATATCTTCATACTCGCAAACTCCCTCCACAAAATCTAGAGGCATAAAATTAGACAAGAAGCATGCATTTACAGTACAAACGGAAACCTTTCATTTCTCTTTATATCACATAAAGCACATTTTTTGCTATTTGTTGCCGTCTGTATCTGCGTTTTTTGAGACACCTTTTCCTCACGGAGAGGTAGAGGTATTACATTGAATTAATATGTAATACGAAAGTCTACAGTCCTTATGGGAATGAAAGATTTAGGCTTGTAAGTCAGTGCTATGAAAGGATATGACCATATGGATCACACACACTGATCACCAAGAACATTATAATCACCAACCTACTTTCGATATAAACTCGTCCAGGAGATAGCAGCGGCACCTGGCGAGGAACCATTGCTGGTCAGACACTTGCACGTTGCATGTATTACCAGTGACTTTGCTGTCCGAGGATAGAATTGAGGAAGGCGCACGACCCATATGAGTTAGACGGAGGGCAGATTGTGATCGCCTGGAGGCTCCGCAGTAAAACAGGACACGCGGAGAACCGTAGTGGAATTAACATCAGACTTTAATGCTGGGCAGAGTTCAAGTGTTTCTGAAAACACAGTGCACCGAACACTCCTAAAGATGGGCCTCCACGGCCGACGACTCATGCATGTTCCAATGTGAAGACCACGAAATCGCCAACTGCAACTGAAATTGGGACATGACTGTCGGCAATGGACGTAGGCGCAGTGCCAGAGCGTTGCATAGTCTGATAAACTCCGATGGTGCGAATCTGTTGTCTTCCAGGGGAACAGCTCGTTGACACCTTTATGGCAGAACGGAGACTAACTGACAGTGGCTCCATTACGCTCTACGCAAAATGAAGTGGGCATCCATGGGTCAGGTGGAGCTCGTGCAAGGCACCACGACGGCCAAGGAGTCTCACATACTGGTTGCAGACCGCGTAGATCTCTCCATACCGATCATGTTCCCCGATAGCAGTAGCATTTTTCAACGAGATAATGCGCCATGTAACAAGGCCAGGAGTCTTTCGAGAAAAACAGTGCTCATATTTTTGTGGCTGATCAGTGTGTTTCGATACCCACGACTTCACTCAAAGAACCGATACACTGATCAGCCAAAAGTTAGGACCATCTGCCTAATAGATTCCCTTTGGCACAATTAACTGCGGCGACACGTTATAGCATGGATGCCATTAGGCCTTGATAGGAAACTGGAGGGAGTTGGCACTACATCTGCACACACAGATCACCTAGTTGCCGCAAATTCCGGGGAGAGTGAAGATGAACTTTGAGGCCACGTGAAATCATATTCCAGATGTATTTTGTCGAGTACAGATCCGACGAGTTGAGGGGATAGCACATCAATTACAACTCGCCACTGCGTTCCTCAAATGACTGTTGGACTTGTGAAATGGCCCATCATCTTCTTGAAAAATGTTGCTGCCGTAGGGAAACGTGATGATCGCGACCGGGTGTACATGGTCTGGGACCCGTGTGCGATACTCCTTGACCGTCATGGTGCCTTGCACGAGCTACACTGAACCCATGGCTGTCTACGTGGATGTTCCTCATAGCGTAATGGAGCCGCCGCCAGGTGGTCTCCGTCCCGCTGTACAGGTGTCAATGAGCTGTTCATCAGGGAAACGGGATATTCACGCTATCGGGATTCATCAGAACACGCAACTCTCTGTCACTGCGCCAACGTGCAGTGCCCACGGTCACGTGCCCATTTTAGCTGCAGTTACCGATGTCGTGGTGTAAACATCTGCAGGAACATGGGTCGTCGGCTGCAGAGGCCCATTCTTAGGAGTGTTCGGCGCACTGTGTTTTCAGACGTACTTGTACTCTGCCCAGTCTGATGTTAGTTCCACCACAGTTCTCCGCCAGTCCTTTTTTACCAGTTTGCCCTGCCTACAACGTCCGACATCTGTAATGTTGGATGGCCGCCGAACCCCACAATGTCTGAACGTGGTTTCACCTTGGCCAGTTACTGAAGGCACTCACTCTGCCCGAACACCCGACAAGTCATGCATTTTTCGAAATGCTTGGGCCGAGCCTCTGAGCCATTACATTCTGCTCTCGCTCAAACTCATATACATCGTGCGTCGTCCCCATTCTACTCTCGGACAGCACAGTCACTAATACTGTACGCACCATGTGTGTATCCGACTGGCAGACATTCCTCGCCCGATGACGCAGCCACCGCCTTCGTGCGTCTATGTTGATAGTAGGTCGGTAGTCATAATGTTTTGGCTGTTCGGTTTATTTCCTGTCGGGCCCGTTAACCTGGAGGTCCCCGCAGTGATACAAGAAACTGGGTGAAGAGTTCATCAAACTGAAGGAGTGTGATGTGACGTCCTCCATATCCAATTTCGAGAACAAATACAAACAAAATAAAGTGGCAAAAAGTGTCAAAGCACGTGTCTGGAAACCGAAAGGCTGCGGGATCGAATATCCGTCGCACCGCGGACTTTTCAGTCTTCGTTTACACTTAATCTTCACTTCTCTGTTAAGTAGGGAGTCACCAGGAATATCACGTGGTTTCAATTCCAAGTGAAGCTGTACGTCCGCTTTCCTCAGTTGTAGAAGTACGGTAGGTTCGGCTGACACAGGTCACTGAAGTTACGTCCAATACAAATATGGTCACCAGGGCCTTGTGCCATACGAAACAGTTATTAGACATATGCGTAAATAAGCTTGTCGTGACCCTCATAGTGCGAGTCGCACTCACACTTGCACAGTTTTTGATTTGTAGAACCGAGGGCTTATCAGCAGCCCCTGGTATTACAGCAACTGGGGACACGTCAGTGATTGTTTTAAATTTTAGTTGCTGCTATATATGATATAGTTTCTCATGCCTGAAGTGACATGTATGAAGCACTTCATACGATTCTGCTGAAGTGTATATAAGAAAGACATTGTCAGTAAAATATGATTAGCGAATATGAAATACACACAAAACCTGATACATAATCTATTTGATAAAATCTACCATATAATTTGTAAGGGGATGATAACACGACGCCGAGTAAACTATTTTTATTTATCGTCGAATATCTCTAATATAATGGTGATGTATCAGCCCAGTTATTGCAGTTACAATGGACGTACAAAATGAGTTATATCGGGTTTTTTGGTACACTTTTTCGTATTTTGTGAAGTGTAATTAATACATATTCGCATATCTTTGCATTCTAAGGTATTTATAGTGGTGGCCCATTTAATAAAAATAAGTACAAGGCTTGATTCCGTTTTCCCTTGACAAGCATGTAAAGAAAATATTGGCTTTCTCACGTCCCCTATAGAACCTTTGAGTGATTCATCGTTTTTCAGTCAGTAATATTTCTTTTTCTTTTCCACATTTATGCTGTGTATTAATTGGAACCCAGAAGGACCTATGATAACCATATTCTTCCACCAACTACAGTGCGTTCTTTTCAGACCACTCCGTCGCCTACGCAACTCACGTCAGCACCAGAGGAGACCTTTGCTAGAACACAGGTTTTAAACGGTATGTTTTTTCCCGAAATGTTCTCGATATTTACTGAGAGATGCATAAAATAAATTTTAGATGACATGCAAACTGGATCCTCTGCTGGCAGCTCTGAAGGGACGATAACTGCTAGTGTCGTGTCGTCCGCTTACTGACGGGCAGCTCCTCTAAAATGTAGAGGTAGATGACACACATCCATCCATTATGTAGGGGCTACGTAAGTAGACAGTATGTTTCTGATAACGGTAGTCTCTCATCGGACAGCAAAGATACGACTAACCAATAACGGACTGATGTGATCATTTGTCTTTGTGCCGGTTCAGGGTAAAGCAGCGGCATATTCGTCGTTAAATTTTTCTGATGCGCCTGATGCTTGTGTTACAGTATGGTTCTCACGTAGGGGAACACGGCAGTCTCATCTCTAGAATCGCACAGCGGCACACCTGCCCACGTTTGGAGGAAACTACCGGATGATTCTTCCAGGCTAAACTTGTAAAGGTGATGGACACAAAAGGGTTGGAAAGGTAGTGTGAAACAACCACGAAGAATTCAGGGGACATGTTTTCTCGTAGGTGTAGTTTATTTGTTGCACACTCTCATACACTGAACACACAATAGGGAAATAAGGCACATTACTAAGAATTATCCAAATGGGACGAAAATCCGTAAATGTGACTTACCTGTACAGTCAAATCAAAGATTATAATTTCAGAAAAAATGGGTCATTTATTCAAGGGAAAGAGCTTCACAAACTGAGCAAGTGAAAGGGGCGTTCATTCACCTCTGTCCCTTATTTAAGTAGCTGTTCGGCTTCGCAGACACTGGTAACGTTGTTGGCTGTCCTCCTGAGGGATATCGTGCCAAATTCTGTCCAACTGGCGCATTAGATCGACAAAATCCCCAGGTGCTTGGAGTTCCTTGCCAATTATGTTCCAAACTTTCTCAGTTGCGCAGAGATCAGGTGACCTTTCTGGGCAAAGTACGGTTTCGAAAGTACAAAGAGAAGCAGTAGAAACTTTCGCCATGTGTTGGGGTATTATCTTGCAGAAATGTAAGCCCAGTTGCTTCGGTATGAAAGTAAAGGCAACGGCGCCTAGAATATCGTCGAAGTACCGCTGTGCTGTGAGGGTGTCACGGATGACGGCTAAAGGGGTCCTACTACGGAGTGAAATGGCACAGTAGTCCATCATCCCTACTTGTCGGCATGTATGACTGTTGACAGGTTGGTATCCCATCGCTCTCCTGGGTGTATCCAGAAACGTCTACGCTGGTCATCGGGGCTCAGTTCGCAATTGGATCCATCACTGAAGGCAACTGCACTCCATTCAACGAGAATCCAGGTCGACGATGTGTCTGGGGACAGCACGGACGGAATGGGATACAAATATGACTGTCACGTGCCATACGGCAAAACAACCAGAAATGAGGGTCTGGGGTGCCATTTCAGTTTGCAGCAGGAGCCCTCTGGTTGTCATCTGCGGCTCTTTACAGTACAGCGGTACGTCCACTATATTCTAGGCTCATTTTCCTAGTCGCTCTTGGAAAGGGATCCTGTGCTTAGATTTCTGCAAGATACGTCCGGCACACAGCGAGAGTTCCGACTGCTTGTCTTCGTCCTTGCCAAACCTTTTATTGGCCAGAAATGTCGCCGGATCTTCTGGCTTTAGGAACTTGCTTATTCTATATAAGAAACAGAAGTAAATAATAATAGTTATGCTGTAACTGTTGGTTGGTAATATTTACTGACAAAATACAACCTAAAACTAGATTGCGTACTTACGGCTATCCTGTGTGGCCGTTTTTTAGTACGACTTAAAAAGAGAAAGATATTATTATTTGGTCAGCGATGCGTCGGTTCTCGATTGTGTTCAGGAGACGTACGGATTGACTACGCGAAGGCGTTTTCTTAATTGACCTTTTGAACCGGATTGTCTTCACGCAATCAGGATCTTCGATGCAAATACCTAAGGGACCTATTTGAACATAAAAATGTAAATGAAAGCGAATTAGTGGAATTTCGTAAGAGAAAGATTAACAGATCGGCAGTTGAACACATTAGTGGTCTCCCAAATACAATCGAGACACCGCGATAAAGAGCGAATCCGTAACAAAGCTCATATACAATTTGAACATCATTTTTGGTTAGTGAAAGGCAAATATAAGAAGAAAATTACTGCATCGTAAAATATTAATAGAGTTTGAACAAATTGGCTTTAAACTTCTAGACATTGACAAATACACAATAAATGCATGACTTACATCTGATATTTCTGTTGTACATGGCGCAGTCCAAGAACCGTTACTTTGTCAATCCGTTCCTTCTTAAAATTAATTGTCCTTGCGTGTGTGTAAGTACATTGTATCCTCACCCGAGGTACCGAACTATTTGTTCGTCGTTTTACATAGTTTTCACACAAAATAAAAATGCAACTTGTAGCAATGCTATGTAGTACGTCTTAACATGTCGGCGGCCAAAAGTACAAGGGATAATGAAGTACCTAGAAAATTTCTTAACAAAAGATAGATTGTTCTTTCTTCTGTTTCGCAGCTTCTTGCTATCAAGGGCTGCTGCAACTATTTTAAAAATCTGCACCCAGCGGGTCCTAGTGTTTATTTAGAGTATTAAGCACTGGACGCGCGTCTTGGTATAAGCGCACACTAAAAAAAAATATTTTGTCTCCATACTCTCGCGCTGTGATGCTTAATATTTTTACGAACTACAGCTCGTTGGCTGTCCCTTTCTTTTATGACAAATACCTCATATGCAAAGTATCTGAAATCCAGTAATATTTCAGCGTCTTTCCAAACAAGAATGTTTCGAGCATTATGGGCAGGGCCACCCTGCAATCTCGTGATTATGAAAAACCAGCGATATCCTTCAGGATAACATCCTAGAACTCTGTCAATAAATTCCAAGCCGAATAACTGCTTGCATAAGGGCCAGAGGTGGACCAACGTGTTACTGACATGCTCAGTTTGTGAAGCTCTTTCTTTAAAATAAACCATCCAATGTCGCCGAAACTGTAATTGTTTGTTTATCTGTTCATGAACATTACATCTTCCGATTTATGTCCCGTTCAGATAATTCCTCCATAGTTCATAGATCTTTCTTTCTTCGAGTTTATTAATATTTGTATAACAACATAATACTGTTATTAATAAGTGACTGATAAAAATTTACTTTTCAATCTGAAGGTCATCTTCTAATCCAGCTTTAGGCATTGGTTGTTACCTGCTGATAGAACTTCATGGTGGTCTTTAACTATGACATACACACCTCGAGTGGGGGGTCTCAGGCATCTGGATTTTGCAGCTAAAAAGGAGTGGGGAGGGGTTACCAATTTATTGCCTGTCCTGTCCGTTCCTGCCAGTTTGATAATTTTCCGACCTATCGTATCAGTTTTTGTATTTGGTGCCAAATTAATTATGCTTCAGTCACAACAGTGTGCAGGTCTAGAATGGAGAGTCAGTTGCCTAAGAGCAGTGGGGTGCCACGGCCTTCGGCCGAGAGCATCATGATGTTGACAAGAGATTGTCCAAGTGCGAAGTGGGTAGGAGGACGGCTGGTGAATCGTAGAGAGGAGTGCAGAGGGGATGGAGTGGAGGGCAACAGTGTGCAATTGTCTCAGCTCTAATCTGGTACCAGTGACTTTGGAGATAATAAGCTCAATTGCGTCAGCAGTAACCTGTCATTGGAAGTGCTGACGCAGCTATTTTGGCTACAACCGGCAGTGCTACCCTACTCAGATTGCTGGGCTATACACAGATCAGGTAAACGGAAACTCTAGGCTACAGACATGGATGGTACGATTGCCTGGAGTGAATCTAAAAGATAGAGTCGGGAATAATCACACTTGTTTGACGCAGAAAGTATTGAGAAAAAATTTCAAAAGAATCGCCTACGCAGGAAATGGCATGTCATGCGCTGTGAGTCACATGGTAAGACCATAACAGCTCT
Organism: Schistocerca americana; assembly: GCF_021461395.2. NCBI lineage: Eukaryota > Metazoa > Arthropoda > Insecta > Orthoptera > Acrididae > Schistocerca > Schistocerca americana. The sequence continues at coordinate 204,108,711 of NC_060125.1, read as the reverse complement.
TGACATATAATAACCGGAAAGAGGTCCTATATGTCCACCGAATACAATGATTGGAACCATTAGAAAAGACCTGAAAACAAAGGGACTGCCTCTGGAAATTACGCAGGATGGCATAACAGTGCTAGGAGGACCGAGCCCAAGAAACATGGGAAATAAAGCACACAAGAAAAGGAGGAACGGAAAATTTACTTGTTGTTGGAAATTTTACGCCCTTCGGATGCTGCTCACTCTCTTTGGGTGCTGCACTTTCTCTTCGCTGTTTTTTAATTTCCGTTTCTAAATCGTACACCTAAGAGGGTTCGCGTTAGGACGTAAACTTTCCCCATATGATTTTGTTAAATACTATTGTTGGTCAAGCGGAAGAGTATCGCTCTTTTTTACCTTTTTTAGGGTATCTCTGTGCGAACTGTTGAAAAATTCCCGATTCGAATTCCGTGTGGACTGCAAGCTGTTGTTTCGTTCTCATCGTTTCATTTTTTCCGTTTGTGTTGTATGTCCTCTGCTCATATTTTCAGCTTTTTTCTCCCGTAGGGTTTGGACTATGTAGGAAGATTTTGTTTTCTTTGAAACGATGTTTGTTTGTAGTGAAACTCATAGAGGCGCGGCTAACACATCTCCTGTCGGAGCGCACGGACTGTTTACTTTGCTACGGCATGAGATGATTTGATTCCTGTGTTTTGCCCTTTTTCAGTCTTTGGCGTGCAGAATTCTGTACGGCGATTGTTTCTGGTGGATAACTTGTCTTAAATAGCGCTACAATTTGGGAATGCGTGTGGCAGCTTTCCATACATTTTCGAAGTTTTAAATCAATGTAGTGTAACACAACAGCTGTATAGTTAGTTGGCACGTACACACGCGTATAAAATTGTTACATGAATCTCGTGCATAATTGACTAGCAAATATAGTTACTTAATTACACCACTTTTGAATTTTTGTTCTTAGGGATAGAAACTGTTCATAAATGTTTACGACCGTGTAAACGTCTACTTGTAGTTTTATTTGCGAGACGGTTTTGAATTTTTCTATCATCTAATCTGATTGCTAGAGAAAATGTTGGAGAAAGAGTTTATTCCATTCAATATTAATACATTAGCAGTGCCTCTTATACTCTCCATCTCAAAAGTACGTCGTGATCTGTGTGCTACACAGAGAAACTTGGTTCCCGAAGCCTGCCAATACTGTGCTCAGATTTACTTTCAAGATGGCTCGAGCTCTGATTGAAGGCGTCGCACCTTTATAAATGGTGACTGTTTATGTAACAATCGCTACGGCTAGAGACCACTCGTGTACCAAATAGGAGGAACGTTTGATTGTAACTACCCTACAGAATACGATCAAAGTTTGAAAACTACAGACTTCGTCCAGCCTCGGCAAATGGAGAAAAATGGGTTGGTTCTTCTTGAATTCGACGCCTTCACGGTTTAGCGGCTTATAGAGACACCAGTTCATTCATGGGCGATTCCTGAGAAAACGCGAAGAAACCGTTCTTCACCATATTTTCGACATCAGCAGAGGATATGTAAATAACTAACAGCAACAAGTTGCTCAAATTATAACGGTATATTCTCTAGGCTCTCATCTAGAATCGCAATGTTCGTGATTTCAAAGACGTTAGTCAGTTAACGATAAACACCCGAAAACCGTGGTCTTTGGGCGCCAAGAACAAGTAGTGGCTTCCACGACGGATATGAACAGAAAATGTCGGACATTTTTACTACACATTCCTGAAATCCTGATCTCGAACAGCCATGAAAGTTTTCTTGATATTCTTATCAGTTTTCGAAAAGAATGAGGTTTAAAGTTACTCTACTTGTACATGAAAAACACGCATGCTAAATCCGGTGTAAGGTGAAATATAAATGGCAAATAACCGCAACAAATTCTTCAAATTTCAGGAGCCATGCTGCGGCTCGCATTGGTGCCGTTGCTAGGTTGGAATCATTTGGTTGGTATTGTATTGTACTGGATGTTCACTGGGGACCTAGAAACGACGGAGAGGCTCCGTCCCCGCCTCAGCTGCATTGGTAAACAACCCCACGACTACTACTGCAGTCCACTTCACCCCTCCGCCGCCCCACACGGAACCCAGGGTTATTGTGCTGTTTGGCCCCCGGTGGACCCCCCTCCCCCTCCCCCCCAGGTAACGTCTCACACAAGACGAGTGTAACCCTTATGTTTGCGTGGTACAGTAATGGTGGTGTACGCGTATGTGGCGAACTTGTTTGCACAGCAATCACCGACATAGTGTAACTGAGGTGGAATAAGGGGAACCAGCCCGCACTCACCGAGGCAGCTGGAAAACCGCCTAAAAACCATGTTCAGACTGGCCGGTTCACTGGACCTCGACACAAATCCACTGGGCGGATTCGTGCCGGGGATCAGGCGCTCCCTCCCGCCTAGAAGGCCGTGATTTAGACCGCACGGCGAACTGGGCGGGCTTGGTTGGTGTTCTTACGTTTGTCGTCTTTTTCTTGTATTCATTGGGACCAGTCAGTTTGTAAGCACCGTCTGTGTCCAAGAGTGGCAGCAGCGGCGGTTATCGATATCTAATTACGGTGGTACTACCTCTGAGATAACGTTGTGGTGTTTCCGTGTGGTGTGAGCTGGGAATTCGATTGGGGACGGACGGGCAGCCAGGTCCGTGCAGCGCGAGAACACGCTAGGACGACTGGCGTCACATAATGCACTGCCGGAAGGAAGGCCTGTAGTCGCGAGGGGTACAACCTCCTTTTGAACGAGACCCAGGAAGTTTGAGTGGGGCTTAATTCAAGTAGTGAAACCTCCACCATTGTGAGATCTCATCTACTTGCGTGTTGCTGCTCGGAGTGTCGCCGAGACAAAGAACAGCGAGTGGAGCGTTTGGAGAAGGCAAACCTAATTAGTCTTCCTCCACTTCTTATTATTAATTGTTGCATTTTATATGTTATTATTTGTGAATTTCAACCAGTGGTTTATTCCTGCCTAGTGGCCCGTAACGCCCCAGTTACCTGCGTTGGAGCTTACTGTATGAACGGCAGTGTACCTTTCTTGGTTCAAATGGTTCAAACGGCTCTGAGCACTATGCGACTTAACCTCTGAGGTCATCAGTCGCCTAGAATTTAGAACTAATTATACCTAACTATCCTAAGGACATCACACACATCCATGCCCGAGGCAGGATTCGAACCTGCGACCGTAGCGGTCACGCTGTTCCAGACTGAGGCGCCTTTAACCGCACGGCCACAGCGGCTGGCGTACCTTTCTTCTCCTTGCCTCTGCTGTCTGGTAAGGCGTGTAGTTCGAAAGCTTCCTTGGTTTGTGGGCTGGGTGGCGTTTTTTTTATCTTCTTTTGTACTCTGATAGTAGTATTTCCTTTCTGCTTCCGGATGGTCTAAACACCGTAGTCTGAAGACGTAGCGCTGATAGCCGGTTCCGGCTTGGGTGTGTTATTCCATCGTTGCATTGGCCATCGGACGTTAGTTTGATTTGGCGAATGATTATTGGTCATGCGTTTAAACTGCCACATCTCGTGAAGTGAATGAAACTCTTGGCTGCCTGTCTCATCGCTTGCGAACTTTTGAGGGACTTTCCCAGGTCTATCTTTGGAGCAACGTCTGCGCCAACCCCCCACCTCCCTCCCCCCGCCCCTCTCCTTATTTTGGTCAGATTTGATGATTGTTTTTTTTTAATTTAATAACTGTAATTTCAAGTTTGAAGATGATTACTGATTCTTAAATGGATTGCTAGTCAGGCCTTCAGCCAGTTTTAAAATTATTACTACTGGGGCCTTCAGCCGAGAAATAGTTGAATCTGTTGTCATTAAGGCCTCCAGTCATGAGTGTTGCTTGTCTTAAAATTTTAATTAGACGATTGTATTCTAGCAGTGAGACTATGATGATTGTTCTTTTAAAAATACTTTCATTACTGTAATTGCAAGTTGAAGAAGCTTACTGTTTCTTAAAAGATTGCTATTGAGGCCTTCAGCGGTGAAACAGATTTTAAATTGTTACTATTGGGGCCTTCAGCCGAGAAACAGTTTGTTGTCATTAAGGCCTTCAGCCGTGGGTGTAACTTGTCTTAAAAATTTTAATTAGACTAGACCAGGAATCGAACCCTGGACGCCGTGATCCTTCAGGGTAGGAGTCTGGCCACTGTGGGAGTGGGCCAGGAGGCAGCTCGTCAGTGGAGAAGCACCAAGTAGAACCAGGGAGAACTGACACCAGCAGTTACTGTGGCGGTGAAATGCCAAACGTATTGTGGCTGCACTGTCGTCTGGCGCAGCCTTCTCATCCCTGTACGAACTGCCGGACTGCTGGTCACTCTGCTAAAGCAAATGGTGGTTTATGCTGGATTGCTGCCCACTTTTTGTGACAACCCGCTGTTTCCAGTCGCTACTGGGACACAAAATCTGCCGCCTGGAGTCGTGGAAAGGGCTTGGCTCGTTCTCTAGGAGCTCCGTCTTACTGCATCATTGTAATATTGCTGTGTTTGGCCTAGTCCGACTCGTAATGTACGAATAGCCTCGTTGCTGCAACCGGTATGCTGCCACCATATTGCCTACTGACTGCTGTCTGCTGCTGTGGCTGAACCGCTAGTTTCTGCAGTAACGCCCCAAAATAGCGGCGGCGCTACAAAATCGTCACGACAATCATATTATCGGTAGAATACCCGCTTCATTGTATTTTCGTTGATAAGTGTTGATATAGTAGTGAGTCTAACGTCTTTTGATAATTAAGAAATACTGTGTGTATCTGCTACCAGCTCAGACCTTGTTCAGCATACATGCGACAAAAAGCCGAGTAAGGTTTTATGAGGAGAGCCGAGTAAGATTTTACGAGACAAAATGGTTCACACATCTGAAGTCATCAGTCACCTAGACTAATTAAACCTAACTAACCGAAGAACATCACACACACCCATTCCCGAGGCAGGATTTGAACTTGCGACCGTAGCAGCAGCGCGGTTCCAGACTAAAGCGCCCAGAACCACTTGGCCACAACAGCGGCTTTACGAGACAGATGTTCTCGGTGTCATTGTTGGTTGACGTGGAGGAGGTCATTTTGTACGAGGTACCTCACTATGCTTCAAGCCCAACATGTGTTCTAACTTTCTGCATCAGTAGATGCAAAATATTTTGGACGTTTTCTTTTTTTTTATCACTCTCCTAACCTTCTTGTAAACGGGATTGGCCAATGCTTTCTACCAACTATTTGCCACAATTTTTGTTTGAGGGATTACGCTAAGCTATGTTAAAAGTGTGACTATCTTCTAATTCGAGCGCGCCCTTAGTCATGTGTATCACAACACCGCTGACACTGAACTCTAACTATTGATTTCTGCAGTGATGTGGCAGTACCCTTGTATCTCTCTCTGCAAAGGGATGTATGAATACAAACTAAGCATATTTTGTATTTAATTTGATACCCTTAATTTCAGCTCCTTTGTCATTCCTATTGTCTGGGCACTAACTTTGATGCCAATGAAATTTCTAGAGGCGAAAATGGATATAGGCGTAATGGAAAAACATTTGTAGTCCACAAGAGACCTTACGCTAAAACTGTAGCAATAACAATAACTTTGATAATGACCTCAATTCAGCGAAGAGAGAGTCCTCATGTTTCGTCATGTGTGCCATTTTCTGCCGAAGCCGCTCATTGGTGGATACACTCTATATACCTGTAATGTGGTGTGAGCGTATGACTTTTGGCTACTAACGAGAACGACCTCGGGCTCAGGCTCTATTCCCAGCTCAAATCTTCTAGAAAAACCAATTAGCTATGGGTGCAAAGACTTCCGGCATAAGAAGTCACCCTCGTCTGCATATAGCTTTGTCAAAGAAGGTGGGGGAGTGAACAGATGTTCAGAGACCTCTCTTCTTGCCCATAGTGTGGGAAACTGCTCCTCAAAAGGCGGAAGAATCTACAATTACCAACGGTGTGAGCATGCAGAAGGAAATGGAAAATACTGCATTACAGACATATTATCCACAGGACATGTAGGCTGTACTTGAAGGACATATCATCATGATCTCTCCATTGGGAAAATGTTCCGCATTAGCGCCCCATTCGAATCACCAGGAGAGGACTGCCAAAGCGGAGGAGTTCATCAGATAAATATTGAATGATCAATGGAAGGATAACAACCGAAGTGCGGGGATGCGTTATGTCGCAATTTGTAACGTGGTAGGAAAGCTAGAGAACCTTAAAGTAGAAATGCTAAGACTTAATACAAATTTCACGAGACATGTGTTTTCGGTTTCATTGTTGGTTGACGTGCAGGCGACAATTTGCACGAGGTACTTCACTAAGCTGCAAGCTGTAAATGCATCGTAATACTTTGAACTAGTGAATGCCTGTGAAGTGAAATGGAAAGCAGGCAGGGATTTCTCGTCAGTCGAATATAGCGGTGATTCTCAAACTGTGGGGCACGACCCCGAGGGGGGCGTGAATGGTGAGCTAGGGTGACGCGTTATGTTAAGAAAAATATATATATTCTCAGTAACAGACAATTAGGGGTATCGTTTGTCGAACAACTGACATGTCACTGATCTGGTTTTAGTTTCACCCGACGTTGGAGTTAACGGAAGACGTAGTCGACGACAGCGAAACCGCTGTCACATTTTCAGCATTGTTTGAAATGATCGGTCCTTAAACGCTACCTAGGGGCAAAGCCTACACATGCGACGTGAGTAGGCTTTGCTCCTAGGTGGCTTTGCTTCCTTCATTGTCGGTGGAATACCTTTGTCGCCTAGGCCATTTCTGTTTCCGTAAATATCCCTAGCAGTGCAAGGTTTGGCTCGTGTATCTCAACGCATCCTTATATAAACGAGCATAGTTATAGTCTTATAATTATAGATTTTGCGAGGAAGACTTGACTGCAGTATGAAGCGGTTCCGGACCAGTGACAAACATTAACACAGCAGTGGCCCGTCAACTGGCGGAGGGGAGGGAGATACTCCAGAGGCGAAAACATGGAGGTATGATGAAAACTATTTATTGTTAGGCTCCATAAAAATCACAATCAGTGATAAATAACGTCCGGAGACAGCAATTTGTTTAACGATTTTAGCTGCTGATAGCATGAAACCTAACAAGTTAAAAAGACATCTTGAAACGAAACATCCTGAATTAATGGGAAAACGAAAAAGATTTTTTTGGTCAGGAAGCTAAATGTTTTATTATCTACCCAGAAGAACTTTGCTAGAACGACGAATATGGTGTCTAAGGCCCTTTTATCATCTTACCAGATTTCTCACAAAATTGATAAATGCAAGGAACCACACATGGTTGCAGAAACCGGATTTACCAGCATCAATCTATAGTATCAACAATGTCTGACGACTCATTTGATCATCAGTTGAAAAGTATTCCTGTCTCTACTGACACAGTGCGTAGAAGAATTTTTGATATTTCTGACGATTAACTCGAGCAGTTAACCGATAAATTGCACAACAACTATTTTGCACTTCAAGTTCATGAAGCAACTCACATTCATAAAGATGCTGATTTCATTGCTTATGTTCGTTTCGTTAAAGAATGTAACAATCGAGAGGAATTTCTTTTCGGTGAGCCGATGCTGAAAACAGCGCAGCAGAAATCGTTTGTGACACGCTCAATACTTTCTTTAATCAAAACGATACTTCATGGAATAGGTGCTTTGGATTATGCACAGACGGAGTTCGCTCATTGTCTGGAATTAATGGTGGATTACAAGCGAAAGTTAACGCTGATGCTCCTAATGCTGTATGGACTCAGTGCATGAAACATCGGGAGGCTCTGGCTACTAAAGAACTAATTCCACCCCTTCATGAAGTTTGCAGAATCGGTTAAACAAACAATTAATATTGTTAAAGCAAAAATCTCTAAATTCGAGGCTTTGTAAAGTGTTATGTGAGGAGATGAATCCTGAACACACTCAGTTGCCTTTTTTAGTAATGCTGGATGGCTTTCAAGGTGTAAAGTATTGAAAACAATTTTTGAATTGAGGAATGAGGTATTCTGTTTTTTAAAGGAGAATAGTCACTCTTTGGCAGACTGTTTCAGCAACCGATATTTTTTTATTTAAAATGGCCTACCTTCTGAGATTTTTTGAGATTCTAAATATTCTTGCCACTTCACTTTAATCAGGCAACTGTACTATCTTGAAACAAAAAGGTGAAGGTGTTCATAAAGAAATTAGAGCTGTAGCAAAACCGATTGGAGAATGTCATATTAAATATATTCCTTACTATAGCGTCACTTTTAGGAGATACAGGTAATCCGATACTTCCAATGGAGATAAAGGCCTGCTTTCTTCATCATCTGGCAACATTAGAAGTTCACTTCGAGCAATATTTGATCAACAATTTTGATAAATTTAATAGGATTAAAAATCCATTTGTAAATGCTCCTGGACTACGATTTCAAAATACAGAAGAGAATGAACAAATTATTGAACTCGCTTGAGACAATTCACTGAAGAGTAAATTAAATAAAGCGTCTTTGTTGGAGTTTTGGATACATATTGGCAAGGATTTCGGAACGCTAAGCCTAAATGCAATGAACATCCTGATCCCTTTTGCAACAACATATTTCTGCGAGACAGAATTTTCAGTTTTCTCAACTATGAAGTCGAACGACCGTTCAAAGAAATATAAACAAAGATCTTCGAGAGGCTCTTTCTATTATTTCACAACATCTTGAGAAACCAAAAGCAAGTTCATGCATCACAATGAACTTTTTATTTAAATCTTTATTGCTCTTGTAATTCTTATTAGCTGAAAAGTAAATAACGTTCATTTCATAGTTTTTGGATAAATGAAAAAGTGATAAAAATAAAAATTTGTTGTAATGATTCATATTATTTTTACTTTCTGCTGGGTAAAATCTTTTTAGATAGAGTTTGGTAATCACAATAAGGAAAAAAATATAAAATATGACTATTTTTATCAATAACAATAGGCTGGGTGGGGGGGGGGCTGGGGGGGCTGATACTATTTTTCCTAGTGAAGGGGAGCCCCGAGGAAAAAATTTTGAGAACCAGTGACATATAGGGTACTGTCAACAGTAGCGGAAAATGAAACAATGGGAGTAGGATTCGTTACGAACAGGAACGTAGGATGGAGAGTGAGTTACCGTGAACAGTTCAGTGATAGATTTGTTGACATCATAATGGACAACGGACCAACGCCGACGTCGCAAGCAGATGATGAAGAGATATAGAAAGTATACGAGGATGTTGAATGGATACTTCACTATGTTAAGGGAGACGAAAATCTAAGGACTGGGGTATACGTGAAACTTTTTCCTCCGAGTCAGTTTGGGACTCGCAGAATTGTTTACACTAGGAACAAATTTCCACTTAATTGCTGCTGTCTAATAATTATTTGCGAGTATTTCCTGTAAGTGTCTGAGAATCCTGCGGTGGCAGAAGACAGAAGCGTTTACAAGCAGTAGGGCGAGAGTCTGTGAGAGCTCAGAGCTCACTCTCCGCGTGATTTTCCAGTCGTAGTGGTGTACGTGAAGGAAGACTTTGCGAGTTAAGAGAGACGGACTATAGCGACATCTTTAGCAGTTTTAGCAGCAGAGAAAAAACCTAAACGGCCTGGTTCGTGTTGGGTAAGTGGGGATTAGGCGCCGGGATGATTTTGGAGCATCGAAAAATCTCATTATAGAGCTTGTGATGGAACATCGAGAACAACATCGAAATTTTACGAGGATGACAGTGGTGGGTAAGTAATACAGTGTATACTCCGTATAATAGGACCCAAAAGTGCAAAGACAGACACTATTAACCATTAATCCATTAGTAATAAAGACAAACGACTTGTAACACCAAGATTTCTAACATCAGCTACGTTTATTCTTTTTAGTATTTCCTAAAGTAACAATTACGATGAAAATAAAATTACATCAGATGTCATACCCATATTCGTTAAAAGCCAAATGGGACCGATATCTGATTAACGAAGCATTTTCAGACATACATTTATTCGAATGTTCCTATTTGTACTGACTTGAGGAACCACTCGCATATTACTGAAGGTTTTTTCAACACCCGATTTAATAGTATACTAAATGAATGCCACGCCATAAAAATGATAAATACAACTGTCAAATGTTAGTTCCTGAGTTACAAAACGATTAGTTTGAAATATAACTTCACCTATTTCTCTATGCTAATCTCTATCATAAAGTTAATTTTGCTGCTCCATAGATTGTGGGTGTTCTTGTGAATTTCTTTTGTGGAGGTGTTGGAAACTGTGCCATTTCAGTCAACAGGCTTTGCTTCTTATCATGGTTCCTGTAATCCAGTAACGGTGCATTCCATAACGCTGGTCTTTCGTCCGCACAAACTATGTGCAGAACATCGACTTCAGCACATTTCCTGGCCGCTTTATTCACATTTTTCCGAATCATCGTTGACACTGACTTCGCCGTGCGTAGCCGCTGCGACGGTAGTTCCATCTGTGCTGACAATGCCGTTACGCGTTCATAGAGTGGTTAAAATCAGTGTATACGTGGAACGACGGATGACGCGTTAGTATCTAATTCATATTAACGCTCGATTGGGTCTCCTCGGTGACATCTTTCTTTGTTCATTAATTCTATATAATATATCTATGCTGCTTTTTTATGTTCCTTGCGGCAAAGCATTGTTCATGTCCATAATTTTGGAACGGAAGTGACTGCTCATGATATTGGTCTAGGAGGCGAAACCGGTGTTTTCTTCACTCAGAACCACGCCACGCCCACAAATTACTCCTCAAAACACGAATTTTTGTGATTATTTACATTCAATGTGTTCATGAGTACGATAATTATATATTGACAAGATGAGGTAATGTAAAAACTGAGAAAAACTTCACAAATCTTGCTCATAAACAGCTCTCCAGAGGGAGGCTGCCGCCACCAAGAGATGTCTAAATTGGCATTGCGTGACGTCTAACATATTGCCCCACTCTCGAACACTACCAGCGAGCTGACTCTGTATTGTGTAGTCACATATTCGGGAAAACACTCTGAGTTAGACATATTATTAAGCGTACACGGAGCTTAATAATTATGGTTGACTGGAATGCAGTTGTAGGGGAAAGAGTAAAAGAAAGTGTTGCGGAAAATTGTGGGCTTGGTATTAGGAATAAAAGAGCGGAAAGATTAACCGGGTTCTGCAAAAATATTACAGCTAGTATGTGTAACTAAGGAAAGGCCGGGAGATACCGAAGGATTCCACCTGGACTGCGTCACGGTCAGGCAGACGTTCTGAAATCAGGTATTGCACTACACGACTTACCAATGAGCATATGTAGACACATATTCAAATTTAGTGATAATGAAGAATTGCCTGAAGTTTAAGAGATTCGTCCGGAAGAATCAGTGTGAAGGGAAATTGGATACTCAGTAACTGAGGAATGATAAGCTGCGTTTGAAGTTCACAAAGGATGTAAGTACTGCGATAAGGAACAGCAGAACACGCAGTTCAGTTAAAAAACAGTGGAGATCAACAAGTAAAACCAGAGCTATAAAGGCAAGCATAGATTCTACGAAGCTAACTGCGAAGCAACCTTCGGTAACAGTAGATATACTGCAATTAATAGGCTAAATAATAATGTGTAAATATATTCAAGGAAAGACAAGGATACAGCAGTATAAAACAAGTAAATGATGGTTGTACTGACTGAATCAGGGTATAGGAAAGTCAAAACAAACTTTTGGAAAATTAAAAGCAACATTTACAGTGCAGCCGTTAAAAGCAGAGGAAAAATGGTGTAAGGGGAAAGAGTACATTCACGGTCTCAATGAAGAGGAAGATTTGTCTGATGATGTGATAGAAGAAGTAGTTAGAGTCGATATGAAAGAGATAGAGGATTCAATATTACAGTCTGAATCTAAAAGAGCAGAAGAAATAATGTGGAAAGGAGCGAGACACTGATCCAATGAGGAACAATGCGCAGCGTTTGAAGTTCGCTAGAGATTTGGATAGCACAGTAAGGTATATCAAAACACGCAGTAAAGTTGAAGACGAATGGTCGTCTCTAACAAGTACAGTTACAGATGTTGGAAGGACGAACATAAACATTGTGATCAATAGTATCCGGACATCTGGCTGAAAACGACTTACAAGTTCGTGACGCCCTCCATCGGTAATTTTGGAATTCAGTACGGTTTTGGTCCACCCTTAGCTTTGATGACAGCTCCCACTCTCTCAGGCATTCGTTCAATCAGGTGCTGGAGGCTTTCTTGAGGATTGACAGCCTTCTTCACGGAGTGTGGAGAGTTATAGATGTCGGTCGGTGAGGCCTGGCACGAAGTCGGCGTTCCAAAACATCGCAAAGGTGTTCTATAGGATTCAGATCAGGAGTCTGAGCAGGCCAGTCCATTACAGGGATAATATTGCCGTGTAAACACTCCGCCACAGGCCGTGCATTATGAACAGCTGCTCGATTTTGTTGAAAAATGCAATTGCCATCCCCGAATTATCCTTCAACTGTGGGAAGCACGAAGGTGCTTCAAATATCAATGTAGACCAATGCTGTGATAGTGCCACGCTAAACAACAAGGGGGGCAAGCCCCCTTCATGAATAACACGACCACACAACAACATGACCGCCTCCAAATTTTACAGTTGGCATTAGACACGCTGGCAGAAGACGTTCACCTGGCATTCGCCACACCCACACTCTGCCATCGGATCGCCACATTATGTACCGTGATTCGGCACTCCACACACCGTATTTTCACTGTTCAGTCGTGTAATGTTTACGGTTCTTACACCAAGCGAAACGTCATTTGGCATTTATCGGCGTGATGTGTAGCTTATGTGCTCGACCATGAAATCCAAGTTTTCTCACCTCCCGCCTTACTGTCATAGTACTTGCAGTGGATCCTGATGCAGTTTAGAATTCCTGTGTGTTGGTCTGGATAGATGTTTGCCTATTACGCATTACGACCCTCTTCAACTGTCAGCGGTCTCTGTCAGTCACCAAGCGAGGTCGGCCTGTACGATTTTGTGCTTTACGTGTCCCTTCACGTTTCCACTTCATTATTACATCGGAAACAATGGACCTAGGGATGTTTAAAAGTACGGAATTTTCGCGTACAGAAGTATGACTCAAGTGACCTCCAGTCACCTGATCACGTTCGAAGTCCGCGAGTTCCGCGGAGCGCTCCATTCTGCTCTCTCACAATGTCTGATGACTACTGATATGGAGTAGCAGGCAGTACGTGGCAGCACAATGCAGCTAATATGAAAAACGTATGTTTTGGGGGGTGCGCCGATACTTTTTATCACGTTGTGAATGTACGGAGAAGGTAACTGAGAAGAAACTTTGCCTAACAGAAGAAATACTTCAACCCATCGACGAAGACTGTCCAAGCAGAGACATGAATATAGTGATGTAAATCACTTAGGAATAAAATCACATGAAAGGAAGCCAAGGCGAAATAGCGTCAGGAAAAATCTGAAGATATCGAAAAAGTAATGAACATTGGAAGGACAGACTAAGTACATAATATAGTTAAAGCAACTTCGGTGAAATCAAAAAATAGAGAGGTAATATTAAGACTACTGTTGGAATCTAGCAGTTAAATGCAAAGAACGAACAGGTGGGAATAGTATCTAGAAGGCCTCTATGACGGTAAGAAGTTACCTGTCAATTTGATAGAGGAAGAAATTGGAGCAGGTTTGGAAGATATGAGGGGTGCAGTATTTAAATCTCAGTTTAAAAGTGTTTTGTAAGATTAAACACATAAGGGGTAGATAAATTTCCATCGGAATTCCAGATATCGCATGGGAAGTGTCAACCAAATCATTATTCAGATTAATGTGTCGCACCTAAGAGACTGCGGCATACATTCAGGCTTCCAGAAAAATGTCATCTATACAACTCTGAAGATAGTAAGGAGAGGTAAGTGCGAAAACCATCGCACAATGAACTTAAAAGCTCATTAATCAAAGTCTCTGAGATGAACGGTACTGAAATTTGAAGGCCCCATAAATGACGATCTGGTTTTCTTTAGCAAAGGTAAAGGCTCAATAGAGGCAGTTCTAACGTTGCGTTGAGAGATTCAAATGGTTCTGAGCACTATGGGACTTAACTGCTGAGGTCATCAGTCCCCTAGAACTTAGAACTAATTAAACCTAACTAACCTAAGGACGCCACACACATCCATGCCCGAGGCAGGATTCGAACCTGCGACCGTAGCGGTCGCGCGGTTCCAGACTGTAGCGCCTAGAACAGCTCGGCCACCCCGGCCGGCTGCGTTGAGAGAAATGAAGACTCAGTCGTAGGAATTGTTGACCTTGGGTAAGTTTTAGACAATGTAGAAAGTTCCAGACGTTCGAGATTCAGAGAAAATGAGGATTAAGCTGTAGGGAAAGGCGATAATATAAAACGTGTACAAGAATCAAGAGGGGACATATAGACCGAAAGACCAAGAACGAAAATTAAATGAGTGTAAGATAGGGGTGCCGTCTTTCACTCCTACTGTTCAATCTGTACATCGAAGAAGCAATCACGAAAAGAAACGAAAGTTCCAAGAGTGGGATTAATATTCAAGGTGACAGGATATCAATGATAAGATTCGCTAATGACATTAGCATCCTTAGCATGGGTGAAGAAGATTTACAGGATCTGTTGGATGGACTGAAATGTCAACAATATGGATTGAGAGTAAATTGAAGAAAGATGAAATGAGAGTAGCGAGAAACTTAACATCAAATTTGATAATCACGACGTAGACGCAGGTAAAGATTTCCCCTACCTTGGAAGCAAACGAACACAAGACGGTCGGAGGAAATAGAATCTAAAATGCAGACTGTCACAAGCAAAGAGAATTATCCCGGCTAAAAGAATTCTGCTAGTATCAAATTCTGCCTTGAGGAAGGAATTTCTGAGAAATCGGTTTCTCTTGTATTGTAATGAATCATGGACGTTCGGGGAACCGGAACGGTTTAAGATGTGATAGTGAAGAATGTTGAAAATTTATTAAACTGGTGATGTAAGGGATGAGAAGGTTCTCCACAGAACTGCCGTAAAAAGTAACATACCGAAAACATTGAGAAGAAGAAGAAGAAGGGACAGTATGATACACCTATTAAGACATTAAGAAATAGCTTACGTGATACTAGAGGGAGCTGTAGAGGGTAACCGCTGTAGAGGAAGAGAGGGATTTGGAATACATTCACCAAATAACTGAGGATGTAGGTTGCAAGTGGTACTTTGAGATGGAGGAGGTTGGCACAGGAGGGACATTCGTGGCTACCCACATCAAACCAGTCATAAGCACAATGATTAAAAAAAGAATGAAGCTGCTGCGATAGTGATTACTATGTTCTACGCTTTGTTCCAAAAACATCCAGACATTTTCTATGGCATTAAGATCAGTACATTTACTCTGTCAGTTGAGACGCATATGGTCCAAGCCTATTTGTAAAAATGATAATACACCGTGCAGCCCTGTGATATCAACTGTTGCTGCCTTAGAAGGCATACAGCGTGCTCATGATGATGTAGAAGAAAGAGAAATACTGCACCACCAAGAAGATTGAAATTAACATCCTAGTCCAAGTCCTCGGTTAACTGACTGAACCCCTAAACTTTGTAGACATCACGTTCCAAAAACAGGGAATTACTTGCCTCTTTATCCCATCTCATTATGCGTCATTATGCCAAATAATCGTCTAGCATTATTTGAAAAGAGGCAACATCGCACAAAACAACACTTCCTGTCGCTAATTGTAGACTTCATGCGTTGTTTTCAGCACCGACGTTCGTGCGGCTTTTTGAGCTTATCTCAGCAATTGAGTTTTATAAGTCACCGATTCCAAATGATCGTTTGATTTTGTTCTCTTCTAAATGCTCTTTCTGAATTGGAAACAGACTTGCATTCAGTGTCAGCAGAACAATTGCTGCCGGCTTTGACGCAGAATGTCAATCACGAAGCGTGAAGTCGTCTTCGATCCCTTTAGGCACCGTTTTTACGCTGTTTTACTTGCTGTGAGTGGCACAGCATTTCTTGTGAGCATGTTGGGAAGTCCAGACAGATACACCAATAAATTGGGCAACTCCGTTCAGTGGGCGGCAATGGACACTTTCAAAGAATTTAGCTCCACTCTGCGATCCTATCACGTCTCCACCAGGCCGATGAATCTTACTGCATTGTGTGTACAGGCAGATTCAGCTGCTCTTACGATAGGTTTTGTGCTACCTGCAACGCCTTCAAAAACCGCGCGAGATTTTCATACTCTCTTAATCGCTACACACCAACTAATAGTCTTGCAACAAAAATGAACAGGATGTGTTTGTGCGATATTTAACAAACGTTTCGGCCAATACGTTGAAGGCCAGTTTTGCAAGTTTTTCTTTAATAATCCGAAAAATATCGCCACTAGGGAAAATCTAAACCAGATGGTGCATTAAATTTCATACAAAAAGGTCCCGTTCATTTTCCTGTAGGACTAATAGTACGTATGAATAGAGCTAGAGAACATGCAAATCTTGTGTGTGTCATTTGAATGCGTTGTGGGTTACGTAAAACAGATAGCGACAGCTGAAATTCCCTGTATAACATAAGCTGCCACATACAGGCTACCTCAGTGACATGAACTACGTCAGTGGAGATGGCCAATTTTACATCATCAAGTGCGCTTCCAAGGGACCATTTACTCTTTTTAAGGGGGTGACTAATTTTATTTTCCGGTAAGGTTATGGTACTCTACAGACGACAATACTAAAGCCAGTGAGAGGACGTTTGTCTGGGCGACTCGAGGGGACACCTGCGGGGTACCACTACCGGCGGCCACCTTGCGAGCTTCCGCCGCCGCCGCCACAGGCGCTGGGGTGGGTGTCTAGCCGACGGCGGGTCCGCCGTTAGAACCGCAATGGGCCGCCGTTAGCCGCAATGGAGGCAGCCGTGCCGCCAACTTGGGCCATTGGGCCGCAGGCTGTACGACGCACGGCCGACCGTCTGGTCGCGGTCGGCCTTCGTCCTCCGTCCTCCGCCCTCCGCCCTCTCCCTAGCATTCTGCACCATTTGCAGCAGGCCGCCGGCGCGCCCGCAATATCGACCGTTAGACGCCAGTTCCGTGGGAATGTTGCCGCTGCGGCCGTAAGCTACACGCCCGCGTCTTGTACCCGGCTCATGTTCTTCCGTCCATTATTTCCTACCAATCTCTCACGTCACTTACTACCCTTCTCCGAAGTACAGTGTAAACGCTTCCGTGTCTCTGTCAGAGCTGTACTCCAACCACCCTCATTATCTACAGCCGTACACAGACGTAGAGCGGACTTGTGGCTGAACTTCTTTTGTGCTGGTGGTGCTCAACAGATCACAAGTAATCTGGAAAAAAAAATTCAAAATTGCCAAAAGCTATATGGCGAAATAATCTTACATTTACTAATTTTTCTGTCTTCAGGTCGTCTTTATCACAAAAATAGCTGAGCACGTGGTGTTGTCTAGGTATTTATTTATTCCAAGCTTCTATTAGTCCAACTACCCCTCCTCTTCCGTCTCCTTTTCTCTGTTCATCTCCTGGACCTCCTCTCTGTGCCCATCTTCTCCACCCCTAATTTCTGTCCATCTACTTCTGTGCCTCTCTGTGTCCATCTTTTCCTCATTTCCCTCTGTGAATCTGCTCCTCCCCATGCCCCCTCTGTCCATCTTCACGTTCCCTCTGTGTCCACTTCCTCGTCCCCCTCTAATTCCATCTCCATTTCCCCGTCCCTGTCGTCCTTGTCACACTCTCTCTCCATTTCCCCCTCCCCCCTTCCCTTGTTAGTTCCTCCCACTTCTGCCCAGTTCCTTCTCTCTCTTCTTTCCTCCTCTTTCCTTGCTATGTCCATCTCCTCCTCTTCCCTCTATCTGTCCATTTCCCCCTTCAATATCTCTATCCATATGCCCCTGGTCCTGTCTGACTCGTCCTATCTGTCCTACAACCTTTTGGTAGAGAACCTGTCGCCACAAAGTGACAATATAGTCACTGCTGATACAAATTCTTTAGATTCAACTTATGATATTGATACTGACTTCTCTACCGCATAATTCCTGTTGAATCGAAACGTAAAAAACAAGTAAGTAAGTACATAAACACAACTGGTTTTCGTCTGCTAATCTATCTTAACGTAACAGCCACCATTTGAACAGGTTGTATGTAATTTGGTAATTGTTTCTTTTGTCCGTGTCATACAGCCCTAAATGTTCTATGCAATTCGTCAAAAGAGGTAACAGATGTTTTGGAAATAGTCAAGGAATTTACTTCCGTCGTTCCTCAAATCTTCAAAGAGTGTATAAAACAAATGTATTTCCCCTCTTCTCTGGTTAATAGGGGTCCATCCAAAAAAGGCGATGTTTAACTCTTGTTCAGCAACGACATTGGAGCATCCACAAAGCAACAATTCGTTTACAGTTCATCTTCACGTGCATATTAAACACATTGAACAAATATCTACAATTGGTCTCGTCAAAAACCGTGCTATGTGAAAGCAACACAGTCACGGCCAAAAATCGTACGGTTTTTTTCCGTACGGTCAAAATAGTGAAATGTGAAAGAGACCTAACCATGGTACGAGGCAGTAGTTATTATTGACACTATTATAGTACATGACTTCACGCTTCAAGTTTACTGAAAGTTGCAATAACGTCATTAAATTGTATTTAATTCGAAACTTTTCATTCAATTCATAAAACGGACATATTGGCTAGTCGTTCCTGATTAATTATAAAGAGGAGATAATTTTTCATTGTTTCGTTTATAAAGTCTTCTCTCGAATGATGCGACTTGGACGTAAATGGTCAATCAATATGAGATTTTAAGTACTGTACAGGGAAATGTTTCATTGAAGTCCCATTTAACTATAAATTGAAGGATTTCCTGGGCTGTCCATCTGGATGCAACGTCCGTACCCGTGTCGGTGTGCACGTACATGGCTGCGATATTTCTTGCGGGACCTGCATCTTATCAAACTCGTCGTAAATTTCTAGGAAATTCTCCAGTGCTAAAGCCAGAGGATCATCGGAAGCTTCAGGAGTAAATTTTGTTTCAACAATTTGGAAAATTTTGGTGATTTCCTTCACGGCCTTTTGTCGTTGTGACATTACTTCCATAGTGCGTTCAAATATTGATCGACTAGCTGCTTCTTGAATCGATAATCCAGCTCTATGAGCAAGTTCACCCATTATTGTTTTATTTTCCCTTCTTCTTACTCGTCGGTCAATGTTAATGTTCATATCGCTGCTACGATTGCCAACTTTAATTTGAGCCAAAAATGGACAACTCATAAATGTACTATTACCATTATTATTATATTTTTGTTATTTTTATTATTATCATTCACAACAAATTTCACTATACGTACATTATAAATCTTACAACAAGAAGCGTGATTTATTTAAGACGTTTCTCACTGTTAATACTGCGATTCCAGCTATTCATAGGAGCCTCTAGATTCATTGATAGTTATATTTTGGAGTATACTTGTTTTCTGACTTCACAGCTTTAACAAGTTCTTTCCCGTTGTCGCATTTGACAAATTCAGCACATTTCATTTGGCAGTTAAATTTCACAGATAGTTACGCTCCCACCATTTCCACTTTCAGTCTGTTTCTTTCATTGTTCGAGATATTTGGTATCACAATCAAAATCCGGTCTACAAATGCATTGGACGGTATGACTATTAGCATATGTTGAACAACTTTCAGTAAATTGTGTGCTTTGCATCTCTTACAAAATGTCACCATTTGTTTGAAATGCTTGAGTCAGGTATGTCCTTAATGATTGGCAAGACGTCATTCAGAACACATATTCCCGAAAATAGTTCGTCATTGTTTATATATACACTCCTGGAAATTGAAATAAGAACACCGTGAATTCATTGTCCCAGGAAGGGGAAACTGTATTGACACATTCCTGGGGTCAGATACATCACATGATCACACTGACAGAACCACAGGCACATAGACACAGGCAACAGAGCATGCACAATGTCGGCACAAGTACAGTGTATATCCACCTTTCGCAGCAATGCAGGCTGCTATTCTCCCATGGAGACGATCGTAGAGATGCTGGATGTAGTCCTGTGGAACGGCTTGCCATGCCATTTCCACCTGGCGCCTCAGTTGGACCAGCGTTCGTGCTGGACGTGCAGACCGCGTGAGACGACGCTTCATCCAGTCCCAAACATGCTCAATGGGGGACAGATCCGGAGATCTTGCTGGCCAGGGTAGTTGACTTACACCTTCTAGAGCACGTTGGGTGGCACAGTATACATGCGGACGTGCATTGTCCTGTTGGAACAGCAAGTTCCCTTGCCAGTCTAGGAATGGTAGAACGATGGGTTCGATGACGGTTTGGATGTACCGTGCACTATTCAGTGTCCCCTCGACGATCACCAGTGGTGTACGGCCAGTGTAGGAGATCGCTCCCCACACCATGATGCCGGGTGTTGGCCCTGTGTGCCTCGGTCGTATGCAGTCCTCATTGTGGCGCTCACCTGCACGGCGCCGAACACGCATACGACCATCATTGGCACCAAGGCAGAAGCGACTCTCATCGCTGAAGACGACACGTCTCCATTCGTCCCTCCATTCACGCCTGTCGCGACACCACTGGAGGCGGGCTGCACGATGTTGGGGCGTTAGCGGAAGACGGCCTAACGGTGTGCGGGACCGTAGCCCAGCTTCATGGAGACGGTTGCGAATGGTCCTCGCCGATACCCCAGGAGCAACAGTGTCCCTAATTTGATGGGAAGTGGCGGTGCGGTCCCCTACGGCACTGCGTAGGATCCTACGGTCTTGGCGAGCATCCGTGCGTCGCTGCGGTCCGGTCCCTGGTCGACGGGCACGTGCACCTTCCGCCGACCACTGGCGACAACATCGATGTACTGTGGAGACCTCACGCCCCACGTGTTGAGCAATTCAGCGGTACGTCCACCCGGCCTCCCGCATGCCCACTATACGCCCTCGCTCAAAGTCCGTCAACTGCACATACGGTTCACGTCCACGCTGTCGCGGCATGCTACCAGTGTTAAAGAGTGCGATGGAGCTCCGTATGCCACGGCGAACTGGCTGACACTGACGGCGGCGGTGCACAAATGCTGCGCAGCTAGCGCCATTCGACGGCCAACACCGCGGTTCCTGGTGTGTCCGCTGTGCCGTGCGTGTGATCATTGCTTGTACAGCCCTCTCGCAGTGTCCGGAGCAAGTACGGTGGGTCTGACACACCGGTGTCAATGTGTTCTTTTTCCCATTTCCAGGAGTGTATGTTGAAAAATCTATAAATTTCATTATGTTCTCCATTTTAAGGGCTCTTTAAGATTTAATTGAAAGCTAAGCTTGAAAACTGGATCTTCATTGAAGTCATAGTACTTTTATAGATAATTTAGAATCCTAATTTAGACTTGCCGAGCTTCTTTGACAAATTGCTCTTGTTCGCATTGTAATAGCTTGAATCCGAAGATATTATTTGTCTGTCTATTAATAATTTCAGTACATAACTTCAGCAATATAGAACATATATGAGTTACCTGTACATAATCATGTTCAAGGCATTTTACGGTTGTTTTAAATAAATCCGTAACATTGTGGACAAAATAAATGTAAACCTCTGGGAGAGTTACTTCATCGTGCACTTCATTGTCTCTCCATGGGCTATGAATGTCAAAATAAATTTGGAAGTATTGTCTTCACCCTAGCTTAGAAAATAGGACTTCGGCAATGCCATTACTGGAGCAATCTGCCTACAGCAGAAAATCGAGTCAAAATGCATCTAGGAACATTATGAGATACCCTGAATGCAGGAACTTAGGAAGTTCTACAGCCCATTCCCTTTCATCGTGATAGAATAAATCTCATTAAATATCCTAACCACAAACGATTCAACGTCGTAGGACAGTAGTTTTAGCCCATATTTAAAAGTATTGTGTAGTAAATGGATTGACAAAAAAATGTGTGTGAAATCTTATGGGACTTAACTGCTGAGGTCATCAGTCCCTAATATTACTGACTACTTAAATTATCCTAAGGACAAACACACACACCCATGCCCGAGGGAGGACTCGAACCTCCTCCGAGACGAGCCGCACAGTCCATGACTGCAGCTCCCCAGACCGCTTGGCTAATCCCGCGCGGCAAATGGATTGACGGGTTTCTGCAATAAGATGTGGTGCTTCGAACCCTTTTTCAACTACACTAGAACAGATAAGTTATTCCCATAACTGACGGAACAGTGGTCCGTATCATAAGCAACTTAAATAGTTGGAATCTTGAGAGAGGCCTGTTTTAATAATGCTCCCGTTAACCTTCAGTGGCTACAGAAGTTGATGTTTCATGAGCGTCTTCGTAAAAATCTATAACAGCTGAATGCATTCCCATATATTGGTCGAATTACCGAATGGCAACTGGAAATAATTTCATATTTCCATTATTTGAAGCAGTCGAGAATGCAGATGTAACAAATTTTTCACAATTTGTTGCAGAGAATGTAGAGATAATACATTCTCTGCTATAGCTTCAGCTTTAGTCCGCCCAGAGTGAATTTAGGATGTTATATTCGAGTCTTGACACAAAAAGTGAAATAAGACATCATTCACACAGCCTTGTGAACGGTAATTATGATGACGATTCAATCTGTGATTCAGTTCCGTTGCTGCCATTTCCTCTGCCGGACTACTTCCCGCTAGCACGAAATACCTTTGAGCCGTGAAGTTTCTTATCAC
The DNA here is from genome assembly GCF_021461395.2 of Schistocerca americana. Taxonomy (NCBI): domain Eukaryota; kingdom Metazoa; phylum Arthropoda; class Insecta; order Orthoptera; family Acrididae; genus Schistocerca; species Schistocerca americana. The sequence continues at coordinate 204,086,041 of NC_060125.1, read as the reverse complement.
ATCTCGCTCCTTATCAATATGAATCTTGGTACTGGATCGATACTTTACCGCTCTCACTGAGTTATGTTGCATTGTAAAACTTGCACGGCATCTCTTACAATATCCAATATATTTATCCTGTTTCGAAAGCCACCCCAAAAGTCTGTTTCTTTCAGCCATTTTTCATTTAATTGACACTCATGGCGCCGTTTTTTACCTTGCTCCATTTGACAAGCTCACTATAATATGTTGTTGAATGCGTACACATATCACTCAGTCGCACAGAGCCGTTTTTAAACACCTCAGTTTTAAACAAAACAAATGTCGTGTGAGGTTCGCCTATGTAGCCACGACATAGTACTTCACTACATCAATCAGCCGCGCGAAACAATTGTTATACTTGCTGCGTTCGTTTGATCGACAGCGATATTTCTTTTAGAATTGAAAATTAAATTCCACCCGAACGCCCAATGATACCAACCGGCCGCCGTTGACACGCCCCACAGGCGTCACGCGATGCGGATATGGAGCGTCATGTGGTTAGCACACCGCTCTCCAGGCCCTATTTCTGTTTACGAGACTTCTCAATCAAGTAGCTCCTCACAACGGCTGAGGGTACCTCGCTTGCCAACAGCGCCAGGCAGATCGGATGGTCACCCATCCAAGTGCTAGCCTAGCCCGACTGTGCTTAAAATTCGGCATTCTGACGGGAACCGGTGATACCACTGCAAGGCCGTTGTCTCTTTTCAAATTAGAAGTTCTTTATTGCAAGCACCGAAAATAAAATGAAAATACGACATTTTCATGGTTTGTCTTATTTGTTCTTTCTTGCCTCTGAATAGTACACTGAAGCGCCAAAGAAACTGGTTTGGGCATGCGTAGTCAAATACAGAGAGATACAAACAGGAAGAATACGGGGCTGCGGTCGGCAAGCCGGCCGGTGTGACCGAGCGGTTCTAGGCGCTTCAGTCTGGAACTCCGCGACCGCTACAGTCGCAGGTTCGAATCCTGCTTCGGGCATGGATGTGTGTGATGTCCTTAGGTTAGTTAGGTTCAAGTAGTTCTAAGTTCTAGGGGACTGCTGACCTCAGATGTTAAGTCCCATAGTGCTCAGAGCCATTTGAATCATTTTTTTTTTTTTTATGTCGGCAAGCCCTATATAATACAACAAGTGTCTGGCGCTGTTGTCAAATCGGTTACGGCTGCTACAATGGCTGGATATCAAGATTTAAGTGGGTTTAAATGTGTTGTAGTCGGCACACGAGCGATGGGACACAGTATCTCCGAGATAGCGATGAAGTCTGGATTTTCCCGTATGACCTTTTCCCGTAATATACCGTAAAGCTAAGGAATCCAGTAAAACATCAAATTTCCGACACCGCTGCTACCGGGAAAAGAATCTGCAAGAACGGGACCAACGACGACTGAAGAGAATCGTTCAGCTTGAAAGAACTACAATCCTTCCGCAAATTGCTGCTGCCAGCCAGAGTGGTCGTGCGGGTCTAGGCGCTACAGTCTGGAACTGAGCGACCGCTACGGTCGCAGGTTCGAATCCTGCTTCGGGCATGGATGTGTGTGATGTCCTTTGCTTAGTTAGGTTTAATTAGTTCTAAGTTGTAGGCGACTGATGTATCGAGAGGGTGGGTGCGTACGGGTATGGAGACAACCTCATTTTTTGTAATTTTTGCAAATATTTTTTTACACGTCTGGTTCCGTAGGGCCAGATTGAGCAGCAAATCTCGAAGGTCATGAAACGTGTCAGTACATGAAATTACAAAATAAAAGTAATAACACAAAAGATTAAATGTTTATGAACACAAGAAAATCAAGCCATACGTTCAAGTAAACGTAATCAACAATATAACATAAGAATTACCTTAATTTTACGAGGAACTATTCAGAACAATAGAAGAAATGATCCATGAGGTAAATCTTCAGTTTCGATTTTAAAACTTGCTGATTACTGCTCAGATTTTTTAATTATTTTGGAAAATTATTGGAAATGGATGCAGCCGTATGCTGCACAATTTTTGCACAAGAGTTAAGCAAGTGCGATCCAAAAGCAGGTTGGATTTTTGTCGAGTGTTAACTGACTGAAAGCTGCTAATTCTTGGAATAAGCTGATATTGTTAACAAGAAACGATAGTATATAATGTGTATATAACGAGACGCCAATGTCAAATTACCCAGAATATTGAACAGGAGTCGAGAAGTTATTTCTACTTTCGTTCGAATAGTAAAAATGGCAGCATAATGTCTTTTAAGAAGATCCTGAACGTGGACTTTCCACGACAGTTTACTATCTATCTGAACACCTGGAAATTTGAACTGTTCTATTTCACTGATCATATGCGCATTCTGTGAAATTAAAACGTCGAGTTTTATTGAATTGTGTGTTAGAAACTGTAAAAAATTGAGTCTTACTGTGATTTAGCGTTAGTTTATTTTCTGCAAGCGATGATCTTAGGTCATGAACTGCACTATTTGAAACAGAGCCAGTGTTGCACACAACATGCTTTACTACCAAGGTAGTGCCATCAGCAAACGCAATATTTCAGAATTACCCGTATTGCTTGGGAGGATATCATTTTATATAAATAAGGAACTTTAGTGGCCCCCAAACGGAACATTGAGGCAGCCCCCATCTGACTGTAACCCACTCTGAAGCCCCATTACAGCCATTCTCAACAATGAATAATGATCCTCTGCAGTCTGTTATTAAAGTAGAACCAATTGTGAGCTACTCCCAATATTCCGTAATGGTCGAACTTCTAGAGCAATACTTTGTGATCTACACAATCAAACGCCTTAGTTAAATCATAAAACTACGCCTAGCGTTCGAAACTTTTTGTTTCATCCATCCACTACCTGGCATAGGAAAGAGAATATAGCATTGTCAATTGTTAAATAACTTATAAAGCCGATCTTTACTTTTGATAGCAAATTTTGTGATGTAAAATGATCAATTGTCCTTACATATACAGCCTATTCAATAACTTTAGCAAACATGATGGGATAGAAATATGTCTAAAACTGTCTACATTATCCATTTCGTCTGCTGCTGGTGGCCGAGCGGTTCTGGCGCTACAGTCTGGAACCGCGCGACCGCTACGGTCGCAGGTTCGAATCCTGCCTCGGGCATGGATGTGTGCGTTGCCCTTAGGTTAGTCAGGTTTAAGTACTTCTAAGTTCTAGGGGACTTATGACCTCAGCAGTTGAGTCCCATAGTGCTCAGAGCCATTTGAACCATTTTTTTATCCATTTCCCTCTTTTACTAGGTGGCTTTATAACAGAGTACTTTTACCTTTCAGGAAACTGACCGTTCTTAAAGAAAAATTAGAAATACGACTAAGTACAGGGCTCACATATCCTGCAGAGTACTTTAATATTCTGCTAGGCACTCTATCATATCCGTGAGTGTTCTTGGCCTTCAGTGATTTAATTATTAACCTAACGTCCCCTTTGTCCGTATCAAAGAGAGGTATTTCAGACATCAACCTCAGAAAGGCATTTGCAAAGGAAGTTATATGATTCCCTGTAGAAACTATTTTTTTTATTTAATTCACGGGCAATGCTCAGAAAATGATTGTTAAGTATATGAATACATAGACCATGCATATCAGCAGTGGACTGTGCAAGCTGGTGGAGGCTCTGTAATGGTGTAGTGCATGTGCAGTTGGAGTAACATGGGACCCCTGATACGTCTAGATTCTAGTCTGACAGGTGACACATAACAAAGCATCCTGTCTGATCACCTGTATCCATTCATAACCATTGTGCATTCCGACGGACTTGGACAATTCCAGCAGGACAATGCGACACCTCCTCACGTCCATAATTGATACAGAGTGACAATTCTGGACGTGCTCCAGGAACACTCTTCTGAGTTTAAACACTTCTGCGGGACACCTAACTTCCCATACACGAACATCATTGAGCATATTCGGGATGCCCTGCAACGTGCTGTTTAGAAGAGATCTCCAGCCCCTCGTACCCTTACGGATTTAAGGACCATCCTGCAGGTTTGGTTCGGTTTAGTTTTGCTTTAGGGAGCAAAAAACAACTGGGGTCATACACGCCGAAGTCCAAACTATAGAGCACGAAGACATAGAGGAGTTAAAAAACGACTATACGTCAGTCCCAATTAACATAGTGGAAGACTGCTAGAAACAGGCACCAGGAAAAAGGGCTAAAAAAAGATATCATACAGAAACGGAGGTCCTAAACTAAAAATTAAAAGGCCTTCGCCATATTGCTTTGGCGGATAAAAAGTAAAACGCGGTCGACAGCCCGCATGTCACTTACTAAAATGGCAGATCAATCAGACGGCATACTAAAGCGGGAACGCAAACGGTTAAAAAAAGGGTTTTCTGTCAGGAAGCGGAGGACAGTTCAAACTTGAGCGCAATGTGCACAAAGTGGTGGGGTAGCGTTCGTTAAAAAGGCAGTGCCCAAAACGCAGCCGTCTTCTCGGCGGGAGGGCCGAGTGGTTGCCGTGTAAGCCGCTGGGAGAGGCTTAATGGAGCTTATTCCCGTGAAGGGAGGACCACAAATGATGCCAAAGGGACACCACCTGCTGACAGATGGCAACACAGAGATCATCATAGGCAATGTAGGTACTCACAGGGTGAGATACAAGGACTGCTGCCTTGACAGCAGCGTCAGTAGCCGCATTTTCTGGCAGACCGACATGACCAGGAACGAACAGAGACATCACACCTGCTCCACAAAGAGCGAGCAAGTGATGGCTTCACTGGACCCTCTGTACTAAGGGATGGACGGTGTACAGCGCACAAAGACTTTGAATGGCGCTGAGTGACTCTGAGCAGAGGAAGAAGCTGTGTCGCCGGATGAACTTCATGGCCTGATACTTCGTGGCCTGATACAGGGCGAAGAGCTCGACTATAAATACTGAGCAATTTGCCAGAACCCGATATCGAAAGACACGGGTGCCAATGACGAAGACACCACGGTCAGACCAAGAGCCATCAGTGTATATGGTTCAAATGCCTCTGAGCACTATGGAACTTAACATCGGAGACCATCAGTCCTCTAGAACTTAGAACTACTTAAACCTAACTAACCTAAGGACATCACAAACATCCATGCCCGAGGCAGGATTTGAACCAGCGACCGTAGCGGTCACGCGGTTCCAGACTGTCGCGCCTAGAACCGCACGGCCACACCGGCCGGCATCAGTGTATACAAAGGTACTATTGCGAAGTTCCATGCGAAGGTCGTGAAACTGAAGGCGAGAGATCGAGGCTGGAGTAGTGTACTTAGAAAGCAAATGAAGGTCAAACTTATCTCGGGCCACTCTCTAAACCCCTGCTAAATGGTGGCCCAGTATGTTGGAGATAGCAATAGCGTCCACGATGGCATTGTCTGGTACTGTGAGACCGGAAATCGGGGAATGGATCTTGGTCCCAGAGAGCCGTCGATGGTTGCCCCACACCACAAGAAGAGGTAGAACTGTTAAAAGAACTAGTGAATTAAATTCAGCTTGCTCGTTTGCTACCGCGAAGAGCGCGTCTGTTTGTAATGACTGCAGTTAGCCATCATATGATGACAGTTAAACACGCGGAGAATACGTCTCCATGCGCGAATTGCGTCGCCGCATGTCACAGTTCACCAAAGGACTGTGACACGATGTGTTAAAGAGAATTGCTAGGAATGGAACGTTCTGCACAGTAAGGATAACTTTGATGAGATATTCCACCAGGTCATCACAACTGGGGAAATCTTGTTCTTCGAAGGTCGCCAGAGAGGAGTAAAGCTGACAATAATACTTAGTAAGCTGGCATTTGGGCGTGCACATGGACGGGGTTGGAGCCAGGAGACGGAGAGCACACGGGAAATGGTCGCTCGGGTAGGTGTCATAATGAATAGACCACTGAAGACGATGGGCAAGCTGGGCAGAGCAAAGGGATAGGGCCAAATGGGAATAGGTGGGCGAGGAGTCGGAAACGAAAGTGGGTGCTCCAGTGTTAAGGAAGATGAGGTTAAGTTGGTCAAGAAGGGCAGCCAAGTGGGCACCTCTCTGACAGGTCCTGGGAGAACCCCAAAGGGGATGAAGCACATTAAAGTCACGCAGTAGCAGAAATTGGGGAGGTAGCTGCCCAATAGGCTGAAGGAAGTCTGCCCTGGTGACATCGAATGACAGAGGGACATAAATGGTACAGCGGGAAAAGGCCAGGTGGGGAAGGGAAAGGTGAACAGCAACAGCTTGCAGGTGGGCAGTCAGGGAGATAGACTGGCTGTGAATATCGTCCCATATGAGCAGCATGATGCCCCTATTAGATGTAATGCTGACATCTGGGGGAAGGTCAAAAGTAACCGGTAAGTAATCTGAAAGCTCAAAGCGCAATTTCGTTTCCAGAAGGCAGAGTACAAGATGATGCTGCGGTGTAAAAGCAGCTGGAAAATCTTCTTTGTGGGACCTTCACCACGAACGTTCCGTCACAGGTCTGTCATGAGAAGGAAGATATGTAGGGGTGTCAACTTGACGGCCGCCGAGTGACAGCCGGTGTGGTGTCGCTACTAAGGTACCACGTCGTGACACTGTCGAAGAGGATCTTCGAGTTGGCGAAGGAGAAGAACGTTTCCCTTTAGTGGGCTTCTTCGAGCCTTTCCCGTTAGAGGAAGATTCGGGTGTTTTTTTGGCTGGAGGGACATAGGAAGTCTTCATGAGAATACTCCTTCTATCCTTTCCAGCGTGTTGCTCGTGATTAGCCGAGCGGTCTAAGGCGCTGCAGTCATTGACTGTGTAGCTGGTCCCGGCGGAGGTTCGAGTCCTCCCTCGGGCATGGGTGTGTGTGTTGTCCTTAGGATAATTTAGGTTAAGTAGTGTTTACGCTTTAGGGACGGATGACCTTAGCAGTTAAGTCCCATAAGATTTCACACACATTTGAACATTTCTACTGTTTGTGTAGCTGGTGGCTTCGCTCCTTGAGTCGAGAGTGTGACGAGTTGTAGCATAGCTGGACGGGGGGGGGGGGGGGGGGGGGGATGGCGCTGCTACCTTCACAGTGGGCGATTTCACAACCTCAGAGCTGAATTTTAGGTCGCATGTCTGCGTGTCTGCGTGGCCATGTCCTACATGGAGCGAGGGGTAAGAAGAACAGAACTATAGGTGTCAGTCAGGAGAACACAGGGTTTGCAACTAGCCAGTAACTTGCGAGCGACTGGGTAAGCCACTTTTTCCCTTAACCGGATCACTTGGACAACTCCCTCATCAAGATACACAGGACAATCCCGAAAGGAGGCGGCATGGCCACCATTGCAGTTGATACAGTGGGAGAAGGAGGCGGACAATCGGCCTCGTGTGCATCCCTACCAGAGTTTACAGATTTGGCTGAATGTCGATAAGACATTCTAGTGTGGCTGAAACGATGACACTGGTAGCAGAACATTGGGTTCGGAATGTACGATCGAACTATGATTATTTGATAGCCTGCTTTGATCTTGAATGGCAGTACCACTGTATCACAAGCGAGTAAAAGAGTGCGGGTGAGCACTTAGGAGGAACCTACCTATTTCATTTTAAATTACACCACGGAAAGAATTCAAAGTTCTATGGGCCTTGATACGAACAGGGTTGCATTGGAGAAGCGAGGCAGCAAGCAGTTGTTGTGTTTGAGAATCAGTAGTAGTCTCCAAAATCAAAGTTCCATTCCATAAACGAGAGCAGGACCGTACAGGGCCGGCTTTTGCACCAACACCTTTCTGAATAGTAAACGGATTTACTGTGGCGAAGGACTGATAGTCTACAGTACGTGAGACTACAAGGAACCATGGTGCAGTGGGAAGGGTCTCTGAATCATTACTATAACTACGTTTACGTTTTGTAGAAATTGATTGTGAAGATGACTGACTCATTGCGAGGAAATGACCCAAGATTGCCAGCGACTGATGACACGCTCCTTCAAATTGGGGTCCCCCTTCACAAGGGGGTGCATCGCCTTAGGTGATGGTTCGCACCTCACGTCACACTTCCCGAACACATGACAGAGGGACCAATGGGTAATTTGGGAAGGTTGCAAATCACCCCTCCCTGGTCCTGGCCTGTACCAGGGGTACGTGCGTACGCTACCTGTCGACCTGAGGCTGGGAATTACGCGCTGCCCGGTCACCTGTTACACGTTAGACTCATGGGCCGGCCTTCAGGAGCGTACAGGGAAGCTGAAGAAGAAGAGGAACCTCAAACGCAGTAGCGGTGGAACTAGAGGAGAAGGGAAAAAAAAGAAATGAAAAAGAAGCGAAAAACAAAGGTAAGACTGTTCTTACGTCAGCGACAGACAATGCAGAACAGCCTCAGGAACATCCCCAACACGTTCCCAAGGTGAGGGCAAAAAGAATTGCAAGAGGATAGACAAGCAGCACACTAGGGGAAAAAAAGGTTCAAAGGGTGGGGCCCTATGGTAGCCAAGCACGAATCCACCAAAAAGTGGTCTCCTGGGGGGCCGTCCTGCAGGACTCATGGTGACTATTCCCTCCAGCTCTACTTCAAACATTAGTCGAGTCCATGCCACGTTGTGTTGCGACAGTTCTGCTTCCTCGCGGGGGCCCCGCACCATTACAGGAAGGTATACTATTTCCTTTAGCTCTTGAGTGTATAACTGTGCAGAAGAAATAGACATAAAGTGATACTTTAACTTTGTGTTATTGCCCACGTGGAAGTGACACGCAGCTGTCATAAAATCAACACAGGCTGTTATTGGCGTTTCTTTCCTTGTTCGTTCTTATTAGAGCAACCTTAAAATTACTTGACGACAATGGACACCGCAGTATAACGAAAATACAAACACTCTTTAATCTCTTTGACACGGTTTCCCGAACAAATGAACGCGGCAACTTATATTAAACACACTGGAATTCGTTGTGACGAATACACAGTGCTCCCAACTTGGTACAAATAATTTAAACCAAGGAAAAAACAAACTAAAATGTTTAACCGACTGCACTTTCATTATTTAGGTAAAATCCGTGAAAAAAGTCTAGACCGCGATGGGTATTTTACACTACTGGCCATTAAAATTGCAACACCAAGAAGAAATGCAGATGATATCCCGGTATGCATTGAACAAATGTATTATACTAGAACTGACATGTGATTACATTTTCACGGAGTTTGGGTGCATAGATCCTGAGAAATCAGTAGACAGAACAACCACTTCTGGGCATAACAACGGCCATGATACGCCTGAGCATTGAGTCAAACAGAGGTTGGATGGCAGGTACAGCTGCCCATGCAGTTTCAACACGATACCACAGTTAATCAAGAGTAGTGACTGGCGTATTGTGATGAGCCAGCTGCTCAGCCACCATTGACCAGACGTTTTCAGTTGGTGAGAGATTTGGAGAATGTGCTGGCCAGGGCAGCAGTCAAACATATTCTGTATCCAGAAAGGCCCGTACAGCACTTGCATAATGCGGTCGTGCATTATCCTGCTGAAATGTAGGGTTTCGCAGGGATCGAACGAACGATATAGCCACGGGTTGTAACACATTGGAAATGTCCATTGTTGAAAGTGCCGTCAATGCGAACAAGAGGTGACCGAGACGCGTAACCAATGGCACCACGTACCATTACGCCGGGTCATACGCCAGTATGGCGATGACAAATACACGCTTCCAATGTGCGTTCACCGCCGTGACACGAAACACGGATGCGACCATCATGATGCTGTAAACAGAACCTGGATTCATCGGAAAAAATGATGTTTTGCCATTCATGTACCCGCGTTCGTCGTTGAGTACTCCATCGCAGGCGCCACTGTCTGTGATGCAACGTCAGGGGTAACCGCAGCCATGGTCTCCGAGCTGATACTCCATGCTGCTGCAAACGTCGTCGGACTGTTCGTGCAGATAGTTGTTGTCTTGCAAACGTCCCCATCCGTTGACTCAAGGTTCGAGACGTGGCTGCACGATCCGTTACAGCCATGGGGATAAGATGCCTGTCATCTCGACTGATAGCGATGCGAGGCCGTTGGGAACCAGCACGGCGTTCCCTATCACCCTACTAAACCCACCGATTACATATTCAGCTAATAGTCATTGGTTCTCGACCAACGTGAGCAGCAATGTCGCGATACGATAAACTGCAATCGCGATAGGCTACAATCCGACCGTTATCAAGGTCGGAAACGTAATGGTACGCGTTTCTCCTTCTTACACGAGACATCACAACGTTTCACCGGGCAACACTGGTCAACGGCTGTTTGTTTATGAGAAATCGGAAAGTTTATCCTCAGGTCAGCACGTTGTAAGTGTCGCCACCGGCGCCAACCTTGTGTGAATGCTCTGAAAAGCTAATCATTTGCATATCACAGCATCTCCGTTAAATTTCGCGTCTGTAGCATGTCACCTTCGTGGTTTAGCAATTTTAATGGCCAGTAGTGTATTAAAATAACCGGTTTCGGCCTAGGGCTAGGCCATCTTCAGGTGATAGTGCTGTCTGTAGATAGCGTAATTTTAGGCTGAACCCGGTTAATTTAATAAAATACCCATGGCGGTCTACATTGTTTTTCAATGATTTTGTGTAGATTACAAAATCGATGTTACCAAAAATGTTGCAAATAATTTCGTTTTTGGGCTTCGGTAACAATTTTTTTAAAAATGAAATTTGTAAATACAAATTTAGCTCAATTTAAGGGGGCCCAAAAACCTGATTTTTGAGAACCGGTCGGCACTTTAGAATGGACACCACTGTTTTTGTTTAAAAATCGGACTGCCTGGCTTACTAACTGGCAGTTATCAAATCTGGACAGTCCATTGCTCAGTACGAAAAGTACCAAATTGGTCTATAATTGTAGTTCGTTCCGTCACTAAAAAACCATACAAGTTCTGTAATCTGGCGGCTCCTTAATCCAAATCATTTTTAGAGACTGTAGGTATTGCTGGTTGCAAATGGTCAACGGAATAAGGATACACATAGCGTGTATCCATGGGACACATGGCCTGTAGACGGAAAAGTGTCTTAATGATCTTTCCATTGGCGAATGATTCTCGAATACTGCACCATTCGGAACTCCGGAAGGGGGCTGCTAATGGGGAGGAGACCAGAAGAGAAAGACTAAATAACAGACGAAAGAATAACGTTCTACGGTTGAGGTCGTGGAACGTCAGAAGCTTGAATGTGGTAGGGAATCTAAAAAATCTGAAAAGAGAAGTTCAGTGGCTCAATCTAGATATAAAATGGGCCAGTCAAGTGAAATGAATAGCGTACAAGAATTTCTGCTCAGATGAGTATAGGGTAATATAAACAGCAGCAGAAATTGGTGTAAGGGGAGTAGGAATCGTTATGAATAGGAAGGCAGGGCAGAGAGTTTGTTACTGTGAACAGCTCTGTGATTTGTTTATTATTACTAGAAACGACAAAGAACCAACACTGACAACGATAGTTCCGGTATGCATGCGGACGTGGCAAGCTGCAGATGAAGAGATAGAGAGAGTATGTGAGGATAATGAAAAGGTAATGCAATACGTGAAGGGAGATGAAAATCTAATAGTCATGGGGGACTGGAATGCAGTTGTAGCGGAAGAAGTAGAGCAAACGTTTACGGGACAATATGGGCATGGAACAAAGAATGAGAGAGAAGAAAGAGTGAGTGAGTTCTGTAACAAGTTTCAGCTTGTAATAGCGAATGCTCTGTTGAAGAATCAGAAGAGGAGGAGGTATAGTTGGAAATGGCCTGGTGATACAGAAAGATTAAGCTAGATTACGTAATGGTCAGACAGATATTGGATTTTAAGGTGTACCCAGGCTCAGATATATACTCAGATCACACTGTAGTAGCGATGAAATGTAGGCTGAAGTTTAAGAGATTGGTCAGGAGGAATCAACACGCAAAGACGTGGAATACGGAAGTACTAAGGAGAGACGAGATGCGCTTGAAGTTCTCTAAGGTTGTACATACATCAATAGGAAATTGCTCAGTAGGCCGTACATTTGAAGAGAAATGGACATATCTAATTAGGACATTCACAGAGGTTGGAAAGGAAAACATAGACAGAAAGAAGGTAACTGCGAAGAAACCATGGGTAACCGAAGATATACTTCTGTAGATTGATGAAAGAAGGAAGAGCAAAAATTGTTCAGGGAAATTCAGGAATACAAAAACACAAATCTTTGAGAAATGATATAAGTAGGGAGTGGAGAGAAGCGAAGAAGAAATGGCTACATGAAAAATGTGAAGAAATCGAAAAAGAAATGATTGTCGAAAGACCAGAGTCAGCTCACACGTAAGTCAAAAGGCCTATGGTGAAATGAAAGGAAAGTATGCTAACATCAAGAGTGTAGCTGGAATCCCACTGTCAAATGCAGAGGAGAGAGCGGACACGAGGAAAGAGGACACTGGGGTCTCTATGAGGCGGAAGATTTGTCGGATGTGACAGAAGAGGAAACTGGAGTCGATCTAGAAGAGATAGGGGATCCAGTATTAGAATCAGAATTTAAGAGAGCTTTGGAGGACTTAAGACCAAATAAGGCAGAAGGAACAGATAGCATTCCATCAGAATTTCTAAAGTCTTTGGGCAAGTGGCATCAAAACGACTTTTCACATTGGTGTGTAGAATGTATGAGTCTGGCGACATACCATCTGATTTTCGGATAAATATCATCCACTCAGTTCCAAAGATTGCAAGAGCTGACAAGTGCGAGAATCATCGCACAATTTGCTTAACAGCTCATACACCCATGTTTCTGGCAACAGTAATATACAGAAAAACTGAAACCAATCTTGAGGATCTATTTGGTGACGAACCGCTTGGCTTCAGGAAAGGTAAAGGCACGAGAGAGGCAATCCTGACGTTGCGGTTGATAGTGAAAGCAAGACTAAAGAAGAATCAAGAGACGTTCATAGAATCTGTCGTCCTGGGAAAAGCATTAAACATTTTAAAATCCAGCAAAATGTTGGAAATTCTGAGAAAAATAGGGGTCAGCTATACGAGACACGTGTAATACACAATATGTACAAGTCAAGAGGGTATAATAATAGTGGACGACCAAGAGCGAAGTGCTTGAATTTAAATATATGTAAGACAGCTATGTAGTCTCTCGCCAACTCTTTTCAGTCTGTGCATCGAAGAAGCAATGATGGAAATTAAATAAAGGCTAAGGGGTGGAGTTGAAATTCAAGGTGAAAGGATGTCAATGATACCATTCGCTGATGACATTGCTATCCTGAGTGAAAATGAAGATGAATTACATGTTCTGCTGAAGGATGAAACATCTGGTGAGTACAGAATACAGAATGAGAGTAAATCTAACAAAGACCAAAGTAATGAGAAGTACCAGAACAGCGAGAAACTCAACATCAGGACTGGTCATCACGAAGTAGGTGAAGTTAAGGAATTCTACAACCTAGGCAGCAAAATAACCATTTATAGATGGACCAAGGAAGACATCAGAAGAATACTTGCATTGGCAAAAAGAGCGTTCCTGATCAAGAGAATTTTATTAATACCAAACACAGAAATTTTGAGGAAGAAATTTCTGAGAATGTACGTTTGGAGCACACAATTGTATGGTAGTGAAACATGGACTGTGGGAGAACAGGAACAGAAAACAATGGAAGCATTTCAGATGTGGAGCTACAGACGGGTGTTGAAAATTACGTGGATTGATAAGGTTATGTATGAGGAGATTTTGCGCAGAATCGGAGTGGAAAGAAATATGTGCAAAACACTGAGAGGGTGAAGGAACAGGATGGTAGGACATCCGCTAAGACATCAGCGAATGACTGGCGTGGAACAGGAGGGAGCTGTAGAGGGCAGAAACTGTAGAGGAAGACAGGGACTGGAATAATCCAGCAAATAATGAACGATTTAGGTTACAAGTGCTTCTCTGGGATGTACAGTTTCGCACAGAAGAGAAATATGAGGCGGGCTGCATACAACTAGTCCGAAGGCTGTTGACTAAAAATAATATATTTTTGGGCTAAATCTACTTCTTCTAATAACGTGTGCCAGAAGTTCATGAAAGAAGGTAAAACCACATCCATCTGAAAGAAGCAGGCTTGCTTCAGATCTAGTAACAAGACTTGCTTTGGATTGATCTTGCATGTCTTCCAGTGAACTGTTTTCTTTTATGACGTTAACTGAATTGTAATGAGTACTCCAGCTAGTATGAGACAGCCGTTTCAAACATATGCTAGTTTCCTCTAGAAGTAATTCCCTCCTACACTATGTGTTCCGCACATCCCCAAGGACATACGTTTCTCTTATTAGGTGCATTGTGCTGCCACCTACTGCCTGCTACTCCATATCAGCAACCTCAGTAGTCATTAGACATCGTGAGAGAGCAGAACAGAGCGCTCCGCGGGACTCACGGACTTCGAACGTGGTCAGGTGATTTGGTGTCACTTGGGTCATACGTCTGTACGCGAGATTTCCACATTCTTAAACATCCCTAGGTCCACTTTTTCCGATGTGATAGTGAAGTGTGGTGTCACCGCCAGACACCACACTTGCTAGGTGGTAGCTTTAAATCGGCCGCGGTCCATTAGTATACGTCGAACCCGCGTGTCGCCACTGTCAGTGATTGCAGACCGAGCGCCGCCACACGGCAGGTCTAGAGAGACTTACTAGCACTCGCCTCAGTTTATAGCCGACTTTGCTAGCGATGCTACACTGACAAATACGCTCTCATTTGCCGAGACGATAGTTAGCATAGCCTTCAGCTACGTCATTTGCTACGACCTAGCAAGCGCCATTACCAGTTTATATTGAGATTAATAATTATGTATCATAAAGAGCGATGTTCTCCAATTATGGATTAAAGTTAAGTATTCTACCAGTTACCTCCTATTTTGCTAGTCTTATTTCTCTGACCTGTTCCAGACATCACGCCAGCCTGCGTGAGCTTAAACGCGTGCCTTTCGGCTACCGGTCATAGTGGATTGGCTGTCTGGCCAGTCCACTACAAAGTGGAAGCATGAAGGGTCACGTACAGCACAAAAGCATACAGGCCGACCTCGTCTGTTGACTGACAGAGAACGGAGACAGTTGAAGAGGATCGTAAAGTGTAACAGGCAGAGATCTATCCAGACCATCACACAGGAATTCCAAACTGCATCAGAATCCACTGCAAGCACTAGACAGTTAGGCGGTTTAACGTCTCCTCACAAAAAAATTGTTATTTAGAGTGCTGGAAAACCTCACTAAAGTGACACACAATATTTTTAGCGCATCGCCATCTGACTTTCAATAATCCCTACAAAAGCATGGCCCTGACTAACAATAACCTAAACCTTTCATGAATCGCTTACCTCACAAAAATCTTTGTTACTCGAAGTTCTGCAATACAGCGAGCGCCAGTGCTGCCAGCTAAATAAAACATTTTAACTACTTAAGGCACTAACTACTGATAGGCATAGTTAGCAAATGAAAGATTTTGATAGAGAAGAAACAATGTATTTCTCTTAATAGCGTTCAAAAGTGATAATATGTATGTATAATTTGTGACATCCAGTTTGGAAAATTTCCTTTTTCTGACGGACACCCGTCCAGCTCATCTGCTCAAATTACATCTCAAAACTCTGGTTTCTCTTTCCCCACACCCACCACTGCTGGCGGCGCACGTCCAACTGCGCAACGCTATGCGCTGTCCACATCAAACTGCCCAACACTACAATGGCGAATATTCCAACAATGCCAACCAGCCACAGACTGCACACAGCACAGTCAGTGATTTTGATACAGAGTGCTACGTGGCGTTACCAACATAAAAACCTAAACAGCCTACTTAAAGTAGGAGGTAAGACAACGAATTTCATGTTCGAGAGGCTGCTCATGAGCCACTCAACACGCTGGTAAATGCTAAACGACGCCTCGCCTGGTGTAAGGAGCGTAAATATTGGACGATTGAACAGTGGAAAAACATTGTGTGGGGTAACGAATTACACTACACCATGTGGCGGTCCGATGGCAGGGTGTGGGTATTGCGAATGCCCGGTGAACGTCATCTGCCAGCCTATGTAGTGCCAACTGTAAAATTCGGAGGCGGAGGTGTTATGGTACGGTCGTGTTTTCTTGAATGGGGATTGCACCTCTTGTTGTTTTGCGTGGCACTATCACAGCACCGGTCTACATTGATGTTTTAAGAACCTACTTGCTTCCCACTGTTGAAGAGCAATTCGGGGATGGCAACTGCATCGCTGAACACGATGGAGCACCTGTTTATAATGCACAGCCTGTGGCGTGGTTACACCACAATAACATCCCTGTAATGCACTGGGTTGCTCAGATTCCTGACCTGAATCCTATAGAACCCTTGGGGATGTTTTGGAACGCCGACTTCGTGCCAGGCCTCACCAACCGACATGGTGCACCACTCCATGAAGAATGGGCTGCCATTGCCCAAGAAACCTTGCAGCAACTGAGTGCTGCGAGAGTGGTCATTAAGGCTAAGGATGTGTCAGTACCATACTGAACTCCAGCATTACCGATAGAGAGCGGCACGAACTTGTAAGTTATGTATAGCCAGGTATCCGGGTTCTTTTAATCACATAGTGCATATGCAGAAGACGAAAAAAAATGAGTGTAATTTCTCTACAGGTCCAAAACAGGTGACGATAGAGGAAACACAAGAGATTATTAAGTCCGCAAATATTTTAGGAATGATTAGCACAGTGACTAAACGGAGCTTTCGGCTCAACCCTGTGGGTTTGTACAGGGGCAGTACCGCCCACCGATAGGCTTTGACAAGGTCAGCAAGTGAGAAGAGAGGGGTGAGTGGGGGGAGGCGTTGGCGGTCATTTGCCATCCCCTTGCCAGTATTCGTAAAACCACGATGGAAAGGTATAGTAATATCAAAAGTTACTGGATTAAGACCTAGGCCATCGAATTACCGTTCGGAAAGTGTGTTACGTTCACAAATAGTTGAAACCTTCGTGTTGTTTATTTATAAATCGCGATTTTGTCTGAACTCTTATCTTTGAAAAAAAGGGTGGTGCTGGTGAATAGCTTTTCCTTCGAAAACGGGGAAATGGGCCGCAAAAGGTTTAGAACCTATGACTTAACCGAACGGTTATTCGCTCCTTCGTGTGATCGTCACCCTGCTAGAATCTTGAACCGCCCCCCCCCCACCCCCTCCCTACGTAACAATGGCCAGTTGACGACCATAACAATGAATGGAAAATCCAGGATGGAATTTAAGTATACAGTAGACAGGCTAGTTGCTACTCACCTTATAGCGGAGATGCTGAACCGCAGGGAGGCACAACAAAAAGACTGTTATACAATTAGCTTTCGGCCATCTAGGCCTTTGTCAAAATTAGACACATACAGGTGCACCCACACAGTCTGGCTCCAGCTACCAGACTGTGGTCATGTGTGTGTGAGTCGTGTTTGCGCGAGTGTGTGAGTCTTTGTATGTTTTCTAATTTTTACGAACTCGTTGTTGGCAGAAAAGTAATTGTGTGACAGCCTTTTTGTTATGCCTTTTTGCGACGCAGCGTCTCCGCTGTATAGTAAGTATCAACTGTCCTTTTCATGATATAGCGTCAATAGCAATGCTGAGTTGCCGACATTAGTAACAGTATACGCCCTATAACGTTCACTTGGGTCTACGCCTAGAGTAAACTTGCAATATGATTTGCCTAAATGTAATCTTCTTGTCCTTTCAGTGAGAGTAAAATATGGAATTAGTAAAAGATTAGAGGAATGTGAAACTGATGACGAGACTGGGCACTGCTGGAAAGCTTTGCGAAGAAAAAATCTTGCTTCACGTCGCGAATCAGCAGCATCTGGTCCTAAAAGAAGCAAGCATCGTACAAGTGCTATAGCTTGTGCTAATAATACTGGTAGCCACCGACTGCCTATGCTGGTAATTGCTGAGAAGACACGTTTTGCAAGCAGATTAATACGTCTGTCATGCCTATTACTTCTACCCCTCAAAACAATACCTGGTGGGGCAGTACAATTTTCGCACAATGGTTTATGGAAGTTTTTGATCCCCTGTAAAAGTTCACTGTTAAAGAATGGAAAACGGGAGAAAAGATTTACATGGCAACGCCCCAACTCATCGATCGTGTGCTATCTTAAACTGGAATGAGGAGTTCATATGATATTACACAAAAGAACTGCTATGTAAGTAATTGTTAAAAAGAAAAAAGAAGCGAGAACAAAGTCTGTTAATAATCATAAAAATATTAATTTTGCAAGATGCGTGCTACATGACTGCTGTAGTAAGGGATGGTGTTAAGTAACAGAATTTGAGAAAGTTTGGAATTAAATTTATGGTATGGCGATAAGTTGCTAAAGAATAATCGTAATGACGAACAGAATGATATGTCCGAAATGCTCAGTACGCTAAGAGAACGCAACTACCATGAGTGTGATGAAGAAGACGTTGTAGCATCGATTAATATTGACAATGCGGATTCAGGGCAACGCATTATGCAGTATACCGAATCTGTAACCCTCGTCACTGATAAAGTTGACGCCGCCAGCATCTCGGAAACTAATGGTTCAGAAAATGAACATGAAGATATACCGGCTGCTTATGAAGCATTTACATGTTTAAACACTGCTTTGCGATGATTTGCGGGTCAAAATGGAAGTGGACAGTATCAGATTTTTGCCCTGAAAGAATGTGCGTGCTTTATCTGCTCGTAACTGAGTAGGCCAGCCTAGACGGCCACAAATTAAGAATTTTTCAGTGTTAATTTAATACACAAGTTCTGTGCGCGTTAAATTCACATGCATTACAATTTTTTGTATACTAGGGTGTACTACACTCCTGGAAATTGAAATAAGAACACCGTGAATTCATTGTCCCAGGAAGGGGAAACTTTATTGACACATTCCTGGGGTCAGATACATCACATGATTACACTGACATAACCACAGGCACATAGACACAGGCAACAGAGCATGCACAATGTCGGCACTAGTACAGTGTATACCCACCTTTCGCAGCAATGCAGGCTGCTATTCTCCCATGGAGACGATCGTAGAGATGCTGGATGTAGTCCTGTGGAACGGCTTGCCATGCCATTTCCATCTGGCGCCTCAGTTGGACCAGCGTTCGTGCTGGACGTGCAGACCGCGTGAGACGACGCTTCATCCAGTCCCAAACATGCTCAATGGGGGACAGATCCGGAGATCTTGCTGGCCAGGGTAGTTGACTTACACCTTCTAGAGCACGTTGGGTGGCACGGGATACATGCGGACGTGCATTGTCCTGTTGGAACAGCAAGTTCCCTTGCCGGTCTAGGAATGGTAGAACGATGGGTTCGATGACGGTTTGGATGTACCGTGCACTATTCAGTGTCCCCTCGACGATTACCAGTGGTGTACGGCCAGTGTAGGAGATCGCTCCCCACACCATGATGCCGGGTGTTGGCCCTGTGTGCCTCGGTCGTATGCAGTCCTGATTGTGGCGCTCACCTGCACGGCGCCAAACACGCATACGACCATCATTGGCACCAAGGCAGAAGCGACTCTCATCGCTGAAGACGACACGTCTCCATTCGTCCCTCCATTCACGCCTGTCGCGACACCACTGGAGGCGGGCTGCACGATGTTGGGGCGTGAGCGGAAGACGGCCTAACGGTGTGCGGGACCGTAGCCCAGCTTCATGGAGACGGTTGCGAATGGTCCTCGCCGATACCCCAGGAGCAACAGTGTCCCTAATTTGCTGGGAAGTGGCGGTGCGGTCCCCTACGGCACTGCGTAGGATCCTACGCAGTGCATCCGTGCGTCGCTGCGGTCCGGTCCCAGGTCGACGGGCACGTGCACCTTCCGCCGACCACTGGCGACAACATCGATGTACTGTGGAGACCTCACGCCCCACGTGTTGAGCAATTCGGCGGTACGTCCACCCGGCCTCCCGCATGCCCACTATACGCCCTCGCTCAAAGTCCGTCAATTGCACATACGGTTCACGTCCACGCTGTCGCGGCATGCTACTAGTGTTAAAGACTGCGATGGAGCTCCGTATGCCACGGCAAACTGGCTGACACTGACGGCGGCGGTGCACAAATGCTGCGCAGCCCTCTCGCAGTGTCCGGAGCAAGTGTGGTGGGTCTGACACACCGGTGTCAATGTGTTCTTTTTTCCATTTCCAGGAGTGTATATGCATTCCCATTACACCTGCCTTTGCATTAACGAGACAGAATCTCATCATTACAAATATATGTACTTTTTGTTGGTACATAAAATGGTACAGTTAGATTACCTAAATAAAATGATTTTCCGATCAAACAAGCATGTCCACAAACTACGTGGGATTATCAACGCTGTAGTATCTGTTTGTAAGCACCATTTGTAAAACATTTTCGATATTACACCATTGTGTTACTTCCTGTAAAACAGTGTAAAGAAATAACCTAATGTTTACAAAATATTATAGAATTTAGAGTGTACACGCCTTTCAGATCTTGACAGTATGTACCAGAAAATTTCGGGATATGTTGTTGTTGTTGTTGTGGTCTTCAGTCCTGAGACTGGTTTGATGCAGCTCTCCATGCTACCCTATCCTGTGCAAGTTTCTTCATCTCCCAGTACCTACTGCAACCTACATCCTTCTGAATCTGCTTAGTGTATTCATCTCCCGGTCTCCCTCTACGATTTTTACCCTCCACGCTGCCCTCCAGTGCTAAAATTTGTGATGCCTTGATGCCTCAGAACATGTCCTACCAACCGGTCTCTTCTTCTCGTCAAGTTGGGCCACAAATTCCTCTTCTCCCCAGTTCTATTCAACACCTCCTCATTAGTTATGTGATCTACCCATCTAATCTTCAGCATTATTCTGTAGCACCACATTTCGAAAGCTTCTATTATCATCCTGTCCAAATTAATTATCGTCCATGTTTCACTTCCATACATGACTACACCCCATACAAATACTTTCAGTATCGACTTCCTGACACTTAAATCTATACTCGATGTAAACAAATTTCTCTTCTTCAGAAACGCATTCCTTGCCATTCCCAGTGTACATTTTATATCTTCTCTACTTCGATCATCATCAGTTATTTTGCTCCCAAAATAGCAAAACTCCTTTACTACTTTATGTGTCTCATTTCCTAATCTAATTCCCTCAGCATCACCCGATTTAATTCGACTACATTCCATTATCCTCGTTTTGCTTTTGTTGATGTTCATCTTATATCCTCCTTTCATGACACTGTCCATTCCATTCAACTGCTCTTCCAAGTCCTTTGCTGTCTCTAACAGAATTACAATGTCATCGGCGAACCTCAACGTTTTTATTTCTTCTCCATGGATTTTAATACCAACTCCGAATTTTTCCTTTGTCTCCTTTATTGCTTGCTCAATATACAGATTGAATAACATTGGAGAGAGGCTACAACCGTGTCTCACTCCCTTCCCAAGCACTGCTTCGCTTTCATACTCCTCGACTCTTATATCCGCCATCTGGTTTCTGTACAAATTGTAAATAGCCATTCGTTGCCTGTATTTTACCCCTGCCACCTTTAGAATTGGGAAGAGAGTATTCCAGTCAACGTTGTCAAAAGCTTTCTCTAAGTCTACAAATGCTAGAAACGTAGGTTTGCCTTTCCTTAATCTTTCTTCTATGATAAGTGGTAGGTCAGTATTGCCTCACGTGTTCCAATATTTCTACGGAATCCAAACTGATCTTCCCCGATGTCGGCTTCTACCAGTTTCTCCATTCGTCTGTAAAGAATTCGTGTTCGTATTTTGCATCTGTGACTAATTAAACTGATAATTCTGTAATTTTCACATCTGTCAACACCTGCTTTCTTTGGGATTGGAATTATTATATTCTTGTTGAAGTCTGAGGGTACTTCACCTATCTCATACATCTTCCTCACCACATGGTAGAGTTTTGTCAGGACTGGCTCTCCCAAGGCCGTCAGTAGTTCTATTGGAATGTTGTCTACTCCCGGGGCCTTGTTTCGGCTCAGGTCTTTCAGTGCTGTGTCAAACTCTTCACGCAGTATCGTATCTCCCATTTCGGGATAATAATAACGTAATTAGAAATGCAAGTACTTACTTCTCAGATTATTCTTGGATGCACGATGATTTTTATTGGGTGCACGATAAAATAACGCAGTATATCTAATCGAGCTTTATGAAGAATGAAACTAAGTGGTAACACGAAATTTAAGATATTACAGCGTTCTTGTGCGTGCAGGGGTCTGTTTGCGTTTTCCCCATTCTGACGGGTACTCTCAGAGTGTTTCAAACTCAAGTCTGTGGGAAGTCCCGCAGAGGCTACAACCTTCATTTCGTGTCTTAACAAGTTGCAAACTATAACGTAATTTTAAGACAATAATGTTCAGATTGACTGCCGTCATTGATATTCGTTAATAGCTTTGTTGTTTGTTTTTTTTTACGAAAGAAATTACCACATTATTTCTCTGTTAATTGGATCTATTATTTATGTATCTCGACTAAGACGCCATAGAGAGAGTGCGGTGCACCAGTTTAAGGGGCTGACTATATGAGTTATAGATATTAGGTGCGTGCAGCAGAAAAACGTTACAAAACTTTGTTACTAAGGTCAGTTCCGGTGTATGAAATCTAAATGGGTCTACTCTAGCTCAGCTAGTTGGAGTTCCATATTTATACAATAAACTATGTAATAATTATGTGTAAGATTTGAAAAAGTAGTTTTTAGAATGAAATAATTTTTGGTAATAGAACTAATGAGTCACTGGTAAGCTCTTTACTTAAATTATGCACGTACTTTTATACTGTACTTATAGTACACCTATATAGATAGCATAGGCATCAAGAGAGGTTAAATGTAGAATAATGACGTCTAGCAGGCATGTGGTAATTATTCTACAGTACTTAAGCTTCATGCAACGTTTTATAATGATTATAAGGATTTTGAACACAGTATAGACATTTGCCACGTCCCAAAAACAGGTAAGTATGTACCTATATATTTATACTTTGCGTAAGTTTGGGCCTCTAACTCCAGACTACCTCTTATTTAATGATCGTATTTTGGCACTGATTAGGATTTGACTAAAACTGGTCTCTTGTCCTCGGCGGCCTCCAAGTTTCAAGGTCTGGGGCGGCCGCACCCCCCCCCCCCCCCCCCCCGCCCTCCCCAACCCGTTGTTCACCACTGCCTGTCTGACAGAACAGGAACTAGAGAAATTTTTGTTCTGTTACTGCGGCCGTTAGAATGTCGCACCGCGCGAATGATTACTATAGATGTTCCGCCGATGTAAGAAAGGCCACATTGACATGGAATTTTGTAAATTTTACAAAATCTAAATGTGGCCTTTCTTACATCGGACAAACAACTCGTACCGTCCAAGAAAGGTGTACAGAACACCGGAGGTACACACGACTTTTACAACCTAATAAGTCGGCAGTGGCAGAGCACTGTATTGATAATGGTCACAATATGTTGTATGACAACGTCGAAATTTTGGCCACTACATCATCCTCTTGGGACTCGATAGTGAAGGAGGCGATTGAAATTCGCTTGACGACGAATTTAATTAATAGATATAGTGGTTTCTATCTTGTTATATCATGGAATCCGGCACTTGCTGTAATAAACTCATAACGACGTTGTCACAGTGCAGCTCACAATGATATATCGATAAGCCAACACAGATCAACTGCGGAGTCATAGATGCAACTCGCGCATTATGCACGTCTCTGCCGCCGACCAACGTCTCTGGCGCATTTGCATCTGTGGCCGCATGCGCAGTCGCGCGGTACAACAGTATAAAGGAACGAAGCGAGCACTGGAGCGGCAGTCTTGCGGCTCACTCTGAAGATGGCTGAACGTTATACAGCCGAAATATTAGAAGAAGAAATTTCCTGCGGCTGCACACCCGAAACTTAATGGAACATTTCTATACGTCATTCTTGCATTCATAGTGCCATGGTGGCCTAAATTGGAATTACGTTTTTCCGGAATTGATCGCTTCTTCTTTAGCACATTAGCATATCTACCAAGTTTCATTGCCATGCGATTAATTACAGCCGGCACTGGAACTCCATGAGTAGTTGAATTTTAATTATAACTACCTGATACATGAACCCAAGTGTTTGTAGTACATTGTAAACAGGGTACATACACTTTGTAATGTCTGGATACGAAGATAAATATTTGTGTTATTTTTAACTCTGCTAGTTCTAGGAAAAGCAAATTTTTAAACAGAAAACATGAAAAATTGTTAATAGAAAGTTCCAAACCCGGGCTAGATGGTAGTGTAAGGATCCTGGATGGAGACACCTCCTCTATGTTGTCAGGATCGCGTTGTGGAAACAGTAGAGAGTTTATTAAATGGCGCTTTATCCCAGCAGTGATGCTGATGTTAGCGGAACTAGAACTGTAAGATATACTGGCGATGGAAGACCCTCACTTTTCCCCATGAGTGATGTGGTAGGCGGCCAATCTGAACAGAGCTGGAGGACTCTGGTATTTATGGAGACGGAGCAAAAATTCCCGACATAGTTCGTGTTCTGTCACATAAATAGTGACAGTCTCTCTGGGGAGGGGGGAGGGGGGAAGGTGGATGGGATAGCCTGTTGCTCCACATAAGATGAGCTATCTCTTTCCCTCTCTGTCTCCGTCTCTCTCTCTTAGTGAACATTCTGCTGAACGTGTAACTTGTGGCTGGCGATTAGTGTCGATTTAGGGATGCGTGCTGCTATCCGCGATTGACTTGCAGTTTTGACTGTTTCTTTCTGCTGAAAATCTATGTCACATCCTCTCCTCTGCCTGATATTGTCTGTGGCTTTGCTAGCATCGAATTAAGAAAAAATGTAAATTCTCTCCCACTTATACTCTGTGGTGTAAAATATCTTTCTTTTTTAAGAAGTTCGTTCCGAATTTTACCTTCTCTATCAGTCACTAAACTAGTCTGTACATGTTTAGTTTTTACAAATAAATATTATTCAGAATTGGATCACTTCATTGCTTCTTCAGCTGAACCGTACATATCTTAATCTTTGTGTTAATTGAGTTACCTAACTTTACATTGTGTTTCTGCACTGTATACCTACTACTAATATACATTGTCGATTCTATTCTTGCTTCTTATCACTTTAGTCTGATTAAAATACTTGACAGTTGACACTTCACGTGTTCGCCCATAAGCCTCGACACTTCACGTTTGGAGCCGGTTTTCTGTAACCAGACACGCCCGATCCGTTCGCCGTTGCCATACTGCCACAAATGTTGGTCAGTTTACTTTACTTTCTTGTCTGTGATACATTCTTGATGTGTTTGGATCTCGAATCATGGATCTGGCACTTTCATTTCGTATTTCATCAATGCGATGTCGTAGGCTCGAATCTCGCGAAATACGTGGGATTTTTTATTTCTAATTCTTACGAAAAGATTTTGATCGACATTTTTATGCAGTTAATTACTTTAAATGTTTTTTTCCCTTGTTCTTTGCCACGTCAATTTGATCAGCGTATGGACTTTTCTATTTTCTCTTATTTTCTACCTGTCATGCTTTTTTCGTTTGGAACCTGCCTTTGCCGTCTATCTGCAACCATGTGCTAACGGGGTCTGCCTAACGATTGGTAACGCTACAGCTAGAGTAACCAGTGGGAGGATAGCTTCAGATAATCGATAACAAGATATTACAATTCACTTTCAGCGCTGATACTGAACTTTTCCTGACTTGAGTTTGCTCCTAGAGCTGATATTAGTTCTACTGCAGATTGCTGACCATCGCATTCTCGGATACTTCATACATCATGATGTTCAGTTTGGTTACGGCATGAGTTCGAATTGAGGTCTACAAAACGCATCACGTGCCACAGTTGTCATTGGCCATATAAAATCAGCTTTCGACAGAGCATCCCGCAATGCCGACGTACCTAGCGGCGGCCAATAATAACATTGTTCCACGTTACACATTAACAGTATTTATGCTGTGGCTTTCTGTGTTTGTGTAATACCTAACCGAGCGGCAGCACCATAGCGGCAAGTGACAGACTAGTGTGCATATATCCCCACAGGAATTTGATGGGTTGGTGATTCGTTTGAACAGGATATTTTGCCTTTTAAGCAGAAGTAAATTGTAGAATTAAGTACTATAATCAGGATAATACTTGTTGTTGATACAGTAACTGTTACTACGTTTTGCTGGAATTCCGCATAATATTGCTTTATATGTTGTAGCAAATGATCAACTGAAATTCTTCTCTTTTCCTAGATACGCGATTCATCTATTGAGTGTAATACATGGAATCAAAGATTGTATAAAGAAAGGTTAGGTTCTATATGGGGAAAATGCGCGATGGTTATTGTAACAGCAGCTGGATGAGAAACCTTGTCCCAATTACGCGACACTTGATTACGTTTATATGTGATCAGGCAATTCACAACTCTGATTTTGTCCTCACTGTTAATCTTAAAGTTCGTTAACAGTTGATAAACACAATTTCTGGTGAAAATATGGAGTAAATACAGTTGTTCCAATTTTTTTTGGAAATATGTCTGCAATTAGTACTTATCTTTTACATTCTACTGCTTCCATTTACCCTAGATAACTGTATTTCACATGCCTGTTCCTCATTCTGGACTACCCTGGCTAGACAAATGGTAACACTCTCTCTTATACAGTTGTTTAAACTTGATGAAGTGCTGTAGTATTACGCCCAATATGATTCTTCAAAATGTAAATATTGGTTCACCACCTAAGACAAAAGGAAGTACCACCAATCGCCACCTCCCTGCTGTAAATCAGTGCTTATCTCCAGAACCGTAGACAAGCAAATAGAAAGCAATTTTCACTTGATTCCCCTAACATATGGATATCCCATCAAAGCTCATGTACGCTTAGAGTATAAAAGAGTAAACTTAGTCTATTTTCCTATGGATGTAAGTTCATACAGTACAGTCTGTGTAGTTTCTCCTTTTCCAGGCATCTTCTCTTTTTCTGGTAATACTGAAGAAACCTGTGATAATTTGTAAATTTTTCTTTTAAAGTGCTTCACTCTACTGGCATAGACTATTGTGTACTGTAGCAGTCCGCATGCATGTTGCCCAAGACATACCTGATTTTCTAAGGCCTAAGTGTTGGCGCATTTTACCCCGGCCAAACTGTTATTAACCCTTTTACAAATTGTTCTATGGGTTCACATCAGGCATCCTACTTATTGTTGAATCACATTAAAGTTGATGGCATATTCTGCCCATGCACCACTTTGTATTGTGAAAGACTTCTTTCGCATGAACTTTCGAATTACATGCACTGACTACAAATCTTAAATAGTTAACCCAGTCCTCACGTTGGCTATTTACGTAATAGCTTATCATTTTCACCATTGTGCCACGAACTCTTTCTGCTGGTCCAGTCACTTGCTTCTTGACTTGCAATATAAGTCACAACATCTTCCATCTTTCAGACACAGAGTTAGTCCTTTGATCTGTGATTATGCTCTATCTTAGTAATCAGTTGTTTACCATTGCCTGTGCAATGGTAGGAGATTTCTGTTTCAGAAATGTGCCCATTGTTAGATAATATATCATAGTGAGTATATATTTTTTACCAGCAGCAGTTCTGTTGAAATATGGTAACAAATCAGGTACTAACCATTATTAGAAGATCTATCATACTGAGTACTTATTTGTTACCAGCTGCTGTTCGTTAGGAAGGGCCTAACACATCAGATACTACCAGCTGGAAAGGTTTTCGAGCCCCTGGTAATATCTGTACTTGTATTCTCTGGTGACTTAAATCTATCTTCCACACATTCAATACACAAGTTTGATCTACTGATTTATATCACTACGCTGTGTTTTCAACCAAACTCTTTCTGAAATTCGTACATGAATTGGCCTCCTACCCCCATGACCTGATAACACATTCTCATGTGAGTTGCAGTACCTCTGACCTGAACATGGCAGAAACCACAATCTTTGTGGACATGCACAGTAAATCCTTATATGTTCCAAAGTGAGGTTGCATTGTAAACAGTTGACATACCCTGTCATTTGCCTGGGCCTTCTTCTACATTGATTGACGTATACCTAATGCCGACAGTTACTTTTGAACTTATAATATCTGTGTTTGTATGCTTTATTCAAGGCCTGTGAACCACTTCATAATCAAACTCACTCAATTTGAGTGCCTATTTTGTTAAATGGCTTTAAGTACCTTTCAGGCCTGACAACCATTTCAAGCATGCGTGATCTGATCGTACAAATAACAAAAACTAACAACAAATAACAACGAAAATAACAAGTTCCATATATTACAGTCGACATTACTTTCTTGGTTGTTGAGCACTTTCGCTCACCCTTGTTCAACAGTTTAGATTTGTATGGCACACTGTGTTCCATCTCATTCTAATTCTGACTCAGAATACAGCCAAACACACAGTCACTAGCAACACAGGAAAACAAAGAACACTAACACAGGATCTAATATCATTATTTCCTTTAATTTCTGAATGGCTGAGTGACAATATACTGTCCATTGAATCTTAACTCCCTTGGAAAGTATCCCAGTTAATGGCTGTGCAGTTTCAGGAAATGACTTTACAAATTTGAAATAACGGCTACTTAAGGCAATAAGTGTTTGTAACTAATTTGTTGGTTGTTGTGCTGCAAATTCATATGCAACTGATGTGAGATGAGAATCCATCCTCACTACCTCTTGATGGAGAGTATGATCAAGGCAGTTAACTCTTGTTTGAGCAACATTACACTTCTCTATGCTATGACATGTGCTTTTCTCAGTCTGCTGAACACTTCACATGCTCCTCTAAATTTCTTGAATAAAGTAATGTGTCATCAAGATATCTTTGTTATGAATCTGGAAAGTACTCTGTCTATCAAGTAGTGAAACGTTGCAGTAGCATTTTTAACCCAAGTAGCATCCTGCAGTATTGATAATGACATAAAATTGCTTTGAATGCTGTTTTAGGCCTGTCATCCGGACATACTTCAAGATGGTGATAATCATTTCGAAGATTCATTGCGAAAAAATATTCACATTGTCCCAACATCTCTTCAGTTTCTGTGATGTTCAGGATTGGATCTGCATAAGTAATAGTGCATATGTTTAGGTATCAGTAGCCGCAAGAGAATCAGTACTTCTTGGTTCCATCAAATGACTTTTATGGTACAGTAGCAATATTTGCCTGCGAGGGAGTATTGCTGCGTTCTGTTAATACCTTGAGTTACCTGTTTCCCTATAAATTCATCTACTAGTGGTTGTAGGCATTTCGCTATTCCATAAAACTATTTGTAAGCAGGTGTATTATCACCTGTCGGAACGTGATGTTCTTCTACAGGTGTTGCTGATAGCGGACCATTTGAGTTAAATAAGTCTAAAAATCTGAATAACAATATTTCCATAGCATCCTACCCACTGTATTTCAAATGACACACCCAGACATGTCAAACAAGAGAAAATGCAGCTTATAATGTGACAATATTATGGAAAGGATAGTTGCTAGTGACCATATAGTGAAGATACTGAGTCACAGATAGGCACAAAAAAGAATGCCAGAAAGCAAGCTTTTAACCAACAAGGACTTCATTGAAAATTGATGGCATACACACACATGCTCAAGAGAAAGCACATGACCACAGTGTCTGGCTGCTGAGGCAACACTCTTAGCAGCAACATATGATGAGAAGAAGCAACTGTGTTGAGATGGTAAGGAGGAGACTGGGGAAGTCAGGGGGTCTCAGACTTCATTAGTCATTGACGTCACCCATCTAGCCCTTAGTCTCTTCCCATTCCAGCACTACACAGCCCTGTATTCCACCAACACATCCACAGTCTTCTTAGTCCTTTTCCACTATGCACCCTCCTCCCTACACTACTCTTTCTGTGGCCTCCCGACTGCACCTAGTGGCCCTACCGTCTCTCTAACTTGTCCACATATGCTCGCACTAACGGCACTTACCTTTCCCCCACCCTTACCCTGCTGTACATCCCTGTCCCTGCCCAAGCCTCTCCTTATCCCACCACCTATTGGCTTTTCTCATCATGTGCTACTGCTCGCAATGAGGCCTCAACAGCCAGAGACTCTGCCCATATGTGTGTGTGTGTGTGTGTGTGTGTGTGTGTGTGTGAGAGAGAGAGAGAGAGAGACAGAGAGAGAGAGAGAGAGAGAGAGAGAGGGAGAGTGTTTTGTCTATTTCTGATGAAGCTCTTGCTGGCTGAAATCTTGCTTTCTGACAGTCTTTTTTGTGTTTATCTCTGCCTCAGCATCTGTACTATACCGTGAGTAGCAACTATCCTTTTCATAATATTATCAGAGGCTGTGATCATCTGTTGACCTATTAATATCAGCTTCATTGAGTATGTATAAATTTTCTGCTATTAATACCTTCCAAAACCATCCAGGCTTACTGAAACCATAGATTCACCATTCATGTTACTTATTGCACACTGCTTCTGCTTAGAAAACGTCTCCCAGTTAACACTTCGTTCTTCTGCAGTGGCTCAACTATAACCTAATAGTCATTGTGGTACATCGATATCCATAGTTACCCAAATCAGCTGTACTGTATGTGTACATGCTAGTATTTTGTCTTGTGAAGCTATCATAAATGCGAATGTTCTCTGTTCACTTTGTGACTTCTTAGTAATAGGTGTACCTTGCAACACAGAAACATTTACAGCTGTGGCACTTATTGGGAACTAATTCCCGCTAAGTTCAGTTCTACGCTGTCAGAGATAAGTTTTGGTGTGATGTCTATCTAGGAAGTATGACAATAACGGAATGTCACTGTCCCACAATTCTCAACGCACCCATACACACGAAACGCTTTAGTTTCTACGTTAAGGCAGAGCCCTGTTGTCCCCAATGATTCCAGTCAGTTTTTCTTAATACACGAAATCTGTATCTTGGAATTTTTGTGTTGTAACCTGTGGTAACCGCGACCGGAACCATCGCGGGCTGGCCGAGAAAGCGCGGCGCGACCAAACGAAGAGCGGCCCGCGAACAAACAAAGGAACGGAAAGGACGGACACAAAACAACGACGGACGATGGAGAGAGACCATACGACGACAACCCGCAAGAAGCAGCGTAGTGACAGAGACAACCAAACGAATTCAAGGTGACCACTAGTAATGAAATTAAAGAACGGTATTCACGCTACCTGTCGTCGAGGCGATGTGTCAAGACTCACGCAACGTTTAGACTCACTGGCTGAGCAGGAGACAGGCGCTTAAATACTCTCTCTGGGGCGCCGCTATTGGTCGCTGGAACCACGTGTTCCACTGTGGCGCCCTCACACTAAATGCGTGCCATGCCGCGTGTGCTGCCACAGGTTACGGCGCGATGGTGCAGACAACTCTAGGGGTCTTCGGCGAGGATTCAAATTCTTCGGCGCGCGATACCAGAGACTGGTCTCCTACCGTCCATGAGATCCAGACTAACGACACACACATGTGCGTTATTGTCTACCAGGAATATGTATCTTCTTTGCTTTGTACTAAGTTTTCAAGCAGGAGCCCGTCTCTGCAAATATGTTTGCAGAATTATGGTCTATTGGGAATGCTTACTGGCAGAAGTAACTTTCCCATTTGAGTTTAACGTCTGATTCTTTTCGTTTCGTTTAACCAGCTTCTTATTTCTCCACTGGTCTTCTTTGTGGCCAAAGCATTCACAACTATAACATTGTAGTTGGCGTCACTGCTCCTTCAGATGGCCTTCCTTCCCTTTGGGACCTCCTGAGCCTATTGTGTCGCCTTGACCCCTGATGTCTTTCTGACTATTGATTCACAGGTCTCTGCTTGTCGACACTTACCTACGGTGATTGGCGAACAGAGTCGGGGTCGCGAATCTCTGCGCGGAAGCCGGAAATGCGTACCGGCCACACGGCTATATCGTTACGTTTCACAAACAGGTTGGAGAAATTAGCTACTGCTGAAAACAAGTATCAGCCACCACGGGACGCCACATCTGTTGGCACTGTGGCCAATCTTACTGAGAGGTATGGACAAGCTCGGAGGACAGGATTGGGTGTGACTGGCGGCTGATGGAGCCCCTCAGGAAAATGCAGTTACCTAATGAAAGACGGCCAGTGACTGTTCTGTTTTCCTGTCGGAGGAGATGGGGGATGGGGCGATATGAAGGAGGCTCTGAAGGCGGCGATTCAGGGCAGTGGCTTCGATGGCCATCGTTTTGCAGCATTGTTCCCAGAATATATCGCGATAATTTGGCTTGGAGAAGACTAGAAGGCTTAAACCAGAGGCTCAGACGATTCTAAAATGATATCTCGTGCACGTTTCTCGAATTCAGCTGTCGCGTGGCATTTTGTACAGTCCCTCTTAATAGGAGAGGTGCGAACTACATGCGGGAAGCGACTACTAGCGTAGCAGAGTACATTTGGCGTGTACAGATGTGTTGTTTTAGAACAGAGGAATCCCTCCACAGCCGAGATGAGATGCCTTCTAAATCCAGAAAGAGTAGCATTAATCACAGCAGATAGGGGAAAGAAAATGTTAATAATTAGTTATCTGCAGGAGAATCTATGGAAAGGTATCAGAACTAATGTTCCTTGTAAATGGTAACAATGCCCACATTGTAATAGGGACAGAAAATTGACGAAAACCAGCTGTATGCAGCTGCAACGGAATTCTAAGTTCCGTATGGAATGTATATCGCAAAGATAGATTGAACGCTGGTGTTGGAGCTGTGTTTATAAACACTGAAATACGATAATGTCTAGTGGGATTAGTACAGATTCTGAACGTGTTATAATTTGAGTGATGAGAAGTGTTAAAAACTGATCATTGTGATCGTCGGATGGGTTTATAGAACCCTTGCTTCAGCAGTACTTGTTGTGGAAGAGTTAAGTACAAACTCGGAGAATATTTACTTAAGTTTCCTGGTCATGTTAAAGTTTTCTAAGTGATTTATCTGAAAATAATATTGAGTACTTAAAGAACCGACTCGTGAAAACTGCATCTTATACTTGCTAGAGACAAAGACACCCAGACTTCTCGACTCATTGTAAAACAGGGAATCAGTGAACACAGCATCACTCAATACGGCATTAAATAGGAATACTAAAAAAGTCAAGAAGATGGTTCTGCATAGCAACAGTAAACAAATTTCAGATTACGTGTGGTCAGCACGAATATCTGATCTCCAGTACTAACAATGTTGAGAATCAATGGACAAAGTTCGAGAGCATTGTCCAATATACTTCAGATAGGTATGTTCCAAGCAGAAATGTGAGGGAAGGAAAAAACCCACAGTGGTTCAACAGATATGTTAAAAATTTGCTATTAGAGCAAAGAAAGTTCCAGTACAAGTTTAAACGTAGTCAAAGACAGATAAAGGTTCGAAAGTAAAATTCTGTCTGTCGACTTGAAACAAAATCCTAAGCTAGTTTGTTCTAATGTTAAATCAGTAAACTGATCGAAGCCATTTCTCCAGACACTCTGGGAGTGTACTGGCTATGATAAGTCTTTTTCCAAAACTGTTTCACAAAGGAAGATACCACTGTTGTGACTCATTTAGATCATCGCAGAAACGATAAAATGGCTATATCGAAATAAGTAACCATAGCAAAGAAGAGCAACTGAAATAGAATAGCAGAGTTAAGGCCCCTCGAACTTGCTGGACACCAGTACCATACTTCACTGCAGCTCCAAAAAACTGCATATTCAAATACAGAAATATATAAACAGGCAGAATACAGCGCTGCGGTCGGCAACGCCTATAAGTCAACACGTGCCTGGTGCAATTGTTAGATCGGCTACTGCTGCTACATTGGCAGGTTATCAAGATTTAAGTGAGTTTGAACATAGTATTAGAGTCGGCGCACGAGCGATGGGACACAGCATCTCCGAGGTACGATGAAGAGGGAATTCTCCGGTCCTACCATTTCACGAGTGTACCCTGAATACCAGTAGTCTAATACGATAAAACATCAAATCTTCGACATCGCTGCGGCCGGAAAAAAAGATGCTGCAAGAATGTGACCAACGACGACTGAAGAGAATCGTTCAACGTGGCAGAAGTGCAACCCTTCCGCAAACTGCTACAGAATTTAATGCTGGGCCATCAACGACTGTTAGCGTGCGAACCATTTAACGAAACTTCGTCGAGAGGGCTTTTGGAGCCAAAGGCCCACTCCTGTACCCTTGAGGACTGCACGACACAAAACTTTACGCCTCGTGTGGGTCCGTCAACACTGATACTGGACTGTTGATGGCTGGAAACATGTTGCCCGGTCGGACGAGTCTCGTTTCAAATTGTAACGAGCGGGTGGACGTGTACGGGTATGGAGACAACCTCATGAATCCGTGGACCGTGCATGTCAGCAGTGGACTGTTCAAGTTGTTGCAGCCCCTGTAATGGTGTGTGGTGTGCGATATTGGACCCCTCTTACGTCTAGATACGACTTTGACAGGTGACATACACGTAAGCATCCTGTGTCATTACCTGCTTCCATTCATTTCCATTGTGCACTCCAACGGACTTGTGCAGTTACAGCAGGGGAGTGCGACACCCCAAACGTCCAGAATTGTTACAGAGAGGCTGCAGGAACTCTTTTCTGAGTTTAAACACATCCGCTGGCCACCAAACTCCCCCCCAGACATGAACATTATTGAGCATACCTGGGATGCCTTGCAAGACGTTCTTCAGAAGAGATCCCCACATCCTGCTACTCTTACGAATTTATGGACAGCCCTGCAGGATTCATGGTGTCAGTTCCCTCCAGCACTACTTCAGACAGTAGTAGTGTTCTCGCCACGTCATGTTGCGGCACTTCGGTGTGCTCGCTGGGGCCCTACACGATTTTAGGTGATGTATCACTTTCTTTGACCCTTCAGTGTGCACAGAATATGCGAAAGAACTTCTCTTCTAGCCGCAGTAAACCATAATTGTTTGGGGGAGCGTATTGCTCCCGTTGAAATTAAGAAACCGCAAGATATTTCCACTTTCAAGATGGATCGTCAAACAAATGAAAAAATCAATAGGCCTACATCCCTGACGTCGAACAGTTGCAGAATTTAGGAACATGTTATCCGCTTCCATGTTATGACATGTTTGGCAGCCACAAATCGCCTCTGTTGGAAACAACTCAGGGAACGACGTTGTACTGAAACACAGCTCTCTTTGCTAGCCAACGGATTCCAGAAAGCGGTAGACAACAGGTGCTCAGGTAGAATGCCTTGATCCTTGAATTCCGGAACGAATTCGATGCAATTACGCTCTGTCACCTAATGAACCGAATATGAGCGTACGGAATATCAGACCAATTATTCGGTTAGCTTGATGAATTTCTAAAAAACATAGAGGTCGCGACTGTATAAAATATTAGCGAAATCTACCAAGAACTGCACAGGATCGACGCATGGTGCAGAAGGTGGCAATTGATCATCAACATAAACAAATGTAACGCACTGTGAATACATAAAACAGAAAAACCCTTTAATGTGTGATTACACATCTCATAACAATCGCTGGAAGCAGTTACTTCCATGAAGTATTTATGACTATGCGAACGAAGCGATTTGTAATGTAACAACGACATAAAATGCATCGCCAAGAAGGCAGATGCCAGAGTGAGATTTATTGGAAGAATCCTCCGGAAATGTAGTCCATCAACAAAGATAGTAACTTATAACGCATCTATTCAACTGATACTTGAACGTTGTTCGTCGTTATGTGATACGTACCAGAGAGGACAGATAGAAGAATTAGAGTGGATTGAAAGAAGAACGGCACGTTTCTTTACAGGTTCATTTGGTATGCGCGAAAGCGTAACACAGATAATAAACCAACTCCAATGGCAGTCGCTAGAAGAAAGAGTTTCTGCATAACGTTATAGTTTATTGTTAAAATTTCGAGAACGTAAGTTCCTATAACAGTCAACAAATATATTGCTGCCTGCTATGTACATCTCGCGAACAGACTATAAAAGTAAAACTAGACTGATCTGCGCCCATATGGAGGATTACAGGAAATCGTTCTTCTCGCGAAGCATTCGCGACTGGATCAGGACAGGAAACAAGTGCCTTTAGTACACAAAATACCTATCGTCACGCAGCATACAGTACACAGCACAAAGTAAGAGGCGGCTTGCAGAGTGTGGACATAAATACTTTACAAGTAGTACGATGAAGAAATTAAAGACTAAATAGAGCAACAATCAGAATATATGTGTTATTAGAGAGGGAAATAGTAGCCTTCATTCTCAACAGAACTTTAAAAACTATATTACAGATACGGAAATAATGTCCAAGAAACAAGACGCGTTTTACAGAAATACAAATTTCCGATGGGAGGTCTACATGCT
This sequence comes from Schistocerca americana, assembly GCF_021461395.2. Lineage (NCBI taxonomy): Eukaryota > Metazoa > Arthropoda > Insecta > Orthoptera > Acrididae > Schistocerca > Schistocerca americana. The sequence continues at coordinate 204,049,853 of NC_060125.1, read as the reverse complement.
GATGATGTAGAAAGTATCATACAAAGAGTTGCAGAAACGAAAGAAGAACAGCAAATCTCACCACTTTATGAAATTGTGTATATTTCATACAAAATCTGAAGACTTTTTCTTCACTGCAAAATTTGGGATGAGATGCTAGAAGACAGTGACAGCATACACAATTGGAAATTTCCGACGGGAAAACCATGTTATTCCCTAACATATTCCAGCTCAAGAAAACAAAGAAAAAGGGTTTGGCTAAGAAAAAATACAACTACAAACGAAACTGGTCATACTTTATCAAACAATAAGGAAATTGTATAGGTTGTGACCGTAGTAAAAGCTAGAATGAAAGGAACACTATTGACTGTAACCAGAGTTATAGATTTTGGTAAACTTTATAGGAGTATGGAGTTATCATAGACAAAGCAAATAACAAGTGCAGCGTTTGAACATATACATATTTAAGGTATCTATTAAACTGACAGTTACTTACATATGATACAAAGGGAAACTGTTACAAATACGGAAGGGACCTTGCCGAGGTGGGGTGACTTGCGTGCCTCAATGAGATACATTGGTGCACAAAATGTGCGACCTCAATCGACCGTTATTTGTGGAGAGGTGGTTCCTGAAGATGATAAGAAACATTTTGAGTATTGTTGTGGCAACAGTCTGGATAACTGTCTCATCTAGCCTTGTAATATTGTCCTCCTTTGCCTTGCAGTGCTGGTAGTGCGAACGACAAAAAAATGGCTCTGAGCACTATGGGACTCAACTGCTGTGGTCCTAAGTCCCCTAGAACTTAGAACTACTTAAACCTAACTAACCTAAGGACATCACACACATCCATGCCCGAGGCAGGATTCGAACCTGCGACCGTAGCGGTCGTGCGGTTTCAGACTGTAGCGCCTTTAACCGCTCGGCCACTCCGGCCGGCCAGTGCGAACGACAGAAAGCAACTGAAACCCCTACTTCTATGTCGAGAGCATGCACCACTACCATATTGTTTAATGAGTAGAAGAGTCTGGACGTAAAACAGTCCCGTATTTGGACTCAAGACGACGTCGTCATCAAGAAAATGAACAGTGATATTCTAGTCTTCGAAAGTGGAATATTATACCTCGTCTTGCCAATTGTGGCTGCGTGCCCAACCTACTTTAGGATTCCATCTGACGTTGTCCCTAGTCTCATTGCTGAGCCACTAGGATGTTAATATCATTTCCGCCCTTTTTATTGCTTATGAAATCCACACATTGCATGTTGTACCAACATACAGCGAGACATTCAGAGGTGGTGGTCCAGACTGCTGTACACACCGGTACCTCTAATAGCTAGTACAATGTCCTCTTGCATTGATGCACGCCTGTATTCGTCGTGGCATACTATCCACAAGTTCATCGAAGCACTGTTGTAGTCCAAATTTTCCCACACCTCAAAGGCGATTCGGCGTAGATCCCTCAGAGTGGTTGACGGGTCACGTCGTCCATAAACAACCATTTTCAGGCATGCGATAGGGTTTATATATGGAGCACATGCTGGCCCCTCTAGTCGAGCATTGCCTTAATCCTGAAGGAAGTCATTCATAAGATATGCACGATGGGGGCGTGAATTGTCGTCCATGAAGACGAATGCCTCGCCAATATTCTGTTCTGCCGAAATGGTTGTACTATCGATCAGAGGATGGCACGCACGTATCGTACAGCCGTTACGGCGCCCTCCATGACCACCAGCGGTTTACGTCAGCCCCTCATAATGCCACCCCAAAGCAGCATGGACCTTCCAACTTGCTGTACTCGTTAGACAGTCTGTCTAAGCCGTTCAGCCTGATCGGGTGGCCTCCAAACACGCCTCTGACGATTGTCTGATGGATGGCATATGCGACACTCATCGATGAAGAGAACGTGATGCCAGTCCTGAGCGGTCCATTCGGAATGTTGTTGGTTCCATGTGTAACGCGCTGCGTAGTGTCGTGCTTGCAAGGATGGACTTCGCCATGAACGGCGGGAGTGAGGCTGCGCATCATTCAGCATGTAGAGCACAGCTTGAGTCGTAACACGAAGCCCTTTAGCGAGTCGGAAAGCATTATTCAACATGGTGGCGTTGCTCTCAGGGTTACTCCAAGCCATAATCAGTAGGTAGCGTTCATCCACTGCAGTAGTCGCCCTTGGACGGCGAGGCATGGCAGCGACGGTTCTTGTCTCTCTGTGTCTCCTCCGTGTCCGAACAACACCGCTTTGGTTGACTCCGAGACGCCTAGACACTCCCCTTATTGAGAGCCCTTCCTGGCTCAAAGTAACCATGTGGACCCAATTGAACCACAGTATTGACCGTCTAGGCTTGGTTGAACTACAGACAACACGAACCGTGTACCTCTTTCCGCCGGCCGGATTGGCCGAGTGGTTCTAGGCGCTTCAGTCTGGAACCGCGCGACCTCTACGGTCGCAGGTTCGAATCCAGCCTGGGGCATGGATGTACGTGATGTCCTTAGGTTAATTAGGTTTAAGTAGTTCTAAGTTCTAGGAGGCTGATGACCTGAGAAGTTAAGTCCCATAGTGCTCAGAGCCATTTGAACCATTTTTCACCTACTTCCTGGTGGAATGACTGGAACTGATTGGCTGTTCGACCCCCTTTGTCTAATAGGCGCTGCTCATGTATGGTTGTTCAGATCTTTGGGCGGGTTTACTGACATCGCTGAACACTCAAAGAGACTGTGTCTGTGATACAATATCCACAGTCAACATCTATCTTCAGGAGTTCTGGAACTGCTATGATGCTAAACTTTTTTATATATATGTAGGATAATGCGGGGAAGCTACTTCGTACAGCATAGTAACCGGATAATCATAGGCAAGACTGACACAAAACGAACGGCCATCATATTAGTACAAGTGAATCTTCCATCTAGCACCGCATAAGAAGAGGAGTGGATTATGTATCCACTCCACTCAACTGCCTCTCCACGTCCTTTGGCGTCTCTGACAGAATCACAAAGTCACTGGCTAATCTCAAAGTTTTTATCTGTTCTTCCTGAACTTTAATTACATTCCCAGATATCTCTTGGTCTCCTTTACTGCTTGTTCAATGTACAGATTGAATAATGTCGGGGGAAACCTCACTCCCTTGTCGACTCTCTTAACTGCATTCTAGGTTCTGCACAAGTTGTAAATAACACTTCGCTTCCTGAAATTTATCCACGTTATCTACAAGATTCCAGAAACTGATGTCCTGTCATCATTGCCCAAAAATTTCAATAAATCTACAAGCGATGTAAACATATGTATGTTTTCTGTCAATCTGTCTTCTAAGACTAGTCGGACGGTCAGTTTTGCCTTGTGAAGTGCTACACTTCTCCGGAAGCCCAACTGATATTGCCCTGTTTCTCCGTTTTTCTCTAAGCAAATCTTGTCAGTATTTTCCAACTATGACCTATTAAACTGATAGTTCAGTGTCCTGCCAACATCTTCCTTCTTTGTAACTGGTAATATAACTTTCTTCTTAAGGTATGATAGTGTCTCACCTGTCTCATATACCTTGTACACGGTGTTGAATAGCTTTGTCATGGCTAACGTAATCAATTTCATCGATAAAACTGAGGGAATATCATCTACTCCAGGATTATTTTTCCCCCTTGTGTGTTTACGTGCGCTGTCCAATTCTAATCGCAGTACCGTATCTTCCATCACATTGACATTCACTTCCTCTTTACCATCAATAACATGGCCTACAAGTGCATTTATTTTCAACTCATCCTCTTTAAATTCTTTCAATCTTTCAGGTATCTATTAATTGTTTCTGCCGGCTTGCTATCTCAGTTTCTGATATTCATACAGTTACTCTTCTTTTCTCCAAAGAACTTTTCATCATTTCGATAGGTGGCACGTATCTTTCCCTGACCACGTGTGTTTCTATAGCCTTGCATTTGTTCGCTAGCCATTCCTGCTTAACAACTTTACATTTACAATGAATCACTTTACACATCTGTGTTCCCATGAGCCATCTGCATTTGAAGCCTTTTAATATATTCTCCTACCAGTTACATTCAATATCTACTGTGGACTCCGATGGTTTCTACTAAGACTTGAATTTCTACCTCTTTAATCCTCTGCTGTCATCACTATTTCATCTCTGAAAGCCACTCGTCCATATTCTATTGTATTAATTTGTCCTGTTTTGATCAAATGTTTTTGCAATTTGTTCAGTTTCTGTTTGCAACACATAATCATTAAGCTATTTCCAGGGTTTACATCCGTCCTGAATACACTTGTAGGTATATGTAAGGCGTTTGTGGAGAGCAATGGGTTGCCTTTTGAGTTTGAAGAAATGATTATGATGATCGTCATAGGAATTCATTTGTAACATGAGATTCTAAGGTGCAGTGTGGTTTTGTAGGCAGACTACCAGAATTATATTGCGTTAATTCAGCTATAACTAGCGGCAGCCTTTGTCTTCGCGTCCGTCCACTGCAAAAGGAAAGAATGTCTGATACTCTGAGCTTAAACATAGCATGGGGGACATAAGAATGGCGATGATCCTCATAACAGTTTCACATAAAGCCACAAGATATGTTGAGAGAGTCTGTAGACTTTTACCAAATATAGTTCAACTTAAACGCATGAATTGCACATACAGTTAAATCATGAGGAGTATCTTAAAGACAAAGGGAATGTGACAAAAGTATTTACCCGAAGACCACGCGTGTTTAGTTCGCTTACTGCGGTGCACAGACGAGCATAGGGTGATATAGCCTTACATAGGAGTTAGCTCTTTTGAAAATATAAGTGTAGAATGTTTCAATGAACAAGGCCGGACTAGTCTGAAACACACATCATTTAATCCATCCTAAATAGCACTGGGTGAATTAAACTGACCGAAAGTTTACGGATCAAAATTAGTAAGACCCTGAATATTCTTGCGACATAACTGGCTTGGCTTCATACTTTAGTGACCCTGTAGATTTGGATATCTCAAGTGCGCTAGTCCGATTCACACTGGGCAGTCGGACATTTTAATCAAATGACATGGAGGTTCTAAGATATTACTATAATTCTAAGTTAGTTATCAGCGCTCATGCCACAAAAGTCAGTAACGTTTCCACTTGGGATATCTGTCAGCAACATAACAAAGAGATTAATGTCCAGAAAGAATAAAACAAGAGTCATAACTTGAACTAAATAATCAATTATACGCACGTATTGGTGTTTACAATGATACGTATAACTCAACATACCGCCGGCCGTTGTGGCCTTGCGGTTCTAGGCGCTTCAGTCAGGAGCCGCGTGACCGCTACGGTTGCAGATTCGAATCCTGTCTCGGGCATGGATGTGTGTGATGTCCTTAGGTTAGTAAGGTTTAAGTAGTTTTAAGTTTTAGTAGATTGATGACCACAGATGTTAAGTCCCATAGTGCTCATAGCCATTTGAACCATTTTTGAACCAACAGACCGACGCCAAGAGGAAAGGTAAAAAAGGATGTGACAGGAAAAGAAACGGAAGCAAATGATAGAGATCAATTCACAAAGATATCTTCATTTAGACGTAATCCTCCAGATTCTGAAACACTGTGAATTCATATTTTATAAGTAAGAGTCTTTTCTTTGTCATTAACGGCTCAGTGCGTAGTTCATTCATTACAGCAATCTTACTATCACTAGGAAACCAACAAAAAGATCTGGTGCGCCGTAACAATGTTCGTAGACTGCTTTTACACTGGCTGAAACTACGTCGTCCTGAAACTAGCGTTCATAAAAAGTTCATCTCGCGTGAATCACTTGAATCAAAGCTAATCTGATCTTCTTCCCAACCATCTCTTTGCCCGTTTGCAAAATGTATTTTTTTAAGTACCGTGGAATGGACGCCGTTTTGAATCTTCCTCGTAGATTACAACCGTTTGTCGGGCCAGGACTCGAAATGGGAACCTTGCACTTGGAATTCGGTTCCCATTCTCCCCGAAGGATTAATGCTGCTTGACATGCCAATAATTTCTGATAAGTTTGGAAAGCAGGAAAAAGGTACTGACAGAAGAGACTCTGTAAGGGCGGGACATGAGTCGTGTCTTAGTAGTTTAGTCGTTAAGAATAACGCAAGCGAAACACGAGGTTCTCCAATCCAGACCCGTATCGCCACTCTGTTCCTTCATTTTTCTTAGCTTCCCGCACCCTTAGCTGAATGGGCAGAGTGTCTAGCTCCCATGCAGCGTGCGTTGGTTCAAAGGTTCAAATGGATCTGAGCACTATGGGACATAACTTATGAGGTCATCAGTCGCCTAGAACTTAAGACTAATAAAACCTAACTAACCTAAGGACATCACACACCTCCATGCCGGAGGCAGGATTCGAACCTGCGACCGTAGCGGTCGCTTGGTTCCAGACTGTAACGCCCAGAACCGCAGGGCCACTACGGCCGGCTGCGCTGGTTCGATTCCCGGCCGAGTCGGAGCCTTTCCCCACGCTGTGACTGGGTGTTGTGTTGTCCTCATCATTATTTCATCATCAAGTCACCCAACTTGCCTTCAGCTGAAAAGATTTGCAACTTCGGGGCTAAACTTCCCAAAATAGGGCATCAAAACCATATGGTCATTTCATTTGCTAGACACGCTGTAAGTAGGCTATTTAGGTTTCTATATTCGGAACGTCACGTAGCGCTCTGTATGAAAATCACTGGCTGTGCTGTGTGCAGTCTGTGGCTAGTTTGCATTGTTGTCTGCCATTGCAGTGTTGGGCAGCGGCAGCTGGATGTGAACAGCGCGTAGCGTTACGCAGTTGGAGGTGAGCCGCCAGCAGTGGTGGATGTGGGGAGTTTTGAAATCTGTAAGACTGGATGTAATGAACTGCTATGTATTTTATGATTTTTCAACACTATTAAGGTAAATACATTGTTTATTCTCTATTAAAATCTTTCATTTGCTAACTATGCCTATCAGTAGTTAGTGCCTTCTGTAGTTTGAATCTTTTATTTAGCTGGCAGTAGTGGCTCTCGCTGTATTGCAATAGTTCGAGTAACGAAGATTTTTGTGAGGTAAGTGATTTGTGATAGGTATAGGTTAATGTTAGTCAGGGCAATTCTTTTGTAGGGATTTTTGAAAGTCAGATTGCGTTGCGCTAAAAATATTTTGTGTCAGTTTAAGGACAGTCATGTATGATTTTTCTATGGGGACGTTTCATATGTTGACCCTTAGCCGAGGATACCTCACTGGAATCTTCTGATTTTTTCTTGTAGTTTGTGTATTTAGTGTAGCTATTGTTTATTGCTAGCGCGTAATTGTAGAGAGAATCTCCTTTGTAGTTGCAGTCTTTCATTGTTGTTGTGGCATGCATGTAGATTTGCACCTAGTATTTCGCAGCTGCGCTTGCAATTAACTAGATATTATTTTCAGTGCTATGCTAACGTGTTTTCTTATTTTGCTCTTCAAATTGTGCTTATCTGTTTTGTCGTGTGAAATATTGTGACAATGATGGCGTGCGAAGAACGTAATACTAAGCTCCAAAGTAAACTGAGAAATGGCAGTGAAGACGAAAGCAGTGTGTTTGCACCACCGAGTAATAAATTAACTAATGTGCAAACTGGTGATTTGGTAATTGTGCATAGGGAAATGGAGCGGGTGGCAAATAATGGCGTAGACAGTGAAACAATTAGTGAACAGAGAAGCATTATCGATCGATCGGTCGGCAATAGCTCGCCTCAGGAATCCGAAATGACAGGACACAATCTCGCAAATACTGTAGATTCAGGTTTTGGGTCCTCACCGTTTTCTCAAACAAGTCAAGACACATTTTCTGCTTGTCAAAATGTGAATGTTGCCGGTGCAAATCCACTGCCGAAAAGCACTGAGGAACAGGTTTCAGACACCAGTGCATTGTTATTACAATTAATACACCAAATTGGACAAACACAGCAAAGGCTTCAAAAGTTAGACACTATGGAACAAAATCTTCGAAAGTTAGACACAGTGGAACAAAATCAGAGACAAACACAGCAAAAGCTTCAAAAGTTAGACACAATGGAACAAAATCTTCAAAAGTTAGACAGAATGGAACAACACCAGAGACAAACACAGCAACAGTTAGACACAATGGAACAAAATCATCGGAAGTTAGACACCACACTTGAACAAACACGTGAATATTTAACTACTGAGTTACATAACATTGAATCGAAATGTCAAAAAGTCTGTAATGACGTAAAAACACAAATTTGTGACCATTCCCAACCTATTTTTTCGCGTCATGAAAATGCATTACAGAATCACGAAGCAGCCATAAAAGAACTGCAAACTACTGTTCATGAAAATCACGACATCTTGCAAGCTAAAATTGACTCAATTGCATCTACCGATTCGGTTACGCAACTTGCAAAAACTCAGGAAAACTTAAAGGACACAGTAGAAACGATTTCATCACAAATGGACACTCTGAAACTTGGTTCAGAAAAACACACAGAGGAAATAATTTCACTATCGGATAAAATAGCCGAACTTTCAGATCAGTTCACTAACTTATCTACAAAGGTAGATGATGATCTGAATGACACAAGACCTGTAGCCTTCATGTACACTGAAGACTATGGACAAATTAGAAAAGTCAAACAAAATCAAAATCAAATCAATACACAGTACAAAAGAGAAATCTGGGAAGTACAAGATCAGTTGGCACAAGTAATACAAGAATTACATATTTCAGACGACACTCACGCCTCAGTACAGGAAGAGGGACATAGAAATACGGAACAACCACATAATAGTAACACAGCACATTTCCTAAATTATGAAAGAAATTGGCAAGGTGGACCGAATTGGGAAATGGAACCGCCGAAACGACGTAGCAATGACCAATATGCGACTCGCCGACATGATGATTTTCGCCATAAACTGTTCATCACTACATGTAAATTTAAAACATTTAAGAATTCTGGCAATGACATTCATCCACAAGCGTGGCTCCATCAATTCTCGCATTGTTTTCCTCCCAACTGGTCATTAGAGCACAGATTAGAATTTATGTGTGGCTATTTAGAAAATGAACCAGCTGTAAGAATGCGATCGGTCATTCACAATTGTCACAGTGAAGGAGAATTTTACCATGCCTTCCTCTTAGAATATTTGTCTCAAGCTACACAAGACCGAGTAAAACATAGTATCATAATGATGAAACTTTTCGAACAATCTGAATATTCCAGTCTTGTGAAATATTTTGAAGACCTGTTGCACAAGAATCAGTACCTGTCAAACCCATACAGCCCCTCAGAACTCATCCGCATTTGCTTAATCAAATTACCTGAACATTTACATACATATTATTTTGGCAGGACGTTGCAAAGACGACATTGAAGATTTTCAGGGACTCCTACAAGAATTAGAAATTGACACTGACAATCGCGGAACGCGAAAACAGGATCACAACAATTACAGGTCACATCCGTCACAATTCCATGATGAAAGAAATAATAACTGGACACGACAAGGCTATTCTCACAACACAAATCGTGACCAAAACAGACACCACCCGTATGACAGCCGTTGGCAGAGTAGTAATAATTACATGGAAAGATCACCTCTCCGCAGTAGTAACTACCACAGAGACAATAAGAGAAACAGACAATTTGGGAAACAAATTAATTATTATCAAGGGAGACAGAATAACTTTAGATGCAACGGTCCAGCGCGCAGTTACGATTCAGGGAGAAATTCTCCACCATGTGACCGACAAGAAAGAAACTATGGAATCTACCGACATGATGACAGACGATATGATCGTAACGACAGACCTGAATTGTATCAGAACTAGCGGGATTCAAACAGAGCAGGGCCCTCTCGACAAGGTGAATTTGTAGAAGTTAGGTCTCCAAATCCCAATAACGACGCGCGCCAACAAAGACACATTAGGCAATGACTCATACCGCTGGCAGCCATAATACGTACTTATGAAACTTACGACGCAGCTGCCGTAGCTAGTAATTACGTAAAAATGGAAGACATTAGGGACATCTTACTCCAGGACCATGACGTAAAACATAACAACATTGCATATCCTGTGATTCACATTACTGTAAATGACGTTAAATTTACGGCAGTACTTGACTCTGGCAGTCCCATTTCAGTAATTAGTGAAACAGCTTTTAGCAAATGCAACAAATCGAATGATTGTCCCACACTTCCGTTACGTAAAATTAAGTTACAAAGTGCAATCTTTGGAAAAAGTGTAGATGTACGCCAACAAACCAACTTAGAATTCTTTTGTCAAAGCCACAGCTTCTCTATGAACTTTCTTATTGTTCCATTATTGTCGACAGAAATTATATTGGGAGTAGACTTTTTGAATGAATACAAAGTAATCTTAAACTTTAACGATGCTGAAATAAGTTTAGAGAAAGAAGGTAAGTCAATAGCTTTGAAATTTGAAGATTGGCTCTCAAACCATGACGAAGAAATTAATCGGCTTTACCTCCTGTTAGCCAACAGTTCGGAATTTTCTACGGAACCTAACACTAACAATCACTCTGCAAGTAATGACAGGGATGACATCGACAGCGCATTTGATACTAATGAGTTCATTCAGAATAAACTTCAAACAATTGAGAATTGTAATGACACTGATAGGCAGGACCTTTTTGAGAATTTACAAGCACATTCCACAGTTTTTACTCACAACACAGGAACAATCAAGGGATTCCAATACCAATTTCGTGTTCGTGAGCATACTACATTTTGTGTTAGACCATACGTAATTCCAGCACATTATACGGACCGTGTTAGAACAGAAATACAATCTATGCTTGACGACGGCATTATTCAGCCGGCAGTAAGCTCATACAACAATCCATTACATGTTGTTAAGAAGAAAAATAGATCGATCAGGCTTGTCTCAGATTCGAGACAAATCATTACTATCATTATTCCTGAAACAGCCAGGCCGCAAACGTTGGAAGAACTTCTTCAAAATTTTAATGGTGTAAAAGTGTTGTATTCCATTGCTCTCAGATCCAGCTTTTATCAGATCGAACTTCATCCAGAATGTACAAAATACACAGCTTTCCTTTGTTTCGGCGTTTGTTATCAGTTTCGGAAACTTCCTTTTGGTTTGAACATTTCTTCTGCAGCATTCATTCGCGGGCTAAATTCCATATTACCTGAGTTCTTAAAACGTCACATCACCTTATATGTGGACGATATTCTGATAGCAGAAGCCTCATGGGAACAACACAATCGCATCCTCAACAGCGTTTACATATTTCTGCAAAATCTGGAATTACGGTTAACTTGGAAAAGTCTGAATTCGGTAGGTCAAAGGTGAGGTTTTTGGGACATATTATTTCTTCTGAAGGCATTAAGCCGGATCCTGAAAAGTTAGAAGCAATCAGAGCCATTCCAGTTCCATCCACAAAAAAACAAATCCGCAGTTTTCTAGGTATCGTAAATTTTTACCGTCGTTTTCTGAATATGCAAATTCTTGTTACACCAGAACTTTGTTCTCTCACTGGAAAAAATACTATTTCGAACTGGGACGAACAAGCACAGTTGGAATTCAATTCTTTGAAAGAATCGCTACTTAACGTGCCAATACTAGCTGATCCAGATCTGTCACAAGATTTCTGCCTTAGCATGGATTCTTCTGAAGTCGGTCTTGGTGCCCATTTATTTCAAGAAGCCAAAGAAAATGACACTACTGTTCAGAAAACCATTGCTTTAGCTAGCCGAGTGCTAAAAAAATCTGAAAAAAATTATTCCGTTACTGAATTAGAAGCTTTAGCTATCGTTTGGGCATTTAACAAATTCCGTTTCTTTCTTTCTGGTAAGCACGTAAAAGTATACAGTGATCATGGTGCATTTCAATTTCTTATGTCTTCCAAATTAAATCATGACAGGCTAAAACGTTGGGCATTGTTTCTGCAAGAATTCCTCTTCACAATAGTCTACATTTCCGTCAAGGAGAACATTGTTGCGGACGCACAGTCACGCGCACTGGCTGGACTTGAGAAAAGTAACACAGAAGGTAACCTCGAGAAAAATTTCAGTATTCTTTACATTCAGAGAGTCGCCTTTGAAAACTTCATCACCACATCTTTAAAGGACATTGCTCATGAACAAGATAAAGATCCGATTTGGAAAGACATCAAAAGTAAATGGCATGAAAAGACACACACTCAGATTCGGCATTATTGCCTGGTTAGAAACAACATACTCTTCAAACGCTGCACTGTTGATAACAAGCTATGGGTACTTTGTATTCCAGACTATTTTGTTAATAAGCTCATTTGGTACATTCATTTCAGCTACGCACATTTTGGTCCACGAAAATGTTATCATTTTCTTCGAACGACTTGTTATTTTAACAATATGGAAAAGAGAATTCGAAGAGTCTTGTCTATTAGTAAACTTTGTCAAAAGGCGAAACCATCTACTATCTCACATCGTGCTCCGTTGTTTCCTATCATTCCTTCTAAATTAAAAGAATTTGCTGCTGTTGATTTCTTTGGGCCCCTTGTCAGAACATCGAATGGATTTTCGTACGTTCTAGTCGCTGTTGAACATACTTAAAAATTTGTTTCTTTCACTCCGTTACGTAAAGCCACTGGACGGTCTGTATTCAACTCCCTTGTTAAAAATTTCTTACGTGAAGTTGGCCACGTTGCTAAAGTCATTTCAGATAACGGACCGCAACTCAGATCTGCTGTTTGGTCACGCATGCTTCGGAATCATAAAATCAAACCTGTTTTTATTTCATTGTACTCACCACATTGTAACCCCTCCGAACGGATTATGAAAGAAATCAATAAGCTTTGCAGACTTTATTGTCACAGGAAGCATCAGCATTGGGACAGATATTTACACTTATTTCAAAATGTGCTGAATGAAATGCCTCATGACTCCACTGCTTTACCACCTACTCTTGTACTGAAGAATTAAGAACAACCGAACAGAATCCGAAAGCTTGTACCTATCCCGAATACACGTAAAATTCGACACAAAGACATAATTGATTTGGCTAAAATATAAAAATATAAAATCTGCAGCAGATAAAAGGAGAAAACTACACGGTAAAGCAAATGCAAAGATATTCTACGTTCGTCAGAAAGTTCTCATTAAAGCTCATTCATTGTCAAATAAGAAGAAACACATGTGTCACAAATTCTTTCTAGTTTAAAATGGACCTTACAGAATTCGACGTAAACCACATGATAATTGCGTTGAAGCTGAAACTCTGCGTACCAGGAAGAGTAAAGGTTTACACCACATTTCACATGTAAATCCGTTTATTGAAAGATAATCTGCTTTTTAACTTTGTCTTTGCCATAAAACTTTTCGCTTCACATTTCTAGTGTACATTGTCAGACTTAGAAACTGTTACCATGCAACAATGTTTGAAGTTAAATATCTAATCAAGAACCAAGAGAATTTATTTAAACAGAAATTACGAGTGCATTGTTATAGTGTACAGACGTCACAATGTTATTGTGTGTGTACATTGTTGCTTGTTAGTTGCACGATTACGTAACGACTATAAGGCTTACATACTTAGAATGTATACTGGTACTGCTAATGAGATTTTAATGCAACATTTTGGTTTACTTGAAAATACATTCTGGATTTAAAGTACTTTCTGAGAGATACCAGATGAGACAGTGGTTAGTTTATGTGACAGTTAAACGACTTTATCCCGACGCTACTAATGAGTGACAATTTACAATGTTGCTTTTGCAGTGTTTCTGTTTTATATCTGCACAGTTTTTCTGTATTATTCTGGAAAGTAAAACATGTTTTAGTAGTAACTTTTGTGGTATAGCTACAATAAGGCTACCTTTTCAGTAGCACAACAATACAGCACAGTACTTTCCTCATCACGGCAATAAGCGTAATAACTAAGATATCTATGCGCAAAGCATTTCACATTTGTTTATCATGAGGTAAGTACATTGGCTTCTGCAGAACTTAGCTTTCAGAGGACAATAACTACGACACTTCCACAGAGATTATCTTACAGCAAGACGCACATTTAGCGCTACAGGACACGTATTTGAATGATTAATTTTGCACTAGAATCATTTATTTTTGAAGATATTTGAAGTACAATGATACAAAGGTTTTCCGTGATACATGTCATTCCATTGCTGTAATCTATAAAGTGAAGAAGAATTAAATGATCTGCTGATCGGAATGAACAGTCTAATGAGTATACAGTATGGTTGAGAGTAAATCAGAGAAAAACGAAGGTAATGAGAAGTAGTAGAAATGAGAACAGCGAGAAACTTAACATCAGGATTGATGGTCACGAAGTCAATGAAGTTAAGGAATTCTGCTACCTAGGCAGTAAAATAACCAATGATGGACAGAGCAAGGAGGACATCAAAAGCAGACACGCTATAGCAAAAAAGGCATTTCTGGCCAAGAGAAGTCTACTAATATCAAATACTGGCCTTAATTTGAGGAAGAAATTTCTGAGGATGTACGTCTGGTGTGCAGCATTGTATGGTGGTGAAACATGGACTGTGGGAAAACTGGAACAGAAGAGAATCGAAGCATTTGAGATGTGGTGCTATAGACGAATCTTGAAAATTAGGTGGACTGATAAGGTAAGGAATGAGGAGGTTCTATGCAGAATCGGAGACGAAAGGAATATGTGGGAAACACTGATAAGGAGAGGGGACAGGATGATAGGACATCTGCTAAGACATATGGGAATGACTTCCATGGTACTAGAGGGCGCTGTAGAGGGCAAAAACTGTAAAGGAAGACAGAGATTTGAATACGTCAAGCAAATAATTGAGGATGTAGGTTGCAAGTCCTACTCTGAGATGAAAAAGTTAGCACAGGAAAGGAATTCGTGGCGGGCCACATCAAACCAGTCAGTAGACTGATGACCAAAAAAAAAAAAAAAAATCTGTAACACCTGATGTTCTAATTACATTAACCCTCAGGGGGGTACACGCTTACTTTGTGTACCATGTGTTTGGCAAGCACAAGGAGCCCTAGCTAATATTGTATTTGCTTATACAACTTTACACATCGGTACCATATTTCCCTAACACAGAATTACACAGCTATCTGATTATTTAACAGAGAAACAAAAATTTTTTTTACTTCGTCAGTGACATACGTTTACGCAATTACACAGTTGGATAACTTCACACTTATGAAATTGTATTTTGTCTGTACTTTGTGAACTGTTCATATTTTTTTCAGAACCATTGTGATACTATGAGATCTTTGAATGATGTGTTTGGTATGGGATCATGATTTTAAAGTACGTTAGAGGTAGATGACACTATTGAAATGAGCAGAGAATTTTTTTAGGTTTTGATATTATTGCAGAAAGCTACGACGTTTTTGAGATTTGGCTGAGGTGTTATGATGGTATTATTACGACGACGATGTGTATTATGATTTTGAGGTATGTTTATGATCAATAAGCTGATGCTATATGAGGAATTTGATTATGCTATGTATTTATTACGATGAAATATTGAAGTATCGCCGGAAGGTTGACGTGTCGACGAATATGTACATGTGTGATAAGGTAAGGAATAAGGAGTAGTGGTTAGGGACTCTGATTTATGCAAAGGATGTTGGAAACCAAAAATCGTACATTAGGAGTAATGGAATATGTGTATATGCCTGAATGTATCACAATGCCGCCGAAAATTTTTTGGACACTGTTATATTTACAGGATTTGGTTTCTACACATTTGTAACGCAAATTCTCGAAGTGTGTAATTTTTATATGAGACTGTCACTGTAGCGCAAACTGCTGTTGTAAATATTTCGGTAGGAGAGTTAAGTGACCAACACGTAATGCGTGGTGGGCACCCAGCTGCACGATAGTCGCCTGGGGAAAAGCCATCAGTGTGTGCCTTTCAGAGGCACAGGTGGAGAAAAAAAGAGGCCATTGTCCTCGCTATTGCCATTTCTTTGTAGAAAGCATCGCAAATACGACACGCCCAAACTCGAAAACATATGATTACACCATGGAGCTCTTAATTTATAATATTTACAAAATTGCCTAATGAAATGATGAGAAACATTTTTACATCTTTTGTCTTTCTAGTTGAGGGATTGCTCATTTCGTTTAATATATAGCTTCTAGCTGCACTGCAGCATTGGTGAAAATAAAATTTAGTAGATGTACTAATAACACTGTTTTCTGTCTACAGACCCAGTAAAGAATACGCTTATGATGTACTTTCTTAGAAAAGAGAGCACAAATAAACATTTCCCTTCACAGGAATTGCATAAATAATTTTTTTAACAACTTGGTAACTTTCTTGCAGAGTAAGATTTTGTGATGCATCACTCTAGTGTTCAAAAATGGGTCTGAGCACTATGGGACTCAACTGCTGAGATCATTAGTCCCATAGAACTTAGAACTAGTTAAACCTAACTAACCTAAGGACATCACAAACATCCATGCCCGAGGCAGGATTCGAACCTGCGACTGTAGCGGTCTTGCGGTTCCAGACTACAGCGCCTTTAACCGCACGGCCATTTCGGCCGGCTCACTCTAGTGTTCAGATCTGACATAGGTATTAGACATGGCCATCTTTACTGTAATATTTTTTTCTGCTTGAGCTTTGTCATGTTTAGATATAAGTTACTGCATTTGCTGCTGCTGTGTGCCAGGCATAGTGCTACAGAATTTCGCTTTGTATTACTCTGTTTAGCCAGTTTACTACTGATTTATTTTTCTTGTTGCTGCACATTGGCTCAATATTAGATCTAATGTTGCATTTTCTCTGCTAATTTAGATTTACTGTTGCTTTCTTTGCCAATTTGCATTTTTTGTCATTGCTGTTTGTGTTAATTGCTTTGTGCTGCTGCATTGCCTCATCCCTTAGTTTAGCATCTGAGCTCAGTAGGTTTAAGTTAGCTTAAGAGGGGGTAGGCTGTATAAGAGAATGAGTTGCGATGAATTGGAAGAGTTATACGAAAAAAGTACAGGAAGCAGGTATAGATAGGACTTTTTGGGAATAATGAAGAACGAAGGGAGATCTCCAAGAAGTATTGAAAGTTTTGTTTGCAAAATACTGCAGTAAAACAAACCCTGTCTTTTCCTTTTGTTATCCCGCTATGTGTTTGTGTATCGTTGTGTATTTGTGTTCTTCCTGTCTTTATGAGTTTATCTGACAAGACTTGTGTTGCAGAATTTTTCTAATAGTCAGTTACATTCACTATGATGAAGAATACTGTTATCCCCAAATATAATTTGCGTTAATAATATGTCATTTTCTTTATAAAGATGTTTACACATTATTAATTCTGTTCTGTTTCAATTCTCATGTGTGAAATTAATGTTTCAAAAACTATTCTCATTTTTTTATTTATTTACTAATGTCATAATTCCTGTAACACTGATGTACATGTCTATTTCTATTCTTTTGTAAAGCCTGTATTACTGTAAATGTTATCTGTACTATAATGTTCTTTAATGACGTATTTTGTACATTTGTAATTGTATTCTTATGTTGTAAATTTATAATTGTATAGACTCCAGTTCTTCAAATTAAGTATTATTTCACTGCACACGTTTCTGTTGGTCATATTATATGCACAGTATGTGAGCAGTTGGGACTGTTAGTGTTTGGATGTGTGTTAATAATTCAGCAAAGGACTGGTTAACAGCATTGCTGGTTCTAAGGACACTTAGAAAAAAACTTTGTGAGTGCACAAGTAGTGGTTTATGGACTTGCTATATTCTCCACAAGACTCTTCGATGGTGATGTGCACCTGCACAGTCGCAACGGATGGCTGCTAGCCATCTCTACAAGGACTACAGTGGGTCTGAATCTTTGATGGCCCACCAATACCATTATTTCTACAAGGACTTTGAGAAAAGAAACGGCAGTTTTACTGTGATGAATGATCAGGACTCTCTTTATGGACTGTTAGAAAATTTAGCTTTTGACCAATATTGTATTAATAAGTGTGTGCATTTGATATCTTTCTTACTGTAATTATGAAAAATTTTATCAAGTCTGTATTGGCCAGTGCCCAGAACAATTTGTAATTTTTATTTTGTGGGGAGCATGAGGGCTATGTAAGTAGGCTGTTTAGGCAACGCCACGTAGCGCTCTGTATGAAAATCACTGGCTGTGCTTTGTGCAGTCTGTGGCTAGTTTGCATTTTTGTCTGCCATTGTAGTGTTGGGCAGCGGCAGCCGGATGTGAACAGCGCGTAGCGTTACGCAGTTGGAGGTAGCCGCCAGCAGTGGTGGATGTGAGGAGAGAAATGGCGGAGTTTTGAAATTTGTATGACTGGATGTAATGAACTGCTATGTATATTATGATTTTTCAACACTATTAAGGTAAATACATCGTTTGTTCTCTATTAAAATCTTTCATTTGCTAACTATGCCTATCAGTAGTTAGTGCCTTCACGAGTATAGCTGTGATAGGATACGTAATCTGTTAGATACGTTCTTTATCAGGGCGGCAACACAAAGCCGGAATACATAATTCCCCAGGAATTCCTGGTATGAGGGGGAAGGGAGAAAATAGGTCTAAAAGCTCCTGATAAATCAATGGATAGAGGAGTGGGGACGGGGAAGCGTCATACTACAATAATGACTTTTCTCTCATCTCAGTTGAGCTATGTATCAGCTGTAAGCTGTAGCTTAACTGCAATTTTCAAACAATTATTTGTATGGAATAACAATCATATGATCAGCACACATGGAAATATTAAGTATTTTAAAACTTGTGATTTATAAAACTCAATAAAATTCAGTATCAATGTTAGTTTAAAAAAGCACAACTGCTTGAGATTTTATGATATTCGTGAAATTTCCTGACATATCCCCCGTTTTCCAGGTAAAATGTAATTACCCAGAACTCCAGGTTTTCTGTGTGAATCGGCACCTTATTTATACAGAATTGGCATCCGAAGGCGTCGAGGAACAGTTGGTAAGGCGACAAGCACCGTCTCTCAATCCGTTTGACACGAGTCCAAACAATGAGTAGCGAAATATGCGCTCAGCACTTGAACATTACCACGGCAGTTGCTGAATTATTGTGTACGAAAATAACAACGAATTTCCAAAACCAAAAACTTGGGAATCATGAATTTCTTCGAGAAAGCCTCAAATACTGGGATTGTTGTTATCGGCTTATTTCAGGCATGTCACTGAAACCTGAGAGAAAGTGACAAGTAACTGAGAATTCTAAATTTACACGAAATATTAATTCTTACTGGAATATCGTTTAAGATACCTTACTTTTGATTCGCTGTGGACAATCGCACATTTTAATTATATGACATGTAGGTTCTAAGCAATTACTAGGTACAGTTCTCAGTTATCTGGGTGAGATGGTCCCAATGGCGGCTAAACAGATATCACCCAAGAAGGTTACGCTTGTTCACTCAACATGACTCACCCACATTTCTACGAGGGTCCTTCCAAAAGAAAAGCACACTAGTAAAAATACAGTTTTCATTCTGCATGTGTGAATGTTTTACAGTGTGTAGATACATCCCTCCCGCTTGTTTTCAAACTTAGTTCTACCTGTTCCCGTGAATGGCGCCGCCACAGCATGTCTTCAAGATGGCTGCTGCACTTGACGTTCGTCAGAAGCAACGTGCTGTCATAGAATTCCTGAGCTGTGAAAACGGGACCGTGGGAAACATCCACAAGAAGTTGAAAAAGGTGTATGGAGTTGCTGCTGTCGATCGCAGTACAGTTAGTCGGTGGGCAAGCAGGTTACGTGATGAAAGGTGGCACGGCAATATTGAGGATTGTCCTCGCAGCGGCAGGCCTCGTACTGCTAACACTCCAGACAATGTGCAGAGACTTAACGAATTGGTGACTGCTGACAGACGCATCACAGTGAACGAATTGTCACGCTACGTTCGGATAGGGGAAGGAAGTATTTGCCGAATACTGAAAGTGTTGGCGTTAAAAAAGGTTTGTGCCATGTGGGTTCCTAGGATGTTGACAGTGGCTCACAAAGAAGCAAGAAAAACGGTATGCAGCGAACTTTTGGAATAGTACGAGAATGGTGGAGATGAATTTCTTGGAAGAACTGTGACAGTTCATGAAACATGGCTCCATCATTTTTCACCAGACACGAAGAGGCAATCAATGGAGTGGCATCGTGTAAATTCACTCAAGAAAAAAAATTCAAAACCACACCTTCTGCTGGAAATGTTATGGCTACGGTGTTTTTCGTTTACGAAGGACTTTTGCTTGTGGACATCATGCCAAGTTGAATCACCATAAATTCTGATGTATGTATGATGACACTGAAGAATCTCCAAGCTCGACTTAGTCGTGGTCGACCACATCGGCAAAAGCAGGATGGACGACACTGAAACACCCGCCTTACACTCCTGACCTGGTTCCATGTGACTACCATCTCTTTGGGAAACTGAAAGACTCTCTTCGTGGAGCAAGATTTGAAGATGATGACTCCCTTGTGCACGCTGCCAAACAGTGGCTCCAACAGTTTAGTCCAGAATTTTACTGTGCGGATATACAGGCGCTGGTTCCAAGATGGCGTAAGGCCGTTGGGAGGGATGGAAGTTATGTGGAGAAATGAAAATATTGTTGCTAAAGGATGTATCTACACACTGTAAAACTTCCAAACACGTCGAATGAAAGATGGGTTTAAAAAAATAATATATCAGAGAATTTAATAATGAATAATATATACTAAATGTTAAATTAATTAGAAATAACAGATAATAAGACGGGAGTCAGAATTTAGACGAAACTATATAATGATTCTCACTTACATGAGACTACAGTGAAACAAGGATCTCAACCCACCGAGACTAGGAGGATAAAATTTAACGAAGGCGGTAACAAAATAATAATTTCAGACAAATGATAGTGATTACTTCACAAGGTGTCTTAATTTCGACTTACTCTTATAATTTTAAAACAATATGGATTTACATGTAAGACTCCATTCTTCATCGTCAGTGCCACAGAGCGTGAATAGCTCATTATACTCAGAAAAGAAATAATTTTGACAGCACAGAAAATAATAATGCTATTATGTTGTTACCCTGTTGCCTTTGCCTGAGGTAACGGAATGATATTTACTTGACGAAAGAACACCTACAAATCTTTCACTATTTCTAAATGTCCGTAAATATAGAATAAACATCCAGTACCTGAGATAGACTGAAAGTTCAAAGAAGTGTTTATTTGTGGTCAAGTTACATCGGTTATAATTTCCTTCCTCAAACCCACACACTACACAGTTACACATAGACAAGACTGTCATTCACGATACTGAATCTTCAGTGGGTTCAGCACTCTTAAATTTCATAAAGTCACAGCAGTAAGGTAACAACCATAAAAAATAATTGGACACTGCGTTTAGTTTCTCTGATTATAGAACGCATAGCATCAAAACATTAGTAGTTCGAATCCGTTTCTAATCTTTTCTTTGAAAAGTTTGCATAAAATTTGGTTAGTCACATTATCCATTAACATTTGGATTAGGTGTTTCAGTTTGATAGTACTGGTGAAAGAGGCACTGCAGGCGGCGGACCTGCACACGCGATGGCGGGATGGCTCAGGATCGAACAGGACCATCCACGAGGGTTATTCGAAAATAGTGAACAGGATACCTCGATGCCCTTCAAGAGAGAGCTCATGGAGATTATGACGACGTCCATATTCGGTGGATTACATTAAAAGTCACGTAGATGTGACTTAAGTTAGTTCCACAGACAATATTCTTCCGTGTGCAAAAGTATAAGTTTTTTTTTTTAGTGTAGGTAATTTGGTTTTTTTTTCAGTTAACGTTAGTCATTACCATCTGCATCTGCATTTATTTGTAAGGAACTTTAATGAATATAAACTTCAGGCCGTGTGTGCTTTATGGTTTTGGTTATGACAGTCTTACTTTAGCATGGCTTATACGGAGTAATGTAGATAGTTCATCTTTATCAGTGAGTTATCATTCAAGCATACGGTGTCATTGTGTATCGTTTCGTCATTTTAAAACACTTCGTACTTGCCCGTTGAATGTTAAGAATATAGCCGTCCGAATTAGTGCATCGACAACAATTGAGTTTTACGTCACAATAGACAGCTGTCGTGTTTGAAGCGCCATGCTGCCATAGTGACTGGTGCAACACACCTGCCATTGATTTAGTGAATGTTCAAGACGTATATATCAACAACTGTTCATGGTATTTGATATTTTTCACCGTACGAAGTGAAAGACTCCTTGTCTGCTCGTGACAATGGAATATTTTGAAACACAGATTTCGAATAAACAGTTGTTGAGATCTTACAATCAGAGCTTCAGGGTAAGTATAATACTTATTCTACGAATTAGCGGAGTTAAATTTCTATTTTCATGGGGTTTTGGACTGTATTACTCATTCATTCATATCTCTGAGGATACGGCTATTTCTTCTTTACCAAATTTAGATCATATTACTCCGCTTTCTTTTCCTTTTTTTAGATTAAACAGCATCTGCTGTGTCACATATATATTTCACACACCTGCTCACTCCTGCTTACTTGCCCATCAATTAAATTTCATTCATTGTGGAAGGTCGATTCTTTCGTCTCCTCCAAAAAATTCGACACTCCCGATCAAACTGTAAATAACTGCTTACTTGGGCCACGTCAGTTGACTTCAGTTTAATTTTATGAACATATTCTAAAACTACCGTGGTTGTAATATCTGTCTTTGTTCACTACAACATGTGTGTAGCTACTGAGTAACAGTAGCTGGCCACTAACCTATCTTAGTTACTTATAAATCAGCATTAGTACTGAATTAATAAAATATAACCAGAATATCTCAGAGAAAAATAGGATATCATTCATTTCATAGCAGTTAGAGAAGAGATGATTGCTTTTATTTTTCCTTAATTCACTCATAATGTGAATCTACTCAGGGGTGCCTAACTAAGCAAATACCTAAGCGCAATTCCTGAGCCTCTCGTTTTCTTCTCTCTTTACAGTGGTCTACATGCACTTGACAAAAGTATTTCTTGAGGTCTCAGTGTGAATAAATGTCTTTAATATTTTTGGCAATGGGATATGTTAATCAGTAACTTATTTCGAATTAAACTGCCCCCACCCATTCTGGTGGTTCATTGTTTCTGCAATGTGTCATAGCACGTATAATATGTCATGTGTCGTGTATGTGACATAATCTTGACGACGATAACCGTTCGGGTTTTCAGTAGGCAACATTTTATTGATACAAAGCGGGCCGCTCTCAGTGTGGAGAGGTGTCGCAGCAGCCGCATCATTGCTTGCGACACTGTTCACTGTTCGCAATACATTTTTTTAATAGCTGCCGAGAATTCTTCCGGGTTGTATGGCCGTGGTCCATGGAACTCTTCTATCCTTGACGTTTTGTCCTAAGCTACGTTGGACATCTTCGGATGCACTCTTGGTTGGGCTGAGTCTTGCAGATTGACGAGTCGGACGTCGAAGAAGTGGGCGTGATCTGGATTTCACGTGATAGCAGAGATAGACCTTGTCAAGGATAAAATATAACTATCGATCATACTACGTCAAAGATAAAAACTTCTCATCAATTCTGTAGCGCCACTGTCCATATATCGCTGAGTTTCATAGCTTCTTCTTTTCTGTTAAAATTATCCCCATGTTTATATACTTCGATGGCTTCTATATATAGCCATGGATAATATTTCGTCACAGTACATAGAAGTTCAGTTTATGAAAATTTCACTACGTGATCACCCGACTGAAGAGTATGTTCCGCCACAGCCGACTTGTCTGTTTTCCCTAGTCGGCAAAGGTTTTTATGTTCCTTCAACTGTGTATTCACACTTCTCTTTGTAGTTCCAATGTAGACCCTACCACATGTACACGGAATCTTGTATACACTACTTGCAGACGGAGGGGAACGTTTATCCTTAACGCAACGAAGTGCTTGGTCTACTTTCTACTGAGTCCTACGAGCGCCAATTTTTACATGGAAAAATTCCAACAAGTAGCTCTGGAAAAAGTAAATAAGAAACCATGTGTGCCGTCGTTTTTCTAGAAAAAATCAGTTATTGAAAAGAGATTCATAATATTACTACACAGTCTACATTTTGACACATCACCGAGTTGCTCAGCTCACTTTAGGCGACCAGCATCTAGTACTACTGCCAGTCGTGGATTCGAATCGACATTAAAGGCTTAGTTTTATATCCTTGTTATGTTACATTTTGACACTTTAATTGAAGTTCGTTTCGATTAAAGCAAGTTATTCATCAGTTCTTCAAGCGCCACGGATAAGACGGTACAGTGTCACGGTGTAATTTGAGACACGGTGACAGTGACACTACGGTAAAACACAATGGCGTAAATAGCGCTCACTATACACACGGCACACATGGAAGCAGTTGAAATTCATTTAATGCAATCAACTAACATGATTAGAGAGTGCTACGACGGACAATTCCGCTTCTAAAATTTAGGTTACGTAAAATATAAGTAAATATCGAATCTGGTATTCTCCAGAAGAGGTGAGAACATCTCTGCACGTAGAAGAAAATACGTTACTAAAAGACAATGTCAAAGAGGACTTAAAATGCATTTAAGCTGTAATTTCCTCTTTCCGCAGACCACAAAAAGAATATATTTATTACACCACGAAACACAATTTTAGCTAGTGAAATTTCTCTGCGACAACAAGAACATAACACCTACCCCTTTGTTGTTTCACAAGTCTGTATGCGACTGCAAAATATCAGTTACTTCGGGAGTTGTTGATAATCTAATGTCTAAAAATAGCTTTCGCTGTGATTAAGTTACAAATGTTGTGCAAAGTCAATTGTTACAAAACATTTGCTGGGTATAAAAAAAGACTACGTATATAAATCTGAAGAGTCAGTAGAGGACCTAAAAAGAAACACATTTGTTACGTGGCATAAATGTCACAGTGAAATGTCCCCTTAGATAAATTAATGAATGATTGTGCTGATAAACCTCTTACATTATTTGATTTTCAAACAGCTGAGCAGAACTGAACGTTCTCAGACATTTCGCTCTTTACCTATTTTGATCAACACGAAACTGACACACAATATTTTAAGCGCAACGCTATCCGACTTTCAATAGTCCCTACAAAGGAATAGCTCTGACTAATATTAACCTACGCGCTGCTCACATCCAACTGCCAAACACTACAATAGCGAATATTCTAACAATGCTAACCAGCCACAGACTGCAAACAGCACAGTCAGTGATTTTCATATAGAGCGCTACGTGGCGTTACCAACATAAAAACCTAAACAGCCTACTTACAACAGGTGCACTCACTTGGGATCCCGAATTATTCACTTCTCTGAATAAAGTACGACATTGTCGTTGTTTTATGTTATGATATGATTACATGTCTGTAGAAATTGATGTTGCACAATCCAGCCGATATAACTGGTAGACCTCTTATTTATGAGGAGGCACAATCAATAGTCGAGTAGCAAGGGGACCGGACGCAGAACAACTTACAGCGATACGATTAAGATATCGTGTGACATTTCAAAGACTTAATAGGCTTATCCGTGAAACAGAATGCCTTAGAACAGACTAACGAGAAAGTTTGGGAGATGTTCGTGTTGAGGAAGCTGTGTTGGCACATGATCCATATCCATGCATGGTGTGTTAAGCCTGAGGCACGCGACAGGTATGCATCCATTCGTGTATCAGAAGGCACAAGATCTATCAGCTGCTGTCTTCCCCAGCTCGTGGAATTCTACGAATAGTGTCTACATCACATCCCTGACTTTACTGACGAATGTGTCTTAGACAGTGACCGAATATAGTGCAGCCACAATAGGAGTTGGAAAATCGTAAAGCGCCTCATGTATTCCACAATCAACCGAGACTTACCATGAATGTGTTGGATAGTAGTGTTCACGACCGTCTTGTTTGGCAGTGCATTCTGTCTAACAGGCGCGAAAGAGGAAATTACCGTATATTTCTCCGAGACGTTCTACCGCAAATTTTGGTGAATGCCTCGCTAGCAGTATCGAAACCATTATGTTTCCAGCATGATAGGGCTCGTCAACACTTTGCCGTTGATGTCACAAAGCATTTAGACAGTGTCTTCCGCAAATGCTGGGCAGAGAGAGGCGTGCCAGGACCTTGGCTACCTCATTATCGTGGCACCATTCCTGTGGATCTCTTCGTGGTAATATATGAAGTGTCCGCTGCTCGTAGTCGTGCGGTAACGTTCTAGCTTCCCGCGCCCGGGCTTCCGGGTTCAATTCCCGGCGGGGGCAGGGATTTTCTCTGCCTCGTGATGACTGGGTGTTGTGTGCTGTCCTTAGGTTAGTTAGGTTTACGTAGTTCTACGTTCTAGGGCACTGATGACCATAGATGTTAAGTCCCATAGTGCTCAGAGCCATTTGAACCAAATACATGAAGCATGTGGTGTACGAGACATCGAATGACACTCCAGAAGAGCTGCTTGTCCGTTTTTCGACACTAATGCAAGCGGACGATTTTTTCAGCAACATATCTGAAACAATATGTCTCAGACATTGCTTCAACGCCGTCTCTCAATGTAATTATCATTAAAACTTTCTGAAACTCCTACCTGGGAACAGTTATACCTGTGGCATTTTCATCACTTAAAAAGGTGTTCATCACCTCCAATCACTCTAAGGTTCTGTATACGTAGTTTTTCTACAGTCTTCTTGTGTTTTAAGTGAGTAGAACGACAAATTGATATCGTAAGGAACGACAGCGACTGATTATCAAAAACCATAAGGACAGTCTAAATCGAAATGTATTTAAAACCTGATTTCGGGTGTAACAGAAACCTCGGACAAATTTTATACGAATAATGAGGTGACAGTCACGGCAGCATCGACACTGCGATGCCACTACGTGATGGAGGAATGAGGGTGACTGCACATAAGAAGTGGTTATGAAACATAAATTAATTCAGATACGCCAAGTTTTTAAGATGGGTTTCTTGGAATAAGATGTAATACGAAAAATTCGTCTTTCATAATTTTTAAGATAAGTTTTTTCGAATAACACGCTGCTTCCGATGTAATTCTGTATTTTTTCCTGTTCCGCATAATATCCGAAAACATTTTCGGCGAACTGTATGTTCCTTCACACCGACATGTTGAATTTGGTTTATAATCGCAACTTCATGATAACAAATGGATCTAGAATGAGATTTTCACTCTGCAGCGGTGTGTGCGCTGATATGAAACTTCCTGGCAGATTAAAACTGTGTGGCCGACAGAGACTCGAACTCGGGACCTTTGCCTTTCGCTGGCAAGTGCTCTACCATCTGAGCTACCGAAGTAAGACTCACGACTAGTCCAGTTTTAATCTGCCAGGAAGTTACAACAAATGGATCTGTTAGAGAAATACTGAACATGTCTGTCTGAACTATTAGATCGTTTGCCTGATAAAGTTTCGTTTTTTGAGGCGTAATACACTTTATTTGAATTAGATGCCATATATTCGTTATGTCCTTCATCATACATCTTTAAAATGAATCTTTACTGCTAGCGTTCCATAAATTCTGCTTCTGCACCACAGCATATTTTTGGTTCTTAATAAATTCTGCATACTACATGTTCCTCGAATAGTAGAAGTTCCTAGCATCATAAATGGTGGAGTACTTTTCTTAAATCTCGCACATTCCGTGCGTTAAAACAGAGGTCCAATATTACTAATTTTCACTCAAATAAAATTCTATATTTCTTTGTTTTACACGCCACATGCACCAAAAATATGATAGTGCTGCTTTCATCTTCAAAAATGGTTGTAAAACTATTAATTCCTTCATTGTCATGCAACGTGCAAATACACTCAGGAGCCAAGGAAATTGGTATAGGCCTGCGTACTCAAATACAGACATATGTAAACAGGCAGAATACGGCGTTGCGGTTGGCAACGCCGAGATGAGACAACACGTGTCTGGCGCAGTGGTTAGATCGGTTACTGGTGCTACAATGGCAGGTTATGAACATCGAAGTGAGTTTGAACGTGGTGTTGCGGTCGCCGCACGAGCGATAGTACACAGCATGTCCGAGGTAGCGATGAAGTGTGGATCTTCCCGTACGACCATTTCATGAGTTTACCGTGAATATGAGGAATCCGGCAAAACGTCAGATTCCGATGTCGCTGCGGCCGGAAAAAGATCCTACAAAGAAGAGACCAACGGCGACTGAAGAGAATCGTTGAGCGTGACAGAAGTGCAAGCCTTTCGCAAATTTCTGCAGATTTCGATGCTGGGTCATAAACGTCAGCGTGCGAGCCGTTCAACGAAGCATCATCAAGAGGCCCACCCATGTACCTTTAATGACTGCACGACTCAGAGATATAAACCTCGCCTCGACCCGTCAACACCGACGTTGGACTGTTGATCACTGGAAACATGTTGCCTGGTCGGACAAGTTTCGTTTCAAATTGTATCGAGCGAATGGACGTATATGCGTATGGAGACGACCCAACGATCATGCATGTCTGCAGGGGACTTTCCAGGCTGGTGGAGGCTCTGTAATGTTGTAGGGGGTGAGCAGTTGGAGTAATATGGGACCCCTGATATGTCTAAATGCGATTCTAGCAGGTGACACGTACGTAGGCATCCTGTCTGATCACCTGCATACATTCATGTCCATTGTACATACTGACAGGCTTGGGCAATTCCATCAGGGTGCCGGGACATCCCACACGTCCAGAATTGCTACAGGGTGGCTCCAGAAACACTCTTGTGAGTTTAAATATTTCCGCTGGCAGACATGATGAACATTATTGAGCATATCAGGACTGCCTTGCAACGTGCTGTTCAGAAGTCAGAAGAGGTCTCCATCCCTTCGTACTCTTACCGATTTATGGACAGCCCTGCAGTATTCATGATGTCAATTCGTTGAGCACTATTTCAGATATTAGTCGAGTCCACACCACGTCGTGTTGCGCTACTTCTGTGTGCTTTCGGGACCCTACACGATACTGAGCAGGTGGACCAATTTTTTTGGCTCTTCGGTATATTAAAACGTAAGAAGAAAACGACCCTAACTTTACAGGGTAGGTACCACTGATAACGTTTGCAAATTGATAATATTTGTTCCTTCCAGATTTCTCTTACTTTTATAGAATGGGTGTTTTTTGAATAAGTGTTGTTTTGAAATAAAACTAAACAAGTAGACTTCTCTCAGCAGTTTTATTTTTTCATGGAAATATGTACTTTAAACTGCTTTTTCACACAATTCCCACCAATATTAAAGCACGTACCATACCATATAATCAGATTTTGAATACCATACTCGTAAAATTCTTTCGTGCCGATAGACAACTATTGCAAAACGCTTGTTTTGACGTCTGAATTTTTGTAGTGACGCTGACCACCCAGACGCATCTTCAAATGCTGAACACATATTAAGTCAATGGGTACTAGAATGGGAGCTGTACGGAGGGTTATCAAGTTGTTCCCAGCCGTATGATCCGATAATTTGTACAGTTCGACTGAACGGGTATTCTCACGAAGCAAAGCGACCCCCTTACTCAGCGTGTCATATCTTTTGCTTTAGATTGCATGGCGGATTCTTTTAAGGTTCCCAGTAAGCTGTGGAAGTTATATGGTATCAACACGAGATAGAAATTCTATAAGTAACAGCGTACTTCACTACTCAAAAAACAGTTTGCCTGAACTTTACTTTGTTGAGTGGTTTTGAGTGCTACCCTATCCATGGATTGCTGCTTTGATTCAGGTACAACTTGGCATAAAAACTCGCCACCTTCCTCACTTTACCACTCCAGAAAAGTCAAAGAGCTGGATAAACGTTGGCTTTTCTGCATATCAGTCAACATTGTCTGTACCCATGTGAGGTATGCATGTCATCTTGGTCATTACAGAACTGTTAACTTCCTACTTTCATAATTCGATACGTACACTGCAGAGAGAGAAAGCTATACTGATATTCGTTGGCTTGTTACGTTATCCATGCCTGAGAGAGCTCACAGAAAGAGCATTATTGTTAGTAACGGTGTGTTGGGAAGCAGACCTGAACTGAATGGCTCGGAAATTTTTTTACTTGAAATGAGCTGCTAAATACTGAATCCGAAGAGTGTTAATTTGTAATTATATCACATACAAAAAAGTTTACGTCACTTTTTATCACACCGTCTGTCCGTCAAAATACGGTCATTAACGTTACATATTTTGATACTCACAAAATCACTCATGAAAACCTATACGGTACTTCCGTTGGTGTTGTATCGTGAAATTTGACAAGAAGAAAGGTATCACAGTACAAGTAAAGAGGAAAACTCGGAAAATAATCAATCTGTAATCATTGCACAAGAAAAAAGCATTTGTTTCGAAAGTTGTTATCTGACTTCAAATTAGAATTTTCGAAAGTCTTGAGGACCATGGGATCGATATCTTCCCAGTATCAATGTCGAGAACAGGCAAAAATTGTCGATATTCACCATTCTCTGGATGGATTAACTGTCTACACACACCATTAAGTTTGTACGGAACCCAAACTGCGCGAATCCTACAACGCACCTGTTAAATTTCTTTCGTCAACTTTTTGCACCATATTGGCAGTAACGATTGATGTTTAGTCACTGCGTTCGCCTTCATGCACATTTGCACAGCTGTCATTGAAAGCTGTCACCCATTTCCGTACCACACAATTTCTCATAATGTTTTCTCCATGAACTGCATTGACCTAATGAATTTCGGCTGTTTTCACGTCTTTAGCTCTAAGGTTAAGAATCACAGCACTTATTTCACAGTCGGTCGCAGTCTCAGTTACAGAAAGCATTTCAGATACTAACAAACAAACGTAAACAAGCCGTATGACTCTGTAATGGTTTCTGTGACTTACCAACAGAGTGCGGTACACACCGCACCTGCTCGCAATGTCGGCCACGGCCCTGCAACGACGGAATTTCGAAACAGTACTTACTTTAAAAATACATTTTGTGTCAGTATCAAACTTTTAGCAGGTGTTCCTTTTTCCAAAGATAACAGTCTCATTCATCTCTGCTACAGTTCGTCGAATTACTGGTACGTTCTGATTGATCACATTTTATGTAAAATTCTCATCCTTTCCTCAGCAGATGTTTTTGTCATTATTTAACATCAGCTAACTAAGACAGCGTAAAAGCTAGTGAGAAGGAAAAGAACGTAATTCATTATGCTGTTTTGTGCAAGACAGACGTTTTGAGCCTGTAACTATGTATAAAATACAGGTCGATTCCTGCAGAGAAGATAACAGCCGCTTTTTATAATGCTGATTATTTATACAAATAGCGCCGTTACCGGTTTTGAATTGACATGTTCATCACCAGGCGGCTTGTTCATGTTAAGAGATATTTTTGTTATAGTTTACAATAGTTGTCACTTTTTATTTCGCCATGTGACAAAAATTGCATGTCAAAAGCCCCTCGCCATTACGTCGCAGTGCCTGCTTGTGTTCATGCAGTACCGAAGACTATGTCAACCAATTTATTAATAAATATGTACAGTCTTAGATGTAAAAACTGACCGCCGGTCGACCGCCACAGAGACTAATTCCGAGTCGTTCACTTAAGGTGGCCAATAAAACTGACCGCCCCTGACAACTCTATGTCCGGCCATCTGCACAATCTGGCAACACTGTAAGTAGCGGAAGTGTCGGGAGGAAGT
This sequence comes from Schistocerca americana, assembly GCF_021461395.2. Classification (NCBI taxonomy): domain Eukaryota; kingdom Metazoa; phylum Arthropoda; class Insecta; order Orthoptera; family Acrididae; genus Schistocerca; species Schistocerca americana. The sequence goes on along the minus strand of NC_060125.1, from coordinate 204,018,294 downwards.
GTTCTCTACTTCCTAGATGTCGTCGGATTGTGTGAGCCCGTGGGCTAGTGGTAATCGTCGTGCATTCTAAACGTATGGTCGCTGGGCACGCCCAACTGCATTTTTTTTTTTTACCACATTTCGGCCCTCGTCTAACGTTATGAGTCTGATTGAACATAGAAGTTAATTCGCTTCACATTCTACCTACCAGCAATAACAAGTACTCCCAGGAACAATTCCGCAGGACAGCTCGTGGCTGCGTCGCAATCAGAACGGCTTATGCTCGAGCGTTTCCTCGCGCTGCAGCGGCTACCGGCCTTTATCGTTAACTTCCTAAGAAGAAATGGAAGGCTGAGCCCCTCCAAACGATGTAAACTCGAGCAAAGGGAAGTGTGAACATAGTATTTTACATCTGATAGCTCCAAAAATGCGTTTTGGGCTACAAATTCTGCCCCAAGGGGTGTGTGCGTCACCGCTGGAATTTGTTGCCATCAACTGGGACACCTTGTGGTTGCAGTGTAAGAAAATCGACCGGCAAAACTACATCGTCTGTGCTACTGCGTGATAACGCACTCTGTTGATTTGAGAAACAAAACTATCTAGGAGATTGATAGGAAAGTCGTCTCTCAGCCACATGTATTGATAGTGAAGTCCTCGCTGAAGCACTTCTGCCTCTCGTCATATGCCGGCCAGAGTGGCCGAGTGGTTCTAACCGCTACAGTCTGGAAACCGCGCTACAGCTACGGTCGCAGGTTCGAATCCTGCCTCGGGCATGGATGTGTGTGAAGTTCTATGGGACTGGTGACCTCAGCAGTTAAGTCCCATAGTGATCAGAGCCATTTTGAACCTCTTGTCATATACTAGTAAAATTTTACCTTTCCCGCTCTTGATCGATCAACCGTCACGGCGATTCATTTCTAGACGAAAACACTCTACAAACTACTCTGGTTTAATGACATCGTTGGAACCAGTAGGTTTCTACAGGCATGGAGTTTGTAAACCACTTTAGCATTGTCAGATTGTTTTAGATATCTTAAAAGGAAATTCTGCTGCTGATCAATTTCTCTTTGATGATTACTGTTGCTTTCAGTAAACTAACGGAAAACGCTATTTAAATATTCACTGTACTAATACAAATTAAATTCAGCTTACTACGGAAACATCACGACGGCAGTCTGTCTTAATAAAGCATTAAGTATCTGTAAAACGATTGAGCCTATTTTTACACGAATTAGTAGGATATTACCGACTTTTAACTTCGGAAAGACTTGTATTTTCTTCATGTCCTGTATCATTCGCAAGTGTTTTGAAAATGTGGTAGTTCACAGATAAAATTATGTATTCACAACAACAAAACATATGTCGGCAGAAAACAAAAGTGGCACTATGGATTTTGCAGTACCGTAAGGTTTTCGCTCAGACACTAAGAGGCACTAAAGGTAGTAATACGAATTTTGCTCGAGCGTTGTCTTGCGATTCCCTTATTGAGTTTGTATCTGCCTGCTTGTAGCTCTGCTACAGAAGAATTAAAGATCTGGCTTTCAGCGAGTCTCGAAAGGTGAACAAAGGAAAGGTATACCTGAGAAGCAAGCACGTTACCTAGGAGCTAGCGAAGAGGTGTGGTGTCATAGACTTACTTATAGGCCCAGTAGGCGCTTTTGGAAGATAAATCGCAACATAAGAGGCAAGAGTATTTGCATTTCCCGTGTAGAACGACTTTCGCTGACTCAAAAGCATTAACCTGATATCCTTATATTACATTTCAGGAGAAAATCACATTGTTCAACTGAAATGACATGATAATAGGAATGGAATTTAGCAGGCTAGTTCTGTGCCATCAAAGAAGTAACTCGCCGGTCTCAAAGTTGCCAAACATATTCTGCGCTGCTGCGAAGTTTCAGTATACTGCCAGGAAGGATACCAGCTGATGTGTTCTGTGAGGGACATCGGAAGTGACTAATGCTTCGTCTCAAAGTTGCGGGTGCAAGGGCCGCAATATTCTCATTATATGTCAATGAATCTTATTCGCATTTCTGTAACTGGGTTTAGGGGCTAGAATGTAATCACTTGTAATACATCGATGCACTGAGTGCAAACTAAATCTCATAAATTAATAACTGCGACAGTTATTTGTGTTTACCGGCCTTAATCGGACAGAAAAATTGAAAGCGTTTTACCCAGCGCGATTCACACTTTTGGAGCTTCTCCAGTGGTTGAGTTGGCAACGTATCTTTGCTGTACAATATTGTTATTGAGATAACTGTCATTGGCACATCCGCCAGAAGACAGGCATGGCCTGGCTTTTTGTTGTCAGGTTTTCTGACGGATATTCTGCCTTTGCTCGAAACGTGAAGACTTAAGGCGATTTCGAATATTCCATATCGCGAAAATTTGATGTTTATATTCTTCCAGCTCTAACATTCAAAAAACAGTTACAATAAGCGGCAGAAAAGCGCCTGTGAACCAACAATTGATAATGCAGTCATAAATAGTGGAATCTGACAAATTCAATCTGTCATTTGATAATTGTGAAAAACTACTTTTTTCTTCTGCACAGCACCGCAGTATGAACTCATGGGTTTCATAGAATTCCTATACTTAATTTCAATGTGATCGTTTACAATGACAGTAGGGGAAGAAGTAAAACCATCTGATCTGAAACATACTTTTCCAGTGGGATTTGAATCTTTGGCTACAGTTGCAGTAGTTCGTCCAGTGGGGTATCAAGAATGTAAGCAATCCCTCATTGCTGTAGTATAGGCTAGGCCAGAAAGAAGCAGGTTCTCGACAAAATAAACGATGAGAGACACTGTCGCTGTAACTTATTAAAGAGGAATTGTTAAGATAATTACTACTATATGTAATGAAATGAGTAGGTTGATGCAGCTCCAGTACCGCACTATCACTGAGTTGCCAAACATTTTCCCTATAGCGCTTAAGATGGAAATGTGTGTGTGTGTGTGTGTGTGTGTGTGTGTGTGTGTATGTTCTTTCGGACATTTCAGAAAGAACAGACACTACGAATCCAAATAGACAGCCTTGTTAATCAATTAAATATCGAAGGACAGATGTCCAGGGTGTCATGGGCGTTACAATAGAACAACAACGTCAGATGAAAATTTGTGCCTCACCAGGTTCGAACCCAGATTCGTAGTGGCTTTTCATTCCGACATGTCCGACAGAACAGACTTCACACCTATATCCATATTCAGGGTGTTCCAGGAGGAATAGTACATATTTTACCAGGTGGTAAGGTGGTACTACAGACGAATTGCTTAAATAATTTCGAATAAATGCGTCCACTTTTTATTGAGTACAGAGGTACAGCTGTTAGTTCGTAACCCTAACAAACTCAAAGGAAAGGCAAATGAGGACGTTCAAAGATGATTATCAAACAGTCCCACACCAACTTTAATGCACTTTTGACTTCTCTTGATAATAACAAGTGTAGCTATTTTGACTAAAGTTCAGTCTTGATCACGTCATGTATGTTTTGATGATACAGGTAACCGGTTTTGGTTCTTTTTACAAAACCATCATCAGACCTGGGGATAAATTTAAAAAAATACTAGATACCAATCTTCAAATAAGATCAAAGTGTCTAATGATGTCAAAATTTAACAAGATAAAATAAAATTAATTATACCCATGGCTCCCTTAGGATGGTAGGCGGAGCTCTCCTCGCTGCTACGCAGTCAACTGATGGTTATGAGTGCTGAGCACGAGCTTAAATATGCAGAGGCTCCGCCTACTTCCTGTCCACTACTTCACAAGTGCCAATCAGCGTTCATAATATGACGCCATCGTCAAAGTATAAAAGTAGGAACTACACTAATAACATGAAATTGATTCATTTAAATGTCTGATTAACATATAGTTAGTATGTCTACAGCTTTTTTATATTTTGGATAAAAACAGTGAACTACGATGTGTAACAGTTGTGCCCTCTATGGGCAACCTTAATACTATTACAGTGCCTGTTACATCAAAGATGTGAAAGTCCTTGGCGTTGTGGTATATATTGATTATACCGAGTTGCCTACATCACAATTGCATCTTTGTTGGATGCTGCAGAATCGTCTTATTTTAACTGTAGTTTTTATGGCAATATTCTTTATAGCAGTAGGGTAGCAGCCAAGAGTACGTTCCACATTATGTATATCTGAATAACTGATGAGACTACTGACTTTTTTTTTAAATCATCGATCTAATAGTTTTTATAATAATAAGTGTCAATTTAACAATTTTTTTTTATGTTTTGCAGCATATTTTACATACATTGCTTTTGCCATTGGTATAACTAGTCTTTTTTTTTTTAAACAAAAGAGTAGATGCTTTTATTACAAAATTTCGTCAAAAAGGTCGTAATAATATTTTTCCCGAAAATCTAATTGTTCATTGAGCAGCATTGATGATTTGATTTTCAAATGAGCATATATCTCGATTTCTTCTAGGATATTCATAAGTAAGCCTTTATTTGCATAATGAAGAACTTGTAAATTCAGTTGTACTGTCCCCTCAGCATGATTATTGAATGCTATATGATGACCAAATACGGACTTTGTTCGTGAGGTACCCGACGTGTGTTCTTTGTACCTTACTGCAAAATTTCGACTTGTTTGGCCGATATATATTTTCTCACAGTCTCTACATTGGATGTTGTACACTCCTGATCTGGTAGATTTTCCATTATCTTTACTTACGGTATGTCTTAATTTTTGTTGTAAAGTATTGTCAGTTGTAAATGCTATTGTTATTCCAGAATTTTTGAATAAATTAGTAATTCTATCTGATATGTTCCCATATATGTCATCTTCATGTATTTTGGATTACCTATTAGTGGAGTACTTTGTGATTGTTGTACTTTATTAAAAATGATATCTACCTGTCGTGTGTCGAAAGAGTTGGTTTTTGCAATTTGTTTTAAGATGGTCATTTCCATTTTGATCTCATTAGCTTCTAGCGGTAATTTTAGTATTCGGTGAAACATAGATTTAAAAATTGCTTTTTTATACTTGTCAGGATGACATGATGTGGCATTAATAACAACATCAGTGGTTGTAGGTTTCCTGTATATGGTGAATAAATGTTTCCCATTGTTATTAGTTACAGTGAGATCTAGGTAGTTAATAGATTTTCGATTTTCATGCTCAATTGTAAATTGTAACTTTGGGTACATAGAGTTTAATTTTATAGCAAGTTTCTCAGTTTCATCTTTTGAACCATTATAAAGCAATAATGTATCGTCTACATATCGCTTGTAATATATGATTTTATTTGCGACATCAGGGTTATTTTTCAGGAATTGCGTCTCAATGTGCTTCACGAAAATGTCTGCAACTGTCCCAGCTAAAGAATTTCCCATTGCTAAGCCATCTTTCTAACAATAGATTTTAGTATTAAAAGAGAAATAATTGTAATCTAAAGTGCATTCAAGCAGTTCTATAAATTCGATTATTTCGTCTTTAGTCATATTTTTGTATTGTATTAAGTTATCCCTAACTATATTAATCGTCTCATTAATGGGTATATTTGTATATAAATTTTTAATATCTAATGAGGCGAAACTTGCACTAGTTGGAATGTCTATATTGTGGATTTGTTGTGCTAGTTCATAACTGTTTTTGATACTGAAATTGCTGTCATATGTATAGAATGCTTTCAAAATTTTATTAAGTTTCATATTTAATTTATATGAAGGGCTACTTCTATACTTGACAATAGGTCGTATAGATTTCTCTTTTTTATGCAGTTTAATCTGTGGTCTTAAGTTAGGTATTTGGGGATTCATAATTTTCATCATATTCTTTTCTTCAGGGGTCAAGAGGTGATTATTTTCATCGACTAATTTCTTGATCTTTAACTGGATCTTTGGAGTGGGGTCTTTAGTTACTTCAACGATCCAATTTTCATTAAAAAATGAGAGTGTTTTAAATATATAATCGTCTTCTTTAATAATAACAAGGGTATTTCCTTTATCGGCCTTTACCACAATTGCTTTCTCTGCTAGTAGTTTATTATTGATATTTTTAAGTGTTTTATCTTCAATTTTTCTATGCAGTTTGTTTTTCTCTTTTCAAATTAAATCCTTCGTTTTTAGGGCTATCTTGCATGCTTCGGGTTTATTTATTTTCGATATTTTGCTTGTTGCTATAACATCAGCAATTATGTGTTTAACATTCGTATTATTTACTGGGGGAGTTAAGTTATATTTTAAGCCTTTGTCAAGTAGCGACATTTTGGACTTTGTGAACTGAATATCTGTAAGATTCATTGTCCTTGGATAAAATTGATGTAGATTGTTGACCTTTTCTAAAAGCTTATTTTGTTGTTTAGCTACGAGTAAATCAATTTTTCTCTTATGTCTTTGGGTAATCGCTTTACGTAAAAAGTCTATTTTCTCATCAATGCTGCTTAGTAAAATAGAAAAAATCAAAGGTGAGAGTTCATTACTTAGCAATAAATGCAGACTATACATTTCGGCATTTAAAAGATCTTTTATCTTAAAAGCTTCTCTAATTTCAGATTTAATCCATAGAATACTACTCTTTTGTTGTACATATGTTACTTTACTAGATTTGGATTGGATATTGATTCTAGCATATTTTGGTATGATATGTTCCATGAGGCAAGTTTTATTAAATTTAATTTTCATACCAAGTTTCATAATTTTGGTTCTAATATTTCTAAACCTTTTGTAATTTCCAATTGCCTGACTAGACAAATTTTGTACAATTTTGGTAAACATTTTTGGAAAGCAGTGATCAATTAATTATAATATTTTGACTAAAGTTCAGATATACATAATGTGGAATGTACTCTTGGCTGCTACCCTACTGCTATAAAGAATATTGCTATAAAAACTATAGTTAAAATAAGACGATTCTGCAGCATCCAACAAAGATGCAATTGTGATGTAGGCAACTCGGTATAATCAATATATACCACAACGCCAAGGACTTTCACATCTTTGATGTAACAGGCACTGTAATAGTATTAAGGTTGCCCATAGAGGGCACAACTATTACACATCGTAGTTCACTGTTTTTATCCAAAATATAAATAAGCTGTATACATACTAACTATCTGTTAATCAGACATTTAAATGAATCAATTTTATGTTATTAGTGTAGTTCCTACTTTTATACTTTGACGATGGCGTCATATTATGAACGCTGATTGGCACTTGTGAAGTAGTGGACAGGAAGTAGGCGGAGCCTCTGCATATTTAAGCTCGTGCTCAGCACTCATTACCATCAGTTGAGTGCGTAGCAGCGAGGAGAGCTCCGCCTACCATCCTAAGGGAGCCATGGGTATAATTAATTTTATTTTATCTTGTTAAATTTTGACATCATTAGACACTTTCATCTTATTTAAAGATTGGTATCTAGTATTTTTTAAAATTTATCCACAGGTCTGATGATGGTTTTGTAGAAAGAACCGAAACCGGTTACCTGTATCATCAAAACATACATGACGTTATCAAGACTGAACTTTAGTCAAAATATAACAATTAATTGATCACAGCTTTCCAAAAATGTTTACCAAAATTGTACACGTGTAGCTGTTCTGAGGTCGTCTTTGCGTCTTTTTATGAGGGCTGCACTATTCATAATTCGAACGATCAGATCGACTCTTGGGTTACTTTTTCTTTGTAGACTTCGCCTTTAACCATCCATGCAGGTAAATTTCCAAAGAGATAAGTCTGTGGACCTTGGTGGCCAAGAAAAGTGCCCATATCCATTGATCGATCTTCCGGGAAATGTTAGGCTTGGATAATGTCACCTGACGACTAGAATGTGCAGGAGCCCCGTCATGCTGGAGGAACATACGCATTCTTGTAGCCAAAAGAAACCTCTTCCAATAACTCTGGAAGCTCATTTTCAAGGAAGTGTGGACAACTTGGTCCTGTAAGGACCAACATACGAAACGAAAATGCATTGAACCCAGCTATACAGTACTCAATAAAAAATTGGACACATGTTGTATGACATTTTTCTGCAATTTGTCTATACTACCACCTCCTACAATATTTACTATTCCTCCTGAAACATCCCGTACAATTATTCAGGTCTCGACTGGTCATCGAAAGTTTTCAGTGCTAGACGCACGTCATCGTCCGAATCCTCGCGCGGGAATACAGTGTGGCCACTAGTGAGTGGAATAATCGACTAGGGCGGCCGGGGGGTGAGGGGGGGGGGGTCTTCGGGAGGTACCGCGCATGTGGTATGCGGCAAAGATGGGAATTCGTGTTTGACGAATAGCGTGTGTAGATTAATGCTGCAGAGAAATTGGCTGCTGTGTCCCGATAGTGCCAACCTTCGGAGGTTCGAGTTCTCCCTCCGGCATGGATGTGTGTGTTTTCCATAGCGTAAGTTAGTTTAAGTTAGATTAAGCAGTGTGTAAGCTTAGGGACCGATGACCTAAGCAACTAGGTCCCATAATATATTATCACAAATTTACATAATTTTAAATCCAAAATACTGCATCTCAGTTCTTACAATAGTGCAATAGGTGCGCACTGGTTAGATGTAACTGAAGAGAGACTCCAATTCTGATTGTGGTTAAGGGCGAATCCCAAGCGCATGGCTACGAACAATTGGGAGCGTAAACTTAATGTTATCGGAGACTTATTGAACGACAATGACATGCGATCGTTACACCGACTGCAGAAAGTTCAGTTTATAAATACATACATACTTAGCGAAATACACTCCTGGAAATTGAAATAAGAACACCGTGAATTCATTGTCCAAGAAAGGGGAAACTTTATTGACACATTCCTGGGGTCCGATACATCACATGATCACACTGACAGAACCACAGGCACATAGACACAGGCAACAGAGCATGCACAATGTCGGCACTAGTACAGTGTATATCCACCTTTCGCAGCAATGCAGGCTGCTATTCTCCCATGGAGACGATCGTAGAGATGCTGGATGTAGTCCTGTGGAACGGCTTGCCATGCCATTTCCACCTGGCGCCTCAGTTGGACCAGCGTTCGTGCTGGACGTGCAGACCGCGTGAGACGACGCTTCATCCAGTCCCAAACAATTCAATGGGGGACAGATCCGGAGATCTTGCTGGCCAGGGTAGTTGACTTACACCTTCTAGAGCACGTTGGGTGGCACGGGATACATGCGGACGTGCATTGTCCTGTTGGAACAGCAAGTTCCCTTGCCGGTCTAGGAATGGTAGAACGATGGGTTCGATGACGGTTTGGATGTGCCGTGCACTATTCAGTGTCCCCTCGACGATCACCAGTGGTGTACGGCCAGTGTAGGAGATCGCTCCCCACACCATGATGCCGGGTGTTGGCCCTGTGTGCCTCGGTCGTATGCAGTCCTGATTGTGGCGCTCACCTGCACGGCGCCAAACACGCATACGACCATCATTGGCACCAAGGCAGAAGCGACTCTCATCGCTGAAGACGACACGTCTCCATTCGTCCCTCCATTCACGCCTGTCGCGACACAACTGGAGGCGGGCTGCACGATGTTGGGGCGTGAGCGGAAGACGGCCTAACGGTGTGCGGGACCGTAGCCCAGCTTCATGGAGACGGTTGCGAATGGTCCTCGCCGATACCCCAGGAGCAACAGTGTCCCTAATTTGCTGGGAAGTGGCGGTGCGGTCCCCTACGGCACTGCGTAGGATCCTACGGTCTTGGCGTGCATCCGTGCGTCGCTGCGGTCCGGTCCCGGGTCGACGGGCACGTGCACCTTTCGCCGACCACTGGCGACAACATCGATGTACTGTGGACACCTCACGCCCCACGTGTTGAGCAATTCGGCGGTACGTCCACCCGGCCTCCCGCATGCCCACTGTACGCCCTCGCTCAAAGTCCGTCAACTGCACATACGGTTCACGTCCACGCTGTCGCGGCATGCTACCAGTGTTAAAGACTGCGATGGAGCTCCGTATGCCACGGCAAACTGGCTGACACTGACGGCGGCGGTGCACAAATGCTGCGCAGCTAGCGCCATTCGACGGCCAACACCGCGGTTCCTGGTGTGTCCGCTGTGCCGTGCGTGTGATCATTGCTTGTACAGCCCTCTCGCAGTGTCCGGAGCAAGTGTGGTGGGTCTGACACACCGGTGTCAATGTGTTCGTTTTTCCATTTCCAGGAGTGTATATCATGTCGCAGCAGTCTTACCGATACCGCAGGTCACAGCACATAAAATACTAACTGCAGCCTGTTGATATGTGTGGAAACAAAATATCTTCAAAATATCCTTCCACACGGCGACTTTGCAGAAGCAAAAGGGAGGACTTGGAATTAAAGACGTTAAATCTAGATTGACGCACTGTTTCTAACTCGTGCTTCTAAAATAATACATGCCACTAAGACAGGCATCATGAAACTTCTGTTCCTCTCGTTAGATCCTAGGGATAGGAACGCTCCTGTTAATGTAGCACATATAGATGCCAGCCTAGATTACGTCCGAAAGTACTATGTCGATTGCAGCTGTATAAGACTTCCATCAGGACGAAACAACACTAGAACCGTCTATGGTTATATGACCAGACATCGTATTCACAACCGAATTCATGTAAATAACCTACTAAATACTGGATGAACGTATGGAAAAATATCAGCAGTAAAATTCTACTAGTGCCCTATGGTACGACGTTGTAATCGAAACCATACCCACAGCGGAACGATTACGGAAAATCAAATTGAGACCATCTCCATACCGCGACAAATGTCGGCTTGTAGAAACTGTAGCGGACATGTTCTTATGTTAAAATAGAATCAGAATTTTGGACTGGAATAGGAAGAAATTAGCACTATCAACAGAACCGCAGAAAGTCATATACCGATAACTGAAGCTTTACAATCCAACTGGAAACGTTACCCGTCCGCAAAGAATAACAGTTTTTCGTGGCTTCTGGGACAGTTTGTGTTTTACGTCTTAACAAACAAAACTTCCCACTTAGAAGAGTACATGTCTTATATTGCAGAAGAACATTTTAAGCTGCAGAAAAATAACAAGTATAAGTAATGGTTTCAAAATTTTTTGTCTATTGCTTTATGTGTCTACAAAGAAGTGGGCACTTTTATTGATTAGAAGCAGAATACTATTCGTTCACTTTTTCTATTCCTGGAACATGCTTTTACGTTTGTTGTAAAGCCATAACTGTTCTAATTTAGTAAAACGCCTCCGGCTCCGAATATTCTTTCATTTGTTGAAAAGTATATGGCTTCCTTACAGACCTCATATGCATCCAGTGCATAATATCTTAAATAGTGAACATGTTTCTGAATGAATCTTTATCTATTTTTCCGTCACCATTTTGACTGTTATAAGTTATGTTCTACAAGGAACGCACGCCATTGGAGGCGTAAATCTGTAATTTATTTTACCTTAATTACTACTACAATTTTGTTCTACAATGTAAGGCGTATATGGGAACAAACATGGAATACATGGGAATAATGCAGTTACTCAGTGACAGGTATGGGGGAGGCATTGTGGCCAGGCCTCGGATCTTCGACCCCTACCCTCTTTGCCTCCGCCGATCTGGTGCTGAAAGACTTATCAAATAAAAAAAAAAGTGCAGTGACAAGCACGTCTGTCTAGTAAGCAGGAGGTCCAGGTTTGAAGCCCGGTCGGTCATAAATTTTTATCTGCTGTCGTTGCTGTATTTCAACGCTTTGTAACCGTGTGGACGTCGGTCTTTCGATATTTAAGATGCAATTGTTTTTGAGGCAATAGAGGTGATTTGCGAACATTTGTCTTGCCATCAATGCAATGGGACTTCAACGGCGTCCAACCCCTAGTCATTGCTTTGTGGCGGCGCTAACGCATGTCATATTCATGCGAATCAGATTGTAGCGCATATTTTGTCAAATAACGAATAGTCAGTATACAAGTACTTACGAAAAGTAGAAGCAGGATTGCAGCGAACTGATCACTTAACAAAGTGCAACGTAGAGTACCTGTATAATGAGTCATTCCAGCTGCATAGCTGAGTGTATTATTTGTTAAGCAATTCACTGCAGAATTAATGCAATACCCACACGATGATCTCTGAAGTCATACTGTATCATTAGCAGCTCGCGAATGGAGTACTATGTTCGTTAAATTGGATTACTCAAGCTGATGCCAAATAAAGAGAAGCGACGACGCTACCGCACTATCTTTACTTAAGTAGGTATTCAGCGCTAAATTATGTGCGCCACCATTAACGTTAGTGTAAGCAGTTTGATAAAAACACCACCACTACTACTACCAACCTGTACCACTATCATCATACAGTTGTAACTCGCCGTGATTACAAGTTGCTGATGTTTGTCAAAAATAGCGGAGTGGGCCTCATGAATGTGAAGTTCCATTTGCATTACGCCTAGGGCGGAGGGAATCCTAAATAACAGTAATAGGTCACCCAGCGAAGAGAAGAGACTACGTATTGTCTCAAGTTCGATTCCCGGCGGGGTCAGGGATTTTCTCTGCCTCGTGATGACTGGGTGTTGTGTGATGTCCTTAAGTTAGTTAGGTTTAAGTAGTTCTAAGTTCTAGGGGACTGATGACCATTGATATTAAGTCCCATAGTGCTCAGAGCCGTATTGTCTCAAGCTCTTGCAGTATGATATTAATGCAGTCCGCGATGGTTTCACAGTAACGGATTCCTTTGGCTATTGGAATACTCATATGGGAATTATCGAAGTGTAATTGCTAAAACGCTGAACTACCTTAATAACACCTCATTCTGGATTGAATACGACTCGGAAAGCGACGTTAATTTGACGTTTCCGTCCATCTCCTGACGTCTTACTGAATGAAGTCTGAAGTGCATTCACAGTTGTGCTGCCTGCCGCATGGATTCTGTGAAGTGTTGTGGCAGCTGGCAGTCATTGCTGAATACAGACATGTGCAAATATCCTCACTGCTCCAGGGGAACTCGTCTTTGTTGCTTTTTTCCCATACCGTAATTAACACAATAAGATAAGGCTTATTCTGCTGAAGAACGTAATGCCCACAAGTCAGTAAATAAGAATATCCGAGCGGTAGTAATGCATGAAAGGAAACAGACTGTTGGACAAAAGAATGGACAGCTTCCTGCTTTTTGCTTTTCCGATAACGCCTACGATAAGAATCTGGTGTCATATTATGCTTCAGAACCCAAAACAGTTTATTTTTTTTACTTTACAAAAGCTATGATATGAGAATGGGAAATGACTTACACGCTTCTCAGGAACTTTAGTTTTTCGTGTTTATTTTCTCACTTCATACTAAGACAAGCGCGTTGATATGATAAGAGAAAATAAAATATACGCTTCCAAGACATAATATTTCGTTGTGTGCTACTACTGCGTGCATGAAAACACCGCAGTTAATTTTTGCGTCTTAGATAAATTTTGGTGTCATCTCACATTACTTTGTGAGAAAGTTCCCATTTTTTCGGGATTCAAATAGAGTGGACATTTCATCACTGGTAAATATTCTGATGACTACTGCCATGATACTCGTTGTAATTCCTCCATGGCACCTGTGAGTAGAGTCTCACGTTTGTTACTATAAGAACATGCAGGCAGTGATGTCCGCTCACTGTGATATCTTTCTGTTTATGGTGAAGCGTCTGCTGCAGTGTCTACGCTCATCCAACATTAACAAATCGCGGCGGCATCGGGCACTGCTAATCGCTGCACTTGTCGTGAGCCGCGACGACAAGAGCGCACTGTCTCTCCTAACGATATTATGGAGTTAATACATCTTACTTACTTAACGTAATATGCAGGACGTGAGTTGGGTAAAACTTCAGTTTGTAACTTCCCATCGCATTAAAATACTTTAGAGTCATATTTGATGCAATATTTATTGTCTCTCTAATGTTAGTAGTTTTGATTCAGATTGTGCGTGAACACGAAGACACACACACACACACACACACACACACACACACACACACACACAGAAACAGTCATTGATTTTAGTGATTATGACGACTATTGTGTGTTGAACAGCACATGCACCAATCAATTCTTCAGTTGGCGTCGAGTTGATGAGATTTTTCAATTACCTTGGATTGCAAGAATTGTAAGGAGGAGACTGAAAGTAAATGGACTTGTATGCTAAAGAGCAAAGCAAAGCTTGTTATCAGATAATTGTCCACAAGGGTTTTGTGGACGAGTATACATCTTTTAGTAACCAATCCAACCACCATCATTACGTAAGATTTCTCGAAGGCCTAGAGGCATTGATTTAATTAAGTCGTCGATAGTGTAGCGTGATGGCTTACTTCCCACCATACGTTTTCTATATTCGTCCAAAGGTCGCTTCCATTTGTAGGTCCACATGGCAATGACCTTGTTACCTCTGCCCACATATTCTGTATCTGGTTGATGTTCGGTGATCGTGAAACAAACGGCAACAGCTTTATCCTCTCTTGGCCCTGAAACCAATCTTGCACTTCTCTGCTATGATGTATGGGGCTCTGCTCCTGTAAATAAACTGTTATCTCGTTACTTCATATATTTATATTTAAATAACGTATTTGTTATAAGCACATTGTATTAGTATTTTCCATAGTGTTTAAGAATTCAGGCCCTGTCTTAGATAAGTGATCTACATTCAACAGTCCGATTAAGAATGTGGTTTACCCAGTCTATCATATGATGAGAGCCGTAGTCGGATATCCACATTAAGACTGAGTGGCTGAATCCGATTAGAACGATCTGGTATCGAAATGAAATTACAGAAATCGGATAATTTGAACGGCTTTATTGCAACAATGCTCCGCACATAATTCCTTTGATGGAGTAACATTTAGCAACAGTCTAAGAAAAAGTAGGAAATATGTCTACTAGTAGCAATGCAACGTAATTATAACCCATATTAATGTGATGGAAATATTGAATCGAGCAATACACATCTATTTTAATGGTGGGAAGATACACCACATCGAAATTGCTAATGACATAATAATGATAATAATAATAATCCCGTGTGGCGGATAGCGGAGAGCCTCCAACATATGGGTGCTACCGAGGAAATCAAATACTTGGGGTTAACCAAATACTAACACAATCCTGAACGGCTATTCAGTCCGTTGAACCCAAAATCCAGACACGTCTAACTGAAAATCACCGTTACTCTGATCACCTTCTGTTAGCTCAATGAGCACGGCTGAAAATATTTACTTCCAACGGCTTGAACACCCTCTGGTCCTGTATGGTCCAATGAAACACAACCAAACATGAACTGTGCAAGCAAAGTCAACTTTACCCCAGGTGGTACACAACCCGCCCGCCGACAGGCGGCAGCTGGATTTACGGATTCTGGGGAGTCCAGGCTAGGACGGCAGAGAATATCGGAGATCTCTGGTAAATTTCCCTACAAGCACGAAACATGCATTTGAAAACTAAACATCGATACATTCAACCAAACACGAAATCTAAATAATCTCACATAAGAAGTCGAAAAACAAAAAATTCTCATCCTTGCTGTTCAAGAACCACGACTAACAGACAATGAAATCTTAAATTACGGAAACCATCGCATCTTCAAGAACAAAACACAACAAAAGATAGCGAAATGTCCACCAATCTTCGGCATGGGATTTCTCGAACACAGATCTATCATCTACTCTGTCAAAGAAATCACACCAATCAACAATCGACTTATGACTATGCTCATTCAGAGCCACAATTAAAATATATACTCATCAATGCACATGCCCCCACCAACACTAAAATTAAGAAAAACACTGAAAATGTAGAAAAATTCTGAAACACACTCGAAAAAACTATGAGCAAAATTCACCAAGATGACGTTAAAATACTAATGGGAGACTTCAACGCTCTATTTGGGCCAGAAAAAGCCTATAGAAAAATCATTGGAACAAATTCAACACACCGAAACACGTACACTAACGGCACACGTCTGACTGACATTTGCCAACAATTTAAGCTCAAAATGATGTTCCCCGCTTTTTTTTTTTTTTTTTTTTTTTTTTTTAAACAGTTCTCAGGTAACAAGATTGGCTACCAGGTGCAAGCTGCTTTCGTTCACAATTCAACACTCGTTGAACACCAGATTTTTAATTCTTCTGCAGCAGAGCTACAAGCAGGCAGATACAAACTCAATAAGGGAATCGTAAGACAACGCTCGAGCAAAATTAGCCTTGCAACTTTTAGTGCCTCTTAGTGTCAGAGCGGAAACCTTACGGTACTGCAAAATCCATAGTGCCACTTTTGTTTTCTGCTGACATATGTTTTGTTGTTGTGAATACATATTTTTATCTGTGAACTGCCACATTTTCATAATACTTGCGAATGATACAGGACATGAAGTAATTACAAACCTTTCCGAAGTTAAAAGTCGGTAATATCCTACTAATTCGATTGAAAATAGGCTCTGTGGTCTTACAGACACTTAATGCTTTATTAAGATAGACTGCCGTCGTGATGTTTCCGTAGTAAGCTGAATTTAATTTGTATTAGTACAGTGAATATTTAAATAGCGTTTTCCATTAGTTTACTGAACGGAACTGTAATCATCAAAGAGAAATTAATCAGCAGCAGAATTTCCTTTCAAGATATCTAAAACAGTCTGACAATGCTAAAGTAGTTTACAAACTCCATGCCTGTAGAAACCTACTGGTTCCAACGATGTCATTATACCTGTTGAAAGGTGGCTACACTGAGCCACAGCGCCAGAGATTGCGCCAAAGAGTATTATTCAGCCGCCTCCACTGGCAGCGCTTGGGGAGAACTCGTGGTAGTCTGTCTGTGCTGAGATGTCGTAGTGAAGAGTGCTTGTCGAGATGTGGCAGTAGAGAGTTCTTGTTGAGATGTGGTAGTAGAGAGTCGGTGTGGAGATATATTGTAATGATTAGAGTGATTTTCGTCAATATATGAAGGTAAAAGAAAAAAATTTTTCCTTTTCTTTTTATTATCTCAATGTCTTAAATAATGTGTCATTACAGGTTCAGTCAACAAAGCATCTGGCTTGTGTTCTTGTATTAGAGTGTAATTCTGGTTTTCTTGCGCAATTATAGTATTTCTAATTTTTTTTATCACGTCGGTATAAATGGTATTAGAAATTTCTTGTCTTATTGAAGAAGAACCGTGCCAGATGTGTACGTTGAGTCATACTTCCACACACAGAACAGTTACACTTGTGTTTTGGTTTCGTAGGTTTTATAGTAGCTGGGGACTTAATTAATTAATTGTGTTAACGAAAATTTTCATTTCATTCGTTGTTGTTGTTCTATGCAGTCAGATTGCGTACAAAAACTAGTCAAGGCCAACCGTTTACGAGACACAGCGTAATCGGACATACAGCCACCAAAATTAAAAAATTATTTTCAAATTTATAAATAATGAAGCCCCCATGGACAAACATCTACGAAAAATAAAAATTATTCTCAAAATAAATAATTAAGTCCCCATGCACGTGGCGACCGCTGCTTCGGATCGTCCCTTGGAATTCTTCTGATTGTAAAAATAGTAGACAGTAGTATTGTCGTAGTAATTTGTAGTTTAGTAATTGTAGTCTATTTTGCATGTGTAGATTTGATAATTGGCATTCTTCTAATGGTATTTTTTTTTTCAGAATTTAATTTTGTTGTCTTGTATACGCGTTTCACAATTTAGTGCAATTATTTCAATTGATCGTTAATCGTGTTTGAGGGAAACATTTCGTGTGAATGGTATTGTTGGAGATAAGGAGGCATTGTGTGTAGTTTTGGTACAGTGACGAAATTTTTATGTTTTGTAAATGATTACGCGGTCAATGAAACAGGCAAAAATGATGGATAGTCAGAATAACGAAATTGTTGACATGGCGAACTCGCCAACACAGGACAACAGTATGATGAATAATGGAGTTGAAAACAATTTAATAAGTCGGGAAAATAGTCCAGAACGAATTAAAAATTTTTCACAATCAAAAAATTTTCAGAATACGAAGATTAACGACAGAAGATATGGAGCAGTTAATGAGTGCAATATTAAATTTGGGATCACGGTTAGACACACTGGGATCTCAGTTACGATCTGAAATTAAAACTGATATGGAAGCAATGGTAACACGGTTAAGCTCACAAATAAGGACAGGTTTCAATAACAAGAATGATGAATCAAAGAAAGAAATTAGAGAAGAAGTACAACCGATTTTGAAGGCTCACAATAATAGTTTAATTTCAACAGAAATTAGACAAGAGGAACAGGACAGAGATCGGGAAGAAAAAGATCGCGTGATAGTGCAAAAATATTCAGAGTTAAATTTACAACGTGCACACAATAAGGAAGAAATACTTGAAAGAATCGAGGAATCCGTACCAAATGACAGAATAAATAACTTAACGCAACAGTATGAACAGTTAACTACTAAATGTGTCAATACTGAAACCCGAGTCGCGACACTTACGGAAGACGTAAACTTATCGGAAAGAGTTGAGGATATTTCAGATAAATTGACAAATCTTAGTTTACATGGGGACAGAGATTCAGATGATACAGCACCATTGCTATTTGCAGAAACCGAAAAGTATCAGAACATAAATAAACATGTTGAAAATCAGGGAAAATTTAATGAACGCGTTAAAAAGGAAGTTGAGGCATTACGAAAGCAAGTCAAACAAATCGAAGGCGAAATTGTAGGAAAAGACAGCAAAAGAAATTTGGAATCACAGATAGCAGAGGGGTGTGAAGAAAATAATTTGTTTCATTTACGGGATGCAACAAGAGAGCGCCAGGAGCATGAATTTAACAATAATCGTCATTGGGACTGGGACAGACGCGGTAGATCTTTGTCGCCACGAGGCGAAAACTTTGACTATAAACACTTTTTGACTGTTCGGAAATTTAAGATCTTTCGCTATTCTAAGAATGACATACATCCATGTGCATGGTTAGATCAATTTATGTACACACTCCCACCAAATTGGCCACAAAGTCACAAACCGGAAATTATCTGCGGTTATTAAAGTCCTCAGGGGATTCACTACACTAAGTGAATATGTGCCGTAGCGTGCATAGGGCCCCGAGCTGTAGTGGTGCTATTTCCCTTTTAGTTTTCTGCACCGCTGCCTACTCTTTTACTATTCTTTGCATCTGTCAAAACAACTCTTCGACTATCAATCTATCAAGAGAATCGGTAAAGAATAACCTGATATGACTATTTTACCTAAATGTGATTTCGGAAATTACCGTTTGGACTTACTGTACCTTCAGCAGCATTCATTCCTAGTTTAAACGAAATTTTACCTGTTTATCTTCGTGACAATGTTGCTTCAGATGTTGACGATATTCTTGTTGCTGAGCGTTCTTGGAGTGAGCATTACAAAATTTTGGATTTATTATTACGTATTATGCAAGATCTGGCATTACAGTGAACTTAGAAAAATCTGAATTTGGTCGTTCTCAGGTGAAATTTCTCGGTCACATTATTTCTACAGAAGGTATTCTTCCTGATCCAGAAAAACTTGACGCTATTCGTAATTATGCTGTTCCTACCACAAAACGTGATGTTCGTAGTTTTCTTGGTGTCGGCAATTTTCATAGACGCTTTGTTAAATTGGACGTTTTGGCCACACCTCGTTTATGTGAACTATCCGGAAAGAATTCTAATTGGTGTTGGGATGAGGAAGCTCAATCAGAATTTGAACAACTTCGTGATGCTTTAGTTGCTGCTCCACTTCTTTCACATCCGGATTTATCTAAAGATTTTTGTTTGGCGACGGACTCATCATACAAAGGCCTAGGTGCATATTTATTTCAAGAGATAGAAGAAAACGGCGTTGTAGTACAGAAAACTATTGCATTTGGAAGTCGTGTTCTTTCTAAATCAGAAAAGAATTATTCGATTACGGAACTTGAAGCTTTGGCTGTTGTTTGGCTTTCACAAAATTTCGCACATTTTTGTTTGGCAGACATACTAAGGTTTACACCGATCATCGAGCTCTGGAATTTCTTATGTCAACAAAATTAAGTCATGGCAGATTGTCACGATGGGCGTTGTACCTACAGGAATTTGATTTTAGTATTGTTTACGTACAGGGTCCTTCAAATATTGTTGCTGATGCTTTATCATGTGCACCTATGGGTTTGAAACAAAGTGCTGAAGAGGACTGCAAAGAAAACAATTATTGTTTGATTTATATTCAAGGTGTTGCGTTTGAGAACTTTATTTCGTCTTCGCTCCAGGACATCGCTAAGGAGCAAAATAAGGATCCAATCTGGAAGGACATTAAGGAGAAGTGGAGGAGAGAGGAAAGCGTATCGATTAGACAGCATTATTTAGTTCGCAATGACATTCTTTTTAAACGAAAATCGGTCGACAACTCTGTTTGGGTAGTTTGTATTCCTGATGAGTGGGTTAATAAGCTGATTTGGTATACGCATTTCAGTTATGCACACTTTGGTCCCAGAAAATGCTTTCATAAATTACGAGAAAATTGCTACTTCAGTAATATGGAAAAACGTATTCAAATCTGTTCTTGCCAAATGCAAATTATGTCAAAAGGCTAAGCCGCCAACAATTTCTCACAGAGCACCTTTGTTTCCTATCATTCCAGCGAAATTAAAGGATATGGCTGCAGTCGATTTGTTCGGTCCAGTGGTTCGTTCTACTAATGGTTTTGCGTACATTTTCGTAGCAGTGGAGTTGACATCAAAATATGTGTGTTTTACACCGTTACGCAAAGCAACAGCTCATTCTGTATCTAATGCTTTCATCAAACATTTTCTTAAAGAAGTTGGTCATGTTGATAAGGTTATATCAGATAATGGATCACAGTTTCGTTCTAAAATTTGGCTTCGTACTCTACGGCGTCGTAAAATTAAACCAATTTTCATTTCACTTTTCCACCCTCAATCTAATGGTTCAGAGAGATAGATGAAGGAAATCAATAAATTGTGTCGTCTTTATTGTCATCAGAATCACAGAACTTGGGATCAGTATCTTCATATGTTTCAAAACATTCTGAATGAACTTCCTAACGACTCAACTTCTCTACCGCCTGTACTGATATTAAAAAACACAGCACCGACAAATCGCATATCTGAAATCGTTCCTTTTCCGCCTTCACGGAAACTGCGGCATTCTGAAGTTGTGAACATGGCTCTGCAAAATATTGCATCTGCGGCTGCTAGAAGAGAGAAATCAGCTAAACATCCTGGTCGTCTAAAAATCTTGTCAGTTGGTCAGAAGGTGTTAATTAAGTCTCATCGTTTGTCTCACAAAGGAAAAGGCTTGTGTCGCAAATTTTTTTTGCTTTATAACGGTCCATATATAATTCGCAAAATTATTCATGATAACACTGTTGAAGTAGAAACTCTTAAATCACGACGCTCTAAGGGAATACATCATATATCAAACGTTAAAATTTTTGTGGAATGACATACTTTCGAGGAGCCAACAGTTTACGTAAACGTGCAGAGGATACAAGGATACCGCTCTGTGTTTTGGCGGCGGCACATACTCAAAGCAACAGTCAAGTCTGCGCGCCGCACAAGGCAGTCGTTGACCGCAAACAATTACTTCCTACGTCACTCGCCTACAGCTGATCGAGCGCTCAGTGCGAATGCACTGACAGCCGTAAACAAATACACAGTCTAATTTCTCCGATTAAATTCAGTATAAAGCTATAGTGACTTGATGAATTATGTTATTAACATTCAGTATTTTTCAGGATACGGTTCTATAAAATATTTAAGAACTTCAGGTAAATTCTGTGTGTCTCCGACGTTAAGAGGACTTGCTATCGAGAAAATTTCAGAAAGAATGTAATTTCCAAGAAGAAACTAATAAACTAAAAAGGTAACTATTAATTGAGTTTATTTTTCAGGTAACATATTTCCACTTAGGTACGTACTTTAGACGTAATTTGATGCTCGCGATTACGTGATTCATACTTTGTGCTAAATTTCATGTTCTATGAAATTACTTGTGAAGCGACGTGCTTGCGTACATTAACTGATTTTGACAATGATTGATGATTGAATAGGGTTGTTATTTGTATATATTATGCATCGCTTGGCTGCAATGCTTTTTCACTGATGTCATATTTTTTTATTATGTGTCTGCTGTGCTTATTTACTTAAATTAGAATTGTCACCTGATTAGTTGTGCTGATATGATTATGTATGTAAGTTATACTTTGTGATTTATCTGCTTGCGCCTTCATGTTTACTTATTAAGATTACATATGAACATTTATTTGCTTATGCTGATATGATGCTAATGACCTGTTTATTATGTTAGATAACATATTTGCTGCCTTGCTTATGGATTGCATATTTACACATTTCTGTTTTGTTGTCATTACTACTCTTTAATTTGGTATATAGAAATGCTGATATACTGTGAATGAACATAGAGTTTAGGTCACACTATTGTATTAGTTATAGATTGTTCGCTTGGCAGAGCCTCGTTGTAAGAATTGTGCTGCATCCACTTGTTGACATTCTGTTCTCTACTGGTATATTTACTCGCTATTGCATGTTTTGCTTGCGCTTAGTGCCTTATATTTTTAAGATAGGAAAATGAACTGCTATAATTCGACATAAACGACATTAGTACAAGAAACTTCATAGAAATCACATGAGCCGGAGGTTTTATGAAAGCTGTGTAATGTATGCTAATAGGAAGGAAGCTAACGACATGACATACCATAACTAGGTTTTGACCACTGACAGTTATTACATTGCATTTTTCGTGAGCAATTGAAATAGGAAGTGACACTTGACACAAGAAATACTCCACATGTTTGCTTCTGTTTGCCATGATTCTTGAAGTGGTGTACACACTGTGAAATATTATGATCATTCACACTCCTAATCGTACTTAATTACTGAGAGTTATTCGAACTAAGTCTGTTACAGGTCATGTATGCATTTTGTAAGTAGGCTGTTTATGTTTTCTCTATGTAAGTAGGCTGTTTAGGTTTTTTAATTGGTAACGCCACCTCTGTATGAAAATCACTGGCTGTGCTGTGGGCAGTCTGTGTCTGCTTTGCATTGTTGTAATACTAGCCATTGTAGTGTTAGGTAGCTGGCTGTGAACAGCGCGTAGCGTTGCGCAGTTGGAGGTGAGCCGCCAGCAGTGGTGGATGTGGAGAGAGAGATGGCGGAGTTTTGAAATTTGTCATGAAGTGCTATATTTATATATGATGATATAAAGGTAAATACATTGTTTGTTCTCTATTAATATCTTTCATTTGCTAACTATCCCTATCAGTAGTTAGTGCCTTCAGTAGTTTGAATCTTTTATTTAGCTGGCAGTAGTGGCGCTCGCTGTATTGCAGTAGCTTGAGCAGCGAAGATTTTTGTGAGGTAAGTGATTTGTGAAACGTATAGGTTAACGTTAGTCAGGGCCATTCTTTCGTAGGGATTTTTTTGAAAGTCAGATTGCGTTGCGCTAAAAAAAATATTGTGTATCAGTTTAAGGACAGTCGTGTATAATTGTTCAAAGGGGACGTTTCATATGTCGACCCTTAGCCGAGGATACCTCACTGGAATCTTCTGATTTTTTTTCTTGTAGTTTGTGTAATTAGTGTAGATTTTGTTTATTGATAGCGCGTAATCATAGAGAGAATTTCCTTTGTAGTTGTAGTTTTTCATTGTTGTACAGTAAAACAGTTGTGGCATGCATGTAGATTTGCAACAAGTATTTCGCAGCTGCGCTGGCAATTAAGTAGACATTATTTCCATTGCTATGTTATTTTATTTTGCTCTTCAAATTGTGCTTTTCTGTGTTATCGTGTGAAATATTGTGACAATTATGGCGTGTGAAAAACGTAATACTAGGCTCCAAAGTTAGCTGAGAAATGACAGTGAAGACGAAAGCAGTGTGTTAGCGCCGCAGAGTAATGAATTAACTAATGTTCAAAGTAGTAATTTGGTAATTGCGCATAGGGAAATGGAGCGGGCGGCAAACAATGGTGTAGACAGTGAAACAGGTAGTGAACAGGGAAGCGTTATCGATCGATTGGTCGGCAACAGCTCGCCTCAGGAATCGGGAATGACAGAACACCATATTGCAAATACTGCAGACTCAGGTTTTGGGTTCTCACCGTTTTCTCAAATGAGTAAAGACACATTTTCCGCTTGTCAAAATGTGAATGTTGCTGGTGCAACTTCACTGCCGAAAAGCACTGAGGAACATGTTTCAGACACCAGTGCATTGTTATTACAATTAATGCAACAAATGGGACAAAAGCTTGAAAAGTTAGACACAATGGAACAACACCAGAGACAAACATAGCAACAGTTAGACACAGTGGAACAAAATCTCAGAAAGTTAAACACAGTGGAACAAAATCTTAAAAAGTTAGACACAGTGGAACAAAATCTTAAAAAGTTAGACACAATGGAACAACACCAGAGACAAACACAGCAACAGTTAGACGCAATGGAACAAAATCTTCAAAAGTTAGACACCACACTTGAACAAACACGCGAAGATTTAACTACTGAGTTACATAACATTGAATCGAAATGTCAAAAAGTCTGTAATGACGTAAAAACACAAATTTGTGAGCATTTTCAACCTATTTCTTCGCGGCATGAAAAGGCATTACAGAATCACGAAGCAGCCATAAAAGAACTGCAAATTATTGTTCATGAAAATCATGAGACCTTGCAAGCTAAATTTGACTCAGTTGCATCTACCGATTCGGTTACGCAACTTGCAAAAACTCAGGAAAACTTAAAGAACACAGTAGATTCGATTTCAACACAAATGGACACTCTGAAACTTGGTTCAGAAAAACACGTTGAGGAAATGTGTTCACTATCGGAGAAAGTAGCCCAACTTTCGGATCAGTTCACTAACTTATCTACGAAGGTAGATGATAATCTGAACGACACAAAACCGGTAGTCTTTAATGACACAGAAGAGTGCGAACAAATTAGAAAATTCAAACAAAATCAAAATCAAATCAATACACAGTATAAAAGAGAAATCCGGGAAGTGCAAGATCAGTTGGCACAAGTAGTACAAGAATTACGTGTTTCAGAGGACACTCGCGCCCCAATACGGGAAGAGGGACATAGAAATACGGAACAGACACAAAATAACAACACAGGGCACTTCGGAAATTGTGAAAGAAGTTGGCAAGGTACGCCGAATTTTGAGATGGAACCGCCGAAACGACGTAACAATGACCGACATGCGACTTGCCGACATGATGATTTTGACTATAAGCTGTTCATTGCTACACGTAAATTCAAAACATTTAAGAATTCTGGCAACGACATGCATCCACAAGCATGGCTCCATCAATTCTCTCATTGTTTTCCTCCCAACTGGTCGTTAGAACACAGATTAGAATGAACCAGCTGTGAGAATGCGATCGGTCATTCACGATTGTCACAGTGAAGGAGAATTTTATCATGCCTTCCTCTCAGCATATTGGTCTCAGGCCACACAAGACCGAGTAAAACAAAGCATCATAATGATGAAACGTTTCGAACAATCTGAATTTTCCAGTCTTGTCAAATATTTTGAAGACGTGTTGCATAAGAATCAGTATCTTTCAAACCCATACAGCCCCTCAGAACTCATCCGCATTTGCTTAATCAAACTGCCTGAACATTTACGACATATTATTTAGGCAGGACGTTGCAAAGACGACATTGAAGCATTTCAGGGACTTTTACAAGAACTCGAAAGTGACACTGACAATCGCGGAACGCGAAAACAAGGACACAACAATTACAGGTCACATCCGTCACAATTCCGTGACGACAGAAACAATAACCATACACGACTGGTCTATTCTTACAACGCAAATCGTGACCAAAATAGACACCACCCGTACGACAACCGTTGGCAGAGTAATAATAGTTACAGAGAAAGATCGCATTTCCGTAGTAATGACTATCACAGAGACAATCAGAGAAACAGACAATATGGGAACCAAAACAAGTATTATCAAGGGAGGCAGAATAACTTCAGACGCAACAGTTCGGCGCAGAGTTACGATTCAGGGAGAAATTCTCCACCACATGACCGACAAACAAGAAACTATGTAAACTACCGACAAAACGACAGACGTGAATTTCATCAGAACTGGCGGGATTCTAACAGAGCTGGGCCCTCTCGGCAAGGCGAATTTGTAGAAGTTAGGTCTCCTAATCCCAATAAGAACGCGCGCCAACAAAGAGACAGACAATGACTCGCGCCGCAGGCACCCACGTGCGCCGGCTGGCTCAGAGAAAAATAACATAGACGCTAACCTTGAGAAAAATTCCAGTATTCTTTGCCGACGTATACCGCATGACAATTGCATTCAAGTTCAAACTCTGAGTACTATGAAGAGTAAAGGTTTACACCACATTTCACATGTAAAACCATTTATTGAATGATAATCTGCTGTTTAACTTAGTCTTTGCCATAAAATTTTTCGCTTCACATTACTAATATGCATTGTCAGACTTAGAATCTGTTAATATACAACAATGTTTGAAGTTAAATATCCAATCAAGAACCAAGAGAACTTACTTAAACAGAAATGACGAATGCATTGTTATAGTGAACAGACGTCACAGTGTTATTGTGTGTGTACATTCTTGCTTGTTAGTTGCACGATTATGGAACGACTATAAGGCTTACATACTTTGAACATTTACCAGTACTGCTAATGAGATTTTAATGCAACATTTTGGTTTACTTGAAAATATATTCTGGATTTAAAGTACTTTCAGTGAGATACCAGATGGCACAGTGGTTAGTTTATGTGACAGCTACACGATTTTATCACGACGCTACTAATGAGTGACAATTTACAATGTTGCTTTTGCAGTGTTTCTGTTTTATATCTGCACAGTTTTCTGTTTTATTCTGGAAAGAAAAACATGTTTTAGTAGTAACTTTTGTGGTATAGCAACAATGAGACAGCCTTTTTCGTGGCACAACAATACATTACTGTACAGTACTTTCTTCATCACAACAGTAAGCGTAATAACTACGATATCTATACGCAAAGCATTTCACTTTTGTGTATTATGAGGTAAGTACATTGACTTCTGCAGAACTTAGCTTTCGGAGGACGATAACTACTACACTTCCACACAGATTATGTTGCAACAAGACGCACATTTAGCGCTACAGTACACGTATTTAAGTGATTAATTTTGTACTTAAAACATTTATTTTTAAAGATTTTTGAATTACAAAGAAAGTTTTCCGTGATACATTTCATTCTATTGCTGTAATCTGTAACACCTGAGGGTATAATTACATTAATCCTCAGGGGGGTATACGCCTACTTTGTGTACCATGTGTTTGGCAACCACAAGGAACCCTAGCTAATATGGTATTTGCTTATTCAACTTTACACATCGGTACCATATTTCTCTAACACACAAATTACACAGCTATCTGATCATGTAACTGAGAGATAAACTTTTTTATTACATCAGTGACAGATGTTTACGCAATTACACAGTTGGATAACTTCACACTTATGAAATTGTATTTTGTCTGTACTTTGTGAAATGCTCATATTTTTTCGGAACCATTGTGATACTATGAGAGCTTTGAATGATGTATTTGGTATGGATTCATGATTTTTAAAGTACGTTTGAGGCAGATGACACTTTTGACATGAGCAGAGAATTTTTTTAATTATTGGATGAAGCTACGACGATTTTGAGATTTGACTGAGGTGTTATGATGTTATTTTAACGACGACGATGTGTATTGTGCTGCTGAGGTACGTTTATGATTAATAGGCTGAGGCTATATGAGTTATTTGATTATGCTTCATATTTATAATGACGAAATATTGACGAGTGTCGATGGATACGTATAAGTGTAATAAGGTAAGGAGTAATGAATAGTGCGTAGGGACTCTTGACTTGTGAAACAGGATGTTGGAAACCAAGAATCGTACTTTAAGAGTTATGAAATGTGTGTAAATGCGTGAATGTATCACAATGCCGGCGAAAATTTTTTTGGACACTTATATTTATAGGATTTTGTTTCTACAGATTTGCAACGCTAATTCTTGACCTGTGAAATATTTTTATGTGAGACTGTCACTGTAGCAGAAACTGGTGTCGTAAATATTTCCGTAAGAAAGTTAAGTGACCACCTGCATGTAATGCGTCGTGGGCACGCAGCTGTGTCAAACACCTGGAGAACAAGCCATTAGGGTGTGCCTTTCCGGAAGCACAGGTAGAAAAAAAAAAAAAGAAAAAAGGCAGGCCTTTTCCTCGCCATTGACATTCCTTTAGAGAAAATATTGCAAATGCCACACCCTCATTACTTCCATTAACCTTGCTATTGACATTCCTTTGTAGAAAGCATCGCAAATATTACACGCTCATTACCTGAAAACATATGATTACTCGTACTTTGTGCTAATTACTGCAATGCTTATGAATTGATGGGAAATATTCATACATCTGCACACCTGATTATGACAAGTGTCTTTCTATGAGAGTTGAGAGCTACTAACTTATGAAATGTCACATGACTATTGAATGATATTTTTATGCTTTGGTTTGCGTAATTGCTTATTTCATTTGATACCTGTTTTCCAGCTGTGTTACAGCATTAGTTTTATAAAATAAACTTAGATGCATTTGCTAATGTGAACACTTTCTGTCAACAGATCTATTAAATGATAATTTTGTAATCCACATTCTTTAAAAAAAGGAGCACTTGGAAAGGAAAGAACAATAAGAAGGAACTAGTAACAGTAACACATAATTTTCTTTTCAAGTACATGGTAATATATCTTTTACAATAAGTTGTTGTGGTGCACCACTTTAATTACATAGATATTAAGATGTGAATATACATTTCTCTTATCTGCATTGTTGTTTTTACTGTAATATTTTTTCTGCTTGAGCTTTGTCATGTATAGATATAAGTTTTATATTTTTTATATTTGCTGCTGCTGTTTGCCAGGCATAGTGCTACTGAATTTTAAATCGTGTTACTCTGTTAAGCTAATTTTACTACTGACTTATTTTTCTTGCTACTGTACATTGGCTCATATTAGTTGTAATGTTGCATTGCTTGGTAATTTATATTTACTGTAGCTTGCTTTGCAATTTTCCATTTTTTTGCATTGCTGTTTGTGTTAATTTGTTATGTGCTGCTGCATTGCCTCGTCCCTTAGTTTAGTATCTGAGCTCAGTAGATTTAAGTTAGCTTAAGAGGAGACTATATAAGAAACTAACTATTATAAATTTATAAGAAATGCATTGAGAAGCTATCAGAAAATGGTCTGGCAAAATAAAAAGGATACTGTACAGTGGAGAAAAACTATTATTGACAGAGGATGTGAACAGAATACAGAAAGCAGAGAGCAAAACTATTTTTGACAGAGGATGTGAACGAAATACAGAAGGCAGGCTTAGGTAGGACTTTTGGGAATAATGATGAATGAAGGGAGATCTCCAAGAAGCAAAGAAAGTTTTGTTTGCAAAATACTGCATTGAAACAAACCCTGTCCTTTCCTTTTGTGTTATCCCATTATGTGTTTGGATACCCTTGTGTATATATGTTCTTCCTGTCTTTATATGTTTACCTCATCAGACTTTTGTTGTAGAATTTTTCTCATACTCAGCTACATGAACTATGATGAGGAATACTGTTATCCTCAAATATAATTTGCGTTAATAATATGTTATTTACTTTGTAAAGATGTTAGACATTATTAATTCTGTTTTGTTTTAATGCTCATGTGTAAAGTTGATGTTTCAAAAGTTATTCTGATCTTTTATGTATTTACTTATGTCATAATTCCTGTAACACTGATGTATATGTTTATTTCTATTCTTTTGTAAAGCCCCTATTACTACAAACGTTATCTGTATCATTATGTTTTTAATGATGTGTTTTGTACCTTTGTTATTGTATTCTTATGTTATAAAATTGTAATTGTCACCAGTTCATGATATTATTAACTTGTTAGTTACATTTCACTGCACACGTTTCTGTTGGTCATAGTATATGGACAATATGTGAGAAGTAGGGACTGATAGTGTTTGCGCGTGTGTTAATGATTCAGCAAGGGACTGGATAACAGCATTGCTGGATCTAAGGACAATTTCAAAAACTTTGTGAGTGCACAAGTGGTGGTTTATGGACTTGCTATATTCTCCGCAAGACTCTTCGATGGTGAATGTGCACCTGCACAATCGCAACAGATGGCTGCTGGCCATCTCTACAAGGACTACAGTGGGTCTGCATCTTTGATGGCCCACCATTACCATTATCTCTCCAAGGACTACGGTGGGTCTGCATCTTTGATGGCTCACCAATACCGTAATCTCTACCAGGACTACAGTGGGTCTGCTCTGTGATGACCTACCTACCAATACTCTTCCAAACTTCGAATGACTCTGCTGTGGGTTTGCTCTGTTGTGGCCCATTACCTGTATGTATGTCAAGAGTCAGCACTGTCTTTCCGTTGGAAGGACAACACTACTTCTTCAAGACTGCATGGAAATCCACTACTTCCGTGTGCATTTTCTTCTACTGCTCAGACTTTGAGAAAAACACTATATTTTACCGTAATGAACGATTAGGACTGTCTTTATGGACTGTGAGACAATTTTAGCTTTTGACCAATGTTGTATCAATAAGTGTGTGCATTTGATATCTTTGTTATTGTAATTATGAAAAATTTTTTCAAATCTGTATTGGGCACTGCCCAAACCAATTTGTAAAATTTTTTGTGGGGAGCATGGGGGCTATGTAAGTAGGCTGTTTATGTTTTCTCTATGTAAGTAGGCTGTTTAGGTTTTTTTATTGGTAACGCCACCTCTGTATGAAAATCACTGGCTGTGCTGTGGGCAGTCTGTGGCTGCTTTGCATTGTTGTAATACTCGCCATTGTAGTGTTAGGCAGCTGGCTGTGAACAGCGCGTAGCGTTGCGCAGTTGGAGGTGAGCCGCCAGCAGTGGTGGATGTGGAGAGAGAGATGGCGGAGTTTTGAAATTTGTCATGAACTGCTATATTTATATATGATGATATAAAGGTAAATACATTGTTTGTTCTCTATTAATATCTTTCATTGGCTAACTATCCCTATCAGTAATTAGTGCCTTCAGTAGTTTGAATCTTTTATTTAGCTGGCAGTAGTGGCGCTCGCTGTATTGCAGTAGCTTGAGCAGTGAAGATTTTTGTGAGGTAAGTGATTTGTGAAACGTATAGGTTAACGTTAGTCAGGGCCATTCTTTCGTAGGGATTTTTTTGAAAGACAGATTGCGTTGCGCTAAAAAAAATATTGTGTATCTGTTTAAGGACAGTCGTTTATAATTGTTCAAAGGGGACGTTTCAATTTCTTTGTTTATAATTCATAATGAGTAGAAGATTTGGGTCAGATGGATTACACAGAGGTTGTGTGTTGACAATGTGTCTTCGGATTGTATGGGATGATGAGGTTTGCATTAGGATTTTATCTGTACTTGTTCGAGGAGACTGACTAGAGGAAAGGGTTGTTATGGAAGTGATATGATATTGGTAATAAGGTTTATATGTATCGACGTATTGAAGAGGTATTATTGAGGTATTGAGATTATATGAAGTTGATGATTATTGGAGTTTTGGTGGACAAGAGGTAAGGTAAATGCAATTAATGATAAGGTTTATATGTATCGACGTAAGAGGTACTATTGAAGTATTGAGATTATGTGATGCTGATGATTATTGGAGGTTTGGTGTATAAGAGGTAAAGTAAGAGAGGAGCATATTATTTTTGTTGGTCTATATGGAACAAGGAGGATGAAGATAGCAGACTAGAACACTAAAGTGGAAGGAAGATTGTCTACACACACTTGTTAAATCAATAAGCTGTACATTTTTTTTTTTTTTGAAGAGAGGAAGTATTTGCATATCTGGGCACACTGACAGTTGTTCAGCAACAGTACATTTTGATCTGGCTTGGCAAACATTGGTCTTGACATGATGACTATGATGTTGACTTAACTACTATTGACTGTTATACATTGCTGCCACTACTACTTGATACACAAGATGAACATCAAATTTTGACAGAATTGCATTTACACGGTTAACACTATTCAATTACACAGTAGTACTTAATGTGGATGAAAGATGAGTGAGTGTGTTTTGTGTGTTTTCCTTTCCTAATCCGAAGTAATTAGTCCCAACCTATCTCCTAAATATTATTTTACTTGTTTGTTGTGGCTTGCACTGACAACCATAAATAGTATAGGTTTACTGACATTGAGTATTTGTAATAGTTAATATGACAATTATCTGACATCATTTGTGGGTTTAATAGATTTTGTATGTAACTGTTACCTGCACTTGTTGAACATTGATGTGTGACACTAAGAAATGTTTAATTTCTGCTGATGAACTGCACTTTTTCAACATAATGGGTGCCACTTAGAAATGTTTAATTTCTGCTGATGAACTGTGTGATCGGTGATAGTATATATTATGGACTGTTACTTGTACTTTTTCTACATGATTGGTCCACTAGGACATGTTTAATTTCTGCTTATAAACTCTGATGAACAGTGTGATCAGTGATAGTGAATATTACGGACTGCTCTCTGGACCTGCTTATCATTGCTAGGTGCAACAGATGGAACTGCTTCTACTGAAATAATGTCACTTGTTGCTGTCTGCACCTGCTCAACATTGCTAGGTGCCACTGATCGATTGCTTCTACTGAAATGATGTTACTTCTTGCTGTCTGCTCCTACTCAACATTGCGGGGTGCCACTGATGGATTGCTTCTATTGAAATAATGTCACTTGTTGGTGTCTGCATCTGTTCAACAATGCTTGGTGCCGCTGATGGAATGCTTCTACTGAAAAGATGTCACCTGTTTGTGTCTGTACTTGCTCAGCATTGCTGAGTGCCACTAATGGAACTGCTTCTGCTGAATGATGTCACTTGTTGGTGTCTGCACCTGTTGACCATTGCTGGGTGCTACTGCTGGAACTAATCATTGAAAGCATTTTATGTGAACATTTGTATAATCTGATTTTTTGTGTATTGTGTGAACTATTATGTAAAGTCACATGTATGAAAAGAAGTTGTATTGCTTACTGTATTTTATATATTAGATTATTGAAAGGTCAGTGCAAAGCCAAAATTTTAACTAATTATGTGATATTTAGTTATTAATATTATCTTTTATTTTTGTCTGTATTTTTGTGGACGAATTTGGTGGTATTTTCACCACCAATGTTGGCAAAAATACCATCAAATTCTGGCCCGTGGTGGAGGGGCACATGAATGGTGGCTACACTGACCCACAGCGCCAGAGATTGCGCCAAAGAGTATTATTCAGCCGCCTCCACTGGCAGTGCTTGGGGAGAACTCGTGGTAGTCTGTCTGTGCTGAGATGTCGTAGTGAAGAGTGCTTGTCGAGATGTGGCAGTAGAGAGTTCTTGTTGAGATGTGGTAGTAGAGAGTCGGTGTGGAGATATATTGTAATGATTAGAGTGATTTTCGTCAATATATGAAGGTAAAAGAAAAAAAATTTTCCTTTTCTTTTTATTATCTCAATGTCTTAAATAATGTGTCATTACAGGTTCAGTCAACAAAGCATCTGGCTCGTGTTCTTGTATTAGAGTGTAATTCTGGTTCTCTTGCGCAATTATAGTATTTCAATTTTTTTTTATCACGTCAGTATAAATGGTATTTGAAATTTCTTGTCTTATTGAAGAAGAACCGTGCCAGATGTGTACGTTGAGTCATACTTCCACACACAGAACAGTTACACTTGTGTTTTGGTTTCGTAGGTTTTATAGTAGCTGGGGACTTAATTAATTAATTGTGTTAACGAAAATTTTCATTTCATTCGTTGTTGTTGTTCTATGCAGTCAGATTGCGTACAAGAACTAGTCAGGGCCAACCGTTTACGAGACACAGCGTAATCGGACATACAGCCACCAAAATTAAAAAATGATTTTCAAATTTATAAATAATTAAGCCCCCATGGACAAACAGCTACGAAAATTAAAAATTATTCTCAAAATAAATAATTAAGCCCCCATGCACAGTGCAGTTTGTGGAGTGTTTTCGTCTAGAAATGGATCGGCGTGACGGTTGATCGATCAAGAGCGGAAAGGGACAATTGCTTTAGAGAGGACTTCCCTATCAATATATCTGCCTGAGAGACGACTTTCCTTTTGTTTCTCAAGTCAACAGAGTACGTTATCATGCAGTAGCACAGGAGATGTAGCTTTTTCGGTCGATTTTCTTACACTGCGACCAAAGGTGTCCCCGATGATGGCAACTAATTCCATCTGTGATGCACACACTACTTGGGGCAGAATTTGTAGCCCAAAACGCATTTTTGGAGCAATCAAATGTAAAATACTATGTTCACACTACGCTTTGCTCGACTTTACGTCTTTTGGTAGGGCTCAGCCTTTCAATTCTTCTTAGGAAGTTAACGATAAAGGCATCATAATTCGTCACCAGTAACAGTACTGCATAGGAATGCTCAATGAGCGACCTGATGACGTTCAGTAATAGTCACTCCGTTGATTTACACCAGACTTCTGAACTTTGCGAGTTGAATGCAAATGTCGCATGACGGTTAAATGGTAATCCATAACATATATCAGTAGTCGAGACATCCTTAATGTGGAAAATCATTCATGCCAGAACGATCTTTGTTGCAACAATAATATCTTGCAATGCTTAACGGTAATTCAAATGGTTCAAATGGCTCTGAGCACTATGGGACTGAACTGCTGAGGTCATTAGTCCCCTAGAACTTAGAACTAGCTAAACCTAACTAACCTAAGGACATCACAAACATCCATGCCCGAGGCAGGATTCGAACCTGCGACCGTAGCGGTCTTGCGGTTCCAGACTGCAGCGGCTTTAACCGCACGGCCACTTCGGCCGGCTGCTTAACGGTAGTTCATGGGTTTCAGGTATGCAAAATCCAATGCTTAACTATAAGATGATACCTAGAACTTCAGATTCGAAAATGACAGTTGATGCATACACTGACAGCGTCGCGCCGCGTTCACTAGGGCGGCGCCGGATTTCAGGCGGCTGGTGGCGTCTGGCCGGTGGCCGGTAGCCGCTGCAGCGCGAGATAACGCTCGAGCGTAAGCTGTTCTGATCGCGACGCAGCCACGAGCTGTCCAACGGAATTGTTTCTGGGAGTACTTGTTATTGCCGGTGGGTAGAATGTGAAGCGGTGGCCATGCGGTTCTAGGCGGTGCAGTCCGGTACCGCAGGAGTGCTACGGTCGCAGGTTTGAATCCGGCCTCGGGCATGGGCGTGTGAGATGACCTTAGGTTAGTTAGGTATAAGTAGTTCTAAGGTCTAGGGGTTTGATGACCTAAGATGTTATGTCCCATAGTGCACAGAGCCATTTGGACGCTAACAGGCGACCTTAAGTTTAGAATGCTCGACGATTACCACTATTTATTTTTATTCATTGTGTTCGATATTGTTCCTTGCGTCACAAGACATCCGTTTTAAGTTGATCGTTGATTCAAAATTGTTAAGGCTTTCGTGGCCACTTGTTGACAAACTGCCTATTGGCTTCTGTCTCGGTTCTTCGGCGACGTTCATCTAATGATTTTTCTGACGTTTCGCCTGCACGAGTGGCTGGCATTGTCAAAGCTTCACCCTCCATAGCCGGTGGTGAACTGGAGCCGAGCTCGCGGGCGCAGACTATATGTACCTGGCGCGCCAACGTCCGAGGGCTTCTCCGCGGTCATTTCCGGTGCGGTTCTCCTCTTGCTACCTGCGACGGTCGTTCGCTGCAGTAGGGGAAGCCAGGATCCGTTTACCTTAAGGCTTTCCTCTTTCTTGTTCAAACTGATCGCGTGTTTTTGTATTTCTACAGCTTCTCTGAACAAGCGCGTGTGATAATGCTTCTCTACAGCCAGAACATCCGTGTCGGCGAATTTTATTACGTGGTCGGTCTCATTCAGTGCGTGCTCTGCCACGGTCGATTTCTCCACCTGCCCCAACCTACAATGTCGCTTATGCTCTTTGATCCTGGTGTTGATGGATCGTCCAGTCATTCCGACATAAACTTTTCCGCATGTGCATGGTATACGGTATATTCCCGACATTGCAAGTGGGTCTCTTTTCTCCTTTGCCGATCTAAGACACTCTTTGATCTTCCTTGTTGGTTTGAAAATCGTCTATACGCCATGTTTGCGCAATATACGGCCGATTCTGTCCGTCACTCTGGGAATGTATGGCCGAAAGGCCGTACCCGACATTTCTTTTTCTGGTTCCTTACTTCGCCGAGTGTTTGGCTCTGTTACACTTCTAATATAATTTATGGAGTACCCATTGCTCCTCAGGACAGTTTCCAGGTGTTGCATTTCTCGTTTGAGGCGTTGCAGCTCACATATTCGTCCTGCTCTCGTTACGAGCGTATTAATCATGCCTCTTTTCTGGCTCGGGTGGTGGTTTGACAGTTTGTGCAGGTATCGGTCCGCGTGTGTCTGTTTTCGATACACGCTGTGTCCCAGGTTTTCGCCGTCCCTTGTGACCAGCACATCTAGAAATGGCAGTTTCTTGTCCTTTTCTACTTCCATGGTAAATGTTATGTTGGCATGGAGGCTGTTCAAGTGTCTTAGGAAGTCACCGAGCTGTTCTTCACCATGGCTCCACACCACGAAAGTATCATCGACGTACCTGTACCACACCTTAGGTTTGCAAGTCGCCGAGTCCAGTGCCTGTGCTTCGAATTGTTCCATGAAGAAGTTGGCCACCACTGGACTGAGAGGACTACCCATGGCGACGCCTTCTAGCTGTTCGTAGTAATCGCCATTCCACGTGAAATAGCTCGTGGTGAGACAAGCATGGAAGAGCTTTCTGATGTCCTGCGGGAAAATGGAACCGATGTGCTCCACAGCCTCACTGAGTGGCACTTTCGTAAATAACGAGACAACATCAAAACTGACCAAGATGTCGTTTGGTGTAAGTTTCAATTTCTTCAGCTTCTCAATGAAATGTCCTGAGTCCTTAATGTATGTGTCGGTCTTCCCCACGTGTGGCTGGAGCAGAGAGGCCAAGTGTTTTGCCAGTTTATACGTTGGTGAGCCAGGAGCGCTAACGATCGGTCTCAGTGGAACGTTGTTCTTACGGATCTTGGGTAATCCATACAGCTGAGGTGGTAGGGCTCCTGTGTTGCGCAGGTTTCTCGTTGATTCTTAGACTCAGTTTCTTTATTACAGAGAGCACACAGCCCTGTGACCGAACACGCTGAGCTACCGTGCCGGCCTCCTCTAGACCACGGGCTCACAAAATCTGACAACATCTAGGAAGTTGAGAACACTTCCTCCTGACACTTCCGCATCTTACAGTGTTGCCAGATTGTGCAGATGGCCGGACTTAGAGTTATCAGGGGCGGTCAGTTTTATTGGCCACCTTAAGTGAACGACTCGGAATTAGTCTCTGTGGCGGCCGACCGGCGGTCAGTTATTACGTCTAAGACTGTACATATTTATTAAGAAATTGGTTGACATAGTCTTCGGTACTGCATGAACACAAGCAGGCATTGCGACGTAACGGCAAGGAGCTGTTGACAAGCAATTTTTGTCACATGGCGAAATAAAAGGCGGGAACTATTGTAAACTACAACAAAAACCTATCTTAATATGAACAAGCCGCCTGATGATGAACATGTCAATTCAAAACCGGTAACGGCGCTATTTGTATAAATAATCATCATTATAAGAAGTGCCTGTTATCTTCTCTGCAAGAATCATCCTGTATTTTATATATAGTTACAGGCTCAAAATGTCTGTCTTCCGCAAAACAGCATAATGAATTACATTCTTTTCCTTCTCATTAGCTTTTACGCTGTTTTAGCTAGAAGCTTGCACTCAATTTTTCGCAATTTTTTCTTATTTAACGTAGCCACCGGATGCCCTTCCCGTAGTCAACTACCTACTGGAGGGAAATCTTGCTCGCGCCCTTTCCCTGCAACTATTGTAAATTTAATTCTGTGTTTCACAGTAATTAAATTTCGAAAGAAAAACAGCCTTGGTTACTGGGGAAATAATACTTTTATCGACGCGTATCGCCCTTCTGGGACATCATCAGTAAGCCTTTGTGCACTGCAAGTTTTCTGTGATTCCCAGGAAGGGCGAAACCAGTTGATAAAAGTTTTGTTTCCGCCTGTAAACAAGACTCTTTTTTACTTTTTGTTCAGAAATGCTTCAGGCGCTCAGTCCGGTACCGCGCAACTACAACGGTCGCAAGTTCGAATCCTGCCTCGGGCATGGATGTGTGTGATGTCCTTAGGTTAGTTAGGTTTAAGTAGTTCTAAGTTCTAGGGGACTGATGACCACAGATGTTAAGTCCCATAGTGCTCAGAGCCATTTGAACCATTTGTTCAGAAATGCTACCCACCGTTTCTGCATCTATTAAGCCATGGAATGGGGTGAATTGCACGCAGTTTGACACTTTGTGTAACTTGTTTCCGGAGGTGGAACATGGGGATCACCTCAGCATTTGCCTAAACGAGAATGGGAAAGCACCTAAAGGCCACTCATAGAATGGCCGTGGGACTAGCCATTTCCCGGTGACACACCGCATGATTTCGATACGAGTTTCTGTTTCCTGTCCCACGGAAGCGCTATAACACGTAGTATTGCATTTCTTCTTTTTTTGTTTTTTTTTGGGGGTGGGGGGGAGGGGGGCTCATGATATTAGGTTACTGTTTGAGCTGGGAACATGGGGTCATGGGATGATTTTTTTTTTTTAGCCTGGACCAGCGGCCATTTATTTATCGATTCGAGGGTCGGTTTTACTGTAGCTATGTCATATTATATTAAGCAAGGTTTGAACGACAAACCGGAACTAGCTCCAATGCCAGTTGTGCGAATCAACTAATTCCTTTTACAAGAGAGTTTAACTGGGCTGAAATCAAAGCTCAGATAATGGCACAATTTGGATGAGCACTATTATTTTACGTGCAAAAACAGTCCCCCTCGTTCATATTTTACGTGCAAAAACAGTCACCCCTTAATAACTCCGTATTACAGAGAGACTGATGGTTAAAATTTGGTCCACCGATGTATAAGTAAACCGGAGAACTAGAAAAATGGTTCAAATGGCTCTGAGCACTATGCGACTCAACTGCTGAGGTCATCAGTCGCCTAGA
Organism: Schistocerca americana; assembly: GCF_021461395.2. Taxonomy (NCBI): domain Eukaryota; kingdom Metazoa; phylum Arthropoda; class Insecta; order Orthoptera; family Acrididae; genus Schistocerca; species Schistocerca americana. The sequence continues at coordinate 203,979,262 of NC_060125.1, read as the reverse complement.
ACTTAGAACTAATTAAACCTAACTAACCTAAGGACAGCACACAACACCCAGCCATCACGAGGCAGAGAAAATCCCTGACCCCGCCGGGAATCGAACCCGGGAACCCGGGCGTGGGAAGCGAGAACGCTACCGCACGACCACGAGATGCGGGCAGAACTAGAAAAGACGGAGAGGTTTCGTGTCGCCGTAGCCCTCAGCGGTCTACGACCCCACAGCAGGTAATAGCAATCGACCCACCTCTTCGCCGCCCCACACCGAACTTCTGATTATTGTACGATTCGCCCCCCAGTGGATCCTCCCTCACCCCCCCCCCCCCCTCTCGGAACGTATCATACCAGACGAATGTAACTCCCAATGTTTGCGTTGTAGAGCAATTATGATGTACGCGTACTTGGAGACAGTGTTTGCGCAGCAATCGCCGACATAGATATCAGAATTTGGTTTAAGCTCAATTTTAACAGTTCGAAGAAATACTGCTTTGTTTAGGTTTTACGCGGAAAGAAACACGTTTTTCAGGGACGTTTTTGAAGCGTGCCACTTTTATACTTTAAACTTGTATGAATTTGTTAGAACTTTACACAAACGCTGAGTAATCTTTATCTGTTGTCCAGAGGCGATGGTTTAACGTTTTTCAAAGCGCCAAGTCTATACTTTAAACTTGTACGAATTGCTTCGAACTTCGCATGAATAGATAAATGGATGAAGTCAAAACGATTTTTTTTCATCCAATAAACTTTACCCGTTTTTGGGATATGATGGTTTAAAGTCGAGCTAAATGTAGCATGTAAAATTCGTTCTTTCGTAAACCGAATGCGTGGAAACTCTTTAATGTGCATCAAATAAATAAAAAATGAAGTCTTAAGGTAAAACTGGAAGTCCACTTCCAGAAATGTGCCTTCATTTGGATTTTACGTGCAAAACACACTTTTTCAGTAAGTTTCTTACGTGCCCCACTTCTCCGTTCGAACTTGTGCGAATATGTTCAAATATTGTAGGAGGATGGAAAATTACATGTAACTAATGGTCATCTTGTTCTTGTGTGAAAGACTTACCTATTGCCACTATTTAAGCAACATAGTTTGGAAGACAGTAACAAAACCTATACAGGATCAGTGGTCGCCAGATTCAACAAAAATCTACATTGGTTGCGAAGCAATGGTGGTCTGATGTCAATATTATTGTAGAGTAAAAGTTCGGAATCACAATGAAAAATTCTCCCGTCGCAGCACAAAAAAGGCGAATATGTCCTCGTCAGAGTTAGAGATGAGAAATACGGGAACTAGTTTCCCGACTTACCAGGAAGCTTCAAAGACCTTAAATCGTAATATATTCTTGTTAATAATGGTATCCACGTCATGAAATATAATGCATTATGTCACGTAAAGTAACATGGCAGACGATATCATGTAGTACAAAATGACACATGTCATCATGTGATCCTATATGGGATTTATCACGTCGTGCAATAACAAACGAAAGGGCAACGTCGGAGCTAGCATGTTAGAGATTTGAAAGTGGTAGGGACGCTAGAAAATACGAAAAGGGAAATGGGAAGGCCCATTGTGGATATAGTGAAGTTCAGTAAAGTGAAACGATAAGAAGGATTTCTGGTCAGACGGCTGTACGCTAATGTCAATGGCGGCAGTAAATGTTATGACGGGGTTACGATACGTTATGAATAGGGAGGTAGGGCAGAGAGTGAACTACTGTGAACAGTTCGGTGATAGGGTTATTCTAATCAGATTCTACAGCAAATCAACGCTGCCACCAATAGCTTAAGTATACTTGCCGACTTGGCAAGGAGAAGATAAAGAGATAGAGAAACTATATGAGGATATACTTCAGTACTTGAAGGGAGATAAAAATGTAATAGTAATTGGGGATTGAAATATGGCAGCAGGGAAAGAAGTGGAAAAAAAGGTTACGGAAGTAAATAGGCTTGGTAGTAAGAATGAGAGAGCAGGAAGACTAACTGAGTTCGGCAGTAAAATTCAGCTAGTAATAGCAAATATTCTGTTCAAGAATAACAAGAGGGGGGCGTATGCTTGGAAAAGACCCGGAGATAAAGGAAACATCCAGTTATATTGCGTCATGGTCAGGCAGTTTCGGATATCAGATACTGGATTTTAAGGTATACCCAGACTCAGGTCACAATTTAGAAGTTATGAAAGGTAGGCTGAAGTTACAGAGACTAGTCAAAGAAGTGCAATACGGAAGAAGTGCAATACGGAAGTTCAAAGGAATGAAGACATACGCTTGAAGTTTTATGGGCTATAGATTCTGTGGCCGTAAATAGCTTAATAGCCAGGTCAGTCCAAGAGCAATGGCAATCATAGAAGTTGGAGAGAAAAACAAAGATACAAGGAAGTTTACTGCCAGAACACTAAGGGTAACAGAAGAAATGCTTCACTTGATCGGCGAAAGAAGGAAGTACAACAATGTCCATGGGAATTCAAGAGGATAGAAACACAAGTCACTTATGAATGAAATAGATAGGAAGTGCAGAGAAACTAAAGCGAAATGGGTGCAGGAAAACGGTGAATAAACCGAAATAAACGTAATTGATGGAAGAACTGATTCAGCATATGGAAAAGTCAAAATGACCTTCGGTAACATTAAGGCAAGGGCAGTCACATTAAGAGTGCAGTGGGAATACCAGGGTTAAATGGAAAGAAGTGAGCGGATTGATGGAAAGAGTGTACTGAAGGTTTCCTAAAGGAGGAGGAATTATCTGATGAAGATACAGAGGAAGAAACAGGCAGAAAGTGTACACTGAAGGTTTCTAAAAGGTGGAGGAACTGTCTGAAGAAGTGACTGAGGAAGAAACAGGGGTCGACAGGGAAGAAGAGAGGATACCATAATAGATTCAAAATCTGAAAAAGGTTTGGAAGAATGAAGATCAAATAAGGCACAACGGATTGTCAATATTCAATCGGAACTTCCAAATCCTATGGGGAAGTTGGTAGCTAGACCACTATTCAAGATCGTGTGTAGAATGCATAAAACTGGCAATATACCACCACACTTGGGGAAAGTATCACCCACACAATCCGAAAACAGCAAGAGCCATCACGTGCTAAAATTATAGCACAGTCAGCTTAACAGGTCATGCATCCAAGTTCCTGACACGAATAATAAACAGAAGAATGGAAACAAAATTGAAGATCTGATCGATTACGATCGGTTTGCCTTAGAAAACGTAAAGGCACCAGAGGGGCAGCTGTGCTTACGGTTGACAATGGAAACAAGACTGAAGAGAGATCAAGACACGTTCATACAATTTCTCAAGCTGGAAAATCGTTCGATAGTGTAAAATGATTTAAGATGTTCGAGATTCTAAGAACGATAATGTTAGCTATGGAGATAGACGGGTAATGTACATTATGTACAAAAACCTACAGGGAACAGTGTGACTGGAAGAACAAGAACGAAACCCTCGGATTAAAATTGTTACAACAGGGTTGTAGACTTTGACGCCTACGTCAGGAGCAATGACAGAAATAGAAGAAAGATTCTAGAGTGGGATTAAAAGTCAAGATCAAAGGACGTCGGGGATAAGATCCGTTGATGACTTTGTTATTCTCAGTGAAAGAACAATTACAGGGTCTGTAGAACGGAACGAACAGTCTGATTTGTACAGAATGTGGATTGAGAGCAAATCGGAAAAAGACAAAAGTAATGAGAAGTAGCAGGCATGAGAATAGAGAGAAGTTCGCATCAAGACTTGTGACGACGAGGTAGACGAATATATGAAATTCTACTATCCTGAACGTAAAATAACTCGTGAGAGACGAAGCAAGGAGGATATAAAAGGCAGACGAAAAAGTGCGTGGATGGTATGCCTCAAGAAAAGTCCACTGGTATCAAACACTGGCCTTAATTCGAGGAAGAAGTTTCTGAGAATGTACTTTTGGAGGAAAACATTGTATGACTGTGAGGCATGGACTAAGGACATACCGGAACACAAGGGAATAGAAGCATTAGAGTCGGCCGCTGTGGTAGAGAGGTTCTAGGTTCTTTAGCCCGGAACCGCACTGCAGCTACGGTCGCAGGTTCGAATTCTGCCTCGGGCATGGATGTGTGTGATTTCCTTAGGTTGGTTAGGTTTAAGTAGTTCTAAGTCTAGGGGACTGATGACCACAGATGTTAAGTCCCATAGTGCTTAGAGCCATTTCAACCATTTTGAATTTGAGCAGTTGAAATGTGGCGCTACAGATCAGTGTTGAAAATTAGGTGGACTGATAAGGAAAGAATGAAGAGTTCCTCTGTTGAATCGGCGAGGAAATGAAAGTACGTCAAACACCTACAGGAAGAAAAAACAGGGTGATGGGATATGTTTCCAAGGAATAACATCCATGGCACTGGAAGGAGCTGTAGAGGGTAAAAACTGTAGGGGAAGACAAGGTTGGGAATACATCCACCAAATAGTTGAGATCATAGGGTGGAAGTGTTTCTCTGAGATGAAGAGGTTGGTGCAGGATAGGAATTCACGGCGAGCCGCAATAACCAAGCAAAAGAAATTACCTTTTTTTGTCTGTTGAAAATGGCGCATCAGTATTTAAACATAATATGCAAACAGTCATTAATTATGAGTTTGAGAAGATTCTGAGCACTTTTTGTGCCACAACGCTAACAGGATCACTTACCGTTCTTTGCATAATGCTTCCTTAATGATCATTGCATTAAAGATACACAGTGTGAAGGTTAGAGGTAATCGCGCAGGGCAAAGATACTACAGAAAGCAGGATGATAAGTGTTTCTAGTCTGAGCGGATCAACCATCAAGAATTTATTGGTTCACTCTTTAAGGGAGTGCATTGTAAGGTGATATGTTAACAATGTGCGTTGCTTGTGCGTTCTGGACAGACCCTCTTGAAACGATCTTCTACTAGAGAATAGGGAAACAATAGGAAGTACTGGACCCCTTTTGTTATCATTCGTTTTAATTAACTAGCATATCAACAAAATCCATTAGAACAACAAAATTTTAATCCTGATTACTTTAGGTAATAAGAATAGTAAGTCACAAGATTTTACTGAATCTGCTATCAATGTATTTTTATCAACAAGGTCTATCCCCTATATAAGAAAGTTTTAAAACCACTGACAATTATGCCCCTGACAGGATAAATTAATACACACAATATTTCTGGCTAGTCTTTGGACACTGAGAACTGATGTTGTCAAAAACATTTGCCTGAATAACAACCTGCCAGAGATGCACCCAATAAATAGCAGAATGAATTTAACACAAAGTTATCTGTTTCACACTCAAGAGTCAATCAGTATCACTAAGGCTTACTAAGGTTTCAAACTGCGGCTTCAAGGCACAGTAACACAATTAGTCAGCGTAGAGTCTTACTAAGAGTAGCACAGCAACCACCTCTCACAAGCGTATGTCACTCTTGAGACAAGGTTTATTAATAATAGTAAATATAATATATAACCGAGTAAATATAATTACCGCCAGAATTAATTAGCAAGGAGTGACACCAGGTCGCTCGAAGGCAGAACGAAAACTTAACTTGGAGAAGCCAAGGCGGAAGGCGGCAGTGCGTAGAAGTCCCACACCTAGAGCTTCGACCTGGAGTCACCTACCGCTACCAAAGATTTCACAGCCTCGGTACCCAAACGTGGAAAGGTACCACTTAATCCAAAACGCCATCTAGCCAGCTGTAACATTTAACAAGCCCACAGAACAGGTCCTCAGGGAAAATGTAAACAACCACAAAAAGGTTTAAATAACAGGTTCAATTATTCACTAATAAAACGGAACACTGTCTTTTCCCCACCACGAATCAACTACACAGGCAAGGTACTACCAACAGCGCAAATCTTATCAATAACCTTAAGGAGAATTACCTGCCGGCCGCGGTGGTCTCGCGGTTCTAGGCGCGCAGTCCGGAACCGTGCGACTGCTACGGTCGCAGGTTCGAATCCTGCCTCGGGCATGGATGTGTGTGATGTCCTTAGGTTAGTTAGGTTTAAGTAGTTCTAAGTTCTAGGGGACTGATGACCACAGCAGTTGAGTCCCATAGTGCTCAGAGCCATTTTTTTGAGAATTACCGGCTACTTACATATAAAAAGAAAACTTACTGAAATTCCTGGACTAGCAGCACATAGCGGGTGAGGTTATGTATATGAAAAGGGGCAAAAATCAGTTGCTGTCAGTTACACTCAACATATAAGTTATATTAGTTAAAACACACAATGACATAAGCAAGAGTTAAAAACTCTCACGGTTTTAACGAAAGAGCTCCTTTGATTTGATTTAAATCGGCTGAAAGCCACATACGAAAATCCAGGGCCCGAGACCAAAGCAAGGAATTGAGGTACAGGACTTCTGCAAATTTCACTTCTTTTATAAATTTTTTTTACTTCAATAAAAATAGTCTGAAGGCCACACATTAAGCAAGAACAGTGTTACGGTTTAAGGCCGAAACAAAGATTTTCAATGTTAATTCTAAATAGGCTGAAACACGACTCAAGGCCGCATATCAACCAAACAATTTAACAGCTGAAAGCCTAGGAAGAAGAGTTTTCAATTTAACAGGCTGAGGGCCTTAGCTTAAAACGTTTCGTGCAAACTTGGCTGAAGGCCTCATACTAAATAATAATTGTGGTGTCACCGCCAGACACCACACTTGCTAGGTGGTAGCCTTTAAATCGGCCGCGGTCCATTAATATACGTCGGACCCGCGTGTCGCCATTGTCAGTGATCGCAGACCGAGCGCCACCACACGGCAGGTCTAGAGAGACGTACTAGCACTCGCCCCAGTTGTACAGCCGACTTTGCTAGCGAAGCTACACTGACAAATACGCTCTCATTTGCCGAGACGATAGTTAGCATAGCCTTCAGCTAAGTCATTGCCTACGACCTAGCAAGGCGCCATAGCTTTGATAATTAATATTGTGAAGGATGTATCATCAAGAGCGATGTTCTACAAATGTGGATTAAAGTTAAGTATTACAGCAGCTGTGTCCATTTTCTAAGTTCTCATTTCCTTTTTAACTGTTCCAGACCTAACGCCAGTCAGCGTGTAATTAAACGCGTGCATTTCGGCCTCCTCTAGAAAAACAGTGTTGGTTCTTCTGCCAACACTACAATAATAATGTTATGACTTAAGTCAAGACCAAGATTTTAAATTTTCAGTTTAAGAGAGATTAATACTCGGCTGAAGGCCACACACCATGGAGAAAACAATTTCGCAGCTTAAGGCCTAAAGAGAAAAAAGTTATAATTTTTATAAGCTAAAACTCGGCTGAAGGCCACACAGAGTACTTAAGACTAAAAGGAAATCACTATTTTAAACACAAGGAGCGGTGCTCAGAAGCTTCGAAGGGTCGGCCTTGAAAGTAACACTAAAGTACGTTTAGGTGAGGCAGGCAGCCAGACTGACAACTTCAAAATCGGAAGGCTACACAACCGAAGGCCAGCCGACAAACAAACCAACAAAATCAGTTCACTCCATCCATTGAGCAAAACGACAACAAGACGTCAATAGTTCAACTATCTGGATGCTGGTGCCCAATCCAGCCAGGTCTGAATAAACGCCCAAAACTACCAACACACCTCTGCTCTCGAACTACATGCCGTGCTGGACAGCAACAATACGACGAGGAAAATACACTGCCAAAAACTACGTCAACACACAGGGCAGGTAACCGGGACGTTAATGGCCACATGGCCGAACATACCACTGGTGCACTTCATTAATGAAGGATTTAATTAAGCTAAGTTAAACCCTATCAAAGGAAACGGCAGCAATTGTAGCTGACTTCAATGCACACATGTTGTTGCTCACTGGAATCTCGCAGAAAGCAACATCCAGGATCTAACAAAGTAATAGCATTTGATGCTTGATAGTATTTTAAGTGAGCACTCAACTTTAGGGTCCAATATCAGTGGGCGACGAACTTCGCAACTCTAGCAAGAAATGCCTCACAAATCCAACTGCGCATGCACACTTCCTGCGGCTCCGGCTCGACACCGCGCGATGGAGACCTCCTCGCTGCTCTGCGCCAATCAACCGGATGCCTCCACTCGTAAACGGTCGAAGGACCAAACAGACATCGGCTGATGGGATGACCGACCGGACGACCAACAAACATTCGTTCCCGCTCCAGTCTCCTTCAGTCGAACAGTGAATGTGTGTCGCCAGCGGTCCGCAAGTACTGGCTACCTATACCTGACTCGTGCTCCGTCCCCGACGCTCCTTAGTCGCCGACCACTGCTCCGTCCCCGACTGCACACCTGGTCCGTCTCCAACGGAACTCCCAACTGAACTCCAGACACTCCACGACCCGGAAATACTATCGGTCGCCCCAGTGATGGTACGAGACTGCACATATCGATAAGCGCTGCTGCTGACACTCACGGGCAGTTAAGGCAGAAAGTTAGTGTTGCCAGTAAATGGAATAAGGAATCGAGGCGGCAGTACCATAAGAGAAGATGATAAACAATACACGGCATGAACTTGAGCCAAGCAAGGTTCACTTACAATTACTAGCAAGGCCAGCAGGCACTCTACCAAGCTATACAACGCTTAGACCGTAACCTGATTTTAGAATGTTCATGGTCTGTGGCTAAAACAAATACTGAGTCAAACACATAAACGTATGATTTTTTAAGTGAGTAAATTCTACCTAGATCTCTTGCTAACATGGCAACCATATCGTTACGTGGACGCGAATGTATTCGAGTCGAAGGACATGAGACAATTAGCTTTGTCATAATATCATAGCCCGAACGACGTGCTGCAAGGTATGCTTGGCCCCGATTATTCAATGCAGGCGTCTAACTGGGTAAACATTGCCTCAATTTGAAGCCAGAACTGAGCTGTATCAATGCTCATTTCCTTCCATTGCTATATATTTGGCTAACTAATCGGCAACAACAAATACTTTTTTAGGTTTCGACACACACTACGTGACTAAAAGTATCGGGACACCCTCAAAAACAGCAGGCACTCCAATTAAATTACGTGAACTCTTATGCTCCACTGTTCAGTGAAAACCGTAACGACCACAATTCTGAAATTTTCAGTACAAGCTTTACTGGTGCTCGCTGTGCTAGGGCTGCCAAACAGTCAAATGCAATATATTGGATAAACAGATTACGGCCTTGCAGCTGAATACATATTACATCAAACAACAATTCCCCAGGAGCTTGGAATAGGCACGCTCGTGCATTATATTAATATTTAACACCGGTCTTAAACTATTCATAGGCCCACCTTCCCGTCCATGGCAACACCCATGCGCTTACAGTTACCAGAGGTGAGGTAGCAGACCTTAACACCTTCACACACACGCCCTAAGTGCAATAGCACTTAATTCTTCGCTGGACGCCCGATATGGCTTGCATCGGGTACAGCGGGCGGCAATAGGGCAGCGAACGAACGTAGACAGCCGTGTCCGGAACTAGTAGCAAACAACCCAAGGCAACAACAAGCATCCCCACAGGCGACGGGAAAGACTCTCCATCAAGCTGCCCCATACTCGTGGTCGGTTCAAGCTCCTCTACAAGCGCACACCGGCCTCAGGTAACATCGAACGCCAACTGTCCCGTCCCTGGCGAGAGTCTACAGTTAACTCATCCGGCAAGGACAAGGCGGCAGAAGTTAATTACGCGTCATCAGCAAAGGTAAGAGCGTGAAGGCGAGGTACTTGCAAATACGTTGGAGTGCCAGCAATGCCACGGTTCACGTCTGTATTACAGCAAGATATACCAATCGGTATTTGGTTTAATATCTGTATGTTAGATCATTGTGAGCCTAGTAAGGGCGTAGTATAAATACGTCGTCAGGTTGCATCGTACATTCTACAGATACCTTCACGGCAGTGGTACCTAACTCGGCATTAGTTCTTTAGGGTGCACTACGCTTACATCGTAACCTGATTTTACAATGTTCATGGTCTGTGGCAAAAACCAATACTGAGTAATATACATAAACGTACATCTTTCTTAAGTGAGTAAATTCTCCCTAGGTCACTTGCTAACATGGCAGCCATACCATTACGAGCACGGTTACATGGACGCGAATGTCTTCGAGTTGAAAGACATGAGACGATTACCTTTGTCATAATATCATAACCCGAGCGACGTGCTGCAAGGAATGCCTGGCCCCGATTATTCTATGCAGGCGTGTAACTGGGTAAACATGGCCTCAATTTGAAGCAAGAACTGAGCTGAGTCAATCCTCATTTACTCTTATAGCTATATATTTGCTTAAGTAATCGGCAACAGCAAATACACTACTGGCCATTAAAATTGCTACACCAAGAAGAAATGCAGATGATAAACGGGTATTCATTGGACAAATATATTATACTAGAACTGACATGTGATTACATTGTCAAGCAATTTGGGTGCACAGATCCTAAGAAATTAGTACCCAGAACAACCACCTCTGGCCGTAATAATGGCCTCGATACGCCTGGGCATTGAGTCAAACAGAAGTAGGATGGCGTGTACAGGTACAGCTGTCCTTGCAGCTTCAACACGATGCCACAGTTCATCAAGCATAGTGACTGGCGTATTGTGACGAGCCAATTGCTCGCCCACCATTGACCAGACGTTTTCAATTGGTGAGAGATCTGGAGAATGTGCTGGCCAGGGCATCAGTGGAACACTTTCTGCATCCAGAAAGGCCCGTACAGGAGCAGCAACATGCGGTCGTGCATTGTCCTGTTGAAATCTAGGATTTCACAGGGATCGAATGAAGGGCAGAGCCACGGGTCGTAACACATCTGAAACGTAACGTCCACTGTTCAAAGTCCCGTCAGTTCGAACAAGAGGTGACCGAGACCTGTAACCAATGGCACCCCATACCATCACGTCGGCAAATACGCCAGTATGTCGATGACGAATACAGGCTGCCAATGTGCATTCACCGTGATGTCGCCAAACACGGATGCGGCCATCATGATGTTGTAAATAGAACCTGGATTCATCCGAAAAAATGACGTTTTGCCATTCGTGTACCCAGGTTCGACGTTGAGTACACCATCGCAGGTGCTCCTGTCTGTGATGCAGCTGCAAGGGTAACCGCCACCATGCTCTCCGAACTGATTGTCCATGCTGCTGCAAACGTCGTTGAACGGTTCGTGCAGATGGTTGTTGCCTTGCAAACGCCCCCACCTGTTGGCTCAGGGATAGAGACGTGGCTGCACGATCCGTTACAGCCATGCGGGTAAGATGCCTGTCATCTCGACAGCTAGTGTTACGAGGCCGTTGGGATCCAGCACGGCGTTCTGTATTACCCTCCTGAACCCACCGATTCCAATTCTGCTAAGACTCATTGGATCTCGACCAACGCGAGCAGCAGTGTCGAGATAACATAAACCGCAATCGTGATAGGCTGCAACCCGACCTTTATCTAAGTCGAAAACGTGATGGTACGGATTTCTCCTCCTTACACGAGGCATCACAACAACGTTTCACCAGGAACGCCGGCCAGCTGCTGTTTGTGTATGAGAAATCGTTTGGAAACTTTCCTCATGTCAGCACGTTGTAGGTGTCGCCACCAGCGCCAACTTGTGTGAATATTCTGAAAAGCTAATCATTTGCATAACACAGCATTTTCTTCCTGTCGGTTAAGTTTCGCGTCTGTAGCACGTCATCTTCGTGGTGTAGCAATTTTAATGGCCACTGGTGTACTTCTTTAGGTTTCGACATACACTATGTGATCAAAGGTATCCGGACACCCCCCAAAACATACGTTTTTCATATTAGGTGCATTGTGCTTCCACCAACTGCCTGATACTCCATATCAGCGACCTCAGTAATCATTAGACATCGTGAGAGAGCAGAACAGGGCGCTCACGGACTAGAACGTGGTCTGGTGATTGGGTGTCACTTGTATCATACGTCTGTACGCGAAAATTACACACTGATAAACAACCATAGGTCCACTGTTGCCGATTTGATAATGAAGTACAAACGCGAAAGGATACGTACAGCACAAAGGCGTACAGGCCGACCTTGTCTGTTGACTGACAGAGATCGCCAACAGTTGAAGAGGGTCGTAATATGTGATACGCAGATATCTGTCCAGACCATCACACAGGAATTCCAAAATGCATCAGAATCCGCTGCATGTAGTATCACAGTAAGGCAGGAGTTGAAAAAACTTTGATTTCATGGTCGAGCGGATGCTCATAAGCCACACATCACGCCAGTAAATGATAAACGACGCCTCGCCTGGTCTAACGAGCGTAAACATTGAACGATAGAACAGTGGAAAAACGTTGTGTTTAGTGATGAATCACGGTACACAATGTGGCGATCCGATGGTAGGGTGTGGGTACGGCGAATGCCGGGTTATCGTCATCTGTCAGCGTGTGTAGTGCCAACAGTAAAATTCGGAGTTGGTGGTGTTATGACGTGGTTGTGTTTATCTTGGAAGGGGCTTACACCCTTTGAGGGTTTAAGTGGCACTACCACAGCACAGGCCTACATCGATACTTTAAGCACCTTCTTGTTTCCGAAGGTCGAAGAGCAATTCGGGGATGGCGATCGCATCTTTGAGGACGGTTGAGCATCTGTTCATAATGCCAGGCCTGTGGCGGAGTGGTTACACAACAATAACATCCCTGTAGTGGACTGGCCTGCACAGAGTCCTGGTCTCACCCACCGACATCGATACCTCTTCTCAGTGCAGCATTCCGTGAAGAAAGGTCTGAAATACGCCAAGAAACCTTCCAGCAACTGATTCGACGTATGCCTATGAGAGTGGAAGCTAAGGGTGGGCCAACACCATATTGAATTCCAGCATTACCGATGGAGGGCGCACGAACTTTTAAGTCATTTTCAGGTAGGTGTCTGGATACTTTTGATCTTATAGTATAGGTGTCGTTTCCAAATTGCGATCGATTGTTATTCAACGACAAGTTTCTCTGTTTTGGCCGGCCGTTTTGGCGTTACAGTCCGGAACCGCGCGACTTCTACGGTCGCAATTTCGAATCCTGCTTCGGGCATGGATGTGTGTGATGTCCTTCGGTTGGTTAGGTTTAAGTAGATCTAAGTTCTAGGGGACAGATGACCTCAGAAGTTAAGTCCCATAGCGCTCGGAGACATTTGATTTTTTTCTCTGTTTTGACGTCTCCCTACGCGGTACTGTTGGTAAACAACATCAATTACTTTTCAGTCCACTTTGGCCCTGTATGTATGTTAGTATCAGGTACCTAATTACAATTTGTTATTACCTAACAGTGAGCAAACATATACATTTCTTTGATTTAGTGATTTTTTTGCTTATAAGCTTTGAAGAGAGTAGGCAGATAAACTTTACCACAAGACAAGCTTATTAATATCTCCCTTCTAGTAGAATATGTCATCAGTCCGTGTAACCAACACTGTGGACCAGTCTGTTCCATTACTTGACATCCGTATGTGGCATGTATTTAACAACGGATGTTTCAGTCTGTGAATCTTTAAGCTTTTTAAAGTTTTTTCTGGGGAGACGATATATTAATAGAATTCTCAAGCAAGTAAAACTTCTGGGAAGAATATCGTTATTTATAAACCACCTATTTCAACTTAAATGAAACACAATGCTTGAGTGAATAATATTCATCAACATTTTCCAAAATTATTTCAGAAATAAGACTGGAGAGTTTGAATATTCACCGTTTTCTAGGAATTTTCGAAAAGAGTACATTGAAAAACACATCTATCGATTCCGTATATCATGGTTCAAAACTAGTTCAAATGGCTCTGAGCACTATGGGACTTAACTTCTGATGTCCCCTAGAATGTAGAACTTCTTAAACCTAACTAACCTAAGGATATCACACACATCCATGCCCTAGGCAGGATGCGAACCTGCGACTGTAGCGGTGGCACGGCACGGTTCCAGACTGTAGCACCTAGAACCGCTCGGCCGGACCGGCCCATATATCATCTGAGTTACTGCACACACACACACACACACACACACACACACACACACACACACACACACACATATATATATATATATATATATATATATATATATATATATATATATATATATATACAGGGTGATACAAAAAGGTACGGCCAAACTTCCAGGAAACATTCCTCACGCACAAAGAAAGAAAATATGTTATGTGGACGAGTGTCCGGAAACGCTTACTTTCCATGTTAGAGCTCATTTTACTACTTCTCTTCAAATCACATTAATCATGGAATGGAAACACACAGCAACAGAACGTACCAGCATGACTTTTAACACTTTGTTACAGGAAATGTTCAAAATGTCCTCCGTTAGCGAGGATACATGCATCCACCCTCCGTCGCATGGAATCCCTGATGCACTGATGCAGCCCTGGAGAATCGTGTATTGTATCACAGCCGTCCACAATACGACCACGAAGAGTCTCTGCTTGTACAGCAGCAACTTATCTGACGCTGATATTAGGGTTATCGTCAACTGCACGAAGAATTGCCTCGTCCATTGCAGGTGTCCTCGTCGTTCTAGGTCTTCCCCAGTCGCGAGACATAGGCTGGAATGTTCCGTGCTCCCTAAGACGCTGATCAATTGCTTCGAACGTCTTCCTGTCGGGACACCTTCGTTCTGGGAATCTGTCTCGATACAAACGTACCGCGCCACGGCTATTGCCCCTTGCTAATCCAAACATCAAATGGGCATCTGCCAACTCCGCATTTGTAAACATATCACTGACTGGAAAACCACGTTCGTGATGAACACTAACCTGTTGATGCTACGTACTGATGTGCTTGATGCTAGTACTGTAGAGCTATGAGTCGCATGTCAACGCACGCAACGAATTCAACATTACCTTCCTTTAATTGGGGCAACTGGCGGTGAATCGAGGATGTACAGTACTTACTGACGAAACTAAAATGAGCTCTAACATGGAAATTGTGCGTTTCCGGACACATGTCCACATAACATCTTTTCTTTAGTTGTGTGTGAGGAATGTTTCCTGAAAGTTTGGCCGTACCTTTTTGAAACACCATATATATATATATATATATATATATATATATATATATATATATATATATATATATATGTGTGTGTGTGTGTGTGTGTGTTTTAGGGACCGATGACCACAGCAATTTGGTTCCTTCACACATTTCAACATTTTTTGCTCCCAAGAGATTATCTGAGAGAGGAAGACGGAAAAGGCAGGGAGAGACAAGAGAGAAAAAACAAGAAGAGGAAGAGAGGGATAAAGCGAAAGCAGTGACTATGTTATCATGTGTGTTCTGGATAAGGACGTTCATTACACGGTCAGTGGAAAAAGTGTCACAATAAGCGAAGACGTGTCTCGGAATATCCGTACATAATCGACCGTTTCAGAGCAAAAATTTCAGAGAAAAGACGGTCATAGTTTCTCCATAATTGCATGGGTCACTTAGAGCGTAAATAATGGAACTAATTAATTTGAGGCGGTAGCACAGTGACTAGCGTAGAGGCTTAACAATTTTGCCCCCCGTGATCGAAACCCGATTATTATTTTCATTTTTATTTTTGTTTTTAATTTCTCATCCCCCGTCCGTTGAAGATTGCCACATGAATGTTTTCCAGCATATATTGAAATTAGGTTGTCCTTACTGTTCTACGAATTGTACGTCTTGCTATGCATTTAAAAAAAAAGAGCAAGGAATGAGTGAAAAAATTATTTGAAATTGTTTTCGGTGACATTCCTGTACGGAATATTGATTCATAATCAGTTAAAAGAGCTAGTTTTTGGAAAGTGATGGCGTCATCCGTGGTTTGCGCGAAACAATTGCCAACCAATGAAATCTTCAGCAGTGTTAACAACGTTTCCTTCACGACTGGGATTCATACGAAGAAATGTCGCTGTGGCAATTCTATGTTTCGAATGTTTATACGTTGAGTATCATGGAACGGAATGTACCAAATCTTCCTGAAGAATCAACATAACAATAAAATATAACAATAAACATAAATTAAAAAATGCAAGAATATGAGAAATAATAAGACTGTTGATCCCGAAAATATACACGCATGTATACATAATTAACTGTATGATACTTATTGTGAAACACTCTTTAGTTTTGCGATTAAAATGAAGCTCTTGTACCCCTAATCTGATGATAAACAGTCGTGTAGTAACCTTATACGAAAATGGGTACACAAATGATAAAAAAAAATTAAATAGTAACGTAATAAAATAAAAACAACAAGCGGATTTGGAACACAGGGCCCAAAAGTGATAACACGTAAGGTTAACCAGTGTGCCACCACTTCGGCTGAGCTTATTCCATGTTAAAATGTACCCCCCCATAAACCATGGACCTTGCCGTTGTTGGGGAGGCTTGCGTGCCTCAGCGATACAGATAGCCGTACCGTAGGTCCAACCTCAGCGGAGGGGTATCTGTTGAGAGGCCAGACCAACGCGTGGCTCCTGAAGAGGGGAGGCAGCCTTTTCAGTAGTTGCAGGGGCAACAGTCTGGATGATTGACTGATCTGGCCTTGTAACACTAACCAAAACGGCCATGCTGTGCTGGTACTGCGAACGTTTGAAAGCAACGGGAGACTACAGCCGTAATTTTTCCCGAGGGCATGCAGCTTTACTGTATGGTTAATGATGATGGTGTCCTCTTGGGAAAAATATTACGGAGGTAAAATAGTCCCCCATTCGGATCTCCGGGTGGGGACTACTCAAGAGGACATCGTTATCAGGAGAAAGAAAACTGGCGTTCTACGGATCGGAACGTGGAATGTTAGATCCCTTAATCGGGCAGATAGGTTAGAAAATTTAAAAAGGGAAATGGATACGTTAAAGTTAGATATAGTGGGAATTAGTGAAGTTCGGTGGCAGGAGGAACAAGACTTCTGGTCAGGTGACTACAGGGTTATAAACACAAAATCAAATAGGGGTAATGCAGGAGTAGGTTTAATAATGAATAGGAAAATAGGAATGCGGGTAAGCTACTACAAACAGCATAGTGAACGCATTATTGTGGCCAAGATAGACACGAGGCCCACACCCACTACAGTAGTACAAGTTTATATGCCAACTAGCTCTGCAGATGACGAAGAAAGTGAAGAAATGTATGATGAAATAAAAGAAAATATTCAGATTGTGAAGGGAGACGAAAATTTAATAGTCATGGGTGACGGGAATTCGGTAGCAGGAAAAGGGAGAGAAAGAAACGTAGTAGGTGAATATGGATTGGGGGTAAGAAATGAAAGAGGAAGGCACCTGGTAGAATTTTGCACAGAGCACAACTTGATCGTTGCTAACACTTGGTTCAAGAATCTTAAAAGAAGGTTGTATACATGGAAGAAACCTGGAGATACTGGCAGATTTCAGATAGATTATATAAATGTAAGACAGAGATTTAGGAACCTGGCTTTAAACTGTAAGACATTTCCAGGGGCAGATGTGGACTCTGACCACAATCTATTGGTTATGAACTGTAGAATGAAACTGAAGAAACTGCAAAAAGGTGGGAATATAAGGAGATGGGACCTGGATAAACTGAAAGAACCAGACGTTGTAGAGAGTTTCAGGGAGAGCGTAAGGGAACAAATGGCAGGAATGGGGGAAAGGAATACAGTAGAAGAAGAATGGGTAACTTTGAGGGATAAAGTAGTAAAGGCAGCAGAGGATCAAGTAGGTAAAAAGACGAGGGCTAGTAGAAATCCTTGGGTAACAGAAGAAATATTGAATTCAACTGATGAAAGGAGAAAACATAAAAATGCAGTAAATGAAGCAGGCAAAAAGGAATACATACGTCTCAAAAATGAGATCGACAGGAAGTGCAAAATGGCTAAGAAGGGATGGCTAGAGGATAAATGTAAGTATGTAGAGGCTTATTTCACTAGGGGTAAGATAGATACTGCTTACAGGAAAATTACAGAGACCTTTGGAGAAAAGAGAACCACTTGTATGAATATCAAGAGCTCAGCTGGAAACCCAGTACTAAGCAAAGAAGGGAAAGCAGAACGGTGGAAGGAGTATATAGAGGGTCTATACAAGGGCGGTGTACTTGAGGACAATATTATGGAAATGGAAGAGGATGTAGAAGAAGATGAAATGGGAGATATGATACTGCGTGAAGAGTTTGACTGAGCACTGAAAGACATGAGTCGAAACAAGGCTCCGGGAGTAGACAATATTTCATTAGAACTACTGACGGCCTTGGGAGAGCCATCATCCCGACAAAACTCTACCATCTGGTGAGCAAGAGGTATGACTCGGGCGAAATATCCTCATACTTGAAGAAGAATATAATAATTCCCATTCCAAAGAAAGCAGGTGTAGACAGATGTGAATATTACCGAACTATCAGTTTAATAAGTCACAGGTGCAAAATACTAACGCGAATTATTTACAGACGAATGGGAAACCTGGTAGAAGTCGACGTTGGGGGAGATCAGTTCGGATTCTGTAGAAATATTGGAACACGTGAGGCAATACTGACCCTACGGCTTATCTTAGAAGCTAGATTAAGGAAAGGCAAACCTACGTTTCTAGCATTTGTATACTTAGAGAAAGCTTTTGACAATGTTGACTGGAATACTTGCTTTCAAATTCTGAAGGTGGCTGGGGTAAAATATAGGGAGCGAGAGGCTATTTACAATTTGTATAGACACTAAATGGCTGTTATAAGAGTTGAGGGGCATGAAAGGGAAGCAGTGGTTGGGAAGGGAGTGAGACAGGGTTGTAGCCTCTCCGTGATGTTATTCAATCTGTATATTGAGCAAGCAGTGAAGGAAACAAAAGAAAAATTCGGAGTAGATATTAACATCCATGGAGAAGAAATAAAAACTTTTAGGTTCGCCGATGACATTGTAATTCCGTCAGAGACAGCAAAGGACTTGGAAGAGCAGTTGAACGGAATGGATAGTGCCTTGAAAGGAGGATATAAGATGAACATCAACAAAAGCAAAACAAGGATAATGGAATGTAGTCGAATTAAGTCGGGTGGTGTTGAGGGTATTAGATTAGGAAATGAAACAATTAAAGTAGTAAAGGAGTTTTGCTATTTGGGGAGCAAAACAACTGATGATGGTCGAAGTAGAGAGGATATAAAATGTAGACTGGCAATGGGAAGGAAAGCGTTTCTGAAGAAGAGAAATTTGGTAACATCTAGTATAGATGTAATTGTCAGGAAATCGTTTCTGAAAGTATTTGTATGCAGTGTAGCCATGTATGGAAGTGAAACATGGACGATAAATAGTTTAGATGAGAAGAGAATAGAAGCTTTCGAAATGTGATGCTACAGAAGAATGCTGAAGATTAGATGGGTAGATGACATAACTAATGAGGAGGTGTTGAATAGGATTGGGGAGAAGAGAAGCTGTGGCACAACTTGACTAGAAGAAGGGATCGGTTGGTAGGACGTGTTCTGATGCATCAAGGGATCACCAATTTAGTATTGGAGGGCAGCGTGGAGGGTAAAAATCGTAGAGGGAGGCCAAGAGATGAATACACCAAGCAGATTCAGAAAGATGTAGGTAGCAGTAGGTACTGGGAGATGAAGAATCTTGCACAGGATAGAGTAGCATGGAGAGATGCATCAAACCAGTCTCAGGACTGAAGACCATAACAACAAAATGTACTTAATATACCTTGAAAACTTATACCGTTGTTTTTTCGGAAAGGGTCGTTTATCAAAGAATAATCTGAGAAACGTGTTCACTTATTTCGCACCGATAAGCAGAAGATTTGTGCCGCCAAGAGCTCGCGGACCGAAGGAAGACTGGTACTAATGTCATTTCCACCGTGTTTTCGTGTCCGTCACCGGAGATTAGTCGGTGCTTTCTTCTTCAAGTTGCTCATTAGATTATTAGGTTGCTTCATTTGGATTGCAACGTCCGTAAGGAGCTTACGCGGCCTCAGGTGTATTAAGCTGACATGGACTCTTTCTTTCGCTACTTCTCCACCTCTTTCTGTTCGTGTTTCTTGACTCGCAATCCGTAGGCACTGAGCCCGTCCGGTTTTTCCAATGTATGTTTTCCTTTATTTATGTAAACAGCTTCAGGATATTGGAACGATTATTCGACATAAGTGGCCATGAATCATCAAATCAATGTCCCATCTCCTTGTATACCTTCGTTTCAAATTAATTATTTTATTACGTCATAACCTTAATCGCACTGTATTTTCGCTACAGCACAGGAGTAGAACGGTTTCCGCCCTTTTCTGCCATCTCCTTCAGTGCGAGGTGGCAAGTTCAATCGTTAGTAATGCTCATTTGGAAGTGTTGTGATAACAGTGGTGACAGGAAAGATATTAGCTGCTAATGACTCACTAGGTGCATCAGGATGGCGACATAAAATGAGTGTTCGGGAGGTGCAGAGGTCCACCTTCTATGTGGTGTATTTATTATACTTCATAAAACAGACAGTTTCGACTTTCAAGAAATGTTCTAAAGAAACCATTACCTTCCACCGTGAAAACCGAATGGAAAACGACGTGTCACAGGGATCACACCGGTTCGCACCATTATGATCGAAGGTGAACTCCCTGGGAGTTACAAACCGTGCAATACGTTCTGTTAGGTATACACTCTTAAAGAATGTATGTAGAATACTCTTAATGAATGCATATAGAATTATACTGGTTTAACGAGGTGACGAGAACTGACGAAATGTGGTGGCATAGAACTGAATGCGAAAAAGTGTGTCGTGGAATTTATCGTGGAAACGGCTGTATCCTGTGTGCTATTCTAAGGGAATCTTAATGAAAGGCACTTCAACAACTAATATTCAATTTTCTGAAACATTTTCAAATTAATGTGGGTAATTGGGCTGGCGACCGTTCGAATTTTCTTTCGTATATGAATTTTAGTACATTCATTAAACCCAAAGTTTAAGTCTGTTTAGTTTTTGTATTAATGGCACTATATTCAAAATTACAGTCCGATACCTTCATTCACTAGGCAAAAAAGCGGTAAAAATTTCCCAAATTCTCTCAGAGGATAACATTAGCTCGTGTCACGACAGCCTAGTGTTATAGGCAGAGCATCTACAGCTTCTCGTAGCACAATAAATAATTTTCCGGAAATTGTACTATCAATATTAACAGTGGACATAATTGTTTATTAATGCGCTAAGGCATTGATGTTAGCTGATCTTCATACAACTCTCTTCGTACCTATAATTTCCAGGGTTCATTTCAAGTGCGTTTCCTCTTCAAACCCCAACTAGTCGCAGTTGACAACAAATTCCTTACTAAACGATGCGGTTAGTTTGTTTTTTCATCTACAAATATTCAGGCCGAGTCCACTGTGCATCGTAAAGTTGACGCTTTGTCTGAAATTTCGTTCCAAATCTGTCGCACCACTTTAAGTTATGCAGGCATCCACTGTTTCGCTTGAAATCACAGTAATATTGGATAGGAGGTATTTCATGTCCACAATGTAGTAGGTCACTACCATGCACATCTAGTAAATTGTATCAAGCATCCTTCAAACGCACAAACACCAGTTTTTGGATCAAGTGCGCCTTCTCCTCCCTTAAATATCACGGTCATATCGCTGAAAACTTACTCGAAATCTGTTCCATATAATTATTTTTCTATGCTGCGGATGACCTTCTATGTACTTACGAGGTGCGGCTAGAAAAAAACCGGACTGATGCTGGAAAAAACATTTATTTACAATTATTTACAATTTCATGTTATCTCCTTCAATGTACTCTCCTCCTCGGTCTCAACACCGCTCCATACGAATTTTCCACTGTTCATAGCAATGCTGCAGACCATTTTCGGCAAGTCCATACATTACTTCCGTCACTTTTTCTTTTACTGCTTCAACAGTCTCAAATCTAGTTCCTTTCAAAGCTGACTTGACTTTAGGGAAAAGAAAAAAGTCACAGGGGGCCAAATCAGGTGAGTAGGGTGAATGATCTAAGATGGGAATGTTGTGTTTTGGCAAAAACGTCTTCACTGACAACGCACTGTGAGCTGGGGCATTGTCTTGGTGAAGGATCCATGACTTTTTTCTCCACAAATCGTTCCGTTTTCTCCGTACTCGCTCACGTAGGGTAGCCAGGACGCTAATGTAGTAATGCTGATTCACTGTTTGTCCCTCTGGTACCCAATCAATGAGCACAATCCCTTTGATGTAAAAAAAAAACAATCATCATTGCCTTGAATTTCGATTTTGACATTCGTGCTTTTTTTGTCGTGGAGAACCAGGAGTTTTCCAATGCATCGATTTTGTAAGAAGGTGGGATCACTTTTAATGTTTTCCAGGATATCAGAACAAATCATTCTTCGGCGTTCCTTCTGTTCAATTGTGAGACCCTTTGGAACCATTTTTGAACACACTTTGTTCATGTTGAAACTTTCATGAAGAATCTGCCTAACACTTTCCTTGTCAACTCCTGTTAACTCAGACACTGCTCTGATTGTTAAACGGCGATCTTGTCGAACAAGTTTACCGATTTTTTCAATGTTTGCATCAGTTTTTGCTGACAATGGTCTGCCAGTGCGAGTGTCATCACTGGTGTCTTCGCGGCCATCTTTAAATCGTTTAAACCACTCAAACACTTGTGTTCGCGATAAACAATCGTCGCCGTATACTTGTTGTAACATTACAAACGTTTCACTTGCAGATTTTCCTAGTTTGAAACAAAATTTGATGCTAACACGCTGTTCTTTCTGTACACTCAACATTTTCCGACGCACAGACAAAACGTCAACTACTTAAAACAGACGCCACGGGCAGACTGAGTGCAGGAGGCAGAAGAAACTCGAGCAGTAGGCGGAGTCACGTGACAGGCCACGCGACTTTCAGCCTTATTGCATTCGTTTTATTGTTTCACCAGTACTAGTCCGGTTTTTTTCTAGCCACACCTCGTAATTATTTTTAGTATCCGCTCCCTAGACAACTACTGTCCTTTACTATCTTTCAGTGGAGACGGGGTTTGTGGCTTCCGGTCCAACAAGGATGATGAAACTACATGGCTCGACACCTGTTTCAATATCACTTTCACTTGTTAAGCAAGTATCATCATCACTCTACTCCCTATGTATATTGTACGCACAGTGGAGCATACACGACACCACACATTCCACTGATTCACCTTTCGGAAACCCCAATATTTCGTCTGCTACTTCTTTCTCGCTCTGTGCAATTGCTTGGGTTCCTTTCTGACTAAATGTCAACTTCGGCAACTGTAATTGTGGATTTTTTGCGACGTTTTCTTTGTTTATCACTGTCATTGCTCTGCTCTGATTCAACATCATTGGCTTTGTAGCACTGTTGTGAGTTACACATCTACAAAGCAGTTCATCTACGCACTGTACTCTCAGACTGTGCTCATTACAGGATAGTTCCATTCCCTCATCCCTGTTGCCATTGGCAGCCAATATTGTAGTTGCATGATAGGCAATATGTGGGGCGTCGATCACCGTAAACATCACTGCCCTTAGTCGACCTGGCACTCAAAGGTTTCCATGTAAGATTAAATATATTTTATGTTACAGCTACAACAAGTAACCTATTTGAAGTCTGTATCGGGTAAATAATCAGAAACTGCCTAACAATTTAAAAATATACCCGCACTATACCGAAGTATATCACCAGGATTCAATAGTCATCGTCTTCCTATATTCCACGAGGACAACGGCCAACAAGTAGCCCATTCTGAGATCATGCAGACCAGTAAAGGAGACATAAGTAGTGGAGCGTTTGTGACAAAATACTTTTATGTCAGCACACCGAAAACTGTGTTAAAGCCAATCCTTTCCATATCTCTACCTGTAACATCAAAATAACATTTAATTATGTACCGTAACCTTTCTGTACGCATCTGTGTAGGTTCAAATGGTTCTGAACACTATGGGACTTAACATCTGAGGTTATCAGTCCCCTAGAACTTAGAACTACTTAAACCTAACTAACCTAAGGACATCACACACATCCTTGCCCGAGGCAGGATTCTAACCTGCGAGCGTAGCAGTCGCTCGGTTCCGGACTGAAGCACCTAGAACCTCTCGGCTACACAGGCCGCCCATCTGTGTAGGGAAAACACAGTTTATTATCAGCCACATTGACGGTAACGCAGAACCGGTGGAACAACAGCCGGAACTGGAGGCCGATGAGCATAGACTTAGCAAGTTGAGTGACTAGCTAGAAAACAATTCCAAAGCGTAGCAGAGTTGTATTAAGCGTGTATGGTAGTCCAAGGGGCAATCGAAATGACACGCGTCAACAACCCAAATAACAAACGTGAAACAGCCTAGGACAAAGTGTCCGGCAGCGGTATTCGCGGGCAGTCTTGCGTCAGTGGGTAGCTACACGTGATATGGCTGCCCCGGAGGCGACCCGCGCGGGAGCATTTGCAGCTGGAGTTCGTAGACCATGTATCGCTGACCTGCTCTCCATACCGATACTAGGGCTCGGAGGGGAATTCCAACATTGCTACTTAATGAAACATGGGGTAGAAAATACTGCAGACAACATTTCTTCGTGAAATGGAACCAAAAACATTCTTCAATGCACTAGAGCTCCCGCATCATGAGTTTCTTGCCGATGCCGTCCCATATCTAGGTACTCCGATTTAAATTATAGTAACAAGATACAGATCAAGGGTTTTTTTCAGACGGATTACTTCATGGTGAGATAGAGACTTCGAATATTCATAAAACATTTCCACCGACAGATGTAGGTCTAGAGAATAATTTGTTGGCTGTGAACTGCAAATTATAACTCAGGTGATAGATAGCGGAAACGTGGAAGAAACATATGCACTAAGAGCTGACAACGGGTCTCCCAACGCAACTCCATATATCTGCTCACAGTACTGCTGATCAACGAATAAAGAGTAAATGAAAGTCAACAGATTACAAAGTAGGTTCGCTAACTGAACAGCAAACCTAACCTCAGTGAACTGTAACGGAGCTGTCAGAGGAACACGAGTGAAGAGAGAGACCACATCAAAACTAAGTAGACCATCAGAGCCATTCAAATTCACTCTAACCGACGCAAGAAACCCACCGAGCTCTTAATGTGACTCTCACACCGACCAAGCGTTGGTCCCAACAGAGTAGCAAGGTGCTCTGCTACGCAGTATGTCGCAGCAGCAGTATTACTCACAATGGTATGTACTCTGACTTTGTGGATTTTCAGGAGGTCGTTAAAATAGGGAGAACAGCACAGTAGGTATTACGATTCCTTACAGTGTCCCGCTGCTAAAAACTTTTCTTCAGGTGATTCTTAGTTTTTCACTCAAGACTTTTTGTTGAGTCAGCACCGATCCTGCGATACGTTAAATCAGATAGCAAATACTGCAGCTTTTGAGCATAGACACCGAGCCACGACAACATTCAAATTCCGCCAAATGCCGGGGAGTTACAGAATGAAATTTCCAGTCAGACTACGACCAGGAAGGCAATCCCAAGAAAAGTTCACCTTTTTGAGGCAATTATAACATTCACCTCATTTTCAGTCAAAATAGAGGACAGATCTGCAGTGAATTGGCCTGCGCCCTCTTGTCTGAACCTAAAGTCAATAAAGATGTGAGGCACTATGATCAGTACGTCATAGGGACCATATTTTGGGTGGTCCTCTCGATGGAGCAAGAAGCCTCGTGTCATTAGCCCCTGTTCCACGCGAGGTCAAATGTTAAGTGCGGTATCGGCCACCATCCAGTTTGTTGTTCGCACTCCAGTCACGCCAGTCACGTCGCCGTGCTTCCTGCAGCTGCCACTGCAGCATAAGGACGCTGCCATCAACGATTACGTTGCTGACAATGATATGCAAGCATCTCCTCTCCGAAACTCCAGCGGCTGGTCTACTTAAGTTCAAACATCGACGCACTGAGCTCGATTTTTACACATTTACAGGCTTTCTTAACGGTCAGGGCTCTTCATCTATAGAACAGTCATTGTACTGAACACTGACTGAAATTTTTGTATCTGCACAAATTTCTACATTCAGAACTACTGTTAGTAAATGACGCTGCAGCTACAGCAAAGAAATTTGTGAATAATGTTACTATTTGATATTGGATGTAGAAAAAATTTGTGGTGTCACCGTCAGACACCACACTTGCTAGGTGGTAGCCTTTAAATCGGCCGCGGTCCGGTAGTATACGTCGGACCCACGTGTCGCCACCGTCAGTGATTGCAGACCGAGCGCCGCCACACGGCAGGTCTAGAGAGTCTTCCTAGCACTCGCCCCAGTTGTACAGCCGACTTTGCTAGCGATGGTTCACTGACAAATTACGCTTTCATTTGCCGAGTCGATAGTTAGCATAGCCTTCAGCTACGTCATTTGCTACGACCTAGCAAGGCGCCTTTATCATTTGCTATTTATCTTGTGATGCATGTACCGTCAGACCGATGTTCACCAATTATGGATTAAAGGTAAGTATTCCAGAAGCTACGTACTTTTTTGACTAGACTCAATTCCTTTAACTGTTCCAGACCTCACGCCAGGCTGCGGGAGCTTAAACGCGTGCCTTTCGGCTTCCTTTCGTAGTGGCTTGGCTGTCTTGCCAAGTCACAACAAAATTAATATCTGAATTCTCTGTCTACGTAATGCATCTGTTCTTCGCTCCTAGATCCGCTAAAGAACCACAAACAATGCAAAAGAGGTTACAACTGAGGGGAGGCCATCTACTCTTTGTGTCTGGAACAAGATACATCACAGTCAAGGTCTTGACTTCTTTAGG
The DNA here is from genome assembly GCF_021461395.2 of Schistocerca americana. Taxonomy (NCBI): domain Eukaryota; kingdom Metazoa; phylum Arthropoda; class Insecta; order Orthoptera; family Acrididae; genus Schistocerca; species Schistocerca americana. The sequence goes on along the minus strand of NC_060125.1, from coordinate 203,952,642 downwards.
AACAGCCTGTTGTCGGTCACTACCAAGCACTACTCATCTCATCTTCACGTGACCCTTTATCTATACAGCTTGGTGATAGCTTTTATAGGGATGGACCGCTGAACAATTTAAATATCACTACACTCCAACAAATAATTTGTTTCCGTTAATAGCCATTTGCCCTGGTATTCAGCAGAATGACATCTTTCCCCAGCGTTTGTACTCGAAGAAGGTTGCCCTGGAATGCTCTAACTGACAACTGTATCATCTGGATTCAAGTGTTGTAGAGAGTGGAGGGCACCCAGCGAGTTGGAAGAGGTTCAGTATTTAGCAGTCCGAATGCATCTCCTTTGCATCAGTGCCCTCAAGGTCGCATGTATTGGGAAAGGAAAAGAGTGAAATTTGTGGGTACGCTAACCTTGGCACGATCGGGGAAAACGGCAGAGCACACAGTGGAGTAGCCTTGGTTAGAATACTTTCCGTATGAAAAGACATACATGTGATACGTTATCAAAATTCTATAAAACATTTTATTAAAACATATGCAGGTGTGCAGTCTCTCCCACACCTTAATAAATGTAAAATTACACTAGGTCTCTTTAATAACTGGAATGGTAGACGGTAGCAACACTCTGTCTGTACTTGCCCCATTACAACTGACACTCGCTTATGTTTCACGTATGTCCCGAATTGTCTCGATGCTCTTGGATGTTACGATAATATTTGTTCCATAGCAGAGTGAGCAAGTGTACGGTTTTCTGGTGAATTTGGGAAAGCGAGGGGGCACCACAAGCAGTTGCCGGTGGATTGTAACAGGCTATCCATCACCACCAGCACAGAAATTAGTTTCTGGCTGGTTCTGTAAGCACTTGCGGCCTGCCTAATTCCTTCGTGAAGGATACGTCTCACTCAACAACTGTGCGCCGGTAGTCTAACCGGTATCTCTCAAAATCCTTCTGAACATTAGCAGACGAGGCATTCCCGGGCACTCAGATCTGTATCTAAGGCAGTTTAATATACACGAGGCTGTTAGGCTAGTAGCCTTCATGTCCATTAGGACTGAGACGACAAATTGAACACGCAGAAACTTCTCTGAATATTTAAAATAAATATTATGCAACAGAATTAATTGACGTTTTCGAAACCTCTTAACTGTCTTCCATTGCGACGTGTAAGTTCAAAATCTGGCTCTAAAGCGCCTGCTACCTTCCTCTGTGCTGGTACAAACGCGTGTCACCCTGCGACGACGCTCCACGCACTAAGGTGTCGACATGTGCGAAAAAAAGATCACAGCTCGGAAGTTCACGTGACGTGTAAAATGGGTTAATAATGTCACACTAGCACCAAATTCCCACAGTTCTGCACAATGCCTCTGTGTGCTTTTCGCACAATTAGTAGGTGATCACAGCCACCCTTACCCACATTTCACCCATTCTTTCGACGTCTTGCAGTGGAAGTTAGAAGCACGACGCAAAACATTGAAATCACACCGTTTTTTTATGGGTGGCGTAGGACAATATTTGAGACACTGCCACTCAGAGTCGAAAGAAAAGGCCTCAAGGGGTAGCATAAAAGGCGTCTATGGCACTACCCCTTTTTATGGGACGTTGATTCGCACCCATTCCGCGGTCAGAAAGACAGTTCGTAGTGCCATGAGCTAGATGATGTTCTCGATAACCATTGGCACTGACTGTTCATACCTGAGCCCTTCTAGACAGACATTACGGTGCTGCAAGCACAATGGACATGGTCATACTGTTTTTGCTCTTGCGTTCATGGTGGGATACCAAGAGACAATTTAAAACCAACTGTCGAAATCTGAACGAGATCCGAGACAACAAAGTATCCTTAAGCTCTTTCAGTGCTCCTGTTTCACGCACCCCAGTGACGTGATTATCGGGGTGTGTGACATCGACACGCGCATGAGTAAAAGGGTGCGGACTCCGTCTAACACCCCCCTCCATTTCGACGATAGCCTCTCCCGGTCAAATTTACTGACTGTTATAAAAATTTACTTATATAGAGAAAATCAGCTCAATGCTCCTAGGCGTCTGCTGATGGGTTACTGGTTTGGGAGTTCTTTGAAGTGATTGCATACCTGTACGCACCTCAGGCAGTTTAGCGCGTCTTTTCTGTAAAAGTACATTTTAAAATTCTCAGTAAATGTTAGCAGCAGCCACAAAGGGTTTTGCCAAACTGGGTGATCATAGAGGATCTCCTTGCCGTTTTTTCATTCATGTGTAAGTTTTGAACCCTTTGTGATGCCGCCACAGAAAGGGTTCAAATGGTTCAAATGGCTTTGAGCACTATGGGACTTAACTCCTAAGGTCATCAGTCCCCTATTACTTAGAACTACTTAAAGCCAACTAACCTAAGGACATCACACACATCCATGCCTGAGGCAGGATTCGAACCTGCGACCGTAGCAGTCGCGCGGTTCCGAACTGATGCGCGTAGAGCCTCTCGGCCACCACGGCCATCGTTGAAACAGGACCACTGAAAAATCAGAAGGGTTCTCTTCTATTTGAGACACGTTCAGATTTCTTCAGATGGTTTTTAACACTCTTTAGCGATTCCCCCTATGCACCAGAGAAAAAACTGCGCACATAGTGCACCTCAAAGGAGTGAGATTATGGTCAGTGAGGTTGCGGCGCAGTGATGTCCATCGAGAAGGGCTGAATCGCTCAGGAGATGATTGTGCCATAGACTGTCAAAAACGTCTTCCTATTGCTCATCACACTGAAAACTGTAGTTTCCAATAGTAAAATGTGTGGGAATCAACGTCTCTAGCAAAATGATGGGTTAATTAACGCCATTTATGCCTCCCGCTGAGGCCTTTTCCTTATCTTTCTGATCGGCGGTGTGTCTGAAATGTTTTTATCGGCCAACCACAAGACAATTGTGTGCTTCGAATGCGGGGCATCGCGGTTCTGACCTCCATCGCAGAGTCCTGAAAAGAAGGGCTGAAATATGGGCAGGTGGGGCTATTAGGACCTTACAATCGTGTGACATGCCCAAGGCGGAGTTTGGCAGAATTGTGGTGAAATTTAATGTCAATGTGACAACATTAGTCCACTTTACGAGTCACATGGACTTCTGAGGTGCGGCAGATCTTTAGCGTGCGTCGACGCTTTGTTGTCTGAAGCGTTGCCACGCCCGAGAGAGACGTCTCAGGGTTCTACGTGTCTGGACCAGTACACAAAAGGTAGCGGGCGTCTCTGAGCCTCGTTGGATTGAGACGCAGCTATGGGATTTCGAAAAAATGATCCTTTACTTCAGTTTCGAAGTGTATAACTGTTTGCGTGATTCAAAACTCTGGTAATTAAAAGTAAGAGGAGGGATTATAATCAACACATTCGCATTAGCCTGTGGAAAATTATAAACCTGTCTGTTAGCCCATTACTTCGACCACCTTAGTGTGAGATGTAAATGATTATTTTGTGTTTCTAGATTGAATGAATATATGTTTATCACTCAATATGTTACATTCAGTATTAAAAATAGTATGGCACTATTCATAGTCAAATATACTGAAGCATTAGAAATTCCCTGTCAGACGTACAAGACGGTATAATGTTGTTAGTTATTGGTGGCGCTTAGCACTCCCTCTGAAATCTGTTCACTGAATAACGGAACTCAACTGCTATTCACCTATCAATATCTTATTAACTATGCGTCAGTGCCAATACAGCTGTCGACTCAAAGACCTTCCTTCATCTGTAGGGTACGTCTTAACAAAACCTTAAAAACTTCTTACACGTAGGAATCTTAATACACATTCCAAATTCTGCTCACTACATGAATATCTGAAGAAGAGAAATACGTCAAGTTTGAATACAGATTTAAGTTTTACGAAGTCCTATCTGTAGGTATTTGTCTGAAGTGTAGGTATTGATTTATGCAAGTGGAACGTGGACGATAAATAGTTTAATCAAGAAAAAATAGGTTTTTTTAAAATGTGTTACTAGACAAAAGTGCTAAAAATTTGATGAATGTAACACATAAGTAATAAGGAGGTACTGAACACAACTGGTGAGACAAGAAATTTGTGGCACTAACTGACAAGAACAAGGGATCGGCTTACAGGACACATTCTCAGACATCAAGGGATCGAAGTATAGTATTGGAGGGAAGCGTGGGAGGTCAGAACTGTAGAGTGAGACCAAGAGATGAATACAGTAATCATATTCGGAAGGATGTAGGCTACAATAGTTATACGGCTGTGAAGAGGAATGCAGTGGATAGACTAGAGTAAGAAGCCACATCAGATCAGTTTTAGGACTGAAGAATGTAAAACCAACAGCAAAATTCATTAGAAATTACAAATTATAAACATGAAGAACCTTGTTAGTACTAAATCAAGTGTAGTCCTTTTATGTGTATCTTCGTGTTTAAGAACTAAAACTATGATGTCTGTATACAGTTCGTGAAATTTTGTAGCACAAGATAGACACTTCCATAAGCGTAAATGGAGAAATCATCGTCTATAAAATTAATAAAGTGTAATGTGAAGTACAGCCGCAAACTACCTGGGTACAGAAGGTATGTTGACGAACTACATATAATGTTTCAAGGATCGTAGGTGTAAGTTAATGAACTGGTGACTGACCTTAACCCTGCTGTTCTGTTCACTTTTACTGTACAAATGTACTGTTCGGGTCAATATGACCCGACATAATAAAATTCTGAGAAACTTCTACTCACACGTTTTCTTTTCGTACAGTTGTAAGCCATCGACATTGTTGTTATATTACAGAATGTTTTTAATGATCATAGCGACAATAATAATAACAACAATAATACTAGAACTTCACTGTAGAAATTTTATTATTTTAATATTCATGTAGGGAATATTAGGAACAACAAACGTTTCCACCAAATAGTCATTCTCCACGGCCACCTGTCTGTCTGCCCATACCACTTTCTTTTCTTCTTACTCACTGTAGTTTGGAGCACCTATCCGTCTGCCCATATCACTTTCTTCCCTACTTACTCACTGTGGTTAGGACACATGTAGGTGACGCGTGTCCTGCATACATGTTTATTATACTTTGCACATAACGTTTGTTTTATTGTCATTGCGTGAAGGACAGATTTTACAGCGTGCATGTTTAGCAGAGTTTCTTGTTATTACTGATTTAGTCACACCCGACACTCCTTCAGGGTCTTGGATGCTCCAGACCATTCTCAAAGAATCTTCTTTTCATGCAATATGCTTGCTTGATGCGCAGTGCTCTGCAACCAGTGATTTTCCAAGTTCCTTCATAAACATTCTCCTTATAGTCAATTTTCTCGCATTCCAGTTACAGTCCATCGAGATCCACAAGACATGTTTATTATAAGCAGCAACATCAAGAATATTATAGAAAACTATAATGGCCATCTATTGGATTTTCCTTTACTTGTTAACTGATCGAGATCGTCTACAGCCACTTTCACTGAATTATAACCTAAAATCATTTTTGGCTTCTTATCAGCCCTGTCACTTATTTTGCCTCTATGGTGCAGAGTTCTCATTAGTACAATTTTCATGTTTCTCTTAGGAATATATTTGACCACCGTAGTGTCATTTGCGAAGCAAAGAGCTGTTAACCCTCTTGCTGCTCATATTTCGTGGAAGAACTGGCTTGTTTTTACATATGGTTCCCAACATTATTAGCTTCCTTTTCAGGAGCAGTTGTCCGAAGTTATATGACCCAAAATTTGTCACATGATACATTGTGACCTCGCGTATCATAGGTAAGATCAGCAACTACTCTCATTCCCCAATTTTTTTCTGGTGCCGCTCCATTCTCCTTTCCTGTATAAATTTGGGCTTTCAGTACATGTGAAGATTTGTTGTCACACAGAGTCCATACCTTGATCCCCTATTTTGCCGATTTGCTTTGGAAATACTGTTTGAATGGACAGCGGCTTCTAAATGCTACCAGCTACTTGTCGACGGTAACATATTTCCCTGGATAATACAGTATAGGAAGAACTTCTAATCACTTCACCCAGATACTGGGAATTGCAGCAAGTTTTGTATAGCACAAGACAGGCACTTCTATAAGCGTAAATGGAGAAATCATCGTCTAACATAGACCTCCTCATATACACATTTCTAATTTAGCTAACTTCACACATATTTGGTTGTTTACATTCATTTTAAAACCCTTCATCACGCACATGCGAGTTACATCATTTTCTACACCCCGTTTGTCTTATCGTTCAACTATTTTAAGATTGTACTCCGTAAAAGAAGATTTCTTAACCACGAAATGTGAATTATCAGGGCAGACTGGGACAACTTCCTGGACGCATATGGAACATAGTTAATAAAGTGTAATCTGAAGTACAGCCGCAAACTACCTGCGTACAAAGGGTATGTTGACGAACTACTTATAATGTTTCAAGGATCCTAGGCGTAAGTTGCAGGTGTAGGTTGCAGGACCCGTGGTCTAGGGTAGCGTCTTTGATTAATAATCATAACATCTTCGGTCCCAGGTTCGATCCCCTCCACTGCCAAAATTTTGATGAATAATCGGCATTGGCGGCCGAAGACTTCCGGCATAAGAAGTCAGCCTCATTCTGCCAACGGCCTTGTCAAAGAGGGCGGAGGAGCGGTTAGGGGTTCAGGGCACTCTCTTGTCCTAGGGGTGGGAAATTGCCCCTAAAGGCTGAAGAATCAGCAATGATCAACGAAATGAGGATGCAGAAGGCAATGGAAACCACTGCATTAAAGACACGCAACGTGTATCCACAGGACATGTGTCCTGTAATTGAAGAAGTGTCATGATGATCTCTCCATTCGCAAAAGATTCCGGAATAGTCCCCCATTCGGATCTCCGGGAGGGGACTGTCAAGGGGGAGGTTACCATGAGAAAAAGATTGAATAATCAACGAAAGGATAACGTTCTACGAGTCGGGGCGTGGAATGACAGAAGCTTGAACGTGGTAGGGAAACTAGATTATCTGAAAAGGGAAATGCAAAGGCTCAATCAAGATATAGTAGGGGTCAGTGAAGTGAAGTGGAAGGAAGACAAGGATTTCTGGTCAGATGAGTATCGGGTAATATCAACAACAGCAGAAAATGATATAACAGGTGTAGGAATCGTTATGAATAGGAAAGTAGGGCAGAGGGTGTGTTACTCTAAACAGTTCAGTGACCGAGTTGTTCTAATCAGAGACGACAGCAGACCAACACCGACAACGATAGTACAGGTATACATGCCGACGTTGCAAGCTGGAGATAAACAGATAGAGAAAGTGTTTGAGGATATTGAAAGGGTAATGCAGTATGTAAAGGGGGACGAAAATCTAATAGTCATGGGCGACCGGAATGCAGTTATAGGGGAAGGAGTAGAAGAAAAGGTTACAGGAGAATATGGGCTTGGGACAAGTAATGAAAGAGGAGAAAGACTAATTGAGTTCTGTAACACGTTTCAGCTAGTAATAGCGAATACCCTGTTCAAGAATCACAAGAGGAGGAGGTAAACTTGGAATAGGCCGGGAGATACGGGAAGATTTCAATTAGATTACATCATGGTCAGACAGAGATTCCGAAATCAGATACTGGATTGTAAGGCGTACCCAGGAGCTGATATAGACTCAGATCACAATATAGTAGTGTTGAAGAGTAGGCTGAAGTTCAAGACGTTAGTCAGGAAGAATCAATACGCAAAGAAGTTGGATACCGAAGTACTAAAGAATGGAGAGATACGTTTGAAGTTCTCTAACGCTGTAGTTACAGCAATAAGGAATAGCGCAGTAGGCAGTACAGTTGAAGCGGAATGGACATCTCTAAAAAGGGCCATCACAGAAGCTGGGAAGGAAAACATAGGTACAAAGGAGGTAGCTGCGAAGAAACCATGGCTAACAGAAGAAATACTCCAGTTGATTGATGAAAGGAGGAAGTACAAACATGTTCCGGGAAAATCAGGAATACAGAAATACAAGTCGCTGAGGAATGAAATTAACAGGAAGTGCAGGGAAGCTAAGACGAAATGGCTGCAGGAAAAATGTGAAGACATCGAAAAAGATATAATTATCGGAAGGACAGACTCAGCGTACAGGAAAGTCAAAACAACCTTTGGTGACATTAAAAGCAACGGTGGTAACATTAAGAGTGCAACGGAAATTCCACTGTGAAATGCAGAGGAGAGAGCAGATATGTGGAAAGAATACATTGAAAGCCTCTATGAGGGTGAAGATTTGTCTGATGTGATAGAAGAAGAAACAGGAGTCGATTTAGAAGAGATAGGGGATCCAGTATTAGAATAGGAATTTAAAAGAGCTTTGGAGGACTCACGGTCAAATAAGGCAGGAGGAATAGATAACATTCCATCAGAATTTCTAAAATCATTGGGGGAATTGGCAACAAAACGACTAATCACGTTGGTGTGTAGAATATATGAGTCCGGCGATATACCACCTGACTTTCGGAAAAAGCATCATCCACACAATTCCGAAGACGGCAAGAGCTGACAAGTGCGAGAATTATCGCACAATCAGCTTAACAGCTCATGCATTGAAGCTGCTTACAAGAGTAATATACAGAAGAATGGAATAGAAAATTGAGAATGCGCTAGGGACGATCAGTTTGGCTTTAGGAAAAGTAAAGGGACGAGAGAGGCGATTCTGACGTTACGGGTAGTAGTGGAAGCAAGGCTGAAGAAAAATCAAGACACTTTCATAGGATTTGTCGACCTCAAAAAAGCATTCGACAATATTAAATGGTCCAAGCTGTTCTAGATTCTGAAAAAAGTACGGGTAAGCTATAGGGAGAGACGGGTCATATACAATAGTACAACAACCAAGGAGGAATAATAAGAGTGGACGATCAAGAACGAAGTTCTCGTATTAAGAATGGTGTAAGACAAGGCTGTAGTCTTTCGCCCCTACTCTTCAATCTGTACATCGAGGAAGCAATGATGGAAATAAAAGAAAGGGTCAGGAGTGGAATTAAAATACAAGGTGAATGAATATCAATGATACGATTCGCTGATGACATTGCTATCCTGAGTGAAAGTGAAGAAGAATTAAATGATCTGCTGAACGGAATGAACAGTCTAATGAGTACACAGTATGGTTTGAGAGTAAATCGGAGAAAGATGAAGGTAATGAGAAGTAGTAGAAATGAGAACAGCGAGAAACTTAACATCAGGATTGATGGTCACGAAGTCAATGAAGTTAAGGAATTCTGCTACCTAGGCAGTAAAATAACCAATGACGGACGGAGCAAGGAGGACATCAAAAGCAGTCTCGCTATGGCAAAAAAGGCATTTCTGGCCAAGAGAAGTCTACTAATATCAAATTTAGGCCTTAATTTGAGGAAGAAATCTCTGAGGATGTACGTCTGGAGTACAGCATTGTATGGTAGTGAAACATGGACTGTGGGAAAATCGGAACAGAAGAGAATCGAAGCATTTGAGATGTGGTGCTATAGACGAATGTTGAAAATTAGGTGGACTGACAAGGTAAGGAATGAGGAGGTTCTACGCAGAATCGGAGAGGAAAGGAATATGTGGAAAACACTGATAAGGAGAAGGGACAGGATGATAGGACATCTGCTAAGACATGAGGGAATGACTTCCATGGTACTAGAGGGAGCTGTAGAGGGCGAAAACTGTATAGGAAGACAGAGATTGGAATACGTCAAGCAGATAATTGAGGACGTAGGTTGCAAGTGTACTCTGACATGAGGAGGTTAGCACAGGAAAGGAATTTGTGGCGGGCCGCATCAAACCAGTCACTAGACTGATGACCAAAAAAAAAAAAACTGTGTAAGTTAATGAGTTACTGTACTGGTGACTGACCTTAACCGTTCTCTTCTGTTCACTTTTACTGCTAAATGTACTGTTCGGGTCAATATGACCCGACATATTAAAATTCTGAGAATCTTCTACTCACACGTTTTCTTTTCGTATAGTTGTAAGCCGTCGACATTGTTGTTATATTACAGAATGTTTTTAATGATCATAGCGATAATAATATGAATCCAGCACTACTTCAGATAGTAGTCAAGGCCATGCCACGTCGTGTTGCGGCATTTCTGCTTGCCCGCGCGGCATCTACACGATATTAGATAGATGTTCAAATGGTTCTAATGGCTCTGAGCACTATGGGACTTAACATCTGAGGTCATCAGTCCCTAGAACTTAGAACTACTTAAACATAACTAACCTAACTAACCTAAAGACATCACACATATCCATGCCCGAGGCAGGATTTGAACCTGCGATCGTAGCGGTCGGGCGGTTCCAGACTGTAGCGCCTAGGCAGATGTACCAGTTTCTTTGTGTCTTCTGTGTAGTTCATAATGTTGGAATACAGTATATGTTCCAATACCCTACGGCATTTCGCCGTTAATGATACGGGCCTGTAATTCAACGGATTACCCTTATTTCCCTTTTGGTATTGGCGTGACTTGAGCAATTTTCCAAAAGGTACTGATCTTTCTGTGAGCCAGCGGTTGTATATAATTGCTAAATATGGAGCTATTGTATCAGTATCCTCCGAGCGGAACGTGACTTGTATACAATCTGGACTGGAATCTTGCTTTTGTTAAGTTATTTAAGCTGCTTTATGCCACCGAGGATGTTTATGTTCATCATCTTGGCAGTTGTTCTTAATTGGAATTCAGGAATTCTTTGGTGAAGGAGTATTGGAAAATCGTCCAGGTAGGAGATAGTGTTGTGCTGGTGTATGCAACTGCCTTTCTGTGTTCCCATTTTTAGATAGAGAATTTCGTACGCTACTTTGAACAGGCTGTGGGCTGTCGTCAGCCTCATCAGAACACTCGCTTTCAGATGCTTTACTGACATGATCTTCGTATATGGAAAGTGATCCTTCGTCTGTTGAGCTATCTACTACCTCCTCCAACTCACAACACTCAATGATGCTATCACCATGATGTTATTATTCAGACTGATCACAAACGATAGAGAACGTAAACTGAGCAGAAACATTTTATAATTCGAACAGTTGGTAAGTCGTAATATGAAGTCCATTGTTGTCAACGCAGTGCCTTTGTTGACTTGCTGAGTGTTGAGAGTAAATATGAACGATGAAAGTCATTTCAACTATAAAAATGAAGCAACCAGAAAGTATTTGACTTTAAAGTACTCATACTAATGTTAGGTCACATTGGCCCAAATATTACATATGCAACTCTTAAGGTTTATAATGCCTCAAAATATTTCTCAAATTTTTTTAAGCACAACTGCCCATGTATTTTCATACAAAGTCACCCAATTTCATAAAGTTGTATTGGTATTTAAGTGATACGAAACGAAGTTTATAAGCATTTCGGGTCATATAGACCCAATTACAATAGCAAGGTTAATTGAATGCATAAGAAACATTTTTTAATAGTTGAGCTTGAGCAAAGAATAATTTTAAGTAGCCTTCATTTGTTGATAATTTGAGGAGGAAATTTTATAAAAAGGAAATTATTCTTCTGGTTAAACGTTATTTTTTAATTCGATAAGTGCTTTTTGTTTCCAGTACAAATGATTTTAACATTTATTGGCCTATTTCTGTTCATACAGGTGCGAACTATTTATGAACCCTTTCTGTTATGCAAAATTGTTGTTCGCGAAAATTTTCTAGCTACGAAAATGTGTACAATGTAGTAAATAGTTGTGAATAATTTTCACTTACCATGCCCTTACAGGAATAAATAATAATCCATGATTTTAAGTGAGGCGAAGGACGATGAGAGGCGACAGGTGAGAGAGTAATGGAAGTACGCTGTTGAGGGAACGGTCAATGAACCTCGGTGAAAAGCACTTGTTTCACGAATAATAGTCATGACTCGCGTAGAGGAAAAATGTTTTTCAAATATTCGGCGTTGTGGAGTAGAGTACTGTCACGGACTTGTATTGTGCTAACACGAGGTGGTGAACTCCGCGTGGGACCAACATGTATGTAAAACTGTTCGTCTGTTGTTGTAGTAACACAGAAGGCATAACAGTGGTTAGGAATTTTTTAGATGGACAGAAATATTTTCTGTAGGAGTATTTGCTGACGAAGAAAGAAGAACATAACAGTCGGATGGAGATAAAGAAAACTGGTGGTCATTATCAAGATTTAATAGCTTCATCAAAAAGGAGAAAACAAGTGTAAGAATTGTGTCAAGTGAATTACATGTACACACAGACGTTTTAATGTTACTAGGACAACGTGGGGTCTGTAGAAAATTAAATGAAAGGTCCTTTATACATGTGATACTTTGTAAAATTGTAATATTGATTAAATTCGTTAGCTTAGTAGTATCAGACAAAAGTAATGTAGTAACGATGGCCGTCTGCAGGATTTCTCTCTGGGTTATCGTCGTGATGGTCAGCGAGGCAAGAAATATTTACTTCATAGTACTCTCGCTTCGTCGTTAATGAAACACACCACACAATACAAAATTAAGTCTGCGCTATTTTAAAGACACATAGAGCATTGTACAAAATTAAAAAACATGGTCTTTTTTTCTTATAACGATGTGAAACAAAGAATACAGAGAAGTATTTATCTTAATTTATGTACTTGAGCTTAAACGTCTCTCATAAGTAAAATTACATTAGGCACTCACCACTGAGCGCGTATCTACATGTCAGAATGTTGCTATTTCCTACTGAAAAATGCGATCTGTGTGCAATAATCAGTACAGCAGTCACACTCACATCCTAAGTGTAGTTATGCTGTCACCCACCATAAAGAAAGAGACTGACCTAATCCTTGTTGTCATGTCTCATATAAATTAAAGCAGAATTATATCGAACAATGTGATTTTGAATGTTAAGTAGCTACTGTTTCTGCAGAGATTAATTAATCCTAGTAATGGTATGCTACCAGTAAATACGCATTAACGTTTGGAACAGTACAACCATCAATTCGACTATCAGACAGGCTTATCGATTAGCTTGGAGCAGACTATGTACAAGGTAACGTCTTAAACAAATATGCACGCAAGCAAAGCAATAAATTAAATCTAGCGGGTTCTGTTGCCATGCCAAGACTGTGCTCTGTAAACGCCACACACCATATACTCAGCAACAGTATGCTGATATTGTTTAACACTTCACTTTCATCTGAGTTTCCGGCGTCCAAATGTCATTTTCCTTCTTTTTTTTCACCAGTTAGTCGTCGAAGATTTCATTTTTTTCCGAGGTTTCTTTGCATTTAAATTTTTCACGTGTGTATCTGGCCTAAAATAATACAAAAGAGTGTGTAAAGATAAGTTAAGTCAAGTAAAATCGAGTAGTAAACTTTCACAGGAATGTAGTACAAGTAAGGGTCTGTTACAAGACATCCCCTTGTTACCAATATAATTCAAAAATATAAACATAGTCTTAAAGTATGGTCTCGTAAACGCATTGGGATAGGGCTAGAAATGAATGGCGGAACTTACTTACATCACCTACGATTTTCTGATGATCGAGCAGTTTCAGTACAAGACTGTGAGGGTAGAAATTACATATGTAACCATTAGCAATGGATTACAGAAACTGGTAATTGAAAATTACTTATCATAAAAGAGAATACCTCACTAGTGATCCATATGACTTATACATAAACGGAAATAAAATTAAGAGGGTCAATTTTTTCTATTATTTGGCGTCCATTTTAGAGATGGAGGGAAAGTCACAGGTACATATCAATAAAGTAATTGGCATTGGAAGGAAGGTCATTGGGATGCTCAACTCAGTCTTATGAAGCAGAAACATAATAAACCGAACGAAAACAATCACATATAGAACGATAATAGAGGGCATAGTTTTGTATGGAGTGGAGACTTGAACTACTAATCTGAAACTAAGAAAACAGCAAGTAGTACAAGCGGACATCTGGAAAAGATCAGCAAGAATTTCTAGAAAAGACAATATACGAAACGACGGAATAATAAAGAGAATGGAACTAAGAGATCATATACATGGCGCAAATGATTGAAGAGACTTACAGTGGTATGGACATGTAAGAAGAATGGAGGAAGCCAGAATATGAAGAATAATCATGGATTGGGAACCGGAAGGAAAGAAGAGAAGAGCTCGCCCTATGACCATCGGGCTCCAAAATTACGATTAAGAATGAGAAGACTTGGCACAGAGGAAGAAGATATACAAGAGCGATACGTTCGGAGTGACATCCTGAGGAGATAAATTAAGATCGTATGTAACGGGTGTAATAATTTTCGGTTATTTGTTATGTTGGAGAAAAATTATGTACAAAGTAAAATCTTAATAAGTGAAAAAGAAAAGAAATTCATCTGACGACGATGTGGAAAAATATATTCGTTAACCTAAACATTAACAGAAAATATTCGTAAAAGGTTGTCGAGGGCTGCCAAGCTACAGCGATCGACCACAACGAAAGAGCAGCGGTAACCTCACAGCATCCTATCGCTGCAACCTGTGACGTCAGCAAAATAGGAGGCAAGGGAAAGGACATCAGTGGACAAGAAAGAAATGTCAACAACAGAACTCTGGTTACAGAACATGTTCAAAGGTCAGTAGCAGCAAATGCAGTTAACTACCCGAGTGAATGTTACAGTTAAACTATTAATGCCCGACGGAACATTTGGATCAAATGGGAAATAATAAAATAAAATAATTTCGTAATGAACAGTTCTACGCTACAATCATAGCGGCTATGGCAGGTTGTCTTGTTTCTTAGTAATACAGGGTCCGGCATAAAAAACTCCCCGATTACAAAGTAACGTGCAGCGGACAGTAGAAGGAGCAGAGTGGTGGGGGGCGCGTCGTTAAGTAGCTGCCTACGTGCCGTTTTCAGTGTACGCCATGGCGTGGTCTGGTGAACATCGTGCCTTCGTAGTGGAAGATTTTATTCAAAATGGCGAATCGCCTATTAATACTCAACGTGCTTTTCGCGTTCGCTTTGCGCTCGGACGACGGGACCCTGTTCCCGATAAGAAAACAATTTATTCTTGGGTTGCTAACTTTCGTGAGACAGGTTCCGCATTAAAAAGGAAACCACCTGGACGACCACGGACTGCAACAGGCCCCGGAAATGTTGATGCAGTTAGAGCTTCAGTTCAACAATCTCCTCGACGATCCGCTAAAAAGCATGCGGCAGCATTACGGATATCTGATCGAAGTGTGAGAAGAATCTTGCATCGAGATCTTAAAATGCATCCTTACAAAATTGTAACTACGCAGGAACTGAGTGAACGAGACTGTGGTGTCCGTGTAAGTTTGTGCCAAGACCTTCTTCGGAACATTCGTCCCAACGATATTGTGATTTTTTCTGATGAAGCACACTTTCACCTTGCCGGAACAGTGAACAGCCAAAATTGCAGGTACTGGTGTGAACACAATCCCCAAGAACTTCATCAGCGACCACTTCATAGCCCTAAAGTAACAGTATGGTGTGCTGTTTACAATTCCGGAGTGATCGGTCCTTACTTTTTCGAAGAAAATGACAGGAATTTAACCGTCAACAGTGAACGCTATTGTGCCATGCTCCGCGACTTTCTCCAACCGCAACTAAGGGAGCTTTTTGGTGAAATAGAGAACGTGTGGTTCCAGCAAGATGGTGCTACTGCCCACACAGCGCGGCAGTCACTGGCATTGGTGAAGGAAATGTTTCCTGGACATGTGATCTCGTTGCGTGGAGACATTGGCTGGCCCCCACGATCGCCGGACTTAACGCCCTGTGATTTCTTTCTTTGGGGCCATTTAAAAGCAAAAGTTTATGAACAACGTCCACAATCTTTACGAGCCCTGAAAGAAGCAATTACACAAGAGGTTGAAGCTATTCCACCTGAAATGACTCAAAGAGTAATGAATAACTTCAGGGAAAGACTCAAACAGTGTGTCGACAGTGCAGGAAGCCATTTAAGGGATGTTTTATTTAAAAAGTAAGACCACAAGAGTATTTTCTAAAATGGCATAATATGTACTTTTATTTAGTATAAATAAAATTGTTCTACCTTATTTGGTTTTGTTTTTATTAGCTTTCCTTAAAGGGGAGGTTTTTCTGCCGGACCTTGTATTTCTCCCAGGCCCTAACAATAAAACTCAGGTATATATAATTATATACTCACATTTACAATTACGTTTATACACACATACCTCAATACTTTTCTCTGTTAACAAACACACACACAACATATCTACGCTTTACAGATACAAATTTTAATTTTTGGCTTGGACAATGGTCTCAGTGAAGGTCGATGTCCCAGTCACCCAGTTTCGACAAATGTTTCTTTGAGGTTCCCCCAGTTTGCAACGTGAATGCCCCAACTGGTAAGGTCCTACCTTTTGTTCCCTAGCTCATCTGCCCCACTATCAGCTTGTCTGATAATTGTCTGAATAGAGCCGTAAATCATTAAAAGGTTCGGATTTCGAGCAGCCCGCTCCACTCCCTGGAGAGGAGAATGAAAAGAAAAATAATGTTTTCCTTCGGGGTGGTCGAGTAATAGTGTCTGAAAATGGATGATAACCATCTATGCACTTTTATTCTGAGTCTGTCTACCATATCAAAATTGGCGTAAAGTGTAACACGAATAATTACCACATTCAGTTATCAAGACGTCTTCATACAATCATCTCCAGACACAACAGTCTCAATTTTAAATTTCCTGCGTATATTACTACACTTTTAAATTCTACCATAAGTTTAGCCAATGTATTTATGGTGCGTTTGAATGAAGGACCATTTGTGTTGAGCAGGTGCGCACTGTGAGCGTGAAGAATGGGCATAATTCAAGTCATCATTTATTGATAAACATACAATTATCATATTGCAATTTCTGGCAAGGATGATTTCACAACCATCTATCATAAATAACAAAGTTTGATAACCATGTGTAGGTCATCACATTTCTCCATGCGAATCACTTAAGATAATTATAAGTCAGTTCCAGATCTCTTTGAAATCCACTCATCGACACACACAAATCTGAAAACATATGTAGCGAACAAGTATTAAATGGATTCAAATAAACTGAAACCTTCACGTCGTCTTAGCACAACTAGCACACTAACAATGAACACACTTAAATGGTAGCAATCTGACCATATAGATCTTGTATATATTCCATCAGCTGCTACACTGTCTCGGCGCTACCAGCACAGTAAATGTTTACAAGGCATCAGATGGTTGTAACCTTCATAAATCAACCTTCATTCAAACATCACTTTGGTTTACATCGCTTAAAAGAGAGAGTTATCATAACAACTAAATTAGAAACCCAGGAAAATACAAATTTTTAACTGATAACGTACGAGAAAGGAACTCTGCATCCAAAACAACCCCGCACTTACACCACAGACAAAGATACTAATGCATTCAGTTTAAAAAAAAAAAAACACGAGCTCATGCTAGGAAATATTACACCGGAGCAATCCCTGACAACAACAAGTCGAAAGAGACATGTGTGAGAAGGACAACGTCGTGAAGCACTACAATTACAACGTCGCTTATACGCAGATCAACCAGAATGTCTGCCAAACAACGTAGTGCAAATACTAATTAATGTCACTGTCTGCCAATCAACATCACTCAGACCCTGAAGAGCTTCACTGAACGTACACGTCAAGCTGCTGTACCATCCCATAGCAGTAAAGAGGAAAACAGACTAAATAGTCTCCACCACAACAGAACGCACGTTGGCCCAACGGCGACACAATATCATTATATTAACACAACTAAAATCATATTATTAGTAGGAATTATTGATAGTGTGTGTTCTAATAGATGTTGCTGATGTTTTATGTACTGAGTACGTTTTAGTATATCAGATGTAGTGGAACGTGAATGCGAAAAATATCGTAATTCTGTTATCATCAGAAGCATTTACGCACCACCAACTCCAGACGCAACAGTATCATTTTTCAGTGTACAAACATACTTGTTGTGAATGTCACCATACGATTAAATTCTAACAGAAATTTATCCAGGGTCTCTGTGGTGAATGGATGACAAAATTGCGTATAAAGGGTATGCGTCAAAAATAGAGGCACTACTATAACAGACAGCTGGTATCTTACCCATGCTGGACTTCCTCATGAAATTTGGTCAACATTACGTTCAACATTTAGCAGATTCATGAGAAGCATTTTACGTACATAAAGTTTTACTGAAGAAGTAGTTTATTCGCAGAAAGATGTCTGCAGTGGATTTCACGAAAGAGTAAATATTGATCAAATATTGCTGAGGTGATTACAAGTTTCTATGTTTGAAATACATGACATTAAAATGTTACATTTAAAAATCTAATGCATTGGTTTAATACAGTCCCATTAAGCCCTAAGAACGAAAATCAAGACATGATAAAGCTTAACCAGGTAACAGTAGACAATTGTTTTCACTTTGTTATCAAAGATATTATTAATCAAACGTTTGGACATAGACATCATCAAAGTACGACAAGTCGGCCGAAATTTAGCGTCATTCCATGTTGGGAGATTGTGTCATAAACACTGGCAAGATTACTGAATAAGAGAGATTAGCGTAAGTGAAAACTGGGTGGGAAAAGTGGGAAATATCGAAATAAAATGCCAAGATAAAGAGAGGAAATGAATGGGTCGTTCGGGAAAGAAGTTTAAAACAAGATTCGATGAAAGTTATAATAAAAATAACGATTTGCCGGCGATAAGCACTTTAAGAGAGCTATACTCATTAATAAGTATCACTATAAGTACGAATACATTGCATTTAGAAGGCAATGGTTGGTTATCATAAAATTTAGAAGCAATAGAAGTATTTGTGATTCCAGATATGAACTAATCAACGTGTTAAACGACGAGACATACGTTTATGAAGTTCCAACATACTGATGGAGAATAGGCCAGTAACTAGGGCTGTTAAATCTTTTTTTTCTATATCCGTCACCATAACAGTCGTTTCTTCGTGGTTACTTGCTTCGGACCTTCACGTCCATATTGAAACCATTACCTACAAAAGATTTGGTGGTATAAGCAAAGGTGAAATTACAATGTACTTCCATAACTGTAGGTATAAGCTGAATGTTACATAAACCATAACAAAATTTGTCAACTGTGCACTACGTGTTTTTACGTACCTTAGATGTAATTTTAATCATACTGTTCCCACCAATGTACATGTGAATAACCATATATTGATTAATTCCCCACCAGTAACTACTATATAGATACAAAATGATAAACTATCAGCATATAATGTGATTTCTATCCAGGTGTTGATAACTTTCTCTTTCTAACATCATTGGGGGAAGTGGCAACCAAACCATTTTTCAGGTTGAATGAAGGAAACGTATCATCAAATTCACGGAAAAACATCGTCCACACAATTCCGAAGATACCAGGGGCAGGTAAGTATCAGAACTACCGCACAGTTAACTTAATTAACTCAGGATCTAAGAAGTTGACAAGAATAAAGTACAGAGGAATGGATAAGAAAAAGTGGAATCACTTAGGAGACGGTTACTCGTGACTTAACGAAAGGCAACGGCACAAGAGAAGGTTTTCATGTTGCTCTTGATAATTTAAGCAAGACCTAAGGAGCATCAAGACACCTTCGTCGGACTTCTCTACCTAGAGAAAGCTTTCAGGACTGGAAATGGAGCAAAATATTCGAAATTTGAAGGGAAATGAAATACCATGAAGGAAGTGATTGGATTACAAGATAAAACGTATTGCTTATAAAATTGCTGACGTCATTTCTGACCTCAGTGAAAGACAGACAGAAGTAAAGACCCCACTGAGTGGAATAAGCAGTCTGCAGCCTGAGCACGGGACATGAACTGAGGCTAAACCGAAGAAAGAGAAAGTAACAATGAATAACAAAAAAGCATGTTTGTGAAAAACTCACCATTAAATATGGGTACCGCGAAATAGGAGAAGAAAATCTACTACCTTGCCAGGAAAATGAACTATGATGGGCGAAGCAATGGCCATTCGTGGCCAAATGAATTCTGCCAGAATCGAGCATTGGCTATAATGAGAGGAAGTTGTTTCGGGAAATGTACAGTATGGAAATGAATTACGGATGCTGGCACAACTGGAAAAAAGAGGACCAAAGTATATGACTTGTGATGCTATAGAAGGATGTTCAAAACTTAGTAGATTAATGTGAACAGAAACGAGGGCGTTCTCTACAGAATGGACGTGTAAAAGAAAACAAGTGGAAAATATCGACAAGTATAAAGAAGACTATAATACGATAATTGTTAAGCCGTCAAATTATAATTCAGTGGTACTAGGTGGTGCGTAAAATAAAAACTTTAGGGGAAGCAAGAGTTGCCCGAAAAATAATTGAAGACGTTGAGTGCAAGTGCCAATTTGACATGATGTGGATGACACAGGATAGAATCTCTTTCCGGGGCTTATCAGACCATTCAGATGTCACATGCTCCCCCTGCCCCAAACTCAAAAAAGAGTGGAGTGACGAGCTGATCATTCATAAATCAACTGGAACGCATAGGAAACCCCATCATTGCACAATACGAGGCAAGACGTTCATACCCAGTTTCTTATTTTCAAAACTCACGCAGCTCCTAGCCACCACTAGAAGAGTAGGACGCTAAGTTTTAAGACTACAGCAACAAAATATTTATATCATAATCAATGGCAAGATGACCAAAATTGATCATCAAAAATTATTTAGGAGATAAAGCAAGAAGGACTGATACAATTGAACTGAGTCACCAATGTAATTAGAACTAATTTACTAAGCGCAACTGTGATTTATTTCAACATCGCATCTAATATGCCCCACGCCACCATGTTAACGCGCATGTATAAAAGACATCCAGAATCTGATCTCAACCATGAGTCGGATTCCACTATAATATCCAAACTAATGATATTTTTTAACCAGAAACGGTTCACTGAAACTGCGATATTATTGTAAATGTCACTTGTTACGAAGGCACTGCCTGTTAATGCGGCTTAAAAATGCGGAACATTTTATAAAAAGGTACGTTAGTTCAGTAACAACATTGAAACAGAAATCACTAACAAGAGTTATCTGACTGATTTCTTGAATTCGGATTATCTGCACATTTATTGCAACCAGCTTGCGCGAAAGCAAGTAACGGCAGTGGAACAGCAGACTCGATTGATGACTTTCATAGGACACAAAGGGCAATTGTCTCTAGCAGTTACACATATACACAAAATTCGGTCCTGTACCGAGTTTTCCAGATTAAATTCAGTGTGCATTTTCATCCGATGTTTTATGGCTTTTTGTGCGGTACTTCCCTTAACTATATAATTGCAACTGTTTTCCTTGCCTTATTCGCAATGGTCAAAATTAGAGGCGATGGGATATCCAAGGTAGCTTTATGACGTCATTTTATACACTCCTGGAAATTGAAATAAGAACACCGTGAATTCATTGTCCCAGGAAGGGGAAACTTTATTGACACATTCCTGGGGTCAGATACATCACATGATCACACTGACAGAACCACAGGCACATAGACACAGGCAACAGAGCATGCACAATGTCGGCACTAGTACAGTGTATATCCACCTTTCGCAGAAATGCAGGCTGCTATTCTCTCATGGAGACGATCGTAGAGATGCTGGATGTAGTCCTGTGGAACGGCTTGCCATGCCATTTCCACCTGGCGCCTCAGTTGGACCAGCGTTCGTGCTGGACGTGCAGACCGCGTGAGACGACGCTTCATCCAGTCCTAAACATGCTCAATGGTGGACAGATCCGGAGATCTTGCTGGCCAGGGTAGTTGACGTACACCATCTAGAGCACGTTGGGTGGCACGGGATACATGCGGACGTGCATTGTCCTGTTGGAACACCAAGTTCCCTAGCCGGTCTAGGAATGGTATAACGATGGGTTCGATGACGGTTTGGATGTACCGTGCACTATTCAGTGGCCCCTCGACGATCACCAGTGGTGTACGGCCAGTGTAGGAGATCGCTCCCCACACCATGAT
Organism: Schistocerca americana; assembly: GCF_021461395.2. Taxonomy (NCBI): domain Eukaryota; kingdom Metazoa; phylum Arthropoda; class Insecta; order Orthoptera; family Acrididae; genus Schistocerca; species Schistocerca americana. The sequence goes on along the minus strand of NC_060125.1, from coordinate 203,930,786 downwards.
GCCGGGTGTTGGCCCTGTGTGCCTCGGTCGTATGCAGTCCCGATTGTGGCGCTCACCTGCACGGCGCCAAACACGCATACGACCATCATTGGCACCAAGGCAGAAGCGACTCTCATCGCTGAAGACGACACGTCTCCCTTCGTCCCTCCATTCACGCCTGTCGCGACACCACTGGAGGCGGGCTGCACGATGTTGGGGCGTGAGCGGAAGACGGCCTAACGGTGTGCGGGACCGTAGCCCAGCTTCATGGAGACGGTTGCGAATGGTCCTCGCCGATACCCCAGGAGCAACAGTGTCCCTAATTTGCTGGGAAGTGGCGGTGCGGTCCCCTACGGCACTGCGTAGGATCCTACGGTCTTGGCGTGCATCCGTGCGTCGCTGCTGTCTGGTCCCAGGTCGACGGGCACGTGCACCTTCCGCCGACCACTGGCGACAACATCGATGTACTGTGGAGACCTCACGCCCCACGTGTTGAGCAATTCGGCGGTACGTCCACCCGGCCTCCCGCATGCCCACTATACCGCCCTCGCTCAAAGTCCGTCAACTGCACATACGGTTCACGTCCACGCTGTCGCGGCATGCTACCAGTGTTAAAGACTGCGATGGAGCTCCGTATGCCACGGCAAACTGGCTAACACTGACGGCGGCGGTGCACAAATGCTGCGCAGCTAGCGCCATTCGACGGCCAACACCGTGGTTCCTGGTGTGTCCGCTGTGCCGTGCGTGTGATCATTGCTTGTACAGCCCTTTCGCAGTGTCCGGAGCAAGTATGGTGGGTCTGACACACCGGTGTCAATGTGTTCTTTTTTCCATTTCCAGGAGTGTATGTACCTGATAGTTGGGACACACTACAAGCACAGAAAATCAACGCAAAACAGACTGAAAAATGTACAACGTTCTCATTAATTATTTCAGTTTCAAGCTGTACATGAAACCTCCATGGTTACAACAGAATAATGGTAAAACACATGGAAATTACATGACGGACGTTATTCGTATTGAAACAATAAACGGCACTAGCAGAGTTTCACTTATGTCAATTTTACAGAGAAAGAACGAAACTGAAGGAGGGAGTAGGGTTGGGTGTGGAAGCCCTGGGGCGGGGTTAGAGGGAGAGTGGAGGGGGAAGGGAGGGAAGGGAAAGAGGGATCGTGGAGGAAAAGCACAGGAGGAGGAAAGGGAGGATCACATCTGCTAGGAGGGGACGAGGACATCGTCCAGGAGGGAGAGTTGGTGGAAGCCACCTTGGGCAAGGGTATGGAGGGTGGTAAGATGGAGAGCTGCTGGGATGCAGGAGCACAGGTGTGGCAGTGGATTGGGGCGGGAAAGAATGGGAAAGACAAGCAGGTGAGGGGGATCAAGTGCACAGGATGTGTAAAGGATCTGTATCCGCTCAAGGAAAACGAAGATGTATGGGAAAGGAAATAAATCGTAGAGCAGCAACATGGGGGATGTTGGGCAGATGCGATAGGCGAGGGGGACCACATGGATTTCCAGGATTTGAATAGACTTGTAGTCGGTAGGAGGGGCGGAGATTCAGGCAGGATGGGCATAACAGAGGATGGGGCAGATGACGGATTTATAAGTGTGGAGGACAGAGGAGGGGTCCAAACCCCATGTGCGGCCAGAGAGGACTTTGAGGAGGTGGAGTCAGGAGCGTGCCTTGGCTTGGATTGTCCAGAGATGAGGGGTCCAGGAAAGGCAACGGTCAAGGGCTATGCGAAGGTACTTGAGGGTGGGGGTAAGGTTGATAGGACGGCCGTAGATAGTGCTATAAAAATCAAGGAGACGGAAGGAAGGGGAGTTTTTGCCTACAATGATTGCCTGGGTTTTGAAAGGATTGTCCTTGAGCAGCCACTGGTTGCATCAGGTGGTGAACCGGTCAAGATTGAATTGGAGAAGGTGCTGGGAGCGTTGCAAGGTGGGGGCGAGGGCAAGGAAAGCGATGACATCGGAGTATTGGAGAAGTTGTATGGTGGGTGAAGGCGGTGGCATATCCGCCGTATGAAGGAGGTGGAGAAGAGGTGTGAGGACGGAAACTTAGGGCACACTGGCGGAGGGGTATGAGGTGTAGGAATTTGTGTCATGGATGGTGACATAGGAAGAACGTTGAGAAAGGAAGGAGGCGATCAGACGGATATAGTTATTAGGGAGGGCGCAGGTTTGGAGCTTGAAGAGGAGACCGCAATGGCATACACGGTCCTAAGCACGTTCAAGGTCGAGAGAGAGGACGATGACGGAGCGACAGGAATTGAGTTGTTCGGAGAGGAGGTGAGAGAGGTGAATGAGAAGATCATCTGCAGAGAAGGATGGTCGAAAGCTACATTGGGTAGAGTGAAGGAGGTGGTGCAGCTGGAGGTGCTGGTGGATGCGTCGGGTGAGGGTGTATTCCAGGACCATGCTGAAGACCGAGGCGAGGCTGATGGGACCGTAGGAACGAAGACGGTTTTTTTTTTTTTTTTTTTTTTTAGATGGGATGGGGCCCCTTCGCGCCCACACCAACGTGGTGACCAAACCAGCAGTTCTACTGTCGCCTCCGTAAACATGTTAGTTTTTGAATCACGCGTCACAGGATGCGGGCTGTGATGTTGTCCATGCGTCTGGGTAAGATTACTCATTAACATGGTCCATCAGGAGATAGAAGTGGTCGAAAACGATTGAAGGGTAGCGGTTGTAAGGGCAGAGGAAAAAAAAGTGCCAAGGCAAGAGCCAAGGGAAAAAAAACCTCTGCGACAGTAGGACGGGTGGTAAGAGCAGTAGCGGCTTACTATCTGCGACAGTGCATGCAAGGTGTGGTTGCGTTAGTTCGAGGTATCGTGCATCGTTACCTTTGTCGTTGTTGGAGCTTGTTGCGGCGCTTGCTGCAGTTGCTGCGTCCCTGCAACAGTTCAAGGTCGTTGTGGATTAGTGGGCGATCGGTCATAGATCGGCTCACTGACGGTGTAGGGGGTGCGTGTGGCTGGTTTGCGTGCTGTGTACACTACGGTTTCCCTGCGGTTGCCTGTTTTTCGGCTAGTAGTACATATGGGTTTCCAGTAATAACTGTGTTGCAGGGGCTCGCCAGTACTGTCATGTTAGCGTTCTATAGACCATAGATGTTCAGTTCCTAGCCAGTAATGTCGTTGGTCTGTTATGCTTCCATCTATGGTTGTGGTCGTAGTTACCCAGAGAAAGGATAAACGGGTTGCGCGAGTGTCTCGTGTTATTGTACAGTCGTGTGGAGAGTTTTTGGAATACCTGCAAGATAGTATCTAGCCGATATTCTCGGTGAAGGTCCGCGATGCGTGTGTAGCGCGGAGCGTTGCTTATGATTTTGAATACTTTGTTCTGTATGAGCTGCAGACGGCGCAGGCGAGTTGGCGCAGCGTATCCCCAGACAGGGGCTGCGTACGTCATCAGGGGTCAAATAAGTGACGTGTACATGGACCTGGACACCCTCCTGTTCAGTGTGCTACGCCTGTTAAGCATAGGGTAGAGTTGTTTGAGCCTCGCGTTAGCTTTGTTGGTCACGTGTTGAATGTGTGCCCCCCCCCCCCCCCCCCCAGAGTAGTTTCCTGTCCAGCCAGACACCGACGTATTTGACCTTCTCGCGGAAACGTATTGGGCGTGTGTGTAGTGTTATTGGGTTGCAGTGCTGATGTTCGCGCAGTTGCTTCGGTCTTCTAGTGAACACGCCATTTCACCAGCCAAGGCTCCGCCATTCTGAGTGCGGTCTGTAGTCGTGAGTTAATGTTAGACGGCTTCCAATCTTGCGCAAGGATGGCAGTGTCATCCGCGTAGATTGCTACCGTCGTGTTATGTGTAGCTGGGAGGTCGTTAATGTAGAGGTCAAACAGTAAGGGCCCTAGGATTCTTCCTTGGGGTACTCCTGCTTGTATACCATGTCGTATCGATTGTTTGCCCTGCACGTCGGTGTTGAAACTCCTGTCCGTGAGATATGAGTGTATGAGACGTACGAGCCCGTCGGGGAACCCTGCGTCACTAAGTTTGCGTATTAGGCCGTTGTGCCATAGACTATTGAAAGCCTTTTCGATGTCCAGGAACACCGCCCCAGTTGCCTTGCTTGTGTTTTATCCGTGTGTTATGTATTCAACGACGCGGAGGAGTTGTTGTGTTGTTGAGTGGTGATTCCTGAAACCGAATTGCTCCGGTCTCAGGGTGTCGTTTGTGATGCAGTGCCTGGTGAGTCGTTTTAATATTACCTTCTCAACGATCTTACTGAGCGCGCTCAGCAGACTGATGGGTCGGTAATTTTGTGGGAGGGAGTGGTCTTTCCCCGGCTTCCTGAACATCAGGACCTTGGCCGTCTTCTAAAAGGCGGGGAAGTGTTGGTGATTGAGTATGGCATTCGTGATGTGTGTTAGGTAGTCTACAGCTTTGTCCGTGAACTCCTGGAGGACACGGTTTTGAATGCCATCGTGACCAGGGGCCTTCCTAGCGGTGGTATGCATGATGGCTCATTTGTCTTCTGCTGTACTAGCTTGTCGGATGATGTTGCGCGCCGGTTGGGCCAAGATGCGTGTGACCTCCTGGTCCGTAGCAAGTGTGAACGCTGGGTCTGAGGGATCCAGGTTCGGTGTGAATGACGCTGCGAGTGTGAGGGCCATCAGTTCCGCTTTTTCTTCCGCAGAATATGCTGGTCCGTCGGGCCCTTGTGACGTGGGGGTGTACAGTTTCTCCCTGGTGAAGTGTCGGGCTAGCTGCCACACGCCAGGTCGCGTGGTGTCCAGCCCTTCGAGTTTCTGGTCCCACTGTTGTGTCTTGAATGTTTGTATTTTTTCCCGGATTATACCCTGGAGCCTGTTAATGTGCCGTTTGAAGTGCTGGCACCTGGTATGCTGCCAGTGTCTCCTGAGGCGGTTCCTCATTGAGATTAGGCCCAGGATTTCCTGGGGCAGGGCAGCACTATGTTTTTGTGGCGTGCGGATTGGTATGGTATCGGCTACTGCATCCTGGACGGCGCCGGTGAGGGTGTCGACTGCCTCGTCAATTTGGGCTGTCTCGTTAATCGCGTGGGTGGGAGGGATGCGACTGTCAAGCGTTTCCTGGAACTGGGTCCAATTCGCGCGCCTGTAGTCTAACATCCTGCGTTGTTCCATGTGCTGCAGTGTTTCTTCGATGTACAGGATAACGGGTTGGTGATTTGAGGGCAGATCGTTTTCAACGGCAACGCTGAGTGTCGTTGTTATGCCCTTGATGAGGACCATGTCTAACACGTCTGGCCTGTGTCCCCTCCGGTAAGGAATATGCGTCGGTTCGGTCGGCGCTAGTGTGATGTAGTTTCGTCCTAGCGCGTGTTCGTATAGTTTCTTGCCGTTGGAGTTTCGTATTCGTGAGTTCCAGTCCGGGTGTTTTGCGTTAAGATCTCCAGCGGGTATTACGCGCGGTTATATGTTGAGTATTGTGCTGATGTCGCGTGTTTTAACGTTTTTAGGGCTGTTGTATATTGACACCAGTGTAGTGTAGGCTCCGTTGAACATGACCCTGACGGCGGTTGCCTCTAGTTTTTCAAGTTCAGGGACCACCATGTTTGTGTGTTCTATGTCTTTGTGTATGATGATGGCTGTTCCGCCGTGACCGGAGCGGTCCGGTCGGTCGGTACGATAGACACAGTAGCCGGTGAAGTTTAGTTGGTTGCGTGGTTTGAGCATAATTTCGCTCAATAGTGCGATAAGGATACCCTTACGCTCCATGAGCGCGGCAAATTCCACCCTTTTGTTGTTGATCCCGTCTGCATTGCAGAACAGGATCTGTGTCAGTGTCTGGTTGTTGGCGATGGCGGTGGGGTGCGGCGTGTTATCCATGTATGGGTGTAATCAGTGTGGTGAGGGCTGTTTGTATGGCAGCCCAGTGCTGCCCGGGTTGCGCAGTCATGAGCTTTGTGCAGGGTGTGGCGACGACTGTCAAGATCTTGTGAAAGATCTGAGCGGTCGTGTGACGGGGGAATATTGTTTCCAATAAACCCTCAGATGTTGTGTTGGTGTTGTGTGTGTCAGCCTGTGGCTCGGTTGTGGTGTTGGCGGCCGCTGGTGCGGGTGTTGGCGTTATGTGTGGGCTGGCGCTTGTGTTGTTGTTATGTGGAACATTTTGAGGTGCCTATGTGTCAGACGTGGTGGGGGGTGGGGTAGCGTGTGTGCTAGTGTCGCTGGCTTGCTGGCTGTGTGGCTGCGCGTCAGTGTTGTGTTGTCGCTGGGTCCTTTGTTGTGGTGCACGTGTATTCCCACTCCTGTTTGCGCGTGTTCGCCTACGCCTTCTCTGGGTTTTTGGCTCTGGGGCTCCTTGTGTGAGTATGTTTTCCTGTGTGTCGTGTGTAGGTTCGCAGGCAGTGGCTTCAGGGAGCGGAGTCGTGTTGTTTTTGGGGGCTGGTGTTGGTACCGGTGTGGTTGCAGTGTCGTGCGTTGGCTGACACGATTGTGTTGTTGTCGTAGCGGTCGTGTTCGGTGCGTGTGCTGGGCGCAGAGGTTCCGCGGCCTGCTCCGCTCCTCCAGGGCGTGTTGCCATGGCTAACGACACTCCGTTCCTGACAGGGTTTGGTGCGGGCTTTGGACGTGTTATGACGTTGGGTGGCTTCGACTGTTGATTTTTGCGCCTCTGCGCCTCTCTGTATACGTTGCAGCCCCTGTAGTTGGCCGCATGGCCTTGGCCACAGTTAGTGCAACGGCGTATGTTTTCGTGTATTAAAGTGCACGTCATTTATGTTGGCGGCCGAGTTTAGGTTCGTTCTGCGCATCCGACGTCACAAAACACAGTCAGCCAATGAACAGAGAACTATGTTACCAGATCTCGACTGCAGTGCAGAGCATGGACGAGTGTCTTCAGTTTTAGAAACGTTCAGTCATAAATAAAGTAATAGAACAATAGCAATGTCTTGATAGCAGACTTTCTTTTATACTGATTTTTCGCAATAAAAAACAGCGATAATTGTTTATTTCCTATTGTACTTCGACGAAGCGTGAGTAATTCATTGTTATACCAACAGTGTTTGTCAGTATTTTGCGTGATGTGTTATAGTCCTCATGGCATTTGTAACCGGACGACCCGCGATAGCGTAAAGGTTAAGGTTTTAGGCTTCTACGTTAATGGTTATGAGTTCAAACCTTGTGTGGTGCTTAATATTTTCATTATTTAAAAATAATATCGAAGTGCCTTACTTCACGAATTATATTTGTTTGAATGCAATTTTTTGAAATTTCTAGTGCTTTGTCTCTTCATTATCCCTTTCGCTGCTGCAGACACGTGCTCCCCGCATTCCGCGCTGTGGGCGATTTTGTCATCACTGCACTGCTCGCCTGTGCAGACACATGGTGTTCCCACTGCTTTGACACGCTTATCATTCGATTTCACAAAAACTATTTGGCCCAAAACTTTGATTTTTACACGGCTTCTTGACTGATACCTTCCCCCCATAAATGACTTAATTTTGTTTCGATGTTCAACGCAGTTATTATGCAGCATTAAATGTAGTAAACCATTGCACGAAATTTTGAAGAGTTTCCAGAGGTAAAAGTCCATAGAGCATACTTTCCGTATGGTCGATTTTAGTAGCCACAATATTGAGTATGAAATGTATACAAGATACCTAAATTTCATATAAAATTTACTGTATAACAATATCTCATTTAATTTAAGTACCACATAGGTGTCGTATGTAATATTGAGAAATATTCCGTCTTTCGCGACTGTAATAAAAGTTTTATTTACACCAGGCGCGTTTGGCTTTATTTTAAAGCACTTCAATCAATGAAAGGTATGGCACATACACAATGGTACTCATGTTCTCTTTCTTTTTTTTGTTCCACAGTCGCAGTTTTACCAATAGTACTGAAATATATTCCTCCTCTGCAACTGTAATAAGCGTCTTATTTAGACCAGACGCGTTTTTCCCTTTTGAAGCATCTTCAGTGGACAGTATTTTGTCTCCTCAATTGCCAAGTCACCTATCGTAGCTTTGTGCTGCGGTAACACAATATTCATCGTTTGTGTCGGCTGATCAGTGTTTTAGCAAATAAATGCTGTTTGTGTGTGCCACACGCAAAAATAGTATTTGACATAGCTCCGAGCTCTTCACTGATACACTGTATATTCAAGTCCTAATGTTTTTGTAAGTCCACAGTTTTGTTTAATGTATTTTGTCTACTTCCTTTTGATTGACTGAAGTGCTTTAAAATAAAGCCTAACGTGCTCAATGTAAATAAAACGTTTGTTACAGTCACGAAAGAAGGAATATTTCTCAATATTACATAAGACACCTTTGTGGTACTTAAATGAGGTATTGTTATACAGTAAATTTTATATGAAATTTAGGTATCTTGTCCACATTTCATTCTCAACATTGTGGCTACTAAAATCGACCATACGGAAAGTATGCTCTATGGACTTTTACCTCTGGAAACTCTTCAAAATTTCGTGCAATGGTTTACTATATTTAATGCTGCATAATAACTGCGTTGAACATCGAAACAAAATTAAGTCATTTATGGGGGGAAGGTATCAGTCAAGAAGATGTGTAAAAATCTAATTTTTGGACCAAATAATTTTTGTGGAATCGAATGATAAGAGTGTCAAAGCAGTCGGAACACGATGTGTCTGCACAGGCGAGCAGTGCAGTGACAAAATCGCGCACAGCGCGGAATGCAGGGAGCACGTCTTTGTAGCAGCGAAAGGGTTGATGCGGCCGTAGTGGCTTTACTTCATGAACTGCGCGCTCCCCCCTAAACGTAAGCTTGCGAACTATGCTATACTATGGCGCTGCTTCTTTTGGCGCGTGCGTCGTGTGCAACTGGCAACGCAGCAATCTCCCGCGTCTGGCCGGGCATGCGCGAGCCGCCAAGATAAAAGATTTGAACTATAGTGTACGTGGGTTGGATGCGTGTTTGCCAGCGCATCCGCGGCAACGGGGTGCCAGGCCGCAGCGGAGGGCCGAATGACCGAACCGCTGGCAATTGTTACATTGTTGTGGGACCTGTGGCGGTTCGTAGATTTCTACCCTTACGTCCATCCGCAGAAGGCTTTTTATATGCAGAAGGCCGCGGGAGGCGGCCGTGTCGGCCATCTCAACCAGGTAGTGTGGTAGACGGTGGTGGGAGCGGAAGCCTGTCATCCTGGAAGCACTTTTGCAGTCGAATCCAAGGAAGTTAAGCGCCGCTTGTACTGTGCTGTTAGGGGTACTGGGGTCCACTCCCTTTACCACGTACTGCTGTGTCCGTACTTCGGCGGTCCTGTACGTATAGTGTTCGATCTCCTTTTCCTTGAGGAAGATAAGGAGATCTTTATATTCATTGTTAGTTGATACGTACAGTGAGGCCCTATACCCAGAGTACTTCGTGTGTAGCGTGCAAGGTGAGTGCCTTTCCGCGAAAGTTGTGTTGAGGACGCTGAGGTCCCCGTAGTTCTGTATTACGACTGGGGGAAAACCAGTCTTCTGTTGTGCGGGCGTAGCTGCGGTTGGTACTTGTGTGGTGTTGCTGACCGCAGGTCGGGTCGTGTTTGTTGTTGTATTGGTGTTCCTAACCGGAAGTGCGGGTTTTGGTGTAGGTAGCAGCGCCCTTCGGCTACCTTCCGAGTGTGGTTGCTCGCTTGTTTGCGTGGTGTTTTTCTGTTTGCGTCGTGGGCCCTCCACCTGCCAGGGCCCAGTGTAGTGTTGTTCTGTGTCTGCATCTGCGGCTGCTGGTTCCGCCGTTGTAGTCAGCTGCCGCAGTGGGACAGTGGTGCAAGAGTCACCAGATTCAGGTTAATGTAGTGTTATGTGCAGTGTACTTGTCCGCGTTGGGGACTCATTTGGGCCGCAGAGGTCGCTTATCAATCGACGCTGGCTCAGCAGTTCCTGTGCTTGCGCAGCGATCTGCCGGTCCTTGTCGGTCAACACCTCCTCAACGACGGCAAGCGGGACGCTGACGTCGACGGGAACAGCCGACTCTCGCGCCTCTTTAGCTGCAACCTTGCTGCGGGTTAGGGCGGGGGAAACACCGGCGGAATCTGCCATCGTAGTGTTTACAGAAGCTTTATTTGGTGTGGGTAGGCACGACAATTATGTTTTGTCTGAAAAGAAAAGGCTAACGGGTAGGTCCTACAGAAGAGGGGGAATGCCCTACGGCCTAGCGTGCGCCGTTGGTGCAGTGGCGCGACACCTAAATGAGGTGCGGGGGAAGAGAAGTGGCCAGCAGTACGCGGGGTGGTCCGACGTGAACGGGCCCCTGGCGCTGAACAACCCTAACACAGAACGAGAGAGTCTCGCTAGGTTTGTAACCGAAGTTACGAGTTACTGTGAGTCGGTGACTCTTACGACAGTTGAGCTTCTCGGCGAGCTACGCGGCTTTTCGACGAAAGGGAGCAAGCTCAACCTTCCGCCGATCCCCCGAGCGCTACTGGCTCCTCGAAAGGAAATCTCTGTAGAGCAGAGCGGTCAGCGAGGCCTAAACCCCAATAGCTACCGTTGCACCGGCCATAACCGGCTGAGAGTTCCTTCCGCTACGACGGCAGGAGCGCGTCTCCACTCCGTGTTATATAGTGGGCTGATGGTACTGCTGATTATGCGTTGAAATCGCGGAGACAGAGGACTACACCGACCAGCGGCAGCGCCCTCACTTGTGGAACTGCAAGACTCAGATGCCGTCGGTACTGTCGCAGGCCGCAACTACGAAGTATTCTGGTGTCTCATCTCGAGCAAATTTCGGAGATGACAGGACTCCACGCGATATTCAATTTTTTACCACCGTCACGGTTCATCAGATTTTCCGCAATGGATTCTTTGATGACGGAGTCCGAAAAGGTTGTTGCTGTGGCTAAAATCTAAGTTTTGTCATTCTCCATTGAAAGTCCGTTGGAAATACCAAGTTTTGCAACTGCAGACTTGCTAGAACGAAGTAGGCCAGTGCTACGTTGATGTTCTGTGCAATGGTCTTCCACTGTACGCGTTGTGTGTCCTATGTAGACCCTACCAAATTGACACGATATATTATAAAGTCTCCCCTTCCGCAGTAACAAATCATCCTTCACCGATCCCAGCAGATCCTAAATCTTAGAAGGTGGAATAGATACCACTTTCACATGATAACTTAACAATCCTCTTTATTTTGTAGGAGATATTTCCAACGAAGGAAAGAAAAGCTAGGGAACTGGTTGGCGCGTTCTCCTCATTATCCACTTCCCGGTTCTTGGCTTTGGTTGAGAAGGCGCTGTTAATTTCCCGATTTTGGCCACAGCAACAAGCTTTTGGGAGTCCATTATCAAAGAATCCGTTGAAATACGCATTGCGGAAAATATAATGAACCGTGACAGTGATTACCAAATGAATAACTCGTGGCCGGCTGAAGTGGCAGTGCGGTTCTAGGCGCTGCAGTCTGGAACCGCGAGACCGCGACGGTCGCAGGTTCGAATCCTGCCTCGGACATGGAAGTGTGTGATGTCCTTAGGTTAGTTAGGTTTAACTAGTTCTAAGTTCTAGGGGACTAATGACCTCAGAAGTTGAGTCCCATAGTGCTTGGAGCCATTTTCTGAATAACTCGTGGAATCACACCATCTCCGAAGTTTGCTCGAGACGAAGACGCCAGAAGTCTTCGATAGCAGCGGCCAGCTACAATACCGATGACAGCTGAGACTTGCAGTTCCACCTGGGAGGGCGGTGTGGCCTTCTGTCTCCACGACTTCAACGCATTTTTTTTTTTTTTTGTCATCAGCCTACTGACTGCTTTGATGCGGCCCGCCACGAAATCCTTTCCTGTGCTAACCTCTTCATCTCAGACTAGCACTTGCAACCTACGTCCTCAATTATTTGCTTGACGTATTCCAATCTCTGTCTTCCTCTACAGTTTTTGCCCTCTAGAGCTCCCTCTAATACCATGGAAGTCATTCCCTCATGTCTTAGCAGATGTCCTATCATCCTGTCCCTTCTCCTTATCAGTGTTTTCCACAAATTCCTTTCCTCTCCGATTCTGCATAAAACCTCCTCATTCCTTACCTTATCAGTCCACCTAATTTTCAACATTCGTCTATAGCACCACATCTCAAATGCTTCGATTCTCTTCTGTTCCGGTTTTCCCACAGTCCATGTTTCACTACCATACAATGCTGTACTCCAGACGTACATCCTCTGTAATTTCTTCCTCAAATAAAGGCCGGTATTTGATATTAGTAGACATCTCTTGGCCAGAAATGCCTTCTTTACCATAGCGGGTCTGCTTTTGATGTCCTCCTTGCTCCGTCTGTCACTGGTTATTTTACTGCCTAGGTAGCAGAATTCCTTAACTTCATTGCCTTCGTGACCATCAATCCTGATGTTAAGTTTCTCGCTGTTCTCATTTCTACTACTTCTCATTACCTTCGTCTTTCTCCGATTTACTCTCAAACCATTCTGTGTACTCATTAGACTGTTCATTCCGCTCAGCAGGTCATTTAATTCTTCTTCACTTTCACTCAGGATAGCAATGTCATCAGCGAATCGTATCATTGATATCCTTTCACCATGTATTTTAATTCCACTCCTGAACCTTTCTTTTATTTCCATCATTGCTTCCTCGATGTACAGATTGAAGAGTAGGGGCGAAAGACTACAGCCTTGTCTTACACCATTCTTAATACGAGAACTTCGTTCTTGATCGTCCACTCTTATTATTCCCCCTTGGTTGTTGTACTATTGTATATGACCCGTCTCTCCCTATGGCTTACCCCTACTTTTTTCAGAATCTCGAACAGCTTGCACCATTTTGTATTGTCGAACGCTTTTTTGAGGTCGACAAATCCTATGAATGTGTCTTGATTTTTCTTTAGCCTTGCTTCCATTATTAGCCGTAACGTCAGAATTGCCTCTCTCGGCCCTTTACTTTTCCTAAAGCCAAACTGATCTTCACCTAGCGCATTCTCAATTTTGTTTTCCATTCTTCTGTATATTATTCTTGTAAGCAGCGTCGATGTATGAGCTGTTAAGCTGATTGTGCGATAATTCTCGCACTTGTCAGCTCTTGCCGTCTTCGGAATTGTGTGGATGATGCTTTTCCAAATGTGAGATGGTATGTCTCCAGACTCATATATTCTACACACCAACGTGAATAGTCGTTTTGTTGCCACTTCCCCCAATGATTTTAGAAATTCTGATGGAATGTTATCTATCCCTTCTACCTTATTTGACCGTAAGTCCTCCAAAGCTCTTTTAAATTCCGATTCTATTACTGGATCCCCTATCTCTTCTAAATCGACTCCTGTTTCTTCTTCCATCACATCAGACAAATCTTCACCCTCATAGAGGCTATCAATGTATTCTTTCCACCTATCTGCTCTCTCCTCTGCATTTCACAGTGGAATTCCCGTTGCACTCTTAATGTTACGACCGTTGCTTTTAATGTCACCAAAGGTTGTTTTGTCTTTCCTGAATGCTGAGTCTGTCCTTCCGACGATCATATCTTTTTCGATGTCTTCACATTTTTCCTGCAGCCATTTCGTCTTAGCTTCCCTGCACTTCCTATTTATTTCATTCCTCAGCGTCTTGTATTTCTGTATTCCTGATTTTCCCGGAACATGTTTGTACTTCCACCTTTCATTAATCAAATGAAGTATTTCTTCTGTTACCCATGGTTTCTTCGCAGCTACCCTCTTTGTACCTATGTTTTCCTTCCCAACTGCTGTGATGGCCCTTTTTTGAGATGTCCATTTCTCTTCAACTGTACTGCCTACTGCACTATTCCTTATTGCTGTATCTATAGCGTTAGAGAACTTCAAACGTATCTCGTCAATCAAAAATGGTTCAAATGGCTCTGTGCACTATGGGACTTACCTTCTAAGGTCATCAGTCCCCTAGAACTTAGAACTACTTAAACCTAACCAACCTAAGGACATCACGCACATCCATGCCCGAGGCAGGATTCGAACCTGCGACCGTAGCGGTCGCGTGGTTCCAGACTGTAGCGCCTAGAACCGCTCGGCCAACTCGGCCGGCTATCTCGTCATTCCTTAGTACTTCCGTATCCCACTTCTTTGCGTATTGATTCTTCCTGACTAGTCTTGAACTTCAGCCTACTCTTCATCACTACTATATTGTGATCTGAGTCTATATCTGCTCCTGGGTACGCCTTACAATCCAGTATCTGACTCCGGAATCTCTGGCCGACCATGATGTAAACTAATTGTAATCTTCCCGTATCTCCCGGCCTTTTCCAAGTATACCTCCTCCTCTTGTGATTCTTGAACAGGGTTACAGAACTCGATTAGTCTTTCTCCTCTTTCATTCATTGTTCCAAGCCCATATTCTCCTGTAACCTTTTCTTCTACTCCTTCCCCTACAAGTGCATTCCAGTCGCCCATGACTATTAGTTTTTCGTCCCCCTTTACATGCTGCATTACCCTTTCAATATCCTCAAACACTTTCTCTATCTGTTTATCTCCAGCTTGCAACGTCGGCATGTATACCTGTACTATCGTTGTCGGTGTTGGTTTGCTGTCGTCTCTGATTAGAACAACTCGGTCACTGAACTGTTTAGAGTAACACACCCTCTGCCCTACTTTCCTATTCATAACGATTCCTACACCTGTTATATCATTTTCTGCTGTTGTTGATATTACCCGATACTCATCTGACCAGAAATCCTTGTCTTCCTTCCACTTCACTTCACTGACCCCTACTATATCTTGATTGAGCCTTTGTAATTCCCTTTTCAGATAATCTAGTTTCCCTACCACGTTCAAGCTTCTGTCATTCCACGCCCCGACTCGTAGAACGTTATCCTTTCGTTGATTATTCAATCTTTTTCTCATGGTAACCTCCCCCTTGACAGTCCCCTCCCGGAGATCCGAATGGGGGACTATTCCGGAATCTTTTGCGAATGGAGAGATCATCATGACACTTCTTCAATTACAGGACACATGTCCTGTGGATACACGTTACGTGTCTTTAATGCAGTGGTTTCCACTGCCTTCTACATCCTCATGTCGTTGATCATTGCTCATTCTTCCGCCTTTAGGGGCAATTTCCCATCCCTAGGACAAGAGAGTGCCCTGACCCTCTATCCGCTCCTCCGCCCTCTTTGGCAAGGCCGTTGGCAGAATGAGGCTGACTTCTTATGCCGGAAGTCTTCGGCCGCTAATGTTGATTATTTATCAAAATTTAGGCAGTGGCGGGTATCGAACCCGGGACCGACGACGTTATGATTATGAATAAATGACGCTATCCCTACACCACGCGGTAGTACTGTAAGCGCAGTATATAAGACGGAGTGGAGGACGTCTTCGTCAGTCCTCGTTCGGCTCATCTGAAGATGGCTGGCAGTTGTCCAGCCCAAATATCGTGGAATGAAGTTTACGACGACCATCTGAAATCCCGAAATCTCTTTGAACAGTTGATTCATCGGGAAAATTTTAAATTTTACAACCTTAATGCTCACTGGTGATCTGTCTACCTCTCACAGAAAACTGCTACTATAATATTTTCCACATCCACCGATATAATGAAAGTACTAAGTTACATTGATATGCAACTATGTCGTGCTTCACTCATATCTCAGGAGGTACATATCCACTGAGACACTGGTAATGCTTCTGTTTTCTCGTATACTCCTAGGGAGAATCAATGGCTTCAATTTTTGGAAATCATTTGCGTGAAAATCAGTGAGAATTAACGTTTGAAGCAGGGCTGGAGAGATCCCAGTTTGCCCCACTGGTTGTGGTGACTGCATGCGATACCCAAGCATTCCATGTTCGAGGTGCAATCTGGCTCTTATTTCCGATTCTCGTGACTAGTTGACAATAGTCTTAACCGAGAACATTACAATCTATCTGAGAAACCGCCCAGTTAAAACGTCGTATCTGCTGTAGAGATTCTGTGATTAGTAAAAGTGCTGCGACGATCGGCGGAATGGAATGGAGCTGCAGATGCTCGCTCTCTCTAACTCGCGGCTGATGTCTAACCCTTTCTACCGCCAGACACGTGCGCTTAACACTTACTAAAGTGCCTAAATAAAATCCTGTCGGTGCTGATGACCGACAAAAAAAAAAAAAAACAAACAAAGGTAACCAGGGAACAGTCTAGCAGGCTGAAGTCAAACTACGAATCCAATGTGTGTGTTGAGTTCCTAAAAATTCACAAGTTTTTATTCATAGCTGAATACAGTTCACTATTGGTGTCTTCCAAACAGTTACGTACCTTTTAATTATCTTCGATTCCCCACTAGCGATACTGAACGCGCTATAAATTTTAATGAAAGTTTCCAGAATGAGATTTTCACTCTGCAGCGGAGTGTGCGCTGAAGTGAAACTTCCTGGCAGATGAAACCTGTGTGCCCGACCGAGACTCGAACTCGGGACTTTTGCCTTTCGCTGGCAAGTGCTCTACCATCTTAGCCACCGAAGTAAGGGTAATTAATGTGCCGTCTGAGTGCCCTAATGACCTGATTGCAAGTTCTCTGTCACTGTACGGTGCTGTTTTGTCAATTACAAATGAAAAATGGTCGAGTTCATATCGCTACCAAGTTAACAGGGGGGGTGCGAAGTGTACGTGTAGACTTAAAAAAGCATATACCTTCGTATGTTGCCATTGGCGGCCGTCGTGCACAGGTAACTTACATTGGACAACCCCCTACCTGTTCGATCTGCCATTCCGCAGAACATCTGCGGATGAACGGTACACGTCGACGTCCATTTCAACTTCCACATGAACGTCCTGCTGACGGTAGTGAAAAGCTTGTTCCGCTATTGAGTGAGGTAGTCGCGGGGACTGTATCACCATCCCGGCAGCCGGAAGGTGTTAGCGAGGCGGAGATGCCAGTTCAGGTGGAATGCAGTGCCGAAGACATTCACGGCAGGGCGGACGTCGATTCGGCACAGTCATCCTCACCGGGGCAGTTACCGCTGGATAGCAGCGATGCGCCAGCCACCTCTGAAACTAAGCCGTGTGAGATACAGGAGAGGGTGCAGATCAGTTTGCCTGAACCACCCATATTGGTAGAGACTGCAGCAGGAACGAAGAAAGGCCGCCAAAGGAGAAGCAAAGGGAATAGTAGCAAAGAGGAAAAGTCGGATGATTTGAGGCCCGTACACATGTCAGAAAGTGGCAGCGAGACTGAACCTCAATCTTCTTGCTCCGTGCGCTGCGAGGACACCGCGAGGCAAGAACGCATTCGTGAACAAACCAAACACCTGAAGGCACTACTGAGCGCTGAGAGGAAACAGAGCACCGTAACGGCTAAGAGGAAGAGCGAGCAGAGCAGCGAGCAGCTGCAGCAGCGCTCCCGCAGGAACTCGTCCGTCGCAGCCCCGCGTGGTGGCCAGACGGATGCGACCACGCTGACAGACTCAGCCGGCGGTGGCGGGCAGGGCGGCACGCGCACCGCAGAGCACCCCGACAGCAACGAACCGTGGTGGCGGCAGGACGAGGAGATGCAGCAGTAGCTGCTCTCGCGCATTTCCATCGCGCTGCGACATTTCCACTCCCTGACCCGTTATTGGTTCTGACATTTCGTTTCGTACTCCAGACGGTCCCAACGTGTTTGGTTCAAAGCCGTCGAGACGGACGATCCAACAATCAGAGCTCATTGTCCTCTGAACCATCATTTGCGATAGCCAAACCTACAACGTTACCACACTTAACGTCAATAGAATTCAAAGTGCGGTGAAACTCCGTTCGCTAACTGATTTCTTGTATGGTACCAGCGTTGACATCGCCCTCCTACAGGAGGTAGTCACAGTCTTAGAAGTGCCCGGTTACGTTCTCACTGATAAAATCAACCTCCAGGATGCTGTAGGCACTGCCATACTTCTGCGTGACGGTATGCCATTTACGGATGAGCAGTGGCTGCCTAGTGGTCGTGGCATTTCTCTTCGAGTGTGCAGATTGTTAACATGTACGCCCCCTCAGGTAGCACTCATAAGAGGAATCGTTCAAAATTTTATAAAAACGAGGTTCCCATTCTTCATAGCGCTTATCGTGCACATCTCATCCTCGGTGGTGACTTCAATTGTGTGCTTAACGACAGAGACCAAACTCCTAACATGAACAGATGTATCGAACTTGAACATTTAATTCATGGCATGCGTCTTCACGATACATGGCAACAACTGCACGGTGAACGGGTAGCGTACACCTTCGTAACCAGCCATTCTGCCAGTCGGCTGGATAGGATCTACGTGTCCGATGCCATCCAGCGACACACTGTGAACTGTGACATAGCTCCTGTCAACATCTCCGACCATTGTGCATATCAGTGTTACCTTATCCTACAACGCCAGCAAATATACCGCGGGAAAGGCTACTGGAAATTGAGTGTCAGCCTTTTGCAGGATGCCCAACTTGAAGAGGAGGTGAACATAACGTGGCAACAGCTCCAGCGGCAACGAAGTCGTTACGATAGCGTTCTCCAGTGGTGGATTCAGTGTGCTAAGCCTAAATTACGCCTCACCCTCATGAGCTACGGCCGACAAAAAAGCTTTTGGCAGAAACAGACTATTTAGTTTTATTATCGCTATTTGAGAGAACTGTACTGTCGCACTAACAATCCTTCTCGCGATATCTACGTAAAGATCAAACGTAATAAAGCGAAAATCACGGCGATACAACGCCAACGAATGCAAGGCCTCATCGTGCGAGCCCACCCCAAGGACGTTGCCGCCGATGAACAGGCCTCTCTGTACCACATCCTGAGAACGACGAAACGGTGTAAAGCCATGTTGATTGAAGCCGTCGTTGATGACGCTGAGAATGCCATCACGAAGCAACGTGACATCATCTCGCACGTCTACGACTATTATAGTCAACTTTACAGGAAGCAATTCGTTGATGAACACTCGTGCGACGATTTTCTTAGGACCTTGAGCTGTCGCTTGTCACAACAGGATAATGCAAATCTGGAATCTCTTTTCACAGAGGACGAAATCCAACTGGCGCTCCACAGTGCAAAGAAAGGGAAGTCACCCGGGCCCGACGGTCTCAGCGCTGAGTTTTACCAGCGTTACTGGAACCTCCTCGGTCCGACACTCCTCGAGATAGCGAATGAACTCTGGCACCTGGAAGTTATACCCAAGGCATTTACGGAAGGTATCATCCTGCCCTTACCGAAAAAAGGGAACAGCAGGAAGGTCGAAAACAAGCTATCCATCACACTCCTGAATGCCGATTTCAAAATCAACACCAGATCGATTAAGCTAAGGATGCAAACCGTTATGTACAAGGATTTAGGCAGTTACCAGTACAGTGCTGTGCAAGGCCGAAGTGCAATTTCAGCTGCCTGCGATTTGAGGGACATCATCTGTTAATATGCTGAAACCAAAGGACAAGGCGCTCTGATCTTTCTAGATTTTGAGAAGGCTTATGACCGCGTACGTCATGACTTCCTCTTTAAGAGCATGAAGAAAGTAGGATTTGGGCATCTCATAGGATTAATTCGCAAACTTACTACAAACGCCTCTTCACGGATTCTCATTAATGGCCATTTTACAAAAGAAGTTTCCATTGAGCAATCCATCCGCCAAGCATGTCCTCTGTCAATGATTTTGTACGCCATTGCAGTAGAGCCGCTACTGAACAACTTAGCGCATAGCGGGATCGGGTTTAGCGTCGAGTCTGTCACTATCCCATGCATTGCGTATACTGACAATATATGCGTAACTGAGTCATCATCGCAACAACTTCTGTCAGCGGAAATTCTTTTACAAACATTCACATTTCTTTCAGGAGCAATACTAAATAGAACTAGAACCACAGCTTTGCAGATCGGTGGCGGTATCGGAGACATATCCCACGTTACCCGCTGCAAGGTCAAGGATTATCACACAACCCTCGGTGTTACCTTTGAGGCCAAACCTAACAAATTGCTGACGAAGAACTGGTCACACATGTTTAATAAATTACGTGCTGCATTGATACTTCACTCCGACCGTGACTTGAACATACTACTGAAAGTTAAGACCATCGAGATCGCCATTACGAGCAAGATGAATTATTTGGCGCAAATTCTTCCAATCTCCGAACATCTAGCCAAGAGTATACAACAAGCGTTATGTTGGTTTCTTTTTAGGGGGCACATTTTCAAAGTTCAATTCGATACCTTACCCTTACCTTCGTTCAAAGGTGGCCTTAACCTCATTAAAGTACACAAAAAAACTGTCACCCTGCTCCTAAATCGCATCAGGAAGGAGTTTCGTACCCGGAGGACCAGTATCATCTTAAACCTCATTCAGCGGTGGAAGCCTCATAGCCTTGACCCACCAGTTAATATCGCCGGCATTCCACTTTCTTACCGACATGTGCGACTGTACTACATGGAAATGAGCTACATTCGACACAACATCGTCGATAACGGAAGCCTGCCGAACAGGAAGTTTTATGGCCTTCTCATGACAACAAACCACAGGAATCGTCTCGAAGAAAATCATCCACATACACATTGGAGTATGGTACGGCGGAATGTGCACAGCGACGTGTTACCACCACGCGTCATAGCCGACTGGTAGCTAACAGTCAACGATAAAGTTGCAACGAATGAAAAGCTACATAAAATAGGCCTTCGTCCAACGCCCAACTGTGACGCATGCGGAAGAGTCGATACGCTTATTCATAGGTTCACGTGCGGACATGCAGAAGAAATTACTACATTTCTTCGTCAATGATTGTCGGTGATAGACCGTACGACGCCCTGTGGTATAGACCTTTTAGAGATCAATCAGCCACAAAAACTGAGATATCCACGAGCAAAAAACAACGCTGCAACGTGGATCATGGGCCACACAGCATCGTTTATTATGCAGAATAGGCATGCTACTTTCCTCGACTATTATTCTTACATAGAAATTGAACATTTTAAAATGAGCCAACATTGTGACTACAGGAGGATATTTGGAAATATGCTGAAAATCATAATTAACTGTTAAATGCACGAAATACAATTTTTCGGATAGCAGAGGTTGCCAGTGACCTGTATGTATGAATCCTATTTGCTTCCTGGGACTTAAGTTCTTGTCCGAATTTTACGATACTATTCAGATGCTCACCAATGCAGAAGGCATTTTTTCTTTCCCATTTTCGTTTTCACATTTCCCTTCTCTCGCAGAGCAGTGGGGCAACTTTCCTTCAACTATGAAGTGATAGTCTTTTGTGCACCATAAAAATTTCTGTTTACTACTTGCCCAAAAAAAAAGACATTTCATTTCTTATATTGCGCAACGGCAGCCTAGAAATGATATATACTTTGTTCATTCTATTCTCATTACAAATTGGAGCAAATGTTTACTTTCCTTCCTTATGAAGAAAAGAAAAATTGCGTAACGGTAAGCGTCGTGCTCTAAATAAAAAAATTAAAAAAGAAAGAAAAAGAACAAAAAAAAGCAGTTGATCCGGGTTCGATTCCCGGCCACCGCAGGAGGATTGTCATTTATGCGTAGTGTGATACTGTGTGTTCAACACCATGCGATCCTCGATTCCCGGCCACCGCAGGAGGATAGTCATTTTTGCGTAGCGCAATAGTGTGTGTTCAACACCATGCGATCCTCGAAATTGCCACGTGTCGCGGCACAGGAAATATCTCCTCGTCTCTCGCCTCGTTCCAGCTAAGTGGTCGAGTCTCGGTCGGGCACACAGTTTTAATCTGCCAGGAAGTTTCATAACCTAAAGTTCACTCGACACTAACGCGAATTCCTCAGTGTCGGATGTCGCAAGGTAATCAACATTCCGACTGATTTGAACACAGTTAAAGTCCAGTGACACTGTTTCAGAATCTGTCATCTAAATGGTGTGAAAATAGTAAGAGTCCAGTCCGACCGTATGAGAATCTTAACTCCCGTTAATATCCCAAAACACAGTTCGGAACGCTCAAACATAGAGTTCCACAGTAACACTTTAGCGGCTAAGTGTGGCTGCACTCCAAAGGAAAAAGAGTCCGACAGCTACGATTCTCCAGCATAGTCCCGTTTGTTACAAAAACTACCCTCAAAAGACACAATGCGTGAAAAACACAAATCCCTACTGGATACCACATCGAAAATATTCTAAGTCTCGATTCTTTGCGCGCACACGTGAAATTCGGCTGAGTTCAACACTGGAATCGCAAAATTACCACGAAAGTGCTGCGTCGAGCAACACAGGTACGGCGTCGGCAAAGTCGCGCAGACCTCTGACTTGGAGCTTTGTGTCAGCTCCGCTTAAAGACCCTCGATCCGAAATTCCCCAACCTACGTCAGGTAACGGCTTTCCACTGATCACCACTTCTTTGCATAACTTTGACATAGAAGAGCAACCTTAACTCTATTAGTATCACTATGCGCGAGGTCAAATTCTCATCAAAAAACATACATTACACAAATTTGTAGCAGCAATAGTTTGCCCAGAATTATGTTTTAATGTTTTGCAATCATATTTCCTGAGTGCGAAAATAGTTTTTGTCCGTCTGTACCACAGAATAACATTACAGTTCTTTATAAGACACAACTTGCCATACGGATTTGAATGGCTCTTTTTGATGTGCTAATCAGAATTTCTGTATAAAAAATGTATATGGATAAAATTATGCAATAATTATAAATAAACAAAGACGACAGATCATAATAATAACAGATATCACAAACTGAACACGCTGAAACGTGTATAGCACCACCCGCTATCATACAGTGCCTTGCTGCTCGTGTATCTGTCTTGTTTTATTTATTTTAATTAAATATTAGCATCAAATTAATAAAATTTGTGTTTTATCAGTGAAATATTAGTGCTGCAAATTATACAAGTATGTTGGTTATTGCGTTTCTACGAGTCCCTCAAAATGAGCGCTTGCTCTGCTCCGTACCTGCACTGATTCAGAAGTTAAAACTTACTCGATAAATTGCACATGTTGCACATGTGTCAGCAGCTGGGTTAATTTGTCTCAGACCCCTCCTTCACCTGCAACATCGCACTTCGTTGTACTAAATCTGCCTCTGCGTGTGATCAACGCAAACTTGGATAAAGCCTTGTCTTATAGCTGTGAAGTCATGTAATCGCCAGCCGCTTGCAACTGACAGGTCCACTGGAGTGACCTGCTGCTGACACTCACACGCTGCCGTCTTCTCCCACTGCCATTAATGGCCGCCGTACGCGTCCTTTAAGCGCAACCCGCTATCAAACTTCTCTCTCTAGATGACAACAAATAACTGTCGTGTCACAGGACGGACCTGAGGCTCGCAGTTACACCCCAGCGATGTAATCCACGACTTCTGCTTACGTACTTATACTTGGTTTACTGTTTCCTCAGGACTTACATTTTACTGCTTACTGTATCGCATGAGCCCGAAGTAGTTCTTTGAGAGCTGTGACAACATGTGTATTGCAGCTGCGAACATTTCGTGAAATAAATGGCCTGATTGTCACACTGCTACACTACCATGGCCATGTGCTCTGGACGCTCGCAGTTATTACTGAGACACTAACTGTAAATCAGGCATGTGCTTCCCAAGGGAAACATCAAATTAATTTTCCTCTAAGATTAAATTTTAATTCCAGAGTATGCAGAAGAAAACATTGGATATGGATTTATATTCTCATCATGCCTTTATTTCTCGTTATGACACCAACAAGAGGATGGTTGAAGCTGAACATTTCATCATTGTCATGGGCAGCAGAGGTAAAAGGTAAGGAGCAGGGCATTTGGCGTATAGCTTTGGCATAAATCATACCGGAAATGGCAGCAAGTCATTTAAGGGAAGCATTAAAATTCACTGTGCCTTCAAAATCTGAGATTAGTATTATAATCATTGTACCACCCCGCTTAGTAAAGCACAAGGAAGCTCATGAAAACTATTTCTTATCCTGCTAGAATTACATGCAAATATAATGTAGCTCATTTAAATTTTGTGATGCATCCCTGGAAACAAACGTGCCCAAGCTTCAATAGAATGCAATTAAATATGACTTCTGCTTACGTACTTGTACTTGGTTTACTGTTTCCTCAAGCCCTTACATTTTACTTGCTTACTGTATCACATGAGCCCGAAATATATGGAAAAAAATGCAAAGGAATGAGGGCTTATCTGAAACTTCTTGGCAGTTGAAATACATATTTCAGACCAGGAAACATAACCGGAATGTCTGACTTTTGTTGGAAAATACTGTACTGACTGAACTACCCAGGCAAGACTCACGATTCGCTCTCATCTTTAGTTCCACCAGTACTCATCTCCTACTTCACAAACTTCACACAAGTTCTCCAGCTTACGTTTTGGGGGACTAGCGCGACTCGAAGAATGGTGGTTACACAAAACTTGCATTTCTTGTTAATATGAGAAGGTAGCCATTTGGTGTAAGGTAACCAGATGGAGACATATGTGTTAAAGGAAAATAAATGAGTATAATTTAAACTGAAATAAACAGACATACACAGAATAGATTTATAATTTTATGAGTTATTTATATTTTGATGAATTTTCCCTGACGATCGCAAATTGTTTGTGTTCACTTTCGATATGTATCTTCAATTTGGAACCAATTTTTCGCGTGACTACACCTTCAGTAAACAACACATTTATTGTTGAATGTGATTGCTTTTTTAAATGTCAAATGAATACTCATTACGCTGGATAAACTTCATGGCGGTTGTTTCAGATTCCGCCTATAGGTGATTCACTTTCAAATGAACACAATTTGATATTCTTGGATTGATGCAAAATCGGCACATGTACTTCATGGTTAGGTAGCATGGCAGTAAATCTGCCGACTCAACTTAGGTATACTATGAACATGGCCGTACAGAATTAACAATGAGCAGGTTCACAAGATAATTTTATAACACCTCAGACCGAAAACATTCTACTTCCTTTTGAACTTAAACTTTGTATACAACAAAAAAGACGTTAGTGAAATGTTCTGATAATATTCGCCTTTTTTGTGTAAAATTTTGACCCGAGAAGAAATGCTGACGCGGTTCGATTTCTTCATTTTAGCTGATATATTAAAAAGTTGGGAGAACTGTCACAGTGAAATTAAGAATACAAACGAGGCTTAAAAGTTATTTTAAACCAGTACTACATGAACTGGGAAATGTTGCTGTTAATGGCAGATTGCTTGCTGAAGGCCAATGCAATGAAAAGTTTGTGCGTTTACCAAATGCAAATTGAAATAAGAATATAAGACCACGTGTGAACATCTCATTAAAGCAGTATAAAGCCTGTAAATTTCTGTGGGGCGAAATTGAATCAAGAAAATCTATAAAATATTTTTGTTGCTCTTCAGTAACCCAATAAGAAATGGTAATAACCGGATTGCAGTCGCTCTTCAACAGATCAGTAGGAGAACAAATCAGCTAACATCAAAATCAGTATAAAAGAAAAACTCAATCAGCAATTACCCAAATACTTTTAGAATAAGTGAGAGGTTAGCGTGTGCCACGGTCTACACTAGCAGATGAAGACATATGTTACAGATATTCATCCTCGATTACGTCTCTTTCAATAACGGATCGATGCCGTTGATACACAAAAGATAAAGTTCATTCATGACACTAAACACTCAGCAACGAAATATTGCTACAAGCAGGACTAGGTAGCAATGGTCTCATAATAAATTCAGATGTGTTGCTCCATGAAAATGGCCATCGCAAAGGAATATCATACGAATCATCTGATAAGTGCAGGCAGTATCCACATGATGCGTGCACCACAGAAGGCAGTGCATTAACAGCGACTGAGGAACATAAAAGTATACCTTAGTCCTTGCTGTACAACCAAGCACACTTCTGGTTTGACCTGAATGTTTTTAACACAGACTATGAATAATAACTCTCCAAATTATAGTGCATAGCAAATTACAACAAATATTTAACATTCACCAATATGAAACAAACTTAGTCTTACGGCATATCTAGAGTTTATTCGGTCATGTGACTGAAATTTACACATTGTACCACTACATACTTAGCTGGAAATTGTTGTGGCTTCCATTTCTCCTTATTTGTCTTTGTTTCCGTTTTTCTTCTTAGTCTTCTGCGTCTTAATTGTGGTGGGCAGACCATTGTGTTCAACCTGTTATCAAATAATTGTGCATAGTTATCAAGGAATTTTATTGTTTGATGTTCTAGTTCTATGCGTGAGTAACAAGTTAGTAGTGTCCTGACGTCATCGGAAAATTCCCTCTGTAGCACCTGCAAAATTGCAGATGGTGGTAAATGGAAGTGTATAAATTTACCTTTACTAGGCTACTAAGAACTCTAGCAGACAAGAAACAGGGTGTAGCGTGTCTTTGCACTTCGTTAGTGAATTGTGACGACCTGCATAAAAAAAAAATTGGAAGACGTTACTTAATGCATGGCATTCAAGATGTTCAGATATGTAGTAACCATTATTTCATCGCAGAAATAATGAAAGTAAAAATTTTACAACAGAGGTACAGTTTTTGAATATGTCTTTAGGGATTTATTCACGGGGAGGTAGTCTGCACCACCTCAAACAATAATCACATTAACCACTGTTTAACAATACGGGAGACGGAAGAAAATTTTTGTGAGCAGCATAGCTGATCCATTATCAATTAATTTAATTTAGTTATCATGCAAATAAAAGCGATTAAATTAATGCAGCTTTCCTATGTCACTACACTTCTTAACCTTGGTTATGCCCCACCAGTATGTGTGTCAGAGTGAGTTTGCAAATATCATGCAGATGAAGGGCCATGAAATATAAATATAGGCGACACTTTGTTATAATGTTGCCTTATTGTGGATGGCCATGCAATATTATTTCCAAGTATCATTCAGGGCCATTTTTTTATTTTACTATAAGATCTTGTTTGGAAATTAGCTACAGTTTTGCTGTAACATAAGGCAGTTTGTTAGCATGTTGCTGTAGTATGGGGCAATATGTTATTATTTTTCTGTAGCTTGTATGTGAATTTGTTAGATTTTGTTTAACAAAGGGTCCATTTGTTCATTTTCACTATGACATGGAGGGCAATCTACTGTAACAAGGCAATGTATGGAGGTGTGAAGTCTCATGTCGTCTCTACCGTGCGACAGCGTAATTTTGCAATGTTATTATGACAAACATTTCGTACTGCAAGATAAAGTTAATACCACTGAACGGGGCCACTATAATAGGGTGGTTTTGAAAAGTAGTCGAAAGCTCAGTAACAGTTTGTTCCTACCAGTACTAATATGAATTGCTGTTGTTTATTATGTTGTTTCATCTAAGTTGCAGATACAGTGGTGTCCAAAAGTAAAGCGACAATTGGGTATTTTTCAAGGTTGCGTTTATTTTGTCACAAAACAATATAAACAGGCGATAGTGAAGCAGAAATAATGTAAAGAACACAGAACATAAACAAATACGACATGCCCTTCTTTTTTCCAAATTAACGCATTGGCACACACTTTCTGACAACTGGTTCACACTCTCCCTACGGGGTGTGACAATCTCTGGCAGTAATACAGGCCTAACAACGATGGAGCACGCTGTGAATGATTCCATCAATCTCGGATTCAAGTAATAACCCCCATTCTTCCTGCAGAACTGTTCGCAACTCTTGGTTTGGTTGATGGATGCTCACGGGATCCAACCTGTGTTCCTGCAGCATTAGAGTACAATGCCATGAGTACAATGTCTTCCATTTCCAAGAAAACATCAACCACCCGTGCACCATCAGGTCGAGCATTATCGTCCATCACCAGAAAGGTCAGGCGAGCAGTACCTCGCAAAAACCACACTTGAGGTCCCAAGATCTCATCATTATACCTGACAGCAGCTAAACCTTGCCGATTCAACTGTACAATTCCATGAAGAGGTGATCGAGTAGCCAACATAATGCCTTCCTACACCATTAGGGATCCACTTCAATATCGGTCTCTGTCCACAGTGATTGAGTCATATTCCACATTCTATCCAGATGCAAATCCGTCGAGAATCACACTCCAGACCAAATCAGGAACTATCTGTGAAGAGGCCATTGGCTCACCGATCAACTGTCTTGGTGTCATGTTGACAACTCCACTATACACCTTCTCTTCTGTGAAGATGCGTCAGACGTACACGCACAACAAGTCTCCAACAATAAAGGCCACTTTCCGAAGCCTTCTGTGCACCGTTTTGCCATGATACAACACATAAAGTTTCGAACATGGCTGCGTTGTCAGAGACCGTTTATAAAGTAAAATTAAAGCAATAACAGCCTTTGGTTGCAAAAATGAAGTCATTTGACCTAGGTGCCATCATCAGAAATAAATCGTTCAAACTGGCATGTCACGTATAAAATAAATATCAACCGATACAGGTTTAGTCACTAAATTTTAAAACAGAAAACATAAAAGGCAAGCCAGTATGGGCTGCTCACACATGTCGACCTGCAGTAGCATCAGAGTCTGATTCTGGGGCGTGTACAGTTGGGGTGATATGGGACCCGTGATACACCTGGATACTGCTCTGTCAGATGACACGTATGTAAGCATTCTGTCCGATCACCTGCATCCATTCACGTCCAGTGTGCATTCCGACGGACTTGGGCAATTCCAGCAGGACAACGCGACACCTCAAACGTTCGAAATTGTTACAGAATGTCTCCAGGAATACTCTTCTGAGTTGAAACACTTCCACGCGCCACCAAACTTCCCTGACATGAACATTATTGCGCATATGGGGGATACCTGATGGGATATGTGCTGTTCGTAAGAGATCTCCCCCCGTCGTACTCTTACGAGTTTGTGGACAGCACTGCAGGATTCCAGGTGTCAGTTCCCTCCAGCATCACTTCAGGCATTACTGAAGTTCAACGCCACGTCGAGATGTGGCACTTCTGCGTACTCGCGGGAGTCGGCAGGTGTACCAGTTTCTTTGGCTCTTCAGTGTAAATCATCTGTAAGCTGCCTCTTGAAAGAACAAACATTTCGACAACATTGGTTACGGAAGCAACGACAGTACGAGGTCGTACAATTCACTTAGGTCCTACATAATGCTCTCATAGCTATACAAAACACGATTCCGGCCACTACTGGCACTTGAAACGTCTTAAGGACATTCAACACATGTCATTCGTCGTCAAACAGAACTGTTTAAGCTTCTGGCTTGGCTGAAATCCGCATTTATCTCCAAGCAGACGCGACGTTTCTATGTTTTTCTGCAGCCCTTTTTTTATTTCTGTTGTTTTTTATGCCGTTACTCCTTTGATTAATTGGAACCGAAGTAATCAGAAGTCGACAGCGCTTCCTATGAGGGCTGTCCACATAATCGGCAGATGTGTACGACGCACGGATTGATGCGTTGCTGAACCAGAAAATGGTCCATATATGTGAGCAGCATATGGGCGTTGCTGCACGGCACTTAGAGACACTAAGCTAACAGTTGTGCCTTGGCGTTGACGGCCTCTCGCAACATTTGATGTGAACCTCTTGCTTAGTAAACAACAGTATAGAAAGAAAAATGAACAGGTAATTGTCAATAATGTACAGATGGACAGCAACCTCTTGCCCAAAAACAGTGCAGGCACAAGGAATCACCAAGCTAGTGGAAATTATGTGCTCCATTATCAGAACTCATCATCCAACGAAGCCAAAAAGGACATCAACATTATACGATGACAGGAATACCATTACGGTACGTCTAATTTCTACCGTCAGATGAACTGAATCGCCAAAATCAGTAATCAGTCATTCAGAAGAACGAAAGTGATGAAAAAAATATGCTAGTGACGTGTTGTTGGTTCCTAAAACGACAGAATTTGTGAAAATCGAAGTGGAAAATAGATATAGTTCCTTTATCACTGAGCAAAGGAGGAACAGTCATTGTTGATGGTGGGGCGCATTCTTCCTAAAAAGAGCGCAATGATTTCAAAGTAAACTTGTCTCCTGAAACCGAGGCCGTTTACGAGCCTCAATAATTTAACACCACCAGAAGTTCTGTGGGGCCTGTATCTGACAGAAGAAAGAGCAGCATAGTCACTGCTCT
The DNA here is from genome assembly GCF_021461395.2 of Schistocerca americana. Classification (NCBI taxonomy): domain Eukaryota; kingdom Metazoa; phylum Arthropoda; class Insecta; order Orthoptera; family Acrididae; genus Schistocerca; species Schistocerca americana. Next base: position 203,900,927 of record NC_060125.1, on the reverse strand, counting down.
GAGACGATGGCCAGATCATACGTAGTTTGTGCCACCTCAAAATAATCGGAGGTCACTGTTAAATGATCCGCAAATAATCTCATCGACGTGCTTTGCTTGTAGATGAATGAATTCGATGGCTGAACACCCATTGCATTCGGCACATTGTGTCTGGTTATCATTTATCCCTTGAGCTCGGAATTCGAGCTACCATGTCTAAGCAAATATTACAAAAACCCGTAAATCATGTACCACCTAATAACTGCGGGGAGTATATTTTCTTTTAAACTAAAAGTAAATGTAAAATGTATCTGTCATATTTTATTATACACGAAAAGTAATTCTACTTCAAAAATCTCTCTGTCTTCAGGCCACAAGTGGCCCATCGGGGCCATCCGACCGCCGCGTCATCCTCAGCTAAGGATGCGGATGGTAGGGGCGTGTGGTCAGCACATCGCTCTACCAGTCGTTATGATGATTTTCTTTGACCGGAGCCGCTACTCCTCGGTCGATTAGCTCCTCAGTTGGTATCACGAGGCTGAGTGCATCGCGAAAAATGGCAACAGCGGATGACAGCCCGCATGGTCACCCACCCAAGTGCCGGTCACTCCCGACAGCGCTTTACTTCGGTGATCTGACGAGAACCGGTGTATCCACTGCGGCAAGGCCGTTGCCCGAATTCTATTTCAAAGAGACAGATAAACCACAGAACTTGTGCTCAGTTGAATGGGGATAAGAGAAAAGAGTACACACTGCTGCGAAGAGCTTTGCTCCTCGCTTGGGTTGCAAAATACAATTTTTTCCGATTCGTTTCTATCACAGGCTGAATTCTTTGATATAGTTAATCGTAATTCGCAGTTCACACACGTTCTACTACATTTTTCATAGACAACACGATAAATTTCCTTTAGAAAAGCGGGCATATTCGCTGAAGCAAATCACTTTCAAATATTTTGTATATTTCAAGAAGACGAATTTCTTCAGGAAGTGCTTCTGTATCGACAACACACGTTCTGCAAACGTCTCAAACCAGCTGCGGGGTTTTTTAGGCACACATACCGTACAAAGGTGAAACACTGTACGTGATGACGACCACTAAATAAATTATTAGGGAATAAAATGTACAGGTAGATAGTCTCGTGTGCGGGGCGCCTGTGTGATACAAAGCCGTCCGGGCTATAGGCGAGCAGGGCCTTTGTGAATTTGTGGCGACGCGAGTGTAATTCAGCGACGCCCACGGGCTCTGCCCGGTGTTTCGCGAGCGGCGTAAATATCAGCAGCGTAATGAGTGCGCCTTTCAGCGCTCAAAAGCGGCGACGGAGCAATCAGCTGCGCGGCGACCGCTAAACTGTTTTGATAGGCGCTCGGCGCCCACGCGAGACCGCACCGCGCGCCGCCACAAGCGCCGGCCGCAGGCCCCGCGGTTTCGGCGCCGCGCCGGACAAATGGGCTCGCCGGCGCTAATGACGCGGCCGTCGACGGCTGCGACAAAACCCATTACTCTCCGGCGCGTCGCAGAGATGGGCAGTCGCCGCGCGTTGCGTTTCGCCCGTTTGCGACGAGCGTCCTAAATCACGGTCGGATGGACCGTCGGCGCTGTCCGCGCCAGCGACCGCGCGCCGCAGAAAGGCCCGCGGGGTCCGGCCCGCTTGTTTTCCTTGCCGAGGGCGTCGGCTCCGGAGCTGAGCGGCTTCTGCGCTAAAGCGATTTTCGCCGCGCCTGTGATCGGGTCCCTCCCGTAATTTTGTAGCCAGTGGGAAGGAGTTGTTGGCACAGCCGAGCACCTATTCACCGTAATGGGTGCCGAGGGATTAGAACGGAGTCAGCTCTACCTTCTGGCCTTTCTCGGCAAGGACCACACGGTTTTACGCAGTGCATTTATACAGAGGTTTCAGTAAGAGTGGAAGTTATTGTTTTGCTCATAAACACTGACGTAGATTTCATGAATTTCTCTTGCTTGTCATCTAATGTGAATCCCACATCATCACGGCCTGCTATGCGAATCGCCCGCAGGAGTGGCCGTGCGGTTTTAGGCGCTACAGTCTGGCGCCGCGAGACCGCTACGGTCGCATGTTCGAATCCTGCCTCGGGCATGGATGTGTGTTATGTCCTTAGGTTAGTTAGGTTTACGTAGTTCTACGTTCTAGGGGACTGATGACCACAGCAGCTAAGTCCCATGGTGTTCAGAGCCATTTGAACAATTTTTTGATATGCGTATCCATATCCATCCCACATCAGCGATACCTTATCTACACCATATAATTAACTAAGATTTTCAGGAATTAATGAGGTTGAAACATGCAACCATTTTCGTTATTCCACAATGTTTCTCTTCGACTGGTTGCGAGCAGTCCTCATTCCACACTCCATCAGTCAGTGTAATCTTTATTTGGAGAGCATCGTAAACGTTTCATATTTAATGTCTTCTGCTGACTGTCTCTTTCCTGTGATCTGCTACATCTCAGACATGAGGTTCGTTAACGAAGGGACATTTATTATTTCTAACGAGCACGTGTCTTCTTGTTTCTTGTCATCCGAATTGTTCGAAGGGGCCCACCACAAATTCTTCACCTGCTCTAAAAAAAAAAAAAAAAAAAAAAATGCTTTTACCACTATGGGACTTAACTTCTGAGGTCATCTGTCCCCTTGAACTTAGAGCTACTTAAACCTAACTAATCTCAGGACATCACACACATCCATGCCCGAGGCACGATTCGAACCTGCGACCGTAGCGGTCGCGCGGTTCCAGACTGCAGCTCCTAGATCCGCTCGGTCTCCCTGGCCGGCCTTCTCCTGCTCTAACTTCTTCATCTCGCACTAGTATTATTTCAATATTTGCATCCTACGTCCTCAATTATTTTCTGGATGATACAAATCTTTGTCTTCTCCTACAATTTTTAGCTTCGGCAGGTGCCTCTAGTGTCAAGGAAGTAATTCCCTAATATCATATCACGTGTCAGAATGTCATGACCTTTCTTCTAGTCAAAGCTTTCCACATATGTCTATCATCGCCGATTCTGCGGGAACTTCGTCTTTCCGTATCTTATCAGCCAAGCTGATTTTCAGCACCCTTCTTGTTATGACTTTCCTTGCACACGGTGTGGTTCTTCAGTGGGTACAGGAGCACCTAATACCAAATAGTAAAAATAATATATAGCTTTGTTGCTGTAGTTGCAGCGTCAGATGTTAACAGTACCTTAGAATTTTGGAAAGTATACCGATACACAACATTTATAAATCTGTCACTCTTCAGTACAATGTCTATGCAGAAGATGTCGGGCCCTGGGCACTAAAAAGGCCTGTAAATGTTATTCAACCGGTAAACACACATAAAGGGCCCAGTTCATGCAAGTTCGAACTTAAGTACCAAGGCTACTGGAGCTCCGTAGAGTGGATGCTTGCATCTCATTGGCAGCGCCGTAATAGTCCGTGGCAGCCCCCTCGTGCCACCGTGGCGGCTTCAGGAAACGCCGCAACGTCACTGGCGGCGAACGTATTTGAAAGTGTGACGACGAGGTAGCGGTAGATACTGCACTTCTATAGCATCACATTTCAAACACTTCGACTTTCTTCACAGCTCAATCCATGTTTCACCTCCATACAACGCTCCGCCGGCCGCTGTGGCCGAGCGGTTCTAGGCGCTTCTCTCTGGAACCGTGCGACTGCTACAGTCGCAGGTTCGAATCCTGCCTCGGGCATGGATGTGTGTGATGTCCTTAGGTTAGTTAGGTTTAAGTAGTTCTGAGTTCTAGGGGACTGATGACCTCAGATGTTGAGTCCCATAGTGCTCAGAGCCATTTGAACCATACAATGCTCCAGGCCTACATCCTCAGAAACGTATTGTTAGAGCTGAGACCGATGCTTGATAATCAGCAACTTCCTTTGCCCAGGGATGCCAAACCTTGCCAGCGCTAATCTCCTCTTCACGATCATCTCGCTTCCACTTCATATGTTATTTTCCTTCCAAGGTAACAGAGTACCTTCACTTTTTCAACTTCGTTGTTCCGAAATTTATCACTAATATCATTTTCATGCCGCCATTATCGATAGCAGTGTCGTCAGCCAATCATATCGTTGACATTATGTCACCCTCTATTTTAATCCCTCTCTGAATCTGTCTTTTATTGTTGTCATTGCTTCTTTGATGAACAGGCTGAGGTTTGGGGCAAGACAGTACCCTCCTCTTACACCATTTCAAGCCGAGCAATTCGCTTTTGGGCCTCTGAGCCTCCCTTCGTTTTATGATTTCTTGGTCATTATTTCTTTCTTGAGTCTTAAGTCTTCTAACTTATTTGATGCGGCCCGCCAAGGATTCCTCTCCTGAGCCAACCTTCTCATCTCACAATAGCAGCTGCTGCCTAGCTGGATGTATTCCAGTCTCTGTCTTCCTCTACAATCTATACCCGCTGCAGCCTCTTCTAGTAACACGGGAGTCATTCCCTGATAATTTAATAGATGTCCTACCAAATAATTGGCTCTGAGCACTATGGGACTTAACATCTGAGGTCATCAATCCCCTAGAACTTAGAACTACTTAAAACTAACTAACCTAAAGACATCACACACATCCGTGCCTGAGGTAGGATTCGAACCTGCGACCGTAGCGGTCGCTCGGTTCCAGACTGAAGCTCCTAGAACCGCTCGGTCACACCGGCCGGCGATGTCCTACTATTCCTTAACACATCATTTCACCCAATTTTCAGTATCCTTCCGTAGCACCAATTCTCAAATGGTCCTCTTCTCATCTTTTCCTGGTTTCTTACTGCCCACGTTTCACCACCATACGATGTTCTGTTCCAAAGGTACACTCTGAGAAATTTCTTCCTAAAATTAAGGCCTCTATTTAATACTAGTAGTCCACTCTTCGCCAGGAATGCCGTTATTGCTAGTGCCTGTCTGCTTTTTATGTATTCCTTGCTTCCACCTTCATGAGTTGTTTTGCTGTCAACAGAAATTCGCAACATCGTCTGCTTCGTGATCCCGTATTCTGATGATAAGTTTCTCGCCGTTCTCACTTCCGCTACTTCCCATTACTTTTGTCTTTATTCGATTTGCTCTCCCTCCATATTGTGTACTCATTTGGACTGTTCATTCCATTCAACACGTCCTCTAATTATATTTCACCTTTACTCAGGACTTCAATGTCACTAGTGGATCTTATAATTGATATCTTTTCACTCTCAATTTTAATACCAATTTTGAACTTTTTTTTTTTATTTCTATAACTGCTTTTTCGGTGTATAGATTAAACAGTAGGGCCGAATGACTACAACGCTCTCTGACGCCCTCTTTAATTCTAGCACTTCCTTCTTGGTCTTACCACATCTATGTACTTGTAGGTTACCCTTCTTTCCCTAATACCTACTCCAATTTTTCTCAGAATTTCAGACATCTTGAGCCATTTTACACTGTCGAAAGTTTTCTCCAGGTCGACAAATCGTATTAGCGTGCCTTGAATTTTCTTCAGTCTTGCTTCCACTGTCAACCGAAATGTCACTACTGTCTCTCTGGTGTCTTTACCTTTCCTAAACACAAACTTATCGTCGTCTAACGGAAGCTCAGTTTTTATTTCATTTTTCTGCATAATATTGTTGTCAGTCACTTGTGTGCGAACCAAGTTAAGTAAATTGTCCAATAATTCTCGCCCTTTTGGACTCTCGGCCTTTTTCGGACCTGTGTGGTTGATATTTTTCCCGACATTCTACTACTATATCGCCAGTCCCGTATATTCTTCACATTAGCGTGAATAGTCCTCTTTCCCTATAGTTCACACCTATTTTATGTGAATTCTGAACGTCTTGCACGACTTTATACTACTGAACACATTCTCAAGGTCGAGAAACCCCAGGAAAGATTTTCGATTTTTACTCAATGTTGAATCCATTATCAAGCTCAACGTCTAACCTGGGAATTTAGTACATGTGCCTTTTCTAATGCCCCTTACGGAATATATAAAGGGCTGCTGCATGGCATAAATTTAACTTGGCGACACATACCGTGTCGAATTATGCGATGGGAGCGAGTTTTACCACTTGAAATCACTAATCTCTTGCTAGCTGTCCAGAGCACGCCCTTATAAAGAAGCGTTACCTATTCAGGCCTCTGATTTAATAGTTCTGAGAGCAGAGATTCTAAAACTGTCTGACACGAAGGAGAGGCTTCAGTCCTTGGAAGTGAATGGTGGTACACATTCCACAAGAGCAGCTCTTATATTAAATGAAATGCTTAATTGCATCGATATTGCTTTTTTTGTAAAAATACGATGCCAATAGCCAAATAGCATATAGAACTTGTATGGATCCTGATAACATTCACGGTGAGTGCACTCAGTCCACCGAGCGAGATGGCGCAGTGGTTATCACACTAGACTTGCATTCGGGAGGACTACTTTTTAAACCCACATTCGGCCAATCAGATTTAGGTTTTCCATCATTTCCCTAAATCGCTCCGACCGAGCCAGGTGGCGCAGTGGTTAGACACTGGGCTCGCATTCGGGGGACAACGGTTCAACCCCGCGTCCGGCCATCCTGATTTAGGTTTTCCGTGATTTCCCTAAATCGCTCCAGGCAAATGCCGGGGTGGTTCCTTTGAAAGGGCACGGCCGAGTTCCTTCCCCGTCCTTCCCTAATCCAAAGAGACCGATGACCTCGTGTCCTTCCCCAAAGAAACCTACCCAACCTCCTAAATCGCTCAAGGCAAATGCCTGGATTGTATCTTTGAAAGGGCATGGCCAACTTCTTTCCCAGTCTTTGTCACAATCCGAGCTCGTGTTAAGTCTCTGATGACCTCGATGTCGATGGGATGTCAAACCCAATATTCCTCCCTTTCTTGTAATCAACAGACCCACGACAGTCCAGTATCTTCGGTGAATTGCCCAAGTACATAAGACACAAGAGTAGTAGGGCAAAGACAGCATCCCTCTACCTTGCATTGTTGCCAAATTTATTCAAGATGGCGGATCCAAGATGGCTGCAACAGCTGTGGCCATACTTCAGTGACATCATGGCAGTAAGTTCAAATTTTGGCTAGAAATTTGGTCAGTTGGGCTACCTCCCCTAACATAATCCCCCTCCCAAGCTCCCCTCCCCTCAATTTCCCATTTGGAAATTGGTTGGAAAGGGCTCAGTCTGTGCTGGGCTGCCAGATAGGATAAACGTAAGTCATTACTTTGTATGCATTGTTTATTTAAACAACTTGAGTTGTCATAGACAGTAGCTATGTCCAGCGTGTTCACCATGAGACATGGAATCCAACTGACCTAGTTCGTAACACCACCACCAGAGGATACTGTCGGCCCTCCCCCTTTCCCCATCGACGAAATCCAAGTTGGTGGTCTGGGAAAAAAGGTGGAAATAGGACTCAGTCTGTATATAGCTGCTGGAATGGAGGGTTGGACATAATTGTTTACTGTGGCTAGAAGATGAGAAGTATGTGCTAGAGAAGCACGAGTTTAATGGGTGTAATAGTGGTAACCATGCATCTGAGGACTGTGCCAATAGCAATGATGTTCGGTGAAGGTGACTACGCTTCATCAAATAATGAATAAGAAGCAGGATGGGGCTACATCACATTTCACAACTCATGCTAATAAATATGTGTGATGTAACTGTACATTATTTGATAAAAGTTCAGTCTGCTGAAGGGAAGAGCTCTGCTGGAAAAGAGGCAATGCTACAGGTTCATAGCATGCCACACAGTAGCCACAGGAGTGGTCACATACTACCTGCAGTCATTCTCATTCCCATCTCTCGTGCAGTTCATTGACCATGAACTGCTTCACGAGTTATTACATCTGGTGTTCAAGCAATGTGTGAAATTCTGTAATATATATAATTTGATGATGACTGCACAAAGAGAGTGTGAGAGATTTGCAGATACATAAGAATATTTTAAAAAATCGTTCATTTTGTCCCGTTAAATATCACCGATGCACTTGAACAAGAACACTAAAAATAGGATTACGACACTTTTGTGAAACCGTCCCTGAGACACTTAGCAAGCCATTGTGGGAGAGACGATTGTCTTTGAGCACAAGCTGCTTCAGGAGTTACTAAATCCAATTGAATATATCTCTAAATACACCTTCAAAAAGATCGCTTCACAAAAGTCTGCGTCAGCTTTCTGATGTGTACTGCCACATTCTAAAAAGCCATCACAGGACACTTGTGAAACTAAACCTGAGACACTTCACACGCTTTTGTAGGAAACATGTTTCGCCACCACTTCACACGTTTTTGTAGGAAACAGATCCCAAAAGCGATATGAGCTGCAATATCTAATTTTATATTTCGAAAAGACGATATTTCGAAGGCGAAATAAATATCGCTGTAACTCCAACCAGAACGCTCACCGCTTTTTGATTTTAGTTGCATCTTTAAAGCACTAATACAACAGTTGCTGTGGTGTTCATCACTTTTCTGAAACAGTGAGTGCGCTTATTTTATATTTGCTGCTGCTGGCATCAGCGATCTGTTTACCTCACTTCCTCTAAGCACAGACAGGAAAATCAGAACGATTTCGCAAACACAGTTCTAAGCATGGCCCTACGAGAAAAATGGCTGGAATTTTTGGTCAATTTTCAATGTTCCTAGGAGTGTTGGGCTGTAGATGCTCCTACGCCCCGTACGAAGAGCTCTCTGACGGAATGGGGCTTCTTGTGAATGGAGCATTGTGATAGGTTCTTACTGAATTCACCATCCAAAGTGCTGTTGATGCTGGGGTGGGAGCACTGTCCTCCATTTTCAGCAGACAGACAAATTACGAGACTTTCAGTAGCAAAATTATTTTTTGCAGGTCGAAAACAAAAAACATACGGCAGTCATGCTGCACTGACAGTTTGAAACGTCTTAGTTACATTCGTTTCATACACTTTAACACGTATTTCACGCTATCACACTCAAGTATCTGTAACTTAGCTTTGTACTAGCCCGCCCAGCTACCCGTGTGGTCTAACTTGCTTCCTGAGCGACAATGCGTGCCAGTCCCCGGCACGAATCCACCCGACGGGTTAGTGTCTAGGTCCGGTGCGCCGGCCAGTCTGTGGATGGTTTTTAAGGCGGTTTTCCTTCTACCTCGCCGAATGCGGACTGGTTCCCCTGATTCCACCTCAGTTACACTATGTCGGCGATTGCTGCGAAACACTGTCTCCACGTACGCGTACACCATAATTAATCTACCAGTTAAACATTTGGGGTTCACTCGTCTGGTATGAGACGTTTCTGGGAGTTCCACTGGGGACCGAGCTGCTCAATTAATCTGGATTTGGTGTGTGGTGGTGGTGGGTTGAGTGGACGGATGTGGTCTGTTGTGGGGTTGTGATCCACTGAGAGCTACGTCGGAATGGAGCCACTCCGTCGTTTCCAGGTCCCCAGTTTAACACACTATAGTTTGTCCCCTATGTGGGACACAATTACATTGAAGTATTAGTTTTTCCAGTAACCATCAGATCGTATGTAAGTTACATTAATTTTGTGCTTTCAAATTTCCTTCCTTTTTTTATCATCTGAATGACTGACTGAGTGTATACGTTGAATTTGACTTACATATAGTTGCAGTACAGTATCTGTCTGTCTGCTGTGGCAGCAAAAGCAGAGCTAACGTAGTTTATTTTGCCAAGGCAAACAGATCTGTACCCATTCAGCAGTCATTCGACTGCACTTAAGTTGGTGGCGGAAAGGAACACTCTGATCCCTTCCGGCAACCTGTGGGAGTTCGTTGAAGAGAGAGCGTGCTCCTGGCACTCTGGACTCGACCGTGGGTGAGTCAAAAAAAAAAGGTTCAAATGGCTCTGAGCTCTAACGGACTTAACATCTAAGGTTATCAGTCACCTAGAGCTTAGAACTACTTAAACATAACTAACCTAAGGACAGCACACACATCCATGTCCGAGGCAGGATTCACCAACCTGCGAGCGTAGCGGTCGCGTGGTTCCAGACTGTAAGCGCCTAGAACCGCTCGGCGGGTGAGTGAAGATGGTAGTCTTAAGAGCGACCTGTCGTTGGTGAGTATTTTAATATGTGATGATGTAGCTATTCTGGTGTACACATTTGATTTACAAGTTTATTTCAAAGTTCGTTAGTCGAACCCTTACGTTTTTCAGAGTGTAGTCGGAGGTACATATACTTTATTTAGTATGTTTTTCCAGTCTTTGCTTTGTGTGATCTGGAACCTGGTTTCGGAAGTTCCTTACTCCAGCACGGTTTAAAATTCATTTGCCGGAATTATCTTTTAACTGGATTGTGTGTGTAACCTTTTCATGTGTGTGTGCGTGTTGTATTTCTTCCATTTCTCATTTCGTTTCAGTTTTCAGATTTTGTAACTTGTTTCATACCACGTGATTGTGATTTCACTGTGTGTAATTTCAATACCATCTTTAATACGCTATATTCTTCCTTCCGTGTGATATTTCATCGCAGTTTGTGTCAATGCTATTTACATTTGTGTCCTTGAATTTTCCACGAGCCTTAACAATTCTGCTTTGTTCATGAATATTCATGGCATTTGCGAATATTTCACGTGGGCGTAGCTTAGTTTGATGAGCAAGGTAATGTAGATAAAACTCTTGTCAGATTGTAGAGCTTGTTTCATACCACGTGATTGTGATTTCACTGTGTGTAATTTCAGTGCCATCTGTAATACGCTATATTCTGCCTTCCGTGTGATATTTCATTGCAGTTTGTGTCTATGCGATTTACATTTGTGTTCTTGAATTTTCCACGAGCCTTAACAATTCTGCTTTGTTCATGAATATTCATGGCTTTTGCGAATATTTCACGCCGTCGTAGCTTAGTTTGATGAGCAAGGTATTGTAGATAAAATTCTTGTCGGAAAGTGTACCATAGTACCCTTATCCACAACAATTCAATCGAAACGAAAGGGATGAACCTCAGAGCCTCTGACTACTGTGTTGGGCAAATTACTTCTCCATTTCGATTCTTATGTGTGAATTGCGTATGTTTGTGTGGACTTTTCCCATGCGGGCCGAAGGTCTACTTTTTATTTATCTCTGTCATATACCACAACATCCAAAATAATTGTAGTGTAAGTGAGATAATAAAGTGCGTAACAGGAAGCGACAGATGATAATTTTGAATTATTTTTTGAATTTTTATTATGATGTTCGTATTGTATTGCATGTAACTGGGGACCTAGAAACAACTGAGACGCCTCGTGCCCACCATACATGGTAGTGGTTCACAACCCCACAACAGGCTGCAGCAGTCCACTCACCACACCGCCACCCCACACTGAACAGCGGGTTATTGGGCGGTTCGGCCCGCAGTGGACCCGACCCTCCCCCACCACCCCCCACCCCCACCCCCACCACAGGATCATCTCACACCAGACGAGTGTAACACCAATGTTTGCGTGGTAGAGTAAATATGGTGTACGCGTACGTGGAGACAGTATCTGCGCAGCAATCGCCGATATAGTGTAACTGAGGCGGAATAAGGGGAAGCAGCCCGCATTCGCCGAGACAGATGGAAAATCGCCTTAAAAACCATCCACAGACTGGCCGGCATATCGGAGCTCGACACTAATCCGCCGGGCGGATTCTCAACGGGGACTTGCACGCTTGCCGCGTGGGAAGCAGTGCATTGGACCGCACAGGGCGGGCATGACGTTTTATTTTTATAAACTAACTAAGATGACTGTTCCTCAAACAAACCCATGCACTTTAGTAAGATTATTTTCAATAAATCCCATGTGGCGTTTCTGAAGAGCAAAAGACAGGCCTTATATCATTAGACTTTCATCGTATTATTTCTTTTGTTGAGTCTTAACCTCCTGCTCGCTCGGAATAATCTAATTTGATTATTCCTATATGCCCATTCCATATAGTCAATTGCATCTTTTTATTATTGTTAACATATTAGTTATGCTTACAATTTCAGTAATTAATTCAGTTATTATATTAAATTTTCCCTATTTTAATTGAACTGGGAGGCGACCCAGAAAAAGTTTGTGACACAAGAAACTTACGATAAACAGCGAAGTTTCACACTGGATAACTTCCCACAGCTTCTGTTTGAAAATCACTCTCCATATGGTTACCCTACATGCGAACATAACAGGAACTGTAGAGTAATAGTCAGGAGGTAGGATATATTAATGCAAATTTCTCTTTATCTCTGGAACAACTTACGCGTTGTTTCGTGAGGATTTCTTCTCAAGATTTTACAGCTTTGCTCTTCCCTCGGGATTTCATTATTCTGTGTGGTGTACTACAGTTATTTTGGGTGTTGTGGTACATGACAGAGATAAATATTACGTAAAGATGAGAAGTCTTTTGTTTTATTGTGCTTGGGTGGATATTACGTATGTCGATTCTATACGTCAGGTTCTGTGTGATAACTTGTATTTAGGCTGCGTGTGGTTCTTACATCCAGGATGTTTGTTGTGGAAAGTAAACTATTGTTTATTAGTCATCTGTGACTTTAGACTTTTGATAGTGAAATTTCTTACAGAAGTTGGCTTCACTTATGTTGACTCGCACCCGATCCAAAAGCAATAACACGCGCGAAGACATAGACATGATGGAACAGAGTAATCGTTCAGCTGCGGAGGCCGAACAAACGGGCAGTATAGTAGAAAGGATTCCGTACTTCTCTGATGTAGTGCAGGGGAATAAACAGAATTCAACAACAATACGTGTGTAAGTTCTGAAAACGAAGAGACACCATTCACTTTCGCGTCGGAATGTACAGGAAAGTCCTTAAGTAGGAGTAATGTTAGTGCAACTGAGGCCCCAATCAACCATGTAGTAAACTATCAATTCGATATAAGAGAGACAGTAAGAATATTATCTGTGGAGAAACGTAAGGCATTAGAAGAAAGTAACAAATAATTATCTGTGGAGAATCTTAAGGCTTTACAAGAAAGTAGTAAAAAATTATCTGAGGAGAATTTTAAGGTGCCAGAAGAAAGTAATAAAAATTATCTGAGAAAATGTTTGAGGGCATAGATCAGAAACTGGCGGGTCTCGCAGTAAAGATGAAAAACGATATAGTTGCGGAATGTAAGGAACAGATCCGATTTCTCGACCAGTGTATTTGGGCTTTGTAAGAGGGTTACTTACAGGCTAACGAACAACTGAAGCTGCAGGAAGAGCGTCTTATGCGGGACTTCCATGCGCTGGCTGTGTCGTGTAAGCACGAAAATGCGGAGCTGCTGACGGTTGTGGAAACGTCCAGAGGCACAGGTACCGGAGCGCATCAGCGGCTTGGTGGACGCTAACAGCAAAGCGATCCGGGTATTTGGAGCCGAGGTCGCAAGCATGGAGAGAAAGTCAGGGAATTTGTTCAGTAGCAACAATTACGACAAGAAGGCACCGAACAGCGTAGTTGAAACGGTAGAGTGAACATCTCCACTCAAAACTCAACGCGGCCAGTGAGATGCAAATATACAACATAGGGACTTACGACATAACTGTGTGAGCGGCTAGCGCACTTAGAGGACCTTAAGTACAGCGCAGAGGCCAACGCCGGTGTCTGTAAATACAGACGGGAGAGTACAGATCTGGATTCTGGACACTGCGCTGATTCAGAAGAGGATAGGGGAGAAAGAAAGCGAAATGGGAGAGATCACGAGCTATCTCCATAAGAGGAAATGCACGGATTTGATTATAAACATTCCCTCTCGCTGAGAAAGTTCGACGTGTTCCGAAACGCTCCAAACGAGATACATCCCAGGGCTTGGTTACAACAGTTCCAATTTCCCTTTCCTCCTCCCTGGCCAGAATCGCACAAGTTTGATTACATGTGTCGGTGCCTCGAGAGTGCGCCAGCTACACACATGATGTCGGCAGCAGGTGACTGCGGACTGAGTCAAGGCTTTCCAACATACTTTTCTACAGGCTTACTGATGTGAAGGTGGCCATGAGAGCTTTAAACATGTTATTATTATGATGCCGAAATTGCATCATTCGGACTTTTCAAGCCTGGCTCAGTTATTATAAGATACGCTGTACAAAAATCAGTTCTTGTGAGATACATACCGGCAGAACTAATTCTCATTTTCATTATGAAGTTACCAATGAACTTGCGCCACATCATTATTGCAGGAAGGTATAAGGACGACACAGAGGGATCTAGAATCACGCTACAGGAGCTTCGAAACGATGCAGATGATGGTATATAGCGGATCATATTCGCATGGACAGAGGCGTCGCGACCGTAGTCACAGCCGCTGCCGAAACGAGAGACTGGACCACACGCGGAAGCGAGACCGACATGAGAATGAAACATATCAGACGTATTAGATGTTGCTGAGATATGGGTGAATTCCTAATGGATCAAAATGCTTAGGTCATCGGTCCCTAGACTTACACACTACTTAAACTAGCTTTTGCTAAGAACAACACACACTCATGCCCGAGGGAGGACTGGAACCTACGGCGGGAGGTGCCGCGCAGTCGCTGACATGACGCCTCAAACCGCGCGGCCTCTCCGCGCGGCAGTTATATCAGAGCTGGCGTAATAATAACAGGCATCTGAACGATTATTCTGTTGCCTAGTGTCAATGTTTTCGCGCCTATTACTGCTTTCGGATCGGGTACGAGTTATCATAAGCGAAACCCACAACCGCTACATATCACTGTCAAAACTCTACAGCCACAGAAGTCTACAAAATAATAGAATCCTGTCTTGCAACACAAGGAGAGAGAATATAAGTATAACAAGCAGTCTAAATAGAAGTATCACACAGAACGTGACACACGAAATCGACAGACACAATATACACCCACACACAACAAAACAAGAGTTCCCAACCTTACAAAATATACATATACACGTCAAAGAATAATGGAACTCCGAGTTAATAACAAAGATGTAAAATCATGAGAAGAAATCGTCTTGGAAGAACACGTAAGTAGGTCGAGGGTTAAAGAAAAATTTGAAATTAATTCATCCAACCTACTGACTGTTTATGTACAGCTTCAGTTATGTACGCAGGCAGGATCTCCACATGAATGGGTACTAATGGGTAAAGGGTTATACGGAGAATCATTTGCAGATTGAAACTGGTGAAAGTTAGCCAGTGTGAAACTCTGCAGTCCACTGTAAGTTTCCTGTGCCACAAAATTATTCTGGGTCGTAACCCCCTTATATTACAACTGGGAAAATTTAATATAGGAAATGAATTAATGACAGAATTGGTAATTTTAACTTAATATTAATTAAAAGATTCAAGTGAATATAAGAAATATGCATATGAGAACAATTTAAGTGCAACCGTCAAATCAAATAATTCAGAGCAAGCAGGGACGTAAGTCTCAAAAAAGAATAATACAGTCTGACAAAGCCTACAAATTTAGGGCCAACGTTTTGTTCTTAAGAAACGCCAGGAGAAATGCTTTGAAAATAGTCTTCTAGAAGGGGTTGGGTTTGTCTGAGAAACAGTCATCACAATTTAACATAGTGTATTAAAATGAAAAATTCTCAAGTAATTCCAAACTATGATCTGTCGTTGCCTGTTATATACTTTATTAACTCACTTATGTTATTATTATATTGAATGCTGTGCTACACCGCGGTGAATAATGAAAAAAAATCTTCGGCACGCATGGGAAAAATTCACGCAAAGTTACACCATTTTGTCATAAGAACCGATATATAATGTATTTGGCCCATCACAGTAAGTCATATGCTCAGAGGTTTATCCCTATGGCTGTAATTGAATTGTTGTGAATAGGAATGCTATGGAACGCTTTCCGACGAAGAAATTTATCAGCATCACCATGCACATGGAACTAAGCGTGGAACATCCTCAAATGACGTGATTATTCTTGAAAAAAGCAGAATTATTAAGACGCGTGGAAAATTGATGAAAGCAAATGTAATTCGAATTGTCACATATAGCAACAAATTATCGCGCAGAATTAAGAATAAAGATTATTAAAGTTGGTACTGAAATGACACACGGTGAAATCACAACCACGTGGTATGAAACAAAACTACACAATCTGAAAACTGAAACCAAATTAAAAGCAGAAGAAATAAAACATACACACACACACACACACACACACACACACACACACACACACACACACACACGAGAAAAGATAACACGTCCATTCTAGTTTAAAGAGAAGTCGGGCAACTAAATTTTAACCTCTACCGGAGTAACGAACTTCTTACACCACGTGTTCAGGTTACACAAAGCGAGAACCGAGAAACTTACTAAATATAGAATATATAAGAAAAAATACAAGGATTAGACTGCCAAACTTCAAAACTGACCAGCAAATCAAACTTGTACATCAGAATAGCTACACAACAGCACACATTACCACACTTGGCAACTACAAGTCGCATTTAAGACCACCATCTTCACTCACCCTAGGTCCCTTCCAGCGTGCCTACAACGAACTTTCCCCAGATAATCGGAAGGGGCCAGAGGGTTCTTTTCGCCACCAACTGATCTACCGTCGAGTGACTACCGCAAGGGTACAAATCTCTTCGCCTTGACCGAGAAAGCAACGTTGGCTACACTGTTGCCACTACAGCAGACCGCCAGATGCTGCAGTGGAATTATATGTAAGAAATATTCAACATACGCACTCACTCAGTCAATTATACAGATGATAAGGAGAGAAAAGAAATTTGGGAGCACGAAATGTAGGTAATATACGTAGGGGTGTATGGCTACTGGAGAAACTGATACATCCATGTAGTTGTGTATCACTGACCGGGGACAAATCTAAATTACAAATAACTGAGCATGACAGTAGTAAATAGAAATTAAATAGTATAGAAAAAAAACTAACAGAGTCATATCAACGTAAACCCTGCAAAAGTGCTCTACAGATCATAAAATACCGAAACCAGCGCCAATGACACTTCCTCAGTTACACTGCTCTGCTACAGTCTAGGAAAGCATGAACAATTTTTCAGCGAGGAACAGATCTCTATCTAGGCTACACCATCACGTAACATATCTATGTTTTAAACACTCAATTTGCATCCTGCACCCTACAAAAACATCACTTCTGCATCCTGCATACAGCTGTCGGCCACCAGACAGCCGTACCCATACCATGACGACCCACAGCTCCCAGACAAACCGTAAGCACCTGCACTGTATATAGGCCTCACAGCACTAGGTATTTCCCGAGAGGTCGATCGGTCATACACCACGGCCAACGGTCACGAGTCAACTGCCCCTAATCATGCTTGCCTGACTCGCGATCAGAGCGCCCTCAGAGGACCGCTGTCAGTCTCTTAACTTGTGCACAAGGACTTGCTTGGTTCCCTGCGGCACGTAGCCTTTACTGTTCCACGCTCTGACCTGCTTGCTTGTTTGCTTGCTGCCATGATTTCTACATACATCTACAGACTCTGGGATTACAAAACGTATGTAGGAATATTTTCATAAGGTACGCAAGAATATTACCTCATCTAAACGATAGTTCCCGATATCAAGCTCATAGCAGATGCTGCCGATCGCTTACACATTATAATTTCGAAGATGAAGAGTGGACATTATCTCTAGAAACCCGAAACTTAAACGAGGTGCAGCGATGTGAAACGTGCTACAAACCCCTGGGTAACTTTTCGTGAAAACTCGAAAAAATAGGAGAACGAGTAGTTCAACTCATATTTCTTTAACAAATTACGATGTCAGTGATATAAAAGATTCGAAATCATCCTTCTACTTTGAAAAGTCATATAAGATGCTTCTTAAGTCTAGGGAACCAGCAAACGTCTTTTCCACCTATCGTTCGCCATTTACATGCACATAACACGCACGACCATCGACGTTCTCTCAACCAAATAAAGATGGGGAATATGCAACAACAGTCAACCGGACAATTTACATGAGAGGGAATAAATGTCCAGCACAAACAGACATCCATGTTAAATCTTCTCAAAGTTACAAGGAGAACACCCTCAATCACGAAAGCTGTCCAGCACACACTGAGTTACAGACTTAGACCAGCTGCATTCTTGTACCCCAGCCGACCTACGCAATTCGAACGGCTCCCGCCATATGGCAGTTCCAGTCCAATTTTTCACGATTATTGATGGCAATGATATAACAGATTCCAAATCATTCTTATAAAGTCAGCTAAGGTGTTTCTCATGTTTAGAGAACCAGCAAACATCTCTTCCAACTGTCTTTCACCATCTAGATGGTCACAACACACACCAGAATCGTTATTCTCTCAAACCAATGACAGGAAACATGTGGCAGCAGCCTACAATTTACATGACGGGGAATAATTTTCCAGAGCAAACCCAAGTCCCATATTGAATCTTCTCAAATTTCCACTCAGAACACACAAAATCACGAAGGCTGCTCAACGCATACTGAGTGTTAATTCGTTATTCAGCGACATAAAGGGGGACATACTTAAGTCAGCTGCTTTCCTTACTCCAGACCCTCTAGATCGGACGGCTCACGCCATAATGCAGAAACGTCAGTTGTCGACACCACAGGCCATTGCCGCCACGTGCCTCACAGTCCAGGCAGAAGCGTCCAGGAAACCAGTCACATACATTTTATCATTGTACTTACAATAAAATATCTCGATTGCAGACTTAATATGATGACATTCCACACTGAGCGAAATATCGTAAAATACCCCCTCTTGGCAACGAAGACTCTGGAAATATCAAAATCTGTAGCATTCTTATAACTGGGTATAATATTCTATGCAAAAATTCTTTCATTTCATCCTACGGCTGTCGTAGTTTTTCTCATCAAATCCATATCTTTCTTACGATAGGGCCAATCCGTCTCTTTTCACTTGTCGGGACACTGACCACAGTTAACATATACTATCACAGTGAATCTATCACACATCCAACACTACTAAGCATAATATTTCGCCAAAAACGGAATGCTGGTGATACCAAACAATACCAAGCATATATCTGCAATGGGTGGATATGTCTCATTTCTTATTCTTTTGAGTGGTACCAGTGTGTCTTAGGAAGAGAGACATAATCGTGTTATAAGCGTGGAATGGATTGCATGTGTGACCCTGTGGTGACATACAGCACTATCTACATGCAATTATTAACAAGAAATCTCCCAGTCATCAGAAGACTTTTAACTCATGTGTGATGATGAAACACATCCATCCTGTTGTGGCACTTTCGTCTAGATGAATGAAAATTAATCCTATGTACTCCATTCCTCTGTTGGATGTTGGCCATAAAATCGAGTCTTCAGTTTCATAAATGCGGTGAATCAAAGTTAGCAACAGATGTTTGTGAGGCACTGCAATCACCGCATATACATCTACTTGACAGATGTCCTGTTTATGGAGTTAGTGGCAGTATGGAGTGTATTTCACATGTCAAACACTGGTGCTATGCATTTGTTTCTTTCCTTGAAAGAGGCGTTCTCCGTTACCAATAATCATTTTGTAAGAGTGATGCCGGCATAGTGATCGGATGTGAACTGTGGGTGCTGTACACCTCTGGAAAGCTATATTGTCCATGTATCACAAAGAATCGATGTTTTAAGGAAGTAGTGTTTTTCATTTTACAGTTTGTCACCATAGTTTATTGTAGAGAAGCCTGCAAGGAGGATGTACATCTTGTGCTACAAGTGTATTTCTTATATTGGAGTAGTAAGCATTGTATTGCAGATACCTAATGTGTTAGAAACCCCACCTCTCTAATATTATAGAGTGTCTTTAGTGCAGAACTGTGTAGCTGTACAATGCTTGTGTTTATGTTCTCTCTTACCAGTATCTTCTCGGTGCTCCGTCCAGACATTAAAACAATATTTTAAAATCGATAGCACAGTTGATTTCGTAAAATGCTTCAAACTCCATTCGTCAGGAGCTCTATCCTGCATAAAAACCACACGTTTCTTCTTAACCATCTTTTTATAATCTCAGCACTTTGATATCTACTGCTTTACACCAATAAGGGATGCTAACCTCATCAACATGTGCACCCTAGAGAGATTTTGTGCACTTGGATGGGTGCTGTGCGTAATATTGGTGTGGAACTGTAGTTGTAGACTCGGCTCGCTCTGTTCCTTCACGATATGAGGAATCTAGTGGTCTACTCTTGGCCAGCTGCACATTAAATCGGTGAAAGAGTCGCTGGGAGGACTGGTCAAACCCAATGCGAGGAGATCTTTCGATCCCTATCTTAAGAATGTGAGAATGATCTGTGACTACCATTCTCACATGGAAAAATGAGCGACAATAAACGTATATTATGCACTATGATGGAAGTGCTAAAAATATGTAGAGTGCTGTCTGTTATACTTTGGTCCACATACTCGAGAATTAACAATGAATAGAAGTACTGCACCATCATCTATCAACATTCACAATCTGGCATATGGTACAGCACTCACGAAGTAGACGAGGGGTGGTTTTAGTGATGATAGAGAAATTGGGAGGCATACTGCCGTGTCATAGGTCGGTGATCAAGTTATGGGAAGCTGATACAATTGCTAAAACTAATCACAATATCAACTTCGATGATGGTTACGGTATATAGATAGTATCTTTTCCATCCCATCCATCCGCTGGTGCACTATTGATTACCACATAATGGTTGGCTAACATCACTTGTTTGAGGTGGAGGAAGAGTCTTGAAGAAGGAGTAACACTTCCCACGAATGGCCAGCACTGAAACAGTCATCACATACATCACTGAAACATGAGGAATCAGTCCAAATGGAACTCTGAGCCATCTGCTACCCACCACCATGTAAAGTGAGTACAAATATAGAGGTCATCAATCACCTTTGGACAGCTGTTTGGAATCTTCCAGTTTCCTTATGTTGTAACTGTCTTTTATTTCAGTCACCAGGTGTGTGTGTTGTTGGAGAAGCAGAAATATGATTTACACCATGCGACGTCCAGTTTCTTGTGAGAGCCAATGGATCGAAACATGTTAATGTTGGTTTATAACGTGTTTGGCAGTGTACAAACCTGTAGTCATGCACTGCTCAGACGCATTTCAGCAGAAAAAAACAATGTATCCAACAACAAGGAGACAGGGGCCCTCTTCTGCAACTGACAGTTTGTGGAACATGGTCCTCCTACAGTACAGGCAACAATACTATACACTGGTCTGCCCAGGTGAATGAGTGGTTCAATGTCTGTATATTTAGTAGGCTAGCCACATACGCTCGATGACAGCACACAGACAGCACTTGTTTTCGATGTAGATATTGAGCTCTCTGTTGGAAAAAGTTAGCTGAGTTTTTATAGTTTGTAGGTTTTTGGTCTGTTAAATGGTAGGAAATAACGGTCATTGAGAAAGAATGTGTGGGTGACACACGTGAAACCACCCTGAGGGACGCAGATCTCCTGCGCACTTTAGTTCCTGTATGTAGTTTGAAACATACCACAATGCAGTAGTCATTCTCCCAGCTCCCTAAGTGAATGTACTGTCGTTTACACTGCCTCAAGGTGCAGAAGAAAGCTTCGTTTGACGTTAGCCTTACACACTGTACATGGTTGTGGGACCTACGACAACATGTCCCCATTCGACCGAGTGGTCAAAACTCAGTCCTGTCGTATTTATTCAGCTCACCCTGTTTCTCCACAGGTTGCAGAAGGTGGTAGACATAGCGCACCCCATCTTTTTCTGACTTAAATTAGATCAATCTTATGCACAAAGCTGCAGGGAGGGTGGGGTGTGAGACAGGAACTGTTACAAATGGCGTAGTGGCTGTCTAAATCTATGCTGGACTTTGCTGTAGCAGTTAGGTTCGAAATAGGTGACTCGCTTCGAGATATGAGAGTACCACAAGTATAGTTAACCAGTGGCTGTAATCATTAAAAGGCATCTCCCTAGGATCCAATGAGTGTATGTAGTTGAATGGAAAAACTTCATTTCTGATTTTTTATATCATTTATACCAGAAAGCGTAACCCTATAGATCTGAAAAGCCAGTGTATTTTGTACATTTCTTACGATCTCAATCTAACATTGCATTTTTTTAAAGTGGTTCTTTATGTAGCATACCACGTACTGTGCGTGTTCATTCTCAATGAACCGTTACCCACCCTTGCCTATAATCCAGATGATATATCGCAGAATCTCTGACATGGTACTAAGATAGAATGTATTACAAATACTGGAGAAATATCTAACGGTTCGTGAGGGAGTTGCAAATATCAGCTTCATACCACATTTATTGTCTCTATCACTTTCCAACTTTGGTAATTTCATTACTAGCTTACTCTGCCGACAACGTGCCGCCGCACTATCAGATTGTTAATACACACACTGGTGATCACCGTCTACATTCAGTGTCGTGGTATCTGTGTGTGGAAAACTTCATTAGGAGGTAATTCCATACCTTGATTTATAAACTTGTATATTTTTTAACATGGATATCGTTAACGGTACTTTCTTAGCACCTGTAGAACCAAGATCGTCTGAGACAGTAACATATCCGTTGGTATCGTGGTTTTTTAATAACTGCTCGCTTATAAGACAATTACATCTCTCTTTCTAAGACACACTGTTACCACTCGCAAGAAAAACAAAACAGACAAATCCATCCATAGCCGATCTTCGCTCAGTGTAGTTTGGTATCGCCAGAATTCAGTTATTGGCGAATTATTGTAATTAGTAGAAAGGGGCGCATGACAAATTAGCTGTTATCGGGGGGCTTGTTATGAATGTGTACTGTGGTCAGTGTTACGACAAGTGCAAAGAAAATGGCTTCATCCTGTCGTTAGGAAGGCATGGAATTGGGTTAGAAAACTGCAATAAACAGAAGGAGCAATGAAAAACTTTCTCTATGGAAAACTCAATCCCGTCATAAGAATGCTCCAGATTTTTATATTTCCATAGTCACTGTCGTCAGGAGGGGGTATTTACGAAACCACGCTCATTACTGAATGTCGTCAGATTGAGATTGGTATCGTAAAATCTGTTTACAATTATAGTGATATATAAACGAGTAGGCTTCCGCGGCCAGAGTCAGTCGACATAAGAGTTTACAGGGTATAGTGCCGGCCGAAGTGGCCGCGCGGTTCTGGCGCTGCAGTCTGGAACCTCGAGACCGCTACGGTCGCGTGTTCGAATCCTGCCTCGGGCATGGATGTGTGGATGTCCTTAGGTTAGTTAGGTTTAACTAGTTCTAAGTTCTAGGGGACTAATGACCTCAGCAGTTGAGTCCCATAGTGCTCAGAGCCATTTGAACCAATTTTACAGGGTATAGTACCGCGTCATAATGTAAAAACTACTGCTGTTGCTGGAGAAAAACCAACGCTTCGGCCACGATTGCAGCGGCCTTCTTCTGGGTCTAATGGTGCGTTCTAGCTATTCAGTGTCCTTTATATTTTGTTGTTACTGTTCACTGCGCATGCCAGCCATTACGTCATAACTTTAAAAAGGTAGTAAGTTTCATTGGTCACTTAAGGAAGAAGGAGAAGGAACTTTAATTTAGTAGGTTATTGTACAATGATTGGTGGTCACCGTCGAATGAGAAGCTTGCTGCTGTCTACCAACTGCTGGACGTCGGCCGCACGGCGGCAGTTACTCGCCGGTGGTGCTCGTGGCTCGTGTTGACAGTGCGGTCTGTTGGGCTCTGATTGCTGGCAGCCAAGGTGCGGCAAGCCTGAGTCCATCCTCCCTGTTCATGTTGTTAGGGTGTTCAAGTATTTCGATGGCCTCTCTGATTTTGCGTTTCGTCATAATTGGCTGCTGGCCAACACAAAGGCTTCGCTGAATTTTATTTCTTTTCCGCAGTCTTGCTGGTGTTCGGCCACTGTGGATTTGTTGTGTTGCTCTAGACGAATATAACGCTCGTGTTCCCGAATGCGCGTTGCTATTGGCCTACCAGTCCCGCCGATGTATGCCTCTCCACATTCGCATTCCACCTTGTTAACGCCTGCGGTGTGTAATGCATCCACCTTGCCCTTAGTGGAGCCTAGCACGTCCTGGATCCTACGACCACTGTAGAGGACAGGCTGCAACCCAGCACGGCGAAGGTGTTTGCCTATTCGGTCAGTAACGTTTTTTATATAAGGTAAGCGCACTGTTGGCTGCAGTTTGTTCTGCGCTGGGTGGCGGTAGGATTGGGCGTGCCGATACCTGTCTGTATCTGTAGGCTTGCGATATACTCTGTGCCTCAGTGTGTTCTCCGTTCTCCTGTACACTTCGACGTCTAGAAGTGGGAAAGCACCATTCTTTTCTACTTCCAGTGTGAACTGTATCTTCCCGTGCATATTGTTCAAAATATTGATGGCACTTGTGTAGCTCCGCTTCACCATGAGGCCATATAGCGAACGTGTCGTCCACGAATCTGAACCAGCAACGTGGGCGTAAAGGAGCTGAACCGAGGGACGTTACTTCAAAGGATTCCATGAATATGTCGGCAGCCAGGGGAGATAGGGGAGCCCCATTGCTACGCCGTCTGTCTTCTCGTAGTATTTTCCTTGCCATTTGAAGTACGTTGAAGTCACGCACAACTCAACCAGGCCGCATATGTCTGGCGGGACATGCACTTGAAGTACGCAGATAGTTTCATCTACGGGCACGTTCGTAAATAGTGATTTCACGTCAAAGCTGACGATGATGTCCGTAGGTATAATTGTTTCTCCCTTTAGGCGTTCTATAAAGTGCGTCGAGTTCTTCACATACGAATCCGTCTTACCAACTAGACGCTTTAGTTTGCAAGCTAGGTACTTTGCCAAATTGTAAGTAGGTGAATTGATCCCATCACTATTGGTCTCAAAGGACAACTTTCCTTATGTATCTATGGCACACTGTAAATTCTAGGAGAGACTGGTACTCTGAGAATAAGACCCTTGTCTGTGTCAGCGTCAATTCTCGAGTCCTTAATCGCGGCCTGCGTGTTTCGAATTACCTTCGCCGTAGGGTCCGCCCTTAATTCTTTGTAGATGGGATCATTTAATAATTCTTTCATCTTGTCTTCGTACTGCGAGGTGTCTAAGATGACAGTAGCATTGTTTTGTCTGCTGTTAATATCACAGTTTCGTCATTGTTCTTCCGTTCCCTGATAGCTGCTCTTTCCTCTCTGTTAAGGTTGTGTTTCTGTGGCTTGACACGTAGTAGAACTCGAACGGTATCCTGTATAATTTTCTCGGCTTCTATCGCAGATGTGTACCGAAGTGCTGTTTCCACGGATTCGATAATTTCTTCCGTGGGAATCCGCTCAGGTGTGACGGCAAAGTTTAGTCCTTTAGCTAGTGCTTCTGTAGCTGCGTTGCTGATGGGATCAGATGAAAGGTTCACCACTGTTCGAGATGTATCCAGTCGAGGCGTAGTGTTCCGTGTCGTCTTTCCTAGCTACTCAAATTTCTTCTACTGGCGAATGGCTGCGGTCTCACTAGTTGCATATGCTATCAGGTGAGTGATTCTGTCGATGTTATTTCAGTCGGTAGGCGATAATGTAGATGCTAGCAGAAGATGTATTTGGAGCCACTATTTGTTGTTGAAGTCAGGTTATTTCCGCAACTGCTGGATACGCTCCCTCAGAAGAGATTTACTGGTTCGCCTGTGGATACTTCTTGCTTTGTGAGTGTCGATACCTCATTTAAACTGAACAAATGTAGGTACAATGTCATGATCCCGACACCTCTTCAAATAGATAAGATCGTGGAGAAGTATTCCTTTCTTCTTCCTGAATGTTTCCAGTTTGTGGATGTTGCTGTGTTTTTCCTGTCCCTATCTCCGCCGACATATACATGGAAGCATTTGAAGCAACGACCCTCGGTTCAGCTCCTTTACGTCCACGTTGCTGGTTCAGATACGGGGACCACAAGTTCGCTATATGGCCTCATGGTGAAACGGAGCTACACACGTTCCATGAATATTTGAACAGTATGCACGGGAAGATACAGTTCACGCTGGAAGTAAAATAGATACTTGTCATCCCATTTCTAGACGTCGAAGGGTACAGGAGAAGGGAGGGCACACTGGGGCACAGAGTATATCGCAAGCCTACACATACAGACAGGTATCTGCACGCCCAATCATACGACCACACAGCGCAGAAGAACTCTGTCATCCGTTCTTTGGCAATCCGTGCGCAGCGCCTAAGTGATGCTCAAAACATCACACCTGAGCTTAAAAGGTTACGCACAACGTCTCTAGCCAATGGCTACACCCATAAGTCAATATACACAGCCTTGTCGACGAACACAAGCAAGAAAGATGGGCAAGAAATAGACTAACTGCAGCCAACAGTGCGCTTACCTTATATGAAAAACGTTACTGACTGTTTAGGCAAACACCATCGCCGCGCTGGGTTCCAGCCTGTCTTCTACAATGGTCGTAGGATCAGGGACGTGCTAGGCTCCACTAAGGACAAGGTGGATGCATTACACACCGCAGGCGTTTACAAGGTGGTATGCGAATGTGGAGACGCATACATCGGCGGGACTGGTAGGCCAATAGCAACGCGCATTCGGGAACGTGAGCGTTATATTCGTCTAGGGCAACACAACAAATCTGCAGTGGCATAACACCAGCAAAACTGCGGAAAAGAAAATTCAGTGAAGCCTGTGTGTTGGCCCGCAGCCAACTATGACGAACGCCAAATCAAAGAGGCCATCGAAAAACTTGAACACCCTAACAACATGAACAGGGAGGATGGACTCAGGCTTGCCCCATCTTGGCTGCCAGCAATCGGAGCCCAACAGCCCACACTGTCAACACGAGCCACGAGCACTACCGGCGAGTAACTGCCGCCGCGCGGCCGACGTCCAGCAGTCGGTAAACAGCAGCAAACTTCTCATTCGACGGTGACCGCAAATCATAGTACAAAACACAAGAGCCAATAGAGAACAGAGGTCACGTTCTCCCTCCACCGCAATAACCTATTAAAATAAAGTTCCCTCTCCTTCTTTCTTAAGTGACCAATGAAACTAACTACCTATCTAAATTTGGTACGTAATGGCATGCGCAGTGAACAACAACAAAATATAAAGGACACTGCATAGCTAGAACGCACCATTAGACACAGATGAAGGCCGCTGCAATTGTGGCCGAAACGTTGATTTTTCTCCAGCAGCAGTTGTTTTTCCTTTATGACGCGGTACAATACCCAGAAAAGTTTTATATCTACAGTGATGTAGTATATATGACTGGTATCCTAGGACGGTTCTGCTGGGGTGAGGGACGGGTGGCGGCAGTGGCCTGTGGATGGAACAATTGACATATAGGCATACGGCGGGATCCGTCCGAATTAGAGGGTCTGGAGAACAGGAATGCAATTGACATAACTGTGTCGCCCTCTAGGCGTCTAAATTGCGAACTATTAGTACGGGATAGGCATCCTTCGTGATTGCGTGTATTCTCCGTGGATATTTAAGGAGACTCAATATGCGACTTGCGTTTGCTCTGGACAATTATTCCCTCCCATGAAAACTGTCCGGTTGACTGCTTCTACGCATTTCCCGTCTTTTTTGGTTGAGAGAACATCAATTGAGGTGTTCATTGTGTGCATCTAGCTGGTTAAAGTTTGAAGAGACATTTGTTGGTTCTGCTACACGTCTACAAGTCTATGGCGGCGGATCCATACAGCTACAGGAATGCAGATATCAACAGAAATTATAAGACATAGGCTCCACGAGCGGCAATTACGTGCCAGACGCTGTCTCAAATTTCCCACTCCTAGTTGGGTTGGGAGTGGAGCTTGTGTCCCATGGGCACGTAAGTAGTCTGTTTTGATGACACCCATATTATTCTCCACCCAGGGAACACTGATACTCATGTGCGGAGGCAACAAGGGCAACGTTTTCACGCTAACCGCATCTTAGACTGTCACTCTCGTCTCATTTTAGGTGTAATCATGTTTGGCCACCGGACTCCCCTTGTGCCACTGCATGTGAGGACGACTGTTGTCAAGCACCGGGTAGATGTCCTGACTCGCACTGTGGCTCCATTTGGTGAAAAACACTGACCGTCGAAAGTGCACGCACTCATTTTCAGAACGTTGTGGGCACCTGCCTACCGGTGCATAGAATCAGTCGGATGGAATGGCCTTCATACTCTCTATACTCCCCATATCTCAACTCCGTTTACAACGCACGGCCAATGCTAAAACGAACGGTTTTCAATCGTCCTGTCCCATCAGACACCTTGAGATCATTATAGAAGCCGCTCTGTACGAACGGGGCCATATCTCAAAGGTCTGTCTAGGGAGTATGAGTGACCGAGTTCAGAAGTATCGCCAATTACGAGGAGAGCCACTTGGTTCATAAAAAAAGTGTTATGCAAAATGACAGTGGGAAGAAACTGTTGCGCTTGCAGTGGAATCTTTTGTAACGTTTTGTTTTTGCTCTTTTTCTTGTGTTTGTCAAGTGGTTATATGCTTATCTGGTTAATTTTGTAGATATTGAGAATACCGTTTCAGTTGTGTTTTTCTCCGATGCTTAGACAACGATCGTTCTCGGGCTATTATATGCCCATAACGGTTGTGATACAGTGAAAAAGGCATGAGACCGAATCTTTTATAATTGTGATACGCAGTAGCACACACGAGAAAACAAACAAGAAGTACGATATAACGTTTTTAGAAAAAACGCTGTAAAACGTAAGACAGTGCCAGAGTGACACCAGGCAATAAGCGGAAGACTGACCGAGTAAAGAAGTATGGAATGAATCCCAGGACCCCTAAATTTTGCACTGGGACCACGAGCGATGCGACGGAGAGTACAGGAAGCGGTGTCCCGTCAGCGGCCGCAGAGCACGGAGTAGCGAACACGAAGGAGGAAGCAAACTGGCAAAACCAGGTTGGCAGTACTGTTATCTGTTGACGGGAAGAACAGTGCGGTGCCAAATAGCCTGGCCGTTACCAATTTGATTTACACGTGTGTATCATTCTTCGTGTTCAGCGCTCGCGTTGTACACTCTCCAGCGTCGCGCTCGGGTTCACAGCACAAAGTGTAAGTGCTCTGGTGTTCAACCGTCCTGTTTTCAAAGAAGATTATATGGTGCTTCTTTTTTGATTCCTCGTCTACTGAATACTACTGCGTGTGAAAATCATTATTATATTCGGTCTCTTGTTCGTTTTCAATATCACACCTGCTGATGGGCACATGTTAGCCCGAAATCGGTCGTGTTCTGAGCACTGGAAAATAACAAAAAACCTTACAACTAAAGCGATGTTTTCAGTCTCTACCATAGCTCTCAGCTGCGGATGTTCCTCGGGTAGGACTGCTTCTTTATTTTTATCTTCTTATGGCTGTATCTGACAGAACCAAATCAGGTTTATATCGTTTCATATCCAGTATTAATAATAAAGCAATGTACAACATCTAATTGGACAAATTTTATATCTGTTGAACTACAAAGAGCATTACTCATTTCGTCATTGTCGTGTTAAGTTTGAAAATGGAAGGTGAATGACAGCTGCGCGAAAGTCGTATGGAATGACAGTTGAGCGAACTATCTTCACACGACCGATGTTAGCAACCGAATTAGAGAATGATATTGACAGGGTTCAGTTAACACTGACGGGTACTCAGTCGATGGTAGGTAAACGTGGAGGTCCCACAGCAGGCAATGGCGAAGTCGGTTTGACATTTGGCAAGCCTGTACCTCCAGTAACTTTGCACAAGATTACCTTAGTACTCTTTTCGATTACATACAAATTATAAACGTGGAGGACCACCGAAAGTGGAATCTAAAGCAATCGCAGAACGACAGTGAACTTTCAATTACGGATTGTACGCTGTCTACAATCATAAGGAGACAACGTAATGAAATAGGAGCTTTCCCAAAATTCTTCTGACCCTAACAACGTTGTCCGCATAATAAAAATCATAAAAAATTAGTAATATTTCAATGAGCGTATGATCTCTGGCACTGAATATTGGACAAACGAAAAGCCCAAAATTTGGGTTAATTACAAAATTCACTGTATATTACACTGATTCGAACAGATTACTGACTTATATCCAGGATAGTATTTTATGCGTCTCCAGCAACAGTAGTTGAACATATCGAAATACTGGGCAATCAGTTGTATAAGAGAAATTTAGTATCCTTAACCGGTTTCAGTTAGCGTCGCTTTTCTGAAGGTAATTACTGTCGCATTATTTGCGATTGTCAACAATAAGATGCATGCAACACATTGCAGTGGTACTAAAAATTCAAGATGTTAAGGGAGACAGGTAAGCAAGGTCTTACACTGGTTTTGAAATACCTTAGTATGACGAGTTCTGAGATACAAACAAATGCCAGCCAAATTTCATCTGCCTGATTATGCTTTACCAACAAAAATTCACCTACTCTTTGCTGAATCGTCATAGCTAACCGGTTTAATGTTGGTCTAAATGCGGAACGCCTATTTTACTATCATGTGACACTAAACAGCACATAATTCTACATGCAGTTTGGATATACACGCAAAACGAAGGAGGAAGATTCATAAATACTGCCAATACACATTCATGCTAAGTAAAAGACGAAGATAACACAAAATGGAAAATTTATGGTATTACGTTCTGAGGTCATTTTTCATTTGGAGCCCTATAATGTACATATCAATGTTATCAAGAATGACTATAGAATTTAATAAGTTCATAGAAAAAATTCGATTTTTCTACCCTTTGTAAATACCCTGTGTCTCTAATAAGGAAATTAAGTTTAGTGTAACAGTTTTAAATTACTGAAATTATGATTTAAAGTACCTGGAATTTAAGTTACGTGAGATAAGTAACTACCTTGAGAATAATGATAAATAATTAATGTAGTTACAGCAAAACAATAATACGTTATTTATAGGGGTTCTTTTCAAATAAATTTATGAGAGGAGATCAACAGTCTTAATATCAGATGAATAAACATTAGCTGTGGGAAATGTATGTCGTTATTCCATGTTAGCGGCCCATAAACCACAGGTTTAATTCTGTTTAAGAAGTGCCGCAGTAATTTTCTCCTTGAAATAGCCAGTCTTATAGCGAGACACTAATTAATGAATTGCTTATATACTCGTTGACTAAAGAATCTGTAGTCTACGATGTTTAGCAAACGTGGTAGGCATTTATGTTTATTCTACACAGCACGTATTCAGTGACGAAAACATTGTCCGAACACCATAGTTTTTTAACTACTTTGTGAAACATTGTTCCGTGGCAAGAGGCAACTATTAAGTTCGGACTCGTGATACATACCGAAAACAGTTGACTCAGCAGGCAAGTTATTTCACTGTCCGCACGTCGCTTTTATCAAGTTTCTTTGCGAATTTACATACCGCGACAGGAACCACTTTAATGTAATTATCTTTCTACCTTCACAGTTCGCTATATAGATCGTAAGCAGTCCGTGTTACACACTGAAAACACTCTCTAAATCTGCTTCAATACTCGTATCATTTTCTCTCTCACGCACGACGACGGCCTCTCACTATTCTTGAGATTCCTTTGTTACTTACTGCCTGACATAGCGACTCGTCTACCTGTCGTCTCTCTCACAAAGTCATACAGTAGTTCAATAAACGTAACAGTAAACACCGCTCACGGATTGGGTCTTAGCTGGAATTTACACTGATTATTATGTGATGAAATTCAGTGCACTTTTTCCAAAGCAGTTGAACATTCGCATTGCAGACGATGCAGTGATATCTGGCGAAAGAGGATTAGTTCAAATGGTTCAAATGACTCTGAGCACTATGGGACTCAACATCTTAGGTCATAAGTCCGCTATAACTTAGAACTACTTAAACCTAACTAACCTAAGGACATCACATACACCCATGCCCGAGGCAGGATTCGAACCTGCGACCGTAGCAGTCCCGCGGTTCCGGACTGCAGCGCCAGAACCGCACGGCCACCGCGGCCGGCGGAGATTGGTGGTTGCAGAGTAGTCCTGGAACGGCGTCGTATTTCTTAGACCCAGTAAATTCATATTTAGTATTGAACAGTAATCTCAGTATTCAGGACAGTCGCTTAATAGTGCATAAAATCAACAACTACATGATAACTGTAGGAGAAACCCATCCTTCGTATGGGTTAGTCGACAAAAGATGAAAATAAAATTTGGAATTGCCTCTGAGGGACTATAGAGACACTTGGTTATGTAGTGTGGCTTGTTTCAAGTACATTACAGAGATTACACAACTTGGCCGGTAATCGAGATGCCTACTAAAGACAATCAATGATCTGCAAAGAGAGAACAGATTAATCCGTTTATGTACAATATGTGCCCTTGATAACTGAGACGAGCAAAACGTTGAGTGCTGTAATGCTGAGTTACACACAAAGAGCGTAAAGTTTTTGATTGTAGCAAATACTACTGAATGCTGATACACTTCGACAGTCTCTGTATTTCAGTAGTGTTTATTAGTGTCGTGCTATTACAATATATTTTCCTGACTGCAGTCTTCTGTACTAATGCTGATAATTATAAAGGCGCACTGAATATAAGGTTCATGTTCCGAGTGCGATTTCTCAAAAAAAGGCGTTGCCAGTAAGAGTCGGAGCAATAACGACATATCAAATCCGCATCCTCTGGAGGCGCGAATGCCTGGCGGCCCGCTTTGGACAGCGTGAGTCACGAACGAACGATATCGCCCGGCGGTGAGCAGGTGAGAGATTTGAATGTGCTGTCTCTCGCTTAGCTGTGAGTTTCGTCGGGTACTGATGACGAAAATGTCATCGATTCCACATTCCTCCAAGCCGTCCCCAAAAACGTACACCGTTATCTATTGCATGATGTGGTGTGGGTGACGACGAGGGGGGGGGGGGGGGAAGGGGGCGAGAGAGGATCCATACCAAGGTGCTGTTGATGGGATCGATTGTGGCATGATGGTAGATGGTGACGACGAACCCACGTCCCGACACTGGCCTTGCGAACTTCCGGGAACATTGGCCAACAAACCGCACCTCTAAGCAAAAGAAAAAGCGACTGCTTCGATGGTGCTAGCGATAGTGGTCGAATGCATTGGAGTGAAAATAGTTCAAATGGCTCTGACCTCTATGGGACTTAACTTCTAAGGTCATCAGTCCCCTAGAACTTAGAACTACTTAAACCTAACTAACCTAAGGACATCACACACATCCATGCCCGAGGCAGGATTCGAAACTGCGACCATAGCGATCACGCGGTCCAAGACTGTAGGGCCTAGAACCGCACGGCCACCCCGGGCGGTGCAGTGGTGTGAGAAAAGGATATTTGATATATGCATCGACTGTAGTGAGCCATCTGGTATTTCAGAAAGAACCACGAAAACAATTATATGTTTCCAATTCCCCATCAGGCGGAGGACGAATGAACACTGGTTGGCACAACGCTGCCTAGTTCCCGGCACATGTGCAGCAGCAGGTGGTTATGTCTTCTCCTTATCTATTCAGCCCAGAGGCATGTACTAAGCTGGCGCGCCGGCTGCTTCGTTCCTACGATTCTCCAACGTCCTCTGTGTAATGGTTTCAATTCTTGCTGTTGCCAATATGTGAAAATCAGAATCCGCCTTTTCACGCTGGGACAAGGCAAAAAAAAAAAAAAAAAAAAAAAAAAATTGCATCATTCCGAAGAAGAAGGGCTGCTGCCTTGTATATGGTATTTGCTAACTACTTTAGCTGAGACTAATATTGAATTTTCAAGCCAATCCATCCAGATTTTGTACTTATAGTAGCGACTGACCTAGTTCAGTGGTCTGTACAATGCGCTGTGCTATTACATCACTTTCGGCCACTGATCCTCTGATGAGGATGACTGGGTGCAGCTGCAGAGTGAAAGATCATGTTCGGTTCCATTTTCTTAAATCAGGATTTGTGTGGAATGGAATTTACTTTGCGTTTCCTTTGCAATCACATTTGTTGTGAGTGTTCCGATCTATGACAGTGTCAGCACTGAGTGAGCGTGGTGGAGGACGCTGAACTAGCAGTCATGTGTTTCATAACATTTCACACAAGACTTCTGTTATGTTGAACGAGCCAAGAAAACGTCTGAACACGTGGCGCATTGTTTATGCTGTTGCTGGCGGCGGCGGTTGTGTGCCATCTGAAACTGGGGTCGCTTTGATCTATTCGCCGTCAGCGTTACAACAACAGGCGCGATAAATTCAATTTCATCGATGCCTTGAACTTCCTGAGATTTCATTACTTTAAGAATGTCTCTGAGTCCAGAGACATACCTCATATGGTATTCTGTTTTTAGAAGGGTTTGAATAGTGAGTTAACTAGGTATTTCGTCTTGAAATGATACTCCTTAAGAACAGATACATTCCATAGTCATGCCCTTCAGTTCAGAGTCCATTCCTAGCACCATTATTATGACGACATGTGCTAATAAATATGAAACGGACAGCAGCTGCTTGGATTGTGTTTCGAAGAAGTCGTTTAATGTTCCAGCAATTTCTTCGTAGGGTAGGGTTTCGGGCTGTAACACAAGGAACAACTTGCTACACTATAGAAAATATGCGCCCTAACCCTCGATACAAAAGATCATCGTGATTTACCTGATATGTTGTATGCACCGAAGAGTTGTTAGCATCAAAAGGGCGGAGGGTTGGACGAGGCTGTGGTAGGACGCAAGGAACCTGCACTTACGTCGTCGCTAAGTGCTTTGTTTGCAGTGCATCCATCAATCTCTCTATAGCAGTTAACAACGAGAAAACCTGTTGGCTCTGGAACTGTATAAGTACACTGAAAGACTGCAATAGAGAAGTTGCCACTGCTGACACAGACAAAGACACTTCAATTAGGTATGAGTTTAACAAGGAAATTATGATAACTTTCCGGTGTTGTGATCACTGCCACTGTATTCCCACCCATGTCGCCAGTTGATATTTGATGTGTCGATAGTAGACGTGGATTATAAAGACAACCGGACTTTTACAAAAGAAGAACACATGAATAAATTTGTATACAGTATGAACACTTAATGAATGAGATATACGTAACGCTGAAAGCTGTAGGTTTTCCTGTTTTACTGTGTTATATACAAAGAGCATAAAGTACTTGACTGACCTCTGCTAGAGTACTGCTGTGCATTATGCGATCCCTATGAGATAAAATTGACGGAGGACATCTGAAAGTTTCTAAGACGGCAGCTCGTTTTCTGTTTTCGGGAAATAGGGGAGAAAATATCACGGATATGACATTCGAGTTAGATTAGATTAGATTAACACTTGTTCCTCTGATTATGAATATGTCGCCTCGTAAAGATGGCGAACGTGTCATTTGAGAAATTTTTCTTTACATATCATAATTCAGCTTTCTGGTATATAATTGTGAGATTACTAATAATATCTACTAATTCATGTCTTGTGTATATGTAGTTGTCATTCTGAAACTCTAATTGATGGTTGGCTATCTGTGAGAGTTTTGATGCTATTAGTGAATATCGCTAGTTCCTTAAATGTGTGCAAGATTATCTTGGATGGGCTCCCGCTATTATTCTGATTACACGCTTTTTTGCATAATCCGCTTTAGTTACAGACGTTTGTTCAAACTTTACGTTCATTAATGGTGTTATGCCATCTGCTGTACAGAATTGTCTACACCGCGTTTTAATAAAATTTAATGGAAGTGTATTTGCAGAGGACCACTTAATAATATTCTGAACGATATTATTTATTTATTTATTTTATTTATTTATGCATTTATTTTACCTGGCAAGATTAGGGCCTTAAGGCACTCTCTTACACCTAACCAGGCATACTCAGATTCAACAAATTTCAGTGTCTACAGAAAATTAGGACGTATAACATGTTATACAGTATTAATGTTAAAGAAAAAAAATAGAGATTATAAAAGTAGTGCCATGATAATTATAACAATCAAAAATAATTATAACAATCAAGAATAATAAAAATAATAATAATAATAATGATAATAATAATACTAATAATGACTATGTATATGAAAGTAAACATATTTTTCTTTTATGAGTGTCAGTCCTATTGCTAGTTGGGAATTTTCTCGTTATATTCTTGCAGCTTGTGAGCTATTCTCATCAAGCAGAGACATAAGACGATGGAATGGGGTGAAAGAGATATAGAAGAGGTAGATAGGTTAGAGGAAGAGAAATAGAATGGTAAAATTCGAAGCTATGATGGAGAGGAGAAAGAAAAAGATGAGGAGGGGCACAACAATGGTGGCTATACCGTCCCTAATATGTAAGTCTTAAGTTCCCTCTTGAATGTTGAGTGGTTTTGGATAAGACGCAGATCACAGGGGAGCGCGTTCCATAGTCGTATGGCTGAGATGGAGAATGACACGGAGAAAGATTTGTGTTATGTAAAGGTACAGCCAAGATGTTAGACGTATCCGATCTGGTATTGCGGTTGTGGAATGATGATAGGTGTTTAATGTGAGAAGATAAGTATTGGGGGCACCAGTGGCTAAGAAATCGATGAAGTAAGCACATCGTGTGGAGATCACGTGCCTTATGTGGGCGTATCCAACCTAGCTGGGAGTATGAAGGACTGATATGATCATACAACCGTATGTTGCATACGTATCTAACACAAGCATTCATCACTAGCTCGAGGCATCTCGAAATTTCATTATTTGTGCCATGTTGAACTACATCACAGTAGTAAAGATTAGGCAAGACTAGTGTTTGGACTAATTTTTGTTTAACATGGGTTGGAAATATTTTTCTAAATTTTTGAATTGCATGTAGGGAGGAGAGCGATTTCCGGCAAGCTGTGACTGTTTGTTCTTCCCAGTTTAGGTGTTCATCCAAGATTATTCCAAGGTCTTTTACTGTTTTTTGGTATGGTAGTTGGGTACCATTGAGGAGTATTTGAGGGACTGTTTCGCGAAAGTACCGACTGATTAACTTTGGATGAGATATAAGTATGACCTGGGATTTCTTGGGGTTTAGTTTCAGACCTAGGTTCTGTGCCCATCGAGAAACAGAGCAAAGATCTGCGTTCATACTCGCTACTGCGTGAGCAATGTTCTTGGGGCTTGCACTTATGTACAGTTGGATGTCGTCGGCATATAGATGGTAGTTGCAGGAGTGAATCACTGAAGAAATATCATTAATGTACAGAGAGAAGAGTAATGGACCAAGGACGGAGCCTTGGGGAACTCCAGAGCGCACGTTTTTCCATAATGACTTTTCCGACCCACAAATGACTTGTTGACTTCTGTTTTTGAGGTAGCTGTCGAACCAGTGTATTGCGCTGTTTGAGAAATTCAGCTGCTTCATTTTGATTAGTAATATATCAAAGTCAACTGTATCAAAAGCCTTGCTAAAGTCAAGCAGTGTTAGGATGGTAGCTTCACGTCTGTCCATAGCATGTTTAATGTCATCAGTTACTTTGATTAATGGAGTTGCTGTACTATGGTGCTTTCGAAAGCCTGACTGATAATTGTCGTGGATGTTATGAGTTTTGAGGTAATCCGTCAGCTGTTCATGGACGATGTGTTCTAGGGCTTTAGATATTGCAGGAAGTATGCTGATCGGCCTGTAGTCACCTGGCGACTTAGGGTTGTCAGTCTTGGGTATAGGTTGAATTAAGCTTTCCTTCCACTCGGTAGGATATGTACTACTGACAAGAGACAGGTTGAAGATGTCTGTGATAACTGGAGTAATAGTGTTTACGACGTTCTTAATCATGCCAATGCTCACTCCATCATTTCCTACTGCCTCGGAAGAGATTCGCATAATTGCCTTGTGTACTGTGCCGGTAGTGACATGTTTTAGGAAAAACTTGTCTCTCGAGAGATTGATATCTTGGGGCTGGTAATTTGTCGCTGCGTGGCAGTTTACGGCTGTTGAGAAGAAATCGTTTAATTCTTCTGCAGACGCTTGATAAACAGCGTCAGATCTTCGCTTCCCTATACCGAAACTGCGCAGATTTTTCCACAGTGCAGCAGATTTTGATATGCCGCATACGACAGAGCGGGCATGTCTGATTTTGGCATTCCTCACGCTTTGCTTGGTTCTATTTCGGAGTTTCCTATAAGCTTCGTACGCCTCGGGAGTTGGGTTACGCTTGAATGCCCTATGTGCAGCATCACGTTCATTCATTAACTGGCGTAATGCAGTGGTGAGCCACGGAGCGGGAGCTCTCTTTACCTTGACATTGCGTTGAGGAGCATGTTTATCATACAGTGCAATAATTTTGCGACATAATTCCCGAATTTTTCCGTCT
Organism: Schistocerca americana; assembly: GCF_021461395.2. Classification (NCBI taxonomy): domain Eukaryota; kingdom Metazoa; phylum Arthropoda; class Insecta; order Orthoptera; family Acrididae; genus Schistocerca; species Schistocerca americana. The sequence goes on along the minus strand of NC_060125.1, from coordinate 203,862,924 downwards.
AAAGTCGGTTCATTGCTTATATCATGCCAAGGGATGTCTGAGCAATCCTTTTGAAGAGCGTCATGGTTAACATTTTTTAGGTTTCTGTAGGTTACCAGGTGAGATTTTTCTTTGGTAGTATGTACTGAGTAATTTAAGAAAATCACGTCATGAGCAGAGAGTCCTGGAGCGGATGTCTGATTGGCGCGAATTATTTTATCTGGTCGCTTTGTTGCTATTATATCTATGAGTGTATGGCTGTGTGGCGTGTGATGAGTTGGGTCCAGCGGTGTTAAACTCATATCATTGGAGTGGAACAGTCTCCTAAGTTTTTCTGCAGAGGGAGATTTTAACTGTAAGTCGATGTTTGTGTCGCCCATAATGATTATGTGTTCATACAGTGTCACGAGCGAGGACAGGGCAGACTGAAAGGAGGACATAGCACCGACGTTTGGAGGTTTATAGATTACTCCAATTAGCAGTTTCTGATTTGATGTATTTATTTCGAAAAACAAGAACTCTGCTTCTCCTTCGCCCTTTGCATCCGATGTGCATAGTAGAGTAGGTCTCAGATCAGAGCGAATATAGGCACCCACACCACCCCCGCGTCGTGTTTCATGATCTGCCCTTAGGAGAGAGTAACCAGTGATTCGGATAGCGTCGGAAGATATGTTTGGTTTCAACCAAGTTTCAGAGACGAGGATAATATGGAACAGCGATTGGCAGAAAAGGTCACAGAACTCGTCGAAGTGAGCCGTTAGCGACTGAGCGTCGCGTGGGCCACAAAGAGCCCGCCGCCGGAACCGGTCCGTCCCATTGTGGGCGCCTGTAGGACCGAGCGCGCTCCGTCTACATGCTGGCCGGAAGAGGGACAAATGCTGGATTTCGCGGGGGAAGACTTATTTACAGTTGTGTCCAAGGTCGTGACTGACTCAAGCGTCTGTGGGCTAAAGGTGAAAGACAAGCTGGAGGTATCGGAGAAGGGAGCGAAAAGAAAGATGGAAAGTGGCAGCAGTGGTTACGAAAAAGATAGTAGTAGTAGTAGTGGTAGTGACGAGGATGAAAATAACAGATATAGAAAGGCGGTTTTAAGGAGATTCCTGTTAATGGAGAATGTTAATTCCCGTTTGACTGACAATATGAATATAAATGAGCACTTATGATAGGCAACTAAAGAAGCAATATTTATGTGAAACAATTGACTGATTTTAAATAGAGTACTTATGGTACATATAGAAATAACAAAGCAATATTTACGTAAAAAAATGAAAAGAAAGAATAAAAATTAACTTATATTAGACAGAGTAAAATATGAGACTTTGTGTCTCGCGAGATTTCGCTCAGTCTTTCAGTTCGGACATGTTTGTCACCGTTTTCCTCCCTCCTTCCGTCTTGACTACGATTCTGCCATCCTGGGTCCATACATTTTGAAGGCCGAACTGTGTGATCGCAGTGTTCAAAACTTTTAGTCTTTCGCGCGTCAGATCTTCCCTCAGGTAAACCCACTCCTGGCGAGTTTTCTTTTCTGAGCAAACACTTCAGCTCTTTTCCGGTATGACACAAATTTAATTATTATGGGCCTGGGTTTCATCGCACCTGGTATCCTGCGCCCAACACGGTGGCTTCTGTCAATATCGGCCACGTCGATCTGCACGCCAAGTTTTTCACGCACGAGGCTAATGGCCAGGTCGTCGGTGTTTTCACGATCGTTTTCAGCTACCCCGAACAAGCGCAAGCTGTTCCTTCGCTGATACTGCTCAATTTCATCGGTGGCCGCAGACAGTTTAGCTTCTAGGTCGGCGGCTTTTTTCTCTTGTGCGGCCAAGGACTTTTTAAGAGACTGGATTTCGGTGCTGTTGCGCCCGACAGACTCTTGCAGTTTGTCCACGACCGCCGCCGTCACAGAGTCCGTGATGGATTGCACTATTACGTCTAGCGTGTCTTTACTGTGCAGCGCCGCACTCACCTGGGACCGGACGAGCTCCCCGATGTCGGGAAGCGAGGCCTCACCTGCCGCCGGAGACCGGGCGCCCGCGCTGCCTGCGCCCCTGTAGCCTCGCCTGCTGCCGCTTACTCGTGCTCTTCCCATTTTTCACTCACCTATCACTTATCATTTGTGGTAACCAACGGAGAACAACACACCACGGCAAGTAACACTTGTTTAGTCGGATGTACACGTTGTGGACTGCCGCACTTCTCTGTAACACCTTCAATGAGCGGAAAAACTCGCGAGCCAAAGAAACGCGCGTCACTCAGTGGCCGCCATCTTGTGTTCCAATTTTCTCAGCAAATTTTTGTTTGTTGGGTGTGATTACTATATTGGTATTATTAGCAACAGGAACTAACATTGTACCTTCGTTAATATATAGCGAAGAGTCCTTAATGTATATCAAGAGCAGTAAGGGACCGAAGACTGCACTCTGTAGGACACCGTTATTGACACCTTCCCAGTGTGAAGAATCTACTGTTGTTTGCACATCATTTCACCTCCGTGCGCTCTTCCACTTCAATATTAATTGTACTGTTTGTGCACTGTCCTATTTGTAACGCAGTAGTTTTGCTTATCTAGAAGACATCCGTGGTTTACAGAATCAAAAGCCTTAAACAGACCACAAAAAATCCCAACGGGTGATGTTCGATTATGCAGAACATGAGATATTTCATCAGTGAAAGGGTACATAGCATGTTCTGTCGAAAAGACTTTCTGAAAACCAAACAGACATAGTTAAAAACATGTGAAGCTCCTCTTGAATACATTCCTTTTTTAAAACTTTTGGATTAAGGTACTGAAAGTGAGATTGGGTGGTAGTTGCTGGTATTAGCCCTATCTCCATTTTTATGGCATGGTTTAACAAAAGTATATTTCAGTTTATCGGGAAAATACGCTGCTCCAAGAGGCTATTACGTATGTGGCTGAGAATCCTACTTATCTGTTACGAACAAGCTTTTTGTACTCTGTTGGAAATTGCTTCAGTGCCATGCGAGTTGGGTGGCAATCATTAAAACAAAGGTATTTATCGTTCCAGAGAGAGCTTTTCAATCTCCAACGCTGCAATCCGAATGTGAAAATATTATGTTTCAGCCTAACTAGGTAATAAAAAAATGATCATTGTATTAGAATAAGAGAATTGAGAGCTGTTACGGATATGTTTAAGTGCTTGTTTCTCCCGCGCGTGTGATATACAAACACTGTCAAAGTGGTTCGAAGAATCTTCTGACAAGCACATAATTCTGAATTGCAGAGTATTTTTGGACATGTAGAATTGTTCTTGAATAGTGGTAGACTTCCAGAGTCCCTAAATATTAGTAGTGTTCCACAGCATCGAGCTACGACAGTTAACGATGGCTGGCCTGATCGCAGTGTTCAGTATTAAGGTTGGTAAGTCTAAAAATGCACTGAAGGAGGGGGCGAAGGTTTGAGAGTGGGTGCTTAAGAAGACGAGCTGGCCAGGCAGGGTCGAAGCGGTGACGTCATGTCAGTTCCAGAATGTACCTGTGGCAGTCCCCGTGAGCAATGAAACTTCGAGACCGTAAAGCGTCGTGATGGCTGGAGATTTGAAAGTGTCCGATGTCGCGGTGATTAAAGCGGATGGCAGCGCACGGGGTGCAGTCAACGAAGGTGACGTCAGTATCGAAACTACTATGACTAGAAAGAAACTTATTGTGAGTATCAAATAAGTACACATTGTTATATTAATAAATACTTATTACACCAGAAATATACAATTAGTTACATACTCATCACAGTTTACAATTTAGAACATAGCTGAGAGGGAGTCGTTACAATCCTCATGATAGTTCTCTGTACTTATCAAATTTTCCGTAACCATGAGCATTTGATATAAACGCTTTAAGCTTGAGAATTTTCCGGTCATTAGTAAGACAAGAAGGAATAACTGTCGTCCTTGTCTCTGTAAGACTTTGTAGTGTACAGTGTCAAAAGACAATAAATAAGTAAAAAATCAAATTAATAACTGTCTCAGATTGACAACTAAAACTTCAGTTTGTGGTCCGTGTGGAGGACGTCATCAAAAAACTAACTGCAGACACTCTGGAACTTTATCTAAGTATCACTACCTCTGTTCAGAGGCGTGCTTTTTAAGGGGGTAGACCTGAGTGACAATCGATTTTGGAGTCAATATTGATGACTTTTTTCCAATAGAATAACAAACAAGTTACAAAACTGACTTACTGATTTGTACCTGTATTGTACACCCTGAAGACTGTTATATTTTTTCTTAAGTAAGTCTTTAGCACCCTGAGGACACTCCACGACGTTTACGAAAGCCTTCGCAGAGTGCGAGGATTGCTGGTGGGAATTCTCAACAGCGCAATATTCAACCTATACCAAAATTTCTAAAACTGGTTTCGGAATGATGGTATTCCCTGACGCAGTTAGTAGGTATATTTTTCAAAAGAAGTTTTCAACTAAATAGTGACTCTCTGAAATAAAATTAAATTTTTTCGACTAAAAAAGTTGCTCTAAAGACGTGTACCAAGTACAGAAGTTGAAATACAACGCAAAAATCCTTAGTATAACAGTAAAAAACGCCGATTAACTAGTTATGAGTGGTATAAGTAATCGCTTATATATTTCTTGAGTTACGCGTCCCGCCACCTTCAAGAATGTTGTTTTAGTAAAAGATACTAATCGTTTAAAGTTTAAGTTTGTGCGTTTTACTGCTGGAATATTGAATTTTGAACTCACTAAACATTTAAGCGGTAACGTACGCCGATGTCGAAATGCTATCATTATACCGATTAACTCGCTTCTATTTACCAATCGAAGAGTTTTTAGCACGATTGGGAATGCCTTCCGAACCTTTGCTATGCGTATAAATGTGTTTGGTTGTCATTCTCAAGCACTCCTGTTTCACTTCGTGCAAAAAACAGTTAAATGACAAGTTAGGCAGACGTGGGACCGGTGCGTGCATTCACACTGTTTACCCAAATTGAAATACGTTATGTAGTAAAATCTTGACGAGCAGAGCATTTCAGTTGATTCTAATGCCCTCTGTGACACTTTCCGAAACTAACAGGACCCCTATTCCATCGATAACCATTACGACAACACATCAGTTACATTCGAAAGCCCGGATGCGTCAGAACACATACCCCCCGACCCCCCCACCGTCAACACGCACACACATTTTATATGAATGAATTACCAGAATAGACTTCCTAAGGATCATTTTAACCCAATATAAAAAAAAGAAACAGATCAAGAAATGTCTACTCCAGTCTACCCCCCTTAACAGACACCGTCGTCTGCCTCAGTATGAGTACACTATGCTACATTGCATACTTTAAAAAATATTACACAAGCATACATAATCGATGAGTTCTTAAATCATAATCAATGTTACCACAATTAAGACGGAAGTACGCTAAAGCGGTGAATTATTTCATTGCCTTCATTTTATTATTTCTATTCAAAATAACTATTAATGTCAGCCTGTGCTACTTGTCCTGATATACAAGTGTATTATTATATTCATTTTACTATAATACTGAGTGAGCTAGTTGAGCAATGATGTCTAGTTGCATCCAGTTTGGTCAATGGCTGACGAGAAAAGATCAATGCAGAAGAACCAGAAAAAAAAAGAGAAAATCGTCCACAACATACGATGGACGGAATTCCATCACAGTGTTTCTCTGTTATTGTTTACTATCTGTGCTAACAACTAGACGTCTCGATTTAAATATTAGCAGTATTTAATCAAAACACTACATAGCCCCTAAAGACCACCAAAATTTTTTTAGTCACTTCGAGAGTTCTTCAAAATAATCATCGCGTCTGATGTAAAGTGCGTCAGGTGTTACAGTTTCCTCCTTTATTAGTTAAGTTACGGAAGGCCACCCAAGACCAGTCCAGATTTGACTTGAATTTCTGGGTATAGGGACATATACGTGACCTACAATCCATTCTGCGTCGTTATACATCATAATCAACACTGTGGTGACCTTAACTTATGTGCCTCTCTGAATGGCTTGGAAGGTGGATGCTTTAAATACGTAATTCAAGACACTACTTTGTATACTTTACGCCACAGGATCCACAGGAAATCAGGCGACGTTACGCAGGATTCACCACTGTGACTAGTGGCGTGATTAAATGGAATACCAAACTAAATGCTTACACACTTATTAAAATATAAGCAGTACATCTAAAGGTGCGTATATATATATACATGTCAATCGTTTGTATTTACAGCTTCTAGTGACTAATCTTTAAATAACCCAATTTTCTGTCGTTGAAATGAGTAAGATAAGAAACTCCTACAAAAATTGAAGTTGCACAGGGAAAATAAGTTCGTCTTATACCAAGTTGCTAGCCGAAGCGGTATGAAGGTTACAAACTATCAATGATTTTCTTCCTACCGGCGAATGGCGGGAGTACCAAAATTTATTTTTTGGCTCGACTAGCCAGGGATTCGCTCCCGTTCTTAGCAGGAAACCAACGGTGAACATGGCCTCCCGTTACATTAGTGTCCTCATCTTTCAGATAGTATACAAATTCATCCATATGTTTCGTAGGCGATATTTGTTGCTCAGTTAAGATACAAGTAAGTGTCAGGAATGTTGTCAGCTAGGAGTTAGGTGATGATTGCCCACGGTCGGCCTAGTCTTGGAGTACGGCTCTTACATGAAACAGAAAAAAAGTGAATCTTCATACAAGCACTAGATAGGACAAAAAATCTAATATTCCGGCTGCAGAGAAGTCGTTTGGTTAAACCATAGTTTTAGCGAAGCAGGGGTGCACAAAACGTGTAAAATATATTACTAAAGGTTAATATACATATATAATTTCTTGCTGGTGCCTCATTTTCGTGTCATGATATTCAGTGATCAAATTGCTTCTTTTGTTACAAGCGTCCTTATTTATTTTATATCAATAGTAAAACCAACTAAACGTTCCAATTAAACATTCTCATTTTTCACGTCCTCATGGCGACTGGACTGTACGCAAGCGGCATTTAAATCTAGATTTAACACGACGGGCTTACGCAACACCTCCTAAATCCCAAGGCTGTACAACTCTCTTCCAATTGGCGAGTGACGTCATCAACTTCAGGCGTACAGCCAGTGCCACCCACTGGTAGCAGCGCGACCTATGTGCCTGTAGGAATGCTATTTGGAGCAACTGTTTCGGAGCTGTAGTGTTACTGAGTTCAATTCCCTTGTGAAATCGTTTGCTTTTGCGCCCTTTGAAGTGTATACTGATGTGTCGACAGAAGTGCCGACACAGTGTGATTTGAGGGGATCGCAATGCACGCTATAAACACACGAAGGATGGCGTGAGGTCTGAAACAGGATACGTAATGCATAATATAAAGAGAAGTACGTAGCTTTTGGAATACATAACTTTAATCCATCCTTGTTGCATACATCGTTCTTGATGAGACATGCTTTATACGATAAGTATCAATTGCTATGAAAGGCTAATGGCGCCTTGCTAGGTCGTAGCCATGGACTTAGCTGAAGGCTATTCTAACTATCTGCTCGGCAAAGGAGCGAGGCTTCGTCAGTGTAGTCGCTAGCAAAGTCGTCCGTACAACTGGGTCGAGTGCTAGTCCGTATCTCGAGACCTGCCTTGTGGTGGCGCTCGGTCTGCGATCACTGACAGTGGCGACACGTGGGTCCGACATGTACTAATGGACCGCGGCCGATTTAAAGCTACCACCTAGCAAGTGTGGTGTCTGGCGGTGACACCACATTCCTCCCCCGCAAATCGGCGGACGGTCGTGTTATAACGCTTCCGCCCGCCGTGGGGAGGACCCCATGTTGACGTATGCGACGAGGTGGGGAGCCTAACAACAGGCGAAGCTGTGCCACCCGCACCCGGCCATTCGGTCCGAGGGGAGCTAGGAAACGCCTGAAAACCTAGTCCAGGGTGCACGTCAACATGCGGTGTATGCGCCCGTAGAGAGACAGGAGGGGCAGAAGGGTCGACCTCCATTGCGTCGGGGTACCCGACGCGCGAAGACGCCATGTGGCCCGGAGCAGGTAAGAGTGCCATGGCGGAGGACGGCTGGTCACGGGAAGCGATCGGCGGCGCGTGACCCAGGGAGGCGCCCGGCTGCTGCAGCGAAGCGTCTACCTCGGGCGTCGCCGGCGGGAGAACAGGCGGCGGCGGCGGCGCGTCGCCATGGGGCAAAATGGAAGGCAGCGTCGGTAACACCTGGGGACGAGGCGAGCCAGTAGATGGGTCCCCAAGGCGCTGACCGGACGGCACCGTCGATGAAAGCAGACGGGGAGCGGCAGAACCCGTGCGACGGCAGAGGCGCAGCTGATTGAGATGCCGACGCACCTCACCAGAGGCCCCCAAAATCAAATACATCGCGCGGCCGAGGCAGCGAAGAATGCGCCCTGCGAGCCAACGCCGTGAACCGCGAAAGTTGCGATAGAATACAACGTCGCCTGGAGCAAAAGCAGGAGTCTGCCGCTGCACAGGAACCTGATGCGGCGGATGCGGCAAAGACATCGAGGTTCGATGAGGACGACCGTGGAGCAACTCAGCCAGCGAGCGACCATCTCGTGGCTGAGAGCGATGCGAAGACAAAAAGAGCAACAACGCGTCCTCCCGATAATGCAACTCTTTTAACTTCAACATCTGTGACTTGAATGTCTGGACCAATCGTTCAGCGGCACCGTTTAACTGAGGCGAAAACGGCGCAGACGTCAGATGTTGAATACCATTGGCCTTGCAGAAAGACTGAAATTCTGCAGACATGGATTGTGGGCCATTGTCGGAAACAATAGTCTGCGGAAGACCTTCAATGCAAAAGATAGCAGACAACGCTTGGATGGTGGCAGATGACGTTGTAGAAGACATCCGGACAACAAAAGGAAAATTACTGAAGGCATCTACCACAACCAACCATCTAGCATTCCAGAATGGACCAGCAAAATCGATGTGCAAGCGTTGCCAAGAGGAAGTGGCTTTGAAGTCCACACAAAGTCGCAGTTTGTCGGAAGGTTTTGGCAAAATCACTAAGGGTGATGCCCAGAGAGAAGCTTGCACACGTTCAATCACACCTTGTGATTCTAAATCGTGTAATGTTCTTGCGACCTCATCACGCAATGCGTGGGGAACATTGCGCACTCGAAAAATTTCGGTTGCGCGTTTACTTTCAGTTCCAAATGTGCTTTATAGTTCTTAGCACAACCAAGGCCCAGTGCAAAAATGTCTGCAAATTCTTCACATAGACGAGAAACACTGGCGGAAGGCACAGTCTGGTTCACTGAGAGGACCTGATTTACTATAGACATGTTAAACAACTGAAATAAATTTAAACCAAACAAGTTCACTGCAGTAGAAGAACTAAGAACGTAAAATGACACAAGTTTTGTTTGTCCCTTGTATGTTGCAAGAAGAGTGCACTGTCCTAACACAGGGATATGCTGTCCTGAATAACTAGTGAGCTGAACATCTGCGGCACGCAACGGAGGTTTGCCCAGTTGTTTGTATGTGTCGTGATTGATCAATGAATCTGCAGCTCCGGTATCGAGCTAGAATGGTATGACCTTGCGATTAAAGTCCAAATCTACAAAAAGTTTATTGTCCTGCTGACGACAAGAGCGACTGTCTCGTGCAATTTGAATTGATACAGGTACAGCATCACTTGCTAATGGACGTGATTTCCGGCGACGTCGATGCACACTTTTTGTGGGACGAACACAGTCACTGTTAGAGAAAGTGGCACTGGACGGAGGGGAATTAACTACATGAATGTCCACAGGCGATGGTCCACGAGCCTGAGTGTCCTTGGTTCGATTCCGGCCCGAAGCAAAGGGCCTGGAATGATTAAGAGTGTCTGATCTGAGCTTCTTCTGGCAAACACTTTGAACATGTGCTTTCTTATTACAGTAAAAACAAATAGCTTGGCGTGACGGGCAGTTGTCACGCGAATGTCTAGTTGCACACCGCGGGCATGATTTCACTGCATTTGTATGCTTGCGCGGCGCACGTGGAGAGCTAGGCGGCAGCTGCGCGGACGAGAGCGAGGGCTGTTTATCGTTCCGTGCAGCGCGCCTGGCGGGCCGGTTAATGTGACACACGGCTGGCGAAGTTTCAAATGATTCCTGTGCAAAGTCAAGTGTGTCTTGTCTATCTAATATGTCTATTACTTGTTGAAGGGAGGGATTAACTAGTTTCGAAATCTGTTCCCGCCTACGAACATCAGAAACGTTCTGTGCAATTGCATCACGTACCATTGTATCTGAATAAGGGAGTCCACATTCACACTCAAAAGCACAATCCCTTGTAAGGCCTTGCAAAGTTGCTACCCACTCCCGATTAGTCTGACCGGCCGTACGTTTTGTACGAAAGAACGTATACCGTTTTGCAACGACATTAACTGTTTCCTTCAAATAGGCGTCTAAAGCAGACAAAATTTCTTCGTAGGACAGAGTTGCTACGTCGCGTCGGGGAAATAATTTCACCATTACACGGTACGTTTGCACCCCTACACACGACAATAAGTGAGGCTGCCACTCGTTACCTTGAATTCTGTAGGCAGCGAGATGAAATCCAAATTGGCGTGACCACTCCGTCCATGTTTCCTTAGCTGGGTCAAATGGCCGGAATGGGGGTGCAACAGCATGTTGCGGCTGCGGTAGCGGTGAAGCGGCGGCCGCCGCATCGTTTTGCAGTGCATGTTGACCCTGGACGAGCTGTCCAAGGGCACCCAGTAACGCCTGCGTCTGCTGATTCTGCAAGCGATGAAATTCGGACAGTACATCTGGAGAAGCCATGACACAAGTAAATGTAAGCAAGTAGAAAGAACAAGACCATTTTTTGACTCGTCGCCATATGATGTGTCGACAGAAGTGCCGACACAGTGTGATTTGAGGGGACCGCAATGCACGCTATAAACACATGAAGGATGGCGTGAGGTCTGAAACAGGATACGTAATGAATGCTATAAAGAAAAGTACCTTGTTGTATACATCGTTCTTGATGAGACATGCTTTCTACGATAAGTATCAATTGCTATGTAAGGCTAATGGCGCCTTGCTAGGTCGTAGCCATGGACTTAGCTGAAGGCTATTCTAACTATTTGCTCGGCAAAGGAGCGAGACTTCGTCAGTGTAGTCGCTAGTAATGTCGTCCGTACAACTGGGTCGAGTGCTAGTCCATATCTGGAGACCTGCCGTGTGGTGGCGCTCGGTCTGCGATCAGTGACAGTGGCGACACGCGGGTCCGACATGTGCTAATGGACCGCGGCCGATTTAATGCTACCACCTAGCAAGTGTGGTGTCTGGCGGTGACACCACATATACTGTCCACAGCAGTTCAGAAGTGATCATCACCATGGTGAATAAGTGTTGTGTTCCTGTTTGCGACGGTAATTACGACAAGAAGAAGAGGGTTTGCACTTTTAAACATCCAGCCGATGAGAATACGTGAAGTAAATCGTTACCTGGGATGAAAACAGAGAATTTCGTTCCTAGCAAGCATTCTGTGGTGAGTACCTTTAATTTTAAGTCGTACTTATCGACGAATGTATATGGCAGTTGAAGTTAGAGTATCAGTACATGTTTCAGAGACATGCGTTTTGCATATTATTTTTCACTTCGAAGGTCTGCAATTTGCAGTTCTGCAAAGACGACATACTGTGGGAAATACAGGCAGTAGACCGGAAAACTGGGACTACGATAACTGCACCACTAAGCAACCCACAACTCCGACAAAACGCAGTCCCAAGCAATTTTCTGACTGCCCAACGTATATCTCTAAAGTGATGCATAAAAAACAGAGAATCTCCTTCTGAAAAACAGGACAAAAGGGAATCAGCTACATTGAGAGCATCCATAGAGGACAGTATGAAACCTCTAGAAGAATGTAATAACAAGTTTTCCTTCAGTTCATTTCCAGATCTGCTAAAGAAGCTTGGTTGTTTTCTAGTGAAAAGTCGTCAAAAATAATGACAGATGCATATATACTGTTTTTATGTAGACACGGAAAGAATGTCACATCATATTTTTTTATCTAATTATTAATCACGAGCTCAGTATAAGAATATATGTTAAGGATTGTGAAATCACTTCCAAGAAATTTCCAGAAACTGTAAATCATATTCATAATCTAGATAATATTATAATACTTATTGATGGTTTAGAGTGCAAAAAGGAAGCAAAATATATTCAAGACATCCTTGTTGAGCTGTTAGATAATTTATAATATGAGGCGCAAAATAAACCTGCTGTTGAATTCATAGGAATCCAGTTTCAGCTAAGCTTTTCGCCTCCTGAGAAGCATAAGTTTCCTCCCCATGCTTTAGTATTTGCTTCTTTGTTTTTATTTCAAGCCGTGCTTATAGGTTCATACTGGACACTGGAAATAATATTCTGCCTCATCCTTATACTATCAGAAACATCTGCGCTAATTTTGATGTTGATCCTAACAGTCTGAACTTTCTAGCTTACGTTAGGGAGAAAGTATCAAACCTGAATCATCATGACTGTTTTGTGACACTCATGTTAGATAAAATATACATTGAGCCAGCCATGGACTACAAAGGAGGAAATTTAGTTGACATGGCACACTTGCAACAACTGCTCACGTGTTTATGGTTCAAGGTTGTCATTTAAAGATGTCCACATCTTGCCTGTAAATAAAATGACAGCTGACCAGTTTTTCAATGTAATAAAAAAGTACTGATTTGGTTGGGAGACTTAGGTTTAAAGGTCATTTGTATTTGCTCTGACAATAACTCCATTAATAGAAAAGAAGTTGGTAATTTTGCAAATCCACGAAAACTTAGTATTGCCTACCCACACCCTTCACATAATTCCACATCCTTATTTTATGTCATAGACCCAGTACACATTTAGAAATGCATCAGAAACAACTGAGTGAATTTGAAAGATGAACTTCTGACATTTTGCTTCCCCAGCTTTGGAAACACTTCTGTGAGAATGCAAGCTTCGTTTACTGTAATTAGGTCCATATTTGACATTGAACTGACCAATTTATTGAAATCTGGGTATGGCTTAAGTATGAGAGCTCTGTGGCCCTCTCTATTAGAAAAACAAAATGTAAAGCTCGTTTGTCAAATTTTCAATGACATCAGGTGTAGTTTACTGGAGTTGTGGCCTACAAATAACATAAAAAATTATGAAGAACTGCTGAATTTATTAAAATTATTAGCACTGGGTGGAAAATACCTTAGAGAGGAAATGCAAAAGCCTCTAACTAGCCACAAAGATGATGAGAGGTGTAAATTTCAGTACAATTTTCTAAGTTGCCTAGATGACTGGAACTCCATTAATTTGTCAAGTGATCAACTCAGTAAGGAAACACACTCTGCACTCAAGTATACATTATATGCATTATTAGAAGTGAGGATGTATTGTCTGTCAGAACTTAACATGCCATACTAGCTGCCTGGAAAATTTCAAGCTGATGCCTAGGAAGCCTGGTTTGGATTGTATCAACAACTATCAGGATCCGAGTGTCATTTGTCAATGATGCAAATATTTGATGCAAAGCTGAGATTATTAGCTCTGTTAGAGCTTTCTTTACAAGTCAACTCAGCTAAGAAAACTGTAATTAGATCTCTACAAAGCTGTGATCAGTCCGAATGCTTTGTTGTTGCCTGTGACGTCTCAGCATCAGGTATTTGTAAGTTAAGTGTCAGCCAATGTGAGTTGGAACTTATTAGTCCAGAATTACCAGTCACCAAATTCATTGTTGGATACTGTTGCTATAGCACAATAAAGAAAGGGTGATAACTGTGCTCAGATTTCAAAAATATATAAGCAGGTGGCATGTGGTATGGAGCACAAACTAATTAAAGATATTGATAGAGGTGGTTTTTGATATCCACAGAAAGGCTGTTTCTGATAGTAATGTATTCATTTATGTTTCACATGAAAACTATTATAGATGAACACTGTGGTTACTTTCTTAGGCTTCAAAGTAAACAGCAAACACCATGTAAATTAATTCTTGATTCTGTCATGGCCAATGATGATTTTACAGTAGATGTCTGTGACAAACACTCAGTGCAGGAATTGTGTAAATCTTTTGTCTGTGAACAGGTGTTAATATTTTGCTTCATTAGTATTATAAAATAGAAAATGACAAGTTCAGTAGGTCATGAAACAAAAGGAAATAGAAATCTGTGGTGGAAGAACATATTTTAAACAAAAATTGTTAAAAGATTAGTATTTACCACTTACTTTAACTTTTAACTTTTATTTACTAGTTACAGTACATGTAAGCTCCCCATATACATATTTACATTACATAACTTTCACTGTTTTCAATATAGAGAGAATATAGTTTGTGCCTATTTTGTTACTATAATGTGTATTACTTAGTGGAGTGTAGGATGGTGATTGAGCTGTTACGTGTTAAGGCAATGGACCGATAAGTGTCTGTAGTCATAACCGTTTGTCATGTTCCTCCCATTACATATTCTCAATGTGTTTTAAAAATATTGCTGGTACTTGTTACTTCCATATCTGGGACTCATGTCTCTGATGTAGGATACTATTGTAGATAATACACAAATGTCAAATACTTAGTGTGGGTTCAGCATGGTGTGAGTGTGCATTTATGTGGTAAGAGAAGAGGGAGATAAGTGTCATTAGTCATAATTGCTTCCCTTGTTCCTCCTATCATTTGTAATGTGTTTCGAAAACATGTAATTTCTGATACCCAAGTGGTCATTTAAGAGTTTTATAATCTCTGCTATTCTTTGAGTGCTGCTTTCCTTAAGAATGAGGTGTGTGCTATTGCTAACCCTTTTTGACCAACTGCTTTGAGTCTAATCCTTGATGTGAGGTGATGTGGTTTCAGATAGTGTGCAAATATCAAATAGTGAGGGTGTGAGATGGTATGAATGAGTTGATAAGTGGTAGGGGGAATGGCAGAAAAGTGTATCTACTCATAATAGCTTGTCTTGCTCCTAATATCCAGCAGCTTATTTACGAGATGTCTATTTTCTATTATTTTTATTTGAGTTTTGCTTTCTGGATGGATGAGGTGACTACTTTTGCTGACACTTGCTATTCTCATACCTTTCACTCTTGTCCCTGATGTGAAGTGTTATAGTGTTAGTTAATTTCATGTTCCATGGATCATTTTGCATGATAAACCGTAATGGTTTTAAATGAGTCATTTTAAATTCACATTTCAAATTAATTTATACATATGGCTACATGCTAAAGGTTTTTAGGTGTGTTTTGCCACGAAATTGTGAAATGAACTGTTCAAAACTTGTGACCTGAGATGTTGTCTGCTTTTCTGCGACATATTCTGCTGGTGATATGCAACACTTCTCATTTTGATATTTGAACTACTAAATTCGTGCCTCCATAATGTTTTAATATGTACTTTCTCTTTGGTCTGGTGTCTTCTTTGTGCTGCATTGTGTGTTTTACGAATATGTTACCTAACTGTGTGTACTCACTCTTATATTTAGATAGGTCTTTTTAAGCTATATAGCATACCTTAGTAATTAAAAATTAAAGCTGTTTCATCTATCCAACAATCTGAGGGGAGTTTTCCACTGAAACAGTACACAATTGTTCCACATTCTACATGCAATGCTGGCAACTTTACTGTCTCTAAGACGGCTCTCATTCATGTCGCTTATTGTCTGCACAGTACTCTTAGCCACTTTGACATATTGTAGAGTTTGGTGACAAGTATTTGCTTATCTTTGACCATGTGCGATGTTGATCCTGCTTTGAAAGTTAGTTGTGGTTGGATAAGAGTGTAATGTTTATATTTCCTTTATGTGCAATAAATTTGGATCGTCTCTACCTTTTCTCCATCTATTTATGTGAAAGTTATTTTTGTGTAGAAATCAATTAATGGGATGTGATATCCCAATTGAAAACTGAAATTTATTATCTTCCCTAGATATTTTGATGTGCCCATTTGCACAATAATTGAGAACCACACTATTAATATTTAATATGTTTTGTAGAAGAAACTTTGCTATCTAGAAATGCTAAAGTGATATAGTTTGAGTAACTATTACCATCTGTTATTACATGAGCTATTAAAAGTCTTTGGCATCAGTCATTATGTCTGTGAATCGAAAATAGCAAATGAAAACAAGGTTACATTCATGAAGACTACTAGTTTGTAACTCTGTGCAATGTTTCCATATGTGTAATGTAGAACGAATACTTCCACTGTTACAGTTTCACGCAATTCGTAGATACTTTTGTATGTTTTGGTTGTACTCATAGGTTTTGTGGGAGATATCAGTAACAATTTTTCCACTTTTATTGTTTACAATCTATTTCAGACCATATATCTGAAACATGCTATGGATGTATATTATTATTAGTAGAACATCGTTTAGATGTCTAGGCTTTAAATCCTACGATTTTGTTTTTGTCAGTGTTACGAGAGTAAAACTCGCAGCACAAATAAAAGCTTTTGCACAATTCAAAGGGTCGGTGGAAAAAAATGCTAGACATCAGTTAAGGATTAAATTGATAACTTAATCTATTTTTTCCCAATACACAACGATCTGGGAGGTAGTAGTTTTATGTCTAGCATCAGAATACACAGCTTACTCTGTTTATTTCCTTGTCTTTGAAAATAAGGAAACGTATAACATACAGTAACTCAAGATATGCTGTTGCTAATGAGCACTTTCTTCCACCATCTCCTTCAGTGCCACATGTTATTTTAAGTCTCAGTAATGTCATTTCTCACAGCTCAAACGCTTTTAATGCCTGAAATTTTTCAGCATCCGAACTTGTTAAGAGCAAAAAATTTACATGATTCCATATCTGACACAGTTGAAAACAGTAAATGCGTCTACTTTTTTCCCCGAGATAACAAATCAACTAGAAATAATTTCATTTATAGTCAAGCTTGATCGTCTTAATGTCTTTTACCGTTTTATATTTATCCGTTTATAAAACGGTGTTAGCGCAACGACTTGGCGAAAGGCAGGATTGACACTGAGACCCTCTCCTGGATTGTATGACGTCATAGTGGAGTTGTGAGGCTTTGTCGTTTAGGTGGTGTTGGCTCACTGCACAGTCACTTGTCTACAACTGTTACGCTTCCACGCAGTCTGCCTAATCATCGCTACGCTGCGCTGGTATTTATTGTCGGTGAGACGTGACGTCACAAGTCTAACGTTTGCACTAAGTACACATACTATCCACCATACCGGTAGAGCTTTGGGGTCATTTCCGTGCTGCCGTTTGAAACTTGACAATCATGTATTCAGTTTGAGCCAAACATCCAGTGCTCCTGTGTGCTCGGTATTACGTGATACCCAGTGCGTTTATTCGTGTGATGCTGCGACATTTCCAAATCCGCTACAGTGTTCCACAGTACACTATCACAGAAGTTTGGATTACACACTGCACGTACCTACGCCACAGTAGCAGTCTCTGAGGACACGTACAGCAACACCAGTTTGGCGTTTGGCACAGAGCCGTAGCAAAGTTTGTCACTCATGGCATCACTGTTCACTACCTATTTAAAACCATACCTTACGACACGCGACATGGATTACAGAAGTCTTCCAACTTCGTATCGTGGATCGTCTATATGCACAGTTAATCTCTAAAGGTTGTTGAAAAATCTATTGCACCGAATAACATTATAGCAAACCTCTATCTTTGATTGAGGGGGGTAGCAACCATTTTGTACAAAGTGCAACACTTCCTAATGCACTCGCTCTAAATATTTACTTTCAGTTACGTACCTCTGCATTAATTTACTTAAATTTACTTTAAATCATAAATGAATGACCAAGAGCTCATCATCATAGCTAACGGAGAACAGTATTCAAAAATACAGACGCTCTGAATCCTAAAATCTTTCACAACTCGTGCCTATTTCCAATACTTCATTTCTTTGCACAGAGCTGTTGCATTTCACAAGAGTATCCCTGGATGAAAGTCTGTGATGTTCGAAAACGGGGAAGAGTGTACCTGATAGCAATTATCATCGGCTTATCTACTGTGGCTAACAATACTGGTGTAACAGCATGTTCGCTAACACAATAGAGCCTGACAAACAAAAACTCTGTAGCGTGTTAGATGCAGAAGAATGAACTGAAATACCTAATGAGATTTGTGTCGATGAAGTGAATTTGGAAAAAAAAAAGCGTATGGTGTGTGAAAACATTACATAGTACATATAAAGGCTAACATTTATTAATACACTGTGTAAGAAACTGTCGTTCCGTACGTGTTATAAAAATGAAATGAGAATCTACACTACATGATGAAAAGTATCCGGACACGTGGCTGAAAACTACCTACAAGTTTGTAGCGCTCTCCATCGGCAATGCAGGAATTCAATACGGTGTTGGTCCACCCTGAGCCTTGAAGACAGATTGCACTCTCGCAGCCATACGTTCAATTGGGTGCTGGAAGGTTTCTTGTGTAATGGCAGCCCATTCTTCACGGATAGCTGCACTTAGAGGAGGTATCAATGTCGGTCGCTGACGCCTGGCAGAAGTCGGTGTTTCATAACATCCAAAAGGTGTTTTACAGGATTCAGGTCAGTCCATTACAGGGATGTTATTGTCGTGTAACCACCCCGCCACAGACCGTACATTATGAACAAGTACTCGATCGTGTTTAAAGATGCAATCGCCGTCCCCGAATTGTTCTTCAACAGTGAGAAAGAAGGTGTTTCAAACATCAGTGTCTGCCTGTTCTGTGCTAGTGCTACACAAAACAACAAGGGGTGCAAACCTTCTCCATGAAAAACATTATCGCATCATAACACCACTGCCTCCGAATTATACCGTTGGCAGTACACACGCTGGCAGATGACGTTCGCTGGGCTTTCGCCATACCCACACTCTGACATCGGATCGCCATATTGTGTACCGTGATTCGTCACTCCACACAACATTTTTCCACTGTTAAACCGTAAAATGTTTACGCTTCTTACACCAAGCGAGGCGTCGTTTGGCGTTTACCGGCGTGATGTGTGGCTTATGAGCACCCGCTCGACCATAAAATCCAAGTCTTCTCACTTCCTGCCTAGCTGTCATAGAACTGTCCTGATGCAGTTTGGAATTCCTGTGTGGTGGTCTGGATACATGCCTCAACGGTTTCAGTTCACCATCACATCGGAATCAGTGGGCCTAGGAATGTTTAGGAGTGTGGAAATCTCGCGTACGGACGTATGACACAAGTGACACCCAATCACCTGACCACGTTCGAAGTCTGTCAGTTCCGCGGAGCGCCCTATTCTGATCTCTCACGATGTCTAATAACTACTGAGGTCGCTGATATGGAGTACTATACAGTAGGTGGCAGGACAATGCACCCAATACGAAAAACATACGTTCCTGGGGATGTCGGGATACATTTGATAACGTAGTGTACCTACGTAGAAGTGTAACTAAATATTAACTAATGTACGGTCACCTAATGATTTCTTCAAGCTTAGGCATTGCGTTGGTATGGTTTCAGATTTTGGGAAGGGTACAATCCTTTCATTCTTCCTGATTGTATATAGACTTGTAAATAGCTAAAATGACAATTTAAATAGAAATTTGTATTCTGGCCCGTAAACTATATTCTTCCATTTCTTTGCTTATGGCTGGCCGATTAGTCAAGGATACATTGTAGAAAGTACGGCAATATGTTTGAGGTCGATAAATGTAATTTTATGTTGGTACCCATAGATGATTGCGGAGGTCTCGTCGAATACTGTAATATGGATTAGTAATACCTGCTCTAAGTGTTCCTGTTGTGTGGCTTGAAGATAACTTAATTATGAGGCTTTGGACGGGTAGTAGTATTCTATAACTGTTCATACTGTATTCCTTCGTATGCTGGATTGGAATCTGAAAGCCCACTGACCATTCTCATTTGCTTTCCCTGTCATTGTTCACCACGTTTGGTACTGAGGTAATCACGAATTCAGCACAACCTTCTTCGGCATTAAATTAATGTGCGCAGAGGTTGATCACTGCGTCCCTCTTGGTCAAAAAAAAATTGTTCCTGCAAACATTCAGTTTATAAACCGTCGAATACGAAGAATGATAGCTTACACTTCATTTCCCTTAGTCTATTTCCAACATGGCCCGGTGTTTTATTGTTTCGTATCTTGGGCTAACAGCTACTAGGATCTTGCATCCGCGAACAATGTCGGAATGTTCTCAAGCTCATTTCTCTTACCAAACAAACCGGCTGACACTGAACTTACCTGCGAACCAGTGTCCAAAATGATGAAAACAGGAAAATTAGTTTCTGTGGTGTGAGCAGCCTTGCACGTCGTGTTTTAACGTTGGTTACAGGCGCTGTGCACTTGGCACTGTCAATCCGTCATGCTTACACCTTCATTATAACGTAGTAGCTGTAAGCTGGTGTCGACGCCCGTACAATCCACCGAGACCGACCTAGCGGGGCCCACGCCAGTTTCAATTACTTCGCAGACTTTGTGCGTGGATTGTCGGAGTGAACCTCTACTACGTGCACTCCTCGTTCACAGCCGAATGAACGGTTCTCATGTCGTTGCGATCGGTGGTCATTTTATTGTGGTTTTGGTCATGGTGTTTGCCACGTCCCTCATGGTGATCGCGATTGCACAATTTTCTTCTCTATCGCGACTCTGAGGGCTGTGACTGTGTGTAAGTGACGACTTGTTAGATCGGCGCCGTTCACGTCTGCTGCAGCGGAAGTCTGCGCTGTCGGTTGGCTTACTGTCGTCAGCACCATAGAGGTAAACAAGGAAGGGAATCGGCACTATAGGCTTAACGCTGTACGTTGTTTTGGGGTCAGAGTGGGCAGGGGATGCCGCCATCTTGAGTAGCCCTAAACTACGTTTCACGATTGCTTCTTGTTCATTACTGGTGTTTGCACGCAACAGCTCTTTTAAACGGGTAAATTTCAATGCTTACATGAATAACATAGTGTCACAAAGACCATTTAGAAAGTTTCTCTATTCTTGAATGTATAGTTGCTCTGGTAATACGACATATTTGGCCTCGTTGATGTAACTTGCTTTCTCCTGATATATTTCGAATAACCAAGGAGAGGAAGCTGTGATGTGAAAACGATGCTTTCGTAATCTGTATAATTCCACTTTTACTGTATTTGTATCGTTAGAAAATGAAGCTGAAACTCCGAAACTACAGTTCGTTTGCTTACTGGTAATGGTTCTTGGTCATTACACTTTCGCCTTTCAGGACGTATGCTCATTTTCAACGTTCACGTTAAAAAAAAAAAGAAAAAGAAAAATACAAAAAATAAAAACATACCTATGGGTTGTTTGTTAGCCCACAAACGTGTTCAATGAGGGAAGAAGCAGGCGATGCTGCAGTACTTTGAGCTTGCCAAAATAGTGAAAGATTCTAATGATTCTAATGAAATAGAACGACATCCAGAATAGTATCTTAATGTACCTATTACATCGCAACACAATGAAAGCACCGGATTTTATTTGAGATACGCTAGCGAAAGCCGATAGTTATTCCAAGCAGTATGAGTGACGTCATGGGGAAGTATCACCACGGTGAACTATGGAGGTATAAATGCGGTCAACCTAATATTTTTGGACTAAATACGATGGTGGACGTCGGCTTCAAGTTTGTGACGTAATGGCACCTCCCTTCTATTTTTGCCTCCTTAGTGGGTGCGGCCTTCCGATGTCATTCTGTTGCTGCATCCGTGTGCTTTGCGCTGTGCGCGCCTCTCCGTGAATTAGATCTCTGCTGTCTACTACAGACAAGAAAGGGTCCAAATCCCCACCTGGCGCATTTAGAAATTTTTCACACAGCACGGTCGGCAACTGAGCGTTGAGAATTCGCAGTATGTCTCTTGCCGTTATTGCCTCGTTCCAGTACTTTGTGTTAATGACGTATTTATCTATATACAGACTAAGGACTCCGTTTCTCTTGTCATATGATTCCGGGCTAAAGACGTTCCTGCACGCCCCTGGACCTGTACTTGGACAAGAATGCGTACTTTAAGTCTCCGTAAGTTTGACGTGCGTCGGTAGCTTCTGTAGCGCACAGGGCCGCTTCATTTGTCATGAAACTCTCCACAACCCTTGTCCTCTGTATTTCACTCCTGGATTTGAATGTTTTCTGATCTTCAAACTTATTTTGTTCCCGAACAATATATCTTGGGACATAGGTTCGTTATCCAAACTGTGTCTGTTCCGTCCGCTTTACAAACAATAGAAGCATGTGTAAGCCCACATTTGACGCTCGATCAAAGTCAGTTAATTACATATTTCATTCCAGTAAAATCATGTCAACAACTGGACAGTTCCTGCGTCCAACCAACGAAACACCAGCTTATCAAATAAGAGGAACAGACATATACATAGCAACCAGTCACTTTTAAGAACTGTTTATTGGGACGTCATTATCTGCTTCGAGGATTTATAAGTGTAATGTCTTCTTATATACAAATGTCACAAATTTTTACTACATATAAGAAAAACGTTAAGAAGTGAATATATCGTTACTACTTATCACGTTCCAACACAAACTTACGACAATGGCATTTTAAAGAATGTTTTGTGAAGGGAAAACATGTAAACAAGAAAATTTGATACCGAGATTTGTCTCTGTCGATATTCTAGACAAAATCTCAGAGGTAGGCTGTCTAAAGCATCCCTTATGTGAGAGCCTTCTATAAATATTCTCTTTCTCTGTCTCTTCCAAACATTTTGGCACTAGGTACCGACTTCGTACTCGTATAAAAATTCTGTCCATTTAAGAAGACGTTCAGCGTGGAATGCAAAAAATAACCACCCATCTTAATTGGTCATTGATTTGTGGTTCCGGTAAAACTTATGTAATGAAGTATTATGGTGTGCTTGTTTTTAGCTAAAATATTTTTTTTTATGTTCTGTAAACTTCAGTCAGTAAACCTATGCCGTCCTGTTTTGGTTTTCAACGGAAAGGATCACAATAATCATATGCATGTAGAGAATTATTTGAAATAAATCGTGTAGTCTTTTTAGTGAGAGTGTTTTAGCGCAGACTGGCTACATTTATTAGTACGCTTGTGCTTCTTTCCTAGATTCTGAAATGAAATCAGATACTGATATACAGTACAACTTGTGTCTCTAAGAGTGTTTGGTGAATCTTAATTGTAAGAAAATTTTTTTTCTATTTTTCCTTAGTCACTTAATACATCTGTACGATGGGGCACTATCTATGTGGGATACGGAGTGGCCGGCAGTAACGGGATAATATCAGTTTATTCCACTGAAATTAGTAATGTCTTTTTGTATTCCAGATTGCTTAATGGAAATACGACAGTCACTCGACAATTAAATGCGAGTGTTTCCATTAATGAAGGCCATATGAGATGTATCACTTGACAGTTAAGTGATACTGCAGGAAACTTTTAAGTAAGATCTTGGACTTTTCTGTCTTTGTAGGCAGAAGGAAGTCTTTAGAGACGACGTCAAACGATTTCCACGTTAACGCATTGTCATATGCTGGAAATAAAGATAATTTTATGCTTGAACAGTTTGCGTGTATCTCTAATCCATCGAAAGTCACCCATATTACTACAGTTTCATTTAATCACCAAAATGCATTAGATTTTATCAGAAGTGCTTTTCTGTGCTTAATTGTGTCCTAAAGCAGAGTTCCACACACGCAGTTTTTAAGCGCTTCGTTATAATGATGATCGATATTTTAAATAGTTTCTGTAAGTAAATACAGGGTGTACATAAAGTCCGGGAACACTCTAAATTATTTATTGCACAAGAACTAAATATTGAACAGAAGTCATACATATTACTTTTGGAGGATAAATTCTAAAAGCTTTTTTTTTTTTTTTTTTTTAAATTCGATATGCGAACCATTAATGACCCGGAAGACGTCAATACGGTAATCCACTTCCTGCCATGCACGTCCCAGCATGGCCGTCGCTTTCCGTGTTCTCTCCCCGAGCTCTGTTGCATCACGTTTTAGAGGCGGTACATACACCAGATCTTTAATGTGTCCCCACAGGAAAAAGTCCCACGGAGGGAGATCTGGTGATCGTGGACGCCATTTCATGAAACAGCTGTTCCCTTCTGTAGCACGATCGATCCATCGATGTGGCAGCTCCGTGTTCCGGTACCCACGAAGTTCACGATGAAAATGTCGTGGAGATCCATCCTGCTGAAAGATAAACGGAGAGTCTGACTGCATCTGAGACATGCACGACTCACCAATTTCTTTGGACTCCTTGTGAATGTCTCTCGTACGTGCTCCAAATTCACTTCACTCACACTGGGGCGTCTGCTTCTCTTCTCCGCGCGCAAGCAAAAAAATGGCTCTGAGCACTATGGGACTCAACTGCTGAGGTCATTAGTCCCCTAGAACTTAGAACTAGTTAAACCTAACTAACCTAAGGACATCTCAAACATCCATGCCCGAGGCAGGATTCGAACCTGCGACCGTAGCGGTCTTGCGGTTCCAGACTGCAGCGCCTTTAACCGCACGGCCATTTCGGCCGGCCGCGCGCAAGCAACAACCTGTCGTAACGAACTTGTTGTGACAGTCTGAATGGCTTTCGTTGTTGGTGGCTTCTTACCGTACTTTGGTCTAAAAATCTGTTGAAAAGCTGTAGCACACTTGTTTTTGTCGAACTCCAACACACAGAAAGCTCGCCCCCCACTTGAACTCGCCATGTTTGCGACTAGCGCTGACTATCGGCAAATTACCAAACTACGCTGTGACTGTATACACTAAAAAAACCTTCAGGATATCTCTTAAAAATGACTTACGTATGATATCTGTACAGTATTTGGTTCTTGTGCAATTAATTATTGAAATTGTTCTCGGACATTACGTACAACCTGTATTTATATGCTGTAATTGTATTTATATTGTAGGAGTAGTTAATCGGTTCCCTCACAGATGACGTTTCAATCATGTAATCCAATCCAAAATGGTTCAAATGGCTCTGAGCACTATGGGACTCAACTGCTGAGGTCATTAGTCCCCTAGAACTTAGAACTAGTTAAACCTAACTAACCTAAGGACATCACAAACATCCATGCCCGAGGCAGGATTCGAACCTGCGACCGTAGCGGTCTTGCAGTTCCAGACTGCAGCGCCTTTAACCGCACGGCCACTTCGGCCGGCCGCGCGCAAGCAACAACCTGTCGTAACGAACTTGTTGTGTCAGTCTAAATGGCTTTCGTTGTTGGTGGCTTCTTACCGTACTTTGGTCTACAAATCTGTTGAAAAGCTGTAGCACACTTGTTTTTGTCGAACTCCAACACACAGAAAGCTCGCCCCCCACTTGAACTCGCCATGTTTGCGACTAGCGCTGACTATCGGCAAATTACCAAACTACGCTGTGACTGTATACACTAAAAAAACCTTCAGGATATCTCTTAAAAATGACTTACGTATGATATCTGTACAATGTTTGGTTCTTGTGCAATTAATTATTGAAATTGTTCTCGGACATTACGTACAACCTGTATTTATATGCTGTAATTGTATTTATATTGTAGGAGTAGTTAATCGGTTCCCTCACAGATGACGTTTCAATCATGTAATCCAATCCATCTGTTAGAAATGAGCCCAGTTGGCAAATCCTCATTCGTTGCTGTCTCCTCCACACTAAAGCTTATTTAGTGCTGTCAACTACGTTAAGAGTACAGTACGGGCGATATGATGTGCAACATCGGAAATAACATCTAGGGACTTCTGGTTCAAGTTATGGATTACGATGCGCCGGCATAGCTGCTCTTTTGACATTTGATGTTGGTGTAACTAGACGCAGCCGCACACAGGCCTCTCTGACAGTGGTTTTTTTCCCTTTGTAATTACTAATTTTGAGATTTTAAATTATGGTCACTTACGCTGATGAGCCAAAACATGAGCCAAAACTTGTTTGTCCATCTCAGGAACGAAACACATCACTGATTCTGCGTATCAGGTATGCGACTGTTTGTTCCTAGATCTGCAGACGTACGTGGCATTAGATGTCTACACATAAGCTATGTAATCCGCTTAAATAACGATCCGCTGATTTGCGTACGTGGTGATGGAGCCCTTTAGCGATCCAGTTCGGTTCCTTAGGATTTATATAAGGCGAATTTTTTCGCCGAGATATCAACGCTCATCAAAACCATTGTAGCAGGGTGCTGGCTCAATTATACACCTGAAAGAGGACGTTGCCATCGTGGAAGACATCGAGCATAAATGGGATGGAGGTGGTTCGTAGCTGTGAACAAGTCTTCAATTACTACCTCAGGTCCCATGCAACAGCTGAACAACGTCTACCATAGCATAATACTGCCCCCACCAGCCTGCACCCGTAGCGCTCTGCACGTTTCGAGCCTCCGTTCACCTCGATGATGGCGTTTCCGGACACAACAAACGACCTACCGTAGCAAAAATGTGATTAACTCGCAAGAGTGTGCGACCGAACCGCCGAATCTTTCCATCAGTAAATGGGGTATGTTCTCAACTGACTCGGTTGTTTTAACCCCTCCACTGACGGAATGACCCGCTTCCTACTTCCGTATGTATAAAGCTAATACGGACTTGTAGCTGTCACGCCTTTGCGCTTACTGCTACGTATTTTAACCGTAAATAGCTCAGCCCTAATGGTAAGAGGTAGTAGTGAATTCACGTTATTAATCTTTTAAGACAGCACAGCTGCCACAAGCTCAGCTCACTTTTACTCCACTCCTACCCTCGCCATTGCACCACATTAATTAGGTGCTACATGGACCTTGCTAAATTCACTTGCGTATACATTTTTGACCGTTACTCGCCAGTATTTACCTAATGATTAGTACACTCCTAACCGGACTATTTCCCAAAGAGCTGTGGTGATTGAACAGGTTCGATCCACGGCCTACAGTGCCCTACAGTTCACACGGTAACACTGCCTACCTGACCCACTTAACTTGGTAGTGAGCTTATGTATCCAATCACCACTGCTAGCAGCAGTGGGTAAGCCTATCAGCACGACGAGAGCAGCAGACTTACCGTCGAATCCTCCTGAAAATACTTATAACTACGGTCGCCAGCTCTGAAGGAGCAAAAGAATAAATCAGTTTTTTGGCTCGTTTCAAAGTGAAACGGCTTGAGTTGAATTTAAACTTAATTCTGAATATTACTATTTCTGATCATTCTAGGTGATTCTACAAAGCAAATACTCTCTCAATTTCTGTGAGTTGGCTTGGTAATTACCACCAAGACAACTTATGCAACTTAGGTCAACAAAATTCTATCCTTCAACTTATTTAATGATTTTTGGATATTACTCTTTGGACAATTGATATAGAATTAGTTAAGTGACTTTACTTGAAAGGTTACTCAGAAAAATTTAAGTAACTATAAATAGGCGACTCATTCTGGTGTGACCATTGCTCTTTTCAACATTCTTATACGCTAAAGTATTCTACAACTAAAAGAATTGTAAATGAAAGAGGCGATGGTGGCCTCAGTCTGATTTCACTACGCTATATTTGAGGTTACTACACTTTACAATGAACAACATGCGTCGTAATTTTACTCATTACTATATTCTGTCCTCTGCACTTGCATAAAAGAAAACTGGTATTCTCCTTTTACATGTATATAAAGTTCGACTTAACAATTGCAAGCAATCTTGCCTTGGGTAGACGTGTCGGTGCTGGTGGTGAGATGCATGTGGCTAACGCAGCTCTTCACGCCTCATGCCCTTAATGGCAGCTGGAACAACGAGCTGTAGCACTCGTATAAGCTACTGCACGTCCGCCATGAAATTTGGGCGCAGGAACTCTTACAATCAGCCCCAGTGGCATAGAGACGGCTTCGACAACCATTCGTTGCGTTCTACTCCACAAACGCTGTTGCACAATCACTTTTGCGTGAGCACATTTACGCACGTCCGGTCACGTCAACACTCCCCAGGCCATTTCATTGTTCAGTCCCTGTGTCTCCAGCTACCTCTAGCTACGCTCGTATCACCAAGAGTGGGGGCATTCCCCTACCACCTTTTCACCGAAATCATTTAGTATTTAAGAATATTTATATTTATTACCAGTCATAATAATTTACTACTAGCGCTTTATAACATTAAATCATACAGTAATAGCTTATAATTACCGAGAAAAAGAATACATTTGACTCCGAGAGCTTAGTGCATTGTCTGACAGGCAGCGCTAATTCCCAGTTTCGCCAATAGATGGCATCAGGGTGCACTCCCTGGCAGTCTCACACCAGCGCGCCCGTTTCCGACGCGCGGGCTCCAAATTACTGTCAGCCCACCATCATTTCAGTTCCGTTACACATGCCCCACTTCTTATTGACGTATCTAACAGTGATAATTCAATAAGAAGTCTCTCCTATAATGAATCTGAAATTTTCGTTAAGCTTTTTACCAAGGGTTTTCTCTTTCTTACTGATACACCTCAGTACTTATATTACTTATTTAAAATTAAACACCAATTCTTTCTATCTTTCCTGCTAAACATTACATAAATGATTTACATATATTCTTTCCAATTTTCTTACTTCTAAACACAGTACACTTTAAACATCTTTTTTTACAAAAATTTTAAATACACTTCTTTTATCTCAGGCAAGTAAAACACACGTTATGCGCCTATTACTTTAGAGCCCGTCCTTTTCACTTTACCTCCTCACTTTTCCACCTCTTCCACAACACTTATTTACACATCTATTAAGGCTTTCTTAGAAGCTCAGTCTTTCCCAGTCTGTTTAGTCTCTACTTAAACTAGAAGTTTCATTAGAATACTGCAACATATTTTAGTGAACATTTACCTTTCACATAGAACAAAAGAAACAAAACTATTTACATATTGGTTTACTTTAATATTTATTTATATATTTATTTTCAATCTGGTAGAATTCGTGGTTCATACCTTTTGAAATCCACTATGTTTCTTACTCCCAGGCGTTTGCCTGTTAATGGGTACTCTAAATAATAAGCATTCACATTGGGTATGGACACTATTTCAAATGGTCCATTATATATATATTTAAATTTGCTGATCTCGTTATTAATTTCACTTGACTTTTCATGTGTTTTTACAAGAACGAGATCACCTAATTTGAATTTAGGATTCCTTACTTTTTCGTCATGACGACGAATTCTCGCATCTGCTGGTTTTCTCATCTTGTGTTTTACTAAGTTCTTTTTACTATCATAATCTAATTCAACTCTATCTGGAAATTCTAGTAGGTCTTCTACTAGACTTTTACTTCTCGTCTTTTTCAGGATTTCTTCTGGAGTAAATCCAGTGCTCTCGTTTGTTAATGAATTCATGATTTCTTCGAATTCACTCACATACATGCCCCACTTCTTGTGGTTGCTATGGCAGTACGTCCTGAATAACCGACCTATCTCACGCATATATCGTTTTGCCGGATTGCTTGATGGGTGATAAGCTGAGGTATGTACCACTTCTACCTGTTTCTCAGTTATCCTATCCTTCCACATTTTTGAGCAAAACTGAACACCATTATCTGATAGTATTCTCTTTGGCTTCCCTACTTTCACAAAATAATCACACACCATTTTATCATACACAGCTCTGGCAGTAGCTTTTCTCAAGGGATATAGCTTTATATACTTTGAGAAAAGTTCAACTGCTACAAATACGTACACAAAACCCCCCATGGTTTTCGATAATGGTCCAAAGATATCTACTGCTACTATTTCTAATACTTCATCAGGTTTTATTGATTGCATGGGCCCTTGATTAGTTGCATTTGTTACTTTCGCCTTTTGGCATAGATCACAAGATCTTATCCTCTGTGCTACCCTTCGTGCCATGTTGTTAAAGGTAATGCATTCATCTAACTTATCGGTACACTTCCGTGCACCACAATGGCCATATGCCAAGTGAACGTAATCTATCAGCAATTCAGTGTGTTGTTCCGGCCAACATACTCTCCACTTCCCTGGATTATTTAATCTTTGAAGATACAGTACACCTTTATGTATTTTATATGAAGCCCTTATGTTAGTTGCGTCCGGATTGTCAAACTTGACCTTTACCGGCTTCAGTGCATCATCATCACTTTGATATCTTCGCATATTCCGACATATTTCCCTAATTTTTTCTCTTCCTTCCGCTTTTTTGAGGTAATTCACCTCAAAAACATCTTCCCTATTCTTTACACTTTCTAATGTCTCACATCCTTCCGGTAATCTCGACAAAGCATCCTGTACTGCATGTTCTTTCCCTTTAACATACCTGATCTCTATATCAAATTGTTGTAAAAACAGCGCCCATCTGGTCAACCTGTTATGTAACAATCTGCAGTCCTTCAAAAATATTAAAGCTTTGTGGTCTGTGTGGACCACAGTCTTATGTCCCCATAAGAAAAATTGAAATTTCCTAAAACCCCATACTATAGCTAAAGCCTCCTTCTCTGAAACCGTATAGTTTCTTTCGTACTTAGACATGGTTCTACTCGCAAATGCTATTTGTCTATGAGTTTTTTTCCCCATCTATCATTACCTCCTGAAATATGGATACTCCCAATCCATAATCTGAACTATCTGTTGCCATGTGGAATGGTTCACACAGGTCAGGGTGCCATAACTTTATGTTTTTAGCCAAATTGTCTTTTAGCCGATTGAATGCTGTTTCACGTTCCTAAGTCCACATATACACACTGTTCTTCTTAAGCAGGTTGTTCAGATGTGGGCTATTGAACACCTGATCATCCACATACTTACGATAAAAGGAACAAAGTCCTATAAACGACTTTAGTTGTTTTTTATTCTTGGGAGCCGGACAATTTCTTATTGCTTTGACTTTATCGGGATCCTTTTAAATTCCCTCTGGTGTTACTATGTGACCTAAAAACTTTATTTCTTTCTTCACAAACTCGCCTTTTTTCAGGTTCAGGGTCATTCCTCCTTTAATTAAAGCTTTGAACACCCTGTCACATAACTCCATGTGCTCTTCCCATGTCCTTGTAGCAATTAACAGATCATCTACATAAACCGTGATTAGCGAACTAAGTTCACTCCCTAAAATTTTGTCTAAAGCCCGAATGAACACTGAAACGGAAGTATTTAGGCCAAATGTTACCACTGTGAAATGGTAGCATTTGCCATTGAATAAAAATGCCGTGTACTTCCTAGACTCCTCACATAATGGGATTTGCCAGTATCCCGCAGTTAGATCTAAACTAGTCATGAACTTTACACCATTAAACTTCTGCAATAAATTATCTATGTTCTCTGGACGATCCAACTCCCTCTTCACTACTTTATTCAGAGTACGAGCATCTATCACTATTCGTACACTTCCATCCTTCTTACCTACTATCACCAGTGGGTTATTATATGGGCTAGAACTCCGTTCAATGACCCCACATGAAACCATTTTATCTATTTCTTTTTGAACTGCTTCTTTCTTAGACAAGGGTACATTATATGGTGGTTTAAAGAAAGGTTCATGCTCCTCTACCTCCATGCAGTACTCATAATTTATCACTCGTCCCGGTTTGTCCGAAAATACCTCCTGATTTTCTTTCAGAATTTGCCATAGATCCTCCCTATGGGCATCAGATAGTCCTTCCGTTTTTTCCACTACATTTCGAAGGAGTGTCTCCTTATTTCCATCTTCAACTATCTGCCTCACCAGAAACCAATCGAATTTTTGACCTATTCCTGAATCATGATCATCTCTAAATTCTACCCATCTCAGCTGGTTCTCTTCCATTACTCTAGATGATTCAAATGGTATTTCTAATACCGCACTGTCAACTTTACAAACTATTATCCCTTTGTCACAATCTATAATTACTTTCTGTTTTATTAACCAGTCAATGCCTAAAATGATCTCGGCACTGAGCTCTGGAACTACTAAAAATGCATTCGAAAATAGCTTGTTTTTTATCTTAAATTCCATCATCACTTGATGTTTAACAGGTTTACTACATTTCCCTGTCGCCCCTATTACTTTAACACCTGTTACTGGCATCATGACTACTCCTTGTTGCTCTTTGATCATCTCAAAAAATGTGTGCGAAATAGCACTTATTTGAGCACCCGTATCCAACAATACATATAAATCGTACCCATATACATTAATGGGCAGGATTGTTTGCATCCTATTATCCTCTTTCATACTT
The DNA here is from genome assembly GCF_021461395.2 of Schistocerca americana. Lineage (NCBI taxonomy): Eukaryota > Metazoa > Arthropoda > Insecta > Orthoptera > Acrididae > Schistocerca > Schistocerca americana. Next base: position 203,830,903 of record NC_060125.1, on the reverse strand, counting down.
TCTTTATCTTCCCATAATAAATCCTTTTCCACCGCCAAGTCTTGCCATATTATTTTTCCGGTTTTTATACTGACCATTCCATCTGGAGGTTTCTTTCTCCTTTTCTTCCTAAATTCTTTCACCACTTTTTACAATAGTCCTTCGTCTACTCTCTTTAAAGCCATCTCGTTCTCATTCGAATCTGTCATGCCTGAACTCTCGGTTGCGGGATCGGAAACTTCCTCTACTTCTTTTTCTCCCTGGATGCTTTCTGATGATTCTGACGATAATTCCTCCTCCTTAGAAATATGACCTTCTTCGGATTCAAATAATTCTCGCAAATTATAATCCATTTCTCTACTTTCCCTTTGTTGGATAGTGCATTCGCCACTCTTACTTTCATTATTTTCCCCTACTAATGGAATTCCAGTCTCACTCAACTCATTTGCTTCAGTACTACAGGGATCACAACACTCTTTCTCTTGGTTAGATACACTTTCTCTAATTTCTTTAAAAGAATCTTCATCACAGTCATGTACTCTTGCTGTCACTAGGTACACATCATAATCGGTATGGCTCTCTAACACTGTCATATTCGGGTCCAAATTAATCACTTGTGTGGAAGATCTTTCTAATTGTGCTGACTGGCTTTTGAGCTGATGTACATATTCTGCATACGAGGTAATTTCTGAATCGGCATGCGTCTCTGCACTATGCCCCATTTTCTTATCCACCCTTTCCTCTTTAATTACTTCTCGATGCGATTCGTCGACTATTCGTACGAACCTTTTACCATAAGTCACATCACTCCTACTTTGCCCCTGCCTCTCTGCACAGTTGCCATCCCTACCGACAAACAACACCTTCTCTGACACTTCCTTCATCAATTCATCACTCTGACCTCAAATTGTACTTATTTCATTCACGTGAGCCTTCACATCCGACCGATATTCTTTTCCTACTTCATTTCCCTCAATAATTCCTCCCTGCTCTCTCTCCTCTGTTTGTATCCCTGCATTATACTTCGCAAAGTTTCGTTTATGTAACTGCTCTTCAGGCGAACGACGCACTATCCTACTATAGTACTGACTACTCCGATCTTCCCTATATTTGGGCCATTTCTTTCTTTCCGCGCGCGTTAGGCCCTTGACCTGCGCGGTATTTAGTTTTCCTGATTTTGATAATGCATCCCGTTTCCCTGATAGTGTCCTCTCCCTCGCTGAGAGTTACCTCCTCGACCTCTTCTTCTCATCATGTTAATTTGCGGTTCACTCCTACCACCTTTTACTATTCCATTCTGATTTCTGAAACCTCGAAACTCTCTAGTTTCACGCCACCTATCTTCATTCTCGATTTTTTCTAAAAATTCATCGAATGTTCGATGAGTGCCCCCTACATAACGCTTGGAATCGTCAGGTAGCTTTTTCCACAACTCCCACACTATCTCCGATTCTGATCTACGATCTTTAAGATACTCTAAACGCTTGAACCATCCTTCACAGTATTCTTTCATGAGCCCACGCCCATGTTCTGGCATTCTGGCGACAACGAATTCTCTCCACAACCTATCTCTCTGTTGTGTGCTCCAGAATTCCTCAAGGAACTTTTCTTTGAAGTCTGTAAACTTCAAATTGTCGATATCCAAATTCAATCCCCAACGTTTAGCATGACCTGCTAAAGCGTCTATTACTAAATTAAGTTTTTCTTTATCCGACAAGTCTGTTGGTAAGACACGTTCACAATTTTTTATAAAATCCATTGGATGCCATCCACCTTGTTTCTTTTGAGGATCGTATTTTTCCTCCCTGCTCAGTATATCCGATTTTTGCATTACCAATGGGATACCACTACAGTTAAGAAACGTCTGATTCTGAACTTGCTGACTTAACAATTTTATCTCATTACGCAGTGTATTTTCCTGCTCCTGCACACATGCATCAAAACTCAACATGGTATTGCGCAGTGTTTCAATATCAGCTGCAGTTTCTTTAACAATCTCTTTCTTTACAACTGGTACTATCACCTGTAATTTACTTTCAATTATCGGTTCTAATTTTTCACTAACCAAAGGTTCCACTGATATCTCTATTCTCTGAATTTCGGTATCAAACCTCTTCTCTATTTCTGTGACTTTTCTCTGAACATTTGTTATTTCAGCCCTAATGCTATTTACTGATTTGTTTACCTCTGTGATACGTTGGCCTTGCGTATTCAAAATATCTAAATTGGCTTTTATTTTACCAGATAGGTTTTCCTCCAATTGGGATATATGACTAGCCATTTCTGCTTTCAAACTAGCATTCCCTTCTCGAATTTGCGCCATCATCCTATTTAACAAACTTGTTAATTCCATATCCTCTCCCTTGTGACTTGCATCCACAGATACATTGGGTTCACTTTTCACTAACTTTGGCTTAACTTCCCGTTCCTCCTGTCTTATGGGTGTGGATTCATCTATAAGATTTTCCAACCCTACAACAGTATCTATGGTCCCTAATTCTGGGTCTGACCTTGTTATGTTTTCGTATTGCTTGTTACTATTCGACTCCATCTTATGCTGCTGTATTTCGTGCCTAATAGAAATGTTTATTAAAGCAAGTATTACTTGTTTAACTCCTACTATTGAACTTTCTTTTGCTGCCTTGCAGGTTGTCGTCTTGAACTTACCAATTATGGTATATTTGTCTACAACAGAATTTTAAATTTTAAATTTTTTGAAACTACAAGTTTATATAGAACACTTTTATTGCAGCCATTATTCAACAACCTTGGTAAGTCCTGTCACGGTCGCCACATGCGACCGAACCGCCGAATCTTTCCATCAGTAAATGGGGTATGTTCTCAACTGACTCGGTTGTTTTAACCCCTCCACTGACGGAATGACCCGCTTCCTACTTCCGTATGTATAAAGCTAATACGGACTTGTAGCTGTCACGCCTTTGCGCTTACTGCTGCATATTTTAACTGTAAATAGCTCAGCCCTAATGGTAAGAGGTAGTAGTGAATTCACGTTATTAATCTTTTAAGACAGCACAGCTGCCACAAGCTCAGCTCACTTTTACTCCACTCCTACCCTCGCCATTGCACCACATTAATTAGGTGCTACATGGACCTTGCTAAATTCACTTGCGTATACATTTTTGACCGTTACTCGCCAGTATTTACCTAATGATTAGTACACTCCTAACCGGACTATTTCCCAAAGAGCTGTGGTGATTGAACGGGTTCGATCCACGGCCTACAGTGCCCTACAGTTCACACGGTAACACTGCCTACCTGACCCACTTAACTTGGTAGTGAGCTTATGTATCCAATCACCACTGCTAGTAGCAGTGGATAATCCTATCAGCACGACGAGAGCAGCAGACTTACCGTCGAATCCTCCTGAAAATACTTATAACTACGGTCGCCAGCTCTGAAGGAGCAAAAGAATAAATCAGTTTTTTGGCTCGTTTCAAAGTGAAACGGCTTGAGTTGAATTTAAACTTAATTCTGAATATTACTATTTCTGATCATTCTAGGTGATTCTACAAAGCAAATACTCTCTCAATTTCTGTGAGTTGGCTTGGTAATTACCACCAAGACAACTTATGCAACTTAGGTTAACAAAATTCTATCCTTCAACTTATTTAATGATTTTTGGATATTACTCTTTGGACAATTGATATAGAATTAGTTAAGTGACTTTACTTGAAAGGTTACTCAGAAAAATTTAAGTAACTATAAATAGGCGACTCATTCTGGTGTGACCATTGCTCTTTTCAACATTCTTATACTCTAAAGTATTCTACAACCAAAAGAATTGTAAATGAAAGAGGCGATGGTGGCCTCAGTCTGATTTCACTACGCTGTATTTGAGGTTACTACACTTTACAATGAACAACATGCGTCGTAATTTTACTCATTACTATATTCTGTCCTCTGCACTTGCATAAAAGAAAACTGGTATTCTCCTTTTACATGTATATAAAGTTCGACTTAACCATTGCAAGCAATCTTGCCTTGGGTAGACGTGTCGGTGCTGGTGGTGAGATGCATGTGGCTAACGCAGCTCTTCATGCCTCATGCCCTTACTGGCGGCTGGAACTACGAGCTGTAGCACTCGTATAAGCTACTGCACGTCCGCCATAAAATCTGGGCGCAGGAACTCTTACAATCAGCCCCAGTGGCATAGAGACGGCTTCGACAACCATTCGTCGCGTTCTACTCCACAAACGGCGACGATATTCGCCTCTTCGCTGTTGCACAATCACTTTTGCGTGAGCACAGTTACGCACGTCCGGTCACGTCAACACTCCCCAGGCCATTTCATTGTTCAGTCCCTGTGTCTCCAGCTACCTCTAGCTACGCTCGTATCACCAAGAGTGGGGGCATTCCCCTACCACCTTTTCACCAAAATCATTTAGTATTTAAGAATATTTATATTTATTACCCAGGAGTTCATACCAGTCATAATAATTTACTACTAGCGCTTTATAACATTAAATCATGCAGTAATAGCTTATTATTACCAGGAAGAAGAATACATTTGACTCCGAGAGCTTAGTGCATTGTCTGACAGGCAGCGCTAATTCCCAGTTTCGCCAATAGATGGCATCAGGGTGCACTCCCTGGCAGTCTCACACCAGCGCGCCCGTTTCCGACGCGCGGGCTCCAAATTACTGTCAGCCCACCATCATTTCAGTTCCGTTACAAGTGGACACTTTTCCATTGATCGACGGCCTAACCCCTATGGTCCCGTGCGCACTGCAATCGTAATTGACGACGTCGTTGGGTCAACACTAAAGGTGGTATGCTGACGAGCTCCACGTTCAACAATGTACGATGAACGGTGTGCACCGAAACACTTATGGTTGCACCAGCATTGTGCTCTTTCGGTAGAGTCGCCAAAGGTTACTATCTGTTCTAGTTCACAGAGGAGACAAACCTCCAAACCCTGTGTTCTGCGAAGAGTCATGGACGTCCACCAACCATTTAGATCCTAATGGTAGCTTCATTGTCATTCTATCACTGTCATTCTACCTCCTTCCGCAGATGCTCACGAGAGCAGCAAGTGAATATTCGACAAGCCTCTCCGTTTTCGAGATACTTATTCACAGGTTCTGCATAAGTCTGCATAATAATAATATGTCCTTTGTCAGAATCGTTTATTTCAATGGATTTCCCCATTTGCAACGCATATCTTCGCTAAGGTGAGCCCCCGGTTCGTGTTTGCTATGCTTGCTTACTTTTCATAGAGCGTCACGTACCCGCAGAGCCACCAGGCGACATCCAGCGTCGCGGTGGGCAGTGTTCATAATGGTTTGACTCATCAGTGTATTCCTTTGCAGCTCACATAATGGGTCACCGCAAGCCTTTTCCTGAAATCAGAAACAACTTTTATAACCAAAGAATTAACACAAATATTGGAATGCTAGTTAAAGTTCATGTGACAAGCTGCTATCACACTCTTTTCCTCTGTGCTCTACAGTGTCTTTACTGTTGTTGAGAGAGGAAGAATCAATTTGTTTTCCAGTAAAGATGGATATCTAGTGTTTAATGACTACTTGATAATGGCGACCGCTTCGATTTCGGATAACCCTTACTAGTTTCACACGACGGCACTTTGAGACCCCGTAACCCCACCCCAAAGTGAGCACAGTTGACTAAGCTTCGTGCTGTTACGTGCGAACACGTACCCATCGAAATATGTCTCCCAATCCATAAACCCCTTTCAATTCCCGTACGCTGACTGATCGGAGAAGAAGATTTCAGGTAGCTCCTTTCACCAGCCTTGATCTAACGAATGACCTAGGTAGTATCTGGTAATTTAATGATAAGCAAAATGGAATGCTCACGTAGCTAAAAATCTGCGACTTCTACGTCTGGCGACATACATGTATCCTCGTTTATATTCCACAACCGAATAAATACATCCTGCTGCAATCCTTTTCTCTTGCTGCATTTGATATTACATCTGCCGACGGAGTGGGGAAATACCTTGAAATGTTGATCTATAGACAGAAACCTGGATAACTGCTTGGAAGGCCTTGGAAGCAATCTTACTCATCATATAGCCGTTAGCGAGCATTCAGTTGTTAACAGCAGTACACAATGGGAAGTACACTCGGCTTTGCACAATCATTATGAATCATAGTTTTATGATAGCGCAAAGCTAGAGCCGCGTGAAATGCGGTGTTTCCTGCCATATTAGCAAGAGAATCCAGTTACAGAAATCTTTATTGTGTTGTTTATGGCGTTCGTGATATGAAATTCCGCTTTTAACGTCGCTATAAAAGGCTTGTTATTGCATTTCTGTACATGATGTATAGAAGCATTTCTTTTTGTTGGGTGCTCTGATATCTAGTATTTCACCGGCTCGAAGAAGATTGATGGTACAACATATATATCCATAAAAGCGAAGAAGAGACATTATAATTCAACTATTAGGACACAAGCAACATATGGCCCAGAGTGCCTAAAATTGAATAAGAAAGGCAAATTAAGAGAACAAAAAAAAAGGGAGAGAAAATAACTAAGAAAAATTCTAGATCCTGATAAAAACAATGAAAATAGGACGATTAAAAGGAGAAATGAAGATTTATACAAAAATAGAGAGAAAATCACAAAGAGGAAGAGACGGCCAAAATTTTATGGATTTGAAAAGGAGCGGATGAAACACGTATTACAAAGAAAATTTTTAATTACGGTTGTAGGATGAGAGAAACTGTGGGATGGATACAAGCAGTAAAGAAAGATCCCAACAAAATGGGTGTTACAGGAGAAATAATATGTGACAGGAATCACTTCAGGCTACTGACAAAATATCTCAAACTATGAAGAAGATGAGCCAAAACCTCGACCCAAGAGATTGTGGACTGATGAGCAGAGACTAGCAGTTGGAGAAAAATTGAAGAAGTACTGGGACGAAAGGAAGAAAAAGAAGCACCATGAGTCTTAACTTATATGCGGTCCATAGCCGGCGAAACTCATATATTGTATATATGCGGTCCATAGCTGGCCGAATTCATATATATATATTGCTGAGAGTAAAGGAAAGACTTCTGGTGACTTCTGATAGCTACTGATTTGCTAATGACAATATATTCTGCATATTATTCCTAACATCAGTGTAGGAAAAACCCACGTACATTTCTCTCCCTTTCCCTCTCTTTCTGACAGGGCCTCTATACATATTTTTGTGGCTGTCAAAATGTCCAGTAGACAGATTATATTGTATAGATTTCTCGTGGCTCTGACCAAGGTATTAGAGAGACCTCCGCTGTGTATTTTCAGTTGGGGACATTTCAGCACCTCTTTCACCATGTAGAAATTTTATTGAAATGCATCGAGTCATACAAAGTGTTCTGGATAGGGACTGCAATATAAATGAAATGCAAATGTTCATAGGAGTTGCTAACACAGCCGACACGTACAATGCAGTACGCCTCTAGGAACTTCCTTAATACTTACTTATTACATAAATACAATTAAATGCACGTAAACTCACCAGTCACACATATATTGATCTGCAGCGGAATTTCCTAAAAAAAATTATAATATTTTAAATAATCCCGAACCAACCACGGCTACTGTGTGGTAAATGCTCCACTTCCCTCTAAACACTAGTACTTGGTTATCCCCTGCCCTGGTCGCACCTAACTGAAATCCGGCAGAAAAGTGCAGCGGAGATCTCCCTTGCCCAACAGAGGAAAGAACTAAAGGAGTTAAACATAGTTACAGTTCAGAGCATACTATTACATTCAAATTATTTATAACCTTTAATTAGTAAATGGATCGCAGGTACCCTGGAGATACAAGTAGGGGGAAGTGTTGTGCCTAGGGAATAGCATAACTAGGAACAAATAATGTATCCTAGTAGGTGTTCCAACCTAGAACATGATTTTAGAATCTCAGGAAGGAATGCACACTAAACACGGTCATTTTCTACGGGTTTTGTCATTGTGGGATACGAGGTTGTATTTACCGCAGCGTTTGTAAATATTAACGAGTTGTACATGTTTAATTGCAGTGTAATATATTTAAACTATTAGCTGGCTATTCTTAATTCTTCAGTTACAGACTATTATGCTGATTAAATTTTGGTGTGTTTTTTAATAGCTGGTTACATAACATGTGGGTTCTTAACCTCTTAACCTCTTAAGAGGTACTTCATTGGTCATGTACCACCTAGAACCTTGAAATCGAAGAAGGTCTTCTAGCATGCAACATATCATATTTGCAAACCAGGTGATTTTATTGAACGCCTTAACAACAATTTTCCTGTCTTGTACATGAAAATTTATGTTAACTGCCAGTAGTTTTATTTCGATATATTTTTAACTTGTGACTTGTTTTTGATAATACTTGTGCTTAGTCTGATCTCCCTTACTGGTCACTGGTGTGTGTAACAGATCAATAACGTAACAAATAGACTGACTTTTGTATTTTAAAAAAAAGACTGTAGCACAGATTAGTGAATGCTATGATTTGCAAACTCAGTAAGAAAAAAAGTAATAAATATCTTTTCAGTGCTTGCTAAAGGTGAAAGTGTGGAACGTCTTCCAGGATACATCACACTCCTCAGTAGTGAGGAGAGCACTGGTCTGTGTTCCTCGCGTAGTCGGAAACTCTTTAGTTGTTTTCGCTATCATGTGTTACGTCTTAACAGCTCATGCATTCTACTTGCTGACAAAAATAATATGCTGAAGAATTGAAAAGAAAACTGAAGATGTGTTAGGTTAGGGTCAATTGGGTTTTAGCAAAGATAAAAGCACCAGCGAAGCAATTCTGACGTAGCGGCTGATAATGGAAGTAAGGCTAATGAAAACAATACACGTTCATAGGATCTGACGACCTAGAAAAAGTATTTGACTGTGTAAAATGATGCAAGATGCTCGTAGTTCTGAGAAGGAAAAGAGTAAGTCATAGGAAAATATACAATATGTACAAGAACCAAATGGGAATAGTAAGAGGTGGGGGAGGGGGACGAAGAACGAATTGCTCTGTTTAAAAATGGTGCGAGACAAGGAAGTCGGCTTTCGACCCTACTGTTCAATCTATACATCGAAGAAGCAACGACGGAAATAAAAGACACATGCACGGGTGCAGTTTAAATATAAGGTGAAAGGGTATGAATGAGAAGATTCGTTTATGACAATGCTGTCCTCAGTGAAAGTTAAGAATTATAGGATATGCTAAATGCAATGAACAGGGCAGTGAGTACAGAATGTGGCTTGAGAGTTAATCGAACAAAAACGGAAGTATTGAGAATTAGCAGAAATGATAACAGCAAAAAACTTAATATCAGGACTGGTGATCAGGGAGGAGACGAAGTAAAGGAGTTTTGCTACCTATGCAGCAAAATAACCCAAGACGGTCGGAGCAAGGAGGACATAAACAGCAGAATAACACTGGGAAAAAGCCCGTTTCTGGCCAAGAGAAGTCTATTAGTACCAAAGTAGACCTTACTTTGAAGAAGAAATTTCTGAGACATACGTTTCGCAGCATTGTATGTTAGGGAAACATGGACTGCAGGAAAACAGAAAAGAAAATAATTGAGCCGTTTGAGATGTGCTGTTACTAAAGAATGTTCAAAGTTAGGTGGTCTGATAAGGTAAGGAATGAGGAAGTTCCCCGGAAAACGGCGAGAAATGGGATATATGGATAACACTGACAAGAAGAAGAGACAGGATAATAGGCAATCAGTTAAGGCATCACGGAACATCTTCGTGGAACAAGAGAGATCTGTAGAGGCTAAAACTATAGTCGAAAACGGAGACTGGAATACATCCAGGAAATAACTGAGGACGTAGATTCCAAGTGTTACTCTGAGAGGGGAAGAAAAAAGAAAAAAAAATGGAAACCTGCATCACTTCCTGCGAAGTCGCAAGGAAAAAAGAGGAGAATAGAGCACCCGTCGGGTATAATTTTCAGATTTTGTTTCCAATGCAAGATGTGGTCAGTCAGGATACGGTTAAAGATTTGGCTGATGTACCAGATTTTATTGTGTAGCTCTGCTCTGAGATTATCTTCAGACATGTGAAAAGATAAATGACGGTGTAGCATTGAGTAGAATTTTGCATGACGGTACTGAGTGTTATGACCAATTAGTAAAACTACCTGTAGTTGTAAGTTTGTCTATAAATTATGTGTTTGTGCATTGCCACGGATGGCTCTATTTGATTTAATGAATTTTATTGGTATTGTTTTTACGGGGTTTAAGGTTAATATATTCTGGTTTGTTCCCTTTGAATTTACGTGCCATTTAATTTTACATTTTAAGCTGTTGTCACTAGACTGTCGAAGATTACGTTTATGATGTATTCGTATCTCTCTCTCGATGGGTAAAGTCTCTTTCAAAGTTGTTTGCGAATATTGTACCATATTTGACGACGGTATTTAAAGACTGATTATGTGCTTGTAAGCCGACAACCGTTCGACAAAATAAATTGTGTAGAACACATTCATTCTGTTGATATACCGGTACGCCGCCTTGCTCCGTTTTGTGGCCAGCCGACTAAAATAATTTGTGTATATCTGATATTCGAGCAACACAGTCAGGGAAATTCGACTTCATGGGTGACAGGGAAATAGCTATCAAACGCGAAAACTTCAGTAGAAATTAAGAGATCTTAATTTATGATGTAAACATCTGAAGCAATATTTCCGTAAATGGAGATCACAACCTGAGTGGATAAAACATAAATTGAATGTTTCGATCTGTCGAATAGATTAGCACAAACAACCCTTAATGTCTTCTTAGAGGAAGACGACCTACGTTATAGCCGGCCGGTGTGGCCGTGCGGTTCTAGGCGCTTCAGTCTGGAACCGCGTGACCGCTACGGTCGCAGGTTCGAATCCTGCCTCTGGCATGGATGTGTGTGATGTCCTTAGGTTAGTTATGTTTAACTAGTTCTAAGTTCTAGGGGACTGATGACCACAGATGTTAAGTCTCATAGTGCTCAGATCCATTTTTTTGACCTACGTCATAACATGCATCCAAAATACCTTTGGATCTCATTAAACCAGATATTTTCTTCTAAAAATCACATGACACGAACATCAGTTAAACTCAAATGCCGAAACACCTTGGTCCACAAAATCTCTAGCGTTACTTGTGGATCGTCAGCAGTCACGCTTAGATTATCAGCACTTGGAGTTGTATACAGTACATCAGAGTACTGGGTTTTTGAGGCTAAATGTAGTACAAACGCTGGAGACAAACATAACAAAAATGGTCCATATGTGATAAAAATAAATATAAAACTCAAGGAATCCATGTGCATTTTATTGGTTCAATACAGTCTACTGCCACATACTGGTTACGTATCCTGAATCACATTTTACGTCTTGTGTACCGGAAGAGTACGCGGATGCGTGAGTACCAAAACATTGCTCATAGGCTTATCCCGATCTTCCCTGTGGAGCGAATAGGCTTAACATCAAGACGTCATATTGTTGTCAAAGCCAGAATTCTTACTCAACATGAATTCAGTGCAATCGATGAAAGGAAACGCTTTGCAACAAAATCTTCCTCCACAAAGCCTAAAGCTTTTGTGCATCCCGAAATAACTTCCTGGATGTGACCAACTTCAGGCAATTTGGACCACACAGAAGTGCATTCGTACAAGCTTTGGAAGATGTGCAGGCACTGTCCACAAGTGGGGCAAATATTTATCAATATTTTGGGACTGTGGTGCAGAATGACAGACCACAGCTCATGTTATACCAGCAAGTCCGGCACGTGGCCACAATTATCCGTTCGAAGATTTCCAGACAGTGAAGAGCGGTGTATCCAGAATGAGTTTTCCACTCTGCAGCAGAGTGTGCGCTGATATAAAACTTCCTGGTAGGTTTGTGTGCCGGACCGAGACACGAACTCGAGACCAATTTTTAATCTGCTAGGAAGTTCAAGAGTGGTGTAGTAAACTATACAGAGAACCTTGATATTCGCCTAGAGCTGTTTGAGTTATATTATGCTGGAGTACTGTGGTGAAATGTAGTAGTTCAGTTATATTTGTTTATGTATAGAGCTATGCTTATGATTCAAAACCTCCTAATGCGTGCCACATGATAAATAAATGAATGCCCTTTGGAGATATCTGTGACAGCCAGTGTTTCTAAATAGTAACGGTACTGCTGAGACTCGAGCAGATTGAGTTTGCTACTTACTTTAAATGAATCAGACTGAAAAGAAACTTTCTAAATGGTTAGTCGCCACGTGTCACGATACTGCACTGATTCAAACACGTTGAGGTACAGTCTGTTAAATGCTGTATATACTGTAGTAAATTTAAGAAACTGATAGGAGAAATGACATATGAGAAGTCCCACAATGGGTGTCAAAATGTAGTAAATGGAACGTCTGATAATCAGTTGACAAACAAGAGGCCCCACCTTGGGCTGTAAATGTGGAAAATGAGGGAATTGACGTATAGATGAATCAGTTTATTGAAGAGTTGAAAGATCGAACATTTATGTTTATTACAATACCATTAATGTGTGTGAAATCTTATGGGACATCACTGCTAAGGTCATCAGTCCCTTAGCTTAGACACTACTTAACCTAAATTATCCAAAGACAAACACACACACCCATGCCCAAGAGAGAACTCTAACCACCGCCGGGACCAGCCCCACAGTCCATGATTGCAGCGCCCGAGACCGCTCGGCTAATCCCGCGCGGCCATATCATTAACGTAAGTATAAATATGACGGCAGAGTGAGGTTCTACCTCACATTTGCTACTCAGTGAAAGACATCTGCGCTCTACCGCTTTTTCGATTTGTCGCACTTCGTAAAATGGCTATTTTTCAAACAGAAGATTTCACTACCAGATTAGTTCCACCACAAAGGATCTCAGTACAGGGAATATGTGTGATCTTTAGTTGTCTGCAAGACTGTCGTTGCCAGTGTAGTATTCAGTGACGAGCAAGGGAGGGAGAGAGTTGTCTGTTGGTTACTCTGCTCAACGGTCTGGAAGTATCTAGCGGGAGAGATGAAAACACAGATGATGTTGCTTTTTGAAAATATTATTTTGTAAAGACTGATTTGAATACTGTGAAGATACTCAAGTAATGCAGTCCTGCATTGCTGGCTGGCCCATATTTTATCATCAGTTTCAGAAAGGAGCATTTTTACCGTGATATTTCTTTCACTGGTTCGGCTCAGTTAGTCTAAGTGTCAAGAGGTGACTAAGCAAAGCTATCTGCGCAAATAGTTATAGGTTTACCAGTCTCCTTTCATTTCATTACATGACATAATCATTTTTTATGTGAAGCGATTTTTGTAAACATGGTTGTGATTGCTAAGGGATGAGGTTAATACTACAGTTTTAAATGACAGTCAAGTTTTAGTCATGCACTAAATACATTTTCTCCACTGTGTTCGCACCAAAATTTTGTTTCGTAATTGTTTGGTGTTACGTTGCACTGGGCGGAACAGCAAACCATGATTGCATTGCTTTATTTGCAATTGCAGTTTGCAAGATTTCTCTTTAGCTGGTTTTCTGTTGTACTTCATTTTAATTTTCACTGTTTCCGAGCGTTACTGAGTTTTAAAAAGTAAAACCAAACTCCGTCCCAACAGGTCCCGAAAGACCTAGTTTCTTCCGCCAAAAGGTAAGTTGCGAGAGTGTGTTAAAGTCAGTGTAACATTATAGTCAGGACACAATAACATTATTTACAGTTAAGCTTTGCATTTCCAAACTGTCGCCAGTTTCAGTTTAGTCAACGTTTATTGCAGATTTTGTTTCTTGGTCAGACATTCTAATTCATACAGTGCAGAGTTGCATGTAGGTATGTTTGTGTGTGTGTGTGTGTTTCACTTATTGTTTGGAGCTCCACACGTAAAATTACAGGAAGTTTTAATAAAAGAATTCTGGACAGCTCTTCTTTCAAAATTCGATTTATAATTTTATGTAGAAATTTTTCCTGTTAGTTTTGTGTGTTACAACTGTAAGACAAGCGCTGTGATTTCACGTATTGTGGCACGGCACTGCACAATTCAGAATTTCAAGAGGATAGTTTATTTAGCGTACACATTCGCGTTTTCTAATTATTTCTGGCGGACGTTAACTGCAACACGTTTATGTATTTTCAGATGGATTTGTTGGCTCTTTTTACCTATACCGTTTCCGTTTAGGTTCACATGTCAACACAGATACATAGAAAAGTTAAAGAGTAGGAAACCAGTATACATACATACACTTACATACACACAAGTGTTACAGCAGATGCGAGGTTAGAGCGCTGCACTGAACATCTCGTTGCTATGTAGCGACGAGTTGACAGCCGGCAGCTTTCATCTTCCGCGTGCCTGCGCTGCCATAGCTATCGTCCATGGTAGCTGTCACGCATAAACTGTATTATCGCAATGTTTGGAGGTAGATATGAGGCATGGAAAATGCTATGTGCTTAAGGTGACAGCATTGGACGGCAACGTTTAGTCCATTCAACATGAAGCGGGAAAATTTTGTTACAAACTGGTGAGAAGTACGAGAGTGAAAGCATGGATCTAACTGTAAATCGGGAGACCATTTTGGTAACAGGTTGACATGCCTCCAGATGCCAAACTCACTCTCTAATCACAGTTTCTCCAATGTCCACAGATTACTTCAATTTTCAACTCATTTCTCCTGTCACACCGAACTCATTCAACACGCCTACTGACATACCTCACAAACTGCCCGAATTTTCTGTCTTAATGTCGTTGTCACTGGTTGACCGTAATTGTTATTCCTACCAAAGGTTGACTGTCTTTTCATGACCATGCTTTCCAGTTTTCATGCAGCGAGAAAATTTCCGATCTTGCCGTGACCGGCGTGTGACTCAGCAACACTCGTCTTGTTCCAACGATTTCTACAGAATATGGCCTAAAATGTGGAAACACAAAAAAGCAATACCGTACCTAAAACAGTGTAGAAATCCCGGTGACCTACAAAACAGCATGAAGTCGACTTGAAATGGATAAGAACAGATCCTGTACGGCTTCCAAGGGAATCTTATACCGTTCTTCATGAAAAATAGTGGCAAGTTCAGGCAACGAATTTGGAGCTGCATAGCGATCAGGCACCCTTCTCTCCAAAGCAGACAACAAATGCGAAACCCAATTGAGGTCTGGTGACTGTTGAGGCCACAGCAGATGAGACAGTTCATACCCGTCCTCGTGACAATTCACACTAGTGCTCACAAAACTAGTCCTGGGCGATGCGAGCAGTGTGAACGGGAGCCCTATCGTGTTGGATCACAGCATGAACATTTGGAAACAAATATTGTACCAATCAAAATGGTACCATTAGCTTTGGTAGCAATGCGACGACGCAGAATAACTTTCGAGCGCGTCAAATACCAAGACTTCCTGCCCTAATCATCACACAGTGTGCGCCAAGTGTCACTCTTGAAACGTAAACTCGACCAGAAGGTGGAAACAGTGTGGAACGAGACTCATCTCACCAAATGACATTCTTCCATTGCGTCATGGTCCGGGATTTATAGCTCGTGCTCAACGCTTACTGACACAGGCATTTTAATCCCTTGTGGGTGTTTTGGAGTTCCAACTTGCTCTGCAGTTCACTGCATACGGAGGTGCCTTTAGGACTTTTTTTGTGCTGACAGGATTCGCGAGTGCGACATTCTGTTCTGTAGTGATATCTGACGCATTCTTCTTCTTATTTTTCGGTAAAATTTTCGTAGAAAATCGTCCGTCACTATCACTCAACCCACGCGTTCGTGACTTAGCGGATGCTGTTTTCCCGCTACATCTAAATGCGGTACCAACCTTCGATACTTTGCCTCTTGAAACAGCAAACACTTCGGCTACTTCGGTTAGGGAAGCACACGCCATAAGAGCACCAACAACTCGCAAACGGTCTAATTCACATAGCTCCGACATAATGAACTCACTCACAACTACACAGAACACAAGTCTGATCACGACTGACACGTGAAATGTATTGCACACATTGCACAGGTGTCGTTAGTGGTCCAATACAACAGGGAATCCTTCAACCGTTGCTAGCATCTGTACTTATATTCAGGCATGCATTCCTCGCCGTGTTTACATTTTTGGTGAATCTCTATATTTTGTGACAATTCCTAGCACTGACTGCCATTTCCCCAGCGAACTTTTCGGGTGTTTGGATGCGTTCCTGAGTTGTCCAGAAAGCAGGCACGCAACAACAAACAACTAACTTGTAACTGGAAGGCCCATGGTTCGTCAAGTGTTTGTAAGTATCCGTGACTAGGCGACATTCCTGTTGTTGTTTGTTAGACTACACCCAGGTCAACTCTCTCCTAGCGAGCCAAACACTGCAGATGTCATCCTTGGGTACGATCTGAGAAAGTCTCAAGCGCACAGTGTCTGCAGATGTACGTGATTTACCAGCAGCCACCTGGTTTTCCGTCCGACCTTAAGTAGAGTAACTCCTTCCCATGTGTGCAAACACTTCACCTATGCTGACCCTGCCTTATGAACACGGAGACACAGCGTCTCATAGCAGCATATCAGCTGCTTCCCAAACGGCCATCCTGTCCGTAATGTTCGGCAGTGAAGTATGACAGCAGGTTGCGCTTCAATGCCTTAAACCTTAGATCTATGATGACAGCAGTCTAACGGTGGCTGTATAATTCGTACAAAGATGTGATAATAAAAAAATTGTAAATAAAAATAGAAAAACGAACTTTCTAAAAAAAGTTTCACCGTAATCACCTACCATTTGGTTCATTTTACTAGCTGAATTTGGGACAGTTGTTACCGTGTACAGAAGCGATTTCACTAGTACGTTTCCTCAAGGAGACTAACACAGTTTAGGCAGTATAGGGAAATTAACTCCTTCCAATGGTACATACCACGGTTTCTGCCATGCTTCCCTTCGTTGTTAGAGAAATGACAGATATGGTATTCATCGCTCTATTACTTCCACATTTTGGATCCTTCGTTCATACTTCCAGTCTATCGGTGTGTGCCTGAAACAAAAGCTACAATACTTAATACTTCCGTCCAAACTCTTGTGTACGAAATAGAATATGCAAAATGAAACGATAGTTCCAGCATGGCGCTAAGCACTCATGAGATGTATAATGAAATTCTACTGCTCTCGCGTGCAGAATCGAAATGTAGTAACAACAACTGAATTTACACTGACATCAAACACTGAACCTTATGATAAATAAGATTAAAGTTTACGTAGCCAGTGTTTTCTCGAAACTGACGTCAGTGGAGACAGAAGACTGAGAGGGATAGCAACAGACAAAAAGTTTCATCTGTAGTTATATGGAAATCAGTAACCTACGATTAGTCTCAGCTCATGTAATGAAATGACAGAAGTAAACGATAACAATACACCGAATGAAACTATATACTAATATATAAGACCTGTGTGTTTAAGAAATCTGTTAATGTCCATAGGGACTGTACATCTACCATGAACAGATCATCACAGAGCTTAGAGTATAGAAAATAATAATGATTGCAATATTCTGAAAAGAATGCTTCTAACTGTGGACAACACTTATTCAGCGACAGAGTAGAGAAACTCATACAGGATGAGAAAATAAGATCTTACCGAGAAATGCATAGCACAGTGCTGAATTGTATTTGTCACTTCTACATCTACTGCATCTCTATTCATACTCCGCGAGCTACTGTATGGTGTGTGACTAACGTATGTCCCCTCCTGTTCCACTCACAAGTAGAGCGAGGGGAAAACGGTTATCCATATGCCTCCATATGTTCCCTAATTTCGTTAACCTTACCTTTGTGATGCTTGCGCATGTGCGTTTCTGGCAGGAGAATCGTTCTGCAGTAAGTTTCAAATGCCTGTTCTCTACATTTCCTGAACCGAACGTCGTGAATGTGAGATGCCCTGTCTACAGCACGCATTACTTCGTTAGAATGAAGAGTTAGTTGTGTTTCACCGCAGATATTTTTCTGAATCCGTGTATGTATGTACAGGTCGTTTTCCTTCGACGTGATTCATATTGTTAGAATACAAAATACCTTACAAAATCCTGCTGCAAATCGAAGTCACTGACATGGGTCTGTAATTTATCTGATTACTTCCACTACCTTTCTTGAGTACTGGTGTCTCCTATGCAACTTTCCAGTCCACAGGTGCGGATGGTCTCCATTGGAGTGACCACATTCCACTGTGGATCGTACTACCGGAAAAAGCATTACTTGGACGGAAGCCACTGAAATGGATGGTCAACAGAGTAACTGGACGCAGTTCAGCCGGCTGCTGTGAATGATTATCCAGGCAACGTACAAAAACGGATGGAGTGCTTCGCACGATTAATCCAACATTCTGCTGACTTATCCACACCAAAGTCCTCAGGTCATCCTAGAAGGCAACCTATAGCTTTTAATGACAAAGTTATGTCGATACATACACTTAAATTCACTCACTTGCAATACAAAGAATCACCGTATAATTTTTGTATAAAAGTTAATTACTTTCGATTCGTAATCTGATTTCGGATATTTCAAAGTATGGACCAATGTTCTGAAATTGTAACCAGTAACGACATATGTTACTTGCGCAAGAAACTGTTTGCATAAATACTGTCTTTTCTATCTGATCACCTTGGCATTTCTGGATAATATTGTTTGTGTCATAAGTTGTTTCAAAAGTTAAACTATACCGAAAAGTAGAAAGTGTGTTGGAAGAAAAAAATAAATGTATAACATGTTTTGTACTTGTTCGAGAGCTGCACTAGTTGGATAGAGTGTTTCTTTTTCATGAAAACTCTGAAAAGAGTATGTGTCAGTTGGTTTATTGTGGCTGTTGTCTGTGGTCTGCGTACCACTGTGAGCGTTGTGTGGTGTATGGAAGAATATTTATAATGCGGCTTTATGTGGAGTTACTGAAAAAAAAAGAGATGTGCCACTGTGCAATAATTAACGTAACATGGCTGTAAGAGAAACGAGCACTGATGTCACAGCAACAATTCAGTTAACTGATGATTACTTGTAAAATACAGTTTTTGTTCAAATGTTCAAATGTGTGTGATATCTTATGGGACTTAACTGCTAAGGTCATGAGTCCCTAAGCTTACACACTACTTAAGCTAAATTATCCTAAGGACAAACACACACACCCATGCCCGAGGGAGGACTCGAACCTTCCCCGGGATCAGCCACACATGCAGTTTTTCACTAACAGTTAGAGTTTACGTTCTGAGACTACTGAATTAAGACCCATGTAAACAACTGATTCCTTTTATCAACTATTTTCATAGACTTTCATTACTAATCATTTAGGTAGTCAGGTACGAAGTTTTATTACGAGCATACTGTTCCAGTCACTGCAGAAAACCATTCAGTTTAGTAGCAGCACTATTTCATCTGTGAGAGTAGTTATTGTGATAAATCCTCAAATAGTATTTTAGCGTGCGAACATGACGCTGTGAATAGCTATTGTAGTTATTAAATTATTATGTGGTTCAGTGATGCAGTATTACACATCCTTAGCTACTCCATGTCAACCTGTCATTTGTGAAAACAGTTTTGTTTTACAACAGCCTCCAATTGTCGTCAGTACGTCAGCATAAAAGTGGAATAATTTCACAGTGCTTAGTGGAACTTAGTTACATCTTGGCACCGTGTAGTCCGATGACTTCACGATTACATTTTCAATAAATTGTCATCTCTCATAGTAAATCCCGACGGCGTCATTATAACGTTGGTGAGACGATGAGTGCCGCTAGCGTTTCAGGTCAGGTGTGCACCTCTAGGAAGGTTTAAACGCCGCCCAAAAGCAAACAAACTCCCAGCCATTCGAGTAGTGAGGACCAAGTCCAGATGCTTAACTAATATGTTCTAGAAATGTAGGGGAAGCCATGTGGAGATTTCGGGAAAGTGCAGTCATTTACCAACAGGAAAAGTGCCGAAACACAGGCCATCCAGGATCCAGCGTTCCGCCGCTACATGCGACCATGGAGAGGGGCAATTTGGACTTCAGAGCCAACAATTCCGAGCCTTACAACCACCCTTTCTCCGTAAGGGATCTGGATTTGGCACTGCCTTAGGCTCATCATACTGCTACCGCTCTCGACCAAATACAATACAGCACCCTTCGGTATTTGAAAACAACATCAAAGGAAATCCTCCTGTAATGTTTTAATTTGCTGTGGCAGCCAGGCCAGTTTCCCAGTTCGCAGTGAGAGGAAATTTTGATATCTCTCCTCAAGCAACGAACGGATCGAATTTGTTCCAGTAGTTACAAGAAAGTCATCTTATCTAGCAATGCAGGGAAGACGATACGACGAATGGTTAAACGTCGTCTGGCCTAGGTGTTAGGGACCAGGCAAGTCCTTAGCCGTTCACAGTGTGGATTCAGGAGACTCTGATCCACTGCTGAAAACCTGACACTGTTAGAGGCTACTCTCCAGTATACTTTCCTTCGAAAATATCACTGAATCTGTATATTCTTTGACATCAGGAGGTATTTGACACTACGTGGAGACCAGTATGTCTCTCGTGCCACCTCTCCATCTTCTTACGGTCCATCCTATCTAAACGCTTTTTTGGGTCTTGAGTTGGTGTCATGTTAACGGATTGTTTTGAGCAAGATAGCGATCTTCATCAGTGTAGTGTTTTAAGTGTTACCTTCTTTGCCTTAGCCACAAACATGTTTTCGATACAGAGCTCTGCGTAATTGTCCTTATTTGTGGACGGTTTCGCAGTTTTCGGTTCGTCCTCCAGTACCACAAGATTGCAGATGTTACAGGAATGGGCTGCAAAGGCTGGTTTTCAGGTTTCTGCAGATAGTTTTTGGCATGTTTGTTTTAATCGTTCTCGTAGTATTTTTACTTTACCTTACTTGCGTATGATGGACATCATACTACATTTTAAACACTTGGTGATGTCTTTGGGTCTCCTTTTCTTATTTAAACTGCCATGGTTTCCACACCTAATGGGGCTGAATGCCAGGACCGAAAAAGCACCGATCATCATAAAGTGCCGCAACCACAGGTCTTGGGGAGAGGGCAGGGAGAGTCTTTCCACTTTATAAGTTTTCATGCGATCGTGGCTAGACTATAGGCGCCCAGCGTATGGATGAGCGAAGCTTCTTATCTGAAGATCATTAAGGCTATCCCAGATTAGTGGATTTGTCTGATCATGTCTGCTTACAGGAATTGCCCCGCCCCAATCTTTATGCAATTGCTCATGACGCATCAGGCATGTAAGCTCCGATGTTATCAGTATAACTTGCTGCTGCTTATCCAGTTCTGGGACGCTCCTTATCCAAGCGTTCGCTAACAACGAGGCCATTTAGGATCAGCGTGCCGCGTCAGCTCGAGTCACTTGGTGTGGAGCCAGTACAACCACAAATTCATGGCTCTAACTACCTGCCACCCTTTTTACAGAGAGCCCTAAAGTACTTTTAGGTTCAAAATGGTTCAAATGGCTCTGAGCACTATGGGACTCAACTGCTGACGTCATTAGTCCCCTAGAACCTAGAACTAGTTAAACCTAACTAACTTAAGGACATCACAAACATCCATGCCCGAGGC
Organism: Schistocerca americana; assembly: GCF_021461395.2. Lineage (NCBI taxonomy): Eukaryota > Metazoa > Arthropoda > Insecta > Orthoptera > Acrididae > Schistocerca > Schistocerca americana. The sequence goes on along the minus strand of NC_060125.1, from coordinate 203,809,427 downwards.
AGGATTCGAACCTGCGACCGTAGCGGTCTTGCGGTTCCAGACTGCAGCGCCTTTAACCGCACGGCCACTTAGGCCGGCTAAAGTACTTTTAGATTTCATGCAGTGCAGGAGAGGCTAAAGCGTGCATGCGTCTTAATACATTATTTAACGCCGTTTTGAATGAGAACCACAACACTGCAGCGTTATTTACGGATAGGTCTAAGCGCTACAGTCTGGAACCGCGCTACCGCTACGGTCGCAGGTTCGATTCCTGCCTCAGGCATGGATGTGTGTGATGTCCTTAGGTTACTTAGGTTTAAGTAGTTCTAAGTTCTGGGGGACTGATGACCTCAGAAGTTGAGTCCCATAGTGCTCAGAGCCATTTTGAAGGTCTAAGCAGGGTCAATCCGTTGGCTCCTCTGTAGTTTCCCTGATTTTTTCCTCGAGATCTGAGTACCTCAAGACTTCACTGTCTTTGATGCGGAATTATACGCGAGCTTGTGGTCACTGGAGGAGATGAGATGAGTTGCGAATGCTATAATCCTCATCTGTTCCGACTCCCTCAGTGCCCATCACTTCCTACAACGTTAGTACCCAGCAGACGGAGTAGTCCAGAATATCCAGGGCGCCCTCCTCCATTTATAAAGGGAGGGGAACGACGCGTCTCTCTGCTGTTGGGAACGAAAGGTCGGCAGTAGCAGCCAAGGAGAAGTGGGGAAATCCTCAGACACTTCAATGCGCTGTACCACTACGTTCTATCTCCTCGCCCTTGATGCACATGTGTCGTTGGGGAAAAGAGTGGCTGAAAGTGACAGATTATAAGCTGCGTCTAGTAAAGTGCACAACGTGGCCGTGGTGTATTTCCTTCCAGCCATAAGGGCAGGATCAAGTCCTCCTTACTCGTCTTCGCATGGGCCACAGCGCTATGACGCATGGCATACTGCTTTTGGGTGAGGTTTTTCCAATCTGTAGTGCCTGTGGCGCACTGATCATAGTGCGCCATAATTTAATATACTGTGTTTTATTTTCGGACCTGATGGCTGCAGCATGATTGTCGATAGATTTCCTCTGCATTTTAACTGACTATCAAAGATATGTATTTCGACTTTAAAGGTTCTGTGAAATGTCCGACTAGTGTCCTAAAATTTTTAGTTCGACGTTTTCAATGAGTTATCAGGGCGGCTGGATCGCCCTCATTCTTTTGTAAGTGATCACTCAGTCAGATATTCCTGTGAATCTGTTTCAGTTTTCCTCTTCTCTTAGTTTTATTTGATCAGTAGTTGTATAATATCTGAACGATTATACAGCTAACTTCCAGGGTATGAGCTATTGTCATTGTGAGACAGGAGGAGAATGAGCGATTTTATTACACTTTGATTCTTATCTCTTATCCCTCATTTTCTCCTTTTTAACCACATTCGTTCCTACTGATTTCGTTTGGGAGCTGATAACCCTGCAGCCGAGTGCTCCTAACCTCCCTCCCCTGCCCCCTTACCCCCCTCCCCCTCCCCCCATCACACTCACACACACACATACAAACGTTATGACAGTCACAGGTGTGTGTCCGACCTTTTGTTTTAATTAAAAGACAGTAGCCGAGTGCAAATATTCACTGTTATGAATAAACTGGAGGCTGACTGGGAAAATATTGTAATTTATTCATACACAACACCACTGTAAGTAACAAGACGAGCATTTAGAAAAAGACAAAGTGCTGGGGTATCAAAAGGAACACTTCAAGACTGTAAACTGTGCAGGACCTCGATAGCGACTTCCCAAGTAAAAGTTAGGAGAAGTACTACAGGGCTTATGTGAGTGCAAAAGAGGCCCTGGCAGAAGCAAGCAAAGTGACATATCAAGTAATGGTTCAGGTTCCGCTTCCCCTTAGGTATACAGTTTTTATTTATCTGGATTCTTTGTTACAGTATGTTTTCTAGTGCAAAAAGAAAGATTCGGTTATGTGTCACATGATACTGTGAAGCATTTTGTGGAGGATCTAAATTTAGTTCAGTACTAGATAGAGATTCTGTTGAGAGTAATACCCACAATCAAGCTGTGTACTCACCGTTAAGTTGATTTCTTAGAGAATGTGCTTCCGTAGGCAGCTTGTACATAAATCGTGTTGCAGCAAATCCCATCATAACTGTCAATATTTCTGAGGACACTTCTGTGATGGTGATTCCACCGAAAGAATTATTGTCAAAGTCTTGACTGCCAATCGAGTTGTGGTCAAGTGCTTTAGAGATTCATTTTATAATGTGAGTCTAAAACACAGTAAAATCTATATTAAAGTCTAATCAGAAATTCCGATTATGTGTGCGCAATTACGTAGTCTGTTTGTCTGACCGACGCTATTAATAAACGGGAGTCAGTGGAAATTTCTGGTTCAGCATTAATGCATTTTTTAAATTATCTCACAGATTACACAGTCCGCAGAATTAGTCATTGAACGCCACTGGTGCTTTGCGCACGGACTGGACTAGCTTAAGATTTATAAACAGTGCCATTCTTGAAGAAAACTTAGGAAATAGTAGCAAATATTCACGATTTCTTTTTCACGTTCTCAGTCCTCTGACGCAGAACGCTATAGGTAAGGAGACTACGTCACGGGATAGTTTCCTCTGCATTCCCATAGTGGTTTGTTAGGATTGTATACAACAACCTGTGTTGGCAGCTATCACTCTCAATTTTGTATGAAGAGATAATAGACCGAAATTTAAAATTATGCATTTTATGAAAGCACAAGTATCCGTCGGAATATTTCAGTCGGCATTTGGACAGACTGCTCGAAATAAGATTCGTATGTGTTTGTTTTGAAACAAATTTTCCACTTACGAAAAAATAGTCTCGAAGTCGAACTATGCAACAACTGAACGGGTAGACATCGTTGGCTGGAAGGAACGAAGCTTCGATTTTAATTCAATGTAAGTGTAGAATAATGCATGCTGTCACTTCTTTTAGACACCACATAAACAAGATTTTCATATTTTCAGATTCATCGTTAGCTGGAGTATGTGAACGGTGCATGACTAGGTCATGACATGATGCTGGGTAATGTCTCTGTGAACAGAGGAAATGTACGCCTATGAGTGATGGTTACATGACGAGTTGCATTCAGAACTGAATTCTGTAATTCTGTATTTAAAAATATTACTCTGAAAGAGAGATGGATTTAAGATCTCAAAATGTTGTTTCCAAGACTGTTACTATGTATGTCTGGTACCAAGCTGGCAAAAATACTTACGGTTGCCAGCCAAATCCCTGATTATAAACTTGTGGTTAAATTAAAATTAGTTGCGCGCCTATATAAGTTGCAGAATCTCAATCAGGTCATAGGTTTCTGCTGCACCGATTGCTGTATGCACAAGTATGTTGCTTTTCATTATATCGATTGTTTCGTTGTCAGGAATTTTTGGATGTAAGGTGAGTAGCATACTTAACTGTGACTGTGAGGGCGACATTTTTTATGGTATTGATGAACTCATAACTATTTCTGAATGAGAAGTTATTTTCAAATATGTATGCATTATGGATAATATCATTAAGATTACTGTTGATTTAATAACTTGGATTATTGATGGAATTCACAATGGGCAGCATGGGACATATTGGTTTGTGGTTTTTAGGTTGTGGTATACAGCAACAGCCAATGCTTCCTTTTATTGGTATCAATGTGCTGTTGTTGTCTTGGGTGATATGCTTTCACTTGTTTGTTTTAGACTAATATACTTCGGAATCACTTTTTCAGAGAGATGCATATTGTTAAATATCACTGTAAGATGCAGTTTTAAAGATGCTTTTTAATTATAGCTTGGAATATGGGGAAGGGTCTTATTCCAAATGTTTAGTGTTACTTTCCTGCAGAATGCATTAGTTTCGTTAGTTGAAACTCATACTTACATGATAAATGGTGGGCTACCCTTGTCTTCTTTAACAAAGAGGTCCTATTGGTTGAAACTTCCGTTTTTATTTCACTGCCGGCCAATGCGGCCCTGCTGTTCTAAGCGCGTCAGTTTGGAACCGCGTGACCGCTACGGTCGCAGGTTCGAATCCTGCCTCGGGCATGGATGTGTGTGATGTCCTTAGGTTACTTAGGTTTAAGTAGTTCTAAGTTCTAGGGGACTGATGACCTCAGTAGTTAAGTCCCATAGTGCTCAGAGCCATTTGAACCATTTTATTTCACTTGTTCTTCTTATTGCAATTTTTTCTGGTCTATTTTAATCATAATCATGTTGTTTAACTTACGGGCTATAACATATTTTTATTGTGTTTGACAGCTGTTCATACTATTTTTATGCTTACAATTTGACATTTGAAACTTATTTATTTGCTTTGAGGGCACTATTATGCTTAGAGCATTTGTTTAGCGTGTAGGGGATTATCGTTGAAGCATGTGTTTAGTATTTACCACTTTGACCAAAAACTGCTTGTGAAAAACGCATGGACGACTTTAAAGTATTATGTCTATCCCTTAATGACATAAATATTGGCATAATCTAGTAGAAACATGAATGCATGGGGAATAAGTTTATGGCTTAGTTCTAGAAGAATATTGTACAGTTGTAAACTGAGTAGAGTTTTCTTCTGGAAAAAGGTTAAATTTCGGATGTAACCAAGTAATTTCACATTGTGCTTTTGCTGTCTTGGATGATATGCTTTCACTTGTTTGTTTTAGACTAACATACTTTGTAATCACGTTGTCAGAGAGACGCATATTGTTTAATATCACTGTAAGGATAGTCTTCCTACATTTAAGTCTACACTTCCGAAATACACCTAGTGATCTAATTACCTAGTGTGGTAGCAAAAGATTACATGACTATTTCATAGCGCGATGCTGAGAGCTGACTCTGTGACAAGAAGATTAAAAAATAGTTAAATCTATCGAATTATGTAACGGTAATACGGCATACTGCGACAGAGGGCACACGGACTACGAATAGATTAGCCGGACGGCCAAGCTGTAAAGAAAAGACAGCTGATATTCCTAGCATTCCCGAAATGCCCCTGCAGCACCAGCTTCACTGGCTTAGCAACGTGCGACGGAGCACCATATAGCATTAAAATGATTCTATCCACACATCCACGCTGTTAAAGCATTGGATTGACGCTGGTGCGCAAAAGATTCTCATAACATCTACGACTGACGGTACAGGTAAAAGATCGAAAGGACTCATCTCCTCAAAAGAATTGCGGCCCTACGATAAATGATGTCGAAAACCCGCACCGCATAGAAACCTTTGCAGGATGAGATGGCATTGGTTGATGTATGTGCTGATTTTCCGCTGCTCATATTCCGCATTTCTGCATATTTACATGTCCTTGGAGTCTTCGTCTGTCCAGAGAATGTTCCACGGCCATTTATTGTTCACTTACATGCAAGCAAGAAATTCCAGAACGTAAGTTTTCCGGCTGGCAGGTCAGCAGGGAGCAACTGCTGAATATGTGTCATTTTGTGCCGATAGCAAGACAGGGTGTTTCGCAGGATGTTATGCGTCGTGCTCGCAAGCATGCCCAACGTTCGGGAATTCCCCTTTCACTGCGTGTTTGTACACTATGGCTCGACTCCTCCTCCAGTGCTGTGGCTGCATCTTCTACAGACGTCGGATCAACTGCTTTCCTCCATCTGCCAAACTGCACTTTAAACGAACTGAGGAACAGCCGGGCGTCGCGCGTCAATAGTTGTGCTTCTTCTGACGCTTACAGTGCCAAACCGTTGGTTAGGTTTTCGTTGTTCTTTACCATAACGTCTTCCCATCTGTCAAAATTATGCTGTTGAAATTTGACCTGATTCCGAGCAGTGGTTCTATTTCTAATGCGTTTTGAAACTGAACCTTTAATTATGGGCACTCTGTACTTCAGAAACAGCACAGGATATAACCCCCAAGAACATCGTTCTGCTAACAAAGATATACATGTTGGTCATCTATAAGAAATTAAAATTCTTATCTCAACACAGATAGAACACTAAACCACCCACTCAGTATCGAGACTTAAACCTGATACAAATTTTTCCTTCAGAATTTCGAAGAATTATCAGCTCAAAACAGCTAACCAGCCAACGAACCCCCCCCCCCCCCCCCCACCCGCCCAAAGCTTCTCATCTATCACTCTCTCTACATTTGGGCCACCTTTATACCACATAATTAATCTCGCACTATGCTGTCAATTATCCAAGCCTTCTCTTGTTGAAGTAACTTTTTACTCATCTACATACTATCATGACAGCTGCTCTAACCAGATTAATGTTAAGTCCGTTGCCCTGCGGTAGCATTCTCGCTTCCCGCACACGGGATCCCGGGTTCGATTCCAGCCGGGGTCAAGGATTTTCTCCGCCTCGTGATGACTGGACGTTGTGTGTCCTTCATCATCATCAATGGCTCGCAAGTCGCCGACGTGGCGTCAACTAAAAAGGACTTGCAATACGGCGGCGCATGGGGTCTCCCGGTCAGCAGTGCCCTACGATCATTTCATTACAGTGCAAGAATGGAGGTAAGGCAGCAGTTCACTTTGAAGTTTTGTTTTTGTTTTAAAAAAGAATTTCATGTTGATGTAAACAGTTGCAAATACCTGTTAATATTAAGGCTACACTTTATTTTTGGGCATCCTTATGTATGTCGATCTGATCAAAATACACTCCTGGAAATGGAAAAAAGAACACATTGACACCGGTGTGTCAGACCCACCATACTTGCTCCGGACACTGCGAGAGGGCTGTACAAGCAATGATCACACGCACGGCACAGCGGACACACCAGGAACCGCGGTGTTGGCCGTCGAATGGCGCTAGCTGCGCAGCATTTGTGCACCGCCGCCGTCAGTGTCAGCCAGTTTGCCGTGGCATACGGAGCTCCATCGCAGTCTTTAACACTGGTAGCATGCCGCGACATGGTGGACGTGAACCGTATGTGCAGTTGACGGACTTTGAACGAGGGCGTATAGTGGGCATGCGGGAGGCCGGGTGGACGTACCGCCGAATTGCTCAACACGTGGGGCGTGAGGTCTCCACAGTACATCGATGTTGTCGCCAGTGGTCGGCGGAAGGTGCACGTGCCCGTCGACCTGAGACCGGACCGCAGCGACGCACGGATGCACGCCAAGACCGTAGGATCGCACGCAGTGCCGTAGGGGACCGCACCGCCACTTCCCAGCAAATTAGGGACACTGTTGCTCCTGGGGTATCGGCGAGGACCATTCGCAACCGTCTCCATGAAGGTGGGCTATGGTCCCGCACACCGTTAGGCCGTCTTCCGCTCACGCCCCAACATCGTGCAGCCCGCCTCCGGTGGTGTCACGACAGGCGTGAATGGAGGGACGAATGGAGACGTGTCGTCTTCAGCGATGAGAGTCGCTTCTGTCTAGGTGTCAATGATGATCGTATGCGTGTTTGGCGCCGTGCAGGTGAGCGCCACAATCAGGACTGCATACGACCGAGGCACACAGGGCCAACACCCGGCATCATGGTGTGGGGAGCGATCTCCTACACTGGCCGTACACCACTGGTGATCGTCGAGGGGACACTGAATAGTGCACGGTACATCCAAACCGTCATCGAACCCATCGTTCTACCATTCCTAGACCGGCAAGGGAACTTGCTGTTCCAACAGGACAATGCACGTCCGCATGTATCCCGTGCCACCCAACGTGCTCTAGAAGGTGTAAGTCAACTACCCTCTCCAGCAAGGTCTCCGGATCTGTCCCCCATTGAGCATGTTTGGGACTGGATGAAGCGTCGTCTCACGCGGTCTGCACGTCCAGCACGAACGCTGGTCCAACTGAGGCTCCAGGTGGAAATGGCATGGCAAGCCGTTCCACAGGACTACATCCAGCATCTCTACGATCGTCTCCATGGGAGAATAGCAGCCTGCATTGCTGCGAAAGGTGGATATACACTGTACTAGTGCCGACATTGTGCATGCTCTGTTGCCTGTGTCTATGTGCCTGTGGTTCTGTCAGTGTGATCATGTGATGTATCTGACCCCAGGAATGTGTCAATAAAGTTTCCCCTTCCTGGGACAATGAATACACGGTGTTCTTATTTCAATTTCCAGGAGTGTATTTGCTCACACATTCACACAAAAGCAATAACGTCTCTGAGGGAAGTATGTCATCTCATTGCCTAAACATCTTTGTAACAAGCACGAGTTGTACCGCAGAAACTGGATGCTGGCAGTCTGCCACGTCGGTTGGTGTATTTATCTATATCCAGTGAGAACTACGTGATGTGTAACTACTGGCGGTCTCAGTGGTAGCTGCTAGATCGATTGAAATACAAGACCGCCTATGCTGTCGTAGAAATAACAAACTTCGTTTGAACATACAAATGGCAACATATACTTTACTGATATTTATACATCAAACAATTTTTCTATTGTCTTTCCAAAGGGCCAATACTCAGCTTCACGCTATGAAACAGTCTTGCAACTCGCATGTACATCATCCGAAGATGTATCTGGAAATATTCGAGGATCGGTTCCTGGAATACACGAACATTTAAAAAATGACTGTGTAGCAGTTATCTGTATTTATATTGAACAAGTATTCACGAATTCTTAAACATCCCTATGGATAAACTTAAGTTTAATCCAATTCGAACTCTTAAATTCTTCAGATACGAGTTACTAACTCGGCTGTGTGACATGTGTTAACAAATGATCCCTTATAACATAAATTTCAGTTTTGTTGCACGAAATTTATGTTAAGCGTTAAATCCGTTAGCTTCTGAACAAATTTTAGTCTGATATGTGAGATATCACTTTCTAAAGGCAAATGAAAAGTTAGGCACTTTATTGTGAATAGCAGAGCAATCATGTAGATGTAGATGTAGTTGATCAAAACCATAAGAAATACCTTACAACATTATTCATTAATCTTATGTAGTATAGGATTCGTTCTATTTCACAGCAGATATTGGCTAAAATAAGACGAATTTCTAACACAGATAGTAACAAGGTTGCAGATTCTGCAAGATCATTGGACAAAAACCTACCATTAGGATTTCTTTAGTTATATAACGTTCTGGCTAACTTTTTTTGAAGTTATTATCTAATTTTATCGATAGAATAGAAGAAAATATCTGGAGCCTACCACTAACAGTAAAAAGAAGGAAATAATCTAATTTTAAATTGCCCACAGGACTGTACAGAACATTTATGGGCATATGAGGCACCTCCTAACTTTCCATCTTGTTTCTGTGTGTCCATCTCTTAAGAGATGTTTGTGAGACTCAGCTGCTCGATACAAGGTGTCAAATCAAACACCCTTTAGCCGTATAGTTTCCAAACGTATTTTATTTGACTAGGCCCCCTACCAGTTTCGGCTATTTACTACGCCATCTTCAGGCCCCTGACCTACCTCTATGAGGATCCCACCTCGGTTTTCCTCAAAAAAAAGGCCAGCATTCGAACACTGGTACCTGTAGATCCATCAGTCTCGTTGATCTGGCCACGTACGGTGCCTGAAAATTTTCGTAAATGGACTACAGATTGCAACTTAAATTAAAGGATGAAGAGTAGAAGGTGAGCCGTGCGTGGCTCGTGTTCGTGCCATATGTTATTTGACATCCTGTTTTTACTGTACTACCACCTCGTTATGTTAATTTCAATTACTGTTGTCACTGAGTTGCCACCATCTCTGCCCGTGAGCGGCAGCTGCGGCGCTTATCGATATAAGCCCTGGCATATTATCTTTGCTGACTGCTATTACTTCCAGGTTGTCGTGTGTTCAGGGTGCATTCCGATCTGCCAGTGAGTTGGGAAGCGCTAGCAGTGCAGTTCGGACCTGCCGGTGTTTGACGCGGCAGAAGTTCAGTCGGGGCGTGGCTGAGTGAGGTCTGGACAGCCATTACTGGCACGATGGTTGCCGATACATATCACGTGATTGCGGACCACTTTGGTTTGTCGTCGGTCTGTCGCCTTGTCAGACGACGTGTATGTTGACCGGTGATGGCTTATGGGTAGCCTGCATGTACCGACTCGTGATTCGTCCTTGTTATTGCACTGTCGCTGCCGTTAGTATTGTCTAATCCTTTGTGCAAGTGTTTGTGAAGCTGTGTGTAGCTTGTGACGATGACTGCTCAGTTATTGTAGTGCTGTCTTCGTGCTGATGTGTGGCAGTCGGTCGGTTGGCGTGGAGCAGCGAGATCTCCACGGGGCCGGGCCCGCTGGGGGGTCTCTACGCAGTGTCGGAGTGTGTGGGGTTGTTCCCATTGCTACGAGGTCCGTGGCTCACCGACCCGAAAGTACAGATTGGATTTAATTTATCGGCAAGTCAAGACTGTTCACATTGTGACGTCTGGTCCTCATTGTTGGCTGTTGGGACATTCCAACGAGCCACAACGTGTGTGTTATTGTTGGTTAAGGTTTAGCCAACGTTCGGTGGAGTCTAAATGTATTTGGTTATTTGCAATTGAAGTGCACCAGCGGAAATTTCTGCCTCTTGGCCGTTAACGTTCCGGTTACCTGCCCTGTCCGCTGACGTAAATTCTGGCAATGTCCTTCCCTCACCGTGTTATCGCTGTTTAGCACGGGGTGCTTAATGTATGCTTGGTTGTGGGCGTCCATGCCTTTTACGTTTTGCATAGAACTCCCGGTTGACTGCTGGTCGAGTGGAGCGCAAGTTACCTTGTCGATGAGGCCGTTGACTGTCTGTTGGTTGAGTTGTCGTCGGATCGAAAATGGTTAGGCCGACTATCTGTCTCACCTAAGTGAACATTAGTATTTCAAGTGCTGGCCGACCCCCGAAACTTCAGAGAACCGTTAGCTGCACTGCCTTTTTCTTATTTTCTGTTGTGTGTATTTGTATGGCTCATAGTCAATGGTTTTGAATTGAATTGCCTTTAGTGTTGTTTTAAGTCATGGGCCCTCAGTCGCTTTAAAATTCCTTGTTTGTCAAGTGTTAGATTGTTTGGGCCTTCAGCCTGATTAATGTATTGCTTAAAGACATAGCCTTGGGCCTTCTGCCTACTAAAAACTATTTTAGTTGTGTTTTAAGTCATGGGCCTTCAGCCGTTTTAAAATTTAAGTTCCTTGCTTGTCAAGTATTACACTGTTTGGGGCCTTCAGCCTAATTTAAGATAAGGCTTTTTTGTTTAGATTTATTTTACCTTGAGTTTTAAGTCATGGGGCTTTCGGCCGTTTTTAAATTAAGGATCTTTGTTTTTCGAGCATGAGACTGTTTGGGGCCTTCAGCCTAATTGAAGATAAGGCCTTCTTTTTTGTATTTAATTTTACCTTGAGTCTTAAATGATGGCCCTTCAGACGTCTTTAAATTAAAGTTGTTGCTTTTCAAGTTCTCCATTTTGGGCCTTCAGCCAAATTGTAGAACTTACTTAACGTGAGGCCTTCTGCCCTCTAAATACTGTCTTTAGCGTCTGTATTTTGAGTTAATGGCTTTTAGCCGCTTTTTTTAAATTAAAATGGTTGTACCCTTAAAGCATAAGATAGTCTGGCGTATTCAGCCGGTACCTAAGTTCAAGAATTTGTACTGTAATGTTTGGTCAAATAAATAAAGCTATATGTGTTCGAGTGTAGCTGACAGCCCCTAATTTTGACCCCTTTCCACAATTCCAACTACCTATCCTGCCCCGAGGGCTCAGCAGGTCGTTTCTGAAGGTTGGTGTTTGACGATGCCACGACGAAAACGTCATTCAAGACGGATTTGGATGGGGGAAGAAGGTCGGCCCTTTCCTTTTCAGTAGAACAATACCAGTATTTATATTCAGCGATTCAGGAATATACGGAAAACTTAAATCAGGTTAGCTGGACAGATGTAGGAACGAAGTGTAACCGTTTTTTCTATTCGTTAGTATTCTACCATTTATTTCACTAAGCTGACACCCCTGTGCTGGCTGTTGTCGGGTTAGTAGCTCTTCATTTGCCTTCGCAAAGCTGAGCACAACCAGCTCCAGCATTCGCACCAAGAAAATATCCATGGGAGTACCAGGTATCAAACCCTGGTCCTCAACATGCCAGTCAGCTAAGCTGAGAACTCACCTATGTAGACGGATGCGATTTTTCTACAATGGAGGATGTTTTGTACATTACGCAGCGGTAACACAATCCAGTTTCTCGACTGCGAATAGAGTGTTAAACAGAATTGTTAAAAACGTAAAATCTGTCCACATTACTAAATTGTTTGGGGTTTGTGACAGTCTTGAATTCCTTGTGAGCACAATGAAGTGATATCATTTTCGAACTGAGCTGTTGTAATTTTAATAATTTCGTTTGAGCATAGTGTTGATGCTGTTGCACAATGTTCAAGAAACACATTTAAATTTGTGTGATGTTTAGTTCTAACATACATTCAAGCTGCGATTCAGTTGACAGATCCTGCAATTGCTTGTTACTCCTCCTACGCATTAAAACGTTTGTTGTTGTCAGTGTTTCCTTTGTGTTCTTTAAAGCAAGCCAGGCACATAATTGTTACAGAAAGTGTTTTAGTTGGCTGAAAGGTACCGTTGCAAGCAAATCCAAGTACATGCTGAGCAGCGATATTTCATGATGTAAGATTAAGTCAGGGAAAATCTCTTTTTTTTCTTTTTTTGTAAGGAGGTCAGGAAATTGATGGTCTCAAGTCTTCGTAACTATCTGTCTTCACCACTAAAGCTGAAATGCTCGTAATCTCCCACTGATCAGGTCTTCCTTATCATATTTGTTTTAGAACTGCGTTTTAAGCTCCACTACCATTGGTGCTACCCCTACAGTCAGCTACTTCGTGTTGAGACGTAGTCCTAGTAATATTTTAGTACAACTGATCCTTTTAATCAACATACGAAAATATTCTGCTTAGTTACATAGATCATTCCATATGCAAAGGGATAAGTAAATTGTTTCGATATAGAACAATGAGTGCCGCACTGAACAAGTTGTGATACGCTCAAATACAAATAAGGGAAGCAAAAAAAAAAAAACAAAAAAAACTAAAGTAAAAGCAATATCGCAAGGGCACTTAAGAAGCGATATCGTCATAAGAGAGAGCTGACGAAGCATTATGAAGGAAAAGTAACATTGTGAGGCATTTCTTGTTAAGTAAGGCAAGGGTTTGAAAGCAAGGCATAATTCCCTCAGCGTAAATCCTTCCATGAAGCAGCCATAAATAATTGCCTACCAACCATCCTTTCTCAGTACCTGCCCAGTCACGCGATTTTCTGTAGCTAAGGACAACTGCAACATCCAACGTTGCTTGTCTTCTTAAACCACTATTAGCGTGGCTATATTTGCTGCCTTATATCACAATGAGGCACCACATCGACACAGTGAGGGCATGGAATCTAATAGCTCGTTTGATATATTATTTATATATCATATATTTAATTCTGATCGACAAATTCATAAACAACATATAGTTACCAATCTGTAAAATATTTTAAAAAATGTGGAAGCTTCCAGCTAATGGATCTACCACTGTAATGTTTCAGTCTATTGTGACGAACACACACACAGGGGTGTAAGGTACAAAAGAATTACAGACATTGGCTGCGAGGGCGCATTGATTTAAATCAATGGGGAAGGTGGAAAATTTGTGGTTGGTCGGGATCCGTACCCAAGTCTTCTGCTAACTGGTCAGATGCTCGAACCACTAAACCATCCAAAAGCAGTGGTCATGGCACGTGAACCGACTACCCTAGCACGGTTCTCGTCAGAACCAAATTGTCAACTTATCCAAACATTACTAATGCAGGACCCCTGGCCCATCATCAATCGTGACATTTCGGAGATTCCCGTAAGAGTTCCAGGCTGGTGTGGACACACACTGAAGAGATCATAGGCCGTCCTTGATTTTAGTATGTACACATACCGTACCTGTTCTTTCGGACGTGTCCAGAAGAAAAGAAAGTTCTCAACTTGCGTTTCAAGACTTCGGGTTTATCAATTAATTTACTTATTGTCCGCTGGAAGCATATTAGCAATGAAACCTGCTGCATTGACAGCAAGGTGGACGACGAACGCTAAATGCCAGCACAACGATGGACGATCTTTCACTTCTGAATGCGGGCGATGCCCCACTCACTTGATGCATGAAAACTTGCAAATTACTAATGAAGTTCTGCTGCCCACCCAAGTTTACTGGCAAGGCGCCCAGCTATCGGTCGATTGCCGAGCAAAGTGGTAAAGATGCGGCAGATACCGGAATAAGCGGCTGTTAGGCGTTCGACGACCGTTTGACACTGCACCGACAGCAAAGGAGCGTTAATTTGCCCTTCATGTTACGGACTCGATATGATGGTGACCATCCCAGCGTCTATTCATTAAGCAGATTTTGAAATTTCTGTCGCCGAGGCATTTTGTTGAGTTGTGTTCTTTTGGCTGTGGTTGTGGTGGTGGCGGCGGTGGTGTAGGTTCCGATGGGGCCAAACTGCTGAGGTCATCGGTCCCTAGGCTAACAAACTACATAGCCTAAAAGAAACCAACAGCTAAAGACAACACACAGACCCAAAGACAACACACAGACCCAAAGCCAACACACAGACCCATCCCCGAGGGAGGATACGAACCTCCGACAGGGGGAGCCGCGCGAAAGGTGTCATGGCGCCTCAAATCGCGTGGCTACCCTGCTCGGATTTGGTTGTGAGTCAGGCCGAACACAGTTAGGTCGTTCCCCGTACCACTTAAATTGCCACAAGCATACTGAACTTTTATACAACGTGATCCGACTTAATGTTTCGGCAGGTCGCATGTGTTGTAATCCTCTCTGACGCGCGTTCGGATATGTGTTTGGTAGTTACTCTGATACATAAATTTTCTGGTAATTAGAGAGAGTAGTTAACGCTTAGAATTGTCTTGATGTCTTTTCACGATGTTACTTTGTACCTGTGTGGGTTTATTTTGCGTCAGTGGCAGTTCATATTTAATTCTTTTCACCATGTGCATTCAGATTTGTCTATTGTACAGTAGTTAGTGCCTTCAGTGGTTAATGTACTATTTCGGTTGTAGGCAGCCTGCGTGCCGGTCATGGATTCTGTATTGTACTTGTAGAGGCAAATGGGTCGCGCCATTGAATCTGAGTACCTGTATCATTTCTGTTAGTCAAATGTTTCGGTATCAATCACGAACAAAGAAGGTAGCAGGTTGAACAATTGTTAGGTTTCTGAACCAGAAATAAAGTCTTAAGTGTTAGACAGTTTGGTGTTCTTAGGAAAATTAAAGGTGGTGGGAAGAGAAAGGAAACGAAAGGGAAGGAATTCATAATACCGACTGCATCACAACTGTATGCTGAAACGCCTGCGACGAATGAATATGTGTGCTGGACCAGTGTGCTCGAATCAGTGATTTCCTGCTTACCAGACATTGCGTTAACAAAGGGCCATAGAAACACAGTGTTTAACACTAATGCACAAATTATGTCAGGTGGATTCATTGGCCATCGAGACATATCAATTATATGAATATATGGTGTCTGTTCTTTCGAACATGTCCCAAAAAACAGTCACCAAGCATTCGTCTAATTCGATGTTAAATTGTTCCTTTTGATTTTGCAAATGTGAACAGTTGTTGGTTAGTTGATTTGGGGAGGGGAGCAAACAGCGTCGTGATCGGTCCAATCGGATTAGGGAAGGATGGGGAAGGAAGTCGGCCGTGTCCTTTCAAAGGAGCCATCCCGGCATTTGCCTGAAACGATTTAGGGAAATCTAGGAAAATCTAAATCAGGATGGCCAGACATGGGTTTCAACCGTCGTCCTCCAGAGTTCGAGTCCAGTGTGTGTGCCGTTGTATTTTATATGTATCAGTGGAGGCCAAGTTGTTTTGAATGCACAAAGGTAGACCACTACCTTGAGGCTGATGTTTGAGTGCCTAAGTGACGTGAATCAGAAAGACCTTAACCATTAAATGATAATTAAATCGAAACCCTTAGCTGCCGACAGGTGTTGTTTAATATGCATCACTGGGGACAGCTGAAAATGTGTGCCCCGACCGGGACTAGAATCCAGGATCTCCTGCTTACATGGCCGATGCTCTATCCATCTGAGCCACCAAGGGCACAGATGACAGTGCGACTGTAGGGACTTACCCCTTGCACACTTCCGTGAGAGCCACATTCCCAGCTGTCCACAACCTACGTTCGTGGCGTTCCTAGTAGATATTTGCCCAATCACTTATCACTCGCCCCAGACCAAGCTGACGAGTTCCGTAAGAGTTCGGCTAAAGCGTGCGCATTCGCACAGAAGGTCAATGGCCGGGTAGCCCCCAACTACATGAAGATGGTATCTGTTCCCGAAAGAACAGATACCATTGATGACCGTGCAGCTTCTCTAGAATGAAATAATGAAATGGTAATTAAATCGAAACCCTTAGCTGTTGTCAGCTTAGTCTGGTGCGAGAATCGAGTAATTTCAGATTCTTTGATTAACTGTCTTGAGTAACTTGACTAAGTTACCTGCAATACCTCATGAATGTAGGCTCATATTGTGAGGCCTGAAGCAGCTGCTACTGCCAAAGCTTATTTATGTAGAGCGTCTCCATATTGTACATTAAGACATTTTGAGTTAGCTGTTTTTTCAACTAGTAAATCTATCCTGTTCGTTACGAATTTCTTTGCCTACAGGGCGGATGTAAATCTTGGAACAGCGGCCAAGTGAATCCTTTAAATTTTTCTAAGCTTGGTTTAGTTTCAGTTAATGATTCTTCCGTTTATTCGACAAACTATTTCATCCTTTTCGAATTTAATGCAGCGCTTGTTTTGGTTTAAAGCTGTCGTTACTCTTCTTCTACTGTTTCTTTGGAGATTTTTAGGCCTGCTGGCAGGGTCGGCTGAGTGGACTTTATGGTTCCATCTTGGTCGATGTCTGAATGAAGATTTACGGCCTTCTGGTCGTCGTGCAGAGTGTCGACTCATCGTTGTCTAGATCGTCCCTTGGGTCTCTTTCCCATGACTTTCACTATGGGTACTGCTCTGCAGCGGTAACGTCCTTCGCACGCAGCAAAAGTCCAAACCATCGCAGACAGCTTTCTCACATTTTCTACTGGATCGGTGCTACCCCGAAAAGTTTCCTGATAATGTCATTTGAGAAATGATCCAGTCCAGTGATGCAACTGAGCCGTGCTTGGCTCGTGTTCCCGCCATGATGTATTTTGCACCCTGTTTTTAACGTACTTCCACCTCACTACGTTAATTTAAATTACTACTGTCACTGAGTTGCTGATGTTCCTGACCGTCACCGGCATTGGAGCGCGTATCGATATATCCCATCTCGTAGTATATTTTCTCAACTGCTATTACTTCCCGGTCGTTGTCTGTCGTAAGCAGTTTGCGTCGCCCAGTTCGGGTAGCGAGTTCGGATCTCCCAGTCAGTTGGAATGTGCCTAGAGCGCAGTCCGGACCTACTAGTCGGGGAGTTGCAAGGCGGCACTAGTGCAGTGGAGTTGGAGCAGGACTGAGGTCTGCGTCGACGTGACTCACCCGACTATCGCCGCCAAACATCACTTGAGCCGGGCCACGGTTTTGGTGGATCGTCGATCGGGCGTCCTGCCGGACGATGCGTTTCGGCTCGCCAATCGTTCAGGAATAGGCTGTGTATGTGTGTGTATCGACTTCCGATGTGTCTTCGTGTGTGCTTAGTTACTGTTGGGTATCGTAAAGGTCTTCGTGCAGAATTTGTCAGGTTGTGTGTGTAGTTGTTGATATGTCACTGACGACTATTTGAGATGTTGTAGGCATTCTTCGGCGGGTCAGTCGGCTGCTGCGGTCCGGGGAAGTTATCTCCGCGCGGTGCAATCGGCTGGGTCTGCTGGCTTTCGCTGCGCAGTGTCGGAGCGTGTGTGGAGCTGTTCGATCACTACGAGATTCGTGGTTCAACGACCTAGGACGCCGAAGTTGAGTAATGGATTCAACGAACGAAGCCACGTCCATTCAAGTTGCGGTGGATCGTTTCGGTGGTTCGCTGTTTGGGAAGGTATTCCTGTGAGCAACACTAAGTGTTTCAATTGCTGGCATTTACCCATGATGCCGGGCAATTAACTAAATTGTTTGACTATAATGCGAGTGCACCAGTGGAATTTTCTGCCTTGTGGCTTTTAGTGTTCTGGTTACCTGCCCTGGCCACCAATGTAAATTCATGTAGTACAACAATGAAAAACTACAACTACAAAGGAAATTCTCTATAATTTCGTGCTAGCAATAAACAATGGGTACACTAATTACACAAACTACAAGAAAAAATCAGAAGATTCCAGTGAGGTATCCTGGCAGGGTCGCCATATGATATGTCCCCTTAGAAATATTTATGAATGACTGTGCTGATAAACCCCTTACATTATTAGATTTTCAAACAGTTGAGCAGAACTGAACGTACTCAGACATTTCGTTCTTACCTATTCTGATCAACACTAAACTGATACACAATATTTTTAGCGCAACGCAATCTGACTTTCAAAAATCCCTACAAAAGAATGGCCCTGACTAACAGTAACTTATACCTTTCGTGAATCACTTACCTCACAAAAATCTTCGTTACTCAAACAACTGCAATACAGCGTGTGCCCATACTGCCAGCTAAATAAAAGATCCTAACTACTGAAGGCACTAACTACGGATAGGCATAGTTAGCAAATGAAATATTTTGATTGAGAACAAACGATGTATTTACCTTAATAGCGCTCAAAAGTCATAATATATATATATATATATATATATATATATATATATATATATATATATCAGTTCATGACATCCAGTCTTACAAATTCACTATCTCTGATGGACACACGTCCAGATCGTCCACTCTCAAAACTCCGCCATCTTTCTCCCCGCATCCACCACTTCTGGTGGCTCACCTCAAACTGCACAACGCTACGTGCAGTTAACAGCCAACTGCCCAACACTATAATAGCAAATTCCAACAATGCCACCCAGCCACAGACTGCACACAGCACAGCCAGTGATTTTCATATAGGGCGCTACGTGGTGTTACCAACATAAAAACCTAAACAGCCTACTTACATAGCACCCATGCTCGACACAAAAAATTTTACAAATTGTTTTGGTCACTGGCCAGTATATATTTGTTAATTTTTTTTTATAATTACAATAACAAATATATCAAATGCACACACTTATTGATACACTGTTCGTCTAAAGCCAAATTGTTCTCATAAAGACAGACCTGATCATTTATCACAATAGTAATTACAGTTATTTCTCCAAGTCTCATTAGTAAAAGAAAATGCACACGGAAGTAGGGGATTACCATGCAGTCTTGAAGAAGTAGTGTTGTCCTTCCAACAGAAAGACACTGCTTTCTCTTGACATACAGACAGGTAATGGGCCACAACAGAGCAAACACACAGCAGAGTCAGTCGAAGTTTTGAAGAATATTGGTAGGTAGGTCATCACAGAGCAGACCCACTGTAGTCCTGGTAGAGATCATGGTATTGATGGGCCACCAGAGGTGCAGACCCACTGCAGTCCTTGTAGAAATAGTGGTATTGGTGAGTCATCAATGGTGTAGACGCACTGTAGTCCTTGTAGAGATTGCCAGCAGCCATCTGTGGCGACTATGCGGATGCACAGTCACCATTAAAGAGTCTTGCAGACAATATAGCAAGTCCATAAACAACCACTTGTGCACTCATAAACTTTTTGGTATGTCCTTAGAACCAGCAATGCTGTTAACCAGTCCCTTGCTCAATTATCAACACACGTGCAAACACTAACAGTCCCAACTTCTCATCAATTATGCATATACTATGACCAATAGAAACATGTGCAGTGAAATGTAACTTAATTTGAAGAACTGGTGCCTATGCAATTATAAATTTACAAAATAAGAATACAATTACAATGGTACAAAATACATCATTTAAGAACATAACAATACAGATAACATTTTTGGTAATACGGGCTTTACAAAAGAATCTAAATGACATATACATCAGTGTTACAGGAATTATGACGTAAGTAAATACATAAAAGCTCAGAATAACTTTCAAAACATCAACTTCACACGTGAGCATTGAAACAAAACAGAATAAATAATGTCTAAACATCTTTACATAGAAAATAACATATTGTTAATGGAAATTATATTTGAAGATAACAGTATTCCTCATCATAATGAATGAAGCCTAGTATTAGAAAAATTCTACAACATAAATCTTATTAGCTAATCACATAAAGACAGGAAAAACACAAATACACAAGGGTACACAAACACATAGCGGAATAACACAAAAGGAAAGGACAGGATTTGTTTTCAGTGAGACGTCTGGTACTGCAGTCCATCCCAAAACTTCATTCCGTAGATCTTTTCTCTTATTTCAACATTTGTTTCCACCAAAAAATAATAAATCCTATCCAAGCATGCTTTCTGTATTCTATTCATATCCTCTTTGATAATAGTTTTTCTCCACTGTACACTACTTTTTTGGCCAAGTCATTATCTTATAGCTTCTCAATGCATTTCTTCCAATTCATCACAACTCGTTCTCTTATATAGCCTACCCCATCTTTAGTTAACTTAAATCTACTGAGCTCAGATGCATAAACTAAGGGATGAGGCAATGCAGCAGCACAAAACAATTAACACAATTAACACAAACAGTATTGACAAAAAAATGCAAATAGGCGAAGCAAGCAGCAGTATATCTAAATTAGCAGAGCAAATGCAACATTGCAACTAATATGAGCCAATGTGCAGCAACAACAAAAAGAAATCAGTAGTAAAACTGAAAAACAGAGTAACACAAAGTGAAATTCAGCACTATGGATGGCACACAGCAGCAGCAAATGGAATAACTTATATCTAAACATGACAAAGCTCAAGCAGAAAAAAATGTTACAGTAAAGATAGGAAATGTCTAATACCTATGTCAGATCTCAACTCTAGAGTGATGCATCACCTTGACTTACTCTACAAAACAAGTTACCCAGTCATTGACAAAAACTATGTTTGCAATTCCTGTGAAGGGATATGTCTATTTGTGCTCTCTTTTTTAAGAAAGTACATCATAAAATTATTCTTTACTGGGTCTGTAGAAGAAAGTAGTGATATTAGTACATCTATTAAATTTAATTTTAACCAATGCTTCAGTGCCACTAGAAACTAGACATCAAATGAAATAAGCAACTGTGTAAAGCAAACCATAAAAACATCATTCAGTAGTCATGAGGCACTCCATAAATCAGTAGAAATTCTCTCAACTCTCAACCACTTGTTATAATCTGGTATGCAGATGTTAGAATATTTCCCATCAATTCATAAGCATTTCAGTAAGTAGCACAAAGTACGATATGTTTCCAAGTAATGAGCGAGTCGTATTAGCAATGCTTTCTGCAAAGAAATGTCAATAGCGAGGATAATGACCTCCATTTTTCTCCACCTGTGCCTCTGAAAGGCACACACTAATGGCTCTTTTTTCCGGTGACTATCGCTCAGATGGGCCTCAATAGCACATTACTTCAAGGCCATCTACCTTCTTTACTGAAATATTTATGGCAGTAGTCTCCACTACTGTGACAATCTCATACACCATAAAAAAATTCAGAGGTTAGAAATTTTCATTACAAGTGTGTAGGAACAAAATCTCATATATAACAGCATTGTGGTAACTACCATTCATGTATGTACACACATTTCATAACTCTTAAAGTACGGTTCTTCGTTTCCAACATCCGTTTTCAAAAATCAGAGTCCCTAACCACTACTAATTATTCCTTACCTTATTACACATATACATATTCTCCGACACTTCTTCAATATTTCATCATGATAAGTAAGTAGCATAATCAAGTTCCTCATATAGCACAACCTTATTGATCATTAACAGACCTCAATAGCATAATACACATCGTCGTCGTAATAATAACATCATAACACCTCAGTCAAATCTCAAAAACGTTGTAGCTTTCTGTAATAATTTCAAAACCTCAAATAAATTCTCTGCTCATTTCAATAGTGCCATGTACCTCAAACATACCTTAAAAATCATGATCCCACACCATATGTGTCATTCAAAGATCTCATAGTATCACAATGGTTCCAAAATATATGAAGAGTTCACAAAGTACAGAAAAAACACAGTGCCATAGGTATGATGTTATCCAACTGTGTACCTGCGTAAACATGTGTCACTGATGTAGTAAAAAAATATTTGTTTCTCTGTTAAATAATCAGATAACTGTGTAATTCTGTGTTAGAGAATTATGGTGCCCATGTGTAAAGTTGTATAAGCAAATACCATATTAGCTATGCTCTCCTTGTGCTTGCTACACACATGGTACACAAAGTAGGCGTGTAACCTCCTGAGGATTAATGTAATTATACCCTGAGGTGTTTCAGATTACAGCAATGGAATGAAATGTATCACAGAAAACCTTTGTCTCATCGTAATTCGAAAATCTTTAAAAATAAATGTTTTAAGTACAAAATTAATCACTCATATACGTGTCCTTTAGCGCTAAATGTGTGTCTTGCTGTAAGATAATTCCGTGGAAGTGTCGTAATTATCGTCCTCCGAAGGTAAGTTCTGCAGAAGTCAATGTACTTACCTCATCATAAAAAAGTGAAATGCTTTGCGTATAGATATCGTAGTTATTATGCTTATTGCCATGATGAAGAAAGTACTGCTCTGTAACGTATTGTTGTGCTACGGAAAAGGCTGTCTCATTGTAGCTATACCGCAAAAGTTACTGCTAAAACATGTTTTCTTTCCAGAATAATTCAGAAAAACTGTGCAGATATAAAACAGATACAGCATAAAAGCAACAATGTAAATTGTGTCACACATTGGTAGCGTTGTGATATAATAGTGTAGCTGTCAAAGAAACCAAATACTAAGCCATCTTTAATCTCACAGAAAGTACTTCAAATGAAGAATGTCTTTTCAGGTAAACCAAAATGTTTCATTAAAATCGCATTAGCTGTATATGTTTTAAGTATGTAAGCCTTATAGTCGTTACATAATTGTGCAATTAACAAGCAAGAATGTACACACACATTAACACTGTGACCTCTGTTTACTATAACAATGCACTTGTAATTACTTGTCTAAATAAATTCCCTAGGTTCTTGACTGGATAGTTAACTTTAAAACATAGTTGCATGTTAACAGTTTCTAAATGTGACAAAGAGTACTAGTAACGTTAAGTGAAACGTTTCATGGCAAAGACAAAGTTAAAAAACAGATTATCTCCCAATAAATGGGTTTACATGTGAATTGTATTGCAATCATTTACCCTTTCTAGTGCACAGAGTTTCAATTGGAACGCAATTATCATGTGGTATACATCGGTAAAGAATACTGGAATTTTTCTCAAGGTTAGCGTTTACGTTATTTTTCTCTGAGCCAGACGGCGCACTTGGCTGCTTGAGGTGCAAGTCATTGCCTGTCTCTTTGTTGGCAAGCGTTTTTATTAGGATTTGGAGGTCTAACTTCTACAAATTCACCTTGTAGAGAGGGCCCTGCCCTGTCTGAATCCCGCCAGTTCTGATGAAAATCAGGTCTGTCGTTATGTCGTTAGTTACTGTAATTTTTTTCTTGTGGGTCACGTGGTGGGGAATTTCTCCCGGAGTCGTAACTGCACGGTGGACCGTTGCGTCTGAAGTTATTCTGTCTCCCTTGATAATAATTAATGTGGTTCCCATATTGTCAGTTTCTCTGATTTCCTCTGTGATAGTCATTACCGCGGAGAGGTGATTTTTCCCTGTAATTATTACTACTCTGCCAACGGTTGTCATACGGGTGGTGTCTGTTTTGGTCACAATTTACGTTGTTAGAATAGCCTTGTCATGTCCCGTTATTATTTCTGTCATCGCGGAATTGTGGTGGATGTGACCTGTAATTGTTGTGCTTCTGTCTTCGCCTTCTGCGATTGTCAGCATCAATTTCCAATTCTTGTAACAGTCCCTGAAAAGCTTCAATGTCGTCTTTGCAACGACCTGCCAAAATAATATGTCGTAAATGTTCAGGCAATTTGATTTAAGCAAATGCGGATAAGTTCTGAGGGGCTGTATGGGTTTGGAAGATACTGATTCTCATATAACATGTCTTCGAAATTTTTAACACGACTGGAAAATTCAGATTATTCGAAATGCTACATGATTATGACGCTATGATTTACTCGGTCTTGTGTAGCTTGAGACCAATATGCTGAGAGGAAGGCATGATAAAATCCTCCTTCACTGTAACAATTGTGAATGTCGGATCGCATTCTTACATCTGGTTCATTCTCCAAGTAGCCACCCATAAATTCTAAACTGTGCTCCAATGACCATTTGTGGGGAAAACAATGAGAGAACTGATGGAGCCATGCTTGTGTATGAATGTCGTTGGCAGAATTTTTAAATGTTTTGAATTTACGTGTAGTAATGAACAGCTTATAGTCAAAATCATCGTGTCGGCGAGTCGCATATCGGTCATTGTTACTTCGTTTTGGCAGTTCCATCACAAAATTTGTTGTACCTTGCTAATTTCTTTCATTATTTCCGAAGTGCCCTGTGTTATTATTTTGTGGCTGTTCCGTATTTCTATGTCCCTCTTCCCGTATTGGAGCGCGAGTGTTCTCTGAAATATGTAGTTCTTGTATTACCTGTGTCAACTGATCTTGTAGATCCCGGATTTCTCTGTTGTACTGTGTATTGATTACGATTTGATTTTGTTTGAATATTCTAATTTGTTCATATTCTTCTGGGTCAGTGAAGGCTACAGGTCTTGTATCATTCAGAGCATCAGCTACCTTTTTAGATAAGTTAGTGAACTGACCTGAAAGTTCGGCTACTTTATCCGATAGTGAACTTATTTCCTCTGTGTGTTTTTCTGAACCCAGTTTCAGAGTGTCCATTTGTGTTGAAATCATATCTACTGTGTCCTTTAAGTTTTCCTGAGTTTTTTCAAGTTGCGTAACCGAATCGGTAGATGCAACTGAGACAATTTTAGCTCACAAGGTGTCGTGATTTTCATGAACAATACTTCGCAGTTTCTTTATGGCTGCATCGTGATTCTGTAATGCATTTTCATGTCGTGAAAAAATAGGTTGAAAATGGTCACAAATTTGTGTTTTTACATCATTACAGACTTTTGACATTTTGATTCGATTTTAAGTAACTCAGCAGTTAAACCTTCATGTGTTTATTCAAGTGTGGTGTCTAACTTTTGAAGCTGTTTCTGTGACTGTTTTTGATTTTGTTCCATTGTGTCTAACTGTTGCCGTGTTTGTCTGTGGTGTTGTTCCATTGTGTTTAACCTTTGCTTTGTTTGTCTATGATTTTGTTCCATTGTGTCTAACTTCTGAAGATTTTGTTCCATTGTGTCTAACTTTTGAAGCTTTTGTCCCATTTGTTGCATTAATTGTAGTAACAATGCAATGGTATCTGAAACATGTTCATCAGTCATATTCGGCAGTGCATTTGAAGCTGCCATATTCGCATTTTGAAAAGCAGAAAATGTGTCTTGACTTATTTGAGAAAACAGTGAGGATGCAAAACGTGAATCTCCAGTATTTGCAAGATTGTGTCCTGTCATTTCGGATTCCTGAGGCGAGCTGTTCCCTATGCACAATTACCAAATTACTGCTTTGAATGTCTGTTAATTCATTACACGGTGGTGCTGATAAGTTACAATCGTCATCACAATCTTTGTCAATTTACTTTGGAGCCTAATGTTATGTTTTTCACACGCCATAATTATCACGTATTTCACACAGTAACAAGAAAAGCACAATTTGAAGAGCAAAAACAGGAAAACACATTGGCATAGCACTGAAATTAATATCTCGTTAACGGCAAGTGCAGCTGGGAAATACTTGGTGCACATCTACATACATGCAACAACTGTTTTACTGTACAACAATGAAAAACTACAACTACAAAGGAAATACTCTCCATAATTTCGTGCTAGCAATAAACAATAGCTACACTAATTACACAAACTGCAAGAAGAAATCAGAAGTTTCCAGTGAGGTATCCTGGCAGGGTCACCATATAAAATGTCCCCTTAGAAATATTTGTAAATGACTGTGCTGATAAACTCTTACATTATTTGATTTTCAAACAGCGGAGCAGAACTGAACGTACACAGCCATTTCACTCTTTACCAATTCTGATCAACACTTAACTGACACACAATATTTTTAGTGCAACACAATCTGACTTTCAAAAATCCCTACAAAAGAATGGCGCTGACTAACATTAACCTATACCTTTCATGAATCACTTACGTCACAAAAATCTTTATTACTCAAACTATTGCAATACAGCATGTGCCAATATTGCCTGCAGAATGAAAGATTCTAACTACTGAAGGCACTAACTACTGATATGCATAGTTAGCAAATGATTGTGGTAGAGAACAACAATGTATTTACCTTAATAGTGTTCAAAGGTCATTATATATATATATATATATATATATATATATATATATGTGTGTGTGTGTGTGTGTGTGTGTGTGTGTGTGTGTGTGTGTGTGTGTTCGTGAGATCCAGTCTTACAAATTTACTGTCTCTGATGGACACATGTCCAGAACGTCCACTCTCTAAACTCCACCATCTTTCTGCCCACAACCGCCATTGCTGGCGGCTCACCTCCAACTGTGCTACACTACGCGCATTTGACAGCCAACTGCCCAACACTACAACAGCAAATTCCAACAATGCCACCCAGCCACAGACTGCACACAGCACAGCTAGTGATTTTCATATAGAGCGCTACGTGGCGTTGCCAGTATCAAAACCTAAACAGCCTACTTACGAAGTTAACTATATTACTGTATTTCAAATTCAAGAGTACCAGCAGAATGTTCTGCCTTGTGGCCATTAGCGTTCTGGTTACCTGCCCTCGCCACTAATGTAATATCAGAAAGCGTCCTTTTCTCAGCTGTTGTTGTTGTCCAACATGGTGTGTATTTAGACAGCTAATACATACTTCATTGTTGATTATCACGTTCGTAACCTTTTGTGTTTGCGCTCTCGTGTACTGATTCATGGCAAGCAAGTCATTGTGTCGGTCGGTCTGTGGCTGTCGCCTGGTTGGGTTCCGACGGATCAAGTGTAGTAGGACCCACCACCTGTGTCACCTAAGTGAATGAGGGCTGACCGAGCTCCCTGGAGGCTTCTGAGTGCCGTTGTCTTATTGGCTTTCATACCAGTGTTTAATTACCTGTTTTCAGCTACATAAAATTTAAGTCCTATGGTTATATTTTAAAAAGAAAATTTAAAAAATAATTGTGGGCTTTCAGCCTTTATTCTTAAAATTAGGTTTCAGGCTTAAACATTGCGGCCATCTGGCTTTAAAAGATTATGGTAATATAATTTAATATTTTGAAACTTAGTTGTGACCTTCAGTCGTTTGTATTGCACCCTGCATATGTTTGTTATATCTACTTTGCCTTGCGGTTTTCCACCTAGCTGTGATATATGTTTTTATAATTATTTTATTTGCTGTTTTAACTGCATTTTAATCGTGTTGATTTTTAAGATTTTTTGTTTGGAGGCCTTAAGCCGTGAAACAGTTGCATTGGGTAAAGGTTCGGCTATGTGCCGCTTTGGTTGTAAATGTGTTATTAAAGTACAATAAATTACAATTAGATGATGAAACTGACCTCAACCTTATTTGGCCCTTTCCACAATTCTAATCACCTATTTTGCCCAGAGGATTTAGTGGGCGTTACAGCCACCTGTGTAAGCAATTTAGTCCCTATCAGCCCCAATCGTCGTTCTGTCTCTTTTGTAGCTGGCCAACACTCGGTGTCGTAGAGAGCAAGAGGACGGATTACAGGTGACGCCTGTTCGCCACGACATCCACCTGTCTGCGTCCTTACGTTGATCTCGTCTGTAAGATTGTCATCGCTAGATGGTGCAGAAACGAGATACTGAAATTTTTCTACTCATATCTTCTCCGTCAACGGTGATGGTTGCAACTTCTCGCGGGCCTGATTTTATATACTCAGTTTTCTTTTTGTTCAGCTGCAGACCACATCGCGCCAGTCGGTCATTCCACTCTTGTGTTTGGTGCTGGAGATCAAACCTGTTCTCTGCAAGCAACATGATATCATCAGCATAGAGAAGTGCCCATGGTAGCAGCATGTGCAGTTCGGATGTGACAATGTCCATCCCAAGAATAATAAGCAGTGGTGATAAGGCCGATCCATGGAGGACTCATCCTGTTAAACGAAAGTCATTTGACGCTCCTGCTGCCGCTCGGACATAGCTCACCGCTCATACATACAGAAGCTGTATCCGATTGACAGAATTCTCCGGAATGCCGTTGTCTTGGAGCGCTAACCAGATTGTATCATGTGGTACCCGACCGAGAACCATTTCGTGGTCTAGAAAAGGAAGGTGATGTGGCTTGTTCTTTTCGCGGTATCTTTCAACCAGCAGCCGTGCTGCATGGGTAGCGCCAGTTGCGGTATGGTAGAAGGTACGAAGGAATGATAAGGTGCCGGGCTAACACGGATTCAGACATCCTTTAAGACAAGTTTATTAACAAACAATTCTTTCTCAATAGTTAGAAGAAAACATTTCCCAAAACCTTTATTTTTTACCTTAACGGGCACCTTTTAATAGACTAACTCCTAGTTAATAATATTTACAATGATCCAACATGAAAGGTAAAACACTGGTGATACAGTAGTGCTAAATTTGAGCCCATATCATTTATAACATCAATTAAAAGTTTCAACTCCAGCTCGATAACTATTCGTAATAAAAATATTTCAAATGTCCCAAGCTATCATAAAAATTCATTTAGTAACCGTTAAACAAGTTTATAACAACAAACTGACAGCAGCTCGAACCTAAAAACAGTATGCAGATAAATCCAGTTTAACCAAAGCACTAGAAATACACAACAAGAAAGGACGGTGGGATCCCCTTACCTCAAGTTTTGTACGCACGAGTTTTTCTCGTGTTCTAGCAAAAGTTTTGCACATATACTGTGCAGGGGTACCGAATAATTTCAAAATAAGTTTAGGTGCTAAACTCCTTCAGATAAATGACAAATTAAGAGACGTGAACTGTTCAATTACATAAGGTAATTACTTTACTCAAGAGCAAATATGCAACTTTACAGCTCACCCGCTGCTACCTCAGTGGATTTAGAGAGCCATAATCTCGCACTCTTATTTCATTTCACGTGTCAGTCTTGCTCACACTTCCTGGCAATACATAATTCACATCAGAAAATTGACGTGATAAGACCTGAAACATAAATTAGTTACCACCGGTTCGACACCTGCATACAAATAATTGGCCGCAATGGGGCAAGCTCAATGACAAACTTGTAACACAAAGAGTTAAAAGAAACAACTGCATAGTCCCGAAACAATGGAAGTGATGGAGCTCCACTAGAGGAGATTCATTTAAAATTTGCCAATTACGGTTACAATTATACAACCACACAAATGGGCAAGGACTCAACAATAAAGTAACTCAGCTTCACCTGGAGTTATCTAGTCCTCGTGTGTCAGTGCAACCAGGGCGCAGTGACAATATAGAGGGTGCGGAGCTTAAATATGGACAAATGAAACTTATTTAAAACGCCAATTATTAAAACAAAAAACAAATAAAAATCCTTCTACATGTAAGTTGAGGTATCTTTTAAGAGCAACATTACTCATTGTAACCCCCTTCAGCCGCAATGATCGCCTCCAGTCTTGTCCTGAAGCGATCACACACGCTTTTTAGAACAACGCTGACCATATGTGCAAATGCTCCCCCGATAGCGGTGCGTTATCCAACATTATGGTGCCTCATCTCATTCGTAACTCTTTCGAATACGCTCCAATCATAGTTGCGAAGGGGCTCAAATCCTGGCTTTTCGGGGGCGAGAACTCCTTTGACCGGAACATGTTAACGTTATCCGAGAGCCAGTTTTGTACTAAATGGTTCATATGACGTCATCCACTGCCTTCTGCTACGGTCGCAGGTTCGACTCCTGCCTCGGGCATGGATGTGTGTGATGTCCTAAGGTTAGTTAGGTTTAAGTAGTTCTAAGTTCTTGGAGACGGAGGACCTCAGATGTTATGTCCTATAGTGCTCAGAGCCATTTTCTTTCAGGTTACAAGCCGTTTTCATTGCAGCCCTAGAGGTGGAGATTGGAAAAAGAAACATACCCCAGCCGGCGAGATCTAATAGCATGGGGGTCAGAAAAGAACAAGAGGAGGCCGACGATGGCCAGATAGGAAAGATAAAAAATGAGGAAGCTTGTATAGGTAAATGGAAGCAAAGCCAGCTCGGGACCCTGTGGTCGCCAACCACGTACTCAATAGGTGTGAATCCCTGAGGGAGAGCAGAAGCTACTCTTCATCTCTGAAATCTGAGCAACCTTTCCTTGAATACCTTAGAGTAACAAGCACAGTAAAATTTCGTTAAGGCTGGAGTGGCTGCAGTCGTTTCTCATGTAAAATTGTTTCAACACGAACCTCTCTAATTTGACAACATACCGAGTCTTTCTGATGAATTTATATTATGTACTAGATTTTTCTATCGGGCACCAGCACGTTATCGCTCCACCATATCTCAGTACCGCCTGAGATACTACATTTAGTGCCCTACATGCTAACACTGAAGTACAATTTATCATCCTCCTAGATCAACAGTTCAGAGATGTACCAGTCAGTCATTCAAATTTTTTGTTCAGTGGAAAATAATATTAATAAGGCATTTATTTGTTTTAATGTATGTGGTTCCCTTTTATACGATTTTCTATCATGCAGTTCGTTCCCATTTCAATTTATTTGACTGCAGAGGAGTCACCTTTATCGATGTGGTTTACAGAATAATAAACCGGCTAACTGTGCAGGAGAGTCACTGTATTAGTTTGTTGACGTTTTTATGTAGTTGTAAATAACCATCTGTCACTTGATATGAGTTTCTGTAAATTTTTTTTATTCATCGTATTTGTCCTAACCTTATTAGGCGTCTTCAGTGTTCCACTGCCGTTTATAGTGAGATACGGGTTATTTCCTGTCGGTGCGTTGGCGTCATGTTAATTTTTAGTCTGTTTAATAGTACTAATAATAATAGTACTAATTATAATAAAACTAAAAGTATCTCAAAGTTACGCATTTTGCCTCCACCCTCTACACTTGTGATGGTGTCTTAGCTAACCACGCAGGTTCATTCTAATACCGCAGTAACATCGTATTATCATGAAACGCAATATTAATAGCATTAAATGTGTAATTGCTATAATATTCAGAACGTTGTAGGTGGATATCACAACGAGTACTGCAAATCAATGTGTTATGTAAAGCGATTACGGATTTTTCATTACACGAAGAACTAACCAAACAGTTTCTGTGCGGAAGTGAGAGAACTCGCTTGCTGAGCACATTGCTTCCTGCTACAGCGAACCTCAAATCGTATATCGTGACTCCCTGTGTGCATTGAGCAGAAAGTTCCGTTGATATGTACACATTGTCTGACTAAGTGTACGAAAAGAAGTAGTTCCATCGACTATGACGAGAGATTGTCGATTATATTTTTTTAATTTGTGTTTCATTCTTACGTATAATAAGACACAATGTTAGGCAAAGGCCATAACCTTGTGTGTAATTCTTTCTTTCTGTGTCTGGGTTTACATAAAAATAACTCTCTAGGGTTTTTATTTAAGTAAGAATATTCCTCGAGGAGGGAGTGTACTACTCGCGTGTGAATACTATTCTATCTAGCTCGAATCAGCGTTTGGAGATTGTTTTGTTCGTTTCCGAAGTAGCGTGTCGACATCTGATGCTTCAAACATATATCATGTTGTTCGATCAGATTGTCTGTCCACAGCTGAGGTGATCAACGGCAGCACTTGATAATGACCTCAGGCTATGCTACGTAAATCACCCACGAAGCCGGTCCAGTCACAACATTTGTATTTTACTCGCTCGTCGGTAATGGCTCATATTTATTTGTACCCCATGTATATAACCGTTCATAAATCTAGACGCCTCGACATTGTACTAACATTACATGAGTAAGCGCAATGAAGGAACTGGAACTTCAAGGTTTTAGGAACATGACTGGGCAGATATACTTCTACGTCACGAAATAAGAAATTGAGAATTCAAGTGGAGGGGCTTTTAGAGACTTCGAGACACCAAGATTCCGCCGGATGGATCGTAATTCGAGGAGAACTGTGGGTAGTTATCGCTCCCTGATGCTGACTCACTTGGAGAGTTAGAAGGAAGGAAAGACTCATTAGCCAACACACAGTTATCTCTTCGTGAGACTACACGGGAAGCTCGATGATGCATTGACTCTAATGAACCTGAAAAGTAGTTTCATCTCTTCTCTACCAACTTTTCTCCACGCAACACTGGTGATGCGTATCCCTATTCGGTTAATTGTAAATTACCCTCAATTACATCTGACAATTCTTAATTGTATGCTACACACATAGAACTATCTGTCACATGTCTAAACCTTTTTGAATTACTCATTCGTTATCGAAGATTTAACATCAGATACCACGCTATTAAAACATTACAACAAGGTAAACCTTTGATCATCAGAAAAGTTACGTAAAAAAATTATTGTGAGCTAAACAATAAAATTAGCAAGAAGAAATAAGAAGTCTCTGGTGGCGAAGTACATCAAATAACCGGGTGCAGTGGGATTCCTGTTTTCGTTTCATAACCTGTTGGTAGTGGATTCATATATATCCTCAACAAGATTATGTAAAATTTGTATTGGAGGGTAAGTAACATGAGTATCAGTTAGTTGGGCGTAGAACGATTTGCATTTGGAGTTAGGGAAAAATAGATATCTGTGTATCCTGGTGGGCATTCTAAACGAAATAGTTATCGATGGCGATTGTCTGTCCCACATAGCGCATGTTTCAATGATTAGCTTCACTGCGTTAAGAATAGATGCTTGCTTAACATCACAATATGTGGCTGCTTGAAGTCATGGTTGGTATTAAATGTCCCGTACAACAACGATGCCAAAATAACGTACCATGGGAGCTTTACATTACACTTTTGCGACTCCTTGTTATATCTTTTCAATTAAAATACAATAATAATAATCATATCAACATTCTATACGTATATATCAAGAAAAATCAGAATATGCAAAAATCATCGAAAGCCAAAACGCACGTTAATTAAGTAAAGAAAAGCTTACCGATGGTCCCCGTTGCTCTGAGTACAAAGTCTTTATCGTCTTTCGAAGAATTAATTGACAGTATAGAGCCATAGACTCGACTAGAGATTTTCTATGAGCAAAACTACGTCATAAACCTATAACTGAATATGAAGTGTAAGACGGAAATAATACTTGTTACTGTTAGCAGTAATACCACCTACTGCTCCTGCTGACGATACTCGGCTAAAACGCGCCGTTCCTGCTGAATACGAGGTATAAATCAAGGTATGTGAAAAGACTAAAGTGCTTAAATTCATTATATCGGCACTTTTGTCCAACAGTAAACACATTTTAGCAGTTTTCCTGGAAAGTACCATAGCTCATTAGACGATGTTACCTATATTGCGACCCTGTTCTGAGCATAAAACAGCGAAACATATACACTGAAGATCCAAAGAATCTGTCTCATATCGATTAGGGCCCCCGCGAGCACGCAGAAGTGCCGCAACAGGACGTGGCATGGACTCGATTAATGTCTCACGTAGTGCTGGAGGGAACTGACTTCAATATTTTAATTAAAAGTTTCCTGTAGTATTAACTGACATAGTTAACTTAATTGTTAAGTCATATATCTCACATGGCCTTCATCAATGGAAACAGTCGTACTTAATTCACGAATGTGGGATTTATTTTATATAAGCAATCTAGAATACAAAAAGACATTACTGACTTCAGTGGAATTTTCTTAAAATTAAGTTTCACCGAACACTCTGAGAGACGCAACAAGTATAATTGTATACCAGCATCCGATTGTATTTCAGAATCTAGGAAACAGACAGTAGCGTATCGATAAATGTAAAAATTAAATACTCTCACTAAAAGTACCTGACGATTTACTTCACATAATTGTCAACATGCCTACTATTTGATGATTATTGTTTTCGTGGATCTTTCCGTTGAAAGGCAATAACAGTATGGCACAGGTTTATTGACTGGCAATTTAAAAAACATAAAAAACCATTTTAGCTAGGAACGAGCGTACCATAGTACTCCATTATACACTGAAGAACCAAAGACACGGGTAGATCTGCCTAATACCGTATAGGGCTCTCGCGAACACGCAGAAGTGCCGCAACCCACCGTGACATGGAATCGACTGATGTCTGAAGTAGTGCTGGAGGAAATTGACACCAAGATTCTAGTAGGGCTGAGCATAAATCCGTAAGAATACGAGGGGGTGGAGATCTCTTCAGAACAGCATGTTGCAAAACATCCCAGATACGCTCAATAATGTTCATGTCTGGAAAGTATGGTGGCCAGTGGAACTGTTTCAGCTCAGAAGAGTTTTCCTGAAGCGACTCTATAGCAGTTCCGGACTTGTGGGTTATCGCATTGCCCTGTCGGAATGCACAATGGACATGAATGGAAGCAGGATGCTTACGTATGTGTCACCTGTCAGAGTCGTATCTAGACGCGTCAGTGGTGCCATATCACTCTAACTCCACACGCCCCACACCATTAAAAAAGCCTCCATCAGCTTGAACAGTCCGCTGCAGACATCCAGGATCCATTGATTCATGAGGTTGTCTCCATACCCAAACACGTCCATCCGCTCGATACAATTTAAAAGGAGACTCGTCTGATAAGGCCGCATGTTTCCTGTCATCATTAGTTCAATGTCGGTGTTGACCGGACTAGGCGATGTGTAAAGCTTTGTATCGTGTAGTCATTAAGGTTCCACGAGTTGGCTTTTGGCTCCGAAAGTCCATATCGATGATATTTCGTTGAATGATTCGCACACTGACTCTTGATGATGGCCCAGCGTTGAAATCTGCAGCAATTTGCGGAAGGGTTGCACAACTGTCACGTTGAACGACTCTCTTCAGTCACCGTTGGTTCCGTTTTTGGAGGATCTTTTTCCGTTCGCAGCAGTGTCGTGGATTTGATGTTTTGCCGGATTCCAGATACAGTACACTGGTGAAGTTGTCGTACGGGAAAATCACAACTTTATCGCTGCCTTGGAAATGCTGTGCCCCATCGCTCGTGCGCCGACTGCAACATCACGTTCAAACGCACTTAAGTGTTGATTAACCTGCCATTGTAGCAGCAGTAAGCGATCAACAACTGCGCCAGACACTTGTTGTCTTATATAGGCGTTTCTGACCACACCTCCGTATACTGCCTGTTGACGTATCTCTGTATTTGAATACACATCACTGTACCAGTTTCCTTGGCGCTTGCCTGTATGTTTTTGAAGGCATCATTCCTTTTACTGCGCCTCTTACAGCACATCTTAAAGACGACATACCGGCATCACCTCCCTGTGAATAGTCTCTATTGACTGAGGAACTGTGCCTCATCCTCTACAGACTTTCCTCGACAACCTGATCTCCATATGGTGTAACAGAATTTGTCGCCAGTAGAGGCCGGAGCATGGTATTGCGTTGCAGAACGTACTGAGTGCAAGTAGTTCCAACTGAGTAGAGAAAATGGAGAATCAGCGAGGCGTGCAGGATCGGGACACCACATAGCTACAACACCAGCACCAGGTATTGAAGAGATAACCACATCGTGGCAAAAGACACAGAAAAAAACCATGCTCACCACGAAAGAATGCGTAACTTGGATTTTTAGTTGGCTGTAAGAAATGGTATTGCTCATAGACGTAAAAGTGAAATCGCAGGCGATGATTGGGTTGACAGATACCTTAAGAGACATTCTGCTTTATCTATTCGCGAACCTGAAGGAACATCTGGAGAAAGAGCCACAGGCTTTAATAAAGTAGCTGTAGATACTATCTTTCTACGGGACGAATCTGTAACCTGCCTTATTTTTATGTCGGCAAGCACAGTTTACATGCACTCGAAGCTCATTTTTCCTCGAAAGAATAATCGAAGGAATGTGAGTTAAAATTGCTATAAGGAGTTTGGTCTGACGTACACAGCACTGGATGGATGACTGTAATGACACTTTTTGTGTGGTTTAGAAAATTTGTGGGATTCTCTAAGGCATCAAAAGACTTTCCAGTTCTTTTTATATTAGATGGCCACTCAACGCATACCAAACATTTTGAAGTTCCAGACTATGCGAGGGAGTGTGGCGTTTCGTTGTTATGTCCACCACCATATTGCTGTCACAGACTTCAGTCATTTGATGTTTCTTCCATGAAGCCCTTAAATCTTCATTATAACAACGAGATTCGATAATGGCTAAGAAGCAAGCCACGGGAAGCTGCAACATCCTTTCAAAGTGCGGCCTCAACGAAAATCATGAATAAATGTTTCAAGACTCCTGAAATGTGGCTAAGTGATTCATCAGTATTTACCAACGCCGATTTTCTCCCAGCAGACCTGGAAGGCCTCTAAGTAATCTTTTCTGGAGCCAAGCAATTGGAATTTCCTTCGTATAGTGAGCATACAGCGCTTAAGGGAGACATACCTACCAGGTTAGGTGAGAAAGCTGGCGAGGTTTCAGCTAACTGTAAGAACGGCGCTGCCGCTAAGACTGTCTCCTTTGATGAGGCAGATGGTTCCATTCCTGGGTGCTCTTGGATGACAACTGACGACAGGGCCCTTTCATTTCATGTTTCTCCTGAAATTCTAATGCCTCTGTCAAAAGTTAGTGGAAGCACGAAATGGGCAAACCGGAAGAAGAGGAAGACGATGGTGTTAAATGACTCACTATACAAATAAGAGTTAGAAACCATCTTAAGGAAAAAGAGGAAAAGAAATTCACTAAAGAAGAAAGAGAAGAAAAAACTATTTAAGAAATACAAAGCTAGTACGGTAAAAAGCAAAGGAAAGAGTCTGAAAATAAATTAAGAAGAAGAAGAGAGAATTCAGAACCAATGAGAGTGACTCTGAGGTCTGTTAAGACTGCGAGTGTTTATACTGTGGTGATTTTTATTCGAAGTCAGTTGAAGGCTAGGTAACTTGTTTCATGTGCAAAACGTTGGTACAGAACTCACGTGCGGCACTAGACTGCGAATATAATGAGGCTGTCCTCGTTTGTGAATTACGTGAACAGGTTTAAGAAGGGGACAAGGCGATGAATAATATAATAAAAACATTACAATCCCTTCAAACAAAATAAATGCAGAGTAAAAAATGAATTATGCATTTCCAATAGATCTGTATGGTTTTTCTAACTTTTCCTTACCACCCCATTCAGCCCATGCCTTTGTCATAATGGGACAAATGAGATAGTAGACTGTTTTCGAGTAAAAATTTCTGTTCTTTGGTTTTCCTACGATATTATCGTATTTTTGTGATGCTTACCTTGTGGTGTTCATTCTGAAGATTGGTTTGACGCAGCTCTCCATGCTATTCTATCCTGTGCAACACTCTTCATCTCCGAGTAACAACTGCAACCTACATCCTTCTCAATCGGCTGATTGTATTCATCTTTTGATCTCCGTCTACTATTTTTACACACACACACACACACGCACACACACACACACACACACACTTCCCTCCGGTAATAAATTGGTGATCCCTTTATGTCTCATTATGTATCTCACCATGCGATCCCATCTTCGCGGCAGGTTATGCTACAATCTTCTTTTCTCCCCAATTCCATTCATTACCTCCTCATTAGTTACGTGGTCTACCCATCTAGCCTTCAGCATTCTTCTGTAGCGCGAGATTTCAAAAGGTTCTATTCTTTCCTTGTCTAAATTGTTTATCGTCCATGTTTCACCACCATATACGGTCACAATACATACATATAATTTCAGTAAAGACTTCTTGTCACTTAAATTTATATTCGATGTTAACAAATCCCTCCTTTTCTTGAACGTTTTCCTTGCAATTGTCAGCCTACATTTCATATTCTTCCTACTTCGGTCATCATCAGTTATTTTGCTGCCGAAATATCCAAATTCATCTACTACTTTACGTGTCTCATTTCCTAATATAATTCCCTCAACATAACCTGATTGAATTCGACTTCAGTCCATCATCCTCTTTTTGCTTTTGTAGATTTTCATCTTATATTCTCCTTTCAAGGGTCTATCCATTCGGTTCAGTTGCTTATTCAAATCCTTTGCTGTATCTGACAGAATTACAGTGTCATCGGCAAACCTCAAAATTTTTTATTTCTTTTCCCTGAGCTTTAATTTCTACTACAAATTTTTCTTTGGTTTTCTTTATGGCTTGTTCAATGTACAGATTAAATAACATAGGGGATACGCTACAGCCCTGATCACGCCCTTCTTGACCACTGCCTCCCTTTCAGACTCCTCGACTCTTATATTGGCCATCTTGTTTTTGTGTAAGTAGCATATAGCCTTTCGCTCCCTGTATTTTACTTCTGTCAACCTCTTCTTAAACCGTAATGAGTTCATAGAAAACTTGTACCTCTCTTATTTCATTGTCTTATATTTCTAAATACGTGTTTTTAACTTTGTTTCACATTCTACCCTGGATTCCTCAACCTATTTTCATAGCTCACGAGGCCCTATCGGCATCTGTGCGGTATGACACAGTGGAACTGGACTGCAAACAAATATTACGCTCTCACTTACATTCAATCGTATAAACAAAAGCACAACTTCATAACTGAACTTCAAAAATGACAAGATACAAATAAACCAATATCAACTGGAGTGCAAAAAAGCGAAGTAAAAATTTATCTCTATAGCCAGCTTCTGTATTCCCGTGTAACCAATAAAATTTACCACACATTATGCGGAATGATTTAGTTTATATTACCTCCTAAAATATTTACTGTTCCTGCAGAAATACGCTTCACAGAAAAATGATATCCAAGTAGCCAATGGCTGTGACAGCGTTGAGTTAAATCGACTTTCATGGAATTTGAAAGGTTCAGATGTTTGATGGTTAGCTTGTTGGTCATGGAATTTGAAAGCCTCAGAGGTTTGATGGTTAGCTTGTTGGTCATCGGTATATTAATACGAGTGACGTCGAAAGCTCAGTGTGACACCTACGTCCAAGGGCAGCTGTTTGATTCCAGAGCCTGCCTCCATTTGAACGTGCTAAGGATGGTTCGGTAATCCTTTGCAGCACGTAACGGATCTGCTCTTCTCTATTGGCCGTCAATAACAGACGTTAAATACATTGAAACCGAAAGGATACCCATGAAATGGAGTTTTATGTGGTCTGAATCCAGCTTCCTGAGAGGAATGCAAACGGTTGTTCAGTTCTAACCTAAACGGTCTGATATTAAGAGATGAAAGAAGCATGTAAGGGGTGTTCTTCAGACCCCAATGCACAACAAAACTTACTGTAATCTCTTCGCCCGGCTAATGAGGTTTTGTCTCCTGGTAAAACAAATAAAATGGAAAGAAAAACAAATTCTTCTGAGGTAGGATCAGAACCAACGCACATTTAACGCATTAAACAGCAATAGGTTAGGCCTTTCTGAATTAAGACATGAAGATATCAGCAAATATAGCAGTAATGTGATACATTTGCTCTCACTGACATATTAAATTTTGTGAGTCATTTCTGGAGGCGTCAATGTTTCGCGTTGGACAAAATGTTGCGAAAGCAACGACGGCGGGCGTATTTTATGCCCACTTTTTAAAATTTGTAATCTAGTCATCTAACTTATGTCTAAAATTTTGGAAAAATGTTTATTGTTTTCAGTGACTTCCTTTTCCAGATTCTATAATTGTTTTAAAATATTCACAAAAATTTAACATACAGTTTAAGCCGTAGTAGTGAATGTGACTTTCCGCAACAAATGTCACGTAATATTTTCAGATTCTGAACCCTTCATATGAATCTATACGTCATTAAAAAGTAATTCATTTGAGAAGATAAATTTTTTGACAAAGTCGCTAATAATACGCTTCATTCTCGATAACCGGATTTGGTAATTAACGTTACCATCGTCAGGTCCCAACGGACGGGATATTTCGTACTTCTTGAAATAGCAGTGTAAGTACGCTTTCTCATGAATTGGCAGGTACGTAATAGACTTGAAGACCGATGTATCGTCCGGCGGGGTAAGTTGGTCGCTCACTATCCTTAATCACTCCACCTACCTGGATAGGCTTCAGGCTGTCTGCCCGTTCACTCTGCGATAGTACTTACTTGTTTACTTAAAAAAAAAGCAGCGTTGACAGCAGAACACCTACCACTCAAAGACCACGTAACTCCAGTCCATGGGCGGAAATAGAAACTTAGTTGAACTATCGAGTGTTCGGTATTCTTGTATTCGTATGAAAAATGTATAAAATTTCCTTTAAGTTTGTTTATTGTCTTTAAAAAAAGGGAAACAGCTGTCAAGTCCGTATTTAATACCTAGACACTAATAGTGCAACGTTACTCTCATTGTAACAAGTTCACACCCAAAGCAACCACAAGATATTTAGTCCGACCCCATATTTCGAATGTCCTAAACAGTCACTGACCCAGACTACTTGCGATTTAACACTTTCAGTCGTTCGATAGTCTCCTTGTAAAGAAGTGCTCGCCATAACGTCTCGTCATCTGCACGGAACACGCCACGCAGAGTTTATCTAGGGCTTCAAATGTTCACATGCGAATATTTCACAAAATAAAACACTCACAGCGCTCAGACTTTCACAAAGTACTCAACACCGTAGTCGCCATTTTTCATCGACACGAGAGCCCATCAAACGCACGAGGTTCTTCACTTTCGTACAAACTTGGTCAGCGCGGTTTAACATAGACGTTTATTAGAAGACTGCTACCGAGCTACTCTCTCAACTCATAGATCTGAGGCACAAAGCTGTAGTCAAATGCGCAGAAAATGCTGAATTCATATTGGCTAATTGTGAAAGAACCGCTCGGATCATTTCGAGCACTTCTTACCTCGCGGTATATCTGATGTAAGCCACTCAGACTACCACACGTAATTTAGACTAGAAATCTCGGAAATCAGAAATTAAATAAAATTTAATGAAAACAAAGTATGACTCCTTTCCACAAAATAAAATACTAATAAATTTAATACTCAGCGCCCATTCTGGCTGCCAAAAATATCAGCCTCACTCGGAAATACGTCATAAATTCCTTTATTGCACAACAACTTTCTGACACATACATGTACATAGTTTTGAAACATTCTCACTCCCTCCATGTATGTTCTCCATTCACACTCTGTCTCTCCAAAACACTCGCATAACCAAAAGAAAATGAAATAACAATTTTCGAAAGTACTTTCCATTACGTCAGAAGTCTGTGTAATTTTCTTCAGTCACACCGAAGTAAATTCCAGAAAATTAGACTATAAGAACGTATACTCTTAGTTGTAGTTTCAGTAGATACTATAGACGAATACGTTACAGTCCCTAATGAGTCTCACTATGCCAGAACGGTTATTATGTGTTCTAGGTGAAAATTTATATCTCTGAAACTACGGAAGTTACTGATTTCAAATTTTAACGGTATGGTTGCGTTATCCATAGAATTTTGCACACTAAATATGAAAATCATCGATTAATATTTCCTTGGAGTTCTTCATATTCATAGAGAGTATATGTAAAATATTTGCACGCAGCTTTAGCCAGGTAGGCGGCTCGCTCGGCGCAGTAGGCGGCGTCAACTGTGCCAGCGTTATAACCAAAACAGCTCTCCTCCTGCTCCATTCCAAGCTACTCTTTGATGTAAGATAGCTTATTTTTATTTATTTATTTTGTTTTTTGGCCACCAGTCTTCTGAGTGGTTTGATGCGCCCAGCCACGAATTCCTCTCCTGTGCTAACCTCTTCGTCTCAGAGTAGCACTTGGAAACTATGTCCTCAATTATTTGCTTGATGTATTCCAATCTCTGTCTCCCTCTAGAGTTTTTGTCCTTTAGAGCTCCCACTAGTATCATGGATGTCATTCCCTCATGACTTGACAGATGTCCTATCATCCTGTCCCTTCTCCTTATCAGTGTTTTTCACATGTTCCTCTCCTCTCCGATTCTGCGCAGAACCTCCTAATTCCTTATCAGTCCACCTAATTTTTAACATTCGTCTGTAGCACCACATTTCAAATGGTTCGATTCTCTTCTGTTCCGTTTTTTTTCTCCAGTCCATGTTTCTCTACCACACAATGCTGTACTCGAGACGTGCATTATCAGAAATTACTTCATCAAATTAAGGCCGACATTTGATATTAGTAGATTTATCTTGGCCAGGAACGCCGTTTTTGACGTTGCTAGTCTACGTTTGATGTCCATTTAGCTCCGTTCGTCATTAGTTATTTTACTGCCTAGATAGCATTATTCCTTAACTTCATCTACTTAGTGACCATCAGTCTTGATGTTAAGTGTCTCGCTGTTCTCATTTCTACTACTTCTCATTACTTACGTCTTTCTTCGACTTACTCTCAATCCATGCTCTGTACTCATTAAACTGTTCATTCCGTTCAGCAGACCATGTAATTCTTCTTTACTATCACTAAAGATTGCAATGTCATCAGAGAATCGTATCATTGATATCCTTTCACCTTGACCTTTATTCCACTCATGAACCTTTCAATTATTTCCGTAATTGCTTCCTCGATGTACACATTATACAGTGGCGGCGAGAGGCTACTGCCTTGTCTTACACCCTTTTTAATACGAGCACCTCGTTCTTTGTCATCCACTCTCATTATTCCCAATTGGCTGTCTTACATATTGTATAAGACCCGTCTCTCCCTATAGTTTACAACAACTTTTTTCAGAATTTCTAACATCTTGCACCACTTTACACTGTCCAAAGCTTTTACCAGAACAACAAATCCTATGAACGTGTTTTGATTAGTCTTGCTTCCAACCGCAACCGCAACCGCAACGTCAGAATTGTCTCTCTCGTGTCTTTACCTTTGCGAAAGCCGAACTGACCGTCCTCTAGTGCATCCTCAATTTTCTTTTCCATCCTTCTGTATATTATTCTTCTAAGCAACTTGAATACATGAGCTGTTAAGCTGATTGTGCGATAGTTCTCGCACTTGTCAGCTCTTGCCGTCTTCGGAATTGTGTGGATGATGATTTTCCGAAAATCAGATGGTATGTCGCCAGACTCATACATTCAACACTCCAACGTGAGTAGTCGTTTTGTTGCCACTTTCCCAACGATTTTAGAAATTCTGATGGAATGTTATCCATCCCTTCCGAATAATTTGTTCTTAAGTCCTCCAAAGCTCTTTTAAATTCATCTTCTAATACTGGATCCCCTATCCCTTCTAAATCGATTCCTGTTTCTTCTGTCACATCAGACACATCTTATCCCTCATAGAGGCCCTCAGTGTTTTCTCTCCATCTATCAGATCTCTCCTCTGCATTTAACAATGGAATTCCTGTTGCCCTCTTAAAGTTATCACCCTTGCTATTAATGTCACCAAAGGTTGTTATGACTTTCCTGTATGCTGAGTCTGTTCCACCAACAATCATTTCTTTTTCAATGACTTCACATTTTTCCTGTAGCCATTTCGTCTTAGCTCCCCTGCACTTCCTACTTATTTCATTCCTCAGCGACTTGCGTATCTGCATCCTGTACTTCCCTGAACATTTTTGTGCTTCCTCCTTTTATCGATCAATTGAAGTAATCCTCCTGTTACCCATGGTTTCTTCGGAGTTACCTTCTTTGTACCTAAGTTTTCTTTCCCAATTGTTGTGATGGCCATTTTTAGAGATGTCCATTTTTAGAGATGTCCAATCCTCTTTCACTTTGCTGCCTATTGAGCTATTCCTTGTAGCTGTATCTATAGCCTTAGAGAACTTGAACCGTCTCTCGTCACACTTCTTTGAATATTGATTCTTCCTGACTAAGGTCTTAAACTTCAGTCTACTCTTCATCACTACTATGTTGTAATGAGTCTATATCTGTTCCTGGGTACATTTTACAATCTAGTATGTGATTTCAGAGTCTCTGTCTGACCGTGATGTAATATAACTGACATCTTCCCTACCATCAGGCCTTTCCCAAGGATACCTCCTCCTCTTGTGATTCTTGAAGAGAGTATTCGCTATTACTAGCTGAAACTTGTTACAGATCTCATTTAGTCTTATTCCTCTTCCACTCCTTGTCCCATGCCCACATTCTCCTGTAACCTTTTCTTCTACTCCTTCCCCTACAACTGCATTCCAGTCCCCCATGACTATTAGATTTTCATCCCCTTTTACATACTGTATCACCCATTCAATATTCACATACACTTTCTCTATCTCTTCATCTTGCGACGTCGGCATGTATATCTGAACTATCGTTGTCGGTGTTGGTTTGCTATCGATTCTGATAAGAACAACCCTGTCATTGAACTGTTCACAGTAACACATTCTCTGCCCTACAGTCCTATTCATAACCAATCCTAGTCCTGTTATACTATTTTCTGCTGCTCTTGATATGACCCTATACTCACTCATCTGACCAGAAATCCTTGTCTAGTAAGATGACAACAAGTAATAATTTGCTACGTTACAATCGGCACGTCCAACTTAAAACAACTACATACGCAGTTATTCCCCAAATACGCTTGTCTTACGTCACTCACGACACAACTCATCGTTACAGCCAGATAGCCGCTAGACTCTAATTACTGAGAGCCGGGTATAGCAAATTTTTTTGCATTCATTGCAGGACTATACAGATTCATTCGTACTGAAATTAAAACTAATACATAAATTCAAAGTTGTGGAACATTTATTGTTGGAGAAACAACCTACACATGTTCCATAACGTATAATACCAAGGCAAAGGACGGGTAAAACACTGCAATGTATTGTTATAGGTCGCCTCTTGCGGCTCAAAATCAGTAAATTTAAAAAGTAAGGTGAAAATAAATGTGAACAACAATTAACGAAATTGTTATTCGTGTACGCACTCTAAGAAATGCGTCGATATTGCTAAAAGTCGACTAAAATATATGATTTGGACCCTACTTAATAAATTACATCATTACCAATGTAAAAAGAATGTCGGTAGTGAAACTTAACAATGTGAAATCCGGTTTC
This sequence comes from Schistocerca americana, assembly GCF_021461395.2. Lineage (NCBI taxonomy): Eukaryota > Metazoa > Arthropoda > Insecta > Orthoptera > Acrididae > Schistocerca > Schistocerca americana. The sequence continues at coordinate 203,764,524 of NC_060125.1, read as the reverse complement.
GCAGGACAGAGGGGATTAGGTTGTGGAAAGGGGCCAAGGTCAAATACCGCTAGTTATACAAAAACGGACAACTTTATTCCTCCAACCAATTCACAGTTTTCTCTTTAAACAACAAAGATCAATTCACAGTTGAGGGCCCAAGTATCTTCTGCAAAATACATTTAACTGGTTCCTTGTAAAATACAAGGGCCTAGAGTAACGACTGAAGGCCTTAGTTAAGTAAAATTGCAATATCTTTTCGGCTAAAGGCCGAAATAATATTTCAGATCAGCCAAGGAAATTCTTTAAATGCCAAGCATTTACAAAATTCGGCTAAAGGCCATATTAAGGAAAACCCAAATTAATCCTTCGGCTAAAAGCCTAATAAATTGCTTTTTTTACATAATAAAAGAGAGTATTTAAAGATAAGCTTTCACACAGTATAACAGAAAAACAGCGTAAGAAAGCTTGAAGTATCTTTTCGGCTGATGACCCAAACAATTACTCAAGAATAATTAAAGGCAACCTAAACATTTACAGAACACGGATGAAGGTCGTTTCAAGGATTCAAGATAATTAGAGAGAAACCTGACAGACAAGGATTTACATATTAAAGTCACAGACTCTGAAACAAACTGGGCTGCAGGCCTAAATACAGAGCAACAAGATTTTAAATGAAACACGGCTGAAGGCCTAATCTTAAAATATTTGACATTAAGTTTGGCTGAAGGCCATATTCTAAGAATATAACAGAATATATTAATCCGTGGCTGAAGGCCTTGCACAGTACCTGCGACCGAATAAAACGACAATCACAAACAACAGTGTTGTTCAGGAGTGTTCCAAGGGTCGGCCTGGTGAGGAAATTCTAACCACAGTTTAGGCGAGACAGGCAGCCAAGCGTAACACTAAATAACTGGGTTACAACACGACCTAGGCACGGCTGAAAAATCAACAACAATCTAATCCAGTCCCTCTGTCGTAAGTGACCAACTGCCTAATCCAGTGGGCAGACAACATTCATCTGCTCAGTGGAAATCACAGAAGCTATACACAATTCCATGTAAACACGGTTCCACAAGAACTCTAATAATTATAAAAGCAATCACTGTGGAAAAACGACGAATCAATTCGACACACAGAGAGTTTCCACAAGAGGTGGGCGACCAAATACACGTCGTCCGATGCGACGACCTACCGAACGACCAAACAAGGTCGTTTCCACTGAAGTTACATGTGTCGGCAATGGTCGGGCGAGTCTTGGCCGTCTGAAACTGACTACAGCTCCAACCGACTCAACTCTATGTCCGTTCGGAATTCGGAGACACGGCGACCCATTCACACTGGCTCGGACCCAACCATGCAAACGAACGCTTGCCCATTGGCCATGACATCTCTGCACATGGAAGAAACCGTCCCACATCCAGCTAAGTGACCAACTGATGAGGCCCAGAAACGGTCAAAGGACTTGATACACGTCGCCCGATCAGACGACCAACAGAACGGGCAACCAACGGTCGTCACGCTCCAATCTCCTTCCGTCTGACAGTTCATGTGTGTCGCCAGCGGTCGGCGAGCACTGGCAGTCCGCACCTCACTGGCGCTCCGTCCCCGACTCCACTGCTGCTGCGTGCCGACTGACCTCCTAACTGCATTCCAGACACACGACGACCTGGAAATACACGCGGTCGCTCCAGAGATAATACGACGGTGCACTCATCGATAAGCCCTGCTGCTGCCACTCATGGGCAAGCAAACGAGCAACTTAGTATCGGCAGTATATCGAATTAAAAGAAAAACGGGCCGACAGAACCACAAACACAGGGTGACGAGCAATAATCGGCATGACCGTGAGATGTCCACGGCTCACAGTACTTAACGAAAGCAGTTTTACGAGGGCTATCCACAAAGTTCATTACGTTCTGGAATTAAAAATAAATAAAGTATTTTAAATATTTTTTATTATATTCAGATGAAAGCCACACTTAAATACTACTTTTTTACATAATTACCATTTAAATTAAGGCACTTATCGTAGCGATGGACGAGCTTGGAAATTCCTTCGTCGTAAAATTCGGCCACCTGCGCCTTCAACCACGTGGTTACCTGTTCTTGAAGCTGTGCGTCGTCATCAAAACGCTGCATAGCCAACCACTTCTTCATTGCTGGGAATAAGTGGAAGTCGCTCGGTGCAAGGTCGGGACTGTACGGCGGATGAGGAAACAACTCCCAATTAAAAGATTTGAGAACTTCAGGAGTGGCATTTGCCGTGTGAGCCCGGGCGTTGTCGTGAATCAGCAAGATCTTTGAGCCCAACTTTTCCCTGTGCTTGCTTTGTATTGCTCTTCTGAGGTTGTGCAGAGTTTGGCAATACCTTTGAGAGTTTATTGTAGTGCCTCTTTCCAGGAAATCCACAAAAATCACACCTTTTCTGTCCCAAAGGAAGAGGTAACCACGTGGTTGAAGGCACAGGCGGCCGAATTTTACGACGAAGGTATTTCCAAGCTCGTCCATCGCTACGATAAGTGCCTTAATTTAAATGGCAACTATGTAGAAACGTAGTATTTAAATGTGGCTTTCATCTGTATATAATAAAAAAAATTCCAATACTTTATTTATTTTTAATTCCAAAACGTAATGTACTTTGTGCATAGCCCCTGTATTTTTAAATTTTTTTGGTGGTGGGCATAAAGTATCACCCTCCCTCCCCCCCACCCCCCCAAAGACACACACACACGCACATATTATACGTTATTGAACATGCGTTGGTATTGCTAGGGATAACACTGAATACCTTACTCCGTTTCATAATTTTGAACTTGTACATCAGTTTTATATTCATTACGAATGCGTACTGATCTACGAATATTCCTGTAACTAATGCAAACACATTTACTACTCCCAGATACCAATAGCTCTATTTGGTGGATACTTTTGGACATCCGGAAAAAAGGTATGAGACGTCAGACTGTATAGAGGTGGTTCGGTTATCATCGCTTTCTCATAGACATTTTTCTGTTGACTAGTGACTACTTAGATGTATTAGCTATTTTGGAAATATGAGAGTGATGCACATTTCTGCAGTTATGAAGCTTAATGTAATTTATAACGGTTATATTACTTCAATGCTATATTTCGTTTCAGAGCACGAGGTTATTACGAACACCGTCTGCCGAATGGCCGCATGTTACACACCCTGCAACGCAATCTGTATACACGCAAATTAAATGAAGAGCTTCGTGAAAAGCTTTTATTAATTTCGGAAAGCGTGTCGAGATTAAATTCACTGCAAGTGATTGCAAGGTAAATTGTGTAAATCTTATTCATAGCAAAAGTAAAAAGGACAAAAAAGTGGTAATACTGCGTGAAGTACAGCTGCGGAATGGACTGAGTTCCTGTTTTCCTACAGAGCCTGATAAAACGTGCAGGAGAAAATAACGGGTGCGGTACACTCGACAGGCCCACGGTCTTCCAATAATCCTCGGCGAGTGGTGAACAGCTGTTGAATTCTTGCGGCTTTAATTAAAAGGGAAGCTACAGGCCATTAAAGCAGTGTTTGCCGAGAGAAGTGCAAGACAGTGGCTCCTCCCCACACTCACTCCGGTACCTTCGACTCGATTGTTTTCAGTGGAGAACGTCGGCTTCTGTCGAATTAAACAGCTCCTAAAAGTATTGGTTCATCAGTTAATGGACCAGATCGCTGTAGGTAAACGCTGAAGAGAGTAGTATCGAGCCGGTAGATTGCCCGTAATCCTCTGCCCCGACGGGGGTTGCTCAATTACGTTATGTTTAGCATAATAACGACTGCGATTCGCGTAAGCGCTCCCTTGTTAGGCATAAAACAAATTTACCGAGTAATGAAAAGTCTAAAATTTTTGTAAGGACTGAAGAGAAGTTTTATTATATTAATAATGCCCATGATGTCCACATCACGTCCAGAAATATTAAACACTTACCAGTAGTTACTAATTTTGTTACGGAAAACTGGAGAACGACATTTTCCTTGCTATTCGTCATAATTGTCTTTTACTTGTGGTATTCATTTCGCTGTGATGAAAACTAAAGAGAGGAATTGTAGCCACATTTAGATGTTGTGTATAATTAATTCATTTATTTAGAAAGAGGTAATTTCTAACAAGAAACTAATGTGAGTCTAACAAAATAATACGAAAAATTGTACTCGTCTCATTTACGTCACCAACTTATTGTTCGTAAAATCCATTCATGTTTCTTCATTAGTGAATTAACTGACGACAGATCCTTAGATGGTTGATATACCGTGTGAGGGGGAAAAAACGTTTCTTTACAGTCAAGTGTTATAGTTTTTCCAATGTAAAAACTGAACTTTTTGCCGAAGTTGTTCAACACGGGAGAAATGTGTTTTGTCGAGGCAACTAATAGTCATTAGATGATGCTGGATCTAAATACTGGAGTCTTTGATATCTGCTAATGTATTCTTCAAGTAAATGAAGTAATAGGCCATTTAGCGTGACGAATATAAGTTACTTTGTAGAACTTACGCCACATTTTCGAATAATGGAACACGTACGTTAGCCTGCATTGTGTAAGTAATACTTGGAGAAATCTTTAATGAGAAAGACAACAAATGTATTTTTACGTTCGTCCTGTATATTTCTTACTTTTAGAGACCTTAACAGTGAAAAGTGTAAATATTAACTGGCCTATATTCTACCAGAAATCTTAACGAGACTTTCATGAAAGTTGGGCCTGTAAAGCTTTCACTTATATATACATTATCGAAATAGAAACAACAATTGCAGTAACGAAAGTTCCTGAGTCCTGGCGTAATTCTGAATCGCTGTGGATAAGCCGTGTAGCGTAAATCAATAACAGGCGAACGACTATACGGTAAAATTGCGAGAAACCGAAAACATCACTCACGATGTCAGCTTACGTGTCCGCTTCCCGACGATAAGCGTGATGCATGCTCTTTTTGTGTTCGCGAAAAACAGCAGATATTTCGGAATGTAAACAGTGCTGTTTAAACGCGAATGCAGCAAATGTCGCCGAGGGCTTGGCTCCACACTTGCAGTAACATAACAGCAGTAACGCTTTTGTTTGCCTTTCATTTAGCGTTTAATACATCGACCGCTTCATTTGAAAAGCGTAGGAAAATAAATACCCCTCTAAACTGAAGCGGTGAACGCCGCCTCGTTTGCAAAATAAAGAATTCCGTATTAGGCACCTAAAGCAAACTGAAGCGACGGCAATATTTCTCTAAATTTAGTTAAACTGTTCTGACGCTATTGGTTTTTGGTTAATGAGAATTAGCAACATTAACACTAACATCCTCTACTATTAGTACTCACTTGAAATTCATTTACAGAAACACAGATAATAGCGACATAACCGGGAAAAGAGGCCAACATATGACTTGAAATTGAATGTGAAGTCGTCTGAGAACTTTTACGCAATCTTGACACACACCAATACAATTTGTCAGGAAATTTATATATTTTAATATATTAAATATTTTGCGCGTCAGTCCTTCGAGTCTAGCTCGCACTGAGATTAATATTCCTTTTCTCGTATTTATGACTACTACAACTTGAGAAACCTCTATGCGACACTGGTCCACAGATATCTCTCTCTCTCTCACTCTCACACACACACACGCACACACACACACACACACACACACACACACACACACACACACATACACAACTACAGGGGTGTTCGGCTGTAAGGAACATATGATTCGAAGGGCATTCGATGAGTAATGCAACATAGTTTTTTGTCATCTAATTTCTTGTGAAGAAGGGCGGAATATTGTTGTTGGACACAGTGGAATATACCTGCTCCAGCCCTCATAGTTTCATCAAGTTCAGATAGATGGTGGCGCTATACGAAACTTTCAAAGTGGCGTTTGTAACGGAGGTACGTTTTAAATAGAGAGCTGTCAATGAGTTCCTTTTGGGGGAAAATCAGATCATCACAGATAGACTTAGGCGTTTGCTAAATGTCTACGGAGACCTGACGGTGAATAAAAGCATGAGTAGTTGGGCGAGACGTCTGTCTCATCACAACAAGATCTCACAAATCTGTCAGATCCCCTGCGTGCCGTGCGGGCCATACACAGCCTTCACTCTTGCAATGCTCTAACGTGCGGACACTCTCTTTCCATGTGATAGACGGTTCAAAATCACACATCTCGCTGCACAACAGTGCTGACACACTCGTCCATTAATGGGAGTGCTCAAAGATGTGAGCCAGCTGGTTGCCTAACAATGAAGGATGCACTCTGCGGGCAGCAGTACTTGGATGATGGGGAGTTTATTGATGCAGAAAGGCTCCGTCGACCAGTAGAGCGCCACCATGTGGGCATTCAGGGCTTCCCAGCAAATTGATTAATGCCGTCACATTGAACGAACATTATGTTGAAAAATATTGTTTTGTAGCCAGAAGAGTGGTGACTAATATGGTATATGGGATTCCGGAATAAAACGACCCTTATTTCGGAATAAAATGTGTTGCATTAGTTCCTGAACGACCCTCGTATGTAATCCCGTCAAGTTACTAAGAATGAGGAATGAAGGGTGCAAAAAATGTGTTAGCTTTCTACCACTCATCCATGAAATTACATCAGTATCTACATATATACTCGAAAGCCACTGTAGGCTGTATGGAGGAGGGTACCATGTATCACTGCCAGACAATTCCTGTCCTATTCCCTTCGCAAAAGAAGAGAGGGATCAACGACATTCAGTTTATGCTTTCGTACAGGATTTGATTTATGTTGTATCCTCGCCGTCTTTGCGCGTTAGTGGCAATAGAATCGTTCTGCAGTCACCTGCAAATGTTGTTCGCTAAACTTACTTTCTACTGTTTTCGCCAAAAGATAGTCTTCCGGCCGGTGTTACCCACATGAGTTCGCAAAGCATCTCAGTAACGTTAGCGTGTTGATCATTCCTTCTGAAGACAAATCTGGAGATATCCCTCTATATTGCTTGGATACCTTTCCTTAATCCGACGTGATGGGGGTCCCAAACGAATCAGCAATGCTCGATAATGTCTCGCACTAGCGTTCTATACATGATCTCCTTTCTAGATGAGCTACATTTTCCATTTCCCAGTAAGCTGAAGCAGATTATTCGTCTTTCTTAGTACCGTCTTTATGTACGCTTTCCATTCCATATCGTTTTACCGCTTTACGACTAGAGATACAATCATGATATGCTTCAGACTAGTAATATTATGTTAGAATATTACAGGACTGTTTTTACTACTCATCTGCATTACACCTTTTTCCTACATACACCTGAATCCTTCTATAATCAGTTACCAACGATAAAATACAAGGTCACCACTCACCAAACTTACACTAACCTAATAACTGCATCGGGACCAATGTACCTTTCAGTAGTGGGTGGTCGATTGTAAAAACAGAACACGTGCTGGCAGATACACAGTAGAGGTTCTAGAGTTTCATATTTTCATCTGGAATATACTGTTCTTACAACGAATTATAAGATCAGCCGTCTCACGAAGGTTCCTGGATTTTACTTCATTAGAAAGCTAATGCCAAATCTTCTACCAAATATTCCCAATGTGCTCCCCCTGTGTAACACTGTGGGCTAAACTAGTACTTGATGGTTAAGGACTTGCACCTTTAATACACCGTGTCTCAAATAATACAGCACGGTAAGCAGTAAAAAGTATAAAATAAAAGTTACAGTTGGTATATAGGCAGACAAAAGTCTAGCAAGTCATCAACTTCACTTTTCATATACACATATATAGGTACACAAACTTTTGCTAAGCCATAATGTACTTCTTTGGAACAAATGTCTACGACAAATGTCTGGGACTAATATGTGGGATGTATGGATGGGTAATTTCTGAGAGCATTTATTGTGGACAACAGCGGTTTTTCTTAGTACTTTAAAAAGTAACATAAACAGGTTCGACAGCTAGAACCTGTATTTTCGCGGTAACCGGTTTCGGTCAGTTACTGACCATCTTCAGATCCCATACCACGATGGTAGGCGGTGGCAGAGAACGGAGCAGACGTTAGGAACTCAACTACTGAGCAGTGCTTTCCTTCTCCAGCATGGTATGAAGTCTGGAGATGGTCAGTAACCGACCGAAAGAGGTAACCATAGAAATAAAAGTTTCTAGCGTTCGAGACTTTTCATGTTCATGTTCACTATTGAACAAATGTCTGGGAAAAATGTCAGGGGCAAATGATTGTTTCAAATGCTTGTGACTTGTCTGAGACAAATTTCTGGGAAGAATTTGTAGGTGAATTTGTGGGTGGATATCTGGAACTAATTGTAGTTTTAACCACCCAGCCAGAACCATGGTTATCAGAGCCTTTCCTTAGTATTCAACAAAAAAAATCTTGCCACTTGGCTGTATTTGGCTATAAAAAGCCTGTGAAGTGGCTACAAGCAACTCTTACACATGTAAAAGTTTTCATAATTTCGTTTGTTACGTGAAAGCCCCCAGTTCTCCGCTTTCTAGATTCTCTAATACAAATAAAACGGTCACTGAAAAATTTTCCGATGAAAGTTTTTGGGTGTAAGCAAAAGCAATGACTGAAAAGTTCACATGATTTGCCCGAAAATCTTTCAGACTCGACACGGCGTGTAGAGACACTGCTGCAAGTGTACAACATCTACTTGAAGTATGGTATGGTAGTTGCACGCCTGCCTGGCGATCGGTAACTGCGCGCAGCGTTGCCATAGCAACAGGATATTACGTGAACAACCTGCAGTCAAACTGGTCGTCGGCCTCTTCCCGGAGTGACGGCCAGTTCTCCAGCTGATTTGAACTTCTTCATGACGCTCCGAACAGCAGGTGGAGAAAGAGGACCCTTCCGTAAACCCTTTAGCCGGGCGAGATTCTGGAAGTGCAGCTGCTGCATTACTGTTGTGATAATAGAGGTTCACCAATAATACCCTGCTCCTCATTTCCAATTTCATGTTGACACATCAAAATGGTTCAAATGGCTCTGAGCACTATGGGACTCAACTTCTGAGGTCATCAGTCCCCTAGAACTTAGAAGTACTTAAACCTAACTAACCTAAGGACACCACACACATCCAAGCCCGAGGCAGGATTCGATGTTGACACATCAACAAGTGCACTGCGATTGGTCAGGTGTGTGAGACTACGAATCACGATGACTCACCATGGCACCTAGTGGTCATAGTTGGAACTGGACAGTGGCGCTGTGATTCACGGAATTATGCACCACATACTCTGTACATGAATGCTATCATGTTTGGTACTCTTATGGTAATTGGTTTCGGTGTTATAGCGTGCTAAACAGAGAAAGTTCAATCATAACCACCTGTTACATGTAGCTGGGGTAGGATTCTGTACCAATCGACAAAGAACAGATCCCTTACGCAATAAGGAGCGAAAACCGATTTAAGATTATTCGATCCTTCACGGAGCAGCATACTATAACTGCCACAGGAAAGACCATGCCTTACGTATTTTGTGTATGCAAGAACCATCCCGGGAATTTGGTTGGACAGTTGAGAAAACAGTTGATGAGTTCACTCATAAACTGACAAACAAAATGAGGAAAGTTCACGAAAGTGCTACAAGAAGAGCTTTTAAAAATCTGTCATTCATCTGTACTTGAAAGAAGATTCTTTTTGTTTTTATTCATTTATTTTTTACATTTTATACATGTTCAGAATGCAGAAGCTTCATGGTCAAGTCTTTGTAGACGAAAATACTATACTTTTCTATCCGTGTGATGGTTTTTTTAGAGGTACGTTAAAATTTTCAAGAAATATATTCAAAACTGCTAAATGCTAACGGAGAAATAACTCCGGGGGTACATTCCGTAAATACACATTCTTTAATTCTGTGTCAGATATTTACACCTGTTTTCAGAGGAATGGTTCGTTTAAAAGATAATTGAAAGGAAAAAAGTATTATTTGTTGAACCGAACTGTATTTTCTGGTATGTTTTCTGAAAAATCGGTACGCTTTCAATGGAGTAGCCTTTGTTAAATGTGCCTGGTGCTCCACCAGTTTCGGTTTCCAATACTTCTACGACAAGTACCACCAGGAACTTTGTTCTTGCACTAGGTAAACTCTTGTGCACATAGTTCCACGTAGTCAGCGCGTACACAACTTTCCCACCAGAGCGCGCCCCGCTAAGCACAACAGCGCAGGTGCAGCGCTCGTCCATCTCAGCATTAGGAGATGGCGCTGCCTTAGAGACGGACCAAATTCTGTTTCCGCCGATCTGCGTATTAATGTGTAACGCAGCCGATGAGATCGCTGCTGATGTAGAACCTTTCCTCCTCGTGGAAAACACTCACGCAGTGATACCTAAAGGTGCGAGGTATTATAGGGCTTTTACAGACCTCAGATTACCAGTCTGCATTTGTCTGCACCAGTCTGTACAAGTCTGCATTTGTCTGCACCAGTCTGTACCAGTCTATAGTCAAGTTTCAGTCTGCACCTAATAAGATTACCATATTCCTGTACAAAGCCAAGAAGATAAATGAATAGACACTTGTCAAGTATCAGAGATATGTGAGAATAAGATTAACGTACCAAGACCAAAGGAACTTTGTCAATTGTAAACAGCATCCAGAATCAAGTTATGTAATGTCTATTCTTATTATTATTTTAATAAAAATGTGTGAAAATTAATCAAGTTCTGTTTAAAGTTGGTCACTGTCAACCTGCTTCTCTAGTAGCATTTCTATCTTCTGACCTAATGGCAGAAGATAAACACGCCACAATAAGACCACGAGACATATTGCTGACACTCGCCTACTTGGTTAGAGCGACAAGTCAAATAATCTGATGGTGTGTGTACTGAAGGTCTTACAGTACGGACACCACAAAAACTATAGCAAATAAGCCTATTCTGTAATGTGATCTGGAACAAACGGAATGCGCACCTCAAGAAAGCTTGCTGTAATGACTGATTTATTAATGAAATTACCACCGCGAAAATCACCATTTTTTGATATGTTTTGCGTAAAATGTTCTATGTAGTGATATTCTGTACGATTAAATTACGAAGAAAGAAAATGAAACAAAAAGCACGCAGGCAGGTTTGAGCGGTAGTCGCGAACCTTACCCGCTGCGGTATGCTCGCTGGCTGAAATATGCGTAACGTCACATGTATAGGAGTTACACATCAAATTTCAACATCGATTTCCTCGGAATCTAGGGCCGTCGCTTGAAAAGGACAGGTTCCTCCACAACATTCCTAAGACCCACAAAAATCCGTAATGAACCGGTCCGATAGTCCCCTTGTGAGACGGCTTCCGCACCTAGAACAGGCTGCTCATTTCCCGCACACCGTAGTCCACTTCTCAAGTGACAGGCAGCGCGCTCTTCCTTGCTTGCAAGCACTGCTTAACTGCAGAAGCAGCACAGCAGCCGCCTTAAAGTGGTAGGGTGGTGATTAGCAATGAACGTGCCTAATGACAGCATACTGTGCATGAAAATAGTCTAAATCCAGATGTGATAGCTCCAACATTCGATGCTTTCCACACGTCCTTCTCTATTACCATCATGAAAATGAGTAAAGACAAATGAGATTTATAGAGGGGATCATAAAGTTTCCAAACTTATTGGAACCATTTCCGTTACCTTGAAAACTTCCATTTACAAATATGACTTTTTCACAGCGACAGTCGAAGTGCTGTATTTCTTATTACTCTTCATATCACGATGTTCTGTTCAGTCAACTAATATAAACTATTCCCTCCCCACATAAAAAAAATTCGTCTTACATGCTACTGTCATTGCTATCATGTTGATTCCTCTAAGTTACTTTATACCTGGGACACTGTGCAAGGTGATCACATATTGCGTTCTGTGTTTTTCACTTCTCTTTGCTTTGTTTTTTGCATCTACACACATCAAAAAACGTTTTGCATCATTTCGGTTCCGAGAGTTCCGGAATCTATTCACAAAATTGCAATAGATACCAACATAAACATCAAATCCGCCCTTTGCTCGTGAAAACCATACATTGCATGTTGTACCACCATACAGCGAGACCTTCATAGGTGGTGCTCAAGACTGCTGTACACACCGGTACCTCCAATACCAAGTAGCACTACGTCATTCATTGATGCATGCCTATATTTGTCGTGGCATACTTTACGCAAGTTCATCAAGGGACTGTTGGTTCAGATTGTCCCACTCCTCAACGGCGATTCAGCATAGATCCCTCAGAGTGGTGGGTGGGTCACGTCGCCCATAAACAGCCCCTTTCAATCCATCCCAGGCACGTTCGATAGGGTTCATGTCTGGTGAACATGCTGGCCACTCTATTCGAGCGATGTCGTTATCCTGAACGAAGTTATTCACAAGATGTACACGATTGGAGCGCGAATTGCTGTCCATGTAGACGAACACCTCGCCAATATGCTGCCTATATGGTTGCACTATCAGTCGGAGGATGGAATTCAGGTATCGTACAGCCGTTTTGCCCCTTCTATGACCGCCAGTGGCATACGTCGACCCCACATGACGCCATCCCAAAACATCAGGGAACATCGACCTTGCAGCACTCACTGGGCAGTGTGTCCAAGGGGATCAGCTTGACTGGGTTGCCTCCAAACCGGTCTCCAACGATCGTTTGGTTGAAGGCATGTGCTACACTCTTCGTTGAAGAGCATGTGATGCCATTCCAGAGGGGTCCATTTGGCATATTACTGGGCCCATCTGCAACGTGTTGCATGGTGTCGTGGTTGTAGAGATGGACCTCGCCTTGGACGTCGGGAGAGAAGTTGTGCATCATGCGGCCTATCTCGCACAGTTTGAGTCTTAATACGACGTCCTGTAGCAGCACGAAAAGCATTATTCAACAGGGTGGCGTTGTTGCCTGGGTTTCTCCGAGCCATAATCATTAGGTAGGGGTCATTCATTGCTGTAGCCCTTGCGCGGTCTTCGCCAGCCATGTCATCGACAGTTCCTGTCTGTCTGTATGTCCTCCATGTCCGAACAACATCGCTTTGGTTCACGCCGAGACATCTGGGCACTTCCGTTGCTGAGAACTCTTCCTGGCACAAAGTACCAATCCGGACGCAATCGAAACACGGTATAAACCGTCTAAGCCGTGTACGTTCTTTGTGGTGGAACTGATCGGCTGTCGGAACCCCTCCGTCTTATAGGCGCTGCTCAAGCATGGTTTTTGATATCTCTTGGCGGGTTTAGCGACATATCTGAACAGTCAAAGAGACTGTGTCTATGATACAATATTCACAGTCGATGTCTATCTTCAGAAGTTCTGCTAACCGGTGTGATGCAAAACATTTCTTGGTGTGTGTATTATATATGCCTAGGGTTGCCGTATCTAGCTGGGACCTCGTTGGGACACTCTGGGGTCGGGGTGAAATGTCTGTGGACGCCCCAGGATGAAGCAACAACTAAACGGGCATGGGAAATAGCAGGCTGTTTAACACAAGTCATTTGTTACTTCACAAGAGTCCAACAATATTTTATTGCGCAGAAAAATTTTACAATTCAGCTGTCTGGCGAAAATTACATTCCTTCTGAATTCTATTATTCTATCTACATTAAAAATGGAAACTCTTCAATTCTGACTTATAGCTAAACAGCGCACGAATAGATTCTAAATATTAAATGTTTTATAAGACTGACCAAAGTCCAATCATATAATAGTGAGAGCTTAAACAGTGAAAGGAGACTATTGAGCATATTCAAGACACTGACGTGTGTAACATCATAGATTAAGGGTCGACGTGCGACAGCAATCGCACAACTTGCATACGGGCCGTTAGACGCCGCCGCGAGCGCTAAGAGTATATTGCGGTCGCTGGCGCGCGTGTTGCGTACGGGCCGCGAGGTGCCGCCACGAGCGCAACCATACGCAAGTGCCGACGGAGTTCGGCCAGCTCTCATTTTGTTGTCATCTCATTTTTGTCTATTCTCTTATTTGCTTAGTTGCTTAGCTCTGATTCGTTATTGGCTCATGTTATTGTGCCCTCTTTCAGCCATTGATTTACTCCCAATTGAGAAATGCTCATTCTGGCATTTCACTTTTGATATTTCTCGTTTTGCTGATAATATGCTCCTTAGCCTTTTTTCCAGTTGAATTGATTAACATAGTCTCATGTACTGTTTGTTCACTTCAGCCCGTTCATATTTTGATGTTTTATAAATACTGTAATATTATCGGAAGCATTTCTTCCCTTAAACTTGTGAAAATGTAGGATTTGTTCTGTGACATAGGTGTAAGGTTTTGAATATAAATTATATACGAAACAGTGCTTTAAAAGGAATTTTTTTTTTCAATTTGTACCACATCAGGCGACGATTTTGTGATATAAGGGAGAAATTTTAGGGGCGAACCCATGGAAATAGCTTAAGTGATCCCCTTTCAAAATAAACATTTGTGTGACACTGAAAGACGTGACACTGCAGGCACCGAAAATTTACATATATATAAAATAATACGTCACACTGGAGGCACCGGAGTGATTTCGCTTAAGCCTGTTTCTAAAGTAAATTCACAATTTATTCATCAAAATAGGAGTTATATGTATAATCTCTATTTTTCTAGTAAAAACTGGCATTCTGCAAATCTATGTCTGTTTTTTTTTTTTTCATGAAAACGAGCGTATCAGCAATCGTTAATTGCAAATGGATTCTTAGAAATCGACGGTTCAGCTGGTTAAACGAGGTATTTGGTGAGTAACATACTTTATTTTGTCCTAGGGGTTTATCTGCCTGTAGAACACCCAAGTGTAGTGAATAGTTTCCAACCGATACTTAGTATACAATTTTCCTTTCCTGCGGTACGTAGCGTAGCGGGTAGTGCTCTAGGTAAGTGGAACCACGGCCAAGTACAATCAAAACAGGGCGCCGCGTAAGCATGAGGGACATGCGTCCCTGAATGTTTATCCGTATTTCGTGTGACCACTACCCTATGATTTGAAATTGACGTTTGTAATCATGGATATAAAGGAAGTAGGCGAAGCACAATTGGTGACTTGAGATTGAGGAATTAGAAGTGGCTGGAAATCTTCCCACTACACAAAAGCAATTACGAATAATCACGAGTACCATTTCCACTATATTTTTTCAAGTAGGTGAGATGAATCAAATACAGGAAGCTGAGTCGATACGAGTAGATGAAATACATAAAAGTCAGGAAGCTGTGTCGATACGAGTAAATGACATTCATAAAAATCAGGAACCCGTGTCGATACGAGTAGATGACATACATAAAAGTCAGGAATCAGTGCCGGCACAAGTAGGCGAAATGTCTCGTAAGATAGGGCAAATTTCTCAAAATCAAACACAAACAGCTCAAGAAATAATAAATCTCACACACGAACACGAGGACGCGGTGAGAGACTTAAATTCGGATGTAAAAAGGTGCTCTCGAGGTTATAGTAAATCAGTTGTCTACGACACTCGACGAATTTTCATTAAAGCATACGGAAATATCTGTAGAAATAGATTCTCGGGTAAAGGAAGCCGTAAATTCCATTTCAAAAGAACAAGAAAGACAATCGATTGATCGAACTGCTCAGATTTCTGAAGTAAAAATGCAAGTTACTCAGAAATTATCTCAATGGCGAAGGGGAGTAAATGACCAATTAAACAAATTTATGATGAGCTTACCGATATTAAAGAGGTAGTAAAGAGTGATGTTTCTACGCTGGCACGTGGAGAGAACGTACTAGATGCTAGTATACAAAAGCGGGGGCAAGCCACTGAAGTAAATTCTGAGGTAACTCGGGATCAGGAATCATATTCATTACCGGGGGCTACGACACCTTATGTAAATGTCATTATGGAGGAACATTATCAAACACAGGAGGGGTCAGTCATTCACACCTGAGTGGGGTGCATCCAGTAATATTTATTTGTTCATTTCGTGGCGTGTTACCCACAAAATGGACGGAATTACCAAAGATGCGTTACGTAAGTGGATTTATGTTAAATGATGCGGCCTTGTGGGCCACTGAAGTCATTGTAAAATGTTCCACATACGACGAGCTTGAAAAAAGGTTCCTCGCGAAATATTAGGCTTTAGGGGTAAAGCAACGACTTCGTGAGGCTGTATTGAAACCCGAGCAGTTTAGTTATAGCAAATAAATGCTCCGAAAGTATTTCGAGAAGTATCTGAATAAAACGAAATACTGGGACGAGTCAAAAGATTTGTTGTGCATTCTTAAGAGTAAGATGCCTATTCATATAAGCGAAAAATTAATTCACGCCCCAGACGCAAAACGTTGATGAGTTTATGACCATACTAGATACAATTGATTTGATGCAGGAGGATGTGCGGGTAAGATCTCTGAATCACAGTCTGTCGTGGAGGAATGGAGATTTTCAGCGTCGCGAGCCGGCTGGTGGAGAACCCGGCTCGGCGTACCAAAGCCAAGATAATAACAAGGCGTATGGCTACGGTAGAACAGGCCGGTGGGAACGAGGTGCTGCGGATAGGAGGCTAGAACGTAGGTTCACTCCAGGATACTACAATAATAACGAAACGACACAAAACAGAAATGAAGGGAGAAAGAATACACAGATACTAAACCCGATAAATCAAAACTGGCGACAGCATCCGCCACCAATAGTATTCGATGAAGTAAATGATACCGAAATGCGGCCGATTTCTCAGCCAGCGGAAATCAAATTACCGCCGCATTAAGTCCCGAAGTGCAGGCGGGTGGGCGAGATAGGGACGATTCTGATTTAAGATTAGAATGATGGCACTGACATGAGAAATGAATTGTATAACGAGGACACTAAATACAGCACCAATCATCCGTCAGTTATAAAACCTGCCGTTAAATTACTAATCGAACGTATTTCAGTGAACGCAGTATTTGATACTGAGTCTGATATTAATGTGATTTCTAAGGACTTATTTAGACAGATCACTAAAGCAAAACGGGTACCAATATTGCCGGTTAGCAATTGTAACGTTTTTGGAGCGATTGGAGGGAGAAGTAGAAGCGTTAAAATACAAGCCCAATTAGAGATAGAATTGGGAAATGTAGCGATTGAATGCACGTTCCTCATAATCGATGCACTGATAGTGGACTGTATTTTAGGGTTTTATTTTTTGCAAGAAAGGGACGCAAAGAACGTCTTTTCTAACGAGATATGTGAGTTGAAGGTCAAACAGAAAATAGTCTCTCTAAAATTACTGAGGATAACCGACACACATGGAAGGTTTTGCCCGGATATACAGATGAAGTTCATTTCAAGAATTAAAACTACATGAAATAAAATGTGACCGACATGAACAAATGTTAAAAATTGTCTCTGAATCTGCTCAGCTGTCCTCAGAGCAGCGTTCTGAATTGTTTAAGGTTCTCGTGAAATACGATCGAGTATTCGAAGAAAAACCTGGTGCGATTAGGGGATATGAATATAGGATCAATGTCATGCCACATAAAACCTTCTGTCATAGTTCGTACCGAGTACCATGGACAAAAAGAAACGCAGTTAGTAATGAAATTCAAAAGATGCTTGCATGGAACATCATAGAACCATCTGACAGTCCCTATTCGAGCCATTACTTGCTGTAGACAAACCAAATGGACAAGTACGACTAGTTCTCGACGCAAGAGAAATCAATAAAATTATAATAACGGTGAGAACAAGGCCCAAGAGTATAGACGAATTGATACAGAGATATCATGGCGTAAAATATTTTTCTAGCCTCGATCTCAGAGTTCCTATTGCCAAATTCCTATTGCGGCACAATCTAGGAAATATACTGCCTTCATTCACGCAGGAAGAAGCTATCAATTCAAAGCTTTACCATTCGGTTTAAATATAAGCTCAGGTGTCTTTATTGCGGAATTTGCTGATGCATTGGGTCCCGAACTTGTGAGTAAGATATTACTAATTGTAGAAGACATTTTAATCGCCACAAATTGTTGGGAGGAACATATGGAAATACTGGAGAATGTATTAAATAAGTTTTTGCATGCTGGTATTATAGCTAAATTGTGTAAATCGAAGTTTGCACTAGAGAAAATTAAAACTTTGGGCCATGATTCGTATGGTATCCTTACAGATGGTGAAAAATTGAATGCCATAGCGAAATTTCCAGTGCCCAGAACAAAACGGCAATTAAAAGCTTTTCTGGAACTCGCGTCATTCTATCGCCGATATGTTCCTAATCAAATACTAAATGCGGAGCCATTGTTACGTCTTCTCAATATGAATACGTACTGGAATTGGTCTCCGGAATGCCAGTCGGATTTTGAAAAAATCAAAGAAGCTTTATTAAACCCCAAATTACTCTGTCATCCTGATATGAGTACTGAATTTTGTTTGTATGCAGACGCATCCTATGTGGGATTAGGATCATGTCTGTTCGAAGTTCAAAATGTTGATGGACAATTGTATTCGCGAGTAGGACTTTAACCTCATGTGAACGATCTCACTATACTACAGAATTGGATCTACTTGCCATTCTGTGGTCGTTCCGAAAATTCCATTATTATTTAGCTGGTGCACATGCCAAAGTCTATTGCGATCATAAGGCGCTAAGCTTTTTGCATAGTTGCAAACTCCTACATGCAAAACTTGCAAGGTGGTCTCTTGCTTTGCAAGAATACAGTTACGAGATAGTGTATATCAGTGGTAAGGACAACATTGTTGCTGACACCCTATCGCGGATGCCAGAAGGACTAAACGAATATTCCCCATCCTAAGATCTAACATTGGAATTTAACGTGTTTCTAATGAAAGATGAGGCAAATAGACAGTATTTTGTTGACTTAGGTGAAAATATAGCAGCATTGCAAGATGCCAACCCTCGGTGGAACTCTCTTAAACAGGAGCTATTGAGCGGTCGTAATCAAAAATTCAGCAACCATTATAGACTCGAAAAACAAGTGCTATTTTATTGGAAGAATCCTGCATCTTAAATGTGGTGCGTATGTATTCCGGTTTATTGTCTAGACCGATTAATATGGTATACTCATAACACCTGGGAGCACTTTGGGGTTATTAAGTGTGCTAATAAAATTGGGACATGTTGTTATTTCCCCAATCTTAAAAGGAAAGTCCAGAACTTGATTCGAACTTGTGTAATTTGTCTAAAGGCGAAAGCCATAAATATATGTAGAACTACACCCAATTTTACCAGACTCTCCATTGCAGATCTTAGCGGTCGATGTTTGCGGGCCATTCCCAGTGGGCGTTATCAGATGTTTTTACGAAGTACCTCAGAATTTATGTTTTTAAGTCGGCCAAAAGCTCTTCCATTCTTCGAAAATTAATTGCTGATATTTTACTGCACGTGGGAAAACCGCAAGCGATGTTGTCAGACAATGCGACCACATTTATCTCAACCACGTGGAAAAGATGTTTGGCCACCCTACAAATTAGGCAAATACTTGTCTCCAAATATCATCCGGAGGCGAACCCCGTAGTAAGGGTATTTCGTGAGTTTAATAGATTTGTGAGGACGTATTGACATGATAACCGTACTACTTGGGTCAGTTATGTAAAACCCTTTCAGGAAATTGTAAATAATCTTACGCATTCGGTGACAAACCACACTCCAGAAGAGCTCTTGTTTAAAAAGCCCAAACAAAATTAGTGGACAGAAACTTGGCCTAAATTTGCAAATCAAGGCATCTCTTTCGACGAAAAGATCAGGCAGACGACCATTTTTCTACATCACTAAGCACAATTGAGGAGGAAATATTTTGATAATAGACCAACTGGGAAAAGAACATTCATAGTCGGTGATTAAGTCCTCATTAGATGTCATGTGAAATCGTCAATATTGACAAAAAAGAATAAAAAGTGGCAGCTATTATATACTGGACCTTTTTTAATAGAGAATATACACAATCCCGGCGTGTATCTATTAATGTATCCCGGTGCCCTTAAACAAAAAGGGCTATATCCTCATCAAGACATAAAACGTTTATAGAGTAAAAAAAAACAGAATTACTGTACAGATAACCATCTTGGACTGAACATCATATCTTGCTACTTATAAATTTTCTTTTTCACTGTTTTATTCAAAATCTTCAGCTAAACAGTTAACTGTCTAAAGATGTTTCCTACACTCATAAAAAAATTGAAGTACAATACCTAAAGATTGATTATATTATGTAATGTGTGAAAGTACAGGAAGTTATAACGAAATAATGTAGTATCAAGGTAACACACTTTCTATATAAGAATTAAGTGTGTCAAGCAGAATTTTGTAAAGATACTTCCGGTAAAATGTCGATAAAACAAATATTTCTAATGCAAAGGAATAAGGATAATGTAGTATAAGGAACAACATAAAATGTTTTTTTTCTTTAAAATAAGTACTACATAAAATGTGTATTTTTCTTTAAATAAGTACTAAACAAATATAAGACCAACTGTAAAATTTTTCCTAATATAACAGGACAATTAGGTCACAAATAGTGGAAACATAGCATGTGACAATATCTTACGAGAGTTATAGCTCTCTATATGCACATCAATACAAGAAAAGACTCGGAAGGGTCAAGTCCTTTCAACTTGTAATTCACGAAAGATAAGTTACTTGCACTCATTCAGGAATACTTTTCTCTCCATTTTTTCTTTTAATAGATATGAATACGTATTATATATATATATATATATATATATATATATATATATATATATATATATATATGAGAGGCAAAAAACAAGAACGATGTTGACTATAGCTAATAGTCGCATAGCTAATAGTCGCACGAAATTCGTAGCGCCTAGAACTGGTAGTACTTACATTCTGAGTAGTGATAAGTCCAAAAAGGGCAAAGAAACAAGGAAATATGTACAATGTACATAAAATACAAAAATTGTTTTTATGTCTAAACAAAAGAGAATACCTTAGTCATAGGACAGGTAAACGATGTACCCTATCAAGAATGAGTGCCACACCATTGCTTGACCTGAGGACCTTCACAAAAAGAGCAATATTCAAAATTTCTAGGTGCTATTGGACTACTTCTGTAACCACACTCAAACTATGTCAATAGCCACTAAATTGGAAAGGTTAAGGATGTATAAATGTTACCTAATATATTGGAAACGTATGTGTGTTGAACATCAGTACTCGAAGGACTCGGATAATTTGGGGTCTTTCGAGTCAACCTGACATATATCCTTGTTGAAAAATAACTTCTCGATGCAAAAGGTTGGATAGATATATATATATATGTGTGTGTGTGTGTGTGTGTGTGTGTGTGTGTGCTATATATTTCTATACACATTTTTAAAGTAGTACCTTCGAAGTTAACGAAGTACACTACATAAACGATTTCCAGACGTTTCCATGTACTGTAGATGTCACAATGTATATACAATGAATTTTCAAACAGTGTAAACTGATAATCATTGCACCTTTTGTAGTAAAATAAAACCTGTAAAATAATTAAATATATACACCAAAACATCAACAGTAATATTGTACAATACTTTCTATTCAATAGATGTAGAAGAATATATCATAAAATGTTTTCTATTACTGTCGTCATACTTTTGAAATATGACTAAATTGTTTTGTATTTATATCATTATATGTGATAGTCAATGATTATTTTGTGAACCACTGAATGTAAAGGTGGTAGAAACAAAGATAGTAATTTGAAAACTTAAAGTAAAATTTTGCGATCGGAGTAAACAAACAAAATGTGTCAGGCATTTAATAAATTAAGCAGCTTCCATGTTGGGGCCATGTAACATAATAGATTAAGGGTCGACCAGCGACAGCAATTGCACAACTTGCGTGCGGGCCGCTAGACGCCGCCGCGAGCGCTAAGAGCGTATTGCGGTCGCAGGCGCTCGTGTTGCGTACGGACCGCGTGGTGCCGCCACGAGCGCAACCGTATATAAGTGCCGACGGAGTTCGGCCAGCTCTCATTTTGTTGCCATTTCATTTTTGCCTATTCTCTTATTTGCTTAGTTGCTTACCTCTTATTCGTTTATGGGTCATGTTATTGTGCTCTCTTTCAGCCATTCTGATTGTTTTGATTTACTCCCAATTGAGAAGTACTCATTCTGGCATTTCACTTTTGCATATTTCCCTTTTGCTGATAATATGCTCCTTAGCTTTTTACAGTTGAATTTATTAACATAGTCTCATGTACTGGTTGTTCATTTCAGCCTGTTCATATTTTGATGTTCTTTAAATACTGTAATAATTATCGCGAGCATTTCTTCCTTTAAACTTGTGTAAAGTATTCTCGATGTAGGATTTGTTCTGTGACACAGGTGTAAGGTTTTGAATATAAATTATATACGAAACTGTGCTGTAAAAGGAATTTATTTTTTCAGTTTGTACTAAACCACACGACGATTTTGTGATATGAGGGAGAAATTTGAGGCGGGAACCCATGGAAATAGTCTTAAGTGATTCCCTTTAAAAATAAAAACTTGTGTGACACTGAAAGACGTGACATTGTAGGAACCGTAAATTTATATATATAGAAACATACGTCGCACGTGGAATAGTAATAAAACACCATTTAACAGTTGAGATTTACGTCAATATTAACACTATTTCTTTAAAAACCGTGCTTCAGACAGGGAAACCGCGGATGAGGCAGATACGATAGGCCAGACGTTAACCAGAGTTTTAGAACAATGGTCACTACTTGGTAAATTACTCCCGATTGCTACAAGATAGAAACTCAGCTTACGAGGGATGCCGTAGCGAGCCAAGATTCCGTAACGTCTCAGAGGCTACGGTGATGACACCCGCACGCACTTACACAGCCGACCCGGATAGGCTACGCCAGTTGGACCGGCTGGTAACAGATAAAACCCCGGACCAGCACCTCCAAACGCTACGAACATCTAGGAAACAGAAGAAACAGCGAAGCATACAAATCATGCATAATTATCATGGAACATATGAAAATGCTCATACCACAACAAGAAGCTCAACGTCAGCGATTTTAGAATAAGAACTACTAAAAAGACGATTAACCGTCGCATTACGAAGCGGAGTATTCTGATTACCCCAGGTTGATTCTTTCCTTATAACAATGATATCTGAAGGGCCAAATGCCTTTGGTTCATGACATTGTGCTAAAATGATTGACGTTGAATTCACATTCACGACTGTCTAATTTTTATGGCTTTATCATTGTTGAAGTCATTTATTGGTGGGATTGTGAGACTACCCCCCTTGGTATGAAACGTCTTATTTTCTTATTTGTAGAAAAAGAAGGTTTTTGTTGGAAAATATATCTGTCATTCATCTTCTCTGTTCAGTTTTGCCATAGAGCCAAGTTTGTTATTGTTGCTGGATGAGCTATTCCTATTCTGGACTCCGACATAGGGTTCTGAACCCAAACTTCCCCCCTCCAAGCCAATCATCAGTAGACGAACCTGCAAAACGCTCACGGCTTTGCGTAACTGCTTATAAATGCCTGACTCCGAGGTACCCGGAGCGACTGAAACCACATCAGCTAAACAACCATTGTAATGCGTAAGGTGGGTCTCAATTCTACAAATTTGCCTATAGGTGGGCTAAGTGGAACTCAAAAAGGTAATTGTCTGGGTCAGCTCGTCAATGGCTACCGAAATACGTGAGAGAAACTCACCCGGAGGACCGATGACGTCCGACGACAACACTAAAGGTAAGAGGCTCGCTTCGCGGAGGCTGGCGGTAGGGTCAGTAACAGCACCCTCTTTTTGCAATCCACGTCTCTTTAATTCGTAGATCAACTGTCCCCCTCTTTAATTCGTAGATCAACTGTTCGTTCGTGAGATCAGCAATCCCGGGTATTTGGTGAATATAACCTGTGGCCATGGTCTCCTGTGAACACACAAACAAGTAATCAATACCAAACAAGATAAAAGTACAAAAAACAGACGTATAGAAACTGCAAGTCATGTGTACAAGCCTTGGTCTCCCTCCCGCAGATCTGCTCTACTCTGCTACCAGTTGCAACGTGATGATTACGTGCAAACAGGTGACAAGTAAAATAACAAGTACAGAGGACTTGCAAGATACAACTAATTTATTACTGATAAACAGTTTCACCCAAAGGGCACAGTATTTACCCAAAAACTTTGTACAAGTGTCACTTATGCACAAATCAGAAATATACATTGCACAATACCTTCCTTATTGAATTAGGTGCAAAAAAGAACTTCTTACAAGCGCTTCAATAATAAAAGATAGAATCAGTACCATTTAACAATTTAACAAGGGCACTTGAATAGATTTCTATTGAACAGGATACACGAGTAAAAAAATACATTACACAAAACCTTTCGGATGGAATTACTTGCAAACAAGAACTTCTTTTAACTTGTGTACTAACTGTAACCCTTTTCAATAATAAAAGTTCCGAAGCCAAAACCCAGTCTGCCCGCCGGCCCACCAGCATCACCACCGGCCAACGAGGCAAAGATAAGCAACGCCAGAGGGAAACAATCGATCCGGGTGTATCGAACGGAGAAAGCAACTGGCGCCGGCGCCTCCCCACGTATCAGCAGGAAGTGGGTGTGACATCCTTTTTAACTATTTACTACAATTTTAAAAAAGCAAACATCACCAGAAATTGGAATAGTTAATATAATACTTGATACAATAAATGATACACAATTTCCAACAGTTGATTCCAATGACTCAGGCCAGTTGAACGTAGAATTGAATGACTAACTCCCCAGCTAGTACACAGTAAACGATTTTGAGAATGCACGGAAAATTAAACACTCCACTCATGAACAAGACTCCCTACATAAGTTCTATACCCAGGGCAGTCCCACTCCCAAATTCCCGAGTTCGGTTCCCGGCAGGGTCAGGGATTTTCTCTGCCTCGTGATGACTGGGTGTTGTGTGATGTCCTTAGGTTAGTTAGGTTTAAATTCTTCTAAGTTCTAGGGGACTGATGATCATACATGTTAAGTCCTATAGTGCTCAGAGCCATTTGAACCATTTGAACCCTAACGCAGCCCACACTCCGTGTCTGTTTACCAAAAGAACTTTTTTTTTCCTTATTGTGATTTTGATCACCTTATGCAAAGGCGGGCTGTCAGCAGCATAGTACACCGCTCTTCAGCCTTGAGTTTTACAATAAATATTACATAGAGGTGGCACAGAGAATACAATCAAAACGGCAGGCAAAAAATGTAGACTCTTCAGTGCGCGAATGTTCACTGAGCGTGTGCGAGTCTGGGGACCTGCCAAGAGAAGTGGAGGAGGAAGGGGAGTGGGAGAGGGAGAGGGGAGAGCAGAGATGCCATGGGAAGGGGAGATAGGGGGAGGGAGGAAGGGGGAGG
This sequence comes from Schistocerca americana, assembly GCF_021461395.2. Classification (NCBI taxonomy): domain Eukaryota; kingdom Metazoa; phylum Arthropoda; class Insecta; order Orthoptera; family Acrididae; genus Schistocerca; species Schistocerca americana. Next base: position 203,739,309 of record NC_060125.1, on the reverse strand, counting down.
GGAAGCCTGGGAAGAGGGCGGAGGAAGGGGGATGGGGGAGAGGAAAGAGAGGGGAGGGACAGTGCCTAAAGAAAAGGACACTGGAAGTGGGGGGGGAGGATCAAAGTTGATAGGAAGGGTAGATGCGGGAGAGGAGGACATCATCAGGGAGGGGGAGCTGGCGGAGGCCGCCTTGGAGACTGGGTGGGACGTGGGAATACAGGCGCGGCAGCGGGCGGGGGTGGGAGAGGATGGGTGAGACAAGCGGGTGAGGAGGATCGAATTTGCGGGAGGTGTACAGGATCCGTATCCTTTCAGAGAAAAGGAGTAGGTGGGGGATGAGATCGTAAAGGATCTGCGTGGGGGAGGGTAGACGGATGTGATAGGCGAGGCGGAGAGCATGGTGTTCAAGGATTTGGAGGGATTTATAAAAGGTAGGGGGGCTGAGATCCAGGCCGGATGGGCGTAACAAATGATAGGGCGCATGAGGGATTTATAGGTGTGGAGAATGGTGGAGGGGTCTAGACCCCACGGCCGGCCGGAAAGGAGCTTGAGGTGATGGAGTCGGGAGTGTGCCTTGGCTTGGATTGTCCGGAGATGGGGACTCCAGGAGAAGCGACGGTCGAGGATGACGTCAAGGTACTTAAGGGTGGGAGTGAGGGTGATAGGACGGCCATAGATGGTGAGATAGAAATCAAGGAGGCGGAAGGAAGGGGTGGTTTTGCCTACAATGATCGCCTGACCAAAAGAACAAATTTATTTGCATTAATTAGCACCGGTAGAATAACCAGACTCAGATCCCGCTATGATATCTCGGTGAAGTCTTTCAGCAGGGCCCAACAGTTTCCATTACCAGCAGGAAGTCTTTCTTAATCACTTGTAAAAACAATAAGTTCAGTGGCGGCTGCACTGACACCGACCAAATCTGTTAACACGGCGGCGCAGCCGGCGGCATGCTGCAGGAAGGCGAGCCGACTCATCCACTCTCTCAAACGGACAGCTTGATCACCAGCGAGGTGGCGTTGTGGCCGGCCAGGACCGGCTGCCAACAGACGGCGCCACACTTGCACCGCTGCCGCCGCCGCGCCACAACAAGTCCCGACGAGGCGGCGCGGGAATTCAAGTCGCCCCAACGCTTGACGACTTCACGTCGACATAATTCTTCTACTCTAATTTTTTCTCCAGCACAAAATCCGTGGTTGAAACGGACAGTTTCAGAGCCAAATAAAAAGGTACACCTGCCTAATGTCGTGTGTGTCCCTCGTGAGCACGCAGAAGTGCCGTAACACGACATGTCGTGGATTCGACTGATGTCTGAAGTAGTGCTGGAGCGAATTGACACCATGACTCCTGCAGAGCTGCCCAAAATTCCGTGAGAGTACGGCGGGGATGGAGGTCTCTTGTGAACTGGACGTAGCAAGGCATCCACGAGTTGCTCAATAATTTTCATGTCTGCGGAGTTTGGTGGGCAGTGGAAATGTTTGAACTTTGTTCCTGAAGCCACTGAAGCAATTCTGCACACGTGGGGTGTATCATTGTCTTGCGGGAATTGCTCAAGTCAACAGGAATGCACATTGCTCATGAAAAGGTGGACAAGATCCTTACAAACGTCTCATCTATCAGAGTCGTATCTAACCGTGTCAGGAGTCCCTTATCACTCCAACTGCACACGCCCCATACCATTAAAGAGCCTCCACAAGTTTGAACAGGCTCTGCTGACATGCAGGAACCATACATTCATGAAGTTATCTCAATACCCGTATTCGGCCATCCGCTCGATACAATTTGAAACGAGACTCGTCCGACGAGGCAACATGTTTAAAGTTATCGACAGTCCAGTAACGGTGTTGACGGGCCCAGGTGAGGCGTATAGCTTTGTGTCGTGTGGTCATCAAGGGCACACCAGTAGGTCTTCGACTCCGAAAACCCATATCTATGAAGTTTCGTTAAATCGTTCGCACGTGTTGATAGACCGGTATTGAAATCTGTAGCAATCTGCGGAAGGGTAGCACTTTTGTCACGTTGAACGATTCCGTTCAATCGTCGTTGGTCCTGTTCAAACAGGATTTTCTTCCAGCCGCCGAGATGGAGATTTTGTGGTTCAAATGGCTCTTAGCACTATGGGACTTAACATCTGAGGTCATCAGTCTCCTAGACTTAGAACTACTTAAACCTAACTAACCTAAGGACATCACACACATCCATGATCGAGGCAGGATTCGAACCTGCGACCGTAGCAGCAGCGTGGTTTCGGACTGAAGTGCCTAGAACCGCTCGGCCACAACTGCCGGCGGAGATCTGATGGTTTCCTGGGATCCTGATATTCACGGTACACTCATGAATTGGTAGGACGGAAAAAACACCACTCCATCGCTATCTCGGAGATAGTGTGTCCCATCGCTCGTGCCCCGACTAGAACACAACGTTCAACCTCACTTAAATCTTGATAACCTGCGATTGTAGCGGCAGTAACCTATATAACAACTGCGTCAGACGTCTTATATAAGTGTTGCCGACCTCAGCGATGTATTCTGCCTGTTCACATATCTCCGTATTGGAATACGCATACCTACACCAGTTTCATTGGCGCTCCAGTGTAAAACTCACGAATGTAGTAGACTGATAGAAGGAGAAGGTGGGTTCCAATATTTTAACAGTTATTTCAGTATGCACCCTACTCTTAATTTTTCCAAAGGACTTTATTGCAACATAGTTGAGGCTTAAGTTATTTAACCCACATTACGATTTCAACGGTAATTTTCATGCTTAACCGCATGGAAAGCGATGTGGGAAAAACACCTTTAAAATTGACGTACGACAGTACACCTTAAATTCAATGTTCTAACATTAATTTTTCTAAGTTATTTAACCCACATTATAATTTAAAAAGTGATATACATACACACATCAAAAAATGTTTTGCATCGCCCAGGTTCTCAAAACTCCTGAAGACAGAAGTTGTATGTGGATATTACATCATAGATACAGTCCCTTTCACCCTTAAGATATTCCACTAAACCCGCTCAAAGATGCCAACAACCATGCATGAGCAGCGTCTATTAGACGGAGGGGGTCTGACAGCCGATCAGTTCCAGTCACACCACCAGGAAGGAGGTACACGATTCGTGTTGTTTGTAGTTCAACCATGCCAAGACGGTCAATTACGCGGTTAGATGGCGTACGCATTGTTACCGTGTCCCAGTAAGTGCTCTCAACAAGGGAAGTGTCGAGGCATCTCGGAGTGAACCAAAGCGATGTAGTTCGGACATGTAGGAGTTCCAGAGAGACAGGAACTGTCGATGACATGCCTCGCTCAGGCCGCCCTTGGGCTACAACTGCAGTGAATGACCGCTGCTTACAGATTATGGCTCGGAGGAACCCCGACAGCAACGCCATTAAGTTGAATAATACTTTTCGTGCAGCCACAGGACGTCGTATTACGACTCAGACTGCGCCATAGGCTGCATGATGCGGAACTTCACTGCCGACGTCCAGGGCGAGGTCCATCTTTGCAACCACGACACCATGCAATGCGGTACAAATGGGTCCAACAACATGCCGAATCGACCGCTCAGGACTGGCATCACGTTCTCTTCACCGATGTGTTGCATATGCCTTAAACGAAGCAAACGTCGGATACGTGTTTGCAGGCAACCCGGCCAGGATTAACGCCTTGGACACGCTGTCCAGCGAGTGCAGTAAGGTAGCCCGCTGTTTTGAGGTGTTATTATGTAGGGCTGATGTACGCCACTGGTGGGCATGGCAGTACTTTACATAAATTTCATCCTCATACCGATATTGCAACCGAATCGGCAGCGTATTGGCGGGGCATTCGTCCTCATGGACGACGATTCGTGCCCCCGTTGTGCACATCTTGTGAATGACTTCCTTCAGTATAACGACAAACGCTCGACCAGAGTGGCCAGCATGTTCTCCAGACATGAACCCTATCGAACGTGCCTGGAATTGATTGAAGAGGCCTGTTTATGGATGACGTGACCCACCAACCACTCTAAGGGACCTATGTCGAATTGCCTTTGAGGAATAGGACAATCTGGACCAACAGTGCCTTGATGAACTTGTGAATAGTATGACATGACGAATACAGGCGTACATCAATGAAAGAGGACGTGCTACTAGGTATTACAGGTACCAGTGTGTACAACAATCTAGACCACCACCTCTGAAGGTGTCACTGGCGGTACAACATGCAGTGCGTAGTTTTCATGAGCAATAAAAAGGATGGAAATGATGTTTATGTTGAACTCTATTCCAGGTTTCTTTATAGGTTCCAGAATTCTCGGAACCAAGGTGACGTAAACTCTTTTTGATGTGCGTATTAATTAAACCAAATTAAATTATTGCAACATAGCTGAGGCTAAAGTTATTTAACACACATTACGGTTTCAACAGTAATTTCCATGTTTAAACTTATGGAAATCGACGTGCAAACAACACCTGTAAAATTGGCTTTCGACATTACAAAATAAATTTAGTCTTCGAATATTAATTGTTGTAAATTATGTAACCCACATCATAGTTTAAAGAGTGATATAAATACTTGGAGGTATGAGAAACGTTATATAAAGGTCACTTACAAAATCGATATCGAACAATACCAAACAAAGTTAATGTTCAATTTAATGTTTCACACAGATTAGCTATCTATCTCCTAGAATTTATTATATCTTTGAACATGCAGGCTGAAGACCTACAGTTTGGCATCAGGACTTAGGGTGTTTTCGTTTTGTTGGAACTTACAGTGGTATTCGGCAACATATTTCTTGACAGAAGTAGTATATCATATTTAGAGTGGAAATGATGACGCAGAAGAAGTTTCACAATTTAAAAACAAGGAGAATGCTTCTATTCAGTTCTGTATCAGACTACGTACATACTGTTCATGAGTATTGCAACAGCCTAATTTTCATCTTCAGCAACGAGCCTGCTCCATTTCTCTCTACGACGTTTACTCCTATTTGGTGTATGAGCCCGTTATGGAGCTCGTTATACTGTAATATAAGTGTATTAACTGCTTAGGATTGCTTTCGTTGAAGTCATAAGTCTTCTGAAAGGTTAAATGCGGTGCAATATCAGTTTCTATCATGTGACAAAATCTTTCACTCCAAGATTCTTTTTGTAAATAGGACAGCTGTCCCCTCCCACATTTCAAAGTCTCTTCTCTTCTGTATGACCCCATTCTTTCTCCCTGATAATCAAATTCACAAGATATTATATCCATATAATATGCTGTACTGTGGCTTTACACATCTGTGAAGTCTTCTGATGAGTCCATTCATATACTTATAATGTATGTGTAGAACGTAATGTTTTACTTGTCCATAGCTCCTTTGCGTACTACATTACGTTTGTGTTTTTCATGTAGATATGAACTGTTTAGAGGTCACTTATCTGAGGATAAACCATCCTTTTACAGCTACGAAATGTGTTTGATGTTTTGTAAAATTTTTATTTATTCCTGTCTGAGGATAGCCTTGAAAGCTAAAAGCCGATTCACAAAAAACTAGGAAATAAATGTTAGTGTAGAGTCTGAGAACAGTGTATTTCATTGTATAAAAAGACATATAGCGTTATGTAGTTGCTTGAAAATGAAAGGAACACCGAAGTCGCAATACTGCGTACTGTAAAATGCGTACTGATGCTGTGGACCCATGTTAAAAGAACTCACTCGTCTAAGTTCCTCGCATTCACTGTCGTAATTTCAATGCTTCACGTCATTCGATGCTTGCTCAACGTTTGGATTCAATAACACTGGGAATAGGCTACACCGCTGCCTCACACTGTTATAAGCTATCGCTTCCCATTCACATCTTTCGATTCTTATATTCAAAGATGAGCAATAAGTAGCTATGGAGAATGAAACAGAAGATGTGCGCGGCTATTTATGCTAAAAGAGAATCATCCATTCAACGTAGATATATCTCCTCTCTACGAAGTGAAGTGAAGGATGAAGTCTGACAACTAACAGAAATATAAAATGTGCTCTACAGTCTCCACCTCATTAACTGGAATGTACCCACTGGAATTTAATACTGGCCAAGAGGATGGCTTTTGGCTTTAGAGAGGCTTTACCCCTCATTTCACCTAATGGAGACGTAAATGCTGAGTCCACTTTAAATTTCTAAAATTATTCATGTAGCCAGCTTTCAGAGAGCAATGGTATGTACTAAGAAGGGCCACTGTTGGTACGTGCCCCTTCGGTGCCACAGAGATACTGGACCCCGTTTCTGTTTTCAGTATAATGAACTCTCACACAAAGACACACTGAAGAATTCACTTGTTGTGTGTAGCATTTTTATCGACCGTTGCTTGGAAGAATAACGTAAGTGTAGTGGAAGAAGAACAATGTTAACTGTTACTGACGAAACAGATTTTCCGTCAAAATGGAACAAACACTTAGGAAGCCGTTCAATGTGGCGTAATGTGCACTTTGTAGCAAATTAAGATAAACAAGACACAAAGTGTACGCGATAGTCATAAGAGAAACGATAATATGAGTTACGAAACAACGAATCCTAGAATTTTCATACAACATAAAATAAAAATGAGTGGTCACATTGGAAGCGAGGTTACGGAAGATACCTAAAGCGGAAATTAAATTAGTATATTAACGGTGCAGATTATTAAATCACTATATTGCAATAATATGTAGGTACGAGTTCTTGTAACAACTTTCGAGAAGTTTGAGGTACCTGAAGGGTCTTGTTGTCTCCATAGCACTAGTAGAGAATTGTATGTCAACAGCCAATTCTTAATGTGGAGAAGTATATCTATTAGACCCCTTTTATTAAAAATTACGTCTGTTTTTCACTGATCGGAGTCGATATTGTAAGTAAAAAATGTTACATTCTCAAGCGATCAGCGTGGTAATCAATGTACCACACCATCCGAAAGAATATCGGACTATTAGGCCTTTCAGACCTTGAAACAGATTGCAATCAGAGAAGAAGGTACAGCCAGTTTTACATAAACGTGGCGATGAAAGTAAACAATTAAAGTTTTAGTCTATAATAATTTACTGCATAAAAGAAGCATGAATTCCTAAGAAGAAGACTGTGGAAGAGGGATCTAGAAGACATTAGAAGCATCTGATATGTAGTACTACATAGTGATGTTACTATATTATCTGCAGGATATCTAGCAACACTTGCAAGAATAAACAATGTAGTACATTTACCTTAAAATTTCAATCGAATCTGTATTTCATGTCACAGTATAACAGACAATACGTTAAATTACGTCTCACAATGTGTTGTGTGCTATAATCAAAACGCACTGGTTGGTTCTAGCATCAGATCAAGAGTCCATGAGGCGGTGTGGTAAATGCATAAACGTGTTAACATGATTTCTTCTCTTCCTCTCACCCCACCGGAACTACAGCATTACCTTGTTGTTGGGTTCGCATGTCGAAGCCAGTGCAGCCTCTGAGTCTTTAACAGGTGTAACACCTATAGCACCTCTCGGTGTTGAAAAAACCAAAATAGCTCCCAAATTAGCTCCCATGTCCTTAAAATATCAGTTCACAAAATGACCCAAGTCCCTCGACAAGTAGTAATTACGATAAATAAAAAAAAACAAATAGAGGGAAATATCTAGTATAGAAAGCGAAAGAGAAGAAAAGGAAAATTTAATTATAAATTTTAGAAACATGGGAAGGGGGAAAAATAGTAGCGAATATTAAAATATTAGACATTCCAATACTAAAGAAAATCAATTTTATAGTCATAGAACGTAGGTCTGGGACACCAAAGACAGTGTTTATTAAAGTATAAATAGCCATACGCTGTAATTACGATACTCGAGTCTCTAGTCTGTTCTGGTTCGGAAGTTATTTAGGACGTACAGCTTTAGAGAACAACAATTGGGAGTTTATTAAACGGGGATCAAGAATAGAGCGTGACGAGAATGTTTTTGAGGCTTGTCAATTCAAGACTTTAATTTGGACATTTATCCGATTAGATAAACGGGAAGGTGAATAGTAGTACTCTCTTTGGCTTTAATGTCAATTCGGGTGAATATTTAAACGCTTTACTGAATTGAGAATTTTAACCGGATTTCGACTCTGAATTGCGATAGTGGGAAACTTTAACTTGACGTGACTAGTGATCACAGCTAATGACAGTTTGCGGATGTTAAATAGAAATAACTTATTTAGCGAAAGTAACAGGATATTATCTACCAACTCTGATGCTAGCGGGAATCCTACTTAGACATCTAATTAAAGAACTTCTTTGAGTGAGATCGTATGAGTGAAACTATTTATTAATAATACTTGTCAATAAGCTGACGTTGTTAATATCAAGCATAATACAAGTGTTGAACATTAATTTAACTTAGATTAATAAAAGTTAAGGTTACGCGATCTATGACAAGAATAAACTGGCGATTCGTAACTAAAACAATTGAGCGAAAGGTTAAAATATCGTCGTCTGTAAGCATTGGTAGCAAAGCTACTGAAGATTTTTTCTCTCAGAGTTGGGAAGACTATACGTGTAGTGACCCACGTTTAACATAGGGGTTTAAAAGTAATCAAACTGATACTTAGCTGGGGCAAAATTAAATTAAAGTAAAACCCTTCAGTGACAGTCAATGTGTAAAAAATAAAATCAAACTTTCACCTATTAGAAGAAAAAGCTAAATCAGAAAAAGGGCTGCTACACAGGACACGCGGGAATGAAGTTTTTTTCTGTTTTCAAGTCATGTAAATTCTGAATAATATCTTCAGATGGTGCAAATCTTAACTTGATTCAAATTATTGCAATTCATTCTGACCTAGGCCACCTTCTTTACATTTAAAACTACACGAGCCAAGACCGTTGTCTTTTCAGTTGTTGTTTGAGTCCACCCTCTAGTTAATTTTCTGCGTGGGTCCACTTATCAGTCTCCCTTACTCATGTGGTGCGCGATCTTAGCATAACGATCAGCGATATTGCGAATCGTTTCAACTTTGTGGATTCTGCCTCATTCAGAGGGGACTCCATAAACACCGGTCTCCTGAAGAACTGTATTACCTCTGCCGAGGTCTGACATACACTATGAGGATATTTGTGGTGGTCCGATATATTAGTCTCATCTCTCTAGCTGCAAGCATCTCATTTATTTTGTCGTCTCCCTACAGGAATGCTGCCAGCATGTTCTTTTCCGGTGAGTCATCCGTCAGAGGCATCAGATGACATTAGAAATTTTTTCTCAACAAGTGGATGATTCGGGCCCTGTCAGTGTGGGTTGCTTTCCTGTACACCGAAGAATCAAGCTTGCATCTCGGCTTTCGTTCATCTAAAACGGTCAAGAACTGTAGCTTGTCATTCCTCTCTGTCTCAGTAATAAGCTTAATATAGCGTTGGATACCGTTCATGTGATCGACGAATGATACCGAGCATTTATACTGTAGGAAGAAAGACTGACGCAACATCGCTGAGGTTGCTTCTCTGAAAGCTCCATGACCAAGTTTGGTATGGCCGGGACGGTGCAGATGGCACCACTGTGTCATACTTCATGTTACTATACTTATGGAGTACAGAAAGTCCATTGTCGTTAATGAATGTCGAAACAGTTTCACGACCCCAGGTGAAAACTGTTTAGCCTATGGATCTAGCGTGTCTCCTACAAGCACTCCCAAAAGAAATCGAAACAACATCGAGATTACCGGTATTATCATTTCGGGTTACTTTAATTTTATTGAAAGGTGTCGACCAGTATCTGCTAATGAGAAATAAGATCTATTAAACGTCTCAACTTGGGTGCCAGTAGCCCTACCAAGCATTTCGCTAGTCTGTAATGAGACTAATTAATGGCAATGAGTCTAAGATCGTTCCTTCTTGCGTATCTGCAGCCTTTCATACAGCCAGGGAGGTCTCGAGCCCAGCTCTCCGTGTCGGAGGTTCGATTTCTCCCTCGGCATGGATGTATGTGTTGTCCTTAGCGTAAGTAAGTTTCAATTAGATTAAGTAGTGTGGAAGGTTAGGGAGGGTTGACCTCAGCAGCTTCGTCCCATAAGATCTTACCGCTAACTTCCAAATCTCCAAGGTCTCGTTCCATTTCATCTTGCATACCAGATTTTTTTAAGAGTTCTCCGGACTTTCTGACAACTGGCTGTTCCAGTCGCTTCCAAGGTGCCTGTACGTGTGGTACTAGAATAAATGTAGCGCACTGTGAGGTATTCTCCAATGTTAAGAAGCAAAGAATCATTTTTTATATTAGCCAGTAAGATAATCAAGTCTTTGTTCTCACATAACAGGTCTAAGTCTTCTCGTACCTCCTCGCCAGTGTCAGATGTCAGTGCCCTACATTTCACACGTCATCATCAGACTGTTCTTAATGTAGCCATCATTCTCTGACACAAGCTGTCAGTGCAATTTCGTTTGGGTATGAGAGAAGATGGCCTCCAAGTCAGATGCTGTAGCTTCGGCTCCTAATTAAGTGCTGATTTCGAAGTGAATAAGACAGTGTTCACTTAATATCCCAGGGCATACTGTTAACTAAGTGCCTGTCCTTCGTGGTTAGTAAAACAACGTTATCTCCAATAGTTTTGCTTCAGTACGAAAAAGATTTGAAGTTTACAACTGAGAATCACTTCTCGATAGATTAAAAATCCATCGTGAATTGTTAGGAGTTACTGCATGTGCTGAAGATTTGTTACTTTCAGCACACACCATCAGCCGACGTTCGCTAGAATAAAATTGCGACAGAATCCCTGGAATATTGTATGAGCGTTGGTCGCAGATGCTACTCAAGTTCGCACAACAAAGATCCGAATGTATGCTACTTACAGGAAGACAGAAGAGGGTTTCTTCGATTAAAATAATTCAGAAGATAATTTGGAGGCATACCATCGACTAGTGTTCTGTTGTACACTTGGACGAACTCTCGACATTCAATGTCAATACAGAAACTGTAGCAAGGAAAGAAACTGAACATAATTAGACTGTACCACGAGTCTACATTAATTGCGGTTGTACTGTATGGCCCCTGAGTTTAGACGCATAGGCTGCGACTGGTCAACCCTGCTGCTTCAGTAGAAAAAAGCGTAGCGAGGTGTTCTGGTACGACGCTGCTAAGGCTTCAGCACCATATCTACAGACGTCGTAACTGTAATTTTAGGCGTACTTCCCCTGACGCTATAAATAAGTAAAATAAAAACTGCCATCTACTGTCTGAAGAGGAAACCGTATGAGAAAGTGCGTGAAATCTTCGGAGAATCGGCAGCAAATCCAGTAGCATAAAGGAATATTTATTGAATGGCAGCAGAGATGGAAATCGTCAAACATACACTACTGGCCATTAAAATTGCAACACCACGACGATGACGTGCTACAGACGCGAAATTTAACCGACAGGAAGAAGATGTTGTGATATGCAAATGATTAGCTTTTCAGAACATTCATACAAGGTTGGCACCGGTGGCGACATCTACAACGTGCTGACATGAGGAAAGTTTCCAACCGATTTCTGATACACAAACAACAGTTAACCGACGTTGCTTGGTGAAACGTTGCTGTGATGCCTCGTGTAAGGAGATGAAATGCGTACCATCACGTTTCCGACTTTGATAAAGGTCGGATTGTAGCCTATCACGATATAAAATAAATAAAATATTAATTATAGTATATGTATGATAGTGATTGGTTGTAATTAATATTTGCTTATCTGGATCGTGGACGTTTAATTATTTGGTATCAGACGCTTGACAATGGCTTTTTCGTAAATGCAATGTTATTCGTAGTTGACCGTGAAATGTGATTCAAATAATCGGACTTCGTATTTAAATCGTTTCCAAAGACGGCTGCGGTAGGTGCGGACTCAAAATCTGAATCTCAATATTAGAATAATTAGCCAGCCATGTCAATACGTCGTACAGAGGTGACTGTCTACGAAACATTAAAAAGTTTACACAGTTAGTTAAATCAGATATATTCAACGAATAAGCCTACAGTTAAATAATTCTACTTACTTTCATAAATATAAATTCTTTACAGAATCGAGTGCCTAGTAAGATTGCAAATCGCAGTGTTCTTATATAACTTCAAATATGGCGGTGTGCCAGTTATTAAAATATACGTGCTTCCCGCACCAGTTGTTCTGCAAGCCTCTCCCTTCTTAATCAAACATAAGAGTGTCCTAATTGTATTTTGTTGTATCAGCGACATAGCGCTGCAGTTCTGTGCCATAGGCTTTATTTATTTGTCAGGGATTAATTATTTAATTAAGATTTCGCGTTTCCGAGGAAACTCACGCACGGCATGCAAATGTGCCTTTATATTGCCCCCTGAATTGCGAGGCGAAAGGACACACCTGCAGGCGAGCAATTCACCTAAAGGCACAAGAAAATCTAAGTTATCTACAACTATTTAGATGACATACATTATACAGTATATTATATACAAAATTTGAATGACGCGCGTGCTCCGTAAAAGTTCTTATGTTGGCAAAATAGAGTGTGCGCATGCGCAGAAGCGTCTGTGTGCCTCCGGCACTGCCGTTATATCGTAAATTTAGATCACGCGGAACAGTATTGCAGTTCATATTGTTCGTGTGCGCGCGCGTTTTTTAGTCGTTGCATAAAGGTAATATTCCACCGAGATCACATATGAAGAGTACATTCTATGACAGGTAACTTAGTTTTAAAATTACAATATTTGTTATAATACAATACAACTTAAGATTTTTGAATGTTCTTAGTTACATAGTATTGCATTGAAATGCTTCAAAGAAAAATGTCTTTTAGTTTCAGGTGCGTTGACCTACACACATCGTGTCGTTATTACAGTTCATATTCATCTGCTGCACAATAATTTTTCACAGGTTAGTGTCGTCGTGGTATAGTTTTTTGATCACAGTAACATCGCTGTATAACAACGTAATTGATACGTAAGCATGTCCATTTCCTATTTCCATTATTGTCGTTGTGATGCAGTTCGTTGTGACAAATAGCATTGTTTATTACAGATCAGACGTGACCCGTCGAGTAATTGGTCCATATGCAGTTCGTTTTCGATATTCCGTGGAAGCTTGGTTGCAGAACCTCGGACGGCACATAGCTGGCGTCGATCCTTGGACATTCCAGGTAAGTGTGTCCGTCACATTTCGAGAACATTCCATTCCCTGAAGTTCCAACCAAAATTCTTCCACTCGTGTTGTTTTCTGGACAGGCACGTTGTGACCATTTAATCCAGTTAACATCTTGAAGTTAGGTACTGTAGTAATGTCACTAGACGATGCACCAATTACACACTTCAAATTTTCAGTTATTTTTTTTTTTTAATATAGCTCACCTAAATGTTCGTAGTTACTTATCAAAGAAATCGTTCATCGCGTGCATGATGCATGATGAATGGCATTAACAGTTTCTTTCACATAGGTTTCTGTGTAGCTGCGGACTTAGTGATGTACGTTAATGTCCGTGAACAGTGGTTCACTACGCAATTTTTTTTTTTTTAAGTTTTCCACATTTTGGCACTCGTTATCGTTCAAATTTTCACATAGTAACAGTTACATTATACATATTTTTTTTTTAAAACATAAGTAATTATACATATATACGTCACATATTTTCTTAGCATAAACATAATACAGCTACACATAAACATGTTTACATCATCATTACATAGTTATAAATTATTACATTATGTCACATTTGGTTACATGAATTGCAGATATTTACGTTCTCTTTAACGGTTTTCCTGGGGTTTTATCGATGTTTCTTTGTGATGTCATCTGAAATTAAGATAGATTAGACACAACATTCATTACATCAGTAGGCAAGACCAGGAGTTTTCACTACTCAATAAATATTCAAAATAATAAGAGAAGGAAAACTGTTAGATTCCTCGCGTTTTGTGCGTGTGTGTATAGTGTCTGTGTGGCCTTGGCTACTGGTAGATGCTTTTCTTGCTGAGAGATGTGCGTCTGATCTCGAAGTAAAAGGTCACTTCACAGATGACGTCTGTCGTTTCGTCAGGTGTCATACCAAGTCAGTGGTACCTACAGTCACAAATGTTCCGTGAAAAATTAATGTATCATTCACTGTTACGTAATCATAAATTTTATGTTAATATTCAGTCTTCTTAGTAGTGCTGCGGCGTTGAAAGAAAAGTTCTTCTGTCTTCAACTGCGTCACTGGTGCAGCTGAAATGAAAATTTCTATACTACTTATTATCTATGTTGTGATTTGTTTTATTTCTTGCCACACAGCAGGTCGTTGAGATAACGGTACGTTATATGTCTTGTGGTAGAAGATCTTGTGGGGCTTAACTTCAATCATGTAGACATATGTGTTGATAACACCTAATCGTTTGGTAAAAACTTGTAAATATTTGGATAACACTTCCTGTAGTTTTATGCGTTCATGTACACTGCGAGCTGTAGCTTCATTTATCTTATGATCAACCAATGTTTTCAAGTCCATTAGCTCTGTGTCAGATGAATGTGTGTGCGTGTCTTGAATGTCATTGTCAAGTACTATCTGAACCTTGTACTCTGTACAGTGTTTGTCATGCTTTAGAGTTCTCCTGTCCAAATCAATAATAATTACACTGCCTTTATCATTTAAAATACATTTACCTTTGGAGAAGTCTATAATGCAATCCTTCTGGCTCATAATATCTAATCCTAATATGCAATTTGTCACAAGATTTTGTACAACCAGGAATGGCCATTGTACGGTTCCATTACCTATTTTAATGTTTACAAAAACTTGCTTCTTAACCCTACATGGCTTATTACCTAGAGCAGTAGTTATTTAACAGTTTTGGGCAGGAAACTCAGGCACAGGCTCCAATTCACACATCTTTTTTTAGAAATTAGAAGACAAAACGCTCACAGCTGCACCTGTATCTAAGATAATAATAGTTGGAAACCCACCTACTACACTAGTAGTAGATGCTAAAACAATTTCATTTGTGTTTGAACGACATTGTGTGCTGTCTTGCAAAAGTTCATGTGATATATTCTCATTGTGGTTGTATCTTATAAATAAAACAGGTAGTTTTTGCGTAGAATTATTAGGCAAATCAATATTTTGTTGTTCAATGGTGGTGTCAAATAACTGATTAACATTTAAGTCGCCCCCCAAGAATTCTTCAGCCACGACCTGGGGCATAGAAGTGACTGTTTCAAGTTTGTTGGATTAGCATTTGTATTAGGTACTGACAGAGATTGAGGTTGTGTATCAGGTGTCACTTCTATTATATTCACATTCAGATATTGCCTCTTGTGATCTCCAAACTTAGCAGTTGTTGTTGCTGTTGCGCATTATGACTTACCTGTCGGTCGTAAGGTATGCTCCAATTATGTCCTGGTGGCTGCTGTGGTATAGCAGTGTTTGAATGAAAGTATTGATCGCTACGAGTCCAGCCTTGATGCTGTCTTGGCTCGTAGTTATTATTATTTCTATTTCTGTTTGTGTTTTTGTTGTTACATTTGTATCCGTTGTTACCGTTGTTGTTGTTGTTATTACCGCGGTGCCTTTTGTATGGATTGCCGCTTGAAGTGTTATTACTGTTGTAACTGTTGTTTGTATTGGAATACGCGTGTTGATTCTGATTTCCGTATTGAGACGGCATGTGAGTTTGATGTTTTTGCTGTACCGCGTATCCAACTGTGGGCGCGCCAGAATTGAGTTGGCAAGCCTGTATGTTTTGCATACCACTAATATAAACATTGTGGCTGCTGTTTTGCCGCGCGAAGCGCTGATCTTCTAGTAACATGTCAACCAAATCTAAAGCCGTTGAAAAATAATCTGGATCGTCATCCGGAATATGTAAGAGTTTTTCTTTAATGTTGAAAGGCAATTTGGCCTTCAACGCACGGAGTATATCACGTGTTGCGACTGGTTCGTCCAAAAAATGTCCCATGTTCAAGTATTTTTCAAAATATTTGCGTAAGTTACCATTTTTGCTGTTAAAAGTTTAAGGTTCTAAGATTTGTCTTCTGAGTCGCTCCTGGGCGGATTGCGACCAGAATGTGTTGAGAAAGGCACGCTCAAACTCACTGTACGTGGTACATACGTCAGCTTGACTGTATGCCCAGACAGCTGCATCGCCTTGAATGTAACCGACAATATATGAAATCTTTTTCCGGTCACTCCAAGTGCGTGGAAATGCGTTACTAAAAGATTTAAGAAAAATCACCGAATGAATGGTTCGTTTTTCTGGGATAAAAGTCTGAAATTGCCTGTGTTTTATTAAGCTTTCTTCTTCCTTTGCATTAAGATATGGATTTGTTCCACTGTAATTACTGTAATGTTCAGATGGCGAGTAATTACGATAATGTTGCTGTGGTTTACCATGATAATAGCTTGTGTTTGTGTTTGCACGTCGTGGTATGTGTTGTAGTCGTGGTGTGTTTTGTTCTTGTGCGTTTGTCGTGTGCGGTATGTGTGCGTCATACTCTAATGTATATTGGTTTCTGAACTGTACATTTTGACTGATATTTTCGTTACATTCAGATTGTGGTTGATCGGTGAATTGTCTCATGGGTGCAGTGACGGATTGTACTGCGTCACTATTGAGCTGTTTGTTATTAGTGATGTATTCCGCTACGGAGTCGTGCACAATTGTTGGTAAATTTTCACGTACGCATCTATCAAAATGTTTGTCTTTGCTCTCTACCCAATCATGAAATTCTTTATTAATATTTTGAAAATGAGCTGTGGCATCAGATTGTAATCTGTTAGTCAGTTGTTGTTCAACATCGCCAAATTTATTCCGCACGTCAGTATTTCGTTTTTCAAGGTTGTCACGTACTGAAGGATATGATTGAATTTGTTCAGTAAGAGCTTCACACGTGACATTAAGGTTTTTTACTTGTGTCTGTAAAAGTGCCACGTCATTTGTAGTCTTTTCTTGTCTCGTATTAAGCTTGGAAAATTTCGTACTGAGTTCAGTCATCTGTTTGGTGAGTGTGGCGTCTATAAGTTCCACACGTTTACATAAAGTGTCATTACATGCCTTCATTGCTATGAGGTCAGATTTAATTTCGTCATTTTGTGTCTTTAACTGTTCATTTTGTGTCTTTAAGGTTGTCTGGTTTTCCGCGTTCTGCATCCTTAAGGTTGCCATATTTTCTGCGTTTTGTTTCATTAGCATTTGTAACATGTTGACAATGTTTACTGTTTGCAAGGTCACTGCCCCCGCCGCGTCATTAGACGTGACGTCATGTATTAACATGGGCTCTGACTGAGACTTTGAAATTTTTGTGGTGGACGGCCTATTGTCAAAATTTCCTTTAACACTTGCGTCAATATTTGATGAATCGTCACTACCGGTTGCTGTCGTAAAGTCATTTTCTAACATTTGTCTCTCGTCCGAGTCGGATGGTGTCTGAACAGTATGTCTTTGCTGTTCCATCTTTGTGTATTGTTTTCTAGTTATGACCATGCCACACGTACGGTATGCTTCAAGAAAATGAAGTTTGACACTAGTTTTAAAGTAAAATGCAGTTGAACATGAATCGCTCGTAGCAACAATGGCTGTTTGTTAATTTAAAAATGTAAACTGCATATCGGATTATTCATAATGGCTGCTGGCCATGTTACAACGTATCGTACAGAAGTCGGCCATATTGTACACTCGTGTATTGGTATTGTTGCAGAAGTTATTGTTTAAGGAAAAGCACTGAGAATGAAATTAATCACTGAAAATTGCTACGCGCGAAAGAAATACTACAGAATCTACTGAAGAGCTAATACACTGAATTATGCGCCTGGTCAAGCCTGCCAATGCAAAGATGCTGCGTCTTACCTTATTTTGCTGGAAGCTTCATTGCGTCTTCCCGCAAAAATTTAGAATAGGAAAATATCTTCAGATTTTTGTTATTTCTCATACATTCACGTCCAGGTCCAGAAAGTTGATTTTTCACATGAAACAAAGAGAACAATGTAACAAATGACAAAATAACATGTCCGACACGCAGTCGCCAATATAAAATAAATAATATAAAATAAAAATAAAATAAAATATTGATTATTAATTATGTATTATAGTGATTGGTTGTAATTAATATTTGCTTATCTGGAACGTGGACGTTTAATAATTTGGTATCAGACGCTTGACAATGGCTTTTTCGTAAATGCAATGTTATTCGTAGTTGACCGTGAAATGTGATTCAAATAATCGGACTTCGTATTTAAATCGTTTCCAAAGACTGCTGCGGTAGGTGCGGACTCAAAATCTAAATCTCAATATTAGATTAATTTTCCAGCCATGTCAATACGTCGTGACTGTCTACTAAACATAAAAGGGTTTACACAGTTAGTTAAATCAGATATATTCAACGAATAAGCCTACAGTTAAATAATTCTACTTACTTTCATAAATATAAATTCTTTACAGAATCGAGTGCCTAGTAAGATTGCATATCGCAGTGTTCTTATATAACTTCAAATATGACGGTGTGCCAGTTAATAAAATATACGTGCTTCCCGCACCAGTTGTTCTGCAAGCCTCTCCCTTCCTAATCAAACATAAGAGTGTCCTAATTGTATTCTGTTTTATCAGCGACATAGCGCTGCAGTTCTGTGCCATAGGCTTTATTTATTTGTCAGAGATTAATTATTTAATTAAGATTTCGCGTTTCCGAGGAAACTCACGCACGGCATGCAAATGTGCCTTTATAACGATTACGGTTTATCGTATCGCGACATTGTTGCTCGCGTTGGTCGAGATCCAATGACTGTTAGCAGAATATGGAATCGGTGGGTTCAGGAGGGTAATACCGAACGCCGTGCAGGATCCCAATGGCCTCGTATCACTAGCAATCGAGATGACAGGCATCTTATCCGCATGGCTGTAACGGATCGTGCAGCCACGTCTCGATCCCTGAGTCAAGAGATGGGGACGTTTGCAAGACAACAACCATGTGCACGAACAGCTGGACGACGTTTGCAGCAGCATGGACTGTCAGCTCGGAGTCCATGGCTGCGGTTACCCTTGACGCTGCATCACAGACAGGAGGGCCTGCGATGGTGCACCCAACGACGAACCTGGGTGCACGAATGGCAAAACGCCATTTTTTCGGATGAATCCAGGTTCTGTTTACAGCATCATGATGGTCGCATCCGTGTTCGGCGACATCGCGGTGAATGCACATTGGAAGCGTGTATTCTTCATTGCCATACTTACGTATCACCCGGCGTGATGGTATGGGGTGCCGTAGGTTACACGTCTCGGTCACCTCTTGTTCGCATTGGCGGCACTTTGAACAGTGGACGTTACATTTCAAATGTGTTATGGCCCGTGGCTCTACCCTTCATTCGATCCCGGCGAAATCCTACATTTTAGCAGGATAACGCACAACCGCATGCTGCAGGTCCTGTACGGGCCTTTCTGGATACAGAAAATGTTCGACTGCTGCCCCGGCCAGCACATTCTCCAGATCTCTAACCAACTGAAAACGCCTTGTAAATGGTGGCCGAGCAACTGGCTCGTCACAATACGTCAGTCACTACTCTTGATGAACTGTGGTATCGTGTAGAAGCTGCATGGGCAGCTGTACCTGTACACGCGATCCAAGCTCTATTTGACTCAATGCCCAGGCGTATCAAGGCCGCTATTACGGCCAGAGGTGGTTGTTCTGGGTTCCAATTTCTCAGGATCTATGCACCCAAATTGCGTGAAAATGTAATCACATGTCAGTTCTAGGATAATATGTTTGGCCAATGAATACCCGCTTATGATCTGCTTTTCTTCTTGGTGTAACAATTTTAATGACCAGTAGTGTAAGAAGCACACTGTTTCATTTTCCTCCTTATGTAACTGAAAGGCATCATATGATACATTTTGAGCCAAGTAGGGGACTGGTCCACTACCTTACCGGACATGTGTCATATCCTACATATATTAATAGAATTGGTAAAAGGGTAACGACCAGCCGTGAATGTCGAGAAATTAGCACACCAGTTAACGCCCTGTGGGAATGTGCCCTAATTGAAGACGTGGGTAGGAGCGTTTGGCAGGCTTCAAAAGGTAAAAGTTTTGTGATATAATTTGAGTAAAAGAGGACTTGGATAACCAAATTATGTAGGTATGATATCTAAAATAATGGAAGGCATAACTGCAACTAACAGACACCACAGCAGAGACGAGTAAGCGCTGTATACGATCCCACGGAATGTGAACGAAACCGGATAGTTCTATGATACGTGGTCATGCAACACAATGAGTGAAAAGAGGGGATCACAAGCATACCAGAGAAGAATAGCTCTGAGCACTACCGGACTTAACATCTGAGGTCATCAGTCCCCTAGCACTACTTAAACCAAATTAACCTAGGGACACCACACACATCCATGCCCGAGGCAGGATTCGAACTTGCGACCGTAGCGGTCGCGCGGTTCCAGACTGAAGCGCCTAGAACCACTCGGCCACAGCCGTCGGCATTGAGAAGAATCATCGAAGTATAAGTGACACGCTCTGACCTGTCGCCGTGCTATTTGGTGGCAGCATTTTGTTGCTGATCCCGACGAGGAAGCCGATCTCGTACGAAACGTCGATAGAAACTAGATTCATTTCAATGGTACTGAATTGTATGTATGTTTGTGTGTATGTATAGATGTGTGACCATCTTATGTACAGTTTATGGTCAGGACAAGGGGCCACGCGCAGGAACAAGGCTCCCCTTCCACTTGATTTTGTCTTGTGCCCTCTGTCGCCAATCTCTCTCTATAACTATCTGCAGGAAGTCCTCGTGGATTCCATCTGTCAACCTTTCCTTTGGTGTTTGGAGTCCTTATCTTCCGTAAGGAGTAAAATCCGTGGATTTTAAATACCATCGGTGTTTACCCATCCGAGTGACATGCTCTGCACATACTAGCCACTTACTTCACATCAGACCTACAATTTTTGGTCTACTGTAAATTTCATCATGCGAGATGCTTCATTCTTTAGGGATCTCGGCTTCAGCGCACTATAGATCTTCCATAAGTCTTTGCGCTTGAAAACGAGATGCTTTTCCTTTTTTTCTTTTTTTTTTTTTTCATCCCGATTTTCGCAGCCATACAACAACATGGGTAGGATCAGTGTCTTCTACAGCTGGAATTTGAAGTTCTTTGAGAGACTGAGCGATCTGAAAACCTCGCTCAGACTGATGTATGACCAGTTTGCAGCTTCGACCCTCCCTGTGATATCTGCCCTACATTATGCGTCCTCTCTAACAATTAGCCTACCCTCAGACATTGAAAATTATGAAATTCTGTATGATCGGGTTCCGAATACCAGAGTCTGCAGTGGATCTTTCGTATAGGCATTAGTTCTGCATATCATCAGATAGGTGATAGATCCAAAAGATTCTGATCGCTGCCGCCTCCCGGCTGCCGCACATCTCAGTTTTCCTTAGGTGTGTTCAACAGGGCCACATCATCGGGATATGTCAGATATGTGGAAGTTCTTACGGGAAGTTATGGATATCCATGGATATCCATCTTATTGCGTGTACGCGTCTCTACTTCATCTGATGAAATACGTGAGAAAAAGTACCACCACAGCTGCTTCTTGAGAATGTCTTTATTCTATCACACGATTAGTTTTGGCGGCACATGTTCAGGCCCCACCACTTCCAAAAGGGTATTTGATTTCCTTGGCACCAGCATACGTCTATACTCGACACCGTGTTGTCTAAAGTGCAATCCATGTTATTGCGTTGGAGATGAAATGGCCCGCCTTGGTCTTCAGGGATGAAAGCAGATTCTGCCTACAAGCAACTGGTGGTCGCTTGCGCGTTCAACGTAGATCTGGACGGCGCTATATCGTAGAGTGCTATCGTCCAAGAAACACTGGTTCCGCCCCAGGCCTTGCTCGGTACGTGCAAAATGTTGTCAGACTCGTTATTTTGCTTCCTTGCGACAGGAAGGTGATGTGTTGTCCCACCAGAATGAAGCTCACACCAACACTGCCCTTGAAACTCAACGTGTTCTACAAGACTTGCAGCAGCTTCTCACGTCAGCACGATCTCGGACTTGTCTCCAGTCGAGAACGTGTTGGATATGACGGGCTGAAAAGTGAATCGTGCCACTCGTCGACCTACAACGTTTAGAGAACTACGCTAACAGGTCAGGCAGGCGAGGCATAACATATCCCGGGACATCCTCTGTAAAAACGACTCGATGGCAGAATCAGCACCTGCGTTGCCACCCGTGGAGGCTACGTCATGTACTATTAGCGGTGTTTCAGGATGGATCGATACCTTGTGGCCGAGGGGTCTAAGGCGCTGCAGTCATGGACTGTGCGGCTGCTCCCGGCGGAGGTTCGAGTTCACCCTCGGGCATGGGTGTGTGCGTTTGTCCTTAGGATAATTTAGCTTAAGTAGTGTGTAAGCTTAGGGACTGATGACCTTAGCAGTTGAGTCCGATAAGATTTCACACACATTTGAACATTTTTGATGCCTTGTGCCTCTGAACCGCTTGTGCTGTTGATCTGTAAACGTAAACTATTCATGTACTCAATACACTAAGTTGGAACAATAAATCTTGAGGGAATTGGAAAAGCAAGTTATAACCTTTTTCCAGCATTGCATATTGTGCCGTAGTTGCCGTCGGTGCAGTAACAGCTCAGCGTAGCGGCGTTGTGCCGCTCTTCCATTCCACACACGTGGTACTTGTTGCCCAATTCTTCAACAATAAACTTATATGTAGTATTGTTGTGTATCACTGTTAATGCATAACAAATACTGCCAGACAACAAAACTCTAGATAGAAGAGACCAGTACTCAATGCGATACTGACGGAAACAGCGTAAGGAGGTTATTACCGTCGTGAACACCAGGTACCATGAGCGAATGGAACATGGTACGCAGAGCATACTGTCGAGAATTGCACTGTCGTGCACTAGTTTCAGTGCATTACAAATACAAAGGTAATTAAGACAAGAAACCAAACGAAATTCAATTACTCTGTAACCGCCGTCCGAGACAGTGGGTACCTTACACATAAATATTCAGCAGTTACGCCTGAACAGCTTGAGAAAATTTTTAGGTTTAGTTCTACTTCACATTTATACATGGCGGTAATTAAAAAAGGTATTCTGGAGTAGTATCAGAATTCATGGTGAGAGGACACCAATCATGAGATTCGCTGAAAACACAGCTTTACTTAGCGAATTGCAGAGCTTATTGAATGAAATGAGCAATCTGACGAAAATGGACTGAGAGCAGTCTGAAGAAAGACGTAAGTAGCGAGGAAAAGCAGAAATGAGATCAGCGATAAACTTAACATTAGAACTGGAGACCACAGAGTATAGGAAGTGAAGGATATTGCTACCTTGGACGCAAAATTACGCATGAGAGAAGATACAATAAATAGACCAGCAAAGGACACAAAGGCATTCATCCCAGAATGAAGTTGCTAGTGTCAAACATAAGACTTAATTTGAGAAGGAAAGTTTTTTCAGTTTATTGAATAGTTTGTACGTGTGTCATAAACTGTGGAATAAGCAGGGAAGAACACAGTATGAGCATTTAGAATAAAGTGAATGAATAAGATAATAAATGAGCATTTTCTCCGCGCTGCCGTTGAAGAGAGGAACCTTTGGAAAGCAGTGACAGTAAGAAGTGACAGTACGATATAAGTATTAAGTCCTGAAGGAATTGTACTTTAGGGAGCCGTAGAGGGAAAAATAAACTGCAGTGGGAGACGGGATTGGAATATATTCAACGAATCACAGATGTTGTTGTGTGCAATTCTTACTCTGAGACAAAGAGGTAGGCACAAAGGAGGATTTCATTGCGGGCCGCGTCAAACCGTTCAGAAAGCTATGAGGCAATAAAATGAAAACAGTGGCAAAGTGGAGCATGTGACCGAGAAATACGTCTAGTAGTTAGCCGGAGTTCCTCCACCGCACGTTGTGAGAGAAGATGCTCTCATCTGTTTCACTAAAAATATTTAATACAACGAAAAACCAGTCGAAAGTTCCTAATTTAAGTTTTTTTGTTCACTTGATGACCAGTATCTGGCCGAGACCAATTTTCAAATCTTCGCAAAATAGCCCAAATTATATTTCCGAAGATGTGAAAACCATGACAAAAATGTGCAAAAATGGTTCAAATGCCTTAGAGCACTATCAGACTTAACATCTGTGGTCATCAGTCCCCTAGAACTTAGAACTACTTAAACCTAACTAACCTAAGGACAGCACACACATCCATGCCCGAGGCAGGATTCGAACCTGCAACCTAGAACCACACGGCTACACCGGCCGGCAAAATGTGCAACGAACAGTTACAGATAACAGTACAGATAACATCTGGATGTGCTACAAGTGTTCGCTGCATATTTTGGCATGCTTTTCACATCTTCGGAAATACCATTCATGGCTATCTTACGACAATTAGAAAATGAGTCTCGGCCAGATACTGCCTGTCAAGTGAATAAAAGAAAGCACAATTTGCAACTTCGATCTGGTTTTTCGCTGTACAGATTAACATAAGTTTCTGACCCACCTGCACTCCAGCGTGCTGGAAACTCGTAAAAATTATTTAACGTTTGCTGACGACGTGGGGGGCTGAGGGGGTGGAGAGGGGTGTTGGGGAAGTTCGGACTTTTACTCTACGTTGAAACAAGAATCATCCTCAGGTTCTCGGCTGGAAATATTTTGTCATATCATGTTAGTATCATTGGACTCCAGATGTCAAAGCACGAGAGTTAAGCCTTAAAACTAACTACGTTTGTTAACCGTCACTATGTACAAAGTAAAGTGTGGTTATGGTGCTGTTGTTACGTCTACTCATTGGGAACTGAATGTAGAAAACACAGAAGCTGGTACTGAAGTAGTGTCTTAGCATTACGATGGAGTTTGCTCCTGATCGAATGTATTGTCTTTCTCGCTGACTGCTCTGTTATTCACTCTCAAGCAGTAGGCAGAGGGTTCTGCGAATCAGTTCTATACAATTCACTCTACCGTTCCATTCTTGAACAGCACTTTGGAGAAATGAACACAATCTATATCTGTGCGAGGTTTGAATTTCTTCATTTTATTACGATGGACATTTCTCCCTATATTGGTGGGAGTGAACAAAAAATTATCGCAATCGGACAAGAAAGTGTGTGACTGAAATTACGTGAAAATATCTCGCTGCAACGAAATACGACTTGTTTTTAATTATTGCCGCCCTCAACCACTCTACAACATACGTGACATTATCTCCTCAGTTTGGGGTAGTTGGAAAGTAGCGTCACTGAACTTTTACGGTTACCTCCATTAATCGTATCTGGTAATATCAACAGCAGCAGAAAATGGTATAACAGGTCTAGGATTCATTATGAATAGGAAGGTAGGGCAGAGGGTGTGTTACTGTGAACAGTTCAGTGACCGGGTTGTTCTAATCAGAATCGACAGCAGACCAACACCGACAACGGTAGTTCAGGTATACATGCCGACGTCGCAAGCTGAAGACGAACAGATAGAGACAGGGTATGAGGATATTGAAAGGGTAATTCAGTATGTAAAGGTGGACGAAAATCTAATAGTCATGGGCGACTGGAATACAATTGTAGGGAAGGAGTAGAAGAAAAGGTTACAGGAGAATAAGGGCTTGGGACAAGGAATGAAAGAGGAGAAAGACTAATTGAGTTCTGTAACAAGTTTCAGCTAGTAATAGCGAATACCCTGTTCAAAAATCACAAGAGGAGGAGGTATACTTGGAAAAGGCCGGGAGATACGGGAAGATTTCAATTAGATTACATCATGGTCAGAGATTCCGAAATCAGATACTGGATTGTAAGGCGTACCCAGGAGCAGATATAGACTCAGATCACAATATAGTAGTGATGAAGAGTAGGCTGAAGTTCAAGACATTAGTCACGAAGAATTAATACGCAAAGAAGTGGGATACGGAAGTACTAAGGAATGCCGTTTGAAGTTCTCTAACGCTATAGATGCAGCAATAAGGAATAGCGCAGTAGGCAGTACAGTTGAAGGGGAATGGACATCTCTAAAAGGGCCATCACGGACGTTGGGAAGGAAAACATAGGAACAAAGAAGGTAGCTGCGAAGATACCATGGGTAACAGAAGAAATAATTCAGTCGATTGAAGAAAGGAGGAATTACAAAGATGTTCCGGGAAAATCAGGAATACAGAAATACAAGTCGCTGAGGATTGAAATAAATAGGAAGTGCATGGAAGCTAAGACGAAATGGCTGCAGGAAAAATGTGAAGACATCGAAAAAGATATGACTGTCGGAAGGACAGACTCAGCATACAGGAAAGTCAAAACAACCTTTGGTGACATTGAAAGCAACGGTGGTAATATTAAGAGTGCAACGGGAATTCCACTGTTAAATGTAGAGGAGAGAGCAGATAGGTGGAAAGAATACATTGGAAGCCTCTATGAGGGTGAAGATTTGTCTGATGTGATAGAAGAAGAAACAGGAGTCGACTGAGAAGAGATAGGGGATCCAGTAATTGAATCGGAATTTAAAAGAGCTTTGGAGGACTTACGTTCAAATAAGGCAGAAGGGATAGATAACATTCCATCAGAATTTCTAAAATCATTGGGGGAAGTGGCAACAAAACGACTATTCACGTGGGTGTGTAGAATATATGAATCTGGCGATATACCATCTGACTTTCGGAAAAGCATCATCCACACAATTCCGAAGACGGCAAGAGCTGACAAGTGCGAGAATTATCGCACAATCAGCTTAACAGCTCATGCATCGAAGCTGCTTACAAGAATAATATACAGAAGAATGTAATAGAAAACTGAGAATGCGCTAGGTGACGATCACTTTGGCTTTAGGATAAGTAAAAAGACGAGAGGGGCAATTCTGACGTTATGGCTAATAATGGAAGCAAGGCTAAAGGAAAATCAAGACACTTTCATAGGATTTGTCGTCCTGGGAATAGCGTTCTACAATATAAAATGGTGCAAGCTGTTCGAGATTCTGAAAAAAGTAGGGTTAAGCTATAGGGAGAGACGGGTCATATTCAATATGTACAACAACCAAGAGGGAATAATAAGAGTGGACGAACAAGAACGAAGTGCTCGTATTAAGAAGGGTGTAAGACAAGGCTGTAGCCTTTCGCCCCTACTCTTCAATCTGTACATCGAGGGAGCAATGATGGAAATAAAAGAAAGGTTCAGGAGTGGAATTATAATACAAGGGGAAAGGATATCAATGATACGATTCGCTGATGACATTGCTATCCTGAGTGAAAGTGAAGAAGAATTAAATGATCTGCTGAACGGAATGAACAGTCTAATGACTACATAGTATGGTTTGAGAGTAAATCGGAGAAAGACGAAGGTAATGAGAAGTAGTAGAAATGAGAACAGCGAGAAACTTAACATCAGGATTGATGGTCACGAAGTCAATGAAGTTAAGGAATTCTGCTACCTAGGCAGTAAAATAACCAATGACGGACGGAGCAAGGAGGACATCAAAAGCAGACTCGCTATGGCAAAAAATGCATCTCTGACCAAGAGAAGTCTACTAAAATAAATACCGGCCTTAATTTGAGGATGAAATTTCTGAGGATGTACGTCTGGAGTACAGCATTGTATGTTAGTGAAATATGGACTGTGGGAAAACCGGAACAGAAGAGAATCGAAGCATTTGAGATGTGGTGCTACAGATGAATGTTGAAAATTAGGTGGACTCATAAGTTAAGGAATGAGGAGGTTCTACGCAGAATCGTAGAGGAAGGGAATATGTGGAAAACACTGATAAGGAGATGGGACAGGATGATAGTACATCTGCTAAAACATGAGGGAATGACTTCCATGGTACTAGAGGGAGCTGTAGAAGGCAAAAACTGTAGAGGGAGACAGAGATTGGAATACATGAAGGAAATAATTGAGGACGTAGGTTGCAAGTGCTTCTCTGAGAAGAAGAGGTTAGCACAGGAAAGGAATTCGTGGCGGGCCGCATCAAACCAGTCAGTAGACTGACGAAAAAAAAAAAAAAAATTTCGCGCAGCATAATTCCAGAGGAGGACGGAGAAGCGAAGTGTAAGCAGTGTAGTAGAAATGTGGCATAGAATATTAATATTCTGTGCATTACAGCTGTTCGAATGTGAAGCTTAACGGCAATAAATCGAGATATTAGTCTAGTCTTTCCCCCGGCGGTGATTTTAAAATCCTAATAAAATCAGAAAACGTGAGAGAATTTTAGGAATTTTTTCTGACGTTGGCACACAGCACATTATGGGCGCATCGTAGAAGAAATTTCTTTGTCCTTATATTCTTCATGGTTCCATTCATAAATGATATATTATCGGTTTCAAAGCCGCGTCATTTCGACTAAAATCATACAACTCTCTCCGTCAGTGTCATGAGTAATTATTGTAACTACTGGCGCGGCATATCTGTTGTATAAACTATGCAACAGCGTCCTCGGGCTTTCGACAGCTGCCTGCTAAAACGCCTGGCTAAATCCACAGGACAGAACAGATAGTTGGAATTGTGGAAACGGGTCAAAAATGAGCGACTGTCAGTTACACTCGAACACATATAGCTTTATTTAATTTCCCAAACATTACAGCCCAAATTTCTGAGCTTAACTATCGACTGAATATGTCACACATTCTTATATCTTAAGGGCACAACCTCTTTAATTTTGAAAATGGCTAAAGGCCTACGATTTAAAACACAACGACAATAAATTTTCAAAAGGCAGAAAGCGCAAGATTTTATGCTTAAATAATATTTCAGATGAGACTGAAGGCCCAAACAATCTAAAACTTGACAAGTAACAAATTTTCATTATTTATACGGCTAAAAGCCGATGTTTTAAAAACACAACTACAATAAATTTTCAAATGCTGAAGGCCCAAAGTATTATCCTTAAATAATTTTAAAAAAGGAGGCTGAAGGCCCAAACAATGCAAGACAAGACAAGCAAGTAATTTTCAGCTTTAAAACGGCTGATGGCCCATTACTTGAAGCCCTACTAAGTGCATAAAAATTCAAACAATCGGTTATGAGCCATTAAAATACATAATCAGACACCAATAAGAAATGGCAATACAGCCAGTTACGCTCAGAAGTTTCCGGGGGTCGGTCTGCACTTAAAATGTTAACGTTCGCTTAGGGGAGACAGGTAGTCAGCCCAACTATATCCGATCCGCAGGCAACCCAAGCAAGAGACAGTCAACGGACCTACCGACAAGACGAATTGCTTTCCACCCGACCAGTAGACAAGCAACTCCAAAGCCAAAACGCAAAAGGCGTAGCCGCCCACAACCAAGTATGCAGAAGCTGTCAAACCACAAACACGTGTTCGACAGCGACAACACGGGGAGGAAAGGACACTGCCTGAATTTTACGTCAGCAACCTGGGCAGGTAACCGGAAAGTTAATGGCCACAAAGCAGAAAATTCCGCTGGTGCACTAGGATTTCAAATAACTAAAATACAGCTAAAATACACCGGACGGTGGCCAAACTTTCGCCAATTCAAGCACTTGCTGCTGCTCACGGGAATACCCCAACAGCCAACCATGAAAACCAACGGCACAATGTAAGCAGACTGGCTTCGGTAATTAAATCACCACTCAACTTTGATGTCCTGGGTCGGTGAGCCATGAACCTCGTAGCAATCGTAACAGCACCCACACAGTTCGACACTGTGTAGAGACCGCCAGCGGGCCTGACCCACTGCGCCCCGCGGAGATTTCGTCGCTGGTCCACGCCAATCGTCGACTGCTCGCACACAGCACGGAGACAACACTAAAATAACTAAACGGTCGACATCATAAGCTACACACAGTTTCACAAACACTAAAACGAATAACGCAACCAATGCTAAAAGCAGTGACCGAGCAATGACACGGCCGAACCACGAGTTGAGACACACACCGCCAACCTATAAGCGATCGGCGAGCAAATACACGTCGTCCGGTATGACGAAGAACCAACGATCAACCAAGACCGTCCCCAGTTCAAGTCATGTATGTCGGCAACGGTCGGGCGAGTCATGGCTATCTAAGCCTCACCACTGTTCCAACCCGACCGACTTCCGCCGCGTCACAAATCTACGACAGCCAGGTCCGAACTGCCCTGCTAGCACCTCCCAACTCACTCGCGCATCCGAACTAACTCCGAACACACGACAACCGGGAAGTAATAGCAGTCAGCAAAGATAATACGCGAGGACTTATATCGATAAGCGCCGCTGCTGCCGCTCACGGGCAGGCAAGGCGGCAACGCAGTGACATCAGTATTGAAATTAACGTAACGAGTTGATAGAACAGTGAAAACAGGACGTCAAATTAGTTATGGTACGAACACCAGCCACGAACGGCTCACCTACGTAAACGTCATCAGGAGAAAATATGTTTACTGCCCGCACGGTGTGCCGCTTATACTGGTTATGTAACTGTTTCATGAAGTTATCAGATGAGGGCTAGAGGTACGAATTCGAAGGAAGGCGAATTGGACAGCGTTAAACACTACAAATAAGTCTCTGCTTCTACTTAGGCTCTTACTCCCGCACCATGCCTTAGAAACTATGAATAATATTGTATGAATGTGCTTCACGCTAGACCCTTGCCTTTACACTTGTTTTTTTTTTTTTGGTCTTTTCTGCAGTCAATGTTCAACCAGGGCAGAAATTCGTATAAATGGCAACAATCTGAAAAGAGATTAGGGTTACACACTTACAGAGGAATGGGGGACGGCTTCAGACATCAAGTGGAACTAGACAGTGTTGCTTGGCGCTTAAAGAAGGCTTCATGCTCTTTCGCCAGCCGACGTCACTCGGCCCTGTGGTGGACCGGAGATGGCCAAAGCTCTCCATCTCGGCTCGTAGTTCGCCCTCCTCTGTAAGGTTGCATACACTGCTGCGTTGTCCACGTAAGCTGAACATTGTATCGACATTCCTCTCTTTGGGCGTTAATCCGTATTATTTAGTATTTTATTATTTGTTTCCTTTATATTTCAGTTTACTAATTACTGCAAATTCTTCACCTGAATTCTTGATCTTAAAATGAATGTTCAGTACAATGGTATACAAATTTCTGTAGCTATTAGAAAATACAACTTATGTTAGATTCCAGATGGCATGTGTCGAAATTGCAAGCAGTAATAGACAAATGTACCTGTCATAAAATTTCCTCTTCTTCATAGAAATCCAGTTGCCTTATATATCCTGTCCAGCAGCTCCGCCTACACCATCACTTCCTATTGAGTTGTCAGTAGCGTTTGCAATCTACGTTCCCAGTTATATGCCAGTATGTATTCCAATCTCTGGCTTCTCTTATAATTTTTACTCTCTACAGTTGTCTGTAATGCTGTGGGTGTTATTCCCTCATGTCTTAATACAAGTCCTATCATACTCTTCCTGCTTCTTGTTAGAGCTTCTCATATGTTCCTTCCCTCGTCGGTTCAATGGAGTACCGCCTCCTTCCTTGCCTTACCAGTCCACATAATTTTCAACATCACATCTCAAATACTTCGGCTGTCGCCTGTTGTAGTTTCCCCACCTTCCGTGTATCTCAACCAAATGGCTCTGATCACTGTGGGACTTAACATCTGAGGTCATCAGTCCCCAAGACTTAGAACTACTTAAACCTAACTAACCTAAGGACATCACAGACATCCATGCCCGAGGCAGGATTCGAACCTGCGACCGTAGCAGCAGCCCGGTTCCGGACTGAAGCGCCTAGAACCACTCGCCCAGAAAGGCCTGCGTATCTCCACCATACAATGCTGCTCTCTAAACGTGCATTCTCAGAAATTTCTTCCTCAGATTAAGACGTATTTTTCATACTAATTCTGTCTAAAGATAAACTGAACTCTCTTACTTTTCATGGCTCAGAAACCTGTAAAGAAGTTAATCACTCTTCTTTTTCAGTTGCCTAGTTGGGAGGTGACATTTACAATTCTTCAACAGTGACCAAGAGTAATCACAAGAGAACGCAAACACAGGCTTCTAGTTTACAAAGCTTTATTACACACATCCCCAAAACAGTTTTACAAAATCTTCTACAAAATCGGCAATCCAATAGCAATCAATAACAAAGATAATTGAAGCCTTTGTACATTTTTTACTTGAGTACGTAGAATGAAACCAGTTAAGTAAAGATCGTTTTTAATTCAACAAATTAACGGATCTCAGTGGATATGAATGGCAATCGTAATTTCCCACAAAGCTAACAGGAATCTACCGGGACAAAATCCCCACAGGTGCGCTAAGCAACAGTATGGAAAATTTAATAACAACTTGTTAAAGAGAAATTTCAGCAATGGGAAGCTTAGTCCATTAAACAAATCAACGAAATTCGACTAATAATATAATGACTATCCCGCAGAACTCGCTCATGGAATTCCTTCCAAGTATACCACCAAATATGAGAAAAACAGTTATTTTAATAGTCACTTTAAATTCCATGCAACAGCGGGCACATCCCGACGTATGACCCACACAAATGCAAGAGAAACCAATTACTAGGAATAGGGGACGCACCTTGGAGTAACTCGAACGTCCTAACGAGGAAAATCCCCAAATAATAGCGACAGAGAAATACTCGACTTCTGTTAACTACTGGGGCGAGCAGCGACATCGACAAAATACAGCCAAGTAGCGTGGAGCGCCACCAAAACGTAGCTGGCTGAACTAACGGCGTTTCAACGCATTTCGCCCAAGGCGCCACCCCCTGTATCGGTCAATCCGGAACTGGCTGTGCCCGCCGCTGGCGGTACACTGGAACATTTTTGAAATAAAAGAAGGACAGACAACCAAACCAAAAGAGGCAACACAACAGACTCTAATTTCAAGGTTATGCCCCCTTTAGATTTGACACCCTTATCAGAAAGGTAACCTCAAATAAATGACACAGAAAATTGTTCGCTTCTTACAGTTCATAATTCAAAATTTCCCAAACCAAGAATATGAAAACCATAATTCAAGACAAGAAGGTCACGGTCCCTTCAAACGGGGACCCCACGTTACTCAAGTACATTAGAAACCCACTGTCTTAATACAAAACATGGCGTGTGCACTGTGCTACGCAGGTTTCATACTAGTCATGCTTAGTACTCTCTCGTCACTGGACAGTGTTTTATACTCTGAACAGCACTATTCATATATATATATATATATATATATATATATATATATATATATATATATGTGTGTGTGTGTGTATATATATTGTGTTACAAAAATGTACGGCCAAACTTTCAGGAAACATTCCTCACACACAAAGACATGTGTCCGGAAACGCTTACGTTCCATGTTAGAGCTCATTTTATTACTTCTCTTCAAATCACATTAATCATGGAATGGAAACACACAGCAACAGGTCGTACCAGCGTGACTTCAAACACTTTGTTACAGGAAATGTTCAAAATGTCCTCCGTTAGCGAGGATACTTGCATCCACCCTCCGTCGCATGGAATCCCTGATGCGCTGATGTAGCCCTGGAGAACGGCGTGTTGTATCACAGCCGTCCACAATACGAGCACGAAGAGTCTCTACATTTGGTACCGTGGTTGCGTAGACAAGAGCTTTCAAATGCCCCCATAAACGAAAGTCAAGAGGGTTGAGGTCAGGAGAGCGTGGAGGCCATGGAATAGGCCCGCCGCTATCAATCCATCGGTCACCGAATCTGTTTTTGAGAAGTGTACGAACACTTCGATTGAAATGTGCAGGAGCTCCATCGTGCGTGAACCACACGTTGTGTAGTACTTGTAAAGGCACATGTTCTAGCAGCATAGGTAGAGTATCCCGTATGAAATCATCATAACGTGCTCCAGTGAGCGTAGGTGGAAGAACATGGGGCCCAATCAAGACATCATCAACAATACCTGCCCAAACGTTCACAGAAAATCTGTGATGATGACGTGATTGCACAACAGCGTGCGGATTCTCGTCAGCCCACACATGTTGATTGTGAAAATTTACAATTTGATCGCGTTGGAACGAAGCCTCATCCGTAAAGAGAACACTTGCACTGAAATGAGGAGTTGACGCATTGTTGGATGAAACATTCGCAGAAGTGTACCCTTGGAGGCCAATCAGCTGCTGATAGTGCCTGCACACGCTGTACATGGTACGGAAACAACTGGTTCTCCCTCAGCACTCCCCATACAGTGACGTGGTGAACGTTACCTTGTACAGCAGCAACTTCTCTGATGCTGACATTAGGGTTATCGTCAACTGCACGATGAATTGCCTCGTCCATTGCAGGTGTCCTCGTCGTTCTAGGTCTTCCCCACTCACGAGTCATGGGTTGGAATGTTCCATGCTCCCTAAGACGCCGATCAATTGCTTCGAACGTCTGTCGGGACACCTTCGTTCTGGAAATATGTCTCGATACAAACGTACCGCGCCACGGCTATTGCCCCGTGCTAATCCATACATCAAATGGGCATCTGCCAACTCCGCATTTGTAAACATTGCACTGACTGCAAAACCACGTTCGTGATGACCACTAACCTGTTGATGTTACGTACTGATGTGCTTGATGCTAGTACTGTAAAGCAATGAGTCGCATGTCAACACAAGCACCGAAGTCAACATTAACTTCCTTCAATTGGGCCAACTGGCGGTGAATCGAGGAAGTACAGTACATACTGACGAAACTAAAATGAGCTCTAACATGGAAATTAAGCGTTTCCGGACACATATGCACATAACATCTTTTCCTTATATGTATGTGAGGAATGTTTCCGCAAAGTTTGGCCGTACCTTTTTGTAACACCCTGTATACCGGAACCAAGAGTGAATTCCTTATTTCCGCCGCAACGGGGTAATCACAGCCAAACCCTGTTTCCGGCTGTGAACACAAATTACTATCTGATTGAACAACAATGTCACTTAAAAAAAAAAAAAAAAAAAACGGGTGCTCACCGTTAGTAGTAGCATACGACGAGACTCCACGTAGCTGGTACATTCGGGGGCCTTCACCACTAGTCCAGCGCCGACACACTTCTGAAGTCACAACACGGCGCCGGGAGCGGCCAAAACACAATCTACGCCCATAGCACAGGCAAGCACGACCTCTAGTGCCCCGGAGTGGAAAACCAGGACGCATCGCCGGAAGCGCAGCATTTAAATAGCAGCCAGAAAAAGAAAACCAAAGAGAAAACACGCAGGCCAGAACAATCAGGATTGCTGCCCCGACTAGAAAGAGAATCCTTGGTGGCAGCGATTCCCCGACGGCTCATAGTGTCAACAGTGATGTGTACGTGGTACATGTTAAAAGCGATTACTGTGCCACAGATGAGAAACCTGCAACGTGATGTCATCAGTTGGACTGGGCACCATTTCATATCATTTTACTGCATATCAATTTTTCAATAATATGCTATGGGATAGGTAGACTGGAGGAGATAAGTTGGCCTGATGACCGCTACAATCACCTGATCTCGCACCAGTAAGCTTCTACCAATGGGCTTTTGTGAAGTATCAGATGTACCGAAACAAAGTTACAGAGTCACAGTACTTGAAGATACGCTTTCGCTACGTATTTTAACGTGTCGTCTGAATTTTCTGGAGAGGACACGGAGAGAAACTGAGTACTGGATGTTGTCCATGCTGCTAGAGGTGAACACATTGTCCGCTCTGAATGAGGAAACAGTACAGAATTGTTCTTAAGTACCTACAGCGCTATCAAAGGACGACTTACTGTAAACCACAAAACGTAAGGAAATCAAACACGTATCAGTGGATGGATTATCCAGCGATTATAGCTCACATTACAGATGTTCAATAAGGGCACTGTTTGAGAAGCGGCGAACGTCAATACGTGACACTGGTTCGTTGAAGGATCTGCTGATACTGGTGCCGTGGCATATGATGACATCAGACCTTTCAAAAGCTGTACATTTGGTTGCCTATCAGCAGGAGCTAGCTAATACGAAGGGATAATGTGGAAAGCATGGTTTGCCAGCGTGCTTGGACACGCCCGATGCCCTGCAAGTACTCCACAGCGCTTGGAGAAATCGTCATTGCACTGATGTCATTTCTCTGCTAGTTTTGTAGCGTTGGCTTAGGAATGGTCTGAAACCCCAGATGTTCTTACGAGTAACCATGTTATTTTATTTGTGAGTTTTCTTGTCACGTATTGAAATCCAGTTTCTTTTAGGTAGTAAGGTTTTAAAGTTATTAAAAATATGGACGACTTAGTACCAAGCACCCAGGGGTAGAGAGACAAATGAAAGAGCTGAAATCAAGTAAGTCACCAGCTGTTTGCTTATGATGCTGTGGTGTACGGTATGGAGTAAGGAGCCGAAGTTGAGTGACTATAGAAGGATACAAGACGAAATTTCTAGTTAGTGTGATGAATGGCAACTAGATCTACATCTAGAAAAATTTAAGTTAATGCAGGTGAGAAGAAAAACCAAATGTTCGGACACTGCAATAGTGTTGTCCTGTTTGTCGCAGTCACGTTGCAGAAATATTTGTCTGGAACCTATCAGAATGATATGAAATGGCACTACCATGTGAGGTCCTTGGTAGGGATGGCGAATGGTAGACTTCGGTTTATTGGGTGGATTTTAGGAATGTGTGGTTAATCTGCAATCTAGAGCACTAGTGCAACCTATTCTGGAGCACTGTTCGAGTGTTTGGAATTCACACCGGGCCGGATTAGGGGACGTCGAAACAATTCAGAGGCGGGCTGCTAGATTAGTTACCGGCAGATTTGAACAATACGCAAGGGTTACGGAGACGATTCGGGAACTCAAATGGGACGTACCTATCAAGGAAGATTACCGAGAAAATTTAGGGAACCAGCATTTCGAGCTGACTGCAGAACGATTCTACACTGCACTTAAGGACAATGCAGATAAGATAATTGAGTTCTGGGCTCATGCGGAGTCTTGCAGCCAATGGTTTTCCCCTGGCCATATTTGCGAGTGGAACAGGAAAGGAAATAACTATTACTGGTAATGGGTACTCTACACCAAGAACCAGACGGTGCCTTACGGAGTATTTTTCTAGATGTAGATGTAAAGTCTGAAGCCGTGAAGATAATTTATGAACACACTGTATATTGAATTCCGAAATAGCGAAGCCGGCCGGAGTGGCCGAGCGGTTCTAGGCGCTACAGCCTGGAACCGCGCGACCGCTACGGTCTCAGGTTCAAATCCTGCCTCGGGCATGGAGGTGTGTGATGTCCTTAGGTTACTTCGGTTTAAGAAGTTCTTAGTTCTAGGGGACTGATGACCTCAGAAGTTAAGTCCCATAGTGCTCAGAGTCATTTTTGAACCGAAGTAGCGAGTATGCGACTGTAAGTAGAGCGTCGTTGAACGAGGAAGCGCCGTAGCCTTAGAAGCTCGCATACAGGATGGGGGCCGTATTACTGGTGGTGAGTTGATGCTCCGGCAGCCGTTGGCGGACTGTGTGGAGCCGGTTCCTGCATGGCCTCCGGCGTCAGAGTCATGTGGGTGGTTGTCCGCGCGCCGCTGCGTCCGGGAGCGCGGCGACAATAGAGGCCCGGGGGCTGCCGTGCAGAACAAAGGCAGTCGCCGAGGGGACAGGAACACGTGAGGCCGCCCCCGACCCCGCCCCCGCCGTCACGCCCAAGCCGCGTACCTGCTGACGCTGCCGGGCTCCAGGGCTGCCTACCGCTCCTCGACACGTGGGTGCCACTGCGAACCGCTCTATACCTAACCCTTTCGCTGCTACAGATGAGCTGTTTACATTCCGCGCTGAGGCTGCCTGCATTACGGCGCTGTTGCCCGCCCGATGATGGTGGCCGTGCACGGCGTTCCGATCTATGAGAAATAGTTATCATTCGGTTTTTCGAAAACTTCGCACATTATCTTCACTCGGTAGAGAACTTTTGATTATCGATCATATTTACTGCACTGCATTAAATTAAGTAAAATGTGAAATGAAATTTTGTAAAGTTCGCAGAGGTAAACATGCGTTTCGTAAACATTGAATTTATCTCGTACAGTGCAGTGAATTAAATGTAGATAAATTTCCTAAACTATATATAAAATTGGGAGCAGAACGGTGTCTCATCTCGTTTCCGAATTAATGGGTTTTATTTCCGACGGATAGTAGCGGGCGACGTGGCCAATTGCGCTCATTCTGACTAGCCATCAGCAATGAAATACTTTTCACCCGTTTTTAAGTAAACTATTACGTAAAGAATTATATTATCACATATTACTGTCTGATACCTCTGACTCATAAACGAATGAATTTCTTTTCATTATATGGCATAGTTACAATGCTGCATCAAATTAAGTAAAACACTGCGTGAATTTCAAAGATTTTGCAGAGAAAAAAAAGCATTGCATGAACTTCGTGTATAGTTGACTTTAGCGCATACATTGCAAAGAATGAAGTGTAGGTAACAGATCGAAATTTTATTTAAAATTAAGATCGCGAAGTTATCTGATTTCGATCTCGAATCAATGGGTTTTCTATCCGAAGGACAGCACTACGACGCGTCCACTCACGTGCTTGCGCGTTGCGAATCATGTGGCCGTAACATGCGTTACATCACATAAACGAAACCATTGGATAACAGCACGCAATGAGACACATACGTTGCACTATAAATACTCACAGAGGTATGGAAGTAACTCATCAGCGCTAGTGAGAGATTAGTGGCTCAAGTCATATTGAGGTGTCCACATCCCTGTAGGATAATCCAGGCAGTGCACGCCATTTCTCCAGGTGCAGAAGACTCCATATTAGCGCTGAAGTATTGTGATTCAGCAAATATGCCAGTGTCTGTACACGCAAACCTCTGCAAAACAGTTCGCAAAGTCTTCTTTCTCTGAGAAACGTTGAAGACGAAGTATGAATGAAAATAACTAAATGGAACATGTACTCATTATTGTAATGGAGCTGGTCAGTGACCCTGTTTTTAGCACAACTCGAAACGTGTGACAAAAACAGTCGGTATACTCGATACACACATAGAGCACTCAATAGTTATGGACAACCTCGCTAGACAAAAACGTCTCAGAAATCTATATATTTGTTTTGTTTGCCATGTTTAAATATATTTAGGTACATATATACTCAAATGTGTAATAAGAAAACTTGAGTATAAATATACTCTAATGCAGTGGTCGTCAAACATT
Source organism: Schistocerca americana (assembly GCF_021461395.2). NCBI lineage: Eukaryota > Metazoa > Arthropoda > Insecta > Orthoptera > Acrididae > Schistocerca > Schistocerca americana. The sequence continues at coordinate 203,700,331 of NC_060125.1, read as the reverse complement.
TTTGCTCGAGACTCAATGCTGACAATGTGGGGTGGCACCACGGACCTAATCTGATTATTAACTGATAACCTACATAAATATATAATTTAGTATATCCTGAGCTCCAAACACGATAGCTATTGTAAGGGCACAATAAGATGGCTGCCGGCCGGAAAGTACCGATCGTTAATAGTCGTCACCATTTGGAAGTGTTTCGACAACCCCAAAGTCGTCAAACTGTAATTTCCTCATGAAGTGTTGTTCTGTTTGCTGTGTGACTGAATGATTAATTGATTGAAAACAGTAATTGAAATTCAGTTTCCATCATTTCGCTGTAAGCGACTCGATCACAAATGTCTAGTATGTGTTGTAAATTTCAGTTTTTTTCTACTTATTGCTTTGTCTTACCTCAACATCGATTTCATTTCATATTTATTGATAAAAATATGTCCGCATCTGGGATTGACCGTCTCTGTAACATGCATTGACGAATCATGTTTTCTACGTGTACACAATTTATATCATACCAGGTAGTCAGCATGAATCATGCATGCCCATGACTTGCTGGTAGTGGAAGACAAATAAGATATTCCCCCTCTTACATCCTATAATACAGCAGTGGCCGCCCTACATACCGCTTTGCCTGTAAGGTAAGCGACCAAAATTACTTATCTCATGGACGAATTCAACAAAATCAATTAAAATCACGCACGTCTACAAATATTACTGTTTATGTAAGTACTATTGTTTATTATTGAGCCCTTAAGGAGTTCTTAATGTTATTTTACATTTTTGGATTCAGCTGTACTTTATACATTCATGTTATTAAAAAATATCGATGAGAACCGCGGCCCACACGAATACTTGATTCGAGATGCATGACTTTCAGGGGCTGCCATTTAACGACCGCTGTTATAATGTGCACTAAGAAAATACATCAAAATGTGGGAAGCTGTGTTCACATTAATTCTGAAAGAAACGTGTTTCAAATGTATTATTGTTATTGTTTCAATAAATATTACATTGTAATTGGAAGAACTCCAATATAAATACTATAAATTATTAATAACTTATGAATTTTAACTTTAGATGCTAACACTCGATATCTAATTTTAATTTATGTTCATTATGAATGAAATAGAGGTTCGTTGTTCGTTTTGTATTTGAGTTGGTGTTTTGCTGTGAGCTAATACCGGTCAGCAGTCTGTAGTCTCTGGTCTTCTATTGTAATTTTATGGGTTGTGTATATGTGATGATACAATGCGAAGTTTTTTGAGTTGGGAAATTGAGACTAAGCCATATGAAGATCGATATTAAATATTTTATGGTTCTTACAACCAACTCATTTCAGAGTACATTTTTAAGGGCAAACTCCAACTTTCCGTTACAAGAGGAATAGCTTTAGATACTCAACAGCAGTAGCAAAAACAAGGAAGATGTCGGTTCAGGAAAACAAGTGAAGTAATAATTCATAACAATGCTTTTTCGTAACTAGTAACACATGAGCAACTCCACTGCGTAAATGCATCATGCCAACAGATACAGCAGGATGAATTGCCAGATTTGAAATGAAAATTATCAAACTTTTATTAGAAGCTCCGATAGAAGACTGTTTGAAGGGTTGGGTGGGAAACACTTGTATTCAGAGCGACGTTGAAATAATTCAGTGCCCGTGGCAGAGCTGTGCAAGTAAAACTGCCATTTTGCAATTCTTTTTACATAGATTTGGAAAATCTTATAATTTTGTTATTAGGCTATACAAAAGCGAACCAGTACTGCGAAAATCTGTTAAATGACACAATTGCAAAATAATTTAACAAACAAAAAACGAAATGTATAGGTACAATAAATAAATTAGACATTGTAAATACTTTCGAAAACGTTTAAATAAAACAAAACATATATGTCGTTTATGACCCAGCAACGTTGAATATTAGCGTTTAATTACCGACGCATCTAATTTACAACAATGCTGTCTACCTCTTCGTCATTGTCTCGTGAATAAGCACAAGAATGAGGTTTCCATATGGGTACGTCTGATGGACATTGGAAAACCCACTTCACATTGAGATTCACAGCAAGAATGGCTCAAAGACTTACCAGTGATTGGCTTAGTAACTTAAAACTGACGATAGTCGTCAAACTGCAGTTCGCAGGCCTCGTTAGGCCCAATTCAGTCTCGGTTCTCAACTACATTTTATAACAATGTGCATCTAACAACTAAGAGCCGAATCCAAAAACGTCAGCTAATTTTAGAAGCTACTTAAGAGTAACATACAGCAATTTTTACAGGGGCAGTAATATTTTAAGGCGTGCTTGGTTATAACTGACTTCAGTGAGTTCAATAAAAGTTGGAGTACTATCCCAAACGCAGAGATGTCATCAGAGAAGGATGTGATAGAGGGAATGCTTTATTGTTCATCTTCCACATCCATGGGCGGGCGCGACTCATACCGATCAGCTGCTATGGTATAATCTTCGAACATAGATAATATGGATTCCTGAATTCCCGAAAACGGCCCGTCATCTTCACTGCGGTAAGCATTTGCATCAAAGAAAATGAAATTAAATCGAGGCTATTGTAATAGAATGACATGAGTAGCAGAAACATTAACTCCTGTCTCAAATTGCATAATGCATTTATACATAAGTGCAATTATTGTAATTAATCAATTAATCATCCACTGACACACATTACCACTCCGTCTGACAGTCACAGAGTCACAACTTCGGCGTCACCTAGGGTGGCAGCAATCTGAAATAACGTAGTTTTCCAAATGGTGCCATATTTTAGCGACCAGAACTTGGAGACCTTGTGGTCATTTTATCGCGCCTTTACTAGGCGATTTGGGGCTCGTAATGTACTACTTTATGTAGGTTACCAGTTAATAATAGGCTCGGTAATTATGCAGTTCCAGTTTCAGTAAGGTCTCTTGCACAAAACGGTTTGATCAAAAATGCTCTAGAGTGTCTCAGTTTAGTATCTGAAAGCGATTTGTATTTCCAGCCCAGCCCAGGTATCGATATGGAGGAAAGGTCAGAGATACTTGGGCTTCACATCACTGCAGTAGCTTGTTCCGGCCTAGAGTGCTACAACTGCAGACGTGTCATGCGCCGGCCGCTGTGGCCGAGCGGATACAGGCACTTCAGTCCGGAACCGCGCTGCAGCTACGGTCGCTGGTTCGAATCCTGCCTCGGGCATGGATGTGTGTGATGTCCTCAGGTTAGTTAGGCATAAGTAGTTCTAAGTCTAGGGGACTGGTGAACTCAGATGTTACGTCCCATAGTGCTTAGAGTCCTGTGAACCATTTCAACGTGTCATGTATGTCCGAAGGAACTCTACATCGTAATTCAGAATAACTTAGGCACTGCAACGTCGTATTTATCAGCCGACATCTCGAAAGAGACTTTCACGTAAAAAGTACCTTCTGTGCCGGAGTATACGTAATGGACGTACGAGTATAAGTTGCAGATGCATGGATGCAACACATACACATTTGGTACTGACTGTGAGTCGTGATCGGATAACCAAATGGTAAGGCGTTCACTCATCTCAAGAGGGAAGGGTGGGTTCGTTTCCAGGTCTGGCACAAATTTTCACTGTCGTCATTCGATTATACAGCTGATGTTAGTCCATATTCGCAATTGCGAATGTATTTCACGTATAAGATAGAGGTGAGTTCAGTTCAGTAGCCTTTTCTGTCTTGGGCAGGACAAAAGACGCATTAAAATATATTTTCACGCAAAGACCTGGCAGATGCCAGTTAAAAGAAATCGATCTAAGGCATCCTGAAAAATACTCGTCTGCGACCGCTTTTTTTCTTTCTTTAGGTCTAAAAATCTTCGAAAGGAGTCTCAGCAGTCGACCTTGTAGACATACGTAAGGGTGCCTTCTCCTGTGTCTTGGCAATTCGCTTGGCTTCTAGACACTGTGGAGGGGATGACTGCTTCTCTGAAGCACCTAGGTGAAAAAAATATATGATTAACGAAGTTACGATGCGTATTTCACAACAAAGACTCTTTTGTTCTTCTGTATTGCTATGGTGACTTTAGAGTGTGACATGCTGCAATCCACAGGTAGAAAAAACATGTATCATAAATTTTGGACGAATGATATTTGATTTTCCGCAATCTATGCGAGGAGGGTGGAATTACCATATCCACCTCCACTGCCACAATGTAAATCACACATCCAGTCAAGTGTCGCTCTCGGACATCGTTGTGCACTGAGTCACCAATGTCTAAAGCTCCATTGAGAAACCTTCATGACACAATACGACCGCCTGTCACCAGCTTCCCTTCCTCTAGTAATCTTCTTTGTCAAAAGTTCTCGGGTAGTCCATACATTTTGTGATACATATTTCAGTTGCTCATGGTGGTTGTATTTTCTACTAAAATATACCGCTGTTCTTTAGTGATGTCCGGTACTTAATACATTGTACCTTGCAAAACCGCAGATTTTTTACGTGTGGACATGTTTGGCGGTTTGTGGTAGAGCTCTCCACAACAGGTCACTTGCTGTGCCAAGGACATCGACATTACCGCCTCTCATTCCGTCCTCTGACAGCGAGGCAGCGCGAGGGGCAGTTGATTGACGGACACGAAACTATCGAGTAAGACGAAGAGAGACTGTAACGTGAGCGCCATGGAGACGCACAGCGTGTTTGGACAGTCGCAACGGTCACGTATTCTCCGCCTACTATGAGAGTGTGGGGGTGTCTTTCCCTGGTTTCCAAAAGGAGACAGCAGACCACAGCCAGTGGCGGGAACGGTACAGTGATTATTTACTGCAGAATATTGTGTAGAGCACCAAGTTTAGTGCTTTGGCGACTCACGTCTGTTAATTGGAGACAGATGAAATTTATGGGTATAGATTTTCTTGCTGCAAGTGTGCCTGATGTGTTGAAGTTAGCTGGTGGTGTGTCTAAACACTGTGAAACCGTTAGTAGTTGGTAAGTGAACTTTCTTTACCACAGAGCAGTACCGTGTTGCACCAGAGTGATACTTTACAGCAGTGTTGTTAATGCTTTCACCCAGAGCGTGTTTAGCTGTAAGTTATCTGTGTTGTGCTGCTTACCTTGTCAGTCTAAAGGGAAATTCTGCACAATTGTCTTATCCTTAACATTAATTGGGCATTCTGTGGGCATCGATGTTGGTAGATTGTAGCTCTTGTCTGTGGCAACGGAGACGTGGGAAGTAAGTGCTATTACTTTCCCAATAGAAGATGTTGAATGATAGAACACACCCCAAGCCTTCAAGATAATGGCTAATTCGGTAATGCCGGTTAATAGAGCAGAGTGCAGGACGGTGAGGGGAGGTGGGAGAATTATTTAGAGGGAGGCCAAGGCTTGACTACATTAAGCGGTTTAAAGTCGCAGCGAAATATGTGTAGACGTCATCTTTTAGGTATAGAAACATGCCTACCAAGTTTCATCTGTGTCGTACGATTCCTTCTTAACGGTGGTTCTTTTCCCGTATAAAAGGAAATCCAGGTTAAAGGAATATACTGGAATTGTTGAGGTAGTGTTTAGAGGGTGAGACTAGCAAACAGAAATTGGAAGTGCTAACCTATATTTTGTTATCTGGGTAGCCAAACAAGCAATTAGATGAGAAGTAAAGACGATCTAAAATGTGCATTTGCACGAGCAAGGAAAGCGTTTCTAAAAAAGTGAAATACGTTAAAAAGAAATATCAATTAAACGCTAGGATATCTTTCAATGTTTCTTCATTATTCACTTAGTCATCAGAGAGACTCGTTACATTCTTCTAGAAGACCATTTGTTGCCTTCTTGCTTGTACTCTCCATCGTCCACGTTTCGCTCCCTTACAAAGCCATTTTCCAGGCACAGACTTTCAGAATTCGTTGTACGTCTGCTGTTACGTACATATCGTGACGACCCCGAACGCCAGAGCAGTACTCAAGCATTGGCCACACAAGCTTCTTGCAGTTTCCCAGCTGTCTTCCCAGAATATTAACTTTAGTTCACCGGTAATATTGTTATCGGGTATTATCCGGCTCATTCCCTCTATTACACGTTTATATCCGCATTTTATATATCCCCACTACTTTTCCGAAAATTCCAAGTTAAACCTGGTGTCTCATGGAGAATTCTACGAGAGGCGTGCTCAGTAGGGGTTGACAAGAAACAGGTTCAACCAGCTGGGATAGTGGGCGGAGAATACGTGACCGTTGCGACTGTCCAAACACGCTGTGCGATCATGGGAAACTGGACATCTTTATACCATTTTTTAACGTCACCCATTTAGGACGTAGTTATGTAAGGCGCCAGTACCAACAGAAGCATTTTGTTCAATGCAGAATACGAAAATGGTTGACAATGAGGCTATGTACACTGGAGAAGTGACTCATATTCAGTTCAACTAATGGTTTTCAATACATTTCTTAAAAATTCTCTGCTCGGTGATTAACGTAGTAACGCGTTATATTAAATTGAAAACATGACTCTGTGAATAACGGGTGTAAATATTTTTTTTCATTTTCAACATATATCGAAATTTTTTGTTCTTTGGTTTGCCTTCGACTGACGTGTTTTCTCCTGATTATTTGAGGCACAGTCTCTGATTTTGCATTTCGTTTCTTGTGTATGCGTTTTATTTTTTTGACGCGACTAGTGCCTTCTATCTAACCAGACATCCTCAGGCAATCTTTTTATGGTTATATTTCAGCGGATGAGCTCTACGTAGTAGTACTCATAACATTTAAAGTAATAATAAAATCATGTAGGTCATACCTATCATCGATATAGTAAAGGTGCTGTGAGAAGAAGACAGGGGCCGAGCCGGAAAATCTGAACAGGATAACAAGGAAATAACACATCAGATTTTAAACCCTACGAGTTATGGGGACACGTTGAACCATTCATGAAAATTTGTTTGCATTGAACATATGGATTTGAAAGACAGTGGAACGAAAAGGAAATGCACTTGTAGATTCTATGAAAGTAACAGAAGAAGCTTCTCGGAAGCACGAAACAACTGTTAGCTGTGGATATTACAACGAAAGAGAACCAGTACCAGAAATAGATGAGTGGATATGAACGTATAGCTGGTATTCAGTTTTTGTTCATATCGTAGAGATTGTCATCGAACAATTCCTATGCCGAGCTCCAACATTGCTAGTGTTACCTTTCGCCCGAAGAAGTTTTCTTCTTTCTTCTTTTTTACCTGAGATTAAGTTCATATTGGAAAGCAGATTAACAATCGTGTTATTTTGTTCGCTTGAAAATATTTGTGGTGATAACTGCGATTATGTCTCTCTTCAAAAATATTTTAGTACGCTGTTAGACAAGCTTGTAAAGAGATCATAAGGTAACATTCTAAAGTACCCCAGGTTCACTAAGCAGCAAAGCAGCAATTCGGGAATTACCGACCACTACCTGGACTCCTGGCCGGCCTGTCAGTTTGCAAGAACGCAAAGTATTTGCGCACGGATGCAGCAGCGGAAAATTAGAGGTCCTACTGAATTAATTCAACGCCCCAACAGCAAGATGGGAGCGCATGGCTACAACTTGACAACGCTCTGCCTGCCAGCCATCCCTGTGGGGGAGCTGGTGTTCGTCAACCAGCAGCTCCCCGAGATTCGGATACGCAAGCACGAGAAAACTGCCGTGCGGCTGTGACATCTTGCTGCAGGTGTGAGTAAGCGCATCCAATGAATACACGTTGCCTTTACGCTGTTGTCTACGAATCTCCTGCTGAATTAATGCAAGCTATAACATCTCAGCAGGCATCTTGACTTTGAACTCTCGAACGACATTGAGGAAAGTGACGCCTGTTGTCCTGTGATAGATGGAGCGTGGGAAAATCGTCCTCAGAAGCCACCATGAGGAGGACTACTTCTAAGTCTCTTGAAACGTCGGTTTAAAATTGTAGTTTAAGTTTCAAAATAATGCCACTTAATGCCCAAAGAGACTTCATTCACACTGAGACTGACCATCGAAATGATCGAATTTAACTCAGTTTAAATGAAATATCTGACAACATGAACCATATAGTTTGACCTGTAATTGTAATTTGTTTTCATTTCTAGATTCAGTCTGCAGGAATGTAATCATAACGCAGATACTTTACAAAGTTTTTATGTTCAGTTAACATCTTTAGTACTTACGTTTTATGTACGAAAATTCTGAGTAAATTTTAGGTGCATCAAGACCGACTGGATAAGTGGATTGAAATAATTAGGAATAGTATAATATTATTTTACTCGTAAGTGCGTTCAGTTACCTAAGTTGGCTTACTGAACTACATGAAAAGAAACGTAAATTCGTTACAAACTACGGCCGGCAAACACTTTATTTAACATGTAAACGTCACTACTGGTATTCGGATTTATATTGTGACATGTTCGGTATACCTGCCATCATTGGCGATTATGTGGGGCAGACGAACAGCGAAATTCTGCATGACCCGCTGAACTGTCGGAACATCGATGCTGGCGATGACCCGAAAGCCTATCTTTAGCTCAGCTATAGTTTTGGGATTATTGCTGTACAATTTGTCTTTAATATAGCTCCACAGAAAGGAGTCTCATTGGTTCAGATCAGGAGAATATGGCGGCCAATCGAGGCCCATGCTACTGGCCTGTGGGTACGCCGGAGCCAGAATGCGGTCCCCAGAGTGCTCCTCCAGGAAATCTAACACTTTCCTGGTTCGATGGGATCGAGCTCCGTCTTGGTGAACAACATCTTGTCGAAATAAGACTGACTTTGGATAACGGGGATGAAATCATCTTCCAAATCCTTCACGTACAATTCGGTTGTCATCGAGACGTCAAGTGTTGTCGCACCGATTATTATGTGACGGGACTTTGCAAACCACACAGTCACCCGTTGAGGGTGAAGAGACTTCTTGATCGCGAATTGCGGATTCTCAGTCCCCCAAAATGCACCATTTTTGCGTATTGACGAATCCATCCAAATGAAAGTGGGTTTAGTCGCCAAACCAAACGGTACTAATTCCATCAGGCATCGCAGCCAACCGTGCAGTTTGAAAGTCCTAACGAAAACCATTCAGAAGTTATGGCGATATTATTTCGTATAATTCAATAATTGTCACCCTCTATTTCTGACAAGAGAGTGCCTCTAGCTTTAGAAAACTTTGTTTTTGCGACGAGCCGTCATGCTGAGAATAAATAGAGAGAAACTCGCCATATCATTCATTGGAGCTATTTCTCTCATAGGCTGTCAGACGTCACGTTCACGAAAATTTTAGCTATAATAAAATCAATGAGGCGTGACAGAATAGTCAACATTCTTACCATTTGTGGTGTTCATTATACTGCGTAATAATTAATCATTCAGAATTAAGACTTTTTGGAAAGACTAGTTTGTTGTGTTCCACAAATACCGGTAATAAAATTGAGATAGAAGTGTTACTGAGTCAGAAATGCAGTCGAGAGGAAGATACATCTTTAAGTAGTATAACCCAATGTAAGCTAACATACATCTATAAAAATTGCGGTGCTTTGCAAATGTGAAAAGATACAGAACGAGATTTAATTTTAATCACGGAAGGAATAAAAAAGTGGAAGAAGAAAGTGACAGTTGTGGACTTGGGTGCTTTGATAACCTTTCCCATGTCTTTGCTACTTTTGCAGAGACCAACGGGAAAATAGCTGAAAAAAGAATTAAAGTTACTCACAAAACATTGCCACAAAACTTAGTGCGCGCAGGGAATATGACAATGGAAAACTCTGATAACAGTGTATCTTAAAATAAGTTGTCCAGTTTTGGTTCAGGGGCCATAAAATTATGTCTGCTTGGTATTTCCTGCTTATGGCAGTCAACACCACACACTAATGTTGTAATTTAGCGCTTTGCTGAACAGGTGGATGTATCTAGTGCATAGAGTTGTGTGTCGAAACTAACTGCAGTTTGTCCGACGTTGCGTAAACGTTACCATAAATGCTTGACGTGACTCATGAAATCGTCCCTATCTTGTATAAGCACAGGACAACAGTTCAATGGCGTGGCAACCCCGATATTTGTGATAAATGCTGAAAATAGCATTCGTTGACCGATAACATATGACACACAAGTTATTAATTAAAATGTATTAGTAGCAGATCCGATTTAATTTGACCCTTGGCTACATTGATAAACCTGATGTTATGGAACATGTAATAACTGCGTTGTCAAGTAAAGCCTGAATCGATGAATAATGGATCTTCAGTTATCTGGAGAACTTCAATACAAATGGTACACCTTCGAAACTTTGTGTGGTATATTATAGATTATGTATTAAATGTAAGCATTATTTTGTGAAGTGTCATGAAACACAGTAGTTAACAGTTTTTAATCTACATTTAATACCCTTAAAATTCTGCGCAATTCAAATAAGAGTATTTGTACTGTTAAAATCCCTCTTTTAGATCAGGATGGAGCTGACTGTGCACAAAGTCTCCCTGTCCTATAATTACAATAAATAAGAGGTGAACGTTTGCCAAAATTATCTTATGAATTGGAAACCGAAGAGCACTTGAGAAAGGAAAGAATAAATCAAGCTCCCAAGATTATTGTCGTTGTTGTTGTTGTCTTCAGTCCTGAGACTGGTTTGATGCAGGTCTCCATGCTACTCTATCATGTGCAAGCTTCTTCATCTCCCAGTACCTACTGCAGCCTACATCCTTCTGAATCTGCTTAGTGTATTCATCTCTTGATCTCCCTCTACGAGTTTTACACTCCACACTGCTCTCCAATACTAAATTGGTGATCCCTTGATGCCTAAGAACATGTCGTACCAACCGATCTCTTCTTCTAGTCAAATTGTGCCACAAACTCCTCTTCTCCCCAGTCCTATTCAATACCTCCTCATTAGTTATGTGATCTACCCATCAAATCTTCTGCATTCTTCTGTAGCACTACATTTTGAAAGCTTCTGTTATCTTCTTGTCCAAACTATTTATCGTCCACGTTTCACTTCCATACATGGCTACACTCCAAACAGATACTTTCGGAAACGACTTCCTGACGCTTAAATCTATATTCGATGTTAACAAATTCCTCTTCTTCAGAAACCCGTTCCTTGCCATTGCCAGTCTACATTTTATATCCTCTCTACTTCGACCATCATCAGTTAAGTTTGCTCCCCAAATAGCAAAACTCCTTTACTACTTAAAGTGTCTCATTTCCTAATCTAATTCCCTCGGCATCACCAGGTTTAATTTGACTACATTCTATATTCACAAAACAAATGCATTAACTCATGGTAGAGACAAAGCTGTCAATTTTTTTTTTTTTATTACCCCATATGGATTTGGTTATCTGCCTTTTGCAGTATGTTTATGGCGAAACTTCTTATGCGGAAAGGTGTAATAGAACAAGACAAACATTTACAGTAATTAAAGGAAAAGAGACGGAAGTAGGAGATTTTTGTGAAAGTGTCAAATAGAGAATATAAGTAAACCGCATATTGATAAGCTATTATTTGTTACACATTTCTAGGTTTTGCAAAAATATTGGTTTTTTCATATGTTGTATAACATAACAGGTTGGAACTTTCGAGTTGCCTGAGGCTTCTACAGTATCTGAACTCATACACATAGTCGTGAACTGTAGAGTGTTCAATAGTCAAATATCACTTCTTTTGAGGTCCTTTTATGGTACCATATCTTAGCAAATAGTTAAATGCACAGGTATGAGTCTCACTCAGAATTTTAGCTTAAGAAATTGCAAGAAAACTACTCACAGCAACCGTATGAAATACATGACATACCTGTCACTGAGTAGGTGAATACGCGGGGTTGATATTGACCTGCAGTTGCAAGGTGTGAGTGGAGGTATGGTGTAGACAACGAATAATGAGAATGGAGGTACTAAGTATGGAGGTAGGTACCTTGTAAATCCTTTTTTGATACACGACATAGAACCGCCTTAGCCTCTCAACTAACCGTTCCAAGGGAAACATACATATTCATGTGTGCGGGAACCTAGCATTTTCTTTCCATATTAAGTACACCTAATGGGAAAATCTAATATGGCGTGGAATGAGTTGTCGCTGGCTGCCACAGGTGTTTGTCCAGATTACCAACGATAAATTCGAAATCCTTTTGGCTTCTGACTACAAAAGTTTTCCTGTATTAAATTAGCTTTTGCTGATTGTTGTGGCTTGAACGGATTTACAGTGATGTAGTAATTTCGAATTTCCGAGCAGGGGAGGAAGTGCATCGAAGTGAATAAACCTTTTCTCAAATATTTATGGCGGTGCTAATTTCACTGACATTTATTCTTTATGTTATTTTAAATTGTACGTAATACCAATATTCAACAGAAATATACTAGGACGTCCAGGAATTAATAACTTGGTGCAGCACTGAGCAGGAGAGCAGAAAAAAAATAAATTGAGGCCGAGAAGGATTAGAATTTGCAGACGAAATTGTAGATGCCTCACGTAAGTATCATGTATATAAAATTGAAAAAAAAATGAGAAAGTCAAGGACAGAATCAAAGCTGTCTAATCATCAGAGACTGAAAGAACTAAGTTTGTATGCTGAGAGATCAAAGCTCTTCTCCCACGAATCTGACCACGATCGACTGAAGACTCAAAATTCCTTTTATATGGGCCAAGTGACGTATTATACGGTAATGACTCACAGTGTATATTTAACTAAGCTGACTGAATGCAGTTAGCACTTACTTACTCTCTGGCAGCCAATGGAAAGAAATACGTGTCTGAGTGCCAAATGTTGAATTAGTCACGTTTTATACTTTCCTTCTACCTGATAAAGCTTCATACAATTTGGCAGACACACATGTGGAAAGTTAATGTCCTAAACATTTTCCTAAATGTAGTAAAATTTCCGTAGAAGGTAACGCTGACTCTAATAATAACCTAATATTCTACATACGGAAAAGTATAACGCAATCTAATCGAATGAAGAACAAGGGGAAAGCCAGAAATCCATGACTTCGTTTTGTACTACAAACCTTTCAGAGACAGTTGTTTCATACGAAATATAACGGATAACAGTAGAAAATATAACGGTATAAAGAGCAATAGAAATTCGAATCACCACATTTGCTGCGGATGTGAAAATATCGAAATACAAAGACGAAAAAATGTTTACAACCGCAGACTTTGCTGTCATAAACTTTTGTGCAGCCATTGGCAGAATTTTTTCTAGTGTCATGTCCTCAAATCCGCAGCAACACTTCAGTAAGAATCATCGACACAAAATATCCAGTTGGAAGACGTAATGACTATTTACGGACGTTCAGATTCGCTAGTCTACGTACGTGAGAAATATTTACATTATTGAAGGTTGTCTTAAAACAGATAAACGACAATATAAAATACATATATATCGTAAAAGCTGAAGCTTCGTAGATACAACCGCTCTTCTGCGTCACTGGTTATTCCTCTTCAAGATGTCTTCCAAATACTTAATCCTCTTCCTTTTTATCTCAGCACTTTCAATTCAAGAATGTTAACACAAACGTGTTGTCCGATGACATTTACAAGAAATTTTCTTTAATAATCCTCTCTATTTTTGACTTTCCTCAAGACTTCCAGGTTGGCTTTTCTTTCCACCCAGCTCGTTCTTGTCAGTTTCCGGCATTCCGCATTTCAGCATCTTCATTACAGTTTCTTTCCAATCTATCCAGACTCCAGCTCTGATTTTCAGCAAGGAGTATACTCCATCCAAAAGATTTTGCAAACGGTTTACAGACTTCCGTACTCATATTTTCGCTGATTTAAACAGTTTCTGTTAGTCGTAAATATCTTCTTTGGCAATGCAGCTCTTCCCTTCACTGCTTTCCTCTGTGATTGTAATAGCAAGATATAAAATTAGTTTTACCTGATTAGTTCTAATGTCAGCAGTTTTTATATTGGTCCCATATATTTCAATTCTAGCATTATATTTATTATCTATTTGTTTACTTTTGAGTTCCCTTCTTTGAGAGTATGTGACTGGACTTGCAACATTCTATTCACATCTTTTCCAGTCTCTTAAGGTAGTACAACTCATCAGCAAATCTAATACAAATAATGCTTTCACCGTTTGCATTAATTTCCTTTGTTTTCACCCGCATGATCTGAACAGCTTTCTCAATGAACGCACTGCGTAAATATGGGGCTATGGGACATCTATATCTAGCTCCTTAACTAATCCTGGTTTCTTCCTCTACCTTATTGACGTATGCTAATGTGCATTGGTTCTGATTCAGTTGATTAATCATCCTTCTGTCCTTCTAGTCAAGTACCATTTTTTCACAGTTCTAAAGAGTAGCTCCGAATTCAGATGATCCAAAGCTTTTTCAAAGTCAGTGAAGGTAAGATGAGTTCCTCTGTTCATACACATCCTTCCCTTCAATAGCATGCACAAGATCAGAATTGCTTTCCCTATTCCTCCGCATTCCCCAAATCCGAAATGCTCTGCATCAGTGTTTATATCTGCTTTCTCTTTTATCCTGCCTTTAACTACACTCCTGGAAATTGAAATAAGAACACCGTGAATTCATTGTCCCAGGAAGGGGAAACTTTATTGACACATTCCTGGGGTCAGATACATCACATGATCACACTGACAGAACCACAGGCACATAGACACAGGCAACAGAGCATGCACAATGTCGGCACTAGTACAGTGTATATCCACCTTTCGCAGCAATGCAGGCTGCTATTCTCCCATGGAGACGATCGTAGAGATGCTGGATGTAGTCCTGTGGAACGGCTTGCCATGCCATTTCCACCTGGCGCCTCAGTTGGACCAGCGTTCGTGCTGGACGTGCAGACCGCGTGAGACGACGCTTCATCCAGTCCCAAACATGCTCAATGGGGGATAGATCCGGAGATCTTGCTGGCCAGGGTAGTTGACTTACACCTTCTAGAGCACGTTGGGTGGCACGGGATACATGCGGACGTGCATTGTCCTGTTGGAACAGCAAGTTCCCTTGCCGGTCTAGGAATGGTAGAACGATGGGTTCGATGACGGTTTGGATGTACCGTGCACTATTCAGTGTCCCCTCGACGATCACCAGTGGTGTACGGCCAGTGTAGGAGATCGCTCCCCACACCATGATGCCGGGTGTTGGCCCTGTGTGCCTCGGTCGTATGCAGTCCTGATTGTGGCGCTCACCTGCACGGCGCCAAACACGCATACGACCATCATTGGCACCAAGGCAGAAGCGACTCTCATAGCTGAAGACGACACGTCTCCATTCGTCCCTCCATTCACGCCTGTCGCGACACCACTGGAGGCGGGCTGCACGATGTTGGGGCATGAGCGGAAGACGGCCTAACGGTGTGCGGGACCGTAGCCCAGCTTCATGGAGACGGTTGCAAATGGTCCTCGCCGATACCCCTGGAGCAACAGTGTCCCTAATTTGCTGGGAAGTGGCGGTGCGCTCCCCTACGGCACTGCGTAGGATCCTACAGTCTTGGCGTGCATCCGTGCGTCGCTGCGGTCCGGTCCCAGGTCGACGGGCACGTGCACCTTCCCCCGACCACTGGCGACAACATCGATGTACTGTGGAGACCTCACGCCCCACGTGTTGAGCAATTCGGTGGTACGTCCACCCGGCCTCCCGCATGCCCACTATACGCCCTCGCTCAAAGGCCGTCAACTGCACATACGGTTCACGACCACGCTGTCGCGGCATGCTACCAGTGTTAAAGACTGCGATGGAGCTCCGTATGCCACGGCAAACTGGCTGACACTGACGGCGGCGGTGCACAAATGCTGCGCAGCTAGCGCCATTCGACGGCCAACACCGCGGTTCCTGGTGTGTCCGCTGTGCCGTGCGTGTGATCATTGCTTGTACAGCCCTCTCGCAGTGTCCGGAGCAAGTATGGTGGGTCTGACACACCGGTGTCAATGTGTTCTTTTTTCCATTTCCAGGAGTGTATATTAATGATTATTTAGGAAGCAGGCGTTGAAACTGTTAGTATTCTACAACTGGTGCAGGCAACTGCCTTTCCTATTTTAAGTACGTTAATGGATTTACATTGTGTGAAGTCTTCTGGCACGATTTCTCTTCCGTAGCAGGTATATACTGCTCCAAATAAAAGGCTTTTCATGTTGTTATCTACATTTTTTAGCAATTCTGCAGGAATGTAACCAGCACCAGTTGTTTTTCCTTCTTTGGAACTCCATACAGCATGTTCAAATTCATGCCACATAACTGGAGGACATTGCACTTCTCTTTAGTACTCATTGATATCTTTAATTAGATTACTAACGTTTTTTGCGTCCTTATCATGTTACAGCATCTTTTACGACTAGCATTTATCATTGCCTGTCAGTAACGTTCCGTTTCTATTTTAACCGCTGCAGATTTCATTCTATTTTTAAGGGTATCTTAAGCAGCGTGCAACCATGGAAATGGAAGATAAAGAGAAAAGGTTTGATGATGGTGTGTATCAAGAGAATGTTATATGTTAACCATTAATTTGCTCCATAGGTCAGAATTTTTATCCGTGAATTTACAGTCACAGCTGAATTCAAAATCAGTACCGCTCATACACTTCGAAC
Source organism: Schistocerca americana (assembly GCF_021461395.2). NCBI lineage: Eukaryota > Metazoa > Arthropoda > Insecta > Orthoptera > Acrididae > Schistocerca > Schistocerca americana. The sequence continues at coordinate 203,683,860 of NC_060125.1, read as the reverse complement.
ATACCTTTATTCGAGATAATGTTAACATTTCATGGCTTCAAATAAAAAATAAAAAAAACTTTTGAGTTTCAAACATACACTCTTCGATCGTAATCGAATTTTCCATTTTTCCGTTGAAATAAGAACCACTACATCAGAATTAAATCACTAGATTCCATCAATAAGATTGGATGGAAATGCGTGAAGAGAAAAGAGGAAACGGAAACACTGTTTCATTCTGCACCGTGGTAGTGTGTGGAAGCTTCCGAACAATATGTGTGATTACTTTAGCACCTGTTAGAGTGGCACCACATTCCAAATAATTAGTACTTTCTAATTAAGTTTATAGAAATACGGATTGCGTGCCGTGACAAAAGTAATAACCCTTGAATGGAGGATGCAGGCAAAATCAATTCGCAAATAGCTATTCTTGTATGCAGCACGCTCATTGTTCGTTGCGTTATTCAATACATATTTACAAGCGTGTTCTTAACGTGTATCTTTAGGTCTATCTTAGGCTGTATTGAAACTCATATGATTACTAAGGCAAGAACGAAAGTGATGGTAAGCATATTTACTTCCACAGTAGAGATGTTCCCTTGGTAAGACTTTCTAAATAAAATTTCAAATTGAGAAAACTGAAATAGATAGCAGATACTTCTGTGTGAAAATTTACTCACGATGCAGGTAAAATGCATTTATGAGTATTGTTAAAGAGTTCAACATGCCTAAAATCTTCCACAACATATTACATGTGTTAAGAGATGGTTGTGATGCTCGATGAAATCTAATACCTTAAAGAGGGTTCTGAAAATGGCAGCGATTCTTATATCTATGCTGAATGACTGCGTTTTAGCTGAGAGAATGCCAAACTTCAGTTCCCGAGTTTTAATGGCCAGTAATAAAAACAGGTCTGCTAACTGCCTCGAGTGAACCGACCGTAATGGGGCCCAACATAGAACTCACCGATTTTTATTACTGTTTTTTTCTTAATTTAATATTCTGGCACTTGACTTATCGTCATTCACATTCTTGCTTCCCAGTATAATGTTGTTAGGTCTGAATTACACAGCCGCGCGGGGTAGCTGTGCGGTTTGCGGCGGCTTGTCACGGTTCGCGAGGCTCTCGCTGTCGGAGGTTCGAGTCCTTCATCGGGCATGGATGTGTGTGTGTTGTCCTTAGCGTTAGTTCAAGTTAGATTAAGTAGTGCGTAAGCCTAGGGACAGAAGACCTCAGCAGTTTGGTCCCATAGTCCTCACCACAAATTTCTCAAAAGAAATTTCTTTATTACAATCACTTAATTGTGTGCACTGTTTTACATATTCTTTGTTCGTGATCGAACCAATTTTGCGACAGAAAACACATATTGGGGACTGTAGGATGGAACACTTATGCATAAGGGCGGCCAAACAGTCATGTCCTGTAATCATGCGAAATACGGTTACTGCTTCCCATCTTGTTACATCAGACTCTTTCAAGAACGTGACGTTTTTACAGATCTTTCCCTCGCGTGAAATTGTACTGGGTCGTTTTAACTTTTCTTGAAATGTGTTTCTAGGAACGCATTTAACTGCAAAATATGGCGTGTTAGTTGTTCCAGTCTGTTAAGATTTTGTTTCCTTTTTGGTCAGCACATCCGCTTTTGCATTACCGTATGAGCCACAATGAGATGGAATCCACAGTATTGCTGTTACCTTCTTCTTCCGTTGTAGCCACTTAATCACTTTATGGAATTCTTTAACTTGATATGTATTTGGAACTTGTGTGTTGATAACAGACATATTGCTGCTCTGGAATAACAAGATATGCACTTTGTTGAATTGGTGTAAGTAGCTGTTTAGTTGAGTAATTACAGTTCTGGTGGTTTCAACTTCACCTTCAAAATATGTGTGGTACAGTTCTAAAGTATGATACAGAATTTTCCTGTGTATTCCTATGCTAACATTACTTTCTATGTAGATGTGGAACCACGGATATAAAGGATATCTTAGACCTCTTAGTATCGAATGCTATAGCTCTCATTATTAATACGGCTGCATCAGGTTTTTTATTGTTATTCATTATGTCCAGCTCGCATTGCAGATGAGGAATCACAATCGGAGAAGGAGATAAACCAATTTTTCCGCTGAAATTTTCGGCAGATGAGATTGCGATCTTCTGTGTTCTACTTCATGGATGAAGCTAATTTGTGATTTTAACTGTCTACTACTATAGTTACATGAATCTTTGTATTTTAGCCACGTAACGTGGTAGAGTAGACGAATGAGCTTCTCGTAGTGAAGCAGTGCTATCTTTCGAATACTTATATCAGTAGATACTTATCTCGTTAGAAATCTCACAGATACTAATTTTTTGATTTTATTCCATCAATTACAATTCTTAATTCTCCATTCTGGAGATTTTTTTAACTTGTTGGTATTTCTTCTAGTAGTCTTAACTAAAAGAAATATCGTGAGGTTAGAAAAAGCAACGAAACAGGCTTTAAGAAATATACCTCGTGAGTAAAATCAACACCTTTGTTATCCATGAGAATTATAACTGAATTAGAACCTACTGAAATACGTTTTGACAAGTTAGCACAGCTTCAGTGTGAGAGACTCGTTTGTCTACCATATCAAACTGCTAAAATATAACTTCCTGGTTAAGTGCAACACATATTAGGATAGTGAAGTATGTGGTCTGATTGTCTCTGGGTGTCTAGCTTCATACGACGATGGAGTTCCGCCTCTCGTGGAGTGCGATTTAGCCAATAGTTAATACCCCGTTATTACTAAAAACAATTTCGTCTCCCTATTTCACGTCCATTCATCAAGCTAAAAGAAAACTGTACTATATCCTATTGACAATAAAATTGTAACACTCACTCATATGCCCTAAAATTATAGAGAAAAAGCGATGCACTATTTTCACAAATAAATCCTGCGTATATTCCGAATACACATACCGTCTCTGCGCCTTGTTGCAGTACCTATCTAACATTCTTTAACAAGCAAGCAAACAATTTTAACTTCAGTAATACTAGCATCTATCGTGTCCGGGTGTAAACGTGAACTTTACGTCCGTCATTTATGAAAATACAGCGACTAGTGTGTATTTATTGAAGTCTTCTTTTGGCAAGGTGTCAACAAATGTAGACTCCATACTGTCTGACTCAATATATTCTTGCCTCCACCGCTTACGTAATCTCTGTCCACGGACTCAGTCCCCTGGTTTGTGATGCTGCGTGGTTGCTCGTAGACGCAACGTGTAACGGATTTCCCAAAGGCAAATAATATCAGGATTTTCCCCCACTTGCAGCACTTGTCCCATGATTCAGCAAACACTTTCAAAACATTGTCCTAGCTCTACATTTGAGATTACTGCTTTGGACACTAATAAAATTTCGAATGTACGGTGATGTAATCGGTCCATTACAAAATTGAATAAGTGATATGGTGCAAGAGGAAAGTAGCTTTCCTGGAGGCCATGTGTCTCGTAGTTATGTAAGTTGTAACTGATTAAAAAATATAACAATTTATTTGTTTGCCCACAGCTATATTTTCGACATTTTAAAATACATAAATCGTCCGCTATGAACATTGTTTGATAGGTGTTTACAGACAGCACTGAAGCTGTGGCCTTTATGGTTGTCTGCATGGCGTGGGGTGGAGTGTGGGGTGAGAACCTGATGGACGCCCAAGACGTTAGTAAGACTTTTTTTAACAGAATGAACATTCATTGCTCTTGGATACAGTGTTGTCATGCCCGAGGTTTCCGGTTGCCACGAGAGCAGGTGAAGTTGAAGCAGGCCCGGTACATGCTGAGGTCTGCACTGTCTCTACTGCTACAGCGATGGGGCTGCACCCAAGGTTGCTGACCACACGCGCTGCATACGTTGCTTGAATGTTTCCAGTGACCAGCCACACCACTAGCAGTTTACCATGGTACACTCTATGTCGTAGTCGGCACCCAGTGAAGGTACCCAACAGCTCTATAAGCGCTAGCAGTAGTCACGAAAAATTATGTTAAGGCTTCTCGGCGAGAAAAAGGGGGGCATTTACGATGTCTGCTCCTACATGTATGTCAGCAAGTGGCAACTACTGCACTCTCCTGGGATGCTGGTACTGTGAGCTAGATCTCCAGGGGGTCTGGTGGTAGGAGACATCCAAGTCATGGTGAATGATAATATTTCTGTCCCACAAGGGTTTCATTTCTAGTCCTCTAGCATGAACTGGGAGATCTGGTCCACACAAACAAAAAAGAGATTGGAAAGATGGTTACTAAATTATGCAGTAATTTTTCGATGCTGTGACTACTTTTCTTAAGTCTTCTGGATGTCAAAGTTATTTTCGTAGTGAGAACTGTACGTGTTTTCCTTGAAATTTTTTTAACGTTGATGTGCAATCTTTGCTAGGATTTCACTTACATGTCAAATTGCGCCTTCCATCTAAATAAGTTCACCGGCAATACAATACCTGTGTGAGGAGCACTAACATGTACATAAAATTGAAGCCTCTTATTTACAGTATCAACACATAAAATCAAAAGCGAATCCTCAACAACTATTATAGATAAAATCTTTAAGCGAAAAGTTGGAGTAGGATGGTGTTAGGTACATACAATAACTAGGTGGTGCTGCCGGCTCATTCGAAATTGTTTTGGAAAGTAAAAGTTATGGTTTTAGTTCGACTATTGAGAAGTTAAATTGTGTTGATCATGTTCAGAAAACTAGTGAGAGGCAGACTTTTATGGTTAAAAATTGAATTAGTAGTTACAAAACTTGGTCTGAAAACGTCTAGACATTGCTAACAGGGTCACTGCCAGGGACGTCCATTCATTACTAGTGTAGTATGGCAAGGTCGTACGGAGAAACAGTAGGAATGTGAAGAAAATGCTGAAATATGACAAACCTGTACATAATTTGTGTGACATTATAAGGAAGGATAGGAATAAATATCGCGATACTCGGGACTGGGAGTTTTGTTAAATTCTATATATGCAGTGATTAATCGAAAGAATAAATACTGAATACTGCAGTATTACGTATTTACTCTGTACTGCGATGTTATTTATTCTGTTAAATATTGTGATCTAGCATGAGACTCTAAAATAACTCAATACCACGGTAACATACGTACGGACATCGGCTATTCCGAAGTACGCACGAAATAATATTTTATACACTCTCCGCCTTCTAACATATAGTTCGCGTGAGCTATGCTATTAGGAGAGAAAATATGCTTGGTTTTACACAGACTGTTATGATTAATTTGGTTCTGGTCATTTATGTACCAACTTTCACAAAGAAACTGAGGTACATTTTATGCTCGTTAAATGGATTATTTTTTTGTATTTACTATTCGTTATCGGCAATGCAAAAACTGGGGAGAGTCTCATCTGCCATTAAGCGGCCAATCTTAAAGATACTGAAGTCATTCAGTACGAAAACATTAATGAATAGAATTTGCCTTTACTAACTTTGAAACTATTAAAAAATCAAAATAGAGAAGTCTCCCTCATTTACATTTAGTATTACATACTGAATTTCTAACTAAAAAATGTCGTCAGCGTAATGGCCGACCAAATGCTGCTAGGGAAAGAGAGGTCCTCGCAACACGAAGTTCTGAAATAGATATTAATGTTAACTATTATGGGAGGAGCTCACTACTCCACTAACCAACACTTTCTAATAACAGTTGGACATATATTCTGATAACTTACAGATAGATTTAAATTAAATTTCAGACTGTTATACATTGCGGCCTTCCGCTAGACGAAAAAAAGTCCAACCCAAAAAAATTATCTCTGTTCTTCTCCACCTAAATTACACAGATACTATAAACAAAAGGCTATTTGCTAAACACATCACTGTTTGCGAGCTTTACATATTATAAACTACACTTTTCAATATTTGATTTCATCACGCACACGGATGAAGTCTTTCAACAATTTTTAGTTCAGACGTCACTATTTTTTAACACACAAGAAACCGTTTAATTTTTCTCGAAACGTCAATTTATGTCACATTTTGTCACATAGGCCCCTAGTGAGGGTGTACTTAACATTGTGTACCGTTTTATGTACAGTCTCACTACCATACCACAGCATTAGTTAAGTGTTCATGTTCACATGAGTATGGTAGGTACATCTGAATTCATTTCACAGTTATATGTTTCACATACATTTCATGTGTTATAGACGTTTTTCAATCTCTCTTCATTATTACAGTTCAGTAAATTTATTAGGTCTAACACTACTTTTTAGCAATAATATGAAGAACTCATAATCCTACAGACCCCATACGAATTTGCTTACTCTTACCCATTTGGGTTACAGGCGTGAGCAATAAAGGGTCAAAAGTCCCACCCAGAGCCTATGGATTGTAGACATTCAAGCTTTTCATATTCTTACTTATTTTTATGCTGATAGTATAGCAATTGAATTAATCAACAAAGAAACACACATGTATATACATCACAACAAGAAGTAGATAATAAATGAAATTACGTACACAGTACCCTTATGTTAGAATAACGAGTTTCATCTTTATGAAAAAATATTTGTCTTTGCCTGCATTAGTTGTAACTGTCTTGGCACACATTTTGTCTAAGATGCACATATAAACCACTATAAGAAGTAGTAATTGGTATTACGTACATAGTAAGTTTGATTTGAAATATTAAAGTTCATCTTCATGAAGAAATATTTGTCGGTGCAAGCAATAAACATAACTGTCTTGGTCCACAATTCACATATTTTACAAAATTATTTGTTATATACATTCGGTTTTACATATGTAGTCAGTTTTTCAATTTCCTTGCCCTTTGCACAGTACGATAGTTACAAGTTTACATTGTACTTAGGAATTATTATGTCATCGTAAGGAATAGTTACATTTCGAAGTTTAACCGAAGTAAGAGTCGTCGATGATGGTCCTGTGGTTGAGTCGTCGGCGAATCGTTGCTGCGCGACGACGAAGCGTGTACGGCAGTCTCCCGCCAAGTAGCGACAGGTCGTTGCTGCCACCGTGACGTCCACACAGACAGCTGACGAACAGTCGCAAGGCGCCGCTCATCAGCTGGGCAGTCGGGAATGTCGGCCGGCTGCTCGCCTCATGGAGAAGATGAAAATATTCGGCTGACCATCAGTTCATCAGCAAAGCAGGACAAATACACATATCAAAGGTGCTGAAAGATATGTTATTAATATTTCAAGCACTCCTCAGTCATTCATGTATACTGCTTTTGTCTGCAATGATCTAATGTACGAATGCACGAGATACAGTTCCTTAAATAAGTTTATGGCTCCAACTAACACATTTCACTATTTCAACTTAATAACTGCTTTTTTTAAAGTATTCGCTGCTCTGCACTACACACTGTCATTGTGGGAATTATCAATGTGAGTACATTGCTGTGACACCTTTTCACTTCACTATGCTGGCACAATGTCGCTTCTATCATTCGCTTGTCGACCACGGAATCCGCAGTTAGCTGTGCGCTACCCATAGCATCCTTCCACAGTCCACTTGGGATATTCTATTCATAGGAAGTTTATCTTGTCCACATAAATATTTCTTCACACTATGAATGTCGGTACTATTTGCATATTAAATAATATACCTTTCTGAAGGCACCGCCATGTATGCTGCTAATTTTATTTACATTAACTCACTGTACTTGAACAATAGTTATATACTGCGAAATACAGTCAACACTCACTGCAGTAGCACACGATCTAATATTCACTTTTCAAATCACGTTCCAGTTAGTGATTCATCTTATTCATATTGCACTGTCTAAGCGTCCAGATAGTTTCATTTATAAACTGGAACATATTAGCATATATGTAAGAAATATGGCTTTCAAATTACATAGTAATATTTCAAACATTAGGTAAATTATACTTCTAGATATGGCTTTTCACTCTTTATCAAGTGATCGATCAAACCATCGCATTTTATTTAAAGTTTCAACCAATTGGTCTTCCTGTACCCATGAGTTCAGTTGGTTTTTACAAGCATATTGTATAACCACTCAATACTGATTCGATTCGTTTATTATTGTAGCACGTCCAGTTACCTTGCTTATCTGGGAGTGACTTCAAACGCTTCCAAGCTAGAATCTATATAGACATTAATCATCTGCATACCTTCGATTATCATACTCTTTAAAGGATAAATTGTTAGATGTCACGCATTCTGTTAATGATCTGTGGCTGGTACTTGTTTCCAGCAACCATGCACAATGCCTTTTTTTAAATTTTATGCTAGGCGCCACTAAGCAGATTCATTTACTAGTACTTTGTTAACATGGACACATTTAAATGCATGACTCTCATTCCCAAAAACTTACTCACACATATACTTAAGAACTAGCACATATATATAACAAGCATACACCCAAAATTCAACATACACGAAATGAATCTTAAGAAGCTCTGCATTTACACCTTATACCTAATCTCTGTACATTACTAGATGAGTTTTCTGTTCATTCAAGCATCTGCTTGCGCATCCATGGGTATGTCTGTCAGCGAGATCATCGGTTTCCTGACACCTGGTATATAGTATGACACAACTTTCCAGACTACAGTTTTTGTGGTGGTGGTTCTTGTGGGGTGCAATGTCAGATGTTTGGAGAATATATCAAACACGGCTACCACATATTCTACCCCACCTCTTGTTATTGGCATGGCTCTGGTTACATCAACAGTAACCATCTGTGATGGTGCTGTTGGAGCTATGGGGTATAGTTCATTCCTAGTACTATGAGTACATGGTTTAGTTTCTTGGCAAATGAGGCAAGAGCTCGCCAGTGTTTTGGACTTCTGGTGCAAGTTTGGAAAATAGCAGTACCTAATTAACAGATTGGCACATTTATTGCCACCAAAATGTCCCCAACAATCGTGAGTGTACTTTATCAGATTGTTAACGGACTGTGTCGGTATTCAAACACATGAGTTTGCTGAAGTTTCTTTCAATCTGTGAAACAAAAAGTCATTTTGGATCTTATATAATTTGCTAAATTCTCCATTTGGATTCGTATTTTGTGAGTTAATTATCCTGTACCATAATGGATCAGCGCACTGCATATTTTTGATTTCAGGACACATGCGTACATATTTGCTACGTCTGGTGGGATCCTTAAGCAACAAGATTTTATACTCCGTAGACTGTTCTACTAAGCCCGCAAACTGAGGTAATCCTCTAGACAATCTAGACAGTTTGTCTGCAACCAAATGATCCATTCCCTTTACATGTCTGATTTGGAAGCTGTAATCTCCCAAAGCCAAAATTTTTCCTTTTAAGGCGTTTGTGCAGTAAGCATATAACTAAGCGCCTGGTGGTCACAAAATACAGGATGATTCAAAAAGAATACCACAAATTTAAAAATGTGTATTTAATGAAAGAAACATCATATAACCTTCTGTTATACATCATTACAAAGAGTATTTAAAAAGGTCTTTTTTCACTCAAAAACAAGTTCAGAGATGTTCAATATGGCCCCCTCCAGACACTCGAGCAATATCAACCCGATACTCCAACTCGTTCCACACTCTCTGTAGCATATCAGGCGTAACAGTTTGGATAGCAGCTGTTATTTCTCGTTACAAATCATCAATGGTGGCTGGGAGAGGTGCCCGAAACACCAGATCCTTAACATACCCCCATAAGAAAAAATCGCAGGGGGTAAGATCAGGGCTTCTTGGAGGCCAGTGATGAAGTGCTGTGTCACGGGCTGCCTGGCAGCCGATCCATCGCCTCGGGTAGTTGACTATAAGGTTTCATAACTAACCTTTTTCGTAGGACTCTCCATACAGTTGATTGTGGAATTTGCAGCTCTCTGCTAGCTCTGCGAGTCGATTTTCCTGGGCTGCGAACAAACGCTTGCTGGATGTGTGCTACATTTTCATCACTCGTTCTCGGCCGTCCAGAACTTTTCCCCATGCACAAACACCCATTCTCTGTAAACTGTTGATACCAACGTTTAATACACCACCTACCAGGAGGTTTAACACCATACTTCGTTCGAAATGCGCGCTGAACAACTGTCGTCGATTCACTTCTGCTGTACTCAATAACACAAAAAGCTTTCTGTTGAGCGGTCGCCATCTTAGCATCAACTGACGCTGACGCCTAGTCAACAGCGCCTCAAGCGAACAAATGTACAACTAAATGAAACTTTATAGCTCCCTTAACTCGCCGACAGAGAGTGCATAGCTCTGCCTTTTGTCGTTGCAGAGTTTTAAATTCCTAAAGTTGTGGTATTCTTTTTGAATCACCCTGTATTATTACCCTTTGTGCATAGTCGCGATAATGAAATTTCTTCAGTGAACAGATCACTGCTTCAACTTCTGTTGCAGAATATGTCCACTCACAGGAATTTAGCACATGGCTTGCATATCCTATTATATTAATTTCAGTTTGTTGCACCTTGTTGTCCACTTGAAACAGATAAAATCTCAACCCACAAAAAGATGCATCTGTCGCAAGATAAAAGTGACATGTTGGGATGGTGGAATATCTCCACGTTTTCTAGTGCTGCTTTGATCTGATCAAATGTCCTCTAGCATTAACCCGTGAAAATCCAAGGTCGATTTTTCCTGTAGACTTTATAAGACTTCACTATTTAATAACTGAGCAGGTAGAAATCGCCTAAAAAAGGAGGAAATTCCTAGAAACGAATTTACTTGATTTTCGGTATGAGAGTATGGCATCTCCTCTATTCCCACAGGAGAAATTATGAGTGTTAAAAACTTTTTTCCTCACTACCAAATTTGGATTTTGCAATGTTGGCAATGACTCCTACTGCTGTAAACCTTGTTAACAAGTGCTACAAAATTTCCATATGTTCATACCTGGTTTCTGATGCTATTAGATCATCCGTTACCTTTTCTAACAGGTTGGTCCTAATACTGTGTCCAGTGCTATAATGAACACACTTGCACTGACATTCAACGTATATGGTAAAACTCGGAACTGGTAAGTTCTACCAGCGAATATACATGCAGTATATGTTCTTGAAGCTTACATCAAGGAAATCTGCCAGCAAGAAGCTTCTAGATCCAGTCTTGTCAAACACTTGATGCCTGTAAATTTCTGTATTTGTTCTTCTATATTTCCAGGCCTGTTCCGAATGCGTATTATTATCTTATTAATGTCGCAAGAATCCAGTACTGATCGAACACTGCCACCTGTTTTCATAACTGCTAACAGCGGACTATTATATTGTGACATTGAAGGTTTCACTATCTGCTAATGCAGCAACCTTTGTATCTCATTTCCTACAGTTTGCCTTTTAGTCCATGGTATAGTTAGCGCAACATAATTTTTTATGGGGCTTCATCTGAATGTCGAATTCACATCCCTTAATAATACCTGATTTTTCTGAAAATACTTTCACTAATCGATTTAACAATTGTCTTAAGTCAGCTTGTTGTGGCTGGCTTGAGTAAGAGGTTTCAGCTACTTTTTCTTCAGTTCTTTCTTTAATAGTGACAGCTTCCAACTCACAATCGGATTCCTGTTCATTATTGCTTTGAGTAATGGTACAGTCATTGGTACACAATGTATATCGATCATTGACAGTTCCTCAGACATTCTGGTAGTAAGTTTTGTATGTGTCCGGAGTCCTAATCAGTGCCAGGTTAATTTGCCACCTACGATAGTATAAAGTGCTTGTGGCTTGGGAGAGGTCAGTTCTCGCCTCATTTTCCAAGGCGCATCAAGTCCAAGGATGCAAGGCGCTGCAAGATTACTTACTACAGGGAATGATAATAACATAACTTCTTTTTCAGTAGCGATCTCAGCCTGCATCTGATTCTTCGTCACTTGCACTTCGCCCCGCAGAGAACCTACGACCATACAATTTTCCATTGGCAAGATGTGTAACTTCTTCACATCATCAATACATTTGAATAACCGCTCATCTATGACAGAGGTGCTCGCGCCTGTATCAAGGATTACTGTCTGTTCTTATCCATTTATTTTTGCGATAAACGTAGCCTGCACATGACCTACATCCTGTAGTTCCGCCGAGTGCGGATCAACAGTTAACTCTCCTTTCATATAGCATCCATCATTACAACAGAGTAAATGTACACCCACATTCTGCTTGACCCCCTGCTTTAACCTTGCTGACCGTCTGGGAAGGGCCAGAGTTTGATGCTATGTCGCACTCTGCCGATACTGTCATGTCTGTGATTCTCACCCCGTCAGCCACAGTTTATGATGTACCCTGAGCAACATACACAGGTGGCTGACTATTCTGTGGCTGAGGTGGGGCAGTGGCATCACAATAATGTTAATGTGGTTGACAGGCATGTGACCTGTCGGCATGGCTTGCTGTGATTGCCAATTCACTGGCCCTGTCCGTTGCCACTGCTCACGTTTTGTTCACATATTTTTATATACAAAAATGGAGTTTCCTCACCCTTTGCTCCGTCTTTTTCGTTTATAATTGCCCCCCCCCCCCTTTTTTGTTGGAGACTGGTTCATTTTGGCATTCCGGGTTGCATTATTACCACTGCAACTCCAGTTCTCATTCACAGGCAGCCTATTATTCATTGCCTTCTTATGGAAGTTCGCTCAACGTGAATATTCATTGATTTTGCCAAAACCATTTTTACTGGGACTATCATTCCTCTAATTTCTTGTTTTTTAATTCTCTTGGCTGTTACCTGAGTTCCCTTGCTCATTCTGCCGGGCATCCTCATGTATTAAGTCCAGAGAATCTGTCATAGCAGTGATCAATTCTCGGTCTGTATCCCGAACGTGCACCAATTTTTCCCGAATCGCTATTGGTAATTTCCCTTTTAAGATTCATAAACGTTTCTTGCAGGCATTGGTCCATCCCAATACCTCGTCTTATCCAAATACTGTTGAAAGCGTTTCCTCAGATTGCCAAAGCGCTAGTTAAAGGGTTCAGGGTTGTACACCTGTTTACCTAGAGCAGTACCTGGCAAAATATTTCTTCTCAAATCCCGAGAACGTCAGACACTGTTCGACAATCTCCATCGCCCACAGTGCCCTGTCTCCCGAAATAAATGAAATCACGAACTCAATTTTCTGGTGTTCAGTCCACGACACAGGTAACACTTGTCGAAAACTTTTGACAAAAATCGTGGGATGTACATTTTTACTTTCATCAGTAAACGATTGAAACTGTCGGTGTTTAATTAAAGTTTCTTCGTGCTTCACCTGTGTTACTGTTGGTAGCACTCCGGCATCTGTTGTAGCGACAATCCCTGGATAATTCACCAGAGAGAGCGGATCCATTCTCTCGCAGTCTGATTTTCCTGCTCAGTACATGCCAAGTGGTACATTTATGTACTGAACTTTCCTAACAGGTGTCGCACTAGTCGATGATTGTGCTTCCACTTTCAGCCGAATCACAGCCTGTGTTACACAATCATTAATCTTTTGCTCTGGAAAATTCGACATTTCATCACCAGTTCTATTGAAGTCCTTTACCTGATGTTCCAAAACGCTATGCCCATTGTCCAACTGATCTAAATGCTCATCTAAGTGTGACACCTATTGCGAAATGCCTTTATTATGTTCCACTAATTCCGCGACTCGTTGTTTTACAACATCGATCTCCTGTGACAAATGTGACACTATCACCTTATTACGTCGGTCTAAAATTTGGTTAAATTTTTACAGAAACTGAGCATCATGGACCTGTTCCCTGCGTTCGCGAGCCAGGCATTCCTGTCTTTCTTTTACTTCGCAAACAAGGTGTTCTACTCTATCTTTCTCCTCACACTCTGCTCGATGTACAGCTAAAATGTCTTTAACGTGTGCAATTAGAGCTTGCTCGCGAATCAAGTGCTCTTACCTTTCTTTATCTTCCCGAGCAAGGCGTTCTAATTTGTCTTTCATTTGTGTTGATTCTCTCTGAAATTTAAATGTGCAATAAGTGCAGTCAAGAAATGAGCTGTTGGTGCTGGTGCTTGCGCAACATCAGTGGATGATGCTGTGGCATCACATTTACCTATCATAGCAGCTGAGTGAATTTCTCTGCTCATCTGAGCCTGCTCATCAGCATTGCCAGATTCATTATCGGTGACATACTGCTCACTTTCCTGTCCAGGAATTTGATAGCATGACATTTCGGATTGCTTAGTTAGTGGAAATTCATGTTAGTTGTCATCTAAATCATACCCAGACAAATTCTCGCTCTCTGCTAGTTTTTCTTTGCGTGTGTTAACCATGATTGCAGAAATCTACTATCACTATCTGGACACAAATAAAAAATGAAATCTGGTTCCTCCAAAATGTCACACACACAAGAAATACAAAAATGTACTAAACACACACAAAATATTGAAATAACCTAAAGAAATCATATCAGTGACTTCAAATGAAGCTGTAACCTACCATCTTGCACTGACTTTGTAGTGTAGAAGTTTCACAATACTTCTATAGAGTCCAGCTTAAAATCTATCTGTGCAGAAATATTACTTTGATGGCATTACACACACAAGTGAAGCTATCACTAATTGAACTTAAGTTTGTTTGAAATTCACACATCTGAGTGGGTGACCTGCAAATTCTAAAACTAATTCACTCACAAGTATCTATTTATGGAAAATGAATCTGACTAAAATTCACTTTGGCTAAAGAATGTAATTTTGCTTTAAATATAAGACTATGAGAAATTTGTGCCAACACAGTCAGCACAATGCATGGTCCAGAAATTCTTCTCTCTTCTTGGTTCCAGCCCAGAAGCACATGCACTCACACCCTTACCTTTAATAACAGGTACTGCGTGCTGCTGCGTATGTCTCGGTTGAGACAATTGTGTATGTTGAATCATCTGCAGGTCCAAAATCGTCACTGCATCAGTCTCGTACAGTTCTCGTTCAGGTGGAAGTGTTTATGTTGGGGTACGTGGAACATTATTATATATACAGGATTAGTTCTTGCACCAGACACATTATCACATACACAAAAATATATTTTACTAATATCTTTGAAAACTTTCCTCATAATCGGAACTATATCTCAGTTATTCTTTATGTACTTAATATTTATGCCTATAACTTAGGTGCATTAAAATTCGAGCACCACGTTCGTGGCCGCAGCTTATCGTGGTACTCGGAATTGGGAGTTTTGTTGAATTCTATACACACAGTGATTAATCAAAATATTAAATACTGAATACTAGTGTATTACGTATTTACTCTTTACTGCAATATTATTTACTCTGTTAAATATTGTGGGCTAGAATGAGACTCTAAAATAACCCAATACCACAATAACATATGTACGGACATCGGCTATTCCATAGTATGCACGAAATATTTTATACGCAGAGCGCGACTCACCGCCATCTAACATAAAGTTCGTGTGAGCGCTGCTATTAGGGAGAGAAAATATGGGTAGTTTTACACAATCTGTAATGATTAATTTGGTTCTGGTCATCTACGTACCAACTTTCACAAAGTAACCGAGATATTTTTTATGTTTATTAAACGGAATAATTTTCTGTATTTACTATTCGTTATCTGTAAGGCAAAAACTCAGGAGAATCTCATCTGCTATTAAGCGGCCAATCTTAAGCATATTGAACTCATTCGGTAAGAAAATATTAATAAACGGAATTTGCCTTTAGTAGCTTTGAAACTGTTAAAAAATCAAAATAGAGAATTCTCCCCATTTATATTTAATATTACAGACTGAATTTCTAACTAAAAAATATCGTCAGTGTAATGGCCTACAAAATGCTGCTTTGGGAAGAGAGCTCCCTGCAACACGAAATTCAAATGGTTCAATTGGCTCTGAGCACTATGGGACTTAACATCTGAGGTCATCAGTCCCCTAGAACTTAGAACTACTTAAACCTAACTAACCTACGGACATCACACACATCCATGCTCGAGGCAGGATTCGAACCTGCGACCGTAGCGGTCGCGTGGTTCCAGACTGAAGCGCCTAGAACCACTCGGCCACATCGGCCGGCCAACACGAAGTTCTGAAATAGAGTTATTAATTACAATTAATGGTGGTTATTATGGGAGGTGCTCACTACTTCAATAACCAACCATTTCTAATAACAATTGCACATATACAATGAGATTTTTACCCTGCAGCGGTATGAAACTTCCTGTCAGATTAAATCTGTGTGCCAGACCGAGACTCCAACTCGGGATCTTTGCCTTTCGTGGGCAAGTGCTCTACCAACTGAGCTACCAAGCACGACTCACGCCCCATCCTGAGAGCTTTACTTCTGCCAGTACCCCGTCTCCTACTTTCCAAACTTCGCAGAAGCTCTCCTGCGAACCTTGCAGAACTAGCACTTCTGGAAGAAAGTCACAGCATAAGGGATGTTTCCAGAATGAGAGGTAAAGGTCCTGTGTTCGAGTCTCGGTCCGGCACACAGTTTTAATCTGCCAGGAAGTTTCAATTGGACATATATTCTGATAACTTACAGATAGACTTACATTAATTATCAGACTGTGATACAATGGCCGTCTTACGATAGACGAAAAAAGCTAGGAAACAAAGTCTAATCCAAAAAACATATCGCTGTTCTTCTTCATCTGCATTAGACAGATACTATAAACAAAAGCCTATTTGTTAAAAGTATCGCTGTTTGCGAGCCTTACACATAATCAACTACACTTTTTTATATTTGATATTAATAATGAACACAGATGCAGTATTTCAATAATTTATAATTCACATGTCACTATTTTTTAACACACAAAGCAGTCACACTCCATTGCTTAATATTCTTGCATATCCAGATCTCATTCATATATAGTTATCTTCAGTGCATATGATTGAGTTAGAAACCAACAAATTGGTATCAGCACATGTCACACTATGAGTTTACTGATGTACAGGCTGATTCTCTATGGAATCAAAGTTGTAATCTGTGTGACATATCGTGCTGCTAGTTTAAAGAAGTTGTGCAATATGACCCCAATTATTCGCATAACTGCAGTTTATCTGAATCTGTATTAAACACACTAAAACATACTATCTGTTTAGCAGGTCCAGTACTTTTACAAAAGTCTGTGTGTTGAAAACTCAAAATCCAAATGAAAGTTGTAACTCTCTGATATGGAAACTATGCCCTAAGACAATCATTGTTTCCACAGCTGCTGTTCAGATTGCAATATATCATACTTATATACACTCCTGGAAATTGAAATAAGAACACCGTGAATTCATTGTCCCAGGAAGGGGAAACTTTATTGACACATTCCTGGGGTCAGATACATCAGATGATCACACTGACAGAACCACAGGCACATAGACACAGGCAACAGAGCATGCACAATGTCGGCACTAGTACAGTGTATATCCACCTTTCGCAGCAATGCAGGCTGCTATTCTCCCATGGAGACGATCGTAGAGATGCTGGATGTAGTCCTGTGGAACGGCTTGCCATGCCATTTCCACCTGGCGCCTCAGTTGGACCAGCGTTCGTGCTGGACGTGCAGACCGCGTGAGACGAGGCCTCATCCAGTCCCAAACATGCTCAATGGGGGACAGATCCGGAGATCTTGCTGGCCAGGGTAGTTGACTTACACCTTCTAGAGCACGTTGGGTGGCACGGGATACATGCGGTCGTGCATTGTCCTGTTGGAACAGCAAGTTCCCTTGCCGGTCTAGGAATGGTAGAACGACGGGTTCGATGACGGTTTGGATGTACCGTGCACTATTCAGTGTCCCCTCGACGATCGCCAGTGGTGTACGGCCAGTGTAGGAGATCGCTCCCCACACCATGATGCCGGGTGTTGGCCCTGTGTGCCTCGGTCGTATGCAGTCCTGATTGTGGCTCTCACCTGCACGGCGCCAAACACGCATACGACCATCATTGGCACCAAGGCAGAAGCGACTCTCATCGCTGAAGACGGCACGTCTCCATTCGTCCCTCCATTCACGACTGTCGCGACACCACTGGAGGCGGGCTGCACGATGTTGGGGCGTGAGCGGAAGACGGCCTAACGGTGTGCGGGACCGTAGCCCAGCTTCATGGAGACGGTTGTGAATGGTCCTCGCCGATACCCCATGTACTGTGGAGACCTCACGCCCCACGTGTTGAGCAATTCGGCGGTACGTCCACCCGGCCTCCCGCATGCCCACTATACGCCCTCGCTCAAAGTCCGTCAACTGCACATACGGTTCACGTCCACGCTGTCGCGGCATGCTACCAGTGTGAAAGACTGCGATGGAGCTCCGTATGCCACGGCAAACTGGCTGACACAGACGGCGGCGGTGCACAAATGCTGCGCAGCTAGCGCCATTCGACGGCCAACACCGCGGTTCCTGGTGTGTCCGCTGTGCCGTGCGTGTGATCATTGCTTGTACAACCCTCTCGCAGTGTCCGGAGCAAGTATGGTGGGTCTGACACACCGGTGTCAATGTGTTCTTTTTTCCATTTCCAGGAGTGTAGTTTTTAACTTTCGATATCGAAGGAAGTGGATAACAGGAAAACCAATGCCGCTGTCATGATTGCTATTCAGTTCGATAATCAGGTTAACCATGGCAGACAATCAAATAAAATACAACTTGGAGGAACAGGAGCATGTCTGTGATTTACAGTAGTTCATCCAAATAAAGTCTAATACTTCGATTCATATTTCACACAAAGTATTTTGGAAACTTTGTGTACCTCTTTGGCACAATCCACTGGAGTAGTGAGACTACTTAAAACTGGCAAGCAATCAGTCATTACTGTATTGAAACATTCAATGTTAGAAAGTTTCATTTAATACACCATTGTTATGTACAGAAAGGTGTGATTATATGAATGACGAACAAGAACTTCACTTAACAAAGCTTCATTCAGCACTTGCACAAACAAGGGCGCAGAGCAAACTGCATGAACCCAGAATCCATACGGTATATATACAGGTACAGAACATACCAGTACAATGACTCTTGGCATTTGTGGATACTTCTAGAGTGTACTCGAACCGAATACAGAAAATATAACAGTTCAGGTGAGTTTCGAACTCATGACCCTCCATGTGACATTCTAGTATCATAACGACTATATCACAATTTCTGCAACAATGTTAATGGATATATGTACAACAAAATACCTAAAATTTGGCACTTTTATCAGAGTTATTTGGAGAGTGGTAGAAATATAGCAAAAGAAGATATCCGTTACCGATATTACCTCTGCGTATCATAAATCGCCAAATGACAAAGTGTAAGGACTGGACCTTAGGGTAGGAGACCATTTGCCTTTTATTGTTCAGAATATCTCTTAATATAGCTGTCACTGCCAAATGTAGATGTTGGTGTGGTGGAGGAATGTTGGACGTGGATGGAATCTGTCAGGATGCTCCGTATTATAATTGGGCTACCGTGCAACGTACTGTGGCGTGCCGGCCATGTACAACCACTGTGTTTTCACGACGTCAGGATGTGCCGGCGCTTAATCAGCGACCTTACCCTCGGGATGCGTCCGGTGTGTGTTGGCATCCAATAAGACTACCCTCGGTAGAAGCCGTCGAGTTTCCAGCTGCTGGCTGGCTATGGACCGTGCATAGGCCTCAGATGGTCGAAGCAGCGACCAACCGTGGACTGAAATGCTGGCACCCCATCTACTGCTGCGTGTAGCTGGTGGTGTGACACACCCCACCGTCCAGGAGAGCTGCCACACTACAACCACCCACACTGGCCTCAGAGGGTCGAAGCAGTGACCTGACTTGCACTAGTACGCTGGCGCCCATCTGCTGCTGCATGTAGCCGGTGTTGTGACATGCCCCACCATAAAGGAGAGCTGCCACACTTGAATCCCAGTCGTTACAAAACTAGCACTTATTTATATACGGCTGTGCGCCTCTGTTTTGCTAATGCACACTCCACGCCATGTACTCGTAACAACGAGGTAGGCCAATGGGCCTCTTCTGCCTGTAACTTGCGCCATGCACACCACTGCATTTCCTCTTTTCAGCGGTTCTATGGCCCTGTGGCCTCCATTCTAATTTGCAACTGCTGGTAAGCATTACCTACTGGCAACAGGCCCATGCCTAGCTGTAACTTGGGAGCTCATAAATATTGCAACGAATCTATATTTTTTCCTATATTAAACGGTGGTGCCGCTACCTTAAGGTCAATCAACAGAATTAACAATTATGATAAATTTCAAGTGAAACAACTTTTGTACATGAAGCCCATTAATTGGCCTTAAATAACAAAGTATTTCAAACAACTTTTCAAATGAGAAAGACAATACCTTTTTTTTAAAAAAATTGGATGCACTGGATGCCTAAAGGGCTGCTGTAAGTTTACTTATGAACAGTTTTAAAAACTTTGACCAAATAAATTCGTACATTTTTAAGTGAATAAGTATATTTTTTTTGACAAAATAGTGAAGAAATGACATTTTTAATAATAAACTCTCAGTGAGGTGATATTTAAACATGAGACCTACAGGTTGGTTTTAAATAGCAATGAATGTGTAACAGCCTTTCAGATGAGAAAGTTAAAACCTTCTCTACAGAAAATAGGAAGCGCTGCACAGATAATGGTCTATCGTAAGTTCAATTGATCAAATATATTCGTTCAAAAGGAACAGTGACCTCACTCATGGACTATCAACTACGCAGACAATAACATACATCAGACACATCTCTTACAAACAGTGCCCAGCTCATGACATCAGCCAAATGCATGCTTGAACGTACTGCGGAGCAGTCTACACGGGCCACGCCTGGTGGTGCCGCTCGGGACCGATTTATTGGCCGAGCAGAAGGCGTGAAAAACAGTAGGTGCATCTGACTTCACTTCTCGAATGCCGCCATTCAAACCTCCAGCTAAGTGTCTCATGGAGTTAGCGTACCATGGTATATCATACTGTTCAAAATGCACAGTGTTGACCAGAACAAACTAAATACTGACTTTTAAAACATTATACACAATTAGCCCCTTGGCTTGGATGGTAAGGGAGAATGCCGACGCTACTAGACACTACGCAACAACAGTTAGATCAGAATGTTGCAATAAATTGCGTAGCGTCCGACCACAACATGGATTACTAACACATTTTCATAACTGAGCGCAAGCTAATAGTTTGTCTAAGTTTAGACACATATGCAATATGGAAGGCAGAGACTGCATGGCAAGTGAAAGACGTAAATATACTGATGCCACCTTATCAGGTCGGCGAAAAAATCGTCCGACAGCATCAGAGAAGTAGGTCACCAGTACAGTCCCCCAATAAAATGTAATCGGTTGACGGCCACCAAAAACGTGGCTGCATAGACCATCTCAAGACGCACCAGCTAACACTGCTGCCTGCACAAAATCCTTTTCCAAACACCACTTCAATGACCGAGCTACCTCCTCTCCTTGTGCAATCTCACTGTCTCCTCACTTCCTCCAAAGAGCTTGCGGCCATTGTGACTGAGCGGTTTTAGGCGCTTCAGTCTGGGACCGCGCGACTGTTACTATCGCTGGTTCGAATCCTGTCCCGGGCATGGATGTGTGTGATATCCTTAGGTTAGTTAGGTTTAAGTAGTTCCAAGTTCTAGGGACTGATGACCTCAGATGTTAAATCCCATAGTGCTCAGAGCCATTTGAACCTCCAAAGAGCCTCTCGCGCTGGCCCGTCGAATCGCTCACCGTCGTGCCACCTCGCAACCGTCTCACGAGCGCCTAAATGTTAGCATCTCTGAACGAATATCGATAGCTCCAAAACCGACATGACTCAATATCAAAATTATGTTTCTGTGTTGTACAAAATTGCATTAATTTCAATGTGGTAGATGTTTCAAAAACGGGACTTTTATATTCACCTTGTCCAAAGAATGTAGATTTGTTGATAATTAAAACTGTTTTGCATCAGCATGAAGAGTTATTTGTGTTTGACTATAACACTCCTTTACGATTGTGCTATATTTAGTTAGAATGGCTTTAAAACTTGGGATTTTATAAGCTTTTCTGTCAAAGTATTATACTTTTACATGTGTTGTTATACAACAGGTAAGTACTGGAGCACCACTAGAATGAGATGCTTGAGGGAAACTCATTCAGTCTCCTTGCGTCAAATTTAAACCACACTGTGTATTGGCGTTTCTGTGTTGCGCGACAGTGTAGCTGCGGAAATGAATGATATGAAGAGGGAGTTGTCTGCTGTTAAAGAAATACTGCATGAGACGCCATACTGGTGCTAGGTCAGGTGAGGCTTATAATATACCGACTCAGTTTGTTCAGATACATGTAGACGAAGTAGAACATAGGAGGCCATCACCTAACTGTGTACAATGATGTGGGAGCAGCTCCTTCTATGTCATCTGTTCTTTTTCCTAAAGCATAGACAATTCCAAACTTTCCACGTAGTAAAAAGACGACTAACCCAGTCGTTTTACTAAAATCATTTAATGGAATTTTACCTAAGACATGGACTGATTTACAAAAAATACGCTTTACTACAGTATTTATCAATGGGGAAGCAGCATTTTGGGCGACAGAAAGTGCCTGATGGTATGAAACATATGAAGAATTTGAAAAGCATTCTTGACCAAACATTGGTCTTCTTGAATAGAGGTAAAGCGCAGATAAGAAGATTTTAATACAGAGCCTGTCCTTAGCGACAAGGTAGTTTATGTAAATAATTAGAAAAATTATTGAACAAAACACTGTGCTGGGATGAAACCACTAAGAGGTACTGAGAATGCTTAAAGTTAAACTACAACTAAGTAATTAGTAGAAGTTAATGAAACGAATTCAAGTGACATGGTACATGAAGATTCTAAATTGAACGTCAATGGCACTGGTCAGTCCACTCTGCCAGCTAACCACTTCAAGCATTAAAGTAGAACATACAATTGCCAAAACAGCTGAGTACCACAAATGGTGGGACCTATAGTGACTAGCGATATGCAAAGAAAAGAGACTCCGATTAACCTAAATAAAAGAAGACGCAGTAGTAGATACAGTCCTGGATACCTCGGTAATGGGAGATACAAGTGGTATAATAACAACCGTAACAGGTGAAGTCCCAATTTAACAAGCCATGACCAATTAAATATAAATAAATTCACTAGCCTAATGATCAGCTGCACCGCCAAAACGAACTGGCACTACGTGAAACTAACAGTCAGTGTGATCGAGAAAGACGACAGCCATCTTGCGATGACACAGTCAACAAATTAAAAGCGACTTCATTACGCCTCCAGTATCTGGGATGGGGTGAGACTCAACTGTTATAATATAATGATACAATAGGTAGTACAGACGCGTTGTGTTCTGGATCTGTTAATCACCTCAGTATTGGTTTTATTATATGTTATACAGACTAAGGCCAACTGTGTTTATATGAATCATTGCTGCTATAATGATCAGCTTGCTTGAATTTGCATCATGATATATGGAACAGATTATATACAGGATTGTCATCAGTATGTACTTTAAGAAAATAAGTTTAACACGCAGCTTTGTAGATATTCTTCATATTCCCACTGTTGTCCCTTATGGTCTTGCTATAGTAGTCGTGTAAAGAGTGGATTCCTCTGTCTTTGAACCTATTAGCGCGACATAGAGGTGTTTACCTTTTAATTCACGTCTGCCCTCCATTCACTTTTTATAATGACTCCTGATGCCTGTGTAAAGGAAGTCAGATCTGCGACACCCAGCCTTGAAATCACGCTGCTTTCTTGCCGTTGACCGAGGGAAACACATACACCACCTGTCAGTATGGATACAAAACGCTCTCATTACTTCTCATGAAAGGAGTCAGTGAAACCACTCCTTCCCTTGTAGCGTTGATTTCAACACAATTCACTGCTGAAAACGACAATTTGCACTGTGTACAAGAGCGACGTTCTGTACAACCTATGCCACTGCTGATCCCCAGCGGACGCTTTATCACTTCTCTAAGGACACCGTTGTCTATAACTCCATTCAACGCGATATCACACTCTGGGGGCTCAGTGGGACATCAAATTATACCCTGGTGTACCGAGTGGAATCACTAGCGACGGTTCAGCATAATTCAAGAAAATGTGAACGTAATCAAAAGCGGCAAAGGAGTCTTCAGTTTTTTAAACTCCCCTGTTTTGTGCCCTCCTGTCGAGTGATCATGAGATGATGCAACACTGACACACGCTTGAACGAAAAACATAGATGCCCTCTAAGACAATTCTATTGTGCAACAGCCTTGGTGACATGAGTGGACATTTGTTGGGCACTTCAAAAATCTATGTATGCAGAGACAATACAACTCCTGACATATTCCTCTCCACCAACATGCAGGCAAACTTCGTCAGTATTCAGATTGTGCATGCCCACAACGAAGAGGCGTTAGAGCAGCAGCATTGTGTAACTCAGCTGAACAATGATACCAAGCTGTGTGGTTAAGGGAAGGTTGTTTGTCATTTTATTTATGCACATGTCAATGTCAGGATCATGCCTCAAGAGGGTGAGAAACAGGAGAGCTGATAAGGCCCAAAAAGCCTTTGCTGCTTAGGATTGCGTCCAATTTCAGCGGATGGTTTTGTACGGATTCTAGTGCTTCCATATTATGTACCAGAATCAAAATTGCGCTCACATTATTCTCCGAAGGAGTCAGCGCCATAGCGTCCTTAGAGATGAGTTAAATCGTCTGGGGGGTAGTGGGGAGTGTCAAGTTTTCGACCGCCAGATATGTGTAAATGAACGTACCAAAGGACGGTATGGTTCCACGGACGTCGAGTATGCCACCACCTGAGATCTTTTCTTATCGCTTCTGAACGGGGGTATATCTCAAATGTTTTCCGTAACCACTGATAAGGAAACAGCGTGATATCAACGCTGGATCTTACAGTTCTGATGTCCATCGCACGGTCTGTAGACAAGGGGACGAGATGTGGCTTAGGGAAGAGGGCGGTGTTGACGACTTCCCGCAGCGTGACATGTCCACTGTGGCTTTCGGCAGGGTTGTGGCGAAATGTGATGTTAACGTGACGTCATTAAAACACCCTAACCTCTTGTCGCACGTGTCGACACCTTGGTGTCTCAAGTGCTGCCGAAGCTGAGGGTGACGTCGCAGGGCGCCACGATTAAACACCATTACAGATGAAGGTTGTAAGCACCTTTCAGTCAAATTTAAAACTTACTTGTTGCAATGGGAGAAGATTATGGGGTTTGGAAAAAATCGTCGCGACAGCTGTTTTCCGCAGTGGACTTCTGATTAATATGTGTAGTACTGATATCTGTCCGCCATAAACACGACACAATGGAGAGATTTTCCTCTGAAGTGAAAGGCACAAGAAATAGAATGTGTGTTGTATAGGGGAGAGTGAGAAGATCTTCATCGCGTTTCAGTTGCTAGAAGGAGGTACGACTTGGAAGAATAATTGGGTTTACCACGCACAACATGTTGTTCGGGCCTTCCTCTTCTTACGAGCGACGCGTGGCCCTACACCTCAACTGCAAGAATATAATATGTAGGCGGACAGCACATTGAAGAAACTGATTCAATTTTTTCTTCCTCCACAGCCTATGAGTTCCTTGGGTGATCTTGCTATTATCCCTGTAAGTGTAGCAGCCACGACAATTTGAAATTTTATTTGAGGCCCTGTAGCATCATCAACTCTTTCTAATATAAAGCAGCATCCCTCACTTGCAGGCTACTCGAGGTAAAAATGGATCAGGAAAGGTTAAAATCAACACTCATAGGCTTATGAGTAGCAGAATTAAAACCAGTGTGCGCAGCCCAGTCCACCAATCTCCTAAAGTAAGGTGCAATTTGCCAGGTGCTGTTGAACAGCTGGAAGAGGAATCTGAAACAGAAAAGTCAACGATGAACGCCGATCGTTGAGCAGAACTTCTTATGGTAGACGCTATAACATTATTGCAATGCCAAATAGTGTTTCACTTAACCCTCTCAGATCATCTGGCTACAATTGTGCACATTGAATTTTATTGTGTCTCTGCCGCAACAGAAGTATTGTTTCCCAATGGGAAGCTGTGGTACACATTCGAGATTGTTCAGACAATTCTTCATGCCAAAGTGTTGCCAACTGTGGGGCCTCACTACGAAGATATCATCCAGTCAGAGCAGCAGTGAACAGCCACTCGTGACCGCTAGATTTGGCTACTCCACTATATTCTACTGTATAATTGACTATTGTTGTTGTTAACGTGCATGATAGTTATTGAAACATCATGTTACTATTTATTACAATAGCGAATTTTTTATAATTAGTTATTTCAGTCATATATATATATATATATATATATATATATATATATATATATATATATATATATATATCATCTAAAATCATTCAAAATCACCTAAGAGCTTTACTACACAAAGAAGTATTTTCCTTCCTGTGGAAAAAATTCATATCAGAAAGGGTTGAAGAACTGCCTGATGGAGTCATCATCCTGTTGTAAATGTATCGTATATTGCTTTGAAACCTCAGTATCTGAAAAGAAGTGGAGCACAGAAGACTGTATGAGTAGAGGATGATTTTCATGAAAGCCCTGCTGATGGAGTAGTATGAGAATATCGTGCTTCAAAGTAGCACTTTACACCTTTCCTATATCATAAAATAGCTTATAAGTGCCTGCTGTATAGCGACCTGGTAAAGATTAGGTTTCGAGATGTGGGTTAATAGCTCCTGAACTGTTACTGAGAGCGGCTAACGTTGTCCATGCTATGTTATATCTAGGCCGGATGACTGTTTAACTTAGTCTCCAAGCTATTTCCTAGCTAATATGACGCTTAAATAACTACTGGGACATGTTCGGTACTTCTGTGGTTCGAACAGGGGGACAGGTTCGCCTCTGATCTAAAATAATATGTCGGCTTTAGTCCGTCTGCCATATTTCATTACAAATTTCTATAAAAAGTTGCTCTGATTTGCCTCTAAGTTAATGGAGCATGCTGTAGTTTGTTTTTTGGTGACTAAATGTAGTACCAGAAATCCTTGTGGCGGTCTCCAGTCTTGTGGTTGAGGTACAACGTAAATTGTTTTGCAAGTTTTGTGTGGATCTGTTCTTACGCCCATCAATAATACGGTGACATTTGGCCCATGCCAAAAGGAAAACTGCAGATTTCTCTGTAATAGAACAGCATAAAAACCTACACAATATCCACAGTGGAGGGGATCTTCCTAGATGGCTTGAAAACTTTGGGATGGATGCAATCCACCTACTTCAACACTATGTCTCGACATTCTGAGGCATTTTTCTTAAATGTAGTCCACCACGAATTCCTCTCCCATGCTAACCTCTTCAACTCAGAGTAGCACTTGGACCCTATGTCCTCAATTATTTATTGGCCGTGTTCCCACCTCTGTCTTCCATAACAAATTTTACTCTCTACAGCTCCCTCATGCAAGTATCGGTGTAAAGTGAATGCTGGAACATTTTTTTGTGCAGGTTGCATACATTCAGGTGCTGGTATGCACTGAGGAGGAAATTATGACCATCCCCTTAACCTATTGTTATGCTAATTGACTTATGACCCCCATGCAGATAACCCATCCTTCTGAGAAACCCACACCGCTCCTCCTCCTCCCCCACTTCTCTGTGATATCCTCAACCCTCCCTCCTCTACCTCACCCATATGAAATGACTTGTGACATCATATCAAATATCTAATTAATCAAATTGATCAATTTATTACCCCTTCCCTTCCTGAGAAAACCCTCAGTCCTCACCTCTCTTCCCCCAGTTCCCAATTCTCATTCCCATCAGTAAATTGATGGGAAAAAGACTTTGATCTGGAGAGGAAGGACCTCACGACAGGAAATTCAAATCAATGTCAGGAATACACTGTTCAGTTCAATAAGCATGTTCTCTGTTTAATCAATCTGCTGGAGACAGGCTTCCTCCAGTTGGGCAGAGCTCACGTCTACCCCCCCCCCCCCCCCCCCACACTTACACACACACACACACTTCCCATGGCTAACGGTGAGCACCAAGGAATGGAATGAAGTGCAATATGCTAGCCACTATTCTGAGTCATCAGCACACGTGTCCCTAATCTGGTTGCAGCTGGGCACCGGGAAGAGCACTCAGAACGGACAGCTCCAAGCAGAAACACTGTTACTGCACTGCATCGCCACCACTAGCAGCGGACAGCCACCGTGCTGCTTCCATTCACTGCCTGTAATCCACGCAACACACGTGATTGCAGGCAGCCAATTGCATACTGGGTAATAGTTCTCAATACAGTCACAATACAGCCATCCAGAGGGTGCTTGAAGTGGATTCGCTACCCCTGCCACCACCACTTACATAGGGAACCCGTAGGAAACAGCTTCTTCCCTCACCTCACCAGAAAATTAAGGGTGGGGGGGGGGGGGCGCAATAAGAATGCAGGAATGCTTCATCTGCTTATGTCACCATGATATCATGCGATATAAGACGGATGCAGTACGAGTCATAATCTGTCGCCGGGAAAACCATGAAGTATCAACACGAGCCAAGGTCCCCATCTGCCTCTGCCTCGCAGAAGAAGCGTACTGGCCATTTTAGAACCGATACTGTGAGTCGGCTGCAGTGAGCTGAATCAGTTTACATAACACGGTTGAAATGAGAGCGTTCGGAAGAGCGCACGTGAGCGGCTGCTTCGGCTCTCGCCACCTGACGCGGCGGCTGCTAAGCGAAGCGCCTGCTACTCACATTACAAAGGCTCTAAAGTGTGCATGCAGACGTGAGTGCGTGAGCCGAACAGACGACTCTCAGTGTCCACTGTTAGTCTGTGTTGTTCGGCTGGCAGATTACTGTCGTGCCGAAAACAATAGCGAAATTTGTTTCTGCGTTTGATGTTGAACAATTAATTCATGAAATTCAGGCAAGAGCGGCAATTTCGGATTCCTCCACAGCAGATTAGTCTAATAAAAACAGGAAAGCTGAGGCACTGAGGGATGTGTGCAAGGTTTATAACGCCAACTGTGAGTGCTGCCCCAGGAAGAGCAGAAAATGATAGGTATGAATTTCTTTTGACTGGCTCACAAAGCTTTTTCCGACTGAACTCTTTTGTAATATTTCTCATAAGGGAGAATTTCTTTCCTTCTGTGAAGTTTAATTAGGGTTTTTTAAATAAAGTCACACAAACATTTTGGCCATTTTTATTTAAACTTTGTGTTTTTTTTTTTTTTTTTTTTTTTTACAAAGCACAAAAATTCCGCTAAGAAGCCATGAAACACGCTGTTATTTAAATTGCTTTGATGTTTTCCTCCGACGGTTCTTGGTAGAACAGTTTAATATGAGTTTTATTTCACAATAGCTAAAATACATTAATGTCTCTCGGCAGCTGTCAGCACAGACCCCCGTTCCACTGACATGTCGTGTTTCACAGTTGCGGGATCTGCGTGGTGTCTGTTCTTTCTGATGAACAGACACCATGCATGCATATAACTGATAGGTCTGGCTGGGTGATGGATCCATTTTCTGCAGTGCGAATGCACGGAAGACGTCCGGACTGTTGTGGGAATCTCTGTGTACCAAAGGGGAGTATAATTGACAGGGACTGAGGATAGACTGCGTACAGAGATTGTCCATGCAGTTGAGGTAACGCTGCGTCCCAGATGGCGCAGCGTACCTACCTAGTGAACGTCTCATACACAGATAGCAGGAGATGCCGTCATCGAATCCCGGTCCGCTACATTTCCGCTCGTTGCCGCTGACTTCGCTTAATATCCCGCTGCAGCCGCCAGCAGCGATCCCCCTTATATTTTAGTGTAGCTGAAATAGAGCTATGTGTAAGCACACTTTAAATTTTTAGTTATATAAAGAATACGTGTATTCTTTCAAATATGTGAGGCTTCACTTTTTTCTACTGGATTAAAAAGAAAATAAAAAGGAAAAACATTAGTCTTTATTTCTGTAAATTAAGTGACGAGAGTCCAATACTAATTTCTTGTCTGCTGTGCCAGATGATAATACAGTAGTACATGAGGTACTCCTTAAGATTTACACGCGTGAGTATTGCTACGTACTTTTCCGAGGGTCGCAACTGAGATATTGAATAAACTTGTTTTTTATATCTGTTGCTATGCTTGATCTGCAGTTCGAGATCATTTCACTGTTGGAATGACTGAAACACTCCAAAGGCAGTATATCTTTCAGCTAATAACCATCACTATCTCTAACGAAGTTGAGAAGTGTGACAAAAAGTTTCAAAAAGTCATAGGTCAATGGAAAATCCGCCATTTATTAGACAGTATTCCGAAAGTACTCTCTATAAATCGTCTGGCTGTAGTCAACCGGTAATTGAACACTCTCTTAGTTAAATGATGTCAGCCTACCTGAATTCAGAGTTCTACCCATATGAGAATTTACACCTGCAGTGGGATGAAAATGTGTACAGTCTAGCATATGATATGTAGGCGAAGTTTTGTGCATCTTATTATGAAAGCGTTAAAGAAGAAGGAAGCCCGTGTCTATTCAGTCCATGGAAATCCAAGGAGCTGTCACCTATCATTATGATAGACTGCTCAAAACTGAACGAGATAATTAATTCTGGACGGATAGATGTACGAATTGAATTTGATTCTTCAGCAAATATACCACAACACACTGCAATGTATGCTCAGGATCTACATGACCCTGTGATTAACGAGTTGTATAAACGAACAGGTGCTGCGTCATGGCCAAAGCATTCCACAGTGGTATCTCAAGGTGTGAGAATCATTGCAGACCATCAAGGTTTCCATGATGATGAGTGTAGACAGTTCATATTTAAACATGTCTAATTCGTAGCGTACACAGAAGATAATAAATGGAAATGTCGTGTGGCTAGGGCCTCCCGTCGGGTAGACCGTTCGCCTGGTGCAGGTCTTTCGATTTGACGCCACTTCGGCGACCTGCGCGTCGATGGGGATGAAATGATGATGATTAGGACAACACAACACCCAGTGACAGAATAATAGAGACATTCTCAGTGCAAACATTGTATCACCGATGTCGTTCAAGGACGTGAAGTGCGCCAAATCACGGAGGAATGCAAAGTGGTTAACACATTTCTACCACGGAATTCACTAGGCTGATCCTGGGATACTCTATGAAGCTATGGTGACGTCACTTCGATTATTCGACCACACAGATACCATCATCAACGTGAAGGGGGAGGAGAAAATCTCAATGATGTGTTGCATTTTCAAGTTTTCTGTCATTGAAGACCTGGAATTAGTAAGTGGGATGCTTCTGTTTTGGCAGCACTGTGTAGCGATTTGCACTGGAAATCTGACTGCGCATTATTTGTAAGAGACTCTGTGGCTGGTTGGACTCGTTGTTGAAAGTTAACTGTCAGTAGTGTGGAGTAGTTGGCAGTTAGTCGCCAGAAATGATTGGAGTACTGTTTCACGGGTGAACAGACAGAAGTGATGGATGTTAAATGTGAGAAGTAAGTGTTGATGAAGGGTAGAGGTCTGAAGTGTTATCGTAGGCTAACGATCTGGAAGTATCCGACTTGGAAATTGAAAATTATTCATCGTTATATATCTTTGTACTGGATGTCAATGACGATTTATATTCGTGTTTGAACTAGGTGTAACATTATTAAGGTGAAAAATACGTTATTATGTTTGCAGCAAATCATTCCTTTGCTAACCACATACCTATTAGTAGTTAGTAGCTTAAGTAGCTAGAATCGTTTAACTAGTTGGTGGTATTGACGCTCCCTGCATTGCAGTAGTTCGCGTAATGAATATTTTTGTGAGGTAAGTGCTTAATGAAATGTACAGGTTATTGTTAAGATTTCTTTTTAGTCAGGACCATTCTTTTGAATTAATTATTTAAAATCAGGTTGAAATTTTTTGAGCAGTCAGATTGCGCTGCACTAGAATGTAGTGGGTCAGTGTTGACACGATAAGAAAATGCAAAGAGAAAGTAGGCACAGTACGTTCAGTTTTACTCAGCTGTTTCAGAAGCAAATTACGTAGTTGATTCATCTTCTCAGTCAATGAGCAATTTACGTACAGACAGACACAGTTAAATAAAGAAGATTCATATTCTATGGGTGTCCTGCTCTCCATTTACTCGTGAAGGAGAGTATTTGTGAAAATAGTATTGCTGTGTCGCTTACGAAAATGTAAAAGCACTTTTAAATGGGATGAGAAATAAATGAATTTTTACCTCATAATATGTGTACGATTATTCTCAGGGAGTACACAGTCTCATACAAATACTACGTCTGTGATTTTCTTCATGCTCAGGAAGTGTAGTTTTAGACATGTTGCAGTACGCCTTTGCAAGCGGATGCGGTCACGTACTTCCTGCTGCCATAACTCAATACATGCTACACGGTAGGAGTAATTCCATACAACCATTCTATATATTTCGTTATTCGCGGTCTTAGGTTTCACCTCCTTGATAGCACTCATCTTCTGAAAGACTAATGTCACTGGTATCCCACACAGCCTTTATAGATACCTACATAGTGAAATAGGGGATAGGTTTTTTAGAAATAACAACAATAACATAGAAGTGCGGTAACGAACTTTTTGCGTTTATGCAGGTCACACAAATGCATTATAGTTCTTGAGGTTACAATTGAGTTCTTGAGGTTACAATTCAGTTATTGAGGCACAATATACGAGGTGACAGTTATTGAACTATACGAAAATACGTAATTTAGTTACGAAGTAAGCCGTGCACAAGCTTTTTCCAACATTTAAACATCACTACATATCTTCGGATTTAGGTTATGACATGTTCGGTATGCCTGCCATCACTGGCAACGATGTGGCGCAGACGAATAACTAAAATCTGCATGACCCGCTGAAGTGTCGGAACGTCATGCCGTCGATGCCCTCGAGAATGGCTGTTTTCAGCTCAGCAATGGTTTTGGGGTTATTGCTGTAGTCCCACAAAAAGAAGTCGCATGTGTTCAGACACGGAGAACACGGCCGCCAACACAGGTCCATGTCAGTGGCCTCTGGGTACCTCAGAGCCAGATTGCTGGCTCCAGAACTCTCCTCCACGACATCAAAAACTCTCTTGCTTCGCTTGGGTCGAAATCCGTCTTGCATGAACTGCATCTTGTCGAAATCAGGGTCACTTTGGGTAATGGGGACGAAATCATATTCCAAAACTTCCCTTAGCCTTCGGTAGTCACCGTGCCATCTATGAATATCGCGCCGATTATTCCGTGACTGGACATTGCACAGCACGCAGGCACCCGCTTAAGGTGAAGAGACTTCTCGATCGTTAAATGTGGATTCTCAGTCCCCCCACATGAGCCGATTTTTCTTATTAAAGAGCCCATTTAAATGAAAGTGGGCTTCGTTGCTAAATCAAAGCATACAGGAACATACTGATTCTCATCATGCCCCGCAGCTGAGCGTGCTGTTTGAGCGTCCTAACTCTAATAGTTCAGAAGTTATGGCGATTTTATTTCGTATGGTTCAGTAATTGTCATCCCTTTCTTGCTGAGGTACAATATAGTTCTTGAGGTATAACTTGACTTTGATATTCCCATGTAGAAATACTTTTAACGAAACTACTACAACAGTAACATGGTTGAGAATTTTCTTTTTTTTACAATTTCTTTTTTTTTGTAGCGCTGCATGAGAATTTTTACTAATTTTTCAGATGTATAAATCTACGCTAGAAGCTAATACAGAGATACTGTTTTTACTACTTTCACTTATTTCCACAGTCCCCCTAGCATAGCTTTTACAATAATTCCAGTGGACTGTGTACACTCAGAAAGTAATTTATACAGCCCCAATAGCAAAGGTTTTCACAATTATAAATCTGTTGGACATTGAGCTCTATAGATAAATACTCTTAAAAACTAATCTGACTTGGAGGGTGAGCGGCAGGTAAAAACTTAAAAAGTATTCTATTTACAATACGCACAGGGTAAGTGGATATATACATATTATAATGTATACATACACTGCGTATGAATAAATGAATATAGAAATATTTTTTCAGCATACCTTTTTGTTTGTTATAAATATATTTTTTCTTATGGTCTTTCTAAACTTTTTAATACATCTTTTTTTTACTTTGTTATATTCTCTAAGAGGATGCCACCTTGATGGAGACGCCTTCAGTGCCGGATGGCAGGGCTTGTTCGTCCCATCGAAGTCAAGAGCTGTACTGGCGGTAGCGTAACTACAGGCAGGGTCACCCAAGCCAGAGTCGTCTTGACGCAGCAGCCAGACAAAGTGTGTCCCACAAGATAGGTCATGGAGGGCCCCGGCGGCGTAGTGAAGCCAACTTTCCTAAAGGAGGAAATTCGGTACAAATTCTGGTCCCCCAGGTTGGGAGTTGGGCAAGCGGCGAACAGCCCCTTGCTATAAAAAGAAGCAATGTTCAGAAACCTGTAAGTAAATAGGCTGGACTGATACATGGACAACGAAACAGTACTGTTAAAGGGAAAGAGAAAAGCAAATGAAAAATGAAAAATGAAGTGTTTATTGGCACTTGGGATGTATGATCATTTTACAGTGCTGGAGCCTGGAGATCACTGGAACAGCTCGATAAAACCAGGGAGCCACCATGAATTTAGTACAGGTTTCGCTGTAAGACAAAAACTTAAGCATTTAGTTGGTGGATTTGTTGGAATATCGTCTAGATTCTCACAAAAATGATTGAATATCCGATTCACAAACTATTTTCGTTGATCAATGTACTTCCACCAACAGATGACCAGGATAAAGACACTTTCTATGAGAACCTCGAGAATGTCTATGACGGATGCCCTGGGAATGATGTTAAAGTAATTATTGGAGGCTTCAATACACAGACTGGGAAAGAAAATCATTACTGTCCAGCGATATGTAGGAAAGCATAGCCTCCAAGAACACACAAATGATAAGGGACGCAAAGTTGTTAATTATCACTATCACATAACATGGCTGTAGGTAGCACTATGTTCCCACACAAAAGGATGCATAAACCAACATGATGTAGCCTTGATCAGCATGCCTTCAAGCAAAATGACCACGTCATTATTGACGACAGGTGTTTCTCAAACTTACTAGATGTATGTACTTACAGAGGAGTCATTGTGAATTCGACAACTACCTTCTTTCTTCTTCTTCTTCTTCTTTTTTCGCTTGGGCCTTTATCCCACGGGTTCGTAGGGTCGGCATGGTTAGGGTCGGATTTGGTCAAGTTAGTGATAAGGTAATAAAATTATAAACAGCCGACCAGTTGCAATGGATAAAGAATTCTTTACCTAGGTTTCAACAAATTTAAATTTGTCTTCTTCAGAAGGTGGCAATTTTACATTAGTATGGACTGATGTATCATCGCCGTTTTTACAAATGTCTGCATAGATCCATTTATCAAAATTAAAATACAGCCCAAAAAATAGGGTTTGTCACGTAAATATAAATTAGTACATGGATTTTACAGAGCTAGTCGGTTGTGAGCTCTATAACATCCATGTACTAATTTATATATACGTGACAAACCCTATTTTTGGGGCTATATTATAATTTTGGCAAATGGATCTATGCAGACATTTGTAAAAACGGCGATAATACATCAGTCCATACTAATGTAAAACTGCCGACTTCTGAAGAAGACAAATTTAAATTTGTTGAAACCTAGGTAAAGAATTCCTTATCCATTGCAACTGGTCGGCTGTTTATAATTTTATTACGTGGAACCGCTGCTGTTGTGCAGCTATGTTAAAAAAAAACACTTAATGATAAGGGGTGGCCAGATGCCCTTCCTGTCACCACCCCATACTCCCTGGGATGGAATTAGTGCACCCCAGCTGTCTGCGTTGAGTGTTCAGGTGTCTGCAAGTGACATAACTGAGGTGGGACGTGGGGACAGCCCAGTATTCACCTAGTGGGATGTGGAAAACCTCCTAAAACCCACAGCCAGTTTCGCCGTCACACCGGCCCTCGTCGTTAATTCACTGGGGGGATTCGATCCAGGGCTGGCGCCCATACCCAGGTTCAGGAAGTAGTGTATAAACGCTCTCAGCTAACCTGGCGGGTCATTCCGACAACTAACTTGTAACTGCGAAATTGAAAGGTCAAATACCTAGTGCAAGGAATGTGAAAGGGCCATCTTAAAGAAAAAAATGAAGATACTGCTAAAACATACTATGAGAACGTTACTGAAAATCTTGTACTATACGCTCCTAGTGTACGTGAAACTCTGGATCAGGAATGGCGTGTCTGCAAGGACGCAATCATTGAGGCAGCAGAAGATGTGCTAGGGAAAGAAGGAAAACAACCACGGAATTCCTGGTTTGATGGATATTGTAAGAGAATAATTCAGAAGAGAAAATCGTTTACACGTTTAGCGATAATGAATTATCAAGATAAAGGGAAAGAAGAAAAGAAACTGCATCAGAACAAGAAAAAGGAATGGGAAAGAAACCAAATGAAGAATTGTAAACAACTGGAAAAACAAATGATATCAGAAAATTCTGTCAGGAAACTTACGGGGAAAGAAGAACATTTAACCAGGTATTAAAAGTAAAAATGGGGAATTACTAACTGACGACCAAGAGATATTGGAACTCTGAGTACATTATTTAGCAAACTGTTGGATGCTCCAGAGCCCTCTACTGAGGAGATCCTAATCCACTCAGATGAAGATGATGAGGTCGTACTCCCCCATCCTTCTCTTAAGGGGAAGGAGACAAATCAACGGCGCGACTGAAGAAAAATAGAGCACCTGGGACTGATAACATAAAATGGTTCAAATGGCTCTGAGCGCTATGGGACTCAACATCTGAGGTCTTCAGTCCCCTGGAACTTACAACTACTTAAATGTAACTTGCCTAAGGACATCATAAACATCCATGCCCGAGGCAGGATTCGAACCTGCGACCGTAGCGGTCACGCAGTTCCAAACTTAAGCGCCTAGAACCGCACGGCTACAGCGGCTGGCACTGATAACAGAAGATCAGAATTATTGAGAGCCGGAGGATCTGAGTTAAATAGCATGGTATACCACAATTTTGTGCCGCATCTGGGAAAAGGAAGAGTTTCCAGAAGAATGGAATGTGGGGTTAATGTGTCTGATACACAAGAGAGGAGATGTATTTAAATGTAACAACTACAGAGGCATAACATTCCTAAGTATTGCATATGAAGTATTGTCAAATGCATTGATTAGTAGACTCTCACCCTTGGAAGAAAACATTTTTGGAAGCTATCAGTAGGATTCATACCGTGAAAGTCAACTGTGATCCGGATATTTACTCTCTGGCAGGTAGTAGAAATGAACAAGGTTTTTAATATTGGTGTTCTCCATCTTTTCATTGATTTCATATAAGCATATGACACAATAAATCGGGCTAAGCTTTATGAGGCAATGCCGGAATTTCTGATGCCTGAGAAGTTGGTGCGTCAGAGAGGGGTTACCCTAAGGCATCTCCAGTGTACTGTATGAGTATAGTCTAGGTTATCACTCCAGATCTCCATATGAACTGGGCTAGGGCAGTGGGATGAGATTTTCTGCCTACTCTTCAATTTGGCACTCGAAAAATTGGCGCATGAATCTGGTATCCTGACAAGAGGTGGTACCTATTATTAGTCTGTACAACTGTTGGGATATGCAGATGATTTGATCCTAATGCGTCGATCATTAAGAGATCTAGAAAGTGCGTTCTCAGCTCTAAAATTGAGGGCAAAAATGATGGGTCTCAAAGTTAATGAAGAGAAGACCAAGTATGTCTATAATGGTAAAAATTAACTTTTGCAGCCCACAGTAACCGTTCACGGAATGATTTCTGAGCGAGTGGAATGTTTCACTTCTCTGGGCACAAAGATAGATGCAAATGGTAGCAATTCGACAGAAATTATTGTCCCCATAAGTGCTTCTAACTGACGTTATTTTCGAATGCAAAGACATTTTAAATCCAAGCTTCTATCATGAGAGACTAAGTCCCGATTCTCTAGAACGCTAATACGCTCAGTACTTACATATGGATCAGAAACACGGTCGATTACGAAGCATGGTGAAAGTAGACTGAGATCAAACGAAAGAAGTATATTGAGGAGAATTTTTAGACGTGTGTATGAAAATGGGAATTGGAGAAGGCGGAAGAATGACGAGCTTTATGACAGCTGGAAGGAGGATGATGTGGTCAGGTTCATAATTGTTATATTGCTAGAGGAGGTCGAAATGCAAGCTATAAGCTCACGCAGGATGGCGTGAGGTCTGAAACAGGATACGTAATGAATGATGTAAAGGAAAGTACGTAGCTTCTGGAATACTTAACTATAATTCATCATTTGTATACATCGTTCTTGATGAGACATGCTTCATACGATAACTATCAATTGCTATGGCGCCTTGCTAGGTCGTAGCCATTGACTTAGCTGAAGGCTATTCTAACTATCTTCTCTGCAAATAAACGAGGCTCCGTCAGTGTTGCATCGCTAGCTAAGTCGTTCATACAATTGGGGCGAGTGCTAGTAAGTCTCTCGAGACCTGCCGTGTGGTGGCGCTCGGTCTGCAATCACTGACAGTGACGACACGCGGGTCCGACAGGTACTAATGGACCGCGGCCGATTTAAAGCAACCACCTAGCAAGTGTGGTGTCTGGCGGTGACACCACATTCCTCCCCCGCAAATCGGCGAACGGTCGTGTTATAAGGCTTCCGCCCGCCGTGGGGAGGACCCCATGTTGGCGTATGCGATGAGGTGGGGAGCCTAACAACAGGCGAGGCTGTGCCACCCGCACCTGGCCATTCGGTGCGAGGGGAGCTAGGAAACGCCTGAAAACCTAGTCCAGGGTGCACGTCAAAATGCGGTGTATGCGCCCGTAAAGAGACAGGAGGGGCCGAAGGGTCGACCTCCATCGCGTCGGGGTACCCGACGCGCGAAGACGCCATGTGGTCCGGAGCGGGCAAGATTTCCGTGGCGGAGGACTGCTGGTCACGGGAAGCTATCGGCGGCGCGTGACCCAGGGAGGCGCTTGGCGGCTGCAGCGAAGCGTCCACTGCGGGCGGCGCCGGCGGGAGAACAGGCGACGGCTGCGGCGGCGGCGGCGGCGCGTCGCCATGGGGCAAAATGGAAGGCAGCGTCGGTAACACCTGGGGATGAGGCGAGCCAGTAGATGGGTCCCCAGGGCGCCGACCGGACGGCACCGTCGCTGAAAGCAGACGGGGAGTGGCAGAACCCGTGCGACGACAGAGGCGCAGCTGATTGAGATGCAGACGCACCACACCAGAGGCCTCCAAAACCAGATACATAGCGCGGCCGAGGCAGCGAAGAATGCGCCCTGGGAGCCAACGCTGTGAACCTCGATAGTTGCGATAGTATACAACGTCGCCAGGAGCAAAAGCAGGTGGCTGCCGCTGCACAGGAACCTGATGCGGCGGATGCAGCAAAGACATCAAGGTTCGATGAGGACGACCGTGGAGCAACTCAGCTGGCGAACGACCATCTCGGGGCTGAGAGGGATACGAAGACAAAAAGAGCAACAACGTGTCCTCCCGAGAATGCGACTCTTTCAACTTCAACATCTGTGAGTTGAAAGTCCGGACCAATCGTTCGGCGGCACCGTTTGACTGAGGCGAAAACGGCGCGGACGTCAGATGTTGAATACCATTGGCCTTGCAGAATGACTGAAATTCTGCGGACATGAATTGTGGGCCATTGTCGGAAACTATAGTCTTTGGAAGACCTTCAATGAAAAAGATAGCGGATAACGCTTGGATGGTGGCAGATGACGTCGTGGAAGACATCCGTACAACAAAAGGAATATTACTGAATGAATCGACAACAACCAACCATCGACAAGGGGAAGTGACTTTCGGCCATGCAAAGAATTTCCGCGGTCGTGCGGAGTGTTGTTCGGCACACGCCATGCAAGAAGAGCACATATTCGTAATCGCAGCATCGATTCCGAACCAAGTAGAGTGCTGACGAGCAAGTTGTTTCGTTCGCACTATACCCCAATGTCCTTGGTGGAGAAGCCGTAAGGCAGAGGACTGTAATGAACGTGGGACCACGACTCTGGACTGATCATTATCAGAACGCAACAACAAAACACCACGTCGTACAAAAACTCTCTCCTTGTGAGCAAAAAATCGGCGAACCAACGGATCCGCGATCCGTGACGTTGACAAGGGCCATTGCGTAGCAACAAAACGCAAAACGGAAGCAAGGACAGGGTCAGTAGGTACGGCGGTAGCCACACGACGAAAATCAATCGGAAACGATTCGACCACGTCATCGGTTTCCGAATCAATGAACATGCAAGCAAGTTCGGAAGAATCGAATGCTCAATCCTCAGCAACAGGCAACAGGCACGAGCCTGAGTATTCTTGGTTCTATTCCGGCGCGAAGCAAAGGGCCTGGAATGGTTGTGAGTGTCCGATCTGAGCTTTTTCTGGCAAACACTCTGAACATGTCCTTTTTTATTACAGAAAAAGCAAATGGCTTGGCGTGACGGGCAATTCTCACGCGAATGTCTAGTAGCACACCGCTGGCATGATTTCACTGCATTTGCATGCTTGCGCGGCACACATTGCTGCGCGGATGTGCGCGAGGGCTGTTTACCATTCCGTGCAGCCCGCCCGGCAGGGCTGTTAATGTGACACACAGCTGGCGATGTTTCAAATGATTCCTGAGCAAAGTCAAGTGTGTCTTGCCTATCCAATATGTCTATCACTTGTTGAAGGGAGGGATTGACTAGTTTCAAAATTTGCTCCCGTATACGAACATCAGAAACGTTCTGTGCAATTGCATCACGTACCATAGTATCGGAATAAGGGAGTTCACATTCACACTCAAAAGCACAATCCCTTGTAAGGCCTTGCGGAGTTGCAACCCACTCCCGATTAGTTTGACCAGCCGTACGTTTTGTACGAAAGAACGTATACATTGTTGCAACTACATTAACTGATTCCTTGAAATAGGCATCTAAAGAAGACAAAATTTCTTCGTAGGACAGAGTTGCTACGTCGCGCCGGGGAAATAATTTCACTGTCACACGGTACGTTTGCACCCCTACAGACGCCAATAAACGAGGCTGCCGCTCGTTACCTTGAATTCTGTAGGCGGCGAGATGATATCCAAATTGGCGTGACCACTCCGTCCAGGTTTCCATCGCCGCATCATACGGTCGAAATGGGGGTGCAACAGCATGTTGTGGCTGCGGTGGCGGTGAAGCGGCAGCCGCCGCATCGGTTTGCAGTGCCCGTTGACCCTGGACGAGCTGTCCAAGGGTATCCAATAACGCCTGCGTCTGCTGATTCTGCAAGCGATAAAATTCGGACAGTACATCTGGAGATAGTGGCGAAGCCATGACACAAATAAATTAGAGCAATACGAACGCGAAATCCTCTTTTAAGCCTCGTCGCCACTTGTTATATCGCTAGAGGAGGCCGAAATGCACGCTATAAGCTCACGCAGGATGGCGTGAGGTCTGAAACAGGATACGTAATGAATCCTATAGAGAAAAGTACGTAGCTTCTGGAATACTTAACTTTAATTCATCATTTGTATACATCGTTCTTGTTGAGACATGCTTCATACGATAACTATCAATTGCTATGGCGCTTTGCTAGGTCGTAGCCATTGACTTAGCTGAAGGTTATTCTAACTATCTTCTCTGCAAATAAACGAGGCTTCGTCAGTGTTGCATCGCTAGCTAAGTCGTCCGTACAACTGGGGCGAGTGCTAGTAAGTCTCTCGAGACCTGCCGTGTGGTGGCGCTCGGTCTGCGATCACTGA
This sequence comes from Schistocerca americana, assembly GCF_021461395.2. Lineage (NCBI taxonomy): Eukaryota > Metazoa > Arthropoda > Insecta > Orthoptera > Acrididae > Schistocerca > Schistocerca americana. The sequence goes on along the minus strand of NC_060125.1, from coordinate 203,642,315 downwards.
GAGTGGCGACACGCGGGTCCGTCAGGTACTAATGGACCGCGGCCGATTTAACGCTACCACCTATCAAGTGTGGTGTCTGGCGGTGACACCACAATAATGTTGTGTAGGTTGAGATAGCTGGATATGTAATACGATTCAATGAGACCCTGCAAGGAAAGCCTGCTTCAGTGAGTGTGGAGCAAGGAGAGGAAGAGGACAAACGAGGTTGAGATGTATATATATATATATATATATATATATATATATATATATATATATATATATATATATATATATATATATCGACATTGCCTGGTCTATCAACCCTTCAGAAATCTCATCCTCTATTTGGCCATTTCTTGGCAGCTCTTCATCTATGGCCATTTCCCTGACCCATTCAGATATCTCATCTTCGTCAGAATCGATATAGCGCCTCCGATCTATCTCGTCTACGACAACAGAAAGATATATGTGCAGATTTGTTAGAGAACAAGAAAACGAAGGAAAACCTTTCTATACTACAGGCACAAGCAAACAAACAAGAAAAATTTTAATTTTTTTTTTTTTCATTTACAGAACTGCTCTGCTGTCTGACTGGGTACCGGAGACCGCTGCTGCAGTTGTCGAATAGCCTCCAGCTGCCTGTCTTGGGGCTTTTGCCTCTGTACAATTGTTGCTGTTGCAGGACAAAACATTTTTTTTAATTACATACGTTCTATCAAATAGATATTTCTTTTCTTCCTCTATACTTATGCGGCTGTTGGCGCTGTGTATTTCCTGCTGTAGACTGTTCCATAGCGTGCGGCTGCTGCATTGTTTCAGCTTCCAGCATTGCCTCTTGCTCGAGCTGCATTTTCAACATGTGAGCTATAACAAGTACAAGTATGAAATAAGAAGTAAAACAACGATAGAAAAACAAATTACAGTACTACTATCATGATTTTTAATACTTACGTGGCTGCTCTAGTTGCAGGTTTTTCAAAGGAGGCTAGACATCGACAGGGAGTGTTCGGTGTGGCTCAGACTATTCTTCTTCCTCCCGTCTACGCTTGCAATCCAGTATAAAATCTTGTAGCTGCACTGTATGCAAGGAAAATCTTTTAACACACTAAAATTTATTCCCTGAGTCTAACATCATCACCAGATACTGACAGAAACAAGTTATTTACTTACGTAACAGTTCATACTGTTCTTCATCTACAATTATATGTCATTTGCATCTGACGTAGATGGTGTTTGGTGTAGCTGAATGCTTCATATATAACAAGAAATGGATGTACACACAACTAAAGGAATGACTACACCGAAGAACTGACGCTGGTAGAACGAGACAGCGAGTGGAGGCGACAGGGTTTATATAAACATACTGATTTGTTGGGAACCAATCAGGAAAGGCAGTAAATGGAATGTCCTGAACAGTATTTTTAGGAGCCAATAGGAGTGGAGCAATCCATGCCGCCTACCAATGAATGCCGGTAGCATGCAGGACAAGTTGGTGCTGGTCTGCCCAGCCACGGTTTTCACGTAGTCATGGATCCAGTTGGAAAACCCAGCATCCCGTCGGCAGTTTACTATGTGGCGAGCTGCATCCGCTGACAGCCGCGCTGCCGCTTTTCGGGGCACCAGTTACCACTGTGCCTAAGTAGCGGTGTATTTATCAATATTTTTCTACGGGATATAGGATTGTCATTAATTGTAGTTTGAATTTATAAACAATATTCCTGCGCGATTTTTTTCGGGTGTGTTTTGCTGTAATGTATTTCCGTTCCACATGTACCTGAGAAGACAGTGCAGTGTTTTATGTGTGAGTGTATATGAAATAAATTGCTTAAACCAACATTTACATAAGCACTGAGGCGTTAAACACATTACCAGATTTCTTCATGCATACAAACATTCCAAAGTAGTGCAGGCACACTGAGAGGTTTCAGAAGTGTACTACAGTCTTTTTAGAGTCTGTGTTCCAGTGAGGCAGTATACACTACATAATTAAAACGAAGTACCATGTAGTCACTTATTTTGAAAGTGTATGTAGAGACATATTCAGTTGGTTTTAGCAACTCCAGAAGCAGCTCGTGCTCAAAGGCAATGGTGTTTCACACAAAAGAGCAGGAAGTGTCTCTGTGGTGTGATTTCACAAATGTGCAGTGATTTTTTTGTAGAGTGTGTAGAGTGGTGGTGGTATTTCCCACAATATAACGTGTAATTACATAGCATATTGTTTAAATATTCTTGTGTCATCTGCAAGGTTCTCTCGCTATCTTTGTGCAGTAGTGCATTTAGTTCCTGTGACATCTTCAATTTATCTACAAGTATGTGACAGTATTCTGCACAATCCTTAAACACCAGATTTAGTAACTCTGAAGCTATTCATGTTCAGTTAAAAACTGTTACAGACTGATTCCTTTCCCCACCAGCTTCCAGATGGGTGAGTAGAGGAGTGGGGCGGAAGAAGGGGAGGACAGTGTAGTTACGTTAGTGGATGTAGCGCAGTTGACCTATTGTCCCTCAAAAATTTGAACCTCCCAGCATGACTCACTGCAATGTTGCCGTATCTACGGTCGCCATCATGGATCCACCATCCTGAGTAAATTTTCCGACAGTGCAGAGTAGGGCGATGCACACTTTGTCTCATTACTCATTAAACATGCAGCACAAAGAAAAACTCAAACTGACAGTTGCACACAGTAGGATTTTCTCCATGTCATTCTCAAAATCGAAAATCTGTGCAGTGCTTCCCGCCAGGAGACAGGCGAAAGTCCTCTCTCCAATGGCGTGGCTTGCAGCCGCAAGTTACAGATGCCCTCAGTTTATATTTTGACATCATTGGATATCCAATCAGGGAAATTCGTGGTATGGTCTTACGGGAACAAACTACTGAGGTCATCGGTCCCTAAGCTTACATACTACTTAATCTAACTTAAATAATCTTGCGCTAAGGACGAAACACACACCCGTGCCCGAAGGACGACTAGAACCTCCAATAGGGGGATCCGCGCAGAACGTGACAAGACGCCCCGGACCGTGTGGCTACCCTGCGCGGCATATCCAATCATGACACTCATTTCTGTGCACGGGAAATCGCTTGGTGTGGAAACCAAAATGTCTCAATAAATAGCTGTGTTGGCAACAGAAATTGGTCATCTATCAGAGCACGGCTACCTCTTGCTCTGAGAAGAGTCTTTCACACAATGCCATCACATATGGTTCTCTGAGGAAGGTCCTCAGCCATGTGGCCTGCGAATATCAGCAGATTCTGAAAAAGTGTTCCCTCCTGAATGGAAATAATTTAAAGGGAGTGGGAACGTTATGCAAGACGACCTTAAAAGCACTACGGCTTCCTTGAGAACAATTTACCAACTTGCGTTAACAGCCGGATACTTGCACAAGTCACACCCTGTGAGTAAAAGAGACCACCAGCCCCCATACGCCTTCTGACACTCTACATGTACCCATCCACTTCAGCTTTTCCAGAATTCCGGCCCATTAAATGGATTCTGCAGTAACACTCCGAAAAGCACGTCTTTCCTCATACGTTGGCCGCACAAATAGATCATAAACTCCCAGTCAACAAAACAGAAGACCCATGCTACTAAATACTTAGGCGTGCTGTAAGGGATCAGTGTCAAATCATTTCATTTAACTTCATAATAGCAATAAAAATGAAAGGAAGGAAATCCGCCAGGACATAATGTCTTTCAGCATCTAGTTACAAATTCTCCTTTTGAATTTAACCAGTATGAAAAAGTATGTGAATGTCTTCACTGACACAGTAAAAAGTTTTCGTTATCCTGAAATCATTGAACAGTCGCTACTAAAATCCATGTGCCTGTCTGAAAACAAAATGTGTTTAAGCCGATTTTCTGTATAAGATAGCTTTTGCACCTGTGGTAGTAGATACATGTTTCTCCTATCTCTGCCTTCGTGTAAACAAAACTAAACCATCATGTTTTGTAACATACTGAGTATCTACATCCTTAAGTTACAAAGGGTAATGAGAAGTGTGTGCTACGTATAATTCAGAGTGGTCACAAGAAGAAAACTCTAGTGAAATGCTGGATGTACTGAAACTTTAAGAACTATGATTATAGCAGATAGAATTACACAACCGCTCTCTTCTCCCAACATATTTTAGCACTATCTTTAAAGTGAACCTATTTTGGCGGTTTCGGTACTTTCCAACAACAATTTGTCTGAATCCATTTCTATAGTAGGACCGTAATGTAATAGGGGAAACATTCTTCCATTTTACATCGACAATTTACATAAAAATTTCAAAAATACTGAAAACGACATTAGCAATAGAATAATAACAAAATTAATCAATTTTGGCTTCAGGAAGGTTGAAAATCTGGAACAGCGTGAAAAAAATTAAAATTAATCAACCACTATTTGTGGACTTTATTGATAAATAATGGTGTTTGACAGTGTAGATCGGTCTAGAACGGTGCGACTTTAAATTCACGTTGAGCTGGATAGGCGAGACATGAAAATAATCCAGATGCTGATGCAAAATTTTCTGGAGTAAATAAAGGTGTTCGGCAGAGATGTACCTTTCCCCACTAGTCTTCAACATGCACACCGTGGAAGCATTAAACAAATATGTAGATACATATTTTGAAGGAGTAACTGTATAGGGGTTAAACATTAATTTCTTAGAGTTGCATGTTATATAGCAGCAAACATACGCGCAGATGGAGGAATCCTGAATCATGCCACCAGTATAAATGTCTGATTACTTGTACAACAGGCGATGGAAGATGATTTCAGGAGAATAAATGTGGAACAGTATAAGCTAAAACAAAATTTCACAACCAACAAGTTACTATTATTGAAAGAACTTTTTTTAAACTGGGAGCACATCTTGTTTGGTGCGTAGCAGTACATGGTTCAGGGGAAAGCGTAATAAGATGCCTTTGTAACAAAGTGCACCAGGGTTGGGGGTATAGTTTTAGAGAAGAGATCGTGAACAGAGACAATAACCAATGAAGTATTCTTGAGCAGAGAAAAGAATATAGTAGAGGACTGTCACAAAAAGATGGGCCAATAGCTTGGAACCTACACAGACATTGCCCATTCATTTTAGAATTAATAGAAAGTAAAATACCTGCAAAGAATACACCAAGAAAACCAACTGTTCTGCACACTAGTAAGGTAAAACAGTAACTGAAACTGACAGCAAGCTCTATTCCGATGAGACGTGGAGATGACTGTGAAAACTGACAACGGTAATTGTAGTCGATCACTCTATATATTGAGTGAAAGAGCAACAAGCTGATTATCTTAGGTTTCTTCCGCAGAATTATTTCATTACTTAAAACTTTATCAGACTCTGTACATAAACAGATAATACGAGTACTGTCTCTACCTAATTTAAAGTACAGCTTTTTATGCCTCTCTGCTGGGCTTATATTTGCAGCTATTCTGAATTAATCTTGTTTCTGACTTGCCTGTTGAGGTCTTGATATTTCACTTCCCAGCGTGACATGTGTTAATTGTTGACAGCAACTGTTGCAGGGAGGAAAAGTTATCTTCTGTTTGAGTTTTATATTCTAACTTGGTTTCATTACAAATCATGAAGGCTTCTGTCCATTCCAGTTAGAGAAAAAAGCATCCGAGTTGTCGAAGAAGTACATTGATGAGCCAGAACATTATGACCTCCTACCTACAAGCCGGTATGTCCATCTCTGGCACGGATAACCGCGGAGACGCGTCGTGGCACGGAAGCAATGAGGCCTCGGTGGGTCTCTCGAGGGAGTTGGCACCACATACGCGCACATAAGTCACCTAATTGCCGTATTTTCCGGGGAGGGGCGATGAACTCTGACGCCACATTCAGTCACACCCCGGGTTCAGATCTGGGAGGAGGGAGCGGATTGACTGTAATTCTCCACTGTGTTCTTCAAGGCACTCCATCACGGTCCTGGCGTTGTGACATGGAGCATTATCTTGCTGAAAAATTCCACTGTCATGGGGACTAATGTCGTCATGAAAGGGTGTAAGTGGTCTGCAACCAGTGTATGACACTCCTTGTCCGTCGTGGTGGCTTGCACGAGCTCCAATCGACCCATGGATGCTCACGTGAATGTTCCCCAGGACCTAATGTAGCTGCCGCCAGCTTGACTCCGTCCAGCAGTACAGGTGTCAAGGAGCTGCTCCCCTGGAAGACGAGGATTTCATTCTCTGCCATCAGCATGACGTAGAAAGTATCCAGATTCAATGTTTTGCCACTATTGCCTGTGGTCAAGTGCCCATTCAGTCGCAGTTGCCGATTTCGTTCTGTTAATATTGTCACATGCATGAGTCGTCGGCTGCGGAGGCCCATCTTTTGAAGTGTTCAGTGCACTGTGTGTCCAGAAACACTTGTACTCGGCGTAACATTAAAGTCTGATGTTAGTTCCGCCACAGTTCGACGCTAGTCTACCAAGCCTACGACGCTAGACAACTGGAATGAGATGTGGCCGGCCAAATGCACGACGTCTCGACGAGTTTTGAACTTGGTTTCGTCACGTGTTCAAGACACTCACCACAGCATTCCTCGAACACCCGACAAGCAGTACAGCTTCCGAAATGCTCGCGCCGAGCCTCCAGGCCGTCACAATCTGCCTTCGGTCAAACTCACCTTCCCCATACTATACACACATAGTACGCTCACTGTTACTACTTGCACAGTGCGTGTGTCTGACAAGCAGTCATTCCTTGCTAGGTGACGCCGCTATTGTCTGGACGTGTTTATATCGATAGTAGGTCAGTGGTCATCATGTTCTTGCTGCTCAGGGTATAATAACGTAAGGAAAATAATAGTTTTATCTTCATAATAAAGAATTGGCCTGTTTACATTCCAGCTATATGGAAGCAATATGATTATGTTATTTAGAAAATCTTTTCCACCAAATCTAACGAACAACATCAGTTTTATTTGTGTGATTTTTTTTATAGTGCACAAAATATCATCCTTTCGAGATACATCAACATTTCGCTGCTGCCAGTGGTACAATCTGACATTTAACACTTCTGATCTCGAACTACAAAATCGTTTACTGGTCACAACTATAAGGGGTTCATCTGATACTCTGCAGTTTTCGGAGTGATGACGGAGCCTTTTCCAGCAGCTCAGCAAGGAATTTATCGGAGTATTCACCTGCATTGTCTGGCAAGAGGGTGTACTGACTGAGAATTATAATGTGGCCTGGATAAGCAGCAAGTCCAACCTAGCGCTCTGCCATGGGCGTACTGCGCTATTCATGTACACAGGGCAAACAACGCCGAGCTCTGATCTTGGCGGAGGGTCTGCTTAAGTTGAATGAGAGCCCTGCCACTAGTTGCGCTGGAGAGGGAGAAATTCGGAAGCCAGATTCCACGATGTCTTGTCTCACTTGTGGATCCGTTTTCCACGCGGTTGCTCAGTGTTTGTTTATCGATTCCCGACGGACTGAAACTCAGTGTGCCACATTTGAACAGATTCACCGTCTAGTAGACGTAACGAAACTGTGCGCTCGGACATGACACCACCTTAGCGACACCCGACACGCATTCCACGCCTCATACCCCGAAGGAAAGATAATGCAAGCGTCTAAAATGCTCACAAATGAGAATGTTTCATTTGTGTATTATACTGATTGTATTTGGTTATTCCGATCTCTTCTACTGCAACGTTTTTGTGAGACAGTCTGTCTCATTAAACTTTGACTAAACACAGTATATACAGTTCCACACAGTAAATGGAATGACCCCATTAATAAATATAGACTTCGATCAGAAATCGATAGCTAAGGTATAATATTCAAAATTTCTAGTTGTATGCATTGATGAGGGGTTGAACTGGAAAAAACACACTGAGGGTCTGCTGAAACGTTTGAGTTCAACTACTTATGCTATTAGGGTCATTGTAAATTTTGGCGATATACATTTGAGTGAATTAGTTTACCGCGCCTATTTTGATTCTTTGCTTTCGTATGGCATCATATTCTGGGGCAACTCATCATTGAGTAAAAGGGTGTTCATTGCTCAAAAGTGTGTAATCAGAATAATTGCTGGAGCTCATCCAAGATCATCCTGCAGACACTTATTTAAAGAGCTAGAAATCTTCACTACAGCCTCACAATATACATATTCACTTATGATATTTGTTATTAACAATCCGAACAAATTCAAAAGTAATAGCAGTGTACATGGCTACAACACTAGGAGAAAGGATGATCTTCACTACTCAAGGTTAAATCTAACTTTGGCTCAGAATGGGTAAATTATGCTGCCACAAAAGTCTTTGGTCACTTACCTAATAGCATCAAAAGTCTGACAGATAGCCATATAGCATTTAAAAGGAAATAAAAACAATTTATTAATGGCAACTCCTACTACTCATTAGATGATTTTTTGGGTATAGTAGGTAGGTAATTTCCCAACCTCCACAACAACAAAAAAAATTAAAAAAAATATTGAGTGTTTTGTAATATTTTGTCTAATGTAATATCTTGTATAGACACCTTTTATTAACCTGACACGTTCCACATCATTACGAAGTGTCGTATTCATGATCTATGGAACAAGTGCTAATCTTATCTAATCTAATCTACAATATTTTTCTGGTGAATTTCACCTTGCGCTATCCAATAAGGCCAAATAAAATGGTGAACCTTACTTTGCATGGAAGTTGGTGTGAGACGAACTAACATTAGACTTGAAACATGTGGGGAAAGTGGTACACTGGAAAAGAGGTCCCCAAACTGAATAATTTTTGTCTAACGATTTTGGTGTCTATTTGCAGGTATATTACTATCTTAAAAATTATTTATAGACACGCACCACGCCATACCATGTCATTCAGCTGTCATAAGTGAGAACTGTTCAGCCTAGATGCTGCAATACGTGTTTCTTCACTTTTATACCACTTGCTGAGGTCTAATTAGAAGTATTTTGGTGGTACATTGAATACTCTTCACTTTAATAATGTTGTTCGTTCTGATCTAGATTGTTCGCCCAAGAGGTATCAGGTACGCCTATGCCATTGGTAGAATTTTTCCAGGATTACCTACAAGCAGTGAGGGCTTATGAGAAATGTATCGACATCATCAACGTCAGGCAAATCCTTGCGACGATTAGGCACGCATTGGCAGTATAATCTAAGTGTAACTGACACACAATCGTAACATAAGAGTAAAAATACGTGTTGCAGATAATACAAATGCAGATATTCTTGCTGCTACGAGTATCAATCAAGATATTTCTGCACTATAATTGCACGGGAATTTGATGTGAGAAGAAATACGTCTGGGGATCTGAATGGTAGTTTTTTACATTTTCTTAAGGAAGCATTAAGCAAACATGATTTCCTGACAAGAATTGTCCTGAGAAAATGATTTATAAGTAAAAACTGGACTTCATGACAGGTATGCAGTAGACTGATGACGCAACTTTTATGTATTATAGCAAGATAAATGTCCACAATTGAAACTGTTGATTAGACGATGATCCTCACAGGTTTCGTCATCACAAGAGTGGCACGTCTGGAGGAAAAGTACTTGTTACAGTCGGTGAAAAGGAAATCAGAGCCAAAGTTTCCGAGAATTTTTTAAAATTTTTTTTAGAATTTAATGCAGAATGTAAAAATTGCAGTAACTCAAGTCACAATATTTTCGACAAGTAGTCCGTTTTCTCTTTCAGACTCACAGATAATGCATATTACTTTCTCAGGTGCTAGCCATTTATATTGTACGTTAACCACTGTCACCGATATATGAGTGTCAGTACTTGGCCATGTCTTTAAGAGAAAATATTTTCTTGTCACATAAATAAAGTCCGTCAGCACTGACAGCTCTACGCCAACACCGCTTCTCTCTGTCGTTACGTGAAGGCCGTCGGCCACTGCCTTTCGTGTGTTGTGAGGTAATGCATAAAATTTGGTATTCTTGACATGCTCTTGAGAATGTGGATACCGGAATACTGAATTCCCAAGCGATAGCTAAAGTGGGATGTCACACGCGTCTAACTGTGATAATCATTCCGCGTTCAGAGTCGGTTAACTCCTGTCGTGCGCCCAAAATCACCTCGGACTCCTTTTCGCATGATAATCACCTGATTACAAATGACAGCTCCCCAACTGCAATGCCCTTTTTTAGTTGTGTACGCGGTACTAGCACCATCTGTATATGTGCTTATTGCTGTTCCATGACTTATATCACAGTGTATTTCACACACAATAAAATACCATGTATTGACTAAAAGAACATCAGCTGTAGAGAGATGTCTACTTTCCTTTATGGAGGCACATCTTTATAAACAGTATCACCCTAATATACACAAACGAACGCGTTTGTGTCTCCATTCCTTAATCATGGAATCTTCGGATATCATGCACAATGCACGAAAGGAGCAACAAATGCTAAACGAGCATTAATCATAAAGTTTTAATTATGACCTCAAAAAAAAAATACTGATCTACATCATTAGGATTTTGTCTGTTTGCTCATTCATGTCTGCAGTCGTGACACACACTGAAACTCCCGCCCAACAGTACCGTGGAAAACCGGCAGAGGAGCCAAAAGGAAATGGCGCAACCCATTCACAAAGATGAGTATCCTCCAGTAATTCGCCTTTTGCATTTGCAGAAGACCAACGCTGCAGCAGTCCATGCTGCGTTGGTGGTAGTTGCGGCATATGACACACATGACTCCTGCATAGATCAAGACATCGCAAGATAAGTGTAGAGCCAGGTTCCAAAAAACCTTATTATTATAACAATCCAGGGTATAGTACGATAAATGACAATCAGTTATGAATGAACTTCCACCATCTTACATGACATTTTAAAATTGTCCACCAACCACTAGGCTCCATGACCGCTCACAAACATTCTGAAGCAGGACGAACAGAGGCAGCAGAGGAAATGTTTCAGCTGTGTCAGATCAGTCCAAATGACTCCGTTAGCCACCTGATCACAAAGCAGGAATGCTGTGATCCTGAGACAAAAGAACAAACAAGCAGTGGAAACATGTGGATTCACTACTGCCGAAAAAGGCGAAGACCAAACAATCATTGGGCAGTCTGATGCATAATGGTTTTTGGTATTGTCACGGTACTAATAAATTCTGTTTATACGAGACAAATCGCGCAGGAGCATGCTGTCGATGTATCCTGATTAGGTTATGGGTGCTGTCAAGTCGAAACATCGTGAGAAATCGTCTAAGTTTTTCACCGACGTACCTAATCTCGGTCTCCTGAGTGCTGCTTCTTTGGGCACCAAAAATTTCCCTCGTGACAAGTATCCTTATGACAACATGGGTTCCAGTTACTTCTCGTGCATCCTCAGATAAATAAACCATTGTGCAGCAGACATTTCAGAATGACAAAGACGGAAGTTTCGAGGTGGTACGTTCCTCGAAAATCTGAAATGCAGACTTGTACAACCAGGGTCTCCAACAAATTATCGATCGTTAGGAAAAAGCTTCAATAGAAAGATGAATCTGTACTGAACGGCAACTACCATTGCCTAGTTTCACAGTCGCCAGTTGAAGTTATTTTTTCGAGATGAGACTTATTTGCGATTACTCCTCGTATTTAAGTGTCATTATTGGAAAACACATCTCCTTGTGAACGAAGAACAACGTACAGGGATTAGACCAAAATGTGGAAACACCACAAGAAAAGCGTGCTTGCACATTAATCCTGCAGGTTTTAGTGTTTTATTTGATCACGAGCTTTAGCTGTGAAATGTTCACAACAAATTGGCATTTGTCAGAACAATTTTCTGTGTAGTTTTCAATGCATTACGCTGGAGCTAAATGCCAATGATCGTTCCATCGTGCTAGGGCCCTTATGGAAATTAAAACAAAACTCTCACTTGTGATGCATATGTCCGTAACAGATAAACTTGGTTGCAAGGTCATAAAACCTGGAGCAATGGAAAAATGTTATTTTGTCAGACGAATCTTATTTTATACTTTTTCTAACTTATAGTTGTGTTAACGTCCCAAGAGTCAAATATAGGCGAGCCTTCAGTGGTGCTTTTGGGAGACAACCTCCGAGTTTCCCCTTGCTACCGTGAGGCGATACGCAATTGATTTAATAAACTCGAAATTATATTATAAATTCCCTCAATGCGATTGCTAAGTGCTCACCGGTGTCTGAGAATGCAATTCAGGCCTCTGTTGAAGAATCGGGTCGGTTGATGCCGCTACCCTTATAGGAAATAGTTATAGATGTAAAAGTAAAGGTATACCCTCAAAAATAGATGTCTTGGTCGTATGAAAGGACTGCAGTGTCAATATATGTAGTCTGAAATACAAGGAAAGATAATCTGATTTACTATATTTGACAATTTATGTATATATTAACGAAACGAATTAACGAGGATGCCTCTTGACTGTGGCCTATTTAGTATCTGAATAAAGAGAAAAAACTCAAATCAACAACTATGAAACCTAGCAAAGCGGATTGGCACTTTCCTTTAACTGGCTAAAAGCACAGGATTTTGGGTCACGTTCTTCCCATCAGATTCTAGTCACAGCATTAATGAGAATGGGCTGCGGTGCTCAATGGGTCAATGCCCACCCATTTAACTTCTGTAAACTGCAAGGTAGACAGTGCTAAGGCCAGCGCAGCGTGTCTTAGCTATTCTGCTCTTCTGCTCAATGACGGGGACCGCAGACAGCTGTCCTCCTCATGCTGTTATGCACATCAGGTTTGATGTCGCTGTGTCCACTTCGCCGAGCGTACACGCCACAATTCCGTGATGTTATCCGGAGTTCTGGATAAGAGACACTACTCCACATTTATTCTGTATCGCATGGTGAAGAGCACTGCGTTCTTATTGGCTGGACGCCGAAACCTTGAGTGTCCTAATTTCTACCAAAATCTAGTGCAGCTTGCCAGCTACCCAGTCGTAAGATTTTAACAAATTTTTGACCAGTGAGCGACTCTCCCGCCCGGCTGAAGGTGCGCGGGGAACACTGCTCAAGTCACATCGATTTGAACAAGCGCAAGCGCCTCTGAAAACTTCCGCTCATCCGAAAAATTTCCAAACGCTTTCTTGGAGCCACCGTCTAAACAGCCACATTCCTTTCCTCTGTCCGGCGCTCAAAAAAATAAAAGTACGATTCACAATGGCACCTGTGACACGACCAAGAGGGAAACAGCACCACCCAGCACTATTCGGGAAGAAGTTCAGCTTTCCTCGCAGTGTTCAGTTGGGAACGCCGCCTACCCGTCGTGCCGCATCAAGGCTCTGCCGCTGGAGACCGGCCTGGCGGGGCCAGAACCTCCTGGGGTGCTGCAGGTTGTAGAAATCGACCTTCAGACTAACGTGCGGCTGGCTACAAACCGCTGGCTCCCTGCGTAAAATCCCGCACGAAACTCTGTTCGCGAAATTATTTGCCTTAACACAATGCAGTACATTCTGATTGCTCATCCGTTAGGCATCTCTGTTAGCATAGTGCGAGAAACAGTAAATTTGTTCACATCAATGCTGCTACTTCTCGTATCTCCCCTCATTACTTACGATATTTAAAACTGCAAAGTAACAATTGATGTAGGCCTTGAATCCGAGTGCACGGCCCATGTACGTAGAGTGCCACCTTGCAATTTTGGCAGCCATATCGTGGTATTCGATGGACCCGTCCGTTACTCTGCAAGGTTATATTACTCTCTGAGCACTATGGGACTCAACTGCTGAGGTCATAAGTCCCCTAGAACTTCGAACTAGTTAAATCTAACTAACCTAAGGACATCACAAACATCCATGCCCGAGGCAGGATTCGAACCTGCGACCGTAGCGGTCTTGCGGTTCCAGACTGCAGCGCCTTTAACCCCACGGCCACTTCGGAAGGCGTTATATTACTGCCAACGATTATGTAATCAGGTCCACCCCATGGTACAACGTTTCTTCACCAATGGTGCTGCTGTCATCCATGACAACAGGGACCATGTTCACGCTGTTTGCATTGTCCTGGACTGAGCACTAGGATGCAGTGTCGGATCTCCTTTGCCCCTGGTCACGGGTTCTCAATAATATTGAGCCTTTGTGGTGTACTCTGAATGGAGAGGTAGGCGGTCGCAGTCCATCTTCGTCATCGTTACCTACAGTTGCCACTATTTTTAAGGAAGAATGGTATAAGATTCCATTGCAAACCAAAGAGGACCTCTTTTTATCCATTCTGAGACACTTCTAAGTTAATTTGAGTACCAACAGGTTTACTACGCTGTATTAAGCATGCTATTGACGTTTTTTTTTTTTTTTTTTTTTTTTTGTAATTCCGTATTTCTGTCCATCATAACGTTCCGGTTAACGCTAGAGTTTTGAAGTGTTTTCATATTTTCGTGAAGCAATACGTTTGCTATTGGTCTGCACAATGATAAACGTCAGAGGACAAGAGTAAAGGCTCAGAATGTAGTCTGTACGATAGAATTACACTAAACACTTTTTTCTACAGACTAAGAAGACTGCAGAGCACGAATACAGATAGTAACGAAATATTACATGCTGTTAGATCATTTCTAGGTTACAAATACACCGGGAATGAAGACTATTGTATACTGACTACTGAAAAATATCCGGACACGCCTATATAATGCGAAATTTGACTGCTAGACGTAACTAGACTGCTAGACTGCCTTTATCAGAGGAGGCGGGGAGTAGTGTGTTGTTAGTGGTGAAATATGAATGCCCAGCAACTTTGAACTTGGTGGATTAGCTATGAATGCACTTGAGTAACAGATCCATCAGAGACATTTCAGACCGTTTGCTGCTGAGTAAGTCGACTGTCGATGATGTGATCGTCAAGTGAAAACCCAAAGGAAAAACCAAAGGTAAACCAAAATCAGGGAGATGTTTATTTGTGATGGACAGATGGCATCGAGTATAGCGGAGGACGATTTAATAATCGCATGAAATATGCTAAGGGGGTTACTCGTGAGTTCAGAGAGCTACCAGCAGTCCAGCTAGTACAATGACTATACCTGGTGACTCAAAGAGATTGGAGTACAATGATAGGTTAGCTCCTCATAAGACACACATTTCTGCAGTGAAAGCTAAGCGAGGAATGAGGTAGTGTAAACAGCGACGCTACTGGAAACTGGATCACAGCAAACGTGTGGTTTGGTGTGATGAACCGTGCTATACCCAGCCGCAACACGATAGTATCATTTGCGTTTGATGAGTGCCCGGAGAACCTTACCTATCATCATATACACTGAAGGGCCAAATAAAATGTTATAGACACTCGTATTGAAATACATAGGTATGTTAACACGCAGAATACAAGGGTCTGGCGCAGTTGTTAGAACGGTTACTTCTGCTACAATGGCAGACTGTCAAGTTTTAAGTGAGTTTGAACGTGGTGTTACAGTCGGCGCACGACCGATGGAACACAGCATCCCGTACGACCATTTCATGAGTGTACCGTGAATATCGGGAATCCGATAAAATATCAAATCTCCGACATCGCTGAGGTCGAAAAAAAAGTCTCCAGGAAAGCGACCAACGACGACTGAACACAATCGCTCAACGTGACAGAAGCGCAACCCTTCCGCAAATTGCTGCAGATTCAATGCTGGGTCATCAACAAGTGTCAGAGTGCAAACCATTCAACGGAACATCATCGATATGGGCTCCCGGCGCCGAAGGCCGCCTCGTAAAATTGACGGCTCCACGACACAAACCTTTACGTCTCGCCTTCACCTTTCTTTACCGGCAATGGACTGTTGATGAGTGGAAATATGTTGACTGGTCGGACGAGTCTCGTTTGATTATATCCAGCCGATGGACGCCTACAGGTATGGTGAATCCATGGACCCTGCATGTCAGCAGTGGGATGTTCAAGCTGTTGGAGGCTCTGTAATTGCGTGGGCGCTGCAGTTGAAGTGATACAGGACTCCTGACACGTCTAAATACGACTCTGACGGGTGATACGTACGTTACAAGTGACACGCCACACGTCCAGAACTGTTACACAGTGACTCCACTCTTCTGAGTGTAAACACTTCTACTGGCCACCAAACTACCCAGACATAAACATTATTGAGCACGTCTCGGATGCCTTGCATTATGTTGTTCAAAAGAGATCTCCACCCCTCATACTCATACAGATTTATAGACAGCCCTGTAGGATTCGTGGTGTCAGTTTCACCATCACTATTTCAGACATTAGTCGACTCCATGCCGCGTCGTGTTACGGAATTTCTGTGTGCTCGCGGGAGCCCTACACGATATTAGGCAGGTGTACCAGTTTCTTTGGCTCTTCAGTGTATAATGCTAACAGTGAATTACTAGAAAGATGGTCATAAGGCGGCATCTGTGAAGCAATATTTGCTGACAGTAACATTCCTGAAGATGACTGCCCTGTCCAGACTTCCGAGGTGAACACATTGAAACACCATTTGATGTCCACTAATACGTCTCAACATACTTTTGATCAGTTAGTGTATTCCTCATCGTTTTCATTTGTTTCTGTGGTTCCGAGGTACTAAACATATTTAATAAAATTTCAATAGTTAGCACATCAGCGTAAAAATCAATTGCCGGTGATATGTCACAATTAGCCATATAGGGATGTCACTTTCCCTTGTTACTCTACACTAGGATTAAGTGTATATTCACACCAGACACAAAATTTTAAGTGAGACCTTTCCCCTTCTCCTAATGACTTTGGTATGAAAGAGAGCCACAGATTTGCAATTTCGTCAAGAGGCAATATTTCAAAGTTTAAATGCTTATAACATCTGGATGGCAACGTAGCGAATACATAGCAACATACCTCCCTGAAATGCGCCGACCAAACAGGTGTTTTATTGATTAAGTAACAGAATTAGAGATCTTAAGTGTGGTATGGTAATCCGAAAATATATCTGGAAATTATATGTAATAAAATTATGCTTATGTACAAGAAGAATAGGAATATGTAATGTGAAATTAGTTAATGCAGAGCTAAAATCTGAGAAACTGAGATGTGACGTGTTGTTATTATTGCGAAGCAGAAGGAAATTTCCACTAACTCCAAATGCGAAGCCTTATGAATGGGCTAGAAGCAGCAAGTTTTCACATCTGACTTAGTGTCCTGAATGAAACGCAGCTTCTTTTTCGTATCGCGACTTCTAATTGGGTGAGTTTGAGGTACTTTGGTCGTGAACTACAGTATGTATCAGAGAGAATTATTTTAAGGTACATACCGACCATGCACTAGATTGGGAACTGATACTGTAAGACAGTGGATAACACCACTGCTAAATATTCATTACTTAATGAAACAGAAATAGTTACGGATGGTACTACGATGCCTTACTGTCTTTTCTAATTTCTTACAGCGAATAAATTAACAAAATGGTACACAAATAACACAGGCCAGTGAAATATAATTTTTCAATTTTTTTTCTACTTTGGTAGCTGATCTTTATAGATTTTTGTGATCTGAATTCAAAGCTAGCCTTACAGTTTTTGTATCACCCATAGCTTCAGTGCAATATGCTTTTTACTACATAGTATAAATATCCTACGCTATACAGTAAATGGAGAAATTAATGAAAAGCTTTGTTACAACATAAGTATGGTTTGCATTTACAGTAAGCTACTTAAAACAATGATATGTGTTAACTGAGGTTTCACTTGCCAGCTGGAATTTGTTTGTATTTTCTTTCTCTTTTTTCTTTGAAGCTTCTTGTGTAGTTTTTTCTACGATGAGTCACTTGTTGAACTTCTCGGTGAGGTCACGAACTGTAACCCCCCATTATGTTGGTGTTCCAGCGGCCTTGGTAGCGTTTTTCCGTCACTAGTTTTGGATGAATCCATAAACATCCTCCAGTCTTCTTTTTTGTATTCAATACGAAACTCATTCATCAGACTGGGAATGTCTGAGCAGTACACTAAATCACCTTCTTGTTGAAAAAAGTTGGGAACTTGCTGCTCTCTCTCACTATACATGTACACTCCTGGAAATTGAAATAAGAACACCGTGAATTCATTGTACCAGGAAGGGGAAACTTTATTGACACATTCCTGGGGTCAGATACATCACATGATCACACTGACAGAACCACAGGCACATAGACACAGGAAACAGAGCATGCACAATGTCGGCACTAGTACAATGTATATCCACCTTTCGCAGCAATGCAGGCTGCTATTCTCCCATGGAGACGATCGTAGAGATGCTGGATGTAGTCCTGTGGAACAGCTTGCCATGCCATTTCCACCTGGCGCCTCAGTTGGACCAGCGTTCGTGCTGGACGTGCAGACCGCGTGAGACGACGCTTCATCCAGTCCCAAACATGCTCAATGGGGGACAGATCCGGAGATCTTGCTGGCCAGGGTAGTTGACTTACACCTTCTAGAGCCCGTTGGGTGGCACGGGATACATGCGGACGAGCATTGTCCTGTTGGAACAGCAAGTTCCCTTGCCGGTCTAGGAATGGTAGAACGATGGGTTCGATGACGGTTTGGATGTACCGTGCACTATTCACTGTCCCCTCGACGATCACCAGTGGTGTACGGCCAGTGTAAGAGATCGCTCCCCACACCATGATGTCGGGTGTTGGCCCTGTGTGCCTCGGTCGTATGCAGTCCTGATTGCGGCGCTCACCTGCACGGCGCCAAACACGCATACGACCATCGTTGGCACCAAGGCAGAAGCGACTCTCATCGCTGAAGACGACACGTCTCCATTCGTCCCTCCATTCACGCCTGTCGCGACACCACTGGAGGCGGGCTGCACGATGTTGGGGCGTGAGCGGAAGACGGCCTAATGGTGTGCGGGACCGTAGCCCAGCTTCATGGAGACGGTTGCGAATGGTCCTCGCCGATACCCCAGGAGCAACAGTGTCCCTAATTTGCTGGGAAGTGGCGGTGCGGTCTCCTACGGCACTGCGTAGGATCCTACGGTCTTGGCGTGCATCCGTGCGTCGCTGAGGTCCAGTCCCAGGTCGACGGGCACGTGCACCTTCCGCCGACCACTGGCGACAACATCGATGTACTGTGGAGACCTCACGCCCCACGTGTTGAGCAATTCGGCGGTACGTCCACCCGGCCTCCCGCATGCCCACTATACGCCCTCGCTCAAAGTCCGTCAACTGCACATACGGTTCACGTCCACGCTGTCGCGGCATGCTACCAGTGTTAAAGACTGCGATGGAGCTCCGTATGCCACGGCAAACTGGCAGACACTGACGGGGGCGGTGCACAAATGCTGCGCAGCTAGTGCCATTCGACGGCCAACACCGCGGTCCCTGGTGTGTCCGATGTGCCGTGCGTGTGATCATTGCTTGTACAGCCCTCTCGCAGTGTCCGGAGCAAGTATGGTGGGTCTGACACACCGGTGTCAATGTGTTCTTTTTTCCATTTCCAGGAGTGTATATGCTTATTCCAACTGCCAATAAGATCTTTTCTTTTAATCTAGAGCCAAGCAATTCAGCTTTTTCTTATGTTAAGACCATATCTCCAACCAAATCGTTAAGCTCGGTCTGAGTAAACAATTTGGGCTCTAGACTTTCTGTATTACAATGGAATTCATCATCATCTGGTTCATCTAAATCAGGTTGTACATCAGAAAATGCTTCTGTTTGAATAGAATTAAAATCATTTGGTGGTTCAGGAACTGGCATATCTACACCACGCCATACTGGTCGGATGGCGGACTGAATGTTATGGGAGCTTATTACCTTCTTGTTTTTCGAATTATTAGGTAATATCAACACTGCAAAAGCAGAAGTCATCGGAATTATTTCTTGTCTCCCTCCACGTCATAGGAATAGCTAATGTAATGAATTTTTTCTCCTTTTTGGACAATTTTCTCAGATCTTCGACACATACATAACAAACTTTATGTGGCGCCAAAGATTTATCTTGATCACCAAGCCTAGATCCAAATTATCGTAGATAAACCTTCTTTACAAAGTCTGTAATGTTTCTTTGGTGTTTTTCAATCACAGATTCACCACAAATGTAACAGCAACAGTCAGCAGAGCTTTTACAGCCCTGAT
Organism: Schistocerca americana; assembly: GCF_021461395.2. Taxonomy (NCBI): domain Eukaryota; kingdom Metazoa; phylum Arthropoda; class Insecta; order Orthoptera; family Acrididae; genus Schistocerca; species Schistocerca americana. The sequence continues at coordinate 203,622,374 of NC_060125.1, read as the reverse complement.
TAGACATTGTACTGAAGACATGTACAGGAAATGGGAAAGTGAGGTTAGGTTGACAGTAAACAAAACACCATCTGTTAATGCAAAAATAGAATCGACCTCTTTTTGCCAGCAAATGTTTTTACAGCAGTGCTACCAACGTCTTCTACATTCATTGCATCTCCTTTTCAAAATATTTTAACTGTATAAAAGCTGTTAAATTCTTTAAAAATGGGTTAATTCAATAAATTTAACTGTAAAACGTGAGGAAATGGTAGGTAATACAGTTCTTTTAAGTAACATATTTGGATTTCCCACCTTAAAAACATAAGAATAAGGTTTTTCAGCAAAAACGTTTTTCCATCGTAGGCCTGTGTGATAGAAGAGATAGTACCAATTATAGTTGCGGTAACAGTGAATTATAAAGGAAATTTACTAGTTACGATTAGTGGAGATGAAGGACTGTCTTTAAATCTGTCAAAACGTCGCACATACATCATTCTCGTCAATAGTCGCTTGTGGCCTACTAATTGACTTGGCACCGACAGAAACATAGCTGTCGGTAAACAAAAGTAATCCTGAAAATGTGTTTATTCCTCAGTAAATTGTAAATATCTTGCAACAAGGTGACATTACTTCAATATGTGGTTCGTGAGACGTTAGTAGGCCAAAAATTAATGTTTCCGCACGTCGTCTGGTAGAAACAGTAGCCGTGAGAATGCCTCACTCGTGCCATCTCCTGGGTAACAGACAACTCACAGAGAGACGCTACGCAGTGGCAGTTTCCGCCACGAGATGTCAGACCATACCGGAGGCAAACCACAGTACAGCGAACTGCCTTATCGACACGGCAGAGCTGAGTTTCAGCTAGTTGTCAACGTCTCCGCCTGTAGCGCTCCTATAGACACGCGTAAAACGGCATCGAGAGGACGCTTTCGTAAATATTTTACTAACCGTGAGAAATTTCGTACATCTAATACTGCGTAACATGTTTTCATCTTGTTACTTTTTTGTCGGTTTTAGTCCGACTAATTATTTGACGGAATTGCCTTCGTCATTCTATTCTAAGAAAGCCCTACCATTTGTGTATAATTACTGTAACCTAAACATAGCTGCTCAGACTCCATTTACGGTTCCCCAGCGGCTTAGAAATTTATACACACCGCCATTAAAAAGTTAAGTCACACCCAACTTTTTCAACCAGTCAAGTTGTTTCAGCTATATAGTGAAAGTGCAGTGCTTCATTTTAACGTACTCTGTTGCTTCATTTCCATTTGCTGTTTTAAATGTCCATTTTAATTTTTTTCTATCTTTATGTGTCAGTCTTTTTATTTGGTAATTCAACTTTAAACGAAAAGTACCACTCTGTATATTTGTAACCACCTCTATATTGTATTTTAAAACTTCTTTTAATGTTTTCGTCGATAAATATGTGTTGTCATTTCTTTATCCATTTTAGTGAAAGCTCTACGCTGAAGAGAGAGATATAGTACAGCTGTCAGCTTTCCGCCTCCCTTCACCCCCTCCACTCACCCTTCTTTGGACGCGTGGAATTGAAAAACAACAAAAGAATTGCGGTTCTTACGCCTCACCGTTCCATGCATTACCGAACTGGCGACCACTTGAGGCATCAACAGACCACACGGTAAATAATTCTGCTTTCCAGTTCTTCATTAATTAATCGGCCTACACACGTAATCATCGGAATTCTTTTGTACCGCCTTATTTCAGTAACTTACATTCGGTTCTTGGCTGAACAACTTATAACGATTTTACATTGATGTTGAGACATAGTCATACAACATTTTTTGAAAGATATAACCGCCATTAGGCTGTTCAGCAAGTTTTATTCCTCAGTGCGTGTCATGGGAATAGATGGTGCGACTCAACACGAGCTGGTTAGTTATATGAAATAAATGGTCACAAACATCACTGGAATTTAAAACCCGTTACATAAAATCGTCATCGTTATAAAAGACCAAGCGTGCAATGATACAAAAATTCGGAAAAAAGTGCAGGAGGGGGAAGCGTAAGAGGTTCTTAGTAAGTGGGGGAATGGTGCATATTTGATTAACAGGAATGGATCAGAGGTATTAAATAGAATAGGGGTGGAGGGGTATTGACGTGGGAGGGGAGGAAAGATAGGGTAAATTAAGTAGATGCTCACTTCAAAGATAATGCAACCAGCTTGTGTAATGAAGAGTCCCACTACCTATTCCCATGACATAGCACAGATCGCATGGTGCCAAATGGGATTCTTTTGCGATGGCCTTCGACGATTATTTCACTTATGTTTATGTCAGTGGCTGCTTAGACGCAGTGTATCCCAGTTAAAACCCGTGATTTTGTCATCTATTTTATTCCACAACCACATCCAATAAATAAGTCTTGTTAATTGACAGTAGATTAGCCGATTAAACAAATTTTCTCGTATTTACTTTTGACAAAATTGGTTTATATAAAAGAAGATACCTATTTTTTGCATCACTCGTGTTCTACTGAAGTCTAATGATTTCTGATATGCAACTAAGAGAACGAAACATGCTGCTGATAACTTAATTTAATTGTTTACCCTGCTATTTTCCTGATGCTTCTACTTTTATTGTGCTTTAATCTGTTGCGATGGAATAAATCCTGTTTCACACTCAAATGGCGGCTATATTTAAAAAAAGAGCTACTTATTGTCGGAGATTTACGTTTGTACAAATACCCAAAGGAGATGCTTCCTAATCCATGATTTTATATCGGATATTATCAAGTACTCTTTTTCAGAAACGATTTGCATGCTGTTGCCAGTCTCATTTTACACAATATTCTCTGTCCTTTGCCCATCGTCCATTATTTTCGTTCTCAAATAGCATAACTCTTTACATTGCTTGATGTCTCATTTCCTAATCTCACTCCAGCCGCATCACAGGACTTATTTTACATTTGTTGACATTCATCTCATACCCTCTTACCCACATACTATCCACTCCATTCACACTATGTTCCATGTTCTTTGCCGTCACTGGCAGAAATACAGGCTCGTTGGCAAACCTCAAACATTTTCTTTCTTAGTGCTGAACCCTCATTTTCTTATCAAATTTTTCCTCCCATTTCTTCAATGCTGGTGAATATATACACCCATTAACATCGCAGATAGGTAGGCTACAAATCCGTCACCCTGCCTGCTTCCCTTTCATGTCTTTGATTCTTATTACTAAATTCTAAGCCAGCCGCGGTGGCCACGCGGTTGTAGGCGCTGCAGTCCGGAACCACGGGACTGCTACGGTCGCAGGTTCGAATCCTGCCTCGGACATGGATGTGTGTGATGTCCTTAGGTTAGTTAGGTTTAAGTAGTTCTAAGTTTTAGGGGACTGATGACCTAAGATATTAAGTCCCATAGTGCTCAGAGCCATTTGAACCATTTTTGAACTAAATTCTACGTTCCGTACAATTTGCTGATAACCATTTTTCCACATACTTTGTACACTCGACAGAAAAAACTTGGGTGACTGCCGAACGCAACCAACATAACGTAGCTGTGTTGCAGTTCCTCTAAACACGAAAACCCCGTGGGTACGGTCATTTTGCTACACACAGAGACTACTAGAGACGAAAGGTCTTTATGGCAATCAGTCTAAGCGTCAACTAATATCGTCATACAAAACACGTTCTTAGTGATGAGTCACCCCATAACACTCATAAACTAACCTTAATTACAACAAGTGACATTCGAAAAGTTCTGAGAAAACGGATTATTTTACATATATCGTACAGTAATCCTTAGTCAAAATTAAATACTTGAGACAATATATGGAGTTACAAATCTGTACGGCAATTGGAGAAAAGTTTTTCGCTCTCGAAAACGTTTTCCATCCAAGTGCTGAACGTCACTCAACGCCGAGTATCTCTGGAAACTGGATATTGGACGAACCATTAAAAAAACGCATTAACAGAAATAAGCACTCTACGGAAATCTCAACATTAACAGCGAATCACCAGTAATATCATTGGTCTCGTAACACATCAACAGCTGCGTGTACATAAATTTGAAAATTAAATGACATGACCAACTTCCTCGTTCTGGACCTGGATTCAAACCCAGCACCTATAGCCATTGCTAACTAAGCTAAGCTTTGTTTATGCCTTATTTAGACCCGATCACTAGGCATAAAGAGACGTGAAGTATAGACGTTTGCACCAGTATCTGTTATCAATTCCGATCCTGAAAAATAAATGACGAAAATGTTTCTACTGAACTGGAAATCCTGTCATAACAGTTACGTTCCTGGGAACTTCCTCCAACGACGTTTAATATATCGTCATTCACAAGGAACAAGGTATGCTTATGTCTAAATTTGAAATGCCATCATGTAAAGCTTGTGACAGGGATCCGAACCCAGCACCTAATCGGTTTGTTAACGAAGTACGTAAAATCAGAAGTTTAATATCAAATATTTTCACCAATAGCGAGATGTTTGAACCTTAAATGATGATAGAATTGTTTTTGCCTGACTGGGATTCGAACCCAGCATCTAGCGCCGTAATTTTATAGCCAGGAACAGACGATAGATAGCTATTGGTGGTTCACCAGTAGCGAAATGTGCGCATGTTTAACTAGACATCAGGCGACGAAAAGTTCTGTGCTGAATGGAATTCAAACACCGCACACGTGGTCATGAAGACACTAACTATCAAAATCTTTTCCAGTAATAGCTAGGAGTGGCATGTTTGTACTCTCAATGATGTGATGGAAAACACTCTGCCGGCTAGAAGTTGAATCCATAACATATCGGCGTTGGTGTTCATAACGAACACAACGTCAAACCCAAATCCGTTTTCGCCAGTAGGATGGAGAGGAATGTTTGAACTTGAAAAGATGTAAGGGAACATGTTGTGATAAAAAGCTCATCATGTGGCTGTGAGTTGAGACGAACACGTTACAGCTGACAACGCACTAAGAGACGTTGAAAATGCAACTACTTTTCACTAGTAGTTCAGAGTGCACACGCTAGGGCTTGAAATGAAATAATGAATATTTTGTGCTGATCAGTATTCTCAACCAGATAGGTGCAGATTTCCGCCTCTCTCGTTACAACATGAGTTAGAAGAGGTTCTGATCGAAGAGTGGCATAACATTTCACTGGAGACTATACAATATTATATGCCAGTACTCCAAGAAGGTTCGCAGCTGTATTACGGCAAATGAGGGTACCACTCATTAATAAACCGTTCCCAAGTAAGAACAAATGTTTGCATTATTCTGCCTGTCTCCTGTGAGTGCCTGTCGGATGGGTCCACTAGGAAACATGACAGAATAAGAGAGAGGAGATATCGCATTTGGAGAGCCTTTGCGTATCTACATCCACATCATACTCCGAAGGCCACCTAAAGGTGTGTGTCGGAGGGTACTTTTGGTACCACAATCTGATCCCTCCAACACTGTTCCACTTGCGAATAGTGTGTGGGAACAATGGCTGTCAGTAAGCCACTGTATGGCTCTAATTTGTCGAATTTTCTCCTCGTGGTCAGTACGCGTGATGCATGTGATGGGAGGGGGAGGGGGGTGGGGGGGGGGGGGAGAAGCAATGTGTTGTCCGACTCCTGCTGAAAAGTTCTGTCCCAGAAGTTCAATAGTTAATCTCTCCATGACTTTTTTTGTGTTATGGTTTTAGGGCGCAAAACTGCTGTGGTCATTAGTGCCCGGTCTGTGACTTAGGAAAAGCTAAAAAAACTAAACTCGATACCAGCAGTAATGGGAGCAAAACTCAAAAAAGTGGGGGAGCTAAAAACAGAAGGAAAGCTTAAAAAACCACTATAGAAGAGCTGTTGTTTGTCCCCAAAAAGAGCTTCAAATTACTGACGTCATCCCACTGGCACTAATGAACTCGAGAACGCGATCGTGTGTCATCTGCTAAAATGGAAGATATATCAGGCGACACCTGTAGACGGGCGCGTAACGGTGTAAGATAGGGGCACTCAAATAAAAGGTGTCTCACCGGCCACAGTTGAGAGCAGTGGGGACGGAGTGGGGGAGGATCGCCAATTAAAAGATGTCGATGGTTAAAAAGACAGTGCTCTATCCGGAGTCTAGTTAAAATTACCTACTCCCGACGAGGAGTTCGGGAGGAAGAGGTCCAAGCACAAGGAAGAGCTTTCACGTCCCGCAGTTTATTATTGGGAAGTGTCGACCAATGTGCGTCCCATAAAAGAGCAACACGACTACATAAAACACTCCGTAGATCGGCAAAGAGAAGCATGCGAATAGCTAGCTGAAGAAGAGAGACTGCCGCCTTGGCCGCTATATCGGCCGCCTCGTTTCCACAGATACCAACATGCACTGGAATCCAGAGGAAGGCCACAGAGACGCCCCCCGAAGTGGAGCAAGTGGAGGCAGTCCTGAATCCGGTGGACCAGAGGGTGGACAGGGTAGAGGGCTTGGAGACTGAGGAGAGAGCTGAGCAATAACATACTGTATCCGCTGATGGCGACGGATGTATTGTACAGCCTGGAGAACAGCGTAAAGCTCCGCAGTATAAACCGAACACTGGTCGGGAAGCCGTAATCGATTTGGGGTGTCTCTTGTAACGCCTGCCAGTGGAGTTTGTTTAGCAGCTTCGTAACGCTCTCTCGGTAGCTAAACATCCCGTGACGAAACGCACTGCTCTTCATTAATCTTCTGTATCTCCTCTATCAGTACCACTGTACAGGGATCCCAGACAGATGAACAATACTCAAGAATCTGGCGAACAAGCGTCTTATAAGCCACTTCTTCCGTGCATGAGTTACATTTCATTAAGATCCTTCTGATGAATTTGAGTCTGGTATCTGCTTTTCCCACAATCTGTTTTATATGGTCATTCCACCTAAAGTCGCTCTGGATAGTTACACCTAGATATTTTACGGCTGTCTCCAGCTGTTTGTCATCAATAGTGTAGCTGTACAGTACTGGATTTCTTTTCCTGTGTATGCGCAATATTTTACATTTATTTACGTTCATCGTCAACTGACAGGGTCTGCATCAATCATTTGTTTCTTGCCTGTCGTTTTGCAAATTCTTACTATCTTCTGGCGTTTCTACTTTGTTATAAACTACTCTATCATCTCTTGCAAATAGCGTTAAAGAGCATCCGACGCGGTCTGCTAGATCATATATAAGAGCGAGATGTTGAGTTCTGTCTGCAAGAAAGTTCTGAATCAAAGCGCTGACCTGCTCCGACACTTCGTAATCTCGTATTTTTCTCATTAAACGGCAATGCGGGACGGTGTCAGATGCCTTACTGAAATAAAGGAACACGGCATCGATCTGAGCGCCGTGGATTTCATGGAAGAACTGAGCGAGCTGAGTTTCTTAGGATCTCTGTTTGCGGAATCCATGTTGGTTTTTATAGAGGAGATGTTCATTTTCCAAAAACGTCATAATTCTTGAGCATAAAACATGTTCCATAATTCTAAAACCGACTGACGTCAACGATATAGATCCATAATTGTGTGGCTCTGCCTTACGGCCTTTCTTTAAAACGGGAATGACCTTTTTTCCAGTCGTTAGATGACTTTCGTTGCTCAAGTGATCTACGATAGATTACTGCTAGAAGGGCAGCAAGTTCTTTCGCATAATCAAAGCGACCTGCCCAGCATGTCTGAAGGAAATATTTGTCAGTCACAGTCATGTAACAGATTGCAAGAATGGCAATGACCGGAGACTGGGTCGCAAACTGTCAATAATAATGTTACCAACAGGGCGGGAATCCACTTTCTCCATGAATGCACACCCATTTTAAGTATCTCATGAGCGAACTTCATACATCTTCATGCAGAGGGCATTTAGAGTCAAATAGTTCGCAAATGCCCATTTCTCACAGCGACAGTAAGGCTACACGGCTTCAGGGTGACAAAGAACGCAGAATATGCACAGTAGCTGACGACCGTACTGTGATCCATTGAATCGTCATTTTGCCTGTTTTTAAATGATAAAAGTCGAGTGAACCGATGGCCAAATGAAGCACTAAAACTGATTTCTGTGAGGTGTGTGGTACCAGCTGGAACCGATTCATTGGGCTATTTTCCGTTCCATGGCCTGAGCACAGGTATTCGTTTTACCGAGGAAGTGAACCACTATGGTTATTTCAGCATTCTCGGTGAAAAACTGTTGGCTTTTCTTCTACACCTACATGACGGTTATCTTGTGGGCAACCCCGTCTTTCATGACGTCAACAGCAGCGTTGAGAAGGCTGATCTGACAGATATTCATGCGCTCTGTCGCTGCTTGACTGTCACTCTAAATCACATGAACTTGACTCCGCTGAAACTGAGTTACACTATTCCTAAACCGCGACCTACATGGCATGTGGTAGGCACAATAATTTCCCGATTCGTAATAATAGCGAACGTTTAGCGGACTCAGCAATAGTAATGAGAAAATCAGTATCTTTTGAAACATACTGCGCCGCATGTAAATACTGTGCCGTCTGTGGACAGTACTCACAATATCAATGTCTCTCGCTTGCTGCAGACAGTGGATAACATTTTGTTCACTGCTCGTTGTTGTTGTGTTGAAAATGAGTTGAGAATAAATGAAAGAGCATTATTACTGGAGTGCATCGTAACATCTAAATACTTACAAACGTGAGAGTAGAAACAGAAATTACTAGAGGGACGTATCTAAATCCGGCCCCCCCCCCCCCGGCTTCAAAGAGGACTCATAGGGCTCCAGAGCCTGTATTGTGCTGAACTCTGGTGGCAATCCTCCTAAACATTAGTTGAGGCTTATGCCACTAGGTAGTGGAGCGCTCGAATCATCCACTCAATCTGCCGCTTGCTCAGATAACAACACGTGTTTTTCGTGAAATCAAAGTTTTGAGACAGTGTTACTTATTACTACTTTTCGTTAGGATACTGGAAGGTGAGTAATAGTATCTATACGCATTCTTTAATGAGATGGATTGGGGATCATGTTTATATAAAATTTATGCTATTTTTAAGTTTATTTAAAAAGTTACTTTAATTATAAATATGATAGTATGAGGGCCTCCTTTTGGTTCCCAAATCTGACTCCTTATTTTTAATGTATCCTTTTGGATTTCTGTTCCAGAACCCAAGGGAAAAATATGGTGGAAACAAAGCAGAAGGGGTGGAGTCAAACCAAAATGAAAGAGGCCATATATGCTCTATTAGACGTAAAATGATGGGCTGGAAAGAAGCAAGTAAGCAGTATAATGTGCCGAAAACTACGCTAATATGATTATCTAACATGAAATACGGCACTCCAGAGGAAGTGGCGAATTTTAAAAGGGGCAGACGTACAGTTTTAGGCAGTGCCCTTGAAGATGAGCTTGTCAGTTATTGTCTTGCATTGGTAGCTTCGTTTTTCGGGCTTACTCGTAGTGACCCGAAGAGAATGGCTGTTCAGATGACAGAAATCAATGGCCTTGAACTTCCTTTCAATAATGACATCGCTGTAAGAAAGTGGGTTACACTTTATTTAAAGCGTCGTCATGGTATATTATCAGAAAGGAAACCTACAGGTACATCTTACAGTAGGGCCTATTCTTTCACCAAAGAAAATACACAAAAGTTCTATAATCTTCTAGAGGAAGTTTACAATAAAGGAAAGTTCACCCCAGACAAAATCTATAATGTGGAGGAAAGCGGAATCACTGTCGTACAATCCAAAATAGCGAAAGTAATCGGGGAAAAATACCAGTAGCTACTTTAACATCAGCAGAAAGAGGAGCTCTTACAACTTTAGTCTGCTGTATGAATGCTGCTGGTGCATTTGTACCTCCTCTGGTAATTTTCCCGCCCAAAAATTTGAGTGACTAATTGCAGAAAGTCCCTCGCCAGGCACAATATCTGCAGTGCGTCCTTCTGGCTCGATCAAAACCAATCTATTCGCTCAATGGTTCCAATACTTCGCCGGCCGGTGTGGCCGTGCGGTTCTAGGCGCTTCAGTCTGGATCCGCGTGACCGCTACGGTCGCAGGTTCTAATCCTGCCTCGGGCATGGACGTGTGTGATGTCCTTAGGTTAGTTAGGTTTAAGTAGTTATGTTCTATGGGACTGATGACCACTGGTGTTAAGTCCCATAGTGCTCAGAGCCATTTGAACCATTTTTGTTCCAATACTTAACTAAAAACATCAATCCTAAAAGGGCAAATCTGCTACTGATCTTGGATGGACACTTTAGCCATACACAGAACATTGACTTAGTTGATCTGGCGAGAGGAAACCAAGTTACCATAGTGTCATTGCCTCCTCATAGCTCGCATAAATTGCAGCCGTAGGATACGATGTTAATGAATCCTTTGAAAGTCTACTACAGCGAAAAGGTCAGGCAGTGGCTGAGACAAAAAATCACAGGGCTCTCTGTGCTCATGACATAATGGAGCTATTTGGCAGACCTTATGTCAAATGTCTAACAGCTGAAATTGCTATCAATGGTTTTAAAGTTACAGGGATACAACCCTTGAAGAAGACGCTTTTCTCAGATGCAGAAAACACTGAAGAAGCCAGGAAAGAGCTAACAGCCTCTTTTTATGAAACCTTTAAGAGACAACAGTTGATATCAGAAAATCCATCAACCTGTTTTGCAAACCAGGCAGAGCCATTCCACCTAAACAAGGCATCGACATTTTCGGCAGTTCAGCAAGAGCAATTCAATCCAAACAATCCATCAACATCTTTGGCAGATCAGGGGTTGACTCTACCACCATGTGGAACATCACCAGAATTTAGGTCGTCTACCAAAAACAGTCCATTCGACGTATTTTAGTTTCCGCATATCAAAAAACGGATCTCCACTAGGGGACGAAACGATTGTAGCTATACTGCGATCACTTCCCAGCCCTACAAAACACAACTGGTTGAAACTCTGAAAGCTAAAGAAAAAAAGAAGCTACAAAGCAACAGAGACGTGGTCAAGAACTAAAGGGTAGGCGTGGTCGCCTTCACCGTTCCGTATCAGTCAGATCTTCAGGAAAAGAAGAAGCACTATTAAAAAAGCGACTTCATTTCCATAAAGAAGAGAAAGAAGACCATAAATACAGCAATGAAGATGAACATGCCAGCATCCCTAGTGGAACGTCTGAATTAGAAGACATTCCAGGAGTTACGCCTCCCCATGATAATGAAGACGCTGAGTGCATCTTATGTTCTGGGAAGTTTTCAGAGGACACGAAAAGAGAGTTGGTGTTCATTTGCCTGATGTGTAGCTCGTAGGTACATGCAGTGTGTGCAGTGGGTAAAAAAGACAATTACATTTGTGACCTCTGCCGCTAAAGGCAATGTGTTCATAAACTGTTCGACTTTTGTTTCATTTTCTAATTTTTCCTACTTTAAAATACTTACTTCGTTCCATTAAAGCAATACTTCTAAACCTCACTGAGACATCTCTGGGACGCATTTTCATTGCTATTTGGAATATTTTAAAAGGGGGCCCGAATTAGGCACCAATTTTCCAAAAAGAAAAGAGGTAAGCATTCTTTGTAATTGTTTTAGAGTACGAGCATTATTTCTAACTGTTGAACAATTCACTTAAACAAGTTGACAACTAAATGAAGTATATATATAATGCTCATAAAGCGTAAATTTCAGATATTATATATATAGAAAAAAACAAAAATAAAATGGGGGGCCACCTTCGGGTACTCTCGCCTATACAGTGATGACCATAGATGGCTCTCGGTAATTTAATTGCGGATGCACGCAATGTTCGAACACTGCGAGTAAAGGGGTTAACGGACAGTGGCTTCTACTAGCGTGCGTCAGTTTGAGATTTTGGCTCCGATTGGAAGCGCGTCCGGATGGCCGAGGCGCTGGTGCCGGCCGCTTGCCTAAAGCGAGAATTCCAGTTTCGAGTCCCGGTCCCAGAACGCTGTTGACGGTGGCGGTGTGCGGTCGATCACCGTGGTCGCTCCTCATGTTGTAGCTGGTGCTTGCTGACAGATGGTATTTGTGATTACTGATGTTGCAGTCATAATTTGGATACGAAATACAAGAAGTTTTTCTTACAATTTTCTTTTCCGTATAAATACGATCATCCAAAAGTCTTCGAAACTGTTGACTGGTTGTACGATAACATCGGTCTGACAGATGATGAAGTCATCAATTACGCTTACCATTTTCTCGGTAATTCTGTGTATGAAAACCTGATAAAGGTGAAGTGGTGAATGTTGCAATCAGCCACTCTGGAACAGGTTTCCGACCAGTTCCAGTATGTAATCGTACATTTGAAAAGGAATTCGGATGTATTCAACGGGCACTGTCACTGTACACAACCTTATACAAGTAACAGCGGCAACGTCATAACCGACTCACGAAGCAGGAGAGGCAACGTACACACTAATGCTACTAGATTTGACGTTCCCAGGCGCAGTACGCCACGCGGGGTAGCCGCGCAGTCTGGGCGTCTTGTCACGGTCTGTGCAGCTCCCCTCGTCGGAGGTTCGAGTCCTCCCTCCGGCATGGGTGTGTGTGTGCGTGTGTGTGTGTGTGTGTGTGTGTGTTGTCCATGGCGTAAGTTACTTTATGTTATATTATGCAGTGTGTAGGCTTAGGGCTCCCAAAGGACCTTACCACAAATTTCCAGTTTTTCCGGGCACAGTACTGCCAGGGCCGCGTACAACTGGGCCAGCCGCATTCGTTGCGAAGGTAAACAAATCAGCAGGAATGCATGAAATGGATGCTTCAAGTGAAAATACAAGTAGATATATCGGTGAGTCCCGCAAACAGCAACTTTACAATCAAGACTCAGGGGACGTTCTTTCAATAGACTTTGCGAAGACATCCGATGAGACGGACCTTGATCACACGCTGAGCAACAGTACCTTTCAGTCTTTGAATGTTCATACGATATCGGAGGCAGAAATCCCATTTAGTATAGGCTCTGCCTCCGAACATACTGGCAAAGTGATCATAAAGAAAAATAATCATCATAGCCAACAGACCCTAAATCCAAACGGACACGGAAGCAGAGGCTCTATGAGACGTAGGAATAGTGAGTAAACTGCAGCGCGCAAAGAGAATACTTAAAAAAAGAGAGCACAGAAGTTTTCCACATGGAAAATGTCAGAAAAGAACAACACCACACGTGTGCCGACGATGATAACATAAGCAAGGAAGATGAAAGACAGGAATGAACAAACGCAGGAGACACAAACGTTCCTGACAGCATGTCTGCATGGTCCCATGATACCGGCAAAGAATACACGCCTGCAATTCATGCAAGCATATAAGCTAGTTTCTATTATTATCAACAGAATCGAATCGAAATTCAAGATGAAATGTCTACGGGAATATTTGTATGAAACTGATGTGGAGGGAAAGGAATGCAGGACAGTAATAATGCTTAAGGTGGACGTATGATGCTAAGTAAAAACTGCCACAGGGGTTGCAACAAAAATCACGACTTGATGTTAGTAAATATTTACCCCCAAGTGGCTGTACAGGCGAACGGGAGAGAACCGCTTAGTGTCGTGGCAAAAGAACGAATCTACTAATGGATATTGGAGTAAATGTAACTTTTGGAGGATATTGTGAGTTTTTGCGTCGACCCTGTCGCTCCTCGACGACGATGAATTGCAGCAGACAATCACTGAAACATGGACACGATGCCTCCGGAACCAACCTAAATACCCTAAGCTATTATCCGGGAGTTTCATACTACAAAACCGCAAAGAAGCAAATGCGGTATTGAACCAAACAGAGGCCTACTGGTGGAAACAGATGCTGGAATTCTATTTCTTTTCACTAGTGGACGTTCACAATGAACCAATGCATTTTGTGACAAAGAGCCTTCAAGTAGAACGTACCGTAGCGGAAATTACTGCCTTGGTACGGCAGTCTTTGGAAAGCAAAAATGTGCCTGCGCATCTCAGACTAATATCAGCCAGGAAAGTGTTTCGATATACCACAAGATCACACGATACGGGAAGCCAAAAATGTCAAACAAAAGATCCTTCAACATCTCCGCGATGTGCAAAGAAATAGCTACGTTCAAGGAAGTGCAGTTATGCAGTATATTGTACGATACTACATAGATCTCTATATTAAATCAACGACAGACCCGCCTATGGAGGAAGTTTTCGTCACCAATGTACCACCAACAGTAAATCCCGACGAAAAAGATCTTTTAGAAAAAGCCTCGGAATCTACACGGAATGCAGTTGGAGCAGATGGCTTAGCAGTCGAGTTTTGCGCAAAATATTGGAACGTTAGTGGCCTCTAATAGATAATAATGTGTAATGAAATGCTGACAGGCGACAGCTTTTCCGTTGTGGCCGAGCGGTTCTAGGCGCTTCAGTCTGGAACTGCGCGACCGCTACTGTCGCAGGATCGAATTCCGCCTTGGGCATGGATGTGTGTGATGTCCTTAGGTTAGTTAGGTTTAAGTAGTTCTAAGTTCTAGGGGACTGATGACCTGAGATGTTAAATCCCATAGCGCTCAGGGCCATTAGAACCATTTTTGATAGCTTTCCGGTAAAATTCACTGAAGGCGTTGTCCTTCTCATTCCAAAAAGGGTACAAAGCACCACAATGGACGACTTTCGACCGTTTACTCTGCTTAACTCGGACTTCAAAATTTGAACCCGTGTGATAAATATCAGAATGAAACCACTCCTCGGGAAGACACTAGGAGCGTACCTAACGGAGCTGGCGGAAGACGGCCATTGACTGACGTTTTATGTGAATATAGAGATATGTTATATTTCATAGAGTTATAAAAATGACAAATTATGCAAATTTCAGATTACACAGATATTCTTAGAGTTTAAAAATGTTTTGACAGGATCAATGGAAAATTTTTGTTAATGTGTAGAACTGGTTTTATCGCGTTTCACATTCGATACAAAAATGCATCGTCGAACACATTCCGGAATGAAGATCATTGGTCAATGAACGAACTTCGTCCTGATCAATCAATCAATTCGGCAAGGCTACTCGTTATCCATGACTCTGCACAGCGTAGCTGTGGAGCCACTAGTTTTATAAGTTAAATGTCATCTAAAAGGCAGTTTTCAACGTTTCCCACGCATAATGTAAACGTTGTTGTCAGTACCAACCAAGAGATCGAAACAATAAGAGGAATTATTTCGATTTACGCCAAGGCCTGCGATAAAGAGCAGAATAAACACAGATCCAAACTTTTGTCCACAGGGCCGATAAGCGATCATATCTAAACATTATGGTTACAAAGAACTGACTAGGTGAACCTCTTAGAAATGAGCTTAACAGCGGATTCGCTAGACATACTTACGTTAAACTTAGAGCAAAAACTATTGAATGTGCTACGAGCCACGATGAGAGGGAAAGTTTGAAAAGAGCACTGTTCATCAATACTTACATTCTGAATAAGACCTACCGCACGGCAGCTTTGGTACCAATTCCTCCAGACATCGTACAACAAATTTTGAAGCCTCTATGCTGGTATGTATGGAGAGGCATCGTATTCGAATTTTCACTTGTTACAATGACACTGACTCCCACTAGCGGTGATTCAGATGTTAGAGATGTCTGTTCACAGTGTACTGCAATGTACGAGAAACCAAACGTGTAAGATGTGGCAAAGAGACTGCAATGGCATAGCCAAATATGTATTCGCTACCTTATTCATGAAAGATCAGAGGGCGTCAGAAAACGTGGGACAAATTATTAGCCAGCAGGTGCATGCTCGTAAATATTATACGGAACTGAATTATCTACAAGAAGGGCCACACAGTTATGTCACTTCCAAATTTTACGTCTCACTGACAAGGGAACAAATAAAAAGCCGTGCAGAGATGAAATATCCCACCTACAACTGGAAAAATATCTGGAAGAACGTAAACAAAAATACCCTCACGTCAGACGTGAAATGTGTTTGATACGATAATGTCAAAGGTAAAATTGTAACGGGATAAAGGCTGTAGAAAATTAAACTGAATCCTGACCCTTATTGTGACCACTGCCATCTGGTGGGCATGGTAGCACATGCGTTAGCTTGCAGAGACTGAACTGAGATCTGGACCTGGACACGAAAAAGCCAGCAATTACCAACAGGACGTCGGAAATGGCAACATGCATACAGGAGGTGCTCTATCCAGAATTCAGTTTATACTCTAACACGAAACACAACAGTTATGGCCGCCTGCTTGGAATGTTTGGCAAACTGTGTCATTAGAAACGATGTTCCGAAGTTAGACGTTTTTATTACGGCATAACACTTCAAGTTAAAGAAATTGCAGAAACACGAACAGTGTTTTCAAAACTTGCTTCTTTGTACTGTGACGTAAGAACGTGAATGGCTTACCATGACTTGGGAAAGCTTATACTTAAAAGTTGTACTTCAGTAATGCCTGGTCTCTCCAGGAATATTGGAAGAGACTTACTACGAAAAATCAAAATATCTTATTTCACTAGTTTTCTTAAGAAGAACCACGTTTCGTTGACGATCATTATTTTAATCGCATCCGCCCAGTTCCGCGCCTGAAAGCCACTACGTTAAGAGCTCCTATGGTTATTTAAAGAAAAAAAAAGTTAATAGCCGGCCGAAGTGGCCGAGCGGTCCTAGGCGCTTCAGTCTGGAACCGCGCGACCGCTACGGTCGCAGGTTCGAATCCTGCCTCGGGCATGGATGTGTGTGATGTTCTTAGGTTAGTTAGGTTTAAGTAGTTCTAAGTTCTAGAGGACTGATGACCTCAGATGTTAAGTCCCATAGTCCTCAGAGCCATGTGAACCAAATAAGTAAATAAAAGTTTAGAGCACTGTTCACCGTTAAGTTAAATTTCATAAGAAATGTACAGTTTTGATCATTTCCATAGGAGGTGACGACGATGATGATGTTTGGTATGTGGGGCACTCAAGTGTGCGGTCATCAGCGCCCGTACACATTCCCAAACTGTACACAGTCCAACGTAGCCACTTTCATGAATTAGAGTGGAATGATGAGGAGAACACAAACACCCAGACCCCGGGCAGAGAAAATCCACAACCCGGCCGGGAATCGAACCTGGGACCCCGTGACCAGAGGTAGCAACGCTAACCAGTAGACCACGAGCTGCGGAATTCAAAGGAGGTGTTTATTTAATTCAAGAACTTACGAATACAGAAGGAAAAGGGTCAGACAAACAAGGCGACCTTTCGCAGGAAGTCGGAAATCCGGGTTCGAGTCCCGATCTGAGAAAAAATTTTGCCATTCAATTTATTTTAGTGCACAATTGCGGCCGATGTCTTCGTTTCTCTTGAATAACAAAAGTGTTAAGAATCAATCGCACAGCTTGTTGCTCAGAAAATACCGGGAAAGGTGTTTTAGGAGAAACTAATTGACGAAAAATCATGAATGACAATATATATAGATATTTAAGTTTGTGTTTATACCTTACCTACCCAAACAAAATCGTTTAGTGCCTATATTGTTGTATAACAATTTCCATAACTGTCTCACTACACTTATAAATTCAAAATCTTTTAAAGAACTGGCACTAACAAGGAGTTGTAGCATTACAGATACTGTTGACTCGGTGAAATTATTTTTCCCAAATTACTATTTTGCCTTCTGATCTTGGGGTTACGGGCGTTTGCAGAAATTTATTGAGGGAGTGAACAACACTCTGAAATTGTCGACATAAGCGAGGTGGTCAGTTCTGAGACATAACATGCCTCAAGAACTAAATTTATGGGAGACACAAAGAACATTACAAGTCAAAGAATTTGTGGTTATCCACTCAAGATCTGTTTCACTTATATCATTTCCATACTTAAAATAGCAAGTAAACAGTTAAACAGAAGTTGTTATGGCCATACTATTGTCTCACTGCGACGAGCCACGGAATCATGGGAAATCCTTTGTAGAAGTGTATAAGATATTTGAAATGAATAACAACACCATGCCCCAGATTACAAGGGGTACGGAGGGTGGCGGACGGGGGCGGGGGGTTGTGGAGAGGGGAAGGGGGGGAGTGGGTTCACATGCGCATTTAGGTTGTCAACTCTTTCCATTAACGTGTCAGATGTTGGACCATCAATCGCATTTCTCTCAATAAGTTTCCGTGAGTGATCACGGCCGCTCCTTGCCCCAATTTTTCATTCACCTTTCTTTCTGCTCGCATCAGAGTAGAGTAATTACCACAGCAGCAGCATCTTTATCGTCACCATTCCGACATACAATGATGGAAAAACATCGGAACACCAAAAACATATTTAATGTAGATAAATGAAATTACGGGATGACATTTGTTTAGGTAATTTATTTTAGTAGTCGAGATAACGCAAGCGCGAGACAAGCCATTATACATGAGAAATACTGGTACGTTAATAACCGGTGAAGCCGCCAGAATATAGAATACAAGTATGCAAACGTACATGAATAACGTTGTGGTGCCCGGATGTCAGTTTTTGGGATGGAGTTCCATGACTGTAGCAAAGGGGTCGGTCAGTACAGGGATGGTTAATTCTGTTTGTGGTTGACGCTGGAGCTGTCGTTCGTTGATGTCTCACATGTGCTCGACTGGAGATAGACCTGGTGACCGAGCAGGCCAAAACAATATCTTGACAGCGTGTAGAGCATGTTGGCTTACAACAGCGATATGTTGGAAGGCGTTATCCTATTGGAAACCACCACCGGGAATGTTGTTCATGAATGACTATACGAGTCGATTAACGAGAGTGACGTACAAATTCTCCGTCTGGATGCATGGGATAACCAGTAGAGCGCTCCTGTTGTCTCCCAAAATTGTACCCCTTCCCATAAGTCCAAGTGTAGGTCCGGTGTACCTACCACGCAGACATGTTGGTTACAGGCTCTCAACTCCCCTCCTTCTGATCAACACAATCACTGGCACCGAGGCAGAACCAGCTTTCATCAGAAAACACAGCTGGCCTCAAACCTGCCTTATAATGAGCTCTCGCTTGACACCGCTGAAGTCCCAAATGGAGAGGTTTGGTGTCATTGTAATACAGGCTGCATGGCGTCCGGCTCTGAGCTGTCCTTAAAGTAACCAATTTGCAGCATTTGACTGTGTCACTATAGCACCAACTGCTGCCCAAATTACTGCTGCGGAAGCAATACGATGCGCCACAGCCGTATGCCGAACACGATGGTCTTCCCTCTTGCTAGTGCTACGTGGTCGTAAGGGACCGGTCTTCTTCCGACCGTAAGTTTTCGTAACCACTGCTACCAATAGTTATGTCAAGTCTTTAGGCAGTATAGTAAAATGAAATGCAACTTCTCGTAGGCTTACTACACGACCTCGTTCAAGGACAGTGAGCTGTTGATTATGGCCTCTTGTCACCTTAAATTCATTTTTGATTAACGTGAACTCACCACGGGGAACCTGAAAGGTAAATAGCGCCCACGACTGTTACAGCGTGTATGTAAGGCAACCCTGATTTGCCTCATCATAGTGGCGCTGGTCGCGCCACTCTTACGAGACGTAATTTAAATATACATTAACTCTCAAATGTAGAAACACGCTTACCAACTTTCGTATATGTTGCAGAACTCCTTCTTGAAGTTGCGATTCTTTTTCTTTCAGGATACCATTTTGTTGCACAATAGTGTGAGAATATTACGGAGCAGTCTGGGGAAAACTTCAGTAATATCTCACAATATTATTCTGGAATATTTTTGAATATCTAGGGCCAGCTTCATTATATGTAGTTCTGGTAGTTCTGCTGGCTCTAATCAGCAGTAAGGTACCTGATCTTTTACGTGACATACCTACGGATCTGGAGGGGACTGCCAAGGTGGAGGTGACCACGAGGAAACGATTGAACAACAACGAAAAGATAACGTTCTACGAGTCGGGGCGTGGAATGTCAGAAGGTTCAATGTATTGGGAAGCTAGAACATCTTGAAAGGGAAATGCAAAGGCTCAATCTAGATGTAGTAGGGGCCAGAGAAGTGAAATATAAAGAAGATTAGCATTTCTAGTCAGATGACTATAGGATAATATCAACACAAGCACTAATGGCAGTAGGATTAGTTATGAATAGGAAGGAAGGGGACAGAATGTGTTACTTTGAAGATTTCAGGGTTATTCTTATCAGAATCGACAGCAAATCAACAACGACAACGATGGTTCAGGTATAGATGCCAACGTCGCAAGCTGAAGATGAAGAGATGGAGAAAGTGTATAGGGATATTGAAAGGGTAACACAGTATGTAAGGGGATATGATAATCTTATAGTGATGGGAGACTGCAATGCAGTTATAGGGGAAAAGTGGAAGAAAAGGTTACAGGAGAATATGGGCTTGGGACAAGGAATGAGAGAGAAGAGAGACTAATTGAGTTTTGAAATAAATTTCAGGAAGTAAGAAGTGGGATCGGGAAGTATTTAGGAATGACGAGATACGATTCTATAAGGCTAAAGATACAGTAATAAGGAATAGCTCAGTAGGCAGTACAGTTGAAGAACAATGGACATCACTGAAAAGGGCCATCACAGAAGTTGGGAAGGAAAACAGGTAAAAAGAAGGTAATTGCGAAGAAACCATGGGTTCCAGAAGAAACAGTTCAATTGATCGATGAAAGGAGAAAGTACAAAATGTTCGGAGAAACTCATGAACAGAGAAATACAAGTCGCTGAGGAATGAGATAAATAGTAAGTGCAGGGAAGCTAGGACGAAATGTCTACAGAAAATTGTGAAGACATCGAGAAAGAAACGATTGTCGAAGGAAAGACCATGCAAACAGGAAAATCAAAACAGCCTTCGGTGAAATTAAAGCAAGGGTAATAACATTTAGAATGCAAGGGGAATTCCACTGTTAAAAGCAGAAGAGAGAGTGGATAGGTGGAAAGAATACACTGAAAGCCTCTATGAGGGAAAGATTTGTCTGATGTGACAGAAGAAGAAGTAAGAGTCGAGATAAGGGATCCAGTATTAGAGTGAAAATTTAAAATAGCTTTCGAAGACTGAAGGTCAGATCAGGCAGAAGGGGAGGATAACATTCCATCAGAATTTATAAAATCATTGGGGGAAGTGCCAACAAAACGACTATTGTCGTCGGTGTGTAGAATTTATGAGTCTGGCGACATATAATCTGACTTTCGGAAAAGCATCATTCACACAAGACCTGACAAGTGCGAGAGTTACCACACAATCAGCTTGAAGCTGATGTGTCCAAGTTGCTTACAAGAATAATATACAGAAGAATGGAAAAGAAAATTGGGGAAGCGCTAGAAGACGATCAGTTGGGCTTTAGAAAAAATAAAGGCACGAGGGAGGCAGTTCTGACGTTGCGGTTAATAATGGAAACTAGACTAAAGAAAAATCGAGACACGTTCATAGGATTTGTCGACCTGGAAGAAGCGTTCGACAATGTGAAATGGTGCAAGATGTGCGAAATTCTGAGAAAAGTGGGGTAAGCTGTAGAGAGAGACGGGTCATATACAGTATGCACAACAACCAAAAGGGAACAATAAGAGTGGACGGCCAAGAACGAAGTGCTCATATAAAAGAGGGTGTAACACAAGGACGTAACCTTTCGCCCTCTTCTGTTGAATCTGTACATCGAGGAAGCAATGACGGAAATAAAAGAAAGGTTCAGGAGTGGAATTAAAATTCAAGATGGAATGATGTCAGTGATGCGATTCGCTGATGACATTGGTGTCCTGAGTGAAAGTGAAGAAGAATTTCATGATGTGCTTTACGGAATGAACAGTCTAATGAGTACCGAGTATGGATTGAGAGTAAATCGACGAAAGACAAAGGTAATGAGAAGTAGTAGAAGTGAAAACAGCGAGAAACTTAATATCAAGGATGATGGTCACGAAGTAGATGAACTTAAGGAATTCTGCAACGTAGGCAGTAAAGTAACCAATGACGCATGGAGCAGGGAGGACATCAAAAGCAGACTAGCCAAGGCAAAAAGGCGTTCCTGGCCAAGAGTGTCTACTAATATCAAATATCGGCCTTAATTTGAGGAGGAAATTTCTGGGAATTTACGTCTGGAGTACAGCGTTGTATGTTAGTGAAACTTGGACTGTGGGAAAATCGGAACAAAGGAGAATCGAAGAATTTGAGATGTGGTGCTACAGACGAATGTCGAAAATTAGGTGGAATGATAAGATAAGGAATGAGGAGGTTCTGCACAGAATCTGAGAGGGAAGGAATATGTGGAAAACACTGATAAAGAGAAGAGACAGGATGATAGGACATCTGTTGAGACATGTGGGAATGACTTCAATTGTATTAGAGGAATCTGTAATGGGCATAAACCGTGGAGGAAGAAAGAGACTGGAATACATCCAGGGAATCATTGATGATATAGGTTTCCAGTGCTACTCTGAGATGAAGAGATTAGCACAGGAGAGGAATTCCATCAAACGAGTAAGAAGACTGATGAGTAACAATGAAAAAAGAAACCACTTCCATGTTGGCTCATCAACAAATTAACTCTCATTGGTTTATGACGGTGGCAAATCGTATGCAGCTGTTGTTAGACTTTACACCGTGAGAAAATCTTTTATTGTGGCGTGGTATTTCGGCAGCTCTCATTTAGTTAAAAGCTGTATTGAGGTGAGAGAATTTTCGAATTTTAACTGATTAGGAGCGGTCCCCACGTGCGCGAGTCTGCATGTTCATTTCATTTTATAACGGCGGGAAATGTGTCAGACGACATGTGCCGCACACATTCGTGAAGGTCGCACGTGCGTTGAATGGGTCAATGTTTCCTAGGTGCTTTTCGTAGTTGTGTACACGACGTGAAACGTTCCCAACGAATAGCCACTCATACTGAAACGTCCCCTTTGAACAATTATACAAGACTGTGCTTAAACTGACACACAATATTTTTAGCGCAACGCAATCTGACTTTCAAAAAATCCCTACGAAAGAATTGCCCTGACCAACATTAACCTATACCTTTCACAAATCACTTACCTCACAAAAATCTTCGTTACTGGAACTACTGCAATACAGCGAGCGCCACTAGTGCCAGCTAAATAAAAGATTCAAACTACGGAAGGCACTAACTACTGTTAGGGATAGTTAGCAAATGAAAGATATTAATAGAGAACAAACAATGTATTTACCTTACTAGTGTTCAAAGGTCATAATATATATATATATATATATATATATATATATATATATATATATATATATATATATAGCAGTTCATGACAAATTTCAAAACTCCGCCATCTCTCTCCCCACATCCACCACTGCTGGCGGCTCACCTCCAACAGCACAACGCTACGCGCTGTTCACATCCAGCTGCCGCTGCCCAACACTACAATGGCAGACAACAATGCAAACTAGACACAGATTGCACACAGCACAGCCAGTGATTTTTATACAGAGGTGGCGTTACCAATAAAAAAACCTAAACAGCCTACTTACATAGTCCCCAGCACAGCCAGTGATTCTAACACAGAGCGCTACGTGGCGTTACCAATAAGAAAACATAAACAGCCTACTTACGTAGCCCCCATGCTCCCCACATCAAATTTTACAAATTGTTTTGGGCAGTGGCCAATAATGATTTGATAAAATTTTTCATAATTACAATAACAAAGATATCAAATGCACACACTTATTGATACAATGTTGGGCAAAAGCTAAAATTTTCTCACAGTCCATAAAGACAGTCCTAATCGTTCATCACAGTAAAATAGCAGTGTTTTTCTCAAAGTCTGAGCAGTAAAAGAAACCGCACTCGGAAGTAGTGGATTTGCATGCAGGCTTGAAGAAGTATTGTTGTCCATCCAACGGAAAGAGAGTGCTGACTCTTGACATACAGACAGGTAATGGGCCACAACAGAGCAAACCCACCACAGAGTCAGTCAAAGTTTTGAATAATATTGGTAGGTATGTCGTCACAGAGCATACCCATTGTAGTCCTGGCAGAGATTACGGTATTGTTGGGCCACCAGAGGTGCAGACCCACTGCAGTCCTTGTAGAAATAATGGTATTGGTGAGTCAGCAAGGGTGTAGACCAACTGTAGTCCTTGTAGAAATAATGGTATTGGTGGGTCATCAAAGATGCAGACCCACTGTAGTCCTTGTAGAGATGGCCAGCAGCCATCTGTTGTGACTGTGCAGGTGCACAATCACCATCGAAGAGTCTTGCGGAGAATATAGCAAGTCCATAAACCACCACTTGTCCACTCACAAAAAATTTGTTTGAAATGTCCTTAGAACCTGCAATGCTGTTGTCCAGTCCCTTGCTGAATGATTATCGCACGTGCAAACACTAACAGTCCTTACTTCTCACATATTGTCCATGTACTATGACCAACAGAATCGTGTGCAGTGAAATGTAACTTACAAGTTACTTAATTTGGTGAACTGGTGTCAATTACAATTTTATAACATGAGAATACAATAAGAAAGGTACAAAATACATCATTAAAGAACATAACAATACAGATAATATTTGTAGTACAGGCTTTACAAAAAAATCGAAATAACATATACATCAGTGTCACAGGAATTATAAGTACCTACATAAAAGATCAGAATAACTTTTGAAACATCATCTTCACACATGAGCAACAAAACAGAACAGATAAATAATGTCTAAACATCTTTACAAAGCAAATAACATATTATTAATGCAAATTATATTTGAGGAAAACAGTATTCATCATAGTGAATGTAGCTGAGTATTAGAAAAATTCTACAACATAAATCGTATCAGATAAACACATAAAGACAGGATGAACACAAATACACAAGGGTACACAAACATATAGCAGAATAATACAAAAGGAAAGGACAGGGTGTGTTTTACTGCAGTAGTTTGCAAACAAAACTTTCTTGACTTCTTGGAGTTCTCCCTGCGTTCTTCATTATTTCAAAAAGTGCTATCTATACCAGCTTTCTGTATTCTGTTCACATCCTCTTTCAAAGCAGTTTTTCTCCACTGTACACTACTTTTTTTTTTTGGCCAAACCATTTTCTCAATGCATTTCTTCCAATTCATCGCAACTCATTCTCTTATATAGTCTACCCCCTCTTAAGCTAACTTAGATCTACTGAGCTCAGAAGCTAAACTAAGGGACGAGGCAAGGCAGCAGCACAAAACAAGGAACACAAACATCAATGACAAAAAATTCAAACTGGCAAAGCAATTGCAATATTACAACTAATATAAGGCAACGTGCAGCAAACAAAAAAAATAAATCTGGCTTAGCAGAGTAACACAAATTAAAATTCAGTAGCACTATGCCTGGCAAACAGCAGCTTATATCTAATCATGACAAAGCTCAAGCAGAAAAAATATTACACTGAAAATGACCATGTCTAATACCTATGTCACATCTTAACACTAGAGTGATGCATCACAATTTATTCTAGAAAAAGAAATTACCAAGTCATTAAAAATAGTATTTATGCAATTCCTGTGAAGGGAAATGTCTTTTTGTGCTCCCTCATTTTTTTTGAAAAAAAAATTATTAATTACTCGAACTGTAGTCAGAAAATATTTATATTAGTACATCTATAAAATTTTATTTTAACCAATGCTGCAGTGCAGCTAGAAACTAGATATCAAATGAAATAAGCAACTATGTACAAAGAAAAGCATAAGAACATCGTTCAATAGCCATGTGGCATTTCATAAGTAGTAAAAAATTCTCTCAACTGGCAAGACAATAGACATAAAATGTTTCTCATCATTTCATTTCAGTAAATATAATAAATTAAGAACTCCACAGTGTAATCATATGTTTTCAAGTTCGAGCGTGTCGTATTTGCGATGCTTTCTACAAAGGAATGTCAATAGCGAGGATAATGGCCACCTTTTTTTTTTTTTCTCTCCACCTAATGGCTTTCTTTTGTCAGGTGACAACCTCTCAGCTGGGCGCCCAAAACGCATTAAGTAAAGGTCACTTACCTTTCTTACTGAAATACTTACGACAGCAGTTTCCGCTACAGTGACAGTCTCATATAAAAATTTCACAGGTCGAAAATTTGCGTTACAAATGTGTAGAAACAAAATTCTGTAAATATAACAACGTCCAAAAAATATTCGTCGGCATTGTGATACATTCATGCATTTATATACATTTCATAACTCTTAAGGTACGGTTCCTGGTTTCCAACATCCTTTTTCACAAACCAGAGGCCCTAACCACTACTCATTATTCCTTACCTTATTACACATATACATATTCGTCGTCACAAAAATAACTTCAAAACACCTCAGTCAAATCTCAAAAACGTCGTAGATTTATGCAATAATTTCAATACCTAAGGAAAATTCTCTGCTCATTTCAATAGTGTCATCTACCTCAAACGTACTTTAATATCATGCTCCCTTACCAAATACACCATTCAAAGCTCTCATAGTATCACAATGGTTCCGAATAAAATATGAACAGTTCACAAAGTACAGACAAAATACAATTTCATAAGTGTGAAGTTACCCAACTGTGTAATAGCGTAAACATGTGTCACAGATGAAGTAAAAAAAGTTTCTTTCTCCGTTAAATGATCAGATAGCTGTGTAATTCTGTGTTAGAGAAATATGGTACCGATGTGTAAAGTTGTATAAGCAAATACCATATTGGCTAGGTCTCCTTGTGCTTGCCAAACACATGATACACAAAGTAAGCGTGTACCCCCCTGAGGATTAATGAAATTATACCCTCAGGTGTTACAGATTACAACAATGGAATGAAATGTATTACGGAAAATCTTTGTATCATTGTACTTCAAATATCTTTAAAAATAAATGATTTAAGTACAAAATTAATCACTCAAATACGTGTACTGTAGCGCTAAACTGTGCGTCTTGTTGTAAGATAATCTCTGTGGAAGTGTCGTAGTTATCATCCTCCGAAAGCTAAGTTCTGCAGAAGTCAATGTACTTACCTCATCATAAACGAAAGTGAAAATCTTTGCGTATAGATATCGTATTTATTACGTACCTGACCGTAATCAAGAAAGTACTATAATGTAACGTATTGTTGTGCTACAGAAAAGGCTGTCTCATTGTAGCTATACCACAAAAGTTACTACTAAAACATGTTTTACTTTCCAGAATAATACATAAAACTGTGCAGACATAAAACAGAAACACCGCAAAAGCAACATTGTAAATTGTCACTCATTAGTAGCGTCGTGATAAAATCGTGTAGCTGTCACATAAACTAACCACTGTGTCATCTGGTATCTCACTGAAAGTACTTTAAATACAGAATGTATTTTCAAGTAAACCAAAATGTTGCATTAAAATCTCATTAGCAGTACGGTGAATGTTCTAAGTATGTAAGCCTTATAGTCGTTACGTAATCGTGCAACTAACAAGCAAGAATGTACAAATACAACTCTGCATCGTCTGTTCACTATAACAATGCATTCGTAATTTCTGTTTAAAAATGTTCCCTAGGTTATAGACTGGATATTTAACTTCAAACATTGTTGTATGTTAACAGATACTAAGTCTGACAAAGCATACTAGCAATGTAAAGTGGAAAGGTATATGACAAATGTTATATCCTAGCCAGTAATGCCACCCGAGCCCGCTGCCAAAAGGTTGGCAGCATCAAAGTCCGGACGCAGTCCGCATAAGCAGCGCCAGCGAGACAGGAAATCGCCGCAAGTCTGCGCGCGCCACCGCTGGCTTCTGGTTTCTTAAGCGCTGAAGTCGCGAGCGCTAGGACAGTTCTGTATTCGCCGCTCAGTTGTATACTCGCCACCGAATTGTGTACTTGCTAGTCAGTTGTGTGTTCATCGCAGCAGAGTTGTTGTTTGTCGTCAGCCGACGCTGACCTAGCCGCTCCGACTCGAACTAGACAGATTTCTGTAGACACGGAGTTGACAACTGTATTTCTGTATCTTCGTTAATAAAGATAAGTACCGACTTTTATTTAATCAGAGTGTTTGGGTTTTCATCTTTCTGTTCACTGTTCCAGCGGACCGGTCGGCCCGCTATTACAAGTGTGGCGGTGACTTCGTAAGCCGTTTCTACAGCGAATTGTTTGTCGCTACGAACGCCACCACAAAACTGGCGACGAGGACTGCCGAACTCGTGTGCAGGGCTGGTTCAACTTGTTTCTGGTTATACTAATTATAGCGATAAACTTTTGGGGGCTGGTTTAATTTGTGTTCACTATGTCTGCCGAATTACAACAGTTGATCTTGTTACAGAGTCAGCAAATACAAAGTCCGGTGGAAGCAATCGCCAAACAAGCGGCTAATCCTCCAACACAAGAGGAACAAGCACAGGCAGCACCACCTTTCCATGCTTTTGATGCATCAAGAGAAGAATGGCGAGAATATTTCGCTCAGTTGCACTCGCACATGACAGTCTACAAAATCACAGGTACTGAGCGGCAGCTTTATTTAATTTCCACTGCAGGCGTGGAAGTCTATCGACTACTTTGTAAGTTGTTCCCGGAATCCCAGCCACAAGCTTTAGACTATGACGTAGTTGTTAACAAGCTTGCTGAGTATTTTGAGTCGCGAGTTCATGTGGCAGCAGCCAGATTCAAGTTCTTCAGGTTAAAGAAACTGCCACATCAATCTAATAAACAGTGGTTAACAGATTTACGGGGCCTCACCAGTCAGTGCCGATTTAATTGTGTGTGTGGAGCTTCCTACAGTGATGTCATGTTAAGAGACGCTATTACTCAAAACATTGCAGATTCTCGTATTCGTGCTGCTATCTTAAAATTGCCTGACCCGTCATTAGAGACTGTGATGAACATCATTGAAGCCCAAGATACTATTGACTATGCTGAGTGTGAGTTATATCAGCCATGTATTTCTCAAATTGCCTGTGCTAAGCAAGTTATGTCATGCCCGCGGCCCCACCGGCAGAGTCAGACTGTAAACACTAGCCGGCCGCGTCATGTTAAACACATTCGTCAGCCGCGTGTGCAAAATGATAGAGTTAAGTCTTGTCCCAAGTGTGTTCTTGCTCATCCTCGTGAACGTTGCCCGTTAAGAAAAGCGGTTTGTCACTTTTGTCAAAGGAAAGGACACATCCAGACTGTTTGTTTGCGTAAACGCAAGAACAATTCTAGTGCTGCCCAGCCCATGGATATTCATGTTCTTCAAAGCCAGCCCGCCCAGAAGGTCGCGTTTAAAGACTCTTCCACGGTTCGTGAGGGTAATAAACTTGTTCGCAATAAGCCACCCACCCAGCCCTCTGCTATGCGACCCAAGCGTAATTCAAACGCTGTAAAAAGTAATGTACAGACAGCAAGTGAAGCGGGAGTTGTTGTTCCACCCGCCCAACCCACGAGTTGTCGTAAGCAGCGAACACGCGCTACACGCGCTGATTTTGTGTCTTCCGCCTCCACTGCACCGATCCAGAGACAGTGTAATAAACTATTTGTGAAGCTACGCATCCAGGATAAGACCTTCAATTTTCAATTAGACACTGGTGCGTCTGTGACTCTCATAAAGCTACGTATGCGGCTATCGGCCGCCCTAAACTTTCAGCGGCAAAACATTCTTTGGCTACTTATAGTGGAGAACAAATTCCTGTGTTAGGTGTATGTAGCGTGCCAGCCACATTCCGTGGCAATACAAAAACAGTTTCATTCACAGTGCTCCGCGCTACAGACAGTGTAAACATTTTCGGATTAGACTGTTTTGACTTGTTTGGCCTGTCTATCCAAGACAATGTGTTGCAAATTAATTCTGTTGTTGTTCCTCAAGACAGCATAACCGATTTGTGTAAACAATACAGTGACATATTTAAAGACGAACTAGGTTGTGCTGCGAACTTTGCCGCTCATATTACGTTAAAAGATAATGCTCAGCCTCGATTTGTTCGTGCTCGTCCAGTGCCTCACGCCCTCCGGGCACCTGTAGCAGATGAACTTCGTCGTTGGCAAAACAACGGTGTTATTCAACCCGTTTCAGCGAGCCAGTGGGCTTCTCCCTTAGTTATTATAAAGAAACCGTCTGGCAAGTTACGTTTGTGTGCTGATTTTAAGTCGACAGTTAATCCTCAGACTGTCATTGATTCTTTTCCTTTGCCTAGACCGGACGAGCTGATGGATAAGTTAGGGGAAGCTCGTTTCTTTTCCAAAGTTGATCTCCGTGAAGCATATTTGCAATTGCCCCTCGACGAGCAATCACAACAGTATTTTGTCATAAACACGTCGTTGGGGTTGTTCCGTTTTCTGCGTTTGCCTTTTGGTTGTGCGTCAGCTCCAGCTGTTTTTCAGCGTTTTTTGTCACAACTTCTGGCTAATGTGCCATCGTGTTGCAACTATTTACACGATATTGTTGTGTCCGGTCGGACGCCTGCTGAACATTTCCGTAATTTGGAGTGTTTGTTTAAAGTGTTGTCTCAGGCAGGCCTACGTTGCAACATCGATAAATGTTCATTTTTCCTTACGGAGATGGAGTATCTGGGACATGTTATTAATGCTCAAGGCATTCATCCCTCCCAGTCACATTTAGCAGCTATTCGTGATTTGCCCGCCCCTCGCAATCTGCATGAATTGCAAGCAGTTCTTGGCAAATTGACGTATTATATTAGGTTTATACCTAATGCATCACAGATTGCTGCACCGTTGCATCGTCTCCGCCGTAAGAATGTTCCGTTTGTGTGGTCAGCTGATTGCCAATCAGCCTTTCAGCAGCTTAAAGAGGTTTTATTGAATGATCGTTGTCTGGTCCATTACGTTCCTAACAAGCCTCTGGTGTTAGCTTGTGATGCCTCTTCTTTCGGCCTCGGTGCTGTGTTGTCTCACCGAGTCGGTAACACTGAACGTCCTATTGCGTTCGCATCTAAATTGCTAAACAAAGCTCAGTGTAATTATAGCCAATTGGACAAGGAAGCGTTGGCTATTGTGTTCGGTGTCACAAAATTCCATCACTACCTCTATGGTAGACCATTCTATTTAGTAACAGATCACAAGCCCCTGACGTCACTGTTTCATCCGTCTAGACCAGTTCCTCAGCGGACAGCTCAGAGACTACAACGTTGGGCTCTTTTGTTATCACAATACCAGTATGAGATACTGTATCGCCCTACAGCTCAGCATGCAAACGCTGACGCGCTTTCTAGATTGCCGATTGCTGCGGATGATGTCTTCGATTCCTCTGACGACTCTTGCCATCAGATTGACGCCGATGAGCATCAATCCCTCCGGGATTTTCCGATTGATTATCGTCAGGTGGCACGTGAGACAGCTACGGATCCTCATCTGAGTTTACTATTACGTTTTGTTCAACGTGGTTGGCCGTCCAAGGCAAAGGACGTATCGGATCCTGTGGTTCGTCGCTATTATCCGCAACGTCATCTGTTGTCTGTTTCGCACGGAGTTTTGCTGTTACGCACCGAGAATGACCAGCTTCGTGTCGTGGTTCCCCAGGTGCTCTAATCCAAGGTCCTCGCCTTGTTGCATCAAGGTCATTGGGGAGTGGTCCGCACCAAGCAGCTTGCCCGCCGTCATTGTACATGGATCGGCATTGATAAGCAGATTACGCAGATGTCTACAGATTGTTCGACGTGTGCCGAACACCAAGCTGCTCCACCTCAACGCTATTTTGAGTGGGCACGCCCTGCCGGTCCCTGGCAGCGAGTACATATTGATTTCGCTGGTCCATATTGGAATTCTCGTTGGCTCATCGTGATAGATGCATTTAGTAATTTTCTGTTTGTTGTGCCCATGCAGTCTACAACGTCTGCACAAACTACACAGGCGTTGACTTCAATTTTTTGTATTGAGGGTCTTCCAGAAGTTTTAGTGTCTGACAATGGTCCACAATTTACCTCTGCTGAATTTGAAAGTTTTTGTTCTGCCAATGGCATTCGCCATGTTCTTACTCCGCCGTTCCACCCTCAATCGAATGGTGCAGCGGAACGTTTTGTACGCACATTCAAGGATCATATGGACCGCGTTCGTGCTACGCACTCTCGTCACCAGGCCCTAATCACGTTCCTGTCGTCGTACCGGACCACGCCACGCGACGGCCCTTCGCCTGCGGAGCTTCTCCACGGCCGTCGTCATCGCACCCTACTACGGTTGTTGCACCCCCCGGATCGACCCGCCGCTTCAGAGCATCGCACCCGTTTTCAGCGCAACGACGCCGTTTTTTTCAGAGTTTATCACGGTCGCCGTCGTTGGGAACGTGGTACCGTGATAAGTGTCCAGGGTCGCGGTTTTTATACTGTTCAAGGTGCTACTGGGGTGCACAGGAGGCATCAGAACCAGTTGCGCCGCGCTGGCCGCCCGGATTCTGCCGCTCGTTCTTTGTCCACAGATTTGGTCCGCGGCGGGTTCCAGCCGCGCCTTCCGACTTCGCTGCCGCCCCCAGGGCAGCAGCAGCAGCCGTCGCCGCTACCACGCCGACAGCCCGTCCCGTTGATGCCTCCCGCGCAGCTTCATCCGGGAGCGCCCCAGGTGGTCGCTCCGGCGCCTGCGGTCCCTTTTCAGTCGCCACCGCCTTCGGAGCTGATGGACGTCGACCCCTCAGCCGGGCCGCCTTCCCAAGCGGTGGCTGTGCAGCCTGTCCTGCAGCCGCTTTCCTTGGGCACCCCCAAGGAGTCTGACACCGCAGCGCCTTGTCCGGCGCCCACTCAGCAGCCGTCGACGCAGCGTCAGGAGACGCTGCCTCTCTTCGTGGGTCCCGACGCCCCGTCGCGTCCAGTACCAGAAGCTGCGCCCGTGGTCACAGGCGTGCACCCTGACCTCGGTTTTCAGTCGGTGTTTCCCGAGGCCCCGCGCAGCTAATGCTGGGGTGCGGACCGGGGACTGCCACCGGCAACAGTCTCCGCCCCGGTCTCTTCTGCTACGCCTGCGGCCAGACCCCTCCCCCGCCGTCGACGCTCGCCACGTCATTACTCAACGACGGTGCGGCGATTTGGGGGGGGGGGGGGGGGAGGAGTGTTATATCCTAGCCAGTAATGCCACCCGAGCCCGCTGCCAAAAGGTTGGCAGCATCAAAGTCCGGACGCCGTCCGCATAAGCAGCGCCAGCGAGACAGGAAATCGCCGCAAGTCTGCGCGCGCCACCGCTGGCTTCTGGTTTCTTAAGCGCTGGAGTCGCGAGCGCTAGGACAGTTCTGTATTCGCCGCTCAGTTGTATACTCGCCACCGAATTGTGTACTTGCTAGTCAGTTGTGTGTTCATCGCAGCAGAGTTGTTGTTTGTCGTCAGCCGACGCTGACCTAGCCGCTCCGACTCGAACTAGACAGATTTCTGTAGACACGGAGTTGACAACTGTATTTCTGTATCTTCGTTAATAAAGATAAGTACCGACTTTTATTTAATCAGAGTGTTTGGGTTTTCATCTTTCTGTTCACTGTTCCAGCGGACCGGTCGGCCCGCTATTACAAGTGTGGCGGTGACTTCGTAAGCCGTTTCTACAGCGAATTGTTTGTCGCTACGAACGCCGCCACAAAAACAAAGACAAACTTAAAAAGCAGATTACCTTTCAATAAACGGTTTTGCATTTGAAATGTGGTGTAAACCTTTACTCTTCCTAGTGCACAGAGTGTCAGTTTCAAAGCAATTATCATGTTGTATACATCGGTAAAGAATGCTAAAATTTTTCTCATGGCTAGCGTCTTCAGTCATATTTCTCGGGCCAGCGGGCGCACGCGGCTGCCTGCTGTGCGAGTCATTGTCTGTCTCGTTGTTGGCGCGCGCCGTTATTGGGATTAGGAGACCTAACTTCTACAAATTCACTCTGACAAGAAGGCCCTGCCCTGTTTGAATCCCGCCAATTCTGATGCAATTCAGGCCTGTCGCTACGAATATATCGTCTGTCGTCATGTCGGTAGATTCCGTAGTATCTTCCTTGTCCGTTACGTGGTGGAGAATTTCTCCCTGAATCGTAACTGTGCGCCGAACTGTAGCGTCTGAAGTTATTCTGCCTCCCTTGATAATAATTGTTTTGGTTCCCATATTGTCTGTTTCTCTGATTGTCTCTGTGATAGTCATTACTACGGAAATGCGATCTTTCTCTGTGACTATTATTACTCTGCCACTGGTTGTCATATGGGTGGTGTCTGTTTTGGTCACGATTTGCGTTGTAAGAATTGACTTGTCGTGTCCAGTAATTGTTTCTGTCGTCACGGAATTGTGACGGATATGACCTGTAATTGTTGTGTTCCTGTTTCCGCTTTCTGCGATTGTCAGTGTCAATTTCTAGTTCTTGTAAGAGTCCCTGAAAAGCTTCAATGTCGTCTTTGCAACGTCCTGCCAGAATAATATGGCGTAAATGTTCAGGTAACTTGATTAAGCAGATGCGGATGAGTTCTGAGGGGCTGTATGGGTTTGACAGGTACTGATTCTTGTGCAACATGTCTTCAAAATATTTCACAAGACTGGAAAATTCAGATTGTTCGAAATGTTTCATCATTATGATGCTATATTTTACTCGGTCTTGTGTAGCTTGAGACCAATATGCTGAGAGGAAGGCATGATAAAAATCTCCTTCACTGTGACAATCGTGAATGACCGATCGCATTCTTACAGATGGTTCATTCTCCAAGTAGCCACACATAAATTCTAACCTCTGCTCCAATGACCAGTTGGGAGGAAAACAATGAGAGAATTGATGGAGCCACGCTTGTGGATGAATGTCGTTGGCAGAATTCTTAAGTGTTTTGAATTTACGTGTAGTAGTAAACAGCTTATAGTCAAAATCATCGTGTCGGCGAGTAGCATATCTGTCATTGTTACGTCGTGTCGGCGGTTCCATCTCAAAATTCGGTGCACCTTTCCAATTTCTTTCATAATTTCCGAAGTGTCCTGTGTTATTATCTTGTGGGTGTTCCGTATTTGTAAGTCCCTCCTACCGTGTTGGAGCGCGAATGTCCTCCGAAATATGAGATTTTTGTATTACTTGTGCCAACTGATCTTGTACTTCCCGGATTTCTCTTTTGTACTGTGTATTGATTTGATTTTGATTTTGTTTTAATTTTCTAATTTGTTCGTACTCTTCTGTGTCAGTGAAGGCTACAGGTCTTGTGTCATTCAGATCATCATCTACCTTTGTAGATAAGTTAGTGACCTGATCCGAAAGTTCAACTACTTTCTCTGATAATGTACTAATTTCCTCCATGTGTCTTTCTACTGTGTCCTTTACGTTTTCCTGAGTTTTTGCAAGTTGCGTAACCGAATCGGTAGATGCAACTGAGTCAATTTTAGCTTGCAAGGTCTCATGACTTTCATGAACAATAGCTTGCAGTTCTTTTATGGCTGCTTCGTGATTCTGCAATGCATTTTCATGACGCGAAAAAAATAGGTTGGAAATGCTCACAAATTTGTGCTTTTACGTCATTACAGACTTTTTGACATTTCGATTCGATGTTATGTAACTCAGTAGTTAAATCTTCACGTGTGTGTTCAAGCGTGGTGTCTAACTTTTGAAGATTTTGTTCCAATGTGTCTAACTTTTGAAGCTTTTGTTCCATTGTGTCTAATTTTTGTAGCCTTTGTCCCATTTGTTGCATTATCTGTAATAACAATGCACTGGTGTCTGAAACATGTTCCTCAGTGCTTTTCGGCAGTGAAGTTGCACCGGCAACATTCACATTTTGACAAGCAGTATTTGCAATATTGTGTTCTGTCATTCCCGATTCCTGGGGCGAGCTGTTCCCGACCGATCGATCGATAATGCTTCCCAGTTCACTAATTGTTTCACTGCCTACGCCATTGTTGGCCGCCCGCTCCATTTCCCTACGCACAATTACCAAGTTACTATGTTGAACATTAGTTAATTCATTACGCAGTGGCGCTAACACACTGCTTTCGTCTTCGCTGTCATTTCTCAGTTTACTTTGGAGCCTTGTGTTACGTTTTTCACACGCCACTATTGTCACAATATTTCACACGACAACACAGAAAAACACAATTTGAAGAGCAAAAATAAGGGAACACATTAACATAGCACTGAAAATAATATCTAGTTCATTGCAAGCGCAGCTGCGAAATACTTGTTGCAAATCTACATGCATGCCACAACTGTTTTACTGTACAACAATGAAAGACTGCAACTACAAAGGAGATTCTCTCTACAATTACGCGCTAGCAATAAACAATAGCTACACTAACTACACTAATTACACAAACTACAAGAAAAAAATCAGAAGATTCCAGTGAGGTATCCTCGGCTAAGGGTCGACATATGAAACGTCCCCTTTGAACAATTATACAAGACTGTGCTTAAACTGACACACTATACTTTTAGCGCAACGCAATCTGACTTTCAAAAAATCCCTACGAAAGAATTGCCCTGACTAACATTAACCTATACCTTTCACAAATCACTTACCTCACAAAAATCTTCGTTACTGGAACTACTGCAATACAGCGAGCGCCACTACTGCCAGCTAAATAAAAGATTCAAACTACGGAAGGCACTAACTACTGTTAGGGATAGTTAGCAAATGAAAGATATTAATAGAGAACAAACAATGTATTTACCTTACTAGTGTTCAAAGGTCATAATATATATACAGCAGTTCATGACAAATTTCAAAACTCCGCCATCTCTCTCCCCACATCCACCACTGCTGGCGGCTCACCTCCAACTGCGCAACGCTACGCGCTGTTCACATCCAGCTGCCGCTGCCCAACACTACAATGGCAGACAACAATGCAAACTAGACACAGACTGCACACAGCACAGCCAGTGATTTTGATACAGAGGTGGCGTTACCAATAAAAAAACCTAAACAGCCTACTTACATAGCCCCCAGCACAGCTAGTGGTTCTCACACAGAGCACTACGTGGCGTTACCAATAAGAAAACATAAACAGCCTACTTACAATACTACCGTCACAAATGACTGATTGTGAGGAACCAGCTAACACGATTGTTACTGGGATAGAGAAATAAAGAAATTTCACAATAACGGACCAGCGTTGCCACAAACTCGGCCAGAATAAAAAAAATTACTATAGGCTGATTTTCAGTGACGGTGGAAAATCTCTACGAAAAGCATTTATTCTTCGACAGGGCGCTCCGTTTCATTAAAGGCTTATGTTCTTGATACATGCCATCGCACATGTTCCTGTTATTAAATATCAATTAGGGGTTCCCACTAAAATTAGCCTATATATATATGTATATATATTTACGGGGTGTCCAAAGGAAACACCGACAACGTTTAGTGTGTTGTTCGGGAAGGCAAACTGATCGGTTTTCAAGAAGACGCCCAGAACGTCAAAGTCAGAGGCACTATGATTACGATTTCAATTCGTTTCGTTGTGTGAATACGGAAGGTACGCAATCCTTTAACCACCTATGTATTGTGGATGGAAGATCTCAGCCAAATTACATTCCTACAGATGCGCAACATTCCTTCACACAGCCCTTGTGCATCCTATCTCGTACCTTGTGAGATTTGCGAGTGCTTATACATTGTTGACAGCAGTGCGAAATGCACTAGTTCACAGGCGAGGAAATGAACGTCATGGTGCTAGCATACGGCAAAGCGGTTTCAGTGAGAGAGCTGCTGCTAGGCTGTATGCGGAACGTTTTCCTAACAGAACTACCCCACGCCACTGCACGATTGTGGCCGTCGGGAATCGCATTAGAAAAGCCGGAAAGTTGCACGTAGGTATTGCCTGCCTGAGTTGTGTGCATTACATAGTGAAATA
The DNA here is from genome assembly GCF_021461395.2 of Schistocerca americana. Taxonomy (NCBI): domain Eukaryota; kingdom Metazoa; phylum Arthropoda; class Insecta; order Orthoptera; family Acrididae; genus Schistocerca; species Schistocerca americana. Next base: position 203,584,908 of record NC_060125.1, on the reverse strand, counting down.
GAAGCAGTTTGTGCTTCGTACGTGTGAATACTAGCCCCGGTCTACTCCTTGTCGTCTGGTAGGTGCCGAAACATTATGCAGGTCGTCTACGCTCGGATCGAACTGAACAGCCGGAGGAGGACATGCTGACAATGTTCGAAGAGAACCCAGCCACCAGCCCTCGGCGGGTGGCACAGGCAGTGCACACGTGTAAAAGTGCCGTGTGGCGTGTTTTTCCTGAACACCAGCTCTATACATACGACCTGTATAAACTCCAGGCTTCAGGGGAGGAGTATTACCTACGACAGGTATAGTTAATTCAGTGATATTTTCATCAACGAATGCTCCCCCGACAATTTCTGAATTTGTTGCTGTTCAAGGATGAATGTACGTTTGCTAGAAGCAACATATGAAATTTAGACAATTTGCATGTTTAGGCGGACAAAAATCCTTGTTCACAGGTTGTTCCAAATCACCGATACCTCGTTGGTATTAACACCTAGGCGTGGATAGCAGTTTACCATTACATTCCGACATGTCTACCGCCAAATATACAAAATAGACTAACCTCACATTTAAGATTTTAAACATGGCTGCAACAGCAACTGTTGGAATTCTTCACGATAAAGGATGACAGCCGAAAACAGTTGCAGGATAAAAATTTATTAAAATTCTTGACCAAGGTTTCGGTACATATAAATATACCTTCGTCAGAAGTAAAAAATCCTGAACAGGAAGACACTTTCATTAGAAAAGCCTTAGCATCGGAAGTGAGAATCACAAAAGCTTAAGTAATAGTGAAATTACCAGAGTAATACAGGCATAAAATCTTTAGTTACTTACTAAAATTACATCATGCAATGGAGATTAATAAAACAATTGTGCCAAAGGCGTCGACAATAATTAAGACACCTTCTCCATTTGTACAACATGACCATAGGCACAGGGTCAAAGCGAACAGTTTAGCACATTACTTCGCCTATGAACTATCGGGACAAGAGTGTGAAAGCACTAGAGCCGATGGTTTCGCCGAGAGAGGGCACTTGTATGTGCCAGACACTCACGTATATTAAAATCCATGAATACATACATAAGCGCATCAAAAATTATTAAAAGTTGTGTTAATTCAAACTTTCTGTCTTCATAAATAAAACATATCAGACCATTTAATAACATTTATGTAATATATAGAAACAATTTACCTGTGTCCTAGTGTCAAACAAAAAAAGCTTGCGCTATGGAACATCTAACTAGAGAGGGCACTAGTGTAATGCGCGAGAATCTCGCGTAAAGTAGGCGGTGAAATACATACTAGCGAAAACAACCAAAATGTTATAATAAAACGAAACGATCTGTCGTTGTGAATAAAAGCATACTAGTCGATTAACCACACATACACATCGAAAATCACAAACAACAAACAACAAAAATAGGTACGTAAAATCCCAACAAGACAAGAAAAGCGCATTTCACCAGCATCAACAAAGCAAGAAAACTAACTTCTAGTCAGCCAGACTATATTATATTAAGGCAAGGAGGGGTTTGAAACTATCTAAAAAAATTTTATTTCTAAGCTGCACCTGTTCATCAAGAACAAAACCATCTTTTAGAGACAGATGCTTGAAAATCTCTAATTCTTCGAGCAAGTCCAGTTTGTAACCTTTATTAGCTTCATGAAGCAACTCTACGTCGCCCAGTTGACGTGGCGTATGCTGTAAGAGCCATAGATGTTCAGCAAACGTGGAATTATGTACGTTTTCCCCCATTTTTACCTAACATGTGTTCTTTATACCTAACCTTAATGGGTCTACCTGTCTGTCCAATGTAATAGTTTGGGCAGTCGTTGCAAGTAATTTTGTATACACCGGACTTAGTGCCGAGTTCTTCCCGTAAATAATAGACTGAAACAAAGAGTAATTCATAGCATTGGAGCACGGGAAGAACTCGGCACTAAGTCCGGTGTATACAAAATTACTTGCAACGACTGCCCAAACTATTACATTGGACAGACAGGTAGACCCATTAAGGTTAGGCATAAAGAACACATGTTAGGTAAAAATGGGGAACACGTACATAATTCCACGTTTGCTGAACATCTATGGCTCTTACATCATACGCCACGTGAACTGGGCGACGTAGAGTTGCTTCATGAAGCTAATAAAGGTTACAAACTGGACTTGCTCGAAGAATTAGAGATTTTCAAGCATCTGTCTCCAAAAGATGGTTTTGTTCTTAATGAACAGGTGCAGCTTAGAAACAAATATTTCTTAGAAACAAAAAAATTTTTTAGATAGTTTCAAACCCCTCCTTGCCTTAATATAATATAGTCTGGCTGACTAGAAGTTAGTTTTCTTGCTTGTTGATGCTGGCGAAATGCGCTTTTCTTGTCTTGTTGGGATTTTAGGTATCTATTTTTGTTGTTTGTTGTTTGTGATTTTCGATGTGTATGTGTGGTTAATCGACTAGTATGTTTTTATTCACAACGACAGATGGTTTCGTTTTATTATAACATTTTGGTTGTTTTCGCTAGTATGTATTTCACCGCCTACTTTACGCGAGATTCTCGCGCATTACACTAGTGCCCTCTCTCGTTAGATGTTCCATAGCGCAAGCTTTATCTGTTTGACACTAGGATACGGGTAAATTATTTCTGTATTTTATATTTTACATAAATGTTTTTAAATGGCCTGATATGTTTTATTTATTAAGACAGAAAGTTTGAACTAACACTAATATTTGATGCGCTTATGTATGTATTCATGGATTTTAATATGCGTGAGGGTCTGGCACATACTAGTGCCCTCTCTCGGCGAAACCATCGGCCCTAGTGCATTCACGCTCTTGTCTCGATAGTTCATAGGCGAAGTAATGGTGCTAAACTGTTCGCTTTGACCCTGTGCCTATAGTCATGTTGTACAAATGGAGAAGATGTCTTAATTAATGACGACGCCTTTGGCACAATTGTTATATTAACCTCCATTGCATGATGTAATTTTAGTAAGTAACTAAAGATTTTATGCCTGAATTACTCTGGTAATTTCACTATTACTGAAGCTTTTGTGTGTCTAACTTCAGACCCTCCCTCACCATTACCTGTGCCACCATCTATGTCCGCTCCACTGCTCCTCTTCCTTATGACTTCATCTCACACATTGACCACACCTTCTCCACCTATGTGATTGCCGCCGACCTCAACATCCATAGCCGCACTCCTGCTGCCCTTCGGCGGTAGCATCAGTTCCTCTTCACAATCCAGGGTGACCTTGTTCCCATTCCCCAGCACACCCGACCCGAAAGTAACACCACCCCCGATGTTGTCATTGCCTCCGCCAACCGCCTTGGGCGTATCACTGTCGCCGTCCTTGACCCCACAGGTAGCGATCACCTCCCTGTCCTTCTCACCATAACGTCTGCAAACCGCCCCCCTCCGGCTCCGCAACCTGCACCCCCTCCCATGGTCGTCCATGACTGTCGCCGTGCCAACTGGGATGCCTACCGAGACTCCATCTCCACCCAGGTCGAAAGCCTCCCTCTTACCTATCGCCATCCTGACGATATCATCCGCGCCTCGTCCTTCCTTCAGACGGTAATTGCTGACGCCGTGGAGGCCCATGTTCCTACTAAAACCATCCACCCACACCGTCCCACTCTCCCTCCGCGGGCTGTCCTCCTCCTCCGTGAATCCCGCCGCCTCTATCGCTCCTTCCTCCGCACTCGTGACAGGGATACACTCCAACGCCACCGGCAAATACAGCGACACGTACGGAACCTTACTACAGCAACGAAACGCCGGGACTGGCGCCAAACCTGCACACGACTCAATGCCACCCTCCCTATCAACTCCTCCAAGTACTGGTCCGCCTTCCTTCGTCTTACTGGTTCCCTTTCCGCTCCCCACTACCCCCTTCTCCATAACGATCGCCCCCTTCCAGACAACCTCAGTAAGGCCAACCACTTCGCTTCCCACCTTTCCGAGGTCCACTCCATCCCCGATGATCCCCACTTCGATTATTCTCTTTTCCCCACCGTCATGGAACGTGCTGATACCTCAGTCGCTCCAATTGCTCCTAGTCTCCAGTACTTGGGGCAGTTGCCCCCCTCTGACGTCAACACTCCCATCACAGCACAAGACATTAAACTTCTCCTCCAGTCCAAACAGAACACGGCCCCTGGTCACGACTGTGTCACCTACCGTCACCTTCGAGAAAGCCCCTATTCCATCCTAACAGTCCTCGCCCATCTCTATAATGTCATCCTCTCTACTGGCTTCTACCCTGACCTGTGGAAGACCTCCCGCGTCCTCCTATTCCTCAAACCCAACAAACCCGCTTCTGCCGCCTCTTCCTATCGTCCCATCTGCCTCACCTCCGTCTTCAGTAAGGTCTTTGAATCCATCCTCTCCCACCGTATCCATCGGCACCTTGCTCAACACCACCTCCTCCCCCTTACCCAGTGTGGCTTCCGACCCTCCTTCTCTGCTGACGACCAACTCCTCAACCTTGTTCACCTTCTGTCCCTGCAGCTCAACTCCTGTCGCTCCGCCATTTTTGTTTCCCTTGACCTCCAAAATGCCTATGACCGTGTATGGCATCCCGGTCTCCTCTTTAAACTCCAAACCTACGCCCTGCCTATCAATTTTGTCCGTCTGGTCGCTTCCTTCCTCTCGCACCGTCTTTCCTATGTCACCCCCCACAACACCAACTCCCGTATCTTTTATCCCACGGCTGGCGTCCCCCAGGGTTCTGTCCTCTCCCCTCTCCTTTATCTCTTGTATACAGCTGATATGCCCAAGCCACCCCCACCAGTCCACCTTCTCCAATATGCTGATGACACCGCCTTCCTGGCTCTCTATCCTACCCTTAAACGGTCTCAATGTACCCTCCAAACCCACCTTAACCAGTTCACCACTTGGTGTAACCAGTGGCTCCTCCGTCTCAACCCCTCCAAAACCCAGGCAATCATCATAGGCCGCACCACTCGCTCCTTTCGCCTCAACGATTTCTACCTCACCCTTTATGGTCGTCCTATCCAACTCACCCCCACCCTGAAATACCTTGGCCTCACCCTTGACCGACACCTCACCTGGACCCCTCATCTCCTGACCATCCAGCAGAAAGCCCATTCCCGCCTCCACCTGCTGAAACTCCTGTCCGGCCGAACATGGGGATTGCATCCTTCTACCATCCTCCACACCTACAAATCCCTCATCCGTCCTATCCTCTGTTATGCCAGCGTCGCCTGGATCTCCGCCCCCACCCACTTTTACAAGGCTCTCCAAATCCTTGAACGCCATGCGCTCCGCCTTGCCTTCCGTATCCGCCTTCCTTCCCCCACACGGCTCCTGTATGAACTGATCCCCTTCCCCCACCTCCTCTTGTTCCTCCAACATCTCCGCATCCTTTACATTGTTCGCAGGGTTGATCCCCCCCACCCTCTGGTTTCCTCCTTCCTCTCCACCCCCTGCCCGTTGCCGCGCCTCTATCGCTGTATCCCTCCCTCTCTCCACCTCCACACCCTCCATCTCCTTCATCAGGGCAATTTCTGACGCCTCCCCCTCCCGGATGACGAACTTCGCCGTGACATATACCCTTCCTTCCAACTATAACCCGGCCTTGTTCCCCCCCCCTCCCCAGGGCCCCCTTCTCCTCTTTCCTCCTTCTCCCAGAGCGGATTTTCCTCCATCCCCCCCTCCCCTGAGACCCTGCACCCCATACTTGCCTCTCTCCTTCCCACATCCCTCCCTACCTGGCCCTCTTCTGCGCGCCCCCATTCCCCTCCCCCATCTCTTCCCCTCCCTCCCTTCTTCAGGTCTCCCTCATCTCCTTGAACCTGGCAGATCCTCTGTATTGATCATCATCAGTGTGCCACGTCAGTGTTGTGTTTAGTGCTGTTTCTCGTGTGTGTCAAGAGGTGTGATTTTAATTGTGTACTGCCTTGAGGTTCGCCGTCAGTGTTACGTTGTGGGCTATGCCATCCGTCAACACCTTTATGCTCCAGTCATACTGTGCCTTGTGTTCTTTTAATCGTCGCAGTGTGTGGCTTTTTGTGTGTGCTACTTTTAAACAGTTTTTTATCTCCGTTTTACTGTCACCCCCGTTTTTTTGTATATTGCCTTCCATGATGTTCTCCCTTTTTTATATCTTTGTTCGCCTTCTTCTCTCCTTTGCTGTTTTTAAATGTCTTCTATTGTTTTGTTCTATGTCTTTCGGCTGAAGAGCAGCGCATATGCTGCTGCCAGCCCGCCCCGATGGGGAATTGAAATACAGTAAAGAAAAAAAAAAATCTTACTTCCGATACTAAGGCTTTTGTAATGAAAGTGTCTTCCTGTTCAGGATTTTTTTACTTCTGATGAAGGTATATTTATATGTACCGAAACCTTGGTCAAGAATTTTAATAAATTTTTACCCTGCAACTGTTTTTGGCTGTCATCCCTTATCGTGAATAACCTCACACTTATTCGAGATATTTTGCCCCTTTAGGATGTAGTGCCACTAAATATTCGGATGGTCATGTGGCTTCAACATGACGCAACTCCAACACACTTTGATATCGATGTGCAGAATCATTTAAATATCGCATATCCCAATCGATGGATTGGTATGGGTGGACCAGTTCGATGGTCAGCTCAGTCGCCAGGTGTGGAACCTCTCGATTATTTCTTGTGGGCTGTTGTGAAGAGTGAGGGTATGGCACACTTTTGACGCCAACAGAGAACATTATTGCTCGAGTCCACATAGTGAATGAATTACCTAATGACAATCGGACGTATTGTCTCACATGTATGAGGCTCAGCACCGCCGATGTAGGCTCTGCGTTGACGTAGGGGGACACTGTCAGAACCCCATATCCGAGTATATGTTTCTTCTTCAAAACCGATGACTGTGCCTCCCCGCACAATGTATGTACAGTGCTTGATTTTTAAAATAATATGTTCTCGTGTTGAGACATTCAAGGAAGTGTTCTGGAAATTGAGACTTCTTAAAATGTTATTTTAACGCTTTTCTGAGCATTTCAAAAGTCTGAGTAGAAAGTATGATTCACACAGTTTCAGCTGCAGCAAAAGTTCTGTCGTAACATCTCTCAGATTATGTGGTTAGGATTTATTTTTCATCGGAGATAAAGGTACGACACAAATCGAGCATTACATATAGTCGCCCTTTGTTCCACCAACAGTCTCAACTAGTAGAGTTGGGATTGTCCCATGTAATAAGGAACTGTCAATCATGTGGAATGTGTTTTTCTCTGTTTTCAGTGATGCACATTTCTATAAAGCTTTTGATTCCACTTAAATGGGTCCACCTATGTATATTTCCCGAAGAGCTTCCACTTTACCCACTCAGTGCTTGTTTCAAAGTCGCAGTGTGGTGTGTTGTGGATCATGACACTGTATGTGCCACCTACGGCTGATACGAACGTAATGTCACTGACAGAATGTTATTTAGCTATCGGAGATGAACTAGGAAGCTGTAAACGGTATCACCCCACGCAGGATCTGTTTTACTTATTTATTGTTATTTTATTCCCCTCGCCACATATGGGCAGGGTAGGGGTGGGGGGGGGGGGGGGGAGGGCGGACTGTGAACGATACCACTTTTCGCTATTCGACGAAGAGCTTTACAAAATCTAGTGACAAATGTTATTAAAAGGCGACAAGTTTACAGAAAAGCGGTAAAAATGAAGAAATTCGTTGGCGTTTCCATAAAAAGCTGTAACACTATCTTTTATTAAAATTACAAACAAAGGACTTACAAGTAAAAAATGAACAACATATAGTTAGAACCACATTGCAAGAAAGGTGAAGTTTTACTAAAGAAACAGCATGTCTCTTTCACTTAATAGGAGAAGGGCCTGCCCACGTCCAACAAGCACAGAAACCATTTTCCAGTTCTAAGTGCTTAACAAGTAGTTGATGTAAGCGTAACCAGTACCCAATGTTATTTTGTCGTTACTCCGAACCAGCAGTGAAGGAATTTAAGATGCTATTTGGGAAAAATAATAATAAATCAGGAAGAAAAAGTGAACTGTTACATGTTAATCAATGTAAAGCATTGAACGCAACTGGGTTTATGAGTCTGAAGAAATATGTTGGATAAAATGCACAGCATACTTTGCTAATACTTTGCGGTAACGATAAACAAAGGTAAAACAACGGCGATGATTGACATTACGAAGGAAAATGTTAATCACTAACAAAGTAAAAGAACCCTGCTGTACTCGTAAATAAAGGTCAGGTTTTGCTGGGGTATTTGCTTCACGTATTTACTGATTAAGCCATTCTTAATGTCTGTAATACCGCATAGGTTAATAAGTGTCTGCCAGCGATGGAAAATTTAGATCTTGTAAAATTGAAAATTATTGAGAGAAGGAACTAATTAAACTGTAAAGCGTATATTTTCATACATCACATATCATGTGGTATTTAAATAACTAGCATACTTCCATATCATATGATGTAAAATCGTCTACTGGTTAAATCACCGCTTTCAGTTGCTTTGGATTATAACCATATTATTATAAGAACTGTAAATATGTAAACGTTATGAAGTGCTTGAATTTGTAGTTAACAGACCTGTCTATTGTGATGCCATGACTAATAAAGAGATATAACTTATTTTCCTTTCTTTTACTACCTTGGACTTCATAGATGTAGTTCTGATGTCGTAGAATATTCTTCATTTTTATGGTGTAGAACATGAAGTTTGACTATGTTTACTGTGCTATTTTCTATACGAATTACTTATGTATGGAGTTTTTTCTGGTTATCTTTCAAATTCTGAAGGTGGCAGTGATAAAATACAGTGAGAGAAAGGCTATTTACAATTTGTGCAGAAACCAGGTGGCAGTTATCAGAGTCGAGGAGCACGAAAGAGAAGCAGTGGTTTGGAAGGGAGGAAGACTGGGTTGTAGCCTATCCCCGATGTTATTCTATCTGTATATTGAGCAAGCAGTAAAGGAAACTAAAGAAAAATTCGGAGTTGGAATTAAAATCCATGGAGAAGAAATAAAAACTTTGAGGTTCGCCGACGACATTGTAATTCTCTCAGAGACGGCAAAAGACCTGGATGAGCAGCAGAACGAAATGCACCGCGTCTTAAAAGCAGGATATAAGATGAACATCAACAAAAGCAAAACGAAAATAATGGAATGTAGTCCAATTAAATCGGGTGATGCTGACGGAATTAGATTAGGAAATGAGACGCTTCAAGTAGGAAAAACATGAGTTTTGCTATTTGGGGAGCAAACTAACTGATGATGGTCGAAGTAGAGAGGATACAAAATGTGGAGTAGCAATGACAAGGAAAGCGTTTCTGTGGAAGAGAAATGTGTTTTCATCGAGTATATATTTAAATGGCAGGAAGTGTTTTCTAAAAGTATTTCTATGGAGTTAGCCATGTATGGAAGTGAAACGTAGGTACTGGGAGATGAAGAACCTCGCACAGGATAGGGTAGAATGGAGAGCTGCATAAAACCAGTCTCTGGACTGAAGACCACAACAACAACAACAACAACATCTCTCAAATAGTTTTATTAAATGTATTGTGTGAAATGGAATGCAATAGGCAGAAGTGTTGTAAGAACTGTAGGGCGAGAGAGGTATCGATAGTCGTCAGGTCGAACAATGTGGCTGACAATCGCGGATGGCGAGTGAGCGTGGCGGTACGAAAGGAAGTATTGAGTGTAGTAATGATGTGCGTTTAACGTGATATTGATACCCGACTTTTCTGTGTCAGACACGATTTGAAATTTGTCTTTATGATGGACATTATAAACGGACGTTGTATTATGCGAGCGCTGTTGGTATTTGCAGAATGATCCCTGTGACAGTGACAATGAACTCGTAAACAGACAGTATAGTCGCAGTTTAGAATTGAGCTGTATTACATAAACTGTGAATTTAATATTTCTTATTTTCCTGACAACGATATAAGACGTATGCTAAAACACTGACAGCCAATGTAAAAACTGCGTTGCTACGCAAGTGTCTGTTTTTGCGGAAACAGTGTATCGTGAACCATGAATGTCAGCGGTAGATGGACTGTCTAACTTGGAATTAGCAAATTATAGCACATGAAATCTTAATTTAAGCACTTCATGTGGTCTGTGCCAAACCATCGTGTGTGAAAATTTAGTTTACTGATACGAGCTTCGGGTCCAGCATAAACAATTGCTTGGTTCCAGCCTACGACAAACGGATTCTACGCAACTTATTACCACCGCCAACCGAAACAGCATGTAATCAAAGGAGGATATAGTAATGCCAGAGACACGACTGAATGAACGTACAAGATTCATGTCAGCTACTTCAATCTGCTTCTACCACCATCGTTACATCATGCCGACTCAGAACATACAAGGCTCAAAACCGTTCCTCTTTTCCAGAAACTCACAATTGTAACAAATTTAATTTCTTTCTGCCTTGCAACAGACTATCTCTTAATGCTTAATGTCTCTCTGTGTAAATAATAGTAATGTATGCAAAGACTGTTGACCCCCCCCCCCCCCGCTAACACAAGTTATTGACATCATTTATTTTGGAAAGGTGTGCCTCGATGTGAACGATGTGTATATACAATAATTTAGACAGGATAATTTGTGTGTTGTATAGTAAAACGTGTCCAGACATGTAAGCTGAGGCATTCGCCATTGAAGTTATTTACACTGACCATTGCTAAGAAGTAGTTTATTCGCTATTGGTTCCAATTAGCGTATTAGAGGAAACTTTGAATCTGACAGCTGTTAAAGTTCGCAATCATTGTTTACATGCCACCTTAAGTCATATTTCTATTTCCATTTAGGTGCAAGTTTATCTGAGGTTAACTGTTCGTTGTAAGCTAAATTACAGTATATTGTGTCATTATTTATGAAATTAGCTTCAGAGCGATTTATTGCTTTCCACTATCAAAGGATTTTAGTATCAGAATTCTTTTCTCGATAACAGCGCCTATAAAATGATGAAGGAACAAATGACAGTCACTTCTTACTTTTCCTTTGTTCACACAGTGTAAGTACAGCATGACGCATGACGATACAAATTATTTGTTCTTTACTACTGACTGTATTCACGACGCATTTTACATACGGTGTACACATATAGGCCTACCAGTGAATGTAAGTGCAAAATGATATCATTATGCGACACATAGTTCAAGAGATATGTCGTCGTAAAGAATGAGCCGCGTGGAAAGCTGTGGCACAAGCACGATCTTTAAATTTTTTACTTCCGGTTTATGAACTCCATTCGCAACACATTTTGCAGACGCTATCAACACATGTCCTATCTAGAAAGTTATATTACTGTACGATAAACAAATGAGAAGAAATGACTTAATAAAGCCAGACGCTACATGGTGTGGGTTATAAACAAATACCTGGGCAACGCAGAGTTTTTCAGCTATTACTTTTGTAACAATAATTTCTTGCATTATAGCCATCATTCAGTAGCGAACTCTAAGTGCTAGGGAAATCCATCTTGCATCCACATGTCACACATGTTGTTATGACTACAGTTATATAGCTAGATTTCGGGGTATCAGTTCCTAAAATAATTTTCAGTTGTATACATTATACTATTCACTACAATTGTCTATTATGATATGTGATGAATTTCTAATGTTTTCATATATCACACTTCTTATGTGGATGAGTTGCAAGTACCGAACTCTTACTAGCGTTCTGATGATATAAGCAATACCGGTAGTGACATTGTCTCCGTGAAGTGTAAAAATCACATTACATAAATTTATCAGAATCCAGAAGTAGTTTTTACACATTCGAAGTATATCGCCGAATTCTCAGATGGCCAGAAAGTGTTACACGAATAGATGAATCGCTATGCCAATTGAGATGCCGTGACATCATTCAGATATATGAAATAATTGCTGCATCATAGTCAAATTTAAAACACAAGGATAGAACGTGTGTTTGGTACCTCAAGGTAGTTGGGGAAGGCTTCAGTTGATTCCACTGTCTGAGTACCAATCTCTTTGTCAATCTCCATAGTGTCTTTTGGGCTTTTCGCTACATTTGTTTATGTTTAGTCTGCTGGTAACATTTTGCATCATGCACTGTTTGCCTGCTTCTCACCCTAGATTTTTTAACACCTTATAGCAATGTTACCTGCGTATACACAAATGCGACGATCCGGAAGAACGTTGTGCATGAGCAGGCAATATTCGCCTCGTCGTTACCGTGTGCCGTGAAAAGCTGCGGCTATACCGCATTACCTTCAGTCACCTCGGACTCAGACAGAGCTTCGGATCATGTTTCCTCTACAGAAACGACACACTGCGACTTACGTGCTACGAAGCCTTGAATATAATCGCATGTCGTTTTGGATATTCCACAGGCAAGAATTCTGTTTACTAAGTGACTCTGCGGAGTCTTTTCTGAAGTGATGCAAATTCGCGTCACACTGAACTCAGCGAACAAATTAGCGTCACACTGAACTCAGCGAACTACACTCCTGGAAATGGAAAAAAGAACACATTGACACCGGCGTGTCAGACCCACCGTACTTGCTCCGGACACTGCGAGAGGGCTGTACAAGCAATGATCACACGCACGGCACAGCGGACACACCAGGAACCGCGGTGTTGGCCGTCGAATGGCGCTAGCTGAGCAGCATTTGTGCACCGCCGCCGTCAGTGTCAGCCAGTTTGCCGTGGCATACGGAGCTCCATCGCAGTCTTTAACACTGGTAGCATGCCGCGACAGCGTGGACGTGAACCGTATGTGCAGTTGACGGACTTTGAGCGAGGGCGTATAGTGGGCATGCGGGAGGCCGGGTGGACGTACCGCCGAATTGCTCAACACGTGGGGCGTGAGGTCTCCACAGTACATCGATGTTGTCGCCAGTGGTCGGCGGAAGGTGCACGTGCCCGTCGACCTGGGACCGGACCGCAGCAACACACGGATGCACGCCAAGACCGTAGGATCCTACGCAGTGCCGTAGGGGACCGCACCGCCACTTCCCAGCAAATTAGGGACACTGTTGCTCCTGGGGTATCGGCGAGGACCATTCGCAACCGTCTCCATGAAGCTGGGCTACGGTCCCGCACACCGTTAGGCTGTCTTCCGCTCACGCCCCAACATCGTGCAGCCCACCTCCAGTGGTGTCGCGACAGGCATGAATGGAGGGACGAATGGAGACGTGTCGTCTTCAGCGATGAGAGTCACTTCAGCCTTGGTGCCAATGATGGTCGTATGCGTGTTTGGCACCGTTCAGGTGAGCGCCACAATCAGGACTGCATACGACCGAGGCACACAGGGCCAACACCCGGCATCATGGTGTGGGGAGCGATCTCCTACACTGGCCGTACACCACTGGTGATCGTCGAGGGGACACTGAATAGTGCACGGTACATCCAAACCGTCATCGAACCCATCGTTCTACCATTCCTAGACCGGCAAGGGAACTTGCTGTTCCAACAGGACAATGCACGTCCGCATGTATCCCGTGCCATCCAACGTGCTCTAGAAGGTGTAAGTCAACTCCCCTGGCCAGCAAGATCTCCGGATCTGTCCCCCATTGAGCATGTTTGGGACTGGATGAAGCGTCGTCTCACGCGGTCTGCACGTCCAGCACGAACGCTGGTCCAACTGAGGCGCCAGGTGGAAATGGCATGGCAAGCAGTTCCACAGGACTACATCTAGCGTATCTACGATCGTCTCCATGGGAGAATAGCAGCCTGCATTGCTGCGAAAGGTGGATATACATTGTACTAGTGCCGACATTGTGCATGCTCTGTTGCCTGTGTCTATGTGCCTGTGGTTCTGTCAGTGTGATCATGTGATGTATCTGACCCCAGGAATGTGTCAATAAAGTTTCCCCTTCCTGGGACAATGAATTCACGGTGTTCTTATTTCAATTTCCAGGAGTGTATATTCTTATAAATGTTCAAGATTAAGGGGAGGAGTTCTTGTAAACTCATTGACGATAACCGTTAAAAAATTAATCTTTTATGGCAAACTTTTAAGCTTCTCGTCTGGATGAAAGCCAGACAAAACGTAAAACTAAACTAATCAATCAGTCGACACTTGAATACCGTTATTGCGTTACATATACCAAAATAATCATACCAGGGCGACAATTACCTTAGCCTTGAATGTCCAGTAACGTGTTACAACTTAGGAACTCGCTGCGAACATCTGCATAACTTATTGTTATTTTGCTTTAGGTGAACTGCTTTTGCTCCCTGTCATCTGGGTACTCATCTGTTACGTTTCACGTCCATACTTCGTGCTAATCTTGTACCATTCAGTTAAAATAATATGTGGTTTTTGGAACAGTATAATTGTCCCTTTTAAAAGATCTTCACCATAACTGAAACACTCTTTTATGTAGCAGTCACGTTACAACGTCACTGGCTGTTAAGAAGCTATAGTCGTTGTGTAACAGATACAGAGACAGTGGTAAGGAAATGATCAAAGGAGTGCGTCATTTGGAACATTCTTCATTTTAACGACTGCGTTTAAAGTCTCTATGCAATAGCGCAATAGCGAACCCCAAGGGTAGCGTGAGGCAGCAACATCGTCAGGAGGGTTGGTGGCCATAGGGTGAGGCAGTATAATGGCACAGTAGTAAGTGGGAGTCAAAATGAAACTTTATTTCCAAGTTAAACACTGGTTCTGCGGTATAATGGGAAGGCAGTCATGTTCCAGCCCCACAGGAGTAGGCCTGTAGTCAGTCAGCTGACAGCTAGCATCCTTCCAGCTGCCTGCACCACATGCTGGCATCCTGCTTTTTGGACGTCTACCCTCTCCTCTGGGACTGCAGCAATGCTGCGTGAGCCTCACCATTGACGTCAGCGGTGTGTACTGGAATCTTGTAGTCACTGTTTGATGAATGAATGCAAATAGCAAAGACAAGAAGCACGAGGCGCACCTAATGCGGTATCAGGAGACAGCAGCTGTGAAGAGGGTGTGACCTGCTGCCTCCTGGTAGGCGTCTGACTGCTGCTGGAATGGACCAGCTGGCATGCTGCACTCTGGCACCAACTCTGGTGGATGGGTTTAGATTAGGAAGCATTTATCCTCGTCGGATATCGAACCTGCAGCTGCAGCTTTTAATCGTCAGCACCTCTTACAACCCAAAGTCGATTCATTAATTCTGTCTCGCTAGCGGGATGAAAGCAGAGCTCACCATCTGCAGCATCGTCGACAGGACTGACTGTGGACCTTTGGTACAGAGCTGAGTGGAGGGTCTGAATAAGAGGCTGAGACGGTTCTGCGACCGTGTGGACTGCAGATTTCTCGACTTGCGCCATAGGGTGGTGGGGTTTCGGGTTCCGCTGGATAGGTCAGGAGTCCACTACACGCAACAAGCGGCTACACGGGTAGCAGGGGTTGTGTGGCGTGGGCTGGGCGGTTTTTTTTAGGTTAGATGGCCTTGGGCAAGTGCAGAAAGGGCAACAGCCTCAACGGGTGCGGGGCAAAGTCAGGGCAAGCGGGGACCAAGCAGTAATCGGTATTGTAATTGTAAACTGTCGAAGCTGCGTTGGTAAGGTACCGGAACTTCAAGCGCTGATAGAAAGCACCGAAGCTGAAATCGTTATAGGTACAGAAATCTGGCTGAAGCCAGAGATAAATTCTGCCGTAATTTTACAAAGGTACAGACGGTGTTTAGAAAGGATAGATTGCATGCAACCGGTTGTGGAGTGTTCGTCGCTGTTAGTAGTAGTTTATCCTGTAGTGAAGTAGAAGTGGATAGTTCCTGTGAATTATTATGGGTGGAGGTTACATTCAACAACCGAGTCAGGTTAATAATTGGCTACTTTTACCGACCTACCGACTCAGCAGCATTAGTGGCAGAACAACTGAGAGAAAATTTGGAACACATTTCACATAAATTTTCTCAGCATGTTATAGTCTTAGGTAGAGATTTCAATTTACCAGATATAGACTGGGACACTCAGATGTTTAGGACGGGTGGTAGGGACAGAGCATCGAGTGACATTATACGGAGTGCACTATCCGAAAATTACCTCGACCAATTAAACAGAGAACCGACTCGTGGAGATAACATCTTGGACCTACTGATAACAAACAGACCCGAAATTTTCGACTCTGTATGTGCAGAACAGGGAATCAGTGATCATAAGGCCGTTGCAACATCCATGAATATGGAAGTTAATAGTAATATAAAAAAAGGGAGGAAGGTTTATCTGTTTAGCATGAGTAATAGAAGGCAGATTTCAGACTACTTAACAGATCAAAACGAAAATTTCTGTTCCGACACCGACAATATTGAGAGTTTATGGAAAAAGTTCAAGGCAATCGTAAAATGCGTTTTAGACAGGTACGTGCCGAGTAAAACTGTGAGGGACGGGAAGAACCCACCGTGGTACAATAACAAAGTTAGGAAACTACTGCGAGTGCAAAGAGAGCTTCACTCCAAGTTTAAACGCAGCCAAAACCTCTCAGACAAACAGAAGCGAAACGATCTCAAAGTTAGCGTAAGGAGGGCTATGCGTGAAGCGTTGAGTGAATTCGAAAGTAAAATTCTATGTACCGACTTGACAGAAAATCCTAGGAAGTTCTGGTCTTACGTTAAATCAGTGAGTGGCTCGAAACAGCGTATCCAGACAATCCGGGATGATGATGGCATTGAAACAGAGGATGACACGCGTAAAGCTGAAATACTAAACACCTTTTTCCAAAGCTGTTTCACAGAGGAAGACCGCACTGCAGTTCCTTCTCTAAATCCTCGCACAAACGAAAAAATGGCTGACATCGAAATAAGTGTCCAAGGAATAGAAAAGCAACTGGAATCACTCAACAGAGGAAAGTCCACTGGACCTGATGGGATACCAATTCGATTCTACAGAGAGTACGCGCAAGAACTTGCCCACCATCTAACAGTCGTGTACTGCAAGTCTCTACAGGAATGGAAGGTTCCAAATGATTGGAAAAGAGCACAGGTAGTCCCAGTCTTCAAGAAGGGTCGTCGAGCAGATGCGCAAAACTATAGACCTGTATCTCTGACGTCAATCTGTTGTAGAATTTTAGAACATGTTTTTTGCTCGAGTATCATGTCGATTTTGGAAACCCAGAATCAACTATGTAGGAATGAACATGGATTCCGGAAACAGGGATCGTGTGAAACCCAACTCGCTTCATTTGTTCATGAGACCCAGAAATTATTAGATACAAGCTCCCAGGTAGATGCTATTTTTCTTGACTTCCGGAAGGCGTTCGATACAGTTCCGCATTGTCGCCTGACAAACAATGTAAGAGCCTACGGAATACCAGACCAGCTGTGTGGCTGGATTGAAGAGCAAACAGAACACAGCATGTTCTTATCAATGAAGAGATGTCTACAGACGTTAAAGTAACCTCTGGCGTGCCGCAGGGGAGTGTTATTGGACCATTGCTTTTCACAATATATATAAATGACCTAGCAGACAGTGTCGGAAGTTCCATGCGGCTTTTCACGGATGATGCTGTAGTATACAGAGAAGTTGCAGCATTAGAAAATTGTAGCGAAATGCAGGAAGATCTGCAGCGGATAGGCACTTGGTGCAGGGAGTGGCAACTGACCCTTAACGTAGACTAATGTAATGTATTGCGAATACATAGAAAGAAGGATCCTTTATTGTATTATTATATGATAGCGGAACAAACACTGGTAGCAGTTACCTCTGTAAAATATCTGGGAGTATGCGTGCGGGTACCAGGTTGAGATTCATTGAGAGAGTCCTTAGAAAATGTAGTCCATCAACAAAGGAGGTTACTTACAAAACACTCGTTCGACCTGTCCTTGAGTATTGCTCGTCAGTGTGGGATCCGTACCAGATCGGGTTGACGGAGGAAATAGAGAAGATCCAAAGAAGAGCGGCGCGTTTCGTCACAGGGTTATTTGGTAACCATGATAACGTTATGGAAATGTTTAACAAACTCAAGTAGCAGACTCTGCGAGAGAGACGCTCTGCATCGCGGTGTAGCTTGCTCGCCAGGTTTCGAGAGGGTGCGTTTCTGGATGAGGTATGGAATATATTGCTTCCTCCTAGTTATACCTCCAGAGGAGATCACGAATGTAAAATTAGAGAGATTAGAGCGCGCGCGGAGGCTTTCAGACAGTCGTTCTTCCCGCGGCTGGAACAGGAAAGGGAGTTAATGACAGTGGCACGTAAATTACCCTCCACCACACACCGTTGGGTGGCTTGCTGAGTATAAATGTAGATGTAGATGTCACTTCAGCTCAAATCAAAGTAAAAAGAAGTACTACGTGGAACTATAGACCCGTAACAATGACATATCTTGCAGCAGGATTTTTACATATAAAGTGTTCCAACAAAGGGAAATTCGTCACAGAAACTATCTGTTGTCATACGCTAGAATATAATAAGGCTACACACCATGAATGAATTATCCGAATGGGACGGAAATCGGTATATAAGATGTACACTCGACAGCAAAAAAAGTGGGTCACACCTGAATTCCATCGTGTAGGCTGCACCTGAATGTATGCAACCAACATAGCATATTTGTGTTGCACATCGTCGCAAACCTCCACAGTACAGTTTGTGGGTGTGGTTTGAGGTTTTCGGGCGCTAAACAGCATGGTTCCGCAGTTGTTGTAAGATACACAATTTGTACCACTAGAGACTACTAGAGAACACTGGTCTTTATGACAGTCCGTCCAGATGTAAAGTAACACCACGGTAGTACAGAAGTGATCAGGCAGTCCTTAACGTTTGTAAACTATACTTAATTACAATAAGTGACAATTCAAACGTTGTGGGACACATAAATCGTTTAATAATCCTTAGGCACAATTAAATATTTGAGACAGTATATGGATTTATACAGTTCTATGTCTAAAAGGTTTACCCAATACATGCTGAACGTCGTTCAACGTTCAATGGGGAGTGGTTTCGCATCAACTTTATGTAATACTAAGCAGTTAAAAGAAAACGTAATTAACGGCTGAAAGCACTCTACGGAACTCCCAACATTAACAGCGAATCAAAAGTAATATCATTGTTCACATTACTCATCACCAGTTACTTGTACACAAAGCTGTACTTTGAATGACATGACCAACGTCTTCGTTGTGGATCCGGATGCAAACTCAGAACGTAAAACCATTGTTAGCCAAGCAAAGCTTTGTGCCTTATCGAGACTCGATCACAAGGCAGAAAGAGACTTAAAATATTAACGTTTGCACCAGTATCAGTTATCAGTTCTCAACTTGAGCGTAAATGACGATAATGTTTGTACGAAACCAGGAACACTAATGATGTGTTGGCAGAAGAGCCAACACCGTGTTACTAGAGGAGGCCGAAATGCACGCGTTTAAGCTCACGCAGACTGGGGTGAGGTCTGGAACAATTTAAGGAGTTGAGTCTAATAAATAAAGTACAGAGTTGCTTGAATACTTAACTTTAATCCACAATTGGAGAACATCGCTCTTGTTGATACATGATTTACAATCTCAATATAAACTGGTAATGGCGCCTTGCTAGGTCGTTGCAAATGACGTAGCTGAAGGCTATGCTAACTATCGTCTCGATAAATGAGAGCGTAATTGTCAGTGTAGCATCGCTAGCAAAGTCGGCTGTACAACTGGGGCGAGTGCTAGGACTTCTCTCTAGACCTGCCCGTGAGGCGGCGCTCGGTCTGCAATCACTGATAGTGGCGACACGTGGGTCCGACGGATACTACCGGACCGCGGCCGATTTAAGGCTACCACCTAGCAAGTGTGGTGTCTGGCGGTGACACCACAACTAACATGATAATTACCTTCTTGGTAATTAACCTCGAAAGACGTGGTGTATTGTTGCATTGTCAAGGAACAAAGGATGCACATGTTTGAAATTAAAATGCCATCATTTAATGCTGGAGACAAGGATGCGAACCCAGCACCTAATCGGATTGTTGAATCAGTACGTAAAATTAGACTGTAGATATCACAGTTTGTCACCAGTAGTGAGGTTTGAACCTTAAATGACAACTGAAGTTGTATTGCCTGACCGGAATTCGAACCCGGCCCCTACCGCTGACGTTGTCTAACCAGGAACAGGCTAGAAATGTCCAGTGTTGGTCCACCATTAGCGAGATGTGCGCACGTTTAACTAGAAATAAGGTGACGAAAACGTCTATGCTGACTGAGAGTCGAACGCCGCACACATGCTTATGAAGACGCGTCAATAATCAAATTCTTATTCCGTAGTAGCTAGGAGTAGCTTGCTTAGTTGCTAACCTTAAGGCCTTTCTCATCCCTAGTAACGTGTTGCCTAATATCTGCGATATCTTGGTGTTAATTTAGAAGTGGGTTGACTGCCGTAAAGAGCAATGTTCTCTAATAGTCGTGTATAATAGAGATGTAAATGAAGTGCCTCAGCAGAAAGTAATTTCCGTCGTGCAGCAGGTATTGTCTCAGATACACTGAGTACATATTGTAAGTGCACAAAACGTGCATTATATACTAAGTATATACTATTATTTGGAGAAGCTGCCGCCAAACCTGTTAACTTGTACATTCCGCTTAGTTGTCATGGTTGAATACACGTTTTCTTAAGGCTACATCCAATGCAGAGCGCTTACAAGATAGAATATTTTTTTGAACCATGCTATTGCTAGATAGGTGAAATTTTTTGTGGTATCTATGTTTAAAATGAATGTATTTTTGAACGTATTGTTCGTCAAATATTTGAATGAATCGTCAACTGTAGGTGTGCCTGCACATGTTATAGCATAATAGCTGTAGCTGCTTTAGTTTATACTACAGACTTGGGTAAGTTAGGTGTAACTTTTGATCCTTCAAGGGGTAATCGTGGTCGTGCGGCCCGGGTCTGTACTAGTCGCGGCTTGCGAACTACGGTCCAGCTAGGCTGGCCGAGGCAAGACGGAAGTGAGCGAGATGGCGGTGGCGTTGTTGGGCCAACAGCCTGGGTCGAGCCAGCACGGCTGCGCCGTATGCCTCTGCCTCTGCCGCTCCGTTTGACGTAAATACGTTTACCTCCTCTCCTGGAATCAGTATAAGAGCGACAAGCAGAAATACGCATCAGGCTGTCTGCCGTAAAAGCTCACTGGGAGAGGTTTATTCGAGATCGTCGCTCTCATTGAAGAAGGAGGATGTTCCATCAGAGAAGCTGGGAGACGGTATGGCGTACCTCATAGCACTGCAACGAGATGGTGGAGAATCTGCCTTGAAAGAGGCACCACCAACAGGGCTCCTGGATCAGGCAGGAGGAGACTGAGCTCACAGCAGGAAGACAGGGACCTAGTGTCTAGGAGCAGAGAAAATCCCTCTGAACGCGAAGAAGCAGTTGCGGCGGGAGACCAACTTCCCCGGCTCCAGTACACGATTCGCCGAAGGTTGAGGGCCGCTGGACTACATGCACGACTATCCGACGTGAAACAAGAGCTCAGCGAAGACAACGTTTTATACTGGCTAGCATTTGCGGAGCTCAATCTGAGGGCGTCGTGGGACAACGTCAATTTCACTGATGAGAAGGTGTCTTCCATCAATAACTACGGTCCACGAATCGTTTACAGGCCGCAAGGTACTCGCCATCGACACGAGGATGTAACCACAACGAGAAGAAGTGGCCGGCTATCTGTTACCTGCTGGGGTTGGATTTCTGCGAGAGGGGCGGGAATTCTTCACAGGATAGAATGAACTCTGGACAGCGTGCAGTATGCCCACATATTGGAAAATGTCATGCTTCCGTCAGTGCGAATGCTGTACGCAGAAGGTGACGTCACATTGCAAGAGGACCATTCTCCAATTCACAAGTCTGCATTTGTTCAGCAGCGGCTCTCCACGACTGGCGTCAACGTCATGGACTGGCCGCCACGGGCGGCTGATATGAACCTCGTGGAAAACATTTGGGCTGAGGTCACCAGAACATTAACAGAGAACTGACCACGAAACCAACCAACTACTACGGCCGCTCTTTGGGACTGCGTCCTGGAAGCCTGGGAGGAAGTTGCTTCTTCAGGCTGTTACGCCCGACGGTTTATAATTCTATGCCAAGACGCATGATAGAAGTACAAAATAATGAAGGAGTCTGGATAAAATATTAGTCCTTAAAATGTTATGTTATGTCTTCTTTTTCGTCATTTTTCCTCATTGGGAGCTAGTGAAAGATCGCGTGGCAACAGAAAAGATACAATATGGGTTGGTTTGAGTTGCCTTTTTAATTCAAGTGGGTTTCCTTTGAATATATAGTTTGTTAAATATTCTATTTTGATTTCAATTATACCCTGTCTAGATACTTACAAACTAATCAGCGTAGATGGACTCTGTCACAGTAGTTTTTATTTTTTCAAATACATCTCTCTCTTCCCCTCCATCCGTGAATACACCCTCCGTCATCCACACAATACGCAAACGATTTCATATTTTGTTCACTCGTTGTTAATATTTCCTCTATTCTCTCTCACACACTCTCTCTCTGACATTATCGCCGCTAGTGCCCTTCTATTCCATTCCCCCAAAACTTTATAAACAAATCTAGAGGTTTCCGTTGACGCTACATTTTCTTCTTTAATTGCTGCTGTCTTTATTCTCTATCATTTCTCTCAACACCTATGAAACCGTATTCTTTGATCTCCCCTTTCCTATAACCCATTCTTCGTTCTGAAAACAGTCCTTCCTTATCTCTCGGTCCTAAGATAAAACGAACTGTGGCACACATCTAAGTAAGCAACACTTTGCAAGCATTTCACGCTTATATTTTGCACTTCTGCACTTCTGCACTCGCCATTGAGCGACGTTCAGCGCGTGGATGGAAAACCTTTTCAAGAGCGAAAAACTTTTTTCCAATAGCCGTACAGCTTTGTAACTTCATATATTGTTTCAAGTATCTAATTTTGACTAAGGATTACTGTATGATATATGTAAAATAATCCGTTTTCTCAGAACATTTGAAATATCACTTGTTGTAATTAAGGTTAGTTTATGAGTGCTGTGGGGTGTCTCATCGCTAAGAGCGTGTTTTCTAACATGTTTTGTATGACGATATTAGTTGACGCTTAGATTGACCGCCATAAAGACCTTTGGTCTCTGGTAGTCTCTTGCAGTACCCATTGTGTGAGTCAAACGACTGTACCCCACGGGGTTTTGGTGTTTAGAGGACCGGCAACACAGCTACGTGTTGTTGGTTGTATTTGGCAGCGACCCACTTTTTTGCTGTCAAGTGTACAAGTACTGACAAACAAATGCTTACAAATTCAAATTGCCGAATGATTTTTTTCAAGAGAAATACCTTCACAAATGAGCAAGCCAGAGACGCATTGGTCCAGTTCAGGTCCTTATGCAAGTTGGTATTCTTCTTTGCGCTGATTGATAGTGTTGTTGGAGCTCCTGTTGAGGAGCATCATGCCAAATTGTGTCCAATTGGTGTTTTAGATCATCAGAATCTCGAGAGGGCTGCAGCGTCCTGCCCATAATGATCCAATTGTTCTCAATTGCGGAGAGATTCGGAGAGCTTGCTGGCCGTCGTAGTGTTAAGCATACACGAAGAAAAGCAGTACAATCTCTCGCCGTGAGCGGGTTAGTATTATCGTGCTGAAAGGGCTTGCCATGAAGGACAACAAAGCGAACCGTAGAATATCGTCGACGAACAGCTGTGATGCATGCCTGTAACGGGCGACAACCAAACATGTTCTGCTATGAAAAGGAATGACGCCCCTGACCATGAATCCAGTTTGCCAGGCCGCGTGGCGGGCAACAATCAGGTGGGCATCCCAGTACTGCCGCATCGGTGGTCATCGAGGCTCAACTCCAAGCTGGACTAATTACTGAAGACAAGTCTACTACAGCCAATTAGATTCTAGGCCACTGTCTGGAGACGCCCAGGCCAGCTGTAGGATACCAACCTGACTATCGCCAGCCATACGTCCCGACAGCCAGTATTGACGGTCTGTGATGCTATTTCTTTTCATAGCAAGACCCATTTGGTTATAAATCTTGGCATCATTCTAGCACAGCGGTGCGTCGCCGACATTTTACACTCTGTTTTGTTGCCCTTCAAGGCAAGCCATCCTGGGTTTACATTTCAGCAAGATAATGCCCCAAAAATACGGCAAGCGTTTGTACCTTTGTCTTCGTGCTTGCCAAACCCTACTTTTTTCAGCAAGCTCGCCGGATCTCTACGCAGTTGAGACAGTGCTGAGCGTTACGGGCATGTCCCTCCTACCATTTCTTGAATTTGACTGTCTAACGGGGAAACTCGACAGAATTTTGCGTGATTCCTTCACGGAGTCGTACAACTCCATCGACCGATACCAAGCAGCACAGTTGTTTACTGCTTTGTTGACTTGTTCAGTTCGTGAAGCTTCTTTTCTTGAATAAATCACCCAATTTTTCTGAAAGTGTTTTCATATGTTTGTCTGTACAGGAATATCAAAGCTGCCGATATCCTTCGTGGCGCGTCCTTTTCTTTTGCCTCAGAGTGTGTAATCCACACGCATGCAATAAATATCGATATCGGGACATACAAATGATTCTTTGTTCACACGACATAATGGGTGCTGTCGACAGGCCATACAGTTGATTCCATATTTCTATGTTTTCTATAGCCTTTTGACATAACTCCTTACAAAGAACCTCTCATAAAATTTCTTGGTTATGGAGTATCATTTCACTGTTGTGTGACTGGGTTTGGGATGTCCTTTCAGGAAGATTAAACATCGCAATATTTGGCGAGAAAGCGAAATTACGTCTGGGGGCCCCGCAGAAACAGGCTGCTGTACATATTTTATGTGAATGACTTAGAAGACATACTGAGCAGCACTCTTAGATCGTATACAAATGATACTGTCAGTTACCTTCTAGTGAAGCCATCAGAAAGACAAAACGAATTACTAAACGATTTATAAAAGATACATATTTGATTCGAAGGTGGCAACTGAATCTGAACAACAGTAGGATTGAAGATTTACACATCAGTAAAAAAACATTCCGTTAAAAATCGTTCACAAAATAAATCACTCAGACTCGAAGACTGTCATTTCAACTAAGTGATTACAGTTGTGAACATCTGAAATGGGAACCATCGCGTAGGAATTGTTTTTCGGAAGGAGAACCCAATACTGCTTGTACAAGACGCAGCGGATCATCTATTGAAACCTATTATACCACACCTGTCCTTCCTCTTCCGGAGCACGTCTTCGTAGAATTGGATTCTTACCACGTACGGCTCTCGGGGAACATCGAAAAAGTTCAAATAAGAACAGGCGCTTTGTGTTGTCACGAGATAGGGGAGAGACTTTCACGGTATTGATAAGCAAGCTGTGTGCTACTCATTAAAATAAAGCCGTTTTTCGTCACAACGAGATCTTATCAAGACATTAAAATAACTAACAATCCCGTGCGAATGCCAAAACTTTTTTTTGACCCTCACCCTCATAAGAAGAGCCTGATGAAAGAAGAGAAATGAAAACCCTCATGGAAGGAGTTAGATTTTCATTTTCTCAGTGTGCTTGTCGAGAGTGGGGAGACATGAATATAGTCTGAAAGTGGAGCTCTGAACACACTGTCAAACACTTCAGTGTGAACTGCAGAGTAATAGAGTAGTTGCATATGTATAAGTTGCAGCCGGGTGACATTAGCACCTTGACGGCTCTCTTGGCTTTGCCGCTAGCTAGTGTGTGTGAATTGCTGAGTAATGTCTATAAAATGAATCTACACATTCCCACCGACCTACATCAAAGCTAACTACCACAAACGGACTGTACCATAGAGATGGATTCATGGCTGCTTCAAATTGTAACATTGTGGAAACTTGATTACGTTTGTGATTCCTGAGACGATGAATAACCCTTAAAACCCTATGAAGCGCAAATGCATACAGCTGCGAAGAAGAACGGAACAGTGACTGAGAGCAGACGGTTGCAGCAATGGCTGTCTGAAATGATGTATTTTGTAACACTTCTACTATCGGTGTGAAAGCCATTTTAATTAGAATTGTTGAAAAGATTAAGAGACTGAACTGCTATTGTAACTGCTTAAGACTGATATGTTAGCACATGTGACTGATGTCGAATATAAAACCGCAACTGACTGATAAATAATGTACCGTTACAAAACGACAAGTGTGGGTGGAATGGAAGACATGTGAATATCAGGGGAGGAATGAAAGTTACACGTAGGAAAAGAAGTAGCAGCTTTTATTATTGAATAGGGCATATATTTGGACAGGTTAATATGGAGACAGTTATTCTATATACTATCGAGTACACTACGAGGTTTGGTGGCCAGAACTTGAGATATTAGAAAGGGCCGTAACATTACAGGCCCTAATGCCGAAGAACAGAGAAAGGCAGATGCATGTTACAGAATAGACATACGCAGACAAAAACGCGCGCGAGAGAGAAAGATGGGAGAAAATGCTCTTTCTGAGAGCTAAAACACAATACAGTAGTGGCAAAGCAAAATACTAGAGTCACAGAGGCAGACTGCATGAAGCCGTCAGGCGAGTGCGAGATCTCAGACACAGATTCAGCAGTATCTCTCTGTAAAAAGATTGCTGAGTGTCACATGGCGTCTCCCCTCCGCCTTGTGATTGTTATAAGGATGCTGGGCTGTGCTGTGTGTTAGTCCGGGCTCAGTACTGCATTTAGACTTTGGTCCATCGATTCAGCACGCATACAGCAGCACGTGTAGCTACCTAGAACGACTGGGCACTTAGTGGAACAGCTTAACGAGACAGAAATACAATAGAAATTATTAATGTCTTAGCGCCTGCGTTGGGTTGCCAGCTTCGTTATGCATCACAAACGCAAATGCATCTGACTATAATGAATATCTAAAAGTAACAGAATTAATTTACTGAATTTAACCACACTTTTAACATTGAAAATGCCCCGTGAAGTTAGGAGGCAACTCCACTTTCTGATCCCGACTGCAACGCCCTGCATAACGGACTAAAAAGCTGAAGGAAAGCACTGCGCCAGCCGGGGAGGCCGAACGGTTCTAGGCGCTACAATCTGGAACCGTGCGACCGCTACGCTCGCAGGTTCGAATCATGCCACGGGCTTGGATGTGTGTGATGTCCATAGGTTAGTTGAGTTTAAGTAGTTCTAAGTTCTAGGGGACTGATGACCTGAGAAGCTAAGTCCCATAGTGCTCAGAGCCATTTGAACCATTTTTTTTAATTTTTTTTTTTTTGAAAGCGCTGCTGTGCTATACATCGTGGACGAATTTGGTCTGGATCGAGGCCCCGTAAAAACTTACGTACATTCGTTTGCATATCATCTGGTACTAGTTCCTGGGACATAATAATTTAATAATGAGACTGGTGTGTTTAGGCAGCACAATGATGAACAAGTGCGAACCGAATATAAAGGTTAATAAAACACAGTAGGAGGAAGGTACGAATGCATAACTCGTACACAGAATAAATTTATTCTCAAAAATAGTTTGATCTGAAGTCACAAGTGTTCATCACATCTGCCAAGTTGTCCATCCGGAAAAAGATTTATGGTCTATGGATATCTCCAGTCAAGACTCAGGAAATTAATTTTCATTTAGACAACGTATTGAAGAAATTTCGAATGAATCACAGAAACAACACGACCCATATTTATGCAGATTAAATACTTGCCAGATGTTCAAGTCGTACTCTGATGAGTGTCTTCAGTACGTATCGAAACCACGTTCAGATGCCGAGGGGTTCGTCGGCCACAACTCATTACAGATGTCGCACGTGGTAGGCTGGGCTGACAGGTAAAACTGGACAGGTGGCGAACTGTGGTGGAAATAACATCAGACTTAAATGCTGGGCAGGGGACAGCTTTGTCTGAACGCACAGTGCACCGAGCAGTCCTAACGATGAGCCTCCGCATCTGACGACCCCTGCATGGCCGGCCCATGTGGCCGAGCGGTTCTAGGCGCTTCAGTCTGGAACCGCGCGACCACTACGGTCGCAGGCTCGAATCCTGCCTCGGGCATGGATGTGTGTGCTGTCCTTAGGTTAGTTAGGTTTAAGTAGTTCTAAGTTCTAGGGGACTGATGATCTCAGCTGTTAAGTCCCATAGTGCTCAAAGCCATTTGAACCATTTGAACCTCTGCGTGGGCCAATGTTTGGCAACTACGGCTGAAATGGACATCGGCGCAATGGCAGAGAGTTGCATTGTCTGATGAATCCCGATACCTCCTTTATCATACCGATGGGAGGGCGCCAATCCGTCGTCTTCCAGGCGGTTAGCTCCTTGACAGCTGTATTGCTGGTCGGAGACAAGCTGGTAGCGGCTCCAGTAGGTGGACATCTGTGGGACAAGTGGAGTTAGTGCAAGGCACCATGACGGCTAGGGAATACCGTACACTGGTTGCAGACCACGTTCACCTCTTCATGACCATCATGTTATACGACATCAGTGGCATTTTTCAACGAGATTGTGAGCAATGTCACAAGGCCAGGAGTGTGATGGAGTGGTTCGAGGAACGCAGTGGCTACTTCCGATGGATGTGCTGTTCTCTCAACTTGCCAGATGTCAACCCGATCAAGCACATCTGTGATGTGATTGAACGTGGCGTGAGAGCCCATCGCCCCCCCCCCCCCCCCCCCCGCCCCAACCACCGCGGAATTTACGGGGATCGTCGCAGCTGTTACCCGTGCCAAATGCAGACATACTGGCTATTAGTTAGGTGGTCATAATGTTGTGGATGATCATTGTATACTAACAAGACAGTCCCCTAGAAATGTGAGGATTAACTTCATAAAAATATAATAAGAAGTAACCCACGTGCTAATTGCAAGAACAGAGTATAATCGATGCATCCAAACAGGTCGGTACAGCACATTATTACAGCACAACGTGTCACCATAACCAGGATGGAGGAAGCTTAAGGCAGAACACAGGAAATTTTCCAACATTCCCCTCCCCAGCACCCGTTCACTGTAAAGCAGATGCCCACCGTATTTTCCATCTTATTTCTGGATAAAGTTAAAACCATCACTGGCCCTTCTCCGCCATGCAAGGGTGCAAATTCATGGACTCCGACTTAAACTCGCGACTCGCCCCTACGCAAGCAGGAACCAAACTCCATGCGGGCTCAAATGCAGAAATTCGTCTGCCGGCGGTTACACTGAGCCGTTACAAAAATGTTGGCGTAGGTCGCAGTACTGCTGCAGATGTTCAACCAACTTCCCTCTTCCTCACAGCTCAAGAGCGTCGTTTATCCCCTCTAAGTACTGCGTCACTATTCCATCCGGAACGCCAGAGCCGCAGTTACCAGGCAACGGACGGAAGACGATATAATGTAGCCGCATTTGTCAACAGAGGCTGTCTCAAGGCTCGCCTTGAAATACAGTTTGAGGAACGACTTTTACGTAATATATGGACAGTCATTCGGTTTCTTCTCTTTATTTACTTCGGTATCATCCTTTTTTCACGTATAGAAAGAGACATCTACTCCTTAGTCGAACGATATAACTGACGTGGACGGTTTCAAAGATTTCTACTCATCTTGAGCATGCCTTTCTAATTTTTGGCACTTCACACTCATGCAGAATTGTACTAAGACAGATTTTATTGAATTTTTTTCCCTCAGGGAACAATTTCTTCCCACACGGAGGTTCCTTCTCTTGATTATAGAAAATTCAAACTTTACCCACAAAGAGTATGAGAGGGCTCTTCACCAGTTCTTTGATAGACATGTTATCTTCCGGACTATATGACCCAAATATTCTGTGTCTTTTGATCTCCAGGACTCCGCATTGGAAGATTAGGTGTGGTTCGGTTTCATCACCCACGCCCCACAGCCTACACTTCAGGGCACCCATCATGTTTAGATGTTTCTTAAATTTCCCGTTGTCTGTCATTAGTCCTACCATGAATTTGGCCCACCTCCTGTTTAGGCCTAGGATTACAAAATTTCCCTTAAAAATAGATGTGGCACCATTAGCCTGCCATAGTCTTGTATTTGGATTATAATCCCTCTAGATACTATATTTTCATACAGATTCGTAGTTTTGATTTTACCGCTGCCCACTTACCAACCAAATAAAAGTAGTCGTTACACCAGTCCCCTGTCAGCTTCATCATTGCCACTGATCCCCCAGTGAAAAAATGTTCAAATGTGTGTGAAACCCTTGGGGACTTAACTGCTAAGGTCATCAGTCCCTAAGCTTACACACTACTGAACCTAAATTATCGTAAGGACAAACACACACAAACCCATGCCCGAGGAAGAACTCGAATCTCCGCCGGGACCAGCCGCACAGCCCATGACTGCAGCGCCCTAGACCGCTCGATCAATCCCGCACTGCTTCCCGAGTGACCACGGACCCACGGCAGGTTTATCTTGTTGCTTACTCCTAGTCTCACAACGGCTTTGTGGCATTCTGCAAAGATCTTTGGTCATGTTTCATGGGTTGATAGCGATACCAGAGCTGTTTGGCGCTCTTAATAAATACAGATGCTATGATCTTTGTAACGCCTACATAAATTCTTTTCCACGCACACCCTGACAGCGGATATTTTCGGTTGGATTTCATTCGCCTGCTTCCCGAGTGAGATTATGCTCTCTAGTCTAAGTAAAGAGTACGCTGTGTGTCTTCACATAAGCTCTTACGTCTGTTTTCGACCTATCAGTAGACTAGACTTCATCTGCTTGCTGCCGTGGTTCGTTCTTCCACTGCTCCTTACTCCCAACTGTTACACTGGAAGTGTTATTGAAGCAACTGGACGTTATTATATCGTTAGGCAGCATCTCCCCGACCATTACCATATTTACATAATCCCTATATTGCTGTTGGGATTCCTAAATTTACCCAGTACTTTCCAGTTGTTATCCCGTAAGCCCCTGCCGCTGCCTCCATTTTAACCCTGATTGTGGCGTGCCCATCATGTTCACCATTCCAGCAGTGGACGTGCTTGCTAATTCCACCTGTCATAGTTATGCAAGCCAGTCTCTGCACCTTTCCAAACTCCTTAGCAGCCACCTTCTCTTCTACTTTGTTCCAACATACTGTAGACCCACAAATTATTACATTTCTTATTACAATGGTGCACATCCAGCACATACTCCTAGAGTCGAAATCCAGTTTCTTCATACGGGCGGGCCGGAGTGTCCGAGCGGTTCTAGGCGCTACAGTCTGGAACCGCACGACCGCTACGGTCGCAGGGTCGAATCCTGTCTCGGGCATGGATGTGTGTGATGTCCTTAGGTTAGTTAGGTTTTAGTAGTTCTAGGTTCTAAGGGACTGATGACCTCAGAAGTTAAGTCCCATAGTGCTCAGAGCCATTTGAACCATCTTCATACGGTATAGAACAATAACCGCTACTAGTCACGAAAGAAGCTGATTTTATATGAGACACGACAGGTTTACGCTTGTGTCAATCTTCATTTACACGTTTCCATACTCAGTGTTGGAGATCACTGTTTAAAACACAAACATGCGGATGATGACCAAGTAAACACAAATGAAACAATTCGAAGCGGCTCGATGAGATATGTTGCAAAATATTACGGGACTTATATATAGCGTGGTTATCCATAAAATTTCCACAATTTTACGGTATTTTTCTACATAACATGTTGTGTTCTTTTACGTGTTAGCTGACGGTAGTCACCATGCTAATTACTTATGCTTCTGTAATATGTCTTTGATGAGGGAGTGACACTTCAGATGTAAAGTAACTTCAGAAGCACCTGCAGTCACAGTATCCGACGTGTTTATGTTAGGAAACTGAAGCTTTGGTCAAAAAGCCTCGCTTGACCTAAGCAATTTGACCATAACCTCTGTTCTCATAAGTAAACACTTTCAATTTTGTGAGTGCAGGTGCTTCCATAGTTGCTAACATGTAAAGGGTCACTCCTTTATCAAAGACATAATGCAGTAGCACTAATAATTACCATGGTCAGTAATATACAGGTGACGTGTAAAAAACATTTTTTTTAAAAAAAGTGTGACAAATGGCATTTGAATGCAATATGGATACGACAGGTATATCTAAGTACTCTAATATATTACAACATATGTTGATGAGCCACTGCCAAACGTTCCATCTGTGTCTCCGTGGTCATCATGACACTACTTGCCATTAATTTAAACAGTGATTTCCAACACTGGGTATGAAAACATATACAAGATGGATACCACTTGATGATTGACACAAGGCCGAAACCGTTCGTGTGTCAAATAACATCACTTTCTATTGTGACTGGTGGCGCTATTATTTTACACCCTACAAAGGAACAGTCATAGAGTCATCTGCATCCATTATGGGTAAAATACGTTCCAGTTTCTCCACAGGATGTTCTAGTGATCTTTAGAGTACCTTCCGCCTTGGAACATACGTTCCTTATGTTGAATCGTCCCCTTAGAACAATTTATACAAGACTGTGCTTAAACTGACATACAATATTATTAGCGCAACGCAATCTGACTTTCAAAAATCCCTGCAAAAGAATGGCCCTGAGTAACATTAAACTATACCTTTCAGAAACCACTTACCTCACAACAATCTTCATTACTCGAACTACTGCAGTACAGCGAGCGCCACTACTGCCAGCTAAATAAAAGATTCAAACTACGGAAGGCACTAACTACTGATAGGGATAGTTAGCAAATGAAAGATATTAATAGAGAACAAACAATGTATTTACCTTGATAGTCATAATATATATAGCAGTTCATGACAAATTACAAAACTCCGCCATCTCTCTTCCCACATCCACCACTGCTGGCGGCTCACCTCCAACTGCGCAACGCTACGCGCTGTTCACATCAAGCTGCCACTGCTCAACACTACAATGGCAGACAACAATGCAAACCAGCCACAGACTGCACACAGCACAGCCAGTGATTCTCACACAGAGGTGGCGTTACCAATAAAGAAACCTAAACAGCCTACATACATAGCCCCCATGCTCCCCACAAAAAATTTTACAAATTGTTTTGGGCAGTGGCCAAGAATGATTTGAAAAAATTTTTCATAATTACAATAACAAAGATATCAAATGCACACACTTATTGATACAATGTTGGTCAAAAGCTAAAATTTTCTCACAGTCCGTAAAGGCAGTCCTAATCGTACATAACAGTAGAATAGCAGGGTTTTTCTCAAAGTCTGAGCAGTAAAACAAAATGCACACGTAAGTAGTGGATATCCATGCAGTCTTGAAGAAGTAGCGTTGTCCTTCCAACGGAAAGACAGTGCTGACTCTTGACATGCTGACAGATAATGGGCCACAACAGAGCAAACCCACAGCAGAGTCATTCGACGTTTTGAAGAATATAGGTAGGTAGGTCATCACAGAGTAGACCCACTGTAGTCCTGGTAGAGAGTATAGTATTGGTGGGCCACCAGAGGTGCAGACCCACTGTAGTCCTTGTAGAAATGGCCAGCAGCCATCTGTTGCGACTGTGCAGGTGCACAATCACCATCGAAGAGTCTTGCAGAGAATATAGCAAGTCCATAAACCACCACTTGTGCACGTGCAGTAAAATTTTTTTGAAATGTCTTTAGAACCTGCAATGCTGTTATCCAGTCCCTTGCTGAATTATTAACACACGTGCAAACACTATCAGTCCCTACTTCTCACATATTGTCCATATACTATGACCAACAGAAACGTGTGCAGTGAAATGTAACTCATTTTGAAGAACTGGTGTCTATACAATTATAAATTTACAACATGAAAATACAATTACAAAGGTACAAAATACATCATTAAAGAACATAATAGTACAGATAACATTTGTAGTACAGGCTTTGCAAGAGACCCGAAATAACATATCCATCAGAGTTACAGGAATTATGACATGAGTAAATATATATAATAATGAGAATAGTTTTCGAAACATTAATTTCACACATGAACATTGAAATAGAACTGAATTGTAAACAACTTTATAAAGAAAATAACATATTATTAATGCAACTTACATTTGAGGATAACAGTATTCCTCCTCATAGTGAATATAGCTTAGTACTAGAAAAATCCTACAACATAAATCGTATTAGCTAAACACATAAAGACAGGAAAAACACAAATACACAAGAGTACACACACATATAGCGGAATAATACAAAAGGAAAGGACAGGATTTGTTTTACTGCAGTATTTTGCAAACAAAGCTTCCTTTACTTCTTGGAGATCTCCCTTCATTCATCATTATTCAAAAAAAGTCCTATCTATACCTGCTTTCTGTATTCTATCCATATTTCTTTCAATATAATTATTTCTCAGTGTACAATACACGTTTTGGCCCAAATCTTTTTCATATAACTTCACAACGAATTCTTTACCTATTCTCCATAGTTAGTTTCTTATATAGTCTACCCCTCTTAAGCTAACTTAAATCTACTAAGCTCAGATGCTAAACTAAGGGACGAGGCAATGCAGCAGCACAAAACAATTAACACACACAGCAATGATCAAAAATACAAATGGCGAAGTAAGCGGCATAAATTACAACTAATATAAGGCAATGAGCAGCAAACAAGAATAATAAATCAGTAGTAAACTGACTTAGCAGAGTAACACAAACTAAAATTCAGTAGCACTATGCCTGGCAAACAGCAGAAGCAAATGATATAACTAGTAAATAAACATGACAAAGCTCAAACAGACAAAATTTTACACTAAAGACAACAATGCAGATAAGGGAAATGTCTATTCACATCTTAATGTCTATGTAATTAAAGTTGTGCACCACCAGAAGTTATTCTACCAAAAAAGTTACCAAGTACTTGAAAAGAAAATTATGAATGCAGTTCCTGTGAAGGTAAATGTCTTTTTGTGCTCCCTCATTTTTTTTAAAAAAAATTATTATTTACTCAATCTGTAGGCAGAAAATATTTATAGTAGTACATCTACAAAATTTTATTTTAACCAATACTTCAGTGCAGCTAGAAACTAGATATTAAACAAAATGAGTAAATAAATACATAAAGGCAAGCCATATGGCATTACTCTCAATTAGCGAGACAATAGCCGTGAAATGTTTCTCCGTTTCATTAGGAATTTTAGTAAATATCATAAATTAAGAGCTCCACAGTGTAATCATGTTTTCAAGTTTGAGGGTGTCGTATTTACGATGCTTTCTACAAAGGAATGTCAATAGCGAGGATAATGGCCTCCCTTTTTTTTTTCACCTGTGCCTCTGGAAGGCACACGCTAATGGCTTTTTTCAAGGCGACTGTCGCCCAGCTGGGTGCCCACGACCCATTGTGTGAAGTGTGTGGCTACTTAGCATTGTTGTCTGCCATTGTAGTGCTGGGCAGCAGCAGCTGGATGTGAACAGCGCGTAGCGTTGCGCAGTTGGAGGTGAGCCGCCAGCAGTGGTGGATGTGGGGAGAGAGATGGCGGAGTCTTGTAATTTGTCATGAACTGCTATATATATTATGACTTTTGATGGTATTAAGGTAAATACATTGTTTGTTCTCTATTAATATCTTTCATTTGCTAACTATCCCTATCAGTAGTTAGTGCCTTCAGTAGTTTGAATCTTTTATTTAGCTGGCAGTAGTGGCACTCGCTGTATTGCAGTAGTTCGAGTAACCAAGATTTTCGACAAAATACAATTTCGTAAGTGTGAAGTTACCCAACTGTGTTATTACGTAAACATCTGTCACTGATGTAGTAAAAAACTGTTTGTCTCTCTCAGTTAACTGATCAGATAGCTGTGTAATTCTGTGTTAGAGAAATATGGTACCGATGTGTAAAGTTGTATAAGCAAATACCATATTAGCTAGGGCTCCTTGCGCTTGCCAAACTCATTGTACACAAAGTAGGCGTGTACCCCCCTGAGGATTAATGTTATTATACCCTCAGGTGTTACAGATTACAGCAATGGAATGAAACATATCACGGAAAACCCTTGTATCATTGTACTTCAAATATCTTAAAAAATACATGTTTTAAGTGCGAAATTAATCACTGAAATACGTGTACTGTAGCGCTAAACCGTGCGTCTTGTTGTAAGATAAACTCTGTGGAAATGTCGTAGTTATCGTCCTCCGAAAGCCAAGTTCTGCAGAAGTCAATGTACTTACCACACGATAAACAAATGCGAAATGCTTTGCATATATATATATCTTAGTTATTATGCTTATTTCCGTGACGAAGAAAGTACTGTGCTGCAATGTATTGTTGTGCTACGGAAAAGGCAGTCTCATTGTAGCTATACCATAAAAGTTCTACTGAAACATGTTTTACTTTCCAGAATAATTCAGAATAACTGTGCAGATATAAAACAGATACACCTCAAAAGCAACATTGTAAATTGTCACTCATTAGTAGCGTCGTGATATAATCGTGTAGCTGTCAAAGAAACCAAATGCTTAGTCATCATTAATTCCACAGAAAGTACTTTAAATCCAGAATGTATTTTCAAGTAAACCAAAATGTTGCATGAAAATCTCATTAGCAGTAGTGGTAAATGCTCTAAGTATGTGAGCCTTATAGTCGTTACATAAACGTGCAACTAACAAGCAAGAATGTACACACACAATAACACTGTGTTGTCTGTTCACAATAACAATGCATTCGTAATTTCTGTTTAAATAAGTTCTCTTGGTTCTTGACTGGATATTTAACTTCAAACATTGTTACATATTAACAGATTCTAAGTCTGACAAAGCATACTAGTAATGTAAAGTGAAAAGTTTTATGGCAAAGACCAAGTTAAAAAGCAGATTATCTTTCAATAAACGGTTTTACATGTGAAATGTGGTGTAAACCTTTACTCTTCCTAGTACGCAGACTTTCATCTGAAAAGCAATTGTCATGCTTTATACGTCGGTAAGGAATGCTAAATCTTTTCTCAAGATTAGCGTCTGTGTTATTTTTCTCTGAGCCAGCCGCCGCAGGTGGCTGCCTGCGGTGCGAGTCATTGTCTGTTCCTTTGTTGGCGCGCGCCGTTATCGTGATTAGGAGACCTAGCTTCTACAAATTCACGTTGTCGAAAGTGCCCTGCTGTGTTTGAATCCCGCCAGTTCTGATAAAATTCAGGTCTGTCGTTATGTCGGTAGTTTACATAGTTTCTTGTTTGTCGGTCATGTGGTGGAGAATTTCTCCCGGAATCGTAACTGCGCGCTGAACTGTTGCGTCTGAAGTTATTCTGTCACCCTTGATAATAATTGTTTTGGTTCCCATATTGTCCGTTTCTAAGGTAAACTCTGTCATATTCATTACTACGGAAACACGATCTTTCTCTGTAACTATTATTACTCTGCCAGTGGTTGTCATATGGGTGGTGTCTGTTTTGGTCACGATTTGCGTTGTGAGAATAGCCTTGTCGCGTCCAGTTATCGTTTCTGTCGTCACGGAATTGTGACGGACGTGACCTGTAGTGATTGTTTTCCTGTTGTCGCATCCCGCGAATGTCTGTGTCAATTTCTAATTCTTGTAAGAGTCCCTGAAAAGGTTCAATGTCGTCTTTGCAACGACCTGCCAAAATAATATGTCGTAAATGTTCAGGTAATTTGATTAAGCAAATGTGGATGAGTTCAGAAGGGCTGTATGGGTTTGAAAGATACTGATTCTTATGCAACATGTCTTCAAAATATTTCATAAGACTGGAAAATTCAGATTGTTCGAAACGTTTCATCATTATGATGCTATGTTTTACTCGGTTTTGTGTAGTTTGAGACCAATATGCAGAGAGGAAGGCAAGATAAAAATCTCCTTCACTGTGGCAATCGTGAATGACCGATCGCATTCTTACAGCTGGTTCATTCTCTAAGTAGCCACACATAAATTCTAATCTGTGCTCTAATGACCAGTTGGCGGGAAAACAATGAGAGAATTGACGGAGTCACGCTTGTGGGTGAATGTCGTTGGCAGAATTCTTAAACGTTTTGAATTTACGTGTAGTAATGAACAGCTTATAGTCAAAATCATCGTGTCGGCGAGTAGCATATCGGTCATTGTTACGTCGTGTCGGCGGTTGCATCTCAAAATTCAATGCGCCTTGCCAATTTCTTTCATAATTTCCGAAGTGTCCTGTGTTATTATTTTGTGGCTGTTCCGTACATCTGTGTCCCTCTTCCCGTATTGGGGCGCGAGTGTCCTCTGAAATACGTAATGCTTGTACTACCTGTGTCAGCTGATCTTGTACTTCGCGTATTTCTCTTTGGTGTTGCGTATTAATTTGATTCTGATTTTGTTTGAATTTCCTATTTTGCTCGCACTCTTCTGTGTCATTAAAGACTACCGGTTTTGTGTCATTCAGATTATCATCTACCTTCGTAGATAAATTATTTAGCTGATCCAAAAGTTCTACTACTTTCTCTGATAAAGTACTAATTTCCTCCATGTGTCTTTCTACTGTGTCCTTTAAGTTTTCCTGAGTTTTTGCAAGTTGCGTAACCGAATCGGTAGATGCAACTGAGTCAAATTTAGCTTGCAAGGTCTCATGATTTTCATGAACAATAGTTTACAGTTCTTTTATGGCTGCTTCGTGATTCTGTAATGCATTTTCATGCCGTGAAAAAATAGGTTGAAAATGCTCACAAATTTTAGTCTTTACGTCATTACAGACTTTTTGACATTTCGATTCAATGTTATGTAACTCAGTAGTTAAATCTTCATGTGTTTGTTCAAGAGTTTGTTCCAATGAATCTAACTTTTGAAGCTGTTGCTGTGTTTGTCTCTGATTTTGTTCCATCGTGTCTAACTTTTGAAGATTTTGTTCCATTGTGTCTAACTGTTGCTGTGTTTGTCTCTGATTTTGTTCCATTGTGTCTAACCTTTGAAGATTTTGTTCCATTGTGTCTAATTTTTGTAGCCTTTGTCCCATTTGTTGCATTAACTGTAATAACAATGCACTGGTGTCTGAAACATGTTCCTCAGTGCTTTTCAGCAGTGAAGTTACACCGACAACATTCACATTTTGACAAGCAGAAAATGTTTCTTGACTCATTTGAGAAAACGGTGAGAACCAAAAACCTGAGTCTACAGTATTTGCAATATTGTGTTCTGTCATTCCCGATTCCTGAGGCGGGCTGTTGCCGACCGATCGATCGATAATGGTTCCCTGTTCACTACCTCTTTCACTGTCTACACCATTATTTGACGCCCGCTCCATTTCCCTATGCACAGTTACCAAATTACTACTTTGAATGTCTGTTAATTCATTACACAGCGGTGCTGGTAAGCTACACTCGTCGTCACTATTATTTCTCAGTTTACTTTGGAGCTTGGTGTTACGTTTTTCACACGCCATTATTGTCACAATATTTCACATAATAACACAGAAAAGCACAATTTGAAGAGCAAAAATAAGAGAACACATTAACATAGCACTGAAAATAATATGTAGTTAATTGCAAGCGCAGCAGCGAAATATTTGGTGCAAATCTACATGCATACCACAACTGTTTTACTGTACAACAATGAAAGGCTGCAACTATAAAGGAGATTCTCTCTACAATTACACGTTAGCAATAGACAATTGCTACACTAATTACACAAACTACAAGAAAAAAATCAGAAGATTCCAGTGAGGTATCCTGGCAGGGTCGCCAAATGAAACATCCCCTTAGAACAATTTATACAATACTGTGCTTAAACTGACATACAATATTATTAGCGCAACGCAATCTGACTTTAAAAAATCCCTGCAAAAGAATGGCCCTGAGTAACATTGAACTATACCTTTCAGAAATCACTTACCTCACAAAAATCTTAGTTACTCGAACTACTGCAGTACAGTGAGTGCCACTACTGCCAGCTAAATAAAAGATTCAAACTACGGAAGGCACTAACTACTGATAGGGATAGTTAGCAAATGAAAGATATTAATAGAGAACAAACAATGTATTTACCTTGATAGTCATAATATATATAGCAGTTCATGACAAATTACAAAACTCCGCCATCTCTCTCCCCACATCCACCACTGCTGGCGGCTCACCTCCAACTGCGCAACGCTATGCGCTGTTCACATCCAGCTGCCGCTGCTCAACACTACAATGGCAGACAACAATGCAAACCAGCCACAGACTGCACACAGCACAGCCAGTGATTCTCACACAGAGGTGGCGTTACCAATAAAAAAACCTAAACAGCCTACTTACAATGTCAGGAGTCCATGATAGTTACACATACAGGATTTTACGAGATACTTCACTAGCCTCTCCACAGGCACTCCGTAGATAAGCTGATTATTGCAGTACGTGTGCTGGACATGCTTCCTCGTAAGTGGTACTAAATCAGATTTCCTGGGACTGCTATTTAGAACTTGTATCCTGCAAAGGTTTTGCTGCATGTTTAAAGAACATTGTGCCATTTTCTAACAGTGTTAGCAAATCTGTAAGTTACTATTTCCCTCCTCAATGAGCTCATTTATAGCTATATTCCGCAGTGGTGGGGACAATACGCCTCTTTGCGGTCGCCCTCTGGTAGCGTTGATCACCAATCTTATATTTATCACTGTGACTTCTACCTTTATGCTGGTCAACATGTGTATGGACAGTCAGAGTGCACTGAGGGAAGTGAGTCTCAGTAGAATGTCCACCATCTCAATCGCTGTCATTGTATATTCAACATCATGTTTGATTATACTTAAACTAGTTTCCTACGATTACTTTCACATATAAATAACATTTTAATTTTTTTGTGTTTTGAGAAAATGTAACTTATTAGGATCTGATTTTCAGAATATAGAATGTTATTATAAGAAGTATATTAGGTGTTATTTCTACTTTCTGAAATTTCATCAAAAATCTTGAGCATTAGATACTTAAAAAGAAGGTGACAGTACAATCGGAAATACCTCCCACATACATTCAAAGGGGGCTACATTAGGATAGAAATTAGTCATGAAACATTTCACAACTATTGGTTTAAATTGAAGCTTACAAGTAATACTGCTTCTTGGCTTTGATAGGTATAGATAAAACAATTTTTCTGTTAGTAATATTGAACACTGGAGGAAATGCTTTCTATGAAACAGGAAAGGCAGTTTTGGAATGGTGTACAAATAATGACACATGGTGTTTCTTCAGTTGTTATCCTTCAAATCACTGTGATTTTCAACGAACTTGTTGATGTTATCTGTTGCAGCAGACAACTTCGTCACATTTTATAGGAACTACTGGACTGTTAGTACAGTTGGACTACAACAAAAAATAAATAAATGAAACAACCATAATGTAACAACAATATTGACTTAGTATTTGTGTCTACAGTATCAAATATGAAATAAAAATGTGCAAAAGTTTAAAAAAAAATTATTGATCTTTGCCTTGAATCTACCCACTTTTCGAGAAGTTAAGGAAATCAGTTCTACTAATATTAATAATGTCTTTGATAAATCAGCTCGAGAATGTCTAGATCCTAAATGTCAAGTAGTAGCATTTTTGGAACTCAGAAAAGTAAAAATATGTACCAGAATACGAGATTTCATATCACTTAGTTAGCATTAGACGGTTCCGGTACCATAGTGTACCTCTGAGACTTATGCTTTTTCCTTCCTCCCGTGCCGATCAGCAGGGTTTAATTCACTAACCGCCCCCCCCCCCCCCTCCCCTCTCCAAAGACAGTCATTTTGTATGGATTGTCGTGCTGTGTCCGCAAGAGGACGGACAGTGTTTATACGCAACTACCGCCGCAGATGGAACTAGCAACATATTCTGGAGGCCAGCGCTGTCGCAGCTGTGGAAGCAGCAATCACAGCCGGGCCGGAAGAAGGGGCTTTGGCATAGCAAAAGAAGCACTACCTACTGCTTTTGCAACGGACGGTTGCACTCAGGAGGTTTCATGGTTGATGCAGTCTACTATAGGATAACGCTCGATGTGATGCGTGTATTTGCTTGTGACAACAATCTGCATCGAAGCCTTGGTTCTCGCGTAACAAGCTGTCGTCGTATATAGACGCACACGTGAGTGTTGGTGTGTGCTCTGTGATCAAGAGAATTTCTACTATTAAATACATAATGTGAGCAGGATCAATTTGTGCCAGTGACTCCGTTTTCGACACAATTCACATCCTCAACTACATGACTACGCTGCAGTTCACACTTAACCACCTGACAGACTCTTCATCGAACCACTTTCACACTATTTCTCAACCATTCTCTCTCGAATACTTCGAGCGAAATACGACCACTTGAATCTTTCTGTTCGAGATGTGGTTTCTCTTATTTTGTTACAATGATCATTTCTCTCTTTGTGGGTGGGTGTCAACGGAATATTTTAGTATTTGGAAAATAAGAATTGTGATTCAATAGTCATGAAAAGATCTCGCTGCTACGAGAAACGCCTTCCTCTGAATGATTTCCACTCCAACTCATTTATTATGTCCGTCACATTCTCTTTCCTTTCTGTCAAGGGTCTAATATTGCAAAGCAATACTATAGCAGAGTATGGACAAGCGTAGTGTAGCCAGTTTCTCTAGCGGAGTTATTGCAGCTGCTAAGTGTTCTGCCAATAAAACGCAGTTTCTGTTTAAGCTTCTCGGCAACATTATCCATGTGATCATTCCGATTTAATTGTCCGTAATTGTAATCCCTAGGTATTTAATTGAATTGATCTTTCATTCTGCTGAGTTTCCATATTGTTACTTATTCTATGTGAAAATTAGTTGTTTGTGTTATTGTATAAGAGTTTATTATGGTATATTCTTTGGTGGTTTGTTAGAGGGTTCTGTGCAGCCTCTTGTGTTAGCTACCTGGTGTCGATGCTGGTAGTAAACCTATTTTAAAACCTTCAACATTTTTTTCAAAAAATGTGGAAATAAAGTCAACGTTGGTTACTAGTGAGATTCGGAATAAGTCATTCTAACCTCAACTGCACACTTCAGCAAATCGCGATAAACTCCGGGAGTAGTGTAAGTCCAACTAACACTTTTTCAGCGTCTTAACCATGTGTTACAAAAAGAAAATTATCCCATTCAGTAGCAGACTATAATTGCTCAGTTCATGAAATTAGAACTCTATATACGAAAAAAATTATAATTTTAAATGTGGCACACGTTTCAGGTTTTAGTACAAAGGCATATAAAATCTGCACAGTGTTGCAGTGAAGACTCAATACAGATAAACGACGATCAAGAAAACAGGGGAGACCTTGCAACAACAGTATCAATGGTGAGTAATGCGTGGAATGGTGATTGATAAGGAATAACATTACGTAAGAGTGATATGTATTTATGACATGCAGGTAACTACACATTGAAGACATGGATCTGCAGGCTCCAAATGCTTATCAGATTGTCTCTACCAGAATTCTTATCTCTTCATTTCACTCTAACTGACGTTCAGTATCTATCCCAATATGTTTTCTGCTTCGTACACACGTTACTAAGCTCATACCAACATTTTAAATGGAAATATCTTTCCCTCTATAAATCGAAATGTGTTCTATTCGTTTTACTTGTGTTCAACAATAGTTTGTGGACTTTTTAGCAATTCTACACGTCTCCGAGGATTGAGTGGTTTCTACTTAGTTGCCCTCCGGTTTTATCACTGACTATCATTTTTCCATAACTCCTAAATAAAAACCCTATTTAACACTTTTCGAATAGCCATTCCTTCAGTCCGAAATTCTATTGTGCATACTTCCCTGTTCATCATCTTATGATTGTTTCGTTAAGATGTTTTAGTCGACATGAGCTCTATATTAGTTCATGAGAACACTTCTTAAGCCACTTGCTGATTAATTTTTCGTACTTAATATTTGCCGCGGATTGAAATGATCTCATTATTTCCAAACCGAAACTATTTTGGTGCAAGCGTTTTATTGTAATCTCATTTCCACCAACGAATGTATTTGTGGAATTATTATTTTAATCATGGTTGTAATCTTCACAAAATGTAGTATACATTTCAGAATAAAATTCAACCATCAGCTGCCGTTGTATTTTTATTTCCGTTTCGAGGTTTCGACAAATTATCTCCTTCAGGAGCATATAAAATTAGGGATATTACAAATCTCTAGACCTTAGCTATACATTTACGTGGAGTATAAGATGTATGTTAGAGAGACATACTTGGCTTACCATAGTCAATGTCTTCTTCATAGAAGCATAATGCTATGATACGTCCAATAATCACGTGCGGTATGTACGCGAGTCATTCGGAAAGTAAGGAACCACCGCCAACCCCGACCACCCACTGAGCTTGGTATTCATATGCTTCAGTTTGGCGGCAGCTACGATCCGACACGGTTGCTTTCTGCTCAGATGTGATACTTTAAAATGTGTAAAAAAATTGGAGATCCCATCAAGTATTACCTTCTTTTAAACCGTGGAAGAAAACCGATAAATTGAATTTTATAGACAGATAACTGAGGTCAATGGTAATTTGATGGACGAAGCGTCAGTTTTGAAGTGGTGTATCATGTTTAATGGGTGACGGAAGAACGTTCACGGTGGACATAGCTCGGGGCGGCCTTCATTTGTGACTGACGGACGCAAAGCGATGATTCAAAGAAAAATGCAAAATATAGGCGTTTGACAATTGGTGGACTACACTCATTCTTTCGAAACATTTGAAGACCTGCGTTGTACGAGATTGTTTGTGCAGATCTATTCTATGAAAACTGTGTGCCAGCTGGGTTATTCGAATTTGTCAGACGAACACAAAACCAAACGAATGGCAGCTGCATTGACATTTCTCAGTCTGTGTGAAAAGGATGATGATGAATTTTGGAATCACACTGTTACTGGTAATCAGAATTAGCTACTACATTTCACACCAGAAGCTAGGCGCCATTCAGTGGAATGTCATCACTCGCAATCCCTAACGAAACGGAAAGAAGTAAAACAAATTCTGAGCATCAGAGAGATTATGGCTGCGGTGTTTTGAGATCGTAAGGGTATTTTGTTCATCCACTATGTGCCTAGAAGTGAGACGATACATGCAGCGGCCTATTGTCAGCCGCT
The DNA here is from genome assembly GCF_021461395.2 of Schistocerca americana. Lineage (NCBI taxonomy): Eukaryota > Metazoa > Arthropoda > Insecta > Orthoptera > Acrididae > Schistocerca > Schistocerca americana. Next base: position 203,540,134 of record NC_060125.1, on the reverse strand, counting down.
TCAATGACTTATCCGCGACAGTAAAAACAAACGGCACGGAATGCTAACCTGTGGAGTAATTCTCCATCACGATAATGCACCTCAGCGTGCAGCAGGAGTGACGCAGCATTGCTTCAGCAGTTTTAGTGACAAATGTGTCAACATCGGCCTTACTGTCTGGACTTAGCCCCGAGTGATAATCACTTAATCCCCAAACTGCACGACCCTTTTGAGTGGAAAACGTTAAGGAAGTGATGAAGAACTGAAAAAGGCCGTTAATTAGTGGTTCAACAACTTGGCAACAACTTAGAATGCATAAGGCATAGAAAAGCTGGTAAAACGTACGAAAAGTATCAAAATTTTAACTGGCACTGGGTAGGCTCCAGAAAATTTCAAATTAATTTCTCGAAACTAGTAAAGTGAATTAAAAATATATTTGCAATTGAGAACAATTTTATTCTGTAATATTTGTGGGACCTCCATACGTCAGTTGCATAGCTGCGCCATCAGGGTGACGAATCACAAATGTCGGCAGTCACTCTTGACATCTCTAATAGACGGAACGAGCGTCGAACCTGAGCTGGGCGCTCACCTGCGTCCGTGTCAGCCTCAGGGGCCCTTAACTGGAGGAGCGACGAGCCGCCTGCCACGTGCTGCGGGCTCCGTCTTCTGTTTGGGGCAGAGGGGTGGGGCAGCTGCACGTGTCTGTTCCACACACACACACACACACACAGACACACAGTGAGGGGCAGACAGATATCCTCTCCAGCGCTTGCTCCTAAACACGGCCCCTCCTGGCTTCCGGCCATTGTCCTGGCAAATAAAATCGGAACTATCGTATTTCCCGGAACCGTCTGCTCTTATTGATTTCACTAAAAATAAGAACTAAGAGGATTCAGTCCGTTGTTTTCTCTCGATTAAATAAGCACAAATGTGCTACGTAAACCGGTCATATCCAAATATTCACTCTGATAAAAAAGCGACGTCGGTGTGTACGTGCATACGTGTGTGTGTGTGTGTGTGTGTGTGTGTGTGTGTGTGTGTGTGCGCGCACGCAAGAGAGAGAGAGAGAAAGAGAGGGAGGCAGTGTGTGTCTGAATGTGCGTGAAAGTGATCTGGAGAGAGAGAGAGATTTTTTTGGGGGGGGCGGGAGTGGTAAATTCAGACAGTCCACTCATCTGCAACTGTTTCTACATACATGTACATATACACCCCTCAAGCCAAGATAATGGAGGGTACCTTTCACTACTGCTTCTCATTCCCTTTAACAATAGGTACAACCTTAAAGATCTGTGATCTTAATATAGAAGGAATCTCTAAGACCAACGTTTGCAAATATTTTTCATATCTGTCTGTGAGAGTAATGTGCCTGTAATTACTCTGCAAGAAACACACACAAGAGATGACAGAGATCTTTAAAGCAGAGCAAATATCGCAAGATACAAGATGGTTGTTGCTCCTCACGATGATTATCATGTACCGGCCGGGGTGGCCGAGCGGTTATAGGCGCTACAGTCTGGAACCGCGCGACTGTTACGGTCGCAGGTTCGAATCCTGCCTTGGGCATGGATGTGTGTGAAGTCCTTAGGTTAGCTAGGTTTAAGTAGTTCGAAGTTCTAGGGGACTGATGACCTCAGAGGTTAAGTCCCACAGTGCTCAGAGCCATTCTTTGATTATCATTTGAATATTAGTATTGACACGGCTGATTACAGAGTGGTTTTAACGGACCTACAGACAATATTCTTATCTTGGCAGCGGCGGCATCTGGAACTCCTACCACCACAATCTACCAGCCTAGATGGCGGATTCGTCATCATCTCAGCTCGGACTTTCCAATAACCCTACTATCTACGTTGAAGAATGTCATAGGCACCACCATGCATCAGGATATAAGGTTAACGATAATAATGGTAACATCCTACAACACTCACTGTCCTTCAATAATGTATATGTGGTTTTTGGCGCAAAGGACTAAGGAACGTTCAGTTAGGGAGGCGGCAGAGAGACACATCACCAGATGAATGTTTAATCACTATCAGACATGTGAATGGAGATGCACTGTGAAACAGGAACATAGCACACTCGTATCTACACAGCCAACGTAGGTCCGATGGTTACTGAATCCTGCATCCAGATACCGCTAGTAAAATGAACTATAAGCTCGTCGGAATTTCAGAAGAACTAACAACAAATACACTACAAACTCTGTGAGCCTGTTGCATTCATTCCTGTGTCAATTAAAAACTACGATAGATATAAAGTTCTCAAAGTGGTAGCAAAAATGGAATACCCAGAGGACACACGAAGCAACATATGCGGTTATGGTCGGATCAGTGGAAGGAGTTCTACGAGATATATGTTCTTACAGATTCAAATAAAACAGCAAATGAACATTTTCAAGCTCTAAATGCCCACAGTAGAAATCAATAGCAAGAAACTACATACAGTCTGGATTTCACCCATTCGAGTCGTAAAACTTGGCAGACTGGGTGTAGATTGTAACCCTTAGTGATACCAACACAACATCACTCTTAGCGAATTTGCGACAAGCAGGTTGTAGAGCTCTAATGCAGCTACGAGCATGGACTGCACTAGATTTTTGAGGACACATTCAGGACTCAAGCGCTCTCAATAAGTTCCCCATCCGGGCTTACAGCGTTAGTTCACAACCGAAGACCTGGTGGACGCTTTGGCAAGTGTGTCTTTATACGATTCGGCTATTTTCGATAAAATGTGTTTATAGTTTCTTGAAATCGCGGGTCCGAAAACGGTGCAGGTTGTAAAAATAATAGATGCCAGTAACCTGGTGAAGATGGCAACTGAGCATCACATTACTTACCAATATCATTTCTTAGTGTAGTTTATAAACTACCAGAAAGAATGCTTCGAATTCGAATCCAACCGTTACTTGACAAATAACTCCACTTCAACAAGACTATTTTCGAAAGACCAGCAGTTGTTGTTGAAAGCTGTTGACTTTTATCTATGAAGGCCACCACCGATAGGGCGGTTGTAACTTTTGTTGATCTGGAGGGGCGCATTTCATTCTGTACAGCGCCATGACCTGCTAATTAAATTTGCAGACGACCTACCTAAATTTTATCAAAAAAAACACCTGTAAAGGGTGTGAAAGAATTATAACCACATATGTAGATATTAGGGTGAAGCAAAATCCGTCTAAATTGCATTTGAACGCTCACCGTCAATTACACAATAACCAGCAGCGGTAAGAGAGTTACAAAGTGTACTACAAATCTGAATTCATTTCTGTGTCACCAGCTGCTGAAAATACCTGCTAGATGACTTAAATAAGGAAAACCAACCTGACCAAGATGAAACGCGCCTCACAAACCCATTATTAACGCAAACTGATTTTGCAGTACAGATAAATATAGTATATATTAGCGAGAAAAATGCAATACCAAGAGCATTTCCTTTCCTGTTCTTTCGTTTAATGCTAAACGTTGCAGCATAAACACAGCAAAAAAAAAGATTTATATTGTGTTACTGATTAGCTAAAATACTTATTCACGCCTCCCTACGCTCTCCCCTAAAGGTGTGTACGCCGAGAGGGGCAATGTACAGAAAGTTGAAGTCACTTCCGCCCTGACCACACAGACTGTCACATCATTTCACAGTCGTTATGAAGAAAACAAGAAAACTATATTCACAGTCTGTTGTGAAATATGTAAAATATGTTGTCGTCAGCAGCTATTTTTCTCACATCTAGGAGGCTGGATCTCATTGGATTTTAGAAGCTTCCAGTTGAGTTGCACCTCGATTTGGTCAAGTTTTGCTTTTCGTGTTGATTGTCTTTGGAAAATCTACTTAGATGCTATCAGTGGCATATTTAAGACTCTTTAATGATTATGCAACCCCACCAACAGCTTAATATTTCGTAGGATTCTATTTAAAAATTGAATATATTGCTTTTTCTTTAGTTATATATTTTTGCACGTAACGAAAATGTCGTCTGACTTGTAATACCATTTTTCAGTGTTACTATGCGTAAACCTTGTGTATTTTTGCTAGCTTCGACCTGATAAGAAACGTTGTATCTGTGTGGAAAATTGTGAGTGTAGACTTAGCGAATAGTTCACGGTCGGACGCGAAGGTGCCTGGGAAGTCTGATATGAACACCGAATATGTTTGTCTGATGTTAAGTAGTTTGTGCAAAGAATTACTTGAGAGTTTTTATGTGAAACAATAGAAATGATAGACGAGGAGAGCCCAGTCGAAGTGATCGAGGATAACCCAAACATGGGGGAAACAATGGAAAAGTATGAGAAGGAAAAGAGACGGGAGGGTATCAAAACAGTAACCTACTGGAACACTAAGAAAAGCGTATGTGACGAGCCGCACATATCAGATATGGCAGTCAAATGGTTCAAATGGCTCTGAGCACTATGGGACCTAACATCTGAGGTCATCAGTCCCATAGAACATAGAACCACATAAACCTAACTAACCTAAGGACATAACACACATTCATGCCCGAGGCAGGATTCGAATCTGCGACAGTAGCGGTTGCGCGGTTCCAGACTGAAGCGCCTATAACCGCTCGGCCACACCGGCCGGCTATGGCAGTCAGGACCAACTATTTGGTGTTGGCAGCGAACACGACGTAGCAGTTATTAGATACCGAAAACAGACGTGGGTACGAAGGCCTGATGGCAGGAATGGAAATTATTTACAAACATTTGCTGCTACACAAAATGGTAAGAAAGAAGAACGACAACCATGTGTTCTAATGGTTAAAATGGCTCTGAGCACTATGGGACTTAACATCTGAGGTCATTTCCCCTATAACTTAGAACTACTTAAACCTAACTAACCTAAGGACATCACACACATCCATGCCCGAGGCAGGATTCGAACCTGCGACCGCAGCAGTCGCGCGGTTCCAGTCTGAAGCGCCTAGAACCACTCGGCCACAGCGGCCGGCCAACAATGTGTACAGACTACGTAAGATTATCAGCTGTGTGGAGGGTTTGGGAATGGTAGACAGAGAAGGCGCCGCCCTCAAAGAAACTGACAACATGTACATACGCCACGCAGATGAAGCTAGCAGCTGGGGAGTGAGAGCTAAACTCAGTCGAGGTAACGTCACTCAAGTCAACATTAAGTGAAGTACCCAATGGATCGAAGCACACAGATATGAAAATAAATGCTACGACCAATGGGAGGGAGAGTGTTCATGAATGGAAATATAAAACTTATCAAACAAAAGGAAGGAAGTCAATCCCTGAACTTATAACGACAGAGGAAATCAGGAAAGTATTAATTCGACCATTAAGTAGAAATAGAGCAAATATTGAAGTAGTAGTTACTGTCGAAGAGATGAAGAAAAGAATGACGGAATAAGTCAGTCGGTAGGGAGATGAAGGTGGCACGGACGTCGTGCACGAACCGTAGGAGAAATATGAAGAGTTTTGACAGAGGAGGAAGAGAATCACCAGGACGAGTCGGGGGTTGAACCCGCTGAAGAATGGATGGAGTGCAACAAATAGGAAAATGAAAAAGATGGGAATAGTGAAGGAAAGGAAGAGGTGGGGAAAAAGGAAAAGATAAGGTTCAAAAATGGTTCAAATGGCTCCAAGCTCTATGAGACTTAACATCTTAGGTCATCAGTCCCCTAGAACACAGAACTAATTAAACCTAACTAACCTAAGGACATCACACACATCCATGCCCGAGGCAGGATTCGATCCTGCGACCGTGGCAGTCCCGCGGTTCCAGACTGCTGCGCCAGAACCGCACGGCCACCACGGCCGGCAAAAGATACAAGGGGAGAAGGAGAGAGATGACGGGAAGAGGTAAATGAAGAATACGTAATGGAAGGCTTCAGCACGCAGAAGTGACGCAACACGGCGTGGCATGGACGCGACTAATGTCTAAAGTAGTGTTGGAGGGAACTAACACCATGAAAACTGCATGGCTGCCCAGAATCCGAAAGAGTACGAATGGGTGGAGATCGCTTCTCAACAGCACATCGCAAGACATCGCAGATATGTCTAATAATGTTCATGTCTAAAGGGTTTGTTGGCCAGTTTAAGTGTTTAAACTCAGAACAGTGTTCCTGGAGGCACTGTACAAAACTGGGTGTGTGGGGTGTCACATTGTCCTGCTGGAATTGTTCAAGTACGTTGCAATGCACAATGCTCATGAAGGGATGCATGCGATCAGACAGGACGGTTACATACGTGTCACCGGCCATAGTTGTATCTACACATATCAGGGGTACCATATCACTCTAAATGCACACCCCCAACACCATTACAGAGCCTCCATCAGCTTGAACAGTAAAATGCTGACAGGCAGGTCCATGGATTCATGAGGTTGTCTCCTTGCCCGTACTCGTCCATTGCTCGAAACAGTTTGAAACGAAACCAGACAACATGTTCCAAGTCATCAATAGTCCATCGTATGTGTTGATAAGCACAGGCAAAATATCGATACAGCGATATTTTGCCAAGGAATGTAGGCATATATCGACGACATTGGTTCACCGATATATTGGTAATTGATATCGAAACGGCAATATCGAGTAATGAATTTTCATTTTAAATTATACTATTTTCGCAATGTTCAATAAATATATGAAGTTGTTCTTTTGAAAGTGTAGTAGAAAATAATATTACTTTCACTGTGTGAAGGAGTTTCTACTACTTCTGCAGCTTTCATCATGTCCAGTCTTTCTCTCGGACTGTGTGAAGCAAGTATAGATTTCACGAAGAAGAAACCTGATTGCAGTCTGGTAAGGGGGGGGGGGGGGTGGCGGCGTGTGAAAGGAATAACAAGATATCCGATGTGACGATATAAAACCAATAGTGTAACACATGTATCATGTCCAGTCTTTCTCTCGGACTGTGTGAAGCAAGTATAGATTTCACGAAGTAGAAACCTGATTGCAGTCCGGTAAGGGAGGGGGGGGGGCGGCGTGTGAAAGGAATAACAAGATATCCGATGTGACGAAATAAAACCAATGTTGTAACACATGTAATGTTTGGTATTTGGCAGGAAAAGTTTGCTTCATGTACTAGTTTTTGGGGAATAGTAATGAGGGTAGCACATCAGATGCGCTGAAAGACAATTTTTAACGCAACTAATGAGCTATTTCTTCTCATCGGCGTTCTTCAAAAGCATTTGTTGAAACTCACGAAAAAAAATTTAGATGGCAAGTCTGCTCTTAGGGGTGGGCGGGAAATGTTGACGTAATCTGCTCTCGGTGTTACCTACAGGAACTGAAACTTCACCATGCACTTTTGACACTGCAACTACTAGGTCCTTGGCGTTTGCAGAAACGAAAAAACCTGAAAGTCGACACGAGGTGTTCCAGATAAATCCGATATATGACGAAACCGAACGACAGACCCATCGGACACATTTTATTGTGTCACTTACCTGCAGTTACCAATTTAGCAAAGTTGTTATCGCTAACCGTGAAAGTGCATCGTTTTCCTTTCAGTTCTTTCTCTAAGGGGGATAAGTAGGCTGCTAATTTGTTGATGTACAGAATATGTGATTATTATTATTGTTAACTATAATTCCCATTTAAGGGGAGCCCTAAAACACAATCAGTTTTCATGGATTTTCTTCTCCTTCTTTTTTGTGCCCAAAAACCGTATATTCACTGTGTTTCTTCATTCTCTTCTGTCCAGTTCTTTCCTGTTTTCTTCTATTTGAGCGTTTGACAACATCTCCGTTTCCTGATTTTTTTCTCTATGTTTTTCCCTATCTGCCATGTCTTTTCTGGATATATCCAATTACTTGAGGTCTTCAATGGTATCCTTTAGCCGGTTGATTTTCACTGTATTAGTTGTCATTATGTAAAAAAAACTTTGATCAACCTATTTTCGTATATCCTATGTATGTGTCCGTAGAACTATGTCCTCTTCTGATGTTGTTTATTCTCATCTCTCTCTCTGTTCGTACAGTTCTTTGTCGGAGTCGTTATCCAGATCCCCCCTGAGTAAGCCAGCACATCTTTCTCAGTATTTTTCGCAGTATTTTCCGCTCTTGTTCTTCCATCTCCTTAATTTTCGTTCTTCCCTTGGTTATTGTTGCTTTCGAGGCGTTCAAGACTACCGGACTCTAGTGTCTTAATGAAAGTTTGTATGATTTTTGTAGTTTTGCGTTCCTTTAATCATTGGATGTGGCGTTCAGTTCTGTTTTCTGTACAATCACTTGCCACGTATTTGAAACTATATGTTTGTGTTACCTTTTCAAACTTCGTTATCAGCAGGAGCCTGTCTACTGCATTCTTCATATGAGATTTGTATTCCTATTTTGGCTGAGATATCGTAGTGTCTCTAAGGCTTCCTTGGCTTCCTTTACGGCTGCATCATCGGCAAAGGTCAGATACTTTATGTTGACGGTTCTATCTATGTGCCTCCGCATCCTTACCCCATTGACTCCTTTGTCCCATGTCATGATAATTTGCTCCAGAACAGATTTAAATAGAATGGGTGACACGCCTTTCCCTACCTACCTTCTGTCTTGATTTCAAACGGTTCCGAGATCTCTCCCATGACCTTTAATCTGGATGTTGAATTTGTTATTGTTTCGTGGATTAGCTGTCTGGTTTCTTTCTCCACCTCCATTTCTTCGAATGTGTTGATGAGTGATTCTCTGTCTCTATAGTCGTAAGCCTTCTAGAAATCCATAATAAATAATAAATCAGCACTTAAATATACAGCTCTGAAACCGGCCGTATATTTACAATGTGCCCCCGACATTTTTTTGCCGGTACAAAGATATCTTTCCCGTCGATATATCGATAACTTTTTTAGGCATATCAAGGGCAGATATTGATAGTTTTTGAGATATAGATATAACGGGTTCCCGATATTTTTAAAAATATCAACAATCCTAGTAGAGACCACGGGTGTGATACTTGGACGGGTGTTGCGGATGTAACTCACACAAGCATTCATGTTTGGTTCTGTATTGTGTTTTCACTACTCGTGTCATATAGAATTATCTCCCAATAGTGGAGGTTCGGGAGAGAGAGTTCTTGCACAAGCTAACATTTCAAATCATCTAGAAATAAGTTCCAGAAGTATTTGAGAGGATAGAGACAATCCAAAGTCTTCTGGCACATTGCAACAGAATACTATCCCCAACTGAGACGCTCATATTGAGTTGAACACTATCTCTTCACTGTTTTCCGATGTGGTACTGAACTACCGTCGAGCTGAAAAAGAAGCAAGTGTTCACGAAATTATGAACGTAGTTATATCTGGTCGGATACGAAATTTGCTGGTGACTTCTTTCCGTTTAGTTTAAACTCCACGTTTCTCGCCTATGCTGCCGCTGAAGAGGGATTATCATTCATCTAGACAATAGCAGTATTTATATTTTCAGGTTTGGCACTTACGTAAAGCTGGTGGCCGTCGGCCTAGAAATGATATTTGTAGAAGGACAGAACCAACGAAATATCATTGACATACGTGGGGAACAAAAGTGGGTCTAAGACTTACCCCTGTGGCAGTCCTGATAGAAGGTATTTCATTTCCACAGTGACGAGAAAAAGCATTTCAATTGTTGCATGTACATTATCAGCATTAATAAATACAAATGAAAATAGTGGTCGGTATTATTACGGAAGTGTGATTATCCTGAAGCAGTGTGGTGATTAGATATACTTAATTTGTTGAAATATATTGCTGAGAAAGGCAGATGTACTTTCATGACAATGGTTTTCGAACGACGTGATCTCGCACTTACTACGTACACATTCCTGTCGCGCGCTATTCTCAGCTGCTGCCATTGTGTAGTGCGACACATCACTAGCTCATTAATCTGAATAACTATTTTATTCGCCAATCAGACATCATCACTTTGACAAACAGTATGTGAGTAACCAGCATCTCGCATGTGCCTATCTTTCCGCCTGAGGGGAAGGCTCGCCATTATTTTAATAGTGTTCCGATCAAGAGAAGGAATACAATCCTTTGGTAAGTTTCCAGTCAGTTGCTCAGTGTTAAAAACACGATGGGTACCGGGATTCAACTAAAATACCAACAGATTTGGCAATTTCTTTTGTGTGTGTTGTTAATCTTTTGTCATACGAAGAAGTATCACCATTTATGAGTAATAGCATCTCCTGTTGACAGGTTCAATTGCACTTCCTTTGCCAAAACACAGTATAATCTGCACAAACCCGTTTCACAGCAACTCATGCGACAGAATTCTGAAACAGCGTGCCTCATTAAACAAGTAATTTGCAATCATAGAGCTCAATGCTGCTATTTTAACGTTATGGAAGCAAATGTTGTTTTAGCGCAACGTTTCCAAATCAGTGAGTTGTGACTTTCATCAGGATTTTGAGTTTTTCCATGCACACGCTTTCGTAGAAGGTCTGGCTCTGCTAAACACCTAAATGTTGGTTTTATAACATCTAACACAGCCACAGGTAAACTGTGCTGGTGTGAATATTTGATGCCATCACGCTCAGCCTGCTTGAATTTGCACCAAGGTATGTCACACAAATTATGTACAGGTTTGTCATCTGGGGATAGTTTATGAAAATAAATAGACCACACAGCCTTCTACATGTTCTTCAAATTTCCACTGTTGTCCCTTATAGCCTTGCCATAGTACACTTGTCAAGAATGAATTTCTTTGTCTGTGAGTCTGTTAGGACCACCTAAAAGTTTTCCATCCTAAAGCTTTGTGCATTTCAATTCACGTTTCAAATTTAAAAGTGTGCCTCCCATTCGTTTTTGCACATGGCCAACACATTCTAACATTTCTATAGCACAACTAGGACCATAAGGTTTACTTTCCAAAACAGTTTTGAAGGAGCAAGCTATTATAAATTATTATTTCTTTCGCATTTAGAAGCGTAATTGGAACGTAATAGCTGGTAATTGAAATTTCAGTACTATGTAGTGAATGAAGAGCCAATAAAAAAAATTACAACATTTTGGTCATTTCCGTGTACGTCCCTCCTTAAGAAACTACAGTCACTGGAGGTAAAAAAAATAAAATCGGAAGTCTAAATACTGAGATATCACCATAGATAAGAAAGTTCTGTGTGTTTACGAACTGGAAGAACCATCCATGTTTGCTATCATTCGCCAAAATCTCGTTTCGATGTCTCGAGCGTTTTAGCTGATTTTTAGCAGATATAAGGCACATTGTATTTCATTCCCTCAGGCGTGAGATCGGTAATGAGCGCGATACTTAGTATCTATTTCCTCGAGATCGGAGGCAGATATATACCTCCTCCTAAATCTAAAGAAGAATTCAACATATTAGCTACATTTTTATCACAGCTACATGTGGTGTAATACGCACCAAACGCAGTCGTAATGACCCCTATTTTTCATTTCAAACTTTTAGAATTTTTCGTAGCGTCTTACTAAGATGTGTATATCCCAAGAAGTACGACCATTAGCGAGATGATGGGCACTTCGTCACAAACCTGACATATAGCGCTAAAAGTAAGGTAAAAATGAAACATTTTTACAGAATAATTTCTGTAAATTCGTTTGAGAAAGAGTCCAGCATGTACTCGCTTAGTTTCTGTCAGCGCAGAGCGTCGCCAATCGGCGCGTGCGAAGTATGTGTACACGTCTCAACATGTGTCGGACCCGAGCGACACGTGCAGAGTGTGCACGTAGTGGTATAGTGTCGTGTCACGTCACACGTGCTACACGCGTCTCAGTTTGCGCTTAGCCTTACAGCGACCACACTACAGCTAAGATGGCTTGTGAGCCATGACTTGTCAACACAAACAGTAGTGAACCGGTTATTAGCAGTGGGGCTATGGGGAAGCATACCTCTAGCCTGCTTTCCTCTCAATTCACAGCGTCGACGTCCACGGCTCGCCTGGTGGTTAATCACAGGATCACTTCGAAGATAATCTTCAGCGACGAAAGCAGATTCTGCCTGTACGGAAGTGATGGTTCTTTGCGTGTGCGACGTAGATCTGGCGAGCGCTGTCTCGTTGAGTAGTGCCTTCTTCCAAGGCACAATGGCCCCACCACAGGCTTTAGGATCTTGAGGGCGATAAGTTACAACTCTCGGTTGGTATTTCTGGAGGAGACGCTAACCAGTGCTCCGTACTTGAAGAATGTGGTTAGACCAATTCTTTTGCCGTTCTTGCAGCAGGATGGTGATGTGCTGCTCCAACCGAATAATGCTCGCCCACACTCTGCATTTCAAACTCAAGTTGCTTGGCAACACGTGCAGCAACTTCCCTGGCAAGCTCGAATCCCGAACCTGTCACCAATCGAACACACGAAATGCAGGAAGATCTGCAGCGGATAGGCACTTGGTGCAGGGAGTGGCAACTGACCCTTAACATAGACAAATGTAATGTATTGCGAATACATAGAAAGAAGGATCCTTTGTTGTATGATTATATGATAGCGGAACAAACACTGGTAGCAGTTACTTCTGTAAAATATCTGGGAGTATGCGTGCGGAACGATTTGAAGTGGAATGATCATATAAAATTAATTGTTGGTAAGGCGGGTACCAGGTTGAGATTCATTGGGAGAGTCCTTAGAAAATGTAGTCCATCAACAAAGGAGGTGGCTTACAAAACACTCGTTCGACCTATACTTGAGTATTGCTCATCAGTGTGGGATCCGTACCAGATCGGTCTGACGGAGGAGATGGAGAAGATCCAAAGAAGAGCGGCGCGTTTCGTCACAGGGTTATTTGGTAACCGTGAAAGCGTTACGGAGATGTTTAATAAACTCAAGTGGCAGACTCTGCAAGAGAGGCGCTCTGCATCGCGGTGTAGCTTGCTCGCCAGGTTTCGAGAGGGTGCGTTTCTGGATGAGGTATCGAATATATTGCTTCCCCCTACTTATACCTCCCGAGGAGATCACGAATGTAAAATTAGAGAGATTAGAGCGCGCACGGAGGCTTTCAGACAGTCGTTCTTCCCGCGAACCATACGCGACTGGAACAGGAAAGGGAGGTAATGACAGTGGCACGTAAAGTGCCCTCCGCCACACACCGTTGGGTGGCTTGCGGAGTATCAATGTAGATGTAGACGTTTGGGATACGATGGGATGAGAAGTGAGTCGTGCAACTCGTCAGACTACAACTCTTACAGAAGTATGAGAACATGTCAAGAGCGGGTGGCATACAATATCCTATGTGTACAATCGTTTGGGTGTCAGCGTAGGTGCCTCCACGGAGGCTACACCACATACTGATATGCGGTCCCAGCATGGGTCGATACTTTCTACCCAAGAACCGCTTATACTATTGATCTGTAAATGTAATCGTCTCACGTACTTCATTTGCACTGTTGTAACAACGGATCGTGAGTGACGTGGTAATCTCTAAAAGAGTGTACTAAGTTTTTTCCGGCAGTGTTCAAGGACTTTGGGAAAAGGCGATAATTGCTACTTGCTTGATAATCATTGGGTGGCTGTGGTTTCCCGATCTTATGGATAGGCCAGATTATACATCTTTTTCTTGGAGTGAAATGTATTTCAATAATGAGAGGAAAAGTAAATATGTCAGTTGACACAGATACTACAGTGGCAGTCTTTATCATGGTTATGCTGATACCATTGTTGCCTATTGCTTCAGAAGATATTATCATATTTTTCTTTTCTTGTCGTATTGGCTGTCATGTGTTTTAAATAGAAATTTTAATTACATATGTAGTTGGGTGATTCTCGTGGACGATAGTTCTTTGATGCATGGAGGTTGACTGTGACAAGGAGTAATTCACTCGGTTGGTCAGCTGAGATCTGAAAAGTAGTTTCTGTTTTCGCTCTTTTAACACGTAAACTACGAAGATTCTTCGACGGGGATTGTTTGAAGGGCCTTTCATAATACCGGATGAAATGTAAACGAATTAATCAAAACAGAGCAACAAAAAAATTCAGAACTACTAGTAATATCACTCAGTTAAGAAAACATTACCGAAGGGGAGGCTAAGCAGAATTGCTGTTTGAGCAGCAAATTAGTTCGTAAAAAAAAGTTTTACGATGTTATTTTGAACTGGTTTTCTGTATTTGCTGTTTGCGTTGTGCTGCAGACCAGAGATAATCGTCTTCAAAGAGTGTATACATGAAATGCTGTGAGCTTGAAGCAATTGATCAATTAAAACAGTTAAAATAATGACGAGTATGAGCGATTTTTTAAAAGATAAAGGCCTAATTGTTGGAAAGTAGAAGTCAGTTTATCCGCACATTGGAGAGCCACAAGCAGAAATGGGGAAATATTTATATATAAAGAGATAAGGTCTGTGAGGCAACCATCGCTGTGAGGAAGGCAGAACAACTGAAGATTGCTGCTAGACTCAATGTTTATTAATAAAACAATGAACAGCTGCTGCCTGAGGGAGGAGTATGGAATCACAGCTTTCATGAAAACAGGAATGAATGAGAGAATGGATGTATGAAAGCGTGAGTTTCAGTTTCAGTTCTGGAACTAATTTTATGAATAGGGTGGTTAAATTAAACTGAGGGTGTTCCGTTCGCTGTATTGCTGGCTATATACATCGAAAAGCGGTGAAACGTTGTAGGTGTTTTCATCAATCGGCGTTCGTGCGTGGGTTATCGAAAACACATATTGCCACCAGGTGAAAATGTTATACTGTAAACAGTCAGAAAGTGAAACGTTTCCTGTTTTGACGTCAGTATGTTGTTTGTTACTTGGCGACACAAGTTGATTTCTTCCGTGAAGTGACTGTTGCTGTAAAGGGTTAACAAGTTTGAAGTATGTGGTACGAAACTCATTGGCTATTGAGAAGTAACAACGTGCAGGGCTAGTAAAGTTCTTTCATCAAAACGGCAGCAACATCTTCCCTAATTTGCGCGAATTGCTCCGACAGACGCAGCTGTGAAGTGGCCCCATATCTATAAAATGGCTGAAGAACATTATAAAGAAATATGAAGAAACAGGTTAATTAAATGCTGCAGCATGGAGTGCGAGGCTTCCATTTCGATGCTAGTTGTTGTTGAAGATGCTGTAGCCATAGCCGACCGTATAACACATACCTACAATTCTCCAACCAGTGCTTGAGCAGTGTAACGAAATTTGTCCTTCCCCTGGTCAACAGCTCGAAAGATTTTGTGCCACCTTTTACACTATTATGCCTACAAGATTCTTAACATGCAGCACTGTGGAACATGCAGCACTGTGGCTTTTCCCTTCGTTTATGACATGCAAGGAAATGGATGACATGTGGCCAGGGAATATTCTGTGGACAGATGCGGAACATTTTACTTTACATGGTGCCATCAATGCACACAACTGTCGCATGTGGGGTTCTTCTCTATCACATATTGTGCAGTAACATCCACTGTACTAAGCTTAAGTGATTCTCATATGACTACACAAGCTTCTTCGTGCTTGGTCCGTTTTTTTTTTGTTTTTTTTTTTTTCATGTTACAAGGGTAACACGTAACCCAGCTTCGTAAGACGTAACTGCATCCACATAACCATTTTCATTTTACACGGGCCGACGTCACACATCGCTTGCCAGGTGAAATATTTGCTTCGAGAAACCTTCGGCAACGACTGCATCATCTCTAGTCAGTTTGAAGATATGTGGCCTTCCAGATCTCCCCGACCTAAATTCATGTGACTTCTCGCTGTGAGAGAACTGAAAAATCGCTTCTATCAGGGATTGTATCCAGACTCTTCCTGATCTGAAGAATAGCATACGACAACATATCCCTGTAATTATACAAGATACGCTACGACAATCCTATGCCTATGCCATGTTACGGATGCACCATGTCGCTGAGCTGGAAGACCATTCTGAACACATGTTGTAACTTGCGACCATACACTAATCAATGTGCCAGAATCAGCGTTATAATGTGCTCGATAGTTCCTACCGTTTTCCTGAACGCACACTACATTCTGAGTGCTTAAAGTATCATATTTTCACAAGGTGGCAGAAAATGGAATTGTTATTTCTTTTTCAGCATATTTCTTGAGTGCACCAATTAATGAACATATCTTCTATGTTTTAGTCTGCACTGTAGCATTCCGAAAACCGTCAGTTTCATCATAACCGCCCATTATGTACTCATTTAACATTGGGGAGTTCTAATAACAATAAACGGTTCTTAGAACTGAGAAGCCATTTGTGATGGGCATATTTCAGCCCCTTCAGTGATTACTCAACAGCCTCCCCACCAACTTATTTTTTTGTGGGAATTTATTGTGAATTTATATGTATATATATTTCATAAATCTCCTTTTAAGGCATGTAAAGAAAACATTGTTTGAGTTGTGAAATTATTTCCAAATAACTATGTGCAGCTCCTGCGCATATTTGGCGGCTTTTACGCAGTAGGGAACGTCTTATATATGTAACAAGTATTGATTGTCGAACTGACGGTTGATGAGCGAGTAGCTAACGGCAGAAGTCGCAGGTGCTTCGGTCGTTGGATGTGAATGTGAAACATGTTTGTGAAAAATTAATTACTTTATAGAATTAAAATGAGTTATATAGAGGTGAAAGGAAACAAGAATTAGGTCAGTGCATTGCGACGGAGAACGAAGTAGTTTAGAAGGAGGAACAAACGGAACTCACAACCTTCTGGAAAATTTAAGTATGGTCGTAACAGAGAATATCAAATTGCACTAAAGATGAGAAAGGTACCTATGGATTTTGGAGACGATATAGGTTGTTATAATTTGGTGTGGAACTAACTGGATACATGGAATCTTGACCTGAGAAAAATGACTAAGAGTCCGCTGGTAAATTTCCGTGTCCTATGAAATGCTTAAATCGTTCATATGTGATTTTTAATAATCGACATCGACACATACTTCGATTTAGCTGCAAGTATGCTCGCTTGCACTAATCTACATATGTATACATGTGGTAAACATTGCCTTAGATTCGTGTTAGACATTTTGAATGCTTTTTAAACAATGAGGAGTATTGTAAATTAGTAGCTCCCACGTAATCTTATTTGCAGTGCGCTGAAATGTCTTCTCACGGTTTCCCTTCTGTTGCATTTACACATGTGTGATACTTATAAAATCTCTTCGACGTACATACTGAGGGAAACGTAACGATCCAGGACATTTTCTGTTGATTAGAATATTTGTGTTCGGAAATCTAACAGACGGCGTAAATTCTACACTACAGAAAGTTCAGTGTCTGTATCCCAATGACAGTGGGTAAGAAATACCGCAGCAGAGTTTATGGATTACATTAGCAATGTGACTACCTTTTTGTCTACGAACAGTTGCGTTGACACATTATAACCAATCATAAATTTCCCAGTAGGACTGGGTAACGTGTTTCTACTGTCATACAATACAAAAGTGAAGAGATTCCTACAAAACAAAGGGCAGAAATACAGTTTAAACAAAGGAAGTCAGTAACTGACGTCAACCAGAGTTGAAAATTCCAGTTTCTGTCACGAAACTGTGGCATGAAAAGTGCTAACACCAGAAACTAATTGTTATAGATACAGGATATATAAGGTCACAACTTCGGCGTATTTCGAGACCAAAATATACGTTTCATTGCAGCGTAGTTTGTCTGTCTCGTCTTATCATGATTAATGGCCCAATAACAGTGCCACATCATCGTTTAAATGTATGGGTGCTGTCGAGCACCAGCCATTAATCTTTGCTTCAGCGAATTGCGTTGTATTCAGCGTATCATCACGCTAGGCACTACTTGGTAATAACAAATCATTATTCTAGAAAAATTCAATAATTACCCCTCCAAATTAATGAATAAGTCGAAGTTTTTATGTGAAGCGATCACTGACATTTCGCTGTAAGATTGTCACCTAACCCAAAAATGCTATGTCGTGTTATTCTGTAATTTAACGTTTCAGTTTAAAATCGGAAGCTGTTCTCCTACCACATTAGGTGCGTGTTTATTTATCTGTTACCGAATAATACAAATAAATGTCGCAAGAAACATGAACAGTGATAGAATCTTATTATTTCGCTGGATATGCTATTACTGACGTAAATGGCATTTTACTACTGCTGGATGTAAATGGCATTCTACTACTGTTCTTGTACACTTGTATATCTTCTCATATCCCATGAATATATAGGCAATCAATTCATCTGTTCTTGCGACTGATGATAACATAGCTGTTACAGAAATACTTGATGTCATGGCAAAGTTTAAAATCCAACCCCCCTCCCCCCCCCCCCCCCCCCCCCCCAATATGCGTGTTAACAATTATGACCAACGGAAGTTCACAGACCCAGCGGTTCATATTTTGTATCAGTGACTTACCCAAACACGACTTGCTGCCTCCCCACCTCCGTTTCAGAAATTGTAAATACAAGAAAAGATCATAAAATGAGCCTTTTAGCGATACAACTATAACAAAATTCTGGAATGTTCTTAAATTATTACGTATCTAATTAAGTGCCATTCAATACAAAATATCACTTGCAGAATGCAAAAACGGTGTTGTACTTCGCGTGTCTGGAGGCTCCTTACAGATATTTTGCATTTCGTTTCTTTTCTTGCCAGTTCGCTTGACATATGTATTGCATTCTTCGTGTTTCCGGTTTGAAAATTCACCATCAACGAAAGCTTTTCTCGATCTTGTGGTCTGCCTTTCAATAGTGGCTATTAAAGTTCGCTCACATACTTCACCACAGAATCGACAAGTCTCTTTATTGTCTTTATTGAGTTGAAGCTATGGGTATTTTAAGAGCTTGGGTCACTGAGGTTGTCTTTTGCAGGTGGCGCTAAAAATCAAATTACACTTTTACGTTATACAAAAATACACAAGAAATAACTCAAAAAATAAAAGAAAAATGCGAATGACGCTGGTATTCTGTATTAATGCGCATTTTTCATTTATATTTCCTTTGTATAACTTGTTTCGAAATATCAAATTCTTGTTTGACTTTGACAACAATTATTATTCAGATCAGTATAATACTCTAAAAGTAAACGCACATACTACATATCCTGGAACTTAAAACTGTAGCACTGCGCTCTTCGACTTACAGTGTAGTTCTTAGCTATAATTAAATGAAAGTAAGATTTACACTATTTACAATTATTCGAAGTTACAAAAAAAAGGAAAAACTCATTGATGCTGTAACACGCTTTCGATTTTCACGGTCAGCAACCTCACTAAACTCTCGAAGACACAATTTTCTGTAGATATTTTAGTAGTCTCTTCCGCATTCTGCTGCGAAACTGCTTCGTCTACGTTCTCTTCACGCTTCGTTTTGCTTCTCATCATGAATTTATCCAGCTCCGTTTTAAGCGTTTCTACAATTACACCTTCCACAGTGAAAGGGAAACCTGAGACAGAGTATTGTTCAGCCTATTGTAGACAGTCTCTTATTTTCTTATAACATTCATGACTCAGTGGGATAAAATACACTTCTTTATATGACAGTACTTTTATCGCAGAAGAGGCACATGTTTATCAAAGTGTTCATGCTTTAACTACACCAAAAAATCTAATAGCTGGAGCTAAGTAGAAACACTGACGAAACATAATTCCACTAATTATTTGTATAGTGTAAAGCTGTCAGGTGTGTGCTGTCAACCACTTAGTTTCTTAATTTTTTCAAAGATTATTGATGAATTGCTACCTGTTTAGTGTTACATTCACAAATGCCGTTACTTACAATTTTGTGAAAGTGTCATAAAGCGGATCTAATTATTACTTTTGTTTTGATAATGCGATATTATCTGATTTCTATCGGTAACTGTTCTGAATGCAATGAATTTTTGGTTGCAGATACATTCTAACTCAAGGTTCCTTATCCAGAAATTCTGTCTACATAATTTTTGATTCTTTTATTGTCCACGTATGAAATAAAAGCATTTGAACCTAAACTTTTACTTATTTAGTATGTCCTTGCAAATGCGTACGTGTGGGACGGATTTATGTATCCAATATAATTTTTAATTGTGGTCTCTTTAATTTATATCTATATTTCTGTTATTTTTCCCGTCATAGTAAAAAAACTTCAATTTCAAGGACTTTTCTTAAGTTGCAAAGCGATATATTCAGATTCAAAAAGTCCGCAGCTCGTGGTCGTGTGGTAGCGTTCTCGCTTCCCGCGCCCGAGTTCCCGTGTTCGATTCCCGGCGGGGTCAGGGATTTTCTTTGCCTCGTGATGACTAGGTGTTGTGTGATGTCCTTAGGTTAGTTAGGTTTAAGTAGTTCTAAGTTTTAGGGGACTGATGACCATAGATGTTAAGTCCCATAGTGCTTAGGGCCATTTGAGCCAGATTCAAAAACGTGAAACTCTATAATGCAGCTTATGGTGGCAGGTATTTTATTTAGTAACAATATAAAGATTTTCAGATTTGAAAAGTGACTGAAAGCAAGAGGAAATAAATATCACAAATTATGAAGGCGTTGTGACAGCAAACAAAGAGTCATAAATCTGGGTGAAGTGTCAAGGATGAGGTGAAGTTTCATAAAAGAGAGAAGATTACTAATAGATAATATCGCTTCTTCATTTTTGTACCATGCATCAAGCAGAACCAAAAGCCTGCAGATTCACGGGGTCAACGTAATACCGTAAATCAGAAGTTTACAGCCTTGAAAACTCATCTTTCTTTGCAAAAGAGCAGTCAAATATTAGAAGGCCGTTAAGAGATGAGAGGAGAACGAAGATGCAAGTGAACAGCCCGAATTTGGATAGTAATAATAATGAGGAAGGTCAGTGAAAATGAAATGTGTCGTTTCACTTGTGTGTGTCTTCCAGGAAATAGCTTCTCATTTGGAAGATTAAGAGGAATGAATGAATATAAGGGATGAGACCACAAAATATACTACTATTCGACATGTACAGTCGACAAAACTGTGTTGTTCGCGGGCCTTCATCAACTCAGGTACCTTATATTGTGTACACCCCGCACCAGTGGTAACACAACGCAGCCCCTTCCACAGGCACCATGTATGAATAATTACCGCCTATTGTTTGACATATACAATATAACACCTAGTTCTATCTGTTTGAAACACTGAACTGCTTCTGCTACGAAGATACAAGTAAGAGCTAATTTTTTTAGTTAATTGGTAGCGATGGCACAGTATTTGTGGCTCTGGAACGACACTGAAATTATTAGTGTTCTTGTCACCTCGATTCGAATTCTTATGTGCTATGTTGTTTGTTGATGTGTTTAAGCTTATCACGAATATTGCAGCTGTATGAGGTAGATAATAACACACTGCGCTACAAATCGGTGGATGACATTCTGTCTTTTGCTGTCAGAATGTCTAAGCATACAGAGACCTCCAAAGACATTGTCCTCATATTCGTCCAGTATGATGGTTTCAGTGCACGTGAAGTGGCAGCCAGGTGCGGCGTTCAATCGCGCCGTGCTCAGAAATGGATGAAGGATAGTCACGAGACAGAAATACCTGACCGGATTCGAGGGTCGGTTTCACTAAGATGTCAGCGCCTCAGGAAGACGACGTATTTAGCAGCACCCGGAAGAAACGTCCGTTTTTAAATTTCCCTGTCCGAATCGGTGAAAATGGAACCTTGTAGGACCACTTCGTTGTGCGTCTGCCTGTCTTTCTGTCCAGCTGTTGAAAACGCTTTTTCTCATAAACAGGTTGACGCATCAAGTTGGAGTTTATGCCACATACTAAGGTAAAATAAACGTTAGCTTTTATGTCAATGCAATCAAAAGATACGGCCATTAATGCCCAAATTCTGAGTCTCATAAACTCACTTGTCAACATCTACAGTGTACTTCCCGTTGATCTATCGTCATGAAGCTTGCCAAGAAGTAAAGTTTCACAGTAAAACCAACGGAAATATTCAAAAATTTCATAATCTGTAATTACATCAACCGAACACCTTTAACTTGGTATGTCCTATCGGACTGTCTGACGTTCCGTCCGTTAAGAAGCCTGTTTCTCAGGAACGGATAGACGTGTCAGCTTGATATTTATGTCACATACTAGGGTACATGTAACAATGTTTACCTTCAAAGTCAACGCAATCAAAAGATACGAACATTTATGTCACATATGTTGATAGACCCCAACTAGCTCAATAAAAGATGCAGGTACTTCCCGTTGATGTACAGCCAAGAAATTTGGCAAGAGCCTACATTTCACATTAAAGATAAAGCAAATACCACAAAACCGTTAATTAGTAATTATAGCACACAGAAAACATTTCTTTTGTCAAGTGTCACTAGAATTTAAACTAATAAGAGACGATCAAAAGCTCCTATTCGAAGGCCGTACATTCTGTAATCGGTATACCAACTAGGCAAAATCGGCCTATGCATTGAGGCAATTATCCCACGAACGCACTAGGTTGAAGGTACCCTTTGAGTAAATACCATATCGTGTTACATGAAGAAGTCCGTAAGCGCCTGCTGTACATACTCGCCCAACAGGAGTTGTAGGCTCTTCAACACATTTTTTAAGGGACCCAGGGCGTGATAATGGCATGGGGAGAGATCAGAAGTATTGGGCGAGCGCTCGAGTATCTCCCACTTGGGTCTCTTCAGCATTACGACATTTGTATTATGAGACATGCACTATGATGAGTCACCAGCACCCCCTGTCGCAGTTTTCCCGGTCGCTTCGCCATAACTTTCCAATGAATGTATGGATGTGTACCGGTGTTTGGCCTCCAGTAGCCACGAAAAGAATAACGGCATCTTGGTCCTGTTTGGACGCATCCGATAATATCGTTTCCATAGTTCGTGTTATTGGTTTTACCACAAGCACATCCAAGACAAATGCCACTGCAATCTCCTGCCCACAATTGAGGCATGTATGCGCGTACCGGAGACGCGCTACGTTGCATATACACTGTAGCAATGCCCTCAAAAAGAAACCTTGTAACCACCCCTTATTAAATGAAAAAAATGGAAAATTTGCTAAGAAGTCTTGGAACTCCTAAGAACGATATCTTGCCAACATCAGTGTGCGGTAACAGGCAAAAATCGTCGAGGTTGTTGAATCCAGGGATGAATGAAGTGCCTATATATGTAATTAAGTTTGTATGGTATTCTAAAAGCGCAACTCCTACTCGCACCTAAGCAATTTTTAAACGTCGTCCAACTCAGGAATGAGAGGAATTTCCCTGGAAGCTCCCAAACTGTTACCAAAAGATTGCAGGATTCTGGCCTCAGATCCCATGAGGTCCTCCCTGGCGTTTACAACTTTATAGGGTAGCTTTCGCTGATTAGCAACAAGTCATTTTTCAGATGAATCAATATTTACCACTGTGAATGGGGGTCATTTGTGGTCTACAGTTCATGAGGTGCATTTTGCCACCTACATCACGTGGCGCAATATTTCCGTGTTGGCCGTATCATTGTTTTGTGCTGGTAATGGACGTGGTAATACGGGGCAGGGATACTTTATGGTATTTATGGCCACCTCGCCTCGTGTCAGTAACTACACTTCATGAAACACAATATGTTTCCCACTGAAAGAAGCTCTGTCCCAATGGAGAGATACATTTCCACCAGGACTACTCACCGTTTCACACGAGTCGAATCGCTCAACAATGGTTTTCACCACAGGCTGACATCGACGAGATCGACTGGCATATTCAAGCCATGAACTTCAACGCTACTGAAAATTTGTGGTCGAAATGAAGTGTCACATGTGCGCAGTCATAATGCATTCGACTGCACACCTACCAGCACAGCGCCGCGAAACGACATAAAGAAAGGGCTGACCCGCGCGCCAATTTAAAGAGTGGGCAGCTCCACATCTCCAGGAAGTCAGACTTTAGCGGCCAATGTCAATACTGATTTAACCAGCCCCACATTGTCAGTCCAGTTTGGTCGCAGTCTTCAAGAACATCAATTCTCATCTATAGGGAGATAATACTTACCCTGTGTTCTGCCAGTAGTAATAGTAGCTAGAGTACTTGTCTGTCGATAACACAGGAAGTAACAGGAATTAAGCTAAGCATATTTCCTCTTTCGAAATAAAGTATTCACTGAATCTTCATGTGATTTCGGCAGATGATTTTGGATTCCTGCCAACGGAAATCGCAACTTCTCTCCTTCCTTGTAGTGTCGGCACTGACTCCCACAGTAGCCGTCACAATAACATGACCTCATACTGGCCGTCATCGGCTGGTGATGGATGAATGGGAGAGTCTCGCGGACGATGAGACAAATGTCCGGAGGCTGACCGTCTCCGTATCTCGTCGGATGCGGCAGGTAATTGACGCCAGTGGTGGTTGGACTTCATACAAGACTCATCTCTGATGTGAAACTTTACTCGTCTCTCATTACTTCATATTACAACATTTGATGCAACTGCTGCATATTTGTTAATAGTAAATCTAATTTAAATTCATTAACTTCAAATTTTATTTACTGAATCCGCGGTGCTTACCACGTAATTCATGTATATTCGAAAAAAGCAGAAACAAGTAAATTTGAATCGCTTTAGAAGTTGTGTGCCAATACGAAACAAGCGGGCGCAACATTTAATATAGCCCAATATCAGAACACATTAATTCTGAGATAATAACATTCCCTTCCTTACTGCCTATCCAACAGTTCTTCGTTTATTGTCCAAATAAGTGTTGTCAGCTTATACAAAACCTGTTTTTCAAGCTAGATTTCTTCGGGAGTCAATGTATAGGATTCCATCCACTGTACCCATTTCTCGACAGTAGTCGTAATAGAAAGGGCCTCTGGAGAATATGCATTTAGTGTCTTCTTCTTGAGATTCCACACCTGAAGCATTTTCCTCAATAAAATTGTGTCAGACTTCGAAAGAAAGGAAGACTATATTTCGTGTATTCTTAGCTTTTCCATTTTGGATCAAAACAGTTTCGCTATTGTCTAAGCCCGCTACAGATTACTTGTCCTCGAATTATTTCAAATTTTCCCTGCATGAGGACGATGTTAGCTACTTAACAGATTTAGAACACGGTGATTTTTCCGGAGCTGGTGACTGTTGGTGTGGCTTGCTGGTGTTTAGAGGTGGCCATATACCATTAGGAATCACAATTACACTTTTGTTTGCGTCCTGTACGTCAAACGCCTGGTGTACTGCAAAGTCTTGTCCCTAGATATATACAAGTTACTTGGGAAGATTTCAGTTTACAGGAGGATTTATAACGTTTTCCAATACTTCTGATGTCAAGGAGACCGCTTCAAAAATGCTCGTAATCAAAAATGAGGCTAGTACTGGACCTAGATTACTTGCCAACCTATTTTCCGTTTCTTAGGGTTAACGCATTTTAAACGATCCGATGAATTCTACCAAAGAGGCTGCACGACATGCATGGAAAGTGGTGTTATATGGATGATGCCGACACGGATTTCTCTTGCTTTGTCTACCACACAAATATTATATGATAGCCATCAAGTATCACCACAATACCATCATCACCATTTGGTTTCACAAAGTTCACAAATTTGTCAAATTGCTGAGTAAAAATATGAGCCTGAGTCCAGCTACCGTAATGGTAAGCTGAAGGTGTTCTACTATTAGAGTGCATGTCTAGATATGCGGTACTGTCGCGTTTTAAAATACCAATAATATCGCATGTTAGGAATAAGCCGTTTTGCTCTAAAAAACTTAGCTTCAGAGTTGTGCTGCTCCGACTGAAGGACTGTTCATTATAGCGGATGAAAAAGTACGTTGAGAAGCAAATTATTACCTTGTGAAAAATATAATCATTTGAATGTTAAAGCCCTACAAGCACATACACTTAAACACTTAAAATTCAACGATTTTGAAAATCAAGGATTCTTGACAACGTCCAGGTCTTAGTGCTCTTATTCTCACTGATCTAAGCTTGAGGTGCTGTGAGAACTGAGTAATGAAACTTACCAACGGAGCTGAGAACTCACTTGAGTCAGAAACTACCAGGTCTCTCATTAGTGAACCGTCTCATAATAAGCATCTCTCCTCTATATTAAATATCGTTTTCAGCAATGATAGAAATTTTTGTGTGAAGTGAAAACAATGTAAAATGAGGACATAAAATGTCATAACCTCTCATTCTAATTGCATTAAGGCAAAATGGAGGGCATTCCATCATCTCTTGCCTGTATTTTCCTATGATTCAAATTACGAAGTTCGTTTTCCTTGAAAATTAGGGAGATGTGAACCATAATTTCTACTCGGACAACATTATATGCTTGTCCAGTCGAATGGAAACTCGTATAGTGTATTACATATTTACCTCTTTTCCATAATTATACACAATGAGCCAGACTTTGATAAATATTTTAGGACATAATTTAAACGTCGTACTTCTCCAGGCCTCTCCCTTAAGAAAAAAGAAGGAGGCATGGATATCTTGGACAATGACAAGAAAGAAAGCAAACTCGACTTGCAGGAAGAACTGGAAATCGTCATTCATCAAATGAAACATGTCAACATTCTGGATGCGTAAGGTAATGAGAAAGGAATTAGGTTTCTCAGAGTTATTTTAAGGCAGATACATAATTATAAATTTGCACTTCTTGTTTGACGAAATTACCGGAATCCAACGATCGTACACTTACAAATAGAAAAATGAAGGCGACGTATGTAACAGCTTTAAGTTTAAGCTGGTAGCTAGACTTACGCAGTAATAGCGCCGATATGTCAGTTCACAACAAACACCGGAGATCAGCGTAAACGTCAACGTGACAATTTGGGAGGCCACAGCAGATGAAAAGGACGCTTCCTGGTGAAGTTTGTGGTGTGAGATGGGACGGTCACTGACAGAAATGATCGATTTTAATGTAGGACAAAACTCAAATGTGTTTGTATTCCAATGTACTTTATGATCGACGAAAATGTGATGCCAAACTTTTTATCGGTTCTACCTCATGACCTAAGTTTTACAAGCTGATGATGGGAGCATTGTCACTTGAAACACGTTTTTGAGCTGTATGTAGGACAAAAATGGAGTTGAATGGTACCAATTACTACTGTTAAAACATAAAAACTGTTTACTCACAGCCGGCCGCGGCGGCCGAGCGGTTCTAGGCACTTCAGTCCTGAACCGCGCGACTGCTACGGTCGCAGGTTCGAATCCTGCCTCGAGCATGGATGTGTGTGATGTTCTTACGTTAGTTAGGTTTAAGTAGTTCTACGTTCAAGGGGACTGATGACCTCAGATGTTAAGTCCCATAGTGCTCAGAGTCATTTTAACCTTTTTTTGTTTTCTCACATCTGCAATAGATAAATTAAATTTTCTTTTTAAGAACAATTTCGCTGCATGGTTGAACGTATTTTTCCAGAATATTGGCAACTTTACTTCGAGGGCAAAATTTATGAGCGCATCATCAAAGATTTATTACGTCTTACTCTATCTGATCTTAACGATTTTTTTCTGCTCATCTGCTTACCCGTTTTTCCGGCTACTTCTATGAATAATATAAACACATTTTCCTCTTCCGCAAGACAGTTTTGACCTCATAGTTTCCGAAACTGAGAGTGACAGCGAGTTTTAGTGTTCCCGCATAGAAGAGCTTTGCACTTTCATTTGAGTATATAATTTGAAAATAGTATACCGTTACTAGTTTCATTCATTTCAAGGAATTAAATAGGTATTCCATTAGTTACACATTCCTATAGTTGAAACACGAATTTCGCACAAGGTTAAGTTCTCCTAGATGTGTGACTGATCTAAATTCACTTACACCTCAAAATAAAAATATTATTTCACCCCCTAACAAGAATGCCCTTAAAATAACGTGGATTAATTTTGTTTGAAATTTTTTGAGTAATGTGATACAGTCTTTATTGGCTCGTGAGAAAATAAAGAGTTTAAATAATATGCCCCACTGTCGTACACACATGGCAACGAATCTACCACAGAAATGTAGTTGGCATTTACCATGACAGGGACATAAAAATTCCTATCAGATAGCGATAAACAACTACGAGCAAAGGCATGCACTTTCACCTTGAGTTACTTGTAAAGTGTCAATGATACATCCTTCCGTCCGCATCCAGCTCTCTTTTTCAAATCATTACGTATTCCGCCATCACCGTCGACATCGTATACCTCCATGTTTGATATTTATTAATTTCCAGTGTCGCGTATATTACGTCTCCCTAGTAAGATAATATGTTACGATTATAATTCGGTACAAACATCAACGAGGAGAAAGTGTTGCTCCAATTTGTGATGTGGCTGTACACACCTACAATGCTCGTTGTTGGACTTAGCAATTTTCCGGTAAACAGTTTTCTTCTGCTGACAGTACACTGCACTTCTATAAGCAAAACTAAGAGATAAACTAGCCATCAGGGAAATTTTCTAAAAGCAAACGAATAGTGAATTACAAAGAGTGCAGAAAACAATGAAATTTAGAAAAAAATCATAATGTATGACAAACAAAGTTCTAAGTCTTCAAGTTTGCTGACACACAAATCTGATGAAAGCATCCTTCGAACAGTGGCCAAATTAATTAGTTAAAATATTGAAAGCAATAGATTTATCAAACAAATTATACAACGTTTAATATTTGAAAACTAACTGATGAGAGGTTTTTCATTGGTAACTTGTTATGAAGTTATCAACGCTGTAATAGTGGCGTCCTGGAGCTTCTATCAAGAAATAAATTTGGTACAGATATCTTGAGGAGACTATTCGCCTGGAAATATAATTATCAGAACATAATGAATTCGTGTTACAGTTCTCCACGTTCGCCTGCATTCTGAACGTACGTAGTTTTTACTATATCATGACTAATATTTCCTCAGTCACTGAGCGTCATGGCATAATTATTTGAAAAATGCAATAAAACAGCACTCATGTATCACTGACTATGAGAACTTCACAAAAACCAACTCGTAGATGTTATTTATAAATTTTCTGCGCAGATATGAGATTTTGATCGCCCACATTCCCGTTCCATTAAGCCTGCTGGAAGTTATTTCTGCCATAGTATTGCCAGAACATATAAGTACCACCAAAACAGAGAAATGGTTTCCGTGTTCACATATACAAAAAGAAAGTATGTTATACTACCACTCGTACGTATGTGTGGACCCTTGTCGACAGGAAATGCGAGGTCTGTTCAGATGTGTCCCCATTTCAGTTGTCAAGAGCTTTTGAGTTCGGGTATGGTGCAGACCCCACAAAAACATAGACCAAAGCTGTGAATAACTCAGTGTGAAAGTTGGCGGTGGCTATATAATGGTGTGGACTGTGTTTACACGGACTGGGCTGGGTTCTCAGCTCCAACTAAACTGATCATTGACAGAAAATGCTTGTGTTTAGTTACTTGGAAAACATTTAGAGTCATTCATGGACTTCATGTTCCAAAACAACGAGGTCGTGGCACTGGGCCACATTTATTCGCAAATGGTGTGAAGAATATTCGGAACCATTCGAACGACTAGTTTGGTCACCCAGATCGCCCAAGATTAATCCCATCCAATATTTCTGGGACATATTAAGGCGTCAGTTCGTTTACAACATGTTGCACCGGCTACAGTTTCGCAAATATTGACGGATATAGAGGAAGCACGGCTCAATATTTCTGTAAGGGAACTCCAACGACATTTGAGTCCATGCCACGTCGAGCTGCTGCTCTACATCCACATCTACGTGATTACTCTGCTATTCACAATAAAGTGCCTGGCAGAGGATTCAATAAACCACCTTCATGCTGCCTCTCTACCGTTCCACTCTAGAACGGCACGCGGGATAGACGAGCACTTAAATTTATCCGTGCAAGCCCAGATTTCTCTTATTTTACGATTGGTAGAAGGAGATCTGACACGAAATTAGAAGCTACCGCATGACCTTTGTCGCTGAGTGTAATTTTCTCTTCTGTTTATGGAAGGAATGTGTGAAACCATGTATTGGCTGTGGTGAAAGTGAAATCGCAATGCCTGAGATCTACTAACGTGTTGCCTCGCTGGTATTCGCCGCTGTTATTTCGACAATGGACTGATACCTTATTGAGCTCATTTGATATGGGAGTGTCTGTTCAAATGCAGAAATTTGTTAAAAATCTGGAATTGTTTCCATAGACTCCAACTGTGCGATTACACGATAGAATATAAACTGGTTGTATTTAAGCACCGCTGCAGTTTTGGGCTCAAAATAAGGAAAAACCACCAGATTTCCCAGGTCGTAGATGATCAAAATTGTGTAGGGGGATCCGCCTCGCTCAAGCTCGCCAAGGAGGCGGGTGCCACGTGGCTTATTTCACGGGTAAGGCCAGCTACATGTGTCAGCTTCTGCGCTGCGGCACGTTCGCGTCCGAACAGCACGAAGCCCCGCGAAGTAGCCGTGATGTATGCGGCAACTGCGCCGCCGACACCGAGCGACGTACCGGACACCAAGGGCAGACCTGTGGCAGAGTTCAGAGCGTTTCACAAACGCATGCAGTAGTTTCCGTTGATCAAATTTAAGAATATTCACCTTTGTATAAAACAAAAGAAAGATATCATAGGTAGGATAATACGTACTACGAAAAATGAAAAATTAGTGCAGCATTTTTGTAAAGAAGTAATGTAACTGGGAAACCAAAAACACAAGTCGATTGATATTCCCTGCAATCTCCCACAACGTGTATGAATTTATGGTATCATTTGACCAGGTTTCTAATTCTGCCTTGAGGAGGAATCGACATCCTTCATTGGACCAAAAAGGTAAAATTCACTTGGAGTCTGGTTAAGATTTTACGGTGGTACACTGGATTGTCTTTGCAGCTGTATGAGAAAGGCCATTATTCTGAAGCCAAATTAGTTTTGAAATCTTCCTTGTCCTCATACATTTGATCTTGGGTGCAAAATCTCATAGTAACTCCAGCTAATTACTTTTTGACGCTCAGGAGTGTAACGAATCAGTAAAAATCCAATCTCTGCCACTTACTCTTTGGTTCGTAGTGGTGGACCTGCATCTCACCAGCGCCAATTAAGTGGATGATCACTTTCCTCTTCGAAACGCCTTACATATTGTTGTGTACATAGTTCCACGTAGCGCGTACACAACTTTCCCAATAGAGCGCGCCCCGCTAAGCACAACAGCGCAGGCGCAGCGCTCGTCCGTCTCCGCACTACGAGTTGGCGCTGTCATAGAGACGGACCAAATTCTGCTTCTGCCGATCAGCGTATTAATATGTAACGCAGCCAATCAGACTGCTGCTAACGTATAACCTATTCTCCTCACGGATCACACTCGCGCAGTGATACCTGAACGCGCGAGGTACAGACCTCTGATAAGTCACTCTGCATTAGCCTGCACCTGTCTGCATCAGTCTGCATTAGTCTGCATTAGTCTGTAGTCAAGTTTCAGTCTGCGCCTAATAATATTATCATATTCCTGTACATAGCCATGAAGATCAATTAATAGACACTTTGTCAAGTATCAGAGATATGTGAGAATAAGACTAACGTACCAAGACCAAAGGAACTTCAGATTGACAATTGTAAATAGCATCCAGAATCAAGTTAAGTAATTTTATGTTGTTATTATTTTAATAAATGTGTGTGAAAATTAATAAAGTTCTGTTTAAAGTTGGTCACCGTCAATCTGCTACTCTAAGCGTGCAAGTGGCATTTCTATCGTCTGACCTAACGGCAGAAGATAAACACGCCACGATAGGACCACGAGACATATTGCTGACAATCGCCTACTTCTCTAGAGCGACTAGTCTAATAATCTGATGGTGTGTGTACCGAAGGTCTTACAGTACGCACGCCACACATATAATTCTAATATCTCCAGACACACCTGTATGTTTTTGGCTGTCAGTTGACGTGATACCAAATGAGCACTTTCTTAACTGGCAGTCTTTAATGTAGAACGGTAGCTATTGATTAGCTCCCATTTCTAATGATGAGCACGGTAAATTCTCCCAACTGTCTCACTGTTTCTGTCCGTTGCTGAAAAGGATTGCTCTTCATCTCAGACGGCTATACGTCCACTTTTGAAGGGATTTATTTACTCGAAAATATTTCGTTCACTAAGACAGCTATGACATCTGCGATCTGCGAATAATTTCCACTGCCTTAGTCCCTTTACAGCGCAGCAAACGAATCACTCCCATCAGTTCTTCCTTCGCGCACACCGACAATGGTGAGTTCACAGTGAACACTCTGAAACCACTACGAAAGAGCGATCATTGATCAAACACATGTAACGCATAGCAATAATAGTTGGGTTGAGATACATTTTTATTATGACAGTCTTGTCAACCTATGGGACAGAACACGAATTGTCTTTGCTTACTGAGAAGTCCTTGTACGTACCGGAATGTGATGTAAGAGCTCAGTAAAGCAGGAATTAAACAATTGAGAGAGCCTTATTCTCTGTGATCTCGTCTTCATCTGACTTACTAACAGGAAACTGTTGCATCCTTAAGGAAGTTTATCAAACCAATGAAAGGTATTTGGCAACAAAATTAGCTCTCAGATGAGTGTGTGCATGAGGATGGGTAGGTGTGAAAGAGGGGGAGAAAACTGAAAGTTTACTGTAAGTTGCTAGTTTCCAGTTTCAATTACTTAGGAAACAGCGAATTACAGTTTATGGCCTATCAGTACTTTGTGTAATTTCCTGTCTGAGGTCCATTCTTGTAACCTCCTTCTGTATTTTTGGACGACAGTAACCATTCACGTATACTTAAGTGTCACCTAAAGAGAGGGCTTTGCTTGGGATGAAACGGCACTATGTATTCTCCATCATCTTCATCATCGTCATCACATCGGTGCCACAACGCCGGCCACCAGGCAGTTACTCCGCTACTCCACGTGCAGCCTCCGCAACCACTAGCGAAGATGAGTGGCCGTCTCCCGAGTGGGGCGTCGTTACAGCATATCAGAACATGCCGCTGATGCCAACACCCGTAACAGACAGGGTCTCCCTGCCTCAGCAGTGCGTGGTAACAGCCTAACGACACCCGGCTGAAGCCGCCACCCATTCCTAGAACCAAGCCAGGGTCTTCGAAGAGAGGCGTAGCTGCCTCACTACGCCATGTACGAAAACCAGTAATTTCCTTTGGTTTTTTTTTTCAGTATGTGCTCTTGGCCTTATGATCTGGCAGTAGCACTCACTCGTCCTTCCGCATGCCCAACAAACTACAGCACGATCCATATATCTGTGGCAGAGATTGGTGCGAGCTATGTCCACTTTCCGTCGACCCGGCGCCAGACTGGCGCAAAGTACATTTTCTGAGTGACTGTTTCACGTATTTCCCAATGGAACATGGCCACAAAAATCTCCTGCAACAAAACACCAGTATGCTTCACTTCCTGTGACACCACATTGGTAGAAAGCATCCTCTACCACGAAACATTGTGTCTAAAGTCACACAAAATTGGTACAATGCCCCTCTCCCATGCTCAATTAGTACAGAGCTACTTACCTTGGAACGTGGAGTGAAGCACCTTCTGCCAGGCGATAGCAGTATATAGCAACGTCTGCTATGTCAAAATTTATAAAAAGCACTCTGTGCCATGCAACATGGTATGAAGTACTGTCTGCCAGGAAACAATGGTACGATATACTCCCTGCCAAACAAAATGGGCGTGAGGCATTCTGTGCTGCACAACTTCGGCAGGATTCTCTCCTTTTCCACACAAAAGTGGTATGAAACACCCTTTGCCTTACAACACTAGGAAAAAAAACCTTTTGCCATGCAGCGGAGATAGAATGCACAATCTTCCAGACAACATACGTGTGAAACACTCACTGGAACACAACATCAGTGCAAAGCCCCATATGCTGTGAAACACTGACACAAAGCTCTCTCTGCCACGCAGGATTATTGTACAATATTCGCCAGCGGAAAACGCAGTGGAAAGTACCCTCTTCCACCCACAATCAATGTGAAACTCCGTCTGCAAAGCAACATCAGTACGAAGCACTCACAGTCACCTTTTGAAACATAACATTTGTAAGATACACCATCTGCCAGCAACATTGACACTAAGTACCGTCTGCAATGTAACAATGTTGCAAAACTCCCTTTACCATGGAACATTTTTATGAAACACACGCTGCGATGCCAAATCGATAGGGAGCACATACTGCCACGCAACATTTATATAAAGCGTCCTGTGATATACAATGATGGTGCATTAAACCCTCTGCCACGTGATATACAATCTCTGTTACGCAGCATTATTACGAATTACCATCCGTTACCCAGTGCTGATACGAAACAGTCTCTGCCACACAACATTACTATGATTAACCCTACGACACGTAACATGGATAGGATGCAACTATTGCCACAAAACATTAGTATGATGCGTCCTCTGCCATGCAACATTGGCGAAATACACCTTCTGCCTCATGAGATCAGTACAAAATACTCTTTGCCACTTAACATTGTTATGAACTACCCTCCACCACACAACACTGATGTGAGACGACCTCTGCACACAAACCTCTATGAAAAAAGCTAAGCCACGCAAAATTACTGTGACGTACTCTTCGTCAAGCAAAAATTGTAAACAACATCCTTTGCGCCACAACATTTGTATGGAACACACTCTACCACAAACAGTCTGATCATAGCACCATCTGCCGTGCAACATCAATGCGAAGCACTCTCTGTTGTGCAACATAGCATGAGGCACTGTTAGCCACGCAACTTTGATACGGAGCACTCTCTGTCGTGTAACAATGGTAATGACCACCCTTCACCACGCGACATTGGAACGAGGAGCTCACTGCAACATAAAGTTGCTGTGAGGCACCCAGTGTCATGCTGTGTCGACAAGAAGGATCCTCTGCCACGTGTCATTGGTAAGAAGCACCCTCTGCCATGTAGTATTGGTAAGAAATACCCTCCCCTACACCGCATCAGCACAAACACGCTGTGCCTCTGAAATATGGTACGAAGCACACTCTGCAACATATCGTTAGTGCGAAGCAACCTCTCTCATACATCCTTATGAAACACCCTCTGCTGGGCAAAATCGTTAAGAAGCACCGTCTGCCACGCAACATTGGCATGAATCAATGTAACCTCAGTGCGAAGTACCCTTTGTCACTCAGCTATGGAAGGACACACCATGTTCCACCCAACGTAAGTATGAAATGGCGCTCTGTCGCGTGACATCGGTAGGAAGCTCCTTCTGGCTTGTGTCATTGACAAGAAGCGCCTTCTGCCACACAAAATCAATATAAAATCTCCTGTGCCACTTAACACTGTTACGAAACACACTTCACACTGCAACATTAGTCAGAAGCAACCTCTGTCACACAACCTCAGTACAAAACACCCTCTGCCATGTAAAATTAGTAAGAATCACAGTCCACGAGGCAATGTTGACATGAAGCACTCTCTGCAACGTAAAATCGGTGGTAAGTACTCTCTGCCAAGCAACATTTTTATGGAACATCCTCCCCACATATTGCAGGGGTGCTCTACGGACACGGGTTATGAAGCTGGACTGCAACGCGAGTCCTCTTAAGTTACAGCGATTAGAGGGACTGTCTCAATTATATGTAAGTGGAATTGTTTCCACTTTTGGAGAGGGTTCATCTTTATTCATCATATTTCAACCAATCTGCCCCAAATATTAGTAAGGTAGACACAAACCTTCCTTCTAAACAAGTCTACCGATCTGTGATAACATTATGAAAACCTCTACAAAATAGTTCCTGAGAGTAGCTCGTACTTACAGACCCGCGACAGGTAACTTCAGATTCTACATGCACAAATAGACAGAGAACAGGTTAAAAAGAGAGACAGAGGGTGGTTCCATACATTTTATGCTTAGTCCAGGAATTGCTTTTGCCTAGGAGCTATCGGGACTAGAAGTACAGAGAAAGAAAAATATGGGACACATCAGCTACAAAAAGAAAATCCAAGAAAAGTTTGTATATTCAATTACTAAATCTGAGATTAGATGGATTAGATGCAATGGAGGATGACTCGAATGCTAACGAGCTATAAGGTGAAAGGTGGCTACACTGAGTCACAGTGCCAGCGATTGCGCCAAAGATTATTATTCCGCCGCCTCCACTGGGCGCAGTAGTAGTTCAGTGGATGTCAAGAGCAGTCGTTGTTCTGTTGGGGGAGAGAGTAGACGATCTGATCGTTGAATGAAATGTTGTAATATTCGGTTGGTGTAATGTATAGATGGAACAAGATGCAATTGTCAGAATATATTTGAGAAAGGGGATGGGCTTTTGATTTATGATGCTGGTGTAATGGAATATTTTCGTCAATATATAATGAGGTAAAAAGGTACTACAGTTTTCTTTAATAACAATCCCTCTTGTTCACAGGTACAGTCAACAAAGCATCGGGCTCGTGTCCATTTATTAGACTTGTGACTCTGGTTTCTATGTGCAATTATAGTATTTCGGTTTTTCAATTAGTTCATTGTAAATGGTGTTTAAAATATTTTGTCGTATTGAGAAAGAACTGAGCCAGATACATCTACGTTGAGCCACAGTACCATACGCAGAACAGTTACACTTGTGCTTTGTTGTTTCGTAGCATTTACAGTTGCAGGGGACATAATTAATCAACTTTGTTAATGGAAATTCCTTGTCATTCTTGATCTTTGTTTTATGCAGTCAGATTGTGTGCTAATAGTAGTCAGGGCCATCCGGTTACGAGACTTCGTAACCGGTCACACAGCTAGTAAAATTATTGCATTTATTCATTAATATTTGTGTTTTCTTTTCAATTAACCACCTAGGCACGTGGCGACCGCTGCTTCGGATCGCCCCTTGGAATTCTTTTGATAGTAAAAATAGTAGACAGTAGTATTGTTGTAGTAATTCGTAGTTTGGTAATTGTAGTCTATATTGCATGTGTAGGTTTTGTAATTGAACAGTTGTAGTTGTCTTGTCACTCTTCTAATGGTATTTTTGTAGAATTTAATTGTTTATGTGTCGTATACGGGTTTAACAATTTTGTGCCATTGCGAAGGATTTAATGGTTCGTTAATCGTGTTTGTTGGGAAGCATTTCGTGTAAATGGTATTGTTGGTGATAAAGTGTTATATTGTGTGTAATTTTCGTATACTGACGAGTTTTGTATGTTTTGTAAATGATTACGCGATCGATGAAAAAGGCAAGAATGATGGATAGTCACAATAACGAAATTGTTAATAAGGCGAATTCGCCAACACAGGAGAACAGTATGGCGAATAATGAAGTAGAAAACAATTTAATACCCGGGAAAATAGATCGGAACCAGTTCAAATTTTCTCACAATCGGAAAATTTTCAGAATACGAGATTAAAGTCAGAAGAATCTGGAATAGTATCGAACACAGATAGCTTTACTGCCATGATGAAGGAAGTTAGTTTTACGGGAAATGTTAGGGGCGATAAGAATTTCGAACCAATTAATATGGAGCAGTTGATGAGTGCAATATTAAATTTGGGATCACAAATAGGAACAATTAAAACTGGTATGCGAACAATGGAAACACAGTTAGGATCTGAATTTATAACAGAGATGGGAACAATGGCAACACAGTTAGACTCACGAATAGGGACATGTTTGGAAAAAATGAAAGATGAATTAAAGAAAGAAATTAGAGAAGAAGTACAACCGATTTTGAATGCTCACAATAATAGATTAACTTCAACAGAAAATAGACAATAGGAACAGGATAGAGAACAGGAAAAAAGAGATCGCGCGATAGTACAAAAATTTTCAGAGTTAAATTTAAAACGTGCACACGATAAGGAAGACATATTTAAAAGAATCGAGGAATCCGTATCAAATAACAGAATATATAACCTAACACAACAATGTGAAAAGTTAACTACTAAATGTGTCAATACTGAAACGCAAGTCGCGACACTTACGGAAGACTTAAATAAACAGATAGAACAAATAGGTGGCTTAACGGAAACAGTTGAGGAGATTCCAAACAAATTGTCAAGTCTTACTTTGTATGGGGACAGAGATTCAGATGATACAGCTCCATTGCCATTTGCCGAAACAGGAGAGTACCAGAATATAAACATGTTGAAAATGAGGGAAAATCTAATGAACGCGTTAAAAGGGATTTTGAGGCTTTAAGAAAGCAAATTAAACAAATTGAAAGCGAAATAGTAGAAAAAGACAGTAGAAGAAATTTAGAGTCACCGATAGCGAGGGATTTTGAAGAAAATAATTTATTTCATTTACGAGATGCAGCAAGAGAGCTCCAGGCGCGCGACCTTGACAATAATCGACATTCAGACTTGGACAGACGCGGTAGGTCTTTGTAGCGACGAGGCGAAAACTTTGACTATAAACACTTTTTTACTGTTCGGAAATTTAAGATCTGTCGCAATTCTAATAATTACATACATTCATGTTCATGGTTAGATCAATTTGTGTACGCACTTCCGCCAAATTGGCCACTAAGTCACAAACTGGAATTTATGGATATTTAGAAAACGAATCGGCAACGCGCGTGCGCGCACTTACCAGAGATTGTTATAA
This sequence comes from Schistocerca americana, assembly GCF_021461395.2. Classification (NCBI taxonomy): domain Eukaryota; kingdom Metazoa; phylum Arthropoda; class Insecta; order Orthoptera; family Acrididae; genus Schistocerca; species Schistocerca americana. The sequence continues at coordinate 203,501,875 of NC_060125.1, read as the reverse complement.
TTTAAATGATTTTTATCATGCATTTCTATCGGCATATTGGTCCGAAGACACGCAAGACAGAGTCAAACATAGTCTTATTATGCAGCGCAATTTTAAACAGTCTTAGTTCCGCACGCCGGCAGAATACTTTTAAGACATGATTCTAAAGAATCAATTCCTTTCCAACCCTTATAACCCGACTGAATTAATTCGTATTTGTTTAACTAAGCTGCCACAATCGATAAGACACATTGCTTTAGCCGGAAGAGGTAATGACGACATTGGATCTTTTAAGACCTTGCTACAAGAACTTGAGTGCGAAAACGACGGTGGAAATTCTTGTAATTTTTTTCAGTAACGGTAATCACAACAGATTTTCAGAGAAAAGGGATAATGATCGGAACGGACGTTATAAGGTAATTTTGGAAACGACAGACGAAACAGACAGGACAATAGATACCAGCCTTATGACAATAACAGACGTTCTAACAGAAATTACACAGACAATTATAATAACAGAAATTCTTACCGGAATGGTCAACCATACTGAAACAGTAGTAGGTATCATATAGACAGAAATTATTCATACAATAATAGAAACTCTTACTACAGAAATAACCAGGGTAGTAGACCTAACAATAATTTCAGAAGTGACAGTCGAAATTGCACAAGAAGTAGTCATGCAGGTAGCAATGAAAATAGAAATTTTAGTAACAGACACAAACAAGAATTGGCATCCTCCACGTGACAGAAATTCAGAGAGACAAGTGCAAATCATAGACGTTGATCCTCGAAGTAACGCCAATAATCAAAGACGTGACGCAAACAATTGACAATGACTTGTACCTTTGGCTTGTGGCAACAATACAGACGGTGCAGAAAGTAATGATACTACGACTTTACATTACGTACGCTTGGAAGATGTGACAGATATTTTGCTGGACGAAAAGGAAAATAATGTAGACGCATTTTTACATTCTGTTATTGAAGTAAATGTGAGTAAGTATAAGTTCACTGCGGTTTTAGATTCTGGGAGCCCACTGAATCTTATCAGTGAATCAGTTTTTCGTACATGTGTAAGAACTAATGGTTGTCCTGTGTTACCTGTTTCTAAAACCACAACTCGAGGAGCTATTTCTGAAAGAAATGTGGAAGTTAAACAACAGACCAAATGAAATTTTTATTTGTCAAGTATATGAATTCTCTGCTAATCTTATTATTGTTCCATTACTCAGTACACATATTAGGTATGGAGTTTCTTAACACATATAAACCAATTTTAAACTTTAAGGAAGGAAGCGTGAACTTGACTGTTGCCGGAATGCCGAGATGTTGGAAATTTTTCGACTGTATAATGAAATCATAATCAGACACATATTGTTTAAGGTTTCTTACTTCTGATTTTTCCACTGAGTATTATGACGACAATGTGTTCATTCATGACAACGACAGTAGATACAGAGACGCGATGGATGACATGATTAATAGTGAAGAATTAATTAATGAAAAGGTTAACAAAGCTGAAGTGACATTGACGTTGCAACAGAAGAATTACACAAAATTTTGACTTCACATGCTACAGTATTTAGTCATCAAACAGGAACTATACATGGCTTATAATATTTATTTAAAGTAAATGAACACACACCATTTCTGAGAAAAACTTACGCTATTCTTTGGCTTATGGAGACAAGGTTAAGAATGAACTTCAATCCATGTTAGATCAAGGCATTATTGAGCCAGCAGTCAGTCCTTACACAAGCCCATTACATATCGTTCTTAAAAAGGATGAGTCAATCGTTTGGTTCTGGATTCCAGACAGATAAATAATATCATCATTTCTGAAACTAACCGTCCACAAAATTTAGATGAACTTCTTCAACATTTCCAAGGAATTAAAGTTTTATCCACCATTGATCTCCACGCAAGGTTTTGGCAAATTGAACTCCACCCCGATTAAAGAAAATACACTGCTTTTTTAGCTTTTGGTAACTGTTATCAATTTCTGAAATTACCGTTTGGACATACTGTATCTTCAGAAGCATTCATTCGTGGTTTAAATGAAATTTTACCTGTTTATCTTCGTAACAATATTACTTCATATGGTGACGATACTCTATTTGCTAAACGAACTTGGGATTCATTATTACGTATTTTTGCAAGGGTTAGTATAACAGTGAACTTGGAAAAATCTGAATTTGGTCTTTCGCAGGTGAAATTTCTTGGTCATATTATTTCTACAGAAGCCATTCTTCCTGATCCAGAGAAACTACACGCTATTCGTAATTATGCTTTTCCTACTACTAAACATGATGTTCGTAGTTTCCATGGCGTCTGTAATTTTCTTAGACACTTTGTTAGATTGGACAATGTGGCCACACCTCGTTTATGTAAACTTTCTGGAAAGACTTATAATTGGTGTTGGGGTGAGGAAGCTCAATTAGAATTTGAAAAACTTTGTGATGCTTTAGTTGCTGCTCCACTTCTTTCACACCCGGATTTATCTAAAGAATTTTGTTTGACTATGGACTAATCATACAATGGCCTAGGTCCACACTTATTTCAAGAGATAGAAGAAAACAGCGTTGTAGTACAGAACACTATTGCATTTGGAAGTCATGTTCTCTCTAAATCAGAAAACAATTATTAGATCACAGAACTTGAAGCGTTGGCCGTTGTTGGGACTTTCACAAAATTTCGCATTTTTTTGTATGGTAGACATAATAAGGTTTACACCGATCATCAGGCTCTGGAATTTCTTATGTCAACAAAATTAACACATGAAAAATTATCACGATGGGCACTGTACCTACAGGAATTTCATTTTAGTATTGTTTACATCCAGGGTTCCTCTGATGTTATTGCTGATGCTTTATCACGTGCAGCTATGGGTTTGAAACAAAATGCTGAGGAATCCTGCAAAAAAAAAATCATTATTATTTGATGTATATTCAAGGTGTTGCGTTTGAAAATTTCATTTCGTCTTCGCTCCAGGACATCGATAAGGAGCGAAACTAAGATCCAAGCTGCAAGGACGTTAAGGAGAAGTGGAGGAGAAGCGAAAGCTTAGTGAATAGACAGTATTATCTAGTTCGTAATGATATTCTTTTTAAACGAAAATCGGTTGACAACTCTGGTTTGTTGGCATTCCTGATGAGTGGGATAATAAATTGATTTGGAATACACATTTCAGCTACGCACACTTTGGCTCCAGAAAATGGTTTCTTAAGTTACGAGAAAATTGATACTTCAGTAATATGGAAAAACGTATTCGATTTGTTCTTGCTAAATGAAAACTATGTGAAAAGGCTAAGCCGCCAACTATTTCTCACAGAGCACCGTTGTTTCCTAACATTCCATCGAGATTAAAGGAAATGCATGTAGTCGATTTGTTCGGTCCAGTGGTTCGTTCTACTAATGGTTTTGCGTACATTATGGTAGTTGTGCAACTGATATCAAAATATTAGTGTTTTACACCTTTACGTAAAGCAACAGCTCGTTCAGTATCTAATGCTTTCAACAAACATTTTCTTGAAGAAGTGGGTCATGTTGATAAAGTTATATCAGATAATGGATCAGTGTTTCGCTCTAAAATTTGGCTTTGTACTCTACGGCGTCGTAAGATTAAACCTATTTTCATTTCACGTTTTCACCCTCAATCTAACGCTTCAGAGAGATGGCTGAAGGAAATTAACAAAGTGTGTCGTCTTTATTGTCATCATAATCACAGAATGTGGTATCAGTATCTTCATATTTTTCAAAACATTCTGAACGATCTCCCTATTGATTCAACTTCTTTACCGGCTATCTTGATATTAAAAAATAAGCAAAGACAAACCGTATTTCTGAAATCGTTCCTTTTCCATCTACAGGGAAACTGCGGCATTCTGAAGTTGTCAACCTGGCTCTACAAAATATTGCATCTGCGGCTGCTAGGAAAGAGAAATCATCTAAACGCCCTGGTCGTTTAAAAACTTTGTCAGTTGGTCAAAAGTTGTTAATTAACTCTCATCGTTTATCTCACAAAGGAAAAGGCTTGTGCCGCAAACATTTTCTGCTTTATAACGGTCCATATAGAGTTCGCAAATTTATGCATGATAACACTGTTGAAGTAGAAACTCTTAAATCACGGCACTCTAAGGGAATACATCATATATCGAACGTTAAAATTTTTGTGGAATGACGTACTTTTGATAAAATCAACAGTTACACGTAAACACGCAGAGATCATAGGGATACCATGCCGTGTTAAAGCGGCAGCACATACACAAAGTGACAATCAGTCCGCGCGCCGCTCAAGGGAAAACCATTGACCGCAAACAGTTACTTTCTCCCTGACGCCTACCTACAGCTGATCGAGCGCCCAGTGCAAATGCAGTGACAGCAGTAAACAAATACACAAACTAATATCTCCGGTTAAAGTCAGTATAAAGCTATAGTGACCTGATAAATTATCATGTTATTAATATTCAGTTTTTCCATGATACAGTTGTATAAAGTCTTTAAGAACTATAGGTAAATTCTCTGCGTGTCCAACATTAAGAAGACTTGGTATCGAGAAAATTTCAGGAAGAATGTAATTTCGAGGAAGAAAGTAATAAACTAAAAAGGTAACTATTAATTGATTTTATTTTTCAGGTAACATATTTCTGCTTAGGTATGTACTTTATACGTAATTTGCTGCTCGCGATTACGTGATTTATACTTTGTGTTAAATTTTATGCTCTACGAATTTACTTGTGAAGCGACATGTGCATACATTTGCTGATTTTGACAATGTTTAATTAATGAATAGGGTTGTTACTTGTGTATATGATGCTTCGCTTGGCTGCTATGCCTATTCACTGATGTCATATTTTTCATTATGTGCCAACTGTCCCTATTTATTCAAATTATATTTGCCACTTGATTAGTTGTTCTGATATGGCTATGTAAGTTATACTTTGTGATTTAGCTGCTTGCGCCTTCATGTTCACTTATTAAGATTACATATGAGCATTTATTTGCTTACGCTGATATGATGCTAATGACTTATTTATTATGTAAGATATATACTTGCTGCTTTGCGTATGGATTGCATATTTACACATTCTGTTTTGTTGTCATAACTACTCTTTAATTTAGTATATAGAAATGCTTATATGCTGTGTACGAACATAGAGTTTTGGTTACATTATGGTATTAATTATAGATTGTTCGCTTGGCAGAGCCTCGTTGTAGGGATTGTGCTGCATCCACTTGTTGACATTCTGCCCTCTATTGGTATATTTACTCGCTATTGCATGTTTCGCTTACGCTCAGTGCTTTACATTTTAAGATAAGAAAATGAACTGCTATAATTCTACGAACTACATGGGTACTGAAACTTCATTGAAGTCACAAGAACTGGAGGTTTTATGTAAGATGTATAAATTCATTATTATGGAAAGGAAGCTGACGACATGAAATACCAACACTAGCTTTTGACTATTGACGTTTATTACACTGCATTCTTCGCGAACAATTGAAATAACAAGTGACACTTGACACAAAGAAATACTCCACATGTTTGCTTCTGTTTTGTCGTGATTCTTGAAGTGGTATACACACAGTGAAATATTACGATTTATTCATTCAAATTCTTATGTGATCATTAACACTGTATACTCACACCTATTTACTAAAAGTTATTCAAATTGAAGGCTGTTAGGGGTATGCATTTATTTTATTTTATGATAGACAAGGTAACCAAAATATATTTTATAATTCATAATGAGCAAAAGATTTGGCTCAGGTGGATTACACAGCCGTTATGTGTGGACATCGTGTCTTCGGATTCTATGGAATAATGAATTGAAGTTTGCACTAGGATTTTATCTGTACTTGATCGAGGAGACTGACTAGAGGAAAGAGTTGTTATGGAAGTGAAATGATATTGGTGATGAGGTTTATATGTATCGACGTATTGAAGAGGTATTATTGAAGTATTGAGATTGTGTGTTGCTGATGATTATTGGAGATTTGGTGGATAAGAGGTAAGATGAGTGAGGAGCATATATTTTCTTCTTTTTTTTGTTGTTGGTTGATACCAAACAAGAAGGATGAAGATGGCAGACTCGAACACTGCAGTGGAAGGAAGTTTGTCTACACTTACACACATTCTTAAATCAATAAGCAGTATATATATATATATATATACATTTTTTTTTTGGGAAAGAAGTATTTGGGTATGTTGGCAAACTGACAGCTGTGCAGCAACCATATTTTTTGATGTGGCTTGGCAAACATTGGTCTTGACATGATGACTAAGAGTAACTACTGTTAACTATTATACACTGTTGTCACTACTAATTGATACACATGATACACATCAAATTTTGACAGAATTGCATTTACACAGTTAACACTATTCAATTACACAATAGTACTTAGTATGTGGATGAAAATGAGTGAGTGTGTTTTGTGTGTTTTCCTTTCCTAATCCAAAATAATTGGTACCGACCTACCTCCGAAATATTATTGCTCTTATTTGTTGTGGCTTGCACTGACACCCATAAATATTATAGGTTTACTGATATTTGTGTATTTGTAGTAGTTAATATGATAATTATCTGAAATCATTTTTACGTTTATTATAATTTGTATGTTTAGTGTAAGAGCATTAATAATAATTATGTAAAAGCAATTGTGTGTGCATTCAAACTGTTGTTCGTGCTTACACCTATTATCATTGCTGGGTGTCACTTGGAAATGCTCAATTTTCTGACGAAATGTGATGGACTGTTTACTTTCTGCTGATGAAATGTGATGGACTGTTTAATTAATGATGTTGAATATTATGGACTATTACCTGCACTTGATCAACATTGCTGGGGGCCACTGTTGGAACTGGAACCACTGTTGTGATGTACTCATTCCTACCTGCACCTGCTCGCCATGGCTGGGTGCCACTGTTGGAACTGCTACTGCTGAGAAGATGTAACTTTTTGCTGTCTGCATCTGTTTAACATTGCTGGGTGCCACAGTTGGAACTGCTCAACCACTGATGAGATGTCACTTGTTGCTGCCTGCACCTGTTCGCCATTGCTGGGTGCCACTGTTGGAACTGCAACTATTGATGTCTTGTCACTCAATCCTGCCTGCACTTGCTCGCCATTGCTGGGTGCCGCTGTTGGGGCTGTTCAAATACTGCTGATGAAATGTTATGGGACTGCTATTTGCACCTGTTGACCATTGGTGGGTGCAACTGTTGTAACTGTGAACTACTCTGAGGAGTACTACTTGTTTAATGAAGCACTGAAAAGATTTTATGTGAATATTTGCGTAAACTGATTTATTGTGTATTTACTGTATATGAAATGTTATGAGACTCATATCTGAACCTATTCGTCATTGCTGGTGCCATTGATTCAACTGTTTAAGTACTCTGAGAGGAGATACTTGCGTAAACTGCTATGTAAAATCATATGTATGTAAGCATTTGTATTCCTTACTGTATTTTTATATATTAGGTTATTGAAGGGTCAGTGCAGAGCCAAAATTTATTTAGTTATGTAATATTTACTTATTATTATCGTCTTTTTTTCTGTGTTTTTGGACGAATTAGGTGGTACTTTCACCACCAATGCTGGCAAAATTACCACCAAATTCTAGCCCGTGGAGGAGAGGGATATGAAAGGTGGATACACTGAGTCACACCGCCAGAGTTTGCGCCAAAGATTATTATTCTGCCGCATCCAGTGGGCGCAGTAGTAGTTCAGATGATGTCGAGAGCAGTCGTTGTTCTGTTGGGCGAGAGGGTAGACGATCTGAGTCTTGACTGAAATGTTGTAGTGTTCGGTTGGTGTAATGTATAGGTGAAAGAAGATGCAATTGTCAGAATATACTTGAGAAAGGAGATGGACTTTTGATATATGATGCTGGTGTAATGGAATATTTTCGTCAATATATAATGAGGTAACAAGGTATTACAGTTTTCTCTAATAACAATCCCTCTTGCTCACAGGTACAGTCAACAAAGCATCTGGCTCGTGTTCATTTATTAGACTTGTAACTCTGGTTTCTTCGTGCAATTATAGTATTTCTGGTTTTCCAATTAGTTCATTGTTAGTGGTGTTTATAATATTTTGTCGCATTGAGAAAGAACTGATCCATATACATGTACGTCGAGTCACACCACCACACACAGAACAGTTACACTAGTGCTTTGTTGTTTCGTAGCTTTTATAGTTGCAGGGAACTTAATTAATCATTTGTGTTAATGGAAATTCCTTCTCATTTTTGATTTTTGTTATGCAGTCAGTTTGCGTGCTAATACTAGTCAGGGCCAACCGGTTACGAGACTTCGTGACCGGTCACACAGCTAATAAAATTATTGCATTTATTCATTAATATTAGTGATTTCTTTTTAATTAAGCCCCCTTGCAAGGGTTTCCTGAAACAGTCAATTACGAAAGCAGCAGAGGAGGTTTTAGGAAGGGAAAGGGAGAGAAAAGTACTGAATGTTTGACCATGGAGCTATTGGGGGCCATTGAGGAAATGATGAAACTGTATCACATATGGATAAGATCTGGGAATGAAGAGGTGCAAGGTATATAAAACGAGAAGTAAAAAATTACCAAGAAAGGTCAAGGGAGAGGAATTGGAAATAATATACTGGGAAACAGAACATTCGCTTGAATACAGGAGATCGGCAGGTGCACGGAGAATAATACGGAAGACAAGACTACGTAACACAAAACCTATATCAGATAAAGAAGGAAAAGAGGCGCTGAAAAAGGCAAGGAATGGAAAGACAAGTGGGCCTGCGGGAGCTGTGATGAAAATGAGTAAACATGGCCCCCCTCAAGTCGTGAGACGTATTTGTAAATTGTTCAGTTAGATTGTTGAGTGTGAGCAAATACCAAGAGAGTGATGTGTATGATACATGTATGCTATCTACAAAAAAGGAAACAAGAAGCACCGAAATAATTATAGGAGGATTTGTGCTATGGTCTGTATCAGCAGACGTTTTAGCGCTATACCGTAAAACAAGTTAGAGAATGAGACTCAGGAAAATATGCGAGAGAAACAGGTAGTATAACACTTGGATGGTCTTGTATGGATCATATTTTTAGCCTTAGGCAAAGAAATAAGAAGGCGTATTCTAAAGGTATCCGTGGATCTAGGGAAAGCGTTTGATTCAGCACCCATGAGTGTACTATGTGCAGCAATGGAGTGTACAGGTTTAGAATCAAAACAAATATCCCTAATTCGGAGAATATGCCACCAACCTTGCGCAGCAGTTAAGTCAGGGAGAAGGTTGAGAGGGCATTTCAAACTTCGAAAATACGTAGACATATCTGCAGTATGTCACCAATCCTGTTCAAAAAATATATGTACTATATTTTCGAATCAGTCTCGTGGAGGTATGGGAATTTCTTTGCAGCATGCTACTATCTACTCATAATTACCTGCTGATGATTGAGTACTGATGGCTTAAAATAGAGAGGATGTCGAATTTATGAGGAAGAAATTAACGGAAGGATTTGAACGTGGTAGGCATAGAAAACAAAATGATGAAAAGGAATATATAATAGTGGGAGGAGATGGAAGTGATATAGTACCGCCACAAGGAACTATTACGGGTATAAAACAGTTCAAATACTTAGGGTGTGTGCAGCACATATGGAACATAGCATCCACGTGGCAAGAGAAGCAATTAATATGCCAAGCGGAGTTCAGTGGAGTCACGCAATGTCAAAAGAAACAAAGAAGAGGAGTCTGCATACATTGTTGGAAACTGTGCTAACGTACAGTGCCGAAGGATGGACCCTGGGTGAGCGCCAGGGAAGCAGAGTACAGTCAGTAGATACGGATGGAATTGCGAGGGCAGTCGAGATACCCAAAATCGAGCGGAGAAAAATGGAGAAATTAGGGACATAAAGGGCATGGAACAACCGGTCATACAAAGAACTGAGAATAAATTCTTCAGTGGTATGCCCACGTACGGCGATGTAAAGATGATGGCCAAAGAAATCCAGAAAGGAGGAAGCGTGGACGGCCGAGATTAAAACGGAGAGCGGGAGTAATTGCAATTATAGGAAGAGGGGTGTGACAGAGGAAGACTGGCATGATTATGAAAGCTGGCGAACGGAACTACAGGGCAACTGCTAAAGACTGGGGAAGCTCTTAAAAGTAAGTACGGACAGAGAGAAGGCAGATTAAGAAAACTGAAAAAGAACAAGATGTTATTTGGAAAAATTAAACTGTTCTGGCAGCCCATCTGTATAATCCACTAAAAACAAAGGTCACAAGTAATAAACATGCTTTCTATATTCATCTTTGGTATGTGCAGACGTTACTGCTGTTTTCGAACTGCGATAAATTACTAGCAACTCTTTCGTGTGTTTAGTGGGTTGAGAAACATAAAGCCTAACGCACTACAAGAGAATTGTGCAACATAATATCCTGTGCTATCGCTTTTTCCCAGACAAGAAAGTATTTCCGGATAAACTTACCACATTGTGGGATGACACATTAGGGTGTGGAAACTGATAAATTTGAAATATATTGATCTGTTTGATTGTGAATCTAGGCTCCAACAATTGTAGTACTCAGATGTCAGGAAAGCAGTTCCGTCACCAATGACCTTAATGTTGATGGGACATTTAACCCTAGGCTTCCTTCCTTCCTACGAAAGCTGTTAAAACTGACGTCACCATGTACAAAAATTCTTGTGAAATTCTGGCTGAGAGACTGAACTCAGTTTAAGTTTACGAATTTCAGCGAATCTATCGGGGCCGTTCTGCTCTGTAGAACGTAAAATATGTCACGAGTATCGATTAATGTGGTGCCACGCGCGATATGTTAAATTACAAGCAGGGACAGGTGTCAGACACACAGCTGTTCCCTGTTCCCGATAAATAAGCGTGAGCTTGTTGTACTGAAAAACGTGAGAGCAGTCTTTACGACGACACCTATAGTATGTCGACTGGTTCTGGCTGGTTTCATACTTCATCTTAGCTTAAATATGTGCTAAGCATTTGAATGTAGGGAAGCACATGAAACATTGAAGACCATTTATACTTGGTTATTTTCGTCATCCTTTTCATTTTCTTATTAACATATAATGCCACGCTAAGTGCTGGTAGCTAGCAAGGTATGGTATCCAGTCTGGAGAATGCACATTATCGGAAACTACGCCGAAAACCACTATAATACTGGTAGTCAGCAGTGACGTTGTAATATTTTGTCATGTATGATACAAAGGGAAAGTCTTTTCGTATGCTGTCCCTTCAGTTGTAATGCGACCACCTTTTAAATTTCTCGTTCCTCATGTTCATCCTGCCGTAACAGGTCAGATGATTTACACGAATTGTCAAACATACATTATATTCCTTAATTTTGTACTCGGAAATCATTTACATCGCCCTCCTCGTCAGTTAAAGTAAGCGATGGAAGTTGCGTTAATCACCTCCCTGTGAATCCAGTAAGTTGTGTTCTGCGTGTCGCTGTCGTATCTTATTCTTCTCTGCCCTGTTTCGTTTCTCTATAGGTTTTCATTGTTATACGGGTTGATGCAGAGTTATTAGTAGTTCATGGTCGCCTCTTTTTCTCCATGCTGCATTCCGCCTGGGACGAAATTAGTTTACCTCATCTGTCTGCGCCTAGAGTAAATAAGTTGAAGTGTGAACCCGTTGTCTACATCTACATCTACATTAATACTCTGCAAACCACATTCAAGTGCCTGGCAGAGGGTTCATCGAACCACCTTCACAATTCTCTGTTATTCCAATCTCGTACAGCACGCGGAAAGAATGAACACCTATATCTCGTCGTACGAGCTCTTATTTCCCTTCTTTTATCGAGGTGATCGTTCCTCCCTGTGTAGGTCGGTGTCAACAAAATATTTTCGCATTCGGAGGAGAATGTTGGTGATTGGAATGTCGTGAGATGATTCTGCCGCAACGAAAAATGTCTTTCTTTTAATGATTTCCAGCCCAAATCCTGCATCATTTCTGTGACACTCTTTTCCATATTTCGCGATAATACAAAACGTAAAGCCTTACTGTGAACTTTTTAGATGTACTACGTCAGTTCTACCTAGTAAGGATCCCACCCCGTTCAGCAGTATTCCAAAAGATGACGGAGAGGCGTAATGTAGGCTGTCTCCTTAGTATGTCTGTTTCATTTTCTGAGTGGCTTGCCAAGAAAACGCAGTCTTTGGTTAGTCTTCCCGACAACATATTCCATGTGTTCATTCCAATTTAAGTTTGTAGTTTTTGTAATACCTAGGTATATAGTTGAATTTACGTCTTTTAGATTAGACTGATTTATCGTGTAAACGAAGTTTAACGAGTTCCTTCTAGTACTCATGTGGATGATCTCACACTTTTCGTTATTTAGGGTCAACTGCCACTTTTCGCACCATTCAGATATCTTTTCTAAATCGTTTTTCAATTTGTTTTGATCACCTGATGCCTTTATTAGTAGATAAACGACAGCGTCATCTGCTAACAACGGAAGACGGCTGCTCATACTGTCTCCAAAATCGTTTATATATATAAGGAACAGCAAAGGGCCAACTACGTTGGCGACCGCCAGAAATCACTACTGTTTTAGTCGATGACTTTCCGTCAATTACTACGAATTGCGATCTCTCTAACAGGAAATCACAAATCTAGTCACTAACTGTGACGATATTCCATAAGCACGCAATTTCACTAGGAGCCACTTGTGTGCTACAGTATCAAAAGCGTAATCGTACACTCCTGGAAATGGAAAAAAGAACACATTGACACCGGTGTGTCAGACCCACCATACTAGCTCCGGACACTGCGAGAGGGCTGTACAAGCAATGATCACACGCACGGCACAGCGGACACACCAGGAACCGCGGTGTTGGCCGTCGAATGGCGCTAGCTGCGCAGCATTTGTGCACCGCCGCCGTCAGTGTCAGCCAGTTTGCCGTGGCATACGGAGCTCCATCGCACTCTTTAACACTGGTAGCATGCCGCGACAGCGTGGACGTGAACCGTATGTGCAGTTGACGGACTTTGGGCGAGGGCGTATAGTGGGCATGCGGGAGGCCGGGTGGACGTGCTGCCGAATTGCTCAACACGTGGGGCGTGAGGTCTCCACAGTACATCGATGTTGTCGCCAGTGGTCGGCGGAAGGTGCACGTGCCCGTCGACCTGGGACCGGACCGCAGCGACGCACGGATGCACGCCAAGACCGTAGGATCCTACGCAGTGCCGTAGGGGACCGCACCGCCACTTCCCAGCAAATTAGGGACACTGTTGCTCCTGGGGTATCGGCGAGGACCATTCGCAACCGTCTCCATGAAGCTGGGCTACGGTCCCGCACACCGTTAGGCCGTCTTCCGCTCACGCCCCAACATCGTCCAGCCCGCCTCCAGTGGTGTCGCGACAGGCGTGAATGGAGGGACGAATGGAGACGTGTCGTCTTCAGCGATGAGAGTCGCTTCTGCCTTGGTGCCAATGATGGTCGTATGCGTGTTTGGCGCCGTGCAGGTGAGCGCCACAATCAGCACTGCATACGACCGAGGCACACAGGGCCAACACCCGGCATCATGGTGTGAGGAGGGATCTCCTACACTGGCCGTACACCACTGGTGATCGTCGAGGGGACACTGAATAGTGCACGGTACATCCAAACCGCCATCGAACCCATCGTTCTACCATTCCTAGACCGGCAAGGGAACTTGCTGTCCCAACAGGACAATGCACGTCCGCATGTATCCCGTGCCACCCAACGTGCTCTAGAAGGTGTAAGTCAACTACCCTGGCCAGCAGGATCTCCGGATCTGTCCCCCATTGTGCATGTTTGGGACTGGATGAAGCGTCGTCTCACGCGGTCTGCACGTCCAGCACGAACGTTGGTCCAACTGAGGCGCCAGGTGGAAATGGCATGGCAAGCCGTTCCACAGGACTACATCCAGCATCTCTACGATCGTCTCCATGGGAGAATAGCAGCCTGCATTGCTGCGAAAGGTGGATATACACTGTACTAGTGCCGACATTGTGCATGCTCTGTTGCCTTTGTCTATGTGCCTGTGGTTCTGTCAGTGTGATCATGTGATGTATCTGACCCCAGGAATGTGTCAATAAAGTTTCCCCTTCCTGGGACAATGAATTCACGGTGTTCTTATTTCAATTTCCAGGAGTGTAGTTTTCATCTGAGGTGATACTGGGGCACAAGACCCTTATTTACCTAGATGAGAGTGGGAAACCACCAAAAAATCGCAAACAGGTAGTCTGGAAAAACACTTCTTCTCTTTGGTCCAGGAGACGGATTCGATTGAGGGCAGGTTCACCTCCTTGAATCCCAGAGGTGATGTGCTAACACGCTTGGCTGTCTGGGCGGGTCTGTGTTGTATCGTAGTGTAAGCATTTGTATGTCACATTTTATAATATGAAGATTTGGATTCTGTCCAGCATTTGTCTAAGCGAGCGTGGAACGTAAACCGGCTTCGGCGCACTTGGATTAAGTAATCTGCACTGTTCCACTTCCTCGGCCTCGATTTTCATATATGCTCAATGGCTGTCGTTACATCTGGGTAAGCTGTTGATATCTTTGTAACGGTGATAAATATAATTTTTACATCTCAGATATTCTATCAACTTACCCCACGGTCTTAACATATCCAATAATTAATAAACCAATCTAATAACTGATAAACCCACCTCCATAGCCGAGGTCGCTACCGCATTTTGGTGCAGTTGCGCTCGACTAGCTCACTTCGTGGTGCTGACTGAAATTTTTACTGGCAGTATTTGCCTATGTAGGGGGTATTGGTGAAGGCGTAAGTTTCTCACCCCCAGTCTATGCATCAACGTCTTGAATCAAATTATAGACCTCTCCACAGGTCGCATGACGTTAGGGCAAGTGAGACTGTTAATGGTATTCAACATCTCGGAACACATGAAAAATAAGGACATAATTATGCTATGTTGTGAGACCAAAGACGCTGCTGTTTCGTTATATTGTTTATTAAGATAGCAATACTTCCGAGTAGTTACCATCTTCATCTTATCTGCGAAAAGTACATAGTTTGATTCTGTATTTTATATTTTTCAGTGGATAACTTAAGCTATATAGAAGTATGGTTTGCTACATACATCACGAAATTTTGTTGTCCATATGACACCGATGTATAGTTGCTGTCACACTATTTTATAAGTTACCTCCTATGATGCTGTTGGAGCTACAGTAGATGTCAAAATATTTATTTGAATACGTATTTATATAATTGTCGAATTAGGAGAGTATATTTCATAATAAAGTTCCGTGAGAGGTGTATTAAGATTTGAATCAGCTATGTTGCATGGTTACAAGCAGTTTCCTTCTTTGATGTTCTCTAGGTCATACTTTGTTATTAGCTGCATAACATTGCTCGTACGATTGATTTTTATGTGGTTCTAGGATAATGTGTAATTTAATCCTAACGTTTTTTATGGAATTGTTTATTCTAAGCAGTGATTTGGTGGCGGCGTTTGTAGCAATTCCCCGATGTTATTTACGTAAATACATTCTTTCAAGTTGTTACTTTTAATTTCGTGCTAACATGAATTATAATGTGTGTGTAGATCTCATCTCTTCAACCCATTCTTTGGATCGACAATTTCAATAATTTTTTTTATGTAACGTATGTGTATCGTTCTGTTCATTTCGAGTTTCTTGAAGCTCATTTTGTGTGTCTGAATATATTTCGATTTCTTTAAAAGTACTCATTAGCAGTCTTTTTTGTGCAATGTGTAAAACCACTATAGCCCCTCCTGTGTGGTCCGATGTATGTCATTCTGTTGTCCATGAAAGAAGGCAGTCGATGACCTACTTTCGCTATGTCTAATGTATGCTCTGTACTAAAAATTGAAATTTCGTCCAGTCTGACCAATATAGAACTATACACTGAATTTGGTATATGTATGATTGGTATTATCCGTCCAGAGTGTAGTAATGTTCGAAAATTGTGCTGTGTGTAGTATGCAGATATTATGTTATCGTGTTTCAGTAATACACTTATGGAGTGAGGTATCACTCCTAAAAACGAAATAGATATTCAGGGTGAATCATTTAAAACTTGCATCGCAAATATTTCTGAAACGGAAAATGCTATGGATGTGCGGTTCTCATAGAATTGGTAGTTATTCAGACGCTCGTATTGTTAGCCAACAAACAGATTGTAATTATTCTAAGAAGGTGTGTTTTTTGTGGAAACATACATTTTCCTAAATGGAACGACGTCTATGGACACCAACAATCAAAAAGTAGGGTCAGTTAGAATGTCAGTAATGTTTCTTGCAGGATTGTTGTGCGAGTCAACTACCAGATATTGTGTTTTGAAACGTTTCTACACCGACACTTGGTTGTGCAGTTCAGTCTACGCAGTTGCTAGGTACGTTGTTGATGTTGATTACAGTGTGCTTGTGTTCATTGAGTTTACTGACTTGCTAGTCAGTTAGTGCGTGACACACCAAGCAGAAGGTTGTGAATCGACGATGGGATTTACCAACGCCGAAAAACCTTCCTTAAATGATGGTGTATGGAGAGTGTAAGCAGAAAACAGTTCGTTCTCATATGGTGTAAGAGGCAAGATATCCCTTCTCCAGAGCTACCAACCTCTTCAACTCGTTAGATGAAAGTGGTAGTGTAACACCTAGACCACGTAACAGAGTGAAGCAAGTGATGACAGAAGAGGTGGAAACTAATGTCCTCGCTGCTGTTGCAGTTGATCTGCAATCGCATGAGAAAGTGTCGCGAATCAAGCAAGTATTCTCCATCGAAATAGGCTCCATCCCTATCAAATCTCTCTCCATCAACAGCTGCGTGGAAATGTTTATGGGAATGGTTTTACTTCCTGTACGTGGGCATTAAGACAGGATATACAAGATGTATCATGTATCTCATTCAGTGATAGAAGCCACATTTACCAAACAGGGCCAGGTAAACCGTCGAAACATGTACTATTGAACTGTTGACTATCCCCATTGGATTCATCAGCTGCGATTTCGGCATCCATGGGGTGTAAACGTGTGGTGTAAGGTTGTGAACCATCGCCTCAGAGGTCTGTGTTTCATGGACGGAACGTTAAATGCGCATAAGTATCGCAGCAACTTAACAGACATTCTTCTACAGATACTATGATAATTTCTTCTGCAGACTAAGAGGAACCTGTGACACCAGCGTGATGTCTGTCCAGCCTATAGAGCACGAAGAACTGTAGCGTACCTTCATGATTGTTTCAAGATCACTGGACTGGACGCGGACCTGTACCTTTTAGCCGGCCTGTTCGATTTGACGCCTGTAGAATATTTTCTGTAGCCTGCCCGGACTTCTCTTCAGAAATACTAGCACGTGTGCAGCAGTCGTTCCATACCAGACTGTAAGCGTGTATTGCCGCTGCTGGTGGTCATTTTCAACACAAAATGTGGTGGTCAGCTGTCTCGTTACTGGTCAGGATCCACATGACTAGTGTATGCATTTGTGTTGCTCTACAGTGTATGCTGCCACATGTATTGTGCAAGAGTTGATGTGGGAACTTTTCAAAATACGATATCTCGTAAACAGCTCACACTAGAATCCTACAACAAACAACAGTCACATAACATTTACTCTCCTTTTAGTCTGTTAATGTCAGTAGATATTGTTCAATTTAAAAAAAAACTATGTCCGCACAAAAAATCACTTTCTAAGCCTTTGATGTGTTGATTGGTCCCTGACTGCCGGTCCTTTATGTTAAAATCACACGTCAACAGCACTTACCATTTCTGCAATATCTGCTATAAAAGTTGTGGATGATTTACCCTGTATATATAATTGTTTGTTTTGTGGTTATTTGTCTTGTCAGCGTTATTTCCTTACGTATGGTGGATTCTGTAGGCGTTGTGCGCTCATCATTTAAATGTGTGACAATTTTAAGATCTATGCAATTTCGTTCTGTAACATATTTCTGGATGTGTATCTCTTTAGTGCTCCAAAGGCAGGTTTACTGATCGATTAATCTTTGAATTAAATTATGAATATTTTTGCGATTTTCGATGAGAGGAATGTGCCTTACTAAACTGCGAATTTTTATGCATAATTGAAGTTTTGTATGATCATAACCATGTAATTTCTTGTTTTGTTACATTCTGATTTTATTCTGATTTTTATTCTGGGTTGCAGATTGTTGAGAACTTCATGTATTAGTTGGATGTCTTCATCATTTCCATTTATTAACATTCGTATGTCTCGGCATACCTAAAGTAGTATACAGTTTCGGAGATTATTTCGTTGGTGTTGTAAAAGAATTTATCTTCCAAATCGTTTATGGAAATGTCTGATATTAAGATTACGATGCTGCATCCTGTGCCTATACCTTCTCCTAGATTTAACAGTTTATTATCGAACTGAAATAAATTTTGTTTGAGTATCAACTTCAATTACTATATAATGTCACTGACACATCTTATGGCGGATTTCCGTAACACACAATATTGTGTTTTATCGTAGTAGTTGTTTGGTCGACTGGATTGTTCATTCAGAGTTTAGCGATATCAAATGAGACAAAATTGCTGTTTTTTGGTTTTGTGCTTTTTTTCTTGTGCTAGTAATCTACAGTTTTCTTATTGTGTATTGTTTATTAAAATTGTATACTTTTCATAGAACGTTGCGGAAGTTTTTTGTTAAGCTAGTATGTAGACCTATTATAGTGTTGACCACTGGGCAGACTAAGGCAGATGTTTTGATAATTTTCGGACGTTCCTGTAATTGAGGTCTTATAGGATTCATTACCAAACATCACCTTTTGTAGTCAGATGAAAGAGAATTACAGTGTTTGATGATCTTTCGGTGTCCAAATCTGTTAATGATGTCTCTAGAGACTTTTGTTACATTAATTACTATGAAACAGTCATTTACTTTATGTACATAGCCTTTCTGTTTAATACGACTGAAATTTTGCATCAACCCATTTTTACTGCGTTATTAGTTACTAGTTTCTCAATTATTTAGTTTAATATCACATAATTTATGTACTGGCTTTTGTAATTATTGGTGCTTTCCTTTTATATAGCATTCAGTGTCCTGACAAAGACTTTGTTTTGTTGTTCTAAAGGTAATCTAACTATCAGTTGCTATCTTAGCTGTAGCTATAAGTCGTAACCTGATAGCGTTGTGGAATTTGGGTTCTATATAATATTTACATTCCTATCTAATAGATTTCGTTCACTATTTTTAAACAAAATGTCAGTCAGGTTTTCAGTTCTTATGTAATATTTAAATGAGGGAGTTTGTGTTTGTGGTAACATTTGTAGGACATTGTGTTTCTATAAGATTTTGAATTTCCTTTTTGTGTGTAAAACATACTTCTTGGCTAGTAAGGTGTACCCAGTTACCTGTAAATTTTGTAACATAATTCAGTATAAGGGCATTGATACTAAAGTCCACATGTGAAAAGTGCATATTCTGATTGAGATACACATTCTCATAGATTTTTTCATTTATTTCCGCGTACATAGAGTTGAGCCATATTGATTTGTGGTTGCTGTAATTGAAGCTATTGCTGTCTGCTGATGTGGACGTCGTGATGACGTTGATTGTCTCTGGTAACCGCCCGCCCTACCTTGTTTTTGGGGACAGTACTTCTCTTCAGGATGTAACCTCCCCACACGAAATAATTAAATATTATTTGGTTAATGATTCTAATTTTTGTGCAACCTCACAAAAAAAACTAATTAATAATAATAATAATATGATTCAAATTTTTGTGTAACCTCTGAACAAAATTGGTTCCCATTTAATGTACCCACAAAATTCTTTTCTCATTTAATATAAGCTCGAAACAGAAAAATTCCTAAACCTCGTAATAAAAAAATAAATCCAGTAATCTGGTAAAATTTGGACGACAGCAGTGCTGCGTCATGGTCCTGTAAGATCATTCGGAATAAGAAGCAAAAATTCTCACCTCGATAAAGTCGGCAACTATCTGCTCTTACAATAGCTCTTTCCGGCACAGCTCTGTGCAATGCTGGCCTATACATTTGTTATTTATGAAAGGAAGCAAATGATTTTTCTTTTGCAACAATCGGAATGATCATGCATAAAAAAATATTAAATTCTTTAAATTGAAATGAATGCTTGTTAGAAATCAGACAAAGATTATTATCAGGACATTTTTAAAAGATTTGCATGTGATTTTACATAATATTACTAGATATGCGCGAGGCTGCTTTCTTACCTTATACAATAATACTCGGGCTCCGGCATCGCTGCACCGCGACTGGCCCAGCCAACATGCTACACCAGACAGGACTGACAAGCGCAGACAAGTGACTGCTCGCTAGCTACAACTTACTGCTACTCCTACACAGTTCGTACTGCAGTCAACACTGCTCTTTGGTCTCAGATTCTCTTATAGCTTACATATCGCAGGCAGCACATACCTCTTACAAGGAATTTTGGCACAAATGCTCCGCCACTGTTTAACGTCCCTCCGTACTGAAACTACTACTTCATCTACCCCCCCCCCTCCCCGCCCACTCTTCTGTGTGAACTCCCTGTATGGATGATATAAAGGGTGAGTCATTAGGAAAGGTACATGCTTTGACGGGTGATACTACTGGTGATTCTGAACAAAAAACTTCTAATAATTATATGCTCTTTTCTTAACTGTCTTCAGGTCAACCAATGGAAACAGCTAGGAGCGGGAAAGGTGCAGGTGACGGTAAGTTAAGATACTGTTATGTTATGCTTTGTTGAATTGTGTACGTTTTCTCACAAAAGATGTTCAAACGGTCCACTGTCAACTTCAGTGCAAGTTGCTGCTCTTGTATACAGGTCTTGTGTTGCCGATCGGAGCTCGGTTTTGCATTCCTTTATCTGGCGACAAGCATGTAAAATACAAGCCAAAAGTTCCTCTCTTGCGTCCACTCTGGGCTTGTAGATGTCGCTCTTCAGGGATCCCCACAAACAATAATCCAATGGGGTAAGATCGGGTTACCTCAGTGACCAAGCAATGACTCCACGGCGACCGATCAAACGATCAGTATATGTTGCGTTGAGATACTGTGTCACTAGACGTACGGAATGTGTAGGAGCTCCGTCATGCTGAAAATACATACAAGCTCGTCTTGCCAGACGGATATCCTCCACATATTCTGGTAACACATTTTGAAGAAACTCAAGATACCGTGCTCTACTATGTCGGATATCTAAAACAACTGGACAGATGAGTTGGAATAATTGTAAGTCTGTGGTAAGATCTTATGGGACCAAACCTCTGAGGTATAGGTCCCTAAGCTTACACACTACTTAATCTAACTTAAACTAACCTACGCTAAGGACAACACATACACCCAGGACCGAGGGAGGACTCGAACCTCCGAAGTGGGGTACCGCGCGAACCGTGACAAGACGCACCACACGTTGACTGAGAGACTTCGTTGAAAATTCGTTTCCACAGTAGCGTGCACATTTTCGTTTTCCCATACGTGAGAGTTGCGCATGTTGTTGATTCCGTTTCGGGTAAATGTCGATTCGTCAGTGAACCAAATACGTGGAATTAATCGATCATTGGCAGTGACCCACTGACAGAATTCTTGCCGGCGGGAAGCATCTCCTTCATGCAGATGTTGTACACCCTGCCGATGAAAGGTATACAAATCGTGCTCGTGTACTGTGCGTATCACTCGTGTTCATGGAATACCAAGTTGGACAGATATTCTTATAGAGCTAATAGTATCGTTGCGTTTCACTACTTGAAGGATGTTCTCAACTTCATTAATTGTTTCTAGTACGGGACGTTCAGAGACAACATTTACTTTGGGAGGCGTACTATACGATCACGCTATCTGTAAAACACCCTGCTAAACATCGTGCTATCTGGCACTCTGCGATTCGGAAATCGTTGTTGGTATTCTCGCACAGCAGCTCTGGAATTCTCATTGGACAAACCATAGACAAAGCCCGTGTAAGCATACTCACTACACATAACTGTATTCGTTGTTCACGTAACAACACTGTGGTACCGTACACTAAGACAAGCACTGTCGGACGGAGATTTGAGGTAAGCAACTGCGACATGGTTAGTAAGGACGACGCTACATGTTTCCCGTTCTCAGTTGTTATCATTGGTTTACCAGAAAACGGTTAAGAAAAGGCCATATGTTCATTAGGAGTTTTTTTTTTCGGAATCACCACTGGTATCGCCCGTCAAAGCATGTATCTTTACTTCTGACTCACCCTGTATTTGAGTGTATTTAAACTGTGTTTTCCTCTCCATTGCAATTTATTCAGCATTTCGGTGACCTCCGTCATTATTGCTTGGATGTAAAGTATTTTATTCTCATATATTTAAGGCATCACATGTATTACTGACCACAGAGGTGGTATATCGAGCCGGACCCTTATTGTGGCAAGTTGTCGTTTGCTCGTTTTACATCTACCAGGTATAGAATGGGATAGTCACACAATCAGAACTGGAGCCAGGGACAGAGACTCTTGTGACATTATCCTGACTGCCTTGTCCGAGAATTACTTCGAGCAGATAGTTAGAGAACCAACTCGTGAAGCTAACGTTTTAGACCTCATAGCAACAAATAGACCGGAACTTTTCGACTCCGTGAATGTAGAAGAGGGTATCAGTGATCATAAGTCAGTGGTTGCATCAATGACTACAAGTGTAATAAGAAATGCCAAGAAAGGAAGGAAAATATATTTGCTTAACAAGAGTGATAGGGCACAAATCGCAGAATATCTGAGTGACCACCATCACGTTCATTTCTGAGGAAGAGGATGTGGAACAAAAATGGAAAAAATTCAGAAACATCGCCCAGTACGCCTTAGATAAGTTCGTACCGACTAAGGTCCAAAGCGAGGGGAAAGATAAACCGTGGTATAACAATCATGTACGAAAGGTACTACGGAAACAAAGAAAGCTTCATCATAGGTTTAAGAGTAGTCGAATCATAGCTGATAAGGAAAAGCTGAACGAAGCGAAAAAGAGCGTAAAGAGAGCAATGAGAGAAGCATTCAACGAATTCGAACATAAAACATTGGCAAACAATCTAAACAAGGACCCTAAAAAGTTTTGGTCATATGTAAAATCGGTAAGCGGATCTAAATCCCCTATTCAGTCACTCGTTGACCACGATGGCACCGAAACAGAGGACGACCGAAGAAAGGCAGAAATACTGAATTCAGTGTTCCGAAACTCTTTCACTGCGGAAAATCGTAACACGGTCCCTGACTTCAGCCGTCGCACGGACGCCAAAATGGAAAATATTGAAATAAACGATATCGGAATTGAAAAACAACTGCTATCACTTAGTAGCGGAAAAGCATCCGGACCAGACGAGATACCCTTAAGATTCTACAGTGATTATGCTAAAGAACTTGCCCCCTTTCTTTCAGCAATTTATCGTAGATCGCTGGAAGAACGTAAAGTACCTAGCGACTGGAAGAAAGCGCAGGTCGTTCCCATTTTCAAGAAGGGTCATAAATCAGATGCGAATAATTATAGGCCTATTTCGCTTACGTCAATCTGTTGTAGAATAATGGAACATGTTTTGTGTTCTCGTATTATGACGTTCTTAGATAATACAAATCTCCTTCATCATAACCAACATGGATTCCGCAAACAGAGATCATGTGAAACTCAGCTCGCCCTATTTGCCCAAGAAATTCACAGTGCCGTAGACACTGGCGAGCAGATTGATGCCGTATTCCTGGACTTCAGGAAGGCATTTGATACGGTTCCGCACTTACGTTTAGTGAAAAAAATACGAGCTTACGGAATATCGGACCAGGTTTGTGATTGGATTCAGGATTTCCTAGAAGAAAGAACACAACATGTCATTCTTAACGGTTCAAAATCTGCAGATGTAGAGGTAATTTCGGGAGTACCGCAGGGAAGCGTGATAGGACCTTTATTGTTTACAATATACATAAATGACTTAGTTGACAACATCGGTAGCTCCGTGAGGCTATTTGCAGATGACACGGTTGTCTACAAGAAAGTAGCAACATCAGAAGACTCGTACGTACTCCAGGAGGACCTGCAGAGGATTAATGCATGGTGCGACAGCTGGCAGCTGTCCCTAAACGTAGATAAATGTAATATAATGCGCATACATAGGGGCAGAAATCCATTCCAGTACGATTATGCCATAGGTGGTAAATCATTGGAAGCGGTAACGACCGTAAAATACTTAGGAGTTACTATCCGGAGCGATCTGAAGTGGAATGATCACATAAAACAAATAGTGGGAAAAGCAGGCGCCAGGTTGAGATTCATAGGAAGAATTCTAAGAAAATGTGACTCATCGACGACAGAAGTAGCTTACAAAACACTTGTTCGTCCGATTCTTGAGTATTGCTCATCAGTATGGGACCCTTACCAGGTTGGATTAATAGAAGAGATAGACATGATCCAGCGAAAAGCAGCGCGATTCGTCATGGGGACATTTAGTCAGCGCGAGAGCGTTACGGAGATGCTGAACAAGCTCCAGTGGCGGACACTTCAAGAAAGGCGTTACGCAATACGGAGAGGTTTATTATCGAAATTACGAGAGAGCACATTCCGGGAAGAGATGGGCAACATATTACTACCGCCCACATATATCTCGCGTAATGATCACAACGAAAAGATCCGAGAAATTAGAGCAAATACGGAGACTTACAAGCAGTCGTTCTTCCCACGCACTATTCGTGAATGGAACAGGGAAGGGGGGATCAGATAGTTGTACAATAAGTACCCTCCGCCACACACCGTAAGGTGGCTCGCGTAGTATAGATGTAGATGTAGATGTAGAATGAATTGTGATATCGGGAATAGTCGTGGTAAGCAAACGCCAGCAATCTGGTGATTTTGACTCGTTTTTTGCACTCATATCGAAATGTTTTGGCTAGGTCCAGCACTTCTGTTAAAAGAAGGAATTTATTGTTTACTATAATATAATTTATTACTGCTGTGATCTCGTACTTGGGTATTAGCTGTCAAGCGTTTCTGGCTGCTTCTTCAGTTAATTATGTAAGTAATTGCCTTTAGGTTAGGGGTCTTTTTAATGGCTGCTTAAACTAATTGATTGCTATGTTGGTCATTCCTGTTAAACAGTTAACCGTTAATCACCTTTGTTTTCATTATGCAGTCATTGTTACACATAGATTTTGGTCGGGGTCTCGGTCGGGGTCTGCATTTGGTATTCTTGTGTCAGGCCTTCAGTATTTACTTGTTTTTGATGCTCAGTCTAGCATGCATTATATGCCAGTTTGTTTGCCCTAGGCTTTCCGAGTTGTTCATAGCGTTGGAGGCTTTGGTCCCGACGTATTATCCAGTACTCGCCGATTCACCGAGCGTCGCTAGCGTGGCTGGTCAAGTTTTGTGTGCGTGTGTGCGACTTGGTGTCCGGCGTCTTGTCTTGCGGCAGCCACTGAGGAGGCGCGGCCTCCTCGCTTGCTACGGCATCTCTCTATATGTTAAGTTCTTAATCTTTATGGCATTCGGACTTAAGTTTCAGTCAAAGTCCACCAGCCCGGCCTCGTCTTCTTATTGCTACCTTCAAATCTGTTATGATTTGAAGATCTTTCGGTCCTTTAATTGTGGGTTTCTGAACCTTTAAATTTTAAAATCGTTGTTACGTTTCCGTTCCAAAGTTGCTAGTGACAAAAGGGCGCTTCAAATCATTTTATCGTTAACTTGAACCTGTTTGAAATGCTGCTTATAGAAAAATCAGACGCTCCAGGTTGGCGAAATACTGAATATTTATATTTTAAAAATTTTGCTATAATTCCGGTTCGAGAAAGTGCTAAAGCTTAAGGGGACCTCAGATTGTCAAATGATGAACTTGTATATTTTTTAATATTGTTATCTTCATGTTTGAAAAGTTCCTAATGCCAAAGGACTTCTGAACCTGTAATTTTTTAAAAAGAGGATTATTATTTCCAAATTCCTAGCCCCAAAACCAATCATAATTTATTTTTAATCTTAATCGTGAGCTTGTGACATTTTATAAACAGGGACCACCTTCGTTGTTTGATGTTTACGGTCTAAAGAACGGTTCTCAAATTGTTATGGTAATGCTCTTTCTGAAGCCTAAAAGGCTCTCCAGCTGTATTTTTAAGAGTGTTGAAACAGTTATTTTAAAGAGGCATTACCTGTCCTGTAAAGAAAAATTGCGACTGCTAAAAGGGGTATTTAAACCGAATTCCGTAACTCGTGTTAACTTTCGTTAAACTTCGTGAGCTCTCAGGCTGCTTTATTGTAAGTTTCGTATTTCTGATTTGCCATCCTGAAATCAATGTGTATGTGTAACTCTGACGCGTCTGCACAGAAGGGAACGTCTAGAGTGGAGTCGTCAACAGAAGTTGTTGGCAGAGTGGCCTTTAATTTGGGAGACCTGCTGTGTGTTTACTGCTAACGAGTCTTCAGAGAAGGATACGTCTAAAGTGGCGTTGTCAGCATGCCACCTGACCTGGATAATCGAAAGGTGGGAATTTGTTTTTTTTTTTTTTTTTTTTTTTTTTTTTTTTTTTTTTTTTTTTTTTTTTTTTTTTTTTTCCCACCGGTGAGTTCCGTTTTGGTCTGAAGTGTGATTCTCGACGGACTGACATCTGGGGGCAACGTGGTAAGGTAAGGAATGAGAAGTTTCTACACAGAATCGGAGTTAAGACTTCATTGAATAACTTCTTTGGTACTAGAAGGAGCTGTAGAAGATAAAAATTGTAGAAGATGGGAGAGATTGGAATACGTCTAGCAAATAATTGAGGACGTAAGCTACAACTGCCACTCTGTGATGAAAAGTTGGCACAGGAGAGAAATTCGAAAACTGAAAATATAATCATTTTTGCTGCTACACAGTACAATATGTGGATAAAATCACGCGCAAATTCCTTGTTACTTCCGCCTAGCGATGCACCCTCTCTCTAGAGCAATACGAAAAATGTTATCCTTTTGAGACTTTTATTTGAAAGTAGCAGAATGATACTATTAGTATTACTTCGTCCTACTTCCAGCTTAGAAAGAACATTTCCATTTTGCGATATATTTCAAGTGTATTGCCTTCTACAATTTTAGAGCAGGGCAGTCATATTCATTTTTCGTATCTGCATTTTGAAATGTCTTCCTCTTTGCAGGGACTCACCCAATATCAGGCTCATTAGCATTTACGTTAGTCAAATAAGCTGGGAGTTTTTTTCGGAAATCTCCGATTTCTGCATTTAGCTGACCTTTTATGAAATATTAGTGCAACATGTGAAATATTACCCACAAATACATTAGAATGTACTTAATTCGTGTAGTAAGTTAATTACTCAAAAGTAAATAAAGAACAATGTACGGACTCCTCTCTTTCATAATTTAACAATAACCACTAATCCTTTAGAAATCTCTTTTCACAGAACTAACTACCGAACAATGACGGAAGATTAAAGTAATTACGCTAGTGTCCAAAAGTAAAGCAACAGACGTATGTTTTGCAAGGTTGCCTTTATTTAGCCGCAAGAAACTCTGAACAGGTAGCAGTAAAGTAGAAACAATATAAAGATCACAGAACGTAAACAACTGCAGGGCTGATAACCGTAGACAAAAATGTTCTTCGTTTCTTCCAACTTACCGGATTTGCACACACATTCCGACAACTGGTTACTGTGTTCAGTACTGGATGTGACCGCATCTGGTAGCAGTACAGGCCTGACAACGATGAAACATTCTGTGAATGATGTCATCAATCTCATGTTGAGGCAATAAGCCCATTCTTCTTGAAGAGCTGCTAACAAGTCGTGGAGAGGGTTTTGTGGAGGGCATGGCCTGATCGCTCTCCCGATGTGAATCCCATAGAGCAATCCAATACAACGATTAGGCCATGCCGTGCGTGCTATATCTTTTTCTTCCAAGGAAACATCAATCGTCTGCAGCATTACATCTCAAATGCTTCGATTCTCTCCTGTTCCGCTATTCTCACAGTCTATGTTTCATTACCCCACAATGCTGTGATCGAAACGTAGTTTCTCCGAAGTTCCTTCCTCAAATTATGGTCTGTGTATGTCACTGGTACATTGCTATTGGCCAGGAATGTCATTTTTGCCAGTACTCGTTAGCTTTGCCTTTTATATTCTCCTTACTCTGTCACTGGTTACTTTGCTTCAAACGTAGCAGAAATCCTTAACCTCTTCTACGTCGTGATCCTCAATTTTGATGTTAGGTATCTCACTGTCCTCATTCCCGCTGCTACTCATTAATTTCTTCTCTTTCCTGTTCACTCTCAATCCATATCCTATGCTCATTAGACTGTTCATTCGTTTCAACAGCCGCTGTAACTGCACTTTACTTCCACTGACGATAGCAATGTCATCAGCGAATCTTATCATTAATATTCTTTCACCCTGTATTTTAGTCCCACCTTTTAACCTTTATTTCCGTCACTGCTTCTTCTATGTATGGATTGAATAGTAGGAGTGAAAGACTGCATCCCCCTCTTATATTACTTTTAACCCGAGCACGCCATTCTTCGTCATCCAGTCTTAATGGTCCCGCTTGGTTCTGGTACATATCGTATTACAGCCGTACTTTCCAATAGCTTAACTTTTTTCATCTCAAAATTTCTGACATTGCAGTATTTGACATTGACGTCTTCCTACAGGTCGACCGATCTTATGAACATGTCATGATTTTTCTTTAGTCTTACTTCCATTATCAACCGCAATGTCAGTACTGCCTCTCGGGTGCCTCGGCCTTTCCTAAAGTGAAACGGATCGTCATCTAACAGACTTCCAATCTTATTTTCCATCCTTCTGCGTATCAATCTTGTAAGAAAATTGGAAACATGAACTGTTAAGCTGACTTTCCGGTAATTCTCGCAATTATCAGCTGTCACTATCTTCGGAATTGTGTGCATGGTGTTTTCCCGAAAGTATGATACCATATCGGAAGTCTCACACATTCTACACACCATGGTGAATATTCATTTTGTTGCCACTCCTCCCACAAATTTTTGGAATTCCGATGAAATCTTATCTGTTCCTTCAGCCTTACTTGATTTTAAGTCGTACAAAGCTCTTTCCAAATCTGATTCCAATAGTAGATCCCCTATCGCCTTCCTGTCGACTTCTGTTCCTTCTTCTATCACAACTACAGCCATTCCCCTCTCCTCACAGAGGCCTTCAGTGTACTCATTCCACTATCCGTTCTCTTATCTGCAATTTAACAATGGATTTCCCATTGCCATCTTAATGTAAATTCCCTTGTCTTTCATTTAACAGAAAGTTTTTATTACTTTCTGTAAATTTAGTCAGTCCTTCCCACATTCATTACTCCTTCGATTTCTTCACACTTATCATTTAGCTATTTCTCCTTACGTTCCTTGAACTTCCTGTTTATTTCGTTACAGAGTGACTTGCAATTCTTTATTCCTCAATTTCCCTACACATATTTGTGATTCCTTCTTTCAGTGATCATCTGAATTATATCTTCAGTTATCCACGGTTTCTTCGTAATTATATTCCTTATACCTAAGTTTTTCTTTACAACTATAATGATTGACATTTCTACAGATATCCACTATTCTTCAACTGAAATGGGTCCTGAGCTGTTCATTACCACAGTATCTATAGCCTCAGAGATCTTTAAGCGTAACTCTTTATTAGTTAGTACTTCCACTTCCCTCTTCTTTGCGTCTTGATTGTTGCTGACTAGTATCTTAAACTTCAACCTACTTCTCATCATTAATAAATAATGATTTGAGTCTACATCTGTTCCTGACTACACACTACAATCCACTATCTGATTTGGAAATCCCTACCTGGCAGTGATATAATCTGACGTCGTCCCCTATTTCCACTTCTCTTGTGATTCTTGAACAGATTAGGGGAACGGCGGGTATTATGGGCCATTTAAGGATAAATGTAAATTACAAAATATATTAGTAGTTTATCTCAGTTATGAGAGAAATATCATATTATCACCTTCTTTCCTCAAAGTAATAAAAGTTGATTTTGTTGTGGTCTTCAGTCCAGAGACTGGTTTGATGCAGCTCTCCATGCTACTCTATCCTGTCCAAACTTCTTCATCTCCCAGTACCTACTGCAACCTACATCCTTCTGAATCTGTTTAGTGTATTCATCTCATGGTCTCCCTCTACGATTTTTATCTTCCACGCTGCCCTCCAATACTAAATTGGTGACTCCTTGATGCCTCAGAATATGCCATACCAACCGATCCCTTCCTCTAGTCAAGTTGTGTCACAAATTCCTCTTCGCCCCAATTCTATTCAATACCTCCTCATTGGTTATGTGATCTACCCATCTACAGCATTCTTCTGTAACACCACATTTCGAAAGCTTCTATTCTCTTCTTGCCAAAACTATTCATCGTCCACGTTTCACTTCCATACATGGCTACACTCCATACTAATACTTTCAGTAACGACTTCTGACACTGAAACCTATACTCCATGTTAACTAATTTCTCTTGTTCAGAAACGCTTTCCTTGCCATTGCCAGTCTACATATTTATATCCTCTCTACTTCGACCATCATCAGTTATTTTGCTCCCCAAATAGCTAAACTCGTTTACTACTTTAAGTGTCTCATTACTTAATCTAATTCCCGACTTATTTCAACTACATTCCATTATCCCCGTTGTGCTTTTGTTGATGTTCATCTTATATGTTCTTTACGAGACACTGTCCATTCCGTTCAACTGCTCTTCCATGTCCTTTGCTGTCTCTGACAGAATTACAATGTCATCGGCGAACCTCAAAGTTTTTATTTCTTCTCGATGGATTTTAATACCTACTCCTATTTTTTTTTTTTTTGTTTCCTCTACTGCTTGCTCAATTTACAGATTGAATAACATCGGGGATAGGTTACTGTCTCACTCCCTTCCGAACCACTGCTTCCCTTTCATGCCCCTCGACTCTTTTAACTGCCATCTGCTTTCTGTACAAATTGTAAATAGCCTTTCGCTCCCTGTATTTTACCCCTGCCACCTTCAGAATTTGAAAGAGAGTATTCCAGTCAACATTGTCAAAAGCTTTCTCTAAGTCTACAAATGCTAGAAACGTAGGTTTGCCTTTCCTTAGTCCATTTTCTAATATAAGCCATTGGGTCAGTATTGCGTCACGTATTACACCTTTTGCACGGAATCCAGACTGATCTTCCCCGAGGTCGGCTTCTACCAGTTTTTCCATTCGTCTTTAAAGAATTGGTGTTAGTATTTTGCAGCCGTGGCTTATTAAACTGATAGTTCGGTTAATTTCACGTCTCTCAACACCTGCTTTTTTGGGATTGGAATGATTATATTCTTCTTGAAGTCTGAGGGTATTTCGCCTGTGTCATACATTGCTCACTCGATGGAACAGTTTTGTTAGGCCTGGCACTCCCAAGGCTGTCTTTAGTTCTAATGGGACGTTGTCTACTCCCGGGGGCTTATTTCGACTTAGGTCTATCAGTGCCCTGTCAAACACTTCACGCAGTATCATATCTCCTATTTCTTCTTCATCTACATTCTCTTCCATTTCTATAATATAGTCCTCAAGAACATCGCCCTTGTATAGACCCTCTGTATACCCCTTCCACCTTTCTGCTTTCCGTTCTTTGCTTAGTACTGGGTTTCCACGAAAGCTCTTGATATTCATGGGAGTTGTTCTCTTTTCTCCCAAGGTCTCTTTAATTTTCCTGTAGGCTGTATCTATCTTACCCCTCTGAAGATAAGCCTCTATTTCCTTACATTTGTCCTCTAGCTATGCCTGCTTAGCCATTTTGCACTTCCTGTCGATCTCATTTTTGAGACGTTTGTATTTCTTTTTGCCTGCTTCTTTCACTGCATTTTTGTATTTTCTCCTTTCATCTATTAAATGCAATATCTCTTCTGTTACCCAAGGATTTCTATTATCCCTGGTTTTTTTTTTTACCTACTTGATCCTCTGCTACCTTCACTATTTCATCTCTTAAAGCTACCCATTCTTCTTCCACTGTATTTCTTTCCCCCATTCTTATCAATCGTTCCCTAATGCTCTCCCTGAAGCTCTCTACAACCTCTGGTTCTTACAGCTTATCCAGGTCCCATCTCCTCTATTTCCCACCTTTATGCAGTTTCTTCAGTTTTATTCTACAGTTCATAAACAATTGATTGTGGTCAGAGGCTACATCTGCTCCTGGAAATAACTTATAATTTAAAACCTGGTGCTGAATCACTGTCTTACCATTATATAATCTATCTGAGACTTTCCAGTATCTCCAGGCTTCTTCCATGTATACAACCTTCTTTCATGATTCTTGAACCAAATGTTAGCTATGATTAAGGTACGCTCTGTACAAATTCTACCAGGCGGCTTCCTCTTTTATTTCTTCCCCCCAATCCATATTCACCTACTACGTTTCATTCTCTTCCTTTTCCTACTGTCGAGTTCCAGTCACCCATGACTATTAAATTTTCGTCTCCCTTCACTATCTGAATAATTTCTTTTTTCTCATCATACGTTTTATCAATCTCTTCGTCATCTGCGGAGCTAGTTGGCATATAAACTTGTACTACTGTGGTAGGCGTGGGCTTCGTATCTATCTTGGCCACAGTAATGCGTTCATTATGCTGTTTGTAGTAGCTTACCCGCATTCCTATTTTCCTATTAATTATAAAACCTACTCCTGCATCATCCCTGTTTGATTTTGTATTTATAACCCTGTAGTCACCTGACCAGAAGTCTTGGTGCTCCTGCCACCAAACTTCACTATTTCCCACTATATCTAAATTTAACCTATCCATTTCGCTTTTCAAATTTTCCAACCCACCTGCCCGATTAAGGGACCTGACATTCCACGCTCCGATCCGTAGACAACCAGTTTTCTTTCTCCTGATAACAACGTCCTCCTGAGTAGTCCCTCCGTTGTGGTGGCACCTACAGACGGGTATCTGTATCGCTGAGGCACCCAAGTCCCCCCACCAACGGCAAGGTCCATGGTTCATGGGGAGAGGGTAAAAAAAGTATAATTAGCAATATATGAATTGAAAATAACAGAAAATATAATTGGAATGAACCTTGCACTTTGAGCAGTTTAAAAAGAGGCGGGTAGTATATGATCATGTTTATAAATAAAAAACACTCTTTCGAATAAAAGTTTTATTGTTAAACACTATACACAGTGTATAACATTTTAGAAGAGTCATGACGCGGCCTAATAACCCAAAAGATTATAACTTCAGTAACAACGGCCACGAAAGCCTGCAGACTTACATCTTACAGCTCATTTACCCTATGGTTTATTTAGTTTACAGAGATCGCAAAAGTAAAAAAAGTAAGTCGTCAATGTCCACACAGAGATCCTGTGCCCACTTTTCTTTTTTGTTGCACCAAATCCAGTTTTCTTCATAGCTTTCTCCACACAGAATACATTTTAAATTTACGACGTCTTGAGAAGTGCTTGGCGTAGGACTGTCACTAAGAAAAATTACGATTTGTTCTTCTCCTTAACATTGATCATTGTTCGCTCTTTTTGGAATTTCATTTCTCTCCTTTTCTGTTGTTCTTTTTCCTTTTGCTCTTCTGAATCTTTCTTGTATATCGGCGTATATTTTATTGGAGTTGATGTCAATATTTCCCTTCTCTCTACCTTTCTTTTCCGATATGTCAACATCTTTTCGCTGCTGGAGTACAAAGACAACGCCTCTTTTAAAACACTTGCAAAATCAGAATGTTCACCTGAGTCACTTGCATTGCAGGAAGTGGCGGTCTCTGTAGAAGTGACGGTAGATTCTGCCTGGGAAGCAAGATGTAGCAACAACAGATCCATCGGACGTCAGCTCGGGGGAGAGATTCCTGTACAATGTTGGTAACATCACTGCCCATAAAGTACAAATCAGGATATATGACTGGATTTGTCGGGTAAATTCCATTACATGTAAATCCATTTTCAGCAATATCTAGTTCACACAACTGCTTTTAGGCATCAGCTTCCAATTTTGCAGCATCAAATTCATTAATTCTTGACCCAGTATAAGCTCTCATCCACAAGTTGCAAACACTGTTGTAGTAGTTTTTGAAAGGTTTCATGAACGTCCTATCCAGATGCTGCAACTTACGAGAAGTTTGTGGGGGAAAACTTATCATAAGGACATGGTTTTCCCGAGCAAACATGATATCTAAGTCCTTGTGACTGGCATGCCCATCCTCAATCAGCAAGACACTATCTCCTGCTGAGGGCCGGCCGGTGTGGCCGTGCGGTTTTAGGCGCTTCAGTCTGGAACAGCGTGACCGCTGCGGTCGCAGGTTCGAATCCTGCCTCGGGAGTGGATGTGTGTGATGTCCTTAGGTTGGTTAGGCTTAAGTAGTTTTAAGTTCTAGGGGACTTATGACCTCAGATATTAAGTCCCATAGTGCTCAGAGCCATTTGAAACATTTTCCTGCTGAGCGCTTTGTGAAGGAAACGAAGTGTCTAAGACACTTAAGAAAAGCTTCAGCTGTCATCCAACCACAAGAAGTTCGAATACTAATACTTTCAGTTGGAGCACCAATCATGAGGCAGTTAATCATTCGTTTCCTTCGAAAAATAAAAAACGGAGGAATAAACTGGCCGGTTGCATTAATGCAAAACAGAAGTGTAACTTACGTCCCCTCTCTCCAGAACTAATTCTCCCCATTTGACGTTTGCCTCGTATGGATTAAAAATTCGGTATGGACGAAAGGATTGGTTTTTAAGAGAATTTGAAACTGTCTGAAGAGCCTTTTGACCTGTGTCTTATTAAACCCTAGATACAGCATCAGACTAGTTGAATGTGGTTCACTATAGGTAAAACTTGGGTGCTTCTTCATAAAACTGTCATAATCATCTTTGCCAGCCATTTTTGTCTTTTTGTAGATTTGTAACTCAAATTTAATTTTTCTGCCAGGTCATATGTCACTTTCAAAAACTTTTAGACAAGGGCATTAGCCTCGAATCTAAATCCATCAAATGAGGTACTAACAGTTTTTCACATCTTCGTCAAAAGTTGCCTTAAAAGGCTCAATTTGTGGTTTCATAACAGTTGACTCAGAATTTG
The DNA here is from genome assembly GCF_021461395.2 of Schistocerca americana. Lineage (NCBI taxonomy): Eukaryota > Metazoa > Arthropoda > Insecta > Orthoptera > Acrididae > Schistocerca > Schistocerca americana. The sequence continues at coordinate 203,466,906 of NC_060125.1, read as the reverse complement.
CTATAGCTTTTAACTTTCTTTGCTCAGTGCTTGAGTGCTTCTAGGTACATGGTATCGGTCAGACGTGGCTCTTTTGGAGAGTTTATTTTCTAATACACTTCCAACAGAATTTTTCATATCATTCTCTGACCATTCTCCCCGACCTTCACCATCTGGTTCTTTCGTAAATTTTGGCATAGTAAAAAGGAAAGTAAATGAGTTACGTGCCACATACCACCCGAATGTCACATGGCCCATACGACTTTACTCACACTGATGTCAAAACATGGTAGTAAGCGAAACACTGTTAGAGCAAACGAAAGGAAATTGTCAGTGTCTTATAGTCATAAACTAAATAACAGCTCTAGTTTCATCAGTATATTCTGATCTGTAATGATTCAGGGAGATGTTAAAACGTATTCGAGGCAGCAACTTGTAGAAGCACAAAGAAACAATAATCACTGATAGACGATACGACACTGGGAATCCAGCGGACTCACTGCACATGGTGAAATTTCGCTGGCGGCAAAGATTACGGTGTATACCGTGCTGCTACCTAGTAGTGAATAGCTGAAATACTACCTGCCCCATACTTCCCGCTGGCCCATAGTACTCGCCGATCCCCTGTATTTATTACTAGCTGATATTTATCGCAAACCTTATTTAGTCTTTCTCCTCTCTCAAACCTGATAGCAACCCTGTATTATCCAGTAACCCTTTGTTCTACACCCTCATCTCTAATGTCATTACATTGCAGGATTTGTACGCAGTGAAATTTTTCGGTATGACGCATGCAGTCATGTACACTTTACATAATTATACATTAAGAAAAAATACACATACACATATTAATTTACTCTAGAGTGTATGCTGGTTTGGAAATACGTTGAGTTACAATATTATTCAGTTTTTCTCTTGGAAGTTTAGCAGAATATCCGTATCATTTATATTTCCTGGTTGTATTGTGATGGGAAGTTACATAATAAGATTACGTGTCATAGTGTCCTTATTCATAATAATTTTAAAATAATTTTTCTCGGTTCTTGACGATGTCAGGCAGTTGAATGATGAAATAACTTTATGTGAAGGGGCAAGATTCTCTTCGCCGTGGCTGTAGCCCACTGGGTGTGGTGAAATCATCTCTAGATAGTCACGACACTATGGCTTCGTTGTATCAGCAGGGTACACAGTTATTGGTATAGTTTTGCATCGGGGAAGCACGATAGCTCGATGAAGGCCAAACGAAATGGTGTTTGACAGTGTCAACAGCAAAGTTTGTCTGCTCTACACATGAAGCTCATTGTGTCACATATGCTAAAGGTAGTACAAGGCTTTTCGTCATAAGCAATCTATTGGTTATAATAAGTTCTACAGGACGAGTAGTCACTGATGTGCGATAATTACATTTAAAAAATGCAAAAAATGTGGCAATACAGTTACAGAATAGTAACTGCAGGGAAACATAACTACCCTAAGGTAAGCAATTTATACTGCTAACGTCAATGAAAGGTGGATATGTTAATCACCATAAACGAATCTGTAGGGCACGACAGCAATATCAATATTTCCCTGATGTTCTACAGGACGAGTAGTCACTGATGTGCGATAATTACATTTAAAAAATGCAAAAAATGTGGCAATACAGTTACAGAATAGTAACTGCAGGGAAACATAACTACCCTAAGGTAAGCAATTTATACTGCTAACGTCAATGAAAGGTGGATATGTTAATCACCATAAACGAATCTGTAGGGCACGACAGCAATATCAATATTTCCCTGATGTTTAACTAATGCCATGAACAAAGACAGATCAGAGCACGTCAATGTAATTTTTGATCACACCACTGGATGTCAGTCAGCAGTTCGCCTCTCGCAGTCGTCACCTGCCTAATATTTGCAGTTAGTGGATAAACGCACCGTAGCCAATTCGCGGAAGCAGCCAACACACAGCACTTTCATACACACTGACAATGTTTAAACATCTATGCGGCAGGCGAAATCACGTGTTAGTTACATGACAATGGATTACATCTACATCTCCGTGATTACTCTGCTGTTCACAATAAAGTGCCTGGCAGGGGGTTCAGTGAACCACCTTCATGCTGTCTCTCTACCGTTCCACTCTCAAACGGCACGCGGGAAAAACAAGCACTAAAATTTTTCCGTGCGAGCCCTGATGCCTCTTATTTTATCGTGATGATCATTTCTCTCAATGTAGGTGGCTGCTAACAGAATGTTTTCGCAATCGGAGGAGAAAACTGGTGAAATTTCGTGAGAAGATCCCGTCGCAACGAAAAACCCCTTTGTTTTAATGATTGCAACTCCAATTCATGTATCATGTCTGTGACATAATCTCCCCTATTTCTCGATAATACAAAACGAGCTGCCATTCTTTGTACTTTTTCGATGTCATCTGTCAGTCCCACCTGATGCGGATCCCACATTGTACAGCAGTACTTTAGAATAGGGCGGACAAGTGTAGTGCAAGCAGTCTCTTTGGTAGATCTGTTGCACCTTATAAGTGTTCTGATAATGCATCGCAGTCTTTGGTTTGCTCTACCCACAATATTATCTATGTTATCATTCCAATTTAGGTTATTTGTAATTGTAGTCCCTAAGTACTTACTCGAATTTACAGCCCTCAGATTTGTGTGACTTACCGCGTAATCGAAATGTAGCTGATTTCTTTTAGTACTCTTATGAATAACTTCGCACTTTTCTTTATTCAGCGTCAATTGCCACTTTTCGCACAATGCGGATATGTTATCTAAATCATTTTGAGAGTCGTTTAGATCATCTGATGACTTTACAAGTCGATAAATGACAGCGTCATCTGGAAACAATCCAAGACGGCTACTCAGATCGTCTCCTATGTCGTTAATATAGATCAGGAACAATAGAGGACCTATAACACTTCCTTGGGGCACGCCGGTTATTACTTCTGCATTACTCAATGACTTTCCGTCTATTACTACGAACTGTGTCCTTGATGACAGGAAATCACGAATCCAGTCGCACAACTGTGGCGATACTCCGTAGGCACGCAGTTTGATTAGAAGACGCTTGTGAGGAACGGTGTCGACAGCCTTCTGGAAATCTAAAAATATAGAATCAATTTGACATCCGTTGTCGATTGCTCTTATTACTTCATGGGTATAAAGAGCTAGTTGTGCTTCACAAGAACGATATTTCCTGAATCCGTGCTGACTATACATCAATAAATCGTTTTCTTCGAGGTACTTCATAATATTCGAATAAACTATATGTTCTAAAACCCTACTGCAAATCGACGTTAGTGATATCGGCCTGTAATTCAGCAGATTACTCCTACTTCCCCTTTTGGGTATTTGTGTGACTTGTGCAATTTTCCAGTCTTTAGGTACGTATCTTTCTGTGAACGAGTGGTTGTATATAATTGCTAAATATGGAGCTACTTTATCAGCATACTCTGAGAGGAACTTGACTGGTGTACAATCTGGACCGGAAGCCTTGCCTTTATTATGTGGTTTAAGCTGCTTTGTTACACCGAGGATATCTACTTCTATGTTTCTCATCTTGGCAGTTGGTCTTGATTGGAATTCAGGAATATTTACTTCGTGTTCTTTGGTGAAGGAATTTAATAAATCTAATAACTCTGCTTTAGTGGCACTGTCATCAGTGACTTCACCGTTGTTATCGCGCAGTGAAGCTGTTGATTGTGTCTTGCCACTGCTGTGTTTTATGTATGACCGGAATCTCTTTGGGTTTGCTGCCAGTTTTCGAGATAGAATTGCGTTGTGGTAATCTCGTACTGGAGTATGCGCCATAGTACGAACTTTTGTAAAAGTTTGCCAATCTTGGGGATTTTGCGTTCTATTAAATTTGGTACGCTTTTTTCGTTGCCTCTGCAACAACAATCTGATCCGTTTTGTGTACCATGGGGGATCAGTACCATCACTTATTAATTTATGTGCTATACATCTCTCAATTGCTGTTGACACTATCTCTTTGAAAACATTCCACAACTTTTCTTCACTTACATAATCAGATTGGAAGGAGTGAAGACTGTCTGTTAAAAAGGCGTTAAGAGCATTTTTATCAGCTATTTTAAATAGATATACTTTGCGTTTCTTTTTGACGATTGTAGGTGTTACGCTATTCAGCCTAGCATCAACTGCCTTGTGGTCGCTAATCCCTGTATTCGCCACAACACTCACTACTTGTCCAATATTACTTGTTGCTAAAAGGTCAAGTATGCTTTCGCAACCATTTACGCTTCGAGTGGGCTCATGACCTAATTGTTCAAAATAATTTTCTGAGAAAGCATTAAGTATAGTTTCGGATGATGTTTTATGCCAGCCACCGGATTTAAACGTATAATTTTTCCAGCATATCGAGGGTAGATCGAAGTCACCACCGACTATAATTGTATGAGCAGGATACTTATTTGAAATGAGAGTCAAGTTTTCTTAGAACTGTTCAGCAACTATGTCCTCTGAGTTGGGGGGGGGGGGGGGGGGGGTTGGTAAAACGATCCAATTAAAAGTTTAGTCCGATTGCCAGGTATAACCTTTACCCATACTGTTACACATGAACTATCTACCTAACTAAACTACATCTGACAGCAATAAATATTCCTCCACGAACTCTATTTAATCTATCCTTTCTGAACACTATTAGATCATTTGAAAAAAATTCGGCTGAACTTATATCCGGCTTTAGCCAGCTCTCTGTACCTACGACTATTTGAGCTTCAGTGCTTGGAGCTCTGGTTCTTTCCCAACACAGCTACGACAATCTACAACTGCAATGTTAGTAGTTTCTACGACAACCTTACTGTGTTTTACCTGCCGACTTTCTGACGGACGCCCTTTCAGTAATTCCCTAAAAAAACCTCCCAGTCCTTTCAACACAGCCCCCGCTACCCGTGTAGCTCCTGACCTATTAAGCAGAACCCGGAAACCCACCACACGATGTCGCAAGTCAACGAGTTTGCGGCTCTGCACCAAAGGGCCACAGTCGGTTTATCGACGATGCTGCAGATGGTGAGCTCCGCCTTAATCTCGGAAGCAAGACAGGCAGTCTTTACCTTATCCGCTAGCCGCCCGAAATCAGACAGAATCTGCTCCGATCCAAAGTGACACACGTGATTGGTACCGATATGAGCCAGCCCCTGCAGTTGGCTGCACCCTGTACACTTCATGGCATCCGGAAGTACCCTTTGCACATCCGGAATGACTCCCCCCCTTAATGCACACAGAGTGCACACTGGCTTCCTTCCCCTCATTGCCAGTCATGTTCCTAAGGGGCCCCATTACGCGCCTAACATTGGAGCTCCCAACTACCAGCAAACCCACCCTCTGTGAATGCCCAGACCTTGCGGTCCGAGAAACTTCCTCTGGAGCGGTGTGGACGACTGCATCCGGCTCAGAGACATCGTCAGCTACATATAACGCCCAAAACCTATTCGTCAAACGAACCGGGGACGCCCTACGATCGGCCCCTCGGAAAGTTTTTCGCAGCCTGCAGGCAGTACCTTGGGAGGTCACAGCAGTGGACCGATCGGAGTCACCTGCCAATGTCGTATTTATACGTATCACAGGTCCCATACCACTCCAACTATTCACGCCCTACACAATTACAGAGCCTTCAGCATTTTGAACAGTCCCCTGTTTACACACAGGGTCCATGGACACATGAGGTCGTCTCCATACCCGCACACGATCATCCATGTTCGACTAGGCAACTTTTTTCCAGTCAACAGCAGTCCATTGTCGGTGATGAAGGTCCCAGGCGAGGCTTAAAGCTTTGTGTTGTGCAGTCATCAAGGGTACACGGGTGGTCCTTTGACCCCGAAAGACCACACCAATGGTGTTTCGTTGAATTGTTCGCATGCTCACAATTGCTGATGGCACAGCAACGAAATCTGCAGCAATATGCGGAACGGTTGCACTTCTGTCACGTTGAACGATTCCCTTCACTCGCCGTTGGTCCCGTTCTTGCCGGATCTTATTCCTACCGCAGCGACATCGAAGATTTATTTCTTTTACCAGACTGTGATATTCACGGTACACTCGTGAAATGGCCGTACGGGAAAATCCCCCTTCATCGCTACCTCGGATATGTTGTGTTCCATCGCTCGTACACCGACCGTAACACCACGTTCAAACTCACATAAATCTTGATAAACTGCCTTTGTAGCAGCAGTAAATGACCTAACAACTGCTCCAACACTTGTTGTCTTATATGGGCGTTGCCGACTACAGCGCCGTATTCTGCCTGTTTAAATATCTCTGTACTGGAATACGCATGCCTATACCAGTTTCTTTGGCAAATCAATGTTCGTAGCATTTGAAAGCGTTCGCTAGTTCACAGGCAAGTGTGTGCATCCACAAAATATTCAATCCAAAAAGCTTATACGGCGAAACACGTCCCCCAAATAATGTTAAGTTCTTTAGACTTTGGACTTGTAGTTCACTGAGAATGTGCAGGCTTGTATGACGTGAGGCGTAATGGGTACGTCTCAACGCATAAATCTTTCTTTGTTAGCGGGAGGACCCAACCGAATACCTTGGCACATGTTCACTGGTTGAACCTGCATAATCACGGCTTTTGTATTCGCTATATTGTCGGTTCTTCACAGGGAAACGTCGCACGGAGGTAATTTTCGAAAACTGACAGGAGGAGTGCGCAAGGCACAATCATAAGATACCGCACCACTTACATATAGACCACTCTTTCAGGCAATGAGCGCTGCTCACATATGGCCATTACCAGTAATGGGGTTACTGTACTCGCCTATACCGTACCTGAGCAGAACAGGTCACCTGTGTGACACCTAGTCCAAACTTATAACAAGTGGTGTAGCTGACTGTAATAATCAAACATTGTCATCTCACTATGAAGAGATTCTGAACGTATTAGTTGCTATCACACACCAATATAAATATAGTTAATGTAAACTGTACAACGAGATACATATTTCGGTTAGGAGAAACTATGTATAAATTTGAGATATAGCTAGTATCCTTCGTGTTTGTGTACTTACTGTAAAGTTTAGTATCCTAGTGAGATTATAAATCACGATCAGTAGGTGCCCAAAATTTGGTCTATATCGACTTTTTGGAGACAGCAGCTCGGTTCCCAGGGGATGGAGTACGATGATTTATTAAACGGTTTATCATATATTACATGTTTCCTACATTTATAACTATTGATTATGCCCGGTTTGCCTTAAAAATTAGTCACTGTATTTCCGGAAAACACTCTGTAGATCAGCTCGCTGCCTGTCTTCGATACGACTCGATTCACCTAATTTTTCTTCGATGGCGGTTATCTTATAACTTAAAGTGAAAAAGTTCAAGTTGCAGTGGTGCTTTGGGCCCGATGTGGTACCTCCACTATGCCCCCATTCTTATGGACACAATTTGCCACGGCCTTCATCTGAAGGAAGCTAATTAACACTCAAGGTACAGCTCCCCCCAGTCCGCAAAGCAAAGATTCCAGCAGAGAAGTCAATCATAACGTTCTGCTCCGCAAGGAAATTGTCGCCAAGGGTGCAATTTGTCACAAGGCATTCGACAATGTGGAAGGGGTGAAAAACTATCTACGAGTGCAGTTCAATAAGTAATGCAACACATTTTTTTTCTCGGCCAATTTTGGTTGCAAAAACCGGAAATTTCTTGTGGAATATTTTCAAACATTCCCGCTTCGTCTCGTATAGTTTCATTGACTTCCGACAGGTGGCAGCGCTGTACGGAGCTGTTAAAATGGCGTCTGTAACGCTAAGGGCGTTGCAAACAATGGGCAGTGATCGAGTTTCTTTTGGCGGAAAACCAGGGCATCTCAGATATTCATAGGCGCTTGCAGAATGTGTACGGTGATCTGGCAGTGGACAAAAGCACGGTGAGTCGTTTGGCAAAGCGTGTGTCATCATCGCCGCAAGGTCAAGCAAGACTGTGACTGTCTGATCTCCCGCGTGCGGGCCGGCCGTGCACAGCTGTGACTCCTGCAATGGCGGAGCGTGCGAACACACTCGTTCGAGATGATCGACGGATCACCATCAAACAACTCATTGCTCAACTTGACATCTTTGTAGGTAGTGCTGTCACAATTGTTCACCAGTTGGGATATTCAAAGGTTTGTTCCCGCTGGGTCCCTCGTTGTCTAACCGAACACCATAAAGAGCAAAGGAGAACCATCTGTGCGGAATTGCTTGCTCGTCATGTGGCTGAGGGTGACAATTTCTTGTCAAGGATTGTTACAGGCGATGAAACATGGGTTCACCACTTCGAACCTGAAACATAACGGCAATCAATGGAGTGGCGCCACACCCACTCCCCTACCAAGAAAAAGTTTAAAGCCATACCCTCAGCCGGTAAAGTCATGGTTACAGTCTTCTGGGACGCTGAAGGGGTTATTCTGTTCGATGTCCTTCCCCATGGTCAAACGATCAGCTCTGAAGTGTATTGTGCTACTCTTCAGAAATTGAAGAAACGACTTCAGCGTGTTCGTAGGCACAAAAATCTGAACGAACTTCTCCTTCTTCATGACAACGCAAGACCTCACACAAGTCTTCGCACCCGAGAGGAGCTCACAAAACTTCAGTGGACTGTCCTTCCTCATGCACCCTACAGCCCCTATCTCGCACCGTCGGATTTCCATATGTTTGGCCAAATGAAGGACGCAATCCGTGGGAGGCACTACGCGGATGATGAAGAAGTTATTGATGCAGTACGACGTTGGCTCCGACATCGACCAGTGGAATGGTACCGTGCAGGCATACAGGCCCTCATTTCAAGGTGGCGTAATGCCGTAGCATTGAATGGAGATTACGTTGAAAAATAGTGTTGTGTAGCTAAAAGATTGGGGAATAACCTGGTGTATTTCAATGCTGAATAAAACAACCCCTGTTTCAGAAAAAAAATGTGTTGCATTACTTATTGAACTGCCCTCGTAGTTTCACAGTAATGTGCGCTTGCATCTTAATAGCGTTACTACAAGTTTCTACGTCACCTACGGTTGTGCTTGTGTTAACAGGTCATGTTGGTTCAGTATTGCGCTCAGAAATTTGAACAGTCTGGTTGATATCAGTGTTACTTCTGCACCTGAGTCAGTAATGGCCCCAGTATTAATTTCTTCTCTTTCTAGAGCGATAACTTATCGTTGTTGTGTATGCTCCACCAGAGCAGAAAGTTCATGGATGGCTTGTAAGTCATCTAGCATATTAACTCCATCGTTGTAATGTACCATACTGACGCCTATATCTGCTTCCTTCACATCTCCCTCGACCAGAAGATTAGGGCTAATCCATAAAGGCGAAATCAGTGTTCCAGCACTTGGTACACAGAGGACTCATTCGGTCCTGCGTTCTTTTCATTTTTCTTCATTTATTGTTCCATCATACCCGTTGGTTTGTCTTCTAGGTTTCTTTATACTATCACTGGCGTCACCCCAATCACCACCTGGGTTTTGCTACGGCGATGGTACTCGGCAATCTTGCGAATTAACACCCGAGCACCAATCATTGTGCCTCTTCGTTTGCCCACTATCCTCATCGTCTGACACGCGACTATTGTTCCGCGTCGCGCCGATCATGTTCCACCGAATCGATCGCATCGATTGCGGACAGAAAGTAGTCAACATCGATACCAGGGTCACCAGCTTTCCTCTGACTTTTAGGGGCAGCTTTACCTACTGATTTTTTTTTTTAATTTAGGGGCGACATTTTTTAATCCCAGTATTTAGTCTTCTTTATGTACTTCTCAAAATAAGCATTCAGGGTGCTTTGCTTATTGTGATATATATATGGCAGCATTAAACATTTCCTTCGTTAATCATTTTGGGCGGCCCTCTGGGCCATAGCCAGCCACAAGTTCCATATCGAAGCCATCATACTTTAAATATGTTTATGACGATTCGTTCGCCCATAAGATGGAATCTCCGAGCTTCAGGTCTGCAATGAAACTGATGATTTTATGAACAAAGCTTGGTGTGTATCACGGCGTCCTAATGAAAACGTGGCAAGCTGTCGATGTCGGAACGTGCTTACCTCCATAAAATATGTGGAATGTCATGGCACTGACTCCATAAGATGCTTTACAGAAGTTGATCAAAATTGTGTGAGTCCGACAGCAACGCACGCGGTATCATTGCCATTTAGGGTGTCGTGTCTGCTTGTACTAGATGCTTCATCTGCATCGAGCAAGGATGCACTTACTTCTAACAGTTTTGAGTTGTGCGTTAAGGCTACAGTCTATGATGCATGGAACGCCTTTCTCTATTTAAATAACTGTTCACACGATCATCGTTGCCAACGGTTACTTTCTTTAATCACTTTACTGAAACTTCAGAAGTACGGCTCTAAATGTCCTATAATTGCTCTAGGAGTGTCATTCCGACTTGGATGTCCAGTTGTTTGCTCTGTTGTTCGGTCCTGCGAAAAATTTTAGTTTGCTCTATGGTGGTTATAGATAATTTTAAAACTATGGCAACCACAGCTAAAGTAATTAAACATGATTGATTGATAATTCATACAGTAAACAACTGTTTAAATACAGGCGTTAAGGTTATTGAAACATAAAACTGAATTAACACCCGAGTAAGAAGAGCGGCGCGTTTCGTCACAGGGTTATTTGGTAACCGTGATAGCGTTACGGAGTTGTTTAATAAACTCAAGTGGCAGACTCTGCAAGAGAGGCGCTCTGCATCGCGGTGTAGCTTGCTCGCCAGGTTTCGAGAGGGTGCGTTTCTGGATGAGGTATCGAATATACTGCTTCCCCCTACTTATACCTCCCGAGGAGATCACGAATGTAAAATTAGAGAGATTAGAGCGCGCACGGAGGCTTTCAGACAGTCGTTCTTCCCGCGAACCATACGCGACTGGAACAGGAAAGGGAGGTAATGACAGTGGCACGTAAAGTGCCCTCCGCCACACACCGTTGGGTGGCTTGCGGAGTATAAATGTAGATGTAGATGTAGAATGTGAAGGCCAATAGTTTTCTGTAGCTATATTTATTCAGGTCGATTACAGGCTCAAACAACAGGTTTCACAACTTTCAAGTAGCATCTTCTGGTGTATATCTGTAGAGAATTTGTTTTTTTCTTTTAATTAGTGCTTGGTAATGACGAATTGAAGCTACCAGAGGTATCTTAAAGTAATGAATTAATAGACTTAAACACAGCAGAAGATATTACACGTCTTGTTAGGAAACTAGGTATGGGTCACATACGCCCCACAATGAAAGAGCCTATACATACTTAACAAATATGATTTGTAATTTCGTACCAAAAGAAGATTACCTACAAGTTCTATGTTCCATGGTAAAGGGAGTAGTTACAGATGCTATAGGGTAACAGATGGCGTGGATAAGCAAAGTTCTTAACCGTCCTCAATTGATAACTGCCGTCATCAATGATGAATGTCATTTCTAAAACCGAAAGGATAGATTTAGGTATCAAAACTGAGCCTTGATTTAAAAATGGTGAAACATATCACAAGTGGAAAAAGAGATGGGGATCATCCCCATGTAACGAAGAACAACTGCCAGAAAAAGCCTGACCTGTATTAAAATCACGAAGTGGCATCACTTTATCGATTAAAATTTGTTCTTCCCGGGCCTATGTCAAGCAACAGACAGTGCACCTCGTAAATTTTATCTATTTAAGAACTTTGTCTTGTAGTGATTGGAGAGTTAAATAAGGTTAGTGATGTAAACAAACAACATTAATGTTATGAAATCAACTGAAAATTATTTTAACAGCACTGATGAGCCACAAATGTCCCAAAGGCAGACATTTACGCTGCCGGTGAAGCTTTCCACTTATAAAAAGCCGACACGCTCATGCGTTTTTGTCACCAACATGGTAGCTGATAACATACAGCTACGAGCGTCCTGTGTGTTGTCGAAGCAAGTGCGGTGGCTGCCGTCCGGGTACTGAGACGGTGACGGAAATTGAACTAATGCGGGCAACATAATATGGTAAGAGAAGGGTGACGCTAGTACTCTGCAAAGGAACTGCGGTCACCAGGCGAATTGGTAGACTTGGCTCTCTGCATTGCGTAGAACTGAACCAGGATAATATTAATATAATAAGATTACTAAGATGAAGATCTTATTTCTAAATCATTAAAACTCTGCAGCACCAAAAATTGCTCGATATACCATATAACATTTGTAAGGAACCTTTCAGTGTGCAATTACAAATATTGTATATTAAATATGCATAGGTCCGTAGTTTGTGGAGCGTATGTGATCCACATCCAGTTTACTAACTAGATGTGTTATGTTTTCTGCCATGTCCAAGTTTATTCATTCATCACTTTAAGATAACACTTATAATTACAGTTCCTCGTTATCAAAGCATTAATTTAAAATAATTCTGTACATATTCAGGGTGTACATGAAGTCTGCGAACACTTTCAATTATTTATAGCACAAGAACCAAACATACAGATGTCATACATACGTCATTGTAAAGAGAAACCTTGAAATTTCTGTTTCATGTATACCGCCACAGCGCAGTATGGTAATTTGCCGATAGTCAGCGCTAGTCGCAAACATGGCAAGTTCAGGTGTGGAGCAAGTGTCTATCTGTTGGAGTTCGACAAAAACAAGTGTGCTACAGCTGATCGAATGTTTAGAACCAAGTACGGTAAGAAGACACCAATAAATAAGGCAAATTACCACTGGCACGACAAGTTCTTTGCGATCGGTTGCTTGTGCCCGGCAAAGAGAAGTGGACGTCCAAGTGTGAGTGAAGCGAATGTGGAGCGCGTAAGAGAGACATACATAACGGATCGTAAGATATCGGTGCGTCGTGCATCTGTGAACTCGAAAGGACTCCCATGACAGTGTTGAAAGTCCAGCGACAGAAGCTGTCTATGAAACCATTCACAGTGCACCAGCTCAATGACGACGAAAAAGACAGAAGTTTTGAGTTTTGTTCGCAGTTGTAACAATTAAATGAGGATAGAGATGGCATTGTTGATCACATAGTTTTTAGCGATGAAGCCACCTTTCACACTAATGGGAAAGTGAACAGGCATAATTCTCGAATCTGGGTTACAAAGCTATTTGAGCTTGATTCCCCAAAGGTAAATGTTTTTTGTCCGCTGTCATATCGAAAATTGTACAGGCCATTCATCTTCGCAGAGAGCACTGTCACACCCACTTGGACGTGTTGCAGCTACGGCTGATGCCCCAAATGCAATCGGACTCTCCGTTCGTCTGTCAGCAAAATGGGGCTCCACCCTATTTTCATTGTGAAGTTTGTGGGTACTGTAACATTCAGCACAGCACAGCATGCAGCCATGTATCATGGTGACTGCAAGATTGTTTCTCTGCTATGACTCACAGTGCAGTTGACGCTATCGGCCGTGAGAACGGCCTCCAGTAACATCTAGTAGTTACGTAAATTCATACCCCCTACGAATCTAAATAAGCCATAGTAATTATCATCCTATTTTGCTCAAACTTGGTACACAATCTTTTGTCATTCACTAAAGGATCTTGTAAAATTTCAGACCTTTATCTCTTATAGGTTCGGACATTGTGAAAATTACTTTAATGTCCCAAAACCGACAATTATGTTTCAATACTCAGGAAGAGTTGCAGTTTGTCTTTTATTATCATCTAAAGCCATACCCCCCCCCTCGGGAGAGCCTGTAACTCCTAGAGGGCGCGTCCCCAGGTGGCGGATCGGGGAACGCCTCCCAGATATGGGTGGTAGGAGGGAAATCAAATACCTCCCGCGGACCAACAGGCCGGGCAGAGCAAGTTCGTTAGCTGAAGTGAAAGCAACTGCTCTAGGGGTAGGCATCCCCGAAATCAAGACCCTGGTCCTCCAGGTTGGGGGTTGTGCTTAGGGCCAGCGACCCTATCACAGGATCCTGTAGGAGAAAATAGATTGCTACGAATCAGAATGACAAGAATGCTGGGCCACCAAACTTGATGACGAACTTGCAAAATGTAAAGGTTATGAATATGGGAACATGGAATGTATTAAGTCTCTATAGATCAGGATCACTGATAAATGTCATACAGGAACTTGAAAGGTATAAAATGGATTTAGTTGCAGTACAAGAAACCAGATGGACGGGTAATGGAAGTATAAACAAAAATAAGTATACAATAATGTATGGGGGAAATGATACACAAATACATGCACTAGGGACAGGATTTATAATAAACAACAAATTGTTACCTTTTATTAGGAAATTTGAGGCAGTGAATGAAAGGATATCTCGGATTACGATTCAATGCAAATATAAGACTTTAAATGTTATAAATTGCCATGCTCCAACAGAGGATAAAGAGGACAATATTAAAGAAGAATTTTACAACAAATTGGAACAGGTATATGATACATTCTCGAAAAATTCAATTGAAATAATTCTAGGAGATTTCAATGCCAAGTTAGGACATGAAAATCATTATAAACCTACAATTGGACCTCATAGTCTACATCAGCAGAGTAATGAAAACGGAACAAAACTTATTAGCTTTGCCACTTCCAAAAATATGTTGATCAAAAGTACATATTTTGCACATAAAGATATACATAAACAAACATGGGCTTCAAGAGATGGCATCACAAAAAATCAAATTGATCATGTATTAATCGAAAAACAACATCATAAATGCATACATGATATCAGAAGTCAAAGGGGAGCAGACTGTGATTCGGATCACTTTCTTGTAAAAGCCAAGTTCAAGATCTCACTCTCAAGACATAAATGGTCTAAATTAAATGGTGTTCCTAGGTTTAATACAATGAAACTGAAAAACCCAAACATTCTCAACCAGTACATTAGAGAATTAGAAACACACAAACCTGAAGTGGAAAGTAAAATTAACAATGATGATACTAATCAAGCCTGGAACGCTCTGAAAGAAAATATCACACGAGCAACTACCTCAGTTTTGGGACATTTTACTACAACTAAGAACCCCTGGTTTGATGCCGAGTGCTCGAACGCTATCGAAGATAGAAAATTAGCAAGGGAAAAATTCCTACAAAAACCAATAACACAAAACAAACTTATTTTTGAAGAGAAACAGAAACTTGCCAGGAAACTCATTAGGAAAAAGAAAAGGGATTTTATGAATTACAAATTAAAAAGAGCTGAGAATGACCGTACCACAGACTCCAGAGGATTTTTCAAGAGCATAAATATGTTTAAAAGTGGGAATATAAAAAATTATGGACAGTTCATAACAGACCCAGATGGCTCCTTGCTAACAGAAAGAAGTGACATTGCTAACAGATGGAAGGAATATTTTAATGAGTTACTAAATGCTCCAACTATAAGCGTCTCTCAGGAAGATGACAATGAATATCTTACTGCTGACCCATCGGACGAAGAGCCCAGCTTAGCAGAAATTAAAGAAAGCATCAAGAAGCTGAAGAGACATAAAGCTCCTGGAAGTGATGGTATAGACACAGATATATGGAAGCTCAGTAAATTTCCTTTTGTAAACTGCTTACACAAAATCATCACCAACATCTGGAAGCAGGAACAGGTCCCACATGATTGGAAAGAAGTAGTTGTGTGCCCTATATACAAGAAGGGGGACCCAACAAATTGTTCAAACTACAGAGGAATTGCGTTACTAAACACAACATATGAAATTCTGACAAATATACTGTTAGCAAGGATAAGCCCTTACGTTGAAGACTCCCTAGATGATGCCCAATGTGGATTTAGACCTAACAGATCGACTATTGACAATATATATGTCCTAAGGATGTTGGGTGAAAAGAAATATGAATTCAATCAAAATGTACATATGCTTTTCATTGATTTTAAAAAAGCTTTTGACAGTATCAACAGGGAATATTTATGGAAGTGCATGAGGCAGATTGGCATCCCTAACAAATTGATAAATTTAATAAAATCTTGCACTTTAAACTCAAAATACAAAATAAAAGTAGCTAGCAAACTTTCTGAAGACTTTGAGGTTAAAACTGGAGTCAAACAAGGGGATTCACTCTCACCAGTTCTTTTTAACATAGTAATCAATAGAATAATCCAAAAAGTAAAGCTACTACAAATTGGAGCACAACTGGAAAGCAAAATTAACATTGTAGCATACGCTGATGACATTGCATTATTATCTGACAGTGAGAATGATTTGAAGCTTCTTACAGCACAATTAATTAAAGCCACAAATGGCTCAGGCCTCCAGCTGAATACAGACAAAACAATGTACTTTATCTTATCCCGCTATCCATCAAATAATAATGCACTGCAAATTAATAACACAGCTTTCACAAAGACAAATGAATTTAATTACCTTGGTACAATAGTAACCTCTGACAACTCCATAAAAATTGAAATAGAATCACGAATTCAGAAGGCTAACAAATGCTACTATAGTCTCTTGACAGTTTTCAAAAGCAAGTTAATTTCTAGGAACACCAAACTACAAGTATACAAATCATTGATTATACCAGTACTCACCTATGGATCTGAAACCTGGACTCTCACAAAAAAAGAGGAAAACAGATTAAGAGTATTTGAACGAAAAATTTTGAGAAAAATATTTGGACCCATAAGAGATAGGATCAGTGATGAATGGAGATTGCTAAATAACAATGAAATTTACAAATTATATAAAGACTCCGATATAGTGGCCAAAATTAAAGCCAAAAGACTGAAATGGATAGGGCATGTCATCAGAGCACCACCAAACAGGACCATCAAGAAAGTGACTGAAGAGATTCCCACCGGAAGACGACCTCTTGGACGCCCACGCATGAGATACTTGGACAATATTCAAGACGATCTCAGAAAACTAGGACATGACAGACAGTGGCAAATTACTTGTAAAGACAGAGCAAAGTGGTTCAACATTGTCCATTCTGCAGCAAAAAGCCTTCATGGATTGTAATGCTTAATAATAATAATAATAATAATAATAATAAAGCCATACCCAGAGTTCTCAGTGTATAAAATAAGTTAACTGGATTTTTTTTCCAAACTTTGATTACTCTGCAATTCGTAGTGCAAAAAATTAATCAAAATTATTATCTGCTTATTATTTTGTCTTATTATTTTGTTGTGTCTGTGGGACATACGAAAGAACTTAATGCAATTTTAATTAAAATCTTATGAAATTGAACCGTGGGAAAATAGTGTTTTAACCACGAATCTGATGACGTATGTCGATGTGTGCTTGATTTTGAAAGAGAGCAGCCGGAATAAATATTAGAAGTGGAATAAATTTCTAAATGAATTTAAATATTATTTTGTATTTCGGTCTACTTTATTAAATATTAGAAATTGGCATTGGAATGACGTAAATGATTTTCTGATTGGAGATTGGCTCAGGCAAGTTTGCCGCAATAGCGATCTAGGAGGATCATTCTGATTGGTCATTCAGGCCATTAGCCAATCAGAATTAAGTTGTTCCCACGGGCAGAAAGTTAGATAGGCAGAGAGTGGGGTGGTACCGAGATAGTCGCTCCCCAACCGTAGTACATGTTACATTATGCTAAATTTCGCCGAGAAATGACTTTCAAGATGAAGATGAAATACAATTTTATGTAAAATCTTATGCTGTTTGGAAGTGTCGAGACGCAGGCAGTTTACGTTACGAACATTTTGAGGACAATTTCATTAATTAATTGATGTGTTATGAGCATGTGATATTTCGGTCTTAGTGAAATTCCGCGTGGCATATTCCGCATAATTTATGGAACTTTTAGGCGACCACTTCAAACTTTGAAGACCACTGAGACGACCAAAGTTCCAACTCTCTACAGTAGTGGGTCAGTTACTGTCATATCTAACAATAATCGGTTTGGAGCGGTAGATATTCAGACTGTTTTTCGTGTGAGAACATTTTGTACACACTGAGATGGGAATAATAGAGTGGTTAAAATAGTAAATTCGGACTTGATAGCTAATTTTTGTGCTTCCTTAAGAATAAAAACCATTTTACTAAAATTTCCGAAGGCTTTCTGCAGGTAAACTGCATTTTCCCACCACCTGAAATTTGTTAAAATGGTCTTACAGTAACTGATTTGCAACTTGAGCTACGCGGCCTCTGTGTGGTAGTTCTTGAAACGTCCCCTTTGAACAATTATACAAGACTGTGCTTAAACTGACATACAATATTTTTAGCGCAACGCAATCTGACTTTCAAAAATCCCTACAAAAGAATGGCCCTGACTAACATTAAACTATACCTTTCAGAAATCACTTACCTCACAAAAATCTTCATTACTCGAACTACTGCAATACAGCGAGCGCCACTACTGCCAGCTAAATAAAAGATTCAAACTACGGAAGGCACTAACTACTGATAGGGATAGTTAGTAAATGAAAGATATTAATAGAGAACAAACACTGTATTTACCTTAACAGTCATAATATATATAGCAGTTCATGACAAATTACAAAACTCCTCCGTCTCTCTCCCCACATCCACCACTGCTGGCGGCTCACCTCCAACTGTCGCTGCCCAACACTACAATGGCAGACAACAATGCAAACTAGACACAGACTGCACACAGCACAGCCAGTGAATTTTATACAGAGGTGGCGTTACCAATAAAAAAACCTAAACAGCCTACTTACAGTCATAGGTCGTGGATTCATCAACGCTGCTTTACATGGCCTAGTGAGTGTCTACTACTGCAGAGTGAATTGACGTCGTAAAGAAGCCGTACTGAGGTAGTTGAACAATTGATGATAGACTGTACGAACTTGCGACGACAACAAAACCCCGCCCCGCCGCAGTACCTGAATGAAAGACGGAGCTGCCGCATCGATGGATTGTTCGTGCTACAGAAGGGGACAGCTGTTACTTGAATTGGCCTTCCCGATCACCAGATACCACTCCGTGTGACGTTTTTCTGCGGGGACACATTAAAGATCTGGTGTATGTGTCCCCTCTACCAAGATATGCACCAGAGCTCCGGGAGAGAATACGAGAAGCGAGTGCCAAAGTTGACGATGCCATGCTGGCACGGGTATGGCAAAAATTTGACAACCCTATTGACGTCTGCCGGGTAACTCACGATTGGCATTCGAATGCTTGTAAATAAGACTTTCAGAGACCCCCTTCAAAATTCAATATGTATGACATCTGTACTGTGTTCAGTTCTTGTGAAGTAAATAACTGAAACTATTCCCGGGCTTAATGTACAACTTGTATTGATCGTGACCGGTCCATATTTCTCACGAAATAAGCGTCAAACGAAAAAACTACAAATAACGCAACTTATCTAGCTTGAAGGGGGAAACCAGATGGCGCTATGGTTGGCCCCAAAATGGCACTGCCACAGGTCAGACGGATATCAACTGCGTTTTTTAAATAGGAACCCCCATTTTTATTATATATTCGTGTAGAGCGTAAAGAGATATGAATGATTCAGTTGGACCACTTTTTTCGCTTTGTGATAGGTGGCGCTGTAATGGTCACAAACATATGGCCCACAATTTTAGATGAACAGTTGGTAACAGGTAGGTTTTTTAAATTAAAATACAGAACGTAAGTACGTTTGAACATCTTATTTTGGTTGTTTCAATGTGATACATGTACCTTTGTGAATTTATCACTTCTGAGAACGCATACTGTTACAGCGCGATTACCTGTAAATACCACATTAATGCATTAAATGCTCAGAATGATGTCCGTCAACCTCAATGCATCTGGCAATACGTGTAACGACATTCCTCTCAACAGCCAGTAGTTCGCCTTCCGTATTGTTCGCACATACATTGACAATGCACTGACACATGTTGTCAGGCGTTGTCGGCGGATCACGATAGCAAATACCCTTCACCTTTCCCCACAGAAATATATCTGGGCACGTCGTATCCTGAGAACGTACGGGCCATGGTGTGGTGCTTCGGCGACCAATCCACCTGTCATGAAATATGTTATTCAATACCGCTTCAACCGCACGCGAGTTATGTGCTTGGAAGTGTGTCATGCAGTGAAAAATCTTGTAGTAACACCAGTACAATATTACGTAGGAAATCAGTATACATTGCACCATTTAGATTGCCATCCATAAAATGGGGGCCAATTATACTTCCTCCCATAATGCCGCACTATACATTACCCGCCAAGGTCGCTGATGTTCAACTTGTCGCAGCAATCGTGGATTTTCCGTTGCCCAATACTGCACATCATGCCGCTTTTCGTTACCGCTGTTGGTGAATGATGCTTCGTCGCTAAATAGAACGCGTTCAAATAATCTATCATCGTCCCGTAATTTCTCTTGTGCTCAATGGCAGAACTCTACACGACGTTGAATGTCGTCGCCATGCAATTCCTGGTGCACAGAAATATGGTACGGGTGCAATCGATGTTGTTGTAGCATTCTCAACACCGAAGTTTTTGAGATTCCCAATTCTCGCGCTATTTGTCTGCTACTGATGTGCGGATTAGCCGCGACAGCAGCGAAACCACCTACTTGGGCATCATCATTTGTTGCCGGTCGTGGTTGACGTTTCACATGTGGCTGAACACTTCCTGTTTCCTTAAATAACGTAACTATCCGACGAACGGTCTGGACAGTTGGATGAAGTCGTCCAGGATACGGAGCAGCATGCAAAGCACACGCCCGTTGGGCATTTTAATCACAATAGCCACACATCAAGACGATATTGACCTTTTCCGCAATTCGTAAACGGTCCATTTTAACACAGGTAATGTATCATGAAGCAAATACCATCTGCGCTGGCGGAATGTTACGTGATACCATGTACTTATGCGTTTGTGACTATTACAGCGCCATCTATCACAAAGCGAAGAAAGTGGTCCAACTAAAACATTCATATTTCCTTACGTACTACACGAATATGTAATAAAAATAGTGGTTCCTATTTAAACAAAACGCAGTTAATATCCGTTTTACCTATGGGGACAGCATCTAGCGGGTCAACCATAGCGCCATCTGGTCTCCCCCTTCAAGCCAGACGAGTTCCGTTCTTTGTAATTTATTCGTTTGATGCTTATTTCACCAGAAGATACAATTTAAAAGTAGTGAAACCTGTTCTGTGGGTCCATAATCGACTGAAATAAGTATAGCTACAGCGAGCTATAGGATTTTTATTTAGTTTTAACAGCCGTATTTAAAGAACTGTTGATATAAGAATTGTCATTCATGCTTTATTGTGGACAATATTTCCTCGTTTGTCTCTTCTATTAGATTGCTTTGATGAGCGGTCCAGTGGGAGACTTACTTTTGCACTGAAGACTGGGCTCATCGAGATTTCCTTCCGTATGTTTATCTATGTCGGATGACATACTATCCATACGGTTAGATGCAGCTTGAGCTGTTACTTTTGTCTACTCGTTAGCTGAGCGGTTCTGCTCTGCTAAGGCCTGACCAATTTTCTTTTATTATCGATTTATAGTTTTAACCTTTTCAGTACTGCAATCCATTGAATTAGTTTTGGTCGCAAAGCGAGTCGTTTCTGTAGAAACAAAATGTATTGAGTAACCTTATCCATTATTTGGGCCTGTTCTTCTGCAATGAAATCTGTTGTGTTAACTTTCTCCCCACTGGAGTCAATATTGTTTATTTTTTCACTGAGACGGAGTGTGTAGTTCAAATGGTTCAAGTGGCTCTCAGCACTATGGGAATGAACATCTGTGGTCATCAGTCCCCTAGAACTTAGAACTGCTTAAACCTAACTAACCTAAGGACATCACACACATCCATGCCCGAGGCAGGATTCGAACCTGCGACCGTAGTTGTCACGCGGTTCCCGACTGAAGCGCCTAGAACCGCACGGCCACAACGGCCGGCCGGAGTGTGTAGTGGTATACGATTTTGTTCATAGCCCATACAAGTCACGACACCTAGAACGGATTATAATTTTGCTAACATGATAGTCTTTTTTTTGGTTTAGTAATTTGCACATTAGAAATGTTGCTTCAGGGTCGGAAGCTGGTGACCGTAATCTAATCTAGACGTCAAGTGGATACATAATTTCATCGTGATCACTGAGATAATCCTGACAATACCAAATTGCTGAAAATAATTACTCTCACGCTTTCAAAGTAAGAGATTAGCCTCAAAGCAGTGGGGTTGGTCCTCAAAATAGATGCGTGCAGCAATGGATCATCTGTTTTAGAAAAATACTCTCGCAACTTTATGGGCAACAGTGCTATGTTCGCGCTATGTGCAATACATAATTTAGTTAAACTTGTGCATATTAGTACGGAGGCTGATGTTATGCATGCTAAATTACTTCATACTGTTTTATCTAGAGCAAAAAACCTACTGACAGTACTCGTACAGAATTTGCTATGGTGAAGTTTAGGAAAGTGAGAGAAAATTTGTCCATCTTGCGTGTTAAATCCAACCGAATAGATTTTTGAATGTGGTTATTCCTCTTTGTGGTATATATATCCAAAGTTATCATCTGGATCCACATTGTACGTGTAACGAATTGCACAAACAAAGCTTAGTTATTCCCACCACAGTGTAGTATAAATGTATGAAAAATAGCCGCCGGCCGTGGTGCCCGAGCGGTTCCAAGCGCTTCAGTCCGGAACCACACGATTGCTACGGTCGCAGGTTCGAATCCTGCCTCGGGCATGGATGTGTGTGATGTCCTTAGGTTAGTTAGGTTAAAGTAGTTCTAAGTTCTAGGGGACTGATGACCTCAGTTGTTAAGTCCCATTGTGTTCAGAGCCATTTGCACCAAAAGTGGTATGCAGGTTACATAGTTTTGTGTTTTCTGGCCACTATATACTAGATATGAAAAATTTATTTTATCTTTGATCTTTCATCACTGTTCGGGTGTTAACTCTGAGAACATATATTTCTCACAGCTTAGCAGTTATTGTTAAATGTCAGAGCAGTGAGTTTCGTACATACTTATTTAATTATGTTTGAGCACTACAGAAATTAACCTCCAACATGCACTCAGTAAATTCTAATATGAATGTGGCTAATATTTCATAATCAGCGGAAAAATCTCATTAAACTATGTTTGCATAACATGGTGGTGAAACGCACTCATTGGAGTATTTCAAAATGCATCCAGTATATTTGACTAATGAATCAGAAATAACATCTGATACTGTCTGCGTTTCTGCCGAGTGGTAGACTACTGAAAATTCAGGGAGTATGAATGAAAACAGCTGCCTTGCTAAAAACCACAGAGGACAACGTACTTAAAATATAACGTAGTGAAAGCGTATTCCCACGCTGGAGGCTCTAATATGAAATTGAGATGATAGTATCTGGAGAATTGACGTTTCAAAGAAAATTCACTAAAAGTGCTGATTCTGAATCTCACAAAAGCAACGGCAGGAGCATCAGTAAACTGTATAATTCTTTTATTATCCGCATCATAATATTGTTCTCGTTAGGTTTGTATGCTAGTTCCAGAAATTGGTTCTTGTCAGCAGGAAAGAAACAAAACGACAGTTCGACAGCTTCTGCAAGAAGTAAAGGAGATATACTGCATAATGTTCAGTATGCGAATCAACAAAGTGGTTGCTAGTAAGACAAATAATAATAAAAATATCCAAAGTTATCTGCATGCTGTGACCGCGGCGATCATTCCACCATCTCTTGTCATTCATGTCAGAATAGCAGTCAAAAAAATGGTTCAAATGGCTGTGACCTAACTTCTAAAGTCATCAGTAACCTAGAACTTAGAACTACATAAACCTAACTAAGGACATCACACACATCCCTGTCCGCTGCAGGATTCCAACCTGCGGCTGTAGAGGTTGCGCAGTTCCAGACTGTAGCGCTAGAACCGCTCGGCCACCCAGGCCGGCATAGTAGTCATTCCGTTAGCTTTAATTGTCCCTTCTGTTACATTATGATACATCATTTTGGCTATATATAACGATAGCTGTGTTTGTGTCCTGATAACTGTTAGTTACGGTTGTCCACGGTTTAGAAGATAATATTAAATGAAACTGATTGACTACTCAAGTGGAAGTGCTTGTTTACATGTAAACTAAGTCATTTTCTGAATGCGATACACTAAAAGGGACTGATACCGAACTGGAAATCTTCACCTCTAAATTTGGGCAATACAGTTTGTTGTAACATTTCCCCTTGATGCTTAGGATGTCGATTATCAAAATCATAACTTAGTTTCAGGAGAAGTAAATACTTGACTTAAGTATGTCTGATTCTGATAGCCATAATGATATGATCGTAAAATCAACTAAAATTATTTACATTCTCATCGTTGTTTTATTTTCTCACTTAAATGTACTCAGATGCACACACTTTACAGAAATGACGCGCTAACTTACATTTTCCTTTGTTCATTATAATGTGTGACATTTTAAGAATACAGAAATAAATATAAAACAACACTTAGTGACTGATACATATGATGTACCATTGTGTCATATAAATGAGTATGCCTTTTACCTGAATTTAATAACATTCGTCAGTTGTAGTGAACTACAAAGCTGGTAACTAAGTGATATCACCTCCCTTTCACTGTAAGCCATTCATATAAGCACATTGATATGTTGATGCAATGCATAGAGTATCAATGATAGTGTTGTCTGTACAGTGAATAATGTGTCGAATGACTGGTATCTCCGTCTGATCTCTAACCGAATTGGTCCCGACTGTACAAAGAAACGCAGCAAAATTTGTGTCTACTTGAGCATGACGTTGGTATTTTAGATCTGAGTCATACATTTCTAGCGTCAGAATGTTAAGGGCTTAAGAAGGATCTAAAGAAATTAAACGAAACAGCCGAGTTGGGAATATTAGTGACACCATGCTCACAGAATGGTGTACCCAGGAACAGAAGACCTATGCAATAGCCGTAGAGGAAATAAGTAGTGAGCGTGAAACAAAAATGCTTGCTAAAATTAACAACGACATCAAAACATGGAAGATAAATTTCACTGCTCTTAGCTAAACAAGTAAATTACAGTATGTACAAATAGCAAACAGCATGCAGATAAAAATAACTCCAAGTATGAAAGCAATTTAAGCTAAGCCCCAAGACAGTAAATAAATTGACGAATACACAAAATCAGAGCACGTTACACAGTGGAGAATGCATACCAATCGTAACAAAGAATGTTGACGCAGATACTATCTTGTTCCAAGACATAATGAATAAAACAAGTAAACATAGGGCTATGATATGATAGGCACTACATTATTACTAAAACTGTACTCCACACCTAAAAATTGTAAAAGGAACAGAAATATAGAATTTTAACTGTCGTTAGGTGCAATTATTTTTGGTTATCGGCCTACTGTCACTCATTACAATAGAGACAGTCACAAAATATCCAGTGAATATGAGCCTCTGGGGCAGGAAGCGCCATGCAACATGAGAAGACAGTTGTTGAATGCATATACAACGACTGGATCTTAAATCTTCATCTGACCCCAGTGAATACCTAAATACAACGCAAATGGATAAGATTTATAAATATTAATGTGCACATATGTGTTTTGTGATGGTACTGGAGACCATACTTCTATCTTCCCTACTGTGGTCTATTCAACAACATATTAGTCATTTTTACGTGCCTGTAAAATTCGCACACATTATGGACTCATCTCTGACCTTGAACCTAACACTTCAAACTGTGAAAGTGAGTAATAAACTGAGTGATGTCGTTTTGCAGTTGATAGTCAACAATCATGGAATGGACTGACTTGGCCCTGAGCATTACCTAACTGTGTAATGATTACGATGAAAGCAATTTCTTGTCATAATAGCGCAGGTCGGTTTTTTTTTTTTTTTTTTTTTTTTTTTAAGTCCCAGCTGCGGATGTAGGTGAGACGTGATGAACCGGAGTGCATCAGATCGTTATAGATTACGAAACATGAATAAAATAGTATTGCGTTACTCAGATGTGGGGAAAATCAATCTCAAAGTACTTTTAACCGAATGCCCACGTGTTCATTACGAATCACACATGAGTCTCCATAGAATAGAAGAATCAAAAATATGAAATTACCAACCAGATTTCACGTCCACTATCTTCATTTAAGTTGCACAGTGAAATGACCAGATACTTAATTCAAAGATAATACGGAAAACACGATCATATAAAGTCCTACACACGTTTGTCACAAATTAAAATACAAATTGATACAAAGTGAATCAAACAGGTATCACTAATACCGGGTAAAACAATCACATCTCCTGAAAGTTTCCTGAATTTTGCCTCCTTTAATCATATCGAATAAAGCAGCTTGACCTCTATAACCACAACGTGTACTAAAATCCATGAAGTTAGTAATATTTGGTCCTACTGTACATTAAACATTGATAGGAATTCAACCAGCTGTAAATTATCAAATTTAAATTACTTTTATAAAATGAGAGCGTTGACTAAAATGGTAACGGTACGTAACATAAGTATGAAATTAATTCTCGCTTTTGGACACGAGCACACAGCACCGATACACTGTAGCCCAGTGTGGATGAGATCTGCTCAGCCTCTGCGAGCAGCCACTCCATCGGCAGTCACCACACGGAAATCGACGAGTTGTCCACGAGGCAGGCCAAAACTAGGACCACTAAAGAGATTTTCAAAGAATCCTTACGCCATCCGCATGGTAATGCTGTTCCTTTTGTAGGAGCCATTCAGTGAACAGATCTATGCTGCCATCGTATCATAGACCAGGCCCCAGACAGTTACAGATTGAAGTACGAGTGCGAATTTCAAATGGATTGCGCAAGCTCTTAACCACTGGTTTGACCCGTTCGTCATTCAAATGCCTGCCGTTTAAAGCTTTACGGAATCGAAGTGACACTCCTCTGTGTTTCTAAGACACCTATACCAACTGGTCCTGCTCTTCATAGTATAAATTGCATGTCCTCCGTTAGTCTTGTTTGGTAGAGAACAATATCCTTTATAGGTTAGTTGCGTCTTTCAAATATCCTGATAATAAACTCTGTTTGCAAGTGGGAAAAATGGTTAATTCAATAGCCTATCTCCACACATTGTCACGCCGAGATATTTGTGTGAGCTGTAGTAGTAGTTGTAAACTATAAGGGGAATTGACGTGGGAAAGTGAACTGTTTAATGCTTCAAAAGCTTCTCCATTTAGGAAGTTACATTTTACAGTTACATTCTTATTTAAATACCTTTCTTAATTACACAGCCCCAAAAGCCGGAGTGCGAGCAAAGAGGGATGTTGCGTCAAGTTTTTCCCGTAGTATAAACCATGCATAGCGTATGCGATAAAATCTCTCATACTTTTTTATGCGTTGTTCTACAGGTAGTACTGTCTGTCCAACGTAAGACTGGCCACACTCGCAAGTTATGTTGTACACCCCACTTGTTCTGAGAGCTTAACGGGTTTTCAAGTAATTGATGAATTTCTGTTGGAGGCCTGAAGATCAGTCTGATCTTGTGTTCTTCCAGCAGACGGCTTACCCTACCCGTTATGGAGCCAAAGCACGGCAAGGTAGGAAGTTTCTTCTTCCGTCTCCTTACCTGATGTCTTGTTGTGCTTCTCGCTTCAAATCCCTTTATTTATTTGATGAAAGTTGTAGCCATTGTTCCTGAAGACCCTGGGTTGGTTGCTCTGCTCATGGGCCAGATTATCAGCGACTGTTATCGTTCTTGCTCGATGCACCAATGTCTGTGACATAATTCACTTCTGTGCCGAGTGGTAATGGCTGATGACGTGCAAGTACACATCAGTGTGGGTGGGTTTTGCTTAGATGATGGGGCCAAGGTGACCATCTCGTTTGTGCCGGACGTCTAGGAAAGGCAATGCCCTAGAGGTTTTATCCCCTACTCTACCCTGAGAAATCTGTTTTTCCTGAGCGTGTTTTAGGAAACGCTGAGAGGATATCATTTGCCTAAACTTTCGTCGTGGCTAACACTAACGGCTTCTGGGACTGTGTAATTAAAAAAGTCATTCAGATAAAAAACGCTGATTACACCCTAAGTAGGGACGGTGGTTTACAGCTCAGAACACGGTGGGAGGTGGGAGCCAGCGATTGCGTAGTTGAAGCCGACACACCGAATGTCGAGTTAACGTATGGCAATGTCGTGAACACGAGGCACAAGAAAAAGACGGGCTGTGGAGCGTAGTTCACATGGCGAGACACTGCCGGTGTTACGGGAGCCCACATCCGTTTCCCGTGGGCAGAGAGCAGTTATTTCAGACGAGTTTAGTAACTACTGACGGGGCGTGTTCAAGAGCATGCAAGCTCTCGATAGATGCGACAAATGTAAGACCTTTAGTGGCTACCTTTTCTATTAAATTTCCCGTGGACCATGAACGGAGTCGAGCGCTCGCGAAGTGTGGGGGACAAGCCGACTAGTGTGACGTCAAAAGTTCGTAGCAGGTACTGTATATCTCGATGTCCCAGCATGAGCACCAGTGACGTCACAACCGGCAGCTAGTGTATATAAGGGGCGTACCAGCTGCCCACTGGCAGCCATACCACTTGATAGTGGCCAAGCAGTGCTTAGTCGAAAGCTCGTGTCATTTGTATCACTTGACGCAACTGTAAATCCAGAAAATTTTTATCCAGTGCTATCGCCACAACACTCTGCATTCTCACAATTACGTTTTGTGTTGATCTGAACCTAAATCAGTGTGCTTGTAAGCTGTTACTGCAGAATAATTCTCTAACAATCGCAACAGTCTACAGATCCTCTCTATGAAAGTTTCAGACCTTTAAAAAAAATCTGGAATCACTGTTAAGATACCTGTCAGACAAGACGGAACATTTAGAAGTTTGTAGAGATTTCAGTGTAGATTTCTTAAAACTGAACTAGAATATTTTTTCACTTTTTCAATCTAATTTTAGTATTTCATTTTCCAAATAGAGTGCAGCAAGAATACTGGGCTCTGACTGATGACACATTTATAGACAGTGCACTGGCTGAAACAGTTAATGTGTACGCAATTGTCAATGGCCTACCTGAAAATGATGCGCAATAACGGAAAAATTTCTGTCAATATGTGGAAGTTGATTTCATAAACAGTTACCCAAAGATCCATTACCGAAACAAGAAAGCTTTCGATAACTAAGGAAATTACAATTTAATTTATGTCGAAGGGCGAAATTCGTTTTAAGACCAAATAATTCAATATCCATCATTATTTCCATACTATAAAAAATACTGTGTTGTTTTAAGGGAAGTCATTACAGTGTACAGAAATATACTCAATCAGACCGAAATAACTAAACCAGATAATAAAATTAAAATAATATGGGACATTGTCAAATGAGGCCATGGCAGCCAGTCAGTGAACAATTTAGTGTAAGAGTTGAACTAAATGATGATGTTGTGACTGATAATTTACAAGATGTGAGTACTTTTAATAAACAGTTCGTAAGTGTAGCAGCGAAAAGATAACAATGTAGTTCAGTGAAGAAGCCCAAGAGAATACCTGACAATGTAATTCCAAAAAACTTAAGCAATCAGAGGTAGCACCAACATTCTCCAACGAAATTGAGAGAAATACAAAAATACTGAAAAACAAAAGTCCATATGCTCATTTGCTGTTTACTTAAGTTCCAACATAATTCTGAGAAATTGTTCCAACTGTGACTACTAATGATTTTCTTACAACTTTCTAGAGGATGGTATTTGAGTTGATGTTAACGTTTGGTTCATGAATTGCAAAAGTGAAGTTCCAGACACGAACGTAAATAGCTTAGACTGAAAAATACAGCACCTACGCTCATCGCCTCTACAACGATATTGAACAAAAATTTTTGAAATGTGTTAAATAAAATCTCTACAAGTTACAAACATCGAGAAAATGCAGTTACCTACATGTCTTTGATAAGATTTGATACCTAGAAAAAAGGACTCAAGGATAGTAGATAATTTTTATTGACCTTGAAATTGGTCTTCATTCTGATAAAATAAGAAAAGTTCGCCAGAGCAGAACTGCTCAAGAATACAGTGACATATTAGGAAAAGAAATATAGTTAATGAAAAATAAGCTTCTGCAACGAAAAGCAATATACACTATCACTAATATTAACTGTAATTGCCGGCCGCGGTGGTCTAGCGGTTCTGGTGCTGCAGTCCGGAACCGCGGGACTGCTACGGTCGCAGGTTCGAATCCTGCCTCGGGCATGGATGTATGTGATGTCCTTGGGTTAGTTAGGTTTAAGTATTTCTAAGTTCTAGGGGACTTATGACCTAAGATGTTGAGTCCCATAGTGCTCACAGCCATTTGAACCGTTTCTTGAACTATAATTGAAAGACTAGTGCGGCGTTGGTAACAAGGGGTGACAAAGGAATTGCGCTTGTTATCGCCCATAAAAGCTAATACGTGTCCAAAATGTTAGCATTATTTGAAAAAAAAATGGCATTTCCAAAATCACCAACAGTCCTACTGTAATTTATAAAAAGGAATAAAGAATACTTTATGAAGAACTAAATACCTCATGAAAGAATTTCAAAGCAAAAAGTCAATTCACATGTACTATAACCTGTCTATTTTGGGAATCCAGTTTACTGTGCACAAGTGAAACCACCGTATTCGCTCAGTTGTTAATGAGGAAAATGGCGACATCACACATCAGCGATATTTTGCACCACTACAATCAAGGGAGCTTCCGTATTAGAAAACAATTTTTCTCTCAAGAAAAGTGCTGATTTAATAAATAGATAGAAAATGGTAGTGTGTTCCCCTTCCTCTCTGCTGATTTTTTAATATTATAACGTCATATATTAATGTTCCAGTATACTTCACTAACAATCATATTAAAAATAATATCCGGCGACTTAAAAGATGTACAAAGTTTCTTGCATTGAAACTAACGACTTTATTACAGACAGTACTGAATTACAGCTATTTACAGTTGAGTGGGAGATTGCATGAGCAGACATTTGATTAAGCTATGTGATGACTGTAAGCAGGAATTCTAGCAGATATTTTTGTAAATGCGTTAGAAGGGAATTTTTTCGGGATTTATCCCGTTCTGAAGAGTATAATTCCTTTCTACACTCGTTAAGTAGAAAAGATATACATAGTGTTTAATGACAGTGATCGTGATCTAAAGCTAATATTACATGCTTTAAACAACTATCACGAGAAAAAAATTTTACGTCATAAATACAAACCGATGATAAAGAAACTAATTTCTAGGATTTGAAACTATGGTCACTCAATAATAAAATCAGTTTTGTCATTTTATGCGAACGTATTTTCGCGGATAACATAATCCCAGATGAAAAATATCAAGCAAAATTGTAAAAAAATCCTTGTTTCCACTGTGTAAAGCATCACACTGTGTGCACTCCTTTAGAATGAAGTGTTCCCAAAACATTAAAAGCAATTAAGAATGAGTATGACCTTAGTTAGGTACACAAGTCCTTTTTGAGACATAAGCCACATCTGTCTAGTTTGATGATGCCCGCCACGATTTCCTCTCCTGTGCCAACTTTTTCATTACAGAGTTGGACTTTCGACCTACATCCTCAGTTATTTGGTTAATGTATTCCACACTCTGTCTTCCTCTACTGTTTTTACCTTCTAGTACCATGGAAGTTATTCCTAGACATATTAGCATATGTCAGGGTGTCTTGTCCCTTCTTTTTGTGAGTGTTTTGCACATATTCCTTTCCTCGCCGATTCTGCGGAGATCCTCCTCACTCCTTACTTTATCAGTCCACCAAATTTTCAACATTCTTCTGTAGCACATCAAGGCAAATGCTTCTATTCTCTTCTGTTTCGGTTGTCTCACAGTCCATTTGTCACAGGGATATAATGTTGTAATCCAAACGTATATTCTAAAAAATTTCTTCCTCAAATTAAGGCCTATGTTTGCTGCTTCTAGACTTCTCTTGGCCAGAAATTCCCCCTTTTCCAGTGCTAATCTGCTTTTTATGTTCTTCTTGACCCGTCAGTAATGGGTTATTTTGCTGCCTAGATAGCAGAAATCCTTAACTTCATCTACTTAGTGATTATGAAATGTGATACTGAGCTTCTCACTGTTCTCATTACTGCGTTCCTTCGGTCTGTCATGGGCTACTTTGCTGCCTCCGTAGCAGAAATTCTTAATTTCATCTGCCTTGTGATCACCAATTATGACGTTAAGTTTCATACTGTTCTCAATTTTATGCCAGTTCTCATTACTGTCGTCTTTCTTAGGTTTGCTATTAAGCAGTCTTCTGTCCCCATTAGACCATTCATTCCATTAAACCGGTCCTGTAATGGTTCTTCACTTTCACTGAGGCTAGCAATAACATCAGCGAATATTAACGGCGATATGCTTTCACGAGGTATGTAATCCCACTCTTGAACGTCTCTTTCATTTACTTCATTTCTTCTACGGTGTATAAAGTAACAGATGGGTCGAAACACTACATAAATGTCTTACAACCGTTTTAATAAAAGCACTTTGTTCTTGGTCTCCCACTCTTTTTATTCCCTCATGGTTCCTGTACGTTCTGTACATTGACCATCTTTCCCTATAGCTTACCCCTATTTCTCTCAGTATTTCGAGCACCTTTCACCATTTTTCACTGGTGGAACACTTTTTGTAGGTCGACAAATACTATGAACGTGTCTTAATACTTATCCGTCTTGCTTCCATTATCAACCAAAACGTTAGAACTGCCTACCTGGTGCCTTCACTTTTCCGGAAGCCAAACCTATCGTGAGATAATAGATCGTCAATTATCTCTTCCATTCTTCTGTATATTATTTTTATCAGGAGCTTGGATAACTGAGTTGTTAAACTGATTGAGCGTAATTCTCGCCCTTGCCCATTCCTTCGGTACTCAAAACTGAGTGGATGAAGTTTTCTGAAAGTCTTATTGTATATCGCCAGTTCTGTATATTCTATGCACGTACGTGAATATTCGTTTGTTGCTATTTCCCCCACTGACCTTAGAAATTCCGAGGGAATGTTATTAACGCCTTCTGCCTCATTTGAATTTGCGTGTTCCAAAGCCCTTCTAAATTCTGATTTTAATACTGTTTCCCATATCTCTTCCATGTCGTCACCCGTTTCTCTATAATGTTGTTAGATGAGCCCTCCCCTTCATAATGCCCTCAGTGTAGTCTTTCCACTTATCCGCTCTCTGCTCAGCATTCAACCTTGGAATTCCCATTGCGCTTTAAATGTTATGGCACTTACTTCTACCTTCACAGAAGGTTGTTTTGATTGTTCAATCTGACGAGTCAGTCCTTCCGAGAGTAATTTCTTTTTCGATGTATCTACATTTTTCATGCACCCATTTCCCCGTAACAATCCCGCACTTCCCATTTGTTTCATTTCTAAGAGATTTATGTTCCTGAATTCCCCACACATTTTTGTATTTCCTTCGACCCTCGACGAAGCGAAATATTTCTTCTGTTACTCATTGTTTCTTCGCAGTTACGTTGTTGGTACCTATGTTTTGCTTTCTGTGATTGTCCTTTTAGAGATGTCCATTCCTGTTCTAATTAACTGCGTACTGAGCTATCCATTACCGCAGAACCAATCGTTAACATCAACTCAGATACCATCCTCTAGAAAGTTTCAAAAACTTCAAGCATTTCCATTCATTCCTTAGTACTTTCGTATCTTACGACTTTTCACGTTTGTTCTACCTGATTATTCTCTTACACTTCAGCCTACTCTTCATCATAACTGAATTTTAATTTGAGTATATATATGTGCTCCTGGATACGCCTTACAATCCTATATATGATTTCGAAATTTCTTCCTGACTATGATGTAATCTGAGATCATCCGGTATCTCCAGGTCTTTTCCTAGCATATTTCCTTCCCTTGTGAGTCTTCAACAGAGAATTCGTTACTCCAATCTAAAATTTCTAGCAGAACCCAATCATTCTTTCTCCTCGCTCATTCCCCCTACCAAACCCATATTCTCCCATCGCTCTTTCTTCTATTCCTTCCCCTACAACGGCATTTCAGCTCTCCATGATCATTAGTAGGACTTAATCTCCCTTTACATTCTGAATTACCTGCTCAGTATCTTCATATACTTTCTCTGTCT
This sequence comes from Schistocerca americana, assembly GCF_021461395.2. Taxonomy (NCBI): domain Eukaryota; kingdom Metazoa; phylum Arthropoda; class Insecta; order Orthoptera; family Acrididae; genus Schistocerca; species Schistocerca americana. The sequence continues at coordinate 203,433,023 of NC_060125.1, read as the reverse complement.
CTTTATGTTCTCCTTGCGACGTCGGCATTTACACCTGTACTATTGTTGTCAGTGTAGGTATGTTGTCGTTATGTGATAACAAGAATCCTTTCAGCAAGCTGTTCACAGTAACTCACATTCAACGCTACCTTCCTGATCATAACGAATCACACTCTCTTCTATCATTTTCTACTGCTCTTGATCTTACGCTGTACTCTTCTGACCCGAAATCCAGTTCTTCTTTCCATATTACCTCATCGACGCCCGCTGTTTCTAGACTGAGATAAACGTTTCCCTTTTCAGTCTAGCTTTCATGCCATGTGCAAACCTGTGATATTCCATGCCCCGACTCGTAGAACTTTATCTTTTCGCTGGTTATTTAATCTTTTTCTCATTGTCACCTCTCCTTTGTAAGTTCCCTCCCGGGAATCCGAATGGGGCACTAGACCGGAATCTTTTCCCTATGGAGAGATAATCGATGTACTACGTCAGAACTATCTGGTAAGGATCACAAACAGCAAAGCAGTATCCTAAAAGAGGACGGACACATGTAGTGTAGGCAGTCTTCTTTGTAGATCTATTACATCTTCCAAGTGTCCTGCCAATAAAACGCAGTCATTGGTGAGTCTTCCCCACAACATTTTCTATGCATTCTTTCCTATTTAAGTTGTTCGTATTTGTAATTCTTAGACATTTTGTTGAATTAACGGCCTTTATATTTGACTATTTGATCGTGTAACCAAAGTTTAACGGATTCCTTTTAGCACTCAATGGATGACCTCACACTTTTGGTTACTTAGAGTCAACTGCCAATTATCGTACCATTCAGATATTTTTCTGAATTGGTTTGCAATTTGTATTTATCTTCTGATGACTTTATTAGTCGATCAAAGGCAGCGTCATGTGCAAACAACCTAAGACGGCTGCTCAGATTGTCTCCCAGATTGTCTGCTCAGATTTTCCATAATCTCGCAATTTCATCACAAGCTGTTCGTGTGGTACAGTGTCAACAGCTTTCCGAAAATCCAGAAATACGGAATTGATCTGAAATACCTTGTCAATAGCACTCATCACTTCATGCGATTAATGAGCTGCTTGTGTTTCACAAGAACGATGTTTTCGAAACGTATGTTGACTGTGTGTCAATAGACAGTTTCTTCGAGCTAATTCATAATGTTCGACCAGAATGTATGTTCCAAAATCCTTCTGAATATCGACGTTAATGATATGTGCCGGTAATAACGTGGATTACTCCTACTACCTTTCTCAAATATCGGTGTGATCTGTGCAGACTTCCAGTCTTTGAGTACAGGTCTTCAGTCTAACGAACGTTGTATATGATTGTCAACTATGGAGCTAATGCATCAGCATAATCTGATAGAAACCTAATTGGAAAACAGTCGGGACAAGAAGACTTATTATTATAAATTTACTTAAGTTGCCTAACTACTCCGAGGATATTTACTTCTATGTAACTCACGTTGGCAGCGGTTCTTGATTTGAATTCTGGAATATTTACTTCGTCTTCTTTTGTGAAGGCATTTCAGAGAGCTATGTTTAGTAACTCTGCTTTGGCAGCACTGTTCGATAGTATTGATTGTTTCTTTACCGCCAACATACTTCACATACGACCAGAATCTCTTTGCATTTTCTACCAGGTCTAGAGACAACGTTTCGTTGTGGAAACAGTTATGTGCATCTCGCTTTGAAGTCCGCGCTAAATTTCGAGCTTATGTACAAGATCGCCAATCTTGGGGATTTAATGTCTGTTCAAATTTTGCATGTTTGTTTCATTGTTTCTCCAACATTGTTCAAACCCGTTTTGTGTACCAAGGAGGATCAGTGCCGTCGTTTGTTAATTTATTTGGTATCAATCTCTCAATTGCTGCTGATACTATTTCTTTGAACTCAAGTCACATCTATATTATTCTACACATCTATAATATTAATTTGGAAGGAGTGGAGATTGTGTCTCAGGAAGGTGTCAAGCGATTTGTTATCTCATTTTTTTAATAGGTACGTCTTTCGTTCAAGTTCAAGCTGTATATTGAGCAAGCAGTAAAGGAAACAAAAGAAAAATTCGGAGTAGGTATTAAAATTCATGGAGAAGAAATAAAAACTTTGAGGTTCGCCGATGACATTGTAATTCTGTCAGAGACAGCAAAGGTCTTGGAAGAGCAGTTGAATGGAATGGACAGTGTCTTGAAAGGAGGATATAAGATGAACATCAACAAAAGCAAAACAAGGATAATGGAATGTAGTCTAATTAAGTCGGGTGATGCTGAGGGAATTAGATTAGGAAATGAGGCACTTAAAGTAGTAAACGAGTTTTTCTCTTTGGGGAGCAAAATAACTGATGATGGTCGAAGTAGAGAGGATATAAAATGTAGGCTGGCAATGGCAAGGAAAGCGTTTCTGAAGAAGAGAAATTTGTTAACATCCAGTATTGATTTAAGTGTCAGGAAGTCATTTCTGAAAGTATTCGTATGGAGTGTAGCCATGTATAGAAGTGAAACGTGGACGATAAATAGTTTGGACAAGAAGAGAATAGAAGCTTTCGAAATGTGGTGCTAGAGAAGAATGCTGAAGATTATATGGGTAGATCACATAACTAATGAGGAAGTATTGAATAGGATTGGGGAGAAGAGAAGTTTGTGGCACAACTTGACAAGAAGAAGGGATCGGTTGGTAGGACATGTTCTGAGGTATCAAGGGATCACCAATTTAGTATTGGAGGGCAGCGTGGAGGGTAAAAATCGTAGAGGGAGACCAAGAGATGAATACACTAAGCAGATTCAGAAGGATGTAGGTTGCAGTAGGTACTGGGAGATGAAAAACTTGCACAGGATAGAGTAGCATGGAGAGCTACATCAAACCAGTCTCAGGACTGAAGACCACAACAACAAAACAACATCTTTCGTTTACTTTTGGAGGATTTGGGGATAACAATATTCATTGTCGTTACGACAACAGTGTGTTCACGAATCTCTGTATCCGTTTTGATGCTCGTTATTAACTCAGGATTATTTATTGCTAAGAGATCAAATGTGTTTCACAAGCATTTACTGTTCGCGTGGGCTCATGTACTAACTGCTCGTAATAATTTTCAAACATGCGCTTAGCACAATTTCGGATGTACTTTATGCGTACCTACGGAATTAAACATGCATTTTCTCCAACATATCAAGGGTCAATTAAAGTCACCACCAAATATTATCATATGGGGCAGGTACGTGTTTGAAAACAAACTCAAGTTTACTTTGAACCTTTCAGAAAATGTATTATCTGACTTGGGGGGTCGGTAAAAGGATCGTATTATTACTTTATTCCGGTTGCCAGCAATGGCTCCTGACCATACTGATTCACAGGAACTATCTACTTTCATTTCGCGACAAAGTAAACTACTCCTAACAACAATAAACACGTCACTGCCAACTATATTTAGCCTATCTTTCAGACCAGTGTTAGGTTCTTCTCAAGAATTCCGGCTTTAGCCAGCTTTCATTGCCTATAACGATTACAGGATCTGTGCTTTCTTTTAGCACTTGGAACTGTGGTACTTGCCCAACACAGCTTTGACAATTTACAACTGTTATACCGATGGTTCCTGTATCTACGTTCTTCCTGTGTTCGGCCTGCATTCTTAGAGGCCCTTCCAGTTTTTTTTCCCGAGACCCTCTAACCTAAAACACCGCAAGGACCACGACACATAACCCCTGCTACCCGTATAGCCACCTCTTCCGTATAGTGAACACCTGACCTGATCAGCGGAGTCCGAAACCCAACAACCCTTTGGCGCAAGTCGAGGAATTAGCAGCGTACACGGTCGCAGCACCGTCTGTGCCTCTGATTCAGACCCTTCATAGGGCTCTGGACCAGAGATACGCAATCGGTCCTGTCGACTATGCTGCAAACAGTCAGTTCTGCTTTCATTTTGCAGGCAAGACTGGCAGCCTTTACTTCTGTTAGCCGCTCGAAACCAGAAATAATCTCTTCTGATCAAAAGTGTCACACGACATTGGTACCGACGTGAGTAACCACATGCAACTGGCTGCGCCCTGTGCTCTTCATAGCCTCCGCGAGGGCCCTTTCCACATCTGGAATGACTCCACCCTGTAAGCACACGGAGTGTACACTCGTTTTCTTTCCCTTCTTGGCAGTCCCATAATGCGTCTAACGTTGGAGATCCCAACTATCAATGATCCCGCCCTCTGTAATTGTCCGGATCTTGCAAGCTCAGTGGCTTCCTCTGAAACAGGACAGGCGACAAAATCTGGCTCAGCGACAGTGTCAGCCACAGACAGCACCTGGTACCTGTTTGTCAGGCAAACCGGAGATGCCTTACGTGCAGCAGCCCCTAGAAGACCTTTGCCGGCTGCTAGGCCCTGGGGCATCCATCCATTCGACCACAGGTGAGGGATTATACGACTTACCTGCTGTGACACAAGCAAATGTTACCCTCTGGGAAGATCTAAAAAATTTTACCGTGCGTGTACGTAATGGACAAGATATAGGACTGTAATTTTGATTATATTGCAATTAATAGAAAAACTAAACTGGTTTTAACTTTGGGGGTTAATGAAAGTAGTAGAATTAATATATGAACGAAAAAGAAAACCAGCTGTTGCTTGCCCAGTTAGGTCCATGAATTTTTCAATACATGTTAAAAATGAATAATAATTACTGGAGTAACTTTCATTAATAATTCCATTTGAATAAGGCATAAAGCTGTCATCATAGAAAGCCAAAATGTACTAAACTCATACTAACAGCTGCACTCAACATAATTGCTTGGATTAGTACTGAAATGTTAGTGCAAGAAGTACGGAACTAAAATTGGACAGGAGGGGTTGCTAATGTAACTGATATGTAACAACCCATGATAGTAATTAAGACCAAATTATGTTTCAAATGAGTTTAACTTACTTGCCTTTTCATTACCTGTGAAGCAGGTATTTTACACACTGACATTTACACAATCTGGCACTGTATTTTTTCAAAACGTTACTTTGCATTAAACTGAGAGTACTTTAGCAAAATTCTAACTAACTTCAGTTTTCTTGTTTTAACTTCAACTTTTGCTAATCCTTGCACATTTCACTAACTTTAATATTTCACTGTTTCATTTGAAATAGGATACTCGGTTTTATAAACACTTAGGAGAGGACTCTGCATAGGTCCGTGGTCACGATAGAAGATATGGTTCCAAACACAGAGTTATAGCGTCTGGATTATTATTGAAATTCACTCACGCAAATTTACTTGTCAATGCCCTGATACATATCTGTATGCTTGAAGTTAGTGGAGCAGTGGAGAAGTTGTGGTGGCAAGCGATATTGCGGCTAACTGTACTCACGGCTTTTGATGTTTGAATGCTCTAAAAGAATTTCTTCTTGGCGACGGATTCTTAACGTGTTAGAGTCATTCCTTATTGCCAAGTGTAGCAAGCAACAACCGAAACCACATCAAAGGCAATTTTTCTTGCAAAACAGCTTCCGACTGCCTTCCTTGGCACTGTCAATGTGTACCTTGCCAAGACTAGCCCCTGACTGCGTACCGTTCACACCAAGGAGCCGCCCAGTTCGACCGCCAAAAGCATCTTCTACGTCGCGCCATGCCACTTCCGTTGCGGAGGGACTTCACTACAACTTTTACATTTTATAATACAAGCGCCGTAAGCATGAACAAGCTTCCAATACACATTGTTTTTCTTATAAACACACATATTATAGAATTTCATTATTTTATACACTCATTTATTTTTTCTCATATATACGTTACAAAACTCTAAATTACCTGTCATAAATCAATGACCTTAAGTAACATAGAATAAACACATCATAATCATAGATACACAGTTACATAATATAAACCTGCCTCTAATCGATATAAGTGTTACAGGGTCAGCCTCAGTGCGAGCAGTAACTGGGTTGGCCACCGGTGAGGACCGTTCGGAGGACTCGTACGCGCTGGACGTCCGTTGGAACCCCACGGCCAGCCCACAACAGTGGTGCCCTTCCACTGCAGCCTCAAGCGTTGTAACCGAAGCCATCACAACCTGAAGCTCAGAGCGAAGTGTCACCAACTCGGTTCACATCTGTGAACAACAACCATACTTCCTGTCCATACTAAACATGGTGGAAAACTAGCTAAACTATGCAATTAACCTGTCTCTCGGCATTGCTGCGCAACTCTGCTGTACAGCCTGATGAAAACTGAGCAGTAGTATGTAATAAATTTAATTAATACGCAGAGATTCAAAACCCTAACTACCGAAGAACTCTGGTGAAACTAAATAATTCGCCCCTGATTAGGAACTTTTAATATGTCACAAAATCGCTTTACTTTCCTACGCAAACAAAACCGCGAGAGCTGTGGCTATTGATATTAAATTAACACACATAATCTCAAGAAACAAAACACAGGTGATATCATAAATTTCGCTCCTGGTTAGGAGCTCGTAAAAGTCACAATATTGGTTACTTCCCTGTTGCTACTTGTGTCTCAGCCGGCTACTGCTACCTTACTGACTGGCTGGCTGACTGCCAACAAGCGGTCACTAGCATGTTCTCTACTAAAATTCTGATAGCTTTTCAATTGAAATATAACGTATGTAAGTGGCATAAAATAGAGAGTCATCTACTTCCCACATGGCTGTTCACTTCATGCATGTCTGCATCCACTTATTCTAAACAATCTCTCAATTCTTCTCTTTCTACATCAGAGAGAGAAAAATAAGCACAATTTTCATAGTTAAAATGTTAATGGCATTTGATTAAAAAGTCATGGTATGTCTCATACAGTTATGCATGACTTCCCTTAATGAAACCTGATACATACTTTTTCACATTTATTGATAAAGAATCGTTATCACCATAATTAGCATTTATGCTGTTTCCACTTATTCCACATACGTTATGAAAAGGTAACTTTTACTTTTCCATTGACTTTTGAATTGAAATATGCCATCGACAGATTCATCAGCGTTTTTATGGAAAATATAATAATTTATTTCTAACGAAAGTTTTGGCTCAAAAATGTGGCACCATAACCTCAGATACTTTTATGCTTTTCTCGTTAGAAACATCAGTTTGTAAATAAAAAAATAAATTATCTGCATTTAGATTATTTCAGTATTTTAAATAGCACATGGACCATCAGCTTTTTATCTTTTCATTTTGTATCTTGCCAGACAGTTACTTGAACATGTACTCGAATTAACATTAATAATTTTATTTAGTTTTAGAATTAATTGTGTGCTACAGTGTGATGTGTTAAGTCCAGTTGAGTTGCAGTAACGTCTCCTTGTTCACTGCAAGACGAACTTTTTTCGGATGCGGAAACAGATGCAGCATAATGAAACTTCTCACGCAAATCAGGTATTCGTTCATTTAGGATCTATGCTTATGGTGTTTCTTTCGAGGTGTTGCTTAACCTGAAAATAACAAGAATACATCATTCACCTCACCCACCACCAATCACCAGTACTGCCAAGTATTATAGCCATAACAGTAATACAACACATTTATACACAATATACGCATGTACAAAAGATTTTTCCATTCACAGTGCACTATTCGAGCCGAAGCAATCTTAATTCCACATAATTGACGCTTTCCATTAAAGTCGTCTTGTGGCTCTTTACTTATCCAAGCACCACGCTAGATCACCATTGACTTTCATATTTATACAACAGTTTTGCCTTCTGTGCTCTCTTATCAACCTTTTTCGATGCATTTTTCCGCTGCAACATATTCACCAACTATTTCATCTTCTTCGCGATTTCATTACGTTTCTTTAGATGTACAGGGATTAGGCGGTTTACTAAATTTGTCGTTATCCGTGATTCAGTATTACATAAAGCTACAAAAACTGAAGTGTTTTGCACTCTGTTCTCATCACATAAAAAACTGATAGATACAGCACAAGTCTTCGCTTCACTTCAATAGTGCCACGAGTGTAAGGTTGCTGAGATGGGCAGCAGTCGTCTCGAAACGACACGAAATATTTCAACTAGTGCCGACATGTAAGGAGCTGTACTTTGCAGCCTGTCTGCGAACTTTTAGTGAAATAAGTAACCCACAGAGAGAGGTCACATGCTTTACCTGGTCCATATATTTCACCTACTCTAGCTGTCTCATATGTGGTACATACTAGCTTCAAGGAATATGACACTAACGGGTTCTTATTCCTTCTCAACAGTAACTTTGCTAAAAATCTTTGACATTCACAATGTTGACATTTCGGATTAGGTTGCATTAGAAAGTCTGTAATCAATTCAAGGACCAATTACTCACGCAATCAGTTACATGCAATATTACGATGAACTCTGGTGCGATTTTGGTGATTTATGTAAAATGAACGAAGAGAAAATTACTAGGTAGAATAAAGTAATTATATCCTCGTGAAGTACTGAGAGTAATAGCCCAGTAGAAAGTGAAAGCACAGGTGCCAGCCTTAATCTGGATCCACAATGCTCTGTTATTATCCAGTGTCGATAATTCCTGTACATAAATTGTCTCACATAATTGTTGCTAAAATTTGGAACAGCGGTGACATTCTACTCAGCAACCATGTCATCAAGTACAAACGCGTAGTCGAAAAAAGCAGTTGCATTCCTGAAAAAGTAACTGACATGCAAATAATATCTGTGAACGAATAAGAGCACAAAATACGATATGAGTGTTGGACAGAGGCTATAGTTCTAGATATGAGTTTTTTCAACATATTTGGCGTGAGTATAACAAAAAATATAATCGTAGTCTGTGCATTTTAAATTCCTGTTTTGAATCGTAAACCGTTGTCTTTTAAAAATGATAGGACGAATAGTCTCTCACATAATCCGTTCCACAAATTCTCCACAAGATTCTCCGTAAGTACGGAAAACAAAACATAATATTTTCTTTCTTTCTAAACGCAATTAAAGAGGCATTTATCGCTCTTCGTGCTCCCCTGAAGGTCGTTGGAACGCCGAACCTGTATTTACATCGATCCGAGAGAAAAAGACATTTGACGACGCTATTCATCATGTAATTAATGCAGAAGCCTCTCATAGCGATCATTATTCACTTTTTTTGACAAACTTTGTCTTCTGACAAATGCTCAATAATTAATCGAACAAAAGGAACAGATAATTTATTTTCCCTCATGCGCAGTTTCAACTGCTGCACCACATCTTGATGCTCTGATAATAATGCTCCTGCCTTTCAAAGCTTTTTGGAACAAACGGCTAATGATCGGTAACTTCATGTTTCAATATTAATCATACACTATTATTCTTAACACTTGTATTCAGTAGCGTGATATCACATACATTAACACGTGATTTGGAAGAAGAACACTAGAGCGACTAAAACAGTGGAGAATCACAGAGAAACCAGACATTCTCCTATCAGTGCACGTTTACCGCCAACCTGACTGGTAATATGAAACAAAAGTTCTACATGAATCTTTTGCCAAAGGAACACGTGTGATTGGGAGAGATACCACAGCTGTTGGTGGAAAACATTCATTCACATAGGGCTACAGTTTGGTTCCACGCCTTTTTTGTGTGTCTCATTCTAAAGCTAATGAACAGTGCAGAGTAGGCCATACAAACCAAGCGACCGTCAGATTTAGCGTTTGTGCCCACCGTTCGGCTGTATTCCGGAGATGTTTTGTCTCGCCCACTCGATTTCACTGTTAATAGAAGGTTTGTGTAACACAGAGGGAGGAAAGCTAATTATCCATTTTCCAGAGCTCCACCCGCGTCGGTCGCGGTGGTGTCACTCTCAAAAGCATCCTCTGAGACATAAAGCTGTTTATTGCAGAGTCAACAACACTGGAATTTGTCGTTGAATGAGAATTAAATAACCTTTCCGACCATCAGACAAAACTGTGGATCCAGACACTTCCTTTCCTGTGTGAAGGTTACTTCTGCTTATTAACAGGGTAATCTTGCCAGATCTGTAATCTCCGATTGTATACACATCGGCAAACAGTAAGTAATTGACTATATTTCTAGACTACGATTATTGTGACTTACACTGTGTGTCTTCATACCCCATAGAAATTCGATGTTCCTAGATGTAATTTGCAGGTTCAGGTTCATTCTATTATTACTATTACGCATTTTTGCCCCCAGGACAGTAATTAACTTCAATGTTACAAGATTATTCATTTTTTATTGTTTCCTTCTTCTTTTCTCTTTCCAAAACCTTTTCATGCTTTGGTTGTGTCCCTGTTTCTTGAACTCTGCCAGCAGTTTGCCTGTTGTTTCCTTTCTTTTACTTCAAATTTCGTGTACATAATTTGTTCCTGAATTTGTCTCTTTCATTAATCATTTTAGTACTGATCACTACTCAGGTCTTCTGTTTGTTGATACAATTTGTTGTTTCCTATTTTTTTTTTTTTGACAGAACTATTTACTACAGCAAAATTCCTCTTTATGGTTCTGTTGCTGATCTTGCCTGTGAACCTGTCTATGTGTTCATATGCTTCCTTGGTTGATCTCTTCATCTATATACCAGTATTTGTGCTGCTCCAAATTATTTCTGGGGATTTTACATTCTATTGTTATCTGTCTCTGTAAAATCTGATGCTCGGGTTGTGGTCGTTTCTTATGCGTAGGGTGCTTTGGCTGTGCAACTGTACTGTAGTGCCAGAATTTAGCGTGTTTTGAAATATTTCTTTTACTGTAAAGCGCCCTTGTCAGTTCGCACACTCTCTGAAGATTTTCTGTTCTTTGCATGCTGTATGCCCTACTCGATCTTCCTGTTTGTATATATTCTCCAAGATATTTGAATTTTTCCACTCTGTTAATCTATCTGTATTTTGTGTTCAAGGAATGGTTACTGTTGTTCCTTCTTTCCATGTGTTCTGTCTTCCTGTACGGCATCTGAAGAACCGTTTTCATGGAGACTTTATGTAAGTACTCTAGTACTTCTTATGTTTCTTGTTTGCACTTGCAAAGTCTACTAGGTCATTTGCAAATGTGCCAGGCATTTTATGATCGTCTTGTTTGCACACGTTTTTCCTACCTGAACTGCTTTTACTTTTTCTTCCCATTGTTTGATAATTTCATCCTAGATAGTTTTGAATGAAAGTCTAACTGCTGTATGTACTTCGAATGGGTATGAGAGTTCTCCCATAGATTTTATTTTGGATGTGGCGTCTGGTATGTGTCTGTTGGATGTGTATCCTAGTTCTTCAGTCTATTGCATATACATCTAATGTGTCAACGAGAATCTGCCTTTCTATGCATTCATAGGCTTGTTGAAGTTCACGAATTTGACAACAGTGTTGATCATCTGTCTGATATTTGGTAGCATTCCCAGGTTCCAGATTTATTCAATACAGAACCTTCCTTTACTGAAACCTGCTTCGTATTCACCTATCTTTGTATCAGTTTCTGGATCTAGTTTATTGAGTAACACCTTGGACAGAATGTTGTACATGACAAAAATTAATGAAATACTTCTGTAGATACTAGGGTCTGTCTGGTCGCCCTTTTTGTAGAGTGGGTGAATCAATGAAAATTTCCATTCCTGTGGAATCTCTGTTGATTCCTTGTTTCTGTAAGAATTTCCTGACCTCTATTTGTGATTGTTTTGTTTTTGAGCTTCCATAACTCAGAAGTAGTGATGTCTTCTCCTGGGGCTCTGCTGTTTTTAGTTGATTTATAATCTCTTCTACCTCTCTTATCGAAAGTGTCTTTTGATCTGGGTTTGGTACTCTTTAGGCTTCTCGCAGTTCAGGAGCTTATCGAAATAATTTTTGGGAATTTTACAGTTTCCTCTAGTGATTGTTTCCAGACAATCGTCTGTTCCTTTGAAGTAAATATTTCCAGGCAGATAGCCCTTTATATTTTCCTTGAAAATTTGTTAGAAACTTTTCATGTTATTTCTGTTGAGTTCATCGGTGATTTCATTTAGTCCATTTTAGTCCACACTTTTATCTTTCGAGGAGTATTTCTGGTCTTCGTGAAAATCCTGCCTTATCCCTTTTGTTCTGTAACTGCTAAACTTCTTCCAGACCTGGAGTCAACCATCAATGGCCTGATCACAAGCTGTGTTCCGCAATCCATGGTTTCATTTCCTGAACCCAAATGCATTTTCTGAATTGCCTTTGCAAGGTCTTTTCAGTACTCTGTTAAACTTCAATTAATTGAAACTTTCTGGCAGATTAAAACTGTGTGCCCGACCAAGACTCGAACTCGGGACCTTTGCCTTTCGTGGGCAAGTGCTCTACCATCTGAGCTACCGAAGCACGACTCACGCCCGGTCCTCACAGCTTTACTTCTGCCAGTACCTGTCTCCCACCTTCCAAAGTTCTGCAAGGTTCGCAGGAGAGCTTCAGTTAAGTTTGGAAGGTGGGAGACGAGGTACTGGCAAAAGTAAAGCTGTAAGTACTGGGCGTGAGTCGTGCTTCGGTAGCTCAGATGGTAGAGCACTTGCCCGCGAAAGGCAAAGGTCCCGAGTTCGAGTCTCGGTCGGGCACACAGTTTTAATCTGCCAGAAAGTTTCATATCAGCGCACACTCCGCTGCAGAGTGAAAATATCACTCTTTTCAATTAATTGCTTCAAGAATTTTGACTTTGTTTATCCAGAAATATTCTGGTTCGCTGTCATAATTTTTTCGGTGTTTCTTACTTTTTATGGGGATTCGACTAATTTTCACTTGTCCCAAGGACTCAAAGAATACTTTTAGGGGTGTCACACGCCAAATTTCGCTTTTATTTTTGCTTGTGACGGCTATTTGATCTGTCACAATTCTCCCCAAACATTTTTGGGCATCTTCATTGTTTTGAAATATTGTTTTCGCTATTAAAATTCGCTTGACCTAATTTTTAAGCTAAAATTTTGACTGTAAACTATGAGATGTTCTGCATTCTTTTGGGTGCATTTATGTGCTGTGTATGAGCCTGTGGATTCTTCTACTTTATCCCTGGCCTAGGTGTGCATTGCAGTCTCCTCATACAATTTTAACATGTCTTTCTTGTATTTTATTTGTCATTTCTTCCCAAAAGTCTTCGAATTCTTGTGGTCTCTCTCTGTTGTGATAGTTTGTTGGTGCATGTACATCTATGTTTGTATATCTTTTGTATCTCGATTTGAAGTTTACTCCTGAGGTTCTTTCTGATATGAAATTGAATACGAGGATGTTGTATATAACTCATTCATGAACCTCAAATCCTGTACCAAACATTGTCGTTGTTCCTCTTCTGAAAGCAGGTTTTGCTTTGTACATCCTGTAGTTTTCAGCTGTTTTAGTATGCTTATCTTGATTAGCGTATTTGTGTTGAGCATGCTAGTATAGTGTTTGTGAATAGTTTTTGGGAAGCTCCAATTCTTCTCCTTCTCATAATGTTCCTGGTCCCCCAGAATCAATGATTAGGAAAGTCGAATTTAATTACTGGGGCCTGGGGTAGTGGATACTTTTCCAGTTGTTGCATCATATTTTGTAGTTGAAGGCGGCTGTAATGATGATTGCTTTAGGATATCACAAATGTTAAAGACTCCTTTGTTGAAATCAAGACATATTTTAGCAGCCACACCTACTTGTTGGATGGACAGTGACCACTAGCTGCTGTGTACCAGGTCAGTTACTAATGGGTTTGGGCCTAAGTCACTATTTGATCCACCTTGGGTATTTAATTTCCACAGTACCACTTATATTTGGGAGGCTCTCCCAATTCTTCCACCTGAGAAGGCGCCTAATGGGGGACCTAACAACTCCATGTGGGAATCATTCTATTATAAACAAAAACAAAATTGCTTATAAACTTTCTAAGAATTGTGTTGTTAGAATGTTGATAAGAAACCTTTACTTTCTCTTATAATAAAATGAGCATGAACCTACAAATTAAATCTGCTAACATAAATTTGTTTCAACTTATTCACCTAAATCATTTATTTCTTACAGTTCAATCAATCTAAGTATAATAAAAAAGAAAATAGTAGAGAAAATACCGAAATTAGATATTATATTTATGTATATATTAGGATTTCATGGAGGAGGTTTTTAAATTATAAAAAGTTATTAAATTCTTAAAATGTTACAATTCAGACTAACTGTTAGTTTTATTCTTCTTCTATAGCAGTCACAAGGTGTAGCATTTCGTCATCAGTGCCATGGAGAGTAAAAGTAATAATAATAACAATTGCAAAAAAAGTAAAAAATAAAAATAAAAAATCCCAAATCATTAATTTCATTATTATTATCTTTCATTTTCTTCAGTCCATTATATCTCACTTTGACCGGTCCATCGTCATTCCCCGTTGGATACCAATTTTAAGTATTTATCAAGCAAAGAACCTTATATTCTATATCAAGATCCATTCAAATTTTGCCTTCACATTAATTTCTAAAACGTATCTAGTATTCAACAAAAAGTCTGTAGAAATCAATTTAAAATTATTTCTCTGCTTTTAATCATGTTCCTGTATTGTAGTATTATATATACATGTCCAACTAATGAAATTCTTTATATCTTATAACTTCATGTATTCCTGTTACCTTCATTCCTATAGGCAGATACTTTTTAATATCGCTGTAGTGAACTACATAATTATTTTTATCATTTAGTATAATTAACTACTTACTTCCTTTAGTTCTAGGCACAATTTTATTTTGGGTACCCTGTGAGATATCTTTATGTTAGTTATGTAGCTCTCTAGGATACCTAACTGCAGAAGTGTCTTACATACCATTATTATAGATTATCTCATTCAAATCTATCATATGATAAATATCGACTTGTATAACGATTCAGATTTTTTGTATCTGTATATGCTCAGTAATTTTTTACATCAAAACCATTTATAGATTTATTATTCACCTTCACATGCCTTGTACAACACTGAGATATGCCACCTATTTCTCCTTTTTCAGTCATTAGAATCATATCGTAGTCATGTCATAATTCAATTGAGTGTCCAACCATTTTTAGCATTGCATCCTGTAGTGAAACAGATGAAGTTAAGTATGAAAATGGATCGAAAATGAATGCTGATATGAAAGTTTACTAAAATTTTAAAAAGACAATGGCCATTAACAAAATATCAGTTTTTTAGCGTAGATCACGATATTCAACAAAATTTTTATAGTAAATGTTTGGTGACTAATTTTACATTATTATAATCACTTAATTCACAGCATTCCTGCTTACTGTATGGTTCTTCTATTGCTGGAAATTATGTGTCTTAAATTTGTTCCGAGTAGTCACGTAATCATATGGACACAGTTTCTTATCACTAAATTGACTCTGTTATTTTGAAAAACTTTTAATCTTGGTCATTTGATTCTTTTTCAATTTTGATGAAAGTTTTTCAATGCTTGTAGCCTTGATTCTAAATTTTTGAATAAACCTCTTCTTCTAGTTTTTTGTATTCTAGCCAAAACTGTAATTGGGTATCAAATGTGTTTCTTAATTAACATAACTAAGTTCTCTCATGAATAAATGAGGATGATGTCCTGAGAAATTAAGTAATGAATTTGGTTCAAAATTAGGATGCTTCAGTTAAAGATTACAATGTAGTGGCGAAATGTATTTTCCAGTCCAATGATCATGGTGATGTATATATTTAATTATTTTCTGTATATTGCTGTCTTTATATTTTGGGAGATGTTCGTTCTCTCATTTTCTCAACTTTAAAATAAATTCTTGCAGATTCTTGAACCTTATTTTTTGAGACATTCGATGAATGTAATGTATTGTTAACCAAGCAATTGAATGCATAGGTCAAGTATGAAACTTTTCTTACATTTGAAATGTAGTAAACCCATATCACCAATAAATGTTGCTACATCATGTTTTGTAATTTGATCATAAAAATGATGGTGTGCAATACTGTTTTTTAATAAATTGCATTTTCACAATCTATGGAGTAAATTAAATTTATACATTTCTTTTAGATTTTTAAACTTGATATTTTTCATCAAATAAATAAGTGTTAACAGATGTATAAACTTCAGTCTCAATGTTCGTAATATCAACCACCAAAGGAAATGCCAGATCTTGAAGTTTATGATTAATATGAAGACCAACGTTTTGATATTTTGTGACTCTATCAATGTTTTCATCTCTAGGAAACAAAGCAGATTTTATAGCCTGTAGGTACATATTTATCATTAGTTTTTTCATTAACATTATCTTTCTTCTATTTTATGGTTTCTGGCAAGGTAAGATAAGTTGAGTGTCTGAATGGAAAAAAACTTTTCTAGTGGTAACTGTAAACCTGTAATTGTGTTTAATGACCAAATAGAACCACAAGCATGAAAATTCGACATTTTTCTGACATATTGTGATTACCTTTGATAAAACGTTTAGTTAATTCTGTCTCTTTTGACTTTGTAGTTTGATTGTTCAAAGGGAAATTCCATAATTTTTTCATGTGTCTGGATTCTGTAATCACAATTTAACATTTGGTTTCAGTATATGATGGTTTTTAGATGATATTTTGCGATTTACATAAATTTTTTATTCACTGAATGCAACAAAAATTACGCTCAATTAAGATTAGTTCATTTTTGTTAGTTATAGTCAACAGTCTGTCAGCGAATGCTTTGTCGACCAGATAATCTTTATTTGCTTTTGTACCTCTTGATTTTTCAAGTACATTAGCAGAAGAAGGAAATATTTATTTCAATGATTTTGTTTCATTATTTTGAAAAATCAATCAAAATCATCCTAAGCAAACTTGTCTAGAAATTCTTTAGTAAATTATTCAGACAATTTTTAATTAAGTTTTTAAAATTTTCCACTCTACTTTATACACAAATTCTTATATAAACTCTGCAGACAGTGTATAATGTCCAGATATAAAATTCCATCCAGCTTTATCATATATGTGATCATTCTGTTTAATATAACAAAAAAAAATTCTATACTTTTTGAATACAATATACATAATTCTTCCTAACACTTATCTGCAAAAACATATTCATTCCGTGCAGTAAGTTGTTCCTCTTTTAGCCTAGGATGTACTTTAATTCCTATTTCTTTTACTATAGCTGTCAGATATTTTGCAGTACAATTACATGATTTATGTGCGTTTTTGAAGATGAAGAGACCAGGAAGATGTCTTGTAATTTTGGAATATATTTTATACTCTAGTGGTTCTGTTGTAGCTTTTGTTCATCATTTGTAAATTTATTTTTAATAAGGAAGTAAAGAAGGGTCTTTTACCAGGAATTCATTTAGAACAAATAACTAGATATTTGACCACAAAAGTTTTTTTATCACAAATAATATATTTCATATTCCATTCATTACGGTTTTGCCAAGGATCAGAGTTTATCTCTTAAAGATTTTAGAATTCTCAAAAAAATTATTAAACCATAAAAATTTTTAATCTTTAAGGAATTGAAGTAAAACATGATACCTACTAAACAGGCCATATCCCTGTAGGACATTAAAAGAGTAATAAAATCAAGCCAAATTTTATTAAATCTTTAAATAATAAACAATAATTACTATTACAACCCAGAATAAATTCAATAAAGTTTGTGATTAACTTATATTCCTTTATAAATATCATAAATTGCAATCACATTTAATGTCACTTTATATTCATAAGGTCCTATGATGAATAGTGTTGCCTTTATTACCAAAAATATATGTCAGTTACATTTAGGTATGTGGTTCAAGCCTAATTAGGTACCACCATCTGAACAGAAAAATAATTTGATTTAAAATGATATTTTACACTTAATCATTATGGTTTTCAGAGAATCTGAGCTTATTCTATGCAAATTTTAAAATAATCCAAAGAAATTTACGAAATCCTTATAAAATTAAAGTGCAGGTTATATTTAAATTAGATATATTGATCCATGAGCCTTAATTATGATTTTATTTAAAATGAAGCCAAACAAGTAACTCACTATAATTTTAAAGAAACTTGGGTTCTACTACCATCTACAAATCTATAAAAATTGTAATTAGTTTGAGAACAAAAGTTACTAATGGAAACAAAGATCATTATATCAGTAGTGAAGAAATGTTTCATGATTATACTAACTGCACAAAACATTATAGTCTACAAATCTCAAAAAATAAGTGAGCAAAAGCTAAAGAATTGGAAAACAACTGAAAGTAGAAGAACAAACCCAAACTTACCCAACAGATAGAAGAAGAGGGAGCAAAGAGCGACAAACAAAGAGACATAAAATATAAATTAGCTGAAACAGAAATGAATTAGATCATCTATATCATCAGCCCTGAGAGACTACAGGAAAATAATGTCTTAAAATTTAATGCAACAACAAGCAATGTTGTTAATTATAGATTGTCACTGTATGACACAGTATACCATTCAAATGATGAATTTTAATATGGCCATATAAAGAGTAACTTAATTACAAAGTGACTGAAGAAAAGTTGATATCAGCTTTAAATGTTTTAGGAGTAAAGAAGTATCTATAAAATATGTATCTATCTGTCTATCTATACAATGTCTATCTACTCAATACGAAGTTTGATGACATGAAGTATTACACACATAGCTATGTTGAGGAATAAATTAATTCATGCCACGTGCAATCCTTATCTAAACAGGGATAAGATTAAAAATATGTTATAAGACAATATTCTAACATACGCAGAATATATACAGCCTGTTTTCATCTCTCAAGGACAGTTAAAGCAAGTAACAAGATAATCAATGACATTGTGTTAGATGATCTACATAGAAAGGAATTAGCTCCAGTTATTTCTCAAATCTACCAAGAATATCTAGCTAAGCTTAAAGTGGTTATAACACATTAGGATCAGTTCTAAAATCATAAGGATATTAAATTATTGGAAATAAGTAGAAAGTTATATAGAATGAAGCAAAGAGTATTTTAAGAACAGTTACCCCACAAATAAAATTTAAGTACCAGCAGACCTTTTTTAAGGTATTCATACACAAAAACTATTTAGCCTCCATTAGATTGCATAGATAATTCATTCAGCAGTTAACTGTTGTGTGAATGAAGATATACCTTTCTCATCAGTATAAAATACATACCAAAAATATGGAAGAGTTAGTTTTGTTATTTGTTCCGTATACACTCATGTATATAAAAATTTAGCATACAATAATTTTCTCCTTTTATAACCAACTATTATGTAAATCATCAAATCACATTCATTCTTGATATACTTCACCTGCTTTCTTTCACAAAACTTTCTCAACAAGATATACAACAGTATAATTTGTTACTGGCAGTTCTTCATCAGAAACATTTTATTTAACTTCTTCTGCATCCAGTACCTTCAGCTTGTATGTGATAAGATAAGAAAGAATAATTTCTAAAATTTCTATTGACCAGTTGGCTATATATCCATTTTCGATAATCCCTGTATGTCTGCTGTGTCTAATTGTATTTTCTATTTTAAATTTTGATTCATCATTAGAAACAATGGCAGTTTGCTTATAATTTGTGTCATTAACTTATTTTGGATTTATTTTTATTGGTGATTGCTTTGTATTGTGGTAATCATAAATTGACTTTATAACTAAGTTGACAAACACATAATTTCGTAAAAAGGAAAATATCTTCTACATTTTTTAACATTCTATAAAATCTTTCAATAACAAATGCTTTTGAGTCAGTAAAAATTGAACAATCATCAATATTATATTTTTCAGTTCTTTAAGTTCTTTATGGTAGGCTTCTTTACCATTAGCTGTTAGTAGATTTCTTGTATGTTCTCTCTTTATATGCCTTTTCAAAGCATCAACAACCTTTTTATTCTATTTGCCACTGACTAGAATAGACTAGTAAAATTAAAAATAAAACCATCAATATCAGTTAGTAAATACTTATATCCATTACATACTCACTAAATTTCTTTTACATGTCCAGAATCCATTTTTACAAGATCTGCTTGCATTAATCAACCATAAAAAAATGTGACAACAGATTCTTCGCATTGGTTTATATAATTCATCGACAATTTATTTGAGAATGTTCACAGTATTTGTAAGGCTCAATGATTCACTCCCCCTATCACCTAAAAAAATTTGTTTAATGCAGTTATTGTTCTAGTTTCACATAGTCTGCAAAGGCTTCACACCTTCATCACCCATTTTTGTGGCCACTCTTTGGGGATCATGTATTTCAGAAAAATTTCTGCACTTTCAGCTCCAAATATGATTGCTACCCATCTATGTAGATCAGACATGTAGTACACCTAATTTATTTTCCCAAATATAATTAATTTTATATCTGCATGCACAGTTTCCAGCACACCTTTTTATGTTACATTTAGAAAAATTGATTATTCAACTACTTTTACTGACTGGATCTACAGGCTGGGTTTCCACCTCACCTTTTACTATTACACTTAGAAAATGTGATTATTGCACTCCTTTTATGGACTGGATGGCAGGACTTGCTTTGTTCAGATTATCAGAGACAGTTATCAACATATCAGAATCATTGATTGATAGGTCTTTATTTGCATATCTACCAACAACAATGACAATTTTAAGGAGGTAAACACACTCAG
This sequence comes from Schistocerca americana, assembly GCF_021461395.2. NCBI lineage: Eukaryota > Metazoa > Arthropoda > Insecta > Orthoptera > Acrididae > Schistocerca > Schistocerca americana. The sequence continues at coordinate 203,412,565 of NC_060125.1, read as the reverse complement.
AGTGATTTATTTTTTCTTCATTTTCCAACAAAAGTGCCAATTCCCAGACTTGTTTTTCATCTGATTTTATTAATGAAAGATTAGTGGATGTCAATGATCCAGTTGATAAAATATGTGTACTGCACAAAAGATATTTAGAAAATAAATTAAATTATCTTCTTAGCAAAACTGAATATACAAGAACTCTAATGCAATTCAACAGCAAAACTGCCAAAAATTGTATAGTTTATCTGTTAAAAATCTCATCACAAATGATTAATACACAAGGATCCTTGTAGAGTTTCAGAACAAAAATGCTCTTTATGAGGGTTCCATGGACGTTCACAGAAAGTGAATCAAACATAAATTTCTTATTTTATTCATACAGTAGCATATCTAGTGTCTGCCAACATGATGAGAAGTATCTAAAGTTACTATTCCCAATTCAATTTTTTTCATTTAGTAGGTAATTCATCAGTTATGTAAACATCACAAGTGTTTAATTTTTAATAATTTGGCTAATTTTCTAGATTAGAATCTGATAAAAGTTTATGATAGCCTTTAATTACTTTTTACATATTTTTCTTTTACTTTAGTGCCTTGTCCATTTTCCTTCTCCTCCATTAGTAAATAATGTCATTCAGGTTTTTCCATTTCCTTATCATGTTTTTTCTTATCTGTTATCGCTCTTCCTAGGGTGGCTAACCCTCCTGCAAAGGCACCATTAGCAGCTAAATGTGGTAGTGTAACCAATAATAAGAAAATAATTCCCCATTGGTATTTTATAGGTCTAGACCCTTTTCCTTTTTCGTTAGGTATCAATGTCTTTTTTGACAATAGGTAAGTTTAGTGTTGTTAGTATATCAGATTTTAACTTATTTATTGTTTTGAACATCAGTTAAGAAATCATCAGTAGTATGTAGTGATCATTATTCAGTGTCATTTTGATTGCTTTGGCATTAGTTTTGCCAATATGTAGAAACTGTGAAGAATGTAGAAATCATTCATTTGTATGGTATAAAATGGTGTGATGAAATCATGCGATTCTATTTACATAACATCCTAAAATCATCAATTAATTTCTGATTCTTACTATGCTATATTTTCATTCTCAATTTAATTCTTTATTTTTCATTTTCATACTATTCTTGGTGTTAAATATGTCTGTGATAATAATCTGTTCCAGTTTCCCATTCTGTTTTCGTCTCTTGACTTTCCATGTTTCTAATAATATGGTCAAAGGACATCCAATTAAACTGACTTATCATTTGCACAGGATAGAGTAGCATGGAGAGCTGCATCAAACCAATCTCAGGACTGAAGACCACAACAACAACAACATCATACCAATGTATTTTATTCTGCTCTCCAATTCCGAGCTCTTATCTTGATGTACTGCCAATATGCATTTTATTGTCAAAGCTTTTCGTAATCTTATATATTGTGCCATGTATTATAATGACTTAAATACAAGAGGTTTTCAAAATAAACAAATTAATTTGGCAGTGCCCAGTCGCCAGTCGATATGCATATATGGACATACGAACAAGTTCAGAGTAAGAGCAGTTGGGCTGTAAAATTTTTTCAGTAAACTATCGGAGTATTCGTAAGAAACTGCTCGGATTTGTTGCCCTCCAGGTAAGTTCTCAATTTCAAATTATTCTTGTGACTGAGGACTAGTCAAAATTCGAAGTTAAAAGCTGTGAGATATTTAGCGAGCCTTGTGAGGTTTATCGCTAAGACAGATTAGATGTGGTAGGAGATGGAGTGTTCATTACAGTCGCCAAAATATTATTTCTACTGAGGTTGAAACTGAGTGTGATAGTGAAGTTACCTGGTTACGCGTAAACGGTGTAGGTGAAACCAGATTAATTGTTTGATATTTCTACCGATCACCCGCCTCTGTTGTACAGTTTTAAAGTCATTCAAAGAAAGTCTATGGTCATTTGTGCGTAAATGCGCTATTACGCAATAGTAGCTGGTGGTGATGTTAACCTAAAGTACAGAATAGGACGTGTATGGATTCATTGGAGGGGGTACAGAAAGACAATCTTGAGAACTACATTTGACGTTTTCCGAAAACTGTCTTGAGCAGCTAGTTCAGCTACCTAGACGCAAGGGAAGTATCTCGGACCCTGTAGCTACAAACAGGATGAATCCTTCTTCAGTGTCACTATAACGACGGTGATTAGTGATCATGATGCCACCATAGCGACTAGGGTTCAGAATGTTAATAAATCAGTCAAGAAGACTAGAGGAGTGTTTCTGCTAGAATGAGCAGATAAGCAGTTGTTAGCCTGTCACTTACACAATGAACTGCAATCATTTACTTCCAGAATGATGGATATAGAGGAATTCTGGGCAAAATTTAAACTGACTGTAAATCGTGCTCTCGAAAGTATGTGCGTAATAAGTGGATTAAGGACGGAATAGACCTACCGTGGTTTAATGTTTAAATTCGTAAAATACAAGGAAGCAAAGGCTCTTGCAATCTCGGTTCATAAGAGGACGCATAGATGACGAGAGGCAAACAGTAGCAGAGACTCGTGCGTGTGTGAAAAGACATATGCGTGAAGCATACAACAGCTACCAGAGGACGCATAGATGACGAGAGGCAAAAATTAGCAGAGACTCGTGCGTGTGTGAAAAGACGTATGCGTGAAGCATACAACAGCTACCACCGTCATACCTTGGCTAAAGTTCTGGTGGAGAACACGAGAAAATTATGATCCTATGTAAAATTGCTAAGCGGGTCTAAGCCTTCTTTCCAGTAACTCTTTGACCAATATGGTTCGACAGTAAAAGACAGCAAAAAAGAGGCAAACGTTTTAAAATCCACTTTTAAAAAATCGTTCACGCAGGAGAATCGTACAAACGTGCCGTAGTTTTACCATCGCCAGAGTACCGTATGTAATAAGCATACCTGGCGTAGAGAAACAACTCAGAGTTATACAAAGAGTAGTCTATGTCATCGGCCCCTTACTCAGTCTGTATTTACCGCGAACATCACGGTCAGCGAAAGTGCCAAGCGACTGAAAGAAAGCGCAGATCACTCCTGTATATAAGAAGGGTAAATGAACGGACCCGCAGAATTACAGTCCAATATCCTTAAAACCGGTTTGCTGCAGAATTCTAGAGCTTAATCTGAGTTCGTATACAATAAATATACTAGAGACCGAAAAGTCCACGTCCAAGAAAGAGGGCGGATTTAGAAAGCATCGCTTGTGCGAAACACAGTTGCTCTTTTCTGATATGATACATGGCGAACTGTCGATGAAGGTAAAGTGGCAGATTACCTATTTATAGATTTCCGAAAAGCATTTCACATGGTATCTCACTGCAGATTGTTAACGAAGGTACATGCGTACGGAATATGTTACCAGATATGTGACTGGCTCGAAGACGTCGTAAGTAATAGAATCCATTATGTTGCCCTCGACGGCGTGGGTTCATGGAAGACAGGAGTAACATCAGGAGTGCACCACGTAAGTGAGATAGAAACGTTGCTGTCTTCTGTAGACATAAATGATCTGGCTGAGTATCGTACAGGAAGGTATCGAGGGTAAGGGATTGTAGGATGATACAAATTGAGCCAGACAAAATTTCTAGTTACTTTTGATAAACGGCAGCTGGTTCTCAGTGTCAAAAACTTAAGTAAATAAGAATGAGTAGGAAATCAAACCCGCAATTTTCGGATACAGCATTGGTAGCGTCTTGTTTGAAGGAGTCACGTCATTTAAATATGTGCCCGTAACGTTTCGAAGCGATTTGACATGGAATGAGCATTTGAGGATTGTGACAGGAAAGGCGAACGGTCGACTTCGGTTAATTTGGAGAGTTTTAGGAAAGTGGAGTTCATCTGCAAAGGGGACCGCATATAGGACGTTATTAGGGATCCGCACCAGGCCGTATTGAAGGAGACATCGAAGAAATTCGGACACAAGCTGCTAGATTAGTTACCGGTAGCCTTGATCAGCATGCGAGGGCTACATATATGCTTCGGGAGTGTGAGAATCCCAGGGGGAAGAAGACATTCACTGCGAAGAACACTACTGAGAAAGTTTAGAGACCCGGAATTTGAAACTGACTGCAGAACGATCCTAAGGGGTGCATTTTGCGTGCTTACCACGAAGATAAGATGCGATAAATTAGGGATCGTATGCAGACATATACACACTCGTCAAATGGTGCAAAGTGATCGAAATTCTGAGAAATTTGGGTTTAGCTGTATGGAGAGATGGGCTACGTGCAACATGTACAAGAGTCAAGGGGGAATAATAAGAGGTTAAGGTCCGCCACCCGTAGCTGAGTGGTCAGTTCGTCAGGATTGCAGTCCTAAGGGCCCGGGTACGATTCCTGGTTGGGTCGGAGATTTTCTCCGCTCACAGCCTGGGTGTTGTGTTATCCTACTCATCATTATCTCATCCCCATCGACGCGCAAGCCGCTGAAGTGGCGTCAAATCGAAAGACTTGCACAGGACGAACGGTCTACCCGATGGGAGGCCCTACTCACACTTTTAAGGACAAGAACGAAGTTCTCACATTAAAAATGTTGTAAGACAGGGATGTAGTCTTTCGCCCATCACTGTTCAATCTATAGATCGAAAAAGCAGTGATGGACATAAAGTAAAAGTTCAAAATAGGAGTTGAAATCCAGGGTGAAAGGATACCGATAACAACATTGATAGATGACGTTGCTATCCTCAGTGGACGTGAAGACGAATTACAGGATTTCCTGAATAGAATGAATAGTCTGCTGAGTACAGAACATTGACTGAGAGTAAATCGAAGAAAGACGAAAGTATTGTGAAGCAGGAAAAGGAGAATAACGAGGAACCTTACGTTAGGACTGATGGTCAGGAAGTAGGTGAAGACCGGGAGTTTACTACTTAGGCAGCAAAAAATCCCACGATGTATGGAGCAAGCTGGGCATCAACAGCAGCCTATTGCTGGCTAAAAGGACACTCGTGGCCAAGGGAAGTCTACTAGTACCAAACGAAGCACTTAGCTTGGGGAAAATTTTTCTAAGAACGTACATTTGGAACACAGCATTACTTTGTAGCGTAACATGGAGAGTGAGAAAATCGGGAGAGGAGAGAATCCAAGCATTTGAGACGTGGTGATGCAGACGAATGTTGTAAATTCGGTATCATGACAAGACAAGGAATAAGGAGCTTTTGCACAGAATCAGAGTAGAAAGGAAGATATGGAAAACACTGGAAAGAAGAAGGAACAGTATGGTAGAACATCTTTAAGTCATCAGGCAATAATTTCCATAGTAACAGAAGGAGATGTAGAGGGTAAAAATAGAGGGTAAAAACTGTAGAGAAAGACAGAGATAGGAATACATCCAGCATATAACTGAGGTCATTTGTTGCAAGTTCTATTCTGATATGACGATGTTGGTACACGAGAGGAATACATGGTGGGTCACGTCATACAAGCCAGAAGACTGATGACACAAATAGAAAAATAAAAAAAACTAGGTTCTGAAGGATTTATGCCCTCATCCCCATGTGCTAGGCTTTCATCTAGTTCAGTGTATGGTCCACAGTATTAATTTCTTCGTAGATATTTCTCTGGCATTGGGAAGTTACTGAAAAATCAATTTACTTCTCCCTCACAATGCTTTTCACACTCCAAAATGTAAGAGGAAAATTGTGGAGAAATCTGATTAAAAATGGATTAATCTCTGGATTAATTAATTCACCTCATTCATCCAGACATATTCATCTGTTGTTTCTGTATATTTTTAGTAAGCCATATTCTGATTCCTCATCGAAACTTGATTGTAAATCAGCTTTCAGATTTGGAAAGTAGAAATTGTTTCAAGCTTTCTGATTTTACCCTCTACTTGATATGGATTGCTATTAGAATATAATGCACCAAACTGAAAAAAGTCTACATAATTTGACACACCAACACTGACTTTGTGTTTAAATCATCCATAGTAATCAATTTTTCTTTTAGCTCTATGTACACATACCTTTCCAGCAATAGTTAATTCATCTCCATTGAATTCATCTGGCAAAAACTAACAAATTTAAATACAATAACAGGTTTTAATCCAAAAATGTTGTCTTTGCTATGGTTAATGTGTTTAACATTCATTCACTTACCTTTAATTGGTGGTATTCTCATATATTCATTCTTTTTTTAAGTTTTAACATTTCTACGTTTCGTTCTCTTCTTCAGGGAAGTGTCCAGGCGTCTCGGATGAACCAAATCTATGTTTTTCGGACATGGAGCAGATACGGAGAGACAGGAACTGCCATTACATGCCTCGCTCGGGCCGTCCAACGGCTAGTACTGCAGTGGATGATCCCTAACAACCGATTACGGCTCGGAAGAACCCTAACAGCAACGCCACCATGTTGAATAGTGCTTTTCGTGCAGCCACAGGACGTCGTGTTACGACTCCACTGTGCGCAGTAGGCTTCACGATGTGCAACTTCACTCCTGACGTCAAAGGCGAGGTCCATCTTTGCAACCACGACAACATGCAGCGCGGTACAGATGGGCCCAACAACATGCCGAATGGACCGCTCAGGATCGGCATTACGTTCTCTTCACCGATGGGAATCGCATATGCCTTCAACCAGATAATCATTGGAGACGTGTTTGGAGGGAACCCGGTCAGGCTGAACGCCTGAGACACACCATTCTGTGAGTGTAGCAAGGCAGACGTTCCCTGATATTTTTGGGTGGCATTATTTGGGGTCGACGTACGCTGCTGGTGGTGCTGGTGGTCATGGAAGGCGCCTTAAAAGCTGTACGATACCTGAATGCCATACTCCGACCGACAGTGCAACCAAATCAGCAGCATATTTGCGAGGCAATCGTCTTCATGGACGACAGTTCGCGCCCATGTCGTGCACATCTTGTGAATGATTTCATTCAGGAAAGTGATATCACCCGATTAGAGTGGCCAGTATAATCTCCAGACCCTATCGAACATGCCTGGGATAGATTGGAAAGGGCTGCTTATGGACGACACGACTCACCAACCACTCTGAGGAATCTACGCCGAATCACCGTTGAGGAGTGGGACAATGTAGACCAAAAGTGCCTTGATGAACTTGTGGATAATATGGCATGGCGAATACAGGCATGCACCAGTGCAAGTGGACGTGCTACTTGGGATTAGAGGTACCAGCAGGTATAACGATCTAGACCACTGACACTGAAGGTCTCCCTGCATGGTGATGCAACATGCAATGTGTGGCTTTCATGGGCAATAAAAAAGACAGAAATGATGTTTATGCTGACCTCTACACCAGTTATATGTATTGGTGCCAGAACTCTCGGAACAGAGGTAATGCGAAAGTTTTTTTGATGTGTGTATATTTGCTGGAACTTTTGGGTCATTTACTGAAGGCATAATACATTAGTAAATTATCTTTTATTTGAAGCGTTGAGATGCTGTAGAAAATCAGTAATTTGATGTCTGTGGTATCTTTCATTAGGTTTTCTAGTAATGTTAGCGTAAAAATTCCGAACTGATCCTCATTCCAGCATTTACCAGACTATTCTTCGAAATTTATCAGACTTAAAATTACCACCAAGAAACTCATGGTAAATATGATTTAGATTCATATCGCCTTGTCTAAGTATAGTTAAGTAATTTGATTAGCTCTTAGTAATTGTTTTGATTTCTTTTACATATATATATATATATATATATATATATATATATATATATATATATATATGAGCTAAATAAAAGTAATATATCCATCACGTCTGTATACTTTGAAATATTCCCTAACTGCATACTGATTTTCAAGAATGAAGTTATCAAGTACTACAGATAAATTATCTTGATATTGATGTGGTGGATTAATTTCTTCATTATTTTCAAAAAAATTATAATATTCCCATTAATTAGGACACAGTCAGAAAACAAATTTGTCTGTCACCTGGATTCCACATTTTAGTATATTTTTGTAAATTGTTGGTAATTGTCTGTTCTAAACTTTTAGAGTAAATACACTCCTGGAAATGGAAAAAAGAACACATTGACACCGGTGTGTCAGACCCACCATTCTTGTTCCGGACACTGCGAGAGGGCTGTACAAGCAATGATCACACGCAAGGCACAGCGGACACACCAGGAACCGCGGTGTCATCCGTCGAATGGCGCCAGCTGCGCAGCATTTGTGCACCGCCGCCGTCAGTGTCAGCCAGTTTGCCGTGGCGTACGGAGCTCCATCGCAGTCTTTAACACTGGTAGCATGCCGCGACAACGTGGACGTGAACCGTATGTGCAGTTGACGGACTTTGAGCGAGGGCGTATAGTGGGCATGCGGGAGGCCGGGTGGACGTACCGCCGAATTGCTCAACACGTGGGGCGTGAGGTCTCCACAGTACATCGATGTTGTCGCCAGTGGTCGGCGGAAGGTGCACGTGCCCGTCGACCTGGGACCGGACCGCAGCGACGCACGGATGCACGCCAAGACCGTAGGATCCTACGCAGTGCCGTAGGGGACCGCACCGCCACTTCCCAGCAAATTAGGGACACTGTTGCTCCTGGGGTATCGGCGAGGACCATTCGCAACCGTCTCCATGAAGCTGGGTTACGGTCCCGCACACCGTTAGGCCGTCTTCCGCTCACGCCCCAACATCGTGCAGCCCGCCTCCAGTGGTGTCGCGACAGGTGTGAATGGAGGGACGAATGGAGACGTGTCGCCTTCAGCGATGAGAGTCGCTTCTGCCTTGGTGCCAATGATGGTCGTATGCGTGTTTGGCGCCGTGCAGGTGAGCGCCACAATCAGGACTGCATATGACCGAGGCACGCAGGGCCAACACCCGGCATCATGGTGTGGGGAGCGATCTCCTACACTGGCCGTACACCACTGGTGATCGTCGAGGGGACACTGAATAGTGCACGGTACATCCAAACCGTCATCGAACCCATCGTTCTACCATTCCTAGACCGGCAAGGGAACTTGTTGTTCCAACAGGACAATGCACGTCCGCATGTATCCCGTGCCACCCAACATGCCCTAGAAGGTGTAAGTCATCTACCCTGGCCAGCAAGATCTCCGGATCTGTCCCCCATTGAGCATGTTTGGACTGGATGAAGCGTCGTCTCACGCGGTCTGCACGTCCAGCACGAACGCTGGTCCAACTGAGGCGCCAGGTGGAAATGGCATGGCAAGCCGTTCCACAGGACTACATCCAGCATCTCTACGATCGTCTCCATGGGAGAATAGCTGCCTGCATTGCTGCAAAAGGTGGATATACACTGTACTAGTGCCGACATTGTGCATGCTCTGTTGCCTGTGTCTATGTGCCTGTGGTTCTGACATTGCGATCATGTGATGTATCTGACCCCAGGAACGTGTCAATAAAGTTTCCCCTTCCTGGGACAATGAATTCACGGTGTTCTTATTTCAATTTCCAGGAGAGTATGTCGACTATTGATTTCATTTCACTTCAAGCATCCCAGAGTCAAACGATAATGGTCAGTCATTAATATTGTGTTCCTACATCTGTTTGACCCTGTCAATGTACATTGAATGGAATTGGGCAAGAGCCTGTTATGCTTATTTCTAGAATTATTCTCTGGAATTCTTATTTTTGGGTCCCCATCGGTTTCCATCTAATTAATAATATTTTCATTAGTAGTAGGCTTTAAGTGGTTCATCTGTTTCAGCTGATTGGTAAGACATCTGTTCTCAAGAAAACATTTACTGATCCTACACGACACAGCTGTTCTAATGTCACACCAGTAGGTTTTCATACAATATATTATCTCCAAATACTTCATAGGAAAATAATAACTTGTGCTTTAATGGAGAGGCAATAGGAATATTGTTCAGTTTACTTTGAAGAGTTAACAAATATTAATTCATTAAGGAAAAACTAATATTCACATAAAGTTGTTACTGAAAGTCATGTTAAATCCCAAATGGGTATATGAAAAGACTGATGCCCATGATGTTCCTAAAACTTTTCCATTTGAATTAAGCAGGATAAATTTAAGCTAGGTGATGGGATGTTTGTGAAACATACTGATCACTTTCATTAAGAAACTAATATTTTAGTTTAATTCAAGCTTAATACTGAATTTTGTTGATCACTAATTGATGAACCTCATTATCCTGTACATACCGCATTTCTTAGGACTATTTAGTGTTTAGAATTAACTGTAACTGATGTTAATGATAATTTAACTAACTTCATTGCTGCTTGTGTGACAGTTGTTTTAGTAATAGCACAATAAAATTATATAGTTATTAAAAGAACAAGATTGAAGGTTACCAATTTTATTCATTCCCTGTGAATGAGAAAAGTGGATATTACATAAATGTTCCTAACAAGGTTAGTGACATTAACAATCATAAATGAGATGGATACCTTCACCCAAGTCACACCCAGTTGTGCATGAGCCTAGATTTGTAATGCTTATGGATCAGATTACCCAACACGTGATGGACAATACAAAAAAAGAATTCAATCGAAATTTATCTGGAAAAGCTATTTAATTTTATAATAATAAAGAAAGATAATGATATCTTATTTAGAACTGAAATTCCCTTCATTAAATCATTAGTTTTGCTGCATTTGACTTCATTTCTTGCTAATACAATAAGCATGGAAGGTCATCACTTAAAAAAGGAAAATATATAGCAATAAAAATGAGGCGCTTAATGCATGCTAGGTCGATATTAAAAAAATATAAAGAGGTCATATTGAGGACTATCTTCCTGTAATTATTCTTAGATGGACTCAGGGAAACGATTCTGAACTGAAGTAAGATGTAATCTCCCAAGAGCAGGTAGAATTTCTGTACAGCCCATGGAAATTTGTGTGCCTATAGTGAAATATGAACATAGTTATGAGCTTGAGATGGCCGATTTATTTGTATGAAGTACAAACTGGGGATCTCTTGCATTTGGTGGTACATAGATTTTTGGATTAAATATTGTGAATTCCTACAACTCACCAGTCCACAGCTCGTGGTCTCTCGATGGCGTTCTCTATTCCCGAGCACGAGGTCCCAGGTTCGATTCTCGGTGGGGTCAGAGGATTTTTCCTGCCTCGACATGACTGGGTGGTGTTGAGTCGTCTTCAGCATCATCATTCATCCCCAGTACTGTCAGAGGAAGGCAATGTCAAATTACCTCCACTAGGACCTTTGAAAGTCTACCCCTAGTTTATTATGCTGATTATTTTTCATGTAAGAAGTATCTCCCTTTAATATAAGCGGACGCAGTGCTCCATGGTTCCCACTTCTACTGCTATGTGTTTAATTCTTTCAATTAGGCCCAATAAATTGAGATATGGGTTATCAATCCCACTAGGAAAAATAGTATTCTAATTTAATAATGAAACAACGGATAACACAACATTGGTTAATGGCCTGGGAACAATATGTGCACATTAGGGACGGTAAGACATTCTTTTTTTTGGTACTATGAATTCAGTTAGTCGCATGAAGTTCATAATGCTTACAATGGATATGCCTGGATTGAAAATTCATAGACTATAGTCATTACCTCAGTGGTATGGATGAAGGATACTGAAAAAGGCTAAGAGAGAATATCAATTATCATTCTGGTTTATTTCATTATATTTAAGAAAACTATTACCCTCTATGACGAAACATACATGAAATCTATTATATTTAAGGAAACGATCACTCTCAGTGACAAAACCTTCATGAAGCACTCACTATGTCTTGCATCTCGTCATACCGGAAACATAGACAACACTTCGTCGCCAGTTACATCTACTAATGATTGAAATGGGTAAAAATGAATGTTACTGAATGGTGGCCACATAACACCATTTAGTTATTGTTGTTGTGGATTGGCAAGAGAGCCAACCCACTATGGGAGGTAGCCAAAAGGCACGCGTTTTAGGTAACGCAGGTTACCGTGAGGTCTGGAACAGGTCAAGGAAATGAGACTAATAAAAAAAGTACGTAGCTGCTGGAATACTTAACTTTAATTCATAATTGGTGAACATCGCTCTTGACAGTACATGTTTTACAGCATCAATAGTAACTGGTAATGGCGCCTTGTTAGGTCGTAGCAAATGATGTAGCTGAAGGCTATGCCAACTATCGTCTCGGCAAATGAGAGCGTATTTTGTCAGTGAAACATCGCTAGCAAAGTCGGCTGTACAACTGGGGCGAGTGGTAAGAAGCCTCTCTAGACCTGCCGTGTGGCGGCGCTCGGTTTGCAATCACTGATAGTGGCGACATGCGGGTCCAACGTGTACTACGGACCGCAGCCGATTTAAAGGCTACCACCTAGCATGTCTGGTGTCTGGCGGTGACACCACAGTTGTCACACCTATTTAACACGTGGAGTAGGGAAGGATATCGCCTTTCACTCTCTGAATCATTCCTTGGGTTACTACACATGCAGTACCATGCGGATAAGTTCATGCTGAAACCGCGTATTATGCAGTAGTAATGCAACGTGGGCAAACCGGCCCAGGCTTCATGACTCCACATTATTCATGCTACGATTAACGAAAGGCAAATCCAGTGACTACCATTGTGAATGTTGTCAGCACGTGCCCAAGTTCGACAATAAAGAAACGAGTAAAGTAAACCGTTGAATCATGAAAAATTTATATTGCTTGTATCCAGAACTAAACTATGCAACAAATGAAACTTTAATGAACCTATCCGCTACTGACCTAAGAACAAGAACCGTTGGTTCATGCCCTCAATCACCTCGCACCCATTTCCTCTAGTTGAAACACATTAATGTAAAAAATTTCTACAAACAAAATATCGCTGAACGTTTCCCGGTATTAATTCACACCCAAACATGTTTCATAATAAATGTTACCCCAAAAACCCTACTTTATGAATAACTTTTCTCACCATCCCTGACGAGCGCCGCCCCCCATGTCCGTCTCGTTCAATCGGCGGCCCCAGAGTCCTCACATGGCACGATGCAGGACCAACCGCCAACCTTTCAAAAAAACTGGTGATGGGCGTAGGATCTCAGTGAGAACCAACCTCACAAACTCTGCCCTGCTCATCCCCACTATCTTTGCAATCACGAACTCTCTGCTGAATAAGCTCACGTTGGTGCTATACTACCCTACTGCTACCATCTTTGACTAACCCAGATTATTATATATTCCGCCGTGTGGCGGCGCTCTGTTTGCAATCACTGATAGTGGCGACATGCGGGTCCAACGTATACTACGGACCGCGGCCGATTTAAAGGCTACCACCTAGCAAATGTGTTGTCTGGCGGTGACACCACATTCCTCCCCCGCAAATCGGTGGACGGTTGTGGCATAAGGCTTCCGCCCGCCGGGGGAAGGACCCCATGTTGACGTATGCGACGTGGTGGGGAGCCTAACAACAGGAGAGGATGTGCCACCCGCAACCTGCCATTCGGACCGAGGGGAGCTAGGAACCGCCAGAAATCTGCTCCAGGGTGCACGTCAACATGCGGTGTATGCGCCCGTAGAGAGACAGGAGGGGCCGAAGGGTTGACCTCCATCGGGCCGGTGCACCCGACGGGCGAAGACGACGTATGATCCGCAGCGGGCAGGAGTTCCATGTCGGAGGACAACTGATCACGGGAAGCGATCGGCGGCGCGTGACCCAGGGAGGCGCCCGGCGGTTGGAGCGACGGGTCCACTGCGGGCGTCGCCGGCGGGAGAACAGGCGGCGGCGGCGGCGGCCCGTCGCCATGGAGCAAAATGGAAGGCAGCGTCGGGAACACCTGGGGCTGAGGCGAGCCAGTAGATGGGTCCCCAGGGCGCTGACCGGACGGCACCGTCGATGAAAGCAGACGGGATGCGGCAGATCCCGTGCGACGACAGAGGCGCAGCTGATTGAGATGCCAACGAACCTCACCAGAGGCCCCCAAAACCACATACGTAGCGTGGCCGAGGCAGCGAAGAATACGCCCTGCAAGCCAACGCCGTGAATCTCGATAGTGGCGGTAGTAGACAACGTCGCCCGGGGCAAAAGCAGGTGTCTGCCGCTGCACAGGAACCTGATGCGGCGGATGTAGCAAAGACATCAAGGTTCGATGAGGACGACCGTGGTGCAACTCAGCCGGCGAGCGACCATCTCGGGGCTGAGAGCGATACGTGGACAAAAAGAGCAATAACGCGTCCTCCCGAGAATGCGACTCTTTTAACTTCAACATCTGTGACTTGAAAGTCCGGACCAATCGTTCAGCGGCACCGTTTGACTGAGGCGAAAACGGCGGGGATGTCAGATGTGGAATACCATTGGCCTTGCAGAATGACTCAAATTCTGCGGACATGAATTGTGGGCCATTGTCGGAGACAATAGTCTGCGGAAGACCTTCAATGCAAAAGATAGCAGATTACTCTTGGATGGTGGCAGATGACGTCATGGAAGACATCCGGACAACAGAAGGAAATTTACTGAATGAATCTACCACAACCAACCATCGAGCATTCCCGAATGGACCAGCAAAATCGATGTGTCAGTGTTGCCAAGGGGAAGTGGCTGTTGGCCATGCAAAGAATTTCCGCGGTGGTGCGGATTGTTGTTCGGCACACGCCATGCAAGAAGAGCACATATGTGTAATCGCAGCATCGATTCCGAGCCAAGTACAGTGCTGATGAGCAAGTTGTTTCGTTCTCACTATACCCCAATGTCCTTGGTGAAGAAGCCGTAAGACAGAGGACTGTAACGAACGTGCGACCACGACCCTGGACTGATCATTATCAGAACGCAGCAGCAAAACACCACGTCGTACAAAAAGTCTCTCCTTGTGAGCAAAATCGGCGAACCAACGGATCCTCGATCCGTGACTTTGACAAGGGCCATTGCGTGGCAACAAAACGCAGAACGGTAGCAAGGTCAGGGTCGGCAGTCGTGGCTGTAGCTACACGACGAAAATGAATCGGAAACGAGTCGACCACGTCATCGGTTTCTGAATCAATGAACATGCAAGAAAGTTCGGAGGAATCGAATGCTCTATCCTCAGCAACAGGCAAACGGGACAACGCATCGGCGTTTCCGTGCTTAGCAGTGGACCGATACAAGATATCGTAGCGGTAGTGCGAGAGGAAAATAGACAGCGAATGAATTTCTGCGCTGTACGTGGAGGTACAGGCTTGGTCGGATGAAAACGCGATGTCAAAGGTTAGTGGTCTGTGATGATGGTAAAGTGACGACCATACAAGAAATCATGAAACTTTGTAACACCAATACGAGAGCCAATGCTTCTTTCTCGATCTGTGAGGAATTTCTTTGCGCAGACGAGAGCAATTTGGACGCAAAGGCAATAGGGCGATCGTGCGAACCATCTTTGTGCGCCAGCACAGCACCGATTCCGAAATCCGATGCATCCACCATCAACAAAAGGGGCTTCCGGGGATCGAATGGCGAAAGGCAAGTATTGGAAATCAACGCCGATTTCAACTGGCGAAAGGCGCGTTCGCATTCCGTCGTCCAGACGAACGGAACACCCTTACGGTGTAAGCGATGAAGCGGAGCTGAAATGGAAGAGGCATGTGGCACATATCTGTTATAGTAATTTATTTTTCCCAGCACACTCTGTAGCTGCTTCAAATTCTGCGGCGAAGGCAAGTCTTGTATGGCACGGAGGTGCTCTGTACTGGGATGTATGCCTTGGGCGTTGAGTACATGTCCCAGATAAGTTAAGTCACGAGCAAAAAACATACATTTGTCCTTCCGCAAGCGAAGACCATTTTGTCGCAAGACCTGAAATAATGTTCTGCGATTGGCTAAATGTTCTTCTTCCGTCTTTCCGGAGATCACAATATCGTCCAGATAGTTTGCTGCAGTAGGCACCGATGCACAAACAGTTTGTAGATATTGCTGAAACAATACAGGGGCGGATGCACACCCGAATGGCAGGCGGTTGAATCGATACAAACCAAGATGCGTGTTTACCACCAAAAGGCGCTGGGAGTCTTTGTCCACCGGTATTAGGAAGTACTCATCTACTAGGTCCTACTTCGAAAAATATTTACCCGGGCACAGTTTGTCAAAAATATCTTCCGGGTGGGGTAAAGGAAAAGTTGCAGTTGCTAGTTGTGGATTCACTGTTGCCTTGAAGACCATGCAAAGTCTCAATTTTCCGGAAGGTTTTTGCGAAATTACTAAGGGTGATGCCCAGAGATAAGCCTGCACACTTTCAATTACACCTTATGATTCCAAATCGTGTAATATTTTTGCGACCTCATCACGCTATGCGTGGGGAACATTGCGCGCTCTGAAAAATTTCGGTTGCGCGTTTACTTTCAGTTCCAAATGTGTTTTATGGTTCTTAGCGCAACCAAGGCCCGGTGCAAAAATGTCTGCAAACTCTTCACATAGACGAGAAACACTGTCTGAAGGCACAGTCTGGTTCACTGATCGGACCTGATTGACTACAGACAAGTTAAACAACTGAAACAAATCGAAACCAAACAAGTTCACTGCAGAAGAAGAACGAAGGACATACATTGACACAAGTTTTGTTTGTCCCTTGTATGTTGCAAGAAGGCTGCACTGTACTATCACAGGGAGCCCGTGACCTGAATATGTAGTTAGTTAGCTTAACATTTGTGGCACGCAACGGAGGTGTGCCCAGCTGTTTGTATGTGTCTTGATTGATTAGTGAAACTGCAGCTCCGGTATCGAGCTGGAATGGTATCACTTTGCCGTTAATGTCCAAGTCTACAAAAAGTATCTTGTCCTGCTGACGACAAGAGCGACTGTCTCGTGCAATGTGAACTGACACTGGTACAAAATCACTTGCGACTTGACGGGAGTTTCGGTGATGTCGATGCCCACTATTTTTGGGATGAACACAGTCACTGTTAGAAAGAGTGGCACTGGGCGGAGTGGCATGAACTATATGAATTTCCATAGGTGAAGTTTCACGAGCCTGAGTATCCTTGGTTCGATTTCGGCGCGAAGCAAAGGGCCTGGAATGGTTGTGAGTGTCTGATCTGAGCTTTTTCTGGCAAACACTCTGAACATGGCCTTTTTTATTACAGAAAAAGCAAATAGCTTTGCGTGATGGGCAATTCTCATGCGAATGTCTAGTAGCACACCGCGGGTATGATTTCACTTCATTTGTTTGCCGGCGCGGTACACGTGACCAAGAGCCAGGCAGCTTTGGCGCGGCCGGGCGCGAGGACTGTTTACTGTTCCGTGCAGCTCGCCCGGCGGGCCGGTTAACCTGACACACGAGTGGCGAAGTTTCAAACGATTCCTGAGTAAAGTCAAGTGTGTCCTGCCGATCCAATATATCCATCACTTGTTGAAGGGAAGGATTGATGAGTTTCAAAATCTGTTCCTGTATACGAACATCAGAAACATTCTGTGCAATTGCATCACGCACTATAGTATCTGAATAAGGGAGTCCACATTGACACTCAAAAGCAAAATCCCTTGTAAGGCCTTGCAAGGTTGCAACCCATTCCCGATTAGTCTGACCGGCCGTACGTTTAGTACGAAAGAAGGTATACCGTTTGGCAACGACATTCGCAGATTCTTTGAAATATGCATATAATGCAGACAAAATTTCGTCGTAGGCCAGAGTTGCTACGTCGCGTTGGGGAAATAATATGACTATCACACGGTACGTGTGCACGCCGACGGATGCTAACAAAAAAGGCTGCCGCTCGTTGCCTTGAATTCTGTATGCGGCGAGATGGAATCCAAATTGGCGTGACCACTCCGTCCAGCTTTCCAGTGCTGCATCAAAAGGACGAAATGTTGTTGCAACTGCGTGTTGTGGCTGCGTGAGCGGGGGAGCGGCGGCCGCCGCATCGTTTTGCATTGCACGTTGACCCTGGTCGAGCTGTCCAAGGGTATCCAGTAAGGCCTGCGTCTGCTGCTTCTGCAAGCGATAAAATTCGAAAAGTACATCTGAGTGGTGGCGAAGCCATTACACAAGTAAATCAGGGCAGTATAGTTACGAACGCGGTGTGGCCTCGTCGCCAAATGTTGTGGATTGGCAAGACAGCCAACACACTATGAGAGGAAGCCGAAAGGCACGCGTTTTAGCTCACGCAGGCTGGCGTGAGGTCTGGAACAGGTCAAGGAAATGAAACTAACAAAATACGTACGTAGCTGCTGGAATACTTAACTTTAATCCATAATTGGTGAAAATCGCTCTTGACGGTACATGTTTTACAGCATCAGTAGTAACTGGTAATGGCGCCTTGCTAGGTCGTAGCAAACGACGTACCTGAAGGCTATGCTAACTATCGTCTCGGCAAATGAGAGCGTATTTTGTCAGTGAAACATCGCTAGCAAAGTCGGCTGTACAACTGGGGCGAGTGCTAGGAAGGCTCTCTACACCTTCTGTGTGGCGGCGCTCGGTTTGCAATCACTGATAGTGGCGACATGCGGGTCCAACATATACTACGGACCGCGGCCGATTTAAAGGCTACCACCTAGCATGTGTGGTGTCTGGCGGTGACACCACAATTGTCACACCTATTTAACACGTGGAGTAGGGAAGGGTATCACCTTTCACTCTCTGAAACATTACTTGGGTTACTACACATGCAGTACCATGCGGATAAGTTCATGCTGAAACCGCGTATTACGCAATAGTAATGCAACGTGAGCAAACCAGCCCAGGCTTCATGACTCCACATAATTTATGCTATGATTAACGAAAGGCAAATCAAGTGACTACCGTTATGAATGTTGTCAACACGTGCCCAAGTTCGACAATAAAGAAACTAGTAATGTAAACCGTTGAATCATGAAAAATTTATATTGCTTGTATCCATAACTAAACTATGCAAGAAATGAAACTTTAATGAACCTATCCGCTACTGACCTAAGAACAAGAACCGTTGGTTCATGCCCTCAATCAACTGGCACCCATTTCCTCTAGTTGAAACACATTAATGTAAAAAATTTCTACAAACAAAATATCGCTGAACGTTTCCCGGTATTAATTCACACCCAAACATGTTTCATGATAAATGTTACCCCAAAAACCCTACATTATGAATAACTTTTCTCACCATCCATAACGAGCGCCGCCCCCCATGTCCGTCTCGTTCAATCGGCGGCCCCAGAGTCCTCACATGGCACGTTGCAGGACCAACCGCCAACCTTTCAAAAAAACTGGTGGTGGGCGTAGGACCTCAGTGAGAACCAACCTCACAAACTCTGCCCTGCTCATCCCCACTATCTTTGCAATCACGAACTCTCTGCTGAATAAGCTCACGTTGTTATGTTGGTGCTATACTACCCTACTGCTACCATCTTTGACTAACCCAGATTATTATATATTCCACGCATAATTACGTCTATCCATCCACATACATTACCTGATCACAGGTGGAGAGAGGAGATGTGACACCAACAGAAGAAAAAATATACACGGAAGCATTCTTGAATCCACATGTTAATTAGCTAGATGAAACAATGAAAGGACGCTCTCGGTGTAAAATGAATTATTAAACATGTAGGAATTAATCAGTTAGTTAAATGAAGTGTAAATCTGTGACGTTTCACCCTTCTTAGTAAGGCGGCGCGGGTGTCCCGCGTCGTTCCCCTTCGCTCTGTAACGAGGTATGGGACTTTATGATCATCATCATAACTCAACAGTATTTGATATGACTTACCGTGTATTTGTTACATTTCAGGCAAATCGAAAAAATAGTGAGCTGTTAGATTCATCATTACTAGACCATGTTAAACAAGGCACACTTCATCTTATGAACGAAAGAAGTGAGTTATTTCCTCAAGAAATGTGAAACTTTGATCCACCAAATAATTATTTGAAGGTCTACAATTCTTTTCTGGATTTTAAATACGTAACACACCTGAAAGATTATGTTTTCATAAATCCATATAATTTGATAACCAGTTATCCAAATCATATGATAATATGACCTATAGAAAGAAAATAGTTAACATTCGAAAAACAATGAAACTTCGTGCAACATTTAATAATAAGATTTTTGCTTATGTAACTTAATTATTATGTATGACATAAACGAGACTCGCACATGATGCACAGCACAGAATATTAACTGGCAATATTTAAAGAAGGTAGATGAGATAGCTTCCTTCACGTAGATAATGCTAACTTTTTGAATTTTTAAAAGCGGTTAATATTTGGCTGAGAAATTGTGGAGATCAGAAGCGGTGACGCATTAAATAGGTCCTGCCTGCGCGAAAAACCTGACTCAGTTGACCTATTCAGGAAGTGGGCATGACTGATGTAATCATCAGTTCACTACTACTGCTTTGGTCAGCCTTCATCTCTCCATCTCGCTTGCTCAGTTCATTTGCACCAATCATACAGCAGTTGGCAACTTCATTCATAGATAGCAATGAGGCAAATTGTATTCAACGCTTTTTAAGAATGTATTTTATATTTTACATGAAATATTCATATTCAATCTTCAATAAAACATGAAAGCGTCTCAATTTCAATGAAGCTTTTCACTTAAAATCCAACTACATATACAAGCTTGGAGACGCTTTATTCTGTCATACTATAAGTGAGTACAACTCCAGAAGGGATTTGGCCATTATCTGATGGAGTCGTAAAAGCATCGCATGTGGAGAGAGCTTGCCATTTGACAAAAAATTTTCTACCGTCACTTCTATACTATTCATCATCATCCTGGAAAAGGTTTAATACATGTCCTACAGAGGTGATGACGAGTGTCAGCTCACTTCGAACGAGCGCTCTTTGGTGCGCTGACTCGCGGACTTACAGAAGCTGGAACCTCTGTCTAATCATATCACTGAGTGGAATGTGTTCAAAAGGTAATGTTAGGAACCTTTTTAGTGTATGGTATGCAGCTCTCTGAATAAAAATTTTTTCTGCATCAATGGAGCATCTACTCAAGCAGCTCAATAACGCAATCAATTTTAATTTGTTTAAATAATTAGTGAGCTTGAAGTAAATGCTTTGTAGAACATTACCAGATGCGAATATTTTAATATGAGATCTGAAAAAAATTGTGTGGATCCTGATGAAGGCTTTAATATTCTTTTACCAGGTAAATATTAGAAATTAATTATTAAATCTGATTTTCAGTTTTTTGACTATGGACCCTTACAATGACGTAACATGGATTAAGGAAAATGAATAAAGATAATAATAAATTTCAGGATTCGGAATTTTTAGTTTAACTGAAATTCATTACTTTTTTTATTATTATCATTATTACTATGCCTACCTGCCGCTGCACTGAAGTCCATGTCCGCCCACTGTTCCCTCTTACTGTTGATGAGTAAGAAATAAATGTAACAGGTAATCTAGATCTTAATTATTTTTAGTGTTTAATAAAATTTTGTTTGGTGATTTTAAAATCTTCAGCGAACGGGCCCAAATCATCTGCAAAAGTGTAATGAATAAAATATATACGTATATATTTAACTTAGATATGTTGATTCCCGTCGTTATTTAGATTTTTATTGTTCTTAGTTTGATGTGAATGATCTGAAAGAAGATAAGGACAGGTGAATGAGTTTAAAGGAAATTATGTTTTTACTCATAATCTGTACATTTAGGCTAATTTTATTATAAGAAGAAACCAAGATTTCTTGTAAATAGTATGAGAAAATATTTTTTCTTTGGAATATTTAGCAGACATCTTTATTTTTTCTTATAATAGAATAAGTATGAACCTACAAATTATGTCTGCTGACGTTGACACATATACTGACTCCATTAATACAATCCTCAGCTCCATCAGTTTATGACAGTTGTTATCTCCAGCATCTGGAACCCGTACATTGTCTATAATACCAAATATGTGATTTCTTTTGACAAATCAACTGTAGGAATGCACATCAGTGTCCTAAGGTGCGAGGTGGGCAATGTCATCTGCCTTTAGGCCTCCAAGTTAGGGAACACGTTGTCTTCATACGGCGTCCCCATCCAGATAAGTTTTTTTCGTCTTCAAACAAATATGTCTTACTTGTTTACACATTAACCTCCGATAAGCAGAAATGTAAAATAAATCGTACATAAAAGAACAGTCAGTCTGCTACAATAGTACATTCGCAGTATTCCTGTATTCCATAAATTCAGTAGTTATGGACACAGGACTGGTAGTGGAATATTACAGAACAGCATTTTGTCCAATACCTATCATACATACTGAAGCACCGGAAACAAGCTCCATCACTTTTTCTGTAAAGCAAAGTGCCATTAATGTGTGATTTTTACTGAATGGAAGTACGCCATGATGATCGTAAAATTAACATAAATGGTAACTCATATCGTGAAGCAAAATATGTATTTAATTAGAAGAGAACGAATGCTTTCTCTACAAAATTGATGAAAGTGTTATAACTGAAATTTAGTGCATAGTTACAGAAAATAGAATGGCTGAAGTATTGCATTCCAACTTTATCAATGGGGCTCTACTGTGTCATGGCTAGTTAATTACAATAGCTATTGTTTTCCGTCGATTTGTAAGGAATATTTTTGTGACGATGGTATACATCTGTTGCGGCAACTGACATGCAGAGAAATGTTCACCTATTCCGACCTAAAATTGTATAAATGACCTACTTGCTGAATCCTTCTTAGCCGGCCGAAGTGGCCGTGCGGTTAAAGGCGCTGCAGTCTGGAACCGCAAGACCGCTACGGTCGCAGGTTCGAATCCTGCCTCGGGCATGGATGTTTGTGATGTCCTTAGGTTAGTTAGGTTTAACTAGTTCTAAGTTCTAGGGGACTAATGACCTAAGCAGCTGCGTCCCATAGTGCTCAGAGCCATTTGAACCATTTTTTTTTAATCCTTCTTACTCGTATATGGACTGAAAAATTGGGATCCTTCGATGGATACGTTATACTACTGTGTAAAATATTTAGATCCCTCACAGATGCGTTATCTCACTGTCTTGTTTATCATAAATGTCGTCTTTTCAGTCGTCGCCTCGGTGTCCATAGTTCGTTGCAGAATTAATCACTGTACAAACACACAGAATAATATGCTTTCGGTCATCTATTGTTTGTAATTTTTGTCATTGTCTACCATAAACACAAAAATTATTATTATAGTATTCATTGCGTACCCGAGTGTGGGGCAGGTCTCAATGTTGCTGAAACCCTTACAAATTCCATTATACCTGCATAACTAATGCAGCCTACTTCAGTTAGCTCCCAATTACTATTTGCCACCATTCGTCTTCCCACACGAGTTCTACTTCTCCATTTCAACCCACCAAACCAACATCTCCTTCCGCTACCAAATTAACTATTCCTTGACGCATCAGGACGTGCATTATCTACAGTGGTACCGACAGAGCCATTTTGCGTGAAAATCCTTCCGTTACTTCCTTTGTAGTTAAACCATTTACGAATCGAATCATAATTTTTCTGCAACACGACGTGTCCAACTACTCTTTTGTCCTCTTGTCTGCCTCATTTATCGTCGACGTTTCACTTCAGTACAACTCTACACTGCATTAAAGTATGAAGAGAATCTCCTAGCACTCAAAACTACTTTCACTGTCAACACATTTCTATTCTTCAAAAAAAATTTCGCATTATTACTAGACTGCAAGTTATATTCCCTGTAATTCACACGTTTCGGGTCTTTTTCTGACCAAATAGTAAAACTCGTCTATTTTTCTCAGGTTTCAATTGCCAAATCATTTGCTTCTTCACCACCTGAACTGACCAAACTACACTCTTATTGCGTTGTTAACCTTTTAATGTTAAGCATACAATCTCAGGAATTTTTTTTTCCTTCATTGTGTTAGTATGTTTTGTGTGTGTGTGTGTGTGTGTGTGTGTGTGTGTGTGTGTGTGTGCCATTGACAACAGAATTAAAATGGTATCTGAAAAACTTCAGATTATTGGAAAGTAATCTACAAGCACTGTAGAATTTTAAGGCCATTATCATTCAATAGGAAATGTAAGTGAATGTTTTCGTATGCTGCATAATATATATGATAGAATGCAACATTACGGACAGTGTGCTACATAAGAATTACGTCGCTTGGCCAATTAATTCGTCTGTAAGTATAACTACAAGTTCAGTTAAGTGGTACGTAAAACAGCATGCGGCAGGGCGTGGTTCTGTTCTCCTTATATTGTTATCACATTCACACGGTTCAGTCCACCTATCTCGAAAGGCTTCTTGTCTGCTCGTTCTCTCTTCACTGTGTCAGAGCATTGAGATCGTAGATCTACGAACCATCGGTACAACAGTTATAAATTATCGAAGTTGTTGCTACAAGTAATTGGTCATGTAGTGAAACTGAAGTGTATAGTTCCTGTTTCTCAGTATGAGTAGAGGTCATTCTTCGTAACTGCAAAAAAGTTGTAATCGGATCCTTTTATTGAAGTCCCAACTCAGATGATACAGTTGCTGAAAGGTTCGAAGAAAACTTGAGTCTAATATCAAACACATACTCGACTCGTATGATCATAGTTGGTGGTGACTTCTATTTACCGTTCGAGGTGTTGGCGGAAATACATGTTTAAATCCAGAAGTATGTTTAATACATCATTTGAAATAGTGCTAAATGCATTCACTGAAAGTTATTTCCAGCAGTGAATAGTAAACGGTTGTGGAATCACAATTGACTTCTTAGCATCAAATAATCTTGAGCTAACAACGAGCATAAAAGTGATAGAAGTATTAGTGAAAAAGGGGTTGACATAGCGAAACAGAGTGTTGTGCCTCCAGACCCTCCAAAAAGAAACGAATAATACACCTATTCAAAAAATCTGACGTTATTTCACTTTTCGCATTCCAGAGAGGCAATCTCTACGCCTCCCAAATTAACAACGTACCTATAGGTGTAGACCTTATGTGGTTTTAATTCAAAGAAATAGTATCGACAGCAGTAAGAGATTTATACAAAATATATTAACAAACGGTGGAGCTGATCTCCGCTGGTACACGAAACAGGTCAGAACAATGTTGCAGTAACAACTAGATAAGCCTGCCACATTTAAACGGGCGCAAAACCTCCAAGAGTGCGATCTTTTACAGAAGCTCGAAATTTAGTGCTGACTTAAGTGCGAAATGCTTATAACTGGTTCAACAACGGAACTTTATCTCTAAACCTGCCAGAAAAAGCAAAGAGAGTCTTGTCTTATGTATAATATGCTAACATAAAGACACAATCCCTCCCTCCTCTATGCGATAGCATTGAATATAGTATTGATTGCAGTGCTGCAAAAGCAGAGTTACTAAAGACAGCCTTCCTAAATTCCTTCACCATACAAGCCGAAGTAATTATTCCATAATTTAAATCAAGAACAGTTGCCAGCACGAGTAACTTAAAAGTAGATATACTCGTAGTAGTGGAGCAACTTAAATCACATAGTAAAAGGAAATCTTCAGGTCAAGACTGTATATAAATTAGATTCCTTTGAGATTATGGTAATGCAATAGCTCTGTACTTCACAATCCTATACATTCACTCGTCTCGACCCAAGATCCGTATCCAAATATCGAAAGTTTGAATAGGTCACAACAATATTCAAGAAAGGCAGTAGCGGTAATCCACTAAAGTACAAGGTCACGACAAAATCGTCGGTACGCAACAGGATTTTGGAACATTGTGTTGAACATTACGAACTACCCCGAAGAGAACGGTCAATTAACGCACAGTTAGCACTAGTTTACAAAACATTGTTCGTGGAAACACAGCTTCCTCTTCACTCACACGAAGTGCTGAGGGCACTTGACGTGGGATTTGAAATTGAATCCTTTCTTCTAGATTTCCAGAAGACTTTTGACACTACTTCACAAGTGGCATGTAGCCAAACTGCGTGATTATGGAATATCGTATCAGTTATATGACTGGAATTGTGACTTCCTGTCAAAGTTCACAGTTACGGATAGAAAGGCATAGAGCGAAAGTCGTTCCTCAAGGGAGTGTTATAGTCCGTCAGCTGTTCCCAATCTATATAACCGATTTAGGAGACAATCTGAGCAGGCGCCTTGGTTGTTTTCAGATAATGCTATCATTTATCGTCTAGTAAAGTTGTAAATTGCAGAACGAATTAGAAGAGATATCCGTATGGTGGGAAAATAGGCTAATGACCGTAAATAACAGAAAGTGTGAGGTCATCCATTGAGTTCTAAAAGGAATCCCTTATAATTAGATTACACGATAGTACAGACAAAACTAAAGGCGGTGATTTCAACTAAGTAGCTGGGAATTACATTTACGAACAACATGAACTGGATTGAAGACATACAAAATGTTGCGGGGAAGGCGAACCGAAGGCTGCGGTTTATTAGCAAAACGCTTAGGAGATGTAACAGGTCTACTAAAGGGACTGCCTACACTACTCTTGTCCATTATCTTATGGAGTACTTTTGAACGGTGTGGGACCCTTACCAGGATTAACCGAATACGTCGAGAAGCTTCAGGGAAGCGCATCACGTCTTGTATCATTGAGAAATTGGGTAGAGAGTGTCACGGATGTGTTACAGGATTTGGAATGGACACCAGTAGAATCAAGGCGTTGTCTTTGCCTCGGAGTCGTCTCACGAAATTTCTGTCACCAATTTTCTCCTCCGAATGCGAAAATATTTTGTTGGCACCGACAGATACGAAGAAACGTGTATCATAATGAAACAAGGGAAACCCGAGCTCGTACGGAAAGATATAGGTGTTGGTTTCTTTCGCGCGCTTTTCGAGACTGGAGTAATAGAGAATTATTGTGAAGTTGATTCGATGAACCCTCTGCCAGGCAAGTGTAATTTGCGGAGTACCCAAGCAGATGTGGGTATACATGTAATTGTAGATGTAGACGTATTCACGTGGTGCAAAACAGCGTTAAACAAATTACCATTTAATACCTACAATATGTAGGCCACTAAAATCTATCTAAAAAACAGTTCCTGAAAGTTCGTGATAAGAATCGGGCATTCAGGGCCTACATTATCGTAGCAAGATGTTCAATGTTCTGTACGTATTTATTGCCACAATAACTCAAGAAATCGCTATCAAGTTGGTATTTACGTCTGCACTAGTAGAGTCTCTTCAAGTTTATAGTTATTAATAAGGGCTACACATAGTCACTTGAAGGTAGCCAGAACTTTAGCAAGTTTGTCTCGAATATTATTCACTATCTAAAGAGTCACTGACCCACATCTTTACGCGAGTTTAACATGCTGTCAGTTCATTGGTTTTCCTTTACAAATGTGCTCGCCACACTATTCCGTCAAGAACGCTAAACATGTGCACAGTTTTTTTAAGTTCGACCAGAGGATATAACAATTATCTTTCACATTGAAGGACATAATCCAAACGTTCACTGAAATGCTTCTCATTCAAGTTGCTTTCTGTTAGCAATAACCAAATCGAATTAATGTCTGCAAATTTTTGTTTTACCTACTATTAACGAAGAGTGGTCTAACATTATGTGTACAGTACAATGGTCGGAAGCGAATCCCAAGGGCAGCGTCCTCGTACAGACAGCGTTCCTCGCTCCACACAGGAAGTTCTCAGTTATGATTGGCTGTTGACCTGGATAACGAATTCTTTCTAGATTATTTCCGCGGAAAAATCCTGTCTTATTCAATCGCAATTTAGAAAGTAATTTTATGTAAGCGAACCTTCAGTTTATTAGATTAGATGTAATTGTAAACCAAATAAACTGTCAAATATTTCCAAAAGTAAACAAAAAACCAACTTCGTTCCTAACTTCTTTTCCTGCTGCTTTTTACACAGCATGCTGACTCAGACATATATCACATGACTTACTGTTCTTCCCAGGAACTTATCCCTTGATTTGGATTCCAAGTAGATCTTCACAAAATAAAATATTTCATACTTTCATTTGTGTTTCATTCACTGCTCAATCAGTCCTATGCACTGACATAAAGACATATAACTGAATATTAAGTTTAAAATGTTCCAATATCCCACCAAAATTACAAATTTTATAAAATAGAAATTCTAGTTACTCGATTTTTACGGAGCTGAACTTTTCATAACAATTAGATATGATGTTGAAAGTTAATCTATTGCCGTTACTAGATCAGTTTTGAAATACAAGAATCGTTTTTTTAGTGATTTTGCGTTAAGAAACTTTATCTTAGAAAGCGCAATAATAACGAAATGAAATTATTTAAGAAATAAAAGATATTTGAATCGGAGAGTAACTGATGTAGTTTAATTAGGTTCATAGGGAGTAAATAGTAGTGGCGTTCTACTGGCAGGCTGTCACTGATACAGGTGGCATCTGATATAGTTGCGTAGCTGCGTTCTAACTAGAATAAATAAATAAATAAATAAAATAAAAAGAACGAGTCTCCAGCAGTTACTGGACCAGAGCCCCTCACCACTACATGCTTTACTGTACATATGATTACACAGAGTAGCTTGCTATGTTACATACGAACTTTTTGTAACAGATTTTCTTTTCGTATGAGTAACATGAAGCCGGTCTTAAATTGTCCAGACACAGTTGATGAAGTAAAAGACAGTTAAATTTTTGTAATTGCACAATTCAGTTTGAAAACTACCAAAAGCTGCTTATCACAGCGAACAGATAACAGTTCTGAAGCCTTTTAAACATTCACCATAAAGCGTTGTTTCTTTTTTCTTTTACAGATTTCACTTGAGCTTCGTTTAGCAGTTGCTCTCAGTACAGACTGATTTATAAAGGCGATAGACTACAACCGTTGTACCGTTCCACCTCTACTACAGAGTCTGTTGCAACTCCTACAACTATAGTCAAAGAGTGAAAAGGACATTTCATGCACGCCAGGTACTTTCATTCGACATAGGTCTGTCAGTGCTCTGTCATACTATTCTGCTGGTGCTTCATCTGCCTTCTAATCTTTCTGAAATTCCATTTCTACAGCGTTCTAAATAAATAAAAATTCAAATGTTCGTTTCTTCAAAATCTTAAATCTCCGAAAGTTATTCATCGATTGCCTAGAAATTTTGATACAACGTTTCCTTCGATTACGCAAGTGTTTGTATATAC
Source organism: Schistocerca americana (assembly GCF_021461395.2). NCBI lineage: Eukaryota > Metazoa > Arthropoda > Insecta > Orthoptera > Acrididae > Schistocerca > Schistocerca americana. The sequence continues at coordinate 203,383,703 of NC_060125.1, read as the reverse complement.
CGATTTGCGACGTTGTGGCATACACAGTCAGTTCCACAAGAAAGTGTTCGCCGTTATCTGTATGAAATAAAAGACAGTATTATAAATGTATGTTTACGAGAATATATATGTCATTACTAATTGCACAATTACCTCACAGTTAATCCAATCGCCGCCATTATCAATTATAGTTGGGCACTTCAGTAAATCACTCACGTTTCCAAACTCTATATGTCATTCGGCCCATTTCGCAACGAATGTCTTTGACTTCCTGAGAATTTTAGCAGCAGCTGCATATGAAAGTTTTGGTCCCTTTGGGTGATTTGCAAGGGTAACTGCCTACTGACGCATCAGATATTTTCACTCTTTTTAAGCTGGAACCGACAAAACAAAACATTTAACTCTCACACTGTTTATGTGTACACTGTGCGAAAGCGAATTGAGTACAGATATGGAACGTCGCTGCGGATATTACATTAAAATTATGGCATACAGTCTCTTGCGGAACTGACTGTAAATACGTATTTAACGTAGAAAGGTGGAATATTGTTACCAAAAACCTCAAAAAGTACGTGACTTATATCCTTCAAATTGTTACTCGATGCAATAATGAACATTGGGATGGAATTACATCACACACTTTTGAATATATATGATACACATGTACATGACAACACATACAGGGGAAACGTTGGTACCAAAAGCCTCGAAATGTTCCTCAGCGATTTGCTTGGTATTTTTACATATTACTGTAATGAACTTTCTGACGGATATATGCCATATTTTTAATAATATGTCAATAGACATGAAATATATGAAGGGGAAATGCTGCTACCAAAGATCTCGTAAAGCTCTTGACCGTTTTAGTTCTCATTTTTCCACGTTACTCCAACAAATATTTGTATGGTCACGGACAACATATTTTTAATTACGCAATACGTAAATGTCTGTATATAATACAAAAGGAAAACTCTGTTAGGAAATATCTGCAAAAGCTCTTGAGTAATTTATTTAAAAATTTTACAGAACTCTAACAAGCATTCATACTGGAATAGGCTATATGTATTTATTAAACAACGGCGTATAGATTGACATTTAGAGCCAATAGCGGGAGTTAATATGCTGCGTTTTGGTCTTCCGTTATTACATGGTCATTTGTTTTCTACCTCGTAGTCAGTTTTAACTATGATAGAAGAGCATTTATCCCTTTCAAAAAATTGCTTCTCTCATTCATGTAGTTTCCCATTATAACTGCAGACAAAAATTATATACAAAACAATGTATTTATGGACTATCAGCTTATGATGAAAATATCACTACGGAATATAAATTTGCCACAACAATAAACAAAACACAAGATCAGTGAACGAGAGAGGTGTAGCTAGACAGAGGAAGTAGGAGGATATAGATATTAGAGAGGGGAATGGACAGAGAGAGGGGGTAGTAGGTGATAAATACAGGGGGTAAGATGTGGAAATGGACAAATAGAGAAAGAAAATGAGATGCACAGAGAGAGGTGGAGAGGTGTTTTACGACACATATCCAGTTCCCATACATATTTAGCAATTAGGAAGCATTGCCGATTTCGCTAGTACTGTCTCTAAATTTGTTTCCTTCAAGTATCCCTTTCTTGTATTCTTCATCTCTTTCAGCCGATTGTTCTTTGTTTAGTAGTTGCATGACATCTAAACTGTCATATTCATAGTTTCTTTTCCCTATTCGCCTTTTTTAACTCTGTTTTCCAATTATTGATGACGCTTCTACAGCTTTGAATTTGTTGTCTAGATGTTCCTGCTTTGTCACTTTTCTCTTTCCGTTCGTATACGAACTTTCCTGCTCCTTTTGCCGTGTATGTATATACTCCATTACTCGTCAGTCCAGTTTAGTATCTCCTGTGTTACCTATAATTTCAGCTGTGTCTCAACTGTTTGTCTACGGAACATCTGTTGTGTTCACTAATTTACCTTCTACAGTATTCGCCTTCTATTTTGTTCCTTACAAATCGATGGTCAAAACTCTTTCTCAAATTTCTTGAATCACCGCAGTTCCAAAGATAGTTCTAATTGTATTGTGTATGCTACTCGCACCATAATTCGACTAGCTGATTGGCCACATTTACAGAACGAAGTTCACCCAAAATAGAAACTCATTCCGTCAACTAATATCTGATTATACAGTTCGGTATTAGTTTACTTATAACGTGATAGGAAACACCACTGTACACCTCAAAATAGTTACACTTAAAAAAAAAATACGAAGTTTAAAGACCGGTAGAAGGGTTTTCATGTCGAATGTGATTTAAATGAGATATATTCTCACCAGGAATACTCAGATTATTATCGAGATTTATATTCATGTAAAAAACTAGGCGTACCGCTGATAGCGTGGGACGGCGCGTAGTATTTTATTAGTGTTTCTCGAGTTTGTTGTCAAATAGAAGACGTATGCAATGCTAGGAATAGAGCACAGACATCACTCAACCATTTGCTAGAATCTGAGTGATGTAGCTGGTGATCTTGTGTCACAACTAAATTCCACTTATTTTTGAATTTCGAAGCTGATGAAGCGTGCAGTTTTAAACATCGGTTAGTACTTTAAAACATAAGAAGTAAAATTATAGGTCTAACAGTAATATTTATACAGACTAATGTAGACTGTATCGTAATAGTGAAATTCTGGTTACTGAAACCGGTTTATGTTTCTGCGTTTTTCTTAATGCGAAAGGTCAGTCGAGTAGTGTGGGACGTACCACAGTGCGGTGGCTTGTTTGTTTTATTTTTAGAGCACGATAACGAGCTTGATATAAAAAAAGCCGGGTGAGTGTCAAGAGGAATGGTCTGAGACTGAAATGAAGCATGCAGCTACAAGTCTTTAGGAAGAAGACATGAGAGAAAGAGATGCTGCTAGTCGTTTTAATATTCCTAGAACCACACTGCAAAGGACGTTAAAATCAGTTGTAGCGAATCTGAAGACAACTTTGATATCTCATAAAGGTTTTTCATCAAACTTTTTAAGAAAATTACGAGTAAGTGCGTAGATGTGCGTCCAAAGGAACTTTACATCGTATTCGGAATAATACAGACAGTGAAATATTGTATTTATCAGCCGACATGGGGGAAGTAACTTTCAAATAAAATGTCTCGCTTATACGGGAATATACACAATGGATGTACGAGTATAAGTTATCAACACATGGTTGACGCCGTACGTAAGTTTGAGTGTTTCGTCTGAGTCATGCACGGATAGCCAAATGTTAAGTTGACCACTTGCGATAAGCGGTAAAGCCGGGTTCGAGTCCTGGTCTGGCACACATTTTCACTGTCGTCATCCCATTCTACAAGTGATGGTTGTCCATATTCCCAATTGCGAATACATTCAATATATATGTAAATCATCAGTCGCTGACCTGGACTACCGTTTCCGGATGGCAAAACCAGAGTTTTCATTCCATTACCTTATTAATTTGGGCAATACACAGGGAACGTCAGTGGTGCTGTAGCTGGTGTTCCGACACGTGATTTCAATTATAATGGGAATAATAATACGTTACCACGAACAATTATAGCATGTGGAGTGGCCACAACAATAATTTGTACACTAGGGAGCAGGAAACAGGCCAGCGTAGCTGGACACACTAAAGAATATCAATAGACAGTGCTGTAATTGAATAGTCACTCACATTTACTTACCATTTGGCAAGGACTCATATAAAACAAAAGAATTTCCAGTCCCAGAAAAAACTCTTTTGTCAACTCTACAGTAAACTATCTCTCTACGTGCCCTGGTCCTCGCAGACCTAACTGTAGCGTCGGCAGCCGCAGTCCCGTGAAGCTAAGATGTCGAACTGAGGACGCGATCTGCCCTGACGAACTGACGCCGAAACGTTGTTGTCGTTATCCTTTATGCCAGCGTTGGAGAGGGAGCTAGTGTCGTGTAGCTGAGGTACATCGCCTGACTTGCACATACCGCCACTCCTTGGGATCGGCAGGTACTGACGTTCGCGTTGGCGGGCTTCTTACGGCTAGCGCACGAGTGGTGTCATACGATTTCTTAATAAGATTTCTAAATCAGGAACCCGCTAGATCTTTCCTCATATGATGAATGTAGTTCGCATTACACCCACCAAAATTTGTGCGGTTGCCCTAAATGCTGCTTGGCAGACTGTTAAGAAGGCTTGACCCACCCGTCTATATTAATATTACACAGGTGGGTATAGCTTCCACGTTGAGAGCTGTACATCAAAAGAACACCACCAACAACCATTCCACTACCTCCAACATTCGTTTTCATGTAAAGACCGTGCGAGCGAAGTAAGCGGGGTTAAGTGTTGTACATAATCACATAGGCCATCATTACGACCTAGCTCCATTAGCGATTGAAATAGAACGTGGAATGACTACCAGTCATACAGGGTATTCTCGTCTATGAAAAGAACAATACTTCCGAATTATGAGTGTACAGAGGCAGCTATACATTAGCAGTTTTGTAAATGTGACTATAATCAAAAGCTCACTGATCCGACGTAGCTCAATGTTGTATAACGTTAGTGGTCGAGCAATCTGTAACAGTGCACAGTGATCGATTTTTTCGACAGGTGCGACTCTAACGTAACGGAACCATGAGATGTAATGCAGTGCTTCGTTATTATGGTATCGTAGTATTTCATTAGCTACGTATTGCATATCATATTGGTAATCCGATCAAGTTATATGCAGGTTGAGGATTTCACTGTACGCGACTAGACTGTTACACTTGTCACTCACTGCTTTGTATGTTACATTTCTCGTACTTGTCTGTGATGCTCTGAACGTATTTTCATCCGGTATGTCGCAGTCATGTACCTAATATCACGTCTATAAGGCCAGTAGGGTGTAAAGTACGTGTCATACTAATTCCATTAACGTCATCTGGAATCTGAAAAGCGTGTCCCTCAGCCAACTCCTGCTCAGATAAAATCATTTTAAGTGTTAATTTTAAATATGTACTTTTGTAAGCTCTCATCGTGCACAGAGGTATCTTAAATTCGATGGAGTCTGCACAGGGAAAATCATGCATTATTATTCTAATTTTATTTGCTTCTTCTATAGTTCTTCTGATAAGGTTTACTCTTCTTCATCGAATATTCCGCAGGGCTGTATCTAGCTCAACATCTAATTATGTGAAGCTCTCTCTCTGTCCACCATGTATCAATAGTTTCTTCTACTTGGTGCACAAGATTTAATTTTCTAGAACTTTGTGGGACTTTAAACTGTATTTCAGGCCGCGAATGGAATCCAGAACTTTACCTTTCACGTGTGGAGCTGTCACCCACTCAGCTATGTAGACATGACTCACAACCTGCACTCATTCTCACATCTTCATTTCAGTCAATAACTCTCAATTCCAGAACTTCAATGAGGCTTTCCTGCATACCATGTTGTGCCTCTCATGGAAGAAAGATTATTGAGGAATCGGCTTGGCCACAGACTGGATGATTGCTTGCCGATTTAACCATTTTACAACCTATTACCTTGCTGTATGCTGTTATAGTCAGAGTTCCCAATCGCTTTTCTTTTAGTACTACCACAATGTTTTGTTTTACATCAATGCTAGATTTTCTCGAAGTATGTCACTGCTGAATGCACTATAGCACTATTGTTCAACTATAGCAGTGGCAGAAATGAAAACGTACAAAATATTTCTCTCTTGCCAACCTCAGTTACATGACATTCTTGTTCTTTGGGTAGGTCTCTGAAAATGTGTCCACGAATTGACCCCTTGAGAATAACATGGCGATTTACTTCTTTATTTCCTGATGTCTAACGTGTCTCTACACTAGTTGTGGACACTGATGTAGAGCACACTTCACATGTAGTACTCTTCCATTCAAACCAGCATCGTTTCAAAATGTTTGAAGGAGCGTGTGCTGTCTTTCATTGATGAAGCAACAGCTGGAGCTCTTTTAATGGCACTAACTCGTCAGGTAAATTGTCGAAGGTGCCTTTGATGTCAATAATATGTGTACGTTGTTTCAGTTAGTACCTGCATCACCTGGGTAAAGCCATCAACATTATACTGTCCAACCAAACCGTAAATTACTTGATGTACAGGTTTACCGGGGGACTGTCACACAGGATACACTGCAATATTTCGCCCAGCGTACTGACTAGAGAGATAAATCTATACGTTTTAACATATGGTTGTTCGTTGTCTAGGTGTTAAATGAATCTTATTATACGACAAACACATGAAGTTTACATTTTTGTTATATTCTCTCCGAATGCCTAATCTAGATATCTTCCCTTTTTAAAGGGTAGCCAATGAGTACTCACGACAGTGCGTTGTTATTGTGTTCATCACTTTTCCTTGGGCACAAATCATATACAACTGTCAATATTAGTTTCAGTGAAACTCTGATCTCACCAAGAAATGTTTCAAGATTGGTTTCATCCATTAGAGCATTCTCAAGTGCTCATAATAGACTATAAATATATATTCCTATGCCTTGCAACTTTTGTAAGTTAGACAGCAAATGTTTTATTTATAACGACATGAAAGAAGGTCTCCTGTCGTGTGCGTTTAATATGTTTATCAACATAAGTCTCACTTACAAGTAGTTTAATAAATATTTTAATTGTGACGAGTTGTCATGCAACATTATTCATAATTATGCTCTGTATCGTTAATAGTGCCTTATTTTCAAATATTTCTTATCTGTTTTTATGGCCAGTTGTGGACTCTTGAGAATGGTCTAAGAGACGTAAACAATCGCGTAAAAATTCTCGCTGCAAGTGGATCTATCACACAGTACAACCAGCAGATATACAACCAGTACATACGATTTGGATAAATGTATATGGATACATTACTTGTTACACTTTAATACAGTAACAAAAGCTCTTTAGATCTTTCTTCTCTAATTTATCTCGTCGTTAATCATACGTATTTTACCGAATAATTAAATTTAATGATTTAATTGGTTTCCACTTCTCTTAGTGATTTCAAGCTGATTACTACCAACTGAAACTGTTAACAGGGATATCGTAATTTTTTGCGATGGGACATAATACATAAGGTTGTTACATAACAAAGCATTGAACACATTTTCACGCTATATAGATAAAAATTCGAGGTATTACAAATCGTTGCGAACACTCATTCACATGCGTATCACACGCATGGTTGTGACTTTTCATGTACTGTCCAGGAGTAAACGGTTCTAGTGCACGACCTCTGAAAAACACACAAGGTTTTTCCGAAGCAGAAGCTCTTGTTAATGCACTGAAAGTGGAGCAGCTTATATCCAGGGTAATGTATAACACTGAACATTTCATAGTTGTCCTACACCGAAGTCCTACTTATATGTTCAAAACTTTATGATTTGTCCAGTATATGATTAGATCCCAATGCAAATAAATTTTTTGGTATCTGTCACTTAGAAAACCTTGAAAAGGTCATCTCACTGCGTTAATGTCGCTGCATGTGATTCCAGCTGTCCAGTGTACAGGAATGCAGGTAACGAATATATTTTTTATTCCATCGACAACGCATGAGTTCACCCAAAAATTCTTATGTTTCTTATAAACCAAAAATGCCACGTGTGTGCGAAAGTCGCTCTTTATATAATACGTCACATAAGTAAAGCTGTATTGTTTCATATGGAATCATACGATGAATGAAGAAGCTCGCTGACGGGTAAGGGTATCAACGCGTAAAGGTTAATGAACTCTGGATAGTATGGCTCATCGCATATCACCTTTAAGCACCCTTTTTATACTGAATATACGTTTAGTATCGGGGAAAGTTTGCAGCCATGGATCAGCTTGCTCGTATTGTCCCATTGCCCTTTGTGAGGAACATTCGAATAGCTGGCGAATCGGAGCGAGTCCTTTGTCACGGGGGTGTAATGTCGTTGCTTTGACTCACAGAGGAGCGTTTGGGGCGCTTCTCTCTTTCAGTCCCTGTTTGCACTGAACTTTTCCGTGGATTTAATGTCTGGCATTCAGTCCCCGATCAGACGTTGCGTCTCTTTATAAGCGTTAAACGTGCCTCTCTGAACAAATAGCACTGTTAAAATATTTTTCCATCAACTAATCAAATATTGAGATGTAGACTCTGCACTTTTTCATTATGCAAGAGGTTCGCGTGTTACAAGTTTTTCAAAGAGTGTTCCACAGTTAAATTTGTATAATATCGCAATGAAAAGTAATGTCTAACATAGAAGCGATAGTTCAAAGGAAGAAGAAACACTAAATCCCAACGACCTCTGGGCTACTTTGCATCTGCCCTGCTTATAACTAACACGTGATTTCCATTCGTTGGTGACAATTCCCTGGTGTCAGAAATATTAGATGGGTCTTTGGAGAGGTGAAGGAGGAATATGGACCATGGGATAGTAAATGGTTATAGTGGTAGATTAGACTAGTGTGTACTTCCAAGAGTCAGAAAAGTTTCGATTTTAGATAAGGGTATGTATGATGTTATTGATATCGAGAAAAGAAAGCCAGTGCTCAAACGCCGAAAATAAACTCTTTTGTAGAGCCTTATTTCGGAAGTGAGCCGAAGTAAAGGAGCAGACGTGAGTTGATTTTGAGTACCAGATTGGGGATTTTTATGCACATTTTATGGTGATACATGCCTTGGCAGTAGATGCTATATTAGGACTCGATTTCTCAAAATAGTGTTAGATGGTTCAACAATTACAGGAGACCTTAGTTACTCAGAAAGTAGTAGATAAAATTATGGTACTGCGTTTAAATAACAGTGTGGAAAAGGATGGAGGACAAGGAGTCGTGGCACTGAAAATAGTAGAAACCGACATTCACAATATCGAGGCAAATCATAGCTTTGTGGAAGTCGTAAGTCGACTGAAAACAATCACATTTCAGACTTGAAAGAATTTACGTTGTTAGAAGCATTGAATAAACTCACAGAGCCGCCCTATCTACCCCTCCCTTCTCACCCTCTCCTTCCTCGCTGCATGAATGTGATGTCAGGTGGGGACCATACTAAAATGTGTACATGCGCTTAGTTACACATATGCTAAGTTGGCAAGCTCTTAGATGAATGTGACATTAGGAGACATAACTTGAAGTGAATTCATCATTAGACTTTCTGATAAATGTGCATGAACAACGATCCAGTGTCGAAGCATGTCATAACATACCAAGTCAACATAAATGCGTGGGCACATTCACAGATGAGACTTATCAATGTTCACCCAATCTCACTGAAGGTTTGACAATTTTGTTCAGCATAGATACAGTTTGTAGCTCATATACTGTCAGCTTATGGTGTTAGAATACAATTTCAATTCTGAATGAGTAATTCCTGTGTCAACTGACACTGCCTTGTTTGATTAGCGTTGTAGGTTCCACTCTATATTACTGAAAGCAGCTCATATACTGTCAGCTTATGGTGTTAGAATACTATTTCAATTCTGAATGAGTATTTCCTATGTCAACTGACACTGCCTTGTTTGATTAGCGTTGTAGGTTCCACTCTACATTACTGAAAGCAGCTCATATACTGTCAGCTTATGGTGTTAGAATACTATTTCAATTCTGAATGAGTATTTCCTGTGTCAACTGACACTGCCTTGTTTGATTAGCGTTGTATGTTCCACTCTACATTACTGAAAGCTAACATTTTCAGCAGACAATCACTAATGCTTTGAATACGGGGCACTGTAATATATTTTGTTTAAATAGGACGATGTCCAGTTTGCTATAGCTTCGTTTGATTCTTATCTGCAACTGATTACAAAATGTGTCACTTCGTTATTGTTTTTCTGTAAACATGGTGACATACCTATGAAGTGTCATGTAGTCTACACTGTCTGTTAGCATAAGGTGGCAGTATTAATGGAAGATGACAAACGTTTTGTTCTGAAAGATAAGGTTAATACCGTTCATGGAGGCAGTGTTAGTTTGGGTGACCTTGAAAGTGGATGGAGGTGGGTACTGAATACACAGCAGCTCTCCATTTCTACCTGCAAAGATGTTTACTACCGCTGTTCAGGATGTTGTTTCACCCAAATGTCATGCAGGTTGCACTACCTTCGCTGTGCACAGCTTAGCCAATAAGATTTGTATTGCCGTTTGTGTTTAGTGCTATTATTAATGAATTTTTTTACATATATCGATAAATAACAGACAATTTATGGTTCCTTTCAAGTATGGTACTAGGATCAAACTACGCTCATTGCCCAGTGCAAATTAACATTTAAGTTCGATCATCTCTACTGCAATGTGTATTTTGGTAAGTAATGCAATAATTTTGGAAATGGAAACATATAATTTAGAGCGTATCTTGACCATCATCAGTGCAGTAAAAAAGTCGAACTATGCTCAGTGACGAGTGTAGTTTAAAGAGTAAGTTACATCATTAGTGTTAACATGAGAACTGGTTGCGCTGTTCCTTACTGTTATGGAACAATTAATTAGCAACTGTGGTTCCATGGGTAACTTTGTGCTCATAATCTTTACATATTGTCATAAATAACGCACAGAATTTAATTTTGGCAAAAATTGAATTTTCGTTCATTATCAGATCCTGTAACTATTGTTAGCTATTGTAACAGGCCAACTGGTTAGTTTTTGAACACTAAATATTTATGTGGTTTGATAAAAAAAAATTCGTTCAAAATGTCGCTTTTTAGAATGTTCGAACTTTCCTCTTTTTTATGAAGTCTGTCCATCATTATTTATGACTATTTATGTTTGCATTTCGTATTTGGTGCGTTAGAAGATACATTTGTGTCATACATAAATACGCAGTTTCAGTTCTACAGTGCATCATACATCTCTTAAAATCTCATATTTTTAGTGCAGTTTCTTGTGCTAAAGTGCCAGAATATATAACGACAGTGGATAAACGTTGTGGCGGTACGTCACATAAATGGACATTTGGAGAAAGGGAAAAGAAGTTTTTCTAATGCGACGTGTGAAACATAAATTACCTAAAGGCTAAGTACGTCTGTGCGGCGTATAAGAAATAGTAGAGAATGTAAATAATTATTATCAAATATCAATGTAATTAACAATGTACGGCTTTTTGTATAATCTCTGTGCAACATGGGCCATGATGGTCAGAGACAATGCTTGGATTGAACTCTCCTGTGTTTGTTTCGTCTAGAGGTAGGCCACCATTGTAGCGCTGGATAATAATTCATGTAAGTTTTTTCTGTATTTTTGCAAAATATAACAGAAATTGTTATTAGAAAGTGTGTATTGTCGACTTAGTTGTCACCTCTCATGGTCGCAACCATTAATTATCACCAACAAGTTTTTTCAGAAGTTCGAGTTGCGAGGAGCTCTTCTCCCCTGGCAGCATTTGGTCGGCCATTAACGCTGACGATCTTTCATAAATAATAATTCATGTTATAATATTAAATGTAAATGCGAGAGACTTCTCAGTTTTGATCTTTCACAAATTTCAAAGTTAAAAAGAGTAGTGATAGATTTCATTTACAAAAATGTACAGCACTGAATGATTTCAGTATGTTTCATTTTGGTCACTTAACGGCAGATCAGATTATTTCCAGTTTTGCCTTGAAAATAATAAACAAGAAATATTAAAAGTCATTCCTTTGAACTAGCTCCACAATATCTCTGATAATCTTTGTGAAATTTGGTACGTAAATAACCAGTAGCCCCTGAGACCAATATTAATAATTACAGTTTGCGTAAGAACACGCATATTTCCTCTTCTTAAAAGCAGCGCTCACGCAAACTATCTATTAGAAAGCGGTGAGTTGCGCGTTGTGTTTAAAAATTACTATATCGTACGTACATCGGGGCAGCCGATATCCGTACGAGTGTTATCGCGGTATAATTTAATTAAATGTCTCATGCTGGCCCACAATATTTAAAGACACCCCAGCCACAAAAAATTATAAAGTATAGTTAAAAAACTAAAAATAGTTAATTATACAGTTATAAGTCACCATATATATAGTTATATCGTGATAAGTGGCGCCTAAGAACGCGGGCCTCGTATTTTTATGGACCAACATTGTATACAGAAAATTCTACAAAAATTTTAGTAAACATTTATGTGTATGTAATAATGTGTTGGATGCAAGGACTAATACCATATATGTAACATTGATCCATGTACCCAATATCAAAACATTCACCTGTACGAGACTGAGGCAGTGACGATTTGTGGACCTGAGGCTGAATCGAAACGTACAATTGTCTCAACTGAGACATACTCAGCAGCAACAATACTAATTACTAAAGCTAAAGGTGTAAGTACATGTGCTTCTGGGCTGAAACCAAGAAGAGGAAGGAATCCGTGGGCCATGCACTGTGCTGACTTTCTGGGCAAAGATTTGTCATAATTGCGTAGATAAAGTGAATCACGTTCTTTTGCTACAGTGAGAGTTTGGTCAGATTCATTTACTGTAACTTAGTATTTCTGTGTCATTTAGTGCTAGAATTTGCTAGACACTGAATAGTATTTGACATAGAGGTCACACAAACAGCTGTGTGCATTTCAGATAAACTCAAGTGCAATTAACTATAGGTCCACTTGTGTGTGTGTGTGTGTGTGTGTGTGTGTGTGTGTGTGTGTGTACTGTTACCAAAGCAATATTTCCGTAGAGATAGATTTTTTGTAGTGCACATGAAGTATTGTGATAGGATTACGTCATAAAGTGGGTGTTAGAGGATAGGTGATAGCTTCGTTAGTAGTAATTAGTAGGATTTGATTAGATTATTTTAGTATTTTTGTATGTGTTTTGTATATTTTGTGTATGTGACATTTTGGAGGACAGAGTTTTCTGCGTATATTTGTGTCCAGTTAGTGAGAGTAAATTTATGCAAACATGGTTAAAACACGAAAGGGAAAAGTAGTAGAGAGCGAGAATATGTCTAGGTATGATACAGATGACAATGTACAGGAATATCCTGTAATGAATCCACCCGAAATGTCAGGCTCTTAAATTCCTAGACAGGAAGGTGAGCGGCATGTGACAGACAACGTATCAGGCAATGGTGAGGATCAGGCTCGGATGAGCAGAGAATTTCACTTAGTTGCTGGGACAAGGAAAGATGATGCTACTGCATCAACAGCTAATGTTGTGCAAGCACCTGCACCAACAGCTGATTTCTTCTCTGTACGTATGGCACAATTAGATCTAAGAGTGAATCAACGTGAGAAAAATCAGCGCGAACGCAGGAAACACAAGTGAGATTCTCAGATCCTGGCAAAAAAGAATGAAATGTTTGAACAACGTGACATGGTGTCATATTTCTGACAGGAGATCGAAGTGATAAAACAAGTCGCAAAATTGGTTGAACAAAACAAAGACATTCTCAAAAGGTAACACAATTAGACGAATGCGTAGATCGATCAGACAAGGCGCATAGCGTCTTACAATACCAAGTGAATAATGTTTAGTTGGAGATAAGAGTTCAAGCAATTTAGAAGTAAAGGTTGATGACACTGTCATGGAAGCTGCGCGTAGATTGGAGCTCTAGGCGTAGTGATCGATATGCGCATTATCTGGCTAGAAAATGCAGATTTAAAATGTGCCATTTAATATATGCGAGCTCAAAAAGTGTGACTGCGAGAGAATGCAACCGCTCTTGCAGATGAATTATACAGGTATTGTCGCTGCAAACGAGGCCGGAATGCTACCAACCATAGCACAAGTAAAACATGAAGAATCGTTAATCAAAAACCGGTAATTTCGAATATTTAACGATGAAAAGAAAAGTGTACATCCCTTGAGTTTCGTAAAGAGCCTTCGAAACGTGTTACCTGTGTCATAGACTGAACATCAAGAAATTCAGTTCGTTATCTCATTTATTACGGGTGACACGGCTCTGTGGGTAATGGAAATCGCGGAAGTGTCAGACGTTCTCGGTATTTGAAAGCAAATTCCTAGCCAGGTACTGGTCTAGATACGTACAGGAGAGTCTACGTAAAGGTGTACAACATTGAACCCTTTAACCCTCGCTGTGGTAATATAAGGTCGCAGGTTCGAATACTGCCTGGGGCATGGATGTGTGTGATGTCCATAGGTTAGTTAGGTTTAAGTAGTTCTAAGTTCAATGGGACTGATGACCTCAGAAGTTAAGTCCCATAGTGCTCAGATCCATTTGAACCGTTTGAACAAGACGAGATATTGGGATGAACCCATGCCTGCTAGAGGTTTTACAAATACTAAAAGGTAAATTACCAATAGCTATTAGGGAAACATTAGTGCACATACCTGGTACCGACCTGCAACTGTTCATGGCAGCAATAGATTCTTTGGACTTAATACATGAGGATGACCGGCAGAATGAGCAAAGGATCTCAAAGAACGATCAAGGTAGTAATCAAGCAAGAAATCAGGGTAATGAGAGCCCTCGTAAAAATTGTTGTGGCAAAAACAACGAATATTCGCATGGAGAGAACTTCCATAAGAACTGAGTGAATAATGGGCCGGCTGCGAATAACAACTGGAGTAGCGATGTTTATAATGCGAACCAGTATGCCTATAAAAAGGGGGGGGGAGGCAATTATAAGTGAAAGAGATGGAGCGAAGAGGGGGGACATTCCCTCGTCCATGGTACATCGCAAACTGTGACTGATGCGGTGAGAATCACAGACGTGGCAAACCAAGTATCGGCAGGGTGCGACAGTCCGTCAAACACTGGCCGACCTCTGTAAGTCATCCCAGACGGTTGGCAAAGTTAAAGAGGGGGTCAGGGAGAATGTGGGTGTGCATTTACTCTGTTATAACGACAGACACGATATGAAGGAAGAATTAGTAGTTGATCCGCGATCGGCAAAACAACAGGAGGTAGTACATGTATAGGCTGCATTCAGAGCAAAAATAAATGGCGTAGAAGTGACAGTAGTACTTGATACAAGGGCGAGTGCCTCTTGCATAAATGAGCAGATATTCAAATTTATAGATCGTTAAAGAAGTTGGCCAGTAGAAAATTGTATGGTCGTAGTTGCTCTACTGGTCAGACTACAATTGTTAAGGAATCCGGTGCAGGCTGAGATTTTAACAGAAAAAGAAGCCATATTATGCTCATTCCTTGTGGTTAAGTATCTTACAGTACCTTGCATACTGGGTGTTGATGCGCAGCGGGAATTGAAGGCTAGAATTGACATCTCCCGGGCCTACTGCACTTTATCCTGTCGCAACCGGCGATTTGACCTGGCACTCATAAGGACTCCGGACGCGGATATAAACGTCTGCCGAAATGTCCGTGTAACTGTAAATGATCCAGATACAATTAATATCAATGACTGTATCATTAATCAAAACAGTAATGAACAGAAACCCGTTTGGGATTGGGAAGCTGTCACTATCAAACAACAACTTGAAGAAAACGTAGCCGAATCAACACGAATGACTGTGGAGTGCTTGAAAACTAATAACATTTCTTTCAGCACTTGCGATATGTGTTTTTGTCTTGTTTTGCTGATGAACTGATACCCAGGTGAATATTTACTTGTTGTGCGAGGCGAGCTGCCGGCAGATGTTTCTGACTGCACAGCTGATGCGTCTGTCACAACAAGCTGACTTAAGGCAAGTATTAAATCAATTGGTGAAAGTGTTCTCAGAGGAACGAGGAATCACTAGGGGATATGAATTTGACATGCAGGTTAAGCCCAATCAAACATTCTGTCGTGCTACCTACTCTATACCGTGGTGTAAATGGCCAACCGCAGGGAAAGATACAGAACTACTTAAGATTTATTTAATGTACTTAGAATTTTGTGTATATGCTTATTATACATGTGGTAGTTTTTAAGTATGTGTATGAGTGAATTGCTTGTGAATGAGGGTCATGCATTTAAATATGCGCAATCAAATAAAGTATTGGAAAATGAATCCGCATAATAGCGCTTTGCACGAACGTGGAAATGGGAGAGGGGCATTGTGCATAGTTCTCGGAAACGCATACTAGCCGCAGATCATTGACTGATTGATAGAAATAGGATGATATATACTCTGAACAATATAATACCTGAAGGTATGACGGATAATTAACATCTGCACAGATTCCAGCTTGGAAACGCTTGCAGTTGCACCAGCACAAGCAAGGCAATAGCAAACGCAGCAACAATAAAAGCAATGAATGAGTGTTGAATGAATGTAAATAACATAGGTAAAAAACCTACTGAACGAGTTGGTCGACACTTTAAATAAGAGGTGCCAACTACATCAATCACTTCGTACAGAGTGATAAGGCGTATCCAGAAGTAACTCTGATTTGTGTAACGTATGAAATAAGATTACGTAAAGTGACAGCCGTAATTCTTATGTAGCTCAAGTAATAGGTGTTAACATATGTTCTAATTTACAAGTGAGACTATCCGGACACTTAGTGCAGTACGGATAAACTGAATAACTTAGTGGAATGTGATGGAAAAACTGAACAGTGAACTATATGGTAGCACACTGAGTGTTGACTGTATTTGGTAGTGAAAAAACTGTTGTTTATGTACAATGAACTAAGATAAACAAAATTAACGGCATGCATGGTGGAGCCTTCCGCAAGAAACAATTTCATATGCGAAATAATACTGATACTCATACTGTGGAAAAATGTGTCTCTGGACAAGAGAAACTTCCTATGAACGGAATATTCTCAGTGGGCTGTGAATGGACGCTACAGGCACCGCACAGCGAACTGCGGACTCCGTGGCCGACAAACGCACGCTAGAAATGATGCAGGCCAAACATACTGAAGTGAAAAGTGTCACAGCAAGGTTCACGCATGAACACTCACCACAGTGTGTAGTGCTGAGTAGTGATCAATCAGAAAAGAAAACAATGATTAACTGCGAGTAGTGAAACGTGTGAGTTCAAGCCAGAACCTTATTTAAAGAAGTGGACCTCGTACGTTCGTACATTATATCAGTGGATGCAAAAACAGTAAGCACGAATGACTGTGGAGTGCTTGAAAACTAATAACATTTTTTCAGCACTTGCGATATGTGTATTTGTCTTGTTTTGCTGATAAACTGATACACGGTTGCATGTTACGCTAGGCGAGCGGCCGGCGGATGTTCCTGACTGCACGGCTGATGCGCCGCGCCTGTCGACTCGTCGTCAGCTGTCTGCACGGATGTCATAGCCCAGGTAAACGAACTATCGCTCTGTCACTAACTGTGGCAGGCTGCCGTACTCGCTTCTGTCGTTGTCAACAACGATTCGCCGACAGTTCAACAATACACCTGCGTCAAGGAGTCTTTCTTCGATGCAGTTTCGAAATGTTTTTATGGTTTAGGACGAATTAATGAATACCGACTACAATGTAAATTTGTAACAGACATGTGCAAAGGACACAGAAATTGAAAAACTGATTGCATATTTCAAATCAAACGTACTGTGTATGTAATAACAGTGACTATATATTTCTTATTATGATGCATATGTGTACGTGAAAAAAAGTGTGCCAAGACAATTACAAAGAATACAGGAACAAACGAATATTGTTCACAAGATGAACTTTAATACTATATGACAAACATACTGTGTACGTAGTTTCAATTAACATCAATTTCTTGTTGTAGTGTATTTGTTGATTAATTCAATAGACATATTATCAGCATAAATTATATAAAGAGAGACTGAATGTCAACAATCCAAAGACTCCGGGAGACGGTTTTGACCCATTTTTCCTTACGCCTGTAACCCAAATGGGGAAACGTAAGCTAATTCGCACCGGATCTTTAAGATTACACATTGTTAATATTCCTCGTGGGAACAAATAAATGTAATAACACGAAAGAATGAGATCGAAACATATTTAAATGACACGAATATAACTATACATGTGACTGTGACTTGAACACATATGTTACCTACCTTAATCGTGCAAACATGAACACTTAAATATTTATGTAAGACGGTAGTGAGATTGTACATAAAGTAGTAAACAACATTAAGTACACCCTCACTATGGGGCCCAATTGACAATACGTCATATAAATGGAAATTTGGGGAAAGGGAAATGTAGTATTTGTAATGCGACGTGTGAGCCATAAATCATCTAAAGACTAAGTACGTCTGTGTGATGTATAACAAATAGTAACGAATGTAAATTATTATTATCAAATATCGATGTAATTAACAACAAACCGCTTTTTGTATAATCTCTGTGTGGAAGTTGGCATTCAGCATGTAGTATTCAATCGCGACGCAATTTCTCTGTGAAATCGTGAATGTGGTAACATGGGCCATGAAGGTCAGACACAATGCTTGGATTGAACTCTCTCTTCTGTTTTTCTTTCATCTAGAGGTAGGCCGCCATTGTAGAGCTGAATGATAATTAATGTATTTTTTCTGTATTTTCGCAAAATATAACAGAAATTGTTATTAGAAAGTGTGTACTATTGATTTAGTTTTCACCTCTCATGGTTGCAACCATTAATTATCATTAACCAAGTTTCTTGAGAATTTCGAGTTGCGAGGAGCTCTTCTCCCATGGCAGAATTTGGTCGGCCATTACGCTTACGATCATTCATAAATAATAATTCATGTTATAATATTAAATGTAAATGTGAGAGATTTCTCAGTTTTAATCTTTCACTAATTTCCATGTTAAAGAGAGCAGTGATAGATTTCATTTACAAAAATTTACAGTACTGAATGGGTTCGGTATGTTTCATCTTGGCCACTTAACGGCAGATAGATTATCTCCAGTTTTGCCTTGTAAATAATGAACAAGAAATGTTGAGAAATCATTCCATTCAATAAGCTCCGCAAAGTCTCAGTTAATCTTTGTGAAATTTGGTACATAAATAACCAGCAGCCCCTGAGCCCCTATTAATAATTACACTTTGCGTAATAATACGTATATTTTCTGTCCTAAATAGCAGTGCTCACGCAAACTATCTGTTATAAGGCGGTGAGTCGCGTGTTGTGTTTAAAAAATAGTATGTTGTACGTACATCGGAGCAGCGGATATCTGCACGAGTGTTATCACAGTATAAGTTATTTAAAAGTCGCATGCTAGCCCACAATATTTAAAGACACCCCAGCCACAAAATATCACAAAATATAATTTAAATAATAAAAATATATAATTATCCTGTGATAAATACTCCATATATACTTATACTGCGATAACGTTCTACTCCATATATGGTCTTGGTCAAAAGTAGTAAAAGTAAAGCTATGTTAGTGAGTTAAATAAAAATATTTATATTTTCTTGAGTCATTATCTTCTCACCCAACTCCCTCTCCCACTTGTATTTGTTCGGTTTTCTATTTACACTAAAAATAACATAGTGTAGTATCACCTAGGCTAAGACGAATTGTTAGCTGGTTCTGCCACATTTTACTTTAACAGAGCACGTTAATTTTGTACTGTTACACAAGATGTGGGTATCGGATTGTGGCACTTAATATGAGACTCCAGAATCATGTTGCCGGCATCAAATGTAACTTACAGATTAAATTGATTCGTCCTGTAGCTGGCAGCTACAGTTTACTTATTTATTTGGGTCAACAATAACTGCTCACATGCTTAGCACTTATGTTTTCTAGATTTATAGGCTAGTTCGAGTTCCCTTTTCTATATAGCATGATTTAAGCCGAAGATGAAGTTGTAGCTGCTGCTTAGCATGATATTTTAGTCGATTGTTTTGTTTATTATTATATCAGAATAACAAAGATATAGAAATATCATACTGACGGTTAATTTTAGAGTCCGCAGCTATGTTTTAGACAATAAGGTCAATTATGGATTAATTGAACTCTTCAAGTATCCGACAAGTTGTTTGCTAACATGTGTGCTGTACAGTTTTCGATCTGAATGCATTAATTTAAATGGGCACATATTTAACTTGAGAAAACATTGTGCTTTACACCAAGTGTGGTACAATGATTGAACTATTCTTATTTACAACAGCTGCATTAACTGTAAGTTGCATCTGAATAAATGACATGTGCACTTTCATAAGTAATACTGATACTTGACATGCAGAAATACTTAAAGTTATCGTCCACTGTCCATGTCACCTAGTGTGGTACCATGACCTACGTTCATTGATCATAAACATAGATCATAAATATTCTGTTCTGCGAAGTATTTTTTGGACTGAGAGGTATTATAAGCTACGTCTTTTAGATGTTTTTGATGAACAGTAATTTTTTAAGACATGAAAGATAAGCCACATCATTAGTATACTTCGCTTGTCCATACAGGTTCATAAAGCATTTTCTGTTTCTTAGATACCCTCCAAACATGTATCCTACACAACCCTAGGAGCAGCGTTTTGTTAACTCAAATTTTATGTAACCCAGGGTCATCGATTTCTAAGTTTTCAAATGCTTCACGCCCTTAAAAATTTCTTGGGAGTTAATTGGCCTTGTACAAGAAAGTTCGTCCTCGTACATCAAATTTAGCAGCCCTTGTATGAATTCATTTATATTTTCCGTGAGCCAGATTTGGTAAGCTTCCCCTGGTCCTCCACGTATATTAAAGTAATCTTAGCGCGATCTTTCTTTTCCACACACATCGTCTTCAGTATCATCCACGCTTGGCGTGCTCTAGCACCACCAAGGTTATCTTATATACCCCTCTGACATTCTTGGAAGCCACATTTATGTTACCAGCAATTGCTCTTCGTGATTATTTCTGTTTGGCTCAATCCTGTTTACGATCCGCATCGTGCGGAATGGTCAATAATTTAGTACAGGCCCCCTTTCTCGTCTCAATCAATTTCTTTTCTTCTTCATACAACTATGAATTCCGCTTCTCTTTTCTGAAACTTGTTTTCTCACCCAGAGCTTCAAAGGGCGCCTCACGTATCACTACTTTGAATGGTTGATACACAGTCTCTACAGTATGATTGTTGATGTGTGATGCCTTGGTTGCCAATCTGAGTTGACAGAGGAAGCATACTGAATCCTCCTAGATACAACAGATTATGCCAAGACTTCACACCTGCCAACTCTTTACGTCCTACACCGTTCCTTCTAAAGAGAAAGTAGATTCTTGAAACGAGAGTGTAGTGGTCCGATCCACATTCGGAGACCCATAGAACTCTCATGCCCCAGTGATTTCCGAAAACTGATAAATCGGAGAGTAAAGTTGATCCACATCAAGGACGTCCCAAAACTGCTTCTGTGGATGAAAAAAGGGAGAAAGTGAAATTACGTATCAGGAGATTGACGCGAGGTGCATTAAACATTTGGGGTTGAAACATGTTGGTCACAGAATCTTTATTGAATATGGACTCTCATTTTTTTTTCATTTCTGGCTGCACATAAAGATGCAGACCAGATTCTCAGTTATGAATAGCACATGTCATAACAGATAGGAACCATCCGTTTCGTACAGAATAATAATTGTGTATACACCATAACATACCCGTTTGAAAATAAGCTGTAGGTAAATGCCAGTGGTGCTGTACAAATATACGTGAGGTGGAATTTGTCTGCTGGAAAGCTTGTGGCGAGTGTTTTAAAGGATTCAAAATGAATTCTTAGTTATTCAAGATTCAAAGAATATTAAAAGATGTTTCTTAAAGATTCTACAAGAATGAAGGTAGCAATTTGTGGGGGATATTAACTTACGCCTGGAAGCTTCCAGTTTTATTTGGCACCATTTCAGTGTTGCAGATTCATGTGTTTGCTGACACGAGTCTCCAAGATCATCTTGCTCGTTCGTAAGATTGTTCATTTCTAAATTAAGATGACTTGCAGAAAAATCTTGTATTTCAACAGCACAGAACACAACCTACCGACAACTGAATGAAAGAGTGTTTCGTATTGACGACATGTATCAGCGATGAAATGATCGCAACGGACGTACTAATCTTGCTTCGCACCACTGGCATCCAGTATCGTCTGGTAATGGGAATAACCTTGTTTCGTTTACGTTTTTGAAATAATACGTCTCTGTATATTCATTTCCAACAATCGTGGCTGAATTGCGACGCTGTGATGCAAAAGCATTTGTTGGAACTTTTGTTAGGGGTAATCAGAAAACTTCCATTCGAAACGTGATTTCGGACAGTTGTTTCGTAAATAAGGACTTTGCTGCCTTTTTCGTATGTTAAGATTGAAACTAAGATTCTAATTTAATTCTTGTAGAGAATGTAGTCTTTTGAAATAGAATGAATCTATATGAAGTCCATTGCCACTTTCTGGTTTTCTGCATATTCTATATATTTGATCACGAACTGGCTGTCAACTCCTAGGCCATTGTCAGGAGACAAAGAATGATGGCATGAGAAGCCGAAGGCCTGTTTTTAGTCAAATCAATGGATGCTGGAAGACATCTGGAAAGAGAATGTACTATTCACATTCGGTAACGACCCGATTGAGAATTAACATAACGCCTGCCAAATGCAGTACAATCCTCTTGATCATAGTGGATGGAAACAATGCGTGAAGCAATTTTAGTAACGAGAAATGCATTTCTTTAGGACGATGCTCTTACCTGTGAAAGTGATTATGAAACTATGTGACATATACTTTAAATGAAGAGTTGTTAGACTACGATATCCTATTCGTCAGATGTAATATCCTCTGGATACCACCAGTTGTCGTATCTAGTGAAATCAGTTATCTGAATACGTATTGTGGCCAGTGGAATGGTAATTGAAGCTGTAAGTGATTTTGTAAACCTTTTAAAACAACGCTGATTTTGTCAAATAATTGCCAAAATTTGAGTAACGACATTCATTCACTACCAGGCGCAGACAATCCATTAATTTCCTTAAGAAAAGAGTTATTGTTATTAGTTTTAGAGCTTAGCTATATACAACAAATGTGGAGGTTTGGCAATCATTATGAATAGAAAATAGTGCGAAGTGTAGCTTACAAGAGAACTGGTTTTGAATATTTCCCACATCTCTAAAATACTTAATGATTAAACTGTGATCTGACGACATCAGTCAGACCATAAGTAAGTTGTATAATATTTGTGCCTTATTTTTAACACGTTCGAAAGATAGCCGTGAACACAACAACTGTTATCGAATTGCAACATTTTCGCTCTGTAACTGTGTCGACTGTGTTTGGTAATGTCGACATAGTTGTAAAGTTGATTATTAGTTGTCGAATTTTGTCCTCTGAATCTTTCATGGTTGCATCGTTCATTAAAATCTTCTCGGTTTACAAGTCTCGTCACTTCGAATCAAATACCATAGATTCCGAAACCTCTCTCCGCCATCGTCATCAGGTGTAAAAATCACTGAAAGGTGGGCTGGCATGGTGCTCCATTTACATATGCTCCATTTACATGTATTATTTAATTGAAGGTGGATGGGGGAGATAGGAAGGAAAATACAGAGAACTAGAGATACCAACTTACTTAATGCGAAATTAGAGGCGGCGAGTGAAAATGTATGCCACACCGGGACCCGCGCCCGGGATCTCCTGCTTACCATGCAGTAGCGTTAACCACTACACCATCCGGACGAAGTATGGTCGTAAAAGCACTGACTATCTCGGCACGCTCCAGGGATGATCACAGTCACTCCTAGTGCCACCCAGCTGCAGTCTCCGTCCATGTCCAGCATGC
The DNA here is from genome assembly GCF_021461395.2 of Schistocerca americana. Taxonomy (NCBI): domain Eukaryota; kingdom Metazoa; phylum Arthropoda; class Insecta; order Orthoptera; family Acrididae; genus Schistocerca; species Schistocerca americana. The sequence goes on along the minus strand of NC_060125.1, from coordinate 203,360,244 downwards.
TCGCTAATGTTAGATTTCCATTGGAGATGGAGCGAAATGTGCATCCACTCCGAATATCGTGGATTCATTGCCCGTAGACTGATTAAATCATGTGAGTGCCACAGCAGCGTCTGGGACCTTCGAGAGATGACCAACGTGACGCATGGGCGGGAGGCATGTTGGCCAGCTCATTGCAGATCTGACCTCCACAAGGAACTAGGCAGTTCTGTTTGTCCGTCTGTGAAAACTGCAAAACTGAGATAAAGTCACTTGTCACCTATGGACCTTCACAGCGTTGCCATCTTTTGGAAGAATCTGTAAGGTCTAGGAATAGGCAAACCAAAATCTTCAATGAACCTCTAGCTCCTAATTAGGATCTGAAACAGTATTTTGCCAAGCAGATATCTTTACAAACGCAAACCATCTATTCTCTTGAAGAATCAGTGGTAGGTACATACGACATTATTTTCTGTTGCCGGTAAACCCCAACATAGGAAGTCAACTTCAAGAATTCTCACAGTGGCTGTAGGGCATGATAGTATTACTTTGCAGATGATCAGTTTCCTCATTTGTCGACTAGTAGTCTAAATAACAGACACTTGTAACGATACTTTGCTCCAAATAACGGATTTTTTAACGATTCTCTGACCTCCAGTACCTTCCAAAGATCCAAAAGTGGGACTCATGAACCCATTACCCAAGAAGGAATCTGTAAAGCAACCATCCGACTGCAGGACAATTTGTATTCCACCAGTATTAATTAAGGATTTAGAATTCATAGCTCCCTAATGGCTTACTGATTACTTAACAGTAAAGAAACTTTTACATCACTATGTCTGGTTTCCTGCGAAATCACAGCATGACACTGCTCTTACAACAGTGACTGATGAATTGAAACCAGCTGTGGACATACAGGAGGCTACTCTTGCTTGAATTTTAGAGTTCAACGAAGTTTTCAGCAATGTTGATTTTGACGTTTTACTAGTTTAACTCACCTATCAAAACTTTTCATGTAGTGCTGTATAGTGGTATGTGCATGGTCATGACGTGTGTCCGATCACAATGTAGACACTTTTAATTGCATGTTGAAATTCTGTTAATGCAGCCCACACCACGAACCACTGCGAAGCTGTTGTGTTATACAGATTTGCACTGATACTATTTGTGGCTAGGCTTTGTTTGTGGCTAGATATTGTTTGTGGCTAGTTGTAGCTACTGGAATATAATAACGATGACATTAACAGCGCTCATGATTGTCAAAAGATCTACAATGTTCGCACGATTAACTACCACCAACAAAGATCTCAGCTTCATTGGAAAATGCTATGAACTGTAGTAAACCAGATACTTGACCTAACCAGTCACAGCCACAAATTAGATATTCCACTATGTTAGTAGTACAGTATGTAGTAGTATACGACAACGCACCTCTCTAGCCAACGCCATAACAGAGATGATCAGCTCGTTTGTGAAGTACTAGGTGTTGGCCTCGATAATACCGTATATATATCAATTCAATTCGAAACCACACCCACATTTCGTAGAGCCAGCAGTGTGTCTGTCTGCTCTTTTAAGTAATATTTATTTTACATGCACTTTCAGAGGTATAATTTACTGCCTTGTTTACTTGATGACATTAATCAGAGATAATTTCTTTACGTATCAACCACGCTACAACAATATCGATGAATGACTCAAATACCCACGCGTTAATTCGTTTTAAATTCTCACCCTCTCAGCCATAAATAAATTCTCTTCCTTTCAAGAATGAATCATCTTCCCCCTTAAATAAGATCCTGGAGATATTTTCTCTTCTATTTAACTTAAGAAATATGAAATACGGTCTCTCTTTGTAATTTAACAAATCTGTAGTCGTATTCCAATTTCTCTGGAAATTAAGAGTATCCTTGCTTTTTATGTTGCAGTTGTTTCTTTATCTAATCTTTGACTTCATTTTCTCACTTTACGATATTTGCTAATAATTTTTTTGCTATGAAACTGAACATTACTTTAAAAATATCCTTGAATGTTAAATATGGGGCAAATGAGGCTCTGGACACTATTTTCATTTTTTTAAAAGAAAATATTCTGTCTTTATTTCTTGTCTTCCTTCATGTACAGGTACAAGTCAGCTTTGATTTTACGAGTGCTGGCAAATCAACAAACACATCTCAGCGAAAAAAATCAAACAAAAAAATCCTGAGCTTCACCGTCACTTTAAAGTGCATGAACTTTAGAACAGATGCAAAGCAATCCCTAAAACATAGCACTCGCACAATAGGAGAGACAAATAGCGTGTCCTCAACAGTAATGGTTCTTGCTTTGTTGTTTAAGGTTTCATAGGAACAGCTACTAAATTCAAGGTCGTGTGTGAAAGTCTCCTACTAACTTAGATTGGTTCTCGGTGTAATCCCATGCAACAGTAGGACTTCAGTTCTCCTAATTACAAAGATAACACATTCTGTGTATCCGTAGACTGATTTCCAAACACTAACTAAAATACACTGATATGATCAGGTCGTAAAATAAGCCCTAACACAACATCGCAAAGTCACTATTTTGTAAGTGCTTGCCTTCATCTTGAAATACACTACTACAACAACCCAGAGGCATTATTTCCTTAGCACGTGCTTTCTCCAACTGTAAATGGAAATAGAGACTTCACGTGACAGCGTCACTTATCTCCCACAGCAAAATGGAAAATCTCCAATCTAATCGAGATATGGATCGCGTGAAAACGAGTGGTTATCAAGCTACACTTAGTTCAGCAGCTGTTTTGGCATAAAATTATCAGTCACGAGAAATCAGTCCTCAACTACAATATATCGTAACCACTAATGCTACCTCAGGCAAAATTCTAAGATTCCACACAATGCAATCACTTTACGCTTTTCGCCCCACAAAGTGAGATCAAAATATTCACAGATCGGCGTAAATATCTTTGAAACAAGCCGATAATAATTTCACTCTAGCGTTTGACTCAAATAGTCCCGAGTGTAACCCCGATCCGGACTGATCTTAGTCCGGCTGCCAACCAACAACGACTAACTGAATTTCTCATGGAACAAACCAAGAACCTTTCTAAAAGGTATAACCGCCATTTGACTGAAACAGGTTTTTTCCCACAATCTAGATTTCGGCCTTAGGCCATTATCAAGTGTTACAAGTATTATAGATAACTATACCTGAGAAGAACCGAACTCATCGTCAAAAGCTGCTTCGACACAGTGTAGCAAAGTTTAAAACCAGTGATGTGCTTATCTATTTTTCCACAACCATATCAACTGAGTCTTGCTAATTGCAAACAAATTCGCAGTTACAGAAATGTTCTCGGAATTTTTTTACATAACTGGTTTACATAACCTAAGATACATGTTTTGATGATGATTTATAACAGTTATAAGACTTCATAATGGTCTATTGCCGAAATCTAGATTGTGAATAAAACCTGTTTACGGTCAAATGGCGACTACACACAAAAATTTGCAGGTACTCCTGTATCCGAGCTCGCTAGAAAGATAAGTCCCGAAGGCCACAAGAAAAAAAAAAGAAAAAAAAAAAGGAACTGGTCAGACATACTAAAACCCCAATGGTGGTAACTAGTCGATAAATATCAACGCACATAAGCTAAATACACTAAAATGTACGAATCTGCATATAGATTACAATGAAAACTCTATAGCACTTCCGCATTATCTATAACTGCCCCTGCGCATCAGCACATCTCTAAAAGAGAGCGCTTTTCGTAACTTATCTCAAGCTCTTAGAGAATATTTACGAGGATCTGATAGGAAATCAAAACTCCAACATTGCGAGAAATTATACCCTTAACGACTGCGAAGACGGGCAACCGGATTATAAACTACACAAGTTTTAGAGCCGGCGTAAATCCTGACGCCGAGTACGCCGTGTGCGCTCGCTTTAATAGCGCACTTGTCAGCGGTTTATGCGGCACTAAAGCTGCGAGCCTGCCCTGGGGCAACCGGGGCGCCTGAATGTATGCAACCTGCAGCACTGTGCTGTGCTGCGGCTGCAGCTCGTGCGCAGTTTGATGACGAGTTACGCCAACGAGTGACTACGCTCATGAGGCAAAGTATCCAAAGTTACTAGGTTTCAAGTCAATGGCAAGCACAGTTTTTCTCATATAAGCGTTGTTATTAGAAAACAAAAATATTATACCATACATCGACAGCGTCGCTCAGTTTTCCAACACATTTTGGCTTTGTTGGTCGAGTCTTCATTCCACAGTAATCAAAACCCATTTTATTGTATCGCTCCAATGACACTGACGTCCTCGACGCTCCTTCGTTTGCTACGAAATGCTGTCGAAGGGATATAGTCTGTTCAGCCATTGTCCAATGTTCGTCGTTAAACAACATATGTTGCGTAATAACAGCAAAAACGACAACGATACTGCATGCCGAACGTGTCTGGAGATTAACATCTTATGGTCTGGTTTCACAATCATGTAGAACTTTTTGAAAGAGATCATGTTTGCCGTTGATAGCTGAAAATTATTTATTACACTTCACTGTTGCAGTTTCGGCCTTTGAGACATTATCGAGTGGTGGTGCATGTGCTTATGCTTCAGCGCAAGTCGACTTCAAAAATCTTTCGACGTGTATATGTGTAATAGTCAATGAAAAACCTTTCACTGTAGAAATAAACGAACACAAATAGAACCCGAATTACATCGTGGAACGACGTAAATTACACAAACTTTTACCAGTGAATACATCCTTAACATGAATCGCCACAAATCAACTTTTTAGCACGCTGGTTACATGTGAACTGAAGCGGTTGGTTTGAAAATACGCAATCGAAAACATGTGTTTTACAATTGCTTGTGTACGTGTGCTGATGAAAAACCGTTTGGAGCAACGCTTGATAATGATCCCTAAGGCCCAAATTGCGACAGGGAAGTGAAATAAATAATTTTCTAGATTCAACGCCTAACATGTTGTGTTTCACAAAAATAAGTAACAAATAACAAAAAATCTGGAGGTATATACCGTCTGCAGAGGATGCAGGAGTCAGTGTGTCACATACCCCTTATATTTCAACGAGCTTGAATGACCATTACGCAACACTGATATTGATGCATTGACTGACTCACATACATCAACTTGCACTGTCAGCGTTCTATACTCTCTTCCCACGAAAATCTCACGTGACTGATTCTGTCGTGGAATAGCGTGCCACCAGTAACATGTATCACGTTACGCAGTGAGAGAATGCTCCCTACGCCTCCTGCTTGACCTGCATGAGAACGTGACACAGTCTTCGAAATTAACTATTTTCCAGTACCACGTCACTGAAACTAATACTGAATATAAGTATAAGAAGCAATGCGATTTGTTCGTAAGTGCAGCAATGTAAGGCTTATGAAGTGCAAAGCTACAACAACTCTTAATTTACGAGATAATTCAGTTCTGTTAATAACTTTTAGTTGCACCAAGAAACAAAAGCTACATACCTGTAGCTTTAGCAGCAAGCGTATTAGGATAAGGAATCATCAACGAAAAATGACGCAATATGTTATCACTGCTTTCTAAGTAATTTAATGAAGTTTGTATTTGTAACTAAAAAGTAGATCATCACAAATTGCCACCCATTGTCGGTTATGTGATCTTTTTGAAACTTCAGCGACGTGTTTCTTAAATTATAGCTACGTTTAAGCACTTTTAAAATTTAAATTATAATAGCCCAGAGTACAGAGTTTAACTCTGTTTAACTATTATTGAATTCATCTATATAGGAGCAGATGATTTTAATTGCCTTCATTGCATTAAGAAAACTTCTTCCACTAAGGAAATTCCGTTTTACTTTGAATTCACAATTCTGAAGGCTATTTAGATTTTAGTGTGATGTCGGTGAGTTTGTCTTCGAGCAGAGGGATAGCTGTGAACAGGTGGTGAGTTCCACGCCCACGACCAATGTCCAAATCATTTTGGAGCAGTCCGCGTGTGTACGCTAAGTGATGAGTGTGAACAGTCTATGTGGCGAAATCTGCGCAGTCAGGCGATGCTAGTCTGCCCGAAGCTGTCGCTGTAGAACCCGTAGTATTTTCTCTCGGATGTCTATGTTTTAATAAACGACTGTTTGTGGAAAGGATAATAAGAGTATTTCATAGAGCTTAAGGAAAATGTTTATTTGAAGCCATATTCTTATAACAACACTGAAACTTATTAAGAGAGCAACGATTTAGCAAAAGAGGTTGTGAGCTATCTGCATAAAATTCCGCATGGGAAGCGATTTTACTTTCGAACTATTCGGTGTATAATTACTTCAATTTAAAGAGTCGAACACTTGAACATTCCCAGCCTTGCATTTGAGAAATCTGAAAGGTGCTGCTTGTTTTAGTGTTGTAGACGGGCTTGCATTTGATGTTAACTCTGGAGATTCAACATATTTCAATTCCATCAGATTAAAATTTCTGCTTCCCCAAAACCATATCGCACTATTCATTACCAGGCTGCAGGCAGTGTTTCTCAGCAAATGGAGCAGTAATGTTAACCAGTAAATCGAAAATACAGGTATTTCGTTCAGACTTCTCTCAGGTTACTTATTTAAGTGTTGTCCGAGCACTTGTTGCCAGGGTGGCAAATTTAAAAAAACCCGCTACTCGAGAGTGAATGCTTAGTACTGTTGATTACGTAAAGGTATTGAAGTTTTTATTTGCAATTTCCTTAACAGAAGCCTAAAAATTTTACCGACACCGCTCCTTGCACTGGCGCAAATAGCTGTTATTTGTTCACCGAAGCAAAGTTAGATTAATGGAAGCTAGGCTTCTGCGGCCATTGTAACTGTCAACAAAATTCTTCTGCGATATTGACCGCATTGTCGATATATAAAACTGTCCGACGTTTAGGCCACTATTTGTAAGTGGTGAAGGACACAAGACATAAAGGGAGGGAAGCGAAAGAGGCTATAGAATCCGACAAACGGAAGGAGAGAGACGAAAATTCTACTTATAGGAGAAAATATGAGTACTTGCTATATTGTATGAGAGAGGGTGCCGGCCTTAGTGGCCGTGCGGTTCTAGGCGCTACAGTCTGCAACCGCGTGACCGCTACGGTCGCAGGTTCGAATCCTGCCTCGGGCATGGATGTGTGTGATGTCCTTAGTTTAGTTAGGTTTAAGTAGTTGTAAGTTCTAGGGGACTGATGACCACAGCAGTTAAGTCCCATAGCGCTCAGAGCCATTTTTTTGAGAGAGGGAAGTGACTACAATTATTATAATTTTAGGGGGGACAGATTATGATGTTGGCAACCAGAAGTGCTTCAGCTCTTTCTTAAATCGAACAAGGAACAAATTCTGCACATAGTGTTGAGTATGTTACTGCATAGAAGCACAGTAACAGCTTTGATAGGAGGTATGTGAGATTTGTCGTAGGCTTTAGGTGAGACAACAGTTGTTTGATGTCCGCTGTCAGATGTTAGACAACATGTATACTAAGAAGCCGATAAAGTAGATATAGCTTATGGTAGTCGTCAGGTTGCAACCACACTAGCTTGGACCAATGACCCACTCACATGAACAGAGAGACGGCTATTGCATACGTAATGTTGATAGCATTTAGCGTTCAGTCTACCACACCAGAAGTTTTACTTGGACGTGCTCGATTACACGTCAATGGTAAAGTTCCAGCAGAACGGTGAACGCACAAGTTAACTTTTCACATCCGGAAAGAAATGGATTCTGAACCTTCTGGAGGACTTACAGGACACAGTATTTCCTACTCAAATTATGTCATCAACCAGTGTTACACTTCAGATCTGCAAAGTTTCTTATCGTTTACAGTAAACAGTCGACATGTACAAACGTATTCAGTTGGAGGGTAGCCCATTAGGGAATCCGGAGAAGTATGTTAGTTAGGGGACATAGCTATAGACGAGAACCGTCTTGCTGGACCGAATTTTTGGAAGTTGTTGGTGAGAGTGTGGAGAGAGCAGTCACAGACGTAGTGTTTGGAGAGAGCCTCTAGTCCACAGTTGCATAAATTGCTAATTTGAAGCGGCCAGGTATGTTGCGCATATACCCCACTCTTACGTGTAATGTTGCTCGTATATTATACAGTTATTTAATGGACAGCCTGTATAATGATGAAATGGACATCAAGAAGTGTGTGGTCTGGTAGTTAGCTAGCTGTAGAAAAGAAGCAGCATCTTGTATGGAATCTTACCTGCTTGGTGGAGCTAAATGTGTAAAACGCTGCAGTCGGCGGAATTATGTAGCTGGAGTTACTAATATGTCCTATTTACGGTAATCTTACCAGACCGAACCCAGTTATCTTTACATTGAAGATTACAATACAAGTTTTTCAATCTTACCATTATTTCTCGATATAAAATTTTCAAGTGTAGTTGCGTAAATAGATTATTTTATCGTTAGATGCATGTTGCAGAACTAGTTTCAGAGGTTCATCAAAATGCGATTGCTATAGTTTTAGTTAGATGGCTTAAGGTGAACTAAAGTCTATTCGTCATAAGGACGGATAATGAGGCTGAAATGAAATGGTAGCACAGCAAAATACAGCTAAACATTCCCTTGCACTTTGCTTGTGTTTATTAATTCATATCTGACCTACAGAATTATTCCTGACAAATACAACTCAAATGCAATCTCACTGCTCAAATAATTAACACAAAAGAATGGCCCTGAATTAGAAGAAATCCTAACAATAACCTATACATTGCATAACACAAGGTTTTGCGTCATCACCCTTTTCTCAACTAAGTCAAGACTCTCTCTCTTCTTTTGAAAATCCGAGTATTGCCGGTGCAAATATTCTGCCAAAATGCACAAAGGAAGACGTTTCATACACTAATACATTGCTATTGCGATTAATGCAACAAGTAGAACAAAGTCTTCAAACGTTAAACACAATAGAACAAAATCAGATACAAGCACTGCAACAAATGGAACGAACACAGCAACAGCTTCAAAAGATAGACACAATTGAAGAAATTAAAGGAACATTTCAACAAACACGTGGAGGTTTAACTGCTGATATACTTAAAATCGAATCGAAATGTCAAAAAATTTGTGAGCATTTTCTGCCTATTTTTATGTGACATGAAAACAGATTACAGAATAATGAAGCAGCCATAAAAGAACTGCAGATTATTGTCCACAAAAATCACGACACCTTGCACACAAAAATTAACTCAGTTGCCTCTACCGATACGGTTACGCAACCTGCAAAAAATCAGAAAAACTCATAGGACACAGTAGATACAATTTCGACCCAAATGGACACTCTAAAATTTGGTTCAGAAATCAGCACATTATCGGAAAGAGTAGCCGAACTTTCGGATCAGTTAACAAATTTATCTACGAATGTAGATGAGGATTTGAATCATACAAGACCAGTAGCCTTTACTGACGCAGAGGACTACGAAGAAACTCGAAAATTCAAACAAAGTCAGAGACAAATCAATGCGCAACACAAAAGAGAAATGTGGCCAGTACAAGATCAATTGGCATAGGTGATACAAGAGTTACACATTTCAGAGGATGCTAGCGCACCGACACGTTAACAGGGATGTAAAAATAAGGAAGACTCTGAGCCGTGGTAAAACTTGCTGTCTTGAAGAGCTCGCCGCAGCGCGTAGTGTGAAGGAGTCGCCCTCCGTTTCTGGCGGTGGCGCCGCTGTGGCAATCGCAGCTTTGGTGTCTCCCTCTGTTGGGAAAGGGGAAAGGTTGCCTGTTCACGTGCATGTAAGGGGCGCTAGGAGCCCGCCAGTTGGTCAGTTTCGAGTCAGTCTGGGTCTGTCTCACGTCCGCATTTGTTAGGCAGTTAGTGTCTGCCTGTCGGTCGGAGTGCTAGTATGTCTGTCGTTCGGATGAACCTTTAAAGCCGGCAAAATTAGAGTCTTTCCACACCGCCAATAAGAGAACTCAGCGAGTTTTCGCCCAGTCGGGGCTTAGTTCCTGCATTTCAGTCTGCGCGTTAGGTCGAGAGTCTGGTCGAGTTTGCTCAGGCAATGGTCACTGTCGGTTGGATCGATCGGTTGGTTGGTCGCGCTCTGAGACACGAGATGACTAGTCCGTCTTCAGTGTCGGTGCATGTGAGGTCACCACGTGAGTCCAGTGGGCCGCGACGTATAGCGAGGGGTAGTGGCTACGCGGTCGACACGAGAGCAACTGGAGTCAACCCACGATATCAGTCTGGCCGGTGTGAGCTGCGACGCTGTGGTGTAACTGGTTCTCCAAGCGCTTCTGGGTCCCTCAAATTACCATCTTGTGGAGCTTCCCTGTGCAGGGATGTCGCTTTGCCAGTGGGTGTGTTCCCTCTGAATGGTTGGGTCCGAGCCAGTATTTCCGCCTTCGTGTGTCTAAAAGTGAGCGGGAGACGCACCAGCAGTGCAGTCGCGACGGAGCAGCAGTTGCGGACGGAGCAGCGGGCAGTCGGTCGGTTGGTGTGGACCAGGAAAGACGGGAGATCGGCGCGCCTTCCTGCGTCCGTTGAAGTGGCTGGCAGCAAGGGTTCTGGAGAGCGATTAGAGGGGAGGGGGGGAGGGGGTGCTGCGCCAGGTTTTCTCGAGAAATCGTCGTTTACTAGAAGTTAAGTGATTGGTTATATGTTGTGTGATTACTCTTGTTAAATTCTATTTGTTTTCTTGGTCAGTCTCTCGTCCCCAGCTTGTTCGTCTGTCTCTCGTCCGCATTTGTTAGGCAGTTAGTGTCTCTCTGTCATTTGGAGCTGCCTCAGCCATGTTTGTCGGATTTGGTGTGTGAACGAATTTATTGCTTGGACTGTAACTACCTAATTCCTGAAATATGTTTTGATCTTCCCTATCATCTTGAGAGGCGGTACCTGTGTACTGCGGAGCATGTTAGCTTGTTTGGCCAACCTTGTATATATTTTATAAGAATGGATTTCTTGGGATTTCATTTAAATGGTCATTTTGGTATATAAATTTGCCAGCCTTCCACTATGAGATTTTCCTTAGAAGTTAAAATCTAGTTGCACCTTCGGTGGCAAAGTTAATTTTTTTAATTTCAGTGTTTGTACCATTTCCATCCCTCCTACAGGGTGCATAGTTTGTGTGCTTGTGTGAATTGTTAAATCTTTTAGTTTAAAGTAATCTGGTGTGTTGCAGATTTGTACCAGTGTAGGCTTTCAGAGGTTGTTGTGAGCGGTCTTAACTAAAGCCGCGTCAAAAGGGAGCGGCAAGGTTCTCAGTGAGGAAGCTCACACAGTCAGAAATTTGTTTCTTTCTTCCTCTGAATAAATTGTAACTTGATACTTAGAGGGTGCTTTCTGATTTTAATCTGTTTCTTTTTAAAAAATGCTTTAGGCACCATTAAAGTGAATAAATTACCATTTATTAAAAAGCAATTTGGTTATGATTTCATCAGTTACTTCCTGGCAACTACTTCCACGCTAACATGGTGTGATCAAATGTGTTAATATTCTTGATGAATCGTAAGTAAATAAAATAAAATTTTAACAATATTCTTTGAAGATAAATAACGGTTCAGAGCCACAAACTAATAACACAAAGTATTTAGGAGATTTTGAAAGGAGTTGGCAAGGTGCAGCGAATCTTGAAATAGAACCGCCGACACGATGTAACAATGACCGATTTGCAACTCGCCGTCATGATGATTTTGACTATACGCTCTTCATCACTACCCGTAAATTTCAAATATTCTAGAATTCTGGTAATGACATTCATCCACAAGGTTAGCTTGATCAGTTTTTTTTTCCTTTTTTCCCTCCTAATTGATCATTAGATCACAGATTAGAATTTATGCGTGGAATCTAGAAAATGAACCAGCTGTAAGAATGCGATCGGTTATTCGCGACTGTCACAGTGAAGGAGATTTCTGTTATGCCTTCCTTTCTGCATATTGGTCTCAGGCTACACACAGCATTGTAACGATGAAACATTTCGAACATACTGAATTTTCGAGTCCTGTAAAATATTTTGAAGGTATGTTGCACAAAAATCAGTATTTGTCTAACCCATAGAGCCCTTGGAGCTCATCCACATTTGCTTAAATAAGTTGCCTGAGAATTAAGGCATGTTACTTTGGCTGGAAGTTGTGAGGATAATATCGAGGCTTTTCAGGGACTTTTACAAGAATAGGAAATTGACACAGACAGTCGCAGAGTGCGAAAGAAGGAAAACACTAACAATTACAGATCACATCCATCACACTTCCGTGACGACAGAAATAATAACCGAACACACAAGGCTTTTACGATAGCGGAAATCGTGACCAAAAGGGACACCACCCACATGACAAGCGTTGGCAGAATAACAACAGTTACAGGGAATGATCACCTCTCTTTGGTAACGAATATGACAGAGATAACTGTAGAAACAGACAATATAGGAACAGGAACTATTATTATCAAGGGAGACAAAATAACTTCAGACGTAACGGTCCACCTCGCATTTACGATTCCGGGAGAAATTCTCCATCACCTAACAGACAAGAAAGAAATTACACAAATTACCCACAAGACGAAATACGCTATAATCATGACGACAGACCTGAATTTAATGAGAACTGGCGTGATTCTAACAGGGTATGGCCCTCTCGACGAGTTGAAATTGTAGAAGTTAGATCTCCAAATCCCAGAAACGACGTGTGACAAGAAAGAGATAACAGACAATGACTTGCACCGCAGGCAGTCACAAAACGTGCTTATGAAAGTGACAACGTAGCTGCCGTGGCTATCAATTACGTGAAAATGGAAGACATTACGGACATATTACTCCTGGAGCATGACATTAAACAGAACAATATTGTATCTCCCGTAATTCACAGCACAGCAAATGACATAACATCTTCGGCAGTACTTGACTCTGGTATTACTATTTCAGTAATTAGTGAAGCAGCTTTCAGTAAATATAACAAATCTAAGAATTCCCCCACACTTCCTTTATCTAAAATTACATTACAAAGTGTCATTTTTGGAAAAAGTGTATATTTACGCCAACAAACTAACCTATAATTCTTTTATTAAAGTCACAGAATTACTATGAACTTCCTTATTGTTCCATTATTGGATGTAGATTTTTTGAATGACCATAAGGCAATTTTAAACTTTCACGACGTTAAAATAAGTTTAGAGCCACAAGGTAAGTCAACAGCTTTGAAGTTTGAATATTGGCTTTCAAAACCATGACGAGAAAATTGATTGGCTTTATCTTTTGTTAGATCATAGTTTGAAACTTTCGACGGAACTTGACACTAATAACCACTTTGCAAGTGCTGACAGGCATGATATTGATGGCGTGTTAGATACTAATGTTTAAATTTAAAAAAGTTCAGACAATTGAGAACTGTAATAACACTCATAGGCAACCTTTTTGACATTTTACAAGCACATTCCACAGTTTGTACCCACAAAACACGAACAATTCAAGGATTTCAATAGCAATTCCGTTTTCGTGAGCATACTACATTTTGCGTCAGACCATACGTAACTCCGGCACATTACAGGGACCGTGTTAGAATGGAAATACAATCTGTGCTTGACGAGGGTATTATTGAACCTGCAGTAAGAAGGACAATATGCTAGAATACCTAATGCTGTAGCAAATGAAAACAACAGGCATGGTATGGAAAACTAAATCCCATCGATGAGGAAACTGGCGCTCAAAAGGCGGTTACAGTAACACAGCCAGTAACAAATACACAAACAACTGTCAGCCATCATAGACGTACAGCACACAGGAATGGTGAAATAGGAGCAGTAAGTGCCAGTGATGTGTTAAACCACTCTCATAACGTAGTGGACAGTATTTTGGATACGCTAGGAAATGGATCAAAGAAGAACAGGAATACACTGAATCTTAAGTCTTCCAACTATGTACACACCGACAGATAAAAAAATCACAACGCTAAGAATGAGTTGTGCGACATAAACGGAAATTGGCAGGAGTTTTTACACACCTGAGAAATGACGTCTATAGAGATTTCGTGCCAGCAGCTTAAGAGCAGCACTAGTAGCACCTCTACGAGGTTTGCTTTAAATACACAGTGTAGCGGTTGTAAGCGTTACTTGTCTTTGAGATTGGACGTCGCCAGTTGATGTTAAAGTTTTTAACGCAACAGAAACGCGATTATCAGCAATTCACTGCGTATGAACGAGATCGTGTAACAGGTGAACGAGAATGTGGATGTTCCTTCCGCCATACTGCACAAAGATTTGGCAAGAATGTAGTTACCGTACGGGATTACTGGCAACGGTGTTCACGAGAATGTACGGTAGCAAGAACACCGGACTCCGGACGGCCACGTGGCATTACCGATAGTTGACTATCGTGTCTGGTGGACGGCTCTGGCGCATAGAAATGCATCTGCATCAGCAGCTTGAGCAGCAGATGGCAAACACAGTGACACAATGAACTGTTAAAAAGCTGTAACTTTAAGGAGAGCTGCGAGATAGACGCCCTCTAGATTGCATTCCTCTGACTCAAAACCACCACCGTTAGCAGTTTAATTAGTGTCAAGCGAGAGCTTTCTGGATGGCAGGGTGGAGATCTTTGGTATTTTCTGACGAAAACTGTTTCAGCTTCGGTGCCAGAAATGGCCGTGTGTTGATTGGTAGGAAGCCAGTCGATGGACCTACACCTCTAATTATTGGCTGTGGTGCTACTTAATATGACAGGAGGAGCAGTCTCATTGTTATTTCACGCACGCTGACTCCAAATTTGTACGTCAGTCTAGTGATTCGATTCTTTGTACTGCCATTCCTGAACTGCATTCCCGAGGGTATTATCAACAGGATAATACGCACTTAAATACCGCTGCTGTAACCCAACCTGCTCTACAGAGTGTAAACATTATGTTTTGATCACCAGATTTCTCCAGTCGTGCAACTGTTAGACATAATTGGACGACAACTCCATCTCATCCACAACCAAGATAACCAACATAAACCGTCTCTGTATCGACCAGTTAACTGCAACAGACATGCACCCCGCCCCAAAAACTGCCATCCAGTATTTGTACGATACAATTCATGCTCTGGCGGTTCTCTCGGTTATTACTGTATCAGCATTTCATATTTGGTATGTCTTATATCACCCTTATTTATTCTGTTTTTTGATCTTAAATATATTACCTACGTCGGCTGGAATGGCCGAGCGGTTCAAAGCGCTACAGTCTGGAACCGCGCGACCTCTATGGTCGCAGGTTCGAATCCTGCATCGTGCATGGATGTGTGTGATGTCCTTAGGTTAGTTAGGTTTAAGTAGTTTTAAGTTCTAGGGGACTGATGACCTCAGAAGTTGAGTCCCAAAGTGCTCAGAGCCATTTGAACCATTTATATTACCTACACACGTGTATTCCAGAAATTTCATTTACATTACTTACTTTTTGAAGTATATATAAGATTAAAAATGCACCGCGCTGGGTAGCCACGCGGTCTCATGCGCCCTGTCACGGTACGCAAGGCTCCCCCAGTCTGACGTTCGAGTCCTCCCTTGGGCAAAGCTGTGTGTAAGTTATTTTAAGTTAGATTAAGTAGTAAGCCTAGGGAGTGATGACCTCAGCAGTTTGGTCCCATAGGAACTTACCACAAGTCTCCAACTTTTTAAAAATGTGATAAGCCCAGCTGCATAACAAAGAATATTTATTTAATTACTTTCATACTGCGTTTACCACACAAATGGCAGTCGGTCTTTGACCTCACCAATCAGCCTCATCCAGCGTCCTCAGTCCATGTATTCTTCTTCAGACAACCCCACCGCACACATATCCACTCTGACCTCATCAATCCATCGGAGTCATGGCTTTCCCCGTGGTCTTTTGCCTCTAATATCTTCCTCCACTACCTGCCTCACGATCTGCCCTTCTCAACGCATTACGTGTACTTCATTCTTCTTTCTTTGATCACTGCCACGATGTCCATCGACTTGTATAGCCCCTCTAATTCACACTTCTTTCTTTCCCTCCATTCATCTCCAACCTCCACTGGCCCAAAAATCTGTCTGAGGATGGCACTCTCAAATGTCAGTAGATTTCTTTCCACCTTTTGGGAGATGGTCCAAGTCTTTCCTCCATATAAAACTGAAGGTTCCACTATTGTCTAGTAGATCTTTGTCATGGAGGATCTCGATGAAAGCCGGGACTTTAACAGTATTTCCAGAGCAAACCTTGACCTGATTCCTGCTTGTATTCGTGTGGTGATTTCCTGGTCTGTCTCATCCTTTCATTGAGTATAGCCCCAAAATATTTTAAGTATTTTACCCTTTCAAAGACTTAGTCCTTCATCTTCAGGAGTCGGTCATTATTTTTTCTGTTAGCTATAAGGTATTTTGTCTTATCCATGTTCAACTTGAGGCCTGCTCTGATTGTCTCTTCCATTAATGTTATTGTCATCTGAACCAATTCTTGCTCTTCCTCTGCTATTAATACTACATCATCCGCATATGCCAGGGTGTTTCATCCTTCTTCCCAGCTGTATTCTTGCCTCTAGGCTTGCTACCACTCTCAGGGCTGTCTCCAGTACCAGGTTAAACAGAAGAGGAGAGAGGTAGTCTCCTTGTCGCACTCCAGTCCTCACCTTGAACTTCTTTGATATGTTTCCATTTACTTTCACCATGCATATTATCTCCTGGGTGTAAACCAGTTTCATTTTTATGAGTTTTCTGGGAGCTTGAGCCCCTTTCCAGTTCCTGCCATATTGCTTGTCTATTCACACCATCATATGATTTTGGAAGTCCACAAGAAGGAAGTGTATATTTTAGGGGAATTCCTAGCTCTTTGCTAGCACTGGCCGTATTGAATGTAAATGGTCTACAATTGACATTCCCTTTCTGAAACCTGCTTGTTAAAATCCTATTACTTTCTCGTAATGTGGTGTTATTCGCTTCAGTAACACCATGGGGGAGGATATTTTTTAAGTTATCTTAAAATGATTTAGCCAAACTGGCATCGTAATGATATAAAAATTAAATTCAGTTTGCGTTATCGAACAGTTGCAGTGCAATAACACGTTAATAAGCCGAAATATTATGACCACTGCCAATAATCACTTCCAACCGTGACACTGAATGCCGCCTGGTGACAAAGTCACATTATTATTGTGGTGTCACCGCCAGACACCACACTTGCTAGGTGGTAGTTTTAAATCGGCCGTGGTCCATTAGTACATGTTGGACCCGCGTGTCGCCACTGTGTGATCGCAGACCGAGTGCCACCACAAGGCAGGTCTCGAGATACGGAATAGCACTCGCCCCAGTTGTACGGACGACGTAGCTAGCGACTACACTGACGAAGCCTCGCTCATTTGCAGAGCAGATAGTTAGAATAGCCTTCAGCTAAGTCAATGGCTACGACCTAGCAACGCGCCATGAGTAACCTTGCATGTATCTAAAGAGTCTCACTTGTATCGCCTCAATCTCCAGATGTACCAAAAGGCTGGATTAAAGTTAAGTATTCCAGAAGCTACGTACTTTTCTTTATAGCATTCATTACGTATCCTGTTTCAGACCTCACGCACCCTGCTTTGGCTTAGCGCGTGCCTGTCGGCTTCCTCTCATTGTGCCTAGGCTGTCTTGTCTAGACACAACAATTTTCACGCAGAACCTTTGTACGATTATCTCGAAAACGGCGAAGCAGGTCGAATAATCTGAAGCTACTGCCGTGAGCATCTACGGAAAGAGGTGGAAGGACATTGAAATTACCGCCAGGCGCTAAATGGTTGGATGTCCACGATCCTTCACAGAACTTGGGGTACGGGAGCTTGTTACCCCTGTAAATTAAGATAGATGACAATACGTGGCATCTCCTCCGAAAGAGCACAACGCTGGTGCACGCACAATTGTTTCGCAGTACACCGTTCATCGTACATTGCTCAACATGGAGCTCCGCAGCCAACCACCCCTATGTGTTCACATGTTAACCCAACGACATCGTTAATTAAGATTACAGTGGGCACGGGAGCATCGGGAAATGACCGTCGATCAATGGAAACCTGTCAGCTCTTCCGGTGAATAATATGACTGTTACGCTAGGTCGGTGGTCGTCTCAAGAAACGCCGTCATGGAGTTGAACGGCGTCTCGAAACGTGCAGCTCGCCACGGAAGCAAGCTGGAGGGAGCAATATTATCCCATGGGAGACATTCTCCTGCGCTTGCATGTTGCATGGGACCTGTGGTAGAATTCTACGACTCGCTGACAGCTCTGAACCACCTGCATCCCGTCATGCTTAATATCATCTTTCAACCCACATAACTGTCCAGGACTCGGAACCAGAAGCGTGCTACAGTGGTTTGAAGAGCATTAGAGTGAACTCACGTTGATGTTTCGGTGACAAGTTCGTCTGATTTACATATGAGACCCCTCTGGGTCGCTATCGAGCGCCATCACCGTACGCGAATGTACGCAGATCAGCAGCCGACTATTTAAGAGAATTATAGGATCTGTGCAGAGACATCTAATGCCACATACTTCCACAAACCCGCCAATAAACTTTTGGGTTTCTGATACGTACAACCAGGGATCTATTTCGTTTCAAGGACGGACAAACAACATGCTAAGAAGGTGGCTGCAATGTTTTGGCTCATCAGTGTAGAGTGCAGGGGAGGCCACAGCGCCGGAACGAATAATATGAATGACATTCATGTTCCCAACTAACTAGGACGTAGATGCGACACGAAAAAACATGAACGTGTCGTAACACCTACATTTGACAAACATGTAAGTACCTTTATGCAAGAAAGTTACACCTCACAAAAAAAACTATTCTGGAACTAAAATAAGTTTTACTTTGTCAGAATAATAAATAAAATACAGTAAAGCTCGGTAAATGACATAATATCTCTCTTTTTCATTTATTGAAATAGGTGAGTGATGATTTGTGATGCCGAAAGACTACACACTGATCAGTTTTGTGTTACCTGTGAATCCCTAGCATGCACAGTGAATTAGAGATTCTGGAAATGTACATTTCTCACGGGAGCGTTTTATGCAATATAGTTGATTTAAATACAGCTTAGTTCCTTGTAGTATATGGATAAGAAATGGAACTGAAACTGCTATACAACTATCTTCGACATGCTTTTCTGCGACCCTGTAAGCACGTTTCTACAAGATGTACAACGAGCCCCGATTGCCTTCGTTGAATGGCAAGAAACCACATTCCTCCAAACCGACATAGTCCAGGTGTGTTTCGAATTTCACACACTCGCGTAGTTTACGTGTGGACATGCCTACTGAAGCAGAAGAATAGATATTGCTACACAGCAGAGTAATTTTACTGTACACGTAAAATGTACATGTAAAATTTCTTCCACGCGAGCTCTGAACAGAGGATCTGTGTGCCAATCGGAATGTCAACATTGCGTACTGCTACTGTTATGGTTCAGTACGGAGATTCAGGCAACCTGATGCATATCACAGCCGTCGTTCGCCGTGGCCTATTTGGACATCATGGATGAGAAGACTCCACTACAGGTCATCGCTGATGATCTGCAAATGTCGTCTCCACCCTTACCAGGTTCAGCACATTTGCGCAGCCACCTGTCTGACTCTTGGACGTTCACTGTTGACTAGGATGGTCTGTGGTCGATGATCAAGTCCCAATCTTCACGGTAAGCGACATTGTGCACTATAGTGGGTTGTCCCGACCTGAGGAGGCGACAGGCTCTTAGCGATAGGGCTAAGGTGGAGCCGCACTGTATCACAGTGTATCACAGAAATTCATAGCATGCGATGCCTTCTCGGCCTCCCGCTGCCGGCAGAACAGCTTCAATGTATAACTCCCTGGCCTTTACGTCAACATCCCATCTTTCTGGTAAGACATAAGCACTTCTTCGTGGCACACACTTATGCCTGGCTACGGACTGTCGTTCTGAAGACACTTTATAGCTTCTTAAACTCAGCACAAGACGTGATTGTTATTAAGATACCACTGTGTCACTGACGACTCCAGGCATAAACTGGACCTCCAAGCCTCCTGCTCACAAAGTGAATACAGCTAGCTGGTTCGCAACAAAGCTGTCTGAATTGGCTGCGACCTCAAGACCCCAGTGCCACTGGAGCTACACTTTAAAGCATCGACAGTCAGTGCCAGCACAATGTCGTGTGGTGAGTCAGCTATATATTTTTATGGCCTGTTCAGAGCATATGTGTATATATTTATGCCACTGAAGCTACAAAGATATCAACAACACCCTTATCGTGTTATTTGTTAAAACACAAGAGCCTACAGGTTTGTCATTTTCTGGGATAAATGTTGGGAAAATGTATTTAACGTCAGCTCATTCTAAGTTTTACAACCGGTCGGAGGATCATTCGCTATGAACCAAGACTGTACCATTCACAATACTTGTAGTAGATTTGAGCCTTTGGTATAGCGTTCATCCGAGTCCTGTGGGGCAAAAAATGCTGAAGAACGTCTGTCTGGCGTTTTGCGTAACTTACCATTGCCGTTTACAATCAGTAAAACTAGGGAAAATGCACACCCAACACGTAAGCAACTATTCTGTTCGTGACCATGTCGCTACTGGTGAAACAAGTGCCACCTCTTGATTGTCACAGAGACAAAAGGCTCTGTAAACAGAAGCAGCAAATCAGTACCGAGATCTGAAGATGGTCATTGGTGACAGAAACCGGTAACCTGAGGGCCTAACAAGTTTTTGAACATAAACGGAAATAAATAAATTTGTTGAAAATCTAAGAATAATGGTGCAGAATTAGGAGAAAAAGGGCAATATTTAGCTAAGTTAACGCTCATAAGGCAAAGACTGAATGCTCTGTGCATAGCGTACAATTATGTATACAGGGTGGTCAGAAACAGTCTGATAACCTTGTAAGGCTGTTGCAGCGTAGGCTGTGATGAGATATCACTGTTAAGAAAAAGATAGGACACGTAGCACCACTTCTAAGTTATTTAGAATTGAAGTTAGCGAGTCAGACCATTGAGTACACAAATCCAAGTGTCTCACCGATATAGTTAGAGTTAGCTGGTTTCATCGCGTATAGCTAACTCACGAGGCTGTTCAGCCTTTTGCTCTGGTTTGATCTCTACTACCATCCCTAGACGAATTTCTGTATCACTCGGTTTTAGGAAACCTAACGAACAACGCATTTGGCGGCCATGAATATGTGCAATCTACTGCCTGACTGGCTAACTTAAATGCTAATCAATTAGTAAAAGTGGTGAAGCAACACTTTTTTAATCAGTAATTATTCATCAGCGCCAATTATCTTTCAGCAACGCCAAAAGCTATTTAGACTGTTTCTGAAAGCCCTTTATAATTATATAGCTCTGATCAGAAGATATTTTAAGAGAGAATGCAGGAGGAGTGTTACACAGCAGAATAATTTTTGTTGTACACTTTTACACATCTCTTTAAATTTCTGCCCGACGAGCTCAGAATATATAAGGCTACCTCTGGGCTGATGTGTCAGTCGGAATGTCAACAACACATACCACACATCTGACAGACGTCAGGGCAAGAAGTGACCATTGCAGCACACCCTGCGTGTGAGGATGCAGAAACGTAACTGCCGAAGTGCTACTTAACAAGACAGTGCGAAGAAACACCTCGTAACTTCAGCACAGTAACACCACTGAAAGCCAGATGTATAGAGAAAGACCCGAGCTCAACGACACGAATAATTATTTATTTACTATGGTAATGGGATCGATAAATGAGGGCACATTTCCCCACACACCCAAACACACTGGGCCTGTGCGGAGATACGATCCTTTAAATAATAAAACTTTTGAAGATCAAAGACCCAATCAGTCATGCTGCCATTCTGTCCGTGACACTAAAAACAGAATGGCAGTGTACTGAGTTTCAAGGTAACCAAGACATGCTGATGGGTGATGGTCTGCCAACTACCTGCGACTGACTTCAATACCAAGACGCAGGCATCCTGGTGCATACCATAGTCGTGGTAGGCAGTTGCTACCTACTGAGACATCCCAGACATTTCTCCAGCCAGCTCTTTTCCAATACAGGTCATCGTAGATGAATAAATTATTCAAAATCAGTCTTAATCGCATTTATTATTATTATACCGCCAACTGGTTTCAACCCGACTTAGGGGCCATCTTCTGGGCGTTTACACCATTGGTCGACTGCTGGTGGTGTCACTCCTGTCTACATAACTGATTAATCATACTAATCGCTGCTTCACAACCATGTTGTCTAAAAATCATCGTAGATGAGCTGTAAACCGTAATCTGCATGCAAATCAGGAGTAGTGCGGTCCTGCACCCACCTTGGTTGGCTTGTGTATCCATGTGGATACTCAGCTTCTGACCTTCATGAAAACCGACGTCCTGCACCACATGCGGTAGTCCTCGGAATGGGCAAATAACACCCCAATTAATTTCCAAGGAAAACAACAACATGGGAAGTTTTGACCCCGAGGTTGTTCTACAACATTCACCTCTTAATTTCACACCAAATGCTTAATTACGTATTATAACCATTCAGAAGACAGCCAATTTAGTTAAACAAGTAATCAATTAAAGAAAGGTACTTTAAGCATTAAGTTAACCCACAATCTCGAAACGATGCAATATGACTAATTACTAACATCAAAGTCAAGATTCATAGGTAGGTTAATTCATAGGCTGGTTAATTCTTAGAATAAAACTGTACATTAAAATTTCCTTCTCTTTAAAGCAAGTCAGATTCATTTACTGCTGAAAACCAGCCCCTGAGGCACAACCATACAAATAAAAGTTGTACACTTCATGAAACATAACTGGATCAAATTTTCAAGGATAATTAATATTTGACCAACCTTATTAACTCTGAGAAATATGAGTTAGACAAACATATTCCCTGGAGGGGCTCGGTGCATAAAACTATAAATCAACAGAGTATGAGACACGATACAAAAATGTGAAACAGTGCAGTAAACAACTTCATGGAACATGATAGATTAAATTCAAGTGGTTCAAATGGCTCTGAGCACTATGGGAAAGTGCTGTGGTCACCAGTCCCCTAGAACTTAGAACTACTTAAACCTAACTAACCTAAGACATCACACACATCCATGCCCGAGGCAGGATTCGAACCTGTGATCGTAGCGGTCACGCGGCTCCAGACCGTAACGCCTAGAACCGCACGGCTTCTCCGGCCGGCAAGATGAATTAAGTTTTAGTTATTACACGAATTATTGAATGCTCTGGGCCAGTTTCAAACCACAATGAAGAAAAACGTAACTTTGCCCATTAGTTTCGAGGACTAATTGCAACAGCACAATATACAGAGGGAGCCCATGGGATTGTCACATACAAAAAGGAATGTCGCCTGATGTATATGTATCCGTTGCGAATGGGGGTTGTACGGACTGGCCAGAGCGATCCTCTCAGCAACCTAGCGTGGACGGTTGACGCAAGCAAGTAAGTGCATACAACTGGGGTGGGATACGGACCTAGGATACAAAAACTCATTACTCGAGCTACCAGAGGAAAAATTCATGTTAGTAGCACACTGGGGTTGGTCTACTCTGAGGTATAATATAAAAAATTTATTTTCATGAACCAAACCTTGCACAAGGCTATTAGCTTGGGACTGACAGAAGTTTAAGCAATCGCACTAAATATCTGGGTTGGTATCTTCAAACCTGCATAACGTGAATGAGCTCACAAACAGAACAATATGAGATTAACCTGCTCACTAGACAGCACAAGATATTTACAGAAGGAAACTTAAATATATATAATGCAATAAAATGTTAAGTAGGTTACAAATTTACATCAGCAATACCTACAATGATGTCCAGCATGCCACACTATTTCCAATCTTAAAACAAGGAAAATTAAGCTTAAATATCTTAAAATTGACTAATACCCCAGTGGTGAACACACGAGTAAATAATAAATCAGATATAGCCAGCAGAACAAACGTACAGTAGCGTAACCTTAGATTAAACTTAGCAGTCTACGCGAGCAACACTAGAACACGCCAAGATTTCCATCGGTTTCATGATAAATACATGAATCTAAAACATGCAGGTGTAAACCTCTCACAGTGCGCTTGGCCGCACCCAAAGTAAGCGAGCCCGCATTCACGCTTGCAGTTCACATGCAGCAGGAAGCAATTGCAATGCTTGGATCCAGATTTCAGAACAAAAAGAACTTTGCTTTCAGAATGTCGTCTTCCTTCTCCGAAAATACGGTTTTAATGGACAAATGAAGGGCTGCCGAAATCTGAGATGCCCGTCGCTAACGCGCAACGAAAATACGGCACAACCGCAAGGATAGACACCTTGCACAATGCTGCCATGCCCTACAGCTGCAAAGCTACCACCGGCCAAACAGTGCACACTTTCTTGTAGACAATCTCGCCAAGCTCAGTGCAATCGTCTCAGTGACGCTACGCCAACTCACCTTCGCTTTGCTCGCCTTCCGTCCCGGAGCGTTACTTAGCAACAGCCGGCCGCTGTGGGCGAGCGGTTATAGGTGCTTCAGTCCCGAACCGTGCTGCTGCTACGGTGGCAGGTTCGAATCCTGCCTCGGGCTTGGATGTGTGTGTTGTCCTTAGGCTAGTTAGGTTTAAGTAGTTCTAAGTCTAGGGGACTGATGACCTCAGCTCCCATCGTGCTTAGAGCCATTTGAATTATTTGATTTTGGATACCTAGCAACACCACGCGACACCGAACCAAAGATACGCAAGCAGTGATGGATCAACTCGAGACAGTCCTCAGCCGTGCGCACGATGGGCTGTCATAGGGTACTGAGTCGCACTGTGGCGCCAAAGGTCGGCCGGCAGCTGCTACCAGCACAACACTCAGCTGTGGCGCACTGGCCTGCAGGGCAACACTGGTCCTTGGCACCTGTGTACGCACGTCACTGACCTCAACCCTGGGGACAGTATTTGACTCTCTAAACTCTACATAAGGAAGAAATGTTTTAGCAGATACCACTGTGTCACAGACGCCTCCGGGCGTAAATTAGACTACTCGCCATCACTCCGTGCCCAGCCCCTAGCACACAATGGGACTCTAGCTTCCCGCGACGCGACCGTCTGATGCGATATGGCGTCGCCATGCCGAGAGTAGGTTAGTTAATCTTCGAATTTGGATCGGCGTGAGAAAGAAAGTGAGAAAGTAGAAAGAATAAATTAGTTGTACATTGTCCGGAACGGAACACAGAGAAAGAGGAATAATTTATAGGGCTGATGAAAAAATTGGAGCAACGTAATCCACAAGTTTAGGGCAAGAAACTACTGTACATTTCAAAAGGTATGTTTTGGTTGAAGTAATTAAGAACCAAGAAGACTCGTGAGTTACGCAGTATAAACAATAACCATTGTGCTACTACAATCAGAAACCGTAGATCACATCATAAGTACCAGGACGTTCAGAAAAGCAAGACCTCCGAATATTTGGTTTGAAAGATCATAATACTACCTAAATAAAACAAACATTAATATTCTATATATTTATTTCTGCCAATGAGAGACCAGTTTGTTGGAAAAGTCACTCTAGAATGTTTGACTTTGTTGATGGAGCCACAACTTCACCTGTGCTTGTAAATCAGTGTCTGAGCGAAGATCTCGAGGGTGTTACTTAATCTTTTAAAACAGATGAAAATCTGACGGGGCTCAGTCGGGACTGCAAGGACGATGATCGATGACAGTAAGCCGAAGGCGGCAGTTTGTTGCGGGTGTCGCAGTTTCATGCGTGATCTTGGCACAGTCATGTTCAAACTGAAGGTGCTCCATGTATGGAAGAACTATAATTCGGAACTCGTTTTCAGAATGCTGTTTCTCGCACAGAGCAATAGCTGCGTTACACACCGTCATGTTACACTCTACAATTCTGAGACCTCTCGCGGCAGAGGGCATCTAGTGTGTAGACGTGAAGAATAAAGATGTAGAGTGTTAATAATATTTGTCTTTCAAAAGCTGTAAGAAATTATGAGACATTACTTTTCAGGATGCCCTCGTTAATAACAGTAAGTGAGACACAACAAGGAAAGAGAAGAAGGAAATCACAGGTAATGCAAATACAACGTATTTTTCAAAGAATAGCTGATATCTCACTTATATTATCAATGCAAAATAAGCAGTTTTGTGTATACGCTTTGGTTAGTGCTGTTGTTATTTAATCCATACTATGATGACACTGAGCGATCATAATACAAAATTTCAACGAACTTTTGGTTTGCGTGAGTTTTAATAGTCAAAGAACTTTTTCTATGTTTTTCAGTGCTACTGTTGTACTTTCTAGTATCGTCGTCTGCTTGTTTGTGACTTTTATATGTTGCTCAACATAGTTGAAGACTTTCATCACTGAAAGAAATTGTTACCCGGACTTTTCTAAAATCGTGTTCAAAGAATGTGATTAAAATGTTTTTATTTTATGTTTTATAATAACATTATTTTTGCTCACTGCATTCTTGGTGAGTATTGTGCCATCTTTGCACTGATGCTAAAGGCCGAAATGGATAATGAGAAGTTCAAAACGCATCCGATCTTCTCATTATGGGATCATTCTTTTCACTGAATTTTGTTTCTGCGGGTTAAAGATCTCTACCGTATTTTGGTATTTCACGAACTCCTTAATCAATGGCTTGCACTCGGTAGCACCTGAAACTCTTTGTCCCATCCAAACACTCCTGCCAGAATCCAGCACCATCTTACAACTAACTCTTGCATAACAGGTGTGAGTAGATTGTCTGTGTCGTCTGACTTTCATCTCTCTCGCCCATAAGCGTATGCTTCTTCTTTGAACTGTTATCGTTCGTTTGTCGTAATAATTTTCCTTGCAAGTCCCGCATCCATTTTGCTTACGCTGACAGAATACTATTTTAAGAATCACTGTTTGCGACAGTTTCACGGACGTTTGTTAGGACAGCTACAATTTCGGGGTCTGCTATAGCTAGCATATGTATTCCGCGTAGCTGGGCACTGACGTCAGCGCGATCCAGTTCCGCTATAACTGGAACCGAGGGGTTGGCTTCCGCCGCTTTTTCGCCCACGCACAAGACGCGGGGCGTCTTCCCAGTTACCGTTTTTCCGAGTGTAGCTGTTGTTGGAACTAGGAAAGTATTCGGGAAACAAGAAGTACACCACTGTTAACACAAGTTCCTATTCCACAAAATATTGGCACTCGAAGACATATATTCAGTTGCTACGAAAATATGTGAATCTAACTTAATACTCGCTACCGCATAGTTGACATTTAACATTACATCTATAAGCATACGTTAACAGTTGAAAATAAGCGTTTTTCGTTTGCGGACGAATTAAAAGCTTGACGCTTCAATTTTGCTTAAAAACACGAAATATGGTGTTACTTTTGCTACATATGTTTGCTTAGAAACATTATTTTTACAACTGTAACGTAAATGTGACGCTCACTAACTCAATTATTTGCGCAATGTCGACAAGTGCTATGTTACAATTTAGTGTATCCATTAATTGATCTGATGTTCAACACTGGGTTCCAGTTTCTCACGGTACCAACCACGGTTTAGATTTTGAATAAGAAACATCAGTAAGAGTGGCCAAAGGTTCCTGTTACAATGAGACACCCTCATTCACCCAACAGCTTTATCAGGCAGGGATAGCAAGCGGGTGTATATTGATGGCTCCGTTTGCCCTTGGGGCGGGTAATTGCCCCTACAGTCGGAAGAACCAGTAATCACAACGGCAAGGTGATGCTGAAGACTGTACAAACGTCAGCATTAAAGAGTCATAATGGGTATGCACAGTTGTCGTGACCTGCTATTGGTAGTCATGATGATTCTCCACTGAAAAACTTTTCCCGTATATCACAGTGTTAATATTTCGCGGAAGAGACTGTCAAAAGGTCAGACGCAAATTGAAAACATTGAAAAGTGAAGTAAACAATTTCCGGGTGCACCGAAACCTAAAATCAGTGACTTCACAGTGTACTAAATAAATCTCCCACTATTGCTTCATCTGACTCCTCAATACAGTGATCCTGATTTGGTATCTTTTGCATAGTACAAACACCTCACATACACTTCTTTGGCAGTCCAATAATGTAACTGCATGATCAATACTCCCAGTTTCAACAGGCTCCGAATCAAAAGACAACTCACATCTGGTGAGAAACGTAACTCTTAATTGTTCTGTTTTTCGCTCTTGCAATGCACAGGTTGAACTGGGCACTCTATGCTGTCAGTGAGAGTTTAATAGTGCCAATAACTTCTAATATTTCACTGAATGCATTTCCAAACGGTAAGCAGTAAATGCGACCATGCTTATGAATTTTGCAGAATTAGGAAGATACAAATTATTATTCCCATAAAAGTTAAATACTTTTTAAACGGATTTCCTGTATTTTTGACCAGTCCGAGACGTGAAAACAATTATTAACGTTCATTTATAAAATGTTTTCAACGAGCAGCTGTGACAATGGCTTCAACTCTTCATTTAATTAAATGCAATGGTCAAGCCGCAAGGATGCTGTTAACGTAAGTCAGAGATTCTGGTTGTAATGTAGTCACAATTTGAATGAAATGGTGAACAGGTGTTCCATCAGCATTCAGCTTACCCTCTGGTCTGAAAAGCATGCGTGGGCGGAAGGAGAATGTTGCTCACCGTAGTGACGAAGTAATTTGGCGCTGAACGTAGAAACCATACCAGAAACTAGCTATCTTTGCTGATGGTTCAATGAACCCTATGTTGACTGGTTTAGTACTGATGACGAAGTACAACTCCGTAAATTCATGAGAAAACGAAAATGATAGCAAGGAATTTTTTATGATTACAGATATATTCGGATATAAGAAGACACATAATTATTACTAAAATATAGTCAAACCAAGATGGCACGCATAGCATCAGTGGACAAAAAAAAAGTTATACAAAATGCTGGAATACGTTAAACATACAAGTCAGTCCCTCTCAGCTCCTACGAGTAGTCTGGCCTGCTTTCTCTGGTGTTTCGGCAAGTACATGCAGTTTCGTTTATGCAATCGGTAGCAAGAATCAGAGATAAGCTGCTTATCACGTCTATTATTCGACTTCCAGCATCGACGGAAAGCACTGGTTTGTTTCGTGTAACAAACAAGATGATTATGAAATCGGAGTTTTACTGTACCACCCGATAGACCTATTCCAAACTAGGATAGTGTAACATTCTTTTCATTGTTCGGTATTAATAGGGAGATTTAACGAGCCCTTTATTTGCGCTGTCAGCTCCCGCCGTTCAGCAACACTGCACAATCGCTGCCCCGGTACTGGTTATTCTTCGTGTATTAACGTTTTTGTTAATATATAATGATATTACATATTTCGCACTGGATTCATTTGAGACACTTTTTCTTATGAACATGTAAATAAATGTTTTCAGTATCATTTTGTTTTCAACGGGATACAAACCGACGTTTTCCGGCGACACTGAGAGTAGCAGATCGATCGAGTGTTGATTGAACGTCGTCGGCTAGGCATGTGATGAGTTTAAATGCTTTTATACTCTGTTGGTTTAATAGAAAACCAATCGTCCACTTTGGATCGAAGACAACCTTTCCCACAAAGCCACAAAAGTAACATTTTAAAAATATCGCTCTCTAAGCCCAGGATGATTCCATGAAACATTTCCTTTTCCAGTCTTTGAATATCAAGCAGGAAAATAGGTACACTTTAATGGCACGATAAATGAGAGTGACCAATAGACCCTGGATGGAAATGTTCTCAAGTTCTACACAGCCGTAACGCTTCTTACCATACCATAGCGCCACAAACCATTAAAACCATATGGTCAGTTGTGAAGGAAGTGTCTGGACAGCAGCACAAGGTCGACGATATAAAATCGGTTGGCAGTAAAAATATTTCTGTTACTGATAAATCAGATGAATGTACAGTATTAAACAATCTTATTCTGAGCATTGCTGGTGAATTAAAGAAAAATCTAGTTTCTGCAGGAAACCGTATTACTTTCTTGGCAAATACCTTTAAGGAGGTTGATGTCTGAAATACTCCCCTGGAATACAGACAAGAGGGACACTGAGTCAATAATTAAATCACTGAAGACTAAGGTCTCTCATGGATATGACGGAGTGCCTAGCAGAATATTAAAGTCCTGTGTTGCACATGTTTTCCATGTATTTAGCTATATTTGTAACTTTTCCTTTAGGAATGGTCAATTTCCTGAGCTATTAAAGTACTCAGCAGTAAATCCGCTTTATAGAAAGAGAGAAAATGATAGTATAGATAATTTACACCTATTTCTATGCGATCAGAGTTTGCTAAAGTTATTGAAAAGGATTTGTATGTAAGGATAACTGATCATTTTATATCATACGATTTGCTATCAAATGCAAAGTTCGGCTTCAGAAGTTGTTTAACAACTGAAAATGCTATAGTCTCTTTTCTCTGTGAGGTACTGGATGGGTTAAACTAAAGGTTTCGAATGCTTGGCATATTTTTTGATGTAACTAGGGCATTTGATTATGTTGATTATAATGTACTGCTCCAGAAGTTGGACCATTACGGAATATGGGGAGTAACTTAGAGTTGGTTCACCTCTTTCTTTAGCAAGAGGCAGCAAAAGGTCATTTGCAATGATGAAAACGGCTGTCATGTGGGGTCAGAGTGGGGTACTGTCAAGTCAGGGGGGGGGGGGGGGGGGTTGCCCCAGGGATCAGTGTTGGGGCCACTACTGTTTCTTATTTATATAAATGATATGCCCTGTAGTATTATGGGTAACTCTAAAATATTTCTGTTTGCTGATGACACTAGCTTGGTAGTAAAGGATGTTGTGTGCAACACTGGTTCTGTTTCAAATAGTGCAGTACATGACCTAAGTTCATGGCCTCTAGAAACTAAACCAACGCTAAATCACAGTAAGAATCAGTTATATACAGTTTGTAACACACAATTCAACTAAACCTGACGTTTTAATTTCACAGAACGGACATATGATCAGTGAAACTGAACAGTTCAAATTTCTATGTGTTCAGATACGTAGTAAGCAGTTGTGGAAAGATCACGTTCAGGATCTTGTTCAAAGACTTAATACTGCCATTTTTACTATTCGAACGGTATCTGAAGTAACTGATTGTTCCACGCCAACAATTAGTCTTCTTTGCTTATTTTCATTCGCTTATGTCGTATGGTATTATATTCTGGGGTAACTCTTCCCCTTCTAAAAGATTATTTTTGGCTCAGAAACGGGTGGTTCGGGCAATAAGTGGTTTAAGTTCACGAACCTCTTGTCGACCCCTGTTCACGAGTCTGGGAATTTTGACATTGGCCTTTCAATATATATGTTCCTTACTGTCTTTTCCTGTTAAGAAGAATAAGCAGCTTTCACTCGGTTAATAGTCGGCAGAAATGAAACCTGCATTTGGATCGGACTTCCTTAACTCTTGTACAGAAAGGTGTGCAATATCCTGCTGCATCCATTTTCAGTAAGCTACCATTCGAATTAAAAAATGTTAGCAGTAATCCACGTGCTTTCAAATCGAAACTGATGAGTTTCCTCATGGGTCACTCCCTGTAATCTGTCGAGGAGTTCTTGAAAAAATTAATCTGGTTCTTATTGTATTGTTGATTGCGTTTACTTAAACTAATGGATTAACTTTTTTCGGGTTCAAAAACATTTATTTTTATCTGTTATTACTTTTATGTTGTAATTTCATGTTCTGAAACTTCCATAACCTTTGAGATTTGCTCCTTAATTTGGTCCCACGGAACTTGACGTGTAAATAAATAACAATAAATAAAATACATAATCAGCGACCGACTCCAGCAAACAGACAAGACCTGAATAGATTTCGACGCGCTTTGTCGCTTTCGAAACATACCGTCCACCGCAGGTCATATGGTGCACTAAAACTTGACTGACCCTTGGAAACGTAAAATCAGAGAGTGACTTGCGGTTGCCTTATTGAACGTGTCAAATACATCCATGCATGCAGAAATCGAAAGCTCAGAACAGAATATATCTCTGCAACGTTATCGCGAGCTAACAAAAATGTTCAAATATGATGGAAATCTTATGGGACTTAACTGCGAAGGTTATCCGGCCCTAAGCTTACACACTGCGTAACCTAGATTATCCTAATGACAAACACACACACCCATGACCGAGGGAGGACTCGAACCTCCGCCGGGACCAGTGACACAGTCCATGACTGCAGCGCCCTAGACCGCACGGCTAATCCCGCGCGGCGTCGAGTTAATAACAAGCGAAATAATTCAGTAGTGAAAATTACAAATGTGACAGAAAACTTTCACAGAATATGTGGAATGTCATCTATTCTAGACGAGGCCACAAGGCACATGAAAAACTAAAGTGCCATAACACTGTTGTAGTAGGATATAAAATTTAGTTATGCTTGATTGAATCTACCTGGTGTGTAGTTATCATTCCTCACTTAGCAACTTAAGAATGATATTCATGTAATATGTCATGTGTTCTTTGAGAACGACGAAGTTAGTTGACTCTTGATATGACTGTATTTGTTAATGCTCGTAGTTCGAACATAGTGTGAAATATCACAGGGTTTGATTACAATGTCGAAATTTGATGTTCTTTATAAACGCCAACAGCTTTCCAACAGTGGTAATACCGGGTTCCCTTTAGATCACCGATGATAAGCAATGTCGACCTTGGTTAGAACTCGGAATGGTGAGCGCCAGGGCCTGGCGAGCGCTGTTGGCAAGTCGGGTGAACTCAGCCCCTGTGACGTCTGTTGGAGAAGATACTTGTCTGAGACGTAGTGGCACCGGTCACGAACGCTAACGACGGAAGGTACATCGATGTGCTGACCATATGCCCCTCCAATGCCATCCACTGAAGCCTTTCAGCTGAGGATGACATGGCGGTCGTCAGTACGGATGGCCTTCCGTGGCCTGATCAGCACAGTTTATTTAATTTTCTTTAGACAAAAAGTAATATTCTTGTAAAATTATGCGTTTCAGACGGAGTTAAGTGGTTAGCAAATACCGCGCTTTGGGAGCTTAGCAGACGAGCGACTCCTACGGTCGCAGGTTCGAATCCTGCCTCGGGCATGGATGTGTGTGATGTCCTTAGGTTAGTTAGGTTTAAGTAGTTCTAAGTTCTAGGGGACTGATGACCATAGATGTTACGTCCCATAGTGCTCAGAGCAATTTTTTTGGAAGCTTAGCTCCAGTCGATGGAATAGTATGTATCCATTGTAAAATTGTAAATTTAGCGAAGCCTAACTGATGTTGCACAATATATCTACTTCAAGTTCCCTGTTTTGGTTACATGCTACTGTAAAAGGAAACATGAAGCTTAGATGCAAAGCGTATCCATAGAGCAGATGTTTCGCTATTCAGGACAATATGTAACATACGGCATATAGTATTACTTTTAGCGTTCACTATCCATAAAACCACAAATATCATGCAGTCATCACAGGCATCCCACTGCCAGTCGAACTCTACACAACACTGCGAAAAATATTGACACAGTATGGAGTTAAAAGGTCAAATGTATTAAGAAACACTGTGTACAAGATGATCCCTGAAGCGACGAAGACGACGCTGAGACAAGTAATTTAATATAAGACACATGCGGTTACAAAAGCCGGGTAATACCCCAAAAATTGATGAGATATGTTGAACATGTGACGTCACCAGATGACAGAACTTGCCGCACGTACAATGGCTGGACTTGAGGGTTAATGAATGATTGTGCGTTGCAACACTTGCAATCGAACGAACAGGGCATATTTCGATCACATTTTGTGAATGTCATCTGTTGCAATTGTAGAGGTTACAAAATTATTGTGCTCCCTGTAACCATCTAAAAGCTGTTCTTATTTTGTGTTCATTTCTTTCTCTTTTTTGTTTACAGACACTAGTTTGTCAAATGAACATAGATCATTTACTGGTAACTACGCAATTCGGAAGCTTATATTAACTGACACACAATACAGTACATTTTTGTTGTACCTGTCTATCAGATGCAAGACTCAAACCATGAGCCACAAAGTCGAGCGCACGTGGCCCAGAGCCACAGCGACGTGAATACTTAACTTCCGGTGCGATGATGTGTGACAGACCAATACGCTCAACCGCAGCACTTGCGACGAGGTACGTCATTTGTTGACATCACATGTTCAACACTTGGCATCCGCTTTTGGGGTCTTTCTCGACATTCGTGGCCCCATGTCTCTCAGTGTAAATTACTTGTCTTAGCATCATCTACGTCGGTTCGGAGGTTTTTAAACGATCCTAAGGATCACCCTGCGTAGTGTTCGACGAACTCTCTGTAGCAGCCTGCACTCCGTAAATCGTGCAGTCCCTACCCGTACTCTTCATATAAATCGACCCAAAAGATTGTTAGTCATTGTGTCATAGGAGCAAAGTAGTTGCTCAGGAGCGCGACAGGTGCTTGCACAGTATACTAGGTTTGTTATCGATCGCGAGGTTACAGAGGTCAAGGATCACACTTTATTATTAATTATAGTACAAAGTGAAGTCTCCAGTTACAGTTACATTTTCCGCTGGTACACCAAGCCCTTTCATCCATACATGTATTATTTCATCATTACTAACTTTTCTACAGGAGCGTCTATACAATGGAAATGGCATATTACTATAAACTAGGTGTATTTTGAGTCTTCGGATCAATTCCACAATGCCAAGTCTTGTAGGCGATGACATCTCGATCGGCGAAAGTTTCAAGTCCAGGAAGGGAAGCGTTTTCACAAAGAACGAAGTTTATTCTCGAGGCTAATAATATGTTTGTAGACAGGCATGGAGTGGCGGCGTTGACAATACACACGACGACGAGGCATAGTGCTTCAATGCTGTTGCCGATAGAGCTCACAGCCGAATGATTCGGCTGGCGTGCACTGCCCGCTTATATAGGGAGCAAGTGACCTTGATTACGTAAGCGGCTGATAACGGACTTAGACTCTGCGCGCACCAGCCTGTGAGTGTTATTCCGGACGCGCGCTATAAGTCTCTCTAGTAGCGCTCTCCGCTGGTGCGTCCAGGCCTTATCACGTGGCGCCGAGACACGTTGCTTCACCGACCCACCAGGCGCTCAGCGGGCAGTGCGCCACTATGTTTTGGAATTTTTTCACACTGTTGCATCCTTGAGCCCCCAGTCCGCGATGTACGTTTAACGGTTACAGAGGTTATAGGAGCAAAGTAGCTGCTCAGGATCGCGATAGGTGTTTGCACAGTATACTAGGTCTGTTATCGATCACCGGCGACGTAAGTCGTGACAGTGACATGGGCTGTGTGGTCCAGTCGGTTGTAAGGAATCAGCACTGTAAGATGTGTCGATTGGAAACAGTGACAAAATGGATGTAGGTAGCTGTCGCGTTTGGACGTAAACCAGACTAAACTGTGAACGATGTTGCCCCAATTCTTGATGTATCAGCGTGAACTGTCCCACTTATCTACAAGGAACAGTGCACCATTTGGAGCTATATAAGGCGAAGTAACAGCAGTGGTCGCCAAAAGAATATAACCGACGTGAACCAGATACGAGCGTCTCACCCTGTTACGGGCAAACGGTTTCAAACCAGGCAGAAATTGCTGCTGTTAGTGTGTGCACTGCCACCTCAGCAAGTTACCGAGTGAACTCTGCGAAGGGAACCGCTTGCAATTGGCCTTTGTAGTTGATACACTGCAAAGGGATGAAGTATAAAAGTGGCAGCTTCGTCCCCAGAGCGTCACTAATTTCTGCTAGTGTTAAAATACAGTACCGTAAGAGATAACACGTGCGTCTGCCTCGACAGCAGGTGGATAACCAATTTAAGTGACACACACTTAAGGGGGACCAGTAACCTATGGCACACTAGTGGGCTTGATATATTTGAAGCACGTAACAGCCTATCATCACGAAAACGTTTTCCGTTATATCAGTGTGACGTGCCCCACTTCGGTGATTTTGTCAGCAGAAATAGCAAATAAGCGTAAAATCTCATTTGATAAAATCTGTTTTATCCTTAAATACTTTATGAGAATTTTTTCCCAGGGACAATACTCCCTTTGCCATTTGGATGTGTGTTCGTGACACAGAGAAGTTATGATGACTGGGCGCGAACCTTTTGAATGCACCGTAAGCATCCTTACAATACGGTCAAAAAAAAAAAAAAAACGTTTTCCACCTAGAGAGAAGAGCTTCCGAGGCAATCATACGGCTCCGAGTCACTCAAAGGACGTACGTGGCGACCTATGCTGTCTCTAGAAATTGGTATTTTGGAAGTCATAGTCCCACAAACACAACAAGAAATTGAAACATTAGAACAACTCTATTATGACAACGAGACGTTAGTCGAGGAATATGGTAACTTACCAGATAGTTACATATTTCGTTGTGTCCTGGCTCCGCATTCGCATTCTGCAGGCTTAAAACTAACGAAGGGCCTGATTCCGTCAAAGATCGGTCGAGAGGAGAATAGCACAGAAACTTTTAAATTTCGTAGTATAAAATTCATCGAATCAATCGATCGGGCTGTCGTTCCAAGCACCTTCATTCGTGTCGAGTCATGGACCAAAAGTGCAGACGAGTATGGAAACGTAATGTCATATTTAATGACCAGTTTTGGGTTACTAATTCAGCGCTTTCTTCCTAACACGTAAGAATATCTGTTTCATGCCATATGCAACTGAATATTAAGAAATCTCCGTTACCTCATTGTTTGGCTCATTTCAGTGCACTGCAACGAAACCTAGCATTAGAACTATTCCATTTGTTTTTTTAAGATGCGTTGTATCTGTTGAAAATACTTTCAAGCCAAAGACAGATATTTAGGAACCAGGTTTTAAATTGTAAGACATTTCCAGGGGCACATGTCGACTCTGACCACAATCTATTGGTTATGAACTGTAGATTAAAACTGAAGAAACTGAAAAGGTGGTAACTTAAGGAGATGGGACCTGGATAAACTGACTAAACCAGAGGTAGTACAGAGTTTCAGGGAGAGCATAAGGGAACAATTAAAAGGAATGGGGGAAAGAAATACAGTAGAAGAATAATGGGTAGCTCTGAGGGATGAAGTAGTGAAGGCAGCAGGGGATCAAGTAGGTAAAAAGACGAAGGGTAGTAGAAATCCTTGGCTAACAGAAGAAATATTGAATTTAATTGATGAAAGGAGAAAATATAAAAACGCAGTAAATGAAGCAGGCAAAAAGGAATATAAACTTCTCAGAAATGAGATCGACAGGAAGTGCAAAATGGCTAAGCAGAGATGGCTAGAGGACAAATGTAAGGAGGTAGAGGCTTGTCTCACTAGCGGTAAGATAGATACTGCCTACAGGAAAATTAAAGAGACCTTTGGAGAAAAGAGAGCCACTTGTATGAATATCAAGAGCTCAGATGGTATCCCAGTTCTAAGCAAAGAAGGGAAAGCAGAAAGGTGGAAGGAGTATATAGAGGGTCTATACAAGGGCGATATACTTGAGAACAATATTATGGAAATGGAAGAGGATGTAGATGAAGATGAAATGGGAGATACGATACTGCGTGAAGAACTTGACAGAACACTGAAAGACCTGAGTCGAAACAAGGCACCGGGAGTAGACAACATTCCATTGGAACTACTGACGGCCTTGGGAGAGCCAGTCCTGACAAAACTCTACCATCTGTTGAGCAAGATGTATGAGAAAGGCGAAATACCCTCAGACATCAAGAAGAATATAATAATTCCAATCCCAAAGAAAGCAGGTGTTGACAGATGTGAAAATTACCGAACTATCAGTTTAATAAGCCAGAGCTGCAAAATACTAACGCAATTTCTTTACAGACGAATGGAAAAACTGGTAGAAGCCGACCTCGGCGAAGATCAGTTTGGATTCCGCAGAAATGTTGGAACACGTGAGGCAATACTGACCCTACGAGTTATCTTAGAAAATAGATGAAGGAAAGGCAAACCTACATTTCTAGCATTTGTAGACTTAGAGAAAGCTTTTGACAATGTTGACTGGAATACTATGTTTCAAATTCTGAAGGTGGCAGAGGTAAAATACAGGGAGCGAAAGGCTATTTACAATTTGTACAGAAACCAGATGGCAGTTTTCAGAGTCGAGGGGCATGAAAGGGAAGCTGTGGTTGGGAAGGGAGTGAGACAGGGTTGTAGCCGGTCCCTGACGTTACTCAATCTGTATATTGAGCAAGCAGTAAATGAAACAAAAGAAAAATTTAGAGTAGGTATTAAAGTCCATGGAGAAGAAATAAAAACGTTCGGGTTCGCCGATGACATTGTAATTCTGTAAGAGACAGCAAAGGACTTGGAAGAGCAGTTGAACGGAATGGACAGTGTCTTGAAAGGAGGATATAAGATGTACATCAACAAAAGCAAAACGAGGATAATGGAATGTAGTCAAATTAAGTCGGGTGATGCTGAGGGGATCAGATTAGGAAATGAGACACTTAAAGTGGTAAAGCAGTTTTGCTATTTGGGGAGCAAAATAACTGATGATGGTCGAAGTAGAGAGGATATAAAATGTAGACCGGCAATGGCAAGGAAAGCGTTTCTGAAGAAGAGAAATTTGTTAACATCGAGTACAGATTTAAGTGTTAGTAAGTCGTTTCTGAAAGTATTTGAATGGCGTGTAGCCATGTATGGAAGTGAAACATGGACGATAAATAGATTAGACAAGAAGAGAATAGGAGCTATCGAAATGTGGTGCTGCAGAGGAATGCTGAAGATTAAATGGGTAGATCACAAAACTAATGACAAGGTGTTGAATAGAATTGGGGAGAAGAGGAGTTTGTGGCACAACTTGACAAGAGGAAGGGACCGGTTGGTATGACATGCTCTGAGGCATCAAGGGATCACAAATTTAGCATTGTAGGGCAGCGTGGAGGGTAAAAATCGTAGAGAGAGACTAATAGATGAATACACTAAGCAAATTTAGAAGGATGTAGATTACAGTAAGTACTGGGAGATGAAGGATAGAGTAACATGGAGAGCTGCATAAAACCAGTCTCAGGACTGAAGACAAGAACAACAACAACAACAACAACGACGACGTTCGTCGATTCATTTCTCCACTGTGGGTTACAAAATATAAGACGACCCATGTTTCAAATCAAAACTTTAATTTGATTTGAAGATCCCAACTAACGAGAACTGTTGGTTTCGTCATGCGGCCATACGAGGTATTGTTAGGTCCAATACAAATATCTGTGAAGATGTCGTGGCCTTTGCTTGCAGAAGTAGAACTGTAGATACACATGAACACATGAAACGCTTATGAGACACACACGTAGGACGGTTATCAGTGCACATCGCCTTTTTCCAGTTGTATTGATGAATCAACGTATAATTATAACTAACTGTATTATATATCAAAACCACTCGAGACTATACAGTTAGAAGAGGAAAGATAGTGTTAGAGTTTATTGTGTCCCACACTACTGAAGATGCCTAATGTAATCATTCACCAGTTTGCGACCAATAAGTAAAGTAAATTTTATTGTCAAAATCTGAGTTACTGACGTTTACTTTCACATGATGAGCAGCAACCCATTGAAATGTTGCTTATGGCATTGGAATATTTCATTCCATTCCTTAAACAAGAGTTTTTGAAGAAGACATTAACAGTATTCTGCTTTTTGTTTGAAAAATGCCGAAACTTTTATATCTTCAGATGTTGAGGCTCACAAGCAACGATTTCAAGAAAAACTACAATGCACATTTTATTTTTATTTGACCTACTTTCTACAAAGCAGCTAAACAACATCGTTGGCCTCGTAGTGTGCTGATATGAACTCGACAGATATACCACACTGCAGTCGCCTTTCCCATAACACCGCTATAAACAGTATTTGTTACAGGTTGATATCCGCGTTTTCAGTCGTAAAGTCGACACTAAAGTTGCCAGTCCCACTGCTGTGGCTTCTGCATGCTCCTAAAACGACCTGTGATTCTGCAGTTCTTCAATTTTATGTCAGCATATGAGAGACATTAGCTTGCCACAGCAAAACAGCAGTAAAAAGTGGTTTCCAGGAGTAATTGAGTTTTTATCTTAAAACGGCGCACTTGCATCTGCACTTTGTGAAGTGGGATTACGTTTTCGATTTCAAGGAATTTCGCTCATGGGGTTATAGATTCTTCTGCTTATCCTTCACGACGTAATTCTTATCATCATTTGATTTTGGATTAATAGGTTTAATGACAGTACGAAACAGTAGCACCATCAATAGAGAAGGGCCTAATGAC
This sequence comes from Schistocerca americana, assembly GCF_021461395.2. NCBI lineage: Eukaryota > Metazoa > Arthropoda > Insecta > Orthoptera > Acrididae > Schistocerca > Schistocerca americana. The sequence goes on along the minus strand of NC_060125.1, from coordinate 203,320,181 downwards.
AGTGCTACAGAAAAACGCCAAAAGAACGTGTAATGATAAAATACAGATTTGTGTAAAAGAAGTTTTATGCTAGTATATTAATAAAGTTATACGGAGTATGGACGTGGTAACATAAATACATATTTCAAAGCACAGTCATTAACGCTCAAAGTCTATGTTTTATACAAATGAGCGTATTTGCCTCGGAACATCTCATGAACTTCGTTCATAGCCGTAACCTTTATCTTCCTGGACATACAAGCGTTATTCGTATTGAGACGTCTGATTTTTGTGTAAGTGATGTTAACATCTTTCATTAAATAATGGACGTGTAGGTGATACCCTTCTTCGCTTTGCTTCATTTATTCATTGAACATTATAGCTATATTGCGTATGTCTAAACATAATACTGTGAAGTTCCCTGCAGCTGCACTTTGACGTCAGCGTCGCTGAATAATCTATAGAGTGTACATGGAGAAGCTCTCTTACCAACAAAAAATCCCAATAAGGAGCATTATGACCGATACAGCGATAAGTGACCACAAGGTCGTTATTGCGAGACTGAATACTATAACACACAAACCAACCAGAAACGGCAAAATACATCTATTTATAATATCTGACAAAATTATCTTAGCATCTGTCTGAGAGACAACCTCGGTTGTTTCCAAATTAACGATGATAGTGTACAACAGACGTGGCATGGATTCAGTGAAATAGTTCCTAGAGCAGTGGAGACATTTGTACCAAATCAGTTAGCAAGAGACGGAAATAACCACCCCCCCCCCACCCCCCCCCCCACCCCGCCCAAAGGTACACAAAATAGGTCAGAACACCGTTGTAGAATCACTGTAAAATGAGCGCCCAAAGTCTCCTAGATTGGCAAAGTTTTGCATAAGCTCTAAATTTCGGGCGAACTTCAACGCCAGATGTTTTTAACAGTTTCCACAACGAAACCACTATCTGGAAAATTGCCACATACTTCAAAGAGATTCTGATCCTATGTGAAGTATACCAGCGGCAAGGCAGTCTGTAACTTCGCTTCACGAAAGCGATGGTAATGTTACCGATGACAGTGCCACTAAACCTGTTACCGATGACAGTGCCACTAAACTGGATTTCTTAAATGCAGTTTTCTGAAACTCCTTCAACGCAGAAGACGAAGTAAATACTTTAGAAAACGAGTCAAGAACCGCTGCCAGCATGAGTAACTTAGAAATAAATACCCACGATGCAGCAATGCAGCTTAAATCACGTGATATAGGCAATATCTCCTGTTCATATTCCTATACAGGTTAGATTCCATTAAGTGTACACTGATATAATTACTCCTACTTAACATATACAAGGTGCGTTCCGTAAGTAACACGACCCAATTCATAAAGAAAATCATTTATTGAATATATTCCTCCAAATAATCAAAATTTTTCAAAATAGCACGCTCCTGCGTCGATACACTTCTGGAGGCAGTGTTTCCATGCCTGGAAGGCATCCTCGAATGCCTTTTCCGGATTGTCCTTGAGAGCTGATGGAACATGCGCCTGGATGCTTTCAATCGTGTCCCAATGTTTTCCTGTCATGACTCCTTTTAATCGAGGAAACAAAAAAAGTCATCGGGAGCCAGGGTTGTAGAGAGGCTGGGAAGCCAATGGGGCCTTTGTCCTGGCCAGGAAGTCGTTGACAATGAAGCTGTGACTCGACGCGTTGTCGTGCTGAACTGTCCACGTGTCCTAGATATCACTTCAGCAGCACAAGACCCTCCTTTTCAGTCTTTTAGGAACTTCCAAGTAGAAAGCAGAGTACACTGTGGTCCCGGTATGTACGAATTCATGGTGGACGATGCCTGTGACGTCACAGAACACAATGAGAATCGTTTTGATCCTGGACTTGCTCATGCGTGCCTTCTTGGGCCGGGGCGACGATGGGATGTGCCACTCTGAACTCTGCCTTTTTGTCACACGGTCGTACTCAAAAATCCACGACTCATCAGCAGTAATAACTGAGTTTAAAAAATATGGATCATTATCACACATTTCCATCATTTCTCGGCACCGAAGAACTCGCATGTGCTTGTGTCCGTCGGTTCAAATGGCAAATGGCTCTGAGCACTATGGGACTTAACATCTATGGTCATCAGTCCCCTAGAACTTAGAACTGCTTAAACCTGACTAACCTAAGTACTTCACACAACACCCAGCCATCACGAGGCAGAGAAAATCCCTGACCCCGCCGGGAATCGAACCCGGGAACCCGGGCATGGGAAGCGAGAACGCTACCGCACGACCACGAGATGCGGGCTGTTCGTCGGTCAATACTTTTGGGACGAGTTGGACACACAACTTTCTCATGTTAAAATCTTCGGTCGCAATGCTCAAAACGGTTGTTTTTCACATGTTTATAGTTTGTGCTATCAAGTGAAGGCTCAGCGGTCTGTCAGAGTTCAAACAATCGCGCACACGCGTCACATTTTCGTCGACTCGTGCGGCTGATGGCCGTCCACTGCGAGGTTCGTCGGTGATCTCCTCTCGGCCCTCCATGAACGACTTGGCCTATCGAAAAACTTGTCATTTGGACAAGCAGTAATTGCCAAAGGTATGCTGAAGTAATGGAAACGTTTCGGTGGCGTACGGTTGCTCTACAGAATAATCCATTGTGTCGTATTACACAAACTCAAAACGGGGTTGACGGAAACGCAAGTCCTGACTCTCCGGCAGCTCGCAGCCGAATGAGACAAAGAGCGTTTTGAAGCAAACATCCCCCCTCCCCCCCCCCCCCTAATCCAGCCGGTTACAACACGCTGTGGTGTACCGTTGCGCCAGAAAACATTGGTCGCATTACTTATGGAACGAACACTGTACAACTGAAAGACTGGAAAATTGCACGGTTCTTACCATTACTCATAAAAGAAAGAAGAAATAAGTCTATAAATTACACATTCATAAAACTGAAGTCGACTTGCAGAAGAATTTTGGACCAACTACTGTGTTGGAAGATAATGAATTACCTTGAGAACATCGATCTGTGGAAGTATTGTTCCTTTGAAACACAACTAGCTCTTTATTGCCACTACGTGATGAGTGTTATCAACAGGGTATCGCAAACTCATTTTATAATTATAGATTTCCTAAATGCTTTTGATACTGTTCCTCACAAGCTCCTTATTATAAAAACTTCTTATCTTGGGTGTATCGTCTCAGCTATGGGAATGCATTCGTGATTTCCTGCAAGAAACGTCACAGTTGGCGGTAACTGATGGAAAGTCATCGCGTAAAGCAGATGCGATATCTAGCGTTCCCCAAGGAAGGGTAACAGGCTTTCTGCTGTTTCTCAAGTATATAATTGATTTAGGAGATACTTTGTGCACCCATCTCAGACTGTTTGCGTATCACACTGTGATTTATCGTGTAGTGATGCCATCAGGGGATTAAAATCAATTGCAAATTGCTATAGGCAAGATACCTGTATGGTGTGAAAAGTGGTATTGATCCTAAATTATGAGAAGTGCGAGGTGATACAGCATGTGCTGAATAAACCTTCATTAAGTGAAGTTAGTGTTCATCATTCAACTAATTACACCTTCCTCTATGTGACGTTATTCTCGTGGAGACACTGGGTATTGGAACTTGTGATACCGCACGTTATCGACGATAGAGTGGCTCCCATCAGGCCATGACAAAGCCGCCGTTTACGTGGCAAGAAACCCGAGTTTGAGCAATATTCAACAGATCGCAATCTATCGGAGACAGAAGAAGAAGAGGACGTCACGATGACAGCAACTGTGTGCCACCACATGAGACATCCTTCCGGGTTCTCTGGTGATGATGGCCAAGATCCAAACAAGTGGCTGAAGGTATATGAGCGTATAGCCAAATTTAACAAATGGGATGACACCGTGTGTTTGGCTAAGCTATTTTCCTATTTGGAGGACACTGCCAAGCAATGGTATGAGAACAACGAGGAGAAGTTCACAAGCTGGGAAGTATTCGAGACGGAACTGCACAAGTATTTTGGCTACATACAATTGCAGAAGTGCTACGCTGAAGATAAATTAAAGTGCAGGGCACAGCGTCCAAGAGAAACGACGCCATCCTACATTCAAGACATCTTGGAGCTGTGTAAAATAGTGGATCCTCGAATGAAGGAGTTAGATATGGTTGCACATCTCATGAAGGGTGTTGCTGATGACATGTATCAAGCCCTACTCCTGAAGGAGGTTTCGACAGCAGGCGAACTTCATTAAAAGGTACCAGTATTTTGAGACAATGCATCAAAAAAAGAATTACACGGAAGAAGTTCGAACGGCTACCAAACATCGTATCGATGTCTGTGATGGAGGAAGCAACTGATTTCACAAGTATTCATCACATAGTGAGAGAGGAAGTTCAGATGGCACTTGGATTGCATGGCGAGCAAAAAACTGAGACACTTCAGGAGGTCATAAGGGAGGAAGTGGAACAGACATTGAACCCAATTTCTCATCCTTCATTTCCCTTTAAAATGGTAAAAAATTCGAGACCCAGGTGGAATTACGTTCCTATAATGCCGCATGAGGAACCTCTTTGGGCAAGATAGATCACACAAATGTAAAGGCTATCGATTCAACAAAATACCTAGGAATTACAATTACAAACAACTTAAAATGCAACGATCATACAGGTAATGTTCTCAGAAAGGTAAAACAGGGACTGCGTTTTGTTGTCAGAACACTTACAGGATACCACAGGTCTTAAAAAGACTGCCTACATTACGTTTGTCCGTCCTCTCCTGAAGTGCTGTTGTGCAGTATGGGACCTTTACCAGATAGAATTGACCAAAGGACATCGAAAACGATCAAGGAAAGGCAGCTCATTTTGTACTACCGTAAAACAGTGGACAGAGTGTCACGGATATGATTCGCGAGCTAAGGTGGCAGTCATTAATACAAAGGCGATTTCATTGTTGCGAGGTCTTTTCCAGCATTCCACTCCGAACACGGAGATATTTTGTGGACGCCCGCTTACATTGGGAAAACTTACTATAGTAAAATAAGACGAACTCGCATGGGGAGATTTGGAAACAAATAAACACCGTCCAAAAAGGTCTCGAAGGCCCAAAGGTACCGACCGGCCGTCGAGTCATCCTCAGACCTTCGCCGCCACAAGATGCGGATACGATGTGGCATATGGTCAGCGCATCGCTCTCCTGGCCGTTGTGAATTTTCCTGACCACTGCCGCTACTTCTCAGTCAGGCAGCTCCTCAACTGGCCTCACCAGGGCTGAGCGCAGCCCTCTTGCCTACAGCACGGAGATCCGAAATGTGAAATGATTTGCGTGTAGGTCACGGTTAAAGCAGGCTCAGACATGGTAATTGGATGTCTCTATAGGCCCCCTGGCTCAGCAGCTGTTGCGGCTGAGCACCTGAAGGATTATTTGGAAAATATTTCGAATAGATTTCCCCACCATGTTATAGTTCTGGGTGGAGATTTTAATTTGCCGGATATAGACTGGGAGACTCAGACGTTCATAACGGGTGGCAGGGACCAAGAATCCAGTGAAATTTTTTTAAGTGCTTTATCTGAAAACTACCTTGAGCAGTTAAACAGAGAACCGGCTCGTGGCGATAACATATTAGACCTTCTGGTGACAAACAGACCCGAACTATTGGAAAAAGTTAACGCAGAACAGGGAATCAGCGATCATAAAGCGGTTACGGCATCGATGATTTCAGCCGTAAATAGGAATATTAAAAAGGGTAGGGAGATATTTCTGTTTAGAAAAAGTGACAAAAAGCAGATTTCAGAGTACCTGTTGGCTCAATACAAAAGATTTGTCCCAAGTACAGATAGTGTTGGGGATCGGTGGACAAAGTTCAAAACCGTCGTACATAATGCGTTAGATGAGTATGTGCCAAGCAAGATCGTAAGAGATGGAAAAGAGTCAACGTGGTACAACAACCGAGTTAGAAAACTGCTGCGGAAGCAAAGGGAACTTCACAGCAAACATAAACATATCCAAAGCCTTGCAGACAAACAAAAATTACGCGAAGCGAAATGTAGTGTAAGGAGGGCTATGCGAGAGGCGTTCAATGAATTCGAAAGTAAAGTTGTATGTACTGAATTGGCAGAAAATCCTAAGAAATTTTGGTCTTACGTCAAAGCGGTAGGTGGGTCAAAACAAAATGTACAGACACTCTGTGACCTAAATGGTACTGAAACAGAGGATAACAGACTAAAGGCCGAAATACTAAATGTCTTTTTCAAAGTTGTTTCAGAGAGGAAGATTGCACTGTAGTTCCTTCTCTAGATTGTCGCACAGATGACAAAATGTTAGATATCGAAATAGACGACAGAGGGATAGAGAAACAATTAAAATCGCTCAAAAGAGGAAAGGCCTCTGGACCTGACGGGATACCAGTTCAATTTTACACAGAGACGCGAAGGAACTTGCCCCCCTTCTTGCAGCGGTGTACCGTAGGTCTCTAGAAGAGCGTAGCGTTCCAAAGGATTGGAAAAGGGCACAGGTCATCCCCGTTCTCAAGAACGGACGTCGAGCAGATGTGCAGAACTATAGACCTATATCTCTAACGTCGATCAGTTGTAGAATTTTGGAACACGTATTGTGTTCGAGTATAATGACTTTTCTGGAGACAAGAAATCTACCCTGTAGGAATCAGCATGGGTTTCGAAAAAGACGGTCATGTGAAACCCAGCTCGCGCTATTCGTCCACGAGACTCAAAGGGCCATAGACACGGGTTCACAGGTAGATGCCGTGTTTCTTGACTTCCGCAAGGCGTTCGATACAGTTCCTCACAGTCGTTTAACGAACAAAGTAAGAGCATATGGACTATCAGACCAATTGTGTGATTGGATTGAGGAGTTCCTAGATAACAGGACGCAGCATGTCATTCTCAATGGAGAGAAGTCTTCCGAAGTAAGAGTGATTTCAGGTGTGCCGCAGGGGAGTGTCATAGGACCGTTGCTATTCACAATATACATAAATGACCTTGTGGATGACATCGGAAGTTCACTGAGGCGTTTTGCGGATGATGCTGTGGTGTATCGAGAGGTTGTAACAATGGAAAATTGTACTGAAATGCAGGAGGATCTGCAGCGAATTGACGCATGGTGCAGGGAATGGCAATTGAATCTCAATGTAGACAAGTGTAATGTGCTGCGAATACATAGAAAGATAGATCCTTTATCATTTAGCTACAAAATAGCAGGTCAGCAACTGGAAGCAGTTAGTACCATAAATTATCTGGGAGTACGCATTAGGAATGATTTAAAATGGAATGATCATATAATGTTGATCATCGGTAAAGGAGATGGCAGACTGAGATTCATTGGAAGAATCCTAAGGAAATGCAATCCGAAAACAAAGGAAGTAGGTTACAGTACACTTGTTCGCCCACTGCTTGAATACTGCTCAGCAGTGTGGGATCCGTACCAGATAGGGTTGATAGAAGATATAGAGAAGATCCAACGGAGAGCAGCGCGCTTCGTTACAGGATCATTTAGTAATCGCGAAAGCGTTACGGAGATGATAGATAAACTACAGTGGAAGACTCTGCAGGAGAGACGCTCAGTAGCTCGGTACGGGCTTTTGTCAAAGTTTCGAGAACATACCTTCACCGAAGAGTCAAGCAGTATACTGCTCCCTCCTACGTATATCTCGCGAAGAGACCATGAGGATAAAATCAGAGAGATTAGAGCCCACACAGAGGCATACCGACAATCCTTCTTTCCACGAACAATACGAGACTGGAATAGAAGGGAGAAACGATAGAGGTACTCAAGGTACCCTCCGCCACACACCGTCAGGTGGCTTGCGGAGTATGGATGTAGATGTAGATGTAGATGTAGAGCACTCGGCAGACCTCGACTGTGACGCACCCAACTGTTAGCCAAGCGCGCCAACAGTTAACTCCGGTAATCTGAAGGGAACCCTTATAACCACTGCGGCAAGGCCGTTGCCATTGAGAGATTTAAGTGTTCGTTTTTCCCGCGCGTTGTTCGCAGTTAAAACAGTAGAAATGGTCCAAGTGGCTCTGAGCACTGTGGGTCTTAACATCTGAGGTCATCAGTCCCCTACACTAAGAACTACTTAAACCTGACTAACCTAAGGACATCACACACATCCGAGGCAGGATTGAAACCTGCGACCGTAGCAGCAGTGCGGTTCTGGACTAAAGCGTCTAGAACCGCTCGGCCACAGCGGCCGGCGGAAACGTAGAGAAATAGAGTTAATGTAGTTCGATTGACTCTCTGCCAGCCATTTAAGTGTGAATAGCAGATTAGTTTTGTATATGTAGATTTAGACGACGAACTACGAAAATTTCCGACATATCAGACGTAGTACTAGCTCTAGTGGGTTAAGTGCCTGTCAGCAGCTCTCGATCAGCTGCATGTGAAATGGAAGCTACGGTGAGTACCGTGTGGCGAGTATTACAGGTAATGCGGGTACACCACTACCATCCACGCAAAGACAACGCTTTGTCTCAGGCTGACTTTGCACCTCATGTCGTGTTCAGTCCTTGATTCTTGCAGCACGTTACAGTGATCCTCACTTACCTGCGTATGTATTTTTCATGAATGAAGCCTAATTCGAAGAAGATGGAACGCTAAACAGTCGCTATAGTCATGTATGGGCCGATGAGAATCCCCACGTTACAGTTCAGAACAGCCAATATCTCAATCAACATGTCGGCAGAAATAGTCTGTCAGTAGGTGCTACGCACAGTTCATGTCCCTCCCACTCCAAAACACTAGTGTACATACAGTTTATTAGAGTGATACCACCCAAAATTCAGGATCGATGAAAAGTAAATAGACAATGTTCTGTTTCGTGGCAAGAATGTTCACTTGAATTCACCACACTTCATTTCTTCTTGTGGAACCGTCTGAAAAGTCTTTTGTATAAGACGGCAGTTGAGATTAAAGAGAACATGTTGGCAAGAATCTTCGCAGTCTGAAACACTGTTCAGATGCCATTGAGGATGTTAGATAGGGTACAGCAGAACTTTGTGGAATGTTGTCATGCGTACACTGACACGGGGGAATTCGTTCTGAAAAACCACTGCTAATGTAGCAGCTTGTAAAACTTGTGCAGCTAGACAGAATTCATTACTACTGTACCGTGGTCTAGGGGTAGCGTCTTTGATTCATAATCAAAAACGTCTTCGGTCCCAGGTTCGATCCCCGCCACTGCCTAAATTTCGATAAATAATCAGCATTGGCGGCCGAAGACTTCCGGCATAAGAGGTCAGCCTCATTCTGCCAACGGCCACGTCAAGGAGGGCGGAGGAGCGGATAGAGGTTCAAGGCACTCTCTTGTCCTTGGGGTGGGAAATTGCCCCTAAATGCGGAAGAATCAGCAATGATCAACGGTATGAGGATGCAGAAGGCAATGTAAACCACTGCATTAAAGACACGATACGTGTATCCACAACACATGTGGAGTGTATTTTAAGAAGTGTCATAATGATCTCTCCATTGGCAAAAGATTCCGGAATAGTCCCCCATTCGGATCTCCGGGACGGGAATGCCGAAGGGCAGGTTGCCATGAGAAAAAGATTGAATAATCAACGAAAGGATAACGTTCTACGAGTCCGGGCGTGGAATGTCAGATGCTTGAACGTGGTAGGGAAACTAGAAAATCTGAAAAGGGAAATGCAAAGGCTCGATCTAGATATAGTAGGGGTCAGTGAAATGAAGTGGAGGGAAGACAAGGATTTCTGGTCAGATGAGTATTGGGTAATATCTACTGCAGCAGAAAATGGTTAAACAGGTGTAGGATTCGTTATGACTAGGAAGGTAGGGCAGAGGGTGTGTTACTGTGAACAGTTCAGTGACCGGGTTGTTCTAATCAGAATCGACAGCGGACCAACATCGACAACGATAGTTCAGGTATACATGCCGACGTCGCAAACTGAAAATGAACAGATAGAGAAAGTGTATGAGGATATTGAAAGGGTAATGCAGTATGTAAAGGGGGACGGATATCTAATAGTCATGTGCGACTGGAATGCAGTTGTAGGGGAAGGAGTAGAAGAAAGGGTTAGAGGAGAATATGGGCGTGGGACAAGGAATGAAAGAGGAGAAAGACTAATTGAGTTCTGTAAGAAGTTTCAGCTAGTAATAGCGAATACCCTGTTCAAGAATCACAAGGGGAGGAGGTATACTTGGAAAAGGCCGGGAGATACGGGAAGATTTCAATTGGATTACATCATGGTCAGACAGAGATTCCGAATTCAGATACTGGATTGTAAGGCGTACCCAGGAGCAGATATAGACTCAGATCACAATATAGTAGTGATGAAGAGTAGGCTGAAGTTGAAGACATTAGTCAGGAATAATCAATACGCAAAGAAGTGGGATACGGAAGTACTACGGAATGACGAGATACGTTTGAAGTTCTCTAACGCTATGGATACAGCAATAAGGAATAGCGCAGTAGGCAGTACAGTTGAAGAGGAATGGACATCTCTAAAAAAGGCCATCACAGAAGTTGGGAAGGAAAACATAGGTACAAAGAAGGTAGCTGCGAAGAAACCATGGGTAACAGAAGAAATACTTCAGTTGATTGATGAAAGGAGGAAGTACAAACACGTTCCGGGAAAATCAGGAATACAGAAATACAAGTCGCCGAGGAATGAAATAAATAGGAAATGCAGGGAAGCTAAGACGAAATGACTGTAGGTAAAATGTGAAGACATCGAAAAAGATATGATTGTCGAAAGGACAGACTCAGCATACAGGAAAGTCAAAACAACCTTTGGTGACATTAAAAGCAACGGTGGTAACATTAAGAGTGCAACGGTAATTCCACTGTTAAAAGCAGAGGAGAGAGCAGATGGGTGGAAAGAATACATTGAAAGCCTCTTTGAGGGTGAAGATTTGTCTGATGTGATAGAAGAAGAAACAGGAGTCGATTTAGAAGAGATAGGACATCCAGTATTAGAATCGGAATTTGAAAGAGCTTTGGAGGACTTACGGTCAAATAAGGCTGAAGGGATAGATAACATTCCATCAGAATTTCTAAAATCATTGGGGGAAGTGGCAACAAAATGACTATTCACGTTGGTGTGTAGAATATGTGAGTTTGGCGATATACCATCTGACTTTCGGAAAAGCATCATCCACACAATTCAGACGACAGCAAAAGCTGACAAGTGCGAGAATTATCGCATAATCAGCTTAACAGCTCATGCATCGAATCGGCTTACAAGAATAATATACAGCAGAATGGAAAAGAAAATTGGGAATGCGCTAGGTGACGAACAGTTTGGCTTTAGGAAAAGTAAAGGGACGAGAGAGGAAATTCTGACGTTACGGCTAATAATGGAAGCAAGGCTAAACAAAAATCAAGGCACTTTCATATTATATGTCGACCTGGAAAAAGCTTTCGACAATTTAAAATGGTGCAACCTGTTCGAGATTCTGAAAAAAGTAGGGGTAAGCTATAGCGAGAGACGGGTCATATGCAATATGTACAACAACCAAGACGGAATAATAAGAGTGGACGATCAAGAACGAAGTGCTCGTATTAAGAAGGGTGTAAGACAAGGCTGTAGCCTTTCACCCCTACTCTTCTATCTGTACATCGAGGAAGCAATGATGGAAATAAAAGGAAGGTTAAAGAGTGGAATTAAAATACAAGGTGATAGGATATGAATGATACGATTCGCTGATGACATTGCTATCCTGAGTGAAAGTGAAGAAGAATGAAATGATCTGCTGAACGGAATGAACAGTCTAATGAGTACACAGTATGGTTTGAGAGTAAATCGGAGGAAGTCGAAGGTAATCTGAAGTAGTAGAAATGAGAACAGCGAGAAACTTAAAATCAGGATTGATGGTCACGAAGTCAATGAAGTTAAGGAATTCTGCTACCTAGCCAGTAACATAACCGATGACGGACGGAGCAAGGAGGACATCAAAAGCAGACTCGCTATGGCAAAAAAGGCATTTCTGGCCAAGAAAAGTCTACTAATATCAAATACCGGCCTTAATTTGAGGAAGAAATTTCTGAGGATGTACGTCTGGAGTACAGCATTGCATGGTAGTGAAACATGGACTGTGGGAAAACCGGAATAGAAGAGAATGGAAGCAATTGAGATGTGGTGCTATAATGTTGAAAATTACGTGGACTGATAAGGTAAGGAATGAGGGGGTTCTGCGTAGAATCGGAGAGGAAAGGAATATGTGGAAAACACTGATAAGGAGAAGGGACAGGATGATAGGACATCTGCTAAGACATGAGGGAATGACTTCCATGGTACTAGAGGGAGCTGTAGAGGGCAAAAACTGTAGAGGAAGACAGAGATTAGAATACGTCAAGCAAATAATTGAGGACGTAGGTTGCAAGCGCTATTCTGAGATGAAGAGGTTAGCACAGAATAGGAATTCGTGGCGGGCCGCATCCAACCAGACAGTAGACTGATGAAAAAAAAAAAAAGAAAAGAAAACGGCAGAATTATGAATTTCACTCTCTCTGACAACATGTTATGTGCGCCATTGCTAATCCACATAAACAGGGGATATTTGCTGAGGGTAATGGGGAGTACCCATACGGACTTCAATACGTCATGATCAGGGTTCGGCATTTGGAGCCCTTAGTTTTGGGCCTGCGTGCGGCTAAGGCGGAACTTAATTACTTTTTCGTATATACCTTTCGACTCAATAGTTTGTAGACTAGGGTCAGTTACCTCAAACACATATATTTACCTTTGTCCAGAATCCCTGAAAGTTTGTAATACAATCTACGGTCTCAATCAGCACAACAAGGAAACGTAAATTCCTGAGTTAGAAGGATTTAAGAGCATGTTGGAGTACTGCCTTTTCTCAAAAATTTTTAGTGTAATCGACACTGACGGGTTGCAAGCTGTCTGCATTAATTTCCAACATGCATTACACTTTCAACGAATTCGGTTTACTGTAGTCTAGGTACGTCCGTAGCTATGAACTGCAGAACGACGAGCAATACAATGATTTTAACGAAGACCGCACATAAACTGACAAACGTATGCAAATATATACAAAATCTTGAAGAGTTCGTGAATACTGCTTAAAACTTTAGTGTTACACCTCTACAACTCTCCTCGGACTGGAACAATCAGGGTAATGCTGATGCATTCGTTACAGGATTGGGAAACAGAAGGTGTTTCATCAGATCATAACCTGGCTTGCCAGTGGAATCTAAGGTAGGAATGAGCTCCGAGCAAAATGTTGCGCGCTGCATGGTCGAGCTCTACACGACAGACCAGTAGTTCGGTTGTAAGCGAGAGGCCACACGATATGTTTAGAGATATTAATGAACTGTGACTCTGCGAGCTGTGTAGAGGGAAACAGTGCTTTGAAAGTATTATTTGTATGTCATTTTAAGTTATCAATATACTTAATGCGCTAGTATTGTTATTGCTACATTGATGAACTGTGTTACATGTGAAATTTTAGGCGTACGTTTATTAATTCAGTGCCTATCAGCTTCAGAGCTTTTCCTGCTATGTGTTTTGGTAATAAAAGGAGAAGCTACAGGCATCCCAGTTTATTTTCAACATTCATTTAGTAGCATTTGAGCTCCATCCAGTGTACATTAATTCATACAGTCTCCTCAATCCGTGATCTAAGTGCTACTTCGGCACCGTGACAAGGGCATATTTTGAAGACACCACATGCATAGCTGTTCTCGGAAAATGTGTATTTTGTACTCATGTAGCAGAGGACATGTAAGCTGCCTGCACATACTGCATTCCCAGTACGATTATCACCTGCCATCTGTGGTGACGCAGAGAGGGGAGTATGCAGAGAGCGGAAACAGATGTTATATTCATTTTCAATGTTCCTATCATCATTCTGTACGAATTTTGTTACAAAGAGCGGCATTCTTGGTGGGGATAAAAATCCACCACGAAGAGAAGTGTGTTTTTGTTGTCAAGTTCGAAATTACTAGTGAGGCCAGTATTCACAAAACTTAGCTTGGTGTGATTGAGCTGTACCTGAAATGTGACTGAAGTGTATTTGAATTGTGTAAGCTTTCAGCGTAAACTATGTATCATTACATAATCTTGAGTACACAGCGTGAAAAGAAGCTAAGGTCTCAGTTAAGTGAGCTATTTTAAAGTGTGCTATAGTCATGCAGCTAACAATATTTTCCATGATTCTTTGTATAAAACGTTCTCGGTTTTCTTGGAACGTCAAACCTGAATAAAATTCCAAGCTTCAATGATTGTCTCCGTCATGATCAACAGAGGATAAAGCTGACTGAGATTCCGAACTTGCGTTTCAAGTGAAAAGAGAACTTCCTCTCTAGTGTTACACTCACACCAGATTAATGTTCGTGTGCATGGTCCATGGATACCACGAGTGTTAAAGCATATTTCATAGCATAAAGGTACCATGAAGTGCTGAGGGTTACAAGGCAAGCTGGGACCAGTGTGCGGGACACGTTTTCGTACCAAACTGCATGTGCAAGCAGTCCTTACAGCACTAGAAGGTACGACACCAACAGCACCCACTCAACTGCAGCGAGACCTTGGTGGCGGCAGGACACAGTTTGTGGCGTACTAGAGGGGGTGTTGTGTTCGTGTGGTGTAGATCAATGTGTGTAGCTGCTAGGAGGGGAGCTGTGTGAACTGAGTAGTGAAATTAGAAAATGCCATGTAAATTTAATAAATTGTTCTGAAGCGTAACATAGCAAGTGAAGAGCAAAGAATCTATCAGCTAGTTAGTTGCATGTTTCATAGATCATTTGAATAATATTTTTTTCAAAATGATGTGCAACAATTCAATTTACAGACTATGTATACAACAATTGTGTTAAAGTTTAAGGACACACTATTTTTCAATTCACTCGGGCAACTGCCTTTTTCTCGTCCATGGAGTAGAAGGAGCTGTTAAGGAGAAATTATTTTAGATAAAACTTAAAATTCACTTTGCTCCATTTCAGGCATTTAATGCATTTGGGAAAATGGTCAAATATTTTTGTATCTGCACGTTAACTCCTTTCGGAGCACCTGACAGCTACAATAATGGGGAGTAAACGTAATTTTCTAGTCTAGTATTGTAGGTGTGGACATCAATGTTCTTCCTAAATTGTCACGGATTATGCATGATAAATTGTGATTGGTGATATGTTCTGCGACGGTGCAATTAACATGGCCAACTCTTTGAAGACGACTGCCGCTCAACACCACAGTTCTTTCTGCTCGCCTTCGTGCTACCAATACTATGTTTCTAAGAGGTGAATTACGCCAGGAAAGTATTGCATATAACATTATTGAGTCGAAATATACAAAATATTTTCCGAGGATGATTCGATTGTTTCCAAGATTATCAGTTATTCCGGGTGATTCATGATGTCCCGACTAATGACGTTTTATGTAATTTGTAACGTAGTATTTGGCCTTCAGGCACCACGCGCGAGATTTTCATAATCTCTCGCCAGCTACGAACAAACTTAAAATTAAGTCCTACAGAATAAATAAGATTTATCGTTTTGTGGAAAATTTAATGCAGCTAAATTTTATACTGCGATATGTTCTCCCTGGAGGCCATAATTTTCGAGTATTTAAAGGAAAATGTCCAAAAGTGTCATTAAAACACACCTTCACTTCCACACTGATTCCTCCCCAGTCAGGGTGTCTAGTACGTTATTTGTGGCACTCCCACCTATAACAGCGCGAAAATTTCCGACTACGGAGACTATTTCCGATATCGAAACTATTTTGGTCTTTATTGATTGCGCTATTACGCCACCAGCAAAGTCGGCTATTTCGTTAACGTTATTCATTTGAACTTGTCCGTGAACATAATAAAAGAAAAATCTCTTTTGTAAAAGTTCACGTAGAACTAATTAAGTTGACAATTCGTTCCAAACTTAACCATTACAAGCACAGTAATTTTGTAGATAGTAGGCTTAATGAATACAACTATGTAACTGCTTACTTTATGCTCGTAAAATTAATCAGATTCTTCGGTAAAAGCAACACAAACCTGAATTCTACAATTTGTAAAAGATCAGCTAAGTCGGAGGCGTAATAATAGCAATCAATGAAGATCATAAAAGTCGAATGAGGGATGTAATTCGTGAAGTCGCAAATTTTTTTACGGTGTCACTAGGGAGTGCCATGAGCAACATACTAGAAATTAAGACAGTTGGGGACCGATTGTGGGAGTGGGGGTGGGTCTGTGCTATTTTATTGAATAGCTCTAAAAGTATAGCTTCTACTAAAAATGTATCCCAGGAGAAAATTTAATTACATAAAATTTCCTACAAAAATGTCCTGTTAATTTCTTTTCTACGACTAATGGTTTCTACATTGCAAGTAAGAAAATATGAAAATCTTGCACGTGGTTTCTAAAGGTCAGGGACAACATTTCTGGTTGAATAAAACGACATTAATAGGGGTCACTCAATCACGCTTTGTGAATAGAAAAAGCAGTTGGACTTTGCTATTTGAGGTACACAATATGATGCATCCCCCAGTTCACTTTCATCGGTATGTACACCACAAAATGTGAGGCATTCCATGTTGTTTTCTGACGGCTGATCATATGCTACAACTATTGATGGGATAAGTCTTTTTCTAGTAGAGAACTGAATGAATTGTATTCTCTAGCATTTAGGGAGGGTCCATTTTCAGAGAACCACTTAATCATTCTCTGGAAAACATCATTAAAAATTTGTGCTGTTGCCTTCCCTCTCATGGAATCTGTTATAACAAGATCATCTCTTATAATATATACACATTCTGCTTGTTGAGTGTTAAGTGGAAGTTCATTCACATATACAGGGAATAGCAGTGTGATCAAAATTGATCACAGTTCGGCCCCATTTGTTACATTTTCCCAGCAACTAAAACTTTCTACCGTTATAAAGTTGTTCCAATTTTAAATCACAATCCTTTGCATTCTGTATTTTCCGGACCTGATTTGTGTAAAGCCATTAAATTCATAAAACTTCAATAGTTGTAAGAGTGCAACATTATCTACACAATCGAACTTCTTGGGAGGATAACCAGAAATATCAACTGCTTGAATAATATTATTTTTCTCGTCCCGTTGTTGCTGCAAAAATTCGGTTTATTTTTGTGGAAAATCGTGGAATATTCTTGCTCCTGTTGTTTCATTAAGTGTCGATATGTGGCGGTGCTACACTTAGCCTTGAAAATGGCATCTGTATTGGAGGTGCGTTCCAAGCACACAGCTGCCACTGAGTCTCCTTTGGTGGAAAGTCAGAGCGTCGCAGATATTCACAGGCGCTTGTAGAATGTCTACGGAGACCTGGCAGTGAACAAATGCACTTCGAGACCTTGAGCGAGGCGTCTGTCACGATCGCAACAAGGTCGCAGCTACCTGTCTGACCTCCCAGTTGCTGGCCGGCCGGTCACAGCTGTATTCCCCTCAGGAAATTGAAGAATCAGCATCAGCGTATTCGTCATCACAGCAGTGTAACCGAACTTTGATTTTCTACTGCAACGCAAGGCCTCATACACGTCTGTGCCCACGAGAGGAGCTCACAAAACTTCATTGAAGCGTTCTTCCTCAACCACCCTGCAACCCGAATTACGCACCTTCCAACTGCAATCTGTTTGGCCCAATGAAGGATGCACTTCCCAGGGAGCAGTACGTGGAAGATTGGGAGGGTATCGATGCAGCAAGACTTTGGTTCCGGCGTCGGCCTGTAGAGTGGTACCAATTGGACATAAGAGCCCCTCTCAAGTGAGGCGGCATAATGCCATCGTATTGAACGTAGGTTATGTTGAAAAATGCTGTTTTGTTGCCAGAAGAGTGGGGACTAATATGGTGTGTGGGTTGAAATTCAAATGGCTCTGAGCATTATGGAATTTAACGTTTGAGGTCGTCAGTCCCCTAGAACATAGAACTGCTTAAACCTAACTAACCTACGGACATCACAAACTTCCATGCCCGAGGCAGGATTAGAACCTGCGACCGTTGCAGTCGCGTGGTTCCGGACTGAAGTGCCTAGAACCGCTCGGCCACCGCGGTCGACAAGGCTTGTGGGAATCGTGAATAAAACCAAACCTGTTTTCAGAAAGAAAAGTGATACCTTACTTCCTCAACGCCCCTTGTAGCTATCAATTGTCGATGCGTTCACAAGGTGGAGACCTCTTTGAAAAATTAGCGTGAATAGAGTAATTGGCGTTGGCTGCATACCCACACAGGGGATCAAATTTACTTATGTTGGTGAAGAAGTAACTAAAATTTAATTGAAATATGGCAACGTATTACGAGCATTGGTTGCTTACGATGACTATATGTTACTGAGAGTTTAACATGAAAATCGGCCCTACAGGACCTGATAAGAGCACTGAAGTACGTAACTAAAGCAATGAAAAGGCTCTGTCGTAAACAATCTGTGCCGGATGTTCCATGCTCGGTGGATGTGTTGAGATGCAGCGAAGCTTAGACAAAAGCACTGGCAGTGTCGCGCGTCTGTAGTGTGCACCTCGTTGCGGAAGGGCTGTCTCTCCACTGCGTGCAATGCGCAGTAGCAACAGCATGTTTACGGGCCGTCTGCTTGTTTACTCGACGCTGCTGCCGGCAAGTGGACGCTGTGCCGTTTTGTTGTTCGTCGTCTATTCCTCAGCAAGGTGTGAAGGGCCGAGAGGGGAGTGGCATATCTCCTCGTATCTTTTAGCCACATCGAGAGAACTAGGAGTGGGACAGAGAGCTTTTTGTATGTGCCACAGCTAGATTAGTGGTGTGAGGTTGCAGACGTTAATCTTATGCGCGCAGTTAATTACATAAAGGATAATTGGGAAGAAAATAGAAAATGGTTCTGCTGAAACCGGTTAATACACTACTGACAGTTTTCATTTGTGTGAATGGGTTTCATCTGTGTCAACAAAAAGAAAATAAGGCTGGTGCATTAGTTTCGTAGCGTCTTAGTTTTAAGCGTTGGTATTCCGATTACCATCTGTTAATTTATCAATTGTCGATTTTATATGTAGTTCATTGTTGATAATTGAGTTTAAGAGTTTAAATGTTGTAATGCCGTCATTTGGAGGTAGTGGGTGAAGCTACGGACGATACAAAATGGAGTGCAGAGTGGAGCTACCGGAACAATTCCGACATGTTCTACTGTTTGAGTTCTAAAGGGGGTGCAGCAGCGGAGGCAGTCAGAAACATTTGTATCGTGTATGGGGATAATGCCGTTGGACAGAGCTTGGCAATAAAGTGGTTTTCTCGTATTAAGCAGTATCGTTTTGACACATTCGAGAGTACCTCCGGGGTTCGATGAAGATCATTTAAACTCATAAGTCCACAGTGATCCAGGTCAGTATGTCAGTGTACTCGGGAACTATCAAATGTGATGAACTGTGATTGTTCCATCATTGTGCGACATTTACATGCAATGGGTAAAGAGCAAGAATATGCCAAAATATGGGCGTGCTCTAAGCCAAAAATCACAAAAACCAGCAGGTGGCCAAATGTGCACCTCTGCCCACTTCTCATCAAATGGCTCATCAACAACACCTACCATACCTATACCGCAGCGTTACTGCTGAGGGGAAACGAAATTTTTACGCTAACATATGAAAAAGAAAGGAAAGGTTGAGTCAAAAAAACCAGCACGTCCCCATACAAAGACATGTGCGGATCGACAAAAGATAGTGCTAAGCATCTAATGGAACAAAAACGATGTGGTGTTCTACCTACCCTAGATGTAATCACCATTGCTAAAACTTATTGTCAACACCGAGGCATCTTGCATACTTAGTCCAAGAACTACAACAGGGAAAACAGCATGAGGTCATGCTACTCCATGATAACGCCCACTCACACTCTGCTAGACTGACAAATCTAATAAGGAGTTGGGTAGTAAAGTCTTTCCGCACCTACCTTTCTCATCCAATACTGTGTCCTCAGGTTTTCACCTTTTCAGCACTCAATCGACCAACATTTAAGGAATTACATTCCAGATGAAAATGCGCTCCGAACATGTCTCGACGAGTTTCTCGTCTCAGAATCACGTGATTTCCACAGTCGCGGACTGTTGTAAAAAGTTAAGTGTTTAGTAAACTTATGTAAAAATGCTACAAACTTGCCTGAGTTGCCCATACAGTACTACAGTAATTGTTCAATAGTACACTAATGTTACTAGTAACCTTCATCAAGATTACTTAGTTTGACCAGATATCCTTCAATGGGATTCACTTCAGGGACGAACGTACTTCAAATTCCTCAATACACAGTTACGGTGATTACATTCATTGACAAATTGGTTTTAATGTTTCTTACAAATGTGTAGATATTACAATTGTAGTTACTTTACTGTTCGCCGAGTTTTGATTTGTAAAGTACACTTTTACAGTTACTACCTTCGTTCATAAAGTGTTTCTTTGGTTCTTAGAGGTACACTGAACTTACACTGGCTCTTAGTGGCACTAGTATAGTATACTGTAAGCTGCTCACTTAACGAATTCACATACGTGTCTGTCAAACTTTGCAGTCGGTTTCCTGCACTTTCAAACATATTGTTGCAAGTGAAGATTGGGTGAAAAAGCAGGGTATTTGTGTCCTTTGTATTAAATCTACTCCAAATGAAAACTCTTCAGAAGTGAAATTAGGTACAATTAATCACCATGCAGTCCACAGTAATAGCTTCTTCAGCTTACAAACAAGCAAACGTCAAGTTTTCTACTGGATAATAAGCACTAAGAATTCAGTACGATATGTAAAACGAACACTACTTGATAGTCACTGTTTTTATTAAAATTTTTCATAATTTAAAATGAAAGGTCGATACCGAGAAAAACATATATAATTAGTATTCTTGGACACCCTTCAACTCAGGTGAAGAAATTTCTTACCTTTCATGTACGACTGCGACTACGACTGCGACTACAAATACTTTCCAAATATAAGCTGGGATCAAACAAACATAGCACATACGGTAGTTTCTGAAATACCGCACATTCCGTTCCATTACAAAAAGCGAGAAATGAGGAGAGAGTGAATACCTCAGCGATGTTAACAATACTATCGCACAATACCGTCAACAAATTTCTTAGAAGCTACACATTAGCACCCTGCTTCCTTCTATAACTTTTATCGTGCGCACTGCTACTGTTTACTCCTTTGGTGCGATCCTTTTCTTGTCTTCTTGTTGAACACTGCACAATTGCTCACTTTCAAGTCAACATACGTGGAGGCTTATCGGAACTGCAATGTTGCAGTAATGGTAAAACATACAACGAGAGAAACTGAAGTTGATGTTTGTGTCCCTGACCTCTCAAAATGTTTATACTGTCATCCGTACTTAGGGTGTGGTTGAAAATGACTCACCCACAATCAGTCGTCAGTCTAACATAACTGGTCAACATAAGGAATACACATGTTACGTCATTAGCAGAACCAAAACTTAAGCGATGGTACTTTATCGCTGCGTGAAGTTCTTCATCACTTCATGAAAAACGGTAATCTATGAACATGTCTCTTTTTCATAAGCCTACAAGCTGTATGTGGTTGTAAGGCAACTGCATTGCGGTAACCACACTTCTAGTACCACAGAAAGAACCAGGTTTACGAAAAGTGATACAATGCGTATCTTCACATCAGAGTGCCAACAATACGAAGATTGCGACAGTGTTTATTTCAATATTTACTCAAAACATAAATACCAACACGAAGTCTACAAAATAGAGATGAACTGCAATTATGTACAAAAAGTTTTTAGGAACATTTAATATTTCATTAAAGTTTTGTAGATTATCGTATGACTTACTAAATATTAACGTTGGTACAGATGGAAGATCCCCAGTTACAACAAATAATTGTTACACAACGGCAACATATGTATATAAATTCATAGTCAACAAATGTTGGCGTAATTTAGTGTCGTTTGCTACACCGAATATATGTCAGGTCTATAGTTGAATCCCACCGATGAAGAACAAAAGTGCTACACATTTTCTGGCAAAGGGAAATAACAGCTGTATCCGTAAAAAGAAATTGATCCCACTCCTATAACACTCTATGTAGAAACAGTTACCGAAGACAGAACGAATGGACGAAAATAACTGGGTATGGACAAGGCATGTTGTATCTACATATCACTTTACGGCGGTTTTCCACTAGCAAGTGTTCTTTCTTTATTGACCATGCACTAGAGTGGAATGTGGATGTTTTCTCTTCCGAAAGTCATACATATTGCTTCCTTTGACACAGACCACGCTGACTGTAATGACTAATTCAGTGAAGTTAATTAAAATAAAGTAATATATTTTTCATTTGTGGATACCATAAATTATTAAATGGATTGGAGAGACAATGACACTTAGCAATTTACCTTACGGGTGTTAATACAAAAAAAGAAAAAGCTTAGTTCCAGCTTGTCTCATGTAGTTTTCCTAGGTTTACTTTGGTATAAAATAACAAAATACAATTCTTTGTAAAACCTGTATCGTTCGTCACTGACTAAAAACTCGTAGCTGTGACGTCTTGTAGTTACAGATGAATATCATGACCAGGTTTTTTTTTTTTTTTACGAGCTCTCAGCGGGGCGACTGATCTTTCTGTTGCCAGTATGTTACCTTGTCATCTCACCCTGTGATCGAAGACTAGCCTTTTATTCGAACTCACTTCTCGTATGCATATCAGGTAACCAGGCCACATTTGTAGTACAGTTGTCTTCATGAATGTGTATTCTTCGTTACTTCACGTTTGGGATGACGTGATACGTTTCTACACAACCAATTGGATCAAACCGCCATCCATAGACATAAAACAAAAAAGATGTGAAATCTTTACTTAAAATTACATATGCAATACATTAACTTTTATAACTTAATGAAGTTCTGATGCTAGTAAGCAGCATCCTGGCTACATATAATAACAGTAAATGAATTTACCTAATATGGATTAATTAGATTCAGTCTCTCATCTTAGTTCTCAAGATGACCATTTACACTACTGAAATCGATCATATAAAATTGCAGATACTATTGCGTCAGTAAACAAAAAAATCCAGAAATAGTACCATTCACACAATTAGAAAGTCATACTTCATCAAATGAAATGATATCTTGACCTTATCAGTTTTGAGATTTGTTTACTGTGAATATACACTCCTGGAAATGGAAAAAAGAACACATTGACACCGGTGTGTCAGACCCACCATACTTGCTCCGGACACTGCGAGAGGGCTGTACAAGCAATGATCACACGCACGGCACAGCGGACACACCAGGAACCGCGGTGTTGGCCGTCGAATGGCGCTAGCTGCGCAGCATTTGTGCACCGCCGCCGTCAGTGTCAGCCAGTTTGCCGTGGCATACGGAGCTCCATCGCAGTCTTTAACACTGGTACCATGCCGCGACAGCGTGGACGTGAACCGTATGTGCAGTTGACGGACTTTGAGCGAGGGCGTATAGTGGGCATGCGGGAGGCCGGGTGGACGTACCGCCGAATTGCTCAACACGTGGGGCGTGAGGTCTCCACAGTACATCGATGTTGTCGCCAGTGGTCGGCGGAAGGTGCACGTGCCCGTCGACGTGGGACCGGACCGCAGCGACGCACGGATGCACTCCAAGACCGTAGGATACTACGCAGTGCCATAGGGGACCGCACCGCCACTTCCCAGCAAATTAGGGACACTGTTGCTCCTGGGGTATCGGCGAGGACCATTCGCAACCGTCTCCATGAAGCTGGGCTACGGTCCCGCACACTGTTACGCCGTCTTCCGCTCACGCCCCAACATCGTGCAGCCCGCCTCCAGTGGTGTCGCGACAGGCGTGAATGGAGGGACGAATGGAGACGTGTCGTCTTCAGCGATGAGAGTCGCTTCTGCCTTGGTGCCAATGATGGTCGTACACGTGTTTGGCGCCGTGCAGGTGAGCGCCACAATCAGGACTGCATACGACCGAGGCACACAGGGCCAACACCTGGCATCATGGTGTGGGGAGCGATCTCCTACACTGGCCGTACACCACTGGTGATCGTCGAGAGGACACTGAATAGTGCACGGTACATCCAAACCGTCATCGAACCCATCGTTCTACCATTCCTAGACCGGCAAGGGAACTTGCTGTTAGGACAATGCACGTCCGCATGTATCCCGTGCCACCCAACGTGCTCTAGATGGTGTAAGTCAACTACCCTGGCCAGCAAGATCTCCGGATCTGTCCCCCATTGAGCATGTTTGGGACTGGATGAAGCGTCGTCTCACGCGGTCTGCACGTCCAGCACGAACGCTGGTCCAACTGAGGCGCCAGGTGGAAATGGCATGGCAAGCCGTTCCACAGGACTACATCCAGCTTCTCTACGATCGTCTCCATGGGAGAATAGCAGCCTGCATTGCTGCGAAAGGTGGATATACACTGTACTAGTGCCGACATTGTGCATGCTCTGTTGCCCGTGTCTATGTACCTGTGGTTCTGTCAGTGTGATCATGTGATGTATCTGACCCCAGGAATGTGTCAATAAAGTTTCCCCTTCCTGGGACAATGAATTCACGGTATTCTTATTTCAATTTCCAGGAGTGTAATCTTGACATTGTGGTACTGTACACTGTCAAGTACAAACTTATTTTCTTATAATTCATGTCAAATATTCTAGAGGATGATTGTTACGTTCTTTCCAGGAAGCCGTGCGTGATTGATTTTTACTATGAGTTCAGTCATGGTAAAAATCGTTTGCTGAAATACGTTGTATCGCTAATACTGTTTTGGGCTCAGTAACCTCTTGTTGCTGATAGATAGGTTATAGACCCTGGTACCGATAGATGATACACAAATGAATGATCAGTTTCTGTATCTTCACAGATTTGCTCAGAATTTCGAGCATCATGATGTGCATGAAAATATGATGTATGCTACACATAATAAATAACTATAATGAAATATAATTTTTTCTAGAAAAATTCTGCTCTGCATTAAAAGAAATTCAATTTACAATGTACACAAAAATTATGTTGTTTTAAACATGTAATGGAAAACCCTACTAATGTCAAATAAGGTATATTGCTACAGCGTGAGCAGGTTTATTAAAATTTTCAAAATTAAATGACTATACCTTCAGTCTGTGAAAGCTATACAACAGCTAATTGTATACTATGAGCAGCTAGATAGCCAGTGTGAGAAGAAAGATTACTCTAGTCATCAACTAAATTACAGATTTCTTGTGCTCTTTACGTTCAATTTGCTCTTGTATCTTTTCTAATTGCATCTACTTACCTCCATTTACTCATTTGCTCGATCTTCTCTTATCTGTGTCAATTCTGAAACGATTTACGATGCTTCATTTATATCCCATTTGTCTAAACACGTTTGCCACCCAGAATCACATCATTTTGATTACAATAGACTATATTTCGTCTAGAACATTGCGATACTTCTTGATTTTTTTCCTTTCCTCCACCGATAATTTAAATGAAATATTTCTCTGTTGTTTTCTGACCTAGTTGCAGATTCAGAATGGTTGTTCATTAAAAATTCATGCATAGCGAAAGTCAAAAGTGTTCTTTTCAGAAATACATCTACGGTTTTCCAGTTACTCCATAGATTTATTTTACGGTCCATTCAGTCATTAATTCGAAATAAATAAACAAAAAATTCGTCACCTGTGTCTAAGAATTCTAAATTTGTTATTGTGTCCGGTAAGCCACATAAACATTATTTTTCTCTTGGTAAACTTGGCTCAGAGGCCAAATTTAAATGTTGTTCGATTGAGCTCTTGATCCAGACGTCGAAATTCACGTATTCTTGAGGGAAATAGTAATGTGCAACATGAAATCTGTTGGTCGTTTAAACATGTGCAGACACCACGTGTCATTACGGGTTATTCAAATTTTGTGATTTGAAATCTTCATCTATTGTTGCTGAGAGTGAGACACATGAAGTGAAATCTACATAACTTATTAATTCCTGTCAAATCCCAATTTACAAATATAGGCTTACCTGACTGGCTCCGTCGTATTATGAAACATATATGCACATATTCTTCAGTATGTAAACATTGATTGGATGAATGCCTTCATTCTCTAGGTCTGTTCGTACCGACTTATTTAAAATTGGGTCAGTTATTCTTACAAAATCTTCAAATTGAGTCACCGTAAGAATCTATGCTCGGTGCGCCAGGTTACAGTTATTTCACAACTGGAACACGCACTTCTTAATCCTCTCTTTTCAATTACTTGATTAAAACAGAGTGTTACATTTATTAATTTGGTGACATTTTCATCAGAAAGCTCACAGATATATAGGCTTGTAAGCTTTTCTCCATTATTGTGAGGTAGAACCCATGTATGACTTTTCTGACTTTAGGGAACTGTCATTCGCTATTGAATTTCTGTTAGCATTTTTTATGTAGAAAGCTTTGCTGTTCACAACAATCAAAACAAAGTTCGCTTACAGATAAATCGTTTCATTACGTATCTCATAAATCATAATCTGCGTCTATATTAATATTAGTAAAGGTGTGTGCACTCTACCAGAGTTCTACGTTACAGTTTATTTTTTATCCCACAATTAGCCATTACTTATTTCTCACTTGCTCTCCAGAACATTGGATAGTAAATGCCTATGTGCCCCACGACTTGTCCTTAGACCTGTTACCACTTCCTAATGAAGGTATAAGATAAGGGCGAAATAAATTTTGCATATTTTATGTCAATAACCGCTATTTAATCTTACTGAAGAGATTTTTGAGAGAAGATGGCCACCCTCCGCCGACTTCTGAAGCTTCTCAATAGGGAATGTTACTTTCGGTTTCGTACTGCATTTGTCTATTCGTTTGAGTTCCACAGGTTTCTCTTTAAGAGACCCACTATCGTGTGATAACAACTCCGTAAACAGGGGCAGTGGCGTAGAGCAGACTGCACTTTACTCCATGTTTTAAGAACCTATCACGTACAGGATGTGGTAAGATGCTCCCTTCCCTCAGTTTCACCATATTACTAGATGTAGCTTCTTTAGCACACTAGAATGCCCTAAAATCCTCACAGAATTTGTTTTATTTGCCGTACTTCTGGTTCCATGCTCGCTACATTCGATAATGATGAACGGTGTGGGGTAATTGTCTCAATGATGTCAATATTTCTTCAGCGTCAGTAATTACATGACGAGGAAGTACTATAGTTTTTCGGAATCATCTAGCATTTTTATCAACGACAGATAACTCCCATTCAGTAAAACTTTTGGAGAGTCCTATATTTCTTGACAGCCGACCAATCTGCTGATTTTGTTGGAGACAGGGCCAGTTTCATCTGGAAATACAACAAAACATTTGTGCAAAGTACACTGACCGGAAAAAAATCGGAACACCAAAATATACACTACTGGCCATTAAAATTGCTACACCAAGCAGAAATGTAGATCATAATCGGGTATTCATTGGACACATATACTATACTAGAACTGACATGTAATTACATTTTCACGCAATTTGGGTGCATAGATCCTGAGATATTAGTACCCAAAACAAGCACTTACGGCCGTAATAACAGCCTTGATACGCCTGGGCATTGAGTCAAACAGGTACAGCTGCCCATGCAGCGTCAACACGATACCACAGTTCATCAAGAGTAATGACTGGCGTATTGTGACGAGCCCTTTGCTCGGCCACCATTGACCAGACGTTTTCAATTGGTGAGAGATCTGTAGGATGTGCTGGCCTGGGCAGCAGTCAAAGATTTTCTATATCCTGAAAGGCCCGCAGATGACCAGCAAACACGTGGTCGTGCATTATCCTGCTGAAATTGAGGGTTTCGCAGGGATAGAATAAAGGGTAGAGCCACGGGTCGTAACACATCTCAAATGTTCCGTCCACTGTTCAAAGTGCCGTTAATGTAAACAAGAGGTGACCGAGACGTGGAACCAAAGGCATCCAATACCATCACGCCGGGTGATACGCCAGTATGGCGATGACGAATACACGCTTCCTATGTGCGTTTACCGCGATGTCGCCAAACACGGATGCGACCATCATGATGCTGTAAATGGAACATGGATTCATCAGAAAAAAATGATGTTTAGCCATTCGTGCACCCAAGTTCGTCGCTGAGAACACCATCGCAGGCTCTCCTGTCTGTGATGCAGCGTCAAGGGTAACCGCAGCCATAGTCTGCGAGCTGATAGTCCATGCTGCTGCAAACGTCGTCGAACTCTTTGTGCAGATGGTTGTTGTCTTGCAAACGTCCCCATCTGTTGACTCAGGATCGAGATGTGGCAGCACGATCCGTTACATCTCGACTGCTAGTGATACGAGGCCGTTGGGATCCACCACGGCGTTCCGTATTACCCTCCTAAACCTCCGATTCCATATTGTGATAACAGTCATTGGATCTCAACCAAAGCGAGCAGCAATGTCACGATGCGATAAATCGCAATCGCGATATGCTACAAACCGACCTTTATCAAAGTCGGAGACATGATGTACGCATTTCTCCTTCTCACACGAGGCATCACAACAACGTTTCATCAGGCAACGCTGGTCAACTGCTGTTTATGTATGAGAAATCGGTTTGAAACTTTCCTCATGTCAGCACGTTATAGGTGTCGGCACTGGCGCCAACATTGTGTGAATGCTCTGAAAAGCGAATCATTTGCATATCACGACATCTTCTTCCTGTCGGTTCAATTTCACGTCTGTAGCACGTCATCATCGTGGTGTAGCAGTTTTAATGGCCAGTAGTGTAGTTCCATAATATATCTGTAATAACGCGTACGAAGCTGCAGTCATGAACTGTGCGGCTGGTCCCGGCAGAGGTTCGGGTCCTCCCTCGGGCATGAGTGTCTGAGTTTGTCCGTAGGATAATTTACGTTAAGTAGAGTGTAAGCTTAGGAACTGATGACCTTAGCAGTCAAGGACCCTAAGATTTCACACAGATTTGAGTTATTTGTCTTCTGTTGATATCCCACATGTGCTCGACTGGAGACAGATCAGGTGATTGAGCAGACCAAGGGAATTGGAAGGATTGGAGAAGTCGTATGATGGGAAACAGACTTTGGAATATTATCATGAATGCGAGCACAACAGTCGAAACACCAGACAGAGGTGCAAATTTGCAGTCAGGGTGCTTGGGATAACCGCGAGAGTGTGCTCCTGCTGTCGTAAGAAATCGCATCGCAGCTGTAAGTCCAGCCCGTCAAGCACGCAGACAGGCTGGTTGCAGCCGCTGACCTGGCATCCTGGTAACCAACACACAGCCATCACTGGCACCGAGGCAGAACCAGCTTCCATCAGAAAACAAAACTGATATCCACGCTGACCTTCAATGACCTCTCGCTTGACAACACTGAAGTTGCAATGACGATGGTGAGGGATCAGTGAAAATCACGCTAGAGTGTGCTATTCTTGAAGTAACCGATTTTTAACAGTTTGTTGTGCCACTGTGGAACCAACTGAGGCTCAAAATGCTGGTGCAGTACCATGTGCTAGAGCCGTACTCCGAACGTGGTGGTCTTCCCTTTCGGTAGTGCCACGTTGCCGTCCGGAGCCCTGTCTTCTTGTTGCGTTCACACATTCCTGTGACCACCGCTGCCAGCAGTCATTCACGATGGCCACATTCCTAGCAAGTCTTTCTGCAAAATCTCAGAAGCAACATCCAAATTCTCGTAGCCATATTATATGACGTCGTTCAAACTCAGTGAGGTGCTGATAATGGAGTCATTGTCGTCATAAATGGGTACTTGACTAACATCAGCTTATCACGTGGAGTCTCAAAGGTAACTGACGCTTATGACCGTTACGGCGTTTATGTTATGTATACCTGATCTGTATGCTGATATTGGCGCTACAAGTATCATTCTTGCTTTACTGGCCAGAAATCTGAAACGTCATCACCCTTCTGATGTAGTAACACGTCTACCAACTTTAGTTCATCTGACTGAACTCCTCCTTGGTCTGGCGGCTTTTCTCCGTCAGTGTACTACTACTTGGTGCCCCATTTCACTTATTTGGAGCACTTCTAATTTTGATTGCGTTCGTGTTAAAGATTCTCACTGAAGTTCTATTAGTCGAAGAATCATTGCGCCGGTCACGTATCTCCAAGGACATACTGTGTGATGCTATATGTGTTAACACTCACTCAAATGGAGTTAACAGGTTGTGGACCTTTCGAGATGTTTGAAGAGGAAATCTTCCTGTCCTTTTTTGTCTACTGTTTGAAACATAATGTGCCTGTGTGGAAAGCGTCAAAGAGTCATAAGAGAGAGCCGGGCCGCTGTGCGGACTCCCGCCCATTGTTGCTGTCAAACTTGCTCACACAAATTACAGGGTATTGCGCGAGTTCTGCGCTGTGGCGACAGTGAAGCTCGACGTTGCGTAAGCGCAGTTGGCCGCCGCCTGTTACTGACAGCTCCACACAGGATCCCCGCCCCCTCCCAACCCCTCAGCCACCAGAATTACCCCGTCATCCCTGCCTGCGCCTCACTGACTGTTCCAGCGCACCAACCAATCGCGCTATTTCCTCTTTAGGAAGCACCAAGCGGGCTTCTCTTCATCTAGCTATACTCTAAAACGGTACTTCTTTACCCGTCTTCACAACTCCGCAGCGGAGTGTGCACTGATATGAAACTTGCCGGCCGCGGTGGTCTCGCGGTTCTAGGCGCGCAGTCCGGAACCGCACGACTGCTATGGTCGCAGGTTCGAATCCTGCCTCGGGCATGGAAGTGTGTGATGTCCTTAGGTTGGTTAGGTTTAAGTAGTTCTAAGTTCTAAGGGACTGATGACCACAGCTGTTAAGTCCCATAGTGCTCAGAGCCATTTGATATGAAACTTCCTGGCAGATTAAAACTGTGTGCCGGACCGAGACTCGAACTCGGGACCTTTGCCTTTCAGGGGCAAGTGCTCTACAAAACTTTAAAAAAAAAAATCTCATTTTGTTCGTTGTATCTGCTCGGGGCTGACGTCGAAAGACAGCGGTTTCAGTTCGTTGTTTATCCATTAACTCAGTTTTTGTATTATACAGGACAGCTAGCCCTTTGACCAAACACGCTCAGTTATCGTGCCGGCGACCAACTGAGCTACCGAAGCACGACTCATGTGGAGACCTGACTTAGGCACAGCCTGGGGGATATTTCCAGAAGGACATTTTCACTCTGCAGTGGAGTGTGCGTGGTGTGTGAGTGGTAGAGCACTTGCCCGCGAAAGGCAAAGGTCCCGAGTTAAAGTCTCGATCTGGCACAAAGTTTTAATCTGCCAGGAAGTTGTAATGGCATTCATGACGGAAACACATTTCGCAAAATATCTGATGTTTTCAGTAGGCGCTACCATACCACTTTAGGAAGTTCATGGGGAGTATGTTGCCACTTCCACAGCAATGTTTCGTTTAGTCTTATATTAGATGTAGCATACTTTAGGTTGCACATCACGATAACTGTGTATGTTGAGTCAATTGATGAAGTGATTCTCGTGATTTCAGTTCTTGTGGCACCCCTTGAAACTGCCCCTTTGAACAATTTATACATGACTGTGCTTAAACTGACATAAAATATTTTTAGCGCAACGCAATCTGACTATCAAAGATCCCTGCAAAAGAATGGCCCTGACTAACATTAACCTATACCTTTCACAAATCACTTACCTCACAAAAATCTTCGCTACTCAAGCTACTGCAATACAGCGAGCGCCACTACTGCCAGCTAAATAAAAGATTCAAACTGCTGAAGGCACTAACTACTGATAGGGATAGTTAGCAAATGAAAGATATTAATAGAGAACAAACAATGTATTTACCTTAATATCATCACAAGTCATAATATATATATCAGTTCATGACAAATTACAAACCTCCGCCATCTCTCTCCCCACATCCACCACTGCTGGCGGCTCACCTCCAACTGCGCAACGCTACGCGCTGTTCACATCCAGCTGCCGCTGCCCAACACTACAATGGCGAGTATTACAACAATGCAAAGCAGCCACAGACTGCACACAGCACAGCCAGTGATTTTCATACAAAGGTGGCGTTACCAATAAAAAACCTAAACAGCCTACTTACACCCTAAGTGCAAGAGTGGTTCAGCGAGAAGGTTAATGCTTACTCTTGTCAATAGGAAGACAACAGTTAACCCTTGTTGGAGATGATTAACCGTTATTGAAACTTATTTTGATGGGATTGAGTAACTATCCTTTACAGCTCTAGATGTACCTTAAACCAATTTTGCCATTTTAAAAACTGGTCAATTATGGCCTCACGAATTGTCGGCCAGAATCGCAATCTCTAATCGGCCGTTTCACAAATTGCTTTATATCTACAGTTATGAAATGGTTGTGTGACTACACAAATTATAGATTCCTCTTTTCATATAAAGGCTGATTACTGGGTGGCTGTGTGGTGTCTTTGAAAATGGGCCACCCTACCGAATATCTTGTCACAAATCATAACGTGCCGATCACAAATTGTCCATGGTTTGTACCCCGAGACTTTAGTTTTTTTATGGCACCTTGTATAAACTTGTAAGTCACATCAGTCTGAATGTTGTGTAGGTAACTAGCCATAACCCCGTACGGCGTGAATTAATGCCACGTTTGTCCTTCCAACTCCAAATCTTGATATTGTACAGTAGTATCAATAAAACAGCATTAACGTGTTGAAATATGCTGAAATTTTACGATTATTTTAGTTCATAAAATTGAAAACAATTCAGGTTGCAGTTACTAATAGTCTACGTTAATACTCATAGTCTCACTAAAATTTCTTGTCATTTCACATTTCATTAGTTGGAGCTTGTTTCCTCCAATCAGATCGCTCAGCGTCATAACCTAACGGTTTGCCTTTGCTAAACTTCCACAACCACTGCCTAGTTGACCTTCAAATCCTTGTCCGGAAACATTTCTTTATGTGTTTGTACTTTTGGATCCCAATTCATGGGCATGTCCCATCTATTTCTCTTTCTTCACACTTAATAACACACGCAGTGAACGATGGTAACGAAATACTCAACTTTCATACACAACACTAGTCAAATACAGACGGATTCTTTCGTACAAGATGAGATTCGGCGTCACGCATACAGCAGCACAGCAGACATCAGCCCACGTAAATTATAAGGGATGAAACAAAAGTTCCCGTCCCAAGACCGTGCATATCAGGATCTGTATGCTAATCAGGCAAAACCGCCGCTAGCATTGAGGCAATCGTCCCACCGACGCACGAAGTTGAAGATACCTTGTCGGTAAAACACCGTGCTGTGCTGCCTGTAACAGCCAGCTGCACATCCACGTCGGATAGGAACCGTCAACCATTGAAGGCTATTGTTAAGGAACCGAAGGTGCGATAATCGACTGTGGAGAGATAAGAACTGTATGACGGGTTGCTCGAATGTTTCCCACTAGCCCGTAACGGATGAGGCTGGCTTCTCAATTCGGCTGGTGTTCTGTGTCGAATCGCAATCACCATGCAGCTTGACGTACCATCCACAACGATGGTTTGCGACAGGCATGGCGCTCTACACAGGTTCTTGATTCCCCGATGGACGTCTACAGGGGTTTGTCCTTCGATGCCCAAGAAAATAATAGCAATCCATTGGTCATGTTTTGGACGCGCTTAGTAACTACGTCTCCACAGTTCACGTTTCTGCAATTCCCGCACCCATGTCGCGAAGACAAGGATGCCGCACTAGTCCCTTGCTACATGTCAGCGCGTTTGTAGTTGCATCGGAGTCACGCTACGTTGCATATACGCTGCAGCAACGTCCTCAAACGGAAACTGTTTCATGGCCTAGGGCAGTAAATCATAGTTGTGAGTCGTTATAGAAAGTCATAGATTTCAGAGCGTAGTGCAGGACAATAGTAAGGCCTAGTGGTTAAGATGCCGTCGTGACGTGTCGAAGATTGTGTGTTCCAATATCGTAACATGCTTGGAAATTATTTATTTCTATGTCTCATAAAAATAATTGTGACTATAATCTCTATTCAGTAAATTGGTTTAACTGTAACTTCTTTTGTTCCTATTACCTTCCCGTGTCGCTTTCATCATCGTATGACTCTTTTTATTTGCTCTTATTTTTTCCTTCTTATCAATGTTTTTGGTTTGGACCTGTGTGTGAGGCCTATAATCTGTCACCATGACAGCTCATCAGTTGGTAACGCGGCAGCTCGTGCAGCCAGTTTCAGGTTAGCCTCAGGTAACCACTGAAAGCGATAATTTACAACTTACTCTTAGCATTCAAATTGATGTTTTTCCTTCTTGAGTATACTAGTTGCGGTTACTTTTAATCACCGTGAACAAAAAGAGCGTGATTAATAGTTCCGCAGCAGTCTGTTTTGCCGGTGGCACTGCTACACACAAGGTTCTGGTTATCTTAGAAAATGTGTTAATTTCACGGTTACAAACGCGTCGTCTGCCGTCGTTCAGTTATGGGTCACTTAATCGCAACTATGGACAGACCCACTTCCATCTCTGTCACGCCTCCCGGCGACCACTTCCAGCATTGCTTCGCACTACACTTTATGTAACAGCACTTGCGAAATGACCTGCCATGTTTTTGTGCGGTCCATAACTGAACGGTAGTCGGCAGCGGATATGGAAACACTGTAGCGGCAAGTGCTACACGTCAGCCAACAACCAATCGTAATCTAACTATAGTTTGAGAATTTCGAGATTGTAAATCACCAAACGCACAATATTATCAACAGAAATTATTTTAATTATGAAGTTTAATGCCTAGTCTTCGTTTAATCTTAATTTTCATAGGATACATGTAATATTAATGTCTGGTTTGTAGGCATGTACACACTCTAACTATTGCTTGTTTGCTTCTTACCGTTACTTCATTTGTAGTTCATTGAACTTCCTTAAATTACCACATCTTTATTCAGAATACATGTAATAATTGTGTTATTGTCTAGTCAGCGAACTGTTCAAATTCTTTATCCCAACAGACACTCCCTATTTTAAAAGAGTCAGTCTTACAAAATTTTTTCAGTTCTTTGTGGATGTATAGCTGCGAATGAGTAAGAGTGCTGAGACCTGCATATCATATTTTACTTTTGGAACATTATTTTCAAACTTTTACCTACATTCAAATCAGATTTGTACATTAATAGCGTTGTTGATATCGCGGTTGACCACTTTATACATATATACAACCAACCAACTAACTGTAGCTCTATAAGTATGAGAACCAGCATATTTTCTTTCATAAGTCAGCCATCAGAGTTTGTCTTTTAGCACAGTATACACTTTATGCGTGAACATTTATTGTTTGCAGCAGCAGGCTTCCCGGTGTATTTCATCTATGGAATGTTCTCGGGTTTTCTGCAGCGACGTTCTTGTCGCTGAGGTGCTATCCACTTCATGCTTCATATGCTCTGTACGCTGCGAGATGGCGCATTGCTCCGTCTCGCATACGTGCCGTCCGCCTGTGGTCTCTTATGCAGTTTATGGCAGACGGATGTTGGTTGTGGGTAGAACTTTGCCCCTGGCGGCTTAAGAGGAGCTGCATCTCAGCTGGACCCGTCTGGTGGCTGTCTTGCTGTGGAAGGCATCGCAGCCCATGCAGCTGGAACTTCGTGTCCCTCCACAGTTGGAGCAAGTAAGCGGACCTTCTTCCTCCTTGCTGCACTGCCTGGTCTGGTGATGTCTGGCGCACAAAGTGCGCCACATGGTCCACCTCTATTACTTTTCGAGTTATGATGATGTCAATCAGCACAACGAGGAACCGAGCCACGTTCCTATATGTCCTAGGTGAATTCATCAGGCCGGCAGAGCAGACTTGGAAGCCCTGAGCTGCGTGCTATCGCTTCAGGAACTCTGGCTCCATCTTGATTGGAAGGTGGGCCGCCCAGATTCTTCTACACCTCGGCATTGTAGGTGAAACAATGCCAATTTTCGTCTCCCACAAGCTTCAAGAGCTTGCAGTAATCACCAGTACTGTCTGGATGGACATTTTACAGGTCGGAGCCTCCGTTGTGAACGTCCTCGGGTTGGTCGATAGAGCGTACCCCCTCTTGCAAGGTCCTGTAGCCTCCTGACCACCAGATGGTGAACGCTAGTGGGGGAGCCAGTTTATTTACGTGTGGCAACATCATCCTGTACTCAGCTGCTTCCAACATGTCACCATACTGGTTTGTAGTCTCCACACCAACCGCTCTCACTTGCTGGAGCTCAACAGCTCTAGCACTGCACTTACAGTTGGGACCGATGAAGCCATCTTCATTGAGTTAATGCAGGGATGCACCACCTCTCCGCCTTCTTCTTCTCCTGCTTAAGACTGCAGAACTGGGTGGGGGAGGATTTTTCTACTGCTGCGGCACTGCACTTATATGCGATCTGGGACACCTCCATGTCCTCACCCCAACCAGGTGGGTTCATCATGCCGTTCTTTTGTGTGTCTGCTCCTGCTGCATCTGTTGCGGTTGCAGCTGATGCGTCTGACGCACCCACATTGGGAACGGTTGCGTCTGATGTCACTGCTGCTGTCGCAGTGGGTGCGTTGCAGCCGATGTCGGTGCTACTGTTGCATCAGGCGCGATTGCCGCCGGTGCGGTTGGCTCATTGCCAATCAGTCCACAGGTGTCAATTTACGCCCTGGGCGGCGCTCGTAATCAGCGTGCAGGTGTCATGGCTTGCTGTGTAACTGTCCTTCACCATGATGAATCCTCATCTCCTGTGAAGCGGAACCTCCTGTGCTGAGATGATGCTTGGCAACCTCGCAACATTTGGCGTTAGCACACATGAGCACCTCAGCCGCTTGACTGCTCACCGTGGAGACAACTTCGCAGATTTCGGAGGCTGGGAGCAGGGTGACGGCACTGGCAGGAAAGTTTCCGTTAAACGCCAAATCGCCACAGTTTTGATTTCGGAAAAGCAACTTCTGTCTGCTGGCACCGCGGTCATGAGTTTGGCTCTTCCCTTGAACGTAACACTTTGTTTTCCAGTAAATCACAACACTTCCCTTCTCTTGTGAAAGGGGACGACACGCCCTTGTCGATCTAGCCGTTCAGAATCCCTAACCTCTCTGTACTGTGGTAGCCAGGTCGAGATTCATTCTTACTGCAAGAGAGGAAAGGCAGTGGGCGCCTAGACGCCGGGAAGTTTGGCGAAAGCAGTCACATGCATCCACTGGAGTGGATCCAGTAGTGCGTCCAGGTATTACCCCTTTCACGGCGCAGCGCTATGTGAATCACTTCTTGTTTGCGACTGTTGTAGAGCCATTATCCTCTGGGAGCTACCGCGATCTGATCTGCAGCGCATATGAGCTGCCTACGCCCTCACTGTCGGACGCTGTCTTCCGTAGTCCTTTGTAGCCGTTGGAACATTGTTAGATTCCACCCACAATCCAGTGACGCTACTGCGGAATCGCATGGTGTGCTAGGTGCCGCCAGTGTTGTTGAAGGGGGGAGGGAGAGAGGGGACGAGCGTTGGAGCTTCAGTGCGGGTGACCAGTCGCGGTGTCCGTTCATTCCAGCACAGGCCGCGGTACTCTTCAGACCGGAGCACACCTACCGAATTTTTATAATTGCAGCATTCCATGCTGAACTGAGATGATAACCTCTGTCTTGAAGAATTAATTTGTCTTGTAGATGAATCTCTACTGCCTCCTTCACCACTGAATGTAAAATTCCGTAAGTGATACATAACTTATTTGTTTCCTCAAATTCGAAGGTGTGTTCTTGGCTGATGCCGCATTACGCAAATGTACTAACATTTCCCCTAAGAACAGGAATTATGCTTAAATACTCTGTAAGACAGAAAACGTTGCATCACAAATTATACGAATGGGGTGGAAATCGGTAGGTGTGATTTACATGTACAGACCAACGAATGATAATAGTTTCAAATTGATTGGGAGATTTCTTCAAGGAAAAGAGCTTCAGAAACTGAGCAACTGAAAAACACGTTGGTACACCTCTGGCTCTTCTACAAGCAGTTATCCGTTTTGGCATTATTGGTAGAATTTTGGATATCCTCATTAAGGATATGGTGCATAATTCCGTCCAAGTGAAGCGTTAGATAATCAAAATTCCGGATTGATTGTGCCCTTAACGACCCAAATGTTCACAGTGGAGGGTGAAATACATACTTTTGCTGTACCGAGATATGGTTTGGCTAGCGTGAAGACAAGCAGTAGTAATTCTCGCCATGTGCGAGGGAAGGGTGGGGGGTGGGGGGGTTGTAGGGTGTTGCTAAAATGCAGGCCCAGGATGGCTTGCCAAGAGGAGCGACTAAACGGGGCGTAGAACACCTTCGGTGTACCGCTGAGCAGTAAGATTGCCTTAGATGACAACCAATGGAATCATGCTATGAAATGAAATGGCTTCTCTGGCCATCACTCTTAGTTCCCAAGCCATATGGTGGGCCACAGTCATGTTGGTGCCCCACTGCTGTCTGGGGCGTCTCCAAACACTTTGCTGGTTTTGTGGACCCAGTTGGAGCCATGACTCATCACTGTAGACAATTCTACCCCAGTCAATGGTATTCCAGGCCCAAATAGTGTCTGGAGACGCTCGGGACTGCAGAGGGATGCCAACCTTTCAGTCGTCACATTACGGCCTGCAGCTAACAGTGATGCTTTTTGGTACCATTTTTTTCGTGGTCATCTGCAGCGTCCATATAGCATAGTGGTACGTCTACGATATTCAGTGCCCCGTTTTGTAGCCCTTCATGGCAAGTCTTCCTAGGTGCCAGCAAGATAGTGCCCATCCAAACACGGTAAGAATTTCTATTGTTTGTCTTCATGCCCGTCAAACCCTACCTCGGCCAGCGAGGACGCCGTATTTCTCGTCAACTGAGTACGATTGGAGCATTAGGGGCTGGGCACTCCTGTCAAGTGGTAATTTGAACGATCTAATGCCCTAATTGGACAAAATGTGGATCAGTATTCTTCCGGAGTACTTCAAGCAACTCTGTAAATTATTGCCAAACCGAAAACTGCTTGCATTAAGATCAGAGGTGAACCAATGGGTTACTGACTTCCCAAATTTGTGAAACTGTTTCTCACGAATAAATAATTCTACTTTTCTGATATTGTGATCGTTTGTTTGTCTGTACATCCACATAATTTTTTGGCATTACGAACATATTTCGTGAAAAAATGTACCCGGACGGAAGTGAGTAGAACATAGTCAGCCACAGGCTTTACAGATTGTTATGCATTGTGAATGATTAGCAGAGGCAGCCGGGCCCAGTATAGAAACACCAGTGTTGCAGAGAACTACTAAAAAGATGGAATCCCTTCGTCACTTCTCCAAACAGAAGTGTTTAGAGTACGTGCCTCATGCCTTCAACCAACTTAGTCTGGCGTTTATAAGTTCAAATGTTCAAATGTGTGGGAAATCTTATGGGACTTAACAGCTAAGGTCTTCAGTTCCTAAACTTACAAACTACTTAACCTAAATTATCCTCAGAACAAACACACACACCCATGCCCAAGGGAGGATTCGAACCTCTGCCGGGACCAACCGCACAGTCTATGACTGCAGCGCCTCGGACACCTCGGTTAATTCCGCGCGGCGGCGTTTGTAAGTATTCCGCCTTTCATGTACTAACTATTCTCATCTCAATAGTACAGCCTACTCCGTTTGCTTCTGACACTTGAAACAACATCCTGGAATGTAGTACAGGATCCGCTGTTTGACCACGAGTCACAAGAGAGCCGCCTCCAGAGTAGGGAGCCGGTCATTTACAGGAGGGAGGTAGGGAGGTCATGACCATCGTCAGCTGCACCCTCTCGCTGTCACCATGGTCGCAGCTGGAGCCGTCGCTGACAGTGGCATTTGAGTAATCCCATGCTCAGCTCTGTTCTTTGCGTTGTCAGCCGTGCTGCACATCTACTGTTTCGCATAAGGGGCAACTAGACGCCTCCACCAAGCTGTTCCTGATGTTCTGTGGACAAATCCACTGTCGTCCTATCGTCTCATTTCCCTTTCCGTGAGTGACAATCCATGGAGCATTAAACACTGAAGTCGCCTTCTTAGAGCAATGTCTGAAAATGATGCCTATGGTAAAATGAGTCTAAAATATATTGATCTTATTTTGGTCATGGAGATAAGGTTTGACTATCATGTACTCTGTAAAGTGGATTTCACTGCGAGAGAACCGGTGGATTTGTCTAATTGTAATGGAACTCTAGATTGGTTAGTGCCATCTACATGTGGACAGTTTAACCCTGAGTGTCACTCAGCGCCACATAAGGAATCAGTCCCTGTGAAAAGATATTTATCTAATCGTCGGGGGCATTCGGTTAGGCAACGCGGGCAGTCGAGATGGCTCATGATTAGATGTAAGAATTAAGTCAGTGAATCTTGTTGTCTTGTCTTGGGAATGTTAGTTCTAAAGATCATGGTTATTAAGGACAATGTTCGACAGAACTAGGGACGCAGGGTGCTTCAGAGCTGGAAGCAGTACGCAAATAGTTAGAAAAGGTAGCACAATTAGAAGCGGATAATACAGAACTGCATGGGTTGATGAAATCACGATCTCCACAACGGGGCTTAGATTAGTCAGTCACAAGATTATTTGCCCTTTTTTTGGTAAAGTAAACGAGGATGTGCAGGCCTTCGTGGGAGACTTTGGATATCTGGCTGATCCGGAAGGTTGGTGTGATAAGTAATTCTTGAGTGTCGAAAATTTGAGACTAATAGGGGAAGCTAAAACTAATGTACGGTATAAAGAGGCTATTAAGGAAGTCACAACATCCGAATAATGTAATGTATGAAATGTTTCAGGTGTGGGCGAATGGGGCATTTATGGAGGCAGTGTCGTCAGTCACAGGGTAATGTGAATTAAGTATGTGGAAGTAATAGTCTTAGAATCAGAGGACCGGCGAAGAATTAGGTGTTAAACGCTAAATGGAGCCCCATGTCCAACTGCGTTCATTCTCAGTAAGATTGGATACTACGAAATTGTATGTAGAAGTCTAATGTGCGATAAGAGAAGCAGCACGGAAAACCGGTACAAGGATGTTACTGGACACAAGCGTCGGTTGCCAGCAATGAACTGGTGAAACATAAGCAATGAGACCCACCGTGAAAAAATGGTGTGCAGTGGGGGATAAAAATACCACACCATTAGGATCATTGAACGAAGACTTTTGACTGGAAACGATTCAGTTTAAACAACGTGTAGAAATTGTGCAACATGTAAGTGCAGACTACGACATCATTCGGGAATTAGCTTTCTTGTATCAGCATTGTGCCAAAATCAATCTTGAGCCACATAGGGTGGAGCCTGATGGAAAAACGTTCCAGTTAGGTTAAGCCATTGCCAGTCTAGCGATGTTGTGACGGAGGCCTGTTGAGAAAGACGAACTGATTAAACCGCAAAAGGTCACACTAAAACTTAATTAGCACTGTTATGTAACTAAGGGTACTTGGAAATCACTTTGGTTCTGTGCTGGGTCTAGCTTGCCGGTAGGAATTATGTGTGTGATGGAATTGTTGGAAGAGAATGAAGTATTAGATCAAGCTAGTCGCTTAGTTAAAATTGTTACACACATACAAGAAGTAAAGAGTGAAAAGAAGGTGCCAGTTTTTATAAATAATTTTAGTGCAGAAGACATAGGATTAGCAAAGAGGTTGTTAATTGCTAATATGGGTCTCATGGAGGAAGAAAAATGGACACGAGGTGCGTCAGCCACGGAAAATCGCCAGACGCCATTGAAATTGCGTTACGAGGTGAGCAATAGGGAACAGAATGAAAAGTTAATTTTGCAATTTAAGGATATATTTTTCCAAAAGGAAATCGATTTAGAGACTTCTGTATCGTGCATTCAGGGCCATGGGCTCGAGAGATTGGTGCACGTTTCACAATCTCTCCTCAAGTTCATTCAAATCTTCCTACTCCATCCTTCTCTGCTTGTTATGACTGCCAGTGTTTCCGTATTCGACAAGCCTTTGTGTTCATATTTCATCGCTATTCACATTAGCTTGTTGCAACTGGAGCAATACTTTGGAACTGGATTTATTGATTTTGAGTTACGTCTCACTAAAGCACAGTAATAACAGCATCTCACCACTACTAGCAGTAGAATATGTACGATCCTAGCTGCCATTGCTCCTCAGTGAAGCCATTTTGACAGAATTTGAAAGCGCTTCTTGGTTTTCAATCGCTTTGTAGTTTGAGTTACTTCCGGGTGCACAACCTGTCGGTAGATATGATCGAATGCCTTTAGCTGTTGGCATAAGAACACCCCCATTACTTCTTTGATTCGACGAATACCTGCAAGTGCTCCATCGAAATGCACTGTCACGTCACAGTCGCCATTACATTACTCTCAGGTCGTTCAGCTAATTTCTGTAGGTCTCTCTAACTGTCAGTAAACTTCTACATTCGTAAACAGATATCCGCTACCTTTTCGCAGACCGATTCTACAGTACTGCAACCTTCTGCAACCTGATTCCCAGGACACTGTTCTTTTTTTTTTTTTTTCATTTTTCATCTGTAATTCTTTTTCCTGCTCGTCTAACTTGTTGTTCACTTGATGATGTTCTTGTCTGTTTTCATAGAACCTTTTATCAATGCCCTCCATTTGTTCGTGAAACTTACCTTCAGTAGAAGATTTTGCCCCAGCGGCGAACAGGCCCCAGTGATGGACATGTTTTGTTTACCAGTTTACGCGGTAGATGGAAGAGGCAGACTAGTCTGTAACTGCAGAGGAACACGTGTGCATGTTGTCACTCACGCCACTTATCCATTGCCAATGGAGAGAAATCCGCTGTTAAGTGAACGTCCATCGTTATTATTGCTACGTAGATAATATTCATAGGGATTTTGTACTCTCTTCTGGTATGATTAACGAATCTCTCATAATGTTGAGTAAAGTAAGCATGGACTACGAATACGGTAACAGTCCTTTCTTTAAAAACCTTCCACATATTTGAACACCACTAAGTCTTTTTAAACTTCCCGTGTTAGCTCCTGACCTGGACATTATATTCGTGCGCAATGCCAGACGGAATACGAACTCTAGGAACAAATATACTGGACCGGTCTTATATTTTTCAGGGCCTGTTGTCAGAATTTCATCTTCAAAGAAATCAAAACGCGAGGAGAAGGTAATGAAATCTACTTTCGATGGCGTATTAGCCGGAAAATTCGTTATCAGGCAAGCAGCAGGGAACTTTTCTGTCCCTAAGAGTTCATTAGAAGAACGTGTTACTGTTCCTAAAATGTACAACAGTGGTACCTTCTTGTGGCCGATTTAAAACACTTTCATTAATCAATTGGAAGATGCGACAATCAAACATCTTAAGTTTCTTTGTCCTTAAACAACAAATAATTTTTAAACTTCCTTTACGGTTTAGCAGAATATCTGAACTCTCCACTCAGTTCCACAGGGACAAAAGATTGCAGGTAAAAAATTTTTTTTTCGAGCTTTGACGAAACAACATTCCGATTTTACTTACGTTGAGCCCAATCTACTTGCCCTCAAAGACTACATGGTTTCAACAGGGTGGGTGCCCACTATGCTAAAGTGGAGGAACTAACGGCCAAGTTCTCTTTCCCACCGAGCAGAATATACCATTGTGTAAGAGGCGTTAATACTGTTCACACGAATACTAGAAAAGTGTTAACTATTAATCGCGAAAAGCATGTGAGTAAACTTAACTCGGGTGAACGTGGCCCATACATCATAATAATGATTTGTATCAGTGCAGCACGGGAAAATTGCCAAGGATTTCTATGGACCCACAACTCAAGAATCATACACCAGACGGAAGTGTCTTCGAAGCACTTGAAAGTGGCAGGATAT
The DNA here is from genome assembly GCF_021461395.2 of Schistocerca americana. Taxonomy (NCBI): domain Eukaryota; kingdom Metazoa; phylum Arthropoda; class Insecta; order Orthoptera; family Acrididae; genus Schistocerca; species Schistocerca americana. The sequence goes on along the minus strand of NC_060125.1, from coordinate 203,276,559 downwards.
CATTTTTTGGGTTTTTGAATTGGATGCATCGTTTGTGGAAAAGATAAAACTACCATAAGCGAGTCTATTTCTACTCATTCTCGATGGATGCTGTAGTCACAAAGATCTTCAGGTTGTGTATTTGCCTCCACATACTGTAAGACGTCGTGGTCTCATGACCTTCTTTGCTTACATATTCTGCCCTCACATCAAGACGCTTCATTGGAACACATACTCGATAAGATAAAGTCAATGTTGTATGAACTCATGTAAACGATATGCAAATAACCAGTAAATCGCAAATGCGCACCGAGAGTGAAATACTCGAGGCTGGTGTGCACACACTCATTCCAGATATTACGGTCACAGGAATTTTTAGTTTGGGAGAGGCAACCGCACGCAAGGAGGCCGGTCCCTTCAGAGAACGAGCCAACCTATCTAAATCGGACGGTTGCCGCCCATGGACAGCGATTGCCCGAGTGAAAGGAAGAATGACCCCGTGTTCGGCTTAAAAGCAAATTCCGCTACATTGTGTAGGAGCGCACAGCCTATGCATTCTTTACAAACATAGCACGCAGTTTCAGAGGTTATCACAGGGAATCAGCAAACGCCAAACGCCGATGCTACAGATATGCGGATTGGTCGCCTTAAACGAAACGTCATTCCCCGTTTTAGAAGAGCAATCCTGATTGGCAGACGATATTCCTGACCCATTGAGCTGAAGGAGTAATGGAAGGGACCGAAAGATATACCCCTTCCCGTCTGGCGTGGAGAGGGGCCGTTCCGTTGTCGCTTTTGGAGCGAAAACACGTAACGAGAGCGTGTGCGCCCGTACGTGTACTCAAAGAGCGAGGAACCAGTCTCTCCTCAGTATGTCACTGGGAGAGCACCTCTGTCAAGAGCGAATTTGAGTGTGACTATATATTGAGTCGTTGCGATTAAGCAATGTTCACTGTGTTGGTCGCCACACTTATTTTGCGGTGTGAATGGACAGAGTTATAGTTAACAGCCTGCGAGCGAATATTTCAGTGGCATCGCAGTGGACTGGTTATCTGACTGGTGTACCAGGCCAATAGTTAGACTAGGGGAGAAGAGGAGTCCTTGACTTCATCTAGGCATAGGGAGAGTATGGTTGGCGAAGATCAATCCAGATAGAACGAGAGTTATCTTATTTGTCAGCAGCAAGAGGCGCAGACAGCAGTCATCGCAGCTTACAGTATTGTGCGCTACAGCTCTTGCGAGCCCCATATTTCCTCCACAACAGTACACTTCACTGCATTTCACATGCGACAGCCTCAACAGTACCTAGCAACATTCTAACGGATAATTATTCAAGTTGAGTAGGCGCGGCTCTCAGCCATTCTGCCAAGTCAATAACAACCTTAAACTTTGTATAGAAATTTCATTAGCGAGTCCTATCCTTAAGAGGTAACTTGACATTCCGAAAAGAACCCGGAAATAACTTGTTCAGTTCATAACTAAAAGTGTCGTTGTGATTTCCCAGAATTTTTACAAAATAAATAATAATTTTCTTTAGTTTCATGTTTTTCTTACACTAACTAGCACTACTTCAGTACCCAAGTATCTCACTAGTTACGTATTTTGTTAATTTTTGTGTCATTTCCTTACAGTGGACAACTCCAGAAGATATTTATTGCTGAAAGTTCTTCAGGCATTTCTCTTTAGAACGTTAGGAGCGTCTGTCTGACTTCTGTAGTAGTGTGGGGGTGGAAACTGCATCTTGCAGGAGCCACAGGGTAAAGGGTACATCTCAGATTAATCCGTTGCGCAGAATGACAGAATAGCACCCACACACTCACAACACACTATGTATAACCTCTAGCCACTTGACCATACAGAGGTCTGGCTGAGTAAATACGGCAGGTTGGGGCTGAAGATTACTGATAAGGATATTTAAGCGTTGGTTACATTTGCTTTCTCCAAAAAATTGCAGAATGGAACTGGCAACAGTAGGATTCCAATGCACTGCCATCTATCCACTATACAAAAATATTTTCACACAGTTGGATTTCCTCCCATAATCGAACTCTAGAACTGTACCAGACAGTAACACATCGGCTGGTTACGAATTTGGTCAGCTACCCACAGCAATGCAACTGGGCAACAGCCCCATAGGCCCGATCCTTCCAAAGCCTGTCGATACCACTGTACCTCCTACTTCCCAAGGCTTCATAAATGTCATTGGAAAAAAGTCTCCTGTGACTAATGATTTAAAGAGGGGAAATCGTTAAAAGGAGAAGAAGAGTAGAAATAAGTGAGACATTGACATCCACACCATTCAGACGACAACAAAACTAAGAGAAAATGCAATTCAAGAGACAGAAACGAGTTACTGATACTAACGGAGCAAGTAAACAGAATAATTCACAGACGCTAAATAAGGAAAGTTTGTCTCTTTTAAGGAGGAAAAGAAGAGAGAATAGTTTGGAGACAGAGTACCTGAGACAGAGTACCTTTTTTGCGGAGAGACTTTTGAGCAAGACTGGGTGCAATGTTGTTTCTGCAGCGGATGGCCTTATATTGCGCGTATACACAGTGAACCTATTGCCTGCTTTGTGTGTGAACATTGCAAAAAATAAATAAGGAATTGTTATTTCAAGACCCTATAACAACACTGGCTTTACTATTTAATTATTTGTGTCGAGTTTTGTCTTCTTTTGTTGCTAATACAGTATGTACAGCGTTGGGAACATTTTAAGCATATCGTCTTAAATGCATATTCAAATTGTAGCTACGCATATGTCGTATTTTTTCACCTACTATAGAAGCGCTGTATGGTTTATATGTGTGGCATTAGGGGAACATATCCTACTACGTTTCTGTTTCTTCAAGTCCCGCCAAATTACAGTGAGCTCAATTACCATGAGCTCAACACTTTCTGTACATGTAGGTTCGACTCTTTCGTCAACTGTTTGAACTTGGGCTTGCATCCCAAGGCTAATGGTAAGTATCCCAGACCTCAGACACACTTTTGTACGTTCCAACGCCGGTTGAGGATGAAACTGCTTTGTCTGCGGTACTTGATTCCTCGGTTTCAGCAAATCCTCTCTCCTTTGAAGACTCAGCGTTCTCCTGCCTTGCCATGGCGAGTCCGCCATCTAGTATGTTTTTCTGAAACACTTGAATAAAGTATTTTCCTACTACACATTTTCCTTTTAGAAGTAATGATGCTCATACCTCCTATTCAACAATATTCATGTGGTGGACGAATGGTTAGTACTTAGGAGTGGGTGTCCAAAGGAGCGTTTTTCCACAAGAGCGGGAAGATAAATCCTGGTTTCCTCCAAACACTTGACCACCTGTACAAGAACATTTCTTACTACTTAAATGAACGAAACTTCTCGAAACAATATGTAGCTATGTTACTAAACACGGAAGCGAAACCTAATAATCCCTCAAAAAAGTTTTCACATACGTAACATATTTCAGTAGGTCACTCACACATACATATGAAAATTTCCCCATAAAGTTGCAGTATGGTTACTATGGTTACAATCTAAATACAGCGATGTTGCTTAATGACGATCATCTAGTCACACAAACGTGTTACATTTCTGATAACGAATAATATTTTTATTATATATCCTACCATGCACCTGCCTTTCATAAAACATTTGCAGTCACGAATATCTCAAGCAAGGCTTGTCAGATTGAATAGGTGTATGTTAACAACTAGTTGCTCATTCAGATTATAGGAGGGACTCACACAATACAATACAATTATATAGGTACAATTTTACTAAAATACACATCCCTTTCGCGTGATCCACATGCCACACTGAGCTCGTGTGAGGTCTCTTCATCTTTAAAACATCTGCACATATGCTGTTAAATGGGCCAAGAAACATCAACAATATTAATTCTGTCCTCATCGAATAACTTTCATTAGTAAAAGAACTCAAAGATAAATAGAAATGCGTGAAATGACCTGATATAGTTTACGGTTCTGTTTCCAATAAAATTCTTAGTATGTATGAGGAGCAGTGGATGTTTTGAAGACTCTAGTTTGACATGATAAAACGACAGCAAGGAAACCGTTTATCATAATTGAATATTTTGATATTGAGGTAAAAAGGGCAGTCACAGAAGATGAACTGCAAAACATAAGCACAAAGAAGGTCACTACGAAGAAATTAAGGGTAACAGAAGAAATACTGTAGCTGATTTATAACTGAAGGTAGTACAAAATTGTTCAGGGAGATTAGGGAACACGGAAACACAAGTCACTTAGGAATGAAACAAATAGAGAGTGCGGAAAAGCTAAGGAGAAATGGGTGCATGGAAAAAGCCAAGATATCCAAAAAGAAGTTATTGTCGTAAGGACTGACTCAGCAAATAGAAGACCGAAAACAACCTTCGGTGAATGTGAAAGCAGGAGCCGTAAGATTAAGAGCACAATTTTAACTGAAAAGTTAAATGCGGAGGAGAGAGTGGATACATCTACATCTACGTGATTACTCTGTTATTCACAATAAAGTACCACGCAGAGAGTTAAATGAACCACCTTCAAGCTGTCTTTCTACCGTTCCTCTCTCGAATGGCACGCGGGAAAAACAGGCACTTAAATGTTAGTGTGCGAGCCCCGATTGCTCTTATTTTATAGTGATGATCATTTCTCCCTATGTAGATGGGTGGCAACAGAATGTTTTCGCAATCGTAGGAGAAAACTGGTTATTGAAATTTGATGAGAAGATCCCGTTGCAATGAAAAACGCTTGTGTTTCAATGATTGCCACTCCAATTCACGTATCACAACTGTGACACTATCTCCCCTATTTCGCGATAATACAAAACGAGCTGCCCTTCTTTGTACGTTATCAATGTCATCAGTCAGTTCCACCTGATGCGGATCCCACACCGCAAAGCAGTACTCCAGAATTTGGCGGACAAGCGTGGTGTAAGCAGTCTCTTTAGTAGACCTGTTGTATTTTCTAAGTGTACTGCCAATGAAAAGCACTTTTTGGTTTCCTCTACCCACAATATTATCTGTGTGATCTTTCCAATTTAGGTTGTTTGTAATTGTAATCGTTAAGTATTTAACTGAATTTACAGCATTAAGATTTTTATGACATATCGCGTAATCGAAATTTAGCTGATTTCTGTCAGTGCTCATTTGAATAACTTCACACTTTTCTTTATTCAGGGTCAATTGCCACTTTTCACACCATACAGATGTCTTATCTAAATCATTATGCAAGTCGTTTTGATCATCTGATGACTTTACAAGACTGTAAATGACAGCATCATCTGCAAACAATCTATGATGGCTACTCAGATTGTCTTCTATGTCGTTAATATAGATCAGGAACAACAGAGGGCCTATAACACTTCTTTGGGGAACGCCGGATATTACTTCTGTTTTACTCGATGACTTTCCGTAAATAACTACGAACTGTGATTTTTCTGACAGGAAATCAACCCAGTCGCACAACTGAGGCGGCACTCCATAGACACGCAGTTTGGTTAGAAGACACTTGTGAGGAACGGTGTCGAAAACCTTCTGGAAATCTAAATATATGGAATCAATTTGACATCTCCTGTCGATAGCACTTATTGCTTCATGAGTATAAAGAACTAGTTGTGTTTCACAAGAACGATACTTTCTGAATCCGTGCTTACTATGTGTCAATATATCGTTTTCTTCTAGGTACTTCATAATGTTCGAATATGGTATATATTCCAAAACCCTACTGCAAATCAACGTTAGTGATATAGGCATGTAATTCAGCGGATTACTCCTACTTCCATTTTTGGATACTGGTGTGACTTGAGCAATTTTCCGGTCTTTAGGTACGGATCTTTCTGTGCGCGAGTGGTTGTATATGATTGCTAAATATGGAGCATATTTTATCAGCATACTCTGAGAGGAACCTGACTGGTTTACAATCTGGACCGGACCCCTTGCCTTTGTCAAGTGATTTAAGCTGCTTTTTTACATCAAGGAAATCTATTTTTATGTTTCTCATCGTGGCAGTTGCTCTTGATTGGAATTCAGAAATATTTACCTCGTCTTCTATGGTCAAGGGGTTTCGAAGAACTGTGTTTAATAACTCTTCTTTAGTGGCACTGTCGTCAGTAACTTCACCGTTGTTATCAGTCTCTTTGGTTGACCTGTTGTGATGCCACTGGTGTGCTTTACGTGTGTCCAGAATCTCTTTGGGTTTTCTGCCAGATTTCGAGACAGAATTTCGTTGTGGAAATTATTAAAAGCATCTCGCATTGAGGTACGCGCTATATTTCGAACTTCCGTAAAACTTTGCCGATCTAGGGGATTTTCCGTTCTTTTAAATTTTGCATGCTCTTTTCGTTGCTCCTGCAACAATGATCTGACCCGTTTTGTGTACCATGGGGGATCAGTATCATCACTTATTAATTAATGTGGTAAATATTGTAAGTAGACTGTTTAGGTTCTAATTTTGGCAACGCCACCGTCACGTAGCGCTCTGTATGAAAATCACTGGCTGTGCTGTGTGCAGTCTGTGGCTGGGTGGCATTGTTGGAATTTGCTATTGAAGTGTTGGGCAGTTGGCTGTTAGCAGCGCGAACCGTTGCACTGTTGGAGGTGAGCCGTCAGCAGTGGTGGATGTGGGGAGAGAGATGGCGGAGTTTTGAGAGTGGATGATCTGGACGTGTGTCCATCAGAGACAGTAAATTTGTAAGACTGGATGTCATGAACTGATATATATTATGACTTTTGAACACTGTTAAGGTAAATACATTGTTTGTTCTTTGTCAAAATCTTTCATTTGCTAACTATGCCTATCAGTAATTAATGCCTTCAGTAGTTAGAATCTTTTATTTAGCTGGCACTATTGGTGCTCGCTGTATTGCAGTAGTTTGAGTAACGAGCATTTTTGTGAGGTAAGTGATTTGTGAAAGGTATAGGTTATTGTTAGTCAGGGCCATTCCTTTGTAGGGGCTATTGAAAGTCAGATTGCGTTGCGCTAAAAAAATATTGTGTGTCAGTTTAGTGTTGATCAGAATAGGTAAAGAGCGAAATGTCTGAGTACGTTCAGTTTTGCTCAGCTGTTTGAAAATCAAATAATCTAAGAGATTTATCAGCACAGTAATTCAATAATTTTTGTAAGGGGACGTTTCAACATCTCTCAATTGCTGTCGATACTCTCACTGAAAACATTGCACAACTTTTCTACACTTACATGATCAGATTGTTAAAAAGACATTAAGAGCATTGTTATCAGCTTTTTTAAATAGATATACTTTGCGTTTCTTTTTGATGATTGTAGGTGTTACGGTAGGTCAGCCTAGCAGCAACTGCCTTGTGGTCGCTAATCCCTGTATTCGTCGCAATACTATTTGTCCAGGATTATTTGTTGCTAACAGGTCAACTATGCTTTCGCAACCGTTTACGCTTCGAGTGGGCTCATGAACTAATTATTCAAAATAACTTTCTGAGGAAGCATTCAGCACAATTTCGGATGACGTTTTATGCCTGCCGCCTGCTTTAAGGCAGGGGTACTTATCTGAAATGAGACTCGAGTTTTCTTTGAACTTTTCAGCAACTATATAATCTGAATTGCGTCGGGGGCGGGAGGGGGGGGGGAAACTCTTTCTTGGTTTTGCGATTTTGGTTCTATAAGTGTATATAAAGGGGAAATGTTGTTGGCAAAAATCTCGAAATCGTCTTTCAGATGTACAAACACGCCTACCTACCATCGTTTATGCTGCACAACTTCTTGTTGGTGTTGTGGTTTTTTCTGTTAGTGTATGTAATGGGGGTCGGACGGGGTGGCCGAGCAGTTCTAGGCGCTACAGTCTGGAACCCCGCGACCGCTACTGTCGCAGGTTCGAATCCTGCCTCGGGCATGGATGTGTGTGACGTCCTTAGGTTAGTTAGGTTTAAGTATTTCTAAGTTCTAGGGGACTGATGAACTTAGAAGTTAAGTTCCATAGTGATCACAGCCATTTGAACCATGTTTTGTATGTAAAAGGGAAACGCTGTTAGCAAAAATGTCTAAAAATTCTTTAACTATTAACTTCAAATTTTTATATTTTACTCTAAATAAACATTAAGGGGGAGGGGGTGGTGGGTGGTAAAACGACCCAATGAATTGTCTTGTCCTAATGTCAGGTATAGCCTCTATCCACATTATTTCACACGAACTATCTACTTCAATTTTGCAACAAGGCTAACTACCTCTGACAGTAATAAATAATCCACCACCAACTGTATTTAATCTATCCTTTCTGAACACTGTTAGATCATTTGAAAAATTTCGGCTGCTCTTATTTGCGGCTTTAGCCAGTTCTCTGTACCTACAACTATTTGAGCTTCAGTGCTTTCTATTAGGGGTTGGAGCTCTGGTTCTTTCCCAACACAGCTACTACAATTTACAACTACAATACCAATCGTTTCTACAGCTACCTTACTGTGTTTTACCTGGACACTTTTAGACAGACGCCCCTTCTGTAGTTCCCTGAGACCGTCTAACAAAAAAGTCGCCCAGTGCCTTCCACACAGCTCCCGCTACCGGTGTGGCCGCCTCTTGTATGTAGTGGACTCCTGACGTATTGAGCCCGGAACCCACCACCCGATGGCACAAGTCAAGGAATCTGCAGCCTACAACGGCACAGAACCACCTGAGTCTCTGATTCAGACGCTCCACTCGGCTCTGCGCCAAAGGACCACAGTCGGTTCCATCGAACATGCTGCACATGGTAAGCTCATCCTTAACCTCGGAAGCTAGACTGGCAGTCTTTACCATTTCCCATAGCCTCCCGACATACTTTAGGAGGTATGATCACATATGTTAAACAGAAGAAATGCGTTCTGCAACAACAGACATGAACCAGCGCCAATTACTCTTAGTTACCCTCGTTTGATTACATATTTACTGGACCTTTTTTTCCTTGTTTTCGTCTGTATTACCTCCTCCCAAAATATGGATAGTAATGAGTTTTCACTAGAAGATATCCGCTGTAATAAGTATCAGAAGGATTTTCGCTCGTAATTTTCGACTCGGTCGTTTCCGGACCAACGTCTGTTACCTGAAATTGGTATATTTGCCCTTCTCTGTCAGTCCTGAAAGTCTGTATCACCATCCCGGAATCACTGCTCATATTGACACTATTCCCACCAGACAGTTGTGGTTTAAGACAGGTACAAATACCACTAACATGTCAAACTGGGGCGTTAACATTGGTAGAGCTGTTTTTAAAAGGCTCTCATATGATTTGCAGATAATATAATGTATCGTAAGAGAGAAAGTAAATACTCTTTACTTTTTAGATCCCTGTGCTACATTGAAAAATACGCTCTCGGTTAACTGTGAATCTCTATCGGCATTTATCAATCTTTTCGTTACGTTGGTGACTAAAGTGGTTATGCATTTTCTCTCTGACGCTGACTCTTTTCCGAGAAACGAAACCTGCCAGGAAGTCACATTTCCATTAATTTAATTCCTGTTTTGTACTACTGATTACATTAATGCGATATCTGAGGAATAAATTTCTGTTTGAGTACAGTAAAGGCTCTTTACAACTGATTCATACGATCTCAAAACACAAAGTGAAGTTTTAAGTGTGTCAATCAAGTAGTTCAGCAAATTTACTATCCACTGGCAGCATTTGAATACCCTACGATAGATTACCCAATAATTTTATCTAGAGGAAATTTTCGCACTTACAGGTGTCGTGGTTACGGTTCACCTAACAATAACCAAAGTTCTGCCAGTTTACCAGAAAGTAGTACCTCTCAAAAAGCAGAGAGTATATTCGTTATGGGATGCTTGTTTCATTTGTTAGTACGCTTACGCACCAAAATCTGATACGTAAATGAATAACATTTCGGTTCATGTGTGAAGTGATATTACAAGACTTGGTAGGATGTACACACAACACATTTTGCACCACTTCGGCTTCGAGAGTTCCGTAAGCTGTACAGATAATTCGAATAGAGATCAACATAATTGCTGCGTTTTTTATTGCTCATGAAAACCACACATTGCTTGTTGTACCACCACACAGTGAGACCTTCAGAGGTGGTGGTCCAGATTTCTGTACACACTGATGCCTCTAATACCCAGAAGCATGTCCTCTTGCATTGATGCATGCCTGTTTTCGTCGTGGGATACTATCTACAAGTTCATCAAGGCACTATTGGTCCAGATTGTCACGCTCCTCAACGGAGATTCGGCGTACATCCCTCAGAGTGGTTGGTGGGTCTATTGGTCTATGTTTCGTAAGCCTGTTCGATGGGGTTCATGTCTGGTGATCATGCTGGCCACCCTCGCCGAGTGATGTCGTTATCCTGAAGGAACTTATTCATACGATGTGCGCTATGGCGACGCGGAATGTCGTCCACGAAGACGAATGCTTCCCAAACATACTACGTTTATGGTGCCACCATCGGTCACAGGATGGCATTCACGTATCGTACAGCTGTTACGGCACCTTCCATGACAACCAGCAGCGTACGTCGGCCCCACATAATGCCACCCCAAAACAGCAGGGAACCTCCACTTTGCTGCACTCGCTGGATAGCGTGTATAGGGTGTTCAGCCTTACCGGGTTGCCTTCAAACACGTCTCCGACGATTGTCTGGTTGAAAGCATATGCGACACTCATCGGTGCAGAGAACGTGATGCCAATCCTGAGCGGTCCACTCGGCATGTTGTTGGGCCCATGTGCAGAGCCCAGCAAGGGGTCGTGGTCTGAAAGGTGGACCTCGCCATGGATTTCGGGAGTGAAATTGCGCATCATGCAACGTATTGTGCACAGTTTGAGTCGTAGCACGACGTCCTGTGTCTGCACCAACAGCATTATTCAATATGGTGGCGTTGCTGTCACGGTTCCTCCGAGCCATAATACGTAGGTAGCAGTCATCCACTGTAGTAGTAATCCTTGGGTGGCTCGAGCGAGGCGTGTCATCGACAGTTCCTGTCTCTCTGTATCTCCTCCATGTCCGAACAACATCGCTTTGGTTCACTCCAAGTCGCTCGGGCACGTCCCTTGTAGAAACTCCTTCCGGGCTCAAAGTGAGATTGCGGATGCGATCGAACCGCGGTGTTGACCATCTGGTCATGGTTGAACTACAGACAACACTAGCCGTGTACCTCCTTTCTGGGGGAATTACTGGAACTGATCGGCTGTCGGACCCTCTCCGTATAGGCGCTGCGATGCATGGTTTTTTACATCTTTGGGCGAGTTTAGTGATACCTCTGTACAGTCGAAGGAACGGTTTCTGTAATGTAATATCCATAGTCAACGTCTCTCTTCACGAGTTCAGGGAACCGGGGAGAGGAAAAACTGTTTTGATGTGTGTGTAAATGGTTCAAATGGCTCTGAGCACTATGGGACTCAACTGCTGAGGTCATAAGTCCCCTAGAACTTAGAACTACTTAAACCTAACTAACCTAAGGACAACACACACATCCACGCCCGAGGCAGGATTCGAACATTCGACCGTAGCGGTGGCGGGGTTCCAGACTGTAGCGTCAGAACCGCTCGCCCACCAGCGACCGGCGATGTGTGTGTAACAGGCGTGAAAAGCGTCACATGTCGAGAGACGTCTGTGAAGAACGCACATGAGCCAAGTTCTCGTGTGTGACAGCGAACATACCAGAGTGTGAAATGGACATCATGGTGGGATCTCATTTGGCGATATGCAAATTTGTGGGGCTTTCGGATGAGACAGTGACTCGAAGTTCCCCTACACAGAAACGTGATGACAGGCATACCTGCCACCAAGGTTCCTTTAAAGCATGTATGACCACAGACCTATCTGATGCACGTCTATACTAGCGACGTTTCGACCGACATGAAGCAAATTCCCTGCAACATCCTGATATCTGCGCTATCGCTCGAAGACTAGCAGCTGCCGGATCAATGACTTACCGTCCCATGTTTAGGCAGTCGTTAACACCACGACAAAAACAGTAGCATCTAGAGAGGAAGACGCAGTGTTCAGAAATGAACGGCAATTGTAAGCTACCCTAGATAACCATAGCCAACATGTGTGCAGGAAACTGGAGAGAGATCACATTTTTCCAAAGCTTTCGAGATGCACAGCAGTATTATTCCTGGAGTAATGGTGTGGGGAGTCATCGGATATTGTTTCAGGTGTAGGCTGGTAGAGACAGAGGAAACTCTGACGACATAATAGTACGTCACAGAAATCCTGAGTCATGGATATCTTGCATCCTCATATGTTATCTCTCATAGGACGGTCTCACGCTGTCATTTTACAGCCGGACAATGCTTGAATACAAAAAAAGCGTATCTCTGTGAACTGGTGGAATGATGAAGTACTGCCACCGCCAACATGAATCCCACATCTACTCTGCTGCATATCAACTCTGTTCCAGCGTCAGGACATCAAAGACCAGGTACTATAGCAGCAAGTCAGTTCGCCTCAGGAGAAAATGCGGTAGCTTAATGAAACCCTTCCTAAATGAATCAGTGCATGTGTCCAGGTCAGATCGGTCCAACGTCACAGAAACACGAGGGTTCATTCTGGCAAATTCCTTGTAAGTTTGACTCGACATTGTAATCACTGATTTAATATCACATATCCTCTCAGTCCGTGAAGCTTCACTTCGCTGCCTCTTCACTTCTGGTTACTTCACTTTCTCTGCCAGATATTATGGGGTGTTTAAAAAAAATTTATCCACTTTCACATCAACATATCTTCTTTATGAAGAAAGATAAGATCTATGAATTTTAACTTACGCATTGAATTTGAAGGTCGAGTTCTAACTTGCCGGTTGTTACACTTGCCTCTAGAGTTTATGAGAACTGGTGCATGTATGTCACAGGCTCGTTAGGTCGTAAATTTGTGCAAGTCGAGAGAAGGCGAAGATAAAACGGCCACAAAAGCACGCTAGTAGTCTCTGTATCAGCAGATGAAGATACAGTCTCATTTGTGCAGCGTAATATACTTAAAAATACCTTAACGCTGATAAAATTTGAATGTTAAATGAAAACTTTTCACCTAAAACGAGCTGCGTAGCTCTACGAAAAGTCCTTCACAGTGAAAGTTTTAGACTTGCAGATATGCCACCATCTTACTAACACTGTCGTGACACGACGGGTGACTCTCTGCACAATGTAGACGTATCAGTTTCCTTTGAACAATAAACCTGTTACGTTCAAGTTATGGTCTCTGTTATCTTGGTGTATGTAACGGAAGTACTAACGATATTCTGTTATGAACTGTTTAAAGTGGTCATGTTACTCCAGTGGGACACTCCTTGCCACGAATGGCAATAAAACTCTGTTTTGCGTATTTTATCGGTGCTTGAAAATGCGATCCACTCTCTGTTTGAATAAAAAATTATTGCCATGGTGATCATATAAATATATTTCAAAATGACCACAGCCTCAGACCGGAAACCTGATACTAAAATTTAGTTTTAGTTGCGAATTAGTCTAATTGTAAGAAAAGTTTACACGGCTAGTGACTGGCTCCTCCCTGCACCGATGGAGACATTTATAAACGACTGGTGGTGAGTGGATGTAGTCGAATTATCATAGTATTCAATCAGCTGTGCACTCAACCACTATCTGCAGTCTCTGTCGTATCCAGAACATTAGACGTGGCTTCCGGCGGAATAGGAAATAGAGTATGAAACAGAATTAATGATCTATTTCTCATATTTCATGATGAAAACGCATTACTTAATGAGCCCAAAGATACATTGCTTTTTGTACCTTTTCATAATATCTGCCACATGGTATTACCAAGCATCACATTAACCTGTAAATCTGATTGGGCTCTTTTCTTTCCTCGTGTACTCGCAACACTGGACACACGATTTAAGTTATATAGATTAGAAGAGTAAGTATTTTTCCTAATACTGCTATAAGCATATGAAGGCTTTTCAATTTTTTTACATTGTAGAAAGTTTTATAAACAGAGTCTTATAGTTAAGTTGCCACAATGTCTTATTTTTAGCTTACATTTTCCATTTCTTTGCTTTGTTTTTTTTTTAATCGTTAGTCTTCTGACTGGTTTGATGCCAACCGCCACGAATCCCTCTCATGTGCCACCCTTTTCATCACAAAATAGCTCTTGCAACCTTCTTCCTCAGTTATTTGCTGCATGTATTCCATTATCTGTCTTCCTCTACAGTTGTCCCCTCTTTCTAGTGCCTTGGAAGTCATTTCCGGACGTTTTAACAGATGTCCTATCATCCTGTCCCTTCTCTTGGTAATATTTTCCACATATCCGTTCCTGTCCGATTCTGCGCAGAACCTCCTCGTGCCTTACTTTATTAGTCCAAGTAACTCGCAAGATTATTCTCTGACACAAAATCCCAAATCATTCAATTCTCTTGTGTTTCCATTTCCCCACACACCATGTCTCCCTACCATCATAAAGCTGTGCTCCTAACGTAAATTCTCAGAAATTTCTCCCTCAAAAGATGAACTATGTTTGATGCTAGTAGACTTCTCTTAGCCAGGAATACCCTTTTCGACACTGCTAGTCTGCTTTTTGTGTCCACATTGTTATTTTGCTATTGAGGTGGCAGACTACCTATTTTCATCCACTTGGTAATCGCCAATTACGATGTTAAGTTTCTCGCTGCTCCCATTTCTGCTAACTCTCATTAATTTAATGTTTCTTCCATTTCAATCCACATTCTGCACTTGTTAGGCTGTTCGCTCCTTCAACAGATTCAGTAATTCTTCTTCACTTTCACTGAGAACAGCAATGTCATCAGTGAATATTAACATTGATACCCTTTATTTCCACTCTTTTACCCTCCGTTTATCTCCAGTATTCCTTCTTGGTCGAATAGATCGAAGTGCAGGGGCGACATACTACGTGTTATACTGCTTCTAATACGTCCAGTTCGTTCTTGGTCTTCCTGTCTTATTGATTCCACTTTTTTCTTGTACGTTTTGTATATTACCAGGCTTTCCACATGGCTCATCACTAATTTTCTCAGGATGCTGAACACTTTTCACCATTTTACATTGCAGAACGCTTTTTCCTGGTCGAGAAATCTTATGAACGTGTCATGATATTTCTTCAGTCTTGCTTGCACTATTAACTGCAAAGTCAGAACTGCCTCTCTGGTGTTGTTCCGTTTCGTAAAGCCACTCTGATCGTCATCTGACAGACCTCAGTTTCCTTTTCCAATCTTCTGTATGTTATTCTTGTCAGCAAGGTGGACGAATGAGCTGTTAAGCAGATTGAGTGATAATTCTCGCACTTGTCATCTATGGGAAGGTTTAGAACTGTGGATGAGATCTTTCCTAATGTCTCATGGTATATGGCCAGTCTTATGCATTCTACACACCAACGTGAATAATCGTATTTTGACCAGTTTCCCCAATGATTTTAGATATTCAGCTGGAATGTTGTCTATCCTTTTGCCTTATTTGATTATAAATCTTCCAAAGTTCTCAATTCTGATACTGGATCCCTTTTCTTTTCCCTGTCGACTCCTGCTTCTTCTTCTATCGCGTCATCAGGACAGTCCACTTCCTCATTGAGGCTTTCAATGCACTCCTTCCATGAGGACAGCTCAGTGTCGGTTAGACCGTCAGCGAGAGCGCACAGTTACTTCCTGCTACTAATAGCGAGAGTACACTGTTCGCTTGTTACATATTTTTATGAGCTTCAAACAGGAGCGACACATTTTCAGTTATCTGAGTAGTTACTAGTGTATTTTTGTAATATATTGCGTGTTTGAGCGCTTACTAGGCCCAACCTCTTATTTCAATAATAGTGTAGTGTACAGTAGTGCCGTTGCTATCGACCGTTGTATCGTACAGGCTTTTGTTTGTTTGGTTAGAACAGCTCAGTGTCAGTTGGGCCATCAGTGAAAGAGCACTCCGAATTCCCGCTGCTAATAAGGTTAGTACACCGATCGTTTGTTGCATTTTTTTACGAGCCTAAAACAGGAGCGACTGCAGTAATGGATAGGCACTGTGACTGTTGTGTACAGATCCGAACTGAGTTGGAGACGTTTCACTCACAGCTCCAGGTTGAATTTGTTTCTGTCACACAGCTTGAGGCTGCTACCAATGGGCGTCACTGTGGGGGATCGAACGCGGGGATACAAGGGACATCGAGCACGTCTCACGTGCTCTCGGATCGGTCCACTGCTGTGATCGCCCCGGGTACTGCCTGCACAGTGGTTGACCCCTCAACCGTGGTCGAGTGGGAGATCATTCCGAAGTTTAGCAGGCAGCGAAAAACTTTCCGACAGGCCAATTGTAGGGCCTCTCTGGGTCGTTTGACGAACAGGTTTCGGGGGTTATCTGTGGCTGACGATGTCTCTGAGCCGGATGCAATCGTCCAACCTGTTCCAGAGCAAGCCCTCAAGGTCTGGGCATTTACATAGTGTTGGTTTACTGGTAGTTGGGAGCTCCAGCATTACGCGCATTATGGGGCCACTTAGGAACATGGCTGCCAATTAGGAGAAGGAAGCCAGCGTACACTCCTTGTGCATTCTGGGGGGGGGGGGGGGGGGAAATTCCGGATGTGGAAAAGGTGCTTCAGGATGTCATGAAGGGTACAGGGTACAGCCAACTGCAGGTGGTGGTTCATCTTCGTACCAATAACATGTGTCGCTTGAGATCAGAGCAGATTCCGTCTGTAAAAACCATGCATCGCAGCGCCTATACGGAAAGGGTCCGACAGCCGATCAGTTCCAGTAATTCCCCCAGAAAGGAGGTACACGGCTAGTGTTGTCTGTAGTTCAACCATGACCAGATGGTCAACACCGCGGTTCGATCGCATCCGCAATCTCACTTTGAGCCCGGAAGGAGTTTCTACAAGGGACGTGCCCGAGCGACTTGGAGTGAACCAAAGCGATGTTGTTCGGACATGGAGGAGATACAGAGAGACAGGAACTGTCGATGACACGCCTCGCTCAGGCCGCCCAAGGATTACTACTACAGTGGATGACTGCTACCTACGTATTATGGCTCGGAGGAACCGTGACAGCAACGCACCATATTGAATAATGCTGTTGGTGCAGACACAGGACGTCGTGCTACGACTCAAACTGTGCACAATACGTTGCATGATGCGCAATTTCACTCCCGAAATCCATGGCGAGGTCCACCTTTCTGACCACGACCCCATGCTGGGCTCTGCACATGGGCCCAACAACATGCCGAGTGGACCGCTCAGGATTGGCATCACGTTCTCTGCACCGATGAGTGTCGCATATGCTTTCAACCAGACAATCGTCGGAGACGTGTTTGAAGGCAACCCGGTAAGGCTGAACACCCTATACACGCTATCCAGCGAGTGCAGCAAAGTGGAGGTTCCCTGCTGTTTTGGGGTGGCATTATGTGGGGCCGACGTACGCTGCTGGTTGTCATGGAAGGTGCCGTAACAGCTGTACGATACGTGAATGCCATCCTGTGACCGATGGTGGCACCATAAACGTAGTATGTTTGGGAAGCATTCGTCTTCGTGGACGACATTCCGCTTCGCCATCGCGCACATCGTATGAATAAGTTCCTTCAGGATAACGACATCACTCGGCGAGGGTGGCCAGCATGTTCACCAAACATGAACCCCATCGAACAGGCTTACGAAACATAGACCAATAGACCCACCAACCACTCTGAGGGATGTACGCCGAATCTCCGTTGAGGAGCGTGACAATCTGGACCAATAGTGCCTTGATGAACTTGTAGATAGTATCCCACGACGAAAACAGGCATGCATCAATGCAAGAGGACATGCTTCTGGATATTAGAGGCATCAGTGTGTACAGAAATCTGGACCACCACCTCTGAAGGTCTCACTGTGTGGTGGTACAACAAGCAATGTGTGGTTTTCATGAGCAATAAAAAACGCAGCAATTATGTTGATCTCTATTCGAATTATCTGTACAGCTTCCGGAACTCTCGAAGCCGAAGTGGTGCAAAATGTATTGTGTGTACATCCTACCAGGTCTTGTAATAACACTTCACACATGAACCGAAATGTTATTCATTTACGTATCAGATTTTGGTGCGTAAGCGTACTAACAAATGAAACAAGCATCCCATAACGAATATACTCTCTGCTTTTTGAGAGGTACTACTTTCTGGTAAACTGGCAGAACTTTGGTTATTGTTAGGTGAACCGTAACCACGACACCTGTAAGTGCGAAAATTTCCTCTAGATAAAATTATTGGGTAATCTATCGTAGGGTATTCAAATGCTGCCAGTGGATAGTAAATTTGCTGAACTACTTGATTGACACATTTAAAACTTCACTTTGTGTTTTGAGATCGTATGAATCAGTTGTAAAGAGCCTTTACTGTACTCAAACAGAAATTTATTCCTCAGATATCGCATTAATGTAATCAGTAGTACAAAAACAGGAATTAAATTAATGGAAATGTGACTTCCTGGCAGGTTTCGTTTCTCGGAAAAGAGTCAGCGTCAGAGAGAAAATGCATAACCACTTTAGTCACCAACGTAACGAAAAGATTGATAAATGCCGATAGAGATTCACAGTTAACCGAGAGCGTATTTTTCAATGTAGCACAGGGATCTAAAAAGTAAAGAGTATTTACTTTCTCTCTTACGATACATTATGTTATCTGCAAATCATATGAGAGCCTTTTAAAAACAGCTCTACCAATGTTAACGCCCCAGTTTGACATGTTAGTGGTATTTGTACCTGTCTTAAACCTCAACTGTCTGGTGGGAATAGTGTCAATATGAGCAGTGATTCCGGGATGGTGATACAGACTTTCAGGACTGACAGAGAAGGGCAAATATACCAATTTCAGGTAACAGACGTTGGTCCGGAAACGACCGAGTCGAAAATTACGAGCGAAAATCCTTCTGATACTTATTACAGCGGATATCTTCTAGTGAAAACTCATTACTATCCATATTTTGGGAGGAGGTAATACAGACGAAAACAAGGAAAAAAAGGTCCAGTAAACATGTAATCAAACGAGGGTAACTAAGAGTAATTGGCGCTGGTTCATGTCTGTTGTTGCAGAACGCATTTCTTCTGTTTAACATATGTGATCATACCTCCTAAAGTATGTCGTAAGATACATAAGCGTATACCGCCTCAGTTACTGATTCCACTACACATAAACTTCAATAAATCACACTCAGAATTCTTGTAGAAACATTTTAATGATTAATTATAATTGTTTCAAAGACTCTGCAGATAAATATTAATGGGCGAGAGTTTAATTTAAATTACGAACACAGTCTTATTCATTTCAACTAATATGTAGCTTATAGCCTTCAGCAGAATACAATATTATATTAAAATACATAGTCATAGTTACAATTGATGGCTAAGAACAGAGACGAAATGGAGGTCTAAAATGGTTCTTCATAATTTCTATTATTTCTTCATATCACCGAACACAAAATGGAAGCGAGACAAAGTTTCAAATTTCCGATGTTCATACAGCTTCTGGATTGTAATGTGAACTTTGGCAGAGAGGAAAGCATCGCATATTACGCAATCGCAGTATGAAACATTACAGGGCCCCTAAGGGTGACGGACATTTTACTTTCGCTTCTCGTGAGGATGGATCAATTTTTTTGCTCAGGATATATCTATTAATCCCCACTAAGGCAAGTTTTGCGAAACCCGGGTAAAACCGTGAAAACTGCCATTCACCTTACGAGACACTTCTTGAATTATATCAAATACTGATGACTAAATCTCTTGCTCCAAACACCGTCGAATAATTATACTTGCAAATTTTTTTTAGCAAATCAGCGTTGCAGTTTCTTGTAAAAATTCTTTGATATATTTATTCACAAACCTTAAAATGTTTCAACATCGTAGCGGCTGTAATGCATGTGTAGATTACTATAAGTCTTATTTCATTTCTAGTTTCGCATTCACTGGACAAATAATTTTTCCCACACACAGATACTCGTAGTCTTTTTTCCTACATTTTTACCGAAGTTCTTCATTTTATCGTTGGTGTTCTCGATGAACATTTTTACGAACGTGGTTCGCAGAAATCTCTCTTGCTTAATGTGATGGCTTCAGATCTGCTCGTGTGGATAACGTCAGGAACATTCGGATGGAGCAGTCTCTTGTCGCTCCTGGTGTAGATTTACGCGGATGACACATCTTATGCCCATTCGTAACGTAATGGAATCAAAACCTCGTAGTAATATTACTTTCTGGAGAGTGAAACAAGGTCAGGATTCATGAGGGTATATTTGATCCGTCGTTGTTGTTATTAAAATGCGTGTAGTGGTAACGACGGATCAAAAATACGCTCATTAATTATAAAGGAAGTACGAACACTGTGGCCATACAAATGAATAATTTAAGGTAAAGATTAATTATTAAATGGGTGGTAGTGGTACGCTCTCTCGTCAGGTGTTACACTGGTCCGAATATAGAACTACTGAAATTATGTAATTTGAGAGTAGCAGTTCATGATTAATTTTTTATCGAAGTAGAGTAAGCAAAGTTTCTCTTATGCGTACACCAGACCCTCATATTTTACTTGGCGACCTGCAACACTGTCTACAATTCCAATAATAAAGTCATTCTATAACATCTAAAGCAATTGCTTAGTCTCGTTGTTGTTATTTACTAG
This sequence comes from Schistocerca americana, assembly GCF_021461395.2. NCBI lineage: Eukaryota > Metazoa > Arthropoda > Insecta > Orthoptera > Acrididae > Schistocerca > Schistocerca americana. The sequence goes on along the minus strand of NC_060125.1, from coordinate 203,256,043 downwards.
CAGCTTCATAAGTGTGTTATACAGATTTATGCACGCTGTTGCATATTGTCTCACACTGACAATGCCAGAAGACGTATCTGATTGCCGCTTGGGCAATTGTTGGTTCGTGCTAGTTCGGTTACGCTCGTGCTTGTGTGAGGACAGCATAATGTTCCTCTCATGACACATGTGAATTTGTGTTCCTGCTCTCAGAGCTTACAGTCACACACACACACACACACACACACACACACACATATATACACACATACACACACACACACACACACATACACCAGAAGCTGACATCCTTTGAGGCGAAGTTATTGCCTTAAGATATACGTCAGTCACAGTTTCCATTTCTACAAAAAGCTGCATTTCCTCATCCCTTACTCACTACCGTGTCAGCTTACAAGCTACTATTACAGCGAGCTAACGTGTTCAGTTTCATTTAGTTTTTCTGCATTTATGAATCTGATAGACTTTTATTGCATCCCCACAATATGACATCCAACACTGCTATCTTAATCCCAAACGATTGTGGACTATTCGAAGACTAGTTAAAATTAATCTACCAACGCAGACTAACCATATTACCTATTATCCAAAGCATTGCCAAGGAATTTTCCATAACTCGCATTAATAAGTCGAGAGGAGAACCTTACACACCCTAATACCGTTAAAAACCAAATTCGGTAATTGTTGTTGAATTATATTGACAAAATAATTTTTAAAGAGGTGCATCTTGTATCAAGGACCTGAAGAGACGTTTCAGCACACCCAGGGCAATATCAATGCACTTATAATAACGTGTACTGACTTTAAGACCACCACGAAAAACTACAAAAATGGAAATTTCGTTCATTGTTCACTTTTATTCTCGACAGATTGATGTGTAAGTTGAATATGAGAGTAATATGGGAACTGAAATCCACTTCCAAAATCTAAATTTTTCTATCAAATTTAACAAAAATTTAAAAAGTATCGAATCTGGTACAAGAATAAATTTAAAAGAATAGCAATTTTCTCATAATGTTAAGTTATAAAGTAACTGACTATATTACTAAGTTTTCAAAAGATGGGTATGAAGTTACTCAGCCCTCTCCCCCCCTTTCCCCCTCCCCCCGCTTAGGACTGCAAGGGTTATTCAGAAAGAAAAAAACCTGTCAGCACCTCTGCTCCTCATTGTTTCTTGTACAACCTTTCTGGTATTATAAACTTTTGTGCACCTGTGTAGTCAGTACAGAGTTATTAATGTTTCTTTAATTATATCTTTCCATACTGTTTTGACTTGCAGCAAGCTCACTGAGACATGCAAGTGGCAGCAGAACTGACTGAAACACTAAACAACAAATCACCTCTGCACAAAATTCTAGAACGATCCTAAAGTGTCCTACTCGACTCAGAATTGCTTAATATGTAGCAGATTGTTAACCAACTCTTCACTCCTAGGATTAGTAGGTACTGCTGATATTTTGCCTTGGTTTAATTGCACTATTTCACTCTACAAGTCAACGTGAAACAATTACTTTCCTTTCAATTTTCAGAAAAACCTTGTATGAATAACACAGAAAGGAACTTCACCACGCTTTGTCTATAATTCTACATTCCTTGAAATGAAAGAAAAATAAGTTATTTTATTTAACCTAAAATATGACTACCACTGAATAATCGACTAGAGCTATCCTCATTCCCATAGCAACGTATTACTCTATAACTTCTGTTGCCTTCTTCGTGAAAAATCTTGTTTATGTTCGTTAGTTAGCGACAAATTCTTACGATACAGTCCATTACTGTACCCAAAATACGACTAATCCCCCCCACCCCACATACACACACAAACACACACACACACACACACACACACACACACACACACACACGCACACACACACACACACACATAGATGTGAAACACTACTGGAAGCAATTTGTTAACTTCCTCGTGACAGACAGCTTTTAGGCCCTTGCAATAGTGGGTGATGTATAACGGATGATCTCAGGTTAAATGGCATTAAAATAGCATTGCTATCTTTGTTCGAGATTGGGTCCCTCCTCTAACACCTTTGTATAACTCATCAAAAGGCTTGTTAAGTCTGCACATTATTTACCGTTTAACAATGTATATTAAGTTCCTTACTACTTGCTTCTTGATATTAGTAGCAATAGTGACCTAGGGTTGCCGCCTATCTAAGCCATTAGTCCCCCTGTTTCTAAGCTCAATATTTAATCCTTGGCAGTATTTACCATGTTCAAAGCCTGAGATGGAAATTCTGCTACCACTTGAATCCCGTCAATGAACTGTTTGCGTCTTCCCATGCAGAGGTCAATATTAGCCTCTCACTGCCGCAGGAATTCTATCCCTTCTCTATTTTAAGGCATAAGCTGCTTGAGTATCACAGTGCATGATTTGGTGCTTGTCGCTCCCAGTAGCCTGCAGTTGTTGACAGGCAAAGTGGGATCATCCATACATTCACGTATCCTGCCATACATTTCTGTAGAGAATACATTTACTGCAGCACCTGTGTCTAATATAACCGTTGTGCGAATGTGTCGTACACATGCGTTGCAACACAATTGTTTGTCAACATTTACAGTTATTGGCGTTAGAGCATGGCTCGATCTGAATGTCATACCCATTATATTATCTAAGTTGGTTGACTGATTGTTCACAGCTTTTACCTCATTCCTCGTCCGCCATTTTGGGACCTACTGTGGTCATAATTCTCCCGGGTAGAAGTGTGTGGTAGACTTCCATCGTCTAATACATCTATTTCAGGAATGGGAATATGCCAATTATAATTATTTTGTTGTCTATGCGAATGATTGTCACTGATTGACGCTGTTGTGGATCATATAGCCTGGAATGTTGCAATCGTCTTAATTTTTTTTTTTCGCGTATGTCAACTCAAATTATATTCATTACTCTATTGGTTATTATTATTGTTATTATTATTATTTTGGTTGTTGTTGATGTTATGGTTTCTGGTATAAGCTGTGCAGTGTTTTTCTCTGAACGCTGTCATTGTTATTGTTGTTAAAGCTTACATTCTGCGATGTGGTTTTTGCGTCTTTGTGGATCAAATTAAGATATCTACAACAAACGTGAACTCCTCATTGTTTCGTACTGATAAATTTAACAACCTCTACTGATGTGTACGGTGATATTTGCTTTTAATATTCTCATCACATCTCGGTGCAACAAAGTATTGTCCCAGTACCTTATATTGCTTAAGAATGTCCCAAAATACACTCAGAGGCTGTCTTGTATGCTTGGAATGGTTTCGTATTGAAAATTTCTTCACACAGTGTTTCCTGTCCTCTGGTGTACCAGTATGTGGGTACAAAAGATTCTTTTAAAATGTTGTACATACTAAAACATAATGCTGCCTCTGTAGTCCATAATGCACAGCCCCCACCCACTCTTGATAGTTGTCTGAAGTGCTATCTTTTGAACATCCGACCAGGATTTAGGCGTTGGTCCAAGCAACCCTTAGAAAGGGCCGTGGGCTGATTTTCTTTTTGTCTAGCAAAAATACTTTAAATACCTGAAATTGCCAATGTCAGGTTAGATTTTTATCCACCGTCATAGATGTAAAGAATGGTTCAAATGGTTCAAATGGCTCTGAGCACTATGGGACTTAACATCTGTGGTCATCAGTCCCCTAGAACTTAGAACTCCTTAAACCTAACTAACCTAAGAACATCACACACATGCACGCCCGAGGCAGGATTCGAACCGGCGACCGTAACGGTCACGAGGTTCCGGACTGAAGCGCCTAGAACCGCACGGCCACACCGACCGGCGTGTAAAGAATGATAAAGCCACCAAACCACACAGCAAATTGTGTGATAATGGAGTTAACCTCTCAGACTTCACTCGGTGCTTCTGTTTCACCATAGGTTCGGAAATGATAATTTCTCTGGAACTTCGTGTAACTGATTTGTCGTCATGTACTGTCTCCCTTACTTTCTCTATTTGTTCACTATCAGCATTCAGTTATAATTGTTCACTAATAGCATTCAGCTACAATTATAAATCGAGGACAAGGTTTTCCTTTGCTTAATGTAGCTAAGCCTCCTCCTGACCGGCGAACCAATTGTGTTCCACCGTCATCTGACTAGAAATTCTGACAATAACGACTTTGGGTTTCATATCAGCTAACTAAAAAATTTGTCTTTTTTGGATGTCCAAGAAGAGAGCTCTTCTTGTAAAAGCTTTCTATATGACTCGAACAGTTCAGGTATTCATCTCTCCTGTTTGGCAGCGATATTATATGCCCTAATGGACAACTCCTGAACAATTTCGGACAGATCGGTGTGCTTTCGTTTAACCTTAACGACTTCACCCCTTGGCCAAAACACAGCATCATGTACACCACCGCGAGCCAGTTTTATTGATGGTATTTCCACACGTAATTATTTCGCCAAGGCAACAGGCTTTGTTCAAGTATTTTAGCCATACCATCCTGTTTACACATTATATTCCGTCGTCTCTTATCGAAATTTCGGTCTGCACTGCAGACGTAAGTTGCCATTTTTTCGAAATTTCATGTTGCCGTGCGGACATCAGTCCTTTGCGTCCGAAATATCACCTATATAACTCAGTAAAACAGAAGTCGTAGAAGACATCAGTTTTTATTTGTTATAAAGCACTTCTAATGCATATGTCGGTTTATCCCTGTGAGCAGCGGTTCCTTCCGCTTCTTGGCTCAATTAGAATACCTTCTCTCCGGCAGGACCTAATCTAAGCACCATAAAACTGTAAATATCTCCCCTATTAGATTAAGTAATTACAGCACTTAATACCTTGTTCATTAAACAACAACAATTACGGTTGCCTCGTAATAAGTCTTCTAAGAAGAAGGATATAACGTCGTCTAACTTGATTTCTGTACAAACACCCAGATTTTACTAATACTCAGAAGTACTCCATAGAACTACTATGAAAACATTATAATGCTCCAATGGTGAATCCCTAGTTATTCTAATTGAGAACTTGATCCAGGTAACCAAGTATGAAAATAGATAAATTCTACCTTCCGTTTTCTGGTCTATTGTCAGACGTCCTTCTCCTCTTGGTGTGCCGTTGCTTTCACCTTCAGTAGTTTGTTTTGTACACTCAGGTTTAGTTGGGAAATTTGCAACCATACTACATACACTTTACTCACGAATTCGGTAATTTACTTACTATTAGTCCTTCCACAGTTCAACAGTTGTAATATGTGATGCATTCGACAAGCAGAATAAATACTAGTATATTACCTTATTCTGTCAGGTGTCATTCAGGCTCTGAAAAAATTTGTATTTATTGTGAGGAAGGATTGAATTTAATATCTCAAAATCATAACTAATCAGTACGTTCGAATTCGACGGTAACATAAGTGAGTATATACCGTATCAGTTACTGAACCTCTTCCATGGAAACTTAAATGCATCACACGCTGTAGCCTTCTATTCTTGCTGAAATCTCTTTCCGAAAAATAAAAATTATTTCTTATGTATTCCAGATGAATATTAATGGCTAAAGGCTTAATGTAAATTATGAACAAAGTCTTACATATTTCAGCGAAGTATCACACTTATTTATTGAAGCAGAAAACTCGAGCAGTACTTTCCCACAGTTTTCACTTAAAGCGAAGAGTAGAAGATTAGGTAGAAAATGAGGTCTAAGATAATTATTCAAATTCTTTAAAACTATTTCTTTATATCAGCGAGGCCAACAGAAAAGCGATAGACTATCAGATTTCCTACGCTCATGTCAATACCAGCAGAGATAAAAAACAAAGCAAAATATGTAACCTCAATATGGTACATTCTGCGTCAATGTTTAATGTTCAATGTTTAAATGAGGATCTTGTAACTTCAGAGAGTACTAAGAGAAGTAAGGAAGCTTAAATGAGAAGGAACAAGCAGTTTTGACAGTAAATATCGCATAAACGCAACTTCTTAATCGCGAAACTGCTTGTCGTTGAAGAGACGGACTTCTTGACATTTCATTTGCCTTCGCAGCGTATTCTTTTCTCGATATGTTCTAAACTAAGCACTACATTCGAAGGAAGCCATTTCTGTAGTTAAATGTCACAGCAGAGCAGCTTCGTATGTGCGAAGTGTCTAAGCCCAGAAGAGATGAACTTCTTGACAACACATTTACGCGGGTTGTAGCAGTTGTTCATTATTTCATTTCTCCCTTCAACTCACTAATCATAAATAATTTAACTGTGCTGATTTATTTCAAGCGATTAAATGATTTTTTACAGAACTACATCCTACACTGCTCCGTTTGATACCCGATTTACCATTTACCTATGAAAATTCGGGCAATCAGAACAGTGTAATTCTCTCACAGATCAATAACTTTGTTATCCTTAATTGTCCTGATGACCTTAAAGCAATTAAATATGTTTTTTCTGGAAAGTATACCCTACGCTGGCCAATGTGATATCCCATTTGTCGATTTTCTACTCTTTTGCCAACGAAATTTCGGACATTCATTTTTCTCAATTAAATAGTTAAGTTTTTCTTAATTCTCTGAAAAACTACACATCATCCTGCTCAATTTGATACCCCAATTGTCAATATCCTATAAATATTCTGACAAGTAAACCTTGTGTAAATAATAGGGAATAACTTTTTCGTTATAAGTAATCATCTGACCAATAAACGAGATGCGTTCAAAAACTGTCGTGACTACTCATTTAAAAGTTATTACCAGTTGTAAAAGCTTATACTCCCTAATGGCGTCTTTTTGTTCGGCTCTTAGTCCTGCCGCATTGGACGTTAATGGCGTACTGCACAAGCTTCCTCACCGCAACTTTTCTGTGTGGGCTTCACACAGCGGAGGTCGCCCCGTGCTGCCTTTGGCTGGGAAATTGCCCGCACGATATTGGCTGCTGTTTGCTTCCAACGGCACCGGTGGCACTGGCTAATCGATCCCTCCAAAATGTCATGCACGTTCCATCTGAAAGGCAATCTTCTCCCGCAGAACTGCAATACTGTAACGGTCTTCACTTTGATATAGTCGTGCACAATACGTAGAAGTATAGAAGATAAAAAAGACATCTTCGAGATTCACGAGCAGTCCACACAACACCCTTAGCAGGGTCGTAATCAGTGCATGATGAAGACTGCACTGTAATTGTACATTACATTGCATCAAGAGGTGTTTTTATCGGAACTCGACAACATATCTGCTTGATGCATCGGAGTTGCGCAGTGGCAGATTCTGACGGCAACTTGTAATGTTATTTTAAGCTGGAAGTTCTCAATAAAAATATTTAAAATGGGACCAGCACACAGTTGTAACCTGCCCAGGACGGCCTCTGTGGCCGAGCGGCTCTAGGTGGTTCAGTATTTGCATCGTTTGACTTCGATTTTTAATAGATCTGCAATTTTTTTTTCCATCTTCCTTTTTCTTTTTTAATCATCAGTTTTCTGACTAGTTATATACGGCTCCTCGCGAATTTCTCTCCTATGCCACTCTCTTCATCTCAGAATAGCACTCGTAAGTTACGTCTCAAATTATTTGCTGGAGGTATTCCAATCTCTGTCTTCTTCTATGGTTTTTGCTCTCTACAGCTCCCTCTGGTACCATGGAAGTCATTTCCTGATATCTTAACAGATATCCTGTCATCCTGTCCCTTCCTCTTGTCAGTGTTTTCCATTTATTTCCTTCATCTCCGATTCTCCGCAGAACCTCCTCATTCCTTCCATTATCGGTCCACCTAATTTTCGTCTTTAGGACCACATCTGAAATTCTTTGATTCTCTTCTTGTTTTCCCACAGTCCATGTTTAACTACTCCAAAACATACGTACTCACAAATTTATTCCTCATATCACGTCCTATGTTTGATATTCACTTTCACTCAGGATAGCAATGTCACCAGCGAATTGGGCCATTGATATCCTTTCACCCTGAATATGAATTCCACTCAAGAACTATTATATATATATATATATATATATACATATATATATATATATATATATATAAAAAATTGATATTAAGAATAATTATTGACCACTTGTAAAGCTTGTTTTCATTAATCCATGTACCCTGTACCTGCCCTATATGATATTAAAGTTTCTTGTAATTTAACGCTGTTCGCTTACGATTGATCAGCGTTGCCGTAAACTTGTTTATATAACCGAAGCATCGCGTTTTGTAATGAAATTTGTATATAACTACTCAGTACTTTAAGCTTGTTTGGCTTTCGCGTTGTACGTATTTATCATTGGGTCTTGAACTACTTATGTACTTGCTATGTGTAATTATCTGCTTGGTCAGTTGATGTTCTAGACCACCAGTTATCTGTTAATGAGCAACACTAGTCGGCCGGGGTGGCCGAGCGGTTCTAGGCGCCACAGTGTGGAACCGCGTGACCACTACAGTCGCAGGTTCGAATCCTGCCTAGGGCATCGATTTGTGTGATGTCCTTATGTTAGTTAGGTCTAAGTAGTTCTAAGTTCTCAGAGACTGATGACCTCCGAAGTGAAGTTCCATAGTGCTCGGAGCCTTTGAACCATTTGAGCAACACCAAATGAGTGTTAATAAATTTATGGCATCTGCTCAGTACTTTGACTCATCCCGATTATTTTATCTTGACCCGCCAACGTGCATCCATTCATTCCATTGTAATTATTATTGTGGTGAACCTTGGCCTTAAATGTCTTATTCATTATTCATTAGTGATAGGACTGTTATATTGTGTGTTTTGTCACTGTAAAGAGTTCAACTGATTCTAATAACAAACTACTGTTCAGGTACACTTTATTTTGTATGCCCAGTACCTATCCAATCCCCAACATCTTCCCTAGCAATTTACTACATAACGTAGACCAAAAAAACCAACATTTCACTTTGTTTACAAGCGATGGTTAACAACCATAACATTAAGGAAAAGAACTGAAAGTCAGTTTATGAGAAAGCTTAAGAAGATAGTACAAATATAATGAAATAACATAGCCTTAAGTAATTATAGTATCTGTCACGTGTGTAGAGTCATAAGTGGAAATGGTAGCACATGCCAGGTTGTGAGATGGAAATCCATGCCTGTTGCACTGGGACGGTTAATTCTGGTTGTGAATGACGCTGGAATGGTTGTCCGATGAAGTCCCAGATGAGCACGACTCGATACAAATCTGGGGATATAGCAGACCAAGTCAACATGTCGACAGGCTGTAGAATATTTTGGATTACTAGAGCGCTATGTGTACGAGCGTTATTCTTTTAGAAAACACAAGCTATAGCGCTGTTCATGGGTGACAGCAGGACCGGTGTCATCACCAAAGTGAGGTAGAGTTTTGTAGTCAGAATGCGTAGAATAACGATGAGACAGCGTACGGCCACTGTGCACGAAGAGTAGTTGGTTGCAGGCCCTCAATTGGCCTCCTGCTAACCAACACACGGCTCATTGGGAATGCGACAGAACCAGCTTTCATCATAAAACACGGAAGACGTCCACATTACTCTCCAACCTCTCGCTTGACACCACATAAGTTACAGATGACATTGGCTTGGTCCAGTAAAATGCGCTGTACAGGGCGTCTGGCTCGGAGTTGTCCTTGAAGTAGCCGATTAGTAATAGTTGACTATGTCGTTGCGGTGACAACGGCTTCTCAGATTCCTGCTGCAGATGCAGTACGGCGTTCCAGAGCCACACACTGATGGTCTTCAGCCTCGCTAGCGCCACGTGGCCGACCAGAGTCTGGTCTTCTTGCGGCCGTACATTCTCGTGACCACTGCTGACAGCAATCATGCATTGTATCTGGGGTTTCTGCGACCTCTTTCTGCAGCAGCTCGGATGGAACATCCAGCTTCTCGATGCATTAGTAAATAGCCTCTTTCAAATTCAGTGACATGTTGATAATGGCATCTTTGTTGCCTTGAAGGCGTTCGTGACTGACATCGATTCACAATGCCCAATCTCAAAGGAGATAAAAGCAAACGACCTTTACAGCGTGTATTTAAAGCAAACCTAATTTTTATCTTCGCAGAGGTTCCACTAGCGCGAGTTGCGCGAAATTTGAAAAGACATCATCCTTCAGATATAGAAACACGCCCACCAGCGTTTATTTTTGCCACAAAACCCCTTCTTTGTGTTGCGATTTCTTGCCGTTAGTGTACGTAGTCTCATTATCTTGAACAGTAATGTTGATTCGATGTTTAATACAACTTCATATTGGATCACGTCGAACCTTTGAAGCCGCGCAGAGTAGCCGAGCATTCCGAGGAGCCTTGTAGCGGTCCGCTACCGTCGCAGGTTCGAATCCTGCCACGGGCATGGATGTTTGTGATGTCCTTAGGTTAGTTAGATTTAACTAGTTCTAAGTTCTAAGGGACTAATGACCTCAGCAGTTGAGTCCCATAGTGCTCAGAGCCATTTTGAACCTTGTAGCGGTCAGCGCGGCTCGCCTCGTCGGAGGTTCGAGTCGTCCTTCGGACATGGTTGTGTGTGTGTTGTCCTTAGCATAAATTAGTTTAAAAGTTAGATTAAGTAGTGTGTAAGCTTAGGGACCGATGTCCTCAGCAGTTTGGTCCCATAAGACCTTACCACAAATTTCCAAATTTCCGGACGTTTAAGTGAATAACAGCTATATTTCAGAATTTACTTATACTCACTGCTGCTGCGGCTGTAAGTAAATTGAATATAGGAAGCAGGTTAAATAAAATCAATTCGACTATGAGAACAAATTTTTATTATTCAACACAAATACAGACGGTCTGTCTTGTCAGGCTGGGCTGTCTGAGGCTTTCCCCTCAGAAACAGCAAGCTAAGCATTTATAGCTAAACTAATCTCCTGTGACGAGAATTATGGTTAAAAAAGCTGTGTTGGCTCGAAGTGACACATAGTGCTCAGAAGCAATAACAAAGTGTTTTAGTAGCTACACTCCTACCCCTTATCAGGATCCCAATCTTCAACTAATCCTGCACCCATGGATTTATTTTTACCAAAATAGACAGTATATACTGTACCACGTGTGTTGTTCATTTAGGACAGGTTTGTTTCATTATCGTCTGCAATAAGTAGTTTTTATATAGATTGCAAACCGTACACAGACATCTTATTCACAGCTACATTTATTACTGGTAGGTTTGATAATCACACGAGTGTTACGGAAATGCTTCAGCAACTCGGGTTGGAGTCTCTAGAGGAAAGGAGGCGTCCTTTTCATGAATCGCTACTGAGGAAATTTAGAGAACCAGAATTTGAGGCTGACTGCAGTACAATTTTACTGCTGCCAACTTACATTTCGCGGAAAGACCATAAAGATAAGAGAAGAGAGATTAGGACTCGTACAGAGTCATATAGGCAGTCAGTTTTCCCTCGTTCTGTTTCGGAGTGGAACAGGGAGAGAATATGCTAGTTGTGGTACGAGGTACGCTCCGCCACGCACAGTATGGTGGATTGCGGAGTATGTATGTAGATGTAGATGTAGATGTAGGCTTTATTTTCTACGACGATGATCTTGTCATCTAAAGCCATTAGTGCTGGCATCGACTTTTCCTCCATTTTCTTCCATTTCTAATGTTTGTACATAATCGTCTATTAATCGTCTATACTGTTTTCGTCGAAATTTTTACCATCTTTCCGAATACTCCATAAACTCTTACGTTGTTAAGGTAGTTTTCTAGCTACAATAATGCCACAAACATGTTATTACTTCGCTTGACCGGTAAGTAAGAGCTTATAAATAATGAGTAATAATACCATAAAGTGAAAATATAAAGTGCAAATTTACCCGTAATTCAAAGGAACGACAAAGGGAGACAGTACTACAGGTCAACGTTTGACACTTTTCACAGTATCTCAGAGAGTTACGGATGAAACAATTGAAGATAATATTCTTGGCTTTCCCAATGTCGGGAGGTACCTTAAAATTAATTATAATAAACTGTTTGTTTCTATCAGTTGTCGTCCCTTTCCTTTTGCTCACCAAACGATCACGTGAATATGGAACTACTTCATTTTTATGCTCTTTAGAAATGGCAAATATTTTTCTTTGTCGTACTTTGTATATATACCCTTCTTTCCATGATGAATATCATATATTAATTTTCTGCTACCACTCGCAATTCCTTTTATTTATATTTCACGCGACACGACTAGGGAAATGATTCCAGTTTTCAAGTGCATTTTTCTCTGTGTATTATACTCTTCTTTCATATAGTTTTGAAAGTACCAAGTTGTGGACTGTTATGTTTTCTTCACCGACATGTACAAAGAAGTGCAAATTTTTGCTTGATTATCATGATTTATGCTTAGTTATCAGCGAAATTTGGAAAATTTGTGCTTACAGTTTTCAGCTGTCCATTCCTGCAGAGTCTCACATGTATAACATAACGCACGGTTTTCTGGGCGCAGTATACGCCCAGAATAACAAACTTAACTAAGAAACAGTTACAAAGACGTTTATAGCTGTAGTTAAGAGAGATAATGCTACATGTTTTCCGCATAGTATGATATACTTTTGTACAGAAGTTATTTATCTTAATAAACTGAATCATATTTTGCGTGTATCTATTTATGCTGGTGCTTATTTCTATATGATATTCTTTTTCTTTTAGTATTTTGTCGAAGCGCCTGAATAAATTCACTGAATCACTTTTGGGTTGCTCAAATGCCTGTCCTGTATTTTATATGTATGTGGCTGTTGCTGATGTTGTGTGTTTCCTGTATGTAAAGCCTTTAAGGTGCTCAGTACACCTGCTGGTGATATATTGGCCTATTAGTCCTAGGTAGAACATGGAGCATGCCTAGCATTCACTTTGTATATTCCAGAGTCAGAGTATAGGACATGATTACACTTAATGTTATGTACAAGTATTAGTATTAGTTTTAGATTATCGGATTCAGAATACCCAATTTTTACTTTTGGTTTCTGAAGATAGTTTCAATTTCTCTGACACATTGCCAATACCTGGAATGCTATATACACGCTTGTTTCAACTGATACGTTGCCAATCTTAGGGATGCTATATACATACCTGTTTCTTCTATGGCGCAGTTTGTGTCTGGGTCGTTTTTCATTTTGTCTAGTACTCTGTCAACCATAGAAGCAGTGTAGCCACTGGCAGCTGCTATTTATTTCACTATGTTTACTTCCTGTTGCAAGTTTTATGGGTTCATAAGTATTGTAGTGGCCATATGTAGCACAGATCTGTAAACTGACTGTCGCGGACACTTGAGTAACATGGAATCACAGGAACTTGTGTGTTGTGTCTTGTAATGTGTAGGGACAGGGTAGTTGACATATCTGCCGACATCCGATCGGCCACAGTCTAAATACGCTACGGGCCCTGCCTGTTATTCCGTTGCGTTTCCTACAGCCGCCTCCGCGGTACAAGGGCGCTGCCACGAACGATCACACCGTTGCCAATGAGATGTTAGCATCTCCGGAGCTCCAGCAACGGGTTGTACATAAGTTCGACAATCGTGCACTGTGCCAGTTTATTGCTGAATAACGTTTACAGACTTTCATAGTGGCTAGGGCTCGACCTCTTCCGAACAGACATTGTGTTAAAGAGTGACAGATTTATAAATTTTTTACATTTGTGTACGTTCCAACATTCAAAGCTACTCTCGACAACTGAACTGCAAATACAGCAACAAAGTTATATATTGGTTTCACTCTTTAATATTACATGTAGAATAAATTAATATCTGAATTCGCTGTTCATGAATGGTATCAGTTCCTCGCTCCTGTATCCACTAATGAACCACACAGACTGACGACAAGCACAAGGAATGTTGAATAAGGAGCTATGGACACCAGAGCGGGAAAATTGTTTTCTTTCTGTTGAATTTTTTTTTTTGTGTGTGAGCGTATATTAAGTTGAGATAAATAAATTCAAATTCTGAGGTTGAGATATTTGAGCAATCATGACAAGTGTTAAACAGTGACTAATATCCATTCGTAACTTTGAGAGTCAACAAATAACAGAACTGCAGTCTGTAGTTTCTTGCCTCGTATGAACGGTAACTTTCAGCCTAGCAGCAAAAGGCTCCAGAAGCTAAAGAAGGAATTCAGCTGCCACCTCCACCCTTCCGACAATTCGACGAGAAAAGCAAACATACAAGGAATACATAACAAATCTTCAACAACCGTGAATTTTTCAAACAATAAGAAATTCAGCCTTCAGTAGCAAGTCAATTTTTTATTTTATTTTCTCTAGGTTTCGATGTCAATAATGGTATATTCTTCAAAACAAAAATTAAATTATTTTGGGGGCCAAATGTTGGCCATGTCACAGAACAAAACTAATGTAGAATAAAGACGCATAATCGTAATATTATGTCAGTCAATAGTAAAAACAATAAGAAACACGTAGACGGAGCTGGCCCGGCGTAGCTCCGTCTAAGTTTTTCTTATCGTTTTTAGGAAACCCCTGTTGCTTATGTGTGACCCTTATTCCTGCCCAGCGTAGCACCGTCTACGTTTTCCTTATTGTTTTTTGTATTGACGGATATAATCTTATGATTATGCGTCTTTAATCTTATGATTATGCGTCTTTATTCTGCATCAGTTTTATTCTGTGACATGGCCAACGTTCCGCCCTCAAAATAATTTAATTTTTGTTCTGAAGAAGATACCATTAGTGGCATCGAATCCTAGATAAACGAAAATAAAATTTTGTCTTGGAACTGAAGGCTGAATTTCTTATTGTGTGAATACATAACAAAACTACATCCACATTTCGACCCCAACAAAATCACAGGTAAATCTGGTCGTTTATTTTACTGTCATATGTAGGGGTGTACACCTATTACCTCCTATTGAAATTGTTTCACATTAGTGAGCCCCAAACACAGGGCTGCGACGTCTTAAGTCCTGGAGTAGGCAAACTTATTTGGAAGCCACACACACGTACTGCTTCGCTGTATAAATTTTTCTGAAAGCAACGTCGTAATGATCAGTCTTATAAAGCATGTATTGCGGAACTGCCGAGAATTCAGCACCACGTAAACGGGACCGGACACACTGCATACAGTGTTTGCCAAGCCGGCGCAATGCTAAATATACTGCTCCAACTCAGCGCAAAGCGAAGTTATTTGTGAAATACAATGTCACCCATGACTACAAGAATTGCATCTTCAGATACGCTGAATACCATTTTTGTCAACGCACGGGACTGACAAAACTTTTCTGCCGGCAATAGACTAGAAAACGCTCCTCAGAGTGACGCGGGAGTACTGTAATACAGGAACGGTTGGAAATAAGTGTCACTTGAGTTCAAATTCTGCGACTCCTCCTGCTAAAAACCACACAAGCGAAGATGCAGAAAACGCACATATACGCGTTCAATGCGAATACCACACATTTCAAAAAGGCGCTCTAGTGCGCTCTAGTGCGCAGCGGAAACCGAGAACAGTTTTCATAACTCGGAATGGACAATCGTATTCAGACAACACACCGCAAACTGTGAATTACATTGCAAATTTGTGACCCATCAGTGTCCTTTCAACTAGATACCAGCGCCTCTGCCGCGTTCCTTAACCTAGATACATATGAAAATATTCGCCAACCATCTTTGCTAACCATCAAGTATGCATCTCACCGCCTATAACGGCGATAGCATTTCAGTGCTTGGAACGTTGCACTTACCGGAACACGACAAAGGAAGTCCCTTTCACTTCAGTCCATTCACGTACGAGCCCAAAAATTTCTGTATGGGTGCGTTTGATTCCTCTGGTTGAGACATATAGGACATTGTGCATGTCGTTGACAAAAGTTTCCTGTGCCGCAATATAACAGCTATGTGGCAAACATTAACATCTGTTGCTGGGCGGTACTCTTGGATGTACGAATGATTTTCAGTCTCACATTATGTTCAAACATAGTGCGCAATAGAAATTCTGCCGCGCACGCCCTGTACCGCATGCATTTTGCTACAACGTGGCTGCCGGATTTCAGAGTCTGGAATCCGGTGGTGTCTGAAAACCTATTTTAGAAATTCAGTCGGAATCACCCTTAATAGTCACTCTTAACCAAAATGGGAAGAATCATTTTTCAGTGGATTACAAACACACGGTAAATCACAATCATTGATTTCTACCAACTCCCACGTGTAGAAGCGGGAGGTCATTTCTTCTCAAAAATTGGAGAAACCTATGCACAATTTCCATCTGACGAAGAGACAAAGAACATTTTGTCGTGAATAGTCGCGTCAGGTTGTTTGAATGTCAATCTCTGCGTTTAGAAAGCGCTTCCACGCCTGACCTGCTTCAAAAGTTTCTCGAAGAAGTATCCTCCTACGTTCCTTCTTATTTAATTATCTTCACGACATAGCCGTCTCCAGGCAAACCCCGGTACGACTCCTTATAAATTTGGACTATCATAATCAGCTTGTGTAAGTTCTCTCTCAAGCTCGCACTGAGGTAAACATCAAATGTAACTTGCAGAAATGTTCTTTTTGTAACACTATTGAATACGTAGAATATACACTCCTGGAAATGGAAAAAAGAACACATTGACACCGGTGTGTCAGACCCACCATACTTGCTCCGGACACTGCGAGAGGGCTGTACAAGCAATGATCACACGCACGGCACAGCGGACACACCAGGAACCGCGGTGTTGGCCGTCGAATGGCGCTAGCTGCGCAGCATTTGTGCACCGCCGCCGTCAGTGTCAGCCAGTTTGCCGTGGCATACGGAGCTCCATCGCAGTCTTTAACACTGGTAGCATGCCGCGACAGCGTGGACGTGAACCGTATGTGCAGTTGACGGACTTTGATCGAGGGCGTATAGTGGGCATGCGGGAGGCCGGGTGGACGTACCGCCGAATTGCTCAACACGTGGGGCGTGAGGTCTCCACAGTACATCGATGTTGTCGCCAGTGGTCGGCGGAAGGTGCACGTGCCCGTCGACCTGGGACCGGACCGCAGCGACGCACGGATGCACGCCAAGACCGTAGGATCCTACGCAGTGCCGTAGGGGACCGCACCGCCACTTCCCAGCAAATTAGGGACACTGTTGCTCCTGGGGTATCGGCGAGGACCATTCGCAACCGTCTCCATGAAGCTGGGCTACGGTCCCGCACACCGTTAGGCCGTCTTCCGCTCACGCCCCAACATCGTGCAGCCCGCCTCCAGTGGTGTCGCGACAGGCGTGAATGGAGGGACGAATGGAGACGTGTCGTCTTCAGCGATGAGAGTCGCTTCTGCCTTGGTGCCAATGATAGTCGTATGCGTGTTTGGCGCCGTGCAGGTGACCACCACAATCAGGACTGCATACGACCGAGGCACACAGGGCCAACACCCGGCATCATGGTGTGGGGAGCGATCTCCTACACTGGCCGTACACCACTGGTGATCGTCGAGGGGACACTGAATAGTGCACGGTACATCCAAACCGTCATCGAACCCATCGTTCTACCATTCCTAGACCGGCAAGGGAACTTGCTGTTCCAACAGGACAATGCACGTCCGCATGTATCCCGTGCCACCCAACGTGCTCTAGAAGGTGTAAGTCAACTACCATGGCCAGCAAGATCTCCGGATCTGTCCCCCATTGAGCATGTTTGGGACTGGATGAAGCGTCGTCTCACGCGGTCTGCACGTCCAGCACGAACGCTGGTCCAACTGAGGCGCCAGGTGGAAATGGCATGGCAAGCCGTTCCACAGGACTACATCCAGCATCTCTACGATCGTCTCCATGGGAGAATAGCAGCCTGCATTGCTGCGAAAGGTGGATATACACTGTACTAGTGCCGACATTGTGCATGCTCTGTTGCCTGTGTCTATGTGCCTGTGGTTCTGTCAGTGTGATCATGTGATGTATCTGACCCCAGGAATGTGTCAATAAAGTTTCCCCTTCCTGGGACAATGAATTCACGGTGTTCTTATTTCAATTTCCAGGAGTGTATTATCGAAGCCATAGGTACTCGTCTTACGACTAAACAGTAGCAAGCAATTAAGCAAACGTCATCTCCTAAGAATTTACATAAACTAAAAGCTGTTCTTGGGAAATTGACTTATAAAGTTCATTCCTAACGCGGCGCACATTGCGGCGCCTCTGAACCACCCCGAATTGAAAATGCTCCATTCCATTGGAAAAAAGACTGTGACCAAGCTTTTCAAGGCCTGAAAAATGCATTGCTTCGTCAGCCATGCCTTATGCATTCTGATTCTCTCAAACTGTTTGTGTTTACAGTCGATGTCTCATCTCATAGCATCAGAGCGATTTTATCCTACAAAACTGGAAAAAAGCAACGCCCCATATCATTTGCTTCCTAAACTTCGAACTGCGCTCAGATTAATTATAGTCAGCCAGAGAAGGTATCCCTAGCTATAATATAAGCTTTTACCAAATTTGAAAATTTTTGATGGTCACGGATCACAAGCTTTTGACAGCAATGTTTCATCCATCGAAACCAGATCCCGACTGCAAGGCACAGAAGCTTCAACGTTGGTCGCTATTATTGTCAAATTATCAGTAAGAAATTCTCTATCGCCCTACGGCGCTAAACGCTAACGCCGACAAATTGCGTCGTTTACCTGTCGACACAGAAGCAGCATTCCACGCATTGGAAACTCCTTGTTTACACATTGATTCTTCTGATTCGTAAGCCCGGGTTTCTTTTCCTACCGTCTCATCGTGGTTCGCACAAGCTAAGCGGCATGGCCAATAACAACTGCTAAAAAGTCACATTCACACAAGTTGGCAGCGGCCTCTGAAATGTGTTCCCTATCCCTTAGTATTAAGGTGTTTTGTGCACCACAACAGTTTACCTCTTCTTAATAACGTTCTTCTGCTTCACACACCTAGGAAACAGACAATTGTAAGTCCCCTACTCGTTGCAACAGAGGTCACTGGGGAACAGTTCGAACTAAGCAGCTGGCTCCCAACATTGTGCGTTACCTGGTTTAGATAAGCAAATAGAATTCGTGACAGCACAACGACGAACTTGAGTGGACAATCAAGCGACTCAGTGCTAAAATATTTTCCGGTGGGCACAATCTTATACAGTCTTTGCTGACCCCTTTTGTCAAACACGTTGGTTGATTATCAAATGGTTCAAATGGCTCTGAGCACTATGCGACTTTACTTCTGAGGTCATCATTCGCCTAGAACGTAGAACTAATTAAACCTAACTAACCTAAGGACATCACACACATTCACGACCGAGGCAGGATTCGAACCTGCGACCGTAAAGGTCGCCGTCGGCTCCAGACTTCAGCGTTGGTTGATTATCATCGTTGCCTACAGCAAAGACCCTTTTGGTTCCCCAAAGCATTCGACTAATGCCGCCATGCCGCCAGCTTCTAACAAGGCTCTCCCACCTTCATTTTCTCTTGAGGGCTTGTCATAAACAATTGTTTGGGACAATGGACCTCCTTTTTCTTCTAAGGAATTCGCACAATATTACAAACACAATGCCGGCCGTGGTGGCCGAGCGGTTCTAGGCACCACAGTCTGGAACCTCACGACTGCTACGGTCGCAGGTTCGAATCCTGCCTCGGGCGTGGATGTTTGTGACGTTCTTAGGTTAGTTAGGTTTAAGTAGTTCTAAGTTCTAGGTGACTGATGCCCTCAGATGTTAAGTCCCATAGTGCTCAAAGCCATTTGAGCCAAGACTTCTGGTCAGGTGAATACAAGGCTATAAATACAAAATCAAATAGGGGTAACGCAGGAGTAGGTTTAATAATGAATAAAAAAATAGGAGTGCGGGTAATCTACTACAAACAGCATAGTGAACGTATTATAGTGGCCAAGATAGACACGAAGCCCATGCCTACGACAGTAGTACAAGATTATATGCCAACTAGCTCTGCAGGTGATGAAGAAATTGAAGAAATGTATGATGAGATAAAAGAAATTATTCAGGTAGTGAAGGGAGACGAAAATTTAATAGTCATGGGTGACTGGAATTCGACAGTAGGAAAAGGGAGAGAAGGAAACATAGTGGGTAAATATGGATTGGGGATAAGAAATGAAAGAGGAAGCCGTCTGGTAGAATTTTGCACAGAGCATAACTTAAACATAGCTAACACTTGGTTCAGGAATTATGAAATAAGGTTGTATACATGGAAGAATCCTGGAGATACGAAAAGGTATCAGATAGATTATATAATGGTAAGACAGAGATTTAGGAACCAGGTTTTAAATTGTAGGACATATCCAGGGGCAGATGTAGACTCTGGCCACAATCTATAGGTTATGAACTGTAGATTAAAACTGAAGAAATTGCAAAAACGTGGGAATTTAAGTAGATGGGACCTGGATAATCTGACTAAACCAGAGGTTGTACAGAGTTTCAGGGAGAGCATAAGGGAACACTTTACAGGAAGAGGGGAAAGAAATACAGAAGAAGACGAATGGGTAGCTCTGAGGGATGAAGTAGTGAAGGCTGCAGACGATCAAGTAGGTAAATAGACGAGGGCTAGTAGAAATGCTTGGGTAACAGAAGAAATATTGAATTTAACTAATCTGAATTTGAATTAAAATGCTAAATAGTAACGCGAATTCTTTACAGACAAATGGAAAAGCTGGTAGAAGCCGACCTAGGGGAAGATCAGTTTGGATTCCGTAGAAATGTTGGAACACGTGAGGCAATATCGACCTTACGACGTATCTTAGAAGGAAGATTACGGAAAGGCAAACCTACGTTTTTAGCATTCGTAGTTTTAAAGAAAGCTTTTGATAATGATGACTGGAATACTCTCTTTCAAATTCTAAATGCGGCAGGGGTAAAATACAGGGAGCGAAAGGCTATTTACAATTTGTACAGAAACCAGATGGCAGTTACAAGAGTCGAGGGGCATGAAAGGGAAGCAGTGTTTGGGAAGGGAGTGAGACAAGGTTGTAGCCTCTCCCAGATGTTACTCAATCTGTATATTGGGCAAGCAGTAAAGGAAACTAATGAAAAATTCGGAGTAGGTATTAAAATCCAGGGAGAAGAAATAAAAACCTTCAGGTTCGCCGATGACATTGTAATTCTGTCAGAAACAGCAAAGGAATTGGAAGAGCAGTTGAACGGAATGGACAGTGTCTTGAAAGGAGGATATAAGATGAACATCAACAAAAGCAAAACGAGGATAATTGAACATAGTCGAATTAAGTTGGGTGATGCTGAGGGAATTAGATTAGGAAATGAGACACTTAAAGTGGTAAAGGACTTTTGCTATTTGGGGAGCAAAATAACTGATGGTGGTCGAAGTAGAGAAGATATAAAATGTAGACTGGCAATGGCAAGGAAAGCGTATCTGAAGAAGAGAAATTTGTTAACATCGAGTATAGATTTAAGTGTGAGGAAGTCGTTTCTTAAAGTATTCGTATGGAGTGTAGCCATGTATGGAAGTGAAACATGGACAATTAATAGCTTGGACAAGAAGAGAATAGAAGCTTTTGAAATGTGGTGCCACATCAGAATGTTGAAGATTAGGTGGGTAGTTCACATAAATAATAAGCAGGTTTTGAATTGAATTGGAGAGAAGAGAAATCTGTGGCGCATCATGACTAGAAGAAGGGATCCGTTGGTAGGGCATATTCTGAGGCATCAGGGGATCACCAATTTTGTATTGGAGGGCAGCGTGGAGGGTAAAAATCGTAGAGGGACACCAAGAGATGAATACACCAAGCAGATTCAGAAGGATGTAGGTTGCAGTAGGTACTGGGAGATGAAGGACCTTGCACAGGATAGATTAGCTCGGAGAGCTGCCTCAAACCAGTTTCAGGACTGAATACCACAACAACAACCACAAGTATCTATTACTTTTGCTGTTTAATGTTAGATGTAGAATAACTTAATACCTGAATTCTCTGTTCATAAACGGTATCAGTTCCTCTCTCCTGTACCCTCTAAAGAACCACAGAGTGTGTAAAGGCAGTCGTGACAGTAACCAATAAATTTGTCTTGCTCATGCTCCAGTATAAATGTCATTTTCTCATGTAGACGGTTGAGACAGTTTAGAATGTCTGTTATACCTGCAACATACCCATTCAGTATCCGCAGTCTGTCATCTACAGTTCTCCTATAAAATTTAATATTTTTATGCAGTGTTTTTGGCTGTTAAATAATTTTTGTTTCAGATTATATACGTATATTTCAGGTATGATACGAGATATACAAGGTCCCATATCCAGACCCTCTGGTTGCTTATATATGTTGCCACTGAAAGTGAAATACTAACTAAAGAATAACAGATGGACTTCCCGACTTCTACAATCTCTGTGTATGCAAGCTGGGTTTGTTTCATTGCGTTCTTTTGGATTACTGATACAGCGCTTCGTATAAATTCGTCGGAATAAATGTGGGCAATATCGTAGCCTTTGATTCTCCAGCTAGTATCATGCTGTTTAAAATAGAATATGTTGCTTTGCATGCATAATTTTTCACTAGTAATTTATTCAGTTTCTCTAATAGTTCGTGTGCTGGGCTGTATAAAGAGTCTACCACAGTCATATTGGATTACCGTCATCTTTAGCTCTGCTCCTAAACATTAAGAACTTAGGTTCATGTCAGGTGATTGGACGTCACTGGTGTCATACGTCTGTACGACAGATCTCCACACTCCTAAACACCCCTAGTCCACTGTTTTCGATGTGATAGTGAAGTGGAAACGTGAAGGGACATGTACGGCGCAAAAACATACAGGCTGACCTCGTCTGTTTCTGTCAATTGAAAATGTTTCCCTTAATTGTTCGTTAATTTTACTTTGAAATTATGCTGCTGGGTCTTTTTTCATGTACTGAATACTATTGTTGTTGTTGTTGTGGTCTTCAGTCCTGTGACTGGTTTGATGCAGCTCTCCATACTACTCTATCCTGTGCAAGCTTCTTCGTCTCCCAGTACCTACTGCAACCTACATCCTTCTGAATCTGCTTAGTGTATTCATCTCTTGGTCTCCCTCTACGATTTTTACCCTCCATGCAGCCCTCCAATGCTAAATTTGTGATCCCTTGATGCCTCAAAACATGTCCTACCAAACGATCCCTTCTTCTAGTCATGCTGTGCCACAAACTTCTCTTCTCCCCAATCCTATTCAATACCTCCTCATTAGTTACTTGATCTACCCACGTTATCTTCAGCATTCTTCTGTAGCACCACATTTCGAAAGCTTCTATGCTCTTCTTGTCCAAACTAGTTATCGTCCATGTTTCACTTCCATACATGGCAACACTCCATACAAATACTTTCTGAAACGACTACCTGACACTTAAATCTGTATTCGATGTTAACAAATTTCTCTTCTTCAGAAACGATTTCCTTGCCATAGCCAGTCTACATTTTATATCCTCTCTACTTCGACCATCATCAGTTATTTTACTCCCTAAATAGCAAAACTCCTTTACTACTTTAAGTGTCTCATTTCCTAATCTAATTCCCTCAGCATCACCCAATTTAATTTGACTACATTCCATTATCCACGTTTTGCTTTTGTTGATGTTCATCTTATATCCTCCTTTCAAGACACTGTCCATTCCGTTCAACTGCTCTTCCAAGTCCTTTGCTGTGTCTGACAGAATTACAATGTCATCGGCGAACCTCAAAGTTTTTACTTCTTCTCCATGAATTTTAATACCTACTCCGAATTTTCCTTTTGTTTCCTTTACTGCTTGCTCACTATACAGATTGAATAACATCGGGGAGAGGCTACAACCCTGTCTCACTCCTTTCCCAACCACTGCTTCCCTTTCATGCCCCTCGACTCTTATAACTGCCATCTGATTTCTGTCCAAATTGTAAATAGCGTTTCGCTCCCTGTATTTTATACCTGCCACCTTCAGAATTTCAAAGAGAGTATTCCAGTTAACATTGTCAAAAGCTTTCTCTAAGTCTACAAATGCTAGAAACGTAGGTTTGCCTTTTCTTAATCTTTCTTCTAAGATAAGTCGTAAGGTTAGCATTGCCTCACGTGTTCCAACATTTCTACGGAATCCAAACTGATCTTCCCCGAGGTCCGCTTCTACCAGTTTTTCCAGTCGTCTGTAAAGAATTCGCGTTAGTATTTTGCAGCTGTGACTTATTAAACTGATAGTTCGGTAATTTTCACATCTGTCAACACCTGCTTTCTTTGGGATTGGAATTATTATATTCTCATTGAAGTCTGAGGGTATTTCGCCTGTCTCATACATCTTGCTCACCAGATGGTAGAGTTTCGTCAGGACTGGCTCTCCCAAGGCTGTCAGTAGTTCTAATGGAATGTTGTCAACTCCCGGGGCCTTGTTTCGACTCAGGTCTTTCAGTGCTCTGTGAAACTCTTCACGCAGTATCTTATCTCCCATTTCATTTTCATCTACATCCTCTTCCATATCCATAATATTGTCCTCAAGTACATCGCCCTTGTATAAACCCTCTATATACTCCTTCCACCCTTCTGCCTTCCCTTCTTTGCTTAGAACTGGGTTGCCATCTGAGCTCTTGAAATTCATACAAGTGGTTCTCTTCTCTCCAAAGGTCTCTTTAATATTCCTGTAGGTAGTATCTATCTTACCCCTAGTGAGACAAGCCTCTACATCCTTACATTTGTCCTCTAGCCATCCCAGCTTAGCCATTTTGCACTTCCTGTCGATCTCAATTTTCAGACGTTTGTATTCCTTTTTGCCTGCTTCATTTACTGCATTTTTATATTTTCTCCTTTCATCAATTAATTTCAATATTTCTTCTGTTACCCAAGGATTTCTATTAGTCCTCGCCTTTTTAGCTACTTGATCGTCTGCTGCCTTCACTAATTTATCTCTCAGGGCTACCCATTCTTCTACTGTATTTCTTTCCCTCATTTGCAGGTTCTTCAGTTTCAATCTGCAGTTCATAACCAATAAATTGTGGTCAGAATCCACATCTGCCCCTGGCAATGTCTTACAATTTAAAACCTGGTTCCTAAATCTCTGTTTTACCATTATCTAATCTATCTGGTACCTTTTAGTATCTCCAGGATTCTTCCAGCTATACAACCTTCTTTTATGATTCTTGAACCAAGTGTTAGCTATGATAAAGTTATGCTCTGGGCAAAATTCTACAAGGTGGCTTCGTCTTTCATTTCTTCCCCCCAATCCATATTCACCTACTATGTTTCCTTCTCTCCCTCTTCCTACTGACGAATTCCAGTCACCCATGACTATTAAATTTTCGTCTCCCTTCACCACCTGAATAATTTCTTTTATCTCGTCATTCATTTCATCTATTTCTTCATCATCTGCAGAGCTAGTTGGCATATAAACTTGTACTACTGTAGTAGGCATGGGCTTTGTGTCTATCTTGGCCACAATAATGCGTGCAGTATGCTGTTTGTAGTAGCTAACCCGCACTCCTATTTTTTTATTCATTATTAAACCTACTCCTGCATTACCCCTATTTGATTTTGTATTTATAACCCTGTAATCACCTGACCAAAAGTCTTGTTCCTCCTGCCACCGACCTTCACTAACTCCCACTATATCTAACTTTAACCTATCCATTTCCCTTTTTAAATTTTGTAACCTACCTGCCCGATTAAGGGATCTGACATTCCACGCTCCGATCCGTAGAACGCCAGTTTTCTTTCTCCTGATAGCGACGTCCTCTTGAGCAGTCCCCGCCCGGAGATCCGAATGGGGGACTATTTTACCTCCGGAATATTTTACCCAAGAGGACGCCATCATCATTTAATCATACAGTAAAGCTGCATGTCCTCGGGAAAAATTACGGCTGTAGTTTCCCCTTGCTTTCAGCCGTTCGCAGTACCAGCACAGCAAGGTCGTTTTGGTTAATGTTACAAGGCCAGATCAGTCAATCATCCAGACTGTTGCCCCTGCAACTACTGAAAAGGCTCCTGCCCCTCTTCAGGAACCACATGTTTGTCTGGCCTCTCAACAGATACCCCTCCGTTGTGGTTGCACCTACGGTACGGCCATCAGTATCGCTGAGGCACGCAAGCCTCCCCACCAACGGCAAGGTCCATGGTTCATGGGGGGGTGAATACTGTTAGCATAAGAGAATACCTGCGTTTTGTCTGCAAACTCCTTTTCTTGCATCTCAACTAGTATATTGCTTAGTCTGATCATGCAATTATAGAATGATTGTTCTTCAGTTGATTATTAATATATTTTAAGATTTTTGTTACACGAATTGTGTATTTAGATTTACACTTGCCCTTCCTCAATCTTTGCCAAGAAGCCAGATTACTTTTTGACCGTCGCTGTTTCTTCATTTACTTCAACGTACACGGGTCTCTAAGAGTGATTGAAAAGAACTTAATGAGAAATATGAATCTTGCACACACAGAGAGTGTTGAATTCATGTAACTCCTCCAGAAAACCATATCTTACAATGTTTTACATTTAATGGCAACATCTGTGTGCAACCAGAAGTCGTAGCATTGGGATCATGAATACCTGGGACCATAGCTGATATACAGTCAAATCATTTAGATTAGAAATTATTTAACAGCCAAGGACCCCACCTCACAAAAATCAAATTTTGTAGGAGGTACGTAGATGATACACTATTGCTAGTGCAATGTCAAAGATAGAACAAACTTTTTGAACGTCTTCAGTAGTCTACAGAATTACATTTATAGCAAAATACTGAAAGTCTGTTTACGAATTGTATAGAATCCGATGGAAGTTATAGGAGTCAAAGGGAAAGAAAGGAAAGCAGTGGTAGAGAGGGGAGTGAGACAGGGTTGTAACTTGTTCCAAATGTTGGTCAGTTTTGGTCCTGAGCAAGCAGAAAGAAAACCAGAGAAGTATTGGGAGTAGGAATAAAATTTCCTGGAGAAGAAATAAAAACTTGGAGGTCTGCAGTAACACCGTAGTTCTCCTAGAGACAGGAAAGGAGTTGTAAGAGCAGTTCTACAGAATAGTCAGCGACATGAGAAGACGATGTAGGATGAACATAAGCAAAATCAAAACATGAGTAATCGATTGCAATCAAATTAAATCACATGATTCTAAGGGAATTAGTGTAAAAAACGAGACACTAAAAGTAGTAGATAAGTTTTGGTGTTCGTGCTACAAAACAGCTGATGATGATCGAAGTAGAGAGGATATAAGAAGCAGATTGGAAATGGCAAGAAAAGCATTTGTGAAGACAAGAATTTTTTTAACATCGAATACAAAGGGTAAGGAAATCTTTGCTGAAGGTACTCGTCTTCAATGTTGCACTGAATGGAAGTGAAACCTGGATGATTAGTAGTTCAGGCAAGAAGAGATAGCGTTTTCATTGTTGTGCTACTGAATAACGATGACGATCAGGGGCTGGTGGCTCTAATACGTAATGAGGAGGCACTGAATAGATTTGGGGAGACCAGAAATTTGTGGCACATCTCGGTTAAAGTAAGTGATCAGTTGACGGCACACGTTCAGAGACCTTAAGGGATCACCTATATAGCACTGGAGGATGTGTTGGGAACTAAACACAGTACAGAGATGAATAAATTAAGCAGATTAAACGAGGATGTAGGATGCAGTAGGTATTCGGAGATGAAGAGGCTTGCCCAGAATAGAACAGCATGTAGAACTGTATGAAGCAACAACAGCAGCAGCAACAACAACAACGTCAACAACAGGTCACATCTACATGGTGCAACTGAAATACTAGATTACCATGGAGAAATGCATCAAACCAGTCTCAGGACTGAAGACCACAACAACAACAAAGAGAACAAGCAATAGGATATAAACATATTGAAACAGATTGTCGTTTCCAATGATTATGCTACTTCTATGATTGAAACAGTAGTAGACAAAATGAAGAGAGCTATGGAAATAAATCACTACACAGAACAAACAGACAAAATATTACATATAGCACCCTATATATTGGTAATGTATCACAGAAACGGCAAATATTTTCCAAAACCAGAAAGCAAAAGTTGAGTTCTTTACATCCATTTGCAACGTTAAACATCACATAGTACTGAATATTCAGTCATACTTAGCAGCTTTTTTGTAGACGATCAGCTCAAAGGTGTTCCGATTAACGCCACAGCTGAACATAGTGAAACTATCTAGCAAGCGTCAGAAGTTGGATAGGGATGGTATAACTCTTTTCCATCCCTGTGAAAGGACTGATCCGTTTCAAGACTTACGTAAGTTGGAGCGAGAAGCCGTAGAGCCCCGAGGAATTGATTTATTTGCATTCCTGTTACAATCAAACGGCCTTAGTTAGGCCTTACGACTATTTTCGCACGAGCTACATGGTTTAACACGTGAGCAGTGTGTAAGGACATCGGTTTATTTTAGTTTGTGTTAATGACGTAACTTTGGCAATAGTTCGTGTAATTAACATTACTTAACGACGTAGGAATCAGCGTTCTCGTTCAATGCTGGTTTATTGTTACCGTGCAAAGATTCAGTTCTGACGATGTCATACTTACATAGCGAGATTTTAAAGTCTGACGTGTTGAAGCAATATCTATTGCAGTACCTCTTGATAACTGCTTTATTACCAAAACTGCAGTTGTAAAATAAACATCCTCTACGGTCAACGGCGAATGTATTGTCCTTCAAAAACTTTTCCGTGGCTGTAAATCTCAATCATGAGAAGTTATTCAGTGGGCTTGTTGTCGGGTTGCAGGCATCTCGACAGTTCGGGAATAACGCGATGCATTTGGAAGAATTCTTTGCGGTTTTCAGAAGAAAACATCAGGCGTATAGGGCGCTAACGGGTGGTGGGAAGCACCTCAACGGGAGACAGTGGAGAACAACTCGGCAGTTTCCAAGTTGTACTCCAGCCGCCGACCTGGAACTTTTCTGCTCGCAAGACGCGAAATTTTAGACCCTGCATGAAGTCTGGCAAGTGTAGTTACCCAGTGTTGTTCGTTCATTCCTTGGAATTGCTAACTGAAACCAGCAGATGTAAAGATGCTACGACGTAAATACAGTGACCTGAATGCATGTCTACACTACACACAAATATTCTTCTGTAGCAACACATTTAAAAATCGCCTGTTCTCTTCATTTCTGAACTGTTTATCGTACACGTTTCGCTTCTGCACATCACTTCATTGCGGCCAGATACCTACAGAAAAACATTCCTAACACTTAATAATCGATGCTAACAGATTCATCTTTTTAATAAACAACTTTCTTGTTACTGACATTCTACATTTTATATCCTCCCTACTTAGGCCCTCGTCACCTATTTTGCTACCCAAATAAGAAAACTCGTCTACCACTTCTGGTGCCACATTTCTAATCAATATCCTGCCGTATCGCCCGATGCTAATGTTCGTCTCGTAACATCTTTACAACACACTATCCATTTCGTTCAACTGCACTTCCACGTAGGGGACTGATGACCACAGAAGTTAAGTCCCATAGTGCTCAGAGTCATTTGAACTTCCACGTCCTTTACCGTCTGTAACAGAATTACGTTGTCAACGGTGAACTTCAGTGTTTTAAATTCTTCACTCTGAACTATAACTCCGTTTCCACGTTTTCCCGGGCTTCCATCACTGTTTGTTCAATGTACAGGAGGAATAAAATTAAGTAGTTAAATGTAGAGGCTCCAGCTAAAATTTCCTAATAACGCATGGTTATAAATCCTAATAAAGACAATGAAATGTCGAAATTTGGCAATGACGAGTAGCCAAAATCAGTAATTACAAACAGACAGGCCACGATCGTCACCTTACTGATGTCACACTCTGTTCGTATATGAAAACCAAGACTTCCGAGAATAAAGAGGAAAACGTAGATGCTAATCGTCTACTGAGCTGCTGTTTTGTGTTACTCTGCTATTTTATTATGAGTGTCAAGTGTTATAGACCGGTAAACAGCAGACAAATAAAGTAATTATCACGAAAGGCTACTCAAAAATGGTTCAAATGGCTCTGAGCACTATGGGACTCAACTGCTGTGGTCATAAGTCCCCTAGAACTTAGAAGTACTTAAACCTAACATAAGGACATCACACACAGCCATGCCCGAGGCAGGATTCGAACCTGCGACCGTAGCGGTCATGCGGATCCAGACTGTAGCGCCTTTAACCGCTCGGCCACTCCGGCCGGCTCACGAAAGGCTACTATCAGCAGTTTTCTGTCTTTGTGAACCATGTAAGTTATCGAGTTACGGTATTTAAATGTGCACTAAATTGAAAAATTACTCACTCATAAGATCAAAAGGCATTTTCGTTTATTCTGCAACAAATTGATGAAATCAAAGACACTACCGTTTTCACACACTGAATATAATTGATTACTACAAACAAAATGATAGATGAAATTTATAATCCACCATTTTAGTTACGGTAATTTATTTTTGCGACGAGTGTTCACAAATTGGAGTGCATAATGGGACAGCATCCATAAAAAGATTGCAGAAATGTATGTTTACATACCATGAGGGTTAATTAGCCATCACTGCATGAAAGGTTCAGTAATACGACTCACCCGCCAACCAGTGTATATTCGTTTCATATATTGAAAGGCCTTTTGTAAATGGCACGCCAATAAACTTGTTTGCCACCAATAAAGTGAAACGGAATTGCGAAACAGTTTTTCGTATCACTGTGACTCCATAGACAGTACCCAGTCGACAAGCGCTTTACTACAGAAAGCGGTAGATTGACTGATGACAAAGAGATGTAGGAGAGAGTTTGGCGTGACATGGATTTTATTACTGTTCTCCCCATTTATCTTGTTTTCATTCAAATACCTTAGACAGCACGGTATTTTGGATGTAAGACTAGCACTTCTGGGAAACCAATAACAGGGTACGAAAGTTCAATTTTGAAAACGCTCAAATTTAAAGCAAGTTTTGTTGAATGGTATTTATGTCGATCGAAATGGATTAAAAATGCACAATCTCTTGAATCTATGCCCACTTAAAATACAGTTTTTAGATACTGTATAGGTATTGTTAAAATGTGTGAATCATGTGAACGCCGGCCGGGGTGGCCGGGCGGTTCTAGGCACTACTGTCTGGAACCACGCGATCGTTACGGTCTCAGGTTGGAATCCTGCCTCGGGTATGGATGTGTGTGATGTCCTTAGGTTAGTTAGCTTGAAGTAGTTCTAAGTTCTAGGGGACTGATTCCCTCAGAAGGGAAGTCCCATAGTGCTCAGAGCCATTTTTGAATCCTGTGAACTGCCTAAGATGTGTAGGTATGGAAATTAAAGAAATCCTGAAGCGAATTGTGTGATTGGCAGATATAATACTGTAAGTAGGCTGTTTATGTTTTCTCTATGTAAGTAGGCTGTTTATGTTTTCTCTATGTAAGTAGGCTGTTTATGTTTTCTCTATGTAAGTAGGCTGTTTATGTTTTCTTATTGGCAACGTTACGTAGCGCTCAATATGAAAATCACTGGCTGTGCTGTGTGCAGTCTGTGGCTGCTTTGCATTGTTGTAATACTCGCCATTGTAGTGTTAGGCAGCTGGCTGTGAACAGCGCGTAGCGTTGCGCAGTTGGAGGTGAGCCGCCAGCAGTGGTGGATGTGGGGAGAGAGATGGCGGAGGTTTGCAGTTTGTCATGAACTGATATATATATATTATGATTTGTGATGATATTAAGGTAAATACATTGTTTGCTCTCTATTAATATCTTTCATTTGCTAACTACCCCTATCAGTAGTTAGTGCCTTCAGTAGTTTGAATCTTTTATTTAGCTGGCAGTAGTGGCGCTCGCTGTATTGCAGTAGCTTGAGCAGCGAAGATTTTTGTGAGGTAAGTGATTTGTGAAAGGTATAGTTTAATGTTTGTCAGGGCCATTCTTTAGTAGGGAGTTTTGAAAGTCAGATTGCGTTGCGCTAAAAATATTGTGTGTCAGGTTAAGCACAGTCATGTAAAATTGTTCAAAGGGGACGTTTCATATGTCGACCCTTAGCCTAGGATACCTCACTGGAATCTTCTGATTTTTTCTTGTAGTTTGTGTATTTAGTGTAGATTTTGTTTATTGCTAGCCCGTAATTGTAGAGAGAATTTCCTTTGTAGTTGCAGTCTTTCATTGTTGTATAGTAAAACAGTTGTGGCATGCATGTAGATTTGCAGCAAGTATTTCGCAGCTGCGCTTGCAATTAACTAGATATTATTTTCAGTGTTATGTTAATGTGTTCTCTTATTTTTGCTCTTCAAATTGTGTTTTTCTGTGTTGTCGTGTGAAATACTGTGACAATAATGGCGTGTGAAAAACGTAATACTAGGCTCCAAAGTAAACTGAGAAATGACAGTGAAAATGAAAGCAGTGTGTTAGCGCCACCGAGTAATGAATTAACTGATGTTCAAAGTAGTAATTTGGTAATTGTGCATAGGGAAATGGAGCGGGCGGCAAACAATGGCGTGGACAGTGAAACAATTAGTGAAGAGGGAAGCATTATCGATCGATCGGTCGGCAATAGCTCGCCTCAGGAAGCCGAAATGACACGACACGATCTCACAAATACTGTAGATTTAGGTTTTGGATCCTCACCGTTTTCTCAAATGAGTCAAGACACATTTTCCGCTTGTCAAAATGTGAATGTTGCCGGTGCAACTTCACTCCCGAAAAGCACTGAGGAACATGTTTCAGACACCAGTGCATTGTTATTACAATGAATGCAACAAATGGGACAAAAGCTTGAAAAGTTAGACACAATGGAACAACACCAGAGACAAACACAGCAACAGTTAGACACAGTGGAACAAAATCTCAAAAAGTTAGACACAGTGGAACAAAATCTCAAAAAGTTAGACACAGTGGTACAAAATCTCAAAAAGTTAGACACAGTGGAACAAAATCTTAAAAAGTGAGACTCATTGGAACAAACTCTTGAACAAACACGTGAAAACTTAACTACTGAGTTACATAACATTGAATCGAAATGTCAAAAAGTCTGTAATGACGTAAAAACACAAATTTGTGAGCATTTTCAACCTATTTTTTCGCGGCATGAAAATGCATTACGGAATCACGAAGCAGCCATAAAAGAACTGCAAACTATTGTTCATGAAAATCATGAGACCTTGCAAGCTAAATTTGACTCAGTTGCATCTACCGATTCGGTTACGCAACTTGCAAAAACTCAGGAAAACTTAAAGGACACAGTAGATACTCTGAAACTTGGTTCAGAAAAACACACTGAGGAAATAAGTACACTATCGGATAAAGTAGCCGAACTTTCAGATCAGTTCATTAACTTATCTACAAAGGTAGATGATGATCTGAATGACGCAAAACCGGTAGTCTTTAATGACACAGAACAGAACGCACAAATTAGGAAACTGAAACAAAATCTGAATCAAATTGATACGCAACACCAAAGAGAAATCCGGGAAGTACAATATCAGCTGACACAGGTAATACAAGAATTACGTATTTCAGAAGACACTCGCGCTCCAACACGGGAAGAGGGACTTAGAAACACGGAAAAGCCGCAAAATAATAACACAGGGCGTTTCGGAAGTTATGAAAGAAATTGGCAATGTGCACCGAATTTTGAGATGGAACGGCCGACACGACCTAACAATGACCGATATGCGACTCGCCGACATGATGATTTTGACTATAAGCTGTTCATTACTACACGTAAATTCAAAACATTTAGGAATTCTGGCAACGACATTCATCCACAAGCATGGCTCCATCAATTCTCTCATTGTTTTCCTCCCAACTGGTCGTTAGAACACAGATTAGAATTTATGTGTGGCTACTTGGAGAATGAACCAGCTTTAAGAATGCGATCGGTAATTCACGATTGCCACAGTGAAGGAGAGTTTTACCATGCCTTCCTCTCAGCATATTGGTCTCAAGCTACACAAGACCGTGTAAAACATAACATCATAATGATGAAACACTTCGAACAATCTGAATTTTCCTGTCTTGTGAAATATTTTGAAGACATGTTGCACAAGAATCAATACCTGTCAAACCCATACAGCCCCTCAGAACTCATCCGCATTTGCTTAATCAAACTGCCTGAACATTTACGACATATTATTTTAGCAGGACGTTGCAAAGACGACATTGAAGCTTTTCAGGGACTGTTACAAGAATTAGAAATTGACACTGACAATTGCGGAACGCGAAACCAGGAACACAACAATTACAGGTCACATCCGTCGCAAATCCGCGATGAAAGAAGTAATAACTGGACACGACAAGGCTATTCTCACAACACAAATCGTGACCAAAATAGACACCACCCGTATGACAACCGTTGGCAGAGTAGTAATAACTACAGGGAAAGATCACCTCTCCGTGGTAATGACTATCACAGAGACAATCAGAGAAACAGACAATATGGGAACCAAAATAAATATTATCAGGGGAGACAGAATAACTTTAGACGCAACGGTCCAGCGCGCAGTTTCGATTCAGGGAGAAATTCTCCACCACGTGACCGACAAGAAAGAAACTATGGCATCTACCGACATGACGACAGACGATATGATCGTAACGATAGACCTGAACTGCATCAGAACTGGCGGGATTCAAACAGAGCAGGGCCTTCTCGTCAGAGTGAATTTGTAGAAGTTAGGTCTCCTAATCCCAATAACGGCGCGCGCCAACAAAGAGACAGACAATGACTCGCACAGCAGGCATACACGTGCGCCGGCTGGCTCCGAGAAAAATAACATTATATCTGGTACTGCTAATGAGATTTTAATGCAACATTTTGGTTTACTTGAAAATATATTCTGGATTTAAAGTACTTTCTGTGAGATACCAGACGACAGAGTGATTAGTTTATGTGACAGATACACGATTTTATCACGACGCTACTAATGAGTGACAATTCACAATGTTGCTTTTGCAGTGTATCTGTTTTATATCTGCACAGTTTTCTGAATTCTTCTAGGAAGAAAAACATGTTTTAGTAGTAACTTTTGTGGTATAGCTACAATGAGACTGCCTTTTCCGTAGCACAACAATACGTTACAGTACAGTACTTTCTTCATCACGGCAATAAGCGTAATAACTAAGACATTTATACGCAAAGCATTTCACTTTTGTGTATTATGAGGTAAGTATATTGACTTCTGCAGAACTTAGCTTTCGGAGGACGATAACTACGACACTTCCACACAGATTATGTTGCAACAAGACGCACATTTAGCGCTACAGTACACGTATTTGAGTGATTAATTTTGTACTTAAAACATTTATTTTAAAAGATTTTTTGAATTACAAAGAAAGTTTTCCGTGATACATTTCATTCCATTGCTGTAATCTGTAACACCTGAGGGTATAATTACATTAATCCTCAGGGGGGTACACGCTTACTTTGTGTACCATGTGTGTGGCAACCACAAGGAACCCTAGCTAATATGGTATTTGCTTATACAACTTTACACATCGGTACCATATTTCTCCAACACATAATTACACAGCTATCTGATCATTTAACTGAGACAGACAAACGTTTTTACTATATCAGTGACAGATGTTTACGTAATTACACAGCTGGATAACTTCACACTTATGAAACTGTATTTTGTCTGTACTTTGTGAAACTGTTCATATTTTTTTGGAACCATTGTGATACTATGAGAGCTTTGAATGATGTATTTGGTATGGATTCATGATTTTTAAAGTACATTTGAGGTAGATGACATTATTTAAATGAGCAGAGAATTCTTTCTAGGCTTAGAAATTATTGGAGGAAGTTACGACGATTTTGAGATTTGACTGAAGTTTTATGATATTATTACGACGATGATGTGTATTATGTTGTTGAGGAATGTTTATTATGCTACGTATTTCTCACGATGAAATATTGAAGAAGTGTCGACGAATATGTATATGTATAATGAGGTAAGGAGTAATGAATAGTGGGTAGGGACTCTTGACTTGTGAAAAAGGATGTTGGAAACCAAGAAACGTACTTTAAGAGTTATGAAATGTGTGTGTATATTCGTGAATGTATCACAATGCTGACGAATATTTTTTTTGGACACTTATATTTATTGGATTTTGTTTCTACAGATTTGCAACGCTAATTCTTGACCTGTGAAATATTTTTATGTGAGACTGTTACCGTAGCGGAAGCTGGTGTCGTAAATATTTCCGTAAGAAAGTTAAGTGACCACCTGCACATAATGCGTCGCGGGCACCCACCTGGGCGACAGCCGCCCGAAAAAAAAAAAGCCATTAGCCTTTCCGGAAGCACAGGTGGAAAAAAAAAGGGAAGGCCATTATCCTCGGTATTGACATTTCCTTGTTGAAAGTATAATGTGGAGCTCGTAATTTATGATATTTACTGAAATGCCTAATGAAATGACGAGAAATATTCGTACATCTGCACACCTGATTACGACAAGCGTCTTTCTACGAGAGTTGAGAGAATTTCTACTAACTTATGAAATGTCACATGACTATTGAATGATATTTTTATGCTTTGGTTTGCGTAATTGCTTATTTGCTTTTATAAAATGAAATGCATTTGCTAATGTGAACACTTTCTGTCAACAGATCTATTAAATAATTATTTTATGATCCACATTCTTTAAAAAAAGGAGCACTTGGAAAGGAAAGAACAATAAGAAGGAACTAGTAACTGCATTCATAAATTTCTTTTCAAGTAATTGGTAACTTTTTGGTAGAATAACTTCTTGTGGTGCACCACTTTAATTACATAGATATTAAGATGTGAATACACATTTCCCTTATCTGCATTGTTGTTTTTACTGTAATATTTTTTCTGCTTGCGCTATGTCATGTTTAGGTATAAGTTGCTGCTGTTTGCCAGGCACAGTGTTATTGAATTTGACTTTTGCTAATTTATACTGTAGCTTGCTTTGCAATTTTCCATTTTTTTCATTGCTGTTTATATTAATTGTTT
Organism: Schistocerca americana; assembly: GCF_021461395.2. Classification (NCBI taxonomy): domain Eukaryota; kingdom Metazoa; phylum Arthropoda; class Insecta; order Orthoptera; family Acrididae; genus Schistocerca; species Schistocerca americana. The sequence continues at coordinate 203,219,377 of NC_060125.1, read as the reverse complement.
TGTGCTGCTGCATTGCCTCGTTCCTTAGTTTAGCATCTGAGCTCAGTAGATTTAAGTTAGCTTAAGAGGGGGTAGACTATATAAGAAACTAACTATTATAAATTTATAAGAAATAGGATACTGTACAGTGGAGAAAAACTGTTATTGACAGAGGATGTGAACAAAATACAGAAGGCAGACTTAGATAGGACTTTTAGGGAATAATGATGAACAAAGGGAGATCTCCATGCAAAATACTGCAGTAGAACAAACCCTGTCCTTTCCCTTTTGTGTTATCCCACTATATGTTTGTGTACCCTTGTGTATTTGTTTTTTTTCTGTCTCTGTGTAGTTTCATAGAATTTTTTCTTTTAATATTAAGCTACGTTCACTATGATGAGGAATACTGTTATCCTCAAATACAATTGGCATTAATAATGTGTTATTTACTTTAGACATTGTTTATTGTTTTGTTTTAATGCTCATGTGTAAAGTTGATGTTTCAATAATTATTCTGATCTATGTATGTACTTATGTCATAATTCCTGTAACATTGATGTATATGTTTATTTCTATTCTTTTGTAAAGCCTGTTTTACTACAAATGTTATCTGTATTGTTATGTTTTTAATAATGTATTTTGTACCTTTGTTATTGTATTCTTATGTTATAAAATTGTAATTGTCACCAGTTCATGATATTATTAACATGTAAGTTACATTTCACTGCACACGTTTCTGTTGGTCATAGTACATGGACAATATGTGAGAAGTAGGGACTGTTAGTGTTTGCACGTTTGTTAATAATTCTGCAAGGGACTGGATAACAGCATTGCTGGTTCTAAGGACAATTCCAAAAACTTTGTGAGTGCACAAGTGATGGTTTATGGACTTGCTATATTATCCGCAAGACTCTTCAATGGTGATTGTGCACCTGCACAGTCACAACAGATGGCTGCTGGCTATCTCTACAAGGACTACAGTGGGTCTACATCTTTGATGATCCATCAATACCATTATCTCTACAAGGACTACAGTGGGTCTACATCTTTGATGATCCATCAATACCATTATCTCTACAAGGACTACAGTGGGTCTACATCTTTAATGATCCATCAATACCATTATCTCTACAAGGACTACAGTGGGTCTGCACCTCTGGTGGCCCACCAATACCATACTCTCTACCAGGACTACAGTGGGTCTGCTCTGTGATGACCTACCTACCAATATTCTTCCAAACTACGATTGACTCTGCTGTGGGTTTGCTCTGTTGTGGCCCGTTATCTGTCAGCATGTCAAGAGTCAGCACTGTCTATCCGTTGGAAGGACAACACTACTTCTTCAAGACTGCATGGAAATCCACTACTTCTGTGTGCAATTTCTTTTACTAATGAGACTTTGTGAAAAAAAACCTGTAATTACTGTTATGATGTACGATTAGGACTGTCTTTATGGACTGTGAGACAATTTTAGCTTTTGACCAACATAATATCAATAAGTGTGTGCATTTGATTTCTTTGTTATTGTAATTATGAATAATTTTTTCAAATCTGTATTGGCCACTGCCCCATCCAATTTGTAAAAATTTTTGTGGGGAGCATGGGGGCTATGTAAGTAGGCTGTTTATGTTTTCTCTATGTAAGTAGGCTGTTTATGTTTTCTCTATGTAAGTAGGCTGTTTATGTTTTCTCTATGTAAGTAGGCTGTTTATGTTTTCTTATTGGCAACGTTACGTAGCGCTCAATATGAAAATCACTGGCTGTGCTGTGTGCAGTCTGTGGCTGCTTTGCATTGTTGTAATACTCGCCATTGTAGTGTTAGGCAGCTGGCTGTGAACAGCGCGTAGCGTTGCGCAGTTGGAGGTGAGCCGCCAGCAGTGGTGGATGTGGGGAGAGAGATGGCGGAGGTTTGCAGTTTGTCATGAACTGATATATATATATTATGATTTGTGATGATATTAAGGTAAATACATTGTTTGCTCTCTATTAATATCTTTCATTTGCTAACTACCCCTATCAGTAGTTAGTGCCTTCAGTAGTTTGAATCTTTTATTTAGCTGGCAGTAGTGGCGCTCGCTGTATTGCAGTAGCTTGAGCAGCGAAGATTTTTGTGAGGTAAGTGATTTGTGAAAGGTATAGTTTAATGTTTGTCAGGGCCATTCTTTAGTAGGGAGTTTTGAAAGTCAGATTGCGTTGCGCTAAAAATATTGTGTGTCAGGTTAAGCACAGTCATGTAAAATTGTTCAAAGGGGACGTTTCAGTACCTCCTTTCGGATTATATTTCGTCCCCAAACCGGTAAGAAGATTTTCTTCTATAGTTGTAATAATTCAAACTTACTTTTTAAATAACATGATATACGCTATCGACTGTACTAACTATTACAATATCGACGGTTGCTATATCCGTCTTTCATCATTCTTTGATGGTTAATGCTTCAATCAATATATACAAGTTACACGTATCATTGACAGAAATATGTATCTGTTTCATAGAACACCCCTGAAAAATTTGGGGCAGGAATTAATTGAAAATGACTCACCTGTTGAAAACACACTGCTAGTCAACACACATAAAGCGAATGAAAAGGATGTGATCCTGTGTGTCTCATTTTTGCATTTGTCATATATACCACCTTTGCAAAGGAGACTAAGTGGGTTATGTAATTCATAAATTCAGTTTTACCCTCTTCCTCTCACCTCTCCATAATTTTGTCTTCTAACCTGTTTTCTTTGTTTAGTCTTTCTGTGGTCTGTGAGTGGTGTTCAGGGAAAGAGAGGAGTACTGGAAACCGCAAAGCTCTTTTCACTCCACGGGACTTCCGTGTGCTAATTAGCTATACCTCTGAAATTCAGATATGTTAGTCTGTTATGCAAATTAACAATATCTCAGACTCGAATCTAAGGTGGAGAGAGTGCGTAAATGGTTGTCTATTTCTATTTGAAACATAACGAAAATAATTGTGTAGTCCATTTCTTTGCTGTTTTATTTTCCTTTTCTTCATTCGCAGTAAGACTTCGCGTTTGAACTGTATACAGTTTAGGACGATTGTGGCGAGCTACCTCCACCCCAAAGTGCACAGGACATGCCAACCCTTGGACCGTGATAATCCCCGGCGAGCTTAGGAGGCCGCAGGTATGGGAGTCGACCGTTGGGCCACAAGCCAACTGTTCAATTAGCCAGGCTACGCCCTTGAGTCGACAGATTACAGTACATATGTCTCTCACTTGCTGGAGAGACGACGCCAGTCAGGACCCTAAGCCAAAAGTTTTACTGCCATGGACATCCGTAAAACGCTTCCATTTTGGAAGAAGGATTCTTTAACATGACCAACGGCTTTTTGAGCCATTCGTATGAAAAACTTCCTAGGGGAAATACAGATTTCCGAAACTTTCTTAAATATATGAGTACATACAGTCTCAGCCGCGAGTTTGGCACCTCACCCAACATTTTCGCCTCTTTCTGTGTTACCACGCCAGGAAACAGTGCACCAGAGGTATCAAAAATATGTCATTAGGACTGACTGGAATATCATAACTTATATACTATAGGTGTAAATTTTTTGATGTGAGGTCTCGCTGTACTTGATTGAATTAGCCAGATTGTCCTGCTTTAGGTAGAAGTGCAATGGCGTTGCTTGATTCTTTTTTTTTTTAACTGGAAGATTCTAAATGTAAATTTCTGGTGAAGCACGGAAAAAAACACGGAGAGTAGAAATCGTTTGCGCACTTTCGACACTTCTGATTCTGCTTTCAGTTGAGACACTTTGATACAGATTCCAGCAATGTAATTTAGATTATAGACATCTCTCAAGACATTCCAGCAAGAAACTTTACCGAGAAGACTACTGGTTCAGACCACATTCTAAGACAGTACTGCAGCTGCATCCAAACATACACACTCAGAGAGCTATCAGCAGCAGCAGAAGACAACAGAATTAGACTTCAGTCATGGTGAAATTTACGTACAGCATCAGCAGTGTAGGTTACTATGAGTTTAGTAACCTTCCACGATTTCACGATTAGGATTGACATGGCTAGTGAGGGTGGTTCATTTACACACACACTTCACTTTTATTTCGAGCATAATAAGCAATCACTGCTGTCATGTCGCGGATTTTGGTCCGTCAGTTTCAATACATTGGGAAGTTGAATTTACAGCCGCGGTGGCCGAACGGTTCTAGGCACTCCAGTCAGGAACCGCGCGACAGCTACGGTCACAGGTTCGAATCTTGCCTTGGGCATGGATGTGTGTGATACCGTTAGGTTGGTTAGGTTTAAGTAGTTCTACGTTATAGGGGACTGATGACCTCAGATGTTAAGTCCCATAGTGGTCAGAGTAATTTGAACCATTTGGAAGTAGAATTTGCCGTTACATACATCCCCACCCTTAACCGTGCTAGCAACAGTTCATTTTAAATTTGTTTCTTCATCTTACTATTAACGTTTGCCATATCAGGGGTATGCCTCTATAGAATTATCTTGGAGTGTCTTTAAATCAATTAACGTTAAAAAAACTCAGGATTTTATATTATCTTCAGTTTCCCAGCATTGTTAGTCGTCCCTTTACTATTGTCGTTGCGCATAGTTTGATTACCAGTATTTCAGTGGGAAGAGATGTAGTTAGGAAAAGAGCTAATACTATGAAACACATCGTAAGTCGTTCCTCTGCATAACTAATGAAAATGTTTAATTACCCCCACCACCTGATCCATTTTTGGGCCAAAAATGGACATTCATCCTTAATTGCTCACACGTTAATTAGCAACATTTCATTTGGCAGAGTTCTAGGTAGGCAAATAGCTAGCATCAATAAACACTTTTTGACAGAGTGGGGCTTCATGTAATTTGTCGACGCTGGTAATGATTTATGATACCTCTCTGATATATTGTGAACCACTTTGCTTGTAAGCATTCCACCAGCAACACAGGATTTAATCATAGTGAGTTAAAACTCCTTATTTACTGCAGAGTTTTTGAGGAACCTTAGAGCCACGATATTATTATTTTGAATTTAGTTGCAAAGTCAGTATAGAGAAGAGGTAGATACTGGGAAGAAGCAGATAACTTTTCCCACGGAACAGGAAGCTCATAATGCATCCGAAAATGAAACACTTGTAGAACTGTAGAATCAGCGACAACTGTGGGTTATGATAGCTCGGAACTGGCCATGCTTTATTCACGACACATTGACTTTATTGTAAAATGCAGAAACTACGAGGTGGTGGACACTGTGGGCTTGAAACGCCACTGCAGATGTATACTCGACTGAGCTCACAGGCATCAACACCAGGTAGATGAGACGAGCAGGAAGACATATATTTTATTAGATTAGGATTTACGAGGACCTCAATAAGATGACACAAAAGATTAGAAGAGATTAAGAATTAAGCGAAGGAACAGGCAAGGCAGAAAGTAAAAGGAGAGAGAAAAGGAGAGAAGAAAAAGAAATCAAGAAAGTGGCAGAAGAGACCACGGAAGAGACTATAGAGGCGAGAAAAAAGCAGGAAGGACGAGAAGAGAACTGGCAATAATTGGCAGGCAATAATTGAAGAAATATGGAAAGAAGAGAAAAAGAAAAAGTAGCTAGAAAAGAAGTGAAGGGAAATATATTTTGTCAACCCCAGAAAGGCGAAGAAGTAGCGAAGGAAGCAAAAGATGAAATTACATAATTTAGGAAAGAAGTGCAAGTGGCGAAAATAAACGCTACATAGACAAGAGATGGGCAATATGAATGTTCGGTTAGAACAACTTACAGTCATAGAATGAGACCTTTAGAAGGTTAGCGATAAGCAGGAAAGGCAGGAGGAACGGACAGGTATAACAAAAGATTCGGATAGATAACATTGAAGAATATATTGTCAGCAAACTAGATGAAATCTGTGGGACAGTCATAGATGCGTGATTAAGAAATGATGGAGGGGGAATTGTGCAAGATGTGTATGGGGTCAGACAACTCAACCTCAGTTTCAGCTGCAGTATCAGTACAAGTTCAGTCTCTTCTCCAGTTCAGGAAGCACAAGAGCAAAGGAAACAAAATGTTTACAGATTCGAAGAAAAAGATCTTTGGAATCTGCGCAAGCTTTGTTGCTGTGAATATATTACGTGAACTGTGTTCCTGGCCAAGTTTGAGTATATTATGAATGATTCTCCACTTAGTACCGCGAAGCTGACGCCTATAACTGTGCTGAAAAACTGACAGGCACAAGACTGCATATGGGAACTGGTTGATTACCCACCTAGAGCAACAGAATGGAATAAGAAGGTAACGAAACAAGTGTTAAATAACATCTAAATGGCTGTGAGAAGAAGAATGGAGTATACTGACAAGTAGGCAACAGTGGAACAGTCTCATGAAGAACAGAAGGTACTGTTGAGATCGCATAATTTCTCCAACAAACAAAGGGCAATACGCCAATGTTTTTCTCAGTTCACAAGTGACCTCTGAGGAAACGCAGAATTGCAGATGTGAGTGCTGTACACTTTTTTTTTTCATCAGTCTTCTGACTGGTTTGATGCGGCTCGCCACGAATTCCTCTTCTGTGCTAACCTCTTCATCTCAGAGTAGCACTTGCAACCTACGTCGCCAATTACTTACTGAATGTATTCCGATCTCTGTCTTCCTCTACAGTTCTTGCCCTCAACAGCTCCCTCTAGTACCATGGAAGACATTCTGTCATGTGTTAACAGATGTCCTATCATCCTATCCCTTCTCCTTATCAGTGTTTTCCATTTTCACTACCATACAATGCTGTAACTCAGACATACATTCTCAGAAAATTCTTCCTCAAATTAAGGCCTATATTTGATATTAGTAGTCTTCTCTTGGCCAGGAATGACGTTTTTGCCATTGCTAGTCTGCTTTTGACGTCCTTGCTTCATGTGTCATTGGTTATTTTACTGCCTAAGTAGGAGAATTCCTTAACTTCATCTACTTCGCGACCATCAATCCTGACGCTAAGTTTCTCGCTCTTCTCATTTCTACTACTTCTCATTACATTCGTCTTTCATCGATTTACTCTCAGTCCATGCTCTGTACTCATTAGACAGTCCATTCTGTTCAGAAGATCAAGTAATTCTTTTTCACTTCCACTCGAGACAGCAATGTCAACAGCGAATCGTAATATTAATATCCCTTCACCTTCAATTTTAATTCCACTCCTGAACCTTTGTTTTATTTCCATCATTGCTTCCTGGTTTTACAGGTTGAACAGTACGGGAAAAAGGCTACATCCTTGTATTACATTCTTCTTAATACGGGTGCTTCGTTCTTGGTCGTCCACTCTTATTATGGTTTATTTGCTGTTGTACATATTTAAATAACCTCCCTCTCCCTATAGCTTACCCCTACTTTTTTCAGAATTTCGAAAATCTCTCACGATTTTACGTTTTCGAACGCTTTTCCGAGGTCGACAAAATGGCTGAACTGGCTCTGAGCACTATGGGACTTATCTTGTCATCAGCCCCCTAGAACTTAGAACTACTTAAACCTAACTAACCTAAGGACAGCACACACATCCATGCCCGAGGCAGGTTTCGAACCTGCGACCGTAGCGGTCGCGCGGTTCCTGACTGTAGCGCCTAGAACCGCTTGGCCACTCAGGCCGGCCAGGTCGACAAATCCTGTCTATCAACGTGTTATTATTTTTCGTTAGTCTTGCTTCCATTATTAACCTTAAAGTCAGAATTGCCTCTCTCATGCCTTTACCTTTCCTGAAGCCAAACTGATCGTCATCTAACGCATCCTCAATTTCCTTCTCCATTCTTGTGTATATGATACTACTCGCAAGCAATTTGGATGCATGAGCTGCTAAGCTGATTGTGCGACAATTCTCGCACTTGTAAGCCCTTGCCGTCTTCGGAATTGTGTGGATGATCCTTTTTTCCGAAAGTCAGATGGTATGCCGCCAGATTCATATGACTCTACACACCAACGTGAATAGTCGTTTTGTTACCACTTCCCCGAGTAATTTTAGATATTCTGTCTTATTTGATCTTACGTCCTCCAAAGCTCTTCCTAATTATGCTTCTCATACTGGATACGTTATCTCTTCTTAATCGACTCCTGTTCCTTCATCTATCACTTCCTGCAAACCTTCCCCCTCATAGAGGCTTTCAATGAAATCTTTCCACCTGTCCGCTCTCTCCTCTCCATTTAACAGTGGAATTCCCGTTGCGCTCCTAACGTTATCACCCCTCCTTTTGATGTCACCAAAGGTTGTTCTGACTTTCCTGTAGGCTTAATCTGTCCTTCGACAAACATTTCCATTTCGATGTCTTCACATTTTTTCTGCAGTCATTTCGTCTTAGCTTCTCTGCACTTCCTATTTATTTTTTTCCTCAGCCACTTGTATTTCTGTATACCTGAGTTTCCCGGAACATCTTTGTACTTCCTCCATGCGTCGATCAATAGAATTACCTCTTCTCTTACCCAAGGTTTCTTCACCGTTGCCTTCTTTGTACCTATGTCTTTCTTCTCAACTTGTGTGATGTCCCTTTATCGAGATGTCATTTCTCTTCAACCCTACTGCCTACTGAGCTATTCCTTGTTGCTCAATCAATAGCCTTAAAGAATTTCGACGGTATCTCGTCATTCCTTAGTACTTCCGTATCCCACTTCTCTACGTATTGATTTTTCCTGGCAAATGTCTTAAACTTCATCACTACTGTATTGTGATCTGAGTCGATATCTGCTCCTTGATACACCTTACAATCCAGTATCTGATTTCGGAATTTCGGTGTGTCCATGATGTAATGTCACTTAAATCTTCCGTATCACCCTGCCCTTTCCAAGTATACCCCCTCCTCTTGCGATTCTTGAACAGAGTATTCGCTATTACCAGCTGAAACTTGTTACAGAACTCAATTAGTCTCTCTCTTCTCTCATTCCTTGTCCCAAGGCCGTAGTCTCGTGTAAACGTTTCTTCTACACCTTCCCTTGAAACGGCATTCCAGTCCCCCACGACACGAACATTTTCGTCCCCCTTTACACACTGCAATTCCCTTTCAATATTCTCATCTCTTCATCTTCAGCTTGCGACGTCGGTATGTATATCTGAATTATCTTTGTCGGTGCTGGTTTACTGTCAATTCTAATAAGAACAGCCCTGTCACTGAACTGTTCACAATGACACACTCTGTCCCCTACCTTCCTATTCATAACGAATCCTAATCCAGTTGTAACATTTTCTGCCGCTGTTGATATTACCCTATACTCATCTCACCAGAAATCCTTGTTTTCTTTCTAGCTTCACTGACCCCTCCTATATCTAGATTGAGCATCTGCATTTCCATTTCAGTTTTTCTAGTTTCCCTACCTCGTTCAAGCTTCTGACATTCCACGTCCCGGCTCGTAGAATATTATCCTTTCGTTGATTATTCAATGTATTGCTCATGGTAACCTCCTCCTGGGCAGTCCCCTCCGGGAGATCAAAATGGGGGACTATTCCGGGATCTTTTGCCAATGGAGACATCAACATGACTCGTCTTGAATTACATTCCATATGTCCTGTGAATACACGTTACGTGTCTTTAATGCAGTGGTTTCCATTGCCTTCTGCATCCTCATGTCGTCGATCATTGCTAATTCTTCCGCCTTTAGGAGCAGTTTCCCACCCCTAGGATAAGAGAGTGTCCCGAATCTCTGTCCGCTCCTCCGCCCTCTTTGACAAGGCCGTTCGCAGAATAAGGGTTACTTCTTATGCCGGAAGTCTAGGGCCACCAATGCTGATTATTAATTAAAAGTTAAGCAGCGGCGGGATTCGAAACCGTGACCGAAGGCGTTTTGATTATGAATCAGACACTCTACTACCTTTTTTACCCAGATTTCCCGTTTGTCGTACGCAATCGCTTTACCATTTTTTCAACACTATCACTTTCATCATTTGTTTTTTATTTTGTTAGACGCTACCATTTTTTGCACTATATATATATATATATATATATATATATATATATATATATGAAGAGAAAGAAAACTACTACTGGGGTTATCTGCTGCACCATTACAAATGCTCAAATCAGGAATGTCAGTTCATGTACTCCGTAAGAGAAATATCAAAAATATTGAATAATGAGCTGTATAGAGTATGTGGGACAAACAGAAAGGTAAAAGGTAAATGCAAGCAGGAGCTAATAATTTTTCTGTTTATAAGGACATAAATGTTGGTAATGGGGTTGTATAAATTTTTGGGTTTTCATTAATTGTCGAATATCAGTATATTTAAGTTTGCTATGACGAAATTCAGGATGAGGTTCATAAATACGTATACAGATGATATTCTAATAGTGATAGGTTTTCCTGTAATGATGATTCAATGTGTCATGTAGTTATTTATGTAGAAAATCATGTACAGTATTGCATCCTGAAGCAGCTAGTGCAGATAATTAAGAAGGGCAATAGGCATAAATGAAGTTATATCGAATTCATTGCAATACAAGTTTGCTAACAGGAATTATAAAGAGTATATGTGTACTGTAGACTTTCTGCAATGGAAGTGTGAGTCTGGAATATTTGAAGGAGTACTGTGGTGTTAAGGAAATTTGATGTACCTCTTATGAGGACTAAGTGTGATGTGGAAAAGCTTCTGCTGCTGAAGTTATTGTGAGCATTTACACGCTCAACGATTCGTTGATTGATATTAAATGGCAGGATAGAATGAGTGGTATAATGTAGGGTATTTGGTCTTCAGGTCATGGAACTGTTCGGAATAGGGTTCTTCAGGAAGGTTGCTATGTAGTTTGCCCACCCTCAGAATATCATTACCATATCTTCTGTAATGATGTACGTGTTTAGATTGTTCAGCATAGTCTACCTGCATCTGTAATAGATAATAGTTTGGGACGTACATTTTAAGTGTATTTTTGTTTAAGGAGCGCAGAAGATTGCAGAAAGTCAGCTTCAGACGTGAACTGTACGCTGCATACAGCTGAAAGCCTGATGCACACCAGTTGATTGTCAAGAATCAAATATACCAAATCTAGTTAATGTAGCTGGGCACTTGCCTTAATAAATATGGTATATTGTTTATATATTGTAGTGTTACAACGCGAGAAAAATAGGGAAGGAGATGGTGAAAGGGGGAGGATTAATTGAAAGATTACGTGGAGACACATAAAAGGACACATAAAGGAAGAAACTGTAAACAAGAAATCAAAATTATTTATAACAAAGTGTGTATTACAATCACGTAAGTTCGTTGATAAGATATAAATGTATTAATCTAATTATAATTACGGAAAAATTTTAATTTGTTTATTCCACAGATTGAGTGCAAGTGAGAATAGTAGTACTATGCTGTAAAATGATTATGTATTGGATAAGCCTACCCACTGATTAGAACTTTGCACAGATTTGTGCAGAAAGGGCAGAAGGCCAGAAAAGATAAAGGGATGATGGAAAGAGTTACGATAATCGGTTGAGAGGTTGTACAACGCTGTGAAAAAAACAATAACGAGAGCAGGATGATATAGAGATAGAAACAACTTAGAAGTTGCGGACGATACTGTGCTGTGCATGTGTGACGTCCTTGGTGCTCAGTTACTGATAGTATCTGCCCTGTGTGTATCTTAGACCATTTGCTTAATAATTGGAGGATGTCAGCCCACTAAACGGCGTGTAAACACCAGCGGGTGGGGATAATGGGTTGTTCATTGCAAGGGAAAGGAAGTGACATACTAGCTACAGTGGGGAGAGTTTGAGGACCAAATTTACATAGGTAAGTGCACCATTGGGCTGAGCATAGCTCGAAGCCGGCGGCGTAGCTTGTGGACTCTTTTTGTTGCTATCACGCAGTTTGTAATTTAACTGTCTGATACTTAACTGTCGGTGGCAAGTTAATCTCTTAATTTTAGTGTTTTGTACCCTTTCCATCCCACCTACGGCGTGCATTGTTTGTGTGCTTGTGTGAATTGTTAAAACTTTTACTTTAAGGTAATCTGGTGTGATTTGCTCCAGTGTAGTCTTTCAGAGGTCGTTGTGAACGGTCGTGACTACGGCTGTGTCAAAAGGGAGCGACAAGGTTCTCAGCTCGAAAGCTCATAGACTACAAAATTTGTTTCTTTCTGCCTCTGAATAAATTGTAACTTGATATTTAGAGGGTGTTTTCTGCTTATAATTTTAAATCTGTTTCTTAAAATAAAGCTTTTAGGGATAAAATTCCCATTTGTTAAAAGCAATAAAATTTTAATTTCATCAGTTACTCCTTGGCAACTACTTCCATACTCACAAAGTATGATTAAATGTGTTAATGTTTTTGATGAATCGCTAGTAAATAAAATAAATTTTTTAGAATATTCTTTGAAATTAAATCCACGGTACACCAAGGACCTTAGCCCATTGTAAAACCTTTTGCGGGACCGCCGGCCATTGGTTCTGTTATCCTGTATCCGCCTTGACGATATTAATTTTTTGTAGATAATGAAGCTAGTGAATACTGGCTATTCTTGCTCTAAGCTGGTTTAAGGGTGAGGCACCGAGCTCTTTAATGAACTTTGGATGTAACAATTAAATACTGAAGAGGTTTTCTTCATGGTTGTCTTTGGTTCTTAAGTTGTTTGTGCAAAACCTAAGTGTAATAATTATTTGATCATTTGAAGTTCCCCTCCTGTAACTATAACAAGCATCGCCGTATGGCTATAAATAACTGTAATTGGAACTGCTTCCTAGTTTAAATCATTTGAACAAGAAAAGAAAGACGATTTCATTTTTAGTCTAGTAAAATTTGGGGATTTAGGTCCTATGCGTTGTACGTATTGATGGGTGAGCCTTGGGTTTAACTGCATTATTTACTAATCATCAGTGTTCCAACTATTAAATTGTGTATTTTCCTAACTGTGAAGTGTTGAATTGTTTATTGGCAATTAATTGTACTACAAGAATATTCAGTTCTTAATCTGAAACTTACCAGTCCTTGATAACCTGCCTACAGCCTCAACGTTAGCACATCATGTTTAAGTGGCAGGTTTCTGAAACTGTATAGTGATAAACTAGAATAACTTTGCTGATTTGTGTGCATCAGTTTTTGTGTTTGAGGTTACGATCAAGAGGTGATTATGGATAATAGACGTTTATTGGGGTTATCCTACCATGTTGTAGGACAGTGTTCCCACCTGCAGTCATGTGTTCAGAATCTAGGTTTAGCTCAATAATTCACGTCGTCGGTTGAGGGACCTCATCTTATTAAATAGAGAACCTAAGCAGAAAACTGCAATTCAAAGACTGAGTGATACAGTCAGCCACTCCCACTAGAATATGACCTGGGTATGTGGGGTGACGAAACAGAGGGGAAGTTTGTGGAGCTGGCATAACGCTTGCAGAGCAAACTGGATCTTACTCGCATCATTACACCTATCACCGTGTTGATGCCTGTTCAGTTTGTGGTAGCCTCCTTGCTACTCTGCAAGCAAACATTGAATTGTTGCACTGTAGCGTCTCTCACATTCTAAAGTGTAGGAGGGTGGGTAGTCAAGGAATCATATACACAAGTTTTGCATTACCTTGGTTCTCAGAACTCCTGAAGACAGACGTTGATTGGGGATATTGTATCACAGATACAGTCCCATCTACTGTTCAAATATATTACTAAACTCGCCGAAAGATGTAAACAATCACCCATGAGTAGCGTCTATTAGACGGATGGGGTACGACAGCCCATCAGTTCCAGTCATTCCACCAGGAAGAAGGTACAGACGTGCTCAAAAGTATGCGAAAGACCTGAATTACATTTCGCCTGATTCGCATGCAACCGGCATATCGCAGCTGTCTAGCAGGTCCTCTAATCGCTCCTTGGTACAGTCGTTTGACTATTGATAATGGTTCCAACAAGTCACCACTAGCAAACTCTGCTCTGTATCGCAGTAACTCTAGATGTAAAGTAATACCACCATGCTACAAATATCAGGGATCACCGTATCGCAGATAAGACTGTCCTTAAGGCTTGTAAGCTCACATTTATTTCAATAAATGACATACCTCAAATGTTACCACTCAGATAGGTAATGCACGCAGTAAGTTCGTCGTATTCATGATTTCCTCTTCAAAGTGACATACATTACTTATCATTTCACACAAAATGACACTAAAAATTTAATTTATTCACGACCAGCTAGTTAAGAATATGTATGAACTTCAAATGACACGACGAAGCTTCTCGTTCTGCATATGGATTCAAACCCAGGTCAGGCAGACTAAGCAAAGATTTCGTGACTGACGCAAACTAACAGTCATTCCTGATTAGGCATACACAGAGTGATATACCTCGATTTTACACCGTATCAGTTAGCAAATATCAACTTTAAATTACATAACGCAAACATTTTTAAAGGACGCGAAATTCCTCCACAGCATCTCTTGCCACTGTCAACGAATTACGAGAGATGTTAAATATTGCCTCTTCACAAGTAACTTACTTGAAATTCCGTGAGGTAAAGCTTTGTGCTGGACAGGAATTCGAACCCAGAACCTAATCGGATTGATATCGAAGCACAACCAACTGTGACATATCAGATTTCCTTGGCAGTAGCTAGATGTTTTAACTGAAATGACGAGAGGAAACATTAATTTTTTCCTTCCCAGGACTCCAACCTGGCACCTATCGCTATTATATCCTAGAGAAAACGAACGTTAAATATGGGTTTGTTACACCAGCAGCGACTTGTGAGAATCTTTGAACTATAAATAATATGACGAAAAGTTCAGTGCTCACTGGGGATAAAGCCGCACACATAACGTTGTTGACTGCACACAAAGAGACGTCAGCTACCGATTTTTCTCCACCAGCAGCTCGGAATTACATCTTGAACTTACAGTGATCTCGCAAATAGTTCTGTGTCCCACTGGAAGTCAAAAACGTCAGATATCGTTAGTTTGACAACGAATGAAAAAGCATCAAAAATCAAAATTATTATCCACCAGCAGATAGGTGTTCCCATGCTAGAGCTTGATAATACATAATGAAATCTTTAGTGCCGGACCAGGATTCGAACCCATTCACGTGCAATGTGTGGAGATGGTGAGGAATCTGCTGTTTTGAACAAACAACAAATTGTAGCCAAGCTGTATTATCATGAAGGATTCAAATTCCGCGATAAGGGCAGTCTGAGTTCAGTTCAGAACCAAGTTTATCGACATTCAGAAGCTCAGATAAAAAAATGGAATAAGTGTCCTGTGACCCTACATAGCGTTGGTTTCGTCACTAGAAATAAATAACTAGTATATGAAGGGTTACTGGTGATAGAGTTTCTAAATATTGCCACTCCCAACTTCATTGTGGTTCAACCTAACGTTTACTTGGCAGAGAAAGATCATTATCTTCAATGTGAATTTCAGACCACACCGCCATTATATCTTCTTTACTAGGTGTAGTCAGAAGAGAATGGAATCTTTCTCTACCTATCTAAAGTCATTGACAGAAGTGTGAATCGAACCCAGACCATAGGTATAAGAACCTACCATCAGTCCAACAGACCACCAAACCCTCTTTTCTGCGACTCATTTTTCTGTCGTAACGCCGTTGCGCCACACTGGTTGAGAAATCTGACGCACAGTCTCCCTGTCGTAAATTGCAGCATGTTCAGTAAATTCATTTACTTGGTTGGCCGAATCGCCATGAACTGGCTGCCTCGGCTACCCGGTGCATACATTCGACTCTATTTTGTAATCACCGAAATAAAATCACGTAACTGCCACCTACACAGAACACCCAACAGTGTAGGATGCAGATATTTAAATAGGGAGTAGTCCTTTCCACTTGAGCTATTCTATTGCGCTATCTGTTCGTAAAAAACGTCGTGCAGCGCAAAAGAAAAGCTTTATCACTTTCTTTCAGAAGTATAGACCCTGCCATTTGCTTTATCTCGCAGCACTGTGGTATGCAGAAGTTCTGGAGGAACAGCTCTGAGCTGTTGTAGCTATGTGTCAGTTAGTAGCGTAATGGTAAGTGTCGTACGCCATGGATAAGATGTCGCGATTTCGAATACATTTACTGCTAAATTTTTTTGAAACGCTATTCTGTTGTCTGCTGAAGTTACCAATCTAATGGAACTTTGAACATAATTCCCTTCACTTCTCAACCCATAATAGTCGCATGTGGAGAAAGGGCTAACTTCTGTGACATTTTGTTCTTTTCATGTTTAATAGACAGACAGGCAGCAGATGCATCTCGAAGCTTTCGTATTATGTATGGGGAGAGTGCATCGTGCCCAAATACGTCAGAAAAGTATTTTCTACATTAGCTGTCGTGTGGTAGTGGCATTTTATTCTTCTTCAAGCATTGTTTGGAAACTTTAACTCAGAACAAGTTTTCTGCGTGCATGTAATCAATAAACTGCATGTGCATCGTCAGACTGTTATAGATAACATAAGAGAATTCGCATATGTTGTTGATGATTAGTTTCGCTCTCATGTTTACTATTGTTTCAACAACACTAAAGGAAACCTTACGAAAATTGTGCACTTTATTATAAGAAATGAAATAAAACTACCCACGATAACCTTACGACGAGAGTCTGTTTTAATAAAACTGAGTATCTGTACACAAGCATGCCTCTATCGACACGAATTAGTAAAATACTACACAGTTAGATTTTGATTGGGTCTGTGTTTAGTTGGTATGCTGTGTCACACTCAAGAGGTATGCTAATGTGGCATTTCATAAATATAGTTATGTATTTCTAGAAACCAAAGATTTGCTTGTCAGCAGCGGATAGAGGCGTTACCTCTTGTGCAGCATTGTAAATTTTTCGCCATTGCACTATGAGCCGAAAGTATTTTCTTGCGATTTCCTTGTTGATATTTGATCTGACTGCTTGTAGCTAGAAAGAGATTTTCACTCTGCAGCGGAGTGTGCGCTGATATGAAACTTCCTGGCAGAATAAAACTGTGTGCCCAACAGAGACTCGAACTCGGGACCTTTGCCTTTCGCGGGCAAGTGCTCTACCATCTGAGCAACCGAAGCACGACTCAGGCACGGTACACACAGCTTTACTTCTGCCAGTACCTCGTAGCTCTTTCACAGAAGGGGTAAATACATTAAAGCAAGTGAGACTGAAACTGCAAGCCATAACAGACGCTTTTTAATAGGTCAGCACGTTACCACAAAGCTGGCGATGAGGTATGTGTCTTAGCTTCCTCTTACGAGGCCAATAATGCCTAGAACTCATAAACCGCTATTTAAAGGACGAGATTAGTTGCGATTTCCTGTTCAACGACTTCCTGGGCTGAAAACCGTAAGTTTACAATATTTTATTACACCTGTAGCGATAATAACTGAGACTATTCAATGGTAATGAGAGGTAAAATCAAGTGAACTTCGAGGCTTAATTCTGTGCACACATGGAAGTAAGTTGTCGCACACAGAGTTGCCAAACGTACGTTGCCTTGTTGCCAAATCTCAGTTACAGTACCAGCAGGAAGAAGACGAACCGATGTGATCCTACAGCGGGCTGGGAAGTGACCATAGCTGGTGTTTCAAAGTCGCAGCCGCTACGGCCTGGAATACGTAATGCGTCTGATTCGCATTTCTGTAACTATGTTTAGGGACTGGAGCGTAGTTACTAATAATACTCTGAATTGACTGTAAACTAAGCATCATATGTCAGTAACTCTCATAGTGGTTTTTATATTTCTTTTGCAAGTGTACTCAAAACTAAGAAACTCATTCACAAGCGTTTTCGTACCTCGCCGATAGTCGAGCACAACAAACAAACAAAAAAAGGGATGTGTGTGTGTGTGTGTGTGTGTTACAGAGAGAGAGATAGAGAGAGGGAGAGAGAGAGAAATAAAATTTTCTAATGTAAGTAAGATTACTGGCGACTGTGTTTCTGTTTGCAGCAGCTACTCGTAGATTACTTTAAAGCTGAAGTAATTGACGAAGACGTTACTTGATAACAAAAACGCGCTGCCTTTCTTCATTTACTTGCGCCTAGAAATGGCTATCGAGTACTGCCAAACCAAAAGACAAGAGATCTTACTACCTTCCGATATACGTCGATCTTTCGACATGACCTGTTTCAAGTTGTGTGTGACAAACAATGTTTTAGAAAATCAATTGCTTTCCTTTGAAATAAACAGAATGATTTTCATTGTAAGCTATCCAAGTACAAAATTTTCGCGATATTAGTTCTAATTTAATATTCGCTTCTACAATGTAGGAAAGTAATTCACAGTTGCAAAACTCGTATCCGACTCATAGACCTTACACTTAGTCGCTGACCATAAATTCTAGCTCAGAGTGACACCAGTTTAGGTTTTCAACCAATGATTCCCACAGCTACAGGAACACTACTTGTGATACCTCTTAGACAAAATACTTACGCAGTGTTATCAGACGAAAAATTAACCTGACACAAACTGTGGGAAGTTTGTTCTACAACCTTCGTACCTGGATAATGAGCTTTTTCCTATTTGAGATATCTGTGAACGTTGCTGTTTAAGACGATTTAAGATGAAACTGAATTCCTTCAGCTGCGACAATGTTTGGAGAAATCGTCTTAACAGCACTGAATCGGAGTTTGTGAATCGTTTACCGGCCGTACTCTGCCGCATTTCGCTGGTTGGAAGGCAAAAAGCTTTCTGATAAATTTCACAGAAGGAAAAGGGGGACGAAATGTCTTCCAGTGGAAGGTCATGTTGTTTTATTTAAATGATTACAAAATCAGGTAAAACGAACAGACAGGTTGTCAGTATAAGCACATTACTGTTGTCAGTATGATGTTGCACTGCCCAGCGCCTTTAATGATAAACGGCCCGTTTAGGTTCAATTGGCTCTAAGCACTATGGGACTTAACATCGGAGGTCATCAGCCCTCTAGACTTAGGACTACTTAAACCTAACTAACCTAAGGACATCACACACATCCATGCCCGAGGCAGGATTCGAACCTGCGACTGTAGCAGCCGCGTGGTTCCGGACTGAAGCGCCTTGAACCGCTCGGCCACCACGGCCGGCGGCCCGTTTAGGTCAGGCATATTGTACACTGAAGTGAAAGAGAGAGCACCAGTGAATTCTACAGTCGGTACGAATTGCATACACTCAGAAATTGCTGTTACAGTGTACTTATGGAGCCAAATGAGTTAATTGCGTGTTTTCGGTTGAGAAAGAGCACTGGCAAAAAGTCTTCGCTACATTAGGTTACTTAAACTGGTGTCACTCTGAGCTAGCACTTATGGTCAGCAACTAAGTGTAAAGTCAATGAGTCGGATGCGAGTTTTGCAACTGTGAAATACTTTCCTACATTATAGAAGCGAATATTACATTAGAACTAATGTTGCGAAAATTTTGTACTTGGATAGCTTACAATGAAAATTTTTCTGTTTATTTTAAAAAAAAAACAATTGATTTTCTAAAACATTGTCTGTCATAACTTGAAACAGGTCATGTCGACCAAATCGTAAGGAAGAGCTGGCAGCGACGTATGTCGGAAGGCAGTAAGATCTCTTGTCTTTTGGTTTGGCAGTACACGATAGCCAATTCTAGGCGCAAGTAAATGAAGAAAGGCAGCGCGTTTTTGTTATCAAGTAACGTCTTAATCAATTACTTTAGCTTTAATGTAATCTACGACTAACTGCTGATGTATGATATTAACATGAAAAGGATTCCGTAGACAGGGAAAGAAACTGTTCTTGGGAAACTATTTCTATAGTGACCAAAAGGCGTTAAATGATCTTCAAGCACATGTGTTCCAGCGGCGGTATGAATAAAATGATAGTAATAATGACGGTAATAATCGAATTATCCGGTAACTTCACACTTCAGTGGATTTTCTCGAACTAAGAAATTCTCTCAACTTGTGAAAATTCAAAATGGCTTTACTTCCAGCCTATGATGCCTAGAAGAGTCTTTACATCCTGCTGACATAAGAATAGCATAATCTCCGCGTCGGAAGCTTGCTTCTACTTAACCATTTAATAGACCCGCATTTTTCCACCGTGACTAAGTTTGTAAGCTAAGCACATTATCCGTTTCAGCACACTCTTGAGGCTGGGAATTGTGGACACAATTTTCTGGTGGAACGAATTATCACAGGTGCACTGCATGGTTCAGGAATTTACTTTTAAGAGGCAGAAACAGATTTATTTTACCTCCGGTAACCTCAAGAGAAAGACGTTATAATCCATAATCCGCATTAAACATCACGTTCCTTCATTACCGACTGGGCAGAGCCGGTTTACGTTGGGAAATGACATAGCGGAAGTCATGGCAAACAGAAATATAGTCGCCAGTAAACTTACTTACATTAGAAAATTTTATTTTATTTGGTGAACCGATAGCCATTTAAAGGAACAGAGCTCTTACTTTACTTGTACTTGATTGAACTAGAGACGTTGAAAAATTTGGTGATGGACTGTGATTCGAATTCGTATCTCCAGTTACGAGGATCTGAATCTCTCTGAACAGTTAAGTTCTATCATTTTGCTCCTTTTCTCAAGACTGCAGTCTTCTCTAGGTCACCTCCAAAGGTAAGTATATGGGTACGAAACCCGATCCAGTAAAATATTAATCATAATTTCATTTCAAGCCCTATCACGTGCACACCAGACTGTTAGTGATATTTAAGGTGCATTTTTAACGTCTGTTCCTGTGTTGCCAACAATCGCAATGGGTGTCGGTATATCTGGTCAAACATGCACACATCTTACTGTTGGTGGGTAAGCAACTGATAGTTAAGCTATATTCGTTGGTGCACGGTAGGTGTGCAGTTCGATTGTTGCTTAGGCGCAAAAGTTTGTATCCTTATTTTAGATTCAAACACCTAGCAGCTCGTAAGATAAACCGATAAGTAACATTTGATTATTCTTCGTTAACAATCCGATTTACTTGTTGGGTTCGTATCACCGTCACAGAACTTCACATCATGAACTTCATCTTTAAATGCATGCACACTGTGCTACTTCAGAATGGAGGTATATCAGACATCTTTCGTGATTAGCTAACAGGGACGAAAGGATTTACAAAAATTGTCGTCTTTTATTTTCAAGTTTAGATTTGATTACTGGAATTGGCAAAAATTTTGGTAATTCATGACTCTTCATGGCTAGTCATCAATATGAAGTGATTATTGGATTAGATTAGATTACATTACATTAATTCTTGTTCCATAGTTCAAGAATACGACATTTCGTAATGATGTGGAACATGTCATTTTAAATGAAAGATCTCTTTACATACCATGAATCAATTTCTTTGCAACAATTGTTTACACACACTCTCCCTCTCATTTCTTTTTTATTTCTCTCTCTCTCTGTCACACACACACACACACACACACACACACACACACACTCACACATTCTTTTTTTTTTATTTGTTTGCTGTGCTCGACTATCGGCGAGGCACGAAAACGCCTGTAAATGAGTTTCTTAGTTTTGAGTACACGTGCGAAAGATATATAAAAACAAC
The DNA here is from genome assembly GCF_021461395.2 of Schistocerca americana. Lineage (NCBI taxonomy): Eukaryota > Metazoa > Arthropoda > Insecta > Orthoptera > Acrididae > Schistocerca > Schistocerca americana. The sequence continues at coordinate 203,198,004 of NC_060125.1, read as the reverse complement.
TATGAGAGTTACTGACATATGATGCTTAGTTTGCAGTCAATTCAGAGTATTATTAGTAACTACGCTCCAGTCCCTAAACCTAGTTACAGTAATGCGAATCAGACGCATTACGTATTGCAGGCCGTAGCAGCTGCGACTTGGAGACACCAGCTATGGTCACTTCCCAGCCTGCTGTAGGATCACATCGGTTCGTCTTCTTCCTGCTGGTACTGTAACCGAGATTTGGCAACAAGGCAACGTATGCTTGGCAACTCTGTGATCGACGACTTACTTCCTTGTGTGCACAGAATTAAGCCTCAAAGTTCATTTGATTTTACCCCTCATTTCCATTGAATAGTCTCAGTTATTATCGCTTCACGTGTAACAAAGTATTGTAAACTTACAGTTTTCAGCCCAGGAAAGTCGTTGCACAGGAAATCGCAACTAATCTCGTCCTTTAAATAGCGGTTTATGAGTTCTAGACACTATTGGCCTCGTAAGAGGAAGCTAAGACACATACCTCTTCGCCAGCTCTGTGGTAACGTACTGACCGGTTATAAAACGTCTGTTACGGTTTGCAGCTTCAGTCTCACTGACTTTAATGTTTTCACCCCTTCTGTGAAAGAGCTACAAGCAGTCAGATCAAACATCAATAAGGAAATCGCAAGAAAATACTTTCGGCTCATACTGCAATGGTGAAAAACTTACAATGCTGCACCAGCAAATTTTGGGATTCTAGAAATACATAACTATATTTACGAAATGCCACATTTGCATACCTCTTGAGTGTGGCACAGCGTACCTATTAAACACAGACCCAATCAAAATCTAAGTGAGTAGTATTTTACTAATTCGTGTCGATATAGGCATGCTTGTGTACAGATACTTAGTTTTATTAAAACAGACTTTCGTCATAAGGTTATCGTGGGTAGTTTTATTTCATTTCTTATAATAAAGTGCACAACTTTCGTAAGGTTTCCTTTAAAGTTGTTGAAGCAATAGTAAACATGAGAGCGAAACTAATCATCAACGATATATGCGAATTCTCTGATGTAATCTATAACAGTCTGACGATGCACATGCAGTTTATTGATTACATGCACGTAGAAAACTTGTTCTCAGTTAAAGCTGTCAAACAATATTTGAAGAAGAATGAAATGCCACTACCACACGACAGCTAATGTAGAAAATACTTTTATGACGTATTTGGGCACGATGCACTCTTCCCATACATAATACGAAAGCTGCGAGATGCTTCTGCTGCCTGTCTGTCTATTAAACCTGAAAAGAACAAAATGTCACAGAAGGTAGTCCTTTTTTCACATGCGACTATTTTGGGTTGAGAAATGAAGGGAATTATGTTCAAAGTTCCATTAGATTGGTGACTTCAGCAGACAGCAGAATTGCGTTTTAAAAAGAATTAGCTGTAAATGTATTCGAACTCGCGAAATCTTATCTATGGTGTACGACACTTTCCATTACGCGCGTCATTTATGTTGGCGGCCGAGTTTAGGTTCGTTCTGCGCATCTGACGTCACAAAACACAGTCAGCCAATGAACAGAGAACGACTTTGCCAGATATCGAGCGCAGTGCAGAGCACGGACGAGTGTCCTCAGTTTTAGAAACGTTCAGTCATCAATAAAGTAATAGAACAAAAGCAATGTCTTGATAGCAGACTTTGTTTTATGGAATGTTTGGAAAAAGCATTCTTTAAAGCAATTGCTTCCTATTCTACTAATTAATTAAACCAAACAAGCAATAAGACTCCTAATTCAGGCGATAGCAAGGAAAGGTGTTGTATCAATCTCACGAACCGCTTTTTCGCAATAAAGAACAGCGGTAATTCTTTATTTCCTATTGTACTTAGACGAAGCGTGGGTAATTCGTAGTCATACCAACAGTGTTTGTCAGTATTTTGTGTGACGTGTTAGGATTCTGATGGATTTATGCTGACAGACGAGTTGTGTTAGCGTAATGGTTACGGGGTTGGGCTGCTAGGCGAAAGGTTGTGAGTTCTATCCTTGTGCGAAGCTAAATATTTTCTTTATTTGAAAACAATATTGAAGTGCCTTACCTCACGTAATGTATTCTTTTGAATGCAATTTTTTTTCAAATTTCTAGCGCTTTATCTCTTCATTAACCCTTTGTCTGCTGCAGACACGTGCTCCCCCCATTCCCCGCTGTACGCGATTTTGTCATCACTGCACTGCTCGCCTGTGCTGACACATTGTGTTCCCACTGCTTTGACACACTTACTATTCGATTTCACAAAAACTATTTGGCCCAAAAATTTGATTTTTACGCGTCTTCTTTAGTTATGCCTTCCCCCCATAAATGACTTAATTTTGTTTCGATGTTCAACGCAGTTATTGCGCAGCATTAAATGTAGTAAACTATTGCACGAAATTTTGAAGAGTTTGCAGGTCCATAGCGTATACTTTCCGTATGGTCGATTTTAGTTGCCACAATGTTGAGAATGAAATGTGGACAAGATACCTAAATTTCATATAAAATTTACTGTATAACAATATCTCATTTAATTTAAATACCACATAGGTGTCGTATGTAATGTTGAGGAATATTCCGTCTTTCGCGACTGTAATAAAAGTTTTATTTACACTAGGCGTGTTTGGCTTTATTTTAAATGCGGGGAGCACGTCTGTGTAGCAGCGAAATGGTTGATGCGGCCGTGGTGGCTTTACTTGATAAACTGCGCGCTCCCCCTAAACGTAAGCTTGCGAACTATACTATACTATGGCGCTGCTTCTCATGGCGCATGCGTCTTGTGCAACTGGCTACACAGCAATCTCCCGCGTCTGGGCGGGCATGCGCGAGCCGCCAAGATAAAAGAATTGAACTATAGCTGACACATAGCTACAACACCTCCAGAGCTGAACATCAATGCCTCCAGAACTTCTGCATACCACAGTGCTGCGAGATAATGCAAATGGCCGGGTCTAGACTTCTGAAAGAAAGAGTTACAGCTTTTCTGTTTCACTGCACGACGTTTTTTACAAACAGATAGCCCAATAGAATAGCTCAAGTGGAAAGGAACACTTCCTATTTCAATTTCTGCATCCTACACTGTTGGCAGTTCTGTGTAGGTTGCAGTTACGTGATTTTATTTCGGTGATTACAAAGTAGAGTCGAATGTATGCACAGGGTAGTCGAGGCAGCCAGTTCATGGTGATTCGGCCAACCAAGTAAATGTATATACTGAACATGCTGCAATTTACTACAGGGAGACTGTGCGTCAGATTTCTCATCCAGTGTGGGGCAACGGCGTTACCACAGAAAAATGAGTCATAGAAACGAGGGTTTGGTGGTCTGTTGGACTGATGGTAGGTTGTTATACCTATGGTCTGGGTTCGATTCCCACTTTTGGCAATGATTTTAGATATAGAGAGGAAGATTCCATTCTCTTCTGACTACACCAAGTGAAGAAGATATAATGACGGTGTGGTCTGAATTTCACATTAATGATGATAATCATTCTCTGCCAAGTAGACGTTAGTTTGAACCACAATAAGGTCTTTCTTATACTAGTTATTTATTTCTAGTGACGAAACAAACGCTATGTAGGGTCACAGGACACTTATTCCATCTTTTATGTGAGCTTCTGTATGTCCGTAGAATTCGTTCTGAACTGAGAATGCAACTCAGACCGCCTGTAACGTGGTATTTGATCCCTTCATGACAATACAGATCCGCTACAATTTGATGTTTGTTCAAAACAGTAGATTTCTCAACATCTCCACACATTGCGCGTGAATGGGTTCGAATCCTGGCCCGGCACTAAAGATTTCATTATGTATTATCAAGCTCTAGCATGGGAACACCTATCTGCTGGTGGATAATAATTTTGATTTTTGATGCTTTTTCATTCGTTGTTAAACTAACGATATCTGACGTTTTTGACTCCCAATTGGACACAGAACTATTTGCGAGATCACTGTAAGTTCAAGATGTAATTCCGAGCTGCTGGTGGAGAAAAATCGGTAGCTGGCGTCTCACTGTGTGTAGTCAACAACGTTATGTGTGGGGCTCTAATCCCAGTGAGCACTGAACTTTTCGTAATATTATTTCGAGTTCAAACATGCTCACAAGTCGCTGCTGGTGCAACAAACCCATATTTAACGTTCGTTTTCTCTAGGATATAACTGCGATAGTTTCCGGGTTGGAGTCCTGGGAAGGAAAAAATTAATGCTTCCTGGCGTCATTTCAGTTAAAACATCTAGCTACTGCCAAGGAAATCTGATATGTGACAGTTGGTTGTGCTTCGATATCAATCCTATTATGTTCTGGGTTCGAATCCCTGTCCAGCACAAAGCCTTACATCACGGGATTTCAATTAAGTTACTTGTGAAGAAGCGTTATTTAACGTCTCTCGTAGTTCGTTAACAGGGACAAGAGATGCTGGGGAGGAATTTGTGTCCGTTAAAAATGTTTGCGTTATGTAATTTAAATTTGATATTTCGTAACTGATACTATCTAAAATCGAGGTATATGACTCTCTGTATGCCTAATCTGGAATGACTGTTAGTTAGCGTCAGTCACGAAATCTTTGCTTAGTCTGCCTGACCTAGGTTTGAATCCATAGACAGAACGAGAAGATTCGTCGTGTCATTTGAAGTTCATACATATTCTCAGCTAGCTGCTCGTGAATGACTTAAATTTTTAGCGTCATTTTGTGTAAAACAATAAGTAGTGTATGTTACTTTGAAGAGGAAATCATGATTACGACGAACTTACTACGTGCATTACCTATCTGACGCAATAATGAGAGTGGTAACATTTCAGGTATGTTACTTATTGTAATAAATGTGAGCTTACAACTCTTAAGGGCGGAGGAGATAAAGAGTAACAGGAACAGTTGATGACATGCCTCGTTCAGGCCGCCCAAGGGCTACTACTGCAGTGGATGACCGTTGACTACGGATTTTACAATGCAACCATGTTGAATAATGCTTTTCGTGCAGCCACAGGACGTCGTGTTACGACTCAAACTGTGTGCAATACGATGCATGATGCGCAACTTCACTTCTGACCTCCATGTTGAGGTCTGCCTTTCCAACCACGACACCATGCTGCGCGGTGAAGAAACCGAATGGACCGCTCAGGACTGGCATCACATTCTCTTCACCGATGGGTGTCACTTATGCATTCAACCAGACAATGGTCGCAAACGTGTTTGGAGGTAATCCCGTCAGGCTGAACGCATTAGACACACTGTCCAGCTAGTGCAGCAAGGTGGAAGTTACCTGCTGTTTTGGGGTGGCATTACGTGGGCCGACGTACGCTGCTGGTTGACATGGAATGAGCCGGAACGGCTGTGCGATACGTGAATGCCCTCCTCCAACCGATAGTGCAACCATATCAGCAGGATATTGGCGTGGTATTCGTCTTCATGGACGACAATTCGCGCCCCCAACGTGAAAATCATGTTAACGACTTCCTTCAGGATAACGACATCGCTCGGCTACAGCGGCTTGCATGTTCTCTAGGCATTAACCCTATCGAACAGGCCTGCGATAGATTAGATAGGGCTGCTTATGGACAACGTGACCCACCAACAACTCTGAGGGATCTACGCCGAATCGCCGTCGAGGTGTGAACAACGTGGACCAACAGTGCATTGATTTAATTATGGATAGTATGCCACGACGAATACAGGCATGCATCAATGCAAGAGGACGTGGCACTGGGAGTTGGTGGTACCGGTGTGTACAGCAATCTGGACCATCACATCTGAAGGTCTCGCTGTATGGTGATACAACATGTAATGTGTTGTTTTCCTGTGCAATAAAAAGGGCAGAAATGATGTTTACGTTGTTCTGTATTCCTATTTTCTGCACGGGTTTCGGAGCTCTCGGAACCGAGGTAATGCTAAACTTTTTTTGATGTGTGAGGCATTCATCTTCATGGACGACAATTTGCGAACACATCGTCGCACATCTTGTGATTGCCTTCCTTTAGGACAATGACATCGTTTGACTAGTATGGCCAGCATGTTGTCCAGACATTAACCCTATGTAACATGCTTGGGATAGATTGAATAGGGCTGTTTACAGACGACGTGACCCACCAACTACTCTGAGGGATCTACGCCGAATCGCCGATGGGGAGTGGGACAATGCGGACCAACAGTGCCTTGATGAACTTGTGGTTAGTATCCCACGAAGAATACAGGCATCCATCAATGAAAGAGGGCGTGCTACTGGGTTTTAGAGGAACCGATGTGTACAGCAACCTGGACCACCACCTCTGCATGTCTCATTTTATTGTGGTACAACATGCACTATGTGGTCTTCAAAAGCAATAAAAAGGGCGGAAATGATGTTTATGTTGTTCTGTATTCCTATTTTCTGCACAGGGTTCGGAACTCTCGGAACCGAGGTATTGCTACACTTATTTTGATGACTGTACTCACCTGTTCCTCCACATGATGATTACTGACAATCTCTAATTGGCTGATACACGCAATTACAGTATTACCAGTGATTGTTTGTCGAGCCAGGAATGTAACTGGAGAGATAAACTTGGTCACCTTGTAGGGCCCAAAAAGCGGCGCATCATCTTAGACATAATTTTGTCGACGCTTTTACTCTGCTCCCAAAAATGTTTTAACTACTCTACCATCGCGCTGGGTGTTTGGTGTCTACCCTTGTAACATCTAGCAGCCTCCCTTCTGTGCGTTCTGAGGATATTTTTCTCTCCGCTTCTCTTTTTTCCTTAACGGTTTCAGAACTACTATCAAGAGGCAAAACATCATTGTTAGCCCAGACATTAGATAACCGTGAATTGCAGGGTAGGTATACCTGAGATTATCAAAAGTTGATCTATATGATTCATGGTGCACAAAATTCAGAGCAAAGGTCAGCCACCATGTTGACTGGTCCCTCAGAGTGTATGTACTTGAATGAAGTGCTACTTTGAGGTTGCGATTAACACGTTCAGCAAATGACGGCTACCTGATGGTACAGCGTTGTCACTACATGACGGACGGTATTGCCGAAACATATATTCTTGAAAGTGTTCGACATAAATGCATGAGCATAGACACTCATTAACACTCTGGGCCTGCCAAATATGGAGAAAACATTCGATAAAGTTATGCAGTGACTCTGGGGTTACTCTATTTACTGGGAAACAGTGATACTAATAGGGAAACAGCATCTGCCACCACCAGTAAATACCTATTTCCCTGTTTAGTAAGTGGAAGGGGCACCAAGTAACCAGTAAAAAATTTCCATGGGCTGTTTTGATCTGTCTGGACTTAGTTGCCCTCTCTTGCAATTAGTATTAGGGTTAGCACTGATACACTCCTGACATTGACATACCATCCGCCTGACACTCTTATTTGAGGTTGGCCACGTTAACCTCTCTTTAATGTTCACAGTAATTTTAAAAGTATCCAGATGCTGTCCATAAAGATACTCATGAAAATACTTAAATATAGCGGAAAGTAAATAATGCCATAACAATATATTAGGTTTCCCTTCGTACCTGGTATTCCAACACAAAATTGCATTGATGAGCTCCATGGCTCGAATCACCTCTCTCGTCTCAGGCTGGCTGTTCATAATGCCCAACTGAGGGTCGTTGACTCCTTAACACCCAGATTATGAAACAGGCTGGGCATTTCGCCAAGGACAGCCCAAACACCCAATTGAGTGACAAAATCCATTGACAATTGCTCAGATTCTTCCACAGCCTGTAACATGTGGCTTAGGGCACCGGCAGCCTGGTTATCACTTCTCCTAATGCGTGAACATCAAAACGGAAAGCAGATGTTCTAACCGCCCACCTCGCTAGTCTCCCTATTTTTCGAGAACTCACCGACACCCAGGATACTGCTTGGTTGACAGTTTCTAACAAAAACCTTCCAAGGACAAACAACACCGCCAACCCCTCCGATTCATGGACTGAATTTTTTTCTGTCTGAGATAACGTCCGAGAGGCGTAAGTGAAGGTCTGCTTTCTGTATTGTTCTCTGGAAGTAGAACTGCTGCAATGAGGGCGTTAGATGCCTCAGTCTGCAATATGAATTCGTTGTCAAAATTCGGACTCCCTGAAACAGGGGCATTGGCTAGGGCAATCATTAAGGCGTGAAATGAAACCTGTTGCGGCGCTCCCTAACTAAATGGTTCACATTTCCATCGGAACTGATTAAGGAGGGTGGCTGATTAAGCAAAATTTGGAACGAATTTCCAAACAAAATTTGCCATGCCTACGAACTTTTCAGTACCCTTTTTGCTCTGCGAACAGGGAATTTCTGTACTGCTGGGGTTCGATGCTAATCAATAAGCACTCCCTCAGCAGTACAAGCAGGAAAGAGTTGGTAAGACCCTGCGACGAAATTAAGTTGCACATTTTTCTCAAGATAATTTATTATACAGGAATTCGAACATCGATATAAAAACCTGAAAACATTGCATTAACTTTCACAGGATGGATAGCACAAGATACGTAGCTCATATTATGCTGAACTGAAACCACGAATCTTACACATTAACTAACACTGAGGAGAAGATGTGTTCAAAAGTGACATTATGTTCACAGAGCTTTGGTAAAAACTATAGTAGTTAAAGACTAAGTTACAAAAGTTATCGGCGTTTTTGTCGATTTTGATTTAATTTCATTACAGAAGAATAAATTTACAGTTACCACATAAATTGTTAAAACCCTGGAAAGGCGCCATAGCAAAGTTCATTGCAGCGAACAGATTTCAAAAGCAGGAACAATAATAACATAAATTTAGCCAGTGAAAACTTTAAAATGGAAGTATTAAACCACACAAATACCAAACAAGGTATATCTCAGGTACACGGCCTTTTCATACAGTATCCACCTACTGGTTCACATCCATGTCATTAGAAGCAGTGGTAGTTCCAAGAAAAACAATGACTAACTTACAACACGAAAAATTTAAACTAGGACTACTTAAGAGCCTGGCTTCAAATAACAAGTGGCAGGTATAAGCCCCACTGTCAAACCGCTGCCTCCTGGGTTTTTAACAAAACGTCAATGATCAATGTGGCCTTTACAATGCGTTAACAAACAACAGCTGGGTAGAAATACCTAAAACATAGATTTGTAGCCACAAGGAATCAAAATAACTAAAAGATAAGAGATGGCATTTATAGACATGTTATGTTCAAAAGCTGTTAATTAGTTAACAAAAGGCGACCACCTTGAGGTCACAGTACTGTTCGACCGCTGACATGAGAGTAGAGCATAACTCGGCTTTCAGATGCAGCTGCAGGCCGCTGTGGCCGAGCGATTGTAGGAGCTTTAGTCCAGGACGGCACTGCTGCTAGGTCGCTGGTTCGAATCCTGCCTAGGGCGTGGATGTGAGTGATGTCCTTAGGTTAGTTAGGTTTAACTATTTCGAGGTCTAGGGGACTGATGACCTCAGATGTTATGTACCATAGTTGTTAGAGGCATTTTAAACATTTTCAGAAGCAGCCAGGGTGCGGGAACTGTGTGAGTTGTACAAAAATTCTAAACGCTTTTTGGAGAATTACGTAGATGGGGAAACTACCGGTATATAGCTCTAGACCAGCAAAAATTAATGCGGTGGTGACTCGGATACCAGAATAAGAGTAACTGATACGACTCCTACGACAGTATGCCACAATTTCAACAATTCATTGCAGATTCCACAACAGCCCGTTCCACAGAATTCCAAAATAGCACTCACTCTCCTTTATCTGCTCTTCAGGACCAATGGCAAGCCAGACCACAAGTAAATGCGAACTTTGACACACTACAGTCGACTGTCCGGCGCCAGTCGTCCCTGTCCGCGTCACTCATGACACCTCGAGGAGGGCCACGACCCAAATCCTCAGCGCTAATCTCTAAGACAGCCTCACAGCAATGCACACGAGCCCCAAATAGCCCCGAGCACGCAGCAAAAAGAAACCCTTGGCGGAAAAAACGCACTGCCGCCTTTTTTGGTGCGACAGTCGCAGTACACAGACTCGTAGGATAGTCAACTTTGCAGTCCTTAGAATCCTATTCAATTAAGTCAAGGACCCATGATACGTATTAAATAGGGGTCGTCCACTGTAATATGTGAGTCGCAAAATACTGGATAGATCTTTACCCGCTAAACCATCAATTCCAATAGCTACGTGAAAATACATTATAACCTGTTTTTAATATTCTATTGTAGCAACTAACGAAAATGCCAACAGCTATTCACAGAGGTCGAGACAAGCGCACAGACTGCCAATGCATCTATGAAAGTATTACGAAGTGATTTTCAGCAAAGGTTAATTAGCTCGCATCCTCGTTTCACACATCTAAAATAAAGTAACTCTAAACTTTTTGAAATATAAGAGGTAATGTACCCATAAACTACCACTGTACGCTCAAAGAAGCAGAAGGTATTGATTATGGTTTCAAGCATTTCACCAACCTAAATTGTAGAGGTGTTTGCGAGTGTGTCCACAACGTCAATTCCAGGAGAGTCTATACATCAAGGGAAGCTTAATTTACGGAATGTTGGATTCAAGATTGAAGTGACTAAAATTGCAATTTTGGTAATGCTTTGGATGTCACACGGAAAAGCAAAGCTTCAATAGGATTTGAGTAGTAGCGCGCAATGTCTCCGCCAAAGAGGTTGCACTGCAATGGACTGTTGGTAGAACTTTTGCTTGTGAGTGGAGTGCAGTCTTGGAGAGAAGGAGAGGGACACGAGTCGTAGCTCGTGATCGAGTGAGATGTGTTTAGACCATGCTTGTGTGTCAGTAATAGTTTTCGTACATCAATTTTGATTTGTTGTTGCTCGGGTCTTCAGTCCTGTGACTGGTTTGATGCAGCTCTCCCTGCTACTCTATCCTGTGCAAGCTTCTTCATCTCCCAGTACTTACTGCAACCTACATCCTTCTATATCTGCTTGGTGTATTCATCTATTGGTCTCCCTCTACGATTTTTACCCTCTACGCTGCCCTCCAATGCTAAATTGGTGATCCCTTGATGTCTCAGAACATGTCCTACCAACCGATAACTTCTTCTAGTCAAGTTGTGCCACAAACTTCTCCTCTTCCCAATCCTAATCAACACCTCCTCATTAGTTATGTGGTCTACCCATCTAATCTTCAGCATTCTTCTGTAGCACCACATTTCGAAAACCTCTTTTCTCTTCTTGTCTAAACTATTTATCGTCCATGTTTCACTTCCATTCATGGCTACACTCCATACAAATACTTTCAGAAACGACTTCCTGACACTTAAATCTATACTCGATGTTAACAAATTTCTTTTCTTCAGATACGCTTTCCTTCCCATTGCCAGTCTACATTTTATATCCTCTCTACAGTTATTTTGCTCCCCAAATAGCAAAACTCCTTTACTACTTTAAGTGTCTCATTTCCTAACCTAATACCCTCAGCAACACCCGACTTAATTCGACTACATTCCATTAGTCTCGTATTGCTTTTGTTGATGTTCATCTTATATCCTCATTTCAAGACACCATCCATTCCATTCAACTGCTCTTCCAAGTCCTTTGCTGATTCTGACAGAATTACAATGTCTTCGGCGAACCTCAACGTTTTTATTTCTTCTCCATGGATTTTAGTACCTACTCCGAATTTTTCTTTTGTTTCCTTCACTGCTTGCTCAATATACAGATTGAATAACATCGGGGAGAGGCTACAACCCTGTCTCACTCCCTTTTAATACGTACTCCGAATTTTTCTTTTGTTTCCTTCACTGCTTGCTCAATATACAGATTGAATAACATCGGGGAGAGGCTACAACCCTGTCTCACTCCCTTCCCAACCACTGTTTCCCTTTCAAGCCCCTCAACTCTTATAACTGCCATTTGGTTTCTATTCAAATTGTAAATAGCCTTTCGCTCCCTATATTTTACCCCTGCCACCTTCAGAATTTGAAAGAGAGTATTCCAGTCAGCATTGTCAAAAGCTTTCTCTAAGTCTACAAATGTTAGAAACGTAGGTTTGCCTTTCCTTAATCTAGCTTCTAAGATAAGCCGTAGGGTCAGTATTGCCTCACGTGTTCCAATATTTCTACGGAATCCAAACTGATCTACCCTGAGGTCGGCTTCTATCAGTTTTTCCATTCGTCTGTAAAGAATTCGCGTTAGTATTTGGCAGCTGTGACCTATTAAACTGATAGTTCGGTAATTTTGATTTATAGAGACATATTTTGTAAATTCATTCAGAACTCCTCAAAATATATTGAAATAACGCTTTTGCACTGATATCCAAATATAAATAGTAATTCGCTCAATGATTTTAGTGATAACAATTTGTGATTGACTTGATTTTCTTCAAAGATGGATACCATCTGTTTGTAGGAAAGTAAAGAGAATTTGTTCCGGTTTTCCTATATTAATGTAAAGTGATTTTTTAATATTTCAATTGTTAAAATATATTGTCATAGTGATGTAAGATTTGTTAATAAAGTTGGTTTGTTGTTTTCCCATCAATCAGCATTCGTCTCTTTATTTCAAGTTCCACATATAAAACTTTGGTCTCCCGAGTTTCTCAGTAACATAACCTTAATTGCCAACAGTCACTGCAGTGATGTGATTTATTAGCACTGAAGTTTTGTGGATGTCTGCATACTTTAAAACATTCACTGCATGTAGCGTTTTAGTAGTTTGGATCTTTGTTTTAACTAGGGTAGCAACAGTAGTTTCGAGATAGCAGCAGCACAGCACCTATTCACTGTGCAAATAGGTTGAACATTTATAATTTACATGTGATACAATCAACATTTCAACACTGACATGCTTTTCAGACATGGCGTTTTTCGTAGTATTTTATATTTAATAATTTTTTTCAGAATCAGTTTGCTTGTATTATTGCTGACAGGACAGTTTCCTTAATTTTACCAGAACAGAATGTACTCTCGCCACAAGCATTGCAGTACACTCTTTCATGGTGTATTTCTGATTAACTTTTGCATTGTTGATCACTTTTCAAAAATTGGTAGATTACTTGCAAACTTAAATATGAGTTTAATTGCTTTTCTGATCACCAGCTCAACTTCACATTGTCACAAAGACAAAATACCTGTATATATATATAACTATACATTACCATACTACAAAAACTAATTAGCCACCTCCAACGTCTTATGCGACATGTAAACAGAAATGAATTTTTTGGAAAGTGGATTGTATATGCAGAGTTATGGGTGTTCTGGGTATCATTAATGACAAATGACTGGGGTAGGTCATTTACCTATTGAGCTGAGCATATCATTCAAATTTAGCCTTAACTGCATTTACTCTTTGCGATCACAGAAACAAAGGAGAATAACATATTACTGAGGTTAATAAAACACAGACACCAAAGGAAATACAAGCCATGATCAATGGGATAAATTAACTGAGTCTTAGGTCAGCCTGAATAAGGCACGGTTGACAGTCATTTCAGCAGATTGACATCCAGAAACACATAAAACTTATAATCGACGTTGAGTGTGTAGTAATGGCGCAAGTCGTAGCAGGAAACAAGCTATCGGTTCCACATGCAAATATCTAAAGCCGCTTGGTCATCGATCAGCTCTCTGCTGCAAGACGAACTGTCAAGTCACTTAATCTAACGAACAGAAATCAGTTAAACATTCTACTTCAGCAATAGCCGACGCAGCAACCAGTTCTCTCCAGAATCGACGGTATGTTGCAGGAAACCATTTCACTTCTTACTTAACATTGACTGGAATGTCAGAAACTCTAGTTATTCAAACACTTCCTCAAACACATAAATAATTTAAAAAGTGGAACAAAATAACTGACATATAGATGAGGTGAAATAAATACATTTTTTAGGTTACATTATTCTAGATAATGTAGCAAACATAGACGGACAAGCAAAGCTAAAGTATTCGAAATTCGTGCAACAAAACATAAACATAAACAGAGAACCAAGCCATACAGAATATTTTGACGTCTTCTGTTAATACACGCGTTATTCCTTGCGTACAACTGAACATCTCCATTGTTAGCCACTCACTAATTCCCAACGATGCCTCAGTGGCCAAGGAGGGGCAAAGAGTGGTCGAATTGTTCACAAGCCTTCGATATAATGCCGTTCTATTACTCCCAAGAAACTGTAATTTCCGCACCGAAAGGAAGCGACTATAGTGAAAAGAGTCACCTGCTTCCAATCTCATTATGCTGTTGGTTGTTGGATATTCTCCTTCCTCACACTCACCTGAGGCGGGAAAACATTTTGTCCACCGCTTATTCCCGAACCAATGCACCCCGTATCACGTAGATAGATATCTGCTACAGGCTTAGATGGTGGGGTCATGTTACACGCATGAGAGAAGCAAGGTTACCCAAGAGACTCATGGGTTCGGCAGTAGAGGGTAGGAGGAGTCGGGGTAGACCAAGCAGAAGGTACCTGTATTCGGTTAAGAATGAATTTGAAGTAATAGGTTTAACATCAGAAGAGGCACCAATGTTAGCACTGAATAGGGGATCATGGAGGAATTTTATAAGGAAGACTATGCTCCAGACTGAACGCTGAAAGGCATTATGAGTCTTAAATGATGGTGATGAGTTATCTGTAAACTGCATACAAGATTGTGCACCATTGGTGTCTTCTTGCCAACTTATCTCCAGTGCACCCTTCGCCTTGAAATCTCCGTAATCGTTAGCCAAAGTCATTTTCCTCTGGCGCTGTCGTTTATTTATCGTTTCTTGTCTCTGTTTAAGTGCGAATAGCGGCTGTACTTCCCCGTTTACACTACTGGCACTGGTCAAGTACTTTCTGACCCTTCACGCGCTTTTCTCACTTGCTGCTCTGTGATCTCACGGTTGCTGATCGGAAGTTGTTCCGTTGCATCACATAACTGATTTCGAATCTCTTCCGGCCGAATACTGAACTGGCAATGAGCTTACGTCAAAGAAAAACACAGAAACAGCAAAAATAATTAATGGACAGTAATGAAATTGCACTGATTTTCTAAGGAACATATTTAGGCGACACAAGAACAGATAATGGTGAGATAAACCATTGCAAATGTGAAATGCTTGTAGATAAAAAACTGGTGTAACTGCTAGAATGTTGAATGCAAATTCCCTAACGTGCTACATTGTGTAGTACAGGTGCCGGATCTCAGTTTGTGGGATTGAGTTTCATGCCTGTTGCACTTGGTCGGTCAATACAGGGACGGTTTATGTTGGTTGTGAATTACGCTGCGGTTGTCGTCTGATGATGCCCCATATGTGCTCGATTGGACACAGATCGGGTAACAGAGTCGGCCAAGGCAACATGTCGTTACTCTGTAGAGTACATTGTGTTACAACAGCGGTATGTCAGGCAGTAGTAGCCGACCGAGACAGACGCACTTACAGGGAAGTCACCGCTTTTGTGACAATTAGGAGTTCCTAACCAGGAGCGAGTTTTATTATATCATCTATGTGCTTTAATGGTTTAGTTTCTTGAGTTTCTGCGTATACATTTATTATCTAATAACAACAGTTTAAGCGTTCTTGTTTGCATCGGAAAGTAAACCGGTCTTGTGAAATGTTACAAGTCCCTAATCAGGGGAGAGTTATTTAGTTTCACCTGAGTGCTTCGGTAGTTGGATTTTTGAATATCTGCGTATTATTAGACAGTCACTGCCCTTTCGTCAGGGTCTACAATAGAGTGGCGCAGCACCTGCCGATAGTCCATTTATGTGCATAGTTTAGTTTTCCACGGTCTAATATGGATAGGGACTATGAATGTTGTGTGCGAATGCGAGCCAAGTTGGTGACACTTCGCACTCAGCTTCAGGCTATAATGGCTTCGGTTACACAGCTTGAGGCTGCAGTGGATGGGCACCACTGTTGTGGGCCGGCCGTGGGGATCCAATGCACATCCAGCACGTCCGAGTCCTCCGATCGGTCCTCACCGGTCGCCAACCTAGTTACTCCTCGCACTGAGGCTGATCCCTCACCTGTGGTCGAATGGGAGGTCGCCCCAGGGCGTTGCCGGCGGCGAAAGAGTTCCCAGGCGGCCGCACATAACGCCGCCCAGATTTGTCTCACAAACTGGTTCCAGGTGCTGTCTGTGGCTGTCGCTGAGCCAGATGCTGTCGCCTGTCCTGTTTCAGAGGAAATCACTCAGTCTGCAAGATACGGGCAATCGCAGACGGTGGGATTATTGGTAGTTGGGTGCTCCAACATTAGGAGCGTTGCTGGGCCACTTAGTGACTTGGCTGACAAGAAGGGAAAGAAAGCCAATGTGCACTCCGTGTGCATACCTGGAGGAGTCATTCCAGATGTGGAAAGGGTCCTCCCGGATACCATGAAGAGCACATCGTGTAGCCAACTGCTGGTGGTTGCTCACGTCGGTACCCATGATATGTGTCACTTTGGATCAGAAGAGATTATCTCTGGTTTCGAGCGGCTAACAGAAGTGCTAAAGGCGGCCAGTCTTGCTTGCAAGATGAAAGCAGAGCTGACCATTTGCAGCATAGTCGACAGGACCGATTGCAGATCTCAGGTACAGAGCCGAGAGGAGGGTCTGAATTAGAGGCTCAGACGGTTGTGCGACAGTGTAGGCTGCAGATTTCTCGACCTGCGCCAAAGGGTAGTTGGGTTTCGGGTTCCGCTAAATAGGTCAGGTGGATTCACAGGAGGCGGCTACACGGGTAGCAGGGGCTGTGTGGCGTGGACTGGGTGGTTTTTTAGGTTAGAGGGTCTCGGAAAGCACAAGAACTGCTTCAGTCACAAAGGGTGCAGGCCAAACACAGGAAGAAAGTAGATGCAGGAACCATTGATATAACATTTATAAATTGTCGTAGCTGTGTTGGGAAAATGCCAGAGCTCCAAGCGCTAATACAAAACACTGATGCTCGTGTCGTTACAGGCACTGAGAGCTGGCTAAAGCTGGTTATAAGCTCAGCGAAAATATTTGCGAAGAACCTAAGGATGTTCCGAAAGGATAGACTAAACACGATTGGCGGTGTCGTGTTTGTTGCTGTTAGTAGTAGTTTAACTTGTCACGAAATTGGAGTAGATACATCCTGTGAGTTAGTATGGGCATTGACAACCGAAATAAAATAGTAATAGGATCCTTTTACCTATCTCCCAATTCAGATGATACTGTTGCTGAAAGGTTCAAAGAAAAGTTGAGTTTGATGTCAAACACGTACCCCACTCATACGATAATAGTTGGTGATGACTTTAATTTACACTCGACATGTTGGCTAAAATACACTTTTAATTCCCAAGGTACGCATAAAATATCATCCGAAATTGTGCTAAACGCATTCCCGGAACAATTGTTTCGAGCAGTTAGTTCATGAGCCCACCAGAATAGTAAACGGTTGTGAAAAGACAATTGACCTCTTAGCAACAAATAATACTGAGTCAATAACGAGCATCAAATCCGATTCAAGGATTAGTGAACACAGGTTTCTCGTAGCGAGGATGAATATTGTAATCCCCAAATCATCCAAAAATAAGCGAAAAATATACCTATTCAAGAAAGCAGATAAAAATACACTTGACGCCTTCCTGAGAGACAATCTCCACTCATTCCAAATTAATAATGTAAGTGCAGACCAGATGCGGCCTGAATTCAAAGAAATAGCATTGGTCGCAATTGGGAGATCTATACCAAATAAATTAGTGAACGATGGAGCACTTACTCCTTGGCACACAAAACGGTTTAGAACAATGTTGCAGAAACAACGACACAAACATGTCAAATTTAAACAGAGCGAAAAAATCGCCAGGATTGGCTATCTTTTACAGAAGCTCGAAATTTAGCGCAGACTTCAATGCGAGATCCATATAACAATTTCCACAGCGAAACATTGTCTTGAAAGCTGGCAGAAAATCCAAAGAGACTCTGGTCGTATATGAATTACATTAGCGGCGAGAAACAATCAATGCTTCTCCGTGCAATAGCAATGGAGATACTAACGAAGACAGTACGGTCAAAGCAGAGTTACTAAACACAGCCTTCCGAAATGCCTTAATAACTGAAGACGACGTAAATATTCCAGAATTCGAATCGAGAATATCTGCCTACATGAGTAACGTAGAAGTAAATATCCCCGCAGTAGTGAGGCAACTTAAATCTCTTAATAAAAGCAAGTATTCTGGTCCAGACTTTATACAAATTAGGTTCCTTTCGGAGTATGCTGACGCATTAGCTCCATACTTAACAATCGTATACAACCGTTCGCTCGACGACAGATCCGTACCCAAAGACTGGAATGTATCACAGGTCACATCAATATTCAAGAAAGGTAGTAGGAGTAATCCACTAAATTACAGGCCCATATCATTAACGTCGTTAAGTAGCAGTATTTTGGAACATATAATGTGTTCTCACGTTATGAATTACGTCGAAGAAAACTGCCTATTGACACACAGTAAATATGGGTTTAGAAAACATCGTTCCTGTGAAATACAACTAGCTTTTTATTCACATGAAGTGTTGAGTGCTACTGACAATGGATTTCAGATCGAATACGTATTTCTGGATTTTCGGAAGACTTTTGACACTACACCACACAAGCGGCTTGTAGTGAAATTGCGTGATTATGGAATATCGTCTCAGTTACGTGAATGGATTTGTGGTTTTCTGTCAGAGTTCACTGTTCGTAGAAATTGACGGAAAGTCATCGAGTGAAAGCAAGGTAGTGTTTTAGGCCCTTTGCTGTTCCTTATCTATATAAACGATTTGGGAGACAATATGAGGAGCCGTCGTAGCATATTTGCAGATGACGCTGTCGTTTATCCACTAATAAAGTCATCAGAAGATCAAAACAAATTGCAAAACGATTTAGAAACGATATCTGAATGGTGAGAAAATTGGCAGCTGACCCTAAATAACGTAAAGTGCGAGGTAATCCACGTGAGTGCTGGAAGGAATTCGTTAAATTTCGGTTACACGATAAATCAATCTAATGTAAATGCCATAAATTCAACTAAATACCTAGGTATTACAATTGCGAACAACGTAAAGTGGAAGGAACACAGAAAATGTTGACTGGAAGGCTAACCCAAGACTGCGTTTTATTGGCAGGACACTTGGATAATGTAACAGATCTACGAAGGAGACTGCCTTGTCCGTCCTCATTTCGAATACTGCTGCGAGGTGTGGTATCCTTACCAGATGGGACTGACGGAGTACATTGAAAAAGTTCAAAGAAGGACAGGACGTTTTGTATTATCGCGAAACATGGGGAATGATACAGGATTTGGACTGGACACCACTAAAATAAAGGCGGTTTTCGTTGCGACGGAATCTTCTCACGAAATTCCAATCATCGACTTTCTCCTCCGAATGCGAGAATATTTTGTTGACACCAACCTACATATTGAGAAACGATCACCACGATAAAATAAGGGAAATCAGAGCTCGTACGGAAAGATGTGGGTGTTCGTTCTTTCCGCGCGCTATACGAGATTGAAATAACAGAGACTTGTGAAGGTGGTTCCATGAACCCTCTTCCCGGCATTTAAATGCGATTTTCTGAGTATCCATGTAGATGTAGGGTATGAGCTAATGCTCGTGGGAGACTGATGTCAGTCTGTATCCGGCGAGCGTTGTTCTGTTGGAAAACAGCTCCAGGTTTGCTGTTCGTTAACGGCAGCAGAACAGGTCGAATCACCAGACCGATGTACAATTTTGCAGTCAGGCTGCGTGGAAGAACCACAAGAATGCTCCTGCTGTCTTACGAAATCACATCACTGACCATAAACCCAGCTGTAGGTCCAGTGTGTCCTGCACTCAGACAGGTTAATTGCAGGTACTTCTAACCAACACACGACCATCAGTGGCACCGAGGCACAACCACCTTTTATCGAAAATCACATAGGACCCACACTTTGCCTCCTATGAGCTCTCGCGTGACACTACTGAAGTTGCAGATGGAGGAGGTTATGTGTCGGTGGAATGCATGCTACAGGAAGTCTGGCTTGGAACTGTCCTTGAAGTAATCGATTTGTCAACTGGTGCTCAGTTGCTGATGCAAATGTTTTACGATTCGCCACAGTCATACTACCTTGTCGGTGGTGCCATGTGGCCATAAGGAGCCGAATATTCTTGCGACAATACATTTCTGTGACCACCACTGCCGGAAATAATGTACAGCAGTTATTACACGGCCTCGTACAAACTCAGTGAGGTGCTGACAATGGCGTGTTGGTAATGGCGCCCATGCCGCCTTTTTAGCTATTCTTGAGTAATACCAACTCGCCACGTCAGTCTCAACGGTAACTAACGCTCACGGTCTTTACAGCTTGTATCTAAAGCAAACTTGTTTTGCATCGTGATAATGCCACTCATAGCACCACTCTTATGGGAATGGAGCGAAATCTGATTAGACATCATCTCTGAGATATAGAAACTCGGCTATCAGCTTTCATTTGTGACGCACAAGCCTTCTTGCTGTTGCCATTTTTTTCACATCAGTTTATGCTCTATCCGCAATACATCTGAGGATATTGGTGGCAACAGGATTATCTCAACGTCACACAAGCAGTTCAGAGAGACACTTGGATGTTGCCTGAGCATTGTCTCATTGGTAAATGGCAGCACAATACTGTAGCATGAGAGGTAACACTTGAGGATGTAAGTGAGATTCCACTGTGCTGCCAGTTCTCCTTCTGTCACTACTGAATGACTCCTCACACCTTCACGCCAGGACTGTCTTTCTAAAGCCTTAGGAACTACCGCTTCTCTCCACAGATCGCCGCCATATTCGTTGACGAATTTTATCCAGGACAGTGCATAACTGTGATCGATCGCCGAACGCATTGCGACATCATTCAGGAGCAGTCCATTCCAAGCAGAAACGTTCAGCTGGTGATGTTAATAGCAGCCTAGCATGGAACAGTAATACCCCAGTTTAGCTGAAACTTCTCTTGGACCAGTGGTGTGGTCACACCGACTGTTGCAATGAGTCCATTGCTTGTTCCTGGACGACAGGCGCACGTATAAAGGCATTGCTGTTGTGACGTGTTACGTGCACAACACAGCGATCCTGCCCTGTAGTGGGCGTGGTCGATGGGAACCTTAATGACGGGTATGCCTGTACTCACGTTCCCATGTAGTCCAACACGGTCCACTATTATATTCAAATGCAATTCCAACTTCATTACTTCCACACCCGACAACGGTGTGTATGTGTGTGATGCTACACTGAAATTCGTCTATGCCTTTTGTCCACTTATTTTGACAGACCGTTTTGATAATGTTTCACTTAGATACCAATACTTCCATAACATCAATGCCATCACTAGTGTGCATTCTGGAGGGTCTGGAAAGGTGGCCAGTTAAAACCTCACGGTGGGATTCACAATACGCTGTTAAGCATGACAGTGGTGCCCCAGAAAATCATGGCGATTGTTTCAGACTGTCTCCCGCAGTGGGCCGGTAGTTTGCGATATATTACTAAGGTCAGAGGTGTTTTGTCTTTATGCAAACAATAGAATCTCATGCAGTCAGTGTTGACTGTGTAAAGGAAATAAAAACACGTTCACTGCAGTTCTTCCGCTGTATGCACTACGCGCACACAAGTATAGTCTTCTTTTCGCGTTCACTTGTCTGTCATAAAATAAAGTGAACATAACTCCATATACCATATATTCTGCGCAAGCTCTATCTCAACTACTTCACTTAAAGAGTTCATTAAATCTCCATATAGTATATAATTATTGAAGTGTTGGAAAATGTGCCAACACCTTGTAGATAGATGAGGCCGAAATGCACGCTATCTAACGCAGACGGGCGTGAATTCTGGAACAGGATAAGTAGTGAATTCTCATAAGAAAAGTATGCAGCTCCTCGAATACTTATCTTTTAATTCTTCATGTGTGTGAATACAGCATTCTTGATGAGACATTTCATACGATAACTGTCAACTATGTAAGGCTAATGGCGCCTTGCTAGGTCGTAGCCATGGACTTAGCTGAAGGCTATTCTAACTGTCTCTCGGCAAATGAGAGAAGGCTTCGTAAGTGTAGTCGCTAGCAAAGTCGTCGTACAACTGGGCGAGTGCTATTTCGTATCTCGAGACCTGCCTTGTGGTGGCGCTCGGTCTGCGATCACACAGTGGCGACACTCGGGTCCGACATATACTAAATGGACCGCGGCCCATTTAAGCTACCACCTAGCAAGTGTGGTGTCTGGCGGTGACACCACATTCCTCCCCCGCAAATCGGCGGACGGTCGTGTTATAAGGCTTCCGTCCGCCGTGGGGAGGACCCCATGTTGACGTATGCGATGAGGTGGGGAGCCTAACAACAGGCGAGGCCGTGCCACCCGCACCCGGCCATTCGGTCCGAGGGGATCTAGGAAACGCCTGATAACCTAGTCCAGGGTGCACGTCAACATGCGGTGTATGCGCCCGTACAGAGACAGGAGGGGCCGAAGGGTCGACCTCCATTGCGTCGGGGCACCCGACACGCGATGACGCCATGTGGTCCGGAGCGGCAAGAGTTCCATGGCGGTAGACGGCTGGTCACGGGAAGCGATCGGCGGCGCGTGACCCAGGGAGGCGCTTGGCGGCTGCAGCGAAGCGTCGAATGCGGGCGGCGCCGGCGGGAGAACAGGCGGCGGCGGCGGCGGCGGCGCGTCGCCATGGGGCAAAATGGAAGGCATCGTCGGTAACACCTGGGGATGAGGCGAGCCAGTAGATGGGTCCCCAGGGCGCTGACCGGACGGCACCGTCGCTGAAAGCAGACGGGGAGCGCAGAACCCGTGCGACGACAGAGGCGCAGCTGATTGAGATGCCGACGCACCTCACCAGAGGCCCCCAAAACCAAATACATCGCGCGGCTGAGGCAGTGAAGAATGCGCCCTGCGAGCCAACGCCGTGAACCTCGATAGTTGCGATAGAATACAGCGTCGCCTGGAGCAAAAGCAGGAGTCTGCCGCTGCACAGGAACCTGATGCGGCGGATGCACCAAAGACATCAAGGTTCGATGAGGACGACCGTGGAGCAACTCAGCCGGCGAGCGACCATCTCGGGGCTGAGAGCGATACGATGACAAAAAGAGCAACAACGCGTCCTCCCGAGAATGCGACTCTTTCAACTTCAACATCTGTGACTTGAAAGTCCGGACTAATCGTTCAGCGGCACCGTTTGACTGAGGTGAAAACGGCGCAGATGTCAGATGTTGAATACCATTGGCCTGGCAGAATGACTGAAATTCTGCGGACAGGAATTGTGGGCCATTGTCGGAAACAATAGTCTGCGGAAGACCTTCAATGCAAAAGATAGCAGACAACGCTTGGATGGTGGCAGAGGACATCGTTGAAGACATCCGGACAACAAAAGGAAAATTACTGAAGGCATCGACCAGAACCAACCATCGAGCATTCCAGAATGGACCAGCAAAATCGATGTGCAAGCGTTGCCAAGGGGAAGTAACTTTTGGCCATGCAAAGACTTTCGGCGGCGGTGCGGATTGTTGTTCGGCACACGCCATGCAAGAAGAACACATATTCGTTATCGCAGCATCGATTCCGAACCAAGTACAGTGCTGACGAGCACGTTGTTTCGTTCGCACTATACCCCAATGTCCTCGGTGAAGAAGCTGTAAGACAGAGGACTGTAACGAACGTGGGACCACGACTCTGGACTGATCATTATCAGAACGCAACAACAAAACACCACGTCGTACAAAAAGTCTCTCCTTATGAGCAAAAAATCGGCGAACCAACGGATCCTCGATTCGAGACTTTGACAAAGGCCATTGCGTAGCAACAAAACGCAAAACGGTAGCAAGGACAGGGTCAGCAGCTGTGGCTGCAGCTACACGACGAAAATCAATCGGAAACGATTCGACCACTTCATCGGTTTCCGAATCAATGAACATGCAAGCAAGTTCGGAAGAATCGAATGCTTTATCCTCAGCAACAGGTAAAAGGGACAACGCATCGGCGTTTCCGTGCTTAGCAGTGGACAGATACAAGATCATGGAACGTTGTAACACCAAAGACGAGAGCCAAAGCTTCTTTCTCTATCTGTGATTAATTTTTTTGCGCAGACGAGAGCAATTTTGACGCAAAGGCAATAGGGTGATCATGCGAGCCAACTTTGTGCGCAAGCACAGCACCGATCCCGAAATCCGATGCATCTACCATCAACAAAAGGGGTTTCCGGGGATCGAATGGCGTAAGGCAAGTATTAGAAAGCAACGCCGATTTCAACTGGCGAAAGGCGCGTTCGCATTCCGTCGTCCAGACGAACGGAACACCCTTACGGCGTAAGCGATGAAGCGGAGCTGAAATGGAAGAGGCATTGCGCACATTCACTCACGCCTTGTGATTCTAAATCGTGTAATGTTCTTGCGACCTCAACACGCAATGCGTGAGGAACATTGCGCGCTCTGAAAAATTTCGGTTGCGCGTTTACTTTCAGTTCCAAATGTCCTTCATAGTTTTTATCGAAACCAAGGCCCGGTGCAAAAATGTCTGCAAATTCTTCACACAGACGAGAAACACTGTCTGAAGGCACAGTCTGATTCACTGATAGGACCTGATTTACTATAGACATGTTAAACAACTGAAATAAATCCAAACCAAACAAGTTCACTGCAGTAGAAGAACGAAGAACGTAAAATGACACAAGTTTTGTTTGTCCCTTGTATGTTGCAAGAAGGGTGCACTGTCCTAACACAGGGATAAGCTGTCCTGAATAACTTTTTAACTGAACATTTGCGGCACGCAACGGAGGTTTGCCCAGTTGATTGTACGTGTCGTGATTGAGCAATGGAACTGCAGCTCCGGTATCGAGCTGGAATGGTATGACCATGCCATTGAAGTCCAAATGTACTAAAAGTTTATTGTCCTGCTGACGACAGCCCGCATCTCGTGGTCGTGCAGTAGCGTTCTCGCTTCCCACGCCCGAGTTCCCGGGTTCGATTCCCAGCGGGGTCAGGGATTTTCTCTGCCTTGTGATGGCTGGGTGTTGTGTGATGTCCTTAGGTTAGTTAGGTTTAAGTAGTTCTCAGTTCCAGGGGACTGATGACCTAAGATGTTAAGTCCCATAGTGCTCAGAGCCATTTGAACCCTTTGCTGACGACAAGAGCGACTGTTTTGTGCAAGTTGAACAGACACTGGTACAGAATCACTTGCTAATTGACGTGATTTCCGGCGACGTCGACGCACACGTTTTGTGGGACGAACACAGTCACTGTTAGAAAAAGTGTCACCGGACGAAGTGGAATTAACTACATGAACGTCCATGGGCGAAGGTCCACGAGCCTGAGTGTCCTTGGTTCGATTCCGGCGCGAAGCAAAGGGCCTGGAATGATTGTGAATGCATGATCTGAGCTTTTTCTGGCAAACACTTTGAACATGTCCTTTCTTATTACAGAAAAAGCATATTGCTTGGCGTGACGGGCAATTTTCACTAAAATGTCTAGTAGCACACCGCGGGCTTGATTTCAATGCATTTGTATGCTGGCGCGGCACACCTGGTTTAGAGCGTGGCGGCAGCTGTGCGGACGTGCGCGAAGGCTGTTTACAGTTCCTTGCAGCGCGCCCGGCGGGCCGGTTAATGCGACACACATCTGGCGAAGTTTCAAATGATTCCTGAGCAAAGTCAAGCGTGTCTTGTCTATCCAATATGTCTATCACTTGCTGAAGGGAGGGATTAACTAGTTTCAAAATTTGTTCCGGTATGCGAACATCAGAAACGTTCTGTGCTATTGCATCACGTACCATTGTATCTGAATAAGGAAGGCCACAGTCACATTCAAACGCACAATCCCTTGTAAGGCCTTGCAATGTTGCAACCCACTCCCGATTAGTTTGACTGGCCGTACGTTTTGTACGAAAGAAAGTATACCTTTTTTGCAACTACATTAACTGTTTCTTTGAAATAGGCGTCCAATGCCGACAAAATTTCTTCGTAGGACAGAGTTGCTACGTCCCGTCGGGGAAACAATTTCACTATCACACGGTACGTATGCACCCTTACACACGCCAATAAATGAGGCTGCCGCTCGTTACCTTGAGTTCTGTAGGCGGCGAGATGAAATCCAAACAGGCGTGACCACTCAGTCCAGGTCTCTTGCTGTGCATCAAAATTGCCAAACGGCAGTGCAACTGCATGTTGTGGCTGCGGTAGCGGTGAAGCGGCGGCTGCCGCATCGTGTTGCAGTGCACGTTTACCCTGGACGAGCTGTCCAAGGGCATCCAATAACGCCTGCGTCTGCTGATTCAGCAAGCGATAAAATTCGGACAGTACTTCTGGCGAAGCCATGACACAAGTAAATGTAAACAATTAGAAAGAACACGTTTTTCTCGTCGCCAATGATGTGTTGGCAAATGTGCCAACACCTTGTAGATAGAGGAGGCCGAAATGCACGCTATCTAACGCAGACGGGCGTGAATTCTGGAACAGGATAAGTAGTGAATGATAATAAGAAAAGTATGCAGCTCCTCGAATACTTATCTTTTAATTCTTCATGTGTGTGAATACAGCATTCTTGATGATACATTTCATACGATAACTATCAAACTATGTAAGGCTAATGGCGCCTTGCTAGGTCGTAGCTATGGACTTAGCTGAAGGCTATTCTAACTGTCTCTCGGCAAATGAGAGAAGGCTTCGTAAGTGTAGTCGCTAGCAAAGTCGTCGTACAACTGGGCGAGTGCTATTTCATATCTCGAGACCTGCCTTGTGGTGGCGCTCGGTCTGCGATCACACAGTGGCGACACTCGGGTCCGACGTGTACTAAATGGACTGCGGCCCATTTAAGCTACCACCTAGCAAGTGTGGTGTCTGGCGGTGACACCACAATTATCGTCATGGCCTTATAAAATCTCTTATTCAATACATTATGCAATTTCTAATACGTATTTGACTGAACCCAGAAAAATATGACACTAATACTGTACTGGGATATCGATATATTTTCAGTCATTCCAAACGCACTTCATTTCTTTATTATGGACAGTCAGTTCACTACTATAAATTTTGTCCTCTCTACAATGAAATGATTTTATTTCCAGGAATCGTGTATTCGACATCAACAGCATCAGGATGCAAAATTGTGGTAGTGCTGTAAGGTTGTGTATTGAGCTAGTGGAATTTGGTTTTCTTAACATTTATCTTTTACATTTGGATGTGTGCTTTCTTTAATACAGCTTAATCTGCTTGATATCCAAGCGGTTCATCAGCCAACAATATTTCTCTCATATTTCCTCCACCAGTTTCTTCACAGCTAACCTGGCTGCCGTAATTATCTCATTTAGCCATAATACTACACTTGGTAGATACAGACTGGCATCAGTCTCCCAGGAGCATTAGCACATACCCTTTTAGGCACTGGATCAGTTGTTACTCAACTACGATTCACGATCGGTAGTGTACAGACTGTGCCATCTATTTACTAAATCATTCCAGTCTGTTTTACGAAAATTCCACTGAACCTTTAACGAACGTTATATCAGTCAACTCCTTATTCCATGAGGTTTCAAATGCCATCGATGAATAATATTCAATTGTTATCGACATAACAGACTAATGGGTAGGGTTGTTTGGGGGAGGAGACGAGGCAGTGACGTCAGTGGTCTCATCGGATTAGGGAAGGACGGGAGAGGAAGTCGGCCGTGCCCTTTTAAAGGAACCATCCTGGCTTTTCCTGGAGCGATTTAGGGAAATCAAGGAAAACCTAAATCAGGATAGCCGGACGCGGGATTGAACCGTCGTCCTCCCGAATGAGAGTTCAGTGTGCTACCCACTACACCACCTCGCTCGGTAACAAATTACTGCCTCTGAATTATAATATTGGCCAGAAACTGCGATCGGATACGTAGATTTATTTTCCAAGTATTCGGGAGTTCAAATTTAGCTCTAGTTTAGGCCATTGTCAGTCAGACAGCGATTTCTTTTTCTTGAGTCATTTTGATTTAAGTTTGTAGGATTAAAGGTTGTCGTAATTATTAATCGATATTTTTTGTATATATAGTAGACACTACAACACAAATTATTTTACGCTGTCTCATTCATTCATGAGGCTCTGAAATGTAGATACCGTATGTTTTCACAGGTCGTTACAAGCCAGACACAGGAAGTCAGGAAAGTTCTAGTTTATTACAAATTTTCCTTTTAAAAACCTTTCTTGCACCTAATTACAAGTAAATATAAGTGTTAAATTCTGTATTGTCGATATTTCGTAGAATATTGTGGTAATTGCAGGTAAATGAGAGTTGTTGAACTTCGGTATTATGGATCTTTTGTAGAATACTGTGGCGCTAATTTCGATTATGAGAATATGTAATTCTTCAGTTAATTTACAGAACTTAGACTCTGGGTGTGATGTGACATTCACGTTTTACGTTGCAGAAGAGTTGCTGAATTACAGCGGAACAAAATACTATAGTGATAATGTGCTCTAGCCTGATTTACTGTGCTTTCACCCATAAGGAGTGAAGTATGAGAGGTGACATTTTCGTGAAGAAACAGGTAAAAGGGCCAGCCGAAAAGTGGAGATCGAAATGGATAGAAGCCTCCTGATGTCATACATCTCTACGAATCCCTGGAAATCACGGTTTACTCTAAATCAGTAAGTTCAACAACCAGACAGTTATCCATTGCGGCGAATGATATCAGAACATTGGCAGCGAGCGTAATATTGGTAACCACAACAGTCGACAGCAAAAACTACTACATAAAATAGTTCTAGAATAAAATTGAAAGCCATCTTACACATTCTGGAAAGCAATGGAAGTGAATTCCTTTGAGGACATTCTAAATTTATTTTTTACTCTGCAAAAGAAGACAAGTAATCACGTGGCTACACAAAGAAGATGTGCAGAAGATCGTCTGAGCTTGTTTTATCATAATTTGGTCGATACACATTACTCATTAAAAACAGCTACCAGAAAACTGCCGTAATCTGGCATGTGTAGTATTTACTTAATCACAAGCGGGATATCTAAATCAACGCATTGTCGCGCACTAAAGTTTTGGCAGCTCTTTGAGGTCACGATGTAGTGTCAGAGTCTAATACCTTAAGCCGCAGAGCAATGTCATTGATTAAACTGGCCGTTACAGATGGTGTTCCGGCTGGATGTCCATTGGGCACAGGAATAACTTCAGTTCAGGTACAGAGTACTCTTCAAGAATGGAGTACCTGATTAAGAAGAATCTCTCTCATCACAACAAGGTGTCGCAGTCGCTGCCACCTTGAACTCCTGATATCATCTATAGAATGGAGTCATCTCCCACGGATGAACTTCCTTGCAAGGTCAGACCGCAGTATAACGACAAATACATCAGTGTGAGGGCGTTTCTTGAAATGCTGTACCTTCTTTCTGTGGCCATGTAAACAGCTGCAGCATCACTGTTAGCAATTATTGTGGCATGTACTGTCACCAGCAGTTGCTACATTACAACAGCGACAATATCGCTACCACCAAACACTCTCAAGCGTTGGGATACCCCACAGTTTCTATTGCCACCGATCAGGCTGCTATCTTAAAACACATTTTTATCATGTAATAAAATAAAGGACATTATCCCAACACTAGCGCAGCGAGCATAGCTCCTGCTTTTCACTTCTGTCCTGACTGTTATAATTCTTGCATGGCGATTGCATACGATTCTGTTTCGTATTTAATCTTGAATGCTCAACGAGATGGTTTCATGCGATGAAACAATCTTCCGATGGAGTCGAAATTGCTCTACCTTTGTGTTGTTGGAGATCCTACCGAAACATATCCCCAGCTGATGTACGCGGCCAAGGCTGTGAAAGGTTGTTATAATTTGGTAGAAGTACAAACAACATTCAAGCATAAGGCACTTATGATTCCGTCACAAGGCAATTTTATTTGAAACATGCAGGCAATGCTTTGCATTCAAGTTCAAAAATAAAATTATTTATATCTATTTGTGCTCACACTGTCTAGTCCCATTAACGTGACCACAACCTTCGTTCGGCCTATACGCCAACTGCCATCTGTCGCACAGACCATAAAAGATGGTTCACCTGAAAAGGCTACCAGACGCCACTCGCTGCAAATTTCAGCCTTCAGCGCCGCTAAACTACAGTCGGCATGGGTGCCTGAATCACGCTGCAGAGGCTCATTCGCCGCAACGTCGCTGGACCATCGTTGAACGAACCAAACTAACAAAGGAAGTAAATTTAGACGTTCACGTCAACACGTAACGACACACACCAACGTTACTACAGACACTGTTGATACCTCCTTGGTTCATGTGGGCGATGATTTGCTAAACATTTGCAAGTATATTAGCCCGTACACATCTCCACAGCTGCCGTTCACCCTCGCCTCGGCGCCTGTTGTGGATAGCGCCGTCATGCCATGATCGACATACGGGGTGTTCGAGAAGTCTCTCCGCAGTGCCGTATGATTGTTAGCCGCGCGTGCCGTATTCCGCAGTCGCAGTGAAAATACCGAAATGAACGTCGCTGCAGTGTCGTTGTGCGTTTATTGTTTTGTTGAGAAATATGGGACCCAGAATCTGACGTCTAGAAATTGCAATCCTAACTCCTATTTTCACTGAACGAAATGGTTCATCATGAATGTACAATGGATTTGCAGTACACATACGAGAATTCTGCGAGTTCATGTACCCGGATAAATGAAACCACGCCTCATCAGTGAAAAACGTTTAAGAATACCCCTTCCATTTTGTTGAAACTAATTTTTGAATCATTGACCATAATGCAGTTTCTTGCCATGATCAATATTTTCAGTTCTTGCACGACTGTCACTTTGTACGGGAAAAGTTCTAATTTTTTTCTTACAGCTGTGTGGGCCGTTCCGATACTAACGTCGATTTCCTGGGTGAGTTGTCTTAGTGACTTGTTCGGACTCGTGGACATTTTATCGGAAATATCGAGTAGTTTATCCTCAGACAAACTGCTAGGACGACCACTTCTCGGTGCATCAGTCACTGTACCCGTACTTTTAAATTTGTTATTCAAATCTCGCACACAATCGCGATCTGGGAGAGATGTCTCCGGGAAAACTTAATTAAATATTTGACGAACTGAAACTGTGTATTTACAGCCAGCTTTGAACACTTGTTCGACTAAAAACACAAGTTCTTCAATGGTTAGCATTTTAACAGTGACAAAAACCAAACAAACTAAGAAAGGAACTAAATTTAGACGTTCACGTAAACACGTAACGACACACACCAACGATACTACAGACGCTGGCTGAGATAAACGAAACAGAGGAATGTCGGGAGAGTCCACTTGAAGGTAAGTGATCCAGGCAGGTGAGCAATCATACGGCACGCGCTGCTAACAGTCATACGGCACTGCGGAGAGACTTTTTGAACACCCCATATTTTACCCACGGCGGCACGGAAACAATTTACAAACATAGCCGTTTCGGAAATGCTTCCAATCCGTGACTCAAAATCTTATACTCATGCCCTCTTGGACATGAGGTAAAACATTCAGTTTCTGCATTATTACGACAGCTATCTCTATTCACGTCCCTCTGACACGGCATATATTACAACTACTGTTAGTGCTGCCGCCTATGTCAGTGGATACTGCACGTTGACGTCGAACAAGTGTAGTGGTCAAATTCATGTGACTGGAGCGTATGCTTACCCAATTAAGGAGTCTAATATATTAGAAGTAAATGACAGCTTTCGGGAAATTGTAAAAACAGGAGCAGCTATCGCAAATTTCATTCGATTAATACTTGTGAAACACTCAATACCTATCAGTGAAAGTAGCGGAAGTAGTATGAGAAGATCTCACATTACTGAAACACATTTCATTCAGCGGATTCCTCTTGCAGAATTTTTTCTGTGTGGTTCTTGTACACTTTTGTGGAGTACATGCAACTGAGAGTTGTCATGAACGACATAATTATTTGGGAGTGATTTAAATGCTTTACAACATGTTAAGTTGCCGTCTACATCGCCTGGAAATTCTGAAACAGTGTGTTGGAAGTTATTTATAATTCATTTCTGATACCTTTGGAGTGTTCGGATTGACGCTCTAAGAACAATTGCAGCTCCTTTGGATAAGACTACATTGCTGTTGAAACTCTTAGTCAGTTATATTTGTCAGCTGAAACACGTGTTATAGTACGGAGTGTTTTGGATTACTTGAGATCTTTCAAGTTGTTGCGCCGTTGTGTCTGATACTGAAATTGCTGAAATTGTTGCCAGCGCAGTTAATATTGATTCTCAGTTTCAGGAGGTACGTACTAAGAAGAGGAAATGATCTCGTGATGAGTCCAGGAGTGAAGTGACACACATGAATTCAGAAGATTTCTTCAAGATAAAGGTTTTTTATGCCATAATCGACCATCCAGTGTCTAGAGTGTCATCCCAGTACGAAACAGTGAAGGTTTTACATGGAACATTTGGATATTTATGGAAATACTAAGAGAAGACTGATCTTCTTCAGGTTAGAATATTTTTAGCATGGTACAGCAGAGTCAGCAACTGTACAATGTAGTTATATTAAATTGCAGCCTCCAGTTGCATAAGCAAAGGAACTTTACCTAGGTTTCGCCTATAATAATTGAACCTTCTTCAGAAACGTCACAATATAAAATTCAGTTAACACATGCCAATTTTATATTGTGACACTTCTGAAGAAGGCTACATTATTATAGACGAAACATAGGTGAAGTTTCATAGCTGATGCAGTGGGAGACTGAAATTTAATATAATTGCACGCATGTTATTTATGAACAAAACCATAAACGTGTCACAACATAGTCAGAACGAGTAATTAAATATTTGAACAATTCGTACTTCAGACTTTCAGTTGATTACTTTGGAACCATTAGACCTGCACGAACTTAAAGTTTCAAGCTTATTTCCGAATATATGTGTAGCAATGAGAATATTTTACACGCTTCCAGTGACTGTAGCCGAAACATAAAGCTCATTCAACACTTTGTCTCGTGTTAAAAATTGTCACATATGAACTGTACGTAAACGGCGTTTCACACATTTGTAGACATTGGCAACTACATAGAAATTTGGAAAGCAACTGGATTCTGATGCAATGTTTCAAACATCTGCTGAACTAAACGCCCGTGAAGTGTCCTGAGAGTTTTATCGACAAATAGGTTATAATACGATACCCATTGCACCACTCATTGCGGTTTCGATATGAGTGCGTTTGTGTTTGACTGTTGAAACGTGTGGGAATGCCAGGGAACGAGAGTGGACAGAACACTCCATATCGTAGCATTACTGGCACTAGACATTTCGTCAGTGTTCAGATAGTACAATACTTAACCTTTTGTTTTAAAGTGCTGTGAAAGTAAGTTAAACAAATTTCAAAAATAATATTAAATAGAGCGTACAAACGTTTGCAGTAATTCTTATTGAGTAGCATCGGAGGCTTTTAAGTTCGTCAGTCGCATAAGTTTTCTCTCTTGCCTTATAGGTCTCGAGAGTCGTATAATCTAGTTCCACAGCTGTTGTGGTCTTGGGTTCCTGATAACTTACTTCCTCACTACTGTTCAAACCAATATTTAATACCATTCTTTCAATCTGCTGCTGCTTTGAAAACTTCATGTCGCTGTTATTCTTTCACAATATATTTAACCCTTTATTATTCATACTTTTGATACGTTAGTTCTTTCAAAGGCACAGTTAGAAGTAGGAGATATTGTTTGCTACTATTTCTAGTTTTCTGTATTCCACATAATTCTGATTACAATAGAACTTTATACAAGGTATATCATAATAGCTATTTATCGTTTTATGAAATAATAAAATAGCATAAAGTAAAAAATATTTTCAAATAAGCAGTGTCCAATAATGTGTCGTTTTGGACGTGCAATGAGATGAAGGAAACAGTACATCGTAACAAAACTGATGGAAGAACTCCATTTCTAAATGAATGTGAAATTCAGAGCACGATGTTAGCAATCATACATCAAACAAGTATGCTACATAATTTTTTATTTCCACGAAATTAGTATTGTCATTAAATACAATAAAAATTGCTAATTTACTTGTAAATGTTACTTAAATTCTTAGCTACCCCTATGTATTCTAACTATTATTTAAAAAGTTATGTAAGTCAGAAATGTGAAAGCAAAAATATGCTCGGAGAAAAATTACGCACTGCTGGCTGGATATTCAACATTCAGTGTCAATTCCGTAGTTTGAATGCCGTCTTTCCGCACATTAGTAGCGAAACAATGTTACGTATTTTAATATCAGAAGCTTAGCAATCAAATTTTACGGAAGTTATTCTGTGAAATAATAATAAGGTAGGTTCAGTACTTCACTTCTTGCATGACAAGAATAACAATGTAATTAACCTGTTTAAAATAATGTTATTCCTCATCTCTTACAAAGCGTTCCCAGAATATACATTTTCCCATATGATCCTTTTGGAACATCTCATACACTCCGATTTCCTGCGAAAATAGCAATAAACTCTGACATTATCTCTATGCACTTAAATACTAAATACTGTACGACTTCCACATCACTCCATCTTAACAGCCCACCAACTAGATAAAGTTATGGAGACAGTTATTTGTTAACTTCACTGGTCACGAAATGTCTATCTCAGTCTATTGCATACTCAACGTCGATACAACTTTCCAAGTTACAATTACTTGGAGTAGTCAAAAGTCATTGACGTTAACCACAAAACAGTCAGACACATAACTATATAATCAACTAGCTCTCCTACTGAGTTCCTATGAAGCATCAAACTTCTCTCATATCTCATCGAAATATCAACGATAATAAGTGTATATCTGCTCTTATGGAGGCTGGGATGCCTATAGTTACGACTAACACAAGACAAACACTTTAGTTAACTTGTGTGGAATGATACTACATAATTAGAGCGTCTCATGAAAGTAATGAGTTAGTGAAACATAAAAGACAACAAAGCAATCAAAATTACTGATGGTGCAGTAAAATATTTGATATAAACATCTCACTCTCTCTCTCTCTCTCTTCTCTTTCTCTCTATCTGTGTGTATGTGTGTGTGTGTGTGTGTGTGTGTGTGTGTGTGTGTGTGTGTGATTGTGTGTGTGCTTACGTAATTTCGATTAAAAATTTAGATGTTTCTGATACTTTTGAACATGAGGATAACTTATGCAATTCAGGTGAAGCTTACATAATTTTTGATGTGCAAATACCGTAGTAATGTGAACATCGTTCTATATTTTGACTGAAAATTCAGGCTGTATAGATAATTTTGAACATGGCTCAAAAGTCAGATCAATCAAATACTTTCGAACGTGGCAGCTACATAAACGTTGGCGGTTTGGTTTTAACATCCGGTAAAACACTGTGCGATGATTGGCTGTTTCATTTAATGGCCGATAAAGTAATGCACTGTGATTAGCTGTTCCACTGGATTTTTATAAATTTCCCAATAGTGCCATCTTGCGTTCTTTTAATTTTCCACCAGTGCCATCTGGCTTTCTAAATTTTGTATTAGCAATATCTCTTACTGGGACGACATTGTCTGAACATCTAGGCAACCACCAAACGTTGTAAAAATGCCTCGCTTGTGCGTCCTAAATCCTGAAACTATAGATCTGAACTGAGGTCTGAAGCGTGCGCTGGAGTCGCCATTGAAATCCTACATAAATAGTCACACTGATCCAATCTTAGACGAAACAGTTTCCCAGACTTCATTTTATTTGTGAGCCAGTGGGGAAACGTAATCTGTCTACAGAGAATATGACTTAAAACACTCGTAAAAGCCGTCTTAGTACGTTACTCAAGATTGCATAATCCATACTACACAGGAACAACATGGAATATTTAACGTGTACAACAAAGAGCGCCACTGGCGGTCACAAGTTCGATTTATCCAGAGGAGAGAGTAATAGAAATTGACTAAAGTCCTATCTGGTGGACACTGGCAGTCAGACGTCAACTGCCACACACCGAAAGTTTCATGGAACAGTATTAAGAAACTTAGGAGTATACTACTCTCTTATATCACTCTCCCAGGGACTGGAAACAAACATGAAACACAGTGTGTACAGTGACGCTTAGGCAGCCAGTCTTCCTACACTGTCGAAAAGAAAATGCAACACCCTCAATGGATGTGTTCGGTAGCGCGAGTGTATATGTTCATACCGAGGGGATACAGTATAAGTGAGTCATTTGTCGTATTTGGTGATCAGATGGCGCTCAAGGGGCATATCTGGGCACCCTCTGACTACTAAGCTTTCAGAGATGAACAGTGTTTTGAACAAGCCCCAACAACGAGTACGTACTCTTGTCGAACAGATTCAATCATTTGAGTTGGGCAGTTGGAGGGTGGTTGCAGGTGTCGACTAAATTTTGTACATGTCTGGCACAATGTATATATGTGGTGTGTCGCTGCTTTCAGCAGTGATCTATGGAACATTCTCACACCTTTACGTCATGTTACGGACGTCCGTGTAGCATAGATGCCATTCAAGATCTATGTATTGTGCGAGCAGCGGTGGCCGACCGAACGTCATCCTGGGACGAAATACGTGCATATGAGGCACCTGCTGTGTCGTGAGGCGTTATTTGGAAACATGTGATTGTAGCATGATTAAGATCACATATGGCACTGGTTGTATTATCTCCTTATATTCGATGAATTATTCTGATACAATTCTACCCTTGAATGACGTTTACTAATTTTCTATTTTCATACTCGCAGAATCCATGCGCAAAGTAGTTTCGTACAATAGCTACGGCATGAGCGCATTATTATTCGTTGTAGTACACCCTCTGGAAGTTGTTAGAAAACAGCTTCTGAGATTGTCTTCTTGCCGATTAGCCTGAGCATTGTTTGAAGAATTGTAATCTGAATATTGAGATTTATGACTAAAGATAAATGATACGAAATTGTGCGGTTAAAAGGAAAATATGTATATTGCTCCTTCATACAAAAGGTATGTAACAATTTACATAATTTGACATTTGAGAATTAATGATATTCATCGATATATTGCGTAGTTGTTAATGAGAAGGAAACTTCCGAAAGACTGGATACGAACCCGCATTTAATAATACAAGAGCTCCATTACTTCTTCGGAA
This sequence comes from Schistocerca americana, assembly GCF_021461395.2. Classification (NCBI taxonomy): domain Eukaryota; kingdom Metazoa; phylum Arthropoda; class Insecta; order Orthoptera; family Acrididae; genus Schistocerca; species Schistocerca americana. Next base: position 203,161,051 of record NC_060125.1, on the reverse strand, counting down.
GGTTAAACTTCATCAAAGCCAAATATCCGCTTGATCTGAGGTTTCCCGACTGATTATACAACGCTCCCAAAAATACGAGGCATTTTATTTGTACAGATTTGCAGACTACCGCAAAGCATGAGCCTGCAGAGAAGAATCATCGCCTGATTTCATTCTAACAAGTAAAATTTCTGAATCATTTTGTGCGACTGCGTTATGACTGTGTTCCCTATTATGAATGATTGATTGCTCTAACGAATTTAGAACTACATAACTACATAATTACATAGATAGGAGAAAAAATTACATGGCCAAGCTCCGAAGTACATCACTACACTGCCAAAGACGACTACTCTAGCGTCGCGGATCAGTTGACTGGAGAGTGGAATTCCATTCTGTTGCCTTTGGTGATTAGGTTCTGCCTGTACGCGAGTGGTGGGCGTACACGTTTATGGAGTAGACTTGATGAACTGCCTGTTCCAGAATGCATTCGATAACGACATACAGTTCTAACGCCAGGCTACATTCTTTGGGGGAGCCAACAGTTCTAACTCGCTACCACATGTGGTGTTTCTGCAACCAGTGCCCGCTTCATGACACAGGCACCTGCCATTTCTTCTATACGAGAGTGATGTACTTTTTCAGCAGGGATATGGACGTCCATATACGGCTACTGCGAGGCGACTTGCTCTTGGTGGTGGACAGCACTGCCATGGCCAGCGAGAACATCACAACTCTCACCAAATGAACACGTATACTACATAGTAAGCGGCAACTTATTCGTTCGCCAGGGCCTGCAAGAAACACTACGGAAGTGAACAAAAGGCGTAATGTGCTTGTGATAATCTGTCGCAGAATACCCTTTGGCACCTTAATTATTGCTTACATGCGAGATGAGAAGCTTGCTTTCCCGACATTTAGGGATACACTGTTTGGGAATGCTTTACTGTGGCCTTTGCGTTTGATTTTGTCTACATTTGTTGTCACATACTCCTACAATGATGAAAAATCAGTTACTCGACTTCTCTATACAGGGTAATTGCCAATAATTCTCGCATGGAAAGTACAAGCCAAAAGAACCTAAAAAGCTTCAATGAACATGTGCCCACAAGTCAACTGTTTTCGCGATACAACACAATTTCTACTGCGGTTTATCGGTGACCGGGAACACATGGCCTCTCTAGACGGCGTTCGAAATATTGTCCATGCGTCTGAATGTAACATTGAACTCGTCTCTGAAATGAGTGGCGAATCCTATCAGACACCCTGGGGAATTCTGTTAATGTTGGAAGGCTGCTTCAGTCCGCAAGATTTATTATTGAAAAGGGTTGACCTCGGTTGTGCAGATCAGGCTTTTGACTTGACCCCACACACACAATTCCATAGGATTTAAATCCGGAGACCTTGTAGGCCATGGTAAAAGCTCTCTTCTACTTATCCAATGTTGAACATACGTCCGAGTCAGATGCCGGCGCACTTATAAACGAAAGTGTGCTGGAGCTCCGTCATGCTTGAATCACATATTGAGGCGTTGGTTCAGTGGGACATCGTCATATACATCTGGAAGTACAGTCCGCAGAAATCACATGTACAGCTGTCCAGATAATCTCTGTGGTAAGAAATGTGGTCCAGTTATTCGGTCACCGAGTAGTCCTGCCCATACATTCAACGAATAATGCCGCTGATGTCCTGATATGTTTGTTGCATTAGGACTGACAAGGTCCCAAATTCGTCAGTTACGGTGGTTAAAAATGCCGTCACGGGTAATCCCAACCTTATCCGACAACAGAATACTACGTAGAAACAGCGGTTTCAGTGTACACTGTTGTTGCACACATTGGCAGGAATTCTCTGAAGGTGGGAAGTCTGCATTGTTGAGGGCTTGCACTCGCTGGAGATGATATTGATAAAGTACTTGCCGATGCAAAATCCGCCACGCACTGCTATGACTCGCCATCCTCCTTGTTAAAGTACTCGGACGATTGTGTACGATGCGTTACACCATTTCCTCAACGTAGGGTGTTATGAATCTGGTTTCACCTTCTCGTACATGTGCGAAACTCCCGGTTTCTCTAAGAAGCAGATGTAACCGGCTAAATGTACTCCTGTCGGGCTGCCTGCTGAGAGGAAAAGCTTTTTCACACAATTGTGCAGCATCCAGGGCACTGCCATTCGCTTTTCTATACATGAAGTTCATATGAGCGTACTCTTCGTTGGTGTCACCTCTGTCCATCGTGGCTTCATGTTTGTAACTGATTGCGAGAGCGGTAGCGCACAGTGCACGGAGGGGGAAAGAGAAGTAGTCGTGAATTCGAAAACAAAAATATAGTCGATCCCAAACGTTGAGATACCAACGCAGATTCCGTGGTATCCAGGGACGTTTACAGTTGCTTCATAACACGAATGAACACGGTATCTCGGCAACGGCTGATTTGCGGACACATATTTATTGGAGATTTTTAACAAATTTTGGCCTGTGCTTTCAATGTGTGAATTTCTAGCATTCTGCGTGGTTTCTGTTTGTTCTATGTCGTGTCTCCCTACCACTTTCGCGCAACGACGCTCTGAGCGTGTTTTTTAGGGAATTGACTAGTTTGAACCAGGCACCTGTTGCTGGTCAGGAGACGCCAGACCACACATGACATGTAGAGTTCAGAAGAGTTCAGGGAGACTAGCGATGATATAACCAAATACTTAATGACATCAGCGTCAGCTCCACTGCACTCGCTGTAAAAGAATCTTAATCCTAACTAAATTTAGTGGAAGGGGTTCAAGGCGTCCCTATTTTTAGTTAGCTGGTAAAATAACGTCGAAAGAGAAGTTTTGGAAATTTTATTAGACTCACAAAACATTGTTTATAAATTGCACTATTGATAAAAGGAAATGTTTTAATACAGGATGATAAAAACCAACTGCGTTCAACAAAAATATCAACGAATATTCCTTGAATGGGTTTCCAAGTTCTACAATGGATCGAAGGATGACCTATGGCATATCACATCTATAATCTAGATTTAAGTTTCATAAAAGAGAAAACTATCAAAATGGTCCACAGTGACCCTCAATAATCTTTAATTATTTAACCTGTCGTGAAGTACAATGGCTGATGTGGCTTCTCAATAATTAAATAATTGAAAAATCATCGCGTTTCAGATTTTTACTTCACGTAGCAAATGTGAATACCATGAGCTTTAATTGACGATCGACACTAGGATTACGCAAAACGGGGATGTAACAGATGAGACTTCTGCAGTTCTGAGTGAAGCCTTATGCGCTCAAAAATTCGGCATCGCGTGCGTTCATTACCTTGTCGTTGGTTATGCAGCGTCAGAGAGAGGCGGTCGACGCAGCTCCATACAGCTCGCCGTCTCGGAACCAACTCTCTCCTAGCTTCTCCTTACTACAATTTACCGAAGTTGGTTAAAAAAAAATTATCTGGCTGTGTTGTCATCTGACCAATGTTAACCTTAAGCTCCACCTACAAAAATTCTGTCTATCCAATGAGACACGTTATACTTTTCTTGGTGGGGCAATGTTTTTAAAGTTTGCAACGTAACAGAGACGCGAAAAAGTCTCACGCCAAAACTTGCAGCTGGTGTGGCCCTTTTAGTGTTATCGTAAGATCTATTAAGATCTATACAGTTCTTCTGGAGAGCTCTATCTTTTAACATGGGCTAGACGGTGGTCCTGGCGGTTACTTTTCGTGGTGTGGCAATGTTTTTAACGTTTGCAACGTAACAGAGACGCGAAAAAGTCTCACGCTGAAAATTGCGGCTGGTGTGGCCCTTTTAATGTTATCGTGAGATCTATACTGTCTTTCTGGAGGGCTCTAGCTTTTCACATGGGCTGGGGTGTGGTCCTGGTGGTTAGCTGGCGACGTGACTGTCCGTCCATTATCGTAGGGCCTTCTAGCTTAACACGGTTCTGCTCTCGGCTTCTGTTCTCGTTTCTCCCCTCGGAACTGCGTCTGTCTCACGGTGGGAAGGTATGACATGCATTTAGGCATTCTTGTGTTAGTCTGTGGTATTCCATTTGCTCACTCGTTACTCGTATTACTTTGGTGAATTTAATGTAACGATTTATTCGGAGCTATGTGACATACTACTGGATTTGCTTATCATGTCAGGATTTTCATGGAAGGTGTTGGATTTGCCTGACACCTTCCAACTTACTGACCATCACTTCTGTAACACTCTATATAACGACGTTGTTTATGATGGTGTTCCACATATTACTATCGGCTTATGAATCCCTAGCACGCCATTGATTGGGAAGTAACCTCGGCAGTGCGCTTAACATTATTTGAAAATTGTGGTTTTAGACGTCGGTATAGACATAAACAGTTAACGATGCTTGTTTTTCACGAACGTACCACATGTAACAGACAGCTTGAGAGGAGAAAGTATATTGTAGCAATTGCAATGTTGTAGATGTCCTCTGTCAACGACATGGAAATAAAACAAGACGTTGGCTAACCAACAGAAACGTAAACTATGAGCCGTAACACGTGTGAACGACAATGGTGAACGTTGTGCTGTAGAGCTGGAGACACTGAGATTGCATAGCATTTCTTCTGCTCTGGTAGCCACTGAAATGAGAAGTCTGTTAAATAACGACGACAGACACGTGTGGAAAATGAAGATTTCTGGGTCTTGAATGAAACTGTCACTCTACAGCCGAGTGTGGGTGGTAATGAAACTTCACAGAAAATTTGTTATCTCTCAGGTAGAGACTGTATAATGGATATTTGTATAGTTCCGTACTTTCAGCGTCTTTGTCTTTCATGCATCCCTTACATCCAGTTGTACAGAAGGTCAAACCTGCTTACATATTTGGAGTACACCAAGCTGGCGTGTGATTATGAAGGGTGTATATGGGAATTCCTATAGATTTACGATGGTGAGGTCAGAAGCCAGCATCTCGAGAATGTTACAAAACTTCATGAGAGAAGGGGAATAATACTGAGTCTCCTGAAGATCACATGTGAATGACAGTGTACTGTTACTTTTACAGATGTTCTCTTGAAAGACGGAAACCGAGTAACTATAAAACGTTTGCAGTTTCGTCACGAATGTGCAGCGTCTGCTTTATCCTTACAATAAAGTTGAAAGAAAGAAGTGGTGACAGAAAAACTGTTTGTGTGATCCTCAAAGGGAAAATGTATTTCTTCCATTACATTATTTCTTCAGCCACTTTTCTTTCGAATAAATCTATGCGTTATTTTTCACTTTGACTAAATTTCAAACAGGTGTTAATATAATCCTAAGTTACACCATTACTTTTTTTCCTGTAATTTAAATGACTTCATTACATAAAAGCAATTTTTCCGAATCACATTAGTTAATCATTTCGATTTGTATAACTTCTTCCTGTTCAATTTAATTGTCATTTGGAAATGTAAGGAAAATGATCATTCTAAAGGCAGATCAAATGAATTTCAGAATATATCCAACATTCTGCTGAATGAATTACCATTTAGGTATCTAGTCACAGAAGGAAGAAAGAAAGTGTAATGCAGTGACAAAATATGATAAATGCAAAGTAGAATAAACTGTAGCAGTATCTTACTGAAGACATATTCCAAATTCCTGAAACTCCTACCTTTCAATTTTCAGAAGACATAAACAACTACTGACATTTCACTAAATTAGGTGAAACTCTTCAGGGGGAGTGCGTTTTGTTAGTAGGTGTTTGATGTAAAGTATATTTTATTCTCGTACTAGCACAAAACTTAAAACCCAGCATACCTGAGTAATATTAAACTAGCAGCTGTCTTTACAGCGATCTACCTTTCTGGAAACGAGTAGTAGGAGAACGTCGGGAAACAACAGTAGAACATTTGTAATTTAAATTTCTTGAAATTTATTCAGAACTCGTCGCTATGACTTTTAGTAAAGTACTTAGTGGAGTATGTAACTGAATAGCTATGTAATGTTTTACCCAAGTCATTGACTATAAAAAGTGTGCTAGGTACTCCAGACCAACAGTGAACCACTGCTAATTACAACTTGTGACGTTTATGGATGGACTTATGATGTGCATAACGAACACACTGTGAGCGGTACACATGTACGTGGAGCCCGATTTTGTAATATATTTCATGGTTCAAATGGCTCTGAGCACTATGGGACTTAACTTCTGAGGTCATCAGTCCCCTAGAACTTAGAACTACTTAAACCTAACTAGCCTAAGGACATCACACACATCCATGCCCAAGGCAGGATTCGAACCTGCGACCGTAGCAGTCGCGCGGTTCCAGACTGTAGCGCCTAGAACCGCTCGTATATTTCATGAAAAAATGACTTAAAGTTATGACTAGGTGAGAGAATTTAGCTGTTGGCCTATGGACGCCACATAATACAGTTTTGTAAGGTAATGGATTTTTTTATATTTAGTTTTAAGTATGCAGCAACGCAATGTGAATCTTGCTAATTTTACAGTAGTGATCATTGAGTGTAGAAACCAAATAAGGATCAGGTTTAATGTATAGGTTGATTAGGTAGACCCGATTTGTAATATTTTATGTATTTTATAATCCTCATAAAGACAAGAAACGTCCTGGCAGATTAAAACTGTATGCAGGTCCGAGACTCGAACTCGAGACCTTTGCCTTTCACGGGGAAATATTCTACCAACATTTTTTTTTTTTTTTTTTTTTTTTTTTTTTTTTTTTTTTTTTTTTTGGTTGATGCTTGAGAACGTGGATAAGGGTGCTGCATCATGTGACGGGGGGTCAAGGAAGATGCTGCGGAGATAACCGGCAAAAGTTTGTCGGTAAAATGGTGTTCGAGTGAGGTTGCTATGAAAGGTCACAACTTTGTACCAGAAGTCAAGGACTGTGTGCGGATTACTCTGAAAGAGGTATTGTAAAGCCTGTCCTCGAAACCAGATGAGTGTAAGGTTCTTAGCAAGAGGATAGTGAAATGTCAGGGGCAACAACAATAAATCTTGGGTTACCGTCGTTGGCGGGGCACGGAGGTAAAAGATCACGATTCGTTGGATGAGGAGCCATACGTTTCGTTTGAGGGGGCGCATAAGACGGTGCTCGTCGGTGTTTTCGTGCTGATAGTCAGCGCAGAGTTTGGAGGTGGCCAGTCCTATGCGATAAAGTCGACTGTTAGTCGGGAATTTGCCATAGACTAGACCATACCAGAGTGTAGACACAGACGACGGTAAAGAGGGTACATGCACATACCCCCAAACCGTTCGCTAGTTAATGTCAGGGTGCAGTAGCACCATGGGGTCACAAGGGTTGGACAGCATAAACAAACGATAAAAATCTTGATACGGGGAAGACGAGTGACTGGAGCATTGTCCCGAACGTAGCTGAGTTCTATGAAACAATTGGCGACGTGGTACAATAATGGAGAAATAAGTGTCACATTGAGCGGTGGATCGAGAGAAGCTGGTCGGCGGATATCTAAGAGACTGCGTGTTAAGGACGGGACCCGCCCCTGCCAGTGTCGCAACAGAGTGTAGACAAAGAGTGCAGAAGATCGTGCCCGAACGTTGACGAGTCCGAGGCCACCTTTTGCTGGAGGCAGTGTTAGAGTGTTGTAGCGGACTTTGAAAAGTGCCCCAGCTCACACGAAATCTCCAAAGGCTGATTGGATGCGGCGGCCAAGGTGTAACGGTATCGGGAGTATCTGGGCGACGTGTACCAGTTTATGGGTGAGATACGTGTTGACATAGGACACACACTGGAGTTGGTTTAAGTTACGGTGCACTTGATCGCGCACACGGTGCCGAATCGACTGCAAAAGCCGCCGGTAAGCGAGGGCCACTATTCGGTGAGTGGAGCTCGTAAATTCGATACCCACGTAGCGAAGGATGGTACTGACTGAGAATGGGGACGGCACCATAGCCGGGAGGCCGCGCCCAGTGCGCGTCATAGTCGATTTACGGACATTAAGAATGCTACCAGAAAACGTCCGTACTGGTGGATCCATTGGATCATTGAGTTCCGAGGAGGAGCAGGTGTGAAAGAGGAGGTAGCTGTATAAGCCCTGCAGTGAAAGGTGCCGTCGCGTAAAGTGAGACCCTGGCATATAGTAAAGTAGATATAGGGGTCCTCGACGCACAGAATCGGTCCAACAAGCCTCCCGTTGACTTGGACCGTCGAGGCAGGGGGAAGTAGTAACCTGCGAATGACGTCGACAAAAAGTTATGGGAACCCCATACGTATCGCCACCATGAGGAGGAATGGGTGTCGAACGCGATCAAAGGGACTCGTGAAATCGATGGATACCAGTGCTGTACGAAGGCGACAAATTGCCGTCAGCGCGATGAGTTCACGGCATTCTCCTTGGGTTGCTTGTAAGGTGGCCTCACAACCACGTGCAGTCTTCTCCCGTAAAAAGGCCATAGGTAAGACGTTGCGTATGCGCGCTGCCAAGAAGCATGGATAGATTTTATAGACTGCATTCATTAATGTAAGAGGGCGATATGCAGAGATATGGGACTCTCCCTTCGGCTTAGGCACAGGCAGAAGAATGCCAGTGACAAATTAAGGTGGAACTGGGAAGGACGGAATAAAGAGTTCCTGAATAATTTCCGTCCAGTGAGGAAGCATTAACGAGGTGAACGTCCGGTAAAACTCCACGGGGAGACAATCTGGTCCTGGTGATTTGTTCTTGGCCCCCTTGTTAATCGCATCTACCACCTCATCTGCGGTGATTGCAGACACCATGGACGTTGACTCCGTTACGGTGAGGGCCCGATCAGGGGAAGGACGGAGGTCATCAGGAATTGGCGTTGCCATCGGGTCATCGTCATAAAATTGGCGATAATGTTCAGCCAAGGCAAACACCACTGCCGCCAGTAAGGTCTGGTGAACACCGTCGGAGGTCGTGATGTTGGGGACGAAAAGTCGACGTCGACGACGATCGTCGAATGCGACGTGGAATATGGATGGTGTTACGTCTTAGAGGAGGTCCTGTCATCGGGAACACGCCACGACACCCTACAGTCATGCACGTTGGAGAGAGAGGAGACGAGCTTTAGTACGCTGTCGTTCCCTATGGGTTTCTGGTGATGGAGGGGGCGCATCGAGCTCACAGAGGACGGCGTAATGAAAATTTTTGGTGCCTCGATGCCATGCTGCTGCTTCCTTGTCACATTGCATGAAGACCTTTCCGATCGCAGGTTAGGCACATTTGAGCCACCAATGGAACGTGGATGTGTACTGCGGGAGGCGTCTTTCGCTAGACCTCCATGTAGTGACAATACATTTCCGGCAGTGTGGATCATTATGGAGGGATGTATTAAGCTTCCAGCAACCTCTGCTGCTCCATATCAACTGAGGTGGCAAAGCCGGGATGCAAATGACGGCGCAATGGTCCGAAACCGCAAGGGGCCATCGTTCGGCTTGGGCGACTTGGTTGACAAGGTGGGCAGGACATAAAACCGGTCAAGTCTGCTCGCAGTCTGTATAATGGGTGAAAGCGGGGGTATTGCCATGAATTTTCTCCCAAACGTCCACTGGATGAAACTCTTCGATTAAGGTGAGCAGCGCCAGGCATTGCAAATAACCAGGCATTTGATCCTGCTGTTGGAGGATGCAGTTGAAATCACCTCTCATGATAAGACCATCATAGCGCCCAGAGAACAAGGGCGCCACGTCATGTCCGAAAAAAGTAGACCGCTGCCGACGGTTCGGGGAGCCAGACGGAGCGTAGATATTGATGACGCGCGTGTCGAAGATGGTTACAGCCATGACCCTTCCAGAGGGAAGGATTGGCGTGACCCTGAGTGCGATTCCTTTGCGTATGTAGAAAGTCACTCCACGCCCTGACTGATCACATGTGGACGTGTATGAGTCGTAGCGGTAGATCGGTGATAGTATGGCAACGCGTACTTTCTGAAGAAGGGCGACGTCGACGTCAAAGGCCCGAAGCATGTCACATAGGATCTACAGCTTGGGTGCAGTGCCGATCATGTTCAAGTTCAGTGTGGCGAACCGGTACGTTTGTTTCATTGGTGGTGGCCGCGCATCTACCATCACCAAGGGAAGTATGAGGAGGGCACCGACAGGAAGTCCCGTCCCATCTGCTGCAGTGCCTCGCTTTTGATGTTAAAAGGCAACCACGTCCGGTGGAGGCAACTCATCTGGAGGAGGGGGCGCTCCTTCCTCAACGTCGTCGACCCATGGTCCTGTGCCGAGGGTCTGTCCAATGTCCATGGGAATTGCGTCGTCGTGAGAGAGATCTGGATCTGTCGGCGGGGAGACAGGCGTCTCAACCTGCGCTCTGATCGTTTCGTAGTGCGTGGCGACCGCCATTGTGGTCCCGTCCTGCGAAACGTCTTGTTCATCGTGAAAGCTGTCCTCCGACCTCTGTTTGGAAACGTCGGCTGGTTGGATGTCGTCTTCGTCGTCCTGGGTGGCGACGCTTTGAGAGCCCGTGGGTGAACGGCGGCGGCGTTTGCGCCTTCATGGCGAGCGTTGTTTGCGCGCGTCTTCCTCAGCGTCGGACGACGGCAAGGAATAGCGTCGACCTGGTTCGAAGGCATCGGTGTTGTGAAGAAGAACTGGTCTCTTCAGCGTCCGGTGCGGGAGCCTGTTCGGTGGCAAGGTTGTCAGGTGGGATGTCTGCACCGTCCGTAGGCGACTGGGACGGTGGGACGTGCCGATCGGAAGGACCGGGCGACGGACTGGACGAAACTGCGATACGTCCTTCAATGCAGTCAGACCGTAGATGACCTTTCCCGCAACCGGAAGAGGTCCGAGGTTGGCCGTCGTGCATTATAATGGCACGGCAGCGTCCGATACGTGGATAGGAAGGCACGTGTTTCTGCAACTCGATGCGTACCGGTCTAACACCGTTTAAAACGGGATAGGTTTGAAATTGTACCCATCATTCGGCAACATGTTCCAGAACGTTGCCTCAGGGACGGAGCGCCTCGATGACGAAGTCTGCAGGTTATTCGAACGGCGGTTCGAAGATCCCTATCTTTCGTGTGCCAAGACATGCGTGATCGACTGTAAAGGGTCCGACGTTGTCGTCGGAATAGCAGAAGCGCAGTCCATGTTTTGCCGCTTGAAGCACCTTGACCCACGCCGCATCGTCGATCATTTTGACGTAGACGGTATTGCTAACTATGGACAAGTGGATACCAATGAGATCCGTTGGTGGTATTTTAATTTCATCGCGAATAAATCGTTCTACCACCAGGTCCTTGGGTCGGCCGAAAAAGGAACAAAAGCTGAAATGTAAGGTCTTCTTCTGATAGTTGTACGTCATGGTGGTCTAGAAGGAAAACGGCGCTTACAGCGGCCTAGGTAAACACAAATTCACATTGCGCGCCTCGCACGCAAGTCTTTGGAGCCTCACCGCCTCGCAGCACTGCCGGCGGCAGACTTTTTTAAATGGTTCAAATGGTTCTGAGCACAATGGGACTTAGCATCTGAGGTCATCAGTTCCCTAGAACTTAGAACTACTTAAACCTAACTAACTTAAGAACATCACACACATCCATGTCCGAGGCAGTATTCAAAAAACTGTTCAAATGTGTGTGAAATCGTATCGGACTTAAGTCCTAAGGTCATCAGTCCCTAAGCTTACACACTACTTAGCCTAAATTATCCTAAGGACAAACACACACACCCATGCCACAGGGAGGACTCGAACCTCCGCCAGAGGCAGGATTCGAACCTGTGACCGTAGCGGTGCGCGGTTCCAGACAGAAGCGCCTAGAACCGCTCAGACACACCGGCTGGCGCGGTCCGTCCTCACAGTTTCAGTTATGCCAGTACCTCTTCCGCGAACTTTGCACAACTAGCACTCCGGAAAGAAAGGCTATGGGGCGGTCATGGCATAGCCATACCCTGTGGTTCGTAGAAGAGCCTTTGTGATCTTTGGAAGGTAGGAGCCGAGGTACTGGAGGAATTAAAGCTGTGAAGACGCGTCGAGCGTCGATCTTCAGTAACGCAGTTGGTAGAGTACTCGCCCGATAAAGGCAAAGGTCCCGAGTTCGGTTCTCAGGTCAGCACACAGTTTTAATCTGTCAGGAAGTTTAATATCAGCGCACACTCCGCTGCAGAGTGAAAATCTCATTCTGATACGCACATGTTAAATTTTTGAAACTATTTTGTTAAACGGTGTTAGACTTTTGTCATGTAACAATCCAAGTGTCTTTAATTACGTCAGGAAGTGAGAATTGTAGAACAATTGAGAAATTCACTGATTCTGAAGTTAATCTAAACTGTTTCATATTACATTTCGTGAAAGGAAAACTTTAATTTGAATACTAGTTTCAAACAGAACCACTTGGTTTTAGCATATCCCCTTAACAGTACCTCACCTCTTCCAAGTCGTGTTAGTTTAAATTCAACCAGCAACTTTTAAAAGAAGTGATCTTGCAATGAGAGAAAAATATTAATATGCCAGAATCAGAAAAGCATTAATGTTTGTATCAGTTTCAATGCGAGCAGCGTTGCACAGCGCTGAACCAGTATCCAAAATTATCGCTGCACATTTCCAAGGTTATCGATTTATCAATTAATCTACTGATATTTATTGTATGAAGCTATTTTACGGTCGGCATTGCACTTCGCTGATCCTAGACTGAATATTTTGTATGCCTACAGATTACCATCCGTTACGACACAAGAGGGAAAAATTTTTATTACATTGTTTATTTGCAAAGGGAATTTATCAGTTTATTGCACAGGGCCATAGAACGAGACTGAGTAAATTTCAGAGGTACTGATTTCATTATAGGTATTCCAGGTTAAGTTATTTAAATTTTCTTTGGATTACAGTAAAACTGATTAAGCACACCATTTCCTCAACAGGACATCACACAGTGCATTTGGATAGCACATAGTTATATTTTTTAATGAGCATTAGGGTAATATATTTTTAAGGAACGTTACATTAGGAACAGAGCTGTATCAAAAATCGTTAATGTGCCTCTAGGAGCAGTGAGTCACATATAACCAAAAGCGGAATGGGGTTATTCTTATATAGTCTGTAGATGACCGGAACTGCTAAAATATTTAAAATGTTTTTATTACCATTTTGCTAGCATATTATAATTTTCTTTACAGGGGACAGAGTTTGATAGTCTTAAGTGGCCGTCTTCATATCCCGTTATGCACATGAAGGATAACATGTGGTTATCCTGTGCGGCAACCGAATCTGGACATGTCCGCCTGCGGCGATCAAATCAGAATATATCTATAGACAATTGTGAAAGTGGCGAAAAATACCGTAACTAAAGTAAGCGAAAAAGATATCCGACTAAGCAGTTTCAGAAGAGAGAATAGACAATCTTGTAACCCTTAGAGCCACATATGCTGCCAAATTTCGTGTCATCACCAACCAGATTCCGAGAGGATCTTTTACTTTAACACTGTTATGATCACTGTGAAGCATCCAGGAAACGCGCCTGCTAACAAGTAATACAGCGGAAACGGTTAGAGTACTTTAGCACATTTTGAAAAGTAAAGCCTATACTTGAGCGACAGTGTAGCAGAGGGTGGGAGATCAGTAGCTATCACCGACTACACGATTAACATAATTTTCATTGTCGTCCACTAAAATGTCAAATGACCTATTTGCCTTACGAGGACCTACTGTCGCAATGTTACAACACTGAGCGAGGGGTTCATATTTCGTGAATTTTTTCGTTTTGTCGCACTTTTATATACCGATATATTTATTGAAGTGTAAGAAACATCTTGACATTTAGCTGCTTGATAATCAGGCCAAAATATAGTTAAATAATTAATATTTAAGTAATTAATGTTCTTTAAATCGTTCACTCAATATAATTAGTTAAACATGTTCCTCATGACAAGAGTCTACTATCAACTGCGCCCCTATTCGGATAGCAGATTGTAATCGAAATTCATTTCATTATTTGAAGGTGACATATAAACACATCCTCAACAAGAAGTTTTACCTGTAGCACCAGGCTTCATCTTCTTTTTCTACTACACAATTTACATAAATCTTAGACCTCATATGTCACAATTCGTCACTAAATTTTGGAATTTTTATCCCCTGTGATAATTTATTCTGAGTATACAACTGTACTGGAGACTATGCTTCAGCATCTGATTATTGTCTGCGATTCAGAAAAGTGGAACATGGTCGCCTTTTACAAATAATACGACGAAGTATTTACATTAATCACAGAGTTCCCATTGCTTAATTAAATGCTTTCGACACCACACGGAATATCTTTATATCGGTTACTCTAAACGAGCGATTCACACATACAGCGCTTTTTAATGTCATAATTATCTAATCAATAACAATAATTTTAAAGTTGCAAAAAGTAATAAAATGATTTGTGTGTATGTAAAGACGATGTGAATAAATTGTGCTGATAAAGAACTCTTAAAATTAATAAAAAAAAAGAGCATTTCTAATGCTGCTGCAGCCACTGGTAGTGATGATAATGATAAAAATAATGACAGTGGAAGATAAAAAATTCTTTTATAGTGGTACAAAACTGATATTTTATGATATTGCGAGTTCAGCAAAACGGAATTTGAAGTAGACTGTAACAGCTAAGAACACTAGGAAATGACGAAGTTCTGGTAGGAAAGAAGAAAGTAATGGAACAACTTGTATTTACAGGCACGAAAGTAGACATTAAGCATATAGTTTCTACTATTGTCAAGAAGTAATGTAAGGTAGCTAATTACACAACTACATAGCGACTGACATAAGTATATGACATAGGAATCAAAGCCAAACGCCGGCTGGTGTGGCCAAGCGGTTCCAGGCGCTACAGGTTCGAATCCTGCCTCGGGCATAGATGTGTGTGTTGTCCTTAGGTTAGTTAGGTTTAAGTAGTTCTAAGTTCTAGGGGACTGATGACCTCAGAAGTTAAGTCCCATAGTGATCAGAGGCATTAGAACCATTTGAACCAAAGCCAAACGCGGCGGGATAAAACTCGTTATCGAAGTAGTGTAAGAAATATTTCAATAAGAAATAAAATGTTATTACGTACGTAGCTTGGAGGTTAGTTGAAATAGCTCTAAGAACTATGAGACTTAACATCTGAGATCATCAGTTCCCTATACTTAGAATTACTGAAACCTAACTAATCTAAACACATTACACACATCCATGCCCGAGGCAGGATTCGAACCTGCCACCGTAGCAGCAGAGTGATTCCGTACTGAAGTGCATAAAAGCGCTTGGCTACGGCGGCCGGCTTATAGGTTAGTCTTCAGAGCCTGATATTTATTAAATACAAGATACACTGCCAGATATTGTTTTCGATTAGAAATGCCCTGTGTTACAAACAAGCATCTGAATACTGAGAATGCTAGGTGTGAAAGCGTGTACACCGAGATTTCCCATACAGGACATCAGCTCAAAATCCTTTAAACTGTCGTAACTGTAGATCAGCAGATGTTCAGATAATTTGAGCACTAATTAGAAATGAAATATACTGTCAAGAAAGTCAGTAACGAAACATACATTATCATGGGCAGCAACAACTATTTTATGTGAATATTTGAGGCACTTTATTTCCATATGGTTATTAACCTTCTTCAGTATGATTTCTCAGATTGTGTAGGTTTACTGATTTTCGATCACTGATCGTATTAAATACTATCAGTCAACTTCCACGATTTTAGGATTTGTTTGATTATAGGCTTAGGAATACAACTTAAAATAGTGTGTCTCATATCATCCGTTTCTTGTAAAATGAAGAATTCAGTACAAACCTGTCAATTCTTTTCGCCATTACTTTCTTGTTATGAGATATAGTTCCTCAGCAGCTGAAACCAGCGGCAGTGAAGGCAGTGTTACAGCTGCTAAACTGGTTTATTATTAACGTCAGCGACAGTTAATGTTGTAGCCTGCTCTGCAATGGGATAAAGGCCATATATAAAATAGTTAAGTAATCTTAAATGGTGAATATTTGTGCGGTCTGCATAAATAATTCTCATTATCTTGGGAACATACTAGAGTGGTGATTTATCATTGTACAGAATGATAACGCACAAAACTGTGGCACTGTTTATTAATTATCTTTTTCTCAAAAAGTTGAAATGTGTGTGAAATCTTACGGGACTTAACTGCTAAGGTCATCAGTCTCTAAGCTTACACACTACGTAACCCAAATTATCCTAAGGACAAACACACACACACCAATGTCCGAGGAGGACTCTAACCTCCGTCGGGACTAGCCGCACAGTCCATGATATCTTTGTCTCTTTTTCGTAGTTTTCTCGATGTTTTGCATTGGAACAGTTGGTCAGAAGGTGTGTTTCGTGTTTGAAGCGAGGAGAATCGCGATGATTCATTTGATTATGCATCAACGTTAAAATGGTCTGTTGGAAAACACTTCCCTTGATTACTAATATCATATACTTGGACTTTAAGAGCCAGGCATACTGCACAAAATCTTCAGGTTACAAAATCGTTGTTGCAAAAACGTCCGTCTGAGCACCACATTGTCATCTCAAAGGACCCTTGTAAGCAACAATTGCTTAATGTTGTCGGAGACACAAAGATATCAGCGATGTATGTTGCCGTACAAAGTGTTGTTACTCTCGAGGCATACAAATACGACAGTGTTATATGAATGTGATCGACAGTGTAAATGATGTAAGTGGACATACGTAGCTGTAGAATTAATAATATAACAATCATTATAGATGTTTTTCAAAGTTACAATATATATTTTTCACTGATCTGTCACAACATAACGATCATCTTCATACATCTAAGGCTTACTGGCCAGTAATTTTCTTCAGTGCGGATGCATTGACATTGCTCAAACTCTTACGGGAATCGGTAGATTAGCAGCCGCGGGTAATGAGTATATTGGGCATGGCCACTAAAAATGTAGTGTAGGGACAATTAGTTGGAAATGTGGGTCTGACGGTGAGCGTGCCAGAAATAAGTCACTGCAGTCGCTCTGTGACCTCGATGGCTCAGTCGGATAGAGTGTCTACCATGTCAGCAGGAGATCGCGGGTTCGAGTCCCGGTCGGCACACACATTTTAAACAGTCCACGTTGATATTTATTTACGCCTGTAAGCATCTAATGGTCTGGATTTAACTGTAATTTCATTTGACCATCTATGTAATAGACGGTATATCCACCCTTCCCAAGCGTCATCACAAGGAAGCAGTGAAGCCTTGGTAGGTCCTTGAAGGTAGCTGGCACCACATCTGCACAGGCAAGTCACCTAATTCCCGTAAATATCCGGGAGAGGGTTGAAGGGCTCTAACGCCACGCTCAATCGCATCCCACACTTGTTGGATCGGGTTCACATCTGACGAGCTGGGGGTCCTGCACATCAATTGGAACTAGTCTCTGTGTTCTTCGAACCACTCCATCACACTCTTGCCCTGGAGCATTATTTTGCTGAAAAATTTCACTGCCACGTGGAAATATGATCGTATGGGGGTATGTGGTCTACAACCAGTATACGATACTCCTTGGCCGTCAAGGTGTCTTGAATGATCTCCACTGGACCCATGAATGCCCACGTGAATGTTGGCCAGAGCATAATGGAGCTGTTGTCATCAGTATAGGTGTTAAGGAGCTGTTCCCCAGGAAGAGACGGATTCGCACCGTCCCAGCGGCGCGATGAAGAGATGTTGGGATTCATTAGATCATGCAACGCTCTATCACTGCGCCAGCGTCTAGAGCCGATGGTCACGTACCAATTCAGTCACAGTTGCCGATGCCTTGGTGTTAACATTGGCTCATGCATGAGTCGTCGGCTGCTGTAGCTCATCGTTGGGAGTGTTCGGTGCACTGTGCGTTCAGACATACTTGTTCTCTAACCAGCATTAATGTCTGATGCTAGTTCCGCCAGAGTACGCCGCCTGTCCTATTTCACCAGCCCGCCCTGCCTACGACGTCCGACATCTCTAATGAGGTGTGGTCGCTCAACACTACGTCCCTGGAATTGGATTCTCCTTAGTTTCGCCACGTGTTGAAGACGCACACCACAGCACGCCACGAACATCCTGTAAATCGTGCTGTTTCCTAAATGCTCGTACGGAACCTCCGGGCCATCACAATCCACCTTCCGTCAAACTCAAATCGATCGCGCGCCTTCCCCATTCTCCACACGGACAGAAAAGAAGTATGTACCGTGAGTGTGTGTAACTGTCAGTCATTCCTCGCCACATGACGCTGCTATGATCTGGATTAGTTTCTATTGATAGTAGGTCGGTGGTCGTTATCTTCTGCTGATCATTGTACACGTTTTTAGTTTCACAATCTAGTTTCTGAAACAACTTCTCATTACACAACTTTTTCATTTAAATATGAACAAATGGTACTTCATTATCTGTTTAAATGAAACTGAAAATCTAATTGATTGTATAGAGAGTTATTTCATAAATGAAAAAGTGTACCTTTGGGCAGTTTCATTATAAAGTGTAGCAATTAAAATTTCGTATGTCTCAATGTTCAGGTACGAATATTTCAATTGAACGGCACTTCTCCGATTTCTGTGTTTGCGAAGCAGCCCGTTTATCCAACCAGGGAAGGGGACATACAGTTTAACATGGAATCCGAACCATGCCTCGGTTCTGGCGCCTTCTCGCATCTCTGAGAATTGAAGACTATATTAAATGGCTACTGAACATTTCTTGTGAGCGGGATTCGATCCCGCGATCTTTCCTTTTCCAGTCGCCCACTTTGTTGCTAGATCACCACGTCCTAAGGGGTGCTGTCTGTTGCCATCTACTATTTCGTTAGAACAGGGACTTGTAGTTCGTTGATGTCGAGATGAGGCAGTTACATTTCGGTTGACAATCATTGATGAAGCTTCAAGTAAGTTTTACACTGTGTAAAACTCAATGAAATCTCTCATATAGATGGCTGATTGGTTGTCGATAGAAATATTGTGACAAGGCGTCGACATCACTCAGCTGCATTCCCAAAACCTCATCGATACTTCATTACGCAGAGAAAACTACAATAATCGGAGAAGTTTATCAAGTAGCCTGTTCCTTGTTGCCTATCCATTAGAGACAACGTGTCCCCAAAATCCTCCAAATCGAAAGAAAATCATAGCCGATTCCTGCGTAGAGTCAGCATGCACAATTTACACTGCACACCAATGAGAGTTTTGGATTATGTGCTTAGGTACTCCACAACGCCGACTAATACCGAAGTGGGTAACCTTGTAAAGGCTGCATTACACGGAGACAATGCATTGCTAAATTTGCTTTGAAACTGTGCTGCCAGCCACAACGCATCGCGTCGGCAAACCTGCTTCGGTTTTTGGGGCGTTGCGACTTTCGCAATATGAAAGTGTCAAATACGCATGTTTTTAAGTTAGGTTGCATTTGATAAAGGTAGGGATCTGAGCAAAATGTTAGGCATTTGTTTAGGTGGTTCCTTTCGAATAGGCTGATTAAATTTCCTGTTCGTATGTGTCATCAATCCCCAAACAAAAGGATCAATTTCAATGGAAATAATAAAGGAGACGATAGAATTATTTTCAATTTCAACTGAAATTGTTGTAATACTGATTATTTTCAGGTGAAATAAAATTTAGTTAGCTGGTTTCATTAACTTAAATAAAAATTACGTTCAGGTCGGAATGGTCATTGTTGGTTGACTGCACATTCGCTGACGAATAACTATGTATGTAAATAATACCCACACAAAGTAAACTATTCTGTAAGAAGTTAATCGGACTTGGATTGCGATGCAGGTTCTACTTTCAAGAGATAAACTAATTGACGGTAAGGCGCTTGAGTTCGATCGTTGCGTCACCGAGCATGTCGCGTCCACCTTAATTTAAAAGTTCAGGGATTACACACATTATAAAATTAAAAACAGAGAGCTAAAAGGTCTGTAAGTATATGAAGTAAAACGCGTTTTTGAAATATGCTGGTGCAATTATCAACGGTATAACGCTACACTGGACGCACTTACATCTGTTTCTTTTTGCTGCGAGGAAAATAAGAAGGAATCAACCTAATGTCGCTCTTTTCATAGATAACGAGGTTACAATGATTGCAAGCTAGTAAAACAAAGGTTTATACAACGCCAGAAATTTACTGATGCTAGTTTCCAAACAAACTTTGTCTTTTTGTAATACAATTATAAGACGTTGTTTTACTATCCACTCAATGCTATTATCATAATTTTGTGCACACTGTAACTGAGAAAGCATCAGAATGGTTACATGGCAGTCTGAAAGGAGGAAAATCACTTGACATTATTATTAGTACCATCTTATAAAGCACTACCCTATCAGTCAAAAAAGTTCATGTTACTGATACCATGATACTATGTGTACTGTAGCCCCTTGTGTACTGTGGGCAGTATTCATTAATGTAACCTTTTTTTTAGCTTTTGACTACACGTTATTAGCCTCAGTTCTTTCAAGGAAAATGGTTCAAATGGCTCTGAGCACTATGAGACTCAACATCGGTGGTCATAAGTCCCCTAGAACTTAGAACTACTTAAACCTAACTAACCTAAGGACATCACACACATCCATGCCCGAGGCAGTATTCGAACCTGCGACCGTAGCAGTCGCGCGGTTCTTTCAAGGAACTTTGCAAAGACAGAGTAAGTATCTATCACTTGCTTACTTTAATTAATTACATAATATTCTTGATAGAAGAACTATTCAACTGGTCAACATTGTTGCCGCTGAATCGTGACCTTGTAAAACAAATATTATTATTATTATAGTCTGTACTTGGTATGGTAATCACCTCATCAACTTAGAGATCAGAGCACATCTACGATAGACAGCTAGAGATCACAGCGTCTGGCTAAAGTCGTGGTTCCTTTATTCGTGGATCATATTTAAAATGTTTGGCCCCCAATTAGCCGATGTCCACAGGAAACCTGAGCTATGAACTGAGACAGGACTTTCAGTCTTTAACATCGCTCGTAATCGCTAATAGTAACGATCAGGGCGTGAGAGAATACAATGTTTACAATTTAGTTCACACAAATCTTTGGAAATTAGTGTAGGTATATGGATTTTAGACAAAGTTCATCTGCGTTAAGCAGGATATTCTGGCGAATATAGCAGTCAATGATATTCAGATTTTGTCCTTGATCAGCGAACATAATATTATACTCAATATGTTTTGTCTGGTAACAAATACCGAAATTCTTTATTGTTTGTTAGAACGTAATAGTATTTACATAAATCACCCACACTTATTAGAATGGCAAAAGAATGACATGTTAGCAGACATGTTAAAAGAATTGGTTTGAGATGTTTGTACATTTTGAATGGTACCTGTCTATTTACAAGGATCTTCTGTGTTGAAATAAGGTGGGTTCGATCCCAGATATGATGGAAGCTACAGTCGTTGACACCCCGAGCCACTGTGGAGAGATAGAGGTCAGGACAGGCAGGAACATGAAGTGGTAGGTTGTGACATGTCTCAGCATAGGTAATTTTCATTTCAATGGTAAATCTGACAGCTCCTCGAATTAGGATAACATGAAACACTGGTAGGTTAGTTTTAACAACGTGTGACAACAGAATTACATTGGGTTATTCTGAAACAAAGGTGCTATTATCACATACTTAGAATATATGTAAGAAAATAAAATATTATTAGCTATTTCAATATACTAAAATCTGTGATTGTGTTTACGACTTGTGGGTCGTCGTCGATTGCACCATTGATTTCGTTTACCGATTCATTTATTGAATATTATTCACGACCTGTATTATATTTCGCAGGCAAGTTTTATAAATGTCATTGACCACTACGTGCCCTGAATAAGCATTATTAAATGCTATGTTTAAAAATTTTCACTTCAAAGTTTGAATCAGTAATGGTTATGCGCTGAGCATTCCACCTTGACAGTATCATACAATGCAAACAGTAGCGTCAGATACAATAATCCTAGAAACAGCGGCTGTATACCGTCCGTTAATAGTGGCCTTCTATGTGTTTGCTGGTGTAAAAGAGCTCATCTATCTAGTCTGGAGTAGAAGTCTCTGGCTGGATGGTGGGTGGGAAAATATTTTTGCAAATACTTGAATAAAATGACTGATAAATCACAATTTATTCATTTACGTACTAGACTTGTTACGTATATAAACACTTATTAATATGTTAGGGACGAGAAATGTATCTAACTGTATCAAAGATTAAATACAGGCCCTCCTTCAAGAAATTCGTAGTACCACAACCTTGCACTTACATTTTGCAAGAACAGACGTTTTAAATATTGTCGACACATATCATGTGCTTCTTAAAATACAGATCGTAAGCAAAAAGTATCCACATTATATTAATTTATGTGTGTAGCAGTAAACAGCCTCAGTCCATACTGATCACATACATTTATAAAGACGTTACATTTTGGCCTAAACTATACACTCATGTGCTATCGCAGACTTTATATATATATATATATATATATATATATATATATATATATATATATATATATATATTGAAATGATGGTATGGCATTGTTGGCCAGGAGGCCCCATGCGAGGAACTTCGGCCGCCGTATTGCAAGTCCTTTTTAGTTGAAGCCACTTCAGCGACTTGCGAGTCAATGATGATGAAATGAGGATGAAGAACACACAACACCCAGTCATCACGAGGTAGAGAAAATACCTGACCCCGACGGGAATCGACCCCGGGACCCCGTGCGCGGGAAGCGAGAACGCTACCGCATGACCACGAGGTGTGTGTGTGTGTGTGTGTGTGTGTGTGTGTGTGTGTGTGTGTGTGTGTGTGTGTCCTTGAACATCAACAGACAGGAACTTGAAAACTTGCTACGTCCCATAGATATGTACAAACATAAACGGTATGGAATTATGTGGCTATCCAAAGTTACCTTCGTACATTTTCTTTAGTATCAGTGGTATCTTTGTTTACAACGGAAATATTATAGTTACTGTGTGCCAAAGGTTATCCATAAAGCGCAACTATTAACTAAGCACACGATAAATATTATGTTGCCTTCACTAGACTGACAGCGAGAGTCAAGCACCACATTAGTGAAAGATACATTTGACTCCAAAATGCATATGAAAATGAACATAATGAAACACCTTTCTTTGTCTTAGCATTTATTTGTGCTTTTCTAATTGTACACGTGAATCTCCTGTTGATCTGTTCATTCCATAGAATATATTTTCGTAATATTATTAATGTTCAGAGCTCACTATAATGATGACAATTATTGACATGAACTCATTTGTGCAGTTGGCAATTAACAGTACAATCTGGTTTTTATTTCACTTTAAGGCGTCTTTACATTATGTGCTCTTTCACTGCTATGTACAACTACACAAATACAGCAGTCGAGACAAACTGTTGGTTACTCACAATGTCTCACTGCTCAACCATATTTATTACAGTCATTTATCTGACAGAATTTTATAAAACAAATAAACATACACAATATGTACATGAGTACCAGTAATATTAACAACTATTGTTTCCTCATACCAACTATACCTTTACATAAACGATCTGATGTTTTCCATTTCACTACTTGAAAGGCATTTATCCCTCACATATACAAATAAGCTGCTAAGAATTTAGATAAACTTCTATGTTTCTAAAGAAAATGGATTACTATGTATTTCTTTCTTGTTGGGGTATAGTTCTTTTGTTTCATTCAGGAAAGGTTAATATGTAGCTATGTCCGTCAGGTATTGTAACTATCTGCTATCTGAAATAGAGCTTATTACGTCAGTTGCCGCCTGCAATGTTCTTCCTTTAAAGGCGAAGGCCTTAGGTGGGTTCTCAAAAGCAGTTATGCCCTACATGGAATTCCTGGGTATTCGTTAACCTCTTATAGCATGCATAGCACAGCAAGCAAACATTTTCTATTAATGTAATCAGGTTCATCTGATTTCCTCATCTCAAGTGCATTCCTTCCTTGGGATTCAGTGAGTGGACTGATTCACTCACTTATTTGATTGTCGAACCATTATTTCAGCTTGTGTGTATTGGGTAGAAATGTGTGCGAATTGTTGACTATTTGTTCAAAAGGCCCATGGTACTCAACGCAGTGTGTTCGCTGATTCGCAGCATAACTATGAATGAATCGGTTAAAATATCTAAAAATCTCTGGATCATATTTTCGAATTAACATCTGCTTAATTTGTTTTTCTTGAAGAAATACTTTGCACCTTGCAGTAGAGAAACTACAATCATTGTCTTATTGTAGTGCATCAGGGACACCAATCGTTGATATATCATCATTCATTATTCTTCTAGTTATGATATATTTAGATTTTGCATGTTGCCCCCATACACAATGGGTACATCAGATTTGAGTAGCTCGAAACAGTGTGGGAACACACACAAACGCCAGAATTACTACTGCATATTATGTATGCAGAATAAACAATTATAAAGTACTCTATAGTGTTTTGACAGTTTATCACTGAGGTTCTGTAACATTAACACTTTAACCTTTTTCCACCTATAGGCAGCATCCAGGAGGGTTTCCATACTCCTACATATTCGTCTGTGTAACACATACATATAATAAAAATGGACTTGTGTGTGTTGGTTTAAAATCTTCTCCTTAAACATCAGATCGCTTTCTACAAAAACGTATCTCTCATTTCCTGGCAACAACCGCTCTCAAGATAAGAACCACCACCCATCGTAGATCTGGAGATATGATTCGAGAAACAGTGAGCTGCGTTTTAGATTTTGGCATCGTGCTTGATGTTTAACTTTATTATTTCTGTGCTGATAACTATGTCCGCAATACATCCCGCAGTAATCATCAATATATGCAGCGAAATCCACCTACAAAATTTTATGATGGTACCATACATACACTGGTGTCCAAAATCAAACCAACAAATCCTCTACCTAATACATGATTTAATCGTACAATCAATCAGCAGATGTTCATATGATTGAATTCTGAACGCAAAATGGCGTTGCAGTCAAAGGACAACCTTGCCAACGGTGATGTCAGGGCACCGGTCAATTGTGGTAGTGTTTGCCAGGTAGCTCCACATCCACAATCGCTATGAACACAGTTACAGTAGGTTCAACATGGTACAGACAAGATGCGTACCAGACCCTCTGCGGTGGAGTGTCATGAAAAAAATTAAACAGGGTAGTCGCAAATTGATGTGGCTTGATGGCTTAATGAGAAACGTCCTGTTGTTTTTTGGATGTGGCGACAGATTATAGAGACAGAAAGTGTATCTCAAAGACCAAGGCAAGGCGGACCACGTGTGGCATCAGAAAGAGAGGACCCTTATTTGGCTGCCATGGGACGATAGTACCGCCTTAATCCTGCATTGGAACAGGCATCTGACCTCGCAGTATACACTGGATGTGTTGCAAAGAGGCAAATTGTCTACTGAAGGCTTTGGCAGAATAACATTTATTGTCAGAGAACTGCTGTATGTAGACTTATGTCGCGTGTTCACAGAAGGGAACGTCAAGAGTGTAGTCGTCAACATTCCACCTGGACGGTCGACCAGTGGTTCAACGTGTTTACACACATGAGCCGCGATTTAGTATGTATCCCTGTCTGGAGGTAACGTGGAATACGGTTTAGGGAACCAAACGTTATGAAAAGAGAATGATATCGAGGAGGATCTGTAATAGCGTGGGCAGTGACCATGTAGGTCACTTGAACATCTCTTTATGAAACAGTATGGGTGTATCGTAATGGTTTAACTGCTGTAAGTTTTCATGAGGAGATCTTGGGTTGTTACGAGGTGTTGTGGGCCCGGACTTCATATTGATCGACGATAATGCTCGACCTCATGGAGCATGGGGTGGCTGAAGTTTTCTTGGAAATAGAAGATATCACACGCTACTCGCTCTCCCGATTTGCGTCCCAAAGAGCATGTCTGTGATGCACTAGCGAGACAAATTACGTCACGTAAGCAACCACCTATTACTCTCCATCGCTTGGAAGCAGCTTTGCAGGAAGAATGGGCGCTAGTGCCTCAACATGAGATTCATTATATCATTCACAGCATATCCCGTCATCGTCAGGCCTGTACTGCTGCCAGAGATCGTGACACCCCATACTGAGCACATTAACCAGTTGTGCAAATCCATGAAGTTGGAAGAAACTAACAAGATTTTGGTCTGTTCACGTTCTGTATTCTTTACATTGTTTCTACGTTACTGTCAGCTGTTTATACTGTTTTGTGGCAAACTAAACGGAACATTGAAAAATGTCCGTCTGATGCTTTAATTTTAGACACCTGTTTACTTTAGGAGATACTACGTCTTAAACACTGAGATGCATGATAAACTGCCGCACTGTGCATGACATTTTAATTTATTAGTTTTTGCTACTTATTCTGTTCCCCTCAAAGTTTGCGAACAGTATGTATAGACACTAAACGCAGATACAAAATTATATTGTTCAATGACACATAGGCCTGGAGATATTAAATCAAGCACTGAGATGCGAGATTAAATGTCAGATTCTGTATGAAGTTTTATTGCATTTCTGTTTTACCAGGCGTAGTGTGGAGTGAAATTAAGGACATCCTTGACAATGGGCAGCACTTTTGATAGCTTTCACTTTCAAAACGCAAACGGCTGTAGGCAAAAACAACAGCCACTTCTAGACATTTACAAAATCGTGTTTTGGACATATGAAGCAGCTGTACTTATACATACGCACATTATGTGCATTTCTTTGTACAACTGTTTCAATATTTCGGAGGTACTTCCGAAAAAACAAGGAAATGAAATACTTTCGTTGTTACACTACAAAAGCAGTTCAGTTATTTTTTCCATTTCCAATAGAGAATTTCCAGTGTGAATACCAAAGAAATGCCACTTTTTCAGGTAGTCTTTTCTATAAATCTTGTCCTTCACAAGCGAGATTTGATAGCCTGAAGTTTGTTCAACTAAATGTGTAAACTGCGGAAATACTTCGGGAGATGGGGATGAAGCACCTCCTCCAACGTGGATATATTCTTGCAAAATGAAAGACCAAAGCACGAGGCAGGCATGTAACAGTCCCCAGCTTCAAATAAAACTCAGAGCCTTATTACCATAAGAGACTTTGACGTGATTGCCCCAAATGTAATAACGGAACTTTTTAAAAGCTCAAACAGCTGCTGAAGTCTCCAACTCCGTAGCAGAATGTGCTGTTTCACACTCAGAAAGAAACGACCAACAAATCTTGCGATACAAATCTTAAATTCTCCTTCACATGTATTGATTTTGAATAAACAAGCTCCAAAGCCACCAATGGAAGCGTCTGTCGCAAGGCTAAGTCCTTAGGATTATCAGGATGGGTCAGTAGTTAAGAAGTGACTAAGGCTTGCTTAATGAAATAAAAAGTTATTTGGGAACCTCTTAACCAAAACCACTCTGTATTTCATCTCAATAACATTAGGAGCGCATCACCATTCAATAATGCATTACTTAGAAAACCCGTCAAAAACATAGCCGTGCCAAAGAAGCTGTTTCTTCATTCTAGGTGCAACAAAAATGTTTTATCACACCGATTCTCCTACCATCTGGTACTATTCCTGTAGGAGACATAACATTCTTCTCATATCATATTTCGTTTTTGTACGATTGCAATAACTGCTGCCTCCTTCGATATCTGTAATATTCTTTCTAACATAATGAAGTTTTCCTTACAGGTGGTTATTGCGACGAGTAAATCACCAATGTACACTGAGGCAACAAACAAACTGGTATAAGCATGCACATTCAAATACAGATATATGTAAACAGGCGGAGTACGGCGCTGTGGTCGACAACGCTTATATAAGTGGCAAAGCGTCTGGTGCAATTGTTAGATCGTTTACTGCTGCTACAATGGCAGGTTACCAGATTTAAGTGAGTTTGAAAGTCGGCTCACAACCAATTGGATATTGCATCTCCGAGGTAACGATGAAGTGATAATTTTCCCATATGACCATTTTACGTGTGTACCGTGAATATCAGGTATCTGCTAACACATCAAATCTCCGACATTGCTGCGACCGGAAAAAGATCTTGCAAGAGCGAGACCAACGACGACTGAAGAGAATCGTTAAATGTGACATAAGTGCAACCCTTCCCCAAGGTATTGCAGATTTCAATCCTGGGCCATTAACAAGAGTCAGGGTGCCAACCATTCAACTAAAAATCATGGATGTGGGCTTTCGGAGTCGAAGGCCCACTCGTGTTGCTTTGTGACTGCATGACATGAGGCAAAACATGTTGCCTAGTCGGACAATTCCGTTTCAAACTGTAGCAAGCGGATGCACGTGTACGGGTATGGAGATAACTTCACGAATCCTTGTACCCAGCATGTATGGAGGGGACTGTTCAAGCTGGTGAAGGCTCTGTAATGGTGAGCCGCGTGTGCAGTGTTATGGGACCCCTGATACGTCTAGATACCAATCTGACAGATGAAACGTAGGAAAACTTCCTGTCTGGTCACCTGCATCCATTGATGACCATTGTGCATTCCGACGGACTTGGGCAACTCCAGCAGGACAATGCGACACCCTACAAGTCCAGAATTGCTACAGAGTGATTCCAGGAACACTGTTCTGATTTCAAACAATTCCACAGGCCACCAAACTCCCCAAACATGAACATTATTGAGCACATTTGGGATACCTTGCACCGTGCTGTCGAAACGAGATCTCCACCCACTAATGGTCTTTCGGATTTATGGACAGCCCTGCGAGATTCATGGTTCAGTTCCCTCCAGCACTGCCTCAGAAATTCCACGTTGGGTTGCGGCGCTTCTGCGTTCTCGCGGGGGCCTTACACGATATTAAGCAGGTGTACCAGTGTCTTTGGCTCTTCAGTTTATAAAGTTATCTTATCTAAGTGTTCAGTTCCCCCCTCCACATTTAGTGCTGTAATTAAGAATCCAGAACTGACATTTAATCGAAATGGCAGAACATGACATTGATAACTTCTGTCTGCAATATAAAGGAAGTACAATTGTGAGACTTCTGTGTCAATAAAATCTGACAATAGGAGGCTTTGCGATCGATACTTGTCAAAAATATTACATGATAAAAGTTTTGAAATAGGTCATCCAATTTGTCAGGCATAGTAGGGACGGGAACAATAATTTTATCGCTCTAGCGTCAAGCATAAGGCAAACATTGCCAAGTTCATCTTTGGCTAACAGCAGACTACAGTATGGTGATCACCGGCTTAGATTGCTTAGCAGGAGGCGAGCAGTGCCTGGTGTCACTGACATTATTAATTTTAGAATCTTCATACAACAAATCAGCTGAATTCAGTTCTCTAAGTGCGTTTCAGGGTCATGTACTAATTGTGACGCCCTGCAGGACAGGGCAGGTAGTTTAAGTTGTGGGAAGGGGACCAAATAAGAGGCAGTCAGTTACACTCGAACATACAATCTTTTATTTGATCAAACATTACAAGAGCAAAGAAAAATTAAAAAAAAAAACAACTTTAGTTTTGGAACTTAATTAGCGGATGAATGCGCCGTACAATCTCAAGCCTTATGGGCAAGACCACTTTAATTTAAAAAGGCTGAAAGCCAATAACTTAAAATTCAACCAAAATCATAAATTTAAAAGGCAAAGCCTTATCTTAAAACAGTGCCTTAAACAGGCTGAAGGCCCAAAGATTCTGACACTTTAAGAGGAAAACAACTTAAATTCAAAGGCTGCTGAAGGCCCAACACTTAAGACTCATTAATTTTAAAAATGCCAAAGGATTTATGTAAAACAGTTATTAAATTAGTTTGATGGTCCAAACCATCAGACGCCTTAAATGTAAAACTACTTTAATCTAAAAATTGGCTAGAAGCCATACAAGTACAAATAACAAGAAGAAACAAGAAAAGACAGTACACCCTAGGGCGCTCAGAAGAAGTTCCAAGGGTCGGCCTGGAATTCAAAATCTAACGCTCAATTAGGTGAGACAGGCAGTCGGCCCAACCATTATCGATCCGACGACAATCCAACCGACAGACAGTAAATGGACCCACCGAAAAGCTAACCTCAACTTCACCGGAACAGAACGCAACAGGGAGTACAATGGAACAACGTTGAAGGTATTGGCACCCACAACCAAATATGCACTGAGCTGTCAAACTACACATTGTGCTCGGCAGTGACAACACGATGAGGATAATACACTGCCTGAATTTACGTCAACGGCCGAGGCAGATAACTGGAATGTTAACGGCCACAAGGCAGAAGATTTCACTGGTGCACTTCACATCAAATAACCAAGTACAGCTAAACTCCACTGGAGGGTGGCTAAAATTTGTCAACTTGAAAACACACGTTCTTTCTCGCAGGAATATACCAACGAACTCCAAACGACACAATGTGAACAGTCGTGGCTTGCTGGTAGATTAAGTCAAAATTCAACTTTCATGTCCGGGATCGATGAGCTACAAACCTCGTGGCAATGTGAACAGCACCACACACTCCGACACAGCATAGAGGCTGCCAGTGGGCCCGGCCAAACGACGCTCCGCGGAGATTTCCTCGCTGCTCCACGCCGACCGACCAACTGCCCACACACAGCCCAGCCGGAAACTATAAGCGCCACGCCAAAGATAGTCCAAGGTGCGGATATCGACCCACATCGCTGTTGCCACCCGCAGAAAGAGTGGATAACAGAATAATTGCATCATCCTTGGGATACTAAACATATAATAGCAACCAATGTTTAATCCAACGTATAGCATAAGCCAGCCCCGGCTCACTAATATTTCTCTGATATTTAGTGGTAGTTTATATTTTGGAATTCACAACACAACTTGGGGTGAGATTAGTTCATCCAAGTACTGAGTTTTGTTCAAATACTCTTCAAATTATTTAAATAAGCCACCTCGTCGACTTTTGAATGATTCTGGATTAAAAACGTTCTTACTGAACCTTTCCTGCACATAGGTAGTCTAGTATTTGGTCAAAAAGCCTTTTCACACTGTTCATATATCTGAAATAATCAGTAGTTTATGTTTCAAGAACTGTTTTAGTTTCACAATTTTTGTTAGGTACGTTTCTTGTTTGTTTGTCTGTTTATCACAGATTTTGAAACTGATACGAAATTAACTTCCTGATGAGCTAGAGACTCATAACACTCAACGTAGCTCAGATGTGAATATCAGTGCAATATTAACTTACAATCTGCCACTGATAATTATCCGTCTTCCTACTCCATTCGTGAATGTAACACAATATAGGTTGCTGGTAAACTTCTATGTAACCTTGATTCTCTCTATTTTTTATCGTTATCGGCTTTCGTTAGTTATACAAGAAGGAAGGAATATATTGGTTGATTCATATGACGAGAAATTCGAATAAACCCTGAATTTTTAGAAATCGATTGAAGAATTTCATACACACAAGATTAAAAGCAGAATTTAGTTATTTAAATGAAAACTTTTTACAATAATGTGTAATGTAGCAAACTAGAAATTGTCAACGGATATCTCCTGGAGCCATGCAGATAAAATCCCATACATACACTTCTGAAAACTGATCCCTATGAATTTTTCTGGCTGTGAAAACAGTAGTAAAACTTGAAACGAAAAGCTAGGGACTCATGCAGCAGATAATAAGTAAGGAGCGTAGAGAATAGCTATGTTGAAAATAATCACAAACATTTCATATCATTTGGAAGCTCTAGGTGTACAGAGCAGGAATCTGTAAGAGGGTATGACATATTATCGTATACACTTTAGCTTAAAAACGTGTTCCCTTGAAAGTTTAATTTATAAATATACTTTATAATGCAGTCCCTGTTCGAGGAAAAACTCCATTCAACGATTATGTATATAAATGTCTGTGTGTGTGTGCTCTGTTTAAAAAGGTGAAAAGGCTTGGAACTCTCTAGGCATTAGTAAACCTCTCCCAGTAGAACAGATGACGAAATAGAAGCTGCCACCATCCCACATGATACATGGTTAAGTGATGAGCTACTACAATCTTCTTCATCTCTGTAAATCACATCAAACTGACTCATAACATTATAAGCATTACCTGCCCTCATGCACTACATCTTGAACAGGGGCAACATCCCCCTTACATCATTAATTTGGCCGATACATTGTTGTACCACTCATGGATGTTCTTACTTCCTGTAGTTTTAATTTCATAAAGCTCATCTACAGCTACATCTACATTATTACTCTGCAATTCTCATTTAAGTGCTTGGCAGAGGGTTCTCTTTACCATTCCACTCCCGAACAGCGCGCGGGAAAAACGAATACTTAAACCTTTCTGTTCGAGCTCTGATTTCTCTTACTTTATTTGGATGATCATTCTTACCAATGGAGGATGGGCTCAACAAAATATTTCCGCATTCGGAAGAGGAAGTTGGTGACAGAACTTTCGGAAATAGATTTCGCCGCGACGAAAAACGTCTTTGCCATAATGACTTGTATCCCAACTCGCGTATCAAATCTGCCACACTCTCTCCCCTATTACGTGATAATACAAAACGAGCTTCCCTTTTTTGCACCCTTTCGATGTCCTCCGTCAATCCCACCTGGTAAGGATCCCACACCGCGCAGCAATATTCTAACAGAGGACGAACGAGTGTAGTGTAAGCTGTCTCTTTAGTGGACTTGTTGCATCTTCTAAGTGTCCTGCCAATGAAACGCAACCTTTGGCTCGCCTTCCCCACAATATTATCTATGTGGTATTTCCTACTGAAGTTTTTCGTAATTTTAACACCCAGGTACTTAGTTGAATACACAGCCTTGAGAATTGTACTATTTATCGAGTAATCGAATTCCAACGGATTTCTTTTGGGACTCGTACATATCACCTCACACTTTTCGTTATTTAGCGTCAACTGCCACCTGGCGCAGCATACAGCAATCTTTTCTAAATCGCTTTGCAACTGATACTGGTCTTCTGATCACCTTACTACACGGTAAGTTACAGAATCATCTGCGAACAACCTAAGAGAACTGCTCAGATTGTCACCCAGGTCATTTATATAGATCAGGACCAGCAGAGGTCCCAGGACGATTCCCTGAGGATCACCTGAATAACTTCAGTTTTACTCGATGATTTGCCGTCCATTACTACGAACTGCGACCTTCCTGACAGGGAATCACGAATCCAGTCGCACAACTGAGACGATACCCCATAGGCCCGCAGCTTGATTGGAAGTCGCTTGTGAGGAACGGTGTCAAAAGCTTTCGGGAAATCTACAAATACGGAATCAACTTGATATCCCCTGTCGATAGCGGCCATTACTTCGTGCGAGTAAAGAGCTAGCTGCGTTGCACAAGAACGATGTTTTCTGAAACCATGCTGATTACGTATCAATAGATCGTCCCCTTCGAGGTGATTCATAATGTTTGAATACAGTATATGCTCCAAAACCCTACTGCAAACCGACGTCAATGATATAGGTCTGTGGTTCGATGGATTACTCCTACTACCCTTCTTAAACACTGGTGCAACCTGAGCAATTTTCCAATCTGTAGGTACAGATCTATCGGTGAGCGAGCAGTTGTATATGAATTCTAAGTAGGGAGCTATTGTATCAGCGTAATCTGAAAGGAACCTAATCGGTATACAATCTGGTCCTGAGGACTTGCTCGTATCAAGCGATTTGAGCTGCTTCTACTTCTAAGAAACTCATGCTAGCAGCTGTACGTGTTTCAAATTCTTGAATATTCCATTCGTCTTCCCTGGTGAAGGAATTTCGGAAAACTGCGTTCAATAACTCCGCTTTAGCGCACAGTCGTCGGTAACAGTACCATCGGCACTGCGCAGCGAAGGTATTTACTGCATCTTGCCGCTTGTGTACTTTACATACGACCAGAATCTCTTCCGATTTTCTACCAAATTTCGAGACAATGTTTCGTTGTGGAACCTATTAAAGGCATCTCGCATTGAAGTCAGTGCCACATTTCGCGCGTATGTAAATTTTAGCCATTCTTCGGGATTTCGCGTTCTTCTAAACTTCGCAATCATTTTCCGTTGCCTCTGCAACAGCTTTCGGACCTGTTTTGTATACTATGGCGGATCAGTTCCATCTCTTACCCATTTATGAGGTATGAATC
Organism: Schistocerca americana; assembly: GCF_021461395.2. NCBI lineage: Eukaryota > Metazoa > Arthropoda > Insecta > Orthoptera > Acrididae > Schistocerca > Schistocerca americana. The sequence goes on along the minus strand of NC_060125.1, from coordinate 203,127,145 downwards.
TCTCAATTACTGTTCGGCAGCTCGGTGTGGCCGAGCGGTTCTAGGCGCTTCAGTCTGGAACCGCGCGACTGCTACGGACGCAGGTTCGAATCCTGCCTCGGTCATCGATGTGTGTGATGTTCTTGGAGTAGTTGGGTTTAAGTAGTTCTAAGTTCTAGGGGACTGATGACCTCAGCTGTTAAGTCCCATAGTGCTCAGAGCCATTTGAACCAACTTAGGAAGGCTTCTAGTGGCACTTTATCGGATTTTTTAAATAAAATTGTTTTGTGTTTGTTTCTGATGGATTTAAAAGAAACGGTATTGAGCCTAGCTACAACGACCTTCTGATTATTAATCCCTATATCAGTCATGATGCTCTCTATTAGCTCTGGATTGTTAGTGGCTAAGAGGTCAAGTGTGTTTTCGCAACCATTTACAATTCGCTTGGGTTGTGGACTAACTGCTCGAAATAATTTTCGGAGGAAGCATTTAGGACAATCTCGGAAGATGTTTTCTGCCTACCACCGGTTTTGAACAACTATTTTTGCCAACATATCGAGGGAAGGTTGAAGTCCCCAGCAACTACAACCGTATGAATGGGGTATTTATTTGCTACGAGACTCGAATTTTCTCTGAACTGTTCAGCAACTATATCATCGGAGTCTGGGGGTCGGTAGAAGGAGCCAATTATTCACTTAGTTCGGTTGTTAGGTGTAACATCCACCCATACCAATTCGCACGGGTATCTACTTCGACGTCACTACAAGATAAACCACTACTGACAGACACAAACACTCCACCACCAATTCTGAATAATCTATCTTTCCTGAACACCGTCTGAGACTTCGTAAAAATTTCTGCAGAACATATTTCAGGCATTAACCAGCTTTCTGTACCTATAACGATTTCACCTTCTGTGCTTTCTATTAGCGCTTAAAGGTCAGGGACTTTCCCAGCACAAATACAACAATTTACAGCTACAGTTCCGACTGTTCCTTGATCCAAGCACGTCCTGTATTTGCCATGCACCCTTTGAGATTGCAGCCCACCCCATACTTTCTCGAGGCCTTCTAACCTAAAAGCCGCCCACCCCACGCCACACAGCCTCCGCTACCCGTGTAGCCGCCAGCCGAGTGTAGTGAGCTCCTGCCTATTCAGCGGAACCCGAAACCCCACCACCCTATGGCGCAAGTCAATGAATCTGCAGCCAACACGGTCGCAAAGCCGTCTGAGCCTCTGATTCAGACCCTCCATCTGGCTCTGCACCAAAGTTCCGCAGTCGGTTCTGTCAACGTTGCTGCAGATGATGAGCTCTGCCTTCATCTGATATGCAAGACCGCCAGCCTTCACCAAATCAGATAGCCGCTAAAATCCAGAGTGAATTTCCTCAGATCCAAAGCGACACGCGTCATTAGTGCCGACATGTGCCACCACCAGCAGCTGGCTGCACCCTGTGATCGGAAGGACCCTTTCCACATCAGGAATGACTCCACCCGGAATGCACACGGAGTGCACGCTGGATTACTTCCCCTCCTTAGCCACCATATTCCTAAGGGGCCCCATTATGCGCCTAACATTGGAGCTCCCTACTACCAATAAGCCCAGCCTCTGCGATTGTCCGGACCTTGAAGGCTCAGAATCATCCTCTGAAACAGGGCAGGCAGCTGCAGAGACAGTACCTGAAACCTGTTTGTCAGATGCAACGCGGAGGCTTTCTGATCAGCCTCCGGGGACGTCTTTCACTGCCTGCCATGCCTTGGAACGACCTCCCAATCAACCATAGACGAGGGCTCAGTTCCACTGCGAGCAGCAACCGGGGTCACCACAGCGGCAGACTGATCTGGGGACAGACGGGAAGAGGTTGACATCCCCGTGATGCCCAAGTCCGGCTCCCCACAGTGGTGCCCATTGGCCACAGCCTCAAGCTGCGCGACCGAAGTCAGCGCCGCCTCCAGCTGTGACCAAAGGGATGCAAACTCAGCCCTCATCCGAACACAGCAGTCACAGTCCCTGTCCATCGATGTTGAACAACAGTTACTGAAACACGAGTCCGTGCCTAGGTAACGCAAGGGAAACACGCAAAAAATGTATGAACTAACCCGTACAAATGCGTAACGACTGCGGTCCAATCTGCCTAAATTTACGATTACAGTAACCAATACTCGTAATTACACCTCCTATACGAAACTCACATGCAATTTAAGTAAGAATCTACGAAGTAAACACTGAAAAGAAGCTATATACGTATCTTTCTGTGCTGTGTCCTGGGAGCTCAGGCCACATATTGAATTAGTTCTCCTAATGCATCTCAATCTGATGACACTGCAGCATTAGCTGGTTGTATAATTACTTTTATCTCAAAGTGCAGTTTTCATTAATTTGTTCATCCTTCTCAGGAATATGCCTCGTAAAATGGTGAGGAAAATTCTGCCTTTGTACATACAACCATTAATTTAATTTTAGCACCTTTGCGACATGTGCTTTATTTACTCTTGTGTTCACTACTGAATAGTTCCTTTGAGACTGGACTGCTCAGACTGCATGAAACACAACTCATTTGTTAGTCTCCTTATCGCATCAGGAAGGCCCTGGTAAGCATTTTTTCATTTAGAAATTTCGGATCTTAGCACATCCTGTAAGGAATGAATGGCGTGATGTTTACCAGAAAAGCGTCTTGTTTCGATCATATGCAGTCAAGATCTGTCGTCTTCATGGTTTTTTTTCCACATAAAGGTCAACACTGTAGCTAGTTTGCGGAACTAACTCATCACCTTTAGTATGAAGTTTCATTTCGATAGCTGTAAGTGCTATGAACTGCCGGGTCAGGAAATTCGCTGTCATTGGCATCTGTTTCCGACAGATTCATTTACCTATATTTACCATATCACAGGTGACTGAAATTCTTGTAATAGATTTTGTATGGCCATTTATAACTACCATATACAAGCAACACATGAATTTTCAGCAAGAAATTACTGATCTGCAGAAGCAAGAGACTATCGTGATTCCATATTTTTGGACGCTAAACTCATTAATAACATAATAAATTAATAAAACTTAACAACATATTTAAGATATGTTGTGGACCATGCACTATCGATACAACTGACAAGACTTTATAATACAAACAGGTAAAGGAATAAACAGTGATAGCTTATTTGTTGCGGCTTATTTTAGATAATCAGATAAACTAATTCCGTCGCCGAAGTTTATCTTGACAATTTTGTGGTACCTTTTCTTGTTTTTTTATGTTACTTATCGCTGTTTATCTGCTCCGATTCTCCACATTACATAATTCCATCACATATGTATCTGAGTATCGAAAAGCAGAATGCAATTTGCGCTAGAAGAAAGGACGATCTTCACTATTCTGGATTAAATGTCACTTTGGCACAAACAGGGTTGAATTATGCTGCCACAAAAATTTTAGGTCATTTGCCAAATAGTATCATAAGTCTGATAGATAGCCAACCAGCAGTTAAAACCAAATTAAAGGAGTTTCTGAATGACATCTCCTTCTGCTCAGTAGGTGAATTCTTAGATATGAAGTAGTAACTGTAAAAAACTAAAATAAAGTTAATTAACTATTTTACCTAAAGAAAACTTATGTTAAAGTGACACGTTCCACATCATTACGAATTGTCCTATTGATTATCTATGCAACAAGGATTAATGTATGTATGTATGTTACGTCACAACTAAATTTGTAAGTGTATAAAGCTCAACAAATATGCCTTTAAATTATAATGATGGTTCGCTACTTTGGTAAACGCGGTATGTGGTCGGGAACTTAGAATATTGTGAGTTCTTGTTGTTGTGGCCCCCTTGGAATAATCTGATTAATTATCCTGTTCATGTACGTCATAAGGTCTCAGATGAACGGACCCACTTCAAAGGCAGTGAACAAGGGTATGATAATATTGTTTATATTTTCAATTGAAACACTTGTAAATTCTGATTAGTTTCAATTTCAATTAAGGTAAGTTCATTGACTTCATCAATTTAAATGAAAACTAAATTCAGGCCACAGTGTTTAATCTTGGTTAACAACCCTCTTGGTAATGAGTAACTGTGTATGTAGTTAATATTCATACAAAGGAAATTGTTTTGTGAAACGTTAAACAGACTAAAATGCAGGTTCGAATTCTAAATGACAAAATAACTAATAGTACAAGGTTATTGTGCTCGATCTTTGAGTCACTAAGCAAGTTGCGGCAAGAAATTTTTTGCATTATATAATTAAAACAGGAAATTGGAATGTTGATAATTTTACAAAATAAAACAAATTTTTGAAATACAATATATTTGATGAATAATAATTGGTAAAACGTTACAGTGGAAGCACATACATCTGTATAGTGCCACTGAGAGATAGAGAAGATTGAAACAATTTCATAACCCTCATTTTGTAGATTACATGATTACATGTTCGTAAAACAAAGGTTAGTACAATGTAGACATATGCGGATTTTTATTTTCAAAAAGAATTTGCCTTCTTATAACGCAGTTATATTTCATTTCTGTCTACTCTATGCAGTGACCAGAAGCCTTTAATGTATAACATTTGACCTCTAGGTTTAACTTATTTATCGTGTAAGCGAAGTTTAACAGATACCTTTTGCAGTAGTGTGGTCGACCTCACACAATTCATTATTTAGGTTCAATTGCAAATTTTCACACCACGCGTATCTCTTGTCTAAATCGTTTTGCAATTGGTTTTCATCTTTTAATGACTTTACTAGATGATAAACGAAGGCATCATCATCAAACAACCTAACATGGCTGCTTATATTGCCTCATAAACTGGTTAGAAAGATAGTTAGCAGCAGAGCGCCTGTAACACTGCCTTGTGGGACGCCAGAAACCACTTCACTCGATGCCTTTTCGTCAGTTCTTACAACCGTGGCGTGCCTGGCAGGATATCATAAAGTTACATAGGTACTGGCGGAGAGTTAGTGTTAATAACTGCAAGAACTAAATACTTCACATCACACAGTCCTTCCCACTGTTGTTATCGAAGTACTGACGAGATTGGATTTACTCACAAAAGTTCATTTTGAAATAACTTCCTGTGTTTGGAAAATGCTTTATATTCCTTTAGGTCAACAAGCAACCATTGTGAAGATAGTGGAAAGATTGAGAGTTCTGAGAGAAGAAGCGTTACTGAAACGTTGAAGCTGTCCAAAGAATACAGTTAATGACAATCATTACGAGAAATAAATTCTCCACATGTTGCAGTCCTCCAATATATCGAAGGGTTGACGACATAGAAATTGCTCAAAAAAATTAATTCTTTAAAAAATAATAAATACCCACGCTATTAATAAAGATTCCATTAGTGTTTTGGAAATGCGGTATATACTTTCAGTTCAATATGAAAGTATTCTGAACAGACGTAAAATCGCCAGCCTTGCTAAAAGAACAGTTGCACTAAATTCGAAGTTAACCATATAATACAGTTCAGAGACAATAGTGGAAATAGTTAATAAGTGCAAATTGAATAGCTTAGATATTCGAAAGCAGGAGGAAAGATACTTCGGAAAGATCTGTAACAATGTTGACAGTTACAGTCTCTGGAACGCGATAGGGATAATGTTGAAACGCCAAAATCGGCACGTGTGAAAGAAAAACTAAGCAATGTGAACTGTAGATTCAATTCCAGGGATAATTGTTCATTCATTACTGTACGGGGTATCCTTATTGTTTAGTGGAATTCGTTAAGAAGGGTCGTAAATTCTTCTGGTGTTATTCATAAGTCGGTGAAGTGGCTTCTAGAATCTCCCACTATAATTTTCCCCAACTATGTGGTAAGCGCCCAAGACGACGTCCTGTTCATTTTTTTATTGACTGGGGGAAGAAAATATACAACTTTTCGTTTAATATCCAACTTTATCTTCAAATACTGCAGTGCTGTTCTGGGGCTCAAAAATGATCCAAACTGAAGTTTACAACGATGTCGGTGTGTTGACAGCAGTTTAAGAAACTAGTTTCGAAAAACTGATTTCGAGAAACGGAATTGGAACCCATGTCTTTCCGCCTTAAGTTTCTCGATCGGTGTTGACTTTCCTAAATTTCTGTGGGTGCATATCAATGTCAGAATGTAGTATGAGTTTTCTATGGAGTCTCGATATTTTTTCAAGTGGTAACCTTTCTTTTATAATTTTTTATGAACACTGCCCGTGTCATAAAGATATGTGCTGTGAGAAAGTAAAATATACCCGTGCTATAAGCATACGTTGAGACTGCCCAAACTCAGTCTGTAACACAGCTGACTTAAAAGCAACAGATAGGTTGATTGGTTGATTTGAGAGAGGGGACAAAACAGAGAAGTCATCGGTCCCATCGGAATAGGGAAGGAAGAGGAAGGGAGTCGGCCGTTCCCTTTCATATCATTGCTTTATTTAATTATATATAATTTTTAATAATTACTAATGTTGTTTTAGGTTCTTATTTAGCATACCTTATTTCTACGTTTGAATTTTCTCATAATTTATTGTCTTTTCATATTTTATCTTTTGTTAGATGTGCTGGTTCTCTATGATTTATACTCATTTCTTTCAACTAAGTTTCACTTGTCTGAAGCGATTTAGGAAATTCACGGAAAAGCTGAATCACAATGGCCGGACGCGGGCTTCAGACGATGGCCTGCTGGATGCAAGTCGACTGTGCTAACCACAGCGCCATCTCGCTCGGTAGAAGCAACAGAAATGATATCAAACTCGGGTTCAAATGCACTCGGACTAACCCATAGACTCAGGTGCTTAACGTAGGTGATACGGGAGCGCTTGCAAAAATAAAAATGAAAAGTATAACGTGTAACGGAAACAAAGGAAGCTTCATCATAGGTTTAAGAGTAGTCGAATCATAGCTGATAAGGAAAAGCTGAACGAAGCGAAAAAGAGCGTAAAGAGAGCAATGAGAGAAGCATTCAACGAGTTCGAACATAAAACATTGGCAAACAATCTAAACAAGAACCCTAAAAAGTTTTGGTCATATGTAAAATCGGTAAGCGGATCTAAATCCCCTATTCAGTCACTCGTTGACCACGATGGCACCGAAACAGAGGACGACCGAAGAAAGGCAGAAATACTGAATTCAGTGTTCCGAAACTGTTTCACTGCGGAAAATCGTAACACGGTCCCTGACTTCAGCCGTCGCACGGACGCCAAAATGGAAAATATTGAAATAAACGATATCGGAATTGAAAAACAACTGCTATCACTTAGTAGCGGAAAAGCATCCGGACCAGACGAGATACCCTTAAGATTCTACAGTGATTATGCTAAAGAACTTGCCCCCTTTCTATCAGCAATTTATCGTAGATCGCTGGAAGAACGTAAAGTACCTAGCGACTGGAAGAAAGCGCAGGTCGTTCCCATTTTCAAGAAGGGTCATAAATCAGATGCGAATAATTATAGGCCTATTTCGCTTACGTCAATCTGTTGTAGAATAATGGAACATGTTTTGTGTTCTCGTATTATGACGTTCTTAGATAATACAAATCTCCTTCATCATAACCAACATGGATTCCGCAAACAGAGATCATGTGAAACTCAGCTCGCCCTATTTGCCCAAGAAATTCACAGTGCCGTAGACACTGGCGAGCAGATTGATGCCGTATTCCTGGACTTCAGGAAGGCATTTGATACGGTTCCGCACTTACGTTTAGTGAAAAAAATACGAGCTTACGGAATATCGGACCAGGTTTGTGATTGGATTCAGGATTTCCTAGAAGAAAGAACACAACATGTCTTTCTTAACGGTTCAAAATCTGCAGATGTAGAGGTAATTTCGGGAGTACCGCAGGGAAGCGTGATAGGACCTTTATTGTTTACAATATACATAAATGACTTAGTTGACAACATCGGTAGCTCCGTGAGGCTATTTGCAGATGACACGGTTGTCTACAAGAATGTAGCAACATCAGAAGACTCGTACGTACTCCAGGAGGACCTGCAGAGGATTAATGCATGGTGCGACAGCTGGCAGCTTTCCCTAAACGTAGATAAATGTAATATAATGCGCATACATAGGGGCAGAAATCCATTCCAGTACGATTATGCCATAGGTGGTAAATCATTGGAAGCGGTAACGACCGTAAAATACTTAGGAGTTACTATCCGGAGCGATCTGAAGTGGAATGATCACATAAAACAAATAGTGGGAAAAGCAGGCGCCAGGTTGAGATTCATAGGAAGAATTCTAAGAAAATGTGACTCATTGACGAAAGAAGTAGCTTACAAAACGCTTGTTCGTCCGATTCTTGAGTATTGCTCATCAGTATGGGACCCTTACCAGGTTGGATTAATAGAAGACATAGACATGATCCAGCGAAAAGCAGCGCGATTCGTCATGGGGACATTTAGTCAGCGCGAGAGCGTTAAGGAGATGCTGAACAAGCTCCAGTGGCGGACACTTCAAGAAAGGCGTTACGCAATACGGAGAGGTTTATTATCGAAATTACGAGAGAGCACATTCCGGGAAGAGATGGGCAACATATTACTACCGCCCACATATATCTCGCGTAATGATCACAACGAAAAGATCCGAGAAATTAGAGCAAATACGGAGACTTACAAGCAGTCGTTCTTCCCACGCACAATTCGTGAATGGAACAGGGAAGGGGGGATCAGATAGTGGTACAATAAGTACCCTCCGCCACACACCGTAAGGTGGCTCGCGGAGTATAGATGTAGATGTATACTAACGTAACATTCACTACAGCAGGTCGAAACAGAATCTTAGTAGAGTGTGTTGTAAAATCCGACGTAACACAAACAAAGAGATCATTCGTTTACTATTTTCTAACTGTTAAACCTAAATTATTAATTCCGATGGATGTTATCAAAAATTTTACAAATTATAATGATTGACAGTCAGGATCAATAAGCATAGGTTTATAGTTCTATCTGTTCTTTGATTGATTTGTACTTACAAAACCTCACTGTACTGACGTTGTCCACTAGTCAAACTGGACCATGTGGCGTACTTTCTGTGATGGAAGGTCTTGATTACTACACTGACATCCATAGATCACTTAGGATACTGTGGATGCTGAGTTCACTATCTCTGTCTTGGGTCATAGAATTCCACAGATAGTTCTTTATGAGTATGAGCTTCAAAAATAAGAGTTCAGCCGAAGAAAAAGCAAAAGAACTCATTTAAAACAGGAAAAATTTTGTGCATCAATCTAGAACGCTACAGCTATGGCTGCATTCTCTGTTACAAATAGTTTTGTTAATCAACAACTGCTATTAAAGAGACTATTTCTTCTTTCAGGCATTATCTGGTCTGGGAATTCACTGAGTAAATCCTCCTCATATTCAGTTTGATGGATTATTACTATATTGTGAATCTCTTCGTCGAAAGGAGGGTTTATAAATTTTGGGAAAATAATTTTATAGCAATGGTTAACATCATGCATATCGTCAAATTTTCTCTTTTACTTGGCTTCGAAGAAGTCCAGACAGCAATTAAAATGTCCCATTTCTTTGCCAGAGATGTAGTCATTGACTTCGCCTCCTACAAAGTTTCGATAACAAGATAAATTATCAGCTGCATCCGAACAAGTGAACACGCTATATCAAACTGTACATTTTCCGCTTACATAATTGGAGGTGCTAAATTGCAAAACTTTGTTTACAGCGTTATTTGAAAACTGAATTCACATTTCTCTAATTGGTTTTTCAAACGAACAGCTTCTTGTCATTCTTCCCTATACTTAGATGTCAACAGAGTATTATTTTTACGGAACCTTCAGTAGACTAGTAGATAAGTATAACGAAAGGTTTTTACGGACTGGTGTCTCGAAGACGAACGTGTAGAGCCAAGCTTCTTTAACGTACAAGAACATAATAAAAGTTCCCATCTTTTAATTCTGCGGTTGTCAAAAAGATACAACGTTTCTACTGCGTCGTAAAAAGACCTGACTTCTAGAATTCAACATGTAGCATCGTTAACTTCTAGACTTAAGGTGTACACTGCACAATAGAAATATTTTACAATCTTTTGTCTATGTTGAAATCTCATTCTGATAGCTTTGTGTACTGCTATAATATTGACACAACTGTCATAACTCTGACCACAGCACTTAGTCAAAAAGTCCTTTTTCATCTATTGCACTTAGTATTTCCTATTCTCTCCGTAACGTACTTTAATCTTTTATTTCATGAAACCTAGAAGAGCTTTAATTTATCTAAATGTCCCAAGCCTTTCCACGATAAAATATCTAAATATCTGAATTAACTGATCTCTGTTTGTAACGTCCTATAACGTATGTTTAATAAGAGAAAATAATGAGTCAGTGTTAATGTCATTAATAATTTCTTTATCAACCGCACCGGACAGGACCGTTTTGAAATACGGGGCTAAGGTTCTTTTGCATTAGGCCTCTTTTGGTTTATTTATTAGATCGCATAATACCCGAATGTAATTTGCGAGAAGTTTGGTGGTTATTAAGAGTTTCCACTGTTTGGTTTTACTATTTTCTCCCTATGTCCCGGGAAAGCTGTATTACTGGATTCCAGTGTTATCGTCATATTCACAATAAGCTCAAGCATCTATTTTGAAACATTCTGCCTTTTTCTTAGTTGCAAATACATACCGGCGTCAACTGTCTTTTCCTTACACCACGAATGAATACAAGGTGTGCCTCCAGATGTGCATGTACATTGGCATTCAAAAGGAAGGAAGAGATTTCAATCATTTATTGTTTCCAAACTACATAACATAGATACATAATTTCAACGTTCCTAGAAAGAGAAATGTTTACAATTTTATGCATTCAATGTGAGCCACACACGAAGCAGTTGGTTTCTCGCTAGCGAGTACACACCTTCAGCAATGCAATGTTGCAGAGTTACAAGATTGCCATACATAGGGGGATAAAAACGTGATCTTTGATGTAACCCTACAGATAAAAGTCACTAGGTATGATGTCTGGAGACCTGGGAGGCCACCGGCAATAAAGTTCATGCTCTGCTGCTCCCCTTCTAATCTAGCGTCTTGGAATAGCGTCAGTCAGGTAACGTCGGACCTACTTGAATAAATTCTCTTCCTTCGTTCCGCACACATCTAGAAACATGAGCCATGTTAGCTTGTCTTTATCGAAGTCTGCCTCAAAGAACAGCAGGATTCGATCAGCACCAATTTGACCGATAGCAAAAGCTCCAACATCTGAAATAAGTTCCAGAAACTTTGAGTCAAATCTGCTATTTTGCGAATTCAAAACCACATCAATTATTGCACGAGAATCCATACCTTCGTCGTAGCGTTTTGGCATATTTCTTTTTCTGCACGAAACTGGTTCATTAATGCTAAGCTCCTCCGCTTTCCTAATGGTTTCATTCTACAACTCAAAAAATTTATCTCTTTGTTAATCTAAACAGGCAGAAAAAGTTTCCATAAATGTTTTTGATTTCACGTTATAATAATCATTTCTTCTGCAAATAAGCGTGAAGTTGCTCAGTCCTGCTGAAAACTGAAATTAATATTTTGAGAGATGTAAGAAATCTGAATTGACGAACATTTGAAAAATATCCATTGGACGTCCCACCGACTTCACTGTTTTCTTCCTACAGATCATGCAATAATTTCCAGACAACGTCAAAACAGATGTCCAACGATTCTAGTGATTGTGCCGTGGCACACCAACTCGTAGGATAGAATGGTTGCAAAGTCAATCTGTGAACGTTTTTCAGAACACCATCTTCGTTGTCTTCTTGTAGCGACTGAAACGCCGCTAGTCTCTTTGGTGAATGTCTTACAGATGATATTAACTCACGAAGAATCACCAGAAAGTCTGGCACATAGCTAATGCCTTGCATCGCACCTTGTACTACCAAAATCAAATTATGCGCCGAACAACGAACAAATTTAGCTCTCTGCTCCAACTGAGTGATCCCACTTCGTAGTCCTGATAAATTTCCACCGACATAACATTGACCATGACAGTATTTTTTGTCGAACGATAAAAGTCTCATCAATGTCCTAGAACCTGCAGAAGTTACGTCAAAGAAGCCCATAAAAACCTCTTCAACTTGATGATTTTTACCGATATTTCTGAAGCAAGTGGATAGTTGCTCCTTCACTGATATGTCGGAAGTCTCATCTACAATTAGAAAAAATTATTTTATCCTCTTAATAGATTTCATGATATTTTGCTCTATATCGCTGTATAATAACTAGACAATTTCATGCAATATAGCGCGAGAAATCCACTTATATGAATTTCGCTGCAGTCAAGATTTCAGTTCAGAAGTATCTTCTGCTCTAAGCAGCAGCAACTAATTAGTAGTTCATGCTTCATCGGTGTGACCACAAATTGCTATTCCTTGCTGACTTAAAAACTGTAGGGAAATCGCCTTGGGTGCCTTGATCATATCTTCTAATTTATGTGTTGAGCTAAGGGATGACACATTCTTACACTGTTTCGTAGTTACCAGAGCAGTCACGGACGAACGGTGATGAAGTGTGCCTTTTTCATGACACGTTCAACTGTCTTATGTCACTGCCAAAATCTGTTTCGACCAAATGCAGTGCACGTATCCCTGTCCGCAATAGTAGCAACCGCCGACGGAAGCAATGTGTTGGAATTAAAACGGTTTTTTCACACACTGCATAAGACTTTGTCCAATTCTTTGTTGTAATAACTCCATGGAAATGTGTTTTTCCATCCTTCGTGGTATCCTCTTCCTGATGGTTTCTTGACACTTCCTGCTCATGAACTACAAGAACTGCAGAAGACACGTTCTTGGTTACCTTATTTTGGAACTGAATGTACTTTTCACTGTTGTTGGTGTTAGTAATATCCAAATGTTGTGATGACGATAACCATATGAGGAATTTACCCATAGTGCCTAGGAAACTGTTAGAATTCGGAAGTACGTATGGAAGCAATATTCAACATGCTGTTTCACCTTACCACGCGCGTGCAGGAACATTAGAAAAGTGCCAACATTTTTCCCCGGCGGTAAGCTTTTGCTCCAGTCATCCCATCAGTGGACCCTCTTTTGAGTACCAGCTATTAATGCGGTAACACCCTTCAATCTATAATATAAGCTTCCTCGTCCTTCAGGATCATTGTCTCAACAAAGAAAGAGAAAAAAATCCTAATTAAGTGAAAATAGTTTCACTGAAATCTTAAACCACGACGCTGTTATGTTGAAATAAGTTCTGAGGTAGTCTGTAACAATGGGTTTCCTTGTATCTCGGGTTATTCTTTATTAACGCTCAATATTGGCAAGCAGAAATTTTAAAACAACTGTTGACGAATGGAGTGGGCTTGTAGTAGCGTGTCCCTTGTTAAGAAACATAAAAGGAAGCTGAAAAGACAGGATTCCATTCACAGTATAGCACGACTTATATTTTGGGGAGTGCCTTTGACTTGGCCACCGAAAGGCAAGGAACGGGGAACCGTGTTACTTGTTTGACATTCCACACGACATCTAAAACAATGCTTCCACATCAGGGTTTTAACAGTTTATTAATTTTGAAAGAGGCTATTGGGAAATGTTTATTATATTTTGTTTTTATCAAACTAAAGATTTTGTGCGTGCGGCGCACCCACGATATTATGTATGTGCTCCAGCACCAGTGCACCCACGTAGTCGGCTCGCGTGCTGCATGGGCGCTGTGAAAAACAGGTGACGCAGCACACGCATACGGCATAGAAAGGGCGTAAAAAAAGTTTTGCACAGTCGTCTCTAATTTTTTATTTTTTGTGGGAGGAGAATGAAATTTTTTGTGATCATACTTGGTATATTTAGCTATAACTTGGTACATAAATGTATTTTCATTTATTTAAGGTGAACCATAAAGGACCGTGAAGTAGGTAGCGCCAGCGGTCGGTGATGGAGTTCCTCTTTAAGACCGGCGATGACTCTGCCACATCGATTCACAGGAAGTTGCTCCATGTTTATGGGAAGGACACTGTGGGTCGCAGCAGAATCCAGCGGTGGTTGCAGAGGTTTAGAGAAGGTGATTTCTCTCTACTGGACAATCCACGATGCGGTAGACTATCGACGGCTGTGAGTGATGTGAATAAAGATAGCATTGATCAGTAATCCAAAATGACAGATGTGTGACGACACAACAGCTTGCTGAAGTGACTCGTTTGTCACTGGGTAGTGTGGTAACACTGGTACAGTCACCAGTGTATTGAAAAATCTGTGAACGTTGGGTGCCTAGATTGTTGACAAGAGAAATGAAAACCATGCGCAAGAATGTGCGCGAGGGTCTCATGAAGACCTTTACTGAAGAGTGGAAACAGTGTTTTGACGGCGTCATAACCCAGGATGAAACATGGTTTCTTTTGTCCGAGAAAGCAAAAACCAATCCTGGAGTGGCGTCATCCGGGTTCCCCTCGGAAGAAGAAACCAAGACTTCCACGAACAGCAGGCCGAAAGGTGATGACCTCCACTTCTGTGATCAGTGTGGTGTCATTTTCATTGACTTTTTGGAACTGGCTCCACAATTAACCGGGACCGTTACTATTTGTCACTGGACAAGCGGCAACCTATCATCAATACCCACAGACCACAGCTTCAGGGCCAGCTCATCATGACAGTGCAAATTTCGTACAGCTCTTATGACGCAGGAGAAAATAAGGAAAATGGGTTGGAAAATTGTTCCTCGTCCTCCCAACATTACGGACCGGTCTCAGTCTGACTTTTACCTCTTTGGTCGTCTAAAGTCCCACCTGCACGGTAAAACATTTGATAGTGAGAAAGATCTTATTTCCTGTCTCAATCCCCAGAAGTGTACCAAAGTGCATTTAAATTATGGAAAGAACGTTTGGTCAGATGTGACACAGCTGATGGAGGCTACATTGAGTAGGCTCAATGTATAGCTAAATGTTCCAAGTAAGTTCACAAAAAGTTTCATTTTCATCCTGCCAAAAATAAAAAAGTTAGAGACGACTGTCCAAAACATTTTGAACGCCCATTGTACATGCAGCCACCTGTCAGACAACCAATCGCGAGCACTTTACAGTGTTAACGGGCTCGCTACAAGAACACCTACCGGCACGACACGAGTATCGGCGCTGGGAATGCCGAGAAGTAGCTTTATTTGCATAAAACAAAACGCCATGTTAGTGCCGAACTGAGTACACTCTGTGCCGTTGCGACTTGATCTCAGGACAAAGTCTGGGTTAAAACATACAGATTGTGGCATATAATTCTAATGTACCGTTATGCTAAACCACTTTTTATAATTCGTTTCTTCAGAATACTTTAATTTCATTTGTTAATGTTCTCGACTGTAGACACCGTCAGGAGAATTGCTTGAATAATGACTATGTACTGTATTGCCTGTTTACATACGGATAGCAATAACCGTTCTCGGTCTACTAAATGTTAATTATACTTCCAGAATGTTACAACAACCACTTCATTCAATTTGGCCTTCTTTTAGGTTTCTCGCATACTGATATACACTGAACAGCCAAAAAACTAGCACACCTGCCTAATATCGTGTAGGGCCCCCGGGAGCACGCAGAAGTGCCGCAACATGACTTGGCACTGACTCGACTAATGTTGGCAGTAGTGCTGGAGGTACCTGACACCATTAATCCTGCAGGGCTATCCATAAATTCGCAAGAGGACGAGGGATTAGAGATCTCTGAAGAGCACATTTCCAGGTATCCCAGATATGCTCGATAATGTTTATGTCTGCGGAGTTTGGTGACCATGGGAAGTTTTTCAACTCAGAAGAGTGTATCTGGAGGCACGCTGTAGCAATTTTGGACGCATGGGGTGTCGCATTGTCCTGATGGAATTGCCCAAGTCCGTCGGAATGGAGAATGGACAAAAATGACAAAAATCGATGCAGGTGATCAGACACAATACTTATGTACGTGTAACATGTCAGAGTCGTATGTAGACGTATCAGTGGCCTCATATCACTGCAACGGAACACGCTCCACACTATTACAGAGCCTCCACTAGCTTGAACAGTGCCCTGCTGACATGCAGGGTCTGTGGATTCATGAGGTTGTCTCCATACACGTACACGCCCATCTGCTCGATACAATTTGAACTGAGACTCGTCCCACCACATAACACGTTTCCGGTCATCCATTGTTTTATGTCGGTGCTGAAGGGCCCAGGCGAAGCGTACAGCTTCGAGAGGTGCGGTCATCAACGGTACACGAGTGGACCCTCGGCTCCGAATGCCCATATCGTTGATATTTCGTTGAATGTTTCGCGCACTGACACGTGTTGACAGCGCAGCTTTGAAATCTGCAGAATTTGCAGAGGGATTGAACTTCTATCAAGTCGAACGATTCTCTTCAGTCGTCGTTGGTCTCGTTCTCGCAGGATATTTTGCCAGCCGCAGGAATGTCAGAAATTTGAAGTTGTATTGGATTCCTGATATTCTAGTACACTCGTGACATGATCGTACGGGAAAATCCTAACTTCCTCACTACCTCGGAGATGCTGTGCACCATCGCTCGTCCACCGACTATAACACCACTCTTAAACTCACTCACATCTTGATAACCAGCCACTGTAGCAGCAGTAACCAATATAAAATGTGCGCCAAACACTTTTTGACTTATACGCTACAGGCGTTGCCGACCCCAGTGACGTATTCTGCCTGTTTACATATCTCTGTATTTGAATATGCTTACCTGTTCCAGTTTCTTTGGAGCTTCAGTGTATTACTGTAAAACCAATATGGCGCGTGTAGCGTAACACTGTAGGGGAAACTTAAGTAAAAATGTGTCGCGTCTTTCAGACCGTGAAATTCCCCAGGGAGATCGCTAATGGCACTCGCGACACTCGCAGGGAACGTTGGCAAAGAAGCACGGCGTCCCTCTCCGCGCTGTAAAAATTTCCCGCTTTATAAGTGCTGGAACTCAGTGCTCAACCTCCGTCGTGGCCGATCCATAAGACTCTCTCTCACGGGACGTGAAAATGCACGTGGGCGAGGAGCTGGTTGCGTCACAGCGTGGAATTCCGCGTTCCACTGCACAGCGGAGCGTGGTATAAAGTATCTGTCATATCAGGCTTTTGTCTCGTGGACAGGGACGTGGCCAACAGGATGTGACATCTTTCTCCGTCACAACCAGAACAGAGAAGCTCCCGTGTTGTTAGGCGTTAAAAATCGTATTTGATGCGCTTTCTTGCTCACAGAGTACGTAGTATGAATGAAATCTATTTAATTGCATAAGTACATCGAGTATCTCGCGAAAACGCGGCGTTTTAGATACGATTTGTTATAATAAAATGGCAGGAAATTACATTTAGGTAGGTCAGTGCTCTCCGTAGTTGATTACTTTAGTGTTGTAACTTGCGTGCCAAGAATGTATGCCGTTTCAGTGCTCCGACACAATGAAGTTCTATCAAAAGCGCATTTTTCTAATACAGAGAATGTGTACCATTTACGGAGATCGGATCCCCAGTCGAGGCTGTGGCAAAGTAGATAGCGTTGTACACTTAAAGCTGTGAAGAATAATTAGCAGATTCCCTATCAACTGCTTCAAAATATTTCTTTCTCACATTCTGTTTCTTAAAAGATTTAGGGTCTTTGTTATCATTTAATAGAATTCTTATCTTGAAGTAGCTTTTATTTAGTATAAATAATATATTTGTTGCGATTCGTGTTGCAAAGGCCAACAACTGATACGTTTCTCCAGCAGCCAGCAAAATTTGTGTGTCTGCCAGACTACGTCTGAAAGTAACCACATGTTACACAATGGAAGCTTCTATAATATATATATATATATATATATATATATATATATATATATGTCTGAATTTATGGAAAGGCTCATATTTGTATATTGCCTGTAAATACTTTATTCAGTGATGGTAAACTGCTTCAAAAAATCTCTTCCTTCATTCGAATGAAATTACGAACGAATCTTGCTCAGTCAATAGTTAATGTAACATCGAGAATAGGAATATTATGTATGCTCAGTCTGGTATTAGAACCTAAACCCTAACTGTTTCCAATTTAAAAACGAAAATCGGATGAAAATATTCAACTGAGTAACTAATAATTTCTTCTAATATTTACCACAGATGATTGTACAAGACTATGTCACATTATGCAATGTTACACTACCAGCAATTCGTTGTTCAAGCCATCAACGGGTAAATAGGTTTCTTCACGATTTTATCCATCCCTCTTCGACGAACGCTACAGGATTAACGCAGTTATTTTACGCTCGTCCATTTTCGTAAAGAAATTGTTTGGTTAGCGAGCCAAATAAAGCCGACAACGGCCACTGGGCAGCGCTGAGAGCGCAAATCGCGTTAACCCGTTCGTCCCGTGTGTCGACGGCACAGTCCCTCTTGCGGTATCGCGTCCATGACATCATTAGCTGCCTCCTCCCGTGTGACGACGGCTTTATAAGCAAGTTACACCTCGTTCATATAAATGACGACGCCGCACCGTAAGATGACCAAACTATGCGAGTTACATACTGAACGGGTCCAGATGATAAGCGGCCTCTCTCGCATTTCTGAAACCAAAAAATCATGTGTTAGCTTACCTTTCTGTATATATTTTCGCTAGCCAGACTGCTTGCTTGTTTTCAGCATAATTAGACCCCAAGGTAACTAACTGAATTAACTCTGTTTCGAATATAAATATGTTCATTTATGTAGTAAGATCATCTAATATGATCCTCACGAGACAGTCAAACCGTATTGTGCCTTTAATAACAGTACATGATACTCATTTTTTGGAAGTTGCTAAATGATACATTTTGCAAATATTTGAAACTTGTTCATAGTCTGTGTTTGATAGTTTATACTAAAAAACGACAGGACCAGAATCCTCATAAACATTTATAATTGTACCTGGCAAAGACTGAATAATGCCCTGAACTTCACTGGACATGTTATAAATCTTTTGGGGGGAGGGGAGGGAAGAACTGGTCTGAGAAACTGAATGAGTCGTTTGCGGTTAAATTGTGCAGTTTTGTTTCACATATTATCAGTTATACTCATGTACATTGTGTGTCTTAAAGAATGTAATTGTAAGAATGAAGCGAAAAGGAAATATTAGTTATTGAATATAAAGTCTGCCGGTCTTGGACTTCATCATGTATATCGATTAAGGAATTTAGGCGCTTTTCAGTTCTTTCCTCTGAGATTGTATGACAATACCGTATAAAATCAAAAATCTAGTGTATAGATTACAGCAAGTCACGCTTCACAGCTCTCTTACTGCCCCGTCGACCACAAGGTGATGATTGGTAATAAATAAGCTCAGTAGAGATAAGGATGGTGAATGAAAGTGGCAGTCAGTTCATTGTAAGGAACCATCACGGCCTTTGCCTGGTATGGTTTTAATGACTGTTACAGAAAACTAGTATTTGATGGGTTTAAATGTGTGTCCGTTACATTCACAATTACTTCATCTCGTTTCGTATAAATGATATGTCGTCTGAGGGAACAATGAATGGTACGGTAACAGTCTGTGATGATCTGTACCAAGAGGCCATGGAGAAGGAGTTACGATACGCAACCCATCAGGAGAGGATAACAATTCTGAAGCGAAGAACTGGCATTGAAGGCACAGCTAGTAAACATTCCAGTATTTATCGACACACAAACAGTGAAAATCTGGTGACACATCAGGCAGCAATTAAAAATCATGTGATCATTCATAGTAACATCAGTGACGAGGTACAAGGGCACGTTGCCCTACAGTAGTTGTATACTCTCCTGATGATGGCCGGACGTCTCTGGGCCGAAATATCGTGGCAGAATGTCGACGGGATCCGGCTGCATACCCGGAAATTATTAGAAGAAGAAATACGCCGGGAAAATTTCAGAAGTGTAGCTTTTGTTTATTGCCGGTGCATAATTATAGAGAGAATTTCCATTGTAGTTGTAGTTTTTCATTGTTGTACAGTAAAACAGTTGTGGCATGGACGTAGATTTGCACCAAGTATTTCGCTGCTGCGCTTGCAATTAACGAGATATTATGTTCAGTGCTATGTTAATGTGTTCTCTTATTGTTGCTCTTCAAATTGTGTTTTTCTGTGTTATCGTGTGAAATATTGTGACAATAATGGCGTGTGAAAAACGTAATACTAGGCTCCAAAGTAAACTGAGAAATGACAGTGAAGACGAAAGCAGTGTGTTAGCGCCACCGAGTAATGAATTAACTAGTGTTCAAAATAGTAATTTGGTAATTGTGCATAGGGAAATGGAGCGGGCGTCAAATAATGGTGTAGACAGTGAAACAGGTAGTGAACAGGGAAGCATTATCGATCGATCGGTCGGCAACAGATCGCCTCAGGAATCGGGAATGACAGAACACAATATTGCACATACTGTAGACTCAGGTTTTGTGTTCTCACCGTTTTCTCAAATGAGTCAAGAAACATTTTCTGCTTGTCAAAATGTGAATGCTGCCGGAGCAACTTCACTGCCGAAAAGCACTGAGGAACATGTTTCAGACACTAGTGCATTGTTATTACAGTTAATGCAACAAATGGGACAAAGGCTACAAAAATTAGACACAATGGAACAAAATCTTCAAAAGTTAGACACAATGGAACAAAATCTTCAAAAGTTAGAAACAATGGAACAAAATCAGAGACAAACACAGCAACAGTTAGACACAATGGAACAAAATCAGAGACAAACACAGCAACAGCTTCAAATGTTAGACTCATTGGAACAAACTCTTGAACAAACACGTGAAGACTTAACTACTGAGTTACATAACATTGAATCGAAATGTCTAAAAGTCTGTAATGAAGTAAAAACTCAAATTTGTGAGCATTTTCAACCTATTTTTTCGCAGCATGAAAATGCATTACAGAATCACGGAGCAGCCATAAAGGAACTGCAAATTATTGTTCATGAAAATCAAGAGACCTTGCAAGCTAAAATTGACTCAGTTGCGTCTACCGATTCCGTTACACAACTTGCAAAAACTCAGGAAAACCTAAAGGACACAGTAGAAAGACACACGGAGGATATTAGTACTTTATCAGAGAAAGTAGTTGAACTTTCGGATCAGCTAAATAATTTATCTACGAAGGTAGATGATAATCTGAATGAGATAAAACCGGTAGTCTTTAATGACACAGAAGAGTGAGAACAAATTAGGAAATTCAAACAAAATCTGAATCAAATTAATACCCAAAACCAAAGAGAAATCCGCGAAGTACAAGATCAGCTGACACAGGTAGTACAAGAATTACATATTTCAGAGGACACTCGCGCCCCAATACGGGAAGAGGGACATAGAAATACGGAACAGCCACAAAATAATAACACAGCGCATTTCGGAAATTATTAGAGAAATTGGCAATGTGCAACGAATTTTGAGATGGAACAGCCGACACGACCTAACAATGACCTATATGCGACTCACCGACATGATCATTTTGACTATAAGCTGTTCATTACTACACGTAAATTCAAAACATTTAAGAATTCTGCCAACGACATTCATTCACAAGTATGGCTCCATCAATTCTCTCATTGTTTTCCTCCCAACTGGTCGTTAGAACACAGATTAGAATTTATGTGTGGCTACTTAGAGAATGAACCAGCTGTAAGAATGCGATCGGTCATTTACGATTGTCACAGTGTAGGAGAATTTTACCATGCCTTCCTCTCAGCATATTGGTCTCCAGCTACACAAGACCGAGTAAATCATAGCATCTTAATGATGAAACATTTCGAACAATCTGAATTCTCCAGTCTTGTGAAATATTTTGAAGACATGTTGCACAAGAATCAGTACCTGTCAAACCCATACAGCCTCTCAGAACTCATCCGCATTTGCTTAATCAAATCACCTGAACATTTACGACATATTATTTTAGCAGGACGTTGCAAAGAAGACATTGAGGCTTTTCAGGGACTGTTACAAGAACTGGAAATTGACACTGACAATCGGGGAACGCGGAAACAGTAGCACAACAATTACAGATCACATCTGTCACAATTCCACGATGAAAGAAATAATAACTGGACACGACAAGGCTATTCTCACAACACATATTGTGACCAAAACAGACACCACCCGTATGACAACCATTGGCAGAGTAGTAATAATTACAGGGAAAGATCACCACTCCGCGGTAGTGACTATCACAGAGACAATCAGAGAAACAGACAATTTGGGAACCAAAATAATTATTATCAACGGAGACAGAATAACTTTAGACGCAACGGTCCAGCGCGCAGTTACGATTCAGGGAGAAATTCTCCACCACGTGACCGACAAGAAAGAAACTATGGCATCTACCGACATGACGACAGACGATATGATCGTAACGACAGACATGAATTGCATCAGAACTAGCGGGATTCAAACAGAGCAGGGCCCTCTCGAGGAGGTGAATTTGTAGAAGTTAGGTCTACAAATCCCAGTAACGACGCGCGCCAACAAAGAAACAGACAATAACTCGCACCGCAGGCAACCACGTGCGGCCGCTGGCTCAGGGAAAAATAACATAGACGCTAACCTTGAGAAAAATTCCAGTTTTCTTTACCGACGTATACCACATGGTAATTGCGTTAAAGTTGAAACTCAGCGTACTAGGAAGAGTAAAGGATTGCACCACATTTCACTTGTAAAACCGTTTATTGAAAGATAGTCTGCTTTTTAACTTTGTCTTTGCCATATAACTTTTCACTTTACATTGCTAGTATGCTTTGTCAGACTTAGAATCTGTTAACATACAACAATGTTTGAAGTTAAATATCCAATCAAGAACCAAGAGAACTTATTTAAACAGAAATTACGAATGCATTGTCATAGTGAACAGACGACACAGTGTTGTTATTTGTACATTCTTGCTTGTTAGTTGCACGATTACGTAACGACTATAAGGCTCACATACTTAGAACATTTACCAGTACTGCTAATGAGATTTTAATGCAACATTTTGGTTTACTTGAAATTTGGTGTATCATGAGGTAAGTACATTGGCTTCTGCAGAACTTAGCTTTCAGAGGACAATAACTACGACACTTCCACAGAGATTATCTTACAGCAAGACGCACATTTAGCGCTACAGGACACGTATTTGAGTGATTAATTTTCTACTTCAATCATTTATTTTTAAAGATATTTGAAGTACAATGATACAAAGGTTTTCTGTAATACATTTCATTCCATAGTTGTAATCTGTAACACCTGAGGGTATAATTACATTAATCCTCAATGGGGTACACGCTTACTTTGTGTATCATGTGTTTGGCAAGCACAATGAGCCCTAGCTAATATGGTATTTGCTTATACAACTGTACACATCGGTACCATATTTCTCTAACACAGAATTACACAGCTATCTGATCATTTAACAGAGAAAGAAACTTTTTTTACTACGTCAGTGAGACATGTTAACGCAATTATACAGTTGGATAACTTCACACTTATGAAATTGCATTTTGTCAGTACTTTGTGAACTGTTAATATATTTTTTCGGAACCATTGTGATATTATGAGATCTTTGAATGATGTGTTTGGTATGGGATCATGATATTTAAAGTACGTTTGAGGTAGATGACACTATTGAAGGGGCAGAGATTTTTTTTTAGGTTTT
Organism: Schistocerca americana; assembly: GCF_021461395.2. Lineage (NCBI taxonomy): Eukaryota > Metazoa > Arthropoda > Insecta > Orthoptera > Acrididae > Schistocerca > Schistocerca americana. Next base: position 203,103,633 of record NC_060125.1, on the reverse strand, counting down.
GAAATTATTGGAGGAAGCTACAACGATTTTGAGATTTGACTGAGGTGTTATGATGTTATTATTATGATGACGATGTGTATTATGCTGCTGAGGTATGTTTATGATCAATAAGCTGCTACTATATGATTTATTTGATTATGCTACGTTTCTGTTATGATGAAATATTGAAGAAGTGTCGACGAATAAGGTAAGGAATAATGAGTAGTGGTTAGGGACTCTGACTTGTGAAAAAGTATGTTGGAAACCTAGAATCGTACTTTAAGAGTTACGAAATGTTTGTAAATGCGTGAATGTATCACAATGCTGGCGAAAATTTTTTGAACACTGTTACATTCATAGGGTTTTGTTTCTACACATTTGTAACGCAAATTCTCAACCTGTGATTTTTTTTCATATGAGACTGTCACTGTAGCGGAAACTGGTGTCGTGGGCACCCAGCTGGGCGACATTCACCTGGAAAAAAGCCATTAGCGTGTGCCCCTTTCAGAGGCACAGGTGGAAAAAAAAGGAGGCCATTATCCTCACTATTGACATTCCTTTGTAGAAAGCAACGCAAATATGACACGCTAATTGCTTGGAAAGATACGTACATCTGCACACCTGATTATGACAAGCGTCTTTCTCGAGAATTGAGAGGATTTTTTACTACCTTATGAAATGCCATATGGCTAATGAATGATGTTTCATGCCTTCCTTTGTACATATTTGCTCATTTTCTTTAATATCTAGTTTCTAGCTGCACTGCAGCATTGCTTATTATAAAATTTAGTAGATGTACTAATATCACTATTTTCTGTCTACAGACCCAGTAAAGAATACGTTTCTGATAAACTTTCTTAGCAAAGAGAGCACAAATAGACATTTCCCTTCACAGGAATTGCATAAATACTATTTTTAGTGACTTGGTAATTTCTTTTCTAGAATAAATTGAGATGCATCACTCTAGTATTAAGATGTGACATAGGTATTAGACATGGCCATTTTTAGTGTAATATTTTTTCTGCTTGAGCTATGTCATCTTTAGATATATGTTTTTTTTTTATTTGCTGCTGCTGTTTGCCAGGCATAGTGCTACTGAATTTTAATTTGTGTTACTCTGCTAAGCCAGATTTGTTTTTCTTGTTTGCTGCACATTGCCTTATATTAGTTGTAATATAGCAATTGCTCTGCTAATTTATTTTACTGCTGCTTGCTTTGACAGTTTCCATTTTTTTCATTGATGTTTGTGTTAATTGTTTTGTGCTGCTGCATTGCCTCATCCCTTAGTTTAGCATCTGAGCTCAGTAGATTTAAGTTAGCTTAAGAGGGGGTAGACTGTATAAGAAACTGACTATGGACAATAGGGAAAAAATGCATTGAGAGGTTATAAGAAACAGATTTGCCAAAAATGAGTATTGTGCACTGAGAAATAATTATATTGAAAGAAATATGAACAGAATACAGAAAGCAGGTATAGATAGGACTTTTTGGGAATAATGATGAATGAAGGGAGATCTCCAAGAAGTAAAGAAAGTTTTGTTTGCAAAATACTGCAGTAAAACAAACCCTGTCCTTTCCTTTTGTATTATTATGCTATGTGTTTGTGCACCCTTGTGTATTTGTTTTCTTCCTGTCTCTGTGTACTGTTTCATAGAAATTTTTTTCTGTTCTAGTACTAAGCTACATTCACTATGAGGAGGAATACTGTTATCCTCAAATATAATTTGCATTAATAATATGTTATTTACTTTGTAAAGATGTTTAGACATTTTTAATTCTGTTCTGTTTTAATGCTCATGTGTGAAGTCGATGTTTCAATTTATTCTGATCTTTTAGGTATCTACTTATTTCATAATTCCTGTAACATTGATGTATATGTTTATGTCTGTTCTTTTGTAAAGCCTGTATTACTACTAATTTTATCTGTATTGTTATGCTCTTTAATGAGGTATTTTGTACCTTTGTAATTGTATTCTCATGTTATAATATTGTAATTGACACCAGTTCATCAAATTCAGTTCACTGCACACATTTTTGTTGGTCATATTAATGCACAATATGTGAGAAGTAGGGACTGTTAGTGTTTACACGTGTGTTAATAATTCAGCAAGGGACTGGATAACAGCATTGCTGGTTCTGAGGGCTATTCCAAAATCTTTGTGAGTGCACAAGTGGTGGTTATGGACTTGCTACATTATCCGCAAGACTCTTCAATGGTGATTGTGCACCTGCACAGTCGCAACAGATGGTTGCTGGCCGTCTCTACATGGACTACAGTGGGTCTGCATCTTTGATGGCCCACCAATACCATTATTTCTACAAAGACTGCAGTGGGTCTGCACCTCTGGTGGCCCACCAATACCATACACTCTAGCTGGACTACAGCGGGTCTGCTCTGTGATGACTTACCTACCAATATTCTTCAACATCGATTGACTCTGCTGTGGGTTTGCTCTGTTGTGGCCCATTACCTGTCAGCATGTCAAGAGTCAGCACTGTCTTTCCGTTGGAAGGACCACACTACTTCTTCAATAGTGCATGGAAATCCACTACTTCCGTGTGCATTGTCTTTTACTGCTCAGACTTTGAGAAAAGAAACGGCAGTTTCACTGTGATGAATGATCAGGACTGTCTTTATGGACTGTGAGAAAATTTTAGCTTTTGACCAACATTGTATTAATAAGTGTGTGTATTTGATATTTTTCTTACTGTAATTATAAAAAAAAATTTCAAATCTTTATTGGCCAGTGCCCAAAACAATTTGAAAATTTTTTTGTGGGGAGCATGGGGGCTATGTAAGTTGGCTGTTTAGGTTTTCTTATTGGTAACGCCACGTAGCGTTCTGTGTGAGAATCACTGGCTGTGCTGTGTCCAGTCTGTGGCTAGTTTGCATTGTTGTCTGCCATTGTAGTGTTGGGCAGCGGCAGCTGGATGTTAACAGCGCGTAGCGTTGCGCAGTTGGAGGTCAGCCGCCAGCAGTGGTGGATGTGGGGAGAGAGAGGGCGGAGTTTTGTTATTTGTCATGAACTGCTATATATATTATGACTATTAAGGTAAATACATTGTTTGTTCTCTATTAAAATCTTTCATTTGCTAACTATGCCTATCAGTAGTTAGTGCCTTCTGTAGTTTGAATCTTTTATTTACCTGTCAGTAGTGGCGCTCGCTGTATTGCAGTAGTTCGAGTAACCAAGATTTTTGTGAGGTAAGCGATTTGTGAAATGCATAGGTTAATGTTAGTCAGGGCCATTCTTTTGTAGGGATTTCTGAAAGTCAGATTGCGTTGTGCTAAAAATATTGTGTGTCAGGTTAAGGACAGTCTTGTATAATTTTTCTAAGGGGACGTTTCAACTGTATATACAGAGCGAAGGACTGCAGTATTTCGCTAGATTCAATTACGGACAAAACGTGTTTTATCACCTGCCAGGAGTGGCTAATTGTGGATTTTATGATTCTGCGTTCCTTATACAAATCTTTTTGTCTAGCAGTGAGCAATGATCGAAGAGATTAGTATTTCTAACAATTTGTAACGATCTAAATAAGGCGTAGTACAGTTTCAGTTAAACTGAGAAGAAACACAATAGAATGACAGAAACATGGACATCAATCTGTATTATGCCAGAATAAAAAAATTTGCGACAACAAAATTTTAAAAAAGCAGGGATAATACAGTCTTTGAATACCTCCCGTTTCTTTCAGTAGTTACAATTTTCGATTATTCAACAGTATTGATACAGACTGAAGCGACAAAGAAAGTGGTATAGGTATGCGTAAGCAGACGGAATACGGCGCTACGGTCTGCAACGCCTATAGAAGCCAACAAGTGTTTGGTGCAGTTGTTAGATCGACAATACCCACAGTGGACAGTTGGTGACTGGAATCATGTTGCCTGGTCGGTCGAGTCTCGTTTCAAGTTTATCGAGCAGATGGACGTGTAAGGGTTTGGGGAACAACCTTATGAATCCATGAACCTTGCTTGTCAGCAGGGGCCTATTCAAGCTGGTGGAGTCTCTATAATGGTGTTGGGCGCGTGCAGTTGAAGTGATGTGGGCCCACTAATGGTCTACATACGACTCTGACAAGTGACACGTACGTAATCATCCAGTCTGGTCACCTGCATCCGTTCATGTTCACCGTGCAGTCCGACGGACTTGAGCAGATCCAGTAGAACAATGCGATACCTAGCACGTCCAGAATTACTACAAGCTGGCTCCAGGAACAATATCCTGTATTTAATCTCTTTGCTGGCCACCGAACCCCCGGAGACATGAACATTATTATTCACATCTGGGATGCCTTGCAACGTGCTGTTCAGAAGAGATGTCCACCCCCTCGTACTCTTAGCGATTTATGGAGAGCCCTTCAGGTTTCATGGTGTCAATTTCCTACATTGGTCGAGTCCATGCCACCGCGTGTTGCGGCACTTCTGCGTGCTCACGGGCACTCTACACGATAGTAGTCAGGTGTACCAATTTTTTCGTTCTTCAGTGTAATAGTAAATAAATGCATAAACTAAATATAAACATATTTCATCCGATATTTATCAAAAACTGGGTCGTTGGGATAAGCGACTGTCCATATTAGTTACGCACATCAAAATTATGTTTGCATCATCCCGGTTCCCAGAACTGAAGGTAGACTTTCACTGTGGATACTGTATCACAGACACAGTACCCTTCAGTGTTCAGAGATGTCACTAAACGCGCCCAAAGATGTAAGTAACCGTGCATTAGCAGCGCCTATTAGACGGAGGGGGTCCAGCATATGACCAGTTCCAATCACCACACTACGAATGATGTACACGGCTCGTGTTGTCTGTAGTTCAACTATAACTAGATAGTGAATACTGCAGTTCAATGGCACAGCATTGTTACTTTGTGCCAGGATGGGCTCTCAATAAGGGAAGTGTCCAGGCGTCTAGGAGTAAAACCAAAACGATGCAGTTCGGACGTGGAGCAGATACAGAGAGACAGATATGCCTCGCTTAGGCCACCCAAGGGCTGCTATTGCAGTGAATGGCCGCTACCTACGGATTATGCAACGCCACCATGTTGAATAATGCTTTTCGTGCAGTCAGAGGACGTCGTGTTACCCCTCAAACTGTGTGCAAGGATACATGATGCGCAACTTCATTCCCGTCGCCCATAGCGAGGTCTGTCTTCGCACCCACGACACGATGCAGCTCGGTACAAATGGGCCCAACACAATGCCGAATGGACGGCTCAGGATTGACATCATGTTCTCATCACCGATGAGTGTCGCACATGCCTTCAACCAGACAATCGTCGGGGACGTGTTTGGAGGCAACCCGGTCAGGCTGTATGCCTTAAACACAATGTCCAACGAGTGCCGCAAGGTGGAGGTTCCCTGAATTTTGGGGTGGCATTATGTGGATCCAACGTACGCCGCTGGTGGTCATAGAAGACGCCATAACGACTGTACGATACGTGAATGTCATCCTCCGACTGATAGTGCAAACATATTGTGCTACATATTGGCGAGGCATTCATCTTCATGGACGACAATTCGTGCCCCCATCATGTGAATGATCTCCTTCAGGATAATGACATCAATTGGCTAAAGTGGCGAGCATGTCCTCCAGGCATGAACCCAATCGAACATGGTTGAACAAGCCTGTAATAGACTGAAACTGGCTTTTTATGGACAACGTGACCCACCAACCACACTGAGGGATCTACGCCGAATCGCCGTTGAGGAGTTGGACAATCTGGACTAACAGTGCCTTGATCCTGAATAGTACGCCACGACGAATGCAGGCATGCATCAGAGCCAGAGGACGTGCTACTGGGTATTACATGTGCCGGTATGTTCAGCAATGTGGACCACTACTTCTGAAGGTCTCGCAGTATGGTGATACAACATGTAATGTGTAGTCTTCATGAGCAATAAAAATGCGGAAATGATGTTTATGTTGATCTCTATTACAATTTTCTGTACAGGTTCCGGAACTCTCGGAACGGAGGTGATGCAAAACTATTTTGATGTGTGTATACAATCCCAAACGATGCAGTTCGGACGTGGAGCAGATACAGAGAGACAGATATGCCTCGCTCAGGCCACCCAAGGGCTGCTATTGCAGTGAATGGCCGCTACCTACGGATTATGCAACGCCACCATGTTGAATAATGCTTTTCGTGCAGTCAGAGGACGTCGTGTTACCCCTCAAACTGTGTGCAAGGATACATGATGCGCAACTTCATTCCCGTCGCCCATAGCGAGGTCTGTCTTCGCACCCACGACACGATGCAGCTCGGTACAAATGGGCCCAACACAACAGTTGGACAATCTGGACCAACAGTGCCTTGATCCTGAATAGTACGCCACGACGAATGCAGGCATGCATCAGTGCCAGAGGACGTGCTACTGGGTATTACATGTGCCGGTATGTTCAGCAATGTGGACCACTACTTCTGAAGGTCTCGCAGTATGGTGATACAACATGTAATGTGTAGTCTTCATGAGCAATAAAAATGCGGAAATGATGTTTATGTTGATCTCTATTACGATTTTCTGTACAGGTTCCGGAACTCTCGGAACGGAGGTGATGCAAAACTATTTTGATGTGTGTATACAATCCCATGTCGTCCCAATGTTGCCCTTTCGGGGATATAATCAATCATCTAGCGGTACAGATTATCGTATTACCTTCGAGCAACTCGGGTATCTCAGTTCCAGTGGTCTGGATGACTTAGGTTTACATGAACATTTAACCTCGTGGTAATATTGCAAGTAGTCCCTTTCCAAGAAATCTATTGTGTAAGTTTCGGGGTTCCCTGTAATAGAAGTAACATGGGATAGAGTGTAGCAATATTTGTTCTTGTAGACGTCTTCGCGGGTTCTGATACGATGCCGTAGCTAATGCCAATATCTCTACTCAAGGTGAACTAAAATTGAGTCCAGTTAACCTATGGCGATCCTTAGTTGTGGACGTGAATTAAAATTAGGTGAGCGTCTATAAATGGTCAATTATTTATTTGCATATGCATCCTGAAAGACGAAGTTATGAAAAAAAGGTCAAGGGATCATTTTCTAAGAAAGTAGATAGACATACCTATTTTAAGGACAATCTGCGAGTTGGAGACATTTGCTAAACCAGTGTACAAGAATAGGATTACGTACTTGATCTTTGTAGCTACGATTCAGTCTTTCCTATTGCTGTACGATACTGTGCATGTAATATTTAATTCCACCCTGCAAGGTGCGGAAGTAACTTATACCTAAAATTTTAATTGCCTCCTGTAAGACTTGCCTCGGTTGACAGCTGAGGCTTGCGGAAATTTAGAAACAAACTGAAGTTCGTCCAAACCTCTTATGAAACTTAGTGGTCGGCAGCTTTAAAGAGGGGAAGATTGTTAATATTTTATGAGTACCTGATCATAACAGTTTTGATAGATAGAAACTTCAGAGGCATTAACTTTTTCCATAGTAAAGAAGTTAATTCCGTTATGCGCTGCTGTAGGCAATACGTTTCAAGGTGTCGAGGGAGCTCAGAGCTGAAGGTACCAAACTTTGCACGTGGAGCACTAATTAGCATCTTAACCCTACTGGTGCATCAGCGTAGCTAGCAGCCCGAAGCGACAGAGGATAAAGAGGGTAGGGCGCACAAACTCCAAGGTATCTAAATGTATCGATTCTCGTTGAAGGGACTGTTAACTGTGTAACTAGACACTGAAGTGTTATTTAAAATTTATTCTGCAGTTGAATGCAAAAGTAATATATAGTCGCATGTCGCGTAAATTTATATAGCATTTGAGCAACATTCGAGCTGGAAAACTAACTTTAAAGATTAAAATTTACTTCTTACTACAATTGTGAGGGATTATAAGAATTTAGTTCCATCAATATAATGATGATGGCGTCCTCTTGGATAAATTATTCCGGAGGTAAAATTGTCCCCTATTTGGATCTCCGGGCGGGGACTACTCAAGAGGACGTCGTTATCAGGAGAAAGAAAACTGGTGTTCTGCGGATCGGAGCGTGAAATGTCAGATGCCTTAATCGGGCAAGGAGGTTAGAAAATTTAAAAAGGGATATAGGTTAAAGTTAGGTATAGTGGGAATTAGTGAAGTTCGGTGGCAGGAGGCACAAGACTTTTGGTCAGGTGAATACAGGGTTATAAACACAAAATCACATAGGGGTAATGCAGGAGTAGGTTTAATAATGAATAAAAAAATAGGAGGACTTGTAAGCTACTACAAACAGCATAGGGAACGCATTATTGTGGCCAAGATAGACACAAAGTCAACGGCTATTACGGTAGCACAAGTTTATATGCCAACTAGCTCTGCAGATGACGAAGAAATTGATGAAATGTATGATGAGATAAAAGAAATTATTCAGGTAGTGAAGGGAGACGAAAATTTGATAGTCATGGGTGACATGAGTTGAAGAGTAGGAAAAGGGAAAGAGGGATACATAGTAAGTGAACATGGATTGGGGCTAAGAAATGAAAGAGGAAGCCATATGGTAGAATTTGGCGCAGAGAATAACTTAATCATAGCTAACACTTGGTTCAAGAATCATGAAAGAAGGTTGTGTACATAGAAGAACCCTGGAGATACGAGAAGATATCAGATAGATTATACTATAGTAAGACAGAGATTTAGGAACCACGTTTTAAATTGTAAGACATTGCCACGGGCAGATGTGGAGTCTGACCACAATCTATTGGTTATGAACTGAAGATTAAAACTGAAGAAACTGCAAAAAGGTGGGACCTGGATAAACGGAAAGAACCAGACGTTGTACAGGGTTTCAGGGAAAGCATATGGGAACAATTGACAGGAATGGGGGAAAGAAATACGGTAGAAGAGGAATGGATAGCTTTGAGGGATGAAACAGTGAAGGCAGCAGAGGATCAAATTGGTAAAATGACGAGGGATAGTAGAAATCCTTGGGTAACAGAAGAGATATGGAATTTAACTGACGAATGGAGAAAATATAAAAATGCAGTAAATGAAGTAGGCAAAAAGGAATACTAAATGGCTAAGCAGGGATGGCTAGAGGACAAATGTAAGGATGTAGAGGCTTATCTGACTAGGGTGAGATAGATACTGCCTGCAGGAAAATTAATGAGACCTTTGGAGAAAGGAGAACCACTTCCATGAATTTCAATAGCTTTGATGGAAACCCACTTCTAAGCAAAGAAGGGAAAGCAGAAAGGTGGAAGGAGTATATAGAGGGTCTATACAAGGGCGATGTACTTGAAAACAATATTATGGAAATGGAAGTGGATGTAGATGAAGATGAAATGGGTGATATGATACTGCGTGAAGTGTTTGACAGAGCACTGAAAGACCTGAGTCGAATCAAGGCCCCCGGAGTAGACAACATTCCATTAGAACTACTGACAGCCTTGGGAGAGCGAGTCCTGACAAAACTCTACCATCTGGTGAGCATGATGTATGAGACAGGCGAAATAACCCCAGACTTCAAGAAAAATATAGTATATCCAATCCCAAAGAAAGCAGGTGTTGACAGATGTGGAAATTACCGAACTATCAGTTTAAGAAGTCACAGCTGCAAAATACTAACGCGAATTCTTTACAGACGAATGGAAAAACTGATAGAAGCCGACTTCGGGAAAGATGAGTTAGGATTCCATAGAAATGTTGGAACACGTGAGGCAATATTGACCATACGACCTATCTTAGTAGAAAAATTAAGGAAAGGCAATCCTACGTTTCTAGCATTTGTAGACATAGAGAAAGCTTTTGACAATGTTGATTGGAATACTCTCTTTCAAATTATAAAGGTGGCAGGGGTAAAATACAGGGAGGGAAAGCCTATTTAGAATTTGTACAGAAAGCAGATGGCTGTTATAAGAGTCGATGGGTATGAAAGGGAAGCAGTGGTTGGGAAGGGAGTGGGACAGGGTTGTAGCCTATCCCTGATGTTATTCAATCTGTATATTGAGCAAACAAAACAAAGGAAACAAAAGAAAAGATCGGAGTAGGTATTAAAATCCATGGATGACATTGTAATTTAGTCAGAGAAAGCAAAGGACTTGGAAGAGCAGTTGAACGGAGTGAACAGTGTCTTGAAAGGAGGGTATAAGATGAGCATCAACAAAAGCAAAACGAGGATAATGGAATGTAGTCGAATTAAGTCAGGCGATGCTGAGGGAATTAGATTAGGAAATGAGACACTTAAAGTAGTAAAAGAGTTTTGCTATTTGGGGAGTAAAGTAAGTGATGAGGGTCGGAGTAGAGAGGTTATAAAATGTAGACTGGCAATAGCTAGGAAAGCGTTTGTGAAGAAGAAAAATTTGTTACCATCCAGTATAGATTTAAATGTCAGGAAGTCGTTTCTCAAAGTATTTGTATAGAGTGTAGCCATGTATGGAAGTGTAACTTAGACGATAAATAGTGTGCACAAGAAGAATAGGGATGATTAGAGGGGTAGATAACATAACTAATGGGGAAGTATTGAACAGAATTGGGGAGAAGAGGAGCTTGTGGCACAACTTGACTAGAAGGAGGGATCGGTTGGTAGGACATGTTCTGAGAGGTCGAGGGATCACCAATTTAGTATTGGAGGGCAGCGTGGAGGGTAAAAATCGAAGAGGGAGACCAAGAGATGAATGCACTAAGCAAATTCAGTGGGATGTAGGCTGCATTAGGTACTGGGAGATGAGGAAGCTTGCACAGGATAGAGTAGCATGGAGAGCTGCATCAAACCAGTCTCAGGACTGAAGGCCACAAGAACAACAACAATTTATTACTTTAGTTCGCCTTACATCGCACTATTTTACTTATAATGGAGGAGGCATCTTTGTAGAGAGAAAATATTCGTTGTCACTATAGAAAGAGATATGTACTACTAATAGTAGGAAAGCGTAACTAACCGCAGATGGAGACGCTGAATAAGAGGACGTTGCAGTACAATGCCTACCAGTTGAAAAACAAAAGGAGAGGAAAATAGATGCTACTGCTAATCTCTACAAGCTACTTCAAGTATCGTCCGTAGTCCCGGAACGTAGCTGTTCCGCGGGCGACCATGCGTTATTTCATACACTTTGTCAATAGGTAATTACTAGGGTCCACGTAAGCCGGAAGAAGGTCGTTTGCCCTTTTCCACAAAAATCGCCTTCCTCGTTGAAGGAAGTGACCATGATTTAGGGGGGCCAAGGTCTTGCAGAGATTGGTTTTAAATGACTTATAATTTGCAGTTATTCGCAAACTTCGGGAATCAATATGTCTGATCTGATATTAATTGCATCACAATTTGCTGTAAGTTGCGTACGACGCTTCAGTATAAGTTGGAACAGAGCTGAATTATATACAGAAGAAACATATGATGACCGTAACTTGCTTCTTCGCAGCCGTTGCCACCATTTCACCAGTTCTACTCTTTATTATCTGTTCAAACAACTGCCAGTACTAAAACAAGTCAAATGCTCACTGTGCAACATTGAGCCTCTTTACATAAAGATCGAAACAAAATACACTTAAGATGTTACTCTGCACAAAACTGAATGATTCTAACGATCACTGCTTAGGAAATGAAACCAGTCAACAAGTTTTCTCAAATATGCATTCAAGACAGAATTAGTGACAGTGTTGAAAGATTTTCAACTGCTAAGAAGTGATCGTCGAAACCATTCAACGCGTTAATGAGAAACGCCTCGTATAATACACAGATAACACGTAAATGAACGTAAGCAATACTTACAAACAGTGTATTAAACTGCCATGAATGACTATCTACAGCAGTGCTACGCTCCGAAAACAGAAGTACCGTGCAAAGTTGTTTATAATAATAACGGTTCCTATCGTTCCAATACACTGTGTAGATCGATTACAGCTTAAGGTCAGAGGTTGGATGAAATGAAACTTGTTTACAAGGCCTTTGTCCATGTTTCGAGCAGGTATTCGCCTGGATAACGGCAAATGTAGACTCTACCGCCGACCTGGTTGAACAAGAAATGTGAGTTATGGAACCAGGCGACAAGCTGACAGTGAGCCACGATTAAATCACGATGATTCCCTGCCCACTGCATCATATTTCGCGATGTCGTTGAGAGAACATGGCCATGAACTGTGTTCTCCAAAAAACTTGTATCTGCACCAGTATTGTAATCAGCGCCAGTTTAATCAAAATACTCCAACACAATGTGAACCTATATATCAAAGCAATTTATGTTACCCATAGAAATTAATAACAGTTATGTATTATTATTGAAATATTGCTGAAGCAAGACAATGCTAAGCCTAGCATTCACAGAGTTATTTTAATTTAAGGTGACACTTCAAGTGAAGTTTAACAAAAGCACTTCTGAACCAAATCTGAAGAATGAAGTAGCTATAAACTCATCTCCATTCTTTGTGATGTACCCTTATTTATGTCAGGCTCAAAATAGTTTTCCTAAACAAAATTATATATACAATTCCCTCTCATTACACTCGAAAGTATATAACACATTTTGAACATCTGATTATTGTATGGTTGTTACGTCCATAAATTTTAAATAATTGCTGATGCTGAAAGTACAACGTTCTTGAACGAATTTATTTCGGAAAGCTACTGGATCTGCATTGCATTGACGACTTAGAGCGCAACAGAATGAACTCTGCTACTAAGCTACGGATTTAACGTAATCAGAAGGGTGGCCCAGGTAACCGAATAGTAGGTATTGATCTCCACAAATTCAGTTATGTATTATTATTATCTACATTTTATGGCCTTCATTGGGCCACTCGAGCCAACTGTATACAAAGAATTTTCCAGTTCTGTCAGCCCAGTACTTTATCATTCTCTCGGGTCTTAACCTTCTTTCTTCATCGGAAATCAACCTTATTATTGTCTGTTGGTCGATTATCGTTTGCAGTCTGGTTTGGTTGTCTGTGAGTTTCCTGGTTTTGTCAGTTTTGTTCCTTAGGTCTTGTAATGTAATCTGTAGCTCATCCACATCTTCCTTGATTTCTGTAATCCACTTAATGTTGTACTAACTATTCCACAATTTTTCTATTGTTCTCCTGATGATCCTGTTCTCAGGTGTTCTGGTTAGATGTCTGAAAAAAGAAATACGTTTCTTCCTGATTGTACTTATTAACGGTTCTATTTCCTTGTAGACTGTTTCATTTGTTGCTACTCTCCAGTGTCCAACTTTCTGGTACGATTCTTCTCTCTATTTTGAGTATTTTGTCTATTAGTCCAGTGTTAGTTGTTTTGAAGAGGTTTTCACTGGCGTATATTATTTCTGGTTGAGTGACTCTTTAGTAGTATTTTAATTTTGTGGCTATTGACTGGCTCTTTTTGTTGTAGGTGTTGTTGGTGATATATTGTGCTGTAGTCAATTCGTTAATTCTGTTATGCGATTGACTTTTCATTGAGGTTATATGTTATGGTTTCTCCCAGATATTTAAATTTATCTAAAATTTTGACTTCTTGGTTTCGTATGGAAATTTTGTTTATGAGTGGTGGGTCAGTTAACTTGACGACTGTTTTTTCAAAGGATATTCCAAGATCAATCTACTTTGCAGTTTCCTGCAGTGAGATAACTTGTTTGGTTTACTGAATACTGTGAGACAAGAGAGTGAGGCATTCAGCAAATCCTAGACAATTTAAACTTATTCTGTCTTTGGCTCATCCAATTTGGATGTTCTTTGTTTTAATCTTGTACTATTCCCTCACAATGTATCCTAAAGCACAGTTCAACAGTAGAGGGGCCAGGCAATCTCCGTGTCATAAACCTGTTTTTATGATAAATGGCTCAGACAGTTCACCCTGAACTTGACTTTCTATGCAGTATTGTTTAAGGTAAGTTCTATCAATTTGATTATTTTTGTAACTAGCCGGAAATTTAGTAAGATTTTTAACATTGTAGGTCTATGGATACACTCATATGCTATTTAAAGTTTGTTAAAGAGGTTTATCTCTTTTCCTGTAATATGTCATGGCTAATTTTAAAGGGATGATCCGTTTTACACAGCTTCTCCAAGGTCTGAAGCCTTCTTGGTATTCACCTAATTCTTCCTCTAGTTGGTCTTTGATCCTCTTGTATAGCATTCTGAAGAAAATCTTGTATGTGCAGTCAAAGAGAGAGATGCCTCTGTAATTATCTAGGTTGCTTTTATCTCCTTTTTTGTGGAGCTGGTGGATTATGGCTGTGGTCCAATGTTTGGAAAACTTTTCTGTTATCCATATTTATGTGTAAGGATGTATGAACCGTGTCAGTGGCATATTTTCACATTTCTGCACAAATTTTGTCGTCCCCGTATGCCTTATAATTTTTCATCTCTCTGGGTGCTGTTTCCACCTCTTGGATTGTTGGAGGATTTATGAGATCAGATGGAGTCTTGATGGTTGTGTCTGTATTAATTACTAAAAGTTCCTGGAGTTCTTCACAATTCAAAATTTCACTAAATGCTTTTGCCATAATTTCGGCATTTTCCTTGTCATTGTGTACCATTTTTCCGTCTTCCCTTTTCAGCATTAACGTGGGAGGGGCTAATTTTTGTAATTGTCTTCCAAACATTTTGTAAAAGTCTCAGGAATTGGTTTTACGGTAATTTTTTCTATTGAGTCAATTAGATCATTCTGTGATTGTCTCTTGGTTTGCCTGATAATCTGTGTGAACATTTTCCTGATATTTTTTTTATCTTGCTTGCATTTTCCTCTGTTTTGTCTACTTGAAATTTTATCCATGAATTATGTCTTTCTTCATGAATTTTGTCACATTCTGAGTCCCACCTGATATGTCTTTACGTGGGTTTAATGGGGCTAAACTTTCTCCTTGATGCCTGAGAATTTGAAGCTGTTCTACTAAATTTTCTATCAGTTTTATATTATGTGTGACTTCCCTATGTATACCATACGTAACTAACTGGTAGAGATCGATGTTCCTCTTACGTTTTTTACATTTTCGTTTTTCTTTTAGTGCTGTGAACTTCATTTTGATTTTGACAATGTAATGATCGTAACCTGTATCTACCCCTCTTAATACTTTAATATTATAGATTTCTCTGTGGATGTATTTGTCCATAAATACAAGATCCAACCACAATTCTCCTTTTCTCCAATCAGGATGTTTCCAAGTTCAATTTGTTTGGCCTTCTTTTGATGTATGTGGATTTTGAGATCAATTTGTGTTCCCTACAGAGTTCAATAAGTCTTAGAGCATTCTTATTTGTTTGTATATGTGGAGCCCATTTCCCAGTGATATCCCAGTATTGCTTTTCTCTTCCGATTTAGGCATTGAAGTCCCCTAACAAGATCTTGAGATTGTTAATATTTACTTAGTTTATTGTTTGGTCAAAGAGATCCCAAAACTTTTCCACTTCCTTCCTAGTCTTTGTCAGAAAATTCTTTTCACTAGTAGGGGCATGGACATTACTGATGGTATAAATTTTCTTGGATGCTTTTAAACTCAAAGTTGCAGTTCTAGGGGAGATGGCTTGATATTAGATAATTGGATCTATTATTATCACATTGACGTTAAGCGCAGTTCCTAATTGGGGACATTCTTTCATAACCCTTATTCCATGTTACCCACTGTAAATTCTGTAGCCCTGTGATTCGAATGGTTCTTCTGCAGTATTTCTCATTTCCTGGAGTCCTGCTACTAAAATTTTCTCTTTACCTAATTCATCTGTCAAGTTCTTTAGTTTTCCTGCTTTATGTAGAGATATAATTTTAAGATTTGTAATGTAGTTGATCCTGTTCTTACGAGCTGGCATAATAATGTGTGACTGCCAATGCTCTGACTCATTGACGCCTTCTAAGTGGCTACCCACCGAATCCGATGTAGCCTTCTCCTGCATTTTTGGACAGGACGTTGGAATTTTTTTCCTTAGAGATCTTTCCATGGTGGACTTTCGAAGGTAGTTAACCTTCCGTGGAGCAAGCTCTGATTTACAACTACAGTTGTTAACCGCAGAGGCAAAACCGTAGATGTAGCGGGTTTTGGTCTCGCTTTTCCTCCTAACCCACTGAAGTATGGTGTTCCTGGCAATACTCGGGTAGTTATGTATACTACATAGAAGAAGGACACATTAACTAGTACATCAAAATCCAGGCCCAAGTGAATCTAGAATTTAATCAATTTATATTCAGCGTTCATTGGTCAATCGACGGCATAATATTCAATTCAGTACCTAAAAAAATGAACATCTAATAAGGCCAGGTTGTTGAGATATACCAGGATTATTTAACTTGACAAAGTTATAAAAAGATAGCCAAAGATCAAGGGTAATCGATATCCTGGAAACACAGATGCATATGCATTCCTTGATTGTAAGATCTTACCAAAGAATTAAGTGAAAATAACATGTAACCATCCCAATTCGCTTGGTTTTGCATAAGAATCCTAAATTTAAATAAGCGTCAGAAACGCGGAACCACCCAATGTAGCTCAGTATTTTCACCATAAGAGCTGTGTCGAAACGTACACTTTGGATGGTCCTGGTGGCAGGAGCTGGAACACGTCTGACAACGCTCATGTGATCTTAGAAAGTTGTAACTCTGCTTGCTCCTCCCAAACAGCCTTCCCCGTCCTCAAGAGAAAAGTCTCCTTTAAATCTGGAATCGAAATGTACCACTATAAACCTGAAAATGAAGAAATATCTGGGAACCGCATCTCCTATCCCTTATCGGCACCGAGTCGAACAAGCAACAAAAAATCTCGTTCACCGGCGAAAAACCTTTTGCACGGCACTGACAAATGGCGTAAATATTAAGTTGCTCTTATTCTCTCACCAAATCTCTAATCAGCCAGATTGTCGCCAGCGTTGCCTTGTTTCGAGAACATTCGGGGCAGCAAACCCATACCATGGATTCTCTTCTTTAGCCCTGTAGTCCGCTGTTTTCCCATGTTAAAGTTTGTCAGACGGTTCCAAACCTTTCAACTATAATTTTAAGAGTTCCCAATAAAATTCTTTCTGGTACGCTGGTGGAAGAGCCAGTCATCCCACAAGGGCTCTCTGTCAAATGGATGCAATTTGCTTCCAACTTGCGACCAAAAACCACAGAAAACAAAGATGACTATGTTGTCTTTCTTTTTGTCTAACAGGGAGATAACTATGTGTTTCCATAGTTGTCTCGTCCAAGCTACCTTCCCAGAAGTCACAGGACTTTGCACAATGCCAACTGCAGTGTGTTTAACGCACTTGTGCCTAGTTGTAAAAGTGATCATTTATTTGCAACAGGCACGTCCCCATGATTTATCTGGTGATATATTAGTTGAGCTTGTTTCTTGTGCTCTGTATTCCTACACCACATAAAAAAGTAAAAAAGTTTGTGTCGGCTTCGGGAAGGGCGCCAAACAGATCAATAGGGGCTGACAACTTACGAGGCTTGACAGGTGGTCCATAACTGTTACCTCTCCACACGTAAATGGGGAGTCACAGGATCTTTTGTGTCCTTTCGGAGTATTACCATGAGAATCTCTTCACATCGTCCCCACAGTGGCCACCTGCTGGCTTTCCGGACACCATCTCACAAAACTCATCAAAACGTTGCGACAAGACGATGCCATCAGTGGAATACGCCGAGGAAGACGGCAATGACATATATTATCTCAATTCTATACGTCAATAATTAATCATAAAACACAATCATCCTCAACTGTTTCAATTTCTTAGCGTTTATTCATGCAAACAGGTATTTGCAAATTACTTGTTTGCCTAAATCATTCCTCCTCAGCGTTATATATATATATATATATATATATATATATATATATATATATATATTACTAAAATTAAACAGTACATCAACATATGTATAATGGCAAATAATTAATGAAAATAGTAGACAATAAGAAATAGCAAGCAATGAATAATGAGGCCACCCGTGAAAAATAACTATTTGATGTCAACCTTCATCAATAAAAGTATAAACGCATTGAATAAAACAAACAAAAATTCCATAAAATTCATCCTTATTTAAAGAAATTTTTCGTTTTACTTGTAAAATTAACAAAAGTATCATCAAAGATAAAGGTTTAGGTTGCAAAAGGTGGCTCAGATTGTCGTTCTTGAGCTCTTCAGTCCTGAGACTGGTTTGATACAGCTCACCATGCTACTCTACCTTGTGCAAGCTTCTCCATCACCCAATGCGTACTGCAACCTACATATTTCTGAATCTGTTTAGTGTATTCATCTCTCGGTCTCTTCCTACGATTTTTACCCTCCACGCTGCCCTCCAGTACTAAATTTGTGATCCTTTATTGCCTCAGAATATGCCCCAACAACCGAACAATTCTCCTAGTCAAATTGTCCCCCAAATTTCTCCTCTCTCCGACTCAATACCTCCTCACTAGTTGTGTGATCTACCCATCTAATCTTCAGCAATCTCCTGTAGCACCATATTTCTAAAGCTTCAATTCTCTTCTTGTCTAAACTATTTATTGTCTACGTTTCACTTCCATACATGGCTACACTACATACAAATTATTTCAGAGACGACTTCCTGACAAATCTATACTCGATCTTAACAAATTTCTCTTCTTCAGGAACGCATTCCTTGGCATCGCCAGTCTACATTTTATATCCTCTCTACTTCGACCATCATTAGTTGTTTTGCTCCCCAAATAGGAAAGTTATGTACTACTTTAAGTCTCTCATTTCCTAATCTAATTCTCGCAGCATCACCTGATTTACTTCGACTACATTCCATTATTCTCGTTTTGCTTTTGTTGATGTTCATCTTATATCCTCCTTTCAAGACACTGCCCATTCCGCTCAACTGCTCTTCCAGGTCCTTTGCTGTCTGTGACCGAATTACTATGTCGTTGGCAAACCTCAAAGTTTTTATTTCTTCTCCATGGAATTTTCTCAGAACTTGTTTCCTTTACTGCTTGCTCAATATACAGATTGAATAACATCGGGGAGAGGCTACAACCCTGTCTCACTCCCTTCCCAACCAGTGCTTCCCTAACATGTCCATCGACTCTTATAACTGCAATCTGGTTTCTGTACCAATTGTAAATAGCCTTATAGCCGTTCGCTCCATGTATTTTACCCCTGCCACCTTCAGAATTTGAAAGAAAGCAATCCAGTCAACATTGTCAAAAGTTTTTTCTATGTCTACAAATGCTAGAAACATAGGTTTGCTTTTCCTTAATCTATTTTCTAAGATACGTCGTAGGGTCAGTATTGCCTCACGTGTTCCAACATATGTACGGAATCCAAACTGATCTTCCACGAGGTCATCTTCTACCGGTTTTTCTATTTGTCTGTAAAGAATTCGTGTTAGTATTCTGCTGCCGTGAGTTATTAAACTGGCAGTTCGGTAATTTTCACATCTTTCTTCGGGATTGGAATTATTATATTCCTCTCGAAGTCTGAGGGTATTTCGCCTGTGTCAAATATCTTTCTGACTAGATGGTAGAGTTTTGTTAAGCCCGGCTCTACCAAGGCTGTCAGTAGTTCTTATGGAATGTTGTCTACTCCCGGGGCCTTGTTCCGACTTAGGTCTTTCAGTGCTCTGTCAATTCACGCAGTATCATATCACCTATTTCATCTTCATCTACATTCTCTTCCATTTCTATATTATTCTCCTCAAGAACATCGCCCTTGTATAGACCCTCTATATACTCCTTCCACCTTTCCGCTTTCCCTTCTTTGCTTAGAAGTGGGTTTCCATCAAAGCTATAGATATTCAGGGAAGTGGTTCTCCTCTCTACAAAGGTCTCATTAATTTCCCTTTAGGTAGTATCTATCTTACCCCTAGTCAGATAAGCCTCTACATCCTTACATTTGTTCTGTAGCCATCCCTGCTTAGCCATTTTGCAGTTCCTGTCGATCTCATTTTTGAGACGTCTGTATTTCTTTTTGCCTTCTTCATTTACTTCATATTTACATTTTCTCCTTTCATCAATGAAACTCCATATCTCTTCTGTTACCCAAGGATTTTTACTAGCCCTCGTCTTTTTACGTAGTTCATTTTCTGCTTCCTTCACTATTTCAAGGCTACCCATTTTTCTTCCACTGTATATCTTTCCCCCATTCTTGTGAATCATTTCCTAAAGCTCACTACAACCGCTGGTTCTTTCAGTTTATCCAGGTCCCATACCCTCAAATTCACACCTTTCTGCAGTTTCTGCAGTTTTAATCTAGAATTATAACCAATAGATTGTGTTTAGAGTCCACATCTGCCCCTGCAAATGTCTTACAGTTTAAAACCTGGTTTCTGAATCTATGTCTTACCATTATATAGTATATGTGAGACCTTCCAGTATCTCTTCCATGTATACAACCTTCTATTGTGATTCTTGAACCAAGTGTTAGCTATGTTGTAGCAATGATTAAGCTATTTCCTGTGGAAAATTCTACCCGGCGGCTTCTTCTTTCATTCCTTAATCCTGTTCCATATTCAGCTACTATGTTTTCTTCTCTTCCTTTTCCTACTATCGAGTTCCCGTCACCTATGACAATTAAATTTTGGTCTCCCTTCACTATCTGAATAATTTCTTTTATCTCATCATACATTTCATCAATCTCTTCGTCATCTGTGGAACTAGTTGGCATATAAACTTGTACTACTGTGATAGGCGTGGGCTTCGTATCTAACGTGGCCACAATAATGCGTTCACTACGCTGTTTCTAGTAACTTACCCGCATTCCTATTTTCCTATTCATTATTAAACCCACTCCTCCATTACCCCTGTTTTATTTTGTGTTTATAACTCTGTAGTCACCGGACCAGAAGTCTTGTTCCTCCTGCCACCGAACTCCACTAGTTCTCAGATTAACAATCAGATATTCAAACACATTGGTCACATTAAAAATTATAATTTATAATAAAATAGCGAGGTCGTGTTTATGAAAGAGTGCAACACAAAATGGTTCAATAATGCAAATATAAACAGAATAATTTTTTAAAAGAGTTTTGGGTTATGTTTTCGTTTTATTTTTCTTGGACAGAGATACTAGAATGTACACAAAAATAAAAATAGGTACTTACATGAAAGTGTTGTCGTGACAAATTTCTTCTTGGATTAATTCGACAATGTATGATGACCATTGTCAAGATGAAGATGGAGACAAGACAAAACGCCTCTTCTGCCAATATATTACGTTACTGGGTTTTTCACTATTCCTCAACAAGAGAAGAAAAGCTCACATGCACCGTCTATACAGTCTGTAGTAGTCCTACAAGGATCACTGAAATATAGGGATAACGTTATCAACGGTACAGATACCAGTGAGACGCTAATTTGCTCGCAAAGAGGGGGAGAGAAAAGAAATAAAAAGAAAATAGACTGTTCAAAGAGTATCACTATGAGACAGTTTTGCTGCCTCATTTTTGCTATGGAGATTTCTTTTCAATACCGTATGTTAATGTGAGATAACAGCAGGGTTAGTAATAATGAGAAAAAGCGTAGTACCGATGTTTCTGGTACAGTACTGCTAGACATGGCAGAGTGGTCAACGGAAAAAGGGAATGCGTTCTGGTGGCCACTCATGTTGCAATGTCTAACTTGCCATATTGTACCGAGATACAATAAGTTTCTCTTACCTGTTGTTGCGGGAAGTAAATGCAAGTCAGATTCCATGGAGTAGTTTGTCTCAGTGCATATAATTAACAGCTGCTAAATCCCAGTGATACCTTCCATCTGTCTTCCCAATACGCAGTGTTGCTTATGTATTGTGATGGTTCACCCTCAGAAGTGAGGCGCTTGACTGTCTTCCTCTGAGGTCGTCTTCTCAAGCGGACTTATACTACCCCAGTTAGGTTGCTTGACAAAGGGAAAGAGAGGCAGGCTACATGCTCATAATTACTTTCTCACTCTTTCCTACTTGCCTCACCTCCCCTGGACACACGCAGGTGGATCCACCACTTTTCACAACAACAATCTCTGCATTGTCTGATTCTCTCATTTACACCTCATCTCCACAATAATTGGATTACCATCATCGCTTTCTCTTCCTAGATTTAGGTACACATGTTATTTTCGAACATAAGAAATCTCTCTAATCATTAATTCACCTTTGTTTCACATTTTTTTCATTTACACTGCTTTCACAGAAATTTGTAGTACATTTCTTTACTAATTTAATTGTGATGCTTTATTTATTAGGGTCTGCATTGGTATTGATCTGCCATTACCGATGAAATTTTCAAGAAATGTTCTTTCACTTGTAAGTCAATAGTATCTCTATTTTTACAATTTCCAACAAGAGCAACTGTCCTTACATGAAAAATATTATACGCAAACGGCAACTTAACTCAGTTACCAAATACTGTTAGACCAGTTGGTTAATTGCTTAGTAAAATGATTAGTCTGGCATGCATCATTCATTTCCCTAATTCATGCACAGAGTTTGCATGTATTTATCCTTACTTCTTTCATCATCTCTATTGTTTCATGACAATACATTATATTCCTCCATACTGTGGGTTGTCAGTACGTCTTTGGCCTCTCACCCCCGTTATATAATCCTCATTTAATGAATAATATGATATCAATAAAAAGTTTCTCCTAACTCAGCATTCCATTCTCTATGAAAAAAGTATTAAATCGAGCCAATTTTTAACTATTTGTTTCCCACCGTTTCATCCATGCTCTTACTCGAGGAAATATTTTATGTTGCTAATGTTATGTACCCCTTATGACTTCTTCAAGTTTATGAATTCCAGTGAAACAGCGTTTCCGTATGCAATCCAGTGAGTCCGAAGGTGTCAATTGTACACTGCGGAGAATGTTTGACAAAGCGTTTTCTGTTTATTCGATGCTGTGTGAGATTTCACTAAGACCTTTTGAGAAACTCGATACTGATGAACCTCTGCGTTGTTATAGACACCCCAGCATCTTTTACATGACGCATATTGGATGTTTGCACGGCCAGATATACTAATTATTCATGTCGTAAATTCGGCCACAATGGAAAATCCAAAAATTACAATCCCGTAACTAACTCGGGTGCAGCCAAACGACATGTCCTCGGGGCACAGTGGCCACATCACTTTATGCGGAACGCCTAACCTATACTGCTTGTTGCCCCAAGAACCAGGTGTTTGTTTTCGCGTCATTTTGCAGAAATCTCGTCTAAGAACAATCTCGCAATATACTCGTTTCTTTTCTTTCAACTCTCCTCGCTTCATATAATAGTTAACCCTTCGCCGAGAACTCATTTTGTGTCACCAAACATACTCGGTATTAGGTGCAGAACAAGTCTCATAGGAGTGTCAAACACTGTAGAGAATTCATTGCATGGAATTTCGCAAGCTTCACGCAGCAAGCCTTCAAGTAAGTTTGTTTCCGAATTTGGAACTGATTTACATGTCCTGTATTAAATATGACTTGCTCCAGGATTCGGTTTTCAGCTAGATGCGTTGTTTCTTTTCTTGCTTTCGGTTGGTGCATAGTCAGATCAGCACAGAAGGCATGCTCCACATTTACTTTTAATTATCTGTTATTGTATACAGCTCCAACTCTGTTTCTATATGCAAGATACGGTCAGCAGATCCAGCTACGGTCTTCCCTTGATCAGCAGTAACACCAATCAACTCACATACTTTACCAGGCAATGTACAATTTGACGTATCTTCACCATCAATAGCCAGCTGGACTGTAGCAACGACAAGTTCAAGATCCGTTCCAGTCGTCTGCCTGTGAACATATTCAGTACTATCGTCCTCAGAGACCACTATACAGTGTGCTATCTCCTTCAATGTTGTGCTTTTCACATTCTCATTTCTCGCTGTACAGGACGGCACCAATTTTTCCACCGGCAACAAACTGAAATCTGTCACCATTGCGTTTTGCATTGGATTAGTTGCTTGGGACCGTTTCTTTGCTCTCTAGTCTTCCTTTATTATGTTTCCTTGACTCAGCTCGCTCTTCCCGACGTTCTACGTCAATAACCTGCTGTTTCAGCATCGGAGTCTGCTTCCTATGTGTTCTCATTTCAAATAAACTCGGCTCTGATTTAAAGAATAGTGCACGAGTTCTCGTTTCGTCTGTTCATGCATCTTCTTTATAGCCTCGAGTGATGAAGTTTTACTCTTCTTTCGAACGGGTTTTGCTGGTTATGTTCCGGCCAGCGTTAAATGAACATCACCATATCGGCAGATCTGGTTCCATGAGACGTACGGCAGTTACTTCAAACCGAATTTATTCGCTGATTATTTTACTCTGTCGTGTTCTGTCATTCCAACACTTTCTCTCTCATCTACACAGATTGGTAATGTTTACTTTACTACTTGATAACAACAATATCAATTTCTTCTAGACCACAACCAATAACTACAGTCTTCTTGATGCCATGTGCCATATTATATAAGTCTGAGAGACTTAACCTGTCCGTTTTATGTACTTGGCACGTACCCTCTGCCTTTCCTTAACAGCTTCTCTCTTCACTTCGTTAATTGCTTGTGTTTTTTCTCAAGTCTGGTCACCAACCTGATAGATATTTAGAACGATACCGTATCCACTACTACTTGAAACTCAGACCTACTCTATTTTAACTGCTTTTCAACATTGCACCATTGAACATGAACCACACGAGTAACATCCATTGCAGACTGAAGAAAACGATTCATGATTACAAAGAATAAGGAAACCCGCTGAGACACTGTTGGAATACCTATACCAGGAAACACAACACCCTGTTTGCCTAACACCTCAAATGCAACTCACCTAGACTAACATAAATGACGTATGTAAATAACACTCTGTTTGTCACAGTCATGTGCAACTTCCTCTCACAAGATACAAACCACAAAGAAAACCCCTACATCAGTTTCAACATGGGTAGCAACACCGACTGAAGGAAAAATAAAAAACATGAATTAATTATTTGCGCCAGCCATGAATTGAAATTTTCCCAACATTAAAATCATATCTATATTTGTTAAACACAAAGTATGAAAAAAAACGCCAGCAAATATCAACACGAAAAATATGAAATTCTAATTGCCTAACGCAAATTTCGATTAATTATGACATGTGGATTCCCAAACATTATTTATGCTTATCACGTACCAGGAATTTGTTTCAAATTCTAGCGGGGTAAAATTCAATTTATGTGAAAAGCCAGCTATTCTTAAACGCATTCACCTCGGTAACCTACTGGATCTACATGAGCTGGACTACAGAAACAGTAGTTCGCCAATTAGTTCAGCTATTGGGTTGATAAGTTGTGCAACGTATTTTGTGTTATCAGAGGGGTGGTCCTAGTAAATAATTCCTTGGCGTTGACCTCCGTTAATAAAGTATACTGCAAAGAAAAGGGATTCACTAACTTCAAAGATTACATTAAAATACTGGCACAAGTGATACCAAATTTTATTCCAGTCATATTCAATGTGCAAGGGTCATCCAATGACATAACATAAAATTGAATTCAGCATATGATAAAAGAAACACCTAATAAGAACATGTTCTTGAGTTTCACTAGCATTACTTAACTTGGGCCGGTTCTGAAAAAGGTAGGTTGGGTCAAGAGTAATCAACATCATAGAACATTAATTGTATGAATAATAACCCTAGTAAACACACAGCGATTGAAAGATCGTGCCAAGAAATCCTATTAAGTGCGTGTCGGTCTGGCACACCGAGGATTTCGTACAAACTTAGTCATCTATATATATTGGTATATGGGGCAACTCTCTATGAAATGTGTTGCGACTAGAATTATGAGCAAAAAAGTAATAAACTAAAATGTCGTGAACGATGCGGCAAATTTCGCAGATATCTACATCTGGCGTCATATCTCCTGAACTACTTGTCGTACAATTATGTATTTCCGTAGCTACCTTCAGTGGCAGGATTGGGTACAGCCTGCGAAAAGTGTTACGACTAGAGTTGAAATGAACGAATTAATATATTCAAACGTCATGCATAATGCGGCTGTTTTTCATGTATCAGAGTGTTAACACGGAATATGTGTCGTACTACGATATAAATTTGATTCTGCATTGAGTGGGAAATGAGTAAAACGACTGCAAAGTATCTCGCCAGTGTCGGGAATATAGTAAGTGATAAAGTTGTTTCCTTTCATCATTTTGTTCGGGTCATCAGCGAGAAGAAGTTTTGTAAAGTTTTGAAACTATGTCTGAAATTTACCGTAATTCTTTAAGCTCTTCCATTGTCAAGTAAATGATGACTAATGTATGGCTGTTTGTACATCGTGAGCTACACTGCCTTTTCATACCTAGCACCACGCCTTTGATAGGTAAGCTATTCTCACCCCTATAGTTATGATTTAACTATAGTAAGTGATATGTATATCAAGATTCGTAGAATGCGGTCCGATAGTTTAGGGGAACATTTATACGAAAACTCAATTTCATAACATATACGGGTGATATAATGTGTAGTGAGAATCTATTTGTTTCTTTTTGTATGACATGCAGGAAACTCTCACATTTCTTTGTCCATATTGATGTAATAATATATTAAATTCCGATTTAACGCACAGCTGAACAATGACGAGTTTGGTGTAAGAATTGCTGGAACATGCAATCTTCTCCTCTCGTATCGTGCTCACAGTACTAGGTGCTATCTGATGCTGACCTGATGCTGCTGTTGTGATGAACATTGGGCGATGGAAGGATAGTTTCTATATCTCCAACAGAAATATCAATTGACCAAATGCAAGTGAAACTTCTGCCACTGCTCCGATACGTCATCTCATTGTTGAATGCACGCTCTAAAATATGTGAACAATTTACGATTACAGTGAGGTACTTGACTGTGTCAGGTTGGTACATGTGGAGACCATTTTAAGTTAACAATGGATGATTGTGTGGTCATGTGTTTGTTGTAACAGTTAGTCTGTTTATTAATTTAATTTAAAAATAATGTGTGCTCTCACCCTTACTCTACTCTAGCTGACCTACAAAAGTGTTTCACAGATCAACACACAATACAACGGCATTCAGTCTCCACTCGCAAGACATTCGTTGGATCACGAAAATTTCACAGTCTCTCTTCTGTCCTAAATTCGAAGCAATTACACGAAAGGGACAGATATTAGTAGATGTGATGTGTATGTTCAGACAAACAAGTGACTACAGTTTCAGAAACGTCGGACTATTTATTCGGTACAAGGAACTTCACAAATTGAGCAAATCAGTAGCGCGTTGGTTCACCTCTAGCCCATATTCAAGCAGTTATTCGACTTGGCAATGATTGATAGATCTGTTAGATGTCCTGCGTAGAGATATCGTGGCAATGCATACCCAGTTTGCGAGTTAGTCAAAATACCGAGATGGTTCAAGGACTCTGCACATAATGCTCCAAAAATTCTGAACAGGGGGAGATCTGGCGAATTTGCCGGCCAAGGTAGGGTCTGGCAAGCTCGAAAGACAAGTTGTAGAAGCTCTTGCCGTGTGTGAGCAGGCATTATCTTGCTGAAAGGTAAGCCCAGGGTGGTTTTCTATGAATGCCGACAAAATAGAGCGCACATTATAGTCGACGCACCGCTGACATCTAAGGGTACCGCGGATGACAATGAACGAGGTCCTGCTATTACAGGAAATGGCATCTACACCATCACTCCTGGTTGTCCGGCTGTATGGCAGGCGCAGTCAGGTTGGTAACCCACCGCTCTCCAGTGCGTCTCCAGACAAGGTATCGGCCAGGACTCTTATTGATTGATTGATTGGAGTAAAACTGTTTCCAGTGATGAGCCCCGACGCGTCTGGACACGCCCTGGATAGCAGTGGAATACCAGCCCCACTGACACCCTCTATCTAGCTCTACACCCAAGATTGATGGTTCAAAGTGCCATTTCTGTCCATAGCAGGACCTCCTTGGTTGTCATCCACAAGTCCAAACAGTACAGCGGTACGCCGACGGTATTCCACTCCCAATTTTGTTGCCATTCATGGCATGTCATCCTGGACTTAACTTTCAGCAAGATAATGCCCGCCCGCACAAAACGAGAGATTCTACTCCTTGTCTTAATATTAGTTAAACACTACCGTGTCCTACAAGGACACCAAATCTCTCTAAAAATGTGACAGTTTGTACCTTTATGGCCAGAACCCACCTATCAGCTCGGGATTTTGATAGTTTAATACGCCAATCGGACAGGATTTGGGGATTTGGGACGGAAACCCTCAGGAGGACAGCCACAAAATTATTCAATCAATACCAAGCCAAATAACTGGTTTGATAAGGGCTAGAGATCGACTAACGTGTTATTGACTTCCTCAGTATGTGAACTTCTTTTTCGTGAATAGATCACACGATTTTTCTTGTAACGTAGTGGTTTGTTCTTGTGTACATGTTCATTACATCTACCTACGTCCTTCTCATTCGAAGTTCATATTTTTTTGTCTTAAAGTGTAACATGGAAAATTGTTTGGTATTCTGCCACGAGAAATCGTGTTGTTTTAGCATTTTCGTAGTGTCTAAGCTTCACGTTCTGAACTGCTGATTGTAATAACGGCGTCTGCATCCCGCTGTCTTTCGCTTTGGATCTTGAAAGAAACCTTTCCCCTCGACATTCTTCGCTCTTGTTTCTCTCCTTTTCTTCTAAATTCCTCAACTTATGGGTTAATCTTCTCCAGCATCTAATTTCCATATTCATCCTCTTCTGGAAATATTAATTAGCTATAGTGACAATAGTGAACCATCGCGTTCTACGATGTTCTTAGTTCTTCTCGTCCTTTTATGGTATTGCTGCACTCTCCTATTCCACGCCACTGTTACAAGATCGTATTGATTTCTATACAATAATTAGGTGTTCCATTCATTAGTTCATGCTCTTGCACATCCTTACACATACGTCCGAGTTCCGCCGCTGACTGTCTCTCCTTCATTTCTGACTTCCACCCTTACTCTTTTTCCGTAGACGAATCGTTCCCCATCAGACCAAAGCTTCACAACACAGATTTTACATATAATAACATTGAAAATATAACGCTACGGTATGAAACATACACGAACATTTGAAAGTATAATGAAAAACATATATAAATCACGTTCTTCTTAGACAATGAACTGGCGTACTTGTCACATAGAAGAGGCTAAAAGTATTTCCGTTATAATACCTCTAGACGTCCACATTCTGTGATGTGTCGTCATGCAACACTTTGACTAGTCGTTTCAGCATTCGCAACCTATTTTAGACAAATGCTGACTTAAATAGCATGCAAACAGTCAATCGGCTGTTCTGCTTCTGAGACGTTAATCTCCAGGTGCTGGACGATACGAATCCTACCGAAGGTTCAATCAGTCAAAAATTGAAGAAAAGTTCTTATGTTTACATTCAGTTTGTCCCACATAAAACCGGTGCGCTTCACGGCTGAGATTCAAGTAACAATGGCCTAACTAAAAAAGAATACTAACGATAAAAAAAAGATAGTTGCCTGTTTGTAAAAGATGCCGGAAGTGGCGGCCGTAGGCATCCAAGCCGTACGCATCCAAGCATTGCTTAATTCGTGTGGTGACGTTACTGGCAACACGCTGTAATTCTGCAGACATGATGTTAATGGCTCTAGCAAGGCTCAGTTTAAGACTATATGTTGAAGAGGATTGTCACCATTCAATTTGCTTTTTAGTGTGCCCCATACATAAAAGTCACACGATTTAAGTCAAGGAGTCTTGGGGCCAGAGGCGTCTACTGACAAGTTTGTCTTTATGGTATTCGTGGAGATGTGGCGATTACTTTGGTTGGATGAGTAAGAGGTTGCTCCATCTTGTTGGAATACTTCACACAGCTTCTTTGCATCTGTTAACTGTGCATAGGAAGAGTCAAAGATTTCAAGGCAACAGGCATTGTTGAAGGGGTAATTGGAAATTAGGAGACCAACAAAGCGCGTACCGGACAATGCACGCCAAAGACCTATCTTCTCAGAGTGGACAGGTTCTTCATGCAGAATATGTGGGTTGTTCTGCAACTAGTATCTGTGACTCTGGGAAGTTACATTAATGACAAACGAAGCCAGTTCTCATCTAAGTTGATGTGAAGCGGTCCAAGTAAATGTTCCTGATGCTCAAGTTTCAACTCTTGCGCCAAACTTGCAGATAGGCGTTTAATGTCAAGTCTTTTAGCACATGATGACAAGATGTACGACTTGCACCAAGCTGCTGCATTAACATCCTCAACGACTTTTTGGGACTTCTCGTAATGTCCGTGGAAATTCTGTCTAGCGTTTCTGGGTGATCACTGTCGGTGGCCTGCCCCTTTGCGCATTCTGAACGGGTCCTGCAGCCCTCTATTCGTTGTACAGATCTTGAATAGGGCCGGTCGTTGGGAGTTTCCTACCGTGTCAGTTCTCTTGGAACATTTCCTTACATTCCTTGATGGAGCCTGTCTATATGCAACACTCAACAATATCAATTCGCTATTGTAGTGCAAACTGCCCCATTTCTGTAACAAATCAGTAATACCGAGATTCTCGCAAGAACTGATCGCGAACACATAGATGTAGTCAAATTTCAAATAAACTGAAATTTAGCCAACTGCTGAGACGGCGTTGCCACTTCACATGCAGTGCGACAAGATATGATTAATAGAAGCGTGTCTCATGTGGGACAACCTGTAATTCCAAAAATCAATACCTGTTAATAAATGGGCCGTTTGCCTTGTGAGGGCCCCACATTTGCCCCCTGAGTTTGGAAGCCGCGGCCTGCCTATTCTCCTACATCACTTAGACTGTCACGTTAGTGCTGCTCTAATACGAGCGCACTGATAGCAGGCACGATCGGTACCGTTTGCGCCGTTGTTGCCATAGCTCCGAGCCATTGTCGTTCACTGCAAGTCTAGAGTGAGCCTTCAGTCGCTCTGCTACACATGCAGTAAGCTCACGAAGATCAGCGGCGTTCCTGCACTCGGATAATGTACGTTGCTTCGCCGACAGTCAACACGAGGTTCACAGGCGTGTGATAGAGACCGTGAAGCAAGAAAGAGAGAGAGAGGGAGAGAGAGAGAGAGAGAGAGAGAGAGAGCATCAACAAACTGTAATGCTGTGGTGCTTTCAAACCGACACCATCGTTGGCCAGTGTGCGTGACCAGAGGCTGTTATGTGGACAAAACAGACTGCTGGAGCGGTATATCAAGAGGAGGGAATGATTTAGTAGCTACCAGTTGCACCGTGGTGGTGTAGAGCTTCGATACTGTGCACTACGTTACACACAAGCATTGTATTGGTAGAATAAGCTAGCAAAAAATATCACGCACAGAAGTCCGTAGCCTTAGGTGGCCCTCAGGAAAGACTAGCCACGACGCCTAAGCCGCTAGAGTAGGTCTGAGTTTGCTCGCTCGCTCAGCTCAGCAGATGAACTACGTTTAAAAATCTGTTAACCCGTAATTGGCATTTACGTACAACCGAGAATTGCGTCATCTTCAGGATTCCACTATTATGGAGTCTTGCAAATTAACGGAACTACAGCGAAACATACAACTTTGCAGTGTAATTTAAGATCTATGTTCGACGTAAGTGGTATAACGCCTTATTTATATCATTCTCTCCTCTTCTTAACAATCCTCGTTTCATACAAGGTGTACTGCCTCAGGCAACCGATAATCATTTAGGCATGATATCGGTTTTTTTTCTACCTTTTACAGTCGTTCACTGTAGTACTAGTAATCAGTAAGTCTCCATATCACGTTTCAGTCTGGAACCGTGCGAGCGCTACGGTCGCAGGTTCGAATGCTGCATCGGGCTTGGATGTGTGTGATGTCCTTAGGTTAGTTAGCTTTAAGTAGTTCTAAGTTCTAGGGGACTGATGACCTCAGCTGTGCTCAGAGCCATTTGAACCATTTGAACCATCTCCATAAAAGCGGATTCTAATGAACATTGCAACTCTCATTTGTACTTAAATTAACAGTTACGAATTAACAGATTTCGAAACGTATTTTGTCCATTGAGCTGAACGAGCGAGCGATTTCGTGCCTATCATTGTGACGTAGGCGCCGCTGCCTGTCTTTAATGAGGGCCTCGGTGGTTACAGGTGTGACAAGATACAGTTGTTGACTGATTGTACGCTTGGCGTGCAGATGTGTTATCCGTAAACAGGAGCCTATTTATCCGTTAATTTACAAGCCTTGAGTGTGATTAGCTCTATTCTCTTTGAACGAGAACCTTTTTATTAGTTAAATTAAATGCCATGAGCGTAAGGACGATTAATTCCATTTGTTTCTATAACACAAAGACAGTTTTTGGTACAATTTGTCGTAAGAAAATAAAGTTATTAATAGCTATCTATGAGTAATCAGCTGTATGTGTTACTGTACAGGAATTTATTGAGAAATATGTTTGTAGCGCACTGACGATAGCTTGTTGTACTAACGACTTGGTGACGTGAGTTTACACTTATGTGACCTTAATTCAGTCAGAGAGTTGTTTCAGTACTTTGTGCTCTGTTGCAGACGGTACATCTGTGTATAGCCAAGGAGCATACATTGTAAATTTTGCTGTTACTGCCTGATTGCCATAGCGTAAAAGTTTGAATTTCATTCCGTTTACAGTATGTAAGATAACTTACTTCAAATGGTTCAAATGGCTCTGAGCACTATGGGACTTGACATCTGAGGTCATCAGTCCCATAGAACTTTGAACTGCTTAAATCAAACTAAACTAAGCACATCACACACATCCAGGCCCGAGGCTGTATTCGAACTTGCAACCGTAGTGATCCCGCGGTTCCAGATTGAAACGCCTAGAACCACTTAGCCAAGATAAGAACTCTACAAGGATAAGAGATGATTGCATGTTTCACCCAAATTGTACTATTTTCCTCTTAGCCAGATGTATTTTTTGTTTCGTAAGAGAATTACTCAGCTGAGCTCCATGTCGTCGTAACTGGAAGACATCAAGCCCTTTTGGCTTGCACTTCTTTCGTTTGCATTGCATACATGAGACATATTCAGTGAAAGTGAGCAAGTTAATGGCAAGTAACAGCAACTTGTTGCTCTGATTGTTTAGGTGATGGAACATTGCTTCATTTCTCTGTATTTCTTGGAATCCATACCGTTCCCGCTTTGTGTAGTCGAGGCACGGTAGAGAGTGGTGTTTTCTCCAGCCTAGTCTTGAGGCGAATTCTTTAAAGGAAATTGTACTATGACAATGAATGGGGCTGAGTCCGGCTGACTCAAGCATAAGGGCCATTGTAAGATTGATGACCTGTCGACTGCCAGACCAGGCTAAGTCCAGACTTCCGCTATTGTCCTGAGGGAGAGAATGGGCCCCTTCCTTTTCAACCTTGGCCGCACGTGTGGAATATTGTCATGCAAATCAGTTTTTGGCGGCAGAGGTGCAATCTTGGCACCTTTCGATGATTGCTAGTAGGAATGACCAGGTGAATACCTCTGAGTCTGTGGGCTCTGTCTTGTATTGGTCTTCCAAAAATTGCATTTTCGACAAACCTGGCACCCATGTAAGCAACCTGTTTTCCTTATTACGCTTGTGTATTATCACGTCTGTGTCTTCAGGCACACAAAATGTGACCACACTCACTAGATGGTAATGTGATTTTTGTTGACTTAACCAAGTGCCATTAACACTGGCAGCAAGCCAGTCTATTGGGAGAGGATGTTTCGCAGCGTCTTCGTGGGAGTTGTTGTACAGTGATTTGGTTTATACATTAGGCGTAGTGATTCCCACCTGACTACTGCTGAGAGACTTGCGATTTGGTAGGATCGACGAGAGCAAATATTTTGCCTGCGCAGAACAGAGATGAAGTATTACGTCCAGGACCACCGGAGGGGTAAAACATATTTATCCGGCTCGGTCGTCCAGACTGATAAATCGGGCCTCCTATCTGAACTGACGGATAGGGTACTTTGATTTTCTGACACGACATCTGTGCATGTGCTCCAGCCAGATCCTGTAGCTTAAGACGGAGCACAGCAGATGTGATTAGCAGCATGAAGAACTACGCAGCACCGACCGTGGGCCACGCTTGTCACGGCATATGTATATGACACTGTATGAGCAGCTCCGACATGTTAGGAACTTTGTCGAATTGTTCTATCACCCTCAGCATACACACGCCGAAAGTGACAGCAGCAGACAAGACATCATTTGTATGTACCACAGTAACTTGCTCCTGGGGTGGCCATTCACTGTTATGAGATATTCTGTTAAAAGAGACAATTAACGCCACCGTCCTCCTCACAATGAGTCACACAGTATACCATAGTCAACGCTAGGCCTTGAGTTCAACAGTGCCAACCGATCATTGCCTTAATAGCTATCTTTGATACTCATTCACTACATGTGTGCTTTCATGCGTATATATGGACATAGTTGACGTTTATGTTTTGTACTGAGCGGTGTAGTCGAGGCACAGATTAACGTGCGTTTCCAAAACCATTTTGCACACTTCGGAGTAGTGTTTAACTCGCTGGACTTGCTTTCGAGAGGAGGACGGTTCAAACCAGCTTCTGGCCATCCTGATTTAGGTTTTCGGTGATTTTCCTAAAATCGCTGAAGGCAAACACCAGGATGATTCCTTCGAAAGGGTAAGGCCGCTTTCCTTCTCCATCTATCACTAGACCGAGCTTGTGCTTTGTCTCTAATTACTTCATTGCCGATGGGACGTTAAAGTTTAATCTCTTACTCTCTCCTCTACGTTTACTTTTTGCGATTCTATTTTTGATATTGAATTTCTCTGTGATTTTAGTAGCAAGGAAACCAAATTATATATATTCAATCCTTAGTAACATTTCTTGGTAATTAACTGATTAACTATTAATCTATCACAGGGTGCATATTCAAGACACTGCGGGGCCAACACAGATTAATGTGCGTTGCTAAAACCATTTTGCACACTTCAGAGTAGTGTTTCTGGGGTACGGTGCAGATTTTATATGATTAGGCATCAAAATAATGCTCCCCAAACACTGGAATTTGCATAATAGGGCCTATATCTGATGAAACTTCACTAAAAAGATGCTGTGCTGCAGTATGTTAATTTTTAAATTCCATTAACTACCTTTGTTAATTCTGAATTAGTATTAATTGCTTATGAAATAGTAATTCCTCATATAGTTTCTCTTTTCTCATGTAGGCAATTTTGCCCATTGTTCATGAATTTGTGTTGTGGTTTCTTCACTGACATGCGGCGTCGCTGTCATCCCATGTCCGCAGCTCGTGGTCTTGTGGCTAGTGTTGCTGCGTCTCGATAACGGGGTCTCGGCTTCGATTTCCGGCCGAGTTGGGGATTTTTCTCAGCCCTGGGACTGGGTGTTTGTGTTGTCCTCATCATTTCGTCACCATCATCATCATTGGTGACAGTGGCTAGTTTGGACTGTATTAAATAGGTCTGGGTAAAAATTGGGATTTTGTACGGGCGCTCAAGAATGCGCAGTTCAGCCCACAAACCAAACATCATCGGCATCAAACGTCGCGTTGCTCATTATTTTGGATGTGTTCAGAATTAGCTGTCCATATGTTGCTCTGGAGGAATGTTTATATGTCCGGTGAGTTTAGAATTGACATTAATTTTGCAGTGTTATTTTAAGCATTGCCTGAATTTTAACAGGAGGTAACGGGAAGGGGGTAAGAATAAGACAGAAGATTATATTACAATGGAGCGCAGATAGGACAGGGACGAGAATGTAACCGGGAACGAGATGGTGTACTACCCCACGGAAAAGTCTGCCGTGAACGCAAATAACAGCGAAAAATTTGCAACCGGTCGTGGTAGACTGAAGAAACAAGCCGCAAGCCTCATGCCACGTCGCAGAGAACGAACTCCCACAAACAGTTGCATCCCACTAAGGAGGTGTAAAGCACAGTTCATATACACAGATAAGACAAAACATTATGACCACTGCCCACCGCGACGTTGGATGCCCCCTGGTGGCGTTGCGGTAACAAGAAATATGCAACCGGAGTAGATACGAACGGGTGGATCATAAAAATGGTTCAAATGGCTCTCAGCACTATGGGGCTTAACTGCTGACGTCATCAGTCCCCTAGAACTTAGAACTACTTAAACATCACCTGAGGACATCACATACATGGCCGAGGCAGGATTCGAACGTGTGACCGTAGCGGTCGTGCGGTTCCAGACTGTAGCCCCTAGAACCGCTCGGCCACATCGGCCGGCAGGGGATCATACTACCGACGATATGGGCTGCTGATGGGAGAATCCATTGAGATAAGCGACTTTGACCAAGGGAAGATCATTATTTCACAGAGCCAGTGAGCGAATCTCTCGAAATCGGCGAAGCTGGGAGAATGTTCACGTGCTGCTATCGTGAGCATCTACGGAAAGAGGTAGAAGGACGTTGAATTTACCACTAGGCGCTAAATGCTTCGATGTCGCCAACTCTTCAGAGAACGTGGAGTTCTGATGCTTATCGGCTCTGTAAAGTAGAGTAGATGGTGGTCAGGGGGATCCTTGCCGAAAACGCACAATGTTGGTGCATCCGCAAGTGTTTCGAAGCACACTGTTCTTCGAACTTCATATTGTTGAACATGGGGTCCCTTGCAGACCACACCTACCTGTGCACATGTTGACTCAATGACATGGTCAATTACGATTGCAGTGGTCATCGAATCATCGTGATTCGACCGTCGTTCAATGGAAACGTGCCAGCGCTTCGGGTGAATCACATTTTAGCTGCACCAGGTCCATGGCATTCCCCACAAATGCCGCCATCACAGTGAATGGCACCTCGAAACGTGCAGTGCACCACGGACGCAGGCTGGTGGGAGCAATATTATGGTCTGGGAGATATTGTCCTCAGCCCTTGTGAGGCAAACTGAGGAGCTACTTGATTGAGAAGAAGCAGCGCTGGTCTCGGAAACTGATAAACAGCCGGGAGAGCGGTGTGCTGACCACATGCCCCTCCATGTCTCAATCCTGTGACTCCTGTGGGCTGAGGATGACACGGCGGTCTGTCGGGTCTTCATGGCCTGTGCGGGAGGAGGAGAGATATTCTCCTGAGCTTACATGGCACCTGTGTTAGTAACCGAAGACAAGCTAACAGCTGCGAACAACCTGCATCCCTTCATGCATGATATCTTCCAAGACGGTTCAAAAAATGGCTCTGACCACTATGGGACTTAACTGCTGAGGTCATCAGTCCCCTAGAACTTAGAACTACTTAAACCTAACTAACCTAAGGACAACACACACATCCATGCCCGAGGCAGGATTTGAACCTGCGATCGTAGCGGTCACGCGGTTCCAGACTGTAGCGCCTAGAACCGCTCGGCCACTCCGGCCGGCTCCACGACGGTGATGTCCACTTTCAGCAGTACAATTGTCCGTGTCTCGGAGCCAGATCCCTAGCACAATGTTTTACGGAGCATTACTGAGATTTCAAGTTGATGTCTCAGCGACCAAATTCGCCTGTTGCAAATCTTATGGAACCCATCTTGGTCGATATC
Source organism: Schistocerca americana (assembly GCF_021461395.2). NCBI lineage: Eukaryota > Metazoa > Arthropoda > Insecta > Orthoptera > Acrididae > Schistocerca > Schistocerca americana. Next base: position 203,066,385 of record NC_060125.1, on the reverse strand, counting down.
AGGCGTCATCACCGCATACGCAAATCAGCGGCCCGTTATTTACGTAGAAATATAATATAATACCACATACTTCCACAATACTACCAAAAAACTGTAGGATCCTTAATACGCAGAATCTGTGATACATTTCGTTCCAGGTAGAATACCTGCTTGTAGAGGGCAAGACATGGAAAGGCTGCAATTTAGCACTCATGGAGTGGGTCACTCAAATAACTAGTATGGTATCATTGCTAATGTTGAGAAGTCTCACTGAAGAGCGTCATGTGTGAAATTTCTGTGCCACATCATGAAAGAAAGAAAGTTATCTGCGAACTTCGAGAAGACGGAGACTATCGTAAAATTCGAGGTACAAACTACCAAGAGACAATATTAGAGGTTCCGTGTGATAAGTAATTTCTACAACCGGTTCATAAATGCAGACACCCAGAGCAGTCCTCGTCTGAACCAACTGACAAGAATGATAAGGTCCTGGGTCTGGGACGAATTTCTGTCCTTGAAGCTAGCAGTACTTGAGAAACCAATACTCCCCCACCACAGCTTAGCGAAGGGTTTCTGCGTGATTACAGACGGCGCATACACTGGCTTACGTGTGATGCAGGACTGAAACCGTTCATGGAAGACAGTTACTTTTGGGATTGGGGTACTTACCAAGAAGGAAAAGAAATATTTGGTGACAGATCTAGAGGTTCACTAACAAGGCCGTATGGCATTTGCACCTGAGTTATGGGCATTTTGTACTGAGTAAATATTTTTGAAACTAAGGGCCCCTTGAAACTTCAACAATATGGAGAGGAGAATTTGGCGAGTGTTGTCCATAGGCAAGGCCTAGCAGAAGGCAATAGTAGTAGTAGAGGGGTTTCTTGGGCGCACGACAGCAAGGTCTTCAGCGCCCGTTCAGTAACATAGGGAGACGGGTGTCAAGAAAAATCCCAGAACAGGAATATATAACGGAACATAAAACACGGGTAACGATCGTTGAAAAATATGTGCTCATCCACACCGAAGCGTGGGATGAAGCAGGGTGTCAACAGTAAAACATGGACAACACAGGAAGAAAATGATAGAGGGAGCTAAAACAATGTAGCAGATGGAAGTGGCTGGCTGACCACAAAGAAAAAAGGGGAGGAGCAGCCACTCTGCAATACACTAAAACCTCCAGCCTAAAAGTTGAGGCCAGAGTCCAGACACGTCACAAAACTTAAAAACCCTAGACATACACGACTCATCATTAGCTAAAACAGAAGGCAGATCCCAAGTAATGAACAATCACTACGCAGGCGCTATTATACACAATAGTGCCGAAAAAATCAAAACAATTAGCAGCAACTGATCTAATACAGCCCCTGCCGTGGACGCAAAGATGGTTCTGCTATATCCTAGCGTCTGTTGAGCTGACCTTCAAATCTGTCATGTTCACACTATGCAAAATTGCAATGATGTTGGCTGTGTCGTGTGCTCTAACGGTTTCCTATCTCATAACAGGCCATATTGAGACAATTATATCGGACACTGGGCCGTAGTTCAAGCCAGTGAGATGGAAAGACACACGCAGATTAAGGAGAATTCAGTCAATCTACATTTCATCTCATCAGCCAAACACAAATTCGGCTGCAGTCGATGAAAGAGCTTGGGAATGTTATTCCAACAAGTAGTGCACTTCGTGGGACATTTTCCTCAAAGATATTCAGGGTGTGATGAATGAGGTGCCCTACCGGGTTACAAAGCTCGCACCCACTACCATCTTGCAGGATAGGCAACAACAGGATCTTATCAGAAAAACTGTAGACATCCCACCGAGGACGTGACAACAGCACAAGGAAATAGTGGAGCAGGCTCCCACAAGATCCAGGTGACAGCAAGAAACAGGAGAGAACGGTCAGACCAGGAAACACGGAGGCATGTGTATCATGTCCGGCAAAAGGTCTAGGTCAATTACTTTCGGCTGTCCATCAGTCAGAAACAAGAATGCCACAAGTTCTTTTCTGTGCATAATGGTCCCTTTCATGTATGGATGATCATCCATGCATCCATGCATGAGTCAAGAGATTTTCGTGCGGAGTCCATTGATAATACCATCAGGTTGATCGTTGCGTGGGAAATCTTGTCTTATTTTCCTAAGTGTGGGATTATTTTTGGCTTCTGTTTGGAAAACTTGGCTGGCCTTGCAACGTTAACGGCGTTGGAGAGGATTGTGCTTTGTCCACTGTGTATGTGTAGACCTGAGATGCACTGCACCAGGTTTTAGAGGGTGTCTTGAGTGTGTCTGACAATGCCTTAGTTATGTTTCACGGTATTTTCGCTGGTGCATGATTCTAAGGTGTCAGTGTGCCCGCCAAAGCCACTGCAGCAATGGGTTCGTCTTCGACAGAGTATCGAATTACTCACAGAAGCGCCATGGCATCTTAAATGTGAGATCGCAGGTGTTCTACAGCATGTATAGTGCAAGCCTTTGTGAGAAGCAAGTTAACAGCAACATCGTGGCAATGGGCCGTACAGGAATCGGTTTGCCAGACAATGGTTTATAGCATAATTTTTCAGTATCAGTCTACAGACATATAAGGAGTGGATTGTGGATATCTTTTGTGATCATCGCAATCTCAGCACATGGAGAAATCCCATTTTCAAGCTTCATTGATGGACAGATGTTGAGGGAAGAATAAAAATAAATAAACAAATAAATAAAATATAAAAAACTTAATCTGGTATGTCGCAAAATATATTGTGAGACACCACATCAGGACATGACAGCATGGGTTGGCAGACATGACAGCATGGGTTGGCTGAACCCAGATCATACTGCAATTTACATACTGAAACTCATTTCCTGTCTTACACAGCTGTGAGTAAAGAAAGAATGTTGCGTTTATCACGTTTTTCTAACATTTCAGTCATTATATTGGATCTTAGCTTTTCGAATAAGGATACAGTATTTGTGAAGTTTACAAACATAATTTGCTTAGAGAATATTATAATAGAAAAACTTCATTGGAATCGCGGATGTGGTGGCATTGGGCACATGTTAGGGTATTCTCATCCTTCAAATTCTGTCTGAGAAGACTGCAGAGACCTAGAAGTTGAACATAGAATAACAGCAACTTTAGATATATTGGTCAGGGTTGTGCTCAGGTATCTTGTCAGTGTGAGAGTGTGAAGGTGACTGTGGGTGTCCCTGAAAATGTTTCTGTGTTGGATGGAGACTTTTAGCTTTAGTTCAGATAGGAGTTTGGCCACGTGGAAACCCCTCCCTTTTCATTCAATATTTTTATATTATATCTACATCATGGGCTTCTTCATGTTAATGACACATTACCTCAACTCTAAGTTAGTCATACGGTATGCAAAATAAATCTATTGCGAGTGGGGGTTTTTGGAAGATGTCAAGCCCTTTTGAATTGTTCTCCTTCATTTATGTTGGATATATGAGGCTGATCCTGTGAGAGCGGGCAAGTTAGTGATATGTAACAACAGTAACTGGGTACCGAGAGCTTCGACGACTTGTTGCCCTGGCGACATTAGGTAATGGAACATAGCTCCATATTTTTGTACTTTCTTGGATCTGTTCCGCTATCACTTCATGTGCCTGAAGCACGCTACAGAGAGTTCGCCAGCTGGCGATAACACCTGGCTCTTTAGGCGAATGCTTAGAACGACGAAGCCCTGTAACAATGGGTGCTACTGATGCAAGCTTAAGCACTGGTGAAATATTGACGGCAGACCGACCACCTGCTGAGGCTAACGCCAGGCTGCAGCTATTGTCCTACGAGACAGAAGGGACAGCATCCCTTTTCAGGGTCGGCCCTGCGTGTCGGGCCAGTGCCACGGTAATCGGTTTTTGGCAGTCGGGGTGCGATGTGGCAGACTCTCGATGTTTGCTAGTGGAAATGGCTAGGTGCCTACCTCTGAGTCCTCCGGTATTATCTGTATTGCTCTTCCCACAATTTCGTATTCGGAACAGCAGGAAGGGCAACACAATGGCGCTCACATAGGCAGCTTATTCCGTTAGGGTGTCCTCACACCTGTGCCTTCACGCTTGTGCTAAATGTGAGCAAATTGATTGGAGGACGTCGATGTGAGCAAACTGATTGGGGGACGCTCTTCGATGTCACTCTCGACTTGGGGAAAGGGGGGGGGGGAATATGACGTACTGTGGATTGCTGGTAGTTGTACGGTGATTCTACCTATACGTTTGGCTCGCGTAGAGGCTACCGCCATACTACTCTTGAGGCTCTTGCAATTGGGTTGCATTGACATGAGCTAAATTTCGAGTGTAGCTGTGCAGAACGCAATGCAGCGATTGTGTTCCGCATTGCTGGACTTGTTCCTCTGTCTCTGACACCTGGACAGACATGAATGGTTTCCGATCCAAACAGACGGACGGAGATTTTGTGTTTACTAACACAAATCCGTGTATGCAATCCCACCGGATTCTACAGCTGAAGACTGAGGTCAGCCGCCCTGATCATCAGCTTGCAGAACTATGCAGCTCCGATCGGAGACTACTCACACGACAGCATCTGTATGAGTTGCCAGCTCAGGCACGTTAGGAAATGTTGAACTGTTTTGTCGCCTCCAGCAGCGTTCACACCTGCATAGTGGCACTAGCAGACGCCATTTTCCCGTGCCTAAACTAAATCAATAAGATACAGGAATTCTATCGCTAAAATAGAAAGGACAACACGCTCCTCAACGTTTCAAGGCTACCGTAAAAACAATAAGCAATTACATTACTCCGTAGTGCCAAATTGAATTACATCAAGTCAGCACAAGTAATTATAAATTATAAATTAATTCCGTTAAACAAAACTTCAACATGAAACACACAGAATTCTTGAGCAATATAGCTAACCGAAAATACATGATACAGTGATTTATACAACACAGATGTTAATTCCTATCGTTGATAGGGTGTAAACATTGCACTCACCAAGCCTATTCAGCTGGTGCCATTGACTTTGCTTCAATAACTCGACGCTGCCCCTGGATTCACTTGCCATCGCAGATTACGTTGGAGGGCCATCACCCAATAAATCCGAGCGATGTGCTTCTCAGGCACATAAACTGAAAGAATAGCACTAATCACGCAACAGGAATAATGTTCAGTTCCATCAATTTGCTCACAGAGTAGTTGTTTCACATGGCTGCCACCAGCACTTACCCATAAATGGCCCACCTCCAGTTGTCGGTCTTAAACGAGAGACGGCGCACGGATGCCCCTAGTGAGATGCGACATATGCAGTTGCAAAGATGTAATACATATACCAGTGCGTTAAAGGCACATAGTATGTATGCACAGGAGTTTTGGTCTGTAATTGGAAAAGAGTCATGTTGATCTCTCATTTGGAAAAAGATTACATATCGAAAGAGCACTGTACTCAATCGGTTATTATAATAAACTGCTGTCACATTGTCTTTATTGTTGACAACTATCTGCTTCTTTGTTTCTACGCAGATGTTACTTAAATAAACGTACTGTCAACGGAGATCGATACCATTGTGCTTTCTAAAAACTAATCGGTCCATGATATAAAACAATAACAATGGAACAGTACCTGTGGTAGACGAATGCCGTCTTTGACTAGTAATCTAAACGGCATGGGCACCAGGTTCGAACCACGCCACTGCTTAAATTCTGAATAAAAATGATCAGCAATGGATGCCGCAGACTTCTAGCATAAGAAGTCACCCTCATTCTGCCAACAGCCTTGTCTAAAAGGGCCGAGGAGCGGACAGAGTCCTATGGCACTCTGTCCTCTGGTTGAAAACTGCCCCTAAAGGCGGAAGAATCAGCAATGATCAATGGCATGAGGATATTGTAGGCATTGAAAACCACTGCGTTAAAGGCACATAGTGTGTGCACGGGACATGTGGTCTGTAATTGAAAAAGAGTCATGTTGACCTCTCCTTTGGCAAAAGATTCCGGATCAGTTCCCCTTCGGATTTCTGAGAGGAACTGGCAAGTTGGCGAAGACCATGAGGAATCTACTGAATAACTAATGAAAGGGTAACTTTCTACGAGACGGGGCTTGAAATGTCAGAAGTTTGAACGTGGTAGGGAAGCCACAAAATCTGAAAAGGGAAATGCAAACGCTCAGTCTACACGTAGTGGTCAGTGAAGGGAAACGGAAAGAAGATAAGGATTTGTTGTCAGACGAATATAGGGCATTATCAACAGCAACAGAAAAAGGCGTAAGGAGAGTACGATTCAACATGAATGGGAAAATATGGCAGGTAGTGAACTATTATAAACAGCTCAATTCAGTGACAAGGTTGTTACCATTAGACTCGACAGCAAACCATCGTCGACCACAGTAGTTCAGGTATACTTACCGACACCGTATGCAAAAGATGAAAAGACAGAGAAACTATTTGAGGATAGTGAACGGCTATTTCAATATGTAAAGAGAGATGAACGTCTAAGAAACGCGAGGGACTGACACGCGTTTAAAAAGGGAGGAATAGAAGAAAAGATTACGGGTGAATATGAAGTTGGCAATAGGAATGAGAAGGCAGAAAGGCTAACTGGGCTCTGCGATAAATTTCAGTTGGTAATAACTTATACTCTACTCCAGAATCACACGACAAGCAGCAATATCTGGAAAAGATTCGAAGACACGGAAAGATTCCACGTGGATTATATCAAGGTCAGGCACAGACTCCGAAATCAAATAATGGATTGTATTCTTACGAATGTGTAGGTAAAGGCACAGATCAGAATTTATTAATGATGAAGAGCAGACTTTAGTTGAAGAGAACAGTACAAAAGAATCATTGTGGATTTAAGTGGGATGATGAAGTACTAAAGAGTGATGAGTAGCGTTGAGGTCCGCTAAGGATGTGGATACTGTTAACAGAAATTCCAGAGTAGGCATTTCTGGTAAAGAGGACATCTCTAAAATGGACAATCACAAATGTGGGACTGTCAAACAAACGTACAAGGATGGTAACGGCGAAAAATTTAGGTTAACAGGAAAATTACTTCAGCTGTTCGACGAAGGAAGGAAGGACAAAAATAATCGCGGGAAGACAAATTAAAGTCAATATAAATCCCTTAGGAATAAAATAAACTGTCAGATAAGGCGAAATGAATACAGGAAGGAAGTTAATAAGTAGAAAAATAAATGATAGTCGACAAGACTTATTCAGCATGCAGAAAAGACGAAATAATCTTCTATTAAATTAGAAAGAAAATTGGTAACATTAAAAGTGCAGTGGGAATTCCACCTTCAAACGTAGATGGGACTTGATCGAATAGGTGGAAGGAGTAGATTGTAGACCTCTGTCCGGGAGATGATGCATCCGATGTTATGACAGCAGAAGCAATAGGAATCGATGTGGGGATCCAGCATTGGAGTAAAAATTTAAAAGTGCTCTAGAAGACTTGCCAGTAAATGAGACAGAAGGGAAATTCCATACGAATTTCTAAAGCCATTTGGGAATGTGGCAACGGAATAACTGTTCATGTTGATGTGTAGAGTATATAAGACTGCTGGTGACATACGTTGAGACTTTTTAATAAAATCATCCACACAATTCCGATGACACCAAGAGCCAATAAGAGCGGGCACTACCGCACTATCAATTTAACAGTAATGTATCCAAGCTGTTCATAAGGACAATATACAGAATAATGTGAGAGGAAACTGAGGATCTGTTAGATGACGATCAGTTTGGTCTTTGGAAAGGTGAGGGCACCAGAGAGCAGATCTGACGTTGCGATTAATAATGGTAGCAAGACTGAAAAAAATCAATGCTAGTTCATTGGCTATATCGATCTAGAAAAAGCGTTAGACAATGTAAAGTGGTCCAAGTTGGTGGAAATTCTCAGAAGAGTATGAGTAATCGATAGGGAAAAACGGGTAATATATAATATGTGCAAGAGCCAAGGGGAAACAAGACGACTGAAAGATCAAGAAACAAGTGCTTGGATTAAAAAGGGCGTAAGGAAAGGAATCATTTTCCCATCCTATTCAATCTGTAAATCTAAGAAGCAGTGACGGAAAGGTTCAAGAATGGGAATTAAATTCAGGGTGAAAGTGTATTAATAATATGACATCGCTGTTGTTGCATGACCGATTTTCTATGAAACTGTCACGCAATAAATTTCAGAATATTTTATACCTATTTCCTTTATCAGTGTAGTACTTGCTTTACACTGTCCAACAACTGCAGACCATATTCAGTGTCGTAAGTACAGAAACGCCTCCTTTTCATTTCTCTTGTTGAGGTACTGGACAGCAGAATCGATAGCCTACCGGCTGGCTGGCAAAAGATAAGAGTTATCTTAAAAGTAAAGGGCAGGATCAAATAGGTTTTAGACCAGAACTGAGTTTCTGCATCAGGTAACCAAAACAGAATTCACATCTCCCAATGTACACACTCCGGACAGTTAACGTGGACAGCTGTCTGCCAAAGCGGAGACGCTTCCGCTTGCGCGACACTATCGTTTCCTTCAAATTTATTTGCACGATTTTGGGGGTGCTTTCTGCTTATGTACTTCACCAGATATCTGATTATAGCATCTAGGCGTACGCTAAACGATGCAATTCTCTGTGAAAGTGAAGAAGAATTACACAGTATGTTGAATGGAATGAACAATCTAATGAGTACTGGTTACTGACTGAAAATAAATTGGTAAAAGACAAAAGCGATCAAGATTAGCATGAATGAGAATAGCGAGAGGGTTAACATCAAAATATGTGATCACGATGCATTTGAGGTAAAGGAAGTATCCTACCTACTCAGCAAAACAACCCACGGCGGACGAAACAAGGAGGACATGAGAAGCAGGCTAGCACACAAAAAAAGGCACACCTGGTCAATAGAAGTTTACTGGTATCAAACACAGACCTTTGCTGAAAAGGAATCTCTAACGATGCACGTTTGGAGCACAATGTTTCATGGTCGTGAATCATGAATAGAGGAAAAACCGAAACAGAGGAGAATTTTAAACGTTGAAGATGAGGTGCTACATAAGAATGTTGAAAATTGGGTACAGTGCAAAGATAAGGAGGTTGTCCGCAAAATCCGCGAAGAAAGGAACACATGTAAGACATTGAAAAGAAGAAGGAACAGGGCGACAGAGCATGTGTGAAGCTGTCAGGGAATAACGTCCATGATACTAAACGGAGCTGTGGAGTGTGAACACTGCAACACATCCAACAAACAATTGAGGACGCAGGTTGCAAGTGATACTCTAAGATGAAGAAATTAGCGCCGGAGAGGAATTCTTGGTGGTCAGCATAAAACCGACCAGAAAACTGATGACAAAAAAAAAATAAAAAATAAAACGGCCTTGAATTAGCACAGACTCGTACACACACTTAGGAGGCTAACTGATCATTAACTTCTCATTAGTTTAATCACTGTCAAGTATACTGTGGTAGGATTATCGATGCTAATGTTGGGTTGGTTGCTGACTGTTAGGATGTACCTGCAGGTCTACTGTGGCAGGTCTACAGTTGCAGACCATTAAGATGTGCCTCCACGCATAGATTTTACGCTGCACTCGATTAAATGAATTTAATTCAGTTACAAATATCATCCGAAACCTGTGTAAAATCTCGAGGCACAGTTATAGGGCATTTAACTAGACGACTTTGTACAAAAATGTAGGTTATCTTACTACGAGAGAGAAAAGCGACTGGTTTATACTGTATCACGCAAATGTCTTTACAACAGGTAATTGGTCACTATGTTCAAAGTACAGCCTCTCGGAAAGATGACTTGCTTTATTGTATTATTAAAATCATCTCACAAGTTCAATTTACACCTGTCACTGCCTTTGAAAGTTTTATAACGTCGATACAATTGGCTGGCAACAGTTATTGTTCATTTTGATTGCATGACCAGCGATGTAATATCAAGGAGGCCTTCCTCGCAATGTAGAGCTTTAGTTATTTCGGTTTGCTGGCGAAAAGATCGCTTGACCACACTTAAACAGCGGTCTCTCCTTCTGAATTTAAATATGACAGAAAATTTATTTGCCCACAAAATACTACTCTGTAAATCTTCTTGAGTACGTGATATGTTCTCTTCAGTCCAGGAATGATTTATGGACAGGATTCAGGCCCAGACAACGTCCAAAACGTGGCACGCAAGTTTAACAACCAGCACTCCCACAGTTAATAGATTTAATATAGGAGTGACATAGTCTCAAAAAATAACATCAATACTTCACATTACCGTAAAAATTTTCCCTTAAGACACTTGTTGACATATCATTTTAAGGATTTCGGTTTCATAACCTTAATGCGTTCTATGAGCTCACAAATATTAGTTATTATTTGTCGGGTGGAGGTATGATTCAGTCTGCCTGACATGGAAGTCTACGTGACATTCACTTTTTTGTAGGGATCGCTTATTCGTATGCCACAGCCTACCTACACATCTGTCTTCTTTTATAAATAAATAGACTGTTACTTCACTTCCATTACCTGTTATTTCATTCCGTCCATCCATACCTCCTTAATATGACGACAAAGAATTCTAGTTCTTCCTGTGTCTCGTTTTCTTCGTTATTATTTGATAACCTTCTGCAACAATTTTTAAGCTCAATCTTTATCCTCCTGGTCTTATCATCTTCTCTATTCTCCCTCGAATAACAAAAAAGTTAATGTTCAGCCGCAATGTTAAATGATTCGTCACAGCATGACTCAATAACACATTCCTCGATAACCTCTTCGATTCGTAGTTACAGTCTCCACAAACGTCACTTCTTCACTTTCTTTCAACAATATTTCTTCAGGACTGACAGTCTCCAGGAACGACATCAGTACTTTGCTTTCCAGTAACAATATTCCTTTAGGACTCTTCCCGTCCATACATTGTCTCACAATACACCTTTTTCTTTCACTTAAACTGTTACTCCGTGACTATGGTTCTATGACATACACCATCCTTCCAACTTCAGCTTCAACTGTGTTCTTGTTTGTTTTTATTTACACAATTATAAATTTTCTCCAAATAGGCACAACACTCTTCTCACGTAGGACAGAAAATTTCCATGAGCATCATGGAAAAGTAAATCTAAAAAACAAAAATTAACAGATATGGTTACACATATATTTAAATTTAAGTTCCTTTTCTAGAATTTTTGTAGGGAAAACTCAGACACATGTACTTAATGGCAGGTTTACAGCCATAGAAAGGAGACTTCTGACATGTCGTTATTCGTGGTCAGGCTCATCCTATAGGTTGAAAGTCATCTACGTATTGACGCGTACCTAAAAAGTCACTTCAAAATTCTCTGTATAAACGATACTGGCCGATAGTTTGATACAATCATGACTTAAGTCAGTGACTTTAGTACTTTGGAACGATGTTGTCATACCATTGAAGTAAACTGCATTAATGATTTTGCTTCGCATTTTTTCCTACATCCTTCGTTATTTTCAGATAAAGTAAATTTTGTTCACCCGAAATAACTTTCGTGAAGAACTTAATGTGCAGACTCATATGTCATTTGCACATTGTGCGTATTTTAAGTTATCTGTACATACAGAACACCTGAAAATGCACACAGAAACAGAAATAAACTGTATGTGCATGACATACTGAAATTTGCCTGCACACAGAGAAGTAACGAAAAAAAACCTGACTCACTAATTTTGTACAGGCTATGGACACTAATACGAATTAATCGTTAATAAAAAGGAGACGTGGTGCCCTGTCTGTAATCTCATTATTTAAAATTCCAGTTTAGCTGCTCATTCATCATTGTGCCGCAGCCGATTTCGGGCCTACAAGTCTATTTTAGATTCGACATAAATTTTTCTGGCTATGGAACCACGTCATAATGTATAGAACTACTGCTGCTGGTTTTTCACTAGCAGCAGTAGTTTCATAGGTTATGACGCGGTTCGATATCCAGATTAGTTTTTATGTCGACTGACTCTGACTGCGGAAGCTTACACAGTTATACAATTATAAAATGTTATGCTTTGAAACAAGCTGCTAACTAAAGCTATTAGAAATCTAAAACTGTTTATGTCGGCATACATCACGCTATATTTTGCGTTGATTGATTCATGTTATTTGATGAAAAGCTCATAAACAGCGAATCCTGAAAAAATTCACCAATCATGACAACTCACAATAGTTTAGTAACAGCGATTATCTGAAAACGACGAAGAGGAAGATACAAACTGCAGACAAACCGTAGCACTATATCACTTACAAGATATTATGATTCAAATAACGTCACGTTTTCTCACTCTCCCCGAAAGTCTGGTAGATACTGAAGGACTACAAGAAATAAATTGTTGTAATTGTAACATCCGATATTCCGTTAAGTCTCGGACGGAAACGATTATTTGGTACTGAAAAACAGATAATTGTACTAGAGGGTTCACAGGTAATGGGCCCTTAGGCGAAGCAAGACCACGTTACAGGAATTCTTAGGTCCAACGCACATGTTTATGCAGTTTGTGTAACGTGAAACAGCCCGAAACCGTACTTACGAATACAAAGCAAACTTCCGTGTGAGCATTTGGTGAGATGTGATGTGTAACATTTGCTGCCTGTGCTAATGCATTTCCATCTGTCTGCTGTATGCTTACCCGCAAACAAATTCTCCACACTCACATAACATACTATTATGTTTCAGTTGTTGTGTAAGGTGTAAGTTATTTGTGGGCTGCATTTCAATTAAACATGGCATGGCTTCGTAGTGTGGCTACACAAAAGGCACGTGGTTACGGGTGAAAGTAGAGAAGGTTCTGAAATACACGAACATAGAGACCAGATTTATTAATAACAAGCTGTTGCCCACAGGTGCGTTAGCGTATCATTTTTTATGTAGTGTTGAGTAATGGTCAGTAAGTAAGCTACTGTATGTACCGTAACATCAGCTACGCTCGTGTGCATGCGTGTTCGGGTAAGCATAGCTCATGATGTGCGACTCCCTCTGCCCCTTCCAATCTGTTCCAACGCCCAATGCGTAGTCATACGCAGCGTCACTGCCGAGCAGTGTGTAGATATGGACATCGGCAGGAGCGCACATCTATGTATCGTGCTGTTGAAGTAGTTACACATTACACAACATGTACATTATGAAACAAATAGTGCGCAAGTATGGACCAAACACATGGAAGGTTGGTGAAACATTGGATTCATTATTCTGAACCATATCACGTGGCGAATAGAAACCAATAAAAGCTGTTTCACAAATATGTCATGGTTCAAAAGTCGGAGAGTAAATAGTTTTTCGAAACAGTAAGTAATTCTCAACAATTCGCCAAATATTATTCAAATCAATAAGGCTCTTGAACCACGTTCCATCCTGTGTTCTCCTTCAAGAATCAAACTATCTCCGCACCAAATTTCATCGATATCGGTTCACCGGGTTAGTCGTAAAAACGTTAGAACAGAGGTACTTTCGCATCTACAGCTAATATTACTATGCAAAAAGCTTTCACTTACGATATCCTTTTTTTTATTCTGTGATCTGATTTTGATGAAATAAAGGCTACACAACTGACGTAGCTTTTTTCTAGTTACCTATGTAAACTTCATGAAAGAGATTAGCGTGCTTCAACGGACAAATAGACAGAAGCGACAGTTTTAGACAAAATTTTAAATCGCGATATCAATTTTTTTTAGTATTTGGTTTTGATGAAATATAGCCTGTATTGTCCCCAAGCTATGCACAAGATAACAGTGAAACCCTCACACCAATTGCTTTGGTACTTTCGGAGATTATGGTGTTCAAACAGACGTAAAAGACGGTTTTACTAAAAATTATAGCCTGTGATCCAACTTTGATCAACTAAACAGTCTATTGTACCCAAAGCTGTGCTCAAATTGTCTGCGAAAACCCGACGAAAATTCATCTATTACTTTTTAGAAGCGTGTTTATGCAATCAAAGAGACGGACACGATACCTTTATAGATTCATTAGTAATATAGATTTTCTGCTGGCGAAGAGTTCTCGGACTTCCAGCCGGGTGGCGGTGTCTTCAAACTGCGACGAATCGACGAGTGACATACTCATCATCTTCTGACTTCGCCAGAAGATGATGAGTATGTCACTCGTCGAAACGTCGCAGTTTGAAGACACCGCCACTCGGCTGGAAGCCCGAGAACTCTTCGCCAGCTGTATACGCCGGGAAAGCATACATTCACATAGATTATCTGTATTGGAAAATGAGCCCGTCTGCCGAAAAAGCCGCTGTACACCGCATCTCATAAGTCGGCATAAAAAGTCGAATGAATGACAATAAATAGATCAATTTACACGAGAAAGAAAGTAATTATGCTTGGGAGCTGATAACCTCATTGTTGAGCACCTCTAAACCATAAAATAACACACACACACACACACACAAAATAGTTGTATCATAGAACTGACTAGATTTTAAATGACAGGGGATTAGTACGCAGTATGACCAGGGATGGCGTAAAATGCATGAATATTCTGCTCTAAGTAGGCTCATGATTCAACCCTGTGCACAAAGTACTAAATTATCTTGTCAGTTAGAATGTCATGGAAAAGTTAAGGATTTACTGCTCGTAACCACATTCGGAAAATATGCTCATCCTACGTGACTACTGTCGATTCTAATTGTGAAGTATTCTTGTGAAATTATCACTGTTTTTGCTCTAACGTAATGTGAAACAGCAGCTGAAGACTGCATGGCCGACAACATATAAACAGGTGCCACAAACCTGGATTAACATCTAGGGTTTCCAGGTGACCGGCTTTCTGCGGTCATGTCCGGCCAAATATACACAAGTCTCGTCGGCCCGCATTTTACTAGGCGTTTTAGGGACGAAGGAGAGAACGCTCGACTAAGGCTCGTTCCACGTTAATGATGTAAGTGAAAGGGACAAGCACGAGTAGGAATCAGGAAATATAGCGCAAGGCTATACAGGTATTCAACGAATGCTGTTCTTATGACTGTGTCCTACGTTTTAGTTCCTAGGCTAACACACTATTTCACAACCGCGCTACGCGGAGAGCGAGCGAGGCAAAGTACACTGTGCCAATAAACATGTGGCAACCAGTAACACCTCTCCACACTCGCAGTGTCGCTCCTATAGTGTTGTAAGTGTTCTAAAACGCAAATGCTAACGAGAGTCCTTTCGGAAGAATACTGAACAATCAAAATGACCGAGCGCTTAGCCACTATCATAACTGGCAGCTTATAAGTCTATTCATTATCTTTCCTTTTGTTTTTAACACATTTGCGTTCGTTCTCACAAAAAATTACTGTAATATATTATTAAGTAAACACTGAAAATACCGAACTGACTCTACTTCTATTTAAAATAGGCAGGCCCGCTTTTAAGGCAAAATGTCCAGCTTCTCTAGATTTGGACTTGTCATCTGCACTCACTCAACGCTGAGATCAAGGCGAACCCTAGCAGTAAATGTCCGATGTACCGCAGCGAAACAATGAGCGATCCCCCGTGAAACCTATCACGTGTCCGGCGATCTCCAAGATAAAAGCGCTACGCAAGAGTGTGCATAATCGATATGTGAATGCGTGTTTGTATGAAACAAAACAGCGTCACGTTGTTGTATCAGTGACACGTGACACTGCAGATGCATTTCATGCATTTTCCATATCTTAGTTCATACGCTGAATACATCCTTTCCATTCTGCCATACTCATCTCTAACATTTAAACTTTGTGTAGCAAACTAGCCAGTCACAATAAATGGATTTTATGACGTATCTCTCGGACAGTGCTTCTGACGTCGGTGACGCGGAAGGAGTCACAGGGGAGTGCCGAAATTGCCTTTCCGTTGAGCCTGTGGCCTCTTCGGCGTTTATGGGATTCCTGCCGTGCTTTGGGGCCACTGCATTGGAGGACCCTTCCACAATGCTTTTGTGGTGGGTACGCGTGTTGTGAAACAGGTGAATGCTCCTCTCACATATATGAAACCCACTTTGGTGAGCGATGACCCTTCTTACACTATGGAAAAAAAATAATCTTTTATACTTTCATTTATAAAACTTATGTAGCATCTATTTGAAAAATAAAAGGTAAAAACCTATCCTCCTCTGTGATAAGTATTACACATTCATCACGAAAAAAGCTGACCGGCTTTGAAAGTCAATGAAATGAAATACATTTGTCCCACTAACCTACGTAGAACCATGGTTTCATGTGAACCTACCATTTTTGGAGTTACATTTTGATTTTTAGAACTTTGGCAGGATGACGATTATGGGAAAAGTATACGAATTCAGTACCTCAACACGTTTATTCACTTGACAATGAAAAGCATAAAATGCCGTAACCTTGAAAGATTGCTTTGGTAAAACACACACCTATATTTCCTACATTCTGTGAAGTTTCCTCGAGAATATGTGTCTCATTACATAAAAATTATGTACAAGCCAGCAGAAGAACTGAGATGTGTAGTAATGTTTCAAATCAATAGGAATGATGTATAATAAAACACAATTAGTTACTTCAGATATTCTTGGAATGGAGAAGATGGCGATTTGATCTGATTTTCGTGAAACAGACACACTACAAATACACGTTGCCCCAATTGACTTCTCACGGCCTCCGATATAACCAGCCCGTTGTCAGCAGTATTTTTCTCCCAGTTCCAAAAGCATCTGCCTACATGGTAGCACTAGGCAGATACGAGATTAGACGCCCCGATGGTGAAAACTGCCTGTTACCTTTGTGGAGCGTATATACCCCAAAAAACACGAAGGATTACTTTGTGCCGCATTTACTTTCAGATGGTTTTAATTTTTTTATTAATTAATGAAAGCTTTCTCTGGTATGACTTCTCTCGGATGTCGTGATGTATCATCTTTTTTACAACTCTTTGATCTTCAAGAAGTAACTATCATTCGTACACCCTTACTGAAAGAGGATACTTCATGTAGGCTGCGGATGGTTCTGTATACTCCTGAGGGAACCATAATTAAAATTGGTTCTTGGCTCAATTTTCTTTATTATAGGTAACATGTTCCAGAAGATTAATCCTCCATCTCCAGGTAATTCGTGCTACAACACACGTACAAAGAATGGTCTCAGCATGCCCTTATATGTGCCAAAGTCATTAGAAGCTGGGAACCCACTCAATCCCATGTGGCTAAAATTATCCTCGTTCGAATGCTTAAGACAAGTCGGTTTTAATAAAGGAACGTCTGGCTGAGGTTAATTTTTTATCGCTGGGGAAAATAGCTGCCTCGGATAGGCAGTGGACAGGATTGGAAATGTTCACGGACTTGAATGATTTTCTCTCGCAAATTGAGCATCGGAAATACTTTTTTTCATCGCCTTACGTTTATTTTTTATCCATCGCCATGTATTCTACAATTTTAATCCCATCTTCTTTAGTTTGACTTATTCGTTCTTCCTCTTGGGCTGGATACTTACTTCTCCTACCGTTACTCACGTCATCGTGTTTAGTACTTATCTTTGCGTTCTAACAGTCAACACATCAACAGTTCGGATGAAAGAAAACAGCGTCGTATCGATGTATCAGTGACGCGAGATCAAGAGAGAAGCAGACGCATTTCATACTTCAGAATTTTCCATATGTTAGTTCAAACACCCTTTTCATTCTGTTATACTCATCTCTAACATTACAACAACAGTTCTACCCTTGTTTTTCTAAACACCCGACGGCCTCATTGGTCGTGATTTCTGTTACAATAATTAAATGCTGGATTATACTGATAGCTCTCCGAAAGTAATACCTTGCAATTGTTTTTCTTGGAGTACCGTGTCAAGGTGTCGATTTTGTTACTGGACACACAGCTCGAGGCCAGATGGGACACGGAATTTAGGCTGTTTGGAGTGAAGGCAGAGCCACTAACAGTCACTGTAAATGGATGAACCAGAACGTTGTGGCTGCTTTCCACAGCTGTACTGAATGCGTCCTAATGGCGTTGCGAGCACGTGGAGGTATAAAGAAGAATGTAATCGGAGAACAGACGGACAAGGATTTTTTTCCCAACGATACAGCTTACAGATGGAAGTATATACAGCCATAAGCGAAGTCACAAAGAGCAGACTGTGATGGCACAGCGCCTTGGATAGGGCATCTCGGAAACTACGAGGCGAAATGACTGTTCGCACGCCGATATCGTGACCATCTGTCGAGGGCATTTAAAGGACGTTCCAACGATGAACAGGCAACAAGGTGTTGGAGGTCCACGCTTCATCACACAACGTGGTGTTCGGAGCCCCGCCCTGCCACATATGACAACTAATTTTGTGGCACTAACCACTTTTTTGGGCACAACCGTTCTCTACCAGTCGACTCCTACGCGTTCCATTCTAGTTGAGCAGTACCCTTACTCATAACGTTAATGCAAAATGATAGGAATGTATCATATTTTATAAGGTTTAACACTGATACCAACAATGACTTTTGAGAAGGCACAACAAACTAAGAAGACCAACAGCCCATTTCTATGTAATATATTGTTTCTATTAGACTCTACGAGTGTATTTTCTAGAGTTCTGCACACTGTTATATAGAACTGAAGAAAATATTGTTATTATTATTTTGTGGAATAGCTTTATAGGCATTCAGTATAATCTCCATTTCTGCTGTTGACGGCATCCTACGTTCTGGCAAATTCCATATTCCGGACAGGGCACCTTTATTGGTATCTGTCAGATTACTCGGGACGCCTAACTGAAATCTTCATTAGCTGAACCATACGTTTCCCACGAAGTTGCTCCTTCACTTTGGGAAACAAATCCAAGTCTGGTGGTCTCATATCAGGACTGTATGGTGGGTGGGGAAGTGTTTCCAACCCATATTTGTCGAGCGTTAGTCTCACTGGTGTGACAATATGAAGAGCTTATTTCAATAGTGGTACAAGTGCATTACCTACACTTTTCTGCCTACAATGCTTCAGAAATTAATGATCTAAACAAACACAAAGAAAGGTTCATCTCTAGCAAGAAGCCATATTCTTAAATATTTCTGGTATCTGAACAGCAGATTTTTCTGGACTCATTTAATATTAGGACTCTGTATCTCAATATGAACAAAAATGGACTTGTACCAATATTGGAATAAGCCCTGCATATGTGGTCTTGCATTATCGTCCAAAATGAGGACGCCAGCTGCAAGATTGTCAGGCCTTCTTCGACGAATTTTCTGGAGCAAATCGTTTTGCAGAAACAGCTTTTATTTCGCACCTGTTAGAGACGTCCTGTTGGGCGCTCTATTTGTAGATGTGATTCCATTCAGTTCATATGCAAATACCATCATCAATTTCACCTTTGATTTTGGTGGCGGAATTTTTTCGGGTATGAAAAGCAAGAACGTTTCCAATGCTCAATATCTCACAGCAACGTATCTTCAAGTGCACCGGTCTTTTGTAGAAACTATTCTCCGTACGTTCGCTAATGGTGAAAAAATTCTTCTCTAATTCCTTTGAGACCTTTCAGCTCTTCACTCTGAAAATGAGGACCTCACCTGGTATCAAATTTTATCTCCTTTAACTTTTCAGTTATGATTCTGTAAACTGAAGGGACAGAAATTCTGGACTCATATGCAATTTCCGCAAATATTATTCGTCAACCGTATCACAAAATGGCATTAACAACAACCAGAGAAGTGTAGCCAGTTGCAGTTGATGGCCTTCCACTTCTTGGGTTGTCCTCACGGAAACGAGAAGACCACCGTGATAGTGTGTTACAGTACACTGCACTATATTAGAGCTAGATAGCGATACGTTGTCGGTCACGTATGTGCAATTAGCTGGACGTTTCAGATGATCCTCGTATAGTAGTATAGGTAGAGTGTATTCGTGGCACACACTAACACTTAGAGTGTAGTTTTACATACGTGGTAACGGAAATTGTATTCTTCATCAATAAATAATGTTTGAATTAAAATTCTGTTTCATCAAATTGACCTAGGCTTGGGTCAATCCCAAAGTAGTTCATTAAAGGGCAATACACCGCCTTACAGCAGGATTTGTAACTTTAAAATGAGGAGATGCGCTTACATATGGCGACTGTTGCTCCATAAAACTGAATTCAACGCTGTTTCTCAGTGAGTCCGAGAAATGATCGTAGCAATTGGTAAGCTCAACACTAACTTAAAGCAGCAGCACTTCGAATAGAACTGACTGCAATGTTCTTTAGCAATCAATACGAGACAATTAGTGGGTGTTGTCATACCTTTTTTTATTAATGACGGAAAGTTTACATCACATATAGGCGTGAGTTGTAACGGATGTGTATAGCGATAATTATCATTACTATATTGCTCTTCTAATCGATAGTGATTCAGTATAATTGCTGATATAGAGCAAAACTACAGCAAGTAACTAATGGCATCAGTAAGAGTGACAAAATTTCCAATAGTATGAAACTATAAACATTGTATCCACTATGTAGCTTTTATCAAACATTTGAAACCTGAATTTCCGAAATATCACTCAGAACAGAACGTGCATGAGCCACATGAAACGGGAACCGCATGGCTGGGGTATGGGTCCATCGGAAAATTATTGACGTGGAAAGAACTTGAACCAGCATCCTCAAATGATTTTTGATCTTGAAAAAACACATGGGACAGATGTCAAAATTCTTACCACGGTAAACGACGCAAGACAATACGGTACTAGGCGACATTACTTGCAGAAATACCGGAATGAGTATGCGCTTGTACGATCCGTTTCAAGCGAAAAAATTAATGTTAATTCTAAAACCTAAGTTACCACTCATGTTACGTGAAAAGTTGATACTCACACCGCATTTGAGTATAGAGCAGGTCTGTTTAATGAAAGATCGAACTGAACACAGCGACATGATCAGAAACGATATAATGACGAACCTAAAACAATTTTCATGTGTTCTTCAGTCTCAGTTGCACACTTTAATTGCATGATAAGTCACTTTGGATTATCTTCAGATCTAAATAGTTGCGTCAGCAACCGGCCTTGTCTGTTCAATACGATGATATTAGGTACTCAACAAGCAAGGATGCGCTGCTGACGCTACTACTTAGAAGTGAAGATTATTCAGAGTGTTGTAAACATGTCATGTAACTAAAAGTGTGCAAATAAAACTGAAGAACCAATGAGAATTGTTATTAAATAACCGAATAACTTTGCAAACAAGAGTGGTCAAAAACTTGTAAAGGTCTGCAGAGAGTACAGTCTCATATCTAAACTAAAATACTTCAAGAGGAAACCGAATAAACTTAAACCACGAAATCTTCCTGGCAGGGGGAAAGGGAAGGCCGTGTCTGTGTAGACAAAATTTTTCTAAACAAATACTCAATGTTGAAGTATTGAGAGGAGTAGATACAGGCTCGGAGGACCACTTGCTTAAAATTAAATTTAGATTAAAGAAAAACAATGAAAAACTAATAAAACAAGATGGAGGTACGTTCCACACTAGTTAATTAAAAATGACAAATACCGACAAATAACACAAACCACTGAAGTAACGGATAATCTGGAAGAACTGGTACAAAGTCTCAAGAAACGAGCTGGGAATTTGGCTCCCTTCAGCCCACGAAGAAAACATGCATGGTGGGATCCAGAATGTGACAAAGGCTCCAAGCACGGTTCAAGTTTCAGACACACAAAAGAGAAGAAAATACCATCAACCACGAACATGAAAGATAAAATCACACAAAACAGGAGAACTAAGAAACTAAGACAGGATTCCATTAAGTCAAAAAAGTCTCTATAGAACATAACTACCACAAAACCAATTCCAGGAACTACTGTAAAATTCCTGGGAAACAACTACAATAGTATGAGCCTCCGACGCTAATACCAAATGATGATGGTGGAAGAATGGCACACAATAACAAAGAAAATGCAGAAATCATGGCAAAAGCGTTTAATAAACACTGAACGGTGAAGAATCCAAAGATCTCTTACGACATAAATACCCTAATTAAAACCCAACCTAACAAATCAGACTTTCAACCTTTCCAAGAAGTAGAAAGAGTCCTCAAGGGGAAAGGAATTGTAGGCCATATGGTAGAGTTCAGATTTTTGTTGAACTGTGGGAATATTCAAGTGACACAGTCAAGACTTCCTTACGGAAGGCTCTAACAAAAATTTGCGTAACGGAATTATTCCCTTAACACTGGGCTATGGCCATCATACACCCATTACGCAAGAAGGGAGTTTAGAGCAATACAGATAACTACAGAGGATATCCTCTACTAGACTGCCCATACAAGATTTTATCCACCGTCCTATATGGAAGAAGCAATGAACAACTAGAAAATGATTAGGAGAACAGATCATTAGTTTAAAATTCATTATGGTCTTCTACATGAAAAGAAATAAAGCTCTTCCAAAAACATTTGTATATTTTAAGAAGGCACATAGCTGCCTCCACAGACCTTCAGTACTAAAATTTTTAGAGACTCAGAGACTCCGCCCAAAACTAGTTAAATCACTAGGAGATACTCTCACCAAGACCAAATCGAAGATAGTGGAGAAATTTTTTACACCATTCCTTATGAACACAGCTTTAAGGCTAGGTGACTGTCTATCACCATTATTGTTCAACTGTGGCACGGAATACATAGTGAGAGAATGGCAAAAGGGTAACTGAAAGAACATGAGCATTCGAAGTGCTAAAAATAAGATAAGTTTGAATTGCTTCGTATTTGCTGATGATCTGGATCTGCTACCCAATAATGTTGAAGAAACCAGGCAACAACTTAAATCACTACGAGATACAACACAGAAAACTGCCTCATAATAACATTATTAGGCTAACTGATACCCTACTCACAAACAAAATTATAATACGAGAACAAAAAAATCAAAACTGTTGATATATAAATGTTTAGGTGAAATCGCAGTTTACAATCTAAATGAGAAACCATTATGGCAAAAAAATAAAAAACTGAAGAAAGCAAATTATATTATCAAAAACACCTACAACAAATAAAGCCCACCCATAGATGCGAAATTATGACGTTATAAATCAGCAGAAATTGTCAAAATACTAAAGACGAAAACTAGAAAATAAACACGTAAGCAATATCAAGTAAATGAGCACTGAAGAAGTCGTCAGATGAAACGGTGTGCAAGAAAATAGAACCAGCAATGAGCACGATCAGGAAGAAAGAAAGTGAAATACTTAGACCAACACAGAATGGATCATAGAAATTAAGGACGGTGTAAGAGATATCCAAATTGCGGTAGACGAGTAAAAAATAAAAAAATAAAAAAAAAAAAAAAAAAAAAAAAACAAACAACCAGAGAAAAGCAGAATACTGCAAGACACACAGACACACAAACCAGACTACAAACGAAGGTCAGTAAGAGTGCTACAGGAAGAACGATCTCAGATGAAGAAAGACACAAAATATCTGAAACAATGAAGAAGTATTGGGCAGACAAAAGAACAAAATATCCTTCGTATACTAAGATGTTATAGCACTCCCTGTATAACTACAGCACTACTAAATTTCTTAGTGAATTACTTTTGAACTGTATTGTGCTACTGAATAACAACAACCTGTATAAATCTTTGTATAACTGACTAGAGTATCTAATAAAGGCCATAAAATAACTGCAGTAGACCAGTAGATGCTTCTTACTGGATATCAGCATGTACAGTGGGACCGAAACGCACTGAATTAGCCGGCCGCCGTGGCCGAGCGGTCCTAGGCGTTTCAGTCCGGAACCGCGAGACTGCTACGGCCGCAGGTTCGAATCCTGAGTCGGGCATGGATGTGTGTGTTGTCCTTAGGTTAGTTAGGATTAAGTAGTTCTAAGTTCTAGGGGACTAATGACCTCAGACGTTAAGTACCATATTGCTCAGAGGCATTTGAATCATTCGCACTGAATTAGATTTAATCTTAATCTAGTTTTCTCATCGGTTTGGTGCGGTCCTCCACGATTGCTCTCCTGTATCTACCTTTTCATCACACAGTAGCAATTGCAACCTAGGTCCTCAGTTATTTGCTGAATTAATTCCAATTCCTGTCTGCCTCCACAGTTTTTAACCTCTACAGCTGCCTCTAGTACCATGGAAGCTATTTCCTGATGTCTTAACATGTGTCCTACCTTTCTTTCCCTTCTTCTTGTCAGTGTTTCTAATATACATTCATTTCCTTGCCAGTTCTGCGGAGAACCTCCTCATTCCCTTCGTTACCAATGAATCAAATTAAATTGTCTTCTGTAGCACTACATTTTCCCACAGTCCATGTTTCATTAATATACAATGTTGTGCTCCAAAGGTACGTTCTCAGAAACGTCTTCCTCAAATAAAGGCACATGTTTCACACTAGTAGATTGCTCTTGGCCACATATGACCTTTTTAACAGCGTTATTCCTTTTTATGTCCTCTTTACTCCATTCGTCATTGATTATTTTGATGCCTTGGCAGCATAATTCCTAAACATTTTCAACTCCGTGTTACCGAGTTCTGATGTTAAGTTTATCTGCATTCTCAATTCTGCTACTTCATGATGCTTTCGTATTTTTTAATTTACTCTTAACTCTTACTCTGTATTCATTTGTTTAGTCCATTCAGTAACTCCCGTAATTCTTCAATTTCACTGAGGACAATAGTGTCAAAACGAATCTTATCATTGATATCCTATACCCTGGATTTTAATCCCGCTCATGAAAGCTTCTTCTATTTCCACGATTGCTTCTACGATGTATTGGTTGAACATTAACGGCGAAAGACTACACACATTACACACCCATTACACACCCATTACACACCCTTCTCAATCCAAGCACTTCATTCTTCGTCTTCCGGTCATATTATTCGCTCTTGTCTCTTGTACATATTGTATAAACCCCATCTTTTCCGATAGCTTACATCCATTTTTCTCATACTTCCGAACATCTTGCGCCATTTTACGTTATCGAATGCTTTTTCCAGGTCGACATAAGCTATGAATCTGCCCTGCTTCTCTGACGCCTTTGCATTTCTAAAACCAAACTTACCATCATCCAACTAAGCCTCAATTGTCGTTCCCATTCATCCGTATATTACTCTTTCAACAACCAGGACCGAGCGAGGTGACGCAATGGTTAGCACACTGGGCTCATATTCTGGAATACGACGATTTAAACACGAATCCGGCCATCCTGATTTAGGTTTCTCGTAGTTTCCCTAAAACGCTTCAAGCAAATGCCTGGATGATCCTTTTGAAAGGTGACGGCAGTCTTCCTTTATGATCCTTCCCTAATCGGATGGGACCATAGATCTCGCTGTTCGGTCCTCTCCCCCAAATCAACCAATCAACCATCTCCTCCCCCACCACACCGGTGTTACACGGTACAGTTAGGATGCATCAGCTGCTATGATGATTGTGCGAAAATTTTCGCACTTTTTGGCTCTTGCTATCTTCGAAATTGTGTGGGTGACGTTTTTTCCGAAAGTCTGATATTGTGAGGGACCCTCTTTCATGTGGAGTCCGATTTTGTAATATAGCTCATGAAAAATGAAGGACTTAGGGAAAGCAGGAAAGTTGATTACGTGGCCTAATCAGTTACTGTTGGTTGCACAGAAACACATACACTTTATTTAAAAAAAAAAGAAAAAATAGAACTCTTAACAATCATTTTTAAAGATTTTACTACAATGGCGGCTGAACGTCTTATTAGAAGAATTGTAAGTTACTGCCGGCTGAAGACCACAAGCAACGTTACCTACAGTCAACGGCTGAAAGTTTGATTAAGACGGTTTAAAATTGTTCGGCTGCTGAAGCCCAGAAGGAATTTCAAAAATACACAATGGCTGAAGGCCTGAATTAACAATAGGTGGACAATTTCACATTAAAAATACGCAAACACTTTTAACAATCATGTTGTTGTGCTCTTTAGTCCTGAGACTGGTTTGATGCAGCTCTCCATGGTACTCTATCCTGTGCAAGCTTCTTCATCTCCCAGTACCTACTGCAGCCTAAATCCTTCTGAATCTGCTTAGTGTATTCATATCTTGGTCTCCCTCTACGGTTTTTACCCTCCACGCTTCCCTCCAATACTAAATTGATGATCCCTCGATGTCTCAGAATATGTCCTACCAACTGATCCCTTCTTCTGGTCAAGTTGTGTAACAATCATAATAACTGTAATAAGTTATGGTGACGGCTGAAGAACTTATCAACAGAACTGAAACAATTTGTCGGCTGAAAGCCACAAACAGTGTTGCAAACAATTAACAGCTGAAAGTCAGCAACAATTTCAGAAAACACAACTGCTGAAGGCCTGAATTACAAGTGAGGCAGTTACATGTTGAAACATCATGGTAAATTTTTAAAAGTTTTGACAACTTGTCCAAATAACACAGGGTGATCCACAGACAGTGCTCCCTGGATTGACCAGGGGAAGGTGACAACAGCTGTGTAAGCGGTGAGACAGGCAGACAAGAGTTGTGCTCACATAACAGGAAGGCAACTCACACTAGGGGTAGTTTAAGCACCGACCGACCGACTAGCCAATCCACCTAACGTCCAACCACCGTTACAACGATGGAATATTTTTAGGCAAGGGCGAAGAGACGCACTACATCTTCAGAAAAACACCCAAGACCGAAGGAAACACTGGAACCAAGGTAGACCTTCCAAAAGCATATGCACAGTACAGTTGAAGAGGAAGTCGAACTACACACCGTCTAGGACAGCATCAACATGACGATGAAAAGTACACTGCCGAAAAAGTACTTCCTCCAACTTGACAGACTCCACTTGTTGTGGTTGGTCTCAGCAACCCTGGGCGCAGCAACATGCAAACAACAGTGAGATCTCAAACAGTGGAGGTTTCAGTACTGGATATACACTCCTGGAAATTGAAATAAGAACACCGTGAATTCATTGTCCCAGGAAGGGGAAACTTTATTGACACATTCCTGGGGTCAGATACATCACATGATCACACTGACAGAACCACAGGCACATAGACACAGGCAGCAGAGCATGCACAATGTCGGCACTAGTACAGTGTATATCCACATTTCGCAGCAATGCAGGCTTCTATTCTCCCATGGAGACGATCGTAGAGATGCTGGATGTAGTCCTGTGGAACGGCTTGCCATGCCATTTCCACCTGGCGCCTCAGTTGGACCAGCGTTCGTGCTGGACGTGCAGACCGCGTGAGACGACGCTTCATCCAGTCCCAAACATGTCCAATGGGGGACAGATCCGGAGATCTTGCCGGCCAGGGTAGTTGACTTACACCTTCTAGAGCACGTTGGGTGGCACGGGATACATGCGGACGTGCATTGTCCTGTTGGAACAGCAAGTTCCCTTGCCGGTCTAGGAATGGCAGAACGATGGGTTCGATGACGGTTTGGATGTACCGTGCACTATTCAGTGTCCCCTCGACGATCACCAGTGGTGTACGGCCAGTGTAGGAGATCGCTCCCCACACCATGATGTCGGGTGTTGGCCCTGTGTGCCTCGGTTGTATGCAGTCCTGATTGTGGCGGTCACCTGCACGGCGCCAAACACGCATACGACCATCATTGGCACCAAGGCAGAAGCGACTCTCATCGCTGAAGACGACACGTCTCCATTCGTCCCTCCATTCACGCCTGTCGCGACACCACTGGAGGCGGGCTGCACGATGTTGGGGCGTGAGCGGATGACGGCCTAACGGTGTGCGGGACCGTAGCCCAGCTTCATGGAGACGGTTGCGAATGGTCCTCGCCGATACCCCAGGAGCAACAGTGTCCCTAATTTGCTGGGAAGTGGCGGTGCGGTCCCCTACGGCACTGCGTAGGATCCTACGGTCTTGGCGTGCATCCGTGCGTCGCTGCGGTCCGGTCCCAGGTCGACGGGCACGTGCACCTTCCGCCGACCACTGGCGACAACATCGATGTACTGTGGAGACCTCACGCCCCACGTGTTGAGCAATTCGGCGGTACGTCCACTCGGCCTCCCGCATGCCCACTATACGCCCTCGCTCAAAGTCCGTCAACTGCACATACGGTTCACGTCCACGCTGTCGCGGCATGCTACCAGTGTTAAAGACTGCGATGGAGCTCCGTATGCCACGGCAAACTGGCTGACACTGACGCGGCGGTGCACAAATGCTACGCAGCTAGCGCCATTCAACGGCCCACACCGCGGTTCCTGGTGTGTCCGCTGTGCCGTGCGTGTGATCATTGCTTGTACAGCCCTCTCGCAGTGTCCGGAGCAAGTATGGTGGGTCTGACACACCGGTGTCAATGTGTTCTTTTTTCCATTTCCAGGAGTGCAATTCACCCAACTTCAAACACCCTGAGTTCGGTCGTCAGCTACAGCCCCTCGATACGACAGTGCCCGCACGCCGCCAGCAGTCCTGGCCTGCCCACACGCTGCAGACCTCCGCGCTGCTCCGTCCGAGGCCCCGAACTGATCTCCGTTCGCCACCTCCTCACCAAATCCAGTACGCAGACCGCATTAAAATAACTGCTCATTCAAAACCACAAGAGACAAACACGGACCCGGGAAAACAATTCCACCAACATCTCACACTACTAAATATAGTCACTGTGCAACAACACTGACGAATTATAAGGCGGCACAAACACAGAGAAGTCAGAAGCGGTCGGAAGACCAAATGCACGTTGTCCACTGCGACGACCGACCGAACGACCAACCAACGGTTGTCCCCACTTAAGTCAGGTATGGGAAAGATCCCAGTATAAATTGTCGACTGACAACTTATTGCTATGCGGGCACTTTGATGGGTGGACACACACACGCACACACACACACACACACACACACACACACACGCACACACGCACAGGTGAAAGTAGCGCTACTCGAATATTACGGTCCATTCAACTGAAACTCCCTGAATCCGGTCCTTGATGTGGTCGTGAACTCTCGCGACCACATCCTTCCGTCAACAGTGCATGCGTATTGCCAGCCATCGGACGAGTACCGGCTCTCCGGCCCTCACTGCTGCTCCCTCCCAACTCAACTCGCTCAACACACGACGATCCGGAAATACTAGAGGCCGCTCGAAAGATGGTACCACAGTATGAGTTATCGATAAGCGCTACTGCTGCCACTCATGGACAGACAAGGTGAGCAAACGTAGAGGCGCCAGTGAACACAGTACGAAAACAGGACGCCACTATCGCTATTACAAGATTACGAGCTATGAATGGTATCGACACGAGCCGCACACGGCTCAAATAACCCGAAACGATTGTCATATGTAGAACAGATTGTAGTTTTGACACCACTGAACCAAAGGTGTTGCCTGAGTGTCAGAATCGGTTGTAAGTAGGGGCGCGCGGAGCGCAGTAGCAGTGGCTGTAGCACTCTGTTATAGGTAGGATGTAAGACTTGAAGCTAGTGGCTAGCTGCGAGAGTTTAGCTTTTGGCCTATGGCTACAGCATAATACAGGTTTGTAAGTTATTGAACTTTTCTATATTTAGTTTTAAGTATGCTGCAACGCAATGTGGATCTTGCTAATTTTACAGTACTGACCCTTGAATGTAGAACCAAGCATTTGCTATCAGATTTAATGTATACGTTGATTAGGTATGTCCGATTATTATAATTTGTGTGTTTCGTAATCCTGATGCAGATAAGTTCCATTTTGGAATCTTTTTTGTTAAACTATGTTAGACTTCTTCATGTAACAAACCAAGTGTGTTTAATTACGTTAGTAATTGAGAATTGTAGAACAATTGAGATGTTCCCTGACTTTGAAGTTAATGTAAAATCGGTCTTATTAGATTTTGTGAAGGACAAACTTTATTTTGAATACAATTTTCGAACAGAAGCATTCGGTCTTAGCATATCCCGTTAACAGTACCTCATTCACTTCCACGTCATGTTTCTTTAAATCCAATGAGTACTTTTTAAAAAGAAAAAAATTTTCAATCAAAGAAGTGATTTTTCAATCAGAGTCAGAAAAGTATTAATGTGCCAGAACCAGAAAAATGTTAATGTTTGTCGCAGTAGAGGTGACACCAAAAATTAGTCTAATCTAAAATTACGAACAAATTAAATTGGAGGGAACACATAGAAAATGTTGTGAAAAAGGCACTTAAATGCTTGATTCTGAAATGAGTAAATCAGCGTTCGTCAGTTCCCTCACCACTGTTGTAAATACTACATCCATGGCCGCAGCTTCGCCCACGTACGCACACGTCAAAAATATTTCACACGTGTATAAACATTTTACATATTTCACACAGATTTCTACACATTCACCGACGAAAACGGATTGTGACACCAAGGAGATGTACGGTATAAAAGAAAGTTGGTAGACGTGTTTCTACATCTGAAAGATGATGTCTATTCAAATTTAGCGCCAGTCACATAACATGGCGCTTGTAGGTGCAAATCACGCTTGCTTTAAATACGCACTTTAACGGTTCGTGAGCATTAGTTGGTTTTGGGATTAGACGTAATGAGTTGCCTGTCAGATGTCAAAGACAGTCACCTCACTGAGTTTGAACGTGGTCGTGTAATATCGCTACGAGAAGCTGGATGTTCTTCTGCGATATTTCAGAAAGATTTAGCAGGAATGTAGTCACTGTAAATGGTTGTTGGCAGCGGTGGTCACGAGAATGTAAAGTTGCAAGACCACTAGTCTCTAGACGATCATGTGCGACTAACGAGAAGGAACATCATCGTGTTTGGCGTATGGGTCTGGCAAATCGCACTGCAGTTGCAGCAGCAGTCTGAGTGGCAGTTTTGCATCACAGTGACACAACGAACTGTTCTGAATGGGCTGCTTCAAGAACAGCTTCGAGCCAGACGTGTTATAGCGTGCATTGCGATGACGCAAAACTACAGCCATTTGCGATTGCAGTGGTGTCAAGGCAGAGCTCATTGGTGGGCAGGGTGGAGGTATGTTGTGTTTTCGATGAAAGGAGATTCTGTCTGAGTGCCAGTGATGGCCGTGTGATGGGTTGAAGGAGGCAAGTTGGGAGCCTGGAACCAACTTACCTGCGAGCTAGACACACTGGTTCTTCACCTGGAGCTGTGGTCTAGGGTACGATTTCTTAAGACAGCAGGAGCACTTCCGTGATTATCCCACGTACCCTGACTGAAAATTTGTACGGCAGCCTGGTGATTCGACTTATTGTGCAGCCTTTGATGAAAATCTTTCCAGGAGATATTTTCCAACAGAATAACGCTCGCTCTTATATTGCTGCAGTGTCGAAACGTCGGCCTGATCGATCACTACATCTGTCTCCAATAGAGGAAGTGTCGGACGGCAACTCCTGCGTCATCCACGAAAAGCATTAGCCACCCTTGCACTGACCGACCAAGTGCAGTTGGCATGGAACTAAATCCCACAAAGTGACATCCGGCAGCTGCACAGCACAGTGCATGCCTGCATTTCACAGTTGTTTATGTACCAGCATTTCATATTTGCAATTGGTTATCTCGCGCTGACATCAACTTGTGATCTTGTAATATTTATCACTTATATATGTTACCTATACCAATGTACTCCCAAAAATTCATTTTTTTACATTAACTATTTTTTTGTGTTGCAATTTTTTTCGTCAGTGTATTTCATCTACAGTTACATCGAGTCACGCACCGCAGTTTTATCAGGATTCTGAGGAAATGGCCAATAACTGTCACGTCGAGGAAATTGACTGTCTCCGGCAACTGTCTAACTTTCCGCTTCGTTAATGGTTACTTCCTTTGCACGCTGTGTGGAGCAGATGCCGTTCGTGATCAGATAATTCAGATATTAATTTATCCTGCGTCTAACATTAAATAGCAATACTTCATTTTGTTGCTGTATTTTGCAGCTTCAGTTTCTAACAGTAGATTTGAATGTAGAAATACCTATATGCAGATAGAGTTTACAAATTTGTCACAGTCCAATACAACGTCTATTCAGAGGGGGGCGAGCCCTGACCACTGAGAAAGTCTGTAAATGAAATTGAGCTGGTAGACATACAACATGGGCACAGTGCATGAATGTTCGAACTTAAGTACAGCCGCAGCTGGAGCTCCGGAGAGAGGATGCTTTCATCTCATTGGCAGCAGCGTAATTGTCCGTGGCAGTGCCCTCGTGCCGCGGTGGTGGCTGTAGGAAAGGTGGAGGCGAACAGGCAGCGCATGTGTATGAAAGTGAGGGCGAATCGATAACGGCTGATGCGGCAGTAACAATGTCTTTGTTTATGCTGTCTTTACATTCACAATAAAATATCCTTCAGACATGCGCATATGCGAAGCACATCCGTGCATGTCCGAAGGAGCAGACATTATTGCTGATGATTGCATCTGTCGTAAACATTACGAATTAGAATTGCGTTGTAAGACTTCGTATTGATGTTAGCTGTTTGCGGCACATGAAAATTTTGGGCCACTCGTGATAAGCGGGTTCGGAGCCCAGTCTGGCACAAATTTTCGTTTGTCTCCAACATCTGTCCCAACGTATATTCATAAAGATTCTCCTCTGTTCTCCACCACGTGGC
Organism: Schistocerca americana; assembly: GCF_021461395.2. Taxonomy (NCBI): domain Eukaryota; kingdom Metazoa; phylum Arthropoda; class Insecta; order Orthoptera; family Acrididae; genus Schistocerca; species Schistocerca americana. The sequence continues at coordinate 203,034,048 of NC_060125.1, read as the reverse complement.
TGTAGTGTGGATGCTAAATGTATGTTTTGTATTGAGTCATGTGATATGATCATGCAGGCAAAATTACTGGCTCACTGCTGACAATGTTGATGCCCTGAACAATGCAAAATAGGGAACACATTTCTCTTCATTCTTATCAATTAATTCACGGCAACTAATTACAAGAAAGAAACCGCAACAGCTTGTGACTGGACGATTCAATATTTCACCCTCTCATACGGATTCCATTGTCGCCTCTACCCCCAACATAAGGGTATAGCAATCCCACAGTACTTGTATGCAAATAAGGAGTAATGTACGTACCAAATTTGATTGAAATCGCTACAGGCGTTGGTGTGTCACCACTTATCACTCCAAACCTTGAGCCAGTGGCTTGATGGAAAATGTCTTTCTTTGTCAGTGCATTTTGCCGGAAAGCAGGTGTGATAATTTCGGTAGAAATTGCTTCAGGCGTAGTGGAGATGGGCTGTTGGGTCACCGTCCTTTTAAGTAATCGTGACTGTTACTAATAATGTTAGTGAAACTAACAATTACACATGGGATACTAAAACCCATCGACATCGAAAATCTTTACATATGACGTCTTCTCACCCAGCTCCCATCCATAGGGATAGTTGTGATACATTATTTCCACAATAATTTTTGCTACTATTATCCACTTATTGTGTCAGTACGTGCAATATTTGATTGAGGTAGTTCCAGGCGTTCGTGACTTAAGCTTATACGTCAGTGGCATCGGCAGATACCTTGCTCCCATTTGGACAGAGAACTCAGCACTCTGGCTGCTGCAAATGGCTCTGAGCACTATGCGACTTAACTTCTGAGGTCACCAGTCGCCTAGAACTTAGAACTACTGAAACCTAACTAACCTAAGGACACCACACACATCCAATCCCGAGGCAGGATTCGAACCTGCGACCGTAGGTCAGCACTCTGCCAAAGCTAAATTCCGTCACCTCTCGTTTAACAATTGCTTAGTGCAGTTTTAATATCTCACCTGATTATTGGTTTGGTGGCTTTGTTTTCTGTAGTCCGATTACGCTCATCAATTTGGAAGGCTTCATTTTGGTGACGGTATTCAAAGGTAATCGCGCTTAATACTCAAAAATGTTTTGGCTTCAAGTTAATCTGAACGTCGCTGAAAAAATAGTATGGAATCATTGGAGAAGCAGCACAAGCGAGGATTAGGAAGAATGGGAAAAAAACAGCTGTGGAAGTACTACAGCTATGAGTATTCTGATGCACACTGTCAAAAATATTCAATTGTGACATCGCAAAACAAAAAAAAAAAAGAATCATGTGCTCGGGAAATGACCTGGCCCACATTAAGTATTCATGTCCGCCTTTCCACCTCCTCAACTCCTCTTTTCCGCCCTTTCCCACCCCTCCTAACTCCTCCAATCAAAGGCTAGAAATACAGTAGTTACTCGAATGAAAGTCCCAGTCACTATGTAGCCCCATAGCGACCAAACGACTGTGCTCGAAAGTATTCGAACTGTCTGAATTTTTCTTCCACTATCTAAAGTATTAATCAGAATATTAGTAAAACATGTAATCCCTAGTATTTCCAACTCTAAGGTACGTCAGCAACACACGCGCACGTGCACACACCCACACACTCACACATACACACATACATACACGCACATTCACACCAGTGAAATTTATGTCTAAAAGATAATGTGGAGCCTCAAAGTAACTGCCCGAAAGCTGTTTCCAAGTCTAAATTGTTACAAAACACATATGGCTAGATAAGATTAGATTAATACTAGTTCCATGGATCATGAATATGATATTTTGTAATGATGTGGAACGAGTCAAATTTTCCAATACATGACAAAATTAAGTTAATTTAACAACATACTTAAGTTCATATAACAACTTTTTTATTTTTTGTGTTTTTATTTTATTTTATTTTAGTAATTTTTTTTAAATATTTTTTTTGTTTTTTTCTTTTTTTCTCAATTTATATCTAAAAATTCCTCTATGGAGTAGAAGGAGTTGTCATTCAGAAATTCTTTTAATTTTTTCTTAAATACTTGTTGGTTATCTGTCAGAAATTTGATACTATTTGGTAAGTGACCAAAGACTTTAGTGCCAGTATAATTCACCCCTTTCTGTGCCAAAGTTAGATTTAATCTTCAATAGTGAAGATCATCCTTTCTCCTAGTATTGTAGTTATGCACACTGCTGTTACTTTTGAATTAGGTTTGGTTATTAATAACAAATTTCATAAGAGACTATATATACTGAGAAGCTACTGTGAATATCCCTAGATCCTTAAATAAAAGTCTGCAGGATAATCTTCGGTGGACTCCAGCTATTATTCTGATTACACGCTTTTGTGCAATAAATACTTTATTCCTCAGTGATGAATTACCCCAAAATGTGATGCTATATGAAAGCAATGAGTGAAAATAGGCGTAGTAAGCTAGTTTACTAAGATGTTTATCACCAAAATTTGCAATGACCCTTATTGCATAAGTAGCTGAACTCAAACGTTTCAGCAGATCATCAATGTGTTTCTTCCAGTTTAATCGCTCATCAATGGAGACACCTAATAATTTGGAACATTCTACCTTAGCTATACGCTTCTGATTAAGGTCTGTATTTATTAATGGTGTCATACCATTCACCGTACGGAACTGTGTGTACTGTGTCTTATCAAAATTCAGTGAGAGTCCATTTACAAGGAACCACTTATTAATTTTATGAAAGACAGTATTGACAAATTCATCAGTTAATTCTTGTTTGTCATGTGTTATTACTATACTTGTACCATCAGCAAAGAGAACGAACTTTGCCTCTTCAAGAATATAGAATGGCAAGTCATTAATATATACTAAGAACAACAAAGTACCCAAGACTGACCCTTGTGGAACCCCATTCTTGATAGCTCCCCAGTTAGAGGTATGTGCTGATCTTTGCATATTATGAGAACTACTTATTTCAAATTTCTGCACTCTTCCAGTGAGGTACGAATTATACCATTTGTGCACTGTCCCACTCATGCCACAATACTTGAGCTTGTCTAGCAGAATATCATGATTTACACAATCAAAAGCCTTTGAGAGATCACAAAATATCACAATGGGTGGTGTTTGGTTATTCAGCTCATTCAAAAAATGATTGGTGAAAGCATATATGGCACTTTCTGTTGAAAAACCTTTCTGGAAACCAAACTGACATTTTGTTAGTACTTCATTTTTACAGACATGTGATGCTAGTTTTGAATACATTACTTTATCAAAAATTTTGGATAAAGCTATTAGAAGGGAGATTGGACAGTAATTGTTGACATCAGATCTATCCATCTTTTTATGCAAAGGTATAACAATAGCATATTTCAGTCTATTAGGGAAAATGCCCTGTTGCAGAGAGCTATTACACAGGTGGCTGAGAATCTTACTTATCTGTTGCGAAAAAGCTTTTAGTATTTTGCTGGAAATGCCATCAATTCCATGTGAGTTTTTGCTTTTAAGCCAGATAGCACCCTGACAAAATACCCGACATTCCAGTTTTTTGACTGAAATCCTATAACTACACACAGCACTCTTGGCTAAAATTCTATGCTAGACAGGTAAGTGCACAAACATATTTGCAGTCTACATTACTGACAGCTAATGAAAAATGGAATTAATTTAATTTTTAAACCCAGATTTGTTGAAAGACACACTGAAGCTTCAAATGAAGATTTGCTGACGTATACAGTTCTACGAAACAAATATTTGCCAAAATTCACCAGCAACTCAATCTACACTCCTGGAAATTGAAATAAGAACACCGTGAATTCATTGTCCCAGGAAGGGGAAACTTTATTGACACATTCCTGGGGTCAGATACATCACATGATCACACTGACAGAACCACAGGCACATAGACACAGGCAACAGAGCATGCACAAAGTCGGCATTAGTACAGTGTATATCCACCTTTCGCAGCAATGCAGGCTGCTATTCTCCCATGGAGACGATCGTAGAGATGCTGGATGCAGTCCTGTGGAACGGCTTGCCATGCCATTTCCACCTGGCGCCTCAGTTGGACCAGCGTTCGTGCTGGACGTGCAGACCGCGTGAGACGACGCTTCATCCAGTCCCAAACATGCTCAATGGGGGACAGACCTGGAGATCTTGCTGGCCAGGGTAGTTGACTTACACCTTCTAGAGCACGTTGGGTGGCACGGGATACATGCGGACGTGCATTGTCCTGTTGGAACAGCAAGTTCCCTTGCCGGCCTAGGAATGGTAGAACGATGGGTTCGATGATGGTTTGGATGTACCGTGCACTATTCAGTGTCCCCTCGACGATCACCAGTGGTGTACGGCCGGTGTAGGAGATCGCTCCCCACACCATGATGCCGGGTGTTGGCCCTGTGTGCCTCGGTCGTATGCAGTCCTGATTGTGGCGCTCACCTGCACGGCGCCAAACACGCATACGACCATCATTGGCACCAAGGCAGAAGCGACTCTCATCGCTGAAGACGACACGTCTCCATTCGTCCCTCCATTCACGCCTGTCGCGACACCACTGGAGGTGGGGTGCACGATGTTGGGGCGTGAGCGGAAGACGGCCTAACGGCGTGCGGGACCGTAGCCCAGCTTCATGGAGACGGTTGCGAATGGTCCTCGCCGATACCCCAGGAGCAACAGTGTCCCAAATTTGCTGGGAAGTGGCGGTGCGGTCCCCTACGGCACTGCGTAGGATCCGACGGTCTTGGCGTGCATCCGTGCGTCGCTGCGGTCCGGTCCCAGGTCGACGGGCACGTGCACCTTCCGCCGACCACTGGCGACAACATCGATGTACTGTGGAGACCTCACGCCCCACGTGTTGAGCAATTCGGCGGTACGTCCACCCGGCCTCCCGCATGCCCACTATACGCCCTCGCTCAAAGTCCGTCAACTGCACATACGGTTCACGTCCACGCTGTCGCGGCATGCTACCAGTGTTAAAAACTGCGATGGAGCTCCGTATGCCACGGCAAACTGGCTGACACTGACGGCGGCGGTGCACAAATGCTGCGCAGCTAGCGCCATTCGACGGCCAACACCGCGGTTCCTGGTGTGTCCGCTGTGCCGTGCGTGTGATCATTGCTTGTACAGTCCTCTCGCAGTGTCCGGAGCAAGTATGGTGGGTCTGACACACCGGTGTCAATGTGTTCTTTTTTCCATTTCCAGGAGTGTATATGTCAACGTTAGTTCTGTATTGTGCCACAAAATAAAAGGAAACCTGCATCGTTTAAGTCAAGTGTTTCAATAGTATCGCCATGTCTAAAATTCGTAAAGCATGTCAGAATTTCGCCCTGATGGTATGTTATCTTTGATTCATACACAGAACTGTCATCACCTGAAGTGTTTACGAGTTTATTAGTAATATTTCACCTAAGTAAACAATCATAAAAATCATCGAAGATATTGTGAGTCGAATAGTAATTTTTATTACAAATGAATTGCGCATTCTCGAAGATATGGACGAAATCAGCTTTTGAGGAAAGCTACAACATTTTCTAAACTGCACTAAGGCGCCAAGTCTCTCTATAACTCTCACAGAATGTATTTCCACAATCAGCTACTACATAATACCAATATTCGAATCATCATATTCCAGGATATGTAGTGTAATATTTTTAAAAACATAGCCAAAAGACAAAGTAACTGACCAACCCAATTTTAGAATGGGAAGAAGGTCTTTAGAAGATACCACTTTTGTAATTCATCACCTATATTGTGTATTTTCACAGAACATTTTTTTATGACATGGCTTGTAACTCAGGCGCCTTATGCTTCTTGAGTCGCTGTTTCAGCACTTTCTTTAAAATTCTCCCAACCCTAAATGAATAGATACTGCTTATTTTAATTTTGCTCTATGCATCTCTTTTTTCTTCACTACTACATATTTTTCTTTCTCTGCTAACAGTTTTTGATAAAATACTTTTCTATATTTCTTCCATTGTGACTCTATAATTCACTTTTTCTATTTAAAGATAGGTTATTTTCCATTCAGTTACATTCCTACATGCAATCTCACTTTTCCCTTGAGTAGTTGTGGTTACTGCCTATGCGGGCTGACTGAAGATGGAAGTTCCTGTCTGTAACAACGTCATCTAGTGTAGATTTATGGCTCCTTGTAAATCTGAAAAGTACATCTGTATTACTGTATGTGGTTAAGGAAGATATAATTTATTATGAGTTCATTGCCTGAACGTAAGTTAATCATAAATACACCCTTATCATTTAGAAAGTCTTCATTGAATCGTTGTTTGATTCCAGTGATGGCAGTAATTCCAGTCCGCCTATTGCACTAAAAGATTCCGCGAAATTAAATTACTCAAAATAAAACAAATGAAAATAAGACATATTTCCCAGTCTAAAGAAAAAGCGCAAATCAAATCAATTGAAAAAAATGAGGAATAGATAACGTAAAATCCAAATAAGTTAAGGATACGTAACTAAAATATTGGGGATGTTAAGTGAATAATGAGGAAGTCAAACAATAGTTCAATGAAGACTTTCTAAATGATAATGGTCTAATTATGATTAACCTACGCTCAGGCAATGAACTCATAATAAATTATATCTTCCATTATCACATACAATAATACAGATGTACTTTTGATATTACAAGGAGCCATAAATCTACACTAGATGACGTTGTTACAAACGATAGAATGAAAAGTGAGATCGTTTGGGTCGTATGACAGTGTCCCTACGTAAGATACATACTGGCGAGTCGTTCTTAAATTATTAGTCGAAGGTCAAGTTGGGCATAGTAGATATCTCCAGGGGTCATCGACTGAGAACACCACTCCATGAGAGGATGGAAACAATATGTTATTGAATGGAAGACATAAAAATGCAGTTACAGATGAAGAGATGTTAACCCACTTTTAAAAGACAGAGAAAAATGTGTAATAGGAGTATGTTTATTAATAGGACCCTTGGTGTGTGAACAACGCCATGCGGAATCCATAAGACACTCAGAGTGATTTTCAAAACATACTGACCGATGGGCCTTAAAACTGCATCACCACGAATGGTGGCATGCAGCATATCTGAATTTGGCATCAAACGCACTTGAATATTGAAATCAGCATCAGTTCAGTGTAGTCGCACAGTGTAGGCCACAGAAACATCATCCCATACTTTGTATGTAAGGTACATTAACGCCTTTGGTTTCTCATCGTGAAATCGCAGTTTGAATACTATTTGTTTGTTGTAGCTTTCAAATGTTCGCATGTGTGAATTCCTAAGGGACCAAAGTGCTCAGGTCATCGGTCTCTAGACTTTCGCACTACTGAAACTAACTTATGCTAAGCACAATACACACACCCATGCCCGAGGGAAGACTGGAATCTCCGGCGGGAGGGGCCGCGCAATCCGTGGCATATCACCTCAAACCGCACGGCCACTCTGTGCGGCGTCGCAGCTTTCCTTGACGAGATACAGAGGCGATTCGATAGACAGTGAGCTCATGAAAACATTGAACACAGCAATAAGGAACATTCAGGGTGTCCATAAAGTCCCTTTACAACTTCAAAATTTTGTAACAGTGGCAGTTGTTGAAATATTTTAACAACATTTCTTTTATTGTAATTAGTGATTGTAGAAGTATTTTGACAGTGTTTAATACATCTCTATACGAGCGCCTTAGGTGGCCTTTAGCTGTTCGAAGCACATCAAGACGGTACTCGATTTCTTGCCATGTTCGCTGTAGCATAGCGTCATCAATTATGGTAATGGCATTACGAATCCTTTGCTTCAAGTCAGCAATGTCTCTTATCTGTTTTTGATACACTATATCTTTTACATACCCCCATAAAAAAGGCCAAGGGAGTGATACCTGGCGAACGCGGTGGCCAAGGAATTGGTCCATCCCTCCCAATCCATCTGACTGGAAATGTTTCGTCGAGGAACAGACGAACATGTAGTCCCCAATGTGGTGGACCAATTATTCGGTTGCACATGATTCCACACCGCACATTCACTTTTTGACTATCCCGATGAAGCTCCCTAGTCACATGGGGGTTTTCAGAACCCAGATTCTCACATTGTGTCTGCTTAATGTCCCAGAATCATGAAAAGTTTCCTCGTCACTGAAACTGAGCCGCTTGAGGAATAGTCATAAGGGCGTTTCAGCACGTTGAGTGAAAAATTTGTCCGTTTTGGCTTATCATTTGGCTCAAGTGTCTGTAACTGTGGCACTTTGTAAGCGTACAACCGTATGTTCTTGTGGAGGACCTTATGCGCAGTTGAACGTGGTAGTTGCAACTGCCCCGCAGCAGTGCAGATGGACTTCGTAGGTCAACGACTGAAAACGTTTAAAAGGCGATCGATGTTTTCCTCGAATGTTCTTAGTTGCCCGCTCCTCCCTTTACTGAACAGTGTCCCTTGTCTCCACAAATTTTTGTGTCATTCACTGACTGAAAGGCACTATAGCGGATCTCTTCCATACTTGGTTGTGAAGTTTCGTTGAATCTCAACATCCGATTTCGTCTGAATGAACCAGGACACACATTGGGCATTCTCTTGAGGAAATGCCATTTTATAGTGTTTCACTTCCTTCCATCAACAGAGTATCTGAAACACAAAATTTTATTATATATAAAAACTTAAGTAAATACTGGTTACAATAAAAGAAATTTTGTTAGAATATTTCAACAACTGCCGTTGTAACAAAATTTAAAAGTTGTCAAGGGACTTTATGGATACCTTGTATTTCCACACGAATCTCGGTTCTGCGTGCAGCATCACAGTGGGCGTTTCCATGTGAGAATGCTCAGAGGAGAACGAACGTTGTCAGACGGCATTCGTCGCCGTAGAGCATGCCTAACGTCTGCTGTCATAGTGTGGAGTGCGGCTGGGTACATTTCGCTATCACCTCGTCAGTCAGTACGAATGACTAACTGAGACACAGGTTGAGGCTGAATTGATTGGCTTATGTGTAGCTGTCGCAGAAGCTTAGTTCAACCAGACGACAAGCTCAGTTAGAGCCATTATTGCGGCCGGCAGTGTGTACGTACACTAACCAAAGTTTCTATCTTTGCTTTATACCTACATGTCGTTGTTTTAGTCGCCAGCAGTGGAAAATATGTATCCCACACGCAGAAAAGACTTCGTTGGAAAGAGAGATTTCTGATATAACAGGCAATAACCTACTAGTATAGCAACAAGTAACTAAGCGGACAAGTACGTTTTACTACTTCAGTGACGAAGCGTATCAGGTCTTATTATAGAGCAACAATATAAAGGAAATATAATAACCGAAATCTACAATTTTCTAACGAAGTAATTAGATGTTGAACCCCACACGACATCTAGATCAGTGTAATCTGGGTTTAACACCTTAAGAACCTACTGAACTGTTTACGTTAGAGGCTTTTAGAAAAGTAATGGATGTTCTGTATATGCGTCAATCCAGAGGCAAACACGAGACGGAATTAAGAAACATCAATTTATGAAAATTTGGATAAATAGGAAAGCACTCATCTGAATTCTTCGCGGGAGAAGAAAGAAAAGAAAAATGATGTTGCCTACAAATCAAGCGAGTCTGAATGTGGATCAAGAACATATTACGAGCAGCAACTGTGTTTAAATATTTAGCTCTTAGCGAACAGCAGCACTGAAGGCAGTTTTCACAAAGCTGCACTCTTCCTCATTCCGAAGCCATTATTGCTACAGTCTGGAGCCGCGCGACCGCTACGGTCGCAGGTTGGAATCCTGCCTCTGGCATTGATGTGTGTGATGTCCTTATGTTAGTTAGGTTTAAGTAGTTCTAAGTTCTAAGGGACTGATGACCTCAGAAGCTAAGTCCCATAGTGCTCAGAGCCATATGAACCATTTTTGAAGCCATTATTTCTTTTAATATTCTATATTGGCAGCAATTACTCCTAAAAAGTTAATGTACAAACTCATTCAAACACAGTTTTATTAGTTCCTGATTTTTCACTCATGAACAGATGTATCAGGATGTAGAGAATGTTTGAGAATACCATAATATATACATTTCTTAACAATGTTAAGTCTGCATTTGCCATGGATTGAAGCAATAGCAAAAGACTACGTCTTCTTTAAGATTTGCTGTTTGGTAGTGATAGTACCAGAATGCCTTTAAATTAGTATTATCGAAACATCTGATGCTTGTACTTCCATAAACTATTCATCGAATTACAGTCCGTGACCAGTGCTACCAACTAACAAATCTGGCAGCATCTGGAGGCTAGAAGTGACTTCACCCCAGCTGTTGCTTGGCTCAGACTTGCTTCTTCTGCACGAAAAGACTTCCTAACTTGCCTGTCGTTCAGCTCCATCACCATTTGTTCCAGCTAAACTCCACGAGGTTCTCTAACTTCCAGAGACATTTTACGATGTCCAAAGTAAAACTTCAACTCAGCGAAGCACTGAACCTGAAATAATCTCCGTCTTCCTTCGATGCTAACGCCCATGCCGGCACTTGCTAGCCTGTGACGGTCGCTTCCAAAGATATACCTTCTAGCTCCACACGGAATTTTCCATTAGTAATGAAATCCGGTCTCTTCAAGATCACTACACTACCTAAATGAAGAAGGAAAGTGCCACAGTTTGTATGACATTTGCAACGTTACGAAGCTGAGGGATTCTTGTTTAGTCTGTGTTGATGTTATACAAGAAAGTTTGAAAGGTGCGAAAAGATTTACAAAGCGGTTATATGGTAGCAGTGATTTTTGTACAACGTAGCACTATCCACACCCAACGAAACACATAAACATTATTTCAGCCTATGGAGTACCCTTTGGTAGAGTGAATTGGAAAGGACAATACCGCAACAAAAGGGAGGGCGGGTAAGTCAGTGTAACTATTCCTCTGGTGTTGTAAACTTCGACTGGTAGGCTTGTTGTTAGATAACAATGGATATTACATAATTTTTGGCGACTAGTCACTTCGAATTAAATAGTAATAAAAATTTAATTGCGTGTTTTTCACGAATGATTACATATTACTTTTTTGCGTTGATTAAAATTCTTGTACGATAAACCTTATTACGAAGACGAAATCTGTCTTGACAAGATTCTTACAGCTGCGTAGTATGTAATTAATTGGCACTTCCTTTCCTGATGCAAGGTTAGACACTAACAAAAACCTGTGGATGGGTTAACTGCTGTCTTCGTACCGAACAGAAGGCACTTCGTGTTTGTACGACAGTTGCCGCTTTAGTAGCTTTGAGGCACTAGAAAAAGCCTAGGCGTTTTATCGCACTGGAAACACTGTCAGATTAAATTTTGACTATGAGCAGCACTTGTGGTATTATTAAAATGTTTTTATTTTGACGTATTGTCTACAGTAAGAACAGTTTGAGAGTACAATTTCGCTTAAGTAGAGAAACCAATTGGGTCCCTGACAACTGTAATAAGCTCTGATAACGCTAAGACAGCAATTAAAGCGTTGCTATGGAGCAGCAAGAACAACATCCGAAATAATGAGTATGTGGCAGGCTTGCACTTACATCACGCCAACGTCACAGAATCTCGCAAAAATATTTAAATTTTCATCCGCACGACGTGAATCCAGTTGCCTTGAACAAAGCAATCGCAGTGCACTTCTTGAGAATTTCCTAAATATATCATTAGAAGTCGCAGTCACTACAATGTGTCGATGCCCTTGTGTAAAAGTCGGTCAGTAATTACAACGTATGATTTGTCGGATTGTAATGTTCTGTTCTAGCGCTTAAGTACCTATAGTCGGCTCTTTGTCTTTGCCACGTGAAAGTTAATAACTGGGTTTATTTGAAGAAAATGGGATACACGTCGATACAAGGAAATGTCACAGATCTACCTCACTTCATAGCAACATCCAACTGAAATCTCTCACTGAAGCTTATGGTCTTCACAAGCCACTCAAGGCAGAAGAAACTACGTACAGAAATTTTGGTTTCAAAACATTGGGACGTTTCGTAGTATGCACATTTCCTGGAAGACTAACATTAGCATGTCAATTAATCCTACACTGGACAAAAGGGTGTTCTCGGGGTGTGCTATTTGCGTTTTAGGTCCCCGGTGGTGTCGCCAAACTCATTGAACACATTTTAAAAATGTAGTTTTACGTTTTGACACCTAAATTAACAAAAATGTTTTCAAAATTCCCATCTCCAGCCTAAATTCCGGTTTCATCTTGACATTGCAGTATGATCTTAATTCGTTTGAATACGCTGAGCTTTCAGTGCCTCAACAAAACATAACTTTAAACAGGAATAACTGTTACATTACCAAGGTATTTTATATTTTCAGAATCTGAAGCTGTTGAAATGCATGATGTTAAGAAGAACTCAGCTGACAGGTCGTAAAATCCTTTTTATTGATACACGTTCTGTTTCGCAGGCTAAGACTCAATAATCATGTGATCAGACATGGTAAAGAGTAATATGCGGTGCCTCAACATCGTGGATATTAAATTATTGAAGCTAGTATCTAAAATGTGCTCACTATGTTTGAAGGTCATAGGTGTAACCATCATTCCTAATCAAGATGTATTATTCAGTGAATGTTGACGGTGACAAAGATGTGCTGCATTAATTTCGGAAAGATTTCTGGTGGTAAACCACATTTTAAAACTCACTATTTTAAGGTGAGTAGTCAGTACACAATATAAATTACTTTGTGGGATGATATAAAATGACTAAGACGGCCTAACAGGCTAGTGAAAGAGAGACGCCGTGATGTCATGTAGTCATGACTAGCAGCACTAGGTCAATCCCATTGAAAACCAGAATAATACTGAATTATATTACATGCTAATACTTAACCATGTGAACAATCGAAACTAGCCAAAATGCTGTAGTGCTTAAATTCTAATCGATTATCCAACATGAAGTTTTACAGAAGCTCGAAATTTGGCACAACGAAACTGTGTCTCGAAATCTGGCGGACAACCCAAAGAGATTCTAGCCGTACGAAAAGTACACCAGTGTTAGACGCAATAAATAGCTTCACTGCGCTATAACCACCCAGATTTCATTGATGACAGTGCCACTACAGCAGAGTTACTAACACGATTTTAAGAAGATTCTTCACAAAAGAAGACGAAGAAATTATTTCATAATTCCAAACGAAACAGGTCTACTGCGAGTTTGTTATTTGCATTTCTGAAATCTGTACATACATTGGACGTCTCAGACGCTAAGCGACATTTCTGAATTGCTTATTATTCGCGCACAATCTTTGGTCAGAGTAGTTGCATTCCTGAAAGAAGTGTTTGTCTTGTCATTGCTGCTTGGCAGCGAGGAGCGTAGGAGTTCTATCGTTAAGCAGTTATGAGACAGGCGCCGAGCAGGGGATTCATGACAACGTAGACGTAAAGTTAAGTGCGTCTGTGTTTAAGTAAAATGATTAATGTTTGAATATTGTGAAACAAAGGAGAAGGATTTGACGAGTGATTTAGAAGGAAACGAGTATGAAGAAGAATGACGATAATATATTTTTATTTATAGAATAATTTTATTTGTGAGATTAATAGCTGGTATCAATGTTGACCTTTCCCAGTGTTAATGAGTGTTGTAACAGGAATTGCATACAGATAAAAATATACCAGATAGTTTAAAAACAGTTTGTGAATGAAATATATCACCTAAGAGCATTGTCCACATCCTAGAGCCAAGTGGTTTTTAGTTAAAGTGTGTCTCACCCAATGATGTGTGTAAAATAGTTTACTTGGTGCCTGGTACATTGCACAAAGTTCTCAGCTACTGTAGTTAGAAAATTGCAGATCGCGCACAGAGAGCAGCAAACACCACGTTTCCTTGTAATTACATTATGAAACAAGATATTTTCTCTTCAAGGTCTGTCCGCTACGAAAATTATCATCGCACAGGGATCATTTCATAAACAGCATTATTAGACAGATCATTAACCACAGGGACCACTTTGTTTAATTATATAAATTAATCGTAAAGTTCAGGATTTAATCACTTCGCACACTTTTAGAAATATTATAAAACAGAGCCGAATTCATGTTGTATTCTCGCAGGCAGGTATATTTGGTTTCTCTCGCAGTTCGAAATGCGCAGTCACCAAAGCTAAACAAGAGCAAAGTTACAATCATCTAAGCCAGTAGGAGTTCCACAAAAATTGAAAATAGATGTTAAAAGGAAACTTTCACTTCACTAAAACTAATTGAGTAACCTAGAAGCAGATATCCTGGGTGCTGCGGAGCGACTTAAAGCACATGAGAAGTAAGGTCGAGATTCTACACTAGCCAGGTTCCTGTCAGAATACGCTAATAGAATAGCACCATAATTAGCATTCATATACAAGCGCTCGCTCGTAGAAAGACCTGTACGAAGAGATTGGAATGTTGCACAAATCACACCTGTACGAAAGACAGAAAATTGGAATAATCCGCTGCATTACCAACCCTTGTCACTAATGTCGATTCTCAATAGGATGGTGGTGGTGGTGGTGGGGGTGGTTAGTGTTTAACGTCCCGTCGACAACGAGGTCATTACAGACGGAGCGCAAGCTCTGGTTAGGTAAGGATTGGGGAGGAAATCGGCCGTGCCCTTTCAAAGGAACCATCCCGGCATTTGCCTGAAACGATTTAGGGAAATCACGGAAAACCTAAATCAGGATGGCCGAAGACGGGATTGAACCGTCGTCTTCCCGAATGCGAGTCAAGTGTGCTAACCACTGCGCCACCTCGCTCGGTTCTCAGTGGGATTCTGGAACAATACTGTGCTCTAATATTATGAACAACCTCGAATAAAGCGATTTATTGACAAATAGCAACACGGATCTAGAAAATATCGTTCTTATGAAATACAACTTCCTCTTAATTCACACGAAGTAATGGGAGCTATGGACAGGTTACATCAAATTGACTTCTTATTTTCAAATTTCCAGAAGGCTTTCGGCACCGTTGTTCACAAGTGACTAATAATTAAATTCAGTGCCTCTGTAGTATCATCTCAATTGTATAGCTGTCAGAAATGTCACAGTTCATAATAAAATATGGAAAGTCATCGAGTAAATTGGAAGAAATACCTGGTGTTCCCCAAGGAAATTCTGTAGGCCCTCTGTGGAGCCTCATCTATATAAACTATTTAGGGGACAATTTGAGCAGCCCTCTCAGGTGGTTTGCGTATGATTCTGTCATTTACCGCCATTTAGACAAGATATCTGTTTGGTGCCAAAAGAGTCCGCTAAACTTCAGATACACGATAAATCACACGTATCTAAACGCTGTAAACTCAAGTAAATATTCAGGGATTCCAGTTACGAATAACATAAATTGGAACATCACAAAAATAATGTTTTGTGGAAAGCAGAGCAAAGATTTATTTGCAGAACACTTAGAGCAAAAGATTTTCTAAAGAGACTGCTTATATTATGCTTGTCCTCCATCTTCTGGAGTATTGCCGTGCAGTGTGCCACCCGCATCATATAGATTTGATCAGGAGCATCACGGGGACGTCGAAATAGTTCAAAGAAGTGCAGCTCGTTTTGTATTATTTAGAAACTGGGTAGAGATGGTCACGGTTATGATACAAAAAAGGGGTAGCAATCATTAAAACTCAGACGTTTATCATTGTGGCAGGACCTTCTCACGAAATTTCAAACACAATCTTCTCTTCAGTGTGTGAAAATATTTAGTTGGCACCCACTGCCATAGGAAGAAGTGGTCATAAGGTTTAACATGGCTGGAAATGCCGTGGATTTATTTTCATTGGCTGACATGACTGTCTACGTATAACAAGATATTTCGTAGTTGGCTTTCGGTAAATATCGAAGCCAATATTTCTATATTCTATGATCAATTGGAGGTCCAAAAAAGGTAAAGTGTCACTTTGTGGTCATTGCCGTGTGAGCTGTATCATTTGGTTGAAACTGTTACATCCCGGACAAATTGATCCATTTCAAAATTATTGCCGTCGTAAAATATGAAAATATCATTGACATGCCTGTTCCACAAAAGTAATATTCCAGCGTACTAAGTTCTGTCATAAATTCTTGCTCCGAGTCGGTGCTCTTCACATGCACACAACATATACATGTACCGTTTTAAATATGCAAAGAAATAAACAGAATAAGGCAAGTGGCTATCCCATAGCTAAATCTTTTTGTTGTGTGTAAAAATCATACCTGAGTTTAAAACAAAAAATAAAACCCCTTATAATAAAGAGAACATTTCTTCCACCTTCTCAGATCGTCTTTCTGAAAATTTATACAGATTCATTGTGATAACACTTTCCACCTGATTATTAGGTATATTAGTTTATATATTTTTGACGTCTCATGGAATCATATGAATGATTGGTGTTATAAATACATAATGCAAATTGCTAATAAGCTATTTCCAATTTTTATGCTGAAATTAGTGGCATGTCGGAAATGTTTATTCAGACACTCCAGCGAGTAGCATTTACTTCCCTTTTCGTACGCAGATATCAGATGAATTACTGTCACTGCGACTTCATCAAAGTCTGAAGTTGAGAGTCGTGTTCCAACCCAAAGCGGCCACCGTATGAGCATCTATGCTGCTTGTTTGCCCCCGAGAGCAAATTGCTTGTAAATTGTAGGATAACTCTTTTTGTAATAACTTCTCCTTCTTCCGTTGAGTGTAATATTCGCCAGGTTACATAATGTAGGCCCAAACTGAACATTTTGAGGGTTCCGACGTTCTTACTAGCCTGTGTTCTCGACATAGCACTTCCAATTTCCAAAGATGTGGGGAAAATAACTTCAGTCGCCACGGAAATGTGTGGTAAACCGTATGCTCGTATGGTACGTCAAATTGAATTTCAGTGACCTTCTTGGCTGAAGCCAGTCGTGCCAAATGTAGTTCCATTTCTTGGCATATATGGTCCGTTCTTAGTATAAATGGTACATTTTGGTCACAACAAGGAAAATTTTAGTTTATTAACCCACAACCGGTTTCGCGGCCTGAATCCATTTCATCACATGCAAACCACGTGGTTAAGAGAGATGTACAGTAACTCAACTTTCTTTACCAATAGAAAGTAGACATTATTTACTGAATAATACGTCTTCACTAGGAGGAATTGATAGGCATACAATTTTTTAACAGTGATAATATATTTCTGATATCACCTTAATTAATTTTAATATCCACAAATTTTAGACACTGTATGCACACAATCAGCAAAGTCGTACTTTGACAAGTGTGAGTTGGACTGTACGAATGACAAGAAAATGTGTTCAAATGTCTGTAAAGTAAAGTGACAGTGATATTGACTGAAAAGTTCTTCAGTAAGTAATGTAACACTTTTTTCTCAAAGTAGGATGGCATAATTCATGATTTAAAAATACAATGTCCTTTTGTAGTTCTTTGGTTACAAAACCCTATTTTCATTGTAATCTTCTTACAATTATGTATCCTTACGCCACCTTAAAGAGAGACCCTTTATGCCGTTTAGGTACCACTCTACTGGTCTGCGTCTTAGGCAAGTTGTTGCTGATAAACTATATCAACTGTTTCACGTCTCTGAGAGTTATATAAGAAATAGATTTTACGTTATTATTAAAGTGTTTTTATTTATTATCATTAGTTATTCACATGTAGAAATACAATTACCAACTTCCTTTCACGTCGTACAGCCTCTTCTTGGTGTTGCAATTTTTATTTACATCAGTGTATATGAGATGACGGGGAAATATTTAAGAACGTAGCGGATAAAAGATTCCAATTGCCTGGAAGCTAAACTGTGCGAGATAAAGTTGTGTTACATCACTTATTTCAGGCCCTCATTGTACAAGGCATCTCACGTCAAACTCAGTTGAGAGGTTAAACAGGTCGGGGAATTGGGATCTAAGGCATACCAGAAGTACGCAGAAGCCATAATAACCTGGAACAGAGAAATTACCAAGAACATTAGAGAATGAAGGAAATCTTTGAACTACTGTAAACTACAACGAGCGTTTCGTTAGGATCAAATGTTCTGAATGGTTCTTAGAAATTACGTCAAAGAGAGTAAAACGATTAATAATTTTTTAACTATGATAAAGTGAAGATGTTATTCAGATTTAGTAGATATGGCTTTTATTTATAAAAATTTAATGTTGTTTCATTGGTAAATTTGTAGAAGGTATTGTCTGATAAAAAACACTTAGCGGTAAATTGAAAGTGCCACCCCAGTATCATCAGGTCACGGTCCTAAAGGCTCAAAGAAGAGGTTTTCTCGTTGTGCTGTTTGTATGTACTAATCTTTTGTAATACTGTGTAGCAGTTATGGACAGGTTATTGTGCCAGCAATAACACAATGATTTCTTAATCTAGAAACAGAACTTTCAGTAGTCTGCCGTTTCAAAAAAGTAGCATCAGACAGCACAGGCTACAACTATAAACATAAGCTTCCTGTTACATCAGACAAAAGTCGTCTGAATGGAGGATATTAGACTACTATCTGTACGTTGAATGAATTCTCAGTATAGTACGTAAGAAACAGCAGTTGCTAAGGATTTATGAACTGCTGCTAGCTGGTATGTGAGTGTCCTGTGCCACTTTAAGTTTCAGCATTCGTAAGACGCAACTGAACACATTTTTTTGAGTGTCAGTCTGATCTCTTTGATGCTGTTTCTTTCCCATTGGAAAAGTTTTTCATCGCCCTTTAATTTCGAAATTCATGGCAGAGGAAAAAATTGGTGCTGAAGTATGCATATATATTCATTTGAAATCTGTGCAGATCACCATATCCCATGGGGGGTTTCTCACAGCACTCGAGAACATCAGTGCGGAATATTCTCGAATGAAGATTTCAGTCCGTCGTGACATACCACCAATGAGATCGTCACTTAGGAATAGATTCTGGCTCTAATTTTTTCACACTTCAGTGCCACTTCTGCGTGATTCGCGCAGGGAACGTGGTAATTGCTAACGTCGAGACACAGCCCTTTAAATCGATCACTCACACATTCGTTTGGCTTTATGCCCGGGGAACAGCAGGGCACTACTTTCTCGAGATACTATACTGCTGAAGTGAAACGTTTACGGTGAAAAACACGATGAGAACGGGACTTATTATTCACAAAGTGAGAATGTCACAAAAATGTTGACCACAAGCTCCCAGTACCGGCTGCAGAATCTCAACCCTGTACAGCACAGCAGAGACATTGCTTACACCAACAACAAGACATATACGGTGGTTCCATAAAATGCTATTGCAGAGCATCACTCAAGCTCCACATTGCTGCACGTGGGGACAGTTTAGCAGGTTCCGATATTGCCTGATTGTCTCCAAACACGACGTCTGCGGTTATCGGGGTACAATCACACCCGACAACAACACCGGACACCAATCCCGGAGTGTCCATTCCTTCCTCATCTGTAACTGAGCCAACGGTATTTTTGTGTACCATATGGTGGCGTCCATGGTCGTCGGGAATGGAGATTCGCATCATGCAATCGGCTCCTAAGAGGTTGGTGCGATTTGTGATGTACTGTAGACTCTTCGATGACCAAATTTATTTCTGAAGCACTCAGCCAACGTTGCCTTTAAGTAAAAAGTCGTAGAAATCTATCATCCTGTGCTCCTTTGGAACGTGGACGATCCGTGCGGTTACGACCATTACTCTACCTGTCAAATCGAACCAATTCCACATCTGAACCATATAACTTCGACTACGGAGCAAATATCGAGCAACTTCGTTTCTTGACAGCCTTTTGCGTGTAACATGTTGACGCGCACGCTATCACTGGCGGCAGCTGTCATTTGTGGAGTGATGGACGTTCACACTTTAGTTCCACAGACGTTTCTAATGCGCTCGTACCGGTGCTCTCCTTCAACTGAAATGCTGCAGTTCATTCGAGTGTGGCGCGTTACTTACAGGTAGCGTCAATGGTAGCTTTGTCTGTGTTTACAAATGTCCAATGTTGCCTTTCGATCAGTGCACGAACGGTCACCAGAGCACGCATCTGCACGACGTACCGGGGCTATGCAAAACTTTTGTTGAGGTGGGTATAACTATCAATACGTCCGCTGGTGACGCAATGCAACCATACAGTGGTTAAATTTGTTGGTAAGGTCAGAATGCAGACAACCTTGTAGGTAGGGCAGCCAAGGTTATGAGTAGTCGTTTCGAGTATTAAAAATCACTTCTGTTGTATTTAGCCTTCTATTATTGAATCACAAAAACATTTTTTGTCCTCCTCGCCATTCGTGTATCTCCCAAATGACCACTTATCCTATTGTTATTCTACGGATGGTTAGTAAGAAAATACTTTTGTACTTTTCATCCCAGTATACCGTGTTCTCATTCACCATTCGCCTATCCCCCAAAAGACCACCAATCAATGGGTCGAGACCGTGCATCTTCAGTGCATGCTCGAGGCGTCCACAGGCAAGCAGTTCACTTTCTTGTCGTCAGTATGACAGAGCTCGCGGCCGCATATCCTACTCTCGATTCCGTATAGAGTGGAGAAGCTGTAACAGCGGTTTTCAGGTTCTGCTTTTCCGCCAGTAGCTATTTACTTGACGACATAGTCCAGGCATAACGTCCCTCCATTTTGTGCTAACCACTTCTTGATTTTTTTCTGGCCCAAAATTAGGTCCTAATAGTTTTCATTTATTTTCACCGTACCAATGGATCACTATGGTACGATTTGTTTAGGATCTGTTCAATATATCGAAATCCAGCTATGAGATACCGCCTTTAACTGGTGTTTTGTTCCGACGGACAACGAATGTTGAGAAAAATGTTCCGAGGTTCTTAGTTCTAATATTTTAGTCGTGTGAGTACTAACATTTTGATATTCCATTGTAAAGGTTTTTAGATTTTTTTTTTTTACTTTTAAAATCCTAAATTAATATGCCATACCAATGTATATCTCAGGGTTATTCCTTCTGGAATTATGATCATGCAGATGTTCACCTGGATATGGGGCTTTTAATGCCACGAAGCCGGTAATGATCCAGTAACGAAGTACTAAATATAGTTGAAGCGGTTATTAATACGCAAGATCACAATGGTTAAGATTTTTTGATACAGCACGTCGTGTAGGAAGATAAATAAAAGTTTTCCCGTAAAGACTTCGGGAACAAGGGTAGATCGGAGTCACAATATGAGCATAGCGTATCTACTTAAATCATCTCTTCCTAAATTATCTACAAGATTCCTTGTCTCAGTGGCATGGTGCAGATGTGTACGGGCTCCCCAGCCGCGGGAAGGGGGATCAGATCAGAGTCGGCCAGTCACTCCTTAGATGGGGTCTCTTTCTGACGGATTCTGCATTTGGGAAGAGCTGGCGATAGAATAGCTGGCGCCAGACCAATCTCATCTCCTGGCGGTAGCGCGTAATGTGATTGGCTGCCAACGGGCCGGAACGCACGCATGTCGCCAGGTCTCGCGCGTGTTCCACCGACCGAGACATCACCTGTGTTGCACCGGAGGTGACCCAGCCATTAGGACAATCGAACAGCTTTCACGAGAAGCTGTATTGCATTGTTCGTATGCAAAGTACATCAACGGCAACACACAATCAATGTCTTCAGTGTGCGATAGCAGCGGTAAGGCTACTGGTGACAGTGCCACTAAAACAGAGTTACTGAACACGGTCTTCGGTTATTCCTCCACCGAAGACGAAGTAATTATGCAAAATTCGAATCAAGAGTGGATGCCAACACAGAAACTCATAAATAGCTATCCTCGGTGTAGTGAAGTAGCTTAAATCGCGTAACAGAGGCAAGTTCTCCCCTACAAATTGTATGCAAGTTTCGTTCCATTTCGAGTTTGCTTATATAATTGCTCCTTACATAGCAATCATATACAATTGCTCACTCGTCGAAAGATACCTACTCAAAGACAGCAAAACTGCAAAAGCCACACCAATACTCAAGATAGGAAACTGAAGTAATCCTCTGAATTATAGATCAATATCAAAAACGTCGATTGTCAGCGGGAATTTGGAACCTCTGCTGTGTTCGAACGCTATGAACTACTTTTTACAACTCGTTGCGGGAATGGTATAGCGACCGTTAATATACCATGAAGAAACAGTCTTGGCTGCAGCGGTATAATTATTATTTATTTGCGAACAACGCGTTTCCCTGATTCAGCTATCTTCGGTTTGGCTAGTATTAGATAGCGTTAGGCATATGGGATACCCAGCATACAAAACGTCCTACGGATTCGTGAAATCTCGTTCTTGCGAAAGATAACTATCTGTTTATTTACACGAGAGTGCTGTCGACAGGGGATCTCGAACTGATTCCATATTAGTAGTTGCCCTCGTCAAATATTCTGAATCCTTGCACTGTGTCCTTGTTGAGGCATGCAACGTAATGCAGTGAATACAAAAAATGATGAGGCCTACATAGACCTGTTACCCCATAAACATGTTGTCCGTACTGTTTGCATGCAGGAGCAAGTACACCTGCAACTTGTTTATATGGTGACAGATAGCTATAGGCTTGATTATGTTTGGTATTTGCTGGATTACGTTGCATGCCTCAACAAGGATACCTCGCAATGTTTCCGAATATTGGGTTAGGGCATTTATTTGGTGGGAAGTTTTGTATGCTCGTTATCCTATGCGCCTACCACCGTCTAATAACACCCAGTCTCAAGATGCCTGAATTAGGCGAAACACGTCGTTGGCAAGCAAATAATATTTACAATCCTACAACCAAAGTTATTTGTTTGTTCACATTATGAATTACCGTGCGGAAAACCCTGTATTAACAAATAATCAGCACGTATTCATAAAACATCGTTCGTGTGAAAGACAACTGCCTCTTTGTGCATATGAAGTAATGAGTGCGGTCGACATGGGAACTCGCACTGATTCCATATTTCTAAATTTCCAGAATGACTTTGACATCGTTCCTCACTAGTGATGTATCAACAGACTGCGTGCTAACGAAGTATCGCTTCAGATGTCTGTCCGGATTCGTGATTCCCTCTCAGAAATGTTACAGCTCGTGCTGACAGAAAGTCATGAACCAAAACAGAAGTATCTGGCATTCTACAGTGAAGTGTTATGGTCTCAATCCTGCTCCTAACAGACATAAAATATTTTGTCGACAATCTGAACATCCCTCTTGGATTGTTTGCAGATGACACTGTCATTTAACGTGTCGTAATGTCACTAGACGATCAAAACCGACTGCAAAATCCTTTAGACCAGACATCTGTATGGTTCTAAAAGTGGCAGTTGGCACTAAATAATGAAAAGGTTGTGTTCTCCACATGAATTCTAAAAGAAATCGATTAAATTTTCCTTACCCGGTAAGTCAAGTAAAGCAGTCAGTACCACCAAATACCTAGGGTTATCAAATGTGAACAGCTTAAACTGGATCGATCGCATACGTAATGTCGTGTGAAAGGCGGACCAGAACACTTAGAGGGTGCAGCGGGACTACTAGAGAGACTGCCTACACTACGCTTGACCGTCCCCTTCTGGAGTATTGTTGTGCGGTGTGGAGGAAATCAAAGAAGTTCACGAACGTTAGCTCGCTTTGAACTATTGCGAAAAAGAGAGACAGCGATGTGACACGTGAGTTGTGTGTCACTCGCTAAAACAAAGGCGTTTTTCACTGCGGCAAGGTATTCTTAATAAGTTTCAAGCACCAGCGTTCTCCTCAGGGTGTGAAAATATTTTGCTGGGGCCCACGTACATGGAAAGAAACGATAATCATATAAGTGTTCGTATCTCTCGCGCACTGTTTGAAAGTGCAGCGGTATAAAATAAGCTTGAAAGATTGTAACCTCCCCACCAAAAATTAAATAAATATTATGAATAATGATTCTGATTTTGTGTAACCTCAAAACAAAATTTTCTTCACATTAACCTCCACACAAAACTCATTTACATTTATAACCTCCCTACAAAATTCTTTCTGATTAAATCTAAGCTCAAAATTCATTCACATTTAGCGTAACCTCAAAACAGAAAAATTCCTAAACCTCTCAACAGTAAAACTTATAATTATGTCGTTCACATTCAGTGTAACGTCCCAATAAAAAAATAAATTCAGTAACCTGGTAATAAAACAATGTAACTAACCTCTCAATTAAATTGTCGCTCACTTATGGCTTTTCAATAATTCCCTGTGAATTTAACCTGGTAAATTTTGGACGACAGCAGTGCTGCGTCATGGCCCTGAAAGATCATTCTGAATAAAAAAAGGAAAAATTCTTACCTCAATGAAGTCGCCGGATAGACCTGCTCTTACAATAAATTTTTCCAGCACAGCTCTGTGCAATGCTGGCCGGCCTACCTGTCATTTATGAAAGGGAGCAACTGATTTTTCTATTGCAAAAATCGGGATTATCATGGATGGGAGAAAATAGTAAATTCTTTAAATTGAAATGAATGGTTGTTAAAAGTTACTTTTTATGAGGAAGATTATTATTACGAGAGTTTTAAAACATTTACATGCGACTTGAGACAACATTACTACATATGCGCGAGGCCACTTTTCACCTTATACAATAACACTCAGGCTCCGGCATCGCTGCACCGCGACCGGGCCAGCCAACACGATACACCAGACCAGACCAGAGCAGACTCCAGACTAGCAACAACTTACTGCTACAGCTACACAGTTCCTACTGCAGTCAACACTGCTCTCTGGTCAGAGACTTTGCATATCGCAGGCAGCGCATGAGCAATACATCGAAATTACATCTGCTTGGACCTCTTACATAACCCTCCACTGGGGGGGCAAAAATTTGGCAGCGATGGTGAGTCAATTGGACTTGCCATGAGCAACAAATTTTTCAAAAATCTACTTAATTAACTAATTTTACAGACACAGAGTATATATATATATATATATATATATATATATATATATATATATATAAGTGCAGAACATGAAATGAAATAGAGTGCACATGCACTGAGTACAGAACATATCAAGAAATGACAATATGTATAAGCAATGAGTACAAAACATATTAACAAATGACATAAAGTGCGCACACACTGTATATATTTTTTACCATTTTACAAGAACTAGGATACGCAATGAGTACAAAACATATTAATAAATAACATAAAGTGCACATGCACTGTATATATCTCTACCATTTTACAAGAACTAGGATACGCAATGAGTACAAAACATATTAATAAATGACATGAAGTGCACATGCACTGTATATATTTCTACCATTTACAAGAACTACGAAAGGAAAGGAAAGGATTGCATCATGGTTGTAGAACAGTAGGTTGCACGTAGCTGCACTGAAAGTCCATATCTTTCTACAGAAGCACAACACCAAGTGAGACTATCTGAAGTACTCTTCCCTGAAGTATTAATCAGTGTAGAAAAGACACTGAAATGTCATACTATTATCCAATGTTATCATTTTGGTAGTGCATTAGGTACACCAAACAGTGGGACCATATTAACATCTCCATCGTTCAAGGTGGTGGACAGCATGATGTGTCAACACCACACTCCTGCAGAATTGATACTTTTTTACCAATGTAGAATTAGTGCAAAATCCAAATATAGTGCTCCATGATCTCGAGGATGGACAGGACAAACGGATATTGCAGTAATTTCTGGTAATTAGGTCTGAAGGTGAAGGACATTAAGTCTTATGCTAGTCATAATTGAGAATTACATTAGTCTCTCAACCGATTTGAGTAATTGTTGGCACTCATTGCCTAGTTACTAAACAATTCTGTACTATGTATGGAGTATTACAGAACTTTATTCATAAGTCATCTGATTACTCAAAATATTGGCACTCATTGGCCAGTTACAAACCATATTTATGCATTGTTCAAAAGTCATCATTCAAAACAAGGGTTAATTAATGGCATAGTATTTACATAATTCATCTAATTATAGTAATCATTTGCACTCATGGGCCAGTTACAAACCATTTTTATGCATTGTTCAGAAGTCATCATTCAAAACAAGAGTTAATGAGTGTAGCATCAAGCTACAGGTATTCATATATAATAGCATGTAAGTGACATAAGACAAATTTAAAATATAAGAAACAATGGATTCATTGGCCAGTTACAAAGTATTCATATAGATTTATAAACATTATTCAGTATTATTCAGAAGTCATCCTTCAAAATGAGAGTTAATTGTTGGCATAGCATTTATAGAATATAAAAAAATAACAAAAATATAATTTGCAGAAATTATTGGTTATAAAACATTATTCAGTATTATTAAGAAGTCATCATTCAAAATGAGAGTTAATTATTGGCATAGCATTTACAGAGTATAACAAAAATATTATTTACAGAAATTATTGGCATATCATTTATGCATTATTACAAAACATCATTCAGTATTACTCAGAACTCATCATTCAAGTGACATAGGACATATTTAAATGTAAGTCTGTGGTCCAATAATACATAGATATAATGGATTCAATACATCTGACAAATCTGCATTATATTTAGTACTATAAATATCTCTTAAACTAGTAGCATTATTTGGGACTGGTAATACATTTTTTTTTTTTGTGCCAGCAATGCATTGCGTTGGGATCGATAATTAATTGCTGGGGTATGAAAATATTTGCTTTGGACTCATTGCTGCAAATAAGGATTAGTAATGTCATTCGTCATGAGTCAGCTGTAGCAAGGTTATGAAACAAGCAGAGTATAAGTGATCACATTCATGAATGACACACACACAAATAAGTAAAAAAATGCAAGTACTTGAACAGGTTTAATGACTAACTGCTTATAGCACATAAATTTCATGATTAGCTTCTCTTGGAAAAACTGCAAAATGGATTATTGAGCTGAAAGAAGGAACGCATATTATGCTGAAAAGTAGTGAACTTCGAATTAACAGGTAATGAAACGTGTACTCAATATGTATATACTCTAGGTGTCCTTTCCTAAACATTCAGTCATTATACCATGCGACATAAGACATACTGTCAAAACGAACTGCAACAAATACTTAAATAACTACATAGCATTTCTTAACTTACAGTAAATATACAAACTTCATCATTATCCTCATCTGCGAAGAAAAACTTCATTATTCATATTACCATAACTTCATCACTATCATCAGCTGCAAAGAAAAATCTCATTATTCATATTAGCATATTCCTCATATTACTATTCATCATCATTCATTATCATCTGAAAAAGAGACACTTCGTTATTCATTATTCATATTACCATTTACTTCATACAACTATTCATAGTACAGAGTTTCTTATTTCTATCATATTTCATCGCTAATACTAAGATGTGTAGTTCTGTCTGACAGCCTACATCAATCGCCTCGTATTCTGAAAGAAAAATAATCAGTTAAGACTGCTATCATACGATGTGTATAGTTTATTCTTGTTAATGCTTGTTAATTATGATCCATTTACTCTTCATGATATGGAATTGCATCTTCTATCGTTCATTCCGAAGGTGAAATTCCCATTTCACAGTAATCCACTGTGGTTTGTTTAAGTTATTTCTTTACACGTTATTGCTTTCTGAAAATGATGAATAAGGATTAATATCTTGCATTTAAATCTTATACTCATTAAATAAAAAATGGTTTCTAGTGATATAATTAAGCATACAGCATAGCATGACAGAAAACGTATTATGTCGAAAACATAGACAGTTTTCAAGTGCGAAAAATGTACACAGAGTATCATAATGCAGTAGCCAAAAGTGTGGAATAGTCAAGATATTGAGATATCATAAGGAAAAATGTTAAAGTCAACTGGTGTTTGTTATATCTTAAAGATTTCGTAGTGCATACAAACAAAACAGGAAAACAATCATACATACACGAAAAATGGAAAATGTGCACTGTGTGATATATAATTACAAGAAATGCCTTTCTTTGTGTTCAGCTTGTATGTTGTGTAGTTGATAGAGGCGAGAGTTGAAGACTTTAATGGAGAAAGGATTTGATAAAATTAATATTTCACTAGATAGAACTGGATAATTGGTCATATAATATGTAAGTTTATCTGGAAAAATGTGCACAGTCTGATATGTAACGAAAAGAAAAGCGACCTGCTAACCTTACCCTGCCAGGCAATTGCCAAGAAAAAAATGATAATCATCAGTAATTGTTCATATAAATATAATTGCATACGTGGTCATATAAAAATCTGGAAATGGCATTACGGTGTGATAAATCATAAAGTATGTTCATTCAATAAAGTGTTTAATATTGGAGACATGGTGATTGCCCCTGCTTTTTCTGGTTCTCAAAGTTTCGACGTGTACTACATTGGGGTGAGGAATGCTGCGAATTCGATGTGGACCTGAGTATAGAAGCTCAAATTTACTGCATCTACTCTTTCCTCTGTTGGGTAAATAATGTGTGCGTGCTAATATCTTCTGTCCAATGTGAAAGTCATGGCGTGTACAAACTTGTTTTTTCTGTCTTCTCCGGCTCTCTGCGGCACGTTTGATGTTGTTCAGTGCAATGTGAATTATTTCATGGTGTCGTAGACGATGAGATGTAGGAAAGGATACTAATTCTTTAATTTCGTTAGGTCGTTCAACATTTTTCAGTATAACAGTCGGAGATAGCATAGTAGATTCATTTAGCATTGAGTTAATTACATCCTGGAATGACAGTATGTGTGTACCCCAATCAATATGTTTTTTATGGCAGTTTATTCTACATAGTTTACCAATTTCTTTCATTAGTCGTTCACAAGGGTTCGAAGAAGCGTGATACTTGGGTATATAGATCGGAGAAATGTTTCTTGCTCATAACATACGTGTCCATATAGCAGATCGAAATTGTGGTCCATTGTCGGAAATTACTTTCAATACATGCCATACATGAAACAGAAAATGTTTTACAAATGCTTTCGAAACAGATTTAGCAGTAGCTTTGCGTAACGGAGTGAAGGTAACAAATTTAGAAGTGAGTCCAACAGCGACTAAAATGTAGCAAAAACCTCTATTAGGTCTGGAAATCTGACCAAAAATGTCTACAGCGGCCATGTGTCATAATTTAACAGGTACAGTGGGATGTAACGGAGGAATATGTGAAGTCGTGTCTGACTTAGCTTTCTGGCAGATTTTAGGTGACCCTAAAACTCGTCGTATACGTTTCTCCATGTTGGCAAAATAACAGTTCTGTCTCAGTATAAGAAAACATTTTCTGGCTCCATAATGTGCGTAACTTAAATGAGTATACCAAATTAATTTGTTAACAAGCTCGTCTGGAATACATAGTAACCAATTGTTGCTGTCAGGGTGAGAGCGGCGAAAAAGAATATTATTGCGTACAGTGTAATGGTTTCTAATGGTAACATTATTCCTATCTTGCCAAAGGTGTTTAATTTCTTTCCATACGTTGTCTTTACTCTGCGCTATGTCTCGTAATGACGACGAAATGAAATTTTCAAATGACGCTGAAATTTGCTTTGCAGAAGTTGGTAGCGATGTCTTGCTGATTGTTGCTGAGAGAACGGGATAGTGCGTCTGCTACAGTATTTTGTGTACCGGGAATGTGAACAATTGTAAAAATTAAATTCCTGTAAATAAAGTTTCCATCTGCTTAATCTGTCATGTGAAAATTTTGCGGAAAGTAAAAACTGTATCGCTCTATGATCTGTGTAAACGGTTGTATGTCTTCCATAATGAAAATGCCGAAATCTCGTAAATGCCCATACAACACATAATGTTTCAAATTCTGTAACAGAATAATTGCGTTCAGCAGGTGACAGAATGCGACTCTCAAATGCGATGGTTTTATCACTGTAATACCATCTTCTTCAATTTCCTGAAAAATGTGTACGCCTAAAGCGGTGATAGAACTGTCGGTGGCAATGGAAAAATTTCTAGTTATATCTGGGTGTGATGAAAGAGGTGCATTCAACAAGGCATGTTTCAAATAATATTTTCGTGAACAAGATTCTGTGTATCGAAAGTATTGCTTACGTTGCTGGAAGATTCATTGTGCACTGTATCTAGTCAAATTCTATCTGACGTGCTATTATTTGCGGGAGGATGCTGTGGCATTTCCACCATTTGAACTGTTCTGTTATTTCGTTCTGACGCATTAGGTTCGGGATGATACCGACTGTCTGGTTCATTCATGATAATCTGTTTTTGCGGATGATTTTGCTGCTGGTACGACCGACTGTTATTAAACGTACGGTTAAAATTGTGCTCATTACTTTTACGTCTGTCATGATAGTCATTTCTCTAAGGTGCATTGCGATATGAGTTAAAATGGTGTGTTTTCTGTACGTACTGATTTCCTCGTTGCTGTGCGTTACTATTTGGCGGAGCCGACACTATACGTGTAGGCGGCGAAACATTAAAGCTTGGTTGACCTTGCTCATTACACTGTTGGTTACGTATGCCAACTGGCTGGTTTTGATACTTGTAAGGGGTCTGTAGGCCCTTACTATAAGTTTTGCGACAGCGCAAGTCGACAGGACAAACAATCGATAGTGTGTGTCGGGTGGCGAGAGCGAGAGCGAGTGTTGAGACAGTGTAGTGTGTGGTACGCGCTGCGGGCCGAGCCGGGTGGTGGTCTGTTGCTGGAATGCAAGACCGTACCGACAAAGGGAGTGGCCATCGCCGTGGTTTAACCCCTTTGTGTTAGGAATATTCGGGAAAGTGAAAAAGTATAATTACTAGTGTGATTCAGTGATATTTCAGTGCCGATATTTGTATTTTCACGTCTACCGCGCCAGCATTATTTGGATTGCAATGTTGGAATGCAGTGTTGGATACAGTGATTAAAATTTGCGTGTGACGATAATGAATAACAAAGAGGCCTGTGCTGAGATTAGCCGTTATTAATTTTGTACGACGAAGGCAGTGGCTGTCTCCTTACGTTGTGTATTTGGTGATAAATATAGGTTGTTGATTAATGAAGCTGTGTTGCTGTTCTTCTTGGCACCAGACATTCATTATTGCAGCATTCTAGCAGGACAAAATGGAATGTAACAACTCCGTAGCAGTCCAATCCGATTGCCAGCCCTATTAGGTACACGGTCACATTAATTAATATCTGTTTTGGGCTGCTATCAGATCCCGATCGAGCGGGATAAGTCAGTAGATTAAACCGGAGTGTTACACCCTAGGCTTACCATGAAAGGACAAGTGCAATTTTCGGACGAATTATAAAGAACAATAGGTAATATTATCTTATTTAACGCGAAGAAAATATTTTCCAATGTTGAATCGGGACAGAGCATAAACTTTCAAATCGCGACAAGAAACAGTGCATTGTGAACAATATGAAGTAATAGCACTTTACGATTGTGACTGAACTTTTTCTTGCCATATTAGATGAAAATAGTAGTATAAACAAACTGTGTTATAATGTGCAAATGCATAAATACGCGCGAAAAGCTGTGAAAAGTGAACACCAAAGAAAGACACGTGTGAACATTATTACGACCAAAACGAGCCAAGAATTCGTCACGAAAGTTTTAAAGAAGTGTTTAGTGACAATATTTTGACTGGAATTGCTTTTTAAATAGTGAAAATCGGACAGCTTCTTGTGGACCCATAAACTGTTATGTGGACGACAATGTGTAAGTAGGCTGTTTAGGTTTTTTTATTGGTAACGCCACCTCTGTATGAAAATCACTGGCTGTGCTGTGTGCAGTCTGTGGCTGCTTTGCATTGTTGTAATACACGCCATTGTAGTGTTAGGCAGCTGGCTGTGAACAGCGTGTAGCGTTGCGCAGTTGGAGGTGAGCCGCCAGCAGTGGTGGATGTGGAGAGAGAGATGGCGGAGTTTTGAAATTTGTCATGAACTGCTATATTTATATATGATGATATCAAGGTAAATACATTGTTTGTTCTCTATTAATATCTTTCATTTGCTAACTATCCCTATCAGTAGTTAGTGCCTTCCATAGTTTGAATCTTTTATTTAGCTGGCAGTAGTGGCGCTCGCTGTATTGCAGTAGCTTGAGCAGCGAAGATTTTTGTGAGGTAAGTGATTTGTGAAAGGTATAGTTTAATGTTAGTCAGGGCCATTCTTTTGTAGGGAATATTGAAAGTCAGATTGCGTTGCGCAAACAAAATATTGTGTGTCAGTTTAAGCACAGTCTTGTAGAATTGTTCAAAGGGGACGTTTCATATGTCGACCCTTAGCCGAGGATACCTCACTGGAATCTTCTGATTTTTTTTCTTGTAGTTTGTGTAATTAGTGTAGATTTTGTTTATTGATAGCGCGTAATCATAGAGAGAATTTCCTTTGTAGTTGTAGTTTTTCATTGTTGTACAGTAAAACAGTTCTGGCATGCATGTAGATTTGCACCAAGTATATCGCAGCTGCGCTGGCAATTAAGTAGACATTATTTCCATTGCTATGTTATTTTATTTTGCTCTTCAAATTGTGCTTTTCTGTGTTATCGTGTGAAATATTGTGACAATTATGGCATGTGAAAAACGTAATACTAGGCTCCAAAGTAAACTGAGAAATGACAGTGAAGACGAAAGCAGTGTGTTAGCGCCGCAGAGTAATGAATTAACTAATGTTCAAAGTAGTAATTTGGTAATTGCGCATAGGGAAATGGAGCGGGCGGCAAACAATGGTGTAGACAGTGAAACAGGTAGTGAACAGGGAAGCGTTATCGATCGATTGGTCGGCAACAGCTCGCCTCAGGAGTCGGGAATGACAGAACACAATATTGCAAATACTGCAGACTCAGGTTTTGGGTTCTCACAGTTTTCTCAAATGAGTCAAGACACATTTTCAGCTTGTCAAAATGTGAATGTTGCCGGTGCAAATTCACTGCCGAAAAGCACTGAGGAAAGTGTTTCAGACACCAATGCATTGTTATTACAATTAATGCAACAAATGGGAGAAAAGCTTCAGAAGTTAGGCACAATGGAACAACACCAGAGACAGACACAGCAACAGTTAGACGCAGTGGAACAAAATCTTAAAAAGTTAGACACAATGGAACAAAATCTTCAAAAGTTAGATACAATGGAACAAAATCAGATACAAACACAGCAAAAGCTTCAAAAGTTAGACTCATTGGAAGAAACTCTCGAAGAAACACGTGAAGATTTAACTGCTGAGTTACATAACATTGAATCGAAATCTCAAAAAGTCTGTAATGACGTAAATACACAAATTTGTGAGCATTTCCAACCTATTTTTTCGCGTCATGAAAATGCATTACAGAATCACGAAGCAGCCATAAAAGAACTGCAAACCATTGTTCATGAAAATCATGAGACCTTGTGGGCTAAAATTGACTCAGTTGCATCTACCGATTCGGTTACGCAACTTGCAAAAACTCAGGAAAACTTAAAGGACACAGTAGATTCGATTTCAACACAAATGGACACTCTGAAACTTGGCTCAGAAAAACACACTGAGGAAATGTGTTCACTATCGGAGAAAGTAGCCGAACTTTCGGATCATGTCACTAACTTATCTACAAAGGTAGATGATGATCTGAATGACACAAGACCTGTAGCCTTCACTGACACAGAAGAGTATGAACAAATTAGGAAACTGAAACAAAATCTGAATCAAATTAATACGCAACACCAAAGAGAAATCCGGGAAGTACAAGACCAGCTGACACAGGTAATACAAGAATTACGTATTTCAGAGGCCACTCGCGCTCCAATACAGGAAGAGGGACGTAGAAATACGGAACAGCCACAAATTAATAACACAGGGCACTTTGGAAATTATGAAAGAAATTGGCAAGGGACACCGAATTTTGAGATGGAACCGCCGAAACGACGTAACAATGACCGACATGCGACTCACCGACATGATGATTTTGATTATAAGCTGTTCATTACTACACGTAAATTCAAAACATTTAAGAATTCTGGCAACGACATTCATCCACAAGAATGGCTCCATCAATTCTCTCATTGTTTTCCTCCCAACTGGTCGTTAGAACACAGATTAGAATTTATGTGTGGCTACTTGGAGAATGAACCAGCTGTAAGAATGCGATCGGTAATTCACGATTGCCACAGTGAAGGAGAGTTTTACCATGCCTTCCTCTCAGCATATTGGTCTCAACCCACACAAGACCGAGTAAAACATAGCATCATAATGATGAGACATTTCGAACAATCAGAATTCTCCAGTCTTGTGAAATATTTTGAAGACATGTTGCAC
This sequence comes from Schistocerca americana, assembly GCF_021461395.2. Classification (NCBI taxonomy): domain Eukaryota; kingdom Metazoa; phylum Arthropoda; class Insecta; order Orthoptera; family Acrididae; genus Schistocerca; species Schistocerca americana. The sequence goes on along the minus strand of NC_060125.1, from coordinate 203,000,031 downwards.
AAGAATCAGTACCTGTCAAACCCATACAGCCCCTCAGAACTCATCCGCATTTGCTTAATCAAATTACCTGAACATTTACGGCATATTATTTTGGCAGGACGTTGCAAAGACGACATTGAAGCTTTTCAGGGACTCTTACAAGAATTAGAAATTGACACAGACAGTCGCGGGATGCGAAAACGGGAAAACAATCACTACAGGGTACATCCGTCACAATTCCGTGACGACAGAAATAATAACTGGACACGACAAGGCTATTCTTACAACGCAAATCGTGATCAAAACAGACACCACCCATATGACAACCACTGGCAGAGTAATAATAGTTACAGAGAAAGATCGCATTTCCGTAGTAATGAATATGACAGAGATAACCATAGAAACAGACAATATGGTAATCAGAACTATTATTATCAAGGGAGACAGAATAATTTAAGACGCAACAGTTCAGCGCGCAGTTACGATACAGGGAGAAATTCTCCACCACGTGACCGACACGAAAGAAACTGTGTAAACTACCGACAAAAGGACAGACCTGAATTCTATCAGAACTGGCGAGCTTTAAACAGAGCTGGGCCCTCTCGGCAAGGCGAATTTGTGGAAGTTAGACCTCCTAATCCCAGTAACGACGCGCGCCAACAAAGAAACAGACAATGACTCACACCGCAGGCAGCCGCGTGCGCCGGCTGGCTCAGAGAAAAATAACATTGACGCTAACCTTGAGCAAAATTCCAGTATTCTTTACGGACGAATATCGCATGATAATTGCATTCAAGTTGAAATTCTGCGTACTAGGAAGAGTAAAGGTTTACACCATATTTCACATGTAAAACCGATTATTGAAAGATAATCTGCTTTTTAACTTTGTCTTTGCCATAAAAAGTTTCACTTCACGTTACTAGTATGCTTTAGAAACTGTTACCATGCAACAATGTTTTGAAGTTCAATATCCACTCAAGAACCAAGAGAACTTATTTTAACAGAAATTACGACTGCATTGTTATTGCGAACAGACGACACAGTGTTATTGTGTGTATACATTCTTGCTTGTTAGTTGCGCGATTATGGAACGACTATAAGGCTTACATACTTAGAACATTTACCAGTACTGCTAATGAGATTTTAATGCAACTTTTGGTTTACTTGAAAATACATTCTGGGTTTAAAGTACTTTCTATGAGATACCAGAGGACACAGTGGTTAGTTTATGTGACAGCTACGCTACTAATGAGTGACAGTTCACAATGTTGCTTTTGCAGTGTATCTGTTTTATATCTGCACAGTTTTTTCTGAATTCTTCTATAAAGTTAGACATGTTTTAGTGGTGACTTTTGTGCTATTGCTACAAGGAGACAGCCTTTTCCGTAGGACAACAATACGTTACAGCACAGTACTTTCCTCATCACGGCAATAAGCGTAATAACTAAGTTATCTATACGCAAAGCATTTCACTTTTGTTTATCATGAGGTAAGTACATTGGCTTCTGCAGAACTTACCTTTTGGAGGACGATAACTACGACACTCCCACAGAGATTATCTTACAGCAAGACGCATATTTAGCGCTACAGGACATGTATTTGTGTGATTAATTTTGTACTTAAAACATTTATTTTTAAAGATTTTTGAATTACAAAGAAAGTTTTCCGTGACACATTTCATTCCATTGCTGTAATCTGTAACACCTGAGGGTATAATTACATTAATCCTCAGGGGGGTACACGCTTACTTTGTGTACCATGTGTGTGGCAACCACAAGGAACCCTAGCTAATATGGTATTTGCTTATACAACTTTACACATCGGTACCATATTTCTCTAAAACATAAATTACACAGCGATCTGATCATTTAACTGAGAGATAAGCATGTTTTTTACTACGTCAGTGACACATGTTTACGTAATTACACCGTTGGGTAACTCCACACTTACGAAATTGTATTTTGTCTGTACTGTGTGAACTCTTCATAGTTTTTCGGACCCATTGTGATACTATGAGAGCTTTGAATGATGTATTTGGTATGAGATCATGATTTTTAAAGTACGTTTGAGGCAGATGCCACTTTTGACATGAGCAGAGAATTTTTTTAGGTTTTGAAATTATTGGAGGAAGCTACGACGATTTTGAGATTTGACTGAGGTGTTATGATGTTATTATTATGACGACGATGTTTATTATGTTGTTGAGGAATGTTTATCATGCTACGTATTTCTCATGATGAAATATTGAAGAAGTGTCGATGAATATGTATATGTATAATGAGGTAAGGAATAATGAGTAGTGTTTAGGGACTCTGATTTATGAAAAGGATGTTGGAAACCAAGAAACGTACTTTAAGAGTTATGAAATGTGTGTGTATATGCGTGACTGTATCACAATGCTGACGAATATTTTATTTGGACACTTATATTTTTAGGATTTTCTTTCTACAGATTTGCAACGCTAATTCTTGACCTGTGAAATATTTTTATGTGAGACTGTCACTGTAGTGGAAACTGGTGTCGTAAATATTTCCGTAAGAAAGTTAAGTGACCACCTGCACGTAATGCGTCGTGGGCGCGCAGCTGTGTCAAACACCTGGAGAACAAGCCATTAAGGTGTGCCTTTCCGGAAGCACAGGTAGAAAAAAAAAAGAAAAAAGGCAGGCCTTTATCCTCGCCATTGGCATTCCTTTAGAGAAAATATTGCAAATGCGACACCCTCATTACTTCCATTAACCTTGCTATTGACATTCCTTTGTAGAAAGCATCGCAAATATTACACGCTCATTACCTGAAAACATAAGATTACTCGTACTTTGTGCTAATTACTGCAATGCTTATGAATTGATGGGAAATATTCCTACATCTGCACACCTGATTATGACAAGTGTCTTTCTATGAGTGTTGAGAGCTAATGACTTACGAAATGCCACATGACTATTGAATGATGTTTTTATGCTTTGGTTTGCGTAATTGCTTATTTCATTTGACATCCGTTTTCCAGCTGTGTTGCAGCATTGGTTTCATAAAATAAAATTAAATGCATTTGCTAATGTGAACACTTTCTGTCAACAGATCTATTAAATAATTATTTTATGATCCACATTCTTTAAAAAAGGAGCACTTGGAAAGGAAAGAACAATAAGAAGGAACTAGTAACAGTAACACATAATTTTCTTTTCAAGTACATGGTAATATTTCTTTTTACAATCAGTTGTTGTGGTGCACCACTTTAATTACATAGATATTAAGATGTGAATATACATTTCCCTTATCTGCATTGTTGTTTTTACTGTAATATTTTTTCTGCTTGAGCTTTGTCATGTATAGATATAAGTTTTATATTTTTTATATTTTTTATATTTGCTGCTGCTGTTTGCCAGGCATAGTGCAACTGAATTTTAAATTGCGTTACTCTGTTAAGCTAATTTTACTACTGACTTATTTTTCTTGCTACTGTACATTGGCTCATGTTAGTTGTAATGTTGCATTGCTTGGTAATTTATATTTACTGTAGCTTGCTTTGCAATTTTCCATTCTTTTTTGCATTGCTGTTTGTGTTAATTTGTTATGTGCTGCTGCATTGCCTCGTCCCTTAGTTTAGTATCTGAGCTCAGTAGATTTAAGTTAGCTTAAGAGGAGACTATATAAGAAACTAACTATTATAAATTTATAAGAAATGCATTGAGAAGCTATCAGAAAATGGTCTGGCAAAATAAAAAGGATACTGTACAGTGGAGAAAAACTATTATTGACAGAGGATATGAACAGAATACAGAAAGCAGAGAGAAAAACTATTTTTGACAGAGGATGTGAACGAAATACAGAAGGCAGGCTTAGATAGGACTTTTGGGAATAATGATGAATGAAGGGAGATCTCCAAGAAGCAAAGAAAGTTTTGTTTGCAAAATACTGCAATCAAACAAACCCTGTCCTTTCCTTTTGTGTTATCCCACTATGTGTTTGGGTACCCTTGTGTATATATGTTCTTCCTGTCTTTATATGTTTACCTCATCAGACTTTTGTTGTAGAATTTTTCTCATACTCAGCTACATGAACTATGATGAGGACTACTGTTATCCTCAAATATAATTTGCATTAATAATATGTTATTTACTTTGTAAAGATGTTAGACATTATTCATTCTGTTTTATTTTAATGCTCATGTGTAAAGTTGATGCTTCAAAAGTTATTCTGATCTTTTATGTATTTACTTATGTCATAATTCCTGTAACACTGATGTATATGTTTATTTCTATTCTTCTGTAAAGCCCCTATTACTACAAACGTTATCTGTATTATTATGTTTTTAATGATGTGTTTTGTACCTTTGTTATTGTATTCTTATGTTATAAAATTGTAATTGACACCAGTTCATGATATTATTAACTTGTTAGTTACATTTCACTACACACGTTTCTGTTGGTCATAGTATATGGACAATACGTGAGAAGTAGGGACTGATAGTGTTTGCACGTGTGTTAATGATTCAGCAAGGGACTGGATAACAGCATTGCTGGTTCTAAGGACAATTTCTAAAACTTTGTGAGTGCACAAGTGGTGGTTTATGGACTTGCTATATTATCCGCAAGACTCTTCAACGGTGATTGTGCACCTGCACAGTCACAACAGATGGCTGCTGGCTATCTCTCCAAGGACTACAGTGGGTCTGCATCTTTGATGACCCACCAGTACCATTATCTCTACAAGGACTACAGTGGGTCTGCATCTATGATGACCCACCATGTCATTATTTCTACAAGGACTGCAGTGGGTCTGCACCTCTGGTGGCCCACCAATACCGTAATCTCTACCAGGACTACAGTGGGTCTGCTCTGTGATGACCTACCTACCAATACTCTTCAAAATGTCGACTGACTCTGCTGTGGGTTTGCTCTGTTGTGGCCCATTACCTGTCTGCATGTCGAGAGACAGCACTGTCTTTCCATTGGAAGGACAACACTACTTCTTCAAGACTGCATGGAAATCCACTACTTCCGTGTGCATTTTCTTTTACTGCTCAGACTTTGAGAAAAACACTGCTATTCTCCTGTTATGTACGATTAGGGCTGTCTTTATGGACTGTGAGACAATTTTAGCTTTTGACCAACATTGTATCAATAAGTGTGTGCAGTTGATTTCTTTGTTATTGTAATTATGAAAAAAATTTTTCAAATCTGTATTGGCCACTGCCCAATTCAATTTGTAAAATTTTTTGTGGGGAGCATGGGGGCTATGTAAGTAGGCTGTTTAGGTTTTTTTATTGGTAACGCCACCTCTGTATGAAAATCACTGGCTGTGCTGTGTGCAGTCTGTGGCTGCTTTGCATTGTTGTAATACTCGCCATTGTAGTGTTAGGCAGCTGGCTGTGAACAGCGCGTAGCGTTGCGCAGTTGGAGGTGAGCCGCCAGCAGTGGTGGATGTGGAGAGAGAGATGGCGGAGTTTTGAAATTTGTCATGAACTGCTATATTTATATATGATGATATCAAGGTAAATACATAGTTTGTTCTCTATTAATATCTTTCATTTGCTAACTATCCCTATCAGTAGTTAGTGCCTTCCATAGTTTGAATCTTTTATTTAGCTGGCAGTAGTGGCGCTCGCTGTATTGCAGTAGCTTGGGCAGCGAAGATTTTTGTGAGGTAAGTGATTTGTGAAAGGTATAGTTTAATGTTAGTCAGGGCCATTCTTTTGTAGGGAATTTTGAAAGTCAGATTGCGTTGCGCTAACAAAATATTGTGTGTCAGTTTAAGCACAGTCTTGTAGAATTGTTCAAAGGGGACGTTTCAAATGCATGTAGCGACGCAATTGTTGAGTGACGTCGCACAGACACGTGTAGCTGTTGCGCGAAAGAGCTTCAATCTGTGAGGTGATTTCACACGTCATCCCAACTAACTGTGCAAAGAGTAGTTCAAGGACAGATGCACTACACCGAGCGCCGTCCCGACATCTAGCAGCCGAATTACAAACTACGCCCGCCTGCAGCGCCATGGAGCGACCGGCTGAGAACTACGACACCCCACCACAGCGCGACTTCACGCGGTTCTGGCAGCAGTACAGCGCCACGACCACTTCAAACGTCAAAACATCGCGACTCGTGGTAACGTCGGTTGGTGAGTGGAGACGACTGGTTGACATAACATTAAATTGCAATGTGGAGTTTTCGTGGTAAATAAACGTTTGTAAACTGAATTGAGTGTGAGTAAAAGTGCGCAATTGCAGTAATTTCCGATAAGTTTGCGAAAAATACTCTGAAATTGAGCATACTTATTTATGCATACTGCACTGTCTAAATAATAATTATACAGATATGCTTATTGTTTTCGGGGGATTTTATATGTATAGATTTTATGAATAGTGTGATTTATCTTCTTTAAAACATTTTACATAAGCTGTGTAAAATTGATATTTGAAGTGATTAGGTTTTGAGAGTTGTTATGTTCGATGCTCCTGCATATTGTATCAATTTAGGGATTAATTGAAAAATACTTCAGGTGCTGTTTGATTAGTTTTATGGTAATTAGGAGTGTTTTGGGTTACTAGAGGTTATTCTGTATTACTTCCTGTGTGTTAAAAATAAACAAACATGTCTACTGAAGATAAGCAGGTTTGTGAGGCAGTAGTTGAAAGGAAAGGGATAGGACAGGAAGACAGAGATGATTCGGAAATCAGTGATTATGGAGTGTTATTAGATAGCCCATTAGCACATTCAACCAGTTATCCCGAGACACCGGGACAAACAATGAGAAATAAGCCAGTTTCAGAGGATGCAGATATACGATCAATGTTGGCAGCCTTGCTAAAAGAAACTAGAGAGAGGGAAGAAAAGTTCCACAAATCACTAAAGAAATATTTTCAAGAAAGGAGAGAAATAGTCCACAAATCAGTAAAGGAATATGTTCAAGAGACTAGAGAATCATTAAAGGAATATTTTCGAGAAACAAGAGAAAGAAGGGAAATATTCTACAAATCCCTAAAGGAAGATTTACAAAAAACTATAGTACAAGAGATCAAAACATCGTACACGAAGATGAAATGTAATCTGAAGAAGGAAATGCAGGAGTTACCAGAACGACTGAAGATGAACGTCGATGAGAGAGAGAGTAAGCTACAGGAGAATATAGACCGAGTCCAGGGAGACATGGAGAAGATAGAAGGGAAGCTAACAAAAAAGGTAGAAGACGATATTGAAGAAACTAAAGCCGAATTGGGAGAAAGGATCACTGAAGTGGAAACAAATTGCGATCATGGAATCGCCGAGATAACGCAGATGCATAAACAATGTAATGATGGGGTTAAGGGGATAGGAGATAGGCAAAACCAATTGACTATCAATCTGGGAAATGCTATAGCCATGCAACGAGAAGAGGATAACAAGAGGGTTGCAATGGAGGTTAAGCAATTACAACAGGGAGTTCAGCAATTGGAGAGCAAAACAGAAGAAATTGATAAACGAATTAGCAATGCCACTTTAACTGTGGGGGAAGGTAAAGTCATTACCCTGATGAGCAGTGATAATCGGTACATCCAAGGTAATACCGGGCAGAAATTTAGACCGAATGGAGGATTGCACCCAATGATATTTATGAAGTGGTTAAAAGGAGTTTTCCCAGCACATCTTAAAGACTCAGACAAGATTCAATTTGCAATAGATAGAATGGAAGGCGAGGCCTTCACTTGGGGAATCAAGAAGAAGGAAGGGACTAAGGTTCTTGCAAAATCAAAGAAAATAAACTCTGAAATAAATAAATGCAACCACGTTTATAAGGGACCATACAGGATTATAAAAATTGGTCATCCTAACACTGTGGAGTTGGAGTATGCACGGACAAAGACAGTGCATGGTAAGGAACATGTGGAAAACATAAAAAGGTACTACTCACACGAGAACAGGGATAACCCAGATGTGGAAGAGGTATGAATTGAAGAAAGTTAAGGTGTAGGGAGCTAGCAACTCTTTTGCTGGTATACCAAGTGGCGACTGGTACACTCCCAACTGGGTGAGACTTTATTTCTAATTTCAAGTGTCACTCCTCTACCATCTTTCTCTATCCTTAGGTTAAGAAAGTTAGTGTGTAGTAGTTAGAATAGGTAGTGGTTGTACAAATGATAGGAATCTTGTAGCAAATTTATAGTTCACTCATATATGGAGAAGTAGTGAAGGTGTAGGGAGCTAGCAACTCTTTTGCTGGTATACCAAGTGGCGACTGGTATACTCCCAGCGGGGTGAGACTTTACTTCTAATTTCAAGTTTCACTCCTCTACCATCTTTCTCTATCCTTAGGTTAAGAAAGTTAGTGTGTAGTGGTTAGAATAGGTAGTGGTTGTACAAATGATAGTTAGGAATCTTGTAGCAAATTTATAGTTCACTCATATATGGAGAAGTAGTTAAGGTGCAGGGAGCCACCAACTCTCTTGCTGGTATACCAAGTGGCGACTGGTACACTCCCAGCTGGGCGAGACTTTATTTCTTATTTCAAGTTTCACTCCTCTACAATCTTTCTCTATCCTTAGGTTAAGAAAGTTAGCGAGTAGTAGTTAGGATTGGTAGTGGTCATCCAAGTAATTCAGTCAGGAACCATGTAGTAAATTTATAGTTGACTTAAAATAAGGATAAGTAGTTACTGTTGAAGTAGTGTATGAGGTGTCAAAGAATCAATAAGTTGAAAGCTCAGTTTAGTGTGTGTACATTACAAAATAAGTAGTGCCAGAAGTAATAAAATGAGAACCAGATAAGAAAGCTAATGTATACAAAATGTCGTGGGAAGCTAATTGGTCAAACAAGATTTTGTGTAATCTTATAGAGTTGTTTTATGAGACATGAAAAGGTCAACTGTGGTAAGAAAATTGAAGTAGTGTATCAGCTTCTAAGTAGATGAACATTTTAAGCATCAAATACACAAGGAGATAGTTGTTCGAATAAATGATGTGAAATATGATGAATGGAGAGGCTAAGGAACCTGAAGTAGTATTTTTATGTGGTTATTGCAGCGAATATGGAGAGTTGATATTGGTTGAAAATATATATGCAGTTGATATCGTAATGATGTGTATTGAGTATGAGATATTTGAAGTATTGAATTATATGGAGAATTGATGTAGGTTGAAGATATATGTTTATTTACAATCCAAGTTGATGTTAAGTTATGTGTAATGAAGAATATGGAGTATGAGATGTTTGAAATATTGAAGTATGTCATTTAGCACATGAACAACATCTGTTTGCAAGTTATTTGTAGGTATACATGTTTATCTGAAGTATGCTGATAAAACAAAGTGTAACTAATGAATAATTAGTAATTCATGTATCCAATTACCTATCGGAGTCAATTATGGTTATACGTAGGTCAAGCTTTAGAAGCAGGATTCTGGCACTGAGTAATAAATGATAAATATCCATATAGTGGATTTGAATTAATGTGAATATAACAGGAAATATTGTACCTCTCATCTAAGCTTTCTTGATAACAATTCACATATGGCAGTAATGTTTGGCAAAATGAAATGATCAGTAGTTTAAAATTATTCATTGGGTGACCACATTAGTTGTAGTGTTGCAAAAAATTATGTAAGACATGCTTAGCGGTACAATGTAGCACTTAAATTTATGGAGTCCGTAATGAATAAGTTATGCTGGTATTTCTTGTCATTTCGCTAGTGTCTAGCAAAAACTGTCACTTTCGGTAAAACTTGTCATATCGGGTTTTCTTTACTCATTTCTAATCCTAGATAGATCGATAGCCGAAGAGCTGTTTTAATACATATAAAGGATAGTAGAAGAGAATGTAGCAGTGCAGAAAACTAAAGATGAAATAACACTACTACGGCTCGGGTCCCTGTGCACGATACGGCGCATATTGATCGAAGCGTAATGAATCCCCTGAGGTCCATTACGCGCTGCAAATAAATGTTAGTTTCTGTGTTACAGGCAATACCGGTGAAAATTCAAAAGCAAATTGTTGTATCCAGTCCAATTCTAGTTTCTGCGTTACAGGCCAAGCTGGAGAAAACACAAAAGCAAATTTTCGTATACAGTCCAAAGCGTGAATCTGTGTTCTGTCATTTTTAAATACCTTAAATTTTCTCATCAATAGAAAGTGCTCATTATCAAAATTATCGTCTCTACATGACTGAGCAGGTTCAGGTTTGTGGAACAATCTGTTTGTCTGTGACTCTTCTGAATCTAAGACACGTACGCTCTCTGAATTACGTAAGTTACACTGGCTGTGTGTGTGTGACAAATGTTCGGAATGTGGCGTATGTTGCGACGTGTTAGTGACTGAAACATTTTTCATTTCTGTCACTTTAAAACGTTCGTCAATTTGGCTGTTCTGTTGTTCAAATTTCTTATCGGCTTCCGCATCCAGCGTGTGTGAAAGTTCTGCTGACATTAATTTAAACTCGTCACGTAACTGTGTTGCCTTTTCAGAACATTGTTCAGTGACTGCACTACTTTCATCTCTAATTAATTTCGTTGCGGCTACACGTGTATTACTTAATTCTTGTGCAACAGATCTAATTTCTTCAGTACTGTTACTAGCACAAGCTTAAATTTCCTCACATAATTGTTCTTTAGTATCATGGCGTTGCACGGTAACGGTTGTAATCTGTTCACTAAGTTGTTTGTTCTGTTCGTTAAGGTTGTCGTGTTTTTCATTCGACTGTTTGAAACTTTCATTAAATTGTTTGCACGATTCAGTAAGTTGTTTGTAATTGTTGTCTAGTTTTTCATTAAGTTGTTTGTACGATTCTTTACTTTGCAGCAATACTGCCATAACTTGATCCCAGCCAGTATTACCCACTCTATTCTCTGTGCTATTTGATGACGTATCCGTAATTGTCACGTTTTGTGTAACCATTTTGTCATTCTGTAATTCTTGAAAAGGTTTACCAATTGAATGTGCACTGTTGGTAACTACACCGGAATCAAATAAATCTGACGTACTTTGAGTACTTTGTTCACCTTCGTTAGAAATAATAATCTGTTCGCTACGTGAATTTTACAAATTAGGTGTGTCAAACTGAGCAGCGTTCATTGTAATGGAATGGAGCGCGTCATCATTTGCCTTTAGATTAAGTGTGGACGTAAATGAATGTGTACAGCACGCACTGATTGTCTGTAGGTGGAGGATTATTATTATTACACTAAGTGTCGCAAGTATTATCGGTCAAATTATTCGAGTCCGCTATTTCACTCATTGCACATCGCGATGTACTGTTAACAGTTTTTCGCGGCATTTTTCACTAATCAAAATTAAGCACAAAATGAAACAAAGACAAAGCAAAATGGAACAAACACAATTACAACAAAGAGCAATAAATTGCCGATGATCTGTGAAAGAAAGAGTGACAAATTAGTAAATGCGTTGCGCCAGATGCAAACTACATTTAAGGAAATAAGAGCAGATATATGACTACGTCGCAGAAATTCACAAAGAAAGTACGATCCTGGCCGGTTGTCGCCAAGTGTAACCTCCCCACAAAATAAAATTAATAATATGTTTATGATTCTAATTTAGTGTAACTTCAAAAACCAAATTCATTTACATTTAATCTAAACTTAAAATTCATTCACATTTAGCGTAACCTCAAAACAGAAAAATTCCTAAGCCTCTCAACAGTTAAAATCATAATTATGTCGTTCACATTCAGTGTAACGTCTCAATAAAAAAATAAATTCAGTAACCTGGTAATAAAACAATGTAACTAACCTCTCAATTTAATGGTCGCTCACATATGACTTTTCAATAATTCACTGTGAATTTAACCTGGTAAATTTTGGACGACAGCAGTGCTGCGTCATGGCCCTGAAAGATCATTCTGAATAAAAAAAGGAAAAATTCTTACCTCAATGAAGTCGCTGATATGTCTGCTCTTACAAAATTTTTTTCCGGCATAGCTCTGTGCAATGCTGGCCGACCTATCTGTCATTTATGAAAGGGAGCAACTGATTTTTCTACTGCATTAATCGGGATGATCATGGATGGGAGAAATTAGTAAATTCTATAAATTGAAATGAATGGTTTTTAGGAGTTACTTTTTATGAGGAAGATTATTATTACGAGAGTTTTAAAACATTTACATGCGACTTGAGATAACATTACTACATATGCGCGAGGCTGCTTTTTACCTTATACAATAATACTCATACTCCGGCATCGCTGCACCGCGACCGGGCCAGCCAATACGATACACCAGACCAGACCAGAGCAGACTCTAGACTAGCAACAACTTACTGCTACAGCTACACAGTTCCTACTGCAGTCAACACTGCTCCCTGGTCAGAGACTTTGCATATCGCTGGCAGCGCATGAGCAATACATCGAAATTACATCTGCTCGGACCTCTTACAAGAGATTCGATGAACCCTCTGCCAGCCAATTAAATGTGAATTGCTGAGTAGTCATGTAGATGGAGACGCCCCCGTCGTTCTCCTATATTTCTTTTATAACAATTCATAATGAAAAATGAATACACACACACACACACACACACAAACACACACACACACACACACATGAAGTAGAACACAACTACTTTCTGAAGGAGCGGGCCATAATATCCAATAAAGAAAATGGCTTTGCAAGAACAGATTAGTCGCAAAATAACCGGCACTGGCTTTTTAGACCCATATATTATTCATTTTGCGTCTCAATCTCTGGCCTTCTTCAGATACCAATGTAGTTCATAATAAGACTACAACTCCGACAAGAATTTCAGTTTACGTCGAAAGAAACATAAAGCTTACTAGTCCACTCATCAAATAACTAAATGACCTATGATGTGTTCGCAGTCGAGTGATTCAGCCTGCAAAACCTGACCAAATAATCGAACATTCCGGTAACAAATCTAGCAGCACGCCGCTGATATGTCTCAATCTCTTCCATCAATCCTGACCTGTACAAGACCCCAGACACTCGAGCTGTACTCCAGATTGAGTCGTACAAGTGTTCTATGCGTGGTCACTTTTACATATGAGCTGCACCTTCCCTGGACTCTGCCAATAAACTGAAGTCGACCGTTTGGCGTCCCTACTATCTAACCTACGCGCTCGACGCATTTCGCGCTTCTTTGCGACATTACTTGCAGCTATTTAATCTCAGTGACGGTGTCAAGCAGCGTACCGCTAATAGTGAATTCTAACACTACGAGGTAAATATTCCCACTCTTCTCCATCACCTTACATTTTTCTACATTTAGAGTAAGCTGCCGCTCGTCACAATAAAAAGAATTTGTATTTAAGTCATCCTGTGTTCAACAAGGACACTTTCCGGTACACTACAGCGACATTAGCAAGTAGTCATAGATTACTTCTTACACCATCCGTCAGGTCGTTTATCTATACAGAGGGCTGTTCTGCGATGCTCACCATAGCCTTGCGTCGCCCTCCAGGAGAGGGTATTATGTTCTATTACTCAAGAAGTGTTTGAGCCACTCACTCTGAGAAACTACTCCATATGCTCGGATCCTCGTTAACAGTATGCATTGGGTTGGGTGTTGTGAGGAACGCTCTCCGGAATTCTAGGAATGGGATCTGCCAGCTGCCCTTTATCTGTAGTTCTCATGATACTGAGCGAGAAAAGTGTGCGGTGAGTTTTGCAAGAGAGATACTTTATAAAGTTCTGTTACTAAGTGAACAAAAGCTTTCTGGTCTCATTTAAACTTACTGTATTCAAACTTAAAATATTGTGCAGTATCCTGCGGCAAACCGATGTTAAGAATATTGGTAGTATTTTCGGAGATTCGTTCATTTGCTCTTTCCATATACAAGAGGCGCCTGCGCTTCTGCCTTTACGTGGGACTTTGAACAGGATGAGAGATTAGCGATAAATGCAAGCTAAGTAAGGGTCTGATGCATTTGACTATTTTCTATAAAACCTAACTTGGATTCCATTAATTCCCGGCGACATATTGTATCAACTCTTTCGGACGTGTCATAGTGTTAGGGATACTTATTTCTACACTACTGGCCATTAAAATTGCTACACCAAGAAGAAATGCAAATGATAAACGGGTATTCTTTGGACAAATATATTATACCAGAACTGACATGTGATTACATTTTCACGCAATCTGGGTGCATAGAGCCTGAGAAATCAGTACCCAGAACAACCTCCTCTGGCCTTAATAACGGCCTTGATAGGCCGGAGCATTGAGTCAAACAGAGATTGGAAGGCGTATACGGTTACAGCTGCCCATGCAGCTTCAACACGATACCACAGTACATCAAGAGTAGTGACTGGCGTATTGCGAAGAGCCAGTTATCGGCCACCATTGACCAGACGTCTTCAACTGGTGACAGATCTGGAGAATGTGCTGTCCAGGGTAGCAGTCGAACATCTTCTGTATCCAGAAAGGCACGTACAAGACCTGCAACATGCGGTCGTGCATTATCCTGCTGAAATGTAGGGTTTCGCAGGGATGGAATGGAGGGTAGACCCGCGCGAGATTAGCCGAGCGGTCTTCGGCGCTGCAGTCATGGACTGAGCGGCTGGTCCCGGCGGAGGTTCGAGTCCTCCCTCGGGCATGGGTGTGTGTGTTTGTCCTTAGGATAATTTAGGTTAAGTAGTCTGTAAGCTTAGGGACTGATGACCTTAGCAGTTAAGTCCCATAAGATTTCACACACATTTGAACCTCTCCTTTTTTTCCCCTAAGTGTAGAGCCACGGGTCGTAACACATCTGAAATGTAACATCCACTGTTCAAAGTGCCGTCAATACGAATAACAGGTGACCGAGACGTGTAACCAATAGCACCCCATACCATCACGCCGGGTGACTTGCCAGTATGGCGATGACGAATACGGGCTTCCAATGTGCGTTCAGCGCGATGTCGCCAAACACGGATGCAACCATCATGATGCTGTAAACATAACCTGGATTCATCCGCAGAAATGACCTTTTGCCATTCGTGCACCCAGGTTCGTCGTTCAGTACACCATCGCAGGCGTCTGTGATGCAGCGTCAACGGTAACCGCGGCCATGGTCTCCGACCTTATAGTCCATCCTGCTGCAAACATCGTCGATCTGGTCGTGCAGATGGTTGTTGTCTTGCAAACGTCCCCATCTCTTTACCCAGCAATCGAGACGTGGCTGCACGATCCGTTACAGCCATGCGGATAAGGTGCCTGTCATCTTGACTGCTAGTGATACGAGGCCGTTGGGATCCAGCACGGCGTTCCGTATTACTCTTCTGAACCCAACGATTCCATATTCTACTAATACTCGTTGGATCTCGACCAAAGCGAGCAGCAATGTCGCGATACGATAAACCGCAATCGCGATAGGATACAATCCGACCCTTATGAAAGTCGGAAACGTGATGGTACGCATTTCTCCTCCTTACACGAGGCATCACAACAACGTTCCACCAGGCAATGCCGGTCAACTGCTGTTTGTGAATGAGAAATCGGTTGGAAACGTTTCTCATGTCAGCACGTTGTAGAAGTCGCCACCGGCGCCAAAATTGTGTGAATGCTCTGAAAAGCTAATCATTTGCATATCACAGCATCTTCTTCCTGTCGGTTAAATTTCGCGTCTGTAGCACGTCATCTTCGTGGCGCAGCAATTTTAATGGCCAGTAGTGTATATCCTCCACATAGAGGTCTGTCCGATGATCAAACATTGTTATGACTGCTGGTTTCTCCTTCATAAATGACTTTCTTAAACGCGAATGTTAAAACACTCTTCAAGCGTCTACCACTGGAGTGTTTATAGCATCTGATAAGTTAGGTTTTTTCAGTCTTCAACCAGTCCTGCCTGTTATTGGTCGCAGGTTCATAAACAATACTCAAGAATCGATCCAGCAAGCACCTTGTAAGCAACATCTTTACAGGATAAATTATATTTTCTACATCTACATCTGCATCTATACTCCGCGAGCCACCTTACGGTGTGTGGCGGAGGGTACTTATTGTACCACTATCTGATCCCCCCTTCCCTGTTCCATTCACGAATTGTGCGTGGGAAGAACGACTGCTTGTAAGTCTCCGTATTTGCTCTAATTTCTCGGATCTTTTGGTAAGATTCTTTCGATAACTCCCACTTTCACATCTGTTTTTCCTACTGTTCTTCTGTATGTAGTCGCTGCACTTAAGGTCGTTACAGGTAGATACATTTAGGTATCATACCGTGGCTGTGTTTCCAGGAATTTGTCATCAGCAGCTTAGTTTTGAAGTAGGGCATTCCTTTTCGTACGTGTAGACAATATGTTACGTTTATTTACGTTCATGGTCAACTGCTGCTCCCTGCACCATTCATCCATCCTCTCGAGGACCTTCTGCAAATCGATACGCCCTTCTGGTAGTGCCACCTTCTAACGCAGCCTTAATGAGCTTTCGACGCATTCCACTACATTTTTTATATACACTACCGAAATAAAATGGCGTAGCTAAGAAGGAGTTCTGTGACATAGACAAAAGTAGGTAGGCGTATTTCTACATCTGAAAGATCATATCAGTTCATATTTCGCACCAGTCGCATGAGAGTGGCCTTAGCGAAGCCATTATGAAGATGCAATCAGGTTTGCTTCAAATACACGCAGTAACGATCGCATTTTTCACCTTTGAAACTGGACGTTGTGAGTCGAAATTAGTCGAGAATTCCTGTAAGGTGACAAAGCATCATTTTCTGAACCTCACTGAGCCTCAACGAGGTCATGTAATAGGGCTAGGAAAAATGGAATGTTCGTTCTGCGATATTGCAGGAAGGCTTGGCGGGAATGTAACCACTGTACATGACTGCTGACAGCGGTCGCCACGATGTCGTCGAAAGGAAACTGGCTCTGGAGGGCAACTTGGCACTACCGAGACACTATCGTGTTCGGCGTAGGGCTCTGTAGCATCGTAGTGCATCTGCAGCAGCAATCAGAGCAACAGTTGGTACACAGTGGCAAAACGAACTGTTAAAAATCGGTTACTTTAAGGCCAGCTGCGACCCAGACAGCATGTATCGCACTTTTCACTGGCACCCAACCAGCGGCATTTGTGTTTTCAATGGTGCCAAGGAAGAGCTCATTGGAGGACAAGAGGAGACCTGTTGTGTTTTTTATTGAACTGGATGAACACACCGGACGAGGACCAGGAATTATTGTCTGGGGTGCGAGATTGTGAGACAGCAGGAGCACTCTCGTGGTTATCCCAGGCACACTGACTGCCAGGTTGTAAGTCAATTTTGTAATGCGAC
The DNA here is from genome assembly GCF_021461395.2 of Schistocerca americana. Lineage (NCBI taxonomy): Eukaryota > Metazoa > Arthropoda > Insecta > Orthoptera > Acrididae > Schistocerca > Schistocerca americana. The sequence continues at coordinate 202,982,869 of NC_060125.1, read as the reverse complement.
ATTTTGTGGTGTCATTCATATACAGCCTTCCATGGGATGTTTTCCAACAGGATAACGCTCGTCCACATACAGCTGTTGTAACCCAACATGCTGTACAGAGCGTCAACACGTCTCCAGTCGAGGCTATATGGGACGTCATCGGATGACAACCCCACGTCAGCCACAACCTGCATTATCCGTCCCTGTATTGAATGAGCGAGTGCTGCATTCACGGAAGTCCATCCCACAAACTGACATCCGCTGCAGTACAACACAGTAAATGCACGTATGCGTGCTTTTATTAACATTGTGGCAGTTAAAGCGATTATTAAGGTGCAAGCATTACAGATTTTCAGTGGCTTATCTCGAGCTTACATTAACCTGTCGACTAACAATGTTAATCACTTAAATATATTACCTACACAAATGGATTTTCGAAATTTCAGTACTCTGCGTTAATTATTTCTTAGTGCTTTGTTCTTTTCCGTCAGTGTATGTTGTGAATAGTATTACCCCAATCACATTTCACTGGGATAACCTTGAATTCACACTTACGCCGTCGATTTTGTTTCGTTAACAGCGATACCTGGAGTTTTGTCTGCAAGGAAGTCTTTAATCCAGTCGCAAAGTTGGCCCGATACTCGGTAAACTCGTATTTCTTTCTAACCAAATGGCAGTGTGGGACAGTGGGAGATACCTTCCTGAAGACGAGGAATACTACATAAGGTGTGCGCCGACGTCCAAACCACTATGGATCTCATTGAGGAACAGAGCGAGCTGAGTTTCGAAAGATCTGTGTTTTCGAAATCAATGCTGATTTTTAAATGGAAGATTTTCGTTTTCCAAAAACGTCATATTACATAAGCGTAAAGAGTCTTCCACAATTCAACAACAGATTGACGTCCTCGTCGAATTGAAAGTAAGTCGCTCAAGCCGAACAGAGCAGACTATTGCTGTGAGGTGCATCATGACGCTATGACCGTCTCACCAACGTGCTACATCGGCTGCGGGAAGCCTGGCAATCGTCGCCTCGACTAGCCGACGTGGATCACCCGTTGGTGAGGGTGAATACAGCCATAGGATGAGAGACAGAGAACCCACAGATCAGCGGTAAGTGTCATACGCCACGTGGTAACTTACAGTATATGGAACACAACCTAAACTTTCGTTTTCCAGTCTACTGTACCTTCTCGTTCAACAGGTGATCTCTGTTTTATGCTACTGGTATAAATACGTGTACTCTGTTGTTCCACCAATGATGAGACTGGTACTACTGTCGTAAGATTTTTACTTCATCGCAATTTGTAGACGACTGTCTTCAACGGGAACAATTCACCTAGTATCGCCCAACGGTCCGAAAAATACAAGAAGGGAAACATAAATACATAAAATTAGTTCCACTGCTTTCCTCATACTTAGAGTCTTTTATTTCCTCTTGCAGAAAGGAAGGCAACGTATAGAATTCAGTTTGAATGTCGCCCTATAACCTCAGAATTCTAGATACATCCTCATACAAAACGCAGTTGTAAAAAGATAATGACTAAAACGGACGTGGATTGGTTCCAGAAAGTTGAGGGAATATCAGATATCGTGGAAAGGACCTTGGTGGAAGTTGATTTGATGTCAGCTTTGAGCAGGGGAGTTTCATGATTACTGCTCACACTGTAAAGGTACGTGGCTGATATTCAGGAAGTATAATTTGAGAAACGACTTTGTAGCTGATATTACGAAGGATATTACGTTTTGTGGTTCACCCAGTCTCCAGACAAAGCTAGAAATCTTCTCACACGTGTTCAGGATGTGAAAAAATGATCAACAAAAAATCTCCTCATTCGCTATTACTCAAATGCACACGCATACAATAGCTATTTCCCAACTGTACGTTGAGATGTACGCTGTAAATTACTCTGAAATTCTTTCTCATTTAGCTTGTCATTAGTTGCAACGAAGGGACCTCGAAACACCAATCCCATACCATAACACAACTTCCTCCGTGATTCACTGTTGGTTACACAAGACAGCAGGTAACGTTATCTAGGTATTCGCCAAATACTGACTATCCGCTGGATTGCCAGACACCTCGTTTGCGTCCCTTTGCATTCACTACAGAAATGTGTACGTATTGAGTATCTGGCCAACAACTGCAAATTGCACCACATTTTTCTTCCCTTTCTACACAGGAGACACGTGATTTCCGTGAAGCGTATTAAAGTAAAAATTGAAACGTTCTGGGTTTCGGATTCGAGCTCAGTCACTGCTTAATTACAAAAAAAAAAAAAAAAAAAAAAAAAAAAAAAAAAAAAAAAAAAAAAAAAAAATTAATAATACATCAGCATTGGTGGCTGAAGACATCCAGCATAAGAAGTCACCCTCGCTCTGCCATCTGCCTCACAATGGCGTGGGACACTGTCCAAAAAGCGGAAGAATTAGCAATGATCAACGACCAGGGATTGCGAAAGGAAATGGAAACCACGGGATTAAAGATACGTAATTCGTATCAACATACCATTTGGTCTGTAATTGGAAAAGTGTCATGATGATCTCTCCATTAGCAAATATTTCCTATATTCTTCCCTATTTGAATCTCTGGGAGACAACTGCCAAGGGGAAGGTAACCTGTCGTAAAAAGATGGAATTACAGACGAAAGGCAATGTTCTACTAGTCGGGGCATGGAATTTCAGAAGTCTGAATGTGGTAGGGAAGCTGAAAAATTTGACAGGGCTCTGTAAAGCGATATGTAAAGAAGAAAATAATTTCAGGGTAGACGGAAACAGGGTCATATCAACAGCGGCAGAATGTGAGTAGGATTCGTTATGAATAAGAAAGTAGGGCAGAGATTGAGCTACCGTGATCAGTTCAACGGAAGGTTTCTTCTCATCAGATTCGTTAATAAACGAACACTGCCAAGGACAGTTCCAGTGAACATGCCAAAGTTGCAAGCATAAGATGAAAAGTTGGAGAAAGTGTATTAGGGTTTGAGTTGGGTAATTCAGTATAACGGAAAAGAAAATATAATAATAATGGGGATGTGGAACGCAGCTGTACGGGAAGGAACAGAAGAAACGGTTAAGCGCCAGACAGTAAGAATGAGAAAGAGGAGTAAGACTAAATGAACCCTACAATTGATTTCATATGATAATAGCGGATACTCTGCTCAGGAATCATGAGAGGAGGTGGTATTCTCAGAAAAGATCCTGAGATCCGAAAAGATTCCAGCTGGATTATATCATGATCAGACAGAGATTCGTAAATCATATACTGGATCGTAAATCGTACCCAGGAGAAGATACGTATAATGACCAAAATTTAGGAATGATGAACAATATACTCAAATTTGGGAGAGTCGCTCGGAAGAATCAGTGTGGAAGAAAGTGGGATACTGAAGCAATGAGGAATGATGAGACACGTTTGAATTTCGCTTAGGAGGTGAGTATTGCGATAAGAAATAACAATATTGCAGTAGAAAATTATGAAGGGGACCGGACATCTCCAAAAAGCGGAACTACGAATTTAGCACAATCAGATATAAGTACAAGGAAGGTAGCTCCCAAGAAACCTTGGGTACCAGAAGAAATAATTCTACTGTGAGACGAAAGGAGGATGGACAAAGATCTTCAGGGAAAGACACGGTTAGAGCTATTTAAAAAACTCAGGCATTAAATAAACAGGTAGTGCAGGGCAGCTAAGGCGAAATGGCTCTGCATGTTAAATGTGAAGAAATTGAAAAGGAAATTATCTTCGGAAGAACTGACTCACTTTATACCAAAGTCAAAGTAACCTTCGCTTAAATCAAAAGCAGGGGTGCTAACAATAAGAGCAAGTTTAATATCCCTCTAGGAATCGCAGATTACAGAGCGGCTAGGAGGAATGAATTCGCTTTAGTGACAAGGGAGGGGGAGGAGTTTTCTGACGACTTGATGGAAAAGAAACCGTAGTCGATAAGGAAGTCTTGTAGGATCCAGCGCCTGAGTCAGAAATTAAACCGGAAATATTTAGATCAAATAGAGCAGAGATGATGGATACCATTCCATCGAAATTTCTACATCTACAGCTACATGGCTACATTATAATTCACGATTAAGTATCTGGCAGAAATTTCTTCGCATCACTTTCCCTCTATTTCTCCACCGTTCCACACTTGAACAGTACGCGGGAGAAACTAACGCACAAATCTTTCTATTCAAGCTCTGTTTTCTCTCATTTTGTGGTGATGATGAAGGACGTAGCCAAATGAGGGGAGCAGTGGGTCCGGAGTGTCGGGACTCGCCTACCATCTAAATAGAATCGCATACGACCTAGTTTCCATAAGGGAAACTGCTATATGTGACAATATATGGTTGACATACTATGGTTGTAAGCTCACTACTTAACGCAGCCAGTTCTTATAGACCGCTTGAATGCATGTATATTGTTCTCAGTTGTTAGTTCAAGCTGCCATAGTAGATAACAGGCAGCTGCTATTTATACACCAGGAATGTAACCTGTTTCAAAATGTTTTGGATGGGTGAAGTGTGCAGTGAAACAAATTGGACGCAAAAAATGTGACACTTTTGAAGTATAGGTTTTGATAAGAATCCTGAGGATTTCGTGGAAACAAGAAGTAAAAAATAAAATAAAACAGTTCTTACGAAAAATAAAATCCAATCTATCGTTGGAGATCAAAATACTCCAGATAAAATTAAGGTCCAGTAGACCTATCATGACAGCAGAAGACTCACTAGAATAAGCTGTAACGCTAGGATGAATGAAAGGTCACAGACACGTGGGAAAACCAAGGAAATTTTAATAGTACATAAAACAGAAAGCACTGGAATAGACCAAAAACACCCAGGGGAACATAAGAGGACGTCGTTCAAAATATCGCGAGGAGTCCGAGATGGCTTGGAGGATCATAACATAAAAAGTGTTTAAAAGATCAGTTAATGAAATGTATCATAATATTATACATTTTTTCTACAGATTCCTTCTCAATAAACTTTGAAAATACACACTGTACATGGTAAAAAATATGTTTCCTACCTGTTAATGTCTAAAATATGATAACAAGTAGGTCAAATGAGTTGAAGGTGTTGAATTCCTGGGATTACAATTTGAAAATAAAATCTGTTGAGAAGAGTATACTACAGAAATGCTGTAGTGCCTAATAAAAATTTAATCGGCAATAAGGATAATTTCAGGAATGCATGGTACAAGAAATAAAGAAATTGGTGTACTTGGCTAAGCAATGTCATACGGGATAAAATTTTGTGTTTCAAAAAGCAAAGCTCAAGTTTTCCGATTCCAAAATTAGGTTACAGGAATAACAAATTGTGCTAAATCAAGAAAATCATAGAGAAGACTGTATAATGACCTAGAGATACTAATTACTACTTCCCTGTGTAATTGTTCTATACTCAGATACGTTATATATAATGTATCTGTTTTTAAAACCAGCAGTTCAGTTCACAGTGCCAAGGATAGAAATGTGAATAACCTTCTAAATGATACCAGATTATATTATTTGGTCCAGAAAGGCGTTCGTTATCCACAAACACAATTTCAATTACTTGCCAGTAGCCATAAAAAGCTGAGATTTCGGTTCTAGGGGAACTGAAAGAACTTATCGGTGAGAAACTTCTTTAGCTTAGTTGCAGAATTTATAAATGAACACGCAGTGTGTTTCAAAGTCCTTACGACAAACATCTAAGGATGATAGAGTACATCACGGAGAACAACATTTGTTAGAGTTAACATGTTTTCTTACACTTCCGGGGACTCTAGACCTTATTTAAGACTGCTAACGCCCCCGGACCTGGGAAGGTGGAGGAACTGAGTGGAATTCATAAGCTAAGTGAGTTGCCTGTCATCCAGGCGTACGTTCCGCGAGAAAGTAGGCTGAGCGTTCAAAACTTGAGTTCCTGATTCGTTTATAAACCTCCTTCTCCCTTTAGAAATCGCATTCATACACTTTTCTTGCTGAAAATCACTCTATAAGTTTACTGTGGTAGGTAGTATGCAGCACATCTGCGTAGTAGGTCTTGTTAGTTCTGTGAAAAATCTTCGTCCCTGGGCTGGAAAATACTGAAGTACGCCTGGCGTCGATGGGAAACGCCAGCGGACGTTTTGTTACTAACGGACGTTGTTAACCATGGCGTGATCTATGGACAAGTGACACTCGTCGCTAAATTTCTTACATATCCTGTGCAAATACGGACTCGACCTACACATTACAAAAAGCGAGATTGCAAATATCAGATGAAGAAACAGAGAAATGCGCCTGACGACTGTTATAACGGACACCTGGTCAAATATCAACGTGAACGTGATTGTTACGTACGATTCAGTTATTATGACAATGCACTCATTGGGGAGGAACTGAGGTAAACCTTTGCGATAAAGGCGTCTTCTTGGGTGCCGGCCGTAGTGGCCGTGCGATTCTAGGCGCTGCAGCCTGGAACCGCGAGACCGCTACGGTCACAGGTTCGAATCCTGCCTCGGATATGGATGTGTGTGATGTCCCTAGGTTAGTTAGGTTTAACTAGTTCTAAGTTCTAGGGGACTAATGACCTCAGAAGTTGAGTCCCATAGTGCTCAGAGCCATTAGAACCATCGTCTTCTTGGGTAAAATATTCCGGAGATAAAATAGTCCCCTATATGGATCTCCGGGCGGTTACTACTCAGGAAGAAGTCATAATAGGAGAAACGAAACTGGCGTTCTACGCATCGGAGCTTGGAAGGTAATATCACTTAATATGGCAGGAAGTTTAGAAAATTTAAAAATGGAAAACTTAGGTTAAAGTTAGATATAGTAAGAATTAGTGAAGTTTGGTGGAAGGAGGGAAAGGACTTCTGGTCAGGTGAATACAGCCCTATAAATACGAAGTCAAACAGGGATAATGCAAGAGTAGGTTAAATAAAAAATTAGAAAATAGGACCTCGGATAAGCTACTACGAACAGCGTAGCGAACGCATTATTGTAGCCAAGATAGACACGAAGGCCACGCGTCTCACAGTAGTACAAGTTTATGTGCCAACTAGATCCGCAATGATGAAGAGATTCAAGTAATGTATGACGCGATAAAGAAATTATTGCGATAGCTAAGGAAGACGAAAATTTAATAGTAATGGGGACTGGATTTCGATAGTAGGAAAAGGAAGAGAAGGAAAAGGTGTGGGTGGATATGGACTGTGGGTAAGAAATGAAAGAGGAAGCCCCCTAGTAGAATTATGAGCATAGCGTAACTTCAACATCACTAACAGTTGGTTAAAAATTCATGAAAGATAATTGTATACGTGGAAGAAGCCTGAATACACTGAAAGATTTCAGATAGATTACAGAGTGGCAAGACAGAAATTGAGTAACCAGGTCTTAAACTGTAAGACATTTTCATGGGCAGATGTTGACTCTGACCACAATTTATTGGTTATGAACTGTAGACTAAAACTGAAAAAATTGCAAAAAGGTAGGAATTTACGGAGGTGGGACCTGGCTAAACAGAAATAAACAGTGGTCGTAGGGAGTTTCAGAGAGAGCATTAGAGAACGATTGACAAATACAGGGGAAAGAAATACAGTACAAGAAGAATAGGTAGCTCTGAGCGATGAAATACTGAAGGCAGCAGAGGATCAAGTAGGTAAAAAGACGAGGGTTAGTAGGAATCCTTGGGTCACAGAAGAGATATTAAATTTAACTAAAGAAAGGGGAAAATCTAGAAATGCAGTAAATGAAGCAGGCGAAAAGGAATACAAGCGTCTCAAAAATGATATCAACAAGAAGTGCAAAACGGCTAAGCAGGAATTGCTAGAGGACAGATGTAAGGATGTAGAGGCACAAATTAAGGAGACCTTTCGAGGAAAGATAACCGCCTGTATGAATATCAAGGCAGCAGATGGGAGAACCAGTCCTAACCAAAGAAGGGAAAGCAGAAAGGTGAAATGAGTACTTAGATGGTCTAAACAAGTGCGATGTACTTGAGGACAATTTTACGGAAATGGAAGAAGACGTAGATGAAGATCAAATGGGAGATATGATACTTAGTGAAGAATTTGACAGAGCATTAAAAGACCTAAGTCAAAAAAAGGCCCTTTGAGCGGACAACATTCCAGTAAAACTACTGAAGGCCTTGGGAGAGCCAGCCATGACAAAACACTAACATCTGGTGATCAAGATGTTTGAGACAGGTGAAATGCCCTCAGACTTCAAGAAGAATATAATAATTACAATCCCAAAGAAAGCAGGTACCGACAGGCGTGAATGTTACAATACTACCAGTTTAATACATCAAGGCTGTGCAATACTAACACGACTTCTTTACAGACGAAAGGAAAATCTGATGGAGGTCGACCTCGGGGAAGATCAGTTTGGATTCCGCAGAAACGTTGAAACACGCGAGGCAATACTGACCCCACGAATTATCTTGGAAGATAGATTAGGGAAAGAAAAACCTATATTTCTAGCACTTGTAGATTAAGAGCAATCTTTTGACAATGTTGACTGGAGTACTATCTTTCAAATTCTGAAGGTGGCGGGAGTAAAATGCAGCGAGTGAAAGGCTATCTACAATTTCTACAGAAATCAGAAGGCAGTTATAAGAGTCGAGGGACACGAAAGGGGAACAATTGTAGAAAATGGTGTGGGACAGGGTAGTAGCTTATTCCGAATGATATTCAATCTGTATATTGAGTAAGCAGTAGAGGAAAATTTAGAGTAGGTTAAAATCCATGGGGAAGAAATAAAAACCTTGAGGTTTGCCGATGACGTAATTCTGTCAGAGACAGCAAAGGGCCTCGAAGAGCAGTTGAACGGAAATGACAGTTTCTTGAAAGGAGGCTGTAACCTGAACATCAACAAAAGCAAAACGAGGATGATGGAATGTAGCCGAATTAAATCAGGTGTTGATGAGGGAATTAGTTTAGGATATCAGACACCTGACGTAGTAAATGAGTTGTGCAATTTGGGGAGCAAAATAACTGATGGTGATCGAAGTAGAGAGGATGTAAAATGTTTACTGGCTCTGGCAAGGAAAGCGTTTCTGAAGAAGAAAAATTAGTTAATCTCAAGTATAGATGTAAGTGTCAGGAAGTCCAGTCTGAATGTATATGTATGGAATGTAGCCATGTATGGAAGCGAAACATGGGCGATAAATAGTTAAGACCAGAAGAGAATAGAAGCTTTCTAAATGAGGTGCTACAGAAGAATGCTGAAGATTAGATGGGTAGATCAAGTAACTGATGGGATGTACTTAACAGAACTGCGGAGAAGAGGAATTTGTGGCACAATCTGACTAACAGAAGGGATCGGTTGGTATAACTCATTCTGACGCATTAGGGGATCACCAATTTAGTTTTGGAGTGAAGCGAGAGGGGTAAAAGTCGTGGAAGGAGTTCAAATGGTTCAAATGGCTCTGTGCACTATGGGACTTAACATCTGTGGTCATCTTCCCCTAGAACTTAATACTACTTAAACTTAAGTAACCTAAGGACATCACACACACCATGCCCGAGGCAGGATTCGAACCTGCGACCTTAGCAGTCACGCGGTTCCAGACTGAAGCGCCTAGAACCGCACGGCCACACCACCCGGCGTGGATGGAGTCCAAGAGATGAATACACTAGGCAGACTCAGAAGGGTGGAGGTGTCAGTAGTTACTCCGAGATGAAGAAGCTTACACAGGATAGAGTAGCATGGAGAGCTGCATCAAACCAGTCTCTGGACTGAAGACCACAACAACAACAGCAATTAACCTCTCGCTCAGACACAACTATCACGACAATGTTACTTACGCGAAAACATGAACTTATGTGTAGGGTGAATCAAAGAACACTTGTACTGGAAGCTGCTGTTTATGTGCGGTTTTCATAGAATGGGTTGGTAGGCACGGCCTTTTATTTTTAGACAACCAACAGTTTTTAATAATTCTTAGAAGATGTACGTTTTGAGCATGCATACGCTTTTTCAAGAGGAACAATTCCAGTTGGCATCAACACTCTAAGAAGGGTAAATTAGAAATTCAGTGATGTTTGCTGCAGGTTTCTAGTGCGAGTCCTTTACAAGATATTTTTTTAAGGGCGCACTCAATAACAGCACGAGTGTATGCACTAATCATGTAGGTTCTGACCCGTAACGAGAGAAATGACCATCACGGATTATGTTAATACCCACTACCGGCAGAGGCCATACGTGCTTATAGTCTGGTATGGAACGACTTCTAATTAGATTAGATTAGATTAGAGTAGCACACGTCTACCATTTCAGCTGAGACATCGGAGCTGGCTGCAGTAATATGTCGTTGCATATCATCGGGTATAGCAGGTACGTCCTTACAGACAGCGTCTTTTAGCTTTCTCCAGAGAAAAGAAGTCCACAGGAGTCAAATCCAAGGAGCGGGCCGGCATAGGTATAGGTCCACTGCGTCCAACTAAACGCTTTGTAAACAATTCGTGAAGATGTGCTGTATTATTTTGCGCACTATGAGCCGGACAGTTGGTGCCACAGGCTCCTCCTTGTCTGCAGAGCAACGTCTTCTAGCATCCATAGGTGGTCTGTTAGGAGGATACGAAGCTTGTGCGCTTTCAGTGTTCCGTCTACAAAATGCGGGTCTATGATCTCATTTATCACTATCCCACATCGCATGTCTACAGCCCATGGACGCTGATGTTCAACCTGATGAAGTCGACGGGCACTTGCAGCAGACTAGTAGTCCATGTTTCGGCGGTTTGCCTGGCCATGATTGATAAATGTGTCTTCATCACTAAACAATACACGTGATACACCCGGAGTATCCCGTGTTAACGCGAATGTATTGTAGTCAACACGATTCTCATAATCGTTTCCATGCAGTTCTTGACGCAGAAAGGTTGACAGGAACGGAATCTGTCAATAGAGAATGCTTAGGACACATGCCTGACTCATAACACTTCCCCATGCGATTACACGGGAGATACGGTGCGGATCAATTCAACATCAGCAAGAACTTCGATTTCCCCCACTTCTGTCGTAACTTTCTTCCAACTACAACATTGTCTAGGTGTTGCACTAAAACTTTCACGTAACTAGTTGGAAAGGTTGATAAATAATTGCCGAGATGGTTGACGTCTATTTTGAGACCTTTCCGCTTACACTGTACAACAACAAACTGCATACATCCTATATTCACCATACACAATGATCATGTCTGATTGTCTTGCATTGGTATATCACAGTGTCCTCCCTGGACCTGCTGCTTGGACTGTCACTTACTAACTGACTAGCATTGCAATGCACTCAAGTAGCACACAAGCACACTGTAAGCAAACTTATCATACCTACCATGCAGGGTGAATGACACAAACAGGTGTTGGCGGGAAATTTTTCAAACTACCTTATCTTGTAAACGTTTTCTCTAAAATTCTGCAACAAACACCACTAACATTCTAATTTATCCTAATTGTAGTATGTCAGTATCAACAGGTATTGTTCCATTTTATAAAAGTGCATTTTTGCACAAAAATTATAGTTGCCAAATATTATTACAATCTGTTTATTGGCTAACAATACGAAGCCTTGACTACCAGCCCATTCTGTGAAAATCGCATATCAACAGCACTTACAATTTTCTCAACATCTGCGGTGCAAATTTTGACTGGGCGGCCCTCCAAAGAATCGCTGTGCACATTTTTTCTGGAGTTTCAGCACATTTTGACAGTTTGACACACCGTCAGGTGGCTTGCGGAGTATGGATGATGATGTAGATGTAGATGTTTAATTTTGCAATGAGTAGACGAATTCAGACTACACTGCTCATCAGATCTTTCATGCGACGCCAAGGGTTAACAGAAAACTTCATTTTATTTACAGTTTTTATTTGAAAGAACATGCATTTGACAATTCACAAATGTGCGGAATCATTCAACATTAATTCGATGACTGCCACTTTTTTGACATTAACTGTATTAGGTACAGATATACTACTGAACAGTGACACGTAAAAATATTTGCTGGACCGCAACTCCAACCACGTATTAAACTTATCTAGAGCGGACGCCATAACCACTTCGACTATGCAAGCATTCTTCCCTGACTAACCCTAACTTCCGTATGTCAGCGTCTCTACTTCCTTATATCGTGTGTCAGTGTGGACTAGTAGATCTATACCTAATACAGCTGATATCCAGGATGCTCTCCGCTGGCTCCTACTTACAAATGGTTCAAATGGCTCTGAGCACTATGGGACTTGGCTTCTGAGGTCATCAGTCCCCTAGAACTACATCTACATCTACATCCATACTCCGTAAGCCACCTGACGGTGTTTGGCGGAGGGTACCTAGAGTACCTCTATCGGTTCTCCCTTCTACTCCAGTATCGTATTTTTCGTGGAAAGAAGGATTGTCGGTATGCCTCTGTGGGGGCTCTAATCTCTCTGATTTTATCCTCATGGTCTCTTCGCGAGATATACGTAGGAGGGAGCAAATATACTGCTTGACTCCTCGGTGAATGTATGTTCTCGAAACTTCAACAAAAGCCCGTACCGAGCTACTGAGCGTCTCTTCTGCAGAGTCTTCGCCGACCGAAGTGGCCGTGTGGTTCTTGGCGTTGCTGTCTGGAACCGCGAGACCACTACGGTCGCAGGTTCGAATCCTGCTTCGGGCAAGGATGTGTATGATGCCCTTAGATTATTTAGGTTTAACTAGTTCTAAGTCCTAGGGGACTAATGACCTCAGACGTTCAGTCCCATGGTACTCAGAGCCATTTGAACCATTTGCAGAGTCTTCCACTGGAGTTTATCTATCATTTCCGTAACACTTTCGCAATTACTAAATGATCCTGTGCCGAAGCGCACTTCTGGATCTTCTCTATCTCTTCTATCAACCTTGTCTGGTACAGATCCCACACTGCTGAGCAGTAATCAAGCAGTGGGCGAACAAGCGTACTGCAAGCTACTTCCTTTGTTTTCGGATTGCATTTCCTTAGGATTCTTCCAATGTATCTCAGTCTGGCATCTGCTTTACCGACTATCAGCTTGATATGATCATTCCATTTAAATCACTCCTAATGCGTACTCCCAGATAATTTATGGAATTAACTGCTTCCAGTTGCTGACCTGCTATATTGAAGCTAAATGATAAGGGATCTTGCTTTCTATGTATTCGCAGCACATAACACTTGTCTACATTGAGATTCAATTGCCATTCCCTGCACCATACGTCAATTCGCTGCAGATCCTCCTGCATTTCAGTGCAATTTTGCAATGTTACAACCTCTAGATGTACCACAGCATCATCCGCAGAAAGCCTCAGTGAACTTCCGATGTCATCCACAAGGTCATTTATGTACATTGTGAATAGTAACGTTCCTACGATACTCCCCTGCAGCACACCTGAAATCACTCTTAGTTCGGAAGACTTCTCTCAATTGACACGCTGCGTTCTGTGATCTAGGAACTCTTCAATCCAATCACACAATTGGTCTGATAGCCCATATGCTCTTGGTTTGGTCCTTAAACGACTTGGGGGAACTGTATCGAACGCCTTGCGGAAGTCAAGAAACACGGCATCTACCTGGGAAACCGTGTCTATGGCCCTCCGAGTCTCGTGGACGAATAGCGTGAGCTGGGTTTCACACGATCGTCTTTTTCGAAACCCATGCTGATTCCTACAGAGTAGATTTCGAGTCTCCAGAAAAGTCATTATACTCGAACATAATACGTGTTCCAAAATTCTACAACTGATAGCCGTTAGAGATATAGGTCTATAGTTCGGCACATCTGTTCGACGTCCCTTGTTAAAAACGAGGTTGACCTGTTCCCTTTTCCAATCCTTCGGAAAGCTACGCTTTTATAGAGACCTACGGTGCACCGCTCCAACAAGGGGGGCAAGTTCCTTCGCATACTGTATGTAAAATCGAACTGGTATCCCATCAGGTCCAGCGGCCTTTCCTCTTTTGAGCGATTTTAATTGTTTCTCTATCCCTCTGTCGCCTATTTCGATATCTACCATTTTGTCATCTGTGCGACAGTCTAGAGAAGGAACTACAGTGCAGTCTCCCTCTGTGAAACAGCTTTGGAAAAAGACATTTAGTATTTCGGCCTTTAGTCTGTCATCCTCTGTTTCAGTACCATTTTGGTCACAGAGCGCCTGGACATTTTGTTTTGATCCACCTACCGCTTTGACATAAGACCAAAATTTCTTAGGATATTCTGCCAAGTCAATACATAGAACTTTACTTTCGAATTCATTGAACGCCTCTCGCATAGCCCTCCTCACACTACATTTCGCTTCGAGCAATTTTTGTTTGTCTGCAAGGCTTTGGCTATGTTCATGTTTGCTGTAAGTTCCCTTTGCTTCCGCAGCCGTTTTCTAACTCGGTTGTAGCACCACGGTGGCTCTTTTCCATCTCTTACGATCTTGATTGGCACATACTCATGTAACACATACTGTACGACGGTTTTGAACTTTGTCCACTGATCCTCCACACTATCTGTACTTGAGGCAAAACTTTTGTGTTGAGCCATCAGGTACTCTGAAATCTGCTTTTTGTCACTTTTGCTAAACAGAAAAATCTTCCTACCTTCTTTAATATTTTATTTACGGCTGAAATTATCGATGCAGTAACCGCTTTATGATCGCTGATTCCCTGTTCTGCGTTAACTGTTTCAAATAGTTCGGATCTGTTTGTCACCAGAAGGTCTAATATGATATCGCCACGAGTCGGGTCTCCGTTTAACTGCTCAAGTTAGTTTTCAGATAAAGCACTTTAAAAAATTTCATTGGATTCTTTGTCCCTGCCACCCGTTATAAACGTTTGAGTCTCCCAGTCTATATCCGGCAAATTAAAATCTCCACCCAGAAGTATAGCATGGTGGGGAAATCTATTCGAAATATTTTCCAAATTATCCTTCAGGTGCTCAGCCACAACAGCTGCTGAGCCTGAGGGCCTATAGAGACAGCCAATTACTATGTCTGAGACTGCTTTAACCGTGACCTCCACCCAAATTATTTCACTTTTCGGATCTCCGTCAATTTCCTTCGATACTATTGCACTTCTCATCGCTATAAACACGCCTTCCCCTTCACTGTCCAGCCTCGCTCTGCGGTATACATTCCAATCTCAGTTTAGAATTTCATTACTGTTTGCATCTGGTTTCAGCCAACTTTCTGTACCTAGTACTATGTGGGCATTGTGACCATTTATTAATGAGAGCAGTTCTTGGACCTTTATATAGACGCTCCTGCAGTTTACTATTAGCGGATTAGTATTATTATTCGCTGTTGCATTTTTCTACTCCTACCTTTCCGCGTCTCAGGAGGCGTCTTGTCGGGCCTAGGGAGGGAATTCTCTCACCCAAAAAACCCACATGTGCACTCCACACGTTCTCCGTTACCCTTGTAGCCGCTTTCTACGTGTTGTGCACGCCTGACCTATTCAGGGGGACCCTACATTTCTCCACCCGATAGCTGAGATCGAGAAATTTGCACCCCAGATCTCCGCAGAATCGTCTGAGCCTCTGGTTTAAGCATTCCACACGGCTGCAAACCAGAGGACCGCGATTGGTTCTGGGAACGATACTACAAATAGTTAGCTCAGATTCCACCCCGCGAGCGAGGCTTTCCGCCTTCACCAATTCCGCCAGCCGCCTGTATGAACTGAGGATGACATCTGAACCCAGAGGGCTGGAGTCATTGGTGCCGACATGAGCAACAATTTGCACACTTAAACCTAACTATCCAAAGGACATCATACACATCCATGCCCGAGGCAGGATTCGAATCTGCGAACGTAGCGGTCGCGCGGTTCCAGACTGTAGCGCATAGAACCGTTCGGCCACCCCGGCCGGCTCCTACTGACACGTAGCAGGGCTACTGAGGGTGACGTCCTGGGTAATGGTTATTCTTCCTGGTTTACTGTCCCTGTTAATGCACATCGATAACACAGATATCGTACTAGCATAATCTGAGACCGCGCTATCGAATGGGAGCGTAAAATAGCCCTCTGAACGTAGTTTCGTGAGCAACAAGAAGAAAAGTTCCACTTTCAGCTTACACAGTGCGGCGCACAGAACATGCGATACGCATCATTTCTTTGATCCGACTACATCTACACATTTAAAATACAAGATTGTGAATGTTCCACTAAATTTCGGACGCGCAGTCGCATATATTGAGCTTCTTCTTCTAATATTTCGCGCTGGATATCGTGGATCTTCAGTTCTCTTTAAAGGTAAAATATAATACAATAAGCGCAAACTTAAAACATGTTGCCGAAACACTGATATGTGTAAGAAGCACTTCCTGTCACTAGAAATGGATAGACCTGCCATTGGATACGGAGTCAGTTGTTGAAGGACAAAATGTTGGCCGGTGAAGAGAGTAGGAATGTGGTGGTATAGTGACGGAGCACTGGTGCACTGCGTAGCTTCTACGTCGTCTTTCTGGGACTCGATGTTGAAAGAGGCAACTGAAATTAGCTTGGCGACGAATTTAATTAAGTAATTTAGTAGCTTCAACTTGTATGAGTCTTGGAATCCGGTGCTTGCAGTAATAAACTAGCAAAGACGTCGCGACATTGAGGCGCAGTGTGATACATCGACTACACAGCCACAGAAGTAAATCATGCACATTGCACTTCTTTTCTGCTGAACAACGTCTCTGGCGCCTTCTGTATTTATGGCCGCATGCGCAGTGGCGCGGATTTCCAGTCAAAACGGACGGAGCGAGTGCTGGAGCAACAGTCATTTGCCTCAACCTGAATATGGCTGAACGATACCCAGCCTAAATGTTAGAAGAAGAAGCTGAATTCATTCGATTGCACGTATGAAGTTTGGTTTAGTAGGCATTGCACAAAATTGTAACTGTGTGTGTAAACACCTGAGAAATAGCACCTGACGACTTTCAGGAGACACAACATGTATATACTGCCCGGCAAAAAAAGTAAAACACCCAGATGTAAGGAATGTGATGTTAACACAATGGTTACAAAATAGACTCAAATGTACAAAGAGATTGGCGGTAAGGTGTCCTAATCAGTATGAAGTTCTAACCCTCTGACATCTATTCATGCGTTGATACGGTTTGGAAGGGTGTCATTGAGACATTGTAATTGCTATCCTGGTTAGTGGCAGTGCCCTTGCGATGAAGTTGATACCTGATCCGGTTCCACACATGCTCTGTCTCGGAAATACTTGATTTTCATATTTGACACCAGAGCAGATCATCATCACGAAGACAATTCATAGAGGCACATGCAACGTTCGACGAGAATTGTACCGTCGAAAAATGGCACCACGACACCTTCACATGAGACGTAACACATGAGAACTTGGGTTATCTATCACATAATACTGCGCATCCAAAGTCCCTGTATCACTATCAGCAAAAAGTTATATTCGATGCCGGCCGCTGTGGCCGAACAGTTCTAGCCACTTCCGTCCTCAACCGCACTGCTTTTACGGTCTCAGATTCGAATTCTGCCTCGGGCATGGATGTTCGTGATGTCCTTAGGTTAGTTATGGTTAAATAGCTCTATGTCTAGGGAACTGATGACATCAGATGTTAAGTCCCATAAGGCTTAGAACCATTTGAACCATTTGAATCATATTCGATGGCTCCCCTCATCCTCACCACACACCTGTGTGTCTTCACAACACTGAAAAAATGGGACTGCTCCGCAGACTGCCACCATACAAGCCGAAAATTGTCATTTGGCTTGTCCAGAACCGCGCTTTATCGCTGCACAGCATCCAGTTCCACTTACTAGCAGGCTGTGCTTCTTGATCACGACACCACTCCAGATGCAGCCATTTGTACTGAGGTGTTACCGGCAGTCTACGCATGGGACGGTACTTACCTGGGCCGGCTGCTGATAGTCTCCGTCCAATGGTGCAGGATGAGACAGACTGTCCCAGCCAGTCCATTAATTGTTCTCATTACCATAATGACCCAACGCCACCTTTAAATTTAATTATTTATACGGTTTTAATACTGTATTTCATCCTCAAAACAGTTTACATCTTTATTGATATCAACTGCCAAAATCTCACTCTGAAACAGAGGTGCATGAACATCGACAACGTGTTAAGTGATACATTTCTTCCTGTCATCAATCTTTGGCGGTTGTTAGCGAGAGAAAGTTCCATTAAGGTCTGAAACCATGTGTAAAGTTTGTATCAATAAGTTCTCTCGTTCACAAGTACTGGATAGTGCCCTTAGTAACTAGAAATTTTGCGACGTGTACGTAGTGCAACAAATAATGTGAAAGCATTGAATAATCGCATTGAAAATGGTATACTCTTTGTTTTCGTTACACTTAGCACATATCAACCAAGAAAAGCATTTTCACAAATATCATAAAGTTAGAAAGTCAAAGAGTAAATTGCTTTTTCAAAGAGGAAATGTTTTTACCTAAGTCGCGTAATATTCTTCATATCAATAAGTATCCTGTGTTACAAACTTTACAGAGTTTCCTTTGTTCTTCCTCAGGATTCAAGATATCTCATTACCAAACTTCGTCGACATCTGTTGAGGTGGTTGATTATAATGCATTTAAGCGTCATGCATGGTGTGGCATTTTTCCACGCATATCAATATATTTGACGTCATATATCCTGAACTGTGTGCTATACATGGATATAATTTTAAATATACATGAAAACGCATATGTGCACACTTTGTAGAAAATATGTTGCGAATACATGTAGCAGTAAAGATATAATAAATTAAAACGTCATGCCTGAAGAAGAAAAGCAAAAAATGTAGTAGGCGATATGATTTATTTTATTTTATCGTTAAGTTGTGGTTGTGAGTGCGAAAAAGTTTGAAACTATGTGTACGGTAACGGTTCTTGCAAGTCGTAAAATGCTCTTTTTCTCAAATACTGGGTGAATAAAGTCTGGGTACCCGCCTCCGTGGTATACACAACGTTTGGAAGCCAACTCCCACCCCTTTTATAGGTACGTGGTTTTTACTCCCAGAACGATGTTTTCCTGACATTAAGTGATGTGTGTAACTAGTTTGGTTCAAATCGGTCAAGTGGTTTTGGAGGAGATGTAGAACATCCACACATACTTATATTTATATAATACGTCTGAATATCAGCGTTTGTCGTGGTACGATATTGATGAAATATAGGCCACCCAAACCGTGTCCCTAGCTGTGCTGAAGGTGCCAGTGAAACCCCATTAGTATCCGTCTAGTAGTTTTCAAGATTAGCGACAGAGACACTAGAGAGTTTTAGTAAAACTTTGAATCACAATATCCTCTTTTCCGTGATCCGATTTTGATGACCTAAAGTCTGTATGCTGCTCCAAACTATCGTCCAGTTACCTCCTAAAGCCCCATCAACATTCCTGTCGTCCGCAGCTCGTGGTCGTGCGGTACCGTTCTCGCTTCCCGCGCCTGCGTTCCCGGGTTCGATTCCCAGCGGGGTCAGGGATTTTCTCTGCCTCGTGATGACGGGGTGTTGTGTGTTGCCCTTAGGTTAGTTAGGTTTAAGTAGTTCTAAGTTCTAGGGGACTGATGACTTTAGATGTTAAGTCCCATAGTGCTCAGAGCCATTTGAACCAACATTCCTGTAGCAGTTTCGGAGATTAGCGAGTTCATAGACAAACAGCCGTACTTGATGGATTTACAAATTTACTATCGCTACAGATGTTAATGCTTTCAATGCCTTGTCGGTATATAAAATTTAACGTTCTAAGTCAAAACAATCAAGAGATACGGCCGTTTATGTTGAAATCTCACTCATGAAAACATTCAGCGGACGCATAATCATAAAATTTGAGAGGAACCTAGGGATCACAATTCAGTCATGGGAAAAATTCCTAACGCTTTTAATTCCTAAGTATAATTGAGGCAGTCAAATGGAAACGAGACAGTTGGAAAAACGTATGTACGCTGTTTACTATCTCAAAAGTAATTGCCATTTCTGTAATTTCATATATTCTACTGAGAGACACATTGTCAATGCCTGCATGACTAACGTTAGCGGTTGCCTAAGGAAGCAAGACTACCCACGCGTGCGCCTCTTCTTCATCCGAAGCAGGTCGACAGCCGCGGAGGCCTTTCTTCGGTGATCCAAAATATGGTAACGCATGGAGAAAGATCGCGACAGTATGGAGTATGTGTAAGGCCTACCAAACGAGATTTCTGCAAGGTACTCGAAACAATATGGGTGACATATGGGCTAGAGACCGCAACAAATTGTGCAGTTGATGGAGGTCTTGTAACTAGAAGATATTTGCGGAATGGTCTTACCTGCCAATTTCATCGAGACGTTTGGGCTGTTTTTGTGAGGCGTACTGCAGCACATTTCCATGCAACAACGACCAAATGGCAATTTTCAACGGAGCAGATGGAGAAATGGAGCGCCCTACCAGAAAAATTCCGTACAAAGTTTGTGGCCTGTGTGAGGGAATGTTTCACCGTCCATGGTGACCACACGTCCTAGTAAGAACGCCGTTTGTGAAATCCAACAATTGCGTCGTGGTGATTTCGGTGTAATATTGTCTTTGATTAAATGTGTCATTTGACTTCTGTACTCTTTTTTTTCTATATAACATCCAATTTTCGCTCAATTACGTTAATTGGCAGTGACACATATTTCAAAGCTAATTTCGTCTTTAAGGATTGCACACTTGTATGTATATTCGTTCCAGTTTTATGCTGAGAGTGCAAGAAACTGCAAACAGTTTTGCTTTTGGTTTAATGTTCATGTCTGTCAATTGTGTCTTTGCGGATGCTGTCATTTCATAAAAGAAAGAAGACTAATATGTTTGCAGGTGACCGTATGCTGTTACGTTATACAGCCTACTATGACGTTAATTGTTCCTTTACTATGTGTTAATGTGAATGCAAAGAACCGAGAGAAACTGATACTTATTCAACAGTCAGATACTATAAATATTATAGGAATTTAGGTTTTATTTTCGTGTTCATGCTAGTGTAGAGTAGTCTAGAAATTCTAAGACCTGCCTTTAAAGTACGACTGCAAAATGATGGTGCAGGACACATATATATTTCTTCGCCAGAATGTATGGAATACCGTTGAAAACCTACACTTGTAAGAGAGCTAGTCTGAGTCCATATTTACTTCATAATCCTACTTTCATAAACAGTTTCCATACTGGATTGTAATTCTGTTAATCATACCACTTAAAGCTTCAAAAATTAGTTGCTAGGCCATTTCCATTCTGGTAAATTGTAATATACTGTTTTATTTCTTTTGGATGTAGGAGATGTGAGTATATGTCATATAGGACAGCAATAACCCACTGCACAACTGTTATCCATTAAAATACTCATTTCCGCTTTCATTACGTGTGGTATAATAACGGAATATTACCTGAGCAGAGGACCCGCAGAGACATAATAGAAGAGAATGCTGGCTGCAGTAAATAGAGTTTTGGCCGAATGAAGATGCTTTGTAGAGGCCTCATTCCCTAGGCGAAATTAATCAAAGCATCGGATAGGGTAAAAAATGTGATACGCTCACGGGAAAAGACCAAGAGACGAGTGGATGATAACAGAATGAGAGCTGAGCTATGGATATACTTTATCGTTATTTTTGTAGTAGGCCGAACGTCAAAGCATGCAGTTAAAACGAACAAACAAGCCGAGGAGTCTCGCTAAAAGGAGATCAAAATTCTCCGTTATGGCACAAGCTATTGCGCTTTACGGTTTAAGCAAGGAGAAGGCTCACAAATTTTTAAATATAGGAAATGGAGAAGACTGTACAGAAAAAGCCTACAGTCACAGAGACGCTATATGAACGCAGTTTATAGCACTAATTGTTCTTTTCTTTGGCAGACGGTCTTTGAATGAACATTTTCACTAGCATCAATAAAGCTAATTTCACATACAACGATCGGTAGTGAGCGACTTCGTATCGATCATAGATCTGTTTCATTTTACACATTGCCCACGGAATAGGACATTTACTATATGTATCAATGTAATACGCCAGCATACGAAATTACACTTTCGTTTACACGTAAACTGGCCACAAGCAAATATACACTATACAGAAATCGAAGGAAAGGTAAGTACATATTAACTGCATTGGGAAATGAATTATTTCTCCGAAAATCAATACGTAATATAAAGATATGTATGTGCGTATGTGTGTGTGTGTGTGTGTGTGTGTGTGTGTGTGTGTGTGTGTGTGTTTGTGCGTGTGTGTGTGAGTGTGTGCGTGTGTGTACGTTCCACATCTCCTCCTGAACTACTGGACCGATTTCCACCAAGCTTGGTACACATATCCCTTACTGCCCGGCAGCAAGTACTGTTCAGTAAGGACCACCTACCTCTCATAGTTCCGGAGATATGACGTCAAAAACAATGAGATGTATGAAAAACTTCGCATTACACATGACGTTGAAATGAATTAACATTTTTCTACCAACTGTATTCACAACAAATTTCGCTTGCGGTATGCGCAAATGCCGCCAAATGCCCCAAAAGTTATGTTAATACACTCAGTTCAAGAGATATGACGTCATATACACCGCTGCAGTTTGCATGACGCTAATTTTTATTACTTCTTTTCTATTTACTCTATTTGCAATACATTTTGCAAGCGTTATCCACTTATGTCACTGAATCTACCTACAAAATCATATCATTGTATGGCACACAGATTATGGAGACATGACGAAATAAACACTCAGATGTGTCAAAAAACTGGCGTATCACGCATTACGTTTAAGTTTATTACTTCTTTCTAAATAACTTCATTCGCAACATATTGCTCTGGCAGTATCGATACACGCCTCTGAATGAATCCATACAAATATCTGAACAAAATATATGATCTTCAATTTTTTTTCGTACTTCCCTAGAAACTCAGTTCATTTTATATTTTCGTTTCTAATAGAAAATTTGCTAAATGAATACCCTGGAGATGCAAGGTGTGCCAGCTAGTATCTGGTAAAGGGCCATAAGTGATGTGGTTTAATGATAACGTCGATCAGTTAAGGTTATTGTTTGCGTTGGCCAATAATGATTTGCTTGGATTTAATTTAATCGGTGAGACAGACCAACAGTGCACTTCGCCCCTGTTCCCCGCATTATAGTGCGGTGTCTGTCCCTGACATTGCGGAACTATTATTTAAACACAATTTCCACGTAATTAGCTTACCATGTTTTCGTTTTTTGTTTTTATGACCAACGTTTTACGTGCTGTATTCTGATCCAGCTACGTAGCTGAGACTCTTTCTTCGCCTTAGTGATGTTTAAGACAGCTTCCGGTCCGGAAAATGGGATCGTCCTAGCCAACCAATCAGCTACTTCGTTACCAGTAATAGCTAAGTGACCAGGAGCCCACAGTCGTTTTACCGGCTGTTTTCTCGTAGCTTGAGAAGGGTTTCATGGCATTCTGCGACGATCATCGGTCTAGATGCGGGGATTGATAGAAATTTCTGAGTCACCTTGGCTGTCTGAAGGAATGTCGATGCTACAGTCCTCATAACTCCTATGCAGGTTCACCATCGTGCATAGTTCGATGGCAAATAGCTCCACCTGAAATAGTGACACTGCGCTCCCTAATCCAGACTGTACCACGTATACCCCAACAACAGCCCCATCATCGTTGTCTGGTTTCGACTTGTCAGTAAACCAGTGTGTGTCATGCTTGATTCTTTTATAGCTGCATTATTCCACTGTTGAGCTGAAAGTTTTGGTGAAGAACCTCGAAGCTACAGCGTAATCTGCCGCCATTTCACAGACCATTCACTTTTTAACCATTGATAGTTGACCAATTGTTCTCCGTTCGTTTTCTTGGCCGGAGATCAATGAAATGAATGTATGCTATTACTTTTTAACTATATTTGCAAACATTACCGTAATAATAGCGATGTCATTGCTAAATTTCGAAGTTAAAATTTAAACCACTCTTAACCGCATAATACGGCTTATTACAATGGTTACAGGTTTCATTTTATTTCCAGACCTTTTTCAGAAAGTTGTGAACGAGTAGATACTGTCAAAAAAATGTTAACCATTCCTCTTTCCTTTTCCTTTCCTACCTCCCGATTGTTTCGTTGCTTTTTTATTTAGTTTTTATCATGATAGAGCGAAATGACAGATCATTAAACAATAATGCAGCTAAATTAGAACTTATTAGTAAACAGAGAATTTGGGGGGGGGGGGGGGGGGAGCGCATATGGCATTCCCTCACATCGCATATAATTTAGTTCCGACGTGATTCCACGCGGAATGGCTTCTCCTACTAATTAGCATTTTTCATATTGTGGCGTAGCAAAGGCCTCACCAATGTTCTTCATCTCTTTGTATCTGAAGACGAAGTTAATTCGTATGATACACTTTTACGATCCAAATAAGAACGTTACAACAACGATTTGTCTGTAATGCGCGAAGATTTAAGAATAAAAGATGCACTTTCTTGGGGACGAATTAAGGCAATCGCTTATAATAAATGGTAAATATGTACTTCTTTGTATCCTCACAGACACATACAGACAACAAGTCTTTCTTTAAATGACTGTTAACTACTGTGAAACACTGGTGAACCGAAGGCTTACGAAACACTTATTAAAAACAAAAACCGCTGTGAAAAAAGATAACAACAAAGAAGACATCCATACATTTTCTTTTTTGGGTCATCACTCTAGTGACTTGTTTGATACGCCCCACCATGAATTCCTCAGCAGTGCCAACCTTTTCATCTCATCACAGCAGCACCTGCATCTTACGTCCCCAGTTACTTGCTGGATGTGTGCCAGTCTCTGTCTTTCTCAATAGCTCTTACCCTCTACAGTTGCTCCCCATAGCCGGCCGGTGTGGCCGAGCGGTTCTAGGCGCTTCAGTCTGGAACCCCACGATCGCTACGGTCGCAGGTTCGAATCCTGCCTCGGGTATGGATGTGTGTGATGTCCTTAGGTTAGTTAGGATTAAGTAGTTCTATGTTCTAGGTGACTGAAGATCTCAGATGTTAAGTCCCATAGTGCTCAGAGCCATTTGAACATTTGCTCCCCCTAGCACACAGAAAGTTATTTGATGTCGTAACAGATGGCCTATCATCCCCTCTCTTCTTCTTGTCAGTGTTCTCTATGTTTTCCTTTCCTCGCCGATTCTAGGGAGAACGAGCTCACTCCTTACCTTATTAGTACATCTTATTTAGAATCGCATCTCAAAACTACTAGTCTCTTCTTTAAGGTTTTCCCACCCTCTTTGTTTCCCTAACATACAATGCTATGCTCAGAAATTTCCTCCACAAATTAGTTCCTGTACTTGGCACTAATGAAATTCTCTTGGCAAGGAATGCTCTTCTTCCCAGTGCTAATCTGCTTTTTGTGTCCTTCTTACTCCGGCCATCATGGGTTATTTTGCAGCCCAGGCAGCAAACTTCTTTAACTTCCTTATTTCATGATCCTCAGTTATGATGTTAAATTTCTCGCTATTCTTATTTCTGGTATTTCTCAATACTCTAGTGTTTCTTCGATACATCCTGTGACGTATAATTTTATCTATATATACATATATAAATATTTTCGGTGCCTACAGTGTCACGTCTTTCAGTGTCACACATATTTTATTTTTAAAGGGGATCACTTAAGACTATTTCCATGGGTTCGCCCCTCAAATTTCTCCCTGATATCACAAAATTGTCGTCTAATGTAGTACAAACTGAAAAAATAAACACCTTTTAAAGCACAGTTTCATGTATATATTCAAAACCTTACACCTGTGTCACAGAACAAATCCTTCATCGAGAACATTGTACACATGTTTAAGGGAAGAGATGTTTCCGATAATTATTACAGTATTTAAAGAACATCAAAATATGAACAAGCTGAAATGAACAAACAGTACATGTGACTATGTTAATCAAATCAACTGTAAAAAGCTAAGGAGCATATTATTAGCAAAATGAGAAATATGCAAAAGTGAAATGCCAAAATGAGCACTTCTCAATTGGGAGTAAATCAAAACAATCAGAATGGCTGAAAGAGAGCACAATAACATGGGCCATAAACGAATAAGTGCTAAACAACTAAGCAAATAAGAGAATAGGCAAAAATGAGATGCCAACAAAAAGAGAGCTGGCCGAACTCCGTCGGCACTTACATACAGTTGCGCTCGTGGCGGCACCTCGCGGCCCATACGCAACACGAGCGCCTGCGACCGCAATGCACTGTTAGCGCTCGCGGCGGCGTCTAGCGGCCCGTACTCAAGTTGTGCGATTGCTGTCGCAGGTCGACCCTTCATCTACGATGTTACATGGCCCCCAATGTGGAAGGTGGTTAATTTATTAAGTGCCTGACACATTTTGTCAGATTACTCGGATCGAAAAATTTTACTTTTCATATTCAAATTACTATCCTTTTTTCTACCACCTTTACACTCTGTGGTTCACTAAATAATCATTGATTATCACATATAATGATGTAAATACAAAACATTTTAGTCATATTTCAAAAGTATGACGACAGTAACACAAAACACTTTATTATCTGTTCTTCTACATCTATTGAATAGAAGGAATTGTACACTATTTCAGTTCATGCTTTTGTGTAAATACTTAGTTATTTTAAAGGTTTTATTTAACTACAAAAGCTGTAATGATTAAGAGGCATTTACACAGTTTGAAAATTCATTGTATATACATTGTGACATCTACTGTACATGTAAACGTCTGAAAATCGTTTATGTAAATGAAATTTTTCTGTAGTGTACTTCGTTAACTTCGAAGGTACTACTATAAAAACTCATATAGGAATATATAGTACACACACATAAATCTGTCCAACCTTTTGCATGGAGAAGTTATATTTCAAATAGAATATATGTCAGGTCGGCTCGAAAGACCCCAAATTATCCGAGTCCTTCGAGTAATGATGTTCAACAGACATATATTTCAATTATATAAGGTAACATTTGTATATCCTAATCCAATTCCAATTTACTGGCTATTAACAGTTTGACTGTGGTTAAAGAAGTAGTTCAATAGCACCTAGAAATTTTGAATATTGCCCTTTTTGTTAAGGTCCTCAGGTGAAGCAATGGTGTATCACTCATTGCTGATAGGGTGCATCGTTTACCTGTCCTATGACTAAGATATTTTCTTTTGCATTTTATGTACATTATACATATTTCCTTGTTTGTTTGTCATTTTTGGACTTATTACTACTCAGAATGTAAGTACTACCAATTATAGGCGCTACGAATTTCGTGCGACTATTTGCTATGCGACTATTACCTATAGTCAACATCGTTCTAGTAGTTAAGTTTATATTCACACGACTCCGTTGTGCATTTTTTTTTTGCATCTCATATCTAGTCTCAAACTATATATATATATATATATATACAAAATAGTACACATTCATATCTATTAAAATAAAAAAAGAAGAGAGAAGTGTCCCTGAATGAGTGCAAGTAACTTATCTTTCGTGAATTACAAGTTGAAAGGGCTTGACTCCTCCGAATCTTTTCTTGTATTGATGTGCATATAGAGAACCATAACTCTCGTAAGATTTTGGCTCATGCTATGTTTCCACTATTTGTGACCTAATTGTCCTGTTATATCAGGAACAAATTCACACTTAGTCTTATATTTATTTAGTACTTATTTTAAAGAAAAAATATTTGATGTTGTTCCTTACACCACATTATCCTCATTCCTTTGCATTAGATATATTTGTTTTATCAACATTTTACCGGAAGTATCTTTACAAAATTCTACTTGACACACTTTAATTTTATATAGAAAATGTGCTACCTCGATACTACATTATTTCGTTATAACAACCTGTACTTTCACATATCACATAATATAATCAATTTTTAGGTGTTGTACTTAAAAAAAGTTTTTTCTTACGAGTGTAGGAAACATCTTTAGACAGTTAACGTGTTTATCTGAAAATTTTGAATAAAACAGTGAAGAAGCTAATTTATCAGTAGCAACATTAGATGTTCAGTCCAAGATGGTTATCAGTACACACATTCTCTTTTTTTTCTATATACTTTTTAATGTCTTGATGAGGATATAGTCCCTTTTGTTGGTTTGTCTACAGCAAGTAAGGGGCTCGAATAGGGACTGTCAGGTGGTTCTACGATGTTCTATGCAAGCATCTTTTGAATTTCATTACCAACTGCGTTTCTTTTTGTCCATGGTACTTGGTACGATCTATCACAGAAGGTTTTATAGGGCATGACTTTCATCCTATATTCATATCCCCTAATCACACCAGGTTTTTCTTCTAATACTCGTTCGTATTTCACGAGAACCTGAAGCAATTCAGAACGCTGCTCAGAAGCCAGCTGAGCAGATTCAGAGACAATTTTTAACATTTGTTCATGGTCGGTCAAATTTTATTTCTTGAACCTGATTCCCTGAGCCTGTAGGATTATTTTTTGAAATGAACTTCATTTGTATACCCGGGCAAAACCTTCCATGTGTGTCGGTTATCCTCAGTAATTTTAGAGAGACGATTTTCTGTTTGACCTTCAACTCACATATCCCGTTAGAAATGTCGATCTTTGCATCCTTTGTTTGCAAAAAATAAAACCCTAAAATACTGTCCACTATCAGCGATCCATTATGAGGAACGTACATTCAAGCGTTACATTTCCAATTTCTATCTCTAATTGGGCTTGTATTTTCACGCTTCTATTTCTCCCTCCAATCGCTCCCAAAACCTTACAATTGCTTACCGGCAATATTGGCACCCGTTTTGCTTTAGCGATATGTCTAAATAAGTCCATAACAATCACATTAATGTCAGACCCAGTTACAAATATTCCGTTCACTGAAATACCTTCCATTAATATTTTAACTGCAGGTTTTATAACTGCAGGATGATTGGTGCTATATTTAGTGTTCTCGTTATACAATTCATTTCTCATGTCAGTGCCATCATTGTACCTTAACATTTTTAATCTTAAATCAGAATCGTCCCTATCTCGCCCACCCGCCTGCACTTCGGGACTTAGTGCGGTGGTAATTTCATTTTCCGCTGGCTGAGAAATTGGCCACATTTCGGTATCATTTACTTCATCGATTACTATTGGTGGCGGATGCTGTCGCCAGTTTGGATTTATCGGGTTTTGTGTCTGGGTATTCTGTCTCCCTTGATTTCTGTTTTGTTTCGTTTCGTTATTATTGTAGTATCCTGGAGTGACCCTACGTTCCTGCCTACTATCCGCAGTACCTCGTTCCCACCGGCCTGTTCTGCCGTAGCTGAACGCGTTATTATTGTCTTGGCTTTGGTACGCCGAGCTGGGTTCTCTGCCAGCCGCTGCATATTTCCATTCCTCCACGACTGACGTCGATTTAGAGATCTTGCCCGCACATCTTCCTGCATCAAATCAATTGCATCTAGGATGGGCATAAACTCATCAATGTTTGCGTCTGGGGCGTGAATTAATTTTTCGCGTATATGAATAGGCATCTTACTCTTAAGAACGCACAACAAATATTTATGCGAAATTTGCTCGCCCCGTCTTTCGTTTTATTCAGATACTTCTCGAAATACATCCGGAGCGTTCCTTTGCTATAACTAAACTGTTCTTGGTTCAATACAGCCTCACGAAGTCGTTGCTGTACCCCGAAAGAGCAATATTTCGCGAGATACCTTTTTTTCAAACTCCTAATATGTGGAACATTACTCAGTGACTTCAGTGGCTCACATGGCCGCATCATTTAACATGAATCCACTTATGTAACGCATCTTTTGCTATTCCGTCCATTTTGTGGGTAACACGCCACGAAAAGAACGAATAAATACTACTGGATGCACACCACTCATGCCAGGTGAGAATGACTGACCCCTCTTGTGTTTGATAATGTTTTCCTCCATAATGACATTTACATACGGTGTTGTAGCCCGCGGTAATGAATATGATTCCTGATCCCGAGATACCTCAGAATTTACTTCGGTGGCTTGCCCCCGCTTTTGTGTACTAGCATCTACTAGTTCTCTCCACGTGTCGGCGCGGAAACATCACTCTTGACTACCTCTTTAATATCGGTAAGCTCACTACTAAATTTGTTTCATTGCTCATTTACTCCCCTTCGCCATTGAGATAATTCCTGAGTAATTTGCATTTTTACTTCAGAAATCTGAGCAGTTGGATCTATCGATTGTCTTTCTTGTTCTTTTGAAATGGAATTTGCGGCTTCCTTTACCCGAGAATCTATTTCTACAGATCGA
Organism: Schistocerca americana; assembly: GCF_021461395.2. Taxonomy (NCBI): domain Eukaryota; kingdom Metazoa; phylum Arthropoda; class Insecta; order Orthoptera; family Acrididae; genus Schistocerca; species Schistocerca americana. Next base: position 202,952,767 of record NC_060125.1, on the reverse strand, counting down.
CAATTCTTCGAGTGTCGAAGACAATTGATTTACTATGACCTCGAGAGCGCCTTGATTTCCATTTAACTGTTTTACATCCGAATTTAAGTCTCTCACGGCGTCCTCGTGTTCGAGTTTGAGATTTATTGTATCTTGAGCCATTTGCGTTTGATTCTCAGAAATTTGCCCTATCTTACGAGACATTTCGCCTCCCTGTGCCGACACTGATTCCTCACTTTTATGTAAGTCATCTACTCGTATCGACACGGCTTCCTGATTTTTATGAATGTCGTCTACTCGTATTGACACGGTTTCCTGACTTTCATGTATGCCATCTACTCGTATCAACAGGGCTTCCCGTTTTTTATTCATCTCACCTACTTGAAAAAATATAGCGGAGATGGTACTTTTCATGATTCGTAATTGCTTTTGTATACTGGGAAGTTTTTCAGCAATTTCTAATTCCTCAGTCTCACTAGTCTCCAATTGTGCTTCGCCTACTTCCTTTATATCCATGATTACACACGTAAATTTCAAATCTTAGGCTAGTCGTCACACGAATACGGATAAACATTCAGGGACGCATGTCCCTCACGCTTACGCGGTGCCCCGTTTCGATTACACTTGGACGTGGTTCGACTTATCTACAGCACTACCCACTACGCTATGTACCGTAGGAAAGGAAAATTGTTCACTAAGTATCGGTTGGAAACTATTCACTACCCTTGGGAGTTCCACAGATAGATAAACCACTAGGACAAAATAAAGTATGTTGCTCACCAAATACCTCGTTTAACCAGCTGAACCGTCGACTTAGAAGAATCCATTTATAATTAGAATTGCTCATATACTCGTTTACATGAAAAAGAAAACAGACATAGATTAGCAGAATGACAGTTTTTACCAGAAAAACAGAGATATACATATAATTCGTATTTTGATGAATAAATTCTGAACTTACTTTAGAAATAGGCTTAAGCAAAATCCATCCGGTGCCTCCAGTGTGACGTATACTTTATATATATATATATATATATATATATATATATATATATATATATATATATATTCGGTGCCTACAGTGTCACGTCTTTCAGTGTCACACAAAATTTTATTTTATGGGGATCACTTAAGACTATTTCCATGGGTTCGCCCCTCAAATTTCACCCTCATATCACAAAATTGTCTTCTCATGTAGTACAAACTAAAGAAATAAATTCCTTTTAAAGCACAGTTTCGTATACAATTTATATTCAAAACCTTACACCTGTGTCACAGAACAAATCCTACATCGAGAATACTTTACACAAGTTTAAGGGAAGAAATGCTTCCGATAATTATTACAGTATTTAATGAAATGAACATGAGACATTATGTTACAACCCTCAGTCCACGTTCTGTACTCAACAGACAGTTCACTTCATTCAACACAACCTGTAATTCTTTTTCACGTTCACTTAGAATAGCAATGTCATCAGCTGATCTTATCGTTGAAATCCTCTCACCTTGAATTTTGATCCAGCTCTTGAACCTTTCTTGTATTTCTGTCGTTGCTTCTTCGATGTATAGATTGAACAGTAGAGGTGTCTTTTCAATCCGAGTTCTTCGTTGTTAGTTTTCTAGTACTAGTGTTCCCTCTTGGATCTTGCACATATAGTATATTACCCATCTTTCCCTATAGCGTCCCATATTTTCTTCAGAATTTCAAACTTCTTCTACCATTTGACATTGTCGAACGCCTTTCGCAGGCCGACGGATATTAAAAACATGTGTTGAATCTGCTTTACTCACAACTGCCTGGTCCTCAAATTTGTTTCCTATTCTGCTGTATATTATTCCTGTGAGCAACTTGGACGCATGACCTGTTAAGCTAAGAGCGTACATTTGGGGCACAGCACTGCATGACACAGAGACGTGGACTATGGGAAAAAACAGGAACAGAACAGAATCGAAAGAGTTGAGATGTGGTGGTACAGGAAACTGTTGAAAGTTAGGTGGACCATTCGAATGTCATCTATCACTTCTGTCTTATTTGGTCCTAATTCGTCCAAAGCTGTTTAATACAGACTATAATAATGTATCTTCTCTGTCGACTCCTGTTACTTCTTCAACAGCCTCAACAGCTGAGTCCTCCCTCACATGTAGGCCTTCAGTGTGCTCTATCCACCTATCCTCTCCCTTCTCTGCGTTTAACAGAGGAATTCGAAATTCTCATTGCACTCTAAATGTTACTGCTGTTGTTAATTTCAGCATAGGTTGTTTTTAAAATTTCTATATGCCAAATCAGTCCTTCCAACAATCACTTCCTTTTCGATTTCTTCACATTTTTCATGCAGCCACTTCGCCTTAACTTCCCTGCACTTCCCAATTAGTAACCTGTATTTCCGTATTCCAAAATTTCCCTGAACATTTTTTCACTTCCTTCTTCCCTCCTTCTGCCAAGTATTTCTTCTGTAATCCATGGTTTCCTCGTAGTTGCATTCCTTGTACGTAAGTATTTCTTTCCATCTTCTATGATTACCCTTTTCAGAGATGTCCACTGCTCATCAGTGAACTGTCTACTGAGCTATTCATAACTGAGCTAAAATAAATGAAAAAGAAAACCGTAAAAAAGAAAAGTAGCACATCATAATACTTTTCTGTAAACCAGGCGGACATGCGGTGTCGAATACATTTGCTAACGCATCCAGTTAAGCAGGAAGTGATTCGAAAACACCTCGGCTAGAGGAAAGGCTCCTCTCTTTTTAAGCGTTGGGAGAGAGATTCCTGAATTTGAAAGTGGCTAACTAAAATCTCTCGCTCTCTTTCTACAGTACTAATCTGCCCTGCGTTTAAAAAAGTGCGGGGGAGATTTTTTTTTTTTTTTTGAAGTGGCAAGCTACCCAGTAATTTCAGGCTTAGCTTTGTCTTCCTCGTGTCCTCATGGCCTGTTACCTTTTCTGTCGTCTCTAAAGCGATGTTGAACTAAGGACGTTTCCTCTGTTTAACTGTGCATAGAGAGGGAGATCCGTTGAGTTTGCTGTAACCAACCAATCTCGTGATTCAAGCTTCGCTTCTTACATCCGACTAACGGTCTGTTTCCTTTTCTGTCATGACTGAAACGATGTTGACTACGGAAGGGTCACTCTTTCTAAATGTTTAAAAAGTAATAGGGGGGAGGGGGGGGGGAAGATTGGTAGGGTTTGAAAGTTCTTGCCAACTTGGCCGCTACATGGCTATTTCGGACAGTTCCCTTCTCGGTCTCCGTGCTTCGTTGATTTTCGGTCGTCCACAAGATATGTCAGTGACAATCACTCGAGGTGCATAGGATAAAAGAAATTAAGAATTGTATGTGCAGGAATAAATATAATGAAACACGTGGCTTGGTCAATCTTCTGCGCAAAGGTTTCGGTGCAGTATTTTCGAGCAGCGTAGCAGATCTGATCACTGTGCGAGCAACATTAAGCGCAAGTGACAGTTCTAGTCAAGTTGTATGAAATGAACCGACGAGCATGTTTCACCAAATTCATTGTATAACAGCGAGATTATGGGTATCCTAAGGATTTTCATATCTTTTCTCCAGTTTTTAACTGTCGCACTACCTACACTGTAACCTTAAGATATAAAGGGGGCGTGTCCAGCATGGTCACCCCAGCAGAGCGTGTGCTGCTTAACTCGCCTGTAACGGCTAGGGTGGCCGATCACTGCATCTTCTCCAGCTCCTTAGGAGTCACCTTCCGCTCTACTAAATAATACCATACCGTTGCCGTATAGATAATCATAGGTATTATTAGACAGGTCTATACCCAGTACACGCTCCCAGGACTTGGGCCCCATTTAGTTCTGTAAGTCCCTTTAGTGCACTTCAGAGTATTATTTACCTTTGAACTTTTAGTCATTACATGAGGTATCCGCGTTAATTTAGCACCAAATTTCAGATACTTCACTATCCCATCCAGTGGTAGAATTTCGTCGAAGAGCTTAAGATTCCTGTACGTGTCCTAGATATTCTTATTTAGCTTTATGAGTTCCTTTAGAATTTAGTTTATGCATTTGAAAAAGGATCAAGTTTAATTATTATTATTAATTAAGATGTTAATATTCTAAATTATGAAAATCGCCTTAAAATCTTCTGAGAGCCGCAATTCACTGGGTGAAATTTTTGCTGAAAATATTTAAGAATTCTGTGATACTTTACTAGAGTTCTGCAGATTGTGGCGTGGGAAAAAGGTCTGGGGGTGGGAGGGGGGGCGGGGAGCTACACGTCGTGCAAGGCGTAGCACTATTATTCGCTGGAAACGCTAGCATTGTACTTCAAAAGATTAAATGAAACTTTCCCAACAAAGGGCTTCATCTGAAGTGCAGGTTCTAGCCGCTGATCCAGTTTCTAATGGTCCGCCCGGCCCGAGAACTGCATACACATATGAACATGGTTCAAGATAGCCCTAAACAGAAGTTATTGAGATAACAATCTCACCTTTACATTTAATTCTGAAAAAATACAATGATGTTATCTGCTCCCCCAATTAATATTACTATGGCCCACAATCTGGACAGTTCAAAGTAATTACCACTCCTCTTGTATAATATTACAGAAGAGACGATTGCTTTTCATTTACATCATTCATCTACATCCCACGATGACTAACATCGAGAGAGAGAGATTTCTTTTCTTTCACCCCAAAAGTCAAGGCATAAGTGAATTATCGCAGTTGTCGGAACTGCTAGCACGTTGAACACTCACAGGCGACTAAAATTATCTTTGCCTTAGAACATGCGCATATTCGACGAAATATATGAAGAAATTCAGCAATGTGCTTCCTCTTGAATTGTATTGCAACAGCTGCCCTGAGACTGACCCTAGGGCTCTTCTCCTCACAGTAGTTTGGCAGAATAATCAAATAGCGTTGTGCCACTTTTCTAATGGCCCTTGCAAATGTGCCAGGTCGTTGAATGGCTAAATCATCTGCATGTCCTTGTAAAAAGTAATCTCCGTTCTTGACTGTTATAACTGACAGTTTCCAGTTCATCATGCTTTACACTTCAGGCAAGTCACAAACAGTCTTTTCTCAGGGCATCTGTGTCCAATATTACATATCTGCGTAGTCAGTCGTGGTTTGGCTATGGTGGGGCGGGCAGTGGCTCAGCCAATGAGAATTTGAAGCAGGGAGACAGCATGGTCTGTGGGTTTGAACAAGGAAAATTATTTCTATTCCGTTCTGGTTTCCGTTCTGTCGGATTCTTATGCGTGCTATGTTGTCGAAAGAAACGTGGTATCTTTGAAATATATGAGAAGGAATAAAATTACCGTGTTACTGCAACTTCTGTTTTTATGTGGGAGATCATAATGAGAAGTGCGAACAGCATTTCTCTGTGGACGAGCACCGGAAGAAAAGTAAAGTCTGTTGCTAATGTCTGATATGAGTAGCAAGGTGGGAATAGCAGTTTCGATTGGTGTGAGCCAGCTCCCGTTTTCTCTATATGGCATACTTAATTTGTAACTTAACATTTCCTTGAAATTTAGTGAGTGTCACGAATATTTTTTGAATGAAAATTTTGTCTCGTCATACTGTCTTAGAACATTTATTATGTTTTCTCATATCAGCGTCCTACGTCTGTGGACTTATAAATTATGAGATCCAAACTTCTGCCCCATCAATTCCTTTTGATGTGGTACATACAGCACACGGCATCGGATTTACTGCGGTACTTTAGCAGAAATCTTCCAAGTTACGGAAGTTAACGCTACTTTACTCGTAGGGCCACCACAGTCGAAAATATTCCAAGATTTGAATAAACAAAAACTGCCGCGACTGTTAGCATTCTTTATATGAGAACACGACCTGTTTCGCAAAATAAATTTGCTTCCTCATGAGCTTCACTGTATAGAAAGGAATAAAAGAACTTACAAGAAATTTAGCCGTGCCAATAAAGGGATAAACAAAAGCGATAAGGTTAGTTCCTACTTACAGTAACAAGATTAAGGGAAACTAATGTCTTTACTTATTTTTTTTATTTGAACACTGACCTACAAAATTTTCCCTGACAAAGACAACTCAAGCTTAACGTATTCATCAATTACCTACAATATATAAGCCCGTCGAAATCTTACTGCTATACAGTGACAACATGACTTTCAGTAATTAACACAAAAGAACGGCCCTGCACTGCAAGAAATCGTAACAAGAATGAAAATCCTAAAAATATGAAATTAAGGAAATATAAAACTACCTCCAACTCTGTTAATTGCCTAAACTCATTTCAGTCACGAACCCCATCTTTTTATAAGTCACTTACTCACAGAAAATCTTCGTAGCAGGAACTACAACAATTACAGCAAGCCCCAACTACAGCCAGCTAAATAAAAAGCTTCCAACTACTACAATCTCTGACTACTAGCAGGCATATGGTTTGCAAAAGAAAGATTTTGTTGAAGGGCAAATAATGTATTAATGAGATATCCTGTTCTAAAAATTATATAGTTATCAATAATTACACGACCCAAACATTACCAACCACATATTTCCTCATTTCAATTTTCCTTGCGTCTCACGTTATAATGCATGTCCTACCAACACAGCGTCTCCACTGAGAAAAACATGTCCTTACAACTTCCCTATCCACTCGCCAGCTGTTAGTCCGTCCAACCACGGAATTCCTTGCTAAGGGCGCAGAGCGCTGTCACTGATATTAACACAGTCTGTAGCGCTGCCAACATACAAACAGGCAAATTACAAAGATTCTATTTAAATCAGATAAAGCCATTCCCAACATTTTTATGCAGGTATTTAAAACTACTGGTTTTTTAGATTGTGGATGGCCTTAGCTCGCTATAGAGTTTATCAACGGCGCTAGCACGTTCAGTCAGAAGTTTTAAATAGCTGTATACAAACGTTGGGAATGGCTTTATCCAGTTTAAATAGAACCTCAGTCGACTGTAGGTAGACACGTACATAATCGCTTTTGTTTGTCCGTTTCTTGGCATGGCTAAATTTCTGATAAGTTATTTTATTCATCTGTATACAGTGAAGCACCTGAGGATGCAAGTTTAATTTGCGAAACCTACCGTGCTCTCCAATAAAGAATTCTAACAATCGCAGTGATCTTGTTTATTCTAATCCAGAAGATATGTATTCGTCAAAACCTTAGGCGCTGCTTGCAGCGTGCGTTTCCCATGCTTCTTCTATGAACATTCTGGATTATGGGATTCGTTCTAGAAAAGTAGTCCTAATTACAGTTGTGAGCTAAACATCCTCAATGCACATATTTTGCCTGTAAGGCGGGATGTATGAAACATACGCAAGATCAAGTGTTAGTTCCCTTGATAGGAAACTCGTTCACTAAATGGGACTAAAAAGTTCAGATGCCTATTTAATCATTTCATGAAGTAAGTTGGTTTGTGTTATTTATTCTTGAAAAGAAGTCAGGTTGCGTTATAATAGTTCTTTGTGGGTCAACATTCTTAGAGAAAAAAAGGGCATTTTGATCAGTGCAGTTTTCTGTGGGAATTTCAATGTACACTCAGTCCAGTTATAAAACACAAGCAGCTAACAACTTCTAGCATTTAACTGCTTAATGATTTCAGTGACTACAAGGTTTCACAATAGCAGAATCAAAACGACACCCTGTGCAATTCGTTTGCACGACCATCTTGGTGGCTTCCAGCTTTCATCTACAAAACATGATCTTAATCCACTTGCCTTACATATAGTTGTCTCAGTGACAATCTCTTTTGTATCTCTAACCATAGATGGGAGGATCGTATTGCTAAAAGCCCCCACAATGTCCAGGAAGGTGCGGAATAGATTTTCATGAATGACTAGAGCTTTTACTACCTTCCGAATAAGTATGGTAAAGTGCTTTTTCGCAAGATTTGCCTGGTTGATTTGCGTGTTGGGTTTCACGCAAAAGGACCTCAGTTAGCGCCAGTTTCCTAACCTGCCCTTTAACCAGTTTCTTTATAATGTCTTGAAGGAAATGAGGAAAGACTAGTTGGGCTCATCCTTAGTCGTGGTATGATCAGTTCACTCTGGTTTCGGAGTGAAAAGAACTTCACTGTCCTCCAAGCATTAGGAATATTCCTGCTGCTGGACTGACTCTAAACGGTCAACTTGAGTAATTTCTGTCTTGCATTTTGCAGTGGAGCTGGAAGAATTCCATGTGCGCCTGGTGACATGAATGACTGAAACGTTCCCACCACCCACTGAACTTTCTCGATGTGACCACAGTCTTTGGCAGGTTTCCATTTTTCTCCTTGGTGACCTGTAAACCAGTATCTCACACGGACTGATTCAAGGCCTTTATTACTTGCCACAGTGCACTGGCAAATGCATCGAGGAGCACAACCAGCGTCAGATGCCAAGACCTCCACTTTTCCTGCTTCCTTAGTATGCGTCCTTACTTTGTTGATATTCTTGTGAGATCTGGCGTTGTAGCATTACCTTCCATCTCCTCAAAGAATACTTTCCAGAATTATTGTTTCGATTACATAATGAAAATACTGTATTTGGCAGAGGCCTCCCGATATTAGTGGTCGATTTCTTATCGAAGTCATAACTGTGGATGAGATAGAGTTTAGATCCAACATAAATAAGCCCCAGTCTGTTTTCCTAGAAATCCTCAGTTTAAAACACCTTTTAGTTTCAATCTTACTATATATATATATATATATATATATATATATATATATGTAGTAAGATTTTATGTATATATATGGTCGGTCAACGCCAGTATTTTGTATCACCAGTGTTTGAGACAGTGCTCGAGATTTCCAGAAAATACTTTCAAGCCTTTATGTGAGAATTGAGACAATACTTGTTATTATATTGTGACTTATTATTATATTATGAAATGTCCAACAGCATAATCACATAACAGAAGATAATATCAGTAAAAGAATGTATGTGCACTGTATTATCTCTGATATCCTCCTTCTTCTGTTCTTGTTCGCTATGATGTATGAAGCGGATGAGCTCGAAGATCAACCGCGATCTGTTCTTTTAAATATTGTTAAAGGTAGTGATAAATGATCAAAAGAAAAATATATCATACAATTTGTTGTTGTGGTCTTCAGTCCTGAGACTGGTTAGATGCAGCTCTCCATGCTACTCTATCCTGTGCAAGCCTCTTCATCTCCCAGTACCTACTGCAGCCTACATCTTTCTGAATCTGCTTAGTGTATTCATCTCTTGGTCTCCCTCAACGATTTTTACCCTCTACGCTGCCCTCCAATACTAAATTGGTGATCCCTCGATATCTCAGAACATGTCGTACCAACCGATCCCTTCTTCTAGTCAAGTTGTGCCACAAGCTCCTCTTCTCCCCAATTCTATTCAATACCTCCTCATTAGTTATGTGATCTACCCATCTAATCTTCAGCATTCTTCTGTAGCGTCACATTTCGAAAGCTTCTATTCTCTTCTTGTCTAAGCGATTTATCGTCCACGTTTGACTTCCATACATGGCTACACTCCATACAAATATCTTCAGAAACGACTTCCAGACTAAATCCTATACTCGAAGTTAACAAATTTTTCTTCTTCAGAAACGCTTTCCTTGCAATTGCCAGTCTACATTTTATATCCTCTCTACCTCGACCATCATCAGTTATTTTGCTCCCCATATAGCAAAACTTCTTTACTACTGGTCTCATTTCCTAATCTAATTCCCTCAGCATCACCTGACTTAATTCAAGTACATTCAATTATCCTCGTTTTGCTTTAGTTGATGTTCATCTTATACCCTCCTTTCAAGACACTGTCCACTCCGTTCCACTGCTCTTCCAAGTCCTTTGCTGTCTCTGACCGAATTACAAAGTCATCGTAGAACCTCAAAGTTTTTATTTCTTCTCCATGGATTTTAGTACCTACTTCGAAGTCTTCTTTCGTTTCCATCATTGCTTGCTCAATATACAGACTGAGTAACATCGGGGATAGGCTACAACCCCGTCTACCTCCCTTCCCAACCACTGCTTCCCTTTCATACCCCTCGACTCTTATAACTGCCATCTGTTTTCTGTACACATTGTAAATAGCCTTTCGCTCTCTGTATTTTACCCCTGCCATCTTCAGAATTTGGAAGAAAGTATTCCAATCAACATCGTCAAAAGCCTTCTCTAAGTCTGCAAATACTAGAATCGTAGGTTTGCCTTTCCTTAATCTTTATTCTAAGATATCGTACAATTTGCTAAATGGAATTCTAGTTTACTGACTTTTATCTGTAACTACATAACCAACTATGAGTGTTTTAAGTTTTTTGTCCACAGCAGTGCAGACTGTGCTTTGTCTGCCGCCATTACGTAAGCGTATGAGGCGGCAGTTTCAAAATGCAGAACTAATCTAACACTAATCCTCTCCGTTGTTATTACAATATTTGAGCTCCGAGGACAAGAAATCACAGTAATTTATTATTTTTGTGTTCTAACAGTGAAAATTATATTCAGTAGAACAATCTTAGAGTTTACGTAAATGAAATAATTTGATGGCTGGTGCGTAAGATTAATTTTTCTCAGAATAGTTTATCAGTAACGTTATATAAAGTTATTTACGACACCAGTGTTGTTGCGAGTACAGGTTGTAGTGTAATATATTAATTATTTGGTGCAAACTTTTTAATGTCAAATAAAGAAATATTGAAACTCGTTATTGTCTGGATCAGCAGCACATAAATAAGACACCATCTTAGTAAATACATAGTTAAGGCTCACCGGCCACTTGACCATCTTCTTTTTCTGTGCGAATGCACAAACAGTTCCCGAACTCTTACGGGAATCGGCAACGCGCCTTGAGTAATGAGTATAATGGGCGGGGGCACTAAGAATGTAGTGCGGGACAGTACGTTGAGAATGTGGGTTTCGCGGAAGGCGTTCCAGAGATAAATCCCTGCAGTCGCGCTATCCTCTGTGTCCTCGATGGCTCAGATGGGTCTCGGTCCGGCACACACTTTCGCCGGCACGGTAGCTCAGCGTGTTCGGTCACAGGGTTAGCTGCCCTCTGTAATAAAAAACTGAGTTAATCGATCAACCAACGAACTTAAACGGATGTCTTACTACGTCCGTCCCGAGCAGATACAACGAAAAAAAGAGAACAGAATCAGATTCAGAGGAAAGAAGAAAGATGGATAGAGCGTCTGCCATGTAAGCAGGAGATCCCCGGGTTCGAGTCCCGGGTGGGGCACACATTTTCATCTGTCCCAGTTGACGTATGTCAACGCCTGTAAGCAGCTAAGCGTGTTCATTTCATTGTAATTTCACACAAAAAAGAATTACCAGAAATTACTTCTTTACCTCAGATAATACTGTTATTCTTGCTGCTACATTTCCATACGATTTACAATGACACGTACACACCACCACAACAACAGTAAACAGAATCCCATTACTCATTTATCAGTGAAGGCTGTTTCCATAGGTAGATGTCATTGTGTGGCGTAACTACCCATTATCCGTTAAGCTGGTGCTGACGTATGTATCTGTGGACACTCGTCGCGCCTCCAATGCTAACAACGTAAATGTGATGTCACAGCAGGAACGGAAAGTATTCTGGGATATTACAGTAACGCTCATCTGAAGAAAAGAACCTCATATGGATATAGTCCATATCAGAGTGGATTCCGAGTTTTGAACACTTATAAGGCAATAAAGTACTTTCTTTAGTCCATTGATGATACTGTCCTCATTAGGGAACGTGCGGAGGCACTCGGACAAGCAACAAATTTGTTGTGAACTCTACAGCAACTGAAATGTGATTGGGACGATAATGCTTAGAGATAAGGGTAGTACATTACACGGATACAACATTGTCCCCATTTTTGAGACGCAAAAATAGAATTGGCCCCTATAGTGCCTACCAAATTTCAAATACATACTTTTTCTTTTATTATCTTTGTTAAGAAGAGGATTTAATTAGCTTCTTCTTTAACTTCACATTTGGCTGCACCGTATGTCAGCTGGTACTTTCTGTACAACAATGATTTGGGATTTAGTTGTCTGTGGGTGTTTTTTAGGAACATATGGATGTCCATATGCAATAACAGTTTGTTTTATGTATCCAAATTCCAGGAAAGTGGCGTGTTACATGATCACTCCTTTGGAAATGTGCTGATAATTGTATACATTTGATGTACAAAAATTACTATTTACATTGCCGAGATCGGATTTCTTTACTTTGTATGACATTGTCTCCTGTTTTAAGTAGTTGAGTAGCATTCGGGAGGACTACGACTCAGACCCGTGTCTTTGCCATCCTGATTTAATTTTTCCGTGATTTCCTGTATCAGTTAAGACTAACACTGGGATGGTTCCTTCGAAAAGATATGGCCGATTTTTCTCCACTCGTCCCTAATCCACGTTTGAGCTCCGTCTCTAATGACTTCGTCGTCGACGGGACGTTAAGCACTTCTCTCGTCCTCGAGCGGTATGAGGTGAGTGCAGAGTAATGTCATGTCTTAGACTGGTGGTTATTCTATCCGATACACGTGAAATAGAAGATGAAGAAGAAACTGAAGAAAATGCACTGAACAATGAGTATAGTATACAAGATTCAGCATGTACGTTAGAACTTATAACTAGAATGTATGAAGCTAATGATACCCATTTACCTCCAGAGGCTGAGCGAAGAATAGCAATAGCACTTGGAGTGGAAAGTGGTGCATTGTCCACAAATAAACAGAAAAGTAGGTGGTGTAAATGTGAACCAACGTACACGAACACTACTGAAACAGGGAAGAACAATGAAAATGATGCTCCAGAATGTCTAGCAAATAAGACAGAGCCCCATGTGCTTGAGGAATACTTTTCTGGAAAACTAGTAAGTACTAGTACAGAACAAAACGAAACATATGCTTCCCAAAAGGACAACATCGGTTTTCTTGGAACCAAGAAGAGCTACACTCCTTTATGGCGTACATCCTTTGACTATGTATCGTATGTTTCTCCATGAGATCACGTACTTGGAAAAGGTTTTGATCTACTTGACAAGCAGATATCACTATATAGGACAAGGATAAGATCAAAGAAGTGGTGGTGGTCATTATTCACATAGGTGATTGATATTTGCGTGGGCAACACATGGCATGTATGAGATTGCTAACTCAAATGAGAAGCTTTCACTTTGGATATCCGAAGGAAAATAGTGCTATTGCACTATTCAAAGAAAAAAGGATCAACCAAGAAACACATAGGATCACAACGAAGAAAACTGATTGCTGACGTGTGAGCACAGATGTGCACCGTAATACAGGAAACAACTTTATTGTGCCGATTAAAATAAAGAAGACATGTGCATAGTGCAAGGAAAAACCATAGAAGTGGGTGATAACTGTAATGTTTGTTTACATGCATGTGTTTTATTTCATTTCATACTGACCAGACATTCCATAGTATTACAAACGATTATTTTATTATTTTTAATGACGTTCGTTATAATTTTCTGCCCTGACAACGATATTTTATATTTTGCTAGCTAATTTTGCCAATATCGCAAAGATGAGGCGGTCTGTAGCTTTTGTACTGTTTTATAGGAATTTTTCAGTAGAGCTTCTTTCTTTAACTCATCACACTTCTTTTTTGCACTAATGGAAGAGTGGTAGTTTGGTTGGTTGAATTGGGACGAAGGATGCCAACAGTGGGGTCATCGGCCCCAGCGGATGAAGGAAGGATGAGGAAGGAAATCGGTCGTGCCCTTTGAAAGGAACAATCCTGGCATTCGCCTGAAGTAAAGGGAAGTCAGAGAAAACCTAAATCAGGTTGGCCGGACGCAGTACGCGGGTCCATCAGTCTTTTGTCGTGGAGTTCATAACTTTACTCTTAGAAACAGTGATACCTTGCAGCATGGTAACGACTGGGTAACCATAGCCCTCGTTCGAGGACCTAAAGTCGATAAAGTTCCAGGGCTAGAAAGTTTTAACAGCCGGAACGTCATCGCTTATCGGACATTTCACATCGCAGATGTCTATAATAGAGATAAGGGTAAATCATATTACCTGTCGACCACGCCTTTCGTTCTCAGGACCAGGAATCAACGTAAAATAAATGAAACTTAACCTGTGTCAGTGTGGGTTAAAGGTCCTCCCGAGTGTGAGTCCAGTGTGCTAACCACTGCGCCACCTCCCTCGGTTTTATCACTAAGGCTTTCGCGTTGGTTCAAGTGGCTCTGGGCACTATGGGACTTAACTGGTAAGGTCATCAGTCGCCTAGAACTTAGAACTTCTTAAACGTAACTAACCCAAGGACATCACACACATCCATGTCCGAGGCAGGATTCGAATCTGCGACCGTAGCGGTCGCGCGGTTCCAGACTGTAGCGCCTAGAACCGCTCGGCCAACCCGGCCGATGCTTTCGCATTAATGTAAAAGAAGTTGGAAAATAAAATTATAGAAATCTGGCCACAAATACTTTTAATTATATCTCGTAAAACATTCGGAATAGGGCTAATACACTCCTGGAAATTGAAATAAGAACACCGTGAATTCATTGTCCCAGGAAGGGGAAACTTTATTGACACATTCCTGGGGTCAGATACATCACATGATCACACTGACAGAACCACAGGCACATAGACACAGGCAACAGAGCATGCACAATGTCGGCACTAGTACAGTGTATGTCCACCTTTCGCAGCAATGCAGGCTGCTATTCTCCCATGGAGACGATCGTAGAGATGCTGGATGTAGTCCTGTGGAACGGCTTGCCATGCCATTTCCACCTGGCGCCTCAGTTGGACCAGCGTTCGTGCTGGACGTGCAGACCGCGTGAGACGACGCTTCATCCAGTCCCAAACATGCTCAATGGGGGACAGATCCGGAGATCTTGCTGGCCAGGGTAGTTGACTTACACCTTCTAGAGCACGTTGGGTGGCACGGGATACATGCGGACGTGCATTGTCCTGTTGGAACAGCGAGTTCCCTTGCCGGTCTAGGAATGGTAGAACGATGGGTTCGATGACGGTTTGGATGTACCGTGCACTATTCAGTGTCCCCTCGACGATCACCAGTGGTGTATGGCCAGTGTAGGAGATCGCTCCCCACACCATGATGCCGGGTGTTGGCCCTGTGTGCCTCGGTCGTATGCAGTCCTGATTGTGGCGCTCACCTGCACGGCGCCAAACACGCATACGACCATCATTGGCACCAAGGCAGAAGCGACTCTCATCGCTGAAGACGACACGTCTCCATTCGTCCCTCCATTCACGTCTGTCGCGACACCACTGGAGGTGGGCTGCACGATGTTGGGCGTGAGCGAAAGACGGCCTAACGGTGTGCGGGAACGTAGCCCAGCTTCATGGAGACGGTTGCGAATGGTCCTCGCCGATACCCCAGGAGCAACAGTGTCCCTAATTTGCTGGGAAGTGGCGGTGCGGTCCCCTACGGCACTGCGTAGGATCCTACGGTCTTGGCGTGCATCCGTGCGTCGCTGCAGTCCGGTCCCAGGTCGACGGGCACGTGAACCTTCCGCCGACCACTGGCGACAACATCGATGTACTGTGGAGACCTCACGCCCCACGTGTTGAGCAATTCGGCGGTACGTCCACCCGGCCTCCCGCATGCCCACTATACGCCCTCGCTCAGAGTCCGTCAACTGCACATTCGGTTCACGTCCACGCTGTCGCGGCATGCTACCAGTGTTAAAGACTGCGATGGAGCTCCGTATGCCACGGCAAACTGGCTGACACTGACGGCGGCGGTGCACAAATGCTGCGCAGCTAGCGCCATTCGACGGCCAACACCGCGGTTCCTGGTGTGTCCGCTGTGCCGTGCGTGTGATCATTGCTTGTACAGCCCTCTCGCAGTGTCCGGAGCAAGTATGGTGGGTCTGACACACCGGTGTCAATGTGTTCTTTTTTCCATTTCCAGGACTGTATCTACACGAACTTTTTTGCTTTGAATGATCGTTCCTGCCATATACGTGAATACTGATCATTCCTCGTTGGACTCCTTGTACGTGTGACAAGAGCTGAGTGTGCCAGGGTAGCTAACACCAAATTCACACGCAAAGAAATTTTGTAAGTAATTGAGGTTATCCGACGACACTTGTAGCTCTCCAAGCGGTATGCAGAATTACCAGGGATTTCTCCATGAGACTCAGATGTCAGAAGAGGTAATTTTGACTGCCACATTACTTTCTTTCTGTAGTAGCATTGTATTCAAAACGTGAAAGCGCATGCTTTCTGACGAGGAAACGTTGCATAGTCTCACGGAAAGTGGTAATGAGAGTGAGTTTCCTGTGGCTTCGTCTGAAATTACGCCTCTTGATGTGCATTTTTTGACATCTAAAGGACTGAAAAACCATTTGTGTCGTTGTATACCTTCACCTCCGAGAAGTACGACTGACGGCGATAGTGAAGATGAAACTGATGTGGCCCCACTATAGAAAGAAAAGTTTGAGGAAAAATGTTAGTACCGCGGGAAGGAAATGAATTCCAGAGATCTTGATTTTGATACAGCACATTTAAGTGTGGCTTACACGTCCGGAAAATCCTAGTGCACTGCAATTCTTTTTCAGATATTCATCACGAAGGAATTAGTCTGAGTGACTGTAGAGAAGACTAGTGATTACTACTTAGTTCAGTGTATTAGTCTTTTTGAGGAAAGCTGTTTGAGGGGCTGAGAAGGTAGGGGTGTAGCATAAATGCATTGTTTGATGGCAGTAGCTCTTTTCACGGCAAGACCTATTTCATTGAAAGAATCTGAATATTAGTCAAATGTTCCTCCCTCGAAAACTCTAATTTTTGAAGATGTAATGTCTCGTTACGGTTATTTATTGTCACTTCAGATGCTGCATTTTTGCAGTAACCTCGGTTCTGCTCAAGATGGCATACGATATGAAACTAATTTTGTCATACCTGAGAGGGAAGTTCCGAACAGCATTCCTTCCATTCCACAAAGTTATTATTGACTTAAGTGTCCTACAGTTCAAGGAACGCTTGTCTTTCAAACAGTACATTCCATATAAAGGACGCATTTCTCTGTGACTATGAAACGGTATTTACACTTGACTTTTAGTTTATAGTGCTGCAAAATGAGACACAGTGGTCAGTGAAGACTATTTGTGAAGTACTCCCAATAATGAGACAGATTTTTTTGAACCTTATATGGTAAGAGAGCCCACGCTATATGTGAACGTTAGGTACACAGCGCCGCGCGGGATTAGCCGAGTGGTCTAAGGCGCTGCAGTTTTGGACTGTGCGGCTGGTCCCGGCAGAGGTTCGAGTCCTCCCTCGGGCATTGATGTTTGTGTTTGTCCTTAGGATAAGTTAGGTTAACTAGTGTGTAAGCTTAGGGACTGATGACCTTAGCAGTTAAGTCTTATAAGATTTCACACACATTTGAACATTTTTATTGGTGCACAGCTCCGTGTGTGTTTCACTGTTTGCATTAAAGAGGAACAAATGCAATGCATGATCAGGGAAGATACGCTATTACTTGCAGACAAACTGCAAAGGAGAGAGATGGAATTTAGGTCATCAGCCACTATGAGGCATTTGAAGTGGTATGGCAGGAAGAGACGTATACACATATGTATGTTTACGACATGCCATTTAGCTGAGATAATGTGGTTGGAAAATGGACCGCTAAAGTAATACAGGAAAATTTAAACCAAAATATGTGTTGGATTACAATGAGGACATCGGTACAGTGGACAAATGCAACATGCAATTTTTCTGAACTGAATCTGTTTGCAGAACACTGGAATGGTAGAAAAATTATGTTTGCAACTCTTAGACATGTGTATGCTACGTTCTTTAAATGGTTCAGCGTACTACTCTTTTTGAGAAAAGCCGTTCGAGAGCCTGAAACAGATGTTTTGTTCACAACGTTCATAAAGGAACGAATACTTATGTTCCCGAAGTTTATTTCACCCATACTCGTGTGATTTTAGAGACATGTCATCAAGAAAGAAAAGATAACTAGGCCGTTGGTCACACGAGGATGTTTCGTTGCTGCTTTAGAAAGACCCATACCAGGCATCGTTGATGGGCTCTCAAGAAGGGAAGTGTCCAGGCGTCTAGGAGTGAACCGAAGCGATGTTGCTCAGGCATAGAGGAGATACAGAGAGACAGGAACTGTCGATGACATGCCTCGCTCAGGCCGCCCAACGGCAACTACTGCAGTGGATGACCGTTACCTACGGATTATAGCTCGGAGGAACCCTGAGAGTAACGCCACCATGTTGAATAATGCTTTTCGTGCAGCCACAGGACGTCGTGTTACGATTCAAACTTTGCGCAATATGCTGCATGATGCGCAACTCCCGACGTCCATAGCAACCACGACACGATGCAGCGCGGTACAGATTGGCCTAACAACATGCTGAATGGCCCGCTCATGATTAGCATCACGTTCTCTTCACCAATGAGTGTCGCATATGCCTTCAACCAGACAGTGTTTGGAGGTAACCCGGTCAGGCCCTTAGATAACTGTCCAGCGAGTGAAGCAAGGTGGAGGTTCCCCACTCTATTGGGGAGGCATTATTTGGGGCCGACGTACGCTGCTGGTGGTCATGGAAGTCGCCGTAATGGCTGTACGATGCGTCAATGAACGCCTCCGACCGATATTACGACCATATCGGCACCATATTTGCGAGGCACTCGTCTTCATGGACGACAGTTCGCATCCCCTTCGTGCACATCTTGTGAATGACTTCCTTCAGGATAACGACATCTCTCCACTAGAGTTGCCAGCATTTTCACCATTCATGAGCCCTATCGAATATGCCTGGGGTAGATTGGAAAGGGCAGTTTATGGGCGACGTTACCCACCAACCACTCTGAGTGATCTACGCCGTTGAGGAGTGAGACAATCTGGAGGAACAGTGGCTTGATGAACTTGCGGATAGTATGCCACGACGAATACAGGCATGCATCAGTGCAAGAGGACGTGGTACTGGGTATTTGTGGTTCCAGTGTGTACAGCAATCTCGACCACCACCTCTGAAAGTCTCGCTGCATGGTGGTACAGTGTGAAATGTGGGGCTTTCATGAGCAATAAAAAGAGGGGAAATAATGTCTATATTGATCTGTGTTCCAATTTTCTGTACAGGTTCAGGAACTCTTGGACCCGAGGTGAAGCAAAACTTTTTCTGATGTGTGTAATTGTGCCTACTGCTCTTGCTTATGTTGGGGAAAAACTGCATCTCTATACTAAAGTAAGAAGTGTTCATGACGAACCCTGATGATGTGGAACGTACGGTAGCCAGTTCTGTAGAAATCAGAGAAGGAGTGAAATTGCAGGCTAGCTGCTAAAATTATTCAAATGTAACAAGAAATAAAGCGCTACTGTATGTATAAAGAAATCACGACCGACCAATTATAAGTTCTACTAGTTACAATTTCAAGCATGCAACAGTTCCTCACAGTGGACTCCGCGAAGTGAACGCTATGACACTGCCGTCGAATGTCGTGAACTATACGCCTCAGATATGCTGACGTCGTAGAGAAATGTAGGTGAGGGGCTCGCAATGTGGTTTCAGCAGCGAGTGTTGGTAATGTTGTAGCCAGAGTAAACAGAGGTACGTGGGATTTTACGGAAGTAGAGGGCGACGAAACAAGGTCACTTCAACAGCTGGAGGCGTCTGTAGGTCACGTTTGTGGAATCGACCGCCTTCCGACGTGCCTAGGCTGGAGTATCTCACCAGAGAGAGACTGGAGCTGACGCCATCCTCTCCTTCATACTCTCAACTGTCGAACTACCTGTCGGATTCGAAAACGACTGTACGGCTAAAGCAAACACATATAGTTAGTATGTAAATAGCAGTAGTTTGAAATGAAACTTTCTGAGTTAGTTAGTTTGCTTTTAATAAGATGTAATTATGTTTGACTACGATGTAATATGACTAAAAATTCACGTATAGCTGTCTTCTTCTTGACCAGAATCAATACAGTCCCACTGCAACTTTTCGGGTAGGGTGGCTGATCCGTGTTTTCTTTGTTGTAAGCGACCGACCACCCACATACTCCTTTCGCCTAGTCTTAGCTGTGTTTTCATTGACAATTAAAAAAACATCTGCTTTTTTTCACGTTCTTCTCCATGTTCTGTGGCTAGTGTGATTTAGCGGTTGGTCAAAGATGACACTGGGTGAGAGTGCCGTTTTAACTTAGATTGCCTTTTATTTCTTTCATCATATTTCCTACATTTCAGCACATTCGTTTTAACTGATCTTTATGGAGGCGCTGACAGCCTGGACGGTGAACTTCCTTAAATCACACACACACACACACACACACACACACACACACACACATACACACAAACCCTCTGCGGCTAAGCCATTCTCTTTCAGTTTATTTCCCCAGAAGCGTTCGACCAGCAGAAGCACACAGCGTGCAATTTGGACGTGAAGACTGGTTTTATTGCATATTATGAGCGTGAATGTGCTCATTTATCACTGTCGGGTGACAGTGACTTCATCTCATGAGGCAATCACCTGGATTTAGGCACCTACATATTATTCTACAAGAACTAAAAGAAATTTTTCACTCGTTATCCTGTTCTCTTCCTTTTAGATGGTAGTAAGTGACAACCTGCAGACATCTCTCGATGAATCTTCGTTTGTTACTCAGTAGCTGCAGTGAAAGGAGACTGAAGATATTAGGGTGTCACGTCCCGCACACAACGAAATCGTTGGTGACAGTGGCACAAGGGCTGAGTGGAGAAACTGCGGGAAACGGGCGAGTCATTTTGAAAGGAACTATATCGTCATTTTCTTCTTCTTCTTCTTTCGATTTCGGCCATCTTTGGACCACGTTCAACAATTCACTTGCCCGGCTTTTTGATCTTTTTTTCTCTCTTCCCAATATTTCCTCATCATTTTCGAGTGGTTCCTCCTCCGCTCTTCCGACCATTTCCTGTTATTATTCTTTAGTTTCGTTTCTTCTGGAAAACACTTAATTTCGTTCACTATTTGTCTAAACTTTTCCCTGTCCCTGATTGACTCACGGGTGACATTAAAATAGGCCAAATCCTTTTTCACCATTTGTATCCATTTATTGATGGTTTTTTCGTTCCTGTTACTATGTTCAAACACTTTTCTTGTTAGTCTGTTTCCAGCCATCCTCGACAGGTGACCATAAAACGTTAGTCTGCGTTTACGCATTGCCTCACTCACTTTCTCAATAGTTTTGTATATTTCCTTATTACTTATTAGCTTGTACTCTTCTCCAATCTTTCTCGGTCCTAATATTTTTCTCAAAATTTTCCTTTCTTTCTTTTCCATGTTTTCTATTTCCCCCTTTTTGTTAAGAGTTAGGCACTCCGATGCATACAGGCATTCTGGTCTAATGACAGTTTTATAATGTCTTAATTTAGCTTGAATCGAAATGTTTTTTTTGTTATATATGTCTTTGGTTTTTTGAAAAGCAAATTCCATTTTCCTTGCTCTCGCCTGGTTTGCACTCTTGTCTAAACCATTCACTTGAATTATTTCACCTAAATACTTAAATTTTTCTACTCTCTTAATATTGCCGTATTTAGTAATAAGATTTTTCTTGTTATTTCTATGATTAGACATATACACGGTTTTTTCAAATGAAATCTGCAGTCCAGCTCTGGCCGAAACTTCTTGTAGTTTCTCCAGGTAGTTCTGAGCTATTTCTTCGTTTTCTGTAATTATTGCCAGATCGTCTGCAAAAGCTAAACAGTCCACTTCTATTTTTTCTTTTTTTGTTCCAATTCTGATGTCATTCTTGGTGCCTTTGAGTTCTTCTTTCCATATTCTCAATATCTTTTCCAGTACGCAGTTGAAGAGGATTGGGGATAAACCATCACCTTGTCTAA
The DNA here is from genome assembly GCF_021461395.2 of Schistocerca americana. Taxonomy (NCBI): domain Eukaryota; kingdom Metazoa; phylum Arthropoda; class Insecta; order Orthoptera; family Acrididae; genus Schistocerca; species Schistocerca americana. Next base: position 202,931,040 of record NC_060125.1, on the reverse strand, counting down.
CACCTGTTTTAATTTCGAACTTCCTTGAAATTTCACCCATAAATTTAACTTTGGCCTTACTGTTTGTTAGCGTCTGTTTGATAATTTGAATTGTTTTCGTATCGACCCCAAATTCTTCCAATACTTTCAGTAATGTTTCTCTATCTACCGAGTCGTATGCTTTTTTGAAATCTACAAATACTATTGCAAATCTCTGGCCTCTTGAGATTCTGTAACGAATTAGTGTTTTCAGGTTAAATATTTGTTCAACACAGGATCTACCTTGTCTAAAACCTGCTTGATATTCACCTATGTTTTTATCCAGAACTGGCTCCACGATTTGAAGTAATTTCCTTGACAAAATTTTGTATCCTACTGGTAGTAGCGAGATCCCTCTATAATTATTAACATTCATCTTATCCCCCTTTTTGTGTAGTGGGTGTATCAGGGCACACTGCCAGTCTTCAGGAATTCTTTCTTCGTCCCAGATCTTCTTAAACATATGTTCCAAAACTTGTGGGAGGTTGGTATCCATTATTTTTAGGATTTCTGGTACTATGGAGTCTTCACCTGGGGCTTTATTGTTTTTTTAGACTGTGTATTATGTGTTTTATTTCTTCAGCGTCTGGAGGCTTTGACTCGGTATTAGTATTTCGGTGGTTTTCAAAACTCATTTTATCTTTGGGTGGTTCACAATTTAGTAGATTCTCGAAATATTTTGCTAATATTTCACAATTAGTCTTGTTTGTCAAACCTAGCTTGTTCTCTTCATCTTTAAAACATAAATTTGGGGATTGGTATTTGGTTAGCTGTTTTCTAAAAGTTTTGTAGAAATCTCTAGAATTATTTCTTTTAAAGTCTTCCTCAATCTGTTCTAGGTTATCCTGAAATTGTCTTCTTTTTTTATTACGGAAAAGCTTAGCTGTTTCTCTTCTCTGGATTTTAAAATTGTCAAGATCTTGAGGATCTTTTGTGGAGTTCCATTTCTGCCACAATTTCTGTCTCTTCTCCAGGTTCTCATCACATTCATTGTCCCACCATGGATGTCTTCTTACTCTTTTCACGAGACAATTTTCTTTTGCTATTTCAACTATTTCGTTTTTGATCTCCTCCCATCCCGCTTCCTTATTTATTGTGGATATGCCATCGCTATCTTTGTGCAATGCTCTTTGAAACCGTTGTTTAATTTCTTCATTTTTTAACGTTTCTGTGTTATATTTTGGAATTTTGTAAAAGGTTTTCTTCTCTTTTCGAAATGGGAGTGGTCTGAATTTAATCGTAGTCAAATGGTGGTCTGAATCAACATCAAGGCTTTTCAGCACTTTAGTGTTTTGAATTTCTTCTTGACAATGAAGTGAGATAGCCACATGGTCAATTTGGAATTCTCCGAGAAGTGGATTTGGTGATATCCATGTTTTAGTTTTTCGGCTCAGCTTTTTGAAATGTGTTGCCATTATTTTCAAGTTGAAATGCCTACAATTTTCCATATTAGATTTAACGAAGCTACGTGAAATCAAATTCTATATATCTGCAATGAGATTCATACAACTGTTGTCTAGAACATAAGTCAAATGTGTTACAGTTTTGACAACTAGCAAGATATTTAGTTATCAGGATTTATCAAGAAGAATTTTGTCTTACTTCCGGCGCTCCCTTTCTGTTTTTCCTATTCAGAACTACTTCACTTTCCTATGGTCTGTAACCTGTACAGACTTGGTTCAAACGGCTCTGAGCACTAGGGGACTTAACTACTGAGGTCATCAGTCCCCTAGAACTTAGAACTACTTACACCTAACTAACCTAAGGACATCACACACATCCATGCCGGAGGCAGGATTCGAACCTGCGACCGCAGCGGTCACGCGGTTCCAAACTGACGCGCTTAGTACCGCACGGCGACACCGGCCGGCTGTACAGACTTGTTACAGTACCTTGAGCACACCGCTCAGCTTCTTTGTTCTGTATCACCATTATTGCTAGATAGAGATAAACAGTTCAGGGACTGTACTACTGAGTTCTTAGCAGTTCTATCATCCACGAAATTTTCGTATAATATATAATGCACGTTCCCAGACTCATAACAACAAATCTAAGATACTACTTCACTTGCTCCGCTAATTGTGTAACGTATTTCCTCCATTTCTGAAAGCTGCGCAGTAAGCTTATCTTCTTAAAAGAACACACTGGCCGGTTTGGAACATGGAAGCATAACAGAGCGCCAGTTGGCTGTGACACAATCAACGCAGTTAAGATGGGCCGACGTGAAGATGTGAAGGAAGGATCTGTCGTTCCCGAACGAGCCCACTTTAACACTGCGAATGAAGTTGCCCGAGGAGTTTGTGAATGTCTCAGGTGTCTAGAAGGCACGATGCATCACTTGCAGGTACGTACACAGCGTAATAACAGTTGTCTGTACAAAGATCGTAGCCGACCGGGACTGGTGACAAAAAGGGTATGGAAGATTGGTTTCAACGTCCCATCGACATCGAGGTCAATAGAGACCGAACACAAGTTCGCATTGTGTGAAGGATGGGTAACGAAACGGGCAGTGCCCTTTTAAAGGAATGGTTCCGGCATTTGCCTGGTTCTATTTGGGAAAATCATGGAAAACTTAAGCCTGAATCGCCGAACGCTCGTGTAAACCGTCGTCCTCTGGAATACGAGTCCAGTGTGCTAATCACTGCGCCATCAAGCACGGTGACTGGTCACCACACTACCCCCTTGTCAGTAAGAATGAGAACAATGCCATCAATGAATGCAGGCTCATATCAACAGGTCTCCGGTTGAATACTGCGAAGCAAACTGCAAGAGATGGGCGTTAAGAGTCAGTTTTCACGTTGGCACGCCGAATTCGAACGTCTTCTATTGCCTACTGCTGAACAACAGAAACTAGGAAGAAGCCGTTAGGAGGTATGTACTCTGCTCCTACGAGTAACGATTTTGCTCACAATTTTGCCTCTTTTCTATGGTGCAATGTACCCGGAGAGGCATTTTACCTGCAATGAGCGGCGGGTGCTGTTTGTCAGAGTGGCAAACATAATTCGGGACAAATATCCTTAACAACGGTTTGCCGCAGAATTATTGAACAAATTCCGAGTTCGAATATAATTTTTTTTAAGCCGAAAAGCTTCTACTTGAATAACGATAACAAAACCAGCGGCGTTATTTGAATCTAACGTCGATTATTCTTTTTTGACATATGCTACCAGTTTCGACACCACTTGGTGTCATCTTCAGATCCGAAACGTAACCTGACACCCAGATTCGTTTTCATGTGTAATAAACAGCATCGTTTGCAGCGGTCTAAAATAAAATGGATTCCGTGCCTTTCGTGGCAATAGAAAGAATAAAATAGATTCAAATACAGCCGCTAGTTTTGATCATTAATCAAGCGCTACGTGTCGGGCTGCAGTCGCACTTTCCTTGATGCTTTACCAAAGAAAGGCTTCTGTCCACCGATCAGAGCAGATTCAGAAAGCATTGCTCGTGCCAAAGTCAGCTTCTCCTATTCTCACAGGGTATCCTGCAAAACATAGGTGGAGGGCAACACACAGATTCAATATTCCTAGATTTCCGGAAATCTTTTGACACAGTGCCCCATTGCAGACTGTTGACAAAGGTCCGAACAAAAGGTTTAAGTTTCCATAAATGTGAATCCCTCGAAGACTTTTTATGTCACAGAACCCACTACGTTCTGTTCGACGGTGAGTGTTCGTCAGAGGCCGGGATATCATCAGGGGAGTTCCAGGAAAGTCTGATACTACTGGCATTATTTTCTCAATACATAAATGATCTGATAAATAGGGTGAAGAGCAGTCTGCGGCGATTTCGTGGTTGTGAAGTGGTGGACGGCAAGGTGACGTTGTTGAGTGACTGTAAGCGTGTACAAAATGACTTCCACACATTCTGTACTTAGTGTGATGAATGGCATCTTCCTCTGTGCGCAGAAACATTTAAGTTAATGCGAATGAACGGGGAGAACCGTCCTGCAACGTTCAAATACAGCATCAGATGGTTGCAGGTTGACAGTCACATAGATTGTCTAGGCGTAACGTAGCAAAGCGATATCAAAGGGAACTGAGCACGTCAGGCTGGTAGTAGGGAAGGCGAATGCTCTATTTCTTTTTATTAGGGGAATTTTAGTATGGCGTGGTTCATCTGTAAAGGAGACCGGTTATATACCTGTGACTGAGTACTGTTCGTGTGTCTGAGATCGCGACCAGCTCGGACTCAAGGAAGACATCGAAGCAATTGAGGCGTGCTGCTAGATTTATCACCGGTAGATTAAATCAGCAGGCATATATTACCCAAGTGCTCCACGAACTCAAATGAGAAACCGTCTGAAGTGATGACGACGCTCTCTTCGCAAGGCGCTGTTGCGTAAATTTAGAGAGGCGGCATTTGAGTCCGATTGCAGAACAATATTACTGCTGCCTGCGTACCTCCGCATAAAGACCATGAAGTCTAGATGCAAGAAATAATATTAGTTCTCATACGGAGGCTTTTTGACAGTCACATTTCCATCGCTCTTTTTGCAAGGAAAGAAAGTGAATACTAGTGGTAGAAGGTACCTTCCGCCAAGTATCGCTCAGTGGTTTGCGAAGTAAGTAGATGTAGATATACGCAGATGCTGGAGGTGGTTCTGTGACGATTTGGAGTGTTCTTCAGACCATGGCTGGGGATCATGTTTGAGATTATGATATTCATTATCCAGGATTTTTATTTCAAAGATGATCAACCGTACGTGTCTCTTCTCTATCCTCACGATGAGTAAGCTGTGGAAACTCCTGTCATTCGAAACGATTGCAGCAGATTTCACAGCGCTGTAGGCGTACGTTCCTGTTCTGGCGGACACTATAGTACACCATAGCACTTCGATAGGAGAGGTAAATCATTCCATATCTCAAGGAAAAGGGCTGAGACTACTTGGAGCTGCAGGTAACATGTAGCAGTCATTAAGTGTCCCCAAATTGGTAGCTTTACAACAAAGGTGTATGGATTTCTAAAGTAAATTGTAGACTATATTTCTTGCTAAGCTGAGGTATTTATCGATGCTAGGGACGGATTTACACAGCATGAGGGTGATGTCTCCAGGAGGTAACAACTGTTTTCTCTGGTTTCCTTATTACTACTAGGTATTGCAACGGTACCTTCCATTAACATACTTCATGCCATTCGTGTTAATGGTACCACATTTTTTCACTCTTGCATCTGTCTTTAGTTACTTTGGGCAGGCTAGTATTGAGCACAGATTCTTCCTAACCGCATCAAACGGCGACGTTAGGAGGGTACGACACATCCACTGGTCGTCATCGCGTGGTTTTCAAAACCTGATAACGCAGACAATTGATAGATTTAGACTTAAACTCTAAATCCCGCATTAAATATATCAAACAAAATGATCTCCAGACATGCTACAGATACTGAAAAGACTTAACGGTGTTACGGTTTTGTTGCAAAAAAGCGTCGTGCATGAGCACAAACTAAATCAAAAGAGAGAGATATCTACGGAGAATCAGCAAATATGCGATAATAGTATCTCCTTCTTTGCATATAGATGGTAGTCACGAACAACCTCAAAAGCCTGTAACGGTGTTTCATGGAAGGCTGCGCTGAGAAATAATTGTTAAGAAAAAAAAAGCAATACGTTGCTCCGGCTCCGAGTAACCCATCATTGAATGTAGCCAATCAGGCCGTTGCGCGAGCAAACCCAAGCGGTCGGCTAGATACAATTAGTATCAATTGTTCTCATAGCGAGGATGATAGCACTCGAGACTGCTCAGCCTTTTTCTCGGGTTAGATCCCTACTTCTGTCCTCATGTCCAATTTTAATGTCACTCCCTTGTTCCGTTTTAAGAAACCGAATGACATACACGTTTGGTAGAAGTGTCTCTGGTAGGCCGCTTGAATCTGAGCGTGCAGCGGTCTCATTGGATAAATTCAATGCTAAATAATTCGGGAACGGCATTCATTTATAAGATCAACCTACCCGCAAAACTCTAACAAACTTTATCGCCCTACTTGACCACCGTGTGTAAGTGACCACAAACACACACCAGATGTCGTAAGAAGAGATCAGACCAATCTCCAGGTAACACACTACATACAGATCAGTGGCTACTTAACCTTACTATGTACAATCTGGCAGCTGACCAGAAAGTATCTATGAGTTTCCGGTCAAACATCAGATGTCTGTTAAGTTTTGTGTCTTACTCTGTGCATAAAATTATGAAATAAAGACGACGAAAAATAATCATATTAGTAATCGGAGCAAAATGCACTAGAAATTGTTACTAAAAGAGACTGTAGAGTGCAGCGTAGCTAATAAGAGCTCACTATACGTGTAGCTTGTCGATGGACGAAATTAAAACCTCCAGTGGGGGCCACAAAGGTCATAAAATAAATAGCCGTCATTTTAATAACTCAGAAATGACATGAAAGATTGATCAATCTATCTGAAGTAGATGCGAGTGAATGTCCTGACCGGAGCAGCTTGGCCCCACTGCTCATTGTCTTGAGCATATGCCTGCAGCCACCGTCGGCTGCTGTGCAGTCTGCGAGATGGTGCAGCACGGTGTTTGTCACAGATCACTGTAATCTCAAATGTAACGTCCGAGTCATTCGTGTCTTGGTGGGACACGGAACAAAAGCTTACTAACATGCAAAATTACGTATGATCGTAAATAGTCGCAATACTGGTTACAGTCTGCCCTGGGCTGAGTAACATTCATTCATATGGAATTGCGAACATTGCAATGAATTAAGACATTCATGATTTTTGAAACGGGTAAGTAAAAATGTACATAAAAAACATTTATTATTCAATGCTATTGTATTTAAAAACAATACCGACTTATCACGTATATCACTCTTTGTTCTATATTAAGAATATTAATGACAGTGGAATAGCCGAATCATTTTATATAATTGTCTGCTCTGGTCTTGATCTTGGACGAGGATAGACGTGAGTAACATTGAAAGTGTACGTATGCTGCATTTTAGTTACATATATGAGTTTATTTGCTAATAAAAACCTTTATTTATGTATTTTTAGCTTCCCTACAACGTGAGCTCGTAACATTGTTGTCGGTCATTTGCACGGCTACAATGTTTTATTTGAATATTACCAACTTTAAACGGCACAGAGTAGTGGAAATTATTTACAAAGTTTGCAGTTTGATTATATTACTCAACTTCAGTATCATTTTAATTTATTTACAAAGATTAATAACAGTTTTCATTAAATTTTTGTCTCAGCTATGCAAATTCACAGAAAGTAGCTTACTCGGAAATAACCTGTAATAAATACGCCACACAATAACATTTCTCTACGTGAACCCATGACAATAAAGTAGTATTGATTTCAATGAAATTGCAATGCATAAAGAACCTGATATACATTTTTGAACATACGAGCTAGTCTGGACCTTGTCACTGCTCTAACGTGTTTCATATTGTGGACATTAAATCATAAAATAAGATTTCCATTAAAAAAGGACCGTGTATTCTGCCCGTGATAGATTGTGTTCTCACTTCAGTGTGTGTAGCGTCATTTGATGTGTAACTATACGTAAATGTGCCTACAGCTCACACAGTTTAATGAACTGCACATGCGCATAATGTTAAAGTACACCACTTGACATACAGAACAGAAAGCAGCAACACACATATAAAAAAACAAAAACTAAACTACCAGTGGTAAAAAAAACCGTGAATGAAATTTATATGATTATTTCTTGCGCTGAATAATCAGTGGATGTGACTCTTTAGTTTTCTTTGGCGTATTATATGATAGAAAATTCCACGGGTGTACCCCACGTTCATAGTGTCTTGTAGGAACAAGATTTTGGTGATCAGACATGTCTCCATCGGCATTTTTTCAAGCACTCCTTTACACAACTCTATATAAATAGTGTGAGTTGCTATTTTTGGAAAAACATGGCACGATCGTCTTATTAACGGCTAATGTACGTAAACGGACTCAAAATTAATTTCTCTTCTCTGAAACATTCACTAAACAATGTGCAAAATATGCGTATTGTAAATTGTTTATGTTAGATCACAAAAGTCTGTAATTACGTGGTTTAGTATGGTAATTTTACGGTCGCTAACTTTCAAAGAGTAAATAAATTCCAATAATTAACCCCAAGTTTTAGTTACTTATTGACCGTGTGCATTAGCTCATGAGAAAGTTATTGAACAAACTTTTACTTGTATTACTGAATATGCTCTTTACTGCGAGACTCTAATCAGCAAATCACTACCTCACTTAAAAGGTTTCGAAAACAGTTCTTAATGAAGCTACAACAGAGGTACCAGAATAAGTTAATCAGAGGCCCTTGTTTCTTAACAAGTACGTTCCTTAAACAGAAGTACACATTAGCTAATACGATTTGCTACATTTTTCCAACCCTGAAACCTTAATCAAAATAAATTAATCGCTTCTCTTGAATGTTCGTTTAATAATACCATCATAATTAATTTACTTTTATGTAATGATTCGTTACATCAATACTGCTTAGTAATTATGGGTTAATGTTATCGGTTTTGCAAATGATTCCCATCTTAGGATACCATTGAAACGCGTATGTATTCAGTACCAGCGATGGCGAGGCATGACAGAATCTCTGACCAGAGAGTTGTTTATCGTGGCTCGTCTGCGCTTGACTGCGCGAGAGTTCAGTTGCGAGTGGCGAGTTGGACTCGGTCGGAAGTAGTGTGTGTGGAGTCGGCAGTTGCGAGTAGGATGTTGTGAGTTGTGAGTTGTACTCAGTCGGGAGTTGTGTGTGAGGAGTCGGCGGGCGTCGACATGGGTCTCTGGTCACGGTTCGGGACGAGGTATAATGTTAAATAAGAAAGAAATGATGTGTGAAAGAAATAAATTAAACAGAAATGGCAATTTCACCTTCGGAATGATCGGAAGAAGATGCAAACCTCGTCAGGAAGAGTAAATGGATCAGAATTAACAAGCATTAACAAGAATATACTATAGACATCGTAGAATAGCAGTCTTAACTAAATTTTTCTTTCAGAATACGAGGCGATTGATGCAGGCTGTCAGACAGAACTACACATCTTAGTTTTAGTGATGAAATATGATAGAAATAAGGAATAGTTGTATAATGAGTAATGAAGTGATTTTTTGCAGATCATAATGAATGCTGACGAATAATGATGAAGAATATGCTAATATGGATAATGAAGTTTTTCTTTACAGGTGATGATAATAATGGAGTTATGATAATATAGATAATGAAGTGATGGATAATGAAGTTTTTCTTTACAGATAAGGATAATGTGGAAGTTATGTATTCATGCTATGTAGTTATTTAAGTATTAGTTGCAGTTCGCTTTTACAGCAGGTTTTATATTGCATAGTATAAAGACTGAAGGTTTTGGAAAGGATAGCTATGGAACACATTTTTATACACATTTCACTACCTGTTAATTCGAAGTTCACTACTATTCAGCATAAAATGCGTTTCTTCTTTCAGCTTAATAATCCGTTTTTTTAATATATCTTTGCATGAGAAATTATTTTTCAAATTAATGTGCTATAAGCAGTTGTTCATTAAATCTATGTCATTTATGAATGTGATTACATATACTCTACTTGTTTCATAACCTTGCTACAGCTGACTCATGACGAATGACGTTACACATTTTCATTTACAGGAACAACCCAGAAGCAAATTTTTTTCTCTCTTCTTGCTTTCCCCTATAATTACCCAAAGCAATGCATTGCTAACATAAAAGATGTATTAGCAGTCCCAAATAATGATACCAGTTTAGGAGAGTTCTGAGTAATACTGCTTAGCTCTGAATAGAATGTCACTGAATAACGAATGCATAAATACTATGCGCATAATTTCATTACTGTATTAAGATGACCAATGATTAATTAATAATGCTTTGTAACTGGGAAAAGAATGCTACTAATTACTGTATTGAGATGACCAATGATTAATTAATAATGCTTTGTAACTGAGAAACGAATGTTAATGCTACTGATTACTGTATTGGTATGACCAATGATTAATTAATAATGCTTTGTAACTGAATGCTAATTCTACTAATTACTGTATTAAGATGACCAATGATTAATTAATAATGCTTTGTAACTGGGAAATGAATGCTACTAATTACTGTATTGAGATGACCAATGACTAATTATTAATGCTTTGTAACTGACAAATGAATGCTAATGCTACTAATTACTGCATTGGGATGACCAATGATTAATTAATAATGCTTTGTAACTGAGAAATGAATGCTAATTCTACTGATTACTGTATTGAGATGACCAATGATTGATTAATAATACTTTGTAACTGAGAAATGAATGCTAATGCTACTGATTACTGTATTGGGATGACCAATGATTAATTAATAAGGCTTTGTAACTGGGAAATGAATGCTACTGATTACTGTATTGAGATGACCAATGATTAATTAATAATGCTTTGTAACTGGGAAATGAATGCTACTGATTACTGTATTTATGTGACCAATGATTAATTAATAATGCTTTGTAACTGGGAAATGAATGCTACTGATTACTGTATTGGGATGACCAATGATTAATTATCAACATTATTCTGTTATACTATGTTATTGACTACCTCCTGTTTTAAGTAATGACTTCTGATGATTTGTAATTAGAGAATGAGTGCCAATGTTTTCTGTAACACAATTAATGAACATTTTTCTGTAATACTACATACATGGTACAGAAATGTTCAATGACTGGGCAATGAATGCCGCAAACTACTAATGTAATTCCCAATGAAGACTAGTATGTGACTTAATGTCCTTCACCATCTGACCTAACTACCTTGAATTACTGCAATATCCATTTGTCCTGTATATCCTCTTGATCATGGAGCACTTTATTTGGTTTTTGCACTAATTCTACGTTGGTGTGCCTTGTAAGAGCGTGGTGTTGACGCGACATGCTGTCCACCACCGTGAGCGATGGAGACGTTATTATGGTCCCACTGTTTGGTGTACCTGATGTACTCCCAAAATGATAACATGGAATATTACTACAACATTTCAGTGTCTTGGCTACACTTATAAACACTTCTGAGAAAAGAACTTCAGATTGTCTCACTTGGTGTTGTACTTCTGTGGAAAGATATGGACTTTCAGTGCAGCTGCGTGCAACCTAAAGTGCTACAACCATGATGCAATCCTTCCCTTTCCTATCCTAATTCTTGTAACATAGTGAAAATCATTTTTTTTTTGCTAACATCGTTTGTATTCATGGCCTATACATTTTTTTTCGATTTGCTGATATATTCTGAACTACAGTGCGTGTGCACTTTTCTCATTTTTCTAACATGATTTCTACTCATTGTATGTGCATTTTGATTTGCTGATATGTTCTGAACTACAGTACATGTGCACTTATATCATTTGTCAATGAGGTTTGTACTCATTATGTTTATTTGTTGTGAAATCGTTGAAGAATTTTTCAGTGCATGTGCACTTATGTCATTTGTTAGTATGTTTTGTACTCACATTTTGTTATTGTCTAATATGTTTTGTACTCGGTGCATGTGCATCACATTTACTTCATGTTCTATAACTGTATATTCTGTGATTGTAAAGTTAATTAGTCAAGAAAAAATTTGTTGCTCATGGAAAGTCCAAATGACTCACCATCGCTGCCAAATTTTTGCCCCCCCCCCCCCCCCCCCCCCCAGTGGAGGGTTTTGAAACGCGTATGTATTCAGAATCAGCAATGGCGAGGCATGACAGAATCTCTGACCAGAGAGTTGTTTATCGTGGCTAGTCTGCGTTTGACTGCGCGAGAGTTCAGTTGCGAGTTGTGAGTTGGACTCAGTCGGAAGTTGTGTGTGAGGAGTCGGCGGGCGTCGACATGGGTCTCTGGTCAAGGTTCGGGACGAGGTATATTGTTAAATAAGGTAATGAAGCAGCATTGCGCACATCTGATAATGTAATGTATGTTAATTGTAATTAATTTGTTCAAGAAACGCCCCAATAATAATTCTGTTTTCAAAGCAAACGTTTTTAAGAAAAGATTCATTCCAATTGCAGAATATTTCCTATGTTTTTCCTTCCAGAACCAATTTATCAGATTAATTATTGCACAGGGCCTAAGGTCAGCGATGCTGCCCTATTATTGTGGGTTTAATGATTAATTTTCATTTCTCAATTTCTGTGTCGAGTTTACATTTGGGTCATTATTATTCTGTCATTTTCGTGGGAAGCAAACGTTTCACTCGTTTTCATTATCATAGACTTTTCTTTTATTTCTGCTGGGAGGCTACGTTTAGCACGATGCCCATTTATATTTAATTATTGTCATTTCAAAATTTTGTGGGGAGGTTACACCATTAATCCACTACCAGCTTACTCTTGATATATAGCAGTTCCTGTCACTCATTTTGAATACCATGAAGTCGTGTAAAATATGTCAATGAATTATACATCGCATCGACACACACTAAAAGACAGTGTATTTTTAACATGTGGCAATAAGATATAAAATTCATTGACGTATTTATTATACGGCCTCATGGTATTCAAAGTACACTATCAGAGATGTTATACCTTGACGAAACTGTTGGTGTAATAATTACATCTGAAAATGTATGCCCACGTTCATTAAGCTATATTGATTCAGAATATTAAAGACAGCTGTACATTGCCTAGAGGTACCGTGGCGAAGCACTTTACTGGAGGCGTCGAACGTAGTCTAATTTTGGCCATAACATTTACAAGGTTCACACATTGCTATTCTCTCTTTCACAAACATCCGACGCATTATTTACGTGTAATTTTATAGATTTTAGTCACGTATACTGTCCGAGATGTGTTTAGTATTGTGGTTGAATAGTTATTGGTGTTTTATCATCTATTGGAATTCTCTCCACACATGTTCCACCTTTTCCACTGGCGCCCTTTACCTCCTTAACACAGAGGGACCTCCGGTTTTTCTTATCCTGTCCTTACAATTAATCAGAACCAGTGACTAAATTATAATTTCTCAGATTAAATTATATGTATGGTACAGGTGCATGTTTAAAAAAATTCTGAAATCAAGTGGAATACGAAACTTCCTGGCAGGTTAAAACTGTGTGCTGGACCAAGACTCGAACTCGAACTGGGGATCTTTGCCTTTCGCGTGCAAGTACTCTAACAATTGAGCTACCCAAGCAAGACTCACGCTCCTCACAGCTTTATTTTCACCACTACCTCGGCTCCAACCTTCCAAACTGTACAGGGACAAGACTCACGCCCCTTCCTTACAGCTTTACTTCCGCCAGTACCTCGTTTCCTACCTTCCAAACATTACAGAAGGTCTCCTGCGAACCTTGCTGGACTAGCACTCCTGAAAGCACTGCTGAAATCACACAGTTTTAAACTGCCAGGAAGTTTCATATCAGCGCACACTCCGCTGCATTGTGAAAATCTCATTCTGGAAACAGCCCTTACGCTGTGGCTAAGCCATGTCTCCGTAATATCCTTGCTTTCAGGAGTGCTAGTCCTGCAAGGTTCGCAGGAGAGTTTCTTTAAACTTTGGAAGGTAGGAGACGAGGTACTGGTGGAAGTAAAGCTGTGAGGAAGGAGCGTGATTCGTGCTAGGGTAGCTCAGTTGGTAGAGCACTTGCCCGCGAAAGGCAAAGGTCTCGAATTCGAGTCTCTGTCAGGCACACAGTTTTAATCTGCCAGGAAGTTTCATATCAGCGCAGACTCCGCTGCAGAGTGAAAAATCTCATTCTGGAAGTTGAATACGGTGCAAACAAAATACATACAGGTATAGGCAAAACCAAATGTATATAAGAATTGATACTTGCATCTGTGGTTGAAGCTTCGAAACATAGAATACTGGGATCAAATCCAGGTAAAAAAGACAACTTTTCTTTCAGCTTTCCAAATTAAATTTTCCGTTCACACTAATGTGACCTACGGTTAGAAGCCTAAGTAACGACCTTTCGCAGGGCGGACGGCAGCGAGATGTGCAAGAAGAGAATCAACGACATTCTGCAAGATACTGACCGAGATGTGGAACCATGTCGACTCATGTGCCGTGCCCAGTTGTGCTGCATCTCTCGGGTGAGGATCCATAGCACAATCAACACGATTAAGGTGGCACTACAGATTCTCTGACAGAATTATATCAGTTAAGTCTGGCAGCTAGAGGTGTACGGTTTACTCAACCTGGTGCTCTTAGAACCACGCAGGTAAACTGCGAGCCGAAAGACACGCGCAATATCCTGCTGGTAGGCAATGGTGGGCATGGCCCCAAGGATAGATGCAGAGTTGTGTTGTTCCATTTTTTTCCCTTCCATAAAGACGAAATCAACTCAAAATCTGCGATCCCTCCTTGTGACGACTGTTCCAGAGTGCTCGCTTTCATGGCAGCAACCATCTGCATGATGGAGCATAAAGTGTGAGTCATCTGATTAGGCGTACATCGCCACTCAGCAGACGTCCAGTTACGGCACTGGCACAAAGTTTCCAGCTTTCGTTGCCGCGGCGCCACAGTCAGCATGGGTGCATGAAACTGACACCTGCAAAGGCCCAGATGCGGCAGTGTAAACTTAACGATTGTTGAGGTGACGCTGTTGGTAGTCCCCTGGTTCATCTGGTCCGTCACCTGCTGAACAGGAGCATGTCTCTTCATCAGTATACATCTCCACAGCTGTAGTTGATTCCTGTCAACTATGGCTTGTGGTGCAACAGAGTTGCCTCGGAGACGGTTTTGGGTAACATCAATTTACCACGCACCGTGTAGTTTAACAACGGCGGCAAGTGAACTGGTTACATACTGGGTGATCAAAAAGTCAGTATAAATTTAAATACTTAATAAATCACGGAATAATGTAGACACACATGCTTGGAATGACATGGGGTTTTATTAGCACAAAGAAAGTTAACAAAATGCCCGACACATGGCGCTGGACAGCAAAACGTCAGTAACTGCTACCGTGAGGGGTGAGAGGTAAGCCGATATGTTACAGAATCGCATCAAACCCAGCCTGGCTGATAAACACCTGCTGGAACGTACGATGTTTATGCAGGATGGCGTTCCACCCCATATTGCTAGACGCGTGAAACATCACTTGCGGGCGTCATTTGGTGATGATCGTGTGCTCAGCCGCCGCTCTCATCATGCTTGGCCTCCCAGATTCGCAGACCTCAGTCTGTGCGATTATTGGCTTTGGGGTTACCTGAAGTCGCACGTGAATCGTGATCGACCGACATCTCGAGGGATGCTGAAAGACAACATCCGACGCCAATGCCTCACCATAACTCTGGACATGCTTTACCGTGCTGTTCACAGCATTATTCCTCTACTACAGCTCTCATTGAGGAATGATGGTGGACATATTGAGCATTTCCTGTAAAGAACATCATCTTTGCTTTGTCTTACTTTGTTATGCTAATTATTGCTATTCTGATCAGATGAAGAGCCATCTGTCGGACATTTTTGAACTTTTGCATTTTTTTCGTTCTAATAAAACCCCATGGTATTCCAAGCATGAGTGTAAATTTGTACCTCTCTATCTACATTATTCCGTGATTTACTTATTTTTCAAATTTATACTGACTTTTTGATCACCCGGTACTTAGCCGTTTCGGAAATTGTTCTACCCTTGTCGCGAAATCCAGTGATCACACCCTTTTGGACTTAAGATAATTCTCTCCGTTTTCATATTACGACAATGGCTGCACTGTTTTCCTCGTCCCCCGTCATGCTTTATAAGCACCGTACTGGTTGTGCTACCACCTGCTGTCTGTGAGTGGTTATGGCACGTTGAAGTCTAACGTAGGCGCCAGTCATATTAATGTGACTGAACCGCTTATAACTGGTGAAAATGGAGGAGCACACACATACTTTGTATTCTCCAACTTTGGATGAGTTTCTGCCTAGTGCACTGTAGAGAAAGCGGTGTACATTTAGACTCTTTATCAATTAGAATTTAAAGCAAACCAAGCAGCTACTTTAGAAAACCGTTGATAGGAAACTGTACCGTAGTTAAGGGGTGACACCATAACTTGCGATATTGCATAACACGTACCAGCACAGCAAAATTAAAATTGCCCTAAGTGTGGTATGGCGTTGCCTTGTTTTTCGCAAGCCGTCAGGGCGCAAGCAAGCCATTTAATAACTGCACATGCCATCACGAAATAGAAACAAGCACACCGAACAAATAGAAAAATGAACGACACCTTTGGATACGCGAAATGAAGGCCCCACTCCATATCACAATATAGGTAAAATGATTCGTAGAACGCGTAATGTCACGATAACACATACTGCGCAATGTCTAGCAAATACAATGGCAGAAATTGGAAAGTACAACGAAAATAAAATAACTTAATGTTAAAATGTAATCTTAAGCACCTTCCATGTTGCAAAAAACCAGAACTGTCACGCTTCGGAAGCAAAAAGTCCTTTTTATATATGTTTTTATCATTACTGTTTCTGTAAGATTCTTATAGAATTGCAAGTGATGATGAAGGGTTGATCTATGGAAAGTTGTTACTTCCAGTGCTTTTGCACAGCTATACGTGGCTGAGCTTACATTTCAACACAAAGTTTAACAACCGTGACGTTGCACCCACCATCGAAAAAATAATCATGATTTAACACTTGAATACCATCGATGTACTAAAAGTTCAGATGAATACATCTGATATATTAATGTTGAAGGAATGGCTTTACGACAAAGCACAACAATATTTAAAGTTTAACATCTCGTCGGGACAGAGGCACAATGATGGAGACAGAAATTACCCATGTTCTTCGAAAGGAACTATTGCGGTATTCACCTTAAGAGACTTAGGTAAATCACAGAAAATATAAATCTCGATGGGCGGATGAAGCTGTCAACCGATGTACCCATACACAGGTGTGCAGTGGCTCATCACATCGTCACCTCGATAATATTGCTACAAGCAAGCGAAAAGCTCTGTTGACAATGACAGAAAGTAGCTTGTAAATCAATACTGTATAGCAGTGCGTATCGTAGAGTCATATATAGTATGTCTATGACCCATCACAGAGTTTAACTCGAAAATGAAATTCGTTGATGGGAAATTATGGCATGGAGAAAGAAACATCCCACCTCCAGTTGCAATAACGTCTAAAAATTCGGGGTTGTTGACCTAAAGACTATCTAGCGAAACTTCGCTCCTGTGTTTTTTGTATGGCAAATGCAACATTTATATTTTCCTTGGTCAGTAAATAAACTTAACCCTGTGCCCGATTGTAGCACATACTCTACACCTTGTACCCTCTGTGTATCACTTGTTTTCGATTCTGCATGTTCCTAGTAGATGGCTGCTTCTGCTTTAAGAATGCTTTTCACGGTTGTCTCCATATGTTTTGGAGACATAAAGATTTTCTATTTGTTTTTTAGTAATTTTGGGATGTCTTTCGATTATGTTTTTTGAATGCGATGCAATATGAAAGTAAACCCTACTGTCTCGAAAACGTCATTGCTTACATCATCATAATATATTGCATATTCGTTCTGAAACAACATATAGTTTCATATTCCAGTGGTAAAGTCTTCATAATATTCACATGTTTCACTAAGTTTTCTGGACACTGCAAAAATTTTAGTTATCTTATAACATACAGGGATTTTACTGTAAACATGTCCTAAAATTTTGTGAATCACGCCCATTTCTTTTAATTTGTGTTTTGTTCCTATTTTTTCCCACATCACTGGACGATGATATACTTTTCATTGATAAAATCTAAGCTCAAGGCTGGCCATCAAACTGAACCCACAGGGAGTTTCTTTAACAAATGAGGCTGATGCAATAACGGTATCACACATTCAGCGTAACCCATTGTCATGTTTTTCTCCGTCTTTCTGTCATCGTCACCTGTTCTCTTAAAATAAGCTTTGTAAACTTGTCTTGAATGATTTTGGCATACAAATTGGCCAAAGATGGTTGTTACAAACAATTTGTAACAAGAAAATCTTGCCAAAACGGAAAAGGGATAGTCACAGAACAAGAAATAGACCACCTGCTTCAATTGTTTGTTAGAGAAAGCTTAAAGTCTTCTACAAGCAGATGGGAATCCTACACTGAACCAGATTCCACTTAGGTTAAAAAATAAACTGCTGTACTCGTAAAATTTAATTTAATGCAGATTAAACAAATTACACACATTCTGTAATGTTAATAGAAAGTATTTTACATTTGTTTTCTCCAAAATCTTAATACTCAGAGAAGTGACATTGGTACTTCTACCACTGACATTAACGCCATTTCCTGTAGAGCATATGGCTTTAGGTGATGAGATTCAGCACAATGTTTTATTACGAAAACAAAATTAATCACGACTTCCTCATAAAGGTGATAACGGAAAGTGAGTTTTCGGGGGAAAAGCGTAGTGTTAACCCCATATTACTATAGTAACCATTATTGTTATTATTATTATTGTTAGTAGTAGTAGTAGTAGTAGTAGTATTGGTAATAGAAGTAATTGTGATGGTGAACGTTCTGTCATTTATTGCCTTAAATGTGGTTTATTTCAGGAATTTTGCAGTGTGGTGTGGTTAAAAGTCACACGCAACTGCTTGTATTTATAACTGTATTGTGCTATTTGTAATGCTTTATTCACGGACCGAAATTCCAATTTTGTTGTTGATTATGGTAATGAGATTAATCTGATGTGCAAGAGCTACGTTCAGTGCTCAGTATCCTTCAGCGACAACGCTTGAGCTCGCTTCAGACGCTACCATTTTGTAGCTCTTGCGAACAAATGTTTCCACTCTTATCTTTACAAAATTCATATTTATAAAAATTGAAAGAGGCGTTATATTCTATCGCTGTATACACCTTTGGCATACATATATAAATCCTGGAACAGATGTTACAACTCGTGAAGCCCCGTATCCTCCACGCCTACAGCAAGTCCATATTGCTTGCCACCACCCTTAAGGAAAGCAAAATGTTTGCCAGAAACAAATGGGGCAAGGGTGCTCAGTACCACAGAATTACACGAGCTGATCCTGCTGGAGGAATTGAAATTGACAAGTATGTAAATGGAAAAAGAAGCTATGACAATGAACATCTTCAATAAAAAGAGAACAACGAAAACAATGCACAAGAGTAGGAAAATGAAAATAGTTTCGGTACATAGCTTCTTGTAGACGATTAAGAGTTTATATATTTTCATAAAAAATTATTCAAAATCGTGCATTTTGTATTAGAGCTGCAATCTGTTGTCTTTTTCAAGCTGTCTTAGAAGACTTTCCCTCTCAGTTACAGGTTCCTCTTCATCATCATGGAAAACCTGAGCAGTATCCTCAAAATATTCATCCTGTACTTGTTTCATAACATTGTAGCTCCTCCCAGACACTTGAACTTCCCCATAATCGTTTGTCATGTACTGACATGTGTCAGCTAGCCTCAACTTTATTGAAGTGTTCCTTTACACTGCATGTAGCATGCACATTTGCACTAACATAGCCCTTTATCTTTATATGGGGCATTGAAAGAAAAGTTTACAAACTGGCATGGCACATCAGACATACAAGGATCAGAAATCACATATGAATGTGGTGTCACGAATGCTCTGAGAGAGAGCTAGGGTCGAGAGAGGACTGGCACCGTCGAAGGCTGTTTCATTGCATCGTACATTCTCCAGGGGCCCTATTCTGTAACGTTCATACCGATAGGTGCACTAGGTTAGCCTCAGTAGTGATGTCACTTTCGGTTCTTTAAGCCAAGTTCCTATTTAGTAAGCTTCTGAGACCTGTTACCGATCGGCCCTTCTGCCGATTTTTCGACAACTACAATCAGAGGTTTTGGATTTAGGTATGTCCCTCTCATGCGGTTCGGTGTGGTTTATTTACACCTAGAATTTGTTATTTTAATAATATCGAGCGGTTTTAGCATCCAATTTGTGTTACTGAAGAATACCAGGACACGTCCAGATGGAAAGTGAGTTCTTGACAGACTGTTGTCCTTTGTTAGAAATATGGTTTCTATTGTTGTTACTGTGAATGATTATAACATCAAAAAAACAGCATCCATCAATATTCTCACAAAATACCTGTTATTTTTAAGTAATTAAGAGTTTAAAAAATCATTACATTTCTAAAGTTCAGCTCTGCTCACGCATATCACGTAAAGCCGCCGGCACACGGACCGTGCATCCGAACGTTGAGCGTTGAGCGTGCCGAGTTTCTGACGTAGTAGCGTGGAACAGCAAGTTCTGGAGTCTTTCCGAACGTGCAGAGCAATATCTGGCATGTCAGATATTCTGAGCGTGCGTCTGAGCGTTGACCAATGAGGTGGCACAACGCCACCTACGTCACACGCGCGCCGTCTCCCTTCACTACCTCCTCAGGGGACTCAGCATTCATTATCTGGGCACGAGCCTGGCGAACCTGGGGTCCCGGAGCTGTGGACTGGGGTGCGCCGCCAGTCCTCTGACACCGTAAGCTCTGGGCACACTTCAGCGACCACCGTGTGGAGCCACGGCGGAGCGTTGTGTGTCGCAGGGATCGGGGATCTTGGCTTGATTGCCTGGATTGCGAGGATGGTACATACCTATATAAACAACCATTCAATCTTAAGGTGTGCTGCGCGCCGATAAGATGCATGGCTGTTGAAGTGAACAGTTGCTAGCGGGCGACCTCTGAGAAACCTGCCACACCTTAGTTGTACAAGGCTTACCCAGGCATGTGGGGCTCTGTCTGGGCGGACGTTTAGTTCCCTAGCTGCTCGTGGGATGCACATGGCAACCACGTATTTCTCTTCAGCAACTTCGCAATCAGTAAAGCGCATGAGGGAGGCTAGTCCTCCAGATAATCAGATAGAACTGAGTAACAGGGTTCATGGTGTCATAAATTTCAATGTTTTCATCGTGATTAAGAGGAAGGAGGGCTCATTTGAAAAAGTATCTCCTTTCTATACACATAAAGGTTTAGAAGGACTCGCAGGTACACTGAAATCTATCAAACGCCTGAGGAATGGTACCCTGTTAGTTGTGACCACTAGGGCAAAGCAAGTGGAGCTGCTTCGAATGTCAACCAAGTTAGGCGAGTATGATATTACTGTCGAGTTGCACAATTCCCTCAACTCCAGTAAAGACGTTGTCACCTGCCGTGATTTAATGGATATCGAGGTAGAAGAGCTGAAGCAAGAATGGGCAATACATGGGATTGTAGACGTGGAACAACGGACACGTAGGAATAATGGAGTTGTTGAGAAATCTGCCACCTTCATCGTGACTTTCGATTCACCTGTCTTGCCTGAATACATCCCGGCTGGTTTCCTCCGACTTAGGGTTAGGCCTTATATACCTAACCCTATGCGATGTTTCAAATGTCAACGATTTGGCCGTACAACGAAGAGTTGTGGGGGTGAACCGACCTGCGGTATATGTGGCAAGGGAGCTCATGAAGCTGGGAGCAACTGCACATCGCACGCTGTGTATCAACTGCTCTAGGTGCCATCCAATCTGGAGCAAAGACTGCCCCATCTTTGCGGAGGAAAGAAAACTTCAGGAGATAAAGGTGACAAAGAGGATACCTTATGTGGAAGCCAAAAAGAGTATAGGGCGACAGTACCCCCTGTCTTTGCCACATCCTGTGCCTCCTTGGTGCAAAAAAGTGTGTAAAAAGTAGACGCTTCGACGCAGACCATGTCCAGCGTAGCACTATCCTCCCCCAATACCTGTACCTGCCAGAGCGCAACCAATAAAGATGTAGCTATTCAGGCTGCTCAAACTGAACCAAACGCTATTGCAGAGAAAGCTACAGTGAAGACTTCGAATGCCGTCCAGAAACCGCGTGCCTCTCCACTTCCCCCATCCCCGACTTCCACCAAGAAAAAGGGACCAGGGAAAGGCACCATCGGATGTCGTCATGGCATCCCTGACTGATGAGGAGGAAATATTCATGGAGTTTGATACCTCTTCCCCAGAACCTGGCAGCCCCTCTGCTGCCACTCGCTCAACAAGTGTCTCACCAGTGCGGCGCAAAGACAAGGTGAATTCTAAATCGAAACGCTGATATGGCGCCCATACTTCAGTGGAATCTGAATGGAGTCAGAACTCGCTTTGTAGAATTGCGGCTGTTAGTACAGGATAACCCCTTGTACATCTCTTTGCAAGAGACACATTTTAAGAGAATGGCACGCCTCTACTTACAGGATATCACTTGTAGAGGAAAGACGACCTGACAGGTAATAGAGCGCAGGGTGGGGTGGCAGTGTTCATTAAGGACACGTTCTACTTCTCACCTGTGCCCTTAACCACAACGCTACATGCGGTTGCAGCTCGGGTCCTGGCCCATGTTAATGTCACAGTGTGCTCCTTGTACTTACCACCCGCTGTGCTCATTGCCAGTGAAGCCCTCGCACAGTTCATTGATCAGCTACCCCGTCCCTTTCTCATTTTAGGAGATTTTAATGCTCATAATGCATTATGCGGTTCAAACAAAACCTGCCCCAGAGGCCAGATAGTTGAGCAGTTGATCAAGACTTCCGACATCATACTGCTGAACACCGGTCAGGCCACGCATTTTAGTACCGCTTCAGGTTCGTCCTCTGCCATCTGCCATAGACCTCTCTATTTGTTTGCCTGTGCTTGCGGACATTGTTCAGTGGGTCGTAGGCTACGACGTTCATGGCAGCGACCATTATCCTATCTGGCTCCATCTGCCAGTTGAAATGGGTCGTGTCGAAATGCCGCCGAAATGGTTGTTGCGGAAGGGAAATTGGACGCTCTACAGGCAGTTGGCTGTTTTTGAACAGTGTGAGGGCGTCCAGGATTGGACGGATCACATTATGGCAGTGATGAACCATGCCCCTGATGTATCCATACCAAAGTCAAAGGGAACACCTGTGAGGCAGCCTGTCCCTTGGTGGAATGACGACCGTCTTACCGCAATCAGGCGGCTTTCAGAAGATTCCATCGGTGCCCTACTGATGCGAATCCGGCAACTTTACGAATATCACGGGCGCGGGTGAGAAGAATCGTTAGAAAGAGTAAACGGAGATCTTGGAGAGAGTTCCTGAACTCCATCAACAGGTCCACATCTTCAAACAAAGTATGGGAATGCGACACTCTCGACCGCCAATAGCAGCTATACGTGAGCGGGGGTGTCTCCTAACATCTCCAAGAGATATCGCCCGGGCAATGGCAGAAACATTTCAAACTATTACGGCCGATTCTAGCCAGGGCCCAGAATTTCATCGCTATCGGGGTACACAGGAGAGGGCTGTTTTTGATTTCTGTTCAAATAACACTGAGGAATACAACCAGCCTTTCTCTTTATGGGAGTTGGACTCTGCGCTGTCAGTATCTCGGGATACTGCACCTGGTCCAGACATGATATAGTATAGCATGCTGCACCAATTGGATCTGCGGACAAAGGAAGTCCTCCTTCAATTTATTAATGAAATTTGGAAGACAGGTGACTTTCCTAGTTCGTGGAAAGAATCGATTTTAATTCCACTTTTAAAACCAGGGAAGGATCGGACCGATCGCTGTAGTTATCGTAGCGTTAGTCTCACGAGCTGCGTAGGAAAGACATTTGAGCGTATGGTCAATAGGCATCTGGTGTGGGTTCTCGACTCCAGATCCTTACTTACCCGCTGCCAATGTGGGTTCAGGAGGTATGATTCCACCCTAGATAACCTGATCCTACTCGAAACAGCGATACAAGATGCTTTCCTACGTAAGCAACACCTATCGGGGCTTTCTTCGACCCGGAGAAGGCGTACGATACTATCTGTAGGCATAACATTTTGCGGCAGCTTTATTAGTGGGGTTTCCGTGGGAGTTTACCCACAGTCATCAGATCCTTTCTGGCGGACCGGAATTTTAGGTATAAGGTTGGGAATGTCCTGACTGACCGCTTTAAGCAGGAGAACGGTGTCCCCCAAGGAAGTTTCCTCAGTGTGACAGCTTTGACAACTGCAATCAATAGTATTGCGTCCACAGTACGACGGCCCGTACAGTGCTCCTTGTTTGTGGACGATTTCTCCATTTTCTGTGCGTCTTCCTCCCTTACATCTGCTACATGCCAATTACAGCTGACAATCCTGCGATTGGAGGAATGGTCTAAGACCACAGGCTTTAAATTCTCTTTGGAGAAGACTGTTTGAGTAGATTTTAACCGTTCCCGTTCTCTTTTGAATCTCCCTGTATTAAAACTAGGAGACACTGTTCTCACCTTTATGGAAAAAGTGAAATATCTTGGGCTTATTTTTGATGAGAAGCTCACATGGTTGCCACACCTAAAAGATCTAAAAGTTCGCTGTTTCAGGGCTTTAAACGTCCTTAAATGCGTCCTGGGGCGCTGACAGGGCACGTCTGCTCCAACTTTCTAAGGCCTTTGTGCGCTCTCGACTGGATTACGGATGACATGCTTATGGATCTGCAAGACCTTCGTACCTCAATATGTTGGATGTGATTCACCATGGGGGAATTTGGCTTTCAACGGGGCCTTATCGCACGAGTCTAGTTGCCAGTCTATGTGTCGAGGCTGGAGAGTCTCCGTTGTCCATTCGGCGTCTTATCCTCGTGGTACGGCAAGCATACAGAGCCAAGTCCTCTTTCGTTGGCCTCCAACACCTTTTCACAGTCGGCATTGGAACGTCTCTTCTGCCACCGTCCGAAGGCAACAAAGCCGTTTGGCATCCGTGCAAAGGAGAGTCTCGAGTCAGTACAACTGGAGGGCAAAAGGTCCTCCACCAGGGATGGAATACGGGATCTCCCTGGCTACTACAAAGGCCAAGATTACTTCTTGATCTGGCTGTTTACAAGAAGTATTGTACCCCGTAACACCTTTTTAAAATTAAATTTACTGAGATTTTAGACAGCCATTCAGATTTTATTACTGTTTACACGGATGGGTCTCAACAGGGGGATTTTATGTGCTGCTCTGCTGTGTTTCCCGATACTCTCCGTAGGATAGGGCTCCCAGAGCAGTTCTCAGTTTACTAAGCAAAACTGTTTACCATTCTGCAAGTATTAGAGCATATGCGACGACATCATGGCATGAAATTCATCATCTGCTCTGATTCCCAAAGTGCTCTACAAGCTCTTGAACAGATGTACCCAGCAGATCAGATGGTGCAAGAAGTGCAGGACGCACTCCTGCTCTTGCAAAAGCGGGGTAAGGATGTAATGTTTTGCTGGGTTCCAGGGCACATAGGGATTCCTGGAAATGAACTTGCAGACGCGGGTGCCATGGAGGCTTGCTCCATCCCACCTCCTACTCGGTGTTCCGTCCCCCTGCAGGCAATCACATTCGTCACTCCGAAGGTCATGCATTGGTGGGAGGCTCAGTGGCTGGATGTGAGGCGATAATAAGTTGCGAGCGGTGAAGGATTCTGTCCGACCGTGGCTAGCCTCCTTCCGACAACGACGAGCTGAGGAAGTAGCCCTTACACGGCTTAGAATAGGACATTGTCCGTTGACACATGGTTTCCTGTTACGTCGTGAGGAGCCACCAACGTGTCAGACATGTGGGGCACAGTTGTCGATACGGCATATTTTAACTGAGTGTGTTTTATGTGTGGGTTTGAGGGAAGATTTCAGTTTCCCACCAGACCTGCCCTCTATTTTAACTAATAACGAGGCGAGTGTCGCTAGAGTTTTACGTTTTCGTGTGATGTCTGGACATCTTCCCAAAATAGTCGAATTGAGATCTTAATGTGGTGTAAAGTGGTTTGGTCACCCATTATTTGTAAGTGGTCACTCAGACATCGTTAATTATTGTTACCTGCTTTGTACTGCTATTTTATTTTTAGTTTCGTCTACCTCCTTTGATGTGCTGTGTCCAATCTTGAAATTTAAACATTTACAATTCTCGCAAAGATCGGCTCTGAACTGATCCTTGTTTAACATTTCTTTTTGGAACGGGTGCTGATAACCTCGTTGTTGTGCGCCCTAAAACACTAATCATCATCATCAACATCATTAGATTTGTGAGGCGTCATATTGGCATTAAGTTCAAGCCTATATGTATGTATGCCGTTTCTGAGCACCAGCAAATTGAAAATCACTGGAAAACCTGTTGTTAGATGTGTTATTCGTTCCAATAAAAGAATGAGAAACATTACATCCGTGGCAAAAGAATAATTGTAACTTGCGTGTTATGAGAGTAGGCCTATGCTATCTGAAGGCAGCGACACACTGAAGATCCACTCAAAATGCATTGTTCTTGTTACAATTTGTTATAATTGAATTTCAATTAGTAACATAATTATCTGCGATTAACGTTTCTAGCAAGGGGCAACACAATATGGCTATATCAGGAGTTTTGTTGGTGGTCTAGCGTCTCTGTGCAGTAATGAGTTGTTTTCTGGCTGTGGTTCACGCCTTAACACTGCCAGATTCGCGTTTTTATTGGGTTCTGATACTTTATTATTAGTTTCATGTAACTATAAATTACAATATTTCGTGTTACGTAAATATAAGCTCAGCTATTTTTGAGGGGTGACTTTTTTCGATTGGCTTAATCTACAGGACAGCTTGCGCTACTTGTATAAATAAAGATATTTCGCTCCTTTTCCTTTTACGCTTCGTAATTCACATGTTGCAAAGATTCTGCTACTGGATAGGAACACTGATCAAGTAAGACTGACCTTGGGGCTTTACTAGAATGTGGGAATGATGAAATAATGTTTATCTTATGCGGAGAAGTACTCCAAATTTGTACCGCACTGTTTGTAATGGAACTTTTATATGCTTGTGCCCTTTTGACTGGACATGGTACTCTCCTTTTCGTGGACGATGAAGGAAATATGCATTTTATTAGAGCTAACGTGGGAATTTTACGCGCGCCCGTTGAGTAAACAGTGTGATTTGCGAACTAGAATCATGCCTCATCTGCCACTGGAGTGCGTTGCGATCGTGTATACCCCGTTGAGGCCCACGTACCGTATTCAAAAGTCGCATCCTTCCTGAGCGTTCAGCAGCACGTTGAACTTGGCACGCTCAACGTTGACGTTCGGTCCGTGTGCCGACGGCTTACGTTTAAGATGAAAATACTTGTAACTAGGCGTAATTTTTCCGCAAATGGTTTACTTATTAATGATCGAACTGCGGTTAAAGCTTTTAAGTAACAATGCAAATGAAGTTTGTGAAGCCTGATACAGGGATCTTCTAAAATTTCATGTATTTACGGCTTACTCCCACATCTTCGTCAACGAAGTCAGCCTGCGTGTGGAATTACGTGGAATAAAGCGGTGAATGTATGCAAGTTGTAGTAGGCAATTTAGTGTTGTCGACATGGTAGCTCAGAGTGTTCAGTCAGAGAGCTGGCTCGTCTCTATAATACAAAAAACTGAGTGAAGGTATCAACAACGAACTTCCACGGATGTCATTTGACGTCCGCAACGACCAAATCCAATGAGAAATACCGCACGGTATGAAAAGAAAAAGAAGTGTTTCTAAGACAACAAATTGCCGTGTCGAAGGACCTACAGTCACATACTGCTGTGTACGAAAATATTTTTCTTGCCTCTTCCTGTTTGTAACACATTCTGAGACTTCGTTAATCGTCAAAGTTAAGCATTTTTCTGAAATATTCCTTGTTATATACACATGAGAGCTCCGTTTCTCAGTAACGAGTGTCTTCGATTTCGTGACTTCCATATGTTTAGAAATGAAAGATGAAATTTTTGTGCAGGAAACAACTGACCGAGACATTTATACTTGTTCTTGTAAAAAATAATTCACCATTTTTTTCTGAAGACTCAGCGATTTCCGAGAGTGTGGTCAGACAGGAATCTAAGAGCACAACTTAAATTATTGCAAATTAAACAAGCAACAATCGCATTTATAGTCTGTCTTGTCAGATGTATTTATCTGCAATCCAATTCTTAACAAAAGTGGACAGAGATGAAAGATTCCCACCACAATCTTTTCAGACTATACCACAATATATAAAACATTTTGATTAATCAGATGCATGTTATAAACTACAACGAACTACTATAGCTGCACTCGCCACACGCTCTCGAAAAGGAGTTTTTTTTTTAATTTTGCTTTTATCAACCAAATCGTCAATGTATTAAGTAGGGAAGTAGGCTACTTCAACATTTGGATCTCTAGGAGCGAGTTACAACCACAATTTATGCATGTACTAATTCTTTGACATTCTCTTAAACAATTTTTTGGCTTTATGGAGACATGTCCCCTTCATGCAACTAATTTAAGGCAGTTTGTTTATTGCCACACGCATTTCACTTATTTTATTAGTAAAGAACCTTCACGAATAAAAGAAGCGAAAAGCGTATGGCAATAAACAAACTGCCTTCAATTAGCTGCATAGGCGGAACGTACCTCCGTAAATTTTCAAGCAACTAAGGAACGATGGAGAACAGAAAAAATGACGACTTTTTCGAGTGTTTCTATAGATGTATTTGTACAATGTGGTACTACACACCATTCCTAACTTATACTCCGAAAAGTAAAATCCAAAACAAGACGTTGATGTGAATGAGAATAAATTACGTAATGAGACACTCATGACAGTTTCCAGAACACAGTCAATATTCTATCGTTATTTTGCATTCAAGGAAGCACATGGTCAGTGAACTTGAACAGTATTACATACTCTAACCACACGTTTTGCTACTGTGAAGAATAGTGTGCCGGTGTTGGCTGCTAGCAGCTTCGAGTTGGTGCCGCTGTGGCGCTGCAATGCGCACGCGCGGATCTGAGCCAAATTGTTTTTCATTGGTTGGAGCGAGGAGAACTGACAATACCGTTTCGGTTCGCTAGGAGCGATCAGCATCCCTTCAGATTTGCTTACAGAATGATGTTGGGACTCTCCTTCGAAAACAAGATCGTTCTGTGCCCTCACGTACCGAACCGTTCGGCAGAACGGCGGAAAGTTACAAAATAGGGCCCCAGGACTGACTTGACAATCGCACTCATATTCCTGCGAGAGGTTTTGGCGGTCATGCTGAATGAAGTTCCCATGACCGTTCGTCGCCGCATTCAATGTTAGCACAACGGAGTCCCCCGTGCATTTCAGCACATAAGTGAGTTCACATCTGCAGGCAACGTTTTCCGGTCTCTGGAATGGTCGCGGTGGGCCGGTCGCATGACCAACACGATCACCTGATCTTTCCCAAATCGGTTTTTTTCTGTGGGTGTATCGGAAGGGTCTTGCGATGAAGGACTTGTCACATAGATGGAGGACTTAGAGGGCACGGTTGTTGTGGCAGCACGATGTCTTCGGGACAAACCAGGTACATTTGAGAGGGTGCAGCGTTCAATGCAGTGTCGATGTCAGGGGTGTCTCCATGCATCAGGACAAAAAGGTTCAGCATCTCTTGTAGTTGGTGTCCATGTGATTATACAATCGCAGTGCCATAAAGTAGCCCCGGATAACCTTTGCAACTGCCGGTTGCTACGTGTTTACTGACTCTTGTACGGCTGATGTGCCAAGTCAATCTGTTAAACGTTTTATTGAATCACCATGTATATTGATCGCCATATTGCATAGGTTTCGGAATTAGCTCATGTATACTGTCAGTTACACTATTATCACTTGGAAATTTAGTTTTTTCCAGCCACCCTTCTTTTGCCACGGTCGCACCACATGGTGATGTCGGAAGTTTGAGTTACAATTTGACTTTTCGCATTATATTGCTATAAATTTACTCATTGTATTTGATGAATCATCATTTTATTTCTTGTATGCCCTACTGGAATCCTGGATCAGCTACTTATCGAAGAAAGTTTTCGTCCTCTGCTCTCACGATAGCGCTGCGTTTCTTATTTTCCTTGCGTGAGGGAGGAACTGATAAATGATTCGCAATACGTTTAACAATTTCTTCATTGAAACGATACAGAGTTATATAAGCTCTTCTAGTCGACATCGACGTAGTGTATAGCATTTTCACGGCGTGCTCATGCTGCCGGTAGTGCCACATCCTCATTCTGCAAATTTGTGTCAGCTGCTGGCATGGTTTCGCGTTTTAAAAACTATTTGCTTACGGAATGAAGCCAGAGCTTTTCTCTGTTCATACAGTTTACCTAGTGCCGGACCCAGAGCTCAAGGGAAGGAAAAACTTCCTTCTCAATCTTTTCCGTACCAGCTAGAGCTCTTGCCTCATATTTTATTCATAAATTCCTAAGCTTAAGCTTAGAAATTCGATGTAAAGGGATTTACTTCATTTTATTCGTACGGCTCTAAGTCTTTATCTGCCTCTTGTTCTCACTCACGTTCGCTTTCTCCTTTTCTTCATTGCTCTCCCGCTGGCACTGTCACATTCCTTCTTTTGTAAGTGTAGTTCTGTCACTGTCATCTATATTATACTGCCGCTTCTTCTCTCTCTTTCTCTCACTGCCATTGTCTCCTTCGTTCTATCTACACCGCAACTATTGTCTACTGCTTTCCTTCATTTATCGGTTTTTTGTCTCTTTCCAACTGCCACTGCTTTTTTCTCTCTCAGCATAAAAAAGCGTGAAAATGACCTCATGCAAAAATATCTGGGAAAAACTTTGAGGTTGCTGAGGAAGTTATATTAAGACAGCTGATACCCCATTCTGAGTCAGAATATACCCATTTTTTGGGCGCCAAAGGAGATATTTTTTCCTCTAGTTCTCTTGTTTTCCCCGCTGCAGCAAGGCATATCACTCGTATGAAAAGAACTATATGGGTCAGTAAAATTTATATAGTTTACTTAGGTGGAGTTGAAATAAAGTTAGATTAATTTCACTCTTCACACCGGATTTTGCGAGCTCAAAAAATTTTAATGTATTACGAGGTGAGGTTCCCAGAACCATTCTGATGGCAGTGAGTGGAAGTTAGAACATATTTGTCCGTCCTATGTCACTTTTTAAACATAAGGTTTCTCTTACACTAGATTTTGCTTGCGTATTTTACGTGTTGAGATAGAGTGATTTTCAACGTCTGTATCTCGGGAACGGTTAGAGATAACAAAAACATTTTCAGTGTTGTGATTCTTGAGTTTCTCCCGGCGTATTTGATAGTCAAAATATCAACGTGTGTACTGCCGGCCTACAGTGTCAAACGGGCACAATATTTCGGCGGTCATACATGTCGCCATCATCAGGTGAACTGACGGACTGAGCTCCTGTGAGCGTGCCGGCACGCAGATCCGTACACTATGGCTGCTCAGAGGGAACTGGGTTCGGTCGCGGCGGCGGCCGATTTAAATACTCTCCGCCTCCGGCGCGCTCCCTCCGCTGTCCGCGCCCCGCGCCACGGTCGCGCAGTGGAACAGATTGCGACGGCGTCAGAGATGACGTCGAAGTGATGGCTCTGTCCGCCGTGGTCGTCACAACTACACGTTTGCTCGATTTACTCTTGAGAGAACTTCGAGGAGGAAGCCCTGTCGTCATCCAAATGGAAACCTAATTGCTTTTTCCGTTACGTGGACGACACGTTCGTCATCTGGCCACATGGTATGGATAAACTCCTTGACTTCCTTTACATCTAAACTCCATACACCCCAACATCAAATTCACTATGGAGACTGAAACGGAGGGTAAATTACCTTTCCTTGACGTCTTGGTCAATAGAAGGGCTGACGGCACCCTATGTCATGGGGTGAATCGGAAGACAACGCACACTGATCTGTATTTGCACTCAGACAGATCTCACCACCCTTCACAGAGAAATGGGGTATTTAAAACTCCAGTACATAGGGCGCGCACTATCTCTGACGCAGAGAGTCTACCCCAGGAATTGGAACATCTGAGAACTGTATTTCGAAAAAATGGGTACTCAGAGTGGCAGATTCAACGTGCTCTCCTCCCAACCCCCACAGCACAACCTGTGGAGATGGATAAAATCACGAGGGAGGAGCTAGGCACTGCGTTTATTCCATATACAGGCGCACTCTCGGGGAAAATCTCCCGCATTTTAAAGAAACACTGGGTCGGAACTGTGTTTTGTCCTCCGAATAAAACTCGTGCACTGGTGGGGAGCGCCAAAGATGACCTCGGTTTGAGGAAGGCCGGCGTGTACCAGATTACGTGTCAATGTGGCAAGTCGTTTATTGGTCAGACGATGCGTACCGTCGAGGATCGATGCCGTGAACATCAGAGGCACACTCGACTGATGTATCCGAGCAAGTCGGCGGTCGCTGAACATTGTTTGTCGGAAAATCACGCAATGGAGTATGGACGCACGAGGATTCTGGTACAAACCTCGAGATACTGGGACAGCGTTGTTGGAGAGGCCATTGAAATTCTCACCAATGACGACCTCATAAACCGTGACTGTGGCTATAACCTTAACAAGGCTTCGGAACCAGCGATTGGGTTAATCAAGAGTAAATCGAGCAAACGTATAGTTGTGATAACCACGGCGGACAGAGCCATCACTCCGACGTGATCTCAGACGCCATCGCAATCTGTTCCTCCGCGAGACAGTGGCACGTGGCGGGACTGCGGAGGGAGCGCGCCGCGGGCGGAGAGTGTTTAAATCGGCCGCCGCCGCGACCGAAACCAGTTCCCTCTGAGCATCCATAGCGTACGGATCTCCGTGCCGGCACGTTCACAGGAGCTCAGTCCGTTAGTTCACCTGATGATGGCGACATGTATGATCGCCGAAATAATGTGCCCGTTGGACACTGTAGACCGACAGTAGACCCGTGGATATTTTGATTTTCAGTGTTGTTTGATATCGAGATCTTAGAGACATATCGTAACAATTACTGCCATTTGTTGTGCATAGCCAGCCTTGAATCTGAGGCTCGGTTTTGGTATACAGAAACCATGTTTTGCGGTGTTTTTCTACAACGGATTCATGTTTTTCTGAAAATGCGAAGATGGCAATGCGTACATAATATATCCTCGACATTTGAGAAATTTTCTGCAGTTATTTATTATTCATATTTCGCCTCACACCATATTTTTCGTATACAAACAGAGGAATTTTAGGGCTCTATCTGGGAAACGAATAAAAATTACGGCCACGGCTTAGTTCTGGCGCTCAAAAATCATGTTCTCGAGTTGTTTCTCTGTAGCAGATAAATATTTTTGACCACAGGCAGAACGAAAAAGCAACATAATGCACCACTGAGATTTGGTAAATTCACTGTGGTTATTATTTATATTTAGCCTTTCACCAGACATGGCGTACGCATTTTAGATGTACAGAGTAAATTAGAACCTCTCTAGCTGGAAAATGGGTAAAGGTGTCAAGGTTGTTCGATATCGAGATCTTAGGAATACATTGTAAAAATTTCATCAGTTATCTGTGCATAGCCGCTGTGGCACTCTTGGCTCACCTTTGGTACCCAAAAACCGGGAACCACCCATGAACTAATTGCTGTGTCCATACACCCCTTAAGACGCCCCATACACCAGATATAATTCAAAAAATTCCAACCGATATGCGCTATTTGCCTAAGCTGGAGGAAGTGGAATATTCAGACTTTGATCCAGTGCTGCAGGATAGTTACAGTAAGACGATGTTTGTGCTGAGTGTACAAACTGTCGCTATCTCAAGGGCTTTCTAAAACACTAGGTTCTGCCTTTCTATGACCAATAGAAACCGAATTAAGAGAAATGGAACAATTTTGCCGTCGCATACATGCCAAGAAATGTTACTATCTGATGTTAAATGGTTCAAATGGCTCTGAGCACTATGGGACTTACAACTACTTAAGGGACTCCGGAAAGGCTCAAAATCATGAAGAGTTAAATTTTTACTTTTTTGCGTTTTCTGAATCTGCAGACTATTACCTTTTAATACATATATAATTTATTCAATTCCGAAAACTACAACTATTTTTAAATTTTTTTTGATATGTGTTCTACATGGGCGTGACCCACTGTGGCGCTGTTAAACTGCTGTCAAATGGTGTTATTATTAACGTCCGTGTTCATCAGGTACATTTTAGTGATGTGAGATAAAGTATGTGTTGTGGCTAACCTGTGATGGTTCAATATATATCGCTGGTGTGATTTTCGATTGTTTCATGTTTATTTACTCTGTCGTTATCTCGAAAATATTCGTAATTAATTCTGTTTCTTAAGTCTCTGTTTTGTTGAAGTATAATAACGAGTAAAAGTAAAGTTATTAGAAATCCTCTGAAGGCTTTTAAGAAAAGGAGAAATGTTGGAAAGCCAAAGGTATGTGTTATTACTGTAAACAATAGAGACGATAACCAAGTGAGTGAACCTAACCTCTCAAGTACACCTGCCCATAGCAGTCAAAGTGGGAAAGAAATTACTTCACAGAAGAAGCTTGGTTCAATGAGTGAAAACTATGAATGTTTTATGGGCGAATCGGATGTGAATGAAATATTTGATATGTCGGTTCTCAAAGTAAATTTTTTCAAACTGTGTAAGATGTATTCATTGTAGTGAAGTTGGTCTGGATCTCTCCATTATAAAGCACGTAGGACTTGCTAGTAAAATACAACTGAAATGAGATAAGTGTTGATACACGACCACCTTTTGGAACAGTGTTGCAGTAACTGCAACTGAAGAAAATGGTAGCAAAATCTACGAACACGACAATAGATTTGTTTATTCCTTGCGTTCAGTTGGTAAGGGTGCTACTGCAGGTGCAATTTTCTGTGGCATCATGAATCTTCCGAATCCCCCAACCAAGTTTACGACCTATAATAAATTAATAGGGTCTAAAGTATAAGATGTCTGTATAGAATCTATGAAGAACGCTGTGGAAGAGGCAGTAATGGAAAATAATGGTAACAGAGATTTGACTGCAGCGTTCGATTGTACCTGGCATAAACGGGGACACACATCTCTTCATGGTGTAGTATCTGCCACCAGTATGTATACAGGGAAAGTTTTAGATGTAGCAGTAATATCAAAGTATTGTAGATGTCCACAAAAATATAAAGGTACACATGAAAATAATTGCAAAGCTAACTATAGTGGCAGTAGTGGAGGAATGGAAGTGGCTGGTGTTGCCAGTGTATTCCAGCGTTCTGAGGCGTGTGATAAAGTGCGATATGTTAATTATCTTGGTGACGGTGAATCTAAAAGTTTCAAACATGTTCAAGGACTGAAGCCCTATGGTGGTGATGTTGTAGTGCAGAAATTTGAGTGTATTGGACATGAACAGAAGCGAATGGGAACAAGACTTCGGCGACTGAAAGCTTCGTACAAAAACCAAAAACTCAGTGATGGTAAAGGGTTGGATGGGAAGGGAAAGTTAACTGACAGTGTAATTGACAAAATGCAGAACTACTATGGAATGGCTATTAGGCAAAATACACAAAGTGTCGACGAAATGAAGAAGGCTGTTTGGGCTCTTTTTTTTTCATACCTCTTCAATCGATGAAAATGCCCAACATAGCTTGTGTCCAAAAGAAGAAGACAGTTGGTGTAAATATAACAAAGGATTGCTAACTGGTGAAGTGTACACTCATAAGCATAGTCTGCCTCATGCAATAATGGAGGTGATAAAATCTATTTTCAGAGACTTAGCAGCACCTGAACTGTTGAAAAAGTGTATTCACGGAAAAACTCAAAACCCCAATGAAAGTGTAAATAGTGTTATATGGTCGAGAATCCCCAAGACTGTATTTGTTGGAATAGAAACACTTCACTGTGGTGTGTATGATGCTGTTGCGACTTTCAATGATGGCAACATTGTAAGGTGCAAGGTATTTAGAAATATGGGAATGAAGATAGGTTCTAACATGGTACGAGCGATGCTTGCTTTAGAGAAGGAACGCCTTCGGGCTGCAGACAGGGCTGTAAAGAGTCTAGAAATGCAATCAAGAGTAAACAGGAGGAGTAACAAGAGGCAGCTGGAGGAGGAGTTTGCAGAGGATAAAGATAATCCATCCTATGGACCTGGAATGCACTAAAAAGTTAATCCAATCTTTGTCGCTCGATTCCCAAAACTTTTATTTTCTCATACTAATTACATGTTTTCTAAGGATCTTCCAAACATATTTGTTTCAAACTTTCAGTAAATGTTACACAGTACCTTCTGCATAATTTAACACAGCCTTTTTCCAAAAAAACTGTATATTTTTGAACATATAAATAAAAAATTGCAAAAAAATGTTGTGAATTTTCATTACAATTGAAAAAAAGTCATCTTTAATAACTGAATTAAAATTTTGTAAAATCCCTGTTTAAAGATGTAGCCCATATTCCAATAAATAATCTGTAAAAAGTTCAACTTCCTACCTCAAATACTTTGGGAGGAAAGATGTAATTTATAAGCGATATTTTAACATTGCAAGTATAGGGCGTTCCGGAGCCCCTTAAACGTAACTGACCAAAGGACATGACATACATCCACGCCCGAGGCAGGATTCGAACCTGCGACCGTAGCGGTCGCGTGGTTCCAGACTGTAGCGCCTAGAACCGCTCGACCACCTCGGCCGGCTATCTGATGTTAATCAGTCCGAGTACGTCAATCCGTCTAAATACAGGATGTGGACAAAAATGTGGACATATCCAGAGCAATGCATACTTGAACATAAATACAGACGTTACCCGAGCTGCAGATTACATTATTCTATTTGGCTGTTAACGGCAAGTGTGCAATGTCCTCAATACGTTGCAAGTGTAGGTTGTGACTACGACAGTGTATGTCGGAGCTAAGAGAATCCCGTGTCTAATGGCCTCGATGTCGACGGGACGTTAACCCCAATTTTCCTAAGTGAACTGCAGTAACCAAGGGAGCAGAAATGTCTGGTGTTTCAAGAAGCACCGTATCGAAGATTTCTAACACATATCAGGCAAGCGAGATAATCACGAAATCCATTTGCACGAAAAGTAGGAGGATAACAGCTGCATTATTCACTGCAGAAACGAACGTCACATTGATCAACACTGTCAGCAGCAAAACAAACGAATGGATTTCCATAAGCTGGGTATTGCCAGAACCGCACGCGCCACTTTCCTTCACGCCTGCACAGACGGACCTGATCCACGCCAGCGATTCCTACTGTCATCAAGGAAAGTAGGCCTGATTATGATTTCTTTGAACATCGATACCGGTCATCTAATAAAAATTAACACTTAAAAAGTGATCACACCAATGTTTATCAAGCAATTTGAAACGGAATTTCACTGCAGCTGTGACACCTCACTGTTGTGTGCTAATGCTAGTCACAGAATTCAGAATCAGTTTACTCAAGAAACGCCAACAACTCTTGGTGCTTCTGTGAGTGTCGCCAGACGAAGTTCACGCCATAAATGAGCGGTTTCAGTGCACAAGGAATATCTATGCCTTTCCCACAGAGTGCTTGCTGAAGTACATTGCTGTGTATGAACAGAGCGACGGGAAGATCTGCCCACTGAGTACTGATATGATCTGGCAGACCATTTCTCACTCCAGCCCTTTCTATCTCCACCATCAACTGCAACACCTCGAAGCTGATTTCGTTTAAGGTTGTAATATTGCAAATTTGTTGTACGTTTCCAGTTATTGCTCTATGCATGTCGCAAACGGATACTAACTTTTCCGTTATTTGAAAGTATCAACTGACACCACGAATGAACAAGAGAGGTTGTCAGGTATTCGAGAGGCTAGTAGTCTAATCCAGCGCCAGAGAATACCTCAAGATATTTCCATCTTTCTCACGTGTATGTAGCACTACGTTCTGCCCAGTTTCTTCTGTTTTCTGCACAAGGGAACCTGCTACGTCTGCTTTCATTGGACATGTGCTTCTATCGTACACTCTTTGGTAAACTTGCTATTGGGAAATGATTTTCCTCGTTCTGCCATCATGTCTATTATTCTGTACTTTTTACCAGTGACTGATCCCTTTACAGAAAAATTACTCATGAAGAGATTCCTTTGGGTTTCTAATTTACGTTTCATGGACTCACACATCTCAGAAAGCAACTTTCCAGAAAACTTTCAATATGATCATATATGCTTCGTTTCATACTGACGATAGTATTCATTCAAAATGGTAACTCTATCGGTGCATATTACTCGAGTACTTTTCAAGTTCCTTGTTTCTACACAGAAATACTGTACTTTACTCACCATTCATCATTGAAAACGCTACTCTCGGAGCTCACTTTTCTTTTCGTAATAGCCATAGTGAAGGCTGAAGTACACATAACGAAACTCTTGGGAAAAGGTTAAATAAGCAAATATTACAATAAACAAGAAAGAGTAGATAAAACAGAAACGCTCACAGTAAAAATAATTATTGTCTGGGCAACAGTAGCACCAAAAATCATGTTGAGTAAATTTACATCAAGGAGATCTCTACAAATCTGACAATATCCTGGTATTCTCAACATACACTGCTGGCCATTAAAACTGCTACACCAAGAGGAAATGCAGATGATAAACGGGTATTCATTGACAAACATATAATATCAGAACTGACATGTGATTACATTTTCACGTAATTTGGGTGCATTGATACTGAGAAATCAGTACCCAGGACAACCACCTCTGGCCGTGATAACGGCCTTAATACGCCTGGGCATTGAGTCAGCTTGGATGGCGTGTACAGGTACAGCTGCCGATGCGGCTTCAACACGATACCACAGTTCGTCAAGAGTAGTGTCTGGCGTATTGTGACGGGCTTGTTGCTCAGCCACCATTGAACAGACGTTTTCAGTTGGTGAGAGATCCGGAGAATGTGCTGGCCAAGGCAGCAGTCGAACACTTTCTGTATCCAGAAAGGACAGTACATGACCTGCAACATGCGGTCCTGTATTATCCTGCTAAAATTAAGGGTTTTGCAGGGATCGAATGAAGGTTAGAGCCACGGGTCGTAACGCATATGAAATGTAACGTCCACTGTTCTAAGTGCCGTCAATGCGAACAAGAGGTGACCGAGACGTGTAACCAATGGCACCCCATGCCATTACGCCGGCTGATATGCCAGTATGGCGATGACGAATACACGCTTCCAATGTGCGTTCACCGCGATGTCGCCAAACACGGATCAAACCATCATGATGCTGTAAACAGAACCTGGATTCATCCGCATAAATGACCTTTTGCCATTCGTGCACCCAGGTTCGTCGTTGAGTACACCATCGCAGGCGCTTCTGTCTGTGATGCAGCGTCAAGGGTAATCGCAGCCATGGTCTCCGAGCTGCAAACGTCGTCGTTCGTGCAGATCGTTGTCTTGCAAACGTCCCCATCTGTTTACTCAGGGGTCGAGACGTGGCTGCACGATCCGCTACAGCCATACTGATAAGATGCCTGTCATCTCGACTGATAGTGATACGAGGCCGTTGGGATCCAGCACGGCGTTCCGTATTACCCTCCTGAACCCACCGATTCCATAGTATGATAACAGTCATTGGATCTCGGCCAACGCGGGCAGCAATGTCGCAATACAATAAACCGCAATCGCGATTGGCTACAATCCGATCTTTAACAAAGTCGGAAACGTGATGGTACGCATATCTCCTCCTTACACGAGGCATCACAACAACGTTTCACTAGGTAACCTCGGTCAACTACTGTTTGTGTATGAGAAATCGGTTGGAAACTTTCCTCGTGTTAGCACGTTGTAGGCGTCGCCACCGGCGCTAAACTTGTGTGAATTGTCTGAAAAGCTAATCATTTGCATATCACAGCATCTTCTTCATGTCGGTTAAATTTCGCGTCTGTAGCAAGTCATTTTCGTCGTGTAGCAATTTTATTGGCCAGTAGTGTAATATTTAAATTTAAAATGTGTTATAATGTCCCGTGCTTCTTACGTTTGGTCAAATAAATCCACGTATCGTCAATGGGCAGGATGTTCTGAGATCGGGGAACCGATCAGGCTCGTAGGCTACAGTTTGGTGACAGTTGCTACAAGCAATAGAAAAAGAGGAAAGTAAAATACGGGGAAAAAGGGAAAAAAGGAACGAGGGAAGCTGAAATTTAAACTGGCCAATTAGTCGAGTCGAGTGCTTCACGAAGTACTTCAGAACTCCTGCTTAAATTGTACGGTAATTTTGTCATAACTGTTAGAGAGAGAAAACTTCTCTCTCAAGTAATTTAATGAAAGCTGAAACCCTCTTAACAAACTTTTTCCACAAATGTGAGCTGTATTTCTTCGTTATATTCACAGAGAGTGTAGGTCGGTTGTTAAATGTATGATTTCGCCATTGAAGTTTTATTCCTGCATTTTACGTCTTTTGCCAACAACAATCAGCTGAGTAGTATGTCGGTTTCGCATTTTATCTTCCATGTTTCTAACTGTGTCGGTTATAGCCATGATACTATCCTGTGAGAACCTTACATTAAAATGTAACATGTCATACCAATTAAATGACTGAGCGAGCTTTGTTTACATATTTTGTTATATTTGGCATAATCTGTTTGCTTGAATTTATCTGTTTTCCTTGTCGAATGCTCCAATGCCATTTCAAGTGTTTTGGAATACTAATTTACTGTTTATTGTGCGGTTATGTATATTTAGTAACTGACTCTTGGTATGTATAAAACCTATAATGTCTTCCGATACTTCTTGGAATCGAAGCGAACTATGTATAAAGGTCGTAGCACTTAAGACGCACAGTGGCAGACCAGAGGCTTGCACAC
The DNA here is from genome assembly GCF_021461395.2 of Schistocerca americana. Taxonomy (NCBI): domain Eukaryota; kingdom Metazoa; phylum Arthropoda; class Insecta; order Orthoptera; family Acrididae; genus Schistocerca; species Schistocerca americana. Next base: position 202,890,604 of record NC_060125.1, on the reverse strand, counting down.
ACACGAAAAGAAGACAATAACGCACAAATACAAAGGAATTATCAAGTAATCTAGTTAATGGAGTTGGATGTAACACTGTAATCAGTGTTGTGGGAACACTTGGGACAATCATAATAAAAAATGGCTACGTGTTAAGAGATTTTATTGCCTTTAACAACCTTAAAACAACGAACTCACCCTTAATGAAAAGGATATACGAGGGGGGACCCAAAAGGAATCGGGCTCCGAGGGCGCTGCCAATCGTAGACGTAGTGCAAGGGTTCTCACGCTAGATGGTGGTAGTAGAGACCATCATGAAACAGCTGTCCAGACGGCGTCAGTGTAGAGCTGAACGTGCAAGTGTGGTATTGTGTTTCTCTGACTGTTGACCTTGGCGAAGTCGTTATGGCAACTTTAAAAGAACAAAGAGTGTGTGTGAAATTTTGTTTCCTGCTTAAAACAACTGCAACGCAGACACACCAAATGCTTCAGGAAGTTTTCCAGGAGGACACTATGAGCCGCACACAGGTTTTCGAGTGGATTGGACGTTTTAAACGCGGTGAGATGTGTTTTGAAGACCAAGCTCGTTCTGGACGCCCTTCAACATCGCGAAATGAGGATAACATTGAAAAGGTCCGCCAAAAGATCAACGAAGATTGTCGCCAAACGATTGACAAATTTTCAGCAGAGACAGGAATCAGTGGGAGCTCGTGCGAGCGGATTTTGAGTGAGGATTTGCACATGAGATGTGTTGCTGCTAAATTTGTTCCGCGCCTTCCCACAGAGGAGCAAAAAAACCATCCGCATGAATGTGTGTCAGGACTTGAAAACAGAGATTGCACGTGATCCAAACATCTTGAACAAAGTCATTACAGGGGATGAGAGTTGGCGTTACGGGTATGACCCACAAACCAAGCAAGCGTCAAGCTAGTGGAGGACTCCCAACTCTCCCAGACCAAAAAAAGCAAGGCAAGTGAGGTCAAATGTAAAGACGATGATCACTGTCATTTTTGGTGTTCGTGGAATTGTCGATCGGCAATTGGTATCCCCTGGCCAGACTGTTAACCAGCAATTTTACTTGGATGTTTTAAGGCGTCTGCGAGAGGATGTGAGGAGGAAACGCCCGGAACGTTGGCGATCAGGTGACTGGTTTGTGCATCACGACAACGCTCCAGCACACATACGGCCTTACGAGTGGCCCACTATTTGGCATCTCAGAGGTGGTCTGTCGTTCCCCACGCTCCGTATTCGCCGGACCTAGCCCCGTTCGACTTTTTCCTATTTCCACGAATGAAAATAACGTTAAAAGTGGAGCGTTATGACGATGTGGAGGCGGTAAAAACAGTTTCGCAATGGGCACTGGACAATATCAAACTTGAAGAGTTCCAAACATGCTTCCAGCTGTGGGAAAAGAGACTTGACAAGTGCATCGCATGTAATGGAGAGTATTTTGAAGGTGACAAGTAAATTTGTAAAAAGGTTCATCAATAAATCTTTTATGACAACCATCCCGTGTCTTTTGGGTCCCTCTCGTATACAATTATACATATATGATATGGTCTACCGATCAGTAATCCACCATTCACGGTCCAGCCACTTTAATATGACTGCCCCGTATGCTCCATGTCAGCGTGCAGTACCTATTCAGAGACAGCAGGTGTCACCACTAGTAATGGAGGGTATGTAAAGCGCGTCACGGGGAAAACAGTGCAGTCATTGTAAGGCGGAAACAGAGCGATTAACTGACGGGTAAAAGTGCATAATAATTGGCTTTCCGGCCAAGAGTGGAACCATCTCTGAAAGGGTTAGTTTCAAAAACTGTTCACGTGCCGACGTCGTTAAAATATACAGTGCGTGCCAAAATGACGTCATGGCAACTGCGATGCACCATCTCCATTGGTGACGGGCGGACGACTGCTGCGAAGATGTGTACGATCGAGGATAGCAGTTGAGAAGCTGTCCGTACAGATGAACCAAGGTTCTACCAAACCATTCTGCTACTCTCGACTCTGCTTAAATCGTTGTGAGAATTTGCAGTGCTCCACTAGAAGTGACAGGCTCTGAAATCCTCAGGTTGTGGCTGCTACTGTACTCTATGTCGCGTGAAACGGACTTCGTCATATTATTATCAAGTTTTACTGATGTAATCCAGTGACAGATGGTAATCCTCTGAAGATTTATGTGGCAGTTCCTTCTTTTAGTTTATTTTCTTGTGAATTTCAGTTTTCCAGTATTCAAGTACCCGGTTATTTTAGTTGTGTTAATAATTGATGGTCAATAACAACTGTAAATGAAAAAGTGTTCCTTTATGCCGATAGTTTGCTGCACTGTATTTTCTGAAGTCATGAAGACTCATAAGTTGTAATTTCAGAGCCCAAATCATTGTTGTATAGCTTTTCCACTTTGGCTCTGATGATATGGCGACACCTCGTGACCTGGACCCCACGACTCTTCGAAAGCGCTGGGGAGCCGTTCTATTCCATCAATGTTTAACCGCCACATTAAACACTCTGACATAGGACGCACCAGGACCAGAGATCGCACTTCTCGATTTAAGGTATCTTAACCCAACACTACATAATGTATCATTTTTGCTAATTGAAAGTCTTATGCCTCTAAATCTACAGAAATGCAACAGATGGAAGCATTGCTGGTGTCAGAGTGCCTCCTTGACTTCTGCAAGCTCATGGACAACGTTGTGTATCTGACTTTCTTAAATCTCTGTTTTTATGTTTGCTGTATCTTGGACAAACGTGTTCTATGATTATAATGGCTGCCGAGTAATGATGTCAAATTACTCTGCGTATTTAGCAAATTTGTTGGTGTATAGAAATCTTCTAAAATTATTTTTATGTACAAAATATATGGAATTATAGATATCTATGTTCATTCTGTGTCTTCTTTTGGTTTTTATGGGGAAAACACGTCGAAAAGTGAATGTCCCGTTTTTCCTACCACATGCAACAGATACATATTTAATGTGTACAGTAATTGTCAGACTGATTTTTATGTAGTTGCTGCGTACATAGGAAAAGATAGAAAATTACTGTTTGAATATAAATAAAACTTATCATTTAAGCAGTATTGTATTGCTAATGGAAGTAGTGATACATTTACGTTAATTTCATTTCAGTCATATGGGTGAACAATTCACAGACGACAATGGTCGCAAACGGAAGTTAGAAGAGGAGGATATTCCTGCCGTCCTTGAGATGCCATCTGGAAGTGAAGATGGTTTCTAGTCTGAGGACTCAATTACAGACCCCACTGTAGACACTGATACAATAGTTGACAGTACTGAGGAGTAATGTCCTACAGACTATGATATCATGAAAAGATAGATGTTTTCACGCTCCCAACACCAGATTCCTTGCTTCATATACCACAGATGAAAGATAAATGAATCAGTCGTCAGTAAAAAAGTCGAAATGCCATTATGTACAATGGAAACTGCAGAATATTAATTTCCAGCTAATGAGAAAAATATTGAAGACGAACCTCCATCTACCTGATGAAGTTCGTGCTTGGTAAATACCGTTTCAATTTTTTGAATAAATGATTTACAGATGAGTTATTGAGACACATTGCAGATCCAAAAGTATTATACAGTGTTAAAAAAGACAGAACAAGGCCCTTTGACACCACCTCTGAATATATTTCAGAATTCATAGGAATCTGCATCATGTCGTCAGTCATGTCTCCTAGAAATGCAAGGCTTTACTGGAACCCAGCTGTGATATGTGAAACAATGTCAGCGAATAAATTTGAGGAATGGTCATGGTTTTTACATTTCAGTGACCACTCTAAGCAAATTCTTCTCATCAGCCAAACTGCGAAAATCTACATAAAATTCATCCAGTCGTATAATCACTAAAGAAGCAGTTTTCCACAATACCACTTGAAAAGAATCTTACAGTAGATAAGCATATGTGTGCAACAGAATCAAGCACCATCTAAAGCAATACGTGCATGGTAAGCCACCCAATGGGGCTGCAAAATTTTCATGATGTGTGATGTATCTGGTTTTCCTGGCTATTTTGAAATTTGTACTGGTCAGGAAAATCATCAATCACTCCTCTTGTAAGGTAAGGTTGTCAGTAGCGATGTGGCTTTCAATTAGCACGATCTATTCCAAAGAATATGTTTCATAAGTTGTACTTTCACAACTACCACATATCCTAGCGTCTAATGGCATACTTATCAGCCCAAGAAATTTAGTTTCGGGGATCTGTTAGGAGAATCCGAATTCCAGACATTTAACTTCCATCGGAGGATGATTTGAGAAAGCAGCCGGGGTGAAAGCCTACAATGTATGTGACAAAAGTAGGTGGAAGACACGTACTCTCTGTAACGTGGAAAGATAGTAATTGTGTCATATTACTGTCAACGTATGCAGGGGAGCTACCGAAATGTACAGCTGAAACGCAAAACCGCTAGAAAAACCAGAGGGATGTGAGAAGTGTTCCTTATGTGATATAGGAATACAGCAAATAATAGGGCTCTGGATCTCCATGACAACTCTTTCCTGGATTCACTACAAGCGTGTTGCAAAGCAAGAAACAAATGTCAAAACTTTGAAATTGTCAGAATTTCGAATGGACGTTGGCAGAAGCCTCAGCAAAGTAGGAGGAACAGAAGCGAGGAAGACCAACATCTAGTCCTCAGAATCAGGTGAAAAGACCTCCAGTCGGAGCTCAGGCCACAACATACGCACAGAAAGGCGGTATTCGACATTGGCCGACTGTGATGGAAAAGCGACAGCATGCAAGCATGACAACTGCAGGCATTTGCTGTTGTTCAATGTGAAAAGTGTGAACTAGCTCTGGGTCTGAAAAAAAACACTGACTGCTTTAAAATTTATCACACTGAATAATGCTTATTTCTTAAAGTGCCATGTTCTTTATAAACATTTCATGGTGACTGATAGTCTTACAAGCATACTACTGCTTTTCTGGATTGTACGAAATTGCGTGTTAAAAGCTAGAAGGTATTGTTTATACAGTTTGGTAAATGTCACACTGCGAGATGTAGCGTTTTTGCGTAACGTCAAATGTTACAGTCATACTGCATGATGTAGCGTTTTTACACCCTTTTGGTTTTGTACCCTGAAAGCAGTAGTAAATGAAACTTTACCGAATCTTACGAGCTATAATTCAGTATATCTACTCGAAAATTACTGAAATTTTTGCTAGCCACGATTTAATAACCAAAAAAATTTATGCAGTGTCACGCTAATTGTGCCCATTAGGATCCATGTAATGTGACCTGGGGAGGGATTGAGTGAGCGGACACGTAAGTGCCCGCTGCTGCGGTACTTGTTGCTCAAACCAACCCGAAATTACTCCCTGTTGGTGCGGTGATGCCTACTCTTATTGAAGGCACAGACCGCATGTAACGTGCGGAAGCTTGGGGGAAGTGGGGAATTGTCTGTGTATTGCCACGTACCAAGCATTCAGCTCACTTGTGGATTAGAGCCTGAAATGTAACAAAATTAAATGTAACTGTTTGAATGGATCAGTCGAGCCTGAAGCACATGGAGCAGTGGCGGATCCAAGGTTCTGTTTCGGGAGGGGCATGACCCAGCTGAGCGTAGGCTTTCTCCAGGTAAACATTAACATACTTAAAAGAACACCTAATTTAATTTTGCTCATTTAACAAATATTGAGTCTCCTCGGGAAACGCTTTGAAAATTCTTCAGTGACTTCGCCAAGCTGTAGGCTGCCAGATATATCTCGGTGAATATACATGGCAGCAAAACTATTAAGCCTGTCATCCGTACGAAGGTACGACTTCATCAGATTAAGCAAAGAGAAGCTACGCTCCACACTACAAGTAGATACTGGTAATGTAGCGAGAATTTGTACAAGAATCTTTATATTAGGGAAAAATTCATTTGGCTGTTGATGTGCCTCTGCTGATGTTTGGGGATAATGTTCTCTGTCTCTCCAGAGATCCTTCCAAGGAGTTATTTCTTTCGATAACGTAAGAGAATGAGGCAAGTCTCTGCTGTAACCACGTGCGGCTGCAACTTAAGAGTTCAGATTTTCTGTTTTTGCTATGGCACTTGGTATAAGGGTGAACAGGTAGAGAACTGAAGAGTGCTCTGCTCTCGAAAAGTGACTCCTCGACTGTCCGAATACAAAATAGATGGAAGAAAGGAATACAATCAATCTGAAACAAAACACAACATGACATTATTCTCGAACTCGAATGAATAGAAAGGAAAGAAATGCTGCATCAAGCAAAAAGTGTGTTTATGTATTTAAGGTTTATTTTCCCTGTAGTATCCTGTAGTCTTCCTTTATCAGGTGCTTCTATATTGGAGCGATGAGAAGAACGTATCGCGATTCTGGGTGCCTGCACTGGGATGTCCAAAGGTTCTACTATGACATACCTCTTGGAAAATTTCTTCATGATTCGTTCCCCTCTATCATTCCCGTGTTCTTATTACACTGTCTACCATCTCATAGTAAAGGTTGAGATCTAACGCACAGCCTGATGTTGCCGTGAAACCGTAACAGTAATTTTAAATACATAGGCGGTTACCATCAAAGTTGAGAGAAAGTCATATCGTTTGATACAAGCCAGAAGACTTGCACTTTCTGATGACAGAGATGTTCTGTCCACTTCTTTAAGGAACTGGACGATAGCGTCAAAGAACTCTTTGAAGTAGTGCATCATGCCTTTAAAGCTAGTGTGTGTCACTAAGACTTTGTAACTTAACTCTTTTCGCTTCTGGGGGTTTCTCAAGGATAGCTCGCTTGATAGTTCCAACCTTTTTGCTGAGTTGTGCACAAAATTGTTAACTCGACTTTCAGCTCCCATCATATGGCGAATACCAGGCAAGCTGCAGGCCCTCACGACTGCTACGTTTAGTCTATTTGCTGCACAAACATGTAAGTCGCTAGTGGTTGGAGCAGTTTTATTCGGGATTGTATGCCACTGAACGTTCCTGACATGTTGGCACCTCCACCATAACATTGACCTCCAAAATTAACTTGTAGAATGACTTGACTTAATTCTTGAACGATATGATCGCTTAATGCAGCACCTGTCATGTCAGTTGCAAACAGAAAGCATATGTTGTCTTCGTGTATTGGGCATTTTTGTAAATTCAGATGCCTGATACATACGTAAGGCATCCAGATTTCACGTATCTTACATGAGCTTGATCCTTAATGACAGTATGACAGAGTATGACATCCTCAGAAAATAATAATTATATTATATCAACAAAAAGCAATTGCAGTAATCTCATGTACCGAAAACTAACAAAATAATATCAAATGGCTCTGAGCACTATGGGACTTAACATCTGTGGTCATCAGTCCCCTAGAACTTAGAACTACTTAAACCTAACTAACCTAAGGACATCACACACATCCATGCCCGAGGCAGGATTCGAACCTGCGACCGTAGAGGTCACGCGGTTCCAGACTGAAGCGCCTAGAACCGCAAGGCCACACCGGCCGGCCAAAATAATATCCACAAATTTAAGGACAGGAGCATGCATAAGTAAGTTAAAGTGAAACGCATTTTGGAGACGATCCGAGCAGGTGGTTAATGTCATTGGAAAACACCACTTCACAAGGAAAAGTCGATCTTCATCGCAGAAAGGGGTAAGTCCTGAACAATACATTGTTGCTTTTAACGTAAATACTGCTGGGACGTAGGGTAAGTGGCTGGACGGCTTTTAACTGTGCTAGGTGGCGATCCGGGAAGAAAAATGAAGTTCACCTCTAATGAGGCGGCGATTGGCTGAAGCCATACTGGGCCATGCACACGCGACACGGTGGGGACCTCCCAATTACATAAAATCATCTCGAGAACTAAAAGTTCTAAAAGTCTCTCTTGTCCCACAACAGACCGCACAAGTGTGTGGAAAATTGAGGGCGTTTAGAGCTTTGCTTCCGTGAAATGTGGACAATATGCTTCACGTATCGTGCCGACAGAGAGCAAGGAGGTAGTTAATCCTTTAACAGCTCTGGACGTGTTAACGCGCGCGCCTTTGCACGTGTTCCTGTGTGCTGTGAACGTGTTTACGCGCGCCACAAGTCCTTCTACCTGGTACTCTGAACGTGTCTATGCATAGACATGTTCTGAGTACCAGGTAAAAGGACCGGTGGCATGCATAAACACGTTCAGAGCACACAGGGACACGTGCAAAGGCGCGCGCGTTAACACGTCCAGAGCAGTTAAAGGGTTAATTCTTGACTACATGAGAGATTTTAATTGGATTAAGAAATAAAATTGTTCTCCACCAATTCAGTACATTGACCAGCTATGGCATCGTAGATGTAAGTTAGCTGATGAAGTTTTGTAACCATACGAGTAATGACGGGCAAACATCTATTAGGCGCACTACCAATGTAGTGGTGTGAACATGTTGGGAATGTGGGTCTCACGGGGAGCGTGCAAGGGATAAGTCCATGCAGGCGCGCTATCCGCAGTGCCCTCGGTGGCTCAGATGGATAGAGCGTCTGCCATGTAAGCAGCAAATCACGGGTGCGACTTCCGGTCGACGCACACGTTTTCAACATGTCCCCAATGCAGTATATAAGCACCTGTTTGCAGCGAGGGTGTCCAATTAATTATCATTGCATTCTAGCAAAGCTGCATGGTCATCACCGGTAACTGTTCTTTCGGGAACAGATACTTACGTCATATATAGATTAAAAAGAACTCAGAACCGAACAAACGCAATGACTGATATTACATTATATCATTTATGCTAAATACTACTTCACGCTGTTCCTTGTAGGGCTCAGACCATTTTTGTTGCCAGTAGTGAAATGAGATTTTCTGCTAAAAGTGCTTGCAGAAAACCACTATTATCGTGCCTTTAACAAAACCACTAGATTGTTATTTTCTAATCAATGAGTATGCTGAGTAACCAAAAGTATGAGGAAGTTAAATTTATCACTTTACTTGAAGCTAGAACAATATTATGAAATATGGCACGGCGAACTTTCATAAGGGAAAATGGAAAGCACGGGGTTATCAATGTCTCCCTCAACAGGCGGTTCAATACTAGTGGCAGAGGTAGTAGCGGATAAAGTATGTTCAGATGATTTATATATCGTCACATGATATTGAATGAAACTGCAAACAGCTGTTAATTCATGGTCTATTAGCACGATCGGTTTCGCTGCGTTAAAGCATCATCTTCAGGTGTAAGTGGTGTCACATAAATTAGCACTTTGAGATACCCCAACCTTCGTAGTCAGAGAATCCAACGCCATGAAGAGGGGAGGTACTAAATGAATAAAAATGGGCGAAACATTGTGGCGAATAGTGCAGGGTATGCGGTAACTGTAGTCAGTAGTCGTAAGTGTAAAGCACTCGTGGATTCTCTAAATACAAACGTTGGGAACACCTCTATGTGCTAATTTATGTGACACCGCTTACACCCGAATACGCTGCTTTAACGCAGCGAAACCGGTCGGATGTATACACTATCGGTTAACAGCTGTCTGCGGTTTCATTTAGTTTCAAGTTACCACGAATTTCAACAGCTGTGGCTGCCCTTGTTACAAAGTTGTAAGTTCCTACCTGTGTCATCACTTTTGTTAGCAGTTGATTATTGTGGCAACATTCTTTCTTCCTTCCGATTTCTGCTCGAATCGACAAATGAGAATTTCGTCAGTTCGGATCTCATTATATTTCTCGCTTTGGTTTTAATAATGTTCATTTGGCGAAAAAGTCTTTCCACTTCCACATTCGAGCATGGTAACATTAATCGTGACACCGCAGGAGTAGTCAGTTCGTGAAATAGATTGACGTCATATGCATTGAGAAGAGATGAGTTTTGTCGTTGAAAATCAGTTTTTATTATTGTGCCAGGGTCAATGACACACGGTTCACGTCGAGCAATCGATGACTCTTTAACGACACGAAGAGGTTTGGACACTGAAAGAAGTGAAATTCTCCTCAAAATTTATAGTTATCTGGAATGCGTTGCAACAAATGAATTACTAATTGGTACACAAACTGCATGCGTCTCAGACGTAAGACATGTTATTGTTCTGGGAATAATTAAGATATTCTCAGTTCATTAATCTCATTTTCATACTAATATCCTAGATATGTATTGGGATCTAAACGGTTTTCAAAGTCTAAATTTAATATTCCTTGCATCGGATATGTAGGGACAAAACTTTTTTTTATTAATGATTCTGTTAGCAGAACGTGGTTACTTAACAGCTTACACGGAGTCCAAAATGTTATTAACCAGATGAAAATGTGAAAGAATCGTCTTGGGAAATATTTAAATACGCCAAACCGGAAACATCAGAAAACGCTGAATAAAGCATTTTTGCTTTGTAACAGCAGATTTTGATTCGCGTTAGTTCGATGTGCGTTCTAAGCTGTGACCGCTAGACTGTAGTTCTTGTCACCGCAGGCTCTATGGACAACCATCGTGTATCACCTGCGCGTGGAATTTTAAGGGGTTCTGCTCCTTTGACAGTACAATAAATATCACTGTTCAACTGTTGGCGAATTGAAGAATGCAAAACCCAAATATGTGCTTCCCCAACTAAGGTGTCCAGATTTCCTAAAGCGTCTCACCACCAGCAGAAGTAGCAAGATGAACTGAAGGGCTTACACATTATATAACAATAAAATCAAGAACTCAATTTGTTCAAAATTTGGTAGATACGATTGTGAACACCTACAATTACATTCCTATTGTCTGTGCCTATACCCTGCAGCTTGTTTAGATCTAATTTCAATTTTTAAGGCGTGTCTTTAATTGCTGTTACACTACACTGTGCATTATAATGTTCCAGATAGGCTAATTTTAAAAACGTTGAAATGATAACATTGGTTGCAGCACTGTAATATATTATTGTTACACCTAAAAGTTTGGCCACTCTAATGTCTGTTGATTCATTAATTATAATGATATACTTGTTGTCACCGATACCTCGCCACAAAAATTTTCTACAAAATACATCCTTATTACATGTTTTATATCTGCACTAGGTTTTATTCTACGTATTTTAAGTTTTCTGGCAATATTTCTGTGAATTTACTCTTGTATAAATCAGCTAAGAGATGACATGACGTGATCGGACAATGGGTGGAAAGAAATAATACAATGGAAACCACAGCTTGTTTCACTTCTGATTACTCCTTCACAGTTTTGAAAGGTACTTTTATTTGTTGGCAAAGGTGCTGCCGTTTTCTTCTGTTTTTTTTTTTAATTTTAACTTTTTAAATTTTTTTTACGTCAGTGTTGCTTATTATTGCGGCAGGACACGCTAACAAAGTATTACAGAAAAATTTACAACATTCTCTTGCGTCATCGCCTTGAATTCTTTCTATCCAGTCTGCTAATTTACTATCGCGTAACGATTGTACACGAGATTTCTGGGTATACTGTCTCTGTACTTTACATACGTTTAGCGCCAAAACAACAGAAAGTGATTTAAGAGACACCACATTGCCACCGGCACTACGGATGAGCACTGGTCACGCAATTGCAGATTTATCAATACTAGAGCGCATAACAAACCAGGTGCGTAACAATACGGCCGCAAAACAACACGGAATCAAAGACAAAATACCGTGTATTACAAATGTTTAGCCGGTCGATGTAGCCGAGCGGTTCTAGGAGCTTCAGTCCGGAGCCGCTACGGTCGCAGGTTCGAATCCTGCCTCGGGCATGGCTGTGTGTGATGTTCTTAGGCTAGTTAGGTTTAAGTAGTTCTAAGTTCTGGGGGACTGATTATCTCAGATGTTAAGTCCCATAGTGCTCAGCGCCATTTACACCATTTATAAATGTTTAGGTGATATAAATTTAAGAGCTACTAGACGTTAGCAAATTAAATAGTGCTGCTTGTTGTGTCTAGAATGGATCAAGTGATTTTAAAAAGTAATTTTACGATAAGCCAAATAAATGTTTTTAAAATTCACCATAATTCACACCACCCAGTAGAGGCAAAATCTGTACACTACACAGGTACTCATAACCACCAAATTAAGTGGAAAAATCTCACAAACTTCGCAATACTGATCCAGAGTTCGGTCCACAGCTATCCTCACCAAACCGATCAAAAGATCTACGAACTCAACCCAATTAAAAGTGACCAACTCGACTAATCGTGTTTGTATGAATTTCATTAAGTACATACAAAATAATGAGACATATGTAGCCTACCTGCTAGAGTGGACAATGATAAGTCACCAACATTGTTTCCAGGTAATACTGGTTCATTTTCTCTCAATTGTGCCTCTTCTTTCTCTCTTTTCAATAAAAAAAGTTTTCCTTGTGTATGTTTCGATGTCATTTTTTTTTTTTTTTATTTGACAAATACAAGCAAAAGCACGCCTTGATTAAAGATGAAAACCACTTGAACAGCGCATTCTATTGTGTCTGATTCGACACAAACCATACAACATTGCCCTATGTGTACAGCAGCGCTGCGCACGTACACGCAAACCGCACACTCGTGTAGGGCGGGCGGGTGGAGGTGGTAGCTGCATTCCGAATGGGTGGCGCGCGATTCGGAAACTAGTCACATAAGCACCCTTCTTAGAGAAATGTAAAATTTTAAAACATACTACCCGTACTTAAAATAGTTTGCGTAACAAGTGATGAAAATTGTACCGTAGGTAGTACAGTACTAAGACAGTAGGACAATATCAAGATTAATTTGAGATTTGTCACGGGTGGGACCAGGGGGGCAAGGGGAGGGGGGAGGGGAAGCTTGAGCCTCTTAGCCCCACCCCTGAATCCGCTACTGACATGGAAGACTTACAACAATGTGACCGTTTTAGCGCTGTCTGGGGCTACAGTCACATATTGTAATACTTCTTAAATGAAAGTTCCGCCATTTGACTATATATACCGTTTATTCTATTTCCCTGGCAGAAACTTCGACCAATGGGCGTTTTCAACACCCTCAATGTGGGGCATCACCACACATCTACAAACGAAGTCATCGTCGAAATATGTTATAGTTGGTTGTATAACGCTGGTGTTACAATATCGAAACGAGAACATATTCGCAAAGTGTCTGGCAGAAACAAAACATGTGTGATATGTATGGAATAGCTCTGTCATAAAATGGTCACCAGTAACTGTCGTAACATGCGCAGGCATCATTATATCTAGCCAGTTGTCCCAAGCGCACTATGCGTATGCAGCCGTTACACGAAGAGTCAAAGAAGCGCACGCAGCGGTGCGAAGTAGAGCACGTCTCTGAACTGTGCGGACGGGGACGCAGGAGTCACCCCATACCAGACGGGGAGAGACGTGCTTATACTTGCATGTGGGGCGAGCAGAGCCGCACGGTGAATAGCCGCACGGCGCACGGGTGTAAACTCACCTTCACAGTGGAACTACCTGTTGAATTCCGTAACTCGTCGCTCACAGACGCAACAACCTGTTAAGTCTCACATGCTTTAGGTGGTCTGCACTCAGTCCTCCGCTATGCACGATGGGCCAACTCGCTTCGAAACCGGGAAACAGTACGAGGTGCATTCAAGTTCTAAGGCCTCCGATTTTTTTCTAATTAACTACTCACCCGAAATCTATGAAACTGGCGTTACTTCTCGACGTAATCGCCCTGCAGACGTACACATTTTTCACAACGCTGACGCCATGATTCCATTTCAGCGGCGAAGGCTTCTTTAGGAGTCTGTTTTGACCACTGGAAAATCGCTGAGGCAATAGCAGCACGGCTGGTGAATGTGCGGCCACGGAGAGTGTCTTACATTGTTGTAAAAAGCCAAAAGTCACTAGGAGCCAGGATTGGTGAGTAGGGAGCATGAGGAATCACTTCAAAGTTGTTATCACGAAGAAACTGTTGCATAACCTTAGCTCGATGTGCGGGTGCGTTGTCTTGGTGAAACAGCACGCGTGCAGCCCTTCCCAGACGTTTTTGTTGCAGTGCAGGATAGAATTTGTTCTTCAAAACATTTTCGTAGGATGCTCCTGTTACCGTAGTGCCACCCTTTGGAACGCAATGGGTAAGGATTACGCCCTCGCTGTCCCAGAACATGGACACCATCATTTTTTCAGCACTGGCTGTTACCCGAATTTTTTTTTGGTGGCGGTGAATCTGTGTGCTTCCATTGAGCTGACTGGCGCTTTGTTTCTGGATTGAAAAGTGGCATCCACGTCTCATCCATTGTCACAACCGACGAAAAGAAAGTCCCATTCATGCTGTCGTTGTGCGTCAACATTACTTGGCAACATGCCACACAGGCAGCCATGTGGTCGTCTGTCAGCATTCGTGGCACCCACCTGGATGGCACTTTTCGCATTTTCAGGTCGTCATGCAGAATTATGTGCACAGAACCCACAGAAATGCCAACTCTGGAGGCGATCTGTTCAACAGTCATTCGGCGATCCCTCAAAACAATTCTCTCCACTTTCTCAATCATGTCGTCAGATCGGCTTGAGCCTGAGGTTGTTTCGGTTTGTTATCACACCATGTTCTGCCTTCATTAAACTGTCACACCCACGAACGCACTTTCGACACATCCATAGCTCCATCACCACATGTCTCCTTCAACTGTCGACGAATTTCAATTGGTTTCACACCACGCAAATTCAGAAAATGAATGATTGCACGCTGTTCAAGTAAGGAAAACGTCGCCATTTTAAGTATTTAAAACAGTTACCATTCTCGCCGCTGGCGGTAAAATTCCACCTGCCATACGGTGCTGCCATCTCTGGGACGTATTGACAATGAACGCGGCCTCATTTTAATACAATGTGCATGTTTCTATCTCTTTCCAGTCTGGAGAAAAAAAATCAGAGGCCTTAGAACTTAAATGCACCTCGTAGGTTCGTTCAAATGGCTCAGAGCACTATGAGACTTAACTTTTGTCAGAAGTCCCCTACAACTTAGAACTACTTAAATCCATCTAATCTAAGGACATCACACACATCCATGCCCGAGGCAGGTTTCGAACCTGCAACCGTAGCGGTCGCGTGGTTCCAGACTGTAGCGCCTAGAACCGCTCGGTCACCCTGGCCGGCAATAGTAGGTTCGGTTCGGTTGTTTGAGGGAGGAGACCAACCATCGAGGTCATCAGCCTCATCGGATTAGGGAATGAAGTCGGCCATGCCCTTTCAAAGAAACCATCCCGGCATTTGCCCGGAGCGGCTTAGGGAAATCACGGAAAACCTAAATCAGGATGGCCAGACGCGGGATTGAACCGTCGGCCTCCCGAATGTGAGTCAAGTGGACATAGTAGGGAAATAGATATAAAATCCTACAAAACTGTGTTCGTTTGAGATTCTTAGGGTTAGTGGGAAATACAAAATTAAAATTGGCGGCTCCAATTTGCAGATCAAAAATTATAAATGTAGCGAATTCCAGCGACATTTCAGATATAAAATGCTCTGAATGTCGCTTATAGAAAATGGAAAGTCAAAATTGGCGTATTGCAATATTTTATTCGATATTTTGCATTTCTGAACGAAATCAGTCACATTCGTCCCTTGTATCAGTTATCTGTACAGTTATCCAGTCGGGGATGTTACGAAAACTAGATCTTTTACCTCGGTTGGTATCTGTTTCTTTTCTTCAGTTATCGTCTTCTGGGATCTCCAGATGAATGGACCTGACATGCCGGAAACCGATGGAATATGATATGCATCGTTTTCTCACGGGAATAAATTGCGTGTAAAATATCTGCTACGCAGGTATCGTTATTGCGAGCTTCCAGTGCATTTTCAGATAGCCGACCAATAGGCCATGGGGCAGCGTGTATTATGGCGTATTCGTGCATCAAAACTATGCGGAGTAATGTCGGCATAGGGCATTATTGAAGAATGCTGTGAGGCGGAGAAGTTGGCACACGACTTGCGAGAAATATACATATTTTTCGGAGTTACTGGTAGATATGTTTTAGTTCCCGAGTTCTCTGTATAAAATTTGAATAATTCTGCAGTATTTCGCGAGGAAAAGAATATTTCTCGGGGAAATTTTAACCCTGTGAAAATTATTGGCCAATTTCCAAAATATTATGATCACAGTTTTCAATAGGTCTCCAAAAATTATATAAAAAATCCTAACAATATTTTGGCGAATATGTCTAAGAAATAACTGCAATAATGAGGAACGAATTTTTACCTTGTGGCACTACCACCCTGTAGAAAAATGATGGTCCCGTAAAAACTTGTAACTATCTGCTCGCTAACACATTTCAACTAGTTAGCTGTACTACGAAGGTAGTAGGAAGGCCATTTACAAAAGTGGAGACAAGTAAAGGAAACGTTTCAGCTAACGATTTTGGATTACATTGGGAGACGATAGACGCCACTACAGTGGTTAAAACGGCTTAAACATACCTTCCGGAGTGCTGCCCTCTTATTTTATCCAGACAACTAGGCAGGATCGCGGTCATACATTAAACAGGCCACGCAAACAGTATGTGAAAAATATTTCCTTGTCTAATTCGCTGTTTACCATCAGTTGTCAGAGCACATATCAAATGAACTTGAGACCGCAATGACTCCGAAGCATAGGGAAACTTTGCGCCAGTGCAGTCAACACAAGATTTCTCGGGACTAAACTGGGAACATCCGTCTTTTCTCTTTTATTCTGTTCAGGTTCTTGAGCAAGCTGCCGACTGTTTGTCTGAATGAACAGATACGTGTACGGAGAGATAGGCTGGGCAATATGTTAATACTCACTACTTCCGCTAAAGCTGACTATATTATCGAACCCCCAATGTTCTCCAATTAACCTGATGCACATGAGTAAGGATTCCGATTTGACGATGAATATGCGTCGCACCAGAATGAACAAAGCATTCAGAGACACCACCAATTCCAAGTCAGCATCTTCCCTACATAATTTCGATGAACTGCAACGAAAGTGGGATATCAAACAAAATTTGCTGCCAAGTGTACCTACTGAAGGACGCAGTTCCGATACTTCCCACAAGGTTGCCCACTATCTGGGGTTATCTACCGCAATACTGAATATCTACATAATAAGATAATAAGCATAGTTCTGCTTGCCAGTAGCAGTGTGAGACACGACGTAATAGCACACCATAACCTTGGTTCATCTAGCATGACCATATCTAAAGCTGTCGTTATTGTCGCTGTTAAAAATGTAAGTAACAGTCTAACAAGTAAGTCTGCCCAAGGGATACAATTCGAATTTAATGTGCTTTGAATATGTTGCAGTGTAGAGCAAAATAATATATTGTAAATGTATTAACATAATTTGTAAATCTGTACAACGACGAAGCGCGGAATTATGTCGGTAAATGCACTTTCATGTTGCATAATCAAGCACATCGGACAGTGGCAGGAGCGTGAAGGAAGAGAAGATTTCCTGTCTTTCTCCCTCATCCGAAAAACTTTACCAAAGCGCAAGGGCTGTGGAATTTCGACATGTAGTGCGAGGGAAACGCTGCGTTCCGGGACACCCAGTTCGCGTCACTGGTGTGACGTGAAAGCGCCGAGTGTAGCGCGCGCAGTCTGCTCATCCTCTCGTCTTCGAGACATTAAATGTCTTGGTGTTCACACACAAACACACACACACACACACACACACACACACAAACACACACACACACATACACACGCACACACACACGCACGCGCGGGATTTGTATACAGGGAAAAGTTCTTGAACAAAAAACTATTTTCCACTTGCTATGTACAAAGTATGATCAGCCACAATATAATTTGGAAAGTATAATCAGTAGGAAAGATGTTACTTTTTTATCACAGTTATATGAGCTAATTAGAGATAGTGAGACATTTGTGGAAAGCCACATTATGTTGAGGTTAGAAGAAAGTGCAGTTTTAAACCCTGTTTTAATTGAAGAACATTATGAAGGAAATAATGAAGGAACAGTAAAACAGCATCAATCAATAACAAACCGTCCGTCTCAAAAGCTGATGGTCAGCGCGACGGAACGCTGAACAAAGAGGCCCCAGGGTCGATTCCCGGTTGGGTCGGAGATTTTTCTCCGCTCAGGGACTGGGTGTAATGTTGTTTTCATCATCATATCATCCCCATCTACGCGCAAGTCGCCGAAGTGGCATCAGCTCAAAAAAGACTTCCACCAAACGACCGGTCTACCCGACGGGAGGCTGTAGCGAAAAAATGGCTCTAAGCACTATGGGACTTAACTTCTAAGGTTATCAGTCCCCTAGAACTTAGAACTACTTAAACCTAACTAACATAAGGACATCACACACATCCATGCCCGAGGCAGGATACGAACCTGCGACCGTAGTAGTCGCTCGATTCCAGACTGTAGCGCCTAGAACCACTCGGCCTGCCCGGTCGGCTAGGCCGTAGCAACACGTCATTTAATTTGAGAGACAAACCAATTAACTGCTTGCATAAGGGCCAGAAGTGAACCAACACATTACTGACTTGCTCAATCTGTCGGATTGAATAAACCATCTAGTTTTTCATAAATAAAAATCAATTGCTTATTTGTACTTGTTCCTCAAATCTACGTATTTCCACTCCCGTTAGCTTTATTTCCTTTTTACAGCGTACACAACGAACTCTTACTTCAAGGACTCAGGCAATATAAATTAGCTACAAATAAGCATCCGTCACCAAATATGCACCTTATATAAGCAGCTTCGAAGCCAAGACTTAATTATTTGTTTTTGGTTGTTTAGTAAGTTAATAAATGTTTCACAGATTTGTATTGATGCAGTCAACACACACACAGACAAAAACACACACACACCATATATATGAAACGGTTACAAGTTGAAGAAAAATGTACACCTCACCAAATGTAAAAAGAAAGTACAGACAGAACAATGGACATGTTATATTTCATAAATTTGAATATATGAAATATAACATGTCCATTGTTCCGTCTGTATTTTATTTTTACATTTGTTCATATGCAGTTTTTTCTTGGAGTTGTAACTGTTTCAGATTTAATGATGATATTTGTAAAACTGTTTCTAGCCTACATTATTGTAGTAACATTTTTTTGTTAAGTTAGTGCAATAATGAGAAAGTGCAGAAATTTTCTGATGAAATAATGCAGACTGCACATTCATTATGAGCACTAACCTCATCGAACAATTGCAATTTAATGACACGGGTCACGAACAGGATAACAGTTTATAAAGCAAAACTGAAAAGAAGTCTCTCACGTACAGGTGATTACTGTTCATTGTAATCGCTCTTGTACCACGCACATTTGAAAGGGTTGATTAATCTGGGAGACGGAAACTTATTGTAAATGAGGAATTGATTATCTTAGATTTTATTACTTAAATGCAAGTTAATAAAATAACTGTATGTTATACTTACACAAGCAAAATTTTTGGAGGAGTTTTTCGACGTTCGAAATGTATGTGCGTCTAACAGGTGAATCATAACGGTCGTTCCAACAAGAATCGTTTAAATATTCGCATTTTCTCCATGTTTATCAAAGGTGTCAAGTAATTTTTCAGTTTGTTGGTCCATGAATCTAAAAAATGACAGATTTTTCATTGGTATCAAATATATAAAACTGTTCGTACCATTTCCTGATTCTCTTCGATCAGTTTAACCGACGCAGGAGCGAGTGACAGGATACTATCCGGTCCGTGTAAATCTTTTTCAGCTTCTGGTCCGAACTGACCATTTTTTTCTTCAAAATTATCCGGACGGGGGACATTAAATTTCCGCTTGTAGAGATAATGGGCTGTATAGTATGGTATGTGTTAAGGTATTCTAGGATTTTGCTACGATTTTAACTTTCGATGTTCCTCTGAAAGATAATGTGTCCTGCGTAGATCTCCAAATTGAAAACAAGCTGGTCACAATTATACACACTGGGCGTCCAGAATATATAGTTTTCCGTTACACGGTCTCCACAAATTTGTAAGCTACACGCCTCAATTCCTCTTTATTCCCTGTTTGCTATTGATCGATGAATTTATTGAATTTTCTTGACACAATCCGGTGTTTTACTTCAAAATTACGAAGCCCTTTTGAATGAGCTTTGAGCAATTACCATCGTCTCTCGCTCCTGAAGCCCACCTCGTCATATCCAGGTCATGTATCGCTATTGTTCCGTCCACAGCAAAATATATCTATACAATCTTGGAAAGAAGTAATAACTTTTCATTCCTTATCGCAGTGCGAAATTTGTGCTTCACATTTATACACATCTTCTCTCTTTATGACCTACCTGTATCTATGTTTTATAATTTCAAACTGGTTTTTAGCAGGGCACCAAACGTATCGACTTTTTCATATACACATCCCGCTTTTCTGTCTTTGAGTGTGTGATTGAATCTGGTGTTAACGATGGTATTAGACAAATATCGAAATGAAAAACAGAATAAAGGGGCGGCGGGGTGGGAGGAGGGCATCTCAAAGTAAATTTCTTTTTCGGCAGCTTTGGGTCCACCACTGCAAAGTACTCTACAAGCCATAAGGCTTTTAAGTGAAGATCCTGATAAATGTGGTAACTTTAAAGAGGTATTCATTCAGAAATATTTAACTCCGTACTTTGAAGAGGGTGTTTCACCCGTTTAACGGCCCTATAGGCACATAAAAAATTACGTCTGCCTTATTTTGCTCTACAATACCACATATCTAAAGCTGATCATTATCTAAGTGTATCCCTTGGGTAGGCTTACTTTTAAGTCACTTCTTACACTACTGTCCAAAGTTATACTTCGCCGTATCAGATGTACTAACTTACTGAACTGTTGAGGGTCGCCGGCCGTTGTGGCCGAGCGGCTCTACGCGCTTCAGTCTGGAACCGCGCGACCGCTACGGTCGCAGGTTCGAATCCTGCCTCGGACATGGATGTGTGTGATGTCCTTAGGTCAGTAAGGTTTAAGTAGATCTAAGTTCTAGGGGACTGATGACCTTAGATGTTAAGTCACATAGTGCTCAAAGCTATTTTTTTGTTGAGGGTGAGGTTGAGTTGCCACAAGGTGAAGGTCTGACCTGGGTCAGTTCCCGTAGCGATCTGCCGACAATAAGGAGACGTTACTCGTATTTCTAACTTTTGAGCAAACTGTGATGTCTGACACGTCACTTTTACTAGCTTCCTTAGTTTAACTAATTTAATGAGCCACCTACGTAACTAACACGTAGACCATGGAGAGCATTTCTTGCAACAATTTGTGAACAAATCTGTCTGTTACTGAACGCACTTTTCTGGAAGGACATCTTTCTTTCTGCCACCCTTCAGGATCAGGGATGCGCCCATCCTACCGATACTACTGGAGTATTCCTCTAACTTCGTGTTCCCACTAAAACCGCACCTTACATTTTACTTTCAAGCCTGCGGCATGGGCGCTGAAGATCATTACGCCAGCGGTTGCACATGGCACTCAGTGCCGCCTATCATCAAATACCATTTAACTGAATATTTTTTTAGTTTCTTGCTAGAATTTATAGAAGGGGTTTTGAGCTGCAAATAAGCTCGTCACAACCACAGATTTCAGTGCTGTTATAGGCATTTATTAAAGTAAGTCTTACTAAACTGTATAGTGAAGAAAAACGGAAATATTGTATAGTCAGAATAAAGAACAAGACATCCAATTAAGAAAAAAATATAGTGAACACTTATCAAAACTCTCACACTTTGTTCCTCTGGAGAAACTCTGTAGTCATTACTAGTCACAATAATATGGCTTTGTTACTTGCAAATGTTTTTTTTTCGAATGTTGAAAATCACAGTAGAATTGTTGTTTTTGTACCACAACAGTGATAGCACCATCCACACCTTCTGACAACATCTTCTTTACGAACTGAAATTGATCGATAGGGTGACAAAAACCCTTGGACGTCCCGTGGTGAAGTTGAGCCCTTTCTTTCAACTGGCCCTCCATTAGCTCTAAGGCCAGGTTTGTGAGGTACGTACTTCTTATGAACCTTTTATCTGGATTATTTGAGAACAACAGCATTTTGGAATTAATTCCATCAATATCCAGATACCGGAATAACAAGGCCAAGGGCCATCTTGCTGTAGTCCTCTGAGTGGAGTAGGATGTACACAAGTAATCAACAGTATCTACGCCACCTTTGATTGCATTGATTTCCAACATACAGTCCTATAGTAGCGTCTGTACATCAATTTCATGGATTGACGACAGATTGTTTCTTTTCGTTTGTTACGAAATAAGACAGGAGTTATCTCCCAATCCGAAAAGATATTTTCCTGCTTCTCGCGGAGGAATTTCGTTCTTGTTCTTTTTCGTTGTGCCTATGAAGGTGTAAAGTACTCTAAAAAATTAACTAACACACTTTATGATTACGTAGAATGAATATTTGATCTGTGGACTGAGTACTGAACTCGAATGGTCGTGTTGTGTGTTGTAAGAGCCAGTGGTGTGCCCAATCTGTGTTACTGTAAACAAAACATCACACGAAAGCATTGGGCTCCTAGTACCAATAAAGAAATACAGTCACTGCAAAATACATTCAGCCCCTTTGGCACTGAATCATCTGGCCCTGTTCAAAACTGATAACTTTGGTGCTTGTGCACATAACAAATAAATTAAACTGTCTTACCTCTAAAACAACGATGGTGGAACGCGATACATTCTGGTACCTCATTAAAAAAATATAAATGCTAGCTACAGGCTCAGAAGAGAGCAATGCTGACCATAATACTTTGAAATGCACATGAAATTCTTTTGGCTGACGAACAACAACGTTTAAGAGAGCCCAATTTTTTCACTCTGACCTGGGAGGCGGTACTGATTGTGGTGAATTATTAACACTGACTTTATTTTGGTAAAATTATATTCCAAGCCAAAGTTGTCTTTTCAAAAATATTTGACAATTGAAGTTACGTTACTCACATTTGATTCACTAACAATGAGATTTAAACAGCAAGTATTATCTAAACTCACTAATCGAACATAAATGCAAATCATCAAATTACATTTAGCTCTGTTAACAAATCTTACAGCCATTACAAAAGAAATATCTAACTTGCTTTCTTATCTGAACAGTTTACATTTATTCCTGGGCTACTCAACAATTACAAATGACCAGCCAACTCATCTATACCAACGCGCTGGCAAAGACATCATAATTATTTCGCATCATTACCTTGGTTGCATGAAGACTTTTGCTTCCAACAATATGGATATACCTGTATTAATCTAACACTTGGTGCCATCACACAGCACACCTTAAAAACCGTCTATTCCATAATCTTGGCTCGCCGACAGCCACCAACAGCTGAGTTACATTTTAAAACCTGCTTCCTAAATCTCTGTCTTCCTATAATATAATTTACCTAAAACCTTACAGTTTCTCCAGGCCTCTTCCATGTATACAGCGTTCTTACATGGTTCTTGAGCCAAGTGTTAGCTATGATTAATTTATGATCTGTGCAAAATTGTAGCAGGCAGCTTCCGTTTTTGTTCCTTAGCCCAATTCCATATTCACCTGCCACGTTCTCTTCCTTTTTCTACTATCGAATTCCAGTCACCAATTACTATTAGATTATCTTCTACCTTCAACATCTGAACAATTTCTTTTATCTCATCATACATTTCATCAATCTCTTCGTCATCTGCGGAGCTAGTTAGCATATAAATTTGTACTACTGTTGTCGGCGTGGGCTTCGTATCTATCTTGGCCACAATAATGCGTTCATTGTGCTGTTTGTAGTTGCTTACCCGCATTCCTATTTTTTTTCATTACTAAACCTCCCTCCATTACCCCTATTTTATTTTGTATTTATAACCCAGTACGCACCTGACGAGATGTCTCGCTGCTCCTGCCACCGAACTTCACTAATTCCCACTATATCTAACTTTAACCTATCCATTTCCTTTTTTAAATTTTCTAAGCTACCTGCCCGATTAAGGGATCTGACATTCCACTCTCCGATCCGTAGAACGGCAGTTCTCTTTCTCCTGACAATGACGTCTTACTGAGTAGTCCCGCCCGGAAATCTGAATGGGGGACTATTTTACCTCTGGAATATTTTACCTAGAAGGACGCCATCATCATTTAACCACACAGTAAAGCTGCATGCCCTCGGGAAAAATTACAGCTTTAGGTTCCCGTTGCTTCCAGCCGTTCGCAGTACCAGCATAGCAAGGCCGTTTTGCTTACTGCTACAAGGCCAAAATAGTCAATCATCTAGACTGTAGCCCCTGCGACTACTGAAAACGCTGCTGCCCCTCTTCAGGAACCACACGTTTGTCTGGCCTCCCAACAGATGCCCCTCCATAGTGGTTGCACCTACGGTACGGCTATCGCTGAGGCACGCAAGCCTCCGACTAACGTCAAGGTCCATGGTTCATTGTGGGGGGGGGGGGCTGAAAAACATACGTCATGGAATCCAGAATCAGCTAAAGTGATGCTCAATGGTGAGAAGATGTTTATTTTAGATGGGCTGGTTTGCTTTCAGTAATGTAGGTGTGGTCTGGGAATAGAGCAGCAGGTAAGAATGAGAAGAAATTTGGATGGTGAATGTGTTCCGATTTAGTAAACCCTATAGGGTAAAGGTAAATCATGCATTGCTTTCCGGACATTAGAATGAGCTCTAACATGTACACTGAGCTGCTAGAGGCAGGAGTGATTATAATGTATGACGATTTTGCTGAAGAAATTATAATGTTTCAACTGCATAATGGATCAGTGCATGTTTCTGCTACAATCAAATAGTCGTTTGAAAATAAAGATATTATATCTTGCCCCGCCCTGCGTGAACTCTGTGAAAAACCTTTTGCAAACACTTTGAAGGCCTGTTAATCGCAATGGAGGAGAATTTGAAGACGTATGTGAGCTTAAAAGTCCGATACGAGAAGAATGGGCGACACTGCACGAACTGCTTCAGAACGTCGGGAAATGTGATATGTATATATACACAGCACATTTCCGACGTGCTGAAGCAATTTTTGTCGTTTATAGTCGCCGAATTACGACACCGATTTTTGTTCTAATGGAATTAAAAGGACTTTCTAAGAGAACGCAACGGCATAACATGTGAGGTACTTCATCATGTAATTTCAAAGCCAACAGCGCCATGATTCATGGTCCCGCCGCCAGGAGACAATGTTCCATAAACGTCGAGAAACTGGACGTTTCATTTCATCTGTAGCTAAACGGCAGCATATGCCTGACATTAAATACATTAGAGATACGCTGGTGTCTCCTACTATCCTTCTTGTTTTAATTATCGCTATAGATATAAGTATAGAAGTTTAAAGTTTGGTAAGTACAGAGACCAATTTGTTTTGCGTGAGCGACTGTTCAGGCGCACTCCTACTGTTATCTTAAGGGGGTCAGTCACTACATGTATGGAGTGAGAGGGACATCCGACGATCTCTACCACACGGATTGCCTTATGTCCAGTGGGCGGTCTATCAATAACTGCGCAGCAACATATCTAAGGAACATGCAATACTTGAATGTATTTAGATTCCTATCAATGAAACAGGGACAAATGATACGGGTCTTTAAAAATACGCGTCAAACATTGATAGACAAAGATTGTTCCTTTTATGCACTTCTTTGAGACAGCGTGTATTTTCAAGTGAGGACTTGTGCATATTGCGAAAACTAACTTGTCCGTGGTTTGTAAACGATAGTTCTTCGTTAAATAAAATTTGGTGCAGATATGCGCATAAGTTTTCAGTGTTCGTAGATAACATTCAGAGAATTATATCGAAATTTTAAATTCACTGCCAAGAAATTGCCAATGCAACGAAACGTGAAGAGTATGAAATGCGATGTAATCTGGTGTTCACAGAACACTGTTTCGTCGATCCCATTCGTCCTTCCGATGGTTCTCTTACTGACATTTACATTATGCTTCAGTGTTGCTAAAATTTTAGTTTAGTTTCTTTCCGCAGCTGCTGTTCTTTTTCCTTCTAGTTTTTAGAACTTATGTATAAAACAGATCGTGAGTGCTTGTACAATCTGGATACGCCTGAGCATATAACCGCATGACAGCTTTAATAGTTTTTGAAGGGGGAGGGGGGGGGGGGTGGAGGTTAGCCGCCATAAACGGAATTCGCTTTTTCGACTGTAGTAAACATCGTGAATGTCTCCATAGCTTCACTGTTATTTATTTTGCTACAACAGCAGAACACAGACTAATGGGCTTCCAGGGTACAGGTAAAGAGAAAAAAAAAAGTAATCGAGTTACGTCTTTGATTACATTTGCTATAAAGGAGCAGAAGATTCTAGAACTTCTTCACCTGATGGCGGGGCAGTGGCATGCGACGCTCTTATATTCATACTGTTTGGTCAAGTCCCTTACATATTATGTTGTTGAAGTTCTCTTATTAGCCTCTCTCAAATGCCACATGAAAAGTATATAGTTCCATTCGAAAAAAACAATATCGGTGTCATAATTCGGTGGCTATAAACGATAAAAATTATTCAGAAACGTCAGGCAATTTCTCGTATTATCCGCTATAACATGGTGAAAACCACATCTCGATAGATGCAGCTTGATGGGCAAACTATGTGCCATTCTACTGCAGGCTGTAGTTTTTCTGTTGAACCAGAGAGTCGTACAACTATGGCACAAGGAAATGCTGGCCGTGAGGGACATTAAGCTGCGGCCGGTGAAGCCGACCATCCGGCTTGGCGTACCTCATACGGCATTGTGGTTGGTTCAAATGGCTCTGAGCACTATGGGACTCAACTGCTGAGGTCATTAGTCCCCTAGAACTTAGAACTAGTTAAACCTAACTAACCTAAGGACATCACAAACATCCATGCCCGGGGCAGGATTCGAACCTGCGACCGTAGCGGTCTTGCGGTTCCAGACTGCAGCGCCTTTAACCGCACGGCCACTTCGGCCGGCGCATTGTGGTTGGATGAAGTACAGTAATCCTGACCAACTTCTAGATAGGGCACTGTCCCATAAATCATGGCTTAATCCTCTGGCAAGAGCAGTTATTCCGATGGCGCAAAAGTTTGCGTACTTTACGCTAAATTTTAACTGAATATGATTTGAGGGCAGAAGTTAACTTTACTGTTGGGGGGGGGGGGGAGGGGGGAGGGAGGGAGGGGGATGTATCGGCCGATGGAAGATGACGAGATGAGTTCAGTGAAGATATTGAAATAATGATTTGTACCTGGATGACTCCTCCCAGCTCGCTCTCTCTCTCTCTCTCTGTCTTTCCCTTACTCACCCTTTTATTTTTTCGAATGCAAATGTTGTATCTCATTAACAACGAATTATCTGCTAAATGAAGAGCCACTTCAGTTATCGAGAGAGTTATTGCGGTTTCCCACATAATAGTTAACTCTGATGTTTTAATCGGTGGTATTACATAATGAAGAAGCTCTGAGCTGCAGTAGTACACGAAGTGAAGTGTTTTGATGAATATAAAAGCTCAATGGAATGTGATGTGGGATATGTGTAATGAGGATTATATAAACACTTAATTCCGTGGCAGGTAATGTTAAACAGTCTCTAAAGATATCAAGTAACCTGTGCAGAAATAAAGCAAGAAAATGCACCATTTATTTTCCGTATTTTTGTTTAATTGAGACAGAATCAATTTTGTGGCTTGCTCTGTGACAAGATCCTAAGAATCAGGGACGGTCAAGCAAATGGAGTGCCTGTTGTGAGGTAGTGAAACTTCTGAAAATATATATGTGTAGCTCAATCGTTTTTAAATTCCTCTTTTAGAGTAACACTGCAAACTTTATTCCTTGTATGCCTTATTGCAATGTTAATATCAACTGACTCTACGATGGAATTTAACGTTGAGAATGGGAGGTCTGTTTCGGAAGTTTGTAACTTTGGAGATATGATATCAAAATGGAGAATAAAGACACTGATTTTTGAGGATATCTTAATTTCGGACTGTATTAGAAGTTAACCGAACAACTGCACAAACGTAAAAAGCACCAGTTACAGGACATTAATAGTGGGCTTGTCTACCATTCATTCGCCTTTACGATGGCCTGAACACTTCTGGGAACATTTCATGAGGTGTCTAAGTATCTGTGGAGGAATAGGAGCCCATTATTTGTCAAAAGCTGAAGACAGAGAAGTTAGTAATGGTAGCCGTTGGGGTCTGAAGTGAAATCAGTTCTATAACGCATCCTTGAGTGGCAGAGTCCTTTGTCATAGTGATACAAACTATCATCGATTCCGAACTGTTCCTCCACTATACGCTGTAAATAGTGCTGTTCGTATTCTTCCGCAGTTAGTGAAGTAACTTGGACACATCCTAACCACGAGAAACACACTGATACCATATGATCAGCCGCTTCGTGCTTCACTGTTGGCTCTGCATATGATGACAGTTACCGTTCTTGACGCATTCGCCAAACGCAAAGCATTCCATCGGATTGTCGCAGCCTGTTGCTCCTTACACCAAGTCTAGCGTCGCTTAGCACTGACCATAGAACTACGTGGCTTATGAGATGCTTCTCGATCATTATACCCCATAATATTTGTTCGGTAGCCAAAATCGATGTGCTAGACTGACTGCTGGAAGCATTTTGGAACACAAGAAAGAAACACTCCACTGACTTAAACGGGTTTTGCCACCACTCTCTGGCTTGACAGACGGTCCTTATCTGTCAGTATATGAGGTCTACCTATTCTTGGATTTTTCGGAAAATCTATTTTGGAATCTTTGGTGATTCTAACACCAAACTCTTTGATACAGTGGTAAGGAGAAAAGTATCCTCCTTCCAGCAGCGCTTCATACAATGACAGCTATCTTGAAAATCTTTTGATGACTGTAGAGACCACGCGCGAGGTTAAGCTTTCGCTGAATTTTAAAATTCAGTTTATTCACCTGGGATGTGATGTACACCAAAAGTGACAAATTTGTAAGGAAGGCAGAGTTTGAGAGCTGTGCATAATCTCTATCTTCTTCATTGAGAAAAAATACATATTTCGTTTCGGAGATTGTAGAAACGAAACAGGACTTGCCGTATCTGAGCAGCCACATTATTGTGCAGTAAGGAAAGAGTTCAGTATCAATGCCTTCTAGAAAAAACTGGAGCTGACTGTGTTTGAATATATGTCACCGGATGAAGTTCATAGCACAAATGACAGGTTTCAGCACACAAGGTATATGTAAGTCTTGCTGATCTGATCTACTCCCCCCACCCCCTGCTACCACAAACCATTCATTATTACAGTCTTTTGTTCTTCCTTCATCAGTTGTAACACCTCGAAGCTGATTCCATCTAAGGATATAGTCTCGAAAACATTTTTCCACTTCCATAAAAATGTCTTTTCCGTCTGTTGCTCCCTTCTTGCCGCGGACGGATACTAACTTTTCCATTATCTGGCAATCTCAATTAACATCACGAACAAACACGAGGAGTTGCGATGTACTCGGGAGATCAGTAGACTTATCCAGCGCCAGAGAATACCGTAAGATACACCCATCTTTCTCCCGCATCTATACCACTATGTTCTCTTCACTTTCTTCTGTTCTTAGCAGAAATGAGCTTGCTGAACGCTGGTACTTCAAAACGAATCCGCTTTCTTAACACACTAGTCATTTTCAGCTTCCATCATACACTCTTCTGTGAACTTGCGAACAGTAAACAGTTTTCCTCGTTCTGTCATCATGTGCAGTATTTTATAAATTGCGCTAGAAACAGATTAATTTTGCATCGAGCTCACGAAGAGATTTCTGGGGATTTGAAACGTATGTTTCGCGGACTGATATTCCGCAAACAATAACTATACACAAAACACTGAATACGATGATAGATGTATTGTCTAATTTTGATGCTGTAGATAGTGCTGTTTCAAAGTGACACACTGCATATTGGTCGTTTGTTTCGCCAAAAGAAGCGCTTCACTCTCCATTCTTCATTGGAAGCGCGACTCTTGGCGCCGGCTTTTCTTTTCTTAGTAGTCATTATGAAGCGGACAGTCTGAAAATGAAAGAGACATTGAAATATTAACATATGAAACTCCTGAGATGACGTTAAACAAGCAAACATTACAATAAACTATAAAATATAGGTTCAATAATTAAGACCTGAACACAGTAAATAACATAGTCTGGGCAACCAAAGCCAGGATATATCACGTTGAACGGATCTATATGTTTTCGCAGCGGAATGACTGCTTCTTTAAACTTCAGGTGTGCAGCCGCTTAAATTCAGCTTCTCCTTCCAATATTTTGGCTATACACTGACGTAATAAAAGTCATGGAATAGCGATATGCATATACACAAAAGCAGTAATGTCGCGCACGAAAGGTATGAAAGGCAGTGCAAATGGTTCAAATGACTCTGATCACCATGGGACTTAACATCCGAGGTCATCATTCCCCTAGAACTTGGAACTACTTAAACCTAACTAACCTAAGGACATCACACACATCCATGCCCGATGCAGGACTCGAACTTGCGACCGCAGCGGTCTCGTGGTTCCAGACTGATGCGCCCAGATCCGCTCGGACACTCCGGTCGGCAAAGGCAGTGCATTAGCAGGGCTGTCATTTCTGTTCCTGTGGTTAAAGTGAAAGGTTATCCGACGTGATCACGGCCGCATGACATGGAACGTAGGTTGGTAGTTGGAGCAAGACACGAGGGTCATTCCTGTTCAGAAATCCTTAGGGAACTGAATATTCTGACGTCCACAGTGTCAAAGGTGTGTCGAGAATACCAAATTTCAAGGATTATCTCTCACCATGAATAACGCTGCTGCCGACGGCCTTCACTTAACGACCGAGAGGAACGGCGCCTGAATAGAATTGTCAGTGCTAATAGGCGCGCAAAAAACTATCGACGCGAGCGTTTTGCTGAAAGCACATCATCTGCAGTGCCTCTTCTGGCGTCGCGACCGTATCGATTGGACCCCAGACGACTGGTGATCATCTCAGTCATGATTTCAGTTAGTAAAAGCTGAAGGAGGGTTGGAGTGTGGCGCAGACCTTACGAAGCCATGCACACAAGTTGTGAACAAGGCATTGTCCAAGTTGATGGTAACTCCATAATGGTGCGGGCTCCGTTAACATGCAATGGCTGTGAGCTCTGGTCCAACGGATCAGATCGTTGACTGGATATGTATATATTCGCCTGCCTAGAGACCATTTGTAGCCATTTGTGGACTTCATGATCCCCAAACACGATAGTATTTGTATGGATGAGAGTGCAGCATGTCACTGGGCCGCGGTTGTTCGGGATTAGTTTGAAGAAGACGCTGGATAATTCGAGGGAATGATCTGGCCACTCGGATCGCCCGTCATGAAAGCCGTCGAACATTTATCGGACATAATCGAGAGTTCATTTTGCGCCTTAAATATAGCGCTGGCAACACGTTCGCAATTACGGACTACTACAGAGAGAGCATGGCTCAGTATTTCTGCAGGTTACTTCCAACTACTTGTTGCGTCCATGTCACGTCGAGCTGCTGCAGTACGCCTTGCAAAAGGACGTTCGACACGATATTAGGAGGTACCCCATGATTTTTCTCACCTCATCGTACACCGTTAAACCATCTTCATTGTGAGCCGAAAGACTGGTGCTCAGCTGTTTTCCTTATTGTTATTTCATCCACCTCATCCCATAATATAAATACGTTTTAAACACACATTATACGAAGGTGAAATTCTTCTGACAAAAACAAGATAGCACTTCATTTAGGTTTAAAATCTGAAGAACATGCAGTAGGGTGAGAGATACTGCTGAACGAAAGAGTACGGGGTTGAGGGTTGTGGGTAGACAGATAAGGGTTCGTTAGACAGTAAAACTAAGGAGATGAGTGGGCGATGTGGGAAATACGGTCAGTGGGAAAGACAGACGGTGAGGAGTAGTGTGTTCGGAAGATAGGGCAGTGGTTGCAAGAAGGAAGGAACAGGAATGGATCGAGATGGAAAACGAAAGAGGAGTCATGATGAGGAGTGGGATAGGTGGGGAAATGTTAAAGTGAGTAGGAGCGATAAAAATCGGGGCGGATCTCATTGTCTGCGAGAGGGAATTGAGTGAAGTTGCATTGGGATAGAATATTGAATGTGTGACGGAGGGACATGTTCATGAAGCCGCGATGGCGTACTACTTTCGGTTATCAGAAGAGACGCAATGGCGTGATTGGATTCTAGTTTGCGGATAGTATTGGACCTGTGGAACTGTTCGATGTGGGTGAGTAGGGATGGAAATTTTATGAGATGTTAGAGGATCCAGGTGGGGGATGGTAAACACATGTAGAAAGCGAATTTGGAGGAAGTTACAGACTTTGGCTATGTGGAGAACCATGCAAAACCTTCATAGCAGAGGAATGGTCGAATCAGGATTTTGTGGCTGTGGAGAATAGTGGAGGGGTGTAGCCTCCAAGTTCGGCCTTTTATTAGTTTTAGCGGTTTTGGTCTGTTGTGGGCTTCCTGTTGGATGGTTGGTAGATGAGGTTTACACGTTAGTAGTCGGGATGCTCCACCACTCGCTTCGGCCTTTTAAACTAGCAGTCCACTTGGCATGGAGCTACAGATACACAAGTGCCATAGAAGTTGATTGACGGCAAAGGAGTACAATTTGCATGAATTAGATCAGTGGCTACACTGTAAGTGCACCCTGGGATGCCGATCTATCACTCTAAGATGCACTGTCACGATATCTTTGTAAGTTGATGACAGGAAGTGCCGCCTTCTATTACTTATCCAAGCTGATCCTCTATCTCCATTAATTAATTTCGTAGCCAGGCGAATTTCAGTTGCCCCTTTCACGACCGAATCCCAGACAGGTGGCGCAGACGCTACAATTTGGACATTTTCCTACAACATAGCGTAATCTGTATCAATACAATGTTCTGCAACAGCCGATTTACTTGTCTGCAACAGGAGACCAAAACTGCTGTATCCCACGCGTCTTTCATGAGCTGTAAAAATCCTCTGTCCCATGTATGAGAGGCCATATATGCAGGGGATGCTATAAACCTCTGCCTTCCGGAGAATCAAATCACCTTGCATGGAGCTCAAGAATGCAGCTGTCTTCGGTAAAGGACGAGGAACCACTTTTTCTGTTTTTTTGCAGAGGAGTCGTCCTAGCCGGCTGCTGTGGCCGAGCAGTTCTAGGGGCTGCAGTCCGGAACCGTGCTGCTGCTACGGTCGCAGGTTCGAATCCTGCCTAGGGTATGGATGTGTGATGTCCTTAGGTTAAGTAGGTTTAAGTAGTTCTAACTCTAGTGGTCTGATGATCTCAGACGTTAAATTCCATAGTTCATAGAGCCATTTGCATTTTAATCGTCCTATTTTTGATGATAGGTTACCAGCACTGGCATGAAAGCCATATATTTAATTTTTTCTGTCTCTTCTTCAGCATTGCTTGTAATAACCTTTGGTTTCTTTCGTAGCGCCTTATGTATATGCTATGGAGAATACCCGTTGGCTTAAAAAGACTCTCTGTAAGTGTAAGAGCTGAGCGCTCTCGTCAGTATTGGTGTGTGCTCTGTTACCTAAAGAGAACACTTATTATGTGTGAAGGATGGCGGCAGCAGGTGTGTCTGTTGTCTTTAGTCCAAAGATTTGTTTGATACAGCTCTCCATGCCACTCTATTTTGAGCAAGCCTCTTCCTCTCCGAGTAACTACCGCAACCTAATCTACATCCTTCTGAATCTTCTTAGTGTATTCATCTCTTGGTCCCCCCTACGATTTTTACCCTCTACGCTTCTCTCCAGTACATGATGACTCAGAACGTGACGTACCAACCAATTCTTTCTGCTAATCAAGTTGTGCCAAAAATTCCTCTTCTCCCAGTCTATTTAGTACCTCCTCATTAGTTACGTAATTTATCTATCTAATCTTCAACATTTTTCTGTGGCAGTACATTTCAAAAGCTTCTAATCTCTTCATGTGTAAACTGTTTATCGTCCATGTTTCACATCCATACAAGGCTATACTCCTTACAAATACTTTCAGAAAATCCTTTCTGACACTTATATCCACATTAGATGTTAGCAAATTTATGTTGTTCGCCAGTTTACATATTACGAGGGTTGAAACTGTTAGTGCCCTTCAAGGTAGTCGCAAGAGTTGCGTAGAACCAGATGCCGGCGACGAGTATACCGCTTGCAGAGCATGTTCTGATGATGATGCGGATGGAGTGATCTAAAGTTATTGTAATTCTCGCATACGACTGTGATCGTGTTGTCCTAACGCATTAAGTTCTGCATGGCAGACCGTCAATGCACAGTATCACTGTACGTTTTTGGAGCACGACCTGCGACCAGCGTTGCTAAAGAAGCGGCGACACACTCTGCGCAATCCACCCATCGTTTTGTACGACAATGCGCGGGAAAATACAGCGCAAGCTCTGGCTGCTCTGTTCGGTCAATAAGACTGGCAAGTACTCTACCTTCCACCTTACTCCCCGGACTTAAGTCCATGTGACTTTTGCCGGCCGCGGTGGTCTAGCGGTTCTAGGCGCGCAGTCCGGAACCGCGCGACAGGTACGGTCGCAAGTTCGAATCCTGCCTCGGGCATGGATGTGTGTGATGTCCTTAGGTTAGTTAGGTTTAACTAGTTCTAAGTTCTAGGGGACTAATGACCTCAGAAGTTGAGTCCCATAGTGCTCAGAGCCATTTGGACCAATTGTGATGTCCTTAGGTTAGTTAGGTTTAAGTAGTTCTAAGTTCTAGGGGACTGATGACCACAGATGTTAAGTCCCATAGTGCTAAGAACCATTTGAACCTTCTGACTTTGATTTGATTCCGAAGATGAAGGAACCACTTCGTGGCATTCGCTTCTCAACTGTTCCAGAGATTCGACAGGCAGCAGACCGCTTCATTCGCACCATCAACAGAACAGGCTCTTCTAGCGGTATACTACGCCTTCCACATCGCTGGCAACGGATTCTACACAATGCTGGTGACTACTTTGAAGGACTGTAACAGGTGTAAACATGTAACTCTTTTGTATCGGTTGTGAATAAGTAGTTGCCACTATTTAAGTTGCAACCCTCGGACATCCTTTCTACTTCGACCATTCTCAGTTATTTTGCTGCCAAAATATCAAAACTCGTCTTCTACTTTAAGTGCTTCACGTTCTAATCTAGCCATCACCTGAATTAATTCGACTACATTTCATTATACTCGTTTTGCTTCTATTGATGTTCATCTTATATGTGGTGTCACTGCCAGACACCACACCTGCTAGGTGGTAGCCTTTAAATCGGCCGCGGTCCGTTAGTATACGTCGGACCCGCGTGTCGCAACTATCAGTGATTGCAGACCGAGCGCCGCCACACGGCAGGTCTAGTGTAGAGAGACTCCCTAGCACTCGCCCCAGTCGTACAGCCGACTTTGCTAGCGATGGTTCACTGTCTACATACGCTTTCATTTGAAGAGACGACAGTTTAACATAGCCTTCAGCTACGTCATTTGCTACGACCTAGCAAGGCGCCATATTCTTCAAAAATAGATTCTGAACTGATAATATTGTGAATCATGTACCGACAAGAGGGACGTTCATCATTAATGGATTAAAGTTAAGTACCAAACTAGCTACGTCCGCATTCCGAATTCTAA
This sequence comes from Schistocerca americana, assembly GCF_021461395.2. Lineage (NCBI taxonomy): Eukaryota > Metazoa > Arthropoda > Insecta > Orthoptera > Acrididae > Schistocerca > Schistocerca americana. Next base: position 202,855,227 of record NC_060125.1, on the reverse strand, counting down.
TTGCTTGTCATGTTCCAGACCTCACGTCAGTATAGTCCTTCCCTCCTCACGCCAGCCTGCGTGAGCTAAAACGCGTGCATTTCGGCCTCCTTTCGTAAAACGGTGTTGGCTCTTCTGCTAACACAATCTTATCTATACTGCCCTGATCTACTTGTGTCACAATCTCCAGATGTACTGCCCGAATTTTATCGCTTACAGAATCACCAGACGCAGGCCTTACTGGATGCCCTTGGACAGCTCGTCCAGGGTCAACATGCAATGCAAAATGATGCGGCAGCCGCCGCTCTACCGCTAATGCGGCCACATCACGCCGTTGCATCGACTTTCAGACCTTTTGATGCTGCACTGGAAAGCTGGACGGAGTGGTATCGCCAATTTTGATTTCATCTCGCCGCCTACAGAATTCAAGGTAACGAGCGGCAGCCTTGTCTTTTGCTGTCCATCGGTGTGCACACCTACCGTGTGATAGTAAAATTATTTCCCCGACCCGACGTAGCAGCTCTGTCCTACGAAGAAATTTTATCTGCATTAGATGCATATTTCACAGAATCAGTCAATGCAGTTGCGAAGCGCTATACCTTCTTTCGTACAAAACGTACGTCCCGTCAAACTAGTCGGGAGTGGGTTGCAAACTAGCAAGGCCTTACTAGGGATTGTGCTTTTGAGAGTCAATGTGGACTCCCATATTCAGATATTATGGTCCGTGATGCAATTGCACAGAACGTTTCTGATGTTCGTATAAGGGAACCGATTTTGAAACAAGTCAATCCCTCCCTTCAACAAGTGATGAACATGTTGGATCGGCAGGACGCACTTGACTTTGCTCAGGAATCATTTTAAACTTGGCTAGCCATGTGTCAGGTTAACCGGCCCACCGGGCGAGCTGCAAGGAGCAGTAAACAGCCCTCGCGCCCAGCCAAGTCGCTTCCGCCAGGCTCGCAGCCACGTGTGCCATGCCGGCAAGCAAATGCAGTTCTCAAATCATGCCCGTGGTGCGCAACTAAACATTCGCGTGAGGATTGCCCGTCACGCCAAGCTACTTGCTTTTTTTTGGTCATCAGTCTACTGACTGGTTCGATGCAGCCCGCCACGAATTCCTTTCCTGTGCTAACCCTTTCATCTCCGAGTAGCACTTGCAACCTACGTCCTCAATTATTTGCTTGATGTATTCCAATCTCTGTCTTCCTCTACAGTTTTTGCCCTCTACAGCTCCCTTTAGTACCATGGATGTCATTCCCTCATGTCTTAGCAGATGTCCTATCATCCTGTCCTTTCTCCTTATCAGTGTTTTCCACATATTCCTTTCCTCTCCGATTCTGCGTAGAACCACCTCATTCCTTACCTTATGAGTCCACCTAATTTTCTACATTCATCTATAGCACCACATCTCAAATGCTTCGATTCTCTTCTGTTCCAGTTTTCGCACAGTCCATGTTTCACTACCATACAATGCTGTACTCCAGACGTACATCCTCAGAAATTTCTTCCTCAAATCAAGGCCGGTATTTGATATTAGTAGACTTCTCTTGGTCAGAAATGCCTTTTTTGCCATAGCGAGTCTGCTTTTGATGTCCTCCTTGCTCCGTCCGTCATTGGTTATTTTACTGCCTAGGTAGCAGAATTCCTTAACTTCATTGACTTCGTGACCATCAATCCTGATGTTAAGATTCTCGCTGTTCTCATTTCTAGTACTTCTCATTACCTTCGTATTTCTCCGATTTACTCTCAAACCATACCGTGTACTCATTAGACTGTTCATTCCGTTCAGCAAATCATTTTAATCTTCTTCACTTTCACTCAGGATAGCAACGTCATCAGCCAATCGTATCATTGATATCCTTTCACCTTGTATTTTGATTCCACTCCTGAACCTTTCTTTTATTTCCATCATTGCTTCTTCGATGTACAGATTGAAGAGTAGGGGCGAAAGCCTACAGCCTTGTCTTACGCCCTTCTTAATACGAGCACTTCGTTCTTGATCGTCCACTGTTATTATTCCCTCTTGGTTGTTGTACATATTGTATATGACCCATCTCTCCCTATAGCTTACCCCGACTTTTTTCAGAATCTCGAACAGCTTGCACCATTTTATATTGTCGAACGCTTATTCCAGGTCGACAAATCCCATGAAAGTGTCCTGATTTTTATTTAGCCTTGCTTCCATTATTAGCCGTAACGTCAGAATTGCCTCTCTTGTCCCTTTACTTTTCCTAAAGCCAAACTGATCGTCATCTAGCGCATTCTCAATTTTCTTTTCCATTCTCCTGTATATTATTCGTGTAAGCAGCTTCGATGCATGAGCTGCTAAGCTGATTGTGCCATAATTCAAACACTTGTCAGCTCTTGCCTTCTTCGGAATTGTGTGGATGGTGCTTTTCCGAAAGTCAGATGGAATGTCGCCAGACTCCTATATTCTACACACCAACGTGAATAGTCGTTTTGTTGCCACTTCCCCCAATGATTTTAGAAATTCTGATGGAATGTCATCTATCCCTTCTGCCTTATTTGACCGTAAGTCCTCCAAAGCTCTTTTAAATTCCGATTCGAATACTGGATCCCCTATCTCTTCTAAATCGACTCCTGTTTCTTCCTCTATCACATCAGACAAATCTTCACCCTCATAGAAGCTTTCAATGTATTCTTTCCACCTATCTGCTCTCTCCTCTGCATTTAACAGTGGAATTCCCGTTGCACTCTTAATGTTACCACCGTTGCTTTTGATGTCACCATAGGTTGTTTTGCATTTCCTGTATGCTAGTCTGTCCTTCAGACAATCATATCTTTTTCGAAGTCTTCACATTTTTCCTGCAGCCATTTCGTCTTAGCTTCCCTGCACTTCCTATTTATTTCATTCCTCAGCGACTTGTATTTCTGTATTCCTGATTTTCCCGGAACATGTCTGTACTTCCTCCTTTCATCAATCAACTGAAGTATTTCTTCTGTTACCCATGGTTTCTTCGCAACTACTTTCTTTGTACCTATGTTTTCCTTCTCAACTTCTGTGATGGCCCTTTTTAGAGATAGCCATTCCTCTTCAACTGTACTGCCTACTTCGCTATTCCTTATTGCTGTATCTATAGCGTTAGAGAAATTCAAACGTATCTCGTCATTCCTTAGTACTTCCGTATCCCACTTCTTAGCGTATTGATTCTTCCTGAATAATGTCTTGAACTTCAGCCTACTCTTCATCACTACTATATTGTGATGTGAGTATATATCTGCTCCTGGGTACGCCTTACAATCCAGTATCTGATTTCGGAATCTCTGTCTGACCATGATGTAATCTAATTGAAATCTTCCCGTATCTCCTGGCCTTTTCCAAGCATACCTCCTCCTCTTGTGATTCTTCAACAGGGTATTCGCTATTGCTAGCTGAAACTTGTTACAGAACTCAATTAGTCTTTCTCCTCTTTCATTCCTTGTCCCAAGCCCATATTCTCCTGTAAGCTTTTCTTCTACTCCTTACCCTACAACTGCATTCCAGTCGCCCATGACTGTTAGATTTTCGTCCCCCTTTACATACTGTATTACCCTTTCAATATCCTCATAGACTTTCTCTATCTGTTCATCTTCAGCTTGCGACGTCGGCATGTACACCTGAACTATCGTTGTCGGTGTTGATCTGCTATCAATTCTGATTAGAACAACCCGGTCACTGAACTGTTCACAGTAACACACCCTCTGCCCTACCTTCCTATTCATAAAGAATCCTACACCTGTTGTACCATTTTCTGCTGCTGTTGATATTACCTGATACTCATCTGACCAAAAATCCTTGTCTTCCCTCCACTTCACTTCAGTGACCCCTACTATATCTAGACTGAGCCTTTGCATTTCCCTTTTCAGGTTTTCTAGTTTCCCTACCACGTTGAAGCTTCTGACATTCCACACCCAGACTCGTAGAACGTTATCCATTCGTTGATTATTGAATCTTTTTCTCATGGTAACCTCCCCCTTGCCAGTCCCCTCCCGGAGATCCGAATGGGGGACTATTCTGGAATCTTTTGCCAATGGAGAGATCATCATGACACTTCTTCAATTACAGGCCACATGTAATGTGGATACACGTTACGTGTCTTTAATGCAGTGGTTTCCATTGCCTTCTGCATCCTCATGTCGTTGATCATTGCTGATTCTTCCGCCTTTTGGGGCAATTTCCCACCCCTAGAACAAGAGAGTGCCCGGAACCTCTATCCGCTCCTCCGCCCTCTTTGACAAGGCCGTTGGCAGAATGATGCTGACTTCTTATGCCGGAAGTCTTCGGCCGCCAATGCTGATTATTTATCAAAATTTTGGACAGTGGCGGGGATCGAACCCGGGACCGAAGACGTTATGATTATGAGTCAAAGACGCTAACCCTAGACCACGGGTACTTGCTTTTACTGTAATAAAAAAGGACATGTTCAGAGTGTTTGCCTGAAAAAGCTCAGTTCGGGAACTCCAAACCATTCCAGGCCCTTTGCTTCGCGCCGGAATCGGAATCGCACCAAGGATACTCACGCTCGTGAAACTTCGCCCATGGAATTTCATGTCGTTCATTTCACTCCGCCCAGTGCCACTCTCCCTAACAGTGACTGTGTTCGTCCCACAAATAGTGTGCGTCGACATCGCCGGAAATCCCGTCAAGTCCCAAGTGATTTTGTACCAGTGTCAGTTCACATTGCACGCTACAATCGCTCTTGTCGTCAGCAGGACAATACACCTTTTGTAGACTTGGACATTAACGCTAAAGTGATAACATTCCAGCTCGATACCGAAGCTGCAGTTTCACTGATCAATCAAGACACTTACAAACAGCTGGGCACACCTCCGTTGCGTGCTGCAACTGTTCAGTTAACTACCTATTCAGATCAAGAGATCCCTGTCTTAGGACAGTTCAGTCTTCTTGCAGCATACAAAGGACAAACAAAACTTGTGTCATTTTGCGTCCTTCGTTGTTCTTCTGCAATGAACTTGTTTGGTTTCGATTGATTTCAGTTGTTTAACTTGTGTATAATAAGTCAGATCTTATCAGTGAACCAGACTGTGCCTTCAGACAGTGTTTCTCGTCTATCTGAAGAATTTGCAGACATTTTTGCACCGAGCCTCGGTTGCGCAAAGAACTACAAAGCACATTTGGAACTGAAAGTAAACACGCAACCGAAATTTTTCAGAGCGCGCAATGTTCCCCACGCATTTTGTGATGAAGTTGCAAAAACATTACACGATTTGGAATCACAATTGAACGTGTGCAGTCTTATCTCTGGGCATCATCTTTACTAATTTTGCCAAAACCTTCGGGAAAATTGAGATTTGGTGTGGACTTCAAGGCAACTGTGAATCAACAACTAGTGACTGCAACTTTTCCTTTACCCCGCCCGGAAGATCTTTTTGACAAACTGTGCCCAGGCAAATATTTTTCGACGTTGGACCTAGCAGATGCGTACTTGCAAATACCGGTGGACGAAGAATCCCAGCGCGTTTTGGTGGTTAAAACGCATCTTGGTTTGTATCAATTCAAACGACTGCCACTCGGGTGTGCATCCGCCCCTGCATTGTTTCAGCAATGACTACAAACTGTTTGTGTGTCGGTCCCTACTGCAGCCAACTATCTGGACGATATTGTGATCTCCGGAATGATGGAAGAAGAACATTCAGCCACTCTCACAACATTATTTCAAGTCTTACGACAAAATGGTCTTCGCTTACGGAAGGACAAATGTGTGTTTTTTTCTAGTGACTTGCCATACCTGGGATATGTACTCAATGCCCAAGGCATACATCCCAGTTCTACGCACCTCAGTGCCATACAAGACTTGCCTTCGCCGCAGAATTTGAAGCTGCTACAGAGTGTGCTGGGAAAAATTAATTATTAGCACAGATATGTGCCGCATGCCTCTTCCATTTCAGCTCCGCTTCATCGCTTACGCCATAAAGGTGTTCCGTTCGTCTGGACGGCGGAATGCGAGCGCGCCTTTCGCCGGTTGAAATCGGCGTTGCTATCGAATACTTGCCTTACGCCATTCGATCCCCGGAAGCCCCTTTTGTTAATGGTGGATGCATCGGATTTCGGGATCGGTGCTGTGCTTGCGCACAAAGATGGCTCGCACGATCGTCCTATTGCCTTTGCAGCCAAATTGCTCTCGCCTGCGCAAAGAAGTTATTCACAGATCGAAAAAGAAGCATTGGCTCTCGTATTTGGTGTTACAAAATTTCATGACTTCTTGTATGGTCGTCACTTTACCATAATCACAGACCACAAATCTTTGACATCGCTTTTTCATCTGAACAAGCCTGTACCTCCACGTTTAGCGCAGAAATTCATTCACTGGTCTATTTTCCTCTCGCAGTACCACTACGATATCTTGTATCGGTCCACTGCTAGGCACAGAAACACCGATGCGTTGTTCCGTTTGCCTGTTGCTGAGGATAGGGCAATCGATTCCTCCGAACTTGCTTGCATGTTCATTGATTCGGAAACGTTTGAGGTGTTCGAATCGGAAACGATTTTTTTCGTCGTGTAGCTACAGCCACAACTGCCGACCCCGTCTTTGCTACCGTTCTGCGTTTTGTTGCTACGCAATGGCCCCTGTCAAAGTCACGGGTCGGGGATCCGTTGGTTCCCCGACTTTTTGCTCACAAGGAGAGACTTTTTGTTCGACGTGGTGTTTTGCTGTTGCGTTCCGATAATGATCAGTCCAAGGTCGTTGTCTCACGTCCGTTACAGTCCTCTGTCTTAAAGCTTCTCCACCAAGGACATTGGGGTATAGTGAGAACGAAACAACTTGCTCATCAGCACTGTACTTCGTTCGGAATCGATGCTGCGATTACGTAAACGTGCTCTCCTTGCATGGTGTGTGCCGAACAACAATCAGCACCACCGCGGAAATTCTTTGCATGGCCGAAAGCCACTTTCCCTTTGCAACGCTTACACATCGATTATGCTGGTCCATTCTGGAATGGTCGATGGTTGGTTGTGATAGATTCATTCAGTAATTTTCCATTTGTTGTCCAGATGTCCTCCACATCATCTGCCACCATCCAAGCCCTATCTGCTATCTTTTGCATTGAAGGTCTTCCACAGACAATTGTTTCCGACAATGGCCCATAATTCGTTCACAGAACTTCAGTCATTCAGCAAGGCTAATGGTATTCAACATTTGATGTCCGCGCCGTTTTCGCCACAGTCAAACGGTGCAGCTGAATGATTGGCCAGGACTTTCCCAGATGTTGAAAGAGTCGCATTCTCGGGAGGACGCGGTATTGCTCTTTTTGTCCTCGTATCGCTCTCAGCCCCGGGATGGCGGCTCGCCGGCTGAGTTGCTCCACGGCCGCCATCTTCGAACCTTGATGTCCTTGCAACATCCGCCGCATCAGGCTCCTGTGCAGCGGCAGACACCTGCTTTTGCCCCAGGCGACGTTGTCTACTACCGCCACTATCGAGGTTCACGGCGTTGGCTCGGGCGCATTCTTCGCTGCCCCAGACGCGCTATGTATCTGGTTTTGGGGGCCTCAGGTGAGGTGCGCCGGCACCTCAATCAGCTGTGCCTCTGTCGTCGCACGGGATCTGCCGCTCGCTGTCTTCTTTCAGCGACGGTGCCGTCCGGTCACCGCCCCGGGGACCCATCTACTGGTTCGCCTCAGCCCCACGTGTTACTGACGCTGCCTTCCATTTTGCCCCATGGCGACGCGCCGCCGCCGCCGCCTGTTCTCCCGCCGGCGACGCCCGCAGTGGACGCGTCACTGCAGCCGCTGGCTGCCCCCCTGGGTAACGCGCCGCCTATCGCTCCCCGTGACGTCCTCCGACATGGAACTCTCGCCCGCTCCGGACCATATGTCGTCTTCGCCCGTCAGGTCTCCCAGCCCGATGGAGGTCGACCCTTCGGCCCCTCCTGTCTCTCTACGGGCGCATACACCGCATGCTGGAGTGCAGCCTGGAGCAGGTTTTCAGGCGTTTCCTAGCTCCCCGCGGTCCGAGTGGCAGGGTGCGGGTGGCACAGCTTCGCCTGTTGTTAGGCTCCCCACCTCGTCGCATACGTCAACATGGGGTCCTCCCCACAGCTGGCGGAAGCCTTATACCACAACCGTACGCCGATATGCGGGGGATGAATGTGGTGTCACTGCCAGACACCACACTTGCTAGGTGGTAGCCTTTAAATCGGCCGCGGTCCGTTAGTATACATCGGACCCGCGTGTCGCCACTATCAGCGATTGCAGACCGAGCGCCGCCACACGGCAAGTCTAGAGTGACCCACTAGCACTCGCCCCATTTGTACAGCCGACTTTGCTAGCGATGGTTCACTGCCTACATACGTTCTCATTTGCAGAGACGTCAGTTTAGCATAGCCTTCAGCTACGTCATACGCTACGACCTGGCAAGGCGCCATATTCTGTTACTATTGATATTATGAATCATGTACTGTCAAGAATGACGTTCATCTTTAATGGATTAAAGTTGAGTACCAAACTAGCTACGTCCGCTTTCTGAATTCTAATTCCTCGTCATGTTCCAGACCTCACGTCTGTATAGTCCTTCCCTCCTCACGCCAGACTGCGTTAGCTAATACGCGTGCATTCCGGCCTCCTTTCGTAACACGGTGTTGGCTCTTCTGCCAACTTAACATTATATCCTCCCTTTCAAGAGACTGTCCATTCCGATCAACTGTTCTCCCAAGTCCTTTGCTGTCTCTGACTGAATAACAGTGTCATTTGCAAACCTCAAGGGTTTTAGTTCCTCTCCCCATTATGGTAACTCCTACTCCAAATTATTCTTTGGTTCCCTTTACTGATTGTACAGTATACAGATTGAATAACGTCTGGGATAGGTTATAAGCCTGACTCACTGCCCTCTCAACCGCTGCTTCCCTTTCATGCCCTTCGACTCTTATAACTGCCTTCTGGTTTCTTTACACATTGTAAATAACCTTTCACTCCTGCAACCTTCTGAATGTGAAAGAGAGTGTTCTAGTCAACATTGTCAAAATCTTTCTGTAAGTTCCTAAATGTTATAAACGTAGATTTGCGTTTGATTAACCTATCTTTTTAGAAAAGTCGTGGGGTCAGTATTGTCTCGCGTGACCATACATTTCTATGGATTTCAAATTGATTTCCTGGGGTCAGCTGATACCAGTTTTTCCATTCGTCGGTAAACAACTCGTGTTAGTATTTGCTAACTATGCGTTATTAAACTAATATTTCGGTAATTTTCACACCTGTCAACACTTGCTTGTTTTGGAATTGGAACTATTATAATTTTCATGAAGTCTGAGGGTATTTCACCTGTCTCATACATCTTGTCCACCAGATGGAAGAGTTTGGTCATGGCCGGCTCTCCAATGGCTATCGGCAATTCAAACGGAATGTTGTCTACTCTTGGGGCCTTGTTTGTACTTAGGTCTTTCAGTGCTATGTCAAATACTCTATGCAGTATCATATATCCCTTCTCATATTCACCTATATCCTCTTTCATTTCCATAATATTGCCCTCAAGTACATCTCCCTTGTATAGATCCTCTACACCTCCTCTTCTTTTTGGCTTTTCCTTTTTTGCTTAGGGATGGCTTACCATCCGAGCTTTGGTATTAATACAGGAGGTTCTCTTTCACCAAAGGTCACTCAAATTTTTCTGTACGCGATATCTGTCTCATATCTAGTGATATATGCTTCTACATCCTTACATGTGTCCTCTAGTCGTTCCCGTTTAGCCCTTTTGCACTTCTTTGTTGATATTATTTTTGAGACGACTGTAATCCCTTTCGCCTGCTTTATTTACTGCATTTTTATATTTCATCCTTTCATTTGTTTAATTCAATATGTCTTCTGTTAGCCAAGGATTTCTACTAGCCCTCGTCTTTTTACCTACTTGATTCTCTGCTGCATTCACTATTTCATCTCTCAAAGCTACCCATTCTTCTTGAACTGTATTCCGTTACCCCGTTCTTTTCAATCGTTCCCTATTGCTCCCTCTGAAACTCTCTAACACCTCTAGATATTTCAGGTTAATCAGGACCCATCCCCTTAAATTCCAACGTCTCTGCAATTTCGTCAGTTTTAATCTACAGTTCGTAACCAATAAATTGTGGTCCAGAGTCCACATCTGCCACTGGAAATACTTTACAATTTAAAACCTGGTTCCTAAATCTCTGTCTTAACGTTATATTATCAATCTTCGCCTTCCAGTGTGTCCAGGCCTCTTCCCCGTTTACAACCTTCTGTGTCAGCGGTGTTTAAGTTACGCTCTGTGCAAAATTCTACCAGACGGCTTCCTCTTTCATTCCTTACCAGGTCGCGTGGGGTAGCCGCACCGTCTGCGGCGTCTTGTCACGATCCGCACTGCTCCCACTTTGGGAGATTCGAGTCCTCCCTCGTGTGTGTGTGTGTGTGTGTGTGTGTGTGTGTGTGTGTGTGTGTGTATGTCGTCCTCAGCTATGTTAGTTTAAGTTAGATTAAGTAGTGTGTAAGCTTAGGGACCGATGACCTCAGCAAAATGGTCCCCTAAGACCTTACGACAAACAAAATTCTTTACCCCAAGTCCATATTTATCTAGTTCATTTCACCTACTACCTTATCTTGTCTTCCTTTTCCTACTATCGAATTCCAGTACCCCACGACTATTAAATTTTCTTGTCACTGGACTATTTCAATAATTTCTTTTCTCTCATCACACATTTCTTCTATCTATTCACCATTTACGGATCTAATTGGCACATAAACTTGTACTACCGTGGTAGGTGTAGGCTTCGTTTCTATGTCGGCTACAATAATGCGTTCACTATGCTGTTCGTAGAAGCTTATCCGCGCTCCTATCTTTCATTCATTATTAAACCTACTGCTGCATTACGACTAATTGATTTTGTATTTACAGCCCTGTATTCACCTGATCGGAAGTTCTGTTCCTCCTGCCACCGAGCTTAACTAATTCCTACTATAACTAACTTTAACCTATCTATTTCCCTCTTTCAATATTCTAAGGTAGCTGCCCGCTTAAGGGATATGACATTCCACGCTCCGATCCGTAGAACGCCAGTTTTGTTTCTCGCGATAACGACGTCCTCCTGAGTGGTGCCGGTCCGGTGATCCGAATGGGGGACTATTTCATCTCCGAAATATTTCACCCAAAAGGACGCCATCATCATTTAACCAGACAGTAAAGCTGCACGCCCTCGGGTGAAATTGCTGGCAATACTTTCCCCTTGCTTTCATCTATTCGCAGTATCAGCGTAGCAATGCTGTTTTGGTTGATGTTACAAGGCCAGTTCAGTCAATCATCCAGACTGTGGCCAGTGCAACTACTGAAAAGGCTGCTGTCCGTTTTCAGGAACCACACATTTGTCTGGTCTCCCAACAGGTACCCCTCCGTCGTGGGTGCACCTACCGTACGGCTATCTGCATCGCTGAGGCACGCAACCCTCCCCACCAAGATCCACGATGCAAGTGGATGGTGGGGGATGGGGGGCGGGGAGGGGGGAGAGGGGATGGAGAGTGCGGCAGCTTATGGCACGTAAATATAAACCCTTATGCTTCGATTTCCGGTACACTGGATGTCCCAAGGTGCCAATACATTTGCGCTGAATTAAAAACTGTTACCGTCTTTACTAAGACTGGTAGAGATCAGGACGACGATTATGGTTTTAGGTAAAGTATTAAACTTTGCACCCAAGCGAAAGGTTTCGCCAATACCCACGTTCATCAGCGCCGCTGAAGAAAGTGTTCGACCATTTTCCATAGATTCCGCAAACTAAAGAAAAGCGTGAAACATGCCGAGCTGTTTTGAAGGGTCGCCCACAAAGGGATAATATATAGCTACGTAAGCTTCGCGAGGATACCTGGGCGATAGTTTTTCCAGCTAATAAATGTAATGCCAATGTTTTTAATGTCGTGTGCCAACTATTATGAGAGAATCAACGGCTTACTGAGTTACAGCACATCCCGGAAGATCTGTAAATACTCCACTGACCAGGTGGTAAAGAAGACCCCTTCCAGCAAAACTGGTGGGAAGATGGAAACCAAGTGGTGGGTTCCTCTGAGGTCTTACTGTCTTCCAAGAACCCATAAGGAAGATGTTCTTATGCGTCCAGTAATGAGTAATAATGGCTGTCCAAACTATTAATGTGCCATCATTTCACGTCGTTATTAGTTCTTCTTCTGAAAAAAATGTTCTCATCTCTGGGGACTTCATTGGTAGCCTAATACCACTGATACAAAACAGCTCTGCTCTCTTAGTCAGCTTGGATGTGGCGTTTTTATCGATAGCTTTCCATTTTTGGCTTCCTTATCATTTTTTGGTAGACGTTTTGGTAAAGAGATTTCAGCTGTGTTTAAACATGTAATGAGATCGACATACTTTTAATTTAATAACGAATTTTTTGAACAGACTGGTGGGGTAACTTGTCGCCCTTGTTAACTGAATTATTTACGTAGGACGTCGGGGACAAGGTATTGAAATCAGCTGTCTTAAAGCCGACAATATTTTCGAGGTATGTTGACGACAAATTTGTAGTGTGGCACTTGGTGAAAACAAATTACAAGAATTTTTAAACCAGATGAATTCCATTCAGAGACAAATCCAGTTTATAGTGTTGTGGATGTTTGAAACCTGGTAGTCAATGGAAGGCCGGATTCGGCTACGATTGTGGAAGACGCAGTAATCAGTTACCATTGGTTGTCTTTTACAGTTACACACAATTTATTTTGAGCCAGTAATTCCAGAATCTACAAGAAATCAAAATACCACTCGTTATTAATGTAGGAATAAACAACTGTATAAATAATAGTGTTTTCAGTGTGTTACTATTTACCAAATCACTATTAAATACATATACAGCAGATAATGTTTTAGAAGGAAGCCACTGTGATCTGGGCAGAAGGCCTCATACGACAGGAATGGCAATAAATTAACAATTGTTTAAAACTCGCTGAAACTTACAAATTACAGGTATTGAAATACTAAGGGCTAGTCACCACAAACAGCAGAAGGCATCAGACGCCAGGAACGGCAGTAAATATGGTTCTAAAGGCTTACTGCTAAAATACAAATACAAATTAGAATCTTAAGGCAAATGACGACAATCACGTCTGAAGGCTTTACACGCCTGGAACGGTAGTAATATAAAAAAATTTATATAGCTTCTGTAAAACAGCAAATACAGTAGGAAAGCTTAATCAAAAAAAACAAGCAACTGATCACCAAATGGGTGAAATAAGATGATGGTAAACTTTGTAACACAACACTTAACATCCACTGAACACTACACTGTTACGCGTATTCCAGAAGGCGACCAGAACTGTTAACTAGACATATATAACCTTTAATCTAGGTATTACAAGGTACTGAATAAATAATACAATAATAAAACACAAGGACCAGTTCATATGTTCCTTAAACGGTACTGAGGCAGATTATACCCGCAGAAGGCGTTGGCTGAACGAGCTTTACACTGAACTTCTGGCCATCAGACCTCCGTTCAGAACACACATTTACAAGATCCAAGGGGCCACAGATGGTGCTCCATGAATCGATCTCTGAGAAGGTCCGGCCACAAACACTTTCGATAGCGGCGGGATATGCAGCGAAGAGTTGCTTTCACTTCACAAGATGGTAACGCAGACTAGTGGCAGTCCAACGAATGACTACTGATAATCTAGCTGAAGCTATATGACGTCGGATGAACCAAATGCAACGATGGAACGATACGCTAAAGCCGGAACCGGTAGTCAGCACTACGTCCCCAGAATACTGTGTTTAGAGCGCCTGGAACGAGAAAGGAACCGCTACGACCAGAGTAGAAGTATCACCCACCGGCCTACAATCAAGAAAGCTGTCAAAACTACGCCCTTTACCGGGCAACAGCGGCAAGACGAGAGAACGGTCACTGGCGTTATATACACTAAACCGCAGGGCATGTAACTGAGGCGTTTGTGGCCACCAGGCAAGAAAAATTACCACTGATTGAACTTCATAAATTGTAACAAGTTGAACGCAGTACTAAGAAGTCGAGGAAAGGTAATCAGATCCGCCTTCCCCAAGCACTGCATTCGCTGCGCTTCGCCTCGGCTACACTACGAGCAGCAACAAGAACCCAAATCACTGGAGAATCGCGAGATATCGCAATGGTGGAGGTTTCTCTATTTGGATTAAAATACACTCATCTTAAGGCTTGCTGGATCCGGTGTACGACGAGGTCGTGCACCCTTGTGACCACAGCCCTTCCATCCGGCAGTCCATGCACGCCGCCAGCAGTCCAGGCGTGTTCTGGCGCTGCGTGGACCTCGCTCCTCCTGAGTCCTCAACCGATCTCGCCCACGCACAGCTCCCGGAAAAACAACGACGTCGCCCCAAAGATAGGACAACAGTTACAACATATCTATAACCGCCGTATAACCGCCGCTGCTGCCACTAGCGGACAGGCAACGCTTGCGAAACCGAGTGGCGCCAGTGAACACGAGAAGAAAACAAGCAACCGCTACCATACCAACTAAACGATACCGTCTGGCCTCCAGCAGAGGGCTGAAACCTACAAACACCACCAATGCAAGCCATAGCACCGATCAATGTTTTTGTTTGGCAGCACGAGACATAAGGTTTGTCAAAAACAGACGCATAGAGATTTAAATTTACGTGTAAATAGCTGCCTTCATACTTGCAGACGATTAGTGTTCGCAGAACTTTAGTTTACAGAGCACGCATCATTGCTCCTACTATTTAGGAGAGTTTCCTAAGCCAACGGGTATTCTCCACAGCAGATACGTAGGGTGCTGCGGATGAAACCAAAGATGCCCATAAGCAATGTAGAAGAAGACAGAAACGTTTAATTCCATAGCTTTCATTCCATATGTGGGATACCTATCGCACAAGTAGGACGAAACCTCAGTAAGCATAAAAGTTAAAGTGATTTTATGTTCTCCACCGAAGTCAGCAGTACTCTTTGGTCCGTTAAAGGTAATTTGATGCTCTGGAAGGCTTGGATTTAGAATATCATTTGTGAATGTAACATCTCATACATGGGACAGAAGATTAGTACAGTCCATCAAAGAAGTGCGGAACACTGCAGGTACAACTGTCTCGCACAGACAAATAAATCGGTTGTGGCAGAAAATGTACTCATACTGATCACAATAAGTTGTAAGAAAACGTCGTAATTTTAGGGTCCATATGTTTCTTAGACTAGGTGGTGAAAGAGGCAATGAAATTTGCTTGGCGACGAATTTAATTATTGAGATAGCGGGTTCAGCTAAGATATGTCCTTGAATCCGATATCTTCTACGACAAACTTACGAACAATGAGACATCGACATCCCAGGGTAGACTGACAGCGCAGTCACAGTCTGATTCTTGGAAATTGTACCGATCAACTTCTCCGGCGCTTGTCTATCTGCAACCGCGTGGGCAGTGGCGCGTTCTCGAGTTTGAAAGGACGGAGGGAGTGTTGGAGCATCAGTCTTTCGGATCACTCTGATGATTGCTGAACAAAATACAGATGAAATTTTAGAACACGCTGAATTTATGCGCCTGCCTACCATAAATTTAACTGAGCATTTTGGGCACATTTATTTATTAATTTTTTCAACATGAAGACAGTAAATTTAGGGCACATGACAGCTTGGAGGTCTCGCCACGTGAGTAGACTTCCTAGTATTCTGAACATAATCTTTAAATGTAAGTTGTATCATAAAGCCTCGTGTTCCATACGTTTTATGATGTGAATTCAGGTACTGTCGGTTGGCCGGATGATGCGAAGTCGGGGCCAAGGTCAGGCCGTGGGTCATTGTTTTGTGGCCTTTTTAATGAGCTGTAGAAAAAGAGGAAAGTAAAATATGAACAAAATGGAACAAAAGAAATAAAGAAACAGATATTTAAGCCTTCGTATTTGTCGAGTCGAGTGCTCCGCCAAGTACTTCCAAACTTCTGCAAAAATTGTACGGTAATTCCGTGATAATTGTCACAGGGAAAACTTCTCGCTGAAGCAGTTTACCAGAAACTGAAGTACTCCAACAGACTTTTCCATCCATCTGAGCCGTGTTTTTCAGTTGTATTCACAGAAAATGGAGGTAGCTTGTTAAAATTAATCATTTCCCCATTAGAGCTTTATTCCGGCATTTTGCGTCTTTTGTCAACAAGATTCAAGTACATATGTTCCCTATTTTAGCTTTCATGTTTTAAATTCTATTGATGTCCTATGAGAACCTTTTATTGAATAGTAATCTATTATACCAAAAGAATGAGTACATGAGGTTGCCTTTTGTTTATCTCTACAGATCTCCGTTATATTTAACGTATTTGACTTATTTTGCACCGTAATTCAAATATAACAGTGAATATGAATTTATTATTTCTTCTCCATGTATTAATATTTAGTAATTGAGCAACTGGTTACGTATGAAAGTCGTAATGTCTTCCGATTAGTCTTGAAATCAAAGTGATTTATGTATAAGACCCGAGGCCCTTGAGACACATAATGGCAGACTGGAGCCTTATACACTAACGCAAAGAAAACAATAAAGAAGAGAATAAATCAAATTCACTAAATAACCTAGTTAAGGGAATTACATGTACCGCTATAATTAGTGTAGTGGGAAAACCAGAATAACACGAATTGTCGACTATTAAGATGCTTTGCTACTTTTAACGGCCTTAAAACAACGAACACTTCGTCAACGAATAAGATATACAAATAATGGCTGCCGACCGGTAATAGTGATAATAGATCGTGACACATAAGAGAACCGGAGAGCAAGTACAATATAACTGGACTTATAGGGTCTCTCACATTGGTTCCGACTAGCGTATTGTAAGCTCGGTCACAAGCAGTCGGCCACGCAAGTCTGCCACCTTGGAACGTAAAAAATCGCGATGTGACTGGTCGCAGGCCAGGCGGAAGTCACTTCCTGTAGGGCAGCAACCTCAAGCAGATCACCACCAACTACGCTAAGCTACTGGACTCCCCGAGTTTGTGGTCCTGCCCTACCGTACGCATGTGGAACTTTGACAGCAATTCTCGACTTCAAGTGATAGACTCGGAAATACTTCCTCTCGCTGACTTTGCTACCTTAATCTGTGTCGTGGGAATGAATCTGCTTACGTTTTTATCGACTTTCACTGACTGCGTCCTGTGTTGGGTGCTAATGCACTGGTGCTTCATGTGTCAGTTCCTTCTACCTCGTTTATATCGTTGTGAGCTTCGACTTTTCTCTGATATAAGGTTCCAGTGACTTAAGTTGCACTATTTAAGGGCCAGTAAATACTGCAACTGTGAAAGTGTTTGCTTATTCCTGTAGGTTGCTTCCCTGTACGTGTTGTCTTAAACTCTGATAAACAGCTGAAGTTTAAAGACCACACCATTAACGTGCAGCAGCCATTTTAGCCTTGATGTGAAAGGCGACACGGCTTGACCTGGCCTCGACGACACTTTGCATGCGCTGAGGAGCCGGTCTCATCCATGAAAGCTCAACCGGCTCGTGAAACACGCCGAAATGTGGCACACTTGGACAGGAGTTGGCAGTTCTCGGTCGAAGGTGTCCCAGATGCGTCCATTCGGATCCAGATAATATGACCTGGCGAAGGGTTACAAGGGTATGCAAGTGCTCTTTGCCGCGGTATGCGTTGCTCAAATGAATCTGGCTGTACTCCATGTCGATGGAGGTCATGCCTACTCTCATTGAAGGTATAGATCACATGTGAAGTGCGGAGGTTCTCGGTCTAGTTCTCTTGGTTTCTTCTTCGCTGTGTGTGAGTATTGAGGATATTGGCTGTGACTTATCACATGCCAAGCAATTATCTCACATGTGAATTACGGCCCACAGTTTTACAATAGTAAACGTAACTATCATATTGAGTCAGTCATGAAAGGAAATGGCAAGCTTCTAACGCTGTGGTTTCCGCATGGTGGAAGTGATCCAAGAGAGGTGTTTCACGATCTGAATATGATAGAATGCTTGGAAAAAGCAGTCTATAAATGTGAATGCTTACTAAAATAGCCACGCGACACATTTTAAATACTGATAAAGTGTGTGGCACCTGCAGCAGACAAAACTAACAGGGCATAACGAGAGTGTGCTGAGGGCAGCACACTGCATCAGACGTTTTTTCTGACTTGTAAGGGAGCATCTGGAAGAAGCTGAAAGCGTTGAAGTAGCAGACAACTGAAATTTGATGAATACTTTCCATTGAAAGATCCTCTTAACCCGATGAGTAACGCTCGACTGCCTCTCGCCATAAGAAAAGTAACAAAGAAGTTATGATGGAGTTGATGAGTGATTTGAGCACAGGAATAAAAGAGACAGTGAAATATGTATAAATAAAAAAAAAATCTGGCGGTCACACGACCGTTAAAGCCGTAAACTATGATTATTTCTAAGGCCAGTTGACAGGAGACGTCATATTTTCGCGTATTTTGGATTAACGATCGACAAAGAATCGAGGAAGGTGTTGAAGAGCTGTAGTAAACAACACGCAATCAATCTAAACGGCCTTACTTGTGTATTTTTAGAATGAAACGTTGTTCCTACAACTGACAGAATTTAATATATTAGACGTAAAATAATTTTGTCTGCTTGAAAGCGATCTTGAAGCAACAAGTACCACATCACTAGGAGCAGATTTTTTCCTTTGACTAAACTGGTTTCGAGGTTTCTAATACTGTCACAGAACTAACATAATTTCTTGGGCCTGTTCAGTTGAACACATCATTGCATGAATCGGAAGAAAAACAGAAGAAAGGAACTATTTCTACAATAGTGGAACAGAATGAGGAGAAATGTAAAGCGGACATACAAAGCAGGATATAAAGAGGTAGTAAAAGTAGGGGGACAAGGCAGGCATCACCCCAAAGTACTGTCATCCAAGATGGAGGCGATGACATAATCCAAAATGGCAGCCTGTAGACTTATCAACAGCATATGACGTCATCCAAGATGGCGGCCGTGACGTACATTGATGACGTGAGTACAGTAATCAAAGATATAACCCCCCTGTGCCATGCCCCCCTGGTGGGAAGTTCAAATTCCATCATGACAATGCAACACACCACGACTACCTCCACTAACCAAAGAAAATGGGGGGAAAATAGGTCAATTCGGTTACTTCCGCTAACATAAGTCACCTGACCGCCACCTCTTCGTATGAACTGGCAGGTAAAGGAATCGCCCTATGCTGGACATGTCTTTATTTTCAGTCTTTATTTAAACAATTAGAGTTAGTACCACCATCAGGTGTGATTGCTATTTGAGTCCGGTGTCCTACTGATCGAGTATGCAGTATTGCTACCACAAGGCGCCATTGCACCTCCCATGACATAATCTAAGATGGCGGTCTGGGGTGAGGGAAAATGTCGGGAAAAGTAATCAGACTGTGCTGGACGTAAGTCTTTATTTTGTACACGGTCTTTATTTAAACAATTAGAGGCAGTACCGCTACCAGTGTATAAACCATGAGGTCTGGAGTCCACCTGCCCTAGTACACACTACTGCCACCAGAGTGCACTGTTGTGCCTTCTGTGACGTAATCCAAGATGGTGGTTAGGAGAGGAGGAAAATGGTGGGAAAAGGAATCGGCCTATGCTGAACATATGTCTTTATTTTAGCAATTTGAGGCAGTAACTCAATCCAGTATGATTTTAACAAGGTTTGGAGTCTAACTGACCTAGTACATAGCACTGCCAACAGAGGGCACTGTCACCCCTACTATGATGTATTTCAAGATGACGATCTGGAAGGGGAAAATAGTGGGAAAAGGACCCAGCCTGTTTTGGGCTGCTGGAGGGAGAAAGGAGTGTACTTTACTTATTTTTGGAACAGTTTATTTAGGGACAGTTTTGACATAATGTATTTATTACACTGATACATAACCCTCACCCTGAAATTCTTGGGGTCACAATACACAGTCTGCAGACCTGCAAACCACTGTAATGTAATGCAGTACACTGAGGTGCAGACACGCAAACAACTTGTAAATTATCGAAATAATGCAGCACACAGCATAAAGACCTCTTAACTATCGTAAGTCTCCGAAATTATGCAGTACACTGAAGTGCAGGGACGAAAACTACTATGAACCATCAAAATAACGCATGTAGAACGGTCTGCAGACACGATCACTCCTTGCAAGCTGTCCAAATAAAGCAGAGCACAGCCTACAGAGTTGCTCGCAAAATGACAAAACACACACACACAAACAACTCATTAAAAATGCGTCCAAGGTGCTAACGCTTCGCCTGCCACACCCTGCCCACTGGACGACTCAGGACACTAAGACGGGATGGACCGGCAGCCCCCGTAAAGTGACTACGTGGCCATCAGCTGCCAAGCCCGCACAGGTGCCCATTTGGATCCCGCAAGCATGAAGTGCAGCATCCCCTTCATACTTGACACGTGAGAAATTCTTGTCGAAATTTGTGTGGACTGGGGCAATTTTTCTGACGGGATGACCAATAGTTGCGATGCGGATCCAGTGCCGAGAGTGATGTTTGCGTAGCTTCTAAATGGTTTGCAATGTTGTACTAACGCCAAAGGTCACACTATAGAAATATGTTCGACTTTGATCCTACTGGGACAGACCGTTCGTCACTGTATTCGCCCATCAAACTGCTGCCCGTAATAGAGCCCTTCATATCGGCAAATATGGCGCTATACACCGATTAGAGGTGCTAACCTTCTTGACAAGGGCACATCTGGAGAAATCGTATGCACTTGGATGCTCGAGACTCAGCAATTTCCATTCATTCACGAGATGCGGAATGTAGCGGTCTACATCTGGTCAGCTGCTGATTAAATCGGTAACGGTGCTGCAGAGTTGGGAGGTCAAATAAACACTGTGCGAGGGGGCTCTGACACTCTCTAATTTTATCCTAAGACAGTAAGAATGCTCTGTGACTTCCATCGACATTGAGATAGGTAGTAAATTAAGCACAGTACAATGAATGGAGGTACTGCACAGTCATCTATCTACCCCCCAAATGATACTCGTGAAATGGGCAGTTTAGCTATGATAGTGAAATTGGGAAACATACTGTCACGACATTGGTCTGTGTTGAAATAACTGTAAAATTGTTCACACTATCAACTGTGGTGCTTATTGCTACAGTACATCTACATTGTCTCTTCCATCCAATGCATCCAATGGTATTCTTTTGCTTATCATATCTTGATGGACTGACGCCACTTTTTGAGTTGAAGAAACAGTTTTGGTGGAAAGACAACACCTTCTGGGGATGACTAGCACCAAAACAGTGATCCCATACATGACTGTAATATGAGGAATCACTCGAAACAGAAAGCAGAGACATCAGCTATTCTGACCTTGTGACAGATGAGTTTAAATGTAGAGATTAACAGTCACCTTTTGACAGCAGTTTGGAAAATATACATAACGCCACCAAACTCATCCAGTTTCCTTATGTTGTAGCTGCCTTTTATTTAAAATCGACCTCTGTGTGGTGTGAACGGTGATTTATTTTCAAATAATATTCTTAAGAATTTATTTTATTTACTAGTGATTCATCAAGATCATTAATATATTTAATCACACAATGTAAGCATGTAAGCATGGAAGTAGTGGCCAGGGAGTAACTGATGAAATCATAACCAAATTCCTTTTAACAAATGGGAAATTTATTCGCTTTAATAGTGCCTAAAAGCGTTTCTTAAAAGAAATAGGTTTAAAATTATAATCAGAAAGCACACTCTAAATATCAAAGTTACAATTTATTCAGAGACAGTAAGAAACAAGTTTTGACTGTATGAGCTTTCAGGCAGAGAACCTTGCAGCTCCCTTTTGACATGGCCATAGTTACGACTGCTCACAACCGCCTCTGAAAGACTACACTGGTGCAAATCTGCAACACACCAGATAACTTTAAACTATGAGTTTTAACAATTTACAGACGCCCACAAACTATGTACCCCCGGAGGAGGGATGGATTTGGTACAAAACACTAACAATTAAAATATTAAGCTTGCCACCGAAGGTGCAACTTGATGTTATTTTCTAAGAAAAGTCTTACAGTGAAAGGGTGGCAACATTATATACCAAAATGATCACTTAAATAAAAGCCCATGAAATGCTGTCTTATATAAAATTCTACAAGTCTGCCCCATAAGATGCTTTAAAACAGAGATACCGCCTCTCATTATCGTAGGCAATAATATCAAAGTTTCCAAAGATGAAAACAAATTTCAGGTATTAAGCCGTTACAATCCAAGCAATAAATTCGTTAACACACCAAATCCGACAAACATGGCGGAGGCAACTACTAACGAACGGTAAATTGATAGGGAAATTACCGGACAACCCGAACCGCAGGTTGCTCTACCCGCCCCTACTCCACAAGGGAAAAACGGACCAACCCTACTTATAAACAACCACTTTCCCACGGGTGGGCAAACGGAGAAGACTGGTAGGACGACCTCAAAGCAAACCGGCTGGTGACCTCACCAAGAAAACAAGTAGAATTTAACAAGAGTCAGTCAAACAAGATATCACCAACCACTTAACTTAACGAGAGTCAGTCAAACAAGATATCACCAATCACTTAACTTCTAGTAAACTGCAACTTCTGGCGAAGTCCTGGCGCAGCACCCCCAAATAGCTCTCCCGAACCGTCCGCTGCCAGCCGCTTCAATGGACCCAGGAAGGCGCGCCAATCTCCTGTCTCTCCGTGTCGCATCTCGCACCGGCCAGACTGCTGTTGTGGGTTGACTACTGTTGCTCTCCTGTCAACCGCGAAGTCTCTACCACTCGCTATACGGAGTGGATAACTGGACTCACGTGGCGACCACACATGCGCCGACGGTCAAAACGGACAAGTCAACTTGTGTCTCAGTGCGCGACCGACCAACCGATCGCTCCAACAGCCAATGACCATTGCCTGAGCAAACTCGAGCAGACTGGCGGCCTAATGTGCAGACTCAGATGCAGGAACTAAGACACGACTGGGAGATCACTTGCTGAGTTCTCTTCCTGGAGGAGTGGAAAGACTCTCATTTTGCTGGCTTTAAATGTTTCTCCGAACAACAGACATACTAGCACTCTGAACGACAGACAGACACTAACTGCCTAACAAATGTGGACGAGAGACAGACATGAAAGCTTGGGACGAGGGACTGACCCAGACTGACTAACTGGCGAGCTCATGTTGTTGTTGTTGTCTTCAGTCCTGAGACTGGTTTGCTGCAGCTCTCCATGCTACTCTATCCTGTGCAAGCCTCTTCATCTCCCAGTACTTACTGCAACCTACATCCATCTGAATCTGCTTAGTGTATTCATCTCTTGGTATCCCTCTACGATTTTTACCCTCCACGCTGATCTCCAATGCTAAATTTGTGATCCCTTGATGCCTCAGAACATTTCCTACCTACCGGTCCCTTCTTCTAGTCAAGTTGTGCCACAAACTCCTCTTCTCCCCAATTCTATTGAATACCTCCTCATTAGTTATGTGATCTACCCATCTGATCTTCAGCATTCTTCTGAAGCACCGATTTTTCGAAAGCTTCTATTCTCCTCTTGCCCAAACCATTTATAGTCCATGTTTCACTTCCATACATGGCTACACTCCATACAAATACTTTCAGAAACGACTTCCTGACACTTAAGTCTATACTCGATGTGGCCAGTCTACATTTTATATCCTCTCTACTTCGACCATCATCAGTTATTATGCTCCCCAAATAGCTAAACTCCTTTACTACTTTAAGTGTCTCATTTCCTAATCTAATTCCCTCAGCATCACATGATTTAATTCGACTACATTCAATTATCCTCATTTTGCTTTTGTTGACGTTCATCTTATACCCTCATTTCAGGACACTGTCCATTCCGTTCAACTGCTCTTCCAAGTCCTTTGCGGTCTGTGCCAGAATTACAATGTCATCGGCGTACCTCGACGATTTTATTTCTTCTCCATGGACTATAATACCTAATCCAAATATTTCTTTAGATTCCTTTAATGCTTGCTCAATATACAGATTGAATAACATCGGAGAGAGGCTACAACCCTGTCTCACACCCTTCCCAACCGCTGCTTCCCCTTCATGCCCCTCGACTCTTATAACTGCCATTTGGTTTCTGTACAAATTGTAAATAGCCTTTCGCTCCCTATATTTTACCCCTGCCACCTTTAGAATTTAAAAGAGAATATTCCAGCCAACATTGTCAAAAGCTTTCTCTAAGTCTACTAATACTAGAAACGTAGGTTTGCCTTTCTTTAATCTATTTTCTAAGGTAAGTCGTAGGGTCACTATTGCCTCATCTGTTCCAACATTTCTGTGGAATCCAAACTGATCTTTGCCGATGTCGGCTTCTACCAGAATTCGTGTTAGTATTTTGCAGCTGTGATTTATGAAACTGATAGTTCGGTAATTTTCACATCTGTAAAAAACTGCTTTCTTTGGGATTAGAATTATTATATTCTTCTTGAAGTCTGAGGGTATTTCGAATGTCTCATACATCTTGCTCACCAGATGGTAGAGTTTTGTCAGGCCTGGCTCTCCAAAGGCCGTCAGTAGTTCTAATGGAATGTTGTCTACTCCTGGGGCCTTGTTTCGAGTCAGGTCTTTCAGTGCTCTGTCAAACTCTTCATGCAGTGTTGTATCTCCCATTTTATCTTCATCTACATCCTCTTCCATTTCCATAATATTGTCCTCAAGTACATCGCCCTTGTATAGACCCTCAATATACTCCTTCCACCTTTCTGCTCTCCCTTCTTTGCGTAGAACTGGGTTTACATCTGAGCTCTGGATATTCGTACAAGTGGCTCTCTTTTCTCCAAAGGTCTCTTTAATTTTCCTGTAGGCAGTATCTATGTTACCCCTAGTGAGATAAGCCTTGACATCCTTACATTTATCCTCTAGCCATCCCTGCTTAGCCGTTTTGCACTTCCTGTCGATCTCATTTTTGAGACGTTTGTATTCCTTTTTGCTTGCTTCATTTACTGTATTTTTATAATTTCTCCTTTCATCAATGAAATTCAATATTTCTTCTGTTACCCAAGGATTTCTACTAGCCCTCGTCTTTTTACCTACCTTATCCTCTGCTGCCTTCACTACTTCATCCCCAAAAGGATGATGCTATAGTATACAGAGAAGTTGCAGCATTAGAAAATTGTAGCGAAATGCAGGAAGATCTGCAGCGGATAGGCACTTGGTGCAGGGAGTGGCAACTGACCCTTAACATAGACAAATGTAATGTGTTGCGAATACATAGAAAGAAGGATCCCTTATTGTATGATTATATGATAGCGGAACAAACGCTTGTAGCAGTTACTTCTGTAAAATATCTGGGAGTATGCGTGCGGAACGATTTGAAGTGGAATGATCATATAAAATTAATTGTTGGTAAGGCGGGTACCAGGTTGAGATTCATTGGGAGAGTCCTTAGAAAATGTAGTCCATCAACAAAGGAGGTGACTTACAAAACACTCGTTCGACCTATACTTGAGTATTGCTCATCAGTGTGGGATCCGTACCAGATCGGTCTGACGGAGGAGATAGAGAAGATCCAAAGAAGAGCGGCGCGTTTCGTCACAGGGTTATTTGGTAACCGTGAAAGCGTTACGGAGATGTTTAATAAACTCAAGTGGCAGACTCTGCAAGAGAGGCGCTCTGCATCGCGGTGTAGATTGCTCGCCAGGTTTCGAGAGGGTGCGTTTCTGGATGAGGTATCGAATATATTGCTTCCCCCTACTTATACCTCCCGAGGAGATCACGAATGTAAAATTTGAGAGATTAGAGCGCGCACGGAGGCTTTCAGAGAGTCGTTCTTCCCGCGAACCATACGCGACTGGAACAGGAAAGGGAGGTAATGACAGTGGCACGTAAAGTGCCCTCCGCCACACACCGTTGGGTGGCTTGCGGAGTATCAATGTAGAAGTAGATGTAGCTACCCATTCTTCTTCTACTGTATTTCTTTCACCAAATCTGTGAATTGTTACCTTATGCTCTCCCTGATACTCTGTACAACCTCTGGTTCATTCAATTTATCCAGGTCACATCTCCAGAAATTCCCACCTTTTTGTAGTTTCTTCAGTTTTAATCTACAGTTCATAACCAATAGATTGTGGTCAGAGTCCACATCTGCTCCTGGAAATGTCTTACAAATTAAAACTAAGCTCCTAAATCTCTGTCGTACTATTATATAATCTATCTGATACCTTCTAGTATCTCCAGGATTCTTCCATGTATACAACCTTCTTTTCTGATTCTTGAACCAGGTGTTAGCTATGATTAAGTTATGCTCCGTGCAAAATTCTACCAGACGGCTTCTTCTTTCATTTCTCTCCCGCAATCCATATTCACCCACTATGTTTCCTTCTCTCCCTTTTCCTACTCTCGGATTCCAGTCACCCATGACCATTAAATTTTCGTCTCCCTTCACTACCTAAATAATTTCTTTTATCTCATCATACATTTCATCAATTTCTTCATCATCTGCAGAGCTACTTGGCATATAAACTTGTACTACTGTAGTAGACATGGGCTTCGTGTCTATCTTGGCCACAATAATGCGTTCACTATGTTTTTGGTTGTAGCTTACCCGTACTCCTATTTTTTTATTCATTATTAGACCTACTCCTGCATTACCCCTATTTCATTTTGTATTTATAACTCTGTATTCACCTGACCAGAGGTCTTGTTTCTCCTCCCACCGAACTTCACTAATACCCACTATATCTAACTTTAACCTATCCATTTCCCTTTTTAAATTTTGTAACCCACCTGCCCGATTAAGGGATCTAACATTCCACGCTACGATCTGTAGCACGCCAGTTTTCATTCTCCTGATAACGATGTCCTCTTGAGTAGTCCGCTCCCGGAGTTCCGAATGGAGGACTATTTTACCTCCGGAATATTTTACTTAAGTGGACGCCATCATCATTTAACCATGCAGTAAAGCTGCATGCCCTCGGGAAAAACTACGGCTGTAGTTTCCCCTTGCTTTCAGCCGTTCGCAGTACCAGCACAGCAGGGCCGTTTTGATTAGTGATGCAAGGCCAGATCAGCCAATCATCCACACTGTTGCCCCTACAACAACTGAAAAGGCTGCTGCCCCTCTTCAGGAACCACTCGTTTGTCTGGCCTCTCAACAGATACCCCTCCGTTGTGGTTGCACCTACGGTACGGCTATCTGTATCGCTGAGGCACGCAAGCCTGCCCACCAACGGCAAGGTCTGTGGTACATGGGGGTATGGGCGAGCTCATAGCGCCAATTAAATGCAAGTGAACAGGCAACCCTTCCCATTTCCCACCAGTGGGAGACACCAAAGCTGCGATTGCCACAGCGGTGCCACCGCCAGAAACGGAGGGCAACTGCTTCACACTACACGCTGCTGTGCGCTCTTCAAAACAAAACTTTTTACCACGGCTCAATAATGGTAGCAGCAGTAGATCCTGAATTATTACCATGTGACATTTAGTTTTCTGGGAGAGGTAATGGATCTGAACGTGTTAACATCAGTTTAGAACATGACACAGAGCTGTAAGTCATGGCGGTGAAAAAGAAAACGTACGGCAGTGTACAAAGTGCAATAATGCAGATAGAAACAATGTTTCAAACAACACAGGGTCACAGGGAGGGTCTCTTCGACTTACAGTATGGTGTGTGGGGCACAGTCATCCTCCTAGAGTACAGGCGAGGGTCCGTGCAAGGCCGTATCTTTCATAGGATCATCACATGTACTCAATGCCGGAAAGCGGACAGTATTTATTTTTGAAATGTGTGAGGAGAGAGATGCAGAAAAAATCTTATCGAGTTCACTATCACATGAAGTTAGTCGACCTTCTTTTGATCGTAATTTTTCTCTTGGATGGGACAGAATAACGAAGATAGCCTGTTGGGGTGATAGATGTGAATGGGCTGTGTGGGATGCGGATCTGCAGTACTTGTATGTAGTTTGGAGGCACACCACAGTGTAGTAGCAAAATCCTCGTCCTTCTCCCACTTCCCATTTCCATCAGACGGTTAAAACACAATCAGGTGGCAGTAACTCAGCTTCTTCCTAATGGGTTTCAGAAGGTGGTAGATTGTTCTCCGACTTCTACTCAGTTGCAACTTACATTGGAAAGATCACATACGCTAAGGTGGTCAAAAGAAAGTTTTTTCGCACTAACTCAGCGTGCGCAAAACCTGCAGGAATGGTAGCACATGGTCTGAGGAGCAGTTGCAAAATGCATAGGGACTACCTAAAATCTAATTGGAATTTTACTGTAGCACATAGGTTGGAGAAAGCTGACTCATTTCAAGATATGACAGTCCCAGAAATATGATTAACTAGTGGCTGTAATCATTAAAGGACTTCTCCATAGGATCCATCGCATGTATGTGGTTGAATGGAAAGGCTTGATTCCAAATCCCAGACAGCATTTCTACTGAAAGCGTAGCACTAGGGATCTGACAAGCCAGTGTATATTTCTTACGACCTCAATCAGCACACCATCTACTACTACTTGTGATCCTTCTCAAACAACCATTGCCTATAACCCAGTCGATATATCACCGAAACTCTGACATTTCATTGAGACAGAGTGCATTACAAATTTTCGAGAAATACCTAGCAGCGGTGGTGTGAGGGAGTTGCAAATACCAGTTTCGTACCATGCTCCTTAGATTAATCACTTTCAAAATTCGGTAATTTTATTACGAGGCTGCACCATCGGTGACATGTCACTGCACTGTTGGTCTGATACTATACACTCTGGCGATCACCGTCTATATACAGCCACGGTATTTTTCTGGAAAAATCCACTTGATTCGAGGGTAATGCCATACACAGATTTATAAAACCATTATAGGTTTTAACATGGATACTTTTATGCACCTGTAGATCCCAGACCACTTGTGACGGTAATATGGTTGTGTTTTTTAACATCTGGCGGTTTGTAAGACGGTTACGCCTTTCTTTCTAAGGCACAGTGATACCATTCGCAAGAAAACTTATGAGACATGTTTATCTATTGTTGAATCTCAGAACTATTTCGCATTGCTGGCAATCATTTATTGGCTAAGTATTACACTTAGTAGTAAGCGGTGTGTGATAGGTTTGCCTTGAACATCAGGCTTATAAAGTATGTGTTTCTGTTCCGACGTATGCAAAGGTTATGACTGCGTCCTGTCGTAAGGAGGGTATGGATTTGACATGGAATACTGCGATAGCAAAGGGAAGAGTATGTCAAGTCATAAGAACAGTACAGATATTTCTCTTTCCAGAGCCACAGCTGTAAGCAGGCTATATTTCCGATGCTTGACTCATTGTCGAATGTCGTTCAGTTGCGACCGCGATCGGAATATTTAATTGTAAGTATATAGATTATATATATCTGTGACCGATCTCCTAGGATAATTCTGTGTAGGGGTGCTTGGCGTGCAGCGCCGGTGTCCTGTGGCGTTAATGATTCACGTTTTCCATTAATGGCAGACGCCATTTGAATGGAGAGGTCAGTTGGGAATGTAGGAATGTAGCTGACTCAACCGTATCGTCTTCTGGACGGCAGAATAACAAACTAATACGTAGTATGTGTTGGGAAACTTTCGTGTTCGAGTGTAAATTTGAGAAGATTCAACATGGACATGTGTTTGCCCTGGTCCATTATTCCCTTCCATGTAAATTGTTTGGTCGACAGCTTCTTCAATGCTTCGCGTCTTTATTTAGCTGAGAGATCATCGATTGTGGTGTGTGCATCTAGCAGGTGAAAGACAGATGAAATACACGTTTGCTGATTCTCTAGACATGAGATACCCTTAGTTGACTTTGTAAATTACAGTGATCATTGGGAACCTGTTACATCACCGACATCAGTATTCACGAGTGGAAATACCAGTTTCCTCTATTTTTTTCGATTTCTCACATAAAGGTCTTTGCAGACAGGGTAGGTTTCAAGTTAGTCAGTGATTTACAGCACACTTCACATCACTATAATTACGCATTTGTGAAAACATGATTTACAATCTTCAGTGTTATGCCGTGCGAGTGATCAGTAGAACACTGCTATTGCTTAATATCAAGTTTTGAGGTGTAGAAGGTATAATGTTATGGCAAGCCATGTGAAAATACCTGTGTTATTGTAATACCAGAGTCTGGAAATGTGTGTAGAAGAGCAAGCAAGCAAGCAGGTTGGGTCCAGAAAGAGTGACGCGTTTGTGCTTAGGGGAAATGAGCCTATCTTTGTTCAACAGTTCTGACAGTGACTGATCCATTGAGGACGCTCTGGTGATGTGTTTGGAATGGAAGACTACCTAACCTCGTGGGAAATATCTAGTGTTGCGAGTATGCCTACGTGCATGTGCATGTACTGTCTTCTTAATATATGTATGAATGATGTGAAAGGGGCGATTTTGTATGGTGCATGATACGAATTGTGTGTTCACTACCTCGACTCGATATGTAGTGAAATATTGCTGGGTTGGAGATCAGTTTCACACTCTAATACTCAAGCTCCGGTCTGCAGTGGGAGAGTACTGCAGTTGAGTAAGAGTCTTTCCGCATTTGACGATATGTAGAGGCACTTTGTAGGCTTTAATTGTCAGTCCAATATGGCGATATGTGTGAAATAGATTTTACCGCTGAAAGTCTCATCTGCAGTTAGAAAAGAAAGAGGACAATGCTTCCACACCTGTGGCATCACGATATCGGGGTGTAAATTCGATAACTATCACAATGCTCCATTCATTCCCATGACACCTTATGTGCTTGGATATAGGAGTCTTTATATAGCAGCAAGAACTTTTCTGTATGTTGAAAGCATGAAGGGTCACATGTGGTGGACAGGGTGCGACATTAGGATCATGAGGAAGAATGATTTAGACGTTAATCTGAGCTATATTCGTAAACCGGTTGTCTTAGGGAAAGAATTTCCATGCAGACAAGCTGAAAGATCACGAAAGCTCCTACAAAAGCCTGCCTTAACTTTTTCTGGGACACTATACAATTTCCAGGAGGTCGACTTGGTTCATATTTTACGTAGGCACGTGACATCAGTATAACATTGAGAATCATTTTAGATGCACTTGCAATGGGTGTAGCTGCATTTGCACATTTGACGGCGCTGCATCAGCCACGCTGGGCAGGTAAGCATGTGTGCACAGCTAGATGCAGTCAGAATGTTCCCTTAGGATAGCATGGAAGAGAAAGCAGCCTGTGGCTGTTCTGGGAAGCAAGGGAATGGATTTCTGCTGCATCTGCGAAGGTGTGTGACTCTGCAACTTGGTCTTCACCCACATCTGGTCTTCGCTCTCATCCTCAGGGGCGGAGCAGTGTAATTTACTGAGAGTCTCACCATATTTGGCGATCTGTAGGCCCCTATTGCAGAGTGTGACTGTCAGCGAAAAATTTCGATCAGAAAAAATATTTTTTTTGCCACTGAAAGTCTTGTCTGCAGGAAACAATGGCTGACGGTGGTCCCAGACTGGCAGGAGTTTGATGGGTGAATTCAGTGATGAACAGGCTGTATCAGTACGACTGGAGTCAAACACATATCTCTAGAGCGACCGGTGACATTAGAATAACATTGCGAACCTTTTTGGTGCTATGCAAACATCTCTCTTGGCACTGGACACATACCACAGCTATACGTCTTTGCATCAGCTACGGTGCCTAGGTGAACACTTGTTTCGACAGGGATTTATCAGATCTTCCTCTCTCCAGCAGCCCAGAACAGGCTGAGTCGTTTTCCCACAATTTCTCACCTTCAGACCGCCATCTTGGATTATGTCATGGGAGTGGCGACAGCACCCTCAGGTGGCAGTAGTGTGTTCTAGGTCAGTTGGACTTCGGACTATGTGGCAAACACACTGGATGCCGGTACTGCCTGGAATTGTTTAAATACAGACAGATGTACAGCACAGGCTGAGACCTTTTTTCCTCCACCCCAGACTGCCATCTTCGATTATGTAACAGGACAGACGACAGTGCCCTCTGGTGGCATTGCTGTGTACTAGGAGCCCTCTGGCGGCAGTGCTGTGTACTAGGTGAGTTGGACTCCTGACATCTTGTGAACACAACTGATGGTGGTACTGCCTCTAATTGCTGAAATAAAGACTGCATGCACAATAAAGACTTATTTCCAGCACAGGCTGTGTCCTTTACCCACCATTTTCCCCACCCCAGACTGCCATCCTGGATTATGTCATGTGAGGGGCGATGGCGACCTGTGATGGTAGTCTGCATACTCGGTCAGTTCGACTCTGGACTGCATGTAGAACACATTTCATGGTGGTATTGACTCTAATTGTTTAAATAAATAAAGTCATATCCAGCACAGCTGAGTCTTTTTCCAGTCAGATCCTAGGAAGAAGTGGCGGTCAGGTGACTTAGTTGAGGTAGCCTAAGTGATCTATTTTCCCATCATTTTCTTAGGTTAGTGGAGGTGGTTATGGTGTGTTGCGTTGTCCTGATGGAATCTGAACTTCCCGCTAGTGGTGCATCGCAGGGGCATGGCACTTTCGCGCCAAAAGCCGGCATCTTAAATAACAGAACTCGCGTGGTCAGCTGACAGCATTGCTGCCGTTTTGTATGACGTCATGCCCTGTTGCCAAGTCTACAGGCCGTCAACATTGATGACGTCTAATTATTTTTTCATAATGTGGGGCCACTTTCGTTATATATTGAAATAATGGCGGTAGTGGCTTTAAAGAAATTGGAGGACGTCATTGCCGTCGTCTTGGATAACGGTACTTTGGGGTGACCTCTGTCTTGTCCCCCTACTAGTAGAGTAGCTGTGTAAACGTTCCAGAAGAATAAAGAGGGAGCACTTTGTTTCTGATTTCATCCTGTCCATTATTATTAATGCACTGACTTTTAATACATACGTAAAAAGGACATAAACGCAGGAAGTGTCCTTGGAAGAGAACTAGCTGCATCCATAACTGGCAGGGTAACACTCATGAGGATTCCAACGTCTCAGTGGAATTACCTGTTGATTTCTGCAGCTCGTTCGCTATCATCGACGCCACACCCTTTAGTTGGTGTCCCCTCATTCGTCCAGAGCGCACAGCAGGCCAATTATCTTCGAAATCCAGGCATAAGGGAATGTTGGATATAAAATCCTATAGAACTGTGTTCCTTTTAGATTTTTTATATCGCTGATTAGGAATCCGATATCGGAATTACAAAATTCAGGATGGCTGATTCAATTTGGTGGATTAAAAATTATAAATTTTTACGGATCCGAATTAAATTTTGGGTACAATGAATTAGAAGTCAAAATTGCCGCAATGAATTGTTATACTCGTTATTTAATTTTTCAATTGATATCATAGTCACATTTGTCGTTCGAGTCATAACTGCTTTCAGAAGGACTGATTGCGGGTTGTCCACTGGGAGATGGATTCGAAGATGGGAGAAGCCGATGATATTTGATGTGCTTTTATTTTACGGTAAACGTCCGTGTAGGATAATCTCGGTAACGCCGGTACTCTTTTTCCAAGCTTCCTGCGCGTCTTCAGATAGCCGACCAATATGCAATGGAGCAGCTTCGATTATGGAGTATCTGTGCATTGGAATTACGTGAAGTCAATGTCCAGCATTATTGTAAAATATTCTGAATACGGTGAAGTTGGCACTCGACTTTCGATAAATATACAATTTTTCCAGTGTTCTTGAGAGGTATGTTCTTGTTCCCGAGTTATCTGTGCAAAATTTAAATTATACTACAGCATTTCGAGAGAAAGAAACAATGTTACGGAGGGAAATTTTCATCCTGTAAAAAGTTATTTGCTAGTGTACGAAACAAATTATGATCACAATTACGAACAGCCCCTTAATAATTCTGCAGAAAACTTTAATTACTTTTTTGTTCAGGAAGTAGTTTATGAAGTAACTACAATAATAGGCAACCCATATCCACCCTTGGCATATCGATTTCAGAGTGGAATAACACGGCGGCATTGGAAAAGTACTCGCCATTGTAATGTACACAAGATTTCGCGGGACTGAAGTCGAAAAATGGGCACCTTTTTTACTATTCAGTCCAGGTTTTGAAGCGAGTTGGTCCACTGCGCGGCGCTCTAGCTGCTATCAGATAAACAATTTCCGAATGAACGGATAAGCTCACGAAGGGAGCTATTGGGCAGTTTACAAGTACTCACCACTTCTGGTAAAGCCGACCATATTATCTAGCCTCGATATATCCCAATTAAGCTGATGTGCATCAGTAACGGTTTGACACCAATGATAAATGTTCATCATACATTCACAGAGCCTTCACAGACGTCGCCAATTCAAAGGCAGTCTCATAAGCTGAAATAATAGTATTTATCTCTAACCTATCGAGGCCGTTGTTAGGATTCGTGATGATATATATCTATTTATATATATCTGTTTATAAAAATCAATCAGAAATTAGCGGTAGATATTAACCTTGCACTCCGAAGTTGGAAAAAAATTACTAGCTGGGTTTGTTAAGAAACCATCAGAACACAGTTTCTAATTTCTCAACTTAAGAGACCGTGTGTGTGCTCTTTAACAATTCAGATTACCTATTCAACTTCCCTGACTGTAGTCTGTTGGACCCCGTTCTCATGTTTTTCATAAATTGGCGAGGGTGGTGACCCTCACATTAGATTTTAATTTTATCCTATTGCCACACGTCAGAGATCCCCAAGCTCAGGCTATTAATGCTCAAAATTTATTGAAACTTAACAGCAACAGTTCACGTAGCAGACTTGTCATGTCAGCTCAAATTTTGTAGAGCCTTCAGGCGATCTTGGCTTCGTCATGAGGAGGTGGAAGGGTCTACATAACGCTCCCATTTCAAAATATTGGACGCTGTGGTCATAAGCAACCCCGCTAGGCAGTGGGGCCTTTAGAACCAGCCCCAAACAAAGTTTCTCCACAGAGGATGTTGAGTCAGCATGTAGCATCTAGTGAAGACTCCTCATGGTACCACGAGGCTATAAGACTTTGTCCACGTCACAAACTTCCGCAGGCGACACCACTGGTTCTTCACCACTGCAAAGACTAATAATCGACAACGCGGACCGACGTCTATCGAAATGACACGGGTAGGAGTGGGAACGGCTGATTTTGAAAGTTTACCTCAAGATTAGAGCGGGAAGTCACCTTGGCTTCTAAAAAGGTTTAGAATTATTTTAGACTTGATACATTTTAAAGATATACTGCACTCCAGATTTCACCATTAAATGCATATTTCTAAATTGTGCTCGCAGGAAGGCATTACGGTTTTAAAATACAGTTCATTGTATCCTGACCATGCCACCTTCCGGTTGACTAGACTCTACTTGTAGTAGGGCTCCACCCAAAAATGGAGGCACTAATTAAGTGAGGCCTTTTCTAAAATAAAGGTTCCTCAACTGCTACCGTTCCCTAAGTATCCTAAAAGCACTGCAAGAAATATACTCAACAGATAAAATGATACAGAGATTTAAGGATGATCTACTACTTCTTTAGCAGCAAAGAAGGCATTTACAGGGTGATGCGGCTAATCCAGACTCCTATAGACACATTCAGAATGAATAAATATATCGACACGCACTTTCACCCAAGTTACAATGGACGTTCTGGCAAATTTCCTGACGTTCAGAGTGTTGACGAATTACAACACCGAATTTGTTTCTTGTAATAGGACTACGTGAGGTTTTTAGTGATGTTTGAAAACCTTCAACGACATAAAATGCATGGAACTTGATCAAACAGTGTCAAGGTAACGGCGCCACAAACCACTTTCCCGATATCAGGAGAAAAGCCGTCCGTCCTGTTAAACCAAATGTAAGCGACCAGGCAATTCACTTACTGTCCGTGTGATTAACGTCACGACTGCTATATCAAGTGATGAAATTGTTGGCTTTGAGCCTTGCTACTCTCTATAAAGTGATTCTGGAGGAATATGATGAGTGTGCAGATATTTTTGGTTTTCCTGAACGAGAGTTGCAGCGCGCTCCAGATACTGTCTTACGAAATTCTATTATTGTATGGGGTATGATATTACATCTGCGGAACAGGAGGGGTACCCGTCATGTTGGCACCACACTCACTGCCTTGCGCCCAGTGGGATACCTGTCAGTAATTGCAGCAGCATCGTGTCATAGGAACCTTCGATATTTGAGTGTATATAGATTTTCATCAATCAAATAGGGACCAAGGACATGGGTCTTTAAAAACACGCACCAAACATTGCAGACCAAGAGCGTTGTTTCTATACACTTCTTTCAGTCAAGGTGGACTTTCAGATGATGACTAGTGGATATGGTGAATATTGACTTGCCCATGGTTTATAAACGACGCTACTTCCTTAAACAAAATTTGGGGCTGATATGCCACATGTGTTTGCACTTCTCGTAGAGAACATTCGGGGAACTGTAACGAAGTTTGGAAATCATTGCCATGAAGCTGTAGATGCAGGGAAGTGTGGCCGGCTGGTGTGGCCGAGCGGTTCT
This sequence comes from Schistocerca americana, assembly GCF_021461395.2. Classification (NCBI taxonomy): domain Eukaryota; kingdom Metazoa; phylum Arthropoda; class Insecta; order Orthoptera; family Acrididae; genus Schistocerca; species Schistocerca americana. The sequence goes on along the minus strand of NC_060125.1, from coordinate 202,818,875 downwards.
AGGCGCTTCAGTCTGGAACTGCGAGACCACTAGGGTCGCAGGTTCGAATCCTGCCTCGGGCATGGATGTGTGTGATGGCTTTAGGTTAGTTAGGTTTAAGTAGTTCTAAGTTCTAGGGGACTGATGACCTCAGATGTTGAGTCCCATAATGCTCAGAGCCATTTGAGACCAGGGAAGTGTGCGACGGCCATGCATGACTCCCCAAATAAACTTTGCATCCTAATCATAATAATATTTCAATTTCGTATTTCTCTGCCGATACCGGGTAAGGGACTTTCACGTTCAACATCTGACCTGAAGGGAAATATACATGATGGATGTACGAGTCCAGCTCATAGACACGTGGCTGACGACGTATGGAAGTTTGGGTCTTGCTGTGAGTCATCCACGGATAGCTAAATGGTGAGGCGACCACAAGCGATAAGCGGGTAATCCGGCCTCGAGTCACGGTCAGCACAGAATTTCCTTGATGTTATGCCACTCTATAGCAGGTGGTTGTCATTATTCGCAACTGCGAATACATTTAATTTAATGGAAAAATCAGGCAGGTGTCAGCCCCATCACGCGACGTAACCTGTGTAGCACTCGTAACGCAGCCATGGGATTGTAAAGGTACTGGAAAACTAGCAAACACCCGACCAAGAACTGGAAAATCTTAAGATTTATTAATTCTGGCTTTGGGGTTGCCTGTCTTAGTTACCTCACTCTGGGATGCTGGCTATGGCGGCAGTGGAAATTGAGGGACATGATTAAGCACACCAAGTAGCTGAGGAGGCCTGCAAGGAACATCCTAGCACATTGTGTGCCATTCTCCTGCAATCTGTAGTTTCGCTGCTGAGTCAAAGAGCAATACGACTGTGGCAGAAGGAGATGCGGACCGCGAGGGATAATAACCTGCCGTCAGTGAAGCTAGCTGCCCAGTCTTGTCGTGTGTCATAGTGGTCACTGCGGCTTGGTAAACTGACCTGCCCAACTTCTGGACAGAGCACTGTGCCGTATGTCACGGCTTCATCCTGTAGAGAGAGGACTGATTTCTGTGGTGCCAAATTTAGCGTATTGTACCTCACATACTATCTAGTCTACGTTCGAAGTCACTAAGCTCTCCTGAACTAACCATTCGGCTATCACTGCTTCTATACAGACATCACTGTACTCTCTGCCTCTATTCATATTGGCAAGTCGATTGCTCACTACTCAGAGGTGTCCATATGCCCTGAATGAGATACTGTAAGTTTAAAACACGTTACTAAGAAAGATTTTTCATGCCGTATAGGAGTATCGTTACAGCTGCTAGCAATTTATTTTACTGAATGTTGTAGTTATTAGTTTTAGTTTGCAGTAGTGGAAAAGACCCTACCGCTTGTCTACGTCCACCAGTTTTACGAGTTTCGTAAGCTTTTCAGTCTCATCGGCAGTGTAGCACCACTTCCGCGCAGGTGCTCGAAGGACAAATAATTGTATGTTGATAGGAACAAATACCGAGAGCCCTTGCAGAACGCTGCAGATGATAGTCTCTTGCCTCGAATTTAGTGACATAGTGTTCGAGAGTTAGGAAACAATTTCAGTATTAATACTCCCCCCCCCCCCTTCCCCTCATATAATTGTTCCCTTCATGCACAAAAGTTAGTTCAGATTGCTCTGCGTCATATGGCACTTTTATGTTATTATTTATTTATAATACTTCGTTAAACGCAACATTTTTTTTCGTTTTCTGAAGAATTCATTGATTGGGTTGTGCAGTTCTTAAAGGTGCAGAAGTTACTATCAGTACCAAATTAGATTTTGTGTGCTGTTCACTGCATACAGCCATCTAGTGTGTGTGCATCATGTGTTTCAAGGGTGTTACACTCTTGTGCGTATCGTAATGTGTGTCGTAGCTCGTGTAAAATTAGAAGTTATAAAGACCTCTCAGTTACTGAAGAATGTACTTCGATACATCACATATTATTTGAATGTGTTTTATGTTATGCTGAGGGGAAGCAGCTAATTTATGAAAAGGCCTGCCCTCTATTTCAGCTGATGACAGGCACCATTTAGTTCTAAGTCTGTATTTCAATTGACCACATTATATTCGAATGTGTTTACAATATGTTTAAGAGAAAACCTGTCTCTATTTCCACTGAAGACGATAAGGGCGTGGTTCCCTCTTTGTAGTCTTGTGAATTGTTGTGTCTCCTTCCTCCTGAATTCTTAGGTTAGAGGGCTTTTTGGTTGGCTGAGTGGTTCACTCACGCAATTAGTCACAAAATTTTCTGTGCGTCTTTAACGAACGAATGTGAATTGGAGTCACTTTCATTCCTATTATGTATTACTAAAATGTGTAAGTTTTACTAATATTGTGAGAGATTTGAAACAATTCTTCATCATTAATCAAGAAGTGCACTATTTAAATATTTTCAAAAAATAGGGTTACGTTCATGAAAACATAACGTTTTCCAGTGTATACGTAAGATCGCATTAGCTGATAATAAAAAGAGTGTACCACATTAAAAATTATAGTTTATATATTTCAGACTCATATATACCTGAGACGGTATTGTGGAGTGGGGAAAGATATTAATTAGTTTTCTTAAACATTCTGGTTTTTGTGTCTTTAAACTACCCCTTCTGCCAAAAAAGTTTATTTCATTTTCTACATAACCAAACATGTTTCGAGACCTATATGTCACAGAGAACAGCAATGTTCTTTGTCCAGTACTTCGGTGAAAGGGAAAAAATCTTAGATTTAGTTCCGGCGAAGGCGGAGTTTGAAAACCCACATTTCATACTGATAATAAATGATGTTTACGGAATTAAAGATCTCATTCTGAAGTACAGACATAAACAATTATTTCATAAAACAACGGTGAGCTTGTGCATCTCTGTCATAAGAGACAAGAGCTCATATTATAACGTGTTAAACTTTCGGAACCTCAAGTATTTAATGAAATCATATGAAGATTCCTGACTGAAGAATACTTCTGGAGGTAGAACACAAAAAAAAACAACTAATTACTGCTTCCTCGTCATTAGTTTTCCACGTAATATTGCGGTTATCGATTAGTCACAAGTCCATTTTTAACGACACTACTGCTTGTATGTATGTCGATAATGAATGGCATACGACACTCATAATCTAAGGTTGTGTGATTTTGTATGTAAGTTGCTTTCGGCAACCTGAAACACGCTTCGGTTACAGCATTTGTAGATTTAGATCGCTGTTCATTGAACAGTGACCTTTCCAACATTCAGTATTGGTCACACTCTTTAAAATCAAATCTTTGAATTGCTACTCGCAAGGCGATTTTAAAGACTGGATATCTTTCTTCAAATTTACACAATCTGAAGCTGAAGATCGGGTATCAATTTACTACCGGAGAACGACGGAATTCTAAACAATCATCCCTGCACTTAAGAAGATACTCGGGCGTTGTTGAATTAAGACTATTTTTATTTGTTCAGGTGTTGGTCGGTACGGTAAAGTGCTGAGTAACAGTAGTTGTAAAGTAGCTAGTTCGAATTTGGCTACTAACATATTTTTTAAACTTACCTTATTTCGTATTCAATGACGAATGGACATGTTAACTAACACATACTGAAACATAATTTTTAATAAAAACATCAAGCTTTTATCCTGAATCTCTCTTTGCATGACAATGGAACTGTTCACAGTAAAATCAAATTTTTGTAAAAAATGTAAAAGTTCAAAGAGAATATGGAGTTTCGTTTTGTTATGATTCTTTATCTAACGATTTCAAAAAAATGACAAGTGAATTGTATACGTTAAGTTTAAATTTATATTCGTATGACCAGTAATCAGAAACAGAGGTTTCTAATATTATAAATCATGGTTCAGTTTTCAATAAAAGCTATTTCAGCCTATTACTAAGTTTTGAGTGTAAATTACAAGGAAAAATTGCTGCTAAGGCGATTCGAGCAAGCAAAAATACGATTACAAACGTTCTGCGCTACACACTCTGCTAGAGACGAATACATTATTCAAGTTGAATTATTTTCTTGTTAAAACGCACGAAAATCTGCAATTGGTCTGAAGTCTGGGGATCAGGAAGAGTTACCTCCTCTCCTCGCCGACCAAATAACAGCTATAAAAATGTATGCCTTCACTACCATCGAAACTGGCTACTTCCAAGTCGAGAGTGACTGAACAGGCCTGATATCTGCAATGAAATAGCGTTGTATGTGAAGTAATGTTGCGGATTAGAGTTTCAGAAAATGATTTTACATTAATTTTCTATTGATGTGAGATGTTCAGCTATTTAAGGCGTTGGACATATATGTTACCCATGTATCCATTAAAGATGTTCAGAATGCCTGTAACAGAAATTCTTATCTTCCATGGTGGCAATCTTTTTTCCCCAGCCCCCATAACTCACCCCCCCCCCCCCCACCCCTCTCCACACCCCCAGACACACACACCCAGAAAATCTTATTTCATGTTTGATGTTGACATTATCATTAATTCTAACAACTTAAAAGTGTGCTCAGTAATTCCCTAGACAGTCTTACTGAATTTACATATATTATGAAATTCTGCTGCATCTAGCTTCAGTAACATTTACTACGTAAATGATGGAACCCAGAGCTTTCTGCAGTGTGGATATTGCATGCCACAACGAAAAGGAAATTCATTGGTTAATTTATTTCCTATATTTTAAAATTACCACACGTTCATATCTTAATACTTTCTGCAAAGTACAGTGGACACTAACAGTACCTTACGTTGTGTCACCTCTGCGGTCTGAGGTCTTCATTTCTATTGATTGTATTAGTGTGTAACAATGACAGTCATTAAACGATTATGGCAATGATATTACTTTCTAAACTTAAGAAATCTCCTGATTTTGATATTTCAAGAATTATTATTGACACAGATATATGGATTGGGCGTCTACCGCGAAATGCACTATCTATGTCCTAATGACTACAGACATGGGCTCTGATTTCTAACTCCAATTACAAATTTTCCAGAGAACACACAATCCATTTGGCTCAGGCCAAGTCACTTCGGTGTATTTTCTTGTCAGCAGCATGGAAACATGCAATTTTTGAAATAGATATATATGTTTTTTAGTGGAAAATGAGTTCCAAATATGAAACAGTTCTCAAAGCATAAAATAATTTGAGAACATTGAGTTGTCCCTCTGGGATAGTCGAACGAAAATGCGAAAGAGTGATGGCTGACGACAAAAACATCTAGGTATGTGACAATACACCTCTCACAAACGGTTTTAGGAAGCGGAATATATTTGAAATATATACAACACATAATAAGATACAACATCCTAGAATATCAAGCAAAAATCCAGGCACACAGTAATACGGTATTTAGGCGTCGTTTCAGATTAACTGGCTAAGTCAACAGTTTTGTAAGCAGCTTCTACATAAAGAGGTTACTGGTGCATAATGTTTCCCGATCGTCTGAACAACTTAGCGAGACCGCCACTCATAAAGTGAGATTCACCCACTGTAAGAAGTGCCAGGTACTCCAAGTGGACAGATAGTTTAGCACTCTTTCCTAGGAGCACTTTGACTATTTCAGGGTTCACAAATTATGAGATCAGCTGCATAAAACAATAGAGAGTTACAATAGATAGGAATCTTCTAATTTCGAAACATTTAGAAGATATTTAGAAAATTAACAGCCTGGAAGAGATGGAGATACTAATCCATTCGCAAATATGGAGACGCGAAATCCCAAAGAAATGACAGATTTCAAGTACTTACAATTCTTCGCCCGCAAATCCCCATTAGTAGCTTCCTCGACTAACAACAACGACACTTCGTCAAGTGTGCTGAAGATGTTACGAAGCGACAAGTAATACAAATACCGACACGTCGATACTGAAGTAAAACCAAATTTCATAAGATCACTTTGTTTTCGTTATTTGCTGAATAGGGTTAATTATAATAATTTGTTGGAGGTGTTCCTCATAACTCTCTAAACCACCACGAGGATAATCCAGGAAGCCCAGAGCAATGCAAGAAAGTAAACGCCCCTGAACAAGGCAGTCATTTGTGATGAATAAGGTGTGTAACTATTTACTTGTTTTTGTGTTTGCAACAGACCAGTAGACGAAGTACACGATGGCTCAGTTGGGTAACGCATGTCCTCCTCAGACAGGCCTTATCACAGGCCGAGAATGTAAGCTACTCCATTAGAATCTAGGTTTGTTCATTTTAAAAATCTCTGTTTGGTCTTTTTCTTCCCTGATAATTAGGTCATACCTCGAAACCTACCGCTCTATAAAATATGTGAAGCAGGTTAACAAAGTATCGCGAGTCCCAGCTTACTCATAAAACCAGTTTGTAATGACAAAAGAGATTCTTTGGACCATCCTAATTGTTCACCAGCTTCCGGTGCTTATGATGTAGATACTTAACGACTAAACACCGTGGCTGAAAGACGTTTGAGTGCAACGAAGTTCTTAGGGCTGACGTAATAGCTCTTTCCACTCTTTTCAGATTCGCACATCTGGTACGAAATCTGCTCATTGAGGAAACGCATGACCAAGTTGATGAACAAAAAGGGCATCAATTTGACGATTTTATGAGGTTTTGAACTATGAAAGATGTTCATATACAGACGTACTGAGAAATCTGATCTTGGTATGTTTCTATAAACCCAATTATAATTGTCAATCGGAAATGAGTCACGAGATGAAACGGCACACTGTCACTTTCGAAATGCTACTGTCGTTAAACTAAATCGTTTATGAAGTCTTGGGTGTAAATAACCGCTTCATATGTTCTTTGGTTCTTTATTACTGTATCACTACCGGTTCGGTGGCGCTAAAGCCACATCCTCAGGTGATATATGACTTTCTTGCCGTCAGTATGACACCTCACGCGGCCCTATCCCCTCTACGCCGTTCCATATAGATTGGAGAAGCGACCGCTATGATACGATTTGTTTTGGACTCATCCAGTATGTTGGAATTAGGCAGTTTTAATTATGACATGCCGTCTTTCAGCGGTGTTTTGTATTTGACGGACAACGAATGTTGGGAAAAAGATTCCGAGCTTTTCCGCTCTAATGTTTTAATCATACGTCACCTGAAGATGTGGCTTTAACGCTACGACACCGGTAGTGGTACTACAATAAAGGACCAAAATACAACTGAAGCGGTTATTTATGCCCAAGATGAATACTCATAGCTGTTATTGCCCCAACTGCAAGGTTGCCTTTTTATGTACTGTCAGTGTGGTACAATTCTCTGAGGCGTCTTGAAATTTGCAGTATTAACTGCAGTGATACCTTGCAAACCTTGTATTCTGGAGATATTGAATGAGATCGTACGTATCGCTACAAAATTGAACGATTAGAGTTTCTTATATTGAGGACTGTGCGTACTTCATAAAATGAAAGAGAAAATGTCCTGTCGACAAGTATATCGTTAAGATAAAGAGCTCAAAATTAATATTTCAGAAAGCTAAGAGTACCTTTTGATAGCAAAACGATCCAAGCGATAAGGTTAACTTAAATAACGGCCTTATCGATATGGTAACTGAATCTCACTTCAGTGGAAGAACTAACACAAGTAATACGTATAACGACTGTACAACCAGACATAGCTGTTTTTTGCGTACAGCTTTTCGGATTTCCATTTAAAGAAAAACTTAGCAGAATTTCTGTTATTAGCCTCGGCGCTCCTGTATGAAAGAAGACGGCCATTGTTCCACAGTTTTAATATCGCACGCTGAGAGATTGATAATTATCGTTTCCCATTTTGCGGAAGTTTTTCCACTCACGTAGTTCCGCGGTACGTGGTGACGAGGCTCGACATTCCGAAACACGTGACGGCAGTTTCCACTGCTGTCCGCCGACTCCCGCCGTATTTAGCGCCCGCCTGGCGACGGAACAAAAAGTAAAGTTTTGATGGCAGCGTGGGTGCCGCGGGCAACGGCTCTGCCGCCTCTACGAACGCCGGAGTCTGACATCAATGTGCTTAATGTCCACCAGCTCGCGCCGCGTGTGCGTAACTTCGGGGTCAGCGGTAGCTTGCGGAGACATAACTGAAGCTAGGGGGAAGTAAATATTAACATACGATGTATATGTAGTACTAAAATTCCAATCAGACAAAAATAATCAACTTCCGAAATAGTTCCTGTCGCGTCTCTTCACTAGCAGCATCTTTAATACTGATATCAGAGAATTAAATATTAATATACGAAGTGTATGTATCAGACAAAAATAACCGACTTTCGAAATAGTTCCTGTCGCGTCTCTTCACTGGCAGCATCTTTAATACTGATATCAGAGAATATACTGCATAATAACACAATTAATAACAGTATCACCTTCTTTATCTAGATCATAAAAGGCTCCAGCCTTTTCGTAAAAGTGATTTGTCTTTCGTTCGATCATTCATTGCCGGTATGTCCACATATTCTTCAGCGTAGTTGTATTGTAGAAACTGCTATGCTTACACGTACACGCTTACCTTTGTAAACGAGCGTCTCCCACTCTTTATAGGCAAGATATTCACAGCTGGTGAAACTCAACTATTTTCTCATTTGTATCACCAGTACAGCCTACATTCGTTACACAGGCTAAGATTAAACTACTCTTCTTATTACGAAACTTTGTTTCTAAGGAGCTATGCTATACGAAGCTGTGCAATTTGCAGCAAATGATAGCTGTGGTGTCACCGCCAGACACCACACTTGCTAGGTGGTAGCCTATAAATCGGCCGCGGTCCGTTAGTATACGTCGGACCCGCGTGTCGCCACTATCAGTGATTGCAGACCGAGCGCCGCCACACGGCAGGTCTAGAGAGACTTCCTAGCAATCGCCCCAGTTGTACAGTCGACTTTGCTAGCGCTGGTTCACTGCCTACTTACGTTCTCACTTGCCGAGACGATAGTTTAGCATAGCCTTCAGCTACGTCATTTGCTACGACCTTGCAAGGCGCCATATTCAGTTACTATTGATATTGTGAATCATGTACCGTCAAGAGCGACATGCATCGTTAATGGATAAATGTTAAGTATTCCACCAGCTACGTCCGTTTTTCTAAAGTCTAATTTCCTTGTCCAGTTCCATACCTCACGCCAGCCTGCGTGAGCTAAAACGCGTGCCTTTCGGCCTACTCTAGTAACACGGTGTTGGCTCTCCTGCCAACCACAACAATAGCTTCATTCATAACGTTTTTTTATGGATAAGCTACACTTCGAGACTTACTGTTGTCCACACAACGACTACATTAGACTACCATTAAGACAACGCTTCATTTGAACTTTACCTTGCACATCAGTTATAGGAATTTCAAACTGTAGTAGTGTTTCAAAAAGATGATGTACGGTCAGAGCGAGGGTTCCTTGTGCGCTTATTCTTGCGTGCAGTCCTTCTGGACCGATATATTTGTACAAATTGTACAATATCGTGGCCACCATGCTCACCAGACACACCCACTTTTGAATTTTTTGTGGGATTACGTAAAGGATGAGTGTTCAGTTCACTAGTTTGTGATGTTATCTCCTTTGGTATGAATGCGAGATTCTGTTGCGGCGTGAAAGAAAAGACATTGGCAAAGACAAGGAAAGAACTGACTAGACGCTCTACTGGCAACAAATGGAGCACATGTAGAAGTCTGCCCATCAGAAACTTTATGATCTAAGTTGCCATTCAGAACAAACCACATAGCTGTAATTAGCATAGAACCTCAAGAACAAATTTTTGTAACCAGTGCACGACTTTACGCTCACCATGCAATTCCACTTCTTCACTGTTACTGATAATCCTCAGCTTCGTGATATGTAGTTGTTTCTCCCTTATAATGAATCAAGTCTTATCACAATGCCTAGCTAGTGGTGCCACACAGTCACATAACTCTGCACCTTTCTCTCCTTAAGCGATTTGTTTTCATAGGATTCTAATCATCATACCGCATATATTTACGTAAATTTATGGTTTTGTGTTTCGTATTAGCTACCACTACGAGTGAAAGTATACTATGAAGGATGGTAAGCTTTTGTGAGGTATGTTCGAATCTAGTAAAGGAGTTCAGTGCTATCTACAATGTGTATGCAAGGAACTCCGATAAGCCTATATATGAAGGATAAATTGACCATTGTTCAACAGGGAACCCTGCTTAATCGTACAGAAAATGGATGCCGTGGTTCTCTCAAAGCTGAGAACTTTACTGACAAACCTTCTTTACATTGTGTCTGGTATTCATATACACAGGGCGGCACTACTCAGTATTCTGCGGTGCTACTTACTCTTTTTTCAGTCATTACATACAAATCTGGTTGAAATGTAACACTGAGATAAACATTTTAATCTTGTTTTCGATTTTCATACAAACTACTAAATTCTATCTCGGCAGCATTCCCACCTTAATATGAGTGAAGATAACGCCGAAGACGCTCTGTTCTTTTGAATACCTGATCACTATTACCTTAAAGAGTCCTTTGTTCGGTTTATATATTTTCGGTGACTGATTTTTATGGCAGATTAGTCTTACTAAAATATCTACCTTTCGTTTCGACGGGAAGTTAAACCCGTAGACTAAATTTCGAAACTCTCTGTGGTCCGAACTGAAGTATCGGATGTCACTATCAATTAGTCAGTTTCTATCACAATATCGCTACTTTTATTATTATGATTTAAAAACTTAATTAACGCCTAGACAAAAATTATAATCTCTTTTCTTTAAACTTTAATACAGCTAAGTCAAACATTATTCAACGACACATTTTAAAAAGTTACGTAATTTTGCTACTAGGGAACATAGCATATTAACACAATTCCAGAATTAAGCGGTTGCACTAAACTACACTACAATATTAACTTGAAATAAAAATGTTCTCGAAATTCTTTTAGTATTTCTCTAAATATATTCTTTATTACCATCTAACGACTAGACCTTGAAGAAAATGTGTTCTATGAACTTCTTCTTGTGTTTCTTTCCGTCTGTGCTGCTGTGGATATACAGTGACATTCTTAGATCTGATACTAGAAGAAAATTTTATTCACTAACATCGTATTCTCTGTAGACTCTAGTGTCTTCTGTTAACAGAAAGACTTTCACATTTCTAACACTGCAGTGAATTATACATCCAGTAATTCTGGCGCTAAATGCACATTTTTTAATTTCTTTGTGTTGGAAGAGCTATTTGTTAACCTGAAGTTGCTGATAAATTTCTTAACTGATATACAACACAGTTTTTAGTGTGTTCTCCTTGTGGACAGACTGTTTCTTTAATGGTAGAATTTCTTATCCTTGCGCCGTTATCCCCAACAAGTATCAGATGTTCTGATTTAGGTATTAGCTTAATCTTCTTCTGTGTACATTCGTACTTTTGCATGTGTTTCCTCTCTTTCCCCCTTCTGGAGTTTATTTAACCCATTACATTCACCGTCTTCCCCAGTATCTTCATCCATTAATGTGCAGTCTTCAATATATAAAAGCACGTAAATACAACAATTTTCCGTGGGTACTTTTGGTGCTAACTCCAGTTCCTTCCCTTTCAGATCGATTTCCTCCACTGTATATCATAATATAGCCATGAATTTCTTTAGATGCTTGTAGCTCCTTCATCCTTTCTGATACGTCAGCTATATCAAATTTTGCACTGTTTAATTCCTTTGTTAGTTTTCGGTATTTAGTGCTTATTCCAGTAAAATTTTATTTTTCTACTTTCAGTATATTTCCCGTCTTCATATTCTAACTTTTCACTTTTTTGTGGAACATACTTCTGTGTTTTTCCTCAAGGTTGTCTCATTTAGGAGGTTAAGCTTTCGTATACCTAGGAGGCCCGTCCCCCGCCCCCCCCCCCCCCCACCCCCTCCCATCCCTGTCCGTTGTGGACTTCTCTTTGTCTGTCCCCTGAATAAGAGACCTGTCTGTTCCACTCCCTCCAGCACAGCTCTGGGTGATATCAGAGTGCATAAATGCCCTCGCTACCATAAGGCGGCAATCCTCGAGGAGGCAGATCTTTCTCATCTTCAGCGTTCCCTTATCTACTGTGTGGTACTAAGCGCACCAGACAAAACCTAGTCTCGAGAGGCAGACAGCATACTAATACGCTGTATCACTGCCCATAGGCAAGATAACGACTTCGTTTCAGGAGACAGAAAGGCTTACATCTTGTTTTAGGTATTCCATATCCATCTTAATCCACTCTTCGATAATTATATCCCGAAGAAGTACCATTGTGGATGGATATTGACAGCTACATACCGCCAACTGCTGCAATAACTCATAGAAATTTTATGCGTAATTAAAGATGGGTGGTTAGTGGGCCAGTCGAGGAGTCATAGAGTTTATGTTGTGAGATACAGTCACACAGGAGGACAGCATCATATGTGTAAACTCTGAAGACGTCCTACATTATCACTTTATCAGGTGCTAACATCTACAGATCATTTGTTGTTTAAAATTACAGTTCTTGACGAGATTCACGCATTGCCTGAGTACTGGTAGTTTGGGCTGCTACCTTAATTTTGGTGTGTGTGGTGTTAGGACGCCAGTACCACCACTGGAAGGGGCGAAATCCTCCAAGTGTTTCTAAGCAACCCATATGGTAATTCCATTTTCTGAATCTGGTGAGACATTTCGTATGTAAAGTGCATATTTACATGTAAAGGACAACGTCGTGCGTTGCTTTGAACTTGTATGGGAATTTATGGACAAGAATTTTACTAGGCGCTCAGGTTCCCCTGGCGCATGAGCTTTTAGAAGGGTTCTCAGGTGTCCAGCCGGACACGATCGTAGAATACCTTCGATATTTCCGCGATTGACTGTTCCGCCATCATCAGGTGGTGCTGTTGAAAAGGTCTGTCCGCTCCTTCTCTCTGTTCCTTTTTTGACTTTCCTCTCTGTGAGGAAGTTCAAGTGGAAGTTTGGCCTTTCCTCCCCTAAGAATCATGATGAAACTTCTTTCCTGGACTTTTTGATAATATCTGGACCTGGCAAGGAGTGCCGATGATTATTTCTTGTTCATGTCGATGTGACTCTTTTTCTTCTTCTTCTTACTGGTGACTGAGAACTGTTCCTCGGTGTTGGTTTGATACGTAGCGAATTCTGTCTTCATTTGTTCTCCGTAGTAAAGAGAACCGATTAGACCCTTCATCTGCAGGGTAGTGAAGACAGGGTAGGAATTGATGAGCTCGTAATCTTCCCTGGAGAGTCCAATATGACCTTCTCGATAGATCCATGATGTCGGAGTGGCAGTTTTGAATGGTTTGGTGGGACAAAAGGATAGAGATTTTCCTGGTGAGGGTATGTGCCGTCGCGAAGTCAACTAGCAATGTTCTTCAGTACAGCACTTGCGCAGTACATGTCCGGTAGTGGGAGGAGTGGTACTTCTTTCCACTCTGCTTCCTCTTGTGCAGCTGCTTAGGTGTCATTTTGCTACGTCGCCTCCCCTTCGGCAGGCTCGTCGGTTAGCGTGGCCACCGTTGCGTTCTCTCGTGCTGGAGTCGTCTGACTAGCGGTGTCTTCTCTTGTGGCGGAGTTTTCTTTGGCTGAGCGAACTGCGTCAGCACAGCAATCTGACGCCGAGCCTCGCCAACATGGCCGCCCTCTTTTCCGCCATGGTGGATTTGAAGACGGACATGGCTTCTTGTACAGCGTCCTTTAGACGCCTAGAGACGACACCTTCTCTACAAGAGACCACCTCTTCATGTGTGGTGGCCACTTGCTCCCGCGTCGTCTTCTTGTCCGGTGCGCGCCAATTCCTCTTGTAGGTGCAGGAACGGGCGTTCGCCACGTGTGCGCCGCCACAGTTTACGCAGGTACAGAGAGTATCCTTCTCCTTCTTGCAGTCGCGTGTGTCATGTGCTTGCGCACACTTCCAACACGCGACTGCGCCGCTGCAGTGCTTGGCGACGTGGCCAGGCTTTTGGCAGTGAAAGTACTGCGCTACAGTCATCTTCTTCCTGTTGTCGGACGGGGCTGCAGCTTTGCGTCCCCTTCCGCAGCCCGACATCTCGAGCAGCAACAGCGACAACAGCGATCCTTACCTCTCCGCAGCCTGAGCGGGAATTTGTCCTCTCTCTGCCGCTAGTATTTACTCCTGGCCGGTCAAGGTGCGATTCCGTGCACCGACGACGTGTTGCATGTCCGGTGGTGGGGGAAGGGTCGGCTGTGGCTGCCGGTTGTAAGAGAGGGGGTGGGGGTGGGATGCTCAGTATCTCTTTGGTGGCCGTGGCCGAATGATCCCGTGTCCGATTGCACCTTTGCTCCTTGATGGAGGGTAGTATTAGTTCCCAGGCCTCGAGTTAGTAACCACCGTCCCTGATGACGAGATTGTCTGTTAAGCTGATTTAAATGGCCTCATCTAAGACGCAGTTCCGGTGGTTGCTTGTGGAGGCTAGTACTTTTGTCTCCTCAGTGTTTATGCAATGTTCTGCTAGGGCAAACTGGCTTGGTTGGCCTAGGCGAGCGTAGCTTTGTTGTTCTCTGCACCGATCTCCCACCGTAAGAGCTGTTTGGTCGATACAGGGTTTACCACAGCCGCACATTATTTTGTGTTCACCCGCTTTCATGAGACCGCCACAGTCATGAGAACGACATAGTCTATCACCGTTCCTAGTAAGTCTTGCCAGTCATCGGAAGTCTGTATTGATCTTGTGCGCGTCGTGTGTCATGTGGTCTCTGTTTCTACTTGTGGTTTGCCAGATTGCTACCTGGCAAACCACAAGATGCAACAGAGACCACACGACGCCCCATCACCAATGTCATGTGGAAACCACTTGGCGACACAGTTATAGCTGTCCTTGAAGAGGAGCTCAAGTTTACGACAATATTGACAATACTCCCGTTCACTGAAATAGTACTCTACTGGCCATTAAAACTGCTACAACATGAATATGACGTGCTACAGAACGAAATTTAAGCGACAGGAAGAAAATGCTGTGTTGTGCAAATGATTAGCTTTTCACAGCATTGACACAACGTTGGCGCCGGTGGCGACACCTACAAAGTGCTGACATGACGGAAGTTTCCAACCGATTTCTCATACACAAACAGCAGTTGACCGGCGTTGCCTGGTGGGACGTTGTTGTGATGCCTCGTGTAAGGAGGAGAAACGCGTACATTCATGTTTCCGGCTTTGATAAAGGTCGGATTGTAGCCTATCGAGATTGCGGTTTATCGTATCGCGACATTGCTGCTCCCGTTGGTCGAGATCCAATGACTTTAGAAGAATATGAAATCGGTGGGTTCTGGAGAGTAATACGAAACGCCGTGCTTGGTCCCAACGGCCTCGTATCACTAGCAGTCGAGATGACAGGCGTCTTATCCGCATGGCTGTAACGGACGCGCAGCCACGTCTCGAACCCCGAGTCAACAGATGGGGACGTTTGCAAGGCAACAACCATCAGCACGAACAGTTCGACAACGTTTGCAGCAGAATTGACTATCAGCTTGGAGACCATGTCTGCGGTTACTCTTGACGCTTCATCACAGACATGAGCGCCTGCGATGGTGTACTCAACGACGAATCTCGGGGCACGAATGGTAAAACTTCATTTTTCGGAATCCAGGTTCTGTTTACAGTATCATAATGGTCGCATCCGTGTTTGGCGATATCGCGGTGAACTCACATTGGAAGCGCGTATTCGTCATCGCCATACTGGCGTATCACCCGGCCTGATGGTATGGGGTGCCATTGGTTACACGTCTCGGTCACCTCTTGCTCGCATTGACGGTACTTTGAACAGTGGACGTTACATTTCAGATGTTTTACGACCCGTGGCTCTACCCTTCATTCGATCTTTGTGAAACCCTACATTTCAGCAGGATAATGCACGACCACATGCTGCAGGTCGTGTACGGGCCTTTCTGGATACAGAAATTGTTCGACTGCTGCCCTGACCAGCACATTCTACAGCTCTCTCACCAATTGAAAACGTCTGGTCAATGGTGGCCGAGCAACTGGCTCGTCACAATACGCCAGTCACTACTCTTGATGAACTGTGGTATCGTGTTGAAGCTGCATAGGCAGCTGTACCTGTACACGCCATCCAAGCTCTGTTTGACTCAATGCCCAGGCGTATCAAGGCCGTTATTACGGCCAGAGGTGGTTGTTCTGGGTACTGATTTCTCAGGATCTATGCGCCCAAATTGCGTGTTAATGTATATAGTATATTTGTCCAATGAATATCCGTTTATCATCTGCATTCCTTCTTGGTGTAGCAACTTTAATGACCAGTAGAACAGGCAATCGAAGGGCTCCCAGACGAGAAGGCTGAAGAAATTAGTAGGGAAACTTGCCGGATTCATTAAAGAGGAACGCTGGCCAGAAACAATATCTCCAGAGCCAAAAGACCAGCACTACGCAGCCTCAAAGAAAATATAGATTGTCGTTCTCCCGCCGACAAGAGTAACACTACTGTCATTCTTGAGAGACGTGACTACGACAAAAAGTGCTCAAATTATTAGACGAACCAACACATGGAAAACTTCAAACAGACTAGACTAAGACGGTACAACAAAGCACCTCCATCTTACTGAAAAACTAGTGCGCTCGAAGGTAAGACATCAAGAGGCTATTCCAACGCTCAGTGGTAGCACCGAGATAAATGGTCTTTCAAAGACGCACAAAGATGGGATGGAAAACAGGCGAACCGACGTACCCCAGTGGAGGAGGTTCCAGCGATAACCTTCTCTTCTCAGAATCGTGAGTGCTACAATGCTGTCTTTACCATGAGGGGGTTATATCATGCTCTCATTTCATCCCAACCCTCCGCTCCAGCGTGGAACGATGTTCATATTCAAATGTTGTAGAATCTTTCTCTTGCGGGCAAGAATTTTATCATTCATACGTACAATCGCATCTGGGCAGAGGGCACATTTCCCAGGCGCTGGTGTGAGGCCATTGTCTTACCCATACCTAAGCACTTCAGGTTATCACCCCGTTTCTCTCACCAGCTGTCTCTGCAAGGTAATGGAAACGTATGTTTCACGCCCTGCCGGTGTGATGGCTCGAGTCTCGCACAGAGTAGATTTAGCGGGCGCCGTTCACGTCACTTTGTCAACCCACGTCATGAATCGTTTTCTGCGGAAATATCAGACTGTGTCCGTGTTTTCAGGTTTGGCGAAAGACTATGATACCTGCTGGAGAACTGGTATCCTCCATACTCTCTACACGTTGGGCTTCCTTGGCATCATGCACCGTTTCTTCAGGAACTCTTAAAAGAGAGTTTTCAAGGTAAGTGCTGGTTCTGCCTTGTAGGACACCTTTATTTATGAAATCTGTGTGCCTCAGGGTTCTGTCCTGAGGGTCATCCTCTTTGCTATCGCCATTAACCCTATTAAGTCCAGTCTCCTGCAGGGAATCAGTGGCTCCTTCTTTGCTGATGAATTTTTCCTTTATTGCAGTTCTCCACGGCCTTGTCTCCTTGAGCGGCGTCTTCATCGATGTCCCGATTGTCTTTACTTATGGGGCGTAGACAGTGGCTTTCGCTTTTCCACTGACAAATCCGTTTATACGAATTTCTGGCGGCTACCCTTGAGCATGTTGCTCTTCCGTTCGTTGACACTACGAAATTCCTTGGTCTAATTCTTTATAGGAAACCTGGTTGGTCCTCTCAAGTGTCTTAGCTAGTTGTCCGCTGTATGCAGTCCCTCAGTGTCCTACATGTCCTCAGCAATACTTCCTGTGGAGTGGATCGGACCACCCTCCTCCGTGGGCGTAGACTATGGGTGTTTCGTTTATGCATGGGCACGCCCGTCGCTCTTACGCCATCTGAATACCATCCACCATCGTGGCATGCGTTTGGCCACTGGCGCCTTTTACACTAGCCCGGTTAAGAGTCTGTATTCCGAAGCAGCCGAACTAGCACTCTCATACCACAGTGACTTCCTCCTCGGCAGATACGTGTGCCGTTTGTCTGCTATGCCTTGCTACACTTCCTACGCCTCCTTATTTGATGACTCCTTTGATCGCCTGTATCGGGCGTGTCCCTCTCCTCTGTTACTCCCTGGAGATCGCATTCGGTTCTTGCTGCGGCAGCTTAACTTCACGCTATCTTCCCTTTCCCGATTGATGTGAACTCTTCACTACCTTGGCTTCGTGCGGCGGCCTGTGTTCACCCTGGCCTTCATTCGCTTCTTAAAGACACTACTCCTGCTTAGCTTTATCGCCGTTAAGTTTCACGACCTTTGCACCAAACTTCGCGATACACTGATGGCTCTCGGACTGACCATGGTTTCGGGAGTGGCACGGACGTTTCTCGGTATCTGCTCTTCGAAAACTGTTCGGTTTTTACAGCAGATATCTGCAGCCTGTGTCAGGCGGCACAGTGCATCCGGCGACACAGGCTCTTCAATTGCGTCAGCTACTCGAAATCTCTCAGTGCCCTTCAGAGCCATAGTGTGCTATACACCGCCCACCTCTTAGAGCAACGGGCACAGGAAAGCTGTCACTTACTCAGTCTTGATGGAGCCGCTGTGATATTCATGTAGGTTTCTGGTCACGTCCGTCTGACAGGAAACGAGGTCGCTGACGCTGCTGCAAAGTCTGCAGTCCTCGTACCTCGTCCCGTTAGTTCATCTACTGCCTCCTACGATCTCTGCGAAGCCGTCCGTCAGCAGGAGGTGTCGCTTTGGCATCACCACTAGTCTCTCCTTCAGGAAAAGAATCTCCACGGAATTAAGTATCTCCCATTGGTTTGAACGACCTCCTGTCGGTCCTCTTGTCGCAAGAACATCATTTAGGTTGTGTACTGGGCACGGTCTATTTCCCCATCGCCATTTTTTAAGTGTTGATCTCCCACCACTATAAGCTCATTGCCCTCAAACTGTGACGGTTTGCCATATCCCGACGAAATGCCCTTTTACAAGCATTTACGTTCCCATTTATGTTGCCTTCTGAGGTACAGGCCGTTTTAGCGGACGACACGCGGGCTGTCGACATACTTTCATTTATTATCCTTCGTAGCAATATGGCGAAGTACCTTTAATCTTTAGTTCAGGACCTCCGTGTTTCTATGGCGTATTTTATGGTTCTTTCTCCAATTCCCTGTTTTTGCATGTCTTCCCTTCCGTCACTTGCGATTAACGAATAGTCGTTTTTAACTCTTATTCTCTTCGTGTTCTTCGGTTTTAACATGGGCGCATGTGGCCCTAGTGGTTTTCTCGCCTTAAAATAATACAAATTTTTCTCACATTTTCTAACATCTTACACCCTTTTAAACATTGGCGACCGCTTTTTCCAGGACGACCAATTCGATGAATGTCTTGACTGATCTGGATTGGCGCCTGAACCTTTCATAAAGACAAGCCGCTCGTCATCTGACATATCCCTATTCTTTTCAGCAACTTGGATGCATGATTTGATAACCTGATGGTGCATTAGTTGTAAGCTCTTACTAGCTTCGGAATGTCTGATAGTACGTCGCCAGTCTCACAGTCTCTACACACCAACTGCAATATTTGTTTTTTTCGCCATTTCCAATGAATTTAGAAATTTCTGTGGGATGTTACCTATCCCTAACGCCTCATTTGATCTTAAGTGTTCCAGAAATCTTTTACATTGAAGGTAATACTGAGTCACCTGTGTCTTCCAGACGGTGTGCTGAAAACTAAGGCCACAGGTATTTTATGTGAAAATCTTTCACGCCTGAGGCACACTGTCGAGCTGGTTGAGCAAAGTGGAGGTACCCTGATGCTTTGGAGTTGCATTGTGTGAGGCCGACTCACGCTGTTCTTTGGTCATGTAAGGCGCCGTAACAGCTGTGCGATACGTGAATGCCATCCTCCGACCGATAGTGCAAACATATCGATAGCATATTTCAGAGGCATTCGTCTTCATGGACGAGAATTCGCTTCCCCATCGTGATCATCTTGTGAATGACTTCCTTCAGGATAATGACATCGCTCGACCAGAGTGGCCAGCATGTTCTCCAGACATGAACCCAATCGAACTTGCCTGGGATAGATTGAAAAGGGCTGTTTATGGACGATGTGATCCACCAACCATTCTGAGGGTTGTACGCCGAATTGCCGTGGAGGAGTGGGAAAATCTGGACCAACAGTGCCGTAATGAACTTGTGGATAGTATTCCACGTCGAATACAGGCATGCATCAAGGCAATAGGCGATGCTCCTGGGTATTAGAGATACCGGTGTGTACAGCAGTATGGACCACCACCTCTGAAGTTCTCTCTGTATGGTGGTACAACATGCAATGTGTGGTTTTCGTGAGCAATAAAAAGGGCGGAAATGATGTTTATGTTGATCTCTATTCTTGTTTTCTGTACAGGTTTCGGAACTCTCCGAACCGAGGTGCATTTTTTTTTTTTTAGTGTGTGTATATCGGTGATTGAGGACAGCGTATTGTATTGGGTTTCATGCAAACGGAAACCTAGAAACGACGGAGAGACATCTTTCCCGCCGCAGCCGTCAGTGGAACACAACCCCACTGCCGCCCCACATCGAACCCTGGGTTATTGTGCGGTTTGGCCCCCAGTCCACAGGTCCGCTAACAGGCGTCTTGAAATTTTTTATCTGACAAGACGGTAAAATTTATACCGTTGTTAAGGCAGTGTGGACAAGAGCGTAACGGTGTGCTACTGTTGTTACGTTTAAGAGAGTATCGCGGCCTGTAGAGTTGTCTGGCCCATGAGAGAGACGCCACGGGTCTCGTTAAATATTTAGGCCGGCCATTAGTGGCTGAGCGCAGACACGTGCGTTCGCTGCAATCTCGTTACTCCTACCCTACCCTGCGGTGCCGTACAAACCCACCACATCCGGCACTTGGCAGCGCACCGGCATCAGATAGCAACTCAAGGTGAAGGGCGCACGGCGACCTCCACTCCAGGCTACTGCGGGGTGGCTGCCTTCACTCAAGGCTGCCTTGCCACGAAAACAAGGAGCAGTCATTGCTAGCAACACAGTCCCATTACCCACCAGCTCAATTCATTCCTTAATCAAAATATCCACGGGTGTGCTGCCGGTCTATAGTGTCCAACGGGCACAATATTTCGGCGATCATACATGTCGCCATCATCAGGTGAACTGACGGACTGAGCTCCTGTGAACGTGCCGGCACGGAGATCCGTACGCTATGGCTGCTTAGAGGGAACTGGGTTCGATCGCGGCGGCGGCCGATTTAAATACCCTCCGCCCGCGGCACGCTCCCTCCGCCGTCCGCGCCCCGAGCCACGGTCGCGCGGTGGAACAGATTGCGACGGCGTCTGAGATGACGTCGGTGTGATGGCTCTGTCCGCCGTGGTCGTCACAACTATACGTTTGCTCGATATACTTTTGATTAATCAAAAGCGTTACGTGAAAGTCTATTCATAACACGGCGTTCCTTTTCAACATTTTGACGATACTAATATTCCATTTAAAATTTAATCACATTCTCCGTGTTATTAGTTACGAACTGAAATCTAAAAAATCAGTGGAACAACCAGTTTTAATTATTCTTTTTAAATTATTTGCCTTCAGTAAAACCAAGATATTCCCATATTCGAAACAAGATTCGGCACGTATTTTCATTCCGCGCCGCTGGCTCCGCATGAAGTCACAAGGTCGCTGACATCCCCTTTTCTTTTCTCCCCCTCCACCTTCAGTTTACGAAATACGTACCAGGTCCGAAATAACAAATATTTTCATGTATATCATGGAACAGTTCCTATTTCTGCCTGGCATATAAATCGCAACTTCACACTTTCCGTCACCAACTACTTCTCAACTCGGTGTTGGTATGTCTGTTCTGACGCACCGTTAAAATTTTTGTCACAAAGAAATCAAGTGAGGAAGTATAAAGTGTCTTCATTGATAGAAAGATAAAATGTAAAATGGGATGTGAAATATTTGGAAGTCTACTGAATAGACAACCTGAAAAAAACGTGAAGCACTTAGAACTGGGCCGGCCGAAGTAGCCGAGCGGTTAAAGGCGCTACAGTCTGGAACCGCACGACCGCTACGGTCGCAGGTTCGAATCCTGCCTCGGGCATAGATGTGTGTGATGTCCTTAGGTAAGTTAGGTTTAAGTAGTTCTAAGTTCTAGGGGACTTATGACCACAGCAGTTGAGTCCCATAGTGCTCAGAGCCATTTGAACCATTTTTGAACTTACAACTGGAGTTGTTACCTAACTACGTGCATTTATACATCATTGGCGGCTATGTAATTGACTACCGTTCTAAATCTTTGTGACATTAGAGCGGCCAGCAGAAGGCGTTAGTATTCCTCTTGTGTATGGTTGTTACAATGGCTGGTAGGGTATATAAGGGGCGTGAAAAACATCAGTTCTTGAGCGATGATTATGAAGGGTGAATATGCTGCTTGAGAACTACAAACACCAGATAGAATCTGGAAGCTCCAATTACTCAGTATCAAGGTTTTTGAGGCATTCATATGTGACAGCGGCCCGATGTTGGGCAACATGACAGCTTGTCTTCAAGTTCCTGGTCGACCATGTCTGTGCAACACAAGAGAGAATTACAGCATTGTGCACCAAACATATCGTAACGCCTTCGCATCTGCGGCTGCCATCCGAGAACTAATAATGGACGATCTGCAACATTTTGTGTCACCCCACATGAGCGGTCGGAGACCAGCAGCAACCAGACGATGGAATTTTCGTCCCATGCATAGACTGTCTTTAACACCGCAACTCTAACGGCTGCATCTGTAGTGGTGTGCTGACCGAGAAGCTTGGACTGCCGATTAATGTAGCATTGTGCTGAGAAAGTGGAACACTAAGAATCTTACGCTGGTAGAAAAGGCTGTTCACTGAATCTACATCTGATGCGAAATTCGTCAGTTCTTGCAAAACAAATAATTTTGTAGTTTTATAGTATATGCAAAACATTTATATACGGGATGTTCGGAAATTCCCGTTAAAAACAGCTAGGACTCAGCAGACATTTGACGTTGTTCACGCCCATTACATACCCTGTTAACGCTTGTAACAACATTATACAAGAACCACAGTAACGCCCTCGGGTGGCTGTCACAAGATATTCTGAATACGAATCCGTGTCCCGAAACGTACCATATCCATCCTACGACGGTTTCAGTTCATATTTGTAACGTGTCCACGTCTGCTGAGAGAAAAGGTCTGAGTTGCGTGTCTTGTTAGGCAATAGGATAGATAGGATGACGTGTAATGCGCCAGACGGTCAGTTGATGCCATCTCCGTCTGCCTTGCTGCGAGACTCCTGTACAGACAGAGAGAAGACATGGCACGAATTCTGGTCGCTGCACTAAAAACTGAAGAGACACCAAGTTGAATGGAGAGGGTGTAGCAGAATATGCTTCATCGATAGAATGTCTGTAACAACTTTGGTGGACGCCACATGGAGCCATTGTTGTAATGCATCAGTACAGTTCTGAATGTACAGTGTGCTGTATTCTTTTTTGTTTTGGAATAACGCAAACACACAATGTTTATTAGTCAAAACAAACATATGTACTTTAGTGATAAATCGATGTTTCGTTTTGTTCCTTTTGAAATTTTACCCAAAAATTGCACTGCGTCTTGCCTAATTCGATTCTTCAAGCAGACGTGGACGAGTTAAACATGCGAAACCGTCGTAGAACGGGAACGGTACATTTCCCGACATTGATCCCCGTTCTAAATATTACGCAGTCACTTCCCTCTACAAGTCCTAAAAGTTTGTAGCGCAAATTTTCGAACACACTGCATTATAAAAAGATACATAAATGTATATTCTGCGCAATCTAGTATCTCGTAATACAGCATATACATTTTTTTTCATTGGTCTTCTGAATGATATCATGCTGCCCGCCACGAATTCCTTTTTGTGCCTACCTTCTCATCTCAGAGTAGTAATTGCAGCCGATGTCCTCAATTATTTGCTGCGTATCTTCCAATCTCGGTCACCTTTTATACACTCCTGGAAATTGAAATAAGAACACCGTGAATTCATTGTCCCAGGAAGGGGAAACTTTATTGACACATTCCTGGGGTCAGATACATCACATGATCACACTGACAGAACCACAGGCACATAGACACAGGCAACAAAGCATGCACAATGTCGGCACTAGAACAGTGTATATCCACCTTTCGCAGCAATGCAGGCTGCTATTCTCCCATGGAGACGGTCGTAGAGATGCTGGATGTAGTCCTGTGGAACGGCTTGCCATGCCATTTCCACCTGGCGCCTCAGTTGGACCAGCGTTCGTGCTGGACGTTCAGACCGCGTGAGACGACACTTCATCCAGTCCCAAACATGCTCAATGGGGGACAGATCCGGAGATCTTGCTGGCCAGGGTAGTTGACTTACACCTCCTAGAGCACGTTGGGTGGCACGGGATACATGCGGACGTGCATTGTCCTGTTGGAACAGCAAGTTCCCTTGCCGGTCTAGGAATGGTAGAACGATGGGTTCGATGACGGTTTGGATGTACCGTGCACTATTCAGTGTCCCCTCGACGATCACCAGTGGTGTACGGCCAGTGTAGGAGATCGCTCCCCACACCATGATGCCGGGTGTTGGCCCTGTGTGCCTCGGTCGTATGCAGTCCTGATTGTGGCGCTCACCTGCACGGCGCCAAACACGCATACGACCATCATTGGCACCAAGGCAGAAGCGACTCTCATCGCTGAAGACGACACGTCTCCATTCGTCCCTCCATTCACGCCTGTCGCGACACCACTGGAGGCGGGCTGCACGATGTTGGGGCGTGAGCGGAAGACGGCCTAACGGTGTGCGGGACCGTAGCCCAGCTTCATGGAGACGGTTGCGAATGGTCCTCGCCGATACCCCAGGAGCAACAGTGTCCTTAATTTGCTGGGAAGTGGCGGTGCGGTCCCCTACGGCACTGCCTAGGATCCTACGGTCTTGGCGTGCATCCGTGCGTCGCTGCGGTCCGGTCCCAGGTCGACGGGCACATGCACCTTCCGCCGACCACTGGCGACAACATCGATGTACTGTGGAGACCTCACGCCCCACGTGTTGAGCAATTCGGCGGTACGTCCACCTGGCCTCCCGCATGCCCACTATACGCCCTCGCTCAAAGTCCGTCAACTGCACATACGGTTCACGTCCACGCTGTCGCGGCATGCTACCAGTGTTAAAGACTGCGATGGAGCTCCGTATGCCACGGCAAACTGGCTGACACTGACGGCGGCGGTGCACAAATGCTGCGCAGCTAGCGCCATTCGACGGCCAACACCGCGGTTCCTGGTGTGTCCGCTGTGCCGTGCGTGAGATCATTGCTTGTACAGCCCTCTCGCAGTGTCCGGAGCAAGTATGGTGGGTCTGACACACCGGTGTCAATGTGTTCTTTTTTCCATTTCCAGGATTGTAGTTTCTGCCCTCTACGTCTCCGTCTAGTACCATGGAAGGTACTCCCTGATGTCTTAATAGACGTCTTGTCATCATGTCCCTTTCTACATGTGTTTCCCACATGTCAGTTTTTGTGACATACTCCTATCCTCGACGATTCTGTAGTGCTTAGCTTATCAGTCCACCTAATTTTCCCATTTGTCTGTAGCACAACTTCTCAATTGTCTGGTTTCTCTTATGTTCTGGTTTTTCCACATCCACGTTTCACTGCCTTACAATTCGATGTAGTTCGGATGGTAATTTTCTCGCTGTCAGCGTTGCTATCGTTTTTCGTCTATTTCCTTTCAATTCACGTTCTGTACTCATTCGACAGTTCATTCGATTCAGCGCATCGTATAATACTTCTTCACGTTTACTGAGGAGAGCAGTCTCATCAGCAAATCCAATCATTGATATCCTTTCGCACTGTATTTTAATCATGTTCTTGAAATTTCCTTTTATTTTAGTCATTGCCTCTTCGGTGTATAGATTGAACAGAAAGCACGAAAGACTATATCCCTGCCACACACCCATGTTAATCCGAGCTCTCAGTTCTTGGCCTTTCAGTCTTATTATTACCACTTATTCTTGTTGATATTGCAAAATACTCGTCTTTCCGTACAATTATCCACATTGCTCAGAATTTCGAACACTTCGCGCTATTTGACATTGTCGACCGCTTTTCGCAGGTCAAAAAATCCTATGAACTTGTCTTGATTTTCCTTCAGTCTTGGTTCCATTATCAGCCGCAACGTCAGATCTGCCTGTCTGGTTTCCTTACCTCTCCTAAAGGCAAACTACTTGTCATCTAACCGATCGTCAATTTTCTTCTCCATTCTTGGGTATATTACTCATCTTAGCTTTTTGGATGCATGAGATTTAAAGCTGATAGTGCGGTAATTCTCGTACTTGTCTGCTCAAACTACCTTCTGAGTCGTGTGGATAGTGTTTTTTCGACATTCACATGGTAGGTCGCCAGTGTCATACTATCTACAGACCAATGTGAATAGTCGATTCGTTAACATTTGCCCCAACAATTTTATAAATTCACAAGGAATATTATCTATTGCTTCTGCCAATTTTGATCGCAAGTCGTTAAAATTTCCTTTAACACCTGATTCTAATAGTCCTCTTTCTCTTCATTCTCGACTCTAGTTCCTTCTTCCATCACGTTATGACAAAAATCCTCCCTCTCAGAGAGACCTTCAATGTAAACTTACCACTTATCCGCTCTCACCTTTGTACTTAACAGTGCAATTGTCACCACACTCTCAATTTTGCCACCACTGCATTTAGTCTCACCAAATGTTGTTTTGATTTTTTTGTATGCTGAATGAGTCCTTCGGCGAACCATTCCTTTCTCGATTTCTTCGCATCTTTCTTGCAGTCACTCTGCCGCAGTTTCCAAGTTGTTTTTGTTTATTTCGATCCTAAATGAGTTGTATTTCTCAATTCCTGAATTTCCCTGAACATTTTTGTACTTCCTTTTTTCGTCGATCAAGTGCAGTATTTCCTCTGTTAGTTATGGATTCCTCGCACTTACTTCTCTCGTTCGTTTGTTTTTCTTTCCAGCTTCTATGACTGCGCCTTTTAGGGACGCCCAGTGCTCTAAACGTGAACTGCCTACTAAGCCATTCATTATCGCAGTATCTATAGCCGCAGAGAACTTCCAGCGTCTCTTTTCATTCGTGAGTAGTTCCATATCGCATTTCCTTGCGCTTTAATTTTTCCTGAGCAGTTTCTTAAATTTCACCCTAGTCTTCATCTTTACTAAATTCTGAACTGAGTCTATAGCGGCACCTGGATACGGTTTAAAATCCACTACCTGACTTCGGAAACTCCCTGACCATAATGTAACGCCTTTTCAAAGTATAACTGCTACTCTAGCGATCCTCGAACAGAATATTCGCTAATACTAGCTGAAATTATTTGCAGAACTGTTAGTCTTTCTCGTCTATCATTCTCATTTACGGCTGTGTTCTACTGCTCCCGTACAACCACAGTCCAATCCCCCTGATCTATTAGATTTTCGATACCCCTTACGGACTGAACTACTAAATCCGTGTCCTCATACACTTAGCCTTCATCTTACGCTTGTGACGTCAGCATGTGTAACTGAATTATCTCTCTCGGTGATGGTTTGCTATCGATTCTGATGAGAATTGCCCTATGATTTATCTGTTCACAGTAACTCACTCTCTGCTCTACCTTGCTATTCTCAACGAAACATACTCTGATTACATCATTTTCTGCTGCAGTTAAAATTATCCCGTACTCTTCTGACCAGTTATCCGTGTCTTCTTTAGATTTCATTCACTGACCCCTTATATACAGACTCATTTTTAGGATCTCTGTTCAAAAATGGTTCAAATTGCTCTGAGCACTATGGGACCTAGCATCTGAGGTCATCAGTCCCCTAGAACTTACGACTACTTAAACCTAAGAACATCACACACATCCATGCCTGAGGCAGGATTCGAACCTGCGACCGAAGCGGTCGCGTGGTTCCAGAGTGAATCGCCTAGAACCGCTCGGCCACACCGGCCGGCTAGGTTATTTGTTTTCAGCTTTCTTAGCTTCCCTTCCACGTTCAAACTTCCAACATCCATGGCACTTAGAACTTAAATGTAACGTCGGTTATTGATTCTTTTTCTCTTTGTCACCTTAGCACTTAGCCATGGAGATCCGAATGGGGAACTGGTCTGGAATCGTTTGCCAATGGAGAAATTTTCATGACACTTTATGAGTTACCGACCTCTTGTCCTGTGGCTAAACATCATGTCTTTAATACAGTGGTTTCCATTGCCTTCTTGCCTTCAGTACCCTCATACCGCTGATCATATCTTCTCCTTCTGCCTTTGAGGTGCGGTTTCACACCCCAAGAGCAAGTGAGTGTCCTGAAACTCTGTCCGCTTCACTGACATCTTTGACAAGTCAGAATAAGGTTGACTTCTTATGTATGACGTTTCCATTTAAATCTTTGGGTTCAACTTCTTCACCAAGCCTGAAACTACATTTTCATATTTATGAAATTACGTTACCTAGGTAATTCAAAGTAGCTGAGTAAGCGGGTGGGATTTGACATTGTGATGATAATTGCAGAGTAAACAGTTAGATAAGATTTTTAGTTGCTAAAATGGACAATTTCCCGAACGTTTGTGAAATCAATTCTTGAATAGCAATAATGTTAAGTGCTATGAACTACTTCGTACACGACGGTAAGAGGTGAGTTACAGAGCACTGAAGCAGTAGTCGTATCAGCAAAGCTGAACACGAGCGGAAGTGATTAGCGAACACATAAATACAGTACACAGAAGTTTCACTTGACTTGTAGCTTTCTCCAGGCGTTGCGATCAAACATTCCCCCTACTAACGCACGAGCGAGATGTCGAAGGGTGATTAATACTGAAGACTACAACTGAGACTGCGTCGCGTAGCGTATGCCGGCTGTCTTATATCGCGGTGGCAGTGGGCACTCGCAGTCGGATCCGCCGGGTTCTCGAGCGACCACAATCGTCGTCTGTCGGAAATGTCCATGTCCACTGCCAACCGTGAGATTTATTTATTTATTTCATTAACACTTCTTACTAACCCACCGCCTTGAAACTTAAGGTGGGTCGGATGCTTCTGAATCCAACAGCAAACACTTCTCAGTATTACAATGCTATTGGTATACTGTTGTTAACGCTTTTATAAAATAATATAAACATCATAATACAAAAATTTCTCTAAGTTTACAGCGAATTAAGTGCTTAACAGCTGTTTCTGCCTAGCTGACGAGAATATAATATACAGAGTGGTCCATTGATCGTGACCGGACCAAATGTCTCACGAAATAAGCGTCAAACGAAAAAACTACAAAGAACGAAACTTGTCTAGCTTGAAGGGGGAAACCTGATGGCGCTATGGTTGGCCCGCAAGATGGCGCTCCCATCTGTCAAACGGCTATCAACTGCGTTTTTCTTTTTAAATAGGAATTACCATTTTTATTACACATGCGTATAGTACGTAAAAAATATGAATGTTTTAGTTGGACCACTTTTTTCGCATCGTTATAGAAGGCGCTGTAATAGTCACAAACATATGGCTCACAATTTTAGACGAACAATTGGTAACAGGTAGGTTTTTTAAATTAAAATACCGCACGTAGGTACGTTTGAACATTTTATTTCGGTTGTTCCAATGTGATACATGGACCTTTGTGAACTTATCATTTCTGAGAAAGCATGCTGTTACAGAGTGATTACCTGCAAAAACCACATTACTGCGATAAATGCTCAAATTGATGTCCGTCAAACTCAGTGCATTTGGAAATACGTGTAACGACATTCCTCTCAACAGCGAGTAGTTCGCCTTCCGTAATGTTCGCACATGCATCGAGAATGCGCTGACGCATGTTGTCAGGCTGTAGGGAAGCAGCCTACTCACGCCTTATAAGATTCTCATCAGTCTTTCCATTGTGTGCCAGCCTAGTCCGCTGTAACTAGCTCTGACGTCATAACGGTTGCGCAATACTTTAAAAATCAAGTAAATAACCTGAAACGTTTCTAGCATGTCAGGAGTAATACTAAATCAATATGAGTTAAATATCAGTTCAATAACTTCAACCATTTTCGAAATTTCGACGTTTTTCTGTAAAAATCATTGGCGCAACAGAAAAGAGCTATAAACTTAGAAATTTGTATTTAGATTCCTTTTTCATAATAATTTAGTAGAAACAGTATTCTGGATCTCACAAATTAAAAATTTTGTTGAAATTCATGATTTTTTGGTTTTTGTCTTAGAAATTAAGGAAGCAAGATAGATTAAGTAGGCGATTAAATAAGGCTAGGATGTTTAAATTTAAGTAGAAGGGAGATCCGCTATAATCATAAAGATGTGAGACGTTTCAATTGAATGACTATAAAACTATAGCGATAGCCTATCTCCAAAGGTCAAGTTCAGAGCTCGTCTAATGCGTGTAGTGTAATTAAATTAATTCTCTCGCCCAAAATAATTAACTTAGCCACGTCAGACTTTTATTATGATTACTTACTTGTGTGCTGAATGCACATTTATATTGAGAGCTTCATCGGCCATCAGCAGAGGAAGCAATGATTTATTCAATAAATTGAAGTGGTGCATTACTAGCCCAGCGGATAGTCGGGAGAGCCGATTTGATCAGGCTTTCCCTTGGGCGTCCGCACCGCGGCTTTATATATAAGAACGCTGCGAGAGAGAGAAAGGCCCCAGTTCTCGCCAGACGCTGAATAGCACACCACCTGTGCCAGGAGTCGCGTCGCGTCGCGTCTGTATCATTGCTATAAACAGCCTCGGATGCCGTAATAAGTTACTCGGGATACGCGTAACCATGAAATCGTTTTCGAGTGAAGTGTTCATTCTGGGATGACTTTAATGCTCTATCTTCAGTTTGCGTATGTCGTATTTTCACGTGCCGCCGCGGGACAAACATTCTACCACTATTTAGCGTGGCGTTTGATGAACATTATCATCAAATTATGGCGAGCATTCACTTAAACATTTAATTTGAACAGTTATAGTACTATCAACGCATTAGACTCTTAACTGCTCTGTTAGTTGGATTGTGTGGATTCTTTTTGGTCTGTGCCTCTCAGAATATAGTGAACATTTTTAGAGAATGGTTTTTGATTATGAATCCCAGACAATCTCCTAATTCCTCAGAGCTATAAGCTGTAGTTATAAGTGTATTTCTCAGATGAAGTGGGCACAAGGAATTCTAATTACAGGCTTCACGTTTTGCTAATCACTTTCTGGTTGCCAATATTGTAGTTAGAGAGCCAGTGCTGAGAACGCCAAAACAACAGCAGAAATAACAAAACATTTTTATAACAACTAATTTCCACCAGCCGCCCCACAAGGCGTTGTCGGTGGATCACGATAGCAAATATCCTTCAACTTTCCCCACAGAAATGAATCCGGGGTCGTCAGATCCGGTGAACGACCAATCCACCTGTCATGAGAGATGCTATTCAATACGGCTTCAACCGCACGCGAGCTATGTGCCGGACATACATCATGTTGGAAGTACATCGCCATTCTTTCATGCAGTGAAACATCTTGTAGTAACGTCGGTAGAACATTACGTAGGAAATCAACATACATTACACCATTTAGATTGTCATAGATAAAATGGGGGCCAATTATCCTTCCTCCCATGATGCCGCATCATACATTAACCCGCCAAGGTCACTAATGTTCCACTTGTCGTAGCCATCGTGGATTTTCCGTTGCCCGATAGTGCATATTATGCCGGTTTCCGATATCACTGTTAGTGAATCACGCTTCGTCGCTAAATAGAACGCGTGCTAAAAATCTGTCATCGTCCCGTAATTTCTCTTGTGCCCAGTGATAGAACTGTGCACGACATTCAAAGTCGTCACCATGCAATTCCTGGTGCATAGAAATATGGTACGGGTGCAACTGATGCTGATGTAGCATTCTCAATACCGACGTTTTTGAGACTCCCGATTCTCGCGCAATTTGTCTGCTACTAATATGCGGATTAGCCGCGACAGCAGCTAAAACACCTGCTTGGGCATCATCATTTGTTGCAGGTCGTGGTTGACGTTTCACATGTGGCTGAACCCTTCCTGTTTCCTTAAATAACGTAACTATCCAGCGAACGGTTCGGACATTTGGATGATGTCGTTCAGGATACCGAGCAGCATACATAGCACACACTCGTTGGGCATTTTGATCACAATAGCCATACATCAACAGGATATCGACCTTTTCCTCAATTGGTAAACGGTCCATTTTAACACGGGTAACGCATCACAAAGCAAGTACCGTCCGCACTGGCGGAATGTTACATGATACCACGTAGTTATACGTTTGCGACTATTACAGCGCCATCTATCACAAAGCGAAAAAAGTGGTCCAACTAAAACATTCATATTTGTTTACGTACTACAGGAATATGTAATAAAAAATGGGGGTCCCTATTTAAAAAAACGCAGTTGATATCCGTTTGAGCTATGGCAGCGCCATCTAGCTGGCCAACCATAGTGCCAGCTGGTTTCCCCCTTCAAGCTAGATGAGTTTTGTTCTTTGTAGTTTTCTGGTTTGTTGCCTATTTCGTGAGATATTTCGCACAGTCACTATCAATAGACCACCCTGTATACATGCCAATGTCAAAGAAAAATAAAAAGGAAAATTTAATTCAATGAATGTAAATAATTTGCAGTATTTCTACCTACTTCCGGTGAGAAATTCTCGGTAGCATCTCGAGCTGTTCTCATCAGAAATGGTTTGTGCTTATTTATGTTTACTCTGTTTGTGATTATTGGTATATAACTGTTAGTGTGGCAAGTCAGGACACTACATGACATTCAGCAGCTGTTTGTTTGTCCTATTGTTGTTAGTTGCGGTATATTCTACGTGATACCTTAGATACATAAACCTGGTATTATACAGATTAAATAATTACTGAGCATTTGATACATTGAATACATGAATTTTAGCTTTACATGAGAAATACACTTACGTTGGTAAATTTGTTAGTACAAAAAGAATGTAGATCATTGCTGTGCGAGTGCATTATTGCTTAAATAACTTATAATATTACATTTTTAGTTTTATGCATACTTTATACAGAATATACATTTGATGTAGAAAATTAATTCATTGTAGCATCAAACTGAGAAGAGAATATGTTCTATCTACATGCAACAAGAAGAACAATACATTACTGCTTGTCTGCAGTATACTTTAAACACTATGCAATATGTCGTTGGGGAGTAGGAGCTTCGGAATAAAAGTTCTTCGCGAATTCTCCACTCAAGCGACGTTATGTTACTACTAGAGTCTTAGTATGTAATGCCAGTGTTTGTTTCATGATTGTTACTGCCTGTTGTGTAGTTTGTAACTGTGTTCTTGCATGCAGTGTAATGTGTTGTTGGTTCGGGTCCCTTACTTGTTGATCCCTTCTGAGTCACGTTCACTTAGTGTGTTGGTTCCTTTCTCGGTTTCGGAAACTGTGGTCGTGCTTGTGTACTCCCATATGGGTTTTGGCGCTTGTATTCTCCATGCACTGTTTTCGACACAATATTGGCTACGCTGTTTACTGTGTTCCAGTCATCGGGCTTACTTATTATTCTGGTGATGTCACTGTTGTCTTGTATAGGTCTCACTTGTACAAGCATGTTGCATAGCAGTGTGACATGCTCTGGTGTCCCATGGTGTCAGTTAGTCCCATGCGGTTTAAATGTACCGGATACTGCCCGTAGCCTGTCACGAAATGGACTATTCCCCGAGTTGGGTCAACATGTTACACTTGTAATCTTACACGTATGTCAGGAAAGAAAGAGTGTACTCGGCGTCCCCTGTAGGATGTGTCCCACTCTCTCTGCGATGTTTGAATCCGCCATTGTTTCGTTTGTGTTTTGTTCGTAATGTTGGTTCCTGTAATTTCGGTGATCTTATCAAGCCTGTCCGTCTTAAGCCAGTAAAGTTCAGCTCTATACCGTATTGTTATATCTATAGGACAGGTCCCCATCACAACGCAAAGTCCCTCTAGTGACGTGGTGTTGAAAGCCCCACTCATTCTCAGGACTACATTACGTTGACCTCGTCTTGCAATTGTCTTGTTAGTCTCTATGTTAAGTCTGTAAGCCCACGCACTTGCGGCGAAGCATGTGATGGATTCAAATATGGCAATTTGGTAGGTCCTTCTCATCTTAATAGGTAATGTGTACTGATTCTGTAGAGTGTTGCTAGT
Source organism: Schistocerca americana (assembly GCF_021461395.2). Classification (NCBI taxonomy): domain Eukaryota; kingdom Metazoa; phylum Arthropoda; class Insecta; order Orthoptera; family Acrididae; genus Schistocerca; species Schistocerca americana. The sequence continues at coordinate 202,784,877 of NC_060125.1, read as the reverse complement.
TTGTTCATAATTTTGGAGGCTTTGTCAATTGTCAATTTGGTAGTTAAAACTCTGTTTTTTGTCGAGATGCAGTTGTAGATTACGTATGAGATGCCGGTGAGGGTGCTATCAATCTAAGATACCACATCTCTTTTATTGCTTCATCTGTCTTCTGAGTAATTTTATGCGACCTGCCACGAATTTCTCTCCTGTGCCAACCTTTTCATCTCAGAGTAGCAGTTGCAACCTACATCCTCAATTATCTGGTGGATGTGTTCCAATCTCTGTCTTCCTCTACAGTTTTTGGACACTACACCTCCCTCTAGTACCATGGAAATAATTCCCTAATGTCTTAACAGACGTCCTACCATCCTGTCCCTTTTCCTTGTCAGTGTCCTCCACATATTCCTTCCTCCCCGATTCTGCGCAGAACCTCCGCATTCCTTATCCTATCAGTCCATCTAATTTTTAACATACGTCTGTAGCACCACATCTGAAATGCTTCTATTCTCTTCTGTTCCGGTTTTCCCACAGTCCATGTTTGTACCTCAAGCTCTTCCCAGTACCCAATCTAATGCATGCAATGTTACATGAATACAGTAACTAGGCTATATTTATGTGTTGCACAACGGATAGCAATAGGTTGTAAAAATGGAAGTTTGCGAGGGCATAAGTAAGCACGTGCTCCGGTAAAAATATCACATTTATTGAGGGCGAAACTGTAGAAATTAATTAATTAAACATCTGCCAAATGACTGATGGATGCTGTTCTACATAATGGTCTTGGCAGAGTTACAAAATCACATTTACGACTGAGTCTTGGAGACCCAGCTCGATGTATCATTAATTATTAGTTACTGAATGGTCAGAGGAATAATTCAATGAAGACATTCATGCACACATACTCATATAATAAAGATTCAGGACAGATATAAGAATAAAGTATAACTTCAGCAGTATATACGTGATGGGCAAACGGTCGTTCCCTTGGATTGTGTGCGCGAAGCAAGTGAACAAGAAGTCATCAATACCAATACACTGCTAATAGTTGCAACATAAAAGAAATTCTGAAACTACTTTGTAAGATTTACCCCGAAAATGAGTAACTGAGACATGTAACGTTTCTCGCAATCCGCGAACACGTGGTCGTCACAGACAATAATTCTGCTTAAAATTAGTGATAAAATTCAGAATAGCTGACCAAATTGTACGGGATACATTGCTGTGAGTAACTATCTGTGAACTTAAGGTTCTCAGATCCGTCTTAATATGTGCTGAGACAACGAAGACATGTGGAAACTACTGTAGGTTGTGAACTGAAATTGAAATTAGCGACGTTTCAGATATCTCTTCAGTTATACTATACTCGTGATATCACCAACGAACGAACTCACACTGAACGGAGGAGGTACATCACGAGTCTGACCAGAGGTAGAGCAGAACATTGGCTTGTAAGCGTGGCCACTTGGAACTGGTTAAAATGTTCCGAAATTAACCAGAAAAATTCCATATACCGCTCAACGAGCAATGAACGATTAGATTAAGACGTTAATTTTGATTGGAGATGAAGTCTACAAAAATAAGATAATGAATTAACTATGAATAGGCATAGACTTTCGCCTATCTTTCGTCTCCCAGAACACTGCTCAGCTAAGCCTTTCGGAACCCATGTGTCCCGTTCTTCCCCAAGTACCCAGAGAGCTCCCTATTGTGTGGTTCCAAACTGTACAAGAGCATCGTCCAAGGCGAACAGAAACCTCTTTGCTTCCTGGTACGTGCTTTATAGGATTGGCTATTTGGCCACAGTAGCAGACTACTAATATTCCTCCAGGTCTACATAGTGAAATTTACCTTGTATACTCTCATTCATGTTTTTCGTTCATCAGGTGAGAGGAGAAAATTATGTATATGGTGATAATACTGCCCACAGATGTATTGAACATGCGTGTGGGGCTCCGATGATTACCAAAAATATTAATAAAATGTGAGGTGAGGTAAAGGTAGTATACCTTGTGGACACTATAGACACACTCAGCTCCGCAGTCTTTTCTTTTTCTGCAGTTTGTGCCCGGAACTAAGATGCCATAGGTGGATACATTAAATTAAATGTAAAACAAAATGATGAAGTAGATCATGTACAGACCCTTCACCTGAGAGAGTGGAAGCGGGCCCACGACTGTCATCCCTGAACTGGAATGTACATCCAAATCTAAAGATGAATGGGTTAACGTTAAATACTTTTCCAAGTATAAGTTCTGCAATTAAAAAGTGGAATTGTGCAATCCAAACATTTAATGATAATCTAGAACTGATTATTATTGGTGGAATGAATTACCTGATTATCTCCGTCTATGTGAACCAGAGAGAGAAGATTTGTTGAGTTAGGAAATACTCTCACCGGGTTGTGTACATGTCGGCCAGGCTTTCCTTTTCAGACATGCTACACACGCTCTTGACGGCAGACGAAAATTGTTTTTGATACTGGGCCACAACAATTTCTCAGTCATTAGTTTAATGGTGGCTTTTGGACTGCGATGGGCGAGGTCGCAAACAATATCAAAAACTGTTCTTCGTCATGTCTAGGTCATCAAGTTGTAAGTCGGGACACATGACACCAAATAAGGTCCCTGGTGCATAGTAACCGCACGTGTTCGAACTATCAAGCTGTTGAACCGTTCTGTGCATATACCGTTGCAGCTTGTAGCACCATAACACTATCGTAATTTGTTGCAAAGTAAATGCTGACAACTCTAGGAAAACATCAGCCACTACATTTTCTGTCCTTCTTATGTGTCTTATGTCTGTTGTGAGTTGTCCAGTAAACTCCAGTTTGCAGTTGGCGGAAACGCCGGGTCAATAACCTACCTTGATCTTTTGAAAAGCGAAAATTATTGGCTTATGACCTGCGTATACTGCAAATGACCTTACTCCAACATAAGGGTGAAAGTGTCGTGTGACTTTGTACATGGTCAGCAGCTCACGATCGTGTGAGCTCAAGTTAGCTTGGGCCTCTGCCGTAATGGTGCATTATGGACCGAGTGGGTTAAGATGGTTGTTTGTTTTCAAAGGCGTTCTGTATTGTGTCAGTGGCAGGGAGTGTCTGTCTGAAATGTTGTTACCTGACATTGTGTCTGTGGTGTCACCGCCAGACACCACACTTGCTAGGTGGTAGTTTAAATCGGCCGCGGTCCATGTAGTACATGTCGGACCCGCGTGTCGCCACTGTGATCGCAGACCTAGCGCCACCACCAAGGCAGGTCTCGTGATACGAGAGTGGTCTCGACCCCAGTTGTACGAGAACCAAGCTACCGACCAGTTGTACGCGAACCTAGCTATCGCCCAGTTGTATGAAGCCTTTCTCTCTCATTAGCCGAGAGACAGAATAGCCATCAGAAGTTAATGGCTACGAACTAGCAAGGAGCCATTTGTATCAGTGCCTATAGCTTACGAGTATTCAAGAGAAATAAAAGATAAGTACAAAGCATCTACATACTTTTCTTCTTATTCATTAATAAGTTCTCATGTTCCAGACTTCACGCCCGTATGCTTAATGCGTGCACTATCGGCTACAGCGTTAGTCAAGCTTTCTTTTGCAGCAATCCACTTCACAGTGTCGGTCCAGCTACCGACAATACAACATATGGCGACGAGGATGGGATAGAGTTTGTATTAATTGTTTGCTTCATTGACGACGTTTTAAAGTTCTGATTTTTTACATTTATTTGTGTCATGGCTTCGCCACATTCTCCAGATGTACTGTCCGAATTTTATCGCTTGCAGACTCAGCAGACGCAGGCGTTACTGGATGCCCTTGGACAGCTCGTCCAGGGTCAACGTACCATTCAAACCGATGCGGCCGCCGCCGCTTCTTCGCTACCGCTGCCACTGAACGCTGTTGCACCTCCCTTTCGACCATACGTGGCAGCCGATGAGACCTGGCAAGAGTGGTCTCGCCAGTTCCACTTTCATCTAGAAGCCTACAGAATTCAAGGTAATGAGCGGCAGCCGTTTTTGCTTTCTTGTGTCGGTGTGTCCACATACCGTGTGATAGTGAAATTGTTTCCCCGCCGCGACGTAGCAATTTTGTCATACGAGGAAATTTTGTCTGCATTAGATGCCTATTTCAAAGAAACAGTTAATGTGGTTGCAAAACGGTATACGTTTTTTCGTACAAAACGTAAGGCCGGTCAAACTAATAGGGAGTGGGTCGCAACATTGCAAGGACTTACTAGGGACTGTGCCTTTGAATGTGACTGTGGTCTTTCTTATTCAGATACAATGGTGCGTGATGCAATTGCACAGAACGTTTCTGATGTTCGCATACGGGAGCAAATTTTGAAACTAGTTAATCCCTCCCTTCAACAAGTGATAGACATATTGGATAGACAGGACACACTGGACTGTGCTCAGGAATCTTTTGAAACTTCGCCAGCCGTGTGTAACATTAACCGGCCCGCTGGACGCGCTGCACGGCCCGGTAACAGGGCCTCGCGCACGGACACACAGCGACCGCCGCGTGCTAAGCCAGGTGTGCCGCGCCGGCCCACAAATGCAGTGAAATCATGCCCGCGGTGTGCTACTAGACATTCGCGTGAACATTGCCCGTCACGCCAAGCTATTTGCTTTTTCTGCAATAAGAAAGGACATGTTCAAAGTGTTTGCCAGAAAAAGCTCAGATCAGACAATCACAATCATTCCAGGCCCTTTGCTTCGCGCCGGAATCGAACCAAGGACACTCAGGCTCGTGGACCTTCGCCTATGGACATTCATGTCGTTAATTCCACTTCGTCTAGTGACACTTTCTCTAACAGTAACAGTGATCGTCCCACAAAAACTGTGCGTCGACGTCGCCGGAAATCACGTCCATTAGCAAGTGATTCTGTACCAGTGTCTGTTCCAATTGCACAAAACAGTCGCTCTTGTCGTCAGCAGGACAATAAACTTTTTGTGGACTTAGACTTTGACGGCCAAGTGATACCATTCCAGCTCGATACCGGAGCTGCAGTTTCATTGCTCAATCACGACACGTACAAACAACTGGGCGCACCTCCGTTGCGTGCCGCAAATGTTAAGCTAACTACATATTCCGGACAGTAATTCCTGTGTTAGGACAGTGCAGCCTTCTTACAACATACAAGGGACAAACAAAACTTGTGTCATTTTACGTTCTTCGTTCTTCTTCTGCAGTGAACTTATTTGGTCTAGATTTATTTAAGTTGTTTAACATGTCTATTGTAAATCAGGTCCTATCAGTGAATCAGACTGTGCCTACAGACAGTGTTTCTCGGCTGTGTGACGAATTTGCAGACATTTTTGCACCGGGCTTAGGTTGCGCTAAAAACTATGAAGCACATTTAGAACTGAAGGTAAACGCGCAACCGAAATTTTTCAGGGCGCGCAATGTTCCCCACGCATTGCGTGATGAGGTCGCAAGAACGTTACACGATCTCGAATCACAGGGTGTAATTGAACGTGTGCAAGCTTCTCTCTGGGCCTCACCCTTAGTAATTTTGCCAAAACCTTCCGGAAAATTGAGACTTTGCGTGGACTTCAAGGCCACAGTGAATCCACAGCTAGTGACTGCTACTTTTCCTTTGCCCCGCCCGGAAGATCTTTTTGCTAAACTGTGCCCGGGAAAATATTTTTCAAAGTTGGACCTAGCCGATGCGTACTTGCAAATACCGGTGGACGACGAATCCCAGCGCGTACTGGTGGTTAACACGCATCTTGGATTGTACCGCTTCAAAAGACTGCCATTCGGGTGTGCATCCGCCCCTGCCTTGTTTCAGCAATATTTACAAACTATTTGTGCGTCGGTCCCTACTGCAGCAAACTATCTGGACGATATAGTGATCTCCGGACAGACAGAAGAAGATCATCTTGAGAACTTACGAACATTATTTCAGGTCTTGCGGCAAAATGGTCTTCGCTTGAGGAAGGACAAATGTGTGTTTTTTGCTCGTGACTTACCATACCTGGGACATGTCATTAATGCCCAAGGCATACATCCGAGTCCAGAGCACCTCCGTGCCATTCAAGACTTGCCGTCCCCTAAAAATGTGAAACAGCTACAGAGTGTGTTGGGTAAAATTAATTATTACCATAAATATGTGCGCAATGCCTCTTCCATTTCAGCTCCGCTTCATCGCTTACGCCGTAAAGGTGTTCCGTTCGTCTGGACGACGGAATGTGAACGCGCCTTTCGCCAGTTGAAATCGGCGTTGCTTTCTAATACTTGCCTTACGCCTTTCGATCCCCAGAAACCCCTTTTGTTGATGGTAGATGCATCGGATTTCGGGATCGGTGCTGTGCTTGCGCACAAAGTTGGCTCACAGGATCGCCCTATTGCCTTTGCGTCCAAATTGCTCTCGTCTGCGCAAAGAAATTATTCACAGATAGAGAAAGAAGCTTTGGCTCTCGTGTTTGGTGTTACTAAGTTCCATGATTTCTTGTATGGTCGTCACTTTACCATCATCACCGACCACAAACCTTTGACATCGCTTTTTCATCCGACCAAGCCTGTACCTCCACGTACAGCGCAGAAATTCATTCGCTGGTCTATTTTCCTTTCGCAGTACCGCTACGATATCTTGTATCGGTCCACTGCTCAGCACGGAAACGCCGATGCGTTGTCCCGTTTGCCTGTTGCTGAGGATAAAGCATTCGATTCTTCCGAACTTGCTTGCATGTTCATTGATTCGGAAACCGATGAAGTGGTCCAATCGTTTCCGATTGATTTTCGTCGTGTCGCTACAGCCACAGCTGCTGACCCTGTCCTTGCTACTGTTTTACGTTTTGTTGCTACGCAATGGCCTTTGTCAAAGTCTCGGATCGAGGATCCGTTGGTTCGCCGATTTTTTGCTCACAAGGAGAGACTTTTTGTTCGACGTGGTGTTTTGTTGTTGCGTTCTGATAATGATCAGTCCAGAGTCGTGGTCCCACGTTCGTTACAGTCCTCTGTTTTACGGCTTCTTCATCAAGGACATTGGGGTATAGTGCGAACGAAACAACTTGCTCGTCAGCACTGTACTTGGTTCGGAATCGATGCTGCGATTACGAATATGTGTTCTTCGTGCCCGGCGTGTGCCGCACAACAGTCCGCACCGCCGCGGAAAGTCTTTGCGTGGCCAAAAGCCACTTCCCCTTGGCAACGCTTGCACATTGATTTTGCTGGTCCATTCTGGAATGCTCGATGGTTGGTTCTGGTCGACGCCTTCAGTAATTTTCCTTTTGTTGTCCGGATGTCTTCCACGACGTCCTCCGCCACCATCCAAGCGTTGTCTGCTATCTTTTGCATTGAAGGTCTTCCGCAGACTATTGTTTCCGACAATGGCCCACAATTCATGTCCGCAGAATTCCAGTCTTTCTGCCAGGCCAATGGTATTCAACATCTGACATCCGCGCCGTTTTCGCCTCAGTCCAACGGTGCCGCTGAACGATTGGTCCGGACTTTCAAGTCACAGATGTTGAAATTGAAAGAGTCGCATTCTCGGGAGGACGCAGTGTTGCTCTTTTTGTCTTCGTATCGCTCTCAGCCCCGAGATGGTCGCTCGCCGGCTGAGTTGCTCCACGGTCGTCCTCATCGCACCTTGATGTCTTTGCTGCATCCGCCGCATCAGGTTCCTGTGCAGCGGCAGACTCCTGCTTTTGCTCCAGGCGACGTTGTATTTTATCGCAACTATCGAGGTTCACGGCGTTGGCTCGCAGGGCGCATTCTTCGCTGCCTCGGCCGCGCGATGTATTTGGTTTTGGGGGCCTCTGGTGAGGTGCGTCGGCATCTCAATCAGCTGCGCCTCTGTCGTCGCTCGGGTTCTGCCGCTCCCCGTCTGCTTTCAGCGACGGTGCCGTCCGGTCAGCGCCCTGGGGACCCATCTACTGGCTCGCCTCATCCCCAGGTGTTACCGACGATGCCTTCCATTTTGCCCCATGGCGACGCGCCGCCGCCGCCGCAGCAGCAGCAGCAGCAGCAGCCGCCGCCGCCGACCGCATTCGACGCTTCGTTGCAGCCGCCAAGCGCCTCCCAGGGTCACGCGCCGCCGATCGCTTCCCGTGACCAGCTGTCCTCCGCCATGGAACGCCCGCCCGCTCCGGACCACATGACGTCATCGCGCGTCGGCTACCCCGACGCAATGGATGTCGACCCTTCAGTACCTCCTGTCTCTTTACGGGCGCATACACCGCATGTTGACGTGCACCCTGGACTAGTTTTGCAGGCGTTTCCTAGCTCCCCTCGGACCGGATGGCCGGGTGCGGGTGGCACAGCCTCGCCTGTTGTTAGGCTCCCCACCTCATCGCATACGTCAACATGTGGTCCTCCCCACGGCGGGCGGAAGCCTTATTACACGACCGTTCGCCGATTTGCGGGGGAGGAATGTGGTGTCACCGCCAGACACCACACTTGCTAGGTGGTAGTTTAAATCGGCCGCGGTCCATGTAGTACATGTCGGACCCGCGTGTCGCCACTGTGATCGCAGACCTAGCGCCACCACCAAGGCAGGTCTCGTGATACGAGAGTGGTCTCGACCCCAGTTGTACGAGAACCAAGCTACCGACCAGTTGTACGCGAACCTAGCTATCGCCCAGTTGTATGAAGCCTTTCTCTCTCATTAGCCGAGAGACAGAATAGCCATCAGAAGTTAATGGCTACGAACTAGCAAGGAGCCATTTGTATCAGTGCCTATAGCTTACGAGTATTCAAGAGAAATAAAAGATAAGTACAAAGCATCTACATACTTTTCTTCTTATTCATTAATAAGTTCTCATGTTCCAGACTTCACGCCCGTATGCTTAATGCGTGCACTATCGGCTACAGCGTTAGTCAAGCTTTCTTTTGCAGCAATCCACTTCACAGTGTCGGTCCAGCTACCGACAATACAACAGTGTCTGTCAGCGGCGTCTGCATATCTGTTGCTCAGGTTACGTGACGTGGTTAAAAGTGTCATTCCCCAGGAATCTTGTTAGTTGCTGATAATCCGTTGGCCAAAGAAGGTCCTTAATGACCTCCGTCTTCTCTTTGAGAGGACAAAATAATACTGGCAGTAGAGACTGTATGAGAAATGTCACCTTTAATGACGCAAAACACGTTTAGCCTCATATACCACCAGATCATATTTCTGTATCCTGTCGAACACTGCCTTAAGATGTTCCTTGAGAAAAGCAGCTGTCTGTAAAACATCGCCGGCCGGGGTGGCCGAGTGGTTCTAGGCGTTACAGTCTGGAACTGCGCGACCGCTACGATCGCAGGTTCGAATCCTGCCTCGGGCATAGATGTGTTTGATGTCCTTAGGTTAGTTAGGTTTAAGTAGTTCTAAGTTCTAGGGGACTGATGACCTTAGAAGTTAAGTCCCGTAGTGCTCAGAGCCATTTTTTGTAAAACATCTAAACATCGTGGACGATGACGAAGAAGGAAATACTTCGTCTACTAACATCTCTCACAACTGAACTGGATTATTTAAACCTTACGGCATACTTAGGTATTCGACAATATCAAAAGACTTTATAAGAGCAGGCTCCGAATATCTTATTCGCTACTGGAATCTAGTTATCAATCTTTGTGCAGCCCACCCTCTGAAGAATGTAACTGCGGCAAAAATGTTCTTAAAACCACTTAGGCTAGTAATGGGATAGAGGACGGGAATTGTTTATGCATTTGCATCTAAGTGATACCCGCAGAGCCTCCAGGTGCCGTCTTTCTTTTTAAATAGCTGTAACGACAGTGTCAATGGGCTGTCAGACCCTCGTGTGAAAGCTTTCTGTAATTGGGAGAAAACCTCTTGTCTAGCTTTTGAGCAACCAGAGTACAGAAAGAGGCATTGGCACTTTTAACACGTATGCCTCTTGTACCCATCATCACTCCACTGTTCACCTTAAGTCGTGCCGTACTTTCCTTCGATTCCTGCCCTTGGTGGTGTACGTAGTCTGCACTGACAACTGGTTCAGTAATATCTGCGGGCGTGAACCTCCAGTAGAACTTTTTACTGAAGACCAAGCCCTCTGTCGCTTCATACTCACCATAAGTTGTGATGGGCTAGTTATTAGCCACCATAAGGCAGGGATTTCGACACCACTTAGACCATTTGGGCATTCAAGTTCTTCACCGACAGAGAAAATTTCGTATAATCGCTAGTAACGGTGTTCCCAAATCTAGAATTGCGAGCTACTATTACCAATTCTGTGTGAGGAAGTTCGGTATCTGTATTTTCATTTTCCGAATGGAAACCACGTTAGACTCAGGGGCAAACTACCTATCGTATTCAAGATTTGTTAATAAAAAATCAGTGTCTTCTCCTGCTGCAGTTCGATTTTTCAGATTCCTAATCAGCTTATGTAGGACCCCCGTAGGTGTAAGAACTGTCCTTCCATCTGGCTTCACTTAAAATAGTGATACAAATTCACTGTATCAGTTTGTCCATTGCTAGAAGTCTCTGCTTCCTTGTGATACCGACGTCAACAATTTATAGGCATTTCCCATCATTTCAGTCATACATGTGTAGAGATGCACACGAACTCATCTTAATAACTGTTGTTCTTTTCTCACACGAAGTTTCGACAGTGGCTCTCAAATTAATTTCATATATTTAAATGTAGACAAGTGACTTGACTCTTCGTCACAAATGATTTCTAATTAAATTGCGTACCTACGAAGTATTGTCTTAGTTGCGTGGCTGGATTCGCGATTTTCTATCATAAAAGCCAAATTACGTAGTAATCGACGAAAAGTCATTGAGTAAAACAGAGGTGACATGCGGTGTTCCGCAAGGAAATGGTATAGGGCCTTTGCAGTCCCTAACCTACATCAACGACGTAGGCGAAAGTCTGAGTAGCCCTCTTAGCCTGTTTGTAGATGATGCTGTCATTCACCTTATATTGAAGTCACCAGAAGATCAAAAGGAATTACATAATGACTTAGTCAAAATAAGTATCTGTTTGGTGCGAGAAGTGGTAATTGTCCCCGAATAAGGAAAAATGAGTACAAAAAGAGATCAGTTAAATTCGAGTTAACGATAGGAACTATAATTACAAATATCTTAAATTGGATCCATCATATAGATTATACAGCGGTGAAGGCAAATAAAAAGATTGCTTTTTATTAGCAGAACACTTAGAAGATGCAACAGGTCTACTAAGAAATGCCTGTGCTACTATTGTCCGTCCTCTGCTAGAGTATCACTATGTGGTGTGGGATCCTTACCAGATAGGACCGACGGATGACATTAGAAAAGACGGAAGAACGGCAACTCGCGTTTAATTAGCACAAAACAGGGGAGAGAGTGTCACATACACGATAAGAGAGTCAGAGTGGCAGTTGTTAAGACAAAGGCATTTTTCGTTTGCGGAGAGATCTTTACACGAAATTTTGAATCCGTAGGTTATTCCTCTTAACATGATATTATTTTATTGTCACCAACGTACGTGGGGAGAAAAGATCAAAGTAATAATGTAAGTGAAATCAGAGATCGTACAGACGGATCTAAGTGTTCATTCTTCCCACGAGATGTTAGAAAGTTGGACTATGGAGAAACAGTCTGATGGTTGTTCTAAGAACCCTCTGCCTGGCATTTAAGTGAGAATAGCAAATAAATCATGTAGATGTAGATCTGTAGTGAAACCTTCTTACTGTAGAGCCGTTCACACTTGAAATGAAACACTTGTTTCACTAAAATTGTTTAACTGTCTACAGTTTTATATTTACTATCGGTATCGTAAACCTTAATCTAAAACCTACATCTTAGGCACCTTTTCCTTAAAGGAGAGAACTATAGCAAATGATCATCGAGGAAAAGAATCGAGAAATCAATGTTTACGATCGTATTATGAGTGAAGACCTAATTGCCACATGACTTCCGCAAAGCCGCAGACGTACTGTGAGTCGTAATTACACAGTTATCATCTTAACGAACAGAATAATTGTTAATGTGTTCTCCGTATGAAACACGTGTTGTTTGGGTTTCTTGTGGATGTTGTGTGTTGATACGTTCAAGCTAATGAAACTGCACTTTTTGATCCGAACACTTGATACAGTAAGACTACTGACGAAGGTTGACCGCGTTGTTAGGGAGATACAGTTGGCCAAATAATTTTAATATTACTGTCTGGCTCAAGTTAGCTTTAGATGAAGCTTTATCAGTTCGCCATAGGTACAATAAGCGTGTAATAGAAGAAAAGTTAGCAACAATGCTGATACACCGTTCACCTTTCAAAAACAGTTGCTACAGTTAGGTCATGCACTTATTAAAACAGAGCAACATAATAAAACATGACTCCTTCAGGTAACAGGAATATGTTACCAAAATCCGTTACCAAAAAATTAGAGAGGAACACTACTCCTTTAGGAAAAACCACATCTTGTCAAACAGATCCGGAGTTTCATAAAGTTGATCTCGTTACGATATTTTAGTCATTCCATTTTCAGCTTTTACTTACTTTCTGAATGGTCTATTCACGTTAAATCAGAAAAGTAGTCCTTACCCGCAGACGCCTCCATTGTCATCAGCAACTTTATGCCATAATTAAGAGAAGCTATAGGCGGACTTTGTGAGCCACACACAGGCCCCGATAGACGTATCGCTGGTTTCACAGGAAACACTTCAACCTCGTTAGGAACTTAATGGCCGCTCCCTCAATTAATCATCGATGTGCGCCCGAACAGTGGCTATAATGCAGACTGAAGTCCTATAGCTTTTGATACAACAAAAGCTGAGCTCCATGATCCACTGGGAGCTTATGGTCTCTCAGGTCTTTTGCAGTGCGCTTACTGATTGAGTTACAGTCACAATACTGCCTCATAGAGTGACATGACATTAATATCATTTTATAGATTTTTGTTCTTTTCGTAATGATGTAACGAACAGAGATGGTATGGTTGCTATGTGCCTCCGTTTTCTAACGCTGTCTTCGCTCGGCTGTATGACTGCATGTGTTGACAAAAGGAACTTGGAACATGAATCAGCGTATGTCGCAAGATAAATTGAAGTGCCAGATTCTGGCGTGTTTTCATTCGCTCCGTTATCACTTCTAGTTGGTACACAAGAGCTTCGTGCTTTGCTGTCAGTTACGTGGGTGGAAACCTCTTTAAATTAAAACACGCACTCAACTATGACATCACTGCACAGTGCTTAATGTTACTAATGAAGGAAGGAAAATTACAGTTTAACGTCTCATGGACAGAGCGATACTTAGTGCCGGACAACTAATTTGGTTTACGAAAGGAACGAGAATGAAACCGTTATGCTCTTTTAAAAGGAAACATCCTGATGAATAGCCTGGACCAATATGGGGAAAACCACGGAAAATCTATATCTGGATGCTTGCACAGGGATTTGAATCGGCGTCCTCAAGAATGCGAGTCCAGTGTGCTAACAACAGCATCACATTGCTCGGTTTTAATATTGCCAGTCATTGCCAAAATTCACAGTCTCTCTCCCGTTCACGTCACCCTTCAAAAATCGCCGTGAAAGAAACGAAACGCAGACACTGCAAAAGTTGTCACATTTAAAGTCAGAATACATCAGTGCGTTCCAGCCACAACGAGAAGTGGTCACAGGTTCGAATCCAGCATCGGGCATGGATGTGTGTGATGTCCTTAGCTTAGTTCTAAGTTCTAGGGTATTGATGACCTCAGATGTTAAGTCCCATACTGCTCAGAGCCATTTGAACTATTTGAACCACAACGAGAGGTTTTCGCGAGTTCTCTTCGCCTTCATTCCCAATTCGCGGCTTTAAGACACCCCAGCATATAGGGCACGGTTCTTAGATCCGGCCAAATTTCAATTTCAATTTCCTGCCATATCGTAGATCCGTCGTGGGTTGAGACTAGCCTTCTTGAAAGCCATAGGCATTTAGTAAACAGTCAGAACTTCAAAATGGCCGAGATGGAAATTTTTTGCAAAATTTGTGGTAAGTTCCTACGGGACCAAACTGCTGAGGATTCTGTTCCTAGGCCTACATCCGTGGCCTAGGGGAACGGGTGTTGCCTTGCGCGTCGAGCCAACAGGTTGTCGTTAATTTCCGCCTGTGCCGCACCGCCGCTTGTGTCGGAGCTACTCAGTCTTGTTGGTGTATCGGCAGGAGTAACATCGTAGTTGCGTAGCGGAGTTTGTTGTCGCTTTCCTCTTGGCGGCGGTGTTTTCTGCCCGCGCCAGACAGACGTCGGGTCTCCTAAATCTGTTCCTCGTCGAGCTACTGTTCGTTTCAGTTTTGACAAGAGTATGCGTCGTGTTCAACCTGGCTCCTTAGAAATTCACGATTGATTGGCTGAGGTTATCCGTATTACACCTGATCAGGTAGATACTGTTTACTTTCATTCTGATTTGTATGCATTCTTTGTGAAGTATTACGACCCCGTTCAAGTAGAAAGACTTCTCTTCCGGGTTGGTTCTAAAGTGTTGTTTACACATCGCGACTGTTCCTTTAGTCAAGTCCTCCTTGAAAATGCGGCACTCGAGTACACAACCGGTTAGAATTTATAACCTTCCTCCTGAATTGGACAATTCATTTCTTAAAACAGCGTTGCCTCCGTGTGGAGTCATACGGCATATCCGATGGGAACGCTGGTCAGCACAACATCGCTTCCAGTGTTATAACGGTATTCGGACTATGGACATGTGCGTAAAAAAGAATAGTGCTTCCCACTTAACAGTTTGTGGTTACCGAGGAGGAGGAGAAGATTAGTGTTTAACGTCCCGTCGACAATGAGGTCATTAGAGACAGAGCACAAGCTCGGATTAGGGAAGGATGGGGAAGGAAATCGGCCGTGCCCTTTCGAAGGAACCATCCCGGCATTTGCCTGAAGTGATCTAGGGAAATCACGGAAAACCTAAATCAGGATGGCTGGACGCGGGATTGAACCGTCGTCCTCCCGAATGCGAGTCCAGTGTGCTAACCACTGCGCCACCTCGATCGGTCTGTGGTTACCGAATCCATATTACGTATACAGGGCAAGAAGGAACTTGTTTTCTCTGAAACGAAAGCGGTCATCTCAGATCTGATTGCCTCTTCCTTTAACGTTAGCGGACGTAGTAACTTCGCAGTCAGCTGTCAGCCAGTCTTCAGCTTTAAGCGGTGTAGGGGCAACATTCCCTACTACTCCTTGCGAATTTCCAACGTTACCGACGCGTACCAGCGCAGCCTCTATCCACGAGGGGACGACGACTCCTGCAGCGCACGTCAAACGCCGGCGGACTGAGTACGGTACAGATTTCCAGGACGCCCCACTCTGGTCTCGTTCTTCTGACACGGCGTTGGCAGAGGGTGCACCTTCTGACGGTAATTCGTTGTCTACTGATGTTAATTGTGATTCCAGTATTACCGGAGAGGATGTAGCTGCTTCTATTGATGTTGAAATGTGCGTCCAATCTGCATCCCCCACTTCACCGGTCGACGTGATGGTTCCCGTGGATTCCGTTGTTCCCGCAGAGACATCGCCTGCTGGCCAGCCTTTACAGTGTTTTAGTGCAGTACCACCCCTCCTTCACACTGAGACGGTCGAGCAACAGGATTCTATGGGTTCTCTTCCTGATGTTCAGGAGATGCCATCCGACACCGGTACCGCATTACCTGTCTCTTCTGTACCTGATGTTGCTGTTGGTCGTTCTGAGTTGTGCTCCCCGATTTCGGATAAGTGCGGTGACGACGGCTCCTCTATCAAATCGAAGCTTGACGTGCCCCCAAACCCTCCACATCAAAAGCGTATTTCACGGAGTGCTGTGAAACAGCGTTTTCAACCTGCCCGTGCCGCAATGCGTCGTAAAAAGAAAAGCGAGGATTACTCGGCGTCAGGTGGGGAGGACTAGCATTATACCTTCTTTTCCCCGCCTCCGGACGTTGGGGAGAGACGGACGTGATAGTGCTTTTTCCTTAATGTTGTTTTATTGACCTTACATGTGTTAACGAATGCAGGCATATACATATCTAACCCTCGATGTTAATAGGATACGTTCCCATTACGTCTTGCTGCATTACGCCAGTTTATTTACGATTCCCAAGCTGATAATTGTGTTTACAAGAGGTATTATTTGATGTGTTTTGTCTTCCTGGATATTCTATGTTTTTCAATGTCGCACCTGAAAATTGTATAGGTATGCCTTTGCTTTATCGAGATGGAATCCCGCTGACGGACTTCGAAACACTAGATGATGGTGGCGGTATAGGCTGTAGCTTTTATGACCTCCCCTTAATTTTTCTTTACGCTCCGTCTGGACCCGGTCGTTCATCCGATCGCTTGCGGTTTTATAAAGAAAAAGTTGTATATTTATTCCGACGGAACACACGCAAGGTTTTGTTAGGGGGCGATATTAACTGCATAAAAAAAAAAATTTCAAATGGCTCTGAGCACTATGGGACTTAACATCTGTGGCCATCAATCCCTTAGAACTTAGAACTACTTAAACCTAACTAACCTATGGACAACACACACATCCATGCCCGAGGCAGGATTCGACCCTGCGACCGTAGCGGTCACGCGGTTCCAGACTGAAGCGTCTAGAATCGCACGGCCACACCGGCCGGCTTTAACTGCGTCTTACGTCGTGTTGATCATACCCTCAATTATACATTCTGTCGAGAACTTAATGATATGGTGACGTCCTTGCATCTCCAGGGTGCCTGGGTTTGCAGATATTCTACACTGATGCGGTTAACTTTTTTTACAGCCAGTTCCAGTAGCCGATTGGACCGCTTTTATTTATCTGCCCCCCGTATGTAGTCAGCTTCTATCGATTGATGTCATTCCTGCCAGTTTCACTGATCACTGTGCTGTTTCCATTACTTTTAACCACGTCCCGCAGCGGGTCCATCTTTCGCGCCCTTTATGGAACCTCAACACTCTGTATATCACAGACCCCTCTCTGGAAGACATCATCGCAGACGTATGGTGGCGGACAACCCAGTCCTAGAAGCGTTATTCCTCACTTCTCGAATTGTGGGTTACCTTTGCTAAACCCCGGATTCGAAACACACTCAAGCATTTTAGCGCTGGAAAAGAGGCTGAAATAAAGAGCACTAGGCAATTTTATTATGCAGTCCTTCGCGATCTTCACGATAATGCTCGTGATGCCTCCTTGAGGATCGTCGACGTCCACCGTGTGAAGGCAAAACTTCTCCAACTCAAACGTAGGCAAATGGATGGGGTCCGACTGCGTTCCCAGCCTCGTTAAATCGTATAGGATGAGTTGACCTCTATCATCTTCTCCGGCTTCACAAGCGATCTCAAAGGACGAGTCTTTCTACCATTCGTTCTCTAGATGGGCGTGTGTGGTCCTCCCAATCTGGTATGATGCGTGAACGTTACCAGTACTATTCCGATCTTTACGCTGAAGTGGATTCAGATGGTCCACCGTCTGTTGATTTCACCTCTCTCCTTGATCGTGTTGTTACCCCAGCTCTCCAGGAAGAGTTTTTCTATGTATTCCATCGCGATGATATACTTGTTATTGTGGCTCGTTCTCCCTCCCATAAATCACCAGGACCCGATGGCCTTCCCAAAGAATTTTATATTCGGTTTTGGCCCCTAATAGGAGATACGATAACTTCCATGGTGACTGAAGTGTTCCACGGAGGCCTTCTCCCACCCAGCTTTAAGGTTGATAAATTGTCCTGATTCCTATAAAGGCTGGACGTTTGCGTGTGGATCAGGTCCGCCCGATAACCTTCTTCAACTATGATTATAAAATAGTGGCGAGAGCGGTCAATAGCCGACTATCGGTATTGTTGACTACCATCATCGCGAGCCATCAAAGTTTTCTTCCGGGTCGTACACTCCTGACTCCCGTTGCTGAATGTCGAGATTTAATAGCGATTCCTTCCACCATTACCGTGTCAAGCGCTTTGCTTTTCATTGATTGTCACCAAGCATTCGACCGAGTCAATCATGGATTCCTTACGCAAGTATTGACAAGTGTTGATTTTAACAGTGCTGCACGACGGCTGTTTAGCTCGCTCATCACTGGTATTCGGGCGTCCATTGACGTAAATGGCCGTCTTACTTCCCCCATCGCGGTGTGTCAGGGCGTCCTTCAAGGGAGTCCATTATAAATGTCGCTCTACGTGCTGTTTCTGGAACCATTATTGCGAACTATAGCTGCTCGTTTGAGTGGTTGGTTGCTGCTGCGAGAAAGATTTATCGTTCGTGCATATGCTGATGACGTTGTGGTTCTTGTCCGTACCCATGATGATATACCACTGCTGAAGGAAGTATTGGATGCCTTTTGTCATCTTACGGGAGCGCGGGTTAATGAACAGAAATGTCGTTTACTTAATTTGCGCAGATTTGACGCTGTTGAAATTCCATGGGCTTCGAAGGTCACCCGACATCGATCGTTGGGTGTTATAATTGATAGCTGTCCGCTAAAGATGGCTACGATAAACTGGAAGAAAAAATTGGGAGTAACCTACGGGGAGAGACGGGTCATATACAATATGTGCAACAACCAAGAGGGAATAGTAAGAGTGGACGACCAATAACGGAGTGCTCTTATTAAAAATGATGTAAGACAAGGATCTAGCCTATCACCTCTACTGTTCAATCTATACATCGAGTAAGCAATGATAGAAAGAAAAATAAGTCAGGAGTGGAATTAAAATTCGGTGAAAGGATACCAATGCTACGATTCGCTGACTACATTGCTATTCTGAGTGAAAGTGAACAAGAATGATTTGCTGAACGGAAAGAACAGTCTAATGAGTACACAGTATGGATTGAGAGTAAATCGAAGAAAGACGAAGGTAATGAGAAGTAGTATAAATGAGAACAGCGTGAAACTTAACATCAGGATTGATAGTCACGTAGTCGATGAAGTTAAGGAATATTGCTACGTGGGCACTAGATTAACCAATGACGGGCGGAGCAAGGAAGACTTCCAAAGCCGACTAGCTATGATAAGAAACGCAATCCAGGCCTAGAGAGGTTTGCTAACATCAAATATCGGCCTTAATTTGAGGAAGAAATGATGGAGAATGCACGGCTGAAGTACAGCAGGGTAAGGTAGTGGAACATGGACTGTAGGAAAATCGGAACAGAAGAGAATCGAATTTGAAGTGTGGTGCTACAGACGAATGTTGAAAATTAGGTGGACTGATAAGGTAAAGAATGAGGAGTTTCTACGCAGAATCGACCAGGAAAAGAATATGTGGAAAACACTGATAAGGAGAAGGGAAAGGATTATAGGACATTTGTTAGATATAAAGAGAATGACTTCCATGGTACTAGAGGGAACTGAAGAGGACAGATACTGTAGAGGTAGACAGAGACTAGACAACATGCAGCACATAATTGAGGACGTAGGTCGCAAGTGCTACTCTGAGGTGAAGAGGTTGGCTCAGGACAGGAAATCGTGGCGGGCCGCATCAAACCAGTCAGAAGACTGATGGCTCAAAAAATATATATTTATTTTCGTATCGTAGATTGGCCGACACACTACTTAATCTAACTTAAACTAACTTACGCTAAGGGAGCAACACACACTTCCATGCCCGAGGGAGGACTCGAATCTCCGAGGGAGGAGCCGTGCGAACCATGGCAAGGTGCCTCTGATCGCACTTGATATAGATGGTACGGAAAAGTGCGGAGTACATCCGAAGAGCCGCAATTATTAAAAGTCTTCGGGCTGGGTGTTCGCCCACTGAAATAGTTCGATTCTTCGGATACCAGAGGTCAACTATTTACGATATTGTGGCCAAATATAATGCTAGGAAGAGTCTCGGACTAACGTCCAGTGAGGATGGTATCATGCCGCCCCATATCTTTGAAAAGTGACAAACTGTCACAAAGAAGTTTATCTGCATGTTTTGACGGATGTCGTGAAACCTTGGATGGTTACTGTGGCTTCGGGGAAACAATATGTCTTTCAAAATGACGGTGCACTGGCTCATACGAGCCACTAAGCCCTAAATTGTCTCTCATATAACGTTGACATGCTCTAGTCAAATGAGTTCTGGCAGCCGAATAGCTCTGATTTGAGCCCCATCGACTTCCATGTTTGGAGTGTAGTCGAAAGAGTTACCAATAGAATGAAGCACCCTAATGTCGCATCTTTACGCACCGCTATCGAAGCAGCATTCGCGAATGTAGATAGCGCTGTCCTAAAGAGTGTGTGCGACCGATTCAGGACAAGACTGGAGGCGGTTATTGCTGCTGAAGTTCGTTAGATCGTGTAACGTTACTCTAGAAAGATAGCACTACTTACATATAATGGATTTTAATTTTCATTTATATTTCATTCAAATCAATTTACTTTTTAGAAAAAGCTTCATTTGTCCTGATTAAATCGCCGCACACTGTACTATCAGCGTACCTCAGGACCACATGCTAAACCCCATCCAGCCGTTTCACTCTATCCAGTTGAATAATAGGAGCAGCTGCCGGCAGCCGATCCTAACTCTCTAGTCTTAGACCTAAACTTTTAGCGTAGTGATGTTAAAATAGAATATACGAATGTCACAATACCAAAATTTTTCTCGCAGTCACAGTGCAGGGTGCAAAACCACTTACCTATGATATACCATTGCCTTAAATTGTGGTTATATGAATAGATAAATATCTCAGGGCTTCCAGATATATCAAGCTATTTGGGTCCACTGGTTTTTGGCCAAGTACTCGTCGGCCATGTCAATTATTTACTGATTGTCAGCCATTGATTAAATGAATGAGCATACACAGAGTATTACATTGGTGGGGATAAACAAGAGGTAGTGATATGAGAAATGTTATGAGGAATGGGGATATTCAGGGAACAATATATCTTTAATGGCTGGTGGGATGGTAGCGACATTGTCCGGATACGGTGGATAGGACCAATTACATGGAATGGAATAGGTAGCGTCGGCTGTACCAAATGCACGAGTCGATCTCAGGATTGAATTCATGATCTGGGAGAGGAGGGCAGCTTATGTTACCTTCGGATGTAAATATAAATGCAATAAGGGTGGGATACAGTGAGAAGAGAGTCCTCAAGGATTGAGGATACGATGGGATGTCGGGACTCGAATTTTTGGAAGGCACAGGATTAAGGAAGACATTTTAGGAGTAAGGGAACTTCATCAGGTGATTAACGGGTGCTAGAGGGTTAAAATAAACGATAAATAAGGTGGAGTGCTTGGCGTTTATGACTCTGAAATTAGTGTTAAATCTTGAGAGGAATGGTAAACAGTGCATCAATTGGAGAGTCGGATATTCGTCTGGGAAGTATACGTGGCCGCCAGGAAATTTAGTACCCTCGAACCGTCAACTTATAGTTCCCGTATCGTTGATCGCCTTGTCGTTTTTCATCTGGGCAGCCTGCTGTGACACCATTTACGCTTAGTTCGGCAAATAAGAAGCCATCTTGCACATGCTCGCTACATACTCTTCTCCTGTGCCAACCTCTTCAGCTCCGAGTACCACTTGCAACCTACATCCTCAGTTGTTTGCTGGATACATAATAATCTCTGTCTGCCTCTCCAGTCATTACCGTACACAGCTCCCCCTAGTATTATGGAAGATAGTCCCTCATTTCTTAACAGATGTCCTACCATTCTGTCCCTTCTTCTCGTCAATGTTGCCTATATATTTCTTTCCTCGCCGTACGTTCCATCACAAATGCTTCGATTCTCTTCCCTTCCGATTTTACAAGAGTCCATGTTTCCCAACAACACAATGCTGTGCTCCAAACCTTCATTATTCTTCAAATTAAGGCCTATGTATCAAACCAGAAGACTTTTCTTGGTCTGGAATGCCCTTTTCGATGGTACTAGTCTGCTTTCTATGTCCTCCTTGCTCGGTCTGTCAAGGTTTATTTTGCTGCCTAGGTAGCAGAATTCCTTAACGTCATCATTGTCACCAAACCTGAAGTTTTCTCGCTGTTCTCATTCCTACAAATTCTCATTACTTTCGTCTTTCTTCGATTTAATGTGAATGCATATTCTGTAATCGCTAGACTGCTCATTATATTCGGGTAATCGTGTAATTCTTCGCCAGTTTCACTGAAGATAGCTATCTCAGCAGCGAACCTTACCAATGATATCATTTTACCTTCCATTCTCATCCCACTCTCGAATTTCTCTTTAACTTCCGTCATTGCTTCTTCTACGCGGAGATTGAACATCAGGGGAAATAGACCACATACTTTCTTACACGCTTTTTAATCCGAGCACTTCGTTCTTGGTCTTCCACTCTTGTTGTCCATTCTTGGCTCTATTACATATTGTATATTACCAGTCCTTCTCTACTGATTACCCATATTTTTCTCATAACTGCCAATATGTTGCACCATTTGACATTGTCGAACGCTTTTCCCAAGTCGATGCATGCTATGAACGCGTCTTTATTCTTATTTAGTCTTGCTTTCACTATCAACCACAACAGCAGGATTGCCTGTCTGATGCCTTGGCCCCTGCATACCAAAGATGGTATGCAGACACCAATCGCTTAAGACTCACTCATTCTCAATAAAAGTCGGGACTACATGACTATCTTACTCTGGACTATTGAAGCAACTTTCAGATACAATGACTAAGTGCTTTCTGTTGATCAGGAGAGATCCCTCACAGGTTATGTCAACCAATGCCAAAATAACTAGTGAGAAGCCACTGATCAATTTTTTTCATAATGATATAACGCCTTTTTTTGAAAAAAAGTTGATAACCATTACTCCGGAACAAGTACCATTCGCAGTAATCTACATACCAAACTCCTACCATTGAATGCCATACAATTGTCTAACCAGGACAAAATAGCCAGGAAATAATTATTTCGCGAAATACACAAGGTACTCGTATCCGTCGACGCTCTTCAGTCTTCTCTACCAACGATCGACGCGATGTTACGGCCACAGAGTAAACAATTAGTTGCCGCAATCGATGCAATTAATTACGATGGCAAGCCACGCAGAAACATAACAAGCCGGTAATCTCTTTCAGACTCGGCGTGGTGTAAGTGCACGAAGGACAATCCTTCTCGCTGCAGGGAGATACAGAAGTCTCTGTGGTTACAATGAAATTTAGGAAAGGCATGTATCACGAGGATATACGAGTCGAGTGTACAGATTATTGTGTTCACAGACGCTCTATACTCTCCTTTCAATAACGCCTGGTGCCCTTCCGTAGCAGCAAAGCAAACAATTATCTGCTACAAGCTATTACCATAACAAGCAATATAGAAACATAACAAGCCGATAATCCCTCTGAGATAGGCGTGATGAATATACACTAAGGCTATACCGATCCTTCTTCGGACAGGTTTGGATATAACAGATGTCGGGTGGTCACATGACGTTAAAATAAATGTTACATGGGGATAGTACATACTCTACTTTAGATTTGCGTATATGTGTGTGTGTGTGTGTGTGTGTGTGTGTGTGTGTGTGAGAGAGAGAGAGAGAGAGAGAGAGAGAGGAAGTAAGAAAGAGAAAACGAGAGAGAGACACACACAGAGGAATAAAGGGAAAACGAAGGAGGGAGGGAGAGGGTGCCTGTCTGATTCAGTCGTGACACTTACCTATTTGTCCGAAACAATTTGTTGTCACTTTACCTGAGGACTGAATGAAATAAATTAATTTCTTTTACCCCCACATGACTGTACATACAGCCGTAAAATAATGAAGATCATTGCTTACAGTTACACAAAACCATAGATTTATGGTGGTACAAAAGTGGATGGAAGTGATCAAGTAGACTGTATTACTATAACTAGCATTTACCCGTGGCTTTGTTCGTGTTCTGTGGGAGCAAGTATTAGTTTATTTCCATTCTACATGCTCCACTATGACCAGTTGTCCTTCCACTTGCCTTCCCATACACTCTCTGCCTCTCACTTCATACCACCTCTCTCTTTCCACCTCTGTCCGTCTCTTCCTACCCCCTTCTTCCTGTTCACTTTTCTCTGTCCATATCTTCTTCGATGCTCTCACTGTCTTTTCCTCCTCTCTCCTTCTCTCCATACACCTCTGCTGGTGTATGGAGACTAGCATGTCTCTGTCCATATCCTCTTCCCCCTCTCTCTGTTCATCTCTTATTCCCTCCCTTTGTCTATCTCGAACTCCGTCAACTGTGTCCTTCTTCAAGTGTAGCCCCCGCAAAACATTTGATAAACCAGGCCCATCCTCCAACAACATGCCCATCGTGCCGGACAGCCTACTCATCAGGGGCCGGAAATCTGTGAGTTGTCTCTGATGTATGGGCCTCCATGCAAAGAGTGTCGATAAAGCTGGCTAGTATTACTCCATCACATCATGCTCGTGCTGCAGTGCAACACATAAGGATGAGGCTGAAAAACCCTATTGCTCCCATGCCTCGATTCCTAATGGAGATAACAAGTGGTCATAAATCTCATGAAGTTTCCTGTGAGACATATGGCATTGGGAGGCAATCCTGGACATACGTACAAAATCTCTGTTTTATGTATATACTAGCCTTTTCCTCACAGCTTCACCCACTTATGCATTTGATTCAGTATTGCCCACACATAGTCCCCGCTCTGTTTGTACCTCTTTCTCTATCACTCTGCCCATCTCACCCTCCCATCTCTTCCAACTGCACCTCACTACCATCTGTATCTCCTCATCTCTTCCTCCTCCTTCTGTGTATGTCCTCCTAATCTCTACCATATCCTCTCCCCTCTGTCTGTCCATCCTCTTGAGGCCCCTCTATCTCCTCCTCTTCCTACGACCATCTTCTCTTCCCCCGTCTTTGTGTATTCCTTCCTCCCACTCCTTTCCTCACCATACTCTGTGCCCACCGCCCCTGCTACCCTCTCTTTCGTGTCCATCTTCTCCTCCACCACAGGCTCTGTTGGTCTTCCTACCTACTCTCTGTCCTCCCTCTGCCTTAGTGTCGACCCTCCTATACATATATAGAGTCGGAAATACCGTAGGGACAATTGTACCAAGGCACTCGTTGCTGTTGAACAAACAGGGGTCTTCTGTTTGGATTTAGATATTAACCGGTTCATTTCCTTGCTCCTTTGAGTTAATCTGAACTACCTGTTGTACTAACATGAGTGTTCCTGTCTTTGAAAGACCAGGTAATTGTTCGTATGTTTTTAACTGGATCTTGTGGTTCCGTCGAGAGAGTTCTCTTGTAATAAGTGCTCATACGTAATGCTTTAAAACGTTCGTTCAGAGCGCCCTTCATTACTGAGAAGCAATCTAACTTTTGACATGTTAACAGTCAACTGTCACCAGGGTTTTAATCAGAATTAGATTGTCAAAAGAGACGGGCTGGTATCCAGTCGCACCTTGTTGCTGGTTGAAATAAAAAGGTAGCTCGCTTTGAAACAAGCCTTTTCGTTGTCATAATTCTTTCGTAATTTGCTTAACGTTTAAGCATAGGTGCGCAGCTTCACCCCGAACCTTTTGACATACAGTTTCCCAATAAAAAAAAAGTTCTACGTCATTGTTTAAGTAATTGAAACACTCTTGTCATCAATATTACTTAAATGTTTTCATGTGTTGCAGAAGGGCATTGAATAAGAGAAATTGTGTCTAGCGCGGTAGTAAACACCGCTGTTTCACCCGGTAGCGGGCGAGCTGCAGGTCTGGGTCATTGTAATCATTATGTTGTTCTTGTTTGATTTCTCTTGTAAAGGATTATTCATTTCACAAATTTGTTAATTTGTAGAGATAACAAATTTCTAATTATAAATAGTTCAATAAACAGGGTGTATGAAAAGATTAGTGGATCCTCCCTTCCACATTTTCCTTAATGCCAGTAAATACCACGTCTCATTGGTGGCAGAGCATGGTTGTCGATCCGTTAGGGGGGAACTGGCACGAGGTTCATTCCAAGCAACCTACTTCAGTTTAAACTGTGTACTTTATTGTTTTGGGTCATTGTCTAATAATTCTCTTTTGTCTGCAGGTGCACCTTGGATCCACGTCAATGTCCCGGTCCTTCGTACCTAGAACGAGATCAGTTCCAGTATGAACTGGTTGTTAGGTAACAAAATGTTCACGGAACGATAAGGGAGCTGGCGGCGAGGCTACGGACGGCGTTGTCGGAGCCACTCTCCGTTTCTGTCAGGACGGTCAGATAGGTGAGCCAAAATTTACAGACGATCACAGTAGGATTGGGTCATTTACAAGAAAATCTCTTCCTTTTAAAGTAATGAACAAACCGTGAGGCAGGTGAAGAGCTTCCGTGCACAATTAGTCCACCTGGGCAATAGAGTGCAGGATCTTAAATTTCTAGAATTGAGCCCTGATCAGTGAGCACGTATCATTCAGTTAAATATTCTTTTGTTTGATTTGCAAATCCAAACGGGGTCGATAAAAATAATATAGAATGCGTTTCTGACAATACAACGGACGAATGTGGATCCGTTGGCCGAGGTCTAAGTTCTCGTTCTGAGGAATATTTTGCCCGGCTCCCTAAGCCGAAGATGTGTCTCTTAAATGATATTATGGAATTACCAAATGAAACCTTAGAAAATTTACAACAGATATTGTGGCTGCTAGTTTAGTCGCATGTTGGAGCGTTAAGGCTCCCCATCACGTAGTACTTATGGCACTCTACCCGTTAGCACGCGGTAGCTTAAGTAATCTGCTATTCGAAATCTTACAGCAGGATAAGACGATCGGGCAGGTGAGGCAATCGGTCGTGGAGGGTAAGTTATCGGACCATATGCGAAATGAGCTAGAGTGTAGATTTATTGGCGCGTGCAGGACTCCCACGAATCGTTGTTTTAATTTGTAGAGTGGGTTCGGGAGGCATTATCGGCACTGCGTATGGATGTTTCAATGGCAAATTTAGTTGCTAATGTCTTGGAAGGGTTCAGGCCTGAAGATATGCCTCGGATCGCACTCCCTCCTCGTCCGGCCACTCTTCCTGAGTTAGAGAATCATGTTAACTCTGTTATGAAATTGTCCTTTGCCAACAACCAGCGAAATGAGTTAACCGGTTTGACATCCAGAGGGTAGCATGATAGGTAGAGCGAGCAGTTTAGTGAAATCAGGGGCTTGTTTTAGGTGCCGCACGTGACCATTTAGTACGAAGATGTCCGGTTCCGAGGACGCTTCGCGCTGAGAAACGACGCCAGCAGGGTGTGGGTTCGCATCCTCGGAAGCAGGGGAGTATAATGTACAGGCACCCACCACACGTAACTTACCATTTCTTTTTGTGCTGCTTTAGGGCATGATTCGTTGCGTGGATTACTGGATTAAGGCAGCTCTGAGTCGCTCCTCAATTACAAGTGGTTTGTTGAATATGGACACTTATGAAGATTATCTCCAGTACGTCCCTCGATTGAGAGATGTGGGGTGGCCAATGGCCAAGAGTTACCTCTGTGCAGGGAAGTGTGGGGAAATCTTCACGTGTGTCAATTATCATGGTCTGTCAAGTTTTTATTAGTTAAGGGACTGGTGCCTGACTTAATTCTAGGGCATGATTTCATCCGTAAGACCGGCGTGGTGTTAGATTTTGGTACTCGGACCTTTTATTTCAAATTTTCCCCCAACGATCGAATAGCCTTTAGTCGATGTGCTCATGTGGCATCGCGGTGTGATAATCATCCTGCTTGGGGTAGACACCTCTCTAGTCAACAATTGAAACAGTTAAGTAAATTTTTCGAAGAATTTCCTGACGTACTTTGTGACATGCTGGGAGTTACACACGTCATTAGATATCATATTCGTGTCATGGATAGCGTGCCGGTTCGCCAGTCTCCATAACGCTTGTCACCACCTAAGATATTGCGGCACAAAACTGAGGGTTTGTTAAAAAATGGAGTCATAAAACCGCCCACCTACCATTATACTTCCCCCATTTTCTTAGTACGTAATTATCAGGATCACGATTTCCGACCTGTGGTTGATTAAAGGCTTCTCAATAGAAAGATAATCATCAAGTCGGTGCCCCTGCCTGATCTCCACAGTTGTTCCACATTTTTTTTTTCGGAGCATCTTGGTTTACAGTGTTATATCTTAATCAGGCTTATTACCAGATACCCTTGACGGAGGAGTCGAAGCATCTCACTAGATTATACAATTATAATCAAAAAAATTTCGCAGTTAACAGTTACCGGCTCTGAGCGTAGCAGCAATGGCAGGAACAGAGTCTCAGACAAGTTCCTGGCGGCCAGCTGCAAACTTTTGGACGTGTGGGCGAGTACCGATGGTAGCAGGGTGTTTTGTGCTTCAGCGACCGACCGGATCTAGGGCGAGCGGCGGACTGTTGCTATGTTGACGTTGTGTGTCGGCTTCACGCTGTCCTTCCTTGATCGTTGCACGGATATGTCTGATGAGCTTCCGATTTGGTTTATCGGATGCGAGTGAGCTGAGCATCGTCAGGAACCACAGCTATAAGTTCCATTTCCTGTACCAGTACTGCCACTGTTCAGTTCCGTAGCTTTTAGGTTGTCCGTTCGAGTTTTACGTCCGTTTCCATTTCAGACTTCTGGTTATTGGTCCCGCTCCTGCCGCTAAGCAGGGAAGTTGCGTATCCGCTCTTACAAAACTACTGAATAGTTCCTTTATTTAATGATGTAGGCTCAGTGTTATTTGCGAAGTTCCGTCTCAACTTGCTGGTTGGCTGGGGTAAGGCGTCGGAAATGTGGTGGCGTGCATTTATATAATAAGTGGGGTCATTTCATATGTAACACCCTGAACACACTATTTAGAGACTGCAAAATGTCATTTATTGTGATATTCTTTTATTTTTTATAAGGATGGAACCTCTTTACCATAATGATTAAGTCTCCCTCAATCAGGTCTTTATTTAGCGTTTGTTACTACTGTCTTATACATGGCTATAATTTTACTCAAAAGGTAAGTTCTATCTGCTGTTAGTCAGCGGTTCGTTAGCCAGTCGAATGCGTTTACGTGGGTTTTAGTGCTCACCTCCGCGTGGCGGTTACTTGCTTAACCCTCACCCATGTGGCGCGAGTTTTGTACAGTTTATGGTTGGCGGTCGAACTTCCAACACGGTAACAGTATCTGGAACTGCGCTTAGATTTTAGCTCACTTACAAGTTGATTTGACTTCGTTCACCCACAGAAAGGTTATTTACTTGCATTTCTTGTTGCTGTAAATTTGGCTGTCGTGCCGCGGATTTCGGTCAATGGTAGAAGACTTCCGAAATTCTTGTACTAAATCCTGTATTCCTTTGTTAGTTAGGCTACGATTTGTGTTTCTTTGGGTGGGACGTGGCTGAAATCTGCCTGGTTGATAGAGCAGGTGTAGCGTTGGAAGGCGGGGCCAAGGCCGCGCTCGACCGAAAGACCAGCCACCTGCAGGTGGTCCTGCTCCACCTAACTGTTTCGTGATCACTACACATTGTAACGTTGTAAGGCAGGTGAATGTATATATTTGTTTCATCATTGGGCGCCTACTGAACTCTCCATTCATTTTTTTTGTTCTACGCCATATAAATTCTAGAATTGCTAAATGTCTAACTTGCCAAATGAGTAATTATTAGACTTGTTTACCTAAATGTGTTTATAAAAGCGTGGCTCGGCCAACTGAATATCATTCTTACTCCTTGCATGCACTGTTGGTTTTCAAACTGGTCGAACACTAGCCGATTTAATATCTGTTAATTTCGTGAAGGTCCTCTATTTGTATCATTCATTACGCAATATGTAACATCGATTTCGCATGGATTTTTCTCTTGCGTGCCTTACTTATCTGCGCTACCCAGCAGTATAGTAATTTTCGAATATGGTACTTGATGCGGAGTATACTTCTATTTTGGTTTGTAAATCTTGAAATTTCTTTCGAGAAAGAATGATTAGCTCTTTTACTGTACTGCTATCGTTTTTAGTATATGTATTTAATCTCCTTGCTATTAATCAATCTGCTACAGTTTTATGATTGTAAATTATTCTGTTTCTTTGTGATCGGCATCTATGGAGGTGTTTATCCAATATATGTTTATTAAATATAACTTAGTGCGTTCTGTTACAATAAAGAGAAAGTTCACAACGTGAATGATAATCGTTCTCCGTTTGTCTCCTCCTCAACTACCACAGACAGCCTGACGCGGTTATAGCATACCACCGACTTTTCACCCACATAAACTATTGTAATCTCTGCATATTTGTCGCGAAGTATGTAATGACAGGGCAGCATAAAGAGGTGTTGATTTGCCTCTGACAGTGTCTTACGTTTTCGCGACGTGACTCACGCTGTAGTAAGTTTCATGTGTTCATGAGTGGGAGGCGTACTGTCTTAGTCTTTTAGGTTTGCGGTACATTAGTCGGCGGACTTAAATGCTCTGTGTGTAGCTGGAATTGATCGCAACTATGCACAATATAGTTCCATGTATTCAACATTTCATGAGCCCATGGTTATTTTTGTGTTTGTCACAGGGGCACACTTGATCTACTGGCATGTACTTCCGTCTCAGCTAATTGCAACCATGCGCGTTGTGTATGTGGGTGTGTGTAGGAACAAATGAATTGCGAAGGGTGTACAGGTTTAGTGTTGGGATATGTCAATGCCAATCATCCACATGTCACCACCTTATGTCGTTCTTGCTAAACACGTTATGAATGTAGCACATGCATGTAAGTTCAGTGGGGAAGAAAACATTTAGGTACTTCTCACTGGACGATTATTGTAGTTGATAACTGCACTAAGCGCCTGGGGTAGTACTGGCTACGACACGAGATGGGGCACACACTGGGTGTATGATCTCGTAGCAATTAGTGCACTTGCCGTTGAGTGCTGACGCTCATCACTTTGTAAACGACACACTGTTGTCCGCAGAAGGATGGAAATGGTGGGCATTAGCTGGAGAGGGGCAAAACATCTGCATATGGTGGGTTGCCCACCCAATTGCACACACACACACACACACACACACACACACACACACTCTCTCTCTCTCTCTGTCTCTCTCTCTCTCTCTCTGTCTCTCTCTCTCTCTCTCTGTCTCTCTCTCTCTCTCTCTGTCTCTCTCTCTCTTTCTCTCTCAAACAAACCGAACACCACAGATGCCAAATACACTCGGGCACCTCACCTAGCCAAACGCGCTACAAAACAAATGAACGCCACACAGTCACAACAACACGTAATAGTGGCGAAACCTCAGCCTATGTTATGAGAAATCGGGGAAAGTACAGTGTCAAGCGACCATAGTGATGAAATCTGCCTATTCACTTCGCCAACACGTAAGAAAGCACCATAATATCAAAATTGTAAGTTACACACGAAAAACGTGATTTATATTCATTTTCGATTGTAATTGCATCATAAACAGAACAATAAATATAAAAAAATTACGTTTTGCTGTTTTGTAGACGAGAAGTTTTTGCTTGTGTAGCAGAATATTTACCGAAATAAATGTCCAGCAATATCATGTACGGTATAAAACTAATGGATACATCTACTCTTTTTGCCAGTTTGCTGTAAACAGAATTTTGACATAATGTTATACAAAACACTTAGTGCAGCAGGTTGTTAATTAACATCTCAGCTGTGAACTATGAACTGTGATGTGTAATATTTTACAACAGTTATTCGTTTGCAATTGTAAATATTGTGTACCAAAAGTTTAGCTAAATGTTAATTTGTAACAACAGTTTTACAGTTAAAGACAAAAAAGATCCCACTGATGATAGCACAAAATGTACTGAAACATCTTTGGGTGAAACAAAACAGAAAAAAGGTGTCTTTCATAAGGTGGAATTCCTCTTCCCGTTGTTAGTTCAGGAACTGTAGCCCTTTTCTTAAATCTGTGGAAATGGGCATGGGCAATTGCGGTTGTCCAACGAATATAATCCGTTGTGAAACCATATATTATTATAAAGATCGGTTTTATTACAGAAGAAACTGCGAAATAAATGAAACTGAAATATGTGGTGCTTGTTAGATAATACTGAAGCTATTATTCTTAAATGAAATCCATATCCTCATAGCTATACAGAAAGTTTATGAAACACACAGTTTTCAATCTGTGGTATACCGTACAGCTGCTGAAATATATCAGAGATATAGCTTTTTTTTTACTGTACCGCAGCATTAAGAATCATACAAAACAGCAAAGGAATTACGTTATCCCCCGAGCTCATCCAAGCAGAGTGCTTTTCATGGTTGTGTAAAATGGAAAACTGATTAATGGTGTGCTTATTTGTCGTCACATTATCCACACAGTGTGCTCCAAAAAGTAATAAGAATAGTTATACCTGTGTTAAAATGTTTGGAAGCTGTTGGATCAGTCAAGTTATGTGTCTTGAATGAATGTGTCACACAAACTTTTACGCTAATCTCCAATAAATCGTGGCGTCAGGAAAAATATTGTCCGTTAATTTATTTCGCTTCTGTCTCGGCTGCAATAATGAGTCTGTGGCTTCGATACGTATGTCTTACCTAAACTGCAACAAAGAAACGGGAAATGGCTCTGGTTTTAGTATTTCTGTAGAGATATAGCGATACAAATTTTTGGGCAATTGAGAGGAGTATGGATAGTAAAATTTTCTTCTGGTTATCGCAATTTAGGTTCTGTACTGTTTCGTATCATTCAAGTCGTGTAAGCAGTAGGTCATTTTGCTAATGATTCAGCTCACTCCCTATTCCATGTTTGCGCAATCCGAGCATTTCTCCATGTCTTGTCTCCTCATCGTTGGCAGCACATTAAACTTCGGATATCTTGCAGTTTTCATGTTTATGTGGTTACAATGAACTTCAGTTTCATCTGAATTTTACGGCGGTGGATATAATGTACACCACTTGTGTGCTTGGTACAGTGATTAACACGAACCTTTCAGCGCTTTAACGCTAGACGTGACTGTGACGCTGGCCAGAGCTACAATCCATCACTAAATGGCGTCACTTCCCTCTTTCCTTTTACCGCAATCAGAGTCGCCAAGGGCAGCGGCATGAATGAAAGACACCCTAGTTCTTCCTGGGAAAGTTTCACTCCCACACTTCGTTTGAAAATCCACAAAGGCAAAGTGGCAAACTAATTTTTGACCACATGCATGTTCGTTGCAGAAAAATATCGGTGAACAACGGTGACCGTTCGATAGTATGTAGAGGGGGCGGGGTGGCTTGACATGGGGATATGGTGTAAATTTAAAATTTCGGCAGACGAATGGTGATTTATACGTAGCCATGAAAAGGTCCAATTCGACTCTGATAAAATCTGCGTGGTACCGACTTTTAAATTATTTTATTGAAAGAACAAGGACTACATTAAATTTTTCCTTCCTCTGAGGGGCGGAGTGCCCTCGGTTATTGGTGCCCTTGGCGAAGAAGCAAACGTTGCACCCCATAGTCCTTCGAAAATGACGTGCACAGTTCATACTGTATGTGATGCGACAATGTCTTGCAATGCACACGCATCAGAAAAAGTTTAGCATCACCTGGGTTCCGAGAGTTCCGGAACCGGTACAGAAAATTGGAACAGTGATCAACATAAACGTCATTTCCCCCCTTTTTATTGCTCATGAAACCTCACATTGCATGTTATGCCAACATACGGCCAGAGCTTCAGAGGTGGTGGTCCTGATTTCTGTACACAGCGGTACCTACAATACTCAATAGCACGTCCTGTTGCATTCACGCACGCCTGCATTCGTAGTGGCATACTATCCACAAGTTCATCAGGGCACTGTTCGTCCAGATTGTCCCACTCCTCAACGACGACTCGGCGCAGATCCCTCAGAGAGGTTGGTGGGTCACGTCGTCCATAAAGAGCCCTTTTCAATCTATCTAAAGCATGTTCGATATGGTTCATGTCTGGAGAACATGCTGTCCACTCCAGGCGAGCGATGTCGTTATCCTGAGGCGATCCATTCATAAGATGTGCACGATGGGGGCCCGAATTGTCGTAGATGAAGACGAATGCCTCGCCAATATGCTGCGGATATGTTTGCACTATAGCCGGCCGCGGTGGTCTAGTGGTTCTAGGCGCGCAGTCCGGAACCGCGGGACTGCTACGGTCGCAGGTTCGAATCCTGCCTCCGGCATGGATGTGTGTGATGTCCTTAGGTTAGTTAGGTTTCATTAGTTGTAGGTTCTAGGGGACTGATGACCACAGAGGTTAAGTCCCATAGTGCTCAGAGCCATTTGAACCATTTTTTTGTTTGCACTATAGGTCGGAGGATGGCATTCACGTATCATACAGCCGTCACGACGCCTTACATGACCACCAGCAAAGTACAGCGGCCCCACATACTGCCACCCCAAAACAAGAGTGAATATGCACCTTGCTATACTCACTGGGGAGTAAGTCTAAGACGTTCAGTGTGACTGGGTTGCCACCAAACACGTCTCCGATGATTGTCTGGTTGGAGGCATATGCGACACTCATCGGTGGATAGAACGTGATGCCGATACTGAGCGGTCCATTCGGCATGTTGTTGCGCTCATGTGCACCGCGCTGTATGGTGTCGTGGCTGCAAAGACGGACATCGCCATTGACGTCGGGAGTGAAGCTGCGCATCGTGCTGCCTATTGCGCCAAGTTTGAGTCGTGACACGACGTCCTGTGGCTGCTCGAAAAGCATTACTCAACACGGTGGCGTTGCTGTTAGGGTTCCTCCGAGCCATAGTCCGTAGGTAGCGATCATCCACTGGACGGGCTGACGGAGGAATGTCATCGACAGTTCCTCTCTCTTTATCCTCTCCAAGTGCTAACTACATCGCCTTGGTTCACTCCGAGACGCCGGCACACGTACCTTGTTTAAAGCCCTTCCTGCCACAAATGCGGACGCGATAGAATCACGCCGGCCGCGGTGGCCTAGCGGTTCTGGGCGTTTCCGTCGGGAAACGCGCGACTGCTACGGTTGCAGGTTCGAATCCCACCTCGGGCATGGATGTGTCTGATGTCCTTAGGTTAGTTAGGTTTAAGTAGTTCTAAGTTCTAGGGGCTGATGACCTCAGATGTTAAGTCCCACAGTGCTCAGAGCCATCCGAACCATTTGATACAATCGTGGTATTGACAGTCTAGGCATGGTCGAACGACAGACAACACGAGCCGTGTAACTCTCTCCTGGTGGAATGACTGGAAGTGATAGGCTGTCCGTCTAATAGGCGATGCTCATGCTGGTTGTTTACATCTTTCGGCAGGTTTTGTGATATCTCTGAACACTCAAAGAGACTGTGTGATAAAATATCCACAGTGACTGTCTATGTTCAGGAGTTCTGGGAGCCGGGTTGTTGCAAAACCTTTTTTGATGTGTGTATATAAACCAGCGAACCTGCTGTTGCTTGGTAGCTGATAGGTACGTTTCGGAATAGTAAATCGTCTTGAGCTATTTCTTCCCTCCTTTCCTCTGTCCGCCTCCTCCTACCCCCTCTTTCTCTTAATCACTTCCTCCCCCTTAACTCAGTGTTACACGTACTCTCCATCCCTAATTGCTCCTCCCTCTACCTCTCTCTCCCTTTATCCATTCCCTCTACACCTTTTGTCCATTTTCTCTTGCAGCTTCACACTGATCTTGACAGGTGTTTGTTGTTATTGTTAATGAACCTTCATGGGGAATTGAAGTCGTTTAAAAGTTACGAATTAACTGGCTGGGACACGTTGTATATGGGGTATGAGAGAGACTTTTGCAGCTGCTGGATTTGTGATAATAATAGCTTCAAAGAGAATATTTCTCACAGTTTTAATCTACAAACGGGGAATGGGTAAAGATAGGTGTGAAGAGGAGTTCGGGAGAGAGAGGGAGAGGAAGAGGAGGACTTGCGAGGCAGGGAAAGTGATGGGAGAGGAAGTGATTCAGAGAAAGTGGTGGGAGAAGGACAGTTCACATTCCGTAGTTGTATTGTAACCATAAGTCGATAAGCAGTAAGCAAAACTACTCTGTTTTATATTAAAATAGACTCGGGGAGGAAAACGAAATATCTCACTGTTGTCCATAAAACTTTTGCTTAAACTCATACATACAGAGAAATAATATATATGGGATAAATTATTTGTGTAACGGTGTAAATGTCCTGATATCGTCGTTAAAACTGAGTACTAGAAAGAAAACTAAACTGCAATTTGACAGCATATCATTGCACTTTCTTTACCGCCGTCTGTTTCAACAAAAAATCTGTGCATTGTTGTTGAAGGAAGTATTCATTCTATGCACGTTCAAAAATGTATTAAAGTATCGCGTAAAATATCTAAGGAAACTGTTCAGGTACTTCTCTAGACTTCTTGTCAACATTTCGGTTTTCGAGGAGCAACTAACATCAGGTAATGCACAGCTTCGTGGATGTTGGAGAGAGTCGAAGTCTCAGGTAGGTGTGCATTCTATGTAAATCCAACATGAGTGGCACATCGCTCTGTCTGCATTACAAACGGGATTCGAACTGTGTATCTCATATGTCAACGCAGAGTCTACATCGGATGTGCTGAGCCTCACGCACGTTAGCCAATACTTGCGGTTGTATTTCAAGTGAACTCCAGTAATAAGATCCTCCACTACCGTTACAGGTGTGCCGTACACCATACTCTTCATACCACCCTTCATAAAATCGAGAGATATCAGATCTGGCGTCGGTGTTGACCGTAGAGCTGATCCACTCCTAGCAGTTCATGGGCTGAGATATGAGACTTTCACGTTATTATGCACAACGACGTCAGAGATTGCTTGATCTCTATCGTGCTGCAGCCACGTAAGAACCGATATTTTATTGGCACTACATCTTGTAGGGTACGCAAAAGATCTCTAACATATGTGAGGCAGATCGGTCATGTTATTCTGTTCGGCATTACATATGGGCTAAAGATATGGTCATTAGTTATCGGGGCCAGATGTTAATACCGACACTGTGTTGGTGATTTGAAATCATGTGCGCACGCGGATTTTTGTCGTCCCAAACGTTTTGTGTACGTTTAATATGCCGTCTCTAGTAAACATGCATTCATCCGTGAACAGCACTAACCTCGCGATTGCATTGTTGTATGTACCACTGCGCAACCTGTACCCGTCGTGGGTAGTCCTCCTCCCATAATACCTGGACATTCTACAGATGGTATGGATAGAGATGCTGTTCATGAACAACACGCCACACAACCCTTTTACCCGCGTGTAGCACCTCAGCCTCTTGCTGGCTGAGTGCTATTCGAACATTGTCAGCTCGTCCTCCAACTGCAGAGTTCGAGCAGAGCGTGGACGACCCGCAACACGTCCCGACACTTAACAGAGGACAAACAATAGACTGGGGACAACATACGCAAGTACCAAGCAAAATGTGCTACTGTTTTACTGTACAATTAACACACCTCAGGCAGAAATACCTACAACCAACATTCTGACTTCTCTGAGATATCTCTCGATGGCATCAAATGTGAAATGACGAGCGGTACGTTTGTTTGTACTCATAAATCATTCTGCATTCAATCTTGCAGCAGGTCTTCCGCTGCAGTTCGCTTCGCTGTATGCAAGCACCATGCTGGTCATGTCCAAGCTGTGTACAGGAACTTAACGCACGGCTACGTTAGTGCACTGGCAGACCACACGAGTTCCGAGGTAGGATGTACACAATGGGTGTGTGAAGAAATGTAGAGCATGTGCAGTGGTGTTATTAGGCTCAGGCCGTCCATCCGCAGTAAAGATAACTAAAGGGTTGCATGCCTTCCGTATTCAGACACCAAAACGAATCGGAACAAACGTCACAACCATTCGTTCTCAGACTTCGACGTTCTCCAACAAATAAGCTGTGCGTTTCCGTACATGGATTCCTTCTTCAAAACTGATAAATTTGCCTTCTGGCACAACACACTCAGCGTTGTCAGTATTTTTTCGATACCCGCTGTGTCCTAAAATATATAGCCTATGTCCGTCCGAATGCTTATTAAAATATAATGTGAAAATTTGAAGTAAATCGGTGAAAAATTTCTCGACATTTTTGGAAACAATTTTGAACAGAACCTTGCCATTATATAGTAATATAAATATAGATAAGGTGTTGTCTAAAAACTAGGAAGTACCTCGGGCATTAATAGGTTCCCGACGTAGTGACATCAGTTGAAAATGTTTTCATTATGTAGATGGCCGACAGTTATGTATTATGGTGCTCCAAACAATCACACAGCAGGTTTCTTACTTACACTGTACTACAATGCAGGTAGCCAAATTTCAGTGAACACATGTGTGCTCGTACTACAGGTTAGCATTCGCCTCATCGACTATAACCTAACACAAAATTCCAACGAATGCGTTCAGGTGTGAATTGTAGACATTCATGTACAAGGTCAGCTGTAAGAGCTCAATGAGCCCAGCCTGTTTCAGATAGTGACCAACTGCTGATGGAGAAAGGGGCGCAGTCGTTATAGTTCCACAAGGTGAGACATGGTCGCAAAGTGGAACAGTGATCCAAAAACTGTAGAATAAACTTCTTTTATTTCCCTCTCTGATCACGTAATTGTTTGATCCTCAGTTTAGCGGTTTCAGTAGTCTTCATATCAGCTGCAAAATATGGGAAAACAAATATAACTAGAGTGCCGTCTACATCTGAAAACAATGAAATACTCCATACTTAAAATTATTAGTGATGTATACGTGGAAAACAAGAGCGTAAGAGATGACGAGGCATACCTATTTTAAAACGTGTACTAATGCAATGAAGTTATAGTGATATCGTCAAAATATACACACAAAGCCACCATATCACGATCACACATTTTAAAAATACGGTATGTATACTAGGTCACAGAGTCTTGTTCACAGCACTGCTGTTCATAACAATCTACGGTGCTACAGCCACAAAATGATTGTATCATAAGGTCTTGAGGTGTCGCTACTGTAAACCTACACATATTCGTCAATTATATAATCCTACAAAATGAAATGAAAGAAAATTACAATAATCTACGGTGAGCTTACTTGGTGCAGAAATTATTATAGCGATATAATGCAGCAAATTAAAAACATAACTGATTCCTCCCTCCCTCATCTCCCCCCCCCCCCACCTTAACCACAGACCTTGCCGTTGGAGGGGAGGCTTACGTGCCTGAGCGATACAGATAGCCGTACCGTAGGTGCAACCACAACGGAGGGTTATCTGTTGGGAGGCCAGACAAACGTGTGGTTCCTGAAGAGGGGTAGCAGCCTTTTCAGTAGTTGCAGGGGCAAGAGTCTGGGTGATTGACTGATCTGCCCTTGTAACACTAACCAAAACGGCCTTCCTGTGCTGGTACTGCGAACGGCTAAAAGCAAGGGGAAACTACAGCCGTAATTTTTCCCGAGGGCATGCGCCTTTATAGTATGGTTAAATGATGATGGCTTCCTCTTGGGTAAAATATTCCAGAGGTAAAATAGCCCCCATTTCGGATCTCCGGGCGGGGACTACTCAAGAGGACGTCGTTATCAGCAGAAAGAAAACTGATGCTCTACGGATCGGAGCGTGGAATCTCGATCCCTTAATCGGGCAGGTAGGTTAGAGAATTTAAAAACGGAAGTGGATAGGTTAAAAATTAGATATAGTGGGAATTACTGAAATTCGGTGGCAGGAGGAACAAGACTTCTCGTCAGGTGAATACAGGCTTATAAATACAAAATCAAATAGGGATAGTGCAGGAGTAGGTTTAATAATGAATAAAAATAATAGGTGGACGGGTAAGCTACTACAAACTGCATAGTGAACGCCTTATTGTGACCAAGATAGACACGAAGCCCACGCCTACTACAGTGGTACAAGTTTATATGCCAACTAGCTCTGCAGATGACGAAGAAATTGAAGAAATGTATGAGGAAATGAAAGAAATTATTCAGGTAGTGAAGGGAGATGAAAATTTAATAGTCATGGGTGACTGGAATTCGTGAATACGAAAAGGAAGAGAAGGAAACATAGTAAGTGATTATGGAGTGGGGGTAACAACTGAAAGAGGAAGCTACCTAGTAGAATTTTGCACAGAGCATAAATGAAGGTTGTATACATGGAAGAAGCCTGGAGATACTGGAAGGTTTCAGATAGATTATATAAAGATAAGACAGAGAGTTAGGGACCAGGTTTTAAATTGTAAGACATTTCCAGGAGCAAATGTGGACTCAGACCACAATCTCTTGGTTGTGAACTGTAGATTAAAACTCAAGAAACTGCCAAAAGGTGGGAATTGAAGGAGATGGGACCTTGATAAACCGACTAAACCAGAGATTGTACGGAGTATCACGGAGAGCATAAGGGAACAATTGACAAGAATGTGGGAAAGAAATACAGTAGAAGAAGAATGGGTAGCTTTGAGGGATGAAGTAGTGGAGGCAGCAGAGGATTAAGTAGGTAAAAAGACGAAGGCTAGTAGAAGTTCTTGGGTAACAGAAGAAATATTGAATTTAAGTGATGAAAGGAGAAAATACAAAAATGCAGTAAATGAATCAGGCAAAAAGAAATATAAACGTTACAAAAATGAGATCGGTACGAAATGCAAAATGGCTAAGCATGGATGGCTAGAGGACAACTGTTAGGATGTAGAGGCTTATATCACTAGGGGTAAGATAGATACTGCCTACAGGAAAATTAAAGAGACCATTGGAGAAGAGAGTACCACTTGGATGAATATCTGGAGCTCAGATGGAAACCCAGTTCTAAGCAAAGAAGGGAAAGCAGAAAGGTGGAGAAGTATATACAGGGTCTATATAAGGGCGATGTACTTGAGGGCAATAATATGGAAATGGAAGACCATGTAGATGAAAACGAGTTTGACAGAGCACTGAAAGACCTAAGTCAAAACAAGGCCCCGGGAGTAGACAACATTCCATTAGAACTCCTGACAATCTTGGAAGAGCCAGTCCTGACAAAATTCTATACCTTCTTGTGAGCAAAATTTATGAGACAGGCGAAATACCCTCAGACTTCAAGAAGAATATACTAATTCCAATACCAAAGAAAACAGGTGTTGACACATGTGAAAATTTCCGAACCATCAGTTTAATAAGTCACGGCTACTAAATACTAACACTAATTCTTTACAGACGAATGGAACAACTGGTAGAAGACAATCTTGGGGAAGTTCAGTTTGGATTCCGTAGAAATATTGAAACACGTGAGGCAATACTCACCCTACAGCTTATCTTAGAAGCTAGATTAAGAAAAGGCAAACCTACGTTTCTAGCATTTGTAGACTTAGAGAAAGCTTTTGACAATGTTGACTGGAATGCCCTCTTTCAAACTGTGAAGGTGGCAGGTGTAAAATACAGGGAACGAAAGGCTATTTACAATATGTGCAGAAACCAGATAGCAGTTATAAGAGTCGAGGGACATGACAGGGAAGCAGTGGTTGGGAAAGGGTTGTAGACTCTCCCCGATGTTATTCAATCTGTATATTGAGCAAGCAGTAAAGGAAACAAAAGAAAAATCCGGAGTAGGAATTAAAATCCATGGATAAGAAATTAAAACTGTAATGTTCGCCGATGACATTGTAATTCTGTCAGATACAGCAAAGGACTTGGAAGAGCAGTTGAACGGACTGGACAGTGTCTTGAAAGGAGGATGTAAGATGAACATCAACAAAGACAAAACTAGGAGAATGGAATGTAGTCGAATTAAGTCAAGTGATGCTGAGGGAATTACATTAGGAAATGAGACGCTTAAAGTAGTAAAGGAGTTTTGCTATTTGGGGAGCGAAATAACTGATGATGGTCGAAGTAGGGAGGATATAAATGTAGACTGTCAATGGCAAGGAAAGCGTTTCTGAAGAAGAGAAATTTAACATGGAGTATAGATTTAAGTGTCAGGAAGTTGTTTCTGAAAGTATTTGTATGGAAGTGAAACATGGACGATAAGTAGTTTGGACAAGAAAGGAATAGAAGCTTTCGAAATGTGAAGCTACAGAAGAAAGCTGAAGATTCGATGCGTAGATCACATAACTAATGAGGAGGTGTTGAATAGAATTGGAGAGAAGAGGAGTTTGTGGCACAACTTGACTAGAAGAAGGGATCGGTTGGCAGGACATATTCTGAGGCATCAATGGATCACCAATTTAGTATTAGAGGGAAGCGTTAAGGGGAAAAAATCGTAGAGGGAGACCAAGAGATGAATACACTAAGCAGATTCAGAAGGATGTAGGTTGCAGTACGTACTGGGAGATGAAGAAGCTTGCACAGGATAGAGTAGCATGGAGAGCTGCATCAACCCATTCTCAGGACTGAAGACCACAACAACAACAACAACAACAACGACAACTGGTCTTAAATTGAGCTTGTTAGAAAGACTGTGGTTAAGCGAGAAAGTATAATTCCGAGATGCTTTTGTGACGATTTTAAATAAGAATGCACTGAAGCGCAAAAGAAACTGGTAAAGGCATGCGTATTCAAATACAGAGTTACGTAAACAGGTAGAATACGGCGCTGCAGTCGGCAACGACTATATAGCAGAGGTAATGTATAGTGTAGTTATTAGATCGGTTACTGCTGTTAACAATGGTGGGTTATCAAGATTTATGTGAGTTTGAACGTGGTGTTATAATCGTACCACCGATGGGGCGTGGCCCTGTACCTGCTTTATCGCAGCTCACCGGCCAACCCACGTACATCTTCGTGGGTCTTTTCTTGTCCCTTGGGTCAACATTGCCAATGCAGATACCTTAAGAAGAAACTCTTTATGGAGTTCGCTGCAATACTGTAAAAACCAAATTTGTTAACATATTTTGTTACACATGAACAGATTACACATTACTTTTTAAAATACTATTGCTCACGTTTTCATTCTTGAGGTCCAGAGAGTCATACAATGAAAGTAGGTAAAACTTTCTCGGTTTTCTTTCCGCGTCATTTCGGGAAAAAATCTCAAGCTTTCGACAATAGCCTCCATCGTCATCGTCAGGGGAACAACTGACTGTCTTCACTGCTGCTGCACTGACGGCTTGTGATTGGTCGGTGACGGTGTTATTGCCTGTGCTGGTGACGCCACCGCTTCCGTGGGAACGTAAACCCTGCAAGGAATGTCTCTGCTGCTGCTCTGCAATGAGCTCTCGTTTCCATGCACCGCTCAGATGGTATT
Organism: Schistocerca americana; assembly: GCF_021461395.2. Taxonomy (NCBI): domain Eukaryota; kingdom Metazoa; phylum Arthropoda; class Insecta; order Orthoptera; family Acrididae; genus Schistocerca; species Schistocerca americana. Next base: position 202,742,060 of record NC_060125.1, on the reverse strand, counting down.
CGCTATCACGGTTAAAGTTCTCGCTTATTCTTATTGCAACAGTCTCCTTAATAACAGAATGTCAGTATGTGGAGGCATGGGAATTTTTTTTTTTTTTTTTGTTTCACCAAATAGTATTTTATGTTTGTTCGTGAGGCTATGCTCCGCAATTGCCGATTTCTCCTGTTCTCTTTTAATACCCGTTGGTGTTCTGCACAGCGGTCGGAAACGGTACGATTGGTCTGACCTACATAATTACTTCCACACTCACAGGGGATATTATAGATTCCAGGGACCCTGAGGCCGAGACTGGCCTTAACAGGGTGCATCATACCCTTAATTAATTTAGGAGGACGAAAAATCTGTCTTATACCTCGTCTATCCATGACTCTTCCCATTTTGCTGGATATAGTGCCACAAAAAGGAAGAACCGCAATCGGTGTTTCATCCTGTGAGAGTGCAGCATTTTCACGTTTCCTTTTCTTGGAGAACGCTGCCTTTATATCGTGTGCACCATAGCCATTCTTTCGAAACACGTACTTCAGATGGTTAATTTCGGACTTCAAGTGGTCCTCGTCAGAAAGAGTTTTGCTCTTTATACTAAGTGTTCAAGACTGTTCTCTTCTTAACACGATGATGGAAACTCTGTTTACTAAGGTATCAATCGGTATGGGTCGTCCTGCAGTACACAGAGTGGCTAAGACGCCTGTTGTGTGTCATTGTACTAAAACATCTAAGAATGGCAACCTTCCTTCGTTTTCGATGTCGACAGTGAACCGCATATTCGGATGTATGCTGTTCATGTGTTCCATGAATTGTTCATGAGGTTCGGCACCGTGTTACCAAACCATAAACTCCTTGCAGGATTTACTTTCCCACGGGAGCGGTGGCGCCACCGGGGCAGACATTTACACCGTCTACGACAGCAGTACGTAATCGCAGACAAATCATAAGCCTACCAATCAAATGCCGACCAATCTAAAGCCGTTCACGGGCTATATAAGGCCACTACAAGCTGCTCCTGACGATGACGATGAAGGCTATGGTCGACAGCTTGCGATTTTATCCCGAATTGACGCGGCAAAAAAACCGAGACAATTTTACATTATCAGTGCCGTCGCGAAAGACTTGGTCCTTATAATGAAAGTAGGTGCCACGACTTCTTTTAACAAATAAGTATTTGCACTGACATTTTAAAAACTTTATAGAGTGAAGGTTTTTAAAACATTGTTAATAACTTTAAGAGCCTAGTTAGTAACTAAATTGGTAATTATTGTGCGGATGATCAGATCGTAACAGTCTGAAGACTCTGGGCTCGATTTTTGTCATCCTCGGTTTTCTCCCACTGCCTGTATTCCAAGTGGTGAAGTTCACAAGTATCTTTTACGGGAATATTGACTGTCTTCATTGGATGTAGCAATATAAAGAGAAATTGGCGAAAAGTCATTAATATAATGCCCAAGTAATAGCAAATAACAATATAAAAAACCTTATGTAATAGCTATCTCTATTTACTAACTGATGAGCTTTTACCCGTAATTTTGAACTCATATGCAATGTAATCGTGTATAACTTACAATGCTTGGTGAACTGATATGTTAATAACTACTTAAGAAGACGTGATTGCAAACCCACTATAAACCTGAACATATGTATTTGAAAAACGATATATGAACCGATTTATTAATAACTGGTTAAAACAAATACCTGTTCCAACCCACAACTGATATAAGAGCACTCACATAACTAAGCGTTATGAATTTACTTTTTTGTTTTTGCGAAAGCTCTGTGACAAGCTGCGACGTGACGAATTAACTGACAGCCCATGTGGAATGCCTGTCCACAAAACTTTATATAACTGTGGTGCAGTCGTACCAGGGGGCATTTTACGGTCCTCTGGTAACGAAAATATTTGTTTATGATTGACATGACAAGTTTAAACGAACTGCTATTCTGTATGCAGAAGAATACGCAAAAAGCATTAATTATTTAACTGTGATGGACGTGGGAAGCAGTATCCATGTTGCAGGACAATCTGTTCTCGGAGAACAATGAAAGATAGAAATGGACTGTCAAAATAATTTTACTTTGGTCCGATTTTTCATATGAGAAAGATGTAAATGTAGGCCTACGTGCCTTGTTATTTTGGGTAGATATAAGCTGTTATTTATCACCAACCGACTTATTTCAGTAGCGGTAGCATGCCTACACGTGTGAAAACGTAATTGTACTTTTTGTGAGAGATTAATAACATGTGGTAGAGCGCGGGATCTAATTTGTATGCTTGGTCCCCATATGGAAGACGGCAGCTTCTTGTTGACATTACTGTAATATTAATTGGCGTAAAAATGGAGTGGGTTTACAATTAATTATTGAGTAAACATACTTAAGTCCAGTTAATTTCATCCATTTGCCAAAAGTCATATAGATATTCAGACATTCTAAAGGTGGCCCCTTCACGGCTTTGTTTTGTCCAAGTGACAATATTTTCACACTTAAGGACGTTAGCAGCTTTGAAGCAATAATAAGTGTTCCATGCAGAAAGTGTTCCTCCACTCGAAACGACGAATGTATAAATTATTATCCATGTGAAGAGGCATTCAATGAAGACCCTGATATATTTCTAAAAGTAAAAGATTAAGGTGATTCACAGCCAGCTGTTCCTAATTTATTTTACGTCTATACAGACATAACGAAGTCATTCATTTATCTGGCACTTAAATATAGAAATCCTTAACAATTTCAAAAATAATAATATCCGCCCACGACAAGAAATTGTAGTAAATTGTTGTGTGTAGCCTTACGTTGTCTTCAGATGTATTACTAACAGCTCAAGTATACTCACACTCATACACACTCAAGACACGAAAAAATCATTACGGTACTAATATATATTAGTTATATGACCACTTCATGATAAATTCATTCCGAAAGCAATTTTCTTATGCAACGAAGAATGATCCTTAAGTTTTACACAGGAAGAGCAGCCTATTTGCCATTACGTAATAGTATGTTCACAGTTATTACAATAAATCCTTTATACTCCAGAGCCATCATATTTGTCATACACATTTTGCAATTGCTTTTTACTAGACTGTTAATTTTAAAGCCAAAACTACCATTATATTCCTAAAACATTTCTACCACTGCTGAGATATATGGTAGTGTAATTTCATTTATTTAACGTGTTAAGGTTTCTACACCTACATCTACACGATTACTCTGTGGTACATAGTTATTTGCCCGGCAGAAGGTTCATAGAAATTTCTTAACACTGTTTCTCACATTCTCGAACCGGGCGTGGGCAAAATCAACTCTTATATCTCTCCGTGAGAGAATTGACCTCTCTTATTTTATTACGATGATGAATTGTTCCTATATGGATCGACATGAAAAAATATATTCTCATTCTGAAGAGGACGTTGGTGACAGGAATTTCGTGTTAAGATCTCGCCAAAAAAGAAAAACGCTTTTATTTTAATGATTGGTACCTAATCTCGTGTATGATATTCGTGACACTCTCTTATCTATTTTGCGATGGCATAAAATGAGCTGTCCTTCCTTGAACTTTTTTGATGTTCTCCGTCGCTCTTGCCCGATGTGGATTGCATACCGTGTAGAAACGCTGTAGAAGATAATTCACATGTGTAGTGTATGCAATTAGACTGTCGCATCTTCTAAGTGTCTTGTCTTAATCGTTTTGAAAATTGGTTGTGATCTCCGAATGATTTTACTGGAGAGTAAATGACAGAATAATCTGTAAATAAACTTTGAAGGCTGCTGAGATGGCCTTCTAAATCTTTAATATAAGTTAGGAATAGCAGGGGGTAGGGGTGCAACGCCAGATATCACTTCTGTTTTACTAAATGACTTTTCGTCGACTATCATGCAGAGTGAGCTTTCTGGCAGGACATCATGCACGCAGTCGCACAGCTGACAACAGTGAAGAACTGTAAAAATAAACCTTATGGAGATATGAAAATATGGAATCAATTTGAGATCCACTGTCGATACTTTTTGGGAATTAACACCTAGTTGTGTTTCACAAGTGCGACGTTTTGTGGACCTGTACTGACTACGTGTCAATATATCGTTTTCATTGAGGTAATGTTTAGACACAGTATCTAATGTAACCTCGTTATATAAACCGATGTCAGTGATAGAGGCCTGTAATCCGGAGTAGTACTCCGATTTTCTTCTTGACTCTTGGTGTGACCTGTACAACTTTCCAGTATCAATTACGGATCGTTTGTCGATCGGGTGGTTGTATATTATGGCCAAGTGTTGAGCTATTGTATCAACATACTCTGGAATGAAATATTCTATACAGTCTGGACCGGAAGATTTGCCTTTATTAAACCTCACACGGTATCATCTCTGGACAAACATATTGTGTAAGGGAATTTTTTGGCCCATGGTGACGATAAAATGTAGAATATTTCATAAAAAATGATAACGTTTTTTAAATTACAGTTCCATCATTTTATGCTCTAATTAAGTCACGTACAAGTTGTAATCATGTACTAACTCTGTTTGAAATATGATAACATGTAACTTTTTTTGGTTTGCTTGGTTCTAAAATTTATTTTAACACAAAATATTCATTTACCATACACTTTGTAACAATTCTGTAATTGGTTAATATGATGTGTATTAGCATTTACAAGGAATTGGGCTAGATATAAACAAACTTTTTTTCACTCTCCGTCGCTTTTGATGAAATCTCCCTACACAACACTCATACACTGGAATATTCTTCACAGACAAACTTGTGACCCTCACTGCATTGTTGATTTTCATTTCCGTCCTTTATCCTTGGGCAGGAATCACACCCTTTTTGTCTCAGATTTGGAACGTCATCATTGCTGTTATATTGCTTGCACTTTAGAAGATCTTTGAAACCTGAAGAGGTTATTCTTGAATGGATGCTTTCTGTTCTGCACTGAGGGAACAGATTTCGTCTTTCAGTGTGAGGTTTGATCACTGATTTCCCCACTTCTGAAGTGCATCCACTTCTTTAATTATTACGTCTTACTTAATTACAGTTCAAGATGTAAGTATTGAGAAACGAGAAATGAAGTACATAAAAAATACAGCAAATGACCACCTTCTTGTGTCACGTTTCACTGAGTAATGTTTGGTGATCTTACCAACCGTATCAACCCTTGACTTTCTGGAACTCTAGAACATTATTGTTAGAGTTTTTGGTGTTCTTGCTAACTTGCATTACATGCTTGATGTATGGTAGATAGCAAAATAACTGATTTTTTTGTTTACGTACGTAAAAACTGAAACAGTTTATGTGGGTACCATAAAGTAGTAAATAATGGTGCCCTTCATTTCGATGGCAACATTTTTGTTTCTGATTTCTCTTTCCGGTTAGCCCGTAACGCTCCCACAAGTCCCAATTTGTTAAGAAGAGGTTCGTATCCGAAACCAAAAAATTGTAAGACTGATATAGTAGTAATATTCCTACCACTTCCCTCCAGGTGATCAACTAAATCAAGTACCAATCTTTTCTCTTGATTCATTTCCATTTCTTCAACAGTTTTCCCCGTACAAAACTGTACATTTATGAGATATGTGGTCCCACAATCTGCAGCAGTCCTCACTTGTACTCATTACCTTTCGCGTTCTGAAGAAATGTACAAAAATGTATGCACCAACGAAAATTTCAAACATTGTCCTTGCTGGTTCAGCCTTTGGCCCAAAAACATCTTTTTTTCTCTTGTAAACTTATCACAGAACATGAGGTGTGTAAGAATATCACGAATTATTGAAAAGCTTACTGTGGTTCAATAAACAGTTAAGCCATACTCATAAGACCACAATTAATCCGAATACTTCCGAAGTGTCTCGTGTAAACCAGCTATTAGCAGCGCAGTCCAAAGAGTGTTGTAGTTCTGTAGAATCAAGCTAATTCCAACATTCAAGATATAGACGTGAAATTTTACTGTCTTCTACACGATTACTGGAATGCACTACTATTACACTCTGGTTATGATTGGTGATAAAAAGCGTCAGACAATCTACTCGTGGCTGTAATTGTGATTAAAGGCGACGTGGAATATGTGCAGCTTCACATATTATATCCGTGGAAGGCTTCTGTCGCACGTCAGATGGTACTATGCCATATGTTACTTCGGGATAAAACAGTAGGCACACTATTTTCCTGAACAGCAATATCATTTTCACATTCATTCACATCCACATCATCTCCGATCCGTATACTTTCCTCTGTCACATCTACTTCAGCATCACTTTGATCATTATCATTTCCAAAAATTTATTCGATATCATTATTACTCCTTCGTATATCTGATAACGACTGCTAGTGATTATGGCTCCTTTCAAACCGAATATCATTATCTGTTATGTATTACGTGTAATACCACGTATTACTTCAACAACACAGAATTCCTAACTGTGAATACGTTTCAACCCTGCACGTGTATGTACTTTCCACTAGTTGGTTAGAACAATGGAAGTATAATTGTCGTTCGGAAACCTGCGATATTGCCAAGTTTTTACTATCGTAACAGATCTGAAATATAGCACTGAAATTCTTATCTTGTGTACCTGGGGAATTATCTGACCCTGTGCCAAGATTTCAAGTTATTGCTGTACGAACTGCGTAAAAACGCAAATATTTTGGCCAGTTATAATAAAAAGTCAATAAAAAGCATATCTGGAGGATAAGGAATATTTGATATCCACTCTCAATGGCAGTCGATACTATTTGTCTGATAAATAGCCATATCTGGTCCAAGCTTCCACTTTTAGTTGGAAAGGCATGGAGACTGCCCCTTAGAAAGGCGTCAAGCGAATTTTGATCTGGTTTTTTAAATAGATATATTTTGCGATTACTGTTTGCAGGCATCAATGTTTTTGTATTTACGTTTGCTAAGACGACCTTGTGGGCTCTAATTCTTGTATTTCTAATAATTTTCCCTATTTATATAGATTAATTCTAGCTATGATGTTAATTATCTTTTCTCAACCCTTTACACTTCTAGTGGGTACCTGAACATATTGCTCGAAATAGTTTTGCGTGAAGTTTTCAGTGCAATTCCGGACGATGTTTTTCACCTACCATCGACTTTAACGGTATGCTTGCCAGCAATTGAGTTTATATAGAAGTCACCTGCAACTATCTGTAGAAGATAAGGGTCTAATGTCACATCGACAACATAGTCCTTCGAGATGGGACGCAAGTTCGGATTGTTTTTAAAGAAGGGTAAGGAATTAGGCCGTACCCCTTCAAAGTAACCATCCTCGGCTTTTCCTGGACTGATTTACAGTAATCACTGGAAGCCTGAATGTGGCTGTCCATAGATAAAACATAATAATGATTCATAATCATCGTTTTATTACGACTTGATAAAACTGAAGTGTAATTAATTAAGTACGGTGTAATGGTTTACATAAAAGAAATTAAATGACTTACCTGTTGTCTACAGCAGCCTATTTATAACTGTTCGGATAGTAATACGTTCCGTCAACGGAAGATACGGACCGACAATGACGCTACTACTATTTCAATGGTTTCCCCGTTTGTTACCTGTATTTTCCTCGAATGAACTCAATCATTAGTTACAGTTACGCTAGTAGTCGACGTAATACTTCCTAAATCAAAATTCATTACCTTCCTAAAATATTAAAATAGCTCGGGTGCGACTAAACTAAACACGACGGTTCCGTATGAGATCCTAAAAACATCTCCCTCCTCGCATTCTGTCATGAGACCGGTATTGCTCCGGCATTACTGAACGTAAAATAGCAAAACAATGCGCCTGCTGGACAAAAGGCGCTGCTTCAAAAGTTCCGGAAAACCCGCGGTGTGTTAGGTACGATTCTACATGTCAGTCTACCATCGATAGCAGGGCCCCTTACATTCAGAAGTAGTTTGCCTGACTTTCTCTCTCTTTGGTGATCATACATGACTAAAGTCCATGGATTGGTATCCAATTCTACGTACCGTTGCCCAGTAAACTTTCCTACTCCACTTAAACTGTGATTTGAAATTCGTCACCCGTATTCCCTGGGCTGCTCAAGGGATTGTCGCATCTTTGTTACACTATTGGTTATGTGCACTTCAGACAAAATTTCCGAAACTCATTCTGAGCATTGTTTCCGGTAGTATAAATATTCTATAGGAATTTCGCACATTATTGTTTTTGAATGTCATTGGATAGCGGCCAAACGGTAAAGCGCTAGTTTTCTTCAACTTTCTGATCAATCATTGTTTCGCCGTCATCAGAGTGTGCCAGTGTTCCTATTTCATTATCAGCATTACTACGGCCGTTTCTGAACGGCTATAACCCATTTCCTTCCCATTAAGTTTTCCGTAGCCTTCCCAAATATGTCGACGAATTTGCATCCACTCAGCGTCTATATCTTTTAATTGAGCGATGTTAAGTAACCATAAAAAAAACGTAAACACAAGTGTATGCTTACGTTAAGGGTAGCTAACTGGTGCAGCTACTCTATGGATATGCACGCACCATCGACCGAAGCCTTTCAGCGACAACATTTAAGAACGGGTCCGTTTACTAAGTGTGAATTCGTCACGTAGATGTTCACCAACGTCAGTGACAAACGCTACGGTTGGGAGGGAAGTTTTGCATTAAGATTTGGATTACACTTAAATGCATTCGATTACAAGTTAGTTCTTCCTAGACATACATCGCTAAAGGCCTTAGAGGTGAAATTAAACAGATTCCATCTCATCCACAGGGATCCCGCGTAACATTCGTGACTGAATATCCTCGAGGTGGAAAGTGACAGAAGTATTCTACACCGCGATGGCTTTCTAAGTAAAGCCATTACAATATATTACATCAGTATTTCTACATAGAAAGATTTTACATTCCAGCATGACCTATTACATACACTATAGCTATAAGAAGGGATATTCATACTATAAATTCTATGTTTTTTCTTTGATGTAGTACTTGTTTTCCAGTACTTTTACATTACAAATACATTCTAGATATAAAAATGAATGGATTCCAAATAAAGTTATTTAAGTACTTGTGAGCCGTGTCGGGACTGGCGCCTGTAATATCTCTGACGTGAGTACGATCGATTTCCTAATACAGAGGTTTGTCTTGTGGCTTGGCCTGGCTCGGGATGTAGGCGAGTGGCCACCGCGATTAAGAGGAACAACGCTTTGACAACGGAAGGCGGCGGTGCGCGAGTCGGTGATTGGCTGTTGGGCAGAGGCGAAGACAGTGTGCCTGAGGCCGAGCGTCACTTATCACGTGATTATACTGAAGGCGGTGGGAGTTGGCCGGCGCTGTGCATTCTGCGGCAACCTCGTGAGCTGTGGATGTGCCCGCTTCTTTGGAGGGAGACACTGCTAAGGTCTTTCGAAGTGATGGTCTGACATCTTAGCAGAATCGCTCCAGCATCAAGACACCCAGTTAAGAAACTACTAAGAGCGCTTAGTTAACCCTGATTAGGATCGCTCTTGATACAGTAAGCCGTTGGCGGACGGGTGATGCTATGTGTGTTCGATTACATTTGATGCCTCTTACTAGGCGTGTGCTCTGCTTCCTCGAAATATTGATGTATTTGCAGAATGTTAGTTCATTAGCTATTATTAGCAAGTTTTTAATTTGCTTCCGATATCGGTAAATCCATGTCAACATATACTCAGCGGGCAATCTAAGTTTTCATTTCTAACGGTTACCGTTTTGAGCTTTACATGCCCACTTACGGTGTCAAATATGTGTGAAATTAGTTGTTGTTTAACCTGGATTTTATAGTATTAATTTACTACTCAGTCTTGAATGTTAAAGTTAAGAAACGTTTTTTGGCCTCCTGTTGTCGGATATGGTATGTGTTTCAGTGAGCTGAGGCAGCGGGAAACCGAAGCGCAGAGCTTCCCTTTATATTGCTAAATTGGTATACGGGCGGTGGACTTCGCCTGAGCTCCTGCGTTCCTCTTCAGTAGCGTTTCCTGGGTTCACATTACCGTGACGTACTAGATGTGGGGTTGCAAATGGAGCCACGTCTTAGTTCGAAGTTAAGTATTACTTCTCTCAGTCGGTTCCACAGTTCGTAGTTGAAGTTCAGCCATAAACGCTTACAAACCAATGGGCATGGGAATAATGTCGTGGTTCGCTCAGCAAGGTTCTCTCGTCTAGTAATTTGCAAGAGTGCCCAAGTTACCTTTTAATAAATATGTTCTAAGTTGTTGTTGTTGTTGTTGTCGTTGTTGTTGTTGTGGTCTTCAGTCTTCAGACTGGTTTGACGCAGCTCTCCATGCTACTCTATCCTGTGCAAGCTTCTTCATCTCCCAGTACCTACAGCAACCTGCATCCTTCTCAATCTGTTTAGTGTATTCTTCTCTTGGTCTCCCTCTACGATTTTTACCCTCCACGCTGCCCTCCAATACTAATTTGGTGATCCCTTGATGCCTCAGAATATGCTCTACCAATCGATCCCTTCTTCTAGTCAAGTTGTGCCACAAATATTTCTTCTCTCCAATTCTATTCAATACCTCCTCATTAGTTACGTGATCTACCCATCAAATCTTCAGCATTATTCTGTAGCACCACACGTCGAAAGCTCCTATTCTCTTCTTCTCTAAACTATTTATCGTCCACGTTTCACTTCCAAACATGGCTACACTCCATACAAATACTTACAGGAACGACTTCCTGACACTTAAATCTAGATGCTAACAAATATCTCTTCTTCAGGAACGCTATCCTTGCCATTCATTGTTCTAAGTATTCGTGTTAAAATTGAGGCTGTGTGTCCACTGTTACTTTACATGTAATATTAAAGTATTGGAATTGAAAGGGTCTTAAATAACATGTCTTAAATAGAGCTGTTTTGATTTGTGCATAATAGATATCGGCTGTCAGTCGTCCTTTTTAAATTTTATTGGCAGATCTAGCTAGAAACTAGTCATTCACAATGCACTATCATTTTTGATCAAGGCATGAAGTGCCTGTTTGTCGGACTTGTTCCACACTACATTGAATAACTGTTTAATGAACTGTAGATGAAGCCCGACGAACGGACATTACATGCATTGATCAAAAATGATAATGCATTGAGAATGGCTAGTTTCTAGCTGAAATCTAGATCTGCCAATAAAATTTAAAAAGGACATCTGATAGCTGAAATCTATTATGTACAAGTCAATATAACAGTCACTGCGTGCTACAGCCTTGTGAACGGAAGGTAACGTGATAAAATTGGTTTGTTAAAGTTGTGGTCAGATTCAACCTTAGTAGCTTCTGTCAATTTTATAAGATTGTTTTTGGTAGTTAATAAACACATTGGAATTAAAATGTTCACTTTATTGGCTCAGAATTTTCACTCCCTTCAGATTTAAAGGTTAAAAAATCAGGTGTTACATATAAACGTTCCTACTTGAATGGCTGTGCAAATTTTCTGACACTCTGTCTGCTATGAAAGAATCTCACTGTTTACGTTATATTATGTTTTCATACAATTTTTTAATTTATCACACATTTAACGTTTTACATTTTTCACATTATTGAAATATTCCACAAGTAACAAATATTACTTTTCAATGAGATTTAGGTGCTAATATGGGTGATAGCCAACAGTTAATACGCTGTTCATCATAGGCTTTTGTATAGGCCCTGGCTATTTTATGAGGAACGTCTTAATAACTTCGAGTTACAATTTCACATTTGAAAATACAATCATCAGTTTACATTTTTCAGACACATTCTCAGATATATACGTTCTTTTTTTAAATTTTTCAGTTGTTTATGTTATGTTATTTAGATATTTCTGATATTTACAATAAAATCATTCACCATTATCATCATTTGTCAGGTGTTAGTGACCTCATGCAATAGCACTCACTTTACAGTCAAGTCTGAAATGCTTATCAGGAGTTATCGAAATTGCTAATTGGCTTGGCTCTATGTTCGAAAGCGAATGCCGGTTAGATCGAATAATATACTGCACAGCTGATTTATGAACATCTCTTAATGCGTATTCCCACTGGTCATCAGAGTTAAGTTCTTTTGTTGATGAGCGTTTCACACCTCTTGCCCTATGCATTATTTCTTCCGATTCAGTTTTAAGAGCATACATTTCTGCTCTCAGTCCTATGAATTCAGTAATAATTTCTCCTGAAAATTAACTTTACATTACAAGCACTCCCTTTTCATAATACTACCATGGTAAGATGAGGTGTCATACCACACGTAAATACTAATTTTAGTACTATCGTAAATATTCGCTGTGGTTATGTTATATATAAGGTTATCCATATTTGAATAAGACATTCTAACATGATTAACTTCTCATGGTCGGGGTTCACAGTCATGTAAAAGTTTTGAGAAGTCATCGTATTAACCATTAACTGCAGAAATTATTTGCTGCATTAATGCAGTTTCGGCTTTTGGTCCACTTTCAAGTGGTTCTGCAAAAGATTTTGCTTCAGCACGTGCCAAACTAAAGGACCCTCCGACATTATACATGTCACTGTCAAAAATAGACAATTTCACTGTACGGTACAGTAACATCAGGTGAATGTGAATCTCCATACGTCGTGCTATTTGTTTATAAAGGACAGTAAAACGTGAAGAATAAACTAAAAGCCAGCAGCGATTCAGTTATGCTGCATCCTTGGTGTTAGCAGTAAATGTGGGCCTGGGGAGTGCCATTGCTACTGGAGTACTGATTATTCTTCAAGTTTTGCTGTCCCTGTTAATAGATGTCGATAGAACAAATATCGCAACAGACTAATCTGGTATCTCCATGTACAATGGGCATGTGAAATTCCGATATTAAAATCATTTTGTTTTTAACCTGAGACAAAGCGACGCTTGCGTCGATACTGGTCGTCGCATAAATGATGAGCGGTATTTGTCTGAGCTGAGTCTGTCTGCACAACGCAGAAGCGAAATTACTATGAGACAGATGTGATGACAGAGAAGGGCAGCGCGGTATTAGTTCAGAAAGTCAGTTTCGGGAATTATCTGCTTTTTGTAGTAAACCCTTTAGCTGTTATTTCAGACATAGGTTTCAAGGTGAAATGTCGGTGATTCTGATGACCATTTTTGAAACCTCAGACATGCAAACCATTTCTAATGTGCCTCTTTACATAAGCACATTAAGTACTATAATAATTATGTTTGGTACTACTTATTGGTGTTCAGAGAAAAACATTGCAGCCACGTGCAAAATAGTTCACAAGGAAGTACAAAGTTAATGTTTGCAGTGATTACTATACTCTTAGATTTTGAAATTATCGATTACTAAGTTACCCGAATTACGTCAGTCCATTGACTTATTACTGCAGTTTGTTTTCTACATAAACGCTTGCGACCACTCCAATTTCGTCAACAATAGAGTCCTCACATAACGATCTTCCCTGTTCTCCAAAATGGTTATGGGCATCTTCTACATACGAATTAGCCTATTAATACTGTCCATTAATGGAAGTCTAGCACTAAATAGCATGTCCTCTTACATTGCAAGATGATGCGGAATCTGTTTTCTGACGAGTCGCACTTATGTTTGCCTCACAAGCAGTAATTTTGAAATGTTAACATTTCCTGACTTATTAGTCGCAAAGACATGGGTTGTTTAGAAAACTTTATTGTAGGAGTTCATAGGTTCACTGTTTCCGTATTATCATGAGAAGCAAATGTTAAACCAGCAACCAACAGATGTCACCACACAATTGTTAGGCGTGACGTAAAAAATTCGAAGAGGAAGGTTTGTGTCTGAAGCTTCAGTATTACATACGTAAGAAGAAAAAGCTCTTGACAGAAATTTCATTGTATTGTACAGCTTTCAGTTACTACATGTAGTTACTCATTTGTCTACACACTTGTTCATACAGATGTCGGATGTCATCTGTAGAAATTCTGTCGTTACTTCCATTTTACATTGCAATTTGACAAGAGTAGCTCGGCGAAACGCAGACCATACCTCTGCCATTTCACAATGTCTCTAGTCTGATTATGGGCGGCAGTTATGACCATTATGCTGGCCATGTAGCTGGCAAGCACATATAAACCATGGACGTTGACGAAAGATGTTTATGCGGAGGTCTAATCCTGAGACGATTATGTGTACCTGAAGTGATAGTAACTATTGTAGAATGATATGGACGATTTTTGAACTGATCCTCCACTGTTCAACGCCGGCTCGGGTGGCCGAGCGGTTCTACGCGCTACAGTCTGGAAACACGTGACTGCTACGGTCGCAGGTTCGAATCCTGCCTCGAGCATGGATGTGTGTGATGCCCTTAGGTTAGTTAGGTTTAAGTAGTGCTAAGTTCTAGGGGAGTTATGACCTCAGAAGTTAAGTCCCATAGTGCTCAGAGCCATTTGAACCATTTGAACCACTGTTCAGCATTCCTAGGCTAAACGCCAGGAGCGAACAACAATCGTCATTAGGCCACAGCAGTGCTCGCAAAAGGCTACAATTTGTGGTAAGACACTGATGGACAACTCATACTCCCATTTACTCCGTTAGTGTCAATCTTGCTTTACCATTCTTATAGTGGTGGGTAATGATGAAATGGAGTGCACAAGGATGAGAGAAAGCCTAGGGAACAGAAGTGAAGTTCACGCTGGTCATCAGTACTGCAGGATACTTAGTCGTGGGGGACCGCCTCAAACCAGTCGACAATAACATACATCTTACTGGTCGCACCTATTGTCGGTTCATGGGAGTTAATAAAGAATGGTAGAGCTGACTCGTATGGAATATCGCCTCCATTTATAATATTAATCTTTGCCGGGACAATATGGAGATAGCACAGTTTTCTACGCAACTAAATAAGAGTACTTTTTGAAACTCAGCATTAATAACTTTACATGATAGGAGCAAATACTGTGTTTCTGATTTACGTAAAATGAAACGACCGCGAAAATACGGTGTTTAGCGAAACAAAGGAATCATAATTAAGGCTTGTGGCCTGTTCCAGTTGTTCTCGTAAAGCGAAAACCAATTTCCCTCTTTACACGGCTGACAACCTCCAATTGTTAGCGCTTTGTCGTCACTGTATTGTTATCTAACTTCTTTCATCAAAGGAATGAGAATGAACTGTAATGCTTTTTCAGGCGTTCATTCTGAGAAATTTACTCCAGCGTTTAGAGTAAAAATATCTGTTACGGAAATATTCGTGTGATAAATCAGTCCAGTCTCTTAGCTCTTTATCAAAGACAGTTAGTTTGCAGGAGATTTGTATAAAACGAAGCGGTTCCAGTTCCTCGATTCGATTAATGGAATGCGCCGCCTGGTTTCCTATAGTATTCGTTACATGCGGTAGACTGAAGTTAAGAAAACATTGAACATATGTAGCAACACTTTGACTTCAATAACTTTGCCAGAAAGTGTTGCGGTCATCGAGTTCCTGAGATCGTGTGTACTCCCTTGATAACCATAACGAACTTTGTGTCATTACACGTATATAGACGTATCAGCCAAAACATTACTACGACCTACATAGTAGAGTATTTGTCCTCTTTTTGGACACAATATAGTAGCGTTTGTACGCGGCATAGATTCTGTAAGTTTCTGGTAGGTTTATGGAGGTATGACAACGCACAAGTCACCTATTTCCCGAAAATTGCGAGCCCGTGATTTCTGGGAACTAAGCTGCTGCCCAGTAGCATACTACTTTTGTTCCACTGGTATAACATCAGGCGAATATGATGGCCTATGTGTTAACGTGAATCCACAGCCACGCTCCTCAGACCACTGTAATAAGGTTTTGGCACGGACACGGGCAGTGTGCTGCTGAAACATGTCTTCACCTTAAGGACATAAGACATGATGGGATCGACGCGGTTCCCACGCCTGTCATGATGCTTTCGACTGCAGCCACAGGTCCCATGAAAGCCCTGGCCAATGCCCCCAACAGGAACAACTTACTCCATTGACCTGCGTTCATGGCGAAGTGCATCATTCGAGGAGGCGTTCGCTTGGATGACAGCCCATTCATACACCACCATCGACCTGGTATAATTAGAAACGTGATTCATCGAACTTGGAAAGACATTTCCAGTGAGCTCTGATCGAGTCTCTATGATCCCTTGTCCACTGCAGTCATAAATGCCATAGTTATTGGGTCAACATAGGAACACTGTGGAGACCAATTTACCTCACGTTCCAGAGTGAGCAGGCCTCCGGTCTCCTAATTCTATGTTTGGGTGAAGACTGCAGAAACTTTATCGATTACATGTGGTTTCACCATCCATCAACATTTTCCCACGCATGTTTAAGACAGCACTACGCAAACAGCCGGCTAGGTTATCCGTATCCGTGATGTTCGTTCTTAACACATCGCGCATCCTATCAGTTTGAGTCTCGGTATTGGCATGATGCTTTACCGCTTTCACTGAACCGTATTTCACTGTAAAACGTACACGCCCTGTTTTGCAATATTCGGTAAATTCATCTTGTTTCGAAAGTCACCCAGAAAATTCTGTTTCTTGTAGCCACATGTCACTGAAATGACACACAGGGCGCTATTTTTTAGCCTGCTGTATTTCAGAAGCTCACTATGATACGATGCTATATACGTACACGAAATACTCTTTCACTACAACGCCGTTTTTAAACATTTCACTTTACGGTGTAGTCCACTTAATACAGCCAGGACAGGATACTTCACTATATCAGCCGCGCGCAACAGTGGGTATACATGGCGCGTGATCGACAGCGGTATTCTTTTTAAAATTAGTAGGTCTTTATTGCAAACACGGATAATGAAATGAAATTGCAATATTGTCATGGCGATTTTTGTTTGTTGTTTTTTGCCGCAATGTAATATAACATTGCAGAAGAGCCAATAGACATGAAATGATATTGTAACTCTGCCTAATTGTCCACGTGGAAGATATAGGCAGCAGTCATAAGAAAATGCAAGCTATTATTGGCCTGCCTTTCTATAGTTCATTCTTACTGGAGTCGTCTTCAAATGACTTGACGATAATGGATGACAATGGAAACCGCGGTATAGTAAAAACACAAAACCTCTTTGACCTCTTTCACAAGGCTTGTTGAACAAATGAACACACCAACTCATATTAAAATACATTGGAATTCGTTGTTTCAAATCTATTATGCTTTCAACTTCTGACGCAATCTGAAAGAAAATATTGAATCCCACAAATAATCAAACTGAAAAGTTTTACTGACTCTATTTTCATTATTTGGTTTCTGTAAAAAAATTAAAATAAATGTCATTAGTAATTATTAATTAAGCCATATTTAAGGGAGCGCTAAGCCAGACTTCTGATACCCTGCCCGGACGTTCAACCGAACACCACAGGTTTTATTTAAAAACCGGACTGTCCGGTGTAAAGACGCACAGTTGGACACACTGACTGGTACTGTGGCCGCGTTTCACTGGTCTGTAGTATGCGGCCGCCTATGAGCCATTCCTTACATTGTTGATAAGAGTACTGCCTGCTTGCAGAGCTATGGTGCTAAATGTCGATTTTTAGTTACCCTGTTAAGATTTTAATTTGTCTCCCCAGGCATATATGACCTCAGCATGTGGGAGGCACGCGAATATGATACTTCGTTCCACAGCATCTGTTTCCTTTTGTGATGGTGTCGGCTTTTACTCTGTCCTAAGATTAGCTCGTAAATTGGTCTTAGAACACTAGAGAATAAGGGCGGGCGCAGCTATCGCGTGGGTGAGAGACGTCCAATTTCCTCGAAGCCACGTCCGCGCCAGTCACCGCTGAGCGCGTGGCGCGACCCAAGTGATACACACTCCAGCGAGCCGCGGTCGGCAGGTCACAGCTGCGGTGGCGCCGCCATCAATCATCCTCTGTGGGCGACCAATAGCGGACGGGCGAGCGTCATTACACGCCCCGGTGTCCGCACGTCAGCTGCAAGGGATCACACAGGGATGGGAGAGCCTTGCAGGTTTAACGAGGATAGCACGTGGTAGCTATACGTTGGGAACTCTATAGGCTAACCCATGGAACGTAGAAGTTACCGTTTCACAGAATTACGTAATAACTAGCGGTTCAAAAGATGTCTTACGGCATAATCAAAATGGGGAATACCGTAAATGTCCTACAAGCATTAATTTTACTGAAGCGTCGAGTAACAACATTCAGTAGGTTTCACAACCAGACAACATCGAAAAGTTTGTTCAAGGATCTTCTGATTCTCATAGGTACGTAACGATACATATACTCCTTAGTAATATTTGAGATTAATAATAAGAGTGAATAGAAAATATACAATGAAGTTCCCAGTCAACTGTATCACCGCCATCATTTTTCAGCGGTACTGAGTACACTGAGGTGACAAAACTGATGAGATACCCATTAACATCATGTGGTACCTCATTTTGTCCGGCGTGGTGCAGCAACTCAACGTGGTATGGCTTCAACAAGTCTTCGAAAGTCCTTTTCAAAATTATCTAGCCATGCTGCCTCTATAGCCGCCCTTAATTGCGAAAGTGTATCTGGTGTTGGATTTTGTGCTAGAAGTGACCTTTCGATTTTGTCGCATGAATGTTCGACTGGATTCGTGCCGGGTAGTCTGAATGGACAAATCATTCGCACCAATTATCCACGATGTTATTCGAACCAATTGCGAAAAACTGTGGTTCAGTGACATGGCGCATTATCATCGATATAAATTCCATCCTAGATTGCGAACACGAAATCCATGAATGGCTGCAGGTTGTCTCCAAGTAACTGAACATAACCATCTCCAGTCATCGATCGGTTCAGTTGCACCAGACGATCCACTCCATTACGCAGAAACGCAATCCACACTGAGCCGTTGTAAAAATTGCTGTTTTGAAGAGCGCGCCGCAGCTCGTTGTGTGAAGCAGTCGCCCTCCATTTCTGGTGGTGGCGCCGCTGTGACAATCGCAGCTTTGGTGTCTCCCTCTGGTGGGAAGGGGGAAAAGTTGCCTGTTCACGTGCAGTTAAGGGGCGCTATGACGTCGCTCGGTAGCGAGTCGGTCAGTTGGTCAGCCGGGTCAGTATGGGGCAGTCAGTGTCTATCTGTCGTCCGGAGTGCTAGTATGTGTCGGGCTGCCAGTCTGCTCGAGTTTCTTCAAGCAATGGTCATTGGCGGTTGGATCGATCGGTTGGTCGGTCGCGCACTGGGACACAAGATGACTTGTCCGGCTTGAGCGTCGGCGCATGTTAGGTCGCCACGTCAGTCAAGTGGGCCGCGCCGTCTAGCGAGGGATAGTGCTTCGCGGCCGACACGAGAGCAACAGGAGCCAACCGACGACATCGATCCGGCCGGTGCGAGCTGCGACGCCGTGAGACTGGAGATCGGTGCGCTTTCCTGCGTCCGTTGAAGCGGCTAGCAGTGGACGGTTCGGGAGAGCGTTTTGGGGGTGCTCCGTCAGGTCTTCGCCAGAAATCACAGTTTATTAGACGTTAAGTGATTCGTGATATGTTTTTTTCATTTACTCGTTAAATTCGATTTTTTTTCTTGGTCAGTCACTCGTCCCCATCTTGCTCGTCTGTCTCTCGTCCGCATTTGTTAGGCAGTTAGTGTCTGTCTGTCTGTCTGTCGGTCTGCCGTACGTTAATAGCTGCCTCTGTCATGTTTGTTGGATTCGGTGTTAACGAATTTATTGCTTGAAGTCTAACGGCCGAATTCCTGAAATATGTTTTTATCTTACCTATCATCTTGTGAGGCGGTATATGTGTAATGAAGAGCATGTTTGTACATTTTATTTAAGACTGCAATTCATGTTTTTTTTATTTAAATGGTCATTTTAGTATATAAAGTTGCCACCCTTCCATCATCAGAGATTAAAAAAAAAAATGAAGTTGCACCTTCGGCTGCAAGTTAATTTTTTTAATGTTAGTGTTTTGTAACATTTGCATCCCTCCTACGGGGTGCATGGTTGATGTGCTTGTGTGAGTTGTTAAAATTTTTAGTTGAAAGTAATCTGGTGTGTTGCAGATTAGCACCAGTGTAGTCTTTCAGAGGTTGTTGTGAGCGGTCGTGAATACTGCTATGTCAAAAGGTAGCGGCAAGGTTCTCAGCCCAAAAGCTCATACTGTCAATATTAGTTCTTTCTGCGTCTGAATAATACTGTAACTTGATATTTTGAAGGTGCTTTCTGATTATAACTTTAAATCTGTTTAAAAAAAATGGGCTTTTAGGAATAAAATTTCCATTTGTTGAAATAAATTTAATTTGTTTTCATCAGTTACCCACTGGAAACTACTTCCACGCTCACGTAGTGTGATTAAATGTGTTAATGTTCTTGATGAATCGCTAGTAAATAAAGTAAATTCTTAAGAAAAGGTTTTGAAGGTAAATTCACGGTTCACACACAATTACGAAACCACCTTTAGGATGCACAGCGCCCTGTTCGTAACTTGGGTTAAAGGCTTCTTGTGGTCCATGCCACACTTGAACCCAACCATCACCTCTTACCAACTAAAATCAGGACTCATATAACAATGCCACTGTTTTCCACTCCTCTTCGGTCCAACCGATTTGGTCACAAGCCTATAAGAGGAACTGCAGGCGATTTCATACTGTTAACAACGGCACTCGCCTCCGTCGCCTACTGCCATAGCTCATTAACTCCAAATTTCGTCGTACTGCCTCAGACGTTCGTCTTAAATCCCACATTGATGCCTGCGGTTATTTTAAACAGTGTTGCTTGTCTCTTACCACTGACAACTCTACCCAAACTCCGTTGCTTTCGGTCCTTAAGTAAAGGCCGTCGGCCTCTGAGTTGTCCATAGTAATGCATGAAATTTGGTATTACCGACACACACTTGACGCTGTAGATCTCCGAATATTGATTTCCCTAATAATTTCTGGAATGGAATGTCCCACATCTCTGGCTCAAACTACCATTCTACGACCAAAGTCAGTTATTGAGCATAGAGCAGCCATAATCACGTCTGAAAGCTTTTCACATGAATCACCTCGTACACAAAGGAGACCTCCGCCAATGCACTCCCCGTTCATACCTTGTGCACACGATACGGCCGCTATCTGTATATGTGCATATCGCTAATCCACGACTTTGGTAATCTCAGAGTATAGGCTTGTTGCTAAATACCGTGGGAACCAGCACAGAAGACCCCACACGAACACAGTTACCTCCGACGCAGGAACACCACTGCGGGCCGAGGGAGGGGCCAGCACTACGATAATGCTGACACAGCAGAGAGGCAGAGTGATTGTGCCGTCGAAAGGCCTGTTATTACACATCCAACTACGGACTTCTCTTGCAATATGTGGTTGGAATTGGTGCTTTCGAGAAATAAGTAGGCACGGAAATCGTATTACCACCCATCATTTTTAGGGAAACGCATTGCCAGCTGGCAGCACCGTCTACGAGAGGTCCCCATTGGACGATGGTTCTACAAACAGCCATCACCAGATCAGGGCTCCATGAATTGTGTGTCTGCCTCTGACTATAAGTCTTTCACTGCAGTCTTTCATTGGTGGACCACGTCCAGGCTCACTTTTCCATTACCATGCTACATGCATGACCCGATTTAAAGTATCCATACATCTCTTAGGGGATATTAATTGGTGGTTTGTCCACCCTTCGCCTTTACGACGCCTCTGCTGTGTAGTTTCAATGGGGTGTCTGAATGCTGAATACCTGTGGAGGCATGGCAGTCTCTTTTTCCTCAAAAGCCGAGACCGGAAATAGTGCTGGTGACGTATACTGTAATGTCGTGAGAAGTCGAAGTTCTGAATTATCCCTAAGGTGCCCCATTGGCTTCAGGTAAGGACGCTGAGAAAATAAATACGTTTCAGCAGTGTTACCGCTAAAAAAAAAAAAACCGTTGCTCACAGCTGCTGCTTTATGACAGTCAGAATTGTCGTATTGATAGAAAGTCATAATCTCCGAACTTTTCCTTTGTTACAGACAGTGCAAAATGCTGTTAAATGCGTTTATATCCTTCTTGAATTAGCTTTTTCTTCACTGCAGTAAGCGGACCACATCTTAACCATGAAAAATTCCCAAATACGGAAATACCCCTTCCTCCATATTTCGCTGTTGGCACTACGCATGACTGGCGTTATAGCGTGCAATGTTCGTCATGTAATCTCCAAACGCAATTCTTTCCAACTGATTGCCAAAGGGTACAGCGTTTCCCATCACGCCAAATATCCCATTTCCAGTCATTCACCGTCCACAGTCGTAGCTTCCTCACCCCCTCAAATGTCACTTATCACTGACTACAGAAAAGTACATCTCATAAGGAGCTGCTCCATCATTGTATCCTATTCTCTTTAACTTTCTACGCTATTGCCTACAACTTACCTTCGCAATGTTCTACTGTCCACATCCATCAGTACACGACATCATCTTGGTCGACGTTTATCTGTGGTTGTTCCTCAGGGATTTCAGATCACAATCGCATCATCAACATTCGACACGGTCAGTCTTTTAATGGCTGCAATGTCCTTGATGGATTAGTCCTTAGTTGTCACACAATGGTTTGTATATGTTCGTAGACACTGAGCTGTCCTTGCCGACTCGTTTTGCTATTACAGCTCCGCTACTAACCACACATTACTGCCCGCTTACCTTTATGTTGGCGGATCGGCCTCTCGTGTCGTCTGGTGATCAACTCCGCTTTACATAGGGATGGCCGGATACTCGTCATCCGATAGTGTAGCGTTCAGAATGGGGTTACGCAATCTGGTCAAAGATATAGACATGAAATAAGTTATTGCTATGTCCTAGACATTCTAAAAGAAAGTGGAAGTGCAACTTATTAACCAGGTCATTGTATTTATTCTACTCTTCAGTCTAAATACGAATTTGATGCGGCAGTCTACGTCAGTCTGCACTTTGAAAGGATCTTCATGTTTAAATACTGCAACATACATCTCTCTGAACCTGCTTACTCAATTCAAGCCCGGGTCGTCCTCTACATTTTACCCTTCACACTTTCCTTCATTACCATAACCCACCCTTGGTGCATCAGTATGTTTCCTATTAACTGATCCCTTTCTTACTGGATTTTTTCTATAAATCTCTTTTCCTTCATAATTTGATTCAGTCACCTTCATTTGGTACAAAACGTACCCATTTTCTCACCATTATTGTTGTGTACTATTGCATTTAAAAAATTTCGATTCTCTTCTTATCAGTACTGTTTTTTCGCGTACAATTCATATGTACACAAGGTCAGAGGACAGACATATTTTTCATATAAAGACGTAAGTTAACATTCTTCTTTTTATGAGAAACTGTTATCACACATGTCACTCAGCATTTTACATAATTTCTTCTTATGACATTATCATTCATTTTAGTCTGTAGGTGCTAAGCTCATCTAGTACTTTTGATATCTGATTTCTAAATGTAAGTCCTTCAACTTCTCCTGATGTAATTCCACTACATTCAGTTACCTCTCTTTTAATTTTTATGTTATTTGTCTCTTATTTTCAAGGCACTATTGACCACTTTTAATTAATCCTCAATCACCTCTATGGCAGAATTGCCGGTTTGCAGTACCATCCGCAAACCTAGACGTTTTTACTTCTCCTCTGTGAACTTTAATTCCCATTCCAAATTTCTCCTTGATTCCGTTTACTGCTTGCTTCACTTAAAAATTAGTAAATGGAGAGTCTAGCTATATAACTGACAAGAAGGCGTGTTTAAATGCCCAGAACAACAGACAATGCCTGTTTCCTGTGGTCAATCCTGGATTATGAAAGAAATTATAATTAGAATCACACAGTAGGTGATAATATTTGTCGGCGATGGTACTGATTTCCCGGTCCAACATCTGGACATACCCAAATTTGAGAGGAAGAATTATGGTATTTTGGTTAACGTTTTTGATCTGAAGAAGAACAGACTAGATGATTATGACGATAACAACTACATAGTCATCCACAAAGTCGTTGGAGCCTTCCATTTATCTCATTTAAAGGTCAGTGCAAGATGCATATTAATATGCAGCTAATATCGTATGAGAGGGAAAATCAACACCACATGTTGGTCTACAATATGTCCTGACTCCTTTCCTGTCAAGAGAATAAATACAAAAATTAAAGTATATATGCTACAGGTGCGTCAGCTACGTTTTCTCAAGCGAGTCAGTAGAGCAAGTGCCTCATAG
This sequence comes from Schistocerca americana, assembly GCF_021461395.2. NCBI lineage: Eukaryota > Metazoa > Arthropoda > Insecta > Orthoptera > Acrididae > Schistocerca > Schistocerca americana. The sequence continues at coordinate 202,718,007 of NC_060125.1, read as the reverse complement.
GTTCTGAGACACGATGTGAAGGGGATCTTAAATCCTCACATACACCCGTCACTGAGAAACATGTACCATATGCAGTGGCATACAATGTGTTATGTAACTTTTTTTTTCAGTCACAGCCACCACAGATTACACGTCTACGATATTCCTGTGATTTGGTTGCTCACTGAGTTTGAGAAACTTTCATGGAAGGTTGAAAGCTCTGCAGCACCAGCATTCCCGTGACCGAATCACAGGAGAATATTGATCTGCCAACAATGTCTATGACTGTCATATTTGTGGGTTGTCGTTAGAAAGGATTTGAGAAGCTCCTCATAGGTACCACTAGCATCTTACAACTCACAATGTATGCAGTCTGAAGTATCAGTTACAGGGACACATACCAGTTTTCTTCGATAATTTCATTGGGTATGATGTTCACTTTCTTGTTGAGCACTTGGCTAAATTAGGTATGAAGAATGATCAGATCAGTGACCTGCCTGAGAGGACTGAGAAATATATTTAATTCTCCAAACAAGTGACTGCTAGAATATCGCTCCTCTTCCTCGATTCGCTACGATTTATGCAAACTCTACCTCCAAAAGATTGGCATACCACGAGATATGCGTTTCCCGATTAGCAAAAGTTCCAACTGGTAACTAGGTAGGTGGCTTTCCTATACGAGTATCTGGAGGCTATCGCAAAACCCGACGAAACAAGACTACCCAAGATAACCGCATTCTCCAGTAATGTCACACATGATGCCATAACGTATGCAGAGTAAGAGCATGGTGTGAATGTCTGGTAGGAGTCCAATATGCCAACTTTGGGGCATTACACAAAACTATATGTGGACGTAAGTTTGCTTGCGGACATTTCCTAGAATTTCCAGACTGAATGCATGATCACATACAAACTCGACCCTACCTTTTATTACGCAGCACTGTTGTTCTCTTGGGATGCCGTGCTGAGTAAAGTATACAAATCCAACGAGTTGTTGGCCACTGTGGATATGCTTTTTTGTATTTGGCAAGGGATTCGTGTCAGTCTTAGCTAATATGTCCATAGGTATCCCAAGGCAAATAGCGCACAGATGGGTGAGATGTTCGATGCAACCAGTGAGTCTACTTATATCATGTATTTTGATGTAAATAATTACTACGGGCACGCCATGGAGCAAGCACTGCCGATCAGTGGTTGGTTGGTTTTGGGGAAGGAGACCAGACAGCGTGGTCATCGGTCTCATCGGAATAGGGAAGGATGGGGAAGGAAGTCGGCCGTGCCCTTTTAGAGGAACCATCCCGGCATTTGCCTGGAGTGATTTAGGGAAATCACGGAAAACCTAAATCAGGATGGCCGGATGCCGATCAGTGGGTTTCAATGTGTGCTCGAAGAAGATCTCAAAGAATTACATTAGATATTTAGGGTAAGTTGCTATGGAGGATGATTATGCGTCCAGAGCGACTAGTGGAATATCCACAGTGTGTTCAAACTTGTCCATGTATACTATCACACCCGTCTCTTTCGTACCTATATATACAGAAGCTCCTTGAAGTTATGCCTATACCTACTATCATTCAGTTTTCATGTTTTAACAATAACAGGAAACTCGTGCTGTGTATGTTTCCAGCAATCTCCACATATCCCTACAAATTCATTGTATGACATATCAGTTCCTACATAAGCTCCGTAAATGTGCTTTATATTGAAACCGTCTTGTTTGAAGCCTAAAATGAGATTTGCATTATTCACCTCCAGTCGTTTCGGGATTCTGTGATATGTCTGGCCCAAATAAAATACGTCAACACTCACATGACAACCAAAACAGAAATGTCGTGGAATTCGACACTAGTTCTCTATAGCAACATCAGTGACACACACAGTGGTTACGGTTACTAGAAGCCACACCGCAAGTTGGGAAACGGGGCTAAATTACTAATAGTTTACTGTCGAGTTGAGATTTTCTCACACAAATGTTTTATTCATATCTTACAGAAACTAACAGTACGGCAATAAACAACCTATTAACAAGCCGCTAACGGCAATCCAATCATTTATAGCAATACAACAATTTAAAAAAATTCTTTTAAAAAAAATAGAAGTACCAGTACGGCAATCAACAACCTTCCCAAACATGCCGCTAACGGCAATCAGGTCATTTACAGCAATGCAATAGTTTAAAAGTTTCTTTTAAAACGGCAATCCAGTCATATATAACAATGCAACATTTTAATTTTTTTCTTAAAAAAAAACACAGAAGCTAACAGTACGGCAATAACAGCCATTCAAAACACGTCGCTAACGGCAATCAAGTACTTTGTAGCAATACAACAGTTTAAAAAAATTTAAAGAACATTAGTAAACAGGCTACTAATGTAAATACAAACTTAGTTAATAAAATACGGTGAGGTAGTGAAGTTACCAATACCGCCATTAAAAAAATCAAAGGTCTCAGCCAACATACGATTATTGGCAATAAAGGAATGGGAGGAATTTATAAAGGTTTTAAAATAAAAGTGTCCTGGAATATCATTAGAACATAGCAGATATGACGAACCCGTGTAAGGCGGCCACAAATCACCCACTCAGGGTTGCTCAGGCTAGACAGAATACTGACTAATTTAAATACGCCCGTAAACACAATTGCCACTCTCAGGATGGTCAGTGCACCGACTTTTAGCCGGCGAAAACTTGTAATATGATGGCTTAACTTGCTGACAGAATTAGAGCTAACCTCGTGCAGGGAAACATTACACCACACATTCCTGAATGAGCGACCACATGATCAAGCAACAAGCAGCACGACAGAATAGCGAAACAATTAAAGTTCCAAAACTACACCTCCCATCGGGCAGTAACGATAGGTGGAGGAAATATCACTGTCATCAATTACACCGGTGCCGGGGACAGGAAACCCGATCGCCGGAGGCCACAAGGCAGAAGTGACACTGGTTACGCCCACTTATTACTTAATGATTAAACCTTCCACTAACTTAACTTGCAATTATGCTCGAACAATTAGTACACGACCTCCGATGGCCAGGATCTACACATACGAACGCGCATGCGTCGCCAGTGTATCCCACACGCCACTGTCACGCGACAACACGCTCTGTCACTGGAGTTCACGTCTTCTCTGCAACGTTGACGGGTAGTGACCGCTCCTTCATGGTAGATGTCTTTTTAAACTCCAGTGATGAAACGGAGAACTTAAAGAAGCTTGTTAACGTCCCACCAAGGTGAAATGAACAGCAACTACTCGCGGAGCGATTCTGTATATAACCAACCCGCGGGGAGCTCTTCCGTCAACTCCATCCGCTCGTTACACACAACCGACATACGGCCAGTGGCGACTCGGTACAACTGACCACCTCTGGTCCGCGTTGGCGAGCCACAATGCCCTCCCATGTCCACCAGACACTCTGAGAGCACCACCTCTACTTCCGCGCCACCACACGAAGTTACCACCGGTCAAATATCTCACTTCCTCCATAGCAGTCTCCCGGAAGCAAAAACGCAGATATTGATAGCAAAGAGAAAAGACAACCAAGCAACCACTTGATGACAGACAACATATCAAACAAACATGTCACGTGAAGAAAAGGAAAACCAATCCAATCTAAATACAAGGTGTAGCACGAGTCGATACAAGGCTGAATGAGTTATGAACACAGTGTTTCGTTGTACTTTTTAAGATGAAGATATTTCACTGTTTTGACCGAAGATTGTGTGTGTTATACCATCGACATGTTGCAGTATTTCTTGCAACAACTAGTACTTGGGTTAAATTGTCGTTTTTGGAAATACACATACATGCTCAAATCTGACTCCATACAGATGTGTTGACAGAGACACGAGGACATTTGCTTGCCACAACTGGGTGGACCTACAGTTATAACTCTTATAGTATCACGGAGGTGCATGCCGTTCTTCCTCGTTTTCTGGTCTTCTTCCACATAGGACCAATCGCTTACAACAATGTTCGCATGCTTCAGCCCCACAGCCATGATACCAACTGCAACAGGTATTGACGTACAACGGGTTTTTATAGCAAAAAGGCACCTGTTATCCAGGGGTCGCCTATTTGGTCAGTAATCAATCACCACGGTTCCAGCATCGCCTAAATTTTGGTTAATAATCAGCATTGGCGGCCGAAGATGTCTGACATAAGAAGTCACCCTCATTCTGGCAACGGCCTTGTCAAAGAGAGCGGAGGAGTGGACGGAGGTTCAAGGTACTCTCTTGGCCATGGATAGAAAACTGCCCCTAAAGGTGCAAGAATCAGCAATGATCAACGGTAGTGGCTTGAAACTGAAAAAGTATCATGATGATCTCTCCATTGACAAAAGATACGGAATAGTCCCCATTCGGATACACGGGCGGGTAGTACCAAGTGTGAGGTGACTATGAGAGAAACACCGGATAATCAACGAAAACATAATGTTTCACGAGTGGTGCCGTGGAACTTCAGAAACTTGAAGGTGATAAAGAAGCTAGAAAATATGAAAACGGAAACGAAAAGGCTCAATCCAGATATAATAAAGGACAGTGAAGTGAAATGGAAAGAAGACAAGGATTCCTGGTCAGATGAGTATAGGGTATTTTCAACAGCTGCAGAAACTGGTATAACGTGGGTAGGATTCGCTATGAATAGAAAGATAGGGAAAAGAGTGTGTTACACGGAGCAGTTCAGTGATAGGGTTGTTCTTGTCAGAATCGACAGCAAACCAACAACTACAACGATAATTCAGGTATAAATGCCGACGTCGCAAGCTGAACATGAAGAGATGAAGTATATCAGGATATTGAAACAGTAGTACACTACGTAAAGGGAGATGAAATGCTAATAGTCATGGGAGACTGGAAGACAGTTGTAGGGGAAAGAGTAGAAGAAAAGGTTACAGGACATTATGGGCTTGGGACAGAGAATGAAAGAGGGGAAAGACTAACTGAGTTCTATAAGAAGTTTCAGCAAGTAATAGCGAATACTCTGTTCAAGAATCACAAGAGGAGGAGGTATACTTAGAAAAGACTGAGTGATACAGGAAAATTTCAGTTAGACTTCATCATGGTCGGACAAATATCCCTAAAACAGATACCGGATTGTAAGGCGTATCCAGGAGCAGATATAGACCCAGATCACTATATAATAGTGATGAAGAGTACGCTGTAGTTCAAGAGATTAGTCACCAAGAATCAGCAGACAAAGAAGTGAAATACGGAGGTACCAGGGAATGAATGAAGCAATTGAAGTGCTCTATATCTCAGCAGTCAGTACAATCTAAGAGGAATCGACATCTCTAAAAAGGGCAATCACAGAGGTTGGAAAGAGAAACATAGGTAAAAAGGAGGTAGCTGGGAAGAAACCATGCGTAACACTTCAGTTGGTCGATAACACGATGGAGTACAAAAATGTCCAGTAAACTTCAGAAATACAGGAATATAAGTCGCTGAAGAAAAGAAATATTTAGGAAATGCTAGGAAGATAAGACGAGATGCATGAAAAATGTGAAGAAATCAAAAAGGAAATGATTGTTGGAAGGATTGATTTAGCAAAGAGGAAAGTCAAAACAACCGTCGCTGCTATTAAAAGAAGAGTAGTAATATAAAGTATGCAACGAGAATTCCACTGTTAAATGCAGAGGAGAGAGCCGATAGGTGAAAAGAGTACACTGAAGGCCTCTATGAGGTGGAAGATTTGCCTGATTCGATACAAGAAGTATCAGCATTCGATTTAGAAGAGATAGGGGATCAGTAATTGAATCAGATTTTAAATGAGCTTTTGACGAATTATGATCAAATAAGTCACAATGAAAAGATAACATTCCATCAGAATTTCTAAAATCATTGGCGGAAATGGTAACAGAAACACTATGCTCGTCGGTGTGTAGAACGTATGTGTCTGGCGACATTCCATCTGAATTTCGGAAAAATATCATCCACACAATTCCAAAGACTGCAAGAGTCGACAAGCGAGACAATCATCTCATGAACAGCATAACAGCTGATGCATCCAAGTTACCGACAAGAGTAACACACAGAAGAATGGAAGAGAAAATATAGGGTATGCTAGATGACGATCAGTTTTACTTTAGAAAAGGTAAAGGCAAAATAGAGGCAATTCTGACGTTGCGACTGGTAGTGGAAGCAAGATTAAAGGAGAATCAAGACACGTTCAGAGAATTTCTTGACCTGGAAAAAGCGTTAGACAGTGTAAAATGGTGCAAGACGTTCGAAATTCTGAGAAGAATAGGGGTAAGCTATACGGAGAGACGGGTGATACACAGTATGTACAAGAGCGATGAGGGAATACTAAGAGTGGACGACCAAGAACGAAGAGCTCGGATTAAAAAGGCTGTAAGACAGGGATGTAGTCTTTCCTTCCTACTGTTCAATCTGTACATCGAAAAAGTAATGATGGAAGTAAAAGAAAGGTTCAGGAGAGGTATTAAAATTCAAGGTGATAGGATATCAATGATACGATCTGCTGATACCTCGGGTATCATGAGTGAAAGCGAAGAAGCATTACATGATAAGCCGAATGGAATAAACAATCTAATGAGCACAGAATATGGATTGAGAGTAAATCGAAGAAAGACCAAACTAATGAGATGTAGCAGAAATTAGAACAGCCATAAACTTATCATCAGGATCGATGTTCATGAAATAGATGTAGTTAAGGAATCCTGCTACCTAAGCAGCAAAATAACCAATGACGGATGGAACAAGGACGATATAAAAGTAGGCTAGCACTGGCAAACAGGCCTTCCTGGTGAAGAGATACCCTCTAGTATCAAACATGGCCCTTAATTTGAGGAATAAATCTCTGATAATGTACATCTAGAGCGCAGCATTGCCTGGTAGTGAAATATGGACTGTGGGAAAATTGGAACAGAAGGGAATCGAGGCATTTGAGAAGTGGTGCCACAGGCGAATGTTGAAAATTACGTTGACTGATAAGGCAAGGAATGAGGAGGTTCAGCGCAAAACTGTAGAGAATGGTGTAGGTGTAAAACACTGACAAGGAGAAGGGATGGGATGATAGTACATCTGTTAAGGCATCAGGGAATGACTTTCATATTACTAGAGGGGGCTGTGTAGGGCAAAACTATAGAGGAAGACAGAGATTGGAATACATGTAGCAAACAATTGAGCACGTATTTTGTAAGTGCTACGTGAGATGTAGAGGTTGGAGCAGGGGAGGAATTCGTCGTGGGTCGGATCAGACGTGTAAGAAGTATGATAACTAAAATATATATATATATATATATATATATATATATATATATATATATATATATATCAGTACTTTATCAGCTTAGCTACAATGGCTACATTATAATGAGAAGCTTATGAAGTAATTTTATTCATACTCTTGTTATTTATACTTTAGTAATCGCACTTAGAATGTAGTACATCAGCAAAATGGACTGGTTCTTCACTCACACCAGTACAGTATTTAGCAAATAACGGTTTTATGTATGCACAGAAGTCTGCGTTTATTTCCGTCAAAGTTTTCGCTTTTTCTATTGGTTTCAAGTCGATACAGAGTTCTAAATAATCGAAACAGACGGTGTAAACGTGGAGAGAGTTCACTTTTGGCATTTTGGCTGTAAGGAAATCGTCTGTTCTGCCTTTCCAACACAATGGACAGTACCATCCGTAGGCAGAATAAAGTTTTAATAGTACAGTACTGTAAACAAATGGATCGACCACCTGTAGCGGCAGGAGTGTAGAGCTGTCAATACAGTGATGTTGTGGAGGTCAGCACAGCAAATCTCCAGGGGAAAGCTTCATAGATCATACTCTGTGGTCGTCTGATGATTGATGTAGGATTCTGCAGTACACAGTTCATCCTATTCCAATTCTGTAAACCACACATTAACACCTCTCCAACCCATATTGAACCTCTAACGCAATACATCAGTCACTGCCCACTGATGCTTCTGTAGCAATTTACAAGCGTTTTGCGGCGCTGACTGTTACATTGTAACTTGAACTGAATAGCGTTAGAGCACTGGGAAGTACTGGCAGTTTCTTATCCGCTACGTCAACACTCTGTCCTTGACGTAACACAACAATTTTCTGGGATAGTGCGTATGTCAGAGACCAGAAATGATCTGCACCGTGTGGAGCAGGACCACCAGCACACCCTTTAGAGTTTCAGGGAATGACTGGGTGTCTTCATCCCACAAATCTACAGGCGGAATGGATAACAGCAACTCCTGGAGCTGTTCCAACATGCTATCCAGGTGCGGTGCAGCATCCCACAGTGCTGCAAACTCTGATAGGCCTGATGTCACTACAGGTCACGACAGGCTGCTAGCCGTCGCTGCTGCTACTGCTGATCTGGATATGGCAGAGGTCGCTGCAGGTTATGACAACGAGGTGGATGCTGCTACTGATCTGAACATGCAGAATCCATTGAACAAAGTAGAAGAAACGATAATCATCCACAGACAAACACCTAAAGTTGGACAGAAAACTGCTACATGCAATAATCGTAGGAAAGACATGTAATGAGCAGTTACTCTTCCGTTTCTTCAGCGAGATGGAGGAAATGGAGGTAGATGACGATCTTGGCTGCTTTTGATGATTCATGGCTACTACTAATCCACTGAAGCTGGTGGACCGCCCCATTTCCGCATCACGGACCTTTGTTGTCACAATCATATGGCCAATATAGCATTTCTGCATTCATATTGGCCACCACCAATTTACAAATGAGGGGTAGAAGTGCTGAGTTCCTGTAACTTCCCTTAGACGAAATGGTGGGGGAGCAAATCCAACTTCAAGCACACTCTGGGGCAGTTTTGATAACTAGCTCAATCGGTCTGTGATTGTTGGTGAAGAACGCACACGCATTCATCTCTTAGACACATTCACAGGGCATTTCAGAAAGGGTAGAGAGCTATAGCATAAGCAGCCAAGTGCAAGGTAGCGAAATACATCTTCAACCCATCACAAACAGTCACCATTATTTGCTGAAAAGTACTTTACTAATGCTCATCCATTATCTTTCCAGTCTTTGTGTGGAGAGCTATAGACGCAGTCCTCAGCTGCGTGCTTACGTGTAGTACACGTTTTAAAATTCTCTCTGCTCGCCATCAGCGTCTCCTCAACTGAACATATTCAGAACAAGATGCCTACACTGGAGTGGATGAGCGTCTTGCCATTTGCGTTTTGGAAGACCAACTTGACTTTTCATGAAAGGTCTATAGTTCCAGTTTAAGCATCTACCAGCATGAGTTGCGAAATACAACGTCAGTCCAGCCAGCTGCATCTTTGTTATTCTTCTTCATATGCTAATTTGTGTCTCCACTTCCTGAACATCGTGCTGTTCTCTGCATGGTTACAACTAATATAGCTGTTCAACTCTTCCTTGTCTGACAGCAACATCTCCTCCACTGAACACATAGCATATACAACAAAGTTTTGACTTACGTCCATAATATACAGCAGCTCAGTGCAGACTAAAGCTTTCTTATTACTGGAGAAGCATGGAGGAAGTGGGGGAGGGGGAAGTGGAGGAATGGAGGAGTGAGGAGAGCCAACAGCGCCCTCTGGTGGTTGTATTGAGCACTTGATTAGTAGGTCTCCGAACATCAAAATGAAAACACAAAATCTGGAATTCTCTCCATTCTTTGAATCTCTCACCATTTCCATGGGGTGCAAAGGGTGGGTGTGGGAGTGGGGGGAATTAGGTTAGTGGAGGTACGCCAATGGCCCTGCTTCCAACCCATATTAGAATTTCCCACCATGACTTCAGTGCAATGATGCCACATCTATAGCCATCATCTTGTATCTGCCATCTTCGAAAAGTTTGACAACAATACAAACTGTCCATCCAGCCCCACTACAGCAGGCGTCCTCAAATGTTTGACTTGCATGCTCACTTCCCCAAGATTCTCACACCTCCTGATACCTAGTAGAATGATAAATACTTTTCTTCACCTTGGTGGGGAGAGAATATGTCACACACAGGGAGTAATGGGTATAAGTGCCGATATTTCTGTTGGTGACTGAGGATGGTGTACTGCATGACATTACATCAGTATTTATATCATTGGCAGACTACCTGTTGTAGGTACTGTAAGTCCTATGTTTATGGGTTGGGCGGTACCTCCAAGTACATGTGCCAAGAACAAGCTATTAATGCATATTTTCCCCTGTGCAGCAAGTCAGGTGTTTGAATGTGGCCATGTGGCGCAAATGGTGAGTATATACTGAGAGGCATAGTCTACTTAGCGGCGCAGTTACGGCCATGCGGAAAACATCAGGGTGTAAAGTTTGTAACGTGGTTGTGGGAAGACTGTTCGACGAGAAGGGAATAACAAACACACGCATGTCCTTCCATATTAAAGTACCACATATAACAATGTGTGTGCATTTATACCTGTCACACCCTGTATATTCTGCATCATTTTATGTGCCGTCAATAGAACACTGAGATAATAGGAGCAGATGAGCAACGTTGTCAACTGGACACTTCTAGTTTGCTTCAGTGCCTTCAGAAGTACTGGTAGGTCTTCAGCAAATATGTATACTCGTTAGGAAGGCTATACGTGAAGACATCAACGCGGAATACGATCGAACTTCCAAGGCAGTCCTCTTACTTTGAGCCATCAGCGTGCACCTTACCATCGCTTTGCTTATCTAAAATGTTATGAAAGAAATATTTAAAAGTTAAATCTGGAGTGCCATCTTTCTTAAAATTTTCCAAAAACACAATACATCTAGAAGACCTTAACATTATAGCTGGAGATATGCTTCTATCTTGGAGTAAAACTTAAAAAAAAAGTCACACCTATCTCTACGATTTATTGCGTATTACGGTAAACCCTGCAGTTGCCGCTGTCATGCATTCCTGAATGCTGGAAACTACTAAATTTTGCTGATTGCTGCTTATTAACAAGACTTCCCATTCGTCAATGAGTATCGATACGGTATTCAGGCGCCTGTGATGCAAAACATTGTCTTCTAGGCTCTTTATAATATGAATAGTCGCCGCCAAAAGTTAAGGGGCGGCTCACCGAACTCAGCCAGCTTAATTTCGTGCTGGTGAACCACATACAACATTTGTAAATAGGGAGGTCTTGTGGACTCATTCATGGTTCAGTAATCAGGGTTTTACCACTGTCTTCCTAAAATTCACATGCTCAAAATAGATTCAGACATCTACTTCCAAAATGATAGGTTAGAAATGCTGCAGAACAAAAGACACAATGTAGAGAAACAGAACACCAAAGAAATGCTAAAAATGACTCACGTGTACATAATATAACCACAAAACAAGAAACAAGCTGAAAAAGAACGTCGGGAATAGTCAATAATGAGCCTGTCGAAATACTTGGTAATTTCGTGGTATCTATCGGAAACGACCAGTGTTTCTACGCACTAACTACTTCTCATCGGATAACCACGTCTATGGGGAAATTCTAAGGCAAGATAACTAAATTACGCAAGATGCTGGTTTGTGAGCCGCAAAGTAATTCGTCTCTTAAATGGTCGACGCCGGCTGTATTTCGCGAAATTCAGGGCGCTCCCCATTTACTCAGATACACCACTGAAACTTTGTGCATCGGATTAAATTACCGGAGGCGCTTCGTAAATGAATAATGGGCACCAGGCTTTCTACATTATTAATTTATAGGGACAGGGACCATTTAACTATGGAATTAATAAAAGCTGCCCAGTCGTGCACAAGTTAAATTATATCTAAAGAATACAAACAGGAAAACTGAAAATAAGCAAAATTAGCGCAAGGGACAATTATCAAAAACCAAGCCAAAGTATTAAGCTAGATTGATCGTAAATTATATTATCGTGAGTTGCCGTAAGAAACCTAGGAAACGAAACGAAAAACGTTGGCTCCAGGATCGCGTTCGATTGTACACTCACCGATACAACAGAAATAGCTGAAATAAATGCTTTGACCATTCTGTGAGAGAGTGCTGCTCATCATGTATGTACTGAAATTAGTGATACGCATTTGGCATTATATTGCGTAGTCACGTGGAAGCATATACTCAAGGAGTCACTAAGACAAAGCTGACAGCAAATCAGCAGCTGTGAGGAAATCATAATGCAACCTGAGTTAGTACAAAAGTCATAATGAGGAACCTCAAATCAAATAATGCTCGACCTAGCAGCTCTTACCGAATACAATAGTCGTAGTGTCGCCCCAACGTCTACCAGAGACAAGCATCAGCTTCCTAATTCGAAGACCATGTCTCTCAGAAACTTGCGTCGGAGTTAAAATCGAAAATGAGAGTGAACAAAAGCTTTTCTTCACTCTTCTGCTTGCATCCCCAGCGAAAAAAAGACAACTACTAGGCTAGTATCAGCCGATAAAAGCTTGTGGCCTGTTGCGAACCAATGGCGTGAGGGGAGTTCACCCTCCTAGAGAAAACTGTTGTGTTGGCAGAAGAGCCAGCACCGTGTTTCTAGAGGAGGCCGAAATGCATGCGTTTTAGCTCACGCAGGCTGGCGTGAGGAGGGAAGGACTATACTGACGTGAGGTCTGGAACATGACAAGGAATTACAATTCAGAAAGCGGACGGAATTAGTTTGATACTTAACTTTAATCCTTTAATGAGGAACGTCGCTCTTGACAGTACATGATTGACAATATTGTCTGTTCAGAATTAATTCTAATTACTGAATATGGCGCCTTGATAGGTGGTAGCAAATGACGTAGCTGAAGGCTATGCTAAACTGTCTCGGCAAATGAGAGCGTATGTATACAGTGAACTATAGCTAGCAATGTCTGCTGTACAAATGGGGCGAGTGCTAGGGAGTCTCTCTATAACTGCCGTGTAGCAGCGCTCGGTCTGCAATCACTGAGTGGCGACACGCGGGTCCGACGTATACTATCAGACCGCGGACGAGGCAACCACCTAGCAAGTGTGGTGTCTGGCGGTGACTCCACAAAAACAGAGGCCTCCCATCGTCAGGTATGAGTTGGTGCTAGTCCATCGCCTCACCCATGGTATAAGTCAAGGCTGCACACTGAGGTCCACTGCGTCAGAAAATTTCGGCTACCTGGTGTAACTTCTATTCCATTAGTAAAGTTCAAAATTTAGTAATTTCCAGCATTCAGGAATGCATGACAGCGTCAACTGCAGCGTTTACCGTAATACGCAGTAAATCGTAGAGAAGTGTCGAAGTTGAAATAGTAATTTTCTTTCCAACTTGATAACTAGTTTCGAGTCTAAGCTCATTAACAAATCATAAACGAGGCGAAGTGAATAAAATTCGGCCCCGCCAAGCTTTGTGTGATGAACGATCATGTGATGGTTGTAGAGTATGCTATTGCATAGCTTAATGGATGATTTGATAATGTGCTTAATGACCAGCCAACCCACCTTAAAATTAATACTGCTTCTTTCACGGTTCTCTGCAATATACTGAATAATTTGGTAAACCGGAAATTGTTCATCCATTGTCTCTGTGAGGACTGTACCAAATTACCACAAGAAAATCAGATTTCAGAGATGATAGCTACTGCTTGGTGCAATTATTTCTGATATTGTTCGAAGTAGCTACATTCATCAGAGTGCCGGATGTCATGAGAAGAGACAGCCAGACACACTGCGGAAGCGTTTCACGGGTTCCTGATATTCAGCTACTGGTGTCAGAATACTATCTGTAAGGCAGTAGGTGACGATCACTATCAGGTTATGGCACATAAACTGTCAACTTCTCGTACTCAATTACACTTTTAGTATTCAGTAGATGATACCAACTGTCAGGTTATGATACATACAATGTCAGCTTCTGATTTTGCAATACCGGTTTAAGATCCAGTAGCTAACACCAAATGTATTGTTAGGCCACACACAAATTCTTAGCTTCTGGTTTAGAGTAATATTTGAGGTGCAGTAACTGACACCCATTGTCAGTTTACAGCACATACAGCGAAGCAACAGAATTCATGGGTTAGCGATATGCACATACACAGACAGTGGGAGTATTGCGTACACAAGGTTTACCAGGGCAGTGCATTGGCGCAACAGTAATTTTGTACTCAGGGAGTCATGTGTAAAGGTTTCACATGTCCGCACGACTGGATTAGCAGCCTTTGAACGCTGAATGGCGGTTTGGAGCTAAATGCTTGGGACATGTCATTTCGGGAATCGTTAGGGAGTTAAATACTCCGAGATCCGCAGGGTCAAAAGTGTGCAGAGAATGCCAATTTCAGGTACTATCTCAATCATCACAGACAACCCAGTGATCGCTGGCTTTCACTTATCGACCGAGAGCAGCGACGATTAAAGAGAATCCTATCAAACAAGCAACATTGAGTGAAACAACCACAGAGAACAATGTGGGACGTACGACGAAAGTATCTGTTACGGCAGTTCAGCGAAATTTGCCCTTAATGGTCTATAGCAGCACACGACCGATACGAGCACCTTTGCTGTCAACACGACATGACTTGCAGCGATCTTCTTGGCTCGTGACTACATCGGTTGGACCCTAGACTACTGGAAACATGTGACCTGGTCAGATGAGCCCCGATTTCTTTTAGTAAGAGCAGACGGTATAGATCGAGTGTGGTGCAGACCTCACGAAGGCATAGTTGTCATTAAGACACATTGCTAGCTGCTGGCGCAGCCATAATCGTGTGGTGTGTTTAGATGCAATGGACCGGATCCTCTGGTCTTTCTGAACCTATCATTGAGTGGAACTGGATATGCTCAGCTACTTGGAGAACATTTGCAGCTATTTATGGTCATCGTGTTCTCATGACGATGCCCCATGTCCCTGGGTCACAACTGTTTGCGATGGGTTTGAATAAAAATCTCGAGGAGTCGAGCTAATGATTTGGTCACCAAGATCGCCTAACATGAATCTTGCCTAGCCTTTTGGGACATAACTGAGAGGTGAGTTGGTTCACAAAATAGTGCACCAGTAACACTTTCACAATTATGGACGCCACTAAAGATAGCATGGCTACAAATTTCCGCAGGAGATTTGCAGTGACTTGTTGAGTCCATGACACATCGAGTTGCTGCTCTACGAGGCGCAAAAGAAGGCCCGAAAAAATATTTGGAGATATCCCATGACTTTTGTCACCTCAGAGTACAATCTCCGTTTCTAGTGTTACAATACAGTTTTAAAATCCAGTAGCTGACACCCATTGCAAGATTATGCGGCACACACATCGTCAGCTTCTGGTCCTAGAGCACTACATGAAATCCAGTAACAAACACCCATTTTAAGTTTAGAGCACATACACTATATTTTTCAATCACATTCACTGTCACTTTATGGTTTTATAGTACAGTCTTATGTTCTAGTTGCTGGCACCCACTATGAGGTTATGCCACACACACGGTCAGATTCTTGTCTATCTGCGAGGTTACCGTATTTTAATATGCCAAAGCTGATAGCTACTACCACGTTATGCCACACGCGTACTATCGGCTTCTGGTCTTAGAATACTAATCAAGATCTGTTAACTGTCACCCATTGTCTGGTTACGACACATACAGTGTCAGCTTCTGGTGTAACAATACAGTTTCTACATCCAGTAGCTGACATCCACTGTCGAGATACGCCACACACAATGTTAGTTTATGGTCATGGAATTCTATCTGAGATCCAGCAACTGGCACCTGCTCTCAGATTAAGGCACACATGCACATTTGAAGAAGGAACGAAAATTAGTGTTTGAAGTCCCGTCGACATCGAGATCGCCAGAGTCAGAGCACAGGCTGTAATTGAGGTAGTGTGAGGACGAAAATTGGCGATGCCCTTTCATAGTATCCATCCCGGGAATTGCCATAAGTGATTTCGGGAAATCACATAAAACGTAAATGAGGAGTGGCGGACGGGAATTTGAAACGTCGTCCTTCCGAATGGGTATCCGGTGTGCTACCTCTTTGAGTCGGGCCCACTTAGTCTGACGATTCGGCGAACAACCGCAATTTCGTTTTTGTGATGTGTAACTCTAGTCATCCCAAAGAAATCATGCTTACCACGTCTTTCATGTGGCACCTAGTGTGAAAGGAAAACGTCGGTTCCCGTTAAAACAGAAAAAAATGATTTAACGCGGGATTTTACATGGTCATACTGTACAGTGCCGACTTTTCGCGGGGAAGACCACAGGACCTGCCACCAGTTTCTACTGCAGCACGTTCCACCACAGAGACAATATGAGCGTAAATGAAACCAGTACGTCTAATATCAGATTTGGCTAATCAGAAAATTATTTCTCATTTCATACGTATCGAAATTAGTTTTTAAAAAGTCGTCAAAATTAATCTTTAATTGTTGGCTATTGAATTTATCTTTCCAGACGATGTGAGATCACCGTCGGCTTGCGTAGTCAGCTTACTATGAGCTTGTGGGGACGGACGAATTTTTCGCGTCCCAGTTTGATTAAATCTGCTACATCGCAAGATGGCGAATATTGGCAGAGGCTGGCCAGTCGATTGTTCCAATGCCGGGCTTTGTGGACGAGCGGTTCTAGGCGCTACAGCTTTGAACCGTGCGACCGCTATGGTCGCAGGTTCGAATCCTGCCTCGGGCATGTATGAGGTCCTTAGGTTAGTTAGGTTTAAGTAGTTCTAAGTTGTAGGAGACTGATGACCTCAGAAGTTAAGTCCCATAGTGCTCAGAGCCATTTAAGCCATTTGATATTTCCAGATCCAGGTCACGTCTACTTACCGCGGAAGGACACGAGAGTGCCCACCGTTCTCGCGGTACTTACCGTCACTTTAGCAGTTCCAAACCCGGATCCATGGGCTCTGACCCCTTCAAGGGCAGTTAACGATAAGTACAGCGCTGTTTCAACGGCTCCTGCGCCAAAAAAGTGACGAGAGACGCCATGCTTGCCGCTTTTGTTTCGATTTCATCGAGATGACAAGAAGTGAGCACTTAAAGGTGGTCGTGAGTTCGGGACCAGCCGCTATCTTTGTACGACATTTGCCACCATTGGCTGTTCCGTACGCAAGGTTGCAGATATTCGAATTCATCACGGAGTTCACATTCAGTAGTGTTCACAGGTTATGCTGCTAATCTTTCAGAACGCGTTAGACCGGGTGGTATTTAAGACGACGCCAGAATTTTTTGTACGAAGTGCCTTTTCAGGGCTTCCATTAATGCTAGTGAACCAAGTTCTCGATGTCTTAACTCCTCGCACCCTCTCGTAGTTCAAGGGCTGGGTTGTTTTAATTCAGTTCTTTTAATAGGACTGACTGTCCTGTATTTTATATTCTTTTCCTGCACCAAGACCCAGTAGGCCAAGGCTTTCATAAATTCACAGTTATATACTACTCGTGTCTCAGGCTACCTCGCCAATTTATTATGTTTTACTGAAGAACTAGTGCAGTAGATTTTAACAGAGCAAAAGCATTTCCTCTTGTTTTTAGCTTCCTTCTGGTGTCTCCTCCAGTATGTTAGTTAACTATGAACTGGACCCTGCCAGAAGAGAATTAGTTCTATCCCAATCACGATCGGGACAGTAGCCGACCGGTAGGTGAGTGACAAGCCCCACCACTTGCTGAGAAACAGAAAAATCAACTGCACAAACAATTATTTTACTGCCATCGTCTATGGCAGCCAACAACCGCTACCAACTGATAAAGCGGTACCAAAGTAGACTGTGCTACACTTGTTTCAACCATACCTATCAAGCATTATAGTAAAACACCAAGTACAACCAGTACCCCAGCAGTGACAGTACCGCACTACCAACTGTCTGATGCCCACATGTGATATGTAATAATGGAATACCAAACGATATTTGTGACTCCATTGAAGATTTCTTGGCAGGGAGAACAAACCATCTGACATAGGATGAAGAACCATCGACATATGTTGTAGGAACTTCAGACATATTGTAGAGAAGTGTTTTGTGACGCTTGCTGTTCATGTTGATCATTAATGAGCTGCCAGAGAATATGGCCAGGAACAAATATTTTCAGATGTTTCAGTCATTTCTAACTAGAGAAAAGTATATTCAGTAACTTGTTGGCAAGACCCCACAGAGATGCAAAAGTTGACCAGTGGCTTAAAACCTTAAAAAACGTCATGTACGGAAATTCAGAAAACCCTATAAAGATGACTGCACCTTCAGACACAAAGCTGGAATGTCAACTCAAACAAAATATCTGTGTTATTTCAGGGAACAAAAAGTCCAGCGATCGCATTGAGTTATTCGTAGGTAGAGTGTGTGTAGTCTTGGCTTTAGTCGTAGAATATGGAGAAAATGTGTTCACAAATGACATTGCTTTCCAAACACTCAACCGAACCATCCACGGATATTGTTGATGTTCTGCAGATTCATATCAAACAGATGTAACGAGGACTACTGAACATGCACAATGGAAGCCTCAGGTATATTCGACTAACGCGAAAGTGATACAGAAGTGCTAAAAAATAAAGAACATATTAAAATAAAATAAACTGAACAGGCAGATTTTGAAGACGTCCACTATCCCACGAAACTCCACTTAGAAAGCTCACGTACAAAGCGCAAGGACAAGGACTATGTGCAAAATGTCATTTAAGCCATCACATTTTTTCTCGCTCTATAAGTGAATGATTTAGAAAAGAAGCCTAGGAAATGGTACAATGAAACATATCATCGGGCATTGGCTTCACAGTGGTTTGCAGAGTCAGGAAATGTAGTACTGTTAAATTATTGATTTTGGTAACATCTCCAGGGCTACGACTTCTGTTCTTTTTTGTGCTGTCCTGTCCCAATTTTCCCACCCAAAAACACTGCTCCTGTCCAAATCCGTATTAAGATTCTTTATTATAGTATGATATGAGTTTTTAGTTAGATTCTACATCCTTCTTTCAGTAGAAAAACGTATGACTTGATATGAATTCAGTTAACTTGTGCATTCCACTTTTAGCGAGCCACCAAAAGTCGCCGCCCAGTTCTGTTCCTATGGCCATCTCGTCGTGCTGTAACGAGGAAATTTCTTCACCACGAGTGCCGTACCTCAATGTAATTCCATGCATGACACCTTCACGACACGTCACTAATTGATGGTCTTCCACTTCTGTGTAGTACATATAGTAAAGTATATTTCGGCATCACAGCACACAAGCCCGAAGTAAACTGAGTTTGTACGAAGCACTGCGATCTGCTCGGTGGTAAACCACCACACTCACTTGCCCTTCCACAATTGTCACCCGCTTTCCTCCTTCAAAGTTCGGCACTATACGCTCGCCACATCGCAGCGAGCGGTACATAGCTGGCTGATAGCAAAACTCTCTGCAATCCACTACCGACGGTCTCAAGATAAAGGATTCTGTGGAATGCTGTATAAGCGCTCATAAATTAATTTTTGTGGGGAAGTGTCGTGGAGGTCAAGTGTTCTTAATGTAAAATGAGGCATGGCTACGAAGAAAGGAGAGAAGCTTTAATATGCAAACGATGTACGTGGCATTATGTCAGGTGGGCATCTGGCAGGGAGCCAGTACTCCACAAGAAGTAAGATTTCTTAACAAGATAGCTGGAGTCACAGCAGTACAGTAAGGTACGGCGACGACAGAACGCTTGTCTGCTTAGGTAAGTAGCAGACATAGGCCGAGGGCCAGAATGTTCTAGAAACATCTGGAAGGTTCTGGATAGAGTTCAGTCATTAGGTAGCATCAGAGAAAGCGGCACTTCGAGAAAGAAAACCATCCAGAAGCATCCAAAGAAGCAGTATACAAGTTACTTGCAAACAGGACCACATCAGTGGAAGCCAGTATCATGTATCTGAAGGAATGACTACCAGGAAGAAGCCAGCCGCAGTACAACTGCTGAGTCATCGGGAGCAGTCACTACAGTATCATACTTTGATGCTGATACAGTAAAAATCACGAGAACTCTGTAACCGTTGGAGAGGGTGCTTTTGACTTTCCTGTAAGTATCCACAACCAGCTACTGTCTTGTGTTTTTTGCCCGTTAGAAACGAACAGGCTCTATAGGCTTCATCGCCAAAAGCAGAAATAAGTAATGATTTACATTTCCTGTGCATCAAGTATACAGAAGAACAAGCATTGTTTTACACTTGTCTGCTTTTGTGTGTAAGGTATCTAACTGCGTGAGTCACAATGAATGATTATGAGTGCTGTAGCTAGACAAAACTACTTTCATCTGGTCATGACCATCGGTCATTTGAGTGCCTAGGCACAAGGCTCATCAAAGGACAACACATGAAACAGTAGTTCACTTTGTTACATAAATAACAGATTAATTTAATTTTAACACTGTTTTTAACACAGGATTTCTTGATAATTTACGACTATCACTGACTATTGATGCATAGCTCGACGCATTAACAAACTTGTCTCTTGCAGTACAAAATGCAACATTTACAAAAGTTCATTTTACTAGAAACTTTAACAGCTTGTTGGTCCTACGCTATGATGTTGAATCCTTCAGATGAGGTCACAAACTGTGGCTGAGCTCTTACATGCTCAACACTACACTGATCTTAGTGGGATGGCGCTGCTGTTGCTAAGAGGGAGACGTGGTCTCCTGGAGCGCCTCCCATATGTCGCTGTTATTGCAATCCGCCGCCGTTAACTTTTGTGGTATCGATTCGCGTTGCTGACATTTGTGTAGCTCCGCCATCTCTGGACGATTCAACATTTATTATTATCTACGTGCCAGAAAATAGAGAGGATTGTCTGTTGCCTTGCACTTGCCTCCTAGTGTGAATAAGGTATCTTCATATGTGACTCACAATGAATATTAATGCATGTTTTATGTGTGTGTCAAAGTATAGAAGGAAAAATGCTTTGACCCGCACTCGCCTCCTGTAGCGCGTAAAACATGTGGTCGGAAGAAATTTCAAGCAGAGTTCTCATCACTGATAGCGAAACGATGAACTCAGGAACTGGATGTTTCTGAGAAGAACACTCAGTTGCAAATGAAAGTGTGCGTCACAATATTAACTGTAGCGTCCGCAGTCACGTCTCTGGTAGTGGTCTCGAATCGGTAATCAATTCGATTTTGCACGGTGCATAGAGAATCAGTGTTAGAGTTGAACGGTTTCACTAGTTGCACTTATTTATAGTGTGTAGTTACTCAAAAAAATGTGCATTAGTTATCTTAACTTTCCTTCTGAAGTCCGTTAAGAAACTATTTGATTCGAACGACTCAAACTGGGTGCTTTAAGAGGACAACGATCCGAAACATCAAAGCCCTCTCTGTACAGCGTGGAAACAAAGCAATAGGACTGCAATATCTCCGGATGCTAATCCGATCCAAAATGTTTGGTCGTATATTGAGACGAAACTTAAAAGAAATCCAGTATATACTCATAGGCAGATGTCATATAAAATCAGAATGATGTGGAGATTGTTACCGAGAGATTATGCAGAAAATCTCGTGGAAAAATGTGACAAGATGTAATCGAAATTTCGACGATTTGCTTAGCTACTAGGTAATTGGGAAGTTAGTAATAACATGTACTTTTATGTAAACATATATTTATATTGTAGTCTTCTCTTTGGTGCAGATAACGGCGTACACTTTATTGTGCAACTGACTGGAACATATAGAGTGGTACTGTGTGCTCGTTGATTCGCAAAGATGTTATGACACTGAAAGATGTCCCTCCAAAATAATGTTTAAATATTGTGAAGTAAATTGTTCCTAATTGAATTAGTAGGTGTTTGCATCCTTAGCCGCTTCCAACGAAGTCAACAACCACCGATCTCTGTTCCAAAATTACTGTGTTAAGCGCTCTAGGAGACTTCCTATGTCTCATCCCGTTAAAGCTAACTTTGCACACTGCAGCTGCCACTGTCGTCTTTGTCCTGAGTGCGCCACGATGGCCACAGCTTCCTCAGAGCTGATGATAGCATCTGTGCTGGGACGTGGCGGGGTGAATGCATTTGTAAAACGCCCTGACGTAAGGGCGAGGTAATGGGTCAGAACTGTGCGCTAATGCCATAGGGTTAAGCAAGATGAGGAACCGTGCAGGCAGAGTCCGGGCCGTAAATCATATCTAAACTTCCTCACGCTCTGATATGTCTCCCGACGTGCCGGGTCCGCCTGTCTGCACGGTGCAGCGGTCGCCGGCCGCTGCACTCGCAGAGATTAGCCAGGCCGTGGCAGTAGCGCGATCCTCCGCGATAGGCAACCCGACACCCGAGGCGCGCCGCTCCGGGAAGTGCTGATCGATCTGCGTAATGCACGCTCAGGCCATCCGGCCCCTGGGACGGCCGTCTTGTCCACTCGTACCCAGTCAGTGTACTTTACGTAGTGCGCGCCTGGACTACCGCTGCTACGCGGAAAGGTTCTGGATCGGACGAAACAGCAGATATTATGATAAGTGTGCACGGAAAGAACACCAACTACAGACGCTCATTAATGGAGGGGCATCGTGACAAAAGAGACACCTGTGAGGTTCTACGGAGGGTATTCTAAAGAAGCAGCACCGCTTTCAGCATTACTTTGTCCTCGGTTGCTGCAGTTGCAATGATTATCTAGTGATAGGGTCAAAGTACAGATCATTTCCGGTTCCAAGAGGAGTCTAGGGACAGATGCTACTATTTGGCTAGTGTTCAAGTCTCTCCGTAAGTGTAATGTACACAACAGATACACATAACAGAAACTTATCTCGTCAGTAATACAGGGTGGTCCATTGATCGTGATCGGGCCAAATATCTCACGAAATAAGCGTCAAACCAAAGAATTACAAAGAAGGAAACTTGTCTAGCTTGAAGGGGGAAACCACATGGAGCTATGGTTGGCCCCCTAGATGGCGCTGCCATAGGTCAATCGGATATCAACTGCGTTTTTTTAAAATAAGAACTCCCATTTTTATTACATATTCGTGTAGCACGTAAAGATATGGGATTGTTTTAGTTGGACCACTTTTTTCGCTTAGTGATAGATGCCGCTGTAATAGTGACAAAATTATAAGTACGTGGTATCACGTAAAATTCCGCCAGTGTGGACGGTATTTGCATCGTGATACATTACCGTTTACCAGTTGCGGAAAAGGTCGATATCCTGTTGGTGTATGGCTATTGCGATCAAAATGTCCAACGGGCGAGTGCTATGTATGCTGCTCAGTATCCTGGACGACATCATACAAGTGTCCGGACCGTTCGCAGGAAAGTTACGTTAGTTAAGGAAACTGGAAGTGTTCAGCCACATGTGAAACGTCAACCACGACCTGCAACAAATGATGATGCCCAAGTAGGTGTTTTAACTGCTGTCGCGGCTAATCCGCACATCAGTAGCAGACAAATTGTGCGAGAATCGGGAATCTCCAAAACGCCGGTGTTCAGAATGCTACATCAACATCGATGGCACCCATACCATATTTATATGCACCAGGAATTGCATGGCGACGACTTTGAACGTCGTGTACAGTTCTGTCACTGGGCACAAGAGAAATTAAGGGACGATGACAAATGTTTTGCACGCCTTCTGTACAGCAACGCAGCGTCATTCACCAACGGCGATATCGTAAACCGGCATAATATGCACTATTGGGCAACGGAAAATCCATAATGGCTGAGACAAGTGGAACATCAGCGACCTTGGCGGTTTAATGTATGGTGCGGCATCATGGGAGGAAGAATAATTGGCCTTCTTTTTATCGATGGCAATCTAATTGGTGCAATGTATGCTGATATCCTACGTAATGTTCTACCGATGTTACTAAAAGATGTTTCACTGCATGACAGAATGGCGATGTAATTTCAACATGATGGAGGTCGGGCACATAGTTCGCGTGCGGATGAAGAGGTATTGAATAGCATATTTCATGACAGGTGGATTGGTCGTTGAAGCACCATAACATGGCCCACACGTTCACCGGATCTGATGTCCCTGGGTTTCTTTCTGCGGCGCAAGTTGAAGGATATTTCCTATCGTGATCCACCGACAACGCTTGACAACATGTGTTAGCGCATTGTCAATACATGTGCGATCATTACGGAATGGGAACTACTCGCTGTTGAGAGGAATGTCGTTACACGTATTGGCAAATGAATTGAGGTTGACGGACATCATTTTGAGCATTTCTTGCATTAATGTGGTATTTACAGGTAATCACTTTGTAACAGCATGCGTTCTCAGAAATGATAAGTTCACAAAAGTACATGTATCACATTGGGACAACCGAAATAAAATGTTCAAACGTTCCTACGTTTAGTTACCAACTGTTCGTCTAAAATTGTGTGCCATATGTTTGTGACTATTACAGCGCCATCTATCACAAAGCGAAAAATATGGTCCAACAAAAACATTCGCATTTCTTTACGTACTACTCGAATATGTATTAAAAATGGGGTCCCTATTTAAAAAAAAGACGCAGTTGATATCCGTTTGACCGATGGCAGCACCATCCAGAGGGTCAACCAGAGTGCCATCTGGTTTCCCCCTCCAAGCTAGACAAGTTTAGTTCTTTGTAGTTTTATCGTTTGACGTTTATTTCGTGACATATGTGGCCCGGTCACGATCAGTGGACCACCATTTATATTCCCGTTCACTGTTTCCAGTAGTTTTCCAACGCTGAAGTAGCTTCTCAGTTCCATCACTGCAGAGATCACGTGGTTTTGAGGTGAAGAAATCGTCGAGCGATATTCTTAGGGTATTTTTTATACGGAAATCAAGTTTCTTGAAGGCTGTTCGATACAGAGAGGAACGGTGAAAATCTAAATACTCAAGATCAAGGGAATAAGGTGAGTGAAGAATCACTCCCCAATTGATCTTATGTATAGTGTTTTCTAGCAGTCTCGCAGAATGTGAGGAGGCGTTGTCGTGGAGTAGCATAGATTCAAGCTGTCTTCCTCGTCGTTGTTCTAGGACTGCGTCTGCGGCACGTCTCACCTTTTGACAATGAATGTCAGCAGTGTCTATCACACGTCGGGGGAGCAATTCGTACTTCACCACACCGCCGCTGTTCCACCAGATGCATAACATTATGTTTTGTTGATGGGTACAGGTCCGTTTATAGGAAGTTTTATCTTTCTTTTGGGGCAACTATTAGTTTCTTTCCCTTATGTTAGCATAAACACATTTCTCGTCGGCATTAAAGATACAGAATCCGAAAGATCGATGTTATTCACAAGCGAATTGACGACGAGCAAGCAGAGGTGCAGATATAACCACACGCTGATTTTTGTGATGTTGAGTTACAACATAAAGTACCCACACACCAAATTTTTGAACCTTCACCATAGCATGGAAATGTTATACGATGCTGGAATTATCACAGTTGATCCATCTGCCATTTCTAGAGTACAGTGACGTGGATCTTTGTGGATGAATGCGATTAAACGATTTTCATTAAATCACTAAGGTATTTTTTAACCTCGAGAGGCACTAATTCAACACTATGCTTCTTAAGACGAGGAAACCATCTTCTTTCCGGGCTCTAGCCAATGACATTATCCCCTTACATGGAGCAAATGTTTCGGATTGCCTCCATCACTGGAACTTCGGAAATGTTCCGACTGCTCCAGTTGGCACTCCATTTTCTGGCGTCCACAGTTCCACTCACTATCTCTAAATGGCAAAATGAAAATATGGTAACTCTAATAGCACCAGTGAACTAAGAATAAAAAATGACAATCGACCAATGAACCAATAGCGACCGGAATACCAACAGGCTAACCAAAACCCGAAAGAACCTATGCATCTACCTAATAATTATAGACATATATCACTGACGTCACTCTGTTGTAGACTTATTGCACGCGTTTTCGGTCACGTATGACGACAGTTTCAAAAAACTAAAACGTTCTCTACAAAAATCAACTTGCATATTCATCAGTGATCTTGCAAAAATCCTTATCCAAGATGTCCTAAAGAACGACCCCTAGTGTTGACGTCTCGCTTCCGTGTCTTCGAGAATGCAACGGAAACATTCTACATCGTCACTAAGTGAACAAACACGCGCTTACAGAATACGGCAGCAGAACTGTGACTGAGTTCAAAAATTCAGAGCTAAGCACGTGTTTCTCTATGGGACAAAATCGACAGCTGTAAAGATAATTTTAAATGTAGCCAAGGAAGTGTGCTAAGACCGTTACTTTGTACATCACATAAATATGGGTTGAAAAAAGGAATAGGATCTTCGCGAGAAATGCATGTTCGAACGCAAATGCTGACGCTAGCGAAAGCAGGAGGCTGCGCTGTTGAACTAGATCGCAGTCTACATCGGTGTGATACCCTCAGTACCTTGGAAGTAACATACGTGGTCACTATAGTGATACGTATGATTGTGTGTGTTATGTGGCATTATGTCGGAGCTAAGTGAATTCGAATGTGGGAGGAATTATTAATGCTCGTATGGTGGATGTTTCCGTAACCAAGGTAGACGACGTGTTTGGTGTTTCAAGAGGCACCATGTCGAAGATTTATACTCATACAGGGAATGCTGAAAAACATCATCCGCCAAGTCACAACGTGGACGATTGTGTTTCTTGAATGATCGTGAAAGACAATCATTGAAGAGGATCGTGACGAAATGTTTAAATCACTGCTAAACTGAATGTCGCATTCGGGAACCCTGCTAGCATCAAAACAATACGATGGGAGCCCCATGATCAGGGAATTGCATTGAGAGCTGCAACTACAAAACTATTCATCAGTGATACCAATGCAAGCCACACGATGACGTGGTGCTGCAGCCACAGAACCTTAACTTGATCGTTGGAGTCTTGTTACACACGTTACCCACGAAGAATGAAACATGGTGGGGATTTACTGACTGTTTGGGTAGCGATATTGTGTTCTTCCTTTGGCACCATAGTTACTCTGTACAATCGCATTACTGCTAAGGATTGTAGGACCATTTTGGCTGCTAAGGTCCATTCCCTACTATAATTTTGGTTCCCCAATGGGTCCAAGACGACAGGGCCAATGTTCATACAGCTCCCATCGTTGAGGACTTGTCTTCTGAGCAGTACGACCAATTGTCGCGTGTCCATACGCAATACCCCACACGATCTCAGCTTAATTGTGCCTTTTGTGGTCCACTATCTAGAAAAAATTGTCGTTACTAGAGCTTGCCACTATTTTGGAGAAAAAATTGTATGAGAATCAATTTAAAATCAAGGGTTGTTGTTGTGGTCTTCAGTCTAAAGGCTTGTTTAACGCAGACCTCCATGCTACACTATCCTGTGCAATCATTTCCGAAGGACTGCTGCAACCAACGTCCTTCTGAATGTGCTTAGTTTATTCATATCTTGGTTTCCCTCTAAGGCTTTTACCGTCCATACTTCCCTTCAGTACTGAACTGGTGATCCATTGACGCCTCAAAACGTGTCCTACCAACCGATTCCTTCTTTTAGTCAGGTTGTACCACAAATTTTTCTTCTCCCCAATTCTGTTCTGTTCCTTCTCGTTAGTTACGCGAGCTACCCTTCCAATCTTCAGCATTCTTGTTTAGCACCACATTTCAAAAGCTTCTATTCTCTTCATGTCTGTTTATCGTCCATGTTTCACTTCCACCTTTATTTATGCATTCCAGGCCGTCTGGAAGCTGTGGTGAATATCGAAGAGCTATAGGCATCGTACAGGAGTGGAAATATATTGCATTTTAAATGTTCCCATACTTTCGTCCAAACACTGTAAGTGCGATCTACTTAATAACGTAGAAATCTCCAATAGGCTATTCGCAGACGCTTCGGTTGTCTGTAACGAGGTAGTAACGTCAAAAGACCGTAAAGAACGGCAGGAAGACCTGCAGGTGAATATTGTTTGTACATGGTCTAGCAGTTAAACCTAAACGTAAATAGATACAACGTAGAACAAGTAAATAGGCGAAGAAATATACCACCGCATGTTTCACGATTGGTGACATATCGCTGCAAATAGTGACTACAGTAAATTGCCAAGGTGTTACCATTCGGAGCGACATAAATGGGTCTGACCACTAAAGGATATCATAATAGAAGTAAATGCAAGCTTTACTTTCAATGGTACGTTGTAGTGTACCGTTAGAACATACAGCGTCTGCTGAAAGCTAACGTCAAAAACTGTTTGGTTCTTTTGACGAGCACTAAAACGCCTGTCAGCTAAAAGTACGCAAGGAAAGAAAAAAAAAATTGAAACTTTACTTTAATCGAATCCTGAATGTGCTTGCAACATTAACGTTCCGTGTCATGCAGTATTATTATTACTGCACATAAAAAGTGTGGTATCATATGAAGTATTACGGACCTTATATTATATAATTTGAGCTTCTTCTCGTTAACATTACGGAAGTTGCGATATAAAATCTATTTTCCGAATAATAAACTGAAGTTAATTTATCACGAATGTGAAAGAGTGAATGAGTTGTAATGTACCACTGCTGCACAAATATTAAGAATACAGTTGCAAATGAATAGAAATTGATTTAGTACATATTATTCAGTAGATCTGAGAAGAAAAGTTCTTTCTAAAAAATCTGGGCTACACGGTCGAAAAAACAAAGAGGTGCAAAACAGCGGCTACGAAACAACGTCGGAAGAATTTTATCCTATTCGATAAAGTAAAACATTTGTGCAAGAATTTGGTAAGGAAATTAAAGAAACTTTACTAATATTTGACGAAATACGTGGGTCCTAAAGACCACTCATAGCTCAATTGTAACGACTGATATAACATGCGTCTAACCTTCGGAAGTCACACTGTTGTATCATTACCTGTAGTGATTCCATGAAAAAAAAATATTATAATGGCGCCTGTGCCTGACAGGATCTGTATAAAACTGTGTTGTTTACTTTTTATTCGAAGTGGGAGGGTATTGACCTCGTAAGGTTACACTTATGATCATTGTGTGAATATAATTTTCCTGAATTGATTAAACGTGCATGTAGTAGTGCCGATAATTTTCCAATCATGAGAAAACTTTCCCACATATAATAAGAATATACTCATCTTCGAAGAAGAATGCTGGGAAGTACGAATAGTTAAGGAATATTATAATCAAAAACATCTTAAGTTTGACAAGCAACGACATTTACTAGCGAACTTGTCTTTGAATACGTAAGAATTCAATTAATAAAATCATGTGAGTTATATCATGCACGGTTGCATCCGCATTTTATAATTCTTTTGGTAGTCTGTTTTTTTATGTTTAGGAAAATAGTTTTTCTTTCTTTATATTGTGGAGGAAGACGTACTCATTTGTATTGCTGTTGCATTTTAGATGTAGACAGAAACCATCCTGATAGTAGTGTATTCATATCCATAATAAGAAGCAGTATGAAATTAGAAATTACTAATAGACTTTCATTATGGAAGGAACAGTATTACAGAAAAAACCGGAAGAAATAATGCAGTCCCTCAAAAGTAATGTGCAGGCAGTCAATAACGTGTCTCCAATTTCGGGGACACAAGAACGCACTGAGTGCAAGACAGGCGATTATCCAGCCTCAGACTCAACACAAAGAAAGAACTGTGGTTTGTCGAGGACAGATGATACGAGGATAAGTGGCCAACAAGACGTTATTGTGCGTTACATTTTATCGTACTGATTTACGTGAATCTCGTGTCTTTCCTAATCAAAAATAGCGAACAGAAAGTACTCACTGTATTCACTGAAAAGGAACGATAGCAAAAGTAGCAAATTAAGTCTTTTCGGTATCTGGAAGTGACTGTTTTGACCTATATTTATCCTGAGCAGATTCTACGCAGTTTGAACCAATATCGTTTAAGCAGTTAGAAGAAATATCATATAAGCTGCTGGAACAAGTGCCAAGTAACTTTGACGACAAATTTTCGAGTTCAAAAACAGAATTTTCGAATTTTGAACGAAAGTTACATCTCAACTTCGAAGAAAAGTTTTCGAACTTCCAAATGAGCAGAAGATAACCGCTCACTAGTTAGATAAGCTTACCGTGAAGCAAAACAGTTTACAGACAGAGAAAGACAGCTTATCGCACGTGGTATCTACGGAGCAAACTAGAATGTCAGACTTGCACAACACATAGGAAATTTACCTGACCACGTACAAAAAATACAGAGCGATATGGAATTTCTTAAATTAGAAGAGAAACCCATCACTAATGATGTGCCAAAATTGAACGATCGTGTTGATGTTGGGTTATTTGGCAGTGATTGTACACTTCCACGAAATGTTTGTGGAGCAATATCACACCCACCTTGCTGAAGCAGAAAGGATTGTATCTGAAAGAAGGGTTAAGATTTTTAACGTACTCTATATCGATTTAAACAACGCAATTTAAAAAATGTTAAATGGAATAGGCATAGTGAGCTTGGGTTGAAGTGGACCGTTTGCTGGTCATGTGACGAAAGTACCTATACCGCATATAGGTCTACATGAGAATAGATCTTGCCTATCGAGGATTTTGATAGATAAAACACCACTAAAACATATACAAATCCTACTATTTTCTACGCAAACAATTAAGATACATCCGGTGGTATTCATCATATTTTTTCGAGATATTCTACCGTGCAGCTGGAATGAACAACAAAAAATTCGTTGCGTAGTAGGTTGCAGCCAAGCGGACGCTTTGCTGTGGGCTGAACGTTGTGAAATCTATGATCAATATCAACAGGCTTCTCTTGCTATGTTTCGGTGATGGAATGTACAAGAACGACTGAGAAGATAAGTTTTTGACGAAGAGCCAGTTAAGAACAGACCAGATGGGCTCAAATAGTATTTTGAAAAATATTTAAATAAGGTGCCTTATTGCGGTAAGCCCACATCACTCGTAGATAGTCTTAAAATTTTACCTGCACACGCAAAAGAGCATCTAGTCGCTGTATCAGGAAATGATTTACAGAGCTTTCTATTTGTAGTTGGCCTCATTGACCTGATTTACAAGGAGGGACATATGGAAACAAGAAACATAGGTTCACCACATGTTGCTATTATGGTGCTATGGCAGGAAAAAAATATAATACCAACAGGGGTGGCAAAAGCCAGTAACACTAAATAACAGACCCAGAAACCATAAATCTAGAGCAAATTTAAATACATAGAAATGGAGATGGAGTAGATATAACTCTGGATACACAAACTTGCATGGGAATGGTAATTACAGCACAGAAAACAACTAGTATGGTGTACTCTGGAACAGGAATCCAAACAATAACAATGCCTGTCAAGGAAACACAAATGATCACACGAATGCCATCTCAAGCAATAATGCTAGACAAGTAGAAGAAAGTTTTCATAATTGGTGTCCACATGAGCATCTAGTTCCAATGGTTGAGGTGGTAAATAGTAGTGAGAGTATTTAGATGTCACCTCCGGAAAATGCAAGCCTGCCAAATCTTCGATTTAGTGGGGGTACAAATGGCAACTATTAATTTTTGAGGTACGATAAGCAGCATGACTTGTGAGAGGACCTATGTTGCGATGCGACAAGAAGGGATAATTTGGATATGGCAGATGTAATAGTACATTTAAATGTAGACCATATACCAGTACATTCAAACCTGATTACATGTGTGTTTACTAACATGTTGTCAAAGAGTTCGTCGGACACAATAGCAAAGGAAATGCATTTACCCACTTTCTCTATACAGGATCTACAAAATGTTAACAGTTATAGGAAATAAGACACAAAACTTCAAGCACCAAGCATTCATTCCTCTTAACTTAGGTAATACAATATATACAATTTTGTTGTTGTTGAGAGGTTGTAAGTAGGCTGTTTAGGTTTTTACGTTGGAAACGCCACGTAGTGCTCTGTATGAAAATCGCTGACTGCGCTGTGTGCAGTCTGTGGCTGGTTGGACTCATTGTTGTAATATTCGCTAGTGTAGTGTTGGGCATTTGGATGTGAACAGCGCGTAGCGATGGGCTGTTGGAAGTGAGCTGCCAGCAGTGGTGGATATGGGGAAAGAGATGCCACAGTCTCGAGAGGTTAACATGAGCGGATGATCTGGACATGTCTCCGTCAAAAAAAGGAAATTTTTTTAACTGGATGTCACAAAATTATAGATATTTTATGACTTTTGAACGCTATTATAGCAAATACATTGTTTCTTCTCTATCAAAATCTTTCTTTTGCTAACTATGCCTGTCAGTAGTTAGTGCCATCAGTAGTTGGAAACTTTTACTTAGCTGGCAGTTTTGGCGCTTGCTGTATTGCAGTAGGTCGAGTAAAGAAGATTTCTGTGAGGTAAGTGATTCATGTAAGTTGTAAGTTATTGTTAGTCACGGCCATTCTTTTGTAGGGATTATTGAAAGTCAGATTGCGTTGCGCTAAAATATTGTATGTCACTTTACTGATGATCAGAATAAGTAAAGAGAAATTGTCTGAGTATGTTGAGTTTCGCTTAGCTGTTTGAAAATCAAATAATGTAAGGGTTTTTCCAGCACTGTCATTATTTACATGCAAAGAGGAAGTTTCAATGTTAATTGTAAATTGTATTTTAGGAAAGGAGTTTTTGATACAGTTTATGGTAAAACTCGTCATAGAAAACATAACTGTTTCTTGCAGGTTGATAAAGAGATGTTATCAATTAATTTTCATCTAGTCAAACCTGAGAGCCTTTTGATAAATGTGCAATGTAGTGAAGAGGTTGTAACGTCCCTCCAGTTCCGCACCGAACTATATTATTCACATACGCTGTAGGTGAAGTTATATTTTAATTATTTTAGCATAATATATATCCTTCCTCCTTGTCATTAGACTCATTGTTGTCCACTTCCGTTATTATGAAAACTACTATATGATAACATCTCCTTTCTTAAACGCTGGAATTTGTTATTAAATCACTCAATTTATAA
This sequence comes from Schistocerca americana, assembly GCF_021461395.2. Taxonomy (NCBI): domain Eukaryota; kingdom Metazoa; phylum Arthropoda; class Insecta; order Orthoptera; family Acrididae; genus Schistocerca; species Schistocerca americana. Next base: position 202,685,350 of record NC_060125.1, on the reverse strand, counting down.
ACGTTTATGTACATCAAACACTGTGTGCCATTCTGCCACTCATCTGCAGCTTCGCTACCGAGAAGCCTCTCTCTCTAGCCTCTCACACCCGACTTCCACCCACGGACTCCAACACTCGATTACTGCTTACCCACTCGCACATTGTTGACTGCACTGCAGTCTTTGGTTAAAAAATGTATGATCTCTGTATAGTGCATAATCGATACTAAGTAAGGGTATTTCACCCTTACATAATCCCACCAAAATAATAGTTTCATATGAAAAAATGTAATAGTGATATTTGATTTGAATATTAAAGTAGAAAAATATATATAAAGAGAAAAAAGAAAAAAATTTAAAATTACATTACTTAGTCAAAACTATTTGCTTATTAATGAGGAACATCAAATCATTAAGAATAATTCTCATTTGTGTAAGGAAAATGGTGTTTAAGAAATTCAAGTATCACTTAATCTCAGTACATTAATAAAACTATATCACTCAATCATTCACTAATTAGCAACAAGATAAGTCAGGTTAATCGCAAATGCATGTGCACACTGCATAACATCATTGAATTAACATAGCAACATGAAACACAATGCTGTAACGTCCCAAATAAATAATATGGGTAACTGTGATACACGAATAACAAGTGTCTATCTGCTTGTTCATGAATATATATATATATATATATATATATATATATATATATATATATATATATATATATATATATATATATATATATATATATATATATGTGTGTGTGTGTGTGTGTGTGTGTGTCTGTGTGTGTGTGTGTGTGTGTGTGTGTAATGAATTAAATACTAATGATCAGATAGTCACTGTATTGAATGAATAGAAACATAGCCCTAATTGAATGAATGTGATAATAATAAACAGACAACTCTAACTACTACACAATATTCACAGGAAAATATTCTATTACTACCCCACATAAATTAACACTCCAAGTGGTAGCATATTTTGAAAATGCGATCCTGTTATATTTATGGCATACTGTTTACAGGGTTAGTAATACAAGAAATTTGACAAAAGGCACATACCCTGGAAAGTAATCCATAAACAAATAATCACCTTGGAAAACACTTCCTTTTTACGTATCACTTCAAATCTAATTACTCTGGTTTAGGTCCCTGCCTATATGTAGAGTCGTAAATCATACGCAGACCCGCTGGTCCACTACGCGCTGGGCTGTGGCATCGATTGCTTTTTCACTTCCCTATATCATGCGATGCAAAACACACGTATTCGTAGCTTTAGATGAATTATAGGGCTGTGGCATCGAAGCCGCCGGGGACCGTAGACTCTTTGTCTCTGCAAATTGGTGGAGTTGTAGTAACAGCGTCATAACAGCGACTCCCGCGCAATGAAGTTTGTCGTTGTTGTTGTTGTTGTTGATCAGCTGGCCGCTGACGTCAGCATCCTATGGTTCCGCGTTCCACACAGCTCGCCAGCCTGACAGGGGAACAGGCGACAGTCGCGCTGTGTGGTAGGTCCTCGTAGGGGTTTGTACATACTCTACTGCAGTTGTAACATCCGACGACCGATCTGCGAGCGCTTCGCTTCACGTTAGTGGCTCCACATCGGCTCGCCAACATACAAACACAAAACGGAATTACGGCAGTGTGGAAACAAAATATACTGCGCGCGCACGATAATCAGTCTGTAGTAACCACAACACTCGCGCAACGCGTTCCTGTTATTGCTTATAGAGCCGGTCGTGGTGGCCAAGCGGTTAAAGGCGCTACAGTCTGGAACCGCGCGGCCGCTACGGTCGCAGGTTCGAATCCTGCCTCGGGCATGGATGTGTGTGATGTCCTTAGGTTAGTTAGGTTTAAGTAGTTCTAAGTTCTAGGGGACTGATGACCTTAGAAGTTAAGTCCCATAGTGCTCAGAGCCATTTGAACCATTTGAATTGCTTATAGACGTTTCTCTGACTCAAGCACTGCACATTGTTAGCGTGACGGCATAAAATGCTTAAAACTGATTGCATCTAGCTCACAGTACCTACCTACTACTGTCCACTATAACTAACTCACAATAGCTGCCGACTATTGTCCACTTATTTTCACACAGGCAAAATGATATGTACACAAATAACACAATGTTCATTTTTTTGTACAGAGCATCTCTTGTCTTGCAACACTTCTTATAGATGATACGGTTTAATGTTTTCTACATGTTGTAGGCTATGATACTGATCGGAATGCACCACTTTAATTTCAGCCGAATTAGGGTGAACAAGTTTTCTAATTTTGAATGGTCCTCTGTAGTAGTGATGAAACTTATTTATCTCTTCATTCGCAGATGATGATTTCGTATGAGTTCGAATAAGTACTAAATCACCGACTTTGTACATAATGGGCTTCACAATCTTGTCATGTGCCAGGTTCTGTTCTTCTGCTCGTTTCTACACCAACGCGATTTTAAAGCGCTCCTCTTGCGTAATTTCCTTTTCTTGCGGAAAGGAAATGTATTCATGAAAGATACTGTCTGGTGTCTTTCCAAAGAGGACAGTACATGGCGGCAATCCCGTTGAAACTTGCGACAAACTATTAATTACTGTTTCAAAATCTGTCAATCGTTCTATCCATCTTTTATGTTTCTTCCCACAATGTGCGCGAAATAAACGTCCGAGTTCACGCATTTGACGTTCAGTCGGGTTGGACACGGGTCTGAAAGACGAAATTGCAATGTGCCGAATACCTTCATCATTAATAAAATCTTCCCATAAGTGTGACCGAAATTATGGACCACTGTCCGATGAAATGCACTCTGGCTTGACAGTATTTACGAAGTATTCTTCCCTGAGTTTCTGGATTATGATCTTACTGTTGGCTTTCCTAAGTGAGTAAAGGCGTACAAATTTCGAAAAGACCTCAAAAATGGTTCAAATGGCTCTGAGCACTATGGGACTTCACATCTGAGGTCATCAGTCCCCTATAACTTAGAACTACTTAAACCTAACTAACCTAAGGACATCACACACATCCATGCCCGAGGCAGGATTCGTAACTGCGACCGTAGCAGCCGCGCTGTTCCGGACTACAGCGCCTAGAACCGCATGGCCACCGTGGCCGGCAAAAGACATCCATCACAACCAAAATTTGAGTAAAATTCCCTGTTGATCTTGGTAGCGGTCCACAGAGATAGAGGCCTGAAATTTCACCAGGATTTTGAGGTATAATGTTATGCATGAAACCCTTGTGCTGAATCGTAGACACTTTAGTTTTTTAAGAGAGATCGCAAGATTTTAGAATTGATCGTACTTTTCGTGCCATGTTATCGAAGAACGTGGCCCAAAATGAGCATAGCTCACGTGAACGTATCTTATTAGTTCATCCACTACATGTTTGGGTATACATATCCTCCAATGATCAGAATTCAGGTTGCTTCGCCGGTAAAGTATACCATCTTGTTTTAAACAATATTGACATATCTTGCCTCTACTCTCGGCATTCGGATCATCATATTTTTCTTTAACCACCCTCAATATTTCGTCTGCGTCCTGTTCCTGTTTGAAGTTCCGCAAAATCGTGCGTATATGACGCCCGCCTTCGACACCTCGCATTATAATGAATCCTTATATCTTTCTGGCGTGGATGCGGAACGTTATATGAATCTTATCCTTCAGATAGCCTTGACAGCGCATCCGGTACGACGTTCTGCTTACCTTGTATGTACTGAATCTAAAAACTGTATTGCTGAAGCTTTAACCACCACCGGGTTAATATATTGTGCATCAGTTTGCAATTCGTGAGGAATGATAATACTTTGTGATCTGTCACTACGACAGTATGCCTTCTAAATAGATAAAAACGAAACTTTTCATGCTCCAAACGATGGCAAGTTCTTCTCCTTCCGTGACAGTATATTTTCGCCCCCAGCTTGTGATTGCGTGGCTCGCAAATGCGATAGTATGATTTTCAATAACTCCATCGACTTCAATTAACTGATATAATTCTGCAGCAAGCGCATAATCACTTGCATCGGTGCCAAGGTAAAACTTTTCACTTAAATCAGAGTTGTAAAGGATAGATGCTTGACATAGTTGGCTTCTTTTTAATCAAACGCTACCTGATGTTCATGAGTCCATTTCCATATAGCATCCTTTTTTAAAAAAATGGCTCTGAGCACTATGGGACTTAATATCTGAGGTCATCAGTCCCCTAGAACTTTGAACTACCTAAACCTAACTAACATAAGGACACCACACACATCGTTTTTCAGCAAGTCCATTGAGACAGGAGAAGATAGGCAGCATCCAGAAATAAAACGACAATAAAAATTACAGAAACCAAAAAACGACTTAAGTTGCTTACGGCACTTAGGTGACGGAAAATTTCTTACTGTGTCCATTTTTGTTGGATCCGATTCAATCCCTCGCGACGAAATAAATGCCCAAGGAATTTAATTTGTGACTTGGCGAATTCCGATTTTTCCAGGTTAACAGTCACTCCTGCTTTCCTAAATGCGTCAAGTATCCGATGAATAATTTCCAAATGTTCTTCCCATGAAGCTGTGCTAATCAAGATGTCGTCAACATAAAAGCGTTACATGTTTCAATAAATCTTCGCCTGAAACTTTATCCAGTGCTTTCATAAAATCCGCTGAAGAAATCGAGAGACCAAAAGGCATTCTCTGAAATTGGTAACTTCTACCATTATAAAGTAATGCTGTATCTACTATTGTCTTCTTGTATTAACCGCCAGTAAGTACTAGTGAAATCAAGGCTACTTAGATATTTGATTCCTTTGAATCTTTTTAACAAAAACTCCAGGTTTTCTGGCTGATCATGCTGTGTTAAATTTATGCGATTCATTGCACGGTCGTCAAGAACAATGCGAACTGTGCCATCCTTTTTTGCTTTAGCGTGTATTGGGTTTGAATATTCGATATCTGAGCGCTGAATTATGTGATTATTCAACATCCTCTGTATTTCCTTGTTAACAGCTTCCCTTTTTGCCAATGCTATTGCGTATGACTTACTGCGAAATGGTTGATGGTCCTTTAATTTTACAAACATATCCTTTAATTAATCCTGGTATCTTTGAAAACATATCGAGGTAGCATCTCAGTAGTTCCCTTAGTTCTTCTCGTTGTGCTTCAGTCAAGTCCACTAACGCTCGAATCTTGGTTTGAATACAATTTAGAGTATCCTCCTCGTTGCTCTCTTCCAGCTTAGCGCAGTTCTCTGAATTGTTTAAAGTGACAGCTTCATATTCTCCTCTGTAACGCATCATCCTTATTTTCACGCCCGCAGCGCCCTTATTATCCATAATAAACCCTTTGAACACAATTCTTCTTTCTTTATTATCTCTCCACGATCGCAGACAATTCTCCTCAAAATTAATACAGCATCTCACGTCTGACAACCATTCAACTCCGAGAACTAGCCCAACATTGAGAGAACCAACGATTAACACACTCTGCTGATATTCGTCCCCTTCATTACGAAACCGTAGTAATGTTTGTCCTTTAATTGGTTTGCTTCGGTTTCCAACTGCACTGACAATACGTACGCCGTTAACAGGAAATGTGGGAATAGCGACAAGATTGCTTAATTGCGAAAATAGATTTTCAGAAATAGCACTTGCCTCGCTAGCTGAATCAATTAATGCATCCTTAACAATACCACATACTTCAACTTCCACAAATGGCATCAGAATCTCTTTATTAGTTTCTTAATTTTCTCGACACAAATCTTCGTTGACATCACTTACATGTTCACACTTTATGGCATTTATCATAATATCCAACCCTTGCCCCTGTGGCAGATTTCCGGGGCGTGTCTTCTCCGAAACTTTGCTTAGTTTAACTGTTCAGAATCTCGCTGATTGCGATCGCGGCCTCTTGCACGTTCTGGCGATCGATACTGTCCTCTGTCTCTGTCATTGTGTGGCCGGTTCGGCGGATTATTCGACCTGAATCCGTCTGGTACATTGTATTCTTTTCTCCTGTGTCTGTCAGCGTCTCGGCGATCTAACACTTTCGGTCGTTCGTAACTTGGGATTCCTTCCCGCGCTGGGCCGTTATGACGATTCGGGTAATTGTTATTACTGTGTCGCTCACGTTGATCGCGTTCGGCATTGAGCAATTCCGTTCGGTCAATTAGCAAACACACTTGCTCCATTGTTACTGTGGTGTGAGTGCTAACTTCGCACGCACCAAAAATGGCAATTTCTGGATTAATATAAGCATTAACTCTTCTTCTTTAACCGGAGCTTCCAAGTATGCATTGTCGTTCCAGTACCTTTGCATTAAGTCATGCATTGTACCGTGATGTCTTGCAAAATTTGGCGGTGTGAGAATTTTTGATTTTACGTCCCACTGTTTTTCTCTCTGCAAATTTTTTTTAAAAATGCTGTTCCAAATTGTTCATACTTGGTGTAATTGTCGGATACACTTATACCCCAAATACGTGCCTCACCCTTCATGTGACTGACGCAAGTATCAAGTTTAGCACGTTCCGTACAATCTCTCTGAAACGAATGTTTGAATTGTCTAACGAATGCAACTGCGTGGATGCCTTGTGTCGGTTCATATTCATGAAATTTTCGACCGCTCAGTCCATTGTCCACAATTACTTGCGGCAAACCAGCAATATTCTTATCTGGTTCACATAATACTGCATTAATTTCATCACGCAAAATTTCTTTATTAATTCCATTTGACAATGTGTCGTTGTTCGCTACTTTGTGTCGTATCTCATGTACCTCACCACTTAGTTCATCACATCGCGTTTGTACACCGTTAACCATCTTAACTATCGACTCTTCGTTGGGTTTACAGGACCTTTTAATTTTGACTAATTCGTCATCTTGAGCCTCAACTTTGTCATTAACTTTGAAAATAAAATCTTCCGTTTGCCTACACCGTCATCTAACTTGAATTTTAAGATCTGTAATTTCGCTGCCAATGGCCTCATGTCTGTCTTGACATTCTTTTCGGAGTTCAAATGAGCTGTTGAGTTCGGTTCGCAAATTGGTAATCACAATAGTTAGTGTCCGATAATAATTTTTCATTTCCTGATGGAACTTGCTTGTTTCCTCATAAAATTTTGTTACTTCCTCATGAACCTTTTTATTTTCCTCATGAAACGCTCTAATTTCTACACGCGTCTGTCTATTTTCATCATGAAAAGCTTTTATTTGTACACGCGCCTGTCTATTTTCTTCATGAAAGACTTTCATTTCTACACGCGCCTGTCTATTTTCCTCATGAACAATTTTGATTGCTTCTAACAATTCAGATATACAATCTTTACTGACAATAGCAGTTTGTGTTTGCTAGATAATCCTCGGTGTTGAACTTCTGTTAGGCAAATCAAAACTAAGAATACCACTGTCCTCTGTCGAATTAACTGTAGTGTTTTCCATCACATTAATTTGTTCTCCATCAACCACGTTATTAAATTGTCTTCCCTCGTTTTTAATAACACTACCGTTTTGTTCCGAATTAGCCATATTACCACTGTTCAAAACAATCACTGTTCGTTATAACTTATGCTTGCTCTAAATTGAAAAGTTCACTCGCAACTTAAAAGTCAGTAACACTATTGTTTATACCTATTCCTTTTCATTCCTACACAACCTTGGGATCACTTAATTTTGAAGCGCTGTTGTGCTGAAATGCTGCGGACTCACCGTATGCTGTGTTGTCTTCTCCGTCGTTTCCCAAGATTCGTGTGGAATCGAAGTCCGACACACGCGTCGCCATGTGTAACCTCCCACCAGTTTCGCACCGAACTATATTATTCGAAAATGCTGTAGGTATTTTAATTATTTTAGCATAATATGTATCTTTCCTCCTTGTCATGAGACTCATTGTTGTCCACTTCCGTTATTGTGAAAACTACTAAATGATAACATCTCCTTTCATAAATGCTAGAATTTATTAATTAAATCACTCAATTTATAAACATTAATGAACATCAAACACTGTGTGCAATTCTGCCACTCATCTCCGGCCTCGCTACCGAGCAACTTCTCTCTCTATCCTCCCACACCCGACTTCCACCCACGGACTCCAATACTCGACTACTGCTTACCCACTCGCACATTGTTGACTGCAATGCAGTCTTTGCTTAAACCATGTATGATCTCTGCATAGTGCATAATCGATACTAAGTAAGTGTACTGTGCCCTTACAAGGTTTTGGATGTACCATGTTGTCAACGAAAGGAGTTATACATTCTACTTGTATAGTACAAACAGGTGTTTCATAAAAAATCCGGTATTATAAAATAACACAGTTTCAAAATGAACATATTTTCACATCAAACATTTTATCATAATTTTTATGCTATCCCTTGGCTGAAGAAATAGGCAACAAATAAAGAAGTGGAAAGTTGGAAAATCACGGAAATCTCTAATTCTCCTAATTGCAGCCCATTGTTAGTTTCCACTAAAGCAAATGGAAGCATTCCTTTAGTATTTAATGCCTGATCCATTAACAAAATCATTATACTTGGAAGAGAAAAGTTAAAAATATCATTGAGCAACTTGAAAAATTTCATGGTGTGAAGTGTTTAACTTCATGTGATTTGTGCTTTTCATATCAGCAAGTATTGTTACATTCAGAAGCTAGGAAATTAACTGCATTTGTATGTTCTGGCCACAGTTATTAATTCTGGGTATTAACTTTCAGACTCAATTTAGGTACAGCTCTTTATAGCAGCACTCAACGCTGCTTTGGGGCCAGCACAGTGCAAGACAGTTACCATGTACGTCGACGATATATTGATCACAATGAGTTTATTGAGGGAGTTTTGTGATTTGTTAGAGGAGATACTGAAAAAATTGAACTATGGCGTTACATTTAAATTGTAAAAGACCAAATTTGGAAAAGAAAAACTAAAAGTTTTACGCCACATTACAACTTCCACAGGAATTCTACCTGATCCAGGAGAAATTAAAGTTATCAATTGCTTTCCTACACCAAGGAAGCGAAAACTATTAAAGGTGTTTCTGGGACTCAGTTCATTCTTTAGGAGGTTCGTACTTAAACAACTGTTAAATGCTGGTGCTCTTCTGAACTTGTTAAGAAGCAATAATAGGGCGTTGTGAATTGTAGAAGAGACCTCCAGGCCCTACAGGAAACCTTAGTCCAAATATTCTACATCATCTGAACACAACACTAGATTTTTGCTTAAACACAGGTGTATTATTACTTTGTCTTTATGATTCTCTGTTTAAAATTAGACAAACTGATGATAATAGTAAAATTTGTATAATCAGTTTTGCCAGCCAAACACTCAGTGTGGAAGAGCATACTCGGCTACTGAAAAGGAAGCATTACCCATAGTAAGGGGCTTCTTTAAGTTTGAGTACTGTTTGTGAGGAAAACAAATAAAATACTATTATGACCACCGAACTTTGTCTTTCTTGTTGACTTGTAAGTTGTTCTACAAGTGAATTGCTCCACTGTTCTTATTCTTACAAGAATTCAGTTTGGTAATAATAAATTTAAAAGAGGAACAAAACGTTGTAGCGGACACATTCTTTAGACTTCCACAAGTTGTAAATGAATTTACAAAACTAAATGTAGACACCTCAGATTTTAGGAATTTATCAATAGAAGAGGAAAACTATAGACCACATTACTTAAAAGTTTGTTAATAAATAAGAAAGGGATCCTTGATAGGCGAAGGTAAAAGAGAAACTGAATAACATAGAAGAGGTAAATGTAGGGAAGTACTACACTATATATAAAGTTGTGCTGTTTCAATGGCAAGATTATATGTATCGAATTTTGTTAGTTTTACACACCATGCGCAGCCAATATGGAGTAAAGATATGGAGTGACAACATTACGTCATATTGGTACTCCCTAAACTTGCTCGACAGGGTACATTGAGTAATAAAATCGTATATCATATGATAAAGTGTCGAACACACCAATCCATCCCACCTGAATGAGTCACTTCCTGTAGTTAAAACTAAATCATTACAATTAGTGGAACTTGACACAGCTTTACCGTTTCATCAACGAAGGGGGGAGGGGTGTCAAATATCTGATTGCTATGTGCGCTGTCTTCGCGAAATACCTTTGCATGTGTACTACGAGAACCATGGTAACTAACACGATTGTTAGAAGAATAATGGAGGAATGTTTTCCAAATCTAAGGCATATTAACCGACAATGCGTCACATTTTACAAATCCTAAATGGAAAACCTTTCTCAAAGAACTTGTAAAACACATTTTAGTACCCTGTTTTCATCCAGACGAAAGCCCAGCAGAATGTATGTTTAAAGAACTCAATCGCTTCGTTAGCTCTTAATAAGTCAAACAAGCAAACAATTTGGGTGGATTTCATTGCTCAAATGCTACACATAGTTAATAGTTTATCACACACATACCTTGGATTTGTCCATACCAAATTAAAGTTGGGGAAACATGAACATCACGAATGGTTAAAACATTTACCATGTTTACTAGTACATGAACCTTCACTTAAAGATGAAATAAGACAAGCTTGCAATTATTCTGAGAGAAGAACCACAAAAAGGGAAGTTCAGGTACAACAAGAATTTTGGCTGGACTTGTATCTTCCAATATGAGATAAGGTGTTGTTGTGGACACATCCAAAATGTAGTAAATTTAAAAGAATTAACAAAGAGCGAGAAGTGTTATATACAGGAACATTCCATATAGTGGTCATTCCATATGCAGAGTACTATTTGTTCCCATGTCCCAAATCAGGAAAGATGAAAGGGTTGCACCCAGAAAAGGATCTGAAGAACTCTGTCCAGCGATCAGGCCATGAAGAACACGTAAAAGGGTATAAATATGAAAATAGTTAATAATATGTTTTAATTAAAAGCATTGTTCCGAAGGAAGATGTGAGGATAAAGACCTATTTTGAATTCCCGCTATGGAATGTACTTGAAAAATATGTGTGTAGTACATAATTTCACGTTATCTGGGGACGAGTGCTAAATAAAAGGTACAAATTGGGAAAGCAGCTACTTTACGGCTTCTTAAGAGATGAAGATATTTCAATAGAGCCAATCGATGAACAAACTACGTTGCATATCTTAGGATATGATACAGTGTATACTGCTTTCTTAAATGGTAAAATATGAACGAAATGTACATTAGGCTACATGATATATCCAAGCCTGTATAGTGTATACAACCATATACAACATCTACCTGCGAACATATGCAGCTATGTACAACGCAGTAACTTACTAGCAAATACATCTAGTTATATCCAATATGTGCACTAAGTCAACGTTACCGACTATTCTAAAACTAGCGTAAATACTACACCCACCACTATTTATTTAAATTAAAAAACCCTACAGATGAGAGAATCTTAGTATATTACTATGCTCTACGTCTTTAAGTTTAGAGGAAACTATTTAGATTCTTAAATATATCACAGAGTGAAACTACGCTCAACTGATGACAAGCAAGAAGTGCAAATTCTATGAAGTACTTGCAGTATAAGTGGATGTAAGATAAACATGGTAGTCACTAGAAACTGTGTGTATTTATTATGAATTTATTAGTAGCTAGTTGACCTGCAAGAAACCAGACTTTACTTGGTTGATTACCTAAATTTTTTATAATTAAAGTGATGGAAACAATGCCTAGTACGTTCCACTTTCTGACAGGGGAGTACATTATTAAGGCAGATGCACCAATGCTGGGCCCTATTGGCATTGCAGTTATAATTATTTTGTGTGAAGGTGGTTTCTGAATGGGATAATGATAATTACTGAACTTTAGTGTCTTGGAATCTTCACCTACCACACGAAAGACAAATACGATCGCTAGTAAAGGCAGGAATCATATTTTACCTTAGCCTTGAAGAACCAAAAGACACCTTCCCTGCTACATACGTATTCTAAAACTTATGTATCTCCTTGTATACTTCTGTGCCTCCATGTATTCATAAATACGAGTACGCTGTTATACATGGAGCTCATACATGACACGAAGTCATAAGATGAAGTGATTATGTGTAGTAGTTTTGTTGAAAACAGTTAATGCACCAATTATTACGTGAATCAGTACTGTTTCGGACGTTGTAATAAACGAATCGGTACATAAGAGAGAAGTAATTAGTTGAAGAAAGAAAACACGTTTGCATACAATAACTAATTCTATACGGATTAGAAATGATGTTGTCACTGGGCAGACATGTAATAAAAAACTGATTACTGATATGCAGCTGTGAAAGAGAAAATACTTACGTCACACATCATGTTGTCACGCACGTTAACTGATATGCACCTTGTAACAAACTGCAATTATAAAGCATAAACCAATACATCATCACATCGGTGCAGTGAGAAGTTGAAGAGCCTGCATGCGTGATGTGTTGAAAAGCAGATAAGCCCTGTTAGATGACATCATCTTGAGATGCTCTAGAGAGCCAAAGAACCTGGTACACATTGAAAGTGTTGTTAATAAAAATTCTCTATTTAATCTAAACTGAACTGCATGTGACTGCTTTAGTCTTTAATAAAACTTGCATCTGACTGCGTGTTTAACTGAACTGAACTTTATCTTCCTGCATGAAAATATTGTTGGAAATTTAATACTCAAAATACACATCTGACTGCATGGAAGTTTAGTGGTAAAAACAAATGAGGCACCAACCTGCATCTGACTGCGTCTGTGGAATTAGCTCGTGCACTCCTTCCCGTTTAGCCAATAATAAAACATATATTCAACTCAGCCGTAGTGCAATGGCATAAAATTGTCATTCTACATAACTTTATTCATTTTGGCCCTGTTTGTTACTTAATAAAAATTCTGCCCTGATCTGAATAATTTGCCAACTGTGCAATGTCATATAGATTATTTTACTCTGATAAATGAAATTATTAACTTTACTCATGGGAACTTTACTTTAATGTACCTTTTGGTTCAATGCAAGCACAGGATGCGGAGAACGACATAAGATGTGAGATGAAACTCTAATTTTATCTAAAAAATATTTATTGTTCAAACTTTTAAGGCACATGTGAAAAACTAAAAAAGAAACTTCTATAGCATGGATTTACGAGAAAGTTTCACAAAACGCTTATTGCATCAACATTGGGATTTCTATCTAGCTTTTAGACATTATTTAACGAAAGGAAACCTATTTTATTAATTATTCTTTCTAGTTTCCCCAGGTATGTGCCGAGTTTCAATCAATATATAGCTTATTACGTAGGTAGCGCCAATTCTTACTTTGATGCTGTCACGACCCGGCTGCCTCCTGCAGGCATCTAGCTCCGACTCAAAACACGTCTGCTGTCTCTGCGCATCTCCTCACCAATACTCCAATTTTTACCACGTGCACCTAGCTCTGTTAGCTGTCGAAGATCTTGCTACTCGAAGATATACTACTCGTCCAACCTTGCGGTTGGGAACTATCGACATTTTTCACTGGCTCTATCCTGATCATATCTCAACACATACCTATCACAACCCTCTGGTCCGATGGACCAGAATTTTGTGGGGGGATCTGTGCAGTTAGCATAGATTTCAACACGAAATTCGAAAAAACATTACAATGGAAGATACAATATAAAATATACAGATTATTCTCATGAAAAGAGTATTACAGAGCAATGAAATTGATCAATAAACCTAGGATGTTAAGTAAAATGTATAATACCATGAGATTTGCTATTCACAGTGAATCAAAGAACATCAAAATACACAAAACCAGAACATCTCTATATAGGAGAAAAACATCTGACATATAGGGTATTAAGTGAGGTCTATCAAATCAAACTTTACCAACAGTCCAGGTTTGCAATTCACAGTACTCAAAGAACATCGAAATGTACAAAACTGAAATACCTGTTACATAATACCAAATGTTACCAAATACAAGCAGAGAAATACGAGGGAACATACCTCACATAACACGAAACACTACCTAACAGTCATGTGGAATGTGAGAAAAAATACGTAAAATAGCTAAATACAAGTGAATCATCAATGTCACACAATACTACGTGTTACAAAATGGAAACATAGAAATATAAGGAAAAATACCTCGAAAAATATCAAAGTTTACCTAATAGTTACATCATATAAACTCGAATGTTACCACTTACAAGTATAGAAATATGAGGGAAAAATACCTCAAATCATATCCACATTTACCTGATAGTTATATAGAATATGAGAAAAAATACATAAAATATGCAATAAGATACTTTAATTAATAGTAGCTTAACTATTACGTCCTTGTCACGTTATGTGACACCATAAAGTGACTTTCAGGTACCATCACTATCTTGGAGTAAACCTCAGATACATGTCGACTGTCTTTGATAATAGTGAATAAACGGCCTCGGGAGATCAGACATACTGAGCCCTAAATTAGGTCAATTGTACAGGACAGGTCACATCAGGTGGGAGACCACACTGACTTATTATTGAGCTGTAGAAATATGTGGCCTCAGACGATGGGACACACTGAGCAACCGATTAGGTCCATGTACACAGCATGTCACATCAGGTGATGTAACACACTGACCCCAATAGTGAGCTGTAGCACAAGAAATGAGAAGAATTCAGGTGGTGGGGCACACTGAACCACTACTAATGTACATTGTACTATCTTGTCACTTCAGGTGATAGAACACACTGACCCAAATAGTGATCTGTAGTACAAGAAATGTGAAGAATAGTGTGCATCAAGCGATGGGACATACTGAGCCGCCGATGATGTCCATGTACACAGCATGTCACGTCAGGTGATGGAACACACTGACCCCAATAGTGAGCTGTAGTACAAGAAATGAGAAGAATTCAGGTGATGGGACACACTCAACCACTACTAATGTACATTGTACTATCTTGTTATCTACGTTTAAGTTAACAAGAAATTAACATTTGAAGTAGTATACAAGAACAGTATGCAGTGGACTTCAGCTGCATAAAGAATGTGTTATATATCTTTAATATAACAAGAAATTAGTATTTAAAGTAATTTACAATAATTGCCTGCAGTGCATTTACATATCTATAAGATAACACTAATGTTACCAACTCTCTAGCAAGAATAGTCTTGAGTTGAATAAAATCTATATACAAAAAAATTCCTTTAAAAGGTATTTTTTTTATCTAAAAATATTTATTGTTCAAACTTTTAAGGCACATATGAAAAACTAAAAAAAACTTCTATAATATGGATCTACGAGAAAGTTTCACAAAACGCTTATTGCAGCAACAATGGGATATCTATCTAGCTTTTAGACATTATGTAACCAAAGAAAACCTATTTTATTAATTATTCTTTCTAGTTTCCCCAGGTATGTGCCGAGTTTCGCTCAATATATAGCTCATTATGTGCGCAGCGCCAATTCTTACTTTGATGCTGTCACGATCCGGCTGCCTCCTGCAGGCATCTAGCTCCGACTCGAAACACGTCTGCTGTCTCTGCGCATCTCCTCACCACTGCTCCAACTTTTACCGCGTGCACCTAGCTCTGTTAGCTGACGAAGATCTTACTACTCGAAGATGTACTACTCATCCAACCTTGCGGTTGGGAACTATCGACATTTTTCACTGGCTCTATCCTGATCGAATCTCAGCACATACTTTTCAACATGCCTAATACCGTCTAGGACCGCCGTGACCATGCAGAAGTGCCGCAAATCCATTTGGCATGGATTCGACTAATGTCTGAAATAGTCCTCCCAGATATGCTGAATAATGTTAAATGTCTGGGGAGTTTGGTGGCCAGCGGAAGTGCCTAAACTGAGGAGAGTGATCCTGGAGCCACTCTGAAACAATTCTTGACATTTGGGGTGTCGCATTGTCCGTCGGAATGCGCAGTGGATATGAAGGGATGCAGGTGATCAAAATACTTACGGACGTGTTATCTGCGAGAGGCGTATCTTGACGTATAAGGGTTTCCATTTCACTCCAACTGCACTCGCCCCACACCATTAAAGAGCCTGCATCAATATGAACAGTCCCCTACTGACATGCAGGGACCATGGATTCGTGACGTCTCCATATCTGACGTCCATCCGCTCGATACAATTTGAAACGAGAGTCGTCCGACGAGGCAATATGTTTCCAGTCTTCAACAGTCCAATGCCGGTGTTAATGGGCCCCGGCGAGGGGTAAAGCTGTGTGTAGAGCAGTCTTTAAAGTCACACGAGTGGGCCTTCGGCTCTGAAGACCCATGTCGATGATGTTTCGTTCAATGATTCGCACGCTGACACTTACTGATGGCCCCGCATTGAAATCTGAAGCTATTTACGGAAAGGTTGCGCTTCTGTCACGTTCTTCTAGGATCCTTTTCGGGCCGCAGCGATGTCGAATATTTGATGTTTTAGCGGGTTCCTGACATCCACGACATACTCGTGAAATGGTCGTATGGGAAAATCCCCACTTCATCTTTACCTCGGAGACGCTGCTTCCCCTCCCTCGTGCGCAATCTATAACACAACGTCCAAACTCTCTTAAATCTTGATAACCTGCCATTGTAGTAGCAGTAACCGATCTAACAACTGCGCCAGGCACTTGCCTTATATAGGCGTTGCCGACCGCACCGCCATATTCTGCCTGTTTACATACCTCCACATTTGAATACAGATGCCCACATCAGTTTCTTTGGCGATCCAGTATAGTTTCATTCCATTATAAACAGTAATTTTATCTGTACATTTTATCATCTGTAGTGTATATTCTTTCATATTGAACATCATAGAATTTGGTATGTTCCGTAGAAAATACAGTGGAAGCTAATAGTTCTGTTAATTCTACTATGGGGAACAGAATCTTTATAAGATATGCACATGTGACTAACAAGATTGAGAAAGCTGTCCTTCCGTGTAACATAGAAACACAAAATTTTAGTACCATTTTTACGTGTAAAGCTACATCTACATCTAGATATAGTTTCTTCATCTACATAAGTACATTGTAAAACCACATTTAAGTGCCTTGCATAGGATTCATCTAGTATTTTCTATTATTCCTCTCTCGGAAAGCGCGCTGAAAAATGAACGCCTATATCTTTCTGTACGAAGTATGATTTTCCGTATTTGTTTACGAAGATAGAAAAAAATGCCTCTGAGCACTATGGGACTTAACTTCTGAGGTCATCAGTCCCCTAAACTTGTAATTATTTAAATTTAACTAACCTAAGGATACCACACACATCCATGCCCGAGGCAGGATTCGAAGCTGGGACCGTAGCGGTCGCGCAATTCCAGACTGTAGCGCCTAGAACCTCTCGGCCACCGCGGCTGGCCTTTATGAAGATCGTTTCTCCCTATGAAGGTCAGTGCCAATAGAAAATTTTCGCAATCGAAGTTGAAGATAGAATCCCCGTTACAGGATCACGCCGCAACGAAAAACACCTTTGTTTTTCTATGTCCACCACAAATCCTGCATCATCTCCGTGACACTCTCTCGCCTATTTCTCAATTACGCGAAACACGCGGCCCTTCTTTCAGTTTTCTCAATTTACTCCACTAGTCCTATCTGATAGGGAGTCACAACGTGCAGCTATATTCCTTAAGATGATGGACAAACATAGTGTATGCAGTCTCATAAGTAGATCTGTCTCATTTTCTGCCAAAAAAGCGCAGTCTTTGGTTGACCTTCCCCACAACATTTCCTATGTGTTCTTTCCGGCCGAACGGAGTGGCCGCAATGTGTAAGTCTAGGGACCGATACCTCAGCAGATTCGCCCCTTAGAAAATCACACACATTTGAATATTTGTTCTTTCCAATTTAAATTGTTCGTAAGTGTAATTTCTAGGTATTTACTTGAATTTATGGCCTTTAGATTTGATTGATTTATCGTTTAACTGAAGTTTAATGAATTTCTTTCAGCACTCATGTGGATGACCACACACTATTCATGATTTTAGGTCAATTGCCAGTTTTTTCACCATACAGATATGTTTTCTTTATAGTGTTGCCATTTGTTTTGACCTACTGATGACTTTACTTGACAATAAACAACAGAATCATGTGTAAACTCCCTAACTCGGCTGCTCAGATAGTCTCCTAAATTGTTTATATAGATAAGGAACAGCTGTGGTCCTATGACACTACTTTGTGGAAGGCCAGAAACCACTTCTGTTTTACTGGATAACCTTCCGTCAATTACTACGAACTGTGACCTCTCTGCCACGAATCCTCTGGAATCCAGTCGGATACAAAAACACTCAACGTCAGCATGTTCTGCGATGGTTAAACCTTCATCCCTTTGTGAACCACTTATTTCCATAAAGTCTGTTCCTTCTTAGCTTTAATGTCATTGCGATACACCCAGAGCTCATCGTCGGTGATCAGGCAGTGTATGAAACGGCCGGGATTTGCCTAACACTTCTGCAACATTTGTGCTGATGATTCGAATGGGTGAGATTCTTAACTGGTCGCGGAGTCGCGGAAAACTTCGGGCAGCGACGTTTGTCATTGTTAAAATGTCGCGCAAACTGTTTCAAATTAATCTTAGACTGATTTCCACTTTTCCACAATATCCTCGATTGTGATAAGCCTGCCCTGGAAAACCAGGGCTTCAGATTCTCAATTCCTAAGTTTTGTCGTTCACTTTTCTATGACCACGGTGGGATTGTCTGGGCCAGATAACCACTGTCTCGTTTAATGTTCAGTTGTTGCCATACGCTTTGTTATGCGTCAGTTTTAGTCAAACTAACACGGAATCTAATTATGAAAGGTGTCGACCCTTTGAGCACTCCACCTTTCACCCCTTATTAATTACGTAGTCCCTGTATAAGCATTGCAGCCTTCTTAGTTATTTAGCGAGCCATCGGGCCGAGTAATTCCAGGTATGACGGGGAATGACAAAGTTTGTTTGCAGCAAGCTATATTAGTCGTGGCGCTAGATTTCTTCTACGATGTCGAAGACGGCAGGGAGATGTAGCCTGGTTGGTAGAAGTGAAATATAAAGGCTCAGGCTCCTCCGGGAAAGTATCCGGGCTTCTACAAAAGTGTGGCCGCTTTGCTTGTGAGTGCAGGCTGTGGCATCTAAATGTAATGTCGGCCAACGAGGGCGGCCGGCCTTCAGCCGGACAGTGGTCAGCGACCTGCTTTCCGGAAGCGTGTTGTCCACCTCAGGTGTGCAACTGATAGAGGAGCGCTGAGCTTTATGATTACCCATTGGAAGGAGGACAATGTCCGCGTGGAACTTATGCGCGTACCTCTGGTGCCAAGCTTAGCGAGGCAGAGCGTAGAAATTGGCGGTAGACTTTCTCACTGGAGGAATACCACTGTGTCGTGTTTGTACGAGAGATCTGGCGCTGTGTTATATGTATGCCATTGGCGCAATTTGCGCGGACAGGTTGGTCAAAGGAAGAGACAATTTTTGGCGAGTCCTAGTAGATTTGTTGTTGAGGAGGGAAGACAGATATTCGTGGCATCGGTGGATGTCCTCCGTAGAGGATGGTATGGGGAGTTCGGCTGTGGTACGCTGTACGATCGACAAATTGGCATGGAGCCGCGACAGAGGACAGTCATATTTTCTTCAGCGCACCAGCTGTCATTCTCTGCACATTTTGTCGCAAGGGTCCGCCGGCAGCGGCCTTGCAGTTGCGCACCAACGGCCAGTGTCCACACTACCCGGTGGTGAGGGCCTATTAGCAAGACTGGCCTAGGACTTATTCTTCGCTGCAGCGTGAAAGCATGTAGCGAAAGAACGGACCGATGTGGGAGGGTCGGGAGGGGGGGAGGGGGGGGGGGAGTGGCTTACGGACGCCGTATTACCTACACGAAATCACACATGTGTCAGATTAAACGTTGCACCCAGGGTCTAGGGAGGCCGGCATTGTAGCTCAGCGTGTGCGGTCAGAGGGCTGCTCGCCCTCTGTAATAAAAAGAAACTGAGTAAAGGAATCAAGGATCAACGGATGTCTTGTGACGTCCTCCCAGACGCAACGAACAATAGCGAACAAAATAGGAGAAAAAAAGGTGGTGCCTTTGATTCATAATCAAAACTTCCTCGGTCCCGGGTTCGAATCCCACCGCTGCTTAAACTTTGACTAATAATCAAAGTTGGAGGCCGAAGACTTCCGGCGTACTAAGTCACCCTCATTCTGCCAACGGCAATGTCAAAGAGAGCGGAGGAGCGGACAGAGGTTCAGGGCACTATTTTGTCCAAGTGGTGGGAAATTGCCCCTAAACGCGGAAGATTCAGCAATGATCAACGGCATGAGGATGCAGAAGGCAATGGAAACCACTGTATTAAAGACACGTACGTGTATCCACCCTTCTCAGAAATTTCTTCCTCCAGTTAAGACCGATATTTAATATTTGTAGACTTTTCTTCGGCAGGAATTCCCTTTTTGCCATTGCTAGTCCGCTTTTAATGTCCTCCTTGCTCCGTTCGTCATTGGCTATTTTACTGCCTAGGTAACAGAATTCCTTAACTTCATCTACTTCGTTACCATCAAGTTAAGTTTCTCGCAGTTCTCATTCCTACTGTCTCTCATTATCTTCATCTTTATTCGATTTACTCTCAAACCATAATCTTTATTCATTAGGTCGGTCATTCCATTCATCAGATCATGTAATCCTTCTTCACTATCATTCAGGATAGCAATGTCATCAGCGAATCGTTTCATTGATACCCTTTCACCTTGAACTTTTATTCCACTCCTGAGACTATCTTTAATTCCATCATTGCTTCCTCGATGTACACATTGAACAGTAGGGGCGAAAGGCTACATCCTTGTCATACATCCATTTTAATACGACCACTTCGTTCTTGGTCGTCCACTCTTATTATTCAGTCTTGGCTACTGTACATATTGTACACGACCTGTCTCTCGCCACGTTTTTCAGAATTTCGAACATCTTGCACCTTGTAAGCAACTTGGATGCATGAGCTGTTTAGGTGATTGTGCGATAATTCTCGCACTAGTCAGCTCTTGCCGTCTTCGGAATTGTGTGGACCTTTTCCGATTGTCAGATAGTATGTCGCCAAACTCATACATTCTACACACCAACGTGAATAGTCGTTTTGTTGCTACTTCCTCGAATGATTTTAGAAATTCTGATGGAATGTTATCGGTGCCTTCTGCACTACTTGAGCTTAAGTCTTCCAAAGCTCTCTTAAATTCCGATTCTAATGCTGGATCCCCTATCTCTTCTAAGTCGATTCCTATTTCTTCTTCTATCACATCAGACAAATCCCCCCTCTCATAGAGACTTTCAATGTATTCTTTCATTCCATCCGCTCTCTCCTCTGCATTTAACAGTAGAATTCCCATTGAACTCTTAATGTTACCACCCTTGCCTTTAATGTCACCGAAGGTTGTTTTGTCTTGCTTGTATGCTGAGTCCGTCCCACCTAAAATCATTTCTTTTTCGATGTCTTCACGTTTTTCCAGCAGCCGTTTCGTCTTAGCTTTCCTGCACATCCTGTATATTCCATTCCTGATTGACTTATATTTCTATATTTCTGAGTTTCCCGGAACAGAAGAGAATCGAAGCGTTTGAGCTGTGGTGCTACAGACGAATGTTGAAAATTAGGTCCGGCCGGGGTTGTCGAGCGGTTCTAGGCGCTACAGTCTGAACCGAGCGACCGCTACAGTCGCACGTTCGAATCCTGCTTCGGGCATGGATGTTTGTGATGTCCTTAGGTTAGTTAGGTTTAAGTGTTTCTAAGTTCTCGGGGACTGATGACCTCAGAAGTTAAGTCCCATAGTGCTCAGAGTCATTTGAACCATTTGAAAATTAGGTGGAGTGATACGGTAAGGAATGAAGATGTTTTGCGCAGAATCGGAGAGGAAAGGAAAGGGTGGGAAATACTGATAAGGAGAAGGGACAGGATGATAGGACATCGATTAAGACATGAGGAAATGACTTCCATGGTACTAGATGGAGCTGCAGAAGGCAAAAACTGTGGAGGAAGAGAGAGACTGCAATACAGGGTGTTAGAAGAAGGTACGCCCAAACTTTCAGGAAACATTCCTCACACAAAAATAAAGAAAAGATGTTATGTGGACATGTGTCTGGAAACGCGTAATTTCCATGCTAGAGCTCATTTTAGTTTCGTCAGTATGTACTGTATTTTCTCGATTCACCGCCAGTTGGCCCAATTGAAGGAAGGTAATGTTGACTTCGGTGATTGTGTTGACATGCAACTCATTGCTCTACAGTACTACCATCAAGCACATCAGTATGTAGCATCAACAGTTTAGTGTTCATCATGAACGTGGTTTTGGATTCAGTGCAGTGTTTACAAATGCGGAGTTGGCAGATGCCTATTTGATGTATGGATTAGCACGGGGCAATAGCCGTGGCGCGGTACGTTTGTATCGAGACAGATTTCCAGAACGAAGGGGTCCCGACAGGAAGACGTTCGAAGCAATTGATAGGCGTCTTAGGGACCACGAAACATTTCAGTCTATGACTCGCGACTGGGTAAGACCTAGAACGACGAGGACACCTGCAATGGACGAGGTAATTCTTCGTGCAGTTCACGATAACCCTAATGTCAGCGTCAGAGAAGTTGCTGCTGCACAAAGTAACGTTTACCACGTCACTGTATGGAGAGTGCTACGGGAGAACCAGTTGTTTCCGTACCATGTACAGCGTGTGCAGGCACTATCAGCAGCTGATCGGCCTCCACGGGTACACATCTGCGAATGGTTCATCCAACAATGTGTCAATCCTCATTTCAGTGCAAATGTTCTCTTTACGGATGAGGCTTCATTCCAACGTGATAAAATCGTAAATTTTCACAATCAACATGTGTGGGCTGTCGAGAATCCGCACGCAATTGTGCAATCACGTCATCAATACAGATTTTCTATGAACGTTTGGGCAGGCATTGATGGTGATGTCTTGATTGGGCCCCATGTTCTTCCACCTACGCTCAATGGAGCACGTTATCATGATTTCATACGGGATACTCTACCTGTGCCGCTAGAACATGTGCCTTTTCAAGTACACATGTGCGACACAACATGTGGTTCATTCACGATGGAGCTCCTGCACATTTCAGTCGAAGTGTTCGTACGCTTCTCAACAACAGATCGGTGACCGATGGTTTGGTAGAGGCGGACCAATTCCATGGCCTCCTCGCTCTCCTGACCTCAACCCTCTTGACTTTCATTTAGGGGGGTATTTGAAAGCTCTTATCTACGCAACCCCGGTACCAAAAGTAGAGACTCTTCGTGCTCGTATTGCAGACGGCTGTGATTCAATACGCCATTTTCCAGGGCTGCATCAGCGCATCAGGGATTCCATACAACGGAGGGTGGATGCATGTATCCTCGTTAACGGAGGGCATTTTGAACATTTCCAGTAACAAAGTGTTTGAAGTCACGCTGGTACGTTCTGTTGCAGTGTGTTTCCATTCCATGATTAATGTGATTTGAAGAGAAGTAATAAAATGTGCTCTGACGTGGAAAGTAAGCGTTTCCGGACACATGTCCATACAACATATTTTCTTTCTTTGTGTGTGAGGAATGTTTGCTAAAAGTTTGGCCGTACCTTTTTGTAACACCCTGTATATACCGCAAATAATTGATGGCGTAGGTAGCATGTGCTACTCTGAGATTAAGAGGCCAGCAGAAGAGAGGAATTCATGGCGAGCCGCATCAAACAAGTCAGAAAGCTGATGACAAAAAAAAAAAAAGTTGCCATTTAGTGTAACTGAATGGTATTTGGGATTTAAGCTATTGATATGTAGGTACGTAGGTGCATAATCGGCTGCCCATCCTTACTTCAGCGAAGACCAACTTCTGTCTGTTGCTGCCCGTTCTTGAGCTCAGCTGTTGTTTTGTTGATAAGTTGAATTCCTACTTGCAGTTGAATTTAAGGGAAAAGCTGCTGTTAATTGTTTTTGTGCTATGTGTTTTTATGATAGTTTTTAATTACGAATAGTTTTGGAGCAAGAAAGAAGAGGAAAACCAATTTTGATTCATCCACTAGCTTTAGGGTAACCTAAAAATTATATACGCAGTATAACAATAGCATTATTATTTATCTACATCTCTTTAATGTTAGCACAGGAGTCGTTATTTGCAGACTGGCAGACTGGAGACTTTGGGGTTGCAATATAGCTGTGTTTCACGAGGCAGCGGAGTGCTAAACATCATTACAAACAAAGTTAAACTAAAATCAGGGGATAAAAATACTTTCGCATATGCTCGCGTCCACCAAAAATCGTTTTAATCAACAAAAATTGCACACAAACATTGATAGTGGTATTTCTTTCAAAACATTGCTCAATATTTTGTCATTAGCAGCCCAAATGGAAAAATATTGCTAATTGGCTGGTAATGAATTACGAAAATCGGATCCAATACGGGACAGCGGGGAAGGGTTTATGGAGAACGGAAGGGATATGTGCTAACAGCACATTCCATAGTTCGTTTGTTTATACAAGATTTTTTTCACTGGGCTGTTGAAATTCGTCTCAAGCGACTTTGCCCTATATCCCAGCCGTCGCCTCCAATCCTGATTTCGTCGAAAGTCTCTTTACGTACTTTGTAACGCTATAATAACTGAAGACAGCAATTCTATACACAACTAAATCTGAGAAAATGTACGCTTTCTTGCACTATCAAATGACCGGACTTAGAAGAAAAAATGTAATATCAGAGTTCCTTCTTTTCTTATGCTGCATTTAATTTTATTTTAAAACATTGTACAACGGCCAGTTCTTTCCCGATTCTTAAGCGGCAGTGGTAGTTCTACGCGATTAGACGATGATGTAGCAATACCAGGATTCGAAAGGCGCGTTGTTTCGAATGCATCTGCAGCAAAAATGGAAATGGGTTGCTGTGGTTTCCCATTTTCAATGTATTTGATTGCTGGTTTACGTCCCTTGCTATAATCGACAGCAGATTCCAACCGAACTGCCATCTTTCCTGACTGTTCTAGCTGCCTTAAAGATGCGCCTCACTATTTAAATGGAAAGATTTGCAGCGAATACGAGGAGAACACCTGTTCGGTGACTTCCGGCATATAAAGTCGCATATCGGTTGATGTATTTATCCGCCCTCTTATTCTGTTATGTAGAAAATGTCCTTTCTACACTGCAAGAAGTGACAAATGGGTACATAAATTGGCAACTTATGGGAAGCTTAAGGTTGTATACTTCCAGATCCTTTGCATTTTCTCGACCAAAAATTAATCTATCTTCTCTGTCGAATATAACAGTCTATTCTAACAACCCTTTCGGTAACAGTCATGGTGCCCCAAAAATTTCACGCTCGTTCATTCGTGATCATTTCCTCGGCTCAGATCCAGATGGAAAGAAGAAGAGTGAAAATTGATCTTGGAGGGTGAAGGGAGATTAGAGTACGACTTTTTCTTAGTTGTTTGCGAAAATACAGTGCTCTTAGGTAACGAAATTATATCTCTGCTTGGTGGAAACCCCGAGATTATTGACGAAGAGAATATGCTGCATCGATCTTTATGAAAACTACATATTTTATGGACCAAAACTGAGAAACTGCACAGTAGGATTATATTACGCACTAAGGGCAGGGGAAAGTGAATAATACACAGAATTAAAGTGTAGAATACGTCATATCAAGTATAAAAAAACGAAATACATAGAATGCGTGATCTGACTTCCTATCAAGCAAAAATATGAAAACATGCAAGAGGAAGCCTTGAGACTGCCTGTTGCAGTGACCTAGCGCAAATGATATTGACTTGTTTAAAATGCCTGGATAGCCGCACCCGTTAAGATGAAGCTTCCTGGAGCCTGGGGATGTTGTTTAACCTTATTACCCTACCTCGCAAACATAGGGGTTACACTCGTCTTGTATAAGACGTTCACTGGGGGTCCACCGGGGACCGAACCGCACAATAACTCTGTGCTCGGTGTGGGTGGCGGAGGGGTGAAGTGGACTGCCGTAGTCGTCGTGGGGTTGTGGACCACAGCATCAGTGGCAGGGACGGAGCCTCTCCGTCGTTTCTTGGTCCCCGGTTAACATACAATACAATACATACAAATCCTGTTCAACCTGACCATTTGAACTGTAATAAATTTTGGTTATCTGAGGGTACGTAATAACGGCAGGGAACCATACAATTACCATTTGTTTATTTGAAATAGGAGACGCTATTAAAATCACACAGTACTGCACTTAATTATTCATGCAAGTACAAGTTATTTCAGTGATTGCGAATCCCTTTAGTTTCTGTTCTGTCTTTATACGCTCGAGCGCCCTATATTCCTGCCAGCATGTTAGACGAGCTGCCGTGGGCCGGTTCCCCGCAGGGGGGCGACATGGGGCTATAATTGGTTTCCTTTTTGAACGCTATGAGTTCACCCCCCCCCCCCCTCTCCCCCCCGGCGGTGTCTCAGCGCAGTGGCTAGCACACTGGACTCGCATTCGGGAGGTCACGGTTCAATCCCGCCTCCGGCCACCCTGATTTACGTTTCTCGCGATTTCTCTAAATCTCTCCAGGCAAATGCCTGGATGGTTGCTTTGAAAGACCGCGGCCGACTTCCTTCCCCGTCCTTCCGTAATCCGATGAGACCGATGACCTCACTGTCTGGTCTCCTTCCCCAAACAACACAACCTGGTGTCTCAGGATGGCTTTCCAGACTGATACGAAATTCATTTTGCAGAGATACGGATCTATGGTGGGAAAACACTGCACGCTTTGATAGCGGAAAGTGACGGCGTAGCGAGGAAGGAGTTAGCTAGGTGTCGTTAATAAAACTCAAACGAACGCTGGTTGGCTCACAAAAATTATTTGGTGGCCGTATGAAGGGCTCACGTGTTTGTACGTGTCTTCCCTCTCATTCGCCAGGAGGGAGTCACGCTTTTGGCAGGAAAGAACTCCGATCTTCTGCCACCGCTTTGGAGAGAGTAAATATCAAAGAAAGGGAAGGGATTTTGGTATCGTATTCCGGAACTTCTCATTCATCGGAGTTCGCCGTCTTTTCGTAACTGGTAAGAACTTCCCGTAATTGGTAAGAGAGTTTCCGACGCTGGGACAGCCAGCACAGTTTTAATAATAACGAGCGTAGTCACAGTTCTTCTTGGCCAGGTAGAGAGATAACTTCATCTTAGGCGGACACCGGGAACTCCTCGGCCTCCGGAGCCCTGAGGCCATCTTCGTCTCCATCTCACAGAGTTGGGACACTGTCGCAAAACGTACGCTGGTGCGGTGGCCACAGACACAGACCACAGTCGCCACTTCATTCACACGCTACGGTGTATGAGTACGATGAGTGTGCAGCAGAAGCACGTGTCCTGACGAGGGAATCGCGAATTTGCTTATTTCCGGACTGGCACAAATGAATTTACACTGGCAGCTCACCTGACGTACTATGCGCTTAGGCGATGGAATAGGTGCATGCTTTTAATGCCCTGGGTCTCTTATTCATGGTTTGGTCTTGAAACACATTGATGGTTAGCATTCATGATGGTTAATGTGGGTGTTTTTAGTCATTTATTCGAAATGCTGTTTCCATCTACTCATGCCAAAATATATTTCAGTTAATCTTATTGAAACATTGTGCATTCTATGCTGACTGTAAATTCGGTGTACGTTCATAAACGAGATTTGCATTTTTGTCAGAAATTTAACATGTATGTGATATTATTTTCAATCTGTAACCCTTCTTTAATATATCTGAGTGAGCTATTCACCCGTGTTGTCGCGTTTGTAGGGCCACCTCTATTGTCAACCAAGAGCGCAGTAGTTTTCCTTGCGCGACTTCTCGTTAATTAATTTTACTTCATTTCATGGGTGGCGCAAACTGTTTACTAATTGGGTTACCAGTGACCTTTACTGTCATTGTAGAGGTATGGTCAGAACCCAACCCTAGTCACTCTCAGCATAGATTTTTTCGATTATTTTACTTGTTAAACGAGTTCCATACGGTACTACACTTTCAAGTTCCTGCACAATTTTATTTTGGTTCCTCTAGAAGCGCCGTACAGCACTGCGACGCAGGAATTCAATGTGCTTGAAGAGTGTAGACATGAACCTCCAAATAAACAGAAAATTACTTACATAATTAAATTTTTAGCAATTGACGATGAAAACAACTAGCAGAAATTTATCGAGTCCCTCTAGCGATGAAAGTAGTTGCAAATGGGTTTAGATGAGCTCATGTTTCTACCACCATTTTAGACCGCTCCTATGCAGTCGTTAATTGCCAAGAAAAGCAAAATCATTGATGTACGGTAGTACTTAAGACCAGTCCTAAAACATGCTCTAGACTCATGCAGCCTGACTAAAACTGATTCATCGTCCGGTATAGGTTTATTACAAGGACACACTATATTTGGGCTATGATTCGGGTAAAACGCGGTTTTGACGTTCAGGGAGTTTAGCTTTTAGACTATGGTACGCACACATTGTGACTCGCTCTGCCCCACTGCGACTACTTGACAATACATAATGTGTGAATTCCTAAGGGACCAATTTGCTGAGGTCCTCGGTCCCTGGACTTACTCACTATTTAAGCCAACTTAAACTAACTTATGTTAAGAAAGACACACACACACACACACACACACACACACACACACACACACACATGCTCGATAGAGGACTCGAACCAACGACAAGAAGGACCACGCAGTCCGTGACATGGCGTCCTTAACCGCGCGGCCTCACCGCACGGCCGCCAATTGATGCCCGAGGACGAAGCACTGTACACCGGAGTGCGTATAAGTGCTGTGAAACACTGATTTGATGTTCGTAAAATACTTTCTTCACTGTGTGAAGGTATGTGATTTCTAATGTCCAGCTGCCGCCAGATAGTCTTTTGCTTAAACATATTTATTATGCGATTCGCAAAGGCAGTGTAAATGAATAAACAAATGAGTGAGTCATTAAAGAAGTAGCGTAGTGCTGTTCTGTTTTTAACATCGCTGTTGTGTGCTATTTTCTTTGTATTTTAAAGCTGGCACTGTTAAAGTAAACTGTATTTGCGCTATTCTTAAACGTGATTCACATTAATAAATTGTAAATAGAAAATCACTAACTTCAGAGTGCTTAGATACGAGGCCTGTTCAGAAAGTAAGCTCCGATTGATTGCCAAATTGAAACCACAGTGAACATCAGAAATGTTTTACTTGTAACAATTAGCTACACCTTTCAGCTACTTCTCTACGTAGTCGCCGTTCTGACTTAGACTTTTGTCATAGCGTTGTACCAACTTTTCAATAGCCTCATCATAGAAGGCAGCCGCCAGTGCTTTCCGCCAATTCTCCACGCTGGCCTACACCTCGTTGTCTGTGTCAAAATGTTGTCTTCAAAGACAGCGGTTCATGTGACCAGAGATGAAACTCAGGGGGAGACAATTGCGGACTGTGTTGTGGGTAATCTAACATTTCCATTTGAAAACGATGCAGGAGCATCTTCATTGCCCCTGCAGAATGCGGCTGAGAATTGTCGTGAAGACGTAACAGCACGACAGTTATGTAATGTTAGCTGCATAGCTTCAGGCGAAATTTCTCACCAGGCCCTCGTACTTGGCGGCAGACACTATTTTCTAGACATCTTTACGCACTCACTGCGAGCTCAGAAATGAGAAGAGCGACGTGATGCTAACTGGGGTTATACTAGAGACACTACCCAACACATCTGTGCAAAGCTTTATCGGATTTTCATAGTCGTCTCCATTTCGCGACCGATCGGAGCTTACTTTCTGAACGCCCCTCGTATATTGAAATTGCTCACAGGCGTAAATATATTTGCTTAATTTCCAACGGTAAGTACTGTTACAATAATATTGTACTTTCTTGTGCATTAGGCAGACGTATTACATAGTCATGTCACCATTTTTTACGTTAAATAACATGTGTTCTGAAACAAGATTTGAAACCATGTTGGACAGATGTGACCACTTTCACCCTTGCCCGCGCCGCTTTAAAAATCCCGCAAATAGCTCTGCTCTCACTCCCATGTACAGTACTTTTCTCTCGGGCATTACAGTCCTGCAATGAGGCAGAGATAGTGACAGGCAAACAGCGTTCTCGAAAGTATAAAAGCTCTAGTTTCAAAGGCTAACTGCATGAATTATAGCCCAAATTAACTTTCGGCATCAACTGTTGTGTTATCTCGCTTGTATAATTCCTTCTCCTAAAACATGAAGTTAAGTTGATGATGTTTCTCTGTAAAAGGAAGTACTTGATGTTAACGATACAGGAAACAAATGTGGACAGATTAAGAAAACAACATACGTAAGAGATGAGGTAGCTGCGATTGGTGTTACACTACTAGAGCAAGTCATAATATCTAAGCTGAATTGCAGGTGTTTGGGTAGACGTTGTGGATGGAGTCAAAGATAAGTGCTCGAGTGAATCTGGAGTATGGTCAGCAGACGACGAGTACGGTCGGTTACTCCAATATTTATTACAGGTCACCACATTAGACTTTGTGTTTCGACACTGTAATGCGCTCTGGTAGCGGTCGTCAATGCTACGGTGTGGAATCTCTCCGATGTAATGGTGTTTCCGTGACAGCGTCCAAACATGTAACAGGAAATAGAGGAAGCTGCACTGTACAATTTGAATTGGGGAACCTGGGATCTGAGATGCTAGCTTAAGAAGATAACGAGAATAAAATCACATTACTGTGTACTCTTTTATTTACATTAGTTACAGTTATCTGCAAGTCCCGTCATTAACACAACGTACCATTTGTACTGTATCTTATAATGTGCTGCAACTAACGGCCATCAACCTCAATGCAAGCATGACATAGGCGAACAAGATTCTGACGCTCCCTGACAAATATTCCATGTGTGTTTCGAATGACATCACAGGCAGCTACAATTCTGGCAAGCAATGAACCATTCTCCCACGTTCGTCCATCTAGAGAAATAAACCGTCTTCGTGAGGGATGATGCCTTTTCCCTGCTCAGCCTTTCAGCAGCGACAGCAAGGCAACGTACTTCCCCACACACAAGGGGCATGTCAGTGAATTGTGCAACAGTGTACGTGTACTGCTCCATTGTACTGTACTCTACGTCTCTCAATAGCAGTGAGTAATGAATTTGTCTGTCGTCGATTCATAGCACCTTCAGTCATGGGACAACATACATGCTATACAATAGAGCCACCTTACGGAAAATTTTGGAAATTTGTGGTGAGGTCTTATGGGACCAAACTGCGGAGGGCATCGGCCACTCTCGCTGTTTTGTCTCTTCCCCCAAACAATCCCAATCCCATCGGCCACTAAGCTTACCCCCTACTTAATCTAACTTAAACTAACTTACGCTAAGGACGACACACACACCCATGCTCGATGGACGAGTCGAACCTCCGACGGGGGAAGCCGCTGGGACTGCCATAAGACGCCCTAGACCGCGCGGCTACCCCGCGCCGCCCACCTTATGGGCAAGTAAATTAAACAATACCAGCAACATGACCTCCTAGTAATCAGGCTCGTCCTCATTGCTTCCTTGCAGGAATAAAAGAATGTACATGTAAATAAACAGCACAGCACGTGCAGACTTGAACTCACGGCAGTTGTAAATAAGCTGAAAAACAGTAAGGCTAGACACACGGTGACAAGCTTACTTCTGCATCTTCTTAAGCTGGCTTCTCCTACCCCAGGTTCCCCATCTCAAATTGTTCAGTGGAGCATTCTCTGTTTCCTGTTAGATTTTTGCCCGCTCTTACGGGAACACCCTGTATGTGAGTCAAAGGGAGTACTGTCAGATACGGTCGTGCACGAGTGGCCGTCCAAGTGGTGGCTGCCACGTCGGCCGCCGTAACGTGTTGAACAAGAGAGCGTGCTACTCGGTCACTCGGATTTCTGAGATATTTGCGGCCCAAAGCGAATCTCATCGGATCCGATATGGAGGGGTATGTGGTCAGTACCCGCTTTCCCGGTCGTTGTCGAGTTCCTTGACCCTGGATTCACTACTAACCCGTCTAGTAGTTCCTCAGTTATTCTCAGGAGGCCAACTGCGCCCCTGTCCAGTTCCCGCAGTAACGAAAGTACCGGAAATCTCAACCTGGTCCCTCGCATGAAAGTCAGCCGCACTAGCGACTCTGCTACAGAAGCGGATACTCCTCGGCAACCCAACATACAAAATATCTGATTCATTCGTTTTTCGTTTTCTCAAAATCCACGATTCACGCCCGCATAGTGCTGTGCTGCAGACCTACAGTCGAAGAAATTTATTTTTCAAAATGAGGTTTATGTTTGACTGTAGTCGATTATTTTTAGGGACAAATGCCATCCGTATATGTGCTAGCTTCTCATTTCCTCTTTGTTTCGGCTGTCTTGCGTTATTTTGCGTCCAAGAGAGAAGAGCACTTCATCTCTTTGCACGGTACTCAACTGTAACGCTACGTCCTTCATCGCTAATCCCACTGTTGACGTGAAATATTAATGACTTCGGGAATAATTTCTAAACTGCGGCTACGTACATGGATCCAAACTTTGTTATTCACGGACGTTTCTTGGGAAACTTGTGTGACGTGTGAATAAGAATTACTATGATATTCTTTTAAGTCTTTATTTCAGTACAGTACGACAATCGTGTAAGAAAGTGATCTGTAACTGGAAGAAATACATAAGCGAATCCTTGGAGCACTGTGAGTTTTACTGTGTCAGTGATGGAACTCGTGAACATGACATGCAGGCGTCTGTTGTGTGGAGTAATTTTGAATGCTCATCGCACCACAAGTTAGTGCAAAGCTATGTCCCACGTTCTTTCCCCTACCCACTCGGAAGCCCATAAGGTTCTCGTCAAATAACTGCACTTCAACTTCAGCAAAGTCGTGCACGGTTCCCCGTAGCAGATGGACGCTTGTAATTCCATCAAAGGGTGAGCAGTGTTCGCCGCTGTCCCGATAGTTTAACAATAATTACTATATCCCGTCGTTGTCAGCGGGCTTCTAGGTCGTCTGCACAAGTCACTTCCATGTCATTCCGTACAGGCGAGCGCTGTGGTTGCTGAACCTTGCGCTCCCATGTGTTTGTTTCACGTTGGTGTGATCCCCTATTATATACTTGGCTGACCGCCACACATTTATGTTTTCGTAATTATTTGGAAGAACCTGAAGATGAAGCTTGAATTCCAGAACCCGTCGTGGAATAAATATAGAAAATTTGCAGCAACTGGATTTTTGTTCTGTAAATATGTTACTAAGTTGCAGATGTTCACATGATGAAATATCTTCTTCAGTTCGTGGTTCTGTAAGTTGATACTCTATTTTAAATTCACGTACTACGCATCGGACAGTAACTAAACTAAAACTGTAAATAACAACAGGAGATTCTCATCGATAAAGCATACCTGCACATATATCGTGCAGAATTCATTTTCTTACCAGAAAATTTTATACATTGACTATGCCTCATTACTTAATGGACAGGTTGTTTTTTATATTGTGTATTCTGACTCGTTAATATTCCTGATAGGTTTCAAACATGGAAAACATATATAAGTAAGTCATTAATATGCTCTGAACTGAAATGTACCCTTTCATATACGAAAAGTGTTTACAACCACGAACGAAACTTGTAACGCAACTTGGGTACAGAATTGATAGAGTATGTCCTAAAATTGGAAATCTTCCCTTGCACAACGATTTTACAGTAACTTGAGCAGTCGTAACAGACATATTAGTTTACAAGAAAAGCAATGTTAGGATTTTGATTTTATAGCCCCCTGCCGTGTGATGGGCGTGTGGACCTACACTTTTATGATAGCTCACAAATAAATAAAATTGTTGCAAATTAAGTAGAATGAAGGACTCCAACTCTGCCAGCCAGATCCAAGATTGGAGCGGACATCAACGCGAGATGCTTTTAACAGTTTCCACAAAGGGGCCCTATGTCGCAATCTCGTTAAAAATCCAAAAATACTCTGGCCATATGCAAAGTACTCTAGTGGCAAGATACACTCCACAAGTTCACTACGCAACAGCAATCATAACGTCTTCGTGACAGTGCCACTACAGCGGAGTCACTGAAAATGGTTTTCGGAAATTTTTTCCCCAACAAGATAAACTGAATGTTCCAGAAATCAAGTTCAAGAATAGCTTCCGACATGGTAACGTAGAAGTCGATATCGCTGGTGTAGCGAAGAAGCGTTAATCACCTGATGGGGGAAAGTCCTCTAGTCCAGATTATATACCAATTACGTTCCTTTCAGAGTATGCTGACATTATAGGTCCTTACTTAGCAATCGTATATAACCGCTCCCTCGACGAATGATCCGTACCTAAAGACTGAAAAGTTGCTCCCGTCATACCAATACTCAAGAAAGGAAATAAAAGTAATCCACTGAATTAAAGACCTGTATCGCTAACATCAATTTGCAGTGGACTTTTTAACATTCGAATATTATGCATCACCTCGAAGAAAACGATATATTGACGAACTGTCAGCACGGATTCAGAAAATTTCGTTCTTCTGACAGGGGCTCAAATTGATGCCAAATTTCCAGATCTGCAGACGGGATTTGAACCGTTCCTCACAAGCCACTTCTAATCAAATTGCTTACACAATCGAAGGTCACACTGCTAGTAATCAGAACTATTTAGGCGTAATATATCGGCTATTGAAGATTTATGTTAGAAATACATCCAGTGCACAAATATGAAGTACGACACATCCAATAAAAATAGAGCTCATATCGTTTTCATTGAATACAAAAAACCTAGTAATCTTACTCTACCCCTACCCCTTTACCAAGAAGACTGTGGTGGGGTGTTACTTGCCAATAGAAAGGAGTATACTTCTTATTCTCATATAGCAATTAACAGATAAGAGAAAAAAGAAAAGTTTCAATGGAATTCTGAACGAAGGTATGGGTAGATAATCGTAATGTACAGTAATCGTTTTTTGTAAATAGCTGAGAAGATGACTTTGGCAGGCAAGGAAAATTACATTCAAAATAAATAATCCACTAAAAACGAAATTAGAGTTTTGATTAAATGATTATATTATTAATCATATAAGGTATGACCTAACCAGTTAATAGTCGAGAAACGTAAAAGGCCTAACACAACACGAAACCTATTTAACAATCGAAATGGAAGACACTGTTCTGGCCAGGTAGGAGAGAAAAGTGCATCCCACAACTGTCTCCCATGTTGCACGACTACACATCAAGCTCCTCCAGAGTTTACTATCAAGAAACAAATCGTAAACTGCTGATTCAGCACACTTGTGGGAACTAGAGGGCAGTCTCAGGGCTGTACTTATGTGATATGCCCTCCACTAGCATCTTCTCTGAAACAGTAATTATCGCAATACATAGATCAAGTACCATAGGTGATGTATATCACATATTTTCTTTAGGTATAGACATGGCAAAAGTGGTGGAATCTGTTCATTAGTAACACCCCTAAACTCCATTATCCATAATATTGATGCCTGATTGCACAGTTTTACCACAAGGCCAGTATTGCAGTTTATAATACCATAAATGTCCAATTTCTTTTTGTTGACAGCATAACTCATCCTATTGACATATCAAGTGACACTTTATCCTGTCCGTTTGTCCATTCATACTAGTAGTGGCAACAGCATAGAATTAGGATTGCAAATGTCTATTTCTCTGAGAATATGTGTGTGTGTGTGTGTGTGTGTGTGTGTGTGTGTGTGCGTGTGTGTGTGTGCGCGCTTTTCAGAATGATTATCTCAATGGTAAGTCCAACAAAGGCAGTATAAATCATAGTAGAACATACCTTACCATCTAAGACTGAATAACCCATATCAGGAACAAAAAGAATGGTTTGAACATAAGAAGTAACATTTCTGAAGGGATATGTACCTAAGCAATTATGACCAGTTTCATCAGCAAAAGTTAGTTTCAAAACTAAAGTTTAACATAATAATCATCAATAAGATACTAAAGTAAAGCACCACATGCAGTGTAATCATGACAGTAGAAAATAGAGAAAATGGTATTTCTAGCAATCATATATTTCAAATTTTGCAAAACAAATGACATAGGTATAGCAGTAAATGCCAAAATATTACATGTTAGTAATTAATATAAAAAGCATGAAAACGAAATATTATTTGTGTGCACAAGCCTAAGATAGTTTACCTTTTTACCCAAGAGAACACGACCAATTAGTGATGCACCGCAAACACATGTAAGGACAAGGAAGAAGTCAGCTAGAAACATATATTTCGACAGCGAAAAACCGTAGTTTGACTAAAGAAAAGTTAATTGTGTGCATTCAGAAAGCTAGCTGCAACAACGATCCTGTTAGATTGTTATTAGTCACCAGTCAGTCTTATAAAACCTTGAAATATTATGTTATACTATCAAAGAAAATGGAAATGATATAATTATGTTAATCTTACTCCAAAGTAAACTAACTTACTGATTAGATATTGTCACAAATATCCTGCTTTATTGCTTCACCTTCAAATCAGAATTATTGATTAAAATGTAAGTTGGCTGGAGCTACCAGTAAGGAACAAACACAACTGAGGAAAAGAACATTTCCTCTCAGTGTACAATACCTTTATGAATCCCCATTTCCCTGTTCACACCATATTTCTTTATAATATTAACTTATTACTACCATATTACTTTTTACCGACTGCATCATATGACTGTAGCTGCATACACATTTAGACAATTACGAAACAATATTTTTACGCCATTACTAGAATTCTCCTATGTCCGAATCCCACAGTACCACATGTTATTGATCAGCCTCTATGCATTTCACCTTACCTCTTGAAAACAACCAACATTACAAAAGCAGCTGGAAAACCGAAAGATAAGCTATACCACACATCAAAACTAAACTCATCAAGCACACGAAAGAGAACGTAAAGTAATATTCATCTTCTCTAGTTTTAGAACTTCACTTTGGCACAAAACATTATTTACCCACATTCATTATGTCCTTGAATTTCGTTTTCTGTACATATTGTATTGGTTCCTAGAAGGAAAAGTTACATAACCTGAAAAGAATATTATCACAAGTAAATGTATCCACATAGGTCATCTTGTAACGTTAGATCTTCAATTTTTCTTGTCATGTAAGTCTTATTACCTTTTTATCTATATCAGTCACACAGATTAGCTGATGACAATTTCTTTCGTGTAATGTTCATTAAAATACAATTTTTCATATATACTTTCTTTGTGGATTTACGTTCCTTAGACACGTAGAAATAGATCTCAATACACAGCTAAATTCTGTCTATTAAATACCATGTACCCTCTTTTATTAAAATGCAATACATGTGACTCGGAATATAACAGCAAGATTACAGCAGTAGATTTCATAATCTACAATCAGTTGGGTGCTACAATATGGCAATGTGCAAATACACGATATGAAGTATATACAGGAAATAATGTTGAACTTTTCTTTCTTCCCTTTGCGAAAATTTCGGTACACGTTAAATTTTTGAACCGTCAGGAAATACTTGTAATTGAAATTATCTTTCTTCGGTGTACTAGAATACTCTTTGTTGCGTCACCTTGGGCGTCCGCCATTCAGCCTGCGAGAGAAATTTTGTTTCCAAAGAAGGTTACCTACGCACCATGAGTTCGCATCTTTCCAGAATGAAATTTTCACTCTACAGCGGAGTGTGCGCTGATATGAAACTTCCTGGCAGATTGAAACTGTTTACCGGATCAAGACTCCAACTAGAGTCCTTTACCTTTCGCTGGCAAGTGCTCTACCATCTGAGCTACCCAAGCACGAGTGACGACCCGTCCTCAGAGCTTTACTTCCGCCAGTACCTCGTCTGCTACCTTCTGTGTGAGGACGGATCGTGAGTCGTGCTTGGGTAGCTTTGATGGCAGAGCACTTGCCGCGAATGTCAAAGGTACCGAGTCTCGGTCCGGCACACAGTTTTAATCTGCCAGGGAGTTTCAGTTCACATGTACCATCGAAATGGTCTGCGTGAGAACACACCACTCATTACCATCGCCACCTCGTTTAAGTTTTCTTTCGATTTGTAAGAGCTGATCACGCATCGTGTTTATTTCTCGTTTCTGGTGTTGAGCGTTTCTAAATTACTTCAGAACAATTTATCGGTAAAGTGTCACCTGAATGCCTATCTTTACTTGAAAAATTTATCATTTTCGTAGTAAGTTCGTCAGTTTTCTGAAAAATAGTCCCCAGGTATTGTTTTTTTCTGTTCCTATTGTAGTTTCAGCCTGCTCACCTGTTTCGTGAGTAGTGGTCGCTCATGCTCTTCATTTACTTGAGTTATATATCGCTTGGCACTGTACTACCTAGTTTTGCTAACAATTCTACTTTATTTTGATGCGGACTCTTTTCAGTAATTGAAGGCCTAAGTGTCACCTGAATGCCTATCTTTACTTGATAAATTTGTCATTTTCGTAGTAAGTTCGTCAGTTTTCTGAAAAATAGTACCCAGGTATTGGTTTTTCTGTTCCTATTGTAGTTTCTGCTTGTTCACCTGTTTCGTGAATAGTGGTCGCTCATGTTCTTCATTTACTTGAGTTATATATCGCTCGGCACTGTACTACCTAGTTTTGCTAACAATTCTACTTTATTTTGATGCGGACTCTTTTCAGTATTTGAAGGCGTCTCAACCATTCTTTTATGAAATTACAATGAAATCAATACAATTATCTGCTGAGATGGGTTGATATACATCTTCCATCTCTTTCTGAAAGTGTTTCGTTTTGTAGGCTCTGTTGTGTCTCATTATTACTAAGCCTTGACTCAGTACCATTCGTTATTGGCAGGAAGTCATCATGAACGTTTTTATTACATTGAACTGGCAGATTCGCTGTCTGCCATTTTAACGCTTCCTGTGACATAGTAAATTATTTGACGCAATCGATTCTTCCAGCGCCCTATAAAACTCTCCCTGTGCGTTAATGTACTCTTCCTGATTCCATTTTTTTTCAATTAAATACTCTGCCTTGCTGCCATTTCCTATTCAAACTTAGCGACTACTCTACAATAATTACGTCAACCCACATGCCAACAAAAGGCGACGGCGATCCAGTTGTGGTCATCACAATACCGTTTCGTACGCAACCGAAAAGGGTTTTAATAACACGCTGTTCACAAAAAGATAAACTGTTCCAGTTAATAAATAAATAATAAAAATCTTACACTACAGTGATCACACTTTGCGCAATTACTCTTCACCAAGTCACGAAAGTGTCAAACAAACAACCAAATCATGAACATGCGCATGAAAATATGTACAGAAAAATACACAAAATTCTTACCCTTGCACTAGCAACAAAAACAGCACCATCAAGCTGTTGTAAGAAGTGGATCTGGTAATCTCACTATAGCAACAATAACTTCACGCCCAATACTTTTCCTAGAGAAAATCAGATATCTCGGTGTCTGGCTGGACCGGAAACTTACATGGGGACCACATCGAATACGTTGCCAACAGAGTGCATGCGAGGCTCAAACAACCCTACGCAATGCTCAACAGGGAAAGCACGCTGAATAGGAAGGTGTCGAGGTCCATATACATGACACTGATTAGACTTCTGATGACGTACGCAGCTCCCGTCTGGCCTGTACCGCCTGCAGAATATACAGAAAAAAGTGCTGCGAATCATTAGCAACGCTCCATGTTACACACGTCCCGTGGATCTTCCCAATGAATACCCCCTTGTAATCCTCAAGGAAGTATTCAAAAAACACGCTACACGACTATACAGGACCTCGAGACACTCGAACAATCCTTTCACCCTTACCCTGGAAAACTACGATCACAACCATAGGTGGAAGCATAAGGGGCCAAAGACACTATTAGCTAGCGTACAATCACCTATGGCAAGCTAACACACACCAACAAGCAACAAAAGTCGGCAACCCGCTACATATCAACAACATTGACTGTATGTACCAGCTGCCATTAAGCCGACCAACAGGCTACATCAGGGAAACCGACGAGCTCACCCAATGATGCACAAACACCCTACACAGTGCATCTGATATATGACCTATCGGACACAAAATGATGTTAACCTGTTACAGGTATGCTGACGCTGACCAAGAGACCAACACCGGCACCCATCGGCAGCCGTCGAGTAACAGCACCGCACAAACTTAAAGGTATCGACGTACATGATACCTACTACTAACAAAGCCTACTCTTGCATGAGCTGTCGCAGACAGCAAGACATCCGCTACTGCTCTTGCTACCCAACTTACCTATCGCAGAGGTTTTTTCGCTTGGCTCTTGCCTTGGCACTTTTTCTCCTCTACCCTTCAGACCGCCACCCTTCGTTCGACTTTCGACCCATTCTATCCCCAAATGTGCCCGTATTAATGGTTAGCCTTAACCAGACGTACGCAAACATCGCAGTACCCACATCCTGCAACACCTCACCTGGGTGAAAACTAACCCTTATACAGAGGTGGCAGTAGACCTTTTGATTTGTCCATCATGCCGGTGTGGGAGTGGAGAGGCTCCACCTCTTGTAAAACGAAAAAAGTACCTTCATCTAGCTAAAAAATTCACAGAAAGTTCCTAAAAGCTTGCATCCTAGGCAGATGGTTAGCCAAGTGGATCTTGTACTTATTGTTGAGTATTGACAACTATACCGTACTGATTTACCATTCTTTATCTTCGTATGTGTCTGTGGTGTGATCCTGGACAATGCAAGTTGTGTGTTAACGGAAAGGCTATCTGAGAAATAAGCTGCCAAAATTTATCTAAAACTCTTAACATTTACCAAACTAATCAGAAAACCTAAAACTTCATGCTAACAAACTGTGAAATTCTGTATTATGTAGTTGACTGAACGCTGCTACTATGCTTGAAGTCGAGGTAAGACTTGCAGTTCCTGTATAAGAAAGTTACAGAAACTTCTACATAGAATCAGAAATTGAAATTTGCAAGAACAAATGTCCAGAATGCTTCTATACAAATGACCTGTAAATTTACGTCCCAAAACTGACTCATTAAATTCCCAAATATTAAATGACACCCGAATGTAACATTGCACCATAAGAATTTCTGGTACAGAAATGAAAGCTGAATCGAACTTCACCTAAACTGCCCTTGATAACACTTTCGACATGCAAAGCTTAACTATTAATAATCTTGTTGTGTTGTGACTGTGGTGGTGTACTGACTCTAACAAATTATCAAGGGTTACATGCGGCAATAGAAACTCTGTACTGATCGAAAATGGTGAAAATAAAAAAAATACAGTGCAGCCGCAAACTAGCGAAAGAGAAGCAAGCCTTGCTGAAATACAATGCTAGCTCGTGCAGTTATGTTAAGCACATTACGCTTTTCTTTCAACGACTGTGTTCTGTTCAGTGCAATGCAGTGACATAACAAAATGTTCGTGTGGAGATGGTGGCAGAAACTCGTCGCATTAAATGATGGAAAGAGACTAGCATTGAAAAACTGTGCTGCAAATCAGACTCGAAACAATGCGATTCTCCTTACAAAAATAAGTTACACAAAAATATATTACTCTACCATGAGATTAATTACTGAAATGATAAAGGTATGGTGAGTCTATAATCCTGAGCGCAAGCCACGTGAACTGAAAATTTTACTTGACGTTGTCTCGACTATCAAACTTACGAACCAAAACCAACAAAAGGCAAAATCTTTAATACTTACTTATCAATGGTTCAAATTGCTCTGAGCACTATGGGACTTAACTTCTAAGATCATCAGTCCCCTAGAACTTAGAACTGCTTAATCCTAACTAACGTAAGGACATCACATACATTAATGCCCGAGGCAGGATTCGAACCTGTGACCGTAGTCTCGCGGTTCCTGACTGTAGCGCCTAGAACAGCTCGGCCACCCCGGCCGGCACTTACTTTTCACAATCTCATCATAAATTACTCACAAGCAAGCAAAGCAGTGTCGGCATTACCTGAATATTGACACATTTCTAAGATCGAACTTAAATCTAAAATTCAATATCGTGTACAGTTGTATTATTTTGCTCTGCTAGCTGTTTCCAGACGGCGCAACACTGCTTAACTAACACCTGACTCCTTCACTTACTTCTCAAGTAAAGCTATTAGGAACCACAATGGTACTACTGACAACCAAAGATGACGTTGCGTTTACTCAGAATCTCTGTTCCGTAATATATCGGCTACTAAAGACTTAAAATTAGAACGCATATCACTTTAACGGAACACTAGAAATGAAACAGTAACTTCAAGGATGGGACTTGCAATGTTACGCTTACGTCGGAGGGGGATTTCTTTGCTTAGAATTGGTAGGAGGTAAGGTGAATTTGTCTGTGTGCGACTGGCGCCCAGGGCGAGATGCGGCTGACTGAGAAAGCCGCAGGAAATGGTATAGGCCAGACAAGTATAATGACAAGCAGTTTCGATGGTTAAATATAAAATATGGAAAATTGGATGGTTGTTGTTCACATGGCCTTTATGCAGGAGACACTGCACCAAAAAAGGCGAACCGTCAAACAAGCTGGCAGATGCTTTTTTACAGCTCTCTGAAGGTCTATAACAATTTAAAATTAAATATTTATACAAATGTGAATATATCGGTGATCCCAGAAGAGTGAGCCGCATCCAGTGATACAACAATTACTCCAATATCTTTAACAACAAACGTTGTATTGATATTTTCACAACTTTTAAACGCTTCATTCAACTGCACTATAGCTACCATCGCTGGAAGCTATATATCTGTATGTAATTTATTTCTTGATTTATTACTCTGTTTATACCTTTCCATTATGCAGATATTTGTCAGAACATCGTATTCTCCACAATCACAAAACAAACACATGTCGCTTGAATACCTCACATTATATCATAACTGTGTAATTATTTAATGAATAGTTTACTAGTTTTCCATTA
The DNA here is from genome assembly GCF_021461395.2 of Schistocerca americana. Taxonomy (NCBI): domain Eukaryota; kingdom Metazoa; phylum Arthropoda; class Insecta; order Orthoptera; family Acrididae; genus Schistocerca; species Schistocerca americana. The sequence continues at coordinate 202,642,645 of NC_060125.1, read as the reverse complement.
AGTTAATGATACGTTGATTGCAAGTGCTATTAAAAATATGCTAATTTAAGAGTGAACCGTCACATTTGTTAAAAGCCACCACAATTGAAAAGAGAACCAAAAAACCCTTCTGTCAACAAGGCATAAGTAATTGTTTAAACAATATCTAACAACAAACTGTTGTTATTTATTGGGAGCAAACGTGCACGAAAATACTGGATTAGTTATTTATGAACCAACTATTAGTTACATTTAGTGTAAGTGATCTTAGTGTATCTGAATGTTAATGAGAATTCTTTTTTTTAATATTGTTTAGTACATTAGTTTACTAGAGGAAGAGAACAGGTTGAGTCAAATGATGTCTGCAAAACGTAGTAGCGATGTATGCTTAATAGGGACAGCCTTCAGCCAATCCAAAAGCAGACAGAAGCAGAACAATATGGAAGCCCGGTGGAGAGAGGGACTTTTCCAGATAAGAACTCAAGGGAGCGATTCTGGACACTTCTAAATTTGTGCTGCAAGGAGGCATGCCTGCCTGTGGTATTGTGTGGTTTTGGTGGAGTGGGTGATAGCTTGTGGATGGTAAACGGCCGCTACCATACTTTAATATCTCAAGTTATTTCATATTTTGAGAGCTCTGCATGTGTTCCAGAATAGGATTCTAACTTTTTCTGCTTTTATAACGGAATAGGATAGACATGTTATGAGTTGCAATTTTTTTCAATATGTGTAATAACTTGTAAACCATCATGTTGAATTTTGTACTATTTCGAGGTAGTGAATATTTCGTGTATTGCAAATACAAAATGGACTCAGTTGAGCGTATCTTTCATTACAGTTTAGTTTAGGGATTTTGCTACCATTCTCGTAATGTTCTCAATGCAACCTTAGTGCCTGTGAAAAGAGTATTTCCTGTCTATAATGTTGTAGGAACGCTTCCCGTTGTTACAGATATTCTTTCCCGAATGAATATAATTCACCATAATTCTCTGTCGTCTGCATCAATTACAGATGTTAAAATAGAACCCTCGTAAGTAAATTCTTCATTTTTTTTCTATTTCCGTTTATTTTATGGGTTAGGAAACACTGCAACATCCTCCAGTACAAATCTTTCACCCTGCGAGTTTAACGTATTTTACGACCAGAAGAAAGACATGCTAGGACGCCGGTTTTAGGAGCACAAGGAAGTGCAGGATTGCGTGTGGTTATGGGTCCTTCAGTGGGCAGTCACTTTACGAAAAAAGAATAACTGATCGTCTCGTCTCCTAGTGTGATAAAGGTCTTGGCATGTGATTAGAATGGAACCACTGCATGGTCCCATTATAGAATGTGTCCTGATTTTCGTTTGACTGCCTCTGTTATCACTCTGAGGACAAATTCTATTCAGGGGTATTTGAAACAAAAGAGATATAATAATGCCTCACATTGTTTAAATTGTTCTGTGATAATGGACATTGCTACAGTTTTTGAATTTACACTACCAAAGTAATTGATCAAAAACTACATGAATAAATATGATGAATTTGTGTCCATATATGATATACCGATAAATGGTGTTCCAGAGTAAGTTGGGCAAGGGAAGTCATAAAAATGTACACACACACACACACACACACACACACACACACACACACACACACACGCACACGCACACACTCATATATATAGTTACTTCCCTTAGACTAAATGGTAAAGGAAATCCCAAACTAATTGTAACGACCATACGTTATATACTGATTATTGGTATTCCAGTGTAGATGCGGCAAGGAAACTCATAACAACAAATATGTATTTGAGTAGTACCCTTCGACTTAATCGGAAAAGGAATTCCCAAAGTAATTGTGATGACCAAATTTAAATGCTGGATGATTGATCATGAAAGCGATTAATCAAGGAATTATGGCCCAAAAATGGCAGACAAAAGTGTTGTTACTGTTTTTCCACCGAACATTCGAGTGAAATGGAAAACGTTATAACCAAAAGAAGGGTTTGTCCAAAAATTAGTGAATATAATTAAGAAAAAACTGCTAGTGACCTTGCTGATCAGATGAGTGCACATGGCATTCCATTACCAAAGACAGTAAAATGTTGTAGAACATCAGAATTTTGAATAACACTCTTGTGAATGCGTTATAAGTATTCCAAGTATCACACGAGCCTCACATGAAGCAACACCAGTTAGTGTCGACACACTATAAAGCAAACGCCATATGACAAAAGAGAAAAAAGATATTGGTCTGAATACTACAAGACAAATACAGGAACACTCGGAGAACTGCCGGTGGAAAATTAACTAGGCACTTGATTACTTTTGGTAACACGTGCAAATCTAAACTCCGTCTACACATTGAACGCTTTAATACATTTTATTAATATGACCACATTTTTTTTTTATCATTTTACTGATGTTCGTATGCACTGAGGTTATCCAAACGGAAACTGCACTAACAGACCCCACTGACTGACTTAGTCCAAACGAAAAGCACACCGCGAGGACCAAGTGACTGACGACGTACTAGAAGTCCAGTGTCAACCCCATAGGACTGACAGCGCACATAGCGTGTTAAACACCTTACAGACTTGGCCAAAGGCAAAATATGTTGGTTGCAATCCATTACTGTGTACATAATTGTGTCTTTGCGAGAAACCTGTGTTAAATAGTAAGCGATATAACTGAATAGTGAAATTTGCAAACCCAGTGGGCAACTTTCAACCTTCTGCCTAGTGTTAAACTTAGGTGAACGATTGTTCAACTACAATAATGGCTGAATATGTTGCATGAAATCATACAATTAGATTTATGTTTTAAAACATGTAACAGTAAAATTTTTAGGGAATTTTTCGGAGATGTTTAAGCAAGTGTGATGAACTCTCTTTCTTAAAAATAAGTTTCCTTCTGCACATGTGTTCACAAGATAGTTGATGGAAATAACCAGGTAAGCTATTTTTACAATAAAGATCAGAAAATGAATTTTTTATTTCAAAAGGGAATAATTAAATCTCGTAATATTAATGTTTTAAAACAAAGTGACCGATTGAAGTCTTGTATTCAGTGAATAAAGAAAGATGGTTTAAAAAGTGTGTAACGTCAATAACAGGAAACAAAATTTAAAAAATTGGCTCATACCATCAACTTTTCAGGGAAGAAACCAGGAAAGTCTCCTGAAACAGATAGAGTGCGAAGCATGTGAGGCAACCACTCTTGGATTCCTTTGTGTATACGAAGTTTTCACTATCATTTCAAATATTTTTACTTTCATCTTTAACGTTATTATTATCATTCATAGCATTACAATTATTACTTCTAATAATATTATCATTATTATTATTGTTCTTACCGTATTAAATCCCGGTAAATTTCTATGGAAATACGTCTGCGACTTAGAGATAATAGAGATGTGTGTTACATATGTATACAGATAACGAATTTTAAAAGAAATTTTGAAGGATAGCATTGATATGTCTACTTAAACTTGCCTATTTAGAACAAAGACAGTAACTCGATTTCTCCTGTCCAATTCTTTGATACTCTTTCTTCGGGCTTTCTTATGATTCTAGATGTCATGGGTCCATTATATGTATGTCTGCAATTCACCAGACGAGGGCGAATGGATGAATCGTCAGTTTCTTTCACGGGTGGAGTCTTAAATAGATATTTCGGTATATATTACTAAAAAAATCTTTCCTATAGTTTTCCATTTCCTGTCAAACCCTCTCCACAGTGGAAGATGATGGTTTCATGAATTTTTAGTTTCATTATCAAACCTTCTTCGGTTTCCATATTCTGTTTCAAATTCCACAGTCCAACGTTCTTTTAACATTCCATGTATGACCGACTTCATTGTGGAAATGTGATCTTGCTGTTTGTCAATCCATGGGTCTTACAATGAACGATATACTGTATGAAGCCCAATATTATCATTCTTTTTTCCCCTTTTCAGAATCGCCAAACCCTTCAAACGTTTCAACGTTGATGTGTAGGTTGTTCATAATGAAGTAAAAATAAATGACGCTACCTCGGTACGACGTTTCCTAGCAATACTTTCATGTTACGCATAGGAACCAGCCTGTCCCGTGAAGGATTAGTAAATACCTTAGTAGCTGACAATTGTAGTACACGTCGTTCATAGTTACATTTTGTATTGAGACACTTTTAACAAAAAACGTGCAAATTGCTTCCATCTTTTAAGATTTCGTACCTTTGAGTCTTGTACCACTACTGCATTGGTAGAATGTTTCACCTTTTCTTTTTTTGAAGATTATTCACTATTGTTAACTTTTCAATTTCACCTGTATCTTTAAGGTAGGAAACGCATAAAACAAATTCTGAGTCTAATGCAATTTATTTACCGTTATGTTTGAGTCCAGGACCATATTCACGGTACTGTACAGGAACAAAACAAAAACTGTATTAAAATGCAGCAAGGTAACAAATTGCAATAACAGCGTCTATAAGAAGGTACTCACTTCAAATATGCAATGGTAAATTAACATTTCTTGCGATACATTTTTCAAAATTCAGTGAACATAATTTAGGTCAAGTAGCATATTCTTAACACAATAACTATGTCAAATGCTGGCATCAGTCACTAACAATTAATATTTTTTAACATTTTTATGCAGCTACAGCAACTGATATTGTTTATATAAGAATATACAGCCTAACCTGCAACTGTAGGCTGTACATTTTTATGCATACTAAAAATTAAGGCATCAAACCGCCTCATGATAGTAAACAACAGAATAACATATGATCATAGTATGATGGAGAACTGTATTTAAGTACGCTGCTTTTAATTTAGCTGACAATTTTCCAGAATGAGTACACTTGTCACTGAGTGCATATGTACGTTTCTTAGGAAACATTGTACGGTGTTCTTTAAAACGAAAAACATTTTCTTTCTCTTTCTATTCAAATCATTAGGTACGTAGGTGTTTCTCGAATCTTTTACGCTATAATGGCCATGTAGACCTTTAAAACTGCTCGTGTGACCGTATATCAACAATATTAACTACTTTTTAAGCTTGTTGTGAAGATACGTACTTTATCCCTCTTGTCTCGCGGTGAGGAACCTGTCGATTTGGAACTCTTCTGTACATTTTCTAATTTGTTTTTTGTAAGGCACAAAATGTTTTAAGCAAACTTATAAATCACGCTTATCGTCAGTACCTACAGAAACTCTTAACTATTTAAGCAAATGCAGCAATCTGTCAGTACATGGCATTATTATTAAACCACCCAAATAAGCATTCTAATTGTTATGCATTTTGGATTCTTAAATTTGCGTAGCACTTCAGCTCTTCTTCAGTGGTGAGATAAAAGCATTTAAGACGGGATCATCTGCAGGAGTGCGCAGTTCATGTCAAAATCTGATTAAATTTCAACCAACATTAGCACCTCGGTCATTTCACACTGTTCCATAGCTCCATTTCGTGGAATCCCATCTCCTTTATTCCCCAACAGCGACATCTCTACAGTACGGCATGATTAATCTCACAGTACCGAAATAACCACTAACAATAAGAAACACAATGTAAAAAAGAAGAGTTGCAAAATATCAAATGGCGCGAAATTTCGTCGATCGTGTGGTTATACGTTCAGCTGTAGTTCACTTACTTGCTTTTTTCATTGACTGGAACAGTAGATTTACGTGTCACTTTGTTCCCACTAGAAAATTTGACTTACTTGCTTCTTTTCTTGTACGCCAAAACTTTAAGCGCAAATAAACCCTTATAAAAGCTGTTTTAATTTCTGTTTCATGACGCTAACTGAGAGCGTAATCAATGGAGAATCTGTACACCTCAGATTCAATTTGAGAAAAACAAGCGACCTAACTTGATTTATTCCCAGTCTTCGATATAACACAGAAAACGTATAACACAAATAGTGCCTACTTCTTGTTGAATATGTTGCTTGCCTTGTAATGCTAATAACGAAAATGGCGAGGCACTTGGTTCTTTATGGAATACTATCTACTGTGGGGATGATGTGGAGATACTCGAGCAGCTCGGGTTTAGCCGAGCGGTCTTGGGCGCTGCAGTCATGGACAGTGCACCTGATCCCGGCGGAGGTTCGAATCCTCCCTCGGGCATGGGTGTGTGTGTTTGTCCTTAGGATAATTAAGGTTAAGTAGTGTGTAAGCTTAGGGACTGATGACCTTCACAGTTAAGTTCCATAAGATCTCGCACACATTTGAACATTTTTTAGTTACTCGAGACTATATTTACGATATATGTCCATCACAGTGCTTCGATATGGAACCAAGAATGTATCTGACTTCTCAAAAACTCAAAGAATTTTTAAATTAAGCCTTATAATTGCGCAGTAACTGATATTTGCCCAAATCAGAATTCCTCAGAATCCAGTAAAATCTTGACGCAGATGCGTTAGGCCAGATAAACACTTTTTAAGATATCGATACACGATATGTATTCGTAAGGCGCCTAGGGATCAGTAACTACAAACATCACTTTTACATTACAAGTCATAAACAGTACGTACTTATCCCTTTTCTTAAAGAATTATTTATCACAGTTTCACGTCATTGATTAATTTGAAAAGTAACGTGATGCTGTACACACGAAAACCTGTTCAGACATTAACTACAGTTTCCTCCCATTTTTATGGTACCACTTTTCACTCTTCACCAACTCATGTAATATAATGCTTTTATTTCGTCCTCTCATAAATATGTCCTGTATCAGTATACACAGTGATGCAGTATTAATTCTTCTACGATTCACTGTTTACGCCGAACAGTATTTTACGTTCTGAGTGTGAGACAGAGAGTTCGATTTACGAACGTGCTGTGGGCTTGTTTCAGTTAAAAAACGGCTTCGTAACTCCAATTACAAACCCAGGTACTAAATCATGGTTTCATACTGCGGTGTGAACTTCATGAGTAGCTGTAACAGCGCACCCATCGCGAAAAACTGGAAAATAGCTTGCGGGCTATTTATATTACAGGAGCAAAACTGTGCTCGAACTATTCATGTAACGGAAGCAGTATGGACACTCCAAGACAGAAAAAACAAAAGAAGGTGTGGGATAGCTTTTACCTTTCGACACCCAAGAGAACCGCCGCCCATTACGTTTATCTGGTAATAAGATGAAAGTGTAGTTTTTCTGTCCCTCCCACTGCACCAGTGCAGATATTTCATAGTATACATATGGCAGGAACGCACAAATTTCAAGCGTCCCCTTTGAAGTGCTGCCAACATTCCAAAGTAAAACTGGCAGTGTTCTCACTAATGACAGCCTTACAGCTGCAGAAAACTCTTACGAGGGGTATTCGTATATTACGGCCGTTCCGTTTAAACGCTGCAACATTGGACGAGATAGAAGTGTCTCATCCTTACCTGACATTTAACATCTGCTGCCAATAGCCACCTCCGAAATTCGCTTTGTATGATTGTCTTTAGCCACACGTGTCAAGATGTTGATGTCAAATGTTTCGAATATTAAACAGCCTCATTAGTCGATGTCTCGACGGCGCCCATGAGTGGTAGTGGTAGATTCGGAACAAAGCCAGTTCGATTGCTGTTGGTAGATGAAATTTTCGCTGCCAGTATTTAGCCGGCTAGGGGACGAGAAATAGGTGCATTAAATTCCTGATCATCAATCTTTGTGTCAATGTCCTGTATTAAACTTTGAACTTCTCCGCAGTGTCTCACGAAATTAAGGCATGTGATACTGTTGATGGCGATCCACCCGTCAGATGCGGACATTAAGGTCGACAGTTGCATTGTTACTATTCAAGAGGAGAGGGCTACGGGCTGACAACAGGTTTCGTCCTCACTCTTCTCTCACCACACTCATCATATTCAAACAACTCAAAAATAACACTGCAACAAACACGCATCCATTACACTCACCTACATAGCGTAAACACACATATGGCACAGCTTTCACATTTCTGCCAGGAAATGGCCCAATGGCGCGGAGGAGGAACATCCCTTCCTACTATGGGGCTGAACTCGCCCTTTGGCGTGTAGTTGTTCATTACATAACTTACATGTCATTCACAGGCATATTCACGTCAATTCTTTTTGTAATGAAATTACTGTGTTAAAACCTTAAACACAGAATATATTTTCCACAATATTTGTTTTACGTTTTGTTGTGAAATGACCTTCTACAAAAACATCAGTTGATATTAAACGTTGTGTAGCATTAGCACTATGTAGCTCTGCTTTTAATATGGCTCTGAGTAGTGGAGCAAAGGTGACATGCAGGATGCATACATTCAGGAGCTAGCACACATTCTGAGGTAAACCTGTTGTTATGCTAAGTGATTTATGACCGCCTGGGGTAGGTTTACGAATCCCTGAGGATAATCCATCCTTCTGAAAAACCCTCAAACCTTCCCCCTCCCCCTTCACTTTCTCCACCCCTCTGGGAAACCTCCAACTTCCCCTGCCACTATCACTGATACAAGCACACTTCTGTTATCAAATTAATTGACTAACTGATTAAATAAAGCAATTATTTACCCCTTTCCTCTCGTGAAAAAAACCCCGGGCTTCCCCTCACCTCACCCATTATCCTCCCCACTCCCATCTGGAAATTGGAGGAACAAGAATTAATCTGCGCCGATTTTCTGGAGAGAAAAGGCACAGGGAGTTTGCTTTCTTTATTTCTGATGTTACCCTGTAGTAAACTGGCGCGGATAGCTCAACCTTTCGCCTCCACCCTCCCACACCCCACTTAGTGTAGTGGCAGGAACTGATGAATCTGTGCCGATCTTTCAAACTCGAATATTCCATTATTACATTGTCCAACAACTACCTGTCATAATTATGTAATTACACTGATGCAGATTGAGGGTGTCGTGTTGCTGGAAAAGTTTCATATGTGTGCTCACCTTGATGTGCAGGCATTGACTGGGCTAGCGCACACTGCCACCACCAGCGGACATTCCACACCCACCCCTCATCCCTAGCTCCACATCCCTCCCAAAAAACGTTGGTTGAAATAATCGCTGAGCTGTTGGACTGGAAGTATTCCACAACGGGAAATTCAATTACAATGAAGTGGACATAATAGTAAGTAAGAATGATGTACTGTATATTTATAAAATTGAATTTCCAAGGCTCTCTTTTATTTGGTGTGAAAAGCTAATCATCCTCTGCTGTTTTGGAAGATGCAGGTCTTCCAAATTACACACATCAAAAAAAGTTTTGCCTCAGTTCCAAGAGTTCCGGAAACTGTACAGAAAATTGGAATAGAGATCAACATAAACGCCATTCCTGCCCTTTATATTGCTCGTGGAAACCACACATTGCATGTTGTACTAACACACAGTGAGACCATCAGAGGTGGTGGTCCAGATTACTGTACACACTGGAACTGTTAATACCTAGCAGCACGTCCCCTTGCATTGATGAATACCTGTATTCAGCGTGGCATACTGTCCACAAGTTCAAGACATTGTTGGTCCTGATTGTTCCAGTCTTCAATGGCGATGCGGCGTAAATCCTTCAGAGCTGTTGTTAGGTCATGTTATCCATAAATAGCCATTTTCCCTCTATCCCTGGCTTGTCCGTTAGGATTCATGTATGGAGGACATCCTGGCCACTCTAGTTGAGCAATGTCGTTATCCTGAAAGAAGTCATTCACAAGATGTGATTCACAAGATGTGCACGATGGGGGCGAGAATTGTCGTCCATGAAGACGAATGCCTCGCCAATATGCTACCAATATGGTTGCACTATCGGTCAGAGGGTGGCATTCACGTATCGTATAGCTGTTACGGCGCCTTCCACGACCATCAGCGGCATATGTCAGCCCACATAATACCTATCAAAAACAGCAAGGGATCTCCACTACGCTGCATTCGCTAGACAGTGTGTCCAAATCGTTTAGCCTGAGCGAGTTGCCTTCAAACACGTGTCCGACGATTGTCTGGTTGAAGGCATGTGCAACAATCATCAGTGAAGAGAACATGATGCCAGTTCTGAGCTGTCTAGTCGGCAAGCTAATGGGCCCATCTGTACCGCACTGCATTGTGTCGTAGTTGCAAAGATTGACCTCGCCATGTACATCGGGCGTGAAGTTGCGACGTCCTGTGGCTGCACGAAAAGCATTATTCAACATCGTGGCGTTGCTGTCACGGTTCCTCCCAGCCATAATACGTAGATAGTGTAGTGGGGCGCGAAATTGAAGCGTCACCCATCCACCAGTGCCAGCCCAGTTTCCAGGTGAATATAAATTTAGTTGAGTGGTTTGTTTATGTATTTTTGTAATCTTTGTAATTGTTGTGAATTATCTAAAGTTTGGTATTTATTTTTTATGTTTAATGTACGGAGAGGGCGGCGCAACGAACGGACACGGCATCTTCACTGCCGGGGCCAGGGAGAAAATTGCTGGCCACTATACGTCGCGAGTCGACAGCCTGAGAGCAACAGAAGATCCTGAAACCGAGTTGTTGCGTCGTGCTTCTAAAAATCGAAAATATAGGAATTTGTAATGTTTTGTACAACAATGACGTCCTAGAAAGTTTAATCTTGTTGTAAATGTTCAGTCTGTCTTGTCAAGGCTCAGGTTCACGTCTATACATAGGAATATAATAAACTAAAGGATGCTACAAAAGTTTAAATATGTGTTCCGAGAATTTATTTATGAAGAATTATATTAAGTAATTCATTTGACAAGATTATTAATTTTTGACAGCGTTCATCGCGAGTTTGAGTCTTGAAAGTTTATTCAATGTGGCTCTAATATCTATTAAAGCAGATAACCTGCATTAATATAATTTCTGAGGAGAAACAAACGACATCTAAATTGAAAAAGTTTGCGCAAACCAATTGGCCTGAGTGACGTAATTCTGCGTATACGACTCAAATGATGATGTTTTAATTACAGATTCGTTCAAAAACCATTCATAGACAATTTAAAAGAAATTTAATTATTTTGAAGTGTGTTGTAACTGACGTAGGTGACGAAGTCTGCACATGGTCATAGGTCAAAAGAAATTCATTTATACAAAACTTACGTCGTTACACTACACCGTGTCGACCTTATAAACAGGACTTGTGTGCAACTAAGACACACAGGTACGAAACAATTAAAAAATCAAGAGTCCTTCGGATGTCAACGAGAGTCTTCGTGGAGCCTTTACCAGCCAGCGCCGACTTCACGGGTGTGGGCAGCTGACGGAGCGCAGCCAAGCAGTACGGTCACGCAGTTATACCACGAGAAGGCGCATCTGTTGGGCAGCAGCTGAACGCTGCAAACCCCGACAACCTATTTCTCCCTGAACTAACAGGCCCAGTACGTCAACTGGGGGGCGGTCCTCCGGCTGGTATTAGAGGTGTTGCTGAGGGTTTCGCCTGTGTACGGTGCGGCCGGGCGTGGTTGCAGCCAGTGACGTCTCCGGTGTTCGACTCGGCGTCTTGCCGGTTGCGGAAGCGGGGTCGCAGCATCGACGGCTGTTACTTCTGCAGCCCATAGCAGCACACTGATCACCGAGAACTACAAACTACAATATTAGTGTCCGGTGAGTCTGTTTCGAGTTGGAAGTGGAGTGTTGTACATAGGGAGTGTGCTTTTAATAGGATTGTTGATTACAAGTCCGCGTGTGTAACTAGTTAATATCTTACAATAATGTCGGGAAGTGAAATGTCAGACGAAGAGCAATCTATGTACGATAGGAGCATGAGATCCTTTCTTAGGGCGATCGCTAAACTAAAACAATCTTACGAAGAATCCACTGCTAGTTTAAAAGAGGAACTAAAACAGGAATTAAAACAGTCTAACGAAGAATCTACTGCTAGATTAAAACAGTCTAACGAAGAATCTATTGCTAGATTAAAAGAGGAATTAAAACAGTCTAACGAAGAATCTACTGCTACATTAAAAGAGGAATTAAAACAATCTAATGAAGAATCTACTGCTACATTGAAAGAGGAATTAAAAAAATCTAATGCTACATTAAAATGGGAGCTAACAAAATCTACAGACAGGTTACAGGAACAACTTAATGAAACTAGTCGAGAATTAAGCGATAATATAGAGGCTTCTAAAGTTGAAATGCAGGAAAAACTAGTAGGACTTAGTAAAAAGATTGCTGATAATTGTAAAAGGTTAGAAGAACATATCCGGGAATCGCGTGAGGAAAAGGCCCGCATGCGAAATGATATTACTGACTTAACCAAGAGACTAGATAATGACAGTGCCTTAGTTGTAAATAAAATAGAGAAAAATAGCGATAAGTTACGAGATGAATTTTCTATGCAAACAGAAACTGTTCGTAGAGAATTATTAGAATCTATTAAAGAGGTTTCTACCAAACCTGTAGAGATTTCTCCAATAGATAATGTAGAATTAGAGATATTAACTCATCAAGTAGAAAAAGATCATACTGAAATAGAAAACATGAAATTTTTAATTGCCGAAATATGCAGTAACCTTGAGACTTCCAAAGATATTAACATTGACGAAGGTAGAGGGCGTTCACATCGTGAACACAGTGAAGAATCGATATTAGCTAACCGTGTATCCAATACAGAAATGCGAATACAGGAAATTACTAAACGGTTATCGGAATTAGATAATAATGAAAACATTTCAAGTAGTAGAAGTAATAACGTAATCAGAGACAACAGTCGCAACGTGTGTGCTAGCTCGGACGACAACAATACAAATAAAGAAAGCACGGCAAGCCAATCCGATGCAACTCCGTCTCTGCAATCTAAACAAAATCCAACTACGTCTCTCACAGAATGTTGGGATGATATAACGACTAATTCAAATGTAGCAAGTCGATTTCCTGTATTCAAACCAGGAGGTGAAGTTCACCCTATAATCTTTATAAAAGCTTTTGAAACTTCATTATGGAGTAATGAAAAACGGATTCAATTTGCAAAAGGACATTTAGAAGCAGAAGCTGCGGAATCGGCAGTACTGCATAGAACTGAATTTAGGGACTGGGATGATTTTGTTAAGCAGTTTAAACAAAATTATTGGTCAAGAGGAAAACAACAACACTTAACTTTAGAGTTGTTAGACCCTCCTCCTTATTCTAAACGGTGGGGAGGTTATAGGAATTATTTCTAATGGCATTTAAACCGTGCTAAATTAATTGAAGAACCAATTATTGAAAATCATCTAATACGAGTCCTAATTAGTAGGTTACCGTATTATGTAAAGGAAAGAAAAATGTTATTCTACGAATTGTCCATCAGAAAGAGAAAAGGAAGACCTTGTATTAGTACGATCTCATCCTAAAAGTTCGAAGATCAATAAGGAATGTAGAAAATTCTTCTTTATCATTGATGGTCCATATGTTGTACATAAGATTGTACATCCCAAAGCGTTACTTCATATGGAACCTTTATCAGGTGTAAATAAAGGAATATATAGTGTCGATCAAATTAAACCCTTCATTCCTAAATAAGTTAATATTTAGTATATGTTACATACGGACGAGCGTTCATAGTTAATTCATGTGAAGTTTTTCGTGATAGTTATGTGCTATTGTAAAGAAATAACAGAAAATTTAAACAAGTGTTCTACAATAATCTACCGGTACTTCAACAAGAGAAAGATAACTAAAAGGGGATTTATATGGAAGAAATTTTGTTTTTAGGTCAGAAGGAATTTTGTGTATTTTATATTTACTCGGATAGTAGGAACCAAAGGGGATGGTTAATAATTTTAGGGACCATGGGCATCCAGAGATAAATGACTCACGAGAACATAGCAGAGTGCCTTTAATAAAGATTTGTAATAGTGTTAATGTAGAACACACTAAACGGGGCTCTCTCGCTTGTTTCTCCTAAATAAATTGCCATTACCCAACAAAGTGTCCGATGGTAAAGAAAGCCGTGCCGAGATTCTAAAGACAGTTTTGCTTGATATGTTCTTGACCTCAGGCATAAATAAAGCATTAGGGAAAAGAACGACGTAAAGTAAATATTACTATTAGTTATTGTGAGAAACGTATTAGTAATATACAATTTGGGAATGAATAACTCAAGTAAATGAATAAAACTGAAACTAATCTATTACAATTTGAACGCTCTGTCCTAATGTAACAACGTTAAAGAACGTACTAAATCAATATTTACTAGCAACTATTAAATGACAAGGAGTAATCTCCATATATTCGGATGTGAAATACCATAATAGCACAATTAAAAGTAAATGACAAATAGTCACAACAATATCGTCATAAAAGGATTGAATCTATCTAAGAGCAAGGACTTTAGATTACTGAAAATGTGAGAAAAATTGTATAATATTAACAGTTAAATATTGTATATAAAAGAAGTTTTATTTTCGGTTAAAACCTGACAAACTGAGCTTGTGGGTGGGGTATACAGTGGGACGCGAAATTGAAGCGTCACCCATCCACCTGTGTCAGCCCAGTTTGCAGGTGAATATAAATTTAATTTAGTCGTTTGTTTATGTATTTTTGTAACCTTTGTAATTGTTGTGAATTATCTAATGTTTGGTATTTATTTTTTATGTTTAATGTACGGAGAGGGCGGCGCAACGAACGGACACAACATCTTCACTGCCGGGGCCAGGGAGAAAATTGCTGGCCACTATACGTCGCGGGTCGACAGCCAGAGAGCAACAGAAGATCCTGAAACCGAGTTGTTGCGTCGTGCTTCTAAAAATCGAAATAATAGGAATTTGTAATGTTTTGTACAACAATGACGTCATAGAAAGTTTAATCTTGTTGTAAATGTTCAGTCCTGTCTTGTCAAGGCTCAGGTTTACGTCTATATGTAGGAAGATAATAAACTAAAGGATGCTACAAAAGTTTAAATGCGTGTTCCGAGAATTTATTTATGAAGAATTATATTAAGTAATTCATTTGACAAGATTATCAATTTTTGACAGCGTTCATCGCGAGTTTGGGTCTTGAAAGTTTATTCATAGTGGCTCTAATATCTATTAAAGCAGATAACCTGTATTAATATAATTTCTGTGGAGAGACAAACGACATCTAAATTGAAAAAGTTTGCGCAAACCATTTGGCCTGAGTGACGTAATTCTGCTCGTACGACTCAAATGATGATGTTTTAATTACAGATTCGTTCAAGAACCATTCATAGACAATTTAAAAGAAATTAAATTATTTTGAAGTTTGTTGTAACTGACGTAGGTGACGAAGTCTGCACATGTAAAATGAATTACTTAATATAATTCTTCATAAATAAATTCTCGGAACACGTATTTAAACTTTTGTAGCATCCATTAGTTTATTATCTTCCTACATATAGACGTAAACCTGAGCCTTGACAAGACAGGACTGAACATTTACAACAAGATTAAACTTTCTATGACGTCATTGTTGTACAAAACATTACAAATTCCTATTTTTTTTATTTTTAGAAGCACGACGCAACAACTCGGTTTCAGGATCTTCTGTTGCTCTCTGGCTGTCGACCCGCGACGTATAGTGGTCAGCAACTTTCTCTCTGGCCCCGGCAGTGAAGATGCTATCTCCGTTCATTGCGCCGCCCTCTCCGTACATTAAACATAAAAATAAATACCAAACTTTAGATAATTCACAAAAATTACAAAGATTACAAAAATACATAAACAAACGACTAAATTAAATTGATATTCACCTGCAAACTGGGCTGACACTGGTGGATGGGTGACGCTTCAATAGCGGCCATCTACTGCAGTAGTAGCCCTTGGGCGGCCTGAGCATGGCATGTCATCGACAATTCCTGTCGCTCTGTATCTGCTGCAGCACCAAACAACATCGC
Organism: Schistocerca americana; assembly: GCF_021461395.2. Lineage (NCBI taxonomy): Eukaryota > Metazoa > Arthropoda > Insecta > Orthoptera > Acrididae > Schistocerca > Schistocerca americana. The sequence goes on along the minus strand of NC_060125.1, from coordinate 202,626,937 downwards.
TTTGGTTCACTCCAAGACGCCTGGACACTTCCCTTGTTGAGAGCCCCTTCAGTCACAAAGTACCAATGTCGACGCGATCGAACCGTGGTATTGACCGTCTAGGCATGGTTGAACTACAGGCAACACGAGCCGTTTACCTCCTTCGTGATGGAATGAGTGTAGATGATCGGCTGTCGGACCCTCTCTGTCTAACAGGCGCTGCTGATGCATGGTTGCTTACATCTCTGGGCGGTTTTAGTGACATCTCCGAACAGTCAAAAGGACTGTCTCTGTAATACAGTATCCACTGTCAACGTCTGTCTTCAGGAGTTGTGGGAACTAGGATTATGCAAAACTTTAATTGATGTGTGTACATCGAAAAGAAGTAATTAAATATGTAAATAGATCGTTTATCCCATCTCGCTTAAAATTTCTGACGGAAAGACAACATTCCAATTACACAAATTAGACATACTTTCTTTTTCGTGAACATGTGCGTAAAACAGTGGGCAGGACTGCAGAAGTGCGAGGCCGCTGACGGTAAAAACTGTGGTCGCGTACTACTGAATCCCTGAACAGAGCATCAGGTGTCGGCGTCCCCTTCATACCTGATACTCTTCTTGTTTTGCTGCCAAACACACAAGTTCCATACCAGGTCAGTGAAAGCAGCGTTTTTCCGCGCTCACCCTGCTGTGCAAATTCTGAATGAGTTAGTTCACAACACCACTGGGAGAGGAGACAGGGAGAAGCAATCTTGCCAGCTGTTCTCACTCCAATTCCCTCTCCACCTTATCTTCGCTCCTCCAGTTACTTCCTGTCAGACAAAGCATCAGGAGGGTGCAACTCTTTTATACTAATACCTGAGATATTCCTGTCGAAGTACGTGATCCCTCTTAGTCTCCCTCTGTCTCGCACCCCCTCTCTATCTCTCTGTCTCTCTCTCTCTCTGAAGTGGGTACTTCAGTTTGTGTGTGAACCAAGATATCTAAAGATGCAGATGCAGGATTTAATCTCTTCTCTAAATACTGTGTTCCTATTGGCTAATGATGGGGATAAATGGAGAGGTGACGTGTTTCGATGTCAAAAATAGAGGGAAATAGTCAATTTGCACTATCCTGACTAATTAGTTGTTTAATAATTTTCAGAAGACAGATAGATAGCTTAAAACTCTCGCAAACACCTTACAATGATTCTTCTTTGCCGGGCGAAGTGGCCGTGCGGTTAAAGGCGCTGCAGTCTGGAACCGCAAGACCGCTACGGTCGCAGGTTCGAATCCTGCCTCGGGCATGGATGTTTGTGATGTCCTTAGGTTAGTTAGGTTTAACTAGTTCTAAGTTCTAGGGGACTAATGACCGCAGTAGTTGAGTCCCATAGTGCTCAGAGCCATTTGAACCATTTTTGATTCTTCTTTGTAATAAAAATATTTTCAACGCTTTAGAGCCACAAACAAACATTTTTCATATGAAGTAACTAAATTTCCGCCACAAATGGACCGTAACGCTAAATATATCTTAGACTTTGTATGCATCAACGTTTGACAACACAAGCAGTTTGCTCCACGACAGTGATTCCACTGAACGTATCCGGTGAAAACACCCTACCGATTACACACAGTGAAGGTGGCGAAGAGCACACACTCCACCAGCTGCTGAGAGCCGCAACCAAGCTGTTGGTTGGGACAAGGCGTTCTCGTGCGGGTGCCAATCAGGAGAGACCCACACGCGCATCTACAGCTGCACGCCCATCCCCAACATCCACATGGCTGCCCTACTGAACGCTCAGAACTTGGAGAGCAGTAAACTGATCAATTTACGTGGGTGGAATAATCATCCACCGCAAACATCCATCATACTAAAACTTTTCGTGTGACACACATGTCTGCTTCTTTCACCGCTCATACAGCTTACTGATCGCTCTGCTAGTCAGTCATCCAGAGAGCGCCGCCACCGGGACTTCTCTCCCTGGCCGCCGTCGAGAGCTGTCAGGTCGGAGCATTCTTTGTAACCAACCAGTCATCACAGGCTAAACTAATCCGCGACTTCGGGTCGAGTGAAGCCTAGTGTGGCTTCGACGTCTGTTTCTAATTGCAATTCCACCGCAACATCGACTCTCCCCAGTTTAAAAAATCTACTTTACCCAATCTAAAGCGGGAATGTTGTTGATCATACATCTCGAATTTCTCATGCAAATACCAGTTATTTTCTAAGACAGAAGAAACTGAGGCATAAACGCATTTCCAAATCAGTAAAGAATCGCTACTTCCTGTTAAAGTCCTCTAACAGTATGGCATAGGTTATATTCCCTGTAAGTATTCTCCCATTCGGTAAAAAAACATATGTTCTAATTAGCATAATATCTGTTATGTCCTTGCATGATTGAGCTAGAATATTCAACTAATTTTTGGCACGTTGCTGAATGCTAAGATTGCCTCTGCCACAGGATGCTTCCACACGTTCGAACTGTCTTCGAGCAACCAAATTCTTCGTCACATACAAAGTCTCTAAAGGTAAGTCTCTTAAGGTAACAGCACAGTGAAGTTGTAAACATCAGATTTATACTGTGTCTCACTCTTTACATTCGGTAATGTCGCTGATTATATTACGGTGGTAATCTCTCCCTCTGTAGGTGGGGGATACGAATATTGTTAAAAGATATCGCCACAATGAAAAAACCCCTGATTACCGATCCAAATCCCAAATCATAACGTAGGTACTCTAACACTCGCTTCCACCCGACTGGCGGCACGTCATTGATACGAAATTGATGGGCTAGTTAATTAAATTGATCATGAGAACCGCTTTGCATGGCGAGTAATTTATTTCCAGCACTCAGACTAAAACCGCCATGTAGCTCAAATGGGAATCCCTGGAGGGAAGACGACGTTCTTTTCGAAAGAACGCTATTGAGAACCGACATTTCAAACTGACTGCAGAAGGATTCTGTCACCGCCGAAATCCATTTCGCATAAGGTTCACGAAGACAAGAAACAAATAATTAAGAGGCATATAAGCAATCTTCTTCCGTCGTTCTGTTTGGGAGTTGAATAGGAAAGGGAACGGTCAGCAGTGGTACTAGTCATGATACAGGATACCCTCCGCCACAAACCGTATGACGTCTTGCGAAGTAACCATATAGATGTAATTGTAAATTTAGTCTATCTGTTACAATGTCACGCCATCCACTTATGGCACACAAAATTCATGGAAGAATGTTGTCTCTTGTTTACCGAGATAACGAAAGATGGGATCTCTGCTGCTGAACGTCTCTCGGTAAAATTCTTAATATTTGCCCCTAATTTTCTCATTGAAGTCACTTCGCGAGACGACTGTCAGAGGTTCTAAAATGTTTGCCAACAATACTTAGAAGAAGGGTTATAGAGTTCACCTCTCAACACTTCTTTCATCAGAGTATCTTATACCTGCCGTATTCTCATGAAGCTTCCAGTCTTCGATATATTGCATTTGAATTCATATGATTTCCAAGTGTAAGAGATGTATCCACCAAGTCACAGACCTCAGCTAATTCTCTCGATATCCCATTACGTTCCAACAGCACTGATCCATTAATTAGAAGGGGTCTAGTCCTCAACCCGTCACTGATTAGGTAGAGGGATATCACAACGACAAAGATGGCACACTAAAGCATAGGAGGAAATTCACAACCATGCAGAGTGTACGCAGACTGCAGAAAGAAATTCAAAAGCATAACACCCATAATTTATCGATATAGAAGGACTGTCTATAAACATCACTCGCTACGTGTCCTGATCTTCTTTATCGTATTTCTATGATTAGCGCGCCAGAAATACGGCAGTGTAATGATGTCGCTGACAATGTAACAACTATTATCGACGCTTTTTGTGTCTGTATCGGTATTTCTGTATCAATTTGTGTTGTTGCCTATGTAATATGTTGTATCTCTCACGGAAATATTTTGACTATGTAGACATATTTCAGTTCTGGGAATTTTTTAAAGGGTGTTGTTTAAATTTTGCTTTTGGATTTAAATAACTAGTGGAATGGCTGTTTAATTATGTACTGTAAATGACTTGGTCCGTAGATAGGGCACATAGGGTTGAATGTACAAACGTGGAAAAGCCCTGCAGCTACGGAAGTAGCCTGGCGGAAAGGAAAAGGTGTGGTCGGCGCGCAAGGGACAACACGCCCTTTGTGAGAGGTAAGGAGTCTGGGTTGAGCAGCGCTATCGTTAACATGACGCAAATAGTAGCGGATCATTGTGGCTCATATTCTTGGAGTTTTGAAGCAAGAAGAACTTGAGAGCAGTATTTATGGGCCTCGGATGCAGCATTTGGTGATACTGCTATCGTGGCATCGATTTGATTTTAATGATAATCGTGGTGTTGTTAATAATTCTCTTTCTTACACCCGTGAATATCCCAAATCACAAACCTGGGCAGGAATCAAATCCTACTGAATTTGATTCCGAAAGTAATAATTTATTATGGTAAGACTCATTTGGCAGCTGTAAAAATAGCTGTGTTGCCTTTCTAATATGTGGAATTATAGTGTTAAAGTTCGGTTTTATAGTGTGGAAATTTTAATACAGGTTTTTCATTTTTATGCATTTTTATGGACAATTATCATAATTAAAAAGTTTTATCAGTGTTTACATCATGAGAAAGTGTTTGAACTTGAATTGAATGTTGTGTTGGCATTTGCACAGCCAAGTATATTTTGAGTCGGTTAAAAGACTGCTTATCAAAGCACATTTGTTATTTAGAGGGTTATAGTTTCTTGTGATTTACTTAGTTAATAATTGAGAATCCTTACCGTTTCTCAGACATACTTGTGTAATTTTGTTAATGAGCAGGGTTCTTCAAACATTGAAAGTTTAAGGGCCGAAATGTGCTAGGCTAGTTAGGTAATGAAGCAAAGCAAAGAATCGTTTCAGAGCCAGTGTAGTTAGATTTGCATTCTGTTTAATTGCTTTTAACCGAACTCAAGAAAGAAATATTTAATGAGTTAGGTATTCTAATACAATTTGGTTGATGCACAGGCATAGAGACCCTGTACTAAGCAATGATGTTATAGAGTATGATAGTTAACAGAGCCCCTGATTGTCCGCAGCTCGTGGTCGTGCGGTAGCGTTCCTGCTTCCAACGCGCGGGTTCTCGGGTTCGATTCCCGGCGGGGTCACGGATTTCCTCTGCCTCGTGATGACTGGGTGTTGTGTGATGTCCTTAGGTTAGTCAGGCTTAAGTAGTTCTAAGTTCTAGGGGACTTATGACCATAGATGTTGAGTCCCATAGTGCTCAGAGCCATTTGAACCATAGACCCACTGATTTAAATCAAAATGATTCCACGGTCTTCCCTGTTTAGTATCGCTATTAGTTTCATGTGTGTTGATGATTGATCTATAAACTGCTGCATCTAGTTCATTCAAGGTACGTGTTGTCGAGAGGCACATGTTACTGTTTGCTATCTCATTGACGATTTGTTTGCTTGACTTTCAAGTTCTCTCTCCCTCTCTCTATCAGTTTAGTCGGTTTCGACCGTTCGTGACCCCAAGAACCAAATCACGCCACTTTTTCCTGGCTTGCACTTTCTCCCGTAGACCTTCCAGGTTGGAACACATTGCTTCTGTGATGCCATCGATCCATATCATCCTCTGACGTACTCTTGTTCTATATCCTTCAATCTTACCCAGCATTAATGTTTTTTTCCAGCGAGGCATGCCTTCCCATTGTGTGTCCGAAGTAGGTCAGCTTTTCTTTTAACATTAGACCTTCCAGGGATAAATCTGGTTTTATTTGCTACAATATTGATCTGTTGGTTCTCTTTGTAGTCCATGGAACTCTAAGAAGTTTCCTCCAACACCACAATTTGAAGGAGTCAATTCTTCGCAGTTCAGCCTTTCTAATGGTCCAGGTCTCACATCCATACATCACAACTGATAAGACCATAGCCCTCACAATACGGATCTTTGTTCTTAGTGTTATATCTCTGGAGCTTATAACCTTGTGAAGGTTTGACGTCACCTGTCTACCGAGCAACAAGCGTCTCCGGATTTCGTGGCAGCAGTCGCCATGAGCAGAGATCTGGGAACCGAGATAACTGAATGTGGTCACTACCCCCATGGTTTCTCCTGCTATATCCCACGAATTGGTAAGTGCAGTTGCCTTAATTTTCGTTTTCTTCACATTCAGCCTAAGACCGGCCTTTTCGCTTTCAAGTTAGCAGTATTTTTATCTGCAAGTTTAGATTACTGTGCTGTACTGTAAACAGATGTAAAGAAATAGTTTAATGTGTGTGTGTCAAAGAAGAGTAGGTTAATCTTAGCACTGCCTTCAACTTTATTATAATGCTTGACACAGGAATGCCTAATTAGGCTGGCAACCGATATTAATGTGTAATGTTACAACTTGTTTTTGTGGTGGGAGAGCGTCTGTTCCACCTGTTTACTGTTGGTTATGCTCTGCTGAAGTGTTTCGGAAACGAATCCTGTTTGATTACTCCGTTCCCATTAGGTTCTCTTACGGCCACAACTATCTCAGAAATTCCTCACAGAGGTTTAACGTTAGCATCCATTGCCGTTTAAGGTGATTGGTATTACCGTCACAACAGCACAGCCTCTGTCTCTCTCTCTCCCCTCGTAATTTTTTATAACATCTAAGGTCCGTCCCTGGTAGCTGAGTGGTCAGCCCGGCAGAACGTCATACCTAAGTGACCGGGTTCGAATCCCGACTGGGTCGGAGATTTTATCCTCTCAGGGACTGGGTAAACTGTAGTCCTGATAGTCATCATTTCATCCCCATCGACGCGCAAGTCGCCGAAGTGGCGTCAACTTGAAAGACTTGCACCAGGCGAACGGTCTACCCGACGGAAGGCTCTAGCTACACGGCATTTCCATAACATCTAAAGGAGTATAACTACCAACTATAAAAATTTCGCTAACATCACCTGATAGGGAACTCGATGAGATATTACTACGTCCCTCTTTTCCGATACCGTCTGGATGTTAACATCTACCATATTAAATTACTCGTACTGGTCCACTAGAGCAGGTGACCACTGACGAGACAAAGTCTTATCACCAATATTGTAGGAGGACTATATCCCAATATCAATCACAAGAAAGGGTTCTTGCGTTAATCTTTCATAAGCTGTGTGATACAATGTTTTTTTTTTCTGTTGTAACACATGCAAGCAGTGCATCACTGTAGCTTTGTATACCGCCATAATTTTTGCTTTCCTACCACGTGTTTCAGGTCTGTGTCAATTGCTGAACCGCACATAACGCGTTTCGATCCAAAGTCTATCATATAAAGCTGGACATCACATGTGTAAGTTGAGCTGCTTTCACAATACGTAATATTGTTGAAATGAAAGAGGCGGTGTTTCTCATTGACAAAAATGTGAAAGTTATTTCATTACATGGAAACTGGGAGAATCTGTGGAATTGTGTATCGGTTCCCAATAGCTATAAGAAGGTGATGACTTACATTTAATCTCACCTTCCACGGAGATGGGGTAGCAGATATCTCGTATTCTGTTTTAGAATAGATCCAGAGCATTGATTCCTGATAATGGTGGATCATACTGCACCCAGGTGTGTGATAGCTGTTTTGGTAGCCTGGGTGGTGGACATCCTGACCCCCAAATCTTTGGACACTGCGTCTTTCATTTTTATAACTTTCAATTCATAACCGCATTAGCAACAAGGGGTATTCTGCAGTACATAAACCCACAGGACATGGACAGTAAGCAACAGCATTTGGAGGTACGGAATGATTTTCATACACACAGGAGAGCATGTAAGTACCCTCATCCCTCTAAATCTCTTGTGGTATTTTCATCAGTTTTACGTATTTTCCATCAATTTTCATTATTTACCAGGCTTTCCATAACTCCATCGCATTTTCCTCTGTTACTCGAGGTCCAAACCACCACTCTCGGTGAGTTGTTACGTCAACAAAACATTCGCCAGTGTCGATCTCGTGATGCTATCAGCCAATGACATTACAGCACGGTTCTCAATTACTGTATCTTTGCTAAATCACACCGTTCATTACTTTGCGAGGGGCATATATACATTTGGACATGTTGCAGAAGTCTCTTACATAGCCTGTATCACACGACATAAATACTGTTTCTTAGTGTAAGAAATAGCTATCAGCAGAGAGAAGGTGCAAAAGCTACGTTCCTTAGCTGAAACACTTTTTTAAATTCGATAAGATTTTATTAGGATTTGCCTCTTCAAAAATGGTTTAAATGGCTCTGAGCACTATGGGACTTCACCTCTGTGGTCATCAGTCCCCTAGAACTTAGAACTACTTAAACCTAACTAACCTAAGAACATCACACACATCCATGCCTGAGGCAGGATTCGAACCTGCCACCGTAGCGGTCACGCGGTTCCAGACTGAAGTGCCTAGAACCGCACGGCCATTTCCCTCTTCCCCTGTGTGGTAGGGAGTATAAATTATTCTCACACTTGTAGGGTGATGTGGAAGATTCGTAGATCTAACAGTCTGCCTTCTGCTTCGAAACGAGCTACCCCTTCAGTGAACGTATTGGCTAAGGACTCTGAGTAAAACTCCAGATGACTTCTATTTCGGCATCTCGTAACTCTTCCTCTATCTTTAACCAACCCTCTCTCAAATATAGTCTTTGATTTAATTTGGAACTGACCCGAAAGCGCACTATACCCACTACATTCGACGTCTCCTTAAGGAAAAGAACTTCGAATGCCCTGAGTTCCACGTAGTGAATACTCTTCGACATTTTTCTTTCGGAAAGAGCAATGCATGAGTTCGAAACATGCACATACGACTGATGCCTATGATGTAAACCAGTATTCCCATTCCAGTATCGTAATTGCCTTATGCGAAGGCAGATCTGCAATCACGTCTCCCACTCAATTACACACGATCTCCCTAGATGCACGCATGGTGAGTGTGGTGTCATCGCCGGACACCACACTTGCTTGGTGGTAGCCTTTAAATCGGCTCCGGTCCGTTATTATACGTCGGACCCGCGTGTCGCCACTATCAGTGATTGCAGACCGAGCGCCGCCACACGGCATGTCTAGACTATAGAGACTCCCTAGCACTCGCCAGTTGTACAGCCGACTTTGCTAGCGATGGTTCACTGACTACATACGCTCTCGTTGGCGAGACGACAGTTTAGCATAGCCTTCAGCTACGTCATTTGCTACGACCTAGCAGGCACCATATTTAGTTACTATAATCTGAACAGTCAATATTGTGAATCATGTACCGTCAAGAGCAACGTTCATCATTAATGGATTAAAGTTAAGTATGAAACTTATTACGTCCGCTTTCTGAATTCTAATTCCTTGTCATGTTCCAGACCTCACGTCGGTATAGTTCTTATCTCCTTACGCCAGCCTGCGTGGGCTAAAAAGCGTGCATTTCTAGTAACACGGTGTTGGCTCTTCAGCCAACACAACACTGAGGATATAAGCACTCATAATCGTTGTATAGTACACACAAGCCTGATACATTTGTGAATGTTGTGATATAACGGACGATTAAGGAGAATAAGAACCATATGGTTTATGCATGATGGAGCTCCAGAGAGAAGGAGTTTGAAGCATTTTACGTACATCTCTTGTGCTGTTGATTGTGTAGAATGGTTGTGATGTTTGGACTCAATACCAAGAAAGTGCATGGAAGATAGAAATGATCGTAGAACATAAAAACACAATTCTAAGGCTACGCAGTTCGGCACTTAAGCATGCAATAATGTTAAATCAGCGAGTTTTCCGGTATATTAGTCATGTGGAGTGAAACACTGTTAAGATCCACCGCAGGAAATATATTTCCAACACATGACAAACATTCACACCTCAAATTTTCCATCTCGCTCACATTGGTAAGAAAAGATGATTGGCTGCCCTGCCTACAGCTACCTAGTTTCAACTACTCTTCAAAGTCATCCAAAAACCCACATCCAATATACGCAGATCATCGTAAATAGCAGTCTTTTTGTTTATATTTTTGTCAGGGTAGAGTGAATTTGAAAACAAAAGTTTTATTAGCTTCTACGTACACATTTACGCCCAGAAAACAACTCTTTCTTTATTCTAGCTTGGTGTGGTTTTAATAACATCCACCTTCAATTTTACCTTATAAATTAAATCTACGATGGACTCTTATAATTCTTTCTCCAACCAGTAATTTGACAGGTACATAGAAGAAATGTTTTCCATTCCAAAATGTATCATACTTTTTTCCTGTAAACTGAAACTTTCATGGCTTTAATAATTAGTGCTGTTCCTTCTAGCAGCTCTTCCAAACGAGAGTAATCTGCGATTTTAAACTTGCCTCTTATTTATTGCATAACACTATTGTTATAATAGTCCACGTCTTGCTAGGTGTAAGCTACCGGCTATTCTGCCGCAAATTCTTGTGGAATTTCTTTATGGAACCTACGTTTAAAACTTTTGCAGTAGAGTAGTCATTATACATCGTTATGTGGTCGGTTTTAAACTCTGCAAACAGTTGTTCTGTTGCTAAATGCACAGCATCCAGTCCAGCACACTTAAAGACAATTTAACCGCCCTTTTTAAGCAGATCCAAGTGTGAACAGAGCTTTATAAACAGGTTTCTTCGTGTGTCTTTTAGTCTAGTAAACGTGCTGCAATCATTCCTTTTTGGCCGTGACTGCAACATAAGGCCCCTTGCCATTTCTATTATCAGTAAATATAGGTATTTTATATTCCATAGTGGTAGCCAGATTTCGCCGCACACTTTGTTTAAAGCAATACGTAAGTCTTGCCTGTACTTTAGCAGTAGCGTCTTCCTTTTCCAATTGCAGTTTATATTCTTCCCTTATTCCAGTTGCCTTTGCCATATACTCCAGGTTTCGATTTTTGGCTTCACCTATTCGATTTCCAGTTGTCTTTCTCGTACACACTCCACACTAACGGTACTTAAAGGCGTAATTTCCTTAAAGGGAAATGGCTTAAGTCTGTTCGAGGCATTGGTTTTTTTCCTTGAGACTTGTTGAATAACATTGTTTATTGGGCACAAGTCCTAACTTGGCGTGGAGAACAGTGTCCTGGATTAAGATAAATGTATTTCTCCCGCTTTAATGTAACACTTCTGTGTGATTCCTATATTATATGTGTTGGAGTCAGTGTTAATAATCTCCACGTAGCTTACAGGTAGATTCTTAAAACTGCAGGCAGATTTTCTCGATGTCAAGAGTGTGGCAGGGTACTCACAAGAGACAATCTCCCTCTTTCTCACAAATACATTGCACACAAAATAGCGCAAGTGGATTACGAGTTGACAATTGGATTCCAAGTAAAACAATATTTGGAATGTATGACGTGAAGATGACGTGACTGTAAGTGCCGCCACCTTGTATCTTTAGAGTATAAGAGAATGCCTGACAGCCGCAACCGATAAATCTTCCGTGGTAGGTGAGACTTTCGACATGGGTTCCTCCAAAGCGCTTATGATGCCTCAGCTAGTAGGGAGAAGGACGAGACCAACTGACGAACGCTTCGGTTTATGGTCACTACTAAAGAACCTAAACAATCTTTTTTCTGATAGTCGCAACATAAAAAAATATACCGAAAATGATACGCCCCAAAGCAAGGAGATTTTAAATGTTCCTAATGCTATTATGTTAGTTAAAGCCTTTGATCAAGCGACCTGTCATGATCAGTCAGAGAAGGGAGGATGTGTAGTGTTAAAGAATTAGATGTGTGGCTCATTTAACTATTATGTACGTAGTAAATTCTCCAAGTTCGTCACTGCAAGAAATGATGTCAATGCACAGGTACCAATTCTCCTCCACGGAAGCGTCAATGTGACAGTAAGAGGAATGTGGGATAAAATCGGCAAGGAAGCAATGGAAACTATTTTGAAGAAACCTCAGACTCCTTAGGTTACACTATAAATTGGAATAAGTCTTCCAGTGGAAGAACTGCCTGGAATATTGCAATAGCTAAATATAGACCACTGTTATCTTTTGTGTATGGACATAACACAGGATTTCACAGGGATTTTTAATAAAATCGAGATGTGTTACGAGTTCAAGTGTGAAAAAGTTGCCGGTAACCAGCTTATAGACTCTATAAAATGACCAGACATACAACAAAGAGAAGCTTTTACGTCCTTCTTGGGTACAGAGGATGGTATTATCAGACTGAAGAATACAAAATACAACTACAGAATGGATCGTGTGTTTAAGCCTGTGGAAAACTGTTAAATTATTTTAGAATGTTACTTATAATCCGTCTTGACTGCCAAATTTTTTATTCATATGACCCGTTTCGGTTCATCCAGTACCATCTTCAGATCTGATATTTTAATTACAGGATCTGATATTTCAGTTACAGGAGTAACCCGTCCAAATCCAGCAACTTTCACATGCTGCATGCTAAAATATCAGATCTGAAGATGGTTCTGCATGAACCGAAACCGGTCGTATGAATAAAAAAAAATTGCAAACAAGACGGACTATAAGTAAGATTGTACAATCACTGAATACTGCTATCCCATCAGACATTATGTCTCTTTTTGCAAAATTATTTTAGAATCTTACGAAAAATGTTTACAATGTGCTTCAAAGTACACAGAGACAGTCACATCTGTCTGGTGGTCAGCTAACTAATAATTTTCAGAACAGTGCCTGTGTGGTGTTTAACATTGTGCATTTAAGTCTACCATAATTTCAAGACCGATAAAAGCTTATAAGTTATCCGCTGTCTGCATACAGCTTTAATTATCTACCTGCAAACTACGGGGAGATTCTTAACACTGACTCCAACCAAGACTACTTGGGTATTATACAGAATTATTGTTTTACACTCTGTATTTCTCTCAATCCAGGACACTGTTCTCCGCAACTCCGTCAGATATAGCAATCACCGAATTAGGGCTGATATCGACAAACAATGTTAATCCGAAAAATTTAAGGACAGGAAGCAATGGGTCGAACTGGCATAAGCCATTTCCTATTAAAGGAATTACGCCGTTAGTGTGAAGAAAAAGATAACTAGAAGTGGGAGAGATTGAAGGCAAAAGTTGAAACCTGGGGTATATGGCGAATAGAATTGCCATAAGACTAAAATGTGAAGTGCAATTGGAAAAGGAAGAACGTATTGCAAATGTACAGGCAAGGCTTAAGTATTGCTCTAAACACAGCGTGTGGCGAAATGTGTCTGAAACTGTGGAATATAAAATACTAGCATTTACTGTTAATAGCAATGGTAAGTGCCCTTATGCGGGATTCATGGCCTAGAAGGAAGGATTGCATTACGTTTACTAGACGGAAGGACACTCAAGAAACCCTGAGGCAAGATTAACAACCCGGTTACTCTCGTTTAGAATATCTGGTAGAAGGAGCACTGCTAACTGTTAAAGACATAAAAGATATAATTAGGATAGAGATAGAATACTTGCAAATTCAAAAGGCGACCAACCAGCGAGGTTCAATCATTTTCGTTTTTGTATTCATTTTCTGGATTCCATTATCCGTGAAATTGATCATGGAGGAAGCCACGGAAATCCTCCTCCACTTCGCCAACCCTAATTACTTTCACAAAGTGTATGCCAGTTAAGTTTATCTATCAATGTACTTATCTCTATACAAACTTGTCTCTGACTGGAAATAAACATTTTCGTGATCCTTAGTATGGTCTATAAATCAGGTAGATAATACATCCTGATATCATTGTTTTTGACTTGTTTTGTAAGTGGGGAAATGATTTGATTAATTTTATAACTAGAGAGAGAGAGAGAGAGAGAGATATGTGAAGTACTCTAATCAGAATGCCCAGCTACGTAACAATTTGTCTGTAATTCCGTTGCGCACAGATTATAGGCCATTGTTGTAAAGGTGTTTTTCCGTGCCGACGTAAACTACGGAACAGAAATTTATAGTAGGTACCCCTCTACCACCTCATTTGAAACACCATCTACCCTTGGCCAGAAGTTTGAGCTTTAGAATTTGTCGAGACGATGTCAGAAATTATTTTCAGCCAATTGTAGTGACTGCAGGCGGATTTCTTAAAATGTGTATTTTTTTTAACTTTAGTTGATAAGTTTTCGGGTGTGTGGTTTCTGTACCACTCGTGACTGTTGTTTTCTCTTCGTTGCTAACAGCGTTGATCATTTTGGATAGCTTACTGACATGGTACGTTGTGTTAGTGAAGTGTTAGGATATTTTCCGTGAATTAGCAAGCGATTACTGTGCTAATTTAGTTACTGCATGTATTTGAATGAATGTTAACCAAGATTAAGGCGGGAAATCAGTGAGAATACAACCGTTTGCGAAATGGGGGGATTCGATTAGCAAGTTAAACATGATTGACGACGAAATTAATTTCCGACCGGAAAGGTCAAGCATCTATGGTGACGTAACAGATAGGTCTGATTCAGAGCGAGAGGAACCTTTGAGTGAGATGGATGCGAGTATCGATGACGAAGTGGCAGCTTCCAAGCATGTAAATGGTGTACTTCACATCACAGTTTTTTTCCGTTTAAGACAGTAATGGCCAGTTTCGCAACAGAAAAGGAGCAGTGTGGGAAGTTCTAGTGCTGGGACTGCAATTGTAGATAACGATATCAATAGAAAGACAGATACAGGTTTCCGAATGTTGTTACTTGAGGAGAAAAAAGAGAAAGGAAGGGGGAAAATGGCAAATCAGGGGTGAAAAAGAAAGAAAGAAATTTGAAGAACCGATGGTTGAGAATATTTATAAGCATGAAAAAGGAAGGAAGAAATTTGAAGAATCGATGAAAGGAAATATTAACAAGACTGTTGGTGAGATCACCGAAATTAAGAAGATTTCTTTCGATTGGAAAGTTGTAACGAACGAGACGAAGATAGAAGCAAGGTAAGTTAGAACAGAAGCAGTATGCACACGAAGGAAGGCACTTGTAGAGAAGAGAGAGGCTGAAACAAACAAGTGTGCCGTGACACGAAAGAAAAACGTTTTAGCGACTCTTCATGAGCGTGGAAAGAAGACTGTGCGAGAAACAGAGATTTTTTTTCTGAATTCACGAAGAGTAGTTGTAACAGGAACGGAAAAACCTGATACAACTAAAGAGGGAGCACTCGCGCTTTAGTTCTTAACACTCTGAGATACTGGAAAATACCAGATCCATACAGGAATGTGAAGAGAGCGTTGAAATCCAGTGCGGTAGACGTCAACAGGGAGAGTAAGTGCAGCTGAGACGTACGGAGAAGGGAGTAGGAACAAAAGGAGTGTATTAAGACGTTACGGAGCCAGTTCATATGGCAGATTGACCATCTGATAGCTCAGCTGATATGACTTCCGTGTGGGACAGTCAGGCACCAGTAATCACCAACAACATGGAGGCCGCGCCTGTGCATAATTGCGTTCCACTGAAGGCGTGTAAATTCTCATATTTAGGAGAGAAGAATGATGGCAGGAGTGGTAGCATGTCGCCAAATCTGATTACTCGTAGCAGAAAAGAAGTGCATGTCTCAGAACATCGAGAACGAATAAATGCGAACCAAGACTTGGGTTTTGAAAACAGATTGTTCTTGTAGGTCCAAAATTTGCAGACATACTGAGACACGGAGAGCTCATTACATGACAAATCATGGATAGCTTAGTTTAACCGATCTTAGCCGCCATCATCGTAGGTGGAGTACAAACTAGAATTTATCTGCAGCCATATGGAACGTTCGGTCACTGAGAAGATGCACGTGATCGCAAAAAATTTTTGTACGCACCAGGAATTTTGAAATGCTTTCGTCCCTAACTATCGGTCCCAAGAAACAAAGGAAAGGATATAGCAGGACATTATTGTCTGTACAGACTTTGAATCGTTAAGTCTCAAGACCCCTGTGAAATGATTTGAATCAGTTATTACGGAAAACCTAGTCCACCAGCTCGCCTCGGCGAGTGCTTCAAGCTAACCACGCTGTACATTGCTGTCGATTGACACCATCGTCCTTTCTCAATGATGCGGCCACTCGTGCCTCAAGTGGCGTCACTGAAGTGCCACGGATCGTAAAACAGCACTCATCTTAAAAGGGATATTTTACAACCACTGATATACAATATTCTTTCATAAATTGGTGCCTCATTCAAAATAACATTTGTACAAAAGTAATCTACTTATAAATCTAAAAAAAATATAAAAGTGACAACAGACTATAGCTTAAAGACGGAGACCCTGGAGTCAGGCACGTGTTCACATTATGATCCGAGGGAGACGGCTTTACGGCAGGAGGGCAGCTGATAGGTGGCACTTCTCATGAAAATAAAATAGAAAATAAAATAAATGAATTCAGATCTCAGCGGGCGTCTGTAGTAACTGATCACTCCTTAGTTCATAACTACGTGTTTTTCTATCAAATGATGTTCGGTTATGATTCTAAAGTCATAGCCAACGATTTTTGGAAACTCTTTCATACAGCTATACTGTAACCAACGAGTGTTGAGGTAAGGATAGGCAGGTTATTTTAAGCTGTTGTCTCTCATTACGAGAACTGTCACTCCCTATCACCCATGCAAACGGACCAGACCCCAATACATATACCCAAATAGAAGAAAAAAACAATACGCCAGATGTGCTACTATACTGACCAGCTCTTACTTTGCTCAACACCGAGCAACAATGACGCATACTTACGTTCAATGAACCAGCCACGTGCTACACAACAAGAATTACAATTCCTGTGCTACCACACCCATGTCGTTGGCCACACAAATGAGATACGACCCCTCGTTGACACTATGAAGAATATGTGGGCTATCTTGTCCGATACCGCCTCACTACGTCCTACGGTGGACATTACTTTCACAGCATGTTCTCGCCGCCCAGAGGCACTCCTGAGAGAAGGTCCTCAGCCCTGCTCCTGAAGATGCCGCACTCCAGTTGCACTGCAAGTTCAAACGTACCGAGCTTATTAAGATAGGTCGAGAAGTTTTGCGACTGCTGTGAGATTGTGTGAAGGTATAAAGTCAGTGTTTGGTAGGAATGTGATTTCACGAAAGGGATTTGCCACACATTCCCTAACATTGTTCCTTTTTAACCAGGACTATCTAGTTACAATTCAGATTGTTTTTGTAAATTATGATGTTCAAAATGGTTCAAATGGCTCTGAGCACTATGGGACTTAACTTCTGAGATCATCAGTCCCCCAGAACTTGGAACTACTTAAACCTAACTAACCTAAGGACATCACACATATCCAAACCCGAGGCAGGATTAGAACCGGCGACCGTAGCGGTCGCGCGGTTCCAGACTGTAGCGCCTAGACCACCCCGGCCGGCAAAGTATTATGTAATTTCATTGTGGCAATGAATCTGTTAATTTTCTTTATGTTCAGTAGTATTTCTGAAATCATATCTTTTGGTAGCACTTTGTGGTGCTGAACAGAAGGATTTTGATAGCTCGCTTATTCTAAGTATTTCTTGACACAACACACACACACACACACACAGGCCACCAGCAACATAGTATACACCGATACACGTTTCTCATATTGATACAAATATTTAGGCGATTTATTTGAATATATTTGTTTCACACGTGTCGTTATTGCCACAGTACAAGTAAAAATATAAAAATTTTGAAATACTATACATGATGTCATGTGTTACAATTTTTTTTCTTTATCAAATGTTCTTTAGGTGTATATGTTAATTAAACGAGAAATTTACGAGTGTACATGATTTGTTTAATATTAGAGACTAAAATTTACACCTACACATTACGTTAGACTGAAGTACTGAGCGATGTGGCTCAGTGGTTATCACTTCGTCCGGCCATCGTGGTTTAGGTTTTCCGTGATTTTCCTAAATCGCTTCAGGAAAATTCCGGGGAGGTTCCTTTTGAAAGGGCATGGTCGACTTCTTTCGCCAACCTTCCCTAATCCGATGGGACCGATCACCTCGCTGTTAGGTTCCTTCCGCCGAATGAACCAACCAACCAATGAAAAGATTGTATATACTATTGAGTACAAACACCTGTAAATGTGGGCAGCTGCAGATCGTTGTCACTTGTAAAGTTAAGGAACTGTATACGTACAATCATTTATTATTTTGTGAGTACGAGAGTTCTGACATACAAACAAATTTGCTCAAGTACAGATGTACATGTAATCTGTGTTCTTTAGTAGCGTGAATGTGAATACAAAAGTGGTTGCATTTAAATGAGTACCTGCTTTCTATTGGATCTGAAGTGTTTCTAGACCCTAAGGCGCGATTGTTCTGTGAACAGTACCGACCATAATTTTTTTTCCATTCCTCCATTATTGTTGTGAAGGCATATGTGTGTGTCTGTGAGTGTCTGCGTTTTCCTGGAAGTGCTTGTAGCATAAGAGTGATTTAGGTATGAGAGTTTTATCTTAAAGATTGGCCAATTTACTCTTTACCCTTCCATATGTTTTAGTTGTTCCGTGCTGGGACAAATGATTCATCAAAATTTTTACTCCTGATCTATGTGCCACATTTCCTATGTAAACACGATTGTGAAACGTAGCAGGTAATTTAGACGTACTTTCATTTCACTGTAAGATCATAATCCGGTTATCTGACGCGATTATGAGACTACCTATTTTGGTAACTAATTTGTGCTGCACAATTACGTCCATATCTTACATTGTTGCCAATTGTTGGTTTCTGGATTTGGTTGGTAGATGAAGGCATTTTGCTGAACATAGTGAAACTTGTGGGATTAGCCGTAGGATGAACAGAGGGATTTTGCATCACCTGGAGGAGAAAAACAAGTGTCGGTGACGGCGCTCCTACAGCCAGGAATTGGGAACGCCGCCAGGCGCACATTCTAAAAGTGGTTCGCAGGACTTAGGAGTGCGTGAGGCTTTGCGTTTGGCACAGTGTGAGGTCTGCAATTCCATGGCGCGCTTTTGGGCGGACAGTATAATGAGGAGCTATTGTGTTGTGTTAGGCGGATTTGGTCAGACAAAGCCTGCTACGCCGGCAGAGTATCATCAACGAAATTTGTTTGAGCGTAGAGAGAACATTCCTGAAGTGAATCGGAGATGCCATGTTCTGTATCTTTGGCGGACGATTGATCACGAGAAAAAAGCTCTGTTAGAAGTGAATACATGTTGGAGCGATGTGGATAGCTCTGTGGCGTCCACTATAGGAACGCTCGGCTAGAACCTTTTTAGAATAATGAGAGCTCTCGCCAGCGTCCCTGTTAAAAAGTACAGACGGGGCGGCGTGCTACTGGTTCCGCGCTACTTCATGTTAGAAACGATTCTTCAGAATGTTAGAGGGAGTGATTTTCTGTTGCTAGAACACGTACGACTGGAGTAGAGATGCGTCACATCGATTGCATTGGTGTTCTAACTTGCTTTTTCTGACTGCTCCACGTGGAGTAATGTCGGAATTTTGTGCAGATAACGCAGAAGTAAACACGCATCACCTGTGTCTGACGGGTTGTAAAGACACTCATGGCCATGGAAACCTGAGAGAAAGTATTTCACAAGTGAGCGTCGTAGAAAAATTCGACTTCTTCCAGCAGAGTGTCGAGTGAAGACGCCGGCTACGGGAGGCAACTTGGGAGGTCTCGGGGCAGCCAGCTGTCAATTCGAGAGAAAAAGCACCGACCGATCTAGCAGCTGTGTCGCAGCTGGTATTGGTTGCAGGTGAGACCGTCACAACTTAGGCAGAATAACTGGACACAGGAGTTAGTTGACGTGAAATTTAGAGCCTTTTTTAACAGCAAGAGCCCTTGTACTTGAAAGTATATGGGATCACCAACCAGTAGGAGTCAACTATTTTCACTTTTGTATTACTTTGTTAGATTGCGTTATGCGTTCAGTTCATTAAGGAGAAAGTCGCCAAAAACCTCCCTCCACATTGACAACCCTGACTAATATTGCTAAATGTTTGATACTTAAGTTTCTCAGTCAAAGTACTTATCACTACCCAAACTGGTTTTTGATTGGAAATAAACATTTTCGTGATACTCAGTGCGTTCTATAATTCAGGTAGATGATATCATGATCTCATTGTTGTTTGAGATTTCATGTAAGAGAGGGAAATAATTTGGTTATTTTGATAATCATAGTGGGAGATGTGAAGTACTCCAGTTAGTGAGCCTGGCCATATAATAATTTTCATTTAATGTCGTTGCACACTGATTATAGGCCAGTGTTTCAAGTGGGTTTTTCTGTGCGAAAGTAAATTTCTAGATAAAAATTTATCGTAGAAACTCCCCATATTTCTTTTTAAACACCACAGTTCCCAAGGTTATGAGCACTATTTGTAAATCAGTACCTATTTACACGGTACGTTGTTAACAAACGATAACAGCCAATAACCATTTTGTGTGGCGGGGATAAGATATCGCCTTCCTTAGTAGCTAGCGTTACGTAAAATGCGTTCGTATTGCTAGCGTTAATGCCGTTCCCACATCATCGTCTGTCACCATTTGCCTGCAAATGTTTGTGACGATAAAATAACCGTCATAACTGCTCAGATTGTGGAATAAGCCAGGCACAGCATAGTGAGGCCTGTAGTTCGAACTGAAACTGGGATGTGGTTTGCCTCAGTATGCACTGGTGAAATGATAGTGGTCTTGATGCTTTGCACCATCTTCCTTAAACTGTATCTTGTAAATACGAGAAAT
Organism: Schistocerca americana; assembly: GCF_021461395.2. Taxonomy (NCBI): domain Eukaryota; kingdom Metazoa; phylum Arthropoda; class Insecta; order Orthoptera; family Acrididae; genus Schistocerca; species Schistocerca americana. The sequence continues at coordinate 202,606,377 of NC_060125.1, read as the reverse complement.
TTCTGCTGCGCCAAGTGCTGAGGCTTGTTTGTAGTACCATGTTTTCATTTTGTAATAAAATGTCATTCACAGTCTCAGCGGTTGCACAGAACTGTTCAGCGTATCATTCCGTGCAATCGCTACCTCTGTACTATTAATCTTTGATTATCTCTGTTCATAACTCTGATTCACATCGTATGCCATACTGATCTCTTTACGGAAACGTGTCCGATCTGAATACTAACCAGAGTAGGTACGACGACTTCAGTCAGTAACTTTTAGCATTATGCATTCTGTAGGAGCATAAATCACAAAAGGCCGTTTCATTCCGTTACTAGACTATGGCAATTTTAGAAATTGTCTTTGGCAGTAGGGATTATACTGGTAATCGGTTTGAAATATACACAGGCAACTAAATGGGCATATAACCTCTCCTAGGACTGCGAATAGCTCACGCCAAGGTCATATACTAGAAGTGAATACAGATGATCAGCAAGCTACTCAGCGTCATCAAAAAATTCTTTTTATGTAATGGAGATGACACATATTATAAACTTATAACAATAACAAGTTCATGTGTCTGTCACCACCATGTTTCCTAATACACAGTGGTACGACTCAGAATAGTTTATCTACTCTCTTGTCTTTCGCAGCAGTCCACTCACAAATTGAATACTGGATGCCGCAGTTTTTAGCAGAGATGACTTCATTTTGTTTTTTAAAATGTGAACATGCTTGCACTGAGCAAGTAACGGTATGTCTGTGAAGGTTAGTATGTCTGCATAAAGAATACGTTTATACAAATGTTCCGTATGCTGATGTACAGGACACAGTCCGACTACAACTGAGCACTTGAGGCAGGCCTTTACCGAGTTTTTATTTTATGTTATCATAGGCAATTTTGTTTATAATCCTGCAAAAACCCCATATTTTTATTGACATTAACGCGGTATTGAAATATTTCCTTCGGTGCCTAGCCCTTATTAATAAGATAGTTTGTAGTGTTCTCAGAAGTCGCCCGGTGACGTTGGTTGAGTAACATTCCCCAATGTCATCAGACAGCGGTAGATGGCGTTCTTTTTTATTCTTGGATATCTGGCTTTCCTCACCTGACTTGGCCAAGTTTCAGACAGTTTGAAACACGTATGTTGTGTGGCGGCGATGGCGAGGCATTGCAGAGTCTCTGACCAGAGAGCCATTTATCGTGGCTAGTCTGCGCTTGACCGCGCGAGAGTTGCGAGCGGTACTCTGTCAGTAGTCGTCGTGCAGTACAGTCGGTCAGTAGCAGTAGTCAGTGGGCAGTCTGTCAGTAGCAGTGGGGCAGAGCAGTATGTCGGTAGTAGCAGCCCAGTGCAGTTGTGTGTGAGGAGTCGGCGGGCGTCGACATGGCACTCTGGTCAAGATTCAGGATGAGGTATATTATTTTTAAATGCGCTCAGCTAATAATGTAAATTAACTGTAACTAATTTGTGCAATAATCGCCCCAATAATAATTTTGGTTTTCAAAGCAATTTTTTAACAAAGAATTCTTTAATGAAAGAAATATTCCCTTGATATTCCTTAAAGAAAAGCTTCCCTTAAATTCAAAATTTTTGCAATCAATTTCCTCCAAGCTATGGCAAAAATAAATAAGAGCAGATGCAGCTTTACTAAGGTAAGAATTTCAGTTTAATTAATGAACAGGGCCTAAGATCGACATTTCGGTCTGTTTTTGTTTTCATTGTCACTGGGATTTTATTATCACTGAATTGACTTTCATTTTTTTTGTGGGGAACTTATACTTGGGTCAGATTGCTAATTTTTGTTTAATTGTCATTGTCATTAAATTTATTTGCTGGGAGGTTAGGTTAGGTTGTATTCTAGTTAACATTCAATTATTGTGTTTCAAAAATTTCTCTGGGAGGTTACACTTAGCTGAATGTGCATTAGCATTTAAAATAATATCTTTTGAATTTCGGTGGGGAGATTACACTTGGCGACACCCAGTCCAGGATCGAATTTCGTTGAAAGTCTTTTGAAAGACAGTCAGATATCTACTCTTATTTGCTTAGATATAATTAGAAATTGGCGCAACGCTTTTACTAATCTTGTGACTTTCTTTCTACAGGTCAACGGCAATTCGTTGCTCTGTTGTATTTGTTTGTTGCCTTTTTGCATTTGTGCTTATTTGTTTTGTGAATATTTGTGACTATTGTAAAAATGCCGCGAAAGACTGTGAATAGTGTATCGCGAGGTATTTTGAATGAAATTACCGACTTGAACAGCGTGACCGATAGTAATTGTGACACGCAGTGTAATGATGACAATCCTGCGTTCACTGACAATCAATGCGTTCCAACCACTAATGATGACTTTTGTCTTAATGACGAACAAACGAACTGGGTTATGTCCTCTGTTGATTTGACGACAATCGATGACGCGGGACGCTCTATTGTAATGAGCGCTGCCCAGCCTAACACAACCGGTTTACTAAATTTACGTGATGAACACACAAATTTGTCTAATGAAAATGAACAGGATACACAAAATACGACGGATCTATTTAATTCCGAAATAGTGACTGACAGTGTACGTTTGACTGACAAATCTTTTTGCAAATTACAGAATGACCAAATGGTCACACAGAACGTGACAATTGCATGTACTCCATCACAGAGCACTGAGAAAGCAGCAGCTACTTTTGGTTTGGAACAATTTATGGCAGTAATGCTACAGTTTAAGAACGAATTTAGTGTAAATTCCAAACAACAGAGTGAAGATCTCAAACAACTTAGTGAGCAGAACAAACAGTTCAACCAAAAATTAGACAACAATTCCAGACAGTTAAATGAAAAATTAGACAACAATTCCAGACAGTTAAATGAAAAATTAGACAACAGTTCCAAACAGCTAAATGATAAATTAGACAACAGTTCCAAACAGCTAAATGATAAATTAGACAACAGTTCCAAACAGCTAAATGATAAATTAGACAACAGTTCCAGACAGCTTAGTGAACAAATTAGAGACGTTGCCGCACAATGTCATGACACTAAGGAACAGTTACGCGAGGAAATTGAGGCTTGTTCAAGAAAAAGTAGCGAAGAAATTAAATCTGTTGCTCAAGAATTAAGGGAAATGCAAACAGCCGCAACAGAAACACTTAGAGCGGAAATTAGTACAGTCGCTAAACAATGCTCTGAAAGAGCTACACAATTACGCGACGAGTTTAAAGCAATGACAGCAGAACTTTCGCACACTATGGATGAAAAGATTGACACGAAATTCGAACAACAGAACACTCAAATTAACGAACGTCTTAGTCTTCACATACAAAACAGTGATACGCGTTTCCGCAAATTTATTCAGGATCAAAATAAAGTCAAACGTCAAGTCATGGAAACAATCACTGCTCAGAGTCAAGAAGACAAACGTAAAATGTTTGCGAAGGCAAAAACGTATGTAGACAATAATATTGCCACAGTGTCCGACGAAATTAATTCCATCAAACAGTCGAACACAGAATTACGTGACGAAATTTCTGACCTTAAATCGAAAACAGACACATACACAACAGATTTTCAAACAGTGACCGACAGACTCGAACAATTAGAACTAACACAGGATTCCGATGTAATTCAAGCTGTCGTTAAAAAACTGAACGAAACTACACGTAAGTGGCAAAAACAGATTAATGCGTCTGACACTAAATCTGATGAGCAGGTAAAAATACTGACTGAAAAATATGATGAATTGGCCAGTCGTATTGATGTTATAGAAAGTAGTAATGACAACAAATCAGACGATACTTCACCGGTTTCATTTAACCAAACACCTGAATTTCAAAATTTACAGCAGACAATTTATGAGATCGATTCGTCTAATAACACGTTGCGTAGAAAGTTATCGAGTTTACAACAAGAAGTAACAGAGATGAAAAGTATTTCAGTTAATAACACATCACAGCAGACGCCACTTTGCGAACATCTGTCAGACTTGCGCAACGCGTATAATTTGGGTAATCTACAGAGAGTACGGGACTTAGATTCCGAACAACCGCAGTTCAATAGATTCTCTTACAATCCTGAACCTGTTCCATCACAGAGAGACGATAATTTTGATTACAAACATTTTCTGTCAGTGAGAAAGTTTAAAGTGTTTAAAAACGACAGAACACAGATTCACCCACTGTATTGGATACAACAGTTTAGCTTTGCTTTTCCACCGACTTGGCCCGTAACACACAAACTTGAATTTATTTGCAGCTTCTTGGAAGGCGAACCGGCAACCGATCGCGAGGCAATGTTACTCGGTAGAAGAATTTCAGAATGCCTTTCTGTCAGCGTACTGGTCGAAGACGACACAGCGCGGAATTAAAGATCAATTAATTAGTTTACCAAATTATGAATACACAAATTTTCCCAATGTGACGCAATTTTTTGAGCACATGGTCCAGCAAAATCAGTATTTAAGTGAACCCCATAGTGAATCCGCACTCATTCAATTATGTATCTCTAAATTACGACGATCATTAAGAGTGTCACTTTTAACAGGTCAGCAAAAAGAAAATATTTCAGCATTCAGAGATTTGTTACAGCTCTTGGAAGTACAACAATCTGATTATTCTTTTGTAAACAAAAACTTTTCGTATAATAACCAAGGTCAACAAACTTACAGTAATTATGATCAGGGACGTAATTTCAACAGGAAAAGTAACAGACGGTTTAGGAACGACAACTACCAGGACTTAAATCACAGACAGAATTCTGATTATCAATATCGTCAAAATTTTCAGCAACAGGAACCACCTTTTAGTAACAATAGACGTTTTCCACCACAACAGCATGAAAGTCAGTCGGTTAGCATACCTAAACAACAATGTAATGCACAAGGTCGACCAGGCTTTAATGTTCCGCCGCGTGCACGTATAGTGCCAGATCCAACAAATAGTAACGCACGGCAGCAAGGAAACAACTACGTACAGAGAAGACAGTATTTCAATTCCTATCGCAATGCACCGTATAGGAATGACTATCACGACAGACGTAAAAACGATGAGCACAATTATCAGCGTACATATAATAACAGTCGGTCTCACCAACAGCAAAATCATATGCATGAATGAACCCGACAGTAGGTACCATCCAGAACGTAGAACGTCTGGAAGAAGTAATAGAACAGTTCAAATAGTAGAAATGCCACAACATCCTCCTGATAATAGTAACACGTCAGATAGAATCTGACTAGATACTGTACAGATCGCATCTTCCAGTAACACAAGCACTACTTTAGACACGCAAAATGTTGTTCGCGAAAATGTAATTACTTTTGACGATATCAGAGACACTCTCTTGCAGGAAAGACCATTTGTTCAGAAAACTATTTCACATCCTGTTATCGAAATTAAAATTGGTTCATCGAAATTTTCAGCAGTAATCGATTCCGGATCACCTATATCTGTAATAAATGAAGAAACTTTTAACGAGTGTAACAAAGAGAATACCTATCCGACATTACCTTTAGGCAAAACAAAAGTGAAAGGAGCGGTACCGAGTAAAGAAGTAGACGTTAAATTACAGACGCATTTATCATTCTGTATTGGAGGTCATACTTTCCACTCAAATTTTTGAATTGTTCCTTTATTGACAACAGACGTAATTTTAGGTACTAATTTTCTCGTACAACACGATGCAGTGGTTGATTTTCAAAATTATTATTTAATGCTAAAGGACGAAAATGTACAATTGGCTTTAGAGTTTCAGCATTCATTGTATGCGGAAGAACAAACAATTAACCGCACAGAGGTCATTTCCGCAACACGTAACATTGACTGTAATTCCAAAGTGTTCACTGATACGTACGTACACAACTATAATACTCCAGACGAAACTGACTACGACGTAATGCAGATGATTTCCGATAAGGTTAAACAAAGCAGTGCAAATACAGACGACGAAGGCACGCAGTTACACAAAATTCTTTTACAGCAAGCTCCAGTTTTTGACAATGTTCCTGGTACTATGTCCGGCTTTATGTATGAATTTCAAGTCAAACAGCACGACACATTTAAAGCCAAGCATTATCCCATTCCGTATATTCATAGAGTACAGGTTAAGAAAGAATTGCAGGATATGCTTGACCAAGGAATTATTGAACCAGCAGTTAGTCCGTACATAAACCCGCTACATATTGTTAAGAAAAAGGATGGCTCACTTCGCCTTGTACTTGATTCACGTCACATTAATGACATTATTATTAATGAAACTGATCGACCACAGACACTAGAGGAACTTCTACAGAAATTTCACGGTACAGCTATTTATTCCACACTAGATTTGAAATTGGGATTTTGGCAAATTCAACTTCACCCGAACAGCAGAAAATACACAGCTTTTCTCTGTTTTGGCGACTGTTATCAATTTTGCCCCCCCCATGAACCATGGACCTTGCCGTTGGTGGGGAGGCTTGCGTGCCTCAGCGATACAGATAGCCGTACCGTAGGTGCAACCACAACGGAGGGGTATCCGTTGAGAGGCCAGACAAACGTGTGGTTCCTGAAGAGGGGCAGCAGCCTTTTCAGTAGTTGCAAGGGCAACAGTCTGGATGATTGACTGATCTGGCCTTGTAACAATAACCAAAACGGCCTTGCTGTGCTGGTACTGCGAACGGCTGAAAGCAAGGGGAAACTACAGCCGTAATTTTTCCCGAGGGCATGCAGCTTTACTGTATAATTACATGATGATGGCGTCCTCTTGGGTAAAATATTCCGGAGGTAAAATAGTCCCCCATTCGGATCTCCGGGCGGGGACTACTCAAGAGGATGTCGTTATCAGGAGAAAGAAAACTGGCATTCTACGGATCGGAGCGTGGAATGTCAGATCCCTTAATCGGGCAGGTAGGTTAGAAAATTTAAAAAGGGAAATGGATAGGTTGAAGTTAGATATAGTGGGAATTAGTGAAGTTCGGTGGCAGGAGGAACAAGACTTCTGGTCAGGTGACTACAGGGTTATAAACACAAAATCAAATAGGGGTAATGCAGGAGTAGGTTTAATAATGAATAGGAAAATAGGAATGCGGGTAAGCTACTACAAACAGCATAGTGAACGCATTATTGTGGCCAAGATAGATACGAAGCCCACACCTACTACAGTAGTACAAGTTTATATGCCAACTAGCTCTGCAGATGACGAAGAAATTGAAGAAATGTATGATGAAATAAAAGAAATTATCCAGATTGTGAAGGGAGACGAAAATTTAATAGTCATGGGTGACTGGAATTCGAGTGTAGGAAAAGGAAGTGAAGGAAACATAGTAGGTGAATATGGATTGGGGGACAGAAATGAAAGAGGAAGCCGCCTGGTAGAATTTTGCACAGAGCACAACATAATCATAACTAACACTTGGTTTAAGAATCATGAAAGAAGGTTGTATACATGGAAGAACCCTGGAGATACTAAAAGGTATCAGATAGATTATATAATGGTAAGACAGAGATTTAGGAACCAGGTTTTAAATTGTAAGACATTTCCAGGGGCAGATGTAGACTCTGACCACAATCTATTGGTTATGACCTGGAGATTAAAACTGAAGAAACTGCAAAAAGGTGGGAATTTAAGGAGATGGGACCTGGATAAACTAAAAGAACCAGAGGTTGTACAGAGATTCAGGGAGAGCATAAGGGAGCAATTGACAGGAATGGGGGAAATAAATACAGTAGAAGAAGAATGGGTAGCTTTGAGGGATGAAGTAGTGAAGGCAGCAGAGGATCAAGTAGGTAAAACGACGAGGGCTAGTAGAAATCCTTGGGTAACAGAAGAAATATTGAATTTAATTGATGAAAGGAGAAAATATAAAAATGCAGTAAGTGAAACAGGCAAAAAGGAATACAAACGTCTCAAAAATGAGATCGATAGGAAGTGCAAAATGGCTAAGCAGGGATGGCTAGAGGACAAATGTAAGGATGTAGAGGCCTATCTCACTAGGGGTAAGATAGATACCGCCTACAGGAAAAGTAAAGAGACCTTTGGTGATACGAGAACGACTTATATGAATATCAAGAGCTCAGATGGAAACCCAGTTCTAAGCAAAGAAGGGAAGGCAGAAAGGTGGAAGGAGTATATAGAGGGTCTATACAAGGGGGATGTACTTGAGGACAATATTATGGAAATGGAAGAGGATGTAGATAAAGATGAAATGGGAGATACGATACTGCGTGAAGAGTTTGACAGAGCACTGCAAGACCTGAGTCGAAACAAGGCCCCCGGAGTAGACAATATTCCATTGGAATTACTGACGGCCGTGGGAGAGCCAGTCCTGACAAAACTCTACCATCTGGTGAGCAAGATGTATGAAACAGGCGAAATACCCTCAGACTTCAAGAAGAATATAATAATTCCAATCCCAAAGAAAGCAGGTGTTGACAGATGTGAAAATTACCGAACTATCAGCTTAATAAGTCACAGCTGCAAAATACTAACACGAATTCTTTACAGACGAATGGAAAAACTAGTAGAAGCCAACCTCGGGGAAGATCAGTTTGGATTCCGAAGAAACACTGGAACACGTGAGGCAATACTGACCTTACGACTTATCTTGGAAGAAAGATTAAGGAAAGGCAAACCTACGTTTCTAGCATTTGTAGACTTAGAGAAAGCTTTTGACAATGTTGACTGGAATACTCTCTTTCAAATTCTAAAGGTGGCAGGGGTAAAATACAGGGAGCGAAAGGCTATTTACAATTTGTACAGAAACCAGATGGCAGTTATAAGAGTCGAGGGACATGAAAGGGAAGCAGTGGTTGGGAAGGGAGTAAGACAGGGTTGTAGCCTCTCCCCGATGTTGTTCAATCTGTATATTGAGCAAGCAGTAAAGGAAACAAAAGAAAAGTTCGGAGTAGGTAATAAAATTCATGGAGAAGAAATAAAAACTTTGAGGTTCGCCGATGACATTGTAATTCTGTCAGAGACAGCAAAGGACTTGGAAGAACAGTTGAATGGAATGGACAGTGTCTTGAAAGGAGGATATAAGATGAACATCAACAAAAGCAAAACAAGGATAATGGAATGTAGTCTAATTAAGTCGGGTGATGCTGAGGGAATTGGATTGGGAAATGAGACACTTAAAGTAGTAAAGGAGTTTTGCTATTTGGGGAGCAAAATAACTGATGATGGTCGAAGTAGAGAGGATATAAAATGTAGGCTGGCAATGGCAAGGAAAGCGTTCCTGAAGAAGAGAAATTTGTTAACATCCAGTATTGATTTAAGTGTCAGGAAGTCATTTCTGAAAGTATTCGTATGGAGTGTAGCCATGTATGGAAGTGAAACATGGACGATAAATAGTTTGGACAAGAAGAGAATAGAAGCTTTCGAAATGTGGTGCTACAGAAGAATGCTGAAGATTAGATGGGTAGATCACATAACTAATGAGGAAGTGTTGAATAGGATTGGGGAGAAGAGAAGTTTGTGGCACAACTTGACCAGAAGAAGGGATCGGTTGGTAGGACATGTTCTGAGGCATCAAGGGATCACCAATTTAGTATTGGAGGGCAGCGTGGAGGGTAAAAATCGTAGGGGAAGACCAAGAGATGAATACACTAAGCAGATTCAGAAGGATGTAGGTTGCAGTAGGTACTGGGAGATGAAAAAGCTTGCACAGGATAGAGTAGCATGGAGAGCTGCATCAAACCAGTCTCAGGACTGAAGACCACAACAACAACAACAACAACAACATATCAATTTTGCAAATTACCATTCGACTTAAATATTTCTTCTGCAGCTTTTATTCGCGGTTTGAACACAATACTTCCGACAGAACTAAAAGACAGAATTACGACGTACGTAGACGATATTCTTATCGCAGAAGCTAACTGGTCTGAACACAATCTGATTTTAGAACAACTGTTGCAAACTTTTCGTGCACAAGGACTTACAGTTAATCTTAGTAAATCGCACTTTGGCAAAACTTCCATAAAATTTCTTGGACACGTAATTTCAGCAGAAGGCATTGCGCCAGATCTGGAAAAACTTCAAGCTCTACGTGACATTACTGTTCCTACGACGAAAAAGCAATTACGCAGTTTTTTGGGCTTAATTAACTTTTTTCGTAAATTTATTCATCACTCCGCTTTAGACACGCCTAGATTATGCCAATTAACCGGTAAAAACAGTATTTGGTCTTGGGATAAGGAAGCACACTCTGAATTCATGAACCTGAAACATGCTCTGTTGAATGCACCACTTTTATCGCACCCAGATTTTACCAGAAATTTTTCCATTGCCACCGACAGTTCTAACACCGCTTTAGGAGTACACATTTTCCAGGAAATTGAAGAAGATGGCTCTACAGTAATTAAAAACATCGCATTTGCAAACCGCATTCTGTCACCTGCTGAACGAAATTATTCCGTTACAGAATTGGAAACATTATGTGTTGTATGGGCTTTTACGAGATTTCGGCACTTTCTTTATGGCAGACATACCACCGTCTACACAGACCACAGAGCGATACAATTTTTACTTTCGGCTAAGTTCACTCACGACAGATTAAGCAGATGGAAACTTTATTTACAGGAATTTCATTTTACAATAGTTCACATTCCCGGCACACAAAAAGTTATAGCAGACGCACTATCGCGTTCTCTGAGCAACAATCAGCAAGACGTAGCAACCAACTTCTGCAAAGCAAATTTCAGTGTCATGTACATTCAACAAGTTGCATTTGAAAACTTTATTTCCTCGTCATTACAGGACATAGCACTAGAACAAAATAAAGATAACGTGTGGAAAGAAATGAAACACCTTTGGCAAGATAGGAATAATGTTACGATTAGAAACCATTACACTGTACGCAATGACATTCTGTTTCGCCGCTCTCATCCTGACAGCAACAACTGGTTATTATGCATTCCTGACGAACTGGTTAACAAATTAATCTGGTACACTCATTTAAGTTACGCACATTACGGAGCAAGAAAATGTTTTCTTATACTGAGACAGAACTGTTATTTTACCAACATGGAGAAACGTTTACGACGAGTTTTAGCGTCTTGTAAAATTTGCCAGAAAGCTAAGTCAGACACCACTTCACATATTCCTCCTTTATATCCCATTGTACCTATTAAATTAAGACATATGGCCGCAGTAGACATTTTTGGTCCAATTCCGAGAACTAACAGAGGTTTTTGCTACATCTTTGTCGCTGTTGAGCTCACTTCAAAATTTGTTACTTTCACTCCGTTACGCAAAGCTACTGCTAAACCCGTTTCGAAAGCATTTGTAAAACATTTTCTATTTCATGTAGGGCATGTGATGAAAGTAATTTCCGATAATCACAATTTCGTTCTGCTACATGGACACCTATGTTACGAGCTAGAAACATTTCTCCGATCTACATATCCAAGGACCATGCTTCTTCGAACCCCTGTGAACGATTAATGAAAGAAATTGGTAAACTGTGTAGAATATACTGCCACAAAAGACACATTAATTGGGATAAACACATACTCTCATTCCAAGATGTAATTAATTCCATTCCAAATGAATCCACTATGCTATCTCCGTCAGTTATACTGAAAAACGTTGAGCCACCAAACAAAATTAAAGAATTAGTAAACTTCCCTAAATGTCGTCGACTAAGACACCACGAAATCATTGACATTGCGCTGAACAACATCAAACGTGCCGCAGAGCGCCGAAGAAGACAACAAAAACAGGTTTGTAGACGCCGAGACTTTCACATTGGTCAGAAGATATTAGTGCGTACACACTATTTATCCAGCAGAATAAAAGGTAAGTGCAGTAAATTTGAACTTCTATACGCAGGACCATATCGGATTCGCAGCATCCCTCATCGCAATGTGGTACACGTCGAAACTTTGAGAACCAGAAAATCGAAAGGCAACCACCATTGGTCAAATATTAAACCCTTTATTGAATGAAGACACTATGATTCAACACACTATGATGCCATTTACTAATTTTTTTATGACCACTTGTGCAATTATATTCACATGACTAATTACTGATGATTATCGTATTTTTTCTTGGCAAGTGCCCGGCAAGGTAAGGTTAGCAGGTCGCTTTTCTTGTCGTTACACATCAGACCGTGCACATTTTCCCTTTTTTTTGTGTATATGATTGTATTCCAATTTTGTTTGTATCTACTGTGAAATAGTTAAGATATAACACACACCAGTTTACTTTGACATTTTTGTTGCCCTATGACATCTCAAGATCGTGAGTGTTATACATTTTTTTTTGCCGCTGCATTGTGATATTCTGTGTACATTTTTGCATCCGAACACTGTCAATGTCTTTGACATATTTCGTTTTCTGTCATGTTATGCTGTATGGTTAATTATGTCACCATAAACCAGTCGTTATTTAGTGGGTATATGATTTAAATGCAAGACATTAATCTTTGTTCATCAATTTCAGAAAGAAATGATGCGTGTAAGAAATAAATTCAACAGTAATGGGAATTTCACCTACGGAATAAACGAAAGAAGATGCAATAACTTTATGAGGAAGAGTAAATGGATCAGGATTAACAAGCATTAACAAGAATATACTATACTCATCGTAGAATAGCATTCTTAACTAATTTTTTCTTTCAGAATACAGGGTGATTGATGCAGGCTGTCAAACAGAACTACACATCTTAGTTTTAGTGATGAAATATGCTAGAGATAAGGAATAGTTGTGTAATGAGTAATGAAGTGATTTTTTTGCAGATGATAATGAATGATGATGAATAATGATGAAGAATATGCTACTATGAATAATGAAGTTTTTCTTTACAGGTGATGATGATAATGGAGTTTTTGATGATATGGATAATGAAGTTTTCTTTGCAGATGAGGATAATGTTGAAGCTATATTTAGGCTATGTAGTTATTTAAGTATTTGTTACAGTTCGTTTTGACAGCAGGTGTTATATTGCATAGTATAATGACTGAAGGTTTTGGAAAGGACAGCTATGGAACACATTTTTTACACACATTTCACTACCTGTTAGTTCGAAGTTCACTACTTTTAAGCATAAAATGCATTTCTCTTTTCAGCTTAATAATCCATTTTTATACATTTTTTGCAGGAGAAATTATTTATGAGATTAATGTGCTATAAGCAGTTGTTCATTAAATCTATGAATGTGATTACATATACTCTACTTGTTTCATAATCTAGCCACAGCTGACTTATGACGGATGACGTTACACATTTTCATTTATACCAACAAACCAGAAACAAATTTTTTTCTTCTTGCTTTCCCTTATAATTACCCAAAGCAATACATTGCTAGCACAAAAACAAAATGTATTACCAGTCCCAAATAATGTTACTAGTTTAAGAGAATTCTGAATAATACTGATCAGCTCTGAATAGTATGTCACTTCAGTAATGACTTCTTAATGATACAAAAAAAGTAAATAATAAAGCTTTGTAACTGGCTAATAACTGCCACTGTTTATTGTAATGAGACTACTTATAATGCCCATGATTGTTAATGCTTTGACTGTAATTAACTTATTTTTAATAATGACTTCTTAATGATCTGAATAATACTGAATGAAGAACAATGTTTTATACTATTCAATACTTGCTGGCCACTGAGTGCCAATAATTAATGTCACTAAATGAATTATGTTACTAATTATGCCATTAATTAGCTCCTGTTTTCAATGATGTTTTTTCATGTTTTGGTACCTGGCCAATGAATGCCAATACTTTGTATAACTCAATGTATTATGTTAAAGCTAGGCCAATAATTGACTCTTCTTTTTTTTTCAATGAAGACTTCTGATGAACATTATTCTGTCATACTAAATACGCTTTGTAACTGGCCAAGGACTGCCACTGTTTATTGTAATACGATTAGCCATGATGCCAATAAGTTAATTTTATGAACATTACTCTGTAATACTACATACTTGGTACAGAAATGTTCAATAACTGAATGCCGCAAACTACTACTGTAATTCTCAATGAAGCCTATTATGTGACTTAATGTCCTTCACCTTATGAGCTAACTACCCTGAATTACTGCAACGTCCATTTGTCCTGCCCATCCTCATGATCATGGATCACTATATTTGGTTTTTGCAGTAATTCTACGTTGGTGTGCCTTGTAAGAGCGTGGTGTTGACACGACATGCTGTCCACCACCGTGAGCGATGAAGACGTTATTATGGTCCCACTGTTTGGTGTACCTAATGTACTGCCAAAATGAAAACAATGAATATTACTACGACAGTTCAGTGTCTTGGCTACGCTAATAAATACTTCTGGGAAAAGAACTTCAAATTGTGTCACTTGGTGTTGTACTTATGTGGAAAGATATGGACTTTCAGAACAGCTGTGTGCAATCTAAAGTGCTACAACCATGATGCAATCCTTCCCTTTCCTATCCTAATTCTTGTCACATAGTGAAGATCATTTTTTGTTAACATCATTTATATTCATAACCTATACATTCTTTTGTTTGATGATATGTTCTAAACTTCAGTGCATGTGGTTGGTTGGTTGGTTATTTGGCAAGGAGACCAGACTGCGTGGTCATCGATCTCATCGGTTTAGGGAAGGATGTGGAAGGAAGTCGGCCGTGCCCTTTCAGAGGAACCATCCCGGCATTTGCCTGGAGTGATTTAGGGAAATCACGGAAAACCTAAATCAGGATGGACGGACGCGGGATTGAACTGTCGTCCTCCCGAATGCGAGTCCAGTGTCTAACCACTGCGCGACGTCGCTCGGTCAGTGCATGTGCACTTATGTTATGTGTTAATATGTTTTCTACTGAACTGCAGTGCCTGTGCACTTTTCTCATTTTTCAATATGATTTGTACTCATTCTGTATGTTCAATACTTCAGTGCATATGCACTTATGTCATTTGTTACTCATTGTATATACATTTCGTCATTTGCTGATATGTTCTGAACTGCAGTGCATGTGCACTCATGTCACTTGTCGACATGATTTTTTTTGCCATTATGTTTATTTGTTGTGAAAATGCTAAAGACATTTTTTCGATTTGTTCTGAAGTACAGTATATGTGCACTCTTGTCTTTTATATTGTATATACATTTTTATTCTGATGATATGTTCTGAACTACAGTGCATGTGCACTTATGTTATGTGTTCATATGTTTTCTACGGAACTTCAGTGCCTGTGCACTTTTCTCATTTTTCAATATGATTTGTACTCATTCTGTATGTTCAATACTTCAGTGCGTACGCACTTATGTCATTTGTTGCTCATTGCATATACAATTCGTCATTTGCTGATATGTTCTCAACTGCAGTGCATGTGCACTCATGTCACTTGTCAACATTACTTTTGCCATTCTGTTTATTTGTTCTGAAAATGCTAAAGAATTTTTTCAGTGCGTGTGCACTTTGTTATCTGTCAAATAATTTGTATATACAGTTTTCTGATTCGCTACTATGTTCTGTACTCACATTTTGTCTTTTTCTGAAATATTTTGTACTTGGTGCATGTGCACAACATTTAATTCATGTATCTAAATATTCTCTAAATTGTAGAAGTTGATTAATTAAAGAAAAATTTTGCCGCGCTTGGCAAGTCCAAATGACTCACCATCGCTGCCAAATTTCCCCCCCCCCCACCCCCAATGGAGGGTTATGAAACACGTATGTTGTGTGGCGGCGATGGCGAGGCATTGCAGAGTCTCTGACCAGAGAGCCATTTATCGTGGCTAGTCTGCGCTTGACCGCGCGAGAGTTGCGAGCGGTACTCTGTCAGTAGTCGTCGTGCAGTACAGTCGGTCAGTAGCAGTAGTCAGTGGGCAGTCTGTCAGTAGCAGTGGGGCAGAGCAGTATGTCGGTAGTAGCAGCCCAGTGCAGTTGTGTGTGAGGAGTCGGCGGGCGTCGACATGGCACTCTGGTCAAGATTCAGGATGAGGTATATTATTTTTAAATGCGCTCAGCTAATAATGTAAATTAACTGTAACTAATTTGTGCAATAATCGCCCCAATAATAATTTTGGTTTTCAAAGCAATTT
The DNA here is from genome assembly GCF_021461395.2 of Schistocerca americana. Classification (NCBI taxonomy): domain Eukaryota; kingdom Metazoa; phylum Arthropoda; class Insecta; order Orthoptera; family Acrididae; genus Schistocerca; species Schistocerca americana. Next base: position 202,590,403 of record NC_060125.1, on the reverse strand, counting down.
TCTAACAAAGAATTCTTTAATGAAACAAATATTCCCTTGATATTCCTTAAAGAAAAGCTTCCCTTAAATTCAAAATTTTTGCAATCAATTTCCTCCAAGCTATGGCAAAAATAAATAAGAGCAGATGCAGCTTTACTAAGGTAAGAATTTCAGTTTAATTAATGAACAGGGCCTAAGATCGACATTTCGGTCTGTTTTTGTTTTCATTGTCACTGAGATTTTATTATCACTGAATTGACTTTAATTTTTTTTGTGGGGAACTTATACTTGGGTCAGATTGCTAATTTTTGTTTAATTGTCATTGTCATTAAATTTATTTGCTGGGAGGTTAGGTTAGGTTGTATTCTAGTTAACATTCAATTATTGTGTTTCAAAAATTTCTCTGGGAGGTTACACTTAGCTCAATGTGCATTAGCATTTAAAATAATATCTTTTAAATTTCGGTGGGGAGGTTACAAGTTCAACAATTCCTCTTAAAGGTTGCTTAATTTGTCGAAAATAGAAATCAAGGATCGAAGAAATATCTGGGCATCTTAAGACAAAACGTGTTTTTCTTAATACGTGTACAGTTTTATCTTCTAAATGCCGATTCGACAGTACCCCGTTCGATATCACCTAATTTAATATGTTTATCTGACCGATGAAATGTTATTATAATGTTGCAATGTTTGTCAACGAAGTTCAAGAAACTACTGAGGTAATCTCCATCCTCTTCCTCTGCAGATCCTCAGACGCTACTGCTTCCTCTTGCAGACTTTTTCCAGTTGCTCGATCAGAATCCTGAGTGTACCAGCCAGTAGGTTATTCTATGCTTGATCTGGAGGATAAGGGTGCCTGACCACAGACCCTGTAGCTGTGAAATAAAAACATGTCTGAGTAGCATTCGTAAATATGAAACATATATAAAATGATAGATAAATAATACTTACATTTTTTGTCGACGTTCAGACACTGTTCACTCTCTCTGAACTGTGTTCCCTTGCAGAAATTCTACTGCTGCATGGAGATGTTTTCAGGTGCCCAATCAGGGTGACGAGGGTACAAGATCAATGATTCTCTAACATTAAATGAAAAGAAAATCTATGAGTTGTATTCATAGATACGACAGACTGGTAACAAATGGCGGGTAGCATAAGCATCTTTTGCTTAATTTCCTGGAAACGTTTCTGCTCTCATTCGAACCCAAAAGCTCAAGCGATGGTTACAGGTCTGAGGATACAAAAGAAATGCTTTCCACGAGTTGAAGCTCAACCTCCTGTAACATATCGTTCAGAAGTAGGTTTACATTATGTAACTGCGTATCTGCAATTATGGAGTGTGTATTCGTTGTTAGAGTCCTTGATTTGAGAAAGTAAATTAGAATTTTTAAAGTATATATAGATAATGCAAAATGAATTCTTAAAAGGATAATTTATTATAATATGTGTGTGATTGTAAGAAAGACAATGTTTGTTGGACGCTGCTTCATGCTTAGAGCACTCGTATTTGTAATACATAAAAGACGTAGAGGAGTCCCTCCGCAATGGAAGGGGCCTGGCGGGATGTAAAATGTGGTTTTGGCGGTCGAAATGGGCGGCTCCAGTATGTGGCTACCCGTAGCACGGTACATTTCGAAAGTTCCTAGACTGGTAATTTGTAGCAACTCTGCAAAGGATTTTTTCCTCGGATGCGGATCTGGCTACTATTTGGTATTTTCGGAAAAAAGGTATGGCTGTAATATGTTGAAAATCCGACGCCATGAAGAGATTCGAACATCAAGAGCCGTGAGTATAGTTTGCCGCTATGTCGCTTGCCACCAAAACTTCGCCACTGCTTTACTAATTTCATACATCAATTTATGTATAAGGGCACGTATCAGTAAATTTGTGTGTGCGGTCTTAACAATAAATCAATGTTATAAATCTATGTTCCTAACCATATCTTGTATCCTGATCACGAACCTATGCAGGGTCCCCACCTAAGTGCTACTATAACCGTGTACCCTATTTTAAATTAACAATCTTGCTTTCAAATGTTTCAGAATGATATTTTTTTTGTCAAATGTAAAACGAGTAGTAAAATTTAAAGCTAAAACCACAAAAGTGAATTAAGGTAGGATCTTACGTATCTTAGTTTATTGCAAAATATAGTTTTGCATTAATACAGTGCCAGATTGTATACACGTTACGGTCGGAAATATCTGCTCCACATGTGGTAAAGAAAAGATGAATAAGTGAAGCTAATTTTAAAAATAGTGGTGTTTTGATTTCTATCATGAATATCTCCTTTTTCGAAGTTAATTGAGCTCTGTGTTGAAATTTTTGTGTTCCAAAGTAAATTAAGAACTACTCCTAGTGAAGTGAAGGATTACCTTTGCTTGAATTAGTATTTTTTACTAAAACAATCATAGATTTCGACTAGTGACACTATACTTGTTTATGGGTCCCCATCATACTCTCCACTTTTTATAAAGATTATATTGGATTATTATTGCTGCTAAGAAAAACTGATATATGTAGAGGAGTATAAACAGTGTATTTATGATATTATTTTTGTTGGTGTTTTTTCATGTCAGTTAAGATAGAAGCCCCTCACGTCCAAATTTGGATCTGCACTTCATGCAGTAACATTTCAGTATTGGTTAGAGTAATGACCTTGAGTGTAGCTGTTATTAGTATGAGTTTGGTGCAAATTTGCTTTCCATAATTATTGGCGTATGCGTTATTAATAATTGCTGCTACACGCAGCTCAGAGCTCCCTGTATCAGCTTGTATCCTGTGCGCTATTCAAAGAGAAATATCAATGAAAGTATCTATAATAACGAATGTTCAGTTTTCTTATACATATATTTCCAAATTAATGTGCCCGTTTGGGGTGGCGATCGTTCATTCTTTTTTCATTCACATATGATTTTGATAGTTTCATTAATTCCCAAGTTTAACGTCCGTTTAGTTCTTCTGTTAATTTCACCACATTCAAAATTATAGTCCGATACCTTTACCCATTAGGCAAAGGCGCGGTAAAAATTCGAAATCCTCTCAGAGGTTTACGTTAGCTTGTTTCACGATAAGTGGCAAGATAGCGTTACACTCCACCTCTCTGCAATCATATGGAGGGGGACTTTACTGGCAATTTCTTAGTTTATGCGCTGAAGCAGAGCTTGACCAATGGGGAAATTCTGCGGATCCTGTAAATTTTATGAAGAAAAGTATGTCTGAATTGCATTCATAGATGTGAAACAGGTGTAAGAAATGTGCATAAACAGAAGAATTAGTAAGTGACGGATCTCAGACTCTCATTTTTTTTCGAATTTCCGAATCTGCTGTCTCACTCCTACACAGGAGCTCAAACGACTTTTATAGTTCTGAAGATGCAAAAGAAATGTGTACTCCAAGTTGTAATCCACGCTTTTTTACCTGAACCTTCCTGCTGAGTTAGCAAGGATTTCTTAGCTTATGTTGAAATAAGAACCACAAACGATCTGAGATTTGTTTTGCATAGACAGCTGAGAGACAGCTTATCTCATTCAGCGTCCGATTGCAGCCTCCAACTTCTAGAAGCCGAGAATGTGTTCTGCGTTAAACAAAAAGTCCATTTAGCAGATTCATAATCATTTCATATGGGTATTAGCAGCACACATTGGATTACTGTCGGTGAATTGCTTTAGTTCCTATAGAAGACATGAAAATATCGGTCAAATAATACAGACAGTTATACGTCTGTAGTGTGGAGTTAGGCAAGCAGCGTGACCTCCTAGTGAGAGACTGTGAGACAACATCACAATCGTATCTCGGAAGGACCGCAGTCATGAGTAGAGCGCCTGTCTTACCGTCTCATAAGTCAAGCGCTACCACCTTTAATTATTACGAACCCGAGTTAAGAGTGGGACAATTTATTTTTTCAGTCTTGTTTTACGCAGAGCTGTGACGCAGAGAAATGAGGTCCAGCTTACTTGATTACTCAAGAGAATGGACAGACATATTTGTTTGCAGAAATATCTCTAGGTACTTATGTTCCTGGCTGTGTGTGTGGGGAGAGGAGGAGGACATGTATGACACACATTAAGTATTATTCGGATGAACTATAGAGGTTTGGAGCTGTATGTAATTAGCGCATATATTTGACACTGGTGTCATCTTAATATTGCACTAGATGTGTACATGTGTTGCAGTTTCAGTGCTACTTTTTTTAGTTTCGGGGAATCTGTGACTATTTGGTGGATAATTGTCAAAATTTAGCAGAATTTTTTTTATAATTTGATGAAAATTTTTAAAATTATTTCAGGGACACTGTGACGCATGTGTGTGGTAAGTTGACAGAGTTTTCAGCATTTACCCATTTACCATGTAGCGTTCACTGTTTACGTTTTAGCACTTAACATTTAACATTTACCGTTTAGCGTTGATCGTTGTTTAGATGTGTGTGTTCGGGTGTTCCATTGTACGCTAATAGCAATTTTAATATTACGCTAGTGTGGCGTGTTGTGTGCATGTAAGTGTGTGTACGTGTGTGTATGTGAGGTGGAAAAGGAGAGAGAAAGAGAGAAAACAGTTCAGTATTTGATATATGAAATACAGAGGGAAATGATCGCTTAGCATGAGAAAGATCACATTGTATCTGAAGTGCCCTATTTGAAATACAGAGACAGATAAAGATTATATGGCTAATGAGTATAATATTTGACATATGGAAGTCAGAGAGATGTATAGGGGGAGGGGGAGGGAGAGGGAGGGACAGAGAGAGAGAGAGAGAGAGAGAGAGAGAGAGAGAGAGAGAGAGAGATAGACAGACAGACAGACAGAAGGAGAGAGAGACCGAGGGACGGAGGGTGGGAGGGAGGGAGAGGAGGGAAGAAATTAATTTTGCATGAGGAAGCTCACATATGTGTTAGGGATATAGGATCTGACATATGAAATACAAAGATATATATGAGCACAATTCTGTAAACCATTTTACCTTAACGAACATCTTTGACTTTGGTGTCATTTTCACATTATCCCTTAGTCCCAGAAGTAAGTATGTGTACAGAAATAATGCAGCTAGACACTATTTCTACATCACAGCTTTACATATAGGGATTCTATTATTTTAATGTGTATCTACGGACGTCTTTATACCTCATTTTAATACTTGGCTGTGACTGGTAGGAAAAGGGAGGGTGTTTTAAATTTTCCACTGCTACAAGTGAGCTGTTACCGCCATATTGGAGTTTTTATTAGTTGTAGATTGGAGAAAACAGAGAGAACTGTGTCGTTTATACGTCATTGGACAGAGGGGGGAAGGAAGTTCTAAATTTTAAACTAACTCAACCGGGTATTTTCCCCCGTCTTTGGGGTTTGATTGGATATTTCATTTATAATTTTGCGGCACGTTTACTTGAAAATAAGAAGCGGCGGGGAGGATCAGAGCGGAGAATTACAAGAGAGGTAAGCCACAAGAAGAAAGGAGTGTGGATAGACGGCATCAGGCATTCATTGTCGTTGATCCTGCCTCTGCATGTAGCCAACTTGCACTAAAAATTGCAGCTCTCAAGTCGTTGAAGTGCAATGTGTCCTGTAGTCGCCATACATGTGTCTCTGTCGCCCATGAATAGTTTATTTGGCGCAATGCAGACGTCGACCTACACGCAACATATCTTCAGTGAATCATGGAGTGAGACTCGATGTGTTAGCTAATGGCGCGATCTCTCTCATGAAAAGGAATCATCGTTATTTTACAGCCTTGATCCACGGAAGTGGAGTTGCTGTCTTCCCTTTCTCTGTAAATTCACCTTGTCAAGAAGTTTTGTTTTCAGTCGCCTATGTGGGAAGTGACTCCCAAATGTATACAGTGGCAACCACATCTTCCACTAGATATCGAGGTGAAATATTTCTGTTAGGAGATCCTGTAGATCCACGTTGGAATTTTTAGTTAAAGGAAAAGAAACAGATATGATGTACTTACGATATTTATTTTGCCAACTAGAGGTTAACAAGTCCAAGGCGACCCATGCCACCGTATGTTCATTGCATTTAAGGTTTGAGACATTTTTCCTCTTAACAGATTATCCACATGTACATCTCTATCTGGGCAGTTTCTCCACAGGAATGGCAATAAGTACTTTTGAATTTGCACGACTCTGTACCATACAACAGTCTTCCAAGTATAGAAACCACCCATAATTAACCAATAATCACTGACACATCCGCATCGATTTGTCCCCGGATCTATTTCATTGGCATAACGGATCGCTGGGCAGTACGGCTGGGCTTTGGAGAGTGAGTGGAGCGTGGGTTGAACAGGTGGAGGAAGCTGGGATATTGATCTGTTGACCAATGTAGTCGGGACTGTTTACCTGCTTTTTTAATTACACTGTCAGTGGCAACAATTATTTTGGTTGAGTAGGACGCTAGTGTTAATGCATGTGTAACTAGTTCCTTCATTATATGTGAATTAATTTGCCCCACTCTTTGTTTTGGAAGGTTTCTAGTATTTGAGAAGCATTTAATTATGTTTCCATGGAGTGGGACACACGGGTGGATGACGCAAGCGGTTTTCCAGTAAAATTCAGTATCGGAATAGGTTAACTGATCAAGTTCTGGTTCGGTAGGCACCCTTCGGATTTCGCGGTCCAAAGTGAAGCAGCTGTGGAAGGTAGTAGACCAGATGTTAAAGGTAGCGTTAATTAGGTCATGTGTTTTACCGTAAGAGGTTCCCAAGTCCTTAATGCCTGATCCCAGTAGGTCTGGGTATTGAGCAATGGTTGATTACCGGTGCTAAAGCAGACGTTCGTGTTAGTGGTTCCTCTTCCGGATCTGCACAGCTGTTTTGTATGTTAACAGGGGCGCGTGTTTTCACTTTATTGGCGGCGGCTGTGGCCGAGCGGTTCTAGGCGCTTCAGTCCGAAACCACACGACTGCTACAGTCGCAGGTTCGGATCCTGCCTCGGGCATGGATGTGTGTGATGTCAGCTGGCCGCTGTGGCCAAGCGGTTCTAGGTGCTTTAGTCCGAAACCGCACTGCTGCTACGGTCCCAGGTTCTAATCCTTCCTCGGGCATGGATGTGTGTGATGCCCTTAGGCTAGTTAGGTTTACGTAGTTCTAAGTCTAGTGGACTGATGACCTCAGATGTTAAGTCCCAAAGTGCTCACAGCCTTTTGAGCCATGCACTTTATTGCAACTAAATCAGGTGTATTACCAGTTAGAGAGGACTGCAAGCCATTCAACTATTTCGGCACTGACTATTTTTTTGTTTGAAGACAATGGGGTACCCTTCCAGCTGTCCACTGGATTAGCCCTTCAGTTCCAGCTGGTTGACTCACAGCTGGGATACCTGCAATGAAACAGGGTACAGTTATCATGATGACGTGGTCGTTTACAGTACCGATCTCAGGACAATTGGAGCACCTGCGGCAGCTGCTGGAAGCCTCACCTCTGGGTGGGCTTGACAGCCCAGCCCAACCAGCTAATACTCACTCAGAGTGAAATATCGTTCCTGGGGCACATTGTGTCAGCAAGAGAAGTCCTCATTCTACATTCAAGGACCAGCACCATTTATGGGGGATTCCTTGAACCTGGAATGAAAAAATTAAATGATTGTTAGTCAGGAGGTCACACTGGTGGTCGACCTTCAAGTGCAAGTCTTATTTCGGTCGGCGCCACATTGGGCGACTTGCGGCCGATGATGAGGATGAAATGATGATGAGGACAACACAACACCCAGTACCCCAGCGGAGAAAATCTGCAACCCATCCGAGAATCGAACCCGGGCCCGGTGCATGGGAGGCAAGCACGCACCATCCAGTTAAGCAGGTGGACCAACTTGCAATAAAGAGGACATAGCACATTTTATGGTAAAAGTGAATTTGTTTTAGAAAGTTTGTGATTTACTCTCCACAGTTAGCAGATCCTCTTAGCAAGTTGTATCGGAAAGGGAACAATTTTGGTTATGTGATTCCAACATTCCGCGTTCAGTTCCCCTAAACGTGCACATAGTAACGCCCCACTGCAAGGGATTCTCGATTTTAATTTAGGTCTCGGGTATCTGCCGGACGCCTCTAATTCATGGGTGGTGACTGCCTTAATCCAATAACAGAAAATCAAACGCTGTTCCATAGCCTAAGCGTAAAGGATTCTGTCAAAATCTGAGGTTCAACATTCTGTATACGAGATCGATAATATAGCTGTGTTATTTGCATTAGGGTGGATTCAAGTTTTATTTGGAGCACAAGCGATGTGTGTTAGAAACGGATATCAGGCCTTAAGCTGGGTGTTAGCACGGCTGCGCCAAACATGCAGTATACTGCAGTGCGAATTTCAGCCTTCCAGTTCAATGTCATACATATATAGAGGTCTCAGAATCAAGTGGCTGAAGCGTTGAGTGGTATTTACAGTGAGGAAGTGGAAAAAGCTCTGGCATGTTGCCAAGAGGCATAGATATCTGCATGTTGTGCAAAGTGCTGAAATCCAAAGTGGTCGCCACCATCCTTGCTTAGCGGTCTTGACGAGGAGCAAGAAAGGAGGAAGCGTTGGAGAGTATTTGAAGAGAGATGCAAGGAGGACTCCTTGTGAGTGGGTATTCATAGAATGGGACGTATTTTGTTATAGAAATCGGTATGATGGTAAATCGAAACAATGCTACCCCAGGAAGCGGATGCCAGCCGTTTGTATTTATTTCCTTCGACGGTTGTGTGGTGGCCATCTGGTAATCAATAAAACCAAAATGAAGACAGGAGACCACCTAACATGGAAAACGATGGGCGCCAAATACAGAAACTAAAGAGTATGTCCTGGGGATACAAGTAAGGGAAACCAGACAGCAACGCCGAAAAGAGTTTCTTGCATTTCACTAGGGATTTTCGATCGAAGGACCTACTGCATGTAGATTATTTAAGCCCTCCTTTGTGTACTAAAGGCGGGAACAGTTTTGTATTTGCAGTCGTGGACGCATTTACAACGATCGTGTGGCTTTTCCAAGCAGAGGTCACAACAGCCTTGAGTATTCAGCATCTGTGCACGACCTTCGCGAGTTTTGTTCCACCCAGGATGATGATGAGCGGTTATGTTCTCCCGTTCGTTCCACTGGAGTTTTGAAAATTTTGTATTACCTACGGTATTACGCACATAACACCTACGCCTTCTTAACCACAACCTTCCTTTTCTGAAAGCATAAATAGGAACCTAGAGTTGGCCCTCATAATCTATCATATTGGGTCTCATGAACAGGTGGGATGTCTCTTTGAACTGGCTTAGTTCGGCATTCAGCATCGCTTGCCGTAAGCGTACAGGACAACCACGGTGACGTCGATATTTCAGTCTTAGATTAACTTTTTTTTTTTTAACATCAGTCTACTGACTGGTTTGATGCGGCCCGCCACGAATTCCTTTCCTGTGCTAACCTCTTCATCTCAGAGTAGCACTTGCAACCTACGTCCTCAATTATTTGCTTGACATATTCCAATCTCTGTCTTCCTCTACAGTTTTTGCCCTCTACAGCTCCCTCTAGTACCATGGAAGTCATTCCCTCATGTCTTAGCAGACGTCCTATCATCCTGTCCCTTCTCCTTAGCAGTGGTCCGCCGCTCGTGGTCTCGCGGTAGCGTTCTCGCTTCCCGAGCACGGGGTCCCGGGTTCGATTCCCGGCGGGGTCAGGGATTTTCACCTGCCTCGAGATGACTGGGTGTTTGTGTTGTCCTCATCATTTCATCTTCATCCAGGAAAGTGGCGAAATTGGACTGAGCAAAGATTGGGTAATTGTACGGGCGCTGATAACCACGCAGTTGAGCGCCCCACCAACCAGACATCATCATCATCATCATCCTTAGCAGTGTTTTCCACATATTCCTTTCCTCTCCGATTCTGCGTAGAACCTCCTCATTCTTTACCTTATCAGTCCACCTAATTTTCAACATTCGTCTATAGCACCACATCTCAAATGCTTCGATTCTCTTCTGTTCCGGTTTTCCCACAGTCCATGTTTCACTACCATACAATGCTGTACTCCAGACGTACATCCTCAGAAATTTCTTCCTCAAATTACGGCCGGTATTTGGTATTAGTAGACTTCTCTTGGCCAGAACTGCCTTTTTTGCCATAGCGAGTCTGCTTTTGATGTCCTCCTTGCTCCGTCCGTCATTGGTTATTTTACTGCCTAGGTAGCAGAATTCCTTAACTTCATTGACTTCATGACCATCAATCCTGATGTTAAGTTTCTCGCTGTTCTCTTTTCTACTACTCCTCATTACCTTCGTCTTTCTCCGATTTACTCTCAAACCATACTGTGTACTCATTAGACTGTTCATTCCGTTCAGCAGATCATTTAATTCTTCTTCACTTTCACTCAGGATAGCAATGTCATCAGCGAATCGTATCATTGATATCCTTTCACCTTGTATTTTAATTCCACTCCTGAACCATTCTTTTATTTCCATCATAGCTTCGTCGATGTACAGATTGAAGAGTAGGGGCGAAAGGCTACAGCCTTGTCTTACACCCTTCTTAACACGAGCACTTCGTTCTTGATCTTCCACTCTTATTATTCCCTCTTGGTTGTTGTACATATTGTACGAGGGCAGTTCAATAAGTAATGCAAGACATTTTTTTTCTGAAACAGGGGTTGTTTTATTCAGCATTGAAATACACCAGGTTATTCCCCAATCTTTTAGCTACACAACACTATTTTTCAACGTAATCTCCATTCAATGCTACGGCCTTACGCCACCTTGAAATGAGGGCCTGTATGCCTGCACGGTACCATTCCACTGGTCGATGTCGGAGCCAACGTCGTACTGCATCAATAACTTCTTCATCATCCGCGTAGTGCCTCCCACGGATTGCGTCCTTCATTGGGCCAAACATATGGAAATCCGACGGTGCGAGAACGGGGCTGTAGGGTGCATGAGGAAGAACAGTCTACTGAAGTTTTGTGAGCTCCTCTCGGGTGCGAAGACTTGTGTGAGGTCTTGCGTTGTCATGAAGAAGGAGAAGTTCGTTCAGATTTTTGTGCCTGCGAACACGCTGAAGTCGTTTCTTCAATTTCTGAAGAATAGCACAATACACTTCAGAGTTGATGGTTTGACCATGGGGAAGGACATCGAACAGAATAACCCCTTCAGCGTCCCATAAGACTGTAACCATGACTTTACCGGCTGTGGGTATGGCTTTAAACTTTTTCTTGGTAGGGGAGTGGGTGTGGCGCCACTCCACTGATTGCCGTTTTGTTTCAGGTTCGAAGTGATGAACCCATGTTTCATCGCCTGTAACAATCTTTGACAAGAAATTGTCACCCTCAGCCACATGACGAGCAAGCAATTACGCACAGATGGTTCTCCTTTGCTCTTTATGCTGTTCGGTTAGACAACGAGGGACCCAGCGGGAAGAAACCTTTTAATATCCCAACTGGTGAACAGTTGTGACAGCACTACCAACAGAGATGTCAAGTTGAGCACTGAGTTGTTTGATGGTGATCCGTCGATCATCTCGAACGGGTGTGTTCGCATGCTCCGCCATTGCAGGAGTCACAGCTGTGCACGGCCGGCCCGCACGCGGGAGATCTGACAGTCTTGCTTGATCTTGCGGCGATGATGACACACGCTTTGCCCAACGACTCACCGTGCTTTTGTCCAATGCCAGATCACCGTAGACATTCTGCAAGCGCCTATGAATATCTGAGATGCCCTGGTTTTCCGCCGAAAGAAACTCGATCACTGCCCGTTGTTTGTAATGCACATCCGTTACAGACGCCATTTTAACAGCTCCGTACAGCGCTGCCACCTGTCGGAAGTCAATGAAACTATACGAGACGAAGCGGGAATGTTTGAAAATATTCCACAAGAGATTTCCGGTTTTTTCAACCAAAATTGGCCGAGAAAAAAAATGTGTTGCATTACTTATTGAACTGCCCTCGTATATTACCCGTCTCTCCCTATAGCTTACCCCTACTTTTTTCAGAATCTCGAACAGCTTGCACCATTTTATATTGTCGAACGCTTTTTCCAGGTCGATCAATCCTTTGAAAGTGTCTTTATTTTTCTTTAGCCTTGCTTCCATTACTAGCCGTAACGTCAGAATTGCCTCTCTCGTCCCTTTACTTTTACTAAAGCCAAACTGATCGTCACCTAGCGCATTCTCAATTTTCTTTTCCATTCTTCTGTATATTATTCTTGTAAGCAGCTTCGATGCATCATTGTGCGATAATTCTCGCACTTGTCAGCTCTTGCCGTCTTCGGAATGGTGTGGATGATGCTTTTTCGAAAGTCAGATTGTATGTCGCCAGACTCGTATATTCTACACACCAACGTGAATAGTCCTTTTGTTGCCACTTCCCCCAATGATTTTAGAAATTCTGATGGAATATTATCTATCCCTTCTGCCTTATTTTACCGTAAGTCCTCCAAAGCTCCTTTAAATTACGATTCTCATACTGGATCCCCGATCTCTTCTAAATCAACTCCTTTTTCTTCTTCTATCACATCAGACAAATCTTCACCCTCATAGAGGCTTTCAATGTATTCTTTCCACCTATCTGCTCTCTCCTCTGCATTTAACAGTGGAATTCCCGTTGCACTCCAAGTGTTACCACCGTTGCTTTTAATGTCACCAAAGGTTGTTTTGACTTTCCTGTATGCTGAGTCTGTCGTTCCGACAATCATATCTTTTTCGATGTCTTCACATTTTTCCTGCAGCCATGTCGTCTTGGCTTTCCTGCACTTCCTATTTATTTCATTCCCCAGCGACTTGTATTTCTGTATTCCTGATTTTCCCGGAACAAGTTTGTACTTCCTCCTTTCATCAATGAACTGAAGTATTTCTTCTGTTACCCATCGTTTCTTCGCCGCAACCTTCTTTGAACCTATGTTTTCCTTCCCAACTTCTGTGATGGCCCTTTTTAGAGATGTCCATTCCTCTTCAACTGTACTGCCTACTGCGCTATTCCTTATTGCTGTATCTATAGCGTTAGAGAACTTCAAACGTATCTCGTCATTCCTTAATACTTCCGTATCCCACTTCTTTGCGTGTTGATTCTTCCTGACTAATGTCTTGAACTTAAGCCTACTCTTCATCACAACTATATTGTGATCTGAGTCTATATCTGCTCCTGGGTACGCCTTACAATCCAGTATCTGATTTCGGAATCTCTGTGTGACCATGATGTAATCTAATTGAAATCTTCCCGTATACCTCCTCCTCTTGTGATTATTGAACAGGGTATTCGCTAGTACTAGCTGAAACCTGTTACAGAACTCAATTAGTCTTTCTCCTCTTTCATTCCTGGTCCAAAGCCCATATTCTCTTACCTTTTCTTCTACTCCTTCCCCTACAGCTGCATTCCAGTCGCCCATGACTATTAGATTTTCGTCCCCCTTTACATACTCCATTACTCTTTCAATATCCTCATACACTTTCTCTATCTGTTCATCTTACTTGCGACGTCGGCATGTATACCTAAACAATCGTTGTTGGTGTTGGTCTGCTGTCGATTCTGATTAGAACAACCCGGTCACTGAACTGTTCACACTAACAAACCCTCTGCCCTACCTTCCTATTCATAACGAATCCTACACCTGTTATACCATTTTCTGCCGCTGTTGATATTACCCGATACTCATCTGACCAGAAATCCTTCTCTTCCTTCCACTTCACTTCACTGACCCCTACTATATATAGATTGAGCCTTTGCATTTCCCTTTTCAGATTTTCTAGTTTCGCTACCACGTTCAAGCTTCTGACATTCCACGCCCCGACTCGAAAAATGTTATCCTTTCGTTGATTATTCAATCTTTTTCTCATGGTAACCTCCCCCTTGGCAGTCCCCTCCAGAGATCTGAATGGGGGACTATTCCGGAATCTTTTGCCAATGGAGAGATCATCATGACACTTCTTAAATTACAGGCCACATGTCCTGTGGATACACGTTACGTATCTGTAATTCAGTGGTTTCCATTGCCTTCTGCATCCTCATGTCGTTGATCATTGCTGATTCTTCCGCCTTTAGGGGCAATTTCCCACCCCTAGGACAAGAGAGTGCCCTGAACCTCTATCCGCTCCGCCACCCTCTTTGACAAGGCCGTTGGCTGAATGAGGCTGACTTATGCTGGAAGTCTTCTGCCGCCAATGCTGATTATTTATCAAAATTTAAGCAGTGGCGGGGATCGAACACGAGACCTGAGATGTATTGACTATGAATCAAAGACGCTACCCCTAGACCACGGGTAGATTAACTTCCGGTTACGTAACATCTAGTTACATCAGGGCCTGATCTAGGTGGGGGCAAACCCGGGTTTCTGCCCCTTGCTGCAATTTCAGCCGTCCGCCATATTTATATTCTGAAAGAAAAAGAGATTGTATCATAAGGCGCCTAGCATCCAGTGCACGTTGGTCTATCCGTTATTCATATGATTTTGAAACGGACCCCGTTAGGGTTTTGAACATTTTTGAACACATTCTAAGTTTTTGGGACAAATCATAAGTTGATTTTTGAATGAGTGCATAGTGTACGTGTTGTACCAGCCAGAGAAATTACCATCACAATTGGAAATAAAAACCTTTCTAGCAGGCAAAAGGGGACGGAGGTATGCTCGCTGAGCCGAATAAACCCCAACGGGTGAATGACAATCGCTGTTTATGTGACTAATTGGATGTACAAATGATCAGCATTATTGTAATTATTAGCGAAATCCATAGGTTCAGACCGCCATAGTGGAAACATACGACAAACAGGGATAACAGGTAAAAAGATAACATATTATCATCCCAGTTTATGAAAGAAAATGAAATATTGTCAGGAAATGTTTGCCAGAACGCTAAACTACTGAGGGCCAGTTGTGCAGACCCCGGTTAGCGCAACTGGGAATAGCACGGAAAACGCGTTGCACTGTCACGTATTGGCACCTAACGGGACAATAAACGCGGGGTAATTAACCTGTCATTCTGTCTGGGTTAACGAAGATAACCGGCGAATATGTTTTGACAGTGGCAAGAACAGATGCAGATTTAGTGACAACTAGGTTGTTTGTTAGAACTAGGAAGGAGAAGAAACGGGGACATCACGTAAATTGTAGGGGATAAAATGAAAATTCCGTATTTATAAAAAAATTTCATACTACTACCTTTCAATCTCATCCTTAAGAAACTGGTGCATATGAATGAAATGTGGAAGTATATCCTAAGATAATGTTTTCTCCTTGTTGTAGGCTTAATGGGTATCTGATATTGGCACTTCGTGAATTATATTCTGTTTTATTATTTATGTAAATGAGGTACACAATAATGACCATTTGTGGCAATACAGTCTTTCTTATTTGGTGTGCGTTCCAATTGCTGCAACGTCAGAAAAGCTTATGTCGTTGTGTCTATCACTGACAAAGTAGAGGTAATTACATCGAGAACCCACACCAATCTTGGATATTATTAGTATTAAGAACTTTTTCAGCATTAGACAACGACATTTTGATTTTTCATGCACCAAAACGTTTGACGATCTTTGATGAGGTAATAGACTCTTTCTCAGAAAAGAATGCACGCCCAGTACTACTGTGGTAACATTAGATAGAAGAAAATGCTTGGCCCTAAGGGTTAAAGAAATGTGTACTGTCTTGCTTCTCTCTTGCCTTACTGGTTTTACTTTTTCTGTATTTAATTTTATGTCACATAAAAGTGAAAGTCATAAGCTAATAGGCAATAAAGAATGCAGATTTTCTGAGGAGTTCTTTTTCTCCCAGTAGCAAATAATATGACCCAGTATTAATAGCGAGTTTATTTAAGTGGTTTAGGCTGCCGACTGGAGGCAGGAGAGGCACCACACGACATTTTTATTTCCAATGTCCTGAAAATAGTCCTGAAGGCCTCCCTCGCAAAATACAGGGACGTGCGACTGAAGACTGCTGTGTGAAGAAGCACAGCATTGTACTTTGGCACACCTAAGACCAGATAACGTGCTTTACGCCTCCTGAAACATATGTGCTCTGAGCACTATGGGACTTAACATCTGTGGTCATCAGTCCCCTAGAACCTACAACTACTTAAACCTAACTAACCTAATGACATCACACACATCCATGCCCAAGGCAGGACGCGAACCTGCGACCGCAGCGGTCACGCGGCTCCAGACTGAAGCGCCCAGAACCGCACGGCCACAACGGCCGGCAAACATATGTGCTTTACATATCAAACTCTTCAGAAAGACGTGAGCTACGAAGTGCACCTACAGTGACAGAGTTTATATAAGAAATGTCTGGGCTGAGAGTAAGGGCGCTCGAGAGATTACTGGAAAGATCTTTCCACGTTTTGTTGGTCCATGAAAGATTATTGAGATGCTGTCCTCAAAAGCTGTTAGACTAATGACTATGCTAACGCACGGAAAGATTCGAGACCACCTAATTCAACTTCAATTGGGGAGCGCTGGAAGTGCGGGCCAGAAATAACGCAGTGAAGCTGGGTGGGGAATGTCTCTCACCCCCCCCCCCCAACCCAATCCTCCCAACGCTCACGCTGTGATGGAGGGGGAGGAGGGGTTAACTTCTGTAGGTCGAATTCATTGGCTTGAAGGGTCGCTGGTCGTGCTCGTGGCGGAAGGGCGCGCGCCGCAGTTTGGGTGAACTTTTAGGCAACAAGCGCAAAACTGCTGGCCTGTGGAGAGTTAGCAGCACGTACGCCGAGCGGGCTGACGAAGCTGACGCTTGGGATTACGTGCCGGTGTTCACCCCCGACACCGACAGGCCGCCGGCAGTTTTAGATCGGCCGCCGTACGGCAGTTATTCGAGGGGTGAGAGACAGAGTGAGAGAGAGACAGGGACAGAGACCGAGCACAGCGTGTTGTCGCGGTGGGCCGAAATACCGTGCTGAGGGATGTGCTAGCCGCGCTGCATTGAAAGCCGTAGATCAGTTCTCGGCCTCGACGTCTGACCAACGTAAAGAGTTTGCTGGACACTACAGCCAAGTTAATTTCCTTTAAGAGTGGTGAACTCTTAAATTCACTTGCTTATTATCCCGTCATGTGTCGGTGACAAACAACAGGTCGTTATTCTGAATCTATGAATGGAGCTCAGTCTTGTACGTTGTACTCGACAAAGACTTAGGTTCCAACATGTTCTCTGTCAGCATTAAACTGTGTTCTATGTTTTGATGAGTTGTTAACCAATGTGGTCGTGAATGTTGAACTTTTTTCAATTACGTCGTCAGTTGCAACCATTTGCTCAGTCTGGCGGAGCGGCAGTGTTAACCCTTGTGTAACTAAGTTACTTTATTACATGTGGAGTAATTATGTTCCTCTCTCTGTTCTGGAAGCTCCCTAGGATATCTGGGGCATTTAATGAATTTGGTACAGGGCGCCAAACACCGGCGGACAACATAAGTGATTGTCGGCGGCTGTACATTGACTAAATGCGACAAAGCAGGTGAATCTTTAGTGATCATTTACCCCAGAAGGACTGAGTGTGCTGCTGGGGTAACGCAGTCACATGGATGTGAAGCCGGCCAAGGATTGTGTTTATATTGCCATTATCCGGTGTATCGTTTTTTCTATGGGTGATTGACTGATCTGGCCTTGTAACACTAGCAAAAACCGCCTTGCTGTGCTGGTACTGCGAACGGCTGAAAGCATGGCGAAACTACAGCCACAATTTTTCCCAAGGGCATGCAGCTTTACTGTAAGGTTAAATGATGGTGGGGTCATCTTGGGTAAAATATTCCGGAGGTAAAATAGTCCCCCACTCGGATCTCCGGGCGGGGAATACTAAAGGGGACGTCGTTATCAGGAAAAGTAAAAATCGCGTTCTACGGATCAGAGCGTGGAATGTCAGATCACTTAATCGGGCGGGTAGGTTAGAAAATTTAAAAACGGAAATGGATACGTTAATTTTACATACAGTAGGAATTAGTGAAGCTCGGTGGCAGGAGGAACAAGACTTTAGGTCCGGTGAATGCAGGGTTATAAATACAAAATCAAATAGGAGTAATGCAGGAGTAGATTCAATAATGAATAGAAAAATAGGAGTGCGGGTAAGCTACAAAAACAGCATAGTGAACGCATTATTGTGGCCAAGATAGACACGAAGCCCACGCCTACTACATTAGTACAAGTTCATATGCCAACTAGCTCTGCAGATAATGAAGAAATTGGTGAAATGTATGATGAGAAAAAGAAATTATTCGGGTAGTGAAGGGAGACGAAAATTTAACAGTCATGGGTGACTGGATTTCGAGAGTAGGAAAAGAGAGAGAAGGAAACATAGTAGGTGAATATGGACTGGGGGTAAGAAATCAAAGAGGGAGCCCGCTGGTAGAATTCTGCAAAGAGCATAACTTAATCATAGCTAACACTTGGTTCAAGATTCATAAAAGAAGGTTGTATACGTGAAAGAATCCTGGAGATACTAGTAGGTATCAGTGTAAGACAGAGATTTAGGAATCCGGATTTAAATTGTAAGTCATTTCCGGGGGCAGATGTGGACTCTCACCACAATCTATTGGTTATGAACTGTAAATTAAAACTGAAGAAACAGCAAAAAGGTAGGAATCTAAGGAGATGGGACCTGAATAAACTGACCAAAGCAGAGGTTGTACAGAGTTTCAGGGAGAGAATAAGGGCACAATTGAGAGGAATGGGGCAAAGAAATATAGTAGAAGAAGAATGGGTAGCTCTGAGGGATGAAGTAGTGAAGGCAGCAGAGAATCAAGTAGGTAAAAAGACGAGGGCTAGTCGAAATCCTTGGGTAACAGAAGAAATATTTCATTTAATTGATGAAAGGAGAAAATATAAAAATGCAATAAATGAAGCAGGCAAAAAGGAATACATACATCTAAAATATGAGATCGACAGGACGTGCAAAATGGCTAAGCAGAGATGGCTAGAAGACAAATGTAAGGGGTAAAATAGATACTGGCTACAGGAATATTAAAGAGGCCTTTGGAAAAAAGAGAACCACTTGTATCAATATCAAGAGCTCAGATGGAAACCCAGTTCTAATTAACGAAGGGAAGGCAGAAAGGTGGAAGCAGTATATAGAGGGTCTATACAAGAGCGATGTACTTGAGGACAATATTATGGAAATGGAAGAAGACGTTGGTGAAGATGAAATGGGAGATACGGTACTGCTTGAAGAGTTTGACAGAGCACTGAAAGACCTGAGTCGAAGCAAGACCCAAGGAGTAGACAACATTCTATTAGATCTACTGACGGCCTTGGGAGAGCCAGACCTAACAAAACTCTACCATCTGGTGAGCAAGATGTATGAGACAGACGAAATACCTCAGATTTCAAGAAGAACATAATAATTCCAATCCCAAAGAAAGTGGGTGTTGACAGATATGAAAATTACCGAACTATCACTTTAATAAGTCACAGCTGCAAAATTCTAACACGAATTCTTTACAGGCGAATGGAAAAACTGGTAGAAGCCGACCTCGGAGAAGATCAGTTTGAATTCCGTAGAAATATGGGAACACGTGAGACAATACTGACCTTATGACTTATCTTTGAAGAAATATTAAGGAGAGGCAAACCTTCGTATCTAGAATTTGTAGACTTAGAGAAAGCTTTTCACAATGTTCACTGGAATTCTCTGTTTTAAATTCTATAGGTGGCAGGGGTAAAATGCAGGGAGCGAAAGGCAATTTACAATTTGTACAGAAACCAGATGGCAGTTATAAGAGTCGAGTTACATGAAAGGGAAGCAGTGGTTGGGAAGGAAGTGACACAAGGTTGTAGCCTCTCCCGGATGTTATTCCATCTGTATATTGAACAAGCAGTAAAGGAGACAAAAGAAAAATTTGGAGGAGGTATTAAAATCCATGGAGAAGAAATAAATACTATGAGGTTCGCCGATGACATTGTAATTCTGTCAGAGACAGCAAAGGACTTGGAAGAGCAGTTGAACCGAATAGACAGTGTCTTGAAAGGAGGACATAAGATTAACATCAACAAAAGCAAAACGAGGATAATGAAATGTTGTCGAATTAAGTCAGGTGATGCTGAAGGAATTAGATTAAGAAATGAGACACTTAAAGTAATAAAGGAGTTTCCTATCTGGGTAGCAAAATAACTGACGATGGTCGAAGTACAGAGGATATAAAGTGTAGACTGGCAATAGCAAGGAAAGCGTTTCTGGAGAAGAGAAATTTATTAACATCGAGTATAGATTTAATTGTTAGGAAGTCGTTTCTGAAAGTATTTGTATGAAGTGTAGCCAAGTATGGAAGTGAAGCAAAGACGGTAAATAGTTTGGACAGGAAGAGAATAGAAGCTTTCGAAATGTGGTGCTACAAAAGAATGCTGAAGATTAGATGGTTAGATCACATTACTAATGAGGAGGTATTGAATAGAATTGGGGAGAAGAGGAGTTTGTGGCACAATTTGACTAGAAGGAGGGACCAGTTGGTAGGACATGTTCTGGGGCATCAAGGGATCACAAATTTAGCATTGGTGGGCAGCGTGAAGGGTAAAAATCGTAGAGGGAGACCAAGAGATAAATGCACTAAGCAGATTCAGAAGGATGTAGGTTGCAGTAAGTACTGGGTGATGAAGAAGCTTGCACAGGATAGAGTAGCATGAAGAGCTGCATCAAACCAGTCTCAGGACTGAAAACCACACCAACAACCACAGCAGTTTTTTCTTATTTAACGCTGTTTTATACAAGGGCTTTGGGTCGACATCCAAATCGTTGGTGCCGTATATTATTTCTCTGTACTTCTGCTGAGTGGTGTGGTTATTAGAAATTGGTGTTCTGATTAGAGGTACTGAATACTACATGAGTTGACACTGAAATTATTGATCCTTAATTAATTGGGTAAGAGCTTTCTGATTACATGTGATATCTGATGACTTGTTTAATATATTTTGGCAGTTGTTGAAGTTCACAACTGTTACGGGCTAAAACCAAATGGGCCTACTAAAGATTTCTTTCAAAGATTGTTACAATTAATTGCTTAAGGGCCGTAAGCCCGGTACCCTGTTGGAGAATTTGTTTTGAACGTCCAGTAGGACGGTTGTTCAAATACCAATACGTATAAAGGAATATTTTAATACTGTGTGTTTTCGAAAATGAATGTCGAACAATAGAGCACAGTGACATACTGCTCAAGGATCTCTGTATCCAAGTCACCCTGCCCCTTGCTTAATCAGTTCCTACACGTAATCTATCATAACACAATTCAGTCACAGTAACCCTCGTCAAATGTGTGATGGAACTCGAAGGGCAGACATCCAAATATGCAACCGAATAGCAGGATGCTGATGTAGAAATTATTCCCCACGTAGTACATGTAGCCAAAGTACACAAACAAAATTTTCACTGTTATTAGTGTGGAGGTTTCTAATCCCAGGGGGTTATAGATTCTAGCGGTCCCTTGTAACAACTTTCTTTCAGTGCCTACTGTCCGTCGGATTTTATCAATAACTTCACGCTGTTCCACACGAGTTCCACTCACTCACAATATTTGTGAAGGTCTTCTGGCATCTTGTCCTTCGAATTTCGCTATTCCGATCAATTACTTATAATTCGTTACCTGTATTTGACACATGGGTGAGGTCAGTTCATAAG
Organism: Schistocerca americana; assembly: GCF_021461395.2. NCBI lineage: Eukaryota > Metazoa > Arthropoda > Insecta > Orthoptera > Acrididae > Schistocerca > Schistocerca americana. Next base: position 202,568,909 of record NC_060125.1, on the reverse strand, counting down.
TGTTATAAACTAATAAAACAGTTTTGCTGGGTATATGTGAGTGATATATGACTTCTAATTCCCTCAGGGAAGCTTACAATAGGAACGTACCAAATTCCAGACCAAAGCGAAGTGCCGGCCTCGGTGGCCGTGCGGTTCTGGCGCTGCAGTCTGGAACCGCGGGACTGCTGCGGTCGCAGGTTCGAATCCTGCCTCGGGCATGGGTGTGTGTGATGTCCTTAGGTTAGGTAGGTTTAAGTAGTTCTTAGTTCTCGGGGACTTATGACCTCATAGTGCTTAGAGCCATTTCAACCATTTGAACCAAAGAGACGTCTTTTCAATCGGTATGTAGCTGTTCTTCGCTTTCTGATTGCTTCATTTGTTCCGTGACGATGGTCTCCTTTACAGAAATACCTCCTCACATCTCTGTCTTCTGCGTGGAGAACTATTTGCTAAAATGCCTAGGTAGTATCTGTGACTACTGCAAAACGTTGCCTTCGAAAACTCATGAGTTATACAGTTAGTTCGGGGAGAAGGTTAGGCCAGCCTACAAAATGGTCCAAATGGCTCTGAGCCCTAGGGGACTTAACGTCTAAGGTCATCAGTCCCCTAGAACTTAGAACTACTTATACCTAACTAATCTAAGGACATCACTCACATCCATGCCCGAGGCAGGATTCGAACCTGCGACCGTAGGAGTTGCGCAGTTCCTGACTGAAGCTCCTAGAACTGCTCTGACACCGCGGCCGGCCGCCAGTCTTCCAAAGCGTCGTTTAGTGAGGGGGAGTCTACAATGACGTAGTAACATTACGCTTCGCTTATCATGCCCTGTTTTCTGCACTCATAATTCATTTACTGATTATATTTTGAATACATTGACTACGAAACCAATTTAGGCGTAGCGCCTTAGATCGTGCTCATTGAGATAGTAACTTCAGTGAACAGACGTGCAGTATGACTCAAGCACTGTAACATTCCGTGAGATGCTCGAGCGTATGTAGTTTTCATGCAGTCAGGTAGGGGTCACTTCCGATGGACGTCGTTTGAGCTAAAGCAAAAGTACTGTCAGTTTTATTTGTAGTTCTCTTTGTTTAATTTTGTAATTGTTTATTAATTATTATTATAATTACGCTTAATTATGAGAGTGAATGGAGGAGTGAATGTGAATTAATGTTTTATGTAAAGTCTTTATACTATACATTAAAGTAAGTAGTGGTGAGTAATGTTCGAGAATGACGTGTGCATTAGTCATTCATACCGGAGAATTTGTTATAAATTATTTCATCAATTTACGGTACTGGGGAAATGAGATTATAATTTCGGTGAGGTTTTTTGTTAAGGGGGAGCTAATTTTATATTTGTGGGTTTTCAGAATTGTGTTAATTTACTGTTCTGATTCAGTGACAAATTTAGATTGGTTCTGTATACATGCACCGGATTGAGCGGGTTTGATGCTGCTGTCCCTTGCTGTGTTCTTGGTCTTCCAATCAGAAATTAACATACTCGTGCGTTTCTTGGGAACTAGAAAATTCTATTGTATAACCGGGGATTGGATGTCGTTATGATCAGACCTATTGACAGGTGCTTCGACGAAAAATGTTGTCATATTTCGGTACCAAGATGTTTGAGAAGTACCACAAAGTGTGAAAGACAGTTCGATTTAATGCACAGTGTAAAATTGAGGCCTTTTGATGACATTTTAAATAACTAAATTTCGCGTAGCGTGTTGCTTACTTACGAACGTGAACATTTTGTTACTAGCGGCTGATTATAGCAACTTTTCAGCGAGCTATTCAAAAAGAAAAAATTGGTTTGTAAACCATCTGAGAAGGATAATTAATAATTACCATAAACTGGATAATATTAAGAAGTGTGCAAGTGGAGTTTTCACACTTAGCATAGCTTAGAGTAAGACTTGGAACTGACTGATGTATACAAACTTACCGTAACAGAGGGAAATTTTACACGTTCTTTCATTTCACAGTTATTAACTATTCACATACAAAATTAATTTTATTGCGACTTATGGTTACGAGACGTACAGCTGACTTTCTATAGCTCTTTTCCGGTTAAGAACTACTTTTCAGTAACTTCATGGAGGCGTGCGTGTGAGAGGTGAATCACCACAAGATGAGTGAAACTTCACAAGCAGTAGCAATGCACTTCGCCGCCGCACAATGACTGGATATTGGTATCAATGAAAAACGTCGTTAATAATAGTAGTTAAAGGTATGATGTAAATTACATTCCGTATGTTTGCGTCGTAGTGGTCGAAATTTGTAGAATATATTAAACTGCACTCCATTGTAACATTTTATATTTCAGTTAAAAGTTATCAAAATATCTCACACTGACTTTAGTATGACATTTGCACATTAAACAAAAGGAATCGTAATATCCCAATATGCGCTTGTGTGCGGCACCTGCCAATCGTGTAAAAGAATTAGGAGCCCAAGCTCCTAGAACGTAAACGAGATTAATCAAAAACGCTCAGTTTTATAAACAAAAGTGCTTTTAGACCTCGGTTGCTGAGACACAATTTACAAAGTTCTGTTACGCGTGAAAAGGAAGCAAGGTTCTCAGGATCATTTCCAATTTTTTACATCTTGGTTGTTATGAGACAGATGGAATTGGCTGACAGACTTTGACAAGAGAGATGAAGTGCATGTTACTGCATGTCGGCTGGCCACGTCTCCTTGGCGCTATGATACTGCAGTACCTGTGTTTTTCCGAATTACGATGCAGAGTTCCTTGGGAATTGCATACACGTCCGAGAGAAATTTGTGTCGAAATTCAGAATAACACAGTCACTTCAGTAAAGTATATATTCGCTGACACCGATCAAGCGACTTTCAAGTAAAATGTCTCTCTTATACTGGACAGGTTGTGAACATATGGTTGACGATATATGCAAGTTTGGGTCTGGGCGACAGTTGTGCACAGGTAGCCAAGGCGTAAGGCGACCGCTTACGATATGAAGGAAATCTGGTTCGAGTCTCAGTCAGGCACAAATTTTCATTGCCATCATTCCATTACACAGATAACTGGAGACTGTATTCGAAAGTGCGAATATATATCATGTATGTCCTGGTAGCGTCTATGGAGTAGGCGCACCACAATGTGTGTCTTTGGCTGCGACCGGAGTCTGTCCTGTGTCGGCGAGATGACGCAAGAATAAAAAGGTCTTCTCTCGACTCTCGCCAGTAAGCATTACCTTTGCAGTCTTAACGACAAGTGTTTTCCCTAAAGATATTTTCACGTTCTCCAGAGTTCTTTCCCTGGGTGTGGCCAAACACCCGATAGATAGCTTACGATCTTCTTCTGCTGAATCAGTTATTGCTCAACAACGCTGTGGAATAAATTGCGTCTCCCACATTTCACACGCAAGAATAGGAAGACCACAGGTAGACATCATTGTAGCCCACATTCCTCTCGCCTATCAAAGAGCATGTTCCCACACAGATGGTAAAATCGATACTTATAACAAGCGTCCTCCCACATGGTAGAATTCATATCATCCACTTGGCATAGGCGTCCAGTTCTCATCTCTGTCCACTCACCTAAAAATTTCTTATTTCTATAGTTGGGCATAAGGGATCCATGCTCCACTGTACATTTATCAACAGCAGAGATAGCTCGGAAGGTGCCAAAGAGCTTTTATTTTCCTGACGTACAATTGCGGCTGCGAGGATGGCGCGAGAGTTCTCTCGCTCGCTTGTGGGAGGGTATCTTCAGCGCAGTGTGGCAGACTCTCTTCCTCGGAGTAATGCCTGGTGCTTGTCTTGCATAGCGGGTGGAGCAGCGGTGGGTGGCCAATGGTCTCGGGCGGCTAGGCCTCTTCCTCAATTCCATTGTATACTGGAGACGTGGCAGTCAAAGGTGAATACATTACAGACCAAATGCTGCAGATAGCTCATCTCTTCCTGAGACATAAATAAAATAATTGTCTAAATGAGGTCTTTGGTAGACGAGCATGTGTGTCCGCATAGCCAAGGTGGAAAAGGGGACTGACTAATTCTGCGATGTGGGAAACCCAGGTTCGAGTCGATCGGTGCCCCATCCGGATGGCATTGCAGGACATCCTCCTCGGCTCTAGTGGAACAGTGTAACACATTAACAGATCGTATACTGATAGAAGAGACAGTCCACCCTCGTTTATTACGGCATGGACTAGGCGCGCGTCGTCCAGTTCTCGGTCTCCATTTGACGAATGGCAGAGTATTCTGGCGGCGACGGTGTAGAGAACGACGTCAGTGGAGGTAGGAATGTTATCAGATAGTGTTTTCGGACGAATCCAGGTCTGTGTGTTTGAAAATACTGCCCGTATTTTAATTCGCCGCAGACAGAAGGAGCAGCATCACAGTGATTGCAATCGTAGAAGACATATAGCGCCAACTCAAGGCCTTACAGTGTGCGACGCTATTGCGTACCGACACAAATCACAAGTGTTGCATGTCCAGGGCACTGCGATCAGAGTGACATACATGAATGATACCCTGCAACGCTTAGTCATACCCTTACTGCACAACACTCCAGAAGCCATTTATAAGCAATAGATTGCACGACCTAATGTTGCTGCACAAGCACACGGCTTTTTGGCGTCACAGGATGTGAGTCTTTCGCCATCGCCCTCCAGATCACTTGTCTCCAATCGAAAATGCGTGGAATATGGTTAAATGAAGCGTGTAGCATTATAAACCGCCAACCACCACAGATGATCTTTGGCACCACGTGAATGCAACATGGATGGGTATACTACAGGACGCCATTAGGGCCTTATACGCGTCGATGTCATCACGCATGGAACCAGTTATCAGGGCTCACGGTGGAACCTGTCACGCTGAAATGAAGTGACTGAAATGCTAACCATTTCTACCAAACACACCACAGTACACGTCCTGTTAATATGAACATCCTGTCTCTAGTCGTTCAAGGTATACCGTTTTTTCTGATCATGAGTGTAGACAGCGTGTTTCACACTGCTGTAGCCAAGCGGTTCTAGGCGCTTCAGACTGAAACCGCGGGACCGCTACGGTCGCAGGTTCGAACCCTACCTCGGTCATGGATGTATCTGATGACTTTAGATTAGTTAGGTTTAAGTACTTCTAAGTTCTAGGGGACTGATGACCTCAGATATTAAGTCCCATAGCGCTCAGAGTCGTTTTTTTCACACTGCTGAAATCATATATACTTAGAAGACGGAACAAGAAGATTTCGTTCAAAAACAAAATGGTTAAAATGGCTCTGAGCACTATGGGACTTAACTTATCAGGTCATCAGTCCCCTAGAACTTAGAACTACTTAAACATAACTAACCTAAGGACCTCACACACATCCATGCCCGAGGCAGGATTCGAACCTGCGACCGTAGCGGTCGCGCGGTTCCAGAATGTAGCACCTAGAACCGCTAGGCCACCCCATCCAGCATTTTATATTTAAATATGACGTGCTAACTCACAGATGCCATATTAGTCTCCGGATAGAATATAGCGCATGTGATTTACTTGATGGCAGGTTGCTGAATAATTATTCACTCACTGGAACAAAATGTCATCGCTGAGGCCGACTGTCACAGCGTCTCTGTAAATACGAAGTTGAACAAATAATACTGCAGCATACTGCTTAACAAATTCTGTATCCCATTCAGTTATTTCTATCACACTGGCGCACGGGACTGGAGTCATCAAGAGAGAGATCTGCTGACACTAATCTCTGCGTATCCGATGAGACTGGCATGAGCATGTTCTCGGCCAAGGACGCTGCGCGTCGATGGGGCCAACTCATGGTGTACCTAGGAAGCGAAACAACGGGCAACTTGAGTACGACGTGCGTGCGGCGAACACGCAGAATCCGCACCCCTTAAGTGCAGCGTAGGTGCGCTGTTGCTTTACCATCGCTAAGGTTGAATTGTAGTTCTGCACACAACTTTACGTGAAAATGGCTCTGAGCACTATGGGACTCAACTGCTGAGGTCCTTAGTCCCCTAGAACTTAGAACTAGTTAAACCTAACTAACCTAAGGACATCACAAACATCCATGCCCGAGGCAGGATTCGAACCTGCGACCGTAGCGGTCTTGCGGTTCCAGACTGCAGCGCCTTTAACCGCACGGCCACTTCGGCCGGCAACTTTAAGTGAAAAAAAAGTACAAAGTGAGCAAAATGTATGTGGTTATGAGGTAGACATTAGGTGGAACTACACTTTGCAGATCCTTTGACTTTAGAAGCGCACACAACTCAAGATGCTGTTGGCTCGAGTTGCTAGAACTACTCCCTGGTTTTTGATTAGCACAAGTTATAGTCCTTACCAAGCTAAAAGAGAGTACCTTCTTTGCCCTTGTAGTTGGAGACCACATTTAGACCATTATTCTGTTTTTGTCTCAGGAAGAGAAGAGCTATCTGCAGCATATGTGCTGTAACGTATTCACCTTTGATTGTCACGTCTCCAGTATACAACGGACCTGAGGAAAGGGCCTAGCCGCCCCTAGGCCATTGGCCACCCACCTCTCCCCCGCCCCCTATGCAAGACAAGCGCCAGGCATTACTCTGGGAAGAGACTCTGCCACACCGTGTTAAAGATACGCTCCCACAAGCGAGAGAACTCTCGTGCCACCCTCGCAGCCGCTATTGTACGTCAGGAAAATGAAAGCTTCCGAGCTATCTGTGCTGTTGATAAATGTGCAGGAGAGCATTGATGCATACTGCCAAACTATAGAAAATAAGGTCTTTTTAGATGAATGGACACAGGTGATAACTGACGTCTCCGCAGTTCTTCGGACGCCTATGCCAAGTAAATGACATGAATGAACCATGTGAGAGGACGCTTGTTATTATTATCATTTTAAACATTTGCGGGGAACATGCTCTCTGATAGGCGACAGGAATATAGGCTACAATAACGTCTGTCTGTGGGTTTCCTATTCTTGCGTGTGGAATGTGGGAGCCGAAAGTTACTCCACAGCTTTGTTGAGCAATAACTGATTCAGCAGAAGAAGAACGTAAGCTATCTATCGGGTGTATGGCCACACCCTGGGAAAGATCTCTGGAAAACTTCAAAATATCTTTATGGAAAACACTTGTCGTCGACACGGCAAAGGGAAAGCTTACTGGCGAGAGTCGAGAGAAGACATTTCGCTTCTAGCGTCTTGCGTCATCTCGCCAACACAGGACAGACTCCGGTCGCAGCCGAACACACACATTGTGGTGCGCCTGCTCCATAGCCGCTACCAGGAGTTTCGTGTCATACATTCGCACTTGCCAATATGGGCTGCCGTAATCCGTATAATGGAATGAAGACACTGATTTTGTGCAGAGCTGGATCTCGAACTAAATTTCCTCCTTATCGTAAGCAGTCGTCTTACCATTTCGCTATCTGGGCACAACTGTCGCCCAGACCCGAACTTCCATATATCATCAACCATGTGTCCACAACCTGTACTCCTGCATCCACTATGTATATTCCCGTATAAGAGAGACATTTTACTTGAAAGTCGCTTGACGGTGTCAGTGGATATATACTATATTGAAGTGACTTTGTTATTCCGAATTTCGACACAAATTTCTTTCGGACGTGTATGCTCTTCCGAGGGAACTTTGCATTGCAATTCGGAAAAGCACAGGTACTGCAATGCATGCTTGCTTGTATTTTGGTTGCTGAATATACTGTCGGAAATTAGACAATGTATAATGTTCTCAAACATGGTTCTATAATATCTAAATATTGGTTAATTGCAGAAAGGATAAATTGTTATCAGTTCAGTTTTCATGCACATGCAGTTGGATGGCGACATATTCCCCTTTGAGGTCAATGGAATAATTCTGACCTTAATCAGTAGAGACACTCCATGATATAGTGTGAGTCAGGACACCGTGTCTGCCGGCCGCGGTAGCCGAGCGATTCTAGGCGCTTCAGTCCGGAACCGCGTGACTGCTACGGTCGCAGGTTCGAATCCTGCCTCGGGCATGGATGTGTGTGATGTCCTTAGGTTAGTTCGGTTTAAGTAGTTCTATGTCTAGGGACTGATGACCTCAGATGTTAAGTCCCATAGTACTTAGAGCCATTTGAACCATTTGAACACCGTGTCTAATACTTATCTACATCTACCATAGGCTTGATGTGTGGCTGAAACTGATCTTCCGCTAATTCTTTCATTAGGATTGTGATGCCATTAATGTCAGAGACATGCAGATATGCTGGATACGGTATAGACTCCAACTATTCGTACTTATAATCATTCACTTTCGCTATTGCGAAGATAAGTAACGTTCTTATCTCTCACCTTTCACCTCGCCACACGTGTTGTTCTCTCCAGTAAACAAACAAGGACTGCAGGCAGAGATTCACTACTTGTTATCATAATTTTTAAATGAAGTTTCAAGGTAAATGCACTGGGTTTCCGGCGTCTGCCTCACAGCCGCGACAGTAGATTCATTTCTGTTTCTGGTGCGGGCTCACGTTTCATCCACTGTAACACATAGGCAGACGAAATCAGTCGCAGATCATTGCAAAGTTTCATGCAATGCTGAAAAATTTCCTTATTCATCTCCCTTTGGTTAGCATTCAAGAAGAATTAAGAATCACACAGATTTCTTATGGTCAGTTCTTTATGTACAGTGTTGCGTATTACAATTGCTAATATCTCTGTGAAGTGTTATTTCTAATTGCCGGAATTCTTTTATTGGTTGGGGTATTAATCTAATCTCACAACTGGGTAATGTTGAGAATGGGCAGAATAATATTGAGACCAGACAGTCAAGGATGACAGGATTCGGTTACGACTGTGCAAGGGGCCGTAATCAGTTACTATTTGTTGCCTTTTACAGTTACACACAATTTATTTTAAACCAGTAATTCCAGATTCCACAATAAATAAAATACCACACGTTATAAATGAAGGAATAAACAACTGTGCAAATAATAGTGTTTTCAGTGGGCTACAATTTAGCAAATCACCATTAAATACAGATGCAATAGATAATGTTTAAAAGCAAGGCACTGTCGTCTGGGCAGAAGACCTTAACGCCAGAATGGCAATAAATTAAGAATTGTTAAAAACTCCCGGCAACTTACAAAGTACAGGTACTGAAATATAACATTCAAGTCCCCACAAACACAGCAGGAGGCATCAGACACCAGGAATGGCAGTCAATAAGGATTTAAGGCTTACTGCTAAAATACTAATACCAAATTAGGATTTTAAGGCAAATCATCACAATCACGGCAGACGGCCTTACACACCAGGAATGGAAGTAATATAAAAAGTTCTGAAACCTGCTATAAAACAGCACATACATTAGCGAAAGTGAATTAAAAAATACAAGCAACTGATCCAGATGATGCTCTAGGAATCGACCTCTGAGAAGGTCCGGCAAAAACACTTTCGCGAGCGATGAGATAGGCAGCCAAGAGTGGCATTCACTTCACCAGATGGTAACTCAGACTTGTGGCTGGCTGATGAATGACTAATGATAATCTTTCTTAAGCTACCTGACGTCCGATAAACCAAATGCAATAATGGAACGATACGCCAAAGCCGGAACAGGCAGTCTGCACTACGTCCCCAGAATACTGTGTTTAGAGCGCCCGGAACGAGAAAGGCACCACTACCACCTGAGCAGAAAGCAGTCCATTGGCTGCTCCTAGCCTCGGTGACACTACGAGCATGAACACGAACTCAGTTCACTGAAGGTTCGCCAGATATCACAATGGTGGATGTTTCTCTACTCGGATTTAAATGCACTCATCTTAAGGCTTGCTGGATCCGGTTTAGGACGAGGTCGTGCGCCCTCTCGACCACAACCCTTCCATCCGGCAGTCCATACATGCCGCCAGCAGTCCCGGCGTGTTCTGGCACTGCGCGGACCTGGCTTCTCCTAAGTCCTTAACCGAGCTGACCCACTCACACGGCCGGCCGCGGTGGTCTCGCAGTTCTAGGCGCTCAGTCCGGAACTGCGCGACTGCTCCGGTCGCTGGTTCGAATCCTGCCTCCGGCATGGATGTGTGTAACGTCCTTAGGTTAGTTAGGTTTAAGTAGTTCTAAGTTCTAGTGGACTCATGACCATAGATGTTAAGTCCCATAGTGCTCAGAGCCATTTGAACCACTCACACGAACCGGAAAAACAACGATGTCGCCTCAAAGATAGGGCATCAGTTACTACATATAGATAACCGCTGCTGCTGCCACTAGCGGACAGGCAACGCTTGCGAAACCGACTGGCGCCAGTCAACGCGAGAAGAAGACAAACAACTGCAACCATGTCAACTAAACGATACCGTCTGGCCTCCAACAGAGGGAGGAAACCTATACACAGCACCAACGCGAGCCGCAGCAAAGCTCAAATACTTGCGATACAAAACCTGTAATGCTTCAACTCTGAGAATACACTCTATCGTTGTATCTAGCCCTATTTTATGCACTTTTAATACAAAAAACCGAAAAACAACGCACCACGAAGTAGGTATTAAATTTGGTTAGAAACTGATAGCCATATAAGAACCAATGGAAAATGCTAAATTATAAACTTTTAAGGGCAATGGATGAATGTGTGACGCTGCTGCGCGATGAAATCGTGCAGCTAGAAAGGCTAGGAAACAGGAGACATGTCGATACCAGGGCGTAACGTCTTTGCGAATTTCATTACTTGTACTCAGTAGGTCAGTAACTTTGGCTCGCAGAAATGTGCTTGAACAATTCACGCTAATGTCAGCGTTTGAGAGAAAACAAGTACTCGGGCTTAGAAAAGCCGGTTGGAGTAATCGGCGAATCGTACGACATTCGAATAGGGACGACGCCACTATTCGACAATGTTGACAGGGATGGGTGAACCGTTGCCGAACACAGCATGGAGAAGGAAGTGCTCAACCAAGCGAGACGACCGAACGTGATTACCGAGCAATTGTCATAGAGGCACTCACAGTTCGGGATTCATCATTACCATCGATTCAGCATGCCACTGGCGCCTCTGACAACCATTGATCTCAGTACACCAACAAGCCCGTTTGCAGTGGTACCGGGTACATTCTGCCTGGAGTCTCGTTAACTGGATTGGAATAGTCTTCCATAATGAGTACTGCTTCAAACTCAGCATCAGTGACCAGTAAAGATGTGTCAGAATACCCTCGTACAGTGGTTAGATACCAATCTGACAGTCGCCAGCCATACAGCCCGACAACCAGGAGCTCTTTGGTTGCCAACCGGGGCACCCTTAGAGCATCTACATCTAAATCTACATCCATACTCCGCAAGCCACCTGACGGTGTGTGGCGGAGATTGCCTTGAGTACCTCTATCAGTTCTCCCTTCTATTCCAGTCTCGTATCGTTCGTGGAAAGAAAGATTGTCACTGCGTCGACGATATTCTACACCATTTTGGTTCCCCTTCATGGAAAGCCATCTCAAGCCTTACATTTGAGCAAGATAATGCCCGCTCGCACACTTTGAGAGTTTCTACTGCTTGTCTTCGTGATTTCCAAACCCCACCATGCCCACCAAGAATTTCTTATGTAATCTATCAGGAGGACATCCAACAATTGTATCAATCCATGCCAAGCTGATACCCGTTCGCCTAAGAGCAAGAGGTGTACTATTGCGTTATTGACTTGCTCAATTTCTGAAGCTCTTTCGCTTGAATAAATCACCCAGTTTTTCAGAAACTGTAATGAATAGTCTGTCTGTACATGTACTTCATATCTACCGATCTCCGTCCCGTTCAGATAATTCCTTCATGGTTAATCTTTCTCTTCTTCTTCTTCTTCTTCTTCTTCGTCTTCTTCTGTCTTAGAGTGTATTTAAAGAAAAGAGGTACACGAATTTTTCCAGAGACAGAGACTAATGATTACGTATTTCACGGTAATTATAATGCCTACAAATGTCTGTCTGATAAAGTTTCTGATTTTTTTGTACTGCATAGTTTTATTTTACAAGTCCGTTTACTAGGAGTCAATAGTACATATCTCTACCTTGGAGAAAGTGATATGAGAATTAAAGCGAGTCTCGCCTTCTATAAAGTATCCATGAAGCTTGGAGATAAAATAATTTCAGTGATTTTATTTAGTTCCTTTACAGAAGGCGTTGGTGCTACATTCTGCTAATTAGCCAGAACTGTCTATATAGATTTCTCAACGTTGTACTTGTAATTTCACCTAGATACAGCAACAATTGGAGTAGCTTCCTAATTAGCATACTTGTTTACAAGTTTAGAGACCGGAAGGTAATCCAGATTTCTGAGGGGATATCATTAAGTTGTTGCTTTCGCATTAATCGTGACCTAATTTGTAATTATGAGGGCTTAAGAAGCTTTATCTATAATGAAGGATTTGGACGAACGTTGTGGCACGATTGCAGATATCGGCTTTGTCAACAAAGGACGCTAAAGAGCTGACATACCACGCTCCGAGGATGCTTAGAGCACAGACAGTATCCGCAGATAATCCGTTTCTGATTCATATAAGACCTAAGTAAAACGCTGTTAATAAGGCTAGGTGCCCTGGAGTTATTGGGTATGTTTCGTGAATGGTGCCCCGAACGGAAGGTAAATATTATTCAGAAAGTGCGTATCAGACTTGTTTTCGTGATAGCAGATAATACTGTTTTTGTAAGGACCAACGTAAAACGTTCCACTTTAGGTAACGGCGAACGCCTGGACAAATACTAATAACTTACATATAGCATACTCAATTCTAACTGAAAAACAGTAGTTTTAAAATTGTGTGCCAATAGGAGTGTTTCTAGCTAAACATTTTTATATCTATTAATCACATTAGTTCTCATGTTGACTTTCTTACAAATTTTTGTTAACATTAGTCAAGTACACTTTTATCTACCGGTCTCTACTTGGAATCTATGCACTCACACTTTATCTTATTTAGATGCTCAAAAATTTAAGTACACATTAACTACATTTCTGTTTAAAAAGTAGACTACAATAGTGTGATAGGAGGCATAGATTTTTGTTCCTCTAATATTCACATCAGATAAAACCAAGGTTACATTTTACAATTAATGAGTATGTATTTTCGTCTCAGCTGGTAGTACTTTAAAATCTGTAGCCCACATTTCTCTAAACAGTACCTTAGTACCTTACATGAACCCAAAAAATTTCAGACCTCTAGTAGCAACATTTTTTTTTTTGTGCGTAGAATAAACATTAAACATATGCGATAACTTAATTCTCGGGAAATTCAGTTCAAAGGTGTATCTCATCTATGAATGACCTGTGTTGTTCCTAATACTTTACAGTGGCATAACGATCTTGGTTTACAAGTTCCTCGTCTTACCTCTTCCTTTTCTAGTTTCTCCTTGTTATTCAGACGCCCTCAGTTGCCTCGAGGGCCCACATTACAGCTTCGGCAGTTCTCAAGGAAATGAGTTGCCACAAATGGTTGCCTCATATTAAAAACCAAATATATTCACAGCAACTCCAAAACTTCCTACCTGCTAACTGCCCCACGTAAAAACAAATTACATGCTTCATGACTTTCGACAATGACAAAACAGCAGCAACTGAAAGTACGAAGAGTTTATAAAGAAAATAACACCCAAAACGCCAATACATAGCAGGGTGAACATTAGATCATCGCAAAGTGTTTCTTGTAACAGGCTTCTCTACTTCAAAAACGGTAGTTTAGTATGTGTTCCTCGAACAGGGCTTTAATGACAAGAACAGCGTGTGAAAGTAGAAAGTACTAGGATGTAAATGAACACCGATAGATCCTTACTTTCATTTCTAAAGAGCTTTCTTATGACAAGTTCATTTATTTTAACCACAGTTTCGTGCAAAATGCGCTATTCACTTTAAGGTGTAAAAAAAGAAAAGATTTCTTTCAGGTGGATTTACAGACATGCTATATTAAGTACATCAGCTTCCATTCGGTGTCGTTTTTGTCATTAAACAGGTCGTATGTTAAGGCTTCCAACATACGCTACCAAACAATCTACATGTTGCAAGACGCTATGATTTATGTAATTACTCAAAGCTGTTCTATAAGGTAATTAGAATATGATAATTATTCGCAATCTGTCGTATTTCCCGGAAAAGTAGAAAGAAGGAGACGCTATAAGGAATTGTTCTGAAATGAAACTCAGTTGATGGAGGTCAATGGAAATGCAGAGAAATACTGCATTTAACGGCGAACGTACAGTGTTAATCTACACACATTTTTCGTCGCATTTCTAAATTTTTCCATCGATTCACGACAAATCCCGTTGCTGCGACGACGATGTACACAGCGTCTTCTGCACAGAGCGATTGAATCTCATCATAAAGTGTGTCCATTTTACATCGTTTACGACTATGCATTATCTCTTTAACTGTTACCTCAAGGACAAAATCGAGCATTCGAAACTGTGGAAGATACTCTGGAGACTTGTCTGGTCCTCAGCGCCCTTTCTTCTCAGTTGGTACATCTCTATCATGATATGCTCACATATCCTTACGACATTAAATTGAGGCCTCATTAATGAGTATCCACCCAAAGAAAGACAAAATGTAATCATTAAAATCTGTTAGCAGCTTTTCTGCGGTTACGGTATATTCAAAACAGATAGGCCTTTTCAGCCCTAAAATAACACTGACGTCCTGTCACACTGGTCGCCAATGAGATATTTCTCACGTTGGTTATGTTTTCGCCCCTTTGTAGGTATACTACGGAATAGTACATTTTTAATTCCTCAGGGCGAGGGTTTCTTCAGTAGTTCGTTTGCTAAACTACAGTCCGCTACATTCTTTCCTGAGTTCGCTCATAATCACACACATGCAATGTGTTGGGAAAGTCTGTTCGGGTTTGGTGCCGGATCCTAAGATCAACTTGACTCGATATTTCGGCGATCCAACTGTTCGTCATTTTCAGGAAATGCGGCTTCTGCTGATGAGTCCCGCTGAGAATTGACGCCAGGTTGCAAATCGACGTCCTATATAGGCCACCGTTCAGTACACGGCGCATGCGCCGCCCATCACGGTTTTGGCCTTCCAAAACACGGAGGTGGCGCTGCCCTAAGTGAAACACTACTGGAAACGATATATCGCAATCAAGGCTGCACCGAAGAACGTTCAGATTTGATGCGAGATAATACAGGATTCCACGTTTGCCTAAGAGGAAACCCATTGTCTCTGTTGATTAAATTACCAGAAAACCTAATTTCAATCGCCTCTTTATAGACAGTTCCAAAAACCGGAAATGTTGGAAACCACAACATTTTCCTCAAATTTCATTTTTATCCCTCATTTAGGCAGTGTTCTGCTACCGCCGATTTTTACGGCTGTTGTAGCCTCGTGTGACGACGATGTTCAACACACCTGTCATGCACTGTGCGAATAGAACGGCCAACGTTAGCTTTCCCACATTGACACGGGATTTTGTAAACCTCGGGTTTCCTAAGTCCCAAATCATCCTTCACAGAGTCGAGCAGAGCCCTAATCTTAGAAGTTACACGGAACACACTCTTAATGTTAAAATTCCTTAAAATTCGTCCAATCTTAAACGATAAGCCTCCAGCATAAGAAAGAAAGGCCATAGATCTACGTTCCTCTTCGTACAACTCCGGAGATGGTCCAAACTCCATAGCCCGACGAATCTGTTTCTCAGTGTGTCCATTTTCCTTAAAACAGTCATCAAATGCTCAAGTTCTTGGGTTAAGCTGTCTGCGTCGGAAATGGCATATGCTCTCCGTACCAAAGTCCTAAGGACGCCACTATGTTGGTGTGGTGGATGACAACTCTTAGGTTGCAGATACCAATCAGTGTGTGTCGGCTTTCGGTGAACACTGTGTCCAAAAGTTCCATCTGGTTATTTATAAACCGTTACGTCTAAATATGAGGGATACAACTTCCAGAGAGGGTAGTGTGGACCAAAACAAAAAATTCTAGTAACTATGGTCTCTATAATGCATATCGTAAGAGCTATGAACACTTGTTCACTAGAGCAGCTGTGTTTCATGCTAGCGAAGATGAACAACTGCTCTTAGGTCCTCATATATGCATTTTGCAATCGTTATTTACCAGATATTTTATCTTGATTTCGTCCATAATACCTGGTTTGAAAGTGATATACCCTACATTCTTAGCAGCAACAGTACAGGTACATGTATTAAACTGTCAAAGTGTCTGATTACTTTCATTTGCTACTTTCGACTTGTTCGGTTGTCGTACAGGAACACTTATTTCAAATTCATATTTACTCTTCTTCTCCATCATTCTTGAAACTTTGTGACATCATCACGGAAACACCCTGTATACAGGGTGTTACAAAAAGGTACGGGCAAACTTTCAGGAAACATTTCTCACACACAAATAAAGAAAAGATGTTACGTGGACATGTGTCCGGAAACGCTTAATTTCCATGCTGGAGCTAATTTTAGTTTCATCAGTATGTACTGTACTTCCTCGATTCACCGCCAGTTGGCCCAATTGAAGGAAGGTAATGTTGACTTCGATGCTTGTGTTGACATGCGACTCATTGCTCTACAGTACTAGCATCAAGCACATCAGTACGTAGCATCAACAGGTTACTGTTCATGACGAACGTGGTTTTGCAGTCAGTGCAATGTTTACAAATGCGGAGTTGGCAGATGCCCACTTGATGTATGGATTAGTACGGGGCAATAGCCGTGGCGCGGTACGTTTGTATCGAGACAGATTTCCAGAACGAAGGTGTCCCGACAGTAAGACGTTCGAAGCAATTGATAGGCGTCTTAGGGACCACGAAACATTTCAGTCTATGACTCGCGACTGGGTAAGACCTAGAACGACGAGGACACCTGCAATGGACGAGGTAATTCTTCGTGCAGTTCACGATAACCCTAATGTCAGCGTCAGAGAAGTTGCTGCTGTACAAGGTAACGTTTACCACGTCACTGTATGGAGAGTGCTACGGGAGAACCAGTTGTTTCCGTACCATGTACAGCGTGTGCAGGCACTATCAGCAGCTGATCGGCCTCCACGGGTACACATCTGCGAATGGTTCATCCAACAATGTGTCAATCCTCATTTCAGTGCAAATGTTCTCTTTACGGATGAGGCTTCATTCCAGCGTGATAAAATAGTAAATTTTCACAATCAACATGTGTGGGCTGTCGAGAACCCGCACGCAATTGTGCAATCACGTCTTCAACACAGATTTTCTATGAACGTTTGGGCAGGCATTGTTGGTGATGTCTTGATTGGGCCCAATGTTCTTCCACCTACGCTCAATGGAGCACGTTATCATGATTTCATACGGGATACTCTACCTGTGCTGCTAGAACATGTGCCTTTACAAGTACACATGTGCGACACAACATGTGGTTCATGCACGATGGAGCTCCTGCACATTTCAGTCGAAGTGTTCGTACGCTTCTCAACAACAGATCGGTGACCGATGGTTTGGTAGAGGCGCACCAATTCCATTGCCTCCTCGCTCTCCTGACCTCAACCCTCTTGACTTTCATTTATGGGGGTATTTGAAAGCTCTTATCTACGCATCCCCGGTACCAAAAGTAGAGACTCTTCGTGCTCGTATTGCGGACGGCTGTGATACAATACGCCATTCTCCAGGGGTGCATCAGCGCATCATGGATTCCATGCGACGGAGGGTGGATGCATGTATCCTCGCTAACGGAGGACATTTTGAACATTTCCTGTAACAAAGTGTTTGAAGTCACGCTGGTACGTTCTGTTGCTGTGTGTTTGCATTCCATGATTAATGTGATTTGAAGAGAAGTAATAAAATGAGCTCTAACATGGAAAGTAAGCGTTTCCGGACACATGTCCACATTACATACTTTCTTTCTTAGCGTGTGAGGGATGTTTCCTGAAAGTTTGGCCGTACCTTTTTGTAACACCCTGCATACATATTCTTACAGACGCCGGCGCTAATACCTCTGACGCTTTGTTCCGTCTTTCGATAACGTTTCTGGACATGGGTTCCTATTCAAAATATTATGTGCTCACTCCCCTCTGCAAGCCATATAAGTTTAAAACGGGTATTTTCGAACACCCTGTTTATTCGTAGGTTGGTAAGATTAATATTTAAACAGATCATTTTCTGTTGCATCATTCGAAATGTGGGCAGTGATTAGTATTTGTACTCCAAAAATTTGTATTCCGAATGTAACTATGTGAATTAAATCAGATTCGCTCTGTTGCTTTATTTTGGTTACTAAGGTGACCAATCATTACCGTTACCATCAAGATTAGCGAGTGTAGTGTCTGGGGTACTGAAAAATTCTCAAGTCTAGTAAAATGTCTTGCACAACCTGTGATCACTTAAATTCCCTCCTGAATCAGAAAACTAAGCGCTTCTCATATATATAATGCATTAGATTCCTGTTATTTCTCAATATTGCAGTATTCGCAGATTATACCAAGTTACCTTGAGCTTTTGAAGTCACAGGTTAAATAGCACTTTGCTTCGTCTAACGAAAGCTTCCGGCATCGCTTTTCTTACACACAACCGTCGGCCCCTTGAGGTGTACGTCAGGAAATATCGTAATTTCAGGCAAGATTAAGATCCTTCGGCTGCCTCTTAGCTGCTGTACCCCTCATAAACTTAACGAACAAGGAAACACACATATTCGTAGCTCTAAAGATAAAACCTATATTATACATACGAAAACTACAAAACTACATTTCTTACATGACATTTGAAATTAATAAACTTAAGTGGAAACTTATCATAGCCCTTTGCTTTGATATTTAATACAGAAAAAAGCCCTGTATCATTACATCAGGTCACCCTCGCTACGACAACATACAGCTATATTTATTTTAACACTTTACTAAAAATTAACATTTCCAATGAAATGAAAAATTTCATTATATTTTGGGAAAGCATCTATTTGTGTCAAAGTCCGTTTAGGACCCTAGAATCTATAAAACATTACTCATATTCAACGAATTCTTATTTACAACTCAGTCGTATGTTGTTAATTGGAAGCTTTATCTTTCAACTAATCTGTTAATAGCTTCTAACCTTTTATATATATGCGTGTGTGTGCGGGGTGTCTCATCTTACTTTGCCACCTCGGATATCTCTGGAACAACAATAGATATTTAAAAACGGTTTTCACCCGCATGAACTTACGGCAGGGGCTTAGGATACCAAATACTATGTGAAATTTTAAAACGTAAACAGATACTATTTAAAACACAAACTTGTCTATTTTTAAATAGACAAACCCATTATTTCATGTGCAATCAATATCATACAAAATCACAAAAATTATGGCGTTGGTTGCAACGCAATACGTCAATTAGATCCCGAGAGATTGCGAAACGAAGTTGATGCTTGAAATAAATGAAAGGCACAACTAGCGTATGTCCTGATACTCAAGCGCGTGCATCACGCTGCTTGTGTCAGAGGCTCACACAGTGGGAACGTATGCACAATCCACAAAAATAAACAAGTAACACGTCCAACGCAAAGTTACGTTTTCCACACTGCAGATGTATGTTTATTCTAGAGAAATGAGAAGTAGAGCAACTGTTGTGGGTTGGCAAGAGAGCCGATACTGGGATACAAGAGGAAGCCGAAAGGCACGCGTTATAGCTCACGCAGGCTGGCGTGAGGTCTGGAACAGTATAAGGAAATTAGAATTTAGAAGAAACGGACGTAGCTGGTGGAATACTTAACTTTAATCCATTAATGATGAGCGTCGCTCTTGACGGTACATGATTACAGTATCAATAGTAACTGGTACTGGCGCCTTGCTAGGTCGTAGCAAATGACGTAGCTGAAGGCTATGCTAACTATCGTCTCGGCAAATGAGAGCGTACTTTGTCAGTGAACCATCACTATCAAAGTCGGTTGTACAACTGGGGCTAGTGCTAGGAAGTCTCTCTAGACCTGCCGTGTGGCGGCGCTCGGTCTGCAATCACTGATAGTGGCGACACGCGGGTCCGACGTATACTAACGGACCGCGGCCGATTTAAAGGCTACCACCTAGCAAGTGTGGTGTCTGGCGGTGACACCACAACTAGAATTAGAGATTACACACTTGAATCGACTTCGCTAAACACATTTACTATTGCAATGTCGCCCACAGAAACTGTAATGTTGTACATTACATCCAGCATAGAAAATACACCTACATATTGACCAATGAAACTATGTTACGTCAACATATGTTCGAAGTGCCTTCCGTTTGCATCAGTACACTTTTGCAGACGGATATCGAGCGAATGTTGCACAGATTGTAGAGTTTCTATAGTTACTGACGCAGTAATACGATGTTGCATTTCCTCTATTGTCGCTGGGGGTTCTTGATAAAATCTGTGTCTCACTGCGCCCCAGAGAAAGAAGTCTAATGGCGTCATATCGGGAGACCGTGCTGGCCATCGCACAGTATCTCTCCGCCCCATCCACCTATTGGAAATGTCACATCTAGAACATCTCTGACAACCTTAGCATTGTGTGCGGGACGTCCACCATGTTGGAACCATATTGATAGACGAATTTCCAAACCTAGATCCTCCATGAGGGGCACTAGCGTGTGTTGAAGAAATTATGCATATCACTGTCCATTCAATATTCCACGGTAAAAATAGTGACCTACAGTACAGGTAGCAATGATACTGCCCCAAACATTGAAACTCCATTGTCGTTGAGGGGCAACTTGGAGAATGCAGTGCGGATTTTGCACGGACCAGGAGTGCATGTTCCGCACATTCACATTTCCATGATTTGTAAATGGAGCCCCACCCGTAAGCAACATTTTGCCTAGGAATACTGGACTACCTTGCAACTGCAGAGGTACAAAACTACAGAATGCAGTGCACGATTTACATTCATTCTCGTACAGTTCTTGGTGCAGTGACATACGGAACGGATGAAACCCGATGCCGGTACCAGATACTGCACACGCTACTGCAGCTTATTCCTACACCTCATTCAATATCTTGTACACCCACCTGAGGATTGTGCGCTACGGTAGCCAGAACACCTGTTTCGTTTCCATTGCCAGTCGCTGGCGTTGAATGTCGACATTTTGTGGGAGCCCAGCTTCCTGTTTCCGTGAGTATCTTGCAGATGTTGCCAATGTTTGGACGTGACCGACACCGCCAATCTGGATAGCGTTCAGCATACAGCGACCCAGCTGCGGTTGCGTTTCTGTGACATTCGCCTTATATTAAAATAATATCTGGTTTTTGTTCATTACTGATGGCCTGCATGTCGACTAGATGACGGCAAATGTAACAAGCCACAAGAAAACAGGTTTCAATATGCCAGCGTATGTGAATTACGTTACAGTATGAGAGCAGTTCAGCAGGCCAAATGAAGAGACATTTCTGCACTGAAGGTAGAGCGTGTCTTGGTGATATTGGTATGTTTATGGCAGGATAGAGGCTCCAGTGCCGGCAACCCCTGCTCTGAGCACAGTACTACACGCGATGCATTACGTCAGAGAATGTGACGCTTTTGCTATCCCTTACAAGCCACGTATTTAAGAACTTACGAGGTTTAGAAATGTGAAACAAAGAGTGTTACCACTAATTGTACCTCTAGTGGTCATTTCGCAACAGTAAAAATTATGCACAGGACACCCATCATTTTGATACCGCATTATTTGGCACATTATAAGAGATGGACCGGTTTAAGTAAGGTATAACCCAAGAAGGGGCAAAGCTATCCCCCTTTAGGAGTGTCATCAAAGAAATATGGGCCAATGATGTGCTGTCATACAATACCACACCATACATTAACACTTCACTGATGTAGTACGTCAATCACAACGTTATTACTGGCAGCGTGAGGTGGACACTTGAGTCTCAGGACGTGCGCTATCTGTGCGCTTCATTTATTTCACGGGTCAACTTCGCTTTGCAATTTATCGGGATGTAACGGACGTATTGCGATGCTACCAACACAGTAATTTTTGTGATTTTGTATGCTATCGATTGCATACGAAGTAATATGTTTGTCTGTTAAAAAATACACAAGTTTATGTTGAAAATAGTACTTGTGTACGTTTTAAAATTTCGCACAGTATATGGTTTCCTAAGCCCCGCCGTGCGTTCATGCTGGTGAAAACCGTTATTGCGTATCTACTGTTGTTCCTGAGATATTTGAGGTGGCAGAGTTGCATGAGGCACCTTACACACACACACACACACAGCGGACTGTGGGGCACATACGTTGGTACATGCACAATAATCACAACGTTTATATTGACCGAGATAATGAGGCAAGTACATGTTTCTTAAATGGGACACCATACTTTTATTTTACCATTATTCGAACGCTCCGGAAAAGACGCGTATAGTGATGTAACGCATGTTGATATTGTGATTCAAACTTCGCTTAAGTGACACTGGGAAATATTGTACGATTGATGGTCGAGGCGGTCGGAAGCGGCTGCAGATTGTAAACATGCCTCGCTCGACCTGCAGGACGAGTTCCCGTCCTCTATGCAGCATGCACGGCCAACGCTACGTAGATACATCCTCATCCACTCTCTTTTGAACGAAGTTTGAATCACAATAGTAACAGGCGTTACATCACTACACGCGTCTTTTCCAGAGCGTTCGAATGATGGTAAAAAAAAGCATCGCGTCCCATTTAACAAACATGTTCTTGCCTCATTATCTCGGTCAACCTATAGAAGTTGTGATTATTGTGCATGTACCAACGTATGTGCCTCATAGTCCGCTATCATTTGCCAAAAACCGCATGCCGATACGTGCAATCGCCCCCGGAATAAAGGGGATGTTACCTCTTACGCGGCTCACCCAATATATATATATATATATATATATATATATATATATATATATATATATATATATATATATATATATATATATATATATAGTCTCGAGCTCTGCTACAGGATTGCTTACAGAGAGGAAATAATTTTTATTTCTTATATGAATTCACCACTTTGATAGTGACCATTTTCTTTAAGGTTAAATGACTGAAAGCAGCTGAAGGTTACATGGCATGCACTATCAGTGGGACCAGGAAAAGATAATTTCCCATTATGATCCACATTAAATATATCTTTTACCTTTTCTCAGTCAATGCAAAACTGGATTGCTTGTTAAGAACTGAGGCAACCTGCGGCTTTCAACAAGGGAAATGTTGCAATAAGGCTTTGTAATAACTGAACTTCATTTTTTATTAGCAACCTAAGTTGAATTGCAACGTAGTAAAATAACCTGTGTACAATTTATAAAGCACCATTTGTTACAAGACTGACTCATTAAAAACAAGTGTCCTATGTTATAACTTTGACTTCACAGATACTGTAAACAGACATAAAGCAAAGCATATAATAAGTGTGTGGTTAAAATGTAAGCACTTACTATTTGATACAGGCTCAGAACACTTGACTGTAGCTCTGAATCTCATTGTTGTTTTCACCTGAATCATCATTCTCATCTGGACATTGTTCCTCCTTTGGATTATCTTGATCCCTTTTGCATCATTGTCACCATTATCTCCATCAGGTTTTGACTTTCCAGCTGCATCAAATTCTACTCCATCTACTGTGTTCTGCAGCAATAAACAGGGATAGTGGTGTAAATCAATCGTTCGTATCAGTGGTACTATTGAGTATTGAGATGAAATATTGGGTTCTTTTGGTCTTCAAGTAAATTAAATATAAATTTAGGCCACGATGTTCTATTGTATCTAACACGGAACGTCTTGAGTGCAAGACAGATACTTCAGTATTTAAAGAGTCAAATTTGAATTCTGTGAAAAATTACGACACGGATAAATGTCATGTGCATCAGGAGGGCGACAGAAAAATAAGCGTCCTGGAGGTGCAGAAATCAACCTTCTGTGGTATGCATGTACTGTACCTCACAAAATGGACATCGTCGACATTTAAGAAATATCGAAAACAAACAATTAACTTACTACATGCACACCGAATCAAAAATGTCGCGCCGTAGTGGTCACAATGCTTCGTACCATCAAGTTCGAAAGCGAGCTCCTTAACTGTGGAGTACGTTCAGCTGGGTATCCACTCTTAAGGAATGCATATAGAATAATATTGGTGTAATGGGATGGTGAGAACTGATGGAATGTGATGGCATGCATTCGAATGCGAAGCAGTCTGTCGCGGAGCTTTTTGTGAAACTGGATATCCTATAGCACATAGCTGCTGATGGTACGGTAATAAATGTTATAGGCATGGAAAAAACAAACATCCGAAGGATGAATTTGAGCAGTTTTTGTAGGCGGTACTGAATTTCAATGTCATACATTTTTCAGGAGGGATAGTTTACTCTAAGGGAGTATGATTTTTATTTGCAGACGAGGAATCAAGCAAAAGCAAGTTATTTTGATTGGTTGTTGGTCAAAAGCAGTACTCATACCATACTGCAGGAGTCTTACACCCATTTTCCCGCTATTGCTTTCTGTGACGTAAATATTAGCTGCTGCCATTGGAAGATCACGCAAACGAGAAAGAATCGTTGGGGGCAGAGCACCTTCTTCTCACAGCGCGATAAAAAACTTCCCACCAAAATTACCAGCCAGATTTACATTCAATATTTTTTTTTTTTTGGTCATCAGTCTACTGACAGGTTTGATGCGGCCCGCCACGAATTACTTTCCTGAGCTAACCTCTTCATCTCAGAGTAGCACTTGCAACCTACGTCCTCAATTATTTGCTTGACGTATTCCAATCTCTGTCTTCCTCTACAGTTTTTGCCCTCTACAGCTCCCTCTAGTACCATGGAAGTCATTCCCTCATGTCTTAGCAGATGTCCTATTATCCTGTCATTTCTCCTTATCAGTGTTTTCCACATATTCCTTTCCTCTCGGATTCTGCGTAGGACCTCCTCATTCCTTACCTTATCAGTCCACCTAATTTTCAACATTCGTCTATAGCACCACATCTCAAATGCTTCGATTCTCTTCTGTTTCGGTTTTCCCACAGTCCATGTTTCACTACCATCCAATGATGTACTCCAGACGTACATCCTCAGAAATTTCTTCCTCAAATTAAGGCCGGGATTTGATATTAATAGACTTCTCTTGGCCAGAAATATCTTTTTTGCCATAACGAGTCTGCTTTTGATGTCCTCTTTGCTCCGTCCGTCATTGGTTATTTTACTGCCTAGGTAGCAGAATTCCTTAACTTCATTGGTATATTTATATTTTGTTGTTGATACTGGTACATATATCTTGATAACTGTGATTTCCGGGATTCCTTTCATATCCATTTACTCTTCAAATCCCAATTAGTCGGAGTAGGAAACAAATTTCTTACCGAAGGAGGGCATAAGTTTATGTATTCCATCTTTAAGTTTTCGGGCCCATTCCGTAGCATGCTGTGCTTCGTCAAGTTGACGCTTTGTCTGAAATTTCGTTATCTTACGTCTTCCAATTCTGTAACATTGTTTGAATCTATGTAACCATCCACTGCTCCCCTTGAAATTGCTGTAATCAATGTAGCGCGTAATTTGATATCCATGACGTAGTAAGTCACTATCATGCATATCCTATAAACTGTATCGAGCATCCTTGAAACTCCCAATCTCCAGTTTGGTGACAAGCGCCCCTTGCCCTTCCTTGAATATCGTTTTACTTTTGCACTACACGGTCATATTGCTGCAGACATATTCTAAATCTGTTCGTAATTATATTTTTAGTGTGCTACTGATGATCTTTCGGGTACATAGTTATGTTTAGTATCAGCTTCTTGGACAACGACTGTCCTTTAACACATTTCAGTGGAGACTGGATTTGTGGCTCCCTCTCCGACAAGGATAATGAACTACATGGCGTATCGTCATCACTGCAGTTGTCATGTACATTCTCTGTACAGTCCAGCGTATACGACACCGCACATTGCACTAACTTATCTTGCAGAAACGCTAATATTTTGTCTCCCACATCTTTCTCACTCTACGAAATACTTTGGGTTCCTTTCTGACGAAATGTCAACTGTTGTTGTGCATATATTGCAATGTTTGCTTTCGTTACCGTTGCAATAGCCATCCTTCGTATCGACACCATTAGCCCACTAGCACTGTTTTGAGTTATTCGTCGACTAAGCAGTTCAACTACGCTCCATAGCCTCATGCTGCGCTCACCATTGGATACTCCCAGTCGCGCCCCCTGTTGCGATTAACAGCAAATAGTTTGGTTGCTTGGTAGACAGTATGTAGGGCGTCCAATGCCGTAAGCATCAATGGTCTTCAGGAATTCGTTATAAGTTAACCTGGTTGCCCTGATCTGTCACTCTTTACGTGAATTAATATATTGTAGTGCTATTTTCAAAGCACTATGTTACGTTCCTTTGCAACTACAATACCGTTCGTAAGTACTATCTCTTATTCATATATTGGTGTATGGATTTACATTCAGCCCGGGAATAACGTTTAACTGAGAGGGAGTAGTGTATGGGCTAGAACACTGACGTCCTAGCCACACTGAGATAATGTGAAGTCCAGTCACACTTTGATAATATTGACGTCCTGTCACACTAGAAGCCACTGCGATATTTGTCAGAGTCAGTACGTTGTAACCTCTTCATAGGGATGGATTAGAACAGTAGCTTATATTATGTTTTGGAATAGTACATCTTCTGTAGCTCGTTTTGGAAATAAAAGACCACTACCTTCATTCCATAAGTTCCTCGTAACCACCAATATGTATTCGAATAATGGAATAATATTATTTACATAGGCACCTTTCTGACGAGAGATGAGTCAAAGTTTGTCTTTGGCAGTTTATTTCGGTTACTTTACTGAGTAAGGACTACCGTTAGCATCAAAGGGCAGTGACCGAGAAGAAAGGGCAGTGACCGAGAAGAAAGGGCGTAGATAAGATATTCTCGAAGAATTAGAAACGTTTAACCAATTTTTCTCGAAATGGTACCTCCATTCTCAATGAGGAATTACGACTACGTAATAAAAGCTTCTTGAACTAAAAAAAACCGTTACTTGATATTGAATTTCGAGTTTCCTCGTGAAGTGGCAAAAATGCTTTTTTCCATCTAAGTCAGCTCATAACTTTTCGTTTATTAAATGATTTGTATTGGCTGCATTTCATGTTATATCCTTTTTCTGCAGGTTGTGTCATTCAGCACTCTTTGTATTTTATGTAATGGTGTTTTAATCCTTTAAACTGAACTTCTAAGCTCTGATGTAGACTAAATGTTACCTTATCTGCTGCTGTCAAACAAAATATTGCCTTTTACCTCATGTAGTGAATAAGGTTCATCATAATATTCCTCTGTCTTTATTTGAATATTAAGTAGCCAGTTTCTTCCTGCTACAGGGTTGGTGCAATGTTGACCCGCCCGCAGTTGCTAACGGAGGTGTCTCAGTCTGTTGCTAACTGTGGCTCTACATGTATGATCAGCCCGTAGTGGATCGCCTTCCACGTATTCTTTTTTAAATATTTACGACTAAGGATTTCTCTATTGATATTTAGTTTATAAATGACATGTAAGTACTGTTTCTTTTTTCTTTATTGAATTGTTAGTCAGTACTTCTATAAAAAAAAGAGTCCCATAATTTTGTACTCATGTTATAGGCCCATTTGAATATTTAATTTCTGATGAAGGTACTCGTAGAATTGTCGAAACCATATCAAAGTACTTCAATTTTGTGACCGATGGCTGTAATAGCTTTAACTCTAATCCGTGGCACTGTAAGAAAATCCAAGTGGCGCTTGAGTACACGTGCACAACACCTAATGAACGTTTAGGTAGGATGCATATAAACACCCACAGCAGTGAAAAAGTTAAATAATCCCATTCTCCTATTTCTGATTGATTATGTCCGACGATATTTGCTAGGCAGCTTGCCCAGGCACATGTAACTAATGATTTCTGTATTGGAAAAGGATTTGTCAATACACATTTTTATTTCCTAACTCGTCAAGTAATCATAGTGGGTTCCACAAATCTGTCTTTCATAGAAACTGTGAATCTGGTTCAATCTCTTTTTGAGTCACCTGTGTTCGCCAGTTTGCCAAGAACCCGTCTTTAGATTCTGTGGGTAAACTACACAAATCTGCTATGCCTCACGACTTTTGTGTGACCATTGCTTCAAGGTACGCGCAAACAAATTTTAGTTTGCACTTCAGCGGCCAAGATGGTGAGTTTGATAAGACAAACTGAAAATAGAATAAAGCATGTTCACCTCACAGTTATAGTTTTAGAACTTCCTAACTTGCATGAAACGCCTATAATCGAATGGCAATTTGCTTGTTATGCTGATGCTAACCACCGTTTCAATTCTTCACAACTTCCTGACTGAGTTCATTGTGAGAGCACACTATTACTATGGCCATAGCTACAGGGTGACAGTTATTGAACTACATGAAATGAAATCGTCATAACTTCTGAACAGTTTGCGTCAGAACGTTCAAATTGCACGCTTGGCCGCGGGCATAATGGAAATTAATATGCGCATGTTCACGACGAAGCCCACTCTCATTTGGATAGGTTCACTAAAACCAAAATTGGCTCGAGCACTGGTGGACTGAAAGTCCGTATTTTTCTATCGAGATCGAGAA
Source organism: Schistocerca americana (assembly GCF_021461395.2). Lineage (NCBI taxonomy): Eukaryota > Metazoa > Arthropoda > Insecta > Orthoptera > Acrididae > Schistocerca > Schistocerca americana. Next base: position 202,540,477 of record NC_060125.1, on the reverse strand, counting down.
GCCTCTTCACCCTCAATGGGTGACTGTGTGGTGTGCAATGTACAGTCACAGAACAATCGGTGCGATATTCCCTGATGGCACGGTGACTACTAAACGGTTCGTGAAGAATTTGGAAGATGATTTCATCCATATTTGGTAAAGTGATCCTAATTTTGACAAGTTGTGGTACATGTAAGACGGAGCTCTACCCCATCGAAGCAGAAGATTATCTGATGTTCAGGAGGAGCACTTCGTAGAGCCCATTCTAGCTCTGGGGTACACAGAGGCCACTGACATGGACTTCGATTGGCCGCCATTTTCTCCGGATCTAAACACATGCGTCTCCTCTCTGTGGGGCTGTATTAAAGACAAGGTGTACAACAATAACCCCAAAACTGTTGCTGAGATGAAAACAGCCATTCTGGAGTTCATCGACAGCATCGGTGTTCCGACACTTCAGCAGCTCATGCAGAATTTCACTATTCGTCTGCACCACATCATCGCCAATGGTACCAGGGATATCGAGTATCTATAGTGTTGTTTACGTGTTGAATAAACTGTGTGCACACAGTTTTAGGTTTTTTCATATAATTCAGTATATCTCAACCTGATATTCACTGTCACCATGGGCAAGACTGCCACTCGGTGCCACACAGTTACGTGTTTCTTTAGGTCCCTCACCGGTTCCTAATATGACATTGACATTCCGTTACAGCTTAATGTGATTTTTAAACGCCTCTTCATTTTTCTTCTGCTGACTTATGTATATAATTTGTTGGTAATTTTGAATGCAAGATGCATCTGTGCTACTTCGGATTCTACAATGGGACCTTCGACTGTCATGTTAGATCAAATACAGGGTTTGTGAATTTCACCTCTTATTCTCTCATGATTCTCATTTTCCAAGCGATTTAACCATTCTGGAATTTCACTTTCTATTTTCTCATGGTTCTCATTTCCCAAATGATTTATTTCTTCTTCCAAACTCTTGTTTCTACGATGCGCTGCCTTATCCATCCATTTCTGTATTTTATCTTGTCACATCATATTTGGGACTCTATTCCCTATTTTCATGATTACTTTATGACTCTTTTTATCTGTTCCCCTATACTGCTTTTTTTCTCCTCCATTGGTTCCTTGTGGGTTCTTGTGTTTCGTTCTTCTTATCCTGAGCAATCTTCTGCGTTTCCTCTGCCATTTCCTGTATTTCCTTTGTAACGTCATTTCATATCGTTCTAACATTCCTCTTCCTGTCTTTCGAAATTGCTTGTAACTTACCTCTCATATTCTTACTTTCTTTCCTGGGTTCTTCATTCATTGTATTTCACAACTCTATCATTTCTCATCGCTTTCAAGAACTAGGTGATATTAAAATTGTCATCTCTTGTGTTGCCATTCCTATCTGACGAACAGTCACTTGAACCCAATGGAGTAACATCTCTCACTTCCTGGATCGAACACCCTCTCTCTTGGTCTCTGTAATTGCAAATTATCACCATCACTTCTGCATGTTATTATGTGACCTCTTCTTCTTCTCCTTAATATCTAGGTTACTTCCGGTTTGGTGTGATCTGTGGTACTCAACTAATTAAGTGCTCTCTATCTCCGTTGTGACCGGCACTAATTGCACAGTCGCTGTTATATTCTTTAGAGCCCAGTATATTTTCCTTCCCGTTTACACTGCCCTCGCTTCTATATTGCCCCATCAGCTTATAAACATGACAGTATATTTTGATGTCCTTGTCTGGACAGACACTGTTACCACTAATTTCAACCTTCTCATCGTTTATGTAATAAATACCGATCTCTGCTGGGCAGTATGTGTCAGGTAGTGCCAGGTGGTTCACTTCCTTAAAAAAATGGTATCTTACTGCATATATACAAGTACTGCATATGAGATAACCCAAAATTAGGATTAAAAAATCTGGTACTGTTACCCTTACATCTTATTTTAATGCTACAAAATACAGCATGCTAGAAAAGATAGATTCATTGCCCTGAATTCTTCTAATGTTACTTCAACCCTCATGTTTACTGTTACAATCCAAGTTGACGTGGCTCAAAAATGAGAAAAAAATTTCGGCATCTTGACTTACAAACAACTACAAATCTTTTTACTCGAAAACAAAGAAAAGTTTTACAATCTCCGTTTATTCTTCACATGTATGATTCGTCTGTAATCTCCATGACAATGATTCCTGGTCTAGACTGAAATGGTTGATCTGTATAAAAAATGTCCTGCCGAAAATACGGCACAAAATTCTTCTCACTACTACATTGTTATTTTAAGTAATATCGTTACTCAGTGTTCGGTTATCACGTATTACTGTGTCTAGCTTAAATCACTACTCTCCTTATTCCTTCATCCTGGCACATAACAACCATAACTCTCGCATTCCTGAGCTCAGACCCCATACTGCATGCACATTGCCCATAACACTAATCCTGCTTCATTACATGGCATGCTTTGGTCGGTTAGTTTACAATGAGTGCTACTAGTAGGACATAGATTATCTACTTGTCATGAATTCACTTGACCTGTCTCAAATCTGATAGGGTCTCCTCATGAGCACAACTGACATGAATTACTAGATATGAGACACGATCATTCTGCTAATACACTCCTGGAAATTGAAATAAGAACACAGTGAATTCATTGTCCCAGGAAGGGGAAACTTTATTGACACATTCCTGGGGTCAGATACATCACATGATCACACTGACAGAACCACAGGTACATAGACACAGGCAACAGAGCATGCACAATGTCGGCACTAGTATAGTGTATATCCACCTTTCGCAACAATGCAGGCTGCTATTCTCCCATGGAGACGATCGTAGAGATGCTGGATGTAGTCCTGTGGAACGGCTTGCCATGCCATTTCCACCTGGCGCCTCAGTTGGACCAGCGTTCGTGCTGGACGTGCAGACCGCGTTAGGCGACGCTTCATCCAGTCCCAAACATGCTCAATGGGGGACAGATCCGGAGATCTTGCTGGCCAGGGTAGTTGACTTACACCTTCTAGAGCACGTTGGGTGGCACGGGATACATGCGGACGTGCATTGTCCTGTTGGAACAGCAAGTTCCCTTGCCGGTCTAGGAATGGTAGAACGATGGGTTCGATGACGTTTTGGATGTACCGTGCGCTATTCAGTGTCCCCTCGACGATCACCAGTGGTGTACGGCCAGTGTAGGAGATCGCTCCCCACACCATGATGCCGGGTGTTTGCCCTGTGTGCCTCGGTCGTATACAGTCCTGATTGTGGCGCTCACCTGCACGGCACTAAACGCGCATACGATCATCATTGGCACCAAGGCAGAAGCGACTCTCATCGCTGAAGACGACACGTCTCCATTCGTCCCTCCATTCACGCCTGTCGCGACACCACTGGAGGCGGGCTACACGATGTTGGGGCGTGAGCGAAAGACGGCCTAACGGTGTGCAGGACCGTAGCCCAGCTTCATGGAGACGGTTGCGAATGGTCCTCGCCGATACCCCAGGAGCAACAGTGTCCCTAATTTACTGGGAAGTGGCGGTGCGGTCCCCTACGGCACTGCGTAGGATCCTACGGTCTTGGCGTGCATCCGTGCGTCGCTGCGGTCCGGTCCCAGGTCGACGGGCACGTGCACCTTCCGCCGCCCACTGGCGACCACATCGATGTACTGTGGAGACCTCACGCCCCACGTGTTGAGGAATTCGGCGGTACGTCCACCCGGCCTCCCGCATGCCCACTATACGCCCTCGCTCAAAGTCCGTCAACTGCACATACGGTTCACGTCCACGCTGTCGCGGCATGCTACCAGTGTTAAAGACTGCGATGGAGCTCCGTATGCCACGGCAAACTGGGTGACACTGACGGCGGCGGTGCACAAATGCTGCGCAGCTAGCGCCATTCGACGGCCAACACCGCGGTTCCTGGTGTGTCCGCTGTGCCGTGCGTGTGATCATTGCTTGTACAACCCTCTCGCAGTGTCCGGAGCAAGTATGGTGGGCCTGACACACCGGTGTCAATGTGTTCTTTTTTCCATTTCCAGGAGTGTATAATCAAAGAAGTCTGACGCTCCTCAAACAATAAAAAAATTCTTACGTTTTTCTAGTTGCCCACACACAGTAACAGGTATCCATATAACAATTTCACGCAAATAAAACGCTTCAAAAAATTCCAAAACACTCATTTACAAAAGCAGTTATTCATTTGACATGGTGGAGAATCCACGTAACCTTGAACATGAAGCTTTAAAAAAATGAGATTCATATGTTATTTATTCACATCGGCAAGTTAATGTACACTCCAGTGGTACTATGTATTGCCTTTCGCCAAGTACCGTACGACGAATATGAAATTAAGTTACATAAATCTGACATTAATGTTGCTCGCTGTTTGCCTGAAGATACAAAAATCCTGTCCTGGCACAGGGAACCAGAGCAGACAAAACAATTAGCCCAAGGTAAAAATTCACTAACGGAAGGGCAGAACGCCACCATTGCGATATGCCTCTGTAGTAGAGTATGAGGTTGGCACCTCTGTCAGCACAGTCCTTGGAGCCTGCTCGTCTCCTTGCATGTACGCCACGGATCTTCGCTTCCAAACAAACGCTACCGTCGTGTACGAGATGCACACGCATAGGTGTCTCTGTGTCGTCACCTATGGTGTGCAGAAGATGTGCACACTTCTCTATCTCTAGTTGCTACTTCGCCCTGGTATTTCTGCCTGCCAATCAAGACTTGCCTGCCAGCCACAGAAGATGAACACTAATTCCGACAATGACGAAGTTCCTTCAAACACAAAGATTTCACCAAGAAAATGCATCACCATTAAACTAAAATCATATTTCATTTCGCAGTCCCAGTTCCAAATGAACTGCTACTTCTGTTCTGTCTCCATAACATCACGCACATTTTTTACTAATTGCGCGTTTTTGCGCGCAGCTACTTGCCTCATATCAGATGTCCTCTGAAACCAAAGAGCTGCACCCGAGGCTAGGCCATAATTTTTCTGCAAGCTGTGTTCTTTTTTTCGAAAAGTGTTATGTTGTTATCCACCCAAAGCAATCTTCAGAACACGCAAAAGCATCGGCCACCCACTGACAGAGTCTCTTCCCTGGTTTCTGTTCAGCCACAAGGCTAAGCTAGTATTCTTCTCCAGTCAACGAAATCATTGATTATCAAGACTGTTAAATGTTCTGTGTCCACAGTTTCCATTCCTAGACGACCAATCGCCGATTAAAATTTGAGTGGAATTCCCTCACTGGGGAACTCCGTGCCTCTGGTTGTCAACAGATATCTTATGTCCCGCACATTTGTCGCTCCTCATTAGCTACAGTCGCCTGTGTTATCCTTTCCTCACATCTCTCTGTGGGAGAGCAATTGCAGATGGTAAGAGGGACCCGCAAGCAAGCGTTCATTCCCTTAGCAAACTGCATGTCGTCCGTCTAACGTTGCTGTCTGAAGTCCTGTAGAGGCTTCTAATTATCTTCTCTGCTTCTTCATGTGGAAACGGAACCCTTCTTCCATTCTCTTCTCCAACAGCAGTCTACCTTACGGTATTTGCTGCAAAGGTGGTCTGAATGTATGTATGTGTGGGGGGGGGGGGGGCAACGGATCTCTCCTCCGTCCTTTGTCGATCGGTATCTGCCTGCCTTTCACAGAAGGTGCCAGGGATCGAGGACGGGAATTGCCACATCCACTCGTGTCTTCTCTAAGAGTCGTCAGCTGTATTTTCTCTGGTGCTTCGCCACATAGTGGCGATTTCATTATTGCAACGTCTAGCTGGAGTCAGGCCAGACAAATACTGTGCGTGATATCTTTCTTGTGACGCCCAGCGTCTTGTTTGTTTTCCATTACAAAAATGGTCCAAATGGCTCTGAGCACTATGCGACTTACCATCTGAGGTCATCAGTCCCCTAGAACTTAGAACTGCTTAAAGCTAACCAACCTAAGGACATCACACACATCCATGCCCGAGGCAGGATTCGAACCTGCGACCGTAGCAGTCTTCCGGTTCCGGACTGAAGCGCCTACTGATTTTTAAAGTGGAATTTCACGGTCCATTCGACAGGGCATTCATGAATTAGTCTTGTTACATATTCCTTACATCAAACTGTATTAATAGGGCCAGTAAAACACGAAGATTACTCAATACTCCAGCAGCGACGAGACTGCCCGGATTCGTGCTCACTGCTGCCGCCCTACTACAATGCTGCTCCGCACTCCGTTTGAGCACTGATTATTCTTCGTGTTTTACCGTTCCTGTAATACATATAGATAAACTGGACAACGCACTAGACTAGTTTGGGACCGTTCTATCGAATGTAGACATAAAATTACGAATCAAAAATAATTTTCTTGCAAACGGGAGGCTAACCGACGCTTTCCGTCGTCGCTGCACGTCGTACGAAAAATTTGATATATGGGATTTGCTTGGGCTGACTCGAGTTACACGTACAAAAAGCAAAATTGCAATATATATATATATATATATATATACGAAATCCAGTGTTCCGAGATCCACAAGGTTAAGATCGTGCCGAGAATACAAAATTCCAGGCATTACCTCTCACCATGGACAACGCAGGGCCCGACAGCCTTCACTTAACTACCGAGAGTAGCAGCGTTCGCCTAGACGTCTACCAGTACCAACAGTCAAGCAACACTGTTTGAAATCAATGTGGGACGTACGGCGAGCATATCCATGATGACAGTGCGGCGAAATTAGGTGGTGGTGCGCATGGCAGCAGACGACCGACGCGAGTGCCTTTGCCAAGATATCGTCTTTAGTGCCTGTCCTGGGTTTGTGACCAGATATGCTGGATTCTAAACGACTCTATAACCGTGAACCACTCTGGCCAGTCCCGATTTCAGTTGGAATGAGCTGTAAGTAGGTTTCGAGTGTGGCGCAGACTCCCCCGAAGTTATGGACGCAAGTTGTCAACAAGGCCGGCCGGAGTGGCCGAGCGGTTCTAGGCGCTACAGTCTGGAACCGCGCTACCGCTACGGTCGCAGAGTCGAATCCTGTTTCGGGCATGGATGTGTGTGATGTCCTTAAGTTAGCTAGGTTTAAGTAGTTCTAAGTTCTAGGAGACCGATGACCTCAGAAGTTAGGTCCCATAGTTCTCAGAGCCATTTGAACCATTTGTCAACAATGCATTGTGCAAGTTGGTGGTGACTCCGTATTGGTGTGGCTGTGTTTACACGGAATGGAATTGGTCCTCTGGTACAAACAAACCGATCGTTGACTAGAAATGGTGTAGTTAAGCTAATAGGAGGCCATTTGCAGTCATTCAGCGATGGAATTATTACGACGGACATTGCGGCATGACAATCGGCAACCATTGTTCGCAATTTGTTTGAAGAACATTCTGGAAAATTCGAGCGAATAATTTTGCCATCCTATCGCCCGACGTCAATCGCATCGTACATTTATAGGACATAATGGAGAGGTCAGTTCGAGGAAAAACTGCTGCCCCGACAACACTTCAATAATTGTGGACGGTTATAGAGGTGGCATTATTCAGTTTCTTCTGCTGGGGATGTCCAAGGACCTGTTGAGTCGATGCCACGGTGAGATGCTGCCCCACACAGGGTAGAAGGAGGTCCGACAAGTTATTAGGATGCATGCAAAGACTTCTAAGTCTTTGTGTGTATATTGTCCTCTATTCTCATTCTTCCACTGAGAAAGGAGGCACCATAGAATTACAGTTCATTAAAACCGTTGGATCATCATCTAATAAATCCCCTCCTGGTGCCTTCTGTTCTTAATAAGTTGGGCACCTGCATTGTATCTACATGTCCAAACCCTGGCTCAGACATTAACTTCATCTCGTACTTGCAGGCGTAATTTACCTTTGCGTCTCTCTTAATCACATTGAGCATGTTTATTGCTACTATTAAAAATTAGTGACAGTTGGGGAGATTATTAATCTATGTGAATGTGAGTAGTACAGAAAACTTTCACAGACAGATTTATTGAATAAAGCCTTCAATTGCAGATACACGAAGCTATCCTAATTTATTAATACAATACGACAGAAATAACAGGCAAGGCTTGGTTACATTATTCAATTTAACATATTGTTTTATCACCAGTAGGCGTTCTGAATACAGGAAAAATTCGCACAGAACATGAAGCAAAAGAAAAGAGATAGGGAGTTAGAGGGTGTGTGTGTATGTGTGTGTGTGTGTGTGTGTGAGAGAGAGAGAGAGAGAGAGAGAGAGAGAGAGAGAGAGAGAGAGAGAGAGAGAGACCGTTAGGTACCTGGCAGTCACAGTAACTTTATGGTACAGTTGCAGTCGTACTTTAAAGTTATCATCACATTATGTATTAATACAGTGGCATCCTGTTAGCAACCCAGTCCTTAAATGGTTGATACCTCCAAGATCGGCAGTCGTTCCTAAACTTCTTAGGCTTCAGCAGTCAGAAGTTCTGCTACAACACGCTCCTAACTTGCAAGTCCGTGTGGTCGGGAGGCTGACTGTAACTACCGCAAAAGAGTGCCCGAATATTTAGAACCACTGCTCGCCTCGTGTACCATTTAAAACCTCTGTTATCAAGAGCACCAAACTTCATCTTGCAGGTGGAAGAGTGTAGATTGATATAAACACGTAATTTAAATGGAAATAGACACGTAGCCGACGGTAAATTGTTAATGCAATGAAGAATTGAACTAAAAATATCAGGTGATGTTTTCATCATCCATTTATGTCACAGCTGTACTCTCACAACACATGAAATCGATTTGCAGAATCGCACACTCATTGATAACTGATGTCTAGGAATTAATTTTTGACCCTAAGTCATTCACTTTTTTCAGTTTAAGTAACTGCCGGTGTTTACCATTCACCTACCAACAAGGAATATGGTACCATATCTGACATTAACATATATTCAACTTGTTTGTTAATATGTTTTCTATACTCTCTAGCTGCCATCTACAGGCGCTTGAGAGTTCAGTTATTAAACCAGAATTTTCGATACTCTCTGGATCCGAAAAGTCAGTGTGAAAGGATTGACAGATGACTTCTCGAGCAGTGTCATGGATGGTACTAAATACAATATCTTCATAGAGCTGTGTTGATTTACTTTTGTTCCATTTACGTGTGACCCACTGAGTTCCTAGATGTGGATGTGGCACTTATTTAACATTCTGTAGATGACGCAGGATTAATTGTCGATGCTACAATGTGCACAGCTCTTTTTGTGACCTACAATTATTACATTTACCGCTAGCGCTTAGCTCCAGCGTTACTTTAGATACTAAGGAGTATCCAAGCATCTCAATAAAAAGGTGATTTGCGCAACTTTTCATTAACATTCATAGTTATCGGATGTACATGTAGTTCATTTCAGCTGTCTTTTCTGTTGAGAACATACCGTACTTTGGCTTTAATTGGTGGAAAAAGCTGCTTCTAGCGGATTCTAATTTTGTTTCAGGGTAACTTTCAACGTCCCATATTTTGCATCCGTAGGACTCTGTTTGTTACATTTGTAATCTTAATCCTCAAGCTATACAAGTTTGATGTTTCAGATTTGTGGATATTATACCACACAGACACACCTGGGCTTATTAACAAGTTTTCTGCGCTGATCAAGGTACTTGACGATTGTATAAGTATTGTTTTATAAATATGATCGACTAAATTTATAAATACCATTAATTACTGCAAGAAATTCAACTTAGAATCTAAAAAGCTACTATTTATTTGTTCAATTAAGGAAGTCCTAAACATGTTGTAATTCCAGTTGCTTTTTGGGCAGATATTTCTGTATTATTTTTGTTAATCTAGTTTGAAAATGCTGTTGACGACATATGGCTTCCACCAGATTGATATATAACTACCCTACCAAATGTACACGGATAGCTACGAGTATAGGTGAACATTAACATGGCGTCTATCCACGCTTCGGCAATACGACGTCTTGAAATAGGCTGTACGCATATCCAATGAGCTGTCTGAATGTCTGCGGAGAAAGAACAGCCTATTCTACCTCAATAGACGAGACCAGACAAGATTCTGCAGAGAAATCGTTGTTCTATGTCGTCCAAAATATATTGAGTTGGGTTTGGGTTTCGACTTTGGATAGGATAGTCCATTTCGCGAATTCTGTCGTTCACAAACACGGCCTCACACACGAATCTTTATGATAGGGTGCACTGCCATGCTGATACAAACAACCACCGTCTCCGAAACGTTCTTCTAATGTACACACTACAAAATGCCATAAAATATGTTTATAATTATTGTGCATTTAGCGTTTTCTTCACCACAGTATGGGGACCACACCCTGTCCAAAAGAAGCACCCCCATTTCCTAATATCACCGCCTTCGCAGTTCCAGTTTGCACTGCACATGATGGTACGTAACATCCTACAGGCATCACTAAACTCAAAATCATAAAGGTGTACCGTGGTTCCTCACTCCGAGTCACCCGCTTCCAGCCATTCATTGTGCAGTAGCATCGCTCTTTACATCACCTCAACCATCGTTTGGAACTGACTACAGAAATGTGTGACTTACGAGGAGCTACCCGGCTACTGTACCCCCCTCTGCGAAACAGCCGATTCACAGTCATTGTGTACCGCTGGGGCCACTTTTGAACTCAGAAGTGACTTTCCGCTAATTCCATAGGATTTTGTGCGACCACTATCCGCAATTCTCGTAAACTGACATATGGCCAAGAGAGCGGTGTGCTGACCACGTATCCCTCCACACCAGCATGTAGTGAAGCCTTCGGGCTGAGGATGACACGGCGGCCGGACGGTCCGTTGGGACTTCATGGCCTGTTCGTAAGAAGCTTTTTTCTTATGACCCGCAATACTCGACGGCCGTGTCCCGGTCCGGTCAGTAGATAAGGTCTTCCTGGTCTTCGATTAGCTACGGTCGTTACTTCGCATTTCCATTTCACACTCAAGTCACCAACCGTCACCCTGGGCTGTTTTGCGAGGGCAGATATATCACCCGATAGATTTTTTTCCTTAGGTGACATCCAGAGACTGATCCACGTTTGAAACACTGAGCTCTCTGGGCCAATTCATTCTGCTGTTACTGTTTCTGTATTGTTGACAGCATAATATTCCCCGCTTCCTATTTTACTGGAGTGTAGCTTCTAGTCGTCAGTTCTTCATTACAGAGGGGTCCCTGGGCAGTTTTGATCGGTGTATACCTGAAGTGTACTGCGTTTTCTAGTTATACTTTTGTTTCATTGAGATAAGCTTACGAGTTATGGTTAAGATAATGTAGCATATATTTCTCGTTGATTGTAATTACGATACTCAAGACATTACCTTTTGTATCACAGACAATTGACTCGGTAGTCTGAAGAATGGAACGAACACGGAACCTTCTTTTTTTTTTGGGATATAAAAATAAGTTTATCCTATTCTGATTATTATCTTTGTCTTACCAAAACAGTTACATGAGCTTCTTTACATTAACCTCGTACCTCAGTGTCTTGGAAAGGCGAACTTTATTGCCCTGAAAGATGTACCACAGTATTAAAACCGAGGGTTTGATCCCTTCTTATTTTGATCGTGAAATTGGCATCAAAATTTCTCATTACATAAGAAAAAATTGTATTTTCACAAAATATTCATAATGCAACATATACTCACAGATTTTGAAGGCACTTTCTATGAAATTTATTTTCAAAATCATTACACTACCACTTTCAACGTCCGCCGCAGTATTTTATTGTTGGCCTCATCAGAATCAAAACTGACCTGCTTTTATCTTAAATATATGTAACTATCTTGCGTAGATCCTGCATATTCTCGTCTTCCATTGGAATTTTTCCATTGTACGCCAATTCTTAGGAATTTGGGGCTCTTCGGCGTTGTTCTTTTGCAGAAAACGTGAGTTCGTAGCCACACCATCAATAAGATCAGATGTAGTTAAATAACCTCCAACTACCTGTGTATGGAAATCGAAAGCGAGACCTTATCAAGGAACTTCATTGTTTTTTGCAGAACTTAGGCCCTCCGTTCCTCAGATCCAGGGTTCTATCAGTAGAGATTTTAATAACATTGAATCCTCCTTGAGAATTGAATCAAATAATTCTATTGCTGTAGGGTATAAATTCAGTATAATCATCTAATTTTTCTTTTCTCAGCCCCAACATTGCGAACACATTAAAAAAAGAGTGTTCTCGCCATGGGAAGTACTGACAAATCTTTCTAAATTGCCCAGCAGCAACTAGGGCAGCCGGAAGCCGCATCAAGTGACTTTGCGATCTTGTCCTCCTCAGACGTCACTGATAAGGGGGACGGTCTTTAGTGTCAGGGTCAGTGTGGTTTACTTTAAACCACTGGATGCTACAGACTTCGTCAGGTTCACGTTTAGCTTCTCCTACTGAGTAAACACTGAAATCTCCAGAAGCTGTTTTGACGGGCGTATCACACATAAGCTAAGTAATGTCAGATATAACATATCCTGAACAGACATTATTGATAATAGGAGGATTTGCATATGGTCGAAGAGAAATGATACAGCTTTTGGGTCATTAGAGATTTAATTCCTTTCTGTATGTTATAAAATTTCTGAGCCTGAATCACATGAATGACCTCTTCGGTGACAGCAGCTCGCCGCCCATTGTTGTTCAGCTGTGGATTACTTATCTTTGCGGCTAGCTCTTCAAAGTGCTATAGACATCGATTTGAGGTCGTCCAAAACTATTATCAGGGCCGGTTTAAGGCCCTAAGAATAAAAGCCGCTGCTTGAGGCGGTAGGGTGACAGGGGCGCCAGAAACGCCACGACTGTAAAATTTCTATACATGACGTATCACAATTACAAGGGGGTTGAGGGAGGAAGCTAGGAGGGGCGCCCAAGTGATAGGTTCGCATTCAGTGCGCGTCACTATTTAAACCAATACTGACATGGGGAGAATATGAGAATGGGGTGTGGGGTGGCGACGGAAGGACGAACTGGGTGGTGGTTGGTGGGCGGGGCGGTGGGGGGGGGGGAGGTGTTTGAATGTAAGTTACAACTGCGAAAAAATCTTCTTGAGCCGATTCTGTCTATCATCATAACATTCTTCTAAATAGTTTCGGTGAAAACAATGTTTTATTTTCCTTGAAACTCCTGGACTTTTTCAACATAGAAAACACACATGTTTTTGACGTTAAGTTTGTATCATATTGCATGTTAACCGGGGGCCTAGATACGACAGAGAGTCTCCATCCCCGCCGCAGCCGCAGTGGTCTACAACCCCACGACGACTAACGCAGTCCACCCCTCCGCTGCACCACAGCGAACCCGGGGCTATTGTGTGGTTCAGTCCCCAGTGGACCCCCCAGGGAAAGTCTCACACCAGACGAGTGCAACCTCTATGTTTGCGTAGTAGAGTAATGCTGGAGTACGCGTAAGTGGTTCAAATGGTTCAAATGGCTCTGAGCACTATGGGACTTAACATCTGAGGTCATCAGTCCCCTAGAACTTGGAACTACTTAAACGGAACTAACCTAACAACATCACACACATCCATGCCCGAGGCAGCATTCGAACCTGCGACGGTAGCGGTCGCGCGGTTCCAGACTTTAGCGCCCAGAACCACTCGGCCACACTGGCTGGCACGCGTAAGTGGAGAACGTGTTTGCGCAGCAATCGTCGACATAGTGTAGGTGAGGCGGAGTAAGGGGAACCAACCAACATTCACCGAGGCAGATGGAAAACTGCCTAAAAACCGACTGGCGGGTTCAGCGGATCTCGATACAAATCCGCCGGGCGAATTCGTGCCGGGGACCAGGCCCTCTTTCCCGCCCGCAAAGCTGTGCGTTAGACCGCATGGCCAACCGGGCGGGCGATTTTAAGTTTACTTCTATAATACATGACATTTAGTAGAAAAAAGTCAAAGGTCAGTGCAATGGTGGAGCTGTCGTTTGTACTCAAGTATTCGATAGGAAAAGGTGTCCGACGTGATCAGCACCGCACGACGGCAATTAACAGACTTTGGACGAGGAATGGTAGTTGGAGCTAGATGCATGGGACCCACCATTTCGTTAATTGTTAGATAATTCAATATTACGAGATCCACAGTGTCAAAAGCCTGCGGAGAAGCAAATTTGACGCATTGCCTCTCACCATGGACAACGCAGTTGCCGATGGCCTTCACTTAACAACAGAGAGCTGCGGCGTTTGTGGTAAACTTGTCAGACTAGCAGACAAGCAACACTGCGTCATATAATCGCAGAAAGCCATTTCTTTCGTACAACGAATGTATCCGATCGCACAATGCAGCGAAATTAAGAGTTAACATGCTATGGTAACAGACGACTGACGCAAGTGCCTTTGCTAACAGCACATCGCCAGCAGCACCTGTCCTCGACTTGTGATAATATATGGTAAATCCTATATGACTGGAAAGCCCTGGCTAGGTCAACTGAATCCCGATTTCAGATGGTAAGAGCTGATGATAAGGTTCGATTGATGCGTAGAACCCAAGAAATCATTAACCCAAGTTGTCAACAAAGCAACGTGCAAGCTGTTGTAGGCTCCATAATGGTGTGGGGTTTGTTTACGTGGTATGTACTGGGTGCTTTCGTCGAACTGAACCGATCATTGACTAGAAATGGTTATGTTCGGGTACTTGAATACCATTTGCAGCGTTTCATGTTCTGATATTTGTGACCGGGCCACGATTGTTAGTGTCTGGTTTGCAGAACATTTGAGCGAATGCTTTGGCCCCCTGTTGTGTACATAGTTCCGCGCAGTCAGCGCGTACAGAACTTTCCCACTAGAGCGTGCCCTGCTAAGCGCAACAGCACAGGCGCAGCGCTCGTCCGTCTCCGCACTACGAGATGGCGCTGCCTTAGAGACGGACAAAATTCTGCTTCCGCTGATCCGCGTATTAATATGTAACGCAGCCAATGAGATTGCTGCTAACGTAGAACCTTTTGTCCTTGCGGATCACACTCGTGCAGGGATACCTGAATGCGTGAGGTATTATAACGAGTGTACAGACCTCTGATTAGTCAGTCTGCATTTGTCTGCACCAGTCTGTACCAGTCTGCATTAGTCTGTACCAGTCTATAGTCAAGTTTCAGTCTGCACCTAAGAAGATTATCATATTACTGTACATACCCATGAAGATAAATGTATAGACACACTGTTTCAGTCTGCACCTAAGAAGATTATCATATCCCTGTACATAGCCATGAAGATAAATGTAAAGACACTTTGTCAAGTATCACAGATATGTGAGAATAAGATTAACGTACCAAGACCAAAGGAACTTCCGATTGTCAGTTGCAAATAGCATCCAGAATCAAGTTACGCAATGTTTATGCTTGTTATTATTTTAATAGATGTGTGTGAAAATTAATCAAGTTCTGTTTAAAGTTGGTCACCGTCAATCTGCTACTCTAAGCGTGCAAGTGGCATTTCTATCGTCTGACCTAGCGGCAGAAGATAAACACGCCATGATAAGACCACGAGACATATTGCTGACCCTCGCCATCTTCGTTAGAGCGACACGTCAAATAATCTGATGGTGTGTGTACCAAAGGTCTTACAGTATGCACGCTACACCCCCCCCTCCCCACCCCCATATCACCTAATATGAATATCCTTGATCATTTATTGGGCATAATCGTTAGGTCACACCGGCAACTCTTTCTCAATGGTGGACGGCTATAGAGGCAGTGTGGCGTAGTGTTTCTGTGGGGGACTCCAGACGACTTGTTGAGTCAATGTCACATCGAGCTGCATGACTACACCTGGGAAAGGGAGATACTAAACGGTATTAGGCGGCATCTCATGACTTCTTCGCTTCCGTGTGTACTGCGTTGGTTGTAGTGTGCTTCTTTAACTGGTAACTCGTTAATGTGTGCTTCGACAAGAACACGAATGTAGCTCGCTGTTGCATTACCACGATCTTTACGCTTGACCATAATATACACGGCGAGAGGGTTTGACGTTACTAATGACGTTAATCGAAAGATTAGTTTTATCTTTATGCAGCACACAATACTAAATGCATTTTTACATACAATCATGCGTTCATTAGAAGATATACAACAATGCTATCACGTTTCAGTGAACTTTATCTTTCAGATCGCCTCCGTAATGGTGAATTTCGATCAGTCAGCCCCATTAAGACTGTGTCCTGCTTATGTTGTGAATGTAGAAGAATGCAAAATTTTCAAGCTAAATTCCTTCTTATTTATACTTAACGTTTTACTCCAGTTATGTTTACAAGATTAAACAACACTAGTATTTGTCTTAGACGATACTCTTAAACTTTTCTTAGTAATCGTAAACGCGTAATCATTAAGTAGTTACTTTTTCTTAACTTCTTAATTATATGTTTCTGGACGACGAATATCTTTCTTCTCTTTTACTGTAATACAGTCAATATCAATTTCAGAGGTGGATGAAGACACTGTAGTAACATTATCAACGTTAAACAGTTGAAACGTAGGCTTAAGCAAATGGTATCACATTAGAAACGCAAAAGTAATACTCTTTTATAAGTCTACAATAGCTACTATATCAGCTAAGTCTATAGTTCATTTACCTTTGACGAAGAATATCTAAACACAGGCGTCAGACATTAAACACGAAACAATGTTCTGAGGCACTATAAACACCAGGTTTTAAGCGGCGTAGCAACAGGTAATAACACCAAGAATTTGAGTGACCACAGCGTTGAAGCTGGACCATTCGTAACTGGGATAACTAACGAACATTTCGAAGCCCAGTTAAGCCGTAACGTAAGTGGTTTTATTCCCTATTTATCGCTCGCAATGTGCATTTGTACTCTAACATACATTTGCTGAAGAAAGAAAACAAAATCGATATTTAGGTTCCTGTTCTCTTCTTCCAATTAACGATTCAATTAATGTCTCATTCACAGTCGTCATAATCAGTATTGATCTTCGCCATAATGTTGAATGAGCTGATATACATAGTCTTCTGGAGGCTAATACTGGAAATAGGTAAAAAGATTACCCAGAGCCCACTATGAACATTTCAGTGATAATTGTCAGGTTATAATTTACGCTGTAATTTCAATATAGGTGATTCCCATACTGTGTTCCGGCGATGCCCGGATTCAGCAGTCCCATAGGATCAACATGGCGGCCGCTGTAGGGTGAGGTGGTATCAAAGCTGTCACACGATTCAATGCTGGGAATGTAATTACCAAACCCGAGGAGAAAATGGCGCAGAACGAGAGCCACGAAGAAATTTCATTAGCCGCAGGGTGTGGCATTCTCACCGAAACGAGGGTTCCGTGTGGCGTCACTGAGCTGCTTTGTTCTGGCTTTCTTGTACCACTGCTTGCTAGCCGCCGCAGGAGGAAGCCAAAGGCTGTTATACCCCATAATACATTGTCCTTTGTACCGCAGATGAAATAAATTCAGCTCACTGATCAAAGAAGGTGGACCTTCGCATTTCTACTTCCACTGTGTTGGTAAAAATACATGTCCGCCTCCTTTTTCCTTAAGGCATCGCACCGACGCTATAATTCGAATTCACGCGAAACTATTTTAATAGACGAGGAACTTAGACACGTTAATTTAATGCTATTTGTTGGTGTATCGAACACAACGCGCATGAAGTACACTTACTATGAAATTAAGTTCTCCATCTGTCCTTCACAGAACATAACCACAATAAACAGGAAAACCTTTCCAGTTGTTCTTTGGAATGTTATTTAATTGATTATGGCCCTTTAGGATTCTTCAATCTTCGCCAAGTGCTACAATCCCAAATAATATCACGTTTGCGTTGCACTGTTGGATTTCCTATTTCACAGCGTTTCTCAATAATATCAGGGTATCTAAAATATTATTAAATAATTATGGCTCAGTCAAGCAGATCTGAGGCAGTAGGGTATCAGAGCATGAGAGAAGATGGAGACTAAGACCGAGGGACTCTTCCATTGTAGACATTTCTGTCAGTAAAAGTGCATCCTCACCATGAAGACAGTGAAGAAAAACCAGACTATGGAATATACTCGAAATCGATAAAAATATGACACAGAAATGATGTTTCATTGAAGTGAATGTTCTATTACATCGATAAATTCAAAGTAATTTATCGTGTGTTGTTAAATGTAAGAATTATCACATAGAACTTAATTTTACGTTTCTTGTTACGCTTAGCAATTTTCGCGCCACGTAAAAAGGAATATTTTCACTTGTAAACTGTTCGTATCATACCATCTTATGTACGTTCTGTATCTGCACAAGCAATACCTGTAGCAACATTCAGTTGACTTCTAGCGTTGAAAGAAGAAGCCGAAATCCGGTTCCTGGTCAAATAAACAGTAATCCCGCAGACCATCAGGAAATCTTTTTACTGTTTAATAGTAAATTACTGCAGTATACGGCGTTTACAAGTGTAAAACAGGAACCAAAACGGCACAGGAAAATTTTACAAATGTGTCGGATTACATACACTCCTGGAAATTGAAATAAGAACACCGTGAATTCATTGTCCCAGGAAGAGGAAACTTTATTGACACATTCCTGGGGTCAGATACATCACATGATCACAATGACAGAACCACAGGCACATAGACACAGGCAACAGAGCATGCATAATGTCGGCACTAGTACAGTGTATATCCACCTTTCGCAGCAATGCAGGCTGCTATTCTCCCATGGAGACGATCGTAGAGATGCTGGATGTAGTCCTGTGGAACGGCTTGCCATGCCATTTCCACCTGGCGCCTCAGTTGGACCAGCGTTCGTGCTGGACGTGCAGACCGCGTGAGACGACGCTTCATCCAGTCCCAAACATGCTCAATGGGGGACAGATCCGGAGATCTTGCTGGCCAGGGTAGTTGACGTACACCTTCTAGAGCACGTTGGGTGGCACGGGATACATGCGGACGTGCATTGTCCTGTTGGAACAGCAAGTTCCCTTGCCGGTCTAGGAATGGTAGAACGATGGGTTCGATGACGGTTTGGATGTACCGTGCACTATTCAGTGTCCCCTCGACGATCACCAGTGGTGTACGGCCAGTGTAGGAGATCGCTCCGCACACCATGATGCCGGGTGTTGGCCCTGTGTGCCTCGGTCGTATGCAGTCCTGATTGTGGCGCTCACCTGCACGGCGCCAAACACGCATACGACCATCATTGGCACCAAGGCAGAAGCGACTCTCATCGCTGAAGACGACACGTCTCCATTCGTCCCTACATTCACGCCTGTCGCGACACCACTGGAGGCGGGCTGCACGATGTTGGGGCGTGAGCGGAAGACGGCCTAACGGTGTGCGGGACCGTAGCCCAGCTTCATGGAGACGGTTGCGAATGGTCCTCGCCGATACCCCAGGAGCAACAGTGTCCCTAATTTGCTGGGAAGTGGCGGTGCGGTCCCCTACGGCACTGCGTAGGATCCTACGGTCTTGGCGGGCATCCGTGCGTCGCTGCGGTCCGGTCCCAGGTCGACGGGCACGTGCACCTTCCGCCGACCACTGGCGACAACATCGATGTACTGTGGAGACCTCACGCCCCACGTGTTGAGCAATTCGGCGGTACGTCCACCCGGCCTCCCGCATGCCCACTATACGCCCTCGCTCAAAGTCCGTCAACTGCACATACGGTTCACGTCCACGCTGTCGCGGCATGCTACCAGTGTTAAAGACTGCGATGGAGCTCCGTATGCCACGGCAAACTGGCTGACACTGACGGCGGCGGTGCACAAATGCTGCGCAACTAGCGCCATTCCACGGCCAACACCACAGTTCCTGGTGTGTCCGCTGTGCCGTGCGTGTGATCATTGCTTGTACAGCCCTCTCGCAGTGTCCGGAGCAAGTATGGTGGGTCTGACACACCGGTGTCAATGTGTTCTTTTTTCCATTTCCAGGAGTGTATATTGTCGAACGCTTTTTCCAAGTCGACAAATCCTATGAAAGTGTCTTGATTTTTCTTTAGCCTTGCTTCCATTATTAGCTGTAACGTCAGAATTGCCTCTCTCGTCCCTTTACTTTTCCCGAAGCCAAACTGATCGTCACCTAGCGCATTCTCAATTTTCTTTTCCATTCTTCTGTATATTATTCTTGTAAGCAGCTTCGATGCATGAGCTCTTAAGCTGATTGTGCGATAATTCCCGCACTTGTCAGCTCTTGCCGTCTTCGGAATTGTGTGGATGATGCTTTTCCGAAAGTCAGATGGTATATCGCCAGACTCATGTATTCTACACACCAACGTTAATAGTCGTTTTGTTGCCACTTCCCCCAATCATTTTAGAAATTCTGATGGAATGTTATCTATCCCTTCTGCCTTATTTGATCGTAAGTCCTCCAAAGCTGTTTTAAATTCCGATTCTAATACTGGATCCCCTATCTCTTCTAAATCGACTCCTGTTTCTTCTTCTATCACATCAGACAAATCTTCACACTCATAGAGGCTTTCGATGTATTCTTTCCACCTATCTGCTCTCTCCTCTGCATTTAACAGTGGAATTCCCGTTGCACTCTTAATGATACCACCGTTGCTTTTAATGTCACCAAAGGTTGTTTCGACTTTCCTGTATGCTGAGTCTGTCCTTCGGACAATCATATCTTTTTCGATGTCTTCACATTTTTTCTGCAGCCATTTCGTCTTAGCTTCCCTGCACTTCCTATTTATTTCATTCCTCAGCGACTTGTATTTCTGTATTCCTGATTTTCCCGGAACATGTTTGTACATCCTCCTTTCATCAATCAACAGAAGAATTTCTTCTGTTACCCATGGTTTCTTCGCAGCTATCTTCTTTGTACCTATGTTTTCCTTCCCAACTTCTGTGATGGCCGTTTGCAGAGATTTCCAATCCTCTTCAACTGTACTGCCTACTGTGCTACTCCTTATTGCTGTATCTATAACGTTAGAGAACTTCAGACGTATCTCGTCATTCCATAGTACTTCCGTATCCCACTTCTTTGCGTATTGATCTTCCTGACTAATGTCTTGAACTTCAGCCTACTCTTCATCACTACTATTTTGTGATCTTAGTCTATATCTGCTCCTGGGTACGCCTTACAATCCAGTATCTGATTTCGGAATCTCTGTCTGACCATGATATAATCTAATTGAAATCTTCCCGTATCTCCCGACCTTTTCCAAGTATACCTCCTCCGCTTGTGATTCTTGAACAGGGTATTCGCTATTACTAGCTGAAACGTGTTACAGAACTCAGTTAGTCTTTCTCCTCTTTCATTCCTTGTCCCAAGCCCATATTCTCCTGCAACCTTTTCTTCTACTCCTCCCCCTAAAACTGCATTCCAGTCGCCAATGACTATTAGGTTTTCGTCCCCCTTTACATACTGCATTACCCTTTCAATATCCTGATACACTTTATCTATCTGTTCATCTTCAGCTTGCGACGTCGGCATGTATACCTGAACTATCGTTGTCGTTGTTAGTCTGCTGTCGATTCTGATTAGAACAACCCAGTCACTGAACTGTTCACAGTAACACACCCTCTGCCCTACCTTCTTATTCATTACGAATCCTACACCTGTTATACCATTTTCTGCTGCTGTTGATATTACCCGATACTCATCTGACCAGAAATCCTTGTTTTCCTTCCACTTCACTTCACTGACCCCTCGTATATCTAGATTTAGCCTTTGCATTTCCCTTTTCAGATTTTCTAGTTTCCTTACCACGTTCAAGCTTTTGACATTCCACGCCCCGACTCGTAGAACGTTATCCTTTCGTTGATTATTCAATCTTTCTCTCATGGTAACCTTCCCCTTGGCAGTCCCCTCCCGGAGATCCGAATGGGGGACTATTCCGGAATCTTTTGCCAATGGAGAGATCATCATGACACTTCTTCAATTACAGGCCACATGTCCTGTGGATACACGTTAGGTGTCTTTAGTGCAGTGGTTTCCATTGCCTTCTGCATCCCCATGTCGTTGATCATTGCTGATTCTTCCGCCTTTAGGGGCAATTTCCCACCCCTAGGACAAGAGAGTGCCCTGAACCTCTATCCGCTCCTCTGACCTCTTTGACAAGGCCGTTGGCAAAATGAGGCTGACTTCTTATGCCGGAAGTCTTCGGCCGCCAATGCTGATTATTTATCAAAATTTAGGCAGTGGCGGAGATCGAACCCGGGACCGAAGACGTTTTGTTTATGAATCAAAGTCGCTACCCCTAGACCACATATTTTTTTGTTTTTTTTTCTTTTTTGGGCCAAGTAGTAAACTGAAATTTTTTACGGTTCACAAAAGACTATCACTTCATAATTGACGGAAGGTTGCTCCGCCGCTCTGCGACAGAAGGGAAATGTGAAAGCGAAAATGGGAAAGAAAAAATGCCTTCTGCATTGGTGAGCATCTGAATAGTATCGTCAAATTCCGACAAGTACTAAAGTCCCAGGAAGCAAATGGGATTCATACATACAGGTCACTGGCAACCTCTGCGATCCGAAATATTGTATTTGAAGCATTTAACCGTTAATTATTATGTTCAGCACATTTCCAAATATCCTCCTGTAGTCACAGTGTTGTCTCATTTTAAAGTGTTCAATTTCTATGTAAGAATAATAGTCGAGGAAAGTAGCATGCCTATTCTTCATAATAAACGTTGCAGCGTTGTTTTTTGCTTGTGGATATCTCAGTTTTTGTGGCTGAATGATCTCTAAAAGATCTACACCACAGGGCGTCGTACGGTCTATCACCGACAATCGTTGACGAAGAAATGTAGTAATTTCTTCTGCATGTCCGCACGTGAACCTATGAAGAAGCGTATCGACCCTTCCGCATGCGTCACAGTTGGGCGTTGGATGAAGGCCAATTTTATGTAGCTTTTCATTCGTAGCTACTTTATCGTTGACTGTTAGATACCAGTCGGCTATGACGCGTGACGGTAACACGTCGCTGTGCACATTCCGCCATACTATACTCCAATGTGTATGTGGATGTTTTTCTTCGAGACGATTCCTGTGGTTTGTTGTCGTGAGAAGGCCATAAAGCTTCCTGTTCGTCAGGCTTCCATTATCGACGATGTTGTGTCGAATGTAGCTCATTTCCATGTAGTACAATCGCACATGTCGGTAAGAAAGTGGAATGCCGGCGATATTAACGGGTGGGTCAAGGCTATGAGGCTTCCACCGCTGAATGAGGTTTGTGATGATACTGGTCCTCCGGGTACGGAACTCCTTCCTGATGCGATTTAGGAGCAGGGTGACACATTTTTTGTGTACTTTCATGAGGTTAAGGCCACCTTTGAACGAAGGTAAGGTTAAGGTATCGAATTGAACTTTGAAAATGTGGCCCCTAAAAAGAAACCAACATAACGCTTGTTGTATACTGTTGGCTAGATGGTCGGAGATTGGAAGAATTTGCGCCAAAGAAGTCATCTTGCTCGTAATGGCGATCTCGATGGTCGTAACTTTCTGTAGTATGTTCAAGTCACGGTCGGAGTGAAGTATCAAAGCAGCATGTATTTTATTAAGCATGTGTGACCAGTTCTTCGTCAGGAATTAATGAGAATCCGTGAAGAGGCGTTTGTAGTAAGTTTGCGAATTAATTCTATGAGATGAATTCCAAAACCTAGTTTCTTCATGCTTTTAAAGAGGAAGTCATGACGTACACGGTCATAAGCCTTCTCAAAATCTAGAAAGATCAGAGCGCCCTGTTCTTTGGTTTCAGCATACGAACAGATGATGTCCCTCAAATCGCAGGCTGCTGAGATTGCACTTCGGCCTTGCACTGCACTGTACTGGTAACTGCCCAAAACCTTGTACATAACGGTTAGCATCCTTAGCTTAATCGATCTGGTGATGATTTTCAAATCGGCATTGAGGAGTGTGATGGGTCGCATGTTTTCGACCTTCCTGCTGGTCCCTTTTTTCGGTAAGGGCAGGATGATACCTTCCGTAAATGCCTTGGGTATAACTTCCAGGTGCCAGAGTTCATTCGCTATCTCGAGGAGTGTCGGACCGAGGAGGTTCCAGTAACGCTGGTAAAACTCAGCGCTGAGACTGTCGGGTCCTGGTGACTTCCCTTTCTTTGCACTGTGGACCGCCAGTCGGATTTCGTCCTCTGTGAAAAGAGATTCCAGATTTGCCGTATCCTGTTGTGACAAGCGACAGCTCAAGGTCCTAAGAAAATCGTCGCACGAGTGGTCATCAACGGCTTGCTTCTTGTAAAGTTGACTATAATAGTCGTAGACGTGCGAGATGATGTCACGTTGCTTCGTGATGGCATTCTCAGCGTCATCAACGACGGCTTCAATCAACATGGCTTTACACCGTTTCGTCGTTCTCAAGATGTGGTACAGAGAGGCCCGTTCTTCGGTGGCAACGTCCTTGGGGTGGGCTCGCACGATGATGCCTTGCATTCGTTGGCGTTGTATCGCCCTGATTTTCGCTTTATATCGTTTGATCTTTATGTCGATATCGCGAGAAGGATTATTAGCGCGATAATAAAACTCAATAGTCTGTTTCTGCCAAAAGCTTTTTTGTCGGGCGTAACTCATGAGGGTGAGGCGTAATTTAGGCTTAGCACACTGAGTCCACCACTGGAGAGCGCTATCGTAACGACGTCGTTGCCGCTGCAGCTGTTGCCACGTTATGTTCACCTCCTCTTCAAGTTGGGCATCCTGCAGAAAGCTGACATTCAGTTTCCAGTAGCCTTTCCCGCGGTATATTTGCTGGCGGTGTAGGTTAAGGTAACACTGATACGCACAGTGGTCGGAGATGTTGACAGGAGCTATGTCACAGTTCACAGCGTGTCGCTGGAGGGCCTCGGACACGTAGATCCTATCCAGCCGACTGGCAGAATGACTGGTTACGAAGGTGTACACTACCCGTTCACCGTGCAGTTGTTGCCATGTATCGTGAAGACGCATGCCATGAATTAAATGTTCAAGTTCGATACATCTGTTCGTGTTAGGAGTTAGGTCTCTGTCGTTAAGCACACAATTGAAGTCACCACCGAGGATGAGATGTGCACGATAAGCGCTAAGAAGAATGGGAACCTCGTTTTTATAAAATGTTGAGCGATCTCTCTTGTGAGTGCTACCAGAGGGAGCGTACACGTTAACAATCTGCACACCATTCACTCGAAGAGAAATGCCACGACCACTAGGCAGCCGCTGCACATCCGTAAATGGTATACCGTCGCGCAGAAGTATGGCAGTGCCTACAGCATCCTGGAGATTGATGTTATCAATGAGAACGTAACCGGGCACTTCTAAGACTGTGACTACCTCCTGTAGGAGCGCAATGTCAACGCTGGTACCATACAAGAAATCAGTTAGCGAACGGAGTTTCACCGCACTTTGAATTCTATTGACGTTAAGTGTGGTAACGTTGTAGGTTTGGCTATCGCACATGATCGTTCAGAGGACAATGAGCTCTGTGTGGGATCGCCCTTCTCGACGTCTTTGAATCAAACTCGTTGGGAACGTCTGGAGTACTCAGAGAGTGGAAATGTCGCAGCGCGATGGTCATGCGCGAGAGCAGCTACTCCTGCATCTCCTCGTCCTGCTGCCACCACGGCTCATTGCTGTCGGGGTGCTTCGCGGTGCGCGCGCCGCCCTGCCCGCCACCGCCGGCTGAGTCTGTCAACGTGGTCGCATCCGCCTGACCACCACGCGGGGCTGCGACTGACGTCACCGAATTCCTGCGGGAGCGCTGCTGCAGCTGCTCGCTACTCTGTTCGCTCTTCCTCTTAGCCGTTACGGTGCTCTGTTCCCTCTCAGCGCTCAGTAGTGCCTTCAGGTGTTTGGTCTGTTCACGAATGCGTTCTTGCCTCGCGGTGTCCTCGCAGCGCACGGAGCAAGAAGATTAAGGTTCAGTTTCGCTGCCACTTTCTGACATACAGACCTAGAGCTTTCCTCTTTGCTACTACTCCCTTTGCTTCTCCTTCGGCGGCCTTTCTTCGTTTCTGCCGCAGTCTCTACCGATAGGAGCGGTTCAGGCAAACTGATCTGCACCCGCCCCTGTATCTCACACGGCTTAGTTTCAGAGGTGGCTGGCGCATCGTTGTTATCCAGCGGTAACTGCCCCGGTGAGGATGACGGTGCCGGATCGACGTCCGTCCTACCGCAAATGTCTTGGGCACTGCATTCCACCTGAACTGGCATCTCCGCCTCGCTAACACGTTCCGGCTGCCGAGGTGGTGGTACCGTCCCCGCGACTACCTCACTCAATAGTTGAAAAAGCTTTTCACTACCGTCTGCAGGTCGTTCCCGTGGAAGTTGAAATGGACGTCGACGTGTACTGTTCATGCGCAGATGTTCTGTTGAATGGCGGATCGAACAGGTAGGGGGTTGTCCAATGTAAGTTACCTGTGCACGACAGCCGCCAATGGCAACATACGAAGGTATATGCTTTTTTAAGTCCACACGTACACTTCGCAGCCCGCTGTTAACTTGGTAGCGATATGCACTCGACCATTTTTCATTGGTAACTGACAAAACAACGCCGTACAGTGACAGAGAACGTGCTATCAGGTCATTAGGGCACTCAGGTGGCACATTAAATACCCTGACGGTTCTCACTCCGTATCCCGAAGGCACGATTTGGACAATGCTAATACTGCCATCATTATGACGAAATGGTCTCACACCAGCATGCTCCTCAACGAATTTCTCATAAGTGTCACTCGAAATAAATTTGATAAATAACGAGTACTGCACAACGTCCAACTGGAACGTGTCGACTATATCTTCCGGCAATTTCAGATCCTCAAAAATCCACTCATGGATTTCGAAAGCCGTCGGTCGCAAGGCAGCACGATCGAAGACACACTGAACGCTGTTCGCTCTGTTAATTGTCGCCATCTTACTTACAACAGTGGTACAGAAACTAACGTTAACAGCGCTCGAACACGCTGCTCAGCTCTCCACCGCAGCACTGCTCGCGACGTAAACACTGGCCCGCGCTACCGCCCGTCACCGCGCGATGTGCACTGGCCGAGTGCCTGAGCACGACTGTGAACACGGGTACTTACGTAGGTCTTGTATAATACATCGAAAGAAATAATGAAATACCCTGATTTTTTTCCAGTCATGCAAGGAATACCGTCACGAAATCGACGTCAAATTCACCATACGTAATTATACTCTTAAAAATCTTTCGCGCTAACTACAGGAATTGCGCGACCTAATTTCGATCGCTTCGCCAGGCCGCACCACACACATGTCCAAGAGACCACACCGGCTCAACTGCCATAACCACTGTTGGCTGCTGTACCGCCAGCAGTCTCGTGCTGTAGACAGACCAGAAGTCACGTTTATCCACAAACAGAGCGTTAGCTGATGGCCACCCCTTAGATATTGATAACCGAGAAATTCCTCTCGAAACACATGCCCTCCCTCTCTTTCTTGGCTGTGCCCACTTCCTGTCACGTGCCACTGCTTGACAGAATTCCGATCAACCTTTCCATACCAGCAGACCGTAGTGTCACAGAGTAACGTCTTCAATCGGCAGTCAGATCACCACCGCGGTCCCCTTCGTTAGTGGCGGCGTCCTTTCCCCCCTCAAATGGATACGCCAAACGCGCACCCTCCATACCAGGACAATGGAAGCTGCAACTCTATGTATTCATCCTTCCACACATATACTGACTGAATTAGTTCACAATACCACTGGCAGAGCTGGTTTTTTCCTCCTTCGCCTCCTATTGGTGGACACTGGCACAATTTCGTAATTTGGCGGGAAGTCCATTACGTTGATTACGTTGGAGTAGTTGAGAATTTGAAACTTCAGCTCAATTGCATGCAGTGTCCTTAACCTGTGGAATGGTTGGATTGATGCGTGTGTTCTCAGTACTGAAGTGTTGGCAGAAGAGCCAATACCGTGTTGCTAGAGGAGGCCGAAATGCACGCTTTTAATTACACGCAGACTGGCGTGAGGTCTGGAATAGTTAGGGGAAATTATAGTAGCAAATAAAGTACGTAGTTGATGTAATACTTAATTTTAATCCATAATTGGTGAACATTGGTCTGACGGTACATTATTTCCATTTCAATATAAACTGATAATGGCGCCTAGCTAGTTCGTAGCAAATGAAGTAGCTGAAGGCTATGCTATCGTCTCGGCAAATGAGAGCGTATTTGTCAGTGAACCATTGCTATGAACGTCGGCTGTACAACTGGGGCGAGTGCTAGTAAGTCTCTCTAGACCTGCCGTGTGGCGGCGCTCGGTCTGCAATCACTGACTGTGGCGACACGCGGGTCCGACGTATACTAATGGACCGCGGCCGATTTAAAGGCTACCACCTAGCAAGTGTGGTGTCTGGCGGTGACACCACAAGTACCACTGATGGAAACAATAAATTGACCAATCTCGAATTTGAGATTGCAACTGGGTTTTTAAAGCAATGTAGAGTTTCTACACCGGTTCTCTCTGTTAAATCCTGAAGGAGGAGGAGGAATGGCCTATTGTGTCATACGATAAAAACAGCAGCAAATGCCACTGCAAGACCGTTGAAATCTACTGAGATGGACTACACACGATACAATTAAGCGATGATCCAATCTGTAGCAGTATTGTCAACACTAGACGTCTGAGATCGCTGAAACACTCCCACATCCCATTTGTTCATTTCGGAGGTTCACACACAGTGTGTCCATCCCCCTATATACCGCGAGCGACAACTCTCAGTGGTTGGACAAAACTACCAGCGTCACCACACCCTACTTGTGGACGGATGTGTGGGTCAGATTGTACTACCCTGGCCCTGGAGTGCTTCTGGGGATTATTCGAGAGGTAAGAATTCAGACGTTATCAGTACTTCCAGTGCTAACACGTGGCAGTTATCGATACCTATTCGCTCAATTTTCTAGAGTGAATATTTGCAACACCAGCAATTCCGGAGGCAGCTAAGCACATAATGAGTATTAGTTCACTGTTCAACCATCCAGACGACGCCGCCGCCGGGATACCACCCGCAGCCGCCATCAAGAGTCGACTAGCCGGCCGTAACGAAATACCCTTTGTACTTGCCGACAATGGGTGCCTTGAGCTGGAGATGTCCACTCATTCCAGCCACGAGCTACCTCCGCCACACACCCGGATTAAAGACAGAACCACAAAATTATTAGCGTAATTACAATTGAATATAATAATCGTAGAGCCAATCTGGTAACATTTGACCATGAGCAAAGTAATCGATATAACTCCTCCTGATAGCGGCGGCCCTGGGACTAATTACACGTTGAAATATCAACATCCATATCATCCTTGTTACTGAGCGTCATTTCCTACATAAAATCTATCATCCATCATTACTTCTGTTGAATTGTTGAATTGTTGAGATCGCAGTATTCCACATCAAATCCACAAATCCCTAACGACTAGAGGTAGTCACTTCCTTTGCACATGTCAGAACACTGACCACAGTCACTTTACGTCTCAACATATATTTTATAAGCTTGCAGATTGGAGCAATCTATCACACATCCACTACTAAGTAAAATACTTCGCCAATAACTGAACGCTGGTGATATTAAACAATACTGTGCGAAAACTTCCAATTGGTGGACAAGTTCCATATGTGTTTCCTGCGAGTGGTACCAGTGTGTCTCCAAAAGAGAGACAAAATCGTCTTATAGCAGACCAGGCATTAAAAACACGACCTCAATGACCAAGTCACTGTCACCCTGCACAAAAAGCAGTCTTGGTTCCACAAGCACACATACGTACCGTTAACGATATACATGTTGAAAGCTATACCTGCTTTATAAGTCAAGGTATGGTTTTGTTTCCGAATGAAGTATTCTTCCACACAAATACTGCGACAGTGAAAATAGACAGTTGTTTTTGGGTGTGTATTAGGAGATCGAAAATGTGGCTGCCCATCGCCTGCAGGGTAAGCAAGTAATAATGGCACCCTTATCACAGAGTTCAGAAAGTGATACGGCTAGGGATCGTGGTATTGGGCTGATATTTGCAACTTACCTACTTACTAGATATTTCCCATGGTAACAAACTGTATTCGTAATGCATTCCACCTTGTTACGACGTAGACAGTGTAACAGAGGTTCTGTTGAATATCCACGGTGCTCTAGACCAAGAAGGATGATGGTTGATTGAGTATGTTCACATACCACATGGGGTGTGCTATGTGTAGGAATCGCTTAAAACATGCAATGATAATTTGATGTCGTAAGAAATGTACAAAGTTCTATGACCAATTTTCTTTCAGAAATATAGTGTTACGCTGTCTGGTAGAAACGCTGTCTGCCACTTGGAATCAAGTATCTCCATTCAACAACAAAGTTGCATTGGATCCTAAGGAAAATTTTTAATGATTATAGCCACTGTTGAGTCATATTAGTGGTACTCTAACACCTTGAAACAAGTCACGTCTTCGAACTTATCTGCTAAGGACCCCACACAACCAAACTGCAACGTCGGCTCAGAAAGTCCCTCTACATCTTTCAACTGTTCCTCAGTCTCTGCCCCACCCGCCCGGTAGCTCTGTCCATGTGATCACTCCAGTTGAAGTCGGAACTGAGGGGAAGTCGGAGAGCAATATATGTAGCTCCATCTGTATCGTGCGTAGAAAGAGGGTGAGATCAATTAATCCGAAAGGACAGTGTTTTGACCATTCATTGGAAATACGATGTCATAAATTTGCCAACCGTCTACAGTGTGTAGGGCCAGCGACAAACGATGCTTTCTCCTTCAACATGAGGTAATAGGAAGGACAGAACGAGCAGCTACAGTGTCAGGAAGGCACTACGTCATATGGAAACTAGAAGGACTACGACGAATTTGCTACTGCATTTCCATGCGATTCCAAACTACAGACACGTATTGCAGTATGCTGGCGATGTATATCTGTCATGGTGCTTTCACGTCTGTTAACGAAACATTCTCTCCCTTCTCATTATTTTGCACCATCCAACAGACAAAAACTATGCCGCACGCGGAAGCAGCGTGGCCTGAGGCGTTTTGCCATTGTTCGTGCAGGTAGTCCCGTCGAAGGTTCGCGTCCTCCCTTGGGCATGGGTGTGTCTGTTGCCCCTAGCATAAGTTAGTTTAAATTAGATTAAGTACAGTGTAAACGTAGGAACCGATGACTTCAGCAGCTTGTTCCCATAGGAACTTACCACACACACACACACACACACACACACACACACACACACACACACACACACTTAAAGACTATGAACTATAAAAACATTGCTAATGTGACCCTATAGAGATGTCAATAATACACTCCTGGAAATTGAAATAAGAACACCGTGAATTCATTGTCCCAGGAAGGGGAAACTTTATTGACACATTCCTGGGGTCAGATACATCACATGATCACACTGACAGAAGCACAGGCACATAGACACAGGCAACAGAGCATGCACAATGTCGGCACTAGTACAGTGTATATCCACCTTTCGCAGCGATGCAGGCTGCTATTGTCCCATGGAGACGATCGTAGAGATGCTGGATGTAGTCCTGTGGAACGGCTTGCCATGCCATTTCCACCTGGCGCCTCAGTTGGACCAGCGTTCGTGCTGGACGTGCAGACCGCGTGAGACGACGCTTCATCCAGTCCCAAACATGCTCAATGGGGGACAGATCCGGAGATCTTGCTGGCCAGGGTAGTTGACGTACACCTTCTAGAGCACGTTGGGTGGCACGGGATACATGCGGACGTGCATTGTCCTGTTGGAACAGCAAGTTCCCTTGCCGGTCTAGGAATGGTAGAACGATGGGTTCGATGACGGTTTGGATGTACCGTGCACTATTCAGTGTCCCCTCGACGATCACCAGTGGTGTACGGCCAGTGTAGGAGATCGCTCCCCACACCATGATGCCGGGTTTTGGCCCTGTGTGCCTCGGTCGTATGCAGTCCAGATTGTGGCGCTCACCTGCACGGCGCCAAACACGCATACGACCATCATTGGCACCTAGGCTGAAGCGACTCTCATCGGTGAAGACGACACGTCTCCATTCGTCCCTCCATTCACGCCTGTCGCGACACCACTGGAGGCGGGCTGCACGATGTTGGGGCGTGAGCGGAAGACGGCCTAACGGTGTGCGGGACCGTAGCCCAGCTTCATGGAGACGGTTGCGAATGGTCCTCGCCGATACCCCAGGAGCAACAGTGTCCCTTATTTGCTGGGAAGTGGCGGTGCGGTCCCCTACGGCACTGCGTAGGATCCTACGGTCTTGGCGTGCATCCGTGCGTCGCTGCGGTCCGGTCCCAGGTCGACGCGCACGTGCACCTTCCGTCGACCACTGGCGACAACATCGATGTACTGTGGAGACCTCACGCCCCACGTGTTTAGCAATTCAGCGGTACGTCCACCCGGCCTCCCGCATGCCCACTATACGCCCTCGCTCAAAGTCCGTCAACTGCACATACGGTTCACGTCCACGCTGTCGCGGCATGCTACCAGTGTTAAAGACTGCGATGGAGCTCCGTATGCCACGGCAAACTGGCTGACACTGACGGTGGCGGCGCACAAATGCTGCGCAGCTAGCGCCATTCGACAGCCAACACCACGGGTCCTGGTGTGTCCGCTGTGCCGTGCGTGTGATCATTGCTTGTACAGCCCTCTCGCAGTGTCCGGAGCAAGTATGGTGGGTCTGACACACCGGTGTCAATGTGTTCTTTTTTCCATTTCCAGGAGTGTATATTACCACGTCCCTCTCTTCTTATATATCGAAAACAGATACCGTCTGCATGCTGACATCGAGCATATGTGACTATCTTATTAACCATACAGTTATTAGTCCATTGGAGCAAGTGTCCAGTAATCGAAGTTGCTTGCAAAGTCCAGTGTATAGTTTTGTCGCCAGTAATATAGGAGGATCTTATCCCACAGTCTATCATCCACAATAGAGGCGCCCTGTGTCGTCCTTGCATAACCAGTTGGACACATTGCTTTTCTGCTGTAACACATCCAAGTATTGTAAATTGGAAGAGTTTGCGGCACTGTAGTGAATCCAAACAACGGTGGTGACCTCTACATTTAATCTCATCTTCCACAGTGATGGGGTAGCAGATGTCTAGGTGTTACATTTCGAAGAGACGAAAAGCGTTGATTCCTCATATTGCAGCCACGTGTGCCGTCATATTTCGGTGCTGGCCATCCCTGGAAGGTGTTGATACCACCAAGTCTCTCTCCATCTCAGACAAGTGATATCAGCCACTCATTATGTGGTAATCAATAGCGTACCAGTTGACAGATGAGATGGACGAAACACTGTCTATATGGGATAATATACAGTAATGAGCACCACCGTTGATACTGCGATAAATTTTAGGCCAATTTACTAGTTTCTCGTAACTTCAAAGCCGATCTATGACAGGCAGAATGTTTCCCAATTTCTCTATCATAGCTTAACTTCACGTGCACCATTTACTGGATTACGAATGCAGCTGGATTACTGTGCAGTACTTTCAGTCATCGTTAATTTTCGGATCTACACATCAAAGTATACCAGACAGTGCCATATAGAAATGCACTTAAGATATCTACATGCGTCTAGCACTTCGATCATAAAGCGGAATTTGTGATTACGATTGACCATCTTTCCCTATGTTGATGGGAGTTACAGAATATTCTCACATTCATTGAATAAAGTTGGAGATTGAAAGTTCTCCCCGTATTGTCTTTGATGAACACTCCCTACAACACTGTCCCCTATTTAATTTGCAACTGACCAGAAAACGGTCATTCCACATTTCAGAGCTGGTGAGTGTGTAACTGCTTTTCAGGAAGACTGTTCCAACGCTTATCTTTCTCATGGCACCCTTCAGAGTGCACAAGATCTCCCAGACATATACATGTCGGGGAAGTTAGCACCCTTTATCAGTGTATAGTAGATATGAGAGTGTTTTAGTGAAATAACAAACGGTTAAGAAGAAAAGTGGGGTCTATACGTGATGGAGCTCGATATGGACGGAGTTTGATGCATTTTACATTAATAAGTCGTGCTATCAATTCTAAAATATTTTTCTAGTTTCTGGAGTCACGACCGAAAACGTATTGTCAAGAGAAAAGGGATCATAGAACACAGGCACATGCACTCCTAAGGCTGCACAATTCCGCACTAAAATACGCTATAATGTTAAATTTATGTGGTTTCCGAAATATAAGTCACTTGGAGTACAATGCTTTTAATACTCTGAGGGAGATATATGTCCAACATCTGACATACATCCAGCTGTCAGTTTTCTGTTTCACTCAGTAATGTGACAAACTTCAAGATGTTAAAACTACTTCCTTCTACACCAAAGAAAAACATAGATTCTTTATCATCACGCGAAAGGCAGCACGAACTGTTCACATCCGATTATAGTTCAGACATTGTGCTATGCTCATATCAGTGCTCTAAAATGAGCGTCAGCAATGGAAAATGGATCTTGCAAGGAAATAGTCAAATACACAGCAGTAGCGTTTGTCATGTGAAATTACACAACATGCTGTACTAACTCGGTATACAGGAAAAATGTTAAATAAATGTATACCCATGTTTTATGGTATCTAACAGAAATTTGTCACGAAATTAGAATCATTGCAGTAATGCAACTTAAGACTCGATATATGTCCAAGGTGGGACAGTGAAATAGAGTACTTAGATTACATCTTTGTCCGTCTGGAGGAGGCTGCTGAAACAGGTTATCGATCGATGGACATGTTTCATCACGCATGTGTTGGAAATTCTCTATTGACTGCTGTATGGGCACGAATGCCGTTAATGGTTGTAGGTAGATAGGGCTCCAAGTCACTCACGGAACAAATTGTATATGAGTCGAATGCAGGTTATACCACACAACTTACTTATCCATAGAAAACAACGGAAAAGAAATGGTTAAATGCGTGATAAATGACCTGCCACAACATCTCTCTCTCTCTCTCTGTAGAGCGCGTAATCAGTCCATCATTAAATCACACCTCATTACAACCTTCCTCAACCTTATTCTCCAAGTTATTTCTATCACACTTTAATGCAGACCCATGTCAATTTAAAGCCAGATGCCTCTCTTTATAAGGAAAGCATCAACGACAGCAGTCAGTTTGCATGTATCCCTTTTCTCTCAATAAGCAAACAGTCAGCATGCTGACAGTATTTGTTTTCGATGTATCAGGAGAGATGGATGTGGTAGTATCTTATTCAGTCCTATACAGGACGACATAAGCAACATTTTCATAGTTCATAGTTTATATCTGTTGGATGGGGTGGAATAATGAGAATGGAGAGAACGTTTTGGTAACAGACGTGAATGCACCCTGAGGGACGCAGATCTCTTGTAGACTGCAATACTTGTATGTTGTTTAGATACGATATGAAACGTAGAGGTAAAACGGTCGTCCGTCTTCCAGTTGCCTTATGTGACAGAGTCTTCCTAATTTTCCCAATAACAAACTTCACCACAGATGCTCATACTGACTTTACCACTACCTCATGCTGCAGGACAAAGCTTCGTTTGGTGCTTGCCTTACACACTGTACAGGGTTGGCGAAGCTACGGCAACCCCATTTCCACCCAGTGGTCAAGATACTGTCCTGTCAGATTACCTGAGCTCACCCTGACTCTCCAAGAGATACAGAAGGTGCTAGATATATCGATTTCCGACTTCCGCCCAGTTTCGACTTAAACAGGAACGATCATAGGTACAGAGCCACTGGGAGGGTTGGGCAGAGATGGAGGAACAGTTGCAAGATGCAGAGGGACTTCCTGAAGTCACACTGGACGTTTGCTGTATGGGGTCCTTAGCAGATCGAAGAAGTTCATCGATATGAGATATTATAGTGCCACAAATATGATTCACCAGTGTCTGTAATCTTTAAAAGACATCTCCATCGGATCCAACTCAAGTATGTGGTTCAATGGAGAGTCTTGATTCCAAATCAAGACAGCATTCCACCAGAAAGCGTAAGACTGCAGGTCAGAAAAGTCAATGTATCGGTCATAGGATTTTGTACATTTCTCACGAGTTCTTTCTAGCGTTGCTTGTTTTAAGTGATTCCTCACGTAGCATACGACGTACAGTATATGATCATTCTCAATCGTCATTCTTCCTGACCAATAACCCCATCAAAATTTCACACAATCTCTATTACATTGTCCATGTGGGATCAAGGTGGAATCTATTACAAATACTGTTTGTTACCATGGGAAATATCTAGCGGTATCATGAGAGAGATGAAAATATGGATCTTTAGGTGTGCCACTTTCTGAACTCGGTGATAAGAGTGGTTATATTACGAGCTTACACAGCTGGTGATGGGCAGCCACACTTTTCGTCTGTTAATACACACGCCAGAATTACTGTGTATATTCAGTGTCATAGTATTTATGTGGAAGACCACTTCATTAGGAATCAATACCATACCTCGACTGATAAAGCCTGTACAGATGTATACCGTTAGCGATAGTTGCGTGTGTTTGTGGTAACGTGGCCTGTAACATGCAACAGTAACATGGCCATCGCGATCGTGCTTTTAATATCTGATGGCTTATAAGAAGAT
The DNA here is from genome assembly GCF_021461395.2 of Schistocerca americana. Lineage (NCBI taxonomy): Eukaryota > Metazoa > Arthropoda > Insecta > Orthoptera > Acrididae > Schistocerca > Schistocerca americana. The sequence goes on along the minus strand of NC_060125.1, from coordinate 202,504,118 downwards.
TACTTTCCTCTTCCTAAGACGCACTGGTACCACTCACAAGAAAAACAAACAGATCAAGCCCATCGATTGCTGATTTTTGATCACTATTATTTGGTGTCACCACCACTCAGTTACTGGCGAAGTGTTATCCTTAGTACAGGATGTGTGACATGATCAGCAGGCTTAAAGTAAGTATTCAGATGTGAAGTTATTGTGGTAAGTTTTCCGACATGTGAAAAGAAAATGACTACATCCATTTGTAAGATTTGGCATGGGAAATTGCGATTTCAAAGCATCAATAGCCATAAGGGAAAGATAAAAGCTTTTATGTGGAAAATTGTGTCCAGTCAGAGGGAAGATACAGATATTGATAATTTAGCATGAGATTCGTCCTAAAGCCACAGCTATCAAGAGAAGGGATTTCTAGTACTTAGCTCATTGTCATTGTCACCAGACTGGCGCAACAGTCATAATACCTAATTGTAATTACTCTGTTAAGTATGTGGTTGTTTCCTAGGATCGCTATGCCTTGAGTCTGGGTTTATGGTGAAGGTTGCTATTTGCTGGAACAAATGGGTATTTCTGGCTTAAGGCTCTCACGAGTGGTGGGTACAAGAAAAAGTTCTTCCTGGCCGTATAGTCGGTTTTTTGCCCGCAGTTGCGGGGGGGGGGGGGGGGGGGGGGCGAGACCCAGCGACGGCGTCCTTCGGAGCAGCGAACTAATACTCAGAGTGCATTGGGCTGTCTCGTGACAGTATGTGTTGCATGTTTTCTCGATGGAAGATTCAGCGACTGAGTAGTGTTCACTGGCAAATGTTCGTACAGAATGTACTGATAAAAGCCAAATACCTAGCAGTCCAGTATCCCCAGACGCCTTCCGCGGCTGTAATGCTGCACTCTACCTACATGTGCGTCCAAAACTGTGGCTGTGGTCATGCTGGCAGTTTTATCCGACTTCTGAGCATTGGCACTAGTTTTGTACAAGGAGACGGGCATGGAGGTTGTGGACATCAGGTAATGAGCACACAGGAGGTGCAAGTGTTTCAGCGATCTCCCACATCTAGCAATAACTACTGCTGTTGACTGGATCATCGTCTAAGAGTGTCGTATTTAGTGCTTCTGAATACGTTGCAGTATCTTGCAGTGATATTTTCTGTAACCTCTGTCCTATCACGCAATAGTCCTTCCTCCTCGTCCTTCCAAATGCAGCGAAGAGAACGTACTTTGCATTAGCCAGCCGGAGTGGCCGAGGGGTTCTAGTCGCGTCAGTCTGAAACCCCGCGACCGCTACTGTCGCAGGTACGAATCCTGCCTCGGGCATGGATGTGTGTGATGTCCTTAGGTTAGTTAGGTTTAAGTAGTTCTAAGTTCTAGGGGACTGATGACCTCAGATGTTATGTCCCATAGTGCTCAGAGCCATTTTTTTGAACACTTTGTATTAGAAATCCAATAACAGTCTCAAATTACGGAATGATCAATTTATTGTGTCAAATATTGGTATGGAGAGCACACTCATCAATAGAAGCCCTCCACAGACTAAGGCCATAGCATGCAATTTAGGTAACATCTCAAACACTCTGCTATTTCCAACGTAAAGGACTTCCTACCAAGCTTCGTAATTGTATCAGTATCCACCAATAGGAGACAAAGGGAAAAAATTCAGAAAGGTATGGAAACCAGGCGTCTGTGTAATCTAATCATCTCAAGCATATCAGTCCTAGTCTCCACCAACAGGAAGCAAGGAAAAAAGTCGCCACACACAAAGGGTATGCATTTACTTAACGAATTATTCAGTCAATCTGATAGAGTGAAAGATTATTTCCAAGACATCCACAGCTGGGGATTTACAAGGTATCGACTACTTTGTTCACGAGAAAAAACTGGTTAGCACGGCACATGACAGACGCTCACTGGGCAAGAAGTAGCCACCCGTGAGAGAGAAAGAGAGACAGAGAGAGAGAGGAGAGAGACAGAGAGAGAGAGAGAGAGAGAGAGACGGAGAGAGAGAGAGAGCATATGTTGCGAGAAGAATTTCTCAGGTATCAACATGAAAGAGTAGCCTCCACCAGTATGGAAGCGTTACCGCCATTTGGTGGGTTGTCTAACTGAAAGTAAGAGACGGGTGAGGGAGAGGAGAGGAGGAAACTGGAGGGACGAGAGGTGTGGAGGTTGCTTCTCCCAGAGTCCTCTGCTAGTGGTATTGTGAACTAAGTCAGTATCTACACAGCAGCATGAGAACATATAGCAGCTGCTTCGACTGATCTGGTATGGAAGGTGTCCGTTGGGAAGCAGATTGTGCAGGTGCTGGAACCAATTGTAGCCGCATAAGACTGCAAAGAACGCCAGCTCGAACATAGGGGACTACAGTTGCGGGTGTGACCTGGTTGCCAGACGGTCACAAAAAAAAAAGTGTAGAATTCTGAGACACTATGATCTGTTGCTTTGGACAAGATGATCAGAGCTCTCTCCAGCAGCAGCAAATGACAGGAATTGGTCACTTGTGAGATAGAGACAGAACATGTATCTCTATAGGAATTTCTCAGGTATCAGTATGAATGGGTTGCCACCACCTAACGCTTTTTTTGGAGCTTAGCTCATCTTCTGGTCTGCTAGCTACATGAGTATGATGGCAGTGTAGCAGCTGACAGTGGTCACAGGGTCCGAGTGGGGGCAGTGCAGCCTCTCGCACGCCAGTGGGTTGTGCAGCACGGTAGAGCGGTCAGGCTGTGGGCGCGCGATTCCCTGTGGTTGGCGCAAAAGATTTTTAACAGTGTAGTAACAAGCAGTGAACTATGTGGACGTCGATATCGTTACGGTATTCCTTGTACGATCAGAAGCTGTCTATTTAATTACTTCTTTTCAATGTATTTTACAAGACCTGCATCTTCCACTAGAACAGAGAATGATGAGTAAGAGAGATTGAAGCCCTGAAAATGTATAAATAAACAATACATCCTTTGCGATGCAGTAGAATTCCCTGTACTGATATCCTTCCTATTCACCTCAGACTTAGTCCCTTTCCTACAGTTTTCCAGGTGGATGGAGTAGGTGGGTACGAGGTGGAAGGAGATCGCTGGAGGATTTACTAGGAGGGGAGGGCATAGTTAAATTGTCGATTTAATTAATTAGCAAATAAATTTGGTAATTAAAGTGTGCTTGTATCAGCGAGATGTGTTCCCAGAGGGGTGTGGGAGGAGAATGGTTAGAGGGAGGTGGAGGTTAGGAATCGTAAATCAGTTAGCAAAATAATAGTTTATGGTCATTGTTTCAGCCACATGTAGTAAGCGTTGCTTCACGCAATGGAGAATGGCGAAACAGAGGCACGCCGGCGACCGAGGCGTTGCGAAGTAGACAAGCAGAAATAGCTTTGCTGACAGCAGCAGTCTACCAACAGGCTGACGCAAGGACGCACACAGACCGAGCGCCGAGTGAAGCCTGGAGAGTGCTGAATAAGGGGAAGTGAGGCCAGCACGCTAAGTTATGCTGCAATATACTGCGGGAGGAATAACCAAAAGCTACCACTGAGGGTAAAAAACGACCTCCAGCCGGATATAAAAAGTGGAGTCCAGGCAGCAACACACAGAAGCCATTAGGAAGCAGTTCGGATCTGAGGACGGACGTGGTCCGTGTCCGATTGTTCAATCTTCGTAGGTGACGATTCCAGAAGTCTGTTCCAGCTCATAGGAGTCATCCGTTCGTCGTCAGATGTCATCTTCAGCTCTGGAGGTCGGCCCGTGTTTAGTCGGCACCATGGCTGACTAACTACAACGAGAACTTCCAGCAGGACGGGCCGGAGCGCGGGCTCGGTCTCAGGCGCCGCCGGGGATTGACGCACAGATTTCACGGCAACACGACCCCGCGGCGCGTGGTCCGTCCATGACGGGACCTCGCGGACATCGCAACTTATGGCTTCCCAGCCGCCGGTGCAGCAGGCGTCGGCAGCTGACCTCACAGCCACGAGTTTATCTCAACCATAGGTCATCCTGGCTTCAGCGGAGCACTGGTGGCCTGAGGCTCCCAAGTGCGGAGAATCTACACAGCAGCAGCCAGGCGGAGGGATCCGCAGGACTGGGCAGCGACGACGAGGGAGAAATTGTAAAGAAAGTTTAATAAATAATTGTAAAACTCAACGCAGTCTTTGGCGAAGCCACTGTGTCTGCTGCTAACAAGTGGTGCAGAAGTCGTATCAGTCATAAATAAATCAAGTTTGTCCCTCAACGTATGCTTGTCCCTGAACATATGCAACATGCTTTAAAAAATTTTCCCGAGGCCCCACTTTGTCCCCCTACTTCCATACATACTCTGAAAGCGCATGTGAATACCTGTGGTGCTTTGGCTTTCCTCCAAAAAAATCTCATTGACAGCAGTCTGCTTGGAAAGAATCTCCGTTATAGACGCCATTTTGAAGGCTGCATATAGCGCCAACAATTATCGGAACTACATGAAACTATTGGGGCTGTAGGGGAAATATTGTAGGACGTCCATCAACATTTACCGCATTTATCCACCGAAATTGGACAAAAAATAATTTTGCACTACTTATTGAACGCGTCTCATATGTTTATCACCCTTATTGTAATGAACATTTCTATCGTCATTTGATATTACACTGGCTTAAGTCATATTTACTAGAGACAGTCTTTACCTAGGTGGTACTGGAATCGGAAACGTCCGCCTTGTTGGGCGTTGACATCAAACGAAGAAGACACCAAACCAACCGATGTGGTCTTGCATCACAGGAACAAAACACCGCCATCTTCCAAATACCCTCACATACTTCCTAAGAGTAACTCAGTTGTATCATGGCGATTAAATGTCGCTCCAGGTCCTGCCTGTCAAATTTCTGCAGCAGATAGCATATTTGTGAAAATATAGCAGCTAAATGATACAATGAATAGTGGTATAACCCATTGAAAAAAATATTCTCACTTTTGTAATCTGAAATAGTGCTATGGTATATTTTACATGAGCATCGCCACACCTAACAGTAATTGAAGCACGAAAATATTTTTCCGGCAGAAAATGTTATTCTCTCTAATATTATGGCAATCATTGTTGAGGTAAGTATTTTCATGTACAGTGAGACAAAAGTTTTCACAGAATATCTCACTCCATGAAGTGCCTCGTGAACATGACATTTATGATATAGACATGATGATGCTGTTGTAATGTTCTTTTTCAAGAACGTGGCTATACTGACAGTACACTAAAGAGCCAAATAAATTGGTAAACTTGCCTAATATCGTGTAAGGCCCCACACAAGCACACAGAAGTGGCGCAAAACGACGTGGCATGGACTCGACTAACATGTGAAGCAGTGCTGGAGGGAACTGACATCAGGAATCCTGCAGGGCTGTTCATAAATACGTGACAGTACGAGGTATGGAGATCTCTTTTGAACTCCACATTGCAAAGCATCCCAGATATGCACAATAATGTTCATTTCTGGGGAGTCTGGTGGCTATCGGAAGTGTTTAAACTCAGAGAAGTGTTCCTGGAGGCACTCTGTAGCAATTTTGGTTGTGTAGGGTGTCGCATTGTCCTGCTGGAACTGTCCAAATCCGTCTGAATGCACAATGGACATGAATGGATGCAGGTGATCAGACAGGAAGCTTACGTGCGTGTCACCTGTCAGAGTCGTATCTAGATGTATCAGGGAACCTTATCATCCCATCTGCACACGTCCAACATCATTACATAGCCTACGCCAGCTTCAAAAGTCCCTTGCTAACAGGCGGGATCCATGGATTCAAAAGCCTGTCTTCGTATCCATACATGTCCACACGCTCCATACAATTTGAAACGAGACTCGGCCAACAGGCAACATGTTGAAGGGCCCAGAGGAGATGTAAAGCTTTGCGTCGTGCAGTCATGAAGGGTACAAGAGCGACCTTTGGCTCCGAAACCCCATATCTTTGATGTTTATATGAATGGTTTGTATGCTGATGTTGTTGATGGCTCTGTACTGAAATATGCAATAATTTGATGAAGGGTTGCATTTCTGTCACGTTGAGCGATTCTCTTCTGCAGTCGTTGGTCCCTTTCTTGCAGGATGTTTTTTCCGAGCGCAGCGATTTTGGAGATTTGATGTTTTACCTGATTCCTGATATTAATATCGTACGGGAAAGTTCCCATTTCATCGCTAACTCAGAGGTGCTGTGTCCCTTCTCTCGTGTGCCGACGATAACACCACGTTGAAACTCACTTAAATCTTGATAACCTACCGTTGTAGCAGCAGTAACTGACGAAACAATTGCGCAAGACACTTCTCTTATATAGGCGTTTCCGCACGCAGCGCCTTATTCCAGCTATCTCTGTATTTGAATGCCTATACCAGTTTCTTGGCGCTTCTGTGTAGAATTATTGCAAAACTGCGTGATCTCCGATTCCTTAATAATAGATACGTTCATAATTTCCTGCTTATTTGATACCGTCTTAGTCGGATCCCCATCTCGTCTAGCAAACTTTTCAGGCTGTAGTAGGGGTATTCAGCAGACTAAAGGTCCAACAATCCTGATAAAAGCTTGCGTATAACGTCCCAAAGAAAATACACGGAAATTCGAGGTAGCCTGTCAGATGTTAATTATAATATATCCACTCAAAGTTCATCACCTAGCCTGAGAGTTCTACCTACAACAAAAGATAAGAGTAACACAAAATTGCAAATTGTGTTTCGGTAACTCGTCCAACTTCTGGTCAGAGAGAGGGTACACACAGACATCTGTGAAACTAATTAACTCTCATGGGAATTGAATAGACTCTAACCCAGGCAGGGGCCGTACAAAGTAAAGTCATGAAAGCATGGCTAGCTCCATCCCACCCGCCGATTTACGTGGAAATGGCAGCTTTTCTACGAATTCACGATCGCAATAATCGCGGTTGCAGTGCACTTCAGTATTCGTCCGCCGGCCAGAAAGAGGCGCTAGTTACCCGCCTAAAGAAGGGTAGAAGTTATGATTGGATCCGGTCAATAAGGCCTGGGCTCGCGGTTCAGAATTTGGGAATCCTAGACTGCCGGAAATTCTGCATATAGGTGGAGTAGACTTGTGTCCCTGGTCCAAGTGGAGGGCGTGCCAAGAAATTCACTATGAATAATTAAAGCAATGATATATTTCTTTTAGCGGCAGATCAAAACTGACATCTCCAACACTCAATAGCAAAGGCCCTAATCACAAATATTTTCAGTCACTTCCAGTAACTAATTTTATGGAAAATCTGCAGTATTGTGAAGCACCAGTGGTCAGAAGAAAGGAATCGGATGTCCATGGCATTATAGACCAGATAACTTCAAATAAAAATGATTTGTTTTTATATTTTTGGTAAATTCTTGAATTTTCTGAAATGAGGGAACAGAAAAGACTACTGAAAGCAGCAAAGAGCAAAGCAAAATATGCATTCAAAGATACAAACCAGGGACCACGTTACTGTTAGACATTTTCTTAAAATTTATTTGTCTCTATCTCTCTTTTATCCAAACTGTTATTTCAACATATTATATTGCCTCTAAATGTTCATTTAAAAATTTCTTTCATGTTCAAAAGGAAAGTCCATAAATCACAAACCAGGAAAAACTTTTTAGATCATTTTAGGAATTACGGATACAAAGAATTATTTGAAATACGTATGATATTTGCAGAAAAATACTTGTATTTTCATCATTCAGTTTGACTGAGACGTTGTCTAGCCCAGGGTTTCTTGAGAGGTGATATCCCTGAGTTCACGGATAAAAATGTCCAAATGTGTGTGAATTCCCAAGGGTTCAAACAGTTGAAGTGATCGGCCCCTGTACTTACACACTACATTTATGCTAATAACAACACGCACACCCATGCTCGAGGGAGGACTCGAACGTCCGGCGGGAGGGGCCGCGCAATCCTTGACATGGCACTTTCGCGGATCAATTGAATAAAGTGAGAACAGGAAGACACCGTGGTATGTCCCAAGAGGTTCGCTTCTGAAGTCAGAAGCTGACTGGAAACGGTAATTAGCTGTATACGAAAGTTTAGAAAAAAGTCGCCAGGATGAATATGGGATGTCACACCACTAAACAGTTCCATATGCACTCTGAAGGGTGGTGCGTCTCCGCACTAAGAGAACTACGAGTTCGATCAGGCGGAGGGCTTAGTGGCTCTTTCGGTTTGTGTAAAGATAAGACACCACTGAGCGAGACTGAACTGCAGCCTGGCGGCAGCGGCACGAAGCGACCAAATATCGTCTAAATGAATGCGCTACAAGTCAGCAGAACTGCGTGGCGCAGCACTGCGAAGCGAACTTGATCAACTGGACAACTGTCGCTCGCAGTGCGCCGTCGCGTAGATCTGTTGTCGCTAGTGCGGTATAGAAAGTGTCGCGACACTGCAAGTCATGCTAATCGTATCTCTTTTAACGTGCAAAACAAAAGTTCGTTTACAAAAATGACATTAGATGAGCAGAAGTTAATTGTAGTTATAAGTAGATATCAAGAGTTATACGATCTTAACAATCAACTTTGTATTAATTGAATCAGGAATTGCAACATTTCTAAAGAAACTGAAACGGAAATGCGAGTATAAACTAAATTTTATAGTTGTTCTATGTCGGTGCAAGGCTTTTCATTTTTCAAACATGACGTAAATAAATTTCCAATTTTTTTTATGTGGTGATATTGGCGATTAGATACACAAATAAAAAAAAATGTTTTGCATCACCTTTGTTCCCAGAACTCCTGAAAATAGACATTGACTGTGGATATTGTATTACAGATACAGTCCCTGGTCAGAGATGTCACTAAATACGCCCAAAAATGTAAACAAACATGCATGAGTAGCGACTATTAGACGGAGGGAGTCCGACCGCCAATCAGTTCCAGTCATTCCTCCAGCAAGAAGGTACACGGCTCGTAGTTCAACCATGCCTAGACGGTTAGTACCGCGGTTCCATCATGTCAGCATTGTTACTATGTTCCTGGAAGGGCTCACAATAAGGGAGGTGTCCAGACATCACTGAGTGAACCAAATGATGTGGATCGGATATGGAGGAGATAAACGGAGACAGGAACTGTCGATGACATGCCTCGCTCAGGCCGCCCATGGGATACTACTGCAGTCGATGACCGTTACCTACGGATTATGTCTCGGAGGAACTCTGACAGCAACGCCACCACCATGAATAATGCTTTTCATGCTGCCACAGGACGCCGTGTTAAGACTCAAACTGTGCGCAATACGCTCCACGATGCACAAATTCACTCCCGACGTCCTTGGAGAGATCCATATTTACAACCACGACACCATGCAGCGCGGTACAGATAGGCCCAACAAAATGCCGAAGGGAACGATCAGGATTGGCATCACGTTCTCTTCACCGATGAGTGTCGCATATTCGTTCAACCAGACAATCGTCGAAGACGTGTTTGGAGGCAACCCGATCAGGCTGACCGCCTTAGACCCACTGTCCCGCGAGTGCAGCAAGATGGAGGTTTCCTGCGGTTTCGGGGTGGCATTATGTGGTGCCTACGTACATCGCTGGTGGTCATGGAAGGCGCCCTAATGGCTGCACGATAGGTGAATGCCATCCTCCGATCGATAATGCAACCATATCGGCAGCATACTGACGAGGCATTCGTCTTCATGGACGACAATTAGCGCCCCCATCGTGCATATCTTCAAGATAACGACATCGCTCGACTAGAGTGGCCAGCATGTTCTCCAGATATGAACTCTATCGAATATGTCTGGGATAGGCTGAAAAGGGCTGTTTATAGACGACGTGACCCACCAACCACTTTGGGGGTCTGCGCCGAATCGCCGAGGTGATGCAAAACTTTTCTGATATGTGTATTAGTTTTTCTCTGCCTACATATTTATTATTACTTTTCGTAACTATTTATTTTCTGTTGGACGATATGCCCTGTCTACCATGTCGTTTGTCGTACCAGACTACCATGCGGGGAAGTGATTTAATGTTTGTACCTATCACGAATCCGGAGAGCATAATTTACGAAACGACCTCACATTTGAACAAGGTCTCTTCACTCGATTCATCGTGAAACAACTCGGAATCGTGTCTCAAAAATTTGTACGAGAAACAATTCGTAAGAATCATGTTGTATACGTGTCCTGGACTGAAACAGATCTTCAATAGTGTAGTCTAAATTTCTGGCTCTATATCTCTAAAGCGCATTCTGAAACTCTTTGGGCTCTGTTAGGCCTGTAACCACATTTTTTTTCCATTGGTTATCTGACTGTTTACCAGCATAAGGTCTCATTTAATAGGTTTTAACTGGAAACTTTTCTCCAGCAATCACGTGAGGCATGCAACGTTCCTGACAATTCTTTGAGCTTGGTATATTCAAGGTATTTGTTTCAAGTTTAGTTTCTAAATCTAACCATTAAAAGATCACTATATTGGTTACCAAATTGCTAATACTTCCAAGTCGCCAATGTTCACATATATAAATGTATAGTCTGCACTTACTGAAGCAAGTAGTAGTAGTGTACACAAAAACATCCTATCAATCGAATACAGCGACAAACATTTTGGTGACGAGAAAGTTTTCATGTCCTTCTCATATAGTTTCTTTACTAAGTGAGATTTAGATAGGCTGCTGATCGTCACTGGCTCCAGTGGGTACACCAAATCACAGGTAGACGAACACGCATTTCCCTAAATCCGCAATATACTGAGTTCACGAAGTGAACGATGCGTTAACAAGTCCAGGAGATAACGAAGTCACTATAGGAAACACAACAGTTCCAAATCAGTAACAACTCGAGAGCAGAAAACAAACTAAGTCAACTTGGCTGTGCAATGGCTCTATACGAGCAGCTACTAAGTACAGGATGCAATGTGCCATGCCACGAACCTCGGTCACAGGCTCAAACCCACTCACAACCTTAGTAACTTTGACATTTCCAGGTCCGTGCCTTGGGGCGAATCCGAATCACTGTCGGATGCCAACCCCTTCCCTGTTTAACATGGACGTAGGACCTATTATGGCTCGACCTATGGCGACTTCATCTATGATGGGGAGAGACTAAACCAGAATTCGTACCAGTGGCTCAAGCGGCACGTACTCCACAACCGGAGTTGGCACTTTCCGCATGAGTTGGGGCCCAGTAACGAAATATGGGGAGCAACCTGTGTCGGCCCAAGGGACGTGGCGATCGTGTGTCCTCTATCGGTAGTAGGAATAGGAGCCTCGCACAGTGCTGTCAGAAAGTGGGGATCCCCTTCCCCCTCCAGTCGCCTTTCTGTATGCACATCCCGTCGACAACTTGCACAAGTGCCGAGAGTGGAGAGGGAAAGAGCATCCCAAAAGTCTTGTATGGTTTCCACCCCATCAGTGCCTGAAGATGAGTCAGGAATGGAACGTCACACTGTGGGCAGAGTTGATTTTGGTGATGGACCATTTTCTCTTGGCCAGCCACAACCATGAATATATGTCACCTCTTAGAGGCAACCATGACAATCTGCTTACACCAGGATTTAAGCCAAATGTGCAGACCAACACATGAGAGCTAGAGAAATACTACAGTAGGGTATGAGTGCACAGAGCTCATACCAACATACACAAGAGGTCAAACAGGGTATGTAGTCGACATCTCAGCTGGACTACATCCATTGACAGAAATAAAACAGTACATGGTCACCAAGCTGGTGAGTGCATCTCTTCAGTTCATCAACATCAAGGTTTCTACCACAGTACGGGCAGTGACGCCAGTGAGGATGCGGGCGCACTCTGGACATGATTTGATGGAACGACTTCTGCTGCGGTTCTCATACAATGACGGCACGGCTGACATTTCAGTATGCATCAAAAGCGCACTAAGCATTTTCTTTTTTGCGCGAATACCAACGTGGAAGTTAAAGAAGCACTACATGCTGAGAACAGTGGAGCCGGACCGACAGACGCATGAGAGCTCGGTGAACCAGATGGTGACCTCGAATGAGAGTCATCTGTTGAGCGACTAGCACAACAGTGACTAACAACGGCATCCAATGTGGCCGGATTACCGGACACACAAGTGGTCGGTAAATTAGATGTTGACCTTGACTAGCAATAATCAGTTGATCGAAGAGTACGACGATGATTTATAATACACTCCTGGAAATGGAAAAAAGAACACATTGACACCGGTGTGTCAGACCCACCATACTTGCTCCGGACACTGCGAGAGGGCTGTACAAGCAATGATCACACGCACGGCACAGCGGACACACCAGGAACCGCGGTGTTGGCTGTCCAATGGCGCTAGCTGCGCAGCATTTGTGCTCCGCCGCCGTCAGTGTCAGCCAGTTTGCCGTGGCATACGGAGCTCCATCGCAGTCTTTAACACTGGTAGCATGCCGCGACAGCGTGGACGTGAACCGTATGTGCAGTTGACGGACTTTGAGCGAGGGCGTGTAGTGGGCATGCGGGAAGCCGGGTGGACGTACCGCCGGATTGCTCAACACGTGGGGCGTGAGGTCTCCACAGTACATCGATGTTGTCGCCAGTGGTCGGCGGAAGGTGCACGTGCCCGTCGACCTGGGACCGGACCGCAGCGACGCACGGATGCACGCCAAGACCGTAGGATCCTACGCAGTGCCGTAGGGGACCGCACCGCCACTTCCCAGCAAATTAGGGACACTGTTGCTCCTGGGGTATCGGCGAGGACCATTCGCAACCGTCTCCATGAAGCTGGGCTACGGTCCCGCACACCGTTAGGCCATCTTCTGCTCACGCCCCAACATCGTGCAGCCCGCCTCCAGTGGTGTCGCGACAGGCGTGAATGGAGGGACGAATGGAGACGTGTCGTCTTCAGCGATGAGAGTCGCTTCTGCCTTGGTGCCAATGATGGTCGTATGCGTGTTTGGCACCGTGCAGGTGAGCGTCACAATCAGGACTGCATACGACCGAGCCACACAGGGCCAACACCCGGCATCATGGTGTGGGGAGCGATCTCCTACACTGGCCGTACACCACTGGTGATCGTCGAGGGGACACTGAATAGTGCACGGTACATCCAAACCGTCATCGAACCCATCGTTCTACCATTCCTAGACCGGCAAGGGAACTTGCTGTTCCAACAGGACAATGCACGTCCGCATGTATCCCGTGCCACCCAACGTGCTCTAGAAGGTGTAAGTCAACTACCCTGGCCAGCAAGATCTCTGGATCTGTCCCCCATTGAGCATGTTTGGGACTGGATGAAGCGTCGTCTCACGCGGTCTGCACGTCCAGCACGAACGCTGGTCCAACTGAGGCGCCAGGTGGAAATGGCATGGCAAGCCGTTCCACAGGACTACATCCAGCATCTCTACGATCGTCTCCATGGGAGAATAGCAGCCTGCATTGCTGCGAAAGGTGGATATACACTGTACTAGTGCCGACATTGTGCATGCTCTGTTGCCTGTGTCTATGTGCCTGTGGTTCTGTCAGTGTGATAATGTGATGTATCTGACCCCAGGAATGTGTCAATAAAGTTTCCCCTTCCTGGGACAATGAATTCACGGTGTTCTTATTTCAATTTTCAGGAGTGTACTAACAAGGTCGAAACCAGAAGAATGACCGAACAGAGCTTGTACTGTGTCAGTCACTTCATACACCATAGCAGTCTGTAATTCATAACGCAGAGAAAGATCTGATATTTTTAAAGGCTTTTCACTAACCTCACGATCCGAAGCCAGGCGGATTATAATGTCCCGAATTAAAGAATATGCTAAAGACGCACCAGGCAGCATAGAATTGTTTACTTTTCTTAACACGCTGATTCAACTTGAGCCCAGCTGCGTCGACGTGCGTTTGGTGACCATAGTATTCCATCAGCAAACTGCACACTTCAGAAAACTTAATGCAGCTGGGCCGGGCGCGGTGGCCGTTAGGTTCTAGGCACTTCAGTCCGGAACCGTAAGACTGCTACGGTCGCAGGTTCTAATCCTGCCTCGGGCGTGGATGTGTGCGATGTCCTTACGTTAGTTAGGTTTAAGTAGTTCTAAGTTCTAGGAGACTGATGACTTCAGCTGTTAAGTCCCATAGTCCTCAGAGCCATTTGAACCATTTTTAATGCCGCTGCGGTCCGAGAGTGGAAAGAATGTTTGCAGTGCTTCGTACAATTTACTACTAGATTATAGTAAAAACGCACAGCGACGTTCAGGATCTTCAGTTTGACTTATCTTGCAGTGCAGTTCCAACCGGTATAGACAGACCTCCCAACTCTCACCTGCCTCGTCGAAGGAAGCGAATAGTAGAGGAGCAGGCGTGGGAACAGCACCTGCAGCCAGTTGTTGACTTTGGAGAAACTGTGACGACGATGTATGCTGTTCCTGCTGCTGCTATAACTGCAGCTGCTGCTGACACAACTTGACATACTCAGGACCCATGATACTCTATACGGAATGGTGAGAAACTTTATCGTCGCCAGTTGTCTACCCTGCGTGGCGTAGGTAGACTTTTCATCGTCGCTTGCTCCGGTGGGTACATCAAACCATAAGGAAAAGAACAGATATTCCACAAAGTTCGGAACATATTATGTCCACGAAGTGAACGAAGCACTGACAAGACTGGGACGTAGTGGAGGTGTCGTAGAAAACACAACAGTTCCAAATCAGTAGCCACTCGAGACCGGAAAACTAACTCAATAACTTCGGCTATGCAGTGGCGCGATGTGGTTGACTACAAAGTGCAGCAAGCAGTCACATGGGTTCCGAGCATGGGCCCCAGGCTAGGTGGCTGCCCTTACAACGTTGGCCAGCAGCCTTTATACTTCTGACATCTTCAGATCAGTGCTCAGGGGGGACTCCTAATCAATATCTGATACAAACCCAGTGCGCCAATACAAAGAAAAACAAACACCGTCCGGACAAGGGACATATTCTATATTTCCTTAATAATTTGCCGATCGTTTCGGTACGCGAGAGCTCCGAACAGTCTTGTTTCCGAAACAGAGCCCCCAAAATTATTCAGTAACCATTTCGACGGGTCCTAGTGAACCGAAACGCTGCTTTCAGTTCTCCTCGCGCCAACCAATGAAAAGCAAACAATCCTGTTGGTAGAACTGAGCATTATAGCAGAGGTTAAAAATACAGCTGAAATTGTAAATTACTACACTCCTTGAAATTGAAATAAGAACACCATGAATTCATTGTCCCAGGAAGGGGAAACTTTATTGACACATTCCTGCGGTCAGATACATCACATGATCACACTGACAGAACCACAGGCACATAGACACAGGCAACAGAGCATGCGCAATGTCGGCACTAGTACAGTGTATATCCACCTTTTGCAGCAATGCAGGCTGCTATTCTTCCATGGAGACGATCGTAGAGATGCTGGATGTAGTCCTGTGGAACGGCTTGCCATGCCATTTCCACCTGGCGCCTCAGTTGGACCAGCGTTCGTGCTGGACGTGCAGACCGCGTGAGACGACGCTTCATCCAGTCCCAAACATGCTCAATGGGGGACAGATCCGGAGATCTTGCTGGCCAGGGTAGTTGACTTACACCTTCTAGAGCACGTTGGGTGGCACGGGATACATACGGACGTGCATTGTCCTGTTGGAACAGCAAGTTCCCTTGCCGGTCTAGGAATGGTAGAACGATGGGTTCGATGACGGTTTGGATGTACCGTGCACTATTCAGTGTCCCCTCGATGATCACCAGTGGTGTACGGCAGGTGTAGGAGATCGCTCCCCACACCATGATGCCGGGTGTTGGCCCTGTGTGCCTCGGTCGTATGCAGTCCTGATTGTGGCGCTCACCTGCACGGCGCCAAACACGCATACGACCATCATTGGCACCAAGGCAGAAGCGACTCTCATCGCTGAAGACGACACGTCTCCATTCGTCCCTCCATTCACGCCTGTCGCGACGCCACTGGAGGCGGGCTGCACGATGTTGGGGCGTGAGCGGAAGACGGTCTAACGGTGTGCGGGACTGTAGCCCAGCTTCATGGAGACGGTTGCGAATGGTCCTCGCCGATACCCCAGGAGCAACAGTGTCCCTAATTTGCTGGGAAGTGGCGGTGCGGTCCCCTACGGCACTGCGTAGGGTCCTACGGTCTTGGCGTGCATCTGTGCGTCGCTGCGGTCCGGTCCCAGGTCGACGGGCACGTGCACCTTCCGCCGACCACTGGCGACAACATCGATGTACTGTGGAGACCTCACGCCCCACGTGTTGAGCAATTCGGCGGTACGTCCACCCGGCCTCCCGCATGCCCACTATACGCCCTCTCTCAAAGTCCGTCAACTGCACATACGGTTCGCGTCCACGCTGTCGCGGCATGGTACCAGTGTTAAAGACTGCGATGGAGCTCCGTATGCCACGGCAAACTGGCTGACACTGACGGCGGCGGTGCACAAATGCTGCGCAGCTAGCGCCATTCGACGGCCAACACCGCGGTTCCTGGTGTGTCCGCTGTGCCGTGCGTGTGATCATTGCTTGTACAGCCCTCTCGCAGTGTCCGGAGCAAGTATGGTGGGTCTGACACACCGGTGTCAATGTGTTCTTTTTTCCATTTCCAGGAGTGTATATTTTCACACGACCTGTTTCGGACTGCGAGAAGCCCATCGTCAGGATGTCAATACGGAAGTGGCACCAGGCAGTAATATGGACGACTGCTTTGGTAGGGAATATATACAAATGATATCACGACACTTAGGCAGTGCTGTGGTCCCCGAGCGCCGCATGTACCAGGTGCGGTGTGCTGCCTATGAGCACAGCGCATGGAGTAGTGGATGCCAACGAGGAGGCAAGTTGGTAAACCAGAGTGGCAATACCAGAAAGATCATAGATTACAACTTGCTTTTCCAGCAGAGTTCAAAAAATTTAGATTCAGTAGGATAATGCTGGTAATTCTTGTAGTATTGAACCACCTATCACTTGTCGTGAAAAGCAGCGAATGTTGGATGGACAAAGTGCCATAGCTGCTGAGAAATCTGTACGCAGATACATGGTAAGAACGGATAGGACAGCAAAATTACGCTGACGTGTGGGAACAGTAGCCTCGTACCAATATACTAATGTGTAACTGCTGAATAACTTGTACACAGACACACAAGTACATAAATACACTGTTTTAATGAAAGATGATTTATTGAAAATAAAATGTGAAACTTACATGACAATTCTTCTTCATGCAGTCTGTGGCGTTTGTTGCTGGCACTGCTGGTGGACTAGAAATACTTCATGGCGATCATGGATAGGCAAGCAATCACAGGTGCCAATTAAAGCAGAATTAAGATGACTGTGGATGAGGGGGCTAGGATTTATATAACCTAACGCTCGCTCCACTACTTTTGCGACATCAAGTAATATTGCAGGATCATTCACCAGCAAATACGTGCAAGACCGCTAGTGTTCCAGACTCAACATATTTGAGGGTCTTTGTCTAGCTTACGTCCTGTCGTTACCATTCTCCTTGATAGGCAGAGACCTGCCAGTCTCTACTGGTTGGTTGGCTTTTTAGAAGGAGCCATTAGATAGCTAGCAAGATAAACTGACATTTGTCGGAGAAAACTGCAAGTTCTCACAAAAAAGTAACTGCCCACTTCTTCTCTTTTGTCAGAGGAGGGCAGTTTTCCTTCCCAGAAGGGGTCTTAGAAGGAGCTGGTAGATAGCTATAACCTCTGACAAAAAATTCAATTCCACTGCGCCCAGTAACTATCCTACTTCCACTCCTGGGGTGGTCCTGGCTCCATTGCCCTTCTTAGAAATACACTGGCGCCCAAAACTAACCAAGAAACCGCTATTTTCACATCCGATATCTAAGTAACAATATATTCATACCAGCTATCAACAGATGTCAGTAAGATCAGGTCTTCCATGGAAGATGATATTCCAGTCAACGGACAACCATGCCAGATATGACATCTGGTCGCCCTTCAAACGGGGTAGTATTTGTTGGGTAGTCCACATCCACAACCGCTGTGTTCACCAGTCACAGATGGTGCAGTATGGCACAGATAAGACGTCGGCCAGACTCTTTGTTGTGAAGAGGTTTAGTGAGAATGGAAGAAGGACAGGCACAATCCGATGTGCCGTGATGGCTTAAAGTGTATCGTTCTGTTGTTTCTCGGATTAGGCTATAGCTTACAGAGACCGAAATTGTGCTCCGGAGAGCAGAACAAGGCCGACCACATGTGACGTCTGAAAGAGTGGACCGTTATTTGGCTGTAAGAGCACAACGGTACCACCTTAGTAATGCACTGAAACATCAACTGGACCTGTTGAATCGAGGCAAACTGTGTACAGAAGGCTTCAGCAGAGTGGCCATCATTGTTGGAGGGTTCTGCCTGTTTACTTCTGTCGTGTTTTCACAGAAGGGAACTTCTAGAGTGGAGCCTTCAACATGCAACCTGGACGGACGACCAGTGGGCCAGCGTTTGTTCCACACATGAGACCTAAATTGGTCTGGAGGGCGATTCTCGACGGATTCACATCTGGAGGGCATGTCCATCACTATTTCAGGATCCTAACATTGTGGACAGTGACTGATATCGAGGAGGATCCCTAATGGTGTGGCATGGATTATGCTGACCAGTCGAACGCCTATGCCTGAAACTGTACAGGTGAAACGGCAAGATTTATATGCTGTCACGTACCGTGAGGCCATTTTGGGATCTGATGACGGTTGTTGTGAGGTGGCGTTTCCACAGACCTCGTATCGATTGACGATAATGCTCTACCTCATACAGCATGGGTCGTTGATGATTTTTTGGAAACGAAAGATACTGCATGGATAGTGTGCCTGCTCGCTCTACACATTTGAATCCTATGGAGCATATCTGGAATGGAATAGTGAGATGGGTTGCATCACATCAGCGTTTACCAACTACTTTCCAAGACTTTGGAGCTGCTCTGCAGGAAGAATGGGCGTTATTGCCTCAACATGAGACGATGATATCATTCACATAATGTCCCATGGGGCCGATAATGGTGCCAGAGGTTGTCACACCCCATACTGAGCACATTAACCAACGGTCAGAGTGTGTCTGCAAATTAAGCTGAAAAAAAAAACCAAGGACATTTTTGTCTACCGTTATGCATGTTGCAGTCGATTACATTCTGTATTCTTTATATGGTTTCTACTTTACTATCATCTATTTATAGCGTTTTGTGACAAAATAAACGCTAACTTGCAAAATTTCCGTTGGTTGCTTTAATATTGTACACCAGTGTACATCGCTATCGTCCCTGATCGTTATGTATTTTGTTCTGTTTCGTGCAAAGCTAAAAGTCCCAGTTTTCCTGGTGTACACAGAAACAAATCCAGGAATGCTGTTGGTCAGTCGTGTATTGTCAAAGCACCCCTAGTTGTTCTTAGACAAACGCTTGTTTCCATCTATAAAGCAGGTAGGGTCCAGGCAGGTCGTTAAGAGGTACAAAGAATTTGTTGAATACACACTCACATGTCTGAGCTAGCTCAATACTAGCCATCCGGACCGCGAACAGGTAGCAAAACAAAAGGCTCGAGCAGGTGCCACGTTATTGACTGCTGTGGGCCAATAAAATAGCTGGCATACCAGCCACCCTATGGCCATGCACGAGCCATACGTTAGTTTGGATAGCAACTGATGGTTTCCACTACAGGCAGCATACCACCTGGCACAGCACTGTCACTTGTATGACAGATGCCGTGGTGCGGTGGCTGTGGGCATATCGGCAGCAGTGGTGAGCGATTCATTCACATCTGCAGGTGGCAGTTATTTCGTGTGTTGCATCAGAGGGATCTAACCGATGTTACATAAACACTGTATTTTTGAGACACTATTTACTAGCGGCGAGCCTCTTTCTTTGTCAACATGCAGCTTTGCATATGTACAGTTTACAGTTCTGCATCACTATCGGTTTTTTATCACTGTGTAATAAGGACAATTTTCATCGATGTTATTCTCGCGATGTCCGATTTTGTTGTGTGAGCATTTCGTCGATTCTTTCGACATGAATGTTTTGATGTCTGTCCAGGCGGAGTTCTTACTTCTGTAGTAACCAGTGTGCTGTTAGAAGGGATATTGTTTTAGTCAAAATGCAGCGGGTATATTTCGATATGTGGTTTGAAGTTTCTTGTGAAATGTGGTGAGCTACCAATCGTTCTTCCTTGTGTAAGCGAGATTATGGTTTCGTTTCAGTGATCGATTTTTAAGCGTATTTGTATGTGTCGACCATTGCTTTCAATGAGAGTGCTTCTCTGGCTTCTCATCAATTTTAAAGAATTGTCTTTATTTGAATTTCAGGCAAGAAGGTAGTAGGGTAATTGTCAACATGGTTTTACCACCAGAATTTAAGAATTCTTCCAGCAGGGTAATACACATAAAAATAAATAAACACAGTTCCCAAGACAGTATATCTCGTTCTTTCTCTCCAGCAGCTCTGCACAGACTGAGTCTTCTTACTGCCAGTGCCCTAGTAAGGGGGGGATGAGGGGGGAGTGCTGGACGGGTATGAGTGGGGATGGTAACGTCAACAATGCGACATTGCCACATCTACAGCTCCATGGAGAGGAGGTGGGGGACAACCAGGGGACAGCCGCCATTAAAAAAATTTTGCAACGAAGTGGAATACAGCAACCACTGCTTTATAATTCTACTTATAGGCACCGCAATATGTTATTTATCCACAGATACCACACAAGGGCTTTCCATTAAAATATTCTCCTCTCTACAGCAAAAGTGCTGGACTGACCTATTCAGTACAATCCTTTACTACGCATAATGCACTTTTAACTTATATCATGAATTTTTTATGTAATTATTTTTGTTTTTCTTTATTTTAAATGTAAACCACTAAATTCAAATTGTGAACGGCCGGGCTAGTGGCCCCGCGTTCTTCTATCCATCAACCATATTTCTAAGAAAGGAAAATAGCCTGTTATCAACTCACTTACCAACCAGACGCATCCTGTGGTGATTCTTTAGTAACACAATTACTAAGTCCGAAACTAAAACCGCTCAATATGTTTAAAATAACAAATAATAGGTGTAAATAAACCACAGAGAACCGAATGACAGTGCTACACTGAAATCCAAAGTTGTCGAAAAATTGGCAGGAGGATCGTTCGGTATCAGGTCACAGAAGCTTACTGAATAGGAAACTCGGATGAAGAAACGAAAATGACTTCACTGCTGAGACTTATGGTTGATATGGCTCTGCACACTATGGGACTTAACTTCTGAGGTCATCAGTCCCTTATAACTTAGAACTACTTAAAACTAACTAACCTACGGACATCCCACACATCCGTGCCAGAGGCACGATTCGAACCTGCGACCTTAGCGGTCGCGCGGTTTCAGACCGAAGTGCCTAGAACCGCTCGGCCACTCCGGCCGGCACTGCGACTAAGCTACTGCATCGATCGGTACGAAAGATATAGAATAGGGCCCAAGGCCTTGAAGCCCTAACGGTACCGAACAGCCGCCGTATCATTCTCAGCCCTTAGGCACCGCTAGATGCGGATGCGAAGGGGTATTTGCTCAACACTCCCCCCGCCCGACCATTGTCAGCTTTCATGACCGGGCCGCTACTTCTAAAGTAAGTAGCTCCGCAATTGTGCTCACAAGGGCTGATAGCGTTGCGCTTGTCAACAGCACTCGGCAGAGCCAGACAATGACCCATTTAAGAGCTAGCGAAGCCCGACATTGCTTAACTTTGGTGATCTGGTGGGAGCCGGTGTTACCAAGGTGGAAAGGCCATTGGGGCAGTGCACCAAAAAGTTGAGATAATTCCATTTTTCAGATGATTAGTTCTCAGTTTTCTTCAATATCTCTTTATCTTTTATGGGCATTAGTATCTTGCATAACACTTTCCACAGTGCCGCACTTGTGGTCCGTACACAGTAATGTAAGGTGGTGCATCCAGCCCACGCCACCACAAGAAACCTGAAACAAAACTGGAAATTGATGCTGCAAGTGTAGTGTGTACGATGTATTGTACGTCTCACCATAAGACCGCACGAGGCGGAACTGCACTGCAAGAGGGAAGCCCGGCATACCGCGACTCTGTTAGTATACCGCATTAGAGCAACAGTGGCGCGAAAATACGTAGCAAATTTTGTAATTAAGTTGTTCGGCAATCTCCGAGTAAAACGGGTGAAAGTGACATTGATGAGACACTAATCTCTTTGTTATGTGTGAAACAAGAAAAGCTGGAGCAACAGCAAGAGCGCAAAAGGTGAAGTATTTCGCTGCATAACATTTCGAATTCACGATATGAAGAAGGAGAATACCACACGTTTTTCCATGGCTTAATAAGGCGCCAAAGAAATTTCAGACGTGTTTTGGAGTGAATCAAGATGAATTCAGTGATTTATTACAAACTATACAGTCCTATATAGCAAGAGTGGATGCACAGATCTGAAAATCGATGGACCTCGAAGGAAAACATACGGACACTGTTAGGTAAGTATTTTTATTTATTACCAACGTATAGATTAGTACACACTTTATGTAACATTTTGCGGCTGTATAAATCCATTAGAGATTACAATTTTTATACGTCGTTTCTTAAATATCTCTCAGGAATTCTCCGATTACCGTTGTCCTATCCCCATGGATAGTCATAGTATTATGTTGAAGATTACGAGAAGCATACATAACTTTCCGGATTTTAATATGCTGAGGTCGTAATATCGGTATATTTTCCGTTTTGAGGAACTGTTTGTTTAACTCAAATTTAGACGGAATTGGTTCGTGGAACGGTTTACTGAAATCATAAGATCAATGTGGAGCGTTTTCCTTGTTAATTTTCTGGTTTGTTCTGTGGATGATTTCCAGTACCTCGGTAGATTCTCGCAATTTAAATCTGACAACATAGTAAAAATTTTATGTTTTTCCTTAGCTCTGAATATGAAATATGTAGGGTGTCCTCTTTCTGTTAATGCCGATGTAGTTGTAACTAACAGTGAATGCACATAAGCCTGTAGGACAGTGGAAACTGATAAATGATGAGCTCCGTTCTGTTTGCTAGCAGGAATATTTTTGACGATTTTGACGGTGAAGAACTTAAGGCTGAGTTTGCTGTCTCAGGATGGTTGGTTGGTTGGTTTTGGGGAAGGAGACCTGACAGCGTGGTCATCGGTCTCATCGGATTAGGGAAGGATGGGGAAGGAAGTCGGCCGTGCCCTTTCAGAGGAACCATCCCGGCATTTGCCTGGAGTGATTTAGGGAAATCACGGGAAACCTAAAGCAGGATGGCCGGACGCGGGATTGAACCGTTGTCCTCCCGAATGCGAGTCCAGTGTCTTACCACTGCTCCACCTCGCTCGGTGCTGTCTCAGGAGAAACTGCCATTACATCCGAAAGAAAACTGTCATTAGTAATACAATGGTGTTCAAAACTAAAGCAACGAACCTATATTTCCCAGTGCAGTATCTAATTCAGGATATATTCATACAAAATGTCAACAGATATTGTTACGATCATGTTCTGCACGGAAGATGGCATTCCGATTAACGGACAATCACGCCATCAATGACGTCAGGGCACTTATCAAGCGGGCTAGTGTTAGCAGGCTAGTCCCACATCCACAGTCGCTGAGTACAGAGTCACTGACGGTGCTATATGGCACAGAGAAGACGCCTTAAGGCTCTCTGCTGTGGTGGGCAACAGGAATAATGGAAGCATGGAAGCAAGGGAGTCGCAGACTGATGTGGGCCGTTGGCTTAATGTGAATCGTTCTGTTGTTTTTCGGATGAGGTGACAGTTTATAGACACCGATACTGTATTCCGGAGACCAGGACAAGGCCGACCTCGTTTGACATCCGAAAGAGTGGATCGTTGTTTGACAGTAAGGGCACGCCAGTACCACCTTAATACTGCTTTGCAGCTGGTACCTAGCATCGAGGCAGACGATATACAGAAGGCCTCAGCAGAGTGGCTTTTATTGTTGGAGACCTGATGTCTGTTTACCTCTGGCGTGTCTTCAAAGAAGGGAATGTCTCGAGCGAAGCTGGAGGGCTGACCGGTTGGCCAGTGTTTTTTCCACACATAGTAGTATAACGACGTAAGTTTTGTATAAATGATTTTCCTTTGACATATGACCATGTGCAGACTTCTTCACCTACGTCAGTTACAAAACACTGAAAAATTATTTAAATTCTTTTTAAAGTTGTCTCTGAATGGTTCTTGAACGAAACTGTAATTAAAACATCATCATTTGAGTCGTATGCGCAGAATTACGTCACTCAGTCCAATTGGTTTGCGCAAACTTTTTTTCGGTTGAGATGTCGTTTGTTTCTTCTCAGAAATTATACTAATGCAAGTTATCGGCTTTAATAAATATTAAAACCACATTGAATAAACTTTCAAGACTCAAACTCGCGATGAACGTTGTCAAAAATTAAAAATATTGTCAAATAAATTAGTAATACTTCTTCCTTAACATAATTCTTCACAAATAAATTCTCGGATCACGTATTCAAACTTTTGTAGTATACACTATTTTATTATCTTCCTATATACTACATATAGACGTGAACCTGAGCTTTGACAAGATAGCACTGAACATTTACAACATAATTAAACTTTCTATGACGTCATTGTTGTAGAAACATTACAAATTCTCATTTTTTCAGTTTTTAGAAGCACGACGCAACAACTCGGTTTCAGGATCTTCTGTTGCTCTTTGGCTGTCGACCCACGACATATAGTGGCCAGCAATTTTCTCTCTGGTCCCGGCAGTGAAGATGCTGTCTTCGTTCGTTGCGCCGCCCTCTCCGTACATGAAACATAAAAATAAATACAAAACTTTAGATAATTCACAACCATTACAAATATTACAAAATACATAAACAAAACACTAAATTAAACTTATATTCACCTGCAAACTGGGATGACACTGGTGGATGGGTGACGCTTCAGTTTCACGTCTCACTACAACATAAGTCCAGATTTGGTCTGGAGAGTTATTCTCGACGAATTTCCATATGAAGGGCACATGGAACATAATTTCTGGACCCAAACATTGTGGAAAGAGACCGATATCGATGAAGATACCTAATGGTGTGGACAAGGATTGTGTTGACCAGTCGAACTACTCTTCATAAAATTTTATGATTGCTTTAACTCCTGTCAGCTACCTTGAGGAGATCTTAGTATCTCATGCGCGTTTCTTGCTAGGTGTTGTGGGCCCAGACTTGATGGACCATAATGCTCGACCTCATACAGTACGAGTGGATGAGGATTTTGAAAACGGGAGATATTGCATGCATGGAGTTGCATGCTCGCTCTCCCGATTTGAATCCCATACAACATACAACTAGGGAGACGGATTGCATCACGTCAGCATCCACCAACCACTCTCCAATACCTGTGAGCATCTCTGCAGGAAAAATGGGCGTCATGGCTTCAACATGAGACCAAAGATATTATTCTCAGCTTGTCCAATCGTTGTCAGGACTGTATTGTTTCCATAGGTTGTCACACCCCATACTGAGCTTATTCCATAGTTGTCAGAATGTGTGTGCAAATCTGTTAAGTTAGAAAAAAAAAAGAAAAGGTTCTGGGTACTTTTATGCATGATGCAGTTGATTGCGTTCTGTATTCTTTTCATTGTTTCTACTTTGCTATCACCCGTTTATACTGCTTTTGGCATAATAAACGCAACGTTGCAAAATTTCCGTTTGTTGCTTTAATTTTGAACACTACTGTATTATCATGGCTTGCAACTGACTCGGCGTGTTCCGTGTTACCTCTCCTGAAGATACGGGTGCAGGAACCTTATCTGACTCTCATATTTGCTTGTTATTTTTCGTAGCGATATGTCTACAATCTCATTTGCGCATTTTTATACTTCTATGATAGCTATCTCTCAATGCTTTCCATTTCTCTTTGCAGTGAATATCTGGAAATATAAATATTAATTATTGATTTTGTTTGTTTTAGGTTGCTCGGTACTGGCGATTCAGTCAAGACTATGGCAGAATCTCTTCCTTTGGGATGTACAACCGTATAATGTATAGGACACAATACATGTGAAGCATTGTGACAAGTTTTAAGCGAGACAGTAATGCCCATACCAGATGGAGAGATGAGGAAGAAAACTGAAAAAGAATTCTTTGAAAATAGGAATTGTCTCAATTGTATTGGTGTACTGGGTGAGAAACACTCAGAAATTTTCTCTCCACCAAATAGTGGCTGGCTGGCTAATTGCAGGAATTTTTTTCTCTATAGTGCTACTTGAGTTTTAAATGCAGATTATTGATTTATAAATGTAAATATTATCACGTTCAGATTAAGCAACAAAACTGCAAAGAAATGCTTTGAATATACTAGGCCCAAAAGAATTATCAGGAACTGCCTCACGTGATGTTTGGAGAAGATGTTTTTCCATTAAAAACTTATTTGATGAGACCCCATCATCGTATACAATTAGATAACCAATTAAAAAAAAACGGGTGCAGACTTAAACAAGCCCGGAGAATTACAGAAAACTCTCTTGGAATAGTGTGCCAAAGACTTAGGATGTACTATGGAGAGATCTGTCTCACTCCACAACATGTAGCGAACGCCATTCTTGCCATTTCTGGCTTGCACAATTTTCGCAGGCACGATATAGTGTTGTTTGACAATGAATAGACCGGAGACATACAATTACGAGACTTTATGCATATCCGGGCAATTTAGTAAATAATATTAACCAAATGCGGGATAGATCCAATGTTTACTTCAGTACCCACCCCCCCCCCCTCCAAGTAGGTTTGGCCTGGGAAAAAGGCATGACAAGAAGAGGATGTGTCCGAAGGAAAAAGTTTATAGTACAACAATAAATAAATGATTATTAAAAGAACAAATACTTAATCGTAAATTGTACAAAGAACAAAAAATTTAATTTTTGGTATTTGTACGTTATGTTTGAAAAAAAATGTTTTGCACCAACATAGAAAAGTATGAAAGGAAGTTTCCCTAAAGTCCCATTTCCTTGTGAATTTCGTTTCCAGATCTTGCTTTTTCACGGACTATACATACAAAGTTCATTGTCAAAGTCATGTAACTCTGGTTATTCACTTATACATACAATTAATTTTTCCTCGTCTAACGCCACCTTGGTAAGCAAGCTTTCGCTTCGCACGTCAAAAAAGTTATGATTTGCGTGGTGTGCAGTATCGCGTCACCTGCCACACCGACACAGAGACAACAGAACTAAGCGGGACCATGTCGATGAACTTTGCCTGGCAGTGCTGCGTGGCGCATTTTCGCTGCCGCGCATCGCGTTTTGTGTTACACGATTTCAAACAAACAATATGCTGTTCCCACTGGTATAAGGCCAGGCACGTACTGGGAAAAAGCCGACGAAATGCAGAACAGGTCAGCGCAGCGGAGATTTTTGTGACTCAGGAGTGTAAATACAACAGCGCAAAATGCAGGGTAGTGCAGGGTAGAAACAGACACCACGGTGGCTGCTTCGGGCTGCGCCACGCCGTGTCCAGGCTGCACGAATGCCACGTTCTCTTGCCGGCTGGGTGCTGCAATAGAAACTGCATCCCCCTATGCGCACATGTTGTTTCGCGATGTATTTACTTCGCTGTGCTGCACTGCCCTGTCCCTTGTTGGATGCGATCCATTGTGCGTCTTACCAGCATCAGAGATCAGACCAGAAATGTTCACTCACTGGAATGGCACCGTTCTTTTTCATGAGTCACCGCTCACTATTGACTCACAAAAACAAATAAAAGAAAGTCACCTAGCCTTTTTAATTCAGACATTAATATCTGATTTGCTCTTATTTTGAGAGATCAGAGAAAGCGAAGTAATAGGTCCAAGAGGTGACCCTAGTTAATTTTGATTTTTAAGTATAATGCTTTTCACACTGCTGTAAAAATTAAAATTATTGGATGGTTATAATTACACTTCCCTGTTTAACACGTCATAACACGGAAACTAATAACTGTAACAGGACCTAACTTGGTACCATTACTGTCAAAGTCTTCGAGAAGAGAAATACTGCAGAATAAATTCAAATGGAACACTTTAAATGTGCTTCTGTGGTACATCATACCACTACATGCCGCTACCACTACTGCTACAAAAGGGGTTGAATGTGGCGCCCATTAGCGGCCAGAAGAGTCTGAAAGCGCAGGACTGCATTCTGCACAGCACAACGAAGCATGCCCATAGGAATGCTGGCTATCTCTCTTGCAATGCTGCGCTTCAGACCAGCACATGTGTGAATGTTCCCTTAGTTGACCTTGTCCTTCAGATAGCTCCAAAACCAGATATCATAGGGAGTGAGATCAGGTGATCGTGGCGGCCAATCATTTGAAAACGATGGGCTGATAATGCGATCGGTTCGAAAAGTTTCGGAGAAGCAGGTGAACTTCACAAGTGATTTACGGTGGGACCCCATCTTGCATAAAAACTGTTCAATGCGTCTGTCTCCCGTAGGGAAGGTATGACACGCTGCTGAACAATATCGCAGTAACGCTGGCCAGTCACACTGCACGTATTTGGTTCTCGAGTACCAACGTATTCAGAAAAGAATTCAGAAAACTCAGCAAAAGTGTGTGTTCACCCTTCAGAGAAATATGTCCATGGGATGGTCGAGGGCCATCTCTCGTCAACTTGAGTCCTTGCAAGAAAGTGGAGGGCGAAGTCAATAAGTCATTGTGCATCCTGTGGTGCAAGCTGCTGTAGGGTATGGATGTTTTACGAATATCATTTAAGAATTGTGTAAAGCACCTTCTGTACAGTGGGCAACAGGATGTTCAACTCTCGTGACAGAGCACGAGTACTGCCTGACGATCGGAAATTGCGGACAGCTTTGCCTGCCATAGCAACAGCGATTTCATCAACCATCTGAAGTGAAACCGGTCGTCGGCCTCTTCTCAGAGTGATGCCCAGTTCTCCGGTTGTTTCGGTCTTCTTCATCATGCTCCACACAGCAGGTGGTGAAAGAGGACCCTTCAGTAGTCCTTTCAGGTGGCGATATTCTCGAAGTGCAGCTGCAGCATTATTACTGTTTTGATGGTAGACCTTCACCAATAATGCCCCGCTCGTTCTATCCAAGCTAATGTTGACGTGTCAACAAATGCACTGTGACCGTGTAGCCGTATGAGACTATGAATCACGATGACTGATCACGACACCTGGTGACCTTAGTTGGAACTGGCCGTTGGCATATTGGCACATGGAAATCATGCACCCCATACACTGGACATTAGTGCTACGAATTTTGGTACTCGTACAGTAATTAGTTTCCGTGCTATAAGGTGATAAAGGCAAGTTTAATTATAACCACCTCGTATTACTGAGAAATCCTAAATATTTTTTATTAGAGGAAAATTTCAGAATTCGATACTATTACTTTTTATGTTTTCATAATTTTACTGGATACGAAATACAACAAATTAGATATAGCACAATTGTAAATAATATAAGTACTTACAGTCATAATTTACAATTAGTATGACACTATATGTACCCAGGAACGAGAAATTAATCAGTATTATCATTTATAAAAAATTTGGTCTATTTTACACAAAATGAGTCAGTTTCTTTGTTCAAATGTGTATGAAATCTTATGGGACTTAACTGTTACGGTCATTACTCCCTAAGCTTACACACTACTTAACCTAAATTATCCTAAGGACAAACACACACACCCATGCCCGAGGGAGGACTTGAACCTCCGTCGGGACCAGCTGCACTGTCCATGTCAGTTTCTTTCTCCTGTTTTTGTAAAGATACACTCACAGTGCAGTGACATAGCTGGGATGCATAGTATTTTCAGAACCAGTTGGTACACCACTGGCTACTCTTTTTTCCTACCAAGGCATCGCTGTTTCTAGGCAATTATGCCTCAGGTAAATATTTTTATAGTTCGACAATCACTTCACATTCTGTGTTATGACTTCTTGGAGATGAGAACACCCTCCAGACATCTGTCAACATTTTATCCGCAACCGCTAAGGGTTTCGTCTGTATCTTCAAAGAAAGCAGGGGTTATGGCTTTGAGGGGTCAGGAGCCACATCCCAACAAAATAATAATAAATCAGCAGAAAATATAAAGAGCAAACTCTGTCAATGTCTTAGAAAACACTATCTCTTTCACGACGGAAATTGATATACAAAGTAAAGAAGAATTACATTACCAGAACACCGTACAGGACCATTAAAACTATGAATAAAAAAGAATGGAATCTCTACTTAAGTTCTGCAAAATGACGACAAAACCAACTATGACAATTTGAAGCTGACTGTGAACTGTAAAAAGGAAAAGAACAAAGAATACACACATTACAGTTGTGATTCTGAAGAATAATAGCTTGTTACACATTATCTGAAAGAAGGATGACTGCTGACATCATAGTAGAACAGTGAGCTAAAAGCTTGAACAGATTTAGGAATACGTTACGACCTTCCTGGTTCTCCCAGTTGGTACCACGACTCTAATAAGATGGCAAAGGTAATGTAAATCAGAACACTGGGAGAAGTTGTAGTCTTAATAACCATTGATTTATTCTTCCTTAAAATCACATGACAAGTGAATGGTAAAGGGACAACACACAAACATTTTATCTGACAATCGCTTTCCGTAATATGCGGTCTATGGCAAAAACAGTGATAATCCGTGGTTCAACACTCCACGCTAACCGGAAGTAATCACTTTATCTGACTTCATTTGTCTGAATCTGTGGCATAGCCCAGAAACTACGCTACTATCAAGCGTCAGTATATTATTCCATAAATAAAAATATGGTTCCAAAGAAGAGAGTGCTAAGAAGTGCATATTGGAGCCCTACGCCATAGCAGTGAATACTTTACCCTTCAGCACATAAAGGCGCCACAGCACGACGCAATCGCCAAGTGCAGTCACGGGCAGTGGCAATCTGTTATTAACGTCGCGCGCCCAGAAATATGCAATTACGCGGTCTCGCGTTCGGCTGATTCGGAACACAGATACTTCTCTATGAGTCTCTGAAACCCCGGCGGATTCCAGTGTGCAGGTGTACCCGTTTTCTGGTCTGCCAAATCAATCTGATTCCGTGACACGACTATGTGTAACGGAATATGTCAAACGTTTAGAAGGCCGACTCAAAACAAATAAGTACACTCACGCATAACTCGTTATGTGCGTGATGCAACACGATGCAGATTGTGACTGGCACAGGCTGTAAGTGGCACATAAGTAAAGGTCACAAGTCTCACCATCTAGGTAAAGACATGCCGTTCTTTACCAGCAAAGCGCCAGTACAAGGGTGTTCTTCTCTTTCTCTACAGCTTTCCTCTCTCTTTCTCTACAGCGAGATAGCATAGCACATTTGTACTCTTAGGCTACACCCACTTCAGCACAAGCCAATCACGAGCTGGAGCTCGGCATTCGAAGCTGGGACACTGCCCCCTGCCCTGCATACACAGATTTCACCAAGCAGTGAATTTAAAAATTCGCGCCCTCTTTCCCACTCGTTTATGCCACGTCTTTGCTACAAGCATGACTTGGATGGAATCACAGCCCTCTGTAAAAAGATCGTTATCTCCCCCTTTGCGTCTATTTCGAAGTTTCTAAAAATTTGCAAATGAGCTTTCGGTGTCATTGACTGGGAGGCCTCTCACAGGGCAGGTCCGGCTGCCTTGGTGCAGGTCTTATTACGTTCGACGCCACTTGGATGACCTGCGAGCCGGATGTGGATGAAATGATGATGAAAACAACACCCAGTCCCTGAGTGGAGATAATCCCCGACCCAGCCAGGAATCGAACCCGAGCCCCTTAGGAGGGCAGTCCATCACGCTGACTATTCACCTATCGGGGTGGACGGAATATCTAAGGAACGGCCAGAGCCTCGCTAAAAGTCTTGTGCCTTCACAAATATGCTTTCTAGCAGAGTCTGGACGCCTGGTCGCTACTACCATGTCCCATGGTCGCCGTCTCATCCGCTTTACAAGGGTCCGTACTCTACTTTATTGCAGTCCATCAGATCATACAACGCCAGTGAAACCTGCAGCGACTCCTCTGCCCTAGTCAGCGTACCTGGACACAGTTGCTGATCAACTGGTGCCACCCAATGTGTCTGCACAATGAGACCATGGGACGTGGCTGTCGGCCAACGTTTTCACCCAGGTTCCACACAAAAAAGCTCCCCTCAGCTCTCAGCCACCGTAGGCTTTTATTGCTGTCAATTAACTCGGCACCCTCTTCTTTCGCACACTATGCCTTCACTAGAGCACACAAGCAAGGACGTTAACTACTGCCAACCATATCATCATGTGAATGAAGTCAAATCGTATGAAAAGTAGCAACCAAGAAATAAAGATCACTTTCCCTATGAACATTAAGCAGCATGACATCACATCCAAAGTGAGAGTACCCTGCACTCTCTCAACAGGAAAAACTGAATGGATTATGTCACAAGAAAGGAAGAAGACAGAATACCAAATTAATAATGAATTGTTACCCAACGGGTACCAAGCCTTAGGATGACCGAGGAAAATGTGGAAAGATCAATAATTTCTACCAAGAGGATGTAACAGACAAATTCCAAATACATGGGCAGATAGGAACACATATTAGAAATATCATGATATTTTTAAGTAAATGTAATGTAACAAGTTCTTAAACTGCATGTAAATCCTGGGTCTGATGTAACAGATGTCTTGAAGGCATTAATCTAATCATGTTAGATAAATAGAAAAACAAAAGTTTAAAGACTTGCACTATCATATATGTAAAAATAATAGTGCAAACAAATATCATAATAATGAACAATCTCTATTAGAGCTGAACTCTGATGGAGAAGCACTGAGTTAAGGAAGCATGCTTGAAGCTAAATTGAGGGGTGAGCAAAGAGTGCATAGAGCAGACTGATTCTAGAGTTGTTTCGTAATTCACACCATTTGATAGCTCGGCGATTGGGACTGGAGAATGATGGGGATTGGCCAGCGATGAGGATCGTCCAGAAATCAGGATCGGCTGGAGATCGGTGTCAGTTGGCACAAGGGATCCGCTAGCGTTTGGGCTCAGCTGGTACACAAAATCATTTGCGAGTGGGATCGCCTGCTCAACTACAGGTCAAAATCACTTTGCAATCTGTTCCATGCAGGCGCTGACTGAAGACAGGTGCTCTCAAGATTCACAAGATTACCAACACAACATATTCTGACTGTGAAGCTACGTCAAAGTATGAGAAGGAACAACTCATTCAGTAGTATGTAAATGTTTGTTGGAATTCTGAATTTTTTTATTATCAATAGTGTGTAAATGATAACTGGTTCTTATGTACCACAATAGTGTAGGGAGGTCGAGAAGAATATTTTGCTATAGGACACCTTTTCTCTGTCAGCTTGGGTAACTTCCTCAAATAAGTCGAAAACGAACCTACTAAAGGCAGGTGCACATTGCATGAGATATTCAGTATTTTCTTGCTCACAGCAGATAGGCTACTAATCCTAGAGAAAGAATGAACAGGTCCTTCGTTGTATGAAATTTAATCTAGTTTAACTTTGTAGTGGGATGCATTTTCGTTACAGTCGGCGTTTTTCGAGTTTTTCAAGAAAAATTTACAAAAGTGACCTTCAAACTCACCCCACACTTACCTCGCACCAGTCAGCATTTCTGCTGCTTAGTTCATGGCGCCCACACCTACCGATCTATAAAAATGTGTGACTTTATGTATTATTATCCATATTTAACTCGTCTTCAGCGACTAGGCTATGCACTGCGGGCTTAGTCGCTACTTCGTTAACGTTATTTTAAACTTTTCCCAGCGGAGTAATAAAAGAAAAAGAAGTGTGTAAACCCTATGCAGAAACTAATTCTGTTTATGGTTCATCTCAACTTAATGTTACATTCACAATAGTTTTGTATTATTAAGGCCAGGCAAACAAAGCAATTTATAGGTTAATTTTATGCTGCCAGCAGTCACCAAACTGTGAGGCAAGATTTGCCCATACGAGGTGCATTCAAGTTCTAACGCCTCCGATTTTTTTTGTAATTAACTATTCACCCGAAATCGATGAAACTGGCGTTACTTCTCGACGTAATCGCCCTACAGACGTACACATTTTTCACAACGCTGACGCCATGATTCCATGGCAGCGGCGAACGCTTCTTTAGGAGTCTGTTTTGACCACTGGAAAATCGCTGAGGCAATAGCAGCACGGCTGGTGAATGTGCGGCCACGGAGAGTGTCTTTCATTGTTGGAAAAAGCCAGAAGTCACTAGGAGCCAGGTTAGGTGAGTAGGGAGCATGAGGAATCACTTCAAAGTTGTTATCACGAAGAAACTGTTGCGTAACGTTAGCTCGATGTGCGGGTGCGTTGTCTTGGTGAAACAGCACACGTGCAGCCCTTCCTGGACGTTTTTGTTGCAGTGCAGTAAGGAATTTGTTTTTCAAAACATTTTCGTAGGATGCACCTGTTACCGTAGTACCTTCTGGAACGCAATGGGTAAGGATTACGCCCTCGCTGTCCCAGAACATGGACAACATCATTTTCTCAGCATTGGCGGTTACCCGAAATTTTTTTCGTGGCGGTGAATCTGTGTGCTTCCATTGAGCTAACTGGCGCTTTGTTTCTGGATTGAAAAATGGCATCCACGTCTCATCCATTGTCACAACCGACGAAAAGGAAGTCCCATTCATGCTGTCGTGGCGCGTCAACATTGCTTGGCAACATGCCACACGGGCAGCCATGTGGTCGTCCGTCAGCATTCGTGGCACCCACCTGGATGACACTTTTCGCATTTTCAGGTCGTCATGCAGGTTTGTGTGCACAGAACCGACAGAAATGCCCACTCTGGAGGCGATCTGTTCAACAGTCATTCGGCGATCCCCCAAAACAATTCTCTCCACTTTCTCGATCATGCCGTCAGTCCGGCTTGTGCGAGCCCGAGGTTGTTTTGGTTTGTTATCACACGAAGTTCTGCCATCATTAAACTGTCGCACCCACGAACGCACTTTCGACACATCCATAACTCCATCACCACATGTCTCCTTCAACTGTCGATGAGTTTCAATTGGTTTCACACCACGCAAATTCAGAAAACGAATGATTGCACGCTGTTCTAGTAAGGAAAACGTCGCCATTTTAAGTATTTAAAACAGTTCTCATTCTCGCCACTGGCGGTAAAATTCCATCTGCCGTACGGTGCTGCCATCTCTGGGATATACCCCTTCACATCTGGCGTGGAGAGGTGCGGTTCCGTTGTCGCTCTTGGAGCGAGAACACGTAACGAGGGCGTGCGCGGTCGTACGTGTACTCGAAAGAGCGAGGAACAAGGCCTCATTTTAAAACAATGCGCATGTTTCTATCTCTATCCAGTCCAGAGAAAAAAAATCGGAGGCCTTAGAACTCAATTTTACAATATGAAGTTGTAAGACATCGTGATCTCCTGACCTTCATTGCTTACATATTCCGCCCTCACAATCATGTTCCACACATCAAGACGCTTCATTCGAATGCTCGATAAGATAAAGTCAATGTTGTACGAATTCATGTAAACGATGTGCATTTGCCAGCTGGTGTGGCCAGGCGGTTCTAGGCGCTACAGTCTGGAACCGCGCGACCACTACTGTCGCAGGTTCGAATCCTGCGTCGGGCATGGATGTGTGTGATGTCATTAGGTTAGTTAGGTTTAAGTAGGTCTAAGTTCTAGGGGACTGATGACCTCAAATGTTAAGTCCCATAGTGCTCAGAGCCATTTGGACCATTTGATATGCAATTGACAAGTGAGCGCACCGTGGGTGAAATACTCGAGGTTGGCGTGCACATATACATTCCAGACACGACCGTCACAGAGGCTTTTAGTTTGCTAGAGAGACCGCACAATGGGACACCAGGCCCTGCAGAGGACGACCCAGCCCATGTCGGCCGGTGACCGCCCGTAGAGGACAGCATGGGCCCGAGTGAAAAGGGGAATGACCCCGTGTTCGGCTTAAAAGCAAATTCCGCTACATTGTGTGGGAGAGGCCAGCCTACGCATTCTTTACACGTAGCATGCAGTTTCAGAGAGTTTCACAGGGAGACGGCAAACGCCAAAGCTACAAGCCTCGCCTTAAACGAAACGTCATTCTCTCGTTTTAGAAGAGCAATGCTGATTGGCAGACGATATTTCTGACGCCTTGAGCTGAAGCAATAATGGAAGAAACCGAAAGATATACCCCTTCACATCTGGCATGGAGAGGTGCGGTTCCGTTGTCGCTCTTGGAGCGAGAACACGTAACGAGGGCGTGCGCGGTCGTACGTGTACTCGAAAGAGCGAGGAACAAGGCTCTCCTCAGTACTTCACTGGGAGAGCATCTCTGTTGAGAGCAAATCGGAGTGCGACTCTATATTGAGTCCTTGCAATTAAGCATTGTTCACTGTGTTGGCCGCCTCAATTATTGTGCGGTGTGAACTGACAGGGTTATAGTTAATGACTGCGAGCGAATTTTGAGTGGCATTGCGGTGGACTGGTTATCTGACCGGTGTACCACGCCAATAGTTAGACTAGGGGTGATTAGGAGTGCTTGACTTCATCAAGACGTACGGAGAGTTTGATTAGCGAAGGTCAATCCAGATAAAACGAGAATTATCTTATTTGTCAGCAGCGAGCGGCGCAGACAGCAGTCACTACAGCTTGCGGTATTGTGCGCTACAGCTATTGCGAGCCCCGTATTTCCTCCACAACAATACACTTCACTGCACTACCTAACAACATTCAAAAGGATAATTTTTCAAGTTGAGTAGGCGCGCTCTCAGCCATTCTGCCAAGACAACAAGCATCGTAAACTTTGTATAGAAATTTCATTAGCGAATCCTATCCTTCAGAGGTAATTTCACATTCTGAAAGGAACCAGGATATTTCTTGTTCAATTCATAACTAAAAGTGCCATTGTGATTTCTCAGAATTTTTGAGAAATATATAATATCTTTCTTATCGTTTCATGTTTTTCTTATACTAACTAGCACTATTCCAGTACCCAAGTATCCCACTATTTAGGTAAGAAATTTTGTGAATTATCATGTCATTTCCTTACAGTGGACGACTCTAGAAGACAATTATTGCTGAAAGTTTTGCAGGCATTTCTCTTTAGAACGTTAGGAGCGTCTATCTGACATCTGTAGTAGTGTGGGGGTGGATACTGCATCTTGCAGGAGCCACAGGGTAAAGGGTACATCTCAGATTAATCCGTTGCGCAGAATAACAGAGTAATAGATCAACCCCACACCACAGAAAGTATACAATTAAACTTGGGCTGCAACAGCCCAGCCATCGAAGATAAAAAAGGATGAAATGTGAAAAAAAATTCGCGTATTCGCACATTTGTGAAGTGAATTATGTGGGAGTACCATGAGCTATGTAGCAGAACACCTAACCGATGGACACGAGCCGTGCCCAGTGGTCGCGTGGTTTGAGGCGCCATGTCACGGATTATGCGGCCTCCTCCGCCGGAGGTTCCAGTCCTCCCTCCGGCATGGGTGTGTCTGTGTTGTTCCTCACATAAGTTAGGTTAGGTAGTGTATAAGCCTAGGAACCGATGACGTAAGTGGTTTGGTCCCTTAGGAATTCACAGACATTTTGATGGAGACGAGTGTAGGGGTGGCTTTTAAGGTCCCTTTTTTTGCACTTTTTTGTTGAATAACTCGAAAAATGTGGCTTGTAGCGAAAATGCATCCCTTACAAAATCAAACAACATTAAATTTCCTACAGAAGATGGCCTATTCATTTTCCTCTAGCACTGACAGTTTGCTTCAAGAGAGCGAGAGACTACTGGAAACCTTGCTTGGTAAACATTCGCCGTAGCTTATATAGTTTTTAGGCCAGTATGTTGCTGTTTCCAGAGCTGATAGCCCACAGGTATCCTATGGTATATAACATTGTTTCTTTTCGACTTCCTCTACACTAATG
The DNA here is from genome assembly GCF_021461395.2 of Schistocerca americana. Classification (NCBI taxonomy): domain Eukaryota; kingdom Metazoa; phylum Arthropoda; class Insecta; order Orthoptera; family Acrididae; genus Schistocerca; species Schistocerca americana. The sequence continues at coordinate 202,466,363 of NC_060125.1, read as the reverse complement.
TGGTAAAATGTAAACAGTCGTCGTTTGCACCCACTATAAGACACGAAGCGTTTTCGGCCTTAAGGCACTGTTCTGAAGAACTATATTTCTTCTTTCTCTTTTCTTTCGATGACTAACAAAAGCTGCAGAGAATGAGATTTTCACTCTGCAGCGGAGTGTGCGCTGATATGAAACTTCGTGGCAGATTAAAACTGTGCGCCAGACTGAGACTCGAACTCGGGACCTTTGCCTCTCGCGGGCAAGTGCTCTACCAATTGAGCTACCCAAGCACGACTCACGCGTAGTCCTCACAGCTTTACTTCTGCCAGTACCTCGTCTCCTACCTCCCGAGTGGGAGTCTCGGTCCGGCACGCAGTTTTAATCTGCCAGGAAGTTTCAAAAGCTGCACACTTTAGTAACATATGCAAATTCACACAAGCGCATTGTCTATAGAATAATTTTTGGCAGCTTCAGAAACGACTTCTTCAGCATGTGATGTGGGGCACTGTTCAGCACCCTGCCACAGAATCTTTGTCTTCCGGTTGATGTCACCAGAGAGACATTCCAGATCAAAGGGGCTATAGCTTCTTTTTTCCAAATCGCCGATCGTTCAATCCTTAGAAAGATCCGGCTGTTTCATTCAGTTCAGGAGCAGCCAACAGTGACCGCCCAGCAGCGGACTCAACACTCACTGCAGAAGTCGGCACGAGATTACGTGTGGTGCCAGTTAGCTCTATACGCCGCCTTGCCTTTCACTAGTGTCGCCAGCTACACTATTCCTGACATGTGGAACTGGGGATAGGAAAAGCCGACCGTTTAAAACCGATACTGGTATTTTAGTTCTGATTAACCGGTATTGTTTGTATTTCTTTGGGCTTAGTTATGGGAGATATTATTTTTATTTTTTTATAATAAAAGACCGAGATTCGAATCAGCCATAGGAGCAACGCAAAAATTTTTGGTTTTTAATACCAGCTACTTTAAGAATCGGGTAATCAATGTTCTTAAATTGTCCATTGCTTTTAATTACTGCGTTTTTATTGAAAATGGGAAAAGTGGTCAGTGGTATTTCAATAGCTGTTGACAGGAACAAGCACCAGACACACTTGGCCTCCTGGGGTGGCCGAGCGCTTCTAGGCGCTACAGTCTGGAACCGAGCGACCGCTACGATCGCTGGTTCGAAACCTGCCTCGGGCATGGATGTGTGTGATGTCCTTAGGTTAGTTAGGTTTAAGTAGTTTTAAGTTCTAGGGGACTGATGCCCTCAAAAGTTAGGTCCCATATTGCTCAGAGCCATTTGAACCTGTTGAACCAGACACACTTCAATGGAACCGCGCGACCGCTACGGTCGCAGGTTCGAATCCTGCCTCGGGCATGGATGTGTGTGATGTCCTTAGGTTAGTTAGGTTTAAGTAGTTCTAAGTTCTAGGGGACTGATGACCTTAGAAGTTAAGTCCCATAGTGCTCAGAGCCAGACACACTTCAAAGAAACTGGTGCTCCATTACTGAGACAATAATGGACAGTAGATATGTACAAGCAGATTGCGAGACTTGCTGCACCTGGTCTATTGTATGTGGTAGTCCCACACCTCCGTCGTCAGTTGTATTACAGAATGGCACCATCTCTAGTCTGGAAGTATTTTATGAATTGTGGTATCAGTGAAGTACAATGCTCCATTTCTTTTAAAAGATTAAGAGAAGGAAGAGTCACTAGAAACTTGGGATGTTATAAAGCGAGTAAACTTATAACAATTCATTCGTAGTATCGAACAAAAATTTAAACTATCCGATCTGTAGCCTTTATCTGAATAATATGCTTTTCTCTGCTTTTCACACTTGAAAATGGGACACATTAATAAGATTACCATTCTTCAGCTTCAGTTTCCATCCTTTAGCACTGACTATTCCTAAAACCCAAATACTAGAAAGATCCTGGATTACAACTTGCTTTTCCAGCAGAGTTCAAAAAAATTAGATTCAGTAGGATAATGCTGGTAATTCTTGTAGTATTGAACCACCTATCACTTGTCGTGAAAAGCAGCGAATGGTGGATGGACCAAGTTTTCTTTTATTTGCCTATTTAATATAGTAATTTCAGTTTGTATATCTGGAAATTGAGGAAGTCAAAATTTTTCAGTCTTTGTTCGGTTTCTACGTTCATTACCGGAAATAATATGAATGAAAATCCGAAAACTCAGTTGTTTCAGAAACGGGTTATTTTGAGTGGTTTTTGACGTCTCTCTGAGGGAAAGGCTTCACTGGTGGGGTGGTACCAAATTCTGTTATTTACGGGCCCACCCTAGCGCTCAAAACCTTAAATACAAGCTTATGCTCTGACTTCTAATTCTTTCTCCATACCTCATAATTTGTAGCAATTTGTTCTGCTAGTCCCACACTAAATGCTGCTAATTTTCCCTCTGTTGATAGAACCCTTGTTTCAATTTCACACAGTAGCTCCGCGTGACCTGAAATCACTGTACTGGTCTCTGTCGGCCATCCACCCAGAGATTCCTAAGTTGCCTGGTCGCCATCTAACTGCTGGGCAAATTCAGAACTTACTCTGAAAACTTTCTCTCGATATCACACAATATTGTGTCATTGTTAACCAAATGCCCATCGTTTACGCTGATAACACTGTCATTTCACTCACCCTGTGCGTCTAATCCTGGGACTTGAGATACTAAGTGCTTAGAAACATAGGCACAGTGATCCTGGAGGGCCACAGTGAAGGAACTGGTGAGAGTTCCTAACTCTTTAGGATGCCGATCCAATCTCGAATATAATGTGGCATACTGTTCTTCATTCTCTGCCTACAGGCATCTAACAGTGAACTTAAATTCGCGATTAATTCTGCACTCAATTTTTTAAATATTGTCCTCATCTGATCACACAGACATTACGTCATCTCCGACAACAGTTGCGTGTGGAGCGGTACTCCCTTTCTTCGTTTATCAGCATCTGGTGGAGTCGAGATCCAGGCGTTGCATCACGCGACAGCAGCAAAAGCCGACTAAACGACGATGACGTTGTCAAGGATTGCAGGAGCAGAGGTGCCGGCTCCATGGACTGTGGTGGCGGAGACGGGGTAGACGTCATCGGTTGCTGTGGCATTGGGTGCTGTCGCCTCGCCGTTGGTCAACATGCAGGTGGCGGCCGAATGGTCAGCGCTGGTCGCCACTTGCAGAACAATTTTGAGGGGAACAAGTATCATTCCTGTCCCTGCGGTCGCCCGGACGGTAGTGGCTAACTGAGAAACTGGGTGGGGCTCGTGATAGTGCTAAAACGTGGTTCAAATTGCTGTAAGCACTATGGGATTTAACATCTGAGGTCATCAGTCCCCTAGACTTAGAACTACTTAAACCTAACTAACCTACAGCCATCACACACATCCACGCCCGAGGCAGGATTCCAACCTGCGACCGTAGCAGCAATGTGGTTATGGACTCAAGCGCCTAGAACCGCTCGGCCACAGCGGCTGGCGGTAAAACTTGCAAGTGGAATTATGCAGTTTCAGAAACCTAACAAATCGTCGTCCTATCATAGTAACCACGCTGATGATGCTGCTTGCTATATTCTGTGAAAAGAACGCCTTGCTACTGATAGCAGAAATGATGAAAAATTGTCAGACCTCTAATTCCTATTTAGCCTTACCCGCTAACGTACTGCTGACTCGGTCGTGGCAGCATCGGCTTCCACCATGTCTAGAATGGGTTTCTGATAGCTAAATGAGTAGTACGAGGAGGCAACAGCAGAACTGAATAGAGTAGGAGTCTTACAGATCTGACAAAAACTTGCATATATTCCTACACTCACCCCCACCCCCCCAAAAAAAGGACGCATCTAAATGCAAGCTAGCTTGTTACTAGTTAATTACGATTTATTCACAAACACTTGGTTACCATAACCTGGAAGGTCTTGCTGTAATAGCAGAAAAAAATAAAGTACTAATTGCAAAATTGCGTTCTGATCACTCATTCAGACACTGATCAAACAGAGGGTGCGCTGAGACGTTAGTCAAGCTACATGAAATCTATGTTGGCTTACCAGTGAATTGAGCCTATTACTCTTTTGAAGATGATACCTGAAACTGTTGATTCCGGTGAAGTGATCCCAATAAGTCTTATTGTGCATCTGAATACTTAGTTTTAACTTCGTTGAAATAAAAGAAATTCATTCGCAGCTGTGAGAATGAACAAGAATCAGGTGTGTAAGAGGACGACGATAATTAAAATTAATGTCACACTGGTGCTCCAAATCGGATTACCCACCTTTCAAGAATTGTCGCAACTGCTTTGGCTATCTGTGCACAACTTATGGGCAGATCCAAACTTTCACATGTCATCATTCCTGCCTACGACGTTTACTTGCACACACATAATATGACTCCTGTAGAGAGGAGAACATTTTAATGGAAAGCCACTGCGTGGTATCTGTGGATAAATAACATATTGCGGTGCCTATAAGTAGAATTATAAAGCAGTGGTTGCTGTATTCCACTTCGTTGCGAACTTTTTTTTTTAATGGCGGCTGTCCCCTGGTTGTCCCCCACCTCCTCTCCATGGAGTGGTAGATGTGGCAATGTCGCATTGTTGACGTTACCATCCCCACTCATACCCATCCAGCACTCCCCCCTCATCCCCCCCTTACTAGGGCACTGGCAGTAAGAAGACTCAGTCAGGGTTTTAGGAATAGTCAGTGCTAAAGGATGGAAACTGAAGCTGAAGAATGGTTATCTTATTAATGTGTCCCATTTTCAAGTGTGAAAAGCAGAGAAAAGCATATTATTCAGATAAAGGCTACAGATCGGATAGTTTAAATTTTTGTTCGATACTACGAATGAATTGTTATAATTCCTATTTAGCCTTACCCGCTAACGTACTGCTGACTCGGTCGTGGCAGCATCGGCTTCCACCATGTCTAGAATGGGTTTCTGATAGCTAAATGAGTAGTACGAGGAGGCAACAGCAGAACTGAATAGAGTAGGAGTCTTACAGATCTGACAAAAACTTGCATATATTCCTACACTCACCCCCACCCCCCCAAAAAAAGGACGCATCTAAATGCAAGCTAGCTTGTTACTAGTTAATTACGACTTATTCACAAACACTTGGTTACCATAACCTGGAAGGTCTTGCTGTAATAGCAGAAAAAAATAAAGTACTAATTGCAAAATTGCGTTCTGATCACTCATTCAGGCACTGATCAAACAGAGGGTGCGCTGAGACGTTAGTCAAGCTACATGAAATCTATGTTGGCTTACCAGTGAATTGAGCCTTTTACTCTTTTGAAGATGATACCTGAAACTGTTGATTCCGGTGAAGTGATCCCAATAAGTCTTATTGTGCATCTGAATACTTAGTTTTAACTTCGTTGAAATAAAAGAAATTCATTCGCAGCTGTGAGAATGAACAAGAATCAGGTGTGTAAGAGGACGACGATAATTAAAATTAATGCCACACTGGTGCTCGAAATCGGATTACCCACCTTTCAAGAATTGTCGCAACTGCTTTGGCTATCTGTGCACAACTTATGGGCAGATCCAAACTTTCACATGTCATCATTCCTGCCTACGACGTTTACTTGCACACACATAATATGACTCCTGTAGAGAGGAGAACATTTTAATGGAAAGCCACTGCGTGGTATCTGTGGATAAATAACATATTGCGGTGCCTATAAGTAGAATTATAAAGCAGTGGTTGCTGTATTCCACTTCGTTGCGAACTTTTTTTTTTAATGGCGGCTGTCCCCTGGTTGTCCCCCACCTCCTCTCCATGGAGTGGTAGATGTGGCAATGTCGCATTGTTGACGTTACCATCCCCACTCATACCCATCCAGCACTCCCCCCTCATCCCCCCCTTACTAGGGCACTGGCAGTAAGAAGACTCAGTCTGTGCAGAGCTGCTGGAGAGAAAGAGCGAGATATACAGCCTTGGGAACTGTGTTTATTTATTTTTATGTGTATTATCCTGCTGGAAGAATTCCTAAATTCTGGTGGTAAAACCATGTTGACAATTACCCTACTACCTTCTTGCCTGAAATTCGAATAAAGACAATTCTTTAAAATTGATAAGAAGCCAGAGAAGCACTCTCATTGAAAATAACGAGCGACACATACAAATACGCTTAAAAATCGATCACAGAAACGAAACCATAATCACATGGAAGAACGATTGGTAGCTCACCACATTTCACAAGAAACTTCAAACAACACATAGAAATATATCCGCTACATTTCGACTAAAACAATATCCCTTCTACTAGCACACTGGTTACTATAGAAGTAAGAACTTCGTCTGGACGGACATCAAAACATTCATGTCGAAAGAATCGACGAAATGCTCACACAACAAAATCGGACATCGCGAGAATAACATCAATGAAAATTGTCCATATTACACAATGCTAAAAAACCGATAGTGATGTAGAACTGTAAACTGTACATATGCAAAACAGCATGTGGACAAAGTAAGACGCTCGCCGCTAGTAAATAGTGTCTCAAAAAAACAGTGTTTATGTAACATTGGTTAGATCCCTCTGATGCAACACACGAAATAACTGCCACCTGCAGATGTGAATGAATCGCTCACCACTGCTGCCGATATGCCCACAGCCACCGCACCACGGCATCTGTCATACAAGTGACAGTGCTGTGCCAGGTGGTATGCTGCCTGTAGTGGAAACCATCAGTTGCTCTCCAAACTAACGTATGGCTCGTGCATGGCCAGAGGGTGGCTGGTATGCCAGCTATTTTATTGGCCCACAGCAGTCAATAACGTGACACCTGCTCGAGCCTTTTGTTTTGCTACCTGTTCGCGGTCCGGATGGCTCGTATTGAGCTAGCTCTGACATGTGAGTGTGTATTCAAAAAAATTCTTTGTACCTCTTAACGACCTCCCTGGACCCTACCTGCTTTATAGATCGAAACAAGCGTTTGCCTAAGAACAACTAGGGGTGCTTTGACAACACACGACTCACCAACAGCATTCCTGGATTTGTTTCTGTGTACACCAGGAAAACTGGGACTTTTAGCTTTGCACGAAACAGAACAAAATACATAACGGTCAGGGACGTTAGCGATGTACACTGGTGTCCAATATTAAAGCAACCAACGGAAATTTTGCAAGTTAGCGTTTATTTTGTCACAAAACGTTATAAATAGATGATAGTAATACAGAATGTAATCGTCTGAAACATGCATAACGGTAGACAAAAATGTTCTTGGTTTTTTTTTCAGCTTAATTTGCAGACACACTCTGACAATAGGTTAATGTGCTCAGTATGGGGTGTGACAACCTCTGGCACCATTATCGGCCTGATGGGACATTATGTGAATCATATCATCGTCTCATGTTGAGGCAATAACGCCCATTCTTCCTGCAGAGCAGCTCAAAAGTCTTGGAAAGTAGTTGGTAAACGCTGCTGTGATGCAACCCATCTCACTAGTCCATTCCAGATATGCCCCATAGGATTCAAATGTGTGGAGCGAGCAGGCACGCTATCAATGCAATATCCTTCGTTTCCAAAACAGCATCAACGACCCATGCCGTATGAGGTAGAGCATTATCGTCAATCGATACGAGGTCTGTGGAAACGCCACCTCACAACAACCGTGCATCAGATCCCAAAATGGCCTCACGGTACCTGACAGCAGATAAATCTTGTCCTTTCACCTGTACAGTTTCAGGAATAGGCGTTCGACTGGTCAGCATACTCCATGCCACACCATTAGGGATCCTCCTCGATATCAGTCACTGTCCACAATGTTAGGATCCTGAAATAGTGATCGACATGCCCTCCAGATGTGAATCCGTCGAGAATCGCTCTCCAGACCAAATTAGGTCTCATGTGTGGAACAAACACTAGCCCACTAGTCGTCTGTCCAGGTTGCATGTTGATGGCTCCACACTAGAAGTTCCCTTTTGTGAAAACACGACAGAAGTAAACAGGCAGCAGCTCTCCAACAATGATGGCCACTCTGCTGAAGCCTTCTGTACACAGTTTGCCTCGATTCAACAAATCCAGTGGATGTTTCAGTGCATCACTCAGGTGGTACCGTTGTGCTCTTACAGCGAAATAACGGTCCACTCTTTCAGACGTAACATGTGGTCGGCCTTGTTCTGCTCTCTGGAGCACAATTTCGGTCTCTGTAGGTTATCACCTAATCCGAGAAACAACAGAACGATTCACTTTAAGTCATCATGGCACATCGGTTTGTGCCTGTCCTTCTTCCATTCTCACTAAACCTCTTCACAACAAAGAGTCTGGCCGACGTCTTGTCTGTGCCATACTGCACCATCTGTGACTGGTGAACACAGTGGTTGTGGATGTGGGACTACCCAACAAATACTACCCCGTTTGAAGGGCGCCCAGATGTCATATCTGGCATGGTTGTTCGTTGACTGGAATGTCATCTTCCATGGAGTACCTGATCTTACTGACATCTGCTGATAGCTGGTATGAATATATTGTTACTTAGATATCGGATGTGAAAATAGCGGTTTGTTGATTAGTTTTGGGCGCAAGTGTATTTCTAAGAAGGGCAATAGAGCCAGGACCACCCCAGGAGTGGAAGTAGGCAGTTACTGTGCGCAGTGGAAATGAATTTTTTGTCAGAGGTTATAGCTATCTACCAGCTCCTTCTAAGACCCCTTCGGGGATGGGAAACTGCCCACCTCTGACAAAAGAGAAGAACTGGGCAGTTACTTTTTCTGTGAGAACTTGCAGTTTTCTCCGACAAATGTCAGTTTATCTTGCTAGCTATCTAATGGCTCCTTCTAAAAAGGAAACCAACCAGTAGAGACTGGCAGATCTCTGTCTATCGAGGAGAATGGTAACGCCAGGACGTAAGCAAGACAAAGACCCTCAAATATGTTGAGACTGGAACACTAGCGGTCTTGGACGTACTTGCTGGTGAATGATCCTTCAAAATTACTTGATGTCGCAAAAGTAGTGGAGCGAGCGTTAGGTTATATAAATCCTAACCCCCTCCTCCACAGTCATCTTAATTCTGCTTTAATTTGCCCCTGTGATTGCTTGCCTATCCATGATCGCCATGAAGTATTTCTAGTCCACCAGCAGTGCCAGCAACAAACGCCACAGACTGCATGAAGAAGAATTCTCATGTAAGTTTCACATTTTATTTTCAATAAATCATCTTTCATTAAAACAGTGTATTTATGTACTTGTGTGTCTGTGTACAAGTTATTCAGCAGTTATACATTAGTATATTGGTACGAGGCTACTGTTCCCACACTTCAGCGTAATTTTGCTGTCCCCTCCCTTCTTACCATGTATCTGCGTACAGATTTCTCAGCAGCTATGCCCTTTATATATTGGTAGAAGGCTACTCTTCGTCCACTTCACTGATAGTTGGCTGTCCTGTCCCTTCTTCACATGTATGCATGTGTGTAGGAGTTCCTTGGTAGCTAGTTGCCCCTGCAAATCCGTAGGGGCATGGTCTTCCGACAATTCAGTTATAGTTTTCTGTCCCCCCCCCCCCCTTCTTGTCATGAATCTGTATAGAAGTTCCTCAATAGCTATACACTTTTAGGTTGGTCGGAGGCTACTCTTCGTACACTTAAGGTTTGTTGTCACATTTGGTAGTCTTTTCGTAGTTTATGTTCAGATTTCGTAACATACGAATTTTGACTGAAAAAAGAGTTTAGTGTAGATATATCTCTGTCCATATAGAAAACTTCCTCATCCTGTGCTACTGGACCCTTGAGAATTGTGTACATATACTGTTCTCAAACTTTGCTACTGTTAGGTGGACTGGAAAGTTATTCAAAAAATGGTTCAAATGGCTCTGAGCACTATGGGACTCAACATCTTAGGTCATAAGTCCCCTAGAACTTAGAACTACTTAAACCTAACTAACCTAAGGACATCACACACACCCATGCCCGAGGCAGGATTCGAACCTGCGACCGTAGCAGTCCCGCGGTTCCGGACTGCAGCGCCAGAACCGCTAGACCACCGCGGCCGGCGAAAGTTATTTATTGTCGTAGCGATTAGAGATTGTAATTGTGTGTATCTTTAAAGTATCTCTGTATTGAAAATACTATACCTACATTGTACTGAGTAATAGATATTAGTACCTCTTCATTGAAATACTAGAACGAAACTGTACTTCAAGAATTAAATTATACTTCAAGAACAAATTGTATATACAGGATCTGCAACACGTAAATGGCATTAGTTTTAAACATAGTTTCTATTAAGGAGGTGAAGTTTAAGCTGCAGATTATTAAATATATGTAATGGTTGCTCGGTCCTCTACGTTGGAAGTAGACCATATTCCAAAGACAAGACAAGACCATATTCCATACATAATAGAGGGTTTTTGTAGTTTTTTTTCATAAGCCATTTCATACATTGCTTTTTACTGTAACTCACATAAGCAGCTTCCACTCTGATGTCATAACACAACTTTTTTGTTTACATCATGTGCTAAACCGACCTTAACAACTTTGGATCCACTGACTCTCACAGAAAGCTGGATATTGGATGCCGTGAGGTAAGCTGCTCACAAAACATGCTGGGTGGTGAAGATAAAAGATAGAGGTAATGTTTCTCAATGACAAAAATTGCAAGGCGTCACAACGTTTGGCAAATGGAAAAGTTTTCAGGAATGTAGAGAATTCCCAAGCAGCTATCCAAAGGTAATAACCTCTACAGTTAACCTCTCCCGCTACACTGACAGGGTAGCAGATGTCCTGTTGTTCCCTTTTCGAAGAGACAAGGAACGTTGATTCCTCATATTACACCCATGTACATGTCCTGACTTAGTGTCCTAGGTGTTGGTTATCCTGATCTCCAAATCTTTGAACACTACATCTTTCATTTTGATGGGTGACAATGCATAAACACGTGTGGAACAGGGTGTATCCTATAGGACTTAAGTCCGTAGAGCGCCGATAGAATGCATCGTCAGTTGCCAATCAAACCGGTGGTGGATTGGAATGATTATCGTAAGCCGGTGCGAAGATGTAAGTAGCCGAAATTTTTTTGTTTTTCCTCCTTTTTATTTGTTTTCCATAAAATTTACCAATTCTCCAAATTTACCATGTTTTAAACGCATTTTAAACAATTACTAGAGTTCCAAACCACTGCTCTTGACGACTTGTCACATCGACAAAATGTCTCATTGCATCGTTCCTGTGATGCTTGCAGTGAATGACATTGCTGCATGATTCTACATTTTTGTATCACTGCTAAACCAACCATCCATTACCAACGAGTGTGTGCTACTGATTAAAACAATACAACAAGCAATATCCCTCCCACAAGTTTCTACACTTTTAACGTTCTGTATGTGTGTAATTCTAGAAAAGCGTGTATACTGTAAAGTCAGACTTCATCCCAAATTAACTTCTACTTGTAGACCTGTAGCGGTGACTTCAGTGGCTTCCTTGGAAGAGCATGTTATTTAAATGTCACTCAGAATGAAAGTAAATTCTAGCCTCATTGAGTGTCCTGATCCCAAAATCTTAGGACACCGGCCATATTACTACAACAGGTACTACAACACCCAACAACTTTCATTGTTCATTCATTCCTATGGCTTACACTGTATCACAACATGTGTGGGAGCTCTTGATAGGACGGCAGTCATTTTTTTATGTTATTCATGTCTTTGTGGAGGGGGTATGGCAGTTCAGTCCACCCTCCCCCCATGCCACGCAAATGTATTAATTTCCGGCAATATTCCAACACATGGCGAAAGTGGCGGCTCTCGCAACATCGACCTAACGTCAAAGGATCTACCTTTCGAGAATGCATCAGATCATACATGGAGTGGATACATACCAAACTTCATCTGCCAATTGCTAAGCAAATCGCTACAACCCAACCATGACCCCTGTTTGGATCTGCTCAATGAATATTTCTGAATTCATAACGCTGGTGGATCCACTTTATGGGCAATGTCCCAGATCAGTACCAAACATTATCTGTGAATTATTATGCAGGTGAATCCACCCCAACTGTTATCTGATAAAGTACTTCCGAACGCAGAACGCCAGAGGACCCACATTTAGGATGCATCTCGGTACTCACCCACGAGTAGCAAGCTCCGCAGCTGACGATGACGACGACGCCTACGGTGTCCGTAGAGCGAGGGAGAGAAGATGAATGAAGTCTCAGCTTGGAGTTCCAATGCACGAAATAGCGTAGCTGTGTTGTGCTATGTCTGAATGTTTACAACAGAATAACGCAAGCCTATGAACTCATTCAGCCTAAGGAAACAGTTATTCTACAGGAGGCAGAGAAGAGGGCATTAGACGTGTTTCAAGGGACTTCCACCTAACATACTGAGAAATGTCAGAATTGAGTGATTTAGCCATTGCTATCAGAGTTGCCATACAACTTTAACAAACAGATATTTGTACTGGTGACTTAAGAGATGGAAGTGTGCTCTCCTTGGGGGTAAAATGTTAGATGTGATATGTATGTCATGTTAATAAGCAATGCCATAGACCCTCATGTTACTAATTGTGGATAAGTACGCTATTGAGCATGTGATTGTCGGAGTAGGAAACAGGACAGTGTCAATGTGAGTGTTCATTGGACAATAGTTGCTAAGATGTTCCCAGAGAAACAGACAATATGTGTAACAAACCAAATAAATCATAATCTCATTGTTATTCTGTAACAAGCTGCTGGAGAGTGTGGGTCCATTACACCAAAAAAATCAGACAGTATTCCTGATAAACGTCTGGAAGTTTGTTGTGGTCCTTGTCCACTCCATATAAGTCCTTCAACCTTAACATTGGTGGACAATTGCTTTAAGACTATGTTCATTAGTGCAGTTATTACGATTATGAGCATATGTTAAATTCAGCGCTAACCAAAAATACACATGGCAAAACTGAAGCCTTAGAACCAACAAACTAGTATTAGTAGACATACTACTCAAAATTCAGGGAAATAGTAATTGGTTTATCTTAAGTTTCGGTAGTTCAAAAATTATTAAGACAAGATTTCAGGACACCACTAATCTCCATATCTGTGCATTGGGATGTGGAATTGCTTGTGTGTTACATAGATACTGACACACAGAATTGCTATTTGTCTTCAGTCTAATCGCAAGGTATATAAAAGTTTAATTGTGCCAGATAGAGTCTTTGAATATGTTGCTGTTGTTGTTGGTGGTGGTGGTTGTGGTGGTGCTGCCGCTGGCGTCGTCATCAGTACAAAGACTGGTTCAATGCTTGTGCAAACCTCCACATCCTAATAACTGCTGCAGTGTACATCCTTATATCTGTAGTCACCTCTTCCTCTCCCCACACTTCTCTCCAATGTTTATTCCTTAGTTAGTTACCTGTTCCATGGATAATTTTGCATGATAGATCGTAATGATACAGCAACTCATCACATAGTCATGACATAGTTATCACACAGTCAGCATGGATTCAGAAAATATCGTTGTTGCGAAACACAACTAGCTCTTTATACTCATGAATTAATGAGTGCCATCGACAGGGGATGTCAAATTCATTCCATATTTTTATATTTCCAGAAGGCATTCGACATCGTTCCTCCCACGCAGTCTTCTAACCAGACTACGTGCCAATGGAATATCGCTTCAGTTGTGCGACTGGATTCGTGACTTCCTACCAGAAATGTCACAGTTCGTAGTAATAGACAGAAATAATATTCGGCATTTCCAAAGAAAGGGTTATAGGCCTTGTATCGTTCCTGACCCATATTAACGACAGTGGAGACAATCTTAGTAGCCGTCTTAGATTGTTTGTAGATGAAGTTGTCATTTACCTTATTATAGAGTCATCAGATGAGCAAAACGAATTGCAATATGATTTAGATAAGATATCTTTTTTTACCCTGAATAAAGAAAAGTCTGAAGCTGTTCACATCAGTACTCAAAGAAATCCGCTAAATTTCGATTACGCGGTAAGCCACACAAATCTGAAGGCTGTAAATTCAACTAAATACTTAGGAATTGCAAATACGAATACCCCAAATTTGAACGAACACATCGATAATATTGTGAGTAGAGCAAACCAAAGACTACGATTCATTGGCAGTACACCTAGAAGGTGCAACAGGTCTACTAAAGAGACTGCTTAGCGCACGCTTGTCCGTCATATTCTGGAGTATTGCTGTGCGGTGTGGGATCTGCATCAGATGGGACTAACGGGTTACATCGAAAAAGTAGAAAGAAGGGCAGCTCGTTTTGTATTATCACAAAGTAGGGGAGATAGTGCTACAAATATGTGTGTCGGAGTGGCAATCATTAAATCAAAGGCGTTTTCCCCCAATTGCGAGAACATTCCATTGGCAATCACCTACATAGGTAGAAATGATCATCACGATAAAATTAGAGAAATCAGGGCTCGCACAGAGAAATTTAGGTGCTCGTTTTTCCCGCGCGCCGTTCGAGATTGGAACGGTAGAGAGACAGCTTGAGGGTAGTTTACTTAACACTCTGTCAGGCACTTCATTGTGAATAGCAGAGTAATCACGTAGGTGTAGATGTTGAACAAACGCTTCTGTTGTAACCCATTTATACGCATGTGTGTTTTTGCTATAATTTGTAGAAACCATGACAGGGTGGGGGCTATGTATCGGAACTGGATGTTATAAGCAGGAATAGCATGCCACATCCCATGAGCAACTATTGTATATACATATGGATGGACATCAAAAGTATGTAAAAACATTACACAATCAGTAAAATTCTGTTACAACGTATTCTTGATGAATATTTTGTTTTCTTACTTAGTGTGTAGAGGAAATGCATCAGTTCACAGAATAAATGCTTGAGATTTTAGCTATCGTACCCGTGTGTATGAATCTGCGATCTGTCTCCATGAACATATAAATTACCTGTGCGAGGTTTTGTCACTCATACTGAAGAAAATCCAATTCAGAACTAATATTCTTGCAGTAGTGGATGAACTGCGATTTGTGATGATGGATGTTGTACTTTAGAAAACAGTTTACCGAAATATGGATGTCTACCGATAGAAATGGCGTTCTGGGAGCGTTTTGATTCAATGTCAACCTCCCATACACTCAAAACCGAGATAAGCTTCTAAATTACGCTGTGTTTGTGTCTGAGTTTTAATTATTCATCTGTAAACTACGTGAGCGTTCGTAACATAGACTCCAACAAAATAAGGGTACTTACATGCCAGCCTGGTGGTCTGAAGGCCATTCAGTTCCTCCACAAGTGCGTTTGGCAACTAATGGTGTATACCGTCTGTGCTCTATAGGTTTCAGTCCTGCAGAATAAACCAAGTTGCACAGATGGCTATGCACTCCTAGCAATAAAAATGAAAGATGTAGTGTCCAAAGATTCGGAGGTCAGGATGACCAACACCAAAACAGTGATCATGTGCCTGGTTGCAATATGAGGAATCAATGCTCTTGGCTTCTTCGGAAACGGAACACTCAGACATCAGCTATCCTGTCATTGTGGAACATGAGATTATATGTAGAGGTGATCACTTTCGGACAGCTGTTTGGGAATGTTCCACAATTGTGCAGACTCTTCCAGTTTCGATATGCTGCAAGGTCTTGCTCATTTTTATTAATGGATGTGCGGACACTTCAATTTGATTGGGAGTTAATTCAATAGTTACAGTTGGGCGATAGTTAGTTGACTTCTTAAGTTCATGATCCACGTTTTTATTCATGTAAAAAGGAATTACAGCGTGTGTTACAGAAAACTGAAATATTTAAGAGCGTGTGTTGACTTTAAGTTGCGCTGAAGTCAGTACAACAATCCTAGAAATCTTTAACCTTTGGTGACATGCTTCGTTAAATGTCAAACATGTTTTCAGGTGGGCAGCATTAAAGTCTTTGTTAAACAGAGTATGTGCCGTATTTGTTCTGGCATGACAACAAGCTAAATCTAACATGTTTGAGCCACATCATGAGACGAGAAAATGTGTGTGTTTATTGTAGGCAGTGATGTGTTAGAATTAGTCATCAGACGCCACTCAGTGGAAGAAAATTCCTTGTGCAGAGCTGAATATTTACTCGGTGTCGGCCCAATGTGAGTAAATATGCCATCAATCCATGATCCAATAAAGGCCTCATTCTACTCTGAAAGATGTGCATCACCGTCCCAACAATTTAATTTAAATTCTAGAAAGATGGGTGTAAAAATTTTTTAAGTAACAAAATTGTACCATATAGTTTTGTCATTGGCATTTCCTGCATTTCCAGAGGAAGCCACTTCTTAGTCATTTGAGTACTTGCATGACCATAATTCTATAAAAATGTGTGTGATTGCTGTATGGGTCTAAGTGATTTGGTTAGTGGGGTTGTTGAAAGTAGTTAAATCTTATATTGCGTGAGCACTGTCTTACCGTACACCACATGCACATCGATTCAAGAATAGAAAAATAGAGACCACAGCAAATGCTGTTATTAAGTGAATATAATTAGGTTAGGAACAAGTCTTTGATACATCAGGGACACTTCACATCGCGCGATACCTTAGTGAATCGTATTTGAACATCGACACCTCGGTCGCGTGAGGTGAAGGCAGAGATTGTCAAATTACAATGCCAGTGATAAAAATGTTGGTAGTTAGATAGAAGAGTAATAAAATAAATTTTTGAGTGATTTGAAAAGCGAGAACTTGTCAGTTACAATAATTCAGTACCAATGCCATTTTCCTACTTTGTTTACTAGCCATGGGCAAAAGGTTTAAATTGATATACAAGAGGTCCACCATGGGGACACCACTCATAGTGAATCTGGCACGGTTTACGTAGATACAGAGTGGAGCAAGAGACATTTTTGTCTCTGTCTGTGAAGTATAAAATAATAGCCCATTGCGCGACAGATACTAAGAAACAAAATCAAAATTGTTGACAAATAATTAATTTCTGAAATACCGCATATCGAGAGCCATATTAGGACTTGTGATAGTTCGCAAATTTAACGCCGTATCGTAACGGAGGATATTGCGTGATGGCACCTGTAAGACTTTAATACTATACAGTAGGATACATTAGTTACAAGAGCACTCTTAAGTAGGAGCACCGAAATACAGCCTGAATTCACTAATCTGAAACCCTAAGAGAGGGGCCAGTAGTGGAAGCTTCTCCGAATCATCTTTTTTTTCCCAAAATTTGTCTAGTCTGCTCTCAATGTTACTGAGATGCTGCGGTCAGCAAATGAGCGTAGAAGTTTCTCCTTGTAAATGTAAATATCAAATACAGGTTTCGATTTAACTGTCAACCACTTCTTATATTAATGTTTCTCGATATTGTAACTATGAATTAGTAACTAAGTTAATGTCAACAGGAGAGAGAATTTCATGTCAAATTACCACTGAAGTAGTCACTGTGTCAGATACTAATAGTACGAGAAACGTATAAGGATAACTAAAGTGTTCTGTTTTCTGTTCATCTCTATGGAAAGAGACAAAACTGAGATATCGAACATCTGGAGGAATAGCCATACAGATAATGAAATTAAAAATCCATTAACAGACGACAGAAAGTAGTAGCGTGGTCTGAGGCTGAATACTAGAAACGGGGTTATAACAAATAAATAAATTGGTATCGGCTTAGATCTGGAAATACGGAAGTAAACTAAATATCAGCCGCTTTTTAAATGACGCGGATAGTGTATGTACGTTATTCCAACGCTGTCATCGGACTTAGATACATTTCTTCTCTTTATATTTAAAGCATCTGGCAGAGATGCGAAGAAATGTGCAGCCGAGGAAGACTAAACACGTACTGTTACGATGAAGCTGCGATCCCGGTACAACTGGGAGGTACCGAACCGTACACTACCAATGTAATGCAACACAGGTAGACAATGGAAATCGCAATCTGTACGAATCATTTGCGGTCCACTAGAGCGTAAAGTCGGGAACGGGAGCCGCCTCAGCGGAAAAACAGTGAGGCATTTGGAGCGGCTGGCTTCCGAATGCCTGAGGTAATTACTGCAGCTGGCGAGAGAGTGTGGGACTGCCGCATCAGGCCCCAAACGCTGCCTCCGAAGCGACCGGAGAATTATGCCGTTGGCATTGTTACAGTTGGTCTCCATGTACACTTACGGACCGCGTAAGCGAAGTGTTATTGGTTTTAAAATTTAATTGCAACTGTTATGTATTTAAGCGCGGTTTTTGACGCAAGGTGACCAACTATTCTAAATTATGTAGAAGTACACTGTAATACCGCAAATTAGTGTCAACTTGTAGCTCACGCATTGTATTTATACTTTCACAACAGGGGGTATATTATCTGGTAAGAGAGATAATGCTATGTAGTGTGGGTTACCAACTCAATCTACTGATCTTAATGGGAATTTTTTTAAGCACATTTCTCCCTATCAAAATTGCAGGTCACGCATTAAAGACTTTTCTGTGGGAACCTATGTAAATTTCATGACTGTTCATTCAACTGTACGTACATTGCTTTTACACGATAAGTTTATGTTTAATGCAAACACGTGACAGAGAGCGAATAAAGTATGCCAGGTGATACTGACTTACATTAACGCAATCTCACGACAGCAGCCGGTAAAGGAACAGCGAAACTAAAAAACGAATACAAACTCGCTTCCTAATTTGAAGGACGTTATTGCAGTCGTCACTGTAAGGAATTAAATCACTTATCCTTCGTTTGGTTTAGTAGCTACATGTTGGTGTTCATGGTGGTATCAGTCGGAGCACATACATCGAGCACCGCGATACATAAGGAGCAGGTATTATAGTTTATGACACATAAGTACTGAGTGGCTATAATTGAAGTGCAGGTACATGTATAGTTCCAGTGCTGGCCATAATTATCGTATAGCAGCGAAACTTGGTGGAATTCTGATGCATTAATACAGAATTAGTTCCAGTTTTGGACACAAGGTGCAAATCTTCCGCTATATATCTCGCCGACGTCTCCGGTGCTTACACTGAAGAAACTGTATAAGGAGCTGTTTATAACAACACCGTCATTATGGCCTTCTCAATTGTGTAACATTTACTGCCCATGTCATTTAAGTACGTAATCCGTTACATATGGAAATGTGTTATACGTCTTCCTTGTATTCGCAGAGCCAAATTTGAACTTGGAGGCAAAAATTGGGACAAAATTTTTCCAGCACAAACCGTTTCCATATTATCGCATTAGAATATCTACTAAATCATCCTGCAACACGATAATTACAGTCCACATTGGACCCTTGTGAGTAGCTGCAGGTTAATTGTAACCACGTGTTCAAGCAAAGCAACATGTCTTCATTTTCCGATGTTGACATGTATCTTGAGTCATAGCTTTGGACACCGTAAAATAATATATGGATCGTTGAAAAAACTTGCGGCAAGGTAGACGAGTGATGTGCTCGACAAACGCCGATGATCAACAGATGCACAACCTTTCATTTTATAGGCAAACCTGTAGCAATTAAACGCTACAAATGCAATACCTCGGTTTGCATGGAAATTCTGGAAAGGTAACACGCACAAACACACGCACACACACACACACACACACAAACACACACACACACACACACACACACACAAAATGTGCACACACTAGCGCTACCACACGACCAAAGATGGCCGACATCAGAACTGAAAAACAATAATCAATGGCCGAGATAGAATTAACTCTGTCGCTCTGTTTACTAACATGGGAGGGAGCAGAAATCCAAGCAGAAAGCCGGCCGGGGTGGACATGCGGTTAAAGGCGCTACAGTCTGGAACCGCGCGGCTGCTACGGTCGCAGGTTCGAATCCTGCCTCGGGCATGGATGTGTGTGATGTCCTTAGGTTAGTCAGGTTTAAGTAGTTATAAGTTCTAGGGGACTGATGACCTTAGAAGTTAAGTCCCATAGTGCTCAGAGCCATTTGAACCAATTCCAAGCAGAAAATTGTGCTTGGATTTCTGCAAAAACGTCCATCGCTACTGATAAGGCTACTTGCTAAATTAGTTTCAACTGCTTCCTCAATAACACTGTCCCAGTAATTGGAATATCAAACCAGAAACTCAGTATTGTTTCATTTCGTAAGAGATCGGGTGCCGAGAGTGTGCTCTGCAACTGCAGATTTGCTCGGCAGTTGTCAGCGTGTGTGATGCTTTTGCTCAGTACATTTCGTATTAGATTTCCAGAATAATGCGACCAGTTCTGTTGGAATTACTCCCTACTTAAGACAAAAAGACCATAGACTTTGGTTTAATTTCGGTATTGTCAAGGCTGATCCGGTCGATAGCGCTATGCACATGTGATCTATCTTTCACTATAACCATTATGACGAAAGATGACTTCAAGGTGGGGTAACTCAGCTGAGAAACTCTCAGGGTGTGAGATGACCTGGGCCTATGAACCATGTACGAAGCACTGTTCACGTTGAGCCAGATGGTGACAACTATTAGCCCAGTGGCTCCCTACCTTTCTGAGATCATTATCCTCAAGTGAAATGAGATGTTAGCTAGTACTCATCAACTCCCCTCCCCCAACCACTTCGCTCCCTCCACCATTGTAAACAATGGCACCTAGTTGTACTTTAGAACGAAAAACATTTCTCTTTGGAGACTTTCATTTTTAAAATGATGAAAGATAAATTACCTTTCGTTTGTGTGGGTGTTTATATTAAACTATGAACTGATGCTTCTGTGAGACAAATGGTACTGCTTATTTGTAAAAACATTTTTCTATGGAATGACGAAGCAATTCTCAATGTATCGCTACTTCTCAGAAAAGAAAGGTAGACACTTGTTACTAAATATGCTTCCCTTAACACCACTCTTATCTGCAGTATGTTCTTACAGTTAAAACAATTTGTTTCACTTGTCGTGTTTCGCATACATCAGGTCATTGTAGGAACCACGTCTAGCAAGGAATCCAGCACCAGGAATCCAGACAATGTCTCCCCCCAACCCCCCGCCCCCCTCCCCCTGACCGCCTCACTCCAAGCGACCATCTACTCGGTAGCCAATTGCATGCAAGATATGTTCCCCACCTTTGAAGCATCTGTTTCATAATGATTCGACTGTGTGTTGCTATATGCCGTCCAGTCGAAGCCGCCGCCGCCACACTTCACACGTTCTCCTCCACCAACAGTGTGATGCATAGCCAGTGGCGTACATTAGTGTGTACCTAGTGCAGCGCTAGTGTAGTTGTGCAGTCGCTTTTTCATGTTAGCGATTGCCAGCTGTATTCAAACACGTCTGCATTTTCCAATACATCTGTGTTTTTATGGGATCGAGAGTCAAGTGTAGTTCGCTTGAACATGCAACCAGACGAACATGCGTGTATTGCTGAGTACTTGGAATCCGACGTTCCTCAGGTGTTCTTACTCGGCAGCCAATTGCATGCAGTAGAGAAGCTGTGATTTGGTGACATGGTGCTCATTTTTTTATGAACACACTTGACGACTGACTGCTCTGACAAGACACTTGTTGCATGATATAACTAATATGTATAAACAAATTAATTTTTTTAGGAAGATCTGATAATTTCACAGACATGCATCATGCCAGGGTCCATAATTACTCATGCAAAATGCTGTTATTTCAGGGCTGTCTGTACATACGACTAGATCTCATGTGTTCAAGTGATGAGAAGCTTGAACTGAGTAAAGAAGCATTTTATAAATCTATTAGATGTAACCATCTACCAGAGAAATGTACTCATAATTTTCTGCACCAAGAATGGGAAAGTGTGTTAGCGGAGGGGCGTATGACTGCAAACAGGTGGAAACTGTTCAAGAAATGGTGGAAATGGTACAGAATGGCAAGAAGATTCTTAACATGATAGGGTCCAACAACGCGCTGTGTATGTCAGAAGTTGCAGTAGGGGTTCATGCATTTATTATTATTATTGTTGTTGTTATTATTACTACTATTGTTTGCATGCGATTATACTTAGGTTCTTTGTAGCTATTACAACACTACTGGAAGTTTTCACAGCAACAGCAGCAGCAATTAGGTGGCATATTGTAAACAAATACATCCCATAATCAATCAAATACTTGCTCTCTTAACTTTCAGCGTTGGGTGCTGAGAATGCGCTTAGCAGCCATGGAGTGCGATTATTTGCAGCAGTTATCTAATAAATAATTATTGCTGAAATATATGTTCCTATTCCTGGTAGAAAGAACTGATGCTGACAGTACCAACAACAGGCAGGTGGTATATTGTAAACAATTTTATCCTAGTAAACAAACGTTTTCTTTCCAATTCACACACTTGCCATATTAACTTTACATGCTCAGCGGTCAACATGTCACTTATCAGTCAGGCAGTCTGAAATATAGCCAACATACAGCGTAAATCATCATAGCAGATACAGCTGTGACAGCAGTATGCCTCCTACAACGCCTTTCTAAATGTTTCAACTGTAACTGCACATATATGGCTAACTACATAGTTAGTACTAACGGTCACGATAGCCTTGATGAACCAGAAATAGAGTTTGTGAATAGTACATATATATTTATTGGAGCAGATATGCATTCCACCCTACCATTAGAGAAAATTCATAGGGTAAGAATGTCCAGACATATATCACAATTACCTGCTGCAAGGCAGTGTTAGTAATAATGCCGAAGGTGATCAATGGGGAAAGGAAAACAAATATTCATAACTAATAACTACTCTTCTTTGGAGGTGCCGTGAAGTCATTCCACCAACAGCAACTTGAAGTGGAAATAACTGTGACACTGAAGACAGTGCTTTAGCCAATGGTAATATTGGCAGATCCTCAGTATATTGATATCAGAGTAATATTATCCATGGATGAATGCTGTTGACAATGCGATGTGTCAGTGCAGATTTCAACCATGTTTTACGAAACATTCATTCTCTGTCAGTGACTGAATTGTCATGAAGTTTCTGTATGAGACTTGCCTGGAACACAGAGCGTATTCATCTACAGGAGCAGACCCTTAAGAGTTCAATGTATTAAACTATGTAAGATGACATGAGTCAGAGTGTCATCTAAGGTGTCGGTCAAACACACAGTGATTCTATCAGACGTTTTGGAGTAATATGCAGGAAGCAGCTTGCCAAAGTTTCCACCAATCGGAAGAAACCATAGTTCAACTCAACGCCTCCTGTCCATCGATGGAGATGGAGATGTATGACTGGAATTTACTAGATATGGGCACAATCAGACTAGAGGCTGTGAATAGTACATATATATTTATAGGAATCGATATACATTCCACCCTCCCATTAGAGAAAATTCATAGGGTAAGGATGCTGCGACATATATCACAATTACCTGCTGCAAGGTAGTGTTAGTAACAATACCGAAGGTAATCGATAGGGAAAGGAAATAGGGAAAGAGTTAATACAACTTTAAAATCCATACATGTGTTATTGGTTTCCCTGTAAAATCCCCGACATTCTAGTGTAAAGAAACAGTCACCACCATGACTGAGTGGATGAAACAGCTTCATAATAAGTGTCTTGTAGTAAGCGATTGGTCCTGCCATAATGACGCTGGAAAGAAGAAGAAGAAAAAGAACAAGAACAAGAATGCATGGTTATTCCCTGAGATGATACACACTTCCGCTATCTGGCCTTAAAATTGTGAGATGCCTAATCTTGTTCTAACTCTGTTAACACGTCTTGAGGGAGTCCGTTTCCAGCATGCATATACATTTTTTTTGTCAAAAACCCTGTTTCAGCCAAAATATCAGCTATTGCAGGGCATTTTGCACGGTATTAGGGAGTGGCATATCAGACGTTCAACGAAAGCAACGATATTCTTCCGCCAGAAAACGTAAAACCTAACTGTGTGTTCATATTTCACAACACTGTATTGGAAAATCAAGGTGAGATCCGAGGTTATTTAAACTTTGCTCGCCACCTGCAAGTCACTATATTTCTTATTTGAGCTAGAAATACTCGACGATCCTAAACTATTTAGTGTGGAACAATGCAAACATTACTGTCGCTTTTAAATAGGATACTCACAGTTTGGAGCATGTTCACCAATCAAATTAGGATTTGAATGAGGATCGATATGGACGAAATTTTGATGAGATTATGGGTAAAAATCAATGTATCAAAACATGTTTTACACTGTGGACAAATGTACTATGTTGCACACTGGTTCAGATGCTGCAAGGCACATGCATGTATCCATTGGCAGAAAAATTTATGCTATCAACGAAAAAATAAAGAAATTAGAAAGTCATATTGAGGCCGACGCTAGATATGGAGCGATGTTGAATACTAGTACAAAGCAAAGTGAGTTATACGTCAATGACAAAACTGAAGAGGTCAACACAAAGAGATATGCATGGATATGTAAAGGGGATTACTGGGGAACCAGATCCCATCAACACCAGTAGTCTCAGAGTACATATAAGTTGTACGCTATCTTTAAAACGGCTTACTATACACAACCATGTCGTGGACGAAGTGTAAAGATATGGAGCACAGAGGGCTAGGCGATGGAAATTCCGACTGTTAAATGCCGGTCAGTTGCAACAAGATCAGTCTCTCTCTGAAATGTTTAATGTAGTAACTGACAGTCTTAAAGGACTGTCACATGGAGTGGATGGAGGCAGAAAATAAGAAGAAGGAGAAGTAAAGGGAGTATGTTCTATTAACGACTTCATTACACTTTTCAGCAACGCTGTGTTAGACAGAACATATGGGGTCCGCTGCACAAAACCCAGTGTTTTAGGTAATAACAAAATACATTTAACTGAGCATGTAGTAAGAGTTGGGATAAAGAATTTGAAAGATTGTCCTAATATTCTTAAAAACTTCTAAAGTCAAAAAGTGTATCCGAAAAGTATTAAAATCGTATGGTGAAATATTACACATAACTAACGCAGATAGGGAGGGAAACACCTGAGAAGGACGAATGAAAGCCTCAAAGACAGCTACATGAATATAATTAAGGCATCCTTAGCAGCTGCTCAACGCACAGGAAAAACACTAAACAGCGTATCTTCCTTGTATAAGACGACGACCCACATAAATCATAGACCAAATATGATTACATAAAGCACCATCTGCCAAAGGGAACACGGTTCACACGAACGAAATCTTATCAATGATATCAGACCTTTCAAAATGGCACATCGTTGGGTAATCTCAGAGATGGTTGTTCATGAGTTCCGTGGGATAAGACGCAAAATATTCCTGCGCAGACATGTGATAATGTGGTAAATGGGTGAATTATTACTGGCTGATCTCGTAGATACGCGATATTACTCACGATAGAATCAGGTTACAATTTTATTCTAATGGTCGTAGATGCACATTACGTATTCGCTTGAGCTCTACCCTCGGAGTAAAGATGGGATAGAGGTTTCACAACAATTCCTGCAGGCTGGTACGAAGTGATGTCCGGACAGCCTTCAAACCGACCATGGGGCGAACTTTACAACTGGCATTTGAAAGCAGTATGAAGCGATATGGGGTAATCCAGTGCTTGACCTGCTCCCCGTTAAAAGCTAGCATTGTTTAACAGTTCAATTAGTCGATCAAACCCAGATGTGAAAGCAAGTTAATCTCTGAGGATCATACAGATGGGAAATAAGGAAATTATTCTGCCTCACATCACTAACTAGTAAACTGCACAACCCATAATACAACTGAGAAACAAGATATTGATGCTTGTGATAATGGTCTTCTAAATAAAGTCTAAAATCGCATATGATGGTGGATCCACGGAATCAGACGTTCAGTGTAGCTGATTTGGGACGTCTGTCAAAGTACAACACTGTTTTGAGAAGTCGTACCTACCAATGTGGTGAACGTAAACGTATACAGTTTCCAACGTACACTCCTGGAAATTGAAATAAGAACA
Source organism: Schistocerca americana (assembly GCF_021461395.2). NCBI lineage: Eukaryota > Metazoa > Arthropoda > Insecta > Orthoptera > Acrididae > Schistocerca > Schistocerca americana. The sequence continues at coordinate 202,440,618 of NC_060125.1, read as the reverse complement.
CCGTGAATTCATTGTCCCAGGAAGGGGAAACTTTATTGACACATTCCTGGGGTCAGATACATCACATGATCACACTGACAGAACCACAGGCACATAGACACAGGCAACAGAGCATGCATAATGTCGGCACTAGTACAGTGTATATCCACCTTTCGCAGCAATGCAGGCTGCTATTCTCCCATGGAGACGATCGTTGAGATGCTGGATGTAGTCCTGTGTAACGGCTTGCCATGCCATTTCCACCTGGCGCCTCAGTTGGACCAGCGTTCGTGCTGGACGTGCAGACCGCGTGAGACGACGCTTCATCCAGTCCCAAACATGCTCAATGGGGGACAGATCCGGAGATCTTGCTGGCCAGGGTAGTTGACTTACACCTTCTAGAGCACGTTGGGTGGCACGGGATACATGCGGACGTGCATTGTCCTGTTGGAACAGCAAGTTCCCTTGCCGGTCTAGGAATGGTAGAACGATGGGTTCGATGACGGTTTGGATGTACCGTGCACTATTCAGTGTCCCCTCGACGATCACCAGTGGTGTACAGCCAGTGTAGGAGATCGCTCCCCACACCATGATGCCGGGTGTTGGCCCTGTGTGCCTCGGTCGTATGCAGTCCTGATTGTGGCGCTCACCTGCACGGCGCCAAACACGCATACGACCATCATTGGCACCAAGGCAGAAGCGACTCTCATCGCTGAAGACGACACGTCTCCATTCGTCCCTCCATTCACGCCTGTCGCGACACCACTGGAGGCGGGCTGCACAATGTTGGGGCGTGAGCGGAAGACGGCCTAACGGTGTGCGGGACCGTAGCCCAGCTTCATGGAGACGGTTGCGAATGGTCCTCGCCGATACCCCAGGAGCAACAGTGTCCCTAATTTGCTGGGAAGTGGCGGTGCGGTCCCCTACGGCACTGCGTAGGATCCTACGGTCTTGGCGTGCATCCGTGCGTCGCTGCGGTCCGGTCCCAGGTCGACGGGCACGTGCACCTTCCGCCGACCACTGGCGACAACATCGATGTACTGTGGAGACCTCACGCCCCACGTGTTGAGCAATTCGGCGATACGTCCACCCGGCCTCCCGCATGCCCACTATACGCCCTCGCTCAAAGTCCGTCAACTGCACATACGGTTCACGTCCACGCTGTCGCAGCATGCTACTAGTGTTAAAGACTGCGATGGAGCTCCGTATGCCGCGGCAAACTGGCTGACACTGACGGCGGCGGTGCACAAATGCTGCGCTGCTAGCGCCATTCGACGGCCAACACCGCGGTTCCTGGTGTGTCCGCTGTGCCGTGCGTGTGATCATTGCTTGTACAGCCCTCTCGCAGTGTCCGGAGCAAGTATTGTGGGTCTGACACACCGCTGTCAATGTGTTCTTTTTTCCATTTCCAGTATATGTAATAGCTTCCAAAGTGCAGCACATCCACCCAAAAACTTACATATTAAAGAAGAGTGATGAAGAAGGTATTGCATGGAGCTTTTACACTGAGGAGCCGACGTGTTCCTTGTAGAGTGGGTCATATGCCGCCGAGGAAGCAAGGCGTATGTGAAGTAGCTCGGCCTCAGTTGGGTGAATGCTCGCAATTTGCTATATAACAGGACAAGCAAAGCGCACATCACCCAGCATTGTGAAATGAGTGCTAGAAAACTCATACGGGATGTGTGTGGCATTTTCAAGAACCTACCAGTCGAACTTCATATCCCTGGTCAAAATTTCTGTTCACCTGGAACGAAGTTGAAAAAACATCGAGCTGTGGAAAGTAATGATTTAATATGTTTATGCTACGCATAAAAATCATCTTATTTTCGACAGAACATTAGATGATAAAACTACACAGATACGTCGAAAAGAGAACATTTCTACAGAAGAACATACACTCCTGGAAATGGAAAAAAGAACACATTGACACCGGTGTGTCAGACCCACCATACTTGCTCCGGACACTGCGAGAGGGCTGTACAAGCAATGATCACACGCACGGCACAGCGGACACACCAGGAAGCGCGGTGTTGGCCGTCGAATGGCGCTAGCTGCGCAGCATTTGTGCACCGCCGCCGTCAGTGTCAGCCAGTTTGCCGTGGCATACGGAGCTCCATCGCAGTCTTTAACACTGGTAGCATGCCGCGACAGTGTGCACGTGAACCGTATGTGCAGTTGACGGACTTTGAGCGAGGGCGTATAGTGGGCATGCGGGAGGCCGGGTGGACGTACCGCCGAATTGCTCAACACGTGGGGCGTGAGGTCTCCACAGTACATCGATGTTGTCGCCAGTGGTCGGCGGAAGGTGCACGTGCCCGTCGACCTGGAACCGGACCGCAGCGACGCACGGATGCACGCCAAGACCGTAGGATCCTACGCAGTGCCGTAGGGGACCGCACCGCCACTTCCCAGCAAATTAGGGACACTGTTGCTCCTGGGGTATCGGCGAGGACCATTCGCAACCGTCTCCATGAAGCTGGGCTACGGTCCCGCACACCGTTAGGCCGTCTTCCGCTCACGCCCCAACATCGTGCAGCCCGCCTCCAGTGGTGTCGCGACAGGCGTGAATGGAGGGACGAATGGAGACGTGTCGTCTTCAGCGATGAGAGTCGCTTCTGCCTTGGTGCCAATGATGGTCGTATGCGTGTTTGGCGCCGTGCAGGTGAGCGCCACAATCAGGACTGCATACGACCGAGCCACACAGGGCCAACACCCGGCATCATGGTGTGGGGAGCGATCTCCTACACTGGCCGTACTCCACTGGTGATCGTCGAGGGGACACTGAATAGTGCACGGTACATCCAAACCGTCATCGAACCCATCGTTCTACCATTCCTAGACCGGCAAGGGAACTTGCTGTTCACACAGGACAATGCACGTCCGCATGTATCCCGTGCCACCCAACGTGCTCGAGAAGGTGTAAGTCAACTACCCTGGCCAGCAAGATCTCCGGATCTGTCGCCCATTGAGCATGTTTGGGACTGGATGAAGCGTCGTCTCACGCGGTCTGCACGTCCAGCACGAACGCTGGTCCAACTGAGGCGCCAGGTGGAAATGGAATGGCAAGCCGTTCCACAGGACTACATCCAGCATCTCTACGATCGTCTCCATGGGAGAATAGCAGCCTGCATTGCTGCGAAAGGTGGATATACACTGTACTAGTGCCGACATTGTGCATGCTCTGTTGCCTGTGTCTATGTGCCTGTGGTTCTGTCAGTGTGATCATGTGATGTATCTGACCGCAGGAATGTTTCAATAAAGTTTCCCCTTCCTGGGACAATGAATTCACGGTGTTCTTATTTCAATTTCCAGGAGTGTATTTCTGTATTCGTCGTCTGTACGTTTCAGCATACCAATCCTAATGTTGGTGCTGAAATAACTGTCAAGCAGCTCGATGCACGCTAGAAAATTAAATAAGTACATAGTATGTTTAAAACATAGCATCCAATTAACAGTGGCAGTGGCAAAAGATGCCTTGAGGGAGAAACGATCAAGAAACAGGCCTGTTAAAACGCAAATAGTTCTACCATTATCGAAGACTGCTGGAATAGTGCTATTTCTAATCTCTGCATTTTACATGCTGTCAACCATTAGTTATTTAGCAGGGGGAACTAACTCAAGCAGTAAAGAATGCACTAAATGCAGAGAAGCGACTACCAGACGCTAAAAGACATAATTTGACAACTGGCATCATTACTATCAGTGAAGGACTTTTCTTAAATCACAGAGGAAAGGGCTTGAGGTATTCACATAAAAACGTTCGTAGCACCACCGCTGAGCAGACCGCTGGCTAACATACATATAGTCAAAGTCGTCATAAATCGCAAAATTTCAAGGTTTCACGGTGATTATGCAAGATTCATTGCCAAAGACAATTTCTCTAGTCCAATGTATGCGTGACTGAGCGTTTAGATGTTGTCGGAGGATATGAAACTCAGTAGGTCACGGATGTTGATAAAACTTTTTATAGTTTTGAGACCACCTGCGCAGCTGTGTCCTTACTTTATTGACAAGAACCACGAATTCTGCAACTTTCGGCGATAATAAGACTTCAGTTTATATCGCTGCGGTGCTTGAAGTCTGAGGTGTCTCCTGAAGTCAGTTCAAAAATAAGCCGTGGGCATTCCATTGCATTAGTGGAGGTCTAGATGCGACATCGTACACTTTAACTGTAAGAGAACTTCATCTGCATAATAAGCGAACTACTTACCCGCAATACATGTAGCAACGGGAAGTGTAGTACAGCAGTGATCGGTCTGGAACATACAGTAGTGTAGTTAATGTCACCGAGACAAACGATAAGCAGTATCTAGAAAGCTCCTATGACACTGAAACTTAAATGCATATATAAAACGATTTGTATAGTGATTTGAGTTACATGGAAACGTTAATGCGTTTAAAACAGACATTAAAGGAACAGAAGATTTAGTGGACTTTAGTCACGGAGGTTCAATAGAATTGCTAAATAGTTTCTCGAGAGTCCACTACTTGGGCATAGTACACTAAACTCTAGCTAATCCGACCCTCAGTAGTCCGGCTTCTCAGTAATCCGTCCAACATCTAGCCTCTAGTCTCCCACGCAGAAGTGGCAGGTACAATAGAGACTTACAGTGTGCGACAACGTTATTACTGAATTACGATGTAAAACAGTGCCATACATGTGTAAAATTGTGTCTTTCTTTACCGCTCAGTAACACAGTTTCTAGAGGGAAACACGTTATGCCAGATCCCAAGCAGTAACTCTAAATTAGAGAGAAGTTGAATTAAGGTTTCCTACAGAAATCCATTGTTGCTGAGTACAGTGTTCGACGAGCCACTACTTAAGACAAACTTTAACTCACAAACAGATATGCAAAAGCGTGCAGGAAAATTACGATTAAAATGACGAAGGATACGACATAGGAGGAGAGAAGACGAAGATTTCTCGCACTACTTGTGCTGAAACTTCTGACGTATTCTTGTAGTACATTATGTCTTAATCATAAATATGCTGCGCCAAGTAATGCATGTAAAGGCATTGTTAGATAAAACATAATGCCGTTGCGTGCCATTATTGTGACAACTAAAAATTTGGAACGTGTTTCACAATGAGTGATACTACTGTACATGTACACACTCAAAGACTAAGCTTTTTTATGAAACTGAACGTATCTTTGGGTTTTATCAAATATGGCCCTGTGTGTTTGCACTAAAGGTAAGACACAGTCAATAATCCTGAACCTGCACTAATCTGGTACCCATATATACAAGGAATGACCAGATTAGTAGGTGTCTAGAGCACTGACAATATTTACAAGTCGAATCAGCAAGTAGGTATACTGACAGTATGATTCGTGTTGAGTGTAACGTATTGACGAACTGATGCCTTAACGACAGAATAGTCCATACTATAGGTGCATTTCTTACTATCTGATAAGACTTCAGAGGTTTCCAGCAATCCAGTGGACCTCCCAGTTACTGTTCAGACATTAGAGGGTATCGAGCTGAATATCATATATCTTAACGCGAATCTAGTCGATTTTCGCGATGATGAAATAATAGAATGTCCTTATCTGAAGCAGCGTTTTGGGTATAAAGTATAAATGCAAATGCACAAGCATCAGTATACCACTTTGCAGCAGACGTAGAACGCGACAACCCGCAAGGGCTAAAATTTTGTTACATCCATAGGGGTGAAACTTCAAATGCTGTAGCTCAATATAGCAGCTCCAGTCCAATACGACGAGTGTCTAATCGATGAGAAAAATTTTTTTTTACAAACTATTTGCCTCAGAAATGTTTAATAATAATGAAGAGATACGAATTATTATAATACATCAAGATTGTTTGACAATTATGAACGAGACCTTCCTGTATATGGAGGGGGTATTTGCACCTAAGGACACATCATTAGCTATGTTATTGCACTTAAAATGTAATGCCTTCGCCTCTCTGTTTCAAGAAGGAAAATACGAACTTAGTGGTGTTGAAATCCAACACAGCAGAAATGTTGGACTCATATTGACTTTCAAGACATAAGTCTCTGCATGAGCACCGCACTGAATGCACTACATTAAGCTAGATCGTGCACAGATGGATTGGAAGATAACTCCAGTAATGTGTGCATTACGACCAAAATTTCAATGGGCTTCTTTGTGTGCGATAATCAGGTTGTTATGAAGGCCAAAAGAGGCTGGTTGTTCGATGTGCTATTGATAATAATTCATACATTTTATACATTCTACGAGATGGGGCAGAAGAGAAAGTATGCTAGATAAAGTTCAGTGGAACCTGCCACCGTTACCTCTATCATACAAAGAGAATCTGAAATTTTTATATGTACATACCTAATTCAGGAGTCCAGCAGCCATTAACGTTCTCTTCATGGTAACTGTGTGAATATGCAGTCCTGTACAGCTATAAACGTCACCGCCCACAACCAGATGCGCTTATATAGAGTCCTGAGCAGCTCCTACTCATTTTTGGTCAGCTTCATTCATGAAACAATTAGCAGAAGCGGGTGGTGATGCCCACTTTTTTTTTTGTAATTTCGCCATTTGTCATACTTTGACAACCTGATTCTGAACATAAGTTCGCTGCTCGTCAGTGATCAGACCATGGCTTCCCTCAACTGATTTATGGGAAGATGTATGTGACTGAGTTTCCCAAAGATGAGTTTGTAACCACAATGTAAGTATAAGAAACAACTATTAATGACAAACGCATATCTCTATTTTCTCTGTCGCTCTCTTCTTTCTCTCTCTCATCCTTTCTATCTTTCTCTCTCTCTCTCCCTCCCTCTCTCTATCTCGCTGTGTGTGTGTGTGTGTGTGTGTGTGTGTGTGTGTGGGTGTGTGTGTGCGTATCTTTTGTTTCTAGGAGTATTTATGCCTTATGGATGTGAGCTTACTGCAGCATGAGCAGCAACATCACGACCACAACTTTCATTAATGTGGCCATTGATACCTACATCACCTCACCCAGGTATGTTGTGGTTCCTGCCTAACAAGGAGAGGTCCCCAGTGGTAGGAACGACCTTTTGAAACCTAATGTACGGTGATGCCGGTTAAGATACCAGGTAACACACGTACTGCAGTCATTCACGGTGGTGGGCCTTCGTTTACCAATAATTGATGAAAAAATTTTTGATTTTAGCGTGATGACCAATAGCGTTAAAAAAAGTCAAATTTAAAAGGTTCGTAGCGTGATGTAATGGGTAGGAAAATAGGTTCACATCCATGAAGTTGTAGGATCGAATCTTGTGAAATATGCTAGATTTTTTATCGAAATTACTGTCATCAATATTATTATCACTTAATTTATTTAAAGGTAAATTTTTATTTTCACTCTTTTGCCACACGATTTTAATCACTGTACGAGCTTTTATTCATTCGTTTCATTTTTCCTTTGTATCATTCTTTTTCCAATCAGAATTCTTGTGAAAATGGACTGCATGATGAGCACAGACTCTTGCCTTTGTGTATGGAGCACCAGCCAAGCGAAATGGTTCTGTCCTCAAGTTATCAAGCTGATGTCAACACCAGAGAATAAACAGGTACATATTCTACAATGCAGACACATCCAGTGGTGTCTCAGGTTGTACATGTGATTTCTTGAAATCATACTGATGAATGTCCTACGACTGGTGTACCTGTTGGAAGGGGAAGACTCATGTTAATAACAAACAGCAGTCTCTCACGACATGTAATTTTGAAAAAAGACTTTTATATATCAATGAATTATTCAGTTTCCGGCAAAACCATGGAGAATGTTACAAAATATCACGACATTGAACTACTTTATCATTAGGAAGGGTGTTTTGCGCAAGATATTGTGTTGCCACGTCGAATTTTAACCAGCTGATAATCTTCAATGAAGGACTACTCACTATGGAAATGGCTAGGGTACAGGTGGAGTATACAAATTCTGTGTACTTCGGTATGGGTTTTCTGGACCACTCCAAATGCCACGTGTACCGATTTCACTATAAGTTTGCAAAATCCAAATTTAGGTGATCTCCAGTTTCGTTATATGGATAGAGACGCTGTCATCTATTGGGTGAAAGGCTCTGAACCACTGGAAGTTATTAAGTGCAAACCCTAGGAATCTGACATGTTTTCATAATCCTTACATCATAGCACCTCAGAATAAAAAACGTTATTGTGGTGATGAAAGGCAAGGTGAATGGATCATACATTACGTATTTTGTGGGGCTGAGATCGAAGATGCATACTTACCAGTTGGATACAAATGCGACCCAAGACAAGCTAAAAGTGTGCATTATGTGACCTCACAGGCTCTCACGATGTAAGACTGTAAGGAGTGTCTGCTAGGTGATGATGGATCTACTTATACGGTACAGTAAGTAATCTTTTGATCACGGAGCTATGAGGTGCATACTGTAACTCAACTGATTGTGTGTCACACTATGACAATAAATTGTTCTTCTGTGTATATGGGCCCTGGACCCTCCCATTCTGACACTGTTCAGTTGATTGATTGTGTGTGTGTGTGTGTGTGTGTGTGTGTGTGTGTGTGTGAGTGGGTGGGTACGTGTGTTTGCTTCCTAAATATATTTCTGTATCTACCAAATCCAAAATTTTTCCTTTGTACTCTCTGTGTGCTTATATGTATGTATGTGTGTGTGGTTCTTCACTCGCTGCCGGCAGTTCCTACACACTGTATATATCGTAAATAGAAATCATTCTCCACTTCTCTTAGTATTACGTATTTCTGCACGTCATGTATAGTATGAGCATGGTTCTGTAAATGCTGTACAGCTGATCAGTTGTTGTTGTGTATATAACTACATTATGCATTTATGCAGTCTCTTTTTTTATAAGTACGTTGTTACTGATAATATAGGTTGAATTATCTTCCGTTATCCTTGTTATTATAATTTGATCGTTTCACCATTAAAGTTATAGTATATATATATATATATATATATATATATATATATATATATATATATATACACTCCTGGAAATTGAAATAAGAACACCGTGAATTCATTGTCCCAGGAAGGGGAAACTTTATTGACACATTCCTGGGGTCAGATACATCACATGATCACCTGACAGACCCACAGGCACATAGACACAGGCAACAGAGCATGCACAATGTCCGCACTAGTACAGTGTATATCCACCTTTCGCAGCAATGCAGGCTGCTATTCTCCCATGGAGACGATCGTAGAGATGCTGGATGTAGTCCTGTGGAACGGCTTGCCATGCCATTTCCACCTGGCGTCTCAGTTAGACCAGCGTTCGTGCTGGACGAGCAGACCGCGTGAGACGACGCTTCATCCAGTCCCAAACATGCTCAATGGGGGACAGATCCGGAGATCTTGCTGGCCAGGGTAGTTGACGTACACCTTCTAGAGCACGTTGGGTGGCACGGGATACATGCGGACGTGCATTGTCCTGTTGGAACAGCAAGTTCCCTTGCCGGTCTAGGAATGGTAGAACGATGGGTTCGATGACGGTTTGGATGTACCGTGCACTATTCAGTGTCCCCTCGACGATCACCAGTGGTGTACGGCCAGTGTAGGAGATCGCTCCCCACACCATGATGCCGGGTGTTGGCCCTGTGTGCCTCGGTCGTATGCAGTCCTGATTGTGGCGCTCACCTGCACGGCGCCAAACACGCATACGACCATCATTGGCACCAAGGCAGAAGCGACTCTCATCGCTGAAGACGACACGTCTCCATTCGTCCTTCCATTCACGCCTGTCGCGACACCACTGGAGGCGGGCTGCACGATATTGGGGCGTGAGCGGAAAACGGCCTAACGGTGTGCGGGACCGTAGCCCAGCTTCATGGAGACGGTTGCGAATGGTCCTCGCCGATACCCCAGGAGCAACAGTGTCCCTAATTTGCTGGGAAGTGGCGGTGCGGTCCCCTACGGCACTGTGTAGGATCCTACGCGCTTGACGTGCATCCGTGCGTCACTGCGGTCCGGTCCCAGGTCGACGGGCACGTGCACCTTTCGCCGACCACTGGCGACAACATCGATGTACTGTGGAGACCTCACGCCCCACGTGTTGAGCAATTCGGCGGTACGTCCACCCGGCCTCCCGCATGCCCACTATACACCCTCGCTCAAAGTCCGTCAACTGCACATACGGTTCACGTCCACGCTGTCGCGGCATGCTACCAGTGTTAAAGACTGCGATGGAGCTCCGTATGCCACGGCAAACTGGCTGACACTGACGGCGGCGGTGCACAAATGCTGCGCAGCTAGCGCCATTCGACGGCCAACACCGCGGTTCCTGGTGTGTCCGCTGTGCCGTGCGTGCGATCATTGCTTGTACAGCCCTCTCGCAGTGTCCGGAGCAAGTATGGTGGGTCTGACACACCGGTGTCAATGTGTTCTTTTTTCCATTTCCAGGAGTGTATATATATATATGCCCGTTGGTACAAATACATAAACGGGCATTCCTTTAGTAAATTCAGCCTCCATTGGTTTTATAGTACAGGTTCACCATCTACTTATTTCGGTATTGGAGGAATACAGGCATCGATGCATTGCTCCACTTGCTCTACGTTTATGCAGCTGCAGTTGCATGCAGCCACAAGGATCCTTCCTTCTTTGTCACTGGTATTATGCGACTGTTGTAACAACGCACTGCTTGTTCCATAATGCCTTCATCTGACATGGACCTTTTTTTCTCTTGTCGCTTTCTCTCTCTCTACTAAAGGTATGACCCTAGGTAGCATAAAGAACGTTCTGTGTGGTTTTACCTGAAATTTATATTTGGAATTGTATACCACGCCCGTGCAAGCGGAAAACACATGCTTGTTTTTCTGCAACATTCCCTATTATTCATTTCAAACATCTGCTTTTCCGTATGCGTGATATCTGATGAATGGTTCTCACAGTATTGTGTTCTACCTCGTCAGCTTCATGCTGCGAGTCAATATGTACCTGTTAGTTAAATATCTTACTCACGCCAGAATGCACCGACACCTTAAATGATTCTACCATATGACCTATTACATTCACAGAACCATCAAATTCCTGAATGCCCTGTTACTCTTCGACAGTTAATGTGGCTGTTCACGTTCTCAAAGCGAGATTTGCCTTATGTTTACTAAATGGCTCTGAGCACAATGGGACTTAACTTCAGAGGTCATCAGTCCTCTACTACTTAGAACTACTTAAACCTAACTAACCTAAGGATATCACACACATCCATGCCCCAGGCAGGATTCGAACCTGCGACCGTAGCGGTCACGCGGTTACAGATTGTAGCGCCTAGAACCGCTTGGCCATCCCGGCCAGCCCTGATATTTACATAGGTAATCATATCCTATTATTGCTTCTACCGTCAGATGAGACATGATCAAAAATACTGCCAAAATGTATCATTATTTGCTCCTTTACATCAATAATTTTCTCTTTTACGGGGTGTAACGGTTCCTTTGTAACAAGTCCACTTCTTTTCTCCACCAGAACAACTGATAACATCTTCACATAGAACCGAGACATGACTTTCTGAATCGAAACAAGGAACAGTTACATTATTCGTGAATACGCTAACTATAGGAAACTTGTAGGCAATCCACCTCTTCAATCTCTTCAAATAACACTTCTACCGTCTCCCGATAATGTGTATACATCCACAGTATTTACAGTAGCCTAAAACTCGGGAGTCACCTTAGTCATCTCACGCCAGCTGAGCGTACTTCGACTCTGCTTGGTGGTTAATGATTGTCAGGCTGCTGGCAATTTCCATGACACCTATGTCTGTCACTGATGTGTGGACACCGCCGCCAGGTTCCATGGCTTCTATTGCTTCCCACTGAATAAAATGGCAATAGGGTACAAACATCGATCTACTGTCTCTTCGATTTTGTTTATCACTGTGCAGCCGCATATTGCTCTTTCTCCACATATTGTTTCAATGAACCACACCGGTACCATTGCTCAATTCTTGCAGTAACTTTTGGAATAACACAACGTCTTGCATGTTTCGTCCCGCAATAATCATCTCTCTCTGTAATTTCCTTATCACTTCGATTAAAAGCTAATTATTATTAACTCTGTGACATTGTAAGGTGCTTCTAAATATTGATTTTCCTTTACTATTTCCCGAAAGAACTTAAATGCATTCCGTTCTCTACCGTCACGGGAATTTCGTACATAAAGATATTAAGATTTATTCAGTCCAGAATACATCTACATCTACAGCCATACTCCGCAAGCCATCTGACGGTGTGTGGCGGAGGGTACCTTGAATACCTCTATCGGTTCTCCCTTCTATTCCAGTCTCGTATTGTTCGTGGAAAGGATGGTTGTCGGTATGCCTCTGTGTGGGCTCTAATTTCTCTGATTTTATCCTCATGGTCTCTTCGTGAGATATACGTAGGAGGGAGCAATATACTGCTTGACTCTTCGGTGAAGGTATGTTCTCGAAACTTCAACAAAAGCCCGTACCGAGCTACTGAGTCTCTCCTGCAGAGTCTTCCACTGTAGTTTATCTATCATCTCCGTAACGCTTTCGCGATAACTAAATGATCCTGTAACGAAGCGCGCTGCTCTCCGTTCTGTCTCTTCTATCAACACTATGTGGTACGTATCCCACACTTCTGAGCAGTATCCAAGCAGCGGGCGAACAAGCGTACTGTAAGCTACTTCCTTTGTTTTCCGATTGCATTTCCTTAGGATTGTTCCAATGAATCTCAGTCTGGCATCTGCTTTACCGACGATCAACTTTATATGATCATTCCATTTTAAATCACTCTTAATGCGTACTCCCAGATAATTTATGGAATTAACTGCTTCCAGTCGCTGACCTGCTATACTTTGGCTAAATGATAAGGGATCTTTCTTTCTATGTATTCGCAGCACATTAAACTTGTCTACATTGAGATTCGATTGCCATTCCCTGCACCATGCGTCAATTCGCTTCAGATTGTTCTGCATTTCAGTACAATTTTCCATTGTTACAACCTCTCGATGTACCACAGTATCATCTGCCAAAAGCCTCAGTGAATTTCCTATGTCATCCATAACGTCATTTATGTATATTGTGAATAGCGACGGTCCTACGACACTCCCCTGCTGCACGCCTGAAATCACTCTTACTTCGGAAGACTTTTCTCCATTTAGAACGACATGCTGCGTTCTGTTATCTAGGAACTCATCAATCAAATCACACAATTGATCTGATAGTCCATATGCTCTTACTTTGTTCATTAAACGACTGTAGGGAACTGTATCGAACGCCTTGCGGAAGCCAAGAAACACGGCATCTTCCTGTGAACCCGTGTCTATGGCCCTCTGAGTCTCGTGGACGAAGGGCGCGAGCTGGGTTTCACACGACCGTCTTTTTCGAAACCCATGCTGATTCCTACAGAGTACATTTCTAGTCTCCAGAAAAGTCATTATACTCGAACATAATACGTGTTCCAAAATGATACAACTGATAGACGTTAGAGACAAAGGACTATAGTTATACACATCTGTTCGACGTCCCTTCTTGAAAACGGGGATGACCTCTGCTCTTTTCCAATCCTTTGGAACACTACACTCCTGACCAGAATTCGTGCAATAATGCTGGATAATAATCATCAGTGTGACGCAGTCGTTTATTGAAAGTTGCATCCTAGCTCACACTTCTTCGCATAACTGACTACACATAAACCTCATTCTCATTACACCACTTCAGGTTGAGGGAATTGTGTTTGTATATTGCAACAGACATACGTGGAGCTGATGCTGGTTGTTAGGGTCTCGACATTGCGAGTACTGATACTAAATAGTTTCAGCACTCTGCCTCATCTACATCTGTGACCCGGAATTGTTTTGCTAGAGCTCCCTCTACGGGAAATTTCCTCGAGGTTTCTGATTTCTTCAGACTCTGTTTGCCACATTTTATTCGCATTAAAAACATCGTCAATATCATTTGAGTCTGCTTGTTACGATTTGTGACCCATAGATCGTATGAAAGACTGTGTCACTCACTACCACTGGCTGAGTTCTATCAGGCTCTTACTCGGAACGTAGTGTAATCTTTTCAGCAGCCATGGTAAATTCGTCGAATTTGCCTAAAACTTTGCCACCTTCACTGGATTGTATTTGTAGTGCAACCTCTTGTTGCGTGATTTGTTGACAAAGTCGGTCTCGTATTACAAGATCTTCCTAACAGCGTTATATTACGACTTCTTAAACTGAAGTTTCATCCATCCTTTGGCTCCAAGCACCGTGGGACTTAACATCTGAGGTCATCATTCCCCTAGATTTAGAACTACTTCAACCTAACAAACCTAAGGACATCACACACATCCTTGCCCGAGGCAGGATTCGAACCTGCGAGTGTAGAAGCAGCACGGTTGCGGACTGAAGCGCCTAGAATCGCTCAGTCACAGTGGCCGGCTTACGCATCCTTAAGAGAACTTTTATCTGTTAATACACCTTAATGTGGCGGGAAATCATTTTCTTAAGGGAAAAAGGGTTATCAATGTGCTCGCTCATCTCATTTGCATTTTTTCTAACTTCCTTTATTTCATTCTGTATCACTTCTGTCGTCATAGACTTCTGTCTGTTACTGTACCCACCTAATCTCTGATTTTGTACATCCAATGGTTTGTTAATTGTCTTCTCTTGAGATTGTAATTTTTTGTTCAACAACCTCTCCTGTTCATCCAAATATTTATTAATCTCCTTAACATCCTGTTTATTCTCCTCGAATCTTCATTAAGCTCCATGTACCCCTCATCGAATCTTTTGCTAAAATTCTTGCTTACTCTCACCAAATTGTTTAATAATTGATCGCCCCACATTCTACAAAAGTTCCATGAGTGCTTCATTTTGTGTAAGCTTTTGGACATTGCTGTTTATTTCCGTCTCAAGGCTTGTAGGCGATGCGCCACATGCTGAGCACCACTCGCCGCCTGCACAAAGCTACCCACTTAACGGTAAGCAGAGTCAAGCTGGCGAGGTCGCATTGTCTCTTTCTCCTTCGCTAATACCTTATTTCTCTCCTCTCGGAGCTGTTTGCATCTCTCCCTCCATGAACGCACACATCAACCACCTCTTCTGTCAATTCTTTCGCTACACTTGTCTCTACTGCTGCCTCGTAATACAAGTTAACCAGACTTGTTGGACTTGACCTCGTTTCAATATTCATACCCAACACGACTGGCTAAAATATAATTCTGTTTGATACAAAAAAATATCCTGACATGCTATCCTTAAAATATTCACACGAAAAAGCGCTGAAACAAGTACCCCACAAATACCACTGTAATAGTCACCCTAACAAAAACACTGAAACGTTGCCCAAAACCTGACAGTTACAACACTGAGAACAACCAAAGTGCAGAGCTGTTAATCATGTACATAATATAAATAAATGAATCCTGATGAGTAATTGATACATTTATATATATCTGTCTGCTTTGTCACAGGATCCGAGTAGTCTAGATTGAATCTTACCAGCAGTTCCCATGGCACTACATCATCATTATTCCTGCGTATATTTCTTATTTCTGGAAAATATGAGTGACTACATTTTGCTCTCTCTCGAATCTATCACAGAATTGTTGGCTAATTCTGGTGATTTAAGCTTGCGTTGATACTGATACTCACGACGAATTCCTTCATAATAAATATAATCATTAAAGCCGTCTCCCAGATTGTTCAGTTGGTTATTATATTTAACGATGAGTCCATGAATCTATGTCGCAAGGGATAACACAGAGAGTGGAGGGGACACTAGAAAACAAAATAACTCAGCTAACTGAGAGCATTTACACCACTATCAGACATAAATACTCCCACATAGAATCTTTACTTGCATTTATTTCTGAATTCACATTACCGTTTCACTAAAACTTCAGGATTACGTTTCCTGGTTGTGGGACAGAGGTGTAATTACTATTCTGCACACTTAAGATTGTCATTTAAATACCACTTTAATTTGTCTGTTCAGCCCTACTCTTAATTCTGCACAAATTAACATTCATTAAGCTACAATGACATGATGCACACTGCCTCTAATCTCAATGGTCCCTTAGCTCAGTGTCCTGAATGGGATTGGGTGTAATGTTACGTTGCTCTTGGGATTAACGTTCTCGTACGACACTCTCATACTGATATAACACATGGACTGAGTGAAAACCATTTTTTAACATATTCTATTCCAAACGACTTTCAACGTCCCCTTCTGATTTCGGTGGGAACAACAAAGCAAATTTGTATGCGATCACAGTGTGGAGGGTCAGGTGGTACCCAAGAAGATAACAATATGCACACTTAATATACAAAAAAGAAATCCATACTGTTAAATACGTAACACGAACATTCGCAAAACCTACATTGAATTCCTCCAAAACAATCATATGCAATTTGAAACCAGCCACAACATTTTTCATTAACATCTTGTCATTGCAAATAAATTTATTCACCATCTTTGATTGTTCTTGGATAGTATCAGATCTTCACATAAAACACACGCAACCCCTACTCTATGTTTCCAGAACAACAATCTAAGTTACCTCATGGCATGTGTTCCTCTTCTACACACTCATCGGTATAGCAACAGTAAATATATATTTAATCTTCGTTCTCAACTTTTAAGGTTGTGAAAAGAATTTGGTAAATCGCAGAAGAGTTTTTCTCACAAATTTAGGTCTTGAACTAATAAGGACTCAGGTAGATGGGAAGAAAATTTATTTCCAGGACAATGTGAACAGTGTGAACAGGGGCACTGTCATTCTGGAACACCACTTCACCATTTATTGAACACACACTGTACCATGGGAAGGAAGAGGAAGGAAGAGAAGTGTTTCATGTCCCATCGATATTGAGGTCCTTAGAGAAGGAACACAAGCTTGGAATGTATCAAGGATTGCGAAGGAAACTAGCCATGCCCATTCCAAGGAACGATTCGGTCATTTGCCAGGAGTGACTTAGGGACTTTATGGGAAACCTAAATCTGGACAGGCAGACAAGGGCTCGGACCGTCTTACACAATACGAGTCTAGTGTGCTAAGCACTGGCCACCTTCCTTTGTTTGTACCACAGGGTGGAACTGATTAGATAAAAATATCATCGGCAGTAATAGCAGTTTAAAAAAAAACTATGGGTTTCATGGAATACCACAATATGGCTGCCTTGGGATATAAATGCAAGGAGAAGTTTCAGTAACAGAAGACTGTGATGTCACACAAGATGACTGCAGAAAAACGACTGCGGCGAAAAAAGTTTCATCAACTTATGACGTCGCAAGATGACACAAGCGAAACGTTCAGACAACAGGGCATCTTCGAAAACGTTAAAGCGTTATTGTGCTGGAAGCATGTTAGCTTAATTAGCACGGAGATGATGGACACAGTGTGATTACAATTCTGACACAGACATTATGATTGCATGTCAGAAAAGAAATGTTTTTATGCTTCTCGAATTGTTTTATTAACTCAACCACCAGTCATAAGATCATCAAAAACTGTTCATATATGTTGGAATTGCTATCAGAGGAAGCCAAGCATGGTATTTAAACAAAAAGGAGCAATCAAAACACGATCCAGAATTGCATAGTTCAAGTACCATTCATATTATTTTCGAAAATCGATGACATACTTATGAACTCGCGTAACATAATGCTATAGGCGAAGAAAGACGAATAAACTAAATGTATAACATCGGAGATTTGCTGTTGGAAATGGTGTCGAAAAAGGGCCAAGTAGGTTATTTACTAACAATTACTAGTGGTTTTTTTTCAATACATATTACGAGACTGACATTACGAAAAGGAAATATGATGGTGGAGGACCATGAAGTCACACAAAATGGCGTAAATTATGGCGGACAAGATACGGACTGTGGCACACAATATGGCAGGCTATGATGTAATACAGTTGGTGGAGCTGCAGTCGCTTATCCCCACTACTCGGCAATGTGCTGCAGACAACTCAATGAGGCACCATCAATCGATGCAGTGAATGAATCATGTAGCGTCGGCAGAGATAAGTTGGGCAGAGTGAGACGAAGAAGAAGAAGAAGAAGAAGAAGAAGAAGAAAAAGAAGGAGAATAGGGCTGAATGAAAATGCCTCATTATTATTATTGCTCTTATCATTAAACATATCCACTCATTGGTCATTGTGTGTGTGTGCAATTACTTATGATTATTTTCTTCTTTTTACTAGATCAGCAATAGCATCGGTGCTCGGATATGACAAAATCTGTTGAAGCACCTGTCAGCTGAGCTGTCATTTAATACACACAGAAGTGCCAGACTTATCTCATCAAGACAACCTGTCTTTGAGCTTAAGGCATATAACGTCTGCAGAAAAAATGAAAATCTGCATGTAAGTACTACCCCACACATCACAATAGTTGTTACTGCGATACGTTTATATACATTCACATTTGGTAACTGCATGTGTGTAGCCTCCCATACTATCTTTTCTTATTTTCAACACTGCAACTCCCCAACGAGCTATTGCAGCAAGACATGCAACCGATAAGACTTCAATTATATGTACCATCACCTGCAGAATTTAAGCAGTGCATTGAAAAGCTACCATATAAATGAAAGCAGGATACAACTGTAATTGAGTCACAATTATGTGATTTTTGGGCTCACCAACACCAGCACTTGTCAACGCTACACTACAACAGAGAAATGTTAGATGTTAACATTAAAAATTCCACAGAACTGTAAGAACCACGATATCAGACGGCTGCAGGTAGCATTCATAGACCGTGACATAATTTTTGATGTGGCTTCAATAAATCTTTGGATATTGCATTGATGACATGCTACCTGTTCCCAGAAACTTACTGGTGCTGACCTTCATGCAAATTCCAACAGATTTTAAAATCATAACATCGAACATCTGCAGTCCTAACATGTTGCGTAACCGACTAACGGCGGTATAACTCCGCACCCTTGTGTGATTAGAAACATTAATTGTAGCTGTCTCCGGACAGAATACAATCGGCAGCATCTTTTTCCCACTGTAGAGTTGTCATGTGTTCTAAAAAGAAATCAGCGATGCTCCCACACGGCAAACAGCCATCGTGTTAAAGGAGGTAGAGTCAGGCTGCATGCAATACATCAGTATGACTCTGAGTTCCTCCCTCTAAGCTATAGGACACCCTCGGTGTGGGAGTGTGGGTGCAGTCAAAACAGACATCTCAGAAAAAATAATTAAACTGAAGAATTGTATTTGCAAGGGTGATCAATTTTGACGAGCATCAGAGAACTTTATATAGGTGTAACTGGGTGATAAGTTATGCTGTCAGTACTGTGTTCCAAAGACATGTATCTACATAAGTCCAAAACTACAATTTGATTACAGCTGTGCCCATCAGTTCTTAAGTATAGGTGCAGAAGCAACGTCGATACACATCTCTTCCTTCCTAAATAACGTCACAAGATAAATCAGTACTACCTGATAAATGGCCTTTCACTTGTTCAGTATTGTGGTTTGTGGCTATTGTTTCTTTGAGAAGCGACCAGCGACTGCCTCTCAGTTCACAAACTGTCTCACTATTCACTTGGTACGATAGCACAGTCTCATTGTTCATTATGAGTATAGTCTACTTTAAGTATGAATATAACAGTAGATTCATCATTGAACAACACTTTGTCGTTAGTTGACAGACTATATGAAGACTCTATATGACATCGTCATCTACGTGTGTAAACAGTTTGGCGGTCGTTTGTCTGTTTGGGTGGAGTGGGGTTGCAAGATGCTCAGCTGTGCAGACCTTCACTAAGTGGGGTAGCAGTGGGTTTACTGAAGTCCCTTGGTAGCTCCTCTTGCATGGTGGATCCACTCAACCGCGAGTAAGCGACCTAAAATTGTACTGTCTTCCACAGAGAGACTGGCCCACTTGGTGGGCACCACCCTCAGCCACGCGGCTCAGCTGTCGCCACTAGCCTAGTTTCGTATACCATGTGCATGTTAGCCAGAGTCTCGTCCTTCATGCCTCGTTCTTCTTCCATATATTAGTAACACAATCCACATAACTACAGCTGCGTCCTATTATTATACTTTCCTTTCCAACAACTTTTACAACTATTCTTACTCACCAGAATTGCCCTTTAGGGTTAGTTTCAGTGAAGTTACTTACCCAGCATATCAAATTTACCTTCATTACTAGAAATAATTAAACTTTCACATTCTTACTAACTCTTAACTAATTACAGTGGACTTCTTTACAGTTACTTCGTAGTATTTAACCCTCTCACAGAAAGCTTCAAAACAGAGTCTTCATAAAATTCGTTAATTTGGGAGGTCAGGTGAGCGAGGATTGCATTAGTTTTCACCATCCCATTCGGTTGTTTATTTCTTACATACACTTCAAATCATCCCGCAGAGGTATACCAATATTCAGTAGCCATTTCCGAATCACCTGTGCATTTGCCATACACCATCATTCAGCTAAGTACTAATTTACGATATTACAGTGCCTCTGTTATTCTGATGACAACGCGCTGCGGCTACCAAAGCTGTTATGAAACACGTCAGATGAATAAGTAATTGCGAGTAATGACTACCATCAGCTGTAGACTGGAATGACGACCATGAATATGGGTGCTGG
Source organism: Schistocerca americana (assembly GCF_021461395.2). NCBI lineage: Eukaryota > Metazoa > Arthropoda > Insecta > Orthoptera > Acrididae > Schistocerca > Schistocerca americana. The sequence goes on along the minus strand of NC_060125.1, from coordinate 202,420,096 downwards.
TCAAGGACTTGAACTCGGATTTCCCGCTTATCACGGGATAGCTTATATGATTTGTACTGGAATACACATAATGGATGTGCGAGTACAGATCGTAGACATGTGGTTGACTACATACGGAAGTATGGGTCTGGTCGTGAGTCCTGCACAGGTAGCCAAATGGTAAGGAACCGCTCGCGATAAACGGTAAATACGGTTTCGATTCCCAGTCCGGCACAAATTTTCATTGTCGTCATTCCATTCTAAAGCTGATGGTAGACATTACTCACAACTGCGAATTCATCTGATGTGTAAGACTAATATGGTCACACCACATACTTCATAGGTAATCAACTGATCTCTAAATATATTATATTTCCCTCGATAATTTAAATCTTCCATCTTTTCGTCATATAAGAGTTTTCATTATCCATACTGTGGGTTCTCAAACTTTATCGCGATAGCAAACCTGTAACATAACAACAAGCATAATTTGGCTTTCAAATAAAAAGGAGCAGAAAAAAAACATTAAATTCTCACTATGGCAATGAACCTTATTCTCTACCTGTCTCTTACTTCAGTGTTTCCTTACCTTACCTTTTCTCTTACTTGTTACTCTTACCCACATTTTCCTATGGTTCATAGTGTGTCTCACTTTTAGCATGCATCCAAAGATTTTCCGTGGCTGTATTTAGATTAACCTTTCCTATCATCTCTTTAGCTTTCGCTTTTGTCATGGTTATTATAAATATTCAGCAGTATGTTTTGTGAAGAGTGCATGGTAATGCATAACATTATCAATTCCTAAATTATTCGAATGAAACGGTATAATGCGTTTTCATTATTCATCCACACATTGCAGTGTTCCTCCATGGCTGGCAAACCCTAACAATGCGGTGTTCCTTGACATCTGGTAAACCCTAAAAGTGCAGCGCTCCTTCACATCGCCTGAACCCTAAAAGTGTGACGTTCCTTCACATCTGCTAATAAACCGTTATGAAGCATCATAGCTTCTCGCATTACTCCAATGTATCTGGTGTTCCTACACAGTAATAAATTACACTCGTCCATTACGGACACTCTCATCATAGTAAAGATAGGCAATGATGTGTTCAGTGCTTCTCTTATGAGTATCTCCTGCACCATCCTCTTGACTCTTTGTGAAGATAAATAAACTTGTGCCATGCGAAAACTCGTCTTTATAACGACATATTTAATATGTCTTTTCACAGTATCACTACATGTTGTTACTGGTTTTCTGGTAACAGGCCTGAGGCTGGGCATAAGATCTTAACTTTCTCCTACGTTTCTCGTTCTCTGAATACTTTAACGCGTGAAATATGGTACTTTTCAGTCACCTTCCGACTTCAAAGAGTTTCTAATTCTATGTCATTGTGCCTACCAATTTTCTGCATGTGGTCGGGTTCACACGAAATGTAAAAGATCGGACATCTTCTTTGATTGTAGCAAGACTTTTTCTCTCACAGTAGATGTCATCTCTTTTTTCGATAACTTGTGCTTCATTCACAATTTTTCTTCCTCATATCCTACTGGACAAATTTTGTTTAAAGTGGGCTCACTATGTTCCCTAACCTACTTGAGATTCGCAGTACACACTTTCTGTCTGGTTGTATGTGTTATGTGCAGAACTAATTTATCATTTGAATCTATTTTGACGAAGTTGTCTTCTCCTAGTAATATGTTCCTGAAACCTATAAACTCTATGTACAACTCTCCAGCTGTTCTAGTGTGTCAAGCATTCCGCTTCCTCTTCTTTATTCTCATTCCCTCTCTTTTTTCAGGGCTTGCAAGCCTATTGAGTAGCTTCCTTCCACTGACCCCGTATTGTCTATAAATTTTAAGTGGGGTACGATGTCAAACGGGCCGACTTGGAGCAGGGGAGGCACCATAGAATATTTTAATTACCACTTCCTATACTTTTACAAGTAAATTTATACAACTCTGTCAGCATTACCGGGTAGAATTCAGGAGTCGCACTCATAGGAGTTGAAGTTCAAAAACATAACAAAATAAAATTTTTACATGTGAAATTTCATCATATTTTCACTTACTATTGCTGCGTTTGTTGCTATAGGTACACTTCTCTTCAAAAGTAAGAGAGGTTCTTCGATGACTTATGCACAGAGTACAAGTCATACTTAAAGGTGTATGAAACTCTAGAATTTTCCAACACTATTAGACTGCGTTAAAAAGTGTTATTTAATTATAAAATTTATGTTGTTTCTAGACATGAAGTTTAAAAGGTAACACCTCATTGATTTTTCCATAAATTAAATAAATTATAGAGTTTCATACACATGTAAGTATTGTTTGTATGCTGTGCAAAATTCATCGAAGGATCTCTCTTACTTACGAATTAAAGTGTACCTATAGCAACAACTGCAGCCAATAGTGAGTGAAGAAGTCATGAAATTTCACATGTAAAAAAAATTTATCTTGTTACGTTTTTGAACTTCCACTACTATGAACGTGAATCCTGAATCCTTCCTGGTCATGCTGACAAATTTTTATGAATTTATTTGTAAAGGTATACACAATGGAAATTAAAATGTCCTGTGGTGCCTCTCCTGCTCTAAGTTCGTCCATTTGTCATCCTACCCCCGTTAATTTAACAATCCCACCATTCAAATTCATAAGTACAAGTCCCTCCTTACTGTGAAGTATGATATGCTAGTGTTTCAGAAAATGGAATCCAAGTGTAACCATCACAGTCAAATTTTTCACACACAAATCGTTTGTACTTAAAACAGCTGACTGTTACTCAAACTCTGTTCATACCTGTTCCTTAACTTCTTCATATCTGCCATCCACTGCACCTCATGTTCTCATTCGTTTCCTCTTAAATAACGGCAATTTCTTCATCCTATCACATAATTCACTACTACAGGCTGCCCTAGTTTTTTTTCTCGATTCGATGAGGATGATCCAATAACCTGAAGTGTATAAGTTCAGCTGACTCACACGGTTGGTCTAAAAGGTTGTTTCTCTCCTACCACATCTCTGGAAAAATTTTCAGGGTCCTGCTCGTAGCTTCTATATAACTTCCTGCCTTCCTTCTCCCAGTCTTCACAAGACCTTTTTCTTCCTTTTCTTCCTTCCCTTTATGGTAGACGTATGTGAATTCTTCATGTGTCTTACACTATATCACTTGCATTGCCCCTTCTGTAATTACTCGCATTTGTGACATTCACATTTTGTCCCATGAGTGCTCCTGGTCTCACTGTCAGTATGGACCTCCATTTGATCAGACCGTATAAGTGCTCTGAATTCCTCATTCTTACATATGTTTGCTGGTGCTGTCCTACGTCATGTGATTTCTTTACATTTCGACAGCTGTTCGAAGATGGTATGCAGTACTTCGGTGATTCTACGATTGTGTTAATATTTTCCTTTAATTCATTTGTCATCCGCTTATAAATCTGTATTAAAGTACCCATTTCTATATTAAATTTCTGCATCTGATCGTCTGTCTCCTTATCTAACGTGTTCATCATCTCTACGAAGAGACGTGATGGTATAGGTTGTAATTCACAGATCTCTCTTAATTTACATTTTAATAGTGCCCTGTCTTCATAATGTGCATACCCATTTCTCTCTACTTGGCTTTGCTTGTTCCTCTAGTTTACTGATCTGTTCGTCACTCACATCTTCAGTTTTCTTAAATCGCACATCATTTTCCTCGTCGTTTCATAGAGCCATGTGTCAAGTTCCACTTATCTTTTCCTTGTCCATTTTATAGTTGCTTTTCTTTACTAGTAACTCGATTTCCTTGAACTCTTTGAATAGAAAGCTCTGTAAATCTAACACTGCAGTGGTTGAGGTTATGGCTCACAAGTGGAATCTCTCTGTTCTGCACTTTCATGTCCTCTTATTCCTTATCTTTCTGCTATAAATGAATTCCTCTCTCATCTTCTCAGCTAAGTTCTACATTGGATAGTTCCTCTTAATTTGTTTTTAGCCTGTTCTTTCCTGTAGTGACTTCGTTTTGCATGCCATTTCCCATGGCTCATGAAAATTCACGTTCTGAATATTCTCCTGTAGCACCTCCATATCTGAAACACTGTCTATTTTCAAATTGTTTCAAATAACTCTCTCTATCTTGCTCATCATTGCTAAACCTTTGGCACTCGCACTGGTAAACTTCGGCATGCCCTACCACAATTGTTAATCTTTGAGACAACTTACATTCGAATAAAAAATTAATTAACCCACAGCAAAATGTCTCGAATATTGCGCAACTATGATTCAATCCTCTCCTAATACATAAAGCAAAGTACACAGAAAATAAATAAAATCCACTCCACATGTTTAATGACGAATCTTCAGCTGGACGACGATGACATATACCAACCTCAACTCATTGAAACAAATACATAAATAGCTGTGCACCAGCAACTTGTAAATTAAAAATTAGCTTAATGAATTTAATTATTTTTAATTTAGCAGACACAAATCCTTGTTTAAAATTTAAATTTGGGCTATCTAACTGCGGCGTCAGAGGATTTAAATTCAATAAATAAGATACAGGCGTCGCTAATATGTACTCAGCTATGTAAAGTAACGCTGTCAGTCTAACATATGTAATTATTGCCTTCTAGGACAATGAATGAGGAAGTCGTTAGCTACATACTAAAGAAAAATCACAACTAATTCACATTGGTATGTTGAAATAACATGACAAAACATCTGACAGAGTTCGAGAAATCTAAAGTAATACTTTGAAAAGGCTGGCTGAATGATCGGTGTTTTCATTCAAATAAACATGTATCAGAACAAATTAGTTATAACTACTAGATCGTACTGTTATTGTCAAAATGTTTGTGATAAAAGGCAGATAGCGCTATAGAAGGTGGCAAGTATTCTGTGGCCAAAGTTGGAAGAATATATAGTATCTTAGGGTGTGAAAGCAAGTCTCCAGAATGTAGCTTGAAGTTACAGAAACAAAGTAAATGTGATCTAACTGTCCCCACCGCTCGTCTCACTGTCACAGATAGGCGGAGACTGATATGGATGTGAAATCAGTCATCAGTCAAGTTTCCAAGTTCAGCTCAACCCGAATATTTCTTGAGTTGCTTTTAGAGGCACCTGGCTGCTTGGCTGATGAGGTGTTCAGATGGACGCCGGTGGAGAACTGCCGCTGAGAAATACCCGGGTGAGGAAGTCTGGTGGAGACAGGCTGTGTTGGAGAAGTGATTTGGCACTGATTGCTCCTTAAAAGGAAGACTTGTTTTTTAGTGTTTTCATTTGTTACGCCATTTTAGTTGGTTACATTATGGTACCCTGAGACCCACCTACTAAAGTGATGCCTCAATAGAAACTGGAGCCTCGCCCTGACTCTTTTTCGAGGCGGATAACCAACAGTACAGTCCCTAAAGCTTCGCACTGAAAAACTGTCCTGTTCTGTATGGACAGTGAGGTGGTATGTTAGCAGCACAGTGAGGTTTCTCTCTGTAGCTTCAAGTTATTTATGTTATCCCCTCCTGGACGATAATAAACATTTGGTTACTGTAGTACCCATGTTTAGTGGAAGCCCATAGTGCCAATGGTGGCGTAGCTCCTGAATTCTCCCTCCACTTTCAGAGGTCATCTGGTACGGTTGGCATATTTAAAATAAGCTCTGCTTTCAACATTCTCCTAGGTCTTGTCATAAACGGCATTTCTCCTCTTTCCACACTGAGATAGTTAAACACTCTATTGGCATTGATACACTATTGTAGATGATATCTCTAACTACTAGCAAGTGGCGTCCAGGGCAGTCCTCCGAAGCAAGGCCGGCTGAAGAAGTGTCATTCACCTTTGATGCTACCAGTAAGCTTTTGCGGGAGACGACACTAGGAGTAACCTCCATTGTTCTCGTATGCTTGTAGCTCATTCAGCGTGCCTTTTGTATTTCTGTAGCTGAATGATTTGTTGGTACGGAAAGAAAAATTTCCCGGTACCTCCACGGACTTTTCTGAGGTGGGGAGGTCGGAGCGGAATCCTCTGACCATCTACAGGCCCAATGCGGAGCTTCTTGAGTGAAGGAGCAGTGCCATCGCTGAGATTTAGCAATTGGCAAAAGCGGGATGAAGGGAGTGTCGACCTGTTGATTACATGTCCAACGATCATACATCGGTTTCTCGTACAGCTATGTAGGTAGCAGTGTGACAGTCGGAACAGGTCTAAGGTATAGTCCCAGGGTGATGATTACCTTTACGTTTCACAGAGAAATACAGTAGTCACAGTAGGATATGTTTATTTTTGTAATAATTATTTGATTCGTGACATGTATAAATGAGCTACCAGGCAGTAATTTCGATTCAATGAAACACTTGAGAAACTACTAATTTCGCAAAAACCTTGGAGTGTCTGTGGCACTGAAGTGTACATTACTTTTGCCGAATATAATCAATGAAAACGTACTCATTTATGAGTTTCTGTTTCATAATGTGTCATACAGTTGGTGATGTACGTGGTTTGTCCGGGAAATACGTATAAAAGTTGAATAATGTCTTTATGTTACAAGTCGCAGTCATCGCCAGGTGGGACTACTGCTGTAATCAATCCCATCAACGCTCAGTTCGAGTCAGAACACTCTGCGTGAAGGTGGGAGTGTGCGGCAGCTTGTTGACAGTTACCCTTTTTCACCTGCCGTCGGCATGGAGATCTCTCTGATTGAGGAACAGCGCGACAGGATCAAGTTTCTTGCAAAGCTAGGCAAGAATGGCCGTGAGATTTTTGAGTGTTTGAAACAGGTTTACGGAAACAATTCCCTGAAGGAAGCAACCGTGGACAAGTGGTTAAAAGGGTTCCAGGATGGCCGAGAAAAAGTGAACGATGACCCTCGCCCAGGACGTCCGTCGACATCGAGTTCCGATGCAAATGTTGAACGAATTCGGGCTTGTGTTCTTAAAGACCGTAGATTGACAGTCACAATGATTGCTGACGAGCTGTCAATCCCCAAAACAATCGTTCACGAAATCCTGACACAAAAACTTGAAATGAAGAAATTGTGTGCGAAAATCGACACCCGAGGGTCTTGACGCCAGGACAAAAAGCAAAGGGGGTTGAGTGTTGTGATGATTGGTTGGAAGGAGAAGAACGAGGGAAATTTCTCAACCGAGTCATCACTGGAGACGAGTCTTGGTTTTACGAATTCGATGTGGAACTCGAGAACAAAAAGGCCGCGAAAATTAAGGTCCTATGTGAAGACAATGTTGATTGTTTTCTTTGATTCTAGGGGCATTTTTGACAAGGAATTTGTCCCTCCCGACCAGAGAGTGAACGGTAATTTTTACGTTGAATTTCTGACGCGTCTCAGAGCTCGTGTGGCCCGAGTTCGACCGGAGTTGGCAAAAGGGGGCAGGTGGATCCTTCATCACGACAATGCGCCCGCTCACACGTCGCTCGTTGCGCGTGAGTTTTTGGCCCGAAGCTCAATCACCGTGACAGAAAACCCGCCTTATTCACCTGATTTAGCCCCGTGTGACTTCTTCATGTTCCCGTAATGCAAAATGGTGCTTCGGGGGCGGCACTTGGGAGATGTGGAAGCCATCAAGGCGGAAACGACACGGCAACTGAACAACATCACAACTGAAGACTTTAAGGAATGTTCTCAACAGCGGGAACGGCGTTGTCAGAAGTGTATCGCGTCTCAGGGCGAATACTTTGAAGGAGACCATATTGTAATACCTGAATAATTGTAATATAAAGTTATTATTCAACTTTTATACTGATTTTCCGGACAAACGTCGTACAAACAACAGAACCCAACAGAAAATAACAGCAAACACAATAGTAATTGATATTTCTGAAAAAAGAAGTACCGAAATATAGGCAGGTAGTTAGTTTATGACACTCTGAAAACGCGCCATCACTTGAAACTCTACGGCGTGTAGTTTAGAACTAACGTGCCAATAAAAGCTTAATTGGGTTACTACACGTTAAACGCCTGAAGTGGTCCACATGTAACAACACCAGGGTGCAAAACAGGGAGACTCGACGCAGAGTAATTTGGAACTAAAGTGCCAATAAAAGCTTCACTGCTGCCACACGTTAAGCTCCTGACAATGACCCACGTATAACAGTACGAGGGTGCGAAGCCACATGAGATAATTTGTCCGCCTGACAGATTATCTAGGCTAACAATGATCCACGTATAACAGTACGAGGGTGCAAAGCCACAGGAGATTATTTGTCCGCCTGACAGATTTATCTAGGCTGCAAATGCTCCTCCTCCCTCCCCTCCTTTCCCCCCTCCGTTTCCTTACGCAGCTGTAGCAATGTTACTGAGACGTATTAACTATATTGACCATGTTGATACAAAATACTGCACGTAACGAATTACATCAAAATGAATCTATAATTGCAGTAAATAAACCACAAAATTTATAAAAAGTTCCGAATTCTGGCCTGAGAGAGGCCGACCACTTTGTTGTCTTTACCAACGACTTCATCGGATGTCGTATGGAGTGGCATGTACTCATATTTAGCACACTGCTCTCTCTCTGTCGTTACCGGGTTACTTGATTTTCGAACAACGAATAATCGATCGAGTAGCTTCTCAGTTGGCCTCGCCAGGCTAAGTGCACATCTTTCCAGTCCTCCTACGAAGGAAAAATCCCTGGCATTACCAGGAATAGAATCCAGTTCCTCCACACAACAGTCAACTGCAATGACCAGCCACCTACGGAGACGAGCTAGAGGTTGCATAAAACATCTAAAAAAAGTTGACAGTAGATCAAAATCAGCATCTCATTGCTTATACCGACTGCTGTACATTAGTTCTATTATAACGGATAATAAAATTGGTTTTGCTTATTCCAGAGAAAGTGTTTATAATGCATAAATTACTAATTATAGATACGATAAACAGCGCTTTATTAAGATACTCGCATCCCCGAAATTTTGTTTTCGTTATAATTTTACTTTACATTACCTTGTTTTGACGGAAGCAACTTTACGTCACTGAAGTCAAGAGCAGCAGCTGCCTCGTATTTCGTCAACGAGTTAGCTAAATAAGTCGAATATTTACGCCCATACGCGACCTTAAGTAGTTTCTGATCACCTTCAATTTTCTGAAACTGCTTTCATGAGATGCTGCAGTCATTGGCACTGACATAAATGCCCTCAAAGCTATTTCGTTGTTTGGATAATCATCTACTGAAAAGAACTTCAAAATGTCCAAATGAACAGCCCTGTTGATGCTTTTCATGAGGTCATGAGGTCTTTCACTTTGTGGCGGCTCGATTTCTTAGAAGTGAAATTCGAATTTGATTAAACGACCAGAATGAGAGGAAAACAGACACAAACAAAGGCAAATGCTTACTCAAAATAATCTACGTAGTCCTAAAGTGGTTATGGGCACGTAATAAAAAATATTATCCAAAATCCGCCTCCAAGTGCGAAAGTGAAAATTCGATACAGTTTTATTTAACGTAGAATTTCTTTTTGGAATTGCCGATGTAAGGGACCTAAATAATACATCTACAGGGAAAAATAAATTGGCAGTAAATAAATTCTAAATGGAGCCCTAGAATTCCTTTCTGACTGCATTCAATCATATTCCACTGCTCTGGGTATCGACTACAAAACAGAAAGAACATAAAATGGTAAATCGAAGAGTAAATATTTATCTCAGCTTCGCACAACAATTAAAAAAACTGTACGCTTCAATTAAATTACTGAAAATAAAGTGGAAATACCATTATTTCAGTTCACTAAGCAAAATTAAGTCATTGTTCGCCATATTAAAAACACGATGTAAGGTTTGCTGAAAAATATTAATGGACTTCATAATATTATACTTCCTTATAGTCCGCAAAAATAGTGGTAGTAAATGTAATAGCCATTGCGTGCAGCAGCTATGAACAGTTTACTTTAGAACGTCTAAAATGCAGTGATTAACTAGTAGAATGTTTAGCGTTTCTTGCGAGACAAAGGCGGGTTGTGGATGCCGTGTCTCTTACGTCACAATGCGCACACTAAGAAGGACGGTTAGTAGAGAATCGGAGGCCATCTTGAAGCTATCGGATTTTAATGTTTTTGCAACATTCATTAATTCAACTTACAATTGTAAATAGTACGTCAAATGAAGGAGCAACTCGAACTGCTGCTCCTAGCGAGCTTTGAGTGTGATCCGCCTTCGTCACAAAGCACACACCGATTGGATAGGTGAGTTCTTACCAAACTTGATCATTGTGTGTGGAGTAACTGTTGCAACAACTGCTTAAAATACTATTTTCTAAGTCTGGTACATGAGTTGGTAGTGGAGGCAATCACACGTTATGAACACCTAAACACAACAATCGCATGACGTCAAACCGGGCGAACGTCGAGGCTATGTGAAAGAAGCTCTGTCATCCAGCCCCTTGCGTCCAATGATGCTGTCAGTTACAACGTCGTTTAACCAACCACATACTGTGTTTTGGTAGTGAGATTGTGGTGTGCGTACTGTAAGATTATTTGACTTGTCGCTCTGACGAAGTAGGCGAGTGTCAGCAATATGTCTCGTGGTCTTGTCGTGGCGTGTTTATCTTCTGCCGTTAGGTCAGACGATAGAAATGCCACTTGCACACTTAGAGTAGCAGATTGACGGTGACCAACTTTAAACAGAACTTGATTAATTTTCACACACACTTATTAAAATAACAACAAGCATAAAAATTACTTAACTTGTTTCTGGATGCTATTTACAATTGACAATCTGAAGTTCATTTGGTATTGGTACGTTGATCTTACTCTCACATATATCTCTGATACTTGACAAACGTGTCTATACATTTATCTTCATGGCTATGTACAGTAATATGGTAATCTTATTAGGCGCAGACTGAAACTTGACTATGGACTGGTACATATTGGTGCAGACCAATGCAGACTGACTAATCGGAGGTCTGTACACTTGTTATAATACCTCGCTCGTTGATGTATCACTGCGCGAGTGTGATCCGCGAGACGAAAAGGTTCTACGTTAGCAGCAATCTCATTGGCTGCGTTGCATATTAATATGCGGATCGGCGGAGACGGACGAGCGCTGCGCCTGCGCTTTTGTGCTTAGCGGGGCGCGCTCTAGTGGGAAAGTTGTGTACGCGCTGACTACGCGGAACTACGTACACAACAGAGATGATGCACTGTATTGCAGCCAAATAAAGTTCTTTGGTTCAGCTTCTTCCAAATGAAGCAAGAGCCATAGTTCGAGAGTGCCAAGATCATAAACGTGAGTCACAGTGGCTTCACCGAAAAAGAAAGGCCCAGAAAGTTTTCGCTGGGATATTAACGTAGACGAGTATCGTTGAAACTGTGCGACATTCCCGTGATCTTCCTTTTGCAAAGGTGACTATTGTCCTCAAACTGTTGGTGCCATCTACAGAAGCTGTTATAACTTGGAGGATTAAAATGGAGGAACGTGGTACTGTAACAAAAACATTCATTCCATGCAGGTTGTAAAACACAGATCGCTGTCCGTTTGTTCGCAGCTCGTGGTCGAGTAGCTAACGTTGCTACCTACGTGGACCCGGATTCGATTGCCGGCCGAGTTGGGGATTTTCTCTTCGCGGGGAGTGTGTGTTTGTGCTGTCCTCATCTTTTCACCATCATTATTCGTGACAGTAGCTAGATTGGTTCGTGTAAAAATTGGACTGTGTAAAATATTGGGACTTTGCACCGGCGCTGTTGACCGTGCAATTGAGCGCCTCACAAACCGAATATCACAAAACGCTGTCCGTTTACTAGTAGCCATCTTTGTTACTAAAGCTTTCTAATGAAAGACACAGGAAACAGTGTATGTGCATATGCACAGATACACAAACAAAAATGAGTTGCCCTTTCCATTAAGGAATTATTTATAATTGTAAGTTGGATGTAACAAATGCTACAAATCCTCAAAACTCATTTAAACATCAAGTATTACATTGAAAAACCCTGTAATTTCTAGTATATTGCCGTAGATGAGAAAGTTCCGTGATTTTATCGTACAGAAAAATACTCTCCCTTTTGTGTGCTATCATTTGCCAAAATCTCGTTTCGATATCTTGAACCATGTATGACATTTGAGGGCTGTTGTGAATATTTCATTCTCGCTGTAGAAATAGCGAGCACAAGTGTAAGTGAAACCTCTGTGTACAATTCATTTTCTCGAGATTGGAGATGGATGTATACCATCTCCTCAGTACAAAGATATATTTATCGTGTTAGCATATGCAGCAATGTATGGTCTGAAACGCATCAAATACAATTTCGAATGAACTCTTTCTTTTTTTTCAATGCACGATATTTGAACTTCCTGCAGTGAGGTACTCTGACCTGTTCCCTAAATGTCACAAAAACTGTGGCCACTAACAGTATGACATGTGGTTCAAGGTATAGGCAGCTAAAGCAGCGCTTTCAACGTTCAAATCTTAATGTCACTACAGAACTTTCACTACAACACCATTCTTTGCATGCTCGACAAACCACGTGTAACCGTGGTAGACTACCGGCCTTCTTTGTATTCCCACACTTACGTGGGGACCACTAGATGTGTGAAACATAGATTTTGCTAAGTGTTAGGTAGAGCAACCTGTCCTGAATAACCGGCTAGTAGCTGCTCATGCTTCGGCACCCAGTTACCGAGAAAATCGATCTTGAAGTTTTATGCGTACCTTCTAAACGCGTAACTTTGTGTTCGGATACAGGCAGCGTATCGCAGTGCCAAAGGTTCACTAATCCCTCGGTTGCAGTATAGGGTTCAACTTGCATGCCTCTTTTTTTCAACGCAATACAAGATGAAAGGTGGCTACACTGAGCCACTGCTCCAGAGATTGCGCCAAAGAGTATTATTCTGCCGCCTCCACAGTGCTTGGAGAGAACTCGTAGAAGTCAGTGCTTGTCCAGAGCTCGTAGTAGAGTGCCTGTTAAGAACTCGTAGCAGAGAGTGTTTGTTGAGATGTGCTAGTAGGCAGTGCTTGCTGAGATGTGATACTGAAGAGTCTTGTTGAGATGTGGTAGTAGAGAGTCGGTGTAGAGATATATTGTAAGGATTAGAGTGATTTTCATCAATATAAATGAGGTAACAAACTCCGTTTCTTTTTTTCTCATTATTTCAGTGTCCTAAATAATGCGTGATTGCAGGTTCAGTCAACAAAGCATCTGGCGTGTGTTCTTGTATTAGAGTGTAATTCTGGTTTTCTTGCGCAATTATAGTATTTCTAATTTTCTTTTATCACGTCAGTAAAATTGGTATTTAAAAATTCTTGTCTTGTTGAAGAAGAACCGTGCCAGATGTGCGTTGAGTCATACTTCTACATACAGAACAGTTATACTTGTGCTTTGGTTTCGTAGGTTTCATAGTTGCTGGGGACTTAATTAATTAATTGTGTTAACGAAAATATTCATTTCATTCTTTGTTGTTGTTCTATGCAGTCAGATAGCGTAATAATACTAGTCAGGGCCAACCGATTACGAAACAGCGTAATCTGACATACAGCTACTAAAAATATTTCAATCATAAATAATTAAGCCCCCATGCAAAGAGAGGAAACCATCTCAGTGTCGATAAAAGATCTGAAAAAGATTAGGCACTCCTTCGCAGAGCTGTATACTATAACAGTCACAGGAAAATAATTCCGTTGCGTTTTCTTATGTTTATGAAAACCATCCATGGAATTTTGTCGGACTGCACAAAAGAACAGTTGAGGCGAGTCGATTAAGAAATTGGAAATTGTAATTGTCACCTTCTCGAAGTCATGGAAGTTCATAAAAATAGTTTGTGTCATTTTTCAGTGCTTGTGACAAAGTAGATGACTTTATCTTATTGACCCGTAGGTGGTGCAGACTGATCAGGCACATTACGAGCAAGCCCTTGTGCATGAAAGTAAAACATGCACCTCTACCGTAAAAATTGTCTCAACCAAATGTACTCCCTGTGATATTTATTTTTACAGGCAGCTTAAAATTTTCACGAAAATATTCAAAATGCTCCCGATTTACTAAAGACTGGCATAGGAGTCGCTTCGAGGGATAATTCCATAAAAATGACTTATTTAATTGTGCATCACTTTAGTGCACATGTTTCCACAGAAATGATCAGACGCGCGTGGTTCGCCTCTAAGCTGATTGAAGAAGCAGCAGTCTTTCATTTTAATGTAAACGAACTGCATTTTCTGGTATCGCTTCCGAAAAATCCATGTGCGTGCAGTAACTAGGTTTCATTAAACATGCGTGGTGCTCTACGAATATATGCTTCAGTTGCTTCTACGACTTAAACCATACGGAAATCTTTTCTAGCAAGCTATGCAAGCGATAACGAGAAAGAAGATTCAGTAAACTATTTCGCAAAAAATTAAATATACATTATTAATGAAACTATTCTGGTGAAAATGTCCATTTTTTAATCATTTCATATGGTATATACCACTTAATGGTATTCTATAAGATGAATTTTTTTTAGAAAAAGGAAATAGAGGTACGCGGGCATCATTTGAATCTGTAAAGCCAGCGTTGTACACGTGCCTTAGCCGCTACGCTACGCTCAACTGGTCGAAACAACACTAAGTGTAAAGAGGGTATGATTAAAACCTTAACTTCCGTTTTCTCGGACACTAGGGGCCTTTGTGTGAAAAGCAGTTGGTCAGGTACTCAGGACATGTCCCTTTACAACATACCTCTGAGTCATAAAAACCTGAATTACAGTTCTGATGGTCCCCTCATTATAGTTCGGAACCTCCGCTGCATTCACAACAGCTTCCAGAATGCTGCATTCCCCTGACACTCGCAAGTGTCGATCACGCTGAAAGTTTGAAATCTTGCTCATTTTTATTTCATAGGGCCCTCCATCACTTACGTGTATATTATCATTATGTTAACTATTTCCTATCATAACAATGAATTACTTATGATGTTCTTCGACAAAATACACGTATGTGAAACGCTGCATTAAGAAACAGTGTTAACCATGAATGTAAAACATAAATCTACTGAGACGCCCTGCTAAACCCGCAGGACAGGACAGGTAGTTTAAGGGGCCGAAATAAGCAGGTGTCAGTTACACTCGAACATATAATATATTATTTGATCGAATACTACAAGATTCAAGAAAATAAAAAAAAACACACACACAGCTTCAGTTTTGGAACTTAATTAGCGGCTGAATACGCCGTACAATCTCACGCCACAAGGGCAAGAGCACTTTAATTTAAAAACGGTTGAAAGCCAATAACTTAAAGCTAAACCAAAATCAGAAATTTATAATGCAAAGACTTAATTAGGATTAACGCCCAAAAAATCTACACTTTAAGAGCAAAACAACTTATATTCAAAATCGGCTGAAGGCATAACACTTAAGAGTCAAAAATACTAATTTTAAAAATGCCAAAGCCTTTAAGTAAAACAGTTCTTAAATTAGGCTGAAGGACCAAATCATCTGGCACCTTAAGGGCAGAACAACATTAATCTAAAAATCGGCTAGAAGCCATACAAGTACAAACAACAAGAACAAACAAGAAAAGGCAGTACACCCAAGGGCACGCAGAAGTTCAGAGGGTCGTCCTGGAATTTAAACACTGACGCTCACTTAGGTGACACGGGCAGTCGGCCCAACAGTTGCCGATCCGACGATCCAATCACCCGACCACCACACACCAGGGTTTGTAATGGAAGAACGTAGAAGGTATTGGAGCCCACAACCAATCATACATTGAACTCGTCAAACTACACACCATGCTGGACAGTGACAACACGATGAGAAAAATACACTGCCTGAATTTGCGTCCACAGCCAGGGCAGCTAACCGGAACGTTAAAGGCCACAAGGTAGAAGATTCCGCTGGTGCACTTCAGTTCAAATAACCAAGTACAGCTAAACTCCACCGGACGGTGGCTAAAATTAGCCAACTTGAAAATAAACGTTTTTGCCCACGGGAATATCGCAACAGCCGACAACGAACTCCATACGACATAATGTGAAGAGTCGTGACTTGATGGTAGATTAAGTCAAAACTCAGCTTTCATGTCCGGGATCAGTGAGCCACTAACCTCGTAGGAAGGGGACCAGCACCACACACTCCGACACTACATAGAGGCCGCCAGTTGGCCGGACAAACAAGTCAGTTTCCTCGCTGCTGTACGCCATCCGACCAACTGCGCACAAACAGCCCAGCAGGAAACTATAAGCGCCAGTCCTAAGATAGTCCAAGTTGGAATATCGATACACACCGCTGATGCCATCCGTGGAAAGAGATGATAACAGCATAATCGCGATAACCGCGGGAGACTAAACGCAGAATAGCAATCAAGGTTTAATCCACCGTATGGCATGAGCCAGCCACGGCTCAACAGCAATGTAAAACAAGAAACAAATCTAAGTAATATAATTAGAATAGTAAGGCTAACCTCGTAGCGTCGTGCGGTAGCGTTCTCGCTTCCCACGCCCGGGTTCCCGGGTTCGATTCCCGGCGGGGTAAGGGATTTTCTCTGCCTCGTGATGGCTGGTTGTTGTGTGATGTCCTTAGGTTAGTTAGGTTTAAGTAGTTCTAAGTTCTAGGGGACTGATGACGGTAGATGTTAAGTCTCATAGTGCTCAGAGCCATTTGAACCATTTGATACCATATTGCATCCAGCTAGATTTGCCAGAAACACTATTCTAGAAATCTGCTTCATTAAATAGAGATGTATGTGATTCTAGTGTTGAAACGAAAGGTCTTTTTTCAATATTAAAAAATGGTGGTGAGATACTTAGCAAAATTTCAAATTATTATAGAAGCTGATTATGCAGTTTCGAAGAACATCAATTACATATAAAATTATAAATGGAAACATTTTTGTATATCATCGTTTCGAAGATATTCTATCTAAACCAAAAATACCCAATTATGTGTTTGTGCATGCTTTACTCCTTGAAAGTGAAACTGGTTACAAACAAAAAATACATATTGTCTATTTTACCCTCTCCACACACTGGTGGAATCTGATCAAGCTCTTTATCAACATTTGGGAATGTTCCCTTATGAAGGGCAGCTTAGATTTGTTAGATTTAGATGTGAACACGAAACTTTTTTTTGAGTTATTAATAAAAATATTTTTCCAGCTTGTCGCCCTTCTCTCACCATTCAGCAAGTCTAATCTTCATTTTCCCAGTCATATATTTTAAGTTAATACTTTAGCTGGGAGTATAACTTTTACATAACAGCATCAATACCAAATGGTGGTAAGATATTGATCTTCCACTGATGGAGATTCCTCACAAGATATTAAAGTCAGAAGTATCTTCCGTTTCAATTATTATTATATCTAATTGTTTGAGGCGCTCTAGTTAAGGAAAGTCTCATTCCAGTTCTGTGTGAACAGAAACCATCAAAATTACCAAGTCCTCGGTCATGGGATATTAGTGTGAACACGTGTCAGCCGTCTTTTGGGATCTTACAGTACCGTAGCGATGTGTCAGCAGTTACTGCTTTGTTGAGCATGTGCGAACTGTGTGAACCATGTGCACGGTTGACACAAAAATGATGTTTACGTCTTTTCGGAAGCAATTGTTTCTTTATGTTGCTACTAGCATGAAGTGACAGCGTTTACAACCGCAGGCGGGATAGAGCCTTACTTCATGTAGCCAGGAAAGAGGAACAGAAGCGGCAGGAGAACTCAATTTCGAAATTCATCCTTACGTCGCGCTGCTTACTTGACCTTCTTATACTCAGTTTCGCGTTCCCTCTGGCAGACTCTGGGAATAGTACTATAGTCCGATTAAAAGTATTTGATAGCTGAAACTTCACGCGTTGGTGCTGGTTTCCTCCAGTCAGAGCACTCAACGTCACGTCCGAACTGTTCGCAATTGCTAATCCGCCACAACAATTGGTCAGTTCCCTTTCAATTCCTTGTCCGCTTTCTTTCTTGATGTGTTTAAATCTCGAATTTTAGGCCCGGCACTTTTATTTCATATTTCATCACACATGATCACCACACCAAAATTACAGACGCACACATACACACACACACACACACACACACACACAAGCAACTATGCTAGGAAAAATCACAAAAACACACGTTTCATACACAGCACTAATGAAACACCGCTGGATAGTTGAGCACAATACGCTTTTCAGTGTCACATATAAAGTTATCATAATCACAGAGATCAGCAGAAATTAGATCAGATTCGCTCGACATTGTATGAAGTAGAATTTTTGAGAGTTGCAATTTATCATTGGGACTGGAGGACCACTGTTATAAATACACTCCTGGAAATTGAAATCAGAACACCGTGAATTCATTGTCCCAGGAAGGGGAAACTTTATTGACACATTCCTGGGGTCAGATACATCACATGATCACACTGACAGAACCACAGGCACATAGACACAGGCAACAGAGCATGCACAATGTCAGCACTAGAACAGTGTATATCCACCTTTCGCAGCAATGCAGGCTGCTATTCTCCCATGGAGACGATCGTAGAGATGCTGGATGTAGTCCTGTGGAACGGCTTGCCATGCCATTTCCACCTGGCGCCTCAGTTGGACCAGCGTTCGTGCTGGACGTGCAGACCGCGTGAGACGACGCTTCATCCAGTCCCAAACATGCTCAATGGGGGACAGATCCGGAGATCTTGCTAGCCAGGGTAGTTGACTTACACCTTCTAGAGCACGTTGGGTGGCACGGGATACATGCGGACGTGCATTGTCCTGTTGGAACAGCAAGTTCCCTTGCCGGTCTAGGAATGGTAGAACGATGGGTTCGATGACGGTTTGGATGTACCGTGCACTATTCAGTGTCCCCTCGACGATCACCAGTGGTGTACGGCCAGTGTAGGAGATCGCTCCCCACACCATGATGCCGGGTGTTGGCCCTGTGTGCCTCGGTCGTATGCAGTCCTGATTGTGGCGCTCACCTGCACGGCGCCAAACACGCATACGACCATCATTGGCACCAAGGCAGAAGCGACTCTCATCGCTGAAGACGACACGTCTCCATTCGTCCCTCCATTCACGCCTGTCGCGACACCACTGGAGGCGGGCTGCACGATGTTGGGGCGTGAGCGGAAGACGGCCTAACGGTGTGCGGGACCGTAGCCCAGCTTCATGGAGACGGTTGCGAATGGTCCTCGCCGATACCCCAGGAGCAACAGTGTCCCTAATTTGCTGGGAAGTGGCGGTGCGGTCCCCTACGGCACTGCGTAGGATCCTACGGTCTTGGCGTGCATCCGTGCGTCGCTGCGGTCCAGTCCCAGGTCGACGGGCACGTGCAACTTCCGCCGACCACTGGCGACAAATCGATGTACTGTGGAGACCTCACGCCCCACGTGTTGAGCAATTCGGCGGTACGTCCACCCGGCCTCCCGCATGCCCACTATACGCCCTCGCTCAAAGTCCGTCAACTGCACATACGGTTCACGTCCACGCTGTCGCGGCATGCTACCAGTGTTAAAGACTGCGATGGAGCTCCGTATGCCACGGCAAACTGGCTGACACTGACGGCGGCGGTGCACAAATGCTGCGCAGCTAGCGCCATTCGACGGCCAACACCGCGGTTCCTGGAGTGTCCGCTATGCCGTGCGTGTGATCATTGCTTGTACAGCCCTCTCGCAGTGTCCGGAGCAAGTATGGTGGGTCTGACACACCAGTGTCAATGTGTTCTTTTTTCCATTTCCAGGAGTGTATAACTGATCAACCTAGCGTCATGGCATAACAATGGTCAGCCTATAAACCTAAGTCTGCGTTGACAGTGACAGCGGCTACGATCGTCGGATGTCGTCACTAAATGACGCTCGATAACATCGGCGGACAGCTTGGTCGTTGTGTGTCCAATCCCATTGGTCAGTTTAGGGCGGGGTCGAGGAGAAAAGGGTGAGTTAGGCTAGAATCTTTTCTGTGTATGAATGAAGTAAGATTTCAACTTCCAAGAGTCGGATGGATACCACGATACCTCTGTGCTTGGAGATGGGTATTGCACCGCGGTGTTTGCTATTAAAATGATGCCGAATTCATGTAAATATCTAATATCCTTCTTGAAAAGAACGTGGCGACTATTGTATACTCTGTCAGTAGTTATTAGAATTATAAGACAGATTTTAAGAATGTGTGAGATGAAGGACAAAATATTTTTCTACAAAAAGTAGGAACGTTGTAGCTTTGTAACACCATTTTCCTTTTCCCACCACGGATTAGCGTGGAAGGGGCCACCACCTCTGAATATAACATGCTGTATTTATAGTCTATGAGTTTATAACGAAAATATGTACGGTACTTTCAAAGATACACTGCATTAAGGATCTCTCCTAACTACGTTGTTCAGACTATCTTGTATTGTGCTACAGTGTTAGGATGTGCCGATTCGGTGTATAAAGATTTGGCCAATGAGGTTATGACCTCATAATGGTTAAGTTACACATTAAAAGTAGACGATGCTTCTGTTACATGGATAAAATTTATGTGGCAAGCAAGTATTAATAAGGCGATACGTGATTTCGTAGCAGCCATACTATAATCATATTCACATAATCAGACTGTAGGAGGGCCTAATGGAAACTTCAATGCTCTTTTAACACTTGTGCAATGGATCTGAGACAGGAAGTAACACGGTTCCTGGTAGCAGTATAATCTCAGACTGAGAAAAGCTTTTAATAATTGAAGTCAACTATATTTCAGTATTTCTTAGTGAGCTTACAAAATGAAGAGTTCCAAAATGCGGTGTAGAATTAATTTCATATTGAATAGTATTTTGGGTGCAAAAGTGAAGACGTTATCTTTCAAACAGGCCCGATAGGGTGTCATACACATCATCCAAAACTTTACACATAATTTTTAAAATAGTACTTTTCTGATCGTAGACGGGGCTAAATATTAGAAAGACCTCATCCCCAGATCTCAAATATCGAAGTGTTACTTCTAGTTTTTCTTGAGCCAGAACAGCATCGATAACGTCTGTATCAGATTCTTTAATAGAGCCCTAATCACACCCCTCAAAAGCTATGTTTTGCTGAACTTATTTGAAGTTGTACAACTATACATCAATTTAACCTTAAAGAATGTCTTTCAGCATGCTTGTGAAAGACAAACAAGTTTAGAATAAGAAATTCTGAACACTTAAAGCACTAAAAAGTGAAGATACATATACCATATTTGCAAACCACTTCATATACCACAAATACCACCCAACTGGCATAAAAGCATCAGTGTTCAGTAGTAATGATTTGGGGAAGCCTAATGTCCATCTACCTCGGTACAAAAAAGGGCCAGCACAGGGAGGTTAAGCATAAGGTATAGTGTCCTTCTCACTTGAAGAAATTGTTTTTGGTATTGTAAT
Source organism: Schistocerca americana (assembly GCF_021461395.2). Lineage (NCBI taxonomy): Eukaryota > Metazoa > Arthropoda > Insecta > Orthoptera > Acrididae > Schistocerca > Schistocerca americana. The sequence goes on along the minus strand of NC_060125.1, from coordinate 202,398,842 downwards.
TTAAACCTAAAATTTTTGATAAGTAATTTGGATAGTTGTGGTTTCATGTTATCTTGTGACTTCAGTCCATAGATGCCGAAATAGTTTCCGATTGTGTTATTGTCCTCAGGATGCAAAAAACTAACTTTTTCTTGAATTAAACTCATCGGTTTCTAGCAGTCCATATATCGTACGTGAGAACATCGGTCGATTGGACCGAAGAAACGAATTTACTTGAATTTCGCCGATTGTCGTTCGAAGTCTGTACGTTCGGGCGATGAGACAGGCTAGAGTGTGACCGCACTCATATTGGAGTATAGTTTTGAAAACATCGACATCTTTGGCCTATATCGGTTGTCGGCGGAACCCACCAATAGCGGTGCCACTGTGATGGCAGCCTAGGTTCGAATATCGTCAGATGCAGTGAATTTTTTTTTTTATTTTTATTTCTAAATCCTGTCAAAAGTTTTGCAAGATTATTTTAGTTCAGTAAATTGGTTGAAATGTAATTTTTTTACTTCACATACTTCGCTACGTAACGTTTCAAGCCGATCAGCAGTACTCATTAGCACTTGGTTGGAAATTATAGGTGAAACAGGCCGACAACCAACGATAACGAGAAATTACGATTTGATTTTAGCGCTGAAACTGACTTCCTTCAGCGTAGCTGTTAGCTTTAATCGCGGGGAACAAAGTGATCGTGATTTCATTTCTGCCATAGATTCTTGACCGTTTTATTGGAAACATTTCACATCAAGGGTTTGTGGCCTACAAAAGGCACCGTCTGCGGTTGTTTGCTCATTGGTCACTTAAAAGCAGCTCTCGACAGATCATCTCACCATTCCGACACACCTACCAACATTGCTCTGGGTTACATATTAACAACAATTGTGAAGTTACCGGCTGTGTTTGTGCATCACCTACAATCAAGCGGTAGCCATCAGGCAATGTGACAACACAGTACAGGAAATTGACAGATGTCAACCATCAAGTAATTTTAAACAACTCTACAGTAGGATGTATGCTGTTGGTAACACTGTTAATCTTTTCTTGGACTTAAATACCGTAGAGGTGCATCTTCGTTCTCGATTCCAGTTTCTCTTGTCACAAGGTGAGCGTATTTATTCAGTAGGAATACTTTCGCTGGAACTCCAAGACAGTCCCGACAAACTTATCTTATTTAAATACGAGCAGACGTAGAATAAATTAGAGATCAAGCTGGTGGGCTTAATTGAGGTAGTTTGGCGGAGCTCTCCGAGTTTATTTCTGGTATCAAGAGTGTGGCGTTTCTGACCCTGGCTCCCAATTACACACTCGTCGACGGCGGAAAGCAGACTTAATCAGCGACACCGCGGAGAATTTATGAGGCCTTGGCCTTGAGGCAAAACGGATTGCAGTGTTTTAATGCGCTGGAACGCGCTCAACTTCACGCTTCTGTTTACACTCCCCCCGCGACACGTCAGCGTCTGCAGTTAATCTTCGCCGGCCACCAGTTCAGAAGCTACGCTCTTTAATGCCTCTAGGTGGTAATTACGTCAAGCATTCCCGCAGAGTTCAGCCCGACGAGATGTGTGATTAGAGCTATGCGTTTGCTAATGGACTAGTGCTGTCATTCGTGTCGAATACGTAAAATTGCACGCTAGTAACAAACTTCGGTCTGAAAATCAATTGTGAATGTGATCATTTTAGGAAGATAACTCAAGTCCTGATTTCTAACCAAACAGACAATACACATGCTGTTTTCGAAGATAGAAAACATTTTACGTGCGTTGATTATCACCCTCATGGCTATGTTAGTCCGGGCTACACGCCAAGACTCAGTTACCATTTTTCTTTTGTTGAACTTGTATACGTAACACGTGTTATTCGTAAGTTCCTCCGGAGTTTCAGAAGGTAACTGCATCAGAAGTACACGACACCCTGTACGTATCGCTCCCATAGGTGTCGTGAAAACAAGATTAGAATAATTACTGCATTCACAGAGGCATGCAAACAGTTATTCTTCCCGATCTCCATACGTGAATGGAACAGGGAAGAAACCCTTATAACTGTTGGAATGGGACGTACCCTCTGTCAAGCACCTCAAGGTGGTTTGTGGAGTATCGATGTACAGGGCTATTAAAAATGATTGAAGCGATTTCATAAATTCACTGTAGCTCCATTCGTTGACATATGGTCACGACACACTACAGATACGTAGAAAAACTCATAAAGTTTTGTTCGGCTGAAGCCGCACTTCAGGTTTCTGCCGCCAGAGCGCTCAAGAGCGCAGTGAGACAAATTGGCGACAGGAGCCGAGAAAGCGTATGTCGTGCTTGAAATGCACTCACATCAGTCAGTCATAGCAGTGCAACGACACTTCAGGACGAAGTTCAACAAAGATCCACCAACTGATAACTTCATTCGGCGATGGTATGCGCAGTTTAAAGCTTCTGGATGCCTCTGTAAGGGGAAATGAACGGGTCGGCCTGCAGTGAGCGAAGGAACGGTTGAACGCGTGCGGGCAAGTTTCACGCGTAGCCCGCGGAAGTCGACGAATAAAGCAAGCAGGGAGCTAAACGTACCACAGCCGACGGTTTGGAAAATCTTACGGAAAAGGCTAAAGCAGAAGCACTACCGTTTACAATTGCTACAAGCCCTGACACCCGATGACAAAATCAAACGCTTTGAATTTTCGGCGCGGTTGTAACAGCTCATGGAAGAGGATGCATTCAGTGCGAAACTTGTTTTCAGTGATGAAGCAACGTTTTTTCTTAATCGTGAAGTGAACAGACACAATGTGCGAATCTGGGCGGTAGAGATTCCTCACGCATTCGTGCAGCAAATTCGCGATTCACCAAAAGTTAACGTGTTTTGTGCAATCTCACGGTTTAAAGTTTACGGCCCCTTTTTCTTCTGCGAAAAAAACGTTACAGGACACGTGTATCTGGACATGCTGGAAAACTGGCTCATGCCACAACTGGAGACCGACAGCGCCGACTTCACCTTTCAACAGGATGGTGCTCCACCGCACTTCCATCATGAAGTTCGGCATTTCTTAAACAGGAGATTGGAAAACCGATGGATAGGTCGTGGTGGAGATCTTGATCAGCAATTCATGTCATGGCCTCCACGCTCTCCCGACTTAACCCCATGCGATTTCTTTCTGTGGGGTTATGTGAAAGATTCAAACCTCCTCTACCAAGAAACGTGCCAGAACTACGAGCTCGCATGAACGATGCTTTCGAACTCATTGATGGGGACATGCTGCCCCGAGTGTGGGAGGAATTTGATTATCGGCTTGATGTCTGCCGAATCACTAAAGGGGCACATATCGAACATTTTTGAATGCCTAAAAAAACTTTTTGATTTTTTGTATGTGTGTGCAAAGCATTGTGAAAATATCTCAAATAATAAAGTTATTGTAGAGCTGTGAGATCGCCTCAATCATTTGTAATGACACTGTAGATGTAGATGTAGAAACCGAATATGTTTCAAATGGCTCTGAGCACTATGGGACTTAACATCTGAGGTCATCAGTCCCCTAGAACTTAGAACTACTTAAACCTAACTAACTTAAGGACATCACACATATCCATGCCCGAGGCAGGATTCGAAAATGCGACCGTAGAGGTCATGCGGTTCCAGACTGAAGTAGCTAGAACTGCTGGCCACATCGGCCGGCAGAAACCGAATAGAAACGTTCACTGGTCAGCCAAAACGACCACTGATATAGTATCGATATAAACCCGTCCAGGCGAAGGCAGCGTCACCTGGCGAGGAGGGCCTGAACACCCATGGGGCATGTAGTATCAGTGAACGTGCTGTTCGTGAGTGGAATAGGAAAGGCGCACGATCTGAGTTTGACCTAGATGGTCCGGAGGCTCAGCAAGAGCGTTTCGGAATTTGCACGACTTGTCGTGTGTTCTAGGAGTGCTGTGGCGTGTATCTTCGACAGGTGCTGAATCATGGTTAAACGGTGTCCAGACATGGTGGCGTTTGGCGGCCACCCTCCATTACAGACGTCGGTCGTCGTAGGTTGGGCAGACTGCTAAAATAGGACAGGCGGCGATCTGTGGCGCAACAAAAATCAGACTCAACGCTGGTCAAATTACAACTGTGTCTGAATACCGAACACTCCTAGCGAAGGGCCTCCGCAGCTGTCTTATAGTAATCCACTTCAAATTTTCCACCTATTTTAATTTAAAGATATGATACACACAGTCATATTCTACTGTAGTTCTGATAAAGGCCAAGAATACAACTGAACTATTCTGCCTTTTGGAGTCATGATATTATTCCTCACGCTTTTCTTTTAAATTTGTCTTTCCTTCGAGTTTCTGACATTTTCTAAAGTATAGCTCACATTTTGTTGTCTATCATTGTAACTATCCTCTCAATTGTAAGCTATCGTCCATTCACTTCAGATGTCATTTTAATAAAACTTTTAATACCATGAGAATAACGATATTTGGATGAAGCACTTCTTGCAGCTTCTGCTTCCATCAAGATAAATGTGCCGAGCAAAGTGGTTCATGCTGACTACATCAGGTGGGTACTTCAGCTCGTAAGGGATCAGATATGAATAGAGGGGATGCAAGATTAAGACATGAGTTGCATCGCTGTAGAATGACCTTAAATAATCGTGACTCTGCGTTCAAGGCACAGGTCAGGGTATAGGACGTGTGTACTGATTTGTGAATGTAGTTTGTACAGCAGATTTCGTATACCAGGATTTTAAGTGTACACACTCACTATGATATGTTTTACTTTACGGGTAAACATCGACAGCATTTCTTGTTAGCCATTAACGGTTTTTTTCTGTTTTGTGTAACACAAATAAAAAGCTATTGGAAACTCTGGATACTCATTTCATAGGGTAGAGAACCTTAGCCAACTTACCAGCAATCTTGTCAGCCTCATCTCAAGTACAATGGACTCATGACTAGTGTGCTACTTCTGTGCAGGGGCAAGTACACCTTTTGATGACATCGAGATGGCAAGGTCGAAGGAGTACAGTTACAGATCTACAGTTTTCTACTTGAATGTGGCAGAGTAAAAAAAGGCCCCTTTAATGTCCTGCATTTCCAGTAGAAGTAGGAACAGTTTCATGTTATGTGTGGTAACACATGTGAGGGAACAAAGTAATACGCACGGCGCATTTCGTACTCGACGCTTGTAGTTGTCAGTTTTGGTTGCCACACGTGTTTCGTTGATACGTTATGCATTTTTTCGTTGTATCGCCATATATACCATCCATTCGAGGTTAAATCTTACTTTATAAGCAGTTTTTGGGTGCATTATACATAAAATTGTTGGAGAGGACAGTGATATGTAATGACGATAAATGTAAATTTTGACTGTACGGTACCCGACTCTACAGGCCAGTGTTAGAACTGTAAATAAACTGTGCAGAACTGAGTAGAACTTCCTTTAAATTGTGGGGAGTTGTGATACGAACAATTGAATGTTACCTCAGTGGGTGTTAATTTTATGGGATAAGGCGAAACGTTCAGCTTATATCAGACTATGCAAAACTGCAATAAACCAGTATCATCTTGGCGGGGCTTGGATTATGTATCAACTCTATATCATTGCACAACCGGAGTATGGCTCATGGAAAGCTGTGCAGCAGAGTCATTAGGAAGTTCAATATATGTAATCGCTGGTAGAAAAAACTGAGTAACTTGCAAGATTTAAAAGTGTGGTATGTAATAATATCTCAAGTGAAGAACATTTGTTAAAGCTTTGAAAGCAGTTCAGATAGGTAATAGAACGAGAAAGAGGTTAACTTTTTAGAAGTATGGATACAGCAGAAATAAACTGCTGTAGAAATGATCCTTCGTATCAGCTACCAAGCACACGTAATTAAGTTAGAGATAATATGTACGAAAATGTACTGTGTATCAAAAATGGCTGTACTGAAAATGAAGATTTTGTCTTGCCTGACCACCATGACAGGGTAGATTTGAATGAAGATCGCAGACAATCTGAATCTGATGTCGAAATTTCAAATGAGCCAACAGAACACTTACATAGGGTAAGCTGTGCACTGCATCACATGACTCTTCGCCAAACTGGTTTCACGGAGAAGAAAACAATATTGTGGCATTAGTCAATAAAGCTAGATTTTAAATTAGTTTTAGGGCACCAAAAGGAAGCTGAAGGTGAATTCAAACAGGAGTTAAAGAAGAAATATTTGGAGAACTCAAAGAAACTAATCAAATGTTACAGGTCAGCTAAGAGAAACTAAAGATATAATGAATAAGAAGAGTTAATTGAGGGAAGAGTTGCTTACGAGAGAAGTAATGTATGATTAATAGGAACTTGAAAGAACCTAAATAAATTATTATGAAACAGAAGACTAGTAAAGAGAAATTATTAAGGAAATGAGAGCAGAAACACAGTAATTGTACAAAATTTAAATGAGGGTCAGAATAAAACATAGGATGGGCAGGACAAAAAATCAAAGAATGCCATAGCAGTCTCAGCGCTCAGGATGGGTCTATTATTTAATTTAAAAAAGGCATTAGTGAGACTGACAACAAACATGCCGAGGGAGTAAGACATGTGAAGAAAGATAAAAACAGAAGCAAACTGAATTAAATACTGTTATCCATGACCGGTATGAAAGTGGCAGAAAATCTGAGAGAAATTGAGACAAATGTAGAAAGGCTCTCCAAAATAGAGGCTGTGACCCAATGGGGTGACTAAAACAGCAGGGAAAATTAAATAAAGGATAGAAAATATACTTGTGGTCTAGGGGTAGCGTCTTTGATTCATAATCAAAACGTTTTCGGTCCTGGGTTCGATCCCCGCTACTGCCTAAATTTTGATAAATTATCAGCATTGGCGGCCGAAGACTTCCGGCATAAGAAGTCAGCCTCATTCTGCCAACGGTCTTCTCAAAGAGGTCGGAGGAGCGGATAGAGGTTCAGGGCACTCTCTTGTCCTAGGGGTGGGAAATTGCCCCTAAAGGCGGAAGAATCAGCAATGATCAACGACATGAGGATGCAGAAGGCAATGGAAACCACTGCATTAAAGACACGTAACGTGTATCCACAGGACATGTGGCCTGTATTTGAAGAAGTGTCATGATGATCTCTCCATTGGCAAAAGATTCCGGAATAGTCCCCCATTCGGATCTCTAGGAGGGGACTGCCAAGGGGTAGGTTACCATGAGAAAAAGACTGAATAATCAAGGAAAGGATAACGTTCTACGAGTCGTGGCGTGGAATGTCAGATGCTTGAACGTGGAAACTAGAAAATCTGAAAAGGGAAATGCAAATGCTCAATCTATATATAGTAGCGGTCAGTGAAGGGAAGTGGAAGGAAGACAAGGATTTCTGGTCACACGAGTATCGGGTAATATCAACAGCAGCAGAAAATGGTATAACAGGTGTAGGATTCGTTATGAATAGGAAGGTAGGGCAGAGGGTGTGTTACTGTGAACAGTTCAGTGCCGAGTTGTTCTAATCAGAATCGACAGCAGACCAACACCGACAACGATAGTTCAGGTATACATGACGACGTCGCAAGCTGAAGATGAACAGTTAGAGAATGTGTATGAGGACATTGAAAGGGTAATGCAGTATGTAAAGGGGGACGAAAATCTAATAGTCATGGGCGACTGGAATGCAGTTGTAGGGGAAGGAGTAGAAGAAAAGGTTACAGGAGAATATGGGCTTGGGACAAGGAATGAAAGAGGAGAAAGACTAATTGAGTTCTGTAACAAGTTTCAGCTAGTAATAGCGAATACCATGTTCAAGAATCACAAGAGGAGAAGGTATACTTGGAAAAGGCCGGGAGATACGGGAAGATTTCAATTAGATTACATCATGGTCAGACAGAGATTCCGAAATCAGATACTGGATTGTAAGGCGTACCCAGGAGCAGATATAGACTCAGATCACAATGTAGTAATGATGAAGAGTAGACTAAAGTTCAAGACATTAGTCAGGAAGAATCAATACGCAAAGATGTGGGATACGGAAGTACTAAGGAATGACGAGATACGTCTGAAGTTCTCTAACGCTATAGATACAGCAATAAGGAATAGCGCAGTAGGCAGTACAGTTGAAGAGGATTGGGCATCTCTAAAAAGGGCCATCACAGAAGTTGGGAAGGAAAACATAGGTACAAAGAAGGTAGTTGCGAAGAAACCATGGGTAACAGAAGAAATACTTCAGTTGATTGATGAAAGGAGGAAGTATAAACATGTTCCGGGAAAATCAGGAATACAGAAATTCAAGTCGCTGAGGAAAGAAATATATGGGAAGTGCAGGGAAGCTAAGACGAAATGGCTGCAGGAAAAATCTGAAGACATCGAAATAGATATGATTGTCGGAAGGACAGACTCAGCATACAGGAAAGTCAAAACAACCTTTGGTGACATTCAAAGCAACGGTGGTAACATTAAGAGTGCAACGGGAATTCCACTGTTAAATGCGGAGGTGAGAGCAGATAGGTGGAAAGAATACATTGAAAGCCTCTATGAGGGTGAAGATTTGTCTGATGTGATAGAAGAAGAAACAGGAGTCGATTTAGAAGAGATAGGGGAGCCAGTATTAGAATCGGAATTTAAAAGAACTTTGGAGGACTTACGGTCAAATAAGGCAGAAGGGATAGATTACATTCCATCAGAATTTCTAAAATCATTGGGGGAAGTGGCAACAAAACGACTATTAACGTTGGTGTGTAGAATACATGAGTCTGGCGATATACCATCTGACTTTCGGAAAAGCATCATCCACACAATTCCGAAGACGGCAAGAGCTGACAAGTGCGAGAATTATCGCAAAATCAGCTTAACAGCTCATGCATCGAAGCTGCTTACAAGAATAATATACAGAAGAATGGAATAGAAAATTGAGAAATCGCTAGTTGACGATCAGTTTGGCTTTAGGAAAAGTAAAGGGACGAGAGAGGCAATTCTGACGTTACGGCTAATAATGGAAGCAAGGCTAAAGAAAAATCAATACACTTTCATATGATTTGTCGACATGGAAAAAGCGTTCGACATATATAAAATGGTGCACGCTGTTCGCGATTCTGAAAAGAAGTAGGGGTAAGCTATAGAGAGAGACGGATCATATACAATATGTACAACAACCAAGAGGGAATAATAAGAGTGGACGATCAAGAATGAAGTGCTCCTATTAAGAAGGGTGTAAGACAAGGCTGTAGCCTTTCGCCCCTACTCTTCAATCTGTACATCGAGGAAGCAATGATGGGAATAAAAGAAAGGTTCAGGATTGGAATTAAAGTACAAGGTGAAAGGATATCAATGATACGATTCGCTGATGACATTGTTATCCTGAGTGAAAGTGAAGAAGAATTAAATGATCTGCTGAACGGAATGAACAGTCTAATGAGTACGTAGTATGGTTTGGTAGTAAATCGGAGAAAGACGAAGGTAATGAGAAGTAGTAGAAATGAGAACAGCGAGAAACTTAACATCAGGATTGATGGTCACGAAGTCAATGAAGTTAAGGAATTCTGCTACCTAGGCAGTAAATAAACCAATGACGGACGGAGCAAGGAGGACATGAAAAGCAGACTCGCTATGGCAAAAAAGGCATTTCAGGCCAAGAGAAGTCTACTAATATCAAATACCAGCCTTAATTTGAGGAAGAAATTTCTGAGGATGTACGTCTGGAGTAGGAGGTAAGGAATGAGGAGGTTCTACGCAGAATCGGAGAGGAAAGGAATATGTGGAAAACACTGCTAAGGAGAAGGGACAGGATGATAGGACATGTGCTGAGACATGAGGCAATGACTTCCATGGTACTAGAGGGAGCTGTAGAGGGCAAAAACTGTAGAGGAAGAAAGAGATTGGAATACGTCAAGCAAATAATTGAGGACGTAGGTTGCAAGTGCTACTCTGAGATGAAGAGGTTAGCACAGGAAAGGAATTCATGGCGGGCCGCATCAAACCAGTCAGTAGACTGATGACCAAAAAAAAAAAAAAAAAAGAAATGTGGTATGCAGGAGAAATTAGGACTTGTTCATGTAGGTGAATCAACAAGATGTCTTAGGTCATGAAAAATCCACCGTTTCTCTATAGAAGGTAATATACATCCCATGATATTTCATTCGACAGTTTGAGTTTCTTACTCCGGGCACTGGCCAGAACATCAAAATATAAATGGGTTGCTAATAGACAAGAAGAGGATGTCATGTCATTGCGAACAGGAGTAAATAACACGTTCAGGCAGATGATCAGTTTATACAAGTATTTCTGAAACAATACTGGCCCAGCAGCACAGGAAAACACTGTAAGAAGCGAAATATTTGAAGGTATAAGCATCGCCGGTTGCGGTTATGGTAGTTACAATGAACTTATCGGACACTCCAAGGAGAGGTACATGCATTTAACTGAACCATTAAATAGAATCTAACTTTTTTTTATTTTTGAGTCGTCTATCTTCTGTTTATTTTGATACAGCCCGTCAAGAATTCCCGTCTTATGCCACTCTTTTCATCTCAGAGTAGCACTTGCAACCTAGTCATCTACTATTTGTTGTGTATATTCCTATCTCAACCTTCCTCTACAGTTTTTACCCTCTACAGGTCCTTGTAGCACCACAGAAATTAATCCCTGATGTCTTGATAGAAGTCGTATCATTATGTCCCATCTTCCTGGAAATGTTTTCCATAGATTCATTTCCTCGACGATTCTAAGGCGAATCTATTCATTTCTTATCTTAACAGTCCAACTAACTCCCAACATTCTTCTTCAGCACCACGGCTCAAATGCCTGAACTCTTTTCAGTTCCAATTTTGCCATGGTCCTATATCGCTGCCATACAGTTCAATACTCCAGAAGTACATTCTCAGAAATTACTTCGTCAAGTTAAGACCTATGTTCGATAGTAGTAGACTTTTCTTGGTCAGAAATGCCCTTCTTGTCAGTGCTAGTTTGCTATTTACCCTCCTTACTCCATCTGTCGTAGATTATTTTGCAGTATAGGTGATGGAATTCCTTAACTTCATTTACGTCATGATCACCAATCCTGACGTTAGGTTTATCACTGTTCCGGTTTGTGCTATTTCTCATTACTTTTATCTTTCTTCAATTTACTCTCAGTCCATTATTCTGTACTCATTAGACTGTTAATTCCATCAACACATCATGTAATACATCTTCTCTTTCACTGAGGACAGTAATGTCGTGAGAGAATCTTATCATTGATATTCCTCCGCCCTGAATTTAAATCTTACTCTTGAAACTTTCTTTTATTTCCGTCATCACTTCTTCGATGCATAGATTGAAAAGTAGGGGCGACTGACTACATCCTTGATTGTAAAACCTTTTGAATATGAGCGCTTCGTTCTTGGTATTCCAGTGTCATCGTTCGCTCTTGTAACTCGTATCTATTTTATATTACCAATCTTTCCCCACTGATTACCTGTACTTTCCTCAGAAATTGGAGTATCTTGCACTGTTTGACAGTGTCGAACGCTTTTTCCAGGGCGACAAATCCTACGAACGTGTACTCATAACGAATCCGATTACCGTTATACTAGTCTCTACTGCTGTTGATGCCCGCCTGATAAGAAATCTTTGTTCTCTTTCCGTTCCACTTCACTGACCCCCAATAAATCGTGATTGAGCCTCTACATATACGTTTTCAGATTCTCTAGCTCTCCTGACACTTCTTAACTTCCGATATTCCGCACGCCAAGTCGCATAATGTTGCGATTTCATTGGTTGTTCAGTCTTTCTCTTGTCATCACCACCCCAATGGCAGTCCCATCCCAGAGATCCGAATGGGGATTTAGTCGGGAATCTCTTGCCAGTGGCGAGATCATCGTCACACTTTCGCAGTGAAATGCTACACGTCCTGTGGATTTACGTTATGTGTCTTTTATACAGTAGTTTCGATCACCTTCTGCATTATCATTACATTTACCACTGCTCATTCTTTCACCTTTTAGAGGCGGCTTCCCACTCCATGGGGAAGAGAATGCTCTGAAAGTGTCTTTGCTCCTCTTTGACAAGGCCGTTAACACAAGTGAGGGTGGCTTTCTTTGCTGGAAATTCTTAGCCGCCATTGCTGATGACTTTTATTAACAATTTAAGTAGTGGTGAAATTTGAACCCAAGACTGAAGACGCTTTGATTACTGGTCAAAGACGCTACACCTCATCCACGGGCCTTACCAGTTGCTATTATCATGCCTAGGTTTCCACTGTCAGTAAAGAGGAAACTTTAAAATGTCAACAAAGATGACATCAATAACTAAATGCAGATAGATTTGCTGTCTAATAAGAAGCAAGGGGAGGAAAAGTGGAGAAAGAAGAATTAACAAACAGCCATGAATAACTACTACTGGTGTGTGGCGTCATAAGCGCGTGACTGAGTGTCAGATCGCTCTCTAAGTTTTCATATATATTTATGTTTCAGATACATATTTTAACGGTTTTGTGATAATATTTGCTATAAAAGTGACTTATTAGTGGTTTCTTCATTCACCTCCGCCTGTCTCGTGTTGTGACTTGATATTTGTGAGTGTTTCGTATCGAGCAACTTAACTTCTTACCTGTGTTTACATTCCGCGCTGACCAGTTGCAGCTGTAGCGGCGCATCGAAAGCTAAGTACTAATTTATTGTTTGTGTATAGTGGCTTATTTAGGAACTTTAGTAGTCTTCAACCGGTGTTCTTGGTGTTTTCTGGTGAAATAATTTCAGAAGAAATGCTTGGGAACTGTTTTCATTTTCGTTACTGTGTCATTAGACGTTTGATTTTCTTTCTGTGTTAGTCTTTTGTTATACTCTCATTTGCTCTTGATTAATACTGTTAATAATAATAGTTACTCCCCTTGTAGAGTACGTTTGTGATTATTGTAGTAAGATTTTTGACATCTTCTTATTGTACTAGCGGAACTTAGATAAAGTAGTTTTTATGTTTCAATAACTGTAAAATTTTACCATGAGTGAGAAGTGTGGGCTTTGCCGTAGGTTCGTGAGTAGTGGATTGCGGTGCGAGACTTGTTTGAAGTATTTTCACTGTGGGTAATGTAGTGGGGAAGCCAGTAGCCATTCTGGTGAGATCCTATCCCGGAACTGCAAGTTATGTAGCAAGAGTAAGTTGACACAGGATCAGGAGCGTAAGATCTGTGCCTTCAGACGCAGTTGAAAAACGCACAGAAGGGGCAAGATAGGATGAGGGAGGAGAAGGGTGTTGGGGAATGGGAGCTGGCTGTTGCCAAGAGATCTACTAGGAGAAGATTTTCAGATAGTTCCACTATTGGTGTATGCAACAGATATGACCAATTGTCCGAGTCTAGTGGAGAGGAACCTCTAGTAGCTGTAGATGTAGGAAGTATACAGCAGACCTCAGCAGTTTCGGTGGCTAGGACAGTTGGAAAGTCTAAGAGAAAGAAGAAGGTTCTCCTGTTAAGTACTTATCATGGGAGAGGTGTAGGTCAGCAGTTGCAGGAAGTGTTGGGTAGTGAGTACCAGGTCAGCAGCATTGTGAAGCCTCAGGTGACTGATATCATAGGGGTGGTGGGGGGGGGGGTTATGTAGGGATTTTACTAAAGAGGATCAGGTAGTGATTGTGGGTGGGGCTGGTAATAGTATTGATAGGGATGGGGAGTATGACATAGATGGTGACCTGGAAAAGGTAGCCACTCAAACTGGCCACACGAATATGCATTTCGTGGAAATGTTTCAGCGTCACGATCGGCCTCATCTTAATACAGCCCTGAAGCGTATAACATGAGACTTGGAGGTGCACTGATGACAGAAGGCATGAGTCACATTTCAATGGTGTTGGTGGAGTCTATCAGCAGGACGGGTTTCAGTAGACATGGCCTGCACCTGAACAGGTATGGAAAGGGGAGGTTGGCAAAGCTTATAGGTGACAGCATAGGTGGGGGTGGTGGGATCACTCATGGGAAAATTGCTGTACTAGTGGGTGTGAGAGCTGCACGTTTTCTTAGATTGAAGTCAGCTGATAGGTATTTTTGCTGAAAGGAAGTCTCTCTAACAAAGAAACCACTTTCGACAAAGCTTAGGTATCTGAGTAATGAGGGAATTAGTATTTCAAAATATACAAGGTATTAGAGATATAGTTAGTGAACTGCTTATAGATGTTGACTCTGAAATTATTGGTATATCTGAACACTTCTTAAATAAGGAGATAATTCAGAGTCTTCCTTTACCAGGATACAGGTTGGCTGGCAGTTTTCCTAGGAGCACTTTGCGGTGAGGGGGCGTAGCCATGTAGGTGAGAAACGGTATCCCATTTGAGTCAATTGATGTTTCAAAGCACTGCACTGAAAAGGTGTTTGAATGTTGTGCAGGTGTGGTTAAATTTAGTGGAGTTAAACTTCAAACTATTGTTGTCTATAGATCCCCAGACTCCGATTTCACAACATTTTTGCTAAAGCTAGAGGAGGTTCTTGGTTCACTTTATAGGAAATACAAAAAGTTAATTATATGTGGTGACTTCAATATTAATTGTATAAGTGATTGTGCAAGGAAAAGGATGCTGGTAAACCTCCTTACTTCATATAATCTTATGCAAACCGTATTCTTTGCAACGAGAGTGCAAGGAACAGTAGAACAACCATGGAAACCATTTTTGTTCATTCCTCATTACTAGAAGGGCATTTTGTTTGCAAAATAGTGAATGGCCTTTCAGATAATGATGATCAAGTTTTAACCCTAGAAGACTTTTGTGCTGCGACACATGTTAAGTATAGTTATCAACTTCTTAGGAAAGCTGATCCAGTTGCTGTAGAGACCTTTGTAAACCTTATCAAAGAACAAGAGTGGCGAGATGTTTGTAGTCTGATACAGTAGATGATAAATATAATGCTTTCCTCAAGACTTTTCTCGTGCTCTTTGAATGATTCTTTCCGTTAGAACGTTCAAAACAGGATACTAGCACAAATGGGCAGCCTGGTTGGCTAACTAGAGGCATAAGAATATCCTGTAGAACAAAGTGGCAATTATATCTAAACGTTAGAAACAGTCAAAATCCAAATGCAGCAGCCCATAACAGACAGTATTGTAAGGTGCTTAAAAAGTTATTAGGAGGGCAAAAAGTATGTGGTATGTAGATAGAATAGCTAAATCTCAGGATAAAATTAAAACCATATGGTCAGTTGTAACGGTAGTGGCTGGTCTGCAGAGAGAGCTCGAGGATATAGAATCAGTGCTTAGTGGGAATATCTGTGTAACTGATAAGTCGCATGTATATGTACAGTATTTAATAATCACTTTCTGAATATAGCAGGTGAACTAAATAGAAACCTAGTCCCAACAGGGAGTCATATAGCGCTCGTAGAAAAAAGTGTTCCGAGACTGCTCCTCCATGTTACTGACAAGAGGGAGTTAATAATTAAATCAATAAAGACCAAGAACTCTCATGGATATGACAGGGTATCTAACAGAATACTGAAGTATTATTCTATGTATGTTAGCCCAGTACTTACCCATATCTGTAACTTTTCCTTTAGGAATGATTGGTCCTGACCGATTAAAGTACTCGGTAGTGAAGACACTTTATAGAATGGGAGACAGGGATAATATTGAAAATTATAGACCTATTTCTATGCCATCAGTGTTTGCTAAAGTTATCGAGATGGTTGTATATACAAAGTTACTGGAGCATTTAAATTCACATAATTTGCTGTCAGATGTACAGTTTGGTTTTAGAAATGTTTTAGCAACTGAAAAACCTATATTCTCTTTTCTCTGTGAGCTTTTGGGCGGATTAAATAAAAGGTTGCGAACGCTAGGTGTTTTCTCTGATTTACCGAAGGCTTTTGACGGTGTTGACCACAAGATATTACTGAGAATTTGGACTATTATGGAGTAAGAGGAGTAGCTTACAATTGGTTCGCCTCTTACTTTCTGAACAGAAAGCAGAAGGTAATTCTCCGCAGTATTGAGTGTGGTAGTGATGTTCAGTCCCAATGGGGCACTGATAATTGGGGCGTTCCCCATGGGTCGGTGTTGGGGCCACTGCTGTTTCTTATTTATATAAATGATATACCTTCTAGTATTACAGGTGACTCAAAAATATTTCTGTTTGCTGATGACACCAGCTTGGTAGTGAAGGAACTTGTGTGTAATATTGAAACATTATGAAGTAATGTAGTTCATGAATTAAGTCCGTGGCTTGTGGAAAGTAATTTGATGCTAAATCACAGTAAGACTCAGTTTTTACAGTTTCTAACTCACAATTCAACAAGAACCGATATTTTGATCAGACAGAATGGGCATATTATAAGCGACACAGAACAGTTCAAGTTTCTAGGCATTCAGATAGATAGTAAGCTGTTGTGGAAAGCCCATGTTCAGGATCTTGTTCAGAAACTAAATGCTGCTTTATTTACCATTAGAACAGTATCTGAAATAAGTGACAGCTCAACACGAAAAGTAGTCTACTTCGCATATTTTCATACGCTTATGTCACATGGTATTATTTTTTGGGGTAATTCTTCTGATTCAAAAAGGGTATTTTTGGCTCAAAAACGGGCTGTTCGAGCTATATGCGGTGTAAGTTCGAGAACCTGTTGTCGGCTCCTATTCAATAGTCTGGGAAATCTGACATTGCCCTCACAGTACATATTTTCTTTAATGTCGTTTGTTGTTAGCAATATTAGCTTCTTCCTAAGAGTTAGCAGCTTTCACTCAGTTGATACTAGGCAGAAATCAAATCAGCATGTGGAATGCACTTCCTTGACTCTTGTGCAGAAAGGAGTGCACTATTCTGCTGCATCCATTTTCAATAAGCTACCACAAGAACTCAAAATTCTTAGCAGTAGCCCAAACGCTTTTAAGTATTAACTGAAGAGTTTCCTCATGGCTCACTCCTTCTATTCTGTCAAGGAGCACCTGGAAGAGCTGAAAAATTAAGCAAATTCCAGTTACATTGTTGATTTTCTTTATTTAAAATTTCGAATTGTCGCCTGAATACATCTCTTGTATTTCATTTTATCTGTTTCTACTATCGTGTTATAATTTAATGTATTGACTCGTTTCATGACCATGGAGACTTCTCCTTAATTTGGTCCCACGGAACAATAAATAAATAATGACATCGAGGAAAGGATAGATAATAGCAGAAATGATATGCATCACAGTTGGGAACAGAATAGACCATGTGACATATCCGCAGTACATTTAGAAGAGGGAGGTGTGCATTTCTGGTTAGTAAAAAGAGAGGAAGTTGTGATGGAGGCAACAAAGAATACCAGAATAATCGAAACAGGGAGCACCGACCTAAAGAAATTGTTAGGAGCAGGAAAATTTGAAAGTTTTTTGGTGCCAGTTAAATTGTGAACAACTGAAAGTAATGGACCACTTGTAAAATTTATGAGTTATGCTGAAAAGGTCTGTATTATAGCAGCTCTTATAGAAGACGATACATAGGGAGTAAAAGAAGAATACCAGCCAACAACTGAAGTTAATGTAGAAATCGTGACAATGTCTGTCATTCTGGATCCAGGTAGCGAGTTAAGTGCCATATCTAAATATGAGGAAATATGGAAGAGTACAAAGATTCCAGAATTTTCAGAACAAGGGTTTTATATATTTACTGTGTGTGCAAGCAGAAGTAAGTTTATAAAGATGCAAATTCCGTTAGTATTTAAATATGAGATAATATTTGTCTGTAAATACTGTTATATTGTCAGAACTATAGGCGAATTTGATATAGGTAATGGACATGCTCATAGCAGACAGAACGGTGTGTGTCCTTGCTGAGTGTGCAAAGAAGACAATGAAGAGAAAGTGTTCAGATTCGAAACAAATGAGACCACACACGGTAGAAGCGACGTTGTTAGTATAAGAAAATTCAGGAAAATATGTACTGGAATTTCAATTTGAAAGAAAATCTGCAGTCACGTTTGGGGCTGACGGAATCTAAAGAAGTTAGAGAGACTTTCTTTTCTTCTTGTATATCAACATAACTGCCACTGTCATTTATTTGAAAGTGAGTCAGGGTTTCAAAATATATGCAAAACTTGTAGCTCAGTTGGTATCTAGATACCAGCTCGTAGTTTATCTAATGATAAGTGTAAAACTGCCTAAAAATCACATCCAGGCTGGGCAGCACAGCGAGCCTCAGCTTTAAACGGCAGAGTCGATTCGATCTCGGGGTGGTGCACTTCCCTGCCCCAGAAGCAGCACTCTGATTCGCAGCATTGCCAAGGAAGGCAGTCTGAAGGAGTCACAATAAATGCCTTGATTAAAGAAGAGGTTTCAAACATTCAATCATTTAGTGGGGATGAAGCCTATGTGATGAATGATTTATGCTTCAGCACGTAGACCCATTTTCCAAGAAACCATAATCTATTGAGAACTAAGGGTATTGTGTTGTATTTCATGATGCCATAAAAGTTTAACCTTATTTAATATCCTTGTCTAAGAGGGGAGCAGTGGACAATAAAAATGGTGTAGAGATGGAAAATTACTGAGCGTTCACAAAGTAACTACACCTATCCCATCATCATAGTACCAAATGAGGATGGATCATTGCATTTTACATTAGACCCAAGAGCAATTTGCAAAAAATAATACTGTAGATGAGTAGCCCAGAAACGTTGAAAAAGCATGTACAGAATGGCATCACAAACATAAGCTTAATGGTTTGTTTGTGGCAAGTGACTTTTGCTGAAAGTTGCATGAAGTATACAGTATCTATTTATGGAGGAAGACCCTAGCAATTTAGAGTTCTGCCTTTTAACTTGAAAGTTTCTACACTTGCTTTCATTTCTATGTTGGATGAGGTGCGAAGAGATCATGTTCTGATCATAATTGCAGAGTATGTAAAGCATGCATTAATTTCTGCGTGAAATGTGAAAGAACATAATGACATATTGGAGCTAAGACCGTCTATTTTGAAGAGAACCACATAAATGCAGTCTTAGACACATCATAGTTTCGAAAAGGAACATTTTATTTTATAGGGCACACCATGTAGCATGGACAGCGGCATCAAACCATTCTCAGGACTGAAGCCTACAACAACAGGGCACATCATATTACCTGATGGCATCAAACCAGCCCCAGATAAGGTAGAGGCTGTTACAAATTTTATGCAGCCCTCGAACAAGAAGCACACTGAGGCCTTTTTTGGTTTCACTAGAATACATCGGAAATATGCCGGTAATGAAGCAGTTACTGTGAAGGTATTACTGGAATTAACAAAAAAATACCACTTGCATATGGACCACAGAATGTGAGCTACAATTCCAGACAAAGTACTGCTTTGGCACATTGTTATCTTAAGTCACTTTCTGCTTTTATTCTGAGACTTTGGAATATGTTTCTGAATCATATCCCTGTTTGTTAAAAATGGGGAAGGAGTAGAATTAAAAGCTATCAGTTTTGCCAGTCATGTATAGAATATCTAAGACGCAAGATACTCGTTACAGAAAAGATATCGCAGCTGATAGTGTGGGCTTTTAAGACGTTGATGTGTTATATTTGCCAGTAGGGACAATAATGTAGCAGAAGCACTGTACAGACTGCCAGTGGGAACGAAAACCACTGAATTTTAGGATAGGAGAGAAGTAAGTCTCAGTACTATATTTGACGAAAGGAAAGAACTAGGATAATTTGGAGGACATGTTATAAAATGTGGAGGGGACAGATTACAGACTACACGATGAAAGTGATTAAAGCTGACTCGAATAGGAAGACAAATAAAAAAGTGAGAAACTACTATGCAATACATGGTGGAGTGCTATATCGTAGAAAACATCCTGATAAACAACAGTGGAATGATAACTGGCGGGAACATACTGCTGAAAGGTTTGCATGGTTCATCCATTATACCTATTAATATTTCAGTGCAAAAAAGTGGAAACTAAAGCGTTGAAAAAGATCCATTCACATTGAGGATACGAGTACAATTTCGTAGTTTCGCATTTGTTGTTGATACATATGAAAGAATGCATGCTAATTGTAAGTAGAATTTCAGCAAAAGCATTATTGACAAAATCCAAAGAAAACTCTGTAAAACCTCAGCAAAACAGGGTGGATTACGAGCGATAGTCGTACCCAGTTTACATCGAAATGATGGAAGAAAGTCCTGCAAGAACTGGATATGGAACCAATTTACATCTCAGAGTATCATCCACAGTTAATTCGATGTTCCTGTGCGCATTACGTGTTTTCACCTCTCAGTGCATTCTGATGTGTCCAGAATTACACTGAATACGATCGTTTTTGTTTTACAGAGTCTATGCTGTGGGGAGGCACAATGTTGAAAGTGATAACCTCACGTTTAAACGGTATTGAGACACTGCACTCCTTCCCCATGAGTAGTGTAGAGGAGAGAATGAGATACCCTTCAAATTACCTCTAACGTCGGTTTACAGTCGACACTATTGTCAGTATCATACGTAGATCCCTGTCGACAAGTGTGAGGGTCCCTCTGCTTCCTTCATTCTTCCCTCCTACTTCCGCTCCTCCCTCCCTGCCCTCACCTTCCTCAGTATAGTTGGCTCTCATATGATAGAGATCATTCAAGGCCTGTGCTGTAAGTGAGAAGAGCGCCATGAGGCGCTATCAGTAAGTACTCTTGTCCATTCATCATGAGGAGGCTCAGATGACTAGTCTTTATCGTCCTGTCGACAGCAATCTTATTAGAGACGGAGTAGAAGTTCGAATTAGGGCAGGATAGGGAAGGGAATCGGGATTTGCCTTAAACGATTTAAGGCAATCACGGAGAACCTAAATCTGGATGGTTGCACTCGGCTCTGAACCGTTGTCCTGCCGAGTGCGAGTCCTGTGCGCTAACCATTGCACCACTCTCTCGGTTCGATTCATCAGTAATAATTTAGTATTATTTTGATCATATATATGTTTTTCGTTATGCTTAAGGTTTTGCTATTGTTTCTACAGGCAATGATCCGATTCTAGACGAGAACACGCACCAGCAGCCACCGTCCACAGAATGTCTTCCCAGTCTCTCGGGCCTCCTGTCATTCGGTAGTACCGTAGCAGAGCTTCCGCAGCAGCAGCTAAACTTTAACAGATTACTCGTATTCACCAGCATACACAATTTGACTGCTAGTGGCTGTAATGGCGTAATGTAGGCTTGGAACCCCATAGAGAACGTTCGAATATGTGTGCCACGAATAACACTATCGCTATAGTATGATAAAGTTCTTAGACAGTAAGATGAGGTAAGAATATCTCCAATAATATATATATCAGTATGTTAGGGGAGAGGTAATCATGGGCAATATGTATTGGCGGGCGGCGCGTCAGTTAAAATCTGAAGGTACGAGCAGATACATTAAACTGCAGGTGCGGTGAATTTAATCTTCCTGTACAACGCTTTGCTGTTTGAGTCGCTGGCATCCATATATTAAAGCTGTCTACTATGTCGTATTCAGCCTAACTTAAAGAATGTTATTGATGATCCTCTCCATACTAAATGTTTGGAAGTAGAGTTACTGAAGGAATGGCTTTGTTTGTAACTGCTAACATAGGCCTCGCGACGTTTCAAGCTGAATTCAACTAGTTTTCAAGTTCATTCAACTACCCACATCCCATACACGTAGATCATCGTAATTAGAGACATTTTTAGGGGTTTGGCATGCAAGAGAATACGGAAACAAATATTCTTGTACAAAATAATTATTAATTTCTGAATATACATTCACACAAAAAACAAATCTCTTTTTACTTATGTTTCATTTAATTTTACTGACATCGGGCTTAACTTTAACTTATAATCTAATTCTACCCTGTGTCAAGTAATTCTTTCTCCAGTACTGAGAGGGTAAGATTACGAATTACAGTTAATATCCAATCTCTCCTGTTCAGTATCTCTTTTATGTATTTAACAGTTATCCCTGTTGCTTCCTGCAATTTTTCTAAGGTAAATGTATTCGCAGATATTAATTTTATTTAACTCGTGTATAGCACTGTTGTAAAAACACTGCACCTTATATGCTCCACGTTCTTGCAGAATTTCCGCTTAGATCTCTAAGTGTACAATTTTTCCCAACGAATTACAATGAAATGCAGTTATGTCATCGGTTTTAAACTTTGCAGACTGTTGTTCTGTTTCTAGATGTAGAGCACCCAGTCTGCCACACCTGTATACAGTCTCCACATGCTTTTTAAGCATATATAATGGAAATGGGGACTCTTAAACAGATTTTTCGTGTGTCCTTTAATGTATTAAATGCTCATGATCCGTCCGTCCTTTTTGGCCAGCACTTGCGAGGTTCTTCATGTTCTGGACTGCATATCATTATCAAAACATTACGTTTACTAGAACTGAGCTGATAGCAGAAGAAATTCTCTGCCTTAATCAGCTCCGCAGAGTAAAGTGGCAGTGAGTAGGAAGCTGGTTCCTACAAAGGTAGAGTCAGAGAGTGAAACATAAGGACTGGTAGTGTATCATGAGAGTGGGGAAAAATACGAAAGCCTTGAGAGCAAATTTTGCTTAGCATTCAATAAGTACAAGAAGCACACGTGTTTAGGCATGAAACTCAGAATTTCCCTTATTCAGTATTAGTTATTACCGTCAACTTCTGACAATGCAAATACTAGGAATAGTCTGCAAGTCATCATGGTTTTAGTGCCATAATATCCCTAATGGGTCGCTTCAAGGATGGGTCCCGAGCAACAGATTAGCGCTGAGACAGAGGGAAGAAATAATGAGAACACATTTAAGTTCTTTGACACAAGCAAGTTTGTTGCAGGTAACAGCACAGTGAAGTGACGCCAACAAGTGGGCTTACAATGTACACAGTGAATTCTGTTACTTGACTGAACTGGCATCAGTGCAGGGTCTTAGTAAGATGGCACAGTGGTGGTGGTAGGCGTACATGTGGCAAAGAGCGAGCCTTCGAACTGACTGTGCTTTGGCTGGGCCATGAGTTACTGCCAACAATTAACAATGACTGTCTTGTGTGGTGGGCTACGAAATTACTGTGTGAATTCTACTACCTTCCTGAGCTGGGGTAAGTGCAGTGTTTTACTAAGCTGTGTGAGGTGGCATACCACTCCCTCACTTTAACAACATTGTCTATCAGATTAAAATTCATCTTTTTGGTCATCTCGGTAGTCCTCAGTACTACATTTGCTATGTGTAGTTTAGGATTTATTTACACAGGGAAATTGTAGGCAGAATGTTCTTATAACTGCATGTGTGACCTATAACGAACTTGTACCCAAGGGACCATAGTGGAGCCGGAGAGAGATGAATGTGGGACCATGTGAGTGATTCTGGGAAGCAGCACTCAGTGGATCTTATCCTCTTATGGACTTATAGCCGAAGTTCTCTCTTCTTTCTGCTTAGGGCAGACAGAAGGATACCAGTTCACAACAAGTTTTACCTAAGCCAGGCAGCAGTCTATTGTGAAGGTGGCTGGATGGACAAAGTCAATCAAGAGAGACTGCTGTTAACTAAGCTTTTGTGCAGGCAGTGGGAATGCCATAAAACTCAGTGCATTGTCATGTTAGAAGCTAGGACGATAGAGACAGAGTGAATGATGTATGTGTCTAGTGGAGCCAGGACCGTAAGCTCCCTCCCCCATCCCCTGTCGCCAGGTAGTTCCCAGGTTCTTTAAGCAAGCGGCAAAAACATGAATTTCGTAGACACAAGTGTCTGAGGAGCTTAACGACCTTCTTCCATAAATTAGTAATGGTGGGTCTGGAAAGATAAGATAACTCTGTAACTGAGCGACTGTGGTCCCATCTAGAGAGACGTTTTTGTTGCCAAAACATGGCCATACTTACCATGAGAACGAGGCCTCCGTATTCTAAATTATTCTTTTTTGAGGCAAGAGAGATTAGGAGTCACTGATTGTCTACTCTTAGGATCCGCAGAATGGAGGATAGCTCCTCTAGCATGGGACCCTCCTCTAGAATGGATTAGTTTGTGCCAGGTGATGCATTTGAAAAAGTCTTCCGACGAGGTTACGGCAGCACGACAGGTATTAACAGACTGAACGCGGAATGGTAGTTGGTGCTAGATGCATGGGACGTTCTATTTCGAAAATCGTTAGGGATTTCGATATTCCGAGATCCACGGTGCCAAGAATGAGCCGAGAATACCACATTACAAGCCTTATCTCTCCCCACGGATAACCCAACTGACACAGCCTTCGCTGAATAGCTGACAGCAGTAGCGTTTCCGAAGGGCTTTAGTGCTAACATACAACAACACTGAGCGAAATAACCACAGAATTAAATGTGGGACGTACGACGAACATGTCTGTTAGGAAGGGGCTATGATGATGGCCGATGTGAGTGCCTTTGCTAACAGCACAACATCGCCTGCAGTGCCATTCCTGGGCTTCTGACCGTATCGGTGGGATCGTAGACGATTTGAAAACCGTTGCCTGGTCTGACGAATCCTGTCTTCAATTAGTAAGAGTTAATGGTACGGCTCGAGTGTGGCGCAAGCCCTACAAAGTCACGGACTCAGGTTTTCTACAAGGCACTGTGCAGGCTGGTGGTGGCTCAATATTACTGTAGCTGTATATGCACGGAATGGACTGGGTCCGGTGGTCCAACTGAACCTATCATTGTCTGCAAATGGTTATCTTCGGCTACTGAGAAACTGTTGGCAGCCAGTTCTCGCCAGCATGTCACCGGGCCACAATCTCTCACGATTGGTTTGAAGCACATTCTGAACAATTCGACCGAATGGTTTCGCCAAACGGATGGCTCGAATGGAATACCATCGAACATTTATGGGACATAATAGAGAAATCATTTCTGGCACAGTCTCTTGCAGTGGCTATACTTTCGCAGTTTTGGATGGCTACAGAGGCACTATGGTTCAATACTTGTGGATGGGCATTAGAACGACATTTTGAGTCCACGTAACATTGAGCTGCTGCAGTACGTCACACAAAAGAACGTCCTACACGATTTTAGTACGTATTCCACGACTTTTGTCGCTTCAGAGTATAATAACGTCTAAACTCACACTTAAATTCGCAATGCCCTATAAGCCCTTGAAAGTCTGCTACCTACTGCTTATAAGTCTGATTAGGTTGCTTCCTTAAGCAAAAGAATCTGGAACATGCAGCTGCACATAAATCTGTTTATCAAAATATTTTGTTCAAGGAGCAACAAAACTCGTCATAAAGAATAATTTCAGGACGGGCGGTGCGGAAACGTTCGCAAGCCAGTCTGTACACGGACACTCTGGTTGGTGCGAGCCAGCAGCTCGGGCCCAGCGGTTCTACGCGCTTCAGTCCAGAACCGCGCTGACGCTGCGGATGCAGGTTCGAGTCCTGCCTCCGGCGTGGCTGTGTGTGTGTCCTTAGGTTGGTTAGGTTTAAGTAGTTCTAAGTCCTGGGGACTGATTACCTCAGATGTTGGCCCATGGTGCTTAGAGCGATTTGAACCATTTTGAGCTGTTGCGAGAAATTAAGA
This sequence comes from Schistocerca americana, assembly GCF_021461395.2. NCBI lineage: Eukaryota > Metazoa > Arthropoda > Insecta > Orthoptera > Acrididae > Schistocerca > Schistocerca americana. The sequence goes on along the minus strand of NC_060125.1, from coordinate 202,373,504 downwards.
TTGCCTGTCCGTACCTTTAGTGTGCCGTGGGTGAAAAGTGTATCGAGATGTGCTCGGTACTCGAATTATTCCTCATAAATGGAATCAAATGCATGGTATGCTGCTACCAGTGGGTGTGCTGCTAGAAGCGGTGGTGTCACGTTTGCTTGCTCAGCGAGCAGCCTTGTCATAATCTCCTTAAGGGCTTCATTTGCTGTGCCTTTAACTGAACCATCTAGGTTACTGGAAGTACTTGCGGAGGACTGTACATGATCAAAACACGCATCAGTAATTAAAAAAAAAGTAGTCAGTAGCACAGATTGTCTAATTTAAGGTGCAGCAGATGCAGATACTTCTGGACGTAAGGACAAGACCGCTCGCTGCGCAAACAAGCATGCCTGCCTCACCTCACGTAGCACGACCACAGCCAGTACCGTCTGTTTTCTTAACAGCATTCCGTAAATTTGATTCCACACCTGAGGAATAAATCGAGTACCGAAAGTAATAGGAGACATCTGACGTTTCCTGAGGCTGTAGAGGTTCCTATAATGAATACCAATCCAAATATTTCAATTGCGGCAGAATGAACATCACGAGAATTATCCGATAAATTTAGATAAATGAACTGAAACTGCAACGAAACGCAGGTAACAAGTGAAATACTTCTTCTGGACGAGGAATTATAAATATTAATCCTTTTAGGTTTATTATGCTACAAATTAATTTAAATCACTTATTAATGATAAAAATTTGAAGTTTCTATGCACAACGGGCACAGAAAGAGGTATGTGGAGTACATTGAGTATCAGAAGGGACAGGCAGGTGAGTAGGTTGGTAGACTTTTTGTTTTGAATGTTACTATGGATTCGTTTATCGATTGTAATTTTCTTGTTTGTAGTTCACTGTTGCTATTTGAGTTTGCATATTGTCACTTCATCATTTGGAACTAATGAGTGGAGCTGTGGACGCTAGAAAATTGAGTACCAAGTGGAGAAATCGTAATATTTTCGACGTACTGTTGTGTTGGTGTTCGATAGAGTGGTGACAACAGCGGAGATAGCCCGAAACTCTTACACCGTATATGGGGATAAAGCCATTGGACAGAGCATGGTAGTAGATTGGTTTTCTCCTGTTGAGGAGGATGGTTTTGACATTAGTGACTTTCTATATTCAGGATATTCGGGGTTTGACGCAGATCTCTTAAACGTACTATCCCACCTTCATCCATGACAGTGCACTCGCGAACTGGCAAAATTGATGAACTGTGATCAATCCACCATCGTGTGACATTTCGTGGAGTGGGAAACTTTCAAAAATCGGGTGTATGGGTACCACAAGATCTAAGCAAAAATCAGAAAAATTAGCGCGGATGGACGTGTGTGCACCTCTGCTTGCTCATATAGCAATTTGCTCTTAAACAACACCAACCATTCGTATCCTCTGTAGCTAATGGTGTAACACCCTCCCAAATTCTGCTAGATTGACAAAAAGCTCTATACAGGAGTTGGGTTGAGAAGTTATTCTGTAGGCAACATATTCACCTGACCTTGCGCCTTCATATGTTCACCTTTTCCGCTCTCTGTCCAACAACCATCAAGGAATTCCTTCCCGACTGAAAATGCTCACCGAACACGGTCCGACGAGTTCTTCGCCTCATAACTACGTGATTTCAAAAGAGCTTGAATCGAAAAGTTACCCCAGCTTTGGTAGAATGTTGTATATTGTAAACAAGAATATGTTATTGATGACTGAAGTGTGTGTCTGTTGCGACTTATGGGAAAACACTATGAACTTATGCACCAACCCAACATATTCCGCTGAGAGTAAAAACTGCTGGGAACCGTAGAATTTGTACTACACAAAGTAAGTAATTGAGGCCGTTGGATGAATGTGATAAATTGGCCTTGGACCTGAAACAGTTGTGTGTCGCATCAGACCAGTCTAATGACTAATGACACAAATAAGTAGTACCTGTCATTTACAGAAATGGGGAGGGATATGGGCATTACTCTTATTGAACTAAGCCTTACTGGATGAAACTAAAACTCTCTCCAGAACTCTACGTCATGCTGCCAAAATGAGAACCTCAACTCTAATCACACATTACAGAAACCTCTGTTACAGAAGTCTCATTCGTGGACAGGTGCTTAAGTTTCTAGAACTGGATGCTGTTGAAAACCTACGTCAGTGGGTTATTTACAAAGTACTTAGATTCGGCAACTATCAAAACATATTCAGTAAAGTAGGAAAGGTGATGCGTGTGATGCAGAGTCTACCAACGTCATTAAATCTGCTGTACATCTCATTGTTCACCTCCTCGTGTCCCAATTGCGATCCATAAACGAGAAGAATGAATGCCTTCAAATTCGAATATTCTTATGTTATTGTCCTCATCATTTCTCGAAATACACCTGGAGGAAATAGTATGTCAGCTGAATCTTCTTGAAGGTCTACTCCTGGAATTTTAACTGTGCGCAACTCAGCCACATACTTTTCCCATTCCATTCCACGCTTGGCGGTGTTGCATGTTCCCTGACTGCTACGATTAGTAAACTCTTCCACGGCCTTGTAGCTGTCACTAAAGACAGATTTCCACGAAAAAGCATCACCAAATGCTCTGCCCATGTTTTGAAACCGAGTCGACCAACGGAACCAACAAATTGATGTTATTCTCTGTTGAGTAAGGTGAGTCAGCTACTGTCTTTCCAGACTTTCGCTTCCTTTTTTCCCTCTCCTGTGCCAGTCTCTTTACCTCAGAGTAGCATTTGCAACCTACGTCCTCAGTTATTTGCTAGATGTATTCCAATCTCTGTCTTCCTCTCCAGTTTTGGCCCTCTACAGCTCCCTCTAGAACCATGGAAATCATTCCTGTCCTATCATCGTGTCCCTTCTCCTTATCAGTATTTGCCCTGTATTCCTTTCCTCTACGATTCTGTGCAGAACGTCCTCATTCCTTACCTCATTAGTCCACCTAACTTTCAACATTCGTCTGTAGCACCTCATGTCAAATGCTTCGATTCTCCTTTCTTCCGGTTTTCCCATAGTCCATGTTCCATTACCATACGAGGCTGTGCTCCAAATGCTAGCAAAGCATGTTATTACAATCAGTTCAGGGGTTACAGTAGTAAGGAATGTTTATCCTCGTCCTGAAATATGTAGCCGACGAATGTGGGAATTGCTCGTTTTTCACCCAGCTCTCTTCATTCTCAGCCAGATGTTGTTCCTCGGCAGCCCTCTACTCCGTCGAAGCGGCCTTATTGATGTCGGAAGCGAGGGAGGTTGTGTCGCGCGGTTCGCGGCCGCCAGCAGAGCCGTTTTAATCTGTTTACACCGCAGCGGCTGCAGGGTAAACACACTGTATCGCGCTGGCGGCCTGGCCCTTTGTTTGTACAGTCGGGTTGCGTCTGCGACCTTCATTGCGGTGCTGCGGTGTCGTCGCTTTCTCTTAGCCAGCGTATTCTGCCTCTAGGTCGGTTTATTTTTGGAGCTGTCTTCAGCTCACTAACTCACAAAAATAACTACGGCAGCAATGAAAAGATTCAGCACGTATTATAATAATTGTTATTTCTCTTTTTAGGACATGTGAATCTAAACATTTTCGAAATCGCTACATGCTAAGTTTCGTTTGAGCAAAGATCGAAAAGAGTTCCAATAAGAATTGTCATTGCTTATGACCACTGAACACCTTCATGTCTGACCATGAAATATGTCACACCATAAAATAAGTAAATATTAAAGAAGAGGAACAGAAACAGTAATAATAAAAATAGTACTAATATTGGTAGTAGTCATAAAAGATTGGACAGAAATATTTTTGTGAATACTATGTGAACAGAGTCCCCGTGCTATGGTTAAGCACTATGTCGCTAGACTAACACATATATTATGCTTATCCATTACGGATATTTTAGAACCGTGACTGTATATTGAATGTAAATAAGTTATACAGAACTGCAGCCAGTCACTTTTTTTGAATAATAATGCTTTATTCCATGAACCGGTTTTCGAACCTTTTCAGGTTCATCTTCAGATGGTTTCAGGAGGATCTCGGAAGTTACATCATTACTGGTGGTAGCATAATGCTGAGTGCTGTTTTGCGACAGTATAGGCGGCTGTTTTCTTCGGATCTGTCTGCCTCCATTTTGCTGTCCGCAACACTTTCACACAATCTATATTAATTTACACTTTGACAGTGACACTTTTGCAGCATCCAGCAAACGCTTTACAACTGTTGCTTGTAACAAAGATCTTGACAGAAAGATATGGCATAAGGCTACTTTGTACAGAGATGTAATTTGTGGTTCTTTACATGTATTAAAGTCGATACAAGGGCAAGTATTTTAATCAGAATAGCGATAACAAGAGAGTACAGGTTAAAATTAATAAAAAAATTACTTCAAGAACAAATTTCACGTTATCTGATATCTTATTTCTACTTGTACATTACAGGCAGTTTATAGTAATGACAAACATGATAATTGCTATTAAAATAATTACTATCAAATGCCTGTAATATACAATCTTTGTGTCAAGATCTTTGTTGCAAGCAACAGTTGTGAAGCGCATGCTGGATGCTGGAAAAGTGTCACTGTCAAAGTGTTAATTAATATAGTTTGTGTGAAAGTGTTCCGGACATCAAAATGGAGGCAGACAGATCCGAAAAAAGCCGCCTATACTGTCGCAAACCAGCACCCAGCATTATGCTACTACCAGTAATTGATGTAACTTCCCGGATCCTCCGGAAACCATCTGAAGATGAACCTGAAAAGGTTCGAAAACCGGTTCATGGAATAAAGCATTATTATTCAAAAAAAGTGACTGGTTGCTGTTCTGTATAACTTATTTACATAACACATATATAACAATCAAATTGTTGTAGCTGTCAGACGTACCTGTCCTATGTGGAGAGCTATCGAAAGGTCATAACCTTTATTGCCGTGTGTGTGGCATCATATGGGAAAGGTAAAAGAAAGAATTCTGGAGCGATGACAGCGAATATTCAGATCAAAAATTTTATTGACGATGTGATAAGAAAAGTTGGAACACAAACTCGGAAAGTGAGAACCATAAATCTGCTGCAACCTTTTGAAAGTGGAACGTGTTAGCATTGCTTGAAACCGAACCTATAGCGCAAAATGTATTGTGAGATCAACTGCAAAATGATTTCTCATAAAGAAGCTAGAAGCAATGTGAAGTGGAATTGACAATCTTATGGAAACACCTGTTGTGAAAATAAGTAGATGTTGGTATCGTCCATTTTCTAAATTTGACACAAATAATGGTGGTTCTGAACAGACTATCCGCAGACATGTAGCAGTTCATTAAAAAGTTAGAATACATACAGGTACCAAAGCCCGAACGACTCATGTAAATTAAACAACAATGCACCTCAGAATCAGGTTTAGATGTGTTTGGTTTTTTTTATTTTGAAAATTTGTGGTAATATCCGATGCAACTTACCAGTGGTAACACCGGTTCCCGTTAGATCACCAAAGTTAAGCCCTGTTGGGATCGGCTTGAATGGGTGACCATCCGGTCTGCCGAGAGCTGTTGTCAAATGGGGTGCACTCAGCCCTCGTGAGGCAAACTGAGGAGCTACCTGCACTTCGCTGAAAATTTGCGGCTCCGGTCTCCTAAGCTGACATACGGCCGGGAAAGTGGTGTGCTGACCACATGCCCCTCCATATCCACATCCAGTGACGCCTGTGGGCTGTGGATGACTCGGCGACCGGTTGGCTTCGTGGGGTCTTCCAAGGCCTGTTCGGACGGAGAGTTTTTTCTTGTGGGACAAGACTGCTGAGGTCATCGGTCCCGAGGCTTACACACTACTTAATCTAACTTAAACTAATTCACGCTAAGCACAACACACACACCCACGCTCGAGGGAGGACTGGACCCTCCAACTGCGGGAGCCGCGCTAACCGTGGCAAAGCGCCTCACACCGCTCGGCTGTGCACGGCTAAATGTGTTTGTGGATGGGCATAGCTTACATAGAGACCTTAACATAGAGACCTTAATGACGGAAGCCTGGATTAGGAAAACAGCATTACTCAAAACGAGATGTATACTAGACACGTTTCTACTAGTACCGAAATATGCCAGTGGAAGTGTCCTGTGCCATTGTCTATGTGTAGGTATAAATGCCGTATATGATCAGGAAAATTAAAACGGAAAAAAGTGAATGATTAACACAAGCCGCAAAACATCTATTATTCAAATTTGGTTTATTCTAGTTATTCCAAACAAAAAACTGATTCAGTTCAGGCCCAGTTGTAGTTTCAATGAAGGAGGAGACATACTAATGAAGGAGTCCAGGCCGGCCGCGGTGGTCTCGCGGTTCTAGGCGCGCAGTCCGGAACCGCGCGACTGCTACGGTCGCAGGTTCGAATCCTGCCTCGGGCATGGATGTGTGTGATGTCCTTAGGTCAGTTAGGTTTAAGTAATTCTAAGTTCTAGGGGACTGATGACCACAGAAGTTAAGTCCCATAGTGCTCAGAACCATTTGAACCACACATTGTGGACGGCCTACTCTTATTATCCTGTTCCGTAAAAAAACAAAAAACAAAAAAAACACAGTGAATGTCTTCAGAGAAATTACTTGCATATTATTATCGCCTTGCCTACGCTGCTAATAGAGTCCAGTTGCAAAATCTGCAGCTAATTAATTAACAGTCAACTGAAATCGCTTCTGTGAGGAATTTTCGTGTAAACATATATGAATGAAAAGATTATCAAACCACTGATCGGCATTTTTCCTCTAAGTTTTTGAGAAATTTACTTTGGGAATCTAATTCAAAGAAGAAACGTGAAGTTTAAATTTATTCCCCTGTGCAGAGTGCACTAGCCATTGCGTATTTGGGTAAACCAACCCACCAGTACGCAAATGCTTTCCTTACAATAGATACTGATAGGCACTAAAATCAGCACGTTACTACAGATGTCTCATGGCTGATTAGATAACTGTCAATCCGATTTAAAATGAAGCATTTCATTTTCCTATCAAACTGTTTTCGTGTGTAACGCTCAGAGGATATGCTGTTTTTTGAAAAAAGAAATCATAAACGCACTATCTGAGTGAAGCCAACACACCAGAAAACGCGTATGTGTCTTAGTTATAGTGCATTATTAATTGAAATTTGTGTTACAGCGGTAGAATATACACCTTATTACTGAATAATTTACGTGGACCTTGGGTTACTGCTATTGTCTACGAGTGAATTTGGTTAAATCGTTAATATATGACATCAAAATCCCGCAACTCCCACACGTTCTACACACCCTGTTTACAAATATAGCTTTAGAAGCTTCAATTAGCGTGACAGATTTCTTGGAAGTTCCAGTAATCTATTGGTTGTAGTACTTTAGTCGTAATAAATTAGTATAAATAGATCAATGAGCTGTAATACAACACTGCTCAGTCCTTAAATAATTTTTTATAGAAAAATAATAATGTCGTTTATCACTTGCGATAGTTGCAGTTAAATAAGAAACATCAGTGCTGCAGATCACCAAAATCAATCGAATTATTTAACCATCATATGCCTCTCATACGGAAGTAAATACTTGAAGTGATAGAGAGCTATGTGGTGGACTCGTAAGTTTCTGGGCTCTATTACAACCATAATACTTTAAACAAATTCATTTAAGCATTCAAAAAACCCAAACTGTTGAAACAGCTTCAAATTTTATTACAATGCAATACGTAACAGTGGATGATAGGAAACAATACTTCTGATCAGAATGTATTTAAATAAAACAACTGCAACCAATAGTAATTATTAAAATCGCGGTTAAAACCTTAAATTATATAAGTAAATTCTTCGACCATTTAAGCAAGTAGAATGAAAGAATTATGCATGAACTTTAAAACAATAAGTTTCCAGTGTTTGAAAGATTTCTTTAAGGAAAAAAAACTGAAATTTCCACAACCCGCGGCCATGCAAGCCACTAGAGAATGTGAAGGCCCCCGTTACAATTTGGTCACAACGAACCACCTCTGTATACAAGACCGCACGCTATACCCTCCACATAACACCTTACAGTGTCAAGGCTTTTACAGTGCAATACATAAGCTACCGGTAACACATAAAACACATTTAAGAACCATTGCAGATCACACATACATACAATACAACAGCCCGTCGTAGCCTGAGCAGACGAAACTTCTTAAAACATGACGACATTGTTCAAATTATTACTTAACGGTCACAGATGAACGAAACACGTAACTGTATGGAACTTTATTTTAATGAATACAGTCTTATTTTCAGGTGATTATCGCGAAATCTTACTTACCTTGAAGATCATGCATTGTAACATAGACACAGCCTTCTCGAAGTAAGCTAGTGTAAGACCACAGCGGGAATCCCAGCAAGATTAAGTTTATCTGTGAATATACGGCCCAGCTGCCGTGCTGTTCTTGTAATGGCTCGTTCTACAGCACACCACTGTAGAGGTAAATCTGTCCGCTATGCCCCCGGCTAGCGAACCATCCCGAATATTTAACGCCTCTACACGGGAGACTGCGCCCTGTTACTTACCGCCGGCCGTCAACTGCACTCGACGCTGCACGGACCTCTCCAGCACTAGCTCACTCCCGGAATCACAGCGGAGCGCTCACGCTGAGGACATCGCGCTCGCCTGTTGGCAGACAAAACCAATAATGTTAGGGAGGTGCATTAGTTCGTTGAGGTTTGTTTTGCGTATCGATATTCCGTATGCTGTAGCTTCATATACCGACTGTAAGTTTTTATTTCTACTTCCCTGTTGCTATTTGAGTTCACATATTGTCATTTTGTTATTTGGAGATGGTTCTGGCAGCAGCCGAAACAACCAGAAATATTTATACTACGTATGGTAATAACGTCTTAAACGGTGCACGGCAGGAAAATAGTTTTCTCCGGCTAAAGAGGATCATCTTGACGTTAGTACCTCTCCACGATGAGGACAACCTTCGGTGTTTGATGAAGATAGTTTAAACAACTGATCGACGTCAGTGTGCAAGAGAACTGCCAAATGTGATGAATTGTCATCATTCCATTATCTTCGCCTTTTACGTGCAATAGGGAACGTTTAAAAAGCAGGTGTATGGGTACCGCATACTTTTAAGTTGATAATCATAAAAATCTCTGAGTGGCCATATATGAATCTTTGCTTTGCTCGTCATCAGTTAGATAGTATACAGCACGGACTATTCCTATCCTGTATCGTTACTGGTGACAAAAAATTGCGCACTCATGCTAACATAAGAAAGGAATGGTAGAGCCCAAACGAAGCAGGAACCCGAGTATAAAAACCTGCTCGCAGCCACAAAATATTTCATTAATTTATTTATTTACATGTCAAGTTCCGAAGGACCAAACTGAGGAGCAAATCTCTAAGGTCATGGAACGTGTCAGTACATGCCAGTACAAGATAATAGTAATAACACATGACATTAAGGATATATATCCTTAATGTCATTTCTTGTTAACAACATTAGCTTATTCGCAAGAGTAAGCTGCTTTCACTCAGTTAATACTCGGCAGAAATTCAACCAGCATGTGGATCGGACTTCCTTAACTCTTGTGCAGAAACGTGTGCAGTATACTGCTGCACTCATTTCCAATAAGCTACCGCTAGAATTCAAAAATCCTAACAGTAATCCAACGCGCTTTCAAATCGAAACTGAAGAGTTTCCTCATGGGTCACTTCTTATAGTCTGTCGAGGAGTTCATTGAAAAATTAAGCTGATTCTTGGTGCATTGTTGATTGCCTTTACTTAAATTTGTGGCTTGACTTTTTTCAGGTTCATGAACATTTTATTTTTATGTGTTATTACTATTATGTTGTACTTGCAAGCTCCTGTTGTCCAGTTTCATTACGTGTAAATGAAAAAGTATCAACTGTCTTGTACACCGGCAATCTGCTCCTTCTTCTATACATCCTTCTCCTGTATGGCATGGCTGTGTATTTCGTGCGGCTGCCTCGAGTCGAATGAGCCTGCAGCTGCCTCTGTAGCGGAAGTTGCTACTGATAAGAACTGGGCGCGGCAGAGACCATCCCAGAGTGCACCAGAGAGCATCCCAGGGTGCCCCAGTAGGCTAAAACACTAAGAAGAATCGCTTCTCGGCTTTTGGCAAGATCAATGTGTAAAAGTCGATATGAAATAATAAACTAATAAAACAAATAACCCACGCATCTCCCCAGGAGTCAGAACTCCTGCAGCAGTAATGGAACATTTTATTAAAATCATTAATAATCAATAATAACACAGCATGGCAGTGTTAAACATGCAGTTGCCTCTAGTTAAATGAAACGCTGCTGCCTCGCAATATAGATGCCCTAAAAGTCGTCAAAATATGGATCAGCAGCCTGCAAGTACTGATAAGAGGAACGCCATACGTCACACTTCCTGCAGATAATGAGCAGCTAGCTGGCCGCGGTAGGAAGTAGCGCGCTGAAAAACCAAGATGGCGGCGCCGGAAGGGACCCTTTCCATCGGATCGTGCTTAGTTAAAATTATAGGGCGATCCTCCGAGCTCTAGCGGCAGCCAGGCGAAGCTCGTTCAAGGTCACCCGCCTTACGTAGCTGCTGCGTCTAACATACAGCCATGCATGGCTGTGTGTTAGCCGCAGCAGCTACGTAAGGCGGGTGACCTAGAACGAGCTTCGCCTGGCTGCCGCTAGAGCTCGGAGGACGCGCTATAGTTTTAACTAAGCGTGATCTGCTGGAAAGGGTTCCTTCCGGCGCCGCTATCTTGGATTTTCAGCGCGCTACATCCTGCCGCGCCCAGCTAGGGGTCCATTGATACTGACTGGGCCAAATATCTCAAGAAATAAGCATCAAACGAAAAAAACTACAAAGAACGAAACTCGTCTAGCTTGAAGGGGGAAACCAGATGGCGCTATGGTTCGCCCGCTAGATGCCGCTGCCATAGGTCAAACGGATATCAACTGCGTTTTTTCTAAATAGGGACCTCCATTTTTTATTACATATACGTTTTGTACATATAAAAATATGAATTTTTTGTTGGAGCACTTTTTTCGCTTTGTGATAGATGGTGCTGTAATAGTCACAAACGTGTAAGTACTTAGTATCACGCAACATTCTGCCAATGCGGACGGTATTTGCTTCGTGATGCGTTACCCGTTTTAAAATGGACCGTTTACCAATTGCGGAAAACGTGGATATCATGTTGATGTATGATTATTGTGATCAAAATGCCCAACGGGCGTGTACTATGTATGCTGCTCGTTATCCCAGACGACATCATCCAAGTGGTCGGAGCGTTCGCAAGATAGTTACCTTATATACAGAAACAGGTAGTGTTCAGCCACATGTGTAACGTCAGCCACGACCTGCTACAAATAAAGATGCCTAAGTACGTGTTTTAGTTGCTGTGGCGGCTAATCCCCAAGTCAGTAGCAGACAGATTGCGCGAGAATCGGGAATCTCAAAGACGTCGGTGTTGAGAATTATTCATCAACATCGATTGCACCAGTATCATATTTCTATGCACCAGGAATTGCATGGCGACGACTTTGAACGTCGTGTACAGTTCTGCCACTGCCACAAGAGAAATTACGGGATGATGACAGGTTTTTTAGCACGCATTCTATTTAGCGACGAAGCGTCATTCATCAACAGCGGTAACGTAAACCGGCATAATATGGGCAACGAAAAATTCACGATGGCTGCGACAAGTGGAACATCAGCGACCTTGGCGTGTTAATGTACAGTGTGGCGTTATGGGAGGAAGAATAATTTGCCCCAATTTTATCGATCTAAATAGTGCAATTTTATCGATCTAAATAGTGCAATGTATGCTAATTTCCTATGTAATGCTCTACCGATGTTACTACAAGGTGTTTCACTGCATGACATAATGGCAATGTACTTTCAACATGATGAATGTCCGGCACATAGCTCGTGTGCGGTTGAAGCGGTGTTGAACAGCATATTTCATGACAGGTAGATTGGTAGTCGAAGCACCATAACATGGTCCGCACATTCACCGGATCTGACGTCCCCACATTTCTGTCTGTGGGGAAAGTTGAAGGATATCGTGATCCTCCGACAACGCCTGACAACATGCGTCAGCGTATTGTCAATGCATGTGCGAACATTACAGAAGGCGAATTACCCGCTGTTGAGAGGAATGTCGCTACACGTATTGCCAAATGCATTGAGGTTGACAGACATCATTTTGAGCATTTATTGCATTAATGTGGTAAATACAGTTAATCACCTTGTAACAGCATGCGTTCTCAGAAATGATAAGTTCATAAAGTTACATGTATTACATTGGAACAACCGAAATCGAATGTTCAAATGTACCTACATTCTGTATTTTAATTTAAAAAACCTGTAACCAACTGTTGGTCTAAAATTGTGAGCCATATGTTTGTGACTATTTCAGCGCCATTTATCACAAAGCGAAAAAGTGGTCCAACTAAAACATTGATATTTATTTACGTACTACACGAATATTTAATAAAATGGGGTTTCATATTTAAAGAAACGACAGTTTACCATCGGAACATCTAGAAATATTTACTGTTCGGTTTCAATAATCATATGCCAATTTTGTGAAATTAAAACGTCAGGTTTTGTTTAATTGTGTGTTAGAAACTGTAAAAACAGAGTCTTACTGTGATTTAGCGTTCGTTTATCATCAGCAAGCCATGAACTCATTTCACGAACTGCACTGTTTGCAACCCAGCCAATAACGCACACAACATCCTTTACTACCATGCTAGTGCCATCAGAAAACAGAAATATTTTACAATTACCGTTAACACTAGAGGGTATATCATTCATATAAGTAAGGAACAGGAGTGGCAGCAACACTGACCCTTGGGGCACCCTCCACTTGATAGTATTACGCATTTGGTGGGACATAGGTGGTGTGGTGTGCTACGAATTGCTACCAGAAGGTATAACCATTTATTGTCAACAACTGAGACGTCTTGCAGAAGCAACTCAAGAACATTTACTACTAAGACTGCGTGAAGTTGTCCTGCACCACGATAAGTATACTGGGAAAAAAAGAAACTATACATGGGCGGGCTTTGGAAGTCAGTCCGCACCCGCCTATCCACCTGATCGTGTGACCTCAGATTTTCACCTTTTCCTCTTTCTATCGAACAACCTTCAAAGAACTTCCTTTCACGACGAAAAAGCGATCCGGCCATGGGTAGATTTCTACATTCGTGGAATTGAACATTGTGCCCAGCGTTGGCAGACTGTCGTAAATAGGGAAGGAGAATATATTATTGATTATTGATAGTTATGGCCATCTCTTGTGTTTCTTAAACTTGTGGAAGTTTTCGAAGAAGTTACTCTCCATTCTAATACTTGTTACCTCTTTAAGATCACTGCCTCTAGACATCACTATTCGCGCATACAGTATTCTACGCCCACGCATCTTCTGTCTGCCCCTTTGTGGCGACCTTCAAATATGCGAATTATCGAGCAAGAATAAACATCATTTACTATTCTTAAGGGTGATCGAAAAATAGCGTTCTTCGGCTAAGTACTAGTACGGGCATAAACGAAAATGGTTTCTAACGTACGACAGTGGTGTAGGGAAAGTCGAGAGGAACAAGTTTTATACAGGACACCTGAAGTCCACAAGGTTGGTAATAACCTCACCTTAGTGTAGAAAAGGCACCTAAGCTATTGCGGATTATCGTCGCTCGAGATTTACGTATTCTCTCGCTCTCTTAGAGGATAATTATTATTGATAAGGAAAAGTGAACAAGAACTATACGTGGTAAATACTATTTTACTGTAGTTTAATTTTGTACGGTAATACATACCGTGTAGAAGTCGTGGTTTTAGAGATATTCAACTAAAACATAGGTAAGTGACTATCGAAGTCACCATCATCCCACACTCACTCTTCCCCCTACAGTTTCTCCAGCTGTGAGGGTGTTTGTAGTATGATGTTCATATCACTCTCTCCAAACAGCAAAAAAATCTGCGACTGAACGAATTATTTTTCATACTCGTCCATTTTTGTATTCCCCATGCAAGCGGTCAGTCAATTTTTTAAAGGGGGTTGCTAGTATTCTAAATATTACTGCTGGTCAGTGGGGATTTTTAATTGGCAACGAATTCTGGTTTGAATTAGGTGCAATGGTAACACTGCCTTACGTCGAACCCGAATATAAATGAGGTCAGTGTAGATTATCTAAACGCATGACCATCTTAGTTCTTTATAATTGCCCTTCACAAACTCTCCCACTGTTCTTTTCATGAGATGCTACTGTTTAAAGGGGCAGCGGCCTTGCCGCAGTGGTAACACTAGTTCCTGTCAGATCACCAATTTTACCAGCTATCGGGCTTGGCTAGCACATGGAAGGGTGGCCGTAAGGTCTGCCAAGCGCTGTTATCGATAGGGATGCAGTCAGCCCTTGGGAGGCCAATTCAGGAGCTACTTAACTAAGAATTAGCGACTCTGGTCACGAAGACTGAAAATGACAGGTGGACCAGTGTGATGACCACACGCGCCTCCATATCCGCATCAAGTGACACATCACGGCTCAGGATGACACAGTGGTCGGTCTATATCGTTGGACCTTCCGATACCTGTTAGGACGTAGTTAAGCTTTGTTTTTTCTATTTATTTTTTATTTTTATTTATTTATTTTGCTACTGTTTGAAGGAGGGCGGAAAATGACTTTGCGTAGAATTATTACAGACAAATGATTTTATTAATTTACAAAGTAATAACAGGCCAGACTTATCTAGTTTTGTGCGTGCAAGTTAACATGGCAGTTGTAGTACGACCATAGTCCCTCTGGATTATATTTACTGGGAGGAAACTAATTGCAGTCGATCGAGAGACCAGCTTATGAATCGTATGAGAAGGTGAGGAGAAGAGTGGTCCGTTACAATGGAAAAGGGATGATAATCTTCCACTGACATCCTACCTGACTGACTCTTGGACAATGATTGACGCTTTACTCAAAACAAGCACTATAGCGGATTGAGGAGAGCACCAGTTTCGAAACAAAGGCTACCCTTCGACACGTGGCCGTGAAACTGCATATGCGATAGTACTTCAAATAGAAAATGTAGTTCCGTGTCACACAACGTGTTTCATTAACAGTACTGCTATTACTGAGGGCAATGTACTCGCATGGCAATCTCTCATTGACTACTGTGTTTCACAGAAGCTTTACAAATAGGAACTAAATGTTCAAAGACACAAACAATAAATCAGATCGAGTGGCAACTCCTATCAAAGCTAACGTGATACAGCATAACCAAGAAAACTCGGCGTGTAATTACTTAAACGGGAGACTACTTCTCTTCACAGGCAAAACCAAACAGTTGTCCATATGTTTTTCTCGTAAATAATGACTCATGGAAATGAAAGAATAATACTCAGGGACGTTGCAGATACTGAACGCCATTAAATTCTCCTAATCAGATAATAGCGAACCGCACCAAGCGAAGTATGAACATTTTAATATGCTTCATAAGAACAACAGATGTCACCATTTCAGCGTCGGGATCGCGACTCCACTTTTTAATGTAGCCGTCGGGGAGTCACGCGTAACGCTCTGTGTCATGCAGTCATCAAGGGTACATGAGTGGGCTTTCGGCACCGAATGCCCATATCGATGATGTTTCGTAGATTGGTTCGCACACTGACACTTGATGATGTCCCAGCATTGAAATATGCAGCATTTTGCGAAAGGGTTACACTTCTGTCACGTTTAACTATTCTCTTCAGACGTTGTTGATCTTACAGGATCTTTTTCCGGTAGCAGCGGTGTCGGAGATTTGATGTTTTGCCGGATTCCTGATATTCACGGTATACTCGTCAAATAATCGTACGGGTATATACCCAATTCATTGCTACCTCGAAGATGCTGTGTCCCATCAATCGTGCGCTGACTACAACACTACGTTTAAGCTCACTCAAATCTTGATAACCACTCCTTGTAGCAGCAGTGCCTGATCTAACAACTGCGCCAGCCGCTTGTCTTATATAGGCGTTGCGGACCAAAGCGCCGTATTCTGCCTATTTAAATATCTCTGTATTTGAGTACGCATGCCTATGCCAGTTTTTTAGCGCTTGAGTGTATTACAAAACGAGATATGCAAAGTAATAGACGAGATTTGATATTTGGGCAACAAAATAACTCACTACGACGGTTGTATTAAGGATAAAAAATGTAGAAGTTGGTAAATGAAGGGTTTTAGGTAGCCGTTTTCTGTCATATGAGAGATCAACTTTTATCGAAACTGAAATGTGAACTAGAAAATTATCGTGAAAATGAGAATAGACACTTATGAACCGTGGTGTGATAAAAGAGTACTGAAGTTTCGATCAATTGGGTGAGGACTGATGAAGAGGTTCTTAATCCTAATGGGAAGATACTAGTTTCAGGATAGAGCACGACAGAAAGAAGGAGAAGGCTAAGGGACATATGTTGTGGTACTAATAAATAATTACTTTCATGACACGAGGAAATGTAGCAAGTAAAATTTATAGTAATTACTCGATATCCTTCAGATGGGTTCACGATGCTATAGTTACTGATATATTACCAGACTGCACAAGAGATTGGCATTGCGGAATGCATCATACCTTCCTTTGCAATAATAACAACAACTGGAAGCAATATTATCGCGATATTTATGGAGTGAAATATTAAATATGTATACAGGGTGTTAGGGGTATTGGAGCAAATAATAACGTCAGTGTGTTATTTCTTTATCTCTATCAGTCTTCCTGCAAATCTATCATATAATTTACTAGCCGATATTTTCTGAATGGTCGTACCTGCACCGCAAAGTGGACTACGACTGCTAGTATAGACTTTCCGTTTTGAATCCATGAATTCAGGTCCACAATTCAATACCTGACTTACATCCAAGGATAAAATAAACTTGAACAGCTTGTTTGTGACTATTGTACTTGGAGATGCTAATCATCCCAAAACACATACCACTCCTAATAACCACAATTATCAGTTTTCAAATAAAATTAACACTTATGTAATATTGTTCAATACACTATCCTCACTCTTCAACAGAAATCACAGTATGTATAAATATACATACGTCAAAAAAAAATTTCATCATCCAGGTTCCCAGAGTTGAGTGTGGATGTTGTATCACAGACACAGTCCCTCTGACTATTCAGAGATGTCACTAAAGACGCCCAAAGATGTAAACAACCATGAATAAGCAGCACCTATTAGACGGAAGGGGTCCGACAGCCGATCTGTTCCAATCATTCCTCCAGGAAGGAGGTACACAGGTCTGATTCTCTGTAGTTCAATCATGCCTAGACGGTCAATACCGTACATCGATGGCGTCCGCATTGTTACTTTGTGCCAGGAAGGGCTCTCAACAAGGGAAATGTCCAGGTGTCTCGAAAAGAACCAAAGCGATGTTGTTCGGACACAGAGGAGATACTGGGAGAAAGGAACTGTCAATGACATGCCTCGCTCAGGCCGCCTGATGGCAACTACTGCATTTGATGACCGCTACCTACAGATTATAGCTCGGAGGAATCCTGGCAGCAGAGCCACCATGTAGAATAATGCTTTCCGTGCAGCCACACGACGACGTGCTACAACTCCAACTGTGCTCATTGGGCTGCACAATGCGCAATTCCACTCCAGACGTCCATGGCGAGGTACATCTTTGCAAACACGACACCACGTAGCGCGGTACAGATGGGTCCAACAACATGCCGAATAGACCGCTCAACATTGGCATCAAGTTCTCTTCAGCGATGAGTGCCGCGTATGCCTTAAGATTAGATTAGATTAGATTAGTACTTGTTCCATAGATCATGAATACGACACTTCGTAATGACGTGGAACGTGTCAGGTTAATAAAAGGTATCTATACAAGATATTACATTACCCAAAATATTACATGACACTCAATATTTTTAGTTTTTTTGTGGGGGTTGGGGAAATTACCCACTTATAATATCCCAAAATTCATCTAATGCGTAGAAGGAGTGGCCATTAAGAAATTCTTTCAATTTCCTTTTAAATGCTATATGGCTATCTGTCAGACTTTTGATGCTATTAGGTAAGTGACCAAAGACCTTCGTGGCAGCATAATTTACCCCCTTCTCAGCCAAAGTTAGATTTAACCTTGAATATTGAAGATCATCCTATCTCCTATAGTCTGAGCCATGTACACTGCTATTACTTTTGAATTTGTCGGATTGTTAATAACAAATTTCATAAGTGAATATATATATATATATATATATATATATATATATATATATATATATATATATATATATATATAGTGAGGCTACAGTGAAGACCTCTAGCTCTTAAAATAAGTGTCTGCAGGATGATATTGGATGAGCTACAGCAATTATTCTGATAACATGCTTTTGTGTTCTTTTACTCAATGATGAGTTACCCCAGAATATGACGCCATAGGAAAGGAGAGAATGATATTAGGCGTGATAAGCTAATTTACTCAGACGTATATCGCCAAAATTTGCAATGAGACTAGTAGCATAAGTAGGTTAACTCAAACGTTTCCGCAGATCCTCAGTGTTTTTTTTTCCAGTTCAACCCCTCATCAATGCATACACCTAGGAATTTTGATTTTTCTACTTTAGCTGCCGATTTCTGATCGAAGTCTATCTTTATCAATGGTGTCATTCCATTTACTGTGTAGAATTGTATATACTGTGTTTTGTCAAAGCTTAATGAGAGCCCATTTGCAGAGACCCTCTTAATGATTTTCTGAAAAACATCATTTACAATTTCACCAGATAATTCTTGTCTGTTGGGTGTGATAGCTATACTTGTATCATCGACAAAAAGTACCAGCTTCGCATCTTCGTGAATATAGAATGCCAAGTGATTAATATATATTAAGAACAGCAGAGGACCCAAGACCGAACCTTGCGGCACCCCATTCTTGATTGTTCCCCAGTTTGAGAAATCACCAGTTTTTTGCATATTATGTGAACTGCTTATTTCAACTTTCTGCACTCTTCCAGTTAGTTATGATTTAAACCATTGGAGCATTCCCATTCATACCACAGTACTTGAGCTTATCTCGAAGTATTCCATGATTTACACAATCAAAAGCCTTTGATAGATCACAGAAAATCCCAATGGGTGACTTCCGGTTATTCACAGCGTTTAATATTTCATTAGTGAAAGTATAATTAGCATTTTCCATTGAAAAACCCTTTTGGAAACCAAACTGACATTTTGTTAAAACTTTATTTTTACAAAGGTGTGAAGCTATTCTACAATACATTAGTTGTTCAAATATTTAGGATAGGGCAGTCAGAAGAGGGATTGGGCGGTAGTTGCTGACATCAGACGTATCCCCTTTTTATGCAGTGGTTTAACAATGGCATACTTTACTCTATCTGGGAACATATCCTTCCTCAGAGAGCTATTACATATGTGGCTAAGAATCCCTATTATTTCTTGGGAACAGGCATTTATTATCCAGCTGGAAATGCCATCAATTCCACGTGAGTTTTTATTCTTGAGAGAGTTTATTATCTTCCTAATTTCAGCAGGAGAGGTGGGTAGAATTTCAATTGTATCAAATGGTGTGGGTAAGGCCTCTTCCATTAACTGCCTTGCTTCTTCGAATGAAAATTTAGATCCTATTTTCTCTACAACATTTAAAACATGATTATTCAAATTGTTTTCGACTTTCGGCTTGTTGTTTATCAAGTTTCCTTTCGCTTTGACGGTGATGCCATCATCCTGTACTCTTGATTGCCCTGTCTCCCTTGTAATAATATTCCAAATTGTTTTGTTTTGTTATCAGACGTATTAATCTCATACATGATGCACATGCTTCTGGACTTTTTAATAACGTTTCTTAATGTAGCATAGTAGTTTTTATAATATTTGGCTGTTTCTGGGTCATTACGCTTTCTTGTTGTTTGGTACAGTTCCCTTTTGTGTTTTCAAGATATTTTTATTCCTTTAGTAAGCCAAGGTTTCTTGCATGGTATCTTATAATTTGATTTAACTACTTCCTTGGGGAAACAGTTTTCCAATTCTCTTACAAGTGTATCATGAAATAAGTTATATTTTAAATTAGCATCGGGTCCCTTGTACACATCATCCCAGTCTAACTGCTGAAGAATTTCTCTGAAATTTCTTATTGTTGAGTCATTGATTGAACGGACAGACATTCGTCAGAGATGCGTTTGGAAGCAACCCGGTCAGGCTGAACACTTTAGAGATACTGTCCAGTAAGTGCATCAAGGTTGAGGTTCCGTGCGGTTTTGGGGTGGCGTTACGTGGCGCTGACATATGTCGCTGGTGGTCTCGGAAGGCGCTCTAACGGCTGTACGATATGTGAATGCCATCCTCCGACCAATAGTGCAACCGTACGGCAAAATATCGGTTAGGCATTTGTCTTCATGGACAACAATTAGCGCCCCCATCGTGCACATCTTGTGAATTTCTTCCTTCAGGATAACGACGTCACTCGACGAGAGTATCCAGGAATGTTCTCCAGACGTGAACCGTATCGAACATACCTGGGATAAATTGTAGAGGGCTGTTTATGGATGGCATAACCCACCAACCACTCTGAGGGACCTACGCGGAATCGCCATTGAGGAGTGGGAAAATATAGACCAACAGTGGCGTGATGAACTTGTGGATAGTATGTCACGACGCGTACAGGCATGCATCAATGCAAGAGGACGTGATACTGCGTAGCAGAGGTATTGGTTTGGACAGCAATTTGGACCACCACATTTGAAGGTCACGCTGTATGGTGGCACAACATGCAATGTGTGGTTTTCATGAGAAAAAGAAAATAATGGTGGAAATTATGTATTCCAATTTTCTGTACCGGTTCTGGAAGTCTCGTAAGAGAGGTGGTGCAAAACTTTTTTTGATGTGAGGACAAGCAAAAATAGATATCCTACAGATGTGATTGTCTTACATAACTAGATGTTTACAATACTGTGAAACTTTGGTCCTTCTGAAGGAATTCTTGTCATTAGACTATATTTCTTCTCCTCTAGCCACTTGCAACTTCCTCATGAGGATTAAGGCATCTGAAATAGACAGGGATGCTCAAAGGAAAGCATGCTTTTCCGCAACCACTAGATGCAGTCAGCTATTAATCGGCTATGCTACCATAAAAAGAAGCCGGAAGAAAATAAAATCAAACACGAGAGGACAAATAAATAGGAGAATCAACATCAACTATAATACAGTAAAGCAATTAAGCCAAAGACATCGAATCCAACTTCTAATACGACAATGGTGTCACCCCATGAAAATCCATGAATGTGAGGATAACTTAGTAAGCTATCATCTAACGTGCGCTGATGGTGAAGATTTATATCTATGTCTCCAATACCATACAGTTCATGCTATCTGTGATGTGTTTTCAACTATCTAATATTTCTTGATGAAACAAATACAGCGTTCTTTGCTAACCGTTCCAGTAGGAAAGGGAATGATTTCTTTACATTCAGAGGCTTTATCCTGACAGTAGTAAAATGATCATTTCTGATTTCGTATCGATACTCCATAGACTCGTAAGCTATACAAACCTCATTTTCTCAACCTTCATCTTAGTGAAGCCAGCACACTAAAAACCCACCTGCTTACTGACAACACCCACTTGATGTAAAATATTTTTAATCATTTCCATGTGCCCATTAACTGCAACATTACGATGTTTCAACAGACTACTCCCAAGCATTAAGAACGTCCTACAATTATAACTGTTTCTGTTGAGACGATGGGCAAATTTTCTGTTGCACTGCTATGTTCAGAACAAAATTACAATGAGATTAGGCTGTAACATCCCATTGGCATCGCAGTCATTAGAGACGGAGCACAAGCTCGTAATGTTTCAGGAATGGGCAACAGAATCGCCCATGTTCTTTTACAGGAATGATCCTATTATTTGCCTGGTGCAATTTAGGGAAATCACTAAATACCTAAATTCGAATGGCTGCATGTGGATATGGACCATCGTCCCTCCTAATGTGAGCTCATAGTCCTAATCATGGCACCATAACACTAGGTAGGTTTTTTCAGGTTAATTATTCAGAGTTCTTTTCGAAATTAGTAAGTCACGGTAACATTTCAAATGTTGTATGATATACTCAGAAGGATACTAACAAGGGGTTGGAGGAGTCCCCTTACAGCCACCAATTAGTCATGTATATGTATACATATGTATATAAGAAATCAAAGTGTATAAAAATAGTGGAAAACAACGTAATATATTCTGCTGCCATTAAAAAGTCGAACTGACGATAGGTATAATAATTTTACAGCCATCACAGTGTTACGTTACATAACATTACATTAATACTTGTTCCATAGCTAACGAATACGACGTTTTGTAATGATGTGGAATGTGTCAGTTTAACATAAGTTAACTGTACACAATTATCTTTTTATAGTGACAGCTACTTCGTATCTAAAAATTAATCTATTGAGTAGAAGGAGCTGTCTTTCAGTTATTCATTTAATTTGTTTTTAATTTTTTGTTTGCTATCTGGCAGAATTTTAATGCTATTTGGCAAGTGACCAAAGATATTTGTGGCAGCATAATTCATCCTTTTCTGTGTCAAAGTCGTATTAAGCCCTGAAACGTGAGGTAATCCCTCCTTCTAGTGTTGTAGCTATGCAATTTTCCCTTAATTTGTATTTGAATGGTTATTAATAACAAATTTCATAAGTGAATATTCGTATTGAGAAGGTACTGTGAATATTCCCAGTTCTTTAAATAAATGTCTGCAAGGTGATCTTCGGTGAATTCCACCTATTATTCTGATTACATGCTTTTCTGCAATGAATACTTTTCCATTTAGTGATGAATTACCTCAAAATATGATAACATATGAATATAGTGAATGAAGAGAGGCATAGTAGGATAATTTACTAACTTATTTGTCACCAAAATCTGCAACAACCCTAATAGCATAAGTAGCTGAACCTCACCACTTCACCAGGTCATCGATCTGTTTTGCCCAGTTTAGTTTCTCATCAGTGTGCACACACACAGAAATTTTGAATATTCTGCCTTGCTAACTCACTTCTGTGCAATTGTATGTTTATCAACTTTTTGTGCCATTTGCTGTACAAAATTGGGTGTACTGTGCTTCCTCAAAATTTAGTGAGAGTTCATTTGCAGAGAACGAGTTGATATTTTTCTGAAAGATATTATTTGCAATTTTCTAAGGTAATTCTTCTATGTTGGGTATGATTACTATACTTCCATCATCAGCAAAAAGAACTAGCTTTGTGTTTTCATGATTCAGAGTGGTAAGTCATCAATATATAATGTTAAGAACAATAATGGACGCAAAACTGAACCCTGAAGGCTACCATTCTTGAGACCGCTTCAGTTACAGGACGCTGCTGACTTCTGCAGGCTATCTGTACTCTTAATTTCAACCTTCTGCTTGCGTCCACTTAAATATGAATTTCACCATTTGTGCATGGCCCTACTCATACCACAAAACTTAAGCATTTGGAGAAGACTTTCAAGGTTTGTGAAGTGTAAATCCTTTGGGAGATCAGAACGTATGCCAGTGGGTGATACTCGGCTACACAGAGCATTTAATGCTTGATCAGTAAAAGCATACATAGAATTTTCTTCTGAAAATCCTTTCTGATGTTGTTTGTTGTTTGTTGTTGTGGTCTTCAGTCCTGAGACTGGTTTGACGCAGCTCTCCATGCTACTCTACCCTGTGCAAGCTCCTTCATCTCCCAGTACCTACTGCAACCTACATCCTTCTGAATCTGCTTAGTGTATTCATCTCTTGGTCTCCCTCTGATAACCAAACTGAAATTTTGTTAGTATTTGATTTTTACCAATATATGAAACTAATCTTGAATACATTACCTCTTGAAGAATTCTGGATAAAGCTGGCCGAAATGAGAATGGGTGTTAGTTCTTAGCATCAGACCTATCCCTTTTTTTATGCAATGATTTAACAGTAACATGTTTCAGTCTATTTGAAAAATTGACTTTTTCAGTGAGACACTACATACAAGTATGTGGCTGAGAGTTGTACTTCTCTTTTGGGAACAAGTTTCTTTTACTGTGTAGGAAATGCCACCAATGTCTTGTGAGCATTTACTTATGAGTGAATTTAATATTTTCTTAATTTCAGTACGAGAGGTGGGTTGAATTTCAGTTTTATCAAACGACATAGGTATTGACTCTTCTGTATACAGCTGACAATATTCTAATGAATAACTGGATCCTATTTTCTCTACAACACATAAAAAGATTGTTAAAATATATTCTACTTCTAACATTTTGTTTGCAGACTTTTCATTGAATTTGATAGCAATACAGTCTTACTGTTCGCCCAAGTGCCCTGTTTCCCTTATGACAATCCTGCAAAATTGTTTTAATTTGCTTATCAGAAGTCCTAATCTCAAAAATAATGGATATACTTCTGAAATTTTTACACTTTTCGTAATACAGCGCAGTACTTTTTACAATGTTTGAACTATGGGATCATTGTTGCATTTAGCTCTAAGACACATTTCCCTTTTCTCTTTAGAAGATATTTTTGTCCCTTTAGTAATCCAAGGGCCTTTAGATGCACTCTTACAGTAATATTTTACTATTATTTAGGGAAACTGTTCTCAGATGCTCTCAAAGAGCCAGCATAAAGTAGGTTAAATTGTTAATTAGCATCAGGTTCACTGTATACCTCATCCCAGCCTACCTGCTGCAAGCTTTCCCTTAGATTTTTAATTGTTAAATCGGTAACGGAATACGCTATTTTGAAGGATTGTTTTGAATTACTGTATGGAGCTATGTCATACACTACAACTATCTGTGCATCTTGAGCAGACAGACCATTCTTATAAGGAAGATTTTTCATTTGATGAAATTATCGTGGGCTATAAAAACATTATATGTCAGTTTGCTGCTTTCCTATACTACCCAAGTATGAAAATCAGTGATGTCAAACTGAAGGAATCAGGTCATACTACAAGAGCAAGCTTTCTATCAGACTCTTTCAGAAAACCTACACAGAAATTCCCACAAACCATAATTTGCTTTCCTCTGTCTGACTGACGGCACAACCAAGAATCCAAGATTTTAACAAATAGCTTAAAATTTCGCAATCGGGACATACAGAAGTTAACAATTACGAAAGTACCATTATTTAGCTGAAGCTCACATGTGCATGCTTCTATAAACATCAAAAAAAGCTTTGCATCACTTCGGTTCCGAGAGTTCCGGAACCTGTACAGAAATTGGAATAGACATCTACATAAAAATCATTTCAACCCTTTTCATTGTTCATAAAAACCGCACATTGCATGTTGTACCACCATACAGCGAAACCTTCTCAGGTGGTGGTCCAGACTGCTGTACACACCAGTACCTGTAATACACGTCCTCAAGCATTGATGCATGCCTTTATATATCCTTGCATACTATCCTAAAGTACTTCAAGGCACTGTTGGTTCACATTGTTAGACTCCTCAACGGCGATTCGAAGTAGATTCATTAGCTTTTTACCTCCTTCCTTGTGGAATGACAGGAACTGATCGGCTGTAGGACCAACACTGTCTCATTGGTGCTGCGCATGCATGGTTGTTTACATTTTTTGTCGGGTTTAGTGACATCTCCCAACCGTCAAAGGGACTGTTTGTGTGATACAATATCCATAGTCAACGTCTGTCTGCGTTCAGGAGTTCTGGAAACTGGGGTGATGCAAAACTGTTTTTTATGTGTGTATATGTTGCTCTACACAATTTTTTTAGTTTCTAAATTTGTCTCACTGTGATAAATTGAAACATACACTCCTGGAAATGGAAAAAAGAACACATTGACACCGGTGTGTCAGACCCACCATACTTGCTCCGGACACTGCGAGAGGGCTGTACAAGCAATGATCACACGCACGGCACAGCGGACACACCAGGAACCGCGGTGTTGGCCGTCGAATGGCGCTAGCTGCGCAGCATTTGTGCACCGCCGCCGTCAGTGTCAGCCAGTTTGCCGTGGCATACGGAGCTCCATCGCAATCTTTAACACTGGTAGCATGCCGCGACAGCGTGGACGTGAACCGTATGTGCAGTTGACGGACTTTGAGCGAGGGCGTATAGTGGGCATGCGGGAGGCCGGGTGGACGTACCGCCGAAATGCTCAACACGTGGGGCGTGAGGTCTCCACAGTACATCGATGTTGTCGCCAGTGGTCGGTGGAAGGTGCACGTGCCCGTCGACTTGGGACCGGACCGCAGCGACGCACGGATGCACGCCAAGACCGTAGGATCCTACGCAGTGCCGTAGGGGACCGCACCGCCACTTCCCAGCAAATTAGGGACACTGTTGCTCCTGGGGTATCGGCGAGGACCATTCGCAACCGTCTCCATGAAGCTGGGCTACGGTCCCGCACACCGTTAGGCCAACATCGTGCAGCCTGCCTCCAGTGGTGTCGCGACAGGCGTGAATGGAGGGTCGAATGGAGACGTGTCGTCTTCAGCGACGAGACTCGCTTCTGCCTTGGTGCCAATGATGGTCGTATGCGTGTTTGGCGCCGTGCAGGTGAGCGCCACAATCAGGACTGCATACGACCGAGGCACACAGGGCCAACACCCGGCATCATGGTGTGGGGAGCGATCTCCTACACTGGCCGTACACCACTGGTGATCGTCGAGGGGACACTGAATAGTGCACGGTACATCCTAACCGTCATCGAACCCATCGTTCTACCATTCCTAGACCGGCAAGGGAACTTGCTGTTCCAACAGGACAATGCACGTCCGCATGTATCCCGTGCCACCCAACGTGCTCTAGAAGGTGTAAGTCAACTACCTTGGCCAGCAAGATCTCCGGATCTGTCCCCCATTGAGCATGTTTGGGACTGGATGAAGCGTCGTCTCACGCGGTCTGCACGTCCAGCACGAACGCTGGTCCAACTGAGGCGCCAGGTGGAAATGGCATGGCAAGTCGTTCCACAGGACTACATCCAGCATCTCTACGATCGTCTCCATGGGAGAATAGCAGCCTGCATTGCTGCGAAAGGTGGATATACACTGTACTAGTGCCGACATTGTGCATGCTCTGTTGCCTGTGTCTATGTGCCTGTGGTTCTGTCAGTGTGATCATGTGATGTATCTGACCCCAGGAATGTGTCAATAAAGTTTCCCCTTCCTGGGACAATGAATTCACGGTGTTCTTATTTCAATTTCCAGGAGTGTATATAGCACCTCCTCTCTCTATTGTGACGCTACTTACATGAGCTGAAAGCTTATACCACTTACATTTACCTTTCCATGTCTGTGAGATTGTGATGTTCATACAGGCATAGTATATCTATTGCGCCCTTAGTTTCTAAACTTCGAAACAAACAAGAAACACGTCTACTTTGTTTTGTAATCTCGTGGTATTCTGGTGCACTATACTGACATTATTTTCAGTGTGCTTTTGTAAGAATCTTGGAAAATAATAACATTGTTTTCCAATGTTCTTTCTCAAAACTGAAAATGCTTAATGCATAGTCCACAGCATCATATGCTGTAGCTAATAAATGCAAGGTTCATTATGTGTAGCAGCATCTCCTAGCGAGAGAAAAGGTTTTTTTACTGCCATTTTTAATTTATTTGCAGATCGATCTTTTTCTCACCGTGGGAAGAAGCCATTGTAGTGATTTGAGATTAGTTCTTAAAACTATCTTCTAATTTGATAGTACCTTGTGTATTTCTCCAGTAGTCGACCTCATTATGGCGAGCATCACAACATTAAAATCGTGTTAGACCGTTCAGAGGTAACGAAAGTAGTTCATCAGTATACTGTTCTGTGAAACTGTCCTCTTAATTGTTTTGCAGGTCTACAACATCTTTACTATCTGTCAATGTAATCTATTACAAAGTGTTCAGCTACAATTCTAAATGACTCGAACAGTTCGGTTCTACAAACACTACAAGCATAGAATAGAGTATGTGGTCTTCAATATTAATTCGATTTCAGTTTTCGCATTGGCAAAACGTTTTTGTTCTAGTACTGCTTTGAGGAAATGTGAGAATGGATGGCGTTGGAATTTTGAAGCACACCTTAGTGAAAATGATTGATTGTGCACGACTCTTAGCCCTCACTCATCGTTTTAGGTTGTCATAGGAATCATACCTAAGAGACATGACATTACAAAATCATCATTTTATTACCGATTAGATTTGTGTAAAGGAAGCTCTTTAAGCTCTTTAAGAGGTATCCCACTTCTCCGATTTACTTTATAAGTGTGCATATGTGCAATACTTCTACAACAACCAGATTATTTATAACGGAGAATTTTATAATATGGTAGTGCTCAGAGGATTCACTCATGTCAATACGCTCTTTCTCCTCAAAAGCCATATATTCCATACACGATCCTGTTCAGTACTTTTATTGAACTACATTATGATGATGTTTTCGGTAACAAGCTAAGAAATCGATTTAACGGAAACGATATATTCCTCCCCCGTCCCCCCTAGTATGCGCACCCTTCCCCACCCCCCCCATCCCCCCCCCCCCGCCAACCAACACACACACACACACACACACACACATACACATCTCGAAACAATGTCTAACAAATCCATTAAATAATGTGTATATGCAGACTGAAGGACGTGATTCGAACCTAGGTCTCTTGCTCAGAGGACAGATGCGCTAACCACTAAGCAACCCAAACACAGTGTCTTTACACAACTGCACATATTAGTCCGGCACGCTTCCTCCTAAATCCAAATTCCCATTCACACCTCAGACCACTTGGCATCTCGCCCCCCACCCCTCCCCCAAACTCTGGAGCAGCATTCCAGAGGCTCTTCCACTGTGAATAGCACCACCAGGCAATGAAATGGGCGATCCTGCCTGATGCCCAAGTTTAGGTGCTTCAGTGAAATAAAACTATTAAGACTATTTGGTTCAGGAGGCCTTTTCAAGTCTGATACATGTATGATGTATGTAAACACACTGACGGTGCAAAAGTTATGGGATAGCAACTTGCCTCATACAGGTAGCGAGCGGTAGTATCTCGTTTCACAAGGTATTAAAGGGCAGTGCATTGGCGAAGCTACCATTTGCACTCAGGTGATTCATTTGAAGATGTTTCCGATGTGAGTGCGGACGCACGACAGGAATTAACAGACTTTGAGTGCAGACTGGTAGCTGGAACCAGACGTGTGGGACTTTTTGTCTCTGAAATCATTACGAAATTCAGTATCGTGAGGTTCACAGCGTCATGAGCGTGGCGAGAACACGGCACTGCCTCTCACCACGATCGGCACAGTGGCCGACGACCTTCACTTGAAGTCCAACAGCAGCGGCGTTTGCATAGAGCTGCAATGCTAACAGACAAGGAACGTTACGTGAAATAATCACAGAAATCAATGTGGAATGTACGAGGACATTGTGACGGAATTTGAAGTTAATGAGCTGTGACAGCAGACGACCGACGCGAGTGCCTTTGCTAGCAGCACGACATCACATGCTGCCCGTCTCATGGATTTGTGGTTATATAGGTTGCACCCTAGTCTTTTGGAAAACGTGGTCAGGTGAGTCCCAGTTTAATGGGCTCTAAGTACTATGGGGCTTAACATCTGAGGTCATCACCCTCTAGACTTAGAACTACTTAAACCTAACTAACCTAAGGACATCATTCATATCCATGCCCGAGGCAGAATTCGAACGTGCGACCGCAGCAGCACCGTGGTTCCGGACTGAAGCGTCTAGAATCGCTCGGCCACAGCCGTCGGCTAGTCGCGGTTTAAGTTGTTAAGAACTGACAGGATTCGAATGTGACGCAGACCCCACGAAGCCATTGACCCAGGTTGTCAACATGGCACTGTGCAAGCTGGTGGTGGCTCCACAATGGTGTGGGATGTGTTTACATGGAATGGACTGGGTCCAACTGAACCGATCATAGACTGGAAATCGGTATTTTCGGCTACTTCGAGGCCATTGGCTGCCACTCATGGACTTCATGCTCCCAAACACATCACAGGGCCACAACTGCTGGCGAGTGGTTTGAAGAACATTCTGCCATTTCGAGTGAATGATTTGGCCACCGACGTCGCCCAAGATGGATACCATCGAACATTTATAGGACATAACTGAGAGTTCGGTTTGTGCAACAAATCCTTCATAGACAAAACTTCCTTAATTCTGGGCAGCTATAGAGGCAGCCTGACTCAGTAGTGCTGCTGGGGAGTTCCCACCAGTTGTTGAGTCCATGCCACGCCGAGCTGCTGTATTACGCTGGAGGAAAGGATGTTCCACACGCTGTTCGGAGGTACCTCATGACTTTTGTCACCTCGGCGTATACTAAAGTGAGAAATGAAAATTTGTACCAACACCGGTATTTTGCTCAGTAGGCAGATGTTCCAACAACTACGTCACAACTCCGACAGAATCACTTTGCATAACTGCACATACTACCCTAGCATGCCTCACTCCTCAATCCTATTCCACACTCACTCCTCAGCCCTCTTGGTGTTCGCCCGAACTAGAACCGTATTGCAGAGACTCTCCAATTTATAGGAATAAGACCTCAGCATCGAACGAAACGGAGGACCGTGCGTGAAAACCTGGTAAAGGTGATTTAATGAAATGAAACTGTATTGTTCCAGAGACCTTTTCAATCTCTAACATCTATGATATATACTTGCAGACTGAAGTGATGAATGAAAATTTGTACCAAGGCTGGGATTCGAACTCGTATCTTCTGCTCACTAGGAACATGCGCTAACCACTGAGTCACCCTGGAACAGCGGATCTGCACAACAGAATGCACTACTCTAGTAAGCGTCCCTCCTCAGCCCAAATTCCCATTCGCGCCTCAGCCCACTTGGTATTCCCCATAAACTCGAACACCATTGCAGAGGGTCTCCATCTGTGTTGGTATAGCATCTGAGCATCGGATGAAACGGAGCTTGCTGCCTAAAAAGCCACATTGATAGAAATTTTCATTCTTCCCTTCAGTCTCCATATGCACAACACAGAGGTTTGCGACCTTTGAACGTCTGTGGAACCATATAATGTCATTTAATTACAGCACATATGCCTGGGTATAAATGGAGTCAGTACATATATCTGCAGAACCGTATTTTTGCTATGAACGTACATTGATTCCAAATGAGACGTGATTATGGTGCCAGGTAGTGTTTCTCTGTGAGCGCCTTGGAAATTCTGAATGGCCCTGCGTCAATAGCATACAGAAAAGTCCCATTCGGAAATACCTCTGTTTGAAGAGCATCTGAAGTAATTCTGTTCTATATGTGGAATGAACATGCCTTAAATCTGTACACAAGTGAGGTAAAAGCACTCCTCAGAGTTCTCATTTTTTTATATATGTGAAGAAGGCAAGTTAGGTTTTTTGGAGCATACGGTACTCACGAGTCAGTGACATAATAAACTGCGCTGTGGCCTCACTGCCTAATATGCCAGTGTTGCAGCGTCTCTAAAATACTGGTATTAGTGCTGTGACATGCAACAGGCTGCGATTTACCACACTTTCAAACACTATTATGTGCGACAATCTTCCATTTTTTTTTATTTTTTTACGTGTTGATATAAACTTTGTTCATCCTTACGGAAACTGAGGTAGTAGTAGGAAGCTGACGACTATTGTTAAACAAGCACAATGGTTTGGGAAACTTAATAATAAGACGTGGGTAACTCAGACATTTATATAATACTTTTACCTGCAGGTCAATATTACTCTAAGTGAGTACACAACGCACTGGCTCGCAGCAGAACACATAAATTAGTGTTACGATTTTATGCCTTCGTCGCACATTGTCTCGACGTTAATCAGCGCATATAGTGCCTCGTACTCATATTATAACTATCACTCGTCGTTTGTGGTACTTGTCTATGAAATGTAACTTTTCCTTCTCTCAAGCAAACCTCTTTGCATCCGTAAAAGTAACAATACCTCCATTTCTTAGCTAAGCAACTAATTTATTAAAGCATGGTATATAACTGTAATATTTAAGTTTAACTCATACAGAAAGATGTAAACAACGGATGCATACGAACTTCACATGAATATTTTAATGTAATATTGGTGACATAAGCATTACGCTATGCCAACTCCACAGGTATTCCTACTGTATAGTAAAAGTCAGTAATGGTTGCTAAAGTATGCGCAAGGTCCATGAGATTATTAGGCAACGTCATTTTGAAACATCATAAAACTGTGATAATGAAATGAAGTTTGATTTTACGGTCTCATAGTAATAGAGAAACTCAACTTTAACAGTGGATCAGATTTGTTTATTTTCCCTCTTCGGTTCGTCATATACAGCTGCCTTAAGTGTAGCGTGTTTTCCACTACAGCTGGCTACCCACTGGAAATGCTTTTCCGTCTGCTACTGGCAGACTGTCACGTGTTTCTGAACGTATTAATTCGCAACACTGAACCCGAGAAATACTGTCACTTCCTACCACTGACGTCAGGATACCGTCGTACCACATTTATGTGGGGAAACGAGATGCCTTCAGAATATATCGGCATAAATTTCCGCCGTGATCGTCATATTCTGTATGAAATTCCTGTGTTAAACGTAGCAGCATTTAGCATCCATATATTGCTCATGTATCTGAAATTATTTCACACAATCCCTATACCACCTGATTCTGAGGTATCTCGAAACATAACACGTAAAATTTTGTTGCTGATAGATCAATATATGCTCTACACTTACAGGAATAATTTTTTTCAATAACCTTCCTGGTCATTAAAATTGCTACACAAGAGGAAATGCAGATGATAAATGGGTATTCATTGGACAAATATATTATACTAGAACTGACATGTTATAACATTTTCATGCAATTTGGGTGCATAGATCCTGAGAAATCAGTACCCAGAATAACCACCTCTGGCCGTAATAACGGCCTTGATAGGCCTGGGCATTGGGTCAAACAGAGCTTGGATGTCGTGTTCAGGTACAACTGCCCATGCAGCTTCAACACGATACCACAGTTCACCAAGAATAGTGACTGGCGTATTGTGACGACCCAGTTGCTCGGCCACCATTGACCACACGTTTTCAATTGGTGAGAGATCTGGAGAATGTGCTGGCCAGGGCAGCACTCGAACATTTTCAGTATCCAGAAAGGCCCGTACAGGACATGCAACATGCGGTTGTGCATTATCCTGCTGAAAAGTGGGGTTTCGCAGGGATCGAATGAAGGGTAGAGCCACGGGTCGGAAGACATCTGAAATGTAACGTCCACTGTTCAAAATGCCGTCAGTGCTAACAAGAGGTGACCGAGACGTGTAACCAACGGCACCCCATACCATCAAGCCGGGTGATACGCCAGTATGGCGATGAGGAATATACGCTTCCAATGTGCGATCACCGCGATGTCGCCAAACACGGATGCGACCATCATGATGCTGTAAACAGAACCTAGCTTCATCCGGAACAATGACGTTTTGCTATTCGTGCACCCAGGTTCGTCTTCGAGTACACCATCGCAGGCGCTCCTGTCTGTGATGCAGCGTCAAGGTAACGCAGCCGAGGTCTCCGTGCTTATAGTCCATGCTGCTGCTAACGTCGTCGAACTGTTCGTGCAGATAGGTGTTGTCTTGCAAACGTCCCCATCTGTTGACTCAGGAATCGAGACTTGGCTGTACGATACGTTACAGCCCTGCGGATAAGATGCCTGTCATGTCGACTGCTAGTGAGACGAGGCCGTTGGCATCCAGCATGGCGTTCCGTATTACCCTCCTGAACCCACCGATTCCATATTCTACTAACAGTCATTGGATCTCGACCAATTCGAGCAGTAATGTCGCGATACGATAAACCGAAATCGCGATAGGCTACAATCCGACCTTTATCAAAGTCGGAAACATGACGATACACATTTCTCCTCTTTACACGTGGCACCACAACAACGTTTCACCAGGCAACGCCCGTCAACTGCTGTTTGTGTATGAGAAGTCGTTTGGAAACTTCCCTTATGTCAACACGTTGTAGGTGTCGCCACCGGCGC
This sequence comes from Schistocerca americana, assembly GCF_021461395.2. Lineage (NCBI taxonomy): Eukaryota > Metazoa > Arthropoda > Insecta > Orthoptera > Acrididae > Schistocerca > Schistocerca americana. The sequence goes on along the minus strand of NC_060125.1, from coordinate 202,339,550 downwards.
CAACCTCGTGTGAATGCTCTGACAAGCTAATCATTTGCATATCACAGCATCTTCTTCCTGGTGGTTAAATTTGGGGTCTGTAGCGCGTCATCTTCTCGGTGTAGCAATTTTAATGGCCAGTAGTGTACCTATAACAGATGTAATGTAAGAAATGTGACGAATATCTAGACATAAACGGAATCGTCAAACGTTTGTAGAATTCTATAATGCAGCTAAGTTTCTTAGGTCTTTGATAAGAACGTACTTTTTAGGAGAACCTGTTCTAATAGTTTTGAGCGATACTGGACTTGAACGTTTACATTTGAAATTATTGTACTTATCTGAGCTTAGTTGTGGTTAGGGAGTACCTGGTTTCACCAAGAAATTTCTGAGATAGTTAGCACCATTCTTGCGAACTCCATTGTTATCTGCTTTCGTGCTGTGTTAGCGTAGTTAGTTTCAAAGAGACGGCTATCTAGTGAAACAGATAGAAGATTTCGGAGTCAAGCGAGTCAATAAATTAATAATTTGATGTTACTTTCCGTCTTTATTTTGTTTATATTGACATATGAACTGAATACGAAGACCTTCTGAGGTCAAAGAATGATAAAAATTTTCTAACTACCATAAAATTTTACGGCATCTTGTTTTGAGCGATATTACTGTAGAAGGCAAATCCAACACCTTCCATGAAAACCCTGACGTGATAAACAAATCCAGTAGTATGTCACATAGCTCCGAATAAATCGTGACATTAAATTCACCAAAGTAATACGAGTAACGAGTGAGCAAATGGAATACCACAGACTAACACAAGAATGCCTAAATGCATGTCATACCTTCCCACCGTTAGAGGACGCAGTTCCGAGGGGAGAAACGAGAACAGAAGCCAAGAGCAGAACCGTGTTAGGCTAAAAGGCCCTACGATAAGGGACGGACACCCACGTTGCCAGCTAACCACTACGAACACCCCCCCAGCCCATGTTTAAAGCCAGAGCCCTCCAGAAGAACAGTATAGATCTTATGATAACACTAAAAGGGCCACACCAGCTGCAAGTTTTTGCGTGAGACTTTTTCGCATCTCTGTTACGTTGCAAACTTTAAAAACATTGGTCCACCACGAAAAGTATAACGTTTCTCATTGGATAGACAGAATTTTTGTAGGGGGAGCTTAAGGTTAACATTGAGACCCTGATCTGTCCGATGAAAACACAGCCAGGTAGTTTTTTTTTATACCGACTTCGGCAAATTGTAGTAAGCAGAAGTTGGGAGGGAGTTGCTTCCGAGACGGCGAGCTGTATGGAGCTGTGCCGTCCGCCACCCCCCTGACGAACGCGGACAAGGTAATGAACGCAAGCGATGCCGCATTTTTGAGCGCATAAGGCTTCACCCAGAACTGCAGAAGTCTCATCTGTTACATCCCCATTTTACGCAATACTAGTCTCGATCCTCATTTGAAGCTCATGGTATTCTCATTTGCTACGTAAGTTTAAATCTGAAACGCGATGATTTTTCTGTTATATAATTATTTCGAAGCCACTTAAGCCACTGTAATGTACGACACGTTAGATAAGTAATTAAAGATAATTGAGGGTCACTGTAGAACATTTTGATGGTTTTGTCTTTTGTGACACTTAATTTAAACCTAGATTATAGATGTGACGTGGCATAGGTCATCCTTCGATCCATTGTAGAATTTGGAAACCCATTCAGGTAATATTCGTCCACATTTTTGTTGAACGCAGTTGGTTTTTATCATCCTGTATTAAAACATTTCCTTTTACCAATAGTGCAATTTATAAAAAATGTTTTGTGAGTAGAATAAAAATTCCAATGGTAAACTTAACTGCTTTTTCGACGTTATTTTACCAGCTAACAAAATATAGGAATGCATTGAACCCCTTCCACTAAATTTAGTTAGTATTAAGATTCCTTTACAGGGAGTGCAGTGGAGCTGACGCTGAAATCATTACGTATTTGGTTATATCATCGCTAGTCTCACTGAATTCTTCTGAACTCTACATGTTATGTGTGGTCTGGTGTCTCCTTACCAGCAACAGGTCCCAGGTTCAAACTAGTCAATTCCCTAAAAAACACGCTCAGAGCGTCGTTGCGCGGAAGTGGTAGGGAGACACGACATAGAACATCAGACACCACGCAGAACGTTAGAAACGTAGAGAAAGAGACAGACACAAGTAGAGAGAGAGAGAGAGACAGAGACAGAGACAGAGATATTCTTCACGTAGCATACTATTATTACAAAAGAAATTCTTTAGCTGTTATTATGGAATGAAAGTTTTAGTTACTTAAAAATGTACCTCAATCTGCGCTGTAAAGGAATGAAAACTGAATTTGTCTATAACCCATTTGGATAGCCGGCCTTGGATATGAAACACATTCCTCGCAAACGCAAGTCGATTTCTTCAACTATTGAACTACCTCTCCATCTAAATGGTTGCGGCGAGCGTGGCATTACTGGCATAGATCAGAGCCCTAGTCACCATATCATAATCCACGCATTCCTTAATAACGACGTCATCGTGAAGACGCGACAGAGGACTCCCGTAACCTATGGCGTCACAAGCCACATCCCTTTTTCTATGACAACACGTTGAGAGGATCTTAAAAAGGCCACAAAAGGGGCTATCACTATATAGCTGCCATGTAAAGAAGTATCTGAACAGCACAATATTCTTGCATCCATATTAGAGGCATCTGATTATTTATGAAAAAATGAAACATCATTTAAACTGTCTACACTGGAGATAAGTTGAAAGAAATTATACAGGGGATGAGAAAATTATGCAGACCATCTTCAAAACTATCCGAATGACCTATATCGTTTATCAAAGAAAAAAGAAAAAATAAGCACGCATATATATCCCATGCACACACACAAACACAAGAACCCACACACCCACACACAAAAACACACACACAAACAAACACACACACACATATAAGCACAGGTACACCCATCTCTTCTTGCCTTATACTTCACAAAGACGATGTTTATTTCGCATGCTGTACTGCTTTAGCCGTAAATTCCATCTTTATTTGTTCATGTAAAATACCGTACTGTGTCGCAACAAAATCTCATATACCTGTCATATACACCACCAAAAAGTATAATCGTGCGAAATACCCTAGTGTCTCACTTTCATCTCTTATGTACTTTATCTATTTGAACTAGCATTTAGATTTCAATGGGGGTACTGAACATAAAATATGGCAGTGTAGAATCGCAAAATAACAAAATTACGCTATATAATTTGTAGCTATGGTGAAGGATATAGACAGTTTGAACTATACAGAGGCAGCGACTGCATGATATGGGTCACTGAACCGCTATATAGTATAATTAGAGAAGTCTTATTGATGTGTCTTCCAGTGTATATTTGCTTCCTGTATAAGATATTGAACAACATAATCAGAAACCTTCCCATACTCTCTATCCATGAGGCCTATAACTGTACGAGATAGAACAAAATCATGAGGTAATACTTTTACAATCATTATGTTAAGTCTGATGTAACTGAACCAAATGCGAAAGCTTATAAATTTTAATAAATATGAATTTACAACGAATACTTTTGATTGCCTTCTTTACACAACAACACATATGGCTTGGTCTTTGCATTACATCCATTTATCCTCCTCCTACTTGCGAGATTAAAAATCGTGAAATTATAAACAGTACAGTGAGGTAATGACTTTTCAGAGACGATCTTAACTCTAATGTTATATTAACAAACTGCAAACTCTTGTGAACTTCAGTAAAACGATGCTCATGCTGAATTCTTATGAACTCCCTCTCCAGCCACGAAAGATAATTTGATACTGGCATTCCATCCATGTCCTGCTCACCTGCCTCCTCCATCATGAGGCGTTACAAGGAAAAACAAATGATTGAATAAAATAGACTGTTTATCATTTGCGGATAAATTTAATGTCTTTTCGGACTCAATGGAAAAGGGCACTAGATAAGAAAAACAGTTTAAGGAATACGATGAAAAAGCAGACATACAATTGCCCATTGAGGAAACGAACTTTATAAAAAAGATTAAGGCAGTACGAGACGTAAAGAAAATAAGAATGAAAAACTTGGATGAACTGATAATTTCCCATACCTAGAAGAAGAAGCTGTACAGAAACAGAAGCCATCAATGCAAGAGTTAATAAGCTCAAAACAACATATGACGTCTCTAGAGAGATATAAAAATAAGAAACCAATCCACCTCAACGCTAAACTCACACACTACTTTACTGTAATTCACCCAGATACACTTCATGCAGCAGAGAGTTTAAGTATAAGAAAAAGGCTATAATGTAAACATTGGAAATGACAGAACCAAAAATACTAAGGAGAATTTTTGGATCAGATGAAGGACAATCGCAATAGAGAACATATCATAATAGTAAAGTTTATATACTTATTGAACAAATTACAGAAGTGATTCGGAGAAGAAGATCAACTTTCTGTGGTAACCCCCAAAGTATTAACCCCAAATGATTGACAAACTGATTGTTTACCTTTTCTGGTAAAATAAAAGTGAACAACGCATCGTACAAAGAAGGTGGAGTAGACTTGAGCAAACTCCAAATTATTCCACAAGATATCTTGCAACAACTGCCACTCACGGAGAAATTACCATTATTCCAAAGGTTTCCATGATAAACCCATGACAAAACGGGGGGGGGGGGGGGGGGGGAGGAATTATGCAGAAGGAAGGAGAGGCAAACACTGAGAAATGGTGAGAGGAATGTGGAAGAGATGAAAGGAGAAACAGCTAAAGTAACCTTAGTCCAAAGTGGCTGTTATATAAAAGAGGTAGATATTACAAAGGTGATCTTAAGTCGAATGTAATTATAATAAACTTGAGCTGTGACAAATTTCAGTAAAGCAGAGCTTATGATCAACGTTCGTGCTTCTTCCATCGTTCAAACTACAGAAGCATACACAGACCATGCTAGATGAGTATAAGGACGATGGGTGCTTTAAGGTACCTAATTATCTCACAAAACTCCCTATCACCCAGGACACAACAACGAAATCCACTCTGCATATTCTGAAACGTACATTACCCACATACACAAAAAAGAACTCTGCCTTTCAGAAAAAAGAACATCAACTGATGACAAAGACATTTAAAAAGCTACGTCACATAGTTGTACTATCTTTATGAGCTGCGTAGTTGATGGAAAACTAAATTCCGAGAAAATTATTACACTCACATATCCGGACGTGAATGTTTCGTTATATGTTCTGTGGAAGGTCTTGGTTACTTTAGCACTTCATCACATCTATCGACATTTGGTTACGTCAGCAGTAGTAACTTCCAATGCTTCTTTTCATGAGTATCAGCAATGGTGAAGGTAAGACGCGCCTGTCCCACTACAAGCCTCATGTTGAAATTGGGTTTAGTGATGTACATTTTTTTTCCATTACGGTTTCGCGTTTGGAAAGTAAAAACGATCTCATAGTCAAAGTTTCGCGTTTTTATAAGAAATAGTTTAACAGTAATTACCAGTTCATCTGCTTTGAACTGGAACTAAGACCCAACACACTGTTAATCTGTAAACATAAATATTGATATGAGTTTTCAGTTATAAATCGTATTTAGGTGATTAGCGCCACAGTACGTAGTTTTTGGGTTTCTCTGCTAAAACATTCACTTAAAGCTGAATTGAGTCAAGACTTCAAATGATTTTCAGAAGTGTATTCAGACGCAACAATTTCATCGGAGAGGTATTTCAGTTGGTTTTACGTCTATTAATAATGTCGATAAATTAGAATTTCAGTATATCCTCTTGTATTACTAAATTTGATGCCAAAACTAATACAATAATACCCAGCACTGAAATCATCATCTGTAGTTATAACTAGAAAATTGTATGCATTGTCATTCCGAAATCGGTTATGTATTTCGAGGAGCAGATTGAAAGTCAGGTCAGAGCTAACTTGATCACTGTCTACTGAAGTAAAACTCTTCTCTCGTTTTTTTTTTTTAAATAATGATTGCAGTTGCATTGTCTTCAATAAACTATTTAAGAATTTTGCGGTGTTCCTTATATTGTTGATAATGTCTACACCATGACATACCACTTCTTTGTAAAACAGCTCGACATACACACATAAAAAAGCTTTAGATCACCTCTGTTCAGAGAGTTCAAGAACCTGCACAGAAAACTGGAATACAGATCAACATGTACATCTTTTCCGCCCTTTTTATTGCTCATCTGAACCACGCGTAGTATGTTGTACCAGCATACAGCGAAACCTTCAGAGGCGGTAATCCAGATTGCTGTACACACCGCTAACTGTGATACTCAGTAGCACGTCCTCTTCCATCGATGCATGCCTGTATTCGTCGTGGCATGCTATCCAGAAATTGATCAAGGCACTGTTGGTCCAGATTGTCCCACTCGTCATCGGTGAGGCGGTGTAGATCACTCAGAGTGGTTGGCGGGACACGTCTTCCATAAACAGCCCTTTTCTATCTATCCCAGCCATGTGTCAATAGGGTTCATGTCTGGAGAACAGGCCGGCCATTCCAGTCGAGCGGTGTCGTCAACCTGAAGGAAGTGATTCACAACATGTGCACAATGAGGGCGCGAATCTTTGTTCACGAAGACAAATGCTTCGCCAATATGCTGCCGATATGGTTGCTTTATCGGTCGGGGGGTGACATTCGCCTATCGTACAGTTATTATGGCACCTACCATGACCACCAGCGGCCTACATCGGCCCCACATAATGATACCCCAGAATAGCAGCGAACTTCCGCGTTGCCTCTCTCGCTGGACACTGTGTCAAAGGCGTTCAGCCGGACCGGGTTGCCGACAATTGTCTGGTTGAAGGCGTACGCGACACTCATAGGTGAAGAGAACGTGGTGCCAATCCTGAGTGGTCGATGCCTCGTGTTGTTGGGCCCATTTGTAACGCGCTGCATGGTGTCCTGGCTGCAAAGATATACCTCGCGATGGACATCTGGAGTGAAGTTGCACATCATGCAGCCTATTGCGCACAGTTTGAGTCATAACACGAGGCCCTGTGTCTGTCCGAAAAGCTTCATTTAACAGATTGGCGTTGCTGTAGTAGCCCTCGGGCGGCTTGAGTGAGGCATGTCATCGACAGTTCCTGTCTCTCTGTATCTCCTCCATGCCCGAATAACATAGCTTTGTTCACTCCGCGATGTCTGGACACTTCCCTTGTTGACAGCCCTTCGTGGCACAAAGTAACAATGTGGACGCGATCGAACCAGGGTATCGACCGTCTAGGCGCAGTTCAGCTACAGACGACACGACCATTCGACATTATATTACTTCACCCGGTTTGGCATAGAGTGCTCTGCTGAAAATTACTACGGCAGTAGTGTACCTTATTACTGACATTAAATTACTTCAGTTTATTGAGACAGGTTACAATGTTCATCGTTCATGCAAACATGCTGTTGCAAACAATGGGTTCATGGGAATTAACGATGATAAAACTGACCAATTATCTTACATTACAAAGATTATGCCCATTATAATTATCCGGGCTGTTATGCCGTGGTCGGTTGACGAATTCTGTGTCGATTCCCAACGTTTCGTCTCCGACTGCGGGAGACATCTTCAAGGGGGTCCGTAGCTCAATGGAAGGTCCAACACACCCACTGGCTCGCTACACAGAATTCGTCAACCGACCACGGCATAATAGCCCGGATAATTATAATGGACATGATATTTCCGGCCGTGGAAGTCTACATTTCAGTATTACAAAGATTGCCTCTCTTGAGACTCGTTAGGCGCAATTACTTAGCGATTCCTGCAGATACCTGTAATTTCTTTTTTGCAGGGCGTAGTATGAGTCAGCCCAAGCAAATGCTGCTCGACGCGTCTCCCATACGACGCCCAGTGTCGACTGATGGGAACGGTTTGTTTTCCGGTACGAATAAAATGAATTTGAATAGGAAATTTTACATGCCTATTCGATACAGCGGCCACACATTAGTCAATTTCGAAATTCGTCTCATCGATATAAAATGCAGGGATCAGTAAAACATGAAGAATAAGCGGTACTCCATCATCTACTGATCAGCACTGCTCCACAGCGTTAGCAATCAACATGATCAAGTATTCTGCATTGTCTACTGGAGTACTAGTGGTTTGTCTGGTTTTACTGTCCCTGCCAATACATATCGATAAAACGAATATCGTACTGGACTAATGCGAGCCATCTCTGTCGAATGGGGACGTACAATTCGGATTTAAAAATCATTATTTTGGTAACAAACTTAGGCTTTCCATCAACACTTGTCGTCGTGTGATAGACACAATGACCTGTGTGCTGACACCAGCTACAAGATAAGAAATTCCGAATATCTGACGGAACAGCTAAGAAAATGCACCTGACGAGTCTTCGCTGAGATACCGTGTATATCTTTCAGCTGTACAATGATGCAGTTATCTTCCACTATCGAGCGCTGTTTGGCTCTCTCCAGTGTGTTATGTCAGATATTTATTAGACGATATGACATTGGCTACATATTACAATTAAATCTCGAATATCCAGAGGTTATTAGAGTTTTTCATTCAGATTGGCCCTCATGTTCTGAAAGAATGGCAATACCATATGAAAGTAAAAACCAAAGAAATTGATTTTGTCTTTAAATTGTAAGGAAGGAACGAAGGGAAGAAACTGCCGTTTAACGTTTCCCTCGACAGCATTCTTACTACAGATGGAGCACAACCACGGATTGTGAAAGTATGGGAAAGGGAATTGGCCATGCCCCTTTCGTATAATCCACCCCGGCATTTGCCTTCAGCTATTCAGGTAAATCACAGAAAACATAAAACTAGTTGGTAGGATGGGGATTTGAAACATCGTCCTCCTAAATGCGAGTCTAGTGTGCTAACCAATGCACCATGATATTGGATTTGATGCAAGGAAATACTACGTTATTCACTACACAGTTCTAAAATATTGTATTCGCCATAAAGCGGTATTAAGAAAAATTCACTGACTTTCATCGCTGTAGCTACACATGGAGATTAATGCACTGAAACATGTGTAAGGAAAGATCCTGACAAAAAGAATTCCTACATATCTTAATAGTTTGTTAAAACAATGTAAAACGTGTAAACTGTCGGAGGCTTAAGAACTAGCGACATCCTGAGAACGTACACTACTGGCCATTAAAATTGCTACACCTAGAAGAAATGCAGATGATAAACGGGTATTCATTGGACACATATATTACACTACAACTGACATGTGATTACATTTTTACGCAATTTGGGTGCATAGATCATGAGAAATCAGTACACAGTACAACTACCTCTGGCAGTAATAACGGCCTTGATGCACCTGGGCATTGAGTCAAACAGAGCTTGGATGGCGTGTACACGTACAGCTGTCGATGCAGCTTCAAGACGGTACCACAGTTCATCAAGAGTAGTGACTGGCGTATTGTGACGACCCAGTTGCTTGGCCACCACTGACCAGACGTTTTCAATTGGTAAAAGATCTGGAGAATGTGCTGGCCAGGGCAGCAACATTTTCAGTATCCAGAATGGCTCGTACAGGACCTGCAACATGCGGTCGTGCATGATCCTCTTGAATTAAGGGTTTCGCAGGGATCGAATGAATGGTAGAGCCACGGGTAGTAACACATCTAAAATATAACGTCCCCGTGTAAGCAACGACACCCCATAAAATCACGCCGGGTGATACGCCAGTATGGCGATGACGAATACACGCTTCCAATGTGCGTTCACAGCCATGTCTCCAAACACGGATGCGACCATCATGATGCTGTAAACAGAACCTAGCTTCATCTGAAAAATGACGTTTTGCCATTTGTGCAGCCAGGTTCGACGTTGAGTACACCATCGCAGGCGCTCCTGTCTGTGATGCAGCGTCAAGGGTAACCGAAGCTGTGGTCTCCGTGCTGATAGTCCATGCTGCTGCAAACGTCGTGGAAATGTACGTTGTCTTTCAAACGTCCCCATCTGTTGACTCTGGGATCGAGACGTGGCTGCACGATCCGTTAGAGCCATGCGGATAAGATGCCTGTCATCTCGACTGATAGTGATACGGGGCCGTTGGGATCCAGCACGGCGTTCCGTATTACCCTCCTCAACCCACCGATTCCATATTCTGTTAACAGTCATCGGATCTCGACCAGCGCGAGCAGCAATGTCGCGACAAGATAAACTGCAATCGCGATAGGCTGCAATCCGTCCTATATCAAAGTCGGAAACGTGATGGTTCGCGTTTCTCGTCCTTACACGAGGCATCACAACAACGTTTCACCAGGCAACGCCGGTCAACTGCTGCTTGTGTATGAGAAATCGGTTGGAAACTTTCCTCATGTCAGCACGTTGTAGGTGTCGCCACCGGTGCCAACCTTGTGTGAATACTCTGAAAAGCTAATCATTTGAATATCACAGCATCTTCTTCTTGTCGGTTAATTTTGGCGTCTTTAGCACGTCATCTTCGTGGTGTAGCAATTTTAATGACCAGTAGTGTAGATATGGAGAAGCTGCATTGATTGCAAAACCATATATTCAAGGAAGCGTTATTTTAAATGAAAATTTAGCTGACAAAATTAAAGAGACAACATGTACACTGAGGTTTCTAAAGTCATGGAGTACTGACATGCACATGTACAAATGGCGGTAGTATAGCGTACACACAAAGTATAAAAGGCAGTGCTTTCGCTGAGCTATCGTTTTCACTCAGGTCATTCGCGTGAAGAGGTTCCCGATGTGATGATGGTCCCACTAAGGGTATTACAGCCTCTGAACGCGGAATGGTGGTCGGATCTAGATGCAAGAAACACTCCATTTCGGAAATCGTTAGTGAATTCGGCAATCCGTGAACCACAATGTCAAGAGTATGCCGAGAATATCAAATACCAGGCATTATCTCTCATCGTGGACAACGCAGTGGCTGACAGACTACACTTAACGTCCGACAGCAGCGACGTTTGCTGTACTGGTTGCAGTAGCGAGAACAATATCTATTCACATGGCCTTACGAACAGTGCTATGATTTAACACTTTTATGTGTTTTGAAAGACATACGAAAACTGTACAGAGAAACCAGTATCATTCAACGCAATTGAATTTAAAAACATTATCGATGTATTGTGTATGTTATTCTTTGTTCTACGTTAAAAAAAATTAGTAGCTGTGAAACAATCGAACGATTTTACGTAATTAAGTAGACTGTCCTCGACCATCGATGAGGATAGACATGACACTTACTGTATTACATTGCACTTCTGGTTAAATATGTGTGTGCATTTTCTCTTAAAACATTTATTTGTGTATCTTTAGCATGCCTACATGTTAGGATATAAATAACTTATTTTTTTAGACTATCAGAAAGCGCTGTATAGGGAGAACTTATGGTTGATTGTTGTCGGTCATTTGCACGGCCGCAATATTTTATTTGAATATCGCCAATATTAAGCGGCACAGAGCTACAAAAATACCAAGTTTGCGTTTTAGTTATATTATTTGAGTGTCATTTTAAATTATATTCAAAGATTAACAGTAGTTTACATTAAATTCTTGTGGTTGCCGTCTAACGGCTGTCTCACCTACGGAAGTTCACAGAAGTTAACTTTCTCCGAAATGATCAGTGAGAAATACGCCACGCAATAATATCTCTCTACGCGAACTTATGACATTAAAGCAGTATCAGTTTCAATGAAACTGCAATGCAAAAAGAACGGGAGACGTTAATGTAGGAGCTGGTACTGTGCTTCACACCGCTCTTCACGTGTTTAATTTTGCGGGCCTTAAACATTCAAATAATGTTTCCACAGAAAAAACACTGTGTAATTTGCCTGTGATAAGTTGTGTTGTCACTTTAGTGCATGTGGCGTCATTTCATGTGTAAGTAGACGTATGTGTGCCAAGCAGTCATACAGTTTAATTAGCGCCACATGTACAGACAATTAAAACACTTCACTTGACGTCCAGAGCACAACACAACAACAAACATAATGAAAACAAAACGTTGCGTAGAGTTGTTAGTGCTAAGAGACAGTTAACATTTCGCGAAAATACTACAGAAATTAATATGTGACTTACGACGAACGTATCTTTTAGGATAGTGCGGCTATGGCAGCCGAGGACCGTGGGAGTGCCTTTGCTAACAGCGTGAAATGACCTGTTGCGCCTCTCCTCCGCTCGTGTCCGTATCGATTGAACATCAGGCGATTGGAAAACTATGGCCTAGTCAGCTGGTTCTTGATTGTAGTTGATAAGAGCCGATTGTGGTGTTCAAATGCGGCGCATACCCCACAGAAGTCAAGCACCCAAATTGTCAGCAATGCACTGTGTAAGCTGGTGATGGCTCCATAACGATGTGAGTGGTGTTGACATCGAATGGACTGTGTCCTCTGGATGTTCAGCTACTTGGAGACGATTTGCAGCCATTCATGGACGTGATGTTCCCAAACAAAGATGGCATTATTACAGATGGCTATGCGCCACGTCGCTGGGCCACTATTGTTTACAACTGCTTTGAAGAACATTCTGTAGAATTTGGGAGAAAGATTTGACCACCCAGATCGGCTCACATGAAGCACACCGAGCATTTACGGGACACGGTACAGAAGTCAGTTCGTGTAGAAAATGCTGCAGCGCAACAGATTCGCATTCTGTATGGCTATAGACGCGGCGGCCTTCTAACAATTTGTTATGTCCTTGCCACGTCGACTTGTCCCAGTACATCGAGAAAAAGTAAGTCCTACATCTCACATCCCACATGCAACATCCCATGACTTTCATTGTCCCTGTGTATATGATGCCCTACCAAGCATTTCCTGGCGCCTAACACCTGAAGTATCAAAAAATCATACTTCAGCTACATTGAGCGATGCAACACAGCAGTTTCAATAAATATTGGTAAACTAATAACCTAGAACCTAAGCACGTCAATGTAACGATCAGAACAGGCTAACCTCCTATACAAAAGCAAAGTCATTAGTTGAAAAAAGCTGGCGGACTACTGCAATTATATCGTTATACACAAAAAACGCCAGTTAAAATTAAACACAATGACACACATTGGTGCTTAGCTGACACCATAAAGAGTAGCGCTCTGCTCTGCTATTTACTGGATAAAGTAGAAGACGGCACCAATAATGCCGTAGAACAGTTAAAACAAGAAACGGAAAATACAATAACACTGCTTGCAAACCAAGAAACTGTTTCAAACGTCATTCATCGTAGCAGCTACAGTCCTGAAGACAAGGAGCTCTCGGTTATATGCTCCACAAACTAAACACAGTGCTACTAGACCAACTGCTATATGAAGCAAGGCGTTAAACCTTAGAAAACAGTAAACAATGCAAGAAAGAATTACTGGTTAGAAAATTAAATCAGAAAATCTAGAAAGACATTATGAAATAACCTAAACAGTTGAAACTAAACACCACACAAATCAAGTGTCTCACAACAATCACAGCAAAAGATACAAATAACACCACTGCTACAAAACACAGAAGCACAAATCAAGTGTCTCACAACAATCACAGCAAAAGATACAAATAACACCACTGCTACAAAACACAGAAGCTTGGCAGCTAAGCTGGTACACACACACGTAATGAAGAAGGTTATACACATACACATACACACCGGAATATCAGATACATCCACAGCCATAGACAATAAGAAAAATGACAATTACATCTCGCAACATTAAGACAAAGTACGTACGTGTATGTATCTCCTCGGATCATGAAAAAGTTTGTATCCAGGGTGCCATGAAATTCTCTAAAAATCGAGCGTATATGTGTGCGGAAGACATTAGGAATGCAGTAGAAATCAAAATATCTTGAGTTATGTTTGTAATTTACTTCAGTCTAGTAGCAGTAATGCCATATGTGAGAACTGTTTACCACCTTGACAATCATATTTGAAAGAAAAAACAAATTGGATCACCGAAAACGCTTTGAAATAAAGTGAAATGCATATAGTCTAATTAACACTTTTAAGAAGGTGAAATTCAACACATACAACTTGTAAACAGACTTAAGGTAGTGTTTGGTGAGGCAATAGCTCTTGGAATTGTTATTTTGGGTATTTCAATGATCCATACTTAAGCTTTTATTATGAATTTATACTAAACAAGTTTCGAACATAACATGTAAAACTGTGTTACATGCGCACTATTAGCTTGATTTTACATATTACAACTTTATGTAAATTTGAGAACATCAGTAGTGATATGCATAATGGTCTCACTCTTCAGGTTCCCTGTGAATGACAGATATAATACTCAGCTTGGAACTTGGGGTAATGTAAGATGAGTTCAATGGTGATGCTGCTTCTGATTTGGCAGCCTACAAGCTAAATGTAATCACTGACTGATCTGCACATGTAATGCACAGAGCAAATGGTATGAAACTATCTTGTGTTATAGCGTTAACCATGAATGACTACAGGCAATGTTTGTTGAATTCTGAAATTGTAAATACTGTAAATGATGTTCTCCAGTCCAAGTGACACATAGTCTCTGTAGTGAAATAACAAAAGCTCAGTTTACCAGCTCCTAGTGATAAACGTTTTATACCGACAGACAATGTGAGTACATTAGCTTGTTGTTGCTACTGCGGCATATCAATGATGTTTCTGATGATTATTACAGATTTTGTTATGTGGTGGGAGTGAACTTCTGAGGTCATCAGTCCCCTAGAACTTAGAACTACGTACTTAAACCGAACTAACCTAAGGACATCACACTCATCCATGCCCGAGGCAGGATTCGAACCTGCGACCGTAGCGGTCGCGTGGTTCCAGAATGTAGCGCCTAGAACCGCTCGGCCACACCGGCCGGCGGCGACACTCACAGTTTCAAGCCTCCGATCGATGAGGATACTTTTACTAAATGGATATCCGGCATCAAGAGGGATAATTTCTGTAGTAAGTTATTCTCTTATGAAGGACTGATTGACGTATGCGTGACTCTGAGTTTGCTTGACAATAAAAGTTTCACCTTTGGAAATGTACCATATTTCCCTTTTGTTAGTAGATTTATCAGTTGCACTTTATCGAAAATATTATAGGAAACGCATGTAGAAGGCTGTAAAACTAACTTCAAGCAAGGTAGATCTCAGAAAATCTGCTGTTATCATGAAGAACTCCTGTCCTACATAACACTGCAGAGCAACCTTCATTATGCGATATTTTGTAGCAAGTGAATTAATTGTTGTTTGTGTATTAGCTTAATGACTTCGTCAAAAGGCTAAATGACAGGGCGCAGAGATTTATAACCAAGGGGAGACTTTTTCCTGGATTTCTGGAACCTACTGAAATTTAACGTCTTTATTGTGTTTATTTGTGCCCATTTAGGACAGAGCGGACCGCATCTATCATTGCGGTAACCAGAATCGTTTTTCTTTTTCCTGTTCGTAGGCAAGGGTGTTTTGGAACTATAGGGAGGGGGAGGGAGTATTTATGTGTAGCTTATTAAATCTGAAGTTGATTCATTGTGTTAGAAAAATGTTGGATTCTGTCATATTGCTGCTAACCTGCGTAGTTTTCCAGAAGTGCAAGGAGTCTACTGATATCAGCTTTACTCGTTCCGGTTTGTTGTTCTTGTTGGTATGTATTTGCTTTTCCAGTTCTGCTAGTCTAAAATAGACAGTTTTTTACTGCCTTGTCATGGTGCATGGTGCATTCTTTGTACATTGCGTCAACAGTTCAGCTGGTCATTACACATCGCTCAGTTCTAATGTCATAATTGGTAGATTAGTTATGATCAGAATGTTCAAATGTGTGTGAATTCCTAAGGGACTAAGGTGCTTATGTCATAGGTCCATAGACTTATACACTACTTAACAAGACAAACACCCATGCCCGAGGGAGGACGCGAACCTGAGGCGGGAGGGCCGCGGAGTCCGTGACATGATGCCTCAAACCACGCGGCCACTCCGTGCGGCTGTTATGTCTTTGTTTCTGATGCATACTGCTGTTTCAGATAATTAGTCTCGCCAACTATGTCATGGTCTAAGGGTTCCTATAACTATCCTACGTTGTTTCTGTGCTGATGTCATATGTTGTAGTGTCTTAACTCAAAATTCAGTTTTACTGTTCTCACTTCTGTTTGCAGGAGGCTGTGAGTGTCTAAATGTTGATGCTTTGCTTGTTAACGTCTGGAGCTGACATATTGACACTATTGCTTCAGTTTTTCTCTAATTATGTGGAATATAGACTCAGGTCTCCTAATTTTATGGCTTCTTCCCTGTATATGATGAGCATGTAGAAACAGTTGTCTCTTTTGCGTCTTCATTATCGGCCCACCTGCTGTTCTTAAAAAAATTTTGAACATAGAGCACACAAAAAGTTGTCGTTGTTAGCATATTTCCTCTGAGCACGATCATAATTCACGTAGTTTAGTTGAAAATTGCAAACTTTCGTACTAATGGAATAATTGTGTTGGTTAGCTGTGTATACACTAGTTGTCTCAAGAGAACTGTATGGTCTCATACATGCACGCCGTTTTCGGACTTAATGTCAAGTGTTAATGGTGTTGTATGTAAAATAACTGTTTATGATATGAGTTCCAAACAAAAAGAATTCCTTGCTATTCCGTCAGTTCATAACTTTGGGTAAGACTTATTACCAGTTGGTTGGCTGAGATATGTGTGATAGCTACTGGCCTGATACAAACTTCCTGTATACAATTTACTCCATATGTTGTGGTTTACATCTGTTTTGTATTATTCTGCTTTCTTTGTATGTTTTGTGTATTTTGTGTGCCTTTTGAACTGAAGTGTGAATTCACTTAAGTGTTGTTTCTCAGAACGGAAACTATCTTTATTCTACAGCTGTAAAGCGTAGATATCTTTGTGTGATATATCAGACCAGGGAATGACGTAAAGTTCAATCTGTGTTTGTAGTTTCTATTTTTTTCCATAGATATTAAAAAGTCGTATCCAGGCAGTGAACTTGTCCGTGAAAATGATAATAACTTAGTAAAGGATCTCCACTTGGGGTTTTACATTCCTCGTCGAGCTCGATTCCTATTGCAACTTCAAAAAGCATTGTACTGATAGAGTGTGCCAGCTTTTTTTCTTTTTTATATACAAGCTGTGAATGGATTCCATAATCTTTCTGGAGTGCTTCATTGCTTTCATAATTTTAACGATTCTGGTTTATTGTAATTTTAGACTGTAGCATTTGTCACTTTAAAAAATCTTTTTACTTACTTATCAGCATAGTCTTGTACTCATTCGAAGTATTCAGTCGAAGTTCCACCGTTGTCTGCTTCCACACGACCTTTTCTTTTTTTTACACTGAAAATATTATTCACAGTCTCACCATGATCAAACGAAATCTGTACTTATTCAAATTCGGTCAAACTTCACTCAACATTTGAAATCTGGTAGGCCTTCGCAATGTTTCAGTGATGAACTTTAAAACACCAATTTCATTCATAAGCCATCATTTTAAGAAATGTGTTGCGCACAACATACCCTAAATACCTATACGGTACTGACTATGAAGTACAGCTGTTGCAGAAACATTTATTGTTTTCAAACATAACAGTCCACTTAATGAATTTTAATTCAGGTTAAATTAGTCATCATCAAACAAAGCTGAAACAGTAATTTTGGGGAGCAGAATAAGCTTCCTAGTTAATGATGAGCCCTTGGTAATGTAAGTATGTATTATTTACAATGGCTTTTTTTTTCTTTAAGGCTGATATTGTAATTTCCAAGGCGAAATTTGATATAAAAAATATTTTTGGAACAAGTTTCAACATTATAAAATCTCAGAACTTGAAGGAACTTGTATTTTATGCTTGAATTCACTCAACAGATCAATACAATGAACGCTATATCCGGTATTTCCCATCTTTACAATGTTTTAAAACGTATCTGTCTTTTACGCACGAGAAACGGCTAACTGCTTGGAAATTTCTCTTTGCGCTAGACAAATATTGAGTTAGTTGTTGTTGTTGTGGTCTTCAGTCCTGAGACTGGTTTGATGCAGCTCTCCATGCTACTCTATCCTGCGCAAGCTTTTTCATCTCCCAGTACCTACTGCAACCTACATCCTTCTGAATCTGCTTAGTGTATTCATCTCTTGGTCTCCCTCTACGATTTTTACCCTCCACGCTGCCCTCCAATACTAAATTGGTGATCCCTTGATGCCTCAGAACATGTCCTACCAACCGATCCCTTCTTCTGGTCAAGTTACGCCACAAACTTCTCTTCTCCCCAATCCTATTCAATACTTCCTCATTAGTTATGTGATCTACTTATCTAATCTTCAGCATTCTTCTGTAGCACCACATTTCGAAAGCTTCTATTCTTTTCTTGTGCAAACTATTTATCGTCCATGTTTCACTTCCATACATGGCTACACTCCATACGAATACTTTCAGAAATCACTTCCTGACACTTAAATCAATACTGGATGTTAACAAATTTCTCTTCTTCAGAAACGCTTTCCTTGCCATTGCCAGCCTACATTTTATATCCTCTCTACTTCGACCATCATCAGTTATTTTGCTCCCCAAATAGCAAAACGCCTTTACTACTTTAAGTGCCTCATTTCCTAATCTAATTCCCTCAGCATCACCCGATTTAATTAGACTACATTCCATTATCCTTGTTTTGCTTTTGTTGATGTTCATCTTATATCCTCCTTTCAAGACACTGTCCATTCCATTCAACTGCTCTTCCAAGTCTTTTGCTGTCTCTGACGGAATTACAATGTCATCGGCGAACCTCAAAGTTTTTATTTCTTCTCCATGAATTTTAATACCTACTCCAAATTTTTCTTTTGTTTCCTTTACTGCTTGCTCAATATACAGATTGAACAACATCGGGGAGAGGCTACAACCCTGTCTTACTCCCTTCCCAACCACTGCTTCCCTTTCATGTCCCTCGACTCTTATAACTGCCATCTGGTTTCTGTACAAATTGTAAATAGCCTTTCGCTCCCTGTATTTTACCCCTGCCACCTTTAGAATTTGAAAGAGAGTATTCCAGTCAACATTGTCAAAAGCTTTCTCTGAGTCTACAAATGGTAGAAACGTAGGTTTGCCTTTCCTTAATCTTTCTTCTAAGATAAGTCGTAAGGTCAATATTGCCTCACGTGTTCCAGTGTTTCTACGGAATCCAAACTGATCTTCCCCGAGGTTGGCTTCTACTAGTTTTTCCATTCGTCTGTAAAGAATTCGTGTTAGTATTTCGCAGCTGTGACTTATTAAGCTGATAGTTCGGTAATTTTCACATCTGTCAACACCTGCTTTCTTTGGGATTGGAATTATTATATTCTTCTTGAAGTCTGAGGGTATTTCGCCTGTCTCATACATCTTCCTCACCAGATGGTAGAGTTTTGTCAGGACTGGCTCTCCCACGGCCATCAGTAGTTCCAATGGAATATTGTCTACTCCGGGGGCTTTGTTTCGACTCAGGTCTTTCAGTGCTCTGTCAAACTCTTCACGCAGTATCATATCTCCCATTTCATCTTCATCTACATCCTCTTCCATTCCCATAATATTGTCCTCAAGTACATCGCCCTTGTGTAGACCCTCTATGTGCTCCTTCCACCTTCCTGCTTTCCCTTCTTCGCTTAGAACTGGGTTTCCATCTGAGCTCTTGATATTCATACAAGTCGTTCTCTTATCTCCAAAGGTCTCTATAATTTTCCTGTAGGCGGTATCTATCTTACCCCTAGTGAGATAGGCCTCTACCTCCTTACATTTGTCCTCTAGCCATCCTTGCTTAGCCATTTTGCACTTTCTGTCGATCTCATTTTTGAGACGTTTGTATTCCTTTTTGCCTGTTTCACTTACTGCATTTTTATATTTTCTCCTTTCATCAATTAAATTCAATATTTCTTCTGTTACCCAAGGATTTCTACTAGCCCTTGTCTTTTTACCTACTTGATCCTCTGCTGCCTTCACTACTTCATCCCTCAAAGCTACCCATTCTTCTTCTACTGTATTTATTTCCCCCATTCCTGTCAATTGCTCCCTTATGCTCTCCCTGAATCTCTGTACAACCTCTGGTTCTTTTAGTTTATCCAGGTCCCATCTCCTTAAATTCCCACCTTTTTGCAGTTTCTTCAGTTTTAATCTACAGGTCATAACCAATAGATTGTGGTCAGAGTCCACATCTGCCCCTGGAAATGTCTTACAATTTAAAACCTGGTTCCTAAATCTCTGTCTTACCATTACATAATCTATCTGATACCTTTTAGTATCTCCAGGGTTCTTCCACGTATACAACCTTCTTTCATGATTCTTAAACCAAGTGTTAGTTATGATTATGTTGTGCTCTGTGCAAAATTCTACCAGGCGGCTTCCTCTTTCATTTCTGTCCCCCAATCCATATTCACCTACTATGTTTCCTTCTCTCCCTTTTCCTACACTCGAATTCCAGTCACCCATGACTATTAAATTTTCGTCTCCCTTCACAATCTGAATAATTTCTTTTATTTCATCATACATTTCTTCAATTTCTTCGTCATCTGCAGAGCTAGTTGGCATATAAACTTGTACTACTGTAGTAGGTGTGGGCTTCGTATCTATCTTGGTCACAATAATGCGTTCACTATGCTGTTTGTAGTAGCTTACCCGCATTCCTATTTTCCTATTCATTATTAAACCTACTCCTGCATTACCCCTATTTGATTTTGTGTTTATAACCCTGTAGTCACCTGACCAGAAGTCTTGTTCCTCCTGCCACCGAACTTCACTAATTCCCACTATATCTAACTTCAACCTATCCATTTCCCTTTTTAAATTTTCTAACCTACCTGCCCGATTAAGGGATCTGACATTCCATGCTCCGATCCGTAGAACGACAGTTTTCTTTCTCCTGATAACGACATCCTCTTGAGTAGTCCCCGCCCGGAGATCCGAATGGGGGACTATTTTACCTCCGGAATATTTTACCCAAGTGGACGCCATCATCATATAATCATACAGTAAAGCTGCATGCCCTCGGGAAAAATTACGGCTGTAGTTTCCCCTTGCTTTCAGCCGTTCGCAGTACCGGCACGGCAATGCCGTTTTGGTTATTGTTACAAGGCCAGATCAGTCAATCATCCAGACTGTTGCCCTTGCAACTACTGAAAAGGCTGCTGCCCCTCTTCAGGAACCACACGTTTGTCTGGCCTCTCAACAGATACCCCTCCGTTGTGGTTGCACCTACGGTACGGCTATCTGTATCGCTGAGGCACGCAAGCCTCCCCACCAACGGCAAGGTCCATGGTTCATGTGGGGGGGGGGGGGGAGGATATTGAGTTTAATGATTACAAATAGAATTGACAGATTTTCAGCCTTTTTGGAGGAGAATGGGTAAGTCTCGATACGCTAAGAACGAACGATTCTGCAATTTTCATTTGTTGAGCGCCATCAGCGATAGTAGCCTTTTAACAGAGAAAGATGTTTCCCATGAACTTCACTCTGGCATGATGAGCACAGTCCTTACCCAATATCATTCAGTAACAGGAGTGCTAAGATATGCAGGTCTTCTTGATTTACCAAGAGCACATAAACACCTTTTACAATGTATGGCTTGTTTTTTCCAAAAGGCTTACAGCAGTGCTTTTACTGAATTAAAACTGAAAAACAAGCAAGGCATCAAGACAGAAGTAAATCGTCGAATGTGTTTCAGAGCCACAACGAAGCACAATTTGTTACTCAGATTGGAATTTCTCAATGACTCGAGTCCTTTTGTACTATTATTAGCGAAGACCCAATGATACTGTCAACTGTTCAAGCAAATACTTATTTAACTTAGGAGGTGAGGTGCAATATCTGGATCATCTGTCAACTAATAAGAAACCACTGTGTTACAACACTTTGGAGGTTTCTAGTAACCTCTTATGTTTCTGTAGCATGTATGTCATCATGTGCGTTTCACTGTGTCCTCAGGTTCAAAGGCGACTGGTTTCCATGTTATAATTGCAGCAAATGGGGAATAAATCATCACTCACCAATAGATTAATGTCTAAATGTACTTCTTCAGTTAGTACACACTTCCACAACCAATTTCCTCCCGATACATTCTGCAGAATAGTAGATGTTGGTAGTAGCATGGTCGTTTGTGTGGTAGCTATGGGTAGCTGCCACCATCCACTGGAACCCAGTTTACTTTTGTCAGGGTGTGTTTGGAAGCAAATCGGGATTTGTCTAGTAATTCAAAACGTATATTTGCACAATCAGTTTTAGGTGAGTGATAACTTCTTCTCCTTTTTAATTCCTTTCCACCCTGAATTAGTTCCACTAGTGTGCAACGATCTCACAGGAAAGGTGTACTGTGTGCTGTGGCAGTAACAATACTGTCGACATTAATACTAAAGATACAGTACAGCACATCGTAAAGTTAATACAGCGAACGACAAGAATACTCTTAGGCAGACAATAGTACACATCCTGTAACAAAAAAATATCAGGGAAAATGAAGGGTTTCGCTGAACATTGTTTTGATTACAGACTAATATCATTCTCTTGTTTCATGTAGTGTCCGTTGCACTCTGGCAGTAGCCATTCTCATTCTATTGTTTCCTAATATTATTATGACATAAATTGAAACATTTGTCTGTGTTATACAATTTTTGTATTCTCATGCTATGCGTTTCGAAGGCTTACGGCCTCATCTTCAGTTTTATAAGTAGATTTCACTACATTATTGTATAGTCGATTTATCCTGTTGTCTGCTTCGAGTTTGTTGTAACCTGAACTTTTTAACGCTATATGGCACTAGGAACACAAATGTTAAACAATAACAGAGACTTTTACAATATGTTCCAGGAGCTGGAAAATTAAGATTCGTCCAATTTATACATGTTCGTCTTTAGATGGCACATAGGCACGAGCAAATAAAGCAAATAACACAAAAAGTCCATAGATTGTACCGAGGTTCACACGCTGTGCCTAAGTCAGAGAGTATTAATTACAATCTTACACTGAGGTGACAAAAGTCGCAGAATATCTCGTAATATCGCGTCGGACCTCCATTTTCCCAGCGTAGTACAGCAACTCGACGTGACGTGGACTCAACAAGTCGTTGGACGTCGGCTGCATAGACATTGAGCAAGGCTGCCTTGCGGAAGAATTTCCATTCCACTACCAATCAATTTGTGCACCAATTTGTACTTGACTACCATTTAATTACGACCTTCATACCCTGCTATCACAACGATATTTCTAAGTCCGATAATCTTTCTGAACAATGTTTTCCCAAGGGAAAACATTAACTCTGTTCGCTGTCAAATAAATAAGAAATTGTCAAACGAAATGTTCTCCAATAGATCATAGGGACGTAACTAATTTTAGGAATCTAACCAAGAAACTGATAACAGTGGTAGTTATTCTTAGCTATCATGCTAATAATTACGATAAATCAGAAAGACGTAACTCCATATTATAGTCCTAGTTCTTCTTATAACGGTGCCACCAAAGGCAGCATTTTTAATAAATAATTTACATAATTTCAAAGTTGGTTATTAGTAAATTTTACCGTTAAAACAACCTCTACTTCAAATTATCGGGGGTAATGTCATGATTGGTCTCAACATTTCAGGACATGTAATGTAAAATAGGTAAGATTAATTCGAACTAATATAAACAGACGATGGAACACACGTTATGACTTTGAAAGTCGGAAGTTATATAACGAAACTTCCGACTATCAAAGTTTTATAATGTTATTAAACATCGTTAAAGTTTGTTAATGTGTAACTTTGCGTTAGTAAGTTTTATTTTAGGGAGAAGAATACACAGAAAACAAATAATGAGGCCAGTTTTGTGAAAATGCTTGTTATGGCTATAGATAGTACAGTAAGCATTACGACAGAATTCAGGCAATTTGCATGACTGAAATGTTGTTGTACAGTCAGTGAGAAATAGTCGATGGGATACAACTTTGTATGCATAAATATTTCAGTAGTGGACGTTACACTAACATAGGGAAAGGTTATTGTAATTTTTAACTCAGCTTAACTATAACTGTGTTAATGTACGACAAATAGATTACGTAGCATGGCAGGCTGTTATGTTAGTGGCTATATGTTTTGGTGTTAATGCATTGTTTACTAATGAGTCAGTCAACAAATAAGAGGCACAAATCCAGATAGAATGGTTGAACTGACTAACTGAGCCTGTTCATTAACTAGGTGATGTGGTGATAAGCTTTTGTGAATATATGTTTCTATATCCATAAGGATATTCATGCGGTAACCGTATTCGGCACTGTATTATAACAGGAAGTCTACTCCCGACTGTTTTTTGTTTCTTTTTGTGGAAGCATTATTACAATAGTTAAGAATAAAGAATCCTTGTCACTGATGATGGGCTGATCACCAACTGCCACACGTACTCAGAGTGTATTCATCGCTAAGCCCTCTAATCGTACAGTTGAAGAAATTTGGTGCCGAAAAAACCCGTTACATCCATCCTGTTTAACTTTCCTGAGCATAGCTGGCACGTACGTTAGGTTGCGTAAATCGTGCTTTATTAATGTGTTTCCCTACATGTTTTGTTTAGCTGATAAGCATTATTCGTTTAACGTATGTACAGGAACTTATACTGAAGCAGCAGCGTTATGTTCGTTTTATTTCTCAATTTCTTAATTACATCATTGTGTTTCTCATAAGAACTCACTGTATTGCTCAGAATGCTGTTGGAACGCCTGCTACACCATGCGCTGAATCTACATTCATAACTCTTCGCTTGTCATACGAAAAGTAATAGCATGTTCTCAAATATTTTCCCAAATCCTTGTTAAGTCTTACTTCAGCTTGCGCCTGTGACTGCAAAAACCTCAAATAATTTAACCTGCGTGATAATACGCAAGTCTTAACGCCACAGGAACACAGCTGTACATCTGTCCCTTCAATCGATAGCTCTTGCACTGCTTGATTGCAGTATTTTTGGATGACGAGTTTTGGAGCCTCTGTTAACTTCTCTCTATGTTCCTTACTTAGTTTTGGTAAGCATAGTGTGGCAATGTTCCTTTGGTATCCTGTGCGGCAAAGGCAGAGTATTGCTGTGTTTCTCAAAGTAATTGACACGTCTTTGTCTCTGCACAGAGGATAAAATTATAGAGGCATTAGGGTGAGGGACGTAAAGACTTTCGGTATCAAAACTTGTCCACTGTCCAGTCACATTAATGTGACCACATGTCAAAAGCCTGAATATTTAAGGTGCATATCGCAGCGGGATGTGCAGGAAGAGAGTCCGTCAAGTTCAGGAAGGTACCGACAGGGACACTGTGTCATGCCTACTCGAATTCCGTATACAGCTGCGCTAGGTTTCTTATTTGAGGATTTCATGGTGCGAACATTCCAGTGGAGAGATGGTCCCACAATTTTCTATTGGGTTTAAATCCTGGGAGTTTGGGATCAGGGGTGTGCAATAAACTCTTCCTGGTGTTTTCGAACCATGCGCGTACAGCACGAACTTTGTGACACACGGCATCGCCGTGCAGCGGCCTGAGCGCCAGTTTTGGATGCGTCATTTTTGCCATGCACAGCATACTTTAGCACAGCAACACATGTACAGTTTTACAAACTTAGCCGTTTCGGAAATGATTCTACCCTTGGCACGAAAGCCAACGATTGTTCCCTTCCTGGCGTCAGTTAATCTCGCCGTTTCCGCATTTGGCCAATGCCTGCACTGTTTTCTGCATCCCATCCACACGCTTTCTACGGCACTGATAGTGCTTCTATCTCCTGTCTGTGGGTGGTTACTGCACGCTGATGTCGAACGTAGGCGGTGATCACATTAATACGGCTGGGGCGTGTATGTAAACAGGTGTAACGTATCTAGAATTAGACATGTACCTACTAGTCCGACAACAGTTACACCTTATAGTTCGTAACGACGAGAAGAACCTCAAAGACTGGGTGAAACACTTGGGAAAGGAGGAAGAATTAGCCTAATGTTTCGTCGAGAGAAAAAAAAGACTTCCTGTCCCCATTACATTTGCTTTTAGCACTTAATTATCAATTGGATATTGGTCATCTTGCGTACTAAAATAACTCATGATACCTGTAGAAACTGAAGCCAATAGATTACACTGTTTCAGTTATACAAGCGTGGGAGAATCATCAAATATTTAGTTGCCGGTGCGCTAAGTTCTCTAAAACACTTCGCAACTCCTACTAAATGCCAATGGCATCTTGCAAACTCGGCAGGTCTGCTGCTCCTGTATAATCTGCTTCCTGTTGGGATGCGCAACTACGAGCGCAACTAACGGAACACGGGAATACAGCTGTGTAGCCACAATAAGTGGATGCGGCAGTTACCATGAAGATTCTGCAGTGAGTGGATGCAGGTCTCGGCCAAGCAAGCGCCGCAGTGAGCGTAATGCATTACACGAGGCGTATTCTGAAAGTAAGATCCGATTAGATGCGAAATGGAAACACTGAAAATCCGATGGAGCTTTGCATATATGCATTGGGCAGTGTCAATAGTGTGCCTGTCGATGGCTTAAGGTCGCTCATTTCAGTTCATAGCGGAAAGTGTATCCCGCCATGTATGTGAATCAGGTGAGAGGTCTGGATTGAAGCTATGCAGCCCACATAACATAAATATCATGCGTCTCTTTCTTGAAGACAATTTTCAGCCGCATTCTGCAGGGGCAGTGAAGACACTCCTACAGCATTTTCGATGGGAAGTGTTTGATCACCATAAATGTAGCCCTTAACTGGCTCCCTCCGTTGTTCATATCCGCTCACATAAACCGCTGGCTACGAAGACCACATTTTGGCACAAATAACGAAAGGCAGACCAGCGTAGGGACCTGAAAGGAAGCACAGGCGGCTGTTTTCTGTGATTTAGGTACTGGAAAGTTTGTACAACACCCTTACGAATGTCAAAGTCGTAGCGGCGGCTATTTAGAGAGGTAGCTGGAAAGTGTGGGTAAATGATGCGAATAAAATAATTTCTATTGGCACTGTGGTTTTCAATTGCGACCTATTGGACCTTACTTTCCCAACCGCCCTCGTATTTTTCCATGTGTTAGAATAACAGGCAGCGCGAGGACCCTGTAGTGAACGGAAGGGTTCACAGGAACCCAAGGTCTGGCTTGTGTACTTTGTAAAGCCTCAGGAAAACAAAAGTGGTTTTTCATATTATAAGCTGTGATATCCATTACCATTGCTGTGGAAATAAGGGGAGCGCAGTGAGTTCTCTTGCACTATACTCTTAAAACTTAAGTGTACCTTTGAAGCAGCAGAGGCCTAAAACTGAAGCGCTTACAATGTATGGTCCCACAGGGCGGATGCAGTGATCACGCGGAATAGTGAAGTTCGTATGAGTGTCTGTTCAATCTGGAATATATGAAGTACCATCAACAGCACACACTAAAAAAGGGTGAGATTCACATTTTTTCGTGCGAGGCAAGCGAGTGTTCTGAGGCCTGTTCAGGACTGCGGATAAAACTGGCTTAACAACAGGGTTCGGACATATCTCTTCGCTGATTGCTGACGTGTCTTGTAAAGCTCGGAACGTAGACCTGATCATTGGAAAAATTTCTTAATAACATAGTCTCTGAATCTCAAGAACTATTTTCAGTTCTCATAAAGAGACATGTCAAATCACAAGATCAGCTACCACTTGATATTAATCAAGCTTATTGGAGCTCACTTATTTCGTGGTGGTCTGGCCCTTCGTTGTTTACCATATACGACTTGTACAACAGGACTTGCCCTTCGTTCACTGTATAAGAGGCAGCGGAAAGAATATTTGTGGAAGTATCCTTGGTTCCATTTGTTAAACCTGACGATGATTTGTTGTGTGAATATTAGTCGTTTAAGAAAACTTAAAGGATTTCGGTCTACATTCTGAGGTTTGCTAATAACATCAATTTGCATCAAATAGGTAGGGTAACTGAGGCACTCTCCACACAGTAACGGTATGAAAGGGCCTTTGGCACTGTTGAATACAGTGAATAAGTTAATGAGATCGCATTATAAAATCCCAATTCCTTTGTTCCCCGTAATAGCACATTGAAGCTTTCACACACATTTGTTGACACAGATGACAATTTGGGAGTAGGATGCTGATTATTAAATTTCTAAGTAAAAACACCGTAAGCCTCTCGAGGACTAGAGCATGTGAGGTATGAAGATGAACTTCTTGGTGCGCACCATGAACACTGTATACTTGAGACCATCGGCAAAAGCTTTCACAGGTAGCGGCTTGTACAACAGCTACTGCAGTCCTTTTGGAAGAAGTGGTCCACTGAGTACCTACATCAGCTGCGGCGGTATCGTAAACGGATATCACTAGAAGCAGGGCAGCCACAGGTCGGCGATTATGAGCTGTTGAAGGGAGATAACTTGCTTCCCTCGCTGTGAGGATTAGGTCTCAGAATTTAGCTGTTGTCTTTTAGCGATAAAGATACGCGTGTCGTGATAGTTACAGCTGCCATGTGCAGATTAAAATGGCCTGTAGCAAAATTGCTTTACCTCCCTAAGAAGTGAATCAGTAATACCTTCTCTCTCGATGATGTGGTGGCAAACGTTAAAATCCCATCGACAAAAGGCTGTTCGCAGCAACAAAATCGTAGCTTGAGAAGCTGTAAATGTTTTCCTGTGGGCTGACTGAGTGACAGTATTAATTTCGTAATTCTGGTATTGCATGCAGTAATAATTTTGTTGTGTTTTTTGTCTCAAATGTCAATATCTTACAAGTTTCATACGCACTGTTACAATGATATTTGTTTATTTTCTTGTGTATTGTGATTATTATTGTATTTCCTTTTACATACCCTGATATTGTATGTAGTAATATTCATTTTCATTATTTTTTTTTTATAATTTGCATTTTAATTTGGTTGTTTGTGCGATAGATGTTTTTCTTGTAAACTGACAGGACACGTTTTAGAGCGGTAGGATATTGTGATCTGTAACTAATTTGGGCTCTCCTAGTGCCCTCTTGTGCCGTCTTAGAAAGTGGATGTTCCAATATAAACTTCTCGCTTTCGGGAAATGTTATAGTTTTGGTTGCGCATAACATGATCTCCAGATCCTTCGTACACAACTGGCAGGAATAGCTCACATAGAGTGGACGCAGCTTTACCTTGGGCAATCAGATCCTTGCACTTTCTGCAGTGATCAGATGTGTGTTTCACTGACGCTAGCGCCATAGTGAGCGGTATGTATAGCACCTTAGCAAGCCTTAAAGCTTGCCTGTGGAACCCGTAGCGAACGGATGCGTTCTCAGACAACCTAGCGCTGCTGTGAGCAGAGTGTCACACTCTACAAAATCTTACGTGAATATGTGTATTTTTTAAACAACAAATAGCGTTATACCTCATTATTAGAGTGGAAATATAGTTGCGGCTATAAGTTCTCTCTTACCGTACACTGAAAACTCAAACGTGTCATTGCAACACGGAGACCGCCTAGTGAGCGCCAGTTCAGTGTGCAATGATATGAGATGTCATAAATTGAGATCCTTCAGTACTATTTCGCTTTTCATGGAGAAAACATCTGCTCTTCAAGCACTCAGTAGGCTGGGATCTGAGGTCTAACTCTAAAACGTATTTTCGTTTATTTCCTGAGACAGAATCTGTGCTCTAGGAATTGTGCCGTTCAGTAGCAATCAAAACATCCAGAGTCGGGGGTTCAAAACCAATAACTATTTAAATTGCTTAAAACATGTCATCAGATATGGTGACAGAAGACTTTCTGTATGAGGGGTCACCCTGGATCTCCCAGCGGCCCGTGAAAGAGAATGGAAAAAGTCAGAGTGTCAGGACAACGGCTTGCCTTTGGGGTGGTAATCAGCCCTAAAAGGGGATCCAGTATTACAAGAAAAGTTTGACAGAGCTCTAGAAGACATATGATGAAACAAGGGAGCAACGAAATGGCGACCGAATGACTGTTCAAGGTGGTGTGTAGTATATGAGACAGTAGGCATGGCAACAAACCTTCGGAAGAAGTGAGAAGTAGACCTCTAAGAATGCAAAGGAGGTTAGTCTGAAAAATATCGCCCAATCAAGCTCAAGCATCCAAACTCTTAATAAGAACAACGAAGGGAAAAGTGGAAAAAACATTGAGAATGTTGTAACCTCCCCACAAAAAATAAAAATTAATAATATAAATAATATTCTCATTTAGTATAACCTAAAAACAGAAAAATTCCTAAACCTCTGAACAGCAAAAAATTATAATTATGTCGTTCGCATTCATTGTAGCATCCCAACAAAAAATAAATTCAGTAACCTGGTGATAATACAATGTAACAAACCTCTCAATTAAATTGTCGCTCACTTATAACTTTTCAATAATTGACTGTGAATTTAACCTGGTAAATTTTGGACGTCAGCAGTGCTGCGTCATGGCCCTGAAAGATCATTCTGAATAAAAAAGAGAAAAATTCTTACCTGAATGAAGTCGCCGGATAACGCATATATATCTGCTCTTACAATAAATTTTTCTGGCACAGCCCTGTGCAATGCTGGCCGACCTATCTGTCATTTATGAAAGGGAGTAACTGAATTTTCTATTGCAATAATCCGGATGATCATGGATGGGAGAAATTAGTAAATTCTTTAAATTGAAATGAATGGTTGTTAAAAGTTACTTTTTATGAGAAAGATTATTATTACGAGATTTTTAAAATATTTACATGGGACTTGAGATAAAATTACTACATATGCGCGAGGCTGCTTTTTACCTTATACAATAATACTCAGGCTCCGGCATCGCTGCACCGCGACCGGCCCAGCCAATACAATGCACCAGACCAGACAAGAGCACACTCCAGACTAGCAACAACTTACTGCTACAGCTACACAGTTCCTACTGCAGTCAACACTGCTCTCTGGTCAGCGATTCACTTATACCTTGCATATCGCAGGCAGCGCATAAGCAATACATCGAAATTACATCTGCTCGGACCTCATACATAAAATTACATCTGCTCGGACCTCTTACAATGTGTTAGATGATCTCTTTGTCTTTCGGAAAGGTAAAGGCACCAGAGAGGCAGTTATCTTATTGTACTTGGCAATGGAAACAATACATAAGGAAAATCAAGGCAGTTCCATACAATTTTTCAACCTCTAAAATTGTTAGACATTGTAAACTGGTGCAAGTTATTATAAATACCAAGGATAAGAGGAATAAAATTCTGATAATGTACGTGGGGAACACAGCGTTGTATGGGAGCGAATAAGGGATGATGGAAAAACTGGAAAACAAGAAAATCGAAGCGTTTGAGATGTGGTGCTGCAGAAGAAGACGGAAAATTAGGTAGAATGATAAAATGAAGAATGAGGATGTTCTCAACCTGTTCTGTGAAAAAAAGAACATCATGAAAACAGGGACAAGAAGAAGAGACTGGACGTAAAGATAGCTGTTAAACGTCAAGAAATAATTCGGATGGCAGTAGAGGAAGCTTTGTAGGATACAATTTGTAGGTGAAGACCGAAATGGGAATACATCCAACAAATAACTAAAGATGTGAGATGAAAGTGCTATTCCGAAATAAGGAAATTATCACAAGAAACGAAATCCTGGAGATCGTGAAGTTTTATGACTGGAAACTAAATTTCTTTGTCAATTACGTGTACCATGACGCGTTGCTATGCCCTTACTTGAGTTGCGCATCTCAACTACTCGTATTATTTCAAGTTTCTACAGTTGTTCCGGTGTCCAAATATTCACCTCCCTCGATGTGTTTGATGCAGCTAAATGGGCGCTTCTCTGAAGTTGTTACGCAGGTTTTAAGCAATCACCACCACCTCTGAGCTCTTGTGGATGTACGGAAGTGGGAGGGGGGGTGTATAGTTTTGATAGCACTCCATCCTTCGTTTTGTATTGACAAGGAAAACATTTTTCGCTCAAGAGTTAAGTCCAATTACTATTTTTATTCACACCATCAGGAGGACTAGTCTGTCTCAGTTTCTTGTAATTGGTCTGCGATAATCCGTACAGGTCGTCTGTTTACGACTGGTGTGAAATCCTTCGTAAGCTGACCTATATATAGTGAGAAATTGATACACAGAGTCTCTCTTATGGTTCAAATGGCTCTGAGCACTATGTGACTTAACATCTATGGTCATCAGTCCTCTAGAACGTAGAACTACTTAAACCTATCTAATCTGAGGACATCACACACATCCATGCCCGAGGCAGGATTCGAACCTGCGACCGTAGCGGTCGCGCGGTTCCAGACTGAAGCGCCTAGAACCGCTCGGCCACTCCGGCCGGATATGTCTCTCTTACATCGGTAAGTGTTATCGAACTGGAGTCCAGCTGGTTTCTCAGAGTTTGACCGCTAACAGGTTTTAGACCTCGACAGCTATTCAACTGACAAAGTGTTTCCTTCAAAGTTCCCACTCAACCACTCCATTCGAAACACAGTTGTGGACTGTGCTGTCCCATCGTGACCAATAAAGCTCTCTCAGAGCTTACATAAGCTGAAGGCTGATGTCGGTCAAAAGTCCTCGACTTAGGCGGATGGTCGTGCCGAGCCCGCCAGGAGAGAGCTTCCTCATGTCCTCACCATTTGAGACGACGCAGGATCAATGTGCGTCTTCTGAGGTGCCACAGACATGGAGAACATTTCCCACCAAACTATCAGAGAAACTGATAAAATCCATGTTACGTCAGCATTCTCCTTTGGTGTGCAGCCGGATCACAACATCATCTTGACACAATCTTTCAGAGGTCCAACTGGCCGCCATCTTCAGGTGAGAGTGCTGGTACACGCTCTCGCCGGCGAGATCGTGTATCAGCACTCTCACCTGAAGATGGCGGCCAGTTGGACCTCTGAAATATTGTGTCAAGATACATTATGATCCGGCTGCACACATGAGAAGAATATTAGCAATTATTACGCCGGGAAAGCCGTCGTAATCACATTTTATGTCAACTGATACATTACCGTTTGACAGACAAATTTTACGAAAGAAAAATATCAAAGGCGTAAGCGTCTGCCGTGCCAAAGAAGTGAAAAAAGGAACAAGATACTAAACTTGTTAAATCGAAACTTAAGTATAATGTAAGTCATTTCTCTGAGACGCTGATGGAATAATTTTCTCGAAAACGAATAATTTCCAGGATGCAAAACTGTGAAACAACCACCACCCTTAGTGTTACATTTCTTAACTTACAACATGAAGAAAATTAATGTACGGGATTGAGGACATCAGTGATACGTCTAAAATACCCTTTAGAAGTTGGAATACTAGTTCATGTTAAACAATAGCCATACACAACGAAACTTCCAACTTTACCTAGCAATCAGAAGAGTCTAACAAAGTGAATGGTAGAAAAGTAGGTTGTAACATGAATGTACGACAAAAATCGCAGGACACATTCTTCACACATAGCCAAAGAAATTATGTTGTAAAAAAGTGGATCTAGATACGCTTTGTTCCCATGTTACAAGATATTTTATCCAACTCATTAATCATGGGAAACACACACGAACAGAATGTACCAGCATTCAAAATGCAGCTCTTTCGGACAGAAAGTGTTCAATACGCCCTTTGTGAGCACTGAATCATGCATCAACCCTCCGTCGTAGTGAATTTCGCATGCGCTGATGTACCCCTGGAATACTGCGTATGGCTTCTCAACCTTCCACAATACGGGCAAGGAGATTCTGATCGCCTTATCGTGGGGTTACGTACGCAAGAGCTTTCAGACGCCCCTACAACTAAGACTCCAGTGTAACAACGTCTAGACAAATTAGTTACGCAATAAAAGTAATTAATAGTCTCACGTACAGTACTTGCTGAACATTACAAAAAGTAATATATGGTATCGTTTACATACAACTGCGAAGCTTAGTTACTCTCTGTAAATAACCGTACATTTATATGGCCCGGAACTACTGTTGGGCGATACTTTTAGATAGTGGGGCGGCAAGTGCGGAATAATTTACTTTTGTTTGTGTTATGCTGCGATAAGGATGTATAAAAAACGCAAAACTGCTGCAGCTGTTTTTTCGCATGTTTTTCATTCAAAGTGTCGTTTTCTATACTAAAATACGACAACATAAAAAGGCGTTTTGGGACACTACAGACATGTTATGCTGGCTCGTCTGCGCTGTGTTCCACGTGTGTTTTGTTGTATTCTCGTATCTGGTCAAAAGCAAGCAGACAACATGAGGGCTCCGCGCTATCGCGGAACACGGATTACTGGGTCGATGGCTTCACCTCCATTATCTCCTCTCGTGCACGAGGCTGAGCTGCCACTGATGGGTAGCCACGCTAGATAATGCTCGCGTCAACAATATACCGGGCACTTCCCGCTGGTTACCACTTGCAGCGAGGGCGTCGAAGAGACTGTACCGGAACCCGGAACTGATATTCAGTTGCACTTTGCGTATCTAATGGTCTCCAGGGGCAACAAAAATATGACTTTCTAAGTTTCAGGTAATTATTGACCGAATTAAAAAAATAAAAGCTATCAAAAAATCACTCATTAACATGTCTAACACTTCATCAGAAGTTTAACATAATAGACCATTGCATTTAGAAAGTGTGTACTGCTCTTCCGCAATCACGTCTTGCTGCGCTAAAATACCTGGACTTTGTTCATCCATTATCTCAAAATGAGAGCACTTAGCAACTTCCAACAAACATTACACATAATTCTAGACGTTTAAGAAACATTTTCTCGATGACACAGATTGATGAAAAAAAAAAAATACCTCATCGCTTACTACATTTTCGTTGTTCATGCAGTAACACTTGAGCGAGAAACCTGAAGTTTTTACTTTTTACTTTTTTACTACTGCCCCTATACGCTACTCATTTTGGAGATAATATTCATATAGATCACTGAACGCATCTGCATGATAATATCATTGTACGACAGAGAGGGCGGGAAATATGCGTGAAAAACTGCCTTCTTCTTCAAATGAAGCGCTACAAAACTTTAAAATCAGGCGACACGTATTAATTTATTGCTTCTTTACTACCAACTCTCTTCAAAACACACACTCTAGACGGAATCTCCATACATCACTGTGTGTATTTGCAGAAATGTTTCATTCTACGACACAGTTCAGGAGATATGACATCGTAATCACTAAGATGAACGAAAAACTCGCTTCTGCTTAAAATAAAGCAGACAATAACCAGAGTACATGCACCCAGTGTTTCATAATGAGAGCATTTAGAGACTTGCAACAAACATTAAGGATAGTTTCAAACATTTTGTGAACTTTTCCTCGCTTACATGGTTAACGTCAAATATTTAACAAATTAAGTTAACATAACACAAGCCAACGAAAAAAATTTTTAAACTGTTTTTGCTTTGGTAGCTGATTTTTATACATTTTTGTGAGGTGAATCCAAATCTAGTCTTAGTTTTTTTGTATCACCCATACTTTTCAAGCAATATGCTTTTCATTATATTGTAGAAAAATCCTATGCTATACAGTAAACGCTTTGTTCGAACTAAGCTACTTAAAACCACTGTATGTGTTAATAGAGGTTTCACTTGTCAACTGGAATTGGTTCGTATTTTCTTTGAAGCTTCTTGTGTAGCTTTCTTTATAATGAGTCACTTGCTTTACTCCTCGGTGACGTGACCCTCAGTACTCCCCCATCATGCTGGTGTTCCAGGGGCCTTGGTAGCGTTTTTCGAACACTAGTTTTGGATGAATCTATAAACAGCCTCCAGTCTTCCTTTTTGTATTCAATACCGATCTGTTTCATAAGAACGGAAATGTCTGATCAGTACACAAAATAGTCTTCTTGTTGAAAAAATATGGAAAATTGGTGCTCTCACTATCTATACACGTATTTGCTGGTTCCAACTGCCAATAAATTCGTTTCTTTTACTATAGAGCCAAGCAATTCAGCTTTTCTCTTCGTTAAGCCCAGATTCCAACCAAATCGCTGAGCTCAGTCTGAGCAAACAATCTGGTCTCTAGACTTTCTGCATTACAATGGAATTCAACATCATCTGGTTTATCTAAATCACACTGTATACTAGAAAATACTTCTGTTAGAATAGAATTTAAATCATCTGGTGGTTCAGGAACCGGCAAATCTACACAACTCACTACTGGTCGTACGGCAGACAGAAAGTTAGGGTAGCTTATTACCTTCATGGTTTTCGAATTATGACCAGTAATATCAACACTGCAAAAGTAGCAATCATGGGAATGATTTCTTGGCTCCCTCCATATCATACGAACAGCAAATCTAAAGGCTTATTTCTCCCTTTTGGCCAATTTACCCAGATCTTCAACACTAGGGTAACATACCTTATGCAGCGCCCTAGATTTGTGTTGATCACCAAGTTTACATCCAAAGTATGATAGATAAACCTATGTCACGAACCTGTAATTTTTCTTTGGTGTTTTTAATCATAAATTAATCACAAATATAACAAAAACTGTCACCACAGTCCTTACAACCACGATAAGACATTGTACTGAGCACATGTACAGGAAAAGAGAAAGTGAGGTTAGGTTCACAGTAAACAAAACACCATCTGTCAACACAAGAAAAAGAATCGACCTTTTTTGCCAGAAAATGTTTTTTGGGTAGATCTACTAATATCATCTACATTCATTGCACCTCCTTTCCGAATTATTTTAACTATATAAAAGCGTTTAAATTCTGTAAAAACCGCTTAATGTAATACATTGAATAGTAAAATGTGAAGAAATGGTGGATGATACGGTTTTTTAAGTATCATATTTGGATTTCCCACCATAAAATACCTAAGAACAATGTACTTCCAGCAAAGAAGTTTTTCCATCGTTTTCCTGTGTAATCAAACGTTTGAATGTGTTCTTTAAAGAATGGAAGATTTACTGGTGTACGTTAATAGCTAATAAATATAGATTTCTATTGTAGTATACTGGTACCAAGGGATTCAGATGCTGATAGGTGTGAGTATTACCGAACAATCAGTTTAATAAGTCGTGTTTGCAAAAGACTCATTTTAGTTGTATACACAAGAATGGAACGGCCGATAGCCATATTTCTTATGGTAGAAGACGAGATGAAGACATGCAAACGTGCATCTAAAACATTTGAGTAGTCATAAAAAGATTTTGAAATTATCGAGTGGTCGTCGCTTGATGGAATTCTAACAGATTATGAGACAAATTGTAGAAAACCAGATGTTATGAACTATATTGCTTTCATGTAGCTGGAAGAATACAAAAGGTAGAAAATAGTGCAAAGGTGTGTGATACAGTGTGGCATCCTGCCCTCTATGTTGATCAATCTGAACATTGAGAAAACAGTGCACTAAAGCATGCAAAATTTGAGAAGCGAATTAATGTTCAGGGAGAAAAAATGGTATACTCTAAGCTCTACCAATGACATTGTATTCTTACAGAATTAATGTTCAGGGAGAAGAAATTATAAACTTTCAGGTCTACCAATGACACTGTATTCTCAGAGGGACGGTATGAGACTTGGAATATCATTTGAACAGAATAATGGAACATCGGAATGTGGTTGCAAGAATAACATCAACAAAACTACACAGAGGGTAATTCAGTGCAGTCGAATGAAATCAGTTGTGCTGAGTCATTCGTGTCAGGAAAACAAACGCTACATGTATGAGACCCGTTTTATTGCCTGGGTGCAGAGTAACTGCCATTGGAAGAAATAAAAGTAACATAAACTTCAGACTGGTAATTGATAGAAAAAGTTTCTGAAGATAGAAAAGTAATAATATTTCTCGCTTATTCAGGCGCTAGGAAGTCGTTTCTTACAGTATTATTTGGAATAAATTCTTAAGTGGAATTGAAACGTGGACAATAAATTAACAACATAAGAAGAAAAAGGAAGTTTTTAGATGAGGTACGTTGAAGGTTAGACGAGTAAATCGTACATCAAAGGGAAAGCTGCTGAATGGAATCAGGAATTAAAGAAATTTGGGGCGTAGCTCGATTTAAAGAAAAGGCATAGTTATAGCGCTCATTTTGTGACATCATAGCTGATTTGGTAATGAAGGGAAGCGCGAAGGGCCGGCTGGGGCAGCCGAGTGGCTCTAGGCGCTACAGTCTGAAACCGCGCGACTGCTACGGTCGCAGGTTCGAATCCTGCCTCGGGCATGGATGTGTGTAATGTCCTTAGGTTCATATAGCTGTGAGCACTATGGGACTTAACTTCTGAGGTTTTAAGTTCTAGAGGACTGATGACCTCAGAAGTTAAGTCCCATAGTGTTCACAGCCATGTGAACTACTTTTTGCAGTGCGAAGGGTGAAAACTGTAGAGGGAACTCAAAGCTTAGCTACAGTATCTACGTTCAAGTGGTTGTAATTTGCAGTCGCTGCCCACGGAGGAGACCTGAACACATCTGTCTAGCACCCAGAGCTGCATCAAACCAGTCCAGTTAGCAATACTGGAAACCTCTGTTTTCTCAAAACATTGATACCATTTCACTTAGTTATAACTCACAAATGCTGTCAAAGCTCTCAGACATCAAGTTATGTTGCCTGTCAGATAACAGTAATAAGACCGTAAATTAAAGCACGTCGCATTTACAGTTTCGTACCCTGTTTCTGTGGTTTTCATTGGGAATCACGATTTCTGAAGCGGCTCATTGATACTACCAGTGCTTTTGATGCAGATACCGAAAGTGTAAAGTCACGTGTTTCTATTATTATTATTACTTTATAGTAATATTTTGTATTCAGTCCATTGTTGTAGGAATAATTTTCTACCCATCATGTCGTGTTGTATAGTGGAAGCATCGTCGCCGAATATGGAACAGGAACAGCAACATGTAGCATCTCTTGGGAAGAGTGCAATGCCTTAAGACAGTAACCCAGAACTTAAAACGAAATGTAACGTCACGCTGTTAAACGTTTCCATAGCTATATACATGAAGATGTCCGAAAGAGCAGATACCATCGGTAACCATGCAGCTCGTTAGGATGAAATCACAATGAAACAAATACCGGCAGCTGCATACAGAGGTTGACATAAGTTAACGGGTAGAGATGAAAATATGTGGCCCCACCGGGACGCGAACCCGGGATCTCCTGCTTACATGGAAGACAGTATATCCATCTGAGCCACCGAGGACACAGAGCAGAGTGCGACTGCAGAGCATTATCTCTGGCACTCCTCCCGTGAGACCCACATTCCGAACTTATTGTCCAGCACTATATTCATAGTGCTTCACGCCTCCCGTTAGACCCACATTCCCAAATTAGTGTCCCTCATTATGTTCATACTGCGGCCATTTGACCATCTTCGTCTGTGCGGATGCACAAACAGTGCCCGAACTCTTACGGGAATCGGCAAAAAGCCGCGAGTAATCAGTATAAGGGCAGGGGCACTATGAATATAGTGCGGGACAATGAGTTGGGAATATGGGTTTCCCGTGAGGTATCCCTGCAGTTGCACTATGCTTTGTGTCCTTGGTGGCTCAGATGGATAGAGCGTCTGCTCTGTAAGTAGGAGACCTGGGTCCGAGTTCTGGTCGTGGCTCACATTTTCAATTGTCCCAGTTATATCAACGCCTGTATGCAGGTAGGGGTATTCATTTCATTGTAGTTTCCACAGCTGATTATTGAGGATTCGCCCACTCAGTCTATAATCGTATAGAACAATTTTGTATTGATCTTTTAGAAAGTAGTGGAGATATTCGGGGAATACGAAAGTGTTATGAATGAAATACTCTTAACTTTTTATATGCATCCCAAATATTACAAACTGAAGTGCACAAAGATAACGAACCTAAGTGCAAACGTCTGTAACCGAATTGAAGGAACTCCAAAGCTCGTACATCTTTGTGCGCTAACGTTCAATATTAAAGAATACATTCAAATTATTGTTAAGATCCAGTGAAATCCGCACACCAAGTATCATAGAATGACAGACACATCTGGAAGTCTCACTAAGAGAATAGTGCTGCTGCTTTTCTAGCAACCAGGTATGTCCGTGTGTTGAACATAACTTAATTAAATATATTATGAACGCGTAATGTCTGTTCTGTTGTGTCCAGGAATCCTGCCAACTCGGTTCGCTAGAGAAACAGTTAAACAATTCGTATTAATGAGTTTTATTACAACAAAACAGTACAATACCTAACTTTGATGGATGTGTCGCAAGCAATGGGCGACATACAAAATTGTCGGTCTTCTTCAGAATAGACAAACACAAGTCTGTGCTACATAGAGATTCCGAACGAAGTGGCTATCGTTGACGCTGCTATCGAAGTCGGCTCCACTAGTCAGACGCCGTGCTGATGTCTTCACCGAGGGGCCGCTGCTGTTGTCTTGGACAGGAGGTCGATCACTGTGCGATTGGCTCACCTCTTCTCACAACCTTTCCTTCTCTGTCGTTCCCGACTGTCGTGCCGGCGCCGTCTGTACGCCGTATCATTTTCTTTGAGGCATTTCCGAAAGACCATACTCCTTGCATTAATACAATTGTTCCCTAGATGGGCAATGGATCTACTTTCTTTCGTGCAGACGTACAAGTACGTTCGACCTTCTGCGGAAGTCAAAGAATAGCGAGCACGGAGGAAATGGCCAGCGACTGCAGATACGTGTCACTTGGTGGGAATGTGAGTCGTCCGTGAGACGTGCCGAGATATTTCGCGCAGTTGCGGTAAGACTGTGTGCCAGATGGTGTAGTGGTTAACGAACTTGCGTAGCAAGCAGGGGATCCATGCTTCGAATACCGGTTCGGTGCACATTTCTATTCGTCACCCCTGATTACGTGTAATGCCCCGATGGAACTGACATGAGTAATCTCTTTCCTGCCTTACCATTCAATTCAGATACAGTTTGTTAAATATGTTTTGAATTCACCGCAGAAAAAGTATATCAGTCGGCACACTATTCTGCTGGAAAACCAGACGTACAATGCCTTTAAGCATTTCTATTGGACGTCTCTGCTGACAACTGTTAAAGCAAAATTTCTCTTTCGTCCCTCCGTCTTCTATTCAGGCCCATGTCTGAAAAAAAATTAACAACAACTCTGAAAAGAAGGAAATGGGCTTGCCTTGTTGCTGAAAAAGGACACAGAGCCTTGGGATGAGTGGATGTAGACAGAACGATTCACTCCTATTATGAAAGTAGCATGCTGATATGATAAAACTCCATAGCATTATTTCCAT
The DNA here is from genome assembly GCF_021461395.2 of Schistocerca americana. Classification (NCBI taxonomy): domain Eukaryota; kingdom Metazoa; phylum Arthropoda; class Insecta; order Orthoptera; family Acrididae; genus Schistocerca; species Schistocerca americana. The sequence goes on along the minus strand of NC_060125.1, from coordinate 202,298,519 downwards.
CCGACTGTCTAGAGCGTCAGCTTGAATGTACGGAAATGTGCAGTGACCTGGGTTATAATCTCTGTCGTATGATTACATTAATTCCTAGGTGGTTTGGTAGTGACGGTCTCTTTTGTCAGATGTATGTAGATAGTAACATCATAATGGATGAATGAGCTCAGAGATAAACGCGAAGCTTTATCTAAAACGCTTTTTAACGTGTATTTCTTATGTTTGTACACTAATAACTTCCTTAACAGCTCTTTAACGTAGTGGTGAATCACATCGCAGTATGATGATCGTTTGTTGCTTCGATCTCATAAGGCGTAATGGTCCAGCAACACATGTTTTATTTATTTCCCGCTAAAATACTAGTTTCAAACATAATGCCAGATGGATAAGCATCAGACTGTTGAAGAGTGATGGAAAATAGGCAACCAGTGGGAGAAGGCATTTTATTAATACTTTTGGAATAAAATGTTTCACGATCACGCATAAGGCTAGTTGCAATTATAATTAATATTTTCAAAGACTGATGACAAGTTCAACTCAGTGAGGCGCAGTGCTTAGAAAAAATATTTGAGAAACTTGCATTGCATCTTTAATTCAGCGAAGAACGGGTTAATTTTACGTAGTCAAGCGAAATGAAAGTATTATCGTTAATTTTTGAATAATTTTGCGCACTATGCAGTTTTCTTCCGATTGCTGTATGAAGTTGCGACGAACATTTATTTTTCATGTATCACTCGGTAATCTGTTGTTTTGTGGTAGGGGCTTGTGAGGGCGGAACTTCTTTAATGAAGTCCGCTGAGAATTCTAAGGCCACATTTATGATTTTTGTGCTTGAAGATTAGTATGCACTAGAGATTTTCTGATTTAGGCCCCTAACTGTGGTGGTCCGCACGAGTGAAATTATATGAACTTCAACGCTCGGGAGTGGAGGCATCTTTAATGACATGTAATTAAATTCAAAGCCTCCATTTAAGAAAGGGATCCTCCATAATGATTAAATATGATCGAGAAACGAAAGCATTTTGTGATGTTTGAATATTTACAGAATTAGTTACTTCATGATACTGGGCTTGCGTAGGAGTACAGAGGTCTGTATATCGGGAGGTAATCGGTTTGCTTGGCCCCTCTGTACTTGTGTGATCCGTATTCTTTGGCTATAAGAATATATATTATCGAGTAGAGCTCGGACGAATAACGGAATCATTTACCGTGAATGACAAGAGTGCTGTGTAGTCGGTGACTGAGGAACTTTGATGGTGGACATACCATATAGAGAATGAGTGTCGTCCGAGATTCTTCCTGACTGAGGAAAGAGAATGACACTGTGATGACTTCAAGGAGAGACGACACATTTGGAAAAAGGTGACTTGAAAATCCTTTTTAATTTCTTGAAGCTCTTACTGTGAAGTATTACAATGTAACGACTGCATAGTGTTCAACATATCTACTTCTTGGTAACCAGAGAAAATTAAGGATCATGCGTTCAGAATTCTAACTACCTTCACCGTCGACATTCAGTTACAAGTATTTCATTAGAAAGGAGAGAGTAAATATTACGTAATATTGTTTGCATAACTTTCATACTTTATGAAAATGCAAAGTATGGTTATAGTTTTCCTTAGAACAAATCACTTCTATTTCCTTAAAAGGATTTAATCTCAATGCAAAATACGCACTTTATTGGTTCGAAAATATGTTACCGAAGCTAATCCTTACTGCTAAATGGAGAGAAAATCTCTTAAAATTGCGCTATCGCCACTTCCACTGTTGGGAAGACAGTGAGCTGGATTTTTGAATGATGGTTAAAGTCAAATTTACACTTTACAAAATAGAGTGAAGTAAGGCAGTTTGCTTCTCAGTGATTTATATCAGGTATGTGAGGTTGTGTACTTCATAGTCTAGCATTGTGTGGGGACAGTAGAGCCGAATTACCCATTACAAAGTAAAAAAACTATTATAGGGCCTAAGCGAATTGTTCCAGAGATAATTAGAAGCAGTACACATGTATAAAGTTTTATATAAATGCAGTAGAAGCGTTTTTATAACAGAGGGTATTTTAGGTTGGTAACTGTTAAAGATTGGGTGTGATTGTTTCATGACAAATCATTCTGAGTGCTATTGATAAACTTTCCTAATATTCAATCTCATTTACAGAGTTACATGCAGTTTAGTTTAGTCGATACCATACATATTAATAGTAATTTACACGGTGAATGTTCCTATTCAAAAGTAGGATAGTTTAGGTGGTTCCAGATCAAGATGTAAGGTGATAGCGTAATCTGAATTTAAGGCACGCGTTTTCAGATTCATAGCAATAAGTTTTGTTACACACTGTTCGCAATTAATAAGCAAAAGCTTATTAAAGATTTCGAAGTTTAGAACTCGCTGGGTGACATAAAAACACAGCATGAGTCAATATCCTATACAAGAACGAAACACACAATGAAGAAATAGGTTTCCCTAGGTGTCAGTACTCATAAATGTAAGTTGATCTGTGCACTAAGACCAAGTTATGATTTCATAGATTGAACAGGAGACGGGAGTCGAAGATTATAAATGATTACTCCTTCAAAAATTATCACGCTACAAATGTGAGATAGGTGCCCAAATAATTTTTTCTCCGTTACCTAGGTGCCCGTGGTAATTGAACTGAATTATAATTATCAGTCCATAAAACGGTAGCGAGTAGATAAATAATTTTGTAATGTTCGACAAATATGTCAACCAGCTGCATTGCTTTAAGCCTTACATTTACTGACGTTAATTATCAAACAGATATTATTCCATTAAATATGAGGTTATATCAGGACGACCATTCGAGGGAGGGAACATAGACTTGTCATGCGCTAGCTCTGAATGAAACACCAATGATCAGTTATACCGAATTCTGCAGTTTTTACCCATGCGCTAGCTCTGAATGAAACACCAATGATCAGTTATACCGAATTCTGCAGTTTTTACCCAAACTCATATACCTGCCATGCCATCGAATTACTGAAATATTTTTGAGTTCTTTTGTCCCATATCTGTCATTAATCAATCATTCCCCTTAGCGGCTATCCACTAACCATCACAACGCAGGATTTTTGGTGCAAAACCCACTCGCGGCCACGGTCAGGAACAAGGCACTCTTAGCACAGTGTCGCGTGGTTGACAGACGGCGCCACGTATTACTCCGCAGTCCCTCGCCAATCCCATTGTTGGCTGAGCCGGATAAATTCTATGCAGCAGTACACACATACTTCGAAACTAAGTAATGGTCGCAAACCCAGCTCTGAACTGCAACACAGGGCTAAAACAGTCACATCATCTACACTCACTACACAAATTAAGGATAATTGCAGAATGGGGTGACACAACGTGGCACTACATAAAACTAACGCTAATAGCATAGGCACATAGGGAACACACACGACACAGATCTGTGAGTCCACGGTATTGGTGGTAAGTTGATAAAATCGTCTCGAAACACATGGGCTACAAAACGCCAATGTTTCCTGCGCATGTACCCTGATATCAATACGAGATATGATCACCATGCACACGTACACAGGTCGCACAAAGGATCCGCATACTCTGGATCAGGTGGTCCAGAAGCTGCTTGGGTATAGCCTCCAATTCTTGCACCCATACCGGTCAGAGCGCACGAAGTGTTGTAGGTGTTCGAAGACGTGCAGTGATACGTCGACCGAGAGCATCCCACACGTGCTTTGAGTTTAGGTCTGAAGAACAGCCAGGCCACTCCATCTGCCTGATATCTTCTGTTTCAAGGTACCCCTCCACGATGGCAGCTCGGTGGGGCCGTACGTTATCATCCATCAGGAGGAAGGTTGGACCCACTGCACCCCTAAATAGGCGGAAATACTGATGCAAAATGACGTTCCAATACACCTGACCTGTTACAGTTCCTCTGTCAAAGACATGCAGGTGCACCGATCATAATCCCACCCCACACCATTAAACCACGACCTCCATACAGGTCGCTTTCAAGGACATTAAGGGTTCACGCCAGATGAAAACTCAGCGAGAATCACTGTTCAGACTACTTGAATTCTTCCGTGAATTTAACCTGGGACCACTGTTCCAATGACCATGTACTGTGTTCTTGACACCAGGCTTTCCGGGCTCTCATGTGACCTGGGGTCAGTGGAATGCACCTTTCAGGTCTCCGGGCGAATAAACCATGTCTGTTCCGTCGTCTATAGACAGTGTGTCTGGAGACAACTGTTCCAGTGGCTGCGGTTAGGTCCCGAGCAAGGCTAACTGCAGCACTCCGTGGCCGTCTACATTCATGATGGCGAGCTATCGGTCTTCCTGTAGTGTTGTACACTGTAGACGTCCCGTGTTATAGCCCCAGGAGACGTCACCTGTCTGCTGCAATCGTTGCCATACTCTTGAGATCGCACTTTGTGGCACATGAAGGGCCCGTGCTACGACCTGCTGTGATTGACCTAGTATTCTACCCTTTATAATGTCGTCCGTATGTGTTCTTTGAGGCATTTTCAATACACAGTCACCATCAGCACGTCTGAAAACGTCTGCACACTTACTCGCTGCACAGTACTCTGACATGCGCCAACACACCTCTGCGTATGTGGACTGCTGCCAGCGCCACGTGCGACGACCGCAAGTCAGATGCACCGCATGGTTATACCCCGAGGTGATTTAAACCCGAAAACCGCCCACCAGAGCGTTGTTTCACCACGTATCAGCATTATCCTCAATTTATGAGCATGTGTGTATATCACTATGAAACACATGTAGCCGTTCACTTTACCTTACTAGACACCCAGATGTGACCACTATATAGGAAAACAACAGCCGTAATCACTCACAAAATCATCTGCAACTGGCATGCATTAACTCTTTCAGAAACAAGGTATGATAACAATCTAAAGCTAAACATAGGAAGGACACATACACAGAAACACCACTGGGACATATGGAACTTGTTTTATTGTAAAGTCCCCAAGAAAAGTATCATAAAAGTATCCAAGTAAGAGAATATGAAACCAAATTTATACATGACGCTCCTTTATGGATGACAAATTAAAGTACATTACGAGAGGTGATAGAAGTGGCCCCTCCTACCCTCTACCCTGCCGACATCTGTTCACATAACTCTACACAGCACAGCATGTTCATGAATTACTGCCAGACTATACGGCATGATTGTCTGGATATCACAGCCGACGTTCTGACCTAAATCATTAATGATGTGGGGTCTGTTGATGTAGAAGTTATTCCTTTACACATTCCCATTAAGGTAATCCCATAGAAATATTGAAGAGGATCATATGAGGTGACGCAGTAACCCTTCGGAAATCAGTCTGTCAGGGGAAAGTTCTTCCACCTCAGCTAAACTTGCTTTAGATGTATTGTACGTTGCTGGTACCACTTAAGTATCAGTACTTGTCGTCTAGCTGGATCATAAATTAATGAAACAATAGCTGGTACACTTTATTGATTACAGTAATGAAAAAAATGGCTCAATGATAAGCCATTGTGATAATGCACAAACACGCCCACCTTCCGTGAATTATTGGGTTCTTCATCGGCCCCCTTATGGTTGTCACTACTCCATAACCGTGCGTTTTGTGAAGTCACGTATCCTGACAAGTGCAACCGCGTTTTGTCAATGTACCACGTGTCCTGCAATATTAATGGCAGTACTTTACACGTTAATTACGGTCAGTCTGTATCAACTCGCGAACAACTGTAAACTTGTAGGGATACAGTCTTCCTTAACAAGCAGCTCGGTAACACGTGCTTTGCAGTAGTCCTGACCCTGAGAAAAACGACAAGAAGTTTTTGTAGGTGACGCCAACGATAGTGTCTTCAACACATCCACATTTTCTTCGCCCTTTCTCTGGAGCTTCATCAGCAAGGCTTCTATGCAGTGTTTAGAAGGTTTATGCTGACCATCAATATATTATAAAAATAGTCTGCCCAATGTCTTAAATCATTGGTTCTCAACCTATCTGAGACCATTACCCTGAAGTGCAATCAGACATTAAGTAATGCCCCTCCCCCTCTCCAATACCAGTCACCAGGATTACTTACACTTTAGAAAGAAAAAGGATTTTCTTTTGACACTTTTATTTTCAATATGACGAAAGACAAATGATATTCAGTTTTTGAAGGCGATTTATTAAACAATGAACTAATGAGTCAGTGACACAAGTGGTACAGAGTACTTCTAGCAACAATTTTTATAGAATGATGAAGCGATTCACTGTGCGTTGTGAAAGGTACTTATAATTCCATCTCAGAAAAGTAACCACATTAAAGGTAGATACTCATAACAAAACATGCTTCCTCCACAACATTCCTCTCCCTGATTACACTTGTTTCACACAGATTCTGCACCCCCACTTAATCAACCAAATATGATGACTATTTGTAAATCACCTGACTGTTGGGCTGCTTACTTCTGAAATAAGAGAAACTGAAAGACTTTAAGCTTTCAGCGCTTTGTTCCTGGCTGTTGCCACTAATAATAATCTTACAATAATAATAATACGTAGAGCCAACGGCATCGTAGTTGCCGTTATATAGTTATTGAGGGTTTGAAGGTCGATTACTCTATTTATTGTTGCGAAGTTAGTAACAAAGCAGTTTTATTTCTACTGCAGCAATATTCCATGAGATACTGAAGCATATATGAAGCACATGTCACAATATTTGTATCATAGGTACAAGGGATGGAGTGCCAAATATGTGTGCATGACCTCTGCGAGGATGATGATCGTAATATGTTCGCATCACAAGCTGTGACACCGATCACATTGTGTCATGTATTAATGCAAGTATCTGAAAAAATTGTTTATTGGTAACTTAATGAATTTATTATCACAGTCTTACGAAATAGTAATTTTTTTCCTTCCCATTTTGGCCGTCTAGGGACCGCGTTAAACAACTATTTTTCAATGTACATTTCTCCTATTGCGCTCCTCCTCTTTTCTCTTCTGCCAATATGTCTTCATCCTCTCTCTGTGCTGCTCCCTTAGGTCTTCTGTCCACACTGTTCCTCCAGTTCTTCTCTTCTTCACTTCAAATCCTTCAAAATGTTGAATTTTGTCTCTCATTAAGTCTCTGTTGGTTATATCATCTTCTCCTATACCCGTCTCCTCTAAGTCTGCTTCGACTTCTTTGAACCAGGTAATTTGGGTTCTGGGTTTTTTGTCAAAAAACATGAATATTTTCTTTGTCAGCCTTTCATCATTCATTCTTTTCAAATGGGCGTAAAAGCTTACTCTTCTCTTCCTCATAGTATCTCCCACTTTCTCAATTTTGTCATACACTTCTCTATTACTTCTAAGCTTCCAAGTCCCATTCTCAAACCTCGGCCCAAGTACTCTTCTAATGATTTTTCGCTCCCTTTTTGCTATAGCTTCCATTTCCTTGTTGGTGTTCATTGCTAAACATTCAGATGCATACAGACACTCTGGCTTAATCACAGTGTTGTAGTGCCTTATTTTTGCGTTAATTGATACTGACTTCTTGTTGTACACATTCTTTGTTAGCTGGAATGCCATTTCCACTTTTCTTGTTCTTGTTTTATTTCCTTCTTTATCTGAAGCATTGGGCTGGATGATTTCCCCTAAATATTTGAAATTAGAAACCTTCTTAATCTTGCCATAGTTTGTAATCATATTGTTCGGTGCCTCTTTTACATTGGTTAGGTACTCTGTCTTTTCAAAGGAGATTTTCAGTCCTGCTTTTTCTGCTGTTTCATTCAGAATATCGATCTGTTTGACTGCTTCCTCCAAACTTCCTGCCAGAATCGCTAAGTCATCAGCAAAAGCGAGGCAATCTACTTCTAATCCATCCTTTATTCTTCCTAATCTGATTTTTTGTATTCCTTCTTCAGTCGTTTTCTTCCTCCACTCTCTAATAACTTTTTCTAACACACAGTTGAATAGGATAGGTGACAACCCATCTCCTTGTCTTAATCCTGTTCTGATTTTGAATGGTCTGGATACCTCACCACGGAACTTTACTTTTTCATGGGTATCCGTAAGTGTTTCTTTGACGATTGCGACTGTTTTCTTGTCTGCTCCAAACTCACTAAGGATGTTAACCAAGGTTGTTCTGTCAACGGAGTCGTACGCCTTCTAGAAGTCACCAAACGTGATAAAGATGTCTTTTCCTCTTAATCGTCTATATTTAATAATTAACTTCAAGTTTAAAATTTGCTCCACACAAGATCTTCCCTTCCTAAAGCCTGCTTGGTATTCACCAATTACTTGATCAAGTTCTTCCTCCAATCTGTTTTGTAGGGCCTTAGATAGAATTTTATACGTTACCGGAAGTAAAGATATCCCTCTGTAGTTATTTGCATCGGTTTTATCCCCTTTCTTGAAGATGGGGTGGATTAATGCAGTTTTCCATTCTTCCGGTATACGTTCCGTTCTCCAAATCTCATTGATTATTCACAGTAGTTTTTCTTGAGTTGTATTATCCACACTTTTCCACATTTCTGCCATTATCATGTCTTCCCCTGGTGCTTTATTGTTCTTAAGGTTTTTAATGATTTCTCTCATTTCTGGGAGGCATGGGGGTTCCGAATTATTGTTTACTGTGTTTGGGGTGTTGGCTGGTAATTTTTCAATAGGTCCCTGACAGTTGAGGAGTTGTTCAAAATATTTTGCTAATATTTCACCATTTCCTTCATTATTCATTGCCAGTTTTCCACTGGTATCTTTAAAACACAGATTTGGTACTACATATTTTTGTAGTTTCTGTCAGAATGTGCTGTAAAAGGATCTGTTATTGTTTCTCTTAAAATATTTATCCATTTGTGTAAGTTGGTTCTTTTCAAATAGTCTTTTTACTGATCTAATGAGTTTTGCTGTAGAAGATCTTTGCTGTTTGAACTCCAGGTAGTCCTTATCACTTTTGGTTGAGTGCCATTTCTTCCATGCCTTCATCCTTTGTTCTATTGCTTCCTCACATGTCTCATCCCACCATTCGTGTTTCTTCCTCTTTTTCATTTTTGCGACTTCTTGAGCAGATCTTATCATTCCTTCTTTTATATCTTCCCATTTATCCGAACATATAACTATCTTCTGACAGAATTCTTCTCTTTTCTCTTTCAAGATGTTTGCGTCTATCTTTTGAGTTTTCCTGTTTTGTATTTGTTTCTTTCTTTGTGGTATGAAATTTAATTTGATTGTTGATAAGTAGTGGTCAGTTACAATGTTTGCCCCTTCCCAAACTCTCAGATTCGTTATTTCTTTTTGATTATAGTGTGTGATGGCTATGTGATCTATCTGGAACTCTCCAATATTTGTGTTTGGTGATTTCCATGTTTTCTGTTTCTTAGGAGGTTTTTTGAAATTTGTATACATTAATTTTGAGTTATGACCCTTGCATAGTTCTATTAATCTTTCTCCATTTCTGTTTGTCCTTTTGTGAGCCGGGTAGTTTCCTACTGTTTTTTTCTATTTTTTTTCTTGGCCTATTTGTCCATTGAAGTCCCCAAACAGTATTTTCACATTTGATGTGGGGGATTTTAGAAAGTTCGCGGTCTAGAGATTCCCAATATGTATATACTTTCTGAGGGTTTTCTTATTGTAATAGTAATAATATTAATGAAATTTTCAAAGTAATGTAATACCAGGACCGAAACACACTGGAACCCTTTAGTTTTTATCACTGAGAAAAATTAACTTTACTCCCTCAAGGGTTAATTACCATCAGTATGTGAACCACTCCCTTAGCTGAAAGACTTATTCAAGACTATTTCACAAGAAACGTGTGGCCTTTCACAGCGTATCGATACATCATCAGGAGAAACAAGTCGCACAGAACACTGCAGCAGTGAGCTATGCCACACTAAAACACGAGATCCACACACACTCAAAACCTCACTGTTGCCACATTTCACAAATGCTGCAAGTCGACGTGAGATCATTGGCCCTGAAATTCGAACATCTCCGCCCAATACTCCTGCAGTGACATTCACAGGCATGTACTGCCGTGATTAATGTGTCTATATGTGGTGGGAATGTGGCTTCATATCTTATTTTATTAAGACTTATATAAAGTTTTCGCCGTGGCCACTTACGGATGGTACACTTTGTATAAGACAACGACAAGTCCGCCTCGCTGTTATCAAATTCTGCGTTCGGCTGGTTGATGTCTTCACGTTCTGACATGACAACTCTGTCCCATAGCATATGTAGCTACACTAAGTCGCTCTCTCTCCCACAAATTCTGACGAACAACGTTATTGATCACAGAGGATGATTCATTCGCAGATTATTACAAGCAACACTTTTGAAGCCACAGTTCCCTTTACAGGGCTCACGACTCCCTTTCTAACCTAGCAAGCGCTGCCGTCTTGACACCGATGTCGCAAGTTATTCCCATATCAGCCTCACTAAATTACTGTACCATGCAGACCTTTCGACCAATCAGCTTTCACGGCAAAATGTAGGCACTTTAACCGGCCGGTTCTTACCAACATTCATATTCCAATAGGTGTTAAGAAATACTGAGAATTCAATCTCTTTTGGAAAACGGAACTTTCGGTGAGGACCACTAGCCGATCATCCTGCCCATTATCTCCAGGCTGAAGAACAGCCCCCATCGGAATAAACGGTGCTGGTATTCGCAATACCGACCAGCACTAGCAGACGGTTACGATACTTTATAGATAAAGAGTAACGTCTGTATCAGGAGAAGGGGCAGTAGTTTTTATCGCAGAGAGTTCTGATCCTGAACACATGTCTGGAGGAGATCGCTTTGGCAACTAGGCCTCATGTTTCCAGAATGAAATTCTCACTCTGTAGTAGGGTGTGCTCTGATATGAACCTACCTGGCAGACTAAAACAGAGTGCCAGTACGAGATTCGAACATAGGACCTCTGCCTTTTACGGGTAAGTGCTGCATTAATTGAGCTATTAATGAATGACTCACTACCCGGGCTCAAAGCTTTACTTCACGCAGTACCACGTCTCCTTCCTTGCAGGAGAACTTCTGTGAGACTTGGACATATACGAAAGAACAGACGCTATACTTATTGTGGTGTCACCGCCAGACACCACACTTGCTAGGTGGTAGCCTTTAAATCGGCCGCGGGCCGGTAGTATACGTCGGACCCGCGTGTCGCCACTATCAGTGATTGCAGACCGAGCGCCGCCACACGGCAGGTCTAGAGAGACTTCCTAGCACTCGCCCCAGTTGTACAGCCGACTTTGCTAGCGATGGTTCACTGACAAATTACGCTCTCATTTCCGAGACGATAGTTAGCATAGCCTTCAGCGACGTCATTTGCTACGACCTAGCAAGGCGCCATTATCTATTGCTATTTATCTTGTGATGCATATACCGTCAGACCGATGTTCACCAATTATGGATTAAAGTTAAGTATTCCAGCAGCTATGTACCTTTTTTCCCTTTTTTGCTAGTCTCAATTCCTTGTCATTTTCCAGACCTCACGCCATCCTGCGTGAGCTTACACGCGTGCCCTTCGGCCTCCCGTCCTTGTGGATTGGCTGTCTTGCCATTCCACAAAACTTATAATTAAAGCGAGCCCAGCCTATGATCTCGTAAGTGCTGATGCACGCCAGGCTCGAACTCTTACGTGAATATGCCGCGAGTCCTGAGGATAATTGTCAGCGGGCACTGCATTAACAGCGTGGGAATGAGAATTAGGGCCTCACGAGAGGCATGCTAGGATAACCCGTGCATTCCCAAGGACCGCCGTCTCCACATGGAGCAGTGATCAGACCATCTGCCTTGTTAGGAGGAGAACCATGTCCGAATTTCTGACAAACACAAACACAGATTTTAAATGTTCCCCATGATTTAAATCTGTGCCCGGTGTCTATGATCCCTTTGTGTCTTTTTCATAGTGGCTGCTGGTCTAAATTCTATCTCTGCCTTTTAGAATAATGTTCTGGAGTAACTCATCTGTAAGAAAGAGAGTCTTCCTTGCTGAAAAACGAGCTACAAGGATAATATGTGGCGCTCACCCACGATCATGTTGTAGACATCTGTTTCAGTAGTCGGGTCTTCTGACTATTGTTTCACAGCACGTTTATTCCGTCATGACGTTTGTTGTTGATAATCCACTGCAGTTCAAAAGGAACAATGATGTACATAATTACAATTCCAGAAGAAAAAATGACATTCATTGCCCCACATTATTGTTCTCTTTAGCTCAAGAAGGGTTCTACAGTGCAGCAACTAAAAGTATGTGTAACCTATCCAGTGATACACAATATCTGAAAGATGGCAAAGAAAAATTTGAAACAACACTAAAGAAGTCTCTCCATCCCTCCTCCTGAAATTTCTGTTACTGCAAAGTGTAAGAGGAGGTGGATAAAATTACTGACTCCAATCTGTATATATTGAGAACAACTTCATAAATGTTCAGTACGTAGTCATATTTATAAAATAATTTTCGATAAGAATGTACAATGGTTTGTTCCACATCGTTGTGATTTATCGTGAAAATGATTCATGAAACATGAAACTAGCTACCTAGCTAACAGAGTAGGTCACACCTCCCATGATACTTGAATTTAGAACATTGTAGTTATGTAATTATGCTTCATTCCATGTTCATTGAGTTGCACAGACACATTCTGTGTTCGGACCTTACCACGGTAGTTACGCTAGAAAATTACCCAGTTAAGCACGAAAGTTATAGATTAGAATTTCGAGGACAACAATTACAACTGACTGAATAACGTATAAGTATTGATGAGCGTTAGTGTATTGACAATACTAGTGCAGTATAAATTATTTACCTATAGGTCCTTTGACAAGATTAATTAGTTGATCCTATGTTAATTGGAATATGGAATGACGGTGTTCATAATTGTTAAAAATGCAGCCAGTGAAACAGACGAAAGTCAATACAGGCAGTTGAAAAATGAAATTAAGAGGAGGTGGAAAATGGCAAAGCAGGAATTCTCAGACGAGAAACGCAAGGATGTAGGACAGAAGCATTCACATCTAGGGAAAGACAGATGTTGCTTGCAGGAAAATGTAATAGACCTTCGGCAGCAAGAAAAGCTACAGTATCAGTATTAAGACGTCAGATGTCAGTCCAGTACCAAAAAGAAAATGTAAAACTGAAATGTAGTAAGAATATATTGTTTGGATGAAAAAAAAGAATGGAAATGAAGGCTCATGCTTTTTTATAGAGTGTAGGGAAACGATGCTGGAGACCCGCACTGCCTTACTAGGTGAGGTCCTAGTGGTGGTGGTTTGCCATTGCCTTGTTTGGATATACAAGAGAAATGCATTTAATGGCAATATTACACATAGGAAAGGCGACATAGGTGAAGATGATTTGGAAAATAAGGTACTATAGTGAAAAGAGTTTTATAGAACATTGAAGACCTAATTCGAATAAGACAATTGGAATAAAGAATATTCACTCAGTCTTATTGGGTTCTTTGCGATGGTCTGTCATGAAAAAACTAGTTCACCTGATGTGCAACATATATGAGACAGACGAAATACTATCAGAGATCAGGAAGAACGTAATAAATAAAAATGGCAGGTGCTGACAGGTGTGATCATAAACAAGCCATCACTTCAATAAATTATGCTTGCAAAATACTTACACGGATTATGTACAAAAGAATGTAAGCAAACTAGAAAAAGCCAAACTTTCGAAAGAAGAGTACCGTTTTTAGGATAAATGTAGCAAAGAGAGAGGCCTCTATGACTTATCTTAGAACACAAGTTAAAGAATGGCAAACCTATGTCCATAGCATTTTCAAATTTAGAGAAAAGTTTTGAGGCGTTGACTGTACAACAAACTTTGAAACTCAGAATGAAACACAGACAAAACACAGGAAACAGAAGGTAGAAATATGCGATATTGATATTTTCCCAATTTCTCGTTATTCGAGTGCGTGATTGCACGAAAGACTTGTTCAGTTATAGGCTCTGTCGAGCCAGGGACTGCTGTTATACGTATTGAGTTTGTTCATTGAGATTAGTTAAGGAAAGTAACTGCAATTGAAAAGTCTTCAATAAAAGAATGAAAGTGCAGTTCACTTGATGTTCTTCCTCGTCATTCTACCAGTTTATAACTTACAAGGTCAATACTCACTATGCTAGAAAGCATCCCGCTATAATCACATAAGTTTGCGACAAGAAGTGACAGAAGTGGAAGGATCGTTTTATGACTGAATTATCAAACATACTTTGCAAAAACGGAAAGTTCTTATTATAAAAATGGCTGTGAGCACTATGGGACCTAACTTCCGAGGTCATCAGTCCCCTAGAACTTACAACTACTTCAGCCTAACTAACCTAAGGACATCACACCCACCCATGCCCAAGGCAGGATTCGAACCTGTGACCGTAGCGGTAGCGCGGTTCCACACTGTAGCGCCTAGAACCGCTCGGCCAACCCGGCCGGCAGTTGTTATTATACTGAATAATGGTAACTTGCAGATATCATTTCGGCTAACAGCTGGAATAACTGCCCTATATATGTGTTCTCAAATACGGACGCCCGGGAAATAGCGTCGTAATCACTCACGAATTGGGTAACTGTAACATAAGGTTGCAACATGCACCATAGACATCACAAAAATAACAGACCGTTTGGAAGGACTTACCTCTTTGATGAAGGAAAAAGACATTAACTGGGTAAACTGTGTAGTAGAGCATACGGATGGAGGCCGTAGTATGGCTCGTTGTTACGCCACACTGCAAGCTGTGATCCATTAAGAGGCTCCTCATGCAATATGCACAAACTTTTTTATTCACCAATGGATCCTATCTTCATAAACAATGGTCCCTGACCTTCGTGAGGATCTTCAATCGGCGATATTATGGCTAAACTTCATTAAATGTTGGCTAATTCAATCGAAAAGTTTTCAGCTGGTCGACTTTGAAATGGGAGAGGACCACATGTTCCCAATTTCTTACAGTAGCACTCGCTGGCTATAACGTGGAATTGTCTCGATAAGGACATGAACTCGGAAATTAGCTTTACTCTTACCCTGTTCAACAGTAACCTTTGACTTCAACGTAGTTCGTAGACAATGACTTTGTTTTGAAGCTGGAGTAAACGTCCTGGCATCTTTGAAAAACTATTCCCTGAAGGAAGTGCGACCCAAGTTCTGTCGGTGTCAGACAAAACTTCAATCTTCCGAAAGAGATTACTATTTTACGGGAAGGCGTTGGGTGGTAAAGATATATATACCGTTATCCTTGCTCTTCACAGCTTTGAAAGACAATGACCTTTAGCTGAGAGAAGAATTTAAGTCTGTGTTTCGGTATCATGCACCAAAACTCATTGACTGTGTCCTGAAGTACTTTCCGAAAGATGATGATCAATGTAACTAGATCAAGGATCCTTCCAGTACAGAACTTCTCTCAACAATTACCACTGAAAAATATGAGCGGCTTATTGATGTTTCTTCAGACTCTGCATATAAATCGAACTACTAGGTTGCAAGGTTCACAGGAGAGCTTCTGTAAAGTTTGGAAGGTAGGAGACGAGATACTAGCAGAAGTAAAGCTATGAGGACGGGGCGTGAGTCGTGCTTGGGGAGCTCAGTTGGTAGAGCACTTGCCCGCGAAAGGCAAAGTTCCCGAGTTCGAGTCTCGGTCCGGCACAGAGTTTTAATCTGCCAGGAAGGAAATGTGAGTCGTAATTTCCAATCTTCTGTATATACTTGAAGAATTGATGAAGAAGATGCACGCTAACCTTCCTGTCAATATCGTTGCTAGAATAAGATGTGATTACAGTAAAAGCTGACAAAAGTGGGTTATGTCAAGAATTAATAAGGAAATAAATAATCTTCTTAATTTTATCGAAACTTATCTATATTTAAATCCTATTTCAGGTCGAATATGTGTAAAATGAATGGCGAGTGTTTATGTTCACTGAAAGGGAGCTGTAAAGCCAAGAGGTTTCAAAACCACTGAAGGAGACTAATGAAAATTTATAAGAAATGTGCAAACTGAGTTTACAAAAATGATTTAAATATAAAATTGCTATTAAGAAATCATCTTCTTTGAAGATGCACGAAAATTATTTCATCACCATCTTAGAGCTACTACAGTGTGTGACAGTCAGCGTGCAGATGTTATCAAAAGTGAGGGATCATCTGTTATCGAATAAAATTTACTTGTAGTTAGAGAATCTTTCAATATTTTTAAAACAGCTGGAGCATGCAGTTTGGTTTCGAATACGAATCTAAAACGTTAGCACATTTATTTAGAGATTTAACTAATGGACATCACATTTGATAAAATGTCAATTAAAAATATCTACATTTTTGCTTCATTACACA
Organism: Schistocerca americana; assembly: GCF_021461395.2. Classification (NCBI taxonomy): domain Eukaryota; kingdom Metazoa; phylum Arthropoda; class Insecta; order Orthoptera; family Acrididae; genus Schistocerca; species Schistocerca americana. The sequence continues at coordinate 202,282,245 of NC_060125.1, read as the reverse complement.
AACCTGCTACGAGTTCACAACAGTAGGTCACAGGACAGTGACAATAAGCAGATGAAGCATAAATTTAATTTCAACATGTTCAATAATATTTTTTGAAAAATTTATTTGCTTCTTTCCGGAGGCGCATTCCTTTTCATTGTTACCAGTACTTAAATAATGGAACTTTGTCTCGTAAATGGACGTCAAATACAAACATTAAAAAATGAAGAGTAGGAATTACGTGAATGGTGCGATAACGAAATATCTTGGAGCGTAATAAAGTTTATGTTAAACATACCGATCATGTATAGAAAATGCACTGCCGAAACTGCTAGGACAAAATGATTAAGAGATAACAATGTCCTCAAAATTTCTGTTTCACGTGTATAGGGAAAATGTTTGGCCTCGACTGTCATGAAAATCTGCAGGTGCCCCCGTTAGCAAGTGTTCCTGTTTACAAAACAGGTGATATGCAGGTAATCACAACTTTGGAAAGCTTGTTTCCTCAAGATCTTGTCTCCTATGAGACATTATGTTGCCCTGGATTGTGTGGTCATATTCTGCCTCTGCCAGTGCATCCACTGCTATTCACTGTACCGGATCACGAAACAACCAGGGTAGAATTGTTGGCTACTCAACTCTGACGTGGTGGTATTCGTAACATGTAGAAGTCCCTTCCTCTGCTTCCAGTCGAATCACTGTCCTCTAGGCCACGGAAAGACTGTAGCAGCTCCACCTGGTCGTGTTGTCCACATAGTGGGCATGTCACAGACCATCAGTGAAATCGGGTGGACAGCACCACAGCATATCCGCTAGTCGAGACTCTTGCTTTTGGCTCTGTTAAAACTGCCTCGTTCCCCTCCATGCAGGCACCGACCGCCATTCCATCATAGCATCACTTCCAGCTCGTGTAACAGCCGGAAAAAGACTCCAACTACACTGCCCGTCTTCAAGTGCAGCCTGAGCCACCTAAATCTTAGGCTATCTTCAGGCCTCCAGACCTACTGCTTAATGCTGTCTAACCACGGTGCCTCCACTTGTAAATTTTAATTACAAAGTGATTATGGAAATCTCTAAGTTAGAGCGCTCGCTGAATTATAAGTAAGATGATGTCAATTGAACCTGTAATCACAGATCAGCTGATTATTACTTCAACAAGTTAACGCGAATGCGAGAAATATAATTCCCACAGTAGTTATGGTACTTTTGGTGATGAAAAGTGGTGGAGCAAAGAGAGATCGAGTGCATATTCCATATCAAATTTAGATCAAATTAAATAATTAATTAAATTCATCAATGTATTTCCCCATCCCACTCTGGGAATTCCCCAGCCTAGTAGGGGGTCCCTCCCCATCCTCCTCTGGGATCTCCCCCCATCTCTCCTGGAAGAACTGGTGGCCAAAATCGCTTAGTCTGTGATGGGCGGTTGGAATGAATGGAAGAAACTCATGACACAAAAGTGAAATCAATCTCCATTATGCTGCAGAAGCTATTTTATTTATTTTTAAAACTCAAATTGACCACTCTCTCTTTAATCCGTTTGTGGAAGACAGAGTTTGTAACTTTATTTGGTAGTAAAAGGTAGGAAAATTCTAAATTAGCAAGAAATTCAAATTTTCATTGTTAATTAGAATGCAAATTGCATTTCATAGCAGACGACATAATAATAATAATAATAATAATAATAATAATAATATACTCATTATTTACTAAAATTCAGTTTGCTTACATCACAGGTGTGGAAGGATGTAAGGTAGTCTCTTTATTTTATCTTTGGGACACTGGTGCAATATAACTATGACATCACAATCCCAGACAGCAGCCCAAATTACTGTATCAGCCGAACTCCTGTCCTCCTACTGTCAGAAAATTCATAAATTGAGGAGAAATCAGAATTCATGTGGAAACTTGAACTGTTTTCCTTTGGCTGAGCATAGGAGCTCCCATGGGGTAGCTTCCATTGATAGAGTTACTCTAGCGAGTTGCATCATTAACTTATGTATGTAGAGAGGATATTTTCTCTTTTAGTCTACCACTAGAGAGCTATTCCAGCCAATCTACCCAATAGCCCTATGTGGGAAAGATGGGTAATAATTATGGAACAGCTTATTGTCACTGTACTGCAGGGAAGTAGCCTCCTTCTGATCTACAAGTGCATAGTTGCTGGGAAGGGCATAATAGTGCATGAAAATATCACAGCACACTATTGCTGAAGTACTGGTGTAGCTTCCTACCATTTTACAAATGAACAACTGCTGCAAGAGACATAAGAAGCGAAATAACATTAGCACAGCGACCCAGATCCGCTACTGATCGTTATCCCAATATACATGTGTGATGCAGCAACAGCACTGGGGAATGAAACATACTTACCTCAATTTACAAGTCTCAAGCCACTTCCCAACCAAAAGAAGCTAGGGATGTCCATCATACGATACTTCTTACGAAATTAGTGGGTAGTATCTGACTTAGTAATCCGACTTCTCAATGAAATCCGTATGCGCTACCTCGGTACGACCGCTAGCGCATCTAGTAGTCGTCGCGCGAATAACTGCTTCACACAAGTGCATCATGCGCCCGCACATACGTACAGTGTAGCCACGACTGATGGAATTGTCGACAGTAGCGTGTTTCGTGACTTTGTGTCTTCGCGAACGCAATATCTCTCGTCCGTTGCCCCTAGCGCTTCTGGGACATGTCACAGCCACCGCATCGGATCACACACTACTCTGACGTCTCAAGTGTTTAGTTGAGTTTATCAGTCCGATTTCGAGTCGCAGACTAAATTTCTGAAATCAGTGGTCAGTCAGTTGTAGGATTTTGTACAATGACTCCAAGGTAGCACTGCGTTTTAAGTGACTTCCCACATAGGACCATGTGACCATAAAAGAGTAGCTCTGAGAACTGTGGATACATTTTCATACTGCCAAGGACACTTCATTTTGAAGCTAACTCTGTCTCCAGATATACCATTAAACTTTTCACTGAATAAAAGTAGTAAAATGCATGGTCATTTTCGATCTCTTTTGTGGTGTGTTGTACGTAATCTGGCCTGTGATGTGTGTGCTGATTGGGTGTTTACATTGGGAAAAGCTGGAAGTGATTCCCTGATCACCTGCATGAGAAGTGCTTCCTGTGAACAATAGAAACCCATCCCGAACATGTTAGGGCCGTCACAACTGTGCCATATGCATGAAAAACGTCCGTTCCCTAAACACCTAGTCGCTAAGACAAAACGTACTGAATTTCAACATGAGCACACCTGCAGAAGCATTCATACCAAATGCAGATCTGCAGTTTAAGTATTGGTATTGGTTTCAACCAAAAATAATACAGGTTAGAAACTTGCTATCGGTTCGAGCAAAATTACTCGCCTTAGGGTCATCGCTATTGGTTCCCGCCACATTAGAGTGTGGATGCTGACCTGGGGAACAATACTACACCATTCCAAACTTTACAGGGGATTTGGTTTGTGTGTCTGTAAACTGTGTGTGAGACACAGACGCTATACTAGATTTGAGTATGGGTTTGGAGGGGGAGAATTGCAGTTTAAGATGGAGTATAACAGTGTTAAATTCGTGCATACTGAACCACACTTGAAATACTGGGACAGGTTCTATGACATCAAAATCGAAGTTCTGGGATACTGGCACTGTACAGGAAAATGTACTATGACAATTCTTATGGTTACAAAAATGAAGGGCAGTGAAGATATCTTCACCACAGATAGCCAGTCTTTCCATAGCAATCCATGTATCACAATACAGGTCCCACGGGTTCGCCACAACAGAATACTTTAAGTACTCGTCTGAGGCACACATTGCTTCTTCTGTTGCTTCATATGCCAATGGAATAGAAAAAGGAATCAACTAGCAGTGATACGAATTACTTCGAAGTTGTAGGGAAAATAGAGAATATCCGGTGAGGCACAAAGGCGAAGTTCAGTGATATGGAGTGGGGTCATCTATGCAACAAACTGAATTACATCGAAGATTGCATGAAAGTTGAGAACAACCCAGTCCGTTGAGACGGTGATACCTTCGGCACCAAATGTGTACCCACTGTCATTTTTTTTGTAGGTGGGACTATATGATGAGTTAACATCTCGACACCGACGCAGTGTGTATACTTACAGCGTCCAAGTATCACAACCTGGGTGGTCTGTACAGTCCCGTATCGTTGATCATGGAGAGTCCCAGTCTATGGAGAAGGTCTGTTAAATTACTATTTGGTGATATTGTCAAATATATGTTGGAACATGAAGCTCATAATGGAGAGGGTGCATAAATGTGTGCATATATGTGTATAAGTGTTCTGTACCTAAGTCTGATAGTATTACTCTTATAAAAAGAAAATCCAATATATGTGTAGTTTACAGGTGGCATTACTAATCCTATTAGAGTACCACTTGGATTGTGTGAAATGTGTGCTGAATTTACAGCATATAAAAACAATTATTTGGAAAATACTGCAGAGTGATGAATGCAGCTGATGGAGAAATAAGACTGATTTATCTTCCTCAGATCAAAAAGTACCAAATGTGTATTGACAATGTGTTAAAGTGGTATACAGTAGATAGTATTTGGCTACAAGTTCTAATCCAGCATACATATATGCCCTGAGACTAAAGAGTTCAGATGATGGTGAAAGAGAACCTTAGTAGTTCATATATTATCAATATCACTGGGTGGCTTTGGAGAGCAGTTGCTGTTATGTCCAAGAGAAATAGCACATTTAACATGAGGTGTAATTTATTACTTCAGCTGTTGCAGAGGCTGACAGAATTACCAATTTTTGTAGTTTTCTATTCACTTGCGACATTCCAACCATTTATATGAAATCCACTATTTCTGGCGTGTATCAGCACCTATACCGCTACCCCTGAAAGGTATAAGAGTTATATTTTCTGGTACAGCTTCTTTCAGTTTTTTCCAACATATGACCAATACCAGTTATCATCCTATCGCATTCCTACAGAAGTGAGAAGAGTCTGTGACACAGTCACTGCCAGGAAAGTAGATTTCTGATGAGGTCGTGAACAGATGTTTGAATTCTAAGAAAATAAGCATAGGCTTATTTTAAAAATTGGCAGTTACTGCAATATCACAGGCAGCTACCCTATCTTAAAACCAACTTTTAGAGTCAGCCATTTTCAGTGTATATGGTTTAATCATAGGTCTTCCTCCTTGTTTTTACCCAGTATTCACATTGCCATCACATTGTCATTCCCATTTAGGTGACGTTGCAGATCAGCCATTACAGAGATGAACGTGAGAAATTTTATCACGTACATACCTGGTAAAGCCACGACAAACAATTGAAAGGGTTCATCTGTTGAACTTCCCCTTCTACCAAGAAGCTGAAGTCTGCTGGATAGTTTAGAACAGAATAACTAGACAAGAGAATCGCAGACATGCATATGTACTTAGCAAGTGAACCACACATATATATATATATATATATATATATATATATATATATATATATATATATATAACGTTACCGCTGGACATATTTCGTGAACCACATCAAATACTGACGAATCGATTCCACAGACCGAACGTGAGGAGAGGGGCTAGTGTAATTGGTTAATACAAACAATAAAAAAATGTACGGAAGTATGTTTTTTAACACAAACCTACGTTATTTTAAATGGAACCCCGTTAGTTTTGTTAGCACGACTGAGCATATAAGCAAATACGTAATCAGTGCCGTTTGTTGCATTGTAAAATGTTAATTACATCCGGAGATTTGGTAACCTAAAGTTGACGCTTGAGTACCACTCCTCCGCTGTTTGATCGTGTGTATCGGAGAGCACCGAATTACGTAGGGATCCGAAGGGAACGGTGATGGATCTTAGGTGCAGAAGAGACTGGAACAGCACATTATGTCCACATGCTAACACCTTTTTATTGGTCTTTTTCACTGACGCACATGTACATTACCATGAGGGGTGAGGTACACGTACACACGTGGTTTCCGTTTTCAATTACGGAGTGCAATAGAGTGTGTCCCGACATGTCAGTCCAATAGATGTTCAATGTGGTGGTCATCATTTGCTGCACACAATTGTAATCTCTGGCGTAATGAATGTCGTACACGCCGCAGTACATCAGGTGTAATGTCGCCGCAGGCTGCCACAATTCGTTGTTTCATATCGTCTGGGGTTGTAGGCACATCACTGTACACATTCTCCTTAAACGTACCCCACAGAAAGAAGTCCGGAGGTGTAAGATCAGGAGAATGGGCTGCCCAATTTATGCGTCCTCCACGTCCTATGAAACGCCCGTCGAACGTGTATCTCACCCCTAATGGTAATGTACATCTGCGTCAGTGGAAGAGACCAATAAAAAGGTGTTAGCATGTGGACGTAATGTGCTGGTCCAGCCACTTCTGTACCTAAGGTCCATCACAGTTCCCTTTGGATCCCTACGTAATTTCGTGCTCTCCGATACACACGATCGCACAGCGGAGGAGTGGAACTCAAGCGTCAACTTTAGGTTGCAATATCTCCGGATGTAATTAACATTTTACAATGCAACAAACGGCACTGATTACGTATTTGTTTATATGTTCAGATGTACTAACAAGACTAACGGGGTTCCATTTAAAAAAACGTAGGTTTGTGTTAAAAAACATACTTCCGTGCATTTTTTTACGGTTTGTATTAACCAATTACACTAGCCCCTCACGTTCGGTCTGTGGAATTGATTCGTCAGTATTTGATGTGGTTGACGAAATATATCCAGCGGTAATGTTAGGTGACTCACCCTATATATATATATATATATATATATATATATATATATATATATATGTGTGTGTGTGTGTGTGTGTGTGGTGTCTATGGTGTCTACATATATCACAACAAAAATGTGTGATTTCAGATTCATTTATTCAGTTCTATTAGACAGAGATGTGTATAAATGACAGATACATTTCAGGTCATTAAAAAAGAATTCACAGTAAAATCCACTGGATCATTTTTCACATCAGGACAGTATTTCGGAAATATGCGCTGTATGCATTAAATTCTGCTTGCATTTCCCTCAGGCTGATAGTTGCATCACAGAACTCTATTATAAAATCTCTGAATTTCGTGTTTATGGATTCCATACCAATTGGAGCAATACTATCCAACTTTGGCATTGTATGGTACATGAACTGAAGCAGTGTTTTAAACCATATGTATGCTATGCACATGAAAATGATTCACATTGTCGCTGTATACAGCTTAAGTACATGGTAGCCAGCGACCTAGTCTCTCTAACGCTAGACCAAGTGCCATTTCATAACAGCAGAGTATTGTTAATAAACGAACAGGCCTCTAGATTTCACCGTGAGTGCTACATCACCCATCATAGATTGTGTGATCAATAGCGTCAGATTGGCATAGTAAATGTCCGGGGGAGAATGAGATGGGTTATACTCGACATTCATTTGGCCATTGATGTATTGCGTAGCATGGCATACGTCGTCCCAGTCCATCTCAGTAAACTGCACTCTTTCATCCTTCACCACTTTCTCAGGCACTATCCCAGCAAGCCAGTCACTGTCTGCTGCTTCTATGCCTATATTAAATGCTTTGACCCAGCAGCAGTTAAAATATACACGAAAGTGATCAGGAGGAGCGCAGTGGGAGGAAATGGTACCTTCACATCCACTACATCTACAATTTATCCTTGTAGTACCACTGGAATGATCCACAGTCCAGTTGATAATCTGTATAATAGAGTCTAGTAGTAACCTGCGTGTTTGAGAGCCCCCAGAGCACTTATATGAGATGAGGACAGGCTGGGTCCTTCATCAATAATCAATAGACTCAAAAGGAGCTCTTTGTCCTGCTCCTACACGCCGACATGTTCTGCTACAGGATCGAACGTGCCTGAGGTCGCTGCCACTGTTGCAGGTCCCAGAAAACTAGAAGTAATTGCTGCATGTTCCGACAGATACAGCTGTTGTGCTGCTCCTGTACGAAAGGAAAGAGGAACAATTACGTGTTATTATGGTAATAAATATCAAAAAGTAATAATAGTTATAACAATAGCAATATGGGCACATATAAATAAAGAAACCTACTCTTCCACTTTCTCCTAATCTGCTGAGGGACACTGTATGATCTCAGCCACTACTGCTGTTGATGATTCATGCTCCTTCCGCCGACTGCAGCTGGGACCGGTAAAATATTGCATCCATATCATATCCCTGGGTTGACAGACAGCAAAATGTATCCTCGCACAGGAATCAGACGGTCTGGAGATGCTGATAAGGACATATAGTGGCAAACCCATCTGTTTGACTGCAGGGGAAACCACTAGGACCTCAGCATATAAAGAAGAAGGTTGTAGTCCAATCACTAGAAACCACCTACATCATTTTCGAAATGCATCTTCAAGCTGTCCTGCTGCATCATCATTATATGGTGAGAAGTATTCTTTTTATGCTCCTCCATTAACATTTCTTCCAGCACTCAAGTAGATAGCTGTAGATGCTAGAGTCAGCAGGATGCTTACAGGTAACAGTTACTAAACTCCTCTCTGTTTGACACAGATGTCTTATCAACTGAACACACTGTGCACACCAACTGCTTCCATACCAGCTGCTCAGCACAGACTGAGTTTCTCCTAACAATATCGTGGTAAAAATGGGTGGGGATTTGTGGTTGGGGCAAGTGGTGGGGAGGGCTAGGTATTTCCTCAATCTGGTGACTGGTGACAAATTTAGCAGGAACCTTTAGGAACATTACTACAGGGGCAGAACCCAGGTCTGTAGGTTCATACATGTCTGGTATTATTCACATCCTTCAGCACCATGCAAACGTGAATGCAGGAATCATATTCCTATGCAGCTAGTCCTTCCAGGAATATCCTTGCTTCCCTCGATACAACCAGATGCTCCTTATTAAAGCAAGCTACCAGTTGCCCACACGCCCTAGAATGTTTCTGATGGGGTAGTATTGTTCCCAAGGTCATAATCAGATTGGGACGTGCCAATACGGATGGTCCTCCAGACAGTAATTTTTTGGAAAGAATTTGGAAGCTTCCATCATGGGTTTCTATTTTTGGCAGAAATCAATAGGACAGCTTAAAACTGCAGATTTGCGTTTGGCTGGAACGTTGCTGTAGGTTGAGATATGTTCAACTCAAAGAGTTTTTGTTTAACTACCAGGTGTTTAGCGAAGGAATATTTTTCAGGTATACACCAAAGTTCTACAGATCCCTACATGTGTAGGATGGGGTGCTATTGTTCACAGGCAGCTCTTTCCATGTGGCTGTTCTGGGAATCAATTCCTGCTTTTGTGGGTGTAAATCCACATCACTACACACTACACACAACACAAACAAGAGCCACATACACAGCACACAGCACAGGACAAGTGCCTGATCACACATTAAATACAATTTTCCATGGAAGAGATTCAAAGTGTTGAAGCATTTGATTACCTTTGTGATGCTAAAGGCATAAGACTGACTGCATTTGGAGAGTGTCAGATACAAAGTAAATTGCCATCAGTAGTTTCAAGACATACCCACAGTTCTCAGAGCATTGCTGTTACGGTCGCATTACCATACGTGAGGATGCACTAAAAATTCAGAGCTAGCTTGTAATTGTAAGAAATGGTACAAAATCCTACAACTTCTTGCCCACAAATCACAGAAATGTAGCCTGAGACGTAGAAATGAACATGATAAATTCAACTAAAGACTTGTGTTATATTCTGTAGAGAGACAGACGAGTGTGTGGTCAGCTGTAGATCTCGCCCATGTGTGGCCACACAATATGCTCGCACGATGCAGTGGTTCGTGCGTTGACCCCTAGGTTCGCCAGCTACTACTTCGAGTTATGACATACAGTTTTTCATCTTTAAGTTAGGTTATTAAATCAGACACCTCCCACCAATTTCATAAAAAATATTGTATCATGTATTTGCCACATTTCTTTTGCCTAGGAAGAGGCTTGCGGCTTGTAAATTGTTATAAGTATTTATCATTCCCCAGTTCTGTTGCTACATGACTCCTGTATATTGGGGCACGGATTTATTACAGCTCTGGGATACTGGTTCGCTGTCCTAATATTGTTACCCATGTGTTTGTCTATTACAGTAGCTATTCCTTTGTAGATATGCTGGAGCCTTCTTCGTTGTACTTCTGTGATACTCTGGTGTCTTATTATCACGTACTCTTGTGTCTATCCCAGCAGCTATTCACCTGTGTATCAGCAGGAGGCTACCCCCTTGCACTTTAGTGATAGTTTGCTATCCTACTATTATTATCCCTCCTTCCCACAGAGGGCTATTGGCTAGAGTGGCTGGCTGGAATAAATCTCTAGTGCTAGATTAATAACGAAAATATCCTCTCTACGTCCGACAGCTATTGATGGAACTGACTAGAGCTATTCACTGACACTCAGTCAATGGCAACTACCTCGCCCCAACTCCAATGCTTCACAGTTAGAGGAAAACATTTTAATTTTCATATGATTTTAGGATTTCCTGACACTAGGAGGTGGGGAGTTCGGCTGCGCCAGTAATATGACTCGAATACTTCCGATTGTGATTTGTGTTGTCATTGTTAGACTGCACCAATTTTCCAATGATGATGAAATGAAGAGAATACCCTACATCCTTCCATATGAGCGATAAGCAAATTGAATTTCTAAAAATGATAAATATATTATTATTATCATTATTATTATTTTTATGTCCTCTCCAATGTAATGTATTTGCATTTGACTTTACTACGAAAATTCGAATTTCATTTTCTGCGGATTTTGCGTTTCCTGCGCTTTACCCAGTAAATAAAGAGATTCACAGCCCCGTCTCCTATAAAAGTCATTGAGTGTAGCATATGGAAATTGCATCTTATAAGTAAAGAATATATCATATCCCATATAATTGACATTGATTTCAATTTAGTGTGATGAGTTCCTTCCTGTCTAACAGCCCAGAAAAGAGTGAGTGGATATTCCTGGCAATTTTTTTCTGGGAGGGAGAGGTGGAGGGGACCCATAAAGGGGCGTGGAATTTTCAGAAGGGAAGGGGGTAATTACTGACCATCTTAAGTAATTAACTGATTAATCTGCTACGAAAATGCGCTCATTCTCTCTGTGCTCCACTAACATGAACACGCGACTGTTCGCGTTTTTGTAGGCTACGCCTCAAACAGCCCGAAATGAAGCCTCACACATGGCTCATAGCCTACCAGAGTCCTCGATGTCGAAACAGGCGGTTATAGATATTACACTATTCTTACGAATTGTTGTATCAAGAAGCTGTCCTCACCTGTAATTTTGCATTCTCTATAAGCAGGTATAAGTGATTATTGTGGATAGTATCGGCACCCAATTTTTATCAAGTCCGTGTACAGAACTGATCGTCGTATTCGACCATATTTCCCAAGCTGAAGTGGGAGCCATTATCGACCTCGGAACTCATGGTTCCAGCCACATTTTTCCCTCACGTTTGTGCCATTGTGTCACTTAGTACAAAACTTCAACGGTCCCCGCCATCTGGAGCTCGGATGCGGTCTTGCGCAGCGCACTTTCGCTAGTTGCAAAAATTTACCAGCTTAGTGCCTATTCGGACCCGACGAGGGCCTGACCACATCGCACCTGTCGTCCTCCAGACTGGGTTGTGGCTCGTGCAAGGAGCCAGTCACGTTGGAAATTTTAGTAGCTGTATTGGCAGCAGATATTGCGTCTGTAGCTGATACGTCAGGAAGACTGCTTGATGACAGCTGATAAGCTGTGTATCGATTCCACTTCAGTCGTCAGTGGCCAACCGATAATGAGACTGCCTTCTCCCACCAAAGAGGCTCTATGTATAAAGGTGCTATTACTAAAGAAAAAGTCTGTGAAAATTACAAGTATGAAAAGTCAAACATGTAGCTCATCTCAATTCCACTACTATCGTGGTATCCATTGTCATGTGTCAGGAATACAGACCAACTGTCCGAGCTTGTGAAAACAGTTTATTGCGTAATTATCAGCTCCGCGACAGTTACGTACATGTCCACTTCAGTGAATCCTAGTCAGGACCTTTAAAGACATGTTTATCTAAACGGAGCTCTTTAAAGTATAAGAAGGAATCTAAAACATTTCTTATGTACAGTATATTCTGTGTGAGAAATACAAGGGGGAGTGCCAAGATCAGAACGCCATGGAAGAATGTTGTTTTTTACGTATGGTCAAAGTCCGTAGGAGGGAAATCCGAAACAATCGGGAGAGAGAGAGACAGGAGGAGATGGACGTCTTGTCGAGCTGCAGACTAGAACTACGCCCTAGATCAGACAGACGCCTGGCTTCCTCCTGCCCCCAACACGTGACCTCTCTCCCACGCTCCTCATTTGTCATTCAGAAGCGGCGCATAGGAACTTGTCGGTCTGCGCAATTACTGGGACGTCTTGCCTCTGCTGATACGACACTCTTACTCGCCATGTGGGCCCCAAGGATTTGTTCTTGAACAATACAGACGAAATTGAAGTGGAAAATAATTCTGCAATAACTGAAATTCGTGACACCACCTAGACTGGCTAGGACGATCGCACAGTTGTTGGCACCGCTAACAATAGGTTTGTAGATATCGTTGGATTTAATCTTGTGGTTAATGAGTGGTTGCTTGTCTTCTACATCGATAATCGCTTCGGACGATTATTTATTACATGGGGTCGTAGTCGAAACTTTGACACAAACCTCTGTGACACATCCAGCTGCTGTTTCTGATTTTCATGTGTGACATACTTCATCGTGCCACGTGATAATACTTGAAAAATACAGCTAATGGGGCTATACTAAGATGAAGAAATCAAATGTCAGGGGCAATTATACGAGAACAATAGAGGTGGAAAAAAATTAAGTAAACTGTTTATTATTTGAACAGTAATCGCCATAGCCGTTAATCCATTTATGCCACTGGGGGACACGACGGTCAGTGCCTCCATGGAAAAATTTTTATGCTTGTTATCAAAACCGTTATTGTATCTAGACGTGCACCTCTCACTCCTAAGCAAAGCGACAGCCAGGAATATCTTACCTCGGTGCTCCAAAAGTACGGAAATCACGTGGAGAGAGATCGGAATTGTATAGGTTGGGAGAGGGCGCCCACACATTGTCGAATTTTCTTCTACTTCGCTGCAGAAATTTCGCCCCAAACACTCACGATCATACTTCATATTTGAGGAGCCCTGACGAAAGACATTCGGATGAAGAGGTGCATGACTGAGTACTTTTTTTATGAAGGTACTAAACCGTCTTGTCTCTCAGTGGGATAAATGTATTACGAGATACGACAATCACATTTGAAACAATAACCAGTTTATCTACTTTTTACCATTTGTCTCATTTTCATTTGACTGCCCGTTACAGCCTACAAATAAGGGACAATTGAAACGTGGAAGAGATGTTTCCTGTCTTTGAATTAAGTGCAAAACCCAAATGGAGAGCATAAAGAGATATCAATCACAGGCTGGGCGACAATCTCAGCGGCTCGATACATTTGAAAGCGCTTTAAATGTTATTCTTCTCCACGCTATGCGCTAACATAGATTACAAGTTATCTACTATTTCAGGCACATACTGCTGCTGGAACACACAGAAGAGAAATCATATTTTACTGATTAATATTCTCAGTTATTTAGAGTCGTGTTTTCAACAGTGCCACCAGTAGCTGTGTGTAGGTGTATAGCAAATGTGTTGGTTAGTGAGAAAAGCAGTGTGATTGATTGTAAATTCACCTTGTTGATTCAATAACTATTTTACTTACTTAATTTATGGTAGTATGTCCCCCAGAGTGCCACCATATGGCACAAGTGAGTGACATGTAAAGCTAACCATCTCCGTGTGCAAGGAATAGCATTTACGTTTACTCCGTTGAATGTGATGTGACAACAGACTTCCTTCATACTATATTCTAATGAATGGTACGAGAAAGAATGATTAGAGTGAGGTGATATAAATTTAATTAAACTTCTATAATATTTGCAGCAGATTGCTAGTTAGATGTGCCGATGCTTTGTTGTACACTGATGAGGACATTCAGGGACTGTGAGTGCCGTGGTCCACATCGGATGTGTGGTTAAATTGACCGTGAACTGCGGTGTGACGAGATGTTCAGAACCGTTTTATCCTTTTTCATAGAGGAAATTGCTTTGGTCTAGATAGATTGGGCGGTTCGAGTATTGACTTAAGTAGAGTCACTGCGTTTTCAACCAAATGCAGGTAACCTTGCTAGTGAGCCATGTGGAGGCAAAACTGCGAAAATTTGGGATCGGTTTTCGGAACTGCTCTGTGGGTGTTAGATTTATATAATTCTGAAGAGATATGTCCAGAACAGGAAATACTTATGTACGCGAAAGTGAAATTCTGTTCGAGTAGGTATAATCGTAGGCTTGAAACTTCCTTACAGATTAAAACTGTGTGCCGACCGAGACTTGAACATAGGACCTTTGCCTTCCGCGGGCAAGTGCTCTACCAACTGAGCTACCCAAACACGACTCACGACCCCTCTTCGTCCAGTACTTCATCTCCTGCCTTTCAAACATCACAGAAGTTCTCCTACGAAAATTGCAGGACTAGCACTACTGGAAGAAACGGTATTGTGGAGACACGGCTTAGATACAGCCTGGAGGATGCTTCCAGAATGAAATTTTCACTCTGCAGCGGAGTGTGCGCTCTGTGATCCATAGCAAACGTCATTGTTAACATCGACGACGCATTGACGTGTTACGACTACAGTGTGCATCACTTCATACCACCAGCTCTGACCGTTGATGTAGCTAGAAAGAATAAAAATTATGTGATATTGACAACTTTTTTCAAAAAATGATTCATTCCTGTTTCAATCCATAACTTTATATATAAAGGGAGAATGTCCAATGCTTGCCATGATAAGAAAAATATTGCTACAGGATGAAATATTATGAATGACCTCGTTCCAGACATACAGCTAAAATATTGTTAGTAAATAAATCATAATTTTCATCAAAGATGGCTAAAAGAGATCGCAGTTGTCAGTCAAGTGAATTGCAGTGCACTTAGTTGAAATATCTGTGATTAGCGTGTGAGAACATAAATTCTGAATGTCATGAATAAATTTAAAAGATATTCTACAAAGGAATTAATAAGAATTTCGAATAGATTGTATTGTGTTTATTTCTAAATTACAACTGTTGTTGTTGTTGTGGCCTTCAGTCCAGAGACTGGTTTGATGCAGCTCTCCATGCTACTCTATCCTGTGCAAGCTTCTTCATCTCCCAGTACGTTTATTTCTAAATTACAACTGTTGTTGTTGTTGTGGCCTTCAGTCCAGAGACTGGTTTGATGCAGCTCTCCATGCTACTCTATCCTGTGCAAGCTTCTTCATCTCCCAGTACCTACAGCAACCTACATACTTCTGAATCTGTTTAGTGTATTAATCTTTTGGTCTCCTTCTACGATTTTTACCCTCCACGCTGCCCTCCTATGCTAAATTGGTGATCCCTTGATGCCTCAGAATATGTCCTACCAACCGATCTCTTCTTCTACTCAAGTTGTGTCACAAATTTCTCTTCTCCCCAATTCTATTCAATACCTCCTCATTAGGTATGTGATCTATCCATTTAATCTTTGCGTTCTTCAGTAGCACCGCATCTCGAAAGCTTCTATTCTCTTTTTTTCTAAACTATGTATCGTCCTCGTTTCACTTTCATACATGGCTACACTCCATTTGCAACTGTACGGCAACAAAAATTCCATTTAAAGGTCACGATTTTAGTATCACATAACTTTAAATCCGAAGGTCGCCACAGTAATCTGTTAGCACAACACGTACCCCAAAGTATTTCATTATCACTTTCACTACAAATTTTAAATATTGCAATTTTTGTGTATGCTTGATGTAGTGGGCATGTGTGAGATTGAAGCTACATAACACTACATTAATGTGTTATGATGTATTCTTAATATGTGCAGTGGTGACAGGCCTCAATGCAAGTCTCTGATCAGATCTCCTTTGCACTCGATAATATAATATTTTCTAATTTCAATTCTTTCTCTTCGTACACAACATGGTAAACCACAGTAAACATACAAGGTGAGATCATATTTTGACACTTGTAACATAGCACTGAGTGTCTGATTTACCTGCAGTCAACGAACCATACTAGAAAAATTATTTATATAATGAAACAGAACTGCCACATTACTGTTTGCAGTTACAAAAGCTGATTATGACTATTAATTTGCTTTACGAAGGCCACTACAGACTTACATTATTGGGGTGTAGTACCTATACTATTGGCCATTAAAATTGCTACACCACGAAGATGATGTGCTACAGACGCGAAATTTAACCGACAGGAAGACGATGCTGTGATATGCAAATGATAAGCTTCTCAGAGCATTCACACAAGGTTGGCGCCGATGGCGACACCTACAACGTGCTGACATGAGGAAAGTTTCCGACTGATTTCTTTGATAAAAGTCGGATTGTAGCCTATCGCTATTGCGGTGTATCGTATCGCGACCTTGCTGCTCGCGTTGGTCGAGATCCAGTGACTTTAGCAGAATCGGTGGGTTCAGGAAGTGTAATATGGAACGCCGTGCTGGATCGCAACGGCCTCGTATCACTAGCGGTCGAGATGACAGGTATCTTATCCGAATGGCTGAACGGATCGTGCAGCCACGTCTCGATCCGTGAGTCAACAGATGGGGACGTTTGCAAGACAACAACAATTTGCACGAACAGTTCGACGACGTTTGCAGCAGCATGGACTATCAGCTCGGAGACCATGACTGCGGTTACCCTTGACGCTGCATCACAGACAGGGGCGCCTGCGTTTGTGTACTCAACGACGAACCTCGGTGTAAAGATAACGTAATTTTTCGGATGAATCCAGGTTTTGTTTACGGCATCATGATGGTCGCATCCGTGTTTGGCGACATCGCGGTGAACGCACATTGGAAACTTGAATTCGTAATCGCCATACTGGCGTATCACCCGGAATGATGGTCTGGGGTGCGATTGGCTACACGTCTCGGTCACCTCTTGTTCGCATTGACAGCAATTTGAATAGTCGACATTACATTTCAGATGTGTTAGGACCCGTGGCTCTACCCTTCATTCGATCCCTGCGGAGCCTTACATTTCAGCAAGATAATGCACGACCACATGTTGCAGGTCCTGTACGGGTCTTTGTGGATACATAAAATGTTCGACTGCTGCCTGGCCAGCACATTCTCCAGATCTCTCACCAATTGAAAACGTCTGGCCAATGGTGGCCGAGGAACTGGCTCGTCACTATACGCCAGTCACTCATCTTAATGAACTGTGGTATCGTGTTGAAGCTACATGGGCAGCTGTACTTGTAGACGCCATCCAAGGTTTGACACAATTCCCAGGCGTATCAAGGCCGTTGTTACGGCCAGAGGTGGTAGTTCTGGGTACTGATTTCTCTGGATTTATGCACCCAAATTGCGTGAAAAAGTAATCACATGTCAGTTCTAGTATAATATATTTGTCCAATGAATATCCGTTTATCATCTGCATTTCTTCTTGATGTTGCAATTCTAATGGCCAGTAGTGTATTAATCCGATTGATACGGTATATTCATACCTGTGAAACAACTTCTGAAACTTTTTGTGAACCGAACATAAAGAACAATTCATGGTTGTATTGCAGAAATTGTATATTAATGTGAAAGAATTATGGAAACCCTTAACTGGAGAAGGCTACATTTGCTTATTAATCAGCAAACACAGACAGTGAATCAGAAAAGAACTGCTAATAAGAGTCAAAGTATACATCAGGAACTGAGGAAATATTAAAATTATAATGCCGAAACATTATCAGTCGTTGAGTTACGTAGAAACCCATGGTTTAGATTGTAATAAACCGTTATGAATGTAGTCTAATTACTAAATTTGAGGTTGATGATACAAAAAGAACAATGGCAACCCTAACAATGGGAAATATTCTTATTAGAGACTGGTGTGTGAAAAGGAAAAACCAGGCCGACGTATGAAAAAGACGAGAATCATACACGAAGGGGAAGTCAGAGATCTAAAATAATGCAATATGGAGAACTTTCTGACTTCCTCGTATTTAGTAATTGTCATTAGGACTGCCTAGTGTTACTGAACTCAATATCTCCTTGTGGTCTTTTCCAAAATTGAAAGAGAATGTTTTAAGAATGCAGCGGCTATGCAAGACAGATATCTCGAATGAGAGCTACTACTATCTTGCTCGCCTGTTAGTACCTGTTAGCACAGACAGACGAGCAGGACGGTGGTACGTATCGGGCTCTCATGTTTCCTATTCTACTCGTACAACGTACGATACGGAACTTTTGCTCCGGAGTCAACGTAGGGTGGAAGAGAACCTTAGTTCTTTTATGCTTTACTGTATGTCAGAAGATGGACTTACGTTATATCGAAACGTTTCACAAACAATAAAATATTATTGGTTCAGCAAATGCTGGAGTTTTCTTCATTCTGTGAACGTTTACTTTTACAGTTGTGGTTTCTCTACGAAAAGAACTCTTACATATAAGAGCACTTCTTAAAAAATTCCTGCCACCACATGCTATGCAGTTGGAAAAAAATATTTAAATGTCAGTGATTCGCGGAAAATGAATAGAATAGAAATGCACAGAATAATCAAATAATGAATTTAAAAGGTGAGATTTTTGTTCGTTACTATTCTCAGAATCTCGACCTGTGTTTCAAATACTCAAATATCAGTGTAAGGCCATACACACATCTCGCTACCACCCTAAATTGAATGTCAAGAGATAGGTGATCGTCAACACACCCACAGTAATTTATCATTTAAGAAGGTGTTTCCGTTAATGTCAGGCTTACAATAGAACAAACTGAGAACCTAATTCCGTATACCCTCTATTGAAGCTTCGTAGCTGAAAACATTCGCAAATCCTGGGATTCGTTTTATTGTTATTCGATATATTTGCAAAATGATACCATGCATAGATGTGAGTGAACGTAAAATTACACGAAATCAAACATCTTTAATGTGTCCATTTGGAGCCATGTCAGTGTAACATATGAAGCTGAGCTATAGGTATAAGGTAGGACTTATCTAACGGGAAATTTGAATGTCAGATATTTATGGCTAATTTCCAATACATATTTAATACATATGGCAGTAAGTTCAGAGTAAACCAAAGAATCACTTCTTTTAAGATGCTAAAAACTCCCAGATAATGCGAAGTTCCTATATTCTCTATAGAAAGAAAACAATAGTGTTAAACAAAATTAATTAATTTAACTTTTTTAAGTCTACCTGAAAAGTAAAATTTACTGTTGTCTCAGCTTAACATGCCATTCACTGGAGTTCAAATGCCATAACCACAGTAATCAGTCGGCATAACAATTAGAAAAAAATGCGGATTCGATATCAGCATCATTTCCACGTGTCTCCCATATGATGGCTATTCCTTTTGACTGATCACATGGTACCAACTGCTAAATGAATAGTGGTACGTCAGATTACTTGCAGATTACTGCTGGACAGTAGCAACGAGTCACCAGCCTTATCGTCTAGAACCACTTTTCTGCTAGCCACCACGCACTAGTGTGCTAATGGCATGGCACAGAGATATGCGAACGCCAGGGAATAGCGTCATTAGACACTCTAAGAAAGTAAGGAAGGAAGATTACTTACTGTTTAACGTCCCGCGTTGAAAACGAGGTCATTAGAGACGACGCACTAGGTCATATTTGTGGAAGAAAACAAGCAGCGTTTTTTTAACTGGGCCTTCTCTAAACTTGCCTTAAGTGATTGAGGTAAGTCGCGTAAAACCGAATTGTGGATTTTCCAATACCATCCGCCCGAATTCAAATCATGCAACAGCATCATCTCGCTCGGTGTGGATGCTAGAAGCGTAGTCAAAGTGGACCGATGAATCACGGTATACATCCTATAGTAAAAGTTCACCGAAGTCTTGGTGAGGTGATCCAATCGGATTCTGATATTGGGCATCAGTCACCGAAAGGGTGGCGCTATACGTAAGTGAAGGATATTTGATAATTATCAAACGAGTTCTCTGATTCGCTTGCCAAAGTTTTTTTCTTTAAGGAACGACACAGAAATGCTATCTCCGAAGTTTTATGTCCCTTGGCTCGCATAGAACATCCCACGAGAGACTTCTACTTCAAGAGGCAACATTCCACCGCTGTGCTCCCCAAAATTGTTGCGTTAGTTTGAAGACGACTTCACAGGCCTAAGGATACACGTGTGCCACCGTGTAGGTCAATAAACTTCAATCCGATTCAGAAAATTCGAGATGCCGTCAAGTAAGATGATCCTGCCTCGCGCCAAATGTCTTCAAGGACAGCACATTGAGCAACCAGCTTGAATTGGTGCAGCTTTCTAATTCTTGAAGACGTCTGTTAGTGTCCACTCCTCAACGTATCTCGACTGACTGTGGAAAGCTGATACACGACACAAAATACTTGTGTCTGAATAAATTTCTTAATAATCACAAACTAGCAAAATTTAATGTTTTGCTTCAGTATACTGGGCGATATTATTCCTAGCGTAATACGGGTCTGCACTCGTACTTAGGTTGGTATTATTAGCCAGTTTGCCTTCCAATTAGTATTATATGGGACCGTTCTAATAACTACGTACCAGAACCTTGTCTGCGAAAAATTACTACTCCTGAAGTTAAAGAAGAAGTTCTTGTTAGCAACTGACATCTTTTGAAGGAATAGAATAACTGTTAAAGTAACCTTTAGCAGATTCTTCTTCGGAGATTACGTTGTCGAACTGATAACGATGCTTTTCATTTGATTGGACTGTCTTTCTCGGTGTTGGAAGAAAAAAGTAATTGCATCAAGGGTTTATTTCGCCACTAGGTTTGTGTCTCTCAGTCCATTAACAAGCCAAACCTTTCCTTTGAGGTAAACTTAACAGTTTCGGACATACCCGATACTGAAAGGTTATTATCTCATTTCCTTGTTGTAGTTTTCTTCAAACTTGTGGTAATAGACGTTTTACTTTAGCGCCCACGTTTTTGAACAATGATAACAGAATGTATCCATGATTAATCGTACTTTTACTGTAATCAAGAGCAATAACATGGAAGTCAATGCACAAACAACCAACAATGGTATCAACAGCTGTACAAGTTCTCTGGTCTTTTATAACCCAGCAATTATATTTTAACTCGTCTCACCTTAATACACTCTAAATCGTAAAATAGCTCTGAAAATATAATTCAGTATACGGAAGATTTTTATTGTACTTCGTTCTCACGTTACGCAACTTGTTTCATTACCGTTTTCAACTTCTTAGCAAGTCATCACCCTCGTCACGTGATTTCTTAAAAGCACAGAAAAACACGCTTACAAAAATAGATAGTATATTACCAAATCGTATTAACTATTATATGAACGCTTTTCTATGTGCACACACGAGCTCGTCAAAATACAATTGAACATGCCAGTGCAGGCGGCCACAATGTACTGTAAACGTATCTGTGCTATGACTACTTAAACTGATGGCTATTGTTAACAATATAATAGTACAAATTTTGTAACCCTTAAATGGTGAATATAAGATTAAAAATATTCACAAAATGAAAGTGAGTTGTTAATGTTCTTTGTTAACATGAAAAACAAGAAGCCAGCCGCAGCGGGTAGCCGCGCGGTCTCAGGCGAATTGTCACGGTTCGCGTGGCTTCCCCCTCTCTCGGGCATTGGTGTCTGTGTGTTGTACTTAGCGTAAATTAGTTTGAATTAAATTAATCAATTTGTAAGCCTAGGGACCAATGATCTCAGCAGTTTGGTCCCTTCAACCCTTACCACAATTTTTTTTTCATGACGCCAGAATTACGGTTCTTAACTACGAGGGTTATTCCAAAAGTAAGGTCCGATTCGCCGTAACTATTGAAATTTGGCGCCAATGACAAAACACGCATGCGCGCCGACTCCCGGCAAGCCTTGCGCGTCAAACGCCGCCATTCGCTTTGTTACTGTTGCTGAGTGTAGTTCACAGTGTCACTTTACAATGTTTAAGACAATTGATCAGCCCGCCGATTGTGAAGTAAGGGCAGTGATACGGTTTTTGTTTGCAAGAAACAATTCAGCGGCGGAAATCCATCGGCAGATTACTGAAGTGTACGGTCGTAACATAATGAGCGACAGTAAAGTGCGCAAGTGGGTGCGAGCTTTTAATGAAGGACGGGATAATGTGCACGATGAACCACGGTGTGGCCGACCATCAGTGATTTCAGACGATTTGGTCAATGCGGTTGACAAAAAAATTCGTGAAGATCGCCGATTCACTATTACAGACGTAGACATGCATTTTCCGAATGTGAGTAGAACAACTTTGTACAGAATTGTGTCTGAACATTTGAAGTTTCACAAATTGTGTGCCCGTTGGGTTCCCAGGCTGCTTACTGAGCCCCAACGAATGAAAAGAATCGCTTTTGCTCTTGATTTTTTGGAGCGATATCATAAGGAAGGTGACAGTCTTTTAGACAATGTTGTCACAGGGGATGAGACATGGGTTTCTCACATCACTCCAGAGTCTAAACGTCAGTCAATGCAATGGCGTCACACGTCATCGCCAGTCAAGGTCAAGGCAAAGCAGACAATCTCAACACGTAAGGTTATGGCGACTGTGTTCTGGGATAGACGTGGAGTATTGTCAGTCGACTTTATGGAGAGAGGAACAACGATTAATAAAGCCGCCTACTGCGCTACCCTGACTAAACTTCGACGTGCAATCCAGAATAAGCGACGTGGTCTTTTGTCGTCTGGAATCTTGTTGTTGCATGACAATGCCAGACCCCACACTGCAAATGAAACGCAAGCTCTGATCAAGAAATTTGGATGGGAACAGATGGACCATCCTCCTTACAGTCCGGACCTGGCGCCAAGTGATTTCCACCTATTCCGTTACTTAAAGGAGTTTCTCGGCGGCAAGCGCTTCGACACAGATGATGAAGTGAAAGAAGCAGTTAAGGACTGGTTATCGTCACAGGCGGCCGATTTCTATAACATGGGCATTCAAAAGCTTGTTGAACGATGTGACAAATGTTTAAATAAGTATGGAAGTTATGTAGAAAAATAGATAAAGATGTAAGGAATGTAAATAAAACAATTGTTTTGAAAAAACATTTTAGTTTTGATTTTTTTTTTATAACCGGACCTTACTTTTGGAATAACCCTCGTACTTGTAACTTTCATTAGCCATTATACCACGCAGTGCTTTCCTCAGGAATTCCAATTACCATGTATCATGGCCCCCTTCTCTTAGCTGCACGCTTTGTGTGGTAAGTAGAGTGCATGTAAGTCTTTGTGTGTCTCAGAACATATGTTTGCATAGAAGTAAGTAATCTGTGTTTTAAAAACCCTAAATAATAGGTGAAGAGGCAAAGCAAAATCAGTCTAGAAAATATTACGAAACACTATTTCCGCCTCAACGGTCAAGGGAGCTGTACAGCAAACTCTGCAGCATATGATAACAAGAATGAAGTTCTGTAAGAAAAAGATGACAATAGTGAAGGAATTTTTCATCAATTTAATATGGATATATTCTTGTAAAAATTCAAAATTTATGGAAACTAGTTTTTGCTAATTTTAGCTCTACTAGTTGAAACTTTACTGCTGTCTATCGGTACTGGTATCATCACAAACAAAACGCATTGCCTCAGTACTCAAGGCACGTGAAACATAAACATCTTTAATCGTACTTAAAATCTTTAAAATCCCTGGCACTTTTAATAAACTATGTATTATCTCATTTCTCTCTTTGATCTCTGCAGTAATTTGGTAACTAGAACAATTCGCCCATTTAGGATCTAAGAAACACAATTCCAAAAACAATGTTTTAAGGTAATTCGAATTAAAGGTTTTGTCCAAAAAACTGAGTACTTTCTAATAGTCATTTACAAACCCTTCTATGGTAAATAAAAAGTATACTTCATTGACTGTTTTTTTCTAATAGGTGTTACATATTCAAGTCACTCGGTGGACACTAACGAAATATTTAAAAATTATTCACGTAGTTACATTTGTCCGATCCTTTACTTAATGGCTACTGCTGTATAACATATGAATGTGAAAGAAATAATATGCACCTTTAAGCGATATTATCATATTAAAGATTTATGCAGTTCTGTTAATAATGTCTTTATAAATAAGGATTACACTAAGCCAGAGAACTGTTTTTCAGGAAGTTTACCAGTCTATGATGCAGACTATATAAAAGCCATTATTATTTTCACTTTGCGTAATTTGTCTGCAGCAATATTGAATCTACAATAAATAACTTACAGGTAACAGAAATAATAATCTTGTTTTTTAATCTTCTTGTAACAAACTTATGATAAATCATTTTAACGAAATACAGTGCTCTCTCACACCTATTTACCTGTTTGTGGAATAATGTTCGACAAATAATGCAACACAGACGTTTAAACCAGCCAAAAGTGTTGGTTTACATGAAATAGCTAAGGTGATGAACTAGCAACAATAATAAAGGGGACAAAAACAGGAAATAAACACGAAGTCTGTTCCTGTGATTTTTCCTCGTTTTCCTTTTCAAAAGCTCATTTTCTAAATCGCTAGCAACGTGCAGTCCTTCATACAATGTATGATACCTTTACTTAACCACAGAGGACCGTCATATGCTGGACATAAAGTATTGTCTTTAGGTCCTGAATTCGAAGAATTTCGTAAAACAGGTCTTTTCTTGGAGTGCTATAGTTGAAAGTCACGATCATCGTAGGAATACTTGAAAAACATCAGGTCAGGCGGATCTTTGTTATATTGCATCCAAACAAATTTAAGCCATTTCACAGTTGCTCCATTCTCAGCAGTTTTCCTATTTTGAATTATTTTCTTCTGAAGCTAGTTGAAATCTAAAGTTTAAGTGGTAACTATTTCTGTCACTCTATACTTGTTGGAGGTTATTCTTAAAACTGAATACAATCCAATGGGATCAAAAACATCGATATGTTTACCTTTTCTTTCGATGCTCGCATGCACTTAGTCTACTTCCATTTGTGAATGTCCAGGCTCTAAAAAGCATTGGTCGATAGTTGGAATGTCTAGTGTCTTCGCTGGAAGCAAGCACATAGTGATCTAGTTGGCATTCGTATTCTGACCCCCACATGTATCAGTAAACAAGGTTATCGGTTTTCCTTGTGCATGGTTATTCAAAAAATCCCACTGACATGAAGCCACCTCTATGGATCCCCTTTCTGATGTTGTCTCTTCCCAAATGCAGCAATCTGTCATGTTTTCTCCTACACTAAGAACAGGGAGATTGTACAGGGAGCGCCTCATTTTGTAGAATACTGCCTTTGAATTCACTTTAGGGAAATTAAGCACAGCTTGCAAGTCAAATTCAGCTATCAAAGATTCGCATCTTCTTGAACTTTCTTTCGTAATGATCTTAAATTCCCTTGCCATTTCTTTCCTTTTCAAATGCTAGACCTGCTTCTTTTTCAAATCTCTGTCTTCCTTATCCTCAGCCGAAAGCAGTTAAATCTATAAACATTTATCATACATATCATTTCGTGGCCTGTGGAATTTCAGATGAAATTCCTTTGTGAATATTTCCCTATGCAGCCATAATTTCGCGTCTGTCTTTCCTTCCTCATAGCGTTGTTCCTGATATAACCCATATTATCTTTAAACTCATATCAGCAGGCAAAGAATCTGCTGTACATTCTTTCCTTTTGTAGTGAGAAGGAAGGTTAGGAAAACTCTTAATGTGTTTCCTTGTAGCCTCTTTACTTTCTTAGTGTCTCTCTTTCTTAGGGTCACTCTCAGACGTTCAGATGACGTTCATTTCTTTTTTCGTAGTATGCCTTACAAAGGTTTCAGAAATGTCAAATGTCTTGAGGTAAAAATGCATACACACTTTAATCTTATCAGTTACCTTTATTAGACAGAACTTCTTGGTCCTCTTCCTTCGTTTCTCTTCTTCTTCCACTAACTTATTTATGTACTGCCTTTGTAGCCCAACTGATCAAGATCCTAGTAAGCTCTATTGATATTTTGTCTGTCTTGCTCAGTAAACTTACTCGTGCATTGTCGTGGGCATTTAGAGCAATATTTAGGCTTCGTACTTCTTGTAGGACCTTAGGAATTCTTCGTAGAAATATGTGACCCACCATACTATTGACTGATTTCTTTTTGAATTCTATTCAATTCGTATTATGTTTCGTTTTCTTGTTTCGTTATTATTCTCAGTACCAGCATTGTCATCTGCAATTTCTCCATCCCGATTGTGATGATTTACTTGTGCGCTAGTTGTATCCACAACAGTTTTTGTGACATTCTTTACAAGGGATGTCCCATCTTCAACACAGCTGTCTGTAACAATAATGTGACAGGTATTCAGATGAAGGGAAAATAATATTGACTAGAACTGCTGTAGTGTCTAGTAACTGTTTGGCTACTCACCAGAATCAGTAGAGTTGCCCAGTTCTTAGGAAGGATCATCTATATCTGAGCCAATGAATGTCCTGAGCATCTCCACATCACTTTCTTCCTCAGCTGCGAAATAAATAATAATAATAATAACAGCTGTAATAACAGTAATAATAAAAAATTGTTATTATAGTACTTACTACCGAAATATATAACTAAGAAACAGGCTCTAATACTTACAAGATTCTTTTAATTTTTTACTCCTTCTCCAGGCACATCTTCTCCATCCTTCTTCCTTTGGACTCCATAGCACTACTACTTGCTTTTATATCCATTCACAACTGAAACAGTATTTACCGTCCTTGCCTGGAAGTTGCATTTCATTGTTGTCAAAGAGCGACGGCGACAATGCCTGTAAGGTGAATAAGGGGGGAAAGCAACTTCTACCAGCTCTGTTAGGATCAGAGAAACGTAAGCGCTGTTCCGTTTCACAAATTAACACTGTGTCCAATGGTCTAAAAACGAATCAGCCTTTCCGTCTGTCCGATCCTCACTATTTTTCGCAAATGTAGATACGTTGACAACTAAATCGAAAACCACATAAGATAGAGTTACGCTTGTTTGATAGTAACGCAGGTCTTGATTCTGTGTACCTTATGATACTAACTATTCAAAAGTGGCAAAAATGTACTTACGTCTGTCCGATCCGAAATGGGCCAATTATGAGGTATCAGAAAACCTTCTCAATTTTTTTTTTATGAGACTGGTCACTTAGAACGTTTGACATTTGCTATCCTCATACGTTTCTGATGAAACCATATTGGCGATGAGCTGAAATTAATATGGAACATGGTTATTTATTCCGTTATAAGGCGATGTGAAGGCTTTCTACATTGGCTATAAGCAAGACGAGATTTATGACGGCTTGTTACAGTGTGCCACTGCTTAAAACATCCTATGCAGAACTGATTTTGAATAATAGAGTATCTAAAAACAACTTAGTGACTCTAAAGAGAATTGCGCACAGTCAGCTTCCATATATAACTCTTAAGTCACAAATTATGTTGACTGTCACGTATTTCACGTTCCAGACCCGGTCGGAATGTCGGAGACCCCAGCTGGGTGTTTACACACGGTCTCAGCTATTAATAACGCGTAGCGACGCACCAGTGCTAGTGAACTTTACCTTGTCCTTGTGGTGTTTCAAATATATGGCCTGTACTTATAGAGTAAGGAGTGAAGTAACGGCATTACGAGACCGCATATAAGTCAAGAGAACACAACAGAATGCCTTTTATGTCTAGTTTATTCCATGTAATGGGAATATGAACCATTCGGAACCAGAAATCGTTCTGAAAACTGGAATTCAAGTCCATACTTCAGCGATTGAATTTTGGTCTTTCAAACTACAGCATCAAAAAATCTGAAATTCTGTAGGACAAAGGAAATCGAAATCAGTAAGGAAATTAAATGGATGCCTTATGACAAATTTTCAACTGCCATTCACGCACCCCA
The DNA here is from genome assembly GCF_021461395.2 of Schistocerca americana. Lineage (NCBI taxonomy): Eukaryota > Metazoa > Arthropoda > Insecta > Orthoptera > Acrididae > Schistocerca > Schistocerca americana. The sequence goes on along the minus strand of NC_060125.1, from coordinate 202,254,365 downwards.
CGACAGTCCAACTTTTCTGACTGCAATACTAAGTTCTGCCAAGCTAATTAGTTACAAACAAACTGAAAACGTAGCAGGATAGGGGAAATTCACCGTAGTAATTACAAATTAGGAGAAATGCTTGTGAGGTAACTACTCACTAGCGCGTTACGAGCAGAACTCCGAAATGATTATAAATTATGTAACCTAGAACCTTGTAACTTTTAACAATCTGCACTTCACTTGCTTCCGAATGGAGTGCATTTCAAGTATCCTGCATAACATCTCTATTTAGATGTCTAAGGAGTTAAAACAACTTCCTTTACATTACGCTGATCGTAAAAGTTCACTTTTCTATACATCTACGGTTTATGTAGTCTCGATGTCGTGACATTCATGTATATCTGCGAAGTAACGTAAAGATTATTCTCTTGTGATGCTGTGAATTTCCAATATTTCTTGATTTAACATAATTTATGTAGGATATGTATAAGTGTTACCTGTTCTAGCACTTAATAACTTTTTTACACATATGTTGCTCAATAGGGGGAGTTCCTGTGTTATAATCTGTCCTCAGCCGTCTATTCATTAACAAGGTATTGAATACTTTCAGCCCTTTTCACTTTTCGATATTGTTCTAATGTTTACAACATTTACTATTATATTTCTTATTTAGATGAGTACAAGTCAGTTTCGGTGACAAATAAGATTTCAGTTGGATATAGTGTGTAAACAGAAGGGAACTGCACTCACTGCAACTGAAAAAAAAAAGGAATACTATACCAGGTAAAATCTAAACATACATCCCCTGTAAAGATTCTTTCTGTAATTATGGTGCTTACATAGTGTTACCAGATAAGGTTTATTTAGAAAATCCGTGTAGATATAAATGTTAGCAGTGTAGAGATTCTCTTATCAAGCATACTTTGTAAATAAGCCACACGGGTCCTTACCTTAAATGTATAATTCAAATATTTAATTTGTGGTAGCTGAATCCTAAACTGTAAGGCATGTCAATCCATTCTCTGCTGAGAATCAGTGTAGATCCACGGAAAAATATGGTATCTAACAAAACCCTAGGACATTAGGGCCAACTACTATAAATGAAAGGAATTTGAAACAATTGCTTTTATTCTGTACAAGTTTTAAGTGCATGCAATTTCCTTAAGTACAAAGTAGGTAAGTTTGTTGCACACAAAGTTGCAGAGAATTTCATTTGTGAAACACAGGTTTACTCGTGAGACCTGAGTTTCCCCAGTGTAAACAGTGTTGCAATAACTTACGGGAATTCAGATGTGTTACGCCGTCAACAACCGCCCGTTTGCGCATACTCTTATTATTGAGAAAAACTGCAGCAAGTCAGCGCTGTGCAAGTTAATGTGAAAATTCAGTTTGGAGAGGTTTTCCAGGGAGATAACACTCTCACACACCGTAAACGCTGGCGCCACCACGTAACTAAAGATGAACGAATTCAGAAGTTGTCGTCAGTGAAAATTAAAAAACTATAGGTAAGGTAGCATTAACTTTGCTCCTCTCCCATCCTTTTCCATGTAGGATAGAAGAGAAATCTCCATCTCTGTTTATGTATGAGCTTACTTGTTATTGCTAGCTTCTTGCTTAATAACATTATCCTACTTGTTGTATTTCGCATGCACTTTCAGTTCTGTAGTGATACATTGTATTAAACAGTATTCATTTATTATTTAACTAGCGAAGCTGGCAATGTTCCACAATTGCTAAATATGTACTGGAATTGGATATACGTTCTGATCTCCTTTTCCTCCGCTCCCTATATCCATTCCCTTCTTTCCACTTCCTTTGTCCGTCTCATCCAATTTACCCTATCTCTGTCCGTCTTCTTTCCCTCCTCCTTTATCTCTCACTCCATATCCTCTTTCCCCTACTTTACATTAATTTCCTTCCCCATTCTCTGACCATTTCCTCATGTCGTTCCCTCTGACATTTTTTATTTTAACTGCAAAAGCAACCTCGATTTGGAAATAGAAGTAAAAATCAGTAGGTAGCTAGGAATCAATCGTTAGCAGACAAGGTGTGAGAGAGATTTTTCCATCTGCCAGATGTGTGAGGATAGGAGCTTTACTAACAAAATTTCGAAAGGTTTTAATCTATGTACTTGTAGATTTTTAAAGTTAGCCCTAAATACAAATTTCCTGCCTTCCTTCAAAAATGACTTCGAAAAGGAAAACAAAGCTGCACATTTTCAGAGCACAGCTTAGCATGTTCCTTGCAGCAGCCGATTTAAGAGAAACGGTTTATTGTATAACATTATATCTCCAGTGGTTTCAGCTGAGCGTTGTCAGTCAGGATTCATTAAACAGAATCTTCCTTTGAATTTTTGTGAATTGAAACAAAACAATTTCAGTGAGATCATGAGTTCACTAAAATGAAATAAATCGCAATTCATTGTTCCGGAGTCATAAGCAATCGTGGTTCGGAAACTTTTATTCTATTTGACTCCAAACGATGTCTTGCTCGTCGTCAGTCTCATTCATTCTACGATCTTGTAGTTGGCCCGCGTTGTTCGTGCGCCGACAGATATCTCGACGCCTCACCGGAGGCTTTTCTTTTGCAAATAAAATAAACCACGAACCGAAGTATTTTGAATGTTTGCAACACACCAGGTTACAACGGATTGACTCCAATTTAATCTTTGAAACACAACACAGATATGATTATCGCCTCTAACAAACAGAAATACCGCATTCAGTTGTATACTTCTTCGAAAACTAGTAATATTCAATGAGGAATTTGTTTTCGTTATGGATACATGCTACAGCAGAGATGACAAACTGTACGTTACAATTTCTTTTGTTATGAAGACATGTGACAGCAGAACTTTCAAACCCTTGTCGCATTTCTTTCATTGAGATTCTCATTCAAAAATTCCATCCAGATTTCCGACTTCTCCCTTGGATTTTCCTAATATTTTCTGTCGTACAACCCTTGTCCTGACAGTCACGACTACAAAACAAAAAAAAATCAGCCAAATCAATCGAGCCGTTCTCAAGCGACAATCTTCCATACTATGTATGGAAGCATTTCATTTTTGTTCGTATAGATTAACGTGCATATGCTAAGGCACATGGCACTGATAAATTACATCATTCTCTGTTTTTCAGAATGTTTGATTTCCATTAGGTAGAGGTACAACGATTAGTTATTCATTCCAGGAACAGACTGCGACGGCTTTCGTCTGACGCCAAGCACGTGTGAATACTATTGGAACAACTAATCTTCTCGGAATGATTTTAGAGTAAGTTTTGATGGAGGTGGTGAACATTTATTGTCAATAGCTTTCGAATGCTACAATAGGAAAGGCAAGCTGCTACTTGAATAAAGCCATTTAATGTCTATGGAAAGGGAAAGTAATAGGTATCAAATTGCAAAGTGTGTATCCAATCTATAGAAATAGGCTTAAGCAATGGAAAACATGCGAATAATATTCAAGACCAGTTTACTATATGCCGTATGTTTGCATACAGGGTGTCTCACAAGAGAGACTGAATATTTTAAAAGGTCATAGTACAGACTACTTCGAGTAAAACATTTCATAATTGTCTCCAGTTCTTGATTCAAAAATACTAATAGAAGGTGTGAAGCAAAGTCAAATGATTAAGTTCAAAGTTGATTTTCATGAATTCCACCAACGACTTGTATGCACTTTCTAATTCGCTTGACAAAACTTCGACTAGCTCTTATGCGGTCGTGTTGGGGTCCTTTTATGTGGATAGCACTATTCTTAATATGAACGCTTAATTAGTTTTTTTTGTGTTTAGTTCGTCATTGTAGATTTCGTCTTTGAACCCCTGAGGTAAGAATCCGAAGGATTCATGCCTGCTGATCTTACTGATCGAAGCTTGTTACCATTCCTGCGAATTCACCTTCCGGAGAATGTTAGGTTTAGATAATGTGTCTGCTCTTTTATGTGGAGTATGTATTGCACAAAACATAAAAAGACATTCTTAATTCAGGATCCTATTCAGTCACTATTTCACTTTAATGTAACGATAATTGCAACAGTGGCGCTTATGCAGATGATTTATTAGGATTAAAGAGCAAAGCGTGTATCATTTGCCTGTTGCGTAACATTCCAATAAAAGAGTTGCAACAGTTCAGTTGATAGGATGTTGACCGAAAACTCTAAAAAACATCTTACTAAAATTTATTTTACAGAATATCATACCTGGAGTCATAAACGATGGCGGTCGATTTTATCCTTGTTCTGAGTATCTACGTCAACGTTTCTTCGGCAGGCAATGAGCGTTCAGTAGTTTTCTCAGCTGTGTGTTGTGAATGTCACAGCCAATGCCAGCGTAAAAAGTGACCGTAGCAAGCTATTCAGCGAAATTTTATTCCATTTGTTGCGAGATGTCACAGCAGATGGTGGAGGTAAGCCACAAATTCTTTACAAGCACATGAAAGACATTATTTGCAGTACACACGCTTTCTTCAATCCCACAGCACGTGTAAGCGGTTAACGCAACCGTCGCTTGGAACCGGCAACAATGCGCGAACCGCCACTGTTTATGATGGAACTATAATAGTGACACAGACAGTTCCCACACGGTTAGCATTATCTACGGTCACACAAATTGTATGGTGTACCGTATTTTGTTTGTCGGCTAAATAATAGAAAATAAATTTCAGTAAACAACGTTAAATACCTGAATATTAGCACTTTCAAATAACTTAGGCAGTGTAAGTAATGCCTGACAGGAAAGTTTGAAGGAGGCATGAATTTTACGTGTTCCATATCTAATCTGTGATTGGGGCGATATATGGCAATAATGGGAGAAAATATGTTGATAATTAATGTAAACAGTGTACATGGGTCTGGGTGATTCGGTATGTATCGGAGGATGACCGAGGTGGCAGGAATCAAAGAAAAAAAAAAAAGAGAAAACATATATGATGTCCATGTTTAGCTCATGTTACAAAGCTTCCTAAGCATTGTAAAGCATTGTTGGGATACACTTCTGCAATTCTATGTCGTGGACCGTCTATCGCAAACTTCTTCGCTGTGGTACGAAAAGAATCCTGTCCACATCTAGATTTCATTCAAGGAAAGCAGAATGCTCAAAACTGATCGTTTGCATCGCTGCTGAAGAAACGTACTGTAGGTAAACGAAGAAAAGTTTATGAAGGTTGTGAAGCAGTTTTTTAGGAAATCGTTTTACTTGTAGCTTAAGGAAGCACGACATATTTTCGATTCGTATTTTTCTTCATTGTACAGCGGTACTCAAACGACAGAGTGGAAACTATTATTTAAAAATATTTATTTCAAACTGTGAGTTTCATATCACAGACTGGTGCTGAGGTTGTTATAATTTCGTTATTGCTCACATTTATAACGATATTTAAAATTTGACGAACTCACTATCCACAGTTTGAAGAATTTGCAGTGAACTATGGGTGTGAATTACAGTTCCTGATCTGAGAAAAGCAGGAATTGGTAGTCTGAAACATTCTTCATATTTCAAAACCTTTTTCCAAGTCACTGACAGCTGAATGATGGGTTAAAATGTCGACTGAAAGAAAGACTCACCCCGTACTCGATCCCACAATATATCGTTATTCAGTCACACACTCTACCGATATGCGACTAAACCATATGCTGCGTTGTACTGAGACTGCTGTTCTCTCTAATTATTGCAGCTGTCACTAAGTGGCTACGTAATCGTTTCCGAAACCTGACTTCAATTCTTCATAATTGAAATAACACAGTCTTCCCAAGGCCGGCCGGAGTGGCCGTACGGTTCTAGGGGCTACAGTCTGGAACCGAGCGACCGCTACAGTCGCAGGTTAGAATCCTGCCTCGGGCATGGATGTGTGTGATATCCTTAGGTTAGTTAGGTTTAATTAGTTCTAAGTTCTAGGCGACTGATGACCTCAGAAGTTAAGTCGCATAGTGCTCAGAGCCATTTGAACCAATCTTCCCTGAACCCCCCCCCCCTTACATGTTTTTGAGACGGCTTCTGACCAACCTATATGGAGTTCATAGGCGCTGTCTTTAGAAACTCATGGGCTATGCTCATCACATTACACTTTAAAACTTATAATTTCTCCCCTGTATAATTTGAGTACGTGTAAACGCTAGAAAAGTAGCATAAAATACATAATCACTCCCCTAAATAGGGAGACACTGGAACGTTTTCCTCCTGACACTTGGTTTACTGATGAATTCGTTGATTAGCGATTATAGGTTCAGTTCAGTTCCCTTACGAGATCGGTATGGCTGTTCAATAATACTACGTGATTAAACCGATCTTCGTTTATGGTGGCTCTGGTGTAAGTTTTCTGTCTTCGATGTGCAGAAAACGAACGTTTTGCAGTACACATGGATATAGGAATCATTAAAAGAAGTAGCAACAATTTTACGTATACTGATATCAAGTTCTTCAGAGCTACACAGTTATTCTCTGTCGTACTCTAGGATTGCACTACACTATCAAAGCTCTCTAGTGTAGCATTACGCTGTTTTATCATATCCAAAAAGTGTCTCTGAGAAGAGTCAGTCTTACACAATCGAAATCGTCACCGTTAAAAAGAATTATCGTTGATATTATCTTCTTTGCCTCATAGAAACATTTCTATTTTGACAGGGTGTGATACTGTTGCAAAAGAACTTCGTAAATATTATGTGTGCACCACAGAGACACAACACACATGCACCATCTCGTTGGACAGACTGGTTTTAAATCTTGACCTGCTTTAATGTCATGAGAATCTGAAAAGAATTGTTCAAGATTTCCGAATTTTTGTACCCTCTTGGGTGAACCACGAATAATGAAATCAAATCTTTGAGAATTGACTGAATATCTCTTAATATTGATTTGTTACTACAGGAGCCTGTAACAGCTAACTTTAGGGTAATAAGCCTAACAGTGAATGTAAATAGCCCTCGGTTCAACGTCTTTTATCCGTGACTGTAATCCTTGCAGACAAGTGCTAACGTTTGTTGCGCCTTCACAGCATTATCCGCAACAGTTGCTCACAGGCATAGAATGTCTTAATCATACATCCTGCGCAGATTTAAACAGGGTATGTGGAGCATTTAATGCGAGCTCATCAAAACACCAGAGCAAAATTCTAGTTAACAGTATGTAAACAAACAGACATCTGCTCTCTAATTGATATATCGGCTGTCTCGTTCAACATGATAGCATATAAATCATGTTCTCTTACTCCTTGAATCAAAATTTTTTTGAAAATACATGTTTATCAGTGTTCTAATTTCATTAATTATGTTATGAGACAGCCATCTGTAAGTAGTCTGTTAAAGGTATAGTTTCAATCTGGGTACATCCGCAGATCGTAATTTCAGAAGATTCAAAAAATTAGAAGACTCATCTATATGACAACTTAAGGCCAATCCTTGGCAAACGAAGAACAATTTTTAAGTAAAATTTCGCTTAAACAAAAAGTAGCGGCTTACATTTCTTGTGCTTTAGAATGACTAACTGTTGACAGAATATTTGCTCATTTTTTCATATAATTATTTGTACTAACTGAACTGATATTCAAATTAGTTTTTTCATGAGATTTGAATCGCTTTAGAGCAACGGACTAGTTTTTAAAGTCGTACTGCACGAATGTATTATGGGAATCCTCATTCGCAGTATCAGTAGGTGGCAATCTCCTGTTATCACACAAGGACCTACACAGAAAACAATAAGCTCTGTCATCCTTTCCGTCATACTGAATGTTTGTTTTTACACAATGTTTTTGAAGAGTTGTGCCCCTGCGGCGGCCACTTTCAGTACCAGTATGATATTTTTGCGGAACTACCAGTGATAGTAACAGGGATGTCATCGTCACGAGCTACCGAAAATGGATCAGTTTTATTGTTATACGCTGTCGATTCGATATCACCATCACCATAATGAAATCAGTAGAAGTCCTTTCGTATTTCACATAACATAGCATAATTCCAAGCACAGGTGACACAGGTCAGACAGAACATAAACTAACGTCTAGTGGTCTACATGTTCCGACTTCAGACTACTTCGCTGTTCGTTCAGTTTTTGAAGTCAAGTATAAATTACACTATCTACAACATGACTTCACAAGATTAAATCTCTCGCTGGCTCTTGCGTTTCGCGACTGTTGCAGGGCTTTCAATTAAAGCAGGAAGAACTTCGCCATGCTGTTATATATACTGTCCTTTTACTGAATGTCTTAGTAGGAGGGTTGGGGCACTCTTCGCAGCTCACTGGTGGTTGTGTTAAAAGATTATCTTAAAAGAAACCGCTTATTAAATTCGTATTTCATAGTGTAAAAGTTTTCGCCGTATGGTACCCAACCGACATCATTTCTAGTTATTTAATACACCAATAATAATGAAAGGTTATCGCCTCCAATTTACGTTATTGACTTAAAAAGTGGAATTCCTTTAATATTCGAATATTTTAGAAATCAGGTCAACGTTGATTTTAATCCCTACGAATGCAATTAGCCGATTGTTTAAAGATAACCTTTTTACAGCGGTATATTACAAAATCCAGATGCCCATCGCCCATCGATGCAATGAATGAGTCGATTTTAATTACGACCAAGAAGCAAACGTATATACTGCCGTTTGCGTACGATGAAAACGAGAAAAAACAATATTAAAATTCAGAATGAGGTTTTCACTCTGCAGCGGAGTGTGCGCTGATATGAAACTTCCTGGAAGATTAAAACTGTGTGCCCGACCGAGACTCGAACTCGGGACCATTTCCCTTTCGCGGGCAAATGCTCTACCAACTGAGCTACCGATGCACGACTCACGCCCGGTACTCACAGCTTTACTTCTGCCAGTACCTCGTCTCCTACCTTCCAAACTTCACAGAAGCTCTCCTGCGAACCTTGCAGAACTAGCACTCCTGAAAGAAAGGATATAGCGGAGACATGGCTTAGCCACAGCCTGGGGGATGTTTCCAGAATGAGATTTTCACTCTGCAGCGGAGTGTGCGCTGATATGAAACTTCCTGGCAGATTAAAACTGTGTGCCCGACCGAGACTCGAACTCGGGACCCGAGTTCGAGTCTCGGTCGGGCACACAGTTTTAATCTGCCAGGAAGTTTCATATCAGCGCACACTCCGCTGCAGAGTGAAAATCTCATTCTGGAAACATCCCCCAGGCTGTGGCTAAGCCATGTCTCCGCTCTATCCTTTCTTTCAGGAGTGCTAGTTCTGCAAGGTTCGCAGGAGAGCTTCTGTGAAGTTTGGAAGGTAGGAGACGAGGTACTGGCAGAAGTAAAGCTGTGAGTACCGGGCGTGAGTCGTGCTTCGGTAGCTCAGTTGGTAGAGCACTTGCCCGCGAAAGGCACAGGTCCCGAGTTCGAGTCTCGGTCGGGCACACAGTTTTAATCTGCCAGGAAGTTTAATATTAAAATTTTCGCTGAAGTATCTGTGCATACTCACTCAATTTTTTTTATTTTATTGAGCGACCAAGCATGCCTGTAGTCTGAGCCTACGATAGAGATGATGAAACAGCATATTCTATAGAAACAAAGGTGCTTAGAATTTGATATAACAAATTCCAACCCGACAAACACGATTTCATGTTGGATATTCATACACTGATTGTAAATTTGTCACAGAAAGAAGCGTGTGCAAATGTGAAAGGCAGGCGACTTGGTTTAAACACAAAAACCCAGTTGGCTCAAACGTAAGTAGACAGGAGACGAGTCGTGCATCTGCTATAGCCTGACAAAGGAATCTGCAAAACTGTACAATATTGTCAGCAACCGATAACTACTTTTTTGCTTCGATGTTTAAATGGTAATTCAGAATAAATAACAGAGCACTCGCGGATGCTTGTCACAATGTAAGAACGGGGCACCAACTCGAAATGTAATCAATAAATTGAGCGGCTAACGCGATGACCAATATGGTGCTGCAACATCACAACCTGATCAAAAGTACCCTCACACCTGTTAGTGAAAAGATACTCTTGATGAAGCAGTCGTTCAGTTACGTTGATCTGTAACAGATAATCTCAGTTTGAATCGCCTGTGGGTGTTTTCATTTCCATGTTTAGTCTCTTTACTTCTCCACTGCAGAATATCTACATCTACATACTCTGCAAGCCAACGTACGCTGCGTGGCGGTGGGCACCCGCACCACTATTAGTCGTTTCCATTCCTGTTCCACTCATAGGCCTAACGTGGGAAAAACGACTAACTATATGCCTCCGTTCCGGCCCTAATCTGTCTCATCTTGTCTTCGTGAGCCTATCGCGAAATGTGTGTTGAGGCAGTAGGATCGTTCTGCAGTCTGCTCCAAATGCCGGTTCTCAAACTTTCTACATCTAAATCTACGGGATTACGCTGCTATTCACCATAAAGTGCCTGGCAGAGCGTTCATTGAACCACGTTCAAGCTGTCTGTTTATTGTTCCACTCTCGAACGGCGAGCAGGAAGAACGAACACTTACATTTTTCTGTGGGAGCCCTGATTTCTCTTATTTTATCGTGATGATTATTTCTCCTTATGTAGGTGGTTGCCAACAGAATGTTTGCGCAAGTTGCCAACAGAATGTTTCGCAATCGGAGGGGAAAACCGCTGGTTGAAATTTTATTAGTAGAGCTTGGCGCAACGAAAAATGCCTTTGTTTTAATGATTGCCATTCCAATTCACGTATCATGTCTGTTCCACTATTTCCCCTATTTAATACGACCTGTCCTTCTTTGGACTTTTTCGATGTAATCCATCAATACCAGCTGATGCGATTCCCACACCACACAGAAAAACTCCTGAGTAGGGGGGAGACATGCGTAGTGCAAGCAGTCTCTTTAGTAGACTTGTTGCACCATCTAAGTGTTCTGCCAATGAATCGCTGTCTTTGGTTTGCTCTACCGACAACATTTCCTATGGGATCATTCTAATTTAGGTTATTTGTAATTGTAATCCCTAAGTATTTAGTTGAATTTACAGCCTTAAGATTAGTGTGTATCGCGTAATCGGAATTTAGCGGATATGTTTTTAGTACTCATGGAATAAATTCACATTTTTCGTTATTCAGGATCAATTGCCACTTTTCGCACCATAGAAATATCTTATCTGAATCATTTTGCAATCCGTTTTGATCTTCTGATGACTTTGCAAGGCCGTAAATGACAGCGTCATCAGCAAGCCATCCAAGACAGTTTTGAGATTGTCTCCTATATAATTTTTTCGTAATGTGGGGCCACAGTCATAATATATTTCTTTAAAGTCAGTACCGCCATTAGACTGTTTTTTATTTGCAGTGTTGAAATTACGCGATCATGATTTCGGCTTTAAAGGGCCTTTATCAAGTGTTTTAATGTTATACAGTGCCTTAGATGGCATACTGTCGTATTCAAAATACATTTTTAGATACATTGATAAAGCAAAGCCGTAGACTTTTACCGGAAATATTGACCCTTAGACAAAGTGTGTAATAGTGTATTTTAAATCCGACGGTATGCCATATTTGGCACTGTATAACACTAAAACACTTGATAATGGTACTTTAAAGCCGAAATCGTGATCGTGTGAATTCAACACTGCAAATAAAAACAGTCTAATGGCGGTACTGACTTTAAATAAATTATCTTCTATGTCGTTAACATAGATCAGGAACAACAGAGGGCCAATAACACTTCCGTGGGGAACACCGCATATTGCTTCCGTTTTCCTCCATCACTTTCCGTCTATTACTACGAAGTGTGACCTTTCTGACAGGAAATCACAAATACAGTCGCGCAACTGAGGCGATATCCCATAAGCACGCAGTTTGACGCTTGTGGGAAACGGTGTCGAAAACCTTCTGTAAATCTATAAATATGGAATCAATTTGACATCCCCTGTGGGTGCACTCATTACTTCATGAGTAGAAAGAGCTAGTTCTGTTTCACAAAATAAAGTCCCCTTTACTCGGTGGATCGCCATTCGAGTTCCCGGAGCCACACTTTCGTGTTTTTCAAACGAACTGGTAACTAATCTAGCAGCCCGCCTCTTGATTGCTTCGATGGCTCCCTTTAATCATTACCTGCATCGCATCATAATCACACGAGTGGTACTCAAGAACAGGCTGAACCAGCGTCCTGTATGCTGCCTCTTTCCAAAAATTCTCCGCTAAACCAAAATCGACCATTCGCCTTCCCTACCAAAATACGATGGATGTGTCCAAGAGCCTAGATTGTGGCTGGATAGCGAGAGATAAGGCGTTTTCTTGAGGGAACATGGTGTTGTCGTAAACTTGATATTACTAAGAGTGGGTTTCAGGAGGCGGCCAGAACTGCGATCACCTGGCTTCTCCTAAGACCCACTCGACTGTGGATATCCGCAGTAGTGTGTCCAAAACACACAGAAAATGGAACCCCGTTTTTCTGTCAGAAGAAACATGGGACTAAGATGATTGTATGAGAGTGAAGTCCTGGTACGTGGGGAAGTTATACCGCAATCTGCAAGTCATTTCAGGTGACGCCACAACACAACACCGAATCCCTGCAGGGAGAGAATCTCCGACGGGACCGCCAGTAGAATCTGGACCCGCTGCATGGCAGTCAGAAGCGCCGGCCACTCAACTAAGGGTGTGAACAGAAACATAGAATTCTTCGCAGAAGAGTTTCAGCGAGATAAGAGATAACTATTTGCGAGTTATTCCCCAGATGCCGAGTGAATTTTCTCTACGATGTCCTACAGTAACATTAGGTTTAAACTTTCTGAATCCAGCTTTCTGTTATGGTCGTACTGTTATTTCTCAAATGCTCTCTATTTTCCGCTGCCTCTAAGTGCAGAGCATCGCATAGGGCGTTTTCAGAACAGTGCAAAGGAGTGGGAGAGATTTTCTACCTTCTACTCAACTAAGTGCACTATTAATTGAAATAGCAAAAATCCGAGAGTGTGGGAGGGTCTTTAACACCTCCACATGAGTGCTCGCAGTCCTTACCATCAGTGGCCAGCCAGTTCCAGCTCTAACAAAGAATAGGAAAGTTCCAGAGTAGCCAGAAAGAGAGACTTCTGTCTAGGTATCTGAAGAGTAAGGACTTTAGTTTAGGACAGGAGAGAAGAAGGATGAAACGAGCCTTGTTGACACTAGAGGGATGTCTGTACTTGAGCGTTAGATACAAAGCGGTGGCTGAATCCGACACTCCAGTCGCTTCCTCCGCCGTCGGAATTATTCGCGCTCTGCTAAGATGAACTCCTTTGCTAGCGCGGTCGCCGATTAGAGGCGAAGTTAACTCGTTCCCTTCAGCTGCCAGGTAAACGATTTTAAAGAGCCACATCAGGCTTGTTGCTCTCAACGCACATTTTGGCACCCTAATGGTGTTAGCCCCTATATTTCCATGTACTTACTACTTTTAACTAAAAATTTACGCTATCACTGGCCAGGTCCGCGAACTGTTAACGGAACTGAGATTCAGGTTTCCCAACCACTGAAAAATCTCTTTCTGTGTGACTTAAGTTTATTGACGGGAGTAGAAAAATGGTGACTAAGAAGTGAGAGAAAAAAAATTTAATAATTTGGTAAATCAGATATGCCTGCAATTTGAGGATGATTTACAGTAGTGAGAGAGGTTATTTCCTAGTACCTTACTTCATGATTATTTTTACGATTTAAAAGAAATACTCGTCTCGCTTTAGATCGGTCTGCAGGAGGCAGAGGGCCTTTCTGGTGAGCTGATCTGAAGAGAACTGTTAACCTTTTTATGTTTTCGTTGTGAAATCAGGAAGTCAATGACTGCAAGTTCTCGAAACGCCTGAGAATTACTCTCTTAATTTTTACGTGCCGCGCAAACGGCCGTTATGACACGGTGTCAGCAAGCCAAGAATTAATCCGTTTTCACTTACCACCTTTGACAGCCTCCAAGAACGGCTAAAGTCTTTCGCCTTCTCTGTACTAAAAGGTGCCATAAGGCAACAATAATTTTGTACACTGATAACTTAAATTAAATGATTATTATTAAGTAATGAACTCACGTACTCCAATCTGCCCAAGCTCCATTCAACGCTAAAAAAGTAAAAATACCAGAATGTGGTAACAACAAGATCAACCTTGGCATTATCTACTGCTTTTCTATAGAGATCATAATATTCTATCTGGCTCTCGAAGTCATTGATCGTAATGTTTCATCACCTGTATTAAAATTATACGTCAGATTTATACTCACTTGTTTTTTGTCGGTATTTCCTTTTTATGTATCAGAGCGCAACTTTATGTTTAAAGTCTATATGTGTAGTCTTTATAACGACTATTTATTTCGATTCATAGATAGAAGGTACTTTCATCTATAATTGGAGCACCCCTATTAATAGCTCTTTCAGTGCCGTTGTTCTAAGTTACTGCGCATGATAATTTGGGGTCATTCCTCACTCTGTTCGTTACCAGAATTTGTTCCTGGCCATCGTAGGAAGATGCATCAAATCACAAAATACACCCCACAGTTGATATCGAAGACTTTATGACGGCTTGAACTCTACTGGGGACACTTCCCACGGCAGGCAAATTTATCATCAAAAGCAAAAGGCATAGAAGGTTCTAACATTCTTCGTGGTGTCTGTTTGTCCTATATCGTGTCTCCCTACCACTTTCGCGCAACGACGCTTTGAGCGTGTTTTTTAGGGAATTGACCTGGGACCTGTTGCTGGTAAGGAGACGCCAGACCACACATGACATGTAGAATTCAGAAGAGTTCAGTGAGACTAGCGAGGATATAACCAAATACTTAATGATTACAGCGTCAGCTCCACTGCACTCCCTGTAAAAGAATCTAAATACTAACTCAATTTGGTGGAAGAGGTTCAAGGCTTTCCTATTTTTAGTTAGCTGGTAAAGTAACGTCGAGAAGCAGTTAAGTTCATCTTTGGAAATTTTATTCTACTCACAAAGCATTGTTTATAAATTGCACTATGGATAAAAGGAAACGTTTTAATACAGGATGGTAAAAACCAACTGCGTTCAACAAAAATGTGAACGAATATTCCCTGAATGAGTTTCCAAGTTCTACAATGGATCGAAGGATGACCTATGCCATATCACATCTATAATCTAGGTTTAAATTAAGTTTCACAAAAGAGAAAACTATCAAAATGGTCTACAGTGACCCTCAATTATCTTTAATTACTTATCTAACTTGTCGTAAATTACAGTGGCCGATGTGGCGTCTCAATAACTATATAACAAAAAATTCATCGCGTTTCAGATTTATCTTCAAGTGCCAAATGTGAACACCATGAGCTTTAATTGACGATCGGCACTAGTATTACGCAAAAACCGGTTCTTTGTTGAAGTCTATTGTCGTTTCTTGATGCGAAGTTATCATATGGTTCTTAATTATTGTTTCTTCGTCCTGTGTCTTGTGGATTCCACTGCTTTTTGCTTTTGTTTTCACGTGCGCTTCGTCTTTTTCTTGCGCCATCTTCCGAAATTATGAACTCTAGTTCCCGTAGAATACCTTTAAATGCTTCGACTTCATTGCCTCCGCTACCTACTAATGATTGCTGGTATTTCAATGGCAGCTTCATCGCGCATAATTTATAATTTAATCAACTCCCCGTCACTGTATGGTACATCTAAGCATTGATTTTTCTTTGCCATTAGTTCGAAAAATTTCACGGGACTCTTCTCTCCTTAATTTTCAAAATATGGGTTCTGTAATAATTCGTACTTCACTCTGTTCTGTGCTTCGCTGTACCAATATCGTGAGAGAAACTTGTCTCTGAAATCTTCGTACGATCGGCATGTCGCTGCAACATTCTGCATGGTTTCTGCGACTGTTCCTGACATGTGTGCTCATATAGAGTCTAATTTGTGTGATAGCGTCCAGTTTTCTGGTAATCCTACTCGGAATTGATCAATAAAGGTTCGTGGATGTAATGAGTTTCCTTCTCGAAAGTGTTGAAATTTTCTGACTGTGAGTAAATGATCGTTGTCGTACTTCGTCATAGTTCCATATGAAATTCGCGATTCTTTGCCACTTTTGTTTCTGATCATTTCTCCCGTCGTTCTTTCCGGTTGTGGTAGATCCATTGGATATTGTCCACTGTAACTTTCGCGTACCCTTGCATAGTATCGTTAGAGTGGTACGCAATAATTTTCTTCCATCGGTTGTGAACGTGTAGCTGAATGCTTTGCACTGTACTCTTCACGACCTGGCTTTCCATTGTCACGTATTGGTTCGGTATCTTGTCCGGCTAACCTTGCTGCTTCATTGCACGATCCAAACTGTCTTGAAACATACATTTGTGGTTCTTAATGTTTTTGTGATGACGTTTGTTCATCAAGAATATCGAAACAAGTTTGTTGCTGGGCAGGCTGTCTGATTTCACGTATGTTACTTTCCGCCTGTGACTGGAATCGCAAATGCGTAATATCTTCGTTAATTGCTTGTTTTTCAGGTGCTGTTACAGATACGGATGTGGTTGCAGACTCTGTGCTTGTTAGATCCTGTTCACTACGCTCTTCAATGGTTTACAACTCTGTTCGCAATTTCTGAAATTGTCGCTTCGTTTGCGCTTCTATTTTGACTATGCGGTTATCATATCTTTTCAGCGCTGCTTTTGTGTTACGTTTGTGTAACACACTGTTTTCAACAACTTCACGCGCTGTGCCTGCTGCTTGTCTAGTAATTACGTTTATCTGTTTCACTAGTTTCTTGACTTCTCTCTGGGTGTTTTTACGTAATGTTTTCATCTCGTCCGGAATGTCATTACGCAATGTTTGTACGTCCACTTGTACCTTGTCAATGTCTGTTCTCAATTGATTGTGACCTGTTATTAAGTTTCCTATCACTTCTCGAGATTCTTTTGCCTCCTCTTCAATATGACTTAGGTGTAACTGAATTTTTTTGTTTTGTTCTTTAATCTCACGCATTTGTCTCGTGGTTTCTGCATTCTGAATTTGGTTCGCTATTTCTTTATTATGCCTTCTCATGGTTTCCGTAATTTGTTGTAATAATTCTGCCAGATTGCTGGGTCCTATAGCGTTTTCTTCCGACGTCCTAGGCTCTGTGTTTTCGCCCAAGTGTTGGTTCGCAACCGATTGCATTGAACTGTGCTGTGACACGTTTCTGCTCGCATTCCTTGTACTGTGTGGTGAGGGAGCTCTGATTATTTGTTCAAATGGCTCCGAGCACTATGGGACTTAACTTCTGAGGTCATGAGTGCCCTAGAACTTACAACTACATAACTCTAACTAACCTAACGACATCACACACATCCATGCCGGAGGCAGGATTCAAACCTGCGACCGTAGCGGTGCGCGGTTCCTGACTGTGGCGCCTAGAACCGCTCGGCCACTCCGGCCGGCTGATTACTTGTACTATGGGTTCTACGTATTCAAGACGCGAGTCAGAATCCTCATCGACTGTCTCTCTACTTTCCTGCTCCTCTGTCGTATACTGACTTACGTTTCCTATGCCCTGACGTACATTATCCTCGTTATGGTGCGTTATATGTCCTATTTCTCGCGATACTGCATCGTCTGTTGTACTGTCCTCTATTCTCTGTCCATTTTCATGCTGGGTCTCTACCTCAATTCGGTCAAGGTCTCGATCTGCCATTGCTAATCATTCCCAATGCCTTATTTTCTGTTTTAAAAGCAATTCACGCGCCCAACTTTGCGTCAACATGCGCTCATACGATCTCACGCGTTTCATAAACTTTTTGCGCACACGACTTGACAATCAATTCACTTACTTGTTGGGTCAGAACCAACTTGTCAACTTAATTCTAACAATATCAAAATTCGTAACTTAATTATGCTATTGTCTATGCCAGACTCACTTTCTATTGATTATTTTTACTATCTATCGCTGCAGCTACTGTTTTCGACTATGTATATCTTTAAAAAAAAATTCTTTTTTTTTTACAAATATTTTTCAACAAGTTATTTTTCTGACATAGTTAGGCATGTGGCCGACCTCCAATCATGGTATTTTACCATCCTGGCAGTGTCGCCATTTTTTAACATTCTGTGTGGTGTCTGATTGTTCTATATCGTGTCTCCCTACCACTTTCGCGCAACGACGCTTTGAGCGTGTTTTTTTAGGGAATTGACTAGTTTGAACCTGGGACCTGTTGCTGGTAAGGAGACGCCAGACCACACATGACATGTAGAATTCAGAAGAGTTCAGTGAGACCAGCGAGGATATAACCAAACACTTAATGATTTCAGCGTCAGCTCCACTGCTCTCCCAGTAATAGAATCTTAATACTAACTAAATTTAGTGGAAGGGGTTCAAGGCTTTCCTATTTTTAGTTAGCTGGTAAAATAACGTCGAAAAAGCAGTTAAGTTTACCATTGGAAATTTTATTTTACTCACAAAACATTGTTTATAAATTGCACTATGGATAAAGGAAAAACTTTAATACAGGATGGTAAAAACCAACTGCGTTCAACAAAAATGTGAACGAATATTCCCTGAATGAGTTTCCAAGTCCTACAATGGATCGAAGGATGACCTATGCCATATCACATCTATAATTTAGGTTTAAATTAAGTTTCACATAAGAGAAAACTATCAAAATGTTCTACAGTGACCATCAATTATCTTTAATTACTTATCTAACTTGTCGTAAATTACAGTGGCTGATGTGGCTTCTCAATAACTATATAACAGAAAAATCATCGCGTTTCAGATTTTTACATCAAGTGGCAAATGTGAACACCATTAGCTTTAATTGAGGATCGACACTAGTATTACGCAAAAATGGGGTGTAACAGATGAGACCTCTGCAGTTCTGAGTGAAGCTTTATGTGCTGTTATGCGGCATCGCGTGCGTTCATTACCTTGTCGGTGTTCGTCAGTGGGCAGCGGGCAGCACAGCTCCGCTCACCTCGCCGTCTCGGAAGCTCTCTAACTTCTCCTTACTACAATGTTCCGAAGTTGGCTTAAAAAAAACTATCTGGCTGTGTTTTCATCTGACCAATCAGGGTCTCAATGTTAACCTTAACCTCCGCCT
The DNA here is from genome assembly GCF_021461395.2 of Schistocerca americana. Lineage (NCBI taxonomy): Eukaryota > Metazoa > Arthropoda > Insecta > Orthoptera > Acrididae > Schistocerca > Schistocerca americana. The sequence continues at coordinate 202,235,451 of NC_060125.1, read as the reverse complement.
ACCAAAAATTCGGTTTATCCAGTGAGAAACGTTATGCTTTTCGTGGTGGGGCAATGTTTTTAAAGTTTTCAACGTAACAGAGACGCGAAAAAGTCTCACGCAAAAACTTGTAGCTGGTGTGGTCCTTTTAGCGTTATCGCAAGATCTATACTGTTCTTATGGAGGGCTCTATCTTTAAAGATGGGCTGGGGGGTGGTCCTGACGTAACAGAGACGCGAAAAGGTCTCACGCTAAAACTTGCGGGTGGTGTAGCCCTTTTTGTGTTATCGTAAGATCTATACTGTTCTTCTGGAGGGCTCTAGCTTTTAACATTGGCTGGGGGGTGGTCCTGACGTAACAGAGATGCGAAAAAGTCTCACGCTAAAACTTGCGGGTGGTGAGGTCATAGCGGTTAGCTGGCAACGTGGGTGTCCGTCCGTCCCTTATCGTATGGCCTTCCAGCTTAGCACGGTTCTGCTCTCGGCTTCTGTTCTCGTTTCTCCCCTTGGAACTGCGTCTGTCTCACGGTGGGAAGGTATGACGTGCATTTAGGCATTCTTGTGTTAGTCTGTGGTATTCCATTTGCTCACTCGTTACTCGTATTACTTTGGTTAATTTAATGTCACGATTGATTCGGAGCTATGTGACATACTACTGGATTTGCTTATCATGTCAGGGTTTTCATGGAGGGTGTTGGATTTGCCTGACACCTTACAAGGTAGAGATGTGGGACTCTGGTATATGGAGCGAATTTCACGTTCTAAATCACCCCAAAGGTGTTTCATTAGGTTCATGTCGGAATTCGGGAAAGGCCACATTACCTCATAAATGTTATTGCCCTCAGACAATTCCGTCACAAATGCTACTTTATGACAGGATGCATTGTCATTATAATACAGTTATCGTCTGCGATATCTTACTCTACTGTTGTAGTTCACAGTGCTATAAAGTGTATTCACATCCTCCCGTGTTTAGTTATTTATTAAGCACTATAAGAGGGCCACAACGTAGTCACGAAAATCGCCCCCATACCGTGATACCGCCAGATCTGTACTTCACTGGTTACGCTACACTTCCATCGAATTGCCACAGGGCGTAGTGTGTTACTGGAAATCACTTGTTTCCAGCCATCGACTGTCCAGTGGGGTCGCTCTTGGCAGCAACACAAGCATCGCATTATTATCGACTACGGAAATGCATGGCTTACGTACAGCTACTCGCCCGCCGCACCCCACTGTTTCGAAACCTCTATGCACAGTCGATGCTCCAGCTGGGCTACAGGTAGCACTCCGAAACTGAAGAGCGCTTCCTTCCTATGACCACACTTGATTTTTTTCAGCCACTCGACGCAATGCTCTGTCGTCCCTTTCCGTCGATATCTCTCTAGGCTTGGTGCGACTTCAAAGTCACATCATCAACAACCGTCTTAGGCAGTTTTAGAAGGGTTATAATGGCCCTCATGGTATTGTTATTTACATGAAATGCAAATATTAGTTAACGTTCGCAGTCACTGAGCTATCCTAGCCGACCCAATCTGTGTTCTTGCTAGCTTATCGACAATCCTTGCCGCTTCAGTTTATGCTGGCGGGTCCTTCTAGCGTCAAATCTAGTCTGAAAGAAGACACACGACACCTATATAATTAAGGTAAAGTGGACCAATACATTACTTGATTAGGTATCCGCACCACGCTCGAACCCTTGTCAGAATCGGCAAAATGCCACGAATGACGAGGATAATAAGCAAGGTGCATTACATCAGTAACCTGTGGATGAGAAGAGAATTTGGGTCTTACAGGAGGCGTGCTAGGGAAGTCGGTTCTTGTTGTGATGATAACTGTGTCCCGCTGGCGCAGCGTCAGCGCAACCGCCTAGCAAGCACGACGTCTGAGTTCGAATCCAGGCGTAGCGCAAATTTTCGATTTTCAAATGGTTCAAGTGGCTCTGAGCACTATGGGACTTAACATCTGAGGTCATCAGTCCCCTAGAACTTAGAACTACTTAAACCTAACTAAGGACGTCACACACATCCATGACCGAGGCAGAATTCGAACCTGCGACCGTAGCGGTCCAAGAGTAAAGCGCCTAGAACCGTTCTGCCACACCCGCTGGTTTTCGATTTTCCCCATTGGTTAGAAACAGTGTGCACAGCCTGCAAATGTCAATATTTTCTTAGTGTAGTGGTCAGTCTCTCAGCAGGTAGGGGTGTCCGAATATTTTGCGTAAGACAGTGAAGATATGCAGTCGCCTTATGTGAAACCCTATGGGCAACGCCAGTGCTACTGTCAACAACAGAATACTGCAGCCAGAGAGAGTAGTTGTAAGGCGCATTTCTGAACTTGCTAGTGTAATTAATTTCGACAACTGTGCGTAAGTGCCAGAAGATGAATCCAAAATAATTTGGACATCGATTGCATGCAAGGTAAGCATTAAACAATAGGTTACGGAAAAACTAGCATGAAACTAGTCAGTGTGGCCGGATACCAGATTATAGTCCCGTCGGCCAGTGCAATATTAGTAATTTTCGCCTCACAAACATTAATATACGCTCAATAGTAAATGCCTGATGGCCTAAAGTTATCGAACAATTGTAAAGTAAAGGAATTGACTCATCGCATAGCAGCGACAGTATCTATTATTCTTCATCTTTCCCGTTCTTGCGCGGTGCCTGTAAATCACTACGTACATGTATCGATTAATGGTATAAAAAAGAATTGTGTTGTTTTAAGACAAATGAGGCTTTTGGCGCCACACGTTTTACTGTTTGTATTCTATGAAAGGCGGACGTGGACTTGCTGCGTTCCACAACTGTATTTTATATTTTATGCGAAAATTTTTTTTTAACCAGAGAACGTGTAGTTTCTTGTAACTGATTACGAACAGACAGCATCAAGAGGACATTTTGACTGTGATGTATAAAGTATTTAACCACAATGGTCATCTATTTTAATTTAATATGAAAAGGTACGTAGCATTAAAAAAAAAGGTGTGTTACAGATAAGAGTTCTTATTTTAATAAATTAACCTTGATGATTTCCATCTCCTCATTTACTTGAATTATAATTATTTTGTGTTAGTTCATCACCAGAAATTACGATCACGCTGATGGGCCGAACGCAGCGTGAGGCAGAAGGAACATTATCGTTTTTCTATTACTTCTGAGCCAAATTTTTTATTGTGTAGTGTTGCATTTCTTTTAAAGTTTATTAATCTTCTGGTCCCTTAGTGTTGTTCCGGGTATGACTACATCGCGAATATAAAAATGCACAGAAATGATAATGTTTCTTCCGAACGATCTCAAATATATATATCGATATGCTGCTCTAATTCAGGTATTTAATGGTCAACGTATGTTATTATAATAGTGTAATCAATCCCTGATTCTGTTGCCAAGTGGCCCACCAAAATATTCACTTTTTCGACATTTAAAAAAAAAATATAAAATAACAATTCTTTTTCTTTTCGTCCCCGAAGAGAAACACTACACTTCGCACCCGAACAGGGACCTGATAATCATTTCATGTATGTGTTTAAAATTTTTTCAGTACTTGTTCTAATAATTGTTGCATTTTTTTCATGTGGATGCAATTCAACGGAGAAAGAGAAGTGGGAAAACCTTTTAATTAATTCAGAAGAACGATTGATGAAATTACCAAAAAACGCGAGTATCCAGCCGTATCACCATCAAGACAGCCATAGTAAGTCAAATTTTTATAAGCAGTAGCCAAGCTTTCGTAGTGACGTTGCATCTTTCGAGTTGATCAGAACGTAAACCTGTCTTTCCTTGCCTTGAAATAGCTTTATTTCAGTTTGTCCATAGTCCATTCTTATGTAGTTAAATTCAGTGAAAGTGTACCATTGTTGTCAGTGGATAAAAAAATTACGATATGGCGGATAATTACACTCAAAACTGGTAAAACTTGTGATATTTCATTTGTTTGTAATTAGTAGGAACCATCTTGTCTTCTTGGTGTACATGAACGTCAGTTGTTACCCAGAGTTACAATTTCATCTTAGGTCCCAGTAAGCCATAGCACTACGTCACAGACAAACGACTGACGGCAGTGACAAACTATATCTGTAGCATTTTGAAGTTTGAAAAATAATTCATGAACATGGCTGACGGTAAACAGTGGACACATACAAAAGCAGACGACAGCGGTGATGCGAATGGACCACACTATCCATTACGATCACGCGCGATAGGTGCACGAGCGGAGGCAGAAGCAGCCTCGACCGAAGTTTTAGAAGCCGGTCCTAGTGTGCAAACTATTCCCGCATTTCATAAAAATGACTTGGCCGCAATGATCGAAGCAATAATGGAACGCAAGTTCGAGAGCCAAAGACAGAGAGAAGCGCAGAGACAGGGACGTGAAACGCAGGAAAAATTAGATGAAAAGGCCCGCGAAGAAAAAGAGAAGGCCTAAAGACGGCATAATAAAAATCAGGTCCTTACAAACCTGTGCAATTCAGTAAAAGCAGACATAAATTCAGTAAAAACAGATCTGAAAACGGAGATAAATGGCCTAAATACACGGTTGAATTCGGTAAAGGCCGAACTAAAGGCAGATATAACAGCTGATTTAAATACCCTGTTGGGTAATGTCCAAAGCCAAATCAGTAGTCAGATCACGACCATGAGGCCAGAAATTGACACACAAGTAGAGTCAAAAATAGATGATGTTTCAAAACGGTTAGATGAAAAAATCGAAGCAGCCAAGGGAGAGATAAATTCAGAAGTGATGGAATATCAAAAACAAGCTGCGACCTTAAATGAAGATTATACTGCAATCTCTGATGAGGTCAAAGGAGTTAAAACCACAGTAGACACGATCGAGAATGTTGTTGATGATCTTTCCAAACAGATTGAGACTCTTAATGTAGAGGATCAAATAAAGAAAACTGTTAAGGCACATGCTGAAGCATTGTGCGACCACCACCAAAGGTGGATTAAAAACAAAGACGGATTCATAGAAAACAAGGTCAAGAACAAACTCAGGGAAACTGTCAAAAACGTGACCTTTCAAATATTGGCAGCCCCTGGAAAAACAGGAGACACGGTGATGTCAGAGTTAGGCCAGATAAGACGAACGTTAGCTCAAGATTTACCTGAATGGCGTCAACAGATAGTTGATAAAGTTCGTACACTAAAATGTCAAGTTGAAAATTCCCCGCCTCCCGTGTCAGGAGAGAGGAATAATTCACCACGATGTAATGAACAACAGCAGGTACATTACCGTTCACCATTTGATAACGCTCAAACTCCTAGTTCTACAGAAGCACAATTTAACCAGAGTACCAGCCCACCCACTTTTGTCAGTTTGATGCAGGAGGAAATCGTGATCAAACATCGTGTTTTTCCGACCTTTCACCCACAGAAAAGATAAATTTATCCTATAGTGTTCCTCCGAAATTTTTCAGGAATTTTCCCGAATACCTGGAGTGACCGCCAGCGAATTCAGTTCGTTACTGGATTTGTCGTAGGCGATACTGCCTTATGGGGAACCGAAATGGTAGACTCTTGTAAAAGTTACAAAGAGTTTGAACAGATGTTTTTTAGCTAAATTCTGGAGTTCTGGTGTGCAGCAGCGCCTGAGGAAAAAGGTATACAACGCCGAAGTGTTTAACAGTAAGTGCGTTACTTTGAGAAGATATTTTGAAAAGTGTTTAGCGAAAATCAAGTTCTGAGATTCGCCGATCACTGCCAAAGACGTTATTATGATTCTAAAAACTAAGCTGCCGATTGCGATCAGAAAAAGTTGGTAAACGTCTCTGAGGACGATACGGACACCTTCCTATCTGTGTTAGACTCACTAGATCTGATTTACGAGGACGCTAGAGTTAATGTTGGCAACGCCCACTTCAGTGCAGGCGGCCAGCGCAATACAGAATACGCAGGTAACAATGGTGGCCGAGCGAAAGCGCGTCACAGCGACGGCCAGTACCAACACAACAACGGTTTAAAAAATAAACACACTACGTACTCCAACAGTAAATACAAAAATGAGTACAATAACGGCCAGAGATACAATCCAACATATAATTGGCCACCACCTCAGTACGGAAATACACTTTATAATATATAGCTCCAGCAATATGGAAACATGCAACCGATCACCGGTAATTATCAAAACGATCAGTCTTAGGATTCAAATCGTCAGTGGAAAAGAAATAAATGGAATAATCAAGGTGGAGACCAACGTACACCTTTCAGTAACGGTTACAGTCAACACAAGACACGGCAAAAAACCTTTCAGCCACAAAATATACACTTCACGCAATAAGCGAACGGACCTTGGGGAAGTCTGAAGCCTAAACACCCGCATAATACGCAAATTTATTATGCGCAAGCGGATACGCCAGGACAACAAGATCCATTTCCAACCGACTTCGTACCACAAAACCAACACCAGTTCCAGACAGAAGAAACTTTAAGAAATATTAATCAGCAGGAAAGAAAGCGTCGAGCGGAAAATTAAAAACAGCACCTTAGAGCCTCCTAGAGGATGCTGCAGGTTTGAATGGGGGCACCCTGTCCCTTAGTCCACACGAAATTAAAGCAATTAGGTATGGGATGAACTAGTAGCAGACACTGAGACGAAAGACAATGATGACGTATGGGACGAACAAGTTCAAGCTTCCATAAGAGTATCAATTGCCAACACACCAGCAACAGCCATTGTAGATACATCAGCTAATATAAATGTCTTATCTTTGTGTTTATTTAAGCAAATATCCTCTGTATGCAAAGTTTTATCACTTCCAATTCAAGGTTGCACCGTTTCGGGAGCAATTGGTCCACTAACACAACGTGTAAATCTTCAGACTCAGCTTCAAATCCAGATAGAGTCTATTTCAGTAACGTGCATTTTTCTTATTGTTAAAAACCTATCAGTGCCATGTATCCTGAGTATGGAATTCCTGAAGCAGACGAAAGCTAAAATTGACATCGAGTGTGGAATTTATACTCTAGTAGCGAGCCAGCAACAAGTAACTGTAAATTTGTTAAGACGTAAGGTGAAGAGAAACTTGGGGTGCTTCAAATAGCAGTACGGCCATGGACTAAAAGACAACAGTTCAGTCAGACAGAAGACATTACAGATCTTGAAAGTGTTAATGACGATGAGTATGAAGACCTAATTCCCGGTCAGAATGAATTATACGGTAATGCTAGTGAGTCCACTGAATTATCCAAACAACAGAAGAATGAGCTTTACAATTTGTTAACAGATTACGTTGAAGTATTTTCTAAGAAACCTGGACTAATAAAAGGCTCTGAATATCGAATGGATGTCCTGCCCCATTCAACCTACTGTAGAACAAGCTGTTCCACTCCATATGCGAGACGCGAAGCTGTCAAGTGCGAGATCACGAAAATGTTACGCTGGAGTGTGATAGAAGTATCTCGTTCACCTTATTCGAGTCCTTTATTGTCTGTACTAAAATCAGATGGTAGCGTAAGGCTAGTCTTAGATGGAAGATTATCTCATATTATTGACAACGTATTCTAACCTACGAAAAAAGGCATTTGATAAGAAGGTAAACAGAGTTATCGATTTCAAAGAAGGAGAATAGGTATTAGTCAGGACTGACGTTAAACCATCCCAGTTGTTAAAGAAGAATCGTAACTGGCAACACATTTATGAAGGTCCCTTTGTAATAACGAGGAAACCACACATAGGTAGCTATTTGTTATCTGACGACTCTGCCACGAATAAAATCAAAGGATTGTTCCACCATCGTGATTTAAGAAAATTTTATAACGCCAGGAATTAAGTAAATTTAAGCTGTAAGAAAATTCTAAGGTATTCGAGATCAGGATTAGCCAATGAGAAACAAGAACTATACTGAACTGACTACGGACGTTAACCGGTGCTAAAACGAAACCTTATGTATTAAAACAACGCGTCTGGAAAATATAGAATGAGTTGTAGACAAGTATTTACATGAATAATCTTTATGTAAACAGGAGGACATGTCCTAGAGGCGATTTTCAATTTTAGTTATAAGTTAGTATGTAAGAAAAATGATGTACTCGAAAGATATTAATTAGCCCCGAGGTACTAAAATGAGGAAAGAGGAAGGAGCGAATAATGCACTTCTCTCGTTAAATAGTAATTTGAGAATGAGCAGGAAGGCGCGAATAATGCACTTCTCTCGCTAAATAGTAATATGAAAATGATGATTATATGTGCTTAGTATTAGTAAGTGAAATTTAATCGAGGACAAATTAATGACCTGTTTTAAAAGGAAATACTTAAACGTCCAGACAAAAGAGGAAAATTTGTGTGAAAAGATTCGATTCCATGAGGTTATTCCCTATTTTCAAATGTGACGTAAATAAGGCACCACCTGTTAGCGCAAAACAGTCGGTAGATTTAACTTGTAAGTTCCAGCACAGTGCTGTTCCAGCGATAAAATAACATGTCTTTGAAGTAAACAGGTACCTAGGATTAAGCATGAACAGATTGATAACGCAGTGAAATTGTTCTAAAAAGGCCTGACCTTAACCTTAAGTAAAAGCGTGATGGAATAAAAAGGAAGTTTTTTATATAACGCAAAGTAAGATGAGTCCAGACTATAAACAAGCTGAGTAAAAGAACATATGAGTAACATGGTTTATTATGCCAACTTCACGGTACTATTGAGCATTAGCGATACTGCCAATTCACAAGCTAGCAGCAGATAGAATAAGAATCTCGCCCAAGCTTCACAGGTCGCGGCAGCAGCAAACAACAACACTCTAATGAGAGGCTTATATATGCAAATGATAATTAATAACCAAATGCGTAATGCATAAACTTGACTTAGTCTAAGAAATGAACAAAGAGTAGGAAGAAAGCTGCAGTAGGATACATATTAGATATACATGCTTGAAGTGATAGATTTTATTTTAAGTGCGCACTGCAATATTTATTGTTTTCTCTGTGATTACTGAATCCCTTTCCTAAGTGCAAATCCTTTAAGATCCTTGACCCTATCCACTCCGCAGGATCAACTTGTAAAGATGCACGTGTGCTTGGGAAGTGAGGCACTACGTATAAAAATGAGTAGGTTCGCGACGCGCATATTGCTTTTGTAATGCGCAATGTAAATTAAATTTTCGACCTGGGTGAGGATTAATTTAAATTCGGTTGACGATCCGCGAGTAGGCCCGCTTTTCCCACTCTTCTTTTTCGACTGTTTGTATTTCTACACGAAATTCAGAGGCGGATTTGCTATTTTCAAATCTGTTCTCGAACTTTCTTTAAAGACAAGCACGTACGAGAGAAACTTTGACATAAATGAAGCTCTCCTCACAAGTCACTAAATGAGATGAGCATTAAAGGAAATGTATTGAGCCTACAAAATGAATAAGCAAGCGTGATAAAGATTACTATGAATGAAATTAATTTGTAAAGGAGATTGGAATGAAGTTGGTCAAATAAAAAGGACATATAATAGCTTACCTGTGACCATAGGCATAAATAGTAACAATTCTTCTGATTCAAAGTGTTCAATTAGATTATTTCTCGATTTAAACGAACTCTTGTATATATTACTATGTAAATCAACAATTTCTAAACACCGTGTAATGTTATGAAGCGAGAATTTCTTTTAATACACCGTTCACGTAGACGCTCACCACAGTGCAAGTGAAGTTTTAAAGTTCGACGATTTTCAGTGGCAGTATTCTACTGCACCATATGTGTAAAAAATTCATTGATGTGTGCAGTGTGTAATAATCAGTGCCATTCCACGCATGCAGTTGCAGCGGTAGCTACCACTTACCTGTGAATCCGTAATTGTATAGTGGACAGGAAGTGATGTGAAGCAGTTTCGGTGGCAGAAGCTCCCTCCAGCAATCTAAAAAGCACAAAGCCACGATCCACCGAACAAAAGCGACGCACGGCATCTCAAACGCTAAATCAACGCTCTGCAAGAAAGCTCCGGTCACGTGCGCGCGCACAGACTGAATTTCAGGATTGCTCGCAACAGTGTAGGCGGTCCGCCACCACGTGACGAAATAATGTAAACGTTCAACGGCCAACAGCAGTTGCTGTGCGCTGTATTCTGTAGCAAAAACATTCACATCCAGTACTTAAAACATTTTTGTATGTATCATAAACCTTCTGAGGGACTCTAAGATAGAGAAGTTAGCGTAATTAGTATAATGACTGATTGTACACAAAGGCACAGGTTCACCTCTGAACACAGCTGAAATGTAAACCTTAACGAGAGGTCACGATATGAATGAAAATAAGCACACGAAAATACGTCAAAGGATCCGATCCTTCCTATATCCCATCCCACATGTATATAAAATTAGTTTTGTAAGCTATTCTAATATATTTTATCTGTTTCATATGTGAAATAATTCGGAGAGACACACTCGAGCCCTGAAAGTGAAAGATTGGACTTCCTTGTCGAAGCCATCACCAGTGGCCACTCTACAATCCAAGTCTATCATAAATAGTCTATGTGCGACGAAAATAAATGTATAATTAAGTGTGACAACGGACAAGGCAATCAATCGACAAGACGATGACAATATAATGAGTACGGTCAAAACAGAAAGTTGTGTACCAGTCGTGATAGTCAAATTACTTTTGCAACGATGAAACATGAAGTGTGACTCTATTTCCTTATAAATTTTGTAAATATGTGTACTTATACCCTTAATTTTAAGAATCATCAAGAAAGACTGAATCCATGCAAACACTGATAGATACACAGAAAAAATTCACAATGATCCACCGTCAGTAATTACAAATTGAAACGTTAATTCTTTTATTATGGAGTGAATGTGAGATGAAACTTTTAATAACCTGAATGTTACACCCGTATGTTACAAATATTCCAATGAGCAAGAGGATGAAAGTAATACCTTCGGTATTCCTTCCCTCCCCATGGGAGGCAGTGTAATATTGATAATTTTCGCCTCACAAACATTAATACACGCTCAATAGTAAATGCCTGATGGCCTAAAGTTATCGAACAATTGTAAAGTAAAAGAAATGACCCATCGCACAGCAGCGACAGAGTCTATTATTCTTTATCTTTGCCGTTCTTGCGCGGTGCCTGTAAATCTCTACGTACATGTATCGATTAATGGTATAAAAAAGAATTCTGTTGTTTCAAGACAAATGAGGCTTTTGGCGCCTCACGTTTTACTGTTTGTATTTTGTGAAAGGCGGACGTGGACTTGCTGCGTTCCACAGCTGTATTTCATACCTTATGCGAAAATATTGAGTGAATATGCTAACTGTTATTTTTTTTAACCAGAAAACATGTAGTTTCTTGCAACTGATTACGAACAGACAGCATCAAGAGGACTTTTGGACTGTTATGTATGAAGTATTTAACCACAATGGTCATCTGTTGTAATTTAATAAGAAAAAGTACGTAGCATTAGAAAAAAGGTGTGTTACAGATAAGTGTTCTTATTTTAGTAAATTAACCTTAATGATTTCCATCTCCTTATTTACTTGAATTATAATTATTTTGTGTTAGTTCATTACTAGAAACTACGATCACGCTGATGGGCCGAACGCAGCGTGAGGCAGAAGGAACATGATCGTTTTTCTAATATTTCTGAGACAATTTTTTTATTGTGTAGTGTTGCATTTCTTTTAAAGTTTATTAATCTTCTGGTCCCTTAGTGTTGTTCCGGGTATGACTACATCGCGAATATAAAAATGCACAGAAATGATAATGTTTCTTCCGAACGATCTCAAATTTATATATATATCAATATGCTGCTCTTATTCAGGTATTTAATGGTCAACGTATGTTATTATAATAGTGTAATCAATCCCTGATTCTGTTGCCTAGTGGCCCACCAAAATATTCACTTTTCCGACACTAAAATATATATATATATATATATATATATATATATATATATATATATATAAAAATATCAATTCTCTTTCTTTTCGTCCACCGAGAGCAACGCTACACCAGATTGAGCTCCGCGTGCAGTGGAGTCTCTGCCGCCCCAACTGCAGAGGCTCGTAGGCTCGTCGCTTGGAAGCGCGCCGCGCGTGCTAGCCGCGCCTGTTTTTCCGGGCAGTTAACAGCTCGCAGGCTGTGACGGTCTCCGCGCCAAACTGTAAATTATACGCGCGGTTGCGTGGTGTGCCGTGCCGTGCCAGACCGAGGCTGCTTTGGCTGCGGCCAGCGGACCGCGACTCAGCTCCATCAAAGAGCGGCCAAATTATGGCCTGGAGGGACTCCCAGTAGTCACTGCCAGCCAGCTAAATCTGGTCTGCCGCACTCTGAATTCCGTTTGGTTTGTTGTTATTGGTCTGGTAAAATGTACATAAGCGTTTGGCGTCATTTCCGGGAGGCCACTTCCGGGGCAGGTTCTCCCGCCTGGTTGCAGGTCGTATTACATTCGACGCCACATTGGGCGACCTGCGCGTCGGTTGGGGATGAAAAGCTAATGGAGAAAACACAAAACTCAGTCCCTGAACGGAGAAAAGTCCTGACCCAGTCGGATATCGAACCCTGGCCCCTTAGGACGGCAGCCCGTCACACTCACCATTCAGCTATCGGGCGGACATTTGTCCAGAGAATCTAATTGGACATATACCAGACATGTATCTGTAGTAGTTTTCCAGAACACGCAGCGAAGCAAAGAAGTAATTTCGCAAAATGCTTTAATTTATTAACTACTTGGCCCAATTTGTTTTTTAAATTATAGACAATGCACGAAATTCTCAGCAGAAGTTAAAGAGAATTTAATTTTGAAAAAGAAACTAAGGTAATAACGTTAACTGAAACTGTATGAATGTGTCAGGTAATCTGCTTTTATTAATACTATAGCACACGTGAATTCTTGTTAAACCAGAAGAAACAATGCTCAGTGTTAAAGGAAGTTGTACAGCGTACATACAATTTGACAATACATTCACAAATGTTCAAAAATGTCTCCACCAAGTTCAATGCATTTAACAGGTGTATGAACAGATTTTGTTGGTCGTTCCACTTTAACAGGATTGTTCTTACTTTAGTCTATTGCATTCATGATGCGAGCAATTAATGCGTCACGTGTATTGACTTTCTCCTCATAAACCACTGTCATGGAAATTATTCAAACAGTAGGTGGTGACAAACTACGATGGTGTGTTGGGATGGTTAATTACCCACAGCGCTGATACAAATAAGTACGACGATGTAGCGTCAGATAACCATGTTCTTGGTAATGAAGCTTCACGTATGCCATAATCTATTCTGGGAAAATAAAATGTGTTACACTCTGCAGGGTCTACGGCAGGGCAAAATGTATTCATACAGCGGACTACTTTCATCCAAACAAACGGCTGACGCAGGCACGGAGTGCATGCCACACTAGTGTAATCGTGTGGCGGCCGTGAAGCGACAGCACGTCGGACGTGGGTACCGTGGAACAGCAGAATGGGCCGCCAGCGGAAGGAAACGACCATTGAGGAACGAAACATCTTTGTCGCCCAATATCTTCAACACTAGTCGTATGCCTAAATTGGGAACATCACAGGACGAAGCCGCGCGACTGTGCAATCTATCATTAAGCGATATAAGGACAGACATGTAGTAATAAACAGTGAACGACACGGTCGTCCACAGAAGCTTACAACAAGAGAGACCAGAATACACTATCCGCATATGTACATGACCACTTCCGAAAGGACATCATTCCAAGGGTAGCAGTTCGTACCTCTCTCAATCATTCGGGCTACAGTGCCAGGGTCCCGAGACGAAAGCCCTACATCAGCAAAAAGAACAGGAAGTGGCGAATGGAATTCGCGAAACAGCATGTATCCAAGACAGCAGACTTCTGGGATACTGTACTGTTTAGTGACGAAAGCAAATTTAATATCGTGCACAATGATGGTAGGACCTTGGTCTGGAGAAGACCGAATACAGACCTCGACCGAAACAACATTCAACCCACGGTGAAGCGCGGAGGTGGTGGAGTGATGGTATGGGGCTGTATGTCAGCCTCCGCTGTCGGAAAAGGTTTTTGGAAGGTACCATGGACAGGTTTGTGTATATGAACATTCTCAAACAGAAATTACAACAGAGTGTTGACGCCTTGGCACTTCCTACAAATTATTACTTGCGACAGAACAATAATGCCAAAAATACGGCGCAAATTGTCCGGCTGTGATTGTTCTACAACACTCCACACACTCTTAAAACACCAGCTCAGAGTACGGACCTGAATCCCATCGGATACTTGTGGAGTGAGCTGGAAACACGAGCGAGAAAACACGACATCCGTAGTAAGGCCTCTTTGAAAGAGGCTCTCCTTCGAGAATGGGAAGGTACCACGTCGGAAACGACTAGAAAATTAATCCATTCCATGCCACGGAGGTTGCGAGAAGTAATACATCGGAAGGGTATGCGTACGAAATATTAAACATGATCTGGCTTTGTTAGAAGTGTCATTTTCTGTTGGTGTATGAATACTTAATTCCCAGCGCAGTAGTGAATTTGGCAGACGTTTTTGTATTTTGTTTTGTAAAGGCTTCTTCATACTCGTTTTATATACCAGCATAGCTACATTGGCGACTGGCCAATGTCTATAGTGCACATGCCATTATTGTTTTTGGTTTCGTATTGTCAATAAACGCAGTTTACTTTTCCACGATCTAGTGTATGAATACTTATTTCCATTACAATATGTCTTTCATGCATCCCCATACAAAAAAGCGATTGGTGTTAAATTGGGCGATCTGGATGGCCAGACACGCGTATCACCATGACCAATCAATTTCTGGGGAAAATGTTAATTTAAATTTGTAGTAACTGCATTGGTGAAATGTGGAAGCGCGCCGTCATGTTGAAAATACATTTGCAATCGCGTAGCAAGTGGAATGTCTTCGAGCAAGCGGGACATTTCTTCTTGATGGAATTGTAAGCATGGCTTGCCAGGTAGACATCATGAGAAAGTGAATGATCCTATAAAGTGTTTGTTGATTATACCGCATCACACATTTTTGCTAAATCGCTGCTGGAAATTGCGTTGCAATCTTGCATGCAGGATTGCTTCAGACCATACCTGCTCATTATGTAAATTGTTTATACCGTCTCGAGTAATTTGTGGAATAGCATCCATAATATCCTCCACAATCGTCTTCACGTATCGAGCGCTCGTACAGATAATGAACGCTAGGTAGAGAACGTGTCTCCAGTAACATTCGAAATACTCCACTAATGGTTCATGCATGCGGCATCCTCCAAGTTGGACCACATAAGCGATATTCGTTAACTGCCGCCATAAATAAACACCACGTCGGTGTACTCCTCTGTCATAAATTTGAAGCGCGTCCCTATTGCAATAATAATGACTCTACAAACTACAACAGTAAATATGTAGTTTCACTTAAACACAGTGTTGCCATTACGTTCTTTGACTGCACAATACACAAAAATAGCTCATTTCAAGGTTAGGAAACGACTGAAACAACGGTTGCCAACAATGACATAAACGTTTCTACATTATTAATGGAAAGTAAACAAGTTTACTTGTATAATAATCTTTGCTTCTCTGGATGTTTTGGAAAAGTGCTGCAGATAGACGTCTGCGACATGTTTTACTAGATTACCTGACCAATAACAACAAAATAAATGGAAATCGTGCTTTCCTTTAACCTCGTACGGTTTTGAAATGGCTTCATATTATCAAAGTTGCTAAATTTCAGGCAAAATCTTTTATTAGCCGTAGCTCCGTAAATAAACATTTGTGGAGCTATGTTTATATTAACTTTTTTCCGTAAATAAACATTTGTGGATCTATGTTTATATGAACTTTTTTCTTTAGTTTTACTTGTAGAATAACTTATTAAAGTATTTGCATATCTTTGTGAATCATCCTGTATATTTAACCTGCTCACATTAGGGCCTTGAAATCGTATACTGTTAAGATCTAGGGTTTTACGCACATACACCGGTGGAAATAAATTACAACACAAAAAGTAATTAATGTAGATTAATGAAAATCGAAAATATATTTGTCTAGGTAACATATTTAACTGATTAACTGTGCGGCATCACAGGTTCATAGCAAATTCGAAATGTTGGTACAATATTAACCGGCGCAACAACCACAATGTTGAATACAAGCATGGAAATGTTCATTCATTGTGTAGCACAGGTGTCGGATGTCAGTCTGTGGGATAGTTCCATACATGTTGCTCTGGGTCGGTTGATACAGGGACGGTTAACGCTTTTTGTTGATGACGCAGGAGCCGTCGTCCAGTAATGTCTCGTATGTGCTAGACTGGAGACAGATCTGGTGATCGAGCAGGACAAGACGACATGTCGACAGAGTAGAGTATGTTGGGCTATGTCCTGTCCCCCGGTTATTCGGTAAATATTGGATGAATTATGGTGTAAAGTTATGTGGTAGTGCCAAAAAAGTTTGTGTCAATGACAGTAGCATCACAGAACGTCGAATGCAATGTCAGAGATTATCATGAAACTTCCATGTGTTGACTTTTATTCATTTTCATTCGGCTGCTGCAATCGACAGCGAGAGCACCTCTGTACTAGAGGATCTGATTAAACGATGGAATTGTAGTCTTGTTGAAGCTCTATGTAACATGTAAGTTTATTAGAATATTCTATCAACTATTAGTATCAAGTTGTCATTGTCTCCTTTACCTTCACTTCCCTCCTTTTATACGAACTGAATAATAAGGATTGTTCTAGCATTACAAAGCTCTGCAGTTAAAGCATTGACAGTTAAAGACCATCAGCCGCCTTTACGCCAGAATAACTTAATTTTTAATATATCGGGCTTCACCCATTAGATAAGGAAGCACTAATTAAGTTGTTTAAGAGAGAAAGCTATAGCGATCGTTTTTTGGCAAACAAGAGTATTAACTTTAATAGTTTCTTTGATGTATAGGTGTTGCTCCGATCTTGTTAGTCCTGGAACGAAATAAACTTGCCAAATAATCTTTGAACAGACGTATATGATAAACTAATGGATTAACGACCCATTTGAAAGCATAAAGTAATATTTTCAGTCAAAGGTGAGCATGTTTTCCCTATAAATTATCTTCAGTTACGTACGTGTGTTGTACCAGTGTTTCCTCCCGTAGCGTGAAATTTTAGGCCAGGCAAAGCATAGTCCTTATTATGCACTGCGATTAACAGAATTGGGCACGCGACGTGCTTGCTAATAGTGCCGCACACATTAACAACTTCAAATAATAATTGTTGCCCCGGAACGAATGCTTATTCTTGGCCGTTGCTAATTCCTAATTGCTAGGAATACTTTCACGCTTAACTCGACACACCTTATGTTATCAGGCAGAGCAGTGGCTGCATGCGCGGAATCGATTAATCTTGCAGAGTCATCTGTTTGTCTCAGTCAATAAGGAGAAGCGGGAAGTGGTCAATACAGATAGAAATGCTTTATGTGCTCGAGCGTTATCCCGTTGGAAATCTGTGCCTCCAATGCTGTTCATGAATGGCATTATAACTGGCCGAATCACCAGACTGCTATAGAAATTTGCAGTTGGGATGTGTGGGTTCAGCACAAGAGTGCTCCTGCTGTCATAGAAAATCGCACACATCACCATATCATCAGGTGTAGGTCCAGTGTGTCTAGCACGCAGATAGGTTTGTTGTACGCCCTCAACTGGCCGCCGTCTGACCAATACACAGCAATCACTGGCACTGAGGCGGAACCAGCTTTCATCAGAGAACACAATAGACCTCCACATTGACATCCAACGAGATCTCACTTGACAGCAATGAAGTCTCGACTGGCGGTGGTTTGGGGTTAGTGGAATGCACGCTACAGGGCTTGTGGCTCGGAGCTCTACTTGAAGTAGCCTATCGTAAAAGTTCGTGGTGTCACATTGGTGAAAACTGCTGCTCAAATTGCTGCAGCAGATGCAGTACTTGCGACAAAGCCCTACAGCTAACACAATGGTCCCCTCTCTGTAGTCCCACGTGGCCATCCAGAGCTCGGTCTTCTTGCTACCGTACATTCTCGTGACCACCGCTGCCAGCGATCATGTACACTGGCTGCATTACTACCAAGTCGTTCTGCAATATCGCAGAAGGAACATTAAGATTCTCATTGCCCTGCTACGCGATTTCGTTCAGGCTCAGTGATGTGATGATGAGTGGGTCTTCTTTCGACTTAAATGTGTTCTCCACTAACTTCAACTCAACTCGTCAAGTTTCATAGGTAGCTAACGCTCACAATCGGTACATCGTGTATTTGAAGCCAACCTAATGTGCATCCCCTTGGTTGCGCTACGAAGGCTGCTCTTATGCGGCAGAGGCGAAGTTTGAATAGACATCATGTTTCCGAAGTAGAGACACGCCCACCAACTTTCGTTCATGACGCACGGCCCCTTTCTCGGTGCGCGATTTTTTTCTTCGGAGTAAAACCTTAGCAATGATAACAAGGTAAAGCGTTGGAGTGATGTGCAATATTGCTGTTGTCCATCTAAAACAATGAATCTGCGTCAGTGGAGTCCGCCTGCTTAACTGAGTGGTAAGTAATGATTCAGAAAAATCATTGTACTACACTAGAGAGAATGAATTAAATTGGCTAATGAAAGAAGTAAAACATAATTACAGTAGTCAAGCAAAAGGCCGTTCAGACAGCTTAAAGATGGAAAGTCTAGAGGAGCAACATAAAGCAGCAGAAAGCCGTATGATTGTGTGAAAGAAGGACGGAAAATTAAAGAGACTTTTGGATAAAAGAGAAGCAGCATTATGTATATTGACAATTCAGATAGCCAAGCAGTACCAGGCGAAGAGAAGAAGTCCAAAAGATGGAAGCAATGCACAGGCTATATTAGGTAGAAAGGTCAGTATTCAGATCTATGACAGGAACGATCATTGAGAGCAAAAAAGTATTGTGCCATGTGATTTAAACAGCATATCTCAAGAGCTATGAGCACTTGTTGAGTAGAGCAGATGTGTTTCATAGTAACGAAGATGTGCAAGTGCTCCAGGTCCTAAGGTTTGGAGTTTAGAGAACATGTTCACAGAATTTTATTTTCTTGATTTGGTTGATAGTATCACCTCTAAATATGTGAAAAGCATCTAAGTGCTCATAGCTTTTAAGGTAAGCTTTTTAGAGCCCATGTCCACTAGACTTCCTTCTTTCGAAAGATCGTTACTGTCTTCTTCATGAATGTTGACCAGTCCTTCTGGAACATTCCGTGTAGAAGAGCTATACCAGTGAAAGAAATTTGAAGGTAGTGTTAAGGAAAGGTAGCGAAATTAAATGACGATGAGATGGTTGATAAGGCATTGCGAGGGGAATTTTTCAGAAGACTCAGAATAATAATTGGACAATGAAATTTTCACTCTGCAGCGGAATGTGCGCTGATATGAAACTTCCTGGCAGATTAGAACTGCGTGCCAGACCGAGACTCGAGCTCGGGACCTTTGCTTTTCGCGGGCTAGTTCTCTACCAACTGAGCTACCTGACTCACGACCAACTACCCCTCCCCCCCCACCCCCCACCCCCCACCCCCCTTATAGCCCACCAGTACCTCATCTCCTACCTTTAGAACAACTCTGTTGTTACCGCTGAGAGGTGGGTGCTCCTCATAAAGATTAATAAAATTAAGATTCTTTTTTAGGGAAAGCACTATCAAACACTTTAGGTAGTGTAAGGGTGCTGGGAGATCAGGAGATGTTTCTAAAACCGTTTTTATTGTTGAGAGGCTGATGTGTGTCATAAACTTCCTGACAGATTAGAACTGCGTGCCGGACCGAGACTCGAGCTCAGGACCTTTGCTTTTCGCGGGCTAGTTCTCTACCAACTGAGCTACCTGACTCACGACCACCTCCCCCTCCCCCCCCCCCGCCCCCCCACCCCCCTCATATCCCACCAGTACAACTCTGTTGTTACCGTTGAGAGGTGGGTGCTCCTCATAAAGATTAATAAAATTAAAATTCTTGTTTAGGGAAAGCACTATCAAACACTTTAGGTGGTGTAAGGGTGCTGGGAGATCAGGAGATGTTTCTCAAACCGTTTTTGTTGTTGAGAGGCTGATGTGTGTCATACGGAGAGATAGGCAATATTGTCATTTAGCTCAGCACCACAGGTCGCAGTAGGATCTTCATATCTTTTTCGCAAAGTAAAGCGTTGGAGTGATGTGCAATATTGCAGTTGTCCATCTAAAACAATGAATCTGCTTCAGTGTTGTCCGACTGCTTAGCTGGGTGGTAACGTGCTTCCCCCCTATGCAGCGCGCCCGTGTTCGATTCATGGCTGGGTTGGAGATTTTCCCCGCTTGTAGACTGGGTGTTGTGTTGTCCTCATCATCATTTCATCGTCATCGCCGGCACGCAAGTCACCCAATGTGGCGTCAGCTGAAAAAAGACGCCCTCTGCGGCCGAACTTCCCTGGATGGGGCCTCCTGGCCAACAATGTCATACGCTCATTTCAGTTCATTTGCTTCAGTGAATTGCAAGGTTAGTATTTAGTATTCTGTGGTTGCAGGAGGTTAAGGCCAAACAATCATGAGCTGTCACTTCCCCTCCCATAGCGCACGGCCAAAGGCTGGCTCTCCCAGGGCAGTAACCTCCCTAAACTCACACAACCACCTGCTCTGGTAGTGGCTTTTTTTATTCATGGAACCAAGACGGTTGCTTTCTTCCAGGCTCTCGAAATAACAACGCGTCGGTGAACGGCTGCCCCATCCTTCAGACTATCCTTTCAGGCCTCACGGCCGTAGTAAGCCTAAAGTAAGCGCTGCCGACCCCTCCATGTGCCTTCTCACTTTCGCTGCTGCCCTCTGGCTGTGTGTGGGTGGGTGCTGGGAGTGATAGGCCACTCTATTTGAACGGTATCCCGCCATCTCTTCCTAGCCAGTCACTATTAGTGAACTTGGTTTAAGAGTCTGTGTCACCTCGTGTAAAAAGTGCAATTAGTAACCTCATTCTACATGATATTTTATACATTCAAATGGAAAGTTCCCTACTGAACACAATCTAGTATGAATCCCACGAACACTCATTAATACTCAGAGCAACAAATATATTAAAATGTCTGTCTTTTACAAAGTTCTGCCGGCTGGTGTGGCCGAGCGGTTCTAGGCGCTTCAGTCTGAAACCGCGCGACCCCTACGGTCGCAGATTCGAATCCTGCCTCGAGGATGGATGTGTGTGATGTCCTTAGTTTAGTTATGTTTAAGTAGTTCTAAGTTCTAGAGGACTGATGACCTCAGATGTTAAGTCCAATAGTGCTCAGAGCCATTTGAACCATTTTTTTTTTTTACAAAGTTCTGAGACTGGATGGATGTAATCAGAAATATAAAATAAATCTCTTCAAAATGAAACAGAAGAACAAAGTTGCTGTAATATTAACATTATTACCACGGAAGTTACAATGGAGGGCTCACCAATAACCAGATGAATTTTACAGTTAGGTCGCTTGGTAAAAAAATTTGGCCATGATAGAAAATAGCTTACTATCTTAGATCGATTCACTTATTAGAAGAATATTAAATCGAAAAGAGCACGTTCCCCTTGTGATCATGCTTCATCAGTTTACCTTCATGCATATATCTAGATAATACTGTAACATTATCAACATCGAATGGAGTAACACAATCCTTATTACCACTAAGCTTTGTTCCAATGACATGGCTTCTGATTTAACTTCCTCATCTTTATTCCCTCTCCTGACCACCACTGTCTCATTCTTGACCTCCATAATGACATTCGATGGCAATATCACGCTAAAATAGCTCTCCATTTAGAAGAACTTCACCAAATACTCGATCTCTAAATAGTCATCTACTAAAAGACAACACTTGTAATTACTTTTGACGAACACACACTTTCAGGACAACGAAAAATACCAAGATAAGTTTCCTTATTCATATAATCACATCACGTTGCATTCACTTTTTGTGATTTCGTGCTTTCATTATTTAACCTTTCCCTTTTGCTTACTTTCATTTAGTTTACCACCTCTGCCTCATATGTGGCTCATATTGCCACTAGTTTTCTCCTCAAAACATTCTTACATTCCACACTCGCATAGGCGGCGTGGCCCTCGGTGCAAGGAAAAGGAAAAAAATCAAAATTTCATGATCAGTTCTTGCATTGCCTTTTCTCCATTAAGGTATTGCTAAAGACTGTAGCTTGCCTTACTCCTAGCTTCACTCCAAACATGCTCTTCTCTCTGTCCACCCATTCTAATATGCATCAGGGGAAAAAAAGTAGCTTACAGTAGCCTTTTATTCACGCTCCTTCCGGGCTCGTACACAGAAACATAAAAGTTCCCGTCTTTACACAGTATAATGCCCACAAGTGCATCCGATGTTGAGCATCAATATTCGGAGTATCTCTTAATCTTCACTTGACTATAGGCATGCACTTTAATACAACATCACTATAATTCTTAGACAATGACGATATAACTCACCACTTTCTGTCATTTGAGCACGCGACATACCAAGAAGAGCATCTGGATCCCAATACCCTATTGGACAAGAACGATCCTCGTCACACGCGCCATAACTCCACTGAAAACCAATCCTATATCTCTATTTTCTTATCTGTCCAAAGCATGAACGTAACTGTAATCCTTCACACCTCTCATAAAGTCTGTCAACAAAAAAATGCTCAGTTGGCACCAAGATGGTCACAGTCAAATAAAATTCACTTCTCTCGATCTCTCATTCACCTATCATAGCTCGAAGAATTTAAGACAAGAAAGTATTCTGTGCCTAGGATTCGTAACTTCCAAGTTGTCAAGCACACGTGATTCCAAAATCTAGTAGCAAAAATACTTCAAATGCAGAAGGTATGAAAAAACCATGAATAAAAAGAACCAACAAGTAAAAGGAAATTTCCATTTGGTTCGTCATGAAAATTATTATACATATAAACTTATTATAAACATTATAGTGTGGTTATTATCCATGCTAGGAGCTTTACCCTTCTTGTCCTATACTTTCAGGGGTTTTTATTCAATAAAAAGTTTAGTCTCAGATCCCAATATGCATGTAACATAAATCCGTCATATCACTATTTTGCAAACAAGACGACACAGAGACGAGTCTATGGACATCTTACCTCACTGTGCTGACATAATACATAAGTAAAGAAAACAGTAGAAGAAATAGATTGTAAGGAACAAAGGAAACAGAAGAAAAATTTTAAATGTCATGATCACGGCTATCATAACCATTTCGCCACACACACTTGGAATAACTTCAATGCTGAAGCCAAAAGAAAGTTTTCCATTCAACTATTGTTTTTTTTATTTTACATATGTACTTCCGCAGTACGAAATTGAAGAGCAAATCTCCAATGTCATGGAACGTGTCAGTACATGAAATTACAACATAAAAGTGATATATAATAGATAAAATAATGTTTATGAACCCAAAAAAAGACAAGCCATAAGTTTATGTAAACGCAGTCAATAATATAACACAGCAATGAGCTTAATTTTTCACGGAACTCCTCGAGTGACTAGAAGCAGTGACCCATGAGAAACTCTTCAACTGAGATTTGAAAGCGCAAGCATTGCTGCTAAGATTTTCGATTTCTTGTGGTAGATTATTGAAAATAGAAGCAGCAGTATACTGCCCACCTTTCTGCACAAAAGTCAACGAAGTGCGATCCAATTGCATACTGGGTTTCTGCCTAGTATTAACTGAGTGAAAGCTGCTAATTCTTCAGAATAAGGTTATATTAGTAACAAGAGACGACAGTAAATAATATATACATATTGAGAGGCCAATGTCAGAATACTCGGAAAAGTGAACTGGAGTAGACAAGAGATATGCGAACTTACATTACTTATTGCCCGAAATACCCATTTCTGAAACAAAAATATCCTTTGAGATGGAAAGATTTACCCCTAAATACAGTGCCATACGTCATAAGCGAATGAAAATAAGCAAATTAAACTACTTTTCATGTCGAACTATTTCTTACTTCAGATACCGTTCGAATAGTAAAAATGGCAGCATTAAGTCTTTGAACAAGATCCTGAACGTAGGCTTTCCACAACATCTGTTCAGTTTCCCTGATAACACACCCAATCTGTGAAATTAAAACGTGTTCAATTGTGCGTTAGGAAATGTAAAAACTGAGTCTTTCTGTGATTTAGCATTAATTTATTATCTACAAGCCAACACTTGTGTCATGAACTGCACTATTTGAAACAGTGCCAGTGGTGCACACATCCTTTACTACCAAGCTAGTGTCAGCAGCAAACAGAAATATCTTACAATCTCCTGTAATACTAGAGGGCATATGATTTATATAATGAGGAACGCGAGAGATCCCAGCACTGATCAATGGAGCACCTCCCATTTGACCATGCTCCACTCAGACACCGCATTATAGCCAGTCTCTACAGTATGGACAATGACCTTTTGCTGTCTGTTGTTAAAGTAAGAAGTGAACCAATTGCGAGCTACTCACTGTATTCGATAATGGTCCGACTTCTTGGACAATATTTTGTGATAAACACAATAAAATGCCTTAGGTAAATAAAAAATTATGTCTACCGTTCGAAACCCTTTGTTTAATCTATGCAGTATCTGACATAGAAAAGACAATACATCATTTTCAGTTGTTAAACCAATTCTTAGACCAGACTGTACATTTCATAGCAAATTATGCGAAATAAAATGACGAATTATACTTACACACATAGCCTTTTCAATGACTTAAGCAATCACTAACGATATAAAATTAGATCTAAAACTGTCTAAATTATCACTTTCTCCCTTTTTACACAGTGGCTTCACTACTAAGTACTTCAATTGTTCATGAAACTGACCATTCGTAAACGAAAAATTACAAATATAGTTAATTACAGGGCTAACATGTGCAGCACACCACTTTAATATTCTGCTAGTTACTCCATCATACGAGCATCTATGAGAGTCCTTATGGTTAAAATGGCTCTGAGCACTATGGGACTTAACTTCCAAGGTCATCAGTCCCCTAGAACTAGGAACCACTTAAACCTAACTAACCTAAGGACGTCACACACATCTATGCCCGAGGCAGGATTCGAACCTGCGACCGTAGCGGTCGCGCAGTTCCAGACTTGGCGCCTAGAACTATTCGGCCATTCCGGCCGACTATGAGATTCCTTAAACCTCAGTGATTTGATTATTGCCTCTTATCTCCCCCTTGTCAGTATCATAGAGAAGTATTCCAGACATTGGTCTCGGAAAGGCATTTTCCAAGAGACTTATGATTCTCTGTAGAAACTAAGTTTTTATTTAATTGACCAGCAATTCTCAGAAAGTCATTGTTAAATACTGTTCACATATCTGAGTTATCAGTAACAGATATATATTTGATACGAACTGACCTTATATCGTGGACGTGGTGCTGCTGACGAGATACTTCCTCCGTGACTGACCATATGGTTTTAGCTTTGTGCTGTGAATTAGTTATTCTGTTTGCGTAATACATGCTCTTTGCCTTCCTAAGAACCTTTTTAAGCACCTTACAATACTGTTTGTAATGGTCTACTATAGCTCGATTTTGACCACGTCTAACATTTTGATATACTCGGAATTTCCACTTCGTTTTTCATAATATCCTTATGCCACTAGTCAGCCACCCAGGCTCCCATTTAGTACTAATACCATGTTTAGAACGTTCTAATGGAAAGCAGCTTTCAAAGAACATGAGAAATGTGTTAAGGAAGTCATTATATTTGTCATATATGTTACTGGCACTATAAACATACTACCACTCTCATTCCTTAACGAGGTTTAAAAAAACCCTCTATTGGCGGTGGATTAGCTGCCCTACATAGTAATTATCTGTAAAATTTGTTTGAGTACGAAAGTATTTTACTGTTAAAACTTGTGCACCATGGCGTGAAGAGCCATTCAACTTTTTACTAACAAAATGTCCGTCTAGTAATTAAGAATCAACACAAATATTGTCTTTGACTGTGCTCCGACTCTCCTGCAACCTTGTTGGAGAAAGCATAGTCTGCATCAGATAATATGAATTTAGTAGATCTTCCAACATCCTCTTTCTTGGACAATCACATACAAAATTAATATTGAAGTCACCTCATATAACTAATTTTTTGTACTCTCTATAAAGTGAACCAAGAACCGTCTCTAGCTTGAGCTGAAATGCTCTAAGGTCAGAGTTAGTGAACCTATAAACAATAGCAATTATAAATTTAGTTCCATTAAATTCGACTGCCCCTGCACAATATTCAAATACCTTTTCAGTTCAGTGCCGAGATATGTCTACAGACTTCAATGAAATACTGTACATGATCTGCACTCCCCCACTTCACAAAGAACTCCTTGAGAAACAGTCAGCTATCCTGGTAAAGGAAGACTCTGAATAGTCAAATTATTTAAGTGGTTCTCCGATATACCAATAAAAACAGTCAACATCTATAAGCAGTTCAATAACCTTAATACCTATTATAGTTTGATTAAATATGCTACATCGTTCACTACTTGGATATCAAGCCTCATTTGAAGGTGATTTCTTTGTCAGAGGGACCTCCTTTAAGCAGGGATATCTATCAGCTGACTTCAATCTAAAAAAGGTGCAGCTCTAAGACCAGCTACCACAGAAACTTTCCCATGAGTGATACCACTACCACCCACTACACTGTCAACTATAAGCTTTACCAGTCTCTTCTTCCCATACATATTGAGGTGTAGGCCATGCTTAGGACAACCTGGTCCATTGATAGACTCAGATGGCACCACTGTAAGGTGAGCATCCCCTCCGGCGTCAGCCTTCTCCGGCCCCATGCTGATATCCCCAACAGCAGGATTAAGAATGGGACGATCATGACGCTGAAATGCTGCATGAAGTGCACATCACTGCCACCACTTTCAGTAGCCATCTTTACCGGGTCACGGGCTAAATACTACTCCCAGTCCCTATGAAGAATATTCCCAGCTACACCCACAATTACTACCTGATCCTCTTTTATAAACATCCTACATTACTCCCCTATATCGTCAGTCACCTGAGGCAACCATGCACTACGCTTCACAATGCTGGTGATCTGGTACTCACATCTCAACACTTCCTGCAAATGCTGAACGACACATCTGCCATGTGAACTACCTACCAACAGAACCTTCTTCTTCCTGTTACAATTTGGAACTGACATAGGCTTTAAATCTGCTAAGGGCTGCTGCATGTTCCTTACACCTACAGCTACAGGAGCCTCCTTTCCACTAAACTCTGACATTTGGTCAAATCTATTGCTTATACGCAAAGTACAACAGTCTGGATATCTCTTCCCCCTTTACACCAACTGTCAGTTCCCATTCTGATGCGCTCTTTATTCTCCTCAATCTATCGAGTTCCTCTTTAGCTTTTTGTAACTTAACATGAAGGGCGCAGATCCTACGCTCCTGCTCCCCTATCCACTTAGTTCTGCTACAAATTCAAAATATCCAGGAGAGGATCTCTCTAAAATCCCCATTGGCCTCCATACTGAACTCCCCCCCCCCCCCCCCCAACGAAAATACTTTGAAAAAATCTAGCACCGTAACTCACTACTCACAAATCTACGAGAAAACCCACACTTCTCACTTATGGTAAAATGTTAAAGTTATTGAAAAAACTAACTACGTTACATAAGTTCAGTAACAACAGCAGAAATATTTAAAGGACTAACAGTAGTGATCTCGAATTTCGCTCTCTGCTAAGATAGAAACTACGAATATTTGCATTCATTGATTCACCATCTGGTTCACTAACTCACGCTCAAATCCAAAAGCCACATCCATTACTAGAATAAGCAGCCACAAATTTCACCCTTAAAAATTAACGTACTGATACAGGTAGTACAAGATATCAATTGAAGCTTCAAATACACCTTTAAGCAGTGGTACTTAGCCACTGACCAACGTTCCACACCTTGAAGCATTTTATTATTTTTTGGGCTTGAAAAGGAAAAATGTTATTACTTAGGATGTTCAAAAGAGAAAACTGTAATTTAAACACAGTTATTAATAATGCGTTCATCACACTGGATCGTGCAACAGTCCAAATGGGTTCACTATTATTGCCTCCTCCATAGATTGCAGTCATGAGTCCCTGTTATGAGAGACCATTCTCACTTCTGACATTCAACCGTCTGCACCTGCTACTTATACTATTGCCATATCAACCCTGATGTCACGCATGTCGCCTGCAATCATGCCTTCTACGTCCTCGTGGTCTCAAAGTAATGTGAGAGAAATAAAAGTTTGTTTGACCATGTCCATCGCTTTCCTCATTACTTACATACCTTATCTCTAGCAAATAGCTCAGGTATTCTTCAAAGTCATCCTTGCACCGATCAGCAGGGACTCGTTGCTAGTTCATGGATAACTTACTCATCAGACTACAGGTATCCAGTTCTGCTAGATACCGACTCATCATTTTCTCTTGTTTGATCCCTTCCTCTCTTACACTGGGTCAATATCTAGGCACGAATCCTTCTTTAAACGCTTCATCTGACAAATGCCGGTGTTCCTATCCTTATCATTGCTTTGCAGTCAAGGTAGCCGCACATAAATGCCAGACATTGTCACAGTGGCAACATAGGGGACAAGGGGTGGTTGGAACTACTCGAACCAAGTTTTCTGTGTAATGACTTATTATCATGCCTAAATACGTAAACCTTTCATACTGGAAGGAACTGTTTGTAGCCGAAAGACTCCCTTCCATAAGACCAAGACCGACAGTTGTTCATTCGCCAAGATTCTTCTTCATTCTAACGTGAGGTAAGAGATTCTTCCCACAGACAATTCCAGGGTCAGTCTGTCCCATTTCATGCACTCTCTTAATATCCTGTTTTCGTATTTCTTGGTTGCTGTTCTTACGTCATTCTGTTGCTGCTAACAACTGATTCTCTATCTCATCTGATGTCTCACTAACTCTCTCCTGCATCTCATTTATGCGTTTTTCTGCATTTTAAAATCAGCTATGTTGTTCTATTTCCTGATACACTTCATCGCTAATATGCTGCTGTGTTGTTGGAATTTGTACCAATTAGAAAGCAGTCTCCCCTGAACACATATCCTGCTTAGCTAATATCGCTTTGGTCTCTTTTCCCTGCCCTTTCGCATTTGGCTCATTCTTGCTATAATCTCGAGAATTGTAAAAGCGTGTATTAACCTCTAACTGGTTTTGGTGAAGATTGACTGGTCTCGTTCACTTCAACATCTTGAGGCGTCGTACGCCCTAACCAAATGTCACCTTCATCATTGAACAGTCAAGCATTCACCATTGTGTCCGCATTAGGGGGCTTCACCACACTTCTTATTTGTGCAATCCTCGGACCTCTCTTTCGCGACTTCTGCTCTTTACCACGCCAAAAGCTCTGACTTGCTCTCCTACATCTACATGTTCTACTAGATATGTGAACTGTTCTTCACTGCTTGAATTTTCCATGTCTTTTTATTGACCCTGTCAATATAAAGATAATTTTATCCGTCTGCTTCAGGCGGAAGCGTGTTAGATCGTCTCTTCTGTGGAACATGCGCTGTTGGATGTTAATTCCTGTCAGTTCTTTTCATTGAGAGCTGAATCCCGCGTCTACCTCGCAATAGGTCATGGGAAGTGAAAGGATGAGCTGCTCTGAACTCAGGT
Source organism: Schistocerca americana (assembly GCF_021461395.2). Classification (NCBI taxonomy): domain Eukaryota; kingdom Metazoa; phylum Arthropoda; class Insecta; order Orthoptera; family Acrididae; genus Schistocerca; species Schistocerca americana. The sequence continues at coordinate 202,205,901 of NC_060125.1, read as the reverse complement.
GGCGAGCCATGCAATATAACTTTTTCGTACTCCGCCGTGAGAAAAGTTTTAGAGTACAATCAGTAGAAAGCCGTTGTTCGTATTCAGTGTTAGCAGTGTTATAGTGATGACCAGCTTGTCATGATCCGAAACAGAAATTTCGCACTGTGTGGTACAGCAGGCTTCAACAACGATCGTCAGTGGCTTGTGGGAGCAGTCTGTAGGCATACTCTACTCGCAAATGAAGTAAGAACGCAAGCTAATGCAGAATCACGTCATATGCAACCGCTGTCATAGAATCACCTGTGGTGGGGTAGCACACACTGGGACGTTCCCAGTCAGCGTTGAGGAGTAGGACGGATTCCAGGTTAGGCTAAATGGGAATGTAACCAACAATAACGTGTGCTTGGACCAAATAGCTAAGGTGTGTACTTGAAGATCGTTTGTCCTTTTGATCTCGAATTGTTTGGCGCGAGTAATCACTCATATTATAGTGCAAGTCAGGGGAATGCATAGCGTTGGGTCATGAAAGAAATAATTGAACTTGTTTTCTCAACTGTAACCAGCATGGATTTTTCTCTGCAGTTCTCAGACAAACATTAGGCTATTTGTTATTAATCATGAATCCTGTGCCATATAAAGCGTTAAAGACTTCAACACATTTATTCTTTTCAAGTACGTTAGTAGCTTCTGGTGAACCCATTTTTGTGGCGTTTATATGAATAAATTAAAATTTCTTAATCATTGATTTATTAATGTTCGGTTCCAGAATAAAATCCAAGGCAACCACTAATAATTCTTTAAGTTGTTCACTGGTGATGTCAGAATACAGGACACATGTATCAATGACTGGCAGATTGCCATCTAGTGGGAAATGCTGAGCAGATCGAAGTGGAAACGGAAGCGAATGGAACACATGCAACTGTCCTAACGGCCAAGTCCATGAACCTAGGACATTGACTTAATTTTAACAGAAAGACACCCAATGTCAAAAGAACAACCAGATACAACGCTACAGTAACTATTTAGCCACTGTCGCAGCAGGAAAGTACAAGTGGAAGAAGAAGTTAAGAATGTCTGAGCCAGCAGGACAGCTGAAAAAAAAAGAACCCAGCAGAGCTAGCACAAATGATGCCATAGCTAACCAAAAAGCAACAGAGGTTCCTGTCCACCTCACTCCTGCCCACAAATTCCTTGGCCTCATCCTTGACCGCCACCTCACCTGGACTCCCCATCTCCTTACAGTCCAACAAAAAGCCCAAAACAGACTCTGCCTCCTGAAACTCCTGTCCAGCTGGACATGGGGACTGCATCTTTCCACCATCCTTCACACCTACAAATCCTTGATCTGCCCCATCCTTTGTTATGCCAGCGTCATTTGGATTTCAGCCCCTCCCAGGTTCTATGAAGTCCTCCAAATCCTAGAACGCCATGCACTCTGCCTCGTCTTCCATATCTGACTTCCATCCCCCAACACTCATCCTCTATGACCTCATCTCCTTCCCCAAACTCCTCCCTTTTCTTGAACACAATCACACCCAGTATTTAGTCTGCTGCCTCGATCCCCCAAACCCCCTGGTGTCCCCTTTCCTCTCCACTCCAGCCCATTGCTGCACTTTTGCCGTTGTTTCCTGCCCTCTCTCCATCTCCACACCCTTTACCTCCTTTCCCAACACAACTTCCAGGACCTACCCCTCCCAGATAATGAGCTTCACCCTACCAACTCTCCCACCTTCCTCCTCCCACTTCCTCAGGGCTCCTTCTTCTCCCTTCCCCTGATTGTCTTTACCCTCCTACACCCCCTCCCTCTCCTGTGACCTCCTTCAGTGTCTCTGCAATCCCTCCTGCCTTGTCTTCCCTCTTCATCTCCTGCACTACTCGTCTCCTGCATCTTGGTGCGCACACTGTCCCCCCTTTTCCTCTTCCATCCGCCATTCCCCCTCCCCTGTTTTTCCCTTCTTTTCGACCTTCAGTCCCTCAGCAAGTCCCTGCCAGCGGTTTTTATACTTCGTGATTTTGCCGTCTTTTCCAGTGGTTTTGTTTAAGTGTCCTCCTCTGTGTGATTTTTTACTGTGACCAACTTGTACCTTGTGTGTGACGCCTGGTGATTTTAAGTGCGTAACAAACTGCCATATGATCATATGGTGTGTGTTTTTTTACAGCAGGTGCCACTGTGTGCTTAGTTACATCTAATAATGGTTAATCAATGTTGTATGCAGTGTGAGTTTGGTCCTGAGTGTGTCATGTCAAGTTAAGTTACACTTGCCATGATAAAGGGCCCATTCCACCTTGGTGTCTTACTACCCTGGCCAGAGTGGCCGTGCGGTTCTAGGCACTACAGTCTGGAGCCGTGCGACCGCTATGGTCGCAGATTCGAATCCTGCCTCGGGCGTGGATGTGCGTGATGTCCTTAGGTTGGGTTTAATTAGTTCTAGGCGACTGACGACCTCAGAAGTTAAGTCGCATAGTGCTCAGAGCCATTTTGTCTTACTACTTCATAAAGGAACCATACATATATGTAAGCAAGACTGCTCATTATCTAGTGATTGTATGTTTATGGTGGTGCTAACCATGGCTTTTAGATAAAAGTTTCTACACATCAGTCACAGGTAACGAAAGTTGATGCTGCCTCGCAATATCACATCATTTTTCATGTAAATATAATTCTGCTCAGCCTTGGCTTTAAAATAAACTCAGCTGTTACTATCAAGTGGTGTTATTGTGTGTAAATGATTGCCTAACTTTCTGACATAAAAACCCTTTCAAGGCCAGCTTTCCTGTTTTAAAAGTTGTGGTATTATGTCTTGGGTAGTATGAATGTGTAAATACAAGTGTGCTGATGTAGTTGATTTATGTTTCAGTTATATGGAGCGCAGTGCATTTGGCCTGGCATGGTCGATCATGGCATAGGGGCTAGACGACTTGGCCGTGGCCAGCAGGACTGTGATTCGTTTGACTGGCTCCATGTGGAGGCTCTCTTCCTAGGTCACACCTTTAAGTTCAATATTGCTTTGCTTTTTCTTTCTTGCTCGGTCAGGTCGTTAAGCTTGGTACACTGTACGTCCGCTACTCCGGCGAATGTGCTTTGGGCTTGAAGTATGATTTCGGTCTTGCAATGTTGATTGGCACTCTGTCATTACTGCCCAATCAGGTTCATTAAGGCTCTGCTTGATTAATTGTCCTAGTTTTATCATTTATGATGTTGTTATTTATACGTTAAGTGTGATATGTAAGGTTTTAAATTTTTATAAAGTAAGGTTTTGTGTGTGTATGTTACCAAGTAATCTTTAAATGTCAAGGGTATTTTTTTATTGATTATTTGTTATTTTAATTAGTGTTCTTCTGTACTGGCACATACTTGATTATTCTTTACTCACAAGTTTTAGAAGTTACGTTCTTATTCCTTGGGTTTTGTAATATTTAGTTACGTTATTCCTTGGTTATCGTGAAGGTAAATCATTGTATAGCCTGGTCATGCCACTTTTGAGTTTGGCAGATTTTGGTTTTATTAAATGTTTCCAAAGAAAGCAGGTGTTGACAGATGTGAAAATTACCCAACTATCAGTTTAATAAGTCACAGCTGCAAAATACTAACGCGAACTCTTTACAGACGAATGGAAAAACTAATAGAAGCCGACCTCGGGGAAGATCAGTTTGGATTCCGCAGAAATGTTGGATCACGTGAGGCAATACTAACCCTACGACTTATCTTAGAAGCCAGATTATGGATGGGCAAACCTACGTTTCTAGCATTTGTAGACTTAGAGAAAGCTTTTGACAATGTTGACTGGAATACCCTCTTTCAAATTCTGAAGGTGGCAGGGGTAAAATACAAGGAGCGAAAGGCTATTTACAATTTGTACAGAAAGCAGATGGCAGTTATAAGAGTCGAGGGACATGAAAGGGAAGCAGTGGTTGGGAAGGTAGTGAGACAGGGTTGCAGTCTCTCCCCGATGTTATTCAATCCGTATATTGGGCAAGCAGTAAAGGAAACAAAAGAAAAATTCGGAGTAGGTATTAAAATCCATGGAGACGATATAAAAACTTTGAGGCTCGTCGATGACATTGTAATTCTGTCAGAGACAGCAAAGGACTTGGAAGAGCAGTTGAACGGAATGAATGGTGTCTTGAAAGGAGCATATGAAATGAACATCAACAAAAGCAAAACGAGGATAATGGAATGTATTCGAATTAAGTCGAGTGATGCTGAGACACTTAAAGTAGTAAAGGAGTTTTGCAATTTGGGGAGCAAAATAACTGATGAAGGTCGAAGTAGAGAGGATATAAAATGTAGACTGGCAATGGCAAGGAAAGCGTTTCTGAAGAAGAGAAATTTGTTAACATCGAGTATAGATATAAGTGTCAGGAAGTCATTTCTGAAAGTATTTGTATGGAGTGTAGCCATGTATGGAAGTGAAACATGGACGATAAATAATTTGGACAAGAAGAAAATAGAAGCTTTCGAAATGTGGTGCTACAGAAGAATGCTGAAGATTAGATGAGTAGATCACATAATTAATGAGGAAGTACTGAATAGGATTGGGGAGAAGAGAAGTTTGTGGCACAACTTGACCAGAAGAAAAGATCGGTTGGTTGGACATGTTCTGAGGCATCAAGGGATCACCAATTTAGTATTGGAGGGCAGCGTCGAGGATAAAAATCGTAGAGGGAGACCAAGAGATGAATACATTAAGCAGATTCAGAAGGATGTTGGTTGCAATTGGTACTGGGAGATGAAGAAGCTTGCACAGGATAGAGTATCATGGAGAGCTGCATCAATCCAGTCTCAGGACTGAAGACCACAACTACAACAACATAACTGTATATGCATCAAGCAACTTTAATTAATGCTTTACAAATTGGTTAAGTAATTGTTCATACGGGTTTGAGAAAAGTTTTATTTTACTTAGATGAAGTTGTTAAACTCCAAGCTGTCTTATTATATTAAATTGTGTACGGTAAGTAAAACTGTTTAACACAAGCCGTGTATGTTTGAGATTATGGCTTCTCTGCTTTCTGTGTAACACTAAGATGCAAATGCGCATCCCAAATGAGCTACGTTGCAGCTTTTCCGTCGCTGAGGTAGTCTGCGTGTCTGATCGCCTATGGAAGCTGCAGGTCTCGCTGGATAGACTCTGCCATTGCTACAACAACATCATCAGGCTCATCACTGATCTTGTGCAGAGACCTCCATCAACTGTCTTGCCTATTGTAGGACTGAGAAGTGGAGTCAAGAAGCTGATCACCATCTTCCATAATAATAGAGCCATTGTTGGTGCTCACATCGTTTCTTCACCCAAAAGTGATGCTGCCGGCCTTTGTATCATAACTCGAGGCTGTGGGTCCAACTCTAGATGACATCGAGTACCTCAGGACGGGATGGAAGGAGAGTCACCTGAGCACACATCTTATACATCGGTAACATGTCATTACAGCACTTTGGAGATCAACTCACTGAGCATCGTCATCTCGTGCAGCCACAAACGCTAAGACACTGGTGGTACAACCATTCATGGCTGTCTATTACTCATAAGTATTGCCAGGTGGACACCAGCCTGCTATAGCTAATAGGGTCTGCACACGAACGGTCAGAGTGAGCTGCTAGCACTCTCCAAAGACAATTCTGCATTAATGAACAACAAATATGTCTCTTATACAAACTAGAGAAGGAGGAGTAGCAGGGAGAAAGAAAACGGAAGGGAAGGAAATTTGATATCAGCTCATGTGGGATCCATGCAGAATCAATGGCGAAGAGTGAAAATGTGTGCCGGACCCGGATTCGTACTCAGGAGCTCCCACTTACTAGGCAGTAGCGTAACCACTGGACTACCCGGACACAGTGTTCATTCAAGTTGCGCAGCCTATCTCGGCACCCCTCGATTCCGACCCGAATTAACCCCTAGCGCCACCTCTCGGCAGTCGCCGTACCTGTCCCTGTCTATATCCTCAATGTTCATGTAAAACTGATTCGTCTCGATGTGCAACGAATATATCATCTTCAATGTGGATGGGCAGTTACGTCCGACATCCAGCAGGAATCTCAAGCCAGCGAGCATGGACGACACGGAAAGGGACTGTGAATAGCTGACGCTATCTGGGAATTGGAGTCGGTTGGGAGGCGTGCTGAGATAGTCGGAGCAGTTGTGGTGAATACTGTGCCCAAGTGGTGCAGTAATTAACGCAACTGCCGAGAGAGTGGTTTCGAATTCCAGTCCGGAACACGTTTTCACACGTCACCATTGGTTCTTCATATGGTTGCGATGCAGCGGACACCAACGGTTCGTTCCCTTCCCTATCCTGTCTTCCCACCCTCGCCTACAATTTACATAATACATATAACAGCTGTGGATTTTTCATAGTGTCTGTTCTTTAGCACATATTCGAAAGAACAGAAGCCATGCATCCATGTATGAATATGCTTCTGTGAATTATGTTTTTCTAGGTGCTCTGGTGCATACACACACCCTTCTCACCCCACCCTGCTTGGTACAGTACTGACGCCTAAGGGTTCTTAGCTCGAATCCCTGGTGTAGTTTGAATCACCACCTCATTTTTTGATCTAGCAAACCCTATAACATGATTGTTGTCATGGCAATTTCTTTAATCGTTAATTGTACGTCAATTAGGAAATTAGTAGAGATCACTCATGCATGGCAGTTTAGTGACATCACACAAATCTTCCACAAAATTGTAAATAATAGCGTAATTGTGTGGTCTTCCGGGCTCGAAATACTTTTAAGTGAATGGTCCCCAAAGCGTTAAGTTTTAAATAAGACTCAAATATTCTGAGAATTAAGCAATTCTTAGCACATTCTCAACGTAAATAATTCATCTAGCGTAAATGCAAATTTATTTTGAAAGGAACACTTTTCAAACCACCATTCGCAATATTTTCTTGTTTGGGAGCTCCTTGCTGCACTAGGTCGAGACTATCACGGAATGGTACGAACACTACTTCGTCAGCCCACGGGGTACTCGCATCATGTTGTTGGGGTCGATGAAGCTCAGAGAAAATAAAACTGTGGTTCGTTAATTGTAGAACAATGTAAAGTAATGAGTGGTCAGAGAATGGTAAACATTACAAGAACTAGGCGAAAAGGAAATGAGAGTCTTCTCACAAGTTATTCGCAACAAGAAACCGCGTCGGATGTGGGTACAGAGATTGCCTTGATTGCATATAGAAACCACTTGGACAAAACATAAAATTACCTGTCATTAATGACCCCTATGCTGCCTATCCAAATATAAAAATATGCGGAATCTACGTAATTCAAAAACATTTACCTACAGAAACCTAACAGCTCAATTGCTCAGATCACCTGTGGTGCAAGCTCTTAATCCCGTTCGTGAGCTGGAGTATTAAACGCTGCGTGTACGATCGTTGGCTGCCCAAAACTGCACAGCAGCCAATGCATGCTGTAACCATTATCCAGAAAATCAGCCTTTCACCACATTTCCAATGTAACTGACACCTCCAGTATGTGTCAACTCAGTCTAAAGTCCACAATCGAAAGTAGCTAAGTCTTAAGTATAGCCAGAAGTGAAGTTCTTATGAAAATTTGCTATCTCCTCTTCGCTCGCCACAACCTCTGCTTACAGCTACCATTGCCAATCATAAGACTCTATCACGAGTAGTCCAATAACTTAATATCTGCAAACCTGTTAAAATCCTCTCCTAGAAAAGTATAACACTCCGACAAATGGACTGTCTCACTGGATATATAGCTCTGAGAAACTTCGAACTTAAATCTCCCACTCTCGCCTTCTGTCTCCCTTGTCTTCACGGAAGGTGCCCGTCGGAGAAATAAGTTGTGAAACTGTGGTTTTAGCGAATACCTCGGCTTGCAAAACGGCAGCCCGGAATCACGTCATGTTTCATTGTTTGGTCATTTTAGCCAGAGACAAGAACACAACAGTTTGGTGAACACTTGTAGCGACAGCTTGGCAGGCACCGAACCGTGCCAGTTAGTAAATTTTGTACTGCCACATGAAGCTAAAGGGCTGGAAGCTCGACCCCCCCTCCCACCACATACCCCCCCCCCCCCCCCGGCAACCTACTTTCTGAAAGAGTATCGCGACTCTCTCTTGTGCAAAGGGCCACGGTGGTCTTAAGCCTTCGCCTCTTTCGTTCCGCAATTCATCACCACCATCCACGATAGCAATAACAGAGCTATAAGGCATTTAATGACTAGCGAGACTGAGAAGACTGAGATAGGTGGTGATGGCTTGCAACCAGTATCACCTTTGATATTAGCATAAGACATCTATAATGTGATGTAATTACTGACACAGGTTCCTATAAATTAGATGAGGTTTAATAAACATTAGATACACCAGTGCAGCCGTGGAATGATGCGTTTCAAACTCTTTTTCTTCAGATTTACCTTTACCGTTGTATAAATGTCACTGATTAATTACCACACTGCACTTGTTTATGTTTTGCGGTAAAGGCAACAGAACAATGCAGCGTCTCACAGACGGAATATATGATGAATAAATGGCACAATAGAGAAAAACGCATTTGAAAATGACAGTCATTTCCCTAGACCCATGTAGAAGATGAGCAAAAAGAAAATTTTGATTCATAGCACGGAGAGGTTATTTTATAAACGAACCCAATCTACCAACTTCAGCTGAATTAAAGGCACATCTTATACCACAATGACCACTCCCCAGCATTGAGTCCTTATGGGTAAATGACGGCATTGTCAAACTAACGCCAACAGCTCCCAGGAACAAAGTAGATGAATATTACGTGTTACCTCCATAGTAGAAGTTGGTATCGACGCCTAAATTGTAATGTAGAGAATCTAATAAAATTTAAAAAGAAATCAGTTGGTTACCCATCTGTGTATGTACAAACTTGTGAATTGACGAGGCACTCACGTATCGAGGGGAGGAGTGTATAATAGTGTATTAATAATAGGCCTACGTACACATATACTTGCATACAGTCTACAAATAAGGAGCTCTTTCGAGGAAGCTAGTAACATTTATAGCAATCTGAGTTGAAAGTCAGTCGACTGGGAGATAATTTGTGTTCCTTTTACTTTTGTTTTTCTAATTATATATAATTTCAACAGCCTGTTTTATTCTTTCTTTAAATATTAACTGTATTGGCTGTCACCATAACGTGGACGTTTAATTATTCGGTATCAGACGCTTGACAATGGCTTTTTCATAAAGGCAATGTTACTCGTAGTTGACCGTGAAATAAAACTGAATAATCGGACTTCGTAATTAAATCGTTTCCAAAGACTGCTGCGGTAGGTGCGGACTCATAATCTAAATCTCAATATTACAATAATTTGCCAGCCATGCCAACACGTCGTACAGAGGTGATTGTCTACTAAACATAAAAAAGTTACACAGTTAGTTAAATCAGATATATTCAATGAATAAGCCTACAGTTCATAATCCTACATACTTTTATAAATATAAATTCTTTACAGAATCGAGTGCCTAGTGTGGTTGCAACTCGCAGTATTCTTCTATAACATGAAATATGGCGGTGTGCCAGACAATAAAATAAAATACGTGCTTCTCGCACCACTTCAACCAGAGCTCTCCCTTTCTCAATCAAACATAAGAGTAACGTAATTGTGCTTTTGTTTTATCAGCGACACAGCGCTGCAGTTGTGTGCCATAGGCTTTATTTATTTGTCATTGATTATTTATTTAATTAATATTTCGCGTTTCCGAGGAAACTCACGCTCGGCATGCAAATGTGCCTTTATATTGCCCCCTGAATTGCGAGGCGAAAGGACACACCTGCAGGCGAGCAATTCACTTAAAGGCACAAGAAAATCTAAGTTATCTACAAATATTTACATGACTTACATTACACATTATACACATTATATACAAAATTTGAATGACGCGGGTGCGCCGTAAAAGTTCTAATGTTGGCAGATAGAGTGCGCGCATGCGCAGAAGCGTATGTGTAACTGTGGCACTGCCGTTATATCGTACAGTTAGATCACGCGGCACAGTATTGCAGATCATATTGTTCGTGTGCGCGCGTTTTTCAGTCGTTGCACAAAGAAAATATTCAACCAAGATTACATATGAAGACTACATTCTATGACAGGTAACTTAGTTTTAAATTTACAATATTTGTTATAACACAATACAACTTAGATTGTTGAATGTTCTTAGTTACATAGTATTGTTTTGAAATACTTCAAAGAAAAATGTCCGTATTTTTCAGGTGCGTTGACCTATACACATCGTGTCGTTATTACAGTTCATATTCATCCGCTACACAATAATTTTTTACAGGTTAGTATCGTCATGGTAAAGTTTTTTGATCACAGTAACATCGTTGTATAACAACGTGATTAATACATAAGCGTGTCCATTTCTCATTTCCATTATAGTCGTAGTAATGCAGTTCGTTGTGACTAAAAGCATTGCTTATTACAGATCAGACGTGACCCGTCGAGTAATTGGTCCACGTGCAGTTCGTTTTTTACATTCCGTGGAAGCTTGGCTGCAGAACCTCGGACGGCACATAGCTGGCGTCGATCCTTGGACAGTCCAGGTAAGAGTGTCCGTCACATTTCGAGAACATTTCATTCCCTGAAGTTCCAACCAAAATTCTTCCACCCGTCGTGTTGTTTTCTGGACAGGCACTTTGTGTCCATTTAATCCAGTTAACATCTTGAAGTCGGGTACTGTAGTAATGTCACTAGACGATGCACGAATTATGCACTTCACATTTTCAGTTTTTTGCTGAATATAGCTCACCTAAATGTTCGTAGTTATTAATCAAGGAAATCGTTCATCGCGTTTACATTGATACGCTGCATAAAGAATGGCATTAACAGTTTCTTTCACATAGGTTTCCGCGTAGTTGCAGAGTTAGTAATGTTCGTTAATGTCCGTGAACAGTGGTTCACTATGCAATGTCTTTTTGGCACTCGTTTTGTTCAAATTTTTACATAGTAACAGTTACACTATACATCAGTTAAAAAAAAAAAGTAATTATACATACACACGTCACATATTTTCTTAGCATAAACATAATATAGTTGCACATAAACATGTTTACATCATCATTACATCGCTATAGGTTATTACATTGTGTCACATTTGATTACATGAATTGCAGATATTTACATCCTCTTTAGCGGTTTTGCTGGGATATTATCGATGTTTTTTGTGATGTCATCTGAAATTAAGATAGGTTAGACACAACATTCATTACATCAGTAGGCAAGACCAGGCGTTTTCACTACTCAATAAATATTCAAAATAGTAAGAGAGAGAAAATGTTCGATTCCTCGCGTTTTGTGCGTGTGTGTAGAGTGTCTGTGTGGCCTTGACTACTGATAGATGCTTTTCGTGTTGAGAGATGTGCGTCTAATCTATTTCTCAAAGTAAAAGATCGCTTCACAGATGACGTCTGTCAGTTCGTCAGGTGTCACACCAAGTCAGTGGTACCTTCAGTAACAAATGTTCCGTGAAAAATTAATATGTCATCCACTGCTACGTAATCATAAATTTTACTTTAATATTCCTTCTTTCAGGTGGAGGCGCGCGCTGAAAGAAGAGTTCTTCTGTCTTCAACTGCGTCGCTGGAACCGCTGAAATGAAAATTTCTATACTACTTATTATCTGTGTTGTAACAACAGAGTTTTTCGAGTTGCTTAGCAATATTTTGATGGGTATAACTTTGACATTATTCAGCATGAAATGCTCTAAGATCTCGGTGTGCGTATAGCCCAATAATTTTGTTAGTTCTAGGATGTTGAAACAGATACGCACCAGGATGCGGTATGTTAACAATTATATAAGGTCCTTCATATAGCAGACGCCACTTAGCGTTGCGTCGTTTGAGTGCTACAGATTTATGATGAGTACGAAGTAGTACAAGCATTCCTACCTCGAATTTTTGTTTTCTTTTTATTATGTTTCTGTGATGTTTGTTTCGTATTTGTGCGTGACGCGTCAATGTAGTCAATACTTCTTTTATTTTCTGTTCAGGTGTGATTTCCTTGTCTGACAACTTAGGTAATGGTTCTATCCACTGATCGTTCTGTTTGCAATTGAACATGATCTCGTTAGGTGTGTAATTCGTATCGTAAATATTTAAGTTATTGTGTACGTCTTCGAAAAGACTTAGGTAGGACACCCAATTAGTATGTTTTGATGAAATATAGGTCCTCATGAAACGGTTTAATTCTCGGAAAAGTCTCTCAGTCGCGTTACATTGTGGACTAAACCTCGAAATAAATATACTTTTAATGTTATTGTCCTTCAAGAAATTTCTCCATTTGTACCCAGAGTAGTATGCTGCATTATCTGATAGAATTGCTTTAGGTTTTCCCACGTGCGTCAGGTAATCACTTGAGAATCTTCGTATTATAGCATTCGCAGTGGCGGATTTTAAAGCATAAAGTTTTACATGTTTAGAAAATATATCGCAAAAAGCTAAGATATATTTGACGCCTCCAGAGCTTGCTGGATGCGGTCCACTGATGTCAGTACACAGAATTTCCAGGGGTTTACTAGGTAAAATAGAATGTAAATCTGTTTTTGTGGATAAATTCTGAGGTTTCGATTTTTGACATATGACACATGTTTTTAGTTCCCTGTAAATTTTTCTTCTCATATTGCTAAAATAACAGTATGTGCTGAGCTTTGCCAAACACTTTTTCGTCCCATAATGACCCCAAACTAAGTGTGTGTGCCAAATTAGATTACGTTCAGACTCTTTGGGAATGCATACACACCAGTTAGTAGCATTTGGATGTCGGCGGTAAAATAACACATCATTGTGTAACTTGTAATACTTAGTCAAAGGATGATTGTGTTTTTCTACCAGTAATGTTATTATCTTATACCAGTGAGGATCAGATTTTTGTAATTCAGCCATGTTTCTGCACATATCAATATAATATTGGTGATACTGCTTGTCTTGCTTTAAGAGAATCCTGTAGTCATTTATATTTTCTAAGTCACTGTTGGTATCATTCATACCTTGTGGAAGTCTAGACAAAGTGTCTGCAATGGTGTTGTCCTTACCTCTTATGTACTTAATTTCAAAAGAGTAGTTCTGAAGTGTAACTGCCCATCGTGATAGTCTAGGATGTACAAGTTTACAAGTTAACAAAAATGTCAGGGCCTGGTGATTGGTGTAGATTACCGTATGTTTTCCAAATAAATAATAATTGAATTTCTTGAATGCCCATACTATGGAAAGTGTTTCTAACTCAGTAGTGGAGTATGTACGCTCACATTCAGTTAGAGTACGACTTGCAAACCCAATAATTCTTATCTGTTCCTCCTCTTTATTCTTTACAACTTGAAATAAGCAACAGCCCAAGCCAGTACGTGAAGCATCACAAGTCATACAAAAATCTGAATTGAAATCTGGATGGCTCAATATGTTAGCATTCACTAAAGCATGTTTAATTGTATTAAAGTCATTCTGGCACTGTTCCGACCAGATCCAAACTTGATTCTTTCTGAGTAGATTTAGCAGATGTTTACTGTTCAAAAGTGGTTGTGGCAAAAAACGTCTGAAAAATGAGCATAGCCCAAGGAATGATTTTAACTGCTTTTTAGTTCGAGGGCTAGGAAAGTTTCTGATAGCATCTAATTTACTGGGATCCGGACGTATGCCCTGTGAATTAATGATATGTCCTAAATACGTTATCTCACTGCAACCAAATTTTGATTTTCTTAGGTTGGCTGTGACTCCAGCTTGTGCAAATTTTTCTAAAATTCTTTGAAGAGTGTCAACGTGTTCATTCCAAGATTGTGTAGCTATCAGTATATCATCTACATAGTGTGTGACTGTCTCAACTAAATCGTCGCCAAGCACGGTATCCAGGGCTGTAATGAATACCCCAGAGCTGACATTCAGTCCGAAGGGTAGAACACAAAACTGATAGGTTCGCCCCCCGAACATAAATGCAGTATATTTCCGAGAATCAGGAGTGATACCCACCTGCCAAAACGAATTAGCGAGATCTATTGTGGAAAAATATTTTGCATCTAGAAATTTCTGTAATTGCTCTTCTAAATTTTCAGGTTTTGTGTGAACCGGTAAAATTATTTCATTAATAGCTCGTGCGTCTAACACTAACCTAATGCTTCCATTTGATTTTTTGACAACAAGTAGAGGACTACAATAAGGTGAGGTGGATGGTTCAATGACCTTCCAGTCTAACATTTGTTTTAATTCTTGCCACACAGCAGGTCGTTGAGATAACGGTACGTTATATGTCTTATGGTAGAAGATCTTGTGAGGCTTAACTTCAGTCTTGTACACATACGTGTTGATAACACCTAATCGTTTGGTAAAAACTTGTAAATATTTGGATAACACTTCCTGTAGTTTTGTACGTTCATGTACACTGAGAGCTGTAGCTTCACTTATCTTATGATCAAGCAATGTTTTCAAGTCCATTAGCTCTGTGTCAAATGAGTGTGTTTGCATGTCTTGAATGTCATTGTCAAGTACTAACTGAACCTTGTACCCTGTACAGTGTTTGTCATGCTTTATAGTTCTCCTGTCCAAATCAATAATAATTACACTGCCTTTATCATTTAAAACACATTTACCTTTGGAGAAGTCTATAATGCAGTCCTTCTCGCTCATAATATCTATTCCTAATATGCAATTTGTCACAAGGTTTTGTACAACCAGGAATGGCCATTGTACGGTTCCATTACCTATTTTAACGTTTACAAAAACTTGCTTCGTAACCCTTCATGACTTATTACCTAGTGCAGTAGTTATTTTACAGTTTTGGGCAGGAAACTCAGGCACAGGTTCCAATTCACACATCTTTTTATAGAAATTAAAAGACAAAACGCTTACAGCTGCACCTGTATCTAGGATAATAGTAGTTGGAATCCCACCTACTACACCAGTAGTAGATGCTAAAACAATTTCTTTTGTGTTTAAACGACATTGTGTACTGTCTTGTAAAAGTTCATCTGATATATTGTTATTGTGGTTGTATCTCATAAATAAAACAGGTAGTTTTTGTTTAGAATTATTCGGCATATCATTATTCTGTTGTTCAAGTGTGGTGTCAAATAACTGATTAACATTGAAGTCGCCCCCCAAGAATTCTTCAGCCACGACCTGGGGCAAAGTAGTGACTGTTTCTAGTTTGTTGGATTAGCATTTGTACTAGGTACTGACACAGATTGAGGTTGTGCATCAGGTGTCATTTCTATTATATTCACATTCAGATATTGCCTATTATGATCTCCAAACTTTTGCGGTTGTTGTTGCTGTTGCGCATTATAACTTACCTGTCGGTCGTAAGGTATGCTCCAATTTTGACCTGGTGGCTGCTGTGGTAAAGCAGAGTTTGAATGAAAGTACTGATCGTTACGAGTCCAACCTTGATGCTGTCTTGGCTCGTAGTTATTATTATTTCTATTTCTGTTTGTGTTTTTGTTATTACCTTTGTATCCGTTGTTACCGTTGTAGTTATTACCGCGGTGCCTTTTGTATGGATTGCCGCATGAAATGTTATTACTGTTGTAACTATTGTTTGTATTGGAATACGCGTGTTGATTTTGATTTCCGTACTGTGACGGCATGTGAGTTTGCTGTTTTTGTTGTACCGCGTATCCAACTGTGGGCGCGCCAGAATTGTGTTGGCAAGCCTGCATGTTTTGCATACCACTTGTGTAAACATTGTGGCTGCTGTTTTGCCGCGCGAAGCGCTGATCTTCAAGTAACATGTCAACCGAATCTAAAGCTGTTAAA
Organism: Schistocerca americana; assembly: GCF_021461395.2. Taxonomy (NCBI): domain Eukaryota; kingdom Metazoa; phylum Arthropoda; class Insecta; order Orthoptera; family Acrididae; genus Schistocerca; species Schistocerca americana. Next base: position 202,190,183 of record NC_060125.1, on the reverse strand, counting down.
AAATAATCTGAATCGTCATCCGGGATATGTAGAAGTTTTTCCTTAATGTTGAAAGGCAATTTGGCCTTCAACGCTCGGAGTATATCACGCGTTGCGACTGGTTCGTCTAAAAAATGTCCCATGTTCAAGTATTTTTCAAAATATCTGCGTAAGTTACCATTTTTACTGTTAAAAGTTTCAGGTTCTAAAATTTGTCTTCTGAGTCGCTCCTGGACGGATTGCGACCAGAATTTGTTCAGAAAAGCACGCTCAAACTCACTGTACGTGGTACATACGTCAGCTTGACTGTATGCCCAGACAGCTGCATCGCCTTGGATGTAACCGACAATATATGAAATCTTTTTCCGGTCACTCCAAGTGCGTGGAAATGCGTTACTAAAAGATTTAAGAAAAATCACCGGATGAATGGTTCGTTTTTCTGGGATAAAAATCTGAAATTGCCTGTGTTTCATTAAGCTTTCAACTTCCTTCGCATTGTGATATGGATTTATTCCACTGTAATTACTGGTATGTTCAGCTGGCGAGTAATTACGATAATGTTGCTGTGGTTTACCATGATAATAGCTTGTGTTTGTGTTTCCGCATCGTGGTATGTGTTGTAGTCGTGGTGTGTTTTGTTCTTGTGTATTTGTCGTGTGCGGAATGTGTGTATCATACTCGAATGTATATTGGTTTCTGAACTGTACATTTTGACTGAAATTTTCGTTACATTCAGACTGTAGTTGATCGGTGAATTGTCTCATGGGTGCAGTGACGGATTGTACTGCGTCACTGATCAGCTGTTTGTTATTAGTAATGTATTGCGCTACGGAGTCGTGCACAATTGTTGGTAAATTTTCACGTAAGCATCTATCAAAATGCTTGTCTTTGTTCTCAACCCAATCATGAAATTCTTTATTAATATTTTGAAAATGAGCTGTGGCATCTGATTGTAAGATGTCAGTCAGGTGTTGTTCAACATTGTCAAATTTATTCTGTACGTCAGTAATTCGTTTTTCAAGATTGTCATGTACTGAAGGATATGTTTGAATTTGTTCAGTAAGAACTTCACACGTGACATTAAGGTTTTTTACTTGTGTCTGTAAAAGTGCTACGTCAGTTGTAGTCTTTTCTTGTCTCGTATTGAGCTGGGAAAATTTAGTACTGAGTTCGGTCATCTGTTTGGTCAGTGTGGCGTCTATAAGTTCCACACGCTTACATAAAGTGTCATTACCTATCTTGATTGCTATGAGATGAGATTTGATTTCGTCATTTTGTGTTTTTTACTGTTCATTTTGTGTCTCTAATTGTGCCTTTAAGGTTGCCATGTTTTCGGCGTTTTGTTTCATTAGCATTTGTAACATGTCGGCAATGTTTACCGTTTGCAAGGTCTCTGCCCCCGTCGCGTCATTAGACGTGACGTCATGCATTAACATGGGCTCTGATTGAGATTTTGAAATTTTTGTAGTGGACGGCCTATCGTCAAAATTTTCGTCAACACTTGCGTCAATGTTTGATGAATCGTCACTACCGGTTGCTGTCGTAAAGTCATTTTCTAACACTTGTCTCACGTCCGAGTCGGATTGCGTCTGAATAGTACGTCCTTGCTGTTCCATTTTTGGGTATTGTTTTCTAGTTATTACCATGCCACACGTGATATATGTTTCAAGAAAATTTTTGACACTGATTTTAAAATAAAATGTAGTTGAGCATGAATCGCTCGTAGCAACAATGGCTGTCTGTTAATTTAAAAATATAAACTGAAATTGAGATTATTGGTAATGGCTGCTGGCCATGTTACATGATATCGTACAGAAGTCGGCCATATTGTACACTCGTGTATTGGTATTGTTGCATACGTTATTGTTTAGGGAAAAGTACTGAGAATGAAATTTATCACTGAAACTGTTATGCAGAAAAGAAACACTACAGAATTTACTGAAAAGCTGATACACTGAATTATACGTCTGGTCAAGCCTACCAATGCAAAGATGCTGCGTCTTACCTTATTTTGCTGGAAGTTTCATTGCGTCTTCCCGCAAAATTTCAGAATTGGAAAATATCTTCAGATTTTGTTATCTCTCATACATTGACGTCCAGGCCCAGAAAGTTGATTTTTTTTACATGAAACAAAGAGAACAATGTAACAAATGACAAAATAACAAGTCCGACACGCAGTCGCCAATATAAAATAAAATAAATAAATAAATAAATAAAAATATATCGTTATTTTGATATTGATTATTCTATCTGTATGATGGTGATCGTGATTGCAATTGTATTTGCTTATCTGGAACGTGTCCGCCCCAGTAGCTGAGTGGTCAGCGTGACGGATTGCCGTCCTCTGGGCCCGGGTTCGATTCCCGGCTGGGTCGGAGATTTTCTCCGCTCAGGGACTGGGTGTTGTGTTGTGTTCATCATCATTTCATCCCCATCCGGCGTGCAGGTCGCCCAATGTGGCGCCGAATGTAATAAGCCCTGCGATATGGCGGCCGGACCTGCCCCGCGAGGGGCCTCCCGGCCAATGACGCCAAACGCTCATTTCCATTTCCATCTGGAACGTGGACGTTTAATTATTCGGTATCAGACGCTTGACAACGGCTTTTTCGTAAAGGCAATGTTACTCGTAGTTGACCGTGAAATAAAACTGAATAATCGGACTTCGTAATTAAATCGTTTCCAAAGACTGCTGCGTAAGGGCGGACTCATAATCTAAATCTCAATATTACAATAATTTGCCAGCCATGCCAATACGTCGTACAGAGGTGATTGTCTACTAAACATAAAAAAGTTACACAGTTAGTTAAATCAGATATATTCAATGAATAAGCCTACAGTTCATAATCCTACTTACTTTTATAAATATAAATTCTTTACAGAATCGAGTGCCTAGTGTGGTTGCAACTCGCAGTATTCTTCTATAACATGAAATATGGCGGTGTGCCAGACAATAAAATAAAATACGTGCTTCTCGCACCACTTCAACCAGAGCTCTCCCTTTCTTAATCAAACATAAGAGTAACGTAATTGTGCTTTTGTTTTATCAGCGACACAGCGCTGCAGTTGTGTGCCATAGGCTTTATTTATTTGTCATTGATTATTTATTTAATTAATATTTTGCGTTTCCGAGGAAACTCACGCTCGGCATGCAAATGTGCCTTTATAGTGGCATACAGTCTTCAGCATTCAATAATGCTTATATGAATTCAGCTGCATGTACTAACCAGTTTGCAAATGTTAGTTATCACTAAAACTAATGTCAGCTTTATTTGAATGGAAGTTTCAATGGTGTGGACTCGTTATAGGACTGTGTATGTGACAGAATGTATTATGTACGTAGTGGATATAAGAGACCAAAGTAGCCCATTAAGACCATAAAAAGAAACAAAATCAGCAACGTTTGAATGCTGTTTTACCAGTATGACAGGAAGTAGTGACATTCATAATCTAAATAACTTGAACAAATACCAAAAGGTTATCTAGCGCATAGGCTATCGTCAGGAAATTCGTTAAGGTAAACACTGGTGTTTGTGTATCCTATATACAGTACGCTGACAGCAAAATATATTATTTCACTGAAATGAAAAGTCGAAGAACTGTTTTCTACAAAAAAAAACCTAAGGAAATTTTGACAACTCATACTTTGTAATTTGCTATGGAATTACTATTTGTAAGTGACGAAACCACAGATTTCTGAAAAAGAAATTTTAAATTAAAAATTCATAAAGAAGATAAAGCTCTCCCTTTTACTGTCAGTATCGTCGCATATCCTAAATAAGCATAGAAAGCTTACAATTATCAAGGTAAGAAAAGTAAATATATTTAAGCAGTACCTACGTGTAGAAACATTATTAAATAACTACGAAATCGCCAAGTAGACCAGAGAAAAACTGCCCAGGTTGTAATACGTTAGCAACAATAGTTATCGTTAGTTAATAAACGAACAAAAAGTTGTTGGTGTGACCATTTTACACGGCTATTTTATAAATACCCATTTTCTAAATTCAAACGAAATTCTGAAGATACAATTTAATATGTACTTACGTCGCAGGGGTGTTGCGCATTTTTATACGAAGGGCATGGTGATTCTTTTCTGGAATAATAGAGTTACGAATCCAAAAATAAATCTTATATATTCATGACAGTTCACGATATAAATTTTATGCGTATAAAATTTTAGTTACGATTAATTTTCTGCCGTGCCAAAATCTGTGAATTCTGTCATTGCTGTTGTTGTGGTCTTCAGTCCAAAGACTGGACTGATGCAGCTCCCCATGCTACTCCACCCAGTTCAAACTCTCCATCTCCGTATAACTATTCAAGCTTACATCCTTCTGAATCTGCTTACTGTATTCATCTCTTAGCTTCCCTCTACAATTTCTACACCCAAACCTTCGTAAACTGGTGATCCTTTGCTGTCTCAGAATGTGCCCTATGTACCACTCCCATCTTTACGTTAAGTTGTACCAGAAATTTCTTCTCTCACAAATTCTATTCAGTACCTCCTTGTTAGTAACGTGATCCACCCATCTAATCTTCAGCGCTCTTCTGTACCATCACAGTTCTATAGCACCTGTTCTTTGCTTGTCAAGACTGTTTATTGTTCATGTTTCACTTCCATACATGGCAACACTCCACTCAAATAGTTTCAGTGAAGACTTTCTGAAACCTGAGTCCGTATTCCATGTTAACAAATTTCTCATCACCAGAAAAGCTCTTCAGGCCATTGCCAGTAAGCAATTTGTATCCTGTCTACTTCGGTTATAACCAGTTTTTTGATGCTCAAATAGCTAAACTTATCTACTCACCTCAGCATCACCTGATTTAATTCGATTACATTACATTATCGCTGTTTTGCTTTTCTCGATCTTGATCTTATGTCCTCCTTTAAAGACTCTGCTTATTCTATTAAACTGCTTTCCCAAGTCTTTTATCGACTCTGTATCTTTGACAAATCAAGTTTGTTTTTCTTCTCTGTGAACTTCATTTCATATTCCATAATTTTCCTTGGTTTCCTTCACTACTTGCTCCATTTACAGACTAACATCGGGGATAAGCTACAAACCTGTCTCACTCCCTTCTCAACCGCTGCTTCCCTTCCATGCCCCTCGACTCCTATAACTGGCTTATGGTTTCTGTACAAGTTATAAATAACCTTTCACTCACCGTATTTTTGTCCTCCTACCTTCACAATCTCAGAAAAAGTACTCCACTTTACATTGTGAGAAGCTTAACTCTAAATCAACAAATGCGTATAAACGTAGGTTTGTATTATCTTAAGCTGTTTCCTAAGATGAATCGTAGTGTCTGTGTTGCCCCGCGTGTTTCTACATTTCCAGTAAATGCAAACTTATCTTCACCGAAGCCGCCTTTTACCAGGTTTTACATACCTCTGTACGCAATTTATGTTAGTGATTTAGTCATGACTTATGAGACTCATATTTGTGTAATTTTCACATCTGTCAGGAAGTGATTCCCTAATTCGTGAAGTCTGAGGGTATTTCATCCGTCTGATACATCAAACTCACCAGATGGAAAAAATTTGTCATGGCTGGCTATCACAAGGCTATCACTAGTGCTGATAGAATGACTTCTACTGCGGGGGCCTTGTTTCGATTTGGGGCTTTCAGTGCTCTGTCAGATTCTTTTCGGAGCATCGTATCTCCCATCTCATTTTCATCTACGTTCTATATACTTCTTTCACCTTGCCTCTTTCCCTACTTTGCTTAGCACTGGTTTGCGATCTGAACTATTGTTATTGACACAGCTGCTTCTCTTTTCTCCAAGAGTCTCTTTAATTTTGCTGTAGGTGGTATCTATTTTTCCCCTAGTGACATTTGGTCCCAATTCCTTACATTTGTCCTGGTTAGCCATTTTGCATTTTCTGTCAATCTCATTTTTTAGACGTTCGCATTCCCTTCCATATGCCTCATTTGCTACATTTTCATATTTTCTCCTTTCATAATTTAAATACAATATATTCTGTGTTATCCAAGGATTTCTACTAGGACTTGTCCTCTGCTATCTTCACTATTATATCTCTTAAATCTACTTATTCGTTTTCTACTGTATTCCTTTCCTCTGTTTTATTCAACTTTTGCCAAATGATCCCTCTAAAACTCTCAAAAAACCCTGGTTTCAACTTATCAACTTCCCATCTCCTTAATTTCCTGCATTTATTATTAATTTTACAGATTAATCTATAGTTCACAACCGGTGGGGCTTCCTGGTCCTTTTCGGACTTGGAGTTAGGAGAGCGTTGACAACAAATAAATAGAGTCCACAGTCCACAACAACCCCTGTAAATGTTTTACAATTTAAAATCTCATTCCGAAATCTGTCTTGCCATTATATAATCAATCTGAAACCATCCGGTGTCTCCAGGTCTCTTAAATCTACACAACTTTCTTTCCTGATTCTTAAACCATGTGTTAGCGACGATTAAATTTGTTTTGTGCAAAATTCTACTAGGAGTTTCCGCTTTTGTTCCTTTCCCCCAGTCTACAGTAAACTACAATTTATCCTTCTGTTGGTTTCCCTACTATCTAATTCCAGTTCTCCATCACAATTCATAGACGCTTTCCGTAATTCTCCGAATGATTCCATTTATTTAGTAATAGATTTCTTCAATTTCTTCAGCATCTGCTGAGCTAGATGCTATCCAGATTTGTACTACTATGGCACGTGTGGGCATCGTGCCCATCTTGGCTACGATGAAGCTTTCATTTTCTGTTCGTAGTATCTTACAGCTATTCTCTGCATTACATCTATGTGACTTCGTATTTATATCCCTGTATTCAGCTGACCCGAAGTCCTGTTCCTCCAACCACCAAGCTGCACTACAACTAATTTCAACAATTCCATTTTCCTTTTTAAATTTTGTATCTACCTGCCCAATTAAGGGATCTAAAGCAATCTAATGTTCCACGTTCCGATCCGTAGAACGCCAGTTATGTTGCTCCAGATGACCGCATCCTCCTGAGTAGTCCTCGCACGGAGACGCGATTGGGGCACTATTTGGAATATTTTGCCGAAGAGGATACCACATCATTTAATTGTAGATTAGAGGTAAACACCCTGAGCGAAAATTATGGCTATAGTTTCCCCTTGCTTTCAACCGTTCACAGAAGCAGCCGACGAAGGGCTTTTTGATTGATGTTACAAAGCTAGATCAGTCTATCATCCACCCTATGGCCCCAGCAACAACGGGAAAGGCTGCTGCCCCACCCCCTTTCCTGAACCAATCGTTTGTCTGGCATCTCAACAGATACCCCTCCATTGTGGTGACGACTGCGGTATGGCTACACGTATCACTAAGGCACGCAAGCCACCACACCAACGGTAAGATCCATGTTTCATGGGCGGGGGGACTAGATTTATGAACCGTGAAGAGAAATTTACTAACATGGAGCCTGATAGGCACTGCTGAAAGTATTGAGCTAATACGACTTTTCGAACAGATCTTACTTTTCAGTTAGTTTACTTTTAACCATACCTTTATATGCTGATTGAAAGTCACACAAAGGGTAACGACCTCGTAGGCACTATGGCTCTAATACTCATCCACGATTTGGAGTATAGATCTTCTTATACCTATACGACATTTTAAAGGAGAAGACGTTTATTGAACGGTCGTACTTCGGTGTCATTATTCTTCTCATGAAACATAGCAGTGGAGACACGTACTACTTTGGGAAAATATAAGCTCCGTGCATCATAGTATGAACTATAATTCTGAAATACGGCATGTTAATTATATTAGCTACCGGATCGTTCTTATCAGAAAAGTGATTAAAAATTTACCTATATTTTACAGAAGATCGGCTTTTACGAAAGTTATGTGAAGCGCCCACTTTGTAACTGCACTATTTATCGTATATTATCGAGGTGTATATGCCACGGGACAACCGGGAAATCCAGGAAAAAACCCGGAATTGTTTCAGCTGAGAGCTAACCTGGATAGACCCGTTTTTTTTTTTTTTTTTTTTTTTTTTTTTACAATTCCAGGTATTTTTCGTTGTTTTAGTTTTCAGTTAACTTCACTACTGCAGAAACATACTACCACAGTGCAACACAGACGAGAGGAAAAATAAATAAAACTTAAGTAAATAGCCATTTACAACTACAAAAGGCAGTGCACACACAAGCGTCTGCCAGCAGCAAAATGTGTCAAATGTGTTAGGTCGAAGACTACGCTATGCTTCATAATACCAAGCTGCTTCCAACGAGCGAGAGTCACAACTGTTTACATTAGGTTCGTTAGAGCAGTCGCCAGAGGGCTCATGCGTGGTTGAGTCACGTAACTGCGCATGAACCGTAACTTCTCCCGCTTCTGGCAACCTGAAGTGCGACTGTTAGCAATATCCGCAGTAGCAACAAGCAGTCAGATGCTACCCGTAAAAACTTTTCTGGCGCACCCAAGGTGCCAGATTCGCACTCGCGCAGAGTAGCCAGCGTGGTAATAGGGATAGCAGTAGTCTGCACGTTACCTGTGTTTACGTTTAGTGAACTAGCTGTTTCCACCTCGCTTACAACTCTCAAGTCGAATGAAAGCAAAACGGATTCATGGGGCCAGGAGCTGTCAAGTGGATTAATATACACTTAGATAATTTAAAAGGGCTAAAATACGTTATTAATTAGTTTTCTGATTCAATTTCATTTCACAAATTTTTTGCTCTGTAGCATTTATCGCCTCGCAGAACAATGAAGTTATTGTTGTTGATTTTTTAAAGAGCTCTGGTTTTTATTAATATTTTCTGCAGAGGCAGTCAATTTATCAAAAACGAAGTGTTTCATTCCACACAATGGGCTAGTTTCAACTGTTCACTGAATTTCTACTGGACTTTTTCATCTTCTGGCACGTACGGCATTATACCATTGAAAAGCTTAATTTCAGGTTGGGGCCCACTTCATTGTGCATCTGGACCTACGAATGTGCACTTCAAGCGAATCATGTGTTTTACTATTGTTTAGGAAATTTCAATACTGTGGAGTATCCCCTGATGTCCTATTACTTTTATGACGTAATGGAAAAACCTTTAACGCTATATACGTCGAACATAAGGGCTTCCTACGTCATCGTAACTGCGCACGCACAGTAACGCCTGTTTCCTGACGCCGTCCGTTAACTGCTCCAACAAACCTGTTCCAAACAGATAGCGGGGATATATTGCGAATGGTGGTTTGAAAAGCGTTACTTTCAAAGTAAATTTCCTTTCACGCAAGATGAATTGTTTACGTGTGAGAATGTTAGAAGAATTTCTTAATTCTCAGGGTGATAGACTCTCATTTAAAACTTAATACTTTGAGGACTAGCAACTTAGAGGAATTTCGAGCCCAGAAGAGCAGACACTTACGACATTATTTTAAATTTTGCTGGCACATTTCTGTGATATATCTTAACGTGTAACACACTCAAAAAAGACCACTATAGTATGTGAAAACTTTGCTTTTCTTGTAGCAACACAATATGTGTTAATTAAAAGCATTAAGTCTTCCTATTTGTCTCGACGCCCTACTGAACAGAGATGCTGCTATTGGATGACTACATCACATCCCCTATGCTATGAATATCTGCTCTCATCGACTGGCTAGATTACGTAATAGGAACTATGATTAGCTAGCAAAAGCGCATTGTAATCTCCATTTCCGGGCTTCGGATACTAACGTGCTGCGTTTGATGGAATTCGAATTTGTACTTTCATAACATGAAAATATGCAGCGTACAGAGTAACCCTAATTTAAAGGATTGGTATGTTTTACAGTGCCGTGGGAAAGTATACTACCAATCAACACGGAAAAAGAGCATTTTCACCGGCAGAAAAGTATTTCTTCAGCCGGGATACTCGGGAAATCTCCGTGAATTTTTTTTTCTTGTCCGTGTATACACCCCCATTATGCCAGAACTGGAAATAAATGAAGAGGATGATACCCTAAAGCAACAATGGCTGTAGCGAAAGTGAATATCGTCTCCGAGGCCACTAACTCTTACAGAAGAATTTAATGTTCAATGAATGTGATGTATAATGAAAACATTTCATAAAAAAGTAATGTTCCAAAAAGCTATAAGTTAAGACAGGTTCTCAGGAGGACAATACCGTTACGATTACGTTGTAATAAAATAACAACAGATAAAACAGTCTCTTAATTGCACATTGCTAAAGTTAAACGTTCTAAAACAGATACTAAGGAGAATATGGACACATTATTTCTAAGAAATAAGGAAAGATGGAAAGATAATTTAATGCCATAGATTAAATGAAAGTCTTTAGTAAAAGATACGTTTTTTCGGTCTGATTTTTGTGGTGTAGTTTTTGCCGCTTGGTTCCTCACCTTTACACGGTGATGTGAAGTGCTTTAGGATGGAGGGCCAAGAGTGTTTCGTGCGCATATTGTTTCGTATCGCTTGTCCGAACATGATCCCCACGCTAAAATGGGAGTAGTGACAGGAGATTAGGGCACACACCGACCGTTGGTGGCTGCAATGGACCCGTCGGTGCACGCTGCAACCTCAACAGATTGTTTCTGTTTCATTCTGTATTTTAACGTTGTTCGACGTCCAAAAATATATTCTTACCTTTGGTTGTACGTTTTCTTATTTACGTATAAAAGATTTTTGCGCTTATTTTAACATTTTAGCGTTCTAGTATTCGGCTACAAGCATAATGGCGTAATAAATTAAATCTTGTGATTTTGGTAGCATTTTCCGCCTATAATAGACGGGTGGTACTTCCTGACAGATTAAAACTATGTGCCGGACCGATACACGAAATCGGGACCTTTGCCTTTCGTGGGAAAGTGCTCCAAGAGTGTTGGTTCCGCAAGGCTCGCAGATGAGCTTCTGTGAAGTTTGGAAGGTTGGAGACACGGTAATTGCAGAATTGACGCCGCAAGGACGGGTTGAGACTCGTGCCTGGGTAGCTCGGTTGGTAGAGCACTTGCTCGCGACAGACGAAGTTTGCGAGTTTGAGTTTCGGTCCGGCACACGGTTTTAATCTGTCAGGAAGTTTCATATCAGAACACTCTCCGCTGCAAAGTGAAAATCTCAGTGTGCAAATAGACGGGTGACTGACATCTTTTTGAAACAGTGTAGAGGCGTATACAGTAGTTGTAATGATGCAGCACTTGAATACAGTGCCCGAAACGTGTTAACGACTGTAAAATGTTTTTGTATAGTTTTTGCTCTTAAATGTTGTATGTATATTTTTGATTGTTTCATGTTGGCATTTTCCGTCGTTATTAGATCTCGGCAACTAAGACGAATAAACAGAATGGTACCTTGCCATCAAGGCAAACAAATTTATATTTTCTACCGTGTGAGAACGATAAATCAGATTTTTAAAAAATCTTAGCTTTACATTTAAATCATCTGCGTCTCCTTTAAGCTGCCTAGATTAATGAACTTTTCTTGAGCGGAATATTGAAGCCAGTATACAACTTAGTAGCAACAGAAGGCGACGTGAAACGCCGTGTAATTTCAGCGACAAGTAATTTGCGACAAGTTTCGATGTAATATTGCATATAGCACTGTACGTAACTCATCGCTGTATAGTAGGGGAGACCGGGGACAAAAGTAACATTTCGCATGTTGCCTTTTTTATTAACTCCCTATAAACTTTTGAAGCAAAAGAAACTAACGTGTGTGTTCTCTGAAGCTTTCCTAGCATAAATGAATTAATTTCGACAAAATTACATATATTTGGTATTTGTAAAACTAATTTTAAGGCATCAGTGTACCTGTTACTTTTGTCCCCATTGCCGTGGACGATAGTAGCTCATTTTATTACCTAAAGGACTCATACGGTAACTTAAAGTACATTACCATTACAAAACATTAATTAAACATAAATAAACTTCAATTCTCATTCTTTTACAGTTATTATATTAATTGAAGTAGCAATTAATAAAACTGAACCAATTCAGGCTTTATGAGTAAATGTTCAGTGAGTCAGTAAAAGAAATAAGTAATGCATATCTTAGTCCTATTCAGATTCACAATTGACGCACACGTAAATATCTCCCCCCCCCCCTCCTCCTTTGGTACAAGTAACATGAGACCAATCCAGACATTCCCAACACTCAATCCGCTTCCCTTTGGGACGAACGTGGTGGAAAGCCTGACACATGCGAGGCATTGTCTTCCGATGATGATTATTCAGGTTTTTTTCTGCTTTCGCACTCTTGTCTGGCTCCTTTTTAAATTTAGCCTCTTTTCCGCATTTTTCACGTGGAGACGGGCCTTTAGCTCTTCTTCTATTGCCAGTTTCTCTGGAGTGTCGGTCAAAATTGCAGACTCTCTCCTTTCTCTTCCTTTTCATGTTTCTTGCCTTGGAATTGGTTTTGGTAACGGACGAACACCTTCGGGTGAAAAGACTGAGCGAACTGAAGAAGATGATTGTATACCACTAGGTCCTCCATTCAGGCTGCGACATTTGAAAGTGTTTTCTCGCATATTGCTACTGGATCAGGATTATATGTCCCCCCATCTTCAGATGGCTCACTAGAAATCACTAACGATCTTGCTAAGGACACAGTTTGCTTTGCATAATTGGATGCTTGTGCTGGGCGATCATTGACAGAAGATGGTGCAAAATTGATTTCATTGAACCAATTCCTATCAAATAGCAGTGCAGTGCAGTGCAGTGAAACTCTGCTACAATGTTTTTAGGAGTTACAGCAAGTGGAAGTGCTTCATCTACAATTGAAGGGATGTAATACATGGTCGTTCCCGGATGATTCTTGGTCCAGTTATCAGCAAAAGCATTCACCATCTTTTTAAATGGACCATAAACTGAACGGTCTAGAATCTTCATCGTGCGTGTACAATGCGGTAAGAATGACAGCATAACAATCCCCTTGCTCTTGTAAAAATTCAGGCCTCTGATGGATATATGAGATTCGTGACTGTCGAGAAGCAGTAGACATTTGTGCTCAGAGGTTGGTTTAGCAAATTTTACGAAATGGTACAAGAATAACAAAAATTCTTCCTCTTGCATCCAGCCACCGGCATATCCTACTCCAATGCAACCAGTAGGACCGTCTCGAATAAATTGGTCATGATACCTCAAGCGAGGGCATACGAAGAGAGGTGGCGTACTGTTTCCCTCAGCGTTGATGGCAACAGCAACAGTGCATCTTTCAGACGACGCGATAGCTCCTACTTGCTTTATTCCCCGTTTTGCAACAGTCCTGTTTGGTTTCTGAACAGTGGTGACACATGTCTCGTCCTTATTCCAGATGTCCATGGGGTCTAACTTATCTCTCTCCATAACGCTAGCCAGGTTGTTGAAAAAGGCATTCTCATTTGTTGGATTAAAGCTCGTTGCTCCACCAAGACTTGCGAGTTGAGGCAACCGAATAGACAGCTGTTGACTACTCTTCATGAAAGCTGAAAACCAGTCTCAACCTGCAGTTTGACTGTCCACCCAAGTTGATGGAATTGGTTTATTGTTTGCCGTTGCCAGTTCCTGAGCTAATTTACGGATATCCTTAGGGCAGACGTCGTAAAATATCTCCTACGCTTTAATCACGTATTCAGTTATATTTTTTTCTTGTTCATCAGACAACACTCATTTTACACTTCTATATCCAACACGAGGCATTGGTGTGCTATCACTCATACATTTCTCTTTCTTCTTAATGTACCGATGCAGTGTCATGTGGCATACATTGCCTTTCTTTGCTGCTGCTTTAATACTTATATTAAAATTTGCAACATCGTCTGCGGCAGTTTGATATATGGTAGTAGGATGTAGTCCTCTTGTAGTCGTCCAAACCCGTGTTTGTGGCATAATACCCTGCAACGAAATAACCAAGTAAATAACGAGTCTATTCAATAATAACGAGTTTGTTCAGCAAGACACTACTACTCCTAACATTATCATACCTAATTTACTGTTCGACAACGAAAAAAGGTGGACCGGCAGCTAATAACCCTTTTTCGGTAACGGGGACGAAAGAAACACTGTTACTTTCATCCCCAACAGTAATGTTTCTTTTGTCACCGACCACGCTTTTCTTCTTAGTTGATATTTTAGACACAATCTAAGTAAGTAATGAAAAAGTTGATAATGGTGGCATAAAACTGAAAGTTTCACATAGTTAAATTATTACAATAGACTTACGTTTACAGCGTAATGCCACCGTTATCACAAAAGTGAGAAAATTGAGAAAACTTAAGTGAGACACTGAAAAAACGTTTTCCTGCGTCACCATCAACAGAGACTCTCCAATACTGGCCAACAATTGGTAGGCAGTTCATAAACATGAAGGGAATACATTGTTTTAATCGCGTGATTTTCGGAGCTACAAGCGAAGGTAGGGGAGGGATGTTACTTTCATACCCTGTTAGTTTTGTCCCCGGTCTCCCCTATGTATCGTCGCTGACGAAACTCAAATATTAAAATATTATACAGTTGATACAAGGAAAGTATTCAATGTGTAGAAATTTAATATACAACAGACATCTACATCTTCATGATTACTCAGGAATTCACACGTCAAGTATTTGTCATATAATGCACAGAGCCACTTTCAGACCCTTTCTCGACCTTTCTACGTGTTAAAAATGAACGGGTAAATTTTTCCATGCGAACTCAAAATTATCTTATTTTTCACAATGGTGGTTCCTCCGTATGAGCGCGGGTGTCATCAAAATATTTTGGAGCTGGAAGAAGAGAGTTGTTGTTAAAATTTAATAAAAATGTCAGCGAAAACGAAAACCTCTTTGGTTTTAATGACTCCCACGCCATGGAGATTATTATACCCGTGACACTATCGGGCTTAACTGGCATTAATAGAAAAGGAGCTGTCCTTCACTGAAAATTATCGACGTCCTCTGTCAATGAGATCTGGAAAAGTTTCCATACCTCGCAGCAGTACGATTGAGAAGAATGGACAATATGCCCTTTTTAAGTATGTTTCTAGTGAAACGACCTTCCCCATAACATTTTCTGTATGTTGGTTCCAGCTTTGTGAAACGTTTTATTAAAAACTGTGTAAGAAACTAGATTAATGCATTTTAAATAAGTAATGTGGCTGTCGCAAATCTTGAAGCTGTCCACCTGTAAACGGACCAAATGATACCACATTTAATCCGTCCACATATAACGGTCCTACAATATCACATTTCATAATGTTTCATATACGACGACATTTGTTTGAATTCTACTAACTCAGTCTCTAGTCGAGTCCATTTTGGCATTGAGACAACATTTCATATCAGTGCATTACGTCTTGAGCTAGTTCATCGACACGTTAGTTTATGGTACTTTTGACATAATTAAAGGTCATCCGATCAATTTAAATAATGGCTAATACAGGACAGATTTTGACGACTTGTTGGATATTCACTTAACTGTTGTGAATAGGCGAGTATAGCCTTGCTACGGAAAAAGTAGGTGGCAGGTGGCGCGTAGTTCGTGCGCCGATGGTCACCAGAGTGGCCTCGCTGTGGCAGAACACGTGGCGCCGCAGTGGGCGGCGTAGCCACGTGCGGCGGGCACGAGCTGCTACGTCACAGGCAGGGGAGCGCCTGGGACTGAAGGAGGGCAGCCAGCCGTGAACAAAGTGTTTCGGGTGCTCCAGGATATGTTATGAATATCGAAATACGATGGCAGGGCAGTCGGAAATGGACTCTAAAGACAGGGAGAAATGATCGGCGATTTACTGAAATATCTTTCGAGCGAACACAGACAACGTGGACGGTGCTCCGTGTTGTGGTGTCCTCTCCAGTACAAACAGCAGCAATTTGACGTGAAGCTATTTGGAGGGCTGGTTCTGAAACACGAGGCCAGTTACTTAGGATGTGTCACGATCTGTCACCGTCCCCTTTATATATACTTTTTTTTTATTATTTGTGGAAGAACGGTTTGGGCAATACGCAGAACGCTCTTCCTCTTCTTCTGCACTTCACTTCCTTCACCCACCAGCATGTGATCTATTTAACTTACCTTTTATTTATGTGGATACTGGTGCAACAAAATTGTATCTATACATTAGTCTACGTATTTAATCAGCATTCTGATACAAAGTTCTTTTTAAATCACGCAGAATGATATTTCGGACTTTGCTGATCTTTTCTTTTGTCCAAGTTAGCAAACCAGTGTCATTTAGTATTTGTATTGAAATGCCATAAGCTAGCTTGTTCCATTGCAGTACTTATCCCTACTCTGTAACCATCAACCCTAGCTCGCATATTTCCGCTAGTTCTCAACACAGAGATAACAGATTCGCGTCCTAAAGTTGGAAGAATTTTTCATCTCTAGTACGTGGATGAGTAAGGAAGCACAAGTTGTGCCACAGCGTTGCTCGTGAACTGACTTTGCGCCAAATTCCTGGTTAAGATCCAAAAAGTCGCACCAGTGTCTTATGTATTGAGGGTAATCGACGCTACAGGTAGTGATCAACCAGTCACGACAGATACATTTCACACTGCACGCAAATCATCAACTTCAGACAGTGTGTTGGGGATCTGTGTGAAATGGATTGAGCGGTTCTTTAGGTTAGAGGGGATCGGGTACAAGAATGAAAAAAGAGACTACAGTCTCAAAGGGAGCAGGAGAAATACAAAATGAGGATGGTTATAGCACAATCAGTATTGCAGTTGTAAATTGCCCTAACTGTGTTGGGAAAAACCAAAGTTCGAAGCACTAATACAAACTACTGAAGCTGAAATCTTTATACTCGCAGGTCCGACTACTAGCTAAAGCCGGAAACAATCTCCGTCGAAAATTTGTAGAGGACCTAACGGCGTTCAGAAAACTGTACTAGAAGCTTTCTAACAAAATTAATTTCAACAATAAGCTCAGGAGCCCACTTGAAGTGTGAATGGTTGCGAAACCACACTTCATGCCGTAGCAACAAAAATTCCTGAACAAATAGGGAGCTTCAGGACGGAGAGAGGAATTAGTGACCGGCAGGTCGTCTCAGCAAGTTGGTACACTGAAACGTCTAGTTCCATTGAAAGTAAACGGAAATTATAATCTCTGTTTCCAAAAGCATATAAATGTTCGCCAGATGCCTTCGTCGTAGACAGTCTCCGCTCCTTCGAAATAAATAGATATTGACGGTGGAGCGAAGCAGCTTGAAACACTTCATTAAGGCAGGTCTTGTGGTCTACACCTTATAGCAATTGTTGCCACTTAAATTTGTTTCAGATTTTGATGACGCAATAACTCTTTACTTAGCAATCATATACAATCGCTAGCTCGACGTAAGATCCGTACCTAATGACTGGAAATTTGTTCAGATCACGCCAATACTGAAGAAAGGCAATAGGACTAATCCGATGAATTATAAACACATGCCACTGACGTCGATTTGCAGTTGTATTATGGAACATACTTTGTCTTTGAACTTTGTGAATTACCTCGAAGAACGTGGTCTATTGCACGTGGATTCATATAAGTCGCCCTTTGGTCGCACCAAGTATTAAGTGCTGCTGTCAGGGGAACTCAAATGACTTCCATGTTTATATATTTCGAGAAGGCTTAGGACACTGTACCAAAAAAGGGACTTCTAATAAATGTGCGTGCCTATCGAGTATTGTCTCAGTTGTGCGCCTAGATTTGTGTTATCCTGTCACAAAGGCTAGAGATCATAATAATCGACGGGAAGCCTTCGAGTTAAACAGCGGTGAGATCTTCGTCCCCCAAGAAAGTTTTATGGGACCTCTGTTGTTCTTAACCTCGGTCTGCGATTTAGGAGACAATCTACAAAACCCTTTTAGATTTCTTGTATTTTATGTTGTCGTTTACCGTCAAGTAAAACCATTAGACGATCAAATTGAAAATATTATAGACACGATATCCGTATTACCCCAAACGCGGCAATGACTCTAAGTAGGAAAAGTGTCAGTTCATCCAGAAAAATACTAAAACAAATCCGTTGAATCTCGGTTAAATGTTAATTCCCACAAATGTAAAGACATTCAGTTCAGATCAATAACTTGGTATTATGAACAACGTAAGTTGTAACTATAACATATGCAATGTTGTCGGGTTAGCAAACAAAAGATTGCGTTTTGTTGGCAGAATAGTTAGAGATGGAACAGGTCTACTAAAGATACTACCTACGCTACACTTCGCCGTCCTCTGCCGTGGTACTAATGTGCGTAATGGGATGTTTACCAGATAGGATTGACGTAAAACAACGAAAATATTCGTTTCGTATTATCTCCAAATATGCAGTTTTGGGTGGCAGTTATTAACACAAAGGCGCTTTCTCCTCAGAAGGCGAAATAATTTTATTGATGCCAATATGCATAGCAAGAGATGATCATCATAATAAAACAAGAGAAATCAAAGCTCGCGCGGAAGGATTTAATTGCTCATTTTACCCACCCACAGTTAAATAGTGGAACAAAAGAAAAATACTCTGAAGGTGCTTAGGTGCACACACTGCCAGGTACTTAGGTGTTGCAAGGCAAATGCAGGGGCTGGAAAATACCTTCTCAGATGTTCCCTACTGGTCTCCCTTACCCCCTATCGGCTCGCCTGGTTTTTTATTGAAAATACCCTGACTCTGTAGTGGATCATCAGTCGAACAACTCGCATTACTTTTTAAGTTAAATAATAAAAAATAATTAATAACATATATGTTAAGACCGTCGTAGACATACATCCATACATGCATGAATGTTTATGAACATAACATACCTGGTGGTTATAATTAAACTGTCTTTGTTCCTGATGCTGTGACGTACGCGTTGAGGAGCTACTGAATAGAATTGTGGAGAACAGGAGCTTGTGGCACAACTTGACTAGAAGAAGGGATCAGTTAGTAGGACATATTACGAGGCATCAAGGGATCACCAATTTAGTACTGGAGAGCTGCGTGGAGGGTAAAAATTGTAGAGGCCAAGAGATGAATACACTAAGCAGATTCAGAAGGATGTCGGATGCAGTACTTACTGAGAGATGAAGCAGCTTACACAGGATAGAGTAGCATGGAAAGCTGCATCGAACCAGTCTCAGAACTGAAGACCACAACAACAACAACAACAACGCGTTTCTTCAAGCGCAGGATGAACAACTCTGCATTGAGGGAGTATCGCCGACAGAAACATCTGTGAATAGCCACATGTCAATAAATGGGCTAAAGTATGTCCTCAATTAATTGGAAGAAACAGGTTAATTAGCTTGTGCAGCAGAGTGAGGATGGAGGCCTATACACATGGCAGTTGTTTATTAATTTACTTTAAGTATAACTGCTCGAGTACAACATGCCTCTAATTATGCAGCCGGTGCTCAAGGTACGTCGATGGAATTGTCTCTCCTACAATCAACAGTTCAGAATCTTTTACGACGCATTTTGCACTGGTTTAGCTACAGCATTCATAATGGGCACCAAATGAAGCCCCGAGATGTGGCTTCGAAATATTCTTTGGGCACACAAGGCACATTTTACCCTACATGGTGCATTAAATTGACAGAGCTGTCGCATATAGGTGTATATTTCACCAATGTTGTGCATGAACTTCCACTGCACTCATCTTACGTGCCTGTGGGTTGTGGTTTCAAAGCTCTAGCAATCTTGGTCCACTTTCCTTTAAGGAGACATCTTGCGGGCGTACACCGATATCTGGACGTTATGAGGACCTATTCACGCGACCCGTGATTCCAAATTTGCAGGTAAGCAACTGTACCCAGACCACTATTCTCATGCGACGTGGGGTGACCGCACCCATCGTTTGCCAAATTAAAGGTTTGCTTCAAGAAACATTCTGCAACGTGCGTGTAATCTTCGGACAATTTCAAGATCCGTCGCCTTCGAGATCCATCTATGTAACTTCTGTTTGTAGAGGTATCTGAAAGAACGTGTTTATCGGGGTGGTATCCAGACCCTTCTTTATCTGGATGTTAGCAAACAACGACATATTGCTCTGATTACAGCGGATAGTATTGTGCAACAAGACCATACTGAACACTTGTAAGATGAGACCATATCCAATTATACAGGCCAGAACCACCTTCGTAATGTGTTTGATAAAATGAAGACAAGGTGCTGGCGGAATTAAAGCTGTGAGGACGGGGCGTGATTTGTGCTTGGGTAGCTCAGTTGTTAGAGCACTTGTCCGCGAAAGGCAAAGGTCCCGAATTCGAGTCTCGGTCCGGCACACAGTTTTAATCTGCCAGGAAGTTTCAATGTGTTTGATCGTTCCGCACTTTTCCTGACACCACACCACATTCTGACTACAGCATTGTGTTTACACCTAGCGGCAGGAACTGGGACTATTATTTTTGCTGCGTACTCTGCGCGCCCACAGAATAACGAACTAACCTACGATGTTTCAGCATCCTGAAACTTATGCGGCTCTTACTGTAGCATTCAGAACACCATCAGTTTAATTATAACCTGCTAGTTCATACAATTATAAGAAAGCAAAATTTCAGTTTTTTTATATGAGCAATGGAAAATATTTTCCCAGAAAGAGATTCAAGTTCATAAGAAACTATGATAGTAAGATTTAATGATGTGAAGTACTACCCTTTCCATGAAATGTAAATTGACGGAATCTGATTAACTTTGTTGACAATTTTCGTAATGGCAAGAGCTTTCGGAGAGTACAGGAGTATAATTAAATGACAGTTTAACAAGATTTAAAGTTAGACTAAAATGAAGCCATAATCCTTAAAACAGATCTCGTACTGCTCCTCACTACACATGTGAATGAATAGTTCCTTATAGGTTTAATTCTGGCAATGCAAATGATTAGCGCCCTGTAGCCTATCACTACCATCAAATTGATAAAATCTGAGCTAGCTTACAACAGCCAATAAACCTATAACATCTGAGCTAATTTCTTAGCAGAAGTTTATCTCGAAGCCTGCGTCTCTGCAAGGACTTGTCTTGAAGTTCAACAGCAACACAAAATTACCTACATAGCTCAAATTCTCATATAACATAAAAATGCCAACACTGCTGATGACACTTATCCTCTCTGAGTATAAATGCTTTTCTACATTCTCGAATGTAGTAACTAAATGAACACATGTGGAGGTGGAATATTTGAAATATGATGTTTAACAATGGCTAAAGGAACTATAAATAATCTTATATGAACCCCGAATTATGTATATTTTAATATATCATTCAGCACATGATTAAAAAAATCTCATGTTTCTCACGCAAATCCTGTTGACTGCACCACATGTTTTTACTTGATCATCTTTATACAACAGACAAACAAAATCATCTTATATGTACTTCACCACCAAAAATTTTATTTAATGAGTGGACAGAAAGTGAGTCACACACAAACACACACACACACACACACACACACACACGCACACGCACAATTATCCTATGTAGTGAAACACTACCCACATATTGTAATCTTAAAACATAGTCGTCCTATGTCAATCCACATCAACGACACCTGTCAAGATGTGCTACCTTGCAGGCCGCTATGGCTGAGCGGTTCTAGGCGCTTCCGTCCGGAACCGCACTGCTGCTATGGTCGCAGGTTCGAATCCTGCCTCGGTCATGGATGTGTGTGATGTCCTTAGGTTAGTTACGTTTAAGTAGTAAGACTAGGGGACTGATGACCTCAGATGTTAAGTCCTATAGTACCTGGAGCTATTTGAACCATTTTTGTGCTACCTTGTACTGAATTTCCGATGCGTACTCCTAAACATTTACCTAACTCGACGTCATTATCATGAACCTCTCATTCCTCTACACATCATCGCTGGTTTAATCTGCCCACTGCAATACTTTGTAACCTCCCCACAATAATAATAAAAGAAAATAATTCAATGTTAATGAGAACAGAGCCAAAGTGTAACCTCCCAGCTAAGTTTTGTATAAACGACAGTCATTAAATGTTAATCAGAATAAAGCCAAGTGTAACCTTCCCGCAAAAATGAAAGAAAATAATTAATTAAATGTAAATGGACATCGTGCTAAGTGTAGCCTCCCCGTAAAATTTTTTAAAAGATATGAATTGAATGAAAATGCAAATAGAGCCAAATGTTAGCTTCCCACAGTAATAAAACTCAATGATAATAAAAATGTGCAAAAATGTTAAGTCCACACAAAATTAACGTTAAGGTGAATCTGATAAATTTTACGAGGGCAGTTCAATAAGTAATGCAACACATTTTTTTTCTGAAACAGGGGTTGTTTTATTCAGCATTGAAATACACCAGGTTATTCCCCAATCTTTTAGCTACACAACACTATTTTTCAACGTAATCTCCATTCAATTCTACGGCCTTACGCCACCTTGAAATGAGGGCCTGTATGCCTGCACGGTACCATTCCACTGGTCGATGTCGGAGCCAACGTCGTACTGCATCAATAACTTCTTCATCATCCGCGTAGTGCCTCCCACGGATTGCGTCCTTCATTGGGCCAAACATATGGAAATCCGACGGTGCGAGATCGGGGCTGTAGGGTGCAGAGGAAGAACAGTCCACTGAAGTTTTGTGAGCTCCTCTCGGGTGCGAAGACTTGTGTGAGTTGCGTTGTCATG
Source organism: Schistocerca americana (assembly GCF_021461395.2). NCBI lineage: Eukaryota > Metazoa > Arthropoda > Insecta > Orthoptera > Acrididae > Schistocerca > Schistocerca americana. The sequence continues at coordinate 202,167,724 of NC_060125.1, read as the reverse complement.
AAGAAGGAGAAGTTCGTTCAGATATTTGTGCCTACGAACACGCTGAAGTCGTTTCTTCAATTTCTGAAGACTAGCACAATACACTTCAGAGTTGATCGTTTGACCATGGGGAAGGACATCGAACAAAATAACCCCTTCAGCGTCCCAGAAGACTGAAACCATGACTTTACCGGCTGAGCGTATGGCTGTAAACATTTTCTTGGTAGGGGAGTGAGTGTGGCGCCACTCCATTGATTGCCGTTTTGTTTCAGGTTCGAAGTGATGAACCCACGTTTCATCGCCTGTAACAATCTTTGACAAAAAATTGTCACCCTCAGCCACATGACGAGCAAGCAATTCCGCACAGATGGTTCTCCTTTGCTCTTTATGGTGTTCGGTTAGACAACGAGGGACCCAGCGGGAACAAACCTTTGAATATCCCAATTGGTGAACAATTGTGACAGCACTAGCAACAGAGATGTCAAGTTGAGCACTGAGTTGTTTGATGGTGATCCGTCGATCATCTCGAACGAGTGTGTTCGCACGCTCCGCCATCGCAGGAGTCACAGCTGTGCACGGCCGGCCCGCACGCGGGAGATCAGACAGTCTTGCTTGACCTTGCGGCGATGATGACACACACTTTGCCCAACCACTCACCGTGCTTTTGTCCACTGCCAGATCACCGTAGACATTCTGCAAGCGCCTATGAATATCTGAGATGCCCTGGTTTTCCGCCAAAAGAAACTCGATCACTGCCCATTGTTTGCAACGCACATCCGTTACAGACGCCATTTTAACAGCTCCGTACAGCGCTGCCACCTGTCGGAAGTCAATGAAACTATACGAGACCAAGCGGGAATGTTTGAAAATATTCCACAAGAAATTTCCGATTATTTCAACCAAAACTGGCCGAGAAAAAAAATGTGTTGCATTACTTATTGAACTGCCCTCGTATAAGGGCAGCTGTGCTGACCTAAGGCCCTGTGCAATAATTAACCTGATACATTGATTCTGGGATGAAAAGCATAGGAAACATTGTCTCAATTAGAATGATTCTTTTCTTAAAAAAGATTGCTTTCGAAACAAAATTATTATTGGGGCATTCTTGAACAAATTAATTACAATTAACATACATTACATTATCAGATGCGAGCAATGCTGCTTCATTACCTTATTTCAATATACCTCGTCCTGAATCGTGACCAGAGACCCATGTCGACGCCGGCTGACTCCTCTCACACAACTCCGACTCGCAACTGCTAACCCGCAACTAAACTACATGCTCTCGCGACTCGCTACGTACAAGTATTGCCTCGCAACTGCAAACTCGCAACTGCACTCTCGCGTGGTCAAGCGCAGACTATCGACGATAAACAACTCTCTGGTCTGAGATTCTGTCATGCCTCGCTATCGCTGGTTGAAACGTGCGCGTTTCATAACCCTCCACTGGGGGGTCAAAAATTTGGCAGCGATGGTGAGTCATTTGGACTTGCCATGAGCAACAAATTTTTTCAGAATTAATTAACTTTACAATTACAGCATATATACAGATGTAGAACATGAAGTAAATTTGGTGCACATGCACCAAGTACAAAACATATTAGGGAATGACAAAATGTGAGTACAAAACATATTAACAAATGACATAAGTGCACACACACTGAAAAACTCTTTAGCATTTTCACAACAAATAAACATAATGGCAAAAAATCATGTTGACAAGTGACATAAGTGCACATGCACTGCAGTTCAGAACATATCAGCAAATTAAAATGTACATACAATGAGTAGTAATCATGTTATAAAATGACAAAAGTGCACCCGCACTGAAATTCAGAATATATCAGCAAATCACAAAATGTATATACAATAAGTAGAAATCATGTTAGAAAAATGACATAAGTGCACACGCACTGTAGTTCAGAATATATCAGCAAATCGAAATGTACATACAATGAGTAGTAATCATGTTAGAAAATAACAAAAGTGCACTCGCACTGTAGTTCGAAAAAGATGTATAGGCCATGAATACAAATGATGTTAGGAAAAAATGATTTTCACTATGTTACAAGAATTAGGATAGGAAAGGGAAGGATTGCATCATGGTTGTAGCACTTTAGATTGCACGCAGCTGCACTGAAAGTCCACATCTTTCCACAGAAGTACAACACCAAGTCAGACAATCTGAAGTTCTTTTCCCAGAAGTATTTATCAGCGTATCCAAGACACTGAAATGTCGTAGTAATATTCCATGTTATCATTTTGGCAGTACATCAGGTACACCAAACAGTGGGACCATAATAATGTCTCCATCGCTCACGGTGGTGGACAGCATGTCGTGTCAACACCACGTTCTTACAAGGCACACCAACGTAGAATTAGTGCAAAAACCAAATATAGTGCTCCATGATCAAGAGGATATACAGGACAAATGGATATTACAGTAATTCAGGGTAGTTAGGTCAGAAAGTGAAGGACATTAAGTCACATACTAGTCTTCATTGGGAATTACATTAGTAGTTTGCGGCATTCATAGCCCAGTTATTCAACATTTCTGTACAATGTAGGTAGTATTACAGAAAAATGTTCATTAATTGATTTACAGATAACATCGTCATTGGTCTTTTCAATACCGTAATCAGTAGCGTTCATTTCCCAGTTACAAAGCATAATCAGTAGCATTAATTTCCTTGTTACAAAGCATAATTAGTAGCATTAATTTCCTAGTTGCAAAGCATAATTAGTAGCATTCATTTCCTAGTTACAAAGCATTATTAATCATTGGTCATTTCAATACCGTAATCAGTAGCATTCATTTCCCAGTTACAAAGCATAATCAGTAGCATTCATTTCCTTGTTACAAAGCATAATTAGTGGCATTCATTTCCTAGTTACAAAGCATTGTTAGTCATTGGTCATTTAAACACAGTAATCATCTCAATACAGTTATCAGTAGCATTCTTTTCCTAGTTACAAAGCATAATTAGTAGCATTCATTTCCTAGTTACAAAGCATAATTAGTAGCATTCATCTCCTAGTTACAAAGCATAATCAGTAGCATTCATTTCCTAGTAACAAAGCATTATTAATCATTGGTCATATCAATACCGTAATCAGTAGCATTCATTTCCTTGTTACAAAGCATAATTAGTAGCATTCATTTCCTAGTTACAAAGCATAATCTGTAGCATTCGTTTCCTAGTTACAAAGCATTATTAATCATTAGTCATTTCAATACCGTAATCAGTAGCATTCATTTCCCTGTTACAAAGCATAATCAGTAGCATTCATTATTCAAGTGACATATTATTCATAGATGATCAACATTACTCAGAACTCTCTTAAACTGGTATCATTATTTGGGACTGGTAATACATTTTTTTGTTAGCAATGCATTGCTTTGGGTAATTATAGGGGGAAGGAGGAAAAAAATTGCTTCTGGGTTGATGCTGTAAATGAAAATGTGTAACGTCATTCGTCATGAGTCCACTGTTGCAAGATTATGAAACAAGTAGAGTATATTTAATCACATTCATAAATGACATAAATTTAATGAACAACTGCTTATAGCACATTAATTTCATAAATAATTTCTCCTGCAAAATATACAAAAAAAATGGATTATTAAGCTGAAAGAAGAAATGCATTTTATGCTGAAAAGTAGTGAACTTCGAATTAACAGGTAGTGAAAGGTGTATAAAAATGTGTTCCATAGCTGTCCTTTCCAAGCCCTTCCGTCATTATACTATGCAATATAACACCTGCTGTCAAAGCCAACTGCAACAAATACTTAAATAACTACACAGCATAAATACATAACTTCAACAATATCCTCATCTGTAAAGAAAAAACTTCATTATCCATCACTTCATTATCATAACTTCATTATTATCATCACCTGTAAAGAAAAACTTCATTATCCATAGTAGCATATTCTTCATCATTAATCATCAGCATTCATTATCATCTGCAGAAAATCATTTCATTATTCATTACATAACTATTCCTTATCTCTAGCATATTCCATCACTAAAACTAAGATGTGTAGTTCTGTCTGACAGCCTGCATCAATCGCCTTGTATTCTGAATGAAAAAATTAGTTAAGACTGCTATTCGACGATGTGTATGGTATATTCTTGTTAATGGTTGTTAATCCTGATCCATTTACTCTTCATCACGAGGTTTGCATCTTATTTCGTTCATTCCGAAGGTGAAATTCCCATTTCTGTTTAATTTATTTCTTTCAAGCATCAGTTCTTTCTGAAATTGATGAACAGAGATTAATGTCTTGCATTTAAATCATATACTCACTAAATAATGACTGGTTTATGGCAGCATAATTAAGCATACAGCATAACATGACAGAAAACGTAATATGATAAAAATATAGACAGTGTTCAAATGCAAAAATGTACACAGAATATCACAATGCAGCAGCAAAAAATGTAAAACAGTCACGATGTTGAGATATCATAGGGCAAAAATATCAAAGTCATCTGGTGTGTGTTATATCTTAATTATTTCACAGTGCATATAAACAAAATATAAAAACAATCGTACTTACATAAAAAAAATGATGACAAGAAATGTGACCTTTGAGTTCACCTTGTATGTTGCGTAGTTAGTAGAGGCGAGAATTAAAGACTTTAATGGAGACAGAATTTAATAAAATTAATATGTCACTAGATAAAATTGCATAATTATTCGTAAGATACGTAAGTTTCTCTGGAAAAAATGTGCACAGTCTGATATGTAACGACTAGAAGAGCGACCTGCTAACCTTACCTTGCCGGGCACTTCCCAAGAAAAAATACGATAATCATCAATAAGTAGTCACATGAATATAATTGCAGAAATAGTCATAAATGTGTAAATTCATCTGAAAAATATGCACGGTCTGATGTGTTACGACGAGAAGAGCGACCTGCTAAGCTTACCTTGCCGGGCACTTGCCAAGAAAAAATACGATTATCATCAATAATTAGTCATGTGAATATAATTGCATTAGTGATCATAAAATTTAGCAAATGGCATTACAGCATGTCAAATCATAAAGTATCTTCATTCAATAAAGGGTTTAATGTCGGTGACATGGTGGTTGACTTTACTTTTTCTGGTTCTCAGAGTTTGGACGTGTACAACATTGGGGTGAGGAATGCTACGAATCCGATATGGACCTGCGTATAGAAGTTCAAATTTACTGCACTTACCTTTTATTCTCCTGGATAAATAGTGTGTACGTACTAATATCTTCTGTCCAATGTGAAAGTCACGGCGTATACAAACCTGTTTTTGCTTTCTTCTCCGGCGCTCTGCGGCACGTTTGATGTTGTTCAGCGCAATGTCAATTATTTCGTGGTGTCGTAATCGACGAGATGTAGGAAAGTTTACTAATTCTGTAATTTTGTTAGGTGGTTCAACATTTTTCAGTATAACAGACGGAGAGAGCATAGTGGATTCATTTGGTATGGAATTAGTTACATCTTGGAATGAGAATATGTGTGTGTCCCAATCAATATGTCTTTTGAGGCAGTATATTCTACACAGTTTACCAATTTCTTTCATTAATCGTTCACAAGGGTTCGAAGAAGCATGATACATGGAAATACAGATCGGAGAAATGTTTCTAGTTCGTAACATACGTGTCCATATAGCAGAACGAAATTGTGATCCACTGTCAGAAATTACTTTCAACACATGCCCTACATGAAATAGAAAATGCTTTACAAAATGCTTTCGAAACGGTTTTAGCAATAGCTTTGCGTAACGGAATGGAAGTAACAAATTTAGAAGTGAGTTCAACAGCGACAAAGATCTAGCAGAAACCTCTATTAGTTCTCGGAATTGGACCAAAAATGTCTACAGCGGCCATATGTCTCAATTTATCAATTACAATGGGAGATAATGAAGGAATATGTGAAGTTGTGTCTGACTTAGCTCTCTGGCAAATTTTACTTCACGCTAAAACTCGTCGTATACGTTTCTCCATGTTGGCAAAATAACAGTTTTGTCTCAGTATAAGAAAACATTTTCTGGCTCCGTAATGTGCGTAACTTAAATGAGTATACCAGATTAATTTGTTAACCAGTTCATCAGGAATGCATTATAACCAATTGTTGCTGTCAGGATGAGAGCGGCGAGACAGAATGTTCTTGCGTACAGTGTAATGGTTTCTAATCGTAACATTATTCCTATCTTGCCTGAGGTGTTTAATTTCTTTCCACACGTGGTCTTTATTTTGCTCTTTTGCTATGTCCTGTAATGACGACGAAATAAAATTTTCAAATGCAACTTGTTGAATGTACATGACGCTGAAATTTGCTTTACAGAAGTTGGTTGCGATGTCTTGCTGATTGTTGCAGAGAGAACGAGATAGTGCGTCTGCTACAATATTTTGTGTGCCGGGAATGCGAACTATTGTGAAATTAAATTCCTGTAAATAAAGTTTCCACCTGCTTAACCTGTCGTGTGTAAATTTAGCTGAAAGTAAAAATTGTATAGCTCTGTGATCTGTGTAAACGGTGGTGTGTCTTCCATAAAGAAAATGCCTGAATCTCGTAAAGGCCCAAACAACACATAATGTTTCCAGTTCTGTAACAGAATAATTTCGTTCAGCAGGTGACAGAATGCGACTTGGAAATGCGATGTTTTTAATTACTGTTGAGCCATCTTCTTCAATTTCCTGAAAAATGTGTACGCCTAAAGTGGTGTTGGAGCTGTCGGTGGCCATGGAAAAATTTCTGGTAAGATCTGGGTGCTATAAAAGTGGTGCATTCAACAAAGCATGTTTCAGGTTCATAAATTCAGAATGTGCTTGGTTATCCCAAGACCAAATAGTGTTTTTACCTGTCAATTGGCATAATCTAGGTGTGTCTAAAGGAGAGTGATGATTAAATTTACGGAAAAAGTTAATTAAGCCCAAAAAACTGCGTAGTTGCTTCTTCGTTGTAGGAACAGTAATGTCACGTAAAGCTTGAAGTTTTTCCGGATCAGGCGCAATGCCTTCTGCTGAAATTACATGTCCAAGAAATTTTATAGAAGTTTTACCAAAGTGCGATTTACTGAGATTAACTGTGAGTCCTTGTGCATGAAAAGTTTGTAACAGACGTTTAAGAATCATATTGTGTTCAGACCAGTTAGCTTCTGCAATAAGAATGTCGTCTACGCACGTCGTGATTCTGTCTTTAAGTTCTGTCGGAAGTATTGTGTTTAAACCGCGAATAAAAGCTGCTGAAGAAATAGTTAAGCCGAACCGTAATTTACAAAATTGATAACAGTCACCAAAACAGAGAATAGCTGTATACTTTCTGCAATTCGGATGAAGCTGAATTTGCCAAAATCCCGATTTAAAATCTAGTGTGGAATAAATAGCAGTACCACGAAATTTTTGTAGAAGTTCTTCTAGTGTCTGTGGTCGATCTGTTTCACTAATAATAATGTCATTGATGTGACGCGAATCAAGTACAAGGCGAAGTGAGCCATCATTTTTCTTGACAATATGTAGCGGGTTTATGTACGGACTAACTGCCGGTTCAATAATACCTTGGTCAAGCACAGCTTGCAATTCTTTCTTAACTTGTTCTCTATGGATATATGGAATGGGATAATGCTTGGCTTTAAATGTATCGTGCTGTTTAACTTGAAATTCATACATAAATCCGGACATAGTACCAGGAATGTTGTCGAAAACTGGAGCTTGCTGTAAAAGAATTTTGTGTAGTTGCGTGCGTTCGTTCTCTGTATTTATCAGAAATCATCTGCATTACGTCGTAGTCAGCTTCGTCTGGAGTATTATAGGTGAGTACGTACGTATCTGTGAACTATGTGGAATTGCAGTCTATGCCACATGATACGGAAATGACCTCAGTGCGATTAATTGATTGTTCTTCTGCGGATAATGAGCGCTGAAATTCTAAAGCCAATAACAGCCTCTTTTGTAACTGTGGAATTTTAATTCTCCTGAGTAGTTCCATATAAAAGAAATTACTTCCAGATGTCTGCAGAAGATGGAAGAGAGAGACGTGTTCGACAAATATATGGAAACGCTGGATGAGAAATGCATAGTTTGAAAGTAAATGCAGTTGCTAGCCAGGTCTGCTGGTTGCGCAGTTGTGTTTGACCTTAAACAGCATCTGTGGAGATCATGACAGATGGACATGGCAATACGGAACTGAACGTCGCACTGTCAGCACCAAAATGGCGTGAACACAGCTCTGTATGCAGTGAACTGCAGGGTGGGACGGAACTCGAAAACCAATCATCATTGATTCAAATGCTAGTAACAGCAATACAAGGTCCCAAAACCATACATCTTGGACTGTTTTAAAGTGTCCTGGTCTCCTGACCTTTACTGCTTACATATTCTGCCCTCACAATCATATTCCCCACATCAAGCCGCTTCATTCGAACCAAAACTCGATAAGATAGTGTTGTATGAATTCATATAAACGATATACAAATAACAAGTAAAACTCCAAAGTTGAAATACTTGAGGCTGGCATACACACATACATTCCAGACACGACCGTCACAGCAGCTTTTAGTTCGGGAGAGGCAGCCGCACGCCAGCAGGCCGGTCCCACCCTATCTACGTCAGCCGGTGACTACCCGTAGAGAAGACAGCGTTTGCCCGAGTGAAAGGGCAACCCCGTGTTCGGCTTAAAAGCCAATTCCACTACATTTTGTGAGAGCGCCCAACCTATGCATTCTTTACAAAAATAGCACGCAGTTTCAGATTTCCGGATAGTTCGCCTTAAACGAAACGTCATTCTCCCATTTTAGAAGAACAATGCAGATTGGCAGACGATATTTCTGACGCCTTGAGCTGAAGGAGTAATGGAAGAGACCGAAAGAATTATCCCTTCACATCTGGCGTGGAGAGGGGTCGTTCCGTTGTCGGTCTTGGAGCGAGAATACATAACGAGAGCACATACGTGTACTCAAAAAGCGAGGAACAAGTCTCTCCTCAGTACTTCACTGGGAGAGCATCTCTGTTGAGAGCGAATCGGAGTGCGACTCTATATTGAGTCCTTGCGATTAAGCATTGTTCACTGTGTTGGCCGCCACAATTATTGTGCGGTGTGAACGGACAGAGTTATAGTTAAACGCCTGCGAGCGAATTTTGAGTGGCATTGTGGTGGACTGGTTATCTGACCGGTGTACCACGCCAATAGTTAGACTAGGGGTGAATAGGGGTGCTTCACTTCATGAAGGGGTAGGGAGAGTTTGATTAGCGAAGGTCAATCCAGATAAAACGAGAGTTATCTTATTTGTCAGCAGCGAGCGGCGCAGACAGCAGTCATCACAGCCTACGGTATTGTGTGCTACAGCTCCTGTGAGCCCCATATTTCCTCCACAGCAGTACACTTCACTGCATTTCACACGCGACAGCCTCGACCGTACCTAGCAATATTCTAATGGATTATTATTCAAGTTGAGTAGGCGTGGCTGTCAGCCATTCTGCCAAGTCAATCAATAATCTTAAACTTCATACAGAAATTTCATTAGCGAATCCTAACCTCAAGAGGTCACTTCACATTCCTAAAAGCACCTAGAAATAACGTGTTTGGTTCATAATTAAAAGTTCCATTGTGGTTTTCTCCGAATTTTTGCAAAATAAATAATTATTTTCGTTAGTTTCATGTTTTTCTTACACTAACTAGCACTACTCCATTACCCAAGTATCCCACTAGTTACGTAAGAAGTTATAGGACTTTTTGTGTCATTTCCTTACAGCAGACGACTCCAGCAGATATTTACTGTTGAAAGTTTTTCAGGCATTTCTCTTTAGAACGTTAGGAGCGTCTGTCTGACTTCTGTAGTAGTTTGGGGGTGGAAATTGCATCTTGCAGGAGCCACAGGGTAAAGGATACATCTCAGATTAATCCATTGCGCAGAATGACAGAATAGCACCCACATGCCCCTCACACTGTGAAGCGGAGGATGACTGTCATTTAGTCGGATGACTCGTGTTTCATACTATATCCAGCTTCTGGCCAAGTTTACATCTCATATCTCTTTCTCCCTTCTCCTGTTGTCTGCAAAATATTACTTCATCCCGCCGTACGTCCCACGAAATGAAACGGCAAGAACCTGCATGGTTCCACTGACAGACATCCTTTCCACTTGCCTCTCTCGAGTGGTAGCAGCGACAAATGATAGCAGAAGTGGTGAAATAGCTTTTTTCGACGCATGGAAGAAATGAGAGATGAATCAGCGACGGAAACCCCAGCTAGCGTCTCTATCAGCGACACATGAAGCTGGCAGAGCGCAGCGCGCTAGCGCTGAAACATTCGCTAGCCATCATTACATGTTTAGATATAATACAGACAACCTAGAAACGGTTCCTTACACGTCTTTTTACAAATAAAATAGGTCAAAGTGATGGAATATTCATGTCAGATTTCCAGAATGTCTACGATGAGAGTGCGTGTGTTACAGTATAACTGCGGGCTGTGGCAGTGAGCAGCAGGCTTCGTGATGTTTCGAGACAGAGAAGCGTTGCAGGCAGGAGTCCGATGGCGGGGTGGGAAGAGCGCATATGGATGTTTATCCACCTGCACCAGTATACACAAACGCACCCCCCCCCCAACCACACACCCACACCCACACACAGAGACACACACACACACACACACACACACACACACACACTTACACTGGAGTGTAAGTCCTAAGGAGGGCAACGCGGTGGAGATGTGATATTTTTTCAGCGGATAATGTATGCAGAATATATACAGAATGCACATGGCGCTAGTAGTAAGCTAGAGAGAAGAAAATTCGTACATGCTGTATGCTCGACTAAGTTTTTTATTTTTTACTTTAATGAACACTGTTTTCTTATACTGTTCTCTCGGAGTATTGTAGTTCGGTTAAGACTCGTCTATAATCTGTGTTGCTCAGTATTAACATTGTTTTGGTCGTTATAACGTTCCTACTTAACAAGGTTATCCCTGGATTTGTCAACACTTGGTCTTACCTAGTTCGATTATCCCCAGGTGGCCCAGTCTAAAGTACCTCAAGGTGGGAGACACTCAGTGGCTTTATGCACGTTTGAATTTAGTTACATTTATCTGCCCACAGTTGTTGTCTTGCAGCTAGTAGAAATATAGTTAATATAGTTAACTTCATCTGGCTTTCAACCTATATCTTAGTAACTGATAACAGTGGAGAGGGGATGAATGATGACAAGGTATATCTGTGGTACAGTACTTGCGAAGCAATAAACCTTGTCTGTAGCGTTGAATATCAGTCATCCAGCGGTCGGTCTGCAGTTTCATTCAGTGCGCCGTTCACCTGCTCCCCTTGGGCAGACGTGTACCACACAGGGCACGCGCACTCCTCTGCGGAGAAACAGAGTAACGTTTGGCTCCCCAGTTCAAACTATTGAATCTCTGAATGCAGTTATTTATGGCTCAGGGATTTAGCTTGGTGTTGAGACAGTGTTTGTAGTATGTCACAGATCTGTCTGAAGTGACGCCAAGGTGAATTAGGCGTAAAGCAGTTGACTGTGAGTTTTATGCTGTGCTTCTGCCGCACTAGCTCTAACATCTCAGATTTGATAATATGAGGATGTAAATCACTTGTGTTCCCCTCAAATGAACCATTCTGGAACTTGAATCAAGCAGATTGGGTTAATCAACGAAACCATAAACCTCGTTGTTCGAACAGGGATATAAATACCGCTGCTTTACTAAACTAACCGCGGCCTTTTAAGAAGATTGCAGGTGATGTTACCTACTATCCTCATTCATTCGCTATAATGATTCCGCTATAAAGATATAAAATCTATTGTTTCAAAAGCTTCCGTAAAACTGAACGGTATAAAAACTGACGTTTTCCAATTTCTTAAGCGACACACAGGTAGATAGTCAGGTGAGCTACCATTTTTGGATAATCTGAGAGGCGAATTAAAATTCGGGGACCTGTCATTTTATGTCAAATTTATATACCAGTAAATACTACAAAAAATAACGCTACAGTGATGAATTTACGAAATTACCTTCTTGATTTTGCCACAAACTGAACGTGATGGCTCTTAAAGTAATATCTTAAATGATGAGAGTGAAGGACCAAAAGAACCTTTCTGTGTGGGGCTGGAATGTTGGACGAGACGCTAGAGTGGTCTTTGTGAAAAGAAGGCATAAAGTCACCAGAGCCGGCAAGTCGCCACAGAGTGTGGGCGAGATACGAGTCTGTGGTGGCTGCCGGTGGCGTATCAGCGGCGTTGCGGCGAAGAAAGGAGTCTGCCCGGCCAGCACCAGCCGACGCTGGCGTTTGCACACGACGTGCCTGGCCACCGTCCCTCACAATCTCAGAATCCATCTCCATTTACGAGTTCTTTCAGCTCGAAACACGTGCGCTATAATTCTGATATGGCTTCGGGGGTAGAAATGGTTGACATTTGCTGCGCTAGATAAGGGAACTAAGCAGCCACCAACTTGCAAATTGGAACCTTTAAATTCGAACACATAACAGAAACACTTTTTTTCAAGTGTTCTGAATGCTTTAGTATTGGTTCAGACTTTCATTTCCATTGGTGCAACGTGTACTACGAATATACGTGTTTTTGAAACAAGTAGAAGTTGAAACACTTGAATTGTGTCCCTACATAGTGAATACTCAGCTTTCTCACAGCTTTCCTTCCTCAGTATTTGCGAGAGAACTATTGCAGAGCTGGTGAAGAGGTACCTTGCATAATTTCAGCGAACTTGGCGTTATGAAAACGATGCAAAGTAAGTGCACTCCCTTAACTACAAGGAAATACGGCCTACATAACTTGCACCATCATGATTTTAAATGCCATATTTACCTGTTACTTAGTTAATTCTGCAGATTCTGTTAGTTGTTGCTGTAGCACACATGACGAACGTTATGTAACTGGTGATTTAGTATTAAAATGATTGGGAAAGACTTATTTTCGTGCTGTGCAGTAAATATTGGTGTTCATACACTCCTGGAAATGGAAAAAAGAACACATTGACACCGGTGTGTCAGACCCACCATACTTGCTCCGGGCACTGCGAGAGGGCTGTACAAGCAATGATCACACGCACGGCACAGCGGACACACCAGGAACCGCGGTGTTGGCTGTCGAATGGCGCTAGCTGCGCAGCATTTGTGCACCGCCGCCGTCAGTGTCAGCCAGTTTGCCGTGGCATACGGAGCTCCATCGCAGTCTTCAACACTGGTAGCATGCCGCGACAGCGTGGACGTGAACCGTATGTGCAGTTGACGGACTTTGAGCGAGGGTGTATAGTGGGCATGCGGGAGGCCGGGTGGACGTACCGCCGAATTGCTCAACACGTGGGGCGTGAGGTCTCCACAGTACATCGATGTTGTCGCCAGTGGTCGGCGGAAGGTGCACGTGCCCGTCGACCTGGGACCGGACCGCAGCGACGCACGGATGCACGCCAAGACCGTAGGATCCTACGCAGTGCCGTAGGGGACCGCACCGCCACTTCCCAGCAAATTAGGGACACTGTTGCTCCTGGGGTATCGGCGAGGACCATTCGCAACCGTCTCCATGAAGCTGGGCTACGGTCCCGCACACCGTTAGGCCGTCTTCCGCTCACGCCCCAACATCGTGCAGCCCGCCTCCAGTGGTGTCGCGACAGGCGTGAATGGAGGGACGAATGGAGACATGTCGTCTTCAGCGATGAGAGTCGCTTCTGCCTTGGTGCCAATGATGGTCGTATGCGTGTTTGGCGCCGTGCAGGTGAGCGCCACAATCAGCACTGCATACGACCGAGGCACACAGGGCCAACACCCGGCATCATGGTGTGGGAAGCGATCTCCTACACTGGCCGCACACCACTGGTGATCGTCGAGGGGACACTGAATAGTGCACGGTACATCCAAACCGTCAGCGAACCCATCGTTCTACCATTCCTAGACCGGCAAGGGAACTTGCTGTTCCAACAGGACAATGCACGTCCGCATGTATCCCGTGCCACCCAACGTGCTCTAGAAGGTGTAAGTCAACTACCCTGGCCAGCAAGATCTCCGGATCTTTGGGACTGGATGAAGCGTCGTCTCACGCGGTCTGCACGTCCAGCACGAACGCTGGTCCAACTGATCGCCAGGAGGAAATGGCATAACAAGCCGTTCCACAGGACTACATCCAGCATCTCTACGATCGTCTCCATGGGAGAATAGCAGCCTGCATTGCTGCGAAAGGTGGATATACACTGTACTAGTGCCGACATTGTGCATGCTCTGTTGCCTGTGTCTATGTGCCTGTGGTTCTGTCAGTGTGATCATGTGATGTATCTGACCCCAGGAATGTGTCAATAAAGTTTCCCCTTCCTGGGACAATGAATTCATGGTGTTCTTATTTCAATTCCCAGGAGTGTATTTTACAGTAATGTTGAAAGTCGTATTTCAATGTTGTTAGTCAAGGCGCTGTAACCAAAGCTCAGGATATAGTTAAGCAATTTAATGTAATCGTAATTTATTGAAGTAAAAACAATCGCAATACCAAACCTTAATTAATGTATAGGACGGAAATTTCGGGAATACATTAGTCTACGTAACGTATTGAGAGATTAACTTCGCAAGTTCACAGGTTAACGTACGAACGATATAAGCCACTGCATATGTGAAATACTGGTACAGTAATAATGGGTGTAACGGACACACTGGTGAATGAAAGCATGCAAACGCGCATGCATTGTGTTGTACGGGTGTTGTATGTCAGTTTATGGGTAGGAATTCAATGTCCGTTGCACTTGCTTGGTCAATACAGAGTCTGCTAATGCTGTTGTGCATGACTCTGGACTTTCGGACCGATGATGTCTCTTAAGTTCAAATTGGTTTAAATGGCTCAAAGCACTATGGGACTTAACATCTGATGTCATCAGTCCCATAGACTTAGAACTACTTAAACCTAACTAACCTAAGGACTTCACACATATCCATACCCGAAGCAAGATTTGAACATGCGACCGTAGCACCATCGCGGTTTCGGGCTGAAGCGCCTAGAACCGCTTGGTCACATCGGCCGGCTGCCCCGTAAGTGCTCGTTTGGAACAGATCTGGTGATCCAGTAGGGCAAGGCAACATGTCGACTCTCTATAGTGCATTTTAGGTAACAACAGCTGTATGTGGGAGAGTATTACCGTGCTGGTAAACAACACGTGGAATGCTGTTCATGAGTGGCAGCACGGTACGTCGTGTCACCAGGTGTAAGTCCAATGTGCCTAGCACGCAAACAGATTGGTTGCAGATCCTCAACTGGCCTCCTCCTGACCTACAGACGTCCATCATTGTCACCGAGGAAGAACCATATTTCATCAGAAAGTACAACATACTACCATCCCAACCTCAAATGAGCTCATGCTAGACACCAAATTGCTGTGGTTTCGGATCGCTGCTGGAATGCATGTCACAGGGCGTGAGGCTCGGAGCTGTCCTTGAAGTAATCGATTTGTAACGGTTCGTTGTCTCATTCTGGTGCCTACTGCCGCTCAAATTGCTGCTGCGGACGTAGTGCGATACGCGAGAGCCTTACGCCGAACACGATGCTACTGCCACGTAATTTGAGTAGACATCATCTTGCAGGTGTAGAAACACGTAACCCAATTTTCGATAATGTCGACAAATCATTGGTGCTGCGATTTTTTTTTTTCGGTCACTGTGTTTTACTTTGCGACACGCCCGTGTTATGCTCACAGCATCATGCGAGGACAGGCTTTTTGTGCTGAGTGTAAAATGTGCAAATGAGAGAGACGTGGGCGATATACCTTACAGCCTAGAGGGGTGCCCGAAATTCTGATGAACCAGCTTATTGCAAATGTCGCGAGTGCACTCCTCATGCCAGTAACTTTTGTTTCTAGTAAGAAATCAATACAGTATTAAATCCGACACAGTGCTATAATGGAAAACAAAGTGCGATAGCCGAAAAGTTGTAGGCGCATTAATAAAAGGACATTTTTGTCAAGACTAGCGCTTAGTAAGGCTAGAAGAGTAACAGGTGAAGTAATTAGTCACAATTAGCTTTTCACCGTAAGGCCGCCAGTTAGGGAAAGGAATCGATAGTGTTACCTTCTTCTGTAAAGTTATAGTAGTTGATGTGATGATAGCCATTAACGTGCTTTCCCCTCCATTCTTTGCCAACTGAGAACCACCGTCGCCAATTTGCCTGAATAAAAAACGCTTCAGTTATACTGGACGGTGTGGATACACTTATTGAGATACAAATGCCTTCAAGGGAGGATGTCTACTGTTCAGCGCTTGTACAGATGTCAACTGAACTCGAACCCTGACGGAGCGGAGAGAGAAAAGCTTAATTAAATTTCAGTATGATCTTTCGCAATAATATTGGACAAGCTGTTCCGGCTGTTACGACATGGTTGCAATCTGTAGCTTAACACGTGTTTCCCGAAACAGGCGCTCTCTTCAAAAAATTGTGCAAATATTTCAACTGCCCACATGCTTACATCTGGTTATAGATCGACTTTGATATTTGTCCAGTAGCATCCAGCGGACAGGAAACAAAGAAAGGATACTTACTGGTAAAAGCATTGCTTTACTGGTTTCATAAAAAATGATCTTGAAAGAAAGAGTTTATTTATATTTCACCAGATATAAATAAAAGACTTTGTGATATGGTATCTATCTAGGAAGTTGTATACGGGATTTCTTTCCCCTCAATACTCTTGTATGTAAATCCATTAGAAACGGTATTTGCGATTAACATCACAGTCATACGTTTATTCTGCAAATGTATCAGTTGCACGTGTGATTGCTTTTAATCAAATTGTGAATGTAGAGTCACGTGATTCAACTTACACATTTCTGACACATCGTACTATGTACTGTAAAGTGATAGTAATGTGTTTTACGATGTAATATGTGAAGGTTGCATTATAATGTTTATGAGACGGAGATATAGATTCAAATTAAAACTATGTGGGAGATCTTATAACATTTACTTTATCATTCGGCACACAGCGCCAACAAATTTTGTCTCTGATTTTAAATAAGATGTTATAACTCTGATTAAATCCATTAAGTATGTGAGGCAACTTAATGCGCACCACAAACACTCTAAAGATGGTTATTTTTTATGAAAGTATTTTCCATCCATTCTAATTTAAGTTCGTTGTACCACACAGCTGACTATGCTGTATAGCGTAACGCATTATAAGGTGTAGTAATAAACAGGTTTTAGCGATCAAAACAAGAGTACATTACTGAGCCAAACATTGACATACCGATGCATCTTGAATCGGTGATTGAAAACTTCCCGCGGCCGTAGATTATCCCCCATTTGGTGGTGATGGAGAAGTTGCTGACTGTGATAAGGCAATATTAGATTGGGTCTATCAACAACATTTACAACAAATAATTATAGCATTAAGGTCCAGTGAGAGTGTTTCAGCAGTGAACCTGCAATCGTGTTTTCTCTGTTTTACAGTTATTTGTACAAACTGAAGTAATAAATTATTTTAACATAATGTAAGGTGTGTACTGAAGTATTTACGACTACATATTCAGTTTTAGATGATATATTCACCTAAATACGTGGCATTTGTACCCTGAACGAATTTACAGAAAATAATTTACAACTTTACGGCTTCCTCCCGTAAACAACCGGCTGCTCTACCAGCGACGAGAGGCCATTAAAATAAAACATACTTCCTTTTACTGCGCGAGCAATATTACCGGTAAGCTCAACCGCTCTCCCAGGGAGCGAGAGACAGGCATCGCCGTAAAACAGGTGATTGCCCGTGAAGTGCGGAAACCAGTCAGGAGGAGGACAACAAGGGAAATACACCCTAGCTGAAAATTTCGTGAAAACACACAGGAACCATGACGTTGGTAGGACAATGTCTTCACAATGTGATGCGAGAGACGTTCCAATAGTAAGAAAGGCGAACAACGATGATTTTTAATTTAGCTCTCAAAGAAATGTAAGACAAGCCAATGTTCCACGTCATTCTGGCATAAAGGGAAAATTTTACCTTTCGAAGAATTTAATATACACTTAATAAACGCGCTACACATCATCATTTCCTCTTAAACTAAAATATGCAACTGAAGATCACAATATTGTGAATAGGAGAGTTCTGAGGAACTCAGAGAGCTGCCTTTCAGGCTGTGGAGTGCGAGTCGCAAAAATTATTATTTCCATAACGAATTTTCTCACTTTAGCTCAGTGTGAGCCGATCTGAAACTTTCTGGATCAAATTTGTTTGCCAGAATAGGGGGCGAAACTGGGACATTTGCCTTTCAAGGGGAGGTGCCTACCGGCTAATAGTCCAGGCATTATGGAAAAGTATTGGTAAAAATTATCATCGGAAATTAAATTTCAAACAGAGTTTTTTTTTCATGACCCTCCATTCAAGATGGCAAAGTAATCCACAAAATTCCAAAAAAAGTTTTTCTTAAAAATGTAAAAACTACAACTATGACAGGAAAAAGTTAAATGAGATAGTTGTTGGGCTTAAAAAGATCTTTAGGTGGCTCTTTTTATAAGTATCGATTGAATCATTACATTTCACAACATACTAACAGCACTGTTAAGAATCATATTTTCTGTTACTCGCTAACATTCAGTTTCTTATACTTCCTGGTTACTGTTAATTGTAGCCGGTGGTACGTCAAAAAAGTACTTTCCTGAGAATAAAAAAAAATGTTAATCATATTTCGAGGCTAATAGATCATTTTTTAAAAACAGGCGCTTCCAATAACTGGCTGGGCACTCTCAGTGGATGGCGCTAAGGTAACTGTTTTATTTCATTACCGTGGAGTTTCGCTGCTATGGTATTGAGTAAGTTTTACGATTTACTAATCCTAAGGATAAGAAAACGGAAAAGACAGCAAAACCGACGGTTTCGTACACTTCCACGTAATCGATATTTGATACGCAAATTATATAGTGTGACATGTAGATCGAATTAATTTGATTTGAAAATAGCGTATTCCATTATTTTTGTTAAAGATTATCCGATAGTGATTACCAGTACACGAAGTACTTGCAGCCGTTTGACTTCTTGAGAAGTAGGTTTGGTTGAGCTTTCAGTCTCACAGACAGGGAACAGACCAAAGCGGGCTGAGGGCACCACTAATGTAACACAGGTTATAAAAGATGACTGTGACGCCAGTTAAAGGGCGCTCGCCAAAGGCTGTTGTGTGTACTGGACATGAGGTGGGGATGCCCATCACGAGTCGATAAAATACGTGCAGCAGGCCGTCCACCTTACCGCCGAGAAGTCATTGAAATTCTGCAAGAGGTGATCTCCGCTTCCACGTTCCTAAAGCACTATCCTGCAATGAGGGCGTTGTAAAGTACAGCTTTGGGCGGAAAATACAGAGAAGACAGCTGGATTCTACCGATAGTGCCGATTTGAGTTCAATATGCTGGTGGCCACTACGCAGGCTCTGTGAAAGCTACAAGTATACAGGGTGAGTCACCTAACATTACCGCTGGATATATTTCGTAAACCACATCAAATACTGACGAATCATTTCCACTGACCGAACGTGAGGAGACGGGCTAGTGTAATTGGTTAATACAAACCATAAATAAATGCACGGAAGTATGTTTTTTTAACACAAACCTAGGTTTTTTTAAATGGAACCCCGTTAGGTTTGTTAGCACATCTGAACATATAAACAAATACGTAATCAGTGCCGTTAGTTGCATTGTAAAATGTTAATTACATCAGGAGATATTGTAACCTAAAGTTGACGCTTGAGTACCAGTCCTCCGCTGTTCGATCGTGTGCATCGGAGAGCACCGAATTACGTAGGGATCGAAAGGGAACGGTGATGGACCTTAGGTACAGAAGAGACTGGAACAGCACATTACGTCCACGTGCTAACACCTTTTTATTGGTCTTTTTCACTGACGCACATGTACATCACCATGAGGGGTGAGGTACACGTACACACGTGGTTTCCGTTTTCAGTTACGGAGTGGAGTAGAGTGTGTCCCGACATGTCAGGCCAATAGATGTTCAATGTGGTGGCCATCATTTGCTGCACACAATTACAATCTCTGGCGTAATGAATGTCGTACACGTCGCAGTACATGTGGTGTAACGTCGCCGCAGGCTGCCACAATACGTTGTTTCATATCCTCTGGGGTTGTAGGCACATCACGGTACACATTCTCTTTTAACATACCCCATTCTCCTTTAACGTACCCCACAGAAAGAAATCCATACCGCGCGAATGCTACGGTCGCAGGTTCGTATCCTGCCTCTGGCGTGGATGTGTGTGATGTCCTTAGGTTAGTTAGGTTTAAGTAGTTCTAAGTTTTAGGGGACTGATGACCACAGCTGTTAAGTCCCATAGTGATCAGAGCCATTTGAACCATTTTTGAAGAAGTCCAGAGGTGGAAGATCAGGAGAACGGGCTGGCCAATTTATGCGTCCTCCACGTACTATGAAACGCCCGTCGAACATCCTGTCAAGGGTGAGCCTAGTGTTAATTGCGGAATGTGCAGGTGCACCATCATGCCGATACCACATACGTCGACGCGTTTCCAGTGGGACATTTTCGAACAACGTTGGCAGATCATTCTGTAGAAACGCAATGAATAATGCAGCTGTTTGGGCATGTCCCTGCAGATGCTGCTCGCCGACCGCGGCCCGTGTTTGTTACCACACGCAACTGAACGTCGGAGGTTTCAAGCGTCAACTTTAGGTTACAATATCTCCGGATGTAATTAGCATTTTACAATGAAACTAATGGCACTGATTACGTATTTGTTTATATGTTCAGATGTGCTAACAAAACTAACGTGGTTCCATTTAAAAAAACCTAGGTTTGTGTTAAAAAACATACTTCCGTGCATTTTTGTATAGATTGTATTAAACAATTACACTAGCCCCTCTCCTCACGTACGGTCTGTGGAATCGGTTTGTCAGTATTTGATGTGGTTTACGAAATATATCCAGTGGTAACGTTAGGTGACTCACCCTGTATATGGCTCTTTGTTCTCGGCAGAACGTAGCAGGCGAGGCGTGAGGATTCTATAAGCACGAGTCGACAAATTTCTTGACCTAAAACTACCTATAGCTGGCCCCCACATATACAAAACAGATAGGTTTCTTAGGAGGACCGTAGGAAACATCTTGCTGTGACACAATAACGCATTCCTCTAAAACACCGACGGGACAATGCCACAACAGAGTCCTTTCTTTAGCTGTAGGCCACTGGGCGCGATAATATGGGAATTTCATTGGTGAGCCTGGTATCACGTAGTAGTTTTGGAAAATTGTTCAATAATGGGACGATGCTCCAGGAGAAACGACACTTTGAATGACTGCTTGAGAGAAGTTACAATTGTCTTTCGAAGAAGGGGCATATGTTACGAGAGAAGACAGGAGGAAATAATGAGGCACTTCATCCTCTGCTAGTGATAGAAACATTTCAAATTCTCATCACAGAATTCGGTGTGAGAAGTAATCATTTCCCTTTGCAGCTCCAACTGGAGCCCGATGTAAGGTCTCCGTTAGGTAGAACAGGCCTAGCAATCTTATATGTGTGTTCCTAGGCTCACAATCAGCCTGTTTCTAGGCGCTCTACCATATTTGTATCATTCTTCCAAAATCCTTAACACATTTAGATCTCTGCAAGTGGATTTTAGAAACGTTAAATGTAATTATGAAACGGCTGTCACTCTTTCTGGAACGTGCTGTTCGAATACAGCACACATAATTTATTTCTTTTTGTAAATGTTTTCAAAACGTGGTGAAGCACGTATGATTATAATAACATTATTTTTCTCTCCTTATAACGTTTATGGTAAAACACCTTTTGTGACTTTGTGAATCTCTTACGATGTTATTTCAGCCTATGTCCACAACTCTGGTAAATTTTCAATAGATACCGTAATCGCATAAACAGTTTAACCTGCGACACAATCTCATGTGGCACACTGATCTACTGTATTCTCTTGTCATTTAGTGATGGCAATGTAACATACTCCTAGTTGCCGTGTACCACCGTGTATTTGTGCGAGGAGAGCGCGTCAGACTGGATACTGAGAAAACACAGGTAAGCAGTATCATAAGAATGATAACATTTACTTTCGGTACGCATGCTACGGCATGCGTACCTTATATGTTCCAAAAAAAAACTGCTAACAAAAACTGGAGTTTTCGGTATCATACCTCTAGTTCTGTTGGTAATAACAAGATAGGATAAAGTGTTTCGGATAGCCCTGGGCTAGGGACCATTTGTACATCCAAGAGAAGGATCGTCACTATCTTACACTGCACAGTGAACATTTGAATATTACACACATCCTCTTCCGCAGGCAATGGGAAAAAATCGGTTGATTCTTTTCGCATTTGATGTGGTCTACGGTGGGCTTAATGGAACTTATGGAGGCACAATTAATTCTTCGGCGGTTCCTCGGAAAACGTACACAAAATATTTTATTTTCTATATTTTCTCCATCGCCCGCGGACAAAATACGAGCCAAGATTTCCGAGACAGATATGCACAGAAAATTGCTGTAATTCTTACGATGTATTCCTAAGATCCCAATAAAGAATAACCTTCAAAATTTTCTTGGTATCATTATCATTTCCGAGATACAGGACATCAAAATTACTTGGTACAGAGCAACAATAGTACCCTACTTGTGCACGTAAAATAGTGTGTAAAGCGGCCGCGCGGAGTGGCCGCGCGGTTTGAGGCGTCATGTCACGGACTGCGCGGCCCCTCCCGCCGGAGGTTTGAATCCTCCGTCGGGTATGTGTGTGTGTGTGTGTGTGTGTGTGTGTGTGTGTGTGTGTGTGTGTGTGTTGTTCTCAGCACAAGTTAGTTTAAGTAGTGTGTAAGCCTAGGAACCGATGACCTAAGCGGTTTGGTGCCTTAGTAATTCATACAGATTTGAACAGTCGTGTCTGAAGCGAAACTGTTGTTTATAAATTGACGTAGCACGAAAGAATATGCTCCGTTTTCATCTGGAAACTCAATGTTGAAATGATGAAGCTAACGAAATTCTTTGAAATGTAAAATCGGTTCTGAGGGTTAAAATTAATTTAGCGTTATTTCAATTTCCCATAAGTAAACTCTCTAAATTTTACTGACCAATACATATAAGTTCATATGAGTTACATGCCTTGGTTCAGCAGAGAAAAGAAGAAAACCAGTGGAAAAAAGCTCTTATGGGAGCACAAAATACGCGAATACTGTCCTGTTTATTTAAAAAGGTCTGATTAAAAACTAGGGTACCAGCTGCTCCATTCTACCTTCCTCAGCAACTTTAAAATTTTTCCGCAAAAATTTTGTCATTTGAATAAAATCGCATTTTTTTTATATTAACAGAGGAGAAGAGACAGTGATAAAGGGATGCAAAACATAAATGCCGGAAGATAGTAGACAGTGATTGGGTTAGAGAAAGTGGCAGTGGCGCATAGTTGACAGTGACAGAAAAGTGCTATTAAAAAAGTGAAGAAGTCAGAGCGGTGGCGGGACGGGGGAAAGGGGGACAGGAATTAAAATGGAAGTGGATGAGAGCTAGTGACAATGAGAGGCTGCGTGTATGACAAGGACAACATGGAAGAGAGAGGTAGTGACAGAAGTGCAGCAGTAGGAAGGAAGGAATCTGATACTTAGAGAGAGAGTAAGAGGGAGACAGGACAGTTTAGTAGGTGGACAGATCGAAGGCGGCTGTAGTGACACAGGAAACAGTGATAGAGAGAGGCACACAGAGCAAATGATACTGAATTGGACTGAATGAGTGAGAGAGCAAAGGCAGTTAGGGTGGATGGCTATGAGAGAATTCCAGTGCCAGACCGGTGGGTGTGAGTGAGTTACAGGTCCGGGAGCTAGTGGGAGTTTCGCGTGAGTTGCATGTTAAATAAGCGTGAATTCATTCGCACTCCAAAACCTTACGAAAAGTTTTAAAGGTGCCGAGGAAGGTAAAATGAGGTATATTGTAGCACAGTTTTCAGTCAGAAACTTTTAAATAAACCGGAATTCACATTTTTTGTGCATTTTGACACTGGGTATGAAACATGATTGTCGGAAGAACTGACTCCACATACAGATGAATCAAAACAACCTTGAATGAAATTAAAAGCGAAGGAGTGGTCAGCTGCGGAGCTGTATGTTCAACAATGTACGATGAACGGTGCGCTCAGAAACACTTCTGCGTGCACCAGCGTTGTGCTCTTTCCGCAGATACGGCACAGATCGCCGTCTATCCTATTTTACAGAGCAGACAAGCCTCCGATGCAGAAGGATATTGAAAATTAGGTGGACTTACATGGTGAGGAGTAAATAGGTTCTAAGGAGAATCTACAAGGATAGGAATATATGGAAGGTACTGATAAGAAGGAGGGGCCAGATGGTAGGACATCTATTAGAACATCACGGAATAACTTCTAAGGTACAAGTGGGAACTGTAGAGGGTAAAAACTCTATAGAAAAGCAGAGATTGTTATATATGCAGCAAATAATTGAGGGTGTAGGTTGCATGTGCTAATCTGATACACAGATACGAAGAGGTTGGAACAGGAGAGGAATTGCTGGACGGCCGCATTAAACTAGTCAGAAGACTAATGACTCAAGCACAGCCGGCCGGAGTGGCCGAGCGGTTCTAGGCGCTACAGTCTGAAACCGCGTGACCGCTACGGTCGCAGGTTCAAATCCTGCCTCGGGCATGGATGTGTGTGATGTCCTTAGATTAGTTAGGTTTAAGTAGTTCTAAGTTCTAGGGGACTGATGACCTCAGAAGTTAAGTCCCATAGTGCTCAGAGCCATTTTAACCATTTGAACTCAAATATATATATGTATATATTTACCTACAAGTTTTCAGCTGTTGTACAGTACTAAATACGTAGGCCTCTGTGAGAAGCATCAATTTCAATTTATTCCTCTAAATCCTTACAAGACCAATTTTGGTTTACAAGTGAAAGTATGGTTTTTAAATAATGTCGTTGTCAGAAGCAACAGTATGAAAAAACATTCCCTATCGTTTTCTCTTTAACATGGGGAGGGATGAGAGATATACGGTTATTCATAAATACCTACGTGGACTCAGAATACGACTGCGTAAAATTTATACCGATAGAAAATTAAGGCGTATTAGCCGGTACAGTATCACTGCTATCTCTTAACTCACGTTAAAGGTGCTACACTTGGGCACCGTTTGTCATGCGGCAAAGGTCAATACATGCATGCAATTAATTACCGATAATTGTCGAGGGCAGCTCGCATTGCAAACGTTATGTCAATTTGTTTGCTAATCTACAGGCGCGAAAAATTCGATGTTCCCATGCAGAGTGGAACAGGTGTTAAGAAAGACACCTGAAGTCAGCGTAACCAACAGCAAACTCTAATTGTGTTAATTATATAAAACCTTAGCAGACTTCGTTTTACCAGTGGGACATTAATACAAGGCATGAATAAGTCCGCTCCTCGTGTATTACCTGTCTTTTTTTCTGCGTCCACCAGTCTTCCCGCAAACACATCGTATAAGTTACTACCTGATGTTTACTGCATGGTCATAATGTACCTTGAAGCGGATTATTCCTGTCAGTGTAGATACCAGTTTTGTGGTCACGCTACCATTCTTTAGTAACTGACTTGCTGCCTAGCGGATAACAAAAATTATAGCTTCCTTGTGCCACTTGTACCTGAAGGTACCAATGGACCTAAAAACATACTACTTGCAACAGCTATGATTATTGGTGTCCATAATAAGTAAAGAGTGATTTGATGTTGTTCAGTACACTGTCCACATTCATAAATATAAATATCAGCACAAGCACCTCTAAGAACGTGGACATTTTCACAATCTCTGTCGACTGTTTTCTACTTCTTATTTCTAAAGTAGCCACAGTTTCCACGAAATCAACGTTTCTGGTATGATGCTGGCATAGCTGTAAGCTACTAGTCTCTCAATTCATATGGATTTAAAGGAGGTACATGGCTTTTGGTACTTTCTTCTTCCAAAAATTAAGTTTTATGGTAGTCCTCTACGTCGTTACACTTTACCAGAAACTCTCGTGCAATGTCGTATTTTCTACAGATGCAATGGAATTTTAACATGATATGCCTATAGAACAAATGTCTAGATTTGTGTGGGATAAAGTTGCCACAAAGCAATAAATTGGTCAGTTACCAGCGAAGACGACAGGTGGGAAGATCTCAGTGTGCATGAGCAGTTCAAAGTGAAGCTTTGAGCCGAAACTAAGTATTGACGTACACGTGGTAATAGCGTGCTAGTTAAAGGGCTGTTTTCGTAAGTAAACATCAGAATATAATTTATAAAATGAAGGAGAAAGACTGAAAGTTGTCGTGGTTAATCGGTAGTTTAATCACCGTCAGGTAATCTCACGAAAGATAACGTATTCAGGAACAGCGAGGAAAAAAGGAACGAAGGATTCAGGGTTAGTTCTGCCTCGGATCGACTAAAGTGAAAAATACACTCATACAGAATATTCTTCACATGTTAACACCGACGACCTTTGAAGCTGTGCTTAAATTACGGAGCTTACACTACTTCATGCATTAATGGAAATTTTTGTCCGATTCTACACTTTACTGAGCATAGCAGAAATAAATACCTTACTAACTTATTTTTCCTACAATAATTACATAAATTTGCCAAGGATGTTGAAATCTCACTGCTGTGTCACAGTCCTTCATGAACCCATTTAACTCTGAAAGAGTGGAAGTGACTAAACTTCCAGCAGTTCTTTTCAGGCCAATGTGAGAAACACATCGAAAGGGGAATGGTCATTGTTTGACCAGCTCATGTCAGCTAATGTCAACAAAACCATTACACATATCTCAGTAATACCATATTTATGGGCAGTAAGATGTACTTTCTACTTCGAGAAATTGTATCCAAAATTCAGGTGCGTTTTATATTCCAAATTCATATAAATATATCCAATGTCTGATTTAAAATTCCCGGTAGTCTTAAAAATGGCCATACATTCCATGCTGTGGGAAAGCCATCTATAACTGGCAGCAACAGTGCACCGATGCGGCGGACATGAGCTGCGGGAATTCACAAGCTTGTTATCACTAACCACTCCCGCGTTGCCATAACAGACACAGAACACTGTCTAGTGTATGACGCGTCAATGCAGTACACGGTGCCAGTGAAATCGAATTGAAAGCCGTTTGTGCTACCGATAACAGTACAATATTTCGTTAGTGGCTAGTTTCGTAATGGAAATAAGTGAAAGGTATTTATGCTATAAAGTGAAGGTAACATGCAGATCAAAATTTAACCAAAGCAGCTGAGCGGCATTTGCCCCCCCCCCCCCCCCCACTTACAGAAAGAACAATTCGCAATTGGAAGGCTAACGAAGAAAAAGAGTTGGGGAGACTAATTATGTAAATACAGGACTGAATGTAAAATGACCTAAACGTGCTAAATTTGAATCATGGACAGCTTCGAAATGGCGCTGGAATTAATAGAAACGTAACTCAAATATACGCTCGTAAGCTACCGCTACAATGGATCTTAGCAAAATTTGGAAATCTGTGGTAAGATCTTATGGGACCTTGTTCCTCTCCCACAGCACACCTGTCCTGAAGGTAACTCCACTCCCGATACCATCCTCGCTTCCCCCAACCTCCTTAGTCGCATCGCCATTGACGTCCTCGATCCCATTGGTAGTGACCATCTCCCTGTCCTTCTCACCATCTCCTCTGCCCGTCCCACCCTGCAGCCAACCGCCCAGCTACCCCTCCAAAGTGTATGACTACCACCATGCCGATTGGGATACCTACCGCGACTCCATTGTCTTACAGGTCGAAAGCCATCCCCTCACCTTTCAGCACCCTGCTAACATCACCCATACCTCTTCCTTCCTTCTGAAGACCATCACTGATGCTGTGGAGTCTCATGTCCCTACCAAACTCATCCACGCTCACCGCCCTACGCTTCGTCCACAGGCCGTCCTTCTCCTGCGCGAATCCCGCCACCAGTAATTACAGTGACACACTGGAACCTCCTTACAGCAATGAAACGCCGGGACTGGCGCCAGACATGCACACGCCTCAACTCCACCCTCCTTGTCAACTCCTCCAAGTACTGGTCAGCCCACCACTGCTTTACTGATAGCCATCCCACCCTGCATTATCCAATCCTCCATGACGATCGACCCTTTCCTGACAACCTCAGTAAAGCCAACCAATTTGCTTCCCACCTCACCGACGTCTTCTCCATTCCTGACGGTCCCCATTTTGATTACTCCTTCTTTCCCACCATCCATGACCGCACCGACACCTCTGACCCCCCCCTCGCCCCTAGCTTCCAGGGCCTGGATCGGTTACCCCCCTCACACATCAACACTCCCATCACCAAACAAGACATCACACTCGTCCTCCATTCCAAACGCAACACCGCCCCTGTTAATGATGGTGTCACCTACCGCCACCTCAAGGAATCGCCCAACATCCTTCCTAACTGTCCTTGCTACCCTGTACAATGTCCCCCTCTCCACTGGATTTCATCCCGACCCATGGAAGACTTCCCATGTCCTGCTGTTACCTAAAGGTAACAAACCCCCCCCCCCCCCCCCCGTGATACCTCTTCCTATCATCGCATCTGCCTCACCTCCATGCTCAGTAATGTCCTTGAGGCCATCCTCTCTCACTTTATTCATTGCCACCTTAGTGCGCACCACCTCCTTCTCCTTACCCAATGTGGCTTCTGGTCTTCCTTCTCCTCTGATGATCAGCCCCTTAACCTTACCAATCTTCTTTCCCTCCAACTTAGCTCCCATCGCTCCGCTATTTTTATTTCATTTGATATACAGAATGCCTACAACCATGTCTGGCATCCCTGGCTCCTCTTCAAACTCCACACCTACGCTCTCCCCATCAACTTCGTCTGTCTCACTGCTACCTTCCTCTCCCACCGTCCATCCTATGTGACTATCCACAATTCCAACTCCCATAATTTCTATCCCTCTGTTGGCGTGCCCCAAGGCTCTGTCCTTTCTCCTCTTCTCGATAACCTGTACACTGCTGATATGCCCAAACCTCCCCACCTGTTCATCTTCTCCCATTTGCTGATGACATCGTCTTCCCAGCCGTTTATCCTACCCTTCAATGGTCCCAATGTACCCTCCAAACCCACCTGACTAATTCACCACTTGGTGCAACCAGTGGTACCTCAATATGAACCCCTCCAAGACCGAGACTATCATCATAGACAGCAACACCCACTCCGTTCGTCTCCATGATTTCTACCTCACCATTTAGGCTGTCCTATCTACCTCACTCCTACCTTCAAATAACTTGGCCTCACCCTAGACCGCCACGTCACGTGGACTCCCCATCTCCTTACCATCGAAAACAAAGCTCACAACAGTCTCCGCCTCCTGGAACTCCTGTCCAGCCGGATGTGGGGTCTGCATCCTTCCACCTTCCTTCATACCTATAATCCTTGATCCGCCCAACCTCTGTTATACCAGTGTTGCTTGGAATTCCGCCCCTCCCCGGTTCTATTAAGCCCTCTAAATCCTTGAACGCCATGTGCTCCGCCTCGCCTTCCACATTCACATTCCATCCGCCACTGCATCCTCTACGACCTCATCCCCTTCGCCCACCTTCTCCTTTTCCTTGAACACAACCGCACACAATATATTGTCCGCCACCTTGATCCCCCTCACCCCCTGGTGTCTCCCTTCCTCTCCACTCTCAACCTGTGGCCGCGCCTTTACTGCAGTGTCTCACCCTCTCTCCATCTCCACACCCTCCGCCTCCTTTCCCAATGCAACCTCCACCACCTACCCCCTCTCTTGCGCTCCCTTTCAGTGTCTCTGCACTCCCTCCTGCCTTGTCTTCCCTCTTCATCACCTGTTCTCTTCGTGTACCTCCTGATGCCCCTACTCTTTTAATCCTGCCACCTCCCCTGCTGTCCCTTGCTCTCCCCTCCATCCTCTCTGACCTCTCCCTCGGCAGGTCCCACCTGGCAGTCTTATACTTCTGTGAATGTGCATTCCGTGTCTTCTTTGTGTTTTAAGAATCACCAAATGTGTTTTTTAACTTTATGGTGACTTTTTTCATTGTCTCCCTATGAACGTCTCCCTGTCAGTGTATTTTTACCTCCATTATCTCCCCTTACTCTGTTTTACGTTCCCCTTTTTTATCGCCTTATATATGTAGCATTTTATTCTTCTTTTAGTTGTCATGTCACTCAGCTGAAGAGTGGCGGATTGTGCCGCTGAGAGCCCTCCCCTGCCCATAAGGGGGAGGGGAATGAAATCACAATAAATAAAAGAAAAAGAATCTCAGCGTGGCAGTCTGATATTCGTGTGAGTGTACCGACATCTGGCCTAGAGACACCATGTTTACTTTGTTTCCGTGTACAAGTGGACGTTGTGGATTAGTTAGGTTGTTGCTTGTGATCCCATTGCTTCTTGCGTGTTGTTGTTTGTTAGGTCTTGCTTGGTCATCCGTCATTGTTCGTGTCTGTTCTTTCCCGTTCATTTGTTTGTTCGCAGGCCACTCCCATTTGGTTCCACCGCTCTTCGTTCTCAGCAACCCCACGACCGGCAGGGTCGTGGTTACAACAATGAGTGATAGAAGGAATCCATTAAACTTTGGTTACGATAAATCAGTTTAATCTAGACGCCATATATTCAACTAAATACCTATGAATGTACAATTATGAACAATTTAAAATAGAAATGATGCATAGGAAATGTTGTGGGGGAGCCAAATCAAAGACTACATTTTACTGGCAAAACATTTAGAAAGAGTAACAAACATACTAAAGAGACTGCCTACATTAAGCGAGTCCATCCTCTTTTTGAATACTGCTGCATGGTCTGGGGTCCTTACCAGACAGGAATACCAAAGTCCATCAAGAAAGTTCAAAGAAGAGCAGCACGTTCTCTGTTATCGCTAAATAGGGGAAAGAGTGTCACGGACATGATACAGGATTTGGGAAGGACAACATTGAAACAAAAACGTTTTTCGTTGCTGCGGAATCTTCTCACGACATTTCATTTACGAACTTTCTCTTCCGAATGCGAAAATACTTTGTTGACGCCGACCTACATAGGGAGGAATGATCATCAAAATAAAAGAACGGAAATCAGAGCTCGCACGGAAAGATACAGGCGTTCGCTTTTTGCACGTGCTGTTCGAGAGTTGAATAAAAGAGCATTGCCAGGCACTGAAGTGTGATTTGCAGACTATGTATGTAGATGCAGAAGTACTATAATATGTCTGATATATACTTTTTTGTTTATTGTGTTTCGAAGACTCGTAGAGTACTGTTTGAGTATGCGACGACCAATCATTTAACACTTTAAGAACGTGTCCTTTTTCCGCTACTATGAATTATTTCAGTTATTAATGCTGCAGATTGGTGTAGTGGCAGCTCTAGGCCATTGGCGTGCGCTTCTCGCTGAAGGAAGAAATCGAATTCTCCCTCTCCAGAAATTGATACGTACCGTACCACTCTATGGAAGGGAAAACATAGCAAGGTAGGCAGAAATTTACATTCCAACCTTATCCAAGACTTTTTTGAACCTCATACTGATGCTCCTCGCTGAATTACTAAAAGAAAAATTACGTATTGCAGGCCGCTGAAGACGCCTTGCAAAAAATAAAGACGAAATGTGTACAGCAGAAAAACTGTTTTCATTCCATTCTCATTAGATTGTCCAAAAGTAAAAATTATCCATGAACCGTAGTATAATACACAGCTGATTACGACAGAACCACAAGAGATGAAGACGCTTTTACCTCAGAGTTTCATTAGAAGTTCCCTACACAATTTCTACCCTCGATGGAAAGTGGTAAGCATACGAAATATTACAGTCTGCTGCAATCGAGGTTTCTCAATTTATCGTTCATAATGCATGCAGCAGATAGAGAGTTCCCTTACTTTTTTATAAAGTCTGAAATTACAAGTAACAGTGGTTCACTTAATACTAATGTTTATGTAGCTTCATTTTATTAAAAGCGCATTCGGAAAGTTTCTACAACTGGAACAGGACTGCAACGCAACAGAAGTCTTTCCTCAGCAGTGGTGCGCTTGTTAAAGCAACTATACCTCACTCAACGGAAACGGGGACTGTAACCTGCATCCACTTGTGCCAGCGAATGTTACGTAGCGAGGAAAGTTTATTAAATATTACCTCGACAGCGTAAGAATGCTTGAAGGGAACTGACTATCCCTGATCACGCATTGATTTTAACTACTTACTTTATGTTTGAGATGCTCAAACGAGGCGGATAATTTTCGATGAATCGCTGCTGAATACTTGTTAGATTTTGTTCTTTAGATTTTGTTCCTCAATTGAACTGATATTTTTATTTTGTGACCTATTTGGTTCATGGTGTGGGTTCCTGTAGTCTTGTCCTAGTTCATGAACCAAGGGCAACGTATGAGTGGCCAAGTAAGTGGTCCCGACGGTCTGGATACCAGTTACTTTGGAATAAGGAGGGTATCTCGGGCATATTCTGAGTCGTGGTCACCTTTGTGCTCATACGGCAAAGACTACCAAATCCACCGGTTAGTCCCTCAACCGTTAGGGGTAACACCCAATGGGGCTCGGGGCAAGTAAGGCTAGCAACCTGCTTCCCTGATACTTTAAATCTGATGCTGGCAACAATCAGAGCAAAATGCCTCGGACCTTTGGACGTTACGGAGTCCCACCTCTAATTGACAAACCAGGGACGCATAAGATACGACTTGGCAAACAAATGGGCTACTCTGGAAAGAAGGCAGAGCTGGTAGAGGCTGCAAGTAAGATGGGGCTGGACGTTTTAGCTGTTAGTGACATTCGGGTAAGGGGTGAGAAAGAAGAGGAATTGGGAGAATACAAGGTCTACCTGTCAGGAGTCAAAGCAAGAATAGCACAATGGGGTGTAGGGCTTTACATCATGAAAGAAATGGAACCCAGCGTAGGTGCAATAAGGTATGTAAACGAATGACTGATGCGGATAGATTTGACAGTGTCTAGCAAGAAAATTAGGATTGTGTCAGTATATTCGCATTGAGAAGGGACAGATGAAAAGATGGATAGTTTTTATGAGCCACTCAGTGATGTAGTTGTTAGAGTAAAGGACAAGGACATTGTTCTGCTCATGGGTGATTTTAATGCCAGGATTGGACATCGAACAGAAGGTTCAAATGGTTCAAATGGCTCTGAGCACTATGGGACTCAACTGCTGAGGTCATTAGTCCCCTAGAACTTAGAACTAGTTAAACCTAACTAACCTAAGGACATCACAAACATCCATGCCCGAGGCAGGAGTCGAACCTGCGACCGTAGCGGTCTTGCGGTTCCAGATTGCAGCACCTTTAACCGCACGGCCACTTCGGCCGGCTCGAACAGAAGGGTACGAAATGATTATGGGTAAATATGGAGAGGATATGGAGGCCAACAGGAACGAGAAACAACTGTTGGATTTCTGTGCCAGTATGGGCTTAGTAATCACAAACCCCCTTTTTTAAACATAAGAACATTCACAGGTATACTTTGGAAGGCAGGGGAACCAGATCTGTCATTGACTATACAATAACAGATCAGGAATTCAGAAAGGCTGTGAGGGACACACGTGTATTCAGGGGATTCTTTGAAGACACTGATCATTATTTAATCTGCAGTGAAATTAGGATTGTGAGGCCGAAACTGCAGGAGGTCAGGTGCATATGTAGGAGGATAAGAGTGGAGAAACTTCAGGACAAGGAAATCAGGCACACGTACATAACAGCGATCTCAGAAAGGTACCAGTTAGTTGAATGTAGTCAATTACAGTCATTGGAAAGGGAATGGACAAGGTACAGGGACACAGTACCAGAAGTGGCTAAAGAATGTCTTGGAACAGTAGTGTGTAAAAGTAGGATGAAGCAAACAGCTTAGTGGAACGACACAGTCAAAGCAAAAAGAAGGCGTATCAAAAATGGCTACATACTAGAACTCAGGCAGACAGAGAAAGTTATGTTGAAGAAAGAAACAAAGTCAAACAGATAATTGCAGCATCCAAGAAGATATCTTGGGAACACTTTGGAAACAGGTTGGAGACTATGGGTCAAGCTGCTGGAAAACCATTCTGGAGTGTAATTACCAGCCATCGAAAGGGAGGTAAGAAGGAAATGACAAGTATTTTGGACAGCTCAGGAGAACTGCTGTGAATCCTGTGGATGCCTTGGGCAGATGGAGGGAATATCTGGACGAGTTGCTCTATGTAGGTGAAAATACGATCAATAATGTTTCAGATTTCGAGGTAGAAAGGGATAGGAATGATGATGGAAGTAGGATCACACTTGAGGAAGTGGAGAAAATGGTCAATAGATTGCAGTGCAATAAAGCTGTTGGGGTGGATAAAATTAAGTCGGAACTCATCAAATACAGTGGAATGTCAGGTCTTAAATGGCTACGCAGGATAATTGACATGGCCTGGGCGTCGGGACTGGTTTCATCTGACTGGACAAAAGCAGTAGTCACACCAATCTTTAAACATGGAAACAGAAAAGATTGTAACAACTACAGAGGTATCTCTTTAATCAACGTTGTGGGTAGAAATCTTCTCAGGTATTGTTGAAAGGAAGGTGCGAGTATTAGTTGAGGACCAATTGGATGAAAATCAGTGTGGGTTTAGGCCTCTTAGAGGTTGTCAGGACCAGACCTTTAGCTTACGGCAAATAATGGAGAAGTGTTATGAGTGCTACAGGGAATTGTATCTATGCTTCATAGATCTAGAAAAGGCATATGACCGGGTTCCTAGGAGGAAGTTATTGTCTGTTCTACGAGATTATGGAATAGGAGGCAAACTTTTGCAAGCAATTAAAGGTCTTTACATGGATAGTCAGGCAGCTGTTAGAATTGATGGAAAATTGAGTTCATGGTTCAGAGTAGTAACAGGAGGAAGACAAGGGTGCAACCTGTCTCCACTGTTGTTGACATTATTTATGGATCATATGTTGAAAACAATAGACTGGCTGGGTGAGATTAAGATATGTGAACACAAAATAAGCAGTCTTGCATATGCGGATGACTTAGTTGTGATGTCTGATTCGATTGAAAGTTTGCAAAGTAATATTTCAGAACTTGATCAGAAATGTAAGGACTATGGCATGAAGATTAGCAAATGCAAAACGAAAGTAATGTCAGTGGGAAACAAATATAAACGGATTGAGTGCCAATAGGAGGAACAAAGTTAGAACAGGTGGACGGTTTCAAGTACTTAGGATGCATATTCTCACAGGATGGCAACATAGTGAAAGAACTGGAAGCGAGATGTAGCAAAGCTAATGCAGTGAGCGCCCAGCTACGATCTACTCTCCTCTGCAAGAAGGAAGTCAGTACCAAGACTAAGTTATCTGTGCACCATTTAATCTTTCGACGAACTTTGTTGTATGGGAGCGAAAGCTGGGTGGATTCAAGTTACCTTCTAAACAAGGATGAGGTTACGGATATGAAAGTAGGTAGGATGATTGCAGGTTCTAGTAGATGGTAGCAATGGCAGGAGGGTGTCCACATTGAGGAAATCAAAGAAAAACTGGGAATGAACTCTATAGATGTAGCAGTCAGGGCGAACAGGCTTAGATGGTGGGGTCATGTTACACGCATGGGAGAAGCAAGGTTACCCAAGAGACTCATGGGTTCAGCAGTAGAGGGTAGGAGGAGTCGGGGCAGACCAAGGAGAAGATACCTGGATTCGGTTAAGAATAATTTTGAAGTAATAGGTTTAACATCAGAAGAGGCACCAATGTTAGCACTGTGTAGGGGATCATGGAGGAATTTTATAAGGGGCTATGATCCAAACTGAACGCTGAAAGGCATAATCAGTCTTAAATGGTGATGATGATGATGATGATGATGACCTATTTGGAGAACTAATAGACAATGTTAGGATTGGTGTGTAGGCCACAAGATATCTGAGAAAACGCCGGACCAATTAAATATGTTTGCCACCACATATGTATAACCATTATGAATCGAAATACACCACACCCATATTACTCGCCAATGTTTATGCTTGAACGCTGCACCTTAACTGTTTATTACTGATTGCATTTATTTTCTTATACGCACTATTGCGCTTTCAATACTGATTCAGGTAATCCTCAAGCGCTTTTCTGTTCTTAAATATAATCAATATTTAGTGAACGCTCTTACCGGGAAAAATATTTGTCAGCCCCTTAAAGAGCACTGTAGTCGTTCTGAGGCCAGGTAGGTGACAAACAACCAGCATAGGCCGGTTACGTAACCGTCCTCTGCTGACTCGTCATACCAGTAAAATGACGAATGGGTGTCAGTCGTTTGTATGAATTCATGGCAATGAAGTGGGTTGATGTGGAGACGTGTTGTGACGGAGTGGCGTCAGTGAACCATCTTGCATTGATGTGACCAAGACCACTAAGTTAATGAAGCTCTGCTATCGAGTAGAGCATTATAGCAGACTGGCCATTGCGTTTACAAGGAGTGGATAAGCAGTCTCGGCAATGTAACACGTTATAACAACAGTGCCCTCCTTGGCAGCGTATCCCAAATTGGCCCTGTTGCGAGCTTCACGTTCGAGCCCCTACGTTCCAAAATCCCACCCTCTGTTTACGACCAGACCTTGTGGACAGAGATGTTTCCTGTGGAACATGGTGAGCGATTGCATCTGGGTAAGAGTGTTTCTCAGCCACAGATAGTGTCTAAAACCTATTCATCAGACGAACCTGGGAGTTCCTCCAATTAGCCCCCTGGAAGTCGCTGCCTGCTACACATTGAAGCATCTCCCACTAGACGATAGATGAGAGGTCAGTCTCAGTGCAGGCAGTACCCAGGATGGCGGCGGTAGTCGGCGGATTGAAAGGAAACCTGGGACTTGCTGGACGTCCCTCGAGTCCACACGTCAGGCTCCCCACAGTGATGCCCACTGGCAGCAGCCTCAAACGGTGCGACCCACTCCACGCTGCCTAGGGCTGTGAGCTAAGATCACCAATTTAATTCACATCTGAAAATAGAAATCACAGTTCCTATCCGTAATGAAGACGCCGGAAAAATGCTCTACACAGCTACCACACAGATCACTGAAAATAAGTCACCGCTGTTCGAAGCTCCTGAAAGTAATACACGGACTAACGGTGCAGTCGCCTGATCTGCTGCAGAAACATAAGGATCTGTCTCAGTGATGTTCTGACCGACACAAAACAAAACGAACAGAAACCTGTATAACATGAGGGTCGATACAAGCGTCGATCGAACGGTGTTACATTACACAATGCTGCTATTAGAACGAAAAAATTTAAAAAATTTGAAGATAAAAGTGATAACCACACAGCTAACTGAAAATAAGTCACTCTTGTTTAAAGCTTTAAAAAGTAATTCGCAAAGGAACAATTCACTCTGCTGCAGGATCGTAAGGACCTGTCTTCTTGACACTCTAACCGACACTGTCGTAACCACCACCGTTTCCTTCATTACGACCACGAACATGCCCACGTCGCAACTTACTGATGTCGGTATGGTCACAACCCCAGTCTAACATAGCAGTCGCGACACACTGTGTTGTTTTTGTTACCCTAGCGACAGCCCCGCCCCAAGCGGCCAGGCAGCGACACTAATTAACACGAAATCAGATGAGTCCGAATGCTAACGTTGTTTCTACAATAGAGATTATATGTAATGCCACCCAAATCTACAGTAACTAAAACCTTACATCACATTTGTGGTTATTTAGTTCCCTAAGGAGACTGGGATGTACGAAACAGTACATTACACGACATTTAAATTAAGATTCTCTTGTAACGTTACTGCATATTGTCGATTCCTTTAATAACAGGAATTGCTAGTAAACACAGCAGACCTGACCGTTCAGAGAAAGACGTCGCAAGTCTATTAACAATGCCGAGTTCTGTTCGCTACACTTTCAGTCAAATCAGTGAATATGGAACTTAGAAAACCTATATGCAGTGTAGTACTTAAATTATTTAACGTATCAAATGAGCCACCAGAACTGAAGCTTTGGGAAAACCACACAGACGTGATAATAAACCGCCAGAGGTAATACAACGAAAGAAAACAAATTTCACAGTTGTTGCTACATCTGAGTCACTAACGGCAAGAATCTTCAACACATTCGCTTTTGAAGCAGACGTTATTATATTTACAGAGTTATTCGTGTATTAGAAAGTCGAGCGGAGTGTAAGAAAGGGAGAATCATTGGACTCCACAAAAATTGTTTAAGTGACAAGGGAAGTGCCTGTGATAATAACAACGGACAATAAGAAAAATAATATATGCTTCTGATGCCTGAAATGTATTTATATTCTCGGGCTTTCAGCGGAACAGTCTGCAAATATAGAAATATTTGAAATTATTTCT
This sequence comes from Schistocerca americana, assembly GCF_021461395.2. Taxonomy (NCBI): domain Eukaryota; kingdom Metazoa; phylum Arthropoda; class Insecta; order Orthoptera; family Acrididae; genus Schistocerca; species Schistocerca americana. The sequence continues at coordinate 202,129,469 of NC_060125.1, read as the reverse complement.
TCATGAATGACTTTCAGTTTATGTCGCTGAATCAGTACATCACATATATTTTACGAGAGTTCATCTCTGTTGGTAACTTACTTACACATGGAACGCCAGAACTTAACAAATATTTCGTTAATTAAGTATAAAATAATTAAGACCAAACATTGTCCTTGCGACACATGTGACTACCTCCCACCGCTCGTAGCGCTAGTGTCTCTCCAGCTATCAAACGGTAACTACTTTCGCTCCAGACAGTATCGTTCCTGTATTTATTCGACTGTGGTCATAACCGTACGATTGGAGGCACGTTTTAGTTTGTTTGTTACTCTATTATAGGTGTGGTTTCAACGATCGGTACCACACTTCTTAGGGGTAGCAGTTCTCGACCGCGATCCGTACTAGTGTTGTTGGACCCGCGAGTCGAGACTAGCGTCGCTCCTCGGCTTGCAGTGAGTCTCTGGCGTGCGCTCGGCCACTCTTGCTCGGGACGTCAAGTAGGAAAGTACGAGAGCCTTCAGCTGATAGGAAGCAACCTCTAACAAGGCACTTAGTTAAAGTATGGCCTATATGATGCCTCTATAGCTCTCTGTTTGTAGTTATATTCATCCAGACTATGAAGACTTCTGTACCACCAGTTAAGCACAATATATAAGATTTTCCCAACGACTTCTAATTATTTTAGTTGTTGTAGACTCAGACCATGCAACCAACTTCTTAATAACTTCACTGACGAACCTGCTGTATATGCAAAGAAGAGATTTGTATGTTTCTATTTAGCATTGGCCAGCAGTCATTCACATTGTCGATGATTCGTTCGTCGTCGTCGTAACAATAGCACCCCGTTTCTAACGCTCCGACATATTTGTGTTATATACCACAATACAGCACGCTAGAATTCGGAGCCCTGTAACGAGTTTAAACTTACGGCGCGAAGCGGTAAAGTAGACCACATAATAGTAATTTAGAGAACAGAACAATAAATTCGGAGGCATAACTTCAGCTTACCTTGGTATGTATTTTGTAAATTAAAATGTTAGTTGCACGCTTTTGACACTGTTTCTCACGTCATACAAGTGTAGTTCACAGTAGAAATTAACTAGTTAGGAAGAATCTGTGACAGTATGTTGAATAAATGCTAACTTACATGAGGAAAGGAAGTTTATTGGGAACATAATTTTTTTTATGAGGCTTTTCCCCTTAAACTGAAAACGAAGCGGTATTCTGGCGTAGTAAGAAAAGTGGTATGTGACGGGAGAATCTTTTACATGATTTGTGGTTTCAGAGAGAGCAACGTCTACACTTGTTCACTGTTTGAAGGGATAACAGCACACAGGGTAGTGTCGGAAAACGCTTTAACGGCAATTGATGGTGAGTTTGATCCATTATCCCATACGCTCTTGAAAGATGATGGCATACTATTGCACAACCGTAAGTTATTGACAAATTTCTCAACGAGTTTCTTATGTGTTTAGGGCTACGTCGTAGATCGGTCCACTTTACAGTCGTATCTGCACAGACATCCATCCTTTGGTCATGCACTAAAATATAGAACCGTTCCACTGAAGTGACCGGTTACATTGAATATTATCGGAACGTAGAAGTGCTTTGCAGTTAAGGATGTTACCTACCAATGTTACCTAAGACATGCTGCAGCGCGTTTAACGGGACAATATGTCCTAGTGGTGTGGCTGCTAAGATATCAATTGAAGTACATTCCACCGTAAGGAGTGTAATGTAAGATACTGTAATTTTACGGCATTCCTACAAAACTGGTATACCATAACCTGAAAAGAAAATTAACAGAGCAGGAACGTCGTATAACCGCGAATAAAGCATCACGTGTAATTTAACCAGCAATGAAGCAGCAGCAACATCAGGATTCATGTATTAGCAATAACGGCTTGAGTGGCTGGCTACATACTGATGTCATGTTCCGCTATGATAGATCGTTCCTCATACTGCCCTGTAGGCAGCAGTCAGTCAGTCCGAACAGGCCTAAGACCTAATCCGTAATTGGTTTTTACGTTGTATTTAGGATCTGATAAGGGATTACAATTTCATTCCTTATTGTTCGAGTGAGATAATACACTGTGTGACCAAAAGTATTCGGACACTTAGGTGAAAATGACTTACAAGTTCGTGGTGCCCTCTGTCGGTAATGGAGGAATTCAATATGTGGTTCACCCACCCTTAGCACCGAGCGAGGTGGCGCAGTGGTTAGCACACTGGACTCGCATTCGGGAGGACGACGGTTCCATCCCGTCTCCAGCCATCCTGATTTGGATATTCCGTGATTTCCCTAAATCGATTCAGGCAAATGCCGGGATGGTTCCTTTGAATGGGTACGGCTGATTTACTACCCCATCCTTCCCTAACCCGAGCTTGTGCTCCGTCTCTAATGACCTCATTGTCGACGGGACGTTATAAAACACTAACCTAACCTAACCTGACCACCCTTAGCGTTGATAACAGCTTCCACTCTCGCAGGCATACGTCAATCAGGTGCTGAAAGGTTTCTTGGGGAATTACAGCCCATTCTTCACGGAGTGCTGCACAGAGGAGAGGTATCGATGTCGGTCGGTCGGCGTTCCAAAACACCCAAAAGGTGTTTGATAGGATTCAGTACAGGGCTCTATGCAGGCCAGTCCTATACAGGGGTGTTATTGCCGTAATCACTCCGCCACAGACTGAGCATCAAGAACAGGTGCTCGATCGTGTTGAAAGATGCTGTCGCCATCCCCGAATTGGTCTTCATCAGTGGAAGCAAGAATGTGCTTAAAACATCAATGTAGGCCTGTTCTGTAATAATGCCAAGCAAAAAAACGCCACCACCTTCCAATTTCACTGTTTGCACTACACACTCTGGCAGATGACGTTCACCGGACATTCGTCACACCCACACCTTGCCATCAGATCGCCACGTTGTATACCGTGATCTGTCACTCCCCACAATGTTTTTACACTGATAAATCGTCCAATGTTTACGCTCCTTACACCAAGCGAGGCGGCGTTTGGCATTTACTGGTGTGATGTGTGGCTTTTGAACAGCCGCTCCACCATGAAGTCCATGTATTCCCACCTCCTGCTTAACTGTCATAGTACTAGACGTGGATCCTGAAGCAGTTTGAAATTTATGTGTGATGGTCTGGATCGATGTCTGTATATTACACATTACTACCCTCTTCAACTGTCGGCGGTTTCTGCCAGTCAATAGACGAGTTAAGCCTGCACTCTTTTGTGCAGTAAGTGACACCTCACGTTTACACTTCACTATCCCATCGGAAACAGTGGAGCTTGGAATGTTCAGGAGTGTGGAAATCTCACGTACAGAAGTATGACAAAAGTGACACCCAATCAACTGACCACCCTCGAAGTCAGTGTGTTCTACGGAGGGCCACATTCTACACTCTCACGATGACTAAGGACTACTGCGGTCGCTAATATGAAGGACGTGGCAGTAGGTGGCAGCACAAAGCACCTAATATAAAAAAAAAAAACATATGTCTTGGAAGGGGGGGGGGGGGAATCCGAATGCTTATGTTCACATATTGTGTCTCGTCTTGCTGGAGGGGGCCAAAGAAATTATTTCGATGTGGAGAAATGTTCGAAAATGGAATGTAACGATCTATTTTAGTTTTGTTAATCTAATGATACGTATTTCAAGGAGCAGTAGTTTATATGAAAGGGTAGTGTTCAATTATAATGCTGTCAAATATTAATTAATTCAGAAATGTGACAGTAGGCACACAGGACAAAAATTCTTTGGCACCTCCAGGGCATATCTCACTAATGAATATTGGTAAAACCCCCAGGTCGGTGACGCAAAGAGCCCACGATTAACTTATGAATATTGGTAAAACCCCCAGTTCGGTGACGCAAAGAGGCTACGATTTACTTAAAACATACAGTAACCAGCCGAAACCTCATACTGGTTTTCAAAAGTCAAATTTCGGAGTTGATGATTGCTTCGCTACGCCCATTGTTCAAAGAAGTTGAAAACATATCTGCGGCATTAGTTTCGGGTGATACAGCGGCCAGTCGAGGTGTGATAGAGTGACAGAGTGTTCGTGAAACCAGTAAACTGAAAGTGCAGCTCTGAGAGCTCAGCTGTTGTTAATTTAAAGACTAGTAGGTTCACATCACATGCCTAATAAAGATGCAGGTGAAAGTGATGTATCTGGTCATCTTACAAAACTCTGCATCTGGTGAGCAAGATATATGAGAAGGTGAAATACCCCTAGATCTCAAGATGAATATTATAATTCCAATCCTAAAGAAAGCAAGTGTTGACAGGTGTGAAAATTACAGAACTATCAATTTAGTAAGTCACGGCTGCAAAATACTAACAGGAATTCTTCACAGACGAATGGAGAAACTAGTAGGAACCGACATGGGGTTAGATCGGTTTGGTTTCCGTAGAAATGTTGAGATACGTGTGGCAATACTGACACAACGATTTATCTCAGATTAAGGAAAAGCTAACCTATGTTTCAAGAATTTGTAGACTTGGAGAAAGCTTTTGACAATGTTGACTGGAATACTCTCTTTCAAGATCTAAAGGTGGCATGGGTCACACACAGGGAGTGAAAGGCCATTTACAATTTCTAAAGAAACCTGATGGCATTTATAAGAGACGAAACGGACGAAAGTGATTCAGTGGTTGAGAAGGGAGTGAGTCGGGGTTGTAGCCTATCTCCTATGTTATTCAATCTCTATATTGAGCAAGCAATAAGGGAAACACAAAAAAGAGTGGAGTACGAATTAAAATCCTTTGAGAATAAATAAAAACCTTGAGGTTTGCCGACGGCACTGTAATTCTGACAGAGACAGCAAAGGATATGGAAGAGCAGTTGAACGCAATGGACAGTGTGTTGAAAGGAGGATATAAAACGAACATCAAAGCAAAACGACAATAATGGAATACAGACGAATTAATTCAGGTGATGCTGAGGGAATTAGATTATGAACTGAGATACTTAAAGTAGTAGATGAGTTTTACTATCTGGGAAGCAAAATAACTGATGATGGTTGAAGTAGAGAGGATATAAACCCCAGACTGGCAATGGCTAGGAAAGCATTTGTGAAGAAGATAAATTTGTTAACATCGAGAATAGATTTAAGTGTGAGGAAGTCTTTTCTGGAAGTATTTGAATGGATTGTAGCCATGTATGGAAGTGAAGCATGGGCGATAAATAGTTCAGACAGGAAGGGAATAGAAACTTTAGATATGTGGTGCTATAGACGAATGGTGAAGTTTGGATGGGTACAACACGTAGCTAATGAGGAGGTACTGAATAGAACTGGGGAGAAGAGGAATTTGTGGCACAACTTGACTAGAAGAAGGGATCGGTTGGTAGGTCAAGCACCGAGGCATCCAGGTATCATAAGTTTAGTATGTTTGATGTAGGTTGCAGTAGTTACTCTGAGACGAACAAGGTTGCACAGGACAGAGTAGCATGGTGAGCTGTATCAAACCAGTCTGTGGACTGAAGACCAAAACAACAACAGGAATATTTTCTTGCTCACAACCCCCTCAAAATTATCAAAGAAAGATGTTTATTGATTACTACAATTCCGCTACTGATGTAGGAAAATGTTGCATCAGGCATGCTGATTTAATTCATTACTTATTTACTCTTATATCTACTCGCGAAACAATTCACAGACAGCATCCACAGTACCATTGAATGTGTCACGAAAATTGTACAATAGTGCTACCCATACTTCAGGAAATATGAAGTCATAAACACCGAGATGCGTGAAAAATAGCCACGTCATGTGTGACGTTTGCATTTTTCAATCTTTGCTAATAACTGTATTCGAACACATTTCGCAATCACTATGCACAAACACCACTATATGTACTTGCGAAATTATGCAACTGTCTGTCATAAAGCCTCGTGAAAACGAAACTGAAAGTCAATGGCGATACAGATAGAGGTGGTATGTGTACAGAAATGTGTGAAATATGTTAAACACATATGAAACACTCGCATATGTGGTATGTGGGTACGTGCTTAAACCCACAGCTAAAGTGCTTCGCCTAAACCCCTGGATCTTTCAATCAACTTAGTACACATGTAAGTTATTATTACCTAGAAAGAAATCTTGTGAGGATATCAACCAGCAACTTCCTCTTGGGGTGGGGCCGATGGGAAGCAGGAGGACGAGATAGACAGAGAGAGGAAGGGAGGAGATGCACACAGATAACACAGATAGGGGAATAAGGAGAAAGACAGTGAAAGAGGGATGTGGACTGAGAGATGGAGGAGGAGATGGACAAAGGGAGAGAGCATGAGAAGATGGACTTAATGTGGGAACGAGGGTAGGGACAGAGGGAGAAGGAGAAGATGGACATCGGGGGAGGAGCCAATGGGCATAGAGAAGGGGTATGGCCAGATGGACAGTAAAAGAAATAGGAGGTGACGGCCAGAGAGAGGACATGAGGAAATGGACAGGATATAGGGGGTGAAAAAGGTGGATTGGCAGAGGAAATGGAGGAGATGCATGGAGGGGTTAGGACGAGTTGGATGAGAGATGGGGAACAGGAAATGGACAGAGAAAGAGAACAGGGGCAGACACAGAAGGGAGGTAGGGGGAGATGAATATTGCGAAGGTTGAGGAGGGGTTGGACAGAGAGAGGGGAGTTGAAGAGATTGACTGGAGGAGACAGAGGGAAGGAAGATTAGATCGATAAAGAGAGAGGGGGGTTAAGATAAAGAATCAGAGGAGTTAAATACAAAGTCCCACAAGGATAGGAACTCAGCTAGTAACTTATTAAATGCAAGGCCTCCGGTCAAGGCAGAATACCAGCCAGGTTCCTGTCATTGCTGATAAAATAACACCACACTTAGCAATGATATATAACCGTTCCTCCATCTAAAGATCAGTACGTAGAGACTGGAAAGTGACACAAGTCACTCCAGTACCCATGTCAGAAAATAGGAGTAATCCACTGCATTACAGTCCCATATCGCTAACATCTATTTGAAGTAGGATTTTGGAATGTACACTGTTTTCGAACATCATGAATTACCTCGAAGAAAACGAGTTATTGACAAAAATACGGACATGGTTCCAGGAAATAAAAATAAAGTATTATAAAAGCGTTCTTGAGGTTCGCAACTGCGTATTTATTCTCACGAACAATGAGTGCTGTCGACAGGGATGCCAAATTGATTAGATAGTTTTAGATTTCCAGGAGTCTTTAGACTCCATTCCTGAAAGCGACTTCTAATCACATTTCATGCCTACAGAGTATCGTCTGAGTTGTGTGACTTGATTCGTGACTTCCTGTCAAAATGGTCATTCTTTGTAGTAATTGAAGCAAACCCATCAAGTACAACAGAAGGAATATTTGGCGTTCCCCAAGGAAGTATTATAGGCCCTCTGCTGTCCATGATCTACGCAAACGATTTCCGATAAAAACTAAGCAGCTGTATTAGACTATCTACATTTGATGATCTCATTTACTGTCTTGTAAAATCATCACATCTTCAAACTAATTGCAAAACGAATTTCATAAGATCTCTGTATTATGCTAAATGTGACGATTGAGTCTAAATAGTGAAAACTAATAAGCTAATCGTATGATTATTAAATGGAATCTGCGGAATTTCGGTTATACTATACGTTACATAAATCTGCAGCCTCTAAATTCAACTAATTATTTAGCGATTGCAGTGATGAATCACATAACGTAATAGATAAATATAAGTGTGGAGAAAGGAAACCAATGACTCCAATTTATTGTCAGAACACTTAGATAATCCGTGGAGGTATGTACCGTCTATGCAACTAAATAAAGGCAGTTTGTTTGTTGCTAAACGCATTTCGCCTCATTTATTTTGGAAGCATCAACAGTGTCCTGAAATACATGTTTCCTTTTATACATACAGTAAAGGTATTATTTGATAGATATAATTTGCTTATATATTTCATTATGTCGTGTTTTTCTCTTGCTTTTTAGGTAAGAAGGAACTTTTCTAGCAGAAGTTTAGTATTGTCAGTGCATCGTTCGTTGTTACTAATGTTTTCCAGCGCTGTTAACACATTTTTGTGTCCCTGGAGATGTATTTGTTGTTCTTCATACTCCAGTAGGCCGGTTTCTGTCGTTGTTTCATACACACTTGTCACATCGCATGTTTCACTTTTACTTCCATTTGGTGATCAACATATGTGTGTTTTCGGTGTGTCATGTTGCCAACTGTTGTTGTGTGTTTGTCTTTTGTGTCTGTTGTGTTTGATGTTTTTCATTTGTTGTGTGTGTAGGAGTGTGTGTGTATATTCTGCTGTAATTTTCCTGTTTTGAAAAATAAATGTGAGTATGTGCGTGTGTGTGTGTGTGTGTGTGTGTTTGTGTGTGTGTGTGTGTGTGTGTGCGTGTGGGTGTAATTAACTGAATGCATATGTTATTACTTCTATTTTTTTATAAATATGGTTTAGTTGCATGTATTTTGCTGTGCACAAATGTTTTTTTCTGTATAAATATGAGTTTATGTGGGTGTACTTTACTGTGAGCAAATGTTTTTTTTAGATAAATTTGGGTTTATGAATGTGTGTGTGTGTGTGTGTGCGTGTGTGTGTGTATGGTATGGATGGTTGTATTGGTTTAGTGTGGGTGTAATTATCTGTGAGCAAATGTATTATTATAATTTTTTATTTTTATTAACAAGCAGGAGTATGTGTATGTTTGTGTGTAATTTTCTGTGCCAAATGTACTTTTTTTTACTGAATACAAGTTCATGTGCCGTGTGTGTGTGTGAGTGTGTGTGTGTGTGTGTGTGTGTGTGTGTGTGTGTGTGTGTAAGGGGGGGGGGGGGACAGAAAAGAGGCGAATGAGATTAATTAATTACTGATCCTGGTATCCTGGTTACTTTTCGGTTTGTTATTGATTTGGTGTCTAGCTTGTTGAGGGAGTTATTGTTTATAAGGATTTTGTCACTGAGTACCTTCTTTCCATTGCAATGTCTCTTTGTAGGTCAAAGTTTTCTTAAGGGGCTCCGGAAAGGCTCAAAACCATGAAAAGTTCAATTTTTACTTTTATGCGTTTTCTAAATCTGCAGACTATTACCTTTTAATAGATATATAATTTATTCAATTCCGAAGACTACAACTGTTTTTAAATTTTTTTTGAAATGTGTTCTGCATGGGCATAACCTACTGTGGCGCTGTTAAACTGCTGTCAAATGGTGTTATTATTAACGTCCGTGTTCATCAGGTACATTTTAGTGGTGTGAGATAAAGTATGTGTTATGGCTAACCTGTGATAGTTCAATATATATCGCTGGTGTGATTGTCGATTGTTTCATGTTTATTCACTCTGTCGTTATCTCGAAAATATTCGTAATTAATTCTGTTTCTTGAGTATCTGTTTTGTTGAAGTATAATAATGAGTAAAAGTAAAGTTATTAGAAATCTTCTGAAGGCTTTTAAGAAAAGGAGAAATGTGGGAAAGCCAAAGGTATGAGTTATTACTGTAAACAATAAAGACGATTACCAAGTGAGTGAACCTAACCTCTCAAGTACACCTGCCCATAGCAGTCAAAGTGGGAAAGAAAATACTTCACAGAAGAAGCTTGGTTCAATGAGTGAAGACTATGAATGTTTTATGGGCGAATCGGATGTGAATGAAATATTTGATATGTCGGTTCTCAAAGGAATTTTTTAAAACTGTGTGAGATGTATTCATTGTAGTGAAGTTGGTCTGGAACTCTCCATAATTAAGCACGTAGGACTTGCTAGTGAAATACAACTGAAATGCGATAAGTGTTCATACATGACCACCTTTTGGAACAGTGTTGCAGTAACTGCAACTGAAGAAAATGGTAGCAAAATCTACGAACACAACAACGAGCGATTCTTGCTTTAGACAAGGATCGCCTTCGGGCTGCAGACAGGGCTGTAAAGAGTCTAGAAATACAAGCAAGAGTAAACAGGAAGAGGAACAAGAGGAAGCTGGAGGAGGAGTTTGCTGAGGATGAAGATAATACATCCTATGGACCTGGAATGCACTAAAATGTTAATCCAGTCTTTGTCGCTCGATTCCCAAAACTTTTATTTTCTCTTACTAATTACATGTTTTCTAAGGATCTTCCAAACATATTTGTTTGAAACTTTCAGTAAATGTTACACAGTACCTTCTGCATAATTTAACACAGCCTTTATCCAAAAAACTGTATATTTTTGAATATATAAATAAAAAATTGCAAAAAGATGTTGTGAATTTTCATTACAATTGAAAAAAAAATCATCTTTAATAAATGAACTAAAATTTTGTAAAATCCCTGTGTTAAGTTGTAGCCCACATTCCAATAAATAATCTGTAAAAAGTTCAACTTCCTACCTCAAATACTTTGTAAGGAAAGATGTAATTTATAAGCGTTATTTTAACATTGCAAGTATAGGGCGTTCCGGAGCCCCTTAAAATCTCAGGAGCTTTTTCTTGTGTTTATTCACTCTGACAACTGTCATGTGACCTTCCATGTTGGCTGGTTCACGCCCTTGTTTTATCAGGTGTTCAGAAAAGGTCGAAGAACTGTTACATATTTCCAACTTCTTATATGTTCTTTATGTTTAGTTTTAAGGTTCCTGCTTCTCATCCACAGATTCTTCGCACTCTAGCTGGTATACACCAGCTCAATGATATTTCTCAGGTTTTTCTGTTGTTTGTAAATGCAACTGGAGTGTGTTTCCTGTCCTGTAAGCTATGTGAATCCTTGTTTGTTTGGTATATTTGCTGTCTTGTGTGTTTCTATTTGTTTGTATATAAGAGTGTGCCATTTTCTTCTGTTATTCATGTCTGAGTTTTATTGCTTTGTGTTTCCATATGCACTGTAGTGTCTGTGCGGTTCTGTGCTCTCTGTTTGTTTTGATTTACTTTGATTATGTACTTTTGTGCTGATGTTGTGTTTGAGCCCTTTCTCTAATAGCTGTGTATCTTTCTCTGCTAATTCTCTATCTATGAGATTGATTAATTTTGGGTGAAATCTGTTCTGATGGGTATGGAGCACTTTTCTTTCTGGATATTTTTGTAAGTGGGTGTTCTGATTTTCGTTTGTGTTTGTTTTGTGTGTATTGCAATGTTCTTGCTGTGGTGCATTCAGTTTTTTGTACTATGTTGATTATCACTGGTGGGTTGTTAATAAACGCTGATACCTCAAGATGTACATCATATAAAATCCTATTAAGTATGATTTCTTAGTATAAAGGGAGCTGATTTCATTTTTAACCACATATTTTTTGAACATGATTTCGTTCTCTGTGGTACCAAAAAGTTGTCTCTGACTTTTACATTGCCATAACTCGGAATTACATTATTTATTTTACATTTGTGGTTGAATTTAATGTTTTGGATGGTCCTGTGGAGTCTGAGATGGATATTCTGGAAACTGCTTTATAATCTGACGGGAAATGTCTGATGTGGCTGTATTACCATCATTTTCATAAGTTTTCCGTAATTGCCTTTGGTGCTCTAAATCCGTGGAGGTATATACCGTATATGCAACTAATTGAAGGCTGTCTGTTTGTTGCTTTATGCGTTTCGCTCCATTTATTTGGGAAGGATCATCAGTGGCCTGAAATACATCCTACAGAATTTAAATTATATAAAAAGAAATATTATAATAATAATAGTAATACTTAAAAATTAGTGGCCCCGCGAAACATGTTACACAGGCTACATAACCACCCACTCACCAAAGAAAATTATGAAAAAGAGTTACAAACAACACAACTCATAGCCACAAACATTTGTTAGGTGTAACCCATATAGTACATAACATCAATCAAAAAATTAAAACACAGCTAAAGAAAAATCAAAACAAGCAGAAAGCAAATAACCCCGCAGGCCTGCAAACACAGACCAACAACACTCATGACACGCACACATAAACTCTTATTTATAATTATAATAATAACAATACATTTGGTCACTGCAAAGTACACGTCAACACACACACACCTACAGACACAAACACACACACACACACACACGCACACACACACACACACACACACACACACAAATTTATATTTATAAAAAAGAAAAGAAATATTAATAATAGTAATAACACCTTTGCATACAGTAAGTTACACACAAAAACACCCACGCTCACACACCCACACCCACCCGCATACCCACACACCCACCCAAACACACACACACACACACACACACACACACACACACACACACACACACACACACAGACACACACACACACAACAAATGAAAATCATCAAACACAACAGAAACAAATGACAGATAAACACATAACAACAGTTCAAAATGGTTCAAATGGCTCTGAGCACTATGGGACTCAACTGCTGAGGTCATTAGTCCCCTAGAACTTAGAACTAGTTAAACCTAACTAACCTAAGGACATCACAAACATCCATGCCCGAGGCAGGATTCAAACCTGCGACCGTAGCGGTCTTGCGGTTCCAGACTGCAGCGCCTTTAACCGCACGGCCACTTCGTCCGGCACAACAACAGTTGGCTACATTACACACCGAAAACACGCATATGTTGATCACCAAATGGAAGTAAAAGTGAAACATGCGATGTGACAAGTGTGTATGGAACAACGCCAGAAATCGACCTGCTGGGGTATGAAGAACAACAAATGCATCTCCTGGGACACAAAAATGTATTAACAGCGTTGGAAATCGTTAGTAACAACGAATGATACACTGACGATACTAAGCTTGTGCTACAAAAGTTGCTTCTTACCTGAAAAGCAAGAGAAAAACACGACTAAATGAAATTGATCATATTATATCTATCACATGATACGTTTATTGTATCTATAAAAAGAAACACGTATTTCCGGACACTGTTGATGCTACCCAAATAAATAGACGGTACCTACCTCCACGAATTTAGAGGAACTAAGAGATAGACGGAAAATAAACAAAAATGACTTAGATAAACCTACATGTCTACAAAAGAGACTGCTAACACTATGCTTTTCCTCTGTCTTGTGGAATATTGCAGTGCTGTGTGTAATCCGTATCACATAGGACTGTCGGAGGATATCGATAAAGAGAAGCTAGTTTTGTCTTATTGTGAAATAAGGGACATAATGCCACAAACACGATGTGTGAAGCGGGGTGGCAATTATTAAACAAAGACGGTTTCCACTGAGGCACGATATGCTCACTAAGTTTTAATCACCAACTTTCTCCTCAGAGTGCGGAAATATATAACTGCCCTCCACCTAGATATGGAGTAATGATCATCATAAAAAAATAAGGGCTATCAGAGTTCGCACGGGAAGATTTAAGTGTTACTTTTTCCAGCACGCAGTACAGTTTTCAGTTACAGAGTAATCACGTAGATGTAGACTGGTGTTACATTACTCGAAGTGTTTCAGAAACTTAGAGATATATTCTAGGACTTAACTTTGATAGCGACAGATCGTTGCACGCGGAGTTGAGGTTGTGGCTCAGTCAAAATGTCATATCCTACATGACGGTATCAACAAATTTTTACCTCGCTCATAGAAATGTGATGGGCGCCAGGATGCGTTTTTTTAAAAATTAGTATGTGGACTGAAGAGTAAAGATGTAGAGCGTTAGTAAGATTTGCTTTATTTAAAAAGCTGAAAATGTTTCCTGATAAAGAACTCAGAGACATTACTTTTTAGCGTATCTTCGTTTAAACAAATGTTCTAAAAGCAATTTGTTAGGCAATATGGTGAAAAGAACCTGGTTGCACTCTTTTTCACAGATTTGCCTCGAGTTAAATAGAATGGAGGCTCTAATCCTCATTTGACCATTATTATTTAAGTATACAGTGGTTTGCCTGAATTGTTCCTAATACAGCAGTCTACTTGCTTCATTCTTGTTGATCTAGACTACGAATAATGTGACAGTGTACAGAAATTCTATTTTGTATTATTAAACTCTAATACCATGACATACCCTGACTCTTGTAATGTGATGCACGTGTAAATAAAACTACTAATACCACTACCAGAGCACTAATTTAGGTGCCTACGTTGACACTGTAATGTGGCTGAAAATATTTGGAGATAATTATTTCTATTAAATCGGAACTGTGCGTAAATTATTTTCGTGTGTAATGTTCACAGGTGTTTGGACTGAAGTTCCTTCTACTTGAGCGTACTGTGTGTAGAAAAAACAGCAGAGGCACCGCCAGAGCGAGAAGAATCACTCCGATGTTCTGACTTCGTATCTAAAACTTTTTCGTTCATGTAGAGTTGCCAGATCTGAAAGCGGATATGTAGATAGCTAGTACATTAATCCAATCAGTTGCAGATATAGCATCATTAAGTTGTACAGTCCACGAATGTAAAGATGTCTTCTATCTCCCAAGTGTGTCGCATTTCCTACTTTTACAAAATGCTAAGTTAATGAGGCCACGTAACATATTAATTTCATTCGTAAGTTCATCATGTATGAGAGTGCGAAGATTTATGCATCAGATAAGAAGAAGATTACGACAGCTGATCAAGCATTCCTAAATAACTTCGTCTGTGACGTAAGGACCGTTCAGAACGAAATCATAAAACATCTCACTTGAGCTGCAGTATTTGCCGATTGCAGATCGTTTTAACAAGACATTCATTGTTTCATTCTCGTTTGAAATATCACCATATGTTTTTAGACCATGTGTGTCTCCAGTCATATACATGCGGGCTTGAATATTGCAGCCGGGTCACCGACTGTTTGTTTGACGTCAACATCACACATTAACCGGACTCAGAACACGTTTTGGGTCCTGTGTAAACACTGTATCCAGACTTCCAGGCCACTTTTTGTGTTGTAACGTTACCAATGGTTTATCATGTTCTTGTAATGACGTTGGTCCATGCTGTTTCTGTAGGCGTTCATAAGCCAACAGTTTCTGATGTATCCCTCCATTTTACCTAATTCATTTCTCGTTAATATGGCTAGAGTTATTTCATTTTCCCTTATATTAGTCCCTGATTTCCATATTTTGACGATGAGCAAACTACGTTTTCCAACTTGACCCAAGAACACGACTCTGTGTGTGTATGTGTTCATTTGAAAAGTGCTCTGTACCTTCTAAGTGCGTATAATTAGAAACTCAGATTAACTTTTCAATTTACAACATTGCCCACTTAGGCCACAGTAAATCGTGGAATAGAGTGAGCTTAGAAAGACAACCGCCGACCTTACGAAATCTACACCTAGAACGTTTAACGCTGCATCACATGTACGAATGTTCAGGCATGGATTGGTAAAACCATCTTGATATTATAGCAGTGTCGCTTGTGAAACATACCTTATCTCATAGCCGCGTTCCCCATGATCAGTTTCATGTGGTAGATACCGTCTACCGCGTGATGGGAAACATCTTACCGCTAGTGATGTCACTGACTCGTAATTGTCACGATTTTTCTTAATGTTTTCATTGTGAACCCATTGAATCTACTTGTTCATTTTGGCAGGGTTGAGCTCCGAAGTTTCCTTCAGGCCAGCGAACAGACTGGGACTATTACCTACGAAACGCTCTGCGGATAGCACCATTAGAATACCCGTAAACAATAAAGTAGCAGATAAAGCGTTCGGCATGGTTAGTGACATGGAACGATTACCATGAGGGAGAGTCCGAAGCGTGAGCACTGCATGCGGAATTCGAACACGAGTAACAGAAAAATAGTGTGATTTCTCACGTTTAGAGAAGAGAAAATAATTCAGGCGAAAGAAAGAATGGATACCAACACATGGATGCTATATATAAAAATTTGACATCATTGGTATTTCTGCTTCTGTCAGATAAATAACATAAATAAATAAATACGAGTGGCTCAGCAGACATGGAAACGCGTCCTATGTGCACCCTCACTGGTCAAAGGACTGACGTGAGTCATGACGGGTTGCGAATTCTCAGGCGAAATTTCACGAAGTATAGTAGAAATTAAACAAGGTAAACGAGGAATGAGTGGTCTTTTTATAAGTGACTATCACGAAGTACCCTTCCGTAGAAACAAACGACATTTGAGTGATTTATTTCCATATCCCACTTGAATAACACGAGAACTTATTCCAGGAATATTTAAAATGGAAAGAATACAACCATAGACCATGACACGTCCCCTTTGAACAACTATACGCGACTGTCCTTAAACAGACACACAATATTTTGTTAGCGCAACGCAATCTGACTTTCAAAATTCCCTACAAAAGAATGGTCCTGACTAACATTAAACTATACCTTCCACAAATCACTTACCTCACAAAAATCTTCGCTGCTCAAGCTACTGCAATACAGCGAGCGCCACTACTGCCAGCTAAATAAAAGATTCAAACTATGGAAGGCACTAACTACTGATAGGGATAGTTAGCAAATGAAAGATATTAATAGAGAACAAACAATGTATTTACCTTGATATGATCATATATAAATATAGCAGTTCATGACAAATTTCAAAACTCCGCAATCTCTCTCCCCACATCCACCACTGCTGGCGGCTCACCTCCAACTGCGCAACGCTACGCGCTGTTCACATCCAGCTGCCGCTGCCCAACACTACAATGGCAGACAACAATGCAAACTAGCCACAGACTGCACACAGGTGGCGTTACCAATAAAAAAACCTAAACAGCCTACTTACATAGCCCCCATGCTCCCCACAAAAAATTTTACACATTTTTTTGGGCAGTGGCCAATACAGATTTGAAAAATTTTTTCATAATTACAATAACAAAGAAATCAAATGCACACACTTATTGATACAATATTGGTCAAAAGCTAAAAATTTCTCACAGTCCATAAAGACAGTCCAGATTGTTCATCACAGTAAAAATGCAGAGTTTTTCTCAAAGTCTGAGCAGCAAAAGAAAATGCACACAGAAGTAGTGGATTTCCATGCAGTCTTGAAGAAGTAGTGTTGTCCCTCCAACGGAAAGACAGTGCTGACTCTTGACATGCATACAGGTAATGGGCCACAACAGAGCAAACCCACAGCAGAGTCGTTCGAAGTTTTGAATAATATTGGTAGGCAGGTCATCACAGAGCAGACCCACCGTAGTCCTGGTAGAGATTATGATATTGGTGGGCCACCAGAGGTGCAGACCCACTGCAGTCCTTGTAGAAATAATGGTATTGATGGATCATCAAAGATGTAGACCCACTGTAGTCCTTGTAGAGATAATGGTATTGGTGGGCCACCAGAGGTGCAGACCCACTGTAGTCCTTGTAGAGATGGCCAGCAGCCATCTGTTGCGATTGTGCAGGTGCACATTCACCATCGAAGAGTCTTGCGGAGAATATAGCAAGTCCATAAACCACCACTTGTGCACTCACAAAGTTTTTGGAATTGTCCTTAGAACCAGCAATGCTGTTATCCAGTCCCTTGCTGAATTAGCAACACACGTGCAAACACTAACGGTCCCAACTTCTCACATACTGTCCATATACTATGACCAACAGAAACGTGTGCAGTGAAATGTAACTAACAAGTTAATACACTCCTGGAAATGGAAAAAAGAACACATTGACACCGGTGTGTCAGACCCACCATACTTGCTCCGGACACTGCGAGAGGGCTGTACAAGCAATGATCACACGCACGGCACAGCGGACACACCAGGAATCGCGGTGTTGGCCGTCGAATGGCGCTAGCTGCGCAGCATTTGTGCACCGCCGCCGTCAGTGTCAGCCAGTTTGCCGTGGCGTACGGAGCTCCATCGCAGTCTTTAACACTGGTAGCATGCCGCGACAGCGTGGACGTGAACCGTATGTGCAGTTGACGGACTTTGAGCGAGGGCGTATAGTGGGCATGCGGGAGGCCGGGTGGACGTACCGCCGAATTGCTCAACACGTGGGGCGTGAGGTCTCCACAGTACATCGATGTTGTCGCCAGTGGTCGGCGGAAGGTGCACGTGCCCGTCGACCTGGGACCGGACCGCAGCGACGCACGGATGCACGCCAAGACCGTAGGATCCTACGCAGTGCCGTAGGGGACCGCACCGCCACTTCCCAGCAAATTAGGGACACTGTTGCTCCTGGGGTATCGGCGAGGACCATTCGCAACCGTCTCCATGAAGCTGGGCTACGGTCCCGCACACCGTTAGGCCGTCTTCCGCTCACGCCCCAACATCGTGCAGCCCGCCTCCAGTGGTGTCGCGACAGGCGTGAATGGAGGGACGAATGGAGACGTGTCGTCTTCAGCGATGAGAGTCGCTTCTGCCTTGGTGCCAATGATGGTCGTATGCGTGTTTGGCGCCGTGCAGGTGAGCGCCACAATCAGGACTGCATACGACCGAGGCACACAGGGCCAACACCCGGCATCATGGTGTGGGGAGCGATCTCCTACACTGGCCGTACACCACTGGTGATCGTCGAGGGGACACTGAATAGTGCACGGTACATCCAAACCGTCATCGAACCCATCGTTCTACCATTCCTAGACCGGCAAGGGAACTTGCTGTTCCAACAGGACAATGCACGTCCGCATGTATCCCGTGCCACCCAACGTGCTCTAGAAGGTGTAAGTCAACTACCCTGGCCAGCAAGATCTCCGGATCTGTCCCCCATTGAGCATGTTTGGGACTGGATGAAGCGTCGTCTCACGCGGTCTGCACGTCCAGCACGAACGCTGGTCCAACTGAGGCGCCAGGTGGAAATGGCATGGCAAGCCGTTCCACAGGACTACATCCAGCATCTCTACGATCGTCTCCATGGGAGAATAGTAGCCTGCATTGCTGCGAAAGGTGGATATACACTGTACTAGTGCCGACATTGTGCATGCTCTGTTGCCTGTGTCTATGTGCCTGTGGTTCTGTCAGTGTGATCATGTGATGTATCTGACCCCAGGAATGTGTCAATAAAGTTACCCCTTCCTGGGACAATGAATTCACGGTGTTCTTATTTCAGTTTCCAGGAGTGTAATATCATGAACTGGTGACAATTACAATTTTATAACATAAGAATACAATAACAAAGGTACAAAATACATCATTAAAAACATAATAATACAGATAACATTTGTAGTAAAACAGGCTTTACAAAAGAATAGAAGTAAACATATACATCAATGTTACAGGAATTATGAGATAAGTAGATACATAAAAGATCAGAATAACTTTTGTTACATCAACTTTACACATGAGCATTAAAACAAAACAGAATGAATAATGTCTAAGCATATTTACAAGGTAAATAACATATAATTAATGCCAATTATATCCGAGGATAACAGTATTCCTCATCATAGTGAATGTAGCTTAATATTAAAAGAAAAAAAATTCTATGAAACTACACAGAGACGGAAGAAAACAAATACACAAGGGTACACAAACACATAGTGGGATAACACCAATAGGAAAGGACAGGGTTCGTTTTCAGTGTAACATGTGGTACTGCAGTCCAACCCAAAACTTCATATATCTTTCCTCTTATTTCATCCTTTGTTTCCACCAAAAAAATTCTATCTAAGCATGCTTTCTGTATTTATATGTTCACACATTTCTTACCTCAACATTTATTTCCAAGAAAATCCTACCTAAACCTGTTTTCTGTACTTTTTTTTGTATAACTTCTGAATGCATTTCTTCCAATTCATCGCAACTCATTCTCTTAGAGGCTACCCCCTCTGTCATGATTTAATTTTGAAGACATAAGAAATTGTAATGCACGATGATCACTGTATACTTTTACGTGCTTACCAGAAAGAAAGAAACGGAATTTGTTAAATGCCCAAACGATAGCTAAAGCTTCTAATTCAGTAACGGAATAATCTTTTGCAGGTTTTGTTAGCACTCGGCTAGCAAAAGCAATGGTTTTCTGAATGGTAGTGCCATTTTCTATGGCTTCTTGAAATAAATGGGCACCAAGACCGACTTTAGAAGAATCCGTGCTAAGGCAGAAATCTTGTCACAGATCTGGATGAGCTAAGATTGGCGCGTGAAGTAACGCTTCTTTCAAAGAATTGAATTCCAACTGTGCTTGTTCGTCCCAGTTCCAAATAGTATTTTTTCCAGTGAGAGAACAAAGTTTTGGTGTAACAAGAATTTGCATATTCAGAAAACGACGATAAAAATTTACGAGACCTAGAAAACTGCGGACTTGTCTTTTTGTGGATGGAACTGGAATGGCTCTGATTGCTTCTAACTTTTCAGGATCCGGCTGAATGCCTTCAGAAGAAATAATATGTCCCAAAAACCTCACCTTTGACCTACCGAATTCAGACTTTTCCAAGTTAACTGTAATTCCAGATTCTGCAAAAATACGTAACAAACTGTTGAGGATGCGATTATGTAGTTCCCATGAAGCTTCTGCTATTGGAATATCGTCCACATATAAGTTGATGTGACGTTTTAAGAACTCAGGTAATATGGAATTAAGCCCGTGAATGAATGCTGCTGAAGAAATGTTCAAACCAAAGGGAAGTTTCCGAAACTGGTAACAAACGCCGAAACAAAGGAAAGCTGTGTATTTTCTACATTCTGGATGAAGTTCGATCTGATAAAAGCTGGATCTGAGATCAATGGAAGACAACACTTTTACACCATTAAAATTTTGAAGAGGTTCTTCCAACGTTTGCCGCCTGTCTGTTTCAGGAATAATGAACGTATTGATTTGTCTCGAATCTAAGACAAGCCTGATCGATCCATTTTTCTTCTCAACAACATGTATTGGATTGTTGTATGAGCTTACTGCAGGCTCAATAATGCCCTCGTCGAGCATAGATTGTATTTCTGTTCTAATACGGTCCCTATAATGTGCTGGAATTACATATGGTCTAACACAAAATTTAGTATGCTCACGAACACGAAATTGGTATTGAAATCCCTTGATTGTTCCTGTTTTATGAGTACAAACTGTGGAATGTGCTTGTAAAATCTCAAAAAGGTCCTGCCTATGAGTGTCATTACAATTCTCAATTGTTTGAATTTTATTCTGAATTAACTTATTAGTGTCAAATGCGCCGTCGATATCATCCCTGTCAGTACTTGCAGAATGATTGTTAGCGTCAAGTTCCGTAGAAAAGTCCGAACTGTTGTCTAACAGAAGGTAAAGCCGATTAATTTCCTGGTCATGGTTTGAGAGCCAATCTTCAAATTTCAAAGCTATTGACTTACCTTCTTTCTCTAAACTTATTTCAGCATCGTGAAAGTTTAAGATTGCTTTGTATTCATTCAAAAAGTCTACTCCCAATATAATTTCCGTCGACAATAATGGAACAATAAGAAAGCTCATAGAGAAGCTGTGGCTTTGACAAAAGAATTCTAAGTTGGTTTGTTGGCGTACATCTACACTTTTTCCAAAGATTGCGCCTTGTAATTTAATCTTACGTAACGGAAGTGTGGGACAATCGTTCGATTTGTTGCATTTGCTAAAGGCTGTTTCACTGATTACTGAAATGGGACTGCCAGAGTCAAGTACTGCCGTAAATTTTACGTCATTTACAGTAATGTGAATCACAGGATATGCAATGTTGTTATGTTTTACGTCGTCTTCCTGGAGTAAGATGTCCCTAATGTCTTCCATTTTTACGTAATTACTAGCTACGGCAGCTGCGTCGTTAGTGTCATAAGAACGTTTTGTGGCTGCCAGCGGTGTGTCATTGCCTATTGTCTCTTTGTTGGCGCCCGTCGTTATTGGGATTAGGAGACCCGACTTCTACAAATTCACCTCTTCGAGAGGGCCCTGCTCTGTTTGAATCCCGCCAGTTCTGATGCAATTCAGGTCTGTCGTTACGATCACATCGTCTGTCGTCATGTCGGTAGTTCCTGTAGTTTCTTTCTTGTCGGTTAAGTGGTGGGGAATTTCTCCCTGAATCGTAACTGCGCGCTGAACTGTTGCGTCTGAAGTTATTCTGTCTCCCTTGATAATAATTATTTTGGTTCCCATATTGTCTGTTTCTCTGATTGTCTCTGTCATATTCACTACTTCGGAAATGCGATCTTTCTCTGTAACTATTATTACTCTGCCAGCGGTTGTCATATGGGTGGTGTCTGTTTTGGTCACGACTTGCGTTGTAAGAATAGCCTTTTCGTGTCCAGTTATTGTTTCTGTCATCACGGAATTGTGACGTATGTGACCTGTAGTGATTGTTTTCCTGTTTTCGCATCCGGCGACTGTCTGTGTCAATTTCCAGTTCTTGTAACAGTCCCTGAAAAGCCTCAATGTCTTCTTTGCAACGTCCTGCTAAAATAATATGTCGTAAATGTTCAGGCAGTTTGATTAAGCAAATGCGGATGAGTTCTGAGGGGCTGTATGGGTTTGAAAGATACTGATTCTTATGCAACATGTCTTCAAAATATTTCACAAGACTGGAGAATTCAGATTGTTCGAAATGTTTCATCATTATGATACCATGTTTTACTCGGTCTTGTGTGGCTTGAGACCAATATGCTGAGAGGAAGGCATGGTAAAATTCTCCTTCACTGTGGCAATCGTGAATGACCGATCACATTCTTACAGCTGGTTCATTCTCTAAGTAGCCACACATAAATTCTAATCTGTGTTCTAACGACCAGTTGGGAGGAAAACAATGCGAGAATTGATGGAGCCATGCTTGTGGATGAATGTCGTTGCCAGAATTCTTAAATGTTTTGAATTTACGTGTAGTAATGAACAGCTTATAGTCAAAATCATCGTGTCGGCGAGTCGCATGTCGGTCATTGTTAGGTCGTGTCGGCCGTTCCATCTCAAAATTCGGTGCACATTGCCAATATCGTTCATAACTTCCGAAATGCCCTATGTTATTATTTTGTGGCTGTTCCGTATTTCTATGTCCCTCTTCCCTTATTGGGGCGCGAGTGTCCTCTGAAATACGTAATTCTTGTATTACCTGTGTTAGCTGATCTTGTACTTCCCGGATTTCTCTTTGGTGTTGCGTATCAATTTGATTCAGATTTTGTTTCAGTTTCCTAATTTGTTCGCTCTCTTCTGTGTTATAGAAGGCTACGGGTCTTGTGTCATTCAGATCATCATCTACCTTTGTAGATAAGTTAGTGACCTGATCCGAAAGTTCGGCTACTTTCTCCGATAGTGTACTTATTTCTTCAGTGTGTTTTTCTGAACCAAGTTTCAGAGTATCTACTGTGTCCTTAAAGTTTTCCTGAGTTTTTGCAAGTTGCGTAACCGAATCGGTAGATGCTACTGAGTCAAATTTAGCTTGCAAGGTCTCATGATTTTTAATGAACAATAATTTGCAGTTCTTTTATGGCTGCTTCGTGATTCTGTAATGCATTTTCATGCCGCGAAAAAATAGGTTGAAAATGCTCACAAATTTGAGTTTTTACGTCATTACAGACTTTTTGACATTTCGATTCAATGTTATGTAACTCAGTAGTTAAATCTTCACGCGTTTGTTCAAGAGTTTGTTCCAATGAGTCTAACTTTTGAAGCTGTTGTTGTGTTTGTCTCTGATTTTGTTCCATTGTGTCTAACTTTTTGAGATTTTGTTCCACTGTGTCTAACTGTTGCTGTGTTTGTCACTGATGTTGTTCCATTGTGTCTAACTTTTCAAGCTTTTGTCCCATTTGTTGCATTAATTGTAATAACAATGCACTGGTGTCTGAAACATGTTCCTCAGTGCTTTTCGGCAGTGAAGTTGCACCGGCAACATTCAAATTTTGACAAGCGGAAAATGTGTCTTGACTCATTTGAGAAAACGGTGGGAACCCAAAACCTGAGTCTGCAGTATTTGCAATATTGTGTTCTGTCATTCCCGATTCCTGAGGCGAGCTGTTGCCGACCAATCGATCGATAACGCTTCCCTGTTCACTACCTGTTTCACTGTCTACACCATTGTTTACCGCCCGCTCCATTTCCCTATGCGCAATTACTAAATTACTACTTTGAACATTAGTTAATTCATTACTCTGCGGCGCTAACACACTGCTTTCGTCTTCACTGTCATTTCTCAGTTTACTTTGGAGCCTAGTATTACGTTTTTCACACGCCATAATTGTCACAATATTTCACACAACAACACAGAAAAACACAATTTGAAGATCAAAAATAAGAGAACACATTAACATAGCACTGAAAATAATATCTAGTTAATTGCAGCTGCGAAATACTTGGTGCAAATCTACATGCATGCCACAACTGTTTTACTGTACAACAATGAAAGTCTGCAACTACAAAAGAGATTTTCTCTACAAATACGCGCTAGCAATAAACAAAATCTACACTAATTACACAAACTACTACAAAAAATCAGAAGATTCCAGTGAGGTATCCTCGGCTAAGGGTCGCCATATGGAACGTCCCCTTTGAACCATTATACACGACTATCCTTAAACTGACACACAATATTTTGTTAGCGCAACGCAATCTGACTTTCAAAATTCCTTACAAAAGAATGGCCCTGACTAACATTAAACTATACCTTTCACAAATCACTTACCTCACAAAA
The DNA here is from genome assembly GCF_021461395.2 of Schistocerca americana. Taxonomy (NCBI): domain Eukaryota; kingdom Metazoa; phylum Arthropoda; class Insecta; order Orthoptera; family Acrididae; genus Schistocerca; species Schistocerca americana. The sequence goes on along the minus strand of NC_060125.1, from coordinate 202,105,116 downwards.
ATCTTCGCTGCTCAAGCCACTGCAATACAGCGAGCGCCACTACTGCCAGCTAAATAAAAGATTCAAACTATGGAAGGCACTAACTACTGATAGGGATAGTTAGCAAATGAAAGATATTAATAGAGAACAAACAATGTATTTACCTTGATATGATCATATATAAATATAGCAGTTTATGACAAATTTCAAAACTCCGCCATCTCTCTCCCCACATCCACCACTGCTGGCGGCTCATCTCCAACTGCGCAACGCTACGCGCTGTTCACATCCAGCTGCCGCTGCCCAACACTACAATGGCAGACAACAATGCAAACTAGCCACAGACTGCACACAGGTGGCGTTACCAATAAAAAAACCTAAACAGCCTACTTACAACCACCCTCTAGTACCTATCCCGATACTGTAAGCGGAGCGTATTTTGTCAACTATATCCACACCAGTCTTATGTGCACTATACTAAGATTTCAGGTTGTTTCTTGTCACCTGTACTTTTATCATTTCAATCACTCTAGTGTAAGCTTGAGAAGAGGTGTGTATTTTTTTTACTTTTATTTTGAGTGGAAAAGTTCAATCTTTTTATAACCTGTTTCGGGATACGCCACTTGGGTTTCTTTAACATTTTGAGTGGAAAACCTTGCCTTTTATTTAACTTATGTCATCTCTTTAGGGATAAGCCATTTGTTTTTCTATAGCATTCCTACACAAGACAAGCGATGTTTCTCTTATAAGCCTTGAAGAAGAGTGACGTTACGTCCTGTGTTAGTTGCGGGAGTAACCAATCTTTGTACTATATCCGCGCACTTGTTATTACATTGGAATGGTCCCTCTGGTTGTTTACCAGGATAAATTTACAGACTGATACAATTTTGGAGTCAAAAACAGCAAACATTTTGATCTCATACTTGATGGTTTTGATGGAATGTACTGAGTGAAAGTAGATATGCCCCTCAAGGACTCTAGCTTTTCGTTAATTGTGCCATCAGCAAGATCAGAAAACACAAGGAGAAGCGGTGTTCTGCTCTCCTATTTACTATAACATCTGATCTCTTAGTTTGCTCTAAGAATCGAAACCTAAAGACGAAAATCTTCGAACGGAAGACTTCTTTGCCAAATCCATCTTTATCATACAAATCTTCAAGATTGATACTCCCAACTTCATAATGTCCTGTCATGTATAAATGAGCTATGAAGGCACTATTTCAGTCGGATCGGTATGATCGGCGAACTTATGCAGTGAATAATGTGGACATTTACTGTCAGTGTAGTGATTTGTAAATCTAACAGTCATATCTGCCATGTCATCGTCTATGGGACACTGCCGCATAGGCACAATTTTAGCAATATTTCTGGCGTTTCCAATTACACCTGGATGCCACTTGCTTGGCGGTTCTCCGCTGTTGACTGTAAGAAGTTTTTTTTCTTGTTTTAAGTAAACTTGTCAGTTGCCTGCTTCCCGTGCTTCCGATGACAAACATAGAAACTCTGCTTTTCTTCTTCTTCAACAGCAGCATAGGTCACATCTGTGCTGCTCTGCTGGCCGGCCGATGTGGCCGAGCGGTTCTAGGTGCTTCAGTCTGGAACTGCGCGACCGATACGGTCGCAGCTTCGAATCCTGCCTCTGGCATGGATGTGTGTGATGTCCTTAGGTTAGTTACGTTTAAGTAGTTCTACGTCGTAGGGGGCTGATGACCTCAGATGTTAAGTCACATTGTGCTCAGAGCCGTTTGAACAATTTTTTGAGCTGCTCTGCTTTTTCTAAACCTTGCTCCCAGTATTCAGTGTTCTCTGATGAATCCCTGTCCTAATCTTCCTCATTTAAAACCGTATGAAGATGCTCTAGGCCGCAATTCATCCTTATCCACATCATCAAACTACATTTGGTGGACCCTTGCTACATCAGCTTGATTATGCAAGTGATAATATTTTTTCTGTAATATCATTGTGATTCTGTGATCGAAGAAACTTAATACTTAGCTCATGTTTCCCTAAAATAATTTGAGTAAAAAACATAAATGGAATTAAGAAGAAAATACTTACCATTTTTCTGTCGACGTATCTGGGAGATATGCATGTTACTCATTACGACGACCTTCATTTTAAAAGAGAGATACTAGCAGCGCGCTGGAAAATTGCTAATGTAATTAGAGTAAAACCACAACAGTACTGTTATGAACAAAAATATAGATTGATCAAAAGTTCTTACAAATTTGCTTACGCCAAGTCGGAGATATAGGAAGGCCACTGAAAGCGACAACTTTTAATTCACAATGGTTCTACACTGTTGTTTGACGACCCCTGGGTTAGCAAGATAGGTGGGTGAGGAGTCTACACTCTCCATGCAACAGCGCTTGCTCTTAGATAAAGAAGTCAGTGTGTATCTGAGAGATACGAGAATATCATTCAAGTGTTACAATTACGCCGAATTTGGATACTGTTATAGGTGTAAAAATGAGAAATTCATATATTTAAAATAATATTACGAATAACTGGAAAGGTAAGTCGCTAATACATTCTTCACAAAAGGTATTCAGCACAAATGAGACCGACAGATCACTCGGAAGGGTACCTGATGTTTCAAAGAAAAGTTAATGCAGCAGCAAATATAAGAAATTCCAAGTTCTGATGTAAGCAATGAGATTAGGTCACTAAATGAGCAGATGTGTAGTGTTGCCTATGATTGAAAAACTGGCTGAAGGAACATGAGAAGAGGGACTTATTGGTACAAACATTTTATAGAATGTCTTTGAAGGGGAAGCTGACTAAGACACTGTAGGATGATATAATATAAAAAAAGTTTGTAGGATACAATAACTAAGTCGTGCTCACAAAAACTGATGAAAGGGTCAGTGGTGGGAGGAAGGAGTTGATCAGTGGACCGTCCATTGTACTACAGGAACCCTGAAAATTAACAGGTGTAGTAGAGTCAGTGGGAGATGAGGTCTGGCTTTCGGCAGCACTGTTGCCAGTTTTCAACTGTGAAGCGTCAGTGTTTGCTGTCGAAAACAATGTTCCTGTATATAGATACAACCACACTGAGGCCCTGCCATATAGGCGTTCAGAATATCGCGTTACCTGATTGTTTGCGGTAGAGGCGCGAAACCGCCAGACCAAACCCGCTACGACTGTCAGGTACCTACTCTCTCCAACTCTACTAGAGTATTATTCGGTTTCACAAGCAAGAAAAACACCAGAATATAGCCAGTGAAGAAAACAGAAATATAAAAATCAAAGAAATCGTGACGGTAGACCAGATAATTCGTGACGAAATTCTTGCCACAAAGAACTTTTAAAAATATATGTTGAATACTGGTTAGCTTTTGAGGTGGCATTGTGAAACAATCCCTCAAAGGATAAATATCCAACTGACGCACTTTTAAAGATGATCCACCAATTACAGATGATATAACTACAAACGATTACTGATGATATAATTACAAACGAAGTGAGGTTCTAATTTCCCACAAAGTATCATTAGTTGCACTGTACAACAGGAACACAATATGTTTTCTGAACACAGTGAATGAATTTGTCTCTAATTCGGTTATCTTCGCCAGTTACGTAACGAATTAGTTAAATTCAATAGAAATGTCTTTATTAGGTCAATACTGGGGGGCCATATACGTCAGTTCCGTAAAATGTAGATGAAGCCAGTATTTGTTGTTTAAGCAATGTGAGGAGTTAATGTAGCACGAATTTCGAACGATTCCAAGAAAATGTACGGATGAAACTAAGTTGGAAGCCACTATAGACTAAATAACTGATATATATTAGCACAAAAAGTTTGAATGTGAATGTGAATGAGCTATTTTGAAGCGTTTGAAAAGTCTCACGGATGTTGTAAGATGATATATCTTCTAAGATTTTGAGATACTCAGATAGATAGACATACAAATTACAGCACGTTACAGAGATTATTTCTGAACAATGACAGACCCTGTAAAGATATTTTTGTGCAAAAATGGAGAAATCCTCAATAATTAATGCCTGCTTTTGGTTGCAAGCTATAGGGTAAATACTGCAGATGAATTTGATAATCCAGCACTATTATCGTATAATCCTCATGATCAGCTATAGTACATATTCTGCTTCCTAAATGTCTATACTAAAATATGTACAACGCATTGTGGTATTCACCTACAGGCATTCATGTTGTTCATCCGTGGTTTGGAAGTTCTTTTAGCCATCTCCCATTAACTTGCCCTGTTGATCTTACCTTACCTCTGGAATTATATGAATGAATTTTCTTGCTGCTGCGGATACAAAACCTTCTCCCTTTCACCTTTATTTCATATTTATCACGATATTAGTTCTGTATTACTACTTTCCTTATTTTCTCCTAATAATTCTCCACATATAATACTGACGAACATTCGGTCTTCGAATGCTATTCGTACGAAGTGTTCAATGGCATAGCTGGTAACACTTACGGATTATAAGCGTTCTTTTTTTTTTTTTCAACGTAATCGAAACTTAGCTTGCTCAAGGCGCGCCTCGCCAGTTTTGGTCTTCTGTCTGTTTCTCCCACTATTCGTGATGTCAACGTCTTTGGTACTCGAAATAAAATATCGCACTTTTGGGATATCTGAAACGTACAGTAACAAGGAGATCTGGAGCATTAAAATGGAATTCAGTACTTCACTGCAACGACAGTTTAAAACCACTTCGATATTCATGAACATTTCTGAATTTTATTATTAATTTGTACTAGCTTTCGGTAAATTATCTCTTACGGATCCTCATTACGCATTCGCAGAGGTGAAAACAGATTTAACTGTAGCTATTTGTAGCTATAACTTGTATGTAATCTAAATCAAGCCATATTGCTTGGCTATTGAGTTACACGAAACTGAATGGTTATGACAGGCTAAATCACAGAACAAATTCTCTTGTAAGCTGGATTTAAAAACTGTTTAGAAACATCGAGCGCATCAATCATTATCTCATACCAAAATAAATCATTCATGAGATCTGAATTATTGTCTAGACTGTTCCCTCGATAAGAATATTTGTTGAATAGTGCTGGTTGTTGCATAGTAATGTAAGATATTTTTTCTTTACGAAATCATTATTTTCATATTAGATACAGTAACACCAAACGAAAACATCTTTTACATGCAATAGCCACAATATCTGTAGAAAAGGAATAAGTAGTGAAATTGTGGAATGCCGCGCGAAGTGGCCGTGTGGTCTCAGGCGTCATGTCACGGATTGCATGGCCTCTCCATCCGGAGGTTCGAGTCCTCCCTCGGGCATGTGTGTATGTGTGTGTGTGTGTGTGTGTGTGTATGTTGGTCTTAGCATAAGTTAGATTAAGTTGTGTGTTAGTATACTTACCAATGACCTCAGCAGTTTGGTCCCCTAGGAATGCACACACATTTGAAAATTTATGAAATTGCGGAACGATAGGTGAAAATGGCTCAGATTAAATATGTAGAGTAATAAATGCATACGTTGCCTTTGCGTCCCTTGCATTTGTTACTTGAGCATAAGCACACAATTAAAAGAAATTGGGAAATAAGTTCATTCCTCAGTTCTCAAAGTTGAGATCATTTGAGCTATATTCTCGTCAACGTAATTAGTGCATGAATTGATTGGAGTATTGCATGAATTGATTGGAGTATTTTACAAATATTGAGAAATATTACTTGGGCACCGTCTAATCACAATTGTATAAAATACAATTTTTGTGCCTTACGTGGTTGACTTGTATTGCAAGCCATCTTCAGTGCCCTGGAGAACGTGCATATTTTTGATTATACTAGCAACTTTACGTTTAGGACATTTTATATGTAGGTTAGGTTCAGTTCTGGCACTTTTTGTTTCTCTGTGGTGTAATAATATGTATTTCTAATCATTGATTTCATGGATGTTGATCTACAATCTGTGTTCGCGTTCTTCCTTATAGCTGTTCTTCTTCTGGTAATTACATGTTTTATCGGATAATTTCAGTTTTTGCACTTCATAGCATTAGGAATTTATTACACATTTTGATTTTATGTTTTGCATGGTGTTTGCCAACTGTTGATTGTTATTGCCTACCGGTGAAAGTTTTTTTGGGGTGTCTGTGATATTTCTCTCTCTCTCTCTCTCCCTCTCTCTCAATCCCTCTCCCTCTCTCATTCTCTCTCTCTCACGTGACAAAATAAAAGCAGTATACAGCGGATTAATACATGTGGGACATGATTACCCACGGAGCTAAACTTTTTATGCATACTTCTAACTATAGAAGAGCAGAGGGAATATTTAAGGATTTTTACCTATGACACAGGTGAAAGTCGACATTATTAGGCCATGGTAAAGATGTTAGATTTCACTTACTATGAAGCTACCTTCGTCTTAAGCGTCTTATTGTCAAACGACACACAGATAGTAACTTGCACACTTCAATTGAACGTTAGCTAACTCTAACAATAATTATAACCATAAAGGCCGGTGAATTACGCAGCGAAAAATGTACTACGACACTATTTTATGCGTAACGCCGTACACAGTTATCGTCTTCTTTCGGAGTGACACAGCAAAAGTTAAGAGCCACTACGGTGTTTAGTCTAGTAGGACTTGTGACCTTGCGGCTGCAGTCCAACCTACTGCAGCTGTTCGCATTACTCAGCAAAAGTAATGAGCAGAATGTGTCTTGCCACGAGTGAGTGGCTGGGCTTTTGGCTGTAGAACGAGGGCGAGATAGCACACATTAGCGTGCCTAGAAGTTGCAGACAGCTAAGGGACGCTATTAGTTACCTTGATGTTTTCTCTCCTCTCGTATTCTGTGCACGTCTCTCTCTCTCTCGCACTGTGAGCTTCTCAGTCCCTCACCTTCTACAGTCTCGTCTGCCTTCGTTACTGTTTACTCAGATGAACGCAGTTAAAAGTATTTCCACCACTCTGTCACTGGTACAAGACGGTGCCATGCGTTATGCTTACTTTTCAGTCCATCGTGTGGTGTTAGACCTACGGTAGACGGTGTCACTGTATCTTCTAGTTTCCTCTTGTCTCCACTTCTTTTTTATTTTCCTATTCGATTATAAATGGTGAACGAGAGAAACAATTTATCCAAATTCGATAAGGTCCGAATTGCTTTAATTTTACCGCCATAGTCAGTATCGAAAAGAGAGGCCGATCTACTTTTGCTGTAGCACCACGGAAAATATGCTCTGTGAATTTTGCGAATGAGTTCAAAAATAGGGTTCAAATGGCACTGAGCACTATGGGACTGAATATATGAGGTCATCAGTCCCCTAGAACTTAGAACTACTTAAACCTAACTAACCTAAGGACGTCACACACCCATGCCCGAGGCAGGATTCGAACCTGCGACCGTAGCGGTGGTGCAGTTCCAGACTGAAGAGCCTAGAACCGTTCGGCCACGTGGCCGGGCGAATGAGTTCCGTGAAATGTTTTGGAATGCAGGTTTTTGAGCATTTTGCGATATTATCGCGCTGAATAACTATCACATGAGTCAGATTACCGTTGTCAAAACGTAAAGTCATCCACTGACTCAGACAGAAGATGACTGAGGGGCAGAAGGGGTTTTCTGTTAATACGATTTAGAGAAAATGGAACTGAATGGATCTTCTTCGTTACAGACCAAAACTGAAGACTCGATTGGTCGACAAATGAAAAATACTGTGTGTATGGCAGGACTGAGCGAGAGAACCCTTCCGGGGTGATCGGCTGCCTCGCACAAGTCTTTTTATTTGACGTCACTTTGTTGACCTGCAGTTCGTTGATGGTAACATACACATACACACATACACACACAGACACACACACACGCACACACACAAATTCATACTAGCGGAGAATATCCCCGACCCGGTCAAAAAAGCGGACCTGGGAGAGAGTCAACAATTGTAACAGTACTACCATGAGCAGCTGAAAGTTGGCCGGCGGAAGACATATGTCAAAGATGATCTTCGATTTAAACGTTACTTGTTGCATGATAATATCTTTACTGTGTTTCACTTTCGTTTATTCTGGCTCTCTAAACGATCTTTTATATCCTACAATATGTTTCCTTTTTATATGGTGAATCACACTTTTCTTAATTGAAGTCTTGTAACACCCCATTGTAGACAGTCCACTCAGAAAACACATACACAAACACACATACACACACATACACACACACACACACACACACACACACACACACAGAGAGAGAGAGAGAGAGAGAAAGAGAGAGAAAGAGAGAGAGAGAGAGAGAAAGAGAGACAGAGATAGAAAGAGAGACAGAGAGAAAGAGCGGGGGGAGGCAACATTCGCTAGGTGCAACCTGCAGATAAAAGTCGGTCACCTTATTTAATTTTGTTAACAGTTCTCTGGTGATATTCTTCAGCAGAAAATGATTTCGGAGTTAATTAACAGTATTAGCATGTGGTTGTGAGTAACCTGTTACTGTTATCATGAAGATATATTAGCTTGCTGGCGTTTAATCCAATGATTGCAGTCTTTCTGATGGAAAATATCTTCATCGTGTCCCAGTGTAATGGAAGTATGTGGTACTCTAGACGCTGATAAGATAGTCACATTTGTACACATGATACAGCCTTCGTTCCTTTGGTTCTGTAGTCATCAGTAGAAAGAGGAAAAGGACGCTATGCCTCATATGCACCAAACAGATTCGTTCGTACGGTTCAGTCACATATTTGTCACACTTCTTTGCGGAAAACACGGGGATAAATAGTTTATGGTCTATAGCAACCAGGCACAATTTGGTTTCACGTTATTATATTCAAAACGCAACCAGTTGATAATTTTCAATTGGAATTTCTGCCTAGTTAACTGCACACAACGAAGTCCTTATTTAGAAAAATCTACACTGTGAAGTATTAATAGTTTTGGTGCTTTACATCGCATATTTGTCCTCATTTCCATGGTTAGGAGTATAAAAGTAGATTTGTGATGATAAACTGGTTATTGCAAGTTCTTTGTATGGTTAAGTATGTTTCAACATTTGCCACGTCATTCATCTTGCATAATTCGACCAAAAATTTCTGAAATAAATGTTGAACTGAATTTTAAATAAAATGGGTAGGAGCGAATATATTGCCTTCAGTTGAAGCCAAGAAATTCGAGTTTAGCGAATTTACTTCGAATTAATTACCTACGGCTGTCGACCGTCATCACTGAGACATGAAAAGAAGTAAATATAGAAAGTTTGCGTATATATATCTAATTGTCTTCATACTGGACGAAAAAAAATTATACAATAACAATAGCATCTATGTTAATCTATTATGAATGATAGTCGAAAATACACTGAAGAGCCAAAGAAACACGTACAGACATGCTTATTCAAATACAGAGATACGCAGACAGGCAGAATACGGCACTGCGGTCGGCAACGCCTAAATAAGACAACAAGTGTCTTGCGCAGTTGTTACATCGGTCACTGCTCCTATAATGGCAAGCTATCAAGCTGAGTTTCAGCGTGGTGTTATTGATGGCCGTCGGGGTGGCCGAGCGGTTCTAGGCGCTACAGTCTAGAACCGCGCGACCGCTACGGTCGCAGGTTCGAATCCTGCCTCGGGCATGGATGTGTGTGATGTCCTTAGGTTAGTTACATTTAAGTAGTTCTAAGTTCTAGGGGACTGATGACCTCAGAAGTTAAGTCCCATAGTGCCCAGAGCCATATGAACCTTTTTTTTTTTTTTGTTATTGATGGCGCACGAGCGATGGGACACAGCATCTCCGACGAAGCGATGAAGTCAGGATTTCCCCGTACGACCATTTCACGAGTGTTCCGTGACTATCAGGATTCCGGTAAAGCATCAAATCTCCGACACCGCTGCGGCTGGAAAAAGATACTGCTATAACGGGACTGAGGCAACAGAAGCGAATCGTTAAACGTGACAGAAGTGCAACCCTTAATGAAATTGCTGCAGATTTGAATGCTGGGCCATCAACAGCTCTCAGCGTGCGAAACATTCAATCAAAAATCATTGACATGGCCTTTCGAAGCCGAAGACCCACTCATATACCCTTGCTAACTGCACGACACCAAACCTTACGGCTCGCCAGGGCCCGTCAACACCGACGCTGGCCCGTTGAGGACTGGAAACATGACAGCCTCATGAATCCATGGACCCTGCTTCTCAGCAGGGGACTGTTCAAGCTGGCGGAGGATCTGTAATGGTATCGAGAGTGTGCAGTTGGAGTGATGCAGGGCCCCTGATACGCCTAGATACGACTCTGACAGGTGACACGTATGTAAGCATCCTGTCTGAACACCTGCATCCATTCATGTCCATTTCGACGGAGTTGAGAAATTCCAACGTGACAATGCGACACCCGACATGTCCAGAATTGCTACAAAGTGGCACCAGGAACACAGGTTTGAGTTTGAACACTACCGATGCCCATAAAACTCCTCAGATATGAACATTATTGAAGATACCTGGGATGCCTTGCAACGTGCTGTTCGTACTCTTACGGATTTATGGACAGCGCTGCAGGATTCATCGTGTCAGTTCCTTCCAGCACTACTTCAGACATTAGTCGAGTCTATGTCGCATCGTGTTGCGGCACTTCTGCGTGCTCGTAGGGGTGCTACACGATATTAGGCAGGCATACCAGTTTCTTTGGCTCTTCAGTGTACTTCTCATTTAATATACGAATCCTGAAGAGACCAGATATGGCTCCTTGTGCGACAGCCAATAATGCAAATATACGATAGCTTCTTAATGTTTCAAAAAAAAAAAATTGTATGACATTTGTGACAAACTTCTCAGCGCATGATGAGCTGATTCTTTCATAAAACGCCGATACAAATGTAGAACGACTCATGTAAAGTGACCTGCAAAACGTGACACAAAAAAAAACAAATCTTTCAGATAATGTGTCACTGCCAACAAACATAGATCGATGAAACTAGAACCAGACATAGAAAGAATTGCTACTGGTCGTTAACTGAAAGAAATACGGAATAACATGTACAGAAATGACTTTTTTGATCAAAGACAGTAATTACACTGAAGTCACCACTTTTTACGGTGGTTCCCTAGACATTACAAAATGCGGGAAATTGTTCTTAATAGCGGGTGTAATCACCGCGGACGGCAATGCACGCTGTGCAACGTGCTTCATGCTGGCCATTCGGCTGTTAACAATTTCTTGTGGTAGGGTGTTCCACGTCTCCACGAAAACTGGTGAATCGTCATTGGTGAGGGTTTACGTGCTACTGTATATCTCCCCAACGCATTCCACACGTGCTCGATCGGATTTAAGTTTGAGAATATGGGCAGGCCAGTCCATTCACCGAATATGCTCTCATTCGAAGAGATCGTTCTCCAGCGAATTTCGGTGCGACTGCGCATTGTCATTCGTAAAAATAAAGTTAGGGCCGATGGTACTTCTAAATAGACGCGTATAGGGGAGGGACAGGGTGTCACATAACGTTGGCCGCTGAATGTACCTTTTCAAAAATTTGGAGGCCAGTATCACCATACAACGTTATGCATCACCACACTTTCACACGTGGACCATTGAAACGATTGTTTTCGACCATGCTGGATGTGGTGTCACCGCCAGACACCACACTTGCTAGGTGGTAGCTTTTAAATCGGCCGCGGTCCGGTAGTATACGCCGGACCAGCGTGTCGGCACTGTCAGTGATAGCAGACCGAGCGCCATCACACGGCAGGTCTAGAGAGACGTACTGGCACTCGCCCCAGTTGTACAGCCGACTTAGCAAGGAACGGTTCACTGACAACTACGCTCTCATTTGCCGAGACGATAGTTAGCCTAGCCTTCAGCTACATTTGCTACGACCTAGCAAGGCGCCGTATTCAATTGATTTTGAGATTCTATTAATGTATCATCAAGAGCGATGTTCTACAAATGTGGATTAAAGTTAAGTATTCCAGAAGCTACGTACTTTTCTATATAGCATTCATTACGTATCCTGTTTCAGACTTCACGCCAGCCTGCGTGAGTTTAAGCGCGTGCCTTTCGGCTTCCTCTCATTGTGTCTAGGCTGTCTTGTCTAGACACAACACTGGATGTACTCTAATATGGCGACAGGTGAGAACACGTAACCGACGTAGGAACGTTGTCGAACATGTTATACAATCTCTTGGTGTAACTCCATCAGTAGTTTACTGCATGTATTTATCTGGTTTTTGTTTATGGCCTACAAAGAACTGTTGTTCTTCATAGTGAATGACTTCTCATCCTAATACGTTAGCAGTAATATTTTTTGCGTTCTTTGAATTCCTGCCGGATATTCGTTTCAGTTCTCCGCCTGTCAAGAAAAGGAAATCCTTCCCCATACGAATATCTCAGACAAGTTACCACCTATCTCATCAGTTATTAGAATTAAAATTTATACAGAAAGAAAAGGCGTCTAGTAGCTGCTTGTCAAACTAGGTTGTTCCTACTGTCAATTTTCATTATTTTTATACTAAATAGATTTAGCACAGATTCTGGATCATTTACGCATGTGTATGGTGTTCACACCTCATAACTACAACAGCAAGGAAAATAGTTTTAGCATTTCTATGATACTATTTCCTATAATTCTATGTTTAAAAGTTGGTATGTAGGTACTCCCTTAGATACTTTTATTATAACATAAAATAAGCTCACCGTTACTGCTTGACAGAACATCATAATCACGAAAAACGGAAACAGGTTCTTGATATCTATATGGGTTTTTATTTTCTGCCTACTCAATCTTCAGCTTCTTAAGCGGCCCACAGATGGTCAGCAATATCGCACAATATTTCCAGAAACGCAATAATATTGAAAGCTTAGGCGCGAGAATGAAATTGTGTGTTGTGTATTATACCGGGAACATAGTAACGATGGAGAGGTTTCGTCCCGCCCTAGCCCTCACTGGTTGACAACCCCACAACTGGCCATCCACCCCACAGCCGCCCCACACAAAACCCTGGGTTCTTGTGTGGTTCGGCCCCCACCCCACCCCTGGGCGGGAATGTCTCATACCAGAAGAGTGTAGCCCCAAATGTCTGCGTGGTAGAGTAATGGTGGGGTATGCGTACGTGGAGAGAGTTTTCACACATCAATCGACGACACAATGTTACTGAGGCGGAATAAGGGGAACCATCCCGCATTCCCCGAGGTAGAAGGAAAAACGCAATCAAAAGCGCCGGCCGGAGTGGCCGAGCGGTTAAAGGCGCTACAGTCTGGAATCGCACGACCGCTACGGTCGCAGGTTCGAATCCTGCCTCGGGCATGGCTGTGTGTGATGTCCTTAGGTTAGTTAGGTTTAACTAGTTCTAAGTTCTAGGGGACTGATGACCACAGCAGTTGAGACCCATAGTGCTCAGAGCCACCATTCAAAACCGTCCTCGGGCTGGCAGCCTCATCGGACCTCGACACTAATACGCCGGACGGTTTCGTGTTGGGGATCGGCACACCTTCCAGTTTGGGAAGCAGCGCGTTAGACCACTGAGCGATAATACTGAGAACATCTAAAACTTTTTAAATATTTTGCGCTGCCCAGAAATATTGCGACGTCTGTAGGCTGTTTTATACAACATCCTTGACAGTCTCACGTGGCATATTCTTTGGGCATGTTTGTATCCTTAGTTTAAGATTCTTGTCAACCTCGCTGAGCTTTGGAAATTGTCAATGAGTGCGAAGGATGAAGAGCAAGCATGCTTTTTAGAAAACGTGAACTGCATAAAGCGATAAAATCAGAGTGTTGCAACAACTGAAACACATAAAGAATGAGTCTTATTAGATATTATTAACGAAGTACAGAGAACGGGATCCCACAGCAAAAAGGAAGACGAGGTAAAATATATTTAATTCCTTAAGGGCCAGTTTTCGGAAAGTAATGAAAAGAATAAAGGATTCGAGGAGATTCTGTGCTGAGTCGGATGAAGCATTAGGATCAACTTTGTGGTAGTTCAATGAAACGTGGTTTCTGCTTGGTCAAACAGTTGTGAGCTAAGGCAGTACTACAGATGAGTTGGAAGAATCTGTCAGCCGTGTAAGCCCTTTTTCAGTCTATTTACTACATTCTCCTGAAAGGTACACCAGTTAATGTTATACCTACGTCATATTATTAAATGCATATGTCAGGTTATCGAAAGCCACATAAACAATGTTTATCTTGCCAATATGCTTTCCGCTCTTTAGTAAAGTAACGTAAAAGACAAGTTATATTCTATAGAGGCAATGAGTTTCGCGTCATTCTAATTACCGGTAAACATTGTTGTGTGCCAATGAAACAGTGACTGCAGCTTCTTCATTGCCTACAGTGAAAAGGAAGACGACGGTGACGAGGCAAGAAAAGCGAATCATTGAAGATTAGCAAAGCTTGGACTGTGCAACTGGAGAATATGACACATGAACAGCAAATACATGCAAATAAAACGGCCAGCAATGTTTACTATGAAGACCAATTTGACAATTTGTACAGGATTTATGTGGAGGTTCAGCCACTTGCCACAGCCACAGTTTTGTTATCTACACTTCATTCGGCACCAACTACAACACCATTGATCCCTCATAAGACTTTAGCGATCTTCGCAGCAGATGCAGCACAGTGTTTCTCCCAGTCTACATAGTTGACCGTGTTATTTTCGTCTAAATACCATAAAGTGAATTCTAATATTGCATCTCAGCCTTTACCAGTTTTCCTTGAAACTTTTTCTTTGCAGATATTTCTGAAAATTTAGTCTTAAAAAATTTAATACTGTTACAATTTCCTTTGTGGTTGCGTGATTCCTTTCACTGTATTTAGTTAGTGAAATGTCGTATCACTCATTTGTTATGTTGCTGTTTTTGTAACACTGTTCAGTTTGTGCATTGTTTTCTGTAAAATTTCATACAAATTTAAAGTAATTAGTGGAAGGGTATGTATATGAGTTGTTCATTTTTGCCGCAGAGATTGAAATATCTCTAAAGCTACACATCGGATGAAAAAAGGTTATAATTCTAACTTGCTTGCCTCATAACGAGACATCCAATATTCCACACTCGACCTCGTCCCACCGCCCTCCATGCGTGGGTGATTGGTGGAGACGGGGGGGGGGGGGGGGGGGAGTAAACCATTGAAAAATTTAATGAAAAGCCCCCTTTCTTATTGCAGATTACGATTCTACGGAAAAATCTACATACATTTTCATAATGAGGTTTTCACTCTGCAGCGGTGTGTGCGCTGATATGAAACTTCTGACAGATTAAAACTGTGTGCCAGGCCGAGACTCGAACTCGGGACTTGTGCCTTTTGCGGACAACTGCTCTACCAACTGAGTTATCCAAGCACGCCTCACGCCCAGTTCCCACAGCTTTTAAATTCCGCCAGTACCTTGTCTCCTACCTTCCTAACTTCGCAGAAGCTCTCCTGCATACCTTGCAGAACTAGCACTACTGGAATAATGGATATATACGTTTTGTCTGTAGCATTTTCTTCGTTTCGTCACATATCGTAATTACGAAATACTACTCAGTGGCCCTTGAACGTCCAATAGCACATGTGACCCCCACTTCCATGTTGCGAAGATAGGATTGTATTCCTCTGACATACCCAACAGGGGACTACTGGACGCACCGCTGTGGGCGTGTATCGAACTAAGACGATTCACAACAGGCAGTACACCTGAGAATAGATAGCGGCTCTGAACATTACAATATTTGCGCAGTTCTTTTGCTTGCAAACCTGCCTATCATTTATAGAACAGACGTGCAAGTGGACGACGAATGTTGCAACCACTGAAGAACCGAATGGAGCCGCAGTAAATGCAAACGACCCCACGACCTTTGCCGAGCTACAGTTATCCAATGAGTCTACATTCACAAACCATGGTAGCGTTAACCAGCATAGCATGCATTACTGTAGTGTAGACAACCCCCACTGATTACAGCAAGTTGATCATCAACGTCCATGGTCAGTTAACGTATGGTGAGGCATCATGGTCCGTATTTTATCAACGCAACGTTGAAAGGAAGCAAATACCAAACGATTTTGGGGCAGGATGTAGTGGTATTACAGCAGGACTTCCGACAACATATGTCATTTCAGCGTGACGGCTGTCCAGCGCTTTATACAGTTGAAGCACAGGAGGTACTAAACAGTGTTTTCACTGCTCGGTGGATCGGTAGAGGTGGCCGTAATATACGACCCACCACGTAGTCGAAAGGTAAAGTGTACCACCAACCGCATCAGCAACGCCTGTGCTCACATCCATCAGTATGTTTCTGCCATGTGTACTGTCATTTGAAAAGCGGATCAATAAGTGTACTGAATTTGGCGGTACTACGTTTGAAGACTTGCTCTAATTGGGAAAACATAGTATCATTCACCTCCAGCCACGGTCACAGTAGCGCGTTGAGTAGTCCCTGAACCACATGTCTGAGAGGTACAACAATGTGAATGGGATTTCCAATAAGAGGTTATGAACTACTGACCTGTCCTACCTTCGCTGCGTGGAGGTGCGGAGTCCCACGTGCTACTGAATATTTAAGGATCTTTGAGTAGTAAATTACGACTGTGTATCCTTTTATATTCCTCCGATTACAGCGTCACTGTGGCGAAACGAAGAAAATGCTTCAGACGAAACGCATATTGATGTAGAATAGTAACCTGCAATAAGAAACTGGAGTTGTCATTGAAGATTTCTAAGTTAACCCCCGCCATCTGCTCACGCACTCGGGTGGGGCTGGGGTACCATTGGATGTCCCGTTCCGAGACAAAAAAATTGTAATTATAATTTTTCTTTCATCCGATGTGTAGTTTTCGAGGTATTCCGTTTCTTCAGTTAAAATGAAATAAACTAAACGAAACTAAACACTAAGCTAAACTCCGTCCGAACAGACCATGGAAGACCTAACTGTATATTTGCGTTTGTATACATTACCTTTCCGAATATAACCCTTTAATGAACCTATTCCTCCATGACTGGTTTCCATAATTACCTATGCAATACCATGTTGTTGTAGTTATTTAGTGCTATCTGCAAAGTTTGGGATGAGTAGGAGACATGGTAAGAAGGCCATTTCATTGGAAAGCATTGAGGCGTATAGACCATTGCGAGCATTGTGGGATGTGAGGGCACGTATGTAAATATTTGTTCAGCTGACTTATTGTAGTCACACAAACTGCACCTCAGTTAATGACAAAATTTGTTGATGACACATTTTAAGGTGCCAGTGTTAACTGGATAATACATATCAGATATAAGTAACAAACTTATCTTGCCATGGTTTACACTCGTTTTTGAAATACTTACAGAAACTGTCTAATTATTTTGCTACTGTCCACATCTACATAGATACCCCACCGCCTAGAGGAATGTACCCCCAGCTCCCCCCCCCCCTCTTCTACTAGCACTCCGTATGAGCACTAATTCCTCATATGCTACCTTTGTGGTTCCTCCTCGCAATGTATCTAAGCGGCTGTAGAATCGTTTTGCAGTCAGCGTTAAAAGCCGGTTCTCCAAACATTCTCGTTAGTGTTTCTGGAAAAGAATGTCACCGTCACTTCAGGGATTTCCATTTGAGTACTTAAAGCATCTCAGGAAGACTTACGTGGTGTTAGAACTTACCGGAACAAATCTAGATGCACGTCTCTGAATCGCTTCGATGCCTTCCTTCAGCCCGATCTTGTGTGGATGCCAAACACTCAAATAGTAAGAAAAGTTCGCACCAGAGGTTGTAAGAGGTATGCGATGTATGCGCTGCCTGCAATAGGCAAGGCATAGGAGAGTCTCTGACCAGAGAGCTGTATGTAGTTAGTTGTTGCTTGTCGCTAGTCGGCTTGAGTCTGCAGTAGTCTGTAGTCTGCAGTAGTAGACTGTAGTCTGCGTGAGTCGTCAGTAGTCGGCAGTAGTCTGCGCATGTCTGCGCGTGTCAGCAGTCTGCTCTGGTCGGGACTCTGGACGATATGTATTATTGTAGAAGTTAAAGAAGCAGCCTTGCGCATATCAAGTAATGTATGTTAACTGTCATTCAATTTCTTTTAAAAATTGCCCCAATAATAATTTTATAATATTAAGTAATTTTTTTTTAAAAAAAGCATTCATTTCTATTCAAAGATTTTATTCAATTGATTATCTTTCATTTCATGAATCACAAGGCATAGGTCAGCACTGCACGGTGAAACCTCCCCACAAAGATTATTAATTAAATGATCCGAGTGTAACCTCCCCACGAAAATTTTTAAATATTAAATGAACCAAGTGTAACCTCCCACGGAAATAAGAATTAAATGAATTTCAAATATTGTAACCTCTGAACAAAATTGGCTCCCATTTATAATCTCCGTGCCGAAATGCATTCACATTTGATGTAACCACAAAATTCTTTTCTCATTTAATGTTAAGTTCGAAACAGAAAACTCCTAAGCCCCAAAATAATAAAAAACAATTCAGTAACCGTGTAAATTTAATGACGACAGCAGCGCTGCGCCTCGGCCCTGTATTCTGAATAAAAAAGCAAAACTTCTTACCTCAATAAAAACTGCGAATATATCTGCTCTTACATAAAAAAAATTTCGCCACAGCTCCGTGCAATGCTGGCCTATGCTTTGTGATTCATGAAAGGAAAGACAATCCATTGAATAAAATCATTAAATTGAAATGAATGCTTTTTTTAAAATTACTTTATATTATAAAATTATTATTGGGGCATTTTTTAAAATAAATTGGATGACAGTTAATATACATTACTAGATATGCGCAAGGCTGCTTCTTTACCTTCTACAATAGTACTCATCGTCCAGAGTGCCGACCAGAGCAGACTGCCGACACGCGCACACTACCGCCGACTCACGCAGACTACAGTCGACTACTGCAGACTAATGCCGACTCACGCAGACTACAGACTACTGCAGACTCAAGCCGACTAGCGACAAGCAGCAACTAACTACATACTGCTCTCTGGTCAGAGACTCTCCTATGCCTTGCCTATTGCAGGCAGCGCATACATCGCATGCCTCTTACAAGGTCTCCTTCACAAATCAACCACTCGTCCTAGAATTCCCCCAATACCTCTTACATAACCCTCCACTGGGGGGGGGGGGGGGGGGGGCGCAAAAATTTGGCAGTGATGGTGAGTCAATTGGACTTACCATGAGCAACAAATTTTTCCTAGTTAACTAAGTATACACTCACAGAATATATACATATATATAAGTGCAGAACATGAAATAAAATATAGTGCACATGCACTTAGTACAGAATATATCAAGCAATGACAAAATGTATACGCAATGAGTACAAATCATATTAACAAATGACATAAAGTGCACACACACTGTAGTTCACAACATATCAGCAAATCACAAAATGTATACACAATGAATACAAATCATATTAACAAATGACATAAAGTGCAAATGCACTGTAATAATTTTCTTACTATTTTACAAGAACTAGGATAGGAAAGGGAAGGATTGCATCATGGTTGTAGCACATTAGGTTGCACGCAGCTGCACTGAAAGTCCATATCTTTCTACAGAAGCACATCAACAAGTGAGACAATCTGAAGTTCTTTTCCCTGAAGTATTAATCAGTGTAGCCAAGACACTGAAATGTCGTATTAATATTCTATATTATTATTTTGGTAGTACATTAGGTACAACAAACAGTGGGACCATAATAGCATCTCCATCGCTCAAGGTGGTGGACAGCATGTCGAGTCAACACCACGTTCTAGTAAGGTACACCAACGTAGAATTAGTGCAAAAACCAAATATAGTGCTCCATGATAATGAGGATAGACAGGACAAACGGATATTGTAGTAATTTCTGGTAATTAGGTCAGAAGGTGAAGGACATGAAGTCTTATGCCAGTCATCGTTGGTAATTACACTAGTCTATCAACTGATTTAAGTAATTGGTGGCGCTCGTCACCCAGTTATTGATCATTTCTGTACCATGTATTACAGAATAATATTCATAAGTCAACTGTTTACAGAGAACATTGGCACTCATTGACCAGTTACAAACCATCAGAAGTCATCAATCAAAACAGGAGCTAATGAGTGTAGCATCAAGCTACTGGTATTTATACATATAGCATAAAAGTGACATAATATAAATTTAAAATATAAGAAACAGTGGCATTCATTGGTCAGCAAGTATTGATTATTACAAAACATTTTTCATCATTCAAGTGACATATGACATATTTAAAAATTATTATTGGCACTCAGTGGCCAGTTACAAAACATCAGAAGTCATGAATCAAAACAGGAGCTAATGAATGTAGAGCATGCATGCATTATTACAATATATCATTCACTATTACTCAGAACTCATCATTTAAGTGACATAAGACATATTTAAAAATGTAACATACTGTAGCTATTACTCAAAGTCTGTGATTAGAAAACATCATTCAGTATTAGTCATAACTCTTTTAAATTGGTAGTATTATTTGGGACTGGTAATACATTTTTTTTTTGTGCTAGCAATGCATTGCGTTGTGTTTGATAATTAATTGCTGGGGCATAGAAATATTTGCTTTTCACTTATTGCTGCAAATGAAGATGGGTAACATCATTCGTCATGAGTCAGCTGCAGCGAGGTTATGAAACAAATAGAGTATATGTGATCACATTCATAAATGACACAGGTTTAATGACCAACTGCCTATAGCACATTAATTTCATGAATAATTTCTCCTGCAAAAAATACAAAATGGATTATTAAGCTGAAAGAAGAAACTCATATTATGCTGAAAAGTAGTGAACTTCGAATTAACAGGTATTGAAATGTGTAAAAAATATGTATGTTCTCTAGCTGTCCTTTCCAAAATCTTCAGTCATCATACCATGCGACATAAGACATACTGTCAAGATGAACTGCAACAAATACTTACATAACTACATAGCATTAATACATAAACTTCAACATTACCCTCATCTGCAAAGAAAAACTTCATTATCATTACTATCATCACCTGTAAAGAAAAACTTCATTATCCATATCAACATAAAACCATAATTATCATCACCTGTAAAGAAAAACTTCATTATCCATATTAGCATATTCTGCATCACTATTCATCATCATTCATTATCATCTGCAAAAAAGTCACTTCATTATACAACTATTCATAGTATAAAGTTCCTTATTTCTAGCATACTTCATCACTAAAACTAAGATGTGCAGTTCTGTCTGGCAGTCTGCAATCAATCGCCTCGTATTCCGAAAGAAAAAATTAGTTAAGACTGCTATCATACGATGTGTATAGTATACTCTTGTTGATGTTTGTTAATTCTGATCCATTTACTCATCGTGACGAAGTATTGCATCTTCTTTCGTTCATTGCGAAGGTGAAATTCCCATTTCACAGTATTTCTTTCTGAAAATGTTGAACGATGATTAATGTCTTGCATTTAAATCATATACTCATTAAATAAAAACTGGTTTCTAGTGATATAATTAAGCATACAGCATAGCATGACAGAAAACGTAATATGTCAAAAACATAGAAAGTGTGCAGGTGCAAAATGTACACAGAGTATCACAATGTAGCAGCAAAAAACAATGTAAAATAGTTGAGATATTATAAGGCAAAATGTCAAAGTCAACTGGTGTTTGTTACATCTTAAATATTTCATAGTGCATACAAACAAAACAGGAAAACAATCATACATACATGAAAAATGGAAAATGTGCACGGTCTGATGTGTAACGACAAGAAGAGCGACCTGCCAACCTTACCTTGCCGGGCACTTGCCAAAAAAAATATGATAATCATCAGTAAGTAGTCACATAAATATAATTGCATAAGTGGCCATAAAATGTGTAAGTTTATCTGGAAAAATGTGCACGGTCTGATGTGTAACGACAAGAAAAACGACCTGCTAACCTTACCTTGCCGGGCACTTGCCAAGAAAAAGTACGATAGTCATCAGTAAGTGTTCATGTGAATATAATTGCATAAGTGGTTATATAAAAAAATCAGGAAATGGCCTTACAGTGTGATAAATCATAAAGTATGTTCATTCAATAAAGGGTTTGATGTTGGAAATATGGTGATTCCGTTTAATTTTTCTGGTTCTCAAAGTTTCGACGTGTACTGCATTGGGGTGAGGAATGCTGCGAATTCGATATGGACCTGCATATAGAAGCTCAAATTTACTACATCTACTTTCTCCTCTATTAGATAAATAATGTGTGCGTACTAATATCTTCTGTCCAATGTGAAAGTCACGGCGCGTACAAACCTGTTTCTGCTGTCGTCTTCGGCGCTCTGCGGCACGTTTGATGTTGTTCAGCGCAATGTCAATTATTTCATGGTGTCGTAGTCGACGAGATGTAGGAAAGGTTACTAATTCTTTAATTTTGTTAGGTGGTTCAACATTTTTCAGTATAACAGGCGGAGATAGCATAGTAGATTCATTTGGTATGGAATTAATTACATCTTGGAATGAGAGTATGTGTGTGTCCCAACCAATATGTTTTTTATGGCAGTATATTCTACACAGTTTACCAAGTTCTTTCATTAATCGTTCACAAGGGTTCGAAAAAGCATGGTACCTGGATATATAGATCGGAGAAATGTTTCTAGTTCGTAACATACGTGTCCATATAGCAGATCGAAACTGTGGTCCATTGTCGGAAATTACTTTCAACACATGCCCTACATGAAATAGAAAATGTTTTACAAATGCTTTCGAAACAGTTTTAGCAGTAGCTTTGCGTAACGGAGTGATGGTAACAAATTTTGAAGTGAGTTCAACAGCGACAAAGATGTAGCAAAAACCTCTATTGGTTCTGGGAATCGGACCAAAAATGTCTACAGCGACCATATGTCTCAATTTAACAGGTACAATGGGAGATAATGGAGGAATATGTGAAGTTGTGTCTGACTTAGCTTTCTGGCAAATTTTACATGACGCTAAAACTCGTCCATGTTGGCAAAATAACAGTTTTGTCTCAGTATAAGAAAACATTTTCTGGCTCCGTAATGTGCGTAACTTAAATGAGTATACCAAATTAATTTGTTAACACGTTCGTCAGGAATGCATAATAACCAATTGTAGCTGTCAGCGTGAGGGCGACGAAACAGAATGCTATTGCATACAGTGTAATGGTTTCTAACGGTATCACTATTCCTATCCTGCCAGAGGTGTTTAATTTCTTTCAACACGTTGTCTTTACTCTGCTCTTGTGCTATGTCTTGTAATGACGACGAAATGAATTTTTCAAATGCAACTTGTTGAATGTACATGACGATGAAATTTGCTTTGCAAAAGTTGGTTGCGATTTCTTGCTGATTGTTGCTGAGAGAACGGGATAGTGCGTCTGCTACAATATTTCGTGTACCGGGAATGTGAACAATTGTAAAATTAAATTCCTGTAAATAAAGTTTCCATCTACTTAATCTGTCGTGTGTAAATTTAGCTGAAAGTAAAAACTGTATAGCTCTATGGTCTGTGTAAACGGTGGTTTGTCTTCCATAAAGAAAGTGCCGAAATCTCGTAAATGCCCATACAACACATAATGTTTCAAGTTCTGTAACAGAATAATTGCGTTCAGCAGGTGACAGACATCGACTCGCAAAGGCTACGTTTTTAATCACTGTACAACCATCTTCTTCAATTTCCTGAAAAATGTGTACGCCTAAAGCGGTGTTAGAACTGTCGGTGGCAATGGAAAAATTTCTAGTAAGATCTGGATGTGATAAAAGTGGTGCATTCAACAAGGCTTGTTTCAGGTTCACAAATTCAGAATGTGCTTCGCTATCGCAGGACCAAACAGTGTTTTTACCTGTCAATTGACATAATCTGGGGGTGTCTAAAGCTGAGTAATGAATAAATTTACGAAAAAAGTTAATTAAACCCAAAAAGCTGTGTAGTTGTTTCTTCGTCGTAGGAACAGTAATGTCACGTAAGGCTTGAAGTTTTTCCGGGTCAGGCGCAATGCCCTCTACTGAAATTACATGTCCAAGAAATTTTATAGAAGTTTTGCCAAAGTGCGATTTACTGATATTAACTGTGAGTCCTTGAGCACGAAAAGTTCGTAACAGTTGTTCAAAAATCAGATTGTGTTCAGACCAGTTAGCTTCTGCAATAAGATTGTCGTCTACATACGTTGTGATTCTGTCTTTAGGTTCTGTCGGAAGTATTGAATTCAAACCGCGAATAAATGCTGCTGATGAAATAGTTAAACCGAACGGTAATTTACAAAATTGATAACAGTCACCAAAACAGAGGAAAGGCGTGTACTTTCTGCAGTCCGGATGGAGTTGAATTTGCCAAAATCCCGATTTCAAATCAAATGTGGAATAAATAGTAGTACCATGAAATCTCTGTAGAAGTTCTTCTAGTGTCTGTGGGCGATCAGTTTCATTAATAATAACGTCGTTGATGTGACGCGAATCAAGTACGAGGCGAAGTGAACCATCCTTTTTCTTAACAATATGGAGCGGGTTTATGTACGGACTAACTGCCGGTTCAATAATTCCTTGGCCAAGCATAGCTTGCAATTCTTTCTTAAGTTGTTCTCTGTGAATATACGGAATGGGATAATGTTTGGCTTTAAATGTGTCGTGCTGTTTAACTTGAAATTCATACATAAAACCGGACATAGTACCAGGCACGTCGTCAAAAACTGGAGCTTGCTGTAAAAGAATTTTGCGTAGTTGCGTGCGTTCGTCGTCTGTACTTGCACTGCTCTGTTTAACTTTATCAGATATCATCTGTATAGCGTCATAGTCGGCTTCGTCTGCAGTATTATAATCGTGTACGTACGTATCTGTGAACAATGTGGAATGACAGTCTATGTTACGTAATGCGGAAATGACCTCTCTACGATTAATTGTTTGTTCTTCTGCAGATAAAGAGTGCTGATATTCTAAAGCCAGTTGTACATCTTCATCCTTTAACATTAAATAGGAGTTTTGAAAGTCAATAATTGCGTCGTGTTGTACCAGAAAATTTGTACCTAAAATAACGTTTGTCGTCAATAAGGGAACAATCCAAAAATTTGAGTGAAATGTATGACCTGCAATACAAAATGATAAATGTGTCTGTAATTTTACATCTACTCCCTTACCAGATACTGCTCCTTTTACTTTAGTTTTGCCTAATGGTAACGTAGGATAGATATTCTCTTTATTACATTCGTTGAAAGTTTCCTCATTTATGACTGACATAGGTGATCCAGAATCGATTACTGCTGAAAATTTGGATGATCCAATTTTTACTTCAATGACAGGGTGTGAAATGGTTTTTTGAATAACTGGTCTTTCCTGCAAAAGAGTGTCTTGGATGTCGTCAAAAGTAATAACATTTTCGTGAACATGATTCTCTGTGTCAAAAGTATCGCTTACGTTGCTGGAAGATGCAACCTGTACTGTATTTAGTCAAATTCTATCTGATGTGCTATTATTTTCGGGAGGATGCTGTGGCATTTCCACTATTTGAACTGTTCTGTTATTTCTTCCTGACGTATTACGTTCGGGATGATATCTACTGTCTGGTCCATTCATGATAATATGTTGTTGCGGATGATTCTGCTGCTGGTAAGACCGACTGTTATTAAACGTACGCTGAAAATTGTGCTCATTACTTTTACGTCTGTCATGATAGTCATTTCTATACGGTGCATTGCGATAGGAATTGAAATTGTGTGTTTTCTGTACGTACTGATTCCCTTGTTGCTGTGCGTTACTATTTGTTGGAGCTGATGCCATAGGTGTAGGTGGCGAAACATTAAGGCTTGGTAGACCTTGTACATTACATTGTTAGTTAGGTATGCTAACCGGTTGGCTTTCATGCTGTTGTTGTGAAAAAGCTCTATTGTTACCAAAATGCGTTCGCTGTTGCTGATAGTCTTGACGATACTGATAATTAAAATTTTGTCTGTTATTAAAGTTCTGCTGGTTGTCGTTCCTGAAGCGTCTATTAGCTTTGCGATAGAAATTGCGTTGCTGATCGTAATTGCAGTATGTTTCTTGACCTTGGTTATTATTTGAAAAATTTTTGTTTATAATGGAATAATCCGATTGCTGCACCTCCAAATGCTGTAACAGATCTCCGAATGCCGAAGTATTTTCTTTCTGTTGACCCATTAAAAGTGACACTCTTAATGATTGTGGTAATTTAGAAATACATAATTGAATAAGTGCAGATTCACTGTATGGTTCACCTAAGTACTGGTTTAGTTGGACCATGTGTTCAGAAAATTGCGTGGCAGTGGAAAAATTTGAGTTCTCATAATTCGGTAAACTAATTAATTAATCCTTGATTCCACGCTGTGTCGTCTTCGACCAGTACGCTGATAGAAAAGCATTCTGAAATTCTTCTACCGAATAGCATTGTCTCGCGATTGGTCTCGTACGAGTTGCCGGTTCGCCTTCCAAAAAACTGCAAATAAATTCAAGTTTATGTGTTACAGGCCAAGTCGGTGGAAAAGCAAAGCTAAATTGTTGTATCCAATCCAAGGGGTGAATCTGTGTTCTGTCGTTTTTAAATACTTTAAATTTTCTCACGGATAGAAAATGCTTGTAATCAAAATTATCGTCTCTGTATGTCTGAACAGATTCAGGATTGTATGAGAATCTATTTGTCTGTGACTGTTCG
Organism: Schistocerca americana; assembly: GCF_021461395.2. Lineage (NCBI taxonomy): Eukaryota > Metazoa > Arthropoda > Insecta > Orthoptera > Acrididae > Schistocerca > Schistocerca americana. The sequence goes on along the minus strand of NC_060125.1, from coordinate 202,078,607 downwards.
GAATCTAACTCACGCACTCTCTGTAAATTACCTAAATTGTACAGGCTGTGTGAGTCTGACAAATGTTCGCAAAGTGGCGTCTGCTGTGATGTGTTAAAGGCTGAAATATTTTTTATCTCTGTCACTTCTTGCTGTAAAGTTGACAATTTTCTACGTAAAGTATTATTGGACGAATCTATCTCACTGATCGTCTGCTGTAAATTTTGGAATTCAGGTGTTTGATTAAACGAAATCGGTGAAGTATCGTCTGATTTGCTGTCATTATTACTTTCGATAACATCAATACGACTGAACAATTCATCTTATTTGTTAGTCAGTATTTTTACCGTATCATCGTTTTTAGTGTACAAGCATTAATTTGTTTTTGTATTTTACGTGTGGTTTCGTTCAATTTTTTAATATCTCCTTTGATGACATCGGAATCCTGTATTAGTTCTAATTGTTCAAGTCTGTCGGTCACTGTCTGAAAGTCTACTGTGTGTGTATCTGTTTTTGATTTAAGATCGGAAATTTCATCACGCAATTCGGTGTTTAACTGTTTGATAGTAGTATTAATTTCGTCTGATACTGTAGCAAATTGTTATCCACATATGTTTTTGCTTTCATAAACAATTTACTCTTATCTTCCTGTCTCTGTGCGCTAATTGTTTCCATGACTTGTCGCTTTACTTTATTCTGTTCCTGTATAAATTTATGGTAACGCATTTCACTGTTTTGTAGGTGGTGATTAAAACGTTCGTCAATTCGACTGTTCTGTTGGTCAAATTTCGCGTCTACTTTTGCATCCAGTGTGCGCGAGAGTTCTGCTGACACTTAAAAACTCGTCGCGTGACTGTGTTGCGTTTTCAGAACATTGTTTAGCGACTGCGCCAATTTCGTCTCTAGGTGGTTCTGTTGTAGCTGCTTGCGTATCCCAAAATTCTTGAGCAACAGATCTAATTTCTTCACTACTTTTTCTAGCACAAGTCTTAATTTCCTCACGTAATTGTTCCTTAGTATCATGACATTGCGCAGTAACGGCTGTAATCTGTGCACTAAGCTGTGTATTCTGTTCACTAAGTTGTTTGAAATTTTCATTAAGGTTGTCTTGTTTTTCACTAAGTTGTTTGTGATGGCTGCCTTGCTTATCATTCGACTGTTTAAGACATTCACTAAGTTGTTTGTGATTGTTGTCTTGTTTTTCATTAGGTTGTTTGAAACATTCACTAGGTTGTTTAAAATTGTTGTCTTGTTCTTTCTTCGACTGTTCGGAATTTTCACTCTGTTGTAGCAATACTGCCATAATTTGATCCAAGCCAATATTACCTACTCTATTCTCTGTGCGGTTTGATGACATACCTGCAATTATCACGTTTTGTGTAACCATTTGGTCATTCTGTGATTCTCGAAAAGGTTTCCCAATAGGATGTGCACTGTTAGTCACTACCTCGGATTCAAATTAATCTACCGTACTTTGAGTACACTGTTCATTCTCGTTAGAAAAATTTATCTGTTCACAATTCAAATTTTGCAAACCGGGTGTGTCAAGTTGGGCAGCGTTCATTGTAACAGAATGTGCCACGTCATCAATTGTCGTTAAATTAACAGAGGACACAACTGAATTTATTTGTTCACCATTCGGATCAAAATCATTATTAGTGGTCGGTACGCACTGATTGTCTGTAAATGGAGGATTGTCATCATTACACTGAGTGTCGCAAATATTATCGGTCAAATTATTTGAGTCCGCTATTTCACTCATTGCACATCACGATGTACTGTTAACAGTTTTTCGCGGCATTTTTCACAAATCAAAATTAAGCACAAATGAAACAAGGACAATGCAAAAATGCAACAAACACAATTATAACAAAGAGCAACAAATTGCCGATGATCTGTGAAAGAAAGAGTGACAAATTATTAAATGCGTTGCGACAGATACAAACTACATTTAAGTAAATAAGAGCAGATATATGACTACTTATCAGAAGATTCACAAAGACTTACGATCCTGCCCGGATGTCGCCAAGTGAAACCTCCCACAAAAATTTTTAAATATTAAATGAACCGAGTGTAACCTTCCATGGAAATAAGAATTAAATGAATTTCAAATATAGTAACCTCTGAACAAAATTGGCTCCCATTTATAATCTCCGTGCCGAAATGCATTCACATTTGATGTAACCACAAAATTCTTTTCTCATTTAATGTTAAGTTCGAAACAGAAAAATTCCTAAACCCAAAAATAATAAAAAAAATTCAGTAACCTGGTAAATTTTTTGACGACAGCAGCGCTGCAACCCGGCCCTGTATTCTGAATAAAAAAGCAAAAATTCTTACCTGAATAAAAACTGCGAATATATCTGCTCTTACATAAAAAAAATTTCGACACAGCTCCGTGCAATGCTGGCCTATGCTTTGTGATTCGTGAAAGGAAAGACAATCCATTGAATAAAATCTTTAAATTGAAATAAATGCTTTTCTTAAAAAAAATTACTTTATATATAAAATTATTATTGGGGCATTTTTTAAAAGAAATTAAATGACAGTTAACATACATTACTAGATATGCGCAAGGCTGCTTCTTTACCTTCTACAATAGTACTCATCGTCCTGAGTCCCGACCAGAGCAGACTGCCGACACGCGCAAACACGCACAAACTACTGCCGGCTACTGCCGACTCACGCAGTGGACAACTGCAGACTAATGCCGACTCACGCAGACTACAGACTACTGCAGACTCAAGCCGACTAGCGACAAGCAACAACTAACTACATACTGCTCTCTGGTCAGAGACTCTCCTATGCCTTGCCTATTGTAGGCAGCGCATACATCGCATACCTCTTAGAAGGTCTCCTTCACAAGTCAACCACTCGTTCCTAGAATTCCCCCAATAAACCAAAGTCGACCATTCTCCTCCCCTAGCGCAGTTCTCACATGATTGTTCCACCTAACACACACTGTGTGATCAAAAGTATCCGGTCACAAGGCTAAAAATGACTTAGAAGTTTGTCGCGCCCTCAATCGGTTATGCTGGAATTCAGTATCGTATTTGCCCACCCTTAGCCTTCATGATAGCTTCCACTCTCGCAGGCATACGTTCAATCAGACGCTGGAAGGTTTCTTGGGGAATACCAGTCCATTCTTCACGGAGTGCTCCACTGAGGAGAGGTATCGATGTCGGTTGGTCAGGTCTTGCACTAAGTCGACGTTCCAAAGAATCCCAAAGGTGTTCCACAGGATTCAGGTCAGGACTCCGTGCAGGCCAGTCCATTACAGGGAAATTATTGTCGTGTGACCACCCTACCAAACGTCGCGCATTATGAACAGGTGCTCGTTTGTGCTGAAAGATGCAGACGCCATCCCCGAATGGTTTTTCAACAGAGGGAACCAAGAAGGTGCTTGACACATTAGTGTATGCCTGTGCTGTCATAGTGCGACGCGAAATAACAAGAGGTGCCAGGCCCCCTCATGAAAAACACGACCACACCGTAACACCACTGCCTTCGAATTTTACTGTTGGCACTATACATGCTGGCAGATGAAGTTCACCAGGCACTCGCCATACCCACACCCTGCCATCGGATCGCCGCCTTGTGTACCGTGATTCGTCACTCCACACAACGTTCTTCTACTGTTCAATCGTTCAATGTTGATGTGAGGCGTCGTTTGGCATTTACCGGCATGATGTGTGGCTTACGAGCAGCTGCTCCACCTTGAAATCCAAGTTTTCTCACCTCCAACCTAACTGTCGTAGTACTTACAGTGGATCCTGATGCAGTTTGGAATTCCTGTGTGATGTTCTGGATAGACGTCTGTGTATTTCACATTACGACCCTCTTCAAATATCGGCGGTCTCTGTCAGTCAACAGACGAGGTCGGCTACTACGCTTTTGTGTTGTACATGTTTACACTTCACTACCATATCGGAAACAGTGGACCTAGGGATCTTGGCGAGGGTGGAAATCTCGCATACAGACGTATGTCACAAGTGACGCCCAATCACCTGATGAGCGTGAATTGCATGGAGGGCCCAATTCCATGTCTAATGACTACTGAGGTCGCTGATATGGAGCACCTGGCAGTAGGTGGCAGCACAACGCACCTAATATGAGAAACGTATGTTTCTGTAGGTGTCCAGATACTTTTGTCATATAGTGTAGCTTTGAAACTTTACGTCCAGATATTTAAATGACTGGACTGTGCCAAGCAGGACACTAGCAATACCGCATCCTAACATTATAGATTTGATCTTCTTACTCATATGCGTTAACTTACATTTATTCACATTTAAGAGTAGCAGCCATTCATCACGCCAGTCCACCTGCTCACCATTTCTCCACCCTCCTAACCCTCTCCCAAGGTGGCTTCCGCCAGGTCTCCCTCCCTGATGATGCCGTCCTCCCCTCCATCTACCCCTTCTATCACCTCTGATCCTCCCCTTCCACTTCCTGTGTTTTCTGCTTAGGGCACCCTCTGTTTCTCTCTCCTTCCCTCCATCCTCCCTTCCTTCCCCCTCCTTTCCCAGGCTTCCTCTACCCCCTCCTCCCTTCATTCCTCCCTCCATCCCCCCTGCCATTGGCATCCCTGCTTTCCCCTCTCACACCCCCTACACCTTCCTCCGCTCTTGGCAGGTCCCCGGACTCACACATTCTCAGTGGACATTCGCGCGCCGGAGGTCATCACCATCAGTATCGTGTGTGTGCCATCATGTTTGTGCTTTAGAGTTTTTCGCCGTCACGCTCCTTCGTTCATCTGTACTGTCTAATTCATCAGTGTCCGTGTGCAGTGCCAATAGTTTCTTTTGGTGTCTTCGCGTGTGAATTGCTACGTGTTCTTTGTTTATGTGTCTACTGTTTTTCCCCCACAATTTTTTTCTGTCTATTCTGTGTCTCCATTGTTTTTTCAATTGTTAAACTTGTGGCTGAAGAGCAGCGTAATATGCTGCTGGCAGCCCACCTCATGTAAAGGTGTTTAAATGACAATAAAGGGAAAAAAAGTCGTCACACCAGCTAGAAATTTCGTCTCGTCTTGTATCTTCCTACAGTCACTCATCTGGGATACATTACCGATACCCTACGGCATCATCATCAAACAACCGCAGATTGCTGCCCACCCTGTCGGCGAAATTATTTATGTATATAGAGTACAACAACGGCCCTGTCTCGCTTCCCTGGGGATCTCCTAATGATACATTTATCACTGATGAACACTCGCCGCCGAGAACAACATAGTGGGTTCCATTATTTAAGAATGAGCCACTCGCATATCTGTGAACTTATTCCACATGCTCGTACCTTCATCAACAGCCTGCAGTGGATGCACCATGCCAAATGCTTTTCGGTAATCTAGAAATACGGAATCTGCCTGTTGCCCTTCATCCATAGTTCTCAGTATACCATGTGAGAAAAGATCAAGCTGATTTTCGCACGAGCGATGGAGAATATGTTCAAGGACTCTGCAATATACAGAAGTTAGGACTATTGGTCTGTAATTTTGCTGGTCCGTTCTTTTACCCTTATTATATACTATCATTACTTACGCTTTTATCCAGTCACGTGGGACTTGTGCTGGGTGAGAGATTCAGGATAAATGCAAGCTATGTAAGGGGCCAATGTCATATAGTACTCTGTGTAAGATCGAACTGGTATTCCATCCGAACCTTGTGATTTATTTGCTTTCTAATCTTTCAGTTGTTATATATAAGAAACTATCAGCCTCGATTGCGGTAATGAAACCAAACGTTATCTAGGTTTCAGCCCAAATAATTGAGTTTCCTTCAGAAGATATACTTGAATCTATAATTTGTGTATGAGGGCATGATATAGAAATAAAACTAAAACAGCCTGAATAGGCGTAGTCACAGTTTATTTCTAGACCATGCCCTCTTAGACAAATTATAGATTCATGTATATCTTCTGATGAAGGCTCAATTATTTCGGCTGCAACCCAGGTAAAGCTTGTTTCCATTAACGCAATCGAGGCTGATAGTTTCTTATATATTAGATTATTGCGATTGCTGTCTGGACGGCAATGTTGAAAGTACAAAAACTTTCAGTTGTTTCTCTATTACTGTGTAGTCCATATGGGAGTCTGTCCGATGGTGAAATCACAGTATGTTTGTACGATTCTCCTGTGTGAACCATTTCTTTAGCATGAAATTTAAAACTTCGTCCTTCATTTTGCTGTCGTTAGCTGCCACACCAGACTGGTCAACGGAGGCTGAATGGAAGCCGAAGACCAGAATATTCTCTGACATATCTTTTGCTAAGGTGTGACTGTGGTATTCATATGCTTCGTGCGTATGTATTTTCACAGACGCACGAATCTCTAGTAACCTTCGCTTGCTGTCATTTGTGCGTTCCCTTTTTAGAAGAGAGTGCAACAGCTTTTGCTTTCTCGCCATCCTCCGTATTTCTTTATTAAAGCATGGTGGGTCTTTTCTATCCTCTATCCCCTAGGCATATAACTCTCCAGACCACGATCTACAATCCGATTAAACTTTGCTCATAATTACTCTACACCCATCGTACTGGATCTAAGTGACTCCTAATCACGATGTAATAGTGGTACTAATAACTGCTAATCTGCTCCATCTACTTGACACACTCTCCTAGCTTTCTTGACTGATTTATTAAATTTCGTAAACATACTTGCTATAATGACACCATGACCGCTAATCCACGTTTCTGTACTGACTTCAGAAAACGTGTTTAAAACTATTTTGCATGTCTGTCTGTCTGTACCCCCCCCCCCCCCCCACCCCCCTCCGAACGAATCCGTAGACGTCCCAGTTTAAACTTTGCAGGCTTCGCACGGATTTCTTGCATATGTAGACTGCAGACAAATTAAGTCGCTTCTTTCTTTCCCTGAGCCTTGTACTCGTACATCCTTCCTCATTTTCACCACCTGTTTCACCTGTGTGGCTGGACGATATAGATTTTCTCCTCTTCAAGCAGTTATGTAAACAGCAACACATCAGGGCAATTACTGTCGCTTTCTCTGCACACGGAGCAATAAGCCTTGGAAGCACACCAAACTAAGAATTTATAATTCCGTAAGCATTTTCCATGGTGCTGTGCGTACGACTGAGACGGTAGTTGAAAATTCTTTGTATCTAGTCAGTGTTGGCTGGTCAGAGGTATCCAACAACTTTACTGTCATAGCATTTGTCTCGTTCCTGACGAACACGAGATGAGCAGAGATGTCGCTAAGAGGTAGGCCATCTTCTGGTGGAATGTTCAGGTTGTCCCCAAACGTAGAATGATAAAGGACACTGCTATCTGACGCATCCATTTCCACCATTAACAACTCGTAATTGGCATTTACAGCTCCCGACATAACTCGACGAAAAACGTTTTGTAGATGTAGTGAAAGGATCCAGAGCCAGGTGGTTTTGTGATGGCATCAGTTTTCCCGTCTATAGTGCCGAGAAAGTACGGAAATCTCCACTGTATCTCAAACTATTGGATCTACACCGAGTGAGGACAAAAAAATGTTGACATTAAATGGGTGTTCTCTTTTCTGTGTTTTCGTAGGTTGAACCATGGCGTAGGTTGAACCATCGTGCCTAACAGTTGGTACGATTAACGATAAGTATGTAATGACGACATCTGTTCAAGACGATTACAAGGAAAACAACGGTAGAAAGAGATCTGTCCGAAACAAACGGAATGTCTTCGTCGTCCAGGGAAAGACTGTATCGAGTCCAAACAAGTCCTCTCGCAGACTTTCTCAAGAGACTAACATATCTTAAAGATGAGAGGTTAAAATTTAGCAACATGAATTAAGAATAACGCCATACCACTTGCAGATTGGGCAGCAGCTCACAAAATGGAAGTTCGAGAACATATGCGAGATTCCTCAACGTGAACGTTTGGTCTGCAGTGCCAAATTTAGAGTGAATGGACGCTTCTTTTCTGAAGAACAGACCATCAGCGGAGAGAATTACCTTGCTTTAGTCAGCACGTTCATGGAAGAGAGCTCCCCACTTGCCATTCTCCAGCGAGGGTACCTTTGGCAACAGGTCTCCCCTGCCCATTAAAGTCAAATGGTTGGGGATTATCTGAACGACACGCTTCGTGAACGCTGGATTGGTAGATGTGGTCCTATTCCATGGCCAGCATGTTCACACGAACTGAGCCGATGTGATTTTTGGCTGTGGGGCATGGTCAAGCATCGTGTCTATGCCAGAAACTTGGACGACCTGAAGCACCGCATCACAGAGGTCAAGTGGCCCTTACAGTCAACAATGGGCTAACCCACGTCTCCATCATTACGATTCTTATATACTGAGGTGAAATTGTGAATTTTATACATTCAAATGAATTGCTTCTAGCAAGGTATCGCAACATAAAAGAAAAGTTCTCACTTGGTGGAATTGCATCTCTCGTTAAAGTGTTTTGTTCTTTTATCATGGAGCTAACTATTTCTAGCAGTGCATCTAATGTCAGGCCATCAGAACGTAAGAAGTTAACATAATCCTATGTCTCACTCAACCTCAGATCCGTCACTCACTTTTTGTGAGTTAATCTTCTATGCTCCTTGAACCAACTTTCCATCTGTCTTCTTACCTCTTTCAATTTGCAACACAGTAAAGCAATTATTAGTTCCGTTGTGTATTTATCGTCCGCGATTTAGAATATTCCGCGCCTGCATAAATTGTACAGTAATATCGTGCAATGATATGGCGTAGGTTGAGGAGAGCTCCAATAATATTGCACCGTATTACTGTACAATATAACTGATCGTCTAGGAGCCGCTTTAGATAATCGTTTGGTGACAAATGACTGTTGTAATCACAGATAAGATATCTAGGACAAACAGAATCATTACTTAAACCCGAAATTACGAATTAAAATATGTGAAGCTGAAGGTAAACGCAGAGTTTACGCAAAAGGTTAGCTACATTCTGAAATTGATTTAGCCACAGTACGTCCTTCTGCAATGTTAGTGAAAATTAAACGTAATATAACACAGAATAAATGGTGTTCATTCATTTAAAATTATTCTACAGTAAATATTTACAGTAATGTCATTTTTACCTGTTTAGCTGTACGAACGATGTCGTAAGTACATACGCTTGATGATGTTCTACAAAAGTTTAATTGTGTTTTGTGACGAGCGTTGCTCATGTACAGACAACCTTACTACCACAGCAAAGCACGAGAGACCTCTAGTTTGTATCGTACAGTACTTTCAACTGGTTTTATACACAATACATTCAGCCAGATATTTGACTATGTCTTTAGTGTTGAACAATTCCCTAGTCATAGGCTATTTGCTTTATCTTAAGATTATATGAGTTGCAAACGTCTATGAAATGTTGGCATCATGTGGGCTAGAGCACCATTACTTGTTAGTATTGGCTGGCTCTTGTTTAATACCATATAGATGGGTTATACTTTCATGTCATTATGTTTCATGTAACATGTTATTTATCAGGCCAGAGATACCATTATCACTAAAGGTTATGCGGTCGGTCATTCGTAACTATATCTGAAAGGCTGATTTTGATTAATAGAACAGGTTTGAGTAAACCATGGAGTGGAGTTTTGCATATGGCTTGAACTGCTTTCGATTACTGAAACAGTTTTCAGAATTACATTTGTGGTGTGTCTGACACGAAATTCTTAGGATCAGCGCGTGTTATCTTTTTCCACGCAAGGCAGCGTGATATGGGGTGTCAACGAATAAATTATTGAAATCTAAGGGCTGCTCAGTGACTGACAGAGAAATGCATGTGATATAGTACTAGGAGAAGCTTGAAAACAAGAAAATGAACAAAAGAACTGTCTGAAATGAAGAAAAGAACTGTCTGCAATGAAACTACATTGCTGGCCAGAACCCGGACATCTAGCCAGGCTAGTAAAAGAAGACAGGAACCAGGATATAGATTGTAGCATGGCGTGTTTGGAGATAAGAATCGACGAAAATGACAAACGATTAGATAAAATAACATTAATTAACAACATAATGGCCTCGACTGGACACCATAATGAATGAAGTAGCCTGGAGGATGCCTTTGAGAATCAGTGATATCACCATCCTCAATGATTCATATCAGGTTAACACAGAACATCTGTCTTTCAACGAGCAAAATAGAAAGATAATTACTCCTTTCAGACCCTTTGGCTACAACTGTGTACATTAACTTTTACTGCGTCTTACCTAGAACAGAACTATTTCTTCCCTATGGAAACCTGAGGATCACATTTGTGAATGTACAACATTTTCATAATGCGCAAGTACTGCCAGCTTTTGAGCTTCGCTAATAATATCAGTAAGTCATTGTAACATTGATCAGGAAATCGTGACACTCAGAGTACACAGATGTGGTCGGTTCAGTACATTCCACGGTATAATTGAATGTTATTGTTATTCTGCATTGCAATATTGAACGATCATTTCACTATTTATTAAAATAGAAAATATTTTCTAATTAGTTTTTTTAGTACATAAAATAAAGCCGAGTGTATACTGTACGTTTTGAGAATGGGTACATATTTTTGTATAAATATGGCAACTAAAATCATTTAAAAATCACTTAAGAGCGTTACGATGCAAAAATATCCTCCCCCCAGAATAAAAATCAGGTCTGAAGGGATTAATACATTTTCTAATCATCCGAGGGAGTTTCGCCACCCAGTCGGTATGACATTTAGACGTATGAACAAAACAGTGAATCTAATTGAAAACCTTGATATTCTTCGTTACTCGCTTGGTTCATCTCCAAATATATATATATATATATATATATATATATATATATATATATATATATATATATATATATATATGAGTGTGTATTTCTATGCGAATGACTGAGGTGATTTTATGTCCGTCCGCTGTTGTAATATAAATTGTAACGTTTAGATTCAGTAATAAGGGATGTGTAGTGGTATGAATAGCACACAGCAGGTCTCGCGTTCAGTCATGTTTAATAAAATATATTTTGAAACATTCGTCTCTGATAACATCACGCTTTAACAATGATTGATGAGAGTATCAATGGGTCATATAACATGAACGAAGTACGAGGGATACCCTGAATGAAACAGTCAATTTGGCTAATTAAAGAACCGGAAAATTTTTAATGCGTATTCATAATCCGTACAACGTCACAGAAATAACCATACGATTTAATTAGCCGCTTTGGCTGCGTTCACTCAGTTGATGATAGAATCATATAAAATATTCCAGACATTTCCTTTCAGAGTATAAAGAATTCACATCAATACGTTTCCAAACAAAAAGGACTCATACCGCTGAATAAGAGGATGAACCCGCGTCTGTGGTGATCATAATTGCAGTTAGAGGAGCGAGCTACGATGTAGTTTTTTAAAAACTGTATTTTGTAAGCTGAAGTAACGTGTAGGCTATATTTGACTTCTTTAAAGAGACTACAGAAAAAAACCGTTATTGGTGATTTCTCAGATATAAATCGTGCATAATTACGCAATGTTGATTATTACTTATACTTCAAGGAGATTACAAACGAGACTCCGATAAACATTAAAAAGTAGGAGACACAGCAAACAAATATATAACTAAAAAGTCCATAATAACGGTAATACGTATCCTATATAATTTATTGTTTGTTACACGAACCGGTTTTCGGTTGTTATGCCATCATGAGGTACAAAGACAATTACGATGTGCAAGTGAAATTTCAAACTAGTGCATCTACGGAATATCACCGTTTCCTGAGATGAATATGTTAATGTTACAATTAGGAATAAAAGAAGAGGATTGATTTCAGCGTAAATTTCGAAAATTTACGTGCTCTTTTCTGGAAATGAAGATACTTTGTAGATGCACTAGTTTAAAGTCTTTCATCCAACAAAATCTCACCGCACCTCATACTTACCTTTGTACCTGATGATGGCGTAACAACCGAAAAGCAGTTCGTCTAACAAATAACAAATATTGTAGAATGATACACCAGAGTTGTTTGTGTTTCATTCACAATGTATAAAATATTCTACGAAGAACAGACAGTCAATCAGCGCTACATATAATAACTTGAAAAAATTTCATTTGGAGCACATACTGTGATCGCTGTAAGAGTCAATAGTTTATTTAGACACGACTGATATGCCATAAAAGGGGGTGAACTGAATCAGTAATACTTTTAGATTATCTCTTTTAACTTAAGAAACTGTAAATAAAAACGAGATACAAACGTTTACAACGGAATGTGTAGTGTGGCACGCCTAACAGTAAATTACCTTTCATATTTAAGTAAGTGACTGTTGTAAAATATGAGATAAAGGAAAGATGATCCTTCATAAGTCAATTGTATATACAGTATACACAAACACAGGATGACGTTAGCAAATTGTAAATAGAGATATCGTGAAATTTACTGGAGAGATGACTCTTCTTTTAAAGCACAATCCTCGTTATGAAGAAGAAAACAGCAGTTTGCACTTCGTTAGTATTTTTGTGTGGAGTAAATGCTGATGAACCAGGTTAAATGCCAAATTCTTTTCATTTCCTTCTGTTGAACGTGTGTCAATAGTCAGACGCCAGTAGAGCAAACGGGCCAGTATTAATACCGTTACTGGAAGCGACGGAGAGTAAAACTCTAACTGATATCGTAATTTTTGTGAAATATAAGTGGAGAAGAAGTTCTAATTTGATATCTTTTTCACTACGGAATCGTTAGACGCACAAAAATACCTCAAAAATTGTCAGACGAATTTACTGAAAATCGGGTAACTGAGAAACCTCAGGAAACCTTAATAAACCCTTTCATTTTCAGTTATAAACGTGCTGCAATTGAATGTTCTATAAATTGCTCTACCTCTGACTATGCCTCTTATATAAATGACTTCTTCTCCAATTTATGTTCATTCAGCGAGAAAGTTATTTTATTAGTCGTGGTGATTGTAATTTGCTGTAACGAAGTGGTAGTAAGTGGATTCATGCAGTTGGTATATGTGTCAGACTCAGACATCAGCCCTGTACTTTGTCCCCACCAACAAAAACAAGTTATTCGTCCAAGCGTATCTAACTGCTTGCTTAATTTTCTGTCTTGAGATTTTTCAGCTTCGTCCTTCATAACGATCAATGCATCATAGCAGTTTATATTAAGATCTCGCCATACAACAAGGTCAAAATGAAATCCTCTAATGCGTGTATTACAGGAATTAGCCTTCTATCTAGAACAGCAGGAAAATAATATATTTCCTTCTGGAGAATAAAATAAAGACTTATTTCTTGAAATAATGGTAGCTCCTACTTCATCGCTAACGATGAACGTGCACTTCACTATTTACTATCAAACTTATGCCATCAGTTTCTGCCTATTTATACATTCATCTCCTTTTCACATTCCCCACCTCTCATATTGCAAGTAGCCTGTTTGTATTATTTTGGCAGCGTCATAGACTGAGTTAATATAGCTGACATCGCTCTGCTTCCTCGGCAAGAGATTCTTTAGTTGGACGGACTAGCAGTTAGCGTGTGCACAGAGAAGTATATGTACATGTTTCTGTTAGCGGAGATTCTGTCTTGGTAGCGCACGCATTGTAAAGTGAGACGCAAGGAAATGTGGGATGAGGGATGTTGTTGACAGTATTTGGGCAGTGGAATTATTGACATCCATATAATTTTCAGAACTGGATGTCACATGAATAAGGTAAAATTTTCTGAATACCTTGTATGCTCTTCATCAAAATCTTTCTTTTGCTAACCATATGCCTCCTAGTAGTTAGAGTTTGTAGTAGCTATAATCGTTTTATTTAGGTGGCTGTAGTTGCTGCTTGGTGTAATTGTTCCATTTCATATTATGAAGTTTTTCTGTGAGGTGAATGGCTTATAATAAATGTGGTTAATGACTGAAATGAGTTTAGTCAATTAACAGAGTAGGAGGCAGTTTCATATTTCATGAATTTCGTAAGTTTTGGAATTTTATTATTGTTAGGATTTCTTGCAATTCAGGGCCATTCTTTTGTATTAATTATTGGAAGTCATGTTGTCACTGTATAGCAGTAAGAATGTGTTGGCTTGTATATTGTGGGTAACAAATGAATAGGTTAAGTTTGAGTTGTCTTTGTCAGGGAAAATTCTGCAGGTCATTGTTTAAATGATAAAAATAAGTAAAGACATTACTTTAAATTTCTCGTGTCTATTTGTTATGAAATCTGATTCAGTATTACTGTTTTGATTATGTAAAATTGTTACTGTAATATGAATCAATAACAAGGGACGATGTATTACCTTTAACAAATACAAAGAGCATATATTCATTTTAAACCCAAGCTATGTTCCCCATTGTGTAACCTGGCCAGGGGAAACAACCGAATGAACAGTTAAATTTCGCTACGGTAGAGCACAGAACAGGAAAATTCTGCGTCAATTTTTACTGTAACCGGTGGTGTAACTTGATGACGTTATGGCTTCATTCCAAGTTTAAGAATCATATATTTTGAACTAATCAAAAAACTTTGGTGATACATTCCTGTGACAGTTTTCACAGCAGTGAACACCGAGTTTCAAACGTGTCCACTGTGTTTCAGCTGTGTCGGACGTTACAACAGAAAATTAATTTGCTTCACTCGGAGACAGTTTGATACCCGGTGGGCAACTGAAACGTGAATGTTAAAAAGTTTAGACAAGAAGACAGCAGAAACTGCTGAAATGTGATGCTACGGAAGGATGCTGAATATTGGATAGGTGGATCACATAATTAATGAGGAGGGAATATGGGAGAAGAGAAATTTGTCAACTTGACTAAAAGAGGGTATTGATTGGTAGGACACATTCTGAGGTATCCAGGGATCACTAATTTACTACCGGTGGAAAGTGGGGAGGGACGGGGGGGTTAACAATCGTAGAGGCAGACCAAGAGATAAATGCAGTAAGGAGATTCTGGGGGATGTAGGTTGCAGTATTTGGTCGGAGATCAAGAGGCTTGCACAGGATAGAGTAACACAGAGAACTACATCAGGCCTGTCTTTGAAGTGTTGGCCACAACAACATATATTCGCGAAGTGTATTTTGAAATGAAAATGGTGGGTTGTAAATGAACACTGAGGCAATGAACAAAAGGAGATATTTTCTTGTATGAGATGTTTGAGAAAAGTAGGGAGACTGCGAGAGATCTGGCAAAGCTGTGTTGTTCTACTTGTGTAGACCGATGTGTTTGTTTCTTCGAGATGCTCAGTCCGCCTTCCAGATCAGTACAGCTATCACGTAATTGTTGAGAGTGCAATTATTGGTGTTTCTGTAGTGTGTGACGGAAACGGAACAGCGGAATTTAGAGCACTGTTATGCCATCAAGTGTTTTGTTTCACATGAGCATTCTTCGATTGTGCCTTTGAAAAGTTGAGCCAGGCATATGGGAAACATTTATTATGAAAACAAGCGTTTCTCGCTGGCACAAATAATTTTGGGGAAGCCGAGAACACGCAGGAGATGAACGTTGCTCAGTGTGACTTTCTACTTCGAAAACCGACGACGTTTAACAGTAACGATGATGGGTGACCCGTTAAACGTTAAAACGTCCACCGAATATAAAATTTTGACAGACGTTTTGGCGAAAGGTTTGTGCCAAAAACCCTCACATCTCAGGCCTTGCAAAACTGATTTCTGCCAGGATATGACCAAATAGCGAATCACAACAATGCAGAATTTCTTATATCACAGCAGGGGTATCGTGCATAAAGAAGTTTTCCTGCATGACAAACAGCCAACAAAGCACCAACATCTATCATGCTGGAGTAGCTGAGGATCAGCAAGAACTGTTAATGAGTACAGCGAAAAAGCAGTTCAAAGTTGCAAAATATCCTTTTTGTTTATTCACTTGATGAATATGGTCATAAACGGTATTTCCGAAGATGTGTGAAGCATATTAAAAATGTGCACAAAATGTGCAAATGTGTGTGAAATCTTATGGGACTTAACTTCTAAGGTCATCACTCCCTATGTTTACACACTACTTAACCTAAATTGTCCTAAGGACAAACACACACACCCATGCCCGAGGGAGGACTCGAACTTCCGCCGGGACCAGCCGCAAAGTCCATGACTGTAGCGCCCAAGACCGCTCGGCTAATCCTGCACCGCCAAAAAATGTGTAACGAACAATTACAGCGCATACAGATAACCATATTTGAAAATGGGTTTCGGCCGAAACTAGTCTTCGAATGAATTAAAAAGTAAAATTTGCCACTTTTGCATGGTTTTTCCTCGTGCTAGTCAACCAAGTGTTTTGTAAAGATATGCTTGAAAGGCTGAGGAAATGGGTGAATCGACTAAGGCCGGACATTGCAAAAACGTGTATGATGCCCCACGACAATGCCCTGTGTCACATGGTCATTTCAGTCACGGACGTTTTTACCTGGTCTTCCATAACCGCCCCCACACCCTCCCCACTCCCGTGATTTAAGAGATGGTGACTTTTCTTGTAAATGAAAGATATCTTATAACGACGACATTTTAGGACTCTGGGGAACATTCAAAAGAAAGTAGGCGACATGTTAAAAGTCCTCCCACCTGAAGGTTTTCTGCGCTGATACGAAAACCGAGAACACCGACTCCGCCGGTGCATAGCTACCAAAGGGAACAGCTTTGGAAAGGACAATATCGTTGTTAGGAAAAAAGAAAAAAGATAAAACGTTTAAGAGATTAAGAAGGCATTCTCATTAATTTTCTCACACATCCTCGAAAGTTGGTATCCAAATCTGAGCAATAAATAACGCCTTGCAAAAATTATCAACAAGATTGATACACTTCGGAGAATACTGTTGCTTCCTAATGAGATATGTGAATCACAAAACAGATAGTAGCTTACACATTCTGTCCAGATTGAGTGTTTAAGAGTGAACTGGAATAGCAAGATGCGCCCAACGTGTATTCGCGGACTCTACAGCTGAGATTATCGCAAGCACCGAAAAATGCGCGTCCACCGACTGGGTGGAAGTGCCGCTTAGCGTTCTAAAACAAACGCCAGGCCAGCTCACCAAAGCGGCCGGCGTAAAAAAACGAAGAGGCCAACGAGTCTCTGCTGGACCCGTGCCAACGGCCTCCGCTGAGCGTCGCCCCACGCACGCCGGGGCAGAAGCTAGTTTGCCGCACACAACGCTCGGCACTAACCAATGTGTATAAAGGGCAATGTCGTGACTGGCTGATTTATCATCGGCCAGTCCAAACCGCTAAGGAGAGAAATTTTTATATAGGAGAGGGTATTGATCTTATACTGTATGCGACGTTTAAGAATATCTTCTAAAGCGGTGAAACAGGGGGTTAACCCTTTTGAAAATACGTCGCTATGAAGGCAGTGTTGAGGCTAGACCTACGAAAATTGGTATTTCGTTCCTCTATCAGTCAGAAGTATGGAAATACACGTTTCAGCATTTCTGGAAATTTAACCTATATGTCGGTGAAATATAGCGTCAAATATGCGAAGGGTTTCTTATCATTAATAAGGAGCTACTAAAGTACTGTTAAAGCTATATCTATGAAATTTGGGGTATTACACAATACACAAATGTGTTTCGCTGATTTTGGAAATTCAGGTTCTCTGAGTCATCAGTGCCAAACCAAAACGCCAAGAACTTGATATTTGGGGATTGTGTCGATCTTGTGCCACAGACGTAATTTAAGTAGACACTGTCCGAAAATCCACCCCTAAAGTGTTTAAATAGAGGAATAAAGGCTTTTTGAAAACTTACTGATATTAAGGCAGTTTAAAGTTGCAACTACGAAAATTGATATCACATTTCTTAGTCAAAGATCAAACGATACGAGTTTGAGCATCTTTGTAACTTCAATCACTGAGGGGGTGACATACGTGAGAGCAATTTTTTTATTTTTGGAAAATGGATCGTTATTCAAGAACTAATAAAGTATTTTTAAAGCTACATGTATCAAAACTGGTATTTGACTTCTAAATTAGAAACAAAAAAATACGTGTTTCAATATCTTAGGAAATTCAACCCTGTGAAGGAGTAGAATAGCGGATGAAAAGTTGTACAAAATTATTTAATTATGAAAGCGTTTTCAAAGTTAAACCTATGCAAATTTGTGTTCGGCTTCCCTGTTAGAAATGAAAAAATTCATGTTTCACTGTTTTTGGAACTTTAACTTAAGGGGGTGAAATGATAGATGAAAATTTTTTGGAAAATATTTCGTTGTATAAAAAAAAATTCAAGCAAAATCAATAATTGATATTTCACTTCTCGGTTAGATATAAAGAAAGGAATGATAGTAGATGGAAGTTTCTATGGAAATATCACTAAAACAATGCAAAAGGTATGATTAACAACAACCTTGCACTCCAGCTACGAGAATCGCTTTTTTATCAGTAGTACATTCGGAAAAGACAAAGCTTCCGTCGCTGTAACTAGCATGAAAAGTTTACAAAGTGCAATAATTTGTGAGTAACATAAAAATGCGATTAAAGAAGAACAAAACTATCTTTGCAAACCCTACAGCATACGTTAGGGTAGGAACAGGTGCTAAGCAAGTAATGGCTGAAGAAACAGGGCCCTGAATTCGTTGTTCATTACAGCTGACTACTTAGCGATTACACACGCTCGTTGTTTTAATGCCTTTAGTATCGTAGGGTTCATAGCGATGTTTTATTTAATGTATAGTGTCGCATACTCCATAAAGCTGTCTGCAGGTAATGCTGTGTATACAGAGAGGTCTAAGTGTTAGAAAATTGTAGAAAAATGCAGAGGCACCTGCTCCTGAAATGGTGACCGCTATCGACAGGGGATCTTAGATTGATTCCATATATCTAGATATCGAGAAGTCTATTGATACCGTTCCTCACAAGTGGCTATTAAAACAACTGAATCGTTATGAGGTATCGTCAGATTCGTGATTTCATGTCAGAAAGGTAACTGTTCTTAACAGTCGACGGAAAACCGTTCAGTAAAATGAAAGTGATGTCTGGCATTGACTACCGAAATTTTATAGGCACTCTTCTGTTCCAAATCTATATACATGATTTAGGAGACAGTCTGGTTAGCAATCTGAAACTGTTAGTAGACGATGCTTTCATTTACAACATGTAAAAATCCTACGTCCAATGCACAAATTTTCTTTATTGATTACCGGTTTCTCTTCATTACCGAGCCATCTTCAGACCAATATAAAATGTTGTTCCGTGTGTGACATTCATTACACATCATCGTATTTTTAGACCTAACACGACCTACTTACATTAAAAATCTTAAAGTCAAAATCTTAGTTGTTTATGTGAATTGAGAATGTTAATTACTAACCAAATGTAACAACATTTCATTAATGAATCAACTTAACATCTGATAAGTTTTGTCTATTTACATAACCAATTTGAATTTTCCCTTTAACAGATTTTATTTAACTAGTGCGCGTTAACTCCAAAAAATACGGCGAATGTGATGTCACACGCAGAACAACATTTCAAATTGATCTGAAAATGTCTAGGTAATGAGCCGAAAACGGTAATCAGTAAAGTAAATTGGCGATTTTGAGTTAGGATTTTTATGCACACATTCTTTAAATCAACAGATCACACGTTTGCCCCATTGAAAATGTCCAAGAACAACTTCCGTTTACAGTACAGTAAAGTCATAACATGGTCAAAACCGACTGCAAAATGATTTACACCACATATAAGTTAGAT
Source organism: Schistocerca americana (assembly GCF_021461395.2). Classification (NCBI taxonomy): domain Eukaryota; kingdom Metazoa; phylum Arthropoda; class Insecta; order Orthoptera; family Acrididae; genus Schistocerca; species Schistocerca americana. The sequence continues at coordinate 202,059,003 of NC_060125.1, read as the reverse complement.
GCGAAAGGCAGCAATTAACCCTAAATGAAACTTGTGAGGGCATCAAGTGCCAAAGAAAATCCATTAAATTTCCATTACACGGTATATCGCACTACTCAAGCACAAGTAAATTCCTGAAGATAATAAATACGAACATCTTAAATTGGAACGATCACCCAGAGAATGTTCTGGGGAAGGCGAAACAGAGACTGTGTTTTATTGGCGAAACACGTAGAAAATGCCACAAATCGCTAAAAATTCTGGTTACAATACGCTTGTTATTCGTCGGATATGGTACTAACGTACGTCATGGGATGCTTACGTGATACGACTGATGGAAGACATCGAAAAAGTTCAAAGAAGGGTAGGGCGTTTTCTATTATTACCAAGTAAGGGAGAGAATGTTACGTGTATAATACGCGACGTTTGGTCACTATCATAAGACCAATGCGTTTTTCCTGGCGGAAATATCTTTTCTCGAAAATTCATTCACCAACTTTGCCCTCCGAATGCGATTGTATTTACTCGGGGCTTAACAAAATAAGGGAAATTGGAGCTCGCACGTACTGATTTAAGTGTTTGGTTCTTCCGCGCTCTTTCCAATAGTGGGACGGTAGAGAAATGGCGTGAAAATGGTCAGATGAGCCCTCTACCATGCACTTTAATGTGCATTGCATAGTACTCATGAAGATATAGGTACAGATGAGGATCAAGTGTCTTAACAATGTCGAATAAAGCGGATAGTGCACAAAGTGGCGAAACGATCAGTAATTGTTTCATTAAAAGGCTGCCGAATGCCGGCCGTTGTGGCCAAGCGGTTCTAGGCGCTTCAGTCGGGAACCGTGCTGCTGCTACGGTCGCAGGTTCGAATTCTGCCTCGGTCATGGACGTGTGTGATGTATTTTAGGTTTAAGTAGTTCTAAGTCTAGAGGACTGATGACCTCAGATGTCAAGTCCCACAGTGCTCAGAGCAATTTGAACCGTCATTTAGCTGCCGAATAATACCTGGATCCGTTCACATCAACTAGATTTTAGCAGAGAAGCATACGGAACGATGAACCTGAAGTGAGCACATAAATATAATCGTAGAAATGATGGGTACTACACACACTCCTCAGAGGAATCTTCAGTAATTTTACTCTGCCCACAAATCTTTCGTTTGACGGATACTTCAGAGGGAAAGAACAGTGTATTTCGTCGATGGTACGTTTTGGGAGGCTCGAGAGGGTCACAAAAATGCCAGTCCATCTCCGTTCCGGTGTAGATTACTATTCCAGTTCCGAGATTCCACTTTCCTGGATGAGTCAGTCAGTACTATGCTTCATACGATATCTTGCTTAACGGCCGCTGTGGGAATATTAGAGAGATTACAGCTCAAAGGAGGCATACTAACAGTCTTCTGCATAAGCAAAATTAGGTACTGCAACAGGAAGAGTGTGAGGGGAGAGAGGTACTCGAACAACTCACCATGGTACACCGAAAAGTGGATTGCTCAGTAAAGACGTAAATTTGTCCTACAAAACTACAATCTTGACCCAACTCTATCCCAAGACTTAAGAAATACACGTGAGATTTGGAAGAAAGTAAGACACTACTGACGATCGTCAAATGTTCTCCACGTACTACAATGGCCCGTAAGCCATCAGTAGGTTTGAACTTAGAAATCTACAAGGCTTTAGAAGACAAATAACAGCAGAAGAAACTATGTGACATTTATCAAGTTTTCAGAGTAGATGTAAGTACACACAATGACCTGTTCCCGACGACATCAGTAGCATCACGGAGCCGACAGTCATTAATATCTGATGCGGCTTCAAATGTCACCAGATAGACAAAAGGCAACGAGAAACGTGACTGCAGAAACCAATCTTCTCAGATGAGATCACGCAGCAATTCTGTGTACACTTGTGTGTGTGTGTGTGTGTGTGTGTGTGTGTGTGTGTGTGTGCGTAAGTGAAGTCGCCCAAGAGTGTGGCTGTGAAAGAGGCACACAGTTTTGCAGCAGCCCATATTATTCATTGAACAGACGACACATCAGTAGAGTTAAACCGAGAAACACATAAAAACAATAGATTAATGAGCTTAAAAACGGGTTTCTGTTGGAGTGTGCGAATAGTGAAGCCAGCTGACAGAGGTGAAAGAATGTATTTGCTCTTATTCGTCATACAGACGTGATTAAGTGCAAGTCCGAAACGTTAAGGTCCCATGAAGGAAATACATCTAATTCGAATGGCTTAAGCCGAATAAAAATTACTTTGAAATCCAGAAATGTGTCTCTTAAAAGTAACTCAGAGTCATTTATACATAAAATTCTGTATGTGTGTATAATCTAAATATGAAGCTCATAGAATCTAACGACATAGTAAGCACAAGTCGGTGAAGAAACAATTTCGTTCTAAGGGGAAGGCACATCAATGTACATAGGAAAATAGTAAGTTTACTGTCTCAAACGTAATCGCCATAATCGTAAAAACATTAATCCCATGATTAAACAAGACGGTCAATGCCTCCGTGGAAAAATATTTGCGTTTGCCTGCTGAACCATGATGGTGCATAGGCGTGTGCCCCTTCGTCCGCAGCAAATCGACGACCGATAATGTCTTTTTTCAGGGCTCAAAAATGGTTCAAATGGCTCTGAGCACTATGGGACTTAACATCTAAGGTCATCAGTCCCCTAGATTTTAGAACTACTTAAACCTAACTAACTTAAGGACCGCACACACATCCATGTCCGAGTCAGGATTCGAACCTGCGACGGTAGCTGTCGCGCAGTTCCAGACTGAAGCGCCTAGAACCGCTCAGCCACACCGGCCGGCCTTCAGGGCTTAAAAAATCGCATGGGGAGGGACTGGGACTGTATGCAGCATGCATAAGGGGTTTCCAGCCAAACTTCTGCAGAGTAGCTGAAACAACCTCGGTAATGTGTACGCATGCATTATCCGTCAACATTCCGATGCCTTGGTACTTGATGGCACGCTTCAGCTCTAGCAGTGTCCACGTACCGCGGGACCTTAATTGCGACGCCATGCAACAGAAACTCATTGAGCAGAAGGTCCTTGCAGCAAAAGAGAAAGGTCATCTTGCGTTTCCCGCAGCTGGCGTGTACGGCTTTGGATTGTTTGGGGGCGAATCAATGTAACTCGGTGTCCCTTGCTCTGCGGCTGGAAGTAGCGTCGCCATGTTTCAACTCCCGCGACAAAAACGCACAGAAAACAATAGTCTTCATTGTGATACCATTTTAGGAGCTGAGGTCGTGTCGACATTGGCTTCATCTTGTGCCCCTCCGTCTGTCTGTAGGAATCCACTGCGCACAGGAACTTCAGATACTCTTTCATGATGGTATCAGCGGCACCGTGATCGATGCCTAGCATGAGCCGAATGACTTCCACCATCCGCGTCGGTCGTTTCTGTCGGCAGTATCCACCACAGAATTGACAGAAGGGATATGACGCGGTAAGCCTGACGTTGCCGACTGCTGTCCTCCAGTCACACACGACCTTCTCGGTATTATTTATTTAACGCATACACGCGCTCATATGGTGTACTGCGTTCGCTGTACATAGCCGAAATAGTGAAGTTGGACGCACACACGACTGGCTGACTTCACCTTTAGATCGTGGAACTTTTATACGGTGTAGCGGTGAACGTTCACGCTGTTCCATCCACGTTTCCTATAGGGGGAACTTTAATGCACACACACCTGCGTCACGAAAGTCTGCGCCATGCTTGTTATACGGCCTGTCTCGTTTTCACTTGACTGCTCTCTATGAAAGCCTACAGTAGTGCTGCCTCAATATCAGATGTCCTGTTAACGTCGTATGCAAATTGACGTACTGCAGGACACGGTACATGATCGATTATATAACATTCTTTACTGATTACTGTCCGATTCACACTTCAATGTTTGCAAGATGGGCACTTTCAGATCATTTCTGTATCATTCCAGTTTCGAATCGAACGTGGAGATCACTTTCTAAACATTATGTGTGGTGTCTGTTTGTTCTATATCGTGTCTCCCTACCACTTTCGCCCAACGACGCTCTGAGCGTGTTTTTTAGGGAATTGACTAGTTTGAACCTGGGACCTGTTGCTGCTAAGGAGACGCCAGACCACACATGACATGTAGACTTCAGAAGAGTTCAGTGAGACTAGCAATGATATAACCAAGTACTTAATGATTTCCTGTAAAAGCCTGTAACAGAATCTTAATACTAACTAAATTTAGTTGAAGGGGTTCAAGGCGTTCCCATTTTTAGTTAGCTGGTAAAATAACGTCGAAAAAGCAGTTAAGTTTACCATTGGAAATTTTGTTCTACTCACAAAACATTGTTTATAAATTGCACTATTGATTAAAGGAAATGTTTTAATACAGGATGGTAAAAACCGACTGCGTTCAACAAAAATGTGAACGATTATACCCTGAATGGGTTTCTAAGTTCTACAATGGATCGAAGGATGACCTATGCCATATCACATCTATAATCTAGGTTTAAATTAAGTTTCACAAAAGAGAAAGCTATCAAAATGGTCTACAGTGACCCTCAATTATCTTTAATTATCCAACTTGTCGTAAATTACAGTAGTTGATGTGGCTTCTCAATAACTATATAACAGAAAATTCATCGCGTTTCAGATTTTTACTTCATGTGGCAAATGTGAACACCATGAGCTTTAATTGACGATCGACACTAGTATTACGCAAAAAGGGGGTGTAACAGATGAGACTTCTGCAGTTCTGAGTGAAGCCATATGCACTTTTAGGCGGCATCGCGTGCGTTCATTACCTTGTCGGTGTTCGTCAGGGGGCGGCAGGCAGCACAGCTCCGCTCACCTCGCCGTCTTGGAAGTAGCTCTCTCCGAACTTCTCCTTACTACAATTTACCGAAGTTGGTTTAAAAAAAAACTATCTGGCTGTGTTTTCTTCTGACCAATCAGGGTCTCAATGTTAACCTTAAGCTCCACCTACAAAAATTCTGTCTATCCAATGAGAAACGTAATGCTTTTCGTGGTGGGGCAATGCTTTTAAAGTTTGCATCATAACAGAGACGCGAAAAAGTCTCACGCTAAATCTTGCAGCTGGTGTGGTCCTTTTAGCGTTATCGTAAGTTCTATACTGTTCTTCTGGAGGGCTCTATCTTTTGACATGGGTTGGGGGGTGGTCCTAACGTAACAGAGACGCGAAAACGTCTCACGCTAAAACTTGTGGGTGGTGTTGCCCTTTTTGTGTTATCGTAAGATCTATACTGTTCTTCTGGTGGGCTCTAGCATTTAACATGGGCTGGGGGTCGTCCTAACATAACGGAGACGCGAAAAAGTCTCAAACTAAAACTTACGGGTGGTGTGGTCCTAGCAGTTAGCTGTCTACGTGGGTGTCCGTTTGTCCCTTATCGTAGGGCCTTCCAGCTTAACACGGTTCTGTTCTCGGCTTCTGTTCTCGTTACTCCCCTCGGAACTGCGTCTGTCTCACGGTGGGAAGGTATGACCTGCATTTAGGCATTCTTGTGTTAGTCTGTGGTATTCCATTTACTCACTCGTTAGTCGTATTACTTTGGTTAATTTAATGTCACGATTTATTCGGAGCTATGTGACATACTACTGGATTTGCTTATCATGTCAGGGTTTTCATGGAAGGTGTTGGATTTGCCTGACACCTTACACATCACCACCCTTCGAACTTCATTTTTGTACTGAAGTTAGGCAATGATTGAATCGTTGTCTAAGTCAGTCAAAAATTATTTCATTACCTAAATATTGTTGCCTACTGTTCAGCCATGTTATTCCGTTCCATGCTAGTTTGTATTACTAATTTATATTTTTATATTCTTCCACATTATTATCAAAAATGACAAGAGAAGAATAATTTTATGCTATTATTAATTTTTAATTATTTTCTTTCTTTATTTAAGTGTGAGTTTGTTTTTTAAGAAGTTTGTTATCGAATGTGAAGAGTCTTTCACATTGATTTTCTTAGAAATATATATATATATATATATATTTATATATAATAAATGTAGTAATTAAGTAAAATCTATTCCTAACACATTTTCTAATTATCATGCACAAGTAAAATGTTTTTGTTTCTAGACACTCATTTCAACATTGTTACACTAACAAATAAGAATTATTTCCAAGAATTGTTTTGCCAAAGAAATATACATACACAAGTATCGAGATATCATCCCAACAAATGGTACAAATTTAAAAAAAAAGGGAAAACATGCAACAAGATAATTTTTTACTCTTTGTTTTTAGAAGGAGAAAATAAGTAAAATATAGTTATTCTTTTATTTTTATGAGGAGAAAATAAGTGGCATATAGTTTTAGTGTTTATTATGCCTTACTTTTGTTCTTTATATACTGTCCATTTCAGAACTAATGACTTATTTTTATCAATAGTCTATTTTCTATTTAAGTCCATAGTCAGTGACTGTTATTTTGTAGTTTATTAGCTGTCTGGTGTGCTAAACTTATTTAGTTTTTCACACATTTCTTTTTCACAATTTTAACATCATATAATTTGATTTCACACATTCACACAATCCTATGAATGTTTAAGCATGATGCTGGCGAATGTTTTCGCATGGAGGTGATGGACTTGAGCGAGATGGATGTGGGCAAGTATTTGATGTAAAGCTTCGTTCGTCCTTCGTTGTTGACTTTGCAAATGTGTGTTGCTGTTGTGGAGGTCCCATAATGGAATGGAGCTGTGAGTGCAGAATCTCGTGGTTTACTGACATTGTATGTGTAATAGCCATCGTTATGTGTCGCTGAAAGCGGTCGTTTTTCGTTGTAATATGTCGCAGACCACTAGTTTTCAATAGGATGGGGATTTGGGAAGGTATGTCGTCTATTCTTCACCCATCTTCTGTCTTGGTCTTGATCTTGCGAATCTTCAGCTTCTATTCTTCCTGATATTTCTCTGCTTCTTACTTGATTCTTGGTTCTTCTCTGGACAGGATATGGAAATATTTATTGATAAGTATTCGGTTTGAGGTTCTCCTCTTAGTAACAGTTTGATTTTTACTTTGTGGACGTTTTCTTCAGTTTCGCGCATTAGCGTGCTGTGTAATAGTGGTAGTGTGACTTTTACACATATTTTTTATGCCAGTGGTCGCTTGCCAAGGCGGTCTTCTCGTCGGGCCGTTTTTTGCTCGCTCCGCTGAGTGGGGGCACTCGGAGACCTTTCCGGCGTTCAGCGTTTGGCGTCCCGTCTCTGCAGGGTGTTCCGTCCCAGCAGGGTTCCGCCTAGTGGTTAAATTTATTGCCCACTTCGCTGTCCTTGCCCTTCTCTCAACGCTTCTGCCTTGTAGGAATCGTGTCTTGCTAATTACATCCTTTTCTTTCTTGATACTTCCCGCGTTGCAACTTGTGGGTCGTTGTATCTGGTCTTTGCTGGAGTTTTTACAATGGTTCTTACAAAAGGTTTTACTTATATTCATCCAACATATGTCTAGTACCTACATTATTTTGCGCCCTTTTAAAAGCTTTACAAATTTTGGCGTCTTTTCCATGTTACAGTTCTAAAATATTTGGAGTCTTAACCTCTACAAGAAATCCTCAAATCCGTTTTTTCTTTTTTTTTTGTGCAGTGTCATGGTGTATAGCGTTTCAGTATTTCATGCTGTTAGACTATCTATGCTTTATCCCTTCACCTTAATCTATGGTACTATTGGTGTTATATTTGTTTTTGTTTTTATTGAAACTACTTTCTTTTTCCCACCTTCCTCTCTCTTCATTCTTCTTTCTCCTGACGATCTTATCTGCAACATAACCTTGAAATATTGTGCTGATTATTTACCAGTAATAAAATTCATCTTCAAACTTGTACTGAAAGTGTTTAATACTGCCAGTCTTAGGTAAAAATACCTCTGCTTTATCTCGTAAAATACCCTCTAATTCTCTTTTACTGTGTTCTGAAATACCTTTAACTTCTTGCAGTTTTTCGTCGATTTCTTTATGGACTTCTAACATGAATTCAGGTGATTCCCCCTTTTGCGCATTCCATTCTAATTCTTCATCCACTTTATCTTGCACCATTCTTAATTGTTTCTTTATAACTGGTATTTCTTCTGATTCTAGCTTTTGCTCAAAGAGAAGTGAGACATTCCCGAATGTTACGCTACCTTTCCCCATATCTATTATCGCTCATCTCTCATTTAAAAAATCTGCACCTATAATCAAATCTACTGTTAGTTTAGGTATAATCACGAAGTTGGCTTCGATCTTTTGACCTTGGCGCGAAAGAGTTAACCTTGTTTGTCTCGTAACTTCCTCAGCATTGTTTCTAATAAGACCTCTTACTTTAATCTTATGTTTTTTTTCTTAGAACTGGCAATTCCTCATTTCCTTTACACTACATGAATAAATTTTCAGAGATCGCAGTCAGTTCACTTCCGTTATCAATTACAATATTGACTAGGATATGCTTTACCATGGCCTTCACAAATGTTTGAATTTGAAAGGGTTGGTCCTGTTCTTGTTCTTCTTGCATTAACGAATCCTCCACTGATCATACATGAGTCTATTTAGGAATTTCCCTTGTGAATTTGAATTTTCTGTGGGATAAGCTTTGACTGCTACTTCTCTCTCTTTTATTTCCTCTTCTATATTTCCTCCTTCATTTACGCTTTCTTCAACATCCTCTACCTTTTCCTCATCCTCGTCTATCTTCTCCTTCTTCGTCGCTACTTCCACATAATCGCATCTAAATGCTCTAATTATCGCTTTATAACTTCCTTCATTATATACGTTGCGTTGTGTGCCCACTCATAACTTATTTTCAACTTCTGTCGACTGCGTTATCCTCATTGAATTCGCTTTCCCTGGTTTCCATCTCAAATAGCTCTGCAATACTCATTACTTCGTCCTTTCCTCCTACATTCGTTGTGCATGCCTCTGGTAATTCATCTTCCTCGTCAGTATTCTCTCAATTAATTTCGTCCCAACACGATATTGTTATTTTCTTGTATTCGTTTTCATCTGGTTCCTGCGGATTTGTTTCTTCCTTCTTCTCTTCTCGTGATAAGATTTTTACTTCTCTGTTCAAGGTGCTGCAATTGTCATGGGTCTGTGCGTCATTCTCTTTGGCATGGGCGCTTAACTGTTTATTTGAACGTTTATCGGGGTTTGGTGGTCTTACCTCCACCTCTTCTATGTATATTCTCTTTTCTTCTTCAGGTTGTTGATAGTGGTTTCTTTGTTGATAATTTGTAGGTCTATAGGTTCTCCAGTACCCGTTCCGGTAATAGTTGTTGCCGTTCCTGGGTGAATTATAGTTATTGCCATATTCTCTTCTAAATCCATAACCGGTTCTTTGTTGAAATCTATTGTCGTTTCTTGATGCGAGGTGATCACATGGTTCGTAATTATTGTTTCTTCGTACTGTGTCTTGTGGATTCCACTGCTTTTTGCTTTCGTTTTCACGTGCGCTTCGTCTTTTTCTTGCGTCATCTTCCAAAAATATGAACTCTAGTTCCCTTAGAATACCTTTAAATGCTTCGACGTCATTGCCTCCGCGACCTACTAATGACTGCTGGTATTTCAATGGTAGCTTCATCGCGCATAATTTAATCAACTCTCCGTCACTGTATGGTACATCTAAGCATTGATTTTTCTTTGCCATTAATTCGAAAAATTTCACGGGACTCTTCTCTCCTGAATTTTCTAAATATGGGTTTTGTAACAATTCGTACTTCACTCTGTTCTTTGCTTCGCTGGACCAATATCGTGAGTGAAACCTCTTTCTGATATCTTCGTACGATCGGCATGTCGCTGCAACATTCTGCATGGTTTCTGCGACTGTTCCTGACATGTGTGCACATATAAAGTCTAATTTGTGTGATAGCGTCCAGTGCTCTGGTAATCCTACTCGGAATTGATCAATAAAAGTTCGTGGATGTAATGAGTTTCCTTCTCGAAAGTGTTGAAATTTTCTGACTGTGAGGAAATGATCTTTGTCGTACTTCGTCATAGTTCCTTATGAAATTCGCGATTCTTCGCCACTTTTGTTTCTGATTATTTCTGCCGTCGTTCTTTCCGGTTGTGGTAGATACATTGGATATTGTCCACTGTAACTTTCGCCTACCCTTGCGTAGTATCGTTGGAGTGGTACGCAATAATTTTCTTCCTTCGGTTGTGAACGTGTAACTGTATGCATTGCACTGTACTCTGCGCGATCTGGCTTTCCATTATCACGTATTGGTTGGGTATCTTGTCTGGCTAAGCTTGCCGCTTCATTGCACGATCCAAACTGTCTTGAAACATACATTTGTGGTTCCGCATTTGTTTGTGGTGACGTTTGTTCATCAATAATTTCGAAACGAGTTTGTTGCGGTGCAAGCTGTCTGATTTCACGTATGTTACTTTCCGCCTGTGATTGGAATCGCAAATGCGTATTAACTTCGTTAATTGCTTGTTTTTCCGGTGCTGTTACAGATACGGATGTTGTTGCAGACTCTGTACTTCTTCGATTCTGTTCACTACGCTCTTCAATGGTTTGCAACAACTCTGTTCGCAATTTCTGAAACTGTCGCTTCGTTTGCGCTTCTATTTTGACTATGCGGTTATCATATCTTTTCAGCGCTGCTTTTGTGATACGTTTGTGTAACACACTGTTTTGAACCACTTCACGCGCTGTACCTGCTGCTTGTCTAGTAATTTCGTTTATCTGTTTCTCTAGTTTCTTTACTTCTCCCTGGGTGTTGTTACGTAATGTTTTGATCTTGTCCTGAGTGTCATTACGCAATGTCTGTACGTCCTCTTATACCTTGTCAATGTCTGTTCTCAACTGATTGTGACCTGTTATTAAGTTTCCTATCACTTCTCGAGATTCTTTGGCCTTATCTTCAATATGACAGGTGTAACTGAATTTTTTTGTTTTGTTCTTTAATCTCACGCATTTGTCTCGTGGTTTCTGCATTCTGAATTTGAAATTGGTTCGCTATGTCATTATTTTGCCTTGTCATGATTTCCTCATCGACTGTCCCTCTACTTTCCTGCTCCTCTGTCGTATGCTGACTTACGTTTTCTATGCCTTGACGTACATTATCCTCGTTTTGGTACTTTACATGTCCTATTTCTCGCGATACTGTATCGTCTGTTGTACTGTCGTCAATTCTCTGTCCATTTTCATGCTGGGTCTCTACCTCAATTCGGTCAAGGTCTCGATCTGCAATTGCTAATCTTTCCGAATCCTTTATTTTCTGTTTTAAAAGCAATTCACGCGCCGTACTTCGAGGCAACATGCGCTCATACGATCTCACGCGTTTCATAAACTTTTTGTTCACACGACTTGACACTACCAAGACTGACAATCCATTCACTTACTTGTTGGGTCAGAACCAACTTGTCAACGATGTATCCGCCACCTGTGCGCTTGCATTGAGGAGAAAACTTAATTCTAACAATATTAAAATTCATAACTTAATTATGCTATTGTTTCTGCCAGACTCACTTTGTCTTGAATACCTTTACTATCTATCGCTGCAGATACTGTTTTCGACTATGTATAACAGTAGGAAAAAAATTTCTTTCACTAAAATTTTTCAACAAGATATTTTTCTGACCTAGTTAGGCACGTGGTCGACCTTCAATCATAGTATTTTACCATCCTGGTAGGGTCGCCATTTTCTAAACTTTCTGCGTGGTGTCTTATTGTTCTATATCGTGTCTCCATACCACTTTCGCGCAACGACGCTCTGAGCGTGTTTTTTAGGGAATTGACTAGTTTGAACTCGGGACCTGTTGCTGGTAAGGAGACGCCAGACCACACATGACATGTAGAATTCAGAAGAGTTCAGTGAGACTAGCGATGATATAACCAAATACTTAATCATTTCAGCGTCAGCTCCACTGCACTCCCTGTAAAAGAATCTTAATACTAACTAAATTTAGTGGAAGGGGTTCAAGGCTTTCCTATTTATATCGATAAAGCAGTTAAGTTTACCATTGGAAATTTTATTCTCCTCACAAAACATTGTTTATAAATTGCACTATTGATAAAAGGAAATGTTTTAATACAGGATGGTATAAAACCAACTGCGTTCAACAGAAATGTGAACGAATATTCCCTGAATGGGTTTTCAAGTTCTACAATGGATCGAAGGATGACCTATGCCATTTCACATCTATAATCTAGGTTTAAATTAAGCTTCACGAAAGAGAAAACTATCAAAATGGTCTACAGTGACCCTCAATTATCTTTAATTATCCAACTTGTCGTAAATTACAGTGGCTGATGTGGCTTCTCAATAACTATATAACAGAAAAATTATCGCATTTCAGATTATTACTTCAAGTGGCAAATGTGAACAACATGAGCTTTAATTGACGATCGACACTAGTATTACGCAAAAAGGGGGTGCAACAGATGAAACTTCTGTAGTTCTGAGTGAAGCCTTATGCGCTGTTAGGTGGCATCGCGTGCGTTCATTACCTTGTCGGTGTTCGTCAGGGGGCGGCAGGCAGCACAGCTCCGGTCACCTCGCCGTCTCGGAAGTAACTCTCTCCTAGCTTCTCCTTACTACAATCTACCGAAGTGGGTTTAAAAAATATATATATATGGCTGTGTTTTCATCTGACCAATCAGGGTCTCAATGTTAACCTTAAGTTCCGCCTACAAACTTTCTGTCTATCCAATGTGAAACGTAATGCTTTTCGTGGTGGGGCAATGTTTTTAAAGTCTGCATCGCAACAGAGACGCGAAAAAGTCTCACGCTAAAACTTGCAGCTGGTGTGGTCCTTTTAGCGTTATCGTAAGATCTGTACTGTTCTTCTGGAGGGCTCTATCTTTTGACATGGGCTGGGGGTGGTCCTAACGTAGCAGAGACGCGAAAAAGTCTCACCCTAAAACTTGCTGGTGGTGTAGCCCATTTTGAGTTATCGTAAGATCTATACTGTTCTTCTGGAGCCCGCCTTTCGTGGTCGTGCGGTAGCGTTCTCGCTTCCCACGCCCGGGTTCCTGGGTTCGATTCCCGGCGGGGTCAGGGATTTTCTCTGCCTCGTGATGGCTGGGTGTTGTATGCTGTCCTTAGGTTAGTTAGGTTTAAGTAGCTCTAAGTTCTAGGGGACTGATGACCATAGATGTTAAGTCCCATAGTGCTCAGAGCCATTTGAACCATTTGAACCCTGTTCTTCTGGAGGGCTCTAGCTTTTAACATGGGCTGGGGGGTGGTCCTAACGTAACAGAGACGCGAAAAAGTCTCACGCTATAACTTGCGGGTGGTGTGGTCCTAGCAGTTAGCTGTCTACGTGGGTGTCCGTCTGTCCCTTATCGTAGGGCCTTCCAGCTTAACACGGTTCTGCTCTCGGCTTCTGCTCTCGTTTCTCCCCTCGGAACTGCGTCTGTCTCACGGTGGGAAGGTATGACATGCTTTTAGCCATTTTTGTGTTAGTCTGTAATATTCCATTTGCTCACTCGTTACTTGTAATACTTTGGTTAATTTAACGTCACGATTAATTCGGAGCTATGTGACATACTACTGGATTTGCTTATCATGTCAGGGTTTTCATGGAAGGTGCTGGAATTGTCTGACACCTTACAACTTCTGCCTGACTAGCCGGGGTGGGGGTGGAGGGTGGGGGAAACAAGTGAATAAAGTATTTTGGATTATCAGAGGAGGAGAAAATAGATGATTGAAACTTCGTGAAAACATCTTTTATTTCAATGATTGCAGCCCTATCTCAGTTAACGTACCCGTCACTGTCTCCCATATTATGATGGTGCAAAACGACTTTCCTTTCATTGTTTTTCGAGGATTTCCTTCGATATCATCTTTCAACGATTCAATGCAGCGCAGGAGTACTCTAGAAGTGGTTGGAAAAGTGTAGTGTATGTAGTTTCTTTAGATTTGTTGCAAATGCTCTTTTACCAATGAAAGAATGTTTGTAGTGATTCCTCACACCATTTTCTGTGTGGTTGCACCAGTTTAAATTAGTGGTAGCTACAACCCAAGGCATTTAGATGGATCGATAATCTATGGAAATGTGTGATTTACCCAGTAAAGATATTTCTAGGGAAATCTTTCAGTACTCAGTTATTTACAACCTACTTTCGGCAACGAATACAGAGCTGTGCATGTGTGTCAGCGATTATTTACGAAGTTTTCATCTTCCACTTCCTACATTTGGTAATGTAATATCTGTGGTATTTGGTATTGGGCTACCTCAGTGCAAATTGCTCAAAAATCATGTAGCATGTACGCATAATGCATTTCTGATGTATAAATACTGTTTAATTCCGTTGAATTTCACCCACTTCATCACAATTCCCATTTTCACTTCGATGACGAATGAGGCAGGAACGCATAACTACACATGAACCTTTCCTTCGGAATATGTGAATCTGGAGTACATTAAGGGTTCGAAAATTTTGTTTCAAGCAAATACAATCATGTTCGTAAATTAAGGATAATTCTGATACATTATGAAACAACGCTCTCGGGGACGGTTTGCGGGTTTAAATCACCTCGGTGTATGACCATGTGGTGCATTTGACATGCTGTCGTCGCACGGTGGCACTGGCAGCAGTCCACATACGCAGAGGTGTGTCGGTGCATCTCAGAGTACGCTGCAGCGACTAAGTGTGCAGACATTTTCAGATGTGGTAATGGTGACTGTGTGTTGAACATGGGTCAAAGAACACATATTGATAACGGTATGGTGGGTAGAATACTAGGGCGACTGGGAACAGGTATAACACAGCAGATTGTGGCACGGGTTCTCCTTTTGCCACAAAGTGTGATCTCAAGATTATAGAAACGATTCCAGCCGACAGGAAACGTGTTCAGGCGCTACAGTACGGGACGTCCACAGTGAACAACACCACAAGATGACCGTTATATCACCATCAGTGACCGCAGATGGCCACGGAGTACTGCAGGTAGCCTTGCTCAGGACCTTACTGCAGCCACTGGAACACTTGTTTCCAGACAAATAGTCTACAGAGGAATGAACAGACATGGTTTATTCGCCCGGTGACCTGCAAGGTTCATTCCACTGAACCCTGGTCACAGGAGAGCCCATAAAGCCTGGCGAACACAGTACATGGTCATTGGAACAGTGGTCCCAGGTTATGTTCACGGACGAGTCCAGGTATAGTCTGAAGATTCTCTCCGGGTTTTCACCTGGCGTGAACCAGGAAGCAAATACCAACTCCTTAATGTCCTTAATGAGCTGCATGGAGGTCGCGGTTTGATGGTGTGGGGTGGGATTATGATTGGTGCACGTACACACCTGCATGTCCTTGATAGAGGAACTGTAGCAGGTCAGGTGAATAGGGACATTTTGCATCAGTCTGGCCGCCTTTTCAGGGGTGCTGTAGGTCCCACCTTCCTCCTGATGGATGATAACACATGGCCCCACAGAGCTGCCACCGTGAAGGAGTACCTTGAAACAGAAGATATCAGGAGAATGGAGTGGCCTGCCTGTTCTCCAGACCTAAACATCACGCACGTCTGCGATGCTCTCGGTCGACGTATCGCTGCACGCCTTCAAACCCCTACGACACTTCAGAAGCTCCGACAGGCACTGGCGCAAGAATGGAAGGCTAGACCGCAGCAGCCGCTCGTTCATCAGTTCCAAAGTATGCCAAACCTTTGCGACCTTTGTACATATGCATGGTGATCGTATCCCATATTGATGTCGGGGCACATCCGCAGGAAACAGTGACGTTTTATAGCACACGTGTTGCGGGAGGGTTTACTCGTGGACTTACAGAACTGTGAAGTGTGTGTTCCCTATGTGCCTATGCTATTAGTGCCAGTTTTGTGTAGTGCCACGTTGTGTGGCACCACATTCTGCAGTTATCCTTAATTTATGAGCATGAGTCTATTTAACTTTTTCCCAGTAATACCTCATATGTATCTCTTGGGAATATGCTGAAGATAACTGTTCGGTAAATGGTAATAGCTAATCATTGAGTTTGTATGATGCGTTGGTCCTCAAACTTCGATTTTAAGCAAATGCAGAGCTTTACAGATGGGATAGCTCAATGGATGGTACAAGAGAGAGCCTCTTATTTGAAACTAATATCTGTTCGGTTTTCGCCGTTTGCCCACGCATACTTCTCTTGTTAGAAGACTTTTTCTTCGTCCAATACTTGTATTGCCTTGTATGGAGGTCATGTCCTGGTCGTTGGCTCTTGGTTTGCCGACTACATCATTCATCAGAATGAATAAAAATTACAGTACTTTAATAAATTTAATATACGAATCTGGTACAATGTGTATATTCAAGTAGTTTTTCAAGTGTGATAACCACCATCCCCAACTAGCTATAAAGTCTGTGAGACCCGTGACACTATCACATTCCGTATGTAGTGTGAACCGCCGAACGACAGTAACAGTGGCCGAAATTTAGTGCTGCCTCACGCCGCAACCGCTGTAAATTCCGGGACCGACTAAGAAGGTGTGGTGGATTTCATTACATATGTAGGCGCTACATAATAGCTTCTTGGAGGATGCCTAATACGCACTTCCCTGTACTCCCTGCAATCTGTTTCATGTTTTTCCTTTGCTTCAATAATCAACTCAGATTAATCAACTGCTGGCAATTGGATGGGCTTCTGTCATAAAAATGACCATCAGTACAATCCAGTAATTACTACTTAAATTTTAAGTGTAAGAGGTACTGCCTTGACTGCATTGTTCACGGTCTAAATTTGTTCCCTCGTAACCGTCGTAAATTACGATAGTACCGGACCTTGGCGTGTCGCGTCCACAACTTTACTATTAGTCTAGTGGATAGCTCGTGGTCTCGCGGTAGCGTTCTCGCTTCCCGAGCACGGGGTCCCGGGTTCGATTCCCGTCGGGGTCGGGGATTTTCACCTGCCTCGAGATGACTGGGTGTTGTTGTGTCGTCTTTCTCATCATCATTCAACCCCATTACGCTCGGAGGAAGGCAATGGCAAGCCATCTCCACTAGGGCTTTGCCTAGTACGGCGGTGCGGGTCTCCCGCATCGTTCCCCTACACTCTGTCAACTAGTACGGGACTTAATTATCATCATCATCAGGACTAATCAGAGTAAATACTGCACCACAGCTGAAAGCGTTCCACACGTTGCAGTCTTACAAGTATGTTTCATGACGAGGTCTCATGCAACCAAACCCTAGGCCGCGTATTGTCAGCGCTGGGAACTAGCCGTCCGTGTAGTGTTCAGCTTTACCCTTAAAATCGACTTCACCATCTTATTGTACACGCATACGACGAGAGCCGTCCACGTCCGGTTCGACAACAGCTCTCCGCAAAAGGGACTTATAAGGTGGGCGCCGGCGCTCTTCCTTACCACGTTTTTCCCGAACATTTTCACCCGGGTCACTTTTCGCTGCTACTTTTATATAGAGCTCTCTTGGGCGCTCCTGCGTCCCCTCTCAGCATGGCGCACCAAGGGAACGCTGCAGATTGCGATACATGCTGTGTAGAAATCTTACAGCTGTGGCGCCTGCGGCGTCCCTCTCAACTCGGCGGCCTGTGCGGTGACGTGTGTTGCTCTGGTCGCAAGGCGACGGCCCTGCCTGAGTGTCATCTAATGTATACACCCAAATAAATGTCTTCTGCATTCCACGCTGCTGCACATACTCTCTGTGCTCGTGACTTCACAACGATGTAACGATGCATCGACAACTCACCTAACAGTAACAGACCTCTCCCACAATGGATGCAGTGGTGGTAATTCATTACGTCTACCGTAGGCCTTCAGCTACCTGAGGGAGGATAGTGGTTTCCCGCTGTTAAAGAACTTCTTCATTCCATACAAGTATTGACATAAACTTTTAGTTCATAATTCAGTTGACACTGATATCCAAAATATATATCTTCCCCAATGTTCTGAAAAATAATCTTGCTTTTATTTTATGTATTGTAGTTTAAAATGTTGACTGCATGTACGACAGCTAAGCAGAAAGAAATCTTCCTTAAACCTTAAATGAAATATTGGAGTACATTTGTAATATGTCTGTGTGGAGTAACCTTTCATATGTAACCCTTTAAAAGACATTGTATACAACTGAGAAACGCATATAACAGCCCGTAAAGCCTCCAAAGTCAAGATTGTGTCCGTAAGTATGGTACTTCCCGATGATGCAACCTATATGAAGAGCTATAGGACACTGTTACCACCTGGCCGCAATGTTAAAGTACAGAATTGGCTACGTGATGAAATCGTAAAGTGGTTCAGGATGGCTACCAAACCTTGAAAACTTCCCTGGAAAAGAACTCGAATTTCAGCGAGACACCTGAATCCTTTTAGTAATATTCATCACTTCATTTTTGTATACAAAAATTTTTTCACATCAATCTATGGTCGTTTTAAGAAGCATTCAAATAATTGGCTATGTATTTCGACAATATCTGATTTCCATCTTTATCTCAATGTCTTCATCAGTACGATTAGACGTATCTCTTTCCCGACGTGGTTCTCTTTACAAGAGACACGATGTTAGCCGAGCGTCCGTTTGTGCGAAATCGCAGCTCGAATGAAAGGGTTTATTTATCTACACTAAATTATCGCTTTTCAATAAATATCACAAACACACCTATATTAGACAACGCTGCAGTATTGGATCTGTTCATCACAGGTAAGTTTTCTTTTTATTGAATCTGTGTTGGAAAATCTCGTCCGGGGAACACATGCTTGCGAGCATTTTGACAGATCATTATTTGAATGGTTCGTAAAACGACCATAAATTGGTGTAAAAATATCTTTGTATACAGAGAAGAAGTGATGGCAGTTCGAACTTACAACTTCGTACGAGTTAGTATTGATGTTCGGTTATTAACAATGATCGATAGTACCTATGGATGACTTTGCATTGGCGGCGTTAATTATAAACGCAATTTCTTGGTAGCGATTTTTTAACATGCTGATTGTCAGCCAAAAAAGATGTGAGCATAGCCCCGAAAAAATATAAATTCAGCGAGAAGGCTGGTTTTCTTCAGTTCTGAACTACTCTTTCAACAGTACTTTTTTGAACAGTACGTGTCGCCACACAGCATGTCGCGCATGCGCACAGTTGAAATCGTGTATAAGCAGTGCCTTCTCCCGCTTCTTGCTACTTGGAGTATGGTTCTTTACTGTATAAGCTGTGAGAGATAGCCATCGACGATCTATCCGGAAAATTTTTTCTAGCACTGCGAAGCTTTCAGATTCGCGCATGCGCACAGCTGTGTCAGTTAGAATGGGGGTACACATCAGGTGACTCGTGTTTTGTTTGTGGCGCGTTTTACAACCGTTTCGGAGCTATTGCAGTTCCCGCATTCGGCTACATCACGTTTACACTTCATTGTTAATAGTACGGTGAGCATATCAGATGTTTAATGACCACTGTGCGCGGGAATCTAACCAGAAATGAGAAAAGTTTGAGCAATGTGAAGACCAAACACGAGTTTTTACGTCACCGTAGCTGCGCATGCGTGCTAACGACGGTTTTTTAGTGCTTGGAAGTAGCTGTCTAGCAACTGCTTAAGCGAACCCATTGCTACAACTGTTCTGAGACGAGCGCAATCTACGTCTTTCTGAGATGGAAGCACAGAGCGGTAACCGTCAGTAACGGAGACGTATTGTGTGACCCGCCCAAGCTGTTGACGAAGTTCATATCATTTACAGAGTGCAGTGTTTTTCAGTCATGCCTAAACAGAGTGTAACTCGATACCAGAGTACATACGAGTCAGTTTATCTACGGGTTATGCGTGATACCAAATTACTAACGAATGCATTAAGCTCTTTGTGTATTGCAACCATAAATATTTATGCAATAGGGAAAAGTGCTTCGGACGGCCACGCTAACAGCTTAAAGAAAATACGGAAGTCTTTTCCGATTATACATTTTTGCAAAGCCAAGAACATGACGCATTGAAAGTTCGATCCCAGATCAATGAACAAGATGAGCTTATTTTTTATAAGACTCGGATGTTGCCAATATGTCTTCGTCTTAGATAAACAATCGAAATGTAGGTATCTTTGTTGAACTGTTTTCATTTAGACTCTGAGCCGATGTAGGGGAGGAAGATGTTGATTAAAATTATCTTTGTATTAAAAATGATACTCTATAACATTTATGTCAGAGTGCGTCAATCTCCTTAAAATCAGCCATTACGGAACAACAAATTGTCTTTAGAGTGCAGTGATCTATTTCGATCGTCACTTTTTTTAATGTTCTTCGTAACCAAGCAGATTGCAAAAATGCTTCAAATGGCTCTGAGCACTATGGGACTTAACATATGAGGTCATCAGTCCCCTAGAACTTAGAACTACTTAAACCTAACTAACCTAAGGACATCACACACATCCATGCCCGAGGCAGGATTCGAACCTGCGACCGTAGCGGTCGCGCGGTTCCAGACTGAAGCGCCTAGAGCCGCTCGGCCACCAGCGGCTGGCAGCAGATTGCATTTGGAGTCATTTTTTGTTTTTAATTAATCTGTTCCTTGTTTTGATCTTAGATTTATTTGTGCTGATTTTGGAAATAATTGCATTCAGTCCGCCGTGATGATTTCTGCTGTATTTCACAGTTTCTACAGAAAGTAACTGTCAGGAATGCTTGACAAATATCCGCGGCATATGACTTAGTATGATGTGCAGTTAGGAGTTTTATTGGAAGCATTCTTTTCGAGACATTTCCGCCCTACATCGCCTCACAGCGACGCCAAGAACATAATTTAACAAAGGAATACGTAATTGGATTATTATTTTGAGACAAGGAGTTTGTGGCAACAACCCAGTATTTTCATAAATAAATGTCGTGTGGCTTAGGCCTCCAGCCGGGTAGACCGTTCACCTGGTGCAGGTCTTTCGAGTTGACGCCAGTTCGGCGACATGCGCATCGATGGGGTTGAAATAATGATGATTAGGACAACACAATACTCAGTCCTTGAGCGGAGAAAATCTCCGACCCAGCCGGGAATCGACCCCGGGGCCTTAGGAATGATATTATGTCACGCTGACCAATCAGCTACTGGGGCAGACAGTATTTTCATAACAACTGGCAAAAAAATCTAATCTTAACTATACAACTGGCAAATACACTCCTGGAAATTGAAAAAAGAACACATTGACACCGGTGTGTCAGACCCACCATACTTGCTCCGGACACTGCGAGAGGGCTGTACAAGCAATGATCACACGCACGGCACAGCGGACACACCAGGAACCGCGGTGTTGGCCGTCGAATGGCGCTAGCTGCGCAGCATTTGTGCACCGCCGCCGTCAGTGTCAGCCAGTTTGCCGTGGCATACGGCGCTCCATCGCAGTCTTTAACACTGGTAGCATGCCGCGACAGCGTGGACGTGAACCGTATGTGCAGTTGACGGACTTTGAGCGAGGGCGTATAGTGGGCATGCGGGAGGCCGGGTGGACGTACCGCCGAATTGCTCAACACGTGGGGCGTGAGGTCTCCACAGTACACCGATGTTGTCGCCAGTGGTCGGCGGAAGGTGCACGTGCCCGTCGACCTGGGACCGGACCGCAGCGACGCACGGATGCACGCCAAGACCGTAGGATCCTACGCAGTGCCGTAGGGAACCGCACCGCCACTTCCCAGCAAATTAGAGACACTTTTGCTCCTGGGGTATCGGCGAGGACCATTCGCAACCGTCTCCATGAAGCTGGGCTACGGTCCCGCACACCGTTAGGCCGTCTTCCGCTCACGCCCCAACATCGTGCAGCCCGCCTCCAGTGGTGTCGCGACAGGCGTGAATGGAGGGACGAATGGAGACGTGTCGTCTTCAGCGATGAGAGTCGCTTCTGCCTTGGTGCCAATGATGGTCGTATGCATGTTTGGCGCCGTGCAGGTGAGCGCCACAATCAGGACTGCATGCGACCGAGGCACACAGGGCCAACACCCGGCATCATGGTGTGGGGAGCGATCTCCTACACTGGCCGTACACCACTGGTGATCGTCGAGGGGACACTGAATAGTATACGGTACATCCAAACCGTCATCGAACCCATCGTTCTACCATTCCTAGACCGGCAAGGGAACTTGCTGTTCCAACAGGACAATGCACGTCCGCATGTATCCCGTGCCACCCAACGTGCTCTAGAAGGTGTAAGTCAACTACCCTGGCCAGCAAGATCTCCGGATCTGTCCCCCATTGAGCATGTTTGGGACTGGATGAAGCGTCGTCTCACGCGGTCTGCACGTCCAGCACGAACGCTGGTCCAACTGAGGCGCCAGGTGGAAATGGCATGGCAAGCCGTTCCACAGGACTACATCCAGCATCTCTACGATCGTCTCCATGGGAGAATAGCAGCCTGCATTGCTGCGAAAGGTGGATATACACTGTACTAGTGCCGACATTGTGCATGCTCTGTTGCCTGTGTCTATGTGCCTGTGGTTCTGTCAGTGTGATCATGTGATGTATCTGACCCCAGGAATGTGTCAATAAAGTTTCCCCTTCCTGGGACAATGAATTCACGGTGTTCTTATTTCAATTTCCAGGAGTGTAAATCCAATTTTGCTTATACACTCTACCACTTAATAGGTCTTAAGGAATAGTATAAGTTAAACACTACTTAAATTTCATAGGAATTTCAGCATCTAGCAATTCTTCAAAAGCAACTGGTACTACAGAAGCAGGTGTGACATATTCCACTTCAAACAATTGGCCATCTGAACAGACTTCAGTGCAGTCGTTTTGATTAGCAGAAAATGTCACAAAAGGTGAAATTTTGTTGTGCTTACGTACTATTTATAATCATTTGTCAATTCGAAGTTCTGCTGCTTCTATATAATTTCCGGAAATGTTCCCAGATAGTCAAATTGCGGCAAAAATGAAATTGTAGACAGCAAAAACTGCATGTAATGTTGCTTATTGTAGCACTCCCTATATTCATGGCAAAATTATTGACGTGGCTACACAATGTGACAGTGATGATCTTGAACTTGACGAAAGCTTAGAGGCCGTGCGGTTATAGTCGCTTCAGTCTGGAACCGAGCGACCGCTACGGTCGCAGGTTCGAATCCTGCCTCGGGCATGGATGTGTGTGACGTCCTTGGGTTAGTTAGGTTTAATTAGTTCTAAGTTCTAGGCGACTGATGACCTCAGAAGTTAAGTCGCATAGTGCTCAGAGCCATTTGATCCATTTTTGAACGAAAGTTTAAACAGTTTCTTTAAAAACACAAATGGACACCAAACGGGAATATTAAAGTCTGGAAGAACTTGAACAATGTGCTAAAACAAATTTGTGAAAACATGGAACTGCTGCAGCCTGTATTTAGTTCATGCAGTTTTCAAAACTGGCATGCCGCAACCAGATTGGGAACTTGCACGACTTTTAAGAGTGTTATGTCATTTGTTTTACGATTCACCTACACGAAGAAGTCATTACACGGAATATACAGCCTTCATAGATTTTCCTTTGCAGTTCTGTGGCGGAAGATGGACCGAAAATGCAAATGTGGCTGAACGAGCTTTAAAAATTCTTCCAGATCTAAGAAAATACTCTCATCTGTCGGCTCAAACTAAAACTCTCTCTAATTCAGTGTGTTTCAATACCGTCTCTGAACCAGTTAAAGAAAAATTCTTAAGTGGAAAATTGACTTTCTTCGTTACGACTGCATGTGGATTTTAAGATTTACGTGATTTTCAAAGTGATGTACCTAGTGCTCATGTTTTATGTACAACGTGTGTGTGTGTGTGTGTGTTTGTTGTTGTTGTTGTTGTCTGTGTGTGTGTGTGCGTGTGTGTGAGCGTGTGTGTGTGTGTGTGTGTGTGTGTGTGTGTGGGTGTGTGTGAGTGAGTGTGTGTATGTGTGTTTGTGTGAGTGTGTATTGGTGCGTAGCCCTAGTGAGTATGTGTAACATACGATTTGTAGCGAAGTGATGGGTAGGGAATCATACAATGACGTTTTTTTTTGGTTAAGAAATAAATTTTATGTTATTGTTGGCTTGTAGAGACAAGTTCCCGGGAATGTCGCTGTGCATACTCAACAAGGCTATAGTGAGTAAGGACGAGAGGTAAATAAATAGAGCGCGGGGTCGACCTTGTGCAAGCCCACATGTTTGAAGCCCCAGCAGTTGTTTGTGGGTCCGTGTTGCCTTTTAATTAGCCAAGCAGATTCCCCATTGTCGTCCCGTGGCTGAATGGGCTCCATTAAAATCTTTTCCGGCGACAGTAGCTTCTGTTGGCAGCGTACAATAGTCATAAATGTGGAACAGCAATGAAACCTGCCTCCTACATTTGCGATCAGTCATTTTGGAGACGGTAGCAACATGATAAGCGTAATAGAACATACTAATTTAGTTACCTTGAAAGATGAATTAATGACAGTTTTCTGTGCTCTGCATAAACGCGCACTGGAGAGTGACTTATCGTTAGTATCCTCATATGTCTAAAGAAAAACTTACTGAAAAATATTGAGACACAGTATTTTATAATATCAGAATAGTATTTAATTAAACCAGTCCTCGCGGAGATAGTAAAGGAAAAGGGATGAAAATGAGATTACCTAGTGAAACAGGATCATTTCGCATCTTGAATTTTGTATTACGATATAAAATGCCTTCGTGGCTTATCAAAGCTGAAGTCCTTATAAACAATGAGATACAGAAGACGATTAATCACAGCATAGATGCCCCACATACGATTCCTAGGAAAACGGTGTCCAAGCTTTGTGAAACTATTGATCCATTGTTGTTTAATTCAGTGCTTTGAGGGATATGTATATTCGAAGCCGAGAGTATTGCTTATGATGACTTAAAGGGATTACTCATTTGGCCCCTTCACGCTTCTTTCTCTTCTAGTTTATCGTAATGCCATGTAATAGTGTACGGGAGATATATTCATAACTCTGAATTATGTACTCCACTGAAATACTACGGTTGATTGCTAAAGTATAAAGTCACTGAAGGGTTATAATTTTACTCTATTCGTAAATTCTCTCATCTTCTGACAGTTAATCGTACATTGCATTGACACAAGCTGGTCTCTCTCCAGAGAGAAACTGGGTTATTCGAAAATAATGAGTGAAGCTATTGTGGCGATACTCCATCTGCAGTATCGTGTTGATATATGTAACCCCTGTTAAGCCTACTCTTTTCCCAGAAGCTTTCCCTACATGGGGCAAGGCAAGGAAGCAAGCAGCTTTCAGAATCATGTATGCCGTTGCACAGTCTGGGCTCCCATACATGACTAGAAGTGCACTCCTGTCAAAACAAAACGCGACAAGCGTGGCATAAGCACTCGCTTCCCGGAGCTACCCTGCGGCTATATTTGGCCGCTGCCCAAACTCAAAAACCCTCCACGCCAGTTACCGACCCAATGTGGGTCTTCAAATTTCCTCCTCTACGACTAGCCACTGCCAGTGCTAGCAGTCCAGGTGCTGCCGGGCCTTAAATGGCCCATTCCAAGTGGGATCTTCTGCAAGCTCACATCAAACGACTCCTGGCTTGTTTCTTGGGTTCCTTGGTTCGCATTCGCGCTTGTGTGCGCCCTGCGTCTGACTCCCTTATGAGATGCTGGCTACTCGCTGTATGTATACCTTATAGCGTGGCTGACCGGT
Organism: Schistocerca americana; assembly: GCF_021461395.2. Classification (NCBI taxonomy): domain Eukaryota; kingdom Metazoa; phylum Arthropoda; class Insecta; order Orthoptera; family Acrididae; genus Schistocerca; species Schistocerca americana. The sequence goes on along the minus strand of NC_060125.1, from coordinate 202,033,528 downwards.
ACCCGAGTTCGCAGCTACTGCTCACCTGAATTCTGGAGGATGTCCACGAGAAAGACATTTCGTGGTGCATAAATCACAGTACGTGCCACTGCAGGTATTCTGAATACCAGCAGCCGTCTCCATTGGGGAGTGAGTTACTACTTAAGGCAAGTTAAATAATTACTGATGCTGCCTTTACATGCGTGCTAGCTCTCGATAGCCCACGACAAATTTAAAATCTTCAGTTGGTACTGTACAATGATTTTCCGTGGGCCCTGCACAGAACCGTGCGTTTGCGAAGTACGGTGGACAAGCCTTCGAGAGGCCCGTACTTCTTGTGGGCTCCGCTTTTGCATGCTTGACGTAGCTCCACGCTTGCCGAGGTGTTCACACCGCCCCTTAAGTTTGGCCTGGAATCACGTTGCCAGCTCAAACTGCTGACCGCTTCGGTGCCTACCCGTTGCCAAAAAGGCTCCGAGCACTATGCGACTTAACTTCGGAGGTTATCAGTCGCCTAGAACTTAGAACTAATTAAACCTAACTAACCTAAGGACATCACACACATCCATGCCCGAGGCAGGATTCGAACCTGCGACCGTAGTGGTCGCTCGGTTCCAGACTGTAGCGCCTAGAACCGCACGGCCACTCCGGCCGGCTACCCGTTGCCAACCTGGTTCACTGCACGTCACTGGGACATGACTACATCGGTTGTATGAATTCTGATGAGTAAACATGTAGTTCTTACCACTGTTTTAGCACTGTATTCCGCCATGGCCGACCGAATTTTCCTGCATAATTGCTGCCCAATCCTTTTGATCTGTTATTGGGTCAATAATACTCGGAACATACTGACCCGTGATACCACCCTGAATTCTGAGGATTTACTAAAAGTCTCCCCTTCATTGAATCTAAACAATATTTCGTTTAAACTTTGCCGGAGCCGTCCTCGGTCCAAATATAGTGACAGGGAGGCTCTTGAATAACTTACACTACTGTGCATCGCAGGTAACACTGCTTTGTACCATATCATTACTGTCAGCCCGCCCCGGTAGCTGAGTGGTCAGCGTGACAGACTGTCAATCCTAAGGGCCCGGGTTCGATTCCCGGCTGGGTCGGAGATTTTCTCCGCTCAGGGACTGGGTGTTGTGTTGTCCTAATCATCATCATTTCATCCCCATCGACGCGCAGGTCGCCGAAGTGGCGTCAAACCGAAAGACCTGCACCAGGCGAACGGTCTACCCGACGGGAGGCCCTAGCCACACGACATTTCCATTTCCATTACTGTCGAATAACATTTCCCATTTCCGTGCTGCATCACTTCTGTCATCTTACTCAATAAAAGTTTTTGCAGTCTAGAAGCTGATTCAACCAGAAAAAGTTGGCTCTCATGTACAACATATAAGAGTGAACACTTTAAATAAACAATCAACGTCCTCCACTTTGAGACTTTTCTGTGAGCTTTATCGTTACTAGTACTGCAACATCAATTGGAAGGCAGAGCCCAGTCTCCGTTCTCTTCGAGGTTATGTACCTTCCCTGTTATGATTGCGTCCAAAGGATTACCACGATTTGTTTTAAACATAGTCCAAGAGAACACTGATGAATGACATTAATTTTTTATAAGGAGTAGCAGCTCATTTATAACGCGGCAGTCTATTTCAGTCGAGCCATTACGGTCATCATCTTTGTACAAAATTCAGAAAAATGATTGTTTTCTTTCTTTCTTGATGAAACATTTTCGTTTTAAGAGGAGACGAGGTACTGGCAGAAGTAAAGCTGTGAGTAGCGTGCGTGAGTCGTGCTTCGGTAGCTCAGATGGTAGAGCACTTCCCCGCGAAAGGCAAAGGTCCCGAGTTCGAGTCTCGGTCGGGCACACAGTTTTAATCTGCCACGAAGTTTCATGTCAGCGCACACTCCGCTGCAGAGTGAAAATCTCATTCTCCATTGACGTGTTCCTTATACGCACCCCGTTTCTCTTTTGTGTGTAACAGGGATGTTCGTTTTGCACCACTGATTTCACTGAAAGTTGTTATACCTATCTAAAGGCTGAATCGTGTGTCTGACTACCATTTTCATTGTGAGTTCTTCACAAATTACCTGCAGCCGTTTCGCCTTAGGTCCCCTATGCTTTAGCAGAATTGTTTTGAAATTCGACGTATGGAAGTATTAATTCTATCGTCTTTGCCGTCCTTGTACCGATATTTCTCTGTCCTACTTACCTGACTGACCCACTTATGGTAATCAGTCTCTATTCAACAGAACTGCCTACAGTGGTACACAACATTGCAGTACCTCTTGGATCAGATAACTTCAAATGCTCATTATCATTCCTCAGCATTTCCGTGTCTTTGAACATTTCTGCCTGATTAGTCTCTTGTACGTTGACCTATTCTTTATCGTTACTGAATTGCTGTTTGACACTAATCTTCTTCTCGGTATTCCGTATTTTGCCGTAACTAAATTCCTTTCCCTGCTACTTTCTTTCACCTAGGACTATTAGGTTTTCATCATCCTCAGGATACTGAAAGGCACGTTCAATATTTCCATACATTTTCTGTATCTCTTCGTCCTCTTATATCCGTATGTGTACGTAGACTATAGTTCACGTTTGCTTTCTGCCAGTTACGGTTGAGAATAAACTCATCACCGAACTGTTCGCTGTAAGCCACTGTTCGTATTCATAATGTATCCTACCCCTATTATAAAATATTTTATGCTTCGACCCATATTATCCTATCAAGATCTGACCAGAAATCCTTATCATCTTCCCATTCCACTTCAGTGACTAGCACTTTATCTAGATTGAAACTATGCCATTACCTCTCTACGTCTCTATTTTTACTGTTTCATTCAGACTCGTAATATCCCACACTCCGATTTCCAGAATTTTATTGTTTCGTAGTTATTTCAATGATTTTCTTATGGATTCCTCCACATGGAAAGTCACCTCCGGAAGATCCGTATCATGGCTACAGTTGCGTTTTGGACGAAGGGGTCAGTAATCATTGCATTTTTAAGTAAGTTAACATTAGTTTTTAATGTTAAGTCTGAATGCGGATAGAGTACTCGAGCAAACTAACAGCCGTAACAAACGCTTAATGCGCAACATTATCTTAACATATTAAACAGAAGTCCAACTACAGACAACACGAGCCGTGAACCTCCTTCCTGGTGGAATGACCGGAACTGATCGGCTGTCGGACTCCCTCTGTCTGATTGGCACTGTTCATGCATGGTTGTTTACATCTCTGGGCGGCTTTAGTGACATCTCTGAACTGTCAAAGGCACTGTGCCTGTGATGCAATATCCACAATCAACGTCTATCTTCACGAGATCTGGGAACCGGGATGATGCGAAACTTTTTTTGATGGGTGTAGTTTACCTAAGCCCTTTCTGGTACACTAGAATCTAGCCTATTTCATATTTCCATATCCATCATTCGTAGGTGAACCTACATCAAGGTCATAAGTTAGTTCAAGGGGAAATAAAGCTTGGTTCTCGTAGCGCAGGACTACCATGCGGTATAAAACTACGCAGGCAGGTACGACACGCTCGCTTGGTAATTTTTGCACCATTTCTGGCCACCGGGCTCTCACACTCTAGGACATTTCTCAAATTTATTTAGGACAGGTTTCCAAGTAGCCATTAACAAAGGCATTATCACTGTAATGGTCTTCTCAAGAGTTGTCGAATAAAAAAAAAGCTTGCTTTTCGATATGTGTAGCCGATAACGAATTAAAAGTGGTGCTACGTTTTACGTGATTCATATATACCTTTCGATTTGAATCAGGTTTGAGAGCAGTTTGTGGGTATGAACTCTTTTCGATAACATCAGTTAATCTTAATACTAAATTGGAATGTTGTTGATTACATCTACACACGTACATCTACGTGATTACTCTGCTATTTACAATAAAGTGCCTGGGAGAGGGTTCAGTGAACCACCTTCAAACTGTCTCTCTACCACTTCAGCCTCGAACGGGGCGCGGGAAAAACGGGCACTTAAATTTTTCTGTGCTAGCCTCGATTTCTCTTATTTTAGCTTGATGATCATTTCTCCCTATGTATGTGGGTGCCAACAGAACGTTTTCGCAATCGAAGGAGAAAACTGGTGATTGAAATTTCATGGGACGATCCCGTCACAAAGAAAATGTCGTTGTTTTAATGATTGCCACTCCAATTCACGTATTATGTCTGTGGCACTAACGCCCCTATTTCGCGATAATACAAAACGAGCTGCACGTCTTTTCACTTTTTCAATGTAATCCGTCAGTCCCACCTGATGAGGATCCCACACTCCAGAATAGGGCGGACAGGCGTGGTTTAGTAGACCTATTGCACCTTCTAAGTGTTTTGCCAATGGATGACAATCTTTGGTTTGCTCTACCCATAACATTATTTATGTGATCGTTCCAGTTTAGGTTATTTGTAAATTTAATCCGAAAGTATTTAGTTGAATGTACAGCTTTCAGATTTGTGTGACTTATCGCGTAATAGAAATTTAGCGAATTTCTTTTAGTACTCATGTGAATAACTTCACACTTTTCTTTATTCAGGGTCAATTTAGGATCAATTATATCCAGAAATATTCTTTATAAGCATAAAACACGTTATCAGACCTATAGCACAAGGTATCTGGTGCAGAATATAACTTTCGCTTTGTTTCCTGTCAGAAAATATAAGCAAGGTGCGCCACTTACTCTCTGTCATAATCTCTGCAGCTAATATTTCAAAGTTGAGTCACAGAGACGAGATGGAGTGTGAAGGACAAAAATCCAGACTGGGACACGTGGCACATGTTTGTGGTTCTCGGCTACCGTCAGATCAGTTTACAGGGTCAACGTTTGTGTACTATGAACATTATCTGCTTTCACGTATCTGTGGTGGCCGACGAGTTCCAGCGCAGTGAAAGCTCATACCTCATACAATGGCGGAAATTTGTGGGATGTGTTATGATGTAGGTTACAGCTGAACGGGAATCAACATCTACGTACAGAAAGAATTAATTCAGTCACTTGGTGCAGCGAATATCCTATATATTGAAAGGGTACAGTATAGCCCGACATTGAAAATAAGTACAACATTCCTCGTTATTCTTGTCAGAACAACATACTTTTTGTGATAATAATTCAATTTCACTTAATACACCGAAGCCGGATAACAGTGTAGGGAAGAATGAAAATTTATTTATTTAATTGATCACATGTGCACTCCCACAAAATAGATCCCTGCATCCAATTTAGTGAGATCTGCGAAATGAATGAATGTATGGTCGTCTGCTAACCGCAGATAGTGAATGTGCAATATATGGTCTTCTTTGAGACGGTCCTTTGGTGGAACCAAAGAGATGAAATTTACCTGAGATTTGAGGGCCTGAAATGTGGCTGACCAATACGATAACATGGTGCACCCTCACCTCGACGGAGGTAGGAGCAGACCTGAAGAACGGCTATTTATCAGCACTCTGGGGCTGGATCTTGTGTTGGTAAGACCTATCTTAGGTGTGCTCCCTAAAGACAAAAGAGTGGAGAGAATGGTATGCATGTGGAATACTTAAGAGTAGTTTGGAATAATAATTTCTCTATTTCAGGAGCTTTTGTGGGGGGAATTAAATGTCAGGCAGGTAATATTAAGGGGATCGTAGTAATCTTCGGAAGTGACCGACGGTCACAATGAAACCACGTGTAGCAGTAAGTTGAAATACTTCCGTGTGCTTAAGTTAAGCTGAATTACTGACGTGTGTATTGTAAGTTAGAAATATTTAAGAAATGGCGTGTGCAGGACTGGAAATTAGACACGAGTACTTCCACGTGGTGAGTACTGTGTGAGACTCAATCTGTGTATGAGACAAAGGATAATAGAAGTACTCGTCCATGGTATCAGTTGAGGACTCGCGTGTGTGACGAATATGTTCTTAATATTACTTTGAGTGTTACGTTTCCGTGTGACGCCCGATTCAAACTATAATACTCTTAGAGTGAAGCAAGGTGAGTCAGCCGTCTATCCAGCAACGCCACTTGGCTTGCATTGTACAGGAAGACGTGCATACATCCTCCAGAGTCCATAGTAGGAAAGAAAAGTTACGAAGTGGGGCAGTGTCGTGTGAAACTGGGATGAATACTAATTGAAGTGGGAAAGGTGAAAGTGATATGATTATAACGTTGCGACTATTCCTTGTGTTGTATTCCATGTTGCCAGTGTGGTGTATTTCATGTAATTTAAGTATGTGTGGTTTGCATGAGAGAGTAGCAAGATAGGTTCAGAGGCAATGGGTTATGCATGTTCCTTTTTGTACCGCTCTGTCTGGATGAAATTTTCGTGATCATGGATGTGAGAGTCGAAGTGTGTGATATAGCAAAAGATCCACCATCCTATCCAGAAAGTCCACTGTAGTGTTAGATAATTACGAGACCATAAGATAGAGAATCACCAATGTAAAACCATGCCCACTTGGCGGCGTTTCTCATGTGCAATTGTTGTAGAAAATGTAATGGTGTGTTTAGGTTATAGAATTTATCGGAATAAAAAAGATAGTGAAAAGAAAAAGATTGGTGGCCTTTTCCTTCGAATAGTATGTTGTCATGATATTCAGAATTTATAATGTGTGCGCCATTCATATTCAGTGCGATGGCCACGTGTTGATCAAAGCCGTTGGGTAAGAAAGAAAATGTGGTATTGCCAGTGCGTAGTGAACAGTCAGAGTTGTGTAAATTACAAATAGTCAGATGTGCGTTATCCGTTTCCGTTGCGTGATATTGAAACAGGAGATTAATTTGTAATTTAATTGTGAGTACTAGAGCTCATGTTACTTGATAAATAAGAGTGAATCCACTCGCTTGTCAGACCACTCAACTTGCAGGCCTGACTGCTTGATGCCACAGTATGAGCAAGACATGTGGGTGCCTCTCAATATCTACAGTATTAGTTTCTCTTGGGGTGTAAAGGTAGTTCGCCTGCACGTGGTGCACCATGGGTAACGCTAAATGAACTAACACAACTGGTGGCAGACCGAACGAAGAATTCCTCCCCCACATCACAGTGAAACAGAACGACAGACAAAGCGCTGTGCAACATACATACAACGGTCCTTTTAGGGACCAACTGACAAAGGATTTAGGACCATGCATCAGAATCTGCCATTTCAACATTGAGGGCATAAACAGAGCAAAATGTCAAGTATTGCAAAGAATTTTACACGATAACGACATTGACCAGGTAGCCATACAGGAAACTCATGCTGAAAATAAACTTGAAGCTAGAGGAAGGACACTGGGATATGATCTACTTGGAGCCACGTATGACAGACACTATGGCGTTGCGACATATGAGCGTGGGGACATAGAGGACGCCTTTCCAGTTGAAGCCTCCATTGCAAATGATATCCATGAAGTTGTCATCAAAACAGGAGGTTACAGTAACTAACATCTATAAACCTCCTGATACTACATGGCCGGCTGAAGTGATAAAGATCCACCCACACCTAAGCGTATACGTTGGGGACTATAATAGTCATCACGAAATGTGGAAATATAGTACGAATGATAGTAATGCTGGTCGATTGGTCCGAGGAACAAAATACATATCTGGTCTTTGATGCCAAGGACGGAGGGACATTCAGATCAGCCGCATGGAACTGCGACTGTAGCCCAGATGTGTGCTTTGTTTCGAGGGACACAAACGATAAACCACTGACAGCCTCTAGAAGGGTCCTGAGGGACTTCTCTCACAGCTAGCACCGCCCTGTGCTTCTTAATATCAGTATATCCATCCCCATAATAAGGTCTTACCCTCGACCATGGTAGAATTTTACAAAAGCTCACTGGATAAAATTCTCTGAACAACTTGATTATACCTTGAGCTGGATCCCTCCAACCAGCAAGAGCTATGCGAGGTTTGTGGGAGCGGTCATTAGCTCTGCGAAAACAGCGATCCAAAGAGGGTACCGCAAAAAATACATTCCCGGTAGGACAGGGATATGCGATGACCGGTACGCTGAGTTCCTCAAGACTGGGGATCGGGAAATAGTGGATGAACTATTACATAACATCGACTTTATTAGGAGGCAAAAATGGGAGAATACTGTTGAAATTCGAGTCATTTCAAAATCAAGCCGACAAGCCAGGTCCCTACTGCGTAAACTTGGAGGCGCAAATCCACCTGAACATAGAGAGGACGAAGTATCTCCCAACAAGGTTGCATCCCGCATAGTTTCTGCGTCTAGAGCCCCACGAGGTAGAAACCACACAACAAAAGTGAAGAAGGACTTAAAAACTTTAAAAAGCACCCGTGCAATGGACTCAGAATATTCATCAGATATTCGTATCGAGGAGGTTACAAATGCCCTGAAGAAGGTTAAATCAGGCAAAGCTCCGGATTTCAATGGTATCCACTCTGAGTTCCTCATACATGTCAGAGCCTACACAAAACAATGGCTGGCTAAGTTCTTTACGGACATTCTCAAAGTGGGTAACACTCCTCCCTCAATTAAACGAGCAAAGATATCGCAGTCCTGAAACCTGGTAAACCAGGCGATAGACCAGAGAGTTACCGCCCTATTGACCTTCTCAGTATGGTCTATAAATTACTAGAAAGACTGCTCCTCAACAGAATCGGCCAAACTATACTCAAAAAAATCCCTATCGAACAAGCAGGATTCCGTCTCTATCGCTACTGTACAGATCAAGTTCTATCACTGACAGCATATATAGAGGCTGGGTTCCAGAAGAAACATAAAGTAGCTGCAGCATTCATAGACCTAACAGCAGCCTATGATACAGTTTGGAAACAGGGACTCATGTACAAACTAATCTGTGCCGTCCCCTGCAAGAAGATAACCAACCTCATTGACGATATGTTGTCAAATAGAACCTTCCAAGTAATAATGGGGAATGAGAGAAGTAAACAGACGAAACTCAATAATGGACTCCCACAAGGCTCTGTCCTTGCGCCCCTTCTTTTCAGCCTTTACACCGCTGACATGCCGGCAACCAGATCGCGCCAATTTGGCTATGCTGACGATTGGGCTCTAGCAACAGCCCACAGAAATATCGAAACTGCCGAAGATACTCTTACGAGTGGCCTAGGGATTCTCTGCGAGTACTTTAGAAAATGGAGGCTACAACCTAGTGCTACAAAGACGCCAGTATCTGCCTTCCAGTTGAACAACAAAATGGCCAACAGAGAACTACATGTATATCTAGACGGGAAATTACTAAATTACAACAAACACCCAAAGTACCTTGGGGTTACCCTAGATAGGACACTAACATTCAAAGAACACCTGATGAAAACTGCAGCGAAACTTAAAACACGCAACAGCATGTTGCAGAAGCTCTGTGGCACCACTTGGGGCTCCACAGCATCTACCTTAAGAACATCCGCACTTGGCCTGTTGTATCCAGTGGCAGAATACTGTGCCCCAGTGTGGCTCAACAGCAAACACACACACATGGTAGATAGCCAACTTAATGCAACAATGCGTATTGTATCAGGCACAATCCTACAGTGTGGCTGCCCGTTCTCATTAACATAGCCCCTCCTAACCTGCGCCGAGAACACGCTCTGGTTAGAGAATTTCAAAAAATCATGACCAACCCTCAATTACAAATCCATGAAGATACTCACGAGATCCAAGGAAACCGACTCCGGTCTAGGCATCCCCAGTAAAGACCGCACAGGCTCTGCACCAAAACAACTTAAAAATATATGACCGATGGCAAGAGGAATGGGAGAGCAGAACTGCCACAGTATGCCATGCATCTTCAGTAAACCAAAAGGAATTGATTGCTCTCGGAATGTTTCGTCAACTCTTAATCGCATCAGAATCAACTGTGGGAGATGCGCTGACTCCTTACACAGATGGGGTAAACGTCCTTCGGCCGCTTGCGACTGTGGCGCTGAGAGACAGACGGTCAAACACATCGTGCGGGAATGCCCACTATGGGCATATGAGGGTGACCCACAGGATTTCTTAATGGCGACCCAAGAGGCAATCGACAATATATTATCTAAGCTGGACGTCTGCTTGTGATTGCTCCTCTGTGAGGTTTTTTTTTCTTTTTTTGTGGTGTGTGTGTAAATTTACAATAGGTGGTGTCCTTATATACAAACTGTTACTTATTGTTCTGTTTATACATATGTGATTTCTTTTTAATCGTGTTGTTTCTGTAATTTTTACTGTGATGTTATGAGCCATCGCTAAATAAATAAATAAATAAATAATTAGTTTCTCTTTCAGTCAACAGCTTCACACGTCAAAATTATTCTATCACTTTCTAAAAAATTGTGCAATGTGAGACTTGAATGGATTCACCTGATTTACATCTGTGACACTTGCAACGGAAATTACTATCGTTCAAATTATAAAAATCCAAATTATATATATACTAAGATGGTATCTCTTCTTTCGGACATGTCCGAAAGATCAGATACCATCGGTGACCACGCAGCTCGTTAGAATGAAATTACAATGAAATTAACACCCTTAGCTGCTTACAGGCGTTGACACACGTCAACGGGCACAGATGAAAATGTATGCCCCGTCCGGGACCCGAACCCAGGATCTCCTGCTTTGTATATATATAGTTAAGGCTCACCGGCCACTTGATCATCTTCTTCTTCTGAGTGAATGCACAACCAGGGGCCGAACTCTTACGGAAGTCGGCAACGTGTCGCGAGTAATGAGTATAATGGGCGGGGGCACTACGAATGTAGTGCGGTGCAATACGTTGAGGACGTGGGTTTCGCGGGAGGAGTGCCAGAGATAAATCCTAGGAGTCGCGCTATGCTCTGTGTCCTCGGTGGCTTAGATGGATAGAGTGTCTGCCATGTAAGCAGGAGATCCTGGGTTCGGGTCCCGATCGGAGCATACATTTTCATCTGTTCCCATAGACGTGTGTCAGCGCCTGTAAGCAACTAAAAGTTTTGATTTCATTGTAAAAGCCAAATTGGTAGAGCGATACTGGTTTAAGGCAAGTATTATACATTGTTCACTTCTTGCAATTCGTCAGAACAGATATACTTCGAATTTTTCTGGAAACATGTTACCCTAACAACCTAGCTGAATCACTGTATTCAGGAGAAAATACAAGAACCTAATTTTGGGCTCGTTTGGAGGACCTCACGACATTTTTGGTAGGTATGTTCACCATCTCATTTTTCTATCACGACGTTCTGCGTAGACTCACCATCTAACTTCTCTACACAGTGTGTGTCCAAAGGGCTTGAAGCAGTCCGTAGACATCTGTGCATTTTGAATTCTAAGTGCACTCGCTTACGTGTCAACATATGAGTTTTTACTTCATCATATATAGTTAGGATATTGAAAACAAGTGCATATCACAGGCTTCCCAAGTATCGTACACGACCAGGGCTTATAAATACTTGTGTCGGAATGTATCAAAACATTACAAGAAGTTAGTACCAACATGGCCCCGAAAATATTCGTTAGGGAGGCGTGAAAGTATTTCCCTGGTTCCGGCGCGTATAATTTATCTCATATCCCGTTTTCCCTACCTTTCTTGTTTACGACTGAATCAAGCATTTTTCTGTTATTCTGACTGGCTGACATTTGCTCTGTTTTAAATTAACTTCCATCAGAACACTTCACAACGAAGCATTTAAGGTCTGAAATGATCGGTATACAATACATCTACGCCCAGAAGGTAGTACTATGCACACAGCACGTCAGCGTTATGCTGAAAGATACGCTCAGAGACGCGAGAACTTCTGTAAGATTTCACTAACGCTTGAGAGAAACGGGTGTAATTCAGAGGACAGTTGCAGAAGGTCAGAGACCAAGCGACGTATGACTTCATCTACTTTATTACTCCGCGATTCACAATTAAGTGACTGACAGAAAGTTCACCTAACCTCTTTCAATCTATGTCTCTACCGTTCCACTCTCGAGAAGCGGGCGGGAAGAACGAACACATAAATTATTCCATGCGAGCTCTGATTTCTCTCATTTTACTATAGTGATCACTTCTCCTCAGTTAGAGTAGCGCTGACAAATACATCCACATTCGGAGGAAAAAGTTGGTGACTGATATTTCAGGAAAAGATACTGCCGCAACGAAGCACTCTTTTATAGCTTGTCAAACCTACTGCGAACCGTATCTATGGCGCTCTGTCTCTCATTTCCCGATAATGTAAATTAAACAGCTCTTCGCTGAGCTATTGCAATGTCCTCCGTAAATCTTATCTAATGCTGATCCCACACCGCGCAGAAATATTTCAGAATAGGACGGACAAACGGAATGTAAGCAGTCCCTTTAATGGATCTTTTGCATATTGTAAGTGGTCTGCCAATAAATCGCAGTCTTTGATTCACTCCCCTCACAACTTTATCTGTGTGATCGTCCCAGTTTAGGTTACTCGTAAATGTAATCCGAAAGTATATAGTTGAGTCATAATCTATAGATTTGTGTGATTTACAGTGCAAGAGAGGTTAGAGGATTCCTTTTACTACTCATGTGGACGACTTCACACTTACTATTTATTCATAACTGAGCAATTATTTGTGCACGAGTTTGACTTATAAACATCATGATGAACTTTTTTGTTTAGGATCTCGATTGAAACCAAGCACCCACAGCCATTGTAACTAAGTAAAGCTTTCGTGTCTGATCGAGACTCGATCAGTGCAAAATTCGTCTTTGGTGAGTATGCGTAAAAGGTGGTGAAGTATCGTAGTTTTCACTAGTATCAGTTATCAAACGTGAAAGTGAAAATTTGTCTGCTCTCCCTGGAATCCGGTCAAGGTCCTTACCTCGCTGTTAACAAACGTTTTATATAATTTCAAGTAACAAAGTTTGTAAGTGTTTAAAACGAAGTCGTAAAGAATGATGTGCTTACCTTACAAACTAGACACAGTGAAAAATATTCAGTTTTCTATTAACAGGTTATTATCAGCAGGCTTCTGACGCGTAAATTACGCTAGTAATCGGGATATAAAGGCCCTTTTGGACGTCATAACCTTGATTCGAAACAATATTATGAAGCCATATTATTGCCCCCATTATTCCTATTAACGTCTTCATTTTGCTGCCGCTACACTTGCGCTCGAAGGAAGAATTAATGCTTGTTGGTCATTTTTAGAAGTAGTTGCCCAAAGGAGTTAAATATTTAGTTCGCAGCAAATGGTTGCGGCATTCTGTGGCAAATTGGACCGTATCAAGTAGCTATTTTATTCCTTCGAGGTCTAGGGAATGCATTTGAAGTTAACAAGTACATCTTCAATTATTTATAGCTTACTTTGAAACTAAAATGACTGCTAGTGACGTTACATAATAACTGAAAATGTGTTGCGTTACTTCATGTACTTGCGTTTAGGAACGACAGTTGAAAATCGTAAACTGGTGGTAAACGCTACTTTCAAAGACAGACGATGTTACTGTTTCATGTGAACTGTCACGATGATTCACTGTCAATGACTTGATTGACGCTACCTCTTTAAAGTAGAAAATATTGCAGAAGATACACCGCTTTTTGATGCAACTAACACATTCGGCGAGGTCCAAGTAAACATTTTCGTGGAATTTTATATCAGTATCCACGTCAACTGCGTGGAAATATATTTCATTGTTGCCAAACTCAGTGCCCTTACACTTAGTCGCCAAATAGAAATTCTAGCTCTATGGAATGGCAGTTTCAGAAAACTTATGTATCGAAGACTGTTTATCAATGGTATTTCTCACCAGAATGTACATAACTGATCGATTAGGCTTTATAACTACAGTGCAACAGTAATTTCGTTGCAAGCAATCCATACGAATTGCAGAATTTAACACTTTCATGGTTTTCAGTTCTGTATAGTCCTGACCTTACCGGACACTGCATTCAAATATGGCTCTGAGCACTATGGGACTCAACATCTTAGGTCATCAGTCCCCTAGAACTTAGAACTACTTAAACCTAACTGACCTAAGGACATCACACACATCCATGCCCGAGCCAGGATTCGAACCTGCGACCGTAGCAGTTGCGCGGCTCCGGACTGCAGCGCCAGAACCGCTAGACCACCGCGGCCGGCCCGACACTGCATCATTGCAAGTCCCAGGTGTTGCAACGTCATACTGACAACTCAGTGTTTTTACTGCCTTCTCTTGGTTTGTCTCACATGAGTTTGTAATCATGGAAATAAAATTTCATGACCGCCTAATACGACAGTCTTATTTCGTTCCTCCTTTCCTGGTGGGAATTTAGTTTTCTGGACAGAAAGCTATTTTCCTTCTAACCAGCGAAAGGCGGCAAATGTGGTCAGTAATCGCTTCACTAACCACTATTTAGTGCTATTGACATCAGCCTTAAAATATTGCCCAAGCTGGAAACAAACAGGGCCAAGTCCATCCTTTGGTCTGATAGCACTGCTGTATACACTGGTGTCCATAATTAACGAAACAAACGGAAATTTTGCAAGGATGAGTTTATTTTGTCACGAAACAGTGCAAACAGTTAATAGTAAAATAGAATCAATGTAAAGAATACAGAACGTAAACAAATGCAACGTGCAAAATGGTACACAAAAACAGTTTTTTGTTTTTTCCATCTTAACGGATTTGCAGACACATTCCGACAACTGGTTAATGTGCTCAGTATGGGGTGTGACCACCTCTGGCAGCAGTACAAGCCTGACATCAACAGGGCATGCTGTGAATGACGTCATCAATCTCATGTTGAGGCAGCAGCACCCATTCTTCCTGCAGAGCTGCTCGGAAGCGTAGAAGAGAGATTGGTGCATGCTGACGTGACGCAGTTTGTCACCGTATTGCATCCCAGACATGCTCTATGGGATTCGAAAAGGGGAAACGAGCAGGCCACACTATGAGTGTAGTATCTTCCGTTTCCAACAAAACATCAACCACCGTTGCTCTGTGAGGTGTAGCATTATAGTCCATCAATAGGCAGTGAGGGCCCACAACGTCTCACAACAACAGCATATGAATTCAAAATATCTCGTCACGATACATGACAGCGGTTAAACCTTGCCGATACACGCATGCAGTTCGTAAAGAGCTGTTCGAGATGTCAACATAATCACTGTCCACACTATTAGGTATCCTCCTCGATATCAGTCTTTTCCCACAATGTTAGGGTCCCTAAATCGTGTTCCACGTTGTCTCCAGGTGGGAATCAATCGAGAAGTACTCTAAAGACCAAACCGAGGCTCATCTGTGAAAAGGAGATTGCCCACGATTCGACCCTCCAGATGCCGTTTTCACGACTCCACTGTAGACGTGCTCTTCTGTGAAGAGACATCGTAGGAATACATACAGAAAATTTCTTACAATGAACGCCATTCTGCCGATGCCTTTTGTCCACCGTTTGCCTCGATACAACTCATGTAGTGGATGCTGGGAAGTCAGATGCCAGTTGCCGTGAAGTATTAAGTTGGTACCTTCGTGCCCTTATACCCAAATAACTGTCCTCTTTCTCTGATGCCACACTTGGTCGGCCCTGCCCTCATCCTCTGAATATACACTCCTGGAAATTGAAATAAGAACACCGTGAAATCATTGTCCCAGGAAGGGGAAATTTTATTGACACATTCCTGGGGTCAGATACATCACATGATCACACTGACAGAACCACAGGCACATAGACACAGGCAACAGAGCATGCACAATGTCGGCACTAGTACAGTGTATATCCACCTTTCGCAGCAATGCAGGCTGCTATTCTCCCATGGAGGCGATCGTAGAGATGCTGGATGTAGTCCTGTGGAACGGCTTGCCATGCCATTTCCACCTGGCGCCTCAGTTGGACCAGCGTTCGTGCTGGACGTGCAGACCGCGTGAGACGACGCTTCATCCAGTCCCAAACATGCTCAATGGGGGACAGATCCGTAGATCTTGTTGGCCAGGGTAGTTGACTTACACCTTCTAGAGCACGTTGGGTGGCACGGGATACATGCGGACGTGCATTGTCCTGTTGGAACAGCAAGTTCCCTCGCCGGTCTAGGAATGGTAGAACGATGGGTTCGATGACGGTTTGGATGTACCGTGCACTATTCAGTGTCCCCTCGACGATCACCAGTGGTGTACGGCCAGTGTAGGAGATCGCTCCCCACACCATGATGCCGGGTGTTGGCCCTGTGTGCCTCGGTCGTATGCAGTCCTGATTGTGGCGCTCACCTGCACGGCGCCAAACACGCATACGACCATCATTGGCACCAAGGCAGAAGCGACTCTCATCGCTGAAGACGACACGTCTCCATTCGTCCCTCCATTCACGCCTGTCGCGACACCACTGGAGGCGGGCTGCACGATGTTGGGGCGTGAGCGGAAGACGGCCTAACGGTGTGCGGGACCGTAGCCCAGCTTCATGGAGACGGTTGCGAATGGTCCTCGCCGATACCCCAGGAGCAACAGTGTCCCTAATTTGCTGGGAAGTGGCGGTGCGGTCCCCTACGGCACTGCGTAGGATCCTACGGTCTTGGCGTGCATCCGTGCGTCGCTGCGGTCCGGTCCCAGGTCGACGGGCACGTGCACCTTCCGCCGACCACTGGCGACAACATCGATGTACTGTGGAGACCTCACGCCCCACGTGTTGAGCAATTCGGCGGTACGTCCACTCGGCCTCCTGCATGCCCACTATACGCCCTCGCTCAAAGTCATTCAACTGCACATACGGTTCACGTCCACGCTGTCGCGGCATGCTACCAGTGTTAAAGACTGCGATGGAGCTCCGTATGCCACGGCAAACTGGCTGACACTGACGGTGGCGGTGCACAAATGCTGCGCAGCTAGCGCCATTCGACGGCCAACACCGCGGTTCCTGGTGTGTCCGCTGTGCCGTGCGTGTGATCATTGCTTGTACAGCCCTCTCGCAGTGTCCGGAGCAAGTATGGTGGGTCTGACACACCGGTGTCAATGTGTTCTTTTTTCCATTTCCAGGAGTGTAGTTTCCAGTCTGTATAACCTGCCGCCACAACCGAGAAACACATTAAGCCAACGATCCACATCAGTTTGCAACTGTCGTCGTTCCATTTTTTTTTTATGGTACTCTACCACAGGGAGTCTGGTAGCCATTTTTTCTGTGCCATACTGCACCATCTGTGACTGTGTGCACAGCGATTTTGGATGTGGAACTATCCGGCAAACCCTGCCCGATCGATAGGTTCCCTGATATTAATTTTGGCGTGGTTGTCCGTTGACTGGAATTCCATCTTCCGTTAAAAATACGTTCGTACTAACTTCTGTTAATAGTTTATACGATTATATTTTGAATTAGACACAGGGCGGGGAAATAGTGATTTGTTACTTTAATTTTGGACTGCCGGCCGGAGTGGCCGAGCGGTTAAAGGCGCTATAGTCTGGAACCGCACGATCGCTACGGTCGCAGGTTCGAATCCTGCCTCGGGCATGGATGTGTGTGATGTCCTTAGGTTAGTTAGGTTTAAGTAGTTCTAAGTTCTAGGGGACTTATGACCACAGCAGTTGAGTCCCATAGTGCTCAGAGCCATTTGAACCAAGCCATTTTGGACACAAATATAGTTTGCCTAATAGGTGTCACACGCTGTGTTCCAGCAGCTGTGGAAGTCATGTGTGGAAACCGAGTTTAACATCTGAGGGTATCGTACGGATAAGAACACAGAACGATAAACAACCGAAGGCTGAGTCCAACATCAGACAGAGATGTATTCATAATAGAGAAACCATGGGAGACTTTTCGTCCTTACCTACCTCCAACGAGCATTAGAAGCCATATACACCAATGATTACAATACCATGCGTACTGTCAGCGTTGCGATTGACATCTCCTAAACTAACAATTCTTCGTTTACAACGAATTAAAATTTCCAAAAGCAGCAGTATTCTAGTTACGTAAAAAGTGATTAAAAGCTCACCGCCTTGCCTAATACACTCTCCTACAACTCGTACGATGCACTGCTTACAGACTTCTGTGTTGTAATATGTCAGGTAACACTGTTGACTAAAATGCGATATCCAGAGCAGAATGGCCTGTATCTCAACGTGAATCTAAATTTTGGCACTAAGCTCTGAATTGTTACTACGTATGTTTTTTGCAGAGAAAGTGCGCTTACACTATGTTCTAAACAATACTCACAAGGAACTAATTCCTTAAATCTTTTTTAAGTTATGTAATAGGGAATGAATTTGACTTCTGAGGAGGAGGAGGAAGTGCTCTCTCCACCTTGTATCTATCGCACTCGTTTGATCCTGCCTTGTCAGCAGGTTCTAACTTGCGAAATGTCACTGAAACCTAGCAGTCATGGGAAGGCAGGATTACAATTGGGGACGGGGCTGCAATCAATTACTATTGGTTGCCTCTCAAAGTTATATCCAATTTATTTTAAGTCAATGATTCCAGATTCAACAATAAATAAAAGATACCACACGTTAGTAATGAAGGAATAAACAACAGTGTACATATCAGTGTTTTCAGTGAGTTACGGTTTAGCAAATTACCACTAAATACGGATGCAACAGATAGTGTTTTAAAAGCAAGCCACTGTGATCAGGGCAGAAGGACTTATACGACAAGAATGGCAATAAATTAAGAACTGCTTAAAACTTACTGCAACTTCCTTATTACAGGTACTGAAATATTAAGGTAAGTTGCCTGAAACACAGCAAAGGCATCAGCCGCCAAGAATGGCACTAAATATGGTTTTAAGGCTTACTGCTAAAATACAGATACCAAATTAGATTTTTAAACCAAATAGCCACAATCACGGCTGAAGGCCTTACACACCAGAAACGGCAATAACATTAAAAAAATTTGGAACCTGCTGTAAAACCGCAAATACAATAACAAAAGTTAATCAAAAAAAACAAGCAATTAATCCAGACGGCCGGCCGGTGTGGCCGTGCGGTTCTAGGCGCTTCAGTCAGGAACCGCGTGACCGCTACGGTCGCAGGTTCGAATCCTGCTTGTGGCATGGATGTGTGTGATGTCCTTAGGTTAGTTAGGTTTAAGTAGTTCTAAGTTCTAGGGGACTGATGACCTCAGATTTTAAGTCCCATAGTGCTCAGAGCCATTTGAACCATTTTTCTTTTATCCAGACGGTGCTTCAGGAATCGACCTCTAAGAATGTCCGGCAACAAACACTATCGTGAGTGATGAGATAGGCAGCAAAGCGTTTCATTCCCTTGACAAGATTGTAACTCAGATTCCTGGCAGTCTAACGGATGACTAATGTTAATCTTGCTGAAGCTACCTGACGTACAATACACCAAATGCAACGATGGAACAATACGCCAAAGCCGGAACCAGCTGTCTGCACTACGTCCAGAATACTGTGTTTAGAGCGCCCGGAACGAGAAAGGGATCATTGCCACCAGACTAGAAGAATCACCAACGGGCCTACAATTAAGAAAGCTGTCAAAACTACACGCCTTACCGGACAGCAGTGGCAAACACTGCTGTTACATACGCTAACCACCAGGGCAGGTAACCGAGGCGTTAGCGGCCACCAGGCAAGAAAATTCACCGCTGTTTGAACTTAACAAATTGTAACAAGATGAATGCAGTAATAAGAAGTCGACGATCCACCTTCCCCAAGCACTCCACTCGCTGCTCTTCGCTTCAGCGGCAGTACGAGCAGCTACACGAACCCAAGTCACTGGAGATTCGCGAGATATCACAATGGTGAACGTTTCTCAACTTGGATTGAAATGCACTGATTTTAAAGCTTGCTGGATCCGGCTTACTACGAAGTTGTGCACCCTCGTGACAACAATCCTTCCATCCAGCAGTTCATGCGTGCCAACAGTGATCCTGGCGTGTTCTCGCACTGCCCAAACCTAGCTTCTTCTCAGTCCCCAACCGAACTCCGCACACTCACACGACCCGGCAAAAAGACGACGTCGCCCCAAAGGTAGGGTAACAGTGGCTAAATATCGATAACCGCCGCTGCTGCCACTAGCGCACAAGCAACGCTTGCGAAACCGAGTGGTGCCAGTCAACACGAGAAGAAGACAAACAACCACAATCATGCCAACTAAACGATACCGTCTGGCTTCCAACAGAGGGCGGAGACCTACAAACAGCACCAATGCGAGCCACAGCAGGGCTCAGTCACAGCCCTAGGAATTTTACAAAGGTCGCATTCTTGAGCTTTTTTGTAGATGGATACGGTATCAGCGCCAATTCCTATGCCTGGAAGACCGAGAACGAAGATACATATTTGGGTGAAGCGAATGGTGGAGGAAGGTCACGTCAACCGTCGCCAGAGGATCCACTGCAACGTTGGATACCCTTTTAGGACTAGCACGGACATCAGGAACATCCTTCAGATTAGTGTCAGCAGGTCAACCATTTTCAGTTGTCTCAACGAGAACGGAAGGTGTGGACAAAACTTGGTGAATAAGGACGCGGTGACTGAGCAACATAAGGCTGCCTGATTGAGATTTGGAGTGGCGCACAGAACTAAATTGCTTTAGTACTGGAAGAAAGTTTTTTTTACGGACGAGAAAGTGTTTTCCATATCCCCAAATACTTAATTCCATGTTTATCTACCAACAGGAATGAGATTCGACAGCATATGTGTCCGTCAAAGGGTAAACTGCTGTTACAGTTTGAGAATGGATATCAGCATGTAGTTTCGGCCTTCTGTCTCAACTGAACCCCTCTTTCGTCATCACTACTGTGAAATACTGGAGAATGTATTGCTTCCTCCGGTTCGTCAGGGATATCGGGTCTTAAAATAATCTTCCAACATGATCTTTGTCCTATTTACAAAGCGAACTGTGTAGAAAACTGGTATCAAATGAACGGAGACTAGAGCTGTTGCACCAACCTCCCTCAGGTGCTGACCTTAGACCTATAGAGCACATAGGGCCTGAGATTCAGAAAAGTGTTAGATGTAGAAGACCAGTACTGACACCCAATCCAGTTCTGTCCGAAGCAGTTCATGACGAATGGGAAGCGTTGTCAGAGAATAACATATTCCTTCAGAAACATGTTGCCTCCACTCCCCAGCCGCCAAATGTGGCTGTAGATGAGGACGGAAACTGGATACCGTACTAATTTATTATGTTGTTTGGGAGAATATTTTGTTGATGACAAATGAATTGATTCCCTCGAAGATGAGGAAAATTCATTTGTCTTATCGCTCTGTCTCTCTTTTTTATATAAAAAAAGAAAGACGAGTGGATTACATGAAAAGACTAAGCTGTCTTTTTCACAATTTTCACTCATTCAGTAGACTCATACAATTTTGTGTTCTTTATATTTAGATGCATGCAGGAAGCCAGTACCAAAGACTGCGTAAAAGAGATAATTTTTAAATCCCATTCCGAAATCAAAATACATCTGCATCCACAGATATATACCTATGAATACTACAAAATTTTAATACTTAAAGATCAGCATTGCTTCTATATTCCGACATATTTTTCGTAGAGGAGTGTGACTAAAGTATAAGTTATATGTTAATTTGACACCCATTACCGGTTTCAATCAACTACGTTGTCATTTTCAAATTTAAAACATAAGTTGGAGACTATATGGTCACAATTCCCGTTATATTTTCTCCTACTCATGTTTTACATTTGAAAATGACGATGTAGTTCCTTGAAATAGGTAGTGTAACCCCGCCTTTTTTAATGAAAAATTTTATGTACTGGGACTACGACTTCACTATTGAAGTGTCAAAGAAACATTTATAGTATAGTTGTATTCCTAAACTAATAACTCTTACCACGAATTAAAATTCATGGAACTGACATGTTACGTCTGCTTTAACTACTACGCCATTTTCCCAATTGCGTACTGCGTTGCTTTTATAGATTGGTATGATATGGTCCTTAAAGTCACATATTTTCCATTAAAAGGAAATAATACACCGAGACCGGTCGGAGTGGCCGTCCGGTTCAAGGCGCTACAGTCTGGAACCGCGAGACCGCTACGGTCGCAGGTTCGAATCCTGCCTCGGGCATGGATGTGTGTGAACTCCTTAGGTTGGTTAGGCTTAAGTAGTTCTAAGTTCTAGGGGACTGATGACCTCAGAAGTTGAGTCCCATAGTGCTCAGAGCCATTTGAATCAGCCAATACACCGAGTGAAAGCGGCGCAGAGCATCTTTGACGGAAATGCAGACCGTCCATTTAACTTCGAATTCCGTGAACGGAATTATGAAGAGCACAAGCCAACTGAAACTGACACAATAGGTATTCTGCTAGGTTTTTATCAGATCTACTTGCTTTGGAGATGGCGTGTGTGGGAGACTTTGAGAATTAAACAGCCGTTAACGCAAGTGTCATAAACTTTCGACCCACTCCGGGTAAAGTTACTAATGTGGCAACTGCTACTGCTGACAATGAAATGTGAATCTTTAAGGCATATATTCTATCAGCAACGCCGAAATGTATCAGGAAATGCAGTTTAATTATACACTTATCATATGCTGTCTTACAACGGAAGAATGATATAGTGAAAGAAAACTGTTTGTTTCAGTCTAAGTTATAAAATGTTTCAACTATGTCACACAGTAATCAAAATTTGTGTATACTAGTGAAACGTACCTCTGCATTTTGCATCTACAAAGAGAAGGATATAAATAAACGTGCAATTATAATATTCAATAAGTCTTTTACCTCTAGATTTACCCAGTATGTTCATTGTTTCCGTATCGTGTGTTACTGGTGATGATTCGCAAAATGACAATATAACTTCTGGACATGTCCTGTATAGGTCAAACATGAGTGGCCATTAGCTTTTTTCTCATTATGCTTAAGACAGAAAAAAATTGTAACTATTAATCATTTGTGTTGTTTACTTTGCAGTTGGCTCATCTGATTATATTAGTAACGAACAAAATACAAATTACCGCCATTAATTGTCCATTGGATACGTTTCTGAAACTTTCTTGTGAAACTAATGATAATTTTCAAAACAGACACTTCTACTAAACACTACAGATTGTTAAATGGAAGTCATGAGATGGGTTAGAATGCACAGATTGTCTTGTGACTTAGTTACGGAATTTTGTTCTGGCCGTTTCTAGATCTGATGAAGAAAACGTGGAAAAGAGTTAAAACCGCAGTGTTGCCCCAGCCAGATCTGTAAGGACTTGTATATCAACGATCGCTTGGAATTAGAGTGTGTTACCACTAAGCCAATAGGACAATGACACAGTATACCTTTCTTTCATTACGTCTCATGTTTCCTAAGTAACATTGTTCAGACGCGACATTAGGCAGCAGTCGTAGCCAAGATACCAGACGTCGAATCTGGGTTCAGACAATTAATTTTACTGAAAGTACAGTATTAGACATAAATCCTGGTCAACAGCCGGCTTCCCCTCAGAATTCTAACTCTGGTCGTATGCACAATCATCAACACTGTAGGATGTGGAAGTGTATGGCAGAAGTCCCGTCAGTTCTCGACCTGTTTCAGAAGTGTATCTGTTCGTGGTCTAGTGGTAAATTTCATACACTGTGAACATAGAGTCACGCAATTGAGTCTCCTCCATTCCCAAGTTACTTTGAGTAGCATATCAGAAATCTGCTGAAGTTATTAGTCCGACGGAAATTCAAACATACGTCATTACATTTTCCAATCCACCTGTAACAGTAGAGATGGGAAGACAGTTCTAGAATCTGCCGCTGAATCATAAACTACCACCACACGAGACTTGGAAAAAATTTTTCTATGTCTGTTATTATAAAAAAGTAGTGTTTCCTACTCATAAAATACTGGAAGTATTCTAAAAATGTGAAATATCTCTGGCGATAAACGTTTTAGTTACACCACCCATTAGACAGAGAAACACAAATTATTGTGACATTTCATAATCAGCTTTGTTTAGTTTGCAGTCGGCGCATTTGAGAATTAATAGTTACGGCAATCTAGCCTCCAGATCAGTTACAGAAAGCTAAAAAGACTCATTGATATGTATTTCGGCGCTCGGCTGCCACATCTTTAAGACACGAACTGTAGTCACTTCCAAGACCGCTCAAGGCTTGTATACTTCACGCTAGATGTATAATTGAATCACGGCAATACCACAGGATAAATCTGGCAATCCTGTGACTGACGAGATACATCCTGGGTGACACGGAATTAGCCTACAAAATTCGTTTGATACATTCATACCATTCCCAGTAAATAATCGTAATGTTTTGCATATAAGACGTAAAATAAAGTAATCAAATTACAGTTTTCAGCACAGGAAAATAATTCGACGTGGAAACTGCAATGAGTCTCTTATTTTGCAAGCGTATTTGTCGTACCCTTTACTTGAGCAATAAGGAAGAATGGATAGCTGCAGTATTCCGCTATGAGA
Organism: Schistocerca americana; assembly: GCF_021461395.2. Classification (NCBI taxonomy): domain Eukaryota; kingdom Metazoa; phylum Arthropoda; class Insecta; order Orthoptera; family Acrididae; genus Schistocerca; species Schistocerca americana. The sequence goes on along the minus strand of NC_060125.1, from coordinate 202,009,298 downwards.
TAACGTGATCGGCTACAAAGTGCTCGCTGCACTCATTCCCCATTCCAGTCTCGCTGAAAGACACATATTTGGGCGTTTTGTGAGAGAACTACAAGCAGTCAGATCTAAAATCAATAACAAAAATTTAAGCATTTTATTTATGAAATGTCACTTTTCCATACTATTTCATTGTGACAGAGGACAGGAGGTAAACAAAGACCGTTTCGAAGTCAACAGTGAGTAATATCTCATTAACTCGATATAGGCACACTCCTGTTGCAGATGACTTATGTTTCATTAGAATTGACATTCGCTGAAAGGATATTGAGGTAACTTAAAAAAGAAAACACTGCATATTTTAATACCGTTGTTTGCTATTTTATTGAACAGAATAGTAGACATGAAAGAGAAATTAATCATTAATAGTATATTGTCTCATATTATGTAAAACAGTCGGACGACGCACAGGTGTTTTACCGATTGCACACCTATAGAAATATGGATAGTTTAGTTAGTGAAACGGGCAGGGAGTAATATCGCGTAGTATCAACTAGTAATGGAAACTTTTAGGTTGTCTTCCTTACACTGCGACCGCTACGTCTCTTAGCTATTGGCAAATAGTGATACCAGCTTCCATGTATTCTCTCCAGGGAGATTTTCATAGTGCACAACATCCTTTTTGAGCTACGAGAGACAAAATATGTTCCCTCTGCCCCTTGTTCGAGTGTATGTCGTTTCTTAGCGCTCAGCCACTCACTCTTCTTATGAAGTTAATATAAAGACATCATAACTTGTTATCAGTAAGAATATCACATTTGAATTATCAATGACTCAAATGATGACTACCAAGCAAAAATTAATTAATAGTCAGCCCTTTGATATTTGTAGTTTTACATTAGAGCACGCAGTACTGGTGCTTCCGAAATCTGAAACTTTCCTATTGAATGAAATCGTGGCACGACACTTAAGTGGTTGCACTCCATCACATGTGTCTTATATCGCGGCTTCCTGAATGTGCAATACCATCTACGCCAGAACGATCGTTCTCGAAGCAAACAAAATCTTTTAATGGCATATTTTGCCCAAAATAACTCGCCCCACACATAATACAGAAGTTCAGAGGAGCTCCCTCTGCTGCTATACTACATCCAAAGACAACTGTACGTCGCATATTTTAGACCTTTTTACACTTGCGACCATATTTTCTGACACCTGAACAACGCTCGTCAGTTTCAGGCATGCAAAATCCAAATCGTAAGTGCGAGATAAGTCAGAATCATTTCTGACATTAATGTGTGTGTTGTTTTTTCATTTAGGGAATTATCAACTAAGACAAACTTTACAGAAGCAACGAACATGCTGGGCTAAATCTGGAGGTGAAAACCGTATTGAATAGTAGCATTGCACGCCTTTTTATACCTTCTTTTTGTATCTGGCTCGTAAGACATACATTTTCCTCGTAAATATACATTTGAATTACTGTGTGCTATACTTGAACCATTTCACAACTGTGGCTGAAACAAAAAATTTGTCTTTCATTATATTAACCTTTCGACGGAGGATAGATTTGGTAAGTGTATAATCCAACTGCATTATCTGATACATTGCAATCGTGATGAAAGAACATACGCTTCGAATATTCTCAAGTCATTTTCTGCACGAGTAGTTGCCACATGTGTAACTTTGCTATTACTGGGCCGAAACTTTATGATACTTGCGTTAGCAGCTATTAAATTCTCAATCTCCCACACACAACATTCCCAAGACAAGCAGCTCTCATAAAACTTAATATTAGCCTATGTTCTTCATAACTCTGTTTATAGTATTCAGAGTGACATCTGTTCCTCTTTCTTTTGCTTTTCTTCGAGGTAATCAAGACGTTCGTTTCTCATCAACAAAATTTTCTTCCTAACAACGCTATAAATCAGTACCGTGTCCAGTTCCCGTACTCCTCTACAACTACATTTAACCAGCGGAGAATAGTGGCAATATGTTTCTGGATGAATCTGTTAATTTGTGACACTCTTTACGTCCGTGTTGAACTGCTACGGACAGCAGAGTGTCAGTGCTGGACGTCTATATCTAATAATTTTCTCCACCTCTCCCCATACGTGCTCATTGTGACTAAGGTCAGCACCTTTGGAATGCCAGTCCTACAGCTTAACGTGCCCTTCATTTGGTGCCACTGTTTCACCCAATTCGCTGTATAATCAGGAGAACGATCATGATGGAAAGTTGACCTGCCCCGGGAAAATCTTTGACGAACAGAAGGAGGCAATACGTTCTCCAGTATTTCGAGATATTAATAAATAGGAAAGGAGCCCAGTTACCACACAACGCTGCAACCACATTCTGATATCCATCCCCAAACCGTGACACCATTTCGGCCACAACTTTGCCTCTGATGGACACATTTGCTGTCGAATCTTGCTTCACTTGCCCGATATACATGGAACGCAGTATTTAGACAGTATAAAATATCTTCTCGCCCGTAAACATAACTTGCTCCCCGTACGAAAGCGGTTTCCTTCTGTGCGCCAGACTTAAGTTCAATCTGGCAGCCTTATGTTGCTCCTTCAACATTACCTTAACCACCGATTTTCATACGTATCTCACTTTCTCGTTGAGACGACGATACGTGGTTGAGCTGTTCACACTTAGCTGGAGGATGTTCGTAAGTCCTGTGCTAGTCTTGAAAAGGTCTTCATCACTGCAGTGGAGTACACTATTGTCTTGATCCTCCAACGACGGTTGACCTGACCTGCTTCCTCCATCCTCTCCACCCTGATATGCACCGTAAATTTGCTGTAACCTAGGGTATTGGTAATGGCAGGGTTACAGCATCCTTCTTCATGAAATGCAAAAATTTGATCTTTATCAGTTTGCTTGGACTGTGACCTTTCACAAGTAAGAACGTAATGACAAGGCAGGAGAAAAGTGCGATAGAAGGTGCAGAGCTCTTCCATCGCCACAGAAGTCAATCACGATTACAGTGACTGAAAACAGATTTAATTAATTAGTTTCTTTCCAATATTATTAGAGTATCGTGTAAACTTGTTTTGTCTGCAGTCATCATATGTGGTAATAATAACGGCACTACTTTCAGATGTTAAAGGGAAATTTTATTATCACGTTGCGATGCAGGTCATGTTGCTTGGGCTACCTCACGTTAGTCTACTGTGTTACCTCACGTATTACCCACGGAAATACACAGTAGCGCTTCATACAATGGTAAGAGAGTGGTGAAGGTAATATGGTGAGATTTTAATCACTCGTTATCGGGTTAGAATCCTACCCCACTGCAAATTTAATTCTTTTTAAAAATATAATTGTTAGTTAACACCTTTCTATATAAACTGAACTAGAATTATTTACTAAAATTGTGGAGCATGTTATCTATTTTTTCAAACACTCACATTTTTGAAAGAATTTAGTAAATAAATGAACATAAAAACCAAACAACTCAGGATATTTTAATTATTCTAGTTCCATACGCTTTGAATCTCACACTTGGCATGCTGTGAAAATTGCATGTCTTTACAATCAGTACTTTTTCAGAAAACGGGTCATTTATTGCAAACAATGCTGTTCAGATATATTGAGGTTTAAGACTCTTTTATTATGGAAAATTGTAAATCAATGTTTTAAGAAGTTTCCAAGATAATGGGTTACATAATTCGGTAATTTAACATTGGCAGCGTAGGACATACAATGTCCCCTTAAAGCACTGTGTTCTCTGGTGATCTCTTGCGGTATCCACTTTGTATAGTCAGACTATTGTACGGTGAAGAGATCATAGGGCATGCAAGACAGCTGCGTTATACGGGCTGCAGTGAAATCAGGAGAAATGTGATTCAGGTTGTTCCAATACTTCTGAGTATGATAGTACTTTTGTACTTAATCCCAAGCACATAAGTTGAAAAAGAGAAAAAGGAAAAAAAGTTTGATTATTTAAGGATAAAACGGAAAGTCTCTACAGGATTGGGACCTAAACCAAATCTATGGATACCACAAAGCGCTACATGGAATTACAAACCTCAGAACTACGGATTCCAGTTGGCATGATGTATAACAATGCGACAGTTTGCAGAGACGAGATTTACCTTGGTTCAGTCCTAAACTGCTAAAACTCGATTCTACCCTGCCGAATTGGGGATGGTTTTGAGAAAGAGTTCCACAATCTAGTCGTATATTTGAGAATGAAATTCTCACACTACAACGGAGTGTATGGTGATTTGAAACTTCCTGGCAGACTAAAACTGTGTGCCGGACAGACACTTGAACTTGGGACCTTTGCCTATCGTGGGCAAGTGCTCTACCAACTAAGCTACCCGTGACCCGTCCTCACAATTTTACTTCTGCTGGTACCTCGTCTCCTACCATCCTAACTTCACAAAAGTTCTCCTGCGAAACTAGCACTACTGGAAGAAAGAATATTGCAGAGTTATGGCTTAGCCACGGCATAGTCGTATATTGACCGTGGGCTACAATTTAGCTTCCCAGTCAAAAGAAATACAGCTTGAAACACTTTTGGTTCAGCTTCACGTATTACCGAGGACACTAAGAAATATAAATCATAAACGTAAAGTAATTTTTTTTTTCCCCATCAGTCTACTGACTGGTTTGATGCGGCCCGCCACGAATCTCTTTCCAGTGCTAACATCTTCATCTCAGAGTAGCACTTGCAACCTACGTCCTCAATTATTTGCTTGAAGTATTCCCATCTCTATCTTCCTCTACAGTTTTTGCCCTCTGCATCTCCCTCTAGTACCATGGAAGTCATTCCCTCATGTCTTAGCAGAAGTCCTATCATCCTGTCCCTTCTCCTTATCAGTGTTTTCCACATATTCCTTTCCTCTCCGACTCTGCGTAGAACCTCCTCATTCCTTACCTTATCAGTCCACCTAATTTTCAACATTCGTCTACAGCACCACATCTCAAATTCTTCGATCCTCTTCTGTTCCGGTTTTCCAACAGTCCATTTTCACTACCATACAATGTTGTACTCCAGACGTACATCCTCAGAAATTTATTCCTCAAATTAAGGCCGGTATTTGATATTAGTAGACTTCTTTTGGCCAGAAATGCCTTTTTTGCCATAGCGAGTCTGCTTTTGATATCCTCCTTGCTCCGTCCATCATTGGTTATTTTACTGCCTAGGTAGCAGAATTCCTTAACTTAATTGACTTCGTGACCATCAATCGTGATGTTAAGTTTCTCGCTGTTCTCATTTCTACTACTTCTCATTACCTTCGTCTTTCTCCCATTTACACTCAAACCATACTGTGTACTCATTAGACTGTTCATTCCGTTCAGCAGATCATTTAATTCTTCTTCACTTTCTCTCAGGATAGCAATGTCATCAGCGAATCGTATCATTGATATCCTTTCACCTTCTATTTTAATTCAACCCCTGAACATTTCTTTTATTCCCATCATTGCTTCCTCGATGTACAGATTGAAGAGTAGGGGCGAAAGGCTAAAGCCTCGTCTTACACCCTTCTTAATATGAGCACGTCGTTCTTGATCGTCCACTCTTATTATTCCCTGTTGGTTGTTGTCCATATTGTTATTGACCCGTCTCTCCCTATAGCTTACCCCTACTTTTTTCAGAATCTCGAACAGCTTGCACCATTTTATATTGTCGAATGCTTCTTCCAGGTCGACAAATCCTATGAAAGTGTCTTGATTTTTCTTTAGCCTTGCTTCCATTATTAGCCGTAACGTCAGAATTGCCTCTCTCGTCCCTTTACTTTTCCTAAAGCCAAAGTGATCGTCACCTAGCGCATTCTCAATTTTCTTTTCCATTCTTCTGTATATTATTCTTGTAAGCAGCTTCGATGCATGAGCTGTTAAGCTGATTTGGCGATAATTCTCGCACTTGTCAGCTCTTGCTGTCTTCAGAATTGTGTGGATGACGCTTTTCCGAAAGTCAGATGGTATATCGCCAGACTCATATATTCTCCACACCAACGTGAATAGTCGTTTTGTTGCCACTTCCCCCAATGATTTTAGAAATTCTGATGGAATGTTATCTATCCCTTCTACCTTATTTGATCGTAAGTCCTCCAAAGCTCTCTTAAATTCCGATTCTAATACTGGATCCCCTATCTCTTCTAAATCGACTCCTGTTTCTTCTTCTATCACATCAGACAAATCTTCACCCTTATAGAGGCTTTCAATGTATTCTTTCCACCTATCTGCTCTCTCCTCTGCATTTAACAGTGGAATTCCCGTTGCACTCTTAATGTTACCACCGTTGCTTTCAATGTCACCAAAAGTTGTTTTGACTTTCCTGTATGCTGAGTCCGTCCTTCCGACAATCATATCTTTTTCGATGTCTCCACATTTTTCCTGCAGCCATTTCGTCTTAGCTTCCCTGCACCTCCTATTTATTTCATTCCTCAGCGACTTGAATTTCTGTATTCCTGATTTTCCCGGAACATGTTTGTACTTCCTCCTTTCATCAATCAACTGAAGTATTTCTTCTGTTACTCATGGTTTCTTCGCAGCTACCTTCTTTGTACCTATGTTTTCCTTCCCAACTTCTGTGATGGTCCTTTTTAGAGATGTCCATTCCTCTTCAACTGCACTGCCTACTGCGCTATTCCTTATTGCTGTATCTCTAGCGTTAGATAACTTCAAACGTAGCTCGTCATTCTTTAGTACTTCTGTATCCAACTTCTTTGCGTATTGATTCTTCCTGACTAATGTCTTGAACTTCAGCCTACTCTTCATCACTACTATATTGTGATCTGAGTCTATATCTGCTCCTGGGTACGCCTTACAATCCAGTATCTGATTTCGGAATCTCTATCTGACCACGATGTAATCTAATTGAAATCTTCCCGTATCTCCCGGCCTTTTCCAAGTATACCTCCTCCTCTTGTGATTTTTGAACAGGGTATTCGCTATTGCTAGCTGAAACTTGTTACAGAACTCAATTAGTCTTTCTCCTCTTTCATTCCTTGTCCCAAGCCCATATTATCCTGTAAACTTTTCTTTTACTCCTTCCCCTACTACTGCATTCCAGTCGTCCATGACTAATAGATTTTCGTCCCCCTTTACATACTGCATTACTCTTTCAGTATCCTCATACACTTTCTCTATCTGTTCATCTTCAGCTTGCGACGTCGGCATGTATACCTGAACTATCGTTGTCGGTGTTGGTCTGCTGTCGATTCTGACTAGAACAACCCGGTCACTGAACTGTTCAGAGTAAGACACCCTCTGCCCTACCTTCCTATTCATAGCGAATCCTACACCTGTTACACCATTTTCTGCTGCTGTTGATATTACCCGATACTCATCTGACCAGAAATCCTTGTCCTCCTTCTACTTCACTTCACTGACCCCTACTATATCTAGATTGAGCCTTTGCATTTCCCTTATCAGATTTTCTAGTTTCCCTACCACGTCCAAGCTTCTGACATTCCACGCCCCGACTCGTAGAACGTTATCCTTTCGTAGATTATTCAAACTTTTTCTCATGGTAACCTCCCCTTGGCAGTCCCTCCCGGAGATCCGAATGGGGGACTATTCCGGAATCTTTTGCCAAAGGAGAGACCATCATGACACTTCTTCAAATACAGGCCGTATGTCCTGTGGATACACGTTACGTGTCTTTAATGCAGTGGTTTCCATTGCCTTCTGCATCCTCATGTCGTTGATCATTGCTGATTCTTCCGCCTTTAGGGGAAATTTCCCACCCCTAGGACAAGAGAGTGCCCCGAACCTCTACCCGCTCCTCCGTCCTCTTTGACAAGGCCGTTGGTAGAATGAGGTTGACTTCTTATGCCGGAAGTCTTCGGCCGCCAATGCTGATTATTTATCAAAACTTAGGCAGTGGCTGGGATCGAACCCGGGACCGAAAACGTTTTGATTATGAAGCAAAGACGCAACCCCTAGACCACGGGTGCAAATTTATTAATTGTGAAATTTTTAAAATTTTGTAAAGGAACCAGTGTTTCAGATGGCATCAGACTTGAGTAATCAATATTTTAAAGTTTACTCCATATGCCCCGAATTCGGGGGCTATTATTGCAGCATTTCTGTTGATATCCAGCAACTTTTCTCAGACATTCTGACTTTTTTTCCCATTTCATATTTTTAATTTTCCTTTTACGTACATAACGTTATGGGAATATGTGTAACTTATTTTTGTGAATATTTTCGAACATTATTTAGTAACTTGCTGGATATCCTGGATTTCATCATTTCGGATCGTTGAATCAAAAATGTTGCATTGACTTCGTATTAATAACATAAAAGATGTACTTTGCATTGTATTGAAATCCGCTTACTGAATATGTACCCATAAAAATGTTATCAATCGCTCGAGATGCATCCTTTTTTTTGTACATCTTGTCAAATTTAGATCTTAGCTGTGGCTCGTTTTCAAGGCCACCGAATCAATCACATTCAAGGAGCCAAGTTTTGAATCTTGGAACCGTCTTTGAGAAATCTTTTGTGAGCTCTTACGTTACTGAGATTAGCTTCTCATGTAATGAAGTCTTCAGTTATCATAATCATCATGTCTCAGCTTACAAAAACTCTAATGAAGTGAGACAAAACGGGCATAAAGAGGTTGAGCCCCATCGTGTGGGGTGGATCCATTAATGACGATCTCATCAGCACTTCATTCCGCTAAGTTGTACTGCACAAACGTATCTGCAGTTTCTCAGACAGGAGACGCTTCACTAACTAGTTGATGTACCTGTAGACATGACGCAAGGAATATTGTTTACACACGTTTGTGCCACACCTCACTTGCACGTATAAGTCGCCAGTATCCAGGTAACAGTTTTCGGAACAGCTGAATTGGTTGAGAGTGATCACTTATTTGGCCTGCCTGAACGCCAGATTTGAACGCAATGGATTTTTTTTTCGTTTGTGGACATTTACAGTCGTACTGCCAACGTCGATGTTCTGGGGGATCGTATCGAGAAAGGAAGTGACCCAATACTGGACACGTCACTTTATTTTGCACAACGGTCGGAAAAGTATTGAACACAAGCTCAGGGGTCATAGAAGCAAGAGGCGGACACTCCGAGTAAGTTTTGTAAATGTGTATGTATCATCTTTGTGCCGTGAAAAAAAATCCTTTCACACCGCTCTAAGGAAGAATTTTCCGATCTATGTTCATTTGATTTTTTTGTATTGAATTGGATCTCGAGTGCGATAGGTCGATTTCACTTTGCGTGTGCTATAATTCACTTAAAGTTTGCAGCGGCCGCTCTGGTGGTACCGCCGTGGGGTTTGGCGAGGCTTCTTCTAGCGCTGAACTGAGGCGTTCGTGGAGAGTCAGCTCGTGAGCGAAACAATGAAGATCTGCCCCATGGTTGTGACTTGTCGGCATCAGTCATCGTCTGTCTGTAGAGTTGCGTGCTGAGACCGTAAGAGGTGTAAACGTAGCCGTGGTGGAAACGCTAAAATCCGGGTCTGCTAGGTGCAAGGGGCAAACCTCGTTCTCACCCAGATATGGGCAGCCTGTATATCTTCGCGCCCGGCTTCACTTCTGAATCACATGACGCGATGGTGTCTCGGTGAGCTGAGTTATTTGTTGGGCATCGAACATAGTTAGTTTGGGACGAGGTGTGACCCGGCAAATTCATCAGTATGATTACCGAAGATGAAGAGGTCGTTTGCCGAAACTGCTGATCCAAAACACTGGACGCATGGTTCGGCAGATTGCTGTTTGCAAGAGGTAGTGTCGCGTGTGTTCGATGCATGAAAACGAGCTGTTTGCCAGAGCCACTTTCTCGAAGTGTTATTATCTTAAGAATTCATGTTTAATACCATTTGTATATTTTATGTGGTTTTAATGATGGGTTTATGACGGACATTTGCTCTCTGTTGAGGTTCTAAGTTGTTCAACACCAGTCTTACCACGAACTGTAATTTGTGGAACTCAGATATGTTGCTTATCTCATTGTGAACTGTTGTTCACTATCACAAGTACGTGATCTGTTTACTATATACATCTTTGTCTGCTCTGGTGAGGCCACAGAGTTATTGAGTTTGCTGTAAAGTTGGGTCTAGTTAAATTCATGATGATGAAGTTTTCCAGTAGGTCAGTATTATTTAAATGTTCTTAAGGAGTTCATCACCTACGGTTACGATCATAAGTCTTAAATTGAGCCCGCTGCTTAGTTTCTTATGATCTTTGTGTTAATGATTTCTGTATTACCTAGAGCTACACTTAAAAGTTCCATTATTTAAAGTCTTGTTGCTCAACAGTCAAAAGGAATCTTTAGAATTTCTGTATCTAGGTTATTTGTGGCCGATTCTGGCTGGTCTTAAAGTTTTATGTTTTTAATCTCTTACAATGATCCTTTTCTCTGATTTGTTTATGCCTTAACTGTTAAGGGGCCCATATGAGAATCCGTTCACTGTGGGTCGGAACTGCAACATTGTAAAATTAAAATTTGGTGTGTTCTTCCTGTTGTGAAATACTAAATTTGGTATTGAAATGTTGCCGTCTTTCTTAATCGATTCGATTGAGCTGAGTGTATTAAATGTTCTCAAGGACGAATAAAGAGACTTTGCAGTTTTGTTAAATACTTTCATGGCTTAGACTTTTACTGCTCAATATAATTCCTCGTTCGATGGCAGATTCGAAATCAAGAAATTATGCGCAATAATTTCTGACACACCGTGTGGTTATTCTCGGAATAAAAGCAGTATAAAATAATATACTCTGTTTCCTGATGTTCTACGGAAATATGCTTATTTCAATGTGAAGTATATTCCTGGAAGCATGCTAAATACTTCGTACATTAAGTCCGTCAGGACGGTGGGAACTTCAAAGCAACCGCTTTATAAAAAATTCTGTGAACAAATAAATGAAATGGCCTGTGACGAGGGCCTCCCGTCGTGAAAACCGCTCGCCTGGTGCAAATCTTTCGATCTGACGCCACTTCGGCGACTTGCGCGTCGATGAGGATGAAATGATGATGATTAGGACAACACAACACCCATTCCCTGAGCGGAGAAAATCTCCGACCCAGCCGGGAATCGAACCCGGGCCCTTAGGATTGACAGTCTGTCGCGTTGATCACTCAGTTACCGGGGGTGGATTCTATGAAAACAGGCAGTCTGTTGCAAAGGCACGGACACCTGTTGAATGTAGTCGGTTGAGCCTTTTTACGTGACTATATGATATGCGCTCATATTATATTCGTGATGTACTGTCATTCGTTGGTAGCAGTCGGCTTGGCCGTCTGTGAAAAGGGATCTCACTCATAATTACAATGCTACTGTGATGATCCAGAGTCCAAAGTGACTAAATAACTACGAGTATGGAGGGTCACTGACACCACTCATCACAAGACGACATCACTAGTACATCGTCATAGTCATTGGCAGTGTCCTCATAGGAGCATTCGACAGAGATAGTCTTCAGACTGTGCAGCTGCCTAGGTGATACTTTTTCTGATCATTCAAAAAATAACTTAGTCGAAATTGAACTTAACTGTAAAGTATTACTTTCTAGTTTTTATCGGGTATAGGAACTTCATTTAATTGTCTCCCTTAAGAGTCCTGATGCATCACTATGAGTAAGGAACCAAATAAAATGTTCTAATACGATGATCATAAATTGATATTTACTCACAAATTCGTAATACAACATATGAAGTTTCGCCTGGGAGAGTAACTAAGTATCTGAGTGAATATTCTTAAAAAATAGTAACACTACAAATTAGAAAATGATAATTACCGTGTTGTTAATATAAACAGAAATTCATTTTTGCGCACACTGGATGTGCTCTGTGTCTTGTGATTGTATGTCGTGCAGTACATACCGTATACTGTTGTGAGAAGTGTATAAAAAAATTACTTATGGAGATAATTCAAACGGTTTTGATTAGGTTAGTTCAGTGCATTTCGTAACTGTGTGTATAATGTGTCACGACGTTTAATCAATTGTTACGAATTAGTAGTCATTTTTGGTCACATGCCTCCAACTTACCTTTACATAATTCTGTAAAGAGAACCTTTTGAGTGCAACTTAGTTATCTTTGTACACTCCTGGAAATGTAAAAAAGAACACATTGACACCGGTGTGTCAGACCCACCATACTTGCTCCGGACACTGCGAGAGGGCTGTACAAGCAATGATCACACGCACGGCACAGCAGACACACCAGGAACCGCGGTGTTGGCCGTCGAATGGCGCTAGCTGCGCAGCATTTGTGCACCGCCGCCGTCAGTGTCAGCCAGTTTGCCGTGGCATACGGAGCTCCATCGCAGTCTTTAACACTGGTAGCATGCCGCGACAACGTGGACGTGAACCGTATGTGCAGTTGACGGACTTTGAGCGAGGGCGTATAGTGGGCATGCGGGAGGCCGGGTGGACGTACCGCCGAATTGCTCAACACGTGGGGCCTGAGGTCTCCACAGTACATCGATGTTGTCGCCAGTGGTCGGCGGAAGGTGCACGTGCCCGTCGACCTGGGACCGAACCGCAGCGACGCACGGATGCACGCCAAGACCGTAGGATCCTACGCAGTGCTGTAGGGGACCGCACCGCCACTTCCCAGCAAATTAGGGACACTGTTGCTCCTGGGGTATCGGCGAGGTCCATTCGCAACCGTCTCCATGAAGCTGGGCTACGGTCCCGCACACCGTTAGGCCATCTTCCGCTCACGCCCCAACATCGTGCAGCCCGCCTCCAGTGGTGTCGCGACAGGCGTGAATGGAGGGACGAATGGAGACGTGTCGTCTTCAGCGATGAGAGTCGCTTCTGCCTTGGTGCCAATGATGGTCGTATGCGTGTTTGGCGCCGTGCAGGTGAGCGCCACAATGAGGACTGCATACGACCGAGGCACACAGGGCCAACACCCGGCCTCATGGTGTGGGGAGCGATCTCCTACACTGGCCGTACACCACTGGTGATCGTCGAGGGGACACTGAATAGTGCACGGTACATCCAAACCGTCATCGAACCCGTCGTTCTACCATTCCTAGACCGGCAAGGGAACTTGCTGTTCCAACAGGACAATGCACGTCCGCATGTATCCCGTGCCACCCAACGTGCTCTAGAAGGTGTAAGTCAACTACCCTGGGCAGCAAGATCTCCGGATCTGTCCCCCATTGAGCATGTTTGGGACTGGTTGAAGCGTCGTCTCACGCGGTCTGCACGTCCAGCACGAACGCTGGTCCAACTGAGGTGCCAGGTGGAAATGGCATGGCAAGCCGTTCCACAGGACTACATCCAGCATCTCTACGATCGTCTCCATGGGAGAATAGCAGCCTGCATTGCTGCGAAAGGTGGATATACACTGTACTAGTGCCGACATTGTGCATGCTCTGTTGCCTGCGTCTATGTGCCTGTGGTTCTGTCAGTGTGATCATGTGATGTATCTGACCCCAGGAATGTGTCAATAAAGTTTCCCCTTCCTGGGACAATGAATTCACGGTGTTCTTATTTCAATTTCCAGGAGTGTACTATTAATGGATTTTGGTTTTGCTTTATCAGTGTCCTCAGTGAGATGGAGAGTCTGCAACCTAATCTGCTCATCGCTCTCTTTATTGATTATCACTTCGACTGCACTTTGAGTGGCGAATATACCTATGCTGATGGAGTTTTGTGTGTGTACGACCTGATGACGACCCTATGAGCACTAGTTTAATGATCTGTCAGTTCACAATAGCTGTCTGCCCGTAACTATGTCTTTATTGCACTAAAACCAGGTGTAATATTGAGGACGAGGTCCAGAGCTTTGCGTGTGTGTTAGGACAAGAGACTGGCTCCAGATTTGATGAAACTGTTTCAGGAGCAGCTGAAACTTCAAAAGAAACAGCAGCCACAACATAAACAACAACAAAGGCAGCGAACGAAAATAGTGGAACAGCAACAACTTATGCTACAACATCTCACCCGGACAGAACACCTTCCACCAACGCCATTAGCGCTGTTTCATCCAGAAGGTGTACACTGGGACTCGTATTACAGATCTCTGCAGCTCCACACCTAGAGAAATTGCACAACAGACTTCGTTAGACATAGTAATTCCTGTTGGCTGCTACCCCAATATAACGCGTGTTATTAGAAAAAATTGCGTCTCTTCTCACTGAATCCGAATGTCTAGAACTGTCAGAAATTAATACTTTCCTCTCTAACCATTACGAGGGGGCATCGCATCTCATAGCAGCTAGATTCTTAATTTTTTGATTATTGCAAAAAGAATCAGTCATTGGTTGCATGAGCAGTCGATTTCTAAGGATGCACCCAAAAGTGTCGATTTGTGCGTGCAAACCAAAAAGGTAAGGAGTCCAGTGTCAAAACGTTAATGAGTAGTGTAATAATTATATATGCAGCTGATGCAGAAGTTTGCGCATATGCATAGAAATTAATAAATTCTAGTCTCGAGGAGTTGGCAGCAATAGCAAAAAATCTTCTGATGTGGCAGATGCAACACGGAAATATCTAGACCGAAGCAACGTTCCGTAAAACCGCATGTGGTGGAGGCTTCCAAAGGCCGAATGGCGTCGTGCCAACAGTGCCTCAGCTGAAATCTTTAGAGCTTAAAGTTTCTAACCCATTAAGTAAATCCAAACAGTAAATTAGTAAATTTTCTTGTTGATACCGGATCGCTAGTTTCTAAGAGGGATATTTGGAAACTAAGTTCCGAACCGTCAATAAGTGGAAACCACTGTGAAAATCTAATAAAGCTTTGCACATACGTGTTCAACAGTGTCTCTAGTATGTCTATCGGTTGAATCAAGTCGCTCTTTTCAGTTCTGAGTGCATGGTGAGCTCATAAAGATGCGTAGAAAATAGTATCTCCCGCCAAGTATGAAGTCCTGGTGAGAGATTTCGCCTGATGTTATGCAGCACACATTGCAGAATTGTCATACGGTTCCTACTTCGTGACAATCCTCGGTCGCAATCTGCTGGTGCAATGAAACTGCTCTTGCAGCGTTTTCGATGAGAAGTGTTTGATCTCCCGTACTACAGCCGGTAATTGGCTCCCTATGTGTTTCATCTCTGTTCACATTCACTGACGGCTATGAAGACAACATTTTTGCACAGACAATGAGCTATAGATGAGCGTAGAGAGTTGGTGGGAAGTACAGTAGTATGAGTAGGGCATTGGAAAGTTGGTAAAACGCTACAACAAATCCTTAAGTTGGTGTGGTGACTATGTAGAGTTGTGTCTGGAAGCTGTAGCTAATTGGTGCAGATAAAATATATCTGATTAACAGTCGGAACTTACTTTCCGAATAGCTCTAGTTTACAAATGAGGAAACCGATTTCCCACGACATAAGCCAAGATCACAAACGTTATAATGCTTCAATAAAGGGAAATGCAGAGTAACATGGTTGCACAAGAAACTCAAACATTCGGTTACTTTTGTAACACTTCTGTCACTAAATGTAGCACTTCTGCTACTAAATGTAACTGGGTTTTCTCTTTTGATGCTAGTCACTTGTCAGGATGAGCGTTACTGCAACGGGGATTTAATTCTAAAGCACTAAGTCACGGTGAAAATAGTAAATGAATTAATTTCTCTCTCTTAACAACATGTGGGCGGGGTGGGTTCTTCCTTGGCTCACGTATGAGGGAAAATGAAACAGCATTTTTACATAAAATAACGTTTATTGAAGATTTGTACAACGGTTTTCTTACTGGATTGTACTGGCTCAGAGAGCGGCAGCTGTGTCGTTTGTGAAGCCTTCTGCTGCGGCAGCGGCGGCGTCTGATTACGCCTGGCGGTGTATATCTCGTGTCGCCGTCTCGGCCAGTTGACTGGAGACACGCCTGTTTAACTATTGAGAGCGAAGTCATGCATCGGACGGTGATACCTTGGATGTAGCGTCCCAGTGTTTCTCTTCTCTAAGTGGCCGCGTGTGTTGTGCGTCGGCCAGCGGAGCGGCACGGTGGGGGAAGGCCAGTGTCCCGGACTCCAACAACGGACTCCCGCTTGCCAGTCTTCGGCTGTCAGATCTTCATCCCAGCTCACAGGTGACTGCTGATGTGAGGCCGTCTCCTACCCGTCCTTGCAAGTCACCCGGGTACGTAAAAATCAGACTTCAAATACCTTTTAACTTCTTTCTGGCGCCGATGCAGCTTTTTGCTAGTCTATTACAGCGGCGGACTCGGTGCGTCTGAGTAAGATATAGTCTCTTCTTGCATGACGGTCTTCAGCACCGAAACTGACTGAAAACTACTGCTACTCTTCTTCCCTTCCTTTGGGCCCACTGCGTCTCGCGTATTTATTCACTTCCGTCCACTGGAGGTGAAGGACATCACGGCCATTGCCTCGTCTGTCACGCTGAAAAGCTTCTCGAAGAATCTTCTTAACGTCGGTCATTGGCTCTTGGAATGCAGGCGAGGGCCTTTGCTCACATGTGGCAACTGAGAAACACGTGAGCCTTTCATTGCATCATCTGTCACGTTGAAAAGCTTCTCGAAGAGTTTCCTTAACGGCGGTCATTGGCTCTTGGAATGTAGGCGAGGGCCTTTGCTCACATGTGACAACTGAGAAACGCGTGAGTCGGTCAGGCGATGCCCTGACTGCTGACTCGACAGCGTCTGCTTATGTGGAAATTGCTGACTTCACGGTCATTGTCTCTTCTGCTCTGCCCGCTGTTTGCCAGCATGTAACTCTCTAAACTAAACCAAGATTTTCATTTGTTTTCTAATTTCTACTTCACTTTGATTTCACTACTTTATTTACCTATTTTAAGTACCACTCAACATTCCTCCATCCTTCGGAGTAATTCGCCCTCGAATTTACCACTCAACATTCCTCCACTCTTCACACGGCAAAAGCACTAACACAAGCAATGAAAACCCTTGGCTTATACGATTACACACGCTTCACATTAAGCATGTTGAAAATACCTTATCACTTTGCTAAAGCACTGTACGCTCATGAATGACATAGTTCAGACATAAATCGTTGTAATAAGTGTAACAAATGTTGATGACAATGAATAAGGAAAAATAGATTTTTCACTTAGAAAATTACATAGCAACTCCTGTTTAATCTACCTTATATTAATGCTAGAACATCTATTCTACAGTGTTGTTTATTTTAACATGAGACTGTTTAATAAAGACTGAAGTGCAGTAAACAAAATTAATGTACTAATGCTCAAAAGTAACCACTGAAGTACACCAGTTAAAAGTGTGGTATCTACTTAACAGGGATTTGATGATGTGGTATATTTTTATTTGGCTTATTTTTTTCGTCTTAAATAAAAGAAAACTGTACAAAGCAGAAACACCAACACAAAGGTTCCAGATATACCCGTTCCTAGCATTATAATTTTAGTTTTTTGTTCACTTTTTTAATTTTAAGACATGTTGCATTATGACATTGGCATCAATTTAGCCTTGCTGTGAGTTTATGAACATATCTAATGACTTCAGAAGGGAACTGTCAAGGGAATCATTAAGGTAGGATAGGTTTTGTGTAGGAAATGCTTGCATGGCGTTTTCTGGCCAATAAATTAGAGGGCAGAAAAGAAGGAATACACTGTTAACTACAAGATCTACATGTTTCTACATTCAACTTACTTTTGTTTTTTTGTTTTTAAATAAACTATTATCACTTATTAATTATTTACATTTATATACTGCCCACAGTCTACTATGATTCAACTAGGACATTCGCACCCTTGGTCGAAGATTGTATGGTGCCATGTCTATATGTTGTGCTGGCGGGGCCACTCTATTTCCTTTTTGGGTACTGCCTCCATCCTTCGGAAAAGGAGGCACGTTGTTGAAGGAATTACATCTGGAGCGCCCTTGAAAGGTAGTTCGGGTGGGCAGTTGCAGTTTAATGTTGCCTGGTGACGTGATCTCAATAAACTGATTAGGACCTCTGTAGTTTGTTAAAAATTTGTTCGTTTTTCCTTTCGCAATGTATGGGGTTGACAGCAACACCCACTGACCGATTTTGTAATTTGGATATATAGCTCAGGCATTACTTAATCTTTCCTGTCGTTCCAAAGCCTTTGTATTAGATTTTTGAACCTTTTTCCATACATCCATCATTATTCGACTGAAATCTGTTACTGTTTCTCCGACTTTTCCGTTTTTCTGCCTGATCACAACAAATGGGGACGGCATTTTTCTCCCACAGACTACTTCATAAGGTGACATGCCAGTTGCTTCATGCGTATTATCGTTGCATACCGACACAATTATTGGTAAATATGTATCCCAATTAGAATGTTGTTCGTTAATATAATAACTAAGCATCTTGCCAACTGGCTGATGAACTCTTTCTGTGCATCCGTTGCACTGAGGGTGTAACGGAGTTGTGCGTAATTTACATACTTTTAGTAAATGGCATAGCTGTTTCATAAATTCAGACATAAAATTACAACCCTGATCTGTGATAATAGCTTCAGGTACGCCAAATTTAAGTATCCAGTTGTTAACTAAAGCTTGGGCAACTGTATTTGCTTGCTGATCTGGGGGACTCACCATAGCTAGATAGCGTGAAAAGTGATCTATAATCGTAAGAACATACTTATTACCAGCAGGTGTATTATGAAATGGCCAGTAAAGATCTATTCCACAGATTTGAAATGGACATGAAGCCTCGGGGAGCCTCTGTAAGGGTATTGTTAAACGAGAAAGTTCAGCTCGTTGTGCGCACGCAATGCAATTACGAACGTACTGCGCAACATCCTGCTTTCTGGTTTGCCACCAAAATCGCTCTGCTACGCGTCTTGTGGCTGTCCGCTGTCCACCGTGTCCTGCAAGAATATGATCGTGGGCATCTGCCATTATTTCTTGTCCAAGGTGTTGGGGAACAACAATTCGCGGTCCAAGTTTGGTTTTACAGCAAAACACACCATCTTCAAAGCAAAATTGTTTTTGAGTTGCGTATTTTTTGCATTCTGTATCCTCATCTTGTGCCTTTCTCCAGTCCTCAGTATCTCGGCCTGTTGCTTCCTAAAGTGCTATTTTCCGACTTTGGCAATATGCATTCATGTGTTTTTTGCCTGGTTTATGGATAACTTCGAAATCCATTTCGGAAGACATAGGGCCCAACGGGTAAGACGACTAGATGGATTGTTTAACCCAAGTAACCATTTTAAAGCTGCGTGGTCTGTAATAACCTTGAATTTCCTACCATACAAGTAGCATTTAAAGTATTTGATGTCATAAATAACACTTAACAATTCTAGCTCCGTTGTGGAGTAATTGCTTTCTGCCGTTGTTAGTTGTCTCGAAGCGTAGGCTATGGGGTGTTCCGTGCCATTAATATTCTGACTCAAAACAACTCCTACTGAATGACCACTTGTGTCACAAGATAAAATAAATTCTTTATTATAATCTGGGTAGGTTAATACTGGACTGTGTGTTAACTTATCTTTAAGGGTTTGAAATGCTGATTCACAATCTTCAGACCAATGAAATTTTGCACCCTTTTTCAATAATTGGGTTAATGGTCGGGCAATTTCAGCAAAATTTTGAATAAATTTTCGGTAATACGATGCGAGACCAATGAAACTTTGTACTTCCTTTTCGCGTTGCGAAGTCCTTCACTGCCGAAATTTATCGAGGATCTGTTTTAATTCCTTTTTCATTAATGACATGCCCTAGGTATGTATCCTCTGTCAATGCAAAACTACATTTTTCCTCATCTAATGTTAATTTAGCGTTTCTAAGTCTCTGAAAAATGTTACGCAGTCGCACAGCATGTTCATTTATGTCTTTGGAGAATACAATAATATCGTCTAGATATACACAACATTGCTGAGTTTTGAGTCCTCGCAGTACTCCATCGAGTAGTCTTTGAAAAGTTGCTGGTGCATTTTTCCAACCGAAAGGCATTCTTTTAGAATGCCAGTGGCCTCCAGGGGTAGAAAAGTCTATTTTATGCCTATCTTCTGGTACAACTTCCAATTGATGATATCCACTACGTAAATCCATTATTGAAAAGTATTTACTAGTACCCAAACTGTCAATGGTATCTGTAATGCTTGGAAGAGGATAAACATCTGAGATAGTTTGCTTGTTAAGGTGTCTGTTGTCACAACAAAATCTATATCGTTTCGTACCGTTGGGAGACTTCTTTGGAATAATTACAATATTTGAATTATAAGGCGAATCAGAATATTCTACAATTCCAACATTTAGATGCTGTTCTAAAAATTCATCCAGTACTGGCTGTAAGTGAAGCGGAACTCTATAAGGCTTCCTATAAACTGGGGGGCTATTTCCTGTTGGTATTCTATGCTGTGTGATATCTGTTGCTGGCAGTGGACCTTCTGCATTAAATAAATCTTGGAACTCAACTAAAACTGCTTCTATCGTGTCTCTATAATTTCCTTTCAAATGTTCAATCTTCTGGCGTAATGCGGTTTTATAGGCGTCTGGTTTCTGACCATCATCAATATCTGACCAAATGAAATCTTCTTCTTCAAAAGTACTGATTGTAGCTACCAATATTCCCTTATGCAACTCTTTGTCCTCCACTCCGAAATTGTCAGTATGTACCGGTACTTTCCTTTCACCCTCAACGTCTTGAACCCGTACAACCCTTCTATGCACAAAACAATGTGATACATCTAATTCCTCATTCTCCTCTAGTGGCTCTATTAGATACACTGTATCTGTAGGTACCTTGGGGTCAACGGTCCTCCAGAAAAGTTTTCCTGTGCCAAATGGTATCTTATCCCGCGAATCAACCTTCAAGGACGTTGCACGCAGTGTAGTTGATTTCGCATTCCGGTTGGGGAAATCTTGCGGCAGTGGGGCCTTTGCAGCGGTGTCACCTAGCTGAAACACTATTCCGCTAAGTTCTACAGTTTGCTGTTTGAGGTCGATTTTAGCGTCATGTTTATTCAGGAAATCCAGCCCTAGGATCGCGTCGTACCTGTCAGTTACCTTTGTTACCACTTCTACATCTTCTTGAAATTGTACACCGTGAATATAGAAAATTAGTTATGTATATCCTAATGACTTCACTGTACCTCCTCCTACCCCACTCAATCTATACCTTGGAGGGTCATATATCTTTTCTCCAATGCATTCATTACTCACAATTGATACGTTTGCGCCTGTATCCACCAGTATCCTTGCCTCTTTATCCTGTATGGTAGCAGATAACCAGCATTCCGTCTTCACATTCGCCTTAATGGCATGAAATTTTATTGGGAACGCCTGGCGGCGGCTCCGACATTCCCGTTTCAGTTTAACTGATTTCTATTTCCAAAAACTTTCTTAGACCGCCATTCCTTTAATGTGTGACCTATTCTTTGACAATTAGTGCATTGAGGTTGTCTGCAGTTTTTTGCTATATGTACCTGTGGATCGCACCTAAAACATCGTACTCCTGCTGAAAATACATTTCGCTTCTCCTTGTATCTGGTGGCAATCACTATTTCTTCGAAAGCCGTCGCCACAGATACAGCTTCAGCTGAATTTTTAGGAAACTCTGCCCTGACACGACGGGACGTTTCCGGAGGTAACCCACGTAAAAATGTATCCAGAGCTCGCCCTATCTTCTGCCTCTCGTAAAATAACTTTATTTGCTGCATCACTAGTTGTTAACTGATAGGTGTTAATATTAACTTTTCTAATCCTACCTACAAAGCTTTTTAATGACTAGTTCTGCCTCTGAGTGATAGTGTTTAATTTTTCCGTATAAAATCTACAGCTTTTCTGTTTTTGAAAACGTTTAAGGAATCCTTTCTTCGATTCCACAAATGTTGGAGCATTCCGTAATTCTTCGGTGTAAAATACATGTGCTTTAGCTTCTCCTACCAATCTTAACTTTGTCATTTGTAAGAGCTGTTCATCTGACCATGATCCTAAATTTGCAGCTGCTACTAGATCATCAAAAAAGGGTGTTATGTCTTCGCCAGGTTTACCTGAAAAAGGAATTACCAAGGTTGCTGCTGAGGAATCTAGGGTGGGAGGGATTGATCTGGTTTGCCTAACCTCACTCAAATGTTCAAATAATTTATTATTATAATTTTTAAGCTGTACTATTTGATTAACTAGACTCTGAATGGCTTCCTCAGTAGAAACCGCTTGTGGTGCTGGTTCTGACTTTGTACGATTTCGTGTCATCATTTTACAAACAATTAGTTACACAATCTTACTCCACTGAACGAGAAGGATGTTTAAATATTTTCGACAAACTCTTAAATTATGAGAGAAAATACACTTCTAAATAAAGAAAATATTACGACTGCTATGTAAACCTCTATTCTTTCACACGTTAAACAATACTATCTGTGGATCTTTAGTGACTGTCATTCACACCTCATATTGAGCCAAGGGTTTTTCTCTGACACCAAATGTAATACTTCTGTCACTAACTGTAGCACTTCTGCTACCAAATGTAACTGAGTTTATTCTTTTGATGCTAGTCACTTGTCAGGATGAGCATTACTGCAATGGGCATTTAATTCTAAAGCATTATGTCAGGGTGAAAATACTAAATAAATTAATTTTTCTCTATTAACAACATGTGGGCAGGGTAGGTTCTTCCTTGGCTCGGGTATGAGGTAGAATGAAACAGCATTTTTACATAAAATAACTTTTATTGAAGATTTGTACAACGGTTTTCTTACTGGATTGCACTGGCTCGGAGAGCGGCAGCTGTGTAGTTTGTGAAGCCTTCTGCTGCGGCAACCGCGGCGTCTGATTACGCCTGGCGGTGCGTATCTCGTGTCGCCGTCTCGGCCAGTTGACTGGAGACACGCATCGTGCTGTGGCCCGTTTAATTATTGAGAGCGAAGTCGTACATCGGACGGTAATACCTTGGATGTGGCGTCCCAGTGTTTCTCTTCTCTAAGCGGCCGCGTGTGGTATGCGTCAGCCAGCGGAGCGGCGCGGCGGGGGAAGGCCAGTGTCCTGGACTCGAACAACGGACTCCCGCTTGCCAGTCTTCGGCTGTCAGATCTTCATCCCTGCTCGCAGGTGACTGCTGATGTGAGGCTGTCTCCTTCCCAACCTCACGAGTCACCCGGGTACGTAAATCAAATACCTTTTAACTTCTGTCTTCAGGCGCCGAGGCTGCTGCTTGCTATTCCATTACAGCGGCGGACTTGGTGCGTCTCTGTAAGATGTAATCTCTTCTTGCATGACGGTCTTCAGCGCCGAAACTGACTGAAAACTACTGCTACACTTCCTCCCTTTATTTGGGCCCACTGCGTCTCGCGTATTCATTCACTTCAGTCCACTGGAGGTGAACGACTTCACGGTCGTTGCCTCGTCTTTCAGTTTGAAAAGCTTCTCGAAGAATCTTCTTAACGTCGGTCATTGGCTCTTGGAATGCAGGCAAGGGCCTTTGCTCACATGTGACAACTGAGAAACACGTGAGCCGGTCATTGCCTCTTCTGTCACGTTGAAAAGCTTCTCGAAGAGTCTTCTTAACGTCGGTCATTGGCTCTTGGAATGTAGGCGAGGGCCTTTGCTCACATGTGACAACTGAGAAACGCGTGAGTCGGTCGGGCGATGCCCTGACGGCTGAATCGACAGCGTCTGCTTATGTGTAACTTACTGACTTCACAGTCATTGTCTCTTCTGCTCTCCCTGCTGTTTGCCAGCATGTAACTCTCTAAACTAAACCAAGATTTTCATTTATTTTCTAATTTCTTCACTTTGGTTTCACTAATTTATTTACCTATTTTAAGTACCACTCAACAACTTTCGAGGCCGTGCCAAAACCACAAGAACGAAACATTTTTGAGAAGTACGATTTTTAATCTCTTGATTTTAAAAGTGGCAAGACCAAACTATTCCTCCATAACATGTCCTGGAGGCCCAGCGGTACCGAATGGCCCCCTTTTCATCCTCACCCCTAAGGCATCACTGGATGCGGATATTAAAAGGCTTGTGGTCAGCACACCACCCTTCCGGCCATATGTCAGTTTAAGAGACAGGAGCAGTTACTTTTCCATCAAGTCGCTCCTCAGTTTGGCTCACAAAGGCTGAGTGCACCCGCTTACCACCAGCGCTAGGCAGACTGGTTGGTCACCCATCTAAGTGCTAGCCCATCCCGATAGCGCATAACGTCGGTGATTTAACGGGAACCGTTATTATCACAGCGGGAAGGCCGTTGGATTTAAAAGTAGCAGATGACAGTAACAGTGTTCCAGCAGTAGTACCACTCGTAACAGTGTTCCAGCAGTAGTACCACTCCACGATCTTAATTCACTATACATTTTCACATTTATTTTCCAGATTTTAAACATGGCTGCAGCATATAAGACAAGAAGACTTTTACTGAAACAATACGGTTACAGAGTGGCATTTTCCGTAAATAATAGCCTGAAACAAAGAGTAATTCATACCATTGGAGCACGGGAAGAACTCGGCACTAAGTCCGGTGTATACAAAATTACTTGTAACGGCTGCCCAAACTGTTGCATTGGACAGACAGGTAGACCCATTAAGGTTGGGTATAAAGAACACATGTTAGGTAAAAATGGGGAAAACGCACATAATTCCACGTTTGCTGAACATCTATGGCTCTTACAGCATACGCCACGTGAACTGGACGACGTAGAGTTGCTTCATGAAGCTAATAAAGGTTACAAATTGGACTTGCTCGAAGAGTTAGAGATTTTCAAGCATCTGTTTCTAAAAGATGGTTTTGTTCTTAATGAACAGGTGCAGCTTAGAAACAAAAATTTTTTGGATGGCTTCAAACCCCTCCTCGCCTTAATATAATATAGTCTGGCTGACTTGAAGTTAGTTTTCTTGCTTGTTGATGCTAGTGAAATGCGCTTTTCTTGTCTTGTTGGGATTTTACGTATATATTTTTGATGTTTGTTGTTCGTGATTTTCGATGTGTATGTGTGGTTAATCGACTAGTATGTTTTTATTCACAACGACAGATGGTTTCGTTTTATTATAACATTTTGGTTGTTTTCGCTAGTATGTATTTCACTACCTACTTTACTCGAGATTCTCGCGCATTACACTAGTGCCCTCTCTCGTTAGATGTTCCATAGTGCAAGCTTTATCTGTTTGACACTAGGACACAGGTAAATTGTTTCTATATCTTATATTTTACATAAATGTTTTTAAATGGTCTGATATGTTTTATTTATTATGACAGAAAGCTTGAATTAACACAACTTTTAATAATTTTTGTTGCGCTTATGTATGTATTCATGGATTTTAATATGCGTGAGTGTCTGACACACACAAGTGCCCTCTCTCTGCGAAACCATCTGCCCTAGAGCTTTCACACTCTTGTCTCGATAGTTCATAGGCGAAGTAATGGTGCTAAACTATTCGTTTTGACCCTGTGCCTATAGTCATGTTGTACAAATGGAGAAGATTTCTTAATTATTGACGACGCCATGGCACAATTGTTTTATTAATCTCCATTGCATGATGTAATTTTAGTAAGTAACAACAGATTTTATGCCTGAATTACTCTGGTAATTTCACTGTTACTTAAGCTTTTGTGTTCCTCACTTCCGAGCCTCCCCCTCCCGGATGATGAACTTCGCCGTGACATCCACCCTTCCTTCCAACTATAACCTGGCCTTGTCCCCCCCCCCTCCCCAGGGCCCCCTTTTTCCTCATTCCTCCTTCTCCCAGAGCGGATTTTCCTCCGTCCCCCCCTCCCCTGAGGCCCTGCACCCCATACTTGCCTCTCTCCTTCCCACATCCCTCCTTACCTGGCCCTCTTCCGCGCACCCCCCATGCTCACCTCCCCCATCTCTTCCCCTCCCTCCTTTCTTCTGGTCTCCCTCATCTCCTAGCACCTGGCAGATCCTGTGTATTGATCATCATCAGTGTGCCACATCAGTGTTGTGTTTAGTGCTGTTTCTTGTGTGCGTCAAGAGGTGTGATTTTAATTGTGTACTGTCTTGAGGTTCGCCGTCAGTGTTACGTTATGTGCTATGCCATCCGTCGCTACCTTTATGCTCCTGTTGTACTGTGCCTTGTGTTCTTTTACTGTCGCAGTGTGTGGCTTTTTGGGTGTGCTACTTTTAAACAGTTTTTTATCTCCATTTTACAGTCACCCCATTTTTTGTCTATTGCCTTCCATGATGTTCCCCCTTTTTTATATCTATGTTCACCATATTCTCTCCTTTGCTGTTTTTTAAATGTCTTCTATTGTTTTGTTCTATGTCTTTCGGCTGAAGAGCAGCGCCTATGCTGCTGCCAGCCCGCCCTGATGGGGAATTGAAATACAATAAAGAAAGAAAAAAAATCACTTCCGATGCTAAGGCTTTTCTAATGAAAGTGTCTTCCTGTTCAGGATTTTTTACTTCTGATGAAGGTATATTTATATGTACCGAAACCTTGGTCAAGAATTTTTATTAATTTTTATCCTGCAACTGTTTTTGGCTGTCATCCATTATCGTGAAACATTTATTTTCACCAGGTTTAGGATGTACAAGTAATAATGTAGCCCACATTCAGGTAAAATCTTCTGCATCATCTCGCTATTCTCGCTACTTTAGAAGTACACCAGTGACAGTAGTAATGCGAGATGATTTCAGGCTGGAATTAGACCGTCTAGTGCAAGAGGATACCCTCAAGTCGTCTCATGTCAGAGACTCTGGCGCGCTGATCACTTGGGGATGCCACACGTGAAGTGCCCACTTGTGTGAAGCCGGTGTGTCAACTCAGTCAGCACTCCCGCATTTGTTCCGTGCTGGACCAAAGCCACAATGAAAATGAGAGGACGTACACGTGGGCTTGGTTAGACCACTCCTGTCACAGATATGGCTCACCTTAATCAATTCCCATTTCACAGATCATTCGAATGAAAAATACTACTGCAGGGTAAAAGATAAATACATTGCAGGTAATAACTGCTATTTAAGAGGCCGTCGAAACAATCATTTTGAGACAACGATCCTTAATTCTCATCTAAAATTGTTAAGTATATCTACACTTGGAAATGCGCTAAGTAACCGATAACAGAGCCGCTCCTCCGAATCTCCAGAGGAGAAGCCTAGAGGTTCTTCTGCTCCTTTATGATGCAAATATGAAAAATGATGACAGCTTTACAACAATGGATTTCCTGACCTCCTTCAGAACCACGCCAATCCAATGACGCACTCCCGCAGATCTCCTGCAAGCTTCTTGATACCGGAGATTCTACGACCTCATATACCTACAACACATTCATGCCAACCCAGCTATACCCCAGTTACTGTCGGTACACAGAGGTAAGGTCCTGCACCTTCGTGAAGGTTTCAGTCCCGCTCCCAGGCGAAATCTGAGCCCCCTTGGTGACAGAAGTTCACTGCGGAAGCCAATGGCACCATGCTGGTCTGGTGTACGAAACAAGTCTAACAGCTCCCACCTCCAACTGACAGCTCCCACAACCACTGGTTTGGGGGACGGCTCAGTACAACTTTGGACGCCAAAAGAGACAGCGAGAGCGTTAGTCGGAGATATACCCCATCAAAGACTAAAGACAATATCTGCAATTAATAAGAGGCACGCACAAGTGAACACAGGGGCCTGGCTTCTGATACCATGCAGTAATTAAAACTGGCCGCCGTGCCAGCGTGAACTTACTTCGTATTATGCTGTGCTATAATACCTACCTCAATGACGCTATCCATGCGTGATGACGTTGTTTATTGGATTTCTCTTGGACGGCTCTTTGGATTGTCAATACACTGATGCTGATGGACTGGTCCACAACCTGTTTGGATTCTTCCCTTACCGCGGTGGTTTCCACCTAGGTATAATTACACGCTGATGGGTAAAGTGAAATTTCCTGTGGGTTAAAAATGAAAGGGTTCGATTGTGTTTTGGTGACGAAACTGAATTTTTTTGAAATATCGTTACCATGATTACTATTTCGTGGAATGGTAGTACTAACAATGAGCGAGGTCGCACAGTTGTCAGTACGTTGGGGTCGCATTTGGTAGGATGACGGTTCATAGATTTAGATTTTCTGTGGTTTCCCCAAATCTCTCCAAACGAATACCAGGATGGTTGCTTTGGAACGGCCCAGCCGACTTCCTTTCGTAACCCAAGCTTGTGTTCCGTGTCTAATGACTGCGCTGCCGACACTACGTTACACTGTACTTCTCCTTCCTTGCTATCTTGTACACTATAGTTCGAAAGCTTTCTATCATTCATGATAAAAGCTATGTACTATATTTCTATATACAGATACACCGTACAAACGAGAAAAATTAATACCTCCTCTCTCTATAATTACGAACAGTACAGTATAGTTTAAATTTTAGCCTCTTCAAAATATCCAGCCTTTGCCCCTCGAACAGTTGTTCAAACTCTTGGCATTCTGCAGATAAGACTTTCTAGTGTTCTTGCATGTAGTGCAGTCCAACACGTGTGTACTAATTCCACATGTCTTCAACATTAGATGACCTCGCTTTTCCTGCTTCATTGTCAAGTTCATCGCATAAGAGTTCAATGAGATTTAGGTTACTTGACTAACTTGTTCAAATCACATTCTTCAGTTCCTCACATTTCTCTTTTCTATTGACATACCCTCTGCACAATTTACAAGCGTGTTTGGGATCATTGTCCTATTGCAGAACAAACCCATGACTTGTAAGTCTCATGCTAGTTGTAACCTTTCATTAATCCTTGCTAGATCACAGACTTTATCATCCGCAACCCGATCCTCCTACATGTCCCACCGTTGGTGTCACATACTGGCTCTGCTTACGTTCTCCACAAAGTCAACGAGAAAACATTCGACAATGTCTTCCAGACACTTCAGATTTAGATTCGTCCGTGAATAGCACCTTGAACCATTACCGCATGCTCAATTCTTATGTTGCTGTGCCCATTACAATCTTTACACTTCCGTTCTTTTGCCCAAAAAAGGTTTTATGGCCGCTGTGCACCCCTTTAAATCTTGTCCTCGAAGACGGCGTTGCACTGTTGAGACACAGATTGGAGCTGCTCTCATACTATTTACTTACTCGCAAACTCAGGTGCAATAAGAGTTCTCTGACGTTCACTGTGTACACATATGAAATGATCTTCGTGTATTATGTTACTCGGTATCTCTACGCTCTGTATAGAAGCATGGGACTTCATTTCACATTCATCTTCCAGATCGCGATACACCTGCATTGGCACCAGTTTACTTCGACCTCTGTAATGTACACACCACTGTAGATTGGACTACGCCAACTTCTGTTGCTACTGTCCTACTAGAATAGCCTTCCTCAGGCAGACATACAACTACAGCAGGTATTTTAATTTTTTTCAAAAAATTGGGTTTGTGTGTGGGGAAGGGGTACTACCAAATATCAGATTATTGCCAAGCAAAGCAGAGTGCCACTGACTTAGTGTGTACCTACAATATTACGATGACCTGGTGACAACTTGTTTTGTGAACGTCGAATCATAGATATATATCTATCCTCACAGTGTAATAATGAGAGTTTGTTGTACTGCTGCAGGTGTAATAGTTTTCTAGGTTTGATAAAGTCGTCTCACATTATTAAGTTCGTAGAGCACTCCAGAATTCACATATCGCGATAGGATTTAATATTATTTGAAACATTATAACTCGTCCTTAATAAACTGCGTCGGCAGTAATATAAATTACGCAGTTTTTGTATAAAAATATTGGGCGTGAACATTGACAACCGCCGCGCAGGATTAGCCGAGCGGTCTCAGGCGCTTCAGTCATGGACTGTGTTGCTGATCCCGACGGAGGTTCGAGTCCTCCCTCGGGCATGGGTGTGTGTGTTTGCCCATAGGATAATTTAGGTTAAGTAGTGTTTAAGCTTAGGGACTCATGACCTTAGGAGTTAAGTACCAAAAGATTTCACACACATCTGAACATCGACAACCAATTCATTATTAATGTGATTTAAATAACCAATATCAAATATTAACTAAATATCATTTCACGATTAGATAATTTGCGTAACCCCTGTTGCTTGGTGCGATTCCGAAGTCTATTCCGCAAGAGAAATATTGCACACGTTAGAATGACCCTAATGGCAAATAAATGATCGCCAGGAAACAAATGTTTCTAGAAAGGATGCTACATAGCTTGACTTACAGCTGTGCTGTACTCTTCTGAAAATTGCTGCCACTCTAAAACACTAACGAAGGAAGGCGAACGGTCTGTGAATGATATGCATTGCGACTTTGCTCGTTCTGCATATCGGTAAAGAACTTTTCGTTATCTAATGAAATACTTACCAGGTTTAGTATACAGTGAATAACTGATGTTATTCAAAACTATTCAGATTTTCAAACTATTCTCAAACCTAATCTAAACCAAGAGAAATCAATGCTATCTGAATAGTTTTATAGGTTACTGCAGTTCTTAAATTCAGTTTGACAACATAACATGTGGGATTGTTCTTATAAGGTTGCCTGCTGACAGGGCTTATTTATGTTCCTGTTATTTGAATGCAGATTATTCGGAGTAACACATTTAACACAAATCCCACAGTAACGGGGAGCATGTAACTGATGTAAATAGTAACGTTCCAGAATCGTACAGGTTCTCCAAACGCTCTCAGTAGGACGTGCGGTACTTTTTGATACTAGAGACGTGAAATCTGTAACACAGCCAGAACAGCATTACTACTGAACAGGAGCTATGTTAAATGTACCGGATATTTACACTTATTTGCGTTATTTTCTTTATGGGGTAATTGCGAGTTAGAACTAATTGGAATAAATTGTTTTCCGAGTTCGAAATTCATAGCTTCCGAACTAATATAAAGCTCGTGATCTGTCACCGGAGTGAATCAGTTAATGTTTCCTGCTCTTTAAAAACTAAGTTGAGTCACATTTCCATTACCGAAGATATACCCACGTCATTCGTTTCAGAGGCTCACAGTAACATAATGTGCATATTACTCAAATAGTAGCGCGTTTTATCTTACCTTGTACCCTTAGTCTAATCAGGGTAGTGGTGCAACATGTTCAACTCTTTGCCACCCACTGAATGAATCATGACAACTGATAATCAATATCGAGCTGGTCACTCGTTATTTTACTGCCTAGGCAGCACAATTCCTTAATTTCATCAGCTTCGTGACCATCGATATTGATTTTAAGTTTCTCGCTGCTCTCATTGGTGCTACTACTCATGACCTTCATCTTTCTTCGATTTACTCTCAGCCCATCCTCTGTACTCATTAGACTTTTCATTACTTTCAGCAGATCATGTAACTCTTCTTCACTTTCACTCAGGATAACAATGTCGTCAGCGAATCGTATCATTCATATCCTTTCACCTTGAATTTTAATTTCACTCCTGAACCTTTCTTTTATTTCCGTCATTGATACATCGATGTACAGATTGAACAGTAGGACGAAAGGCTACATCATTCCGTTACACCCTTTTTTATACGAGCACTTCGTTCTTAGTTGTCCACTCTTATTATTCCCTCTTGGTTGTTGTACATATTATATATGATCCGTCTCTCCCTATAGCTTACCCCTATTTTTTTCAGAATTTCGAACATCTTGCATCATTTTATATTCTCTAACGCTTTTTCCAGGTCGACAAATCCTATGAACATGTCTTAATTTTTCTTTAGCCCTGCATCCACTATTGACCGCAACGTCAGAATTGCCTCTCTCGTGCCTTTACTATTCCTAGGGCCAAACTGGTCATCATCTAGCGCATCCTCAATATTCTTTAACATTCTTCTGTATATTACTCTTGTCAGCAACTTGGATGTATGAGCTCTTAAGCTGATAGTGCGATAATTCCCGCATTTGTCAGCTCTTCCCGTCTCGGGAATTGTGTCAATGATGTTTTTCCGAAAGTCAGAAGGTATGTCGCCAGACTCATGCATTCTAGACACCAACGAGAATAATCCTTTTGTCGCCATTTCCCTCAACGTTGTTGGAAATTCTGATGGAATGTGGTCTATTCCTTCTGCCGTATTTCATTTTAAGTCATCCACAGTTCTTTTAAGTTCTGGTTTTAATACCGGGTCCATTATCTCTTCTAAATCGACTCATGTTACTTCTTCTATCACATTAGACAATTTTCCACCTCATAGAAGATTTCAGTCTATTCTTTCCACCTATCCCCTCTCTCGTCTGAATTTAATAGTGGAATTCCCGTAGAACTCTTAATGTTATCACCCTTGTTTTTAATGTCACCGATGGTTGTTTTGACTTTTGTTTATGTTGAAAATGTGGTATCGATGGTTCCGATGCCACAGCGTAGGTGCAGGCTCTTAGGTTGGCACTACGAGAGCGGACGAACTACGCCGACCACAGCTCCCTCTAGCCGCCGCTGAGGAGCTCAACGAGCACCGCTCTACTTTCTCCGCCAGTTCATCAAGAGCAGACGGCTTGGAAACATCGCTTCAACTTAGACTGCAATTGAGACACTGTATTTGCGTAGACCTGGACGTTGGCTGCACACCTACGTGCTCACCAGGCAAAAGTTACGTAATTTGTTCGTGTATGTTTATATAGCAGTAAAGGTGCTTTAACCGTACTTGCAGTACCTCACCTGCTCCGAATCGCTTCCTTCATTCGACCTATTTTGCAGATCTCAGTAGCAGACCCACGGGCCGCCTTCCAGGTGGGACACAAAATAAACACTCCTACCAACAACCATGTCTTTTTCAATTTGTGCACATTTATCATGTAGCCATTTCGTCTTAGCTTTCCTGCACTTCCTATTTATTTCAATCCTCAACGACTTGTATTTCTGAATTCCTGAGTCTCCCGGAACATTTTAGTACTTTCTCCTTTCATGGATCAATTGAAGTATTTCTTCTGTTACCCATGGTTTCTTCGCAGTTACCTTCTTTGTAGCTATGTTTTCCTTTCCTACTTCTGTTATCACCCTTTTTAGAGATGTCCATTCCTCTTCAACTGCACTGCCTACTGAGCTATTCCGTATTGCTGTATCTATATTCTTAGAGAAATTCAAGCGTATCTCGCCATTCCTTAGTACTTCCGTATCCCACTTCTTTCCGTATTAATTCTTCCTGACTAATGCCTCGAACTTCAGCCAACCCTTCATCACTACTATGTTATGATCTGAGTCTATATCTGCTTCTGGGTACGCATTACAAATCAATATTTGATTTCGGAATCTCTGTTTGACCATGATGTAATCTAATTGATATCTTCGTGTATCACCCGGCCTTTTAGAAGTATACTTCCTCATCTTGTGATTCCTGAACAGAGTGTTCGCTATTACTAGCTGAAGTTTACCACTGAACTCAATTAATCTTCCTGCTCTCTCATTACTTGCCCCAAGCCCATATTCTCATGTAACCTTTTCTTCTACTCCTTCCCCTACAACTGTATTCCAGTCTCTGATAACTATTAGACTTTCATCTCGCTTTACATCCTGTATTAGACTTCCAATATCGTCATATATTTTCTCTATCTCTTCAGCTTTCGACGTCGGCGTGTACACCTGAACTATCGTTGTCGGTGTTGGTTTGCTGTTGATTCTGACAAGAGTAACCCTATCACTGAACTGTTCAAAGTAACACACTCTCTGCCCTACCTTCCTATTCATAACGAATCCTACTCCCTTTAAACAATTTTGTGCTGCTGTTGATATTACTCTATACTCACCTGACCTGAAATCTGTATCTTCTTTCCACTTCACTTCACTTACCCCTACTACTCGTACATCTAGATTGAGACTATCAATTTCCCTCTTCAGATTCTCTAGTTTCCCTAGGATGTTCAAGCATCTGACATTCCACGTCCCGACTCGTAGAATGTTATTATTTCGTTAACTATTCTCGTGGTAACCGCCCCCTAGGCAGGCTCCTTCCGGAGATCCGAATGGGGGTCTATTCCGGAATCTTTTGCAAAAGGAGGGGTCATCATGACACATCTTCAATTACAGGCCACATGTCCTGTCGGTACACTTTACGTGTTTTTAATGCAGTGGTTCCCATTGCCTTTTGCGTCCTCGTGCCGTTGATCTTTGTTGATTCTTCTGCCTTCAGGGGCAGTTTCCCACCCCTAGGACAAGAGAGTGCCCTGAACCTCTGCCCGCTCCTTCGCCCTCTTTGACAAGATCGTTGGCAGAATGAGGCTGACTTCTTATGCCGGAAGTCTTCGGCCGCCAATGCTGATTATTAATCATATTTTAAGAAGCGGCGGGTTTCAAGCCTGGGACCGAAGACGTTTCGATTATAAATTAATGTCGCTACCCCAAGACCACGGGTTTACTCTTATACACGTAAATTACGCGTGTTGGATATCTCTGTGGTGTGATACCTAAAGAAACTGAAGCACATACTTCACTCTAGTTCTATCTTAGCGAAGGAATGATCAATATTCTGGGCGCCGTCTACCTGAAATTGCAATGAGTATTTTGCATAACACTGTTGACTCAAATACTATCAATATCCTACATCACTAAAGGTTCGGGAATGTATGCTATGGGAAAGTATGTCCTTCTGTGAAGTACCTGACTACATAAATCAAAGCTACAGCAAAGAAAACATAGTGACATAGGGTAAATAAACTACAACCAACTGCCTAATTGTCATTAAAAGCACAATCTAGCAGAAAGAAGCACTTCACGGTACTTCATTAGAAAATTCATGTCTGCGTCACAATTTTTCTTGGGTGTGGTCATCGGGTAAACAGCTTCACAACGAAAAGAAATTTGTGTAAATCCTCTATGTAATACAACGCAGTCCGTGGTGAAGCACAGGACCCAGCGGTAGTCTAGACACGCGCCGCCATTTGCGTGCTAGGACGATAAACAGTAGTGCATGGAACGCTGTAATTAGTTGAGAGACTGCTACCATTGCTGAATTCTCCGCTCTTGCTTATTATTCTACGGTAATTTTCCTTAGCAGAGTGGTTAGCGCGTCTGCATTCCATTGAGTGGTCGCGGGTTCGATTCCCAACCAGTTCGAAGATCTTCTCCGCTCGTGGACCGTGTGCTGTATTGTCGTTACGGTCGCACAGTGTAGAGTCACCTAAAAATATTTGCAACTCAGATGCCGAAATATAGCAGGTGGGGTCTCCTGGCTATCAATGACATACCATCATTTCGCCATGCTACTGATTGTATGACCTAGACTAAGTGAAAGTAGTTTGTGGCCTTTTCCCCCATGAGTCTTCTGACTTGTTTGATGCGGATCACAACGTATTCCCCTCCTTCGCTAACGTTCCATCTCAGAGTAGCACATGCTCCCTAAGTCCTGAATTATTTGTTGGATGTATACCTTCTCTTTCTTCCCCTACAGTTTTCGTCCTATACATTTCCCTCTAGTACCATCGAGATTATTCCCTGATGCCTCAAAAATGTCTTATTATGTAGTCCTTTCTTCTTGTCAATGAACTCCTTGTATTCGTTCCTCCGCCAATTCTTCGGGGAACTCCTCATTCCGTGTCTTATTGGACCATCTTATTTTCAACAATCGACTGTAGCACCACATCTCATATTTTTCGAATCTCTTGTTCCCATTTTCCCAATGTCTGTGTTTCACTACCATAAATGACGTATTCTAAGTGTACATTCTCAAACATTTTCCCTTTAGATTTAAGATTGCGCAGCCTTTTACGTACCACGCGATGGCGATCTCTCCGTGTGTAATTTCAGTACCATGTTGCATAAGTTTTTGGTTAATTCTGCGTGATATTTTATTGCCATTTCTGTCTATGCGGTTTACATATGCGTTCAAGAAGTTTTCACGAGGCTTAGAAACTCTGCTTTGTCGTGAATATTCACGGCATTTCTAGGTATTTCAATCCAGCATACCTTAGTTTCATGTGCGAGACAATCCAGATAAATTTATTTGCCGGAATGTGCTCCCTGGTATTCTTATTAACAATAACTGATGATTCAAATGGCTCTGAGCACTATGGGACTTAACATCTGGGGTCATCAGTCCCCTAGAACTTAGAACTACTTAAACCTAACTAACCTAAGAACATCACACACATCCATGCCCCAGGCAGGATTAGAACCTGCGACCGTAGCAGTCACGCAGTTCAAGACTGAAGCGCCTACAACCGCTCGGCCAAACGTCCGCCTGAATCACAGCGTTAGGGACGAACCTCTGAGCCCTTGACTTATTGTGACAGGCGAAATTCTTTTCCCTCTATTTTTGTATGTGTGAATCGTTTACGTTTGTGTGAACTTTTTCCATGTACACCCAAAATTTCTTTTTCATTTATCACCGCAACGCATCTCACTATTATCACCGCAACGCATGTCAGCACTCTATATCCTCTATATCCCTGAATCGGTTTTGATGCTCGTTATTAATTCAGATACCGAAATATCCGTTCAACATCCTTTTTCACTTTGTCTATCTCTTCATCTGATGCTTGCGACGTTTGCACGTATACCTCAATTATCGTTGTCGGCAATGTTTCCTGTCGAATCTTATGAGAACAACCCTATCACTGAATTGTTCACAGTAGCTCACTCTCCGGCCCAGCTTCCTACAGATTACTTATCCTACCCCCTTATACCATTTTCTGGTGCTATTGACATTATCCTATAGTCGTCTGATCATAAATCAATACCTTCTTTCTGAATCACGTAGCTCATACTCGATACATCTAGATTGTGTCTTTACATTTCCATTTTCTGATTTTCTACTTTTGCTGCTACCTTCAAACTTCTGACATTCCATGCTCCAACTCACATAACGTTTTCTCATCGCTGATTGTTCTGTCTATTTCTCGTGGCCATCTCCCTCTTGGCAGTCCTCTCACGGAGATACGAGTTCTTTATTGGATGGAGTTTCATATGATACAAGAAGAGAGTTCATAATGATAAAGGCTTCTCCTTCTAGTGTTGATATGAGGGAGTCATTTGGAATTAAATGCTTCATTAGTCTTGACCGGGATTCGTCTAATAGGACAGTGTCGATGCGATATTGTGATGCGTCTGTAGCTAATAATAAAGGTCATGGGGGATAATAAGTGGCAAGGCAAGGAAATTGGTGCAAAATACATTTAAGAGTCTCACATGCTCTCTGTCACGTGTAAGGACATTTAATTTTCTATCATTCTTTTGTAGGTCAATTGCTGCCTAAGACACGCTCAAAGTTCGTGAGGTGAATTTCATATAATTATTTACATTACTTAAAAAGTACTGCACAATGTCAATTACACTAACTAATTTGAACTACATCTATTATTTCCTAATAATGAATGTGGGTATACGTGAAAGAACGCCGGAGCAGTTGCAGTCGACAGTAGAATCTTTTGTAGTAGCGAAGTCCAAATGATGTTCTGATAAACGTAAGTTATGAATTTGTAACGTGAAACGTAAAAATTGGTTTTTGACCCTTTTTAAGAATCTGAGAAACTTAAATAATAAACTACGATTAGCTACCCTATTATTTTGAATGTTAATCATACTTACATGTTTCCATTAACATAATTGAAAACATAGATTGGAGACTTCTGAGTTACGACGGTACCATCAACGTCTTAATGACAGATTTTTATGAGTCTTAGGTATTTTGCCATCGGACTTGTCCTGAGTACCTGGGTAGCGGTCTTTCATGTAACGGCCCCTAATTTCCAAGAAAATCTGTTTTGCAAATTTATGCGAACCTCCTATACCTATGACGTTATTCCTGTTTCGTCTAATCGAGCGCAGCGCAGAGGATAAGGTTCACCGCAACTACGGTCGCGGTACGAGTTCCGACCCTACCTCAGTACTTTTTCTTCCATTTTAATTTCATCGTACAGAATATCATAACATAGTAAGTGGCATGCAAAAATATTCAAAAATAGTCCTTTTTGGAGTAGTAATCTCAGTAATAAAGCATTAATTACAGTACATTCTCTTCAGATGTGTATTACATTTGTTAGAGAATAAATTACATAACCGCTCTACACGCTATCGCTTGCATCGCTGTCTGTGCTAGAACAAAAGCAACCGAAACACAAATTCGTGGAGCAGCTTGCGCATTTAATGAAAGCGACTGCCTTCCACGGACACAAATTTTTCAGACGAGATACCGGAAAATACAAGTCGTTTAAATTCAAAAAGATTTGATCTTAAAGTGTCTTATCAATTTTGCCCTCCCCACGCATCAATAACGTAAAGATATTTTTCTTGTCCCACATACAGAAGACTGACAGATCTTGAAAATTCACCTCTTTCGTGATCTTCCCTGACTCTCTGCAGGTAAAAATTCTTAATTAATTAGTTAAGTCGGTAAATCTTTTTAAACAATCTTATCTAATTTCCCCGAAGCAAATGTAAGGCAATGTCTCCCCTAACACTGTTATAGCATACTGTGCTGTAAAGAAATGATTAATATTGGTCAGATCTTTTTGCTTCACAGGAGTGTGGAGTTGCCACATGTCGTTCGACAGTTCTCGTTGAAGAACCCGAAGATTGCCTGAACGCAACATATTTCCGAGTTCTCAGATTAAAGCCAGGATATGAAGTGGATTTAAATGAAAACACAGTCTGTTCGCCACCTGAATGTTGTATAGTTTTAGGCACCTACATGCTTTAGCTATCGTGATTATCTCGTCGGTAGTGGCAATTCCGCACTCCTCTGCAGTGCAGAAGACTCAGAATTAGGAGTAAAACGAATGATGTCTGTTACTAGTGCTTCAGAATTTGACCGGTGAGGAGCAGTATTTTCGGAGTTAATAGGACATCTATGATGCCAAACAATAAGCTGTAATGCCCAGTCTGCTCAAGACGGATTTTCGCTTTTGCGACATTGAAATAAACCTAATTGAAAAGCGATAACCTGAAATATTGGCTCATAATGTTATTACTAGTGATACAATATCCTGAGATAACATTAGCTTCGACGACGATAAAATCTGCAGTTTACGATTTTCTGATTACTAGAGACAAGGTAACCGTGCTGTAAAGTGATACTCTCACATGCTTTGAAATGTAACAGTAACTGAAGAAGAAAGCTCCTTCATCTTTCTCATCCGGACGCGAAAGTTTGAAACGATGATATCTGAAGAATAGGGTCCACAACCAGATAAAGTTTATGTTAACGAAATCCTAGTGCGCTAGTATATTAATTGACTCTGCAAAAGATAATTACAACTGAGAAGTTTTGCTAGCAGAAACTACGACTCCTTCTGTGAAATCATATCACACACTCTTAATGGGAATTTGGTTGCTACTTAATATGTTGAACGAATTACAGTTCAGTTCCCACTTCATTGGTGTAATGGGTATCGTACTCCGAGTAGATTTCACATATTTGAAGGATTTACAGTGCAGTAGTGTTCCGTAAGCAGCATAATTTGGAGAAAAAAAGTTATAAGAACTAATTTATTTTTTCCCCCTAAGTTATGATGTATAAGGTAACAGAGAGGGCACTGCATATTCAGATGCGTTGTCCGGGAGACTTGAAGATGTGGTTATAATTGTTTAAGGTACAAATTCCAATCATCAAATCCTATTATCAATGAAGGAAATTCGAGAACATAAACTGTTTGCTGATGAAGTAATTTAATTAGGTGTTGTATGAAGGAGAGTTTCCTTTACAATTTATTGCAAGCGTTTCCCTTAAAAAAATTTTAGCATTCAACTACGGACATCTGCAACATTATCTGCTGCAACGCGTTTCGGTAGTCAAGTTCCCATCTCTACATAAATATGCACTTGAAAAGCACACAAAATCAAATTATAAAAATGAACAAAATTAACTGAAAATGAAGTCCTCGTCTCACTTTAAAAACGTCAAAACCAATTCCTCTGCTCCGATTATCCGTGTTACTGCCGGTCCACCAAAGTGTTCCTTTCATAATGCAGTAAACAGCGGCCACATCACGTGACTCTCCGTGCACCACCAGTTCGTGAACATGCTCTACGGCTCTGACAGACTGCACTGAGTCACCAGCCGTTCCATAGCATTCCACAGATGTTCCAAAAGATATGAAGAGACATAATACCAATGTTTATCTTTGCTAAATCTTTGATATTTATCGAACTAACACCAACTTTACAAGATCAAATAAGGAAATATTGAAGAAGGCATTACCATTCTGGCAAGTTTGTATATTAAAATAGGCGTTAGTACGATCAATGCGAATGATTCTGCGCAGATAACCATTGGTGTGACCTCTTTCTACATCATTTGTAACATCTGTGAAATGTTATGGTTTGACTGCTGGCTCAGCGCAGGTTATCAGAGGCGTACACTTCTTAACGAATTAAAATGTACAGAGAGACGTGACCAGTGTTTAATGCTTCAGAGAAGGAACGCTTTGGCGTCTGGTCGTCAGTAAGGACAGGTGAGAAAGAAATCTGGTGTTTCTATTTTTAAAGTAAGACGAGGTCGTCACGTCTCAATAATTTTATTTATTTTAATAATTTGATTTTCGTCATTACAGTAAGACTCCCAGGGGATGGGAACTTGACTACGGAAACGCGTTTACGAGGATTATGTTCCTAATATTAGTGGTCGTAGGCTAAACTATTTATGACGGTTATCTTAACAACCCTATCACCGACCCTAAAGACGGACAATATTAAAAATTATTCCCATGGATTTCTTTAGGACGGTCTGGTAGTAGTTCGAATTTGTTCATGGCCACTGTTGTATACTACTATTGAATGTCTGTAATGAACGAAATTCAACCTTATAAATAATTAAAGATTTAGAGCAGCAATTAATAATCGGTAATCGACAGCAATGCATCCAGTTTGGCCGGGTAGAGTACAAAACACACTGAAGTCGAAAGACGAAGTCGTCGTGCTAGGCCGGCGTCAAAGGTATTTAGACTGCACTTAGGACACGTCTCTTGTGCAGCATTGGCCCATGCACTGTCTCGTCCTGGAGAGACTGACTCACGTGATCGTTTACCTGTGATCTGTGATAGCACCTGGCGCCACACATGGTATAACGCAGCAACTGAGCTCTTTGCTGTCGGTTTAAAACGCGACCTCGTTAGATTCGGTAGCCTCGCCGGATATTGCAAAGACCATATGCCTGATAGTGTCGGTAAAGACATCACTAAAGTCAAATTATAGATAGGCGATAGTAATTCTGAAATGCGAGATATAACATTCAATACATACCGTGATTACTAGAGGTGGAGCGTTAAACAACACCTCAAATGAAGTGACGAAATTCATTCCTTATATGTAAGGAAGTATGCCGTCGTGGCTAGTGAATGTCTGTGGATGTGAGACAATGTTAAGCAGACTCTGAAATTGCACGATATTTTTATGGGGCCTAACCTTAGTTTCAGCAAGGTCCTTGGATAATACTATGCTTCCTGGTGTTCAACAGAGTTTTTGCTGAAGTCCAACCAGACAGCGATCGCAAACTTGTAGTACCTAAAGAAAACGACTATATCACTCGTCGAAATATTGAGCATAAAATGGAAACAAAAACTCGGCTGAACACCCGAAATTACTCAACGAGTCAGTCACACCGAGAAAACCTGAGAGATAACAAGATTTTTAGAGCCATTCAGAGCAAACACATAAAGCAACAATTTAAACAAGGTTTATCTGTCCCCATCATCCAGTGAGAATTCCACCAATGTCGATGAGCAGCATGTGCCACCTGGTTCACATAGAATACAGCAAGGGTCGACCCTCGCTCTTACTATCGATAATATATTAAAAAACAGTGAATGTGTGAAGAATAATAGCGTCTTGCTCAGTCTCCACCGCTGTCGACTTCCAATCAACAGCTTGTTTAACTCACTTAATTACCATGCTTTTGCACTAATTTAAGGTGAGGGCCGTACCCTCTGTATGTCTTTTTACTTAAATTTAATTATTTATATACACAGCAGATTGTTTGTTCTATAATCTCAGCAAATATCAGTTGAGCACTCTGCGAAAATTTGTAAGTATGTACTAAAAACAACGTACTGATGTTCACGAAGATAGAAACAAAGTGGTGTTGGTGCTGAGTTAGGATATAAAGATGGATCTTCCAATTTCTTCCTTCGCTATACTTATGTCCAGCTTTAATATTTGAAACTCTGACGGATTTACGTAATGATTCACGTGATTCCTGCAGATTATTCCTAGAGGTATCCAGCAGAGGTGCAGCAGACTGCGATTTACTCATAAATATTCGGTAACCCCGTGCATAAAAAATAAAAAAAAAACAGTACCTTCATTCTCACATTTATGCGTCTGCAAAACCAACACAACCATTTCATCATTATAAGGAAATACTTGCGACTGAAGTAAAATACCTCGAAAGGAAGATAATTTATAATAGCATTATCCAGTCTACTGGGACAGATGATCAGTCCACTATGACCAGTCACATACGTTCATTTGGCTTTGACGTTAGCAGTATGAATCATGTAAAAAATGAACAGGTATCAAGGTCACATAAAG
This sequence comes from Schistocerca americana, assembly GCF_021461395.2. Taxonomy (NCBI): domain Eukaryota; kingdom Metazoa; phylum Arthropoda; class Insecta; order Orthoptera; family Acrididae; genus Schistocerca; species Schistocerca americana. Next base: position 201,967,124 of record NC_060125.1, on the reverse strand, counting down.
ATTTCTCGAAGGTCCAATGTAAAAGAATAGTGTATATTAGAACCATTCTACAGAATTATTCTGACTTATGAAAGCGCCCATCGATCCAAATTACGTTAACCTGCTTTTTAATTTATTAGAGTAACTCAGTTAACGACCTGACGTAGGATGAGTGATATCCACTTTCGTTAATGCTTCATTTTAATGTGTGTTAAACATTGTGAGTTCCCAAATTTTTTAATACTATGATCGATTTGAGGTCATAAATGCATACCACATGCTAACTAAGAGAGAAGGTTTCAATAGAATTGACACGGCAGCAGTGCCCACAATATATTTAGGATTTCACGGGAATCAAAACCCTTAACAGCATGGTGTGTTTATCCCTCCTTTGTGGTAACGATCATTGACAGGTTTGTCCATGTTAGAAGAACAACAAAAAATAACTGGTACTCTTTCACTATAAAAGAACGACGAGTGAAACCGAAGCGCTCCTCGTCACTACACTATTTAGTTAGTGGTGTGGTTATTAGAGATTGTATACTCTTGCCTTCCTCCGAAGTTGGGAGTGACTTACCCAGTCAGTTACAAGAATTTAAAATTTACCGCCGGCTGGGAACCACAGAAAAATTTCAGATGTTTCATTTATGTGTGACCCTGCCGGAGGAGGAAAATGCCTTTGGTTTCAGAAAATATCCTGTGACAGACCGGAGGTTTAACAAAGCTACGTTATGGATCAATAGTCACGTACAATATTATCTAAAAAACTGAAAAATCGGCACCTGGTTGAAAAATCATCGCATAACTTTTGCAACATTACTCTAAAATCATCACACCGTCATTTGAGATAACTGCTTCTTTTTAAATGAAGCCTTTACCAGTGAAATTTACATGCTATCAAGAGGCCCTCGCACTGCTATTCCTATGGCTACTCCAATAAAGCAGTTACCAAAGAAATATATTTTTTACTGTCAAGATATTCACATGAAGATACCAGTTACATTAAAAAAAACTGAAAACGTATGATCAACCCTATTCTTCTCTGAATAGTTTTGGCAGTTCCAACTGACAAGATTTTCTTAGAACTTGAGAGAATCGAATCACATGTAATTTCATGCATGGAGATACGTCTCAATAGTCTTTATTACACTTTAGTCCACAGCCGCGTCAGATTCAATTCAAGTGACACAATTTCTTATTTCAGACGAACACATCATTCGTTTGGCCAGTGGCACCATTACCAGCAAGAGTGCAAAAGTAGATAATCGCCAATCAAATGAAGACTTTATTTTAAATTAAGCAAAAGCGTAATGAACGAATATTATTTGTTTCGTTGACTGTTTAGTTACTTTTCAGCCTCTGAGAATTACACATGTAGAAGGGAGTATTTAATGATGTGTGAGAATTTCCGTTCAACCTCCTACCGCAAGCTGAGAATCCGCTCGACCTATAACGCCCTCTATCGCGAAAGAAATTGGATGGCAGTGGTTATTCTGGCCAGAAAATAACTAATTCAGCAGTGCTGTATTTTCGCTAATGCTAACGTATATGCCATACTCAAGGTAACGCACCTCGCTTGCCTCCCCTCTCCTCCCCTCCCCCATCGCCAACCTTCCCCATTCCCCTTCTTGCCCTTCTTTGGTCCAGCCCAAAAGGGATCGCTCGATGTCTGTACGCAGTACTGAAAGATTCCTCATGAGAGGCTATCAGCAGAGATCGGCAACTACCTCCCAAAAACGGAAGAAGACTGTAAGTAAGTATTTTTCAGTTATTAGTAAATCTATAAACCATATATTCGGTTACATTCATGTTTTATTATTTTATGTTCAGCAAGACGAAGGGTCGCTGATCTGGTTGCAGGTGAATTGCAGCAGCCCACAGATGGTCTGTGAGTTTTATTGGACTATACTGTACGACCACAGCCAGAACAGTGTTCTAAGCTATGGGATAGGGTAATGTAGTTGGCATATGCACGCCAGGAGCAGTGGCTCAGTGATGGGCTATCTGGTATGTCCCCAGACACACAATTCCTATTATCAGCATCCACATTTAAAGAGGGAAATGGATAAGTTAAATATCGATATAGCTGGAATTACTGAAGTTCGGTACCCGAAAGAAGACTTTTCTGGCCAGGTGAACGCAGGGCTATAAATACAATAGCAAATAGGGGTAATTCAGGAAAAGATTTAATAATGGATAAGAAAATAGCATTGGGGGAAGTCCGCTATGAGCAGCATGTTGTTGTTGTTGTGGTCTTCAGTCCTGAGACTGGTTTGATGCAGCTCTCCATGCTACTCTATCCTGTGCAAGCTTTTTCATCTCCCAGTACCTACTGCAACCTACATCCTTCTGAATCTGCTTAGTGTATTCATCTCTTGGTCTCCCTCTACGATTTTTACCCTACACGCTGCCCTCCAGTACTAAATTGGTGATCCCTTGATGCCTCAGAACATGTCCTACCAACCGATCCGTTCTTCTGGTCAAGTTGTGCCACAAACTTCTCTTCTCCCCAATCCTATTCAATACTTCCTCATTAGTTGCGTGATCTACCCATCTAATCTTCGGCATTCTTCTGTAGCACCACATTTCGAAAGCTTCTATTCTCTTCTTGTCCAAACTATTTATCATCCATGTTTCACTTCCATACATGGCTACACTCCATACGAATACTTTCAGAAATGACTTCCTGACACTTAAATCAATACTGGATGTTAACAAATTTCTCTACTTCAGAAACGCTTACCTTGCCATTGCCGGCCTACATTTTATATCCTCTCTACTTCGACCATCATCAGATATTTTGCTCCCCAAATTGCAAAACTCCTTTACTACTTTAAGTGCCTCATTTCCTAAACTAATTCCTTCAGCATCACCCGACTTAATTAGACTACATTCCATTATCCTTGTTTTGCTTTTGTTGATGTTCATCTTATATCCTCCTTTCAAGACACTGTCCATTCCATTAAACTGCTCTTCCAAATCCTTAGCTGTCTCTGACAGAATTACAATGTCATCGGCGAACCTAAAAGTTTTTATTTCTTCTCCATGAATTTCAATACCTACTCCGAATTTTTCTTTTGTTTCCTTTACTGCTTGCTCAATATACAGATTGAACAACATCGGGGAGAGGCTACAACCCTGTCTCACTCCCTTCCCCACCACTGCTTCCCTTTCATGTCCTTCGACTCTTATAACTGCCCTCTGGTTTGTGTACAAATTGTAGATAGCCTTTCGCACCCTGTATTTTACCCCTGCCACCTTTAGAATTTGAAAGTGAGTATTCCAGTCAACATTGTCAAAAGCCTTCTCTAAGTCTACAAATGCTAGAAACGTAGGTTTGCCTTTCCTTAATCTTTCTTCTAAGATAAGTCGTAAGGTCAGTATTGCCTCACGTGTTCCAGTGTTTCTACGGAATCCAAACTGATCTTCCCCGAGGTGGGCTTCTACTAGTCTTTCCATTCGTCTGTAAATAATTCGTGTTAGTATTTTGCAGCTGTGACTTATTAAACTGATAGTTCGGTAATTTTCACATCTGTCAACACCTGCTTTCTTTGGGATTGGAATTATTATATTCTTCTTGAAGTATGAGGGTATTTCGCCTGTCTCATACATCTTCCTCACCAGATGGTAGAGTTTGTCAGGACTGGCTCTCCCAAGGCCGTCAGTAGTTCCAATGGAATGATGTCTACTCCGGGGGCCTTGTTTCGACTCAGGTCTTTCAGTGCTCTGTCAAATCTTCACCCAGAATCATATCTCCCATTTTATCTTCATCTACATCCTCTTCCATTTCCATAATTTTGTCCTCAAGTACATCGCTCTTGTATACACCCTCTATATACTCCTTCCATCTTTCTGCTTTCCCTTCTTTGCTTAGAACTGGGTTTCCATCTGAGCTCTTGATATTCATACAAGTCGTTCTCTTATCTCCAAAGGTCTCTTTAATTTTCCTGTAGGCAGTATCTATCTTACCCCTAGTGAGATAGGCCTCTACATCCTTACATTTGCCCTCTAGCCATCCCTGCTTAGCCATTTTGCACTTCCTGTCGATCTCATTTTTGAGACGTTTGTATTCCTTTTTGCCTGCTTCATTTACTGCATTTTTATATTTTCTCCTTTCATCAATTAAATTCAATATTTCTTCTGTTACCCAAGGATTTCTACTAGCCCTCGTCTTTTTACCTACTTGATCCTCTTCTGCCTGCGCTACTTCATCCATCAAAGCTATCCATTCTTCTTCTACTGCATTTCTTTCCCCCATTCCTGTCAATTGTTCCCTTATGCTCTCCCTGAAACTCTGTACAACCTCTGGTTCTTTCAGTTTATCCAGGTCCCATCTCCTTAAATTCCCACCTTTTTGCAGTTTCTTCAGTTTTAATCTACAGGTCATAACCAATAGATTGTGGTCAGAGTCCACATCTGCCCCTGGAAATGTCTTACAATTTAAAACCTGGTTCCTAAATCTCTGTCTTACCATTATATAATCTATCTGATACCTTTTAGTATCTCCAGGGTTCTTCCATGTATACAACCTTCTTTCATGATTCTTAAACCAAGTGTTAGTTATGATTATGTTGTGCTCTGTGCAAAATTCTACCAGGCGGCTTCCTCTTTCATTTCTTAGCCCCAATCCATATTCACCTACTATGTTTCCTACTCTCCCTTTTCCTACACTCGAATTCCAGTCACCCATGACTATTAAATTTTCGTCTCCCTTCACTATCTGAATAATTTCTTTTATTTCATCATACATTTCTTCAATTTCTTCGTCATCTGCAGAGCCAGTTGACATATAAACTTGTACTACTGTAGTAGGTGTGGTCTTCGTGTCTATCTTGGCCACAATAATGCGTTCACTATGCTGTTTGTAGTAGCTTACCCGCATTCCTATTTTCCTATTCATTATTAAACCTACTCTTGCATTACCCCTATTTGATTTTGTGTTTATAACCCTGTAGTCACCTGACCAGAAGTCTTGTTCCTCCTGCCACCGAACTTCACTAATGCATGAGCAGCATAGTGAATGCATTATTGTAGTCAAGATAGACACCGAGCCCACAAGCACCACAGTAGTGCAAGTTTACACGCCAACTAGCTCTGCGAATGAGGAGTTTGAGGAAATGTATAATGCGTTAAAAGAAATTATTCAGATAGTGAAGGGAGACGATAAATTAATAGTTACGGAACTGGAATTCGATAGTAGGATAAGAAAAAGAAGGAAAATTAGTAGTTGGATATGGGCTGGGGGAAAGGAATGAACGAGAAAGCATCCTGGTACAGTTTTTCACAGAGCGTTATTTAAAGATAGCTAACACTTGGTTTAAGAATCATGAGAGAAAGTTGTATACTTGGAACAGACCTGGAGACACGGGAAGTTTACAGATTGAATATGTAGTGGTAAGGCAGAAATTTCGTAACCAGGTTGTAAATAGTAAGACATCTCCAGGGACAGATGTGGACTCTAACCACAATTTATTGGTAATGAGTTGCAGATTAAAAATGAAGAACCCGTAAAATGGTAGGAATTTAAGGAAATGGGACCTGGATAAACTGAAAGAACCAAAGGCTGTAGAGAGTTTCAGAGGTAGCACTAGGGAACGATTGACAAGAACAGGAGAAAGGAATGCAGTAGAGGAAGAATGGAGAGCTTTGAGAGACGAAGTAGTGAAGGCTGCAGAAGGTCAAGTGGGTAAAAAGACGAGGGGCTAGTAGAAATCCTTGGGTGACACGAGAAATATTGAAATTAATCGATGAGAGGAGAAAATATAAAAATGCAGTTAATAACGCAGGCGAAAGGAAATACAAACGTCTAAAAAATGTGATCAACAGGCAGAGCAAAATGGCTAAGCAGGAATGGCTAGAGGACAAATGTAAGGATCTGGAAACATGTATCACTAGGGACAAAATAGATGCTGCCTACAGGAAAATTAAAGAGACCTTTGGAGAGAGGTAAACCACCTATATGAATATCAACAACTCAGATAGGAAACTAGTCATAAGGAAAGTAGGGAAAGCAGAAAGATCAAAGGCGTATATAGAGGTTCTATACAAGGGGGATGTACTTGAAGGCAATATTATGGTAGTAGAAGGCACGTAGAAGATGATAAGAAGGGGGATATAATACTGCGTGAAGAATTTGACAAATTACTGAAAGACTATAATTGAAGCAACCTCCTTGGGAATAGACAACCTTCCGTTAGAGCTACTGATAGCCTTGGGAGAGTCAGCCATTACACAGCTCTACCACCTGGTGTACAAGATGTATGAGACATGCGAAATACCGTCACACTTCAAGAAAAATATAATGTTTCCAGTTCCAAAGAACGCAGATGCTGACAGGCGTGAAAATCAGTGAACTATCAGTTTAATAAGTCATAGCCGTAAAACAATAAAACGAATCCTTTACAGAAGATTAGAAAAACCGGTAGAAGCCGACCTCGAGGAAGATCAGTTATAATTCCGGAGAAATGTAGGAACACGCGAGGTGTTACTGACCCTACGACTTTTCATAGAAAAAAGGTTAAATAAAGGCAAACCTACGCTTGTAGCATTTGTAGACTTAGAGAAAGCTTTTCATAATGTTGACTGAAATACTCACGTTCAAATTCGAAAGGAGGTAGGGATAAAATACAGGGAACGAACGGTTGTTTACAAGATTTACAGAAATGAGATGGCAGTTATAAGAGGCGAGGAGCACGAAAGGGAACCAGTGGTTGAGAAGGGACTGCATCAGGGTTATAGCCTATCCCTGGTGTTATTCAATCTGTATACTGAGCAAGCAGTAAAGGAAACAAAAGATAAATTATGTGTAGGAATTAATGTTCAGGGAGAAGAACTAAAAAGCTTTGAGGTTGGCAGATGACATTATAATTACGTCATAGACAGCAAACGAGTCGGAAGAGCAGTTGAACAGAATGAACAGTATCTTGAAAAGAGAATATAAGACGAACACAACGAAACATAACAAGGATACTGGACTGTAGTCGATTTAAGTCACGTGATGCTGAGGGAATTATTTTAGGAAATGAGACACTTAAAATAGCCGATGAGGTTTGCGGTTTGGGCAGCAAAATAAGTGATAATGGCCGAAGAAGGGAGGATATAAAATGGAGAATGGTAATCGCAAGGATAGCGTTTCTGAAAAAGAGAAATTTGTTCATGTCGAGTACAGATTTAAGTGTGAGGAAGTGCCTTCTGAATGTACGTGTATGGAGTGTAGTCATGTATGGAAGTTAACATGGACGATAAACAGTTTAGATAAGAAGAGAACAGAAGCTTTCGGAATGTGGTGCTACAGAAGAAAGCTGAAGATTAAATGGTTTTATCATGTTACTAATAAGTACTGAGTGGAACTGGGAAAAAGAGAAATTTGTGGTTCAACAAGACTATAAGAAGGTATCGTTTGGTAGGTCACATACGGAGGCATCGAAAGTTCACCAATTTAGTACTGGAGGGAAGTGTGTGGGGGGGGGGGCAGGGGCGGTAAAATCGTGGAGGGAGCCCAAGAGATGAATACAGTAAGCAGATTCAGAAGGATGTAGGTAGCAGTAGTTACTTGGAGATGAAGAGACCTGCAGAGGGTAGAGTACATGGAGAGCTGCATCAAGCCAGTCTCTGGACTGAAGACCACAACAACAACACATGATGTAATTTATATATTCATCTGTGGATATGGCTATAAGCAACAAAATCTGTCGTAGTCTCAAATAATAATCTGTTTGCGGTTTTCATTTTACAAGATGTACTTCCACAACAACAGCTGTCCTGAAAACCAAGTTGTTTGCAGTTATCTTAGCAGCCACTGGGAAGTAAAGAGGTGGGCAGCTGCTATTAAACTGGCATCAACGAGTGCCCTGGCCAGTCTATTCCTTTACCTGTTGGCTATAGGGCATATGACTTCTGTTAATCTAGCAGAAATGGAACGCCCTAGCTACCCTATACAACAGCGGCTGAAAATGTGAATATTCTTCAACAGAGAGTACGAAGATAGTGTCTTCCAAATGACTACCCCTCAGGCACATACGGATGACAGAGTTTGGATATTTTTTATTGTAAAATGATACAAACAATGACAATTTAACTACAGTAGTGCCACTGTGGTGCCGTGCTGCCACTGCGAAATGGCGTGGACACAGCACGGATGCTGCATGCGAATTCTACAGTGCCGAATCACACTGCATGCACAATGTACTTGCGATGCTCACTGCTCAACCTCTGGGGAGGAACATACTCATGAGAGTGGCATCTGCTTCATCCAGATTGAGACTTGTGTAGTGTGTGTGGCGTGGCGCAGGACAGTGCGCAGTTTTGTAACTCCTAAGGTTCAAATGGGACCCCGCAAACTGGGACGCGACGCGATGGGGAAGCGACACGCGCCTGCGCCAGGTTGAGCGTCGTCGTGGTTGTGCCACGGTTGCTGGCTCCGCGTCCCACGCTAGGTAGCACTATGGGAGGGGTGAGGCGGGGAGAAGGACAGCAGTCCTGCCATATGCTCACATCAGCTGGCCGCATTTGGGTTGCAGTAGTAGTGGCCGTCTGATAATACTGCCTTATTGTATACTGAATTTATTTGTCACTGAACAGTGTTGCACTTTTCGCCTTTTTGGCGCACCATCCTTCTCCATAGTACATTACATTTTTCAGTTATTTATACTTGCAGAGTTTTATTTTTTTGCCACGAACAATGCACAGATCAATAACCGGCGAGCAATTAGTCACTGGGACTACATCTTTTGCCTCCACAATATTTTCATGTAGCAAAAAGGCACAGCCGATTCATCGGTACGGTAGTTCATAAGGAAGTAAGGAATATTACAGAACCATGTGATCAAGAAGCAAGGCAGGAAAGTAACACAAAGTTATCTACGTGCTGTACGATCTGTTGCAAAGCTCTCAAAAGGGGTAATTTCCGCAGGGTGTGAGCTCTTTGTGTTCCCGGTAAAAAGCGTCAAAGATCTGAAGTATACGTTTCACTGTAATTATTTGGAGTTTACCGTAATAACAGACATTATGCTACATGCATTTCCGCTACAAGCAATAAACAGAAGGTAAACCGTCACGAATGACAATGTTGTAATTGGCTTGTCGTTATGAGAAAAGGCATTGCACTGGTTATATACACGGTATCAGTATTGATAACCAAGCAACACAAATTATTGAATGGTCGATATTATTCCGAAAGCATGAATGTCTTGAAAGAGTGTGATCATCTGATTTATTTCATTTGCTGAAATGTATTGTTGAGAAAGGCACACCTACAGTCGTGGCAATTTCTTTCGACCGACGTGAACTCCTCCTCTCACAAAGCTTACTTGGTGGCTAGCTTCCGCATACCTGTCGCGTGCGTTATTCTTCGCTGCTGACATTAAAAGACAGTCGTGTTGTGCAAGGAAGGAGTAGTTAATAGTTGCAGGAAAAAAGTTAAAAGAGGCATTGAGGGAAAGCAGGGATATTTATAATATGTTTTGAGCCGGTGTGTTTGAAATAAAATACCTAGATACATGAGTGCAGCATTTCATAATTCCTTAAAGAAAGAAAATGAATGTCAGTGTTCATCAACTATCTCAAGAATACATCCAGTGTTTGTTCAGTTGCAATACGCTCCTGTGCATTACACCCACTTGAGTCAATGATGTGCCGAATGATTCCATGTATTTCGGAAAACTGCTTTCTAGTCATTCGGAAGTTATTCGTAAAATCAGTGTCACACATTTTAATTGTAGTTTTAAACTGTCCACCTTTCTCCTTTCGAACAAAATATATTTGTTTGACGGTATTAAGATTTTCTTCATAGCTGAATAAAACAATACATTGTCTTCAGATATACTATCTGAATCTGACTTGGGACTCAAACCTAACAATAACAGATCTTTTATTCGCGAATCACACATCGTCAGTTTGGCAAACGGTAGTTCGGCGTCTGGCATTTGCGCGTCGCTCCGACTGAAGCATAGCCTCCCCATTATTTACCATTGCTCGGATAAAGAACAGAAATTCCATTCCACTCATTTAGTGTTAAAAATACGATGGGTTGCGGAGATTTCACCAAAACTTAAATAAAACTGACAATTTATTTTTTGTGAATTTTTAATCTTTTCTCGTTCTAAGAAGCATCACCATTTACGATTAACGGCCACATTTCTCTTGTTGGAAGTTTTATTTATGGTTCTTTTGACAAAACACAATGTGATTTGCATAAACTCCTCCTGCACCTCCTCCCTTGCAAGCACTATTGCGACACAATGCTGGTACTGTGTGCCACATTAGACAATCAGTTGGCCATTAGAGAAATCAATTGCTTATGTAGAAGCTCGTTGTGTTGCTTTGCAGTAAGAGAAGAAACTTCACTTTTATCTTCATACTAGGAAATTCTCGTTTCACTAACTGTCGATGGCTCTTACAAAATTACAGTACGGGAGTAAAAAAAAAAAATGTAACAAAAACTTTAACTTCCGATACATCGCCATAGATAATAAAGTTCCGTGTGTTAACGATTTGGCGAAGTACTCTCCTCAACGTGCGCAGTCATTCGCCAAAATCTCGTTTCAGTGTCTCGACCGGATTGGGAGACACGAAGGGTGTTGTAGATATTCCATTCTCGTGAGAGTGCGACCGGCAATGAACACGCTGCATACGATCCATTTCCTCTTGATCGGAGACAGATACAAATCTCCTCCCAACTCTACGATCAAATTCACTATGTTCATTGGAAATCACAGCAACAGTATCCTACTAAAATGTGTATATGGCAACAAGTATACCCATGAGCGAGATTACGCGCACTTCACCACGAAGCTGACATATAACACTACAATTAATGCAAAAATCAAATATTTTACTAAATAATTTCCGTAAAATCGTTTGAGAAAATTTACAGGTTGCACTCTTCGATTCCGTCAGCGCAGCGCGTCACCAACCGGTGCCGGCAAAGAACGTGTACACGCCTCAGTATGCCAGAGGTCTCTATACTACAAGGATATTGAACTTCAGCTGTATCATCGTGCCAGCGACAAATGTTAATATATCAATTCTTGATAAACTAGAAAATGGCTGCTAAGAAATGTCACCAGAAACCGAATAAAAAATATTTTTCATTTCCGCTCCCCTATTAGCCTATTAAATCACATGTTGACATAAAATTCTTTGACAGCCATGATTGAATTTGAGAATGTGGAGACAAAGTATTTCCGGATATGTCACTAAATATTAAGTGCTTTATGTAAGACAATTGGCCTATCCGATCAATTTGCCACTTTGTCGCCAAACAGCAAAACCGCATGAGTTTTGGGCTGATAAATGCGATGGTATACTTTTGTTATTATTACAGCGCCTCACCACCCCTCATAAATTGGATGTATTGTGCTGCCATCTATATCTGAGCTGTTACTTATCATAATTCTTCCAATATGTAGCAAGACGAACTTTGACGTATATTCACAAAATGCTTGAGCGCATATCAATTAGAGCTACACCGTAAGAGGGAGAGAGGAGACAGAGATGTGTGATATATTTTATTTCATCGTCTCGACAATTCCTGACAGGTTGGAGGTTGCAAATCAAATACAGAAGTTATATCGTGTTTTGTAATGAATGCGTTGCAGTTAGTGTACAATTTCCTTTGTAAAAATTTTTATAGTGTCATGAAACAATAGTAATTCAACCACACACTGTAATGTCCACTAACATTTACAGCTCTGTTTGCAGAATATACTATATACACACCCACATTGTAATGTTCAAATGACCTACCTTATAAACTATGGTAATATTTGCCAGCTGCAATTTATCATTAAGCAACCATGTACTGCGGAATATGGCAATAGTTTTTGAAATTATACAATAACAGCAGATGTAGTTTTATGCAAGAGGTCCGAGCAGATGTAATACAGATGTAATTTTATGTTAAGAGGTCCGAACAGACGTAATTTCGATGTATTGTTCATGCGCTGCCTGCGATAAGCAAGGTATAAGAGAATCGCTGACCAGAGAGCAGTGTTGACTCAGAACGAACTGTGTAGCTGTAGCAGTAAGTATTTGCTAGTCTGTGTCTGGTCTGGAGTCTGCTCTGGTCTGCTATGGTGTATCATGTTGGCTGGCCCGGTCGCGGTGCAGCGATGTCGGAGCCTGAGTATTAATGTAAGTCCCATGTAAATGCTTTAAAAATCTCGTAATAATAATCTTTCTCATAAAAAGTAACTTTTAACAACCACTCATTTCAATTTAAAGAATTTACTAATTTCTCCCATCCTTGATCATCCCGATTATTGCAATAGAAAAATTAGTTGCTTCCTTTCATAAATCACAGATAGGTCGGCCTGCATTGCACAGAGCTGTGCCGGAAAATTTATCGTAAGAGCAGATATACCCGGCGACTTCATTGAGGTAAGAATTTTTTCTTTCTTTATTCTGAATGATCTTTCAGGGCCATGACGCAGCACTGCTGTCGTCCTAAATTTACCCTAATTTTTACTGTTGAGAGGTTACGGAATTTTATTCTGTTTTGAGGTTACACTAAATGTGAATGATTTTTGAGCTTAGATTAAATCAGAAAGAATTTTGTAGGCAGGTCACAAAAGAGATTGAACTATTGTGGGGAGGTTTTAAATGAGAATATTATTTCATAAAATTTTTATAAAATTTTATGTGGGGAGGTTACAATATATATATATATATATATATATATATATATATATATATATATATATATATGTGTGTGTGTGTGTGTGTGTGTGTGTGTGTGTGAGTGTGTGTGTGTGTTTGTGTGTGTGTGGGGGGGTGGCTCCCTGATCTAGGAACAGAATTACACACACATACACACACACAAATACAGGAAATACAGGTTGAGTCACTACTCATGCCACCTAAAACAACTAAGGAAGTATGATAGGAGCTGAAACGTTTGTGGAACAAAAGTTGCATGGGACAACGGGGGCCATAATTTGACGTTTTTTTTTTGTTTTTTGTTTCTAGGTGGGGTCGCTTAACAGATATGAAGGTTAACTTTGTTTTTCTTTTTTTTTTTTATAATGGGATGATATGGTTTGGTTCTTATTTTCCAATAGCGGCTACCGAGACTGAATCCAATGATGTGTAACAGTAAGGCCTTTGAAAATCATTTAAAGTCATAAAGGTGGCATGAACTTCCATTTACAGAAGGTATCCGAAGTGATGATCTTTCACATCTATGCAGTGCAGCAATGTTCTTGTCATGGATTGAGTGGTAATCCTTATCACTTCCGCACTTATCAAAACACTTTCTCAGACAATTCTCTCTCATATATCGTGCAAATAGTAAATATTCGCCGAACATGGCGTAACCATCTAACGTGCCATTGACATGTAAACACCATTCTACGGTTTCACCATACCGCACTAATAGGAACTGTAAGACTAGTCGAATCAAGTGAATGTGTATGATGTATTCCTTCGAAGAACAAGTCGATATGCTTTTCATCTACGGAGAATGCCGACGAAATTCAGTGAAAGCTGGAGATTAATACGCTGAAAGATATTCTCAACGTATCACAGTACACATCGTACGTTTAAATATGTGTATGATAAATCAAGAACAACTGGATCTTTACGTATCGGAAACATATCCAGCAAAGGAAAGTTACTAACGAGGAAACGGAAATTGGTAGTTTAGTCACTGTGGTTCGAGATCCTTGTGTCAGTTGGCATGAAATCGAAAGGAAATCTGGCATGAGCCAGAGTAGTGTTTTCCTTGTTCCGCATCGCTATAAATATTATCCTTGCCCTATCGGTCTTCCCCAAGAATTAAGGGTACGGATTTTATACATCGCACTCAATTCTACCTATGGGCTCGACATTAGATTCAGAGGGATGACACATTTATTGATTTTATTTTATTTGCTGAAGAGGCTTTATTTACGAACCTTGGAAATGTTAATTTTCATAACATGCATTATTGGGCAACTGTAAATCCACGTAGGCTGTGGCAAGTTGCACACCAAAAATCGTGGTCGATGAATGTATGCTGTGGGATTCTGGAACAGAATTATAGGGCCCTATTTCATCGAAGGAAATCTTAATGGTAGAAAGTACACCAAATACCTATAAGAATCATTGGGTGTGTTATTAGAAGAAATACCTTTAGGAGCAAGGAAGAGACTGTGGTATCAAGACAATGGGTGTTCGGCACATTTTACGCTGATGGCTGGAAATGAGTTACAGAGACTGGAGGCGGAGGAGATGTGTCGTGGCCGACTCGTTCGCCAGACTTTCGTCTTGTGGGGATACGTAAAAGACAATGTTTATAAAGGCGTTCCAACCTCACCTGAAGATATGCGAGAACGAATTGTCAGAGCATGTACTTCGATAAGTGCCGATGTGACAAGGAATACCACTCATTCGATGATAAGAAGATTGGAGCACTACAATGATGCCAATGATCATCACTTCGAACTTCTGTAAATTGGAGTTCATGCCACCTTTCTGACCTTCGTTGACCTACAAAGTCTTTACTCTTACACATCACTGGATTCGTCTCGATAGCCGTTGTCAGAAAATAAGTACCAAACTATAGCATCCCATTTAAAAAAAAAAATTGACGTTCATATCTATGAAGTGACCGCACCTAGCAACAAAAAACCAACATCATATTATGACACTCTTTGTCCCATGCAACTTCTGTCCCACAAACTTGTCAGCTGCTACCATACTTCCGGAGATATTCTTGGTGGCAATAGTTAGTGACTCACCCTTTATGTACCCACTATGTGACATGGGAAAAGAATTATAATTAATTCAATTACACATATAACCCACATCAGGTAGTGATGATGCACCATGAATGACTGATACGTAAGCACAAAAAATGATCAAAATTTTGTGGCAGAACGAGCTGTGAAGTGATCTCGCACGTGAATTCTGTAAGGCATACGAAACATTTCCTAAAAGTCTGTACATATTCTCATACCATCCCATGTGTTCTATTGCAGCATTCTGAATAGCCAAGCCAGCACACACAGGGCTTTTAAATGTGGATACCTCAACGTGACTGTGCTGCTCAGTATTCCAGTTACTATGGAAATTAAGCGTTCTCAGGTACTTGCCAACACATACTGCGTGATTGTATAGTAACACAGTAGACGTCTGACCACTGAACACGGGACATATATCTGAGAAATTTTGATGTAGCACATGCCATTCGTCATGTGAAATGAATACACTGTATCGAGGGTTCTCAGTCCTTACCACCACACTGAACACTCCATTTGGGGACAAAGTTGTAATCAAACATTTGCATCCACACCCATATAGATTGTATGTTACAAGAACAACTCTCTGCTACAAGAAGTATGGCATGGTGGAGCTCTGATGAGTTGTGCTGATGATGTTGTCAATGGGAATGCAATGCATGGTAACTCATGCTGTACATCATAGAGCCTATCCCCTTGCCACTGCTCCTGGGGTGCATACGCCAACTGCGTTTCATAATCCCATAATTCAGGCTTCAGCTGTGACTGTGGCGTTACAGAATACTCTGACAAATTTGGAATAGTATCTGTGGAATATGGCTTTCCAGACACTAACAGGTCATAAATCCATTGCAGTGCTGCGAAAAATGACACAACTATTAATAGGTATATTAACAACAGTAATAATAATAATACTAATAATAATAGTAATAACTGTTCAATCAATAGTTTCTTTCATTCACCTCTGTATTTGAGTGGCCAAGGTGACAGACCCTCTTTTGGTTGATCTGGGTTAGATTCCCATTGATTTTTCTGGGTAGGAGAACTAGACTGAGATGCACCCAGCCTCATGATGCCAACTGAGGAACTGTCTGATAATGAAGTAGCAGCCCTAAGATCTAAATGTTGACAAACGACGGGAGTGCAGTGTGATGACCATATGCCTCTTGTTACCACATCTGATGTAGAATTGCTGAGGATGGCACGGCGATCGCTCCATAATTGTGTGGTCTTCAATGAATTATTGTGTGGTTCCCATTTCTTTTTAATATACTTAATTTCACTCTTCTTCTACTTTTTGCAGACAGTGGCCGATTTCTGTTGATGGTGCTTCATCAAGATCCTTTCACTGCTGCATACGGATGTTGAGTGATTCTTACTGAGTGAGTGCAAAGCGGAGAGGCGTAGTGGAGGAGAAGGAAATATGAATGGGGAGTATAGAGAGGAGAGGTCGAGGGAGTGCGGGGTGACCTTGAATATGAAACCCATAGTTGCATCCGCTGTAATATGCCAGTGCTGGATCAACTATTATCTCGCTAGAATGCCTGCTGCCATCCTTCTTTCCATTTCATAGCTGTACGCTTCTTGTAGATGTTTCCTGTGATTGTGTTTTACCAGAAAACTATTAGTTCACATGTTTCAGGGAATGATCAAGAAGTTCACACGCTACAAAAATCAGTTCATTCCTGGCCGGATACACATCCTGTTCACCACCCACCAAACCTTTCAAGAATATGGCCAGTGAGGGATAAGATGCACAAAAATCAACCAATTAGTGAATCTGGTAGATAATGTTTACATTTTCTAGCGCAAACATGAAGACCAATTTATTGAGTGTCATGTGGTTTGGGCGGGCTTCTCCAAATTTATAAGTGGACGTTTACAATATTAATTTTTTTCTCTGTTCTTTTATCGCATCTTTCTAAAATGTAGATTGTATGTTCATTACATTTCACTGTTTGTATAAGAATCAATAATGATGGCGTATTCTCAGCACCATTTACGTAAAAAGTTGGGCGCTCGATTTAGTTACGTAAGATAAACTTTGACTCGTTGAAGATATTTGTAATCCTTTTTTACTGAGACGAACAGAGTGCACTGGCTCATAAAAGCAAGATGAACATCTCAATAGCAGATATGAATCGAGAGTGGGGAAAACTTCAGGTATGCCGCAGGGTGTGGCCGCGTGGTTAGAGGCGCCACATCACTGATTGCGCGGCTCCACCCGCCGGAGATTCGAGTCCTCCCTCGGGCATGGGTGTGTGTGTTGCTCCCTTAGCGTAAGTTACTTTAAGTAAAAGTCTAGGGACCGATGACCTTAGCAGTTTGGTCCCATAGTAATTAACACACATTTAGAACTTCTTGTATGTTCGGCCATGGCTAGGTCAAATTGAGAGGCGAGTGTAAGGTGTTCCCATCGTCACATCTAAAGTGTACAAATAACTGTTGTCACAATAAAATCCTGTTATCTGCCATAAGCAGGATGTCATACATGAAATTCACCAATCGAATAACCGACATGTCAAAAGCGCGTTAACCTACAATGAGAGGAGGAAAGTAGGAAACGAAAAAGAAAATAGCAATCAGGTGGATTAAGCCATTACAATATACTATCTAACTTTTATTGCCTTTCAAAGATATAATATCGTAGTTTTTCGGCTGAATGCTTATTGATCCTGAGCATGTTACACTAGCATGCGTATTTCATATTGGTTGTGATAGAGCATCCAGGTATCCAGCTTTTTTATCGTGATGCCGATTGCGTACTTCCCATTGAAATGCCCTGCTTAACCATCAGGACAGGACAGACAGAATAAATTTTGGGAAAGGGTCAAAATAAGAGGCTATCAGTTACACTCGAAAATACAACTTTAGTATTTGATCAAACATTACAAGAGCTCAAAGAAATTTTTTCAAACACACACTCCAATCTTTGGAACTTAATTACCAGCTGAAGACGAATAAATTAAAACGCAAGCATAATCAGGAATTTAAAAGGCAAGCCTAATCCTAAAACAGTTCTTGAGTTAGACTGAGGTAAGCAAACAAAAGTAAAATCGGCTGAAGGCCAAACACTTAAAACTCAAAAACATATATTTTTTAAAAAAAGCAGGGCATTTCAATGGGAAATAAGCTATCGGAATCACGATAAAAAAGCTGGATACCTGTCCTAATAATTTTAGACTGAAGGCCTTAAGAACAAACAACTGAAACTCAAACCGGCTGAAGGCCTAAGACTTAAAAATAAAAAACAACATTAAATGCCAAAGGTCTTACGTGAAACATTACTTTAAACTAGGCTGAAGACTCTTAAGAGTAAAACAACTCTTAATTTAAAATATAAAACCGACTAGATGCAACAAATTTAAAAAAAAGGCAGTACACACAAGGACGGTCGGCCTGTAATTCAATCACTAACGCTCTTAGGTGAGACAGGTAGTCGGGCCAACCATTGACAATCCAACGACAACCCAATCGTCCGACAGTCATCGGACCCACCGACAAGATAACTTCCACTCCACCCAACCAGGGCACAATAGATAGTTCAACGAAACAACGTAGAAGATATTGGCGCCCACAACCAATCACACATGGAGCTGTCAACTTACACACCGTGCTGGACAGCAACAACACCATGAGGAAACTACACTGCCTGAAATTTACGTCAAAGGCCAGTGCAGGTAACCGGAACGTTAACGGCCACAAGAAAGAAGATTCCGCTGCTGCACTTTAATTCAAATAATCAAATACAGTGAAACTCTATCTGAGGGTGGCTAGAGTTTTCCAACTTGAAAACCACGGTGTTGCTTCGGGAATATCCCAACAACCGACAACGAACTCCAAACGACACAATGTGAACAGTCTTCACTTATTGGTAGGTTAAACCAAAACTCAACTTTCGTGTCCAGGGTCGGTGAGCCACGAACCTCTAGCAATGGGAACAACGCCACACTCTCCGACATCGCGTAGAGACCGCCAGCGGGCCCCGGCAAAACTACCGACGGACTCCACAGAGCTATTACGCCGACGACATTTAAAATAACTTGTCAATCCGAACTACAGAAACTTGACACAATTTCACGTACACTTGCACGAAGAACCAGGCAATGCTAAAGGCAGTGACTGTACAATAACAAGGACGAATCACGAGTCGGCACACACAGCCAACCCATAAGCTATCGCCGGCCAAACACACGTCGTCCGGGAAGGCAGTCGACCGACGACCAACTAAAGTCGTCCCCACTCCAATTATGTGTGTCGGCAACCGTCGGGCGAGTAATGGGGGTGTGGACCTCACTGCTGCCGCGCCCGGACTGAACTTGTGCTGCGTGGCAACACAAACACTGCCAGGTCTCAATTACAGTGCTAGCGCCTCCCAACTCACTGGCAGATACGAACTAACTCCCAGCGACAACCGGGAAGTAATAACAGCCAGTAAAGATAATACACCAGCGCTTATATCGATAAGCGCCGCTGCTGCCGCTCACGGGCAGGCAAGGTGGAAACTCAGTGACACCAGTAATTGAAATTAACGAGGTGGTAGTACAGTAAAAAAAGGATGTCAAATGAGATATGGCACTTACACGAGCCACGCGCGGCTCACCTATTTTGTAGATGTATACCTGAAGATGTGATTTACTATCACAGAAATCGATCGTGTTCTAGTAAATAAAAGTTCATGTTCAGCTGACAACGGTCTGTTTCTGACACATGGCTCTCGCTTAAATTACTGTATACCTTCACTCGTGTCAGTTCCTGGTACTAATTATGATACATCTTGCGTACAAATTTTCCACTTCTCCCCCAGGACAGTTTGGCACCACAAGCGGCCACTTGTGTGTGTGAATGTATCCGTTCGCGTCCGTAACAGCAAATAAACTCGTTATAATTCTGAAGTACTTACTAATTCTACCGATATACACATTCAGCTCTAATACATCTTCACAGGTACATAAAGTCTCAGATCAAAAATATCTGGATACCCGTATATAATTCGGCATTGACCACTAGATGCCATGGGACAGCAACCTGCAATTGTATAGATTGCTGTGTTGTCAGCAGAAAGGCACTAACAGAGCAATGGGTCAATCAGATCACATCAGTGACTTCAAACGTCGTCACTGTATGTCACTTGAGTGTGAGATCGATATGGGATATTTCAACCATTTGAAAGCTGATGAAGCCGAATATTAATGATCTGGCTGTGACGTGTGAACGCGATGGAACACCCACTGCTAAACTAAGGCCCGTCAGACCTCAAGTGGCGACGAAAAGGGACGCTGGGCATTCTGGAGCGTGGTGTCATACAAAAAAGGTGGGATTTCACTCTTGATTCAAAGTACTAACACTCGGGCTAACCACAAGTTTATGGAGTCAATGCTAAAAGCGGCTGGACGACTACAGCCTGAAACAACTTTACTTTGAGAAAGGAATTGTGTGTTTTCCAAAAATATTTACCCACGGTGTGTTTCGATGAATTGCGTATCATTTTTCCCATTTGTATAGAGAATGTAGAATACGCGAGGTGCCGAATTGCTGTCACAGTTCTGAATGAGATGAAGAGGTTTCTGATAACGTTCACCAACCTACTGCTCTTTACAGACGGCCCCTACTCCAGAAACAGCACGTAGGTTGTAAACCCATTGGCTTGAGGCTGTAATGAAATTTAGCTAGCGACAGAGACAACATAATGACTAATTCTTAACACCTTTTCGGATTCCATTCATATTTATTCTGGCCGGACAGAAGAAACTGTAACTTCCACCGCCCATTTAACAATTCACATGTCATTAAATATTTCACAAGTTCTCTCTCTGAAAGCACGTTCACATATATTTTGACAGTTCTAGGCTTAATATTTCAACTAACATAAACACAGCCTATCGCACCAGACAACGCGTCCGTGCCTCATCACTGCTCGTTCCCGAGTGATTAGGGAAGGCAAATGGCTTAGACGTGTAGTTTAGGCGGGATCCGAAGATATCCGAAGTGCTTCGTCTGCGTATTCGTTTCGAGCTCGTTCTTAGTTTTGTTTACTATTATGACTTTTGATACCAGAAAAAAACTTCAAAAGGCAGGATCGCTAAAATGCTTTTTATTCGATTCATGAAACTATACTGTCATTATCAGATCCTATGCTTTAAAATTTCTTACAGCATAGTCTAGAAATTTTTTAAAGCATAAGATCTGGTGATGATAAAGTGGCTGGTGTCATGTCTGCGAAATTCATGCGAGTGGATCGGGTGTGAGGGAGCTTAATGTTAGGTTTCCAGAAGTGTGGTTCTCTGATGTTAGAGCTGCTGGCTGAAAAGGTTTCAGACCTGGGAACTCGGTATGTGCAGGAAATGCGTCTCTAAGAGGGAACTCGGTATGTGCAGGAAATACGTCTCTAAGACGGAAGTGCATAGGGAAGGCTTGTGATGTACCGCAAGCCTAGGAGGTATTGTGAGTGTAACTGAGACACAGAGAGAACTGGGAGAGGCGTCGCAGCCCTCAGCAACTAGGTGCCGCAAAATCTGTCCCTCACAGAGAACAGAGTATCACAGAGACGGCGTCGATGGCGAAGAGAGAATACCTCAGGCCGGTTAAGCTGCCGCTTACATAGGCTCACATAGCGCGCCTCCCAAGCGATCACGCACTGTCCTCCTCGTCTCTCTCCAGAAGCTTACTAGTACCCCTCAGACTTTGCCAGCTGAGCTGTCCCATCTAGAAGTTACATTTCATCAAAACGTGCGTTGTGCTATCGACCAACTGTACATCGGGTGACTGATGATAATTCTGAGTCAACACCTAAGTCTACTGCCTTTTTGCCTTACGTAGGTAACACGTCCAACAAGATCGGTCGTATTTTACGGATATACGATGTGAAATGTGTTTTCCGACCTCCATCTAAAATTAGAGCACTTTTAAGTTCCGTTAAGGATGATCTTGGACTGCGTAAGGCGGGTGTATATCGTATTCTTTATAGCGGCGGCATGGCATATATTGGCCAAATTATCAGAACCGTGGAGGACCGATGTACTGAGCACAAACGGCACACACGATTACAGCAGCCAAGTAGATCTTCTATCGCCGAACATTGCTTGGATACTGGTTACCCCATGTTACATAATAACACCGAGATATTGGCATGCACGTCCAGCTATTGCGACAGTGTTATTAGGGAGGCAGTTGAGATTAAATTAGCGAGCAACCTCGTTAACAGGGATGGAGGTTTCTGTTTAAACTCTGTTTGGAATCCGGCTCTCTCCCTTGTCAAAAAACAGAGGGACAGAGTCAATGCTACCTCACCTGCGAATTCATAGTCTCACTATCGATAGCTCTGACTTTGTTCATCTTTGGTGGCAATAGTGTTCAGTGTGTGTGTGTGTTATCTTTCCTGCTTCTGTCTGAGAACCGAGCTATTAAATTTGCATGTACGCCGCCTGTCCGTTGCAGTTTGCCTCGAAAATGGCGGGGTGTTCTCCCGCCGAAATATCGGCGGTCGCTGAAAGTGTTAACTAGCTAAATTCCCGGAAGTTATATGAAAGTCATGATACTGCTTAGGAAATTTCAATTTCTTTTCCTGACTTAAACTACCCTCGTGCTGAATTACTGTCACATCATCCTTATCTGAGGCTTCGGGAACATCGGTCATGACATTCACGGGCACGTTTGGCTCGGCGTTATCATTTGATTCTTGCTCATTAACATTCCTTAAATACTCTTTCGTATCGTTACCTTCGGCCGACCTAACGCCACGTATTCTTGAGAGAGCATCTGTGACCCAATTCGCTTTACCGCTTTTATAGGTAACTTGGTAATCATACTCCTCCGGAATCTCAATAGTCGAGATGGCGGATCGGAGATAGTGCTGGTCGACATTAGTGGCTTATGAACCGTACAAATTGGAAACTGGCGCCCAAACAAATAAGATCGGAAATATTTGACTCCCAAGATATGGCCAACATTTCCCTCTCTGTAGTACTATAATTTCTCTCTGCTTTATTTGTAGTTCGTGAGTCGTAGGCAATAGGTAAATCACTATCAAGTTTGCCGTGACTTAAAACGGCTCCTATACTGCTCATGCCGGCCGTGCGGTTCTAGGCGCTGCAGTCTGGAGCCGAGCGACCGATACGGTCGCAGGTTCGAATCCTGCCTCGGGCATTGATGTGTGTGATGTGGTTAGGTTAGTTAGGTTTAATTAGTTCTAAGTTCTAGGCGACTGATGACCTCAGAAGTTAAGTCGCATAGTGCTCAGAGTCATTTGAGCCATTTGAACCATACTGCTCATGCTCGCATCAGTTGTGACTATAAAGTCTTTACTAAAATCAGGATACTGCAGTATTGGGGGGTTCAACAACTTTTCCTTCAGTATTTGAAACGCCTCTTCTTGTTCTGTTCTCCCCGTATAGACAGCTCCCTTTTTCAGCACATCATACAATGGGTTTGTCATTTTAAATTACTTAAAATTCGGTTATAATATCCGCTTGGGAACACCTGCAGTTGTGCTGTAGCACTTGCTTGTGCCTATTTCTGCACCGCTTCCACTTTCTTTGGATCCGGTTTTAGTTCATCGACAGTAAGGACAGGTCCTAGAAAGGTAATTTCCTCACGCAGGAATTCACATTTGTCGGTTTGTAGCTTTAAACTCTACTTTTAGAATTTCTCAAAGACTTCTTCCAGCTGGCGATTATGTCATCAAAACAATTATGTCATCCAAACCTTCTCATCCTGAAGACAGGGCAGAGTTTATTATTTTCTGAAATGTGTTTGGGGCTGTCTTTAGTCCCATGGGCATTCTACTATCCTCATAGAGACCGTAGGGAGTGCTAAGATATATCTTCACTTGATCTTTTTCGTCTAATATGACCTGATAATAAGCCTTAGAGGGATCAAGAGTGGAGAAATATTTAAATTCACCTGATCCATCTAATCTTTCAAGTGTTCTTGGCACGGAATATACATTACTTATTGACATCTCATGTAGACACCTATGATCCACTACTGCACGCCAAGTTTGCTTTCCACTGGTGTCCATCCTTTTCGGAACTAAAAGGAGGGGTGAGTTCTATGCCTGTTACTAGGTACCACAATATCATCGCTTAACATTGTTTCTATTTCAACTTCTAAAATCTCCGTTTGTGACTCAGGTATTCGATACGGTCTTAAATTAATTAGCCTTTCTTGCTCCTCTGAAGTCAACTTCATTTCGTGTTTGACAACGTCGTTAAAGCTCACGTTGTCTCCCGGCAGACGAAATGTTTCATTGTAAGCTAGACACAAGTCTCAAATTTTTCCCTCTTTATATTCAAGTGATCATCTCGGAGGCTCTCTTTCGGTTTACTGGCTCTTGATTTCATTCCCGAACGCACCCTTTTTACAAATCTTACTGTTACCTCTTCTATTAAAGGCAGTTGTTCTGCTCTTAACTGAGGATAATCGATTCAAACTTTTCTTCGGTTGCATTAAAAACATTTATTATACACATACCGACTTTCTCTCTGACTAAGATTTCGGGTATTTGTACACCTGGTTTCAACTCTTATTTTGGAACTATCGCTTGTGATACATTCTTTAAACAAATTCGTACTTTTGCAGTTTTCTCTTCCCTGGGGCTTATACTTAACTTACAATTTTGTTTTCCTTCTCTTTCCCCGACGTGATTATTTTCGCCATAAACCCCTACTTCTGCGGCTCCGACTTCCATCGAACCGGCACCTACCGTAATCGACACACCCTTTCTTCGTTCTGCAGCTCCGACCGCAAACGAACAAACACGTGGCTTTCTCCAGGCTCATACCCCCATTGAAACGGCACCTCCTGTTTTCTGCGTAACGTTTTGTCGTTCTGCGGCCCCAAGCGCATCCGACTCGCGTCGCAATGTCGTGTTTTTCACCACTTCTGAGTAACTACGTTTACGCCGTTTTGCGTATTCCACTCTCAGCTCATCGGGTTCTACAGATTCTGCATTAACACTTCATGATTCTGACTACGAGGCACTCTTCCCGTTACTTAACACCTTCTTAACAAAGTTCTCTCGAAGCGACTAACGTGCTATTATCAAAAAAGCGCGTTTCCCATATATCACGACATTTCTCGAACCGTAATCTTTAACTTCTTTAGGCTTCTAAGGAAGTCTCTGCCGAGAAGTGCCTCAAATGCTAATCTATGTCTGTTCCTATTACATAAAACTTGCACTCCACAGGTGCGGATTTTTCAACCCTTGATTCTATCTTGAAGGCGCCTTCTGTTTTAACAACATTATTGCTAATTCCCTTTATTCTAATGCTGTCAACTGAATGGCACTTCTCAACCCCTATAATTCAGCACGACTGTCTATCAAAAATCTCGTGGATTATCTTACGCCCCTTTTACACGTTATGTTAATATATTCCTTCCTATTTGGCAAGGGTACTTTAAATATATTTCCTGTAAGGAAGAAATGTGACTGCTTCACTGTGCTTTCCTTTCATTTCTCTGTTCTCTAGGTTTGTTTCGTCTTAACGGCCAATTCTTTCATTGTCTAGCATAGTTATCTTTCTGATTACACTTGAAAATAGTAAAATTCAACACCGAAGTGTGGGACAGTTCACGTTCCATAACATTCCAGTGAGTGTTCACTGACTCTTCTTTACTTTTATCTCCCTTGCGCGTTGTGACTGTAACTGGTACTGTCTCTACACTTTGTATTTTCCTACTGTTACGACAGATTTTCAATATGGCCGGCCAGTGTGGCCGTGCGGTTCTAAGCGCGTCAGTTTGGAACCGCGCGACCGCTACGGTCGCAGGTTAGAATCCTGCCTCGGGCATGGATGTGTGTGATGTCCTTAGGTTAGTTAGGTTTCAGTAGTGCTAAGTTC
Source organism: Schistocerca americana (assembly GCF_021461395.2). Taxonomy (NCBI): domain Eukaryota; kingdom Metazoa; phylum Arthropoda; class Insecta; order Orthoptera; family Acrididae; genus Schistocerca; species Schistocerca americana. The sequence goes on along the minus strand of NC_060125.1, from coordinate 201,941,587 downwards.
TAGGGGACTGATGACCTCAGTAGTTAAGTCCCATAGTGCTCAGACCCATTTTTCAATATGTGCCCCGCTTTTCCACAATTAAAACAGTTCTGGCTTTTATGATGTTCTGTCCCGTGGTGCGTCGCTTTACGGGCTTTTCTTTTGATGAAGCCGAAGCACTTTCCTCTGTAGAGGCAACATCTATAGCTTCAGATAGAGTTATTGACTCTCCTATTGCTCTTATTACTGTCTTTATCGCTTGGTCGCATAGTACTTATATGAAGACGGCTCTACCCAATTTGAATATTAAGGCTATCTGCTAATTCTGTTTCCGTCATAGTTCCTTTGACCACCTTTCTGAATTGATACTGAAGCGAATGTATTGTCGAACCCCAATGAGCCATGTTTTCCCATGGTCCCTGCCTACTTGCTTACATTTTGCATGTTTAGTAGTGCAGAATTCTTTTGCAACCACACTTTCCTACTAATATAGCATGTACTGAAGACCAGGTAGTAGTCAAGTCTCAGTTTACTTCATGCTGCTCCTACCATTCTTGTCTTTACAAATGTCAGCAACATATCTTACTGCTCTGGTGTAACCAGGTCGAAAGCACTATCTCAGTTAATAATTTACATCTTATGGCCTGTTAGGCCATGGTCGTTGCCACTTAGGTTAAAATCTTCTGTGTTGTTAGGCTGCGTCATATTTCCTTCTAAAATAATTGACGTTTCGACCCTCTCTGCTGGAATCTTCTTCAGGATGTTTCGGTGCCCACTATTGCTAGAACACCGTCAGTGACCATTGTCGCGTTCTCTTGTAAAGGGGAGATTCCCGCGTTTGAGCTGGAGAAGTGGGAGTAATGGTTAAAATTCTTGTGGCTACAATTGTTGGGTCATATTCATAGGCTAATACTCCCGCGCTGATGCATAAGAAGGTGCGTTACTGGCAAAACTCTTGTGGATACTATTGGTGGCCCATCGTCATTGGATATAAAGGCACTATTCCACACTTACGGCTCGAGAAGGTTACTGGTTGAAATTCCTCCTACTGCTATTGGTTGGCCATGGTTATTGGCTAGATGTGAAACGGACAGAGCATGAGAGGGGGAACGTTTAACCAAAGTATTATTGTTCTCCGATGTGACATGCAGCCAGTTGTTTGTATTGCCCCGCACACCGCGGCCGCATATTCACCCTCCTTGATGGCGGGGAGCCATGATGCCGGAGGCCTATAAGCTATAGCCGTCCTCTCTATTGAAATTACATGCATTCTTGCAAATTTCAAATGCTTCTCGGACGTTTTATTATAAATGTTGTTTTCCTTACCCAGCACACGAACGTTATTAATATCGATGTCAGAGCCACAGTTCTCATGGTGTTCCGCTACTGCCGATTTTACACTTTGTCTTAGCCGCGTGTGCCTTTCGTGTTCCTTGATGCGTTCCTTAACAGTTGTTCCCGGGTCATCCATATACACTTTGCCGCCACCGCACGTCACTTGGAAGAGGCCTGCATTGTGAAGGCAATCGGATACCATTTTTCTTTAGAATTCGGCTTATGTAGTTAGTGAATCCAGAAACGAACGCTATCGTAACCGAGTGAGAAGGTGATATCTAGTCATTTTCATTAGTGTGATTAGTATGCCAACTAAAAGCGCTGTCGATTGAACAACTATCATAGCCCTATGCCTTTACTGTCTTCTTTAAAAAATCCGATTCCAAGTATTTGTCGTTACTGATACGGAAGGCATTTAGCCATTGGTGATGGCCAACCAATAGCGGTAGGAGAAATTTCAGTCAGTAAGCCCTCTCCAGCGAATGGGTGGAATGGTGCCTTTCTATGACGACGGGCCACCAGTAGTATCCACAAGAGTTTTGCCGATCATGCAACTTCAGCTCCATCAGCGCAGGAATATTAGCCTATGACGATGGTCCCCCAATGGTAGCCACAAGAATTTTAACCATTACTCCCACTTCTCCAGCATAACTGCGAGGAAATTCCCTTTATAAGAGAACGCGACTCTGGTCTCTGACTGTGTTCTAGCAATAGAGGACACCGAAACATCCTGAAGAAGATCCCAGCAAAGGGGTCGAAACGTCCATTATTTTAGAAGGAAATACGACGCGGTCTAAAAGACCAGAAGATTTTAAAATTAATGGCAACGATTTACATCCTATCTCTTTTGTTAACTGCATCACTTAAACCAACATGTTGTCTTTGCAGTGCCGAGGACGTTCCCTGACTACCAGATACCTGCTGCTCCTTAGACTGCATTTTTCCGAAGAATCTCTCACCTAATGCGGTGCGTCGTAACTTCTATCCGTGTGCTGCATCCCTCGTCTCGTCGCCAACCAGCCACGCTATTAACGCTACTGGCCCAGACCCGGCTGCTCCGCGCTCCCGATTATGCTATCTCCTTTCTTGCTCCTGGCGGACCCCTCTAGCCCATCTGCTGATTGATGTCTCCTCCTCCCCTCTCTGTAAGGGCGTTCTCTCGCACCTGCTACTAACTTGCCTCCCACGTAGTCGAACCCGCGCTGTGGCAGACCTCCCTGGCACGGCTGAAGATCTCGCGCAGCTTCCTCTGTAGATGGGCGTGCTGCCACACTTCATCGTCGACCCGCCTCTGGCGTAGTAGCGTAACGGACCTACACGGCTTGTCAGAATAGTCTTCCTTTCTCTTCTCTCTTTGCCTCCCGACAACCGCCTCGTCTAAAGTTCTTTTCCGTGCTTCGTCTAAGCCGTCAGTTCGTCTATACTTCGGGATGAGTTTCTCAGAAATACCATGGTACCTAATACTCAGGCATGTGGGCCTGCAATTAACTTGTGGCAACTCTGTGCCAAATGATGCCTAGCGTGAATAACTGATGGCCACCTCACACCTGGTACCGAAAATTGTTTTTATGTCTCTATCATCATCATGAAATCGGCGATCGAGGACCCTGTAGATTATGCACCGATCTCACAATGCCCCTCCATAGATGGCGATCCTGGGCACTTTGGATCCAGTTGTCACGGACTCCTAGCTGGCCGGATCTTTCTGTAGCTCATCGTCCCATCGCTTTCTGGGTCTTCCGATTGGACGGGTACCATCGGGTCTTCCCATAAGTAAGGCTCTTGCCCGAGAGTGTCTGGTCTCCTAGCAATGTGTCCTGCCGAGCTTATTCTCCCTCTTTCACTTTCTGACCGATGTTCGGTTGCCTCGTCCGCTCATAAAATTCTGTTTTTTTTTTTTTTTTTTTTTTCCTACGTTTCCATGAGCTCCCTTCCGGGACAGTCCTAAAGATCCTTCTCATAATTCTTCATTCGAAGACCAACAAGTTTTCTTAATCCTTCTTTGTTGTGCCTAGGGTTTCTGTACCGTACAACAATACTGGCACTATCACGGCATTGTATGCTTTACGTTTGGTCTTAATTGACAGATTCTTTGGTGACATTATCTGCTTTAGACTCAAATAAGTTTAAGACCAATTCACAAAAGCTGCTTTATTTCCTGTTTGAAGCTATTTTGCCTGTTGAACCATGTACCAAGGTTTTTAAAATTTTCCACGTAAGTAAATTTACCTAACCGTACCTATAATGGCATTTCATTGGTGTATCGAACTCGTTCAGCATGTTGTACATACTTAATCTGCGGGTACTGTCAGAAGCGTTTGAGAAGTCCACGAACGTCACGAGAAACAGATGGTTGAATTCTATGAAAGATAGAGCTGTATAAGGTAAACTTAGGAGGGAAATGCTTCAGTAGTTGTTACAATTCCTATTACTGTTCCTTATACGGTAGGATAATGACGGCCTTCTGGGATTTCCTCTTTTTCCCATATTTCTTTTGAGAGATTGTATAGTTTTGAAGTGTGTCTCCTCCTGCCTTCACGTCTGCGAAATTCCTGCGTGTGGATCAGGAATGGAGGAGCTTGATGTTAGGCTTCCTGAGGCCGAATGGGATCTTCCTACTTGTAGTTCTCTGAGCTACCGCGGCATGTTCAAAAGGTTTCAGACCAGGGAACTCGGCATGCAGAGGAAATATTTCTCTAAAAAGGAAGTAGAATGGAAGGTTTATGACGTACTGCAAGCCTGCGAGGCACTGTGATTATAACTGACTGAGGAAACTGAGAGAGACGTCGCTACCCTGCCTCGAGGGCGGAGTAGCACAGAGTCGGCATCGAAAGCGGTGTCTAAGACGGAATCCTCAGGCCGGTTAAGGTGTCGCTTATATGGACTCGCGTGACGGGCCTCCCATGCTATCACGCGCTGTCATGATATTGGCTCCTTCTAGAGCTTCTGGGGAAACTTGTTCTCCCATGGACGCCTTGTGTCTATGGAGGCTTTCCGGGCTCCGAAGACATTAGCTAGGGGAAACTCTCAGCAGTATGTTACAATATCTCAGCTCCCTTTTACACAACGACAGCTTAATCCGTACCCTTGTCCGTTTTTAAGCTACGCTACAGATCACTTTATTTGTGAAAATACATTGTACAATCTCCTACAAATTTAACATAATCACAGGTACCTTTACCTTTGATCCAAATAAATACAGTTTCATTAACAGATATTTTACGTCTACTACGTGTATACAAGGAAAAGGGTGAGGGTGACATATATGATGACTTGCCGAAGTCTTTATTAGCATTTTCAGTCACATGATACGTTCGATAGGCTATGACGTCCCGATCGACGAAGCTCTCCAATCCTGATACATTTGGTACGCCTGTACCTCCTCGTACGATTGCAACTGTTAACCAGCCATTTCCATGGGAGAAGGTATCATTCAGATCAATACTAAAATTTAATCTGCAACCACAGAATACGGCGGGTCCATCCAGTAGAGAGTGCGCGGCGATAGACTTGATAGTATTCTTTTTCTTGTCGGCAGCCGATGTTGTCATTTCGACGTCTTCAGTTGTTTTATATATTGTCTGTCTTGCAAAATTCTCTATTATCGATCTTGGTAAGAGAAATTTTCTTCAGGTATCATACATTACGAATCGCCCCCAGACTGAGCATGTCAGGGATATGTACAACTTTTGAGTTAAGTGGGCGATTATTTGCTATTGAGAGATACCTGTATTTCAATCTCAACCAAATTTAATGCACATTTTTCATAATGTTAGTGATAGAGAACTAGCGTTCTGAAGCGCTGCCACCAAACACAGTAGCTAATCACAGCGACGGACTACAGCTCCATCGGTCTTCCCTACCAGAAGTTTATCGGTCATACTATCTGCTGCAGGTAACCGACACAAGTTATTACTTCATGTGCTTAGTGCTGACATCTTAAGTTCTCTCAGCTAGATATGATGGCTGCTAAGGCCGGAAATATTACACGACATTATATATTAGATTATTATAATCGAGAGCCTCCGAGTGTTTATAAACGCTGTACCATGCAGCGACATGATGGAAATGCTTGTGTTCGATCAATGCTTTCAGAACGTTACTTGCAAACAGGTGTAGTGCGAACAGTGGCATACGGATGAGGAGTTGATACGATATGGATGTGCTTTTCTTGATGCGGATGTGTCCAATTATTGCCACTAAGAAAACGCTAAATGGTGAAGGATAATGCGTACAGTAGAAGAACAGTCAGGAGGCAATGATTATAACAGCATGACAATGCAGCCTGTCATAAAGCATAATGTGCGAGAAAATGGATTATGGACTATAATGTAAGTGATATGGACTGGCCTTCCGAAAGTCTCGCTGTGAACACAGTGCCCAACGCTACAACCTTCTGTGATTTAGACTCTTAAGGAAGGATGGTCTGCCGGCCGGCCTGGCCGTGCGGTTCTAGGCGCTAAAGTCTGGAGCCGAGCGACCGCTCCGGTCGCAGGTACAAATCCTGCCTCGGGCATGGATGTGTGTGATGTCCTTAGGTTAGTTAGGTTTAATTAGTGCTAAGTTCTAGGCGACTGATGACCTCAGAAGTTAGGTCGCATTGTGCTCGAGCCATATGAACCATTTAATAGGATGGTCTTTTATTCGTCCGCAGACATTCAATTGCCTCGTAGAAAGAGTTCACAGCAGTGATAAAGACATCACAAATTTGAAGGTTGGACACAGTCCATTTTAATGCCACTACTAACTGTCTGGATACTTTGGATCAGGTAGTGCATACACTTTACCTTCAACAAATATTAACTTTTCCTCGGACCCAGATGAGCACGACAACGTTCACAGTCGAACACTCGTTACTGGCTGGCACTTTCCACCCTTCTTATAACGGTGCGTGTTCTACAAGTACAGTCTCGTCGACACCCGACAATGCTGACCGCTCACGCGAACATTTTGACCAATGACATGGCAGCTGCTGAGCTGCTGTGTAACCAAGGCTATCGACACGGGTACCCTCTATCCTTACAAGCAGCGTAAACACCCGGGTAGTGCGCCATTCAAACTAATACAACAGAAGTAGAAAAATCGGCACGTTCAATAACTTTTTGTTCGTAATTTGTTGTCAAACCAACAAAACAGTTACATCGGTGAGTTTGTTTCACTGTGTCCTAACAATACCATAGTTACATTTAAGGAAAGTAAACGCTGATGACTGTATCTTGTGATTAATCAGTTGCTAAAATGAACTTGTGTACATTAGATGGGCTCCTCTTCACAATCTGGTCGTCTGAAAAGAAATTACAAGGATCTTTAGCGAATCAAATGTTATCTGATGTGAAAGAATAGGTGCCTCTTCATGTATATTCTAGAAACGTGCAGCGACAGAGGAGCGTAGCCTGCATTGGGCCTTAATTCGAATCTCATGTGCGTTACAACCAGTCTAGTTCCGCTTCTACAGTGTCACCGAACTATATGGCAAGTGCGAACTTGTTAATGGATGAATGCCTCAGTGGCATTAGTAGTCTCATCTGGATATGAGAGCGAGCAATGAAGGTGCCACATGTGAGACGGCAGCAACAGGAAGAGAGCCCTGTGGCACGTACCGCATTGAGACGCCACGTGCCGTTTGAGAGCATGGAGGGCGCGGAAGTCAATCTTCCTTTGAACCAGAGAGTAAGCTGCCGGTTGTGATCACGAGGCGCTAACATTTCCATTACTCGTATCGACCGCCTTCATCTAATGCACTACCCTGTACAGTGCCTCCAACCGACTTCAGTTGCAGAGTAGAAGCTCATGTCGCCTCAAGGCGTTCTCAGAAGCACCCTCGCCTCGTGTACCTGCTCTCAGTGCAGTTGTCGATCGCACACTCTAGGGCTGGTGGCAAGTAATCAGCAAAGGATGATTACGGTAATTAAAGTTTATGAAGCCCTCGAGGCCAGATATACCATAAATTTTTGAACATTACCGAGCGTTTGATTTTTATTATTAATTTTATTTGTAATCCAAGAACAGACGAGAGATATTAAAAATCTGAGGTTGATACTTAGTTGTGGAGGTGTTACTCTATAATTCCTGCAGATCCATTCCACTTCATTGAGATGTTAATAATTTTCTCCGAGGTGGCATTTCCATTACAAATAACTCTTTGTAAGAACGTAAACGGTGCCTCTTACATGGATTCCTCGGAGAGGTAGTTTCCATCATATGACGCCAGTACCTGAGAATCTCAGATGTCTAACAACATTCCCAAAACTGTGAAATTAAAACATTTAATTTGGCTGTACAAAAAAGCACCTCACCCAGAGGACTGGTTTTATTTTTTATTTTTGAGATTTTCATGTACCACGCTACGGTAGCAGTTCTTATCACTTTGAAGCTTTGAACTCCAGCCCCTAACACTCGCTTCGCAAGTCCAGGAAAGACTGCCGGTTTATTCGAGTGAAGGAGTTTAGAATCTTCATCTTAAGACTGAAGCTCTTCTGTCCGTGTTTGCGTACAAATAGATTTGTTTTTGTAGAGGTCCGTCTTCTATCTCCCAGACAGGTTTCGATGAAGTTTCACTACCGTCAGTGGGCTTCTTGTACACATGTAGATTCCAGTTTTTAAGACAGTATTTACAAATTAGAAAAACATACGAAGTCTTGTATATACACTGATCAGCCAAGACGTTATGATCACCTGCTTAAATCCTTGTTTGTCCGTCTTTGGAACGAAATACATCACTGATTCTGCGTATTACGAATCCGACAGTATGTTTCAGGTTGGTGTAGGTGTGTGGCAATAAAATGTCCACGCACCGTTCATGTGTTTCTCGTAAGTAACGAGCCGATGATTTGAGTGCGCGGGGATGGCGGCCGATAGTGACCCAGAAGGGTTCCACAGGATTTACATCCGATGAATTTGGTCGCCGAGACATCAATGTGAGTTTACTATAATGCTCCTCAGACCAGTGTAGCATGGTTCTGGCTCCGAGACATATACTGCTGAAAGATGACCTCGCTGTCGCGGAAGACATAAAGCATGAAGGGATGCAGGTGGTTCGCATCTCTTAACTTGTCTTAGATTACTGCCATAGGTCCCATGCAAGCGCAGAAGAATGTCTTCTATAGCATAGTAATGCGTCCAGTAGCCTGCGCCTGCTGTTACTGTCGCAGGTTCGAATCCTGCCTCGGGCTTGGATGTGTGTGATGTCCTTAGGTTAGTCAGGTCTAAGTTCTAGGGGACTGATGACCTCAGATGTTAAGTCCCATAGTGCTCAGAGCCATTTGAACCATCCACCAGCCGGCACCCAACGTGGCGGTGGGCAGTGGTCATTATGCTTTGGCTGATCAGTGTATACCCTGTTATCACATACTGTAGTTTCGACTTGTTTTTCTTTTTTTTATTGCACTTGTTTTATTTCACAGTTTGGCATCTGCAATCATACAAGGGTGTTCGAAAAATCCCATTACGAACTTCTGGGGTTTGCAGAGGGGAGAGTATAAATAATATTATCAATAGCAACGCATTCCTCTTTTGCTTCAGGAACTGAATTAGGCGTGACACTCTACAGTTATTAGGTAACAGTTCGATTGGAAACACAACAAAACTCGCGCTTATAGCTGAAGCCCATTTGCTTGTATTAACACTTAAACTTTACTCGTTTACATTAGTCTGAAAAGAAAAAAGAACGGGGCATACGGTACGTACGTAACAGTAGTGGTGCATTACAACAGCGACTCGATGTGGATATCACCAACTTTTTTACACATATTAAATCGACTGAATATGATCTGGTACACGCTCTCCATCCCACCTGTAGTCCCTTCGATTTCTAGTGCAGCGACCAGAACTCATGGCAGCAGACCTTCCACTGTCTCTACAGGAGTCTCGTAAATTAAAATTTGTGTAGACCCCCCACAAGAATTTTTGCATAGGAGTTATTTCCTGCGATCCTGCGATCTCGGCGGTCACTAGGCTGGATCACCTCAGCCCCATCGCAACAACGTCTGTTGAAATGTGAGAAATAATGAGGTGCACCATTATGCTGAAAGGCAGACCTTGAGTGACACCAGGTGACGGTCTGACGTGGTACACGTCTTCCATTCTTTCATGTTGCGTACCAGCAGAAGCAACTCTGAGACTTTTCTCTTTCCCTCTGCAGCCGTGGACGGGTTACATATCTGAACTGAAATGTGGTAGAACAGAAACAGTACGTTTCCAAATATGATTTCCTATTAAATATATTATGTACTCACTTCCTTCTATAAGACCTAGAGGTTTGTAACGGGAATTTTCGAACCACATGAAAAAAATTTAGAAAACTAATTTACTTCGAAATTTTACGACTGGTAATAATGCAGTTAGGCCAAACATTAACTAATTGTACGTGAAATATTTTGTGTGTGTGTGTTTCTGCATTAAATTCTATATGGTGGAAGATGATAGACGCTGGAAGAAAATAATTGCAATAAAAAACATTGAAAACCAGGGAAACTTTGTCTGTTTTTCAGTTTTGTAAATACTGTCTTAAAAAATCAAATTTATGTGCCTACAAACAGTAAAGAGCATTTCTACTCTTTTAAAGAAGGAAAATAAAATCCCACCTAAGGTACTGAACATTCAGTAAAGAGTTTTTGGGAAATGGATGAAAAGATGTAATTCTGTTTTGCTCAAATACACTAAAAGGAAATCTAGTTTACGAGCTTCTTCGTCGCTAACTACCAGCGACAGTGATATACATCGGAATTGACATTGTGTTGTGGTCTTCAGTCCGAAGGCTGATTGATGCATCTATCCACCCGAATCTATACCGTGGAAGCCCTTTCATATCTGCATAATTACCGCAATTTACATATCATATGGACCATCTTACTGTGTTCAAGGATTTGTCTCACTCAGCTATTCTTACCCATGCCCCCACACACATTACTTCGTAACCAAACTAACGATTCGTTTTTGCCAGAGAAGATTTTAACGAAGCAGGGATGCCCACTGCTTTCCTGTTTTGGTTTTACACTGCTTCAGTAACTTAGTTAAGTAATGAACTTTTTTTTTCATTATCACTACTCAGATTCCGGCTACAGATTCTGTGGCCTTCAGCCTCACAGCACAGAATTCAGAAATAGTTTAAATAAAATTCCCCTAGTAAAATCTATTATTTCAGTACATTCTAATGTCTATTCTGAAAGTAATGGGCTAATTAGTTTTATTGGAAATGCATCCTATTAAAAGTTACGAACTATGACGTATATTGTGCAATACATATTAAGTAAAATTCGAGTGAGCTAATAGATTGAATTCAGCTATAAGACTGCATTTAAAAGAAAGCCCAAATTTTACTGATTCCCGCAAAGTGTTTCCGATTGAAAAGCCTTCCTTGTGACGACTTTCCATTACGTCATTAAGAAAACAAATGAAGAAAACGTAAGATTTCTTTGGTTTATACTATACATTAACATCTCTCACATTTTCTCGTGTAATGTGGCTGCCAGACCTTGGTTCATGCAAAATCTTAAGGTCCTAGGTCAACTACAAGGCAGAAAATGCGGCAAATAATTGAATGTTCGATAACTAAAACATGACTTGCACTGCTCCTTACTTTTCCTGCATCAACTTAGAGGCTTCTATTTCGTACAGAGTGGGGCGACTGCATACCTCAGCACGCGACGTTCATTTCTAGGCGATTAATATAAACGTTTCCGAGAGAAAAGCGTCCATTGAGACGGTCTGACATTACGTCATTAAGAAAACCAATGAAGAAAACGAAAAATATTTTTCGGTTTTTGCTACACATTAACACTTCTCTCATAGATATTAAGACTTGAAATCTGTAGTCTGTATATCTTTCTGTGCCAATTGTGAGCAAACTACTGAATAATTCCGAGATATGTTTTGATACTTTCGCTACCTATATTTTTCTATGTAAAATGACTCCAGTCTCAACTTTATAAGTGCATTAATTGAGAATTGAGTAAATTTGGATAAGAGGGCTGCCATGGTTAAAAGTCGGAAATTCCCATTGCGGATGCATAAGTTAGTTCTGCGTATTTAAATTGATACAGCTCACTCATGTCGTTTAAGAAATAAAACCCATTACTTAACTTCAAAACCAATTAGAAAGAATCGTTTTAGCCCTGGGAAATTATAAACTATAATATATTAACAGAAATAGTCAGATATTCAAGCACTCGTCTATATAAGGTCCGAGCTGCTGCAGTTCTTAGTTAGTTCTTGGTCAAATTCTCATGGAGCAAACGTACAGCAAGTCGGTGCCGGAATGTGATGTGATAATACTTCAAACAGAAGCTTAACTTTTGCTGTCGGTACCAAACAATGTAATTGTATTCGGCTTTGAACAGTTAACGCGTACAGTGAACATTGTTAAAGACTGGAAGTTTTTGACCTACCTAATGTGACGATTATTAAGTGTAAGAGGCCTGGTAACATGAATATTGTGTGTGTCAGTGATAACAAATAAATCGCACTGTGGTTGTCATAAGTGCTCAACAATGAATATTGTCTTGACTTTTGATTTTGGAAAACATAATCTAGGATCCTGGCATCTTAATTGCAGTGTGATTTAGGTGAGACGGGAGCAGCTACCGAGTAGACAACATTGAATAAGCAAAGCAAGGTAGGCCAGGAACACTGCGCATTATCTACTAGAGATGGGCAAAACTGTTCTTTTCAGAGATCGGATCAGAACTGTTCACTCCCTGAAATAGACTACCTCTTTTTCATGACTCACCACTCATTCACAACAGAAAATAAATGGAAGGCACATTGCCCTTTAAACTTGGTTTATTCCAGTACTATACCTGTATTTTGATCTTATTTGATCCTATTTTGAAGTAACACAGATAGTGAGTAAGACTTTTGTATTGTTTATTGAAATTTCCACGATATGACAAAGTTTTTGATTATTGATTTATTTTGCACTATCATGGTTTTTTGGGTGATCGGAAAATGTTGTAACTTGAGATTTACATTAACAATATATTTGGCTATAATATACTAAAATTTCATTAACCTCGTACAAATACATCGCAAGCCATATATTTTTAAAGTGAACATTTCCCTCCAAACACGCCTAAAATCGCAAAATCCGTATTACAATAAGAAAAAAATACATAAATTTGACTGTAAGACCAAAGTGCTGCATATAGCCTTCCGCAGAATAAAACAAGGAAAAATTGGTATATCACTTTTGCTATACATTTATCGGTTCGCTCGTAATTAAAGTGTAAATTCGAGTGACCATAATAAAAAATCCTATAGTAAGAGGAGCCATCAGGAACCTAATCTGATCAGTTTAAACAAATAAAAATAAAATAAAAACAAATGATGTATACATAACATAATTATGTAATATACATAACGGTATTACTACGAAGAACAATATCCAGTAGAGACAAATTCCGATGCAGAGGCACTGAGTCAAGCAGGTCGAGCCGCGAGCTGCATTACTGCGCGAGCTAAGACCGCAGAGACCAGAGTGACACCTGAGTTGCTTTGCTCAACGCTCTGGCTAGAGTCGAGAACGGTGGGGTGAGCGTTGAGCAGGCGAGTTCCGAGGGTGGGGATAGCGGTGAACGGCCACTACTCACCCGCTTGGAGACAAATCGTCCGTTCTCTTGCGAGCAGGTTGTTGCAAGTAGTTCTTATGTTCTCCGCTAGGAGGCTCTCTGTCCTGTTGCTCGCATCAACTGCCCAGAGGGCAGGACGTGCGACTGAAACGATCGCTGACGGAGTGCGATGTTAAGTTAAGGTGCGCCAGACACTGCACGTGGCAGAGGAAGCACAGAGACGGCACGGCATGTGTGAAACACAAAATCCAATGGGGCACTGCACAATGCAGGCAGCCAAGGCAGAAGCAGGGTGGAGGCCGGCGCTGGCTGTGTTCTGTGGCGTGCAGTGTGCTCTGACCAGCAGAGGCCCCACTGGTCTGCTCCGACTCTCTCTCTCTCTCTCTCTCTCTCTCTCTCTGCTGTGGGAAACGTTTGGAGCTACCGTTCTTCTTTTCTGAATCACTGATTGTTCACTCCTTTGAAAGATTCAACTCTATGAATTAGTTCAGGAGCGGATCCCCCATCTCTACTATCTACTGCACACTATCTACTACATCCGGTTGTGACGTGAACTTTAAGTGGCACTAATACAAGGATACAGTCTAGCACGTTACAATCTCTTCTACCCTTTCAGTTATTCTAGTTGAGTCAAAAACATCACTTTCCCCCACGAAGGTTAGATTCATCCTCATTAGCACTCGAATGCAGCACCATACCTCCAAAGCTGCTTTGTCTTCTTGTCCTTAAGGTTTACATTCCAGGTTTAATTTTCATACAAAGCTACACTCCAGATACATTCGGAAAAGATTTCCTATCCCTTAAATTATTATATATTAAATTAAAATATCATTGTTTGTCAAACATTTTTCTTGCTAATGCTTTGCATTTTCCATCCTAACTACTTCGGTCATCACCAGTTGTTTTGCTGCTAAAATAGCAATGTACATCTTCTACTTATAATGTCTCATTTGCGAATCTAATTCCGTCAGTTTACATAATTTAATACTAATAAATTTATTTATCCTTGTTTTGCTTTCGTTGATGTTCATCTTATCCGATTTTTCAAGTCGCTATGCTTTACATTCAATTGCTATTCGAAGTCCTCCGCCGTCTCTGACACAACCACAAAGTCACAGGCAAGCCAGAAATTTTTATTTATTATTCTTGAACACTGTCAGTGTCACCTAGCATGATGCCGAAAGAAACTGACCCTCGAGTAGGAATATAAACTGTTACTTTAAGCATCGGTCCGGACATTGCTCCGGCAGAGTAGGATTTTAATTCAATACTTCTTACACTCTGTGTTTTTCAGGTCTACACAGCGGATATCTGGCACAATCATTTCATAAGGTATCCCAGTTAGTTAATTCCAAATTAGACATTCTGAACAAATTGAACTGTAATTGATTTTTTCTTTCAGTGGAGCCAGCAGTAAATTAAAATTAATACAAGATGCCTTTAAAAATCTTTCCCATTAAGGTTATTGTTTAAAATAATTAATTACAATTATCAAAGGAGTCTTAAAGCCAATAAAATCACAATGTAACACATTTCCATTGCATTAAATATCTGATGCCTGCCGAGAATGAAAGACAGACTGGTTTCAAACGAAATAACAGTTCATTAGCAGATCCTCCGTATCAAGAGACACCAAATGAATTTGGCTCCATACATGTGATACATTTGCCTTCAAAGTTACAAATACCATTAGCACCAACATGTCACTTGACTAAAACACAGAAAAACGAAATTTACACAAATAACATACAGATGAATCTATCAGAAACATAATTACAAATACATGTAAAAGATGAGATGAGTGCCAAGAATAAATAGTAGTTAAGATGCACACGGCAGTGAACTGAATATGATAATCCACAGGCACGCATACTGTCAGTTATGTAACACCAATGTCTGATTGGCATTTACCTCCACTTAACGAACTCCTAGAAACAAATCAGAATACAGCTGATGCAACCACGTTATCAAGCACGTAAAACAATTTTGAATGCAAATACTTCTACCATCTTCAAAGCACGGCCAGGACCGTACAATGAAAACGGTCTCCCACAGAACAAGGCAGAATGGCTCACTAAATGAATGCTGACTAGAATTAACAAAACCTTGCTTCTCTAATAAGATGGCAGTAAATAGTCATTTATATGACTCAGGAAAGTGGCTTTAATGAACCCTCGTAACTTGATCCATGGCTGCTGACAGGTATAGGAATCACCATGACATTATGCGGACCCATTAATTTTGCCACTAATTTCCGGTAAATTTTCTCATCACCCTTACATTAGGCTTGTCCTGTCCTAAATCCCCGATTTTCATCGAGGTAGGGCGCCTCCCCTGGTTATTCCACCTGGTCTTCCCCATTGTGTTATGTGAATAATTCTGACTGCACTAGGACAGTTGTTTTAAATTATTTTGTCATCTACTTTCTCCAGTAACATATCACTGATATTATATTCCATAACTTTGCTAATGCTGAACTGAGCAACTTCAAGAGTATCAACTTTGCTGGCGTGGTTTTATGGGTCTCATAGACTACCAATTTCAGGGAAAGTTGATCCACACCAGACACCTCTCACAAATAGTTTTGCAATATACAGCCGAAGATAACTAAAGCACAGTTTAAGTAATTGTTGACCCTCTCTGAACAGTAAGTGTGGGTAGTAGAGGGCAAGGCTGGCGCTGCCACACTTACTACTGTACTATTGTTATCAACAAACGCCGTACTGCTTGTTGTCAATCAATGTGATGTCTCAAATACTTACGCTCTTTTCATTTTCAACAGCGCAATAACCCACTGAGGTATTGGAGTAGGACAAACATGCAATCGGTCTTCCAACGGATGCCTTGTCGTCTGTCGAGCAACAGCAGTATACAGATGGGCCACCGGATATATCTGATCATCCTCTTTCAGCACCTGAGTTTCTGGCATCTGTAATGAAGCAGAGATCAAACAACACACCCGGAAAGAGAAATGAATAATTACATATAAGAATTAACCAATTCTTCATTGTTCCGAAAATAGTATATGTTGTTACACACCCTCCATAATAACTGTAGCTGTTGTCACTATCTTGACACATGCCATGTACCTCATTTTTTAATATATTTATGTTTCAGTACATCACTCCTCTCTGTAATCTGTGTGTTTTCTCACACAGCAATGCAAAAGCAGCCTGTTGCAGCACTACCTGCCATGCTGGAGCAAGACATACATATGTTTGAGAATCTATCAACGTCACCACTTTTTGAGCCATAGCAGTGCACATACCCGGCCCTCCAGATATATTGGATCATAACACAAACATCCATGGAATTTGAATTCAGTGCTCTTCTGGCCAGGCCAGCACCAATTGTTGGGCACATATTGGCTACTGGACTCGATGTGTGATCAGGGCACACAACCAGTCATACAGCTGCAAGGAGGTCGTTTCGGTTTACTATTATTTTCCACAATATGTAATTTTACTGTAGTGGATCGAAACAGGTAAATAAAGATGTATCATCAGACGTCAAATGTTAACCAATTATAGAAATCGAGAATGTTCAACATATTGCTAAAGTGCAGTTTATGCAGACTGAGTGGGACTAGCTATGTCATGCAATGTGTACTTGAAGTTTCATATGTTTGCGGTGTACAAACTATCTCATCTTTGTCCTTCAGACTTTGTCCTACTTGGCACTGAAGTCGTTATCACAGAGACGTACGGAAATACAACATTAGAGGTAGGATCTGAAGACTCATTCCTTTATTTGAGCCATTCAAATGTTACTGGACTTAGAGAGTGTATTAACAGTTGTGCCAGACAGACTGAATCGATTACAGCCGAATGTTTAGCCTCTATTCAATGTATTATCTGTATGAGCACAGTGTAAATGTGGAAGACTCAGAGTGATTTACAAAGTTCATGTGTCTGCACAGTATTTAAATCTACTCCTTTTGCACTATGAGTATTTAATCCATATTTGCTGAATTTATGGATGGAACTCCGAAGTAGCTTGTCGTTTCTATTGGTTTAAATGCCATATACGCTGAGACTATGGTAATAAGTAATAATTATTGGGAAACCACTGTATAAAATGCAATCGGTGAAAGTTGATTTGCTGCAACTGATGTATGATGTATAGTAAAACTATATTCCACCACACTCTCTTTGTCTCAGTCCCCTCATTCAAATGCGAAATAAAGATGGCCATGATTTAAGCTCAGTTAATACGCTAACTAAGCAGATATAGTCACTATCGAACTGGCTAAGCTACTGTGACTGTACATTCTTTGTGCAACCTGGAGTCCATGAAGTCTCTGCCCTGCAATGGTTTAATGGATGGTTTAAGAACTTGTAAGATGATGAGGGAGGTGCAGTACATCGCTAATGTCCCTCATCTTCGAGACTGACACGTGCAAAAAGCTTCACCCCAGTTAGACAGCTGTAACCAGTGTGATAGCAATTTTGCATATAATTGTACTGATGTCAACACCAATTTTACATATTACTGAAAACACACTTATCTCTAACAGTTACCCCATGGATATATGGATTCATGGGCACATTGGTACTCTATAACAAAAGGTTCAGAAATCCAAACCAAATAGCAGGGTGTACAATATTACTACAAGAAAAACAGTGCCATACACCTTACCATCATTTGAAAGCTAACAGCATGTATAGACGAAGTTACTATTACTAACCTTACCGTCATCTGAAAGCTAACAGCATGCAAAGACGAACTACGTGCTATAACTAATGTCTCGTATGTGTGATCATCAATGTATGAGACATTCCATGGATCATGAGGCTGATAGTGCATATTATTTGCATCACATATCATATATAATACGCAGTATCTGCTGAACAATTAGATATCACAGTCCGCCTTGTCAGTAAACACTACGAACAGTCATTCACACCATATTTAAACACGCTGGGAGTTGTAACAGCTACCACACATACCGATACACTAAAGCTAGATGAGCGGAATGGTTGGGGTATTGTCTGTGAATCCTATAGCAGACAAATAGATGTCAAATTCTAAGTCATTCTCTTACTGTATAATCACAGATTTTCACATGTTGAATGATTAACAATCATTAAAACATTATGAAAGCAGACTATGAGCAACAGCGGTTGCCACACAGACGTATGTAGTATTTCCACATGGGCACGATGGATGAGAAACTATGTATGAAGCCTGTACCAACCAATTAAGTGTGAACTGCAAGGAGGTTACCTATTGTATGATAATAGAACTTCACATGCAGAGTATTTGTCTGAATAAGCATCTAAATGATATTATTTCACACGTCATCATAGTAGCATGTGAAGATAAGCCACACGATATTGGACAAACAGCAACCATCAGCATACCTTATCAGTACCAGAAACCGCATGTAGGGAAAGGAAAACCACTTTTTATTATTATCTCCTGGCTACAACTCAACATGAAATCATCAGTGCATCAGAACACTCACAAGTCTTGACATAAAACCAGAGCATACGATGCAAACGACTTAGACACCGTTTGAAAATCATTTATTCACATCATTATCGGTGACCTCTGTGGGTTGATTTAAAATAATTACATTGCCATCATCATGTGGCGAGATTCTGACAACCGTATTGTCATCATCATCACCAGTGTCGTCACCATCATCATAATAAATGGCGAAATCCTTAGTATTTATAATCACTGGCACTGGAAGGAATCACCGCAGCTCCGCTGGTCCTGAAGAGACTCTTAACAGCATCTCCTCAGAGTATTTCTCACAGGTTGAACTCGTTAAATCAGTAGATCTGGTTACG
Organism: Schistocerca americana; assembly: GCF_021461395.2. Classification (NCBI taxonomy): domain Eukaryota; kingdom Metazoa; phylum Arthropoda; class Insecta; order Orthoptera; family Acrididae; genus Schistocerca; species Schistocerca americana. Next base: position 201,922,911 of record NC_060125.1, on the reverse strand, counting down.
GTAATGGTGATTCCACTGTGGGCAATAGTGGATGTGGAGACGGCGGTTGCAACCCTAAAAGCGCATCCACATATCTCAGAGAGTACACTTTGTGTAGAGGTAGTGGAACTGGATGCGGAGGCGGTGGGTGCATATGTATTAGAGCATTAGCAAAATCCAGCCGTTAAACTCAGCTCTTCAACCCACATTGCATTAATAATAATACTACTAATACTGTTGGATCCAAAGAAATGTGAATATATTCCCGTTTATTTGAAAGACGGACTGATAAGTGCAGTGCCAGCTGCCACATTATACCTTCCTCAGCATCTTTAAAAATTTTCCCTAATATTCTGGCTTCTAGTAATATTCACTCTTTTTTTTAACATGCAACCCCACCTCAGCCTCCCACAAGCTACCCTAACTGTAACTGGGTACAATTACTATTCGTCTCTTTATTTCAAGTTTCACACATATGTGATTTTGTTTTGCCGAGTTTCTCAGTAACAGAAATTAAAACGACAACAATCACAGCAGTTATTGAGATTTATTAGCATAGATGTAATGAGGGTATGTCTGTATTTTAAAGCATACAATGCACATAGCGTTGCACTGTACTATCGCCACTAAACAGTTTAATGTTGCATTTCTGGCTAACTTTGGGATTGCTGATAACTTTTGAAGAATTACAAGATATCTTACGAACTTAAGTACGAACGTAACTGTTTTTCTACTCACGAGTTGAACTTCCTTACCATACGGACAAAATACCAATAAATACATCACCATACAAGAAAAACGAATTGGTGGTGTCCACTATGACAAGCAGCAGACTACTAATGTTGTGTTCGAATGCTGCAGAATTGTTTTTCCTACTCATCTGCGTTAATCGACATATTTTCTATTGATAAAGAAGGGTTCATTCTTCACACCAGCTAAAAAATCTGTGTAAGTGATCTTGCATCCTCCGACAATTACTCTATGACTACACGTTCCCATACATCACTGCGTTACCAGCCAAAAGATGTAAATTACTACTCACCCTGTCTGTCAGATCATTTATACATCTAGAGCATAAGGCGGTCCTATTACATTTCCGTAATGGACACTCATTTTTCTACTAGACATCGTACTTATGCCATTTATGCTACTGATTTTGATTTTATGATCAGTTAACTGGTCATCACCATCTCGAAACAATCTGGTGGAACGTCAGATATCCTTCTTCTTCTTATATTACAGACTTTCTTCTTATCACTCCTCCATTGCCAGATCAAGTATTCCACATAATCAACTTCTGCATACATAAACACATTTTCAATCTCTGTGGTAGGTGAAATGTGCACTTCTTCAAACATACAGTTACTTTCGGTATTTTAACAGAGTGTGCACGTTTTCTTAACCTGTTTCATTCCTACTCATTTAATCTGGTTTATAGTGAATGAAAATATGTTTTAAGATCTGGCATGCATGGCTGGAGTGTCCCGGAGGTGATCGATCCATGCATGCTAGATCCAGCCTGATGACATGATTACGTAACCTGAGTGGGCATTTTCAGAGTATATAAAAGGCTGTGTTGGAAAGCCTCTCTGATGAAGTGGGTGTCTGCGGAGGTATACCTGTGAGAGTAGGTCGAACGGTTTTCTGCCCATACTTGTTCAGAATGGAAATGTGCATGTTCTCCTCTCCTGATTCATCGTTGTTGTTCTGTTCAATGCATGATGTGTAACTTACTGGGTTAGCTCGCCCTAAATACAAAACATAGTAGATGAGGGTAGCATCTTTTGATAACTGATCATTATCTATTAAGGGGTGCCCAGGCAAACTAGAGTTGCAAAAGTGAGTCTTGTGGGTCAGTGGTGGTACTGTTTAGCATACCCTATGATGCTATAGACTGATCTCTGGTGGCCTACACATAAGGGAAGCTCCCCATAAGATCATGGCATGTGCCGACTTTATATTTAAAGATAGTTAATAGTGCCCCTATGAAGCAGGGCACAACACCCCACATGGATATAGGGAAGGGGTCACTGAAACAGTATAGAGATATGGATTACTCACTGAGATGAATAATTGAAAAAATTGTCAAACTCTATCATTCTTAGTGGATAAACATAATGCTGAGACTACCCAGGAAAATTTGCAATACACAACAACAGAAATATCATACATAACACTGATGCATTGGGAGTTCTCAGTGCGCAACCACTTCACAAATATAATTTAATGACAGATTTGTTGCTAGTGTCAACAAAACTTCAAACACTTTAATGCAGGTGGTCAATGCAGAAATCGTTGCACACATTCTGTTAATCAGCATTATAGAACATTACTGACTTTGCAAGTCTGACTGCTGACAGTAAAATAATACCGGTAATAAACAATATGTTCAATGAATGCCAAGAAATAATTAAAACTCGTAATGTCACAAACAGACTGAATCAATAAATCACTCAAGAAACTCTATGAAACAATAGGTACAGACCTTTTAAAACCATTGACAGCCAAGGAATAAACAACAACCCTAAACAGGTATGTGTGTGTGTCGAGGGGAGAGGGGTGGGGCTAAGCACTACAATATTGGTACGTCTTTTAGTGCACTTGCTGGCCTTTCTCTTTACAACGGTCCATGTCTTGGCCCTTCCGGTTAGAATAACATACGATACCTACAACATAAACCTGTTAGCACCAGGCGTAGACAAGGAGTCACAGCACTTATTTAATATGTTTAATAGTGGTGACCGACACACGTGACCCCACAAACACACACAGAGAAAATTTTCAATGAAAAACGATTACAAATATTAGAATTATCTCTTTGCATTAAACATCATAAACTCATTTAATCTGAATCATTTAATTTTGCTGTCTGTGAAAAAAATCCGATATATGATTGTTTCTTTCAAACCAACTTCAAAATCCAACAATCTGAATTACTTCAAGACACTGCAAGCAAGAAGTGACTACTCGGCCAACGCAAACAAGAGTACTTGACTTTATGAAACGGTTCCGGATGAACAGCAGTGCAAATAGTTGGAGCCAGTTACTCGCATTCCACATGCACTCAGTAAATCATCGGCTAGTTCACAAAACACCCCTAGGTTTATGAGAAGTAGCAGCGTCAGCCCATTTAATTGTACAAGAATTATAGACACTTCAGTGATAATCAACCGAACTGTCCTTTAGGTAATGGTTGAGTAAAATAAACTCTCTTCAAAGCAAAAAATATTTAAAGTGGAGTAAAACAACAACAGGACGTGACATTTCTTTAAATACGCACACCCAGCTAAATTACAGTGAATTGAAGTTAAGACATTCCTTAACGCGACAAAGAAACTTTAACGGTACAACTTTGGCCAATTACTAACATCATATCACTCACGCCAAAGGTCAGTTTAAAACATGTACACTCAGTAGTGTACTCCGGTCACAGTGTAGTACATCACAGCGTAAACTATAGTCGTGCTTCTATTATAACCAAGCTGTGGGACAGACAGAAGCTGTAAACAGCCTTCAAGCCACCAAATCAAGAAACGGCCACCGCTGTTTGTGAACACCAGTGTAAAGTGGCCCCTCAGACTCGAACACAGTACTTTCGTCAGGCTGATGCAGAACGACCAATCCGCCTCCACACAGTCACGGCGGACAACACGCTCTTCACTTCACCATCCGCTCGCTCTCTCACACTGACAGCAGACGCGTGACACGCCACATCGCGGAGTATCCTCGCACCATCGCGGAGCAAAACTTGAAGGAGCAACTGACAACCTGCGCACGATCAAATAGTCTTTTAAGTCAAAGGCATACAACGCAGTGACGTTGATCATGAGAATAAAGTAAGGACGACCATCCATAACTGGAGAGGCCCTACTCTGATCGCGAATGGAGCTCATGGCTACCATCATGACATGTAAACAGCATCATTCACCAGTACTTTAATTGAACTCACTCAAGATACGTTCCAGTTAATGTGCGTGAGCTAACTAGTGCTACTCGAGCTATTTACATAAGTTTGGCACGCATCTAATGAAAATTTTTTGTTTATTTTGGATTCAGGTACTTCACGCGCAACGTTCGCTTCTTTCAGGTGTATTGGGAGTGTCTGTTTATGTTGCAAATGGAAATTATTAATTAGTGGTTCCTATGTTACAGGATACCTCAGTGTGTGTGTAGTTTGTATTGCGGGCAGAGCTAAAGAGGCTTGTGTACGATAAATGGCTTTACTAGAGCGTCTGTCCATCTAGTGGCGATCGCCAACCACACTGAATTGAAGAAAGAGAATTTTTTTAGCTCTGCAACTCCCACTTGTATCACACTTTGAATTTCATGATTTCAAGTTATTTCGCTTGCTTGGTACCAATGTTCTTGCTTCTAATTACCTGCAAACAGTCACGTCACAGTGTATGGCTGATGCGAATGACCTGTTAGCAATTTTCAATATGTTTTTGAAACATGCACTGTGGAATGTGCAGGTTAATTCTACAGATTTGTGATCTCATTAGAGCTCTCTGCTAAGAATCTGTCAAATTTTTTTTAACTTAATGCTCTTCTCAATTTTTTTTTAAAATTTTATATAGTCATTTGTGAAGGTTCAGTAATATCCACCTGCTCTTCAGTTGCTGGAATTAATTTAATTAATTCTGGAGTATGTGCTCAGATTTTGTTCGATCAGTCTCTATGTTTTAATAAACTGGTTTGTGTTTTCCATAAGCATGCCAATAAATCTGAGGATCAGTATTCTTCCACTCAACACCAGCTCATTACCACATTGCAAAGTTTTCTTCTGAAAATGCTGAACGCTAAACGGTAGTTGAAGCTAGATGCACGGCATACCACGTTTTTCAAATCGTTAGGGAATTCAGTATTACAAGATCCATAGTGTCAAGAGACCTCATAACACGGACAACGCAGAATCGTAGAGTTGTCATTGATGACAGTCATGCATCACTGCCTGAAATAACCGGAGAAATCAATGTGGGACGTACGACGATCGTGGAGAGATGTATCATTAATGGGCTGTGGCCGCAGACGGCCGACACGAATGCCCTTGCTGACAGCACGACGTCGCCTGCACCATATCTCCTCGCCTCGTGACCATATCGGTTGAACGCTAGACGGCATAATAACTATGATCTGTTCGATATGTCCCAATTTCTGTTAGTAGGATCTGGTGCTTGGTTTGCATGTGGTGCAGAACCCACCAAGCTGTCAACAAGGCACTGTGCAAGTTGGTGGTGATTCCATAATGGTATAAGCTGCCTTTGCTTAGGATAGACTGGGTCGTGTGGTGGAATTAGTTAAGTTCGGCTACATGGACATCATTTGCAGCCATTCATGAACTCCATGTTCCCAAACAACGATGGAATTTTTACGGGTGACAATGCGCCATGGCACAGGACCACAACTGCCCTTGACTGTTTGGAAGAATATTTTGGACAGTTCGAACGAATGGTTTGGCCATCCAGATCTCCTGTCATGCATTCTATAAAACATCTATGGAACATAATGGAGAGGTCATACTATGCACAAAATATTGCACCGGTAACATTTTCGCTATAATGGTCGGCTGCGGAGGCAGAATGGCTTAATATTTCTGAAGGGGGCTTGCAATACCTCGTTCAGTTCATATCACTTGTACTTACTGTACTACACTGTGAGCTGTACTTCACCCCAGGCCAAAGGATGTCCGACATGATCTTGGGAGGTATCCCATTACCTTAATGAACTCATCGTATATTATATAATTGATTTAAAGAAAAATTATCTACAATTCTTTCACGCAGATTTCTTTCTTACTGTTTCCAGCTAAAATACTTCAAAAACTCCGCTAGGAAAAACCACCAGTTCCCCATGTTAATTGCAACGTATCGTTGTTAGAAAAAATAAAGGTAGCGGAGAACCACAAACACGCGTATACCGAAACACCTACACCAACATCATTGATTAACAAACATGGGAAATCTCCATATATTCCTATCGAGATATAAACTGTCAAACAACAGGTACAGATATACACTACTGACCACTAAAATTGCTACATCAAGAAGAAATGCAGATGGTAAACGGGTATTCATTGGACAAATATATTTTGCTAGAACTGACACGTGATTACATTTTAACGTAATTTGGGTCCATAGATCCTGAGAAATCAGTACCCAGATCAACCACCACTGGCCGTAATGACGGCCTTGATACGCCTGGGCATTGAGTCAAACAGAGCTTGGATGGCGTCTACAGGTACAGCTGCACATGCAGCTTCAACACCATACCACAGTTCGTCCAGCGTAATGATTAGCGTATTGTGGCGAGCCAGTTGCTCGGCCACCATTGACTAGACGTTTTCAGTTGGTGAGAGATCTGGAGAAAGTGCTGACCAGGGCAGCAGTCGAACATTTTCTGTATCCAGAAAGGCCCGAACAGAACCTGCAACATGCTGTAGTGTATTATCCTGCTGAAATGTGGTGTTTCCCAGGGATCGAATGAAGGGTAGAGCCACGTGTCGTAACACATCTGAAATGTAACGTCCACTGTTCAAAGTGCCGTCAATGCGAACAAGAGGTGACCGAGACGTGTAACCAATGGCACCCCGTATCATCAAGCCGGGGGATACGCCAGTATGGCGATGACGAATATACGCTTCCAACGTGCGTTCACCGCGATGTCGCCAAACACAGATGCGACCATCATGATGCTGTAAACAGAACCTGGATTCATCAGAAAAAATTACGTTTTGCCATTCGTGCACCCAGGTTCGTCGTTGAGTACACCATCGCAGGCGCTCCTGTCTGTGATGCAGCGTTAAGGGTAACCGCATGCATGGTCTCCGAGCTACTTCCAACGTCGTCGAACTGTTCGTACAGATGGTTGTCTTGCAAACACCCCCATCTTTTGACTCAGGGATCAAGACGTGGCTGCACGATCCGCTACTGCCATGTGTATAAGATGCCTGTCATCTCGACTGCTATTGGTACGAGGCCGTTCGGATCCAGCAGGGCGTTCCGTATTAATCTCCTGAACCCACTGATTCCAAATTCTGCTAATACTCATTGTATCTCGACCAACGCGAGCAGCTGTGTCGCAATACGATAAACCGCAATCGCAATAGGCTACAATGAGACCTTTATCAAAGTCGGAAACTCAATGGTACGCATTTCTCCTCCTTACACGAGGCATCACAACAACGTTTCACCAGGCAACGCCGGTCCACTGCTGTTTGCGTCTCAGAAATCGGTTGGAAACTTTCCTCATGTCAGCACGTTGTAGGTGTCGCCACCGGCACCAACCTTGGGTGAATGCTCTGAAAAGCTAATCATTTGCATATCACAGCATCTTCTTCTTGACGGTTAAATGTCGAGTATGTGTGTGAAATCTTATAGAACTTAACTGCTAAGGTCACCAGTCCCTAAGCTTACACACTACGTAACCTAAATTATCCTAAGGAAAACACACACATATATGCCAGATGGAAGACTGGAACCTTCGCCGGGACGAGCCTCACAGTCCGTGACTGCAGGGCCCTAGACAGCTTGGCTAATCCCGCGTGGCCAAATTTCGAGTCTGTAGCACGTCATCTTCGTGGTGTACCAATTCTAATGGCCAGTAGTGTATTAAATCGAAAATCAGTAAAGTAAACGGAGGCCACTGTATACAACTGATTCAGCGTGGGCTGAGATGAGGTCCGGTGCGACAACACAGCGGCTTGGAGATAGGAGGTCAGCTTTCCACCATGTCACCGGCTCTACAACAGCAAAGCAGGTCGCTAAGCTAATGGAGAGTGTTCGAAGCGCATCGGCGGTGCTTGGTGTGCGTATGGCGTCAGTCGCAAGAAAGCCTGCTCTGTCGTGTGCAGCATTCAGCTGTCCGGCCAGTCTGGTCGTGACATAGCTGTGCTTCGAACCCGACGTGTTTCCTTCAGCGTTATTCCACCAGCCCAACCTGACCATCAGCCTGATGTCCTCGCCGCCACTTAACGTGCTATGGGTCAAGCCAAAGCCCGCTTATTCACCGAGCCTCTGGGCACCTACCAGCACCAGAAGATCACCTCAGTTGGTCGGGACGAAATAGACTTGGCTTTGGGCACAGCAGAAAAATTTGCCGCGGTGGCATCTGGTGCTGTACTGTCAAAGAATACCGACCACGCTAGGTCGGGCATTACTGGGCAAGAGTTACTACTGTCTTCTGACACCCCTTCTTACCACCAAATGCCTCGAGAAAGACGGCTGACGAGTAGTGAAACCAGGCCAACGTAGATCAAAGTAAGGCTGTACCAATGGACGAGTAATTACCGCAACGTGTGGAAAGTTACGAGAACAACATCTCTCCTGAGCCAGCCAGCTTGCTCTTCTCTGGGGTTCACACGTATTGCCAACCCATTGAACTGCCAAAGCCCAGGGTGGAGAGCTGAATGCCATCCAGGCTACTGGAAGAACCCCTCCATGGCGGTCACGCTATGTTCTTGAGTCAATTTGGCAAATTTGCTTGGATCATCGATAATGGAAATGAGTAGCAACATCAACATTTTATGACCACTCGTTGGTCTTTGCAGCTGTTATCCATAGATATTTCCTTTTCCCACAGTCCTGTTCCCATTATGCCAGGAACCGTTTCGGTTCCGTGACTTGGAAATGGCCCAAGGGACGTGGCAATGCCGTGAGTTATGTGTACATAATGTAATCGACCTGGTCATGTAGCCCCATGTCTTGAATCACATAACGTATTATGTTTGGTATGCTTAAAAGGAAAGGGCAGTCACCAGGCGCTGCAGGAAAAGTGCATGGTTGAAATAAGGATACCGTGAATGTAGGGAGCAGGCGAAATAGGAAGTTAGCGGTGTCTACTAATGTACATGTAATACCTGTATAAAGTGCAATGCAATGCGTAGGTGAGTTCCTATCTCTCCTTTTGTCCTTTTTGTTACTAATGCATTCCTACATGAATGTGCTGAACTCAGGAACATTAGAAACTTAATTTCATTTTGTTATGTAGTATTTTACCGTATACGTAGACTATGGGGAACGTCTATGACTAGAAGTAAAAAGGTCTTGCGTCCCAGGTTCAAAAGTCGCCACTGCCCAAATTTCGAATAAGTATCATGAATACTTCCGGTATGACATGACACACCGGTGCTGCCAACGTTCTTGTCAGAGAGGCTGCAGAAGCCAACAGAGACTTACGACTTTCTCTTGCCCTTGGGGCAGGAAACATACTTAATGGCGGAAAAATCAGCATTGATGAACGTCATGGGGACACAGAGGGAAATTTTGAACGTAGTATGTGTTATAACTTCCGTGCATGCTATGTGGTTCTTTAGTGGATACAGGAATGGGGAGCAGATGGTGTTCGCGAACAGAGAATTAAGATACTTGTTTATTACATACCTAATATCAAATAGTAAAAATAATATATAACTTTGTTGCTGTAGTTGCAGCATCAGTTGCTAACAGCAGCTTTGAATGTTGAAGCATTGACGACTGTACAACACCTTCTGGCTGCAGAAGCCGCATCGGCCGCACAACAGTAGACAGATCGACAACCCAACAATTGCCGCCGTCCAGCGTACTACCGATCCGGCAATTTAACGACACCGAAGAGGAATGGCTCGGAAACCTGACACAGGTTCCAAGCACATCGTCAAGTTCATCGTGTACAAGGTACTGTGAAGCTACAATAATTTCCTTCGATCGATGAGTCCCCAGTGTTGATACAAAAACTATTCCGAACTCCGTCTCCCGAGGAACTTAGCTATGACGAAGTAACCTCTGCTTTAAAGTACTATGACAAGCAAGTTCAAGTAGCTGCTGCCAGGTATCAGTTCTTTCGCTTGCAGAAAAAGCCGGAACAGACGTACCGTCAGTGGTACACAGAATTAACGGCCAAGACTAGGATGTGTAAATATAAGTGTACTTGTGGGGACTTTTACAATGACTTAATGATTAGGAACGCAATAACATAGAGCATCCCAGATAGCACAATACGGGAACATGTCGTAAAGTACTTTGATCCGTCTCTTTCTCTAGTGTTGCAAATTGTGGACCAATATGATTCGGGTGCTGTAGCGGCTCCGATTTGTCGGGTTGAGTCGCCCTTGCTCGCGAGCGTCCCAAGCAACTACAACATCTAGAGCGTACACAGCCGCGCAGAGAGCCACGTAGACAGGTAAACAGACCTGTAAATTTAGTGAAGTGTTGCCTACAAATTTTCCCGCCATAAAAGACGGGATTGCCCATCACCTAACGGAACGTGTTAAGCGTGTGGAGAAAAGGCCATGTGCAAGCAGTTTATTTGCAACGCCAGAGAGACGAATATTTTGCCCACTCCCATTAAAAACAGTCTCGTACACATGCAGTGAACTTTGTATTTTCCAAACCTACAACAGGTTCTGACAAAAGTAAGATTCAGGTTGTGCCTCTTTCTCGCCCTAGTGCTGTGGAATGACATACTAACAAACTATTTTATCTCCTTGCGCACTGCTGGCAGTCGTGAGAACTTTCACTTAGACGCAAATGCCTCAGTAATCTTGCTTAATCATGCGATGTACGAACACTTATGCTCACCACGCCTTTCTAAATCTGCTGCTAACAACATACAGGAAATTCCTGTGCTCGGACAGTGTAGTTTCCGTGCCACTTACAAGTCTCACACTAGGACAAAGGCCCACCCGGCAAGTCGCGCGGTCTAACGCTCTGCTTCCCGAGCGGGAAGGTGTGCCGGTCCCTGGCACGAATCCGCCCGGCGGATTTGTGTCGAGGTCTGGTGTACCGGCCAGCCTGTGGATGGTTTTTAAATCGGTATTCCATCTGCCTCGGCGAATGTGGGCTCTTACCCTTATTCCGTCTCAGTTAAACTATGTCGGCGATCTTACCGGGTCCCTAGGTTCAATACACAATACAGTAGGACAGTGAATGTTACTGTGTTGAAATCAAGAGACAGTGAGAACATTTTCGGCTTAGATGCCCTGATTTGTTTGGACTTAGCATCCACGACAACGTACTTTCCATATGGCTTTTGATCCGAAAGACAATGTAGCTACATTGCTTAAAGAATTTCCTGAACTATTTTGCGAAGGAATAGGAAACGCTAATAACTTTTTAGCGCATGTTACTTTGAAAGACACTGCACAGTTCAAGATTTTCCCGGCCCGTAATTGCTTTAAGAGAGAAGGTAACCAGTTAACTGAAACAATTAAAAGATAATGGTGTAATTTCTCCCATTCAACCTAGCCAGTGGGCCAGTCCACTCGTTTCTTTGCCTAAGCCTTCTGCTCGCATTTACATTTGTGTTGACTTCAATAGTCAACCCCCAGAAAGAAGTTAACACTTATCTGTTACATCGCCCTTAGGAACTCATGGACAAGCTTGGTGCATGAAGTTATTTTTCTGTGATATATTTGAATAATATCTACTTGCAAATTCCCTTCGATGAAGAATGACAGAAAGCGTTTGTTATAAATACACTTTTAGGAATATTCAAGTATTTGTGTTTGCTCTTCGGCAGTGCTTCCGCACCCGCCATGTTTCAACGTGACTTGGAGCAGCTGACTGCAAAAGTAACATTTTGTTCAAACTATCTTGACAATATTGTTGTCTCAGGTCGTACGCCAGAGGAACACATGGCCAATATGCGTAATCCTTTTCGTAGCAGGATTCAAGTGTCGTCTCGAAAGGTGTGACTTGTTTCAAACTGAACTACTGTACTTAGGTCATGTGATAAACAGTCAGGCTTTGCACTCCCTCCAATATCATTTACTGGCAGTCCGTGGCCTTCCTGTTCCTCGCAATGTGTCTGAACTCCAGTCAGTGCTAGGCCAGATGACATACTACATTCGGTTCATGGCGAATGTCGCTCTAATCGTGGCTACAATGCTTCGCTTGTGTCGCAAAAATGTACCTTTTGTGTGGACTGAAGATTGTCAAGCGAAATTTCATAAACTGAAATATGCTTTGTTTAGTGACACATGTTTAGTGCATTTTGACCCAGCTAAGTCAGTGGTTCTGCGAGTTGACGCTTCTTCCTATGTGATCGGCACTATGCTTTTGCATAGAATTGGTGCACAAGACAGACCTATTGCTTTTGCCTTAAAGATGTTAACTCAAACTCAGTGCAATTATTCTCAAACTGAAAAAGAAGTCTTGCTATTGTGTGTGTTGTGACTAAGTTCCATCACTGGTCTGTATGGTCGCTAGTTCTTTTTAGTGACACATCACGAACCTTTGCAGTCCTTCTTTCATACGTGAAAGCCGGTTCTTATAAGGACTGCTCAAAAACTGAAACGATGGATTTTCTTATCGCAGTATCAGTACCAAATTGTGTACAGAACTAAATGCCCTTTCTCGCCTTCCGATTGCCCCAGACTCTGAGTTTCATGTATCTACCGCATATTCTTGCCAAATCGATGCACATGACTCTGAATTGCTGAAATCGTTTATCTTGAATTACAGAAAAATTGCACAGGGCACGGAAGCATATACAGATCTCAAGATGATTTTGTTGCATTACATTTGCCCGTCTTTGACCCGTTCGTTGAACAGTGTACAGAACTCAGTCGTAGGCCGATATTTTGCACGTCGGCGTAATCTTTCAGTACAAGATGTGATTCTAGTTCAAAATGACAATGGACAACGGCGTGTACTTATTCCCAAAATGTTGCAAAAGGGTGTGTACCGGTTGCTCCACCAAGGAAATAGGAGAATTGTTCACACTAAACGTTTAGCGCGCCGGCACTGTACTTGGCAGAGGATGGATGCTCACATTGAACAGATGACAGAATGGTGTCGAGCATGCCCAGAGAAACAGTCCGCTCCATCACAAATATGGCCAATTTGGCCTAAGATTCAATCGCCATGACAGCGTGCGCACACTCACATGGCAGGACCATTTTGGAACACTCGATGGCTCACAGTGGTAGACTCTTTTAGCGTGTTTCCATTTGCGGTGCCTGGACCTCTACATCACGTAACACCATGCAAGCGTTGTCCGTCATATTTTACGTAGAAGGTTTACCAGAAATACTTGTGTCAGACAACGGACCACAGTTCCCTTCACGTCACTTTGAACAGTTCTGTGAATGAAACGGCATTCATCATCTAACAAGTACTCCGTTTCACCCCCAGTCCAACGGAGAATCAGAACACATCGTACGCACATTTAACCGACAGATGGCTAAGCTTCACACCACTCACACAAGGGAATAGGCCATGCTACTCCTTCTCGCCTCCTATTGCTCCCACTCAGAATACGGCCGATCACCAGCGGAACCTCTGCATGGCTGCTGACATCGGATGCGGCAGCAGTTCCTACAACCACCGAGCATACGGCGCCAATGGACCGCAGGTATACCTTTTCACCGTGCAATCATGTTCTTTTCAGGGTTTATGGTAACTGTGGCCTCTGGGAAAGAGGTGTGATACTGAAGCGCAATTGCTCTTACATGTATTTGATTGCAGATATTGATGGTTTGCAGCACCCCAATCAGAACGAAATTCTCACATTTCGTTTGCCCCGTGATTCTTCTCTCTGATTTATGGCTTCACTGGACTGTGCAACCTTCACAACCGCCCGCTGGTGCCACCAGGACACCCCAGGAGAAGTTCATGGACGATGAGCCCTCGCCCCGCCCCCCCCCCCCCCGTCCCCACCGGCTGGTAATAGGAACCTGCACACTCCAGCGTCGTCACCATCACTGTCGCCTTAAGCGTTCCAGGACATGACCTCAGGCCTCGACGTGTGCCCTGGTTGCCTCGCAAGTCAGATGGTGAGGTATGGAGTATGCCGTCCTCCACAGCTATGACTCGCAGGTCGTCTCTATGTCCAATGTCGTGCCTCCCTCCCCATTCTCGTTGTCATCCTCACTACACGACAACGGTGTGGCATTTCAGGGGTGGAGGAATGCGTTAGTGTAAGCGAAAGGTTGCGAGAAGATTGATACAGGCCAAAGACAGGCTGGCAAGAAACGTGCGGCCAACGCCCTCTCGACCGCCAATATTTAAATCACGCTGCTGACCAGAGGGCCCTGTTAGTTCCTGTCAGTCACCTTGGGAGTCATCGAGACATCAGTCGCAGACCTGTCACTTACAGTTGCAGGCAGCACATAGCGACCAGAAAAGTACATATAGCGTACTTGTACTTCACCAGCAGTGAGGCTAACATGGACTATTACAAACAGCTTCATCCACAGCACATGGAAGCTTAAGTAGCTCTATGTTCATCTTCATAAAGAATCCAGTTTGAGTTATAGAAAGAGGATACCGGCCACAAAACATCATCTTCTTCTTGCTTCCCATGGTACGAGCCTACAGAGAAAACGAGATGACACGAAATAGGGCTCGTACACTGAGGTAACATAAGTCATTGTATGACTCCCACCATCTTTTCGGATCTCCTTTTGCCTGGAATGAACTACAGCTTATGGCATCATGCAGCAAAACCACGTCGCATGGTCTCAGCAAGTCGTTGGAAGTTGCTTATAGAAGTATTACGCCATGCTGGCTCCACAGCCGAACATAATTGCGAAAATGTTGCATGCACAGGATTTTGTGCACGGACTGAGCTCTCCATTATGTCCAAAATATGTTTGATAGTATGAATGTTAGGCGATAGGGGTTACAAAATCATTCGCTCGAATTTTCCAAAATATTCATTAGACCAATAACGAGCAGCTGTGGCCTTGACATGGCGCACTGTCACCCATAAAATTCCACCTTTGTTTCGTAACATGGAATACATGATTGGCTGCAAATGATCTCCAAGTAGCCAAACCTAACACTTTTTACCACAGTACACAGTCCATACAAAGTTAACTCAGCTCACACGGTTATGGAGCCTTGCACAGTGCTTTTTTTAAGAAATTGGTAGGGTCTGCTCAACATGCGGGCCCTACCATCAGCTCTTGCAAACTGAAATCGAGACTCATCTGACCAGACAACGGTTTTCCAATACTCTTCCAGCCAATACGGTCATGATACCAGGAGAGCCGTTGGAGACGTTGCCATGCTGTCAGCAAAAGCATTCGAGTCGGTCGTCTGCTGCCATAGCCCATTACTGCAAAATTTCGCTAGTGTACTAACGGATACTGTTAGCACTGACAACATACAAACGCTGCTGCTCTCGCTTGTTAAGCGAAGGCCGACGGCGTTTGAGTGTCGCTATCCCACCCCAGTTATCCAACTCACGGAAAGGGACCTGCAGTTTACCGAGGCATGCAAACGACACGCCATTTCTGACAACTCCTCACATTGATGCGAAGTGATCGGTAAGCAAAAACAGAGACTGTAAAATTCTTGGGCTGGCCGACATTCGATTTCGCGAACTTTTTGTTGTTTGTATTTTGTTCGTTATTGTTCGTTGTGTTTGGCCATAGCGGACATCACTCGACATCCGTTGAAGTTCGTTGTTGATCTCTTCAATCAGTTCTACTTTATTTTATTTTATTATTACAGAGAGCGACCAGCTCTTTGACGGAACACGCTGAGCTCTCGTGCCGCCTGTAGACCACTCGGCTAGGTTCATCTATAGATTTAGGTGACTGAGTTTTCGAGTATCGGGATATGTGACAGAGACGGACATGTCTTCTGATTGCACTTACTTAGAAGTTTAAATTTTTTACACCGCCAGAGGGCCATAGACTTTTCTACTTGACATACACCGTGCAACACATTTATGGGATCACTGATTCAAAATGCTGTAATTATTTCCATTTGCCAAGTATATGTTTGAAATTTGGCTCTGACTCACCTACAACCTTTCTCCGTTAAAGTTCAAAAGCGTGGTTGTCTATGACATCACCCTCTGGCTCGGCGATGCTTCAAACTGCAACGTATCGAGACATGCCACGAATCGGACCAGACCTCATTAGTTCATGCGAGGTGTAAGGTGAGTTAGTGATATTACATAGGCACAAATTTTTAAAAAACTCTGCCAAAGACCGTCGTAGACATATCACGCGATGGGAACATCGTCGCATCTCCTCTCACATTTAAGCCATTTTTTTGACGCATCAGCGATAGTGGTTAGAACAGCGACCTCCAGCGTTGAAATCACGCAATTTATTTGTGTGTGGCCGAGGAAAACGTTTCAGACACATCGGCGCTCAGAAGCGACACGGAAATGTCTCAAGTGTTTGCCTAAAGGGCGTCACTGTAAACACCCCTTCACTTCAGGCGTTGATTGCCACACATTTAGCTGTCGAAAACTCACAGTGCGATCAGAACCATGGCGACGATCTTCACAATCTTTGACATTACTGACATCCCATGGACACCAGAAGCCTTCTTTAAACACACCGTGGCAATTAACCCCACTGAACGTGATCGTCCTATTTTGAAGGTCAGGTCGACCGCAGTTTTACTCCGTACACAGTATGGAACAACAAGGGGTAGTGAAAACCATTCGATGAAATTTGAAAGTGATGCAAACCAGCAAAGGGTGCACATTACATTTTCACCCTCCTTTCTTACGCTCTCCTTTTTTGTAATTACGGAGGGATGCGACACTGGCAATTTCGGAAATAAAACGTCGAAGTGTCATGCTTTTCTATCACTACAGAGAAAGTTTTAGGTTTTTGAAGCAAATTTATAACTTAAGCCTAGCAATGTCAAATAATTACAGAAGTGGTGCAGTGGTATATTTTAACTTAGTACCTTCAGCCATTTTTGAAACAAAGGAATGTCAGTAGACGAACAGAAAATTGATTCTCTAAGGAGCAGTCAAAATGAAACGAGGCAGGTAGAAAGAAAGTGGCTAAACTGTTTGCTATTTATAAGGTAATCGAAATTACTCTTAATACATTTATTCCACTGTGAGTAAGGACGGCCAATGCCTCTGGGAAAAATGTGTGCGGCTGCCTACTAAACCCTGATTGTACGCAGGTGCGCATTCTTTGTCAGAAGCAAATCACTGGCCACGAACGCCTTTCTCTGTGGTTCCAAAAATAAGGATATCTCACGGGAAAGATTGGGACTGTATGGAGAATGTGTAAGGGCTTCCCAGCAAAACTTCTGCAAGGTAGTCGGAACGACCTTGGTAACACGTGGGTCCGCCCACCGCATTGGCTGACAGTGGGATAAATGGACGATGTCGATTACTTTTGAAATAACAGAAAGTCTACGAACTTTTTTTGCAAGTGACTGGTTTTCATTTTATTGGCCTTTATATAAGGGTTCAGATTGTAGTGATTGAGGTACGGAACGCCAAAGAGCAATACAGCATACACTGCTCGATGCCAATGAGTGGCAATCTTCCGTTTGGTTCACAGAACTGACACCCTGATGGTTCCTCTATCATACAGTATCTCTTACGGTGGAAACGATTGTCGCTCATGTATATTCTCAATTATTACTTATGTCAGAGAGTACTTCGTACAATCACACATATTAGGCTTTCCTCCTGTTTCAAAGGAGTTTGGAGCACTGCTAGGATAACTGCTTAAATACCACTCTGCTTGTTGTAATTAGTCAAATCTTGTATTCACGGCCCTGCAAGCTGTTGTACGTAGAGGCATGAAGAACATTTCTAGGGTCTGTGGTAAATACTGGTTCTAGAAACTCTATAAGATGTTTTTCGAGGAACAATGAGCAATAATTTGGAAGTGTGTGAAGTTTATGTTATAAAGCGTTTCCGAGAGTCGGTCGCATCAGTGAAACCAACTTGTGAACTATCTTACTGTCGTTCTTCGTATGGGTCCATTACCCCTTACCAGCCCTGTTTCATATGAATCCCTCAGACTTCTGCAGCATTCTATCATGACACGCGCATAATTTGTAAGCAGTCTGCTTTGCAGATCGACTGAATTTTCCTAGCTTCCTGCTAATACACCGAAGTCTGTCACATGACTTAACCACAAGTGAACCAATAAGATCTTTCCATTTAACATCCCTTCAAAATGTTACACCCACGTATTTGTTCGAGTCGACTGTTTTATTTGTGACTCAGTGACGTTACAGTGAATAGATATCACTTTGCATAGTTCTCTGATGTGTACAGGTTTAAATTTGGGAGTCATTAATACAGAACTTAAATCTTAAGCTAGAGGTATTGTCCCGGTAACGATATTGTGTTTTGTAGCCATATTTGCTATTAACTCCTGTTAATCTCAGACTAACGAATAAATAATCTTTTCGTATTATTGCATGCAAAATATCACCATCCTTCAAAATGAACAGAGAATGGTCGTTATTATCATCTGTATAGGTATATTTACTGTTCCAAAACTTATGCACAAGACACTAGGCACAAGAGCTTGCACTTATTGGAAGTAGAAAATAACCAAATAAGTCCACATTTTGCCACACATATTACACCCCATTTAAAATATACAACTGATTTTACAGTTAGTTTCATTACCTCCATACGCCAGCCTTTTTTAATATAATAAACATCTAAGAGGAAATTAATAGCTTCATTTTCTCTTAAATACAACACTTATCGAATGTAAGGACAAAGTGTTGTTACTAGCTGAAACGTATTCCGATGACTAATAAAAATGTAATAAGTGACTAGTACTTGGGTGTGTTGGCGTATGGAAATTAGTGTAATTGCTCCAAATAATTTTTCATTATCATCGGAAAATGTCTCTTACAGTGGCGTAATAAGTAGAAGTAACCAATACCAGAAGAAACTGAACACAGACAGTTTACAACCAGTTAAAAATTTCACGTAGTGTACATGCTTAAATAATAGTTTTATAGTAATGGCGCAGATTCAAGTAGACACTCATGTAACTATGTGCTACACGTGCAGGGTGGCACGAAATATGTGTTAGAAAGTTTTTGTCAACTACGACACATTAGGGCGTAATATATGTTTGTCACTATATTTATGCTAAAGAAAATAACCCAAAATTTGATACAGAAGGTTTTCAAAATGGTTTCCATTTGCAGCAATGAGTGTGTAGACCTTTTAATAGAATTGCGCGATGACTTTCTATAAAACACCATTTCCGGCTGCACGAATCTCCTTGGATATTGCAGTGTGAAGATCCTAGAGTGCGGCAGCTACATCTTTAACACTCTGTTCTTTAGACAGACCCCATAAGAAACATTCATTCGGGTTCAGTTTGCGATTCTAAGGGCAATTCGACACCACGTCCAATTAGTGCTAAGGTATCCATGACAACTATCCGATGTCTGAATGTCGCCTGAAGGAAATGGAAGACGTCTTGCATAAAGCAGTAGTCTCAGAACTTCCGACGTCGTCGTGCGGTCGTTAGAAATTAATTTCCTGATCTTGCCCGTAGTTGTCCGCTGTGACGGGTTCTTCAGTACGAATGAGCACAGTAACGCACTGTGCTCGGAACGTGCACCAAAATTAACTTTTTATAGATGAAGTGGATCAGCGGCTTCGGTTTGGGCTCCAGTACCACTGTTCCATTATTAGCGCTCCCATTCCGAAATGTGAAATGAGACATCACTGAGTGAGCTGTATAGAATATTCAGAGCCAAAATACAGCAATGCTGGCACACGATTAAATCACAGTAGAGAAACATTCTCTAACGCGAATTTTGTGTCACCCTGAAGTCCCTCTCTGATAATAAAGATTGTACTAAAATATTCAAGTGTCATTTCGATTTTACCGGATACTAGAATAAAACATTTGTCATACTTATTTAAAGAAGCGAACGATTTACAACTTTCTGCTGCCACAGTGCTTTTTTTGATGTTTCACTGGTTATATAATTCTCAAGAATAGTCTTTCCACAGCCACTATTGGGATGTATCACGTGGCAGTTTGCGAGACTATGAATCTTATTCAGTATTGCAACTGAAAGGAACGGTATCCCATTTTTTCATGAAGTGTGCAAGTGAAACAGCTAAATTTTATCTAATTATATTATGACCCTCCAGACCGTGGAAAGGCGTGGGTTCATAAGAATGGTATGATTTTGATGAGAGATAATATCTTCTGTTAATGATTTTTGTATTCAGTATCCGTAAAGTACCTTATATTTCCCATTTGTCTTGTCCTAATACCTTCCCTCGTCCCTAATTATACCAGTGTTTGGCCGTTGACCAACAGACTTATTTCCTCTCCGATCCTTTGCAGAACCTCCCCATTCCGTACTTTATCAGTCCACCTAATTTTCAACATTCTTCCGTAGCACTACATCTCAAATGCTTCGATTCTATTCTATTCCGGTTTTCTCACAATCCATGTTCCACTACCACAGAATGTTATGCTCCAAACGTACGTTCTCACAAAATTCTTCCTTAAGTTAGGCCTGTGTTTGATACTAATATACTTCACTTGACCCTTTTGCCTGTAGCAGTATGCTGTTGACGTCCTTGTTTCGTCTGCCAAGGGATACTCTTTTGCATACGTAGGAAATTTCCTTAACTTTATTTATTTCGTGATCATACATTCCGATGTTTAGCTTCTCGCTGTTCTCAATTTTTCTACTTCTCATTATATTCGACTTCCTTAGATTTATTTCAATTCATTGTACTTATTACAATGCTCATTTTATTCAGCCGATCCTGTAATCCTTCTTTACTTTCTCTTAGAAAAGCAATGTCATCAGCTAATCTTATCATTGATATCTTTTCACCCTGAATTATATTCCCACTCTTGAATATTTCATTTGTATCATTGGTTCTTAGATTATAGATTGATCAGGACGGTGGTACCCTATGTTACACCCTTTTCAATCCGAGCATATCGTTCTTGGTCGTCCCCTCTTATTATTCCCGCTTGCCTCTTGTGTATGTTGTATATTAAACGTCTCTCCTTATAGCTACCCTTATTTCCTGTAAAAATTTACACTCTAGAATTCTTTCTCGAAACTGACAAGGCCTATGATTCGGTCTTCACTCTTCTGTAATTTATTAATGAAAGCAGCTTGGACGATGAAGCTTATTGTGCTATAATTCTCGCACTTGTCACCTCTTGCAGTCTTCAGACATCTGTGGATGATATTTTTGCGAATGTCAGAAGGCATGTCGCGAGACTCATACAATCTACACACCAACGTGAACAGTCGTTTTGTTGCCACCGCACCCTACGATTTTAGAAATTCTTATGGAACGTTATCTTTCCCTTGTGCCTTATTTGATCATGGGTCGTGCAAAGCTCTTTTAAATTCTGATTTTAGTATTGAATCGCCTATCTCCTCTAAATCGACTCCAGCTCGATCTTCTATCATACCAGTCAAATCTTACGTTTCATAGAAGCATTCAGTGTACTCTCAGCACCGATATGTAACTAAAATCTTCCAGTATCTCCCGGCCTCCTCCAAGTGTATCTCCGCATCTCGTGATTCTTGGACAGAGTATCCGCTATTACTAACTGAAATTTGTCATAGAACTCAGTTAGTCTTTCTGCCCTCTCATTCTCTCCAAATTCTCCTGTAACCGATTCCTCTGCTCCTTCCCTTACAACCGCAATACAGTCCACCATAAGTATTAGATTTTCGTCTCATTTAGTACTGAATTACCCGTTCAGTACCTTCATGTACTTCTCCATCTCTTCATCTTCACCTTGCGGTGTTGGAATGTACACCTGAACTATGGTCGTTGGTGTTGGTTTGCTGTCGATTCTGACGAGAACGATCCTACCACTTAAAAGTTCACAGTAACTCACTCTCTGCCCTACCTTCCTATACATAACGAATCCTACTGCCCTTATACCATTCTCTGCTGTTGTTAATATTATCCAATATTTGTCTGGTCATAAATCCTTATCTTCTTTCCATTTCGCTCCACTGTTCACTGCTCCCCACTAAATCTAGACTGACACTTTGTATTTCCCTTTTCAGATTTTCTAGGGTCTCTATCACGTTAAAACTTCTGACATTCCACGCCATGACTCGTAGAACGTTATCTTCCCGTTGGTCATTCAATCTTTTTCTCACGATCACCTCCCATTTGACAGCCCGCTCCCCGAGATCCGAAAGGGGCCTATTCCGGAATCTTACGCCGATGGAGAGGTCATCATGACCCTTTTTCAGTTACAGGTCTAACATCCTGTGGATCCACATTACGCGTCCTTAATGCAGTAGCTTCTACCGCTGATCACTGCTTATTCTTCCCGCTGTAGAAGCAGATTCCCACCACGAACAGAAGAACGCGGTGGTAGACTTAAAATTACAATACGTATAAATCACACGGCTCATAGTTACACGTGTTGTTAATCATCCACAAAGAAGCGCAGTCATCACAATCGCACGTATGTCACCAACTGCTGGATCAAATGAAATATGCATGTGACTGTTTCATCCTGTTTTACAGCACAATTTTTGGTGGTCCTTACATTTATGTAATTGCTACAAGTACAGCTCTTAACTGACGTGGGTTTCAAATGGTTTATTAATGAAGTCAATAGAAAAAAATCTCGAGAAGTTTACCAATCTATTGATAAAGTATTTCGAGTATTCTGAAGGTTGATTTCTTATTGTAGAAATAGTTAATGTGCATTGCGTGTTACCATCACGGAAATGTCCTTGTAGCAATGCACATGTCACGCAAGTCATAAACCGCACATGGAAGGCCGTTCTGTCAGCGACGACGTGGTCTGACGTATGTGAGTAATGAGCAGACTGCGAGTTGTGGGAGACTGTGAACGGCGTGACCGCTTCATCTCACTGTCAGTGGCATAAATAATACTTCTACAGGCATCAGCGTGAGCACGCAACGCACACAGCGTTAAGTGGCAGTGAAATTGAAAGTCGAAGATTTAGAGATGGATGTTAAGAGTCAATCAGTCAAGTAATATGTATAGCAGATGCAAGACATTGGTACAGAATTCATACGAAGATGGTGTCTGTTCTTTCGGTTATGTCCGAAAGAACAGATACCACTGGTGACCTTCTAGCTCTCGAAGAATGAAATTACAATTAAATTCAGGCCTTTAACTACATACAGTCGTTGTTAAACATCTACCGGGACTCGAATGAAGGATCTCCTGCTTACATATATGAAAGAACAGATACCTTCTTCATATAGATAAGGCTTACCGGCCAATTATCTCCGGCCAATTATCTTCTTCAGTGCCGATGCATTCACATTGCCTGAACTCTTACTGAAATAGGTAGATTGACTGCCGAGAGTAATGAGTATAGTGGGCAGGGAGACTGCAAATGTAGAGTGTGAACAGTTGTTGGACGTAAGGGTCTCACGAGGAGCGTTCCAGAGATAGTCGCTGCAGTCGCACTATCCTCTGTGTCCTCGGTGGCTCAGACGGATAGAACGTCTACCATGTAAGGAGGAGATCTCGCGTTTGAGTCCTGGTCAGGACACACATTTTCATTTGTCGCCGTTGATATTTATCAACCCCTGTATGCAGCTAAAAGTCTGGATTTCATTGTAATTTCGTTATTCGCGAGCTACAAGATCAGCAAAAGTATCTGTTTGATACCATCGATACCATACCATCATTGGCTTACCGGCCAATGATCTTCTTCAGTACGGGTGCACTCACATTTCCCGAACTCTTACGGGAATCAGTAGATTGACTGCCGCGAGTAACGAGTAAATTGGGCAGGGGCACTACAAATGTAGAGTGTGGGCAGTAGTTATAAGTTTATGTCTCACGTGGAGCGTGCCAGAGATAACTCCCTTCAGTCTCACCACTATCCTTTGTGTCCTCAGTGGCTCAGTCGGATAAAGTGTCTGCCATGTAATCAGGGTATCCGGGGTTCGGGTCCGATCTGGGCATACATTTTCAACTGTCCCCGTTAATATTTGTCAACGCCTGTACGCAGTTTAAAGTTTGGATTTCATATGCATTTTCATTGGTATAGAATGTCACGTGTGCCTTCGTCACCCAGATACTGCTGAAAATCTCTTAGTGGCACTGTTGTATCGAACAGTCAAAGGCGGTGTAGTAGATGGAGGCCTCTCTTTTTGAGCAATTAGTAATCAACAGTATTTATACATACTATTATTTTAATCTGTTACTGTGGTTTGACGTCAGTAGAAAATACATGCACGGAAGAGTATTTGGAATTGAGTAACTTAGTCTTGAAAACTTTTAATCTGTTGCTACGATTTCATGTAGCTAAAAATTCATGCAGGGAAGAGTATTTGGAATAAAGGAACTTGGTCTTAGAAAATTATTTACTAATCTCCGCCCGAACACTTCTCAGAAGGCATAAGGGTACCGTTCGACCTCCATGTCATTCTTGGGCGATAGGCATCCCTAGACGCGGATATGGGCAGACATGTGGCCAGCACACGGCTCTTGCGGCTATAGTCAGTTTTAGTGACCGGAACTGATACTTCTCAATCAAGTACCTCTTCAATACGCCTTACAAGGGCTGAGTGCACCCCGATTGCTAACAGTGCTTGGCAGACCGGAACAGTCACCCATCTAAGGCCTCGACAAGCCTGAGAGCTCTTAACTTCGCTGATACTATGGGAGCCAATGTTACCACTGTGGCAAAGCAGTTGGATCATCTTAGAAGCCATTTGGAAATTCCACCGATTGTTGAAATATACAAGTGGCAGTAATAGTTGTGGTAATAAACTTAGGGAGTAGAAATAAAAACTATGCACTTTGCCGACTGAATTGTAGTTGATTCAGAGATGGTAAGGACTTGGAAGAACCGTTGAACGGAAAGGATATTACTTTGGAAAGAGATTGCAATATGTATATCGATAAAAAGTAAAACATTGGTAATGAAATTTAACCGAATTAAGAGGGGTTGGACGACAAACAGGCCGACTTGGAGCAGGAGAGGCACCACAGGACATTTTAATTTGCACTGTCTATTACAAATAAATTCTTAAAACTTTGTCATCATGTCCAGGAAGGATTCAGAATTCACACTCATAGCAGTGGAAGTTCGAAAACATAACGAAGGAATTTTTTTTACGTGTGAAATTTCATCGTTTTTTTCACTTACTAATGGCAGCATTTGTTGCTATAGGTATACTTTTCTTCGTAAGTAAGAGAGATTCTTCAATGAATTTTGCACAGCATACAAACCATACTTAAAGGTGTATGAAACGCTAGAATTTTCCAAATCTATTAATAACTGTGGTAAAAATTGAGGTATTTAACTATAAGATTTGTGTTTTTCCTAAACATGAAGTTTACAATATAACAGCTCATTCGGTTTCTCGTAAATTAAAAAAAAGTTTAGAGTCTCATACACCTGTAAGTATGATATGTATACTGGGAAAAATTCATCGAAGAATCTCTCTAACTTATGAAGAAAAGTGTACCTATAGCAACAAATGCAGCCATTAGTGAGGGAAAAAATAATGAAATATCGCACGTAAAAAAGAAAATTATTTTGTTATGTTTCCGAACTTCCTGCAATGAGTGTGAATCCTGAATCCTTCCTGGTGATCCTGACAAAGATTTATGAATTGATTTGTAAAAGTATAGACACAAGAAATTAAAATGTCCTGTGATGCCTCTCCTGCTCCAAGTCGGCCCATTTGACGTCCTACCCCCATTAAATGAGCTCAAGCTGAGAGAATTAGATTAAGGCGTCAAAGGCAGTATAGGAATTATTCTAGTTGGGTGGCAAAAGATATGAAGAAGACCGAAAACGGAAGATATAAAATGCACACTAGAAACAGCACGAAAATCATTTCTGAAAAAGAGAAATTTGTTGATATTTAATATGAATCTAGGAATTAGTTACGCTTTTCTAAGGGAATTTTTCTGGAGAGTTACTTTACTTGGAAGTGAAACGTCGACGACAGGCAACTCCTACAAGGAAAGGATGGAAACTTTTGAAATGTGATTCTATAGAAGGAGCGGGAGGTAAGTCGGGCGACAGATTGACAACTGTGGAGGTACTGAACTGAATTGCAAAAATAATTATTTTACGGAAAAGGTTGATAAGAAGAAAGGATCGTTAATAGTACACGTCCTCAGGCTCCAAGGAATAGTCAATTTGTGGCGGAAAGAAGTGTTTTTGGTGGTGATGGCGGTGGGGGATAAAAACTTTAGAGGGAGACAAAGGTCTGAATACAGTAACCAGTTTCAAATGTACGTGGGTGGTGATAGTTACGCAGAGATTAAGACTTGCACTGAGTTGCCCAGCATGGAGACCTGTATCACATAAGTCTCCCGAATGAAGACCACAACAACAACAATGGATCTAGTCCATGTTACTAGCGTCCTGCAGGCGTGTGAGTAGATCAGAATTATTTTTTTTATTTTTTTTTTTATTTTTTATTTTTTTTTTTTTTTTTTTTTTGTGAACTTGCACATAATCTGCGAACTCGGAGCCGCAATTTGTAGCTTAGTTCCGTCGTCTTTTGGTTTCTGTTCATATTCTTTTTCGATGTATGAAGTTTTAAAAAGTAATGTTTTCAAAGATTTCGTGTGAAGCGGAATCCGTTCGGAGAAGTAGGCAACAGATTTAATAAATATACGAATAAATAAATCATCAGAAGATACAACAACAAAAAAACCTCTTTAGCCAACACAACCATAAAGTTATAGTGTTGGCACCCGATGATAGGATATTAATTCTTGAAATCAGTCGTATTTTTATCAACAAATACATTAAGCTGAGTGATGCTTCACCTGCCTGTTAATATCCTGCCGCAAAAAAAGCCTATTATCAATTCCAAGATGAATACCTGTTCATAATGTTTCACTTTGAAGCCCTGAATACTTCTAGCGGCATGTAGCAGTGATCAGATGCTGGCCAACAGTTGCTGACTGAGCTCTGATGCCATTAGACTTAGAGGTAGGGGTCGACATCTCATTTGTATTCGCAGCCTCGAGAGAGAGCAGTTCCCTGCCAAGGCAGGCCGCCATCCGTCTACGTCCTCATCGCTGTTGTTCCTTGTCTCACTGACTCATTAGCGAGCCCCTCCTGAGCAAGACGAACAGGCCTGCTTGCGAAGTTCCGTAGTGAGGC
Source organism: Schistocerca americana (assembly GCF_021461395.2). Classification (NCBI taxonomy): domain Eukaryota; kingdom Metazoa; phylum Arthropoda; class Insecta; order Orthoptera; family Acrididae; genus Schistocerca; species Schistocerca americana. Next base: position 201,896,119 of record NC_060125.1, on the reverse strand, counting down.
CCTGACGAATGGTGGTGCAGCATGTTAGGCAGGTGACCTATGTGTCTCTATGATCCGCTACTCACCAATTAGTTAAAAAATATATGAAACGAGAAGATACCTGTGGCCGGTAACGTAGAAGTAAATATCCCCGGAGTAGTGAAGCAACTTAAATCACTTAATAAAAGCAAGTCTTCTTGTCCACACTATATACCAATTAGGTTCCTTTCAGAATATCCTGAGGCATTAGCTCCATACTTAACAATCATATATAACATTTCGCTCGACGAAAGATCCGTACCCAAAGACTGGAAAGTAGCACAGGTCACACCAATATTCAAGAAATGTAGTAGGAGTAATCCACTTATTTACAGGTCCATATAGTTCCCGTCGATATGCAGCAGGGTTTTGGAACATATATTGTGTTCGAACATTATGAATTAGCTCGAAGGAAACCTGGATTCATAAATAGTCAACAAGGGTCCACAAAACATTGTTCTTGCGAAAAACAACTCGCTCTGTATTCGCATTAAGTGTTGAGTGCTATTGACAAGTGTACCACACAAGCGGCTCGTAGTGAGATATATGACAAAATTTGTAATTTCCTGTCAGAGAGGTCACAGTTCATAGTAACTGACGGAAAATCATCGACTGAAACTTAAGTGATCTCGGACGTTTCCCAAAGTAGTGTTACAGGCTCTTTGCTGTTACTTATCAATATAAACGATTAGGGAGGCAATCTAAGTAGCCGTCTTAGGTTGTTTGCAGATGACACTGCCGTTTATCGACAAATAAAGTCATCAGAAGGTTAAAACAAATTGCAAAACGATTTAAAAGATATCTGAATGGTGCGAAAATTGGAAACTGATCTTAAGTAACGAAAAGTGTGAGGTTATCCACACGAGTGCAAAGGGGAACTCTTTAAATTTACGTTACACGATAAATCAGTAGAATCTAAATGCCGTAAATTCAACCAAAAATCTGGGAATTACAATTACGAACAACTTCAATTGGAAGGAACACATAAAAAATTTTGCGGGGAAGGTTAAACAAAGACTGCGTTTTATTGACAGGACACTTAGAAAATGTAACAGACCTACTAAGATTACTGCCTACACTACGCTTGTCTGTCCTTGTTTGGAATGAACCCTCTGCCAGGCACTTCCATGTGATTTGCAGAGTATCCCTGTAGATGTAGATCGAAATCAAGAAACTTGTCGGCCTCGTATGTGATCGGATTCCAAATATAAAAAAATTTATGTCATCGTTTAGCACACTTCTGCCATCATCACCCTGTTCTTAGCTTATAAAATTACTAATAATTAGTTTTTCTGGTATCCTCATTTCTTGATAACATAAACTGACAAAGTCTGTTCCGCTGTACTTGCCACCAAGCGTAAGTTTCTCATGTGAAGATGAAGACGCTGAAACACTGAGCATGTCATTATTTGTAATAACATCATTGTAAATCAGTGTATTGATAATAACATGTCCTGCGTCTCTTCGTGTGTATATTGCTGAAAGCCACATGTGGATCAGGGAAAGGAAACTAACAAAGACGAGCTACATAATGAAGTTACTACACAGTCTAGCGCCCGCATCTCGTGGTCGTGCGGTAGCGTTCTCGCTTCCCACGCCCGGGTTACCGGGTTCGATTCCCGGCGGGGTCAGGGATTTTCTCTGCCTCGTGATGGCTGAGTGTTGTGTGCTGTCCTTAGGTTAGTTAGGTATAAGTAGTTCTAAGTTCTAGGGGGCTGATGACCATCGATGTTAAGTCCCATAGAGCTCAGAGCCATTTGAACCATTTTTTTGAACACAGTCTAGCCACTTAGTAATGGAGTTTTCAATTATAAAGACCCTCTCGATGACGAAAACTGTAGGTGATACTTGTTTGGCAAAGAAGTCACGAACGAGATGTTTTGAGGTTTAAGTAAACAACTAAAATTAAACTTGCAATTGTTTCCTGCAAATAATGCAGCTGGTAGAGCCCTTACAGCAACAGAATAAAATCACTAAACGACATCAGTAAATTGTTGCTTACTAAGATTTATGAAGATACTGCAAAAACGCTTTGTTCCTGAAAAGAAAAACGCGGCTGAAGTCACACATTATTTTCTCGCATTTTAATACTTTCCTAGGGGTCTACGTTTCTTGCTAATTGTTTGTAATCGAAGCACCTCGCTGTATAGGCAAGATATTCGTTGCTTTGGTATATTGCTTTTAATGAAGTCGAATACTGTTTCGTGCTCTCCAAATGCCGTATAACTTGGTGTATGTTACAGCATGTTCCGATACGTTCTCATGAATTAGTGCTGTAGCGTGAACCTTAACACCGCATTATGCATGAACCTAACGAAAATTCTTTCAACTACGTTAGCGGTATGGTCTTGGTCCCAGGTGCGGACACAGCCACGGCTTACGTTTTCTGGAGTAATAATCAGCAATGTCGGCCGAACCCGCTGGAGGACACACGTTCGTTTTGCCGAAGGCCTTATCAAAGTGTAAGGAGGAGCGGATAGCCCCTCAGGGCACTCTCTAATCCTTGTGGTGGGAAACGCCCCTCTGAAATGTAGAAGAATCAGCAGATATACTTTAGTGTTATAGTTAACTTTGAAAATGTCACACCTCTGCGTCTATCTTCGTCTCATGAGCGTTTATAAACGGAGCATGTCGTTCTGCAGTTTAAGTGATATATCGAAATAAAATACCTTCAACCTTCGTAAGGTATAAATGACAAGAACACCTCCTTTCTAAAATAATTTTGTGTGGTGCTGTTGTCATTAGATGCTGGTGTAGTTGATTACAATTTTTGAGGTAGCCGCCGGCCGGAGTGGCCGTGCGGTTCTAGGCGCTACAGTCTGGAGCCGAGCGACCACTGAGGTCGCAGGTTCGAATACTGCCTCGGGCATGGATGTGTATGATGTCCTTATGTTAGTTACGTTTAATTAGTTTTAAGTTCTAGGCGGCTAATGACCTCAGACGTTAAGTCGCATAGTGCTCAGAGCCATTTGAACCATTTTTGAGGGAGCCATAGAGCCGACTGCAGCAGTTTATCCAACAATTTGTTATAATTGATATTTATTGTATTTTTTTCTAGTATTGCATTATCTTCGCTCCCCTCCTATTGATGATAAGTTACGTGATGGTTGTACTCATCATCAGACTGAATGCAGTTTAGGTGTTAATACGTAGCTGTGACATAATCATTACATCTTTTTGCACTGTCGACTCAATTTTGTAGACTTTTAGGGTATTGTGACGTCTGAAAAGATTCCAGAGGTGGAATATAATTAACTTAAGGCTCTGTTTTGTCTTAAACAAATCGTCGTATTCAGACCGAACTTAGACATCGGCCATTTGTTGTTGAAGGCGTTGGAGATTAAAGTAATTGACTTTATTTCGAGGTATTGAAACTTCGCAGGATGTGATTTAAAGTGAAACTCATTTTTAACAACAAAATATTACCAATTCATCGATTACATTGTTCAAGCAACCGTTAATTTTCAACTATTTATGAAGAACATATTTGAAACTAGTTCTCATTAATACAGAAACGTTGCTTTTTATCTACTTATGAAAAGTATGTTTTATACTCGTTCTCATACTCCACCAAGAGGTTTTACCTGGCTGTTAAGCAGACCACCTGTGTTTTGGCCTGAAAATAGCACTGGGTACTTACTTTAGAGTTCGAAATCACGTTTTGGACATCACTTTGATGTAACCATTGCATTCTTGTGTCGTTGCCGCGTTTTTGCAGACTTAGAAAGAGTGTTGTGACACCTAACAAGCATCACATACGTGGAAAATAGTTAAATTAAAGCTTTGTTATTTCTTTCCTTAATCACGATACATAATCGAATTTTTATCAGCTTTTACGGAGCAGACATCAGTTCGTTACAATACACCTGGGGCGTAAGACGGCAGTCGATTTTATTTCGCATTTTCAGGTCTTGGAATAATGTTTGAAATGAAAATCTCTTTTAACAACACTATAGTAGTATTTCTTTAATTACAGTAGATAAGCAAATGTTAATTTTTAATTATTTAGGAAGAGAATATAATATAATCGTTGCAGTATTCCATAGAAAATAATATATGGCTTCAGATGAACTTTACTGATGCGACTGGTGAGCTAGTACATGAAATTGTTTTAAGGCAGTCATGAAAACACATTTGTTATTTTAGTCGCTTTGCGAAATTCAGATTCGTTTCCAACTGTGTGACGTATTTTTTTGTTAAGTAATTGAGATCGTTCTGATACTTTTAAACACAGCCAAGATTCTGCTGCAGAGTAACTGGCCCTTTCATTTTAATGGCATCTAAAATAGTAGACTCTGATTGGAGTGGAGGGAGAGAGAGAGGACACATTTCGCAATGTGTGTTTAGATCATTTTAGCGAAATAATACAAGTTGGCGTCATTTTTATACATTACGTTAATGCTGCACTCTGAAATCGGGAAATAGGAGAGGGAGGGGATCTTTGAATTTCCCACTAACACAGTTAAGTCATTTCTACCATCTTGGATTTCTTGATTGGTTGGACTTTCTGACGACGGCGAGGGGGAGATGGGTTTTAAGCTGCCGTTAGAATCGGTTGCGTCAGTTATCTTGGATTTTTTATTGATTGTTTCATTTTAGTAGCATACTGTGACTGATTAGAGTAAAAGAGTGGTGAGGATGGGCAAGGGGGGGAATAGCGAGAAAGGTAATGTGACTTCTCACAATAAGGATGATGTCGCCATTGATCAGTGTGATGATGTAACTGCTGACTTCACTGCACATATTCACACATGTAGGCAAACGTCATTTCTAATGTGCCGTTCTCATCAAGTCTACAACCATGAAAATCAACACCGTCGTAAACGTAAAAGAAACTTTGTCAATAGACAGTCAGTGGAACACAGATGCTCAATTATGTTACAGACATTAGTCTGTATTGGAAACTGAACAAAATTTCAGTACGTTGGGGTAACTTCTTCGAGCGATAATTTTCTGAATATATGGCCAAAAACTTAACTTTTTATTCCATATTTCAGTGGAAGCATACTTTTTCAGTAATGTAATAGTACCAGTTAAGCACGAATTGTGTCACGAACACGATCCCTGTCTCCTTCCAAGAAACGATATAGTGATGGCTACGGTGTAATAATGAAAGCCTGGAGCTATATGTCTCTAATATAATCGCAGCAGCTGTCTGAACTGTTGGAAGACGTTTCTCGTACTCTGAAAATCATGCCGGTTCCGGGAATCTGATCTGATTTCGCAGCGTAGTTTTTGAAACACTAATGCTTTCTTTAGGTATATTTTTGTCCGTGTAATACTCATGTACACTCTAAGAAGCTAAATATTCAACACTTTCTCGTCTGAAAAAATTTTCAACTTGGCTGAATTCAACAGTACTGTCTTCTCCTCAATCTATAGAAAATCACAATTTTTTTCATACAAAACTAATTATACTGTTCCCCTACTTATATTAAATTTCAAATAGTTGAACATCTCCCCCATTGTAAGTCTATTCTCATGGTTGAGTTTTTCAGCTAATTTCAGGAAAGTAACTCAGAGGCAGATGTGGATGAAGAAGAGAATGAGACTGAGAGGAATAATAGGGAATGCGAAACAGAAAAAAAAATCACGAAGTATAAAGTGAATTCCAGTGACATATTACTAGGAGAGAATGCTCGAAATGGGTTAGTCTAGTAAAGAAAGACATTACGATTAAATCTGTACGGAATGTACTCTCATTTTGTGTAAAACGGAAAAATGTTACTTTATTACCAGCTATGAGCGAAAATGATGATGGAAACTGAGTTCAGTCAACAGGTATTACTCGTAAATCAATATTTCGTTAAATATTGCCTGTGACGTTTTAGTCAGATATTTGAGATTCAGTTCACACGATATGTAGAAGAAGTCGACGCAAACAAATATTGATCGTTAAATGTTACATGCAACGTCCAGTTAAAAAAAGAAAAGAAACGTCATATTTTTTCTCGTGCACATTCGAAAGGACATGCCCCCATTATCTCAGCGCAACATCGACAATAAGTCTGAGATAAAACTTATCTGGACATTCGTATGTAATGCAGAATTGACCATTATATATTCTAAGAGGTCGCAAGTGGAAACGGGGGCAAAGAGTACTCCGTTGTCGGTAGAGAATCAGTTACAAAAGAATAGGAAGGTTAGGACAACGCAGTGACTTCGAACGTGGACTACAGTACTGGGTAGTGTCCACTCTTCTGTTTTGTGATGGCTTCAGGTCTGCTGGGAACACTTTCAGTGACATATTTGAATGTCCGACGTCCTAACTCACCCCCAAACATATTCCATTGTGTTCAGGGCTGCACCCTAGGCACAACAGTAAATTTTAGAAATACTACCATCCACAAAGTATTGCGTCACAGATGCTGCTTTATGACAGCGAGTACATTGCCTCCGAAAAGTTTCTGTACTGTATGTAGTAAACAACGCTGTAAAATGAGCTGATGTCCTTCACCAATTAGCGTTTCCTTAAACGAAATAAGGAGAGCACACACCAACCACGAGAAAAACCCACACCGTAACACACACCTCGTCCGTACCTCGCTGTTGCCGCTGTGCCAGGTAGTGTTCTCCAGGCTTTCGCCAAACTCGAACACTTTAATCAAATGGCTCTGAGCACAATGGACTCAACTGCTATGGTCATAAGTCCCCTAGAACTTAGAACTACTTAAACCTAACTAACCTAAGGACATCACGCACATCCATGCCCGAGGCAGGATTCGAACCTGCGACCGTAGCGGTCGTGCGGTTCCAGACTGTAGCGCCTTTAACCGCTCGGCCACTCCGGCCGGCACACGTTAATCAGCCTGCCATAGGATATAACGTGATTCGCCACTCCAAGTCACTCGTTCACAGCCATCCACTGTCCTATGGTGTAGCCATTCACACCACCTCAAATGTTTCCTAGCACTCACTACAGAAGTGTGTGGCTTATGTCACATGCACCTCGTTCTTTTAACTACCTTCGCTGAGTCACGGTTGAGATGTCACTGATTGATATGTTATCCAGATGACATCACGAATATTCAACGTTCAAAGTTAAGGAGACTTCCTGTTTTGTATTGCTTGTACTGATTACCAGGTAACAACACAATACCACTGTCTCATTTTATAAAACCGGGTCTAACTGTCGTGAAAACTAGTGATTAATTCCGTATTACATATGGTTCTTTGGATACTTTCGATCAGATAGTGTTGTCATTTTATGTCATTTAAGTACCAAATCCCATAAGCGACCACATTTAGATTGCAATTGAGCTGCACACGCCGACTGTTAGTGATGTGAAAGTGAAGCAGAAGCACGAACGAACAACTAATCTAAACCAAGACCAAACGGTCCTCATATAATGAAGTACAGGGACTATCTAGCATTGAGGAATTTGATGGTAAAAAATCGCACTAAATCAGTGGAAGTAAGCACTATTGAGTTCCAAAGTGCTACCAGGAGGCTAGGTAGTACACACATCATGAAAGTTTCGCATCACCTCCGTTCTGAGAGTTCCGGAACCACTGCAGAAAATTGGAGTAGAGATCAACATAAACATCATTTCCGCCCTTTTTATTGCTCATGAAAACCACACATTGCACGTTGTACCACTGTACAGCGAGACCTTAAGAGGTGGTGGTCGAGACTGCTTTACACTCCGATACATCTAATACACAGTAGCACGTCTTCTTGTATTGATGCATGCCTGTATTCGTCGTTGCTTACTATCCACAAGTTCATCAAGGCACCGTTGGCTCAGATTGTCCCACTCCACAACGGCTATTCGGTGTAGATCCCTGAGAGTAGTTGGTCTGTCACGTCGTCCATTAACAGCCCTTTTCAATCTGTCCCAGGCGTGTTCGACAGCGTTCATTCTGGAGAACACGCTGGTCACTCTAGTCGAGCGATGGCGTTATCCCACTCATTCAGAAGATATGCACCACAGGGGCGCCAATTGTCGTCCATGAAGACGAATGCCTCGCCAATCTGCTGCCGATGGTTGCACTATCGGTCGGGCAGTGACATTCACGTATCGTACAGCCGTTACAGCGTCTTCCATGATCATCAACAGCGTTCGTCGGCCCCACGCTATGCCACCCCAAAACAGCAGGGAACGTCAACCTTGCTGCAATCGGTGGACACTGAGTCTGAGGCGCCCAGCCTGACCGAATTACCTCCAGACACGTCTCTGACGATTGTCTGGATGAAGACATATGCGAAACTCGTCGATGAAGAGGACGTGATGCCAATCCTGAGCGGTCCATTTGGCATGTTTTTGGGCCCATCTTTACCGTGCGCATGGTGTCGTGGTTGCAAAGACGGACCTCGCCATGGACGTCGGGAGTGAATTTGCGCATCATGCAGCCTATTATACATCGTTTGGGTCCTAACACGTCGTCCTGTTGCTGCACGAAAATCAGTATTCAACATGGTGGCGTTGCTGTCAGAGTTCCTCTGAGCCATAATACGTAGGTAGCGGTCACCCACTGCAGTAGTAGCGCTTGGGTGGCCTGATCGAGGCATGTCATCGACAGTTCCTGTCTCTGCATCTCCTCCATGTCCGAACAACATTGCCTTGGTTCACTCCGAGACGCCTGGACACGTCCCTTGATGAGAGCAATTCCTAGCGGAAAGTAACAATGCGGAAGCTGTCGAACCGCGGTATTGAGTGCCTAGGCATGGTTGAACTACAGTCAACACGAGCCGTGTACCTCCTTCCTTGGAATGACTGGAACCGATTGACTGTCGGACGCCCTCCGTCTAATATGCACAGCTCATGCCTCGTTGTTTACATTTTTGGGCAAGTTTAGTGGCAGTACTGAACAGCCAAAGGGACTGCATCTGTGATACAATACCAACAGTCAACGTCTATCTTCAGGAGTTTTGGGAACAAGGGTGATGTAAAACATTTCACGTGGTTATAATGACTGTGCGTAGGGAGTAAAAAATAACTGGGTACAGTGGTCCAGCAGCTCCTCGTAAACCACACATAATTATGAAGTCTGTGTTTTGCGACACCGGAAATGTTTAAAGTGGGACGCCACAGCTCCGTTAGACTGTGCATGACTGGAAACGAGTGATTTCGAGTGATGTATCACTTGTGGCGAAACAATGGGTGAGTTTGAGTTTGGTGAATGTCTTGAGTACGTTACTTGCGTTCTTGAGTTGTGCCAACAGTAAAGTTCAATGAAGGTGCTGTTACGGCATAGTGTGATTCTCGTGTTTAGCGTGTGCTCTGGGTAGAGCGCTGAAGCAAATACTGATGTGGAAGGGTATGAACATATACTTTGCCGCACAGAGATCAGTGTTCAGCGGAGGACCACATCGGAGACGATGATTGTTGAAATCGACATGAGACAGACCCCCGACACAAACCAGCCTCTGTGGGGCAATAGTTTGTGGACAATATTTTTCCAGATTTGTTCTAGTCCACCCTGACTCCAGACCTGCATCCAGTGAGACACCTTTAGGAAGAGTTATACCGTCGACTTCGCTTCAGACCCCAGCTTCCAATAGCTTCTTTGATTTTGGCTCTCAGGTATGGGCTACATTTCAGATTTTTGATTATATAGTTTAGCAGTGTATCCACGACCCAATGAGGAATTCTTACGTAGGGTTTACTGAATGAATTTTGGTCTGCTGCGAAGTATCCGTTCAAACTTCCTGTCAGGCAAAAACTGTATACCAGAACGTTCTCGATCCTGTAATCTTTGCCTTTCCTGGAAATCGCTCTCTCATGGGAGGTATCCCAGCATGCCTAACGAGCCACCCCTAGAAACTTTACTTCTTTCAGTACCTCTGTTCTACCTTCCAAACTTTGCACTATGTTTCCTTTTCGGACAAAAATTAGCTCAAACTCTACAGGAAGCCCTACTAAACCTACAAAGACTGAGGAAGAGATTTCCCTCTGTTTGATAAGAGGACTCTTTGGAACCGAGCGAAAAGTATTAGCAGGTGTAGCAGCCAAGGAAGAGTCCAGTGACAAGGAGCGTTGTGGAGTATTCATATAGATGGGTGTGTCGGGTCGTTCGAGAGCACTGAACGTGAAGTACGAAAATACAGTATTCCTGAACTGAGAGCACAACGATCCCCTACTGATACAAAATCTTTTCCTTTGGAATTTCAACACACCACGCAACAAACAGTTATATATATGATAAACATATATTTTTTTAAAGATAGCTGTCTAGTAATTCCTGTAAAACAGACTACATTAGTATTGTAGATGCTCTCACAGCTAACCCTTGCCATGGTCAGTTTACAAGTCTTCTCTTCGGACTCAGAAGTAATACGTTTCTTCGACAACAATTTGTGTTACTACGTAGAGCTCAAACAGTTCACTTCTCCATTAAATCGGTAATGTCTGATTTGAGAATCCGGTGCGGCGCATTACTGACGTCGATAAGAGAAGGAAATGAAAGCACCCCGTAGTTCTTGTAAAAACGTTTCGTTATTTATATAAATATAATTAGCATAGCTTGATGGGAACAAAAAATTTGGTCAGACAACGTGTGCTGTTTGGCATAATGGCCGCACTGTAGCTTTGGTGTCAACAGAGATAGCTTTCAGAGCTATGTTTGCTGCAGTCGATCGTGCCGCTCAATTTCTTGCTCGCTATGGGTGCCTCGTTGCTATAAGACCCATGAGTCGTAATGGCCATTTGGAATGTCTCCTGATTTTGTATCTGTTAAAGTGTATAATTTTGAAAATTGGTTTAAGTAAATGGACTTTTATTATGTAGCGCCTGGAATACAACGCGTCTACCGATATTCACTCATCGAATGGAAGTGGATTATGTAAAAAAATTTTCGGTCGCAGTTACTGCTGTGTATTAATTGTCGGACTGGTCCGTGTAAGCAGAGCTTGTGGCAGCAGACTAGTTTCTCGAAGATTCTAAGTCCACGTTTGTAATCATGATATGTGGGAAAGAAACAAAACTTCCCGCACTTAGTTACCAAAATAACAAAACTAGTTTCTCAAGGTCACAACTATCCTCGTCGAATAGAGAGACAGTGTTAGTCCTCCATGAGAAATATTCTACATCTGTGCATCACTATTTCCATGTACATCCATTTGAATTTTAGTGCTGTAATCAAGCGTTGGTCTTTGTCAACATTTTCCTTGCCGTCCACACGTCCGCATCCAGTACCCACCGACCTCCCACACCCCACACCGACTCACCCGTAACACAGACATTTCGTCTCATTACCAGATTGATGATTCTTCAGTATGTGATGTGTTTTATCAACTGATTCCGTCTTTTGACCATCTGGCATTGAATTAGACAAAAGGCGGAAATGTGGAGCTTATAAACGTGACTGAAACCGTTCGTTGCGTATTACAACAACATGACTTCAATAGCTACGGCTCGAGTTAATTCCTTCCATTGCCAAAGTAAGCTTCCTTGATGCCTCAGGATGTATTTTACCAACTGATCCCTTCTTTCAGTTACGTTTTGCCCTAAAATCCTCTTCTCTTTATTACAGGTCAGTAATTCCCGCTTACGTACAATTCTTCTCATACAAAATTCAGCATTTTTTAACAGTACAACGTTTGAGAAATTTCTATTCCCCTCTTGATCCTCTCTTTATCATCCATGTTTTGCTTCTGCAAATATCCTACAGACAGCAGACGGTATGGAACTAATTGCAGAAAGTGTTGAAAAGATGGCTTCGCGACCTATGTGTTCCTCTGGTACTTAACTTCCCTTTCCCTGCAATAATCCGACGCCTTGGGGGATCAATATCACCGCTCATACTTAATGCAAACCCGTCTTGGCCCCACCCGATATTCATATGCTTCCAACAAACTGGTCTCTCGGTGCGAGAAACGTTTTTGTCGTCAGACTGGCTATGATGAGAAATGAATATGCAGACATGAAGAATAACGATTTGGAATGAAAGCAACATTTGTTTTATTTAAAAAAAGCTATAATAATCTTCACATAATAATATCGGAGGAATAACGTTTCAGCCCACACTCATATTTTTCGTCCAATGAAGCAGAATTCTGGCACTTGGTCTACTTATTGGTACCCAAGTTTGATATTAGGTTTATGTCTAAACTCATGTCTGCTACTCCTCATTTGTTTCGTTTTCTTTCGATCTATTCTCAGTCCCTATTGACCCTTCATTCTATTCAGTGAGTCCACCATTCTTCCTCAGTTTCACTGAGGACGGCTGTGTAACAGGTCATTCTTACCGTGGATTTTAGTCCCACTCTTGTACCTTTCAATTGCAACATTTCTACCTCCAATGTATGTAGTGCACCGTAGTCCCAGCAGACCACATCCCTGTCTGATAACGTTTCTAATCCGAGCAGGAAAAGGGCGGGCATAATGTCCAGTGCGGATGTAACGGCCATTTGAATTTGAGAGTGGTACAGCACTGCATTCTTACGAAAACTGCATAAAGGTGTCACTCGATACACCCTTAGTTACCCAACATCATTTGAAAAGCTGGTATATGATTTGCGTCACAGTCATCTTTTATGGTTTTCAGAACCCCTGATCATGTGTTATATCCTCACTTCACGTAACTATTAAAATTTTACATAACGAGCTAGATTTTTCTGACATAAGCATATTGAAAGAATAAGATTCAAGTGTCGACTATGGCTTTATCAGAGGTCGTCGCCAAGTAACATAAGCTTTCGTGAAATGGTGTCTAGGCGGGCATTATCGCCAACCGGTGGCCAGTAAACCTTCACTGAAATTAAGACGTTCCCCTTGGATTCTTATTGTTATTTACGTGAACAAATATTGATCATGAATAACGTACACGATGGACAGTTATGAATATGGATAAATTTAGTAATTTAAATTATAAGAACTTCCTGTTAGTAATAAATAATATCAAATAATGAAAGTAGTTCATTTCTTCCATACAATGATATAGTACACGTATTGGCACGAAGGAAACGGTCTATAACGGTACCCATGTGTCTTGGAGGGAGCATCCCGGCATGATCACGTTTGGAGCTTGGGAAAATATCACTAGTACTATTATGGTAGCTGTTGAAGTGAGCTTGAATACTCACCAGTAAACAGTAAGCATGGTGAACCTTGCTGTCGAGCACCTCACGATCTGCTAAAACAAATGGCGCATTCTACAAGGGTAATGCAAGTACCCTATTCAGTTCACACCAAAAACGCCTACAGAAATAATGGATACAGTCCTGCCCGATTCAATGACTTGTCACCCATTGAGTTTTTCTTAGATGTGATGTGAGGGCATAAACTATCATACCATTTCCCAGGTTAAAATCTTCGTGAATCCATACGACGTGCGTTTCAGGCATTGCAAGAAAGTCCAGAGAATGCCATTCGGGAGCTATTTGCTTCCATGCCGCACGAAGTGCAAAAATGCAGTCGTGCTGGTGTGTGGTCAAACCTCATGTTAACAGTGAAGAGCAGTTTCAATGGAATAAAAGTTTTATCAGTTAATAACCGTTTTGAGATGATCAGCGTCATAAAATTTAATAAATAACGGGCTGCTACTTCCAGGTGATAACAGGTCAAATACTGTTGCAACCTCAGCATTATAACAACACGTAAATGGTGCTAGGTGACGTATTACTTCAACGCGTACTGTTTTGTGCTCCTCCACCCAGCGTATGCAGTTTTACCGACAGAGCTGTCGTCGAAGTGTGAACAAGACGTCCCATGCGTCCTGTTGTTTCGGAATCAGCTGCCTTCTGCTCAAATTGTTCCGTTCAGATCAACACAAATCACAGGACCAGAGTATTACATTTCGTATCGGTAACTGAGTTCTTTAATGGACTGACAACACACAATGGGATAATATACCGGCCACCGTCAGAATTCATTGTTTCATATCAAGAATTCACAGTTAGCGCTATTCTTTTAAATTTGGCATGCTCTACCCGTCATTGTCAGCTGCATAGAATTCGGCGCAACCATTTTGAAAGCGCAGAACCGAGCGCTGATTGTCGAAAAGCAGATGTATCACGGAACAAATGAAACACACGTTTGAGCACAAAGTTGTTTTCTGAAATCATATACCTGTTTGTTTTGTTATAAATCCGTTACTTTATCAATGGCAAGAAAGGTAGCAGTACGGCGATAACTAATTTTTCAACGTCCGATATTTGGAAGCGAAAATTTACAACAGAAGCAGAGAAAAGCGCATGAACAATAGTCAGTCGTATCATTACAGGACTATTCAGTGATGTTGGAACTCATTAACGCCGAACGCTTATTGAAGTTTCCGAATTATGTTTATTAAAGAACAGTAATTGTCTTCAGCACACAAGCAATAACTAATCAGAGAGAAAGTACAATCATTTGACAGCAATGGGTGTGTGGCAACATAAACCGATTTTGTTTTTTCCTTTTTTTCCATCAGCCTGCTGGCTGGTTTCATGAGTGAAGTCCCAAAATCATCTCCTGTGACATCCTTTTCATCTGAGAGAACCAAACGCATTGTGCGTTCACAATTTAAGGACTTATTACAATAGTGGTACAAGTCAATTTTTGTTCATTCAGAGATACAGAGTCCTAAAGTTAAATGTGCGCTGAGAAATCTGCAGTTGAGATACCAGGAATTTTCAGATATATATACTTGTATATATTCTGGTTTCTGAACTGCACATTTATATGCCCGAATATTTCTGGTATCTCAACTGCAGATTTAACATTAGGAGTCTGTTCCTCAGAATGAACAAAAATGGACTTGTACCACTATTGAAATAATCCCTTCCATTATTGCTGGATGTATTCCCATCTCTGTCTACCTCTACACTTTATACGCTCTACAGCTCCCTCTACAACCATGGAACATAGTCCCTAATGTATTAACAGATGACCTATCACATGTCCCTTCCTCTGGTCAGTCTTTTCATATGTTCCGCTCCTGTTCGATTCTGAGGAGAACCGCTTCAATCCATACTTATCAATCAACCTAATTTTCAACAGTGTTCTGTAGCACCACATCTCAAATTCTTTGATTCTCTTCTGTTCCGGCTTTCAAACAGTGCATGTTTCACTACCATACAGGTTGATTGTATTCAGGATTCCAATAAACGTTATTCGCCATTCTTTATCCCACAAAATACAATTTTTCGACTGTGCGTTTAATGCCATGGCCTTACGTGATCTTACTGGCAGGACCTGATGTCCTCATGGTACCAAGCTACTGGTCGACAGTAGAGTCAGCGACTTTCTGCATCATTAATTTGCTCATCATCCACGCACAGCTTCCTGCGGAGTATATACTTTATTGGACAAAACAGATTGGAAATCGGATAGTGTGAGATCCGGGCTGTAGCGTGGATGAGGAAGAACAGTCCAACAAAGTTTTCTGGGCTCCTCTCGGCTGCGCGTACTTGTGTGTGGCCATGCGTTGTCATGGAGAATTTCATTTACATCGTTGTGACGATGAATACGCTGAACTAGATTCTAGCATAATACTCTTAAGAGTTCATCGCTCCACCATGATGAAGGACATCAAACGAAATAACCAGAGTACCAGAGGGCTGAGGGTGGTACTTCTTCGGAGGTAACGTGGTGTGGCTCCACTCTGTGGAATGACATTTTCTTTCCGGTCTGAAGTGATAAACCCATGTTTCATTACCCGTGATGGCGTTAAAAAAAAAAAAAAAAAAAAAAAAAAAAAAAAAAAAAAAAAAAAAAAAAAAAGAAAAAAAAAAAAAAAGTAAAAGTCAAGATCAACCTCGAAACGTGCAAACAGCTGCGCACAGATGATCGTACATTGCCTTTTATGGTCTTCTTTTACGCTGCGAGGAGACCTTTGAGTACCTCAATTGGTGAACGAGTCTGTCAGCATTACTAACACAGACGTCCAGTTGAGCAGTGAGATGTTTGATTGGAAACCATCGAACACCTCTAAGGATAATGTCCCCAAGTTTCAGTACTGCATGATTTACAGCTATGCGCTGCTGGGCGACGTGCGGGTGATCCAACAAGTTCGCGCAGTGATGACAGACGCCTGGTCAAACTATTGAACGTAGTTTCGTTCACTGCCAGGTCTCCGTAGACATTCTGCGAGCGTCTATGAATATCTGTGAAGCTCTGGATTTCCGCCATAAGAAACTCAGTGACAGCTGTCAACTAAGAATGCACCTTCGTTACAGACGCCGTTTTGAAGACTACGTATAGCAGCGCCTCTGCCGATCGAAAATTAATGAAACTGCAAGAGCTGAAGCAGGAATATCCCACAATGTCCTAGAAAAAACTTCAATCTTTTTTCAAATAAAACTGGGTGAGAAAAGAAATGTTTTGCATTACTTACTGAGCGCCTTCACAGAGATGTGGATTTTACCATACGCTCTCCTAAGTTATTGTATATGAATTTTCTGCAGCTTATTATCTCCCACTGTTGGTTCAAGAATTTCGTACAAATCCTGAAATATGTAACTCTATCGATTTTGTTAATATTTTGTGATGAGTTTTTGAGTCAGATGTTTCGAGTAGATGTACTTAGTTTTTAGGAAGAATATTTGGGGAGCAGCTCTTACAGTGCATTCGTTGAGAACCTGTCTCTTTAAATGATGTCGTCTCGTTGTCTCCCAATTTCGTCACATAATCAGCGAAAGCTATGGAAGAAATTCTGATGTCATTTTCACGTCTCCCAGGTCGTCTAGGTTTCGAATACTTTGGTTTTAAATTGAACTTTGGAGATGTTACATCTCTGCGTTCATCTATGTCTCATAAGCGTTTATAAACAAAGCATTTGAGCGGTATATCGTGCTATAGCACCTTCACCCTTCCTAAAGTATGAATGATAAGAACACCTCCTTCCTTCCTAATATCTTTTTGTGTGGTGTTGTTTTGTTAGATGCTGATGTAGTTGATTACAGTTTTTGAAGGAGTCATAGTTCCGACAACAGCAGTCTGTACAACAATTTCTAATAATTTCCATTTATTGTATATTTTTCTAGTGGCGCACTATCTTCGCTCCCCTCCTAAATTATTGATAAAATGTTACGTGATGGTTGTACTCATCATCAGACTGAATGCATTTTAGGTGTTTTAGCTGTGACATAAACATTATACCTTTTAGCACTGCTAACGCAAATCTGCGGACATTTTAGAGTATTGTGACATTTGAAAGGATCACAACGGTGGAATATAATTAACTTGGGGCTCTGTTTTGTCGTAAGCAAAGCGTCGTATTCAAGCCGAACTTTGAATGCTACTTTCTGTTGTTCAAGTCATTAGAGGTTAAACAAGTAGTTTATTTGATTTCGAGGTATTGAAACTTTGCAGTATATGATTTAAAGTGAAACTCATTTTTAACAACAACAGATTACTAATTCATCGATTCATCGAGCAAGCGTTAATTTTAAACTATTTATGAAGAACATGTTTGAAACTAGTTCTCATTAATAAAGGAGCATAGGTTTTTATCATTTTACGAAATGTATGTTTTATATTCGTTCTTATATTCCATCAAGAAGTTTACTGGCTCTTAAGCAGACCACATGTGTCTTGGCCTGAATATAACACTGGGTACTTTCTCTAGAGTTCGAAATCACGTTTTTTACATCAGTTTAATGCGAACATTGAATTTTTTGTGTTGTTGCTGTGTTTTTGCAGACATAGAAAGAGTGTTGTAACATCTATCAAGCATCACATACGTGGAAAACAATTACTTTAAGGCTCTGTTAAGTCACGCTCGAATCATGACACATAATCGACTTTTCAACGGTTTTTACAGGGAAGATATAAGTTCGTTGCAGTAAGCACCTGGGGCATAAAGCAGCAGTTGATTCTATTCCGCGTTTTTCAGGTTTTGTGAAATAATATTTGAAGCGAAAATCACGTTTAAGAGCTATGTATCGGTAATTTTTTAATTACATTAGATAAGCAAATGTTTATTTTTAATTAGTTAGGACCATAATATTATAGCGCAATATTGCAATATTCCATAGCTAATAATATATAGCTTCTGTTGAAATTTAATGATGCGGCTGGTGAGCTAGTACACGAACATTTTTTAAGTCAGTAATGAAAACGCATTTGTTATTTTTGTCGCTTCACGAAATTCAGATTCATTTTCAACTGTGTGACATTTTTTCTGATACGTTATTCAGGGCATTTGAATGCTTTTTACCAGAACCGAGATGCAGCTACAGAGTAATGGCTCTTTCATTTTAATGTCATCTAAAATACTATACTCTGATTGGAGTAGAGGGGTAGAGAGAGGACATATTACGCATTGTGTGTTTAGATTATTTTACGGAAATAATGCAGGTTGACGTCATTTTTATACATTTCGTTAACGCTACACTCGGATTGTGAGAAGGGGGAAGAGGAGGAAGAGGGAGAGAGGCAGTGTAACTTCCCACAGAAAGGATGATGACGTCATTGACGAGTGTGAAGATGTAACTGCTGGCTTCACTGCACCAACTCCCACACGCAGGCAAACGTCATTTCGAAGGTGCCGTTCTCACCAGTATATGAGCCTGATAAATCAATACTGTCGTAGACGTATCGATAGAAGCGTTCTTAATAACCTGTCAGTGATTATGGGTTATGCTACAAACATTAGTCCTTATTGTAGACAGAACAAAATCTAAGGTACATTGGGTAACTTCTTCCAGCCACATTTTTCTGAATATACGACCAAAAACTTAACTTTTTGTGCTATATTTCTGTGGAAGCACTTTTTTTCGTAATGTAATACTATCAGTTAAGGCCAAAATCGTGTCACAAACACGATCGCTGTCTCCTTCCAAGAAGTGATATAGCGGTGGCTATGGTGTAATAATGACAACCTGGAGCTATAATCCCAGCTGCTGTCGGAACTGTTGGAATATGCTCTTCGTACTCTGAGAATCCCGGAATGTGATCTGATGTTATAGCGTAAGTTTTGAAACATACACTAGTACTTTATTTTGATGTAATGTTATCCGTGTTATACTTATGTACACTTTAAGAAGCTAAGTATTCATCTTTCTTAAATCTGGACGGAGGATACCTATTATCAAGCTCATTATATCGTCCAGAGGACAATTCATGTGGTCTGAATTGACCACTACTGTTTTCTCTTCAACCTGTAGTCGATCATAAATTTTTTTTCATACTAAACGGATTGTACTGTCCACCTAATTTTGAAAACTCCATTCAACCATGACATCTCTTCAGCCAGCAACCGTTCAATGCAGCAACAGTATCAGTAGATTGACTAATAACTCAGTTTCCTTCACTGACCTTTGAGCAGCTACTTCACTGACTTCTGTCAGGCCATTATGCAAAGATTGTAATACCTTTGAAATATAGCAGGTAGCGGGGGTTGACCCATCATAGCACAAAGTATCTGGGCTGGAAGGCGAATATTTACTTCACTATAGTTTGCTCATAACGCGGGAGATGTCATTATACATTCCGTTACTTTACACAGTTGATATTGCCTACAATTTTGCCCGATAGGGCCCTTCTCTTATTTACGCCGTCAGTAAACATAAGGGATTCGTCACTATTACAGTATTCACATTTAGCAACACACTAAAGCAGATCTGAAAGCATGCACTAATTTCATCAAAATGTACTCGTTATTTTCATTGTTTACAACGCCAACATATTTCTCATGTTCGGAAAGTTGCTTCAACTTGCACTATGAAGCACTACCTGCGAACCTTTCGACCTAACATTGTCACAGTGTGACAATTTCTTCGATTTTACGATGTCAAACCATACGCTTGTATTGATTGCCACAAATTTTACGACTGCAATTAAAGTTTTGACTTTTTGACATTTTACGATGTAAAATGGCTGACACGCAGTCATAAGAACAAGCGTACAACACGAATGCACTTGAAAAGAAGAAGTGAACTCCAGTAATCTATACGCATCGAGAGGAAGATCGAATGCAATAAATCCCTGCTCACAGTACAGTCGGTATGTTCTTCAAGCGCATTACACAAATGAGTTGCTATGGAAATAGCGGCGCCAGAAGTAAATAACGTTTAATCGTAGGAGAGATTTCATGTTCGACTTTGTAGCGACAGTTAGGAATCCAGGAGCCGCACTGGCTTTAGAAATGCATTTAAACAGGAAATGATAAGATACTATACATAAAGTAAATATTCTTAGTATCAGGAAGAACCACATAATTTTATTAAATAATAGAAATTTATTTTTTGGGTCCTCATGACGTCCAGGTCCCCTTAAAAATGACATGTCCTGCTGATAACAGATATCTGATTTCAATTTTGTAATCTGTCACTAGCTGTGTAACTCTAAAGACAACGTTGTAGATTTGCAGAGCTCATGAAAGCATTTAACTCTGTTGCCATAGCAGCACTAGACAAAGTAATCTGGTAATCTGAGTTAAATTGGTAAATATAGGCATAATCCACGATTTCCTTAAAGAAGCAGTTCATGGGTGAAATTTCTAAGCTCTGTAATATAAGTACAAATGTAAGACAATGTAATGACTTATCTCCAAACATCGTCCTATGTATAACAAAAGTAGCAAGAAATTCGAATGCATACTGCAAATAATATCAAGTATCACCAACAGAACTGGAAAAAAGTAAATGTTCAGAGATAAAGTACTTGACATTTGTAGACGATTCATCCGCACTTTCTGAAAATGAAACACATGCTGAAATACAACCCAATGTCGTGAAATAGTTACCGAGTAGAGCAGATTTGAGGACTTTTGCTGAGAAAGCTATATTCATCAAGAAACGGAAATTTGTTCAAAATGACTGTCAATAAACATTGGTTAAATAGGAGAGGTCAAGAAGTGTCTAGGAAAGGTTATACAAGAAAAACGGTTACTAAAAATCTCGAATATCATACAACGACATTGACAATTAAATGTGCTAATCAAGAAATTTAAAAATAATTTCTGACAGCACGTTAGATAAAATAGAATGTTTCTGTGAATTTTCAGCGCTGAATTATAAATAAACGAACTAGAAATATTAGAAAAATGAATACTGAGTTAAATTTATGTTAGATTGAACATGAAGCAAATAATTCTAGGAATATATAATGGAGAGACGTGATTAATATGTAAATGTCTTCAATCTCATCTTAATCTGTGATGCGTGTTTCCTTACTGAAACTATGAAACGGTATCTAACATCAGGTGGAATTTCTTTCCAGTCTTTCTTAGCAAGCACGGAAAATAAGATGAGCAGCGACACCCTAAAGCTGATTATGGCAAAGAATACCCTTGAGCTAGCCTAAATTAGAATGTGATCCTAACCTATATCTAATTGTTATTTATCTACCACCATTCGTGTAAACTTCTTAAGCAAACTGATATAACCAAACAGTCGCAATCTAGCGAGTTGCGAAGCTACACCCATCACCTACGTCCTACTTGATGCTTTGTTCGCTTTGCTATTATGTACACTTGTCCCATTTTCCATAAATCTTTTTTGTTAAGAAAGCTAGACTACCGTGCTGACACGAACAAAATTAATGATAAAAGAGAGGTGTTCAAAATGGCTCTGAGCACTATGGGACTTAACATCTGTGGTCATCCGTCCCCCAGAACTTAGAAATACTTAAACCTAATTTACCTAAGGACATTACACACATCCATGCCCAAGGCAGGATTCGAACCTGCGACCGAACCGGTCACGCGGTTCCAGACTGAAACGCCTCGAAGTGTTCAGTTTTAGGGAAGCGGGTTAACTGACATCGAAACCAAGGAAGCCTTGGGGTTGGCATAATTGGATAATGTGCAGTTCCCGTACAGGCAGGCTACAAATTCTTTGTTGAGTTAGAATTTCCTTCTCAATGTGAAAAAATGTTGCAGCATGCGAAAAACACTGTACCATGAAACAGTACTCCAGTAGGGTCAGTCCTACTCATTGTCGCAAAAGACGGGATGAAATTTATTCACCCAAATGGTTCAAATGGCTCTGAGCACTATGGGACTCAACTGCTGAGGTCATTAGTCCCCTAGAACTTAGGACTAGTTAAACCTAACTAACCTAAGGACATCACAAACATCCATGCCCGAGGCAGGATTCGAACCTGCGACCGTAGCGGTCTTGCGGTTCCAGACGGCAGCGCCTTTAACCGCACGGCCACTTCGGCCGGCTTATTCACCCATCTCCATATAGAACGTAGATCACTGAACCCACCCGTATGTGTGGCATATACTTTTCAGTGTATCACACTAGAACAAGGTTCGCACCGAGCGAGGTGGCGCAGTGGTTAGCACACTGGACTCGCATTCGGGAGGACGATGGTTCAATCCCGTCTCCGGCCATCCTGATTTAGGTTTTCCGTGATTTCCCTAAATCGTTTCAGGCGAATGCCGAGATGGTTCCTTTGAAAGGGCACGGCCGATTTCCTTCCCTAACCCGAGCTTGCGCTCCGTCTCTAATGACCTCGTTGTCGACGGGACGTTAAACACTGACCACCACCACCACCACAAGGTTCGCTTTGTACTCTGACGAGAGGATAGTTGAAATTTAAGTTGTGCTGTTTTCAATACTTTGGCTGACAAGAAGATATGTGTGTTACAACGTTTAAAAAGTTGCATGATGTTCAGTTTCGTCCAACAGGAATTATTATTAGGTTGTTGTAGAGCTCATTCACTTTAAATTTTGAGATCAGCCAGCCATATTTTTCTCCAGTCCAACTTCCTATTTTAAATAACTCACAGTTTCACTTTTCTTCTTAACAGAGGTTTTAGAAGGACGGAGGTACAGCGTTCAGAGTATGAGGGTGTCTAAGATGCAGTTACCGCATACCAAAAATGTGCGGGCTCTAATGTCACAACTGTAGAGTGTTCACATAAATAGTTGGTTATTCCAGGTGTGGTCCACATATACAAGTAAATGAAAGGCTGTTTATATGTGCCATACACTTGTCGCATCATTTTATTTATGAAGCACATACAGTGGCCTGTAATATATGTTTCTTTTATGCACATTTAATAACTGTGTTTTGTTCAAAGAAAATTCAGGTTTGCAACCGGTCTTCATTTAATTCATCCTATGATATTTCAACTGGGCACCTGCTAGTCATCTTCAGGTAATCAATCGAAAACTGAATATTAAGTGTGTTAGAATAATGATTCCTAATACGTTGCTACAACCCAAGTTTTGTGCTTCTCTTACTTTTCGTTGAGAAACACTTCTTGGAGAGCAAGTTCCTCAAGGTTCAATTAATAATAGATTCTATTTGATTTTGTAATCTTATTAATCCATACGTCAAAGCCTGGAGCTGTACTTAGTCGGCCGACGAACTCCAGAATGTCCGACTGTCGGATAATCCCTACACATTTCAATTTAACACATCCCTTCCACTCTTTCACTATGTGTTGGTTACATTTATTTACTGCCATATTATTGCCAACTACCGCTTTGTATTTTGCATTCGTCTTTCGTTTGTGCGATAGTATCTGTATGTAGTTCGAAATTCGTTTGTTTGCTCCATCTTTCTTTCCCTTTCTCTCTCTCTCTCTCTCTCTCTCTCTCTCTCTCTCGATCGCTCTCTGTCTATGTGTGTGTGTGTGTGTGTGTGTGTGTGTGTGTGTGTGTGTATGTCTGCTGGTATTGCCTGCTCTAGGAAATAAGAGAAATTTTGAGTGGAGGAAGTCATAACAATATACCTCACTTAGAAACGTTCTAGGTGTAGAATTAAGTTTCCATTCAGTCTGATTTTATTCTATATCTCTGCTTGTTATAGTTTTAGTGTCCATCATGAATACGGATTTGTTACTTCATGCATTACTTTCTAGTACATCCCAAGGATTCTTTGTACGTGAAAATTTTCCTGTAATGTTAAAAGTCTCCTGTTGTAATTGTTCATTTTAAAACGCTCATAGCCTCTGCCATGTCGAGTGGTTCATGCCAATGCCTTATTAGGTGATGAGCAAAGGTCGAGTGGTTATTTTCATACTGTCAGTTTCTTGTGTACTATATACTGAAGTGACAAAGATTACACTTATCACTCAGGACCCGAGACACACAACAGTCATATTCACCAACACTAATAGAAAATCTAGCCAAATATAAAGGAGATAGTATACACCAGGTAGAAAGTCAAGACTGTAAATCGAAGTATCTTAGAACGACATACTCATATTCCAAAAGTAGATGCAAAGAACACCTAAGGCGCTGGAAGTATGAAACAGCTGTTCTAGCTTTGCTGAACATCTTATAAGGCACGGCTGTGAAACACCCAATGCAGAACAGGATGTGAAAAATTTTAGACTGAAAAATTGGAATGGAGAATTTTCGAATTTACCGAAAAATTTGCACAGACAGAACTCCTGCAGTAAACATGAAAACTAATAAACAACTCGCTCATAATGTGAACAAGTAAAACACTAATCAAGAGAAATGGTCCACGGATCGTGGTTGAGGATTTACTGCATAACCAGATTAAATCTGGTTAAATATGGCTAATCTCTCAAAATAGACAGTTTGAAAGAATGAAGTATTACGATTTCACCCACTCAAAATAACCTTTTTCCCAGAGCAGGCACCACGCATAATAAAACATGAGCACATACAGTGAACAAATCAGTAACGAAACACAAACAAACGACGATTGACAGTTGGTAATCGTGGTGGTAGTATTAGTAGTAGTGGTAGTAGTAGTAGAAGCAGCAGCAGTAGTAGTGGTAGTACAAGATTAATTTTTGTGAAGATCTGTTTTACAACGGTATTCGACATCTTGGAATCGCAATTCAAGAACAACAAAAATAAAGTAATTCGCGTATACATGCATTCTCACTCGTAAGATGTAGAATGTCAAGAATGAGGCAGGTAGTCCGCCGTGGCATCATAGTAGAAACCATAACGGAATTTGCCTGAAGTAATTGATGAGAACCACAAAAAACCAATATCAGGATGGTTGGAGGAAGATTGGAGTCTCCATCTCCCAAATACAAGACCACTCTGTTTAAAACAGTGCTGCCGAGTTCGGTTTACTATTGCTGTACAATATCGTTTTAGAATAAGTTATTGAATAGAGATAAAAGAACAATGCTACATTCTTCATTCATTTCTCACTCGAAGTCACTGAACACACACACACACACACACACACACACGTACTATACACACATTGTTTCATAAAACAGCAAATACTACATAGATTATCATCTGATGTCAGGACCAGTTTGTGCTCTGCAACTTCCCAATTGCTAGCCCGAAAAACTAAGTCGGCATCCCTCTGTAACGTGGGTGATGTTGAGCACAGAAAGAGAATAAGCAGGCATTGTTATACATTTCATAACTTTGCACGCAAGTTTCTGCAGGAATGGTATAAATGAACGAAATAATACAGTGTGAGTCACGTAAGACGTAACACCCATTTATTTTGTGATCAGTTACACATATCGAAATGCGGTTTCCGGCGAAAGTTAGAGCGCCGACGGACACACATGTTTTGGTTTGCTCATCATTATTAGTGCTGGTATCAAAGGAGGCACTGAAGCAATTACGGTTTTTTAAATGGTACACCATAATTTTTAACGGCATTTTATAGCTCTTGAGAAGACAATTACTTTGATATAACGTTTTTTTATGCTGATACCAGTCGTAAAAAATTCGCGAAATGCCCTAGTATGAGAGAGGACTTTGACCGGAAACGGAATTTGCGATGCAAACAATGCTAAGCAGGGGTCTCAGACCAGGCTGCGTAATTGAATAGCATAAGGTAGGTCTGCACTACGAGACTGAAGCTTTATCTCACCTAGAGTAGACTTACGATCTGGATGCAGGTTCACCCACGAATGTTGTGTACGGTATTACGAACTTGGCTAGAATCTTAGCGTATCAGAAGGGGCGTGGGAAAACTATTTTACATTTGTATACCCTCGAATATTTTCTTCAAAAATTAAAAGGTCTTTTAACTGCAAAAGCAATTACTCTGTTACATATCTAAATGTTAGAAGAGGGAATTGGCGTATCTTTTCGCATACGTTGCTGTGTGGTACTTAGGGTGGGATTCATTCGTTAAAGTAAACATTTTATTAAAAATGTGCCCCGCAAAGTAAATTCTTCGCAACGAAACGTTGTTTCATGCACAATGACAGCGTTACCAGCTACGTGCAATACATGCTGTCGACGTATATGACTTTGCAATGCAGTTTCACACGCAAGTAAACTGTTTACTAGCAGTGATTTGATAACCCACCAAATCATATAACGTAGATTTTGTCTTTCCATAGCAGGCACCGGCGAATCGACGACACCGTCTGGCGTAGTTGGGACTTGGTCTTTGTCAGCATCTTCGAGTGTTCCCCAAAGAAAGAAATCAGGAACAGTCATATCGGGAGACCTTGCAGGCCATTTGGCAACAGAATGTCGTCCTATCCAACTTCCTGAGACGCTCACATTCAGCATTTGCGTAGCAACACGGGACAAGTGAACTGTACAACCATCGTGTTGCAGGCACATACACTGTCGCATATCCAGTGTTACCTCTTCTAGAAGAACCAAGAGAACGTTCATTAGAAAGTCTGAGTACGAATGTCCATTTAGAAGGCCGGAGATGAAGGAATGGCCAGCCGTAGTGGCCGTGCGGTTCTAGGCGCTGCATTCTGGAGCCGGGCGACCGCTACGGTCGCAGGTTCAAATCCTGCCTCGGGCATGGATGTGTGTGATGTCCTTAGGTTATTTAAGTTTAATTAGTTCTAAGTTCTAGACGACTGCTAACCTCAGAAGTTAAGTCGCATTGTGCTCAGAGCCATTTGAACCTTTTTTTTATGAAGGAATGTCGTACAGTGTAATTTCCTACGGTGCTGCATCGTACGTATACGCTCCGCAGCCGTTGATGTGGCACCTCAGGAGGCCGGTGTGGATTTTCGGCTGCCCAGTAGTGCGTGTTACGCAAATTTACATTGGCCTTGCTAGTAAACGTTGCAGCATTGATAAAGAGCACACGTTCGGAGAACTTTAGGGTCTTCTCTCAGTTGCTGAAGAGCAAACCGACAAAGTTCTGTAAGTCGTTCGAAGTCACGGTCGTCGAGTAGTGTTACTTAAAACGCGAGAAACTATCGATTAGTTGAAACTTCCTGGCATATCAAAACTGTGTGCCCGACCGAGACTCGAACTCGGGACCTTTGCCTTTCGCGGGCAAGTGCTCTACCATCTGAGTGAGCTACCGAAGCACGACTCACGGCCGGTACTCACAGTTTCACTTCTGCCAGTATCTCGTCTCCTACGTTCCAAACTTTACAGAAGCTCTCCTGCGAACCTGCGCAGGAGAGCTTCTGTAAAGTTTGGAACGTAGGAGACGAGATACTGGCAGAAGTGAAGCTGTGAGTACCGGGCGTGAGTCGTGCTTCGGTAGCTCACTCAGATGGTAGAGCACTTGCCCGCGAAAGGCAAAGGTCCCGAGTTCGAATCTCGGTCGGGCACACAGTTTTAATATGCCAGGAAGTTTCATATCAGCGCACACTCCGCTGCAGAGTGAAATTCTCATTCTGGTATCGATTAATTGATGTAACTGCACCATGGCCACTATCGGTAGATTGGTTTAATTATCGATAGTCCTACCGATTATTATAGAATTCTTTTTAATTGGCTCTTGAAAAATTATCTGTTCCTATTACCTTCATGGCGTTTGGAGTGCAGAAGGAAAGTAGATTGTATCGAGGCATTTAATGAACAACAAATATGGTGGCGCCTTAGTCGGTCTATGTTGTTTATAAGCTATGTTGTTAATAGATTGGCTGCTGTGTGGAGGGGACGTATGAGAGGGAATTTTCTTGTTTACCTTCCAGTGATGACATCTTACGGTCGTGACATCTCTTACCAATCAGATGTTTATGGAAATACTACACGCGTATGTAACATGGGTTTGTGAACGTGCTTTATACAGTGTGTCATCTTCAGATGTGTGAGTTTACTTACTTGTTGCAAGGAATACAAATGTGTATAAGGTTGTTGTAATACAACGCAGTTAGTAGAGGAAAGAAAGACATTTTAAAGATTTGTTAAGTATTTGTGATTGTATTGTATAATGCATTTAAAAATAAATGCAATTATTATCTTTATTACTTAAACACACTACTTCTGTCGTCTTCTGTTTCTGAGTCCTCATTGTACTTACAGGTGTTTCAGTGGTGCATGTTAATGTGTAAGGTGATGCGAAAACAGAAAATACTGACGCAACCATAATGCTCCTCTGTTACTTCCGCTTTTGTAGAAAGACAAATATCGTTCATATGTTGGTTGCCCGTGTTGTGTTCGATAAGAGGAGCTTCTTCCTTCAAGGACACACCAGCTCCCGCAAAACTCAATATAGTAAAAGCTCTACCCGTCGAAGGTCATGTTTTTCTTTTTTGTATTCTGGCTGGACATAATCATTAAAATATACAGCTGTACTTACATGCTATCTGCTTTCACAGCATTGCAGTGCATATTCATAAGTAATTCGGGCGAAACGTGAATGCTTCTGTGGATGTGAGACAAAACTAATCTTTTCTTACCAAGAGTTGACGGTGAATATCCGGGAATGTTTTTGCAAAACCCCATATCCTGTAGGTATTTGTTAAACTCTTGCCCGTTTTGTAGAACCCCTTGTTTGAAACTTGTGCAGCTGGTAAATTAGCTCACCACTATTTTTATTTTCTCTTTTATTCATATATTTATTTATTTATTATGTTTACATCATTCTGCAACCTGCTTAATAATTTTCGAAAGTCACGAGGACGAATTCTGTACCTAAAGCATCTAGCTCTTCGAGGTATCATAGGAGGTGACCTCAGTGTACCAACAATGGCTTCTTCGTCACTCATTTCGTTATTTAAACGTCACACAACATCAGGACTAATCTTCGTCACCCAACTATAGTGTCACAACGTTGAGTCTCTGTTGGTGGTAGCAGTGAGACAAAGAGCACAGCAACCAAGAACAGTGCCGACTGGTGACAACATGAAACAATCAGTCGTTTTCCCGCACTACCGATAGTCTGTTGGCCGAAGAAATTCCGCGCTTCCAAGATTATTTTGTTTGTGTAAGAGGTGCGTAAATAGAGGTTTCTGTTATTGTTTTGAAACGAAACCGTAAATCAATTATCTGTGCGGAATGTTTTCAATAAAGTGGGGTATAATAGTCATTTTGTGAAGTGTACCAACCCCATTAAGGTATATAAACATCATCAGGGGATAGGACTAATTGCGAGACCACTAAAATGAAAGCATAGTGAAAAACTAAAGAACCACGGATTATTAATAGAACTGAAAGGTGACTGGATCAACTTGTGAGCTAGACAAAGTGCAAGAGGTAAATAAAACGTAAATTTCGTGTGACCAGGGCCTCCCGTTGGGTAGACCGTTCGCTGGGTGCAAATCTTTCGATGTGACGCCACTACGGCGACTTGCGCGTCGACGGGGCTGAAATGATGATCATTAGGACAACACAACACACAGTCCCTGAGCGTAAAAAATCTTCGACCTACCCGGGAATCGAACCCGGGCCTTAGGATTGACATTCTGTCACACTGACCACATTTTTATATCTGATTTTGTTCTATATCGTTCTGTTAATTTGTTCGGTGTGGACGTCCGATGACACAATTTCAGGTTTCTCGTTGATCCGTTCACTGAGTGTTTTATTACAGAGGGTATCTAACCGTCTGAACAAACATACTGAGCTACCGTGACTGTTGCCACTCAGCTACCGGGGGCGAAAGTGCAAAAGGTGTGACCAAAGGGCCGGCCGCGGTGGTCTCGCGGTTCTTGGCGCGCAGTCCGGAACCGTGCGACTGCTACGGTCGCAGGTTCGAATCCTGCCTCGGGCATGGATGTGTGTGATGTCGTTAGGTTAGTTCGGTTTAAGTAGTTCTAAGTTCTAGGGGACTGATGACCACAGCAGTTGAGTCCCATAGTGCTCAGAGCCATTTTTTTGTGACCAAAGGAATCGACAATCTCTACAAAAAAATAAAATAAAAAAATAAAAAAGCAGAAACTTGTGCGACGCCAGTTCAAAAGTAAAAAAAAAAAAATACTTGATTCTCTTTATGCACAAATGATTGCCATCGATATTGCGCCATAATACAGAACTTCCGACCATCAAGGTATGAAATAATTTGTTTATGCCTTAGGTAGAAGGCCTGAGTAGGCATGAGTAAAACTACAGTTAAATGTTTACTACCTCAAAACTATAAGTACAGATAAAAAAATCCGTTACAAAACGTAATTTTATAGTGTTACAACGGACATGTGGAATAGCAACGCAAATGAAGGCATACTGCCGTTGACTTGCCACTTTCTAATGAACGAAAAATTACGTCATCGATATTAGAATTGACAAGAACTGCAGGTCATCACAACTCAATATCTATGCACATGTAGCTAACATTTTTTAAAAATGTTTACTTCTTTAAACTGTCAATGCCATACTGAGTTTCGGCTCATTCTTGCGATCGTTACATGTCAGTGTAGGTCAAGTCGACGTTAACTTGTAATGTTTTCCTTGGCAGTTTCACCCTCCCCCTCCACGCCCCACTCCCCCTGAACCAACTTGTCAGTAGAAATCTGAAGCCGTCGTCTCATTTGTGTTCGTTTTACAGACACTGCCAACCATAACAAATCTTTGAATAATTGCGTTATAACAGGTTTCAAATATTCTCGTATTCATTACTACAAATAAGCCGCACATTTGAACATGTATGTCTCTATACTGCGCTTTCTGAATACATGGTTACTTGCGCGCTCTGAATTTTCACATGAGAGTTTGTGCAATCGCAGTATAAGATGTGAGAAACAAGCAAGAATTTCAACACCGTCTGAATGAAAATTAATAGAGCGAAGTGGCGCTGTCTTTAGCACACTGGACTCGCATTCGAGAGGACGACGGTTCTATCCCGCGTCCGGCCATCCTGGTTAATGTTTTCCGTGATGTCCCTAAATCACTCCAGCCACATGCCCGGATGGTTCCTTTGAAAGGGCACGGCAGACTTCCTTCCCCGTCCTTGTCTAACCCCATGAGACCGATGACCTCGCTGTCTGGTCTGCTCCCCCAAAACAATCCAACCCAACCCAAAATTAATACACGAGAGCAAAATCAGGTGGCAACGGGGTTGTAATTAATGCGTTGCTGTCTTCCGAGTATATAAACAAGATGCTTTGGTGAGCAGTTTATGTGGAAGTGCTTCCATTGTGTTAGCGAACCGCAACGGAATGAAGACTTTCGATCCTTATAAAATGGCGTCAGTATTAATGCATATATCTCCCAAAAAAGACTAACCATAGTAAGTTGAAAATAAAGGCCGTACTAACCGATTAACCGAACCGGATCTTTCCAGTGGTAATGGAAAACTCTCTACAGTGTAAAGGAAGCTGTTGTATCGCCGCTACAGTGAACCCAACCAAACGCTATATATTAGGCTCTGTCTAGTGCATACTTTGAGCGGCGCGAGTAAATTTTAAGAATTTGTCGGTGTGATGGGTAGTGGTGACAGCACAGCTGTCTCAAGCCACACCGTTCCTTACCCGTTATTAACACCGTATTGTGCTCTTTATACCGCTCCGTGCGTTTTCCCCGACGAAAGGCGAAA
This sequence comes from Schistocerca americana, assembly GCF_021461395.2. NCBI lineage: Eukaryota > Metazoa > Arthropoda > Insecta > Orthoptera > Acrididae > Schistocerca > Schistocerca americana. The sequence continues at coordinate 201,864,635 of NC_060125.1, read as the reverse complement.
CACCCAATGAAATTTCTGCAAGCTACACACTTTTACGTAGACTGTGCTAAGATCACAATTGCGGCCGATCTTAGTGATGTACCACCGTTAGCACTGCAGCAGAGTGATGGCCCTTTTGTTTTGCACTGAGTGTCAAATTAACTGAGAAGAATCATAATGAGTGAAGATGCAGTTCTTGGTCTCTTCAACTCAAAGTCTTCTTACTTCCGTGCGCAGTTTATACCATACGTGCTGCAGTCTATGAGCAAGAAAGCCTATCGAAGGTAGCAGCATTGCATGGCAGACCAGTAAACATTTCCCCTCTCGCATTCCTATGCCTCATGGTGTACTCCCTCTTCCTCTTCTTCTTCTTCTTCTTCTTCTTCTTCTTCTTCCTCTTCCTGCTTTCCGTGTGTTTCTAAGACGCTGAAGCTCATCGATAAGTAACATAATGGTCCAATTTTTATGAGAATTACTTTTATCTGTATGAAACTAATTTCGTAACAAGACGCTGAAAAAAAAAGAATTTTTTAGAAAATACGAGTAGTATCCAAAATTTCGAACTTACAAGCAGGTTACTTTAACACCACATTTTTTTCAGGTTTTCAATCGTACATTACTAGAATACAATACTCGTGAAAGCTGGTAGTAATGGTTACAGACAACGCTGCAGTTACGAAAAAGCTGCCAAAATATCTTTAAGATTCGACATTCACCCTGTTTATCCCACTGCATCGGCTTAGGAGTACAAGATTGTTTCAAAGCAGAGACATTTTCCAAATTTTATTGAAAATAAAGGCTATTGTGACTTTATTTCATAACTTAACACTAATGAGTGAGAAACTGTCCAGTCTTCAATAAAGAGCAAACAAAAAATACAGACACACGCAAGAGGTGCCGACTCGATGGAACAGCTCATGCCACACGCTCAAAAGAATTTTCGAAGTACGAAGTGAGCTTGAGACTGCGATTTATGAAAGTTCTAAAGCATTGCCTACCCTCAGAGCAGAAACTTACTGCTACCTTAACTACACCTCTTACACGAGGTATTGCTGCAAAGTTCTCAGACTTGGAAAGTACTTTAACAACTACTGAAGGACGAGGTGTTCTGGTTTCCTTAATTAAATTAGTTAGTGAAAGCGTGAAGCCGTTTAACACATTTACAGTTAATATACTTGCGGCATTATTAGATCCTAGGTTACAAAACTTCTCTCTGCACATTTCAAGAGACACAGAATGCTGCTAAAGTACTTTAGAAAGAGTACGCTGCTATCATCGCATCAACTACAAGACATCCACAGAAACATCCATGAGCAGAGCTAATACGTATGCTGATACATCTACCAGTTTGAAATCAGATGATCTACTTTTCTTGACCAGTTAGCAACAGCGTAACGTTATACCAGTCAGAGATTGCGTAACTGACCTAAGTCAACATTTTGGAAAAGCTGTAATAGGAAGGCCTGTGTTTTAGAATAGTGTGCTAAATCTAAAATTATTTTGCGTGTAATGGTCACTAAATTTTTGTCGTGTACTGCGAGTTCAGTTCCTGCAAAAAGGGTTCTCACCAACAGGATAAATAATTACTGAAAAACGCAACTGACTAAAGGAGAAGAATTTAAGCACATTACTTGTGTCCTCTAATGTTGTATTTTAAATTACAGACTAAAGGAGAAGAATTGAAATACCTGACTTTCTGTAAAACAACATTTGCATATCTTGTGTTATTGTATTTTAAGCAATGAAGATACTTAGAAAGGTATTTTTCATTTGAAATACATTCCCAAAACAATTGATAATTAATCGATTAATTGCAGGTTATTTAAAAATGCTATCGATACTCTCGGATGTGTCAACTATCGATGTTTAAGTAACACTATCGTTGAGTGCCTGGTGAAGTGCCAGATGATAGGAATGGAATCTCTGTCGACGCAGGATGCGAATAACACTCACCTGGCCGATTCCGCATTCCTTGGCAATATGTCTCGTACCACTATGCGGTTTCATCAGCGTCATAGCCAGAGCACGTTCTTCGTATTCTCTGTCGGTTGCAGTCTTTTTTCCTGTCCTCTTTTTGATGTTTTGGGCGTCCTGTCTGCACGAGCGTATTAATAATTAGTGCAACTGGCTGGTGCGTCGAACCTTCCCGTCCGGATAGGTAGCAATGTACCGCAGTACTGTTTTAAGGCATTTTGTTTACATTTACCATACTAAAGTAGTACACCGAACTTCTCCTCACTGGTGTACATGTCTGCACGCAGCGACTTTGCTTCCTGCAGTGCAGACAAGTAAACAGGCAAATGTGTTAGCACTCTGACACAGCGTAGCACAAGAGAATTGCTTGATGGTGTTTGCACCACTAATACCGACTCCCACCACCGCACTTTGAAATTCTAGGTTATTTCTTGAATTTTTTTGCTGCAGGTTTCAATGTCAGCATTGACAAACGTTATGACACTGCAATTGCCTTCCCAACAACTATCTAATGCAGTTATAAAATGCATACGGTTCCATTAAAAACAAAAAGAAATGTACTTACTTGATATCTCAGTTTATTCAAGCGCGAAGAAAATCAATCAAACAAACCAATACGTGCCACTCGACGCTCTAACTTTCGCCGAAAACCGCGTTTCGATATGTGTAATCGTTCACGAAATAAAGATTGTGTTACGTCTTACGTGTGTCACCCAGTGTTTTGTGAATCTTGTATCTGGAATGTTAGATGTTTTATTACCGTTATTATTATTTGTATTACATTTTTAATAAGCCCCTACACTGTGTTATTCCATTAAGTCTTCAATGTACAGGATGTTTTGGTTAAAAGATTCTCTTTGATTGCCTTTTTGAACAAGTTAGTTTTTGCAGTTTCTTCAACATACTTTGGTAATTTACTCCTTGATGCAAAATGATGGTATCAGTATTATGTTTATTCATTCTTGGCAAGTGTAACTTCCTTCTGGGTCTTGTTCCATGATCATGAGCAGATCTGTTTGTGCAATAATTACCATTGCTGTTTTTGGATTTTGTTTGGTAAAAGTATTCACAAGGTGGTGTTAAAGTCCCCGGGTGTTTTCAACAGGTCTTTACGATTATCTCGAGTACTACTTTCGGTTTTACCCAAGAAACACATACTACTAGCATACAGTTAAAGAGTAAATGTGAAGTGTTGAGTTTAAATGTCTTCTAAAATGCCGAAATTCGGACATGCTGGCATACGCAGGCCAACCTAAGTACCCCCTCCAGGGCTTTACACAAGGAATAATAAGATTGCAAGGCTGTAAGTAAAAGCCAATATTAAGTAAACCTTACCAAACTTGCACTCTAAAAAGTTGTTTCTTATCCAAATAAAAGAGAATAACAAGAAATCTAATGTAATAACGTATATGGAACCGTTATCTAACACTATTGTTACGTGTATACATACGACAAACATGTGTCACAGGTCACTGAAGATGATTCATATATAAAATAATACGAAACGCGCATGGCGCATAGCACACAGCTTTTCATTTATTTGCATATACGGATCAGAATCTAAGAATATGTAAACAACAAAACAACTACGGAAACCAATGAATTACGAAATACATCATCGTCATCAGTTCTCTAATTAAAGGCTTTGGTTAGTTTACTGACAGAATTAACAACCTGAAATTAGAATTTTCTGGGGAATGTCAGGACATGCAAAATCTCTCGTAAACATTACTAACAATCGATTTCAGCCACCAGGACTGTTATGAAAAGAATCAATGGTAAGAAGACGGAACTGCTTTTTAGGTAGGGAACCAATGAAGTGAAAAAGCGAAAAAAGTTTTAAAAAAGAGTCTGCTGTGAGGAATAGTGGTTACAAAGTAGTAACGGTGCGAGTCTACTGCACAGATATGTTTCTGGAACGAAATTCTCCTATCTTTCTTTCTACCTTCGTTCCGAAGCACTAGTAGGCAACCGTGAATTTTAGATTCTACCTTTTAACTCGTTGAGGGCTTCTTTTATCCATTGTCACCAAAACGTAAAAGGGAAGAGTTCATGAAACAAAGGACCTATGCGTTTGCTGAACTTCGTTTTTCGTCGACAAATAATATATAACTGGATTTTTTCAAAAATAAACTCTTGAGTCATGATAGTGTGTATGAGAAATTTTTTTAGGTACAAGACTCTTGCGGGTCTGGCGAGGAAATACGCTGTGGAAATAAATTGGGTGTGGAGGTTGTTCCGGCGGCTTGAATTGGTCCCCTCCCGGAATTTTGTGGCCTCTCCACGGAAACTATTGCTGGTGAGGCAAATGATACCTGATGTTTGCGCCACTCTCGAAGCAAAGCTGTGTCGTCAATGCAGAAAACACTTTTTAAGTTGTACGGTGCTCTTTGCGGAACTTGGTTAGACTGCGGTGGAGTCACTACGTAGAAAAGAAAATTGGAAGGATAACGCTCTTGACACAAAGGTGCCTCGGTCTGGCGGTATCTCATCCTATGACGTCGTTATAGAAAGTTCTTCTGCTCATGCTTCTTCACTTAATGATATGTGTATTTAGGCCCCATCCGTCTTCCCAACTGTCTTTTCCGTTGTTCCCTTTCTCGTGTACATCATAATCGAAAGCTACATTTCTAATGCTTATTATTATCTAGCCGTTGTATGTGTTCACGCCAGCTGCTGCCGTGTGTGTTTTCTCTTCTTTTGCCATTTCTCACCCTCTAGTTCTCACCGTATGGCGCTTTCACTTAATTAGAGCTAGTCTGAGATTAATTTGCGAAAGTAACACGCAGTTTACGGTCCTTGTTCGACTGCAGCCTAGCCAACATATGTATGTCTCGATATAATGATTAAGTTTGCCACTAAAATAACCTCATATTACGCGCAAACAACTCCTATATTTGCGAGCAGATATACATGAGGTGCGAACATTAGGGGCATGTTTCAGGAACGTACGGTCTTGCTGTTCGCTAGAAAATGTCTTTTGTGCTCGATATCGCCTTTTAGTGAAGACTTTCATGCTTCCCTCTAATTTGTACTGCGAATAAAAAAACAATGGCCGCTATTAGTAAATTATTGTGGCCTATGGACCACAGTCATAAGAAAAGATTAAAACTGGGTAATGGAAAGAGATACAAAAACACAGGAAGGATTTCGAAGAGATATCTGATATAGTACTCTGTACAAAATATGTCACACCAAATCACCGTCCCATTACCACTTAAATTATTTGCTGCACAAGAGTGGACAAGTATTTTGTTGTAAATACGACTGTATTTTACCCACTACTGCATATGAATTCAATGCGGTAAATTTTACCGCTACCTCACAGAGCAAAGCGACATGAACGGAACCTTTGGGAGCTTGTGCCCGAAATATGGATGGTAGAAGATGGATTGGAAATCCGCTTATGAGCGTAAAGGCGCTCTTGAATGCTCAGTGCTCTGGATTAATACTTCACCCTTCCACGTGGGTGCCGACTGCTCTGATTAAACGGGCGGACGGAGTCTGTTGTCGGCAACAATAACCACGACTCAACAGCCGGATAGACGTCACTGGCAGAGATTACTGAATTTCCCAGGGGCGTTAACCTTGGACTATTGTTCGCGAAGGACGAACTTCACTGAGAATTATGACGTCATTCGCCGAAGGAACGTGACACAACCAAAAGCGTAGAAAGCCGGCGATTAAATGTTCACAGTGAGCTGAAGTATGTATCATCCGTCACGTATTGGTTAAAATGAGTTGTCGTCGTACTTCAAGAGAAGGAATCATTACGATTTTAAGTAAAAATTTATCGAATTTTGGGTTGAATACGTATACTAAAATCGCTTTTACCTATAGAATACATGTCACTAAAATTATTAGGTGGCAGTAACGGTACATTCACAAATTTGCAGGTGAGACACATTAAGATATTACGACAATGTTTTGTGTACATGACAACCCTCTCTGATACTAACGACAGCAAGCATGTAAATTGATGAATAAGAATTATTTTAAAAATGTTATGCTTACCTTTCTTGCCGTTAGTCATTGCTATAAAACGTGGTGCATCTTTGAAATGAACTTGAATTTCTCTTACACATTTTGTAGTAATCACGAAGAGAATGATGAGCTTCCCTCTTTACTTTTACGCTGTAGAGTCATATGTCACTTTCCCCGATAAAGAGAGTTTCCAAAAAAGCAAATACAGAGAAGAAACACATAAAAAATGGCCAGACAAACATCAGCATCCAGACTTTAGTGAAACCAATAATACAAACTGTAGAGAAAGGACGTATCCCCTAAACTCCACAAATTAATTAAATAATACCACAACTGCACAATTTTCCTAGATTAACAGCCACTGTGCCATAGTAAAGCAGTAATTTACACACACAGTAGTTAAGACACGTTAGTTCCCTTTGGACACATACACACACACAAGTAGGAAAATAACAACACTCACACACAGAGTAATAGCTGACGGTCCCACCCCGCACCCAATCAAACAAAAGACGAACGGGTCCCGCAATAGCAAAACCAAACACACGAAGTGGCAAGATGGTACTGGTTCTTCACAACACAAAAACGTGAATATGTTTAGTGCTAGCGAAAGTGCTACGTTCTAAAATCTAACACATATATGTGGAAGAAAAGAATGGTATAAACTACAAAATAACCATGCGCAACGATAAGAATTACTGCTGTTGAGCCGGCCGGAGTGGCCGTGCGGTTCTAGGCGCTACAGTCTGGAGCCGAGCGACCGCTACGGTCGCAGGTTCGAATCCTGCCTCAGGCATGAATGTGTGTGATGTCCTGAGGTTGGTTAGGTTTCATTAGTTCTAATTTCTAGGTGACTGATGACCTCAAAAGTTAAGTCACATAGTGCTCAGAGCCATTTGAACCATTTTTTTTTTACTGCTGTTTGTGCTAATAAGTTAAGGCAAGGCAATTGTTAGTATCCTGGCAAACAGAATTGGAAGTGGAATATAACCATACTGCTACAGTATCCAGTGAAGATGCTTTAGCACAAAGCAAGACACATTTTGTCTTAAAAAAGATTTTCATAACAGTTGCTAGAACGATGCTTAACCTTCACATATTGTAGGGGCGTATATGTTGCATAATATTTAAACGAGAAATTTTTAAGTGGTATTTTTAATTATGATGGATGCAGTACTGCAGTCGGAAAACTTCATTTGCTGTCTTACTTAACAAGTGGCGGAACTTATATCTATTTACGTGTGCATCATGTTATTTAAAATGTTTAGTTTGGTTGAGAATTCAGCTGGGGGAAGGCACAGGGATATCTACCAGCTGAAGGCGTGAAAGCTGTTGAGTTTCATCGACAGATTAGTGAAGCTTACGGATAAAACGCTTAGGGTGACGGAGTCAATTGAAAACTTGTTAGAGCTTATAGAGCTGACCATATTTCTGTTCATCACGAAATTCGATATGGCCTATCATCTGTCTTAACTGAAGACGTTGTGTAGGAAGTTTAAGTACTGACGTACACCGACAGAAAACGATTTCATCCTTTCCTCAAATGAGTTTCTTCAGATCCGAGGATTTGTTATTTTTAAAATTCTTGGCAAACGTAGAAACGATTAACCATGTTGGCAATTCTGGTTTATGGCATTAGAATTTAGTATTTCATTGATCGTTATGGTAACTGACTGATGTAGATGAGAACTAAGTCGTGAATTAGATAAATCTCTGAGTGTCAATTAAACAATATACTAGTTTTATAAATTGCATTTGTGTTTCCGAAAGATAAAATCGGTTCTTACTTAGGAGACCCACCACATGAAAAGAATAAAATTTTATTCATTATCAGTATTTACATATGCTCATTTTTCGTCTTACTTTTGTGTATATACAGCATTTCTCACTACACTGAAGAGCGAAATGGAAATTGGCTTCAACAAGTGAAGTTTTTGGAATAGATTAAACATTTGAAGAAATATTTAAATTAGTGCACCTATTATCGGACAAGAAATGCTTGTTACGAAAATGTTGTACTGATTTTTAACTGTGTAATATTTTCATGAGTATTTCCTGAAAGTGATATGAGTTAAGTGGCTTTCAAGGTATGTTCATTGTTTCTGTCTACAACGAAATCATTGCAAAGCAATCTACAACTGACGGACAAATTCCGTTAAACTGTACATGTATCACATTGGAACAACCGAAATAAAATGTTCAAATGAGCCTACGTTCTGTATTTTAATTTAAAAAACCTACCTGTTACCAACTGTTCGTCTAAAATTGTGAGCCATATGGTAGTGACTATTACAGCGCCATATATCAAAAAGCGAAAAAGTAGTCCAACTAAAACATTCATATTTCTTTACGTTCTATCTACACGAATATGTAATAAAAAATGAGGGTTTCTATTTAAAAAACGCCGTTGATATCCATTTGACCTATGGCAGCGCCATCTAGCGGGCCAACCATAGCGCCATCTGGTTTCCCTCTTCAAGCCAGACGAGTTTCGTTCTTTGTAGTTTTTTCGTTAGATGCTTCTTCATGAGAAATTTGGCCCGCTCAGTATCAATGGACCACCCTGTAGATTTCAATGTCTATTAACAGTTGACATTTGAAATTGTAGTGCTAAACTTTGGATGTCGTAAAACTACCCAGAGAATGCTTATAACACTAGAGAAGTAAGTGTTAGCTAAGCAGGCAAATAGACAGATTAACCAGGCTTAGGCACAACAAACATTCAAAGTATATTTTACAGCCTTTACAATAATTCTCAAGCACCATTATACGAGGGACAAAGGTAATACATCATGTAATTTACTATAAACATTGTAAATGGAGCTATCCATTGTCAGTTATTGCTATTTTTTAAAATGACATAGCCCTACAATACTGTAAACCATGTAAATAACAGCTGTTTACAGTCACAAGGCTTACTAAAAGCTTTATGAAATGTATTTGTCCGATATTATTGCTTCTGAAAAACACGTTAGCAGCGCGAAACGAGCGATATTCACATTGTTACATACGTGAGTGTTCGAGCTATGCAACTGCATTTCCGCAGACTGAAGCTCGTGAAAATAAAAACGAGGATCCAACTATACCACCATAAATATATGCAGAGCACAATTGGCGTATGAAGAAAGGAAGAAAAGAATAAGAGGTGTTTTACAGCCAAGAATATTGCTTAAATAACAGAAGAACATGTGACCGGGTGCAGCTTGTAAACTCACGACCAAAGATGGTAGCATTGATATTTCTGATGATACTGCCAGAGTCGTTATCTCAAAAACAACGACTTACCATCATATACTTCGAAGAATATAGAAAGCTACGGAACAGAGTGAAATAATGCATTCGCAAAGCTAAAATCAGGCACGCTCGCTCCCCTGAATGCAGCGATCTGACGCCCACGGCTCTATGGAAGAATCTCCGTAGCTTGGGGGTCGGAAAGGCAAAATCTGAAACCACTTTTCATGTGTCAGCTAGCGAATTAAATGAATTCTTCTCTTCACCTCTGAATACTCACACGGCTGATAATTACCGTTCACAAGAATCCCCAAACAGGATAACTAACAACGATACCTTCCATCTAAAACATGTAACAATAAATACGGCAAGAATAGCAATAATGAGAATCTCTTATAATGCGATAGGCAATGACAGTATCGGGATAACCATGATTATGAATGTTGCCGATATCTTAGTACCTGTCTTAACATACATATTTAATTTTTCCCTCGTGAACGGAATATACCCCACTGCATGGAAAAGAAGCATAGTTCGACCCATCCCTAAGATCGAAAACCCGCAACTGCCTAGTGATTACCGACCAATTAGCATACTGCCCGCTGTTTCCAAAGCACTTGAGTATATTGTTCATGATCAAATCGATGAACAAATGCATGAATTCAGCCTATATGACAAATTTCAATCCGGTTTCTGTAAACATCACAGTACAAACACTGCTCTAATTAAAGTAACTGATGGCCAGAAATACGCCATCGACAACCGAGAGGCAACAATATAGACGCTACTGGACTTCAGCAAAGCTTTTGACACTGTTAACTTTGACATATTGCTCAGAAAAATGCAACAGCTTAATTTCTCAGACAGTGCAATGAGATGGTTTAAAAGCTACTTAAAAGACAGACAGCAATGTGTTGTCAGCGTAAATGAAAAATCTTCCTGGAAACGTGTTTCCTTGGGAGTGCCCCAAGGATTAGTGTTAGGACCACTTTTGTTTTCTTTATATGTTAACGGTATTTCGTCGGTTCTGTACTCCTGTAAATATCATTTCTATGCCGCCGACCTCCAGCTCTACCTAAGCATCAGACGCGAAGATATAAACACTACAATCACCCAGATGAATGTTTTCAGTAGTGACATGGGCGAAAAACCTGGGGCTCAAACTAAATGCAAAAAAGACGCAATAACCTTAATAGCCCATCAGAAATTAATAAGTTCAGATTCCGCTAACGGCTGCCTCCTATTCTGTTCGACGGTACTCCAATACCATATCAGAAAACAGTTAACATCTTGGGTGTAACTTTGGATGAGCATCTCAACTGGGCGGAGAATACAGTCGCCGTGTGCCGGAAGACGTCTGCTTGTCTCTATGCTCTCAAAAAGCTTCGGAACAAATTTTCACAGGACTTGAAACGCCAGCTCGTGCAAGCACTCGTTCTACCGAACCTCCACTATTGTGATGTAATTCAACAATGCATGAGTACTGAAAACAAAAGACGGCTAGAACTAACCATGAATGCCTGCGGGCGTTACACCTGAAACATTCGCCGATATGATCATGTTAGTGCTTCATACTCCGAGCTAGGGTGGCTGCGGCCCGACAAATTGAGTGACTACCACACTCTATGTCTACTTCACCGACTCCTCGTCGCGCAAGCACCCCAGTATCTTGCTTCAGAGATAAAAAAACCTGTGATGCCATCATAATCGTAACACGAGGTCACTCTTATTTGGTATCCTAACTGTGCCCACTCACAAAACAAAAACTTTTGCAAACTGCTTCTCAGTTGCCGCTGTCCGCCTCTGGAACAAACTGCCCCTTACCTTGCGCAAAATTCAATCCCCTGCTGCTTTTAAGAAGAAGTTGAGCATTTCCGACTATCATCCTCATAACGTACTCCACAAAATTAATGTACAAGGCCAATCCTCTCATCTGTCAAATAGCATAGCTAGCGTCTCCTATCTTGCTCCTGAGAGGCCTTCCTCTTCATCTGTCTCTATTAGCCACCCAATCTTCTTATCCTTTATATTTCCTTAATTATGTTTCAGCAAGTCTCTATTCTTCTCCTCCCTTCACCATCAGTCTCCCTCATACTCCCTGCTGCTAGCACTCCTTTCTAAAATCTGTCTCTTGAATAATGTATAATTATAACGGTACTTATGATCTACGAATATAAACTCTATATGTATGTATTTTTCCAGGTATGCCGTTGTAATCGTTTATTTCACTTTTTGTACTAGATGTAGTTTAACATGCCTACTAAAACATATGAATGTAAAATAAGTAGAATGCCTGGTTAGATGTAAGAGAGGGCCTGATGGCCCTAATCTTGCCACGTTAAATAAATAAATAAATAAATACTTCGAGGAGTCTGACACTTTGCGAACACAAAAGCAAATATTGCCGCACCTAAAACGAATGTAAATCATTAAAATGCATATTTATCGAAATATAAACAAAACAGCTACGAAAATCAGATTTCGTATGCCTTGCAGGCACAGTCGTCGTAACATGCCTATCACCTAACTCAAGACTTTGATAATTACTCTCCACAGTTATAAATGCTTAACAAAAGCAACTACACGTATTAAAGTGGTACTATTCTTTATAGAGTGTGGATATGCAAACGTAGATATTGAAGTCGTCGTGTTCTAAAAATAATAGTGAATCGCAACCGAAAAAGGCATTAGAGATTCTTCTAGTCCATGATTCTGTCTCATCTAGAATATACGATTAATATTAAGCCCTGACCCACGTGGTCCGTGTTGGAAGTTCCAATATGCAAAGCTCAAACAAAATGACTCTAAATATTGCTACTTATGGTATTACAGCATAGCGGTGTATCAGCATGACAGTGTCCGTTTGCAGAGACGAAGATGTGTACGTCGAAATACTAGGAAAATAATGTGATAACAAGACCAGCAGCGACGAGTAATTACCAGTAATTGCCAAAGTGACGTAACTGTGTTCCATAACAGAGCAGTTGAAAAGAAAGATACAAGTCATAAAGTACATTCCTTAACTGCCTTGCACGAGGAACAAACACACGGTCCATTCTGTAGAGGTTCCAACTGTGTAATACCGCGTTAATTCACGTGTCCTGTCACTTTAAAATATCTATAAGGTCGTAACCAATAATGTTTCACGCACCTGATTGGCCATACGTAATACAAATTGTGCACTACAGTTGCGGGTCGCTCATGTTAAACAGTCAGCTTTAATGTTCTTATTCTACAGTATAACCACAGGTGTCGCTGTACATGCGAGGTGACACCTACAAACTGAAGATTCCGCTCCATCTGGGAAAAAAATATAACTACCGAAGTAGGCTGGTGCCGTAAATGTAGACATAGAGAGTATAGAGTAGTTACGTAAGATAGAATAAGTGCGCTGAGTGTAAATAAAATAGCAGGTAATAATAAGGCAACGGGATAAGGTTCAAATGGCTCTGAGCACTATAGAACTTAACATCTGTGGTCATCAGTCCCCTAGAACTTAGAAATACTTAAACCTAACTAACCTAAGGACATCACACACATCCATGCCCGAGGCAGGATTCGAACCTGCGACCGGAGCGGTCACGCGGTTCCAGACTGAAGCACCAGAACCGCACGACCACACCGGCCGGCAACGGGATAAGTTAATGGTATATACCGCGGTCTGTGTGACACAGCACCAAACAGCGACGGACAGGTTGTGCCACCGACGTATGGTGGAGAAAAACGCTTGCACCGTTTTAATATAGCATTTCTATCGGAATCAGAACTGGTTATTACAGCCTTAGGCCGATAGAATATAGTTAACAATCTAACGGGACGCCAGCAGAGGGGCTTCCGACCTAATGATAACAGAACTGACGGATGCACAGCGTACAAGTATGGGAAACACATTATTGTATAGGGTGCTCGAGTACAATGAACGGAATCAGATATAATTCAGCGACACATCTTCCGTCAAGTTCTCATGTGCTGTAAATGATTTGACTACAGCTGGAAGCTGGAGATGCAGCGATGTTAATGATCAACAACAAGTCGATGCTGCTGATAAAGTGCTCTCAAACCACGTACATTTCAGTATAATACGCTTAAATAGCGCTTTAGCAGGTCTACCACGTAACATAACACGAGTAGCACATCCGCGTGGCGATGTAGATAATGCTCACCAATGCGAATTTCCGAATAAGATCTGTACCTCATAGTCTCTGGGTTACTCTATATGATTCAGATATTGCATATAGCATTTTCCAATACATAGCACATTGTAAAATTCGTGGATACGGCTATGAATTGTATACGTTAACTTGCTTCCACAAACGACATTTATTGTGCTTTACAGAAGATACATATTAATGTGCAAGTTTCTCTTAACCTTTATCAGAGTGATTCTTGTCGACCTCTTACAATAAACGACGTGTGAGTCTATTTAAGAGATTAAAGTGTCATGTAGATGACTTGCTTGACGAAGGAATATAAGAATTTAACGACAGAAATGCATTCTCTCTCTTCCCTCTTCTCTCTTCTCTCTCTCTTCCTCACTCTCTCCGTCCCTCTCTCTCTCTCTCTCTCTCTCTCTCTCTCTCTCTCTCTGTCTCTCTCTCTCTCTCTCTCTCCCTCTCTAACACACACACACACACACACACACACACACACACACACAAACACACACACACACATACATACACAAATGGTTCAAATGGCTCTGAGCACTATGGGACTTAACATCTGTGGTCATCAGTCCCCTAGAACTTAGAACTACTTAAACCTAACTAACCCAAGGACATCACACACATCCTAGCCCGAGGCAGGATTCGAACCTGCGACCGTAGCAGTCGCGCGGCACACACACACACACACACACACACTCACACACACACTCACACACACACACCTTAATACCTCTGGTAACTTACTCGTTAGCGCTAGTCCAGACATTCCGATATTTCTCTGGCATATCTAGTACCGGCTACAAACGATATTCCACGCAACAAAAAAAAAAAAAAAAAAAAAAAAAAAAAAAAAAAAAAAAAAAAAAAAAAAATCGCTCTGAGCACTATGCGACTTAACTTCTGAGGTCTTCAGTCGCCTAGAACTTAGAACTGATTAAACCTAACTAACCGAAGGACATCATACACATCCATGCCGGAGGCAGGATTCGAACCTGCGATCGTTTTCCACGCACACACACACCTTAATACCTCTCGTAATATACGCGTGAGCGCTAGTCCAGACGTTCCGATATTACCGTGGCATATCTAGTACCGGCTAAAAACGATTTTCCACACCCACACCTTAATACCTCTGGTAATGTACTCGTAAGCCCTAGTTCAGAAATTCCGATATTACTCTGGCATATCTAGTACCGGCTAAAAACGATTATCCTTTTTTTTTTGCATCAGGTATTACGAAGTGTTAGTAGTTACCTGCTGGTAACGGTCCGCTGAGTGAAGGGTTTAAGATGGTGCTTCATACAACGATATAATCAGTTTTTTACGATAAATATTTGTAATGTTATAACACAAGAAAACAAAATAAGATAAGGGATTAATATCTAAGCAAAAGCAAACCGTCTCTCTTCTTTACGGGATGGGGCAAGAAAAGAGGCGATTCTCGATTTGGCTCTATATGGGTCTCACAGAGTAGTTTTTTTTTTCTTTTCTTTTTTTTTATTTTATTTTATTTTTTAATGAAGAATAGTTTTGATCGAAATACTTTTGTAGTCACCGCTGAATTCTATTCAGTGGCTGTTATTGTACATTTTCAGGCTTGCTAGTGATCCACCGCCTCATATGTATGTTTGTCTGACCTTTGTACCCACAGATAAAAAAATTATTCCCGTTCTATAACAAAGTTACCATGATGATACTATGAATTCATTGTCGTACAGTCATAGTTCTGAGGATATAAACAATCGTTACAACACTATGTTCTAATTGTTTCTGACTAATGTTTCTTAAAATTATGAACAATGTGGTATCGCAAGCTTTCCTACAGAGAACCTCAACTCTGGATTCTCATTGGTGATATACGAGTACTCTGTAAATATGAATATAGCATATAAAGCTATGAAGAAAGAGAATATTGTATTAGAAAGTTATTATTGTTGATCCAGAGGAGGATGAAGCTACAGACTTCAATGAAGAAGATTCTACAGAAGACTGTATTCCAAGTATGGAAGCTGCTGCTGCTGCTTCAGATAATGAAAATGCTATTGAAACTTGCAAAAATGGTTCAAAAGCGAACACCAGGGCAGAGTATTTGAAAAGCGACAAAGCTAAATCCAAATCTTCGAAAAAACTTTGTATCTACTGATTCCCTCACTGCTGATGATCTGCTTTTTCCTCGCAAAGGAAAGACGTTATTTACGCAGTACATGCCCTCAAAACCTGTCATATACTGCTTGAAAGTTTGGTGGATTTGTGATCCACGAATGTTTTGTCCAATAACTGGCCAAATTTATACAGGTAAATCTGCTTGTGGAAGAGAAACTAATCAAGGCGAGTGGATAGTAAAAGATCGATGTTACTACCTGTATTTCAAAGGCACCGCCGGGAATTTTGTCGCTGTCAGTTTTTCTCACAACTCTGCCATTAGCAAGGCCGTTGATGACTTCTGATTTGTCCATAGTTGGTACTATACAAAAAAGAAGCCCTATATGCACCCCTAAATCCTACCTTTCTCTTCGCGCAAAGAACTGCCGTGTACAGAAAACAACGTTTCTGTGGGTTCATATGTCTCAAAGAAGAAGAAACAGATGTAATGTTATTCACAGTGCATGATGATACATCCACTGACGGCCCTGTTTCACAGCCAGAATTTACATCTACATCTACATCTACATCTACATGACTAATCTGCAATTCACATTTAAGTGCTTGGCAGAGGGTTCATCGAACCACAATCATACTACCTCTCTACCATTCCACTCCTGAATAGAGCGCGGGAAAAACGAACACCTCAACCTTTCTGTTCGAGCTCCGATTTCTCTTATTTTATTTTGATGATCATTCCTACCTATGTAGGTTGGGCTCAACAAAATATTTTCGCATTCGGAAGAGAAAGTTAGTGACTGAAATTTCGTATATAGATCTCGCCGTGACTAAAAACATCTTTGCTTTAATGACTTTCATCCCATCTCGCGTATCATATCTGCCACACACTCTCCCCTATTACGTGATAATACAAAACTAGCTGCCCTTTTTTGCACCCTTTCGATGTCCTCCGTCAATCCCACCTGGTTAGGATCCCACACCGCGCAGCAATATTCTAACAGAGGGGGAACGAGTGTAGTGTAAGCTGCCTCTTTAGTGGACTTGTTGCATCTTCTAAGTATCCTGCCAATGAAACGCAACCTTTGGCTCGCCTTCCCCACAATATTATCTATGCAGATTTATACGTTATTGTTACAGCACAAAGGGGGGCTTTCTCGATATGGTCGTGTTGTGTTCTCATAAGAGAGAAAGAAGTGGAACACATAGATAGCCTCTAACTTTGTATACAACGTTCTGGACACTGCTTGTTTAGCGGCGTAAATTATTCACAATGAAGACAAACGTCAAACAAATAATGTGAGTCATAAACACAGACTCTACTGGATCTGGAAAAATGTTCTGCAATGCCCTCCATTGTTTCCAGATCATCAAATTGTAATTTCCTGAGAAAACTTTTCTTGAAAAGTTGTTTTGAGTACATGATACGAGGACATCAAATTCAGGTTCCTAAACGAGTGGAAGCTCAGCAAGAACGACAGACTTATGGACGGCCAAAAATCGTTCGTGACTGTTTCGTAAACAGATTTCAATCAAACAAAAGGAAGAAGAAACGAAGAAAATGTTGTAAGAAATTAAAAAAAAAAAACTAATATCTGATGAACATTGCATTGCAACAACGGTGTGTGAATTTTATGAATAAACAATAATTCCAAGTTTGGTTTTCGACTGTAACGAGCAACAAAATTCAGTAGATAAACTGATCAGCCAGAGCATTATGACCACTTACCTAATAGGTTATGTCCACATCTCGCAAGGATTACAGCGGCGACGCCTTGTGGCATGGAAGCAATGAAGCTTGGCAGGTCGCTGTAGGGACCGTGGCACCACAACTGCACACGCTACTCACGCAGGTACCGTAAATTCCGAGGAGGGGGCGATGAGCTCTAACGCCACATTCGATCAGATCCCAGATGTGTTCGATGGAGTCCACATCAAGCGAGTTTGGGTGGGAAGGGGGCAGCACAGCAATTGGAATTCGCTGCTGTGTTCCTCGAACCACTACGTCACTCTCTTGGCCCTGTGACAGGGTGCATTATCTTGAAAAACTGCCACTGCCTCGTCCGTCATGGTGCAATGCACGAGCTCCACTGGACCCTTGGATACACACGTGAATTGTTCCCTAGAGCATAATGGAGCCACCTCCGGCTTGTCTCCATCCTGCAGGACAGGTGTCAAGGAGCTGTTCCCCTGGAAGACGACGGAATCCCACCTTCCCATCGGCATGATGAAGATCACATGAGGATTCATCAGACTATGCAACTCTCTGTCTCTGCTCCGGCGTCCAGCGCCGGTGGTTTCGTGCTCGTTTCAATCGTAGTTGCCGATGTCATGGTGTTACCATTGGTACAACCGTGGGTCGTCGGATGCGGAGGCCATCGATAGGAGTGTGTGGTGCGCTGTGTCGCCAGACACTATTGTACTCCGACCAGCAGTAAAGTCTGATGATATCTCCGCCGTTGTTCGCCGCCTGCCCTGTTTTACCAGTCTACTGCGCCTACGACGTCCGATATCCGTAATGAGGTGTGGCCGCCCAACCCCACAAAGTCACCGTAGTTTCACCTTGGTTTGGCCACGTGCTGAAGACGCCCACCAAAGGACTTCTCGAACACCCGACAAACCGTGCAGTTACCGAAATGCTCGTGCCGAGCCTCCGGTCAATCACAATCTGCCCTCGGTCAAAGGTAGATCACACTCCATCCCCATTCCACACACGATCAGCACGCTCACTGATACTACATATACTGTGCGTGTGTTTTGAATATCATTCATTCTACGCCAGGTGACGAAGCTGCAGCCCGGACTTGTTTATATCGATAGTAGTTGGGTGGTCCTAAAGTTCTCACTGATCAGTACATGTAAGGCTACGTAACTTGCTCTATCACAGTTGGTACACAACTGATATATTTGGCATATATTTATAACTATATTTGCTGTATTATTACTCGGTTGCCCAATAAACAATAAAACTACTAATATAAAAAATATAGTATTTAATTTGTGAAGTTTACACATGTTATAATCGAGGTATGTGGTTACTAGGGTATCGCGAATATACTCGTAGATGGCAGAATGCATTATTTTCCTTTCCATTTTAAATGTCATTATTTCAAAGTATTTATGCCTTTATTATGCCATTTATAAAGTTGGAAATCAGGAAAACCCTGAGGCTTGTGTACATTAGCTTCAATACATCTGCCGGCCGGAGTGGCCGAGAGGTTCTAGGCGCCCCAGTCTGGTACTGTGCGACCGCTACGGTCGCAGGTTCGAATCCTGCCCCGGGCATGGATGTGTTTGATGTCCTTAGGTTAGTTAGGTTTAAGTAGTTCTAAGTTATAGGGGACTGATGACCTCAGAAGTTAAGTCCCATAGAGCTCAGAGCCATTTG
The DNA here is from genome assembly GCF_021461395.2 of Schistocerca americana. NCBI lineage: Eukaryota > Metazoa > Arthropoda > Insecta > Orthoptera > Acrididae > Schistocerca > Schistocerca americana. The sequence goes on along the minus strand of NC_060125.1, from coordinate 201,845,813 downwards.
AACCATTTTCAATACATCTGATAAACTGCCACTTATGGTTAGAAAGGTAACACAGGTAACCCACTGTGGCCACATCGACTAGTGGCCATCACGCCAATACTACTTGGCAAGACGGCGGAATAAGCTCTGTATTCTCCATACTGACGTCACGCGCAACGGGTGGTTCACAGCAAACGTATTGTCACTGAAATTTGGCAAGACCCAGTATATACAGTTTAGTACCTCACAAAGAATACCAGACCCTCTAAGTATAATGTATAATGTATTCAAACAATGAAATGAAAGCTGTAGACAGTGTCAAAGTCTTAGGGCTACAAACCGACCACAACCTAAATTAGAAAACTCACACTCTAGGTTCAATGAAACACCTCAGTTCAGCCACATTTGCAGTACGCATGAGAGCAGAAAGAGGTGATTTAAAAATGAAGAAGTTCATTTACTCGGCCTACTTCCATTCACTAATGAGTTATGGAATCATCTTTGGGGAAACATTTTCAAAATTCAGAAACGAGTCATTATAATTATATCTGGCGTCAGTCCTAGACCATCATGATGCGACCTCTTTAAGAAACTTGGTATTCTAACTACTAGATCTCAGAACATATATTCATTTATGTCCTTTGTCACTTCCAACATGTCTCTTTTTACACAAAGTAGTGCAAAACATGATTATAATACCAGAACCAAAAGCAATCTGTACAAGGACTATAAAAGCTTGACATTAGTACAAAAAGAAGTCAAATACATGGGTACTCATATATTCAATAACTTACCAGAGCATATCAAAGGTCTTGTAAGTGATACAGATCGGTTTCAGAGTGAATTAAAAAACTTCCTGTTCGCCAACTCCTTCTACCTCATCTATGGATATCTTCACAAGGAACCTTTGAATCTTGCAACATCCCAGATACTCCTCTCCAAGGGATGTAAAGGACGATCGGCAATCGATTTTCTGAAAAGGAAGAATAATGTTACTGCTCTTCGTTTGACTCGTAGAAACTTCAGCAGTCCTCTTACACGCATGCCAAACCACACACGCAGATAACACCACATATTCGGAAACAAAGACCAAAAAATTTGTAAGAAGAAAGAATGCGAATTTTGTTGCAGTTTGTTGTGTTCGCTATATTAAAGCTGTGCTCGTATGTTCCCGCGTAACCACACACACGGAAACAGCCGCATATTCGTAAATATGTAGCGAAATATTTGTAACATGGAAGAATATGTATGTCATTTCTTATTGATTCACTCAAGCAATTAAAGCTGTCCTCTTAAATTCCTACTCAGCTACACTCTCGGAAATTGCCACGTATTGGGGAGTAAAGAGCCAAATATTTGTGAGAAGGAGAAATATGGATTTTATTGGTGCTCGTCTTCGCTTTTAGGTTCTTGATTAATCACACACTAGGAAATCGCTAAACATTTATCTCATCCTTCCTTATCTAATAAGACAGAAATGTTAATAACATCAAATATTGCACAAGATACTTGTATTACATTCTCAAGAAGTCCCAGAATATATTAACAACACATGATATGAAAAGAAAAGTATTGCTTCTGACCAGATGTGAACCCACATCTTTCGACTCCAGAAACCAATACGGTATTCATAACGCAAGTTCTTATTCATGTGGTATTTGTCTCTTGATTTGGTTATCACGGTATCTCTTGAACACTTATATCACTATTGGATTATTAACTGACATTTAATGGTTACGGTGACGCATTTGTGATAAATTTTCCGTATTCCTTAACCCTGAAATCGCACATTGTAAATAGTAATACAAGCGTGTTTCATACTTTACTTGTAAATTATTGACGATAACAAGTCACTCTTGTTACAGCACTCATATGTGAACACAGTGAACGTCGATAAATAATTATGTGACATTTACTTATAGCAATAATTATAATAAATCAATAGAAGAAGTGTTGTTATAAATCTGCAATACGCGTGCATGAAGCCTTGTGAGAGGCCCTTATCGAACGGTAAGAAGTCGATAGCAATTCGTTCGGTCTTCGATATTCACGGCTTGACGTCCAAACGACGTCACGTATGCGGAAAGTGTTATCCGCAAAACCAACTGTGAAATGTAGGCAAGCGTACAGGCTGACGGAATGTCTTTTCTGTTCCCGCAATAGTACATGTAGCCGGTTGCCAGCATTTGCCTTTATTGATGGTAATGGTCTTAGTCAGCTTTTCCGTTTTCTTAATAGAGACCTTCAGCACTTTAATTGGCATGTGTATATCTTTTAAGGAACAGCAGCACGGTTCGTGCTACGTAACTCGTACATCTGTTTTGTTCCACAGTGCAGGATGTTTTCGCTTAGGTTATACTTGTCGCTCCGCCCGTGTTTCTTTTCTAACGTTACTTAAACTGTCTGTCCTGCTAACATTCTCGAATCCATCATCTGCTGATATAGTGACACGAAGGGATGAAGTGATCACAACGTTTATGTTAGTTTCAAAGACCCATACTGTTAACAAGAAATTTTTAGCACAGAATATTTTACTGTTAACTGTATGATCGTTCAGAAAGCAACTGAAGTTTCGATGTATATGAATACGTCCACATTGTTTGATCTTGTATACTGGCGATCCTGTTCCCGTATTTTAAATGGCTTGCATCTGCTCTCTCCACTACTCTGTCTCATGTAAGTGAACTTCGTCAGCAAGAGTCAGCGTACTGTGTTACTCTTCCAGTTTTAGAAAAATGTGCCAAGTCACCTGGAGCGAAGTACGGAGCGGTAGGCGCACGCGCCAGAACTTTCCCACCCTGTCTGCAGTGGCTAACGTGTTCCACGTCTACATGGTGATGGCTGTTGTCCTGCAAAAGTAAATTTCCAAGACAGCGCTGCCCAAAGTTTGTTTAGAATAACCTGACGGCAATTTTTCGTGCTGTTTAACAGTAAACGTCTACGATGTGTTCTTGTCGCTAAAATTCGCCCGAAAAATTGTCTTTTTCCGTCTGCAGGTTGGGGAGGGGTATCCTTTGAAGTCGGTTTTGCAGTAGTAAGAGTTTTTGCAGTGTAATTTCACTGACTGTCACTTATTATTGGATGTATGCTCAACTACTCACGTTTAACACCTAAAGAAATACAATCTACGGATTCGTCATCTTTTCCCCTGTCACATGTGCAGCCGTTAATGGCAATAGAATTATGTTTGACTATTGTTAAGTCTCTTATCATCCCAACAATCCACCCGTTGACGTCTAGATAAGCTAATTTCCGAAACTGAATCCCTCGCTGTCAGTTGAACTAATTAAATTGATTTCCACTAGTGCTTTTTCCCTCCTTTTTACGTTCGTCATTTAATGTGTCGTAAGAGACTTCTTCCAAATAAATTTCCCAACACTGTCATCTCTGACAGAGTACAATGCCTTCGACAAACCTTAAAAATCAATATACCTTCTCTCTGGCAGCCAATTCAATTCCACCTAGGTCTCGTTTGCTGCTTGCTCAATATACAGACTGAATAACATGGACGCACTGACGTCCACTACGACCTTTCTGCCTCACTTCTCGACCACTGCTTGCCTTTCATGTTCTTTGACTCTTAAAACTGCTGTATGGCTGCCAGAGTTGCAGACCACATTCTTTCTTGTGTTTTATCTGCGTTAGATTGAGAGTTTCAAATGGTGTATTCCAGTCAACATTGTGAAAACCTTTCTCAAAATCGATAAACGCTCCGGGCATGTGTCCCCTGCTTTATTTCCATCTCCTCCTTTCTCTACTCTACGAATTCCAGTCCACAACTACATTTAACTTGTGTCTCCGTTAACACTCTGAATAATTCCACTTATCTCATTATGTGTTCTGTAAATCTCTTCATCATTTGCGATATGTGCCAGATATCTTGATTCCTACATTTTGTTAGGTATTGTCTTATGAGTGATAGCGTGTCGTGGCATTCTGTGTCCCATAACAACGGCTTCAACCCCATTATTATTATATGATGAAGGCGTAGGTACGATGAACCGTACTGTTCTCAGATGAGCTGTACTCATAATATGAGCGTCAACCTTCTGAGAAGAATACTTGGACTTATAAGGAAACCAAGTCCTTGGTTTAGATTTGTAGTTTGTAGTGATACTTGGACCATCATTAGCACTTGATTATTGGGTCATAAGTCTTATGACTGGTTTGATACGGCCCGCCACGAATTCCTCTCCGGTGCTAACCTCTTCATCTCAGAGTAGCATCATTAGTAGCAAAGTAAGTTATCTGATTGACTATTATACTTATTCAGAAAGTTGATATTGATGATAAAAATGGAAGGTAGATATCCGCTGGTACGGCTCGCTATTTAAATGGTTTTTTGGAACCACCCGCCTTCTCAGTAGTCGCTCCGATGTCAGTATCGAGATCGGATTGGAGTCTCTGGTCACCGCATATCTTTGGCGAGTTGGCTTCCCGCGCGCCGCGAGGCGGACAGAACGAGGAAGAAGGGGTTGAGATGACCTCTGGACTGTGCGCGAGAAGTGACTACGGTGTCGGAGGGGCAGGCCGCTTCCTCAATGGGCCCCGCTGTAGCAGTCGGTTGGGGACGGAACGCCGTGGGCTCAAAGTGTCTAGTGTGGAGGGCCGGTGTTGTCCAGATGGCCGTCGTCGATTGGTCATTCAAGGGCTGAGAAGTGGTTTCTTGGTTCTGCCCCGGGATTCCGGCAGAGAATTACGTGAAGTTTGATGTACGAGGTGAACATAAGATTTCTAAAATCGGCACGTTGGTGGCGCGTATATAAGACTTGTGAGTGGTATAAGCATTGCTTTGGTACAGCAGTCTCCAGTTAGAGCGCTGCTTGGAAGGAGAGCGTTATTATCGGCATTGTCATCTACTAAGTTGCTTTAAAGTAAATGACTGTTTTGGATCAAAGGTTGATCGAAGTCAGGAACCAAATCATTGGTTGTCTTATTATAAAACCTATCGGCTCCCAGCGTGTTAATCTCTGTTTTATACAGTTATAACGAGTAATTTGACACACTGGTAGTGATCACGAGTGATTTTTGGAGGTACCGGCACTTTTAAATATTTGTGGTAATGGGGAGATTGACTGCGAGGCTTTTCAGTCGGACGCTTATGAATTGTGTTAATTGCAGTTCACTTCCCATGGAGTTTTACGGTTCTACTTGTTGTTGCGAAACCACCGATAGTGTCTTCATAATTTAGCTTGGGACGTCATTCTGTGATTTGGTGTAGCCTTCCGAAGAGTTTAGAGTACCGCACTCCATGCAACCTACAACGTGGTGGGTCTAACTTCCTTCATCCTATTATACTCTTAGTTGACACTGACACTTGCGCCACTGTGTCCAACAAAATTTTAAACCTTTTAATTCCTGTGGATCCTACCACTGAACATTCCACCTTTGCATACGTATTTGTAGCATTGAAATTAAACGGGAGCTCCCTTCTGTGGGTCTTGGGCAGCCTCTGCCGTTTGACAGTTGTCCACCTCTACTAACTCCACTTCTCCATCCTCCATGCTGCTGATTTCCACTCTTTCCTCTATTCCTCGGTGACTAGGTACATTACTTCTGCACGTGTCCCATGCGACCACACTTATAACATTTTATATCTGCTGTAAACACTGCGTGTCTATCACATACCCCGTTGCCACGTCCATTTCCTCACATCCGATTCCAGCTGAATGACCGAATACTAAACTTTCGGAGACCCTTCACACACTTTCCGCGACATATGCGCTGGTAAACCTCTCAAAAGTACATCAAGTGCCATTTGCTCGGCCTCGTGCAACATAACACCATTCGCTTCATCACTCTGACCCATCTCGTAAGTGTACTCGCTATTTTCTCTTATCCTGTCCGCAAATTTCTCCACCATCTCCCCCTGTCTCTTCGTCATTGAACTCAACCTCTCCCTGAAGAACCGATTTCTGTTTCTTTTACCTCTGTGAAAGCCCGTCCTTGCCGCTTAAACTGTACTGCCTTCCTTAAGGCCTTACGTATGTCTTCGCTTCACCAGTTGATCTAATCTTAGCTACATGTAACAACTGTTCTTCAGACCAACCATTCATCGCAGATGAAGTTTCCAAGTCCTCCACAAACGAACGCCCATCCTCAGATACCTTGCCAGAAAACGGAATAATGAAACTAGTGGTAGCTGCATCAACCTCCTGCTGTGGTACTCTAGGCTAAAACGACTGATTAGATGCGGTTTCACGCTCTGTTCTAGCTGTTAACACACTTCTCAACTGTATATTGTCCGCTGTTAGTTGTGCTAACTTTTCCAACAAAACCCATACCGCTTCTGGTTCCGACACACCTTGCATCCCTGACTGTGCCTTTGCGCTGCTTTCGTTCCCAGTTAGTCCCGAAACAAAACATTTAAGAACAAGAATAACCTGACTTCTTACAGTTCCGTATCATCGTACTAAGTATCATCATACAACAATAGAAAAGTATTCAAATGCCACGAACGAAAACATCTTACTGCCCCAAACACACTAACACTTATTCTGACAAAAAGGAAATAATATGTCTACGCAAAACATCTGCCAGGACCCATACTCGAAATACAATCAAAAAAGATATAAAACGTCAAATATTCAAAAAGAATAGTTGGTCAATACATTTTGTTACTGTAATGGACACAGTGGGCTCGAACGTCGTGGTGTACAGACGACGCCTGCTGTTCTGACACCAAATTTAGAGGAATGTTGGACGAGGATGGGCTGTCAGCATGCGCTGTATTAAAACTATTCCGAGTTTCCGAAGTGATTCACTATATCCAGTTACAGTGTCCCTATTCCTCTCGGGCTGCATCACAGTGTCCCACGATGCTGAGGACATCACTTTGGTGTCTGTGAACGGCTTGGTGTGGAATGGCTGCCTCAGGGATTCATGCAATGACCTGCTGTGTATCGGCCTTGTACGGCCGCAGAGTTGTGACAACATCAGAATGCATCTGCAGTTGACTCTGCGGTCTTCGCCCCTTTTGCCTCAGCGCCACTCCTGGGAGCTGCTAAGCGGACATGGCGTGCTTCCTTGCTGGTGTGGCTAAGCGCCCGGCATCCGAATCCGTGGCCCTCGCCTCAGGATGTCTCCGGCGTGTGTTGGGAGCCAACAAGACTGCCCGAAGTAGCGAGCCGTTGCGTGGCCCACCGCTGGCTGACTGCGTGCGGAGCCTGCATTTGCCTCAGAGGGTCGAACCAGCGACCTGCTGAGGACTGGAACGCTGGCACTCCATCTGCTGCCTGGTGTAGCCAGTGGTGTAACAAGTCCCGCCGTCCAGGAGAGCTGTCACTCTTCAATGCCTCATTAGTGAACTGGTGCCTATTTATATGCAGCTATGCACCTCTGTTTTGCTAAGGCTATTTTCCGGGAGCATACAGCTCTACTCTACGGTTAAATGATGATGGCATCCTCTTGGATAAAATATTCCTGAGGTAAAACAGCCCCCCTCGATTCGGATCTCCGAGAGGGGACTACACAGGAGGATGAGGTCATCAGGAGAAACAAAATCATCAGATCGGTGCTTGGAATCTTAGATCTCTCAATCCGGTTGATAGGTCAAAAGATGTAACAAGTGAAATGGATAGGTTGAAGTTCGCTTAGTGGGAGTTAGTGAAGGTCGCAGGCAGGAGGAACAGGACTTCAGGTCAGGTGGATACAGGATTAAAGATATAAAATGTAGCTGGGGTGATCCGGGAGTTGGTTTAACAATAAATAGGAAAATAGGAATGCAAGTAAGCTACTGTGAACAGGATAGTGAAGGTATTATGGTAGCCAAGAAAATCACAAAGCCAACATCCAGTGTAGCAGTAAAACTTTATACGGCAACTAGCTCCACAGATGATGATGAGATTGAAGAAATGTATGATAAAGTAACAGAAATTACTCAGACAGTTAAGGGAAGTGAAAATTTAAGTATTCTGAGGGACGGGAATTCGAAAGTTGGAAAAGAAAGAGAAGGAAATATTGTAGGTGAATATAGGCTGTGGGAAAGGAATGAAAGAGGAAACCTCCTGGTACAATCCTTTTTGGATCGTAATTTAATCATTGCTGGCAATTTTTTAAGAGTCATGAAAGAAGACTGTATATGTGGAAGAAAGCTGGAGACATTGTAAGGTTTCAGATTGACAATATATTTGTAAGACAGAGAATTCATGACAAGATTTTAAATTGTGAGACATTTCCAGGGGCAGACGCGGACTCTGATCACGTCTTATTGGTCATAAACTGTAGATTAAAACTATAGAATTAGTAGAAATGTTGGAAATTAAGGAGATGGGACCTGGATAGACTGAAAGAACCAGATCTTGTTGGGAGCGACAAAGGGAGCATTAGATAACAATTGACTAGAGCAGTACAAAGGTATACAATAGAAGACGAATGGATAGCTTTGAGGAATCAAATACTGATGACAGCAGAGGTCCAATTAGGTAAAGAGACAAAGCCTTGAATAACAAAGGAGATAGTGAATTTAATTGATGAAAGGAGAAAATTTAAAATTGCAACAAATGAAACAGCCTGAAGAGAATACAAACACCTAAAATATGAAAGTTACTGAAAGTGCAACATGGCTAAGCAGGAAGGGATAGAAGAGAAATGTAAGGATTTGGAAACATATTTCACTAGGGGAAAGACGGATACAGCCTAGCAGGGCGAAGTGGCCGTGCGATTCCAAGCGCTGCAGTCTGGAACCGCGAGACAGGTACGGTCGCAGGTTCGAATTCTGCCTCGGGCATGGATGTGTGTGATGTCCTTAGGTTAGTTAGGTTTAAGTAGTTCTACGTTCTAGGACACTGATGACCTCAGAAGTTGAGTCCCATAGTGCTCAGAGCCATTTGAACCATTTTTTTGCTACAGCCTACAGGAAGATTAAAGAGGCCTTTGCGATAAGAGGAGCACCTGTACAGATATCAAGAGGTCAGATGGATAATCAGTCTTAAGCAAAGAAGGGTGACGGGTGGAACGAGTATATAGAAAATCTTCAAAATGTAGACGACCTTGAAGACATTATTATAGAAAGGGAAGTCGACGTAGATGAAAATGAGGTGAGAGATATGATACTGCGAGAAGGACTTGACAGATCACTGAAAGCTCTAAGTCGAAACAAGGTCCCGGGAATAGATGATATTCCGTGAGAACTACTGATAGCCTTGGGAGAAACAGGCATGACAAAACCCATCCATCTGGAGCAAGATGCATAATTACGTGCAATACCGTCAGAAACCAAGAAGAACGTAATAATGCAAATTTAAAAGAAATAACTTGCCGACTGGTGTGAAAATTGTTGACCTATCAGTAAAATAAATCACGGTTACAGATCCTAACACATATTTAGTACAGAAGAATGGAAAGACTGATATAAGCCGACCTGACCAAATATGTCTGGATTGCAAAGGAATCAAGGAACTAGCAAGCCAATTGCTAACCCAATGACCGATCTTAGAATATTGGATCAGGAAAAGCAAATATACATTTATGATACTTATAAACATACAGAAAACTTTCGAAAATTTTGACTGAAATACTTTCTTTGAAATTTGGAAGGCTGCAGGGGAAAAATGCAGGGAACGAAACCAAACGGCAATTGTAAGAGTTGAGGGAAATGAAAAGAAAGAAGTGACTGAGAATGGGCGGAGATAAGGCTGTAGCGTATGTTATTCAATCTGCACATCGAGCTAGGAGTAAAGGAGAGCAAAGAAACTCTTGGAGTTTCGTTCGACGAGGACATTGTAACTCTGTCAGAGGTAGCAAATTACCTGAAACAGCAGTTGAACGGAAATGACAGTGTTTTGACAGGAGGGTATAAATGGACGTCTATAAAAGCATAACAAGGATAATGGATGTAGTCGTATTAAATCAGGTGACGCTAAGAGAACTACATTAGGAAACTAGACTAGCAGTCTAATTTTGCTATTTAGACAACAAAATAACTGGCGATGGGCGAAAATGAGAGGGAAAAATGTAGACTGGCAATGACAAGAAAAGCATTTCTGAAAAAGAGATTTAAGTTTTAGGAATCCTCGTCTGAAGGTATTTATCTAGAATGCAGTCTTGTATGGAAGTGAAACATACACGGTAAACAGTTTAGAAAAAAGAAAATAGAAGTTTTCGAAAGGTGGTGGTACTGATTAGACGGGTAGATGGTAGATGGGTAGAACACGTAAAGAATGAGAAGGACTGTATGAAACTGGGAGGACAAGAGATTTGTTGCACAAGTTGACCGAAAGAAGGGATCGGTTGATAGGACACAGTCTGAGACATCAAGGGATTGCTAGTTTAGTACTGGAGGGAAGTGGGGCGAGGGCTCGGGCCCAAGGGGGTGGATTCGTAGAGAGAGATATATAGAGATGAATACAATGACTCAGAAGAATGCACCGTTCAAGTGTCTCTGAGCACTATGGGACTTAACTTCTGAGGTCATCAGTCCCCTAGAAGTTAGAACTACTTAAACCTAACAGACCTAAGGACATCACACACATCCAAGCCCGAGGCAGGATTCGAACCTGCGACCGTAGCGGCCGCACGGCGCCTAGAACCGCTCGGCCACTCTGGCCGGCGAAGAATGCACGTTCTATTGGTTATTCGAAGATGAAGAGGTCGGCACAGATTAGAATGGCATGGAGAGCTGCATCAAACGAGTCTTCGGACAGAAGATCACATCAACAATATAGTTACAAGATTGTGTTCTCGGTAGTGTTAGTTCTTCATATTGTCAGGTCAGAAGCGATCGCGTAAACGCAATTTTCAAATCTTTTCTTCCTCAAATTCTAAGTCAGAGATGTAGTCCCTTGCTCACCTCATATACCAGACAACTGTCAACATTCTGTAACTGAAATTCGTGATCTGAATAGTTTAACCCTTAGAGCTCACTACAATAAATATTTCACAAACACCTTGTACATTGAGTCCAAACATTTGGGAAATTAACACTTTTTTTAAGTCGATAAATGCTATGAAGGTTCATTATCAGAATAATGGGGGTGAGTGGTCGGAGAGGACGTGGGCGCGGGGAGTGTCCCGCCCTGGGCCTTTGGTCATGGTTGTCCTGGAGTGTTTGGGAGGGGGCCGGTAGTTCCAGACAATTAGCAGTCAAATCCCAAACATTGCCAAAAAACGTTCAGTAAGAGAGATATGGAAGTTTGAGGTCTCATACGTACACAAAATATAAACATAGGTATCTCCTTACGTGTTATCAGGTCAAACCGATTGTCACTGTGTGTGTTCAAAATATTTATGATTTTTGTAAAACCCTGCATGAAACTTAATAACTGTAGAATGATAACCAGTAGTCTGCTAGACGAATATATTCTACATAAAACGTTTTTAAATACCCTTGCCATCTACACTAGTGCACCATAAATTGGAGCTTAAATTTGGCCTGAACGGCGTTTCGGAACCACCACGGGAATTCTTTAATGCTCACTGGAACAAACTGTCACTGGAGGTTTAATATACTTCGCGTGTATTAAACTGCAAAGTAAGTATGATTGTCCATGCACCGCCATCTGTGAACGTGACAATGGGTAATCAACGAAATGCGATGTGCAGGGACATGGAGCTTAGCTACGACAGTCGCCAACCTATGGTGATCTAGTAGCACGGCGACGTCCCGCGTTACATATGTCAATGAGAAATAAACGTAAAGACAGTTACTTCAAATGGTTCAAATGGCTCTGAGCACTATGGGACTTAACTTCCAAGGTCATCAGCCCCCTACAAATCAGAACTATTTAAACCTAACTAACCTAAGGACATCACACACATCCATTCCCGAGGCAGGATTCGAACCTGCGATCGTAGCGGTCACGTGGTTCCAGACTGTAGCGCCTAGAACTGCTCGGCCACCCCGGCCGGCAAAGACAGAATACGAACGTTCGCGTAATGTGTTTTCATCCAATCTTGTTTCTTCTATGTTGTAACTTATGCCTTAGCTGCTGATCAACTTCGCACACGTCGCACGTATGACTGGAAGTTAGCAGCCTTTGGATCCGATATGTTTAATATCCTTCCCCACACTTCTCCTGACTTTATCCTACACTGTCCCGCATCCTTGTCAGAACATAGATCAACGTGCAACTTATCTTGGATTATACACATACCAAAATACGTTTTGCATTACATCTGTTCGCAAAACTCCTGAAGATTGACGCTGAGTGTGGATATTGTATCACAGACACAGTCCCGTTGAGTGTTCAGAGATGTCACTAAACCCACCCAAAGATGCAAACTACCACGCACGAGTAGCGCGTATTAGATGGAGGTGGTCCGGTAGACGATCAGTTCCAGTCATTCCACCAGGAAGGAGGCAAATGGCTCGTGTTATCTGCAGTTCAGCCACACCTAGGCGGTCGAAACCACGGTTCGATAGCTTCCGCATTGTTACTTTGTGCCAGGAAAGGCTCTCAGCAAGGGAAGTGTCCAGGACTCTCTGAGAGAATGAAAGCGATGTTTCCAGAATGATATTTTCACTCTGCAGCGGAGTGTGCGCTGATATGAAACTTCCTGGCAGATTAAAACTGTGTGCCGGACCGGTCCCGAGTTCGAGTCTCGGTCCAGCACACAGTTTCAATCTGCCATGATATTTCAAAGCGATGTTGTTCCGACATGGAGGAGATACAGAGAGACAGGAACTGTCGATGACATGCCACGCTCAAGCCGCCCAAGGGCTAGCGCTGCAATGGATGACAGCTACCTACGGATTATGGCTCGGAGGAACCCTATCACCAACGCAACCATGTTGAATAACGTTTTTCTTGCAGCCACAGGACGTCATGTAGCGACTCAAACTGTGCGTAATAGGCTTCATGATGCTCAGCTTCACTTCCGACATCTATGGCCAAGTCCATCTTTGCAACCACGACACTATGCAGCGACGTACAGATGGCCCCAACAACATGCCGAATGGACTGCTCAGAATTGGCATCACGTTGTCTTCACCGATGAGTTTCGCATATGCCTTCAAGAAGACAATCGTCGGAGACGTGTCTGGAGGCTACCTGGTCAGGCTGAACGCCTTAGACACACTGTCCAGCGAGCGCAGCAACGTGGAGCTTCCCAGCTTTTTTGGGGTGGCATTATGTGGGGCCGACGTACACCGCTGGCCGTAACGGCTGTACGATACGTGACTGCCATCCTCCGACCGATAGGGCAACCATATCGGCAGCATATTGGCGAGGCATTCGTCTTCATGGACGACAATTTGCGCACCCATCGGGCACATCTTGTGAATGATTTCATTGACGATAACGACATCGCTCGACTAGAGTGGCCAGCATGTTCTCCAGAACATGTCTAAGATAGGTTGAAAAGGGATGTTTATGGACGATGTGATTCCCCAACCACTCTGAGGGATCTACGCCGAATCACCGTTGCGTACTGGGACATTCTGGACCAACAGTGCCTTGATGTACTTGTGGATAGTATGCCACGACGAATATAGGCAAGGATCAATGCAAGAGGACGTGCTACTGTGTATTAGAGGTAGGGGTGTGTACAGCAGTCTGGACCACCACCTCTGAAGGTCTCGCTGTATGATGGTACAACATGCAATGCGTGGTTTTCATGAGCAATAAAAAGGACAGAGGTAATGTTAATGCTGATCTCTATTCCAGTTTTCTGCACATGTTCCGGAACTACTGGATCCAAGGTGATCCAAAACTTTTTTTTATGAGTTTATCTACACGGTTGAGAGAACCTCCCAGAGAGACTACTTTTAAATTCCGATGCAAAACAGAGGTCTGTTATAATTTTCACCCCTGAATCTACGTGTATGTCTGTCTGCGCCATCATAGCTTCAAAACGAAATGTACGATTTTAGTACAGTTTGTGTTAATTGGAGGTTCGTTTAATCAGAATGGTTCTTAGCTATGTTCCACGAACATCGACGTAAAAACGTTTTCCGCCAGCGCTGTTTCTGGATATGTTTTACGTAATCCATAAGAGCTACATCAGGTTACGTAGTAGCAGACTGTAGAGCTCCAAAACGTCTGTTAGAACATAGGTCTACAATGCAGTACTACATGAAAAGACGGAAAAGATTTTGCTCCAATAGTTTAGGTAGCGTATTGCAAAACAACTCACTGGCAGCCCACTTTCTTCCGACTTGATTTAGAATTATCGTAACGGCTTTTTCCTTATGTTACCTAAAGTAGCCAAATATGTAATGCAACAAAGTCTATGAATATACCTTCGAATTTAAAAAATTAATCACATACATGACATAAGCGATTCATGACATTAAGTGCCTATGAATATATTTCATTTTGAATACCGTGTTTATAGTCCTCTACGCAGCAAGGTCGTGCCGGGGCTCTTTGAATTAAAATAAATTTCATTTGTAAGTTATCCCTGCCTCACCGAGAAGCTAATTAATCACTCACGCTACGTATATTACTCACGTGCAGTTCAGTAGAGGGCATCGTCTGTTTGCCCTCAACAGACAGCACTGTTTCTATTTGTTTTATTGTTATGTGACTGTGAGTGGATGCGAAAATCTGAAAACTTTGTATACCCATACCTCTACAAGAAATAGCGTCTTCTACAAACCTAAAAAACAAAAAGATAGTGAAGATAATGAAAGCCACAGGTTTTAGAATCTAAGAGTTAAGCTGTCGTTGGAAAAGAAGACGCTAAACAAAGAAAATAACCGATCTCCTACATCGCTGTCGCTAAGTTTCCAGGTTAGTCGATTTCTTCAGAAAGCAATAATAATTGCAATGTTGATACAAACCCACATTGTTGGGCTAGAAAAAGCTATTTAGAACATAAATATAAAACCCGTTATTAATTATTAAAATAAACACTATGTTGGATAGTTTTGCAGATGTATACAGGTATTGAAACTGAATGAGAAATGGCCAAATCAATGGGACAGGAATATTTCCATCGTCAAGTGCATGGACACACTTTCACCAAACAGCTGCAATGCTGTTGACTGAACATTGCGGCTGGCGGACAATAAATCATCCATCTGGCGTTCTTAGGAAAACATACGTCTTTAGAAAAGTAAATTTCGTGTGACATTTGTAACATAGCAGCAGATATGCGCGATATTGGGAACTATAAGCTATGGGACAAAAAAAAGATCAACAAACGTCCCTTAGGATAAAAGTATTTGATCACTGTACGTCTCTAACTGATGGTTTAGTAATAAAATTCAAACTAATGCAGAAAGTCATATAATTCACAACTCAGTTGCTTCCCTGGCAAAGGAAGAACAAACTGTTACAGAGTGTGTTTTCGCATAACTTATGAGAAAGTAATGTTAAATAGATCCTTTACGTAAAATATCTTCAACTGCTCAGACTGTCTGATACAGTTACCGAAAGTGGAATATTTCAATTAAAAGTAGTTGTGGTGGCAGTTCATTCTTTTATTAACGACACGATTCGCCCTTGTGCTGCATTTTCAGATGATTTGTATGGGTACCAGAATAAGCAAAAGTTACGAATATGGTCCTAGCTTGCACGATTCTAAACGTGAATAAGAAATATTTACGGATCTTAAAATTTTTCGTTTTCTAGACATTAAGAAACATAAAATATCTCAGTTGTAGATTACAGCAGAGTCGAATCAGATGAACCCAAAGAGACCCCTCCTTTCACAACTTTTTAAAACCCAGGAAAAGCCACTGCGCTACTTTGAAGAACACGTCGAAACAGATAAACCCATAGAGACCTAAGCAAAAACAACTACCGGTAATATAATGTCATGTTACTGCAGGGTGGAATGCAAAATAAATAATCAAGCAGTGCGAGAGACAACTTAATAAATTCGTACCGGCAGGCCATAGTGGTCCCATGGTAGGGCGACACTCACACATAAATGCACGCATTTAGACATAGTCCACAGAAAACTGCCGTAACCTCGTAGCAGGAGCGGCAAGCGGACACAGGCAAGCAGTGAAGTGAGGCTTGCGTACAGTGCCTGCACAGGACGCATGTAGGTGGTGCTCGAAGATATTATGTAACAGACAACATATTTTATGTTTACAGAATAGATCTATAAAGGGCTGATTCACAATAATGAGAGTAAACGGTTACAAGGAAACTTTAAAAGGAATTTTTAAATTGCTTCACGCAAGTAAAACAGTAACTTCAGTCGTAACAAAATAAAATTGTGGGATAACCACTAAAGATGTGCGGCAGCCCTATAACCAGGCATAAAAAATTCTTAAAACAGCGAGTTTCGGCTTAATTTTAAAAGTATGATGTCTGAGAATGAATCATTTTGGTGGGAGAGGGAGCAGGTACTTCACCCCATAACCAAGTTCAGCGCATAATGAGCGGCCTACTAAAGATCGATGCGCTTCGTCAGGGGTTTACAAATTGAAAGGCAATGCTAGCCATATGTTCTACATTGGTCAAACAGTCCACGCAGACAGCTGAATGGTCAGCATGACTGCTGTCCTAAAGGGACCGATTCGATTCCCCGCTGAGTCGGCGATTTTTTCCGCTCAGGGACTGGCTGTTGTGTTGTTTTCATCATCATTTCGTCCCCATCCGGCGCGCAGGTCGCCCAATGTGGCGTCGAATGTAATAAGACCAGCACCTAGGCAGCCGGACCTGCCTCTTAAGGGACCTCCCGGCCAATGACGCCAAACGCTCATTTCCGTTTCCATTGGTCAAACTGGAAGAGTGTTCGGAACGAGACTTAGCGAGCATTTTATAAGGAAAATAGTTCAAGTAAAACGGCACTGTACATTTTCTGAACAACCGAGAACTATGGGACACCAGCAACACACGCTTGATGATCTCTGCATCTCTCATTGTGCTCAGAAATGCAAAAGGCTTTCATTCGAGGTGTAAGAAAACATACGTGTATGGTGACGAAGAAGTGCTTAACGATCAATCCACTAATAGGAAGCAAGACTACTATGATTCAGTTTTGTCAATTTTCACAGCTTTGACATAAATTTGATTATACCCTTCCAGTGGGTTATATTTCGAATTTCTAAATATTCTCCACTCCCCATCCCCTCCCCCACAGTGATTCATTCTTGAACATTATCTCTTTAAGTTGTCGGGACTGTCTATTTTAAGAATTTGTTTTATCTCCAGTTATTGGGTTGATGTGCATCTGTGGTAGTTATCTTAGTGTTTCATTTAGTTACAGCTGATTTTACTATTTCAGGTACTTGGAGTAATCTAAACGTTCCTTAACGGGCGAATATATGCTGATTAAGTCTAACAGTTTACTTTTATTACAGTGAATCATGCCTTTTTAGATGTCTTTTGTAAGCATGATAAATGCTTCCAGAATGAGAAGCATCCCCCAGGCTATGGCTAAGCCATGTCTCCGCAACATCCTTTCTTTCAGGAGTGCTAGTTCTGCGAGGTTCGCGGGAGAGCTTCTGTGAAGTTTGGAAGGAAGGAGACGAGATACTGACAGAGGTAAAGATGTGAGGACGGGGGGTGAGTTGTGCTTGGGGAGTTCAGTTGGTAGAGCACTTGCCCGCGAAAGGCAAAGGTCCCGAGTTCAAGTCTCGGTCCGGCAAAGAGTTTCAATCTGCCAAGAAGTTTCATGATGTATGCTGCCTCTATCATACGTGTGTCATTTGCAGACATTGTATGCAAGCTTCACCCCACTGCTCGCCTGTGTCCCTGTTTTACGCTCCTCATTTTCAGTTAACGCGGCACATTTGTGATATATGTTTACATGTGGACACTTCCCTGTGAGTGTGGTCCATCATTGCACCATACTGGCCACCTGGTACGACTTTTTTAAGGTATGCCTCGTTCTACTTATTTATTTAGCATTCTATCCCGTGATTACACGATACTATATTAGTTGTTTTTGACTACGTCTGTGCCGGCTGATCTGTTTCTATGCGTTCCTAAGTCTAGTACAGAGACGTTTCATGGTTTTTCAAAAGTTGAAAACGGAAAGGATCTCTTCGTCTTCAAGTAATTCAACGCGAGCTTCAATCTAGTACTGAGACGTTTTATGGTTTTCCTTAGGTTGTGAAAGAAAAATTTAAGGTCAGTAAAAGTTCCTTTTTCACTATTAGGATCATGTAAGCTAGGACCATACCCTAACTTCTACTTACTATCTCTACGGATGATCTAAATATGACCCACACTGGCGAAACGCATCAATAATATAAGAAAGACTTGCAACGAAGACTACTTTTAATTCATATAAGGGGGATCACCTAAAATTTGCTCCACAAATACTGCGAAAATGCAAGGTGCTGCTAACATGCGGTTCTCACAGAATACCTAGGTAGTCATGGGCTCACATTGATATTCAATCAACAGATTGTAATAATGCTTAGAAAGTGTATTTTTTGTGCAAAAACACAACTTTCTAAATGGCACAATGCCTACTGACATTTACAAACGAAAAGTAGGGGAAAATTAGAAGGTCAGCGGTGTTTCTTGCTGGATTATAGTACGAGTCGTTTACAAGATTTCCTATTTTGAGAAGTTCCCTCAGCGACACTTGTACAGTACCTGTGGTAGCGCAGTGTAAAGAAGAACACAAGTGCAAGCACTAGTTATATGGATTCTGGTCAGGAATGAGGCAACTGAGCATCACAGGTTGTGTGCAAAATGGCCACGGGTAGCCGCAATACACTCTTCCATTTCTGTATGGAACGACTGCTGTACGCCTGCTATCATTTCAGCGGACGTGTCCAAATAGGCTACAGTAATAGGTCGTTGAGTATCATCCCGTGTGATTGGTATGTCCTTGGTGGCTGCTGCTTTCAGCGTTCCCCACAGAAAAGCATATACAGGCGTAAAATCCTGGGAAAGGGCCGGCCGAGGCACAGACCCTCAGCATCCAATCCGACGATTTGGAACCAATTCATGACACATACTGCAGTACTTCCATGCACTATGGACCGGCCAGCCACCATGTTGGTGCCGCCGTTTCCTCCCGGTCTGCAAAGAAATATCTTCTAGCATCCTTGGAAGGTTGTCTGTCGGGCGGCTGCAATTCTTGTGCGCGCTCAGCGTTCCGCCTACTATAAACGGGCCTATAAGCCGATGGTTCAATACTCCACACCACACGTTTACACTCCAAGGACGCTGACGGTCCACCACACAAAGCTAAAGGGGGTTGTCAACAAATCAGTACTGCATTCCCACAGTTTACCTGGCTGTGATTGGTAAATGTGGCTTCATTGGTAAGCAAGATACACGATTCTTCTCGAGTATCCTATCTTACTGCCTGTGTTCAGAATTGACGCGATTCTCATACAGGCTTCCATGCATCTTTCCATGGAGAGAGATGTGACAGGAATGAAACATATGTCGATGGAGAATGCATAGGACATTGGCCTGACTCAAGCCACATTCTAGTGCTAATTCGTGAAAGCTAATGTGCGGATCAAATGCAACAGCAGCAAAACATTAATCTCTCTGTCTTTTGTCGTAAACGATTTCCATCTGTTACACTGACTAGATGTTACATGGTTGTAAAGGTTGATAAATAATTGTCGAGATGGTTGACGTCTATTAGGATCTCTTAGTCCATAGACCGTACAAGGACGAACTGCAT
This sequence comes from Schistocerca americana, assembly GCF_021461395.2. Classification (NCBI taxonomy): domain Eukaryota; kingdom Metazoa; phylum Arthropoda; class Insecta; order Orthoptera; family Acrididae; genus Schistocerca; species Schistocerca americana. The sequence goes on along the minus strand of NC_060125.1, from coordinate 201,826,337 downwards.
TCTTTCTACGTTCTCGATAAACCATGAGCAAGTCAGTTTCCCAGCATTGGTAAATCCCTCTGTACACTCAAGATTTACTGCTAGGATTGACACACACACTAACTAACTGGCAACTCGCAGTAAACGGCAACTACTCAGGGAGCAGAAACAACTATCAGTGTGAAAAGGTTTCAAAATATGATCTCTCGTAAACGACTCGCACTCCAACACTGCTACGAACACCGCTAACGTTCTTAATTTACCCTACGTTGTAGTTTTTGTTCCATATAAAAAGTCTGTATCAGCACCAAAAATAATTTTTAAGTGTTATTATTACATTTAGTTTATTGGCTAAAATGCGAGCCCCTGACTACCAATCCATTCTGTGAAATCCACACATCATTGGCATTTTCCCTAACCGCAATATTTGCGGTGTTAGGTTATTCGCCCGGTGTAGGCCCGCTTAATAAGTCTGAGACAGCAATTGTTCTCCAAAATGCGTAAGGATTCGCACATTGGCCGAATATTGCATTCAAATGATCTTTCCTCTAACTTGTTTATGTTGTTGTTCATATTGTTTTCGTTGTTGTCCTTAGTCTAAAGACCGGTTTGATGCATCTTTCCATACTGTTCTATCCCGTGCAAGCAGCTTACATACTTCTGCATCTGCTTACCGTATTCATCGTTTGATCCCTTCTTAAAATTTTTACCCCACCCACACTTCGCTCCCGGCTTAAATCGGTGATCCATTGACGTCTCAGAATGTGTCCTACCCACCCATTCCTTGGTCTAATAGGTTTCTGCCACAAATTTCTTTCTTTCCCAGTTCTGGTTAGTACCTCCTAATTACTTACGTGATCTGCCCATTAATCTTCAGCATTCTCTGTAGCATAATATTTCTAGAACTTCTACTTTCATCTTCTCCAAACTGTTTATTGTCCATTTTGCACAGCCATATATGGTACACTCCATACAAATACATCCAGAAAAGCTTCCAAACACTTAAATCAAGGCGCTTCAGTATGGAACCGCGTGACCGCTACGGTCGCAGGTTTGAATCCTGCCTGGGGCATGGATGTGTGTGATGTCCTTAGGTTAGTTAGGTTTAAGTAGTCCTAAGTTCTAGGGGACTGATGACCACAGATGTTAAGTCCCAAAGTGCTCAGAGCCATTTGAACCATTTTTGAACTTAAATCTATATTCCGTGTTACCAAATTTCTTTTCTTCAGAAACTCTTTTCTTGCCATTGGCGACTACATTTTATCTCATCTCTGCTGGGGCCATCATCAGTTATTCTGATGACCAAACGACAAACTATTTTAAGTCATTCGTTTTCTAAGCTGATTAACTCGGCATCATCTGAATTAATTCGACTATATTCCATTATGCTTGTTTCGCTTCCGTTAATGTTCATCTTATATCCTTCTTTCAAGAAATTATCTATTCTGTTCAACTGCTCTCCAAAAATATTTCTGCCTCTGACAGAATTATGTCATAATCAAACGACAAAGTTTGTATTACTTCCCGTAAATTTTTCTTGGTTTTCTTTATTGCTTGCTCAATGTATAGATGGAATAACGTCGTGAATGAGCTACAACACGGTCTCACTCCCCACTCCATCACTACTTCCTTTTCTTGCCCTACGTCCCTTATAACTGATGACTGATTTCTGTACAAGTCGTAAATAGCCTTCTACTCTCTACGTTTTTCCCTTGCTACGTTCATAATTTGAAAGAGAGTAGTCCAATCAAGGTTGTCAAAACCTTTCTCTGTCTACGAATGCTGTAAACGTAGCTTTGCCTTTTCTTTACCTATCTTCTAAGATAAGTCGTATGTTCAGTATTACCTCTCGCGTTCCTACATTTCTCCGTAATTCAAACTGTCATCCCGATGGCGGCTTCTACCAGTTCTTCCATTCTTATGTAACGAATTCTTGTTAATATTTTGCAGCTATGAAACATTAAAGTGATACTTCGGTTATATTCATACCTATCAGCTGTTGCTTTCTTTGGCAAAGGAATTTACACCTACATCTACATGGTTACTCTGCATTTCACACTGTGCCTGGCAGAGGGTTCATCGAACCATTTTCATACTACTTCTCTTCCATTCCACTCTCGAATGGCGCGTGGGAAAAAGGAACACCCAAATCTTTTCTTTCGAGTTCTGATATCTCTTATTTTTTATGATGATCATTTCTACTTACGTAGGTGGGTGTCAACAAAATATTTTCGCATTCGGAAGAGAATATTGTTGATTGAAATTTCGTAAATAGATCTCGCCGCAAAGAAAACTGCCTTCGTTTCAGTGACTGCCACCCCAACTCTCGTATCATATTAGTGTCATTTTGAAGTCTGGTGGTATTTCGTTTGTCTCGTACATCTTGCACACCGGATGGAAGAGTTTTGTCATGGCTGGCTCACCCATATAGTCTTCATCTATGTCATTTTCCATTTCTATAATACTGCCCAGTTCATCTCCATTGTATAGCCTTCCATATATTCCTTCCACTTTTCAGCTTCCCTTTCTCTGTTTAGGACTGGTTATCCATCTGAGCTATTGATATTCATACACCTCTTTCCCTTTTCTTCACAGGCCTCTTTCATTTTCCTGTAGGCAATATCCATCTTTACCCTAGTGAAATATGCTTCTAAATCCTTACGTTTGTCCTCTAACCGTTCCTGCTTCGCCATTTTGCACTTCCTGTATGTCTCATTTTTTTAGGCGTTTGTACTCCCCTTCGCCTGCTTCATTTGCTGCATTTCTAAATCTTCTCCTTCTCTTACGACGGGAGACCGCCAATTGTGAAATTCAGATTCGATTCATACTGCGCATAATAAAAGCTCATGGCCAGAGGTGTAATGTGGCAAAGCACCAAGATGCACTTCTCAGCCGTTGTCGAGAAAATCGACAGTTAAAAGAAACCGTAGCGGTGAAATACTCTCAACGGCTAATAATTTTCTAGAGCGTTGTAGCGCAGCGGTAAGTGTTCGGGTTCGTAATCCGAAGGTCGCCCGATCGAATCCCGCGCCATGCAACTTTTTTTTATTATTAGTTTTTTGTAATTCAAATATATATATATATATATATATGAATTGCTTATGCATGTTGGTGAAGGCGGATCGCTCTCCAATTGTACCGCCTCCATTTTTCCGTTTGTTTAACAGGGTGTACCAAAGCTCTCCCGTCCGCACTGATTTTCGACGATGTTATAAGTTGCACTAGGGACCGCATCTACCTTCTTTCGAAGTTAGCAGGCAACTACGCTGTTATGCGGCGGCTCGTTTCGGCCCATTCAACATCTGTCCTTCAAGTGTAACGAGCGAGTAACGGAGTTTATATTTCATACCTGCCACAGCAAATTTGTGTTCGTGGGGTTTCTATTCTATTTCGAACGTTTGACTTACGCTATACGTATTCGTTTCGGAATATCGTTTCTACGTCTTCCGTTAACTATACGTGGTTAACATTATGAAGACAATTAATAACATTTGTGAAATACAACTTTGTTTGCGGAAAACATAATGATGTTCGAAGTCGCCAGTTTTTCCACGACAAACGACTTTCAACAACACGGGTTCGTAATCCGAAGGTCGCCGGTTCGAATCTCGAATTTTAGTATTTGTTTTTTGTAATTCATATATATGAATTACAAAAAACAAATATATATATATATATATATATATATATATATATATATATATATATATATATATGAATTACAAAAAACAAATACTAAAAAAAGAAGATTTGCATGGCGCGAGATTCGACCGGCGACCTTCGGATTACGTACCCGAGCGCTTACCGCTGCACCACAACGCTGTAGATAATTACTAATCGTAGAGAGTATTTCATCGCAACGGTTTCTTTTAACTCGATTTTTTCGACAACGGCTGAGAAGTGCATCTTGGTGCTTTGCCACATTACACCTCTGGCCATAAGCTTTTATTATGCGCAGTATGAATCGAATCTGAATTTCACAATTGGCGGCCTCCCCTTGTTAGTTAAAATCAGTATGTCATTAGTTACCCAAGGGTTTCTACGAGACTTCGTATTTTAACTATTTCATCTTTTGCTGCCTTAACTATTTCATCTCTCAAAGCTTCCCATTCGTCTTCTACTATATACCTTTCTCCTGGTCTAGTCAATCGTTGCCTAATGCTTCCTTTGAAACTCTTAAACACCTCTGTTTCTTTCAATCTAACCAGCTCGAAACTCCTTAGTTTCCTATATTTCAGCTAATGGTAAACTTTCATTATACAGTTCATGATCAATAAGATGAGGTCGGAGTCCACATCTGCCTCTGTAAATGTTTTATAACCTAAAATTTGTTTCTGAAGCCTCTGTTTGCCCGTTGTATAATCAGTCTGAACCCTTATCGTTATGTAATCAGCCTGAACCCTTATGGCGTCTCCAGCTTACTTCCACGTAAACAATCTTTTTTAATGACTCTTCAATAAATTGCTCCATAATTGCACCACGTGGTTTCCTCTTTCGTTCGTTTCCCCCAGTCTATAGTCACCTCAAATATTTCCTTTCCTTCATTTTTGTAATTTAGTATTCCCGTCCACCATCACAACAAAATATTCGTCTTTCCTGACTATCTGAATTATTCCTTTTATCTCATCATATATTTCTTCAATTTCTTCGTCATCTGTGGATCTACCAAGCATATAAATTTGTACTAATGTATTGGCTTTGTGTTTATCTTGGCTAGTGCGTTTACTGTGCTGTTCACAGTAGCTCCCTCGCATTTCTATTGTATTATTCATTATTGAACCTACTCCTGCATTAACCCTCTTTGTATTTACAATACTGTGTTCATCTGACTAGAAGCTGTTTGCCTCCAGCCACCGAATTCACCAACTCCCTTTATACGTAGGTTTGAACTTAAATAGTGGCAACTATTTATTCACAACCTATACAAAAGAATTACATGCTTGCACCTGTTACTGTCCTTCAAAGTAGTCACCAGCGTTATGTAGAACCCGTTGTCAGCGATGTGGAAGTCGTAATATACCGTTAGCAGAGCCTATTCTGTTGATGGTGCGAATGAAGCAGTCTGCTGCCTGTTGAAACTCTCGAACAGCTCTGAAGCGAACGCCACGAAGTGGTTCCTTCATCTTCGGAATCAAATAAAAGTCACAAGGCGCATTGTCGTGGAAAATGGTGGGTGGGTTGCGCAGAAAGTGTCGCCGCTTCTCGCGCAAAGCTGGTCGCAGGTGATGTTCCAAAAACGACCAGCTTTGCGAAAGAAGCAGCGACACTTCCTCCGCAACCGACCCATCATTTTCCACGACATTGCGCGGGCGCATACAGCGCGAGCTATGGCTGCTCTGTTCGGTCGATGAGACTGGTATGTACTGTACCATCCACCATTCTCCCTGGACTTAAGTCCTTGTGACTCTGATTTGATTCCGAAGATGAAAGAACCACTTCGTGGCATTCGCCTCAGAACTGTTCCAAAGATTCGACAGGCATTAGACCGCTCAATTCGCACCATCAACAGAACAGTCTCTGCTAACGCTATACTGCGCCTTCCACATCACTGGCTACTGGCTCTACACAACGATGGTGACTACTTTGAAAGACAGTAACTGGTGCAAACATGTAACTCTTTCGTATCGGTTGTGAATAAATAGTTGCCACTATTTAAGTTCCAACCCTCGTATCCAACTTTATTCTATCTGTGTCCTTTTTAAAATTTCTCACTTATCTGCGTCTTTAAGGGATATGACACACCACGCTCTAATATTTTCAATGGCTGATTAGTTTCTTCTTATGATTTTTCACCGAGAGTTGTCTCTGACCAGAGAGACGAATGGGGGGCTGTTCTACCTGTGGAATTTTTATCCAAGAACGTAACAGCATCATTTAACAATAAAGTAGTGCTACATGCCCTCAGGAAAAATTACAGTTACAGTTCACCCCTGCCTCCAGCCGTGTGCAGTAGCAGCACAGCAGGGCCCTTTGGTTCACATTACAACGCCAGATCAGTCCATACTCCAGACTATTGGTCCTGCAACTACTGAAAAGCCTGCTTCAGGAACCACACGTTTGTCTGACTTCTCAACAGATACCCCTCCATTGTAGTCGTACGTGTTGTACAGCTGTTGGCATCAGTGTAGAACGCAAGCCACACCACCAACGACAAGGTCCATTGTGTATGGCGGGTGTTGCTCTAATATTATGCTTCATATTTTAGTACCCGTGGTCCAGGGGTAGCGTCTTTGATTCATAATCAAAACGTCTTCGGTCCCGGGCTCGATCCCCGAAACTGCCTAAATTTTGATAAATAATCAGCATTGGCGGCCGAAGACTTCCGGCATAAGAAGTCAGCCTCATTCTGCCAACGGCCTTGTCAAAGAGGGCGGAGGAGCGGATAGAGGCTCAGGGCACTCTCTTGTCCTAGGGGTGGGAAGTTGCCCCTAAGGGCGGAAGAATCAGCAATGATCAACGACATGAGGATGCAGAAGGCAATGGAAACCACTGCATTAAAGACACGTAACGTGTATCCACAGGACATGTGGCCTGTATTTGAAGCAGTGTCGTGATTATCTCTCCATTGGCAAAGGATTCCGGAATAGTCCCCCATTCGGATCTCCGGGAGGGGACTGCCAAGGGGGAGGTTACCATGAGAAAGAGATTGAATAATCAACGAAAGGATAAAGTTCTACGAGTCGGGGCGTGGAATGTCAGAAGCTTGAACGTGGTAGGGAAACTAGAAAATCTGAAAAGGGAAATGCAAAGGCTCAATCTAGATATAGTAGGGGTCAGTGAAGTGAAGTAGAAGGAAGGCAAGGATTTCTGGTCAGAGGAGTATCCGGAAATATCAACAGCAGCAGAAAATGGTATAAAAGGTGTAGGATTCGTTATGAATAGGAAGGTAGGGCAGAGGGTGTGTTACTGTGAACAGTTCAGTGACCGGCTTGTTCTAATCAGAATCGACAGCAGACCATCACCGACAACGATAGTTCAGGTATACATGCCGACGTCGCAAGCTGAAGATGAACAGATAGAGAAAGTGTATGAGGATATTGAAAGGGTAATGCAGTATGTAAAGGGGGACGAAAATCTAATAGTCATGGGTGACTGGAATGCAGTTGTAGGGGAAGGAGTAGAAGAAAAGGTTACAGGAGAATAAGGGCTTGGGACAAGGAATGAAAGAGGAGAAAGACCAATTGAGTTCTATAACAAGTTTCAGTTATTAATAGCGAATACCCTGTTCAAGAATCACAAGAGGAGGTATACTAGGAAAAGGCCGGGAGATACGGGAAGATTTCAATTAGCTTACATCATGGTCAGACAGAGATTCCGAAATCAGATACTGGAATGTAAGGCGCACCCAGGAGCAGATATAGACTCAGATCACAATATACTAGTGATGAAGAGTAGGCTGAAGTTCAAGACATTAGTCAGGAAGAATCAATACGCAAAGAAGTGGGATACGGAAGTACTAAGGAATGACGAGATACGTTTGAAGTTCTCTAACGCTATAGATACAGCAATAATGAATAGCGCCGTAGGTAGTACAGTCGAAGAGGATTGGACATCTCTAAAAAGGGCCATCACAGAAGTTGGGAAGGAAAACATAGGTACAAAGAAGGTAGCTGCGAAGAAACCATGCGTAACACAAGAAATACTTCAGTTGATTGATGAAAAGAGGAAGTTCAAACATGTTCCAAGAAAATCAGGAATATAATTATCGCACAATCTGCTTAACAGCTCATGCATCGAAGCTGCTTACAAGAATAATATACAGAAGAAATGAAAAGAAAATTGAGAATGCGCTAGGTGAAGATCAGTTTGTCTTTAGGAAAAGTAAAGGGACGAGAGAGGCAATTCTGACGTTACGGCTGATAATGGAAGCAGGCTAAAGAAAAATCAAGACACTTTCATAGGAATTTTCGAACTGGAAAAAGCGATCGACAACATAAAATGGTGCAAGCTGTTCGAGATTCTGAAAAAAGTAGGGGTAGGCTATAGGGAGAGACGGGTCATATACAATATATACAACAACCAAGAGGGAATAATAAGATTGGACGATCAAGAACGAAGTGCTCGTATTAAGAAGGGTGTAAGACAAGGCTGTAGCCTTTCGCCCCTAGTCTTCAATCTGTACATCGAGGAAGCAATGATGAAAGTAAAACAAAGGTTCAGGAGTGGAATTAAAATAAAAGGTGAAAGGATATCAATGATACGATTCGCTGATGACATTGCTATCCTGAGTGAAAGTGAAGACGAATTAAATGATCTGCTGAACGGAATGAACAGTCTAATAAGTCCACAGTATGGTTTGAGAGTAAATCGGAGAAAGACGAAGGTAATGAGAAGTAGCAGAAATGAGAACAGCGAGAAGCTTAACATCAGGATTGATGGTCAGGAAGTCAATGAAGTTAAGGAATTCTGCTACCTAGGCAGTAAAATAACCAATGACGGACGGAGCAAGGAGGACAACAAAAGCAGACTCGCTATGGCAAAAATGGCATTTCTGGCCAAGAGAAATGTACTAATATCAAATACCGGCCTTAATTTGAGGAAGAAATTTCTGAGGATGTACGTCTGCAGTACAGCATTGTATGGTAGTGAAACATGGACTGTGGGAAAACCGGAACAGAAGAGAAACGAAGCATTTGAGATGTGGTGCTATAGACGAATGTTGAAAATTAGGTGGACTGATAAGATAAGGAATGAGGAGGTTCTACGCAGAATCGGAGAGGAAAGTAATATGTGGAAAACACTGATAAGGAGAAGGGACAGGATGATAGGACATCTGTTAAGACATGAGGGAATGACTTGCATGGTACTAGAGGGAGCTGTAGAGGGCAAAAACTGTAGAGGAAGACAGAGATTGGAATACGTCAAGCAAATATTTGAGGGCGTAGGTTGCAAGTGCTACTCTCAGATGAAGAGGTTAGCACAAGAAAGGAATTCGTGGCGGGCCGCATCAAACCAGTCAGTAGACTGATGACCAAAAAAAAGAAATTATGTTGAATACGTGACGACATAATTCCGATGATTACCGACTTGTGCCGATATGTACCAAGCAGAACTGGGGAACAAAGTGCCACTTCAGTGGGGACAGGTGGTAGCGCATGTTGTTTATATTAAAACTTCTATTTTAATGTCTCGATTGTAAGAAATTATGTATAAAAACCGGAATTTAATGACAGTTTTAAATAAAAAATTATTTCTCATTGGAAGCGTTGTCACAAGTTTTTAAAAATCTAAAAGTGATTGTTAGGACTTGGGAGGAGCGGTGGTTTCGGATGGATGGGGGAGGGGAAACTGAAATAGTTGTACGGTTGACGAGGTCTGTTCCTACATTTAAAATGTTACAAAGTAAGCATTGATATCACTACAATTTAAAAATACACTCATAACTTCAGTGAAAAGCTTACTAGTGGTTTACTACTTTTTAACTTAAGTATGACTTTGAAAAAAATTGTTTTCTCAAATTATACATATTTATTACACACGTTATTTTACGAATATGGAAATCGAACAAGATTATAGATGTACTACAGTAGAGTCATCTAGTTTTAAGCGACGGTTTATATTATCTACTGAAATCAAGATCAACACTTGAATGATATAGACCTTACACGCAAGAACCAACCGTAGAAAAATGTCTTATAACTTTTCTTCTGCTAAACATATCCAATACCGCATAAAATATTTAGTTGTGGTCTGCGCCTTCCAGAGCTGCATCTCACTCCCTCTATGGCGGCTTGGCGTGAAACATAAATAATAGCTCTGAACAGCAGAGAAATTATTCTGACGATTTATTTCGTCGAGGAACAATGTACCTATTGAAGAATAACAAGGAGGGCAATAAATTTCTACCTTACTGTCGTAAAATTACATTATAACTTGCAGCTTGGTAGGAGACCGAATGAAAATAATAGTTCCGTGAACTTCCCTTCGACTTCCATTTGAATGTGACAGGGAATAGCCATCACAACGGGGAAAATATACTCAGTCTCCTCGCGCACGTTGTCTAGATTACCTTGAGTTTCCTATTAACTTCATTCCATTACGTTCTTCACAAAGCTCGATTATAAATATTACGTAGTTAATGTAATTTTTCTTAGACTTTTGCTGTGTTGTTTAACTGAGTTTAAACAGTGATCGTATTATCGTGTATCTAAGAACCGGTCAAAAAGTAAGTGCCTAACTTTCAAATTAGTTTATTATTATCTCGAAATTTTATCGCTTTTCATTCCTAATATTTTGTCTTTATACTGTTTTACAGCAAGTAAGACCTCTCTGTAATGTGAAAATATGCTACAAAATGTAGATTCATCATGTTTAAAAAATAAGTCATGGTTAGTCAGATATTAAAATAAAAATAATCTTTTTATGCGCTGAATAAATTGGCCTTAGTGTTAGCCGCAATATAGACGCTATGCACATGATTAATTTGAAAATGATCATCCATTTGTGACCATTACGGTACCAATCTACTCCGAGCATACAGACTTCATGGAGAGGGGAAAAAAATGCTGTTAATGGATATGTAGGCCGTGACCTATCACCAAATTACTCTTGCAACTATTTTTACTGAAAAAAATTGACCCAGCTGTTTCTCAGGAAAGAAAACTAGAAATAGGAAAAACTTAAGAGCCTGAATAACTCTCTGGATCTTTGTTCATATCACTTTTTATTCATGGGGAGAACAAAGTGCCGCAGGAATGAAAATCAAGTTGTTGAATTTAGATCTGGCGTATAGATAATTACTGATGTTGTAGTGTCCCTTGCTAGTTTTACGTAAAATTTGTGGGAATGTGTAAGAAAGCCGCTATGGGGTGCTGCATTATCTAGCACTGGTCAGTAATACAGTGTCGCAGCATACTGAATATAACAATATGTATGCAACACATGATTCCTATGGGGAACCAAGCGCGAATGTACTATATGCCATACAGTATGCTACTATGTCTGCACCCGATCATGGAAAAGTTTGTTAATTCGAAATTACCTGGCAACATAGAAAAGACTTATAGACCATGGGGCGTGGGGAAGGATGGAATCTATGAACTGTTCAGGGAAGTATCGATTCAGCTGTGACTGCCACAGTTTGAGCAGTAATAAAACAAAAAATGCTTACCACAGTCCCAAAATCACAGAATCCATTGATAATATTTGGCAGTGGTGGTATTTATCGACTATAAAGGCGAGGAGTTGGTACTATCATTTGGAGGTGGCTCCAGAAGATAGATGAAAGGCTGCATTTTTAGTACCTTTGGGAAATTACCTGCATAGAAGAATATCATTTGGTTTGGAAAATGTACCAACGTATTCCATCGCTTTTTTAGACAGACCGATAAAGAGATAAAAGCATCATCAATATTTGGTGTAATTGGATCACATAATTGTTTGTTTCAATGTGTACTGAAGTACATTGACAGTGGGTAAAAAGAGGTGTTCAAGAGCTTGTGAGCTGTCCATTTAACACATAGTATACACAAATGTGATTTTGTGTTGGAAGAAGTAAATTACATGGGCCATAGTAATTAGTGAAATGGTATGAGGAATGATCCAAGGCTGATGCAGGTAGTGTGAGGTTTTCCACTACCAGCGGAAAGCAAAGATTTATACTCTTTGCAGTGTGTCATGAAAAGTTATATAAAATTTCGTGAGAGGATTCACGGATACAGCATGGCCATTTACGTGTGACTTAAAAAAGGTACACAAGTTTTGTGTTCTGAAGAGTGTCAGAAAAGATTTTGTAGCTAAAGGAAACTTTGATGTCGAGTCCAGTGTTAGTATTATATTATTTTAATGCGTCAAACCAACCTCTCGGGTGGGTTTTGAGTCATAAGGAAGGTCAGTGGCGAACAGCACGCTATTGATCTTGTGTCGAGGTCACTGAACGAAGCGGAGAGATGAATTATTTTACCATGGGGTGAGCGATGCTTAACCTGATGGTTAGAATAACATACTCACAGTGTGGTAGGAAGTTTAAAGTAGTGACTAACCATTCTCCTTTGAGTTGGTTACTAGATTTGATGGACCCATCCATTAAACTTGTAAAAAAGATCCTTAAAACTAATTGAATTTCAGTATGAAGTAATCTACAAATCAGGGAAGAAACAAGGAAATGCATACGCACTAAGCGGGATGGAAGTGGAACAGTGGGTGAAATTTCCAAGTGCATATACTACGAAAGGAAAGATAAAGAAGTTTTTAAGAGGATGACAGGTTCCACACCAAGTGACTGACTCCGTCTCACGTGTGAATGTGAAGCTCCAGTTGTCGACAAGGAAAACTTTTGTATATGTCGCAAGCTTAGGACCGTTAAGTTTAGTATTTAGTGAGTTGGAACCAAAAAACGAAATAAGGAGGTTGAAACCTTTATTTTCTGATTTGCAGCAGTTAAGTGTAAAGGATTACTCAGGAAGGTGGCCGAGGAGTACAAAGAGTTGCGTCTATCGTATGCACTATTGAAGGAGCAGTTGCAAGAAGTAGTAGGAACGATACCACAAGAATTACGGAGGAAGGAAACGCAATAAAGGGATGAGGGAGGAAGGATACTGAACAAAATATTTGGCGCAGTGGACGCAAACGACATAAGTGAGTTTAACAGTACAGTAAAAATCCCAAGAGAACTGACGGAAGGAAATAGAGTGGAAGTAGACTGGAATTCCAGACGGATTATGAGTTTGGTGAGCATCGTGTTAAATAACACATGCATTCTCCGAAAACTAACTTGAGAGGTAATTGATTGTGCCAGAGTATCAGCAAGCACTCTAAGCCCGGATTTGGCCCCAGTCCCAATGCATCGTCGTTTAACTTCATTGTGGTTTAACTTATATTTGGAAGAGACTATATACTTAAGAGATGGATGCTGTACTTACCATCAACTAAGAAAGTGTACCATTTCTGCTTCCGATTACTTGACTCTGTGAGTGGTACCAACAAAAATAAATTTGTCTCTGTCTTCTGTCTGTGGTGGAAATAGAATTCCGAGATATGAATCAAATCATCGTCTGAAAATCTATCTACTTTAGAAAAACTGAACACATACGTTATGAGTTCGAAACTTTATGAAACTATTGACAGAGATAATCGGAGGATTGGTGATAATGAGACCAAGAAATGGAGACCCATTCTACATCGCCTCTGAGATATTACACTGCCTTCAGTCCACCAAGACCATGCTTTCCACTGTCATCGTGAAGACATTTCATCGCTGAATAGGAAATTTCTTATAATCTGTGAAATCGATTGTGAAATATGGTTGAATATTGAAGGAGCATTACTTAAGGCTTGAAGAGTCACCAGGTGGGTCAAAGGAAATGATTTATGATTTCCCAGAAGCAATACAAAATGAATTATTTTTTTTGCATGAACGTCATAAAGAAAAAAGTTATTGCCGATATAAAAACTGTTACCTATTACTGAATATGTTTAGACAGCACTACGTATTAAAACAGAACTGACCAATTGAGTCAGATAATTATATACATCCATATAGAGGACAATATTTTGAAGAATCGAGATTCCTACTTGGATTGTCAAATTGAAACACCTTGAGCCACCTATATTTCCAAGTTTATTTTACTTTGCTACCATTAGAGTGTGCCGTCTTCAGTCTCCTTGACCGACGCGTAGAGAGACTACCACTTCTTGTACAATTGGGATGGTGGTCACCATATGGTCCCTGGTATCCGCAGAGTTCTTTATCCTTCCGATCCGTTCGATCGCTTCTTGCAGACTTTGAGTGTGAAGCCCTTCGAAGCGCATTCAGTTGCATAACATGTCTGGTAGGATGAGCAGTGTTCATGGTACTGGTGGTAATCTTGACAAGGTACCTGTAGAATCACATATCCATGCATATAGCTATTGTAGAGCTAGAACAAGGTTGGAGAAGTGGGTAGCACATGGCGGTAAGGGAATTTATCTGCCGGATGAGGTTTCATGAGGCCTACAAAGAATAAGATTTGTAAGGTTGTGGCAAAATAATGTACAGCAGATCAAAATTTAAATTACATAGCCAAGAAAATAAGTCGAAGATGGGTGAATGCCATTGGTCACCCACAAAAGAAGCAGAACATACTTGTAAGATTTTTAAAAATTGTACAAAATCATCGTTGTTGACAGCCACAGTGTCCTGAAGTGGAAATTAGTAAGAAGATGACGATTTAAAACGCTTAGGACGCTCCCAGTGAATAAGAGATTAAGTGGAATTATCCCATTCCTAATTCCAGCTCGTTATTTGAAGGGGCAGCAACCATATGCAGAGGAGCAATTTGAGGTCGTCAAATGGCATAACAGGAGGATGAAATCTGTCCGTGTGAAGAAAGTATTGTATTCAAGACCGCACAGGAATTGACTTCGGAAGTCGCTGTACTTCCTGAAAGCCCACATTAATATGCAGATCCGCTTAAATTCGTCAAAAAATTGCATAGCCCATGTTTCCACGCCGTGTTTATGAGAAACACACTGTCAAAGATGAGGCAGAACTCCAAAGAATGCTGTACTGGAAACCTAGATGTTTCAGGAAAATCTTGAGCTCACTGTGTTACCCATGTTGAGGAAAAGAGAACTAGCGTTTACTACTAAGACTCATATGGCGATATCCACACTCTAGAAGAATTATGCCACTTCCTTCCTCTTCTTCTGTATTAGTCAATCCTAGGACTGGTTTGCAACTGCTACAATGGCAGCTTGTTTCCATTCTGTGCGTCTATCAGCTTTTCTCTTCATTTCTTTATAGGTGTTACATCCCACATCTTTCACGATTTGACCCATGTACCTCAGTCGTGGTCTTCCTCTTGGTCTTTTTCCCTCGACATTTGCCTCTATGATTTTGTTCAGGGGCCTTTATGTCTTAATAAATGGCCTGTAAATTGCACACTTCTTTTAACTATGAAACTCCCGAAGCTTCTCTTCTCACCTGCTCTTTCCAGAACCAATATCAACAACTGTATGTTCTACAATTTCAGAAGCTACCAAGACTTCGAGACGTATTTCTGTTGACATTTTTGTCTCTTGTTCCTCCTGATGATGGCATAAAAACCAGTAGTTCATATACCACTGAATTAGCTAAGGGATATGTGTAATGTCTTACCCTGCAAGTTCAAAATAAAGAACGTCAGTTATGTACACAAATTACTTCTCGGCAGTTGATCGAAACAAGAAGGAATAAAGTATCGATTGGACTGATTTTTCAACGAATAGCAGTACTCCTAATGTCACCGAGGTGAGTAATACACTTCTTCTAAAATGTGTTACAGCTATATAAATACCCCGTGCTCATAATATATTGCTGAATTAATTCATTTATACCGCAATCTGTACATCGGATTGATTTACGATCAAATTGTAATATGTTGAAAATGGAAATGAAAGTAACACAGAAGACAATAGGCTATACATGGGAAGGTACAGTAGGACAACTATGGGTATCTCAAGGGGTCAAGTTAGGAAGAATAAATCCAATAAATTTTACAAGTTGGCGCAGCCTGTTAGTATGATTCACATTAAGTCTAATATTGCAAAGAATTTGTATTTTAATGACAGACTAATTCATGCAATTCCGCAGTAGCATTTGCTACGCACGTCATCAATTATTTCTGGGATGTATTCCAATTTCTGTACAGCTGTTGTCACTACAGCTCCCTCATGATGTCTTAACAGATGTCCCCTGATATTGTTGGTGCGTTCTATACATTCCTTTCCCCGCTGACACTGCGGAGAATCTTCTCATTCCTTACCTTATCAGTCCATTACTTTCCCATATTCTTCTGTAGCACCTCATCTCAAATATTTCGATTCTCTTCTGTTAAGGTTATCCCACAGTCGATGTTTCACTAACTTTCAATTCAGTGCTCCAAAAGTATATTCTAACACATTTCTTCCTCAAATTGAAGCCTACGTTTGATACAAGCAGATTTCTCTTGGCCAGGAATGCTGTCTTTGCCGTTGCTGGTTTGCTGATTACGTCCTCTTTGTTCCATCGGTCCTGAATTATTTTACTGCCTAACTAGCAGAATTCCTTCATCTACTTCATGATCACCAAACCTGACAAAGTTTCGAGCTGTTCTCTTTTCTGCTACTTCTCATTACTTTCCTCTCTCTCCGTTTACTCTAAATCCGTATTAGGCACTTATTAGACTGTTCATTTCATTCACCACATCCTGTCTCTCTTCACTTTCTTAGACGACAGCAATGTCATCAGCGACTCTCATCATTGCTACCCTTTCAACTTGTATTTCAGTCTCGCTTTTGAAATTTGCTTTTATTTCTATAAGTGGTTCTTCGATGTATAGACGGAACAATAGGGGCGACAGACTACATCCCTGTGTAACACCCTTTTTATCCGAGCACTTCGGTCTTGGTTGTCCAGTCTTATTGTTCTCTCTTGGTTCTTGTATATTCTGTATTTAACCTCTCTTTCCCTTTAGCTTACCCCTATTTTTCTCCGAATTTTTAACATCTTGTACGTTTTACATTATCGAAACCGTTTCCCACGTCGACAAAACCGGTAAACGTCTATTCATTGTTTTTCCAGTGTTGTTTCCATTATCAACTGCAATATCAGAACAGCCTCTCTTTCTCTTTCCTGAACCCAAACTGATCGAATTGTCAGTTTTCTTTTCTATTCCTCTGCGTGTTATTTTTGTCATCAACTTGGATGCATGACTTGTTATGCTGATTGTGCGATGATTTTCGTGTTTGTCGGCACTTGCAATTTTTGGAATTGTGTGGATGATATTTTTCCGAAAGGCTGAAGGTATATCGCCAATCTCATATATGCTCCCACGTACCCCAATATTTAAGGAATTCCGATGGAGTGCTATCCAACCCTTGTGCCTTATTTGATCTTAAGTCTTCCAATACTCTTTTAAATTCTCATTGTAGTAATGGTTCCCCTTTTGTCTTTTGCTCGTCGATTCCTGTTTCTTCATCTACACTCCTGGAAATTGAAATAAGAACACCGTGAATTCATTGTCCCAGGAAGGGGAAACTTTATTGACACATTCCTGGGGTCAGATACATCACATGATCACACTGACAGAACCACAGGCACATAGACACAGGCAACAGAACATGCACAATGTCGGCACTTGTACAGTGTATATCCACCTTTCGCAGCAATGCAGGCTGCTATTCTCCCATGGAGACGATCGTAGAGATGCTGGATGTAGTCCTGTGGAACGGCTTGCCATGCCATTTCCACCTGGCGCCTCAGTTGGACCAGCGTTCGTGCTGGACGTGCAGACCGCGTGAGACTACGCTTCATCCAGTCCCAAACATGCTCAATGGGGGACAGATCCGGAGATCTTGCTGGCCAGGGTAGTTGACTTACACCTTCTAGAGCACGTTGGGTGGCACGGGATACATGCGGACGTGCATTGTCCTGTTGGAACAGCAAGTTCCCTTGCCGGTCTAGGAATGGTAGAACGATGGGTTCGATGACGGTTTGGATGTACCGTGCACTATTCAGTGTCCCCTCGACGATCACCAGTGGTGTACGGCCAGTGTAGGAGATCGCTCCCCACACCATGATGCCGGGTGATGGCCCTGTGTGCCTCGGTCGTATGCAGTCCTGATTGTGGCGCTCACCTGCACGGCGCCAAACACGCATACGACCATCATTGGCACCAAGGCAGAAGCGACTCTCATCGCTGAAGACGACACGTCTCCATTCGTCCCTCCATTCACGCCTGTCGCGACACCACTGGAGGCGGGCTGCACGATGTTGGGGCGTGAGCGGAAGACGGCCTAACGGTGTGCGGGACCGTAGCCCAGCTTCATGGAGATGGTTGCGAATGGTCCTCGCCGATACCCCAGGAGCAACAGTGTCCCTAATTTGCTGGGAAGTGGCGGTGCGGTCCCCTACGGCACTGCGTAGGATCCTACGGTCTTGGCGTGCATCCGTGCGTCGCTGCGGTCCGGTCCCAGGTCGACGGGCACGTGCACATTCAGCCGACCACTGGCGACAACATCGATGTACTGTGGAGACCTCACGCCCCACGTGTTGAGCAATTCGGCGGTACGTCCACCCGGCCTCCCGCATGCCCACTATACGCCCTCGCTCAAAGTCCGTCAACTGCACATACGGTTCACGTCCACGCTGTCGCGGCATGCTACCAGTGTTAAAGACTGCGATGGAGCTCCGTATGCCACGGCAAACTGGCTGACACTGACGGCGGCGGTGCACAAATGCTGCGCAGCTAGCGCCATTCGACGGCCAACACCGCGGTTCCTGGTGTGTCCGCTGTGCCGTGCGTGTGATCGTTGCTTGTACAGCCCTCCCGCAGTGTCCGGAGCAAGTATGGTGAGTCTGACACACCGGTGTCAATGTGTTCTTTTTTCCATTTCCAGGAGTGTATCACGTCATCAAATTCCCCCCCCCCCCCTGATAAAGGCTTTGGATGTACTCTTTCCTCCTACCCACTACCTCCTCTGCATGTAACCGGGCTATTCCAGTGCGCTTTTGATGTTACTGCCATTGCTTGTAACACTCGAGCAAATGTGCTGCCTACTATAACACGAGTGGGCGTGTGGTGTACTTCGTATACACGTGTAAATAATAACTGATCTTCAGGTTACAAAAGTAAACACGTATGAGCAGAAACACAGTTTAATCCTAGTTTAATTACATATACTGCCATTGCTTGAAACCCTCGAGCATATGCGCTGCCTATTATAACACGAGTAGGCGTGCGGTGTACTTCGTATACACATGTAAATAACAACTGATCTTCAGGTTGCAAAAGTAAACACGTATGAGCAGAAACACAGTTTAATCCCAGTTTAATTACACATCGATATTGAAAACTTACCTTCTACGGACTAAATCAGAGTTTAATTAAACAATAACAAAATAAACTTTCAGTATCGCTCTGACGCCACGTACGAAACTTATCCCACAGTAATGACACACGCGAACCATTAAATAGTGCAGTTTCATCTGATCCCAGCCAACTGCTTACGCACGTGCTAATTATTTTGTAGACGACTGCCTCATTGTGGGATTCTGCCAATAGCACGGTATCTGGTCCATTTTCTTTTACCTACTGTTTTTTCTGTTTCTTCGCAGTTACGCTCCTTGTAACGACGTTTTTTTTTTTCAATCGATACCAGGAAGCAAGCGCTCGTATCTCAGGAGGGTGTCAACAAACAGGTCCTAGAAGTGGCTGAGGAAAACTGTTATACTCCACTTATTACCAAGAACTCACTAACCAATAATAATTTATTTTCCACAGCAGCATAAAAACACACTAAATGGTAAACCCTTGTTTCTAGCCTTAATAAAAGACACTAAAGGCGAAATAACAGAAGCCAAAGATTTTTGATAGTCTTTACAGTTAAAAAAGTATTACAGTTCATCAAAATATTAAATATTAACAAATTACATTGAAAGCCATGCCAAGGCAAACCATAACCCGAAAATTACAATTAAATTATAGAGCGGTCCCAGTCAGGTCAAGGCACAAACCTGCAGACACCACAATAGAACGCTAATGTACACATAGGAACACAGCTCCACCGTGGACAAGTCGAGAGAGGTTAGGTACTGGATTACAACATATACAGTAATGAGCTCTTGAGCAGTGAACAGGGTAAATGAAACCAAACACTTTACACTAGTTCAATAAGAAGTTTAATAAGTATTATTAAATGAACATTAGAGTGGCTGAGTGTTAACTCGCGTTGCGATGCTCTTTAAAGTTAGCAGATTGGAGCGAGGTACACACTAAAGCCAGAATTGCTACCGGCCTAAGAACAAAATATTAATATTTCACGTGTAGAATATATATCACAATCATGTGAATAAATGCAGAATTAGGCTTCAAACTAGAATCCACAACCAAAGGTATGTTAGTTATTTACTAATATCATTCAAGCAACACGTAAAAATATTTCATTTATTCCTCCTGTGGGTTGTTGTGGTCTCTGATGGAGAAAGAAAACTTACTGGATGTAAGAAACAAGTTAGTGCTACTAAATAAAGCGGATCTGATTTCTTAAGACCAAAATAGTGACAACATGTGAAATAGGATTGGGCACAGGCCTCTAGTCTTAAAATTCAATGACCAAAACCACAGTAGGCACTATACGTAAAACTGGGTGCTCAGAAATTTTTTGAAAATACTTAATCTGAACATAAACCAACGTCCCCACGGGACAGAGTCGAGCACGTGCCACAATACCTTTCAAAATCACATGAAGTGGAGAATGGGCGAGGGCATCACACACAAAAACAAAAAAAGTGTAGAACCAATCAGAAGGCCAGCGCCAACCTGATTCAAAGACAACCAACAGCGGGCAGGGGAGAAAAGTCTCTGGCGCACAATAAACGACATTTACCATAAACGTAAGGAAAAGTGACCAGGCTCTTTCTTCGACCAAGGAACCAGAAGAACGCGTTAACTCGGTTCCTGACAAAATGGTGTAGTGGAGGCGTGCAGAAGAGTACACGACCGGTAGAATTCGGCGAATCGCGCCAAATTCTCTAGGAGAAGCTCGGGTACTGCGCAAACAAACACAGTCAGGCAAGGACTGGGCTGGTCCAGAACGGCACGTTGCTTGATACCTCGTGTGGCAGGGAGAAAGAGGTGTGAATTTTATTTAGATTCTATAAATGAAACGCAAGGAGGGCTGTTCAACATTTAAATGGTATATTCAGTGAAAGTGCATTAAACTACATATGCAATAATTATTGAAATAATATCAAATTCCTTAAGCATTCACTCACAAGTTATTCAAATAATGATAAACAAAAGTAATAAGGTTTGGGTCGCCAGATACTGTAGAAAGTATCAAACAAAAGAAAACAACATACAGAATTCAATTGGCACCAAGAGCTCACAGGAAGTGAATTATATAAAGTGCCTGCCCTGGTATTTGTCTTTTAACATGAGCATTGTATGATTTCATTCTAATCTTACATATAAATAAATTCCTGGTGTAATAAATGAGGAAGGAATAAAAGAAAAACTGCTGAAGATATGACTCTCTTAACGGGCAAACGGTGATTACTGTGCCTTGCGTCTTTATGAACATCTAACATATTGAAAATAAATTGAAGAAAGCGAAAGAAGAATGCGCAGCTAGGAAAGCGGGCGTTTTCTGTATTACCATGTTCATAGCGTAGTCGGCGTGGCGGTGGAGTCGGCTGATTGTGTGCTGCATCAAGACTCTGCCGGCGACGTAGTTGATAGCGTCTAACATGCCCTACGCTGAAAATAGTGCCCGAAACCTGCTA
This sequence comes from Schistocerca americana, assembly GCF_021461395.2. NCBI lineage: Eukaryota > Metazoa > Arthropoda > Insecta > Orthoptera > Acrididae > Schistocerca > Schistocerca americana. The sequence goes on along the minus strand of NC_060125.1, from coordinate 201,805,135 downwards.
CTGGAAGTTATCACTGCTGAACGACGGTATGCGTCCATCTGCAATTGCAAACCTACGTGAAACTGCATTAAACAAAGCTCAAAACTGTTCTAACAGTACTACCGTCATCGGACGTGTAGTAAATCAAAATGTGATCCTGAAGTAAGCTCTTGATAACGCACACAGTGAGTTAAGTTGCCCTACTTGGATCTGACAACTTTGTACTCTACGCTGTTTACGACGATTGGAAAGTGCTTTTTCTCATGACAAGCGATATGAGAATCCTTGCAACTTGTCGGAAACAGTGAACTCCTGCCTCGTCAGGAGCTATATTCTGCATGCCCCATACTAGTACGCTCCTCGCACCTAGAGAGAGACAGCCGCTCGCCTCCAACGTCTTGCCTCCGCCCTTCCGCAAATTACGTAGCTCGTAATATTTTTCAAAGCGAACATTAGATTCTTGCCAATGAAGAAGTCCCATTCAAAATTTCCTCCTTCCTTGAGACAGAGTATACAATTAAACCAAGACTTCACCCTTTGAGTATTGCCGCTACGTTCCCAGATGTTTTGCTCCCGGGAAACGGCCAAAATTCCCCGGGCCACTTGAGATTCTAGGACACTCAAGTCGTGCTGTTGCTATTCAACTCGCCGCTCTGTCCGCGTTACCTAGAATCGTGACAAAATTGTTTTCGCTCAAAATTTGAAGTTTCCGCTGCCTCGGGCAGACGTGCGAATGTCCACGACTTCCCTTAGCAGCGTGTTGATGTATGCAGCGTGTTCGCCTGTCGCTAATCCTCTGGGGACCTGCCCTCTGTGAAGCGTGCCGACATAGGCGCGCGACCGCCGCTCGCCCGTGGGCGCACTACCTATGTCCACCAGGTCGCCGGGCTTTCCAGCTAGGAACGCATCAGAAGAATTCCTTTCATGCACAAAGTGTACCAAGTTTGCAAAGAGAAGAATCAGAGCCCTATACCGATTCTTAATGACACAATAATTCGCCTCCATTACACTTCATTACTCGTATATGGCAAAAAACTTATGACTGATTTTAAAAACAATTATGTCCTTTAATTATAAACATGAAAAGCTTTGACACTTTTCAACGTCAACAGCAGTACCGCCCTGCACGGAAAACGCCGTCCGCCACCAGAAAAACGGTCCACCGGCAAAGCCGGCCAACTGCAAGCCAGAAAGCCCTTACGCTCCACCAGACACACCATCTACACTTATGTTCATAAATTAAGGATAATGCTGATACGTGGTGAAACAACGCGCTAGTGGGCGGTTTGCGGGTTTAAATAACCTCGGGGTAACACCGTGTGGCGCATTTCACTTGCTGTCGTTTCGTGGTGGCACTGGGAGAAGTCCACATACGCAGAGGTGTGTTGGTGCATGTCAGAGTGTGGTGCAGCGAGTATGTGTGCAGATGTTTTCAGACGTTCTAATGGTGACTGTGTGTTGAAAATGGCTCACAGACGTTATGAGGGGTAGAATACTAGGGCAACTGGAGCTTAGTCAAACACAGAAGGTCGTAGCACGGGCCCTCCATGTGCCACAAAGTGTTGATCTCAAGGTAATGGCAACGATTTCAGCAGACATGAAACGTGTCCAGTGCACAACACCACAAGAAGGCCAATATCTCTCATCAGTGCCCGCAGACGACCACGGAGTACTCCAGGTAGCCTTGTTCGGGACTTACTGCACCCACTGGAACAGTTGTCTCCAGACGCACAGTCTATAGACGACTGAAGGGACGTGATTTACTCGCCCAGAGACTTGCAAGGTGCGTTCCACTGACCGCTGGTTGCAGGAGAGCCCGTAAAGCCTGGTGTCAAGAACACAGTACATTGACATTGGAACAATGGTCCCAGATTATGTTCACGGACGAATCCAGGTATAGTCTGGACTGATTCTCGCCGTGTTTTCATCTGTCGTGAATCAGGAACCAGATACCAACCCCTTAATATACTTGAATGGCACCTGTATGGAGGTCGTGGTTTGATAGTGTGGTGTGGGATTATGACTGGTGCACGTACACCCCTGCACGTCTTTGACAGAGGAACTGTAACAGGTCAGGTGTATCGGGACGTCATTTTGTACCGGTATGCCTGCCTTTTCAGGGGTGCAGTAGGTCCCACCTTCCTCCTGATGGATGATAATGCGCGGCCCACCGAGCTGCCATCGTGGAGGAGCACCTTGCAACAGAAGATACCAGGTGAATGGAGCGGCCTGCCTGTTCTCCAGACCTTAACCCCACAGAACACGTCTGGGATGCTCTCCATCGACGTATCGCTGCACGTCTTCAGACCCCTAAGACACTTCAGGAGCTCCGACGGGAACTGGTGCAAGAATGCGAGGCTATACCCCAGCAGCTACTCGACCACATGATCCAGAGTATGCCAACCCGTTGTGCGGCCTGTGTACGTGTGCATGGTGATCATATCCCATATTGATGTCGGGTTACATGTGCAGGAAACAGTGGCGCTTTGTAGCACATGTGTTTCGGGACGGTTTTCTCAACTTATCACCAATACCGTGGACTTACAGATCTGTGTCGTGTGCGTTCCCTATGTGACTATGCTATTAGCGCCATTTTTGTGCAGTGCCACGTTGTGTGGCACCACATTCTGCTACTATCCTTCATTTATGAGCATGAGTGTATTATAACCGCCCAGTCCCAACTTCTGCAAAACCCACTTTCTCTCTTCCACGAGACGCAAAACCAAAGACTCTCTAGCCGACCGAGCGACATTGCGCAGTGGTTAGCATATTGGACGTGCATTCGGGTGGAAGATGCTTCAAGCCCACCTCCTGCCATACTCATTCCGGTTTTCCCTAAATCGCTTCAGGCAGTTGCCGGGGTGATTTCTTATAAAGGACACGACTGAGCTTCCTTACCCTTCCTTCCGTAATCCGATAACCAAACAACCAAGCAAATCCGTAGCCGGCAAAGAACGTGCTGGGTGCGAACCATTGAACTCGGTGCATAGCTCAGCCTTCCCACAGTAAACTGATCTCCCGGAGAGAGCGGTAAGTAAGAGAAATATACCATTATCTGCAAATTTGAACTGACTTAGGCGTACCCTTTGCACATGATCGTATGCCTCGTCCTTCACTCGCAGCGGGACCAGTGAAGACCTGCAAGATGTGCCATGGACCCACAGAACTTGGCAAGAACTTCCTAATACCTCTAATCGCGTCGCATTGTATCTCAATTTTCTTTGCAGGTATTAATTTTATATATTTAGCCTGTTTTCCTTTTTGTCAGTTTTGTATGCAACGCTTTTGACACAAATAAATAAATAACACGATACCTCGCCTCCTTTGTCACTACCTCCGAGGAAGCAAACGTAGACCATGTCGCCTAACTAAAAATTGGCATGCGGGCGTCCACGGATGTAGCTCGTCCCTTCCCTTGCGACGAGACGAGGCAACTTTTTCTCTCACTCTCCGCCAATTATACGGAAGAACTATTGGAGTGGCCTGACCAGGAAAGAAGTCTGCTGTTTCCGACAAGTTGGCCAGTGACGAATTCACAGGATGGACGAGCGTTAACGATGCCGATATGGCTTGATGAGGTTCGTACCTTACCACATTAAAGCAAAAGTTCAGTCACGGGAGGGAACGGTGCCATTTCGAAGGAGCCTCCGATTGGTTAATAATAAGAGCAACCTTCAAATTCCAATTAACTCTTTCGCGAAAGACGCTCGAGGTTCATAAGGGGTGGCAGTTCCCTGATGGTGCCATGCCTCGAACGAAACCTGTGGAACTTGCGAGACAAAAAGGCTCGGTCGTTATCAGTGGCGAGAGTGACAGGAGGACCAGAAGTTGTTTAGTTCTGACCCCTGCAGTTACCCACGTGCTTGGAATCAACCACACAAAAGGCGAGAAGGCGACTACTGCTACGAAAATGTAGCGGTAATTCGTCTGAATTCTTGGAAGGGGACCGACGCACTCAATGGAAATACGATCCATAAGACTCTCGGTATGGGTGGAATTCAGCAATCCTCTTTTACGGCCCTAATTTGGTTTCGCCAAGTTATATTCTCAGCGCTGTCCAACCATCCTTCTCATATCTCTCTCTTGAGAGGCGCGTCACATATTGCTTAACTCGGTGTATGGTTTTGCAATTGGCAAAGTACCCACCTAACAGAAACTAATGGTAATTTTTAAACGTGTGGGGAATGAGATCTCGAGGCAAACAAATTATCCACTTACCATCGCCCTTGGATTGGAAACGCAAAATTCCCGTTATATGCTGGTACTCGGACACTTCCTCCCCAGACTGAAGATGCTGTTTAATATATAACAAGCCCAGGTCGAAATCTTACTGTTCCTCATGATCACCAAACAACTCAGGCATCTTAGCTACGAGCGTGCTAATAGTAGCTCCCTGGTCGTGTCGGACACTCTCGGAATTTAAGTTTTCTCGTCGCCAGATACATACACAAGTTTTCACTGATCCTTACATGTTCTTCTGAGAATCGAAAGGCGTACCGCCTACCTCGCAATACGCCCTTTTTATCGAATAGGATAGCGAATTCCTTAAGGCCATAGGTCGAATGCTTGGCCTCTGCGAACGTTAAACTGCGTGACGTAAGAGAGAAAGGACGCTGCTCCCCATCCTGTTCCTGCATCAACAAAGTTTCTATCGCGAAGTTGAAATGTCACTGTGTAAAATAAGGGGTAAATTAAAATTTTGGACGTCCAATAGCTGACGCTCACTGAAAGCGCTCTTGACTTTCCGACCATTGAATTCTCCCTCTTTCGAACGTAACAAAGTCAATGGAGCAGCCAACTGGGTGGACTTAAGAATGAACTTGCGAATAAAATGGATAAACTGAGTTATTCCGTTTCTGGTTCTAGAAGGACGAAAACTGTGAACAGCCCGGGTCAGTATGTGGTTCACAGGAACGCCACTACCCGAAACTAAATGACCCAAAAAAAAGTTCTCGGACTGCACTAAATTAACCTTTGAGGGTTTCAAAGCTAGGCCCGCCTCCCACAACCTTGCCATCATCTGGTGGAGGTGCTCCAGATGTTCAGGGAAAGTCTTGGTGTATATGACGTCATCACCCAAATAATTATAAACAAATTGGAACTTGGTAGCACCTAAAACATAATGGAGCAAACGTCAGAGGGCTCCAACGGACAACCCAAAAGGGACATGGCCAAATTCATATAGGCTATGATCCGTAAAAAATGCCGTCATAGCTTTCGATTCCTCGGCCAGGGAAATCTGATTATAGGGTTGGTTCAGGTAGACGATGTTCAAATAGCTCCCTAATGGAGAGCACGATCCTCATCATAATCCAAGACGAGTGAGGTCTCAGTAACAAAAGCACAGTCTTGCAGGAAATCAATACTAAGATCTCTAATAACCAATAAATAGGCAACGAACGAAGGGTGGTGATGTGCTGTCAGCTAATCATACGGCATTCGATAAGCACAGGTGGTAACATTGTAAACTTACGAATAGCCTGATGTCAGAGGGATTCGTCGTAGCTCGTCAAAGCCGCCGAGCTGCCTGAATTAATAACAGGAGACACAGGTCAGATTTACCGGCTGGTTACCTTTAAATTTTCCCTATTTAACACGCTATAACAGGGAAACTAATGACCGTACCAGTACCAAACTTGTTAGTATTAATGTCCAGAGTATAGGGTGCATGACTTCCATGCGTCACAGCACCACCATTCAGTTCGAACTATGGCCACCAATTGCCGTGATCAGTCACGTGATTCATAGTATCACATGCTTGACCAGTCGCAGTGCACTTGTTGTCGTGTCAACATGAGCAGAGCATTATTGGTGAAGGTCTGTTATCAAAGTTGCAGCAGTGCTATTGCTGCAATTAGGGAATATCGCCAGATGAAAGTATTACAGAAGTATCCTCTTTATCCAATTTCTGTGTGGAGCATGATGAGGAGGGTCGTATCCACTGGAGAACTGAGTGTCGCTCCGGGAATAGGCCGACCACCGGTTGCGCCACAAGTGGTTGAAGAAATAGGTGTTGTTATGGGAGACAATGATGCACGCAATTCCCAATCGTCAGGCCGAACGCGTTCTGTGTCACGACAGTGGAACATCCCGTCCCCCACTGTAAGGATGGTGCTTCGAACGATTCTCAAATGGTAACCGTACAAGATCCATATCGCACAGCAGCTTGCACCGCAGGACGCACAGCCACGTGTTGACGTCGCTCACCACGTTCTCGCAAGGACCGAGGTTGACGAGGGCTGGCCGTGGACCATTCTATGGACGGACGAAGCTCTTTTCCTTTGACGGGTGAGGTGAAACCACAGAATTGAGAATTGCCGAGTGTGGTGATATTCACCTCCAGTCAAAACTGTTCAAATGTGTGTCAGATCATATGGGACTTAACTGCTAAGGTCATCAGTCCCTAAACATACACGCTACTTAACCTAAATTATCCTAAGGACAAACACACACACTCATGCCCGAGGAGGGAGGACCCGAACCTCCGCCGGGACCAACCGCACAGTCCTTCACCTCCAGTCGCTGTGCATGAAGTTCCTCAATGGTGAACGTGTCACTGTATGGCGTGGCTTCACGTCTGCGCTCATCATTGCTCCCTTGTTTTTTGAACAGGTTGCTGGTCAAGGACCAAAGATGTCCAGCGTGACTGGCCAGCGTTAGTGCGCTACGCTTCGGCAGCATGCGATACCCGCCGTACAGCAGAGAGACGCATCGAACCCATCAGTTTTCTTGCAAGATGGAGTCCCACCGCGCATTGCTCTAGAAGTTCACCTGCGTCTCCGAAACACATTAGGAAACGATCGAATTATCAGCTGATCGTTCCCAAATGCTTGGCCGACACGATCATCTGATCTCACTGCCCTGATTTCCGGTTGTGGGGCTACCTTAAGGACAGGGTTTACCAGGAAAAAATTCACATATGTTCTGATCTGAAGCGAGGCATACCAAGAGAGGTAGCCAGCATAGCTGACGGCCGGTATGGCCGAGCGGTTCTAGGCGCTTCAGTCTGGAACCGCGCGATCGCTACGGTTTCAGGTTCGAATCCTGCCTCGGGCGTGGGTGGTGTGATGTCCTTACGTTAGTTAGGTTTAAGTGCTTCTAAGTTCTAGGTGACTGATGACCTCAGATGTTAAGTCCCATAGTGCTCAGAGCCATTTCAACCATTTTTGAACCAGCATACCTACGGACATACTCCGTTCTGCTGTGTAGAAAGATACTTCCTTCTTCACGATGATGACGGCCGGTGTAGCGGAGCGGTTCTAGGCGCCTCACTCTGGAACCACGGTACGGTCGCAGGTTCGAATCCTGTCTCGGGCATGGATATGTGTGATGTCCTTAGTTAGGTTTAGGTATTTCTAAGTTCTAGGGGACTGATGACCTCAGATCTTAAGACCCATAGTGCTCAGAGCCATTTGAACCAGTTTTTGGACGCTGATGGGTGCCTGTTGCGCCCGTTTTCTAGCAGTAACGGTATGTTGTACCGTAGCAGCACATTAAAAGTGTTTCAGTTTAATTTATTCTGTATTATTTCTTTTCTCCATGTCCTTGACAATGCTACCACGTTTGGTCCCCGTACAGTATTTAGTTTCTATGTTGTAACGTATTAAACAGGGAAAGTTTACTTATAACCACAGGTAAATTGCAAGCGTGAAATATGCTATCCGTCGCATAACTGTTTTGAGCTCCACTTACATGGGTCCTCTGCAAGCACTGTATGCAAGCCTCATTCTGCTGCTCGTCCCCGAGCCCGCTTTAGGCTTCTCCTTTGAAGTTACCATGACATCTGTGTGGGTTGTATATGAAGGTGTGAACATCTTCGTGAGTGCGGTCCTACCATTGCATCATTCTGGACCGCTCGTGCAACTTCAGTAAGGTACACCATGTGATCAGAAGTATCCGGACACCTGGCTGAAAATGACTTATAAGTTCGTAGCGTCCTCCATCGTTAACGCTGGAAGTCAATATGATTATGGCCCGCCCTCAGTCCTTGATGGCAGCTTCCACTCTCACAGGCACACGTTCCATTAGGTGCTGGAATGGCATCCCACTCTTCATGGAGTGCTGGACTTAGGAGAGGTATCGATGTCGGTCGGTGAGGCCTGACATAAAGTCGGCGTTCCAAAACATCCCAAAGGTGTTCTACAGGATTCAGGGCAAGAGTGTGTGCAGGGCAGTCCATTACAGGGACGTTATTGTCATGTAACCACTCCGCCAAAGACTGTGCACTATGAAGAGGGGCTCGATCGTGTTGGAAGATGCAATCGCCATCCCCGAATTACTCTCCAACAGTGGGAAGCAAGATGGCGAGGTGATAGTGCCACGCAAAAGGTGGTGCAAGCCCCTTCGTGAAAAACACGACCACACCGTAACACCACCGCCTCCGAATTTTACTGTTGGCACTACACACGCTGACAGATGACGTTCACCAGGGATTCGCCATACCCACACCCTGACATCGGATCGCCACATTGTGTACCGTGATTCGTCAATGCACACAACGTTTTTCCACTGTTCAATCGTCCAATGTTTACGCTCCTGACACCAAGCGAGGCGTTGTTCGGCATTTACCGGCGTGATGTGTGGCATATGAGCAGCCGAACGACCATTAAATAGAAGTTTTCTGAACTCACTGCTATCTGTCATAGTACTTGCAGTGGATCCTGCTGCAATTTGGAATTCCTGTGTTATGGTATGAATATCTGTCAACTATTACACATTACGGCCCTCTTCAACTGTCGGCGGTCTCTGTGAGTCATAGTCGAGGACAGCCTGTACGCTTGTGTGCTATACGTGTCACTTCACGTTTCCGCTTCACTATTAAATCGGAAACAGTGGTCCTAGGGATGTTAAGGAGTGTGGAAATCTCGCGTACAGACTATGACACGAGTGACAACCAATCACTTGACCACGCTCGAAGTCCGTGAGTTCCGCGGAGCGCCCCATTCTGCTCTCTCACGATGGTTAATGCCTACTGAGGTCGTTCATGTGGAGTACCTGGCCGTATGTGGCAGCACAATGCACCAAATATGAAAAACGTATGATTTTTGGGGTGTCCGGAACTTTTGATAACATAGTGTATGTTCTTTCTACTTATTTATTTAGCATTCTATCCCGCGATTACACTATATGACATTAGTTGTTTTTGACTAGGACTCTGACAGCCAATCCGTTTCTACCTGTTTTTCAAACTACCATAGGAATGCTTCATTGTTTTAAAAAGTTATAAACGGGAAAGGTCTCTTCGTCTTCAGTTGATTCTATGAATGCTCCAATGATTTTAATATGTTGTGAAAGAAAAATTTGAGGTCACTAAAAATTCCTTTTTCACATTTAGAATCGTGCAAGCTAAGACCATACCCTAAATTTTGCTTATTATCCCTACAGATAACCTGAAGATGCACCATGAAGGCGAAACGCATTGTTAGTAAAGGAACAGATTGCCACTAAGTCTATTTTTTATTCAGTTACAGGCAATTTAATAAGTCTGAGACAGAAATTGTTCTCCAAACTAAAAACTGTTTGGATATTGGCCGAATTGTACATTCAAATGTTGCTTACTTTAATATGTTATTGTTGTTGTGGTTTTCAGTCCAAACACTGCTTTGGTGCAGCTCTCCCTACTATCTTGTGCAAAGTCTTCGTCTAAGAATAACTGCTGTAACCTACACCCTTCTGAATGTTCTTTCTGTATTCATCCCATGGTCTCTCTCCACAATTTTTAACCCACATATTTCCTTCCAATACGATTTTGTTGATCTCTTGAAGTCAAGCATTGTGTCCCATCGACCAATCCCTCCCTTCTAGTCTGTTTATGACACAAGTTTCTCTCCTTCCCAGTTCTGTCCAGTACCTCCTCGATAGTTACGTGGTCTGCCTACTTAATCTTCAGCATTTTTCTGTGCCGTCGTATTTCAAAATCTGCTACTCTCTTCTTGCCCAATATGTTTAATGTCCATTTTACACTGTCATATATGATACACTCCTTATAAATACTTCCAGAGAAACTGCATATCACCTAAACCTATATACTAAGTTACGAAAATTCTTTTGGTCAGGAACGCATGTGAATGCTGCAGTCTGAGTAAAAACATGTGCATGCATTACTGGCACTTTATCAGTGGTGGGTGCAAAAATGTTCCGTTTAGTTCCTTACCACTACAGATACAGCTGGCTCAATAACGCCACTGTGCATCACATTATAGCAAAGGAATTTGGCTGTTCTTCATTTGTACTGAGGTGGTACATTAAATTCTACACTCAGCAGACTGAATAACAACATCTGGACGATTGTATATAAATTTAGAGTAAATTTACTACTTCTTGCATAGTGGTGTGTACTGTCAACATTAAGGCAGAAGTGTACCACAAATATATGTGCAAAGATGTAGTTGGTTCAGACAGTGTGTTCTTTAGGAACTCAAGTGATACAATTATATCAAGCACAGCACTGAATACTGTCTCTATTAGGGCAGATGTGTGTTTACACGCTGTATTAATTAAGAAATTTGGTATTCATTCTTACATCCTCAATGACTGTGCATTATGACCAAAGTATTCCACACACCTTTGAGTATAGACCGTATGTCGTGTCAGTACTCTGTAAATGTGGTTGCATTAGCATCATGTCAGTACATGCACCGCTGATGGTTCCTTTTCTCTCATTGATCGAAATTATAGTAGCAAGTTACCCTATCAGTCAGTTATGACCACCTCTCTGACAGAAGCTAGCTCCCTGCCACTGTACTAAGACAGGCTGCGGGAACGCACACCAGTCATGTTCTGACAGCTGACAAGCAATAGTAATGAAGTCTTAATGTTCCGGATCCTGTAATGGAGAGGTGAGCAAACGCTTCCATTTCGTTGCAGGCGAGTCAGCTGGTATGTGCCGTGAGCTACTTGTCTCTGTACTACTTTATTGTATGTCTGAAATCTTATCATGTTTTTTTCAGACGACAGTATACCGTAGCCATCAATGGAGAACTACAATCTATATCTCCTAAGCTTCGGTTGTCAGGAGGAGGGATTCGGCACATTTGGACTTGAAAAACAGGCACCGTTAACAAGGGAATATTGCGTTAGTAAGCACAAAAAAGGCCCATGGTCTACGAATGGTAATCAAAACGTCTGTTGTCCCGTGTTCGAGCTTGTCATGGCTTCAATTTGTAAGGAAAATCATCAGCAATTGCTCCATTGGCAAAAGATTCCGGAACAGTCCCACATTCGGATCTCCGGGAGGGGACTGCCAAAGTGGAGGTGACCGTGAGGTGACTCAGTCTAGATATATTGGGGGTCAGTGAAGTGAAATTTAATGTATACAAGGACTTTTGCTCAGAAGACTATAGGTAATACCATCGGGAGTAACGGGAGTACGATATGCGATTATTCTTATCAGAATCGAACGAAAACCAACACCGGCAACGATATTTGCGGTTTCATGATGAGTTAGCAAGCTGAGGATGACGAGCGAGAGAAATTATATGAGTATATTGAAAGTGTAAGACAGTACGTGAAGGGAGATTAAAATCTAATAGTCATGGGGTAGTGGAATGCAGTTCTAGGAGGAGGAGAAGAAAGGTTACGGGAGAATACGGACCTGGTACTGTGAATGAGAGAGGAGAAAGACTATTTGAGTCCTGCAACATATTTTAGCTGGTAATAGCGAATATGCTGATCAAGAATCAGAAGAGGAGAGGTGTACTTGGGAGATACAGGAAGATTTCAGTTATGTTACATCATGATCAGACACAGATTCCGAAATTGTAAGGCTTACGCAGGAGCTGATATAGATTCATATCAGAAATTAGTATTGGTGAAGAGTAGACTAATGTTCAGGGGACTTCTCAGGAAGAAGCAATATGCAAATACGTGGGATACAGAAGCACTAAGAATGAGGAGATATGCTAGACGTTCTTTGAGGCCATAGATACTGCGGTAAGGAATAGCTAAATAGGCAGTTGAGCCGAAGAGGAACAGACATTTGTAAAAAGGACGATTACTGAAGTTTGAAAGAAAAACATAGGTACAAGGAAGGTAACTGCAAAGAAGCCATGGATAAAAAAAGAAATAATTCAGTTGGCCGACGAAAGAAAGAGATGCAAAGAAGTTAGAGAAATAAAGAAGTACACAAGTACTAGTCGCTTAGGAATGAAAGAAGTAGGAAGTGGAGAAAAGCTAAGGCGAAGTGGCTGCTTGAAAAATTTTTAGGGATGAAAAAGAACTGATAGTAGAAAGGACTAACTCAGCATATAGAGAAGTCAAAAAAACTCTCTGTGAAATTAAATTTAGGGACGTAGCCATAAAAGAGAAATGGAAACTCCACTATTGAATCTGAGGGAAAGAGCTGACTGGTGGACAGAGTACGCTGAAGGTGTTTGTGAGGTGAAACATTTGCCTCATGTGATAGGAGAAGGAACTGAAGTCGGTATAGAAGAGACAGGGGATCCAACATTAGAATCAGAATTTAAAAGGACTTTGGAGGAGTTAACATCAAATTGGCAGTAGGGACTGATACCATTACTTCATTATTTCTAACATCATTGCGGGAGGGGGGGGGGGGGGTATGAGGTCTGATAAAAATGCAACAATTCACTATGGTGTGTACAATGAATGACACTGGTGGCACTCTATCTGAATTCAGGAAAAATATCATCCACACAGTTCCGAAGATAGCAAGGGCTGACAAGTGCGAGAATAGTCCTAAGTCATCTTAACAGCTCATGCTTCCAAGCTGCTGACAGCAAGAGTTTGAAAGAGAAGGGAAAAGAGAATTGAGAATGTGTTAGCTGCCAATCCATTTGCATTTAGGAAAGGTTAAGGCACGAGAGAGGCAGATCTGACGGTGTTGCTGCTAATGGAAACAAGACTAAAGAAAAATCAAGACACATTCACAGGATTTCTCGAACTAGAAAAAGCGTTCCACAATGTCAAATAGTGAAAGACGTTAGAAATTCTGAGGATAAAAGGAGTAAGCTATAGGGAGAGAGAGGTAATATCCAATAAGAACCAAGAGGGAATTATAAGACTGGAAGGCTAACAACGAGGTGCTCAGGTTAATACGGGTGTAATACAGGGACGTACTTTTTCGCCCTATTGTTCAGTCTGCACACAGAACAAGCAATGATGGAAGTAAAAGGCAGATTCAAGAATGCAATCAAAGCTCAAAGTGAAATGATATCAATAATTGCTTACCTCAGTTAAAGTGAGGAAGAATTATAGGCTCTGATGAATGGAATGCTCAGTCTAATAATTATAGATGATGGCTTTTCGGGAAGAGAAATAGGTGAAAAGAAAACTACGTGTCAAATTCCACCAACACGTTTGCATTACAGATGTGAGAAAATAGTTATTTTAAATGAAAAGTTATGGGAACTAAGATTTGATTAAAATGATTTAATTATAAATTACACCTGTATAAACATAACTAAGGAAAGAAGCCAGCAGTTATTTACGTTAGTCTACAAACATCCTGCTTCCGTTTTGTTAGTTACGAGATCTCAGGTAAGTAAGAGGTTATTATGTTAAGCCAAAATCATTTGGTCAGTACTTAGATCCACAATAATGTTAATAAGAGAGCAAATAATTATTTCGTTTTTCATTCAAAAATGGTTCAAGTGGTTCCGAGCACTATGGGACTTAACATGTCATCAATCCGCTAGGAACTTAGAACTGCTTAAACCTAACTAACCTAGGGACATCACACACATCCATGCCCGAGGCAGGATTCGAACTTGCGACAGTAGCGGCCGCGCGGTTCCCGACTGAAGCGCGTAGAACCGCTCGGCCACCAGCAGCCGGCTCGTTTTTCATTAAGGGCACTGTGGAGAGCTAGGCCAGGTGGCTTGCATATTTATAGAAGGAGAACAATGGACCCTTTGTCACAGAACTGGCAGTGTTCCGTAACTGACGTTAGATGTACTGTGGTTTGGAGAGAAAATAATGTGTAATATTTTATGAATAAAAAGCAGATATTTTAATATCGAAATTTGTTCGTAGACGGTTTTGCAGCCCACGTACACTAATAACAAGCTACTGCAGTTATCAAACTATTTGCTATGAAATCCTACTAATAAAGTGCCCTCAAATTTGTTATATACGTAGTGGCTGAATGGGATTAGTAAAAAGCCGTATTTACGAAACTAAAGAATTCTGCACAGTACTAATGACATTATGGCAAGAATGAAAATATTGAAGCAATGGACATGATCTAGTACGGTTCACTAACATTAACTGTTCTCGTACCAACTAAGGGTATAACTACATACTAAAATTTTTAGTGTAATATGTGGCCACATGTTCCTCTCCAGCAATTTCACCTTTGCTCTACAACATGCCACTGATATTCGAGACTGTTGTACAGGATTCCCCGGGGCGTCTGGCAGTTAGAATGACGTGGCGGAATCTGGCCTCCGCATACCGGAAGCCTTTTATGCAACGTGCAGAACGCACAATGCAAAGAGCAGTAGTATCTGAGGATTCCTCTCCAGTGGAAACCTTCCGGCGATCTCTGCTACCATCATTTTCAGGCGTCGAGTCTGCCTTCCCGATGTACGGCTGATATAGGAAATCGATTTCACTCTTCCAGGGGGCTCACTAGGTAATAACATGCGTTCTGGCTCTTTCATACTGTGTGCTGCCGAGCAAATATGAGATTCCCCTCGAAGACATATAAAGACTTTCTCCTCAGGTTTCGTGGTGATCTTGCATTGAGGAATGTATTGTATTGCTCCCCTTGTTTCCCCGAGACCCGGAACTGTCAACACTCGCTGTTATTCATGAGGAATGTTTTGAGTGTGATTCATTTTCGCTTATGGAATAGAGATACTTCTTACTAACAACTTTTGCATTTCTTTAGAGTTGCTGTCAGTGAGACATACCAAATTCATTTAAAAGTTTTAAGCCCTTCTCTGAGGCCATAAAGTGTTTCTCATATAACAAATTTACAAGTAAAACACGTGCTCTGAATTAGGAATGAAAATTTAGTAGCTTGTTTGTTTCCTCGGAAATTGTTGCCTTGCGTAAACAGCTACAGCAAAAGGCCCTCCTCAGTATTCCTCGTCCTCCTCCATTTATTTGCTCCACCAGCGATGAATTTACATTTTGTTTTCGTTTTATAGAAGCCAGAGCGTTAGGTATTCTCACTTTTATACATAACAGAAATCCTAAAGTTGGTTATTTCATTCTCAGCAAAGAAAACAATTTTCACATTGAATATGTGTAACTCGGTTCTCAGGAGGAGAGCTTTTTAGCCTGATACCATCACACTGCGGTAGCACACGTAACACATGTCAAGCATGTGTCGAAAGGTAGACTACATCTCTGCATTGTTTCATGTTCCTTCCGTTTCTTTTACGGTGCAGATTACCACACATATCACAGAAAGTCCCACTGCTAGTGGAAAACGTGGGAAACGATTAATATTACAAATAACTTTATAGGTCGGGCAACCACAGCTAAAAAACTGGTACATAACGCGAAGGACAATCAAACAATTTAAAACTAAAGTTGGTGAAATAGTCTATATTAAAACTGAGTGAAAGCCAAAAAGTGCAATAACCGTTTATTGTGTTTTCACTGTATGACAACCGGTTTCGTGTCGTGGAGGTATATCGTCAGGTCATATCCGTATATAGAATAAAACTACATAATGTAAAGGTCTAATAGTCAACATTTTTTTTTTTTTTTCATCAGTCTACTGACTGGTTTGATGCGGCCGCCACGAATTCCTTTCCTGTGCTAACCTCTTCATCTCAGAGTAGCACTTGCAACCTACGTCCTCAATTATTTGCTTCACGTATTCCAATCTCTGTCTTCCCCTACAGTTTTTGCCCTCTACAGCTCCCTCTAGTACCATGGAAGTCATTCCCTCATGTCTTAGCAGATGCCCTATCATCCTGTCCCTTCTCCTTATCAGTGTTTTCCTCGTATTCCTTTCCTCTCCGATTCTGCGTAGAACCTCCTCATTCCTTACCTTATCAGTCCACCTAATTTTCAACATTCGTCTATAGCACCACATCTCAAATGCTTCGATTCTCTTCTGTTCCGGTTTTTACACAGTCCATGTTTCACTACCATACAATGCTGTACTCCAGATGTACGTCCTCAGAAATTTCTTCCTCAGATTAAGGCCGGTATTTGATATTAGTAGACGTCTCTTGGCCAGAAATGCCCATTTTGCCATAGCGAGCCTGCTTTTGATGTCCTCCTTGCTCCGTTCGCCATTGGTTATTTTACTGCCTAGGTAGCAGAATTCCTTAACTTCATTGACTTCCTGACCATCAATCCTGAAGTTAAGCTTCTCGCTGTTCTCATTTCTACTACTTCTCATTACCTTCGTCTTTCTCCGATTTACTCTCAGACCATACTGTGTACTCATAAGACTGTTCATTCCATTCAGCAGATCATTTAATTCTTCTTCACTTTCACTCAGGATAGCAATGTCATCAGCGAATCGTATCATTGATATTCTTTCACCTTGTATTTTAATTCCACTCCTGAACCTTTCTTTTATTTCCATCATTGCTTCCTCGATGTACAGATTGAAGACAAGGGGCGAAAGGCTACAGCCTTGTCTTACACCCTTCTTAATACGAGCACTTCGGTCTTGATCGTCCACTCTTATTATTCCCTCTTGTTTGTTGTACAAATTGTATATGACTCGTCCCTCCCTATAGCTTTCCCCTATTTTTTTCAGAATCTCGAACAGCTTGCACCATTTTATATTGTCGAACGCTTTTTCCTGGTCGACAAATCCTACGAAAGTGTCTTGATTTTTCTGTAGCCTTGCTTCCACTATTAGCCGTAACGTCAGAATTGCCTCTCTCGTCCCTTTACTTTTCCTAAAGCCAAACTGATCGTCACCTAGCGCATTCTCAATTTTCTTTTCCATTCGTCTGCATATTATTCTTGTAAGCAGCTTCGATGCATGAGCTGTTAAGCTGATTGTGCGATAATTCTCGCACTTGTCAGCTCTTGCCGTCTTCGGAATTGTGTGGATGATGCTTTTCCGAAAGTCAAATGGTATATCGCCAGACTCATATATTCTACACACCAACGTGAATAGTCGTTTTGTTGCCACTTCCCCCAATGATTTTAGAAATTCTGATGGAATGTTATCTATCCCTTCTGCCTTATTTGACCGTAAGTCCTCCAAAGCTCTTTTAAATTCCGATTCTAATACTGGATCCCCTATCTCTTCTAAATCGACTCCTGTTTCTTCTTCTATCACATCAGACAAATCCTCACCCTCATAGAGGCTTTCAATGTATTCTTTCCACGTAACTGCTCTCTCCTCTGCATTTAACAGTGGAATTCCCGTTGCACTCTTATTGTTACCACCGTTGCTTTTAATGTCACCAAAGGTTGTTTTGACTTTCCTGTATGCTGAGTCTGTCCTTCCGACAATCATATCTTTTTCGATGTCTTCACATTTTTCCTGCAGCCATTTCGTCTTAGCTTCCCTGCACTTCCTATTTATTTCATTCCTTAGCGACTTGTATTTCTGTATTCCTGATTTTCCCGGAACATGTTTGTACTTCCTCCTTTCATCAATCAACTGAAGCATTTCTTCTGTTACATAACCCTACCTAACAATGTAAACAGTAAAGCGATGTAGTCACAAAACTAATACTCCGTGTGCCAGCTATACAAGGTGCAACTGCCGCGCTAAAATCATGTCAGTCCTTGGCAAAACCTTGGATGAAACAGCAGATGGGCTTACCTCATGTTTCGAAACGGATCACAGTACAGTCAATCTTTAGATTATCGTTTTTCGTTTGTCGCTGTCAGTTTACTTCTACAAATAGAGACAAAAGTTTGTAGCCTCCAACGTTTTCCAGATCGAAGAGACATACCCCGCGTTGTAATTTCAAATTATGGTCTACACTCTTTTAACTTGCACACAAGCACTTGAAAGTAACAAGAAATAGCACTTTTACTTCGTTGGCAAGTACTTGTACTTTCAAATACAGGTATTTCGAGAAAGCGATTGTGGAAAATGTTTATGTTCTTACATTACTTTTCAGATAAATGGCCAATGTTGTTAGCTCTTAACAGTATCTTCTTAAAATACCCCGTTTAACTACCACAAATGGTGAGTTGTAACGTTCTTCGACTTCAGTACGATTTCTTCTGTATCTGTACATCTTTAGCACTGCATTTTTGGTAACCATCATCGGTTGAACGAAACTTGCTTCTTAATTTATATACACTTGGCTAGTCGTAATAAAGGTGTCTGTAGTATTTCGAAGATTAAAAAGTGTGCATGCCCAATAGTAAACTGTCAATACAAACTTGACATCACTTTCTCCATCCTTCTTCCATCCGAAGCCTAGCGGTAAGGTTACCGCCTACAACAAGGGGGCCCGGCTTCCATTCCCGGTAGGAGATTGGGTGTTGTGTGTCCTTCATTATCGTTTCCATCATCACTGACACGCAAGTCGCCGAAGTGGCATCAACTAAAAAGACTTGCAATACGGCGGTCGAACCCCGAAGGGGATATCCCGGCCAATAAATGCCACACCATCCTTTTATATCGTAGTAAAGTCTCAGTACACATTTTACATCACTTTCTCCATTCTTCTTCCATTTTATTTCCTTGAGTATTTTCACAAATACGTTCTGTGCCTTCTTCAGATGTCTATGTTTTATTGCTCAATTTGTCGGTAACATTCACACATTGTTTACTATCCCACAGCTACAATGCTATTTCCTCGTACCACTACCGTCAGGCCTTAAGATCTCGGCGAAGTGATTGTTTAATTGGTAACGGTACATATATTTGTCAAAAACTACAGGGGTAATAGTCCATCGTAAAGCTAAACGATTCTGTCAGTAGCTGCTCGTAGTGAGTTAGGCAATCAAATATAAAATACGATATGTTGACTGCCCAGTTTGGCTTGGATGTCTGGTGATTTCGAATTTTGAGTATTTGCGGTACTCGTTATTATTTCTTGAAAAGCTCGAAAAATGTTTTGTTGGACCCGGTAAAACTCCAAAAAAGAAAAATAAATCCCATATAAGTTCCTAGCTTCCGCTTAATTACCGTACCTAAAAACTGCTTTAATGTGAACTCAATTTTAGTAAAAGCAGATGTTAATTATTAACTGTAAGGTAAGTATCAAACTTTTAATTACTACGATCTGGAGCAACAAAATTTGTATTAGGCGACATGATGGAATTTTTTGACTCTTCTGCGTACATACATAGTTCGAAATGCACACGACACATACGACACTCATTTTTCATTTAAGTCTACTATAACTTCCTCTGAGTTTATCTTCAATAAACAAATATCCACTGAGTATAAATATCAGGCGCTATGACGTATTTCGCTCACGTGAGCTAGCAGGGTGTGATGCATTTACAGTAGGTATTCTTATGTTCAGTTAATGACTTCAGCAATATACTGTCCAGCGTCAAGAGTCGTACTTACTAATTATTTTTAAATTTAAAACTTGGCTTTGCGAAGAGGCGTGTTCTTGACAGATAACCTATATTCTGCAAACCTGCAGGTCACTTGTTTGTATAGCTGTTCATCCTCCTTCTTTCAGAAACTTTCATTACTTTGTAGCCATAGTTATTTGCCTGCCCTTCAATTACATCGATCTTGATAATTAAAATAGCTTGTTTATCTCCAGAATGTCTTCAGTTTTTGTTAATTCCTGATATACTTGTTACTGATTATTTCATTACATCGCAAAGTTATCTGTCCCAGTAACGATGTCCACAAGTTTTCATCCTATAGATAACGCCCTGCCCTAATTACATTATCTGTATAGCACAGTTCCGTTAATACACACATCTCGTCAAACTTCTGTACTTTTCTCGAATTAAATAAAAAGAGAGTAGTTTTGTTAAAGTATTTTACGATCTTAAATATCGTCCGCAGTAGTCTGGTGAAAGCTGTTTGTGATTTTGCTTCTGCTCCAGTACGCATTCAACCGTTATTTATTTTATTTTCAATTACAAAATTAGCCATTTATCATCCAGTGCGGTACCTATCTCCCTAACAGTCCACAATCAAAAAGGAAGACAACTGTCAGAACGCCATGTAAGTACCAGGATAGAGAAGTTCGTTATCAGGAAGTGTAGGCTAGCACCATTTTCATGTATAGTTAACGTGGAAAAAGGAGGAATAACAACATATGTAACAGTTGGACACAAAGTCACCAGTATTAATACTTGCTGTTTTTGTTTACATCACAAGCTAGAAGCATGTACTTGCGAGTTATTACCGCAGGAAACATCTCGCTAGATACTAACAGTCTACAGATCTCCTCTAGGAAACTTTCAGCTACATATGACAAATGTAGATATACTATTGAGCTACCTTCATACATCAAGACACAGTTATTAGTTTGTGAATATTTCACCGTCCATTTATAAAAAGTTTCCGGTAGTAAAAATCTATAGGAATCACTGTTTGTCCGTTCTAATATGATTACAGTTATTAATTTTCCAGCTCGTTTGCACCTAGATTGTTGCACCCTCACTGATAACAAATTTCTAGACATTCCTCAGATCGAAACAATTAATGCGCTTCCAATTGTTGATCGACTATCAGATCATGAAGCACAGTTAATGGAAAATGAAGTTGTAGCATAACATGGCTCTGAGGCAGGATCATATTAAGTAGTGACGCCTCGTGGTGAGACCGGAAATACAGTGTTTTAAGAATACTTTAAATGGTGTGGTATGGACTGCAGTGTTTGTAGAAGGATAGTAATGTCAAATTCAAGTTACTCCTCAGTAATTTGGTGCCAGTACTTGAAAGTAGCTTTCCTAACGTGATGTCCAACAAGTCCATTAAAAAGGCAAGCAAACCATGGGTAACGAAAGGGATTAAAATCTCATGTAAGAGATAAAGGGAAACCTACCTCAGAACAAGTGAAAAGCCAAACATTTTATGCATAATAAAGTTAACTTCCGATGATGTAAGCAAATGTACGACATAAAAATTTTATTTCTATTACTAGCTGCAACTACAAAGGGATCGATCATGTTCTGTCGTTTTGAAGCCCAAATCTTTAACACGTAAATGAACCTTTAGGTAGTAGAACACGTTAGCGAAATCACATGAAATTATAAATAAGTCAACCAACTGAAATACGTAGAATGAATGAGTAAAATACCAATGACAATAATGTAGACTAGCCCAGATAGCTTACTGCTCTGTTCCAAAGAATACGTATAAAATGGATATGCACATACTGTATTTGCGAATGGCTGCCTCACATTGATTTGCAGGCGAAAAAATGATAAATTAGTAACTGATTAAGGCACGAAATATGTAGTCGTACAGTGCGAGCAGAGCACTTAGACACAGTAGCACGTGTGTATCACGTTCATACAACACCATATTAACTATATAACATCAGCAGCAAATGCTTGAGGTTAGACAACGCAAAAATCTGTTTTACAGTATATATGAAAGCAGTCACAAATTTCAGTCGCTATGGCCACAAAACATTAGTAAATTCGTTATACTATTACAAAATGCAGCGAAATGTTAGTGAAAACATTATCCTAAAATTGCTTAAATAACGTTAAAGTTTGCATTGTTGCAAAAGAAATAACCGACAACTATACAAACAAATACAATTTCGAGTTTGAATCTATCGAAGTATTTTTCAAGTCCAACGAACGCTAACTTAAGCCACGTGCCACTTTAGCCGCACAATACCTCACAAAACAAACCACCTCAGATGT
Source organism: Schistocerca americana (assembly GCF_021461395.2). Classification (NCBI taxonomy): domain Eukaryota; kingdom Metazoa; phylum Arthropoda; class Insecta; order Orthoptera; family Acrididae; genus Schistocerca; species Schistocerca americana. The sequence goes on along the minus strand of NC_060125.1, from coordinate 201,783,451 downwards.
TCACCGATAACAGACCCTGCACGCTGACATGCTTAATCTTTTACCCACATCATGATGTCATGGCTACTGAGTTTACTAAAGCATCTATACGTTATTAGGAAAGCTATGAAGCAGCTTCACGACTGCAGGGCTTACATCCAGCTGTGCAACGTGTTTAAGCTCAATTTTCCATTACAAATACTTCTTATGTAACACAGTTATGACCGCTCGTAGATTAGAATTGTTGGGTAATAACCTGGGACACATGTGCTGGGCTTATGTTTAATGTGTTACTGGACAAACGCGAGTTTAGGATGAACTAGTTTCACGTAGGTCAAACTTGTTCATCCTGTTACCGATAGGATGAAACAGTTTACCCTAGGTCGAATCGGTTTATCCTAGATAGAACTCTGCATCCATTTTGGACATCTCCATTTTCTACAGAGTTGGAACAATTCCTACAACAAAGGAAAGAAACTTGGAAAATAATCCGAAAAATCAAAAGAACACCTTAAGAATCCCATCTTCAGGAAGTATTAGGAAATTTACGAAAAGTGGCTCAAGAAATTTTCACCAAACTGTTAAACATGTACAACAATAGTATGGAATACGAAGTAAGTATGTGGAAGATGGTGAAATAGTATTAAATAACAAAGAAAATTGTCAAATATTAGCAAAATGTTTTCATAACACAAAACCTGGGGGCGGGGGGGGGGGGGGGGGGGCGCAATCAGTTGGCGAAGATCCCTTTACAGAAATGCCCAGAAACAGAGATTATATATGATCTACATTTGCTTTTTGAGAAAATGTGGAAAACTTAAAGGATTCCAGGTGAATGAAAACAGTATTAATCCATCCGCTACATAGAAAGTGAGACAAGGAGATTTTCAATAATTACAAAGTAGTGTCGTCTCAACCAGTGGAATACATAATATTATCATACTTTCTTCCAGACAGATTTGTGGAAATATTAGACATAAAACTGGGAGAATATCAGTGTGGTTTTCTAATGGAAGGTACGGCGTGCAACATATTTTAAACTTAAAATCAATAATTCGCCACAGAATGTTAAGCAGCAAACCTACCGCACTATCGTTTATTGATTTCAAGAAAGCATTTGATTCGGAAAACAGAGAAACAACATACAAACGTATTCGTAATACTCTAACAAATACAATATCTAAAATTAAACTTAAGGGAGAAGTGTCTCAGCCATTTGAAATGAAAGCTGATGTTAGACTAAGTAATAGTGATTTTCTATTTAACTTTGATTTTGATAAGTTATACGTATCTGCAATTTGGAACTAAAGCAATACAAAATTAACCACTCAATCTGTGATGCAGAACAATAATAATCAAGGTAAACTGCCTGGGCTCTGTTTATGATACCTCAATACTTCCACAGAATCTGACACAACGAGTTATTGCAATAAGCTTTCTGGAATAATTGTGAATAAAATTGGTTCCAAAATTTCGGTCTAATAAAAAGATCAGGACACATATAGAAAAATTGTCCAAAATTCATAGGAACGTAAACAGTTAAAATACAGAGAGTTTGTAAATTTAAATATCTTGAAGAAACTATGCGGCAGAATAGACCTGGAAGATCAGCAATGGATGTAAGATTAACCAAATGGAAAGAGCATATTGTTTGAATCTGAAGTACCACGTTGGTACGATCAGAATGTATCGATGTGAATGCGTAACGGCAATCTGTGACCTGGACGGAAGACAGGTCATTAGAATAATAATGGGTGAAATTGACTACAGATATTTGAAAAAATGAGAACTAATGACGAGACCTACAAAACTATAGAGAAAATATCGGAAGTAACAGCTAGGTGAAGATTAACTACCCAGTTAATAGAAACAGGATACCTAAACATATATACCTTTACTTATGGAAGAAGGGATCGGCAGTAGCAACGATTGCAAATATAAGGAAAGAGCAATAGAGAAACAACTTCAAGGGATCGGAAACAGCAGTATGATACCTTTTTAAGAATAACATATTAAATTTAGTAAGCATTCAAGGAAGATGAAATAAGAAATCGCTAACTACATGGATACAAGAAATGACTTATCAAAGCGAACCTCACTGCGCCCCCAAGCTCGACATCCTACACCTGTAGCGCCACCACCTCACCTGCTCGGTTGCCACGCGCACTAAAATCGGGAACCTGATAGGTGACAGTTCCAATACCTTACAGACATGCTACGCAAAAACGAGATACATCAAAAAAATTGCGGCGATGGGACAAACTCATCGCCGTAAAGATATGAGAAGTACCTCTTCTGCTGAAAGTTTCCGATAGAGCGTACTCGACTCTTGATGAAGCAGCTGGAACAGAGGAAGCCACTATGGCACAGCAGTTCACACAACAGCACGGACTGCCGTGACACTCCTCCCTCCTCGTCCAAATTCTCACAGCTGCCCCAGTCTACCTTAAGAACAATTTGGATCGAGGAGTGAGGTGTTATCAAAAGGCTTAGTGGCTGACGCACCTGCCTAGTAAGCAGGAGACCCGGTTCGATTCCCGGCCTTGGAACGTATTTTCACTCGCCTCTGCAGCCTATATGCATTAAATCATATCTGTATCAGGTCAGTAAAGTCTCTGAATTTGTGTCATTTAATTTGAGGTACATGGGGCAACCGTTCTAGAGGAGCGGAGTAAATGGGTTCGAGGCGCAGCCTGGCACAAATTTTCAACTCTCGCCGTTTTATTCCCGCAATGACCTGCGCGACTGGAAGTCATTATTTCCTTCCCATGTCTTTCCCATCTCGTTTCCTTACAATTCCTTTCACTTCAGTTCATGTGTATGTCCCAACTGCATCATGACGGGTGGTGTCTGTTCTGTTGGAAACTCCTGACGTTCGTTGCTGTGCGATGAGCGGGAAGTTGGGCATTTGGGTTGTGAGACACGCGTATGTCGACGGACCAAAATTTTTTAACTGACGCCGTTGCATTGCGGCAGTGCCCTCTGCGGCTGGATCTCGTTGCTTCCTTACCATCTCTATCCCACTGCATATCATTTCCATTGCTTCCCCTCAAAATATTCAGGTTGATTGCAGCCTTAAGGTAAATTCTAAATCTAGTACTTTAAAAGATATAAATGGTTCAGTTGCATTAGTTTATGAGATTAAGAAAAAAATGGACTAATGAAACAATATACTGTATACCTCGACGCATCATACGAAAGTAATCGATGTCAATATGAACTTCAACAAGTTAACTTTAAATGAGGCATTTACTAATTTAACAGCTATAATTTACAATTTTCCACTGCTGCGAGCTCACCATACATACACGTGTTACCGATAGGATAAAACAGTTCAGCCTAGGTTGAATCGGTTTATTCTAGTTAGAATTTGCATGTTTTATGATAAACTGGTACGCCCTAGTCTGAACTAATTTTGCTTAGTGGGAACGCATGTCACTGCCTGTACGAACCAGGAATCCCCGAATCATCTCTAGCTCGCCCCTCGTGCCGCTCAACCGCTCTTCACTCGCATTGTTCTTTGTTTGCAACGGTATTTTGCATCGACGAGTGCGCGTGTTAAGTTGCTGGTTGCATTTAAAAGAATTTACTATAATCCTAGTATAATTATTGTGAGGCGTTTCATCATCGTGTAGTAGACGAGCCAATTAAAAGTTGTGGAGAGAAAATTTTGCAGAGTGAAAACAAATCTTCTCATTATCATGTGTTATCAGTAGACGAATATCCGGGTTGGGTTAAACAAGTAGAAGACACCGAAACGTTGGAAAAAAGAACATCATTCCAAAAAACTGGACTGAGACGATTTGCTATTTTGAAAGTTGGTGATGTCAAAAAACTCATTGCACGGTGTGAAGGGAATATAAAATACTTTGTTAAAGTTGATGAACTTTATGATGTGATTGACACAGCTCATGTAGCCGTGGGTCATGGTGGTCGCTATAGGATGTTAGCCGAGACATATAAAAATTTTGCCAGTAATACAAAGGAAATAATATGCCTCTGTTTATCAATGTGTGATTTTTATTAACAAAAGAGGACAGAAAAAGAAAGGAGGACTACTTTAAAAGACAGTTGTCCATTCGGAAATGAATAGCAGATGCCGAATGGATTTGACTGATTTCCAAACACAACCAGAGGGGAATTGAAAACTAATTCTTGTTTACTAAGACCATCTCACAAAATTTGTTCTCCTTCGTGCGTTAACATCAAAGAGGGCTGAAGAAGTGGCTTATCATTTGAATGACATATTCCTAACTGTAGGCGCACAGCGCATTCTTCAATCTAATAATGGCACAGAATTTGTCAATAATGTTATAAGTGAACTCGCAAAGCTTTGGTCAGATCTGAAAATTGTGAGTGGGAAGCCAAGGCACAGCCAAAGTCTCGGTTATGTTGAACGTACTAAACAAGACACTGAAAATATGATATTGGTTAATGGAGGACAATTCGACGAAATGGTAGGAAGGATTAAGGTATGTCCAATTTATGAAAAATCGAGCTTACCACTCCGGAATAAAACAATCACCTTACAAAGCATTATTCAGAATCGAACCTAGAGTCGGACTTTCGACTTCCTCGTTGCCTCAAGAAATCTTAAGTAATATTCAGAATGAAACTGACGTAAAGAAGGAAATCAAAGATGACAGCAATACTGAACAGTACGAAGATAGTGATGATGATAACATTGTGAAAATTGACACAAACGACATTCAAAATGCTAGAAAAATTGGGACAAAAAATTTAAAAAAACAAGCTAAGAAACGAAATCTTCCTCTGACAAATCCCATCCACCAGCTGACGTTGGAGACAACGTAACCATAACTATTCCAGTTGTACATAAAATCAGAGGTGACCTTCTAAACATAATTGCAGTAATACTTCAAAAGACTGTTGATTGCCTCTAAAAAGTTAGCACGTAACATGGCTTACTTCAAAAACATTATTGCAGGTATAATTTTATTAATATTTTCCATAATTTTTGGTAATAAAATATTTAATAAGATATTTGTTTTATCTCCTTTTTTCATTTTTTTCGAACTGATTTCCACGTCTGCATTTAGAAGTTTTTGGATGTGGGAGAATATGGAAATACCTTTAAGGACTACAGTCAGAAAACGTTCTGTGGGATCAGGGCAAGGATTTGTGAAATGCAGTTGCATGAAAAACTGTACAACAAACAAATGCAACTGTAAGAAAAACAAAGTACTCTGCAGTTCTAAGTGCCACCAAAGTAAACCTTGCAAAAATAAGTAAATAAGCAAATTGCAGATAAGTTGATTTCTGTGGATTGATAAAAGTAATTTGATCCAGTGATAGATGTCAAGTTACTGATTAGTTAATACACAACTTTCATGAATTATATTGACTATTTTATTTTTATTCCTTTACTTAGTTTACTTTGAAAAGCTTATTGAAGATGCAAACTAGGTGACATTAATTCAGACTAGGACTTATCAGTTTATACTAAAGCATATAAATTCTAGTGTAATTTTCTTCTAATGCTTCTTCAGACTCCTCATTCCAGCATATCTTCTATATACTTTTGGTCACATCTAAAGATTTGTCTGCTGCCTTAATAATCTTTACCCTCAGCAGATAACAATCACTGTCTCAATTTCTTCTTTATATTTTTGTGTATATTCTGTTGTATATTCTGCCATGTAAGCAGGAGATCCCAGGTTCGTGTCCCGGTCGGGGCACACGTTTGTGGTTCATGGTGTGGGTTCCTGTAGTCGTGTCCTAGTTCATGAACCGCGGGCAACGTAGGAGTAGCCAAGTAAGTGGTCCCAACAGTCGGGATACCAGTTACTTTGGAATAAGGCTGGGCATCTCGGACATATTCTGAGTCGTGGTCACCTTTGTGCTCATACGGCAAAGACTACCAAATCCACCGGTTAGTCCCTCAGCCGTTAGGGGTAAAACCCAATGGGACTCGGGGCAAGTAAGGCTAGCAACCTGCTTCCCCAGTACTTTAAATATGATGCTGGCAACAATCTAAGAGCAAAATGTCTCGGATCTTTGGAAATGACGGAGTCCCACCTTTAACTGACAAACCAGGGATTCCTAAGATATATATATATATATTGTTTTTTTTGTCATCAGTCTATTGACTGGTTTGATGTGGCCCGCCACGAATTAATTTCCTGTGCTAACCTCTTCATTTCAGAGTAGCACTTGGAACATACGTCCTCAATTATTTGCTTCACGTATTCCAATCTCTGTCTTCCTCTACAGTTTTTGCCCTCTACAGCTCCCTCTAGTACCATGTAAGTCATTTCCTCATGCCTTAGCAGATGTCCTATCATCCTGTCCCGTCTCCTTATCAGTGTTTTCCACATATTCCTTCCCTCTAGGATTCTGCGTAGAACCTCCTCATTCCTTACCTTATCAGTCCACCTAATTTTCAACATTCGTCTATAGCACCACATCTCCAAAGCTTGGATTCTCTTCTGTTCCGGTTCTCCCACAGTCCATGTTTAACTACCATACAATGCTGTACTCCAGACGTACATCCTCAGAAATTTCTTCATCAAATTAAGGCCGGTATTTGATTTTAGTAGAATTCTCTTGGCCACAAATGCCTTTTTTGCAATAGCGAGTCTGCTTTTGATGTCCTCCTTGCTCCGTCCGTCATTGGATATTTTACTGCCTAGGTAGCAGAATTCCTTAACTTCATTGACTTCCTGACCATCAATCCTGATGTTAAGTTTCTCGCTGTTCTCATTTCTAATACTTCTCATTTCCTTCGTCTTTCTCCGATTTACTCTCAAACCATACAGTATACTCATTAGACTGTTCATTCCGTTCAGTAGATCATTTAATTCTTCTTCACTTTCACTCAGGATAGCAATGTCATCAGCAAATCGTATCATTGATATTCTTTCACCTTGTATTTTAATTCCACTCCTGAACCTTTCTTTTATTTCCATCATTGCTTCCTCGATGTACAGATTGAAGAGTATGGGCGAAAGACTACAGCCTTGTCTTACACCCTTCATGATACGAGCACTTCGTTCTTGATCGTACACTCTTATCATTCCCTCTTGGTTGTTGTACATATTGTATATGACCCGTCTCTCCCTATAGCTTACCCCTACTTTTTTCAGAATCTCGCACAGCTTGCACCATTTTATATTGTCGAACGCTTTTTCCTGGTCGGCAACTTTAGCCTTGCTTCCATTATTAGCCGTAACGTCAGAATTGCCTCTCTCGTCCCTTTACTTTTCCTAAAGCCAAACTGATCGTCACCTAGCGCATTCTCAATTTTCTTTTCCATTCTTCTGCATATTATTGTTGTAAGCAGCTTCGATAAATGAGCTGTTAATCTCATTGTGCGATAATTCTCGCACTTGTCAGCTGTTGCCGTCTTCGGAATTGTGTGGATGATGCTTTTCTGAAAGTCAGATGGTATGTCGCCAGACTCATATATTCTACACACCAACGTGAATAGTCGTTTTGTTGCCACTTCCGGCAATGATTTTAGAAATTCTGATGGAATGTTATCTATCCCTTCTGCCTTATTATACCGTAAGTTCTCCAAAGCTCTTTTAAATTCCGATTCTAATACTGGATCCCCTATCTGTTCTAAATCGACTCCTGTTTCTTCTTCTATCACATCAGACAAATCTTCACCCTCATAGAGGCTTTCAATGTATTCTTTCGACCTATCTGCTCTCTCCTCTCCATTTAACAGTGGAATTCGCGTTGCACTCTTAATGTTACCACCGTTGCTTTTAATGTCACCAAAGATTGTTTTGACTTTCCTGTATGCTGAGTCTGTCCTTCCGACAATCATATCTTTCTCGATGTCTTCACATTTTTCCTGTAGCCATTTCGTCTTAGCTTCCTGCACTTCCTATTTATTTCTTTCCTCAGCGAATTGTATTTCTGTATTCCTGATTTTCCCGGAACATGTTTGTACTTCCTCCTTTCATCAATCAACTGAACTATTTCTTCTGTTACCCATGGTTTCTTGGCAGCTACCTTCATTGCACCTATGTCTTCCTTCCCAACTTCTTTGATGCCCCTTTGTTGAGATGTCCATTCCTCTTCAACTGTACTGCCTACTGCGCTATTCCTTATTGCTGTATCTATAGCGTTAGAGAACTTCAAACGTATCTCGTCATTCCTTAGTACTTCCGTATCCCACTTCTTTGCGTATTGATTCTTCCTGACTAATGTCTTGAACTTCAGCCCACTCTTCATCACTACTATATTGTGATCTGAGTCTATATCTGCTCCTGGGTACGCCTTGCATTCCAGTATCTGATTTCGGAATCTCTGTCTGACCATGATGTAATCTAATTGAAATCTTCCCGTATCTCCCGGCCTTTTCCAAGTATACCTCCTCCTCTTGTGATTCTTGAACAGGGTATTCGCTATTACTAGCTGATACTTGTTACAGAACTCAATTCGTCTTTCTCCTCTTTCATTCCTTGTCCCAAGCCCATATTCTCCTGTAACCTTTTCTTCTACTCCTTCCCCTACAACTGCATTCCAGCCGCCCATGACTATTAGATTTTCGTCCCCCTTTACATACTGCATTACCCTTTCAGTATCCTCATACGCTTTCTCTATCTGTTCATCTTCAACTTGCGACGTCGGCATGTATACCTGAACTATCGTTGTCGGTGTTGGTCAGCTGTCGATTCTGATTTGAACCACCCGGTCACTGAACTGTTCACAGTAACACACCATCTTCCCTACCTTCCTATTCATAACGAATCCTACACCAGTTATACCATTTTCTGCTGCTGTTGATATTACCCGATACTCATCTGACCAGATATCCTTGTCTTCCTTCCACTTCACTTCACTGACCCCTACTATATCTAGATTGAGCCTTTGCATTTCCCTTATCAGATTTTCTAGTTTCCCTACCACGTTCAAGCTTCTGACATTCCACGCCCCGACTCGTAGAACGTTATCCTTTCGTAGGTTATTCAATCTTTTTCTCATGGTAACCTCCCCCTAGGCAGTCCCCTCCCGGAGATCCGAATTGGCGACTATTCCGGAATCTTTTGCCAATGGAGAGACCATCATGACACTTCTTCAAATACAGGCCACATGTCCTGTGGATACACGTTACGTGTCTTTAATGCAGTGGTTTCCATTGCCTTCTGCATCCTCATGTCGTTGATCATTGCTGATTCTTCCACCTTTGGGGGCAATTTCCCACCCCTAGGACAAGAAAGTGCCCTGAACCTCTATCCGCTCCTCCGCCGTCTTTGACAAGGCCGTTGGCATAAAGAGGCTGACTTCTTATGCCGGAAGTCTTCGGCCGCCAATGCTGATTATTTATCAAAATTTAGGCAGTGGCGGGGATCGAACCCGGAACCTAAGACTTTTTTTTTTATTATGAATCAAAGACGGTACCCCTACACCCCTCCTAAGATACAACTTGGCAAACAAATGGTAATGAAATGGGGAGCTATTAATATCAATGGGGGCTACTCTGGGAAGAAGGTCGAGCTGGCAGAGGCTGCAAGTAAGATGGAGCTGGACGTTTTTGCTGTTAGTGACATTCGGGTAAGGGGTGAGAAAGAAAAGGAAGTGGGAGAATACAAGGTCTACCTGTCAGGAGTCAAAGTAGGAATAGCACAATGGTGGGTAGGGCTTTACATCAGGAAAGACATGGAACCCAGTGTAGTGGCAATAAGGTATGTAAACGAACGACTGATGTGGATAGATTTGACAGTGTCTAGCAAGAAAATTAGTATTGTGTCAGTATATTCGCATTGTGAAGGGACAGTTCAAGATAAGATGGATATTTTTTATGAGGCACTCAGTGATGTAGTTGTTAAAGGACAAGGACAGTGTTCTGCTCATGGGTGATTTTAACGCCTGGATTGGAATTCGAACAGAAGGGTATGGAAAGGTTATGAGTAAATTTGGAGAGGATATAGAGGCCAACAGGAAGGGTAAACAACTCGTGGACTTCTGTGCCAGTGTGGGCTTAGTAATCACAAACTCCTTTTTTAAACATAAGAACATTCACCGGTATACTTGGGAAGGTAGGGGATCCAGATCTGTCATTGACTATATAATAACGGATCAGGAATTCAGGAAGGCTGTGAGGGATACACGTGTATTAAGGGGATTCTTTGATGACAATGATCATTATTTAATCTGCAGTGAAATTGGGATTGTGAGGCGGAAAGGGCAGGAGGTCAGGTCCATATGTAGGAAGATAAGAGTGGAGAAACTTCAGGATAAGGAAATCAGGCACAAGTACATAACAGCGTCTCGGAAAGGTACCAGTTAGTTGAATGTAGTCAATTATAGTCATTGGAAAAGGAATGGACAAGGTACAGGGACACAGTACTAGAAGTGGCTAAAGAATGTCTTGGAACAGTAGTGTGTAAAAGTAGGATGAAGCAAACAGCTTGGTGGAATGACGCAGTCAAGGCAGCCTGTAAAAGGAAAAAGAAGGCGTATCAAAAATGGCTACATACTAGAACTCAGGTAGACAGAGAAAGTTATGTTGAAGAAAGAAACAAAGCCAAACAGATAATTGCAGCATCCAAGAAGAAATCTTGGGAAGACTTTGGAAATAGGTTGCAGACTATGGGTCAAGCTGCTGTAAAACCATTCTGGAGTGTAATTAGCAGTCTTCGAAAGGGAGGTAAGTAGGAAATGACAAGTATTTTGGACATGTCAGGAAAACTGCTGGTGAATCCTGTGGATTCCTTGGACAGATGGAGGGAATATTTTCAAGAGTTGCTCAATCTAGGTGAAATGACGATCAGTAATGTTTCAGATTTTAAGGTAGAATGGGATAGGAATGACGATGGACATAGGATCACATTTGACGAAGTGGAGAAAATGGTCAATAGATTGCAGTGCAATAAAGCAGTTGGGGTGGATGAAATTAAGTCGGAACTCATCAAATACAGTGGAATGTCAGGTCTTAAATGGCTACACAGAATATTTGAAATGGCCTGGGAGTCAGGACAGGTTCCATCAGACTGGACAAAAGCAGTAATCACACCAATCTTTAAACATGGAAACAGAAAAGATTGTAACCATTACAGAGGTATCTCTTTAATCAGCGTTGTGGGTAAAATCTTCTCAGGTATTGTTGAAAGGAAAGTGCGAGTTTTAGTTGAGGACCAATTGGATGAAACTCAGTGTGGGTTTAGGCCTCTTAGAGGTTGTCAGGACCAGATCTTTAGCTTACGGCAAATAATGGAGAAGGGTTATGAGTGGAACAGGGAATTGTATCTATGCTTAATAGATCTAGAAAAGGCATATGACTGGGTTCCTAGGAGGAAGTTATTGTCTGTTCTACGAGATTATGGAATAGAAGGGAAACTTTTGCAAGCAATTAAAGGTCTCTCCATGGATAGTCAGGCAGCAGTTAGAGTTGACGGTAAATTGAGTTCATGGTTTAGGGTAGTTTCAGGGGTAAGACAAGGCTGCAACCTGTCTCCACTGTTGTTCATATTATTTATGGATCATATGTTGAAAACAATAGACTGGCTGGGTGAGATTAAGATATGTGAACACAAAATAGGCAGTCTCGCATATGCGGATGACTTAGTTGTGATAGCAGATTCGATTGAAAGTTTGCAAAGTAATCAGAAATGTAAGGACTATGGTATGAAGATTAGCATCTCCCAAGCGAAATTAATGTCAATGGGAAAGAAAAATAAACGGATTGAGTGCCAAATAGGAGGAACAAAGTTGAAACAGGTGGACGGTTTCAAGTACTTAGAATGCATATTCTCGCAGGATGGCAACATATTGAAAGAACTGGAAGCGAGGTGTAGCAAAGCTAATGCAGTGAGCACTCAGCTACGATCTACTCTCTTCTGCAAGAAGGAAGTCAGTACCAACACCAAGTTATTTTTGCACCGTTCAATCTTTCGACCAACTTTGTTGTATGGGAGCGAAAGCTGGGTGGATTCAGGTTACCTTATCAACAAGGTTGAGGTTACGGATATGAAAGTAGCTAGGATGATTGCAGGTAGTAGTAGATGGCAACAATGGCAGGAGGGTGTTCACAATGAGGAAATCAAAGAAAAACTGCGAATGAACTCTATAGATGTAGCACTCAGGGCGAACAGGCTTAGATGGTGGGGTCATGTTACACGCATGGGAGAAGCAAGGTTACCCAAGAGACTCATGGGTTCAGCAGTAGAGGGAAGGAGGAGTCGGGGCAGACCAAGGAGAAGGTACCTGGATTCGATTAAGAATGATTTTGAAGTAATAGGTTTAACATCAGAAGAGGCACCAATGGTAGCACTGAATAGGGGATCATGGAGGAATTTTATAAGGGGGGCTATGCTCCACACTGAACGCTGAAAGGCATAATCAGTCCCAAATGATGATGATGATGATGATGATTCTGTTGTAATATTAACTGTAGGGGAGACATCAATTTCACATTTCCATTTACTTTATAGTTCAAAATTTCCACGAAGTTCCTTTTAGAAATGGCTAAGTAATGCAAAAGTTCTCCCAGTTTAGAATTTGGAAAGAAAGTTTAAGCTTATCTTGATAGTTTGCAAAAGGTTGTAAACTTCAGGTTCAACAGGAACTCTTTACACGTATTTATCAGTCTATCACCATTTCTGTTTCTTCTTAAGTATTGTGGATATTCACGTATAATACTCTCAAATTTCCTTTCCTTCCCACCATTCGTTATGAAGTCGCCGAGATTCATTTTAACGTTGTTTTTAGGAATCTTGATGATTTGCGATCCTAATAGGTTCCAGAGTTGAGTAACTTTTTCCAGAAATCTTCTGCTGCCATTGTTTGTATGTACATGGTAATTTTAAGGTGTAGCACTTATTCTTGCAGCTTATTGTTAACAGGGACATTTATTCTGATTTCGACTTAAATTCTGTTCTACTAGCTACGATTTTTTGTTTAGTTAAAGTACTATTCCACCGGTTTCATTTTTTCCTTTTCTATTATTACTAGTTTGCCTCCATAAACTTTGTGATCTTACGTCTTAACTACATTCTCATATAAGACTCTCGTTTCCAGCACTACTAAAATTTTTGCGTGGTACATCTGTAGAAATAACTGCAACTCTTTCTGTTTCCTAATTTTCAGAAGAGAACTGACATTAAATTTTTCAAAGCAGTACTTCTTTCTGAAGTCGAACCTAGAACACTTTTGAGCATTTCTGTCTCTTCCCCGCCTGAAGTGTTGGTACTCCCGATGAATTGCAAGGTGCAACGGATTGTTCATAAGAGTTGCAACGTGGGGTGACGTATCTATTGTGCGAACGTTTAATTTTGCAATTTGAAGTTGTAATTGTAGAGAGGATAAAGTGGTCATCCATGAATTGCCACAATAAGACCAAGTTGTTAGCCTGGAATATTACTGATTCACCCGCGACGAACACGTGGAACACACACCGTCAGGCTACCGCCACCGACATGTTGAGCCATTGTGCTCCTGTCCATTTTAGCCTTGCCCAAGAGGCTGCCTCTTTCGTCGAGGTCTGTCTTCTTCGTCCATGCTGCCGATGATGTCGGGAAATAGATTTGTTGTTTGTGGTTTGACAGAGTGGACTATCTTCTCTAGCATGACGAAAGGCACTCTTACACTTCTGGGCGTAACGAGGAATGTGAATGCAACACACTGGAGGCTGCTGGCATCGCCGCAGGTCAGGACCCAACAACAGTGTCGTCCTAGACCCCAGATTGGGATTCTGCTGTTCAACATCAGCAGATGCCGGTTTCCCCAGTGCTCTAGAAGGCAAACACGCTTTTTTTGGCGTACCAGTGGCAAACCACATATGACGAGAGTCGTGAAAGCGGATGACCTGAATCCAATCAGCAACAAAGTGCGCAGCCAGGGAGGCACACGTACAGTCTCGGAGGCCATACTCACATGCCTCGCCCAGCAGGTTGAAGGTGACAGCTTGCAGCCCACCATCCCTCTTCGTACGGTCTTTAAGCAAAAAATGCAAATGGCTCTGAGCACTATGGGACTTAACCTTTGAGGTCATCAGTCCCCTAAGACTTAGAACTACTTAAACCTAGCTAACCTAAGGACATCGCACACATTCATGCCCGAGGCAGGATTGGAACCAGCGACTGTAGCGGTTCCGCGGTTCCAGACTGCAGCGCCTAGAACCGCTCTGCCACCGCGGCCGGCGGTCTTTCAGAAAAGGAAGGCCAAACCTTTCAGCAACTTCGGATACTCATGTATGTGAACATAAACCAGTGGTAGCGTCCACCATCTTAGCCCCGCACAGCCGGCTGACAGAACGCTCGGAGGCAGTCTTCACACAGTCAGCTGGCAGCATATCACGATTCGCCAACGAAGTTTCCCTGTAACTGCAGAGTCTGTCATCCCGTCGGATCAAAGATGCAGACTAGCTGACCCGACATTCAGACTAAGGCTTCTGAAACGGGTATTTAAGCTGGATATAACGTCAGAGTTGCGGGCGACGCGGTCTTTGGCCTCCACTAACGGAGTGTTCAGCGATGTCGGTCCCACTGTAGTGCCTCAGTTACTGTCTGTTCTCTCTGCCTTCGCACTTTCCATGAGTGATAGGACGCCGTGGAGGGGCTGAGTTCAGATGTTACGTGGTTTTATCCTCACTGCGTGGCTCGCAGAAAGACGTATTGGATGCTGTCTACTGCGCCATTTGCAGTCCTCGCGTACGGCTCCGCTCAGTGTGGCAATGCGTTAGGAACAGCGTCCATCTTCTCAAACAATGTCTTCGAATGCTTCATTATCTGATGGAAAAATGGAAATGAACATATGGCATCGTTGGCCGGGAGGCCCCTGTTCGGGGAGGTTCAGCCGCCAAGTGCAAGTCTTATTTCATTCTACGCCACATTGAGCGACTTGTGTGTCAGTGATGTGGATGAAATGATGATGACGGCAATACAACACCCAGTCCCCGACCGGAGAAAATCTCCAACCCGGCCGGGATTCGAACGCGGGCCTGCTTGAATGTGGAGCGAGTACTTAACCACCCTGCTAAGCAGGAGGACTTCATAATCTGATTGTGACACATGATATGAAGCGGACTTGGTGCTCTATTGACTGCGCGAAGTAATAAATTGAAAATTTATGTGAACAAATGGAAATTTGATCTATCGCGCAATTTTCTTCCGATCCTTCAAAAATTCATCCTGACTTCACATTGGTGTCTCCGTAGGTCACCTCTGTTTTACATAGGTTTAGTACTTTTATAAAGATTTATGCTGTATAATCTCAATTAACATTTCTCAAGAGTGAGTCACATCAGTTGCTCCTATGCCGTCCCTTAGCTCTAAGTTTTCACTCTCCAATGTAGGTGAGATCTTCTGCTTCTCCTTGCGGTAATTTTAATACATGTATCGATACAACTGGTTACAATTTTTTTTTTGTATTTGTAGCGTCACACCAGTCCGTAGTGATTTGGTGCAAAGGCAGACCTGGAGGATTGGCAGCTTTATGCCTCAAGCGCAGGTAGAGCATGTAAGCTGCTATCATAAACACGACTGGGCTAATAGATTCAACACTTGTACACTTGTAGTGTTGGAATTCTAATGTTGTTTCTCCTGAACATGTAAGGTATTCTTGGAAATTTGTTCCATAGAATTCGCCCCTTTTCCAATGCATTAGTTCATCTATTAGATGCAGGAGTTCCGGATTCAAAGCGTCTTTCAGGAAAGTTAGATATTTGGGAAAGCAAGATATTCAAAGGTTTTTCATGCCATTACAGCATTGTTGTCGATACCTTGATCAATGTCTCCTACCGGTAATTTGTGCTCGTAAATGATAGTTAGTATGTGCTACAACGCCAGTCGTACCAATGGTCAAGATACCACCGTCTCGAAGTACCATCCCTTCCCTGACCTTGGCGCTTCTGATTCTGGTAATTGTTGACTATCATGGTTTCTGGGGCAAAGAATGAGGAAATCCAATGGGTCCCTGATTTCTGAAAAAATTGTTGATAATCCATAACTTCTCTGCGGGATTGTACTGAGTCAGTTTCACCTATGAATAAGTGAAATTTTATAGTATTTTTTTATATTTTATTTAGTTTTTTGGTTAAATAAGATGTGTGCGTTTGTGGATAGGTGCTAGGGAGTGGGAAAACTGTTAAAATAATTAAGTAATTTTTTAAATAAAAGATATTTTTAAATATATTACTTTTGTTGGGCGCGCTTGACAGTGGCATTTTGTGTATGGTCCATTCTGATTCCTTTACTCGAACGTGGGTATCTCTTGAAATGCCTTCTTTTATTGGATTTCGAAAACATGTACTCATCGAACAGATGCTTCATACCGGACTATTTATGTTCATTTAATGAACACGGAACCATTGACCATGTCAAGAAGCAGTACAGCTCAGGATAACTTTTAAGATAAAATGAAACAAATATTAAGTAATATCACTATATACAACTATCACACATACACAATAAATTTACAGTGAGACTTTTACTGAGCAAAATATTAATGATAGTGGCGGTGTGCCGTACAAATCTGCAGTAATCACATAAAAGCGCCCGTCTTGGCCCGCTTCTAAGACAAAAAGGCGCCGTGCCATTCACGAAAATTACTGAGGGACGTAATTCACCATTTGTTTCTGCGGTTGTATCCTATAATCGATACAACCGTTCACTGCACTTAATCTTTAATTAATACTTTATTTAATTATTACGTTTCAAATATGTCATGTTACTTCCGCTCTTCCCACATATGTGCCTTAAAAAACTTCTCACGACCATGAGTCTGTTCGAACTATTCTGGTTGGACAAATGATACTCCTTCCTGTTCCACTATCTCGAAAAATCTCTAACGTCATAAAGTCATTTATTCCGAAATCACTAACTTTTTATGATTTTTATGTAAATTGAAGGTCGAGGTGGGAAACAGTAAAGCTAATGGAAGAACTTAATTTTATCCATTGCATCGGGACTTCATGCAGAATCGGCGGCGACGAGTGAAAATGTGTGCCGGACCAGGACTCGAACCCGGGATCTCCTGCTTACTAACCACTTGCGTTAACCACTGCGCCACCAGGACATAAATTTCGTCTTCAACGCAATGACTATCTCGGATCGCTCCCTCGCCAACACATTCCCATCTAGTCCCACCTATCTGCAGTCCCTGTCCATGTCGTCTATGCTCGCTACTTTTAGATTCCTGCTGGAGATCGAACGCAAAAGTGCATCCACACTGAATATTGTGGATTCATTGTCCTTGAAGGTGAGTCTATTATATATGAACGTAAGGAGCCACGAATTCGTTTACTATTTCCTCATATATTATTTCCTTAGTTGGTAGGTGCCGCCACTTGTTGATGGTTATCCATGTCATCGGATACTGATGACTGGTCTAGCACTCATAAAGTATGTTCCAACTAGTAGCGTATGAAGTTGGTGTCTTTCACTTGAATGCGTAGTCTTCGGATCGTCACCAACTAGCAAGGGGTGTGGATGTCCACTTGCTGCTAGGGTTTCTTGAAGGCGGACAGGCGAAAACTACAGACAGTGAGAAGCCTCTTCAGAAATTCAGTTGCAGATAAATGGTACCCATAGTAACATAAAAAGAGGCAGCCCTTTTACAGAAAACGGAAAGTATTAGCAGGATTGATAACGTAAATGTCGAGTTTCAATCCCGCTCTATGCCTGAGATACAAAGACATGTAATTGCAGGAAGCAATACAACTGTGAACAGGACGCTAAAGACTGAATAATAATGCTAGCGGGAAATTTACCTCGAGCAAATTAAGGAACTACCACGAGAGCTGAGGTTCAAAGCAGAAGTGACCGCAAGGTGTAGCTCATTAATGCCATTGTACCTGTGGATCTGGCTGTGATCACGGAAATTCGTGTAAAGGCGCTTAAGCGACCCCCGTAATCGCTGTAATATCCCTAACGGTATTCCTCGTATACGATACAACCGAACGGCCCGCGAGACAACCAGCACGTGCTGCAGGGACGGTGCAGGCTAAACTGTGAACTCTTCGGCTTTACTGCTACTTACGAAGCGCACGTCTTGTATTTCGGAGGAACTGAGAGCTGATGTCATCTGGGTTTCGTTAACAGGAGCACCTCGACATACTGCATTTCCACGATAAGCGAAACATTGCTCTGTATGAACATAACTGGAGCGGAAAAGTAACGGTCCTGCAGTCTGGTCTAGAAGCCAGTATCGGTCGTCCGAAGTCTAGGTTCCCGGTTCCATATGGGCACCAATTCATCTATGACGCACAGTATCTGCATTTCCACGATAAGCGAAACATTGCTCTGTATGAACATAACTGGAGCGGAAAAGTAACGGTCCTGCAGTCTGGTCTAGAAGCCAGTATCGGTCGTCCGAAGTCTAGGTTCCCGGTTCCATATGGGCACCAATTCATCTATGACGCACAGTATCGCCGTTTCTTAGCGACCGCTTCCTTACTTTACATATGAGAACGTAACGGTTAGAAAACTGAAGGTAGCCAGCTATGTGGACGAATTACAACATTAATTAATCGGTAAACAGTAAAACTGTTTATCTCGCTCTATGCGACAGCCCGTCATGAAGGCACGACGTTGTTGTGGTTTAATGGTCGTAGAAAATTAGCCTTCACGCTCAAATCACATGTTTTAATTAATGAATTTTAGAATTATTCACCTGCGTGCCTATACTCCGTACCAAATCGTTAAATCACCAGCAATATGAATCATTAATGTGATTAACCAAAATAGTTTTCTCTTATTCGCTCTCTCTTTGTTTCTGATCCTGGAAAGGCAGTCCTTGCGGCTAGCCAAGTGCTGTACGTGAATACGAAAATTCTATCGGTTACAAACTGGCTACCGCACACATACAACCAACTTTGCACGATCCATGTTTGTTTCGACTGCTGCTACACTGCAGAGCAGTGCTTAATTTCATTGCAATTTGTTTACATACAGGTAGAAGCTCAAAAAAAAAATTGATGTAGTTACACCAATGCCAGGCTTAGTTGTCCACGTACCGCATGATACACCCTTCCTGCTACTTGAAGTATTGCTTCATCAATGCTGTCTACTAGTTTCTGTATAAGTTTCATTTTCATATTTATTAGTCATAAGACTTCTGACTGGTTTGATGCGACCTGCAACGAATTCCTCTCCTCTTCAACTCAGAGAAGCACTTGCAACCTATGTCCTCAATTACTTCCTGGATTTATTCCAATCTCCGCCCTCCTCTACAGATTTTGTCCTCTACTGCTCCCTGTAGCACCATGTACGTCATTCCCTTATGTCTTAACACATGTCCTATCATCCTATCCCTTCTCCTTGTCAGTGTTTTCCCCATACTCCTTTCTTCGCCGATTCTTTTCAGAACCTCCACATTCTTCACCTATCACTCCGCCTAATTTTCACATTCGTATTTATCACCGCATCTAAAAAGCTTCGATTCTATTCTGTTCCGGTTTTCCCACAGTAAATGTTTCACTACCATACAATGCTGCGCTCCTTAACGTGCATTTTCACAAATTTCTTCCTCAAATTATGTCCGATGTTAAATACTAGTAGACGTCTCTTGGCCAGGAGTGCCCTTTTTGCAAATGCTAGTCTGCTTTTGATGTCCTATTTGTCCGACGGTCATTGGTTATTTTGCAGCATTTCCTAAAGCTAAACTCATCGCTATCTAACACATCCTCAGTTTTCTTTTCCATTCTTCTATATACTGTTCACGTCAACAACTTGTATATATGAGCTGTTAAGCTGATTGTGCGATAGTTCTCACACATCTCAGTTTTTGCAGTCTTTGGAATTGTGTGGATGGTATTTTGCCGAAAGTCAGATGGTATGTCGCCAGGCTCATGCATTCTACACACCAACGCTAATAGTCGTTTTGTTACCAATTCATCTAGTGATTTTAGAAATTCTGATGGAATGTTGTCCATCCCTTGTGCCTTATTTGATCTTAAGCTCTCCAACGCTTTCCTTAAATTGTAATACTGGGTCTCCTGTCATGTTCTAAATAGACTTCTGTTTCTTCTTCTGTCAAATCAGACAACTTTTCCTTCCCCCTCATAGAGGTCTCCAATGTAGTCTATCCACATATTAAATCTCTCCTCTGCATTTGACAGTGGAATTTCCGTCGGGCTCTTAATGTTACCACCCCTGTTTTTAATTTCACCGAAGATGGTTTTGACTTTCCTATATGATGATTCAGTCATTATTTTCGATTTCTTCAAATATTTCATGTAGCTGTTTTGTCTTTGCTTTCCTTCTCTTCCTATTTATTTCATTCCTCAGCGACTTGTATTTCTGTATTCCTGAATTTCCCTGAACATTTTTGTACTTCCTTCTTTCAGCAGTCAGCTGAAGTATTTCCTCTATTAACCACAGTTTCTTCGCAGTTACCGTCTTTGCACCTATGTTTTTCTGTCCAACTTCTGTGACTGCCGTTTTCATGATTGTCCCTTCATCTTTAACTGTGCTGCCTACTGAGCCATTCCTTATTGCTGTATCTACAGCCTTAGAGAACTACAAGTGTATCTCGTCATTCCTGCGTACATCTGCATCCCACTTCTATGAGTATTGATTCTTCCGGACTAATCCCTTGAACTTCAGTCTACTCTCCATTACTACTGCATTGTGATCGGAGCCTATGTCTGTTCCTGGGTACGTCTTACAGTCCAGTATCTGATTTCAGAATCTCTCTCTGACCACATCAGACAAGTCTTCCCACTGATACAGACCTCCAATGTACTCTTTCCACATTTCTGATCTCTCCTCTGAATTTAACTGAAATCATTCCGGTTCGGCACGCGGGGTAGCCGTGCGGTCAAAGGCGTCTTGACACGGTTCGCTCGGCTCTCCCCGTCGGAGGTTCGAGTCCTCTCTCGGGCATGGATGTGTGTGCTGTCCTTAGGATAAGTTAGCTTAAGTTAGATTAAGTAGTGCGTATGCCTAGAGACCGACGACCTAAGCAGTTTGGTCCCACAGTCCTTACCAAAAATTTCCATTTCATTCCGTATCTCCTGGCCCTTTCCAAGTATACCTCCTCCTTTTGTGATTTTTGAACAGAGTATTCGCTATTACGGGCTGAAAGTTATTACAGAACGCTATTGGACTTCCTCCTCAGTCTTTGTCCCAAGGCCATATTCTCCTGTAACATTTTCTTATTCTCCTTCCCCGACTACAGCATTCCAACGGCTCGTGACAATTAGATTTTCAACTCCCTTTTCGTACTGCATTATGCTTTCAATATCCTCATATACTCTCAGTATCTCTTCATCTAAAGCTTACGACGTTAGCACGTTTACCTGGACTATTATTGTCTGTGTTGGTCTTCAGACGATTATGATGAGAACAACACTATCACTGAACTGTTCACAGAAACACACTCTCTGTAATAATCTAATGATAGTTGCATTTTCGTCGAATGGACATAATTTCTGAACAAGTGTCACGTTCTTATTTACAGTTGCTACCATATTATGCCTGCACTTTGTGAGTTCCGTAGCTACCTCCCGTATTACTTTGGTATTGTTCAATATATTTTGCTGCAGATACGTTAGTTGTGCGATATGCCACTCTGCGGTCGTCTTACTGCTTACTACTGTTTTCTGCACCTGACTTGTTGTCGACTTCAGTTGCTGTATATATTCTTCGTTTGCTGTCCAAAATAACAGTTTTTACAAGTTGCCTCCTCTCTTTCCCCATACATGTGACTGCGATACTACATTTCTCATCTCCATCACTTATGCTCTTAGGTTGTCATTTGACAGTTTCAGATATTGTTCCACATACCGGAGAAAATGCTTACAACCTCACGTCCTCACATAAATCCCTGTATGTGTATTGTGTTCTGGAAATCTTGATTTAACTGTCCGTACCT
The DNA here is from genome assembly GCF_021461395.2 of Schistocerca americana. NCBI lineage: Eukaryota > Metazoa > Arthropoda > Insecta > Orthoptera > Acrididae > Schistocerca > Schistocerca americana. The sequence continues at coordinate 201,761,683 of NC_060125.1, read as the reverse complement.
CGAATGCCAGTCCCAAGAACCAATGCTCTCTGGTGAACAGTACATCGGGTTGCTTGGAAAACAATACCGCGGAGTTCAGTGGCACGTTCAGGATTACAGATCCCATTTCTACTGCGATGACGCGCAGTAGCGTCAAGACTACAACCATTCTTTGCTGTCCTGAGGGAAAGAAACTTCGATATACTCCCACGCTTCTTCAAAAAAAGAGTGTCCACACAACACCGCAAATGAGCGAATATCGTACACGATTCAAAAAAGTTTTGCATCACCTCGCTTCCGAGAGTCCCGGAGCCGGTACAAAAAACTGGAATAGAGATCAACATAAACATCATTTCTGCCCATTTTATTGCTTGTGAAAACCACACATTGCATGCAGTACCACCATACATTCAGAAGTGGTGGTCCAGACTGCTGTACACACTGGTACCTCTAATTCAGTGGCACATCCTCCTGCAATGATGCATGGCTGTATTCGTCGTGGCATGTTATCCACAAGTTCATCAAGGCACTTTTGGTCCAGATGGTCCCACTCCTCAACGGCGATTCGGCGTAGATCCCTGAGAGTGGTTGGTGGGTCACGTAGTCCATATACAGCCATTTTCAATCTACCCAGGTATGTCTGGTAGGGCTCTTGGTTGGAGAATATGCTGGCCACTCTGGTGGAGCGATGTCGTTATCATGAAGGAAGTCATTCACAAGACGTGTAAGGTGGGGGAGAGAAAAATCATCCATGAAGACGAATGCCTCGCCTGTGTGCTGTCGATATAGTTGCACTATCGGTCGGAGGATGGTATTCGTGTATCGTACATCCGTTACGGCTCCGTCCATGGCCACCAGCGGCGTACGACGTCCACACATAATGCCACCCAGAAACAGCAGGGAACCTCCACCTTGTTGCACTCGCTGGGCAGTGTGTCTAAGGCGCTCACCCTGACGTCTCCCACTATTGTTTGGTTGAAGGCATATGCGACACTCATCGGTGAAGAGAACGTGATACCGACCCTGAGTGGTCGATTCGGCATGTTGTTGGGCCCTTCTGCACCGCGCTGCATGGTGTCGTGGTTGCAAAGGTGGACTTCGCCATGGACGTCGGGAGTGAAGTTGCGCACCATGTAGCCTATTGCGCACAGTTTGAGTCGTAACACAACGTCCTGTAGCTGCACGAAAAGTATTATTCAACATGGTGGCGTTGCTGTCAGGGTTCCTCCGAGCCATTATCCGTAGGTAGCGGTCATTTACTGCAATAGTAGCCCTGGTGGGGGGCTGTGAGCGAGGCATGTCATCGACAGTTCCTGTCTCTCTGTATCTTCTCCATGTCCGAAAAACATCGCTTTGGTTCACTCCGAGACGCCTGGACACTTCCATTGTTGAGAGCCCTTCCTGGCATTAAGTAACAATGTGGATGTGATCAAACCGCTGTAATGACCGTCTAGGCACGGTTGAACTACAGATAACACGAGCCGTGTACTTCCTTCCTGGTGGATTGACTAGAACTGATCGGCTGTCGGACCCCCTCCGTCTAAAGGCGCTGCTCGTGCATGATTGTTTACATCTTTGAGCGGGTTTAGGGACATCTCAGAACAGACAAAGGGACTATGTCTGTGATACAATATCCATAGTCAACGCCTATCTTCAGGAGGTCTGGGAACTCGGGTGATGCAAAACCTTTTTTGATATATATATATATATATATATATATATATATATATATGCTGCAGTAATTCGTCATTATAAACTACTAACTTCGCCACCTAAGTGCATATTGTGCCTTTTATTTAGCACAGGTAACGATTAGCACAATTTTCTTAATCCTCTTTGGTTCTTTGCTGGGCCTTAGTACCGGTACTGCAATTTGTGGTAAGGCATCGGCTGCACCATCGAAGGATTTATTCTACTGGTATTTGTAACGGAATAATTTGGTTGGTGGCTGGATCTTAACACTGACGGGGGAGGTCATTTCTGTGACAAGATACAAATCGTTACATTCCATAAGAAATTTTTTGGGACTCCCTTTTGGTACGTAAGAGTTGATACCAACAACCATTCACTGGCCAACTTTGGAAAGTGGAAGCTTTCCATGTTTTCCTCTTTCCACAATTGCGTATCATTTTCACTGAACTTCTTTCCGACATCCTAACTTAGGTTATAACACCATGAAGGGAGATGGAATTTCCCGTCCGTAGACAACCAAGTATGGCGAAAGATCAATGGTAGTATGTACCTTATAGTTGTAGTCCCCGACCACTTACTAGAGATACATGTCCCAGTCTGTATGTTGACTATTGACATAATGACTCATCATCTTACAGATTCTTCTATGAACGCGTTACAATAGCTTGTTTCCTTGCAGATTAAAGGGACTTGTCTGTAACTAGTGAAGGCAAAGTACACGGCACAGGTTTTTCACAAATTCAGAAACTGATCTGTCAGTAAATCAAAAAAAGACAAAACTACAGCTAACAAAAGAAATGGGTCATTTGGTTGACGAAAGAAGGAACTACAAGAATGTTATGGGAAAACCGAGGCACAGAAATCTAAATCTCTTATGATTGAAATAATTAGAATGCGCAAAGGAGCTCATGAGAAGTGGCTGCAAGATAAACGCGAAGAAATCGAAAAAGAAATGATGTCCAGAAGTACTAATTCAGCATACAGAAAAGTAAAAACAATCTCTGGTTAAATTAAAAGCAACCACAGTAACATCAAGAATGCAATTCCATTGCTGAAAGCAGAGGAGAGAGCAGACACGTGGAAAAAATATAATGAAGGTCTTTAAGAGGGAAATGAATTGTCTAATTCTACATCTACATCTACATCCATAATCCACAAGCCACCTGACGGTGTGTGGTGGAAGGTACTTTGAGTTCCTCTATCGGTTCTCCCTTCTATTCCAGTCTCGTATTGTTCATGGAAAGAAAGATTGTCGGTATGCCTCTGTGTTGGCTCTAACCTCTCTGATAACGTGATAGAATAAGAAACAGAAGACGATAGGGATGAAATAGGGGATCCAGTATTAAAATCAGAATTTAAAAGAGCTGTGGACGACTTAAACTCTATTAACGCAGAAGTGGTTGATAACATTTTATCGGAATATCTAAAATCATTGGGGGGAAGGGAAGGAATGGCAGCAAAACGACTATCCACACTGATGTACAGAACGTATGAGACTGGTGATATACCATCAGAGTTTTGGAAAAACATCATCCAAAAAATAATAAAGATAGCACGAGCCGAGAAACTGGAGAATTTACGCACAATCAGCTTATCAGCTCATGAATCCAAGTTCCTAATCGGAATAAAATTCGCAAGATTGTAACAGAAAATTGCGGATCTGTTAAATGATGATCAGTTTGGCTTTAAGAAAGGTGAAGCACAAGAGTGGCATTTCTGACGTTGCACCTGACAATGGAAGCAAAACGAAAGAAACATTGTAATATACTGTGTGTCCAGAGTTGGAGTCTATGATTTCAGAATTAAATGTCTGAAAAACTAAGGGCGACAGACGAGTGCAATGAGCGGTGTCTTTATTGTGAACATAAGGTATTCAGAAATTTCTAGACTGTTCGGAAAGCTACTAACAGAAGGCACTGTATGCTATGCAGCTCAAAAAGTATCATCTTCTGCAAACACTCTTTGTAATGACATTACGATATGCTTGAAGTGTCCACCAATTGAAGTACGGAGGGGGTGTAAACGAACAATGAAATTGGCAACATAAACCTGTAGTGCCTCAACGACGATGTTGAGAAAAATATTGTGTCTAATGAGGTCGAAGTAGAACGTGATTGTGACGTTATCTGGACACGTTTAACAGAGATAGGGGCAATAAAGTTAATTGTTGGGTGTTATTACCGGCCACCAGGTTCCACCGTGACAGTTCTAGAATCATTCAAAGGGAGTCTACACTGTATCGCAGAAGTACCAGGATCATGCTATATTAGTGGGAGGCGACTTCAACCTACCTAGTATAGACTGGGATGTCTATGGATTCATTACAGGTGGTACAGACAAGCCGTCGTGTGAATTACTTTTGAACACTTTATCCGAAAACTGTCCGGGGCAGCTAAATCGACAGCCAACGCGTCATGGAAATATTTTGGTTCTGGTAGCCACGAAAAGACCAGACCTCATCGACGGTGTCAAGTGTTGAGACAGGGATTAGTGATCATGATGTTGTCATTACGACTTTGGTTACGAAAGTTAAAATGTCGGTCAAGAAGGCTAGGAGAGAATTCTTACTAGAAAGAGCAGATAAACAGTTGTTAGCATCCCACTTAGTAAATGAATCGACTTCATTTACTTCCGGTACGATGGACGTGGAAGAATTATGGGCAAATTTTAATCACATTGTAAATCAGGCATTGGACAAGTACGTGCCGAAAAAGTGGGTTACGGACGGAAAAGACCCACAGTGGCTTAACAGCAAAATTCGGAGAATGCTCAGGAAGCAAAGGCAGTTGCACTCGCGGTACAAGAAAGATCGGGAGAATGAGGACAGGCAAAAGGTAGTAGAGATTCGTGCTGCTGTAAAAAGAGCGATGCGCGAAGCATACAACCACTACCACCGTTACACCTTAGCAAAAGATCTTGCTGAAAACGCAAGGAAATTCTGGTCTTACGTAAACTCGGTAAGCGGGTCGAAGGATTCCATCCAGTCACTCACTGATCAGTCTGGCCTGGCAACGGAAGACAAGCCCAATGTAAAGTCCCGAGGGAATGGAAAAAAGCGCAGGTGACGCCTGTAAATAAGAAGGGTACAAAGACGGATCCCAAAATTACAGATCAATATCCTTAACATCGGTTTTTTGCAGGATTCTCGAACATATTCTCAGTTCGAATATAATGAATTTCCTTGTGACAGACAAGTTGCTGTCCATGCATCAGCACGGCTGTAGAAAGCATCGCTCCCTCGAAACGCAACTCGTCCTTTTTTCACATGATATCTTGCGAACCACGGATGAAGGGTATCAGACGGATGCCATATTCCTAGACATCCGTTTGACTCGGTGCCACACTGCAGTCTCCTAACTAAGGTACGAGGATATGGGATTGGTTCCCAAATATGTGAGTGGCTCGAAGACTTCTCAAGTAATAGAACCCAGTACGTTGTCGTCGATGGTGAGTGTTCAACATAAATGATATTTTGGATAGGGTGGATAGCAATGTGCGGCTGTTTGCTGATGATGCTGTGGGGTACGGGAAGGTGTCGTCGTTGAGTGAGTGTAGGAGGATACAAGATGACTTCGACAGGATTTGTGATTGGTTTAATGCTAACTCTAAATATAGATAAATGTAAATTAATGCATATGGATAGGAAAAAGAATCCCGTAATGTTTGAATACTCCATTAGTAGTGTAGCGCTTGACACAGTCACGTCGATTAAGTATTTGGGCGTAACATTGCAGAGCGATACGAAGTGGGACTAGCATGTAATGGCAGTTATGGGGAAGGCGGATAGTCGTCTTCGGTTCATTGGTAGAATTTTGGAATGATGTGGTTCATCTCTAAATGAGACCGCTTATAAGACAGTAATATGACCTATTCTTGAGTACTGGATCCCTATCAGATCAGATTGAGAGAGGACATAGAAGCAGTTCAGAGGCTGGCTGCTAGATTTGTTACTGGTAGTTTTGATCATCACGCGAGTGTTACGGAAATGCTTCAGGAAATCGGGTGGTAGTCTCTAGATGAAAGGAGGCGTTCTTTTCGTGAATCGCTAATGAGGAAATTTAGAGAACCGGCATTTGAGGCTGACTGCAGTACAATATTACTACTACCAACTTATATTTCACGGAAAGACCACAAAGATAAGATAAAAGAGATCAGGGCTCGTACAGAGACATATAGGCAGTCAAATTTCCCTCGTTCTGTTTGAGAGTGTACAGGGAGAGAAGATGATAGTTGTGGTACGAGGTACCCTCCGCCACGCACTGTATGGTGGATTGCGTAGTATGTATGTAGATGTAGATGTATTGAAATGCCTCACAGCATATTCAAGCTTCTCCCGCGTGATGAGATATCTCCCGTAAGCAATGTCTTTTAATGCACATCACAAAAGGTAATCACAAGGAGCCATATGCGGAAAATATAGAGGCCAATCATTCCCTGCGACAGTATATTTGCAATAATCCATCACAATGTAATCTATTCCGCTAAGTATTTATCAAGAATGCAGCATAACCGTTCGGTGCGGTGTCGTGGACGGGCGTCATCTTTGCATGAAGCAATCGGTGTCAGGTCGACGAATTGTTCCCAAATTGCAACTTAATGTTCACAGTTAATCGTTTGTCGAATCAAAAAAGGTCCAATAATGTCTCTGTTACCTACCGGAGCTCACATATTAAAAAAATGGCTCTGAGCACTATGGGACTCAACTGCTGAGGTCATCAGTCCCCTAGAACTTAGAACTACTTAAACCTAACTGACCTAAGGACATCACACACATCCATGACCGAGGCAGGATTCGAACCTGCGACCGTAGCAGTCGCACGGTTCCGGACTGCGCGCCTAGAACCGCGAGACCACCGCAGCCGGCGCACATATTACTTTGGGAGAAAACACTGGTTCGTTTCACACAGATGGGGATTTTCAGAACCCCAGAGTCGCCAGTTTTGTTTATTCATGACTCCATTCAAATGGGTATGGGCTTCGTATGTGAATCAGATACAGCCAATATAATATCCTTTATTACCAAGCAATCCGACACTGATTGTTAATGAAGGAATAGATGTATGCTGCATCTGATTGACAGATGAAGCAAAGAATCTTGTTTGCGAATTCAGGCTCCTTTCGCACAGCCGTACAGGTATCGCCTAATGGACTTGGTTTTCAATGGAAGCATGCTTAGATCCTGTCCCAGTATTTTATGCACGCTGGATCGCTTCAGCTAATCTCCGCTGCAATTCGTCGGACGATATTAGTTTGATTTTGTTGAATAATTCGAGAAGCGGTGCCGATATTTTCAGAAGTGATGAGAGTTAACCTGAACCCATCATTTGCCGCTCTACCATCAGCAAAACTTTAACTCCTTTGGAATTTAGTGAAGAGCCTGCGAATCGTTTTTGCATTAGGTCCTTTTGTAACATTAAATCGTGTTTGGAAACTGCGCGTTGTTGCTGTAGGACAGTGTTCTAACTTGTGGTATTCCAGTAACAGAAAAATACGTTTTGCAATGTAATATATGATTTCAACCTCTTCCTTCGGTACGCTAACCCCCTTTCACATTTACACGATGGAACATCGGTCTGAGATGAGGTACACGGTTAATAGACACTACGTTATGCGATTGCATCGCCCTTTGTTATCCGCTTCTCGGCTTACTTCGGAACTTCTGTATAACTTCTGTAAAAAAGTCTCACAGCTTTCACACATTTTGTTAAATTCGTCTATCGATCATAATTTTCGAGATAATTTATCTCCAAGTAACAAACTCTTTTACTGGAGACCCCCTACAGAAAATGTAGAAATCAAGAGGAAACAGTATGACTGAAAGACCATGAACGAAGTGCTCGGATTAAATACGGTGTACCCCAAGAAATACTAGAACAGGTGCAAAATTTTAATTATCTAGGAAGCAGGATAGACACCGACTGGAAGTGCACCACAGAAATTAAAACAAGGATAGCAATGGCAAAAGAGGCGTTTTATAAGAAAAGGAGAATTTTCTGCAGCGGTTTGGACAGAGAACTCAGAAAGCGACTCATAAAACGCCTTTTATGTTCATCTATATGGCGCTGTAACATGGACTATGAGGAAAAAAAAGCAAAGGCTGGAGGCTTTTGAGATCTGGACATGGCGGAAGATTGAAAGAATAATTTGGATGTACAGAGTAAAAAATGAAGAGGTACTGAGAAGAGCGGGAGAGAATAGACAGTTACTAGATGTAATAAAGAGAAGAAAAAGAAATTGGATTGGGCATATATTAAGAAAGAATGACGGACTGATAAAAACAGTTTTAGAAGATTATGTAGAAGGGAAATTAAGCGAGGAAGGAAGAGATTCCAGATACTGGATGACGTGATGGACGGTACAACATACAGCAGCCTTAAGAAGGAAGCAATGTATCACAGGAAATGGAGAGACAAAGGACCTGCTAATATAGCAGATAACTGATGATGATGACCCCAAGGGTGTAATCTTTCGTTCAATTTCTACATCGAAGAAGCCATGAAGGAAATTAAACAATGGTTCAAAAGTGGAATAAGGTCGAGTTAAAACAATATCAATGATAACATTCACTGATGCCATTTCTATCCTTAGTGAACATCAAGAAGAATACAGGAAATTTGACTGGGATGAATAGTCTAATGAGTACTGAATTTGGATTAAAAGTAAATCGGGGAAAAACGAAAGTAATTAGAAGTAGCTGTAATGGGCACAGTGAGAAACTTAACGTCAGAACAGGTGATCACGAGGTAGAATTCTGCTGCCTAGGCAGCAAAATAACCTATGACGGGCGGAGCAAGGACGACACGTGAAACAGACTATCACTGGCAAGAAGGACATTGCTAACGTAGAGGAGTCTGTTAGTGTCATACAAAGACCTTAGTTTGAGGGAGAAATTTCTGGGAATGTAGATTAGGAGGACAGCATTGTATGGTATGGAAACATGTGCTGTGGAAAACAGGAACAATGGAGATTCGAAGCATTTCAGACGTGATGATACAGAGGAATATTGATAATAAGGTAACGAATGAGGAGGTTCTCTGTACAATAGGCAAGGAAACGAGTACGGTACATGGAAAACACAGACAAGAAGAAGAGACAATATGACAAGATGTGTGTTAAGACATCTGGGAATATCTTGCATGGTACCAGAGGGAGCTGTAGACGATGAAATCTGTAAATGAAGACAGAGACTGGAGTACGTACAGCAAATAACTGAGGACCTAGGTCTCAAGGGTTACTCTGCTATGAAAAAGTTGACACAGGAGAGGAACCTGTGGCTGGTCACATCCAGTCGCTTGGTCGGAAAACGCAACCCACGGCGCTTTGATTACCAATCAAAACCTCTAGCTCCATATTACTACAAAACCGAAACCAAACAACGATCAGATATTCACCCCTGTAACTACCATATGGTTTTTGTATTTTACCTGAAGAGAGTATCCCAAATTTGCGAGATGCCGTTTTAGTATACACCAAAGGACAGGTCCTTTAGAAATGAGAACAGGCTTTTTCTGAATGTTATGTACCAAGTTGTTTAAATTTGATATTTACAGTCAATGAGGAATGCAGAAAAATACGAAATGTATAGTCAGAATAAATTAAGTATACTAATTATAACGTATTTAGATTTAACTTGTTAAATGTTCCTTTGCTGAGTCTGTGTTTGGATTTCACTCCCATAATGAGCACATAATATGGATTATGTTACGTGTACTCGTAAATTTTCATTGCATATATGTTCGATTCTCTTTAAACTTACAGTTAAATATTCATTTTTCTCGCCTCGATAAGTAGGACGACTGGCCAAATCCTTAGGAAGATGATGTCTGGTTATTTATCCTGTGCAGTCATTCGTTATTTATAAATGCGTTATTTTTTATATGACAGTATCGAAGACACTATAATGATTGGTGTACAAGGCTTACACTCTCTTAGTAATATTTTCAGAAAAAGCTAGGCGCACTGAGTCGACAGAGGCTGTGAAGAATGGTTTGCGGTAACGCAAGGAAATTCGATGGTGATATCAGCCATCTTCTCCTGTACTCGAAGGTGCTAACAGTTAACAAACGTGTTCTTCAAGCGAAGACTTGAACCAGTTACAATGTTACACACTAACAAACATGCGAATTCGATATCCAGGACAAGTACCTGAGAAGATGTGATTAGCTGCAGTGAGTCGTCTAGAATACAACATGGCATTTGTTTAACTTTTTATTAGAAACTGACACTTCCGGCAGTTTTTCCACTGAATTACCAACATTTAGAAGGTATCCGGGACCACACAAACATATCTACCCACCCGGACTGAGACCAACTCTGAGGCTAAGAACATAAGTCGACGAGTGTGAGGCAATGCTCCTCATTTTCTTCCGAAGAATATTGCTCTAATACATAGTCTGCAAACGCCCCAGACAATTAGTAGTAGTACTGATAGGTCAAATCGAAACCTTACAACGACAGTTGACCAGTGTGTCCGATGTGACGTGAAAAAGGTTGATTCGCTATCAGTTGTCCGCGGAAGTTATGGGAGGACCAGGTTAAACTGAGTTACATTAATCCAACTAGAATGGCTGTTCGCTCGACAGTGTTTCTGTCATCCCTCACTGAAGCCTATTATTTGTCAATACTACAGTTTATTCTGAGTCACATATGTGATTACAAGTACTACCAATAAATAATATTGCAATTATCTCAAGCTAATAACTAATATCCTTGGAACAAATATAGTCTATTAATACCTCCATCATCTACTGGAAATAAGTTGGATCGCCAGGTAAGGCTCTCAGAGGACATTATTAAACTAAAAATATTCTTCTTTCCATCGCCAAAGTCGAAACTTTGAAAGTTATTGTCTTCCACTTGTGCTATGAGTCACCACACCTTCGAGATTTGGTTGTTATTCGGTTAAGTATCGACCAAGTCGTGAATCGTAGTTCAAAGCCAGATGGCTAGGTCGATATTGATGGCATCTTCAGTTGTTCTGCCGTTGCATTAATCTGCTATGTCTGTCTCCAGCTGTCATCAGTATTAATGCCGTTTCTAACTAACGTTCTTGCGGTTTCCTGGGGTGGGTGACGAAAACGACACCTGGCTTTGTTGATGCTTGGAATGTCTGGGTTAACAAAGGGTATAGAAGTTGTCTGTAGTTTTTTGTATTCCCATAAAAAGGCACTTCCCCGCCGCAGGGATGGAGGAGATGTGTGGCCAAGTGTGAGTAGTGAAAAAGTAGGTGTGATTCAGTGGGGTAGGCTGTAAGTCGCATGGTATGGCTCAATGCAAATTTTGTGTCAGGACCATTCAGGCGCGTGAGGAGTACTTCACAGCAGGCGGAACTAAAGCTGAAGTACGGAATGTTGTAGATACTCACCCCATCATGTCCCTCAGAGATTCTGGAGGATGTTATTTTGAGATTTAGTTCTGACAGCTGTTTTTAACAGACGTTGTTTGTAGTTCGGCGTTCTAACAAGACTAGCACGCAGATATTTTGGGTTGCTGTTACACGTGAATAACCTTCCCTCAACGTCACCGTGCCCTCTTTGTAGGCCGCCTTGTTGCATAGGTGAAATGTTTCTATCATAGTGGCATTTGGTTGTGACCTACATATCCGGAAATGTTTACCAGTAGTTGATACATCATTGGTCAGTAAAGATTCAGTAACTTCGAGACTATGCGGATGCCCAATCATTAAACTTTATTTCCCAAGCACATATCCCCTGGGTGGTGCTGAACTAGCAACAATTTACTGGCAACCAGGTAATCTTCGGTAAATCCTGATAAATATTATATCAAACATTACAAATATATACCTGGCATTAAGAAACTGCAATACAACATAAGTGTTTCTTCTGCTCGTAAGTACGTACCGTTGAACACACGCAACAATTAAAATATTTTGTTTACACAGATATTGCACAAGGAACGAAAATTTCCGAACCTCGCTCGGGGATGGCATCGCTATTAATAAATTAACTTTTCTCAGAATTTATTCAGTCTGTAGGGAAATCCAGCACTTGATATCGCAAAACTGTAGCTGTAAGGTTTTTTTCGAGACATTTGACTCTGCGTAATAGCTAAACTTCTACAAATCACGATCAGATAAACGAAGATCAGATCAGTACTGTTCGCATTGGTTAACAAGGAGCGTTGCTCGCGTGCTGCACAAGGAGGTGAGCTAGACACGGATCGAAAACGGGTTTTGGAATAACGACTATGGACTGGTATACAGGCCAACCTGAACGAGGTATTTAGGCGGTTTCTCACTCTCGTTTAGGCAAATGCTGAGCTAGTTGCAAAGTATCTCCTAGAGAAAACGATGCAGAAGCAGTTAAAAAACGGCAAAAGACGGAACAAATTTTACTAGATTCAGACAGATGCCAAGAACGACTTCCAGCCTTGGATTTCCTTGACGAATGTGGAGTTAGGAAGAGCATTGCATCACAAAGGTAAATAACAAAAACAAAAATTTGCCAAATCCTTAAAAAGCCGACGTCACAGTGGTATAGAAAGAAAGGAATGAGTGTCAGATTAAATGAAGTAGCCGCACATGGAAAGCAGAAAATATGAGGTTAAAAAAAACTACATATTCCTAGTGCTATACGGATCTCCTTCATCAGGAAGGCAAACTGTAAGTAATAGTGGATTAATTGTCATACATTCTGAAGCTTATGTGAGTCACCGACTGCTCTGGATTTGTTTCCAGCAAAGGAGCACATAGAGGATGTGGACAAAATATGGAAGGAGGCAAAACACGACACAGCGGCGTTCAAAACAGCTTCTAGTCGCCTCAGAAAGGATAACCACAGGTCCTCCATGGTTCTTGAGGGAATATACATCATTCTTCTTACAAAATAATGGCAAGTCAAGATGACAATAAACGATGTGGAAAATGATAACGCACCCATCACTCCAGATTAGACCAAGAGACTCAATAATATTGAGACCTGGTGACTGTGGCGGCCATGAGACATGCGACAACTCATCTTCGTGCTCACAGAATCAGTGACGGATTATGCGAGCTGTGTGAACAGTGCCCCTGTCCTCTCGGATCACAGCAGCATCATTGGGGAACTAAATTTTGCCACTGAATGTACCTGGTCATCCAAAATGGTCACATAGTCCTTGGCAGGAAAGCGACCTTGCAAAGTACCGATGGGGATACATCAATGTGGCATCCATCCTAAATCATCGTCGAACGGACGTCATACGTAAACTCGCCCAGACGTTGGAAACAGTGAGAAACAACACTCAGTCGAGCAAGTCACTATCTTCCATTGCTTGATAGTCCAGATTTATTGAGATTTTCAATGATTCTCTGTAAAGATCACTAACCAAAACTTTCGTCCGCGTTGTGACTTACAGGTTAATGTATTCCCACTTTCCCTGCATAGGTATAAATCTTTGATACATAGCTTCATGAAACACCAAACACTTCGGCTACCTTGATCGCGAAATCACCCGCCATACGAGCTCAAACAATTTGCCCACTTTGGAAGTCACTCAGTTCAGACATAATGCACTCACAACTTCGCAGAACTGTGTTCTGACGACGAGTGGCACTGGTAACGTATTGATAACATTGCAAAGGAGCCGAATATGATCAAATATAAGGACGCAATGTTCAGCGTTGGGTTCAAGCATGGATTTCTCGGAGAGTTTCCATGTTTTTGTGTGACGCCTTTATACAAGATCATACACACTGCACCATAGAATAGATACCGTGGGTGCTAGGTCCACAGATTTAGGTGACCTAGAGCAGAATTCAGCGTCGTCCGTCTAGTACAGCCGATCATGTGATTTGGAAGACGTACATTTAACAACGTGCGAACTTCCGCACCAGAATGGGGAGCACTTCATCTTTCTGAGACATGTATTCCGTAGAATCTCTATGAAGCTGTAGCATAGCCACTGCTGAAGTATTTCCACAAAAATGTTTGTTGATATAGTCACAGCAGTGAAGAAAAATGGATAGTGTAATATTCGAGCTGATGTCTTACAGAATACGTTAACGTTCGGTGATTCACCATGAAGTTAAGTTACACAATAAGGCTCTTCTATAAACCATAAGCGAATGGTTTATCGGTTAACTGTGCAACGTATGTGAAAAGTCTGATTCATCGCTAAAAATGAGACATGTTGCAAATGTCCCTTGCTGCATGGTTCCCACCATTGCTATGGCATAATTCGTACATTTGATGTAGTCTTCCTATGTCCATTACCGAACTATATGAATTACATATGGTTTCATTTCCAACTTCATTTTGCAAATACATCAAAGAGCTGCTTGTGGCATTTGTAACTGTCTACTGGCTTCATACGATAGCTGTGGACGGCGTTCTAATCAGAGGATGATCCTGTTAACGTTTTGTGCTAATATAAGTTGTCAGCCGATAAGTTGTCGTTTCCATAGGTACCTTTTTCTTCAGACTACCTAAACTGTCATCCTATATGCAACTTCGTGTCTTCAAACATCCACGTCATACACCGAAATCCATCTAACGGTGTGTGGCGGAGGGTACATTTGGCACAATTAACTGATCCTCACTTGCTTGTTCCACTCGAGAGTGGCACATGCGAAGAACGATTGCCTGTAAGTCTCTGTATTAGCTCTAATTTCTAGAATTTTATCGTTGTCGTCATTTCGTGAGATGTGTGCAGGACGGAGTAGAAGTAATAAGTTGTCCTTATCTTCCAGCTCAGTTCTCACTCAAAATTTCAAAGGCTGACCCCACTGTGTTGCACAGTGTATAACACTAGCTTGATATACGTCACTTTTCCCTAACAACCAAACCGTAAGTCCTGTCACGGGGAAAGCCACCTATAACAGTAACCTGCTGTGACACAAACTAATGTTACCCTTTTAGAGAATTTAGAAATTTTGACCGCGTGTGTGTGTCTAACGGACAAAGGTATCGGCCTGTAATTTTGAATGTAGTGAAATTAACAGGAAGACAAAACAGGCTTTAACTTTGGAGGTTAATGAAAGTAGAGAAATTCATACAGGAATGAAAAAAATGAACGGTCGCCAGCACAATTAGGCACATTAATTGGGAAATATATGTATAAGAAAATTGAATATTAGTTGATAAAGGGACTTTCATTAAGATATCCCGTTGAATAGCACATAGGATACAAACTGACACCGGGGCACTGTGAGCTGTGTGTAGCAGCAGTCAACAGTAATGCACATACCAGTCATCACAGAAAGCAAAATTGTACCAGACTCACACTAATAAGAGCTGCACTCAAGATCATTTCTTGAATCCGTATTTAAATGTTACTGCAAGAAGTGCAGGACTAAAATTAGGCAGGAGGGGCCTCTGACTTCACTGTCATGTAACAAACATTAATGAAAACAATTAATATCACAATTACACTGTTTATACTTCCATCTACAGAGATACATCAGATTTCCTGAGTAGCGATAACAGTCCTATTATTATTCCTAGTATGTGAAGAAGATGATAGGGACCCATAAACTAGTATAGTGTCCCTAGTCAAGCCCTATGATTGTTTCAGTAGCAAAGACTAATTCAAACAAAATTAGTTCTTAATTTCACTTCTAATAGTTTATATTTTACTTATCAAGGCAAATTATTCAACACTGACATCAATTAAAAAAATCATTCATGATAGTAATCACGGCTAAATTATGTTTCAAATGAGTTTCACTTATTAGCCTTTCTTTCGTCACCTGTGAAGCGTAACAGTAACTGTAACATTTACACACTTGACAAAGCATTTGTGCAAAACGATAAATGCAATAACTGAGAGTACTTCAGCAATATTAGAACTAACTTCACTTTTTTAGTTTTAACTTCAACTTTTGCTAATCCTTGCACATTTGACATAAATAAATCACTAGTACGTTTGGAACAGGATACTCGGCTTTATGAACACTTAGGAAAAGACCCTGCATTGGTTTTCATGATCAGGATAGACGATATGGTCCCAAACACAAATTTATAGCATTTGTACTGTTATTAAAATCACACACTCAAATTAACTGGTCCATACTCTGATACATATCTGTACGCATTAAGTTCGTGGAGCAGTGTCGAAGTTGTGGTGGCAAGCGACATGGAGGCTAACTATACTCACGGCTCTTGATGTTTGAATGCTCTCTAAAATTTCTTCTTGGCGACAGATTTTTAACGTGTTATAGCCATTCTGTTTCCGCCGAGAAATCCAATCAACAGCCAAATCCACATCCGCGGAAAAATTCCTTGCAAAGGCGCTTCCAATATTTCCCTTGGCACCGTCGATGTGTACCTTGCAACTGATAGCCACTGACTGCTGCCGTTTACAGCAAGGAACCGCCCAGTTCGACTGCCAGAACCACCTTTCACATCGCGCCATGCCACTGCCGTTGCGGGGGGACTTCACTGCACCTTTTACAATGCAAGTGCCCTAAGCATGAACCAGCTTCTAATACACAATCTTTTTCTTATAAGTATACACATATTATAAAATTAATTATTTTAAACAATCATTTACCTTTTTCCATATATACATTACAAAACTCTGAATTTCCTGTCAAGAATCAGTGATCTCAACTAACAACGAATAAAGACTTCATAATTTCAGATACACAATTACATAACATAAACCTACTTCTAATCGATGTAACTGTTACAAGTGCCTCTATTCTAACGTCTGCCACTGGAGTTTGTTGAGCATTTCTGTAACGCTCTCGTGCTGACCAAATGAACCCGAGACGAGGCACGCCACTTTCAACTATATTTTCTCTCTCTTTTCTATGAGTCTTCCCTGGTAATAACTCCATACTACTTCTAAGCCAATTCCTTCGTGGGCGAGTTACATTTCATTAAGGTTATTTCTATCAATCTTAGTGCTGCATCTGCTGCTGCCACTATTTGTTCAATGTGTTCATTTCACTTACTTTCGCACTGGTTAATTACTCCTAGATATTTTATGATAAACATTATTTCCAGCAGTTTGTCGTCAGAAGTGTAGTTGTAAAGTAGAGGATTTCCTTCCTATATACATTCGCAATTTATTCACATTTAGGGACAGCTGCCAGAGCTTGAACCATTCCTCAATCTTCTGCGTGTCGTTCAAGCTCTCTGTTTGCACAATCTACGTTGATTTACATGGAGGGGATTTTCGTTTTTCAAGAACGTCATAAATTTTACCATAAAACATATTCCATAATTATACAAAGATCATTGCCTTCTTCGAATCTTTCTGGTACGTAAATGTGTTTGACTATATTGCAGACGACATATTTTTCGCACTGTGATGTCAGGAAGACAGTTATTAAATTCTAGAACCAAAAATTCCATCTATACGATATCCACCATTTTCGCTTGTGGCACAGAACATTTCAATTAAAAATCATCACGCCTGCTCCGTCTTCAGATTCACTGCTTTTAGCCAACGATCGAAATTGTCTGTAGTTCTTATAGAAGATGGCTCGCATTAACCATCGTGGTCTCAACGGTGTAAATACGGCCCATAATCACTCTGTAAATATATATCTCCCTTGTTTTAAAAGCTATTGTTTTCAAAATGTATTACTGTTTCCTCTGAGTTAGTTGCATCCAGTGACGTTTCGTTCAGTTTTGTGTTCACAACACATCAACATGTATTCTTCGTTTTTGCACTATCACTGTTTGTTTGTTCTTGATTGTAACATTTAAGAAAATAGACGAAGAATGTTATGTTGATCAGCTGTTATACGAAACACTTGCAACAATAAAAATATAATTCTCCGCTTATTTTTGTATCCATTGGCAGTGTTTCTTGAGTCAGCTGTTGTAGTACCCTTCATAATACCACTGGGATCAATATGAACTAATAAGCACATTGGGAAAATTGTATCTCAGTTGTATTCAAAGCTGTTTCTTCCAAACATACAGATTTATCTTTCTGAGTCAATTTTATCCGATGAAATTTTTTTCAGTTTTGTACTTACATGACATAAAAATTTATTCGTGCTTTATTTGCACAGAGTGCAACAGTTGTCAATATGGCTCCATTCTAAATCTGCTTTTGTTTATTGAACGTAATATTTATGAAAATAGGATCTGTACTGTTACATTAACCTAATGCGACGTGTGTTTTTATGTTAGGTCATTAAAATACTTCCAATATATACGTCATAATTTTCTTGGTGTCCGTGTGACTCGTGGTACTCAGTGATACAACGCAAGGGTTAAATAGCTATACCTCTGTGTAATCAGTATACTTATTCTGAACTGCCCTTCCATCGCCAATCTCATATCTCCAGATAACGAATCCATGCTTGTACTAAATAATACAGAAATTATTTTAATATTTGTGGAATGTTATGTTCTGTCCTTCGGGTACAACATGGATTTGAAGTCAAAGGCTGATTTTTTACGTATTTTCTTCAGTTAGAAAAGCCCACTCGTAGATATTAGTGATACTGTTCCCATAATATTACACAAATAATGTTTTCAAATCAATAAATTTTTCGTTATCGTACCACAAAAATAATTTTCCTCTTCAACATAGATTTATCATTCAAGCATAATACGAATGTGCGGTTAAAGAACATTTTTGCGCAGCTTATTTTGCAATGAACAGCACGATTTTTATCTCCTCCTTGCATAAAGGTATGCTGTATAGTGGATTTACGATTTACATCTTTCGATTTGTAAAGGGAAGATATTTTAAAAATACTGCGTTTGGACGACTGACGCTTGTCACACGTGTGCCACTGTAACAATGGCCTTGTTACGAAATCTCTTTCGTTTGGACTCCGTTCAGAGCTTTTCTATTTGCACAAACGCCTTTAATTAGTGTAGGCGGGCAGTGATGGAGCCCTGAAACTGTTTTGTTCGTGTCGCGTTGGCAGAAGTGAGTTGTACTTTTATCGGTAATTCCCAACGTTCCACAAACCCTCAGCGAAATACAAAAATAAATGTTCGATACACCGCTTCACGCTAGTGCCAGGTTATTTCTGTCTCTTTTCCACTGCATAGCAGAATGTCGCTACGAAATCAAGTAACATCACTGTGGTGTTCTTTAGCCATGCGGAAATAGGCAAGATAACAATGTTTCAATTTTATTGCTGAATTATTCAACAATCGGACAAATGACGCATTACAAAGTGTGTTCCTAATATTTATAAAGTTCGTTGTGTGATTCCTTGGACAGAGATCTTTAATTCCAAATATCATAACTCTATCGTGACCTTGTCCACGACTTCCAGAGTCTAGAAAAAAATCAGTTAAACTTAGCTTGCAGGTTTGCGACCACGATTTCTCTACTAGCGAGACCGATTGCCATTTACCGCCGGTTAGCCTGGGCAACATGAAGACACATAAAATGTTTCAATTTATATTTACACCTCACAAATCGCGAAAAACCACGATTTCCTCTGCGACAGAGACCATCCGTGGTCTGACAATTTTCTTGATAGTGCAGCGTCTGCACGCTTTTTATGGCTGGCAGTCTCGTAAAATTTTAGCTACATGTACCAGTCACGATCGTAAATACCACACCACACCCTGTCTCTACCATATATCTTTCCATTACAGTCCCCTTCCACTTATATTGTATTCTGTACAGTTCAGCATAGTAACATCCCTTTTGTAAGGAAAATCATTCGTCTTTTTATATCACAGAAGTGACAAGAAAAATGTTTACATTTTGAATATCGTGGGTCATGAGAGAGAGAAGTGCTAACACTCCGTAGATGTATTTCAGAGCGGATGTTGTTGCAATTTCGGACCAAATAGTTATTCATTTCACGAGCATGATACCAACAGAAAACCTATGTTCAGAAATGCGGTTAAATTTCAAGCAAAAATTATTTAAAAAAACAATGAGCTCCATACCCCTAGCGACCAACTCCTCAACAGCATAGCGGACTTGCAATGTTTTTACTAATTGGTCCTGCTCTGAGATCTGCCAAATGTCAAATTTGATGTTGGTTTATTAGGAGGCAGATATTCTAGCAAAGTAATGCCGTTTATCGGAGCAGTAGTGTTGTACAATACGGAATAAACCCAACTTGGCGATACATATTTCGTCTTCACCATGCGCTGGATGCGTAGATGCTCACGTAAAGCGACTGAGAAATATAAGTTTTCGTCCCCCACTGACTGTCTAGATCAAGCGCATACAAAGAACCATTGCCATTTCTGATCCCTCATTGGCTAGTTTTGCGAACAGAGACTCAAAAACAGCACCACACAAAAGGGTTGCGTCAGTGTCAGGGTTAATGTGCGAGTGAAGGACTTACACCATGCGAGTGGGTGTTTTATTCAGCTTCAGTTCTGTGACCTTATTTTGTGACAGCACGTATCAGGCATCCCTGAAAGCGTGAAATACACTTCCATTAGCGAAGTGCAAATGACCTTTGTAGCCATACTCATCACTATCAAAGTGAGTTCGATCGCTGGCCCCATGACCGTGAGGTATCCTCTACTGAAGAGAAGCAATTATAAAAGATGAGATTAGATTGGATTGGATGAATACATAATGAACATCACACTTTGTAGTGATGTGGAATGAGTGGGGTTTCTTCACGTAATCCAACCTCACCATTTTTTTTTTAATTTTAAAATTACTAAAATTCATATATTGCGTAGGATTTGTCATTCAGAAATTAAATTGAAAGAACATTCCGTTTGCCGAGACGGTGAACGACTTATTGTAAACTAATATTTTCTATTCCTGACGCTGTAACTTTTTATGGTACAATCATCACCAGTTTCGCCGGCCGAGCGGTTCTACTATCTTCACTCTGGAGCCACGCGACCGCTACAGTCGCAGGTTCGAATCCTGCCTGGGGCATGGATGTGTGTGATGTCCTCAGGTTAGTTAGGTTCAAGTATTCCTAAGTTCTAGGAGACTGATGACCTCAGATGTTGAGTCCCATAGTGCTCAGAGTCATTTGAACCATTTCATTACCGATTTCAGCCTACAAAGGTCGTCTTCAGATGCCATAGGTGGCATCTGATGAAGTGTTCGTGTGTTGTCAACAACACATGAACACTTGTTCACAAAATGTCGCCCTTAGCATCTGGAGGTTGCCTTCGAGGGCCGAAGCTGTTAATGAATATATCATAAAATGTGACTGAGTCAAAAATAAAAAAAATTAATATCTTATAAATTCTTTTCATTTGCTTTTAAATGCTTGTTGATGAACAATTGTTCAAGCACTGTCAACAACGCATGAACACACGTCTATCAAACGCTACCCATAGCCTCTGAAGATGGATTTTGAAAGCGGAAACTGCTGGTGATTATATCATAAAAGGTGACTGAGTCAAAAATAAAAATTTAATTCTCTATAAATTCTTTTTATTTGTTCCAATATGCTGGTTAGCTATCTGTCAAATTTCTGGTGATATTTGGTAAATGTCCAAAGAATTTTGTGGCAGCTTAATTAACTTCTGTCTGTGCCAAAGATAGATTTTCCTCAGAATAGTGAAGATTAGCCCTTCTCCTGGCGTTGTAGCTATGTACATAGCTATTGATTTTGAACTGGTATGGGTTATTGATAACAAATTTCATAAGTGGAGATGTGTGCATATTGTGAAGCCACTGTGAAAATCCCTAGTGCCTTAAATAAATATCTGCAAGATGGTTTTCGGTGGAATCCAGCTGTAGTTCTGATTCATACACTTCCGTAAAACGAATACTTTTTTCTTTAACCACCCCAAAGGATTATGTCATCCAAAGGCAACGAATGAAGTTAGGCTCAATAAGATACTTTATTAAATATTTACTTCCAAAATTTGCAATAACCCTACGTACATAAGCAGCTGAAGTCAAACTTCTCAGCAGATCAGCAATGTGTTTCTTCCAGTTCACTCCCTTATCCATACACACAGTCAAAAATTAGGAATATTCTACCTTATTTACAGACCTCTGTTCAACGTCTACATTTATTAATGTCGTCCTGCCATTTACTGTGCATAACTGTGTATACAGTGTTTCATCTAAATTTATGAGAGTGACTTTGCAGAGTACCACTTAATAATTTTCTGAACGACGTTATTTATAATTTCCTCAGATAATTCTCGTTCGTTGCGCGTGATTACTCTACTTGTATGAGCAGTAAAGAGTGCAAACTTTGCATTTTGATAAGAATAGAGTAGCAAGTCATTAATATATATTAAGAACAATAAGTGCCCCAAAAGTGTACTCTGTGGGTCTCTATACTTGATACGCTTTCATTTTTTAGGAATCTGCTGATTTTTGCACATTATGTGAACTCTTTACTACAGCACTCTGTAGCCTTCTAGTTAAATATCAGTTCAACAGTTTGTGTACCGTACCACTCATACGACAATACTGAAGGCGATGTTATGAAAAACAGACACTATATAAAAAATGCTACAAATTCAATATTTTAAACATATGAAAATCAAATTTTTTACCATACTTGATATGCAATTAACACAGTTACTGTTAAGTTCCTTGGATTATATATTTACGGAATTTAAAATTTTGTTCAAAAAATAATATTTGAATATGTACCTTTCCCTCAAACTATTCACTAGAAACCTACAAAATTTTCTGTGTTTAATCTCTTGCATGTAGTAAGCTACTCTGACGAGGTGTTTTAAATATATTGTATAACGCGATTATAATAAGTTTTAATTAAAATTTTGCAAGTATAACAAAAATTCATTCTAAATTCAAAGCGCTTTGCCCCATATCTCAGTTTACATTAAAATTTCTAAATTTACTGTTCAGGTAAGACTTACTATGATTAAAGAAGTCAGTTAACAAAATTTCGTAATTGAAATCTTCGTAGATTTTGAGAGAGGCACATAAACCTTAAAAATCCTAATTTTCAGGAAATGCAATTTAAAGTTCAACCTATCGTTTTTTTCTCTTATCACCTCTTCCGAAGGACCGGGTTCGAGTCTTGGCCCCTGCAAAAATGTTTACTGTTGTCATTTCATTCTATAGTTGATGGTTGTCAATTATCGCAACTCTGAATACATTTAATGTCTTCCTATGTTCTTGATAGCCTGTTTCCCTTCCAACAATATTACAAATTGTTTTATGTTTCCATCATAGTTGCTAATATCTGCTAAAATACACATGCTTCTGGACTTTATAACAACTTTACATTTTCTGGTAGCGAGATACTTTAATCCCTTTAGTAAGCCAGTGTTTTCGCATGCTGTCGAACATGCTTACAAACGTATCATTGATAAGTTATATTTTAAATTTGCATCAGATTCACTGTAGACCACATCCCAATGTAACTGCAGCACGGTCTCCCAAAAAACTGCAATTGTTAAATCCTTAATTAAACTCACTGGTCTGTTTTGCATTACTGCATGGAGTTATATCATATGCCGTAACTAGCTGTGCATCATGATCAGAAAGACTCTTGTTAGCAGGATAACGTTTCTTTGGTTAAATTTATCTTGGTCTATGAAAATAATTCGTTCCAATTTGCAGTTAAGCTCTACTGGGAAAATAAAGAAGTGGTGTCAAATTTAAACAACTGAGTAACACTGCAAAGTTTTTTCTCCTATCGGATTCTTTCAGAAAATCTATATTAAGATCCACACAAATAATAATTTCCTTCCCTCTGTCAGACAGACAGAAAAGAAAAGTAAGTTTTCCAGAAATAGCTGGAAACTTCCTAGTGGGGACCTACACAAAGCAATAATTACAATATGAGCACTATTTAGTTTAAGCTCACATGTACAAGTTTCTCTAAGTTCGTCTACACTACATTTATAGTTCCTAACAGTGTCACACTAGTGAAGCAAAATGAGTTGAAAATAAAGTCATAAAGTGTGCCTAAACTGTACAAATCTCTCTGCGACGGCCGTGTGAAGTGTCCGGCTGTTGCAACCAGCCCACATCACTACATTTTCTGCAGCAATGACGAGCGGGGTTGCTTCAGAATTCCTGACAGCCATGACATCATCCAGGATAATAATGCGTCAGAGATCAGCTGCTATTTACGTGGGTAGGAGACCAAAAAGTGTTGATTTTATATCAACGTTTGCTGCAGTAGCAGAGGAATGAAATGATCGTAAGGCATTACTGGCTGGGAGACCCCATCTGGGATTGTTCAGCAGCCTAGTGAAAGTCATTTTATTTGACACCATTTCGGCAAGTTGCCGGCAAAAGCCGCTAACGCCTGAAAATACTATGAACTTTTCGATTTTGCAGATACAGGTCGACAATAATGTGAATCCGAGAGGGCTTTTAGCAGGACGACCTTCGAATACGTAGAGCTGCAGAAGAGCGTGGCATTGAGACCACTATATGTAAGTGGATTAAGACCATGTAGAGCAGAAGAAACGTGGAAGTCACTATGATGAATGAAGAAATGGCGATCAACACCACCAGAGGGTGCCTGCAAGGAGGAATTTTGTCCCAGCTTCTGAGGAACCTCTGGGTGAATGAACTCACTGAACAGCTAAATACTAGAAGTTACTTTTGAAAAGTATATACAGTCGATTTATTCATAGTAATGTTTGTTAATTTGCTATTATTATTTGCACTGAACATTGTGCAATTATGGGACAAGGAACAAGATTATGAAGTTAGCTCTAAGAGAACTGTTGTATTACCCTTTACGAGGATGTATAGCCCCACATCAATATAATGAATGTGGTAAAACTAGGAATTTCCAGGAAACTTCTGGCTGACTGGAGTACAACAACTTCCAGCTGCTTCTGTAACACTCTTAATGCAACCATTGGAGGTAAGGAGTAGTGGAAAACGAGCCATGACACCGTGCACTAGTCATAGTCTGGTATACTGTAGGGACGAAAATAGACGAACGCACTGGGAGCGGGGCATACCGAGTATAGCGTAGATTATGAAGCGTGGTCTCTCTAGTGAAGCTGGCTACGTTATTGCAGGCATAGAGATCCGCTGTCAGAGTGTGTGCACAGAAGAATTTGTGTAGGCACGACAAAAATCACAATACCTGTATTATTTAGACGGCCAAGCGGCTCTGATATCTATGTCAATCCCTCAAACGCGATCAGATATAGTAGGAGAATTGCACAAAGCCTTGCGAGACTAGAAGAAAGCAACGTAGTAAACCTGCTGTGGGTTCTAGGTCATTCAGGGTTAGCGGCAATGAACAAGCTGGTTGGC
The DNA here is from genome assembly GCF_021461395.2 of Schistocerca americana. Lineage (NCBI taxonomy): Eukaryota > Metazoa > Arthropoda > Insecta > Orthoptera > Acrididae > Schistocerca > Schistocerca americana. Next base: position 201,736,933 of record NC_060125.1, on the reverse strand, counting down.
TGACCAGGGGTGGTGCGACGACTACATTTATTGGACCAGAACCTAAGGTGATGCTTAAATGAAAAGTATCGAAATGGATGAGAAGGCAGAATTTACAATACTGGACTGTGAAACAAACACACAGAATTGCTAGGTAAAGGTACCGTGTTCTAAGAGATATCCTGCAATCCTGTGCTCTACAAGGAGAGACAGAATTAATGATAGGGCTAATGACAGACCACAGGTACTTTAAGAAACAGCTACACATGAAGGGCACAGAGGAAGAAGCCTCCCGGAGTAGGCTTGCAATATGAAGCTTTGGAGATCAAAAGACACAGAATATTCGCGTCAATAAGCCATGAAGATATTTTGTCTGCGAAATAACTTGTAAAGCACCTCCCACCACTTTTTGATGGTACTGATAGGTAGTGCCAGAATCAGAGGGTGTGAAAGAACAGAATAAACTTTTTTGTCGAAGGGGACTATACTGGGCTAGGAACAGTGTTATTTTGATAATCCGTTCAAATGAGAGCAGATCAGTCAGTGTCTTGAATATCTTGAAACTGAACTAGCGATACGATTGGAAAGCACTTAAGGCACGGAGGGTAGTGAAGCCCTGAACTGGAGACCAGTAGTATGAGACAACTCGGATCGTACATGACAAGCATAACAGTCACTGGACAGAAGTAAACAGAGACATTGCTTTAATGAGACAAACGACATAGCAAGACCGATTTCCTACTGCAGTCTTACGCAGTGGGATACATGTGTGATGTATGGTGAGGAGTTGATGCGATTCTGGGGGAAGGAGTGGTGGGACGGCGGGGTGGGACCTAAATTCGTTGGAAACTGTATAGTAGTGGCTGCGACATCTCGTGGTCCCGTCCGTCGATTCAGAAGCCAATAGTTGCAAGAAATTCGAAGGCCACCCACGTTCTCGCTGCAGCTTCTGTCCACTTTTTCATTCCATGATAATGCGACATATTTAATACTCCAAATTATCTTCTGCCAAATTCCTTCTTGGCCTTCTTGTGTTCTTTTGTTCAAAGACTGGTTACCTGTAAATGTCTACTTTGTTCTGTCCTGTGCAAACCTTCGCATCTGTAGGCATTGAACATAAACTAATAAGTGTGACATGCACATAACTAGGTCGGCACGAGCAGCACACTTCGAGTTGGTTCAAAGAATGTGTATAAAAGTAGATCTGGATATTGGTACCCGAGAAGAACATCTTTTTAAGTAGCACGTAACAACTCTACAAGCATCTTCGTCAAAACACTAAATCATTTTTACATTACATCGAGAGTTACACAGTCTCGACGAAATCAGCAAGACTCGGCTGAACATACAGTATCAGGTCGCCTCTTATTATTTAACCTTTCTCACTGTCTCCACGATATGCCTTGGTGACACTATTGATATCCAGGAATCCTGTTTTGGGGAAACCCCTGATAAAGTCAGTAAATGGTAACGTTCTCCGGCATGTCACTTTCAAGCAGATATTTGCTCTGGGCCGATGACTGGAATTTTCTTGAGTAGAATAGTTTCTCGTTGAGGTGAGTGAAAACGGATAGAAATAAATGGAGTGTGTGAAATCCTCTGTAATTTTACCATGTGACAGTGGAATGTGATGTTCCAGTTCGGTGTACGGTTTGCATGCCCTCATTCACAGAGACGCTGTGGAGCGGTTTACTATTTATCCTTGGATATTGGTGCAATGCTGACTGATGAGAAACCTTTCGCCTCTACCTCTCCTTCGCTTCTCCCCTATCTATTGATCAGAACGACTGTATCACCACAAAAGTCATCTCCTAGTCAATAACTGACACACTAGCGAACTATACCGATTTCGACGGCGGAGGAATGTTTGAGATAGGGTCGCTCAAATGTGGAGGAAGATTTTAGTTTTTTTTATCATACTTTTTGTTCCTGCTGTGGAGCGTAGCTGTAAGACTGGTGGATATGAAGTTTTCCGTATCCTTAGTGAATATGTCCTTCTGTGTAACGACGAACTTTTTTTTTTTTTTTTTTTTTTTTGTAAAGTAAATTAAATCATTTTCAAGATGTATTTTGCTGTAAGGGAGCTGATTAACTTCTAAGACACACTTTATAGAACAAGTGAAAGGAAAATTGAGGGGGTCTCCATATCAGATAGCGATGCATTTTTTTGCGCGGAAAAAGGAAATGTGCGGCTTTAGGATTAGAATACAGTAGCTTAACGCTGGAGCTTTTCCTTACTAATAATAATCGCGGTCTTACAAGAAGACATCGTGATAATACACTTATTTCAAGGAAGGACAGGATTTAAGTTCTGAAAATATATATTACAGTATTTTTAATTTTCATTCAGTGTAAGTGAGTCAAAAGAAGTGGTCCGTTTCGACAACGACTGCTTTCAGCATCAAAAGTGTATAATCAAGAGGACAAATGTGAATGAATGTACATACTTTTCGAACAATGTGTATTTTATTCAACTTCGAAATGTAATGGTTTGAAGAACGTCTGCACATCTTCTAGCCGCAACACACCTCTAAAGCACTGTAATATGAACTCGTATTTTAAACATAAAGCATATGACCATTATGAAGATGAATGTTGCAAGTTAGGTCTGATAGAGGTCCTATTTAAATGTAATGAACCCGAATTACATTACGGCCTGTGGGTGCTGTTATTCACAGATGAATGAGGACAGGGTAGACTGGCGAGGAGAGTTTCACCAAATGTCTTCAGGCTGGAGAACTCAACATCGACTACAGCTGCTTCATGTTGTGTGTTCGCCTTCAAAGGCTACGATTCATTATCCGACGACCAGTAATCATTTGCACCCGTCATTTTCGACGATGCATACGTTTGATGATCGGGAAAACACGTCAATTTCCATATTTACAAACACCTATCTTCTTTTTAAGACAGTCTGCATAAACAAAATGTAGGTATGATATCAACGTTCCTTCAGCAAGACAAGACTCAGCTGACATAAGAATTACAAGTCGACGACGCACAATGTCAGTTCCCATTTATTCTTAACGTAGACTGCTACTAGGCATCCTTCAACGTTTCGCTTCAAAACTAGGCCTTAGGGCATCAGCGCAACGAATAAAAGTATTCAGACAAATTTTACCAATTAAGCTCGACCTGCCACTACTCGTGTCACTGTAGAGAGTTGGGAATTACGTACTTTTGGAGTCCGAAAGGAGCAATTACACCAAGACAAGCCTCCAGCCCCACAACAGCAATTCCAATCGCTTTCGGCGAGAGAATATACGTTCGCACAGCCGTTTCAAAAGATTCAGAATAATTTTTCTTGAGCGAAACAAGATTTCACTAAGCAATTGGAAAGGGATCATTATAGTCAACCACGAACGATCTGCTGACCCAATGACAAAGGCTTGAAGTAAGTGGCTAGAATTATTCATTAAAACTTGTATTCGTATTGACATCAAATTTCCCTATACATCCCAAAATGTTTCTGTTGAAATTTTCTCTCCTTTCGTAAATCCATTTTTGGGTGCGAGCACTCAATCCACACCGACATGACTGCTTCAGAAGGAGGGCTACTTCCACATAACAAAAATTTTCGCGTAATAACAATTGGCTCAAGTCTAACGTACAAGCCACAACTCTCCACAACTCTCAGTGTAATTTAGCTTCTCTCATGTGGTTTCTCTCTTAGAAATTATCGTCAGATTCAATAAAAGTTATGGGGAGTCTGAATAGTCTCTTACTGACAGGGATGTATTAGGTTTTACGGCGGGAGAGGACCCATTAACTAAACCCACAAACCTCCCAATGTAAGACCGCTGCTGAACGCGGTTTCGATACATTTCTTTCAAAGGTATTTTTGAGTAATTGTTGTATTACACTCGATGGACAGGGTTGAAACACATCAAAACAGATAATCTGTTTAATCACTAACGGAGAATTTGAGTTAAGTAAACACATGTTCGACAGAAATTGCGATCAAATTTTGTAAGGTACATGTAAAGTGCAGTCTTTTCCTGTATGTGCAAACAATATATCAAAATGCTCAGGACAAAGCAGTTAACGTAAACAGAGCCAGTAAAATGTAAATAGCATTCCAGTTAACAAAGAACACGTACAATAAAAATCCTTATTTAGTAATACAAAACTGATACATAACAATCTAGTAATTAAAACCAGATGCCTGTACCCGTGACGATGCCTTACCGTAAGCACAGCAAAACAGTTAAATAACGTTCATTAAAAAGAATGACGAATAATTTGAGGAATATTGAATCCGAAATATAAAATGAATGCAGGAAATCGAGCAGCAGCAAGAAAGTATACGAAAATATGGCAATACAGTAGATACAATGAGAAATCGGACATTTGATACCACACAAACAGAATGGATAAAGAGGCTGAAAAAATATATTCAACTATTGGCAAAAATTTTAAAACCCATTTGTCCTGATTTAAAGAAGTTAACAAAGACTTACATGAATTGAGAGCAACAGACAAAAACATAGAAAGTAGACAAAAAGTAGAGAGGTAGGTCAAGAGAGATTAAGAATAAGAAGGTGTTGTGAAGAATGGCAAAAAAAGGGAAAACGTATGTTGCAATAAACCAGCTTTTTTCATGTGGTCCTGATCTGGGAAAATACCTTATCCGTTCAGTCATGCGATGTCCAGTGTCCATGGCAGGCGTCGATATGATCCCCGTCACAAGCAAAATGATTTTTCAAACGGAATTTTACCTGCTCATTTACACTGATGCGATCCTAAATTAAGTGCGATATTCGGTTTATCGCAACGCCAAGCCACCGCTTTGGGTGCGAAGCCAGCCAGAGGCACCCAAGGGCAAAACTTATTTGCAGTCCGTATCAGAATTACTAACGAAAATGGACATGGTGAAAGTATGCGAGAGTAAAAGGGGACCTCACATTATTAGTTGTTTGTGTGGAAGAATGTTCTTGAATTGGCATTGACAGGGACAGTAAAACAGGAGTAACCGTAACTAGATGCAAATGAGCATCGCCTTGATCCGCCATGACTGCAATCGCCATGTTGCAGCGTCACACGGCTGCGCTGAAGTACTGACCAATATTCCTATTTTAGTCACTCATTTAACACATATAGATGAAGCAGAATTCACACTAGCCTCAATTCGGACCAGTCTGTCGAATGCACATGTAAAAATCCCGCGGTTAAAAGTCTTTATTGTCAGACGCCAGAATAATAAAATAAATAGCTACAGCCGAATGCAGGATGGTGTGGGCCGTGCTGGACCGTTGTCAGTGCGCTACGCCGTCTAACAGCAGTATGACGAGATCAACTGAATCTGGGCCGGCCGCTGTGGCCGAGCGGTTCTGGGCGCTTCAGTCCGGAACCACGCGACTGCTACGGTCACAGGTTCGAATCCTGCCTCGAGCATAGATGTGTGTGATGTCCTTAGGTTAGTTAGGTTTGAGTAGTTCTAAGTTCTAGAGGACTGATGACCTGAGATGTTATAAACGAACTTTACGAAAAGTTTTCGTTTGTTTTTCAATAATCTCCAGTCTCCTCAGAGATATCAACTGATAGACGTGTAACTATGGGCAAAAGTAACCATAAATACTGAGTGTAACGCCTTAAGTGCAGGTACTGCTGTTGGTGATTAAGAACGGGTACTGAACAACTTTATATCAGTATTTGCATCATTTGCAGACTAGTAATTATAGCTATTACAAGCCGTATGTTTTTATGGTGGGTAATACCTCCAGGTACATGTAGCATGAGGAAGCCATTAATGGTTGTTTTCCCTTGAACAGCAGGGCACATGTTGCAGTGTGGACACGTGGGCACAAAACGGTTAGTCTGTATTGAAAGATAGTCCAGCAGTAGTGTAGTAATGACTGGGCAAACGACGTTACTTAATAAGTAACATGTTTACGGGAAGACTCTTCGACGTAGACGACATTCATTTGGGTAGATATTAGGGCACCAGATGTAAAAATATCTGCACTTCTACCAGTTACACCCTGTATATCCATGGAAATTGCTCGTTTAAGAATCTACAAGGGGCTTTTAACAAAGACTTACATGAATTGAGAGCTACAGACAAAAACATAGAAAGTAGACACGAATTTAGATAAAAGGCACAAGAAGTCGAAGATTTCAAGATGACACGCAAAAGTAGAGAGGTAGGTCAAGAGAGATTAAGAATGAGAAGGTATTGTAAAGAATGGCAAAAAAGGGAAAACGTATGTTGCCATAAACCAGCTTTTATCATGTGGTCCTGATTTGGGAAAATACCTTATCAGGTCTGTCATGCGATGTCCAGTGTCTATGGAAAGCGTCGATATGATCCCCGTTAAAAGCAAATTGATTTTTCAAACGGAATTTTACCTGCTCATTTACATTGATGCGATCCTAAATTAAGTGCGATATTCGGTTTATCGCAACGCCAAGCCGCCGCTTCGGGTGCGAGGCCAGCCAGAGGCGCGCAAGTGCAAAATTTGTGTACAGTCCGTATGAGAATTACTGACGAATATGGACATGGTGATTTGTTCTAAGTTCTGGTAGTTAGATGATATTTAAGCCAAAAATGTTTGTCGAAGGTGCCAGATGTAAAAATATCTGCACTTGCACCAGTTATACCCTTAATATCCATGGAAATTGCTCGTTTAGGAATGTACAAGGGGCTGACATTTTAGCCAAAAATGTTTCTCGAGGGTGTCTTCTTGAACGGCAGAGCGCTTCTCCAAAGACACGCTACTTTCACGCAACGTACAGAATAGTTTCTTTCAGAAATTATCCAGAAATTAAGAGCGCTGAATAAGTAACGCAGTAATAAACAGCGCTGAAATTAACTGAGGAGAAACGGACCGGTGTTAGTGGTCTCGCTCTATACACGCTACCGGGAACTATATAATTCTAGCGTTACCATTGCCCGCTGCGAGAATTCTCGCTGTGTACAGCGATAAGAGTTTTTCGCCCGGTCTGAAATCGCTGGCACAGTGGCAAAGTGGGAGTGGCGGATGGTGCGCGGCTCGGCGCCTCTCCGGAAGGACAGAACAGAGTGTTCGCGCTCGGCTCGGTGCTCCAGTGGGTCGGATGGCGCCAGCGGTGGCGGCAGGGCGGCAGCGTGGGCGGCGGTTGGTTCCAGCACCCCCTCCCCTCCCCCCGCCCCGCCCGCGACGCCCCGGTTTAAAGCGAAACTGCCGCTGCCGCTGTGGACTGAGCGGCCGATATTCCGCGGTCTGCGTCGCGTCCACGTGAGAGGTGGAAAACCACGGATGCCTGCGCGATCGCTTCTCAATTCCGACCACAGTACTTGCTACATGTTCGGTTTACGGAACACGTAAACTGTACATTAAATAAGCGAGTGTAACGGCAGGAGTCTGACTGAATATAATTGTTCTGTGTGTCTTGCTGTGAGGCAAATTAGCCGACGTTTCTACTATTACTGCAGAGAGCTATTTTCAGAAGCCTGGTGCAGACTCTATCACAAAGCTGCCTGGTATCCTATTTTGTGGCACTGCCATAAATTTCTGTGGGTCTGAGTGAATAACGATTTTGTGTTAGTGACACGAAGCATCCGACATGTAGGGTACAGATGAATTCATCATTCTTCAAATTAAGGGACTGTACATATGCTACATCACGATTCAGCCCCACACCAAGTAAAATTGGGTTTGTTGTAACTATAGCAGTATTGTGATTTGTCGGTCTACATAGCTATATCGGTCAACTTGGCAGATTGCAATGCGGGATGCCTGAGTTCGATTCCCGACTGGGTCGAAGGTCTTCTCCTTGTGGGAGTTGAATGCTGTGTTGTCCTCACCATCATTTCACAGCCATCGACAAACGAGTCACTGAAGTGGCATCAGATAAAGAGACTAGCACTAGGTGGTCAAATAATTCAAGAACGGGTCTCCTGCCAAAAATGCCACATAGTTATTTCGTTTATCTGACACTGAAGAAATCTTGTTACTAACCCTACACAGAAACTGAAAGTAAGTCATTTATTGACCGCTTCAACATATCGAAACTAGTTCTTTAGCAAATAGCTGCATGCAGTGACGTGCTGTTAATGAATTTAAATCTTGGATCAACAGATGTGTTTGATGTATGTAGTTCCATCTTTTGTAAGTGGAATGGGATTACACCTCGTAAAGACTTGAAGGAAATTAATCCTAACAGATGTTATTTTATTAATTATTCTATTTGACTACAAGTTTCCGTCTCTCATTGGCATCATTTTCCGCCCCTATAAATGTAGCTAGATGAGTCATTCAAACATTTATGCTATTACAGAGATCGCCAACTTTAACTGGTTCTCGTAAGTTTTTAAAACTTGTCTTTAGGCGTAGAATGTCCACGCGTCTAACTACAACTCGTACGGCACTGCCCCACCAAATGATACGGTATACGTTTTCTATACTTCCATCTTGTGTAAACCGGCTGGGACTCATCAAAATCTATAGGGTACATTCTGTCCATCTAGTTTTCATTAGAGGTGTGGAAGGTCCACATCTACAGAGATGATTTAGAAATCTGCGGAATCCAGTTGAAATTAGTGATCCCTCAATAGCACAATAGTTAGATGACTCATCTACCTGTGTGTATCGGCTTTGGCACATGGAACCAATCAGGCAACGAAATGGAATAAAATAATTAAGAAAATTTCGGCTGCGGTATTAATATTTTTAAGGATATACATAATGTTCAAGCGTACAAGGCTGTAGCTGCATAGTTTGTTCTGAGAAATAATTGTCAAGGAAAAAATTCGGTAACTTGAGCCGTTACGAGGTTAATTAGTACTGAAGTTAGCCAATCAGGCACTTGACACGCAAATTCTAGCAGCCCGTTAGGGACTGTGTCGCCAAACGTGTTCTTCGTTTGGTTTCCTAATACCGAAAAAGAGAGCGATGCAAATAATGGCCATGGAATGCCAGTGAGGATCGAACTCGAGCTACAGACTGAGCATTGACTATCATCTACACTATCAGAACTACTGACACTCACTGTAACTGGTGGGCCGCTTGAATTTGCGCGAGCAACGTCCTGTTTGGCTAACGTCCATGATGGCTAACTCGGAAAAGGCACAACATTTTAATTTTTAGGGTTGCCTACGTCAGTCGCCAAAAACATGATTCTTATGGATAACTTTGTTGCGTGTGTGCCTCTCTGTCTGTGCGTCAGTTAACAACCCATTGTCTTCACAACGGTAAGACGTATGAAGCTGCAGTTTATTTCACACTAAAAAGTGAGGTACCTTGACGGTGTAAAATGGTGAAACTGCTCAGGCAATACAATGAAACTGCTCAGTCAAATCAGACTGTCAGTCTGTCTGTCAGTCAGCCGGCCGGGGCGGCTGAGCGGTCCTAGGCGCCACAGTCTGGAACCGCGCGACCGCAACGGTCGCAGGTTCGAATCCTGCCTCGGACATGGATGTGTGTGATGTCCTTAGGTTAGTTAGGTTTAAGTAGTTCTAAGTTCTAGGGAACTGATGACCTCAGAAGTTAAGCCCCATAGTGCTCCGAGCCATTTGAACCATCTGCCTGTCAGTCAGTCAAGACCTCTTTCTCTCAGTAACACATGTCATACTGAAATTTATGTCACCTACTAACACCCATAGGCCTTTGGTGTTGAGTTAAACGTAAGCTTCCAAATCAGTGCAACCAAAAGGTGTGGCAATTTATGTCATATATTTTTGTACTTGCAAACCCACAGATCAAAAGCTATGGGGTACTTTCCGTTGACCTACAATAATGAAATTTGGTAACAGGCAAGCCTTCATAGTAAAAGAAAAGAAAAGGTCAGAAAAATGTCAAGATTTCTTTTGCTATCCGAAGTAAAACTTGAAACTGATACATTCTCAAGTATCATGGAACCCCTGGGACCGACATCTTTCCTGTGTTAATGTCGATAACAGGCAAAACTGGTCGAAATTCTTGATTTCCGGAATGAATGAACTGTCTATGAACGTGATTCAGTTTCTACGGAACCCTTGGTCGCGAGTCCAGCTCGCTACTGCCTAAGTCTAATTTTTACTTCACAATAATTATTTCTCCTGTAGCACCCTTACGAGCTTTTCAATTTCCGATCACACACACACACACACACACACACACACACACACACACACACACACACACACACATACATACATATATATATATATTCCAAATCTAGTAGATGCGTAGAAAGCTTGACGTTGGCGTCCGAACTTTCCAGAAAGATATCCAATGAATGTGGTAAAGCTGAAAGGCAGTGCTAAATACTGACAAGTATAGCTTTCATGCACGGCACCGTCGTTATAAGCATCACAACTATGAAAACACGTATTTCCTAAGGCTCATATATGATACGAGTGTGATGAAGGACCAGTTACAGTAGATATAACTGCAACTAAACTACGAGTATCTAATAGAAAGGATCCGTACACTATTTGTGAACTGTAATACGTGGTGTAACCAGCCTTCTCCGTTACGGCGACTTGAAATAAGCAGCATACATTTTCGGTGCAGTCCATTGTTCCTCTATAGCCGAAGGGTAGTGACGCTAGGACCTTGCGTGAAATTAACGTTCGAACTCATCCCAAATGTATTACCCTGGGTACAGGTCGGAACTGAACAGGCTGATCCAATTCAGAAATGTTATTGTCCTTAAATCATTATCTCAAAGATGCTGTTTTTATGATAGGGCGAATTATCATACTGCTACAGTCTGTTCCTCTACATTAAGGAGTACAGAACGCTGTAGAAAGATTTCACAACCTTCCGCATTTAGACTTTTCTCAAAAGCAATAAGGGATCCACACTGCAACCACGAAGAATACCCGTACTGTAATACCGCTTCATTCGCACTTCTCTACTGGCACTACGCCTGATGGCTGGAAATGTTCTTCAGGCGTTGGGCAAACCCAAACGCTTCCTTCGAATTGTCACTGGATGCAGCGTGAGCTATCACACAAATTGACTCGTCTGTAGTCATCCTATGTCAAGTGACTTCGCTCTTCTCACCGCCTCAAGCGTCGATTACGGATGACAACAGAAATGTGTTGATCATGAGGAGCTGCTTGACCATAGTCATCAGCAAATGGGGGCAAGAGGGGACAGTACCGGTTTTTTATTCATTACAGTATTTTAAGCTGTTTGTGGAAACGCATGTGTGTAATTTTATTGAGACGTAGACTTGTAACTGCCAAACGCGGGGAGAAAAATTGTTTTACTAAGAACTACATCGCAACTTACGTCACTTTAGTTTTCAGGTTGTTCTCATTCATGAAAATGTGAGCCTCGTAAGAACACTGACGGAACAGAATGCCCAGATGTTGTATACTGCTTTCTTGTACAGTTCTTGCCAAGTTAAAAACAAATATCGAACACTAAGCACAACGTAACCTTCGGCAATGCTCAACTGCCTGACAGCAACCCCTAGTACCCATAAGGACACTCTTATCCACTACTGTCCATCGTAATTACATCGTTGTTTACTATTTATCGAAGACAAACAAGACCTGTCACCGATTGCTAAAAGTGTATCCAGTCTAACTAGACAGAGCGATTGCAATATACTCTAAGACACACTCTGAAGAATAAGACAGTTCGTCTGTACTCCGTCTGTGGACCCTAATACATCAGTCAAAAACAAGTTCATTCGTTTTCAGCGCAAGGAGACAAGATATAATGAAATTATAAAATTTCAAAACCGAAAATACGTCCTCTTCCAGAGCTGATACCTACTGACCTACAGTTCTATATTGGGTGCAACATCAAGTCATAGAGTTACGAATGAAGTCCAGTTGCCATAGCAACAAAATTACATGTGCAACTGGATGGATGAGTACCATTATATATCAATATTTGGGTCCCAAAAGCAGCTTCTACCGACCAGTTTGAGGGTTGCTTCGGAAAGCTTCCATCATTCATCTCATGGAATGTTGTCCGTTAGTTACATTTTAACAAAATTTTTCTATCTTGCAAAACACGCGTTTTTCATCATTTGTTATTTACTTCACCGAGTCAATCTTTAATATGCTAAACAACGTTAAAAATTAGAAGACATGAAACATCCGTTAAGATGATCACTTATGAAGTTCTTGGAGCAAAAGCAAGTGGTACAAACGGCTGGAGTAATGAATGGGAGTTTTTAGTTTATTTTCTATTTCTACATTTAGAGGACTAGTGTCACGTGATATTTTTGCTATTTGTTGTTGTTGGTCAACCTGACTTTTTTTTTAACTTCCGGATTTTCTATTTTGAATGTGAACTTAATACTGTTGGTAAGTCTATAGAAATGATTTTTGGGGATCTTTCCTGAGTAGCTGGGTCAACAAAATTTTATGATGTGGGAATGTAATTACAGATCGTTAACTCGAAAAGGTAACATTCATGTAGCAGATATTAATATTCTAATAAAATAATCTACCTCTTTGCTACGAAAACAATATACTCATGAAACGTTAACTGGAAGGTTATGGAAAGTGTGAGATAGAATGAATTTTGTATATTTAGTATATTTCCTGTTACATTTTTCAAAAATTGTGGTTTTAAAATCTTGCCGACCATTGTAAGAATTGCTGCCGACGATCATTCCCATTCTTTTAAGCTACTTACATACAGTCATTGATGTTAGTGCTTTGGAACTCACGAGTGATTTTTTCCGTTGATTTATTACGTTGTTTTACACGACCTTCGGCAATATTCAACAGTACCCACCCGTCAGTAGATGAGGTCTGTCTCGTCTTGATTTAACTGTGGCTGTTCCTTTGCGTTTCCAGTTCACAATCTCATCCCCAACAGTCCACTTGGCATCTTCAGAAAGATTGTAATGCCCCTAAAGGGTTTTTTACCTACGTGACATACTGTGACTAGTCTACGTTCGAAATCACTGACTTATCGTCACCGACCTCTTATACAGGTACTGCGTGTTTATTGACATCACAGTAGTGCCCTCCCTCTTCCATACTGGCGGGTCCGCCTCTCGTTTCACCTAGTTGTCCCTTCCGCATTACTCGATTAGTAAACAAAATATCCTCCGTCCCGGATTCGAAACAGGACAACACTTAAATTTACATCAATAATCAGCACTGACGGCCGAAGACCTCCGGCATAAGAGGTCGTCCTCATTCTGCCAAAGAGGGCGGAAGAGTAGACAGAGGTTCAGGGTACTCTTTTGTCCTAGGGCTGGGAAACGTCCCCAAAGGCGGAAGAATCAGCAACTATCAACGGCATGAGGACGCAGCAGGCAATGAAAGCCAGTACATTAAAGACGTATGATATGTGCCCACAGGACATCGTGCCTGTAATTGAAAAAATGTCATGATGATCTCTCCAATGGCAAAAGAATCCGGACTAACCCCCATTCGAATGTCAGGGAGGCGAGAGCCAAGGGGGAGGTGACAGAATAACCAACGAAAGAATAACACTGTATGGGACGGGGCGTGGTATGTCAGAAGTTTGAACGTGGTAGAGAAGCAAGAAAATATGAAATCGGAAATATAATTGCTCAATCTAGATGTACTGTGGGTCAATGAAATGAAATGGAAAGAAGACAAGGATATCTGGTCAGATGAGTATAGGGTAATATCAACAGCAGCAGAAAAAAAGGTGTAACGGAAGTAGGATTCGTCATGAGTCGGAAAATAGGGCTAAGAGACAGTTTCTGTGAACCGATCAGTGTTAGGAATCTTATCAGAATCGACAGCAAACCAACACCGACAACGATAGTTCAGGAAAGCATGCCGACGTCGCAAGCTGAAGATGAAGAGATAGAGAAAGTGTATATGAGGATATCGGAAGGGTGATATAGTAAGCAAAGAGAGGAGAAAATTTTATAGTCATGCGGGACTGAAACGCAGTTGTAAGGGAAGGAGTAGAAGAAAAGTCTTTAGGAGAATGTGGCCTTGGGAGAAGGAATCAGAGAGGAGATAGACTAATTGGGTTATATAACAAATTTCAGCTAGTAATACCGAGTACTCTGTTGAAGAATCACAAAAGGCGAGCGTGCGCTTGCAAAAGGCAGGGGGATAAGATTGCGTCATGATTAGACAGAAGTTCCGAAACCAGATACTGGATTGTAAGGAATAGCCAGGAGCACATGTAGATTGAAAGAAGAATGTAGTAGTGATGAAGAGTAGGCTGAGGTTTAAGAAAGTAGTCAGGAAGAATCAATGCACAAAGAAGTGGGATACAGAAATATGATGATGCGATATGCTTGAAGATCTCTAAGGCTGTAGATACAGCAATAGGGAATAGCTCTATAGGCAGTACAATTGAAGGTGTATCGACATCTCTAAAAAGGGCAATCACAGAGGTTGGAAAGAAGAACATAGGTACACAAAGAAGGTAACTGCGAAGAAACTATGGGTAACACAAGAAATACTTCAGTTGATCGAAGAAAGAATTAAGTAGAAAAGTGTTCAGGGAAACGCCATAATTTTGTATTATTGGGTTTCCCTGAACATTTTTCTACGTAAGTAGTTCAGGAACAGGACAAATACTAAGCACAGGTAAGCTAAGACAAAATGGCTGAAATGTGGATGTCAGAAGGATTGACTCTTTAAGGTGGCACAATATATAAAGATCAGATTCGCACATTACATGAGAGCTCAATACATCGCAACGGGAAGGTGAATATGACACCTAACTTAATTTGGCAGTATGTAATGCAAAAAGGGATGACACTCAATCGATCGTAATTAACACACAGTTCCCGTAACGCATGTTTGAGCGGAAGGTCAAACAAGCAGAGAGAGGCGTTTTAGTTTGAAATTCAGAGCGATGAGAGCAGAGGCAAGGCCGCACTATAGGGGTATCACAAAAACGTCTGAAAAGGGTCATTATTACCCTGGTGCAATGAAAGATTACGGTGATTAAAGGAGAGGAAACGATGAGATATTAAAATACTGAATCAAACAAGAAATTAGTCAATAAAGTTCGAACAATTTGTCAGAATTCAACCGTATTATTCCATAAATGTACCATTAGTTATTTCAATAAATTCTCATTATTTAGAAAATCTCACCTGGATTGCAAGATTACAAACTTTCTTCATCAGCATACATCAGCAAATTTCCATGCCAAATTTACTAATAGTATACGACTCGTTTTTTAATGTAACTTTAATTAGGTAAGCAAAAAAGTAAATAATCATTTAGGGGAAGTATCTGAGACCATTCCTGACAAGCTAAGGTGTTATTTATTCTACAACTTCCAATATCGTATCTACGATTGGACCTCGCATCCACGACAGTATCTCTTCAGCTCCTGAATTATGTAAAACGGTGAGCTGGTTTCAACAGCGTTGAAGTTAGAATACTGCATACGCATTGTGGAAGACAGATGTTCAAACCTACGTTGAGCCATACAGATCTAAGTTTTGCTTGATTTCCCTAAATCGCTCCAGGTAAATGCCGAGATGTTTCGTCTGAAAAGGATACTGCCAATATCCTCCTCCATAGTTCACACATCAGAGTTTGTGCTCGTCTCTAAATACCTCCATGTCGACGGGACGCTAAACCGAATCTGGCTCCATTTTTCTCGGAACAGCATTGAGATATGCATCATGTGAATGACATTGTACATCCGTGACTTGATGCAGCAGTTCGTTGTCTCGCTGATTTAGATTAGGCCAATGTATAAAGTTACGTGTCTACCTCCCGATTACTTGAGAGACATACTCTTTTACAGGATAGAGAAGAACACATTCTGGGAGCCCTTGAGACCACTCAGTGAAAGCGATTCCATATGTACTGTCTAGAAGATAGGGACGCAATTTATTCACCGACTGTATACGTCCCACTTACACCAAACTTTGGCGTACATCAGAGTTATCAATAATCTCTAAACGGAACCCAACGACAGACTGTACTATTTACCAATACAGTACAGTGGAAACACCCTTAACATATGTACAATTAAACATAACATTAATTGAAATTACAGAAATTGGAAAACATTCCACATAATGTTCATAAAAAGTAACTGTGTTTGCGATGTTACGTAATAATCTCTGTTAAAGGTCGCGCACAACACGGTTTTCGTTGCGCAGTGACCAGTTTCCGTTCAAAGTTCTGGGAGAGAGTTCATTCGTTTATTCAGGAGGGGTGACCGGCAAGTGTTGGCCACATTTCGGCCGGTCGGCGGTGGCAGAATCGATGCGCACTCCCTGCAGTCATTTTTACAGAAACTCTTTGGTAAAACAATTTTACTTTTGCTTTACTTGTAGCTTTATACGTCTGGTTCATTATGATGTGTCCATCATTTCGTTATTGGTCTTAGTTACTGTGATATTTACGTGGGCGTAAGACAGTGCGCGAAATTCGATCAAGTCTGCAATGAAAAGTAGGGTTCGCTATGATTTGGCGTTTTGTGCATATTACATAACATGTTGCTGCTTATGAAATTTAGCTAACATATTGAATTTTTCTTTATACTTTGGTGGAGGTCTCTATATATATTACCAATCTCGAGAAAATTCATGTGACCTAGAGCATTTTCCTCATATTTCGCAAGCCGTTTGATATATCGAAATAATATTCTGGCAAATGATAGCACAGAAAGAGGAGAGTATTTTGCATTATGGCTATTATACAGACCTTCATTCACCACCATGTTCTTCTACTAACTTTTACGATTAAAGAATGTAAATTTTAAGTGGCATTGATATAAATGCTATGTATTTTGGAGCAACACAACTGAAATAATTACACGTTTATGTTTTACGGAGGATGTGTTGTTTTATAAGATGGCGACCTCACTTAATAAACCACTGTTTCAGAATGCTCTCGCTATTGCGTCTGCACAACATGTTATTCAGCTGAGACTGTATAAACACTGTGGAGTGTTGGCAAAAAAAAAAAAAAAAAAAAAAAAAAAAAAAAAAAAAAAAAAAAAAAAAAAAAGAAAAAACTGATTTTATCATGGCTACAAAAGGAATGTGTAGGCTTTACTCGAAGTTCCCCGTCCGTGACACTTCTCTGAATGTTACAAATGGTTAACAAAGCAGGCAATTTCGGCGGAAATCTTTTTAGTTACTAACTAAAGAAGAGATGACAATAAATTTTTGTGAATGGTCACCATGTAAGAGTGAGTGTGAAGATGCTCTGCTTTACATTTACAAAATAATTTCGAGAGTAGGCTTCTGTAGAACGGCACTTCCCCTCGTGTGCCCGGCATTTCCCCTACAGTACTTGCCTGCAGCCACCAACCCCACCGCTTCCGCTCTCCCCCAGGCTTGCCCTGCCCTCTACGCATCTATCGGCCACGGTATTCTGCGTGCACTACACGAAACGGCTAGCTCGAGCACGGTGCTTATCCTAGTTGCAGGTTGCCTATCTAACAGCTTTCAGGGGACAAAAAATTAGATTTTCCGTATTACGTATAATTACTGACCAAATATGAAGATTTTTAATGCTGTTATATTCTACTCACCAACAGCTGTAATCTTAGGCTAAAAGTTTAACACATAATGCAGAAGTTCAAGTTACAGACCTATGTACATATCATGAGGGAGTATTATGTCATGGCAAGTAAATTACACAGATTATATACGCCCAGTGTTCGAGACTGAGCGCGCTTAGTGACTTCCAAACAGCTTTATTTATAATTTCAAAGCCTTTATCTTTCATTTGGCTATTGGTGACTATTTGAATCAACTAAAACCAACACAATTCGGATTTTCCTTGTTCAGCCAACAAATGTAACACAGTTAATTGCAAATATTTATCGCATTATCTCATTAACCAAGTAATCTGCCGTTAGAAGATGTTTAATGCACTACAGTTCGCTTGCTTAAGGTTCTGGGCAGGGTGGAGGCGGAAGGGAGCTGATTACTGGTACAGACTCAATAAGAATATGCACAGATACATTGTAAGATCGTGTGCTTTCATTATTTTAACCCTGATGTGTACAACGAGATGAAAAACCGTCTTGAGTCTGGAAGATAATTTAAGAATTATGTATTTCCACTCACCTAAGCCTCAGTATCTGTATGAAGTTAGAAAATAAGCGACGTATTCGACTCATTGACCATTATAGGCAGTATTTTGCTCAGCGCCATTAGGTGCTGAAAGTATGTCAGTACACTACACATGACTTTCACAAAATAAAAATCCCTTAAACAATAATGACACATAAGTGAATCAGAGTTTGCTTAACTGTGTAGATCCTAGAACCTCATTGAAGAAATATCAGTGCCTTGTATAATATGCTTAATGGGTAGCTGTATTAGATTCAGGTTAGGGAAAATTTCCGTATCAAGAAATATTTATTTTTAAAGAATCATGCACTGCTGCATATAAATATTATGAACAAGCTGGGAACCATCAACGTCTTACTCACCCTTTGTTCCAAATTCATATTCTAAATTGCAAAAAACCAACGTTGTGGTGACATTCAAAACGTTGTTAGAATAAGGCGACGCTCCCATATAAGGTATTCAGATGAACTGAGATAAAAATCCTCATCTTGCTTACCAAATTTTTCTTTTCTCAAGTAAATCAATTTTTTTCAATCGGAATTTTTAATTTTTCACTAACGATTTCGTCGTCGACAGTGAGTGAAATCTAAGTGATTGACTTAATAACAATATCTTGTCCCTAGTTATCAATATTTTAGTTGATATCTAGAATGAATCTATACAAATCATTTGATGCTACATGGGATAACTGATCAACTTCCCTTGTGGATGCCGGGATTAACGATTCGTTTCTTTAAATATACCATTATTTAAAGGAATCTGTGATTGTTTGTCCGATGTTTTCTGCCTTCTGAGATGCTGTGGAAGTGTTAGCTTGTCAGCTTCACTGAAGAAATATTTGTAACATCGGCCTATACCTCACACCAGCGGCACACATTGTTATGTGATCAGACACTGTCAACGAAATAAGCTAATACCTTTAATAGTCTGTCAGCAAAGTTGTGTAGAACTAATGAGCGATTCCATGTGTGTAATTAGTTCTCACAAAAGTCATTTGGGGGATGGAACACGTAGGCTGTTTCATGGGCTGTGCAAACTAAGAAATCTTAACCCATGTAGTGTCCAAATAGGAACATTAATGTAATGTTCTTTTAGATTGAACAACTTAAAACTTTTGAGATCAGATTTTTCTACTTTTAGTATCGAATAAATGATGACGTAAAATGTTTCAACTTGTGTAGATAGGAAGATCACTTGGCACGGCTATGATGAAGTACAAGTTTAACCTTGCCATGTCAATGAATTGAAAAATCTTTTCCCTTCCAGTCCTACGAAACAAAGCATTCATTTCGAAACGATACTAAATTTCCACGTTAAGAGAGCTCAAGACAGCCTATAAATTCGACAACTTATTAGAATTTAATGAAAGACTATGTCATCATCTAACAACAGTAGAAGTCCACTTTGCATCAGAAACAAGGCGTGCTGTTTATAAATTAAGGTATGTCATCTTTGGAATCTCCGATTCCTGAAGGAGAAGATAGAAAGAAGCATGATGGTTTATGCTGATTTTTTCATTCAACTAGTATGTAGTTCTACAGTTGCCATTACAATTGCATATGTTACAGTAAAAACCCATTTTAGTTATAACGCTTTCTTACTGCATAAAACTACTCATAGATTATCCTGAAGACCTTTGTTACACAGGAATTAACTGCTGGTGAAAAAAGATTATCAGTCAAAACTGGTTTTAACTAGCCAAAGGCGCTTTGACAAAATGACTCAGTTAAAACTGATTCGACAGAGTTCAAGGATAATTTACCTTAAGCGTGACGGATTATAACGATTCTGTTTGGTGAAGTGGCGTCCCCTGACTCAGATGGGGCGAGTGCGTTGACACGCTAGCTGCTACACACGCCTGTACAGTTAGTGAAACGCCTGCGCTAGCAGACCAGAGCGGATTAGGTGGTGGAAATGGGCCAAAATGAGATTTCTGTCAGTTGCACTCAACATGCAAACTTCATTTGTCCACACACAATATTACACAAGAATTCAAAACACTCAAAACTTTGATAGACCTCGTTTGATTAACTTTATATCGGCTGTAGGCCACAATCAAAACCCAAGACGCAAGGCCTAAGTAACAAATTGACATAGAAGGTTCTTCTGGAGGTGTCACCCAAAAACATGATCTAAATCTTTAATCTAATCAAGCTGAAGGCCTTAGCACTTTAATTTTAATGTAACTCGCCTGGAAGCAACATATTGAGCAATAAAAATTGTTTCAATCCAACGGCAGAAGGCCTAATCTTATAACAATATAAGGAAATTCTGCTGAATGCCCAATAAAAAAACATCACAACCATATGCCTTAAGGGCAAGACAAGAACATTAATTTAAGAGATATTCAAACTCGCCTGAAGGCCACACATCAACCAAATAACTAAATCTCAGACAGGGAAGTTACTATGGTACAGACATGGAACAGAACTCAGAAGTTCCAAGGTTCGGCCAGGAATTATAACACTAACGCCCGTTTACGAGAGACAGACAGCCTGACCAACTATCTCTTAATCGGAAGGCAACCATACCGACAGACAGCCGACCGACCAATCAACCAAATCAGTTTCACAGGACGCAACCAGTAAAACGACCACATTACAACGACACACAGAATATTGGAGCCCACAACGACCAACAAAATCTCAACCATCGAACTACACGCCGCACTGTACAGCAACAACACGATGAGGAACATACACTGCCTAAGATTTCGTCAACGACCAGGGGAGGTAACCGGAACGTCAACGGCCACAAGGCAGCGAATACCGCTAGTGAGCTTCAATAACAGGGAATAAATTAAGTCAAATTTCAAAGGAAGGCAGCTGGAATGTCACCCAACTTAAATACACACACGTTGTTGATCTCGGGACCGTCCCAAAAGCGACGACTAGGATCAAACAGAGAAATGTAATCAGTTGAGTCTCGATAGTAAGTTAAGTGAGGACTCAACTTTCATGCCCAAGATCAATGGGCGACGAACTTCGTAGCACTCGCAAGCAGCACTTCACACTCCAGCCGCACGTGCACGCTGCCAGCGGCTCCAGCCCGACTCCGCGCGACGGGGGCTTGCTCCGCGCCAACTGACCGACTGGAATGCTGCTCCGTCTGCGACTGCTGCTTCGTCGACTGCACTGCTGGTTGTTCTCCAACTCACTGACTTCCTTCGGACGGACGACGTCCCGGAGAAACTGACTCGGACCCACCCATGCAGAGGAAACACAACCGACATCTCTGCACAGGAAGGAACCGACCCAAAAACACAGCGTCGATGAGACGACCGACCAAAGACCAACCAACTGTCGTCCCTGCTGATACTGGTTGAACGGGCCTCACTGAGGCTCCGTGCCCGACAGCAAAGGTACTGCGTCGCGACCGGTCTGTTGGTCTTTCTCCAACTGACTCCAGACACACGACTACCAGGAAATGCTATCGGTTGCCCAGAGATTGTACGACAGTGCACTTATCGATACGCGCTGCTGCTGCCGCTCAAGGGCAAGCAAGACAACAATTCAGTGACACCAGTAATTGAAATTAAAATGACGAGGCCGCTGTACGGTAAAAACAAGATTTAAAATAAAGATAGCACAAACACGAGCCACGTACGGCTCAATTAGTCTTCCTCTAAGCACGTATAGATCTACTTGTACGCATTTCTCATGACAGATCTAATTCAAGAAAGGTGATGGAAAAACAATTTTTATAAAGGATACAACAAAAGATATATATGGGTAAAAAGGAAACCAGTAAAATGTGATGACAAAAGAAACTTGCTATTAATTAGCGGATGAGACTGAACAACCACAGTCAACTGACGAAAATGCACATAAACATAGCTCAGTGATATTCGTTATAAAGAGTCCTTTAGTGTATGATCTTACAGTAGTGAACACTGCAAATGTTATTTTAATCCCACTCAACACTTACTTGCTTTTGATTGAATCATTTCTCCTAACAATGTTTCTCTAGCCTAAACTAGCATTGCATAATGTTCAAAAGTAAGAATGGTTTCATCTGTATTTCAGAAATGTGTAGCAGTAAATTACAGTTATAGCTATGAAATTTTAATTACAACAGAAACATTCAGTATAAACTAGTTTTAAATAAAAGCAACAAGTTCTATGTAAAAGCTAGTGTTGACTGCGACATATATACCATCTTCACTTCAGCTAGAATGATGCAGCAATGGGTTTATCATTTTATGGCAAAAGAGTCTAATGTTTTTCGGCTGAGCTGCATGCCCGAGAC
Organism: Schistocerca americana; assembly: GCF_021461395.2. Taxonomy (NCBI): domain Eukaryota; kingdom Metazoa; phylum Arthropoda; class Insecta; order Orthoptera; family Acrididae; genus Schistocerca; species Schistocerca americana. Next base: position 201,714,775 of record NC_060125.1, on the reverse strand, counting down.
ATATGAAAGCTACAAATACCTTCAAGCCAAGATTTTATACCATTTGATCAGCATATTTTGCGTCACATGATATTACGAGTCACAGTAAAAGCACCGTCTGCAACAAATATCATTGTCGGCACAGGCACAGGCAGTGGAGGTACTATACTTATTAAATTCTGTACAAGGCTGAGATAATACTTCTTTGTTTACGTCGTTTTGGCATAAAATCCAAGAAACTGCAGTTGCGAGATATACAGCAACTGAAGAGCATTCGTCAAAACTTTTGAGAAAAACACGTATTATGGGATTAAATTAAGAACTATAATAGTAACAATTGTTCACAACTACGACATCATACTAAAAACTCGATGTGTGCTCCCACGACTATCAGTATTTTACTTAGCACTACGAATTTTAAGAAAAGATTGAAAACCATGTTTATTTCAGCGTCTAAATGAAGAGAATACTGATTCTTTTAGGGGTTTCTCCCTGGTTAGGGGAAGTCTGTCTGTTACTCTTTTTTAATGTAAGGACTTACCCTCTAACTTCCCTCACTCGTTTTCTAGCGATTTTTCGGCTCAAGCTGTGGATTTTCAAGCCTAGTCTTATGTCTTGTTGATAGCAGGTATTGTCAGCCTAGGAATATGCGCCTATACCCGGCTATAATGATAGTGGTCACGTCGTGAGCACATTCAGAATGGCAGGCCTCCACCAAGCACGGCACAATAAAGTGCCGTGTGTTAAACGGAGCTTGTAATTTACAGAATACTCTTGGCTTTTTATCGCCTGATAGGTTTCATGCTATTTTATTCCCGACAGCTAGGTGCGAAATTGGATATATGTTAAATAGGAAACCCATGCACAGAAACGTGTTCTATGAGGCATGCGTCATGACGTCGTTAATCCCTCTTCCCCCCCCCTTCCCCCCCCCCCCCCCCCCCCGCGTCTTCACACTGGCATCCGCTCCCGTGTGCCACTACATTTCGTCATCATCATCAGTAGTTGTTCTACCTTCCGTAACGACTTCAACAAATAACCATACCTTGTGCTTTCTCTTTAGTTCTGCGTAGTTTCGGATTTCGTACCTGACACTGATATCATATTCTGCCCTTCCGTTTCATTCCTTTCAGCACACCTTGTTTTCAACTACAGAAATTTTCTTACGTGATCTAGGTTCTTGTAAATGACCTCTGATCTTCCAATCGTTAATGGACATTCCTGCATAGTATTGATTAAAATCAGTCTTGGTTGCAATTTTACTTTTTTTATTTTTCATCGACGCGCTTCGCCTTATTTAGGCATCTTCAGGTTATCTTTTCTATATTGACGCGAGAGGCACCAAGATCTGCATAACACGTTCTCGTTCAGAGGAGCGAGTAACAGTAAGATGCGGCTCAGGTAGTAAGAATAGTGCCAGTACTGGCACACGACGCTGGGGCGCATTATGCTTACTACCTGAGTCCCCATCTTACTGTTACCCGCTCCTGTGAACGGGAACGTGTTATGCAGATCTTGGTGCCTCTCGCGTCCTGAAGATGCCTAAATAAGACGAAGCACGCCGTTGAAAAATAAAAGAAAAAAAATTGCAACCAAAACTGTTTTTAAACAATACTGTTAAGCACTGGTTTGCTGTTATGCCACATATGGGCTGGAAGAATTTCTGCATAGACACAAAATCGATACGTGTATTGCATCTACCTAGAGATGTACCTGACTCACTGTTCTAATAAGGAATCCTTGATCGTACATAGCATTATCCTCGTAATACGCAAAGAGAAGGAAATTCTTTGTGACCGTGAAACTCGTCATGACGTGTCCAATGCAGAGTGGTCCTACTAACAAGTATGATTCATGCTGACAATTATTTGTAAACAGTAAACGAAAAATATTTAAATGTAACTGTCAAAGGGTACTTAAGGCAGGTTGCAAACGACGACGTGAACGTACACTGGTACTGTGCACATCTACTACGACACTGTAGGTGTGCTGGACCATCATGCCAAGCAGTAAAAAATTGTAAAACAGTCACCATCTGTTAAACAAAATCATTACCCATTATTGTCCCTTGTGTCTACCAGGCCTTCCACGTATTGCAGTTAGTAAACAAATGACCATCTTTAATTAATCATCTCACCATTAGTTGCGTTATTGATCCCAAGATAACATGAATAGTTTTCGTGTCAGAGGTTTCATTCAGCAAAGCATCGTATGCATGCAGTCCTGTGGACGGCAACAGACTGTTAAATTCAAAGGCCGGACAAAAGCGCTTCGGCAGTAGCGCTCTAATGGTTTTCGGACCCTCCAGGTGGAGCTCATCGGTGCCCGTCTGCCATGCAGATGAGGTGATCAATCTATGTCATCGATACAGTAGCGTTAAGGTCGCTAATGGGCCACAGTGTTGGGATATGACACGCAGAATTTACGAAAGTCGATATTCTGACATCGTTCTAATTCCAACATGAATATTCCGGATGGAATCTGTCACTTCTAAGGGGACTGAATAAATCCTCATAACAGATTTAAATTTTGGTTTTGAGCCTTAAGACATATCTGCGAATTTATAGGTGCGGGATCATATATTCCTATCTGTCACGGCTTCATAGCTTGTCAGGAAGTTGGATGTGAGACTACCACACGGTGCCTCTTGGAGCTTACAGGCCATTGTCACATATGACCCAATTGTGTATTTATTCCAATTACGGACTATAGCATATTGTATCACAAAGTTAATTTCGGTCAGTAGCGACGATATTCAGACCTACAAAACACAGGACCATCCTGTAGCGTAAAGTACACCACATTTACAAAACAAGACATCAGAAATCAATTTAATCATAAAAAAACCCGACCCTTATCCTAGCATACACAATTTGCTAGTCACACCAAGTCAGAGTATGTAAAAATTACTCAGTTAAAGTAGTAAGTCAAAAGACTATCGTCTTTTTTATGTATATTTAGGTAACACAAGCACAGTTCCAACACACATGTTGACTCTCTGAAGCGTCTTATTACACTCTCGTGATACGAGGACTGACAATCCTTCAATCCACATCAGCCGTAAATTACTTACTCACTGAACAAACGAGTGCTCAAAAGCATTTGATTGGGATTTAATAAATATCCTGTCACCAGAGATGTAGGATACCATCGTAAAATTGCCAAGAGAAGGGAGGTCTCATTTAACATATGTAATAAATTTTGAAAAGTAGACTTTAAAAGAAAACATTGCATTATTTGAAATGTATTTATAGTGAGTGTGAAATAAAAATCGTAATACTGCGTTGGCACTTGTATATACACAAAATAAACATCATGCCACTACAAGCCTGTGATAACGAATACTTTTGTTACATACTAGGAAACTGAATCGAATACATTTCGTGTCACAATGAAGAGGTGGCAATACTGAAAAAGACGGAACACCCAATCAAGAGTTATCGTTTCAGACAGGACGAGAATATCCGCACGGTTTCAATCAGGACGAGTGTCTGATGATATTACATTCTGTGACAAACAGAATTCGAAAACCGATTTTGTAAATGCATAATACCACAGAGTTGCCACACCAGACTGTCTCCCCATACTCACAACCCCTCCATAAAGAAAAAGCTAAAGACACAAAGGAATTGAGAGATTAACTGCCAGCGGCCAATGATTATTATCAATGGGGCTGTTTGAAAATTTGTGGGGGACTGCGATTTGTAGCCGGGTGTTCTGCCTACTGGACAGAAGTACTGACCACTGGATACAGTGGTCACCAGAACTTCCTGTCAAACCCAGATTCTCAATTTATACAACATACGTCTGTTGTAGTATCCCTTGAGAGGGTACAGTACCACCCGACATTGAAAATAGGTACAACATACTTCATTATTTTTGTCAGAAGAACACATTTTTTTTGTAAAATAACTCAATTTCAATTAATACAGCGAAGCCGGATACCAGTGTGGGAATGAATGAAAATTTATTTATTTAATTGATCACATGCGCACTCCCACAAAGTAAATCCCTACATCCAGTTTGGTGAGATCTGTGAAATGAATGAATGTATGGTCGTCTGCTAACCGCAGATAGTGAATGTGAATATATGATCATCTTTGAGTCGATCCTTTGGCCACCTTTGGTGGGACCAAAGAGATGAAATTTACCAGAGCTTTGAGCGCCTGGAATGTGGCTGACCAATACGATAGCAAGGTGCTTCCCCCACCTCGACAGAGGTGGGAGAGGACCTAGAGAACGGCCATGTTTCTGCACTCTGCCGCTGGATCTTGTGCTGTTAAGACCTGTTTTAGTTGAGCTCCGTAATGACGAAAGAGTGGAGACATGGTATGCATGTGGAATATTTAAGAGAAGTTTGAAATAATAATTTCTCTATTTCAGGAACTTTTGTGGGGAGAATTAAATGTCAGGCAGGTAATATTAATGGGATTGTAGTAATCTTCGGAAGTGACCAACGGTCACAATGAAACCACGTGTAGCAATAAGTTGAAATACTTCCGTGTGCTTAAGTTAAGCTGAATTACTAGCGTGTGTACAATAAGTTGAAATACTTAAGAAATAGCGTGTGTACCATAAGATGAAATATTTAAGAGATGGCGTGTGCAGGACTTGAAATTAGAGACGAGTACTTCCACGTGGTGAGTACTGTGTGAGTCTCAAACTGTGTTTGAGACAAAAGATAAAGAGAAGTACTCATCCATGGTATCAGTTGAGGACTCGCGTGTGTGATGAATACGTTCTTAATATTACTTTGCGTGATATGATTCCGTGTGACGCTGGATTCAAACTCTGAGAGAGAAGCAAGGTGAGTCGGCCGTCTATCCAGCAACACCACTTGGCTTGCATTGCACAGGAAGACGTGCATATACCTCCAGAGTTCATAGTAGGAAAGTAGAATTACAAAGTGGGGCAGTGTCGTGTGAAACTGGGATAAGTATTAATTGAAGTGGGAAAGCTGAAAGTGATAATGTTGTGACCATTCTCTGTGTAGTATTTCATGTTGTAGTGTGGTGTATGTCATGTAATTTGGGTATGTGTGGTTTGCACAGGAGAGTAGCGAGGTAGTTTCAAAAGATTGGTGGGTTATGCTTGTTCCTTTGGTACCGCTCGGTCTGGAGGAAAGTTTAGTGATGATGATTGTGAGAGTCGAAGTGTGAGGTACAATAAAAGATCCACCATCCTATCCAGAAAGTGCAATGTAGCGTTAAAAATAATTACGAGACCATAATATAGAGATTCACCATTGTAAAGCCATGCCCACTGGGCGGAATTTCTCATGTGCTATTGTTGTAGGTTATAGAATTTGTGTGTTTAGGTTAGAGAATTTATCGGATTAAATAAGATAGTGAAAAAGAAAAGATTGGTGGACTTTTCCTTCGAATTGTATGTTGTAATAATGTCCCGAATTTATAATGTGTGCGCCATTCATATTCAGTGCGGTAGCCACGTGTTGACAAAAGCCGTTAAATAAAAGACGAAAAGAAAATGTGGCATTGCCAGTGCGTAGTGTACAGTCAGAGTTCTGTAAATTACTGATAGTCAGATGCGTGTTTTCGTTGCGTATTAATCATATGGGAGGATAACTTGTAACTTAAGTGTGAGTACTAGAGTTAATGTTACTCGATAAATAAGAATGAATCCACTCGCTTGGCAGACCACTCATCTTGCAGGCCTGACTGCTTGATGCCACAGTATGAGCAAGTCATGTGGGTGCCTCTCACCCTACCCGATGCCCTCATTACTCGCGACATCTCGCCAAATCTCAAGTGTTCGAGCTTATTGTGCATCTGGAATGAAGCGATCATTTGCTGTCATCACCTTAATTATATATGTGGTGTCAGTTATTTCGGACATGCAGCCACTATGAATCAAGACACATTAGCTGCCAATGGGCATTGATTTATATCAGTGGGGCAAGTTAATAATTTTTGCCAGACCAAGATTCTAACCCAGGACTCTTGCTTACTAGACAGATGCATTTACTACTACGCCATCCCGGCACAATCATTAACATAGCCGCACAGACTAATCTTGCATGCCTCCCATCAGACCCAAAGTCTCAACTTATACCACACACTGATGTAGTACCACTGCTTATTAAGTTTATTACTCGCTGCATCTCGAAGAGTCCCGCAATTGTTCGAGTTTGGCGTGTATCTGCGCTGAAGGAATATTGATCGTCATCATCTTAATTATATACGTAGTGTCTGTTCTTTCCAAATGTCAGAAAGAACTAGTACTGTTTTAAATACGTTCCAGTTATAGTAACTATTGATGTACCAGTGACAAACGGAGTATAAAGAGTCACACTCGTTTAAGCTACGAAATTAATTCATAATTACATTTTATTTCAACCCTTGTCCTTTTGTCAGATACTTTTCTGTGCTTGACCCAGACGTATTATGAGCTCCATCACGGTTGTCAGATGCTTATACCTATACTGACAAATATTTTGCATTTGAAAGTTAGCCTTCTACCAGGAGAAAACCTAGTGTCACCCGAATCTACCTTCAAAAAAATGTGTCAATCGATGTGACCATGAAAGTCGACGACAGTTGACAAACTTCAACTTGGAGAAGCCGTACTTTTCGTATTTCGTTTCTTACATAATGAGACTTGTGTGTTATAACATTATGTCGTTTCATGGCGACAGCAAACTGAAGATTTATCACAAACACGTCACTTACGGAGCTGCTTGCTTTGATTTTTATGTCAGTTAATGACATACTGGCAAAAAAGCTTTCAGGACACCCTGACGTGAATGATAATAATATTCAGACATCTGTAATCACTGTGATCATATCTTTGATAATCATGTTGTGGAGTTGAAATAAGTAGATTCACATACTCTTAAATGCTTTCTTTTATCTCTCATCTTCGCAATTGTAACACATCTTGATACTAGCAATAACATTGGTATTTCTGCTTGTTGCAGACATTTGGTCGTTTTCTCCGAAAATGTAAATATGTCGCGATTCCTGAGGGTGTGCCTAGGTGAGAGACTAAGAGCACAGCTTAAATTTCTATGTTAGAAACCGGCAACGAGGCTTACTGGGTCGACTCCTAATGACATTTGTATTCGCATCGGGTGATACGTCACTTTTACGTCACTTCTGCACCTAATTCTAATGACGTTAGTTTCTTCCCGTAAGAAAATGGGCTCCATTCTGTTTCTGGGTGGTGGAAGGTAAGAGCGGCGACCAGTGATGGAGGTTGCTGGCATCGCCTATTATCTGTACAGGTACGTCAGGCACGTGGGACGCTTCAGATCGTCGGTGTGTCTTTAGGTGCCTCCGCTGAGTCTTACAATTACATGTTCAGCAGGATCCAACCTGAAATGTGTGCAGGGGTATTGTGACTACACTAGGCACGAGATAAGTTGCAATTGGCAAGTCGGAAGACTTAATTTTTTTTCCCTTTTTAAATTAAGTATTTAAGAGTATGTGTGTGCAAACATATTGTTTACGTGATAATTAATGAAGTAATATACTTCAGTTTTTATTATTCTGCCATTTTCATCCATACCTATACCATAAATAATTTAGTATGAGCGGTAAATACCTGGCTGTTGGCCGCTCGAAACAACACACTATCATCGGTAAGATGATGAGAGCTGTAGCTTCAACCGAGCGCAGTAAAACTTAAGTCGGTCTGTGGAGGCTTTCAACAAATAGAATTCTTACGGCAGCAGTTATGGCGGGGCATTCTCATATTCAGCCAGATACCAATGACCCTTCAACGATTTCAGGCGACTCAGACAAAATGAGAAATGAGGTAACGCACCACAATTAAAAAAACCGATGCATAGGGACAAAATCAATATAAAATCAATCAAAATGCAGTGGCAGTACGTCATTGCTAATGGGTCAGCAATGTTTAAACTGCAGAGTATATATATATATATATATATATATATATATGGTCTGAAGTCCAGTGACAGATTTGTTGCAGCTGTCCATGCTATTCTCTCCTGTGCAAGCTCCTGCATCTCCGAGCAATTACTGCAACATACATCATTCTGAATGTCTTGGTCTCCCTCTACAATTTTTACCCGCCACACCTCCCTCCAGTACTAAATTTGTAATCCTCGATGCTCAGAACGTGTCCTACCAACCGGTATCTTATTCTAGTCAGTTCGTCCTACAAATTCTTCAACTTCACAATTCTATGCAGTACCTCCTCATTGCCGGCCAGGGTGGCCGAGCGGTTATAGGCGCCACAGTCTGGAACCGCGAGACCGCTACGGTCGCAGGTTCCAATCCTGCCTCGGGGCATGGATTTATGTGATGGCCTTAGGTTAGTTAGGTTTAACAGTTGTGGGATACTGATGACCTCAGAAGTTGAGTCCCATAGTGCTCAGAGCAATTTGAACCATTTTGAAACTCCTCATTAGTTACGTCATCTACCCAACTAATCTTCAGCACTCTTTTCTAGCATCACATTTCGAAAGCCTCTATTCTCTTCTTGTCTAAACTACAAAGCGTACGTGATTCTCCTCCATACATGACTACAGTCCACACAAATACTTTCAGAAAAGATATCCTAAGACTTAAGTCTATGCTCGATATTAACAAATTTATCTTCTTCAGAAACACGTTCCTTGCCATAGTCAACCTACATTTTATATCCTCCCTAATTCGACTATCTTCAGTTATTTTGTAAAACTCATCTACTACTTAAAGTGTCTCATTTCCTAATCTAATTCCCTCAGCATCACCTAACTTAATTCGACTACATTTTATTGTCCTCATTTTGCTTTTGTTGATGTTCATCTTATATCTTCCTTTCAACACACTGTCCATTCCGTTCAACTGCTATTCCAGCTCCTTTGTTATCTCTGACAGAATTACGATGTCATCAGCAAAAGTCGAAGTTCTTATCTCTTCTCCACGGATTTAAATTCCTACTACAAATTTGTCTTCCGTTTCCTTTAACGCTTGCTCAATATACGGATTAAATAACATCAGGGATAGGCTACAACCCTGTCTCACTCCCTTCGCAACCACTGCTTCCCTTTCAAGCCCGTCGACTCTTGTAACTGCCATCTGGCTTCTGTACAAATTATAAATTGCCTTTCGCTCCTATTATGTTACCCCTGCCCCATTCAGAATTTGAAGCAGTTTATTCCAGTCACCGTTGTCAAAAGCATTCTCTAAGCCTACAAATGCTAGAAACGTAAGTTTGCCTTTCCTAACCCTTTCTTATAAGACAAGCCGTGGGGTCAATATTGCCACACGTGTTCCAACATGTCTACGGAATCCAAACTGATCGCCCCTGAGGTCGGCTTCTACCAGTTTTACCATTTGTCTGTAAGGAATTTGTGTTAGTATTTTGAAACTGTGACTTATGAGACTTATAGTTCGGTAGTTTTCACACCTGTCAACGATTGCTTTCTTTGGGATCGTAATTATTATATTCTTCTGGAAGTCTGAGGGTATTTCGTCTGTCTCATACATCTTTCTGACCAGACAGAAGAGTTTTGCCATGTCTGGTTCACCATAAAGCTATCAGTAGTTGTAACGGAATGTTGGCTACTCCATGGGCCTTGTTTTGTCTTAGGTCTTCCAGTGTTCTGTCAAATACTTCATGCAGTATCGTATCTCCCATTTCATCTTCATCTACTTCCTCTCCCATTTCCATAATATTGCCGTCAAGCACATCGCCATTGTATAGACCCTCTGTTTTCTCCTTCTACCCTTCTGCTTTCCCTTCTTTGCTTAGAACGGATTTTCTATTGCAGATCATGACGCTCATATAAGTGGTTCTGTTTCCTCCAAAGCTCTCTTAAATTTTTCTGTATTCAGGGTCTATCTAGTGGTATATGCTTGTGCATCCTTATATTTGTCCCCTAGCCATCCTTCCTTAGCAATTTTTCATTTGCTGTCGATCTCATTTTTGTGATGTTTGTATTCTGTTTCGCCTGCTCCATTTACTGCATTTGTATATTTTCTCCTTAGATACACACACACACACACACACACACATATATATATATATATATATATATATATATATATATATATATATATATATAGAGAGAGAGAGAGAGAGAGAGAGAGAGAGAGAGAGAGATGCTTGATAAATAGGAGATGTTGTGGCATATATCCTCTTGCGATGTCGCTCTCAGTTCTATCCTTATATGGATAATTTTTCACCTATAAAAGACCGTGGCGGGCGATCGGACTAGTGGAGTACAACCTGTGTCGATTTTGTAAGACGTCGTGGTCTCCTGACCTTCATTGCTTACATATTCCGCCCTCACAATCATATTCCGCACATCAAGACGCTTCATTCGTACCGAAATTCGATAAGATAAAGTCAATGTTGTATCAATTCCTGTAAACAATATGCAAATAACAAGAAGACGCACCGGGGTTGAAATACTCGAGGCTGGCGTACACACATACATTCCAGACTCGACGGTCACAGGAGCTTTTAGTTCGGGAGACGCAAACTGCACAACGGGACACCAGTCCCTTCAGAGGACGAGTCAACGCCAAACGTCGAGGAGACCGCCCATAAAGCGGACAGAGGGTGCCCGAGTGAAAGGGGGAAAAACCCCGTGTTTGGCTTAAAAGCAAATTCCGCTACTTTGTGTGGGAGCGGCCAGCCTACGAATTCTGTACACATAGCACACAGTTTCAGAGATTTACACAGGGAGACAGCAAACGCCAATCGCCAATGCTACGGATTTCTGGACTGCTCGCCTTAAACGAAACGTCATTCTCCCGATTTAAAAGAGCAATGCTGATTGGCAGACGATATTTCACACTCCTTGACCTGAAGGAGTAATGGAAGACCCCGAAAGATAGACCCCTTCACGTGTGTCATGGAGATTCGCATTTCCATTGTCGCTGTTGGAGCGAGGAAGAAGTCTCTCCTCAGTACTTCACTGGGAGAGCACCTCTGTCGAGAGCGAATCGAGGTGCGACATACTATATTAAGTCCTTGCGATTAAGCGTTGTTCACTGTGTTGGCCGATACACTTACTGTGTGGTGTGAACAGACAGAGTTATAGTTAAACACCTGTGAGCGAATTTTTTAATGGCATTGCGGTGGACTGGTTATCTGACCGGTGTACCACGCCAATAGTTAGACTAGTGGCGAATAGGAATCATTGACCTCTTCAAGTTGCAGGGAGAGTTTCATTGGCGAAGGTCAATCCAGATAGAACGAGAGTTATCTTATTTGTCAGCAGTGAGCGGCGCAGATAGCAGACATCGCAGCTTACGGTATTGTGCGCTACAGCAATTGCGAGCACCATATTTCCTCCACAACAGGACACTTCACTGCATTTCACAAGCGACAGCCTCTACTGTACCTAGCAACATTCTGAAGGATAATTATTCAAGTTGAGTAGTCGTGCCTCCCAGCCATTCTGCCAAGTCAACAACCATCTCAAACTTTGTATAGAAATTTCATTAGCGAGTCCTATCCTTGAGAGGTAACTTCACATTCCGAAAAGAACCAGGATATAACTTGTTCAATTCATAATTAAAAGTGCCATTGTGATTTCTCAGAATTTTTGCAAATTAAACAATAACTTCCGTTACTTTCATGTTTTTCTTACACTAACTACCACTACTCCAGTACTCAAGTATCCCAATAGTTACGTAAGAAATTTTGTGAATCTTTGTGTCATTTCCTTACAGCGGACGACTCCAGAAGATATTTATTGCTGAAAGTTTTCAGGCATTTCTCTTTAGAACTTTAGGAGTGTCTGTCTGACTTCTCTAGGAGTGTGGGGGTGGAAATTGCATCTTGCACGAGGCACAGGGTAAAGGGTACATCTCAGATTAAACCGTTGCGCAGAATAACAGAATCTCAGATCAACCACACCCTCACAATTTCAGTAAACTCTCTAAGCACTGCGGAACTAAGCTCTTACACACAATCTTTAATTTTGAATACTGTTCAGAATAAAATTGTTCAAGTGACTGAGCACTATGGGACTCAACCTCTGCGGTCATCTGTCCCCTAGAACGTAGAACTACTTAAACCTAAGGACATCACAAACATCCATGCCCGAGGCAGGATAGTTTTATGCAAGAGTGTTAAGCTTGATTTTTCATGAATTTTGATCGTCGAATTGTTGTCCTCTAACAAAGAACTTATGATACTTTCAATGTGTTGGTTGGAACGTTCAACAGAACCCTGACTTGGGCTGTGCTTTTGTTTTCCATGCACAATTTTCTGTTCTGACAAAAGATTAGCAAGTTCACTTACAACATTATTGACAAATTCTCTACCATTATCAGTTTGAAGAATCCACGGCGCCCCCACGGTTAGGAATATGTCATTCAGCCCTCTATCATGTTAACGCAAGAAGGGGAACAAATTTTGTGAGATGGTCTCAGTAAACTAAAACGAATTTTACATTCCCCTCTGGTTGTGTTTGGAAATCAATCAAATCGACTTGCCATCTGCTCTTCATTTCGGAATAGAGAACTGGCTTTGAAACTAGCCCTCTTTTCCTTTTTGTTCTCTTTTCTTGACAAAAATTACACATTGGTAAACAGAGGCATGTCATTTGCTTGGTGATATTGGCATATTTTTTTTATGTCCCGGCTGACATCCTATAGCGCCAGCATGACCCACAGCTACATGAGTTGTGTCAACCACATCATAAAGCTTATCAGCTGGAACAAAGTATTTTATATTCCCTTCACACTGTGCAATGAGTTTTTTCACGTCTACTGATAACACATTATAGTGAGAAGACCATTTGTTTTCAGTCTGAAAAATTTCCTCCATAACCTTTTCTCTCTACAGCTTTTCATTGGCTTGTCTATTACATGAGGGCTCATCCACGATGTAACGCCTCACAATAATTATACTAGGATTATAATAAAACCTGTTGAACGCAGCCAGCAACTTAACACGTGCTCTCGTCTTTGGAAAATACCATTCAAAATAAAGAACATCGCGAGTGAAGAGCGGTTGAAAGGCGCGAGGTGCGAGCCACAGATGATTCGAGGATTTCCTATTCGTACAGGCAGCGACATGCTTTCCGACTAGGCAGAATTAAACGAATCAAGGACTTACCAGTTTATCCTAAAGCATGTAAATTGTAGCTAGGATAAACCGCTCCGACCTAGGCTAAACTGTTTTATCCTATCGGTAACAGGATGAACGAGTTTGTCCTAGGCGAAACCAGTTCATCCTAAAAATCGGCTTTGGTCGGTAAAAACATTCGAAAACCTGGCATAAAAGTACGATCTGGCGGTGTCTGAATAGCAATTGCACTTCCGATGTTACTGCCTGCTTCTTTTAGAGTTTTACTAGGATATTTATTCGAAAAGTTAAGACGCCAACATTATCATTCGTTATAATAACGTGTGTGTAAAAATCAGTAGGTAGTGTGTAGCTGTGCTGCTACTCCCAGTGGTCACTAAATTCCACATAAATGTCCTTTTTCAAAAAGAAAAAGCCTTAAACAATCTTGATCTACGGAATCTGTCTATTCTTAGGTGTGGTTCGTTACAGACGCGCATACTTATACACAACGAAATACTCTGTAGCATTTGAAATATTTTACTATTGGTCACTGTGTAACTTTTTCTTCAGTTAGCCCAAGTTTCACTTATTTTCACCTGATCATCAGAATATGTAGCCAAAACCGAGCATTCATTCATCTACAGGTTTATTGCATTACGTTGCTATCATCTGGTACTGCCACACTATCACAAAACAATAGCGATGCTGTAGCGGTCCTGAATATGTCGAGTGAAACATACCTATCGTAATTTTCAACGCGATAGGGTCCGCAGCTGCGATGAATTTTTTGGATATAGTTTACTAATGCAACAAGAATACTTCATGTCTGAGTAACTGTTATAAGCAGAAATGGTTATGATAGAATTGTAGATGGAAATAAAGGTACAAGACTAATTATTTAGTTAACTTCTCGTGATTATTCACTACTAAGATCTTGAAAAATTTGTACTCAGTGAAACTGATGGAAGGAATGAATTTGAATTAAATATATGACTCTATTTTACCTTATTATTATTCGAACTCAAGAGGACAAAAATATTATACAGGACAAAGCGATTAAAGTTACATGAGACATGTAGTGTCCCCAGAACTGTCACACAAAGACCTGCTCCATAATGTACACCGGATAGAGCACACAGGCTGATTCCACTGCCCCTACCGCTATCGTTTCATGCAACCTGCCGTGCTATAGTTGTCCTTCATAAGCCATGGGCCAGATGGTATTATTGTGGTGTTTGCTATGCGGAAACTACTAGTCCCACAGTAAGAAATTAACCTGACCTTTCTGTAGGAAATTTAATGTAGTTAAATTTTCTACTAGGATAGCTTTTAGTTAGAGGACGTAGTTTTCGAGTTATTTAAAAAAAGCGTAGAAAAGTGATCTTCAGGCGATAAAATAAATTCGTCAGACATTCTGGCTGCGAAACTACACTCCTGGAAATTGAAATAATAGACACAGGCAACAGAGCATGCACAATGTCGGCACTAGTACAGTGTATATCCACCTTTCGCAGCAATGCAGGCTGCTATTCTCCCATGGAGACGATCGTAGAGATGCTGGATGTAGTCCTGTGGAACGGCTTGCCATGCCATTTCCACCTGGCGCCTCAGTTGGACCAGCGTTCGTGCTGGACGTGCAGACCGCGTGAGACGACGCTTCATCCAGTCCCAAACATGCTCAATGGGGGACAGATCCGGAGATCTTGCTGGCCAGGGTAGTTGACTTACACCTTCTAGAGCACGTTGGGTGGCACGGGATACATGCGGTCGTGCATTGTCCTGTCGGAACAGCAAGATCCCTTGCCGGTATAGGAATGGTAGAACGATGAGTTCGATGACGGTTTGGATGTACCGTGCACTATTCAGTGTCCCCTCGACGATCACCAGTGGTGTACGGCCAGTGTAGGAGATCGCTCCCCACACCATGATGCCGGGTGTTGGCCCTGTGTGCCTCGGTCGTATGCAGTCCTGCACGGCACACGCATACGACCATCATTGGCACCAACGCAGAAGCGACTCTCATCGCTGAAGACGACACGTCTCCATTCGTCCCTCCATTCACGCCTGTCGCGACACAACTGGAGGCGGGCTGCACGATGTTGGGGCGTGAGCGGAAGACGGCCTAACGGTGTGCGGGACCGTAGCCCAGCTTCATGGAGACGGTTGCGAATGGTCCTCGCCGATATCCCAGGAGCAACAGTGTCCCTAATTTGCTGGGAAGTGACGGTGCGGTCCCCTACGGCACTGCGTAGGATCCTACGGTCTTAGCGTGCATCCGTGCGTCGCTGCGGTCCGGTCCCAGGCCGACGGGCACGTGCACCTTCCGCGGACCACTGGCGACAACATCGATGTACTATGGAGACCTCACGCCCCACGTGTTGAGCAATTCGGCGGTACGTCCACCCGGCCTCCCGCATGCCCACTATACGCCCTCGCTCAAAGTCCGTCAACTGCACATACGGTTCACGTCCACGCTGTCGCGGCATGCTACCAGTGTTAAAGACTGCGATGGAGCTCCGTATGCCACGGCAAACTGGCTGACACTGACGGCGGCGGTGCACAAATGCTGCGCAGCTAGCGCCATTCGACGGCCAACATCGCGGTTCCTGGTGTGTCCGCTGTGCCGTGCGTGTGATCATTGCTTGCACAGCCCTCTCGCAGTGTCCGGAGCAAGTATGGTGGGTCTGACACACCGGTGTCAATGTGTTCTTTTTTCCATTTCCAGGAGTGTACTATGCTTGGAAGGGTTCACTCAGGATCGACTTTTCAGCGTCATTAGTTCTAGCGTAGCGCTTACAGTAGTTGTTTTTCGTTTATTACTCTCACGGGCACCTTCAAATTAACAATGTTAAATGAGTAGACAACTAAGCTGGTGGCGCAATACCACAATCAATAGAGACCACAATGAGGTATGCGTGTGGTTTGGATGTACGTTTCCTGGTCACTTTTATAAGGTTTTGTTTAATAACTTGAAAACTACGGCCTTCGACGAAAACGTATACCGGGACAAAATTTAGTTACAATGAATTTCCAACAAAAAGGTCCTGCTCGTTGTTCCTGTACGACTAGCAGTGCGCGCGTAGCGTGCTAGTGAACGTGAATCTCGTGCGTGGTTTATGAGGGCCAGCTGCAACATTGCGGATAGCATAAAACAACAACAGTAGGAGCAACTGATTCAACTTTTATAATGACATGCAGAAAGAATTTGGTGAATGAAAGTTCATGTTACTAAACTCGACTGTGGATCGAATACTGCTCATAAACATAATGTAATCAGCGCTACTTGAACGTAACCACGAACGCCACTCTATTATCAGTGTCTAAGAAATACCGTCAATCAATTTAACTCGGCAAATATTTCGCTGGACATAATGTTATCTCATGTTCCAGAGCGTCGTCATTTTTTGTATCACTTTACCAATACAAACCCGTTGCTGGTTTTACCAATAGAAACCCGTTGCTGGTTTTATGCATTGTTCCTTCTTTCCCTCCTTCTCATCATACTTAAATGCAGTCACTTTCAATTGCACACCATAATACACAGTCAGGGAAGTACACTTTAACTCTAGTGCAACTTCGACCACAACAGAAAGATAAAGAACACTCTGGTCGCCAATATGGACGCCTAATGATTGGCTGAGTCCACACTCGCCCCCGTGACCGTCGGCAGAGAAGATTACCGTAACAGATGCTGCACTGTTCTAATAGTGGGCTCAGGGATAGCAGCAAACATTACTTGCAAGTAGTCGACATGTAATGAACGGAATATTGGAAAACTGGCGAACATAAGAGACAACGATTACTCGATTTGTGAGAATCTAATAGCTGTCCAGTGCCATTAAAGTAAGTACATCATTCCATTTGAAAACGTCTACTAGTCTCAATGTAACGGTTGATACAAGAGTTAACAGTGCCTCTCTGATTACTGTCATAGAATAATTACAAGGTTTAGATGGGACACACTGTAAATGTGAATGCTGGCAGCTGTGTTAAGTCGGGTGAACAGCAAGTTTGTTTTGCTTATGTGGTGTGCAGAGAGTAAATAACGCACAGAAGAAGAATAAGCTGGTCTAGATTAAAGGGCTTAGCTTACACAAGTAATGCAGCATTTGGAGACAAAAACGGGATTTGGGGCAATCGACAACACAAAATGATATCCATCGCTTTGGAACCATATCATCTTCATCTTTGCCTAGGTGTGGTGTGTCGTCTTCCGGAGCCTTGGCTTTGCTCTGCCGCGATTGGTCCGTTTGCTTTTCAATTTCGGAGGGCGCAGAGTTCTGTGGAGAGACCTGCTGACGACGTGAGTATCGAGTGCTGCTGCCAGAGTGAGACGGGGTGTTTACTTTTCGGTTGTGTGGCAACGCAATGTTGCGGGAAAGGTGGTATAACTTCCTGTGATCGCACGTCATTGCTACGAGCGTGTGTACTCGGGACGGCGGCAATCGTTCTGAACGGGCTGTGTGATAAGCTCGGCGTGGCAACTGTTGACGCGGCGTGTCCGCGTTGCTATGGCAGAACTGGGGCGATTGACAACTCGAGTTGGTGCTGGTTGCAACCTGTCGCCGAATGCTTGTCTGCCTTATGGACTAACGGTGAGAACTTCTTGACTTGATGTGTCTCACTAAATTTCTGTCCGTGTCGTCGGGTGTGTTTTGCTCTAAGGTCGTATGCCATGGTGTTTCGCTATTTTAGTAGGCCCAGGCGTGCCCGAAATCCCGATTCAATGATCTGTTATATTATCAAGTATAACTTACTAGAAAAGAGTGTTAACTCTATGTGCCTTAATAACCGAACCTAAAATATTATCTGTGGTTGAAATTTTATTCTGACCCAAGTGCAATAACGATCATGTATTTCCACCCCATTAACCATGGATCTTGCCGTTGGTGGGGAGGCTTGCGTGGCTCAAAGATACAGATAGCGGTACCATAGGTGCAACCAAAACGGAGGGGTATCTGTTGAGAGGCCAGACAAATGTGTGGTTCCTGAAGAGGGGCAGCAGCCTTTTCAGTAGTTGCAGGGGCAACAGTCTGGATGATTGACTGATGTGGCCTTGTAACACTAACCAAAATGGCCTTGCTGTTCGGGTACTGCGAACGGCTGAAAGCAAGGGGAAACTACAGCCGTAATTTTTCCCGAGGGCATGCAGCTTTACTGTATGATTAAATGATGATGGCGTCCTCTTGGGTAAAATATTCCGGAGGTAAAATAGTCCCCCATTCGGATCTCCGGGCAGGGACTACTTAAGAGGACGTCATTATCAGGAGAAATAAAACTGGCGTACTACGGATCGGAGCGTGGAATGTCAGATCCCTTAATCGGGCAGGTAGGTTAGAAAATTTAAAAAGGGAAATGGATAGGTTAAAGTTAGATATAGTGGGAATTAGGGAAATTCGGTGGCAGGAGGAACAAGACTTTTGGTCACGTGAATATAGGGTTATAAATACAAAATCAAATAGGGGTAATGCAGGTGTAGATTTAATAATGAATAAAAAAAATAGGAGTAAGGGTAAGCTACTACAAACAGCATAGTGAACGCTTTATTCTGGTCAAGATAGACACGAAGTCCGCACCTACTACAGTAGTACAAGTTTATATGCCAATTAGCTCTGCGGATGACGCAGAAATTGATGAAATGTATGATGATATAAAAGAAATTATTCAGGTAGTGAAGGGAGACGAAACTTTAATAGTCATGGGTGACTGGAATTCGTCTGTAGGAAAAGGGAGAGAAGGATACATAGTAGGTGAAAATGGATTGGGGCTAAGAAATGAAAGAGGAAGCCGCCTGGTAGAATTTTGCGCACAGCATAACTTAATCATAGCCAACACTTGGTTCAAGAATCATGGAAGAAGGTTGTATACATGGAAGAACCCTGGAGATACTGAAAGGTATCAGATAGATTATATTATGGTAAGACAGAGATTTAGGAACCAGGTTTTAAATTGTATGACATTTCCAGGGGCAGATGTGGACTCTGACCACAATCAATTGGTTATGAACTGTAGATTAAAACTGAAGAAACTGCAAAAAGGTGGGAATTTACGGAGATGGGACCTGGATAAACTGACTAAACCAGAGGTTGTACAGAGTTTCAGGGAGAGCTTAAGGGAACAATTGACAGGAGTGAGGGAAAGAAATACAGTGGAAGAAGAATGGGTAGCTTTGAGGGATGAAATAGTGAAGGCAGCAGAGGATCAAATAGGTAAAAAGACGAGGTCTAGTAGAAACACTTGGGTAACAGAAGAAATATTGAATTTAATTGATGAAAGGAGAAAATATAAAAATGCAGTAAATCAAGCAGGCAAAAAGGAATACAAACGTCTCAAAAATGAGATCGAAAGGAAGTGCAAAATGGCTAAGCAGGTATGGCTAGAGGACAAATGTAAAGATATAGAGGCTTATCTCACTAGGGGTAAGATAGATACTGCTTACAGGAAAATTAGAGAGACCTTTGGAGAAAGGAGAACCACTTGCATGAATATGAAGAGCTTTGATGGAAACCCAGTTCTAAGCAAAGAAGGGAAAGCAGAAAGGTGGAAGGAGTATATAGAGGGTCTATACAAGGGCGATGTTCTTGAGGACAATATTATGGAATAGGAAGAGGAGGTCGATGAAGATTAAATGGGAGATAAGATACTGCGTAAAGAGTTTGACGGAGCACTGAAAGACCTGAGTCGAAACAAGGCCCCCCGGAGTAGACAACATTCCATTAGAACTACTGACTGCCTTGAGAGAGCCATTCCTGAAAAAACTCTACCATCTGGTCAGCAAGATGTATGAGACAGACGAAATACACTCAGACTTCAAGAAGAATATAATAATTCCAATCCCAAAGATAGCAGGTGTTGACAGATGTGAAAGTTACCGAACTATCAGTTTAATAAGTCACAGCTGCAAAATACTAACGCGAATCCTTTACAGACGAATGGAAAAACTGGTAGAAGCCGACCTCGGCGAAGATCAGTTTGGATTCCGTAGAAATGTTGGAACACGTGAGGCAATACTAACCCTACGACTTATCTTAGAAGAAAGATTAAGGAAAGGCAAACCTACGTTTCTAGCATTTGTAGACTTGGAGAAAGCTTTTGACAATGTTGATAGGAATACTCTCTTTCAAATTCTGAAGGTGGCAGGGGTAAAATACAGGGAGCGAGAAGCTATTTACAATTTGTACAGAAAGCAGATGGCAGTTATAAGAGTCGAGGGGAATGAAAGGGAAGCAGTGGTTCCGAAGGAAGTGAGACAGGGTTGTAGCCTATCCCAGATGTTATGCAATCTGTATATTGAGCAAGCGATAAAGGAAACAAAAGAAATGTTCGGAGTAGGTATTAAAATCCATGGAGAAGAAATAAAAACCTTGAGGTTCGCCGATGACATTGTAATTCTGTCTGAGACAGCAAAGGACTTGGAAGAGCAGTTGAACGGAATGGACAGTGTCTTGATAGGAGGGTATAAGATGAAAATCAACAAAAGCAAAACGAGGATAATGGAATGTAGTCGAATTAAGTCGGGGTATGCTGAGGGAATTAGATTAGGAAATGAGACACTTAAAGTAGTAGAGGGGTTTTGCTATTTGGGGAGCAAAATAACTGATGATGGTCGAAGTGGAGATGATATAAAATGTAGACTGGCAATAGCAAGGAAAGCGTTTCTGAAGAAAAAAAATTTGTTAAGATCGAGTATAGATTTAAATGTCAGGAAGTCGTTTCTGAAAGTATTTTTATGGAGTGTAGCCATGTATGGAGGTGAAACGTGGACAATAAATAGTTTAGAAAAGAAGAGAATAGAAGCTTTCGAAATGTGGTGCTACTGAAGAATGCTGAAGATTAGATGGGTAGATCACATGACTAATGAGGAGGTATTGAATAGAATTGGGGAGAAGAGGAGCTTGTGGCACAACTTGACTAGAAGAAGAGACCGGTTGGTAGGACATGTTCTGAGACATCGAGGGATCACTAATTTAGTATTGGAGGGCAGCGTGGAGGGTAAAAATCGTAGAGGGAGACCAAGAGATGAATACACTAAACAGATTCAGAAGGATGTAGGCTGCAGTAGGTACTGGGAGATGAAGAAGCTTGCACAGGATATAGTAGCATGGGGAGCTGCATCAAACCAGTCTCAGGACTGAAGACCACAACAACAACATTTTACAATTTGTTGAGTATTAATTTTATTATTATTATTATTTAGTACTGGCCGTCACATTTACTAAGTCGAAGATTTACGAAGGCCTGTGGGCGTCATTAACAGTTCCTCCCTGGATAGGCGTTATATTTTGAACCATGTGTTTCAATGTTTAGCAATTTTTATTTTATGTGTTATAGAGAGTTGGTGTTATGCCCTATGTGGACGATTCGCCACGTTGGTGAAGTTTCTAGTTGTTTGCTGGTCTGTGCCATATTGCTAAAGCAGGCAGTCCTTGCACAGCTGATTGTAAATTTTTCCTAGTGGTGAGGGGCATGGACTGGTTTTAAGTGCTAACTCACTAACTTCAACCATTCTCAAATATTTATTACTACTGATATTCAGGCCCTTCAGGCAGAGTGGCGACGACACTACTCCTTCTCGGTTATTAATTTTATCTTGTTAGCTTGCTTCATTAAAATAGAACTTTGGTATATGAATTTGTCTTTTGGTCTTTACTGCTCCTTAGGACGAATTAAATTAACTGTATTTTTGCATTCTTGTCGCATTATCAAAACAGCATTTGTGGTTACATTTGATTGTTCCTTCTGGCGGAATGATTAAAGTCACTCCTGTTAGTAACTTATTGTATTGATCAATAATTAATTAAAAGTGTTGGGTCCTTGAGACCGTGATTATCTTGAATTTTAAGGTTCACATTCTGACATTACAGTTGTGAATGTTCAGCTGCCCTTCAGGCTTGGAGTTTAAATATTTTTACTGTGTTTTGTGATGTATATATTTGTACCAGTGAACAAGTGTTTTTTAATGTTTAATAAAATTAAATTGTGTTTGAAACTGTAACCTCATATGGGTCTAAGCTTTCACTCCCTGCATCCTTTGAGCTCTGCTTACCTTACGTTTTGCTTAAGTTTTCCCATGCCACGACGTATCAACTATTTTTCGTCGAATCTGAATACAGCGACGGAGTTGCTGCCACTCCTCGCTCTAAAATATATCGTTTTCCCCGCTAGTCTAATGTTCGCTCGCATAACTGTAATAGTTTTTATTGCTGCTCACACAGAAGCTGCTGATACTGAAAAGGTTATCGGAATACAGCCCCCTATTATAAAACGACTCCGTTCACAAGACGTTTCTTTTGAGGTTGAGCTGTAGGCTGATTTACGGACCGAAATACGATTACCTGCACAAGCCCCTGTCTTGGAAACAGGTAGGCAAAATCGCGAAAAGACGATGCTGTCTGAGAAAATACAGTATCAATGCAAAGTCTACAGCAAAAAATCGCACGTTGCAGCTACCGATGAGTTGTGTGTGTGTGTGAGTGAGTGTTTGTAGGTGGGTTTGTGTGTGCATCGTGTAATGCGGACCGCCTCACCAGGGCCTACAGACGTTAGCAGCATCCATTTCAGGAGCTAAATGCCTAGCACGTTCATTTTCCCGAGTATGGTCTCTACAAAAGGCGGTCTGAGTATTCTGCGTAAGATGCTGCCGCGACAACTCATTAATTACGCCAGGAAAGCCCCTCAAGGGGGGCTTAGCAAGGCTGTGAGCGGAAGTTGGCGGCGCCGCGTGGCGGCTGTTGCCGGCGGCACAAGTTCCGCCGTTCCCTTCGCTCACTCCGACGCAGCCGGCGAGCTTCCGCAGGACACAGTGACGTGGAATGAGTAGGCAAGTAAGCTCCCTGAAGTACTTCCCTCTCCCTCTACTGCCCCTTCACAGACGGCAAGAGTCGAGGCTGAGCAAATAAATGACGAACAAGTTGCGGAACGTGGAATACGGAAAGGGATGTAAACTTGATGGACCTACATTTGCTTTGCTGGGTTAACGATAAGGATATAAAGGGCAGTTGTCTGAAATAGAGAGACGATGGGAAACCCACTGTTCTTGCGAGTTGACCGATATGAATTAAACAATAACAAAAGTGCGTTTTTACGCCTACTATCAAACCTGACTTGTGGTTACGCCGTATTTAACGTAATGCATCGAGAATAAGACATACTGACAAGCTGTTGGTGCGAAATACGAATACAAAGACAATCTGTCAACAGTCGACGCTAAAGTCGTATGAAACAATAACCTCCTACGAATCTTCCTGGCACGTTAGAGACTGTACCGGAATCTGACACAACAACTTTAACTTTCGGGGTAAGTTCTCTACCGACTGAGCCACCAAAGCACGACTCGCGACGGTTCGTGAGCCGTGCATGGGTAGCTCAGTCGGTAGAGCAATGGCCCTCGAAACGTAGAGGTCCCGAATTCGGGTCCTGTTCTGACACACAGCTTTAATCTGTCAGGAAACTTCATACCAGCTCTCGTACCGCCGCAGAGTGAAATCTTCATTCTGGCAATGTCCTCGTAGGTCAGTGCCTCGAGAATTCGTAACTATGTACAAATTTAGGGTATGTGCCATCTGCAAATCTCGGTTTCTATTGCTACATATTTATTCGCATTCCAGTGCACTATGCTTCATTGTGAGTACTGTGCACCAATAGCGTCTCTCCAAATTCACTGCCTGTACCGAGTACTCGAGACTCCAATCGCTACTGCCATATTGTAGAATATGGCCACCAAATTTTCTCTTACATGCTTTTAAATGTTTTCTCACAAACACATCAACCTAACTATTATGTCTTCGTTGTTCCATTATGAATAGTGGGATGGCGGCTGGCATGAACTTCTTGACGCAAACATTTACCAACAGCCGTATGATTTGTAGTGTCTGTGTCGCCTGGCCACCAAGAGCTGTTCCAGGACGATTGATTCACGGATCCAGTTATATGGCTGCTTCCGTGTACAGCGATTTTACGACTATGACGAGTGGGGCCTGAAGATGGCATCAATGTAATACCGAAACTGGTAGCACATAGAAGTTCATAAATTAAAATAAACTTCTACAAATAATACGACTGTTGGTAAATTAACTTTTATGTTGTGGAGTAAGCAACCTTTTCAACTATCTTCAGTGTTTTCATTAGCATATCAAAGCCGCTTTCGTGACACTGAGAACCACGTTCTCCGGTAACAGCCGCATCACAATGCAACATGAAAGAGTAACACACCCCAAAATATCCACTATAATAAGAAGGCAGAAAAGAAATTTTAAAAACGTGTAAAACCGAGGTAATTGTACTCAGTTAACTAAGTCATAAGAATTAAGTAGCTCGGAACATGGAACCCAACATGCGTTGTCTGAGAAAACCAATAACATGCTAAATGGCAGTACATCAATGAATCAAAATCACCTAGACGTAGGGATCCTCGCATGAGCCTCTAGCGAGCTGGCTGTTTACTTTCGTCGTGTCCCTAATTCACAGTACGCGGTGGCGTTTGTGTTCCATGTATGCGCTTAGATTAGAACTGTGGTACGTGTTTATCTTATATTATGTCTACTTTTCCGTTAATAAGCTAATGGCCTTGCCGCAGTAAAAACGCTGGATACCGAAGTGGTGTCGAGGTTGGCTAGCACTTGAATGGCGCACCGTCAGCATTTGCCGAATGCTTTTGGCAAGCGGAGTGCACTCAGCCCTACTGAGGCCAATTGACGAGCTACTTGACTGAGAAGTAGTGGCACCAAGCACGAAGACTGACGACGTCTCGGAGGAGGGTATATTGACCACATGGCCCTCAGTATCCGAATCCGGCGATGTCTGAGGGTGACTTGGCCGTACCGTTGGACCTTCAAGGCGTGTTCGGACGATATTTGTTTGTTTGTTTCCGTCAGTAAGATACTTCGTTGACGCATATTGGGCAATTTTCTGCGCAACTGCACCACTTCGTCTTCTGTTCTTTAAGCTATCAGCTCAAAAACTCCTTATAGGGTTTTATGTACACTACCGGCCATTAAAATTGCTACACCAAGAAGTAATGCAGATGATAGACGGGTATTCATTGGACAAATATATTATACTAGAACTGACATGTGATTCCATTTCCACGTAAGATCCTGAGAAATCAGTTGCCAGAACAACCACCTCTGGCCGTAATAACGCCCTTGATATGCCTGGGCATTGAGTCAACCAGAGCTTCGATGGCGTGTACAGGTACAGCTGCCCTTGCAGCTTCAATACGATACCACAGTCCATCAAGAGTAGTGACCGGCGTATTGTGACGAGCCAGTTGCTGGGCCACCATTGACCAGGCGTTTTCAGTTGGTGAGAGATCTGGAGAATATGCTGGCCAGGGCAGCAGTCGAATATTTTCTGTATCCAGAAAGGACCGCACAGACCCTGCAACATGCGGTCGTGCATTATCCTTCTGAAATGTAGAGTTTCGCAGGGACCGAATGAAGGGTAGAGCCACGGGTCGTAACACATCTGAAATATAATGTCCACTGTTCAAAGTGAAGTCGATGCGAACAAGAGGTGAGCGAGTCACGTAAGCAATGGCACCCCATACCATCACACTGGGTGACACACCAGTATTGCGATGAGGAATACACGCTTGCAATGTGCGTTCACCGCGATGTCGTCAAACACGGATGCTACCATCCCGATGCAGTAAACAGAACCTGGATTCATCGGAAAAAATGACGTTTTCCCATTCGTGCACCCACGTTCGTCGTTGAGTACATCATCGCAGGCGCTCCTGTCTGTGATGCAGCGTCAAGGGTAACCGCAGCTATGGTCTCCGAGCTGATAGTCCATGCTGCTGCAAACGTCGTCGAACTGTTCGTGCAGATGGTTGTTGTCTTGATAACGCCCCCATCTGTTGACTCAAGGATCGAGACGTGGCTGCACGATCCGCTACAGCCATGCGGATAAGATGCCTGTCATCTCGACTGCTAGTGATACGAGGCTGTTGGGATCTAGCACGGCGTTACATAATACGCTCCTGAACCCACTGATTCCATAATCTGCTAACAGTCATTGGATCAAGACCAACTCAAGCAGCAATGTCGCGATACGATAAACCGCAATCGCGATAGCCTACAATCCGACTTTTATCAAAGTCGAAAACGTGGTGGTACGCATTTCTCCTCCTTACACGAGGCATCACAACGACGTTTCACCAGGCAACGCCGGTCAAGTACTGTTTGTGTATGAGAAATCGGTTGGGAACTTTCCTGATGTCAGCACGTTGTAGGTGTCGCCACCGGTGCCAACCTTGTGTGAATGCTCTGAAAAGCTAATCATTTGCATATCCCAGCATCTTCTTACTGTTGGTTAAATTTCGCGTCTGTAGCATGTCATCTTCGTAGTGTAGCAATTTTAAAGGCCAGTAGTGTATCTTCGTGTTACCAGAGGATCAAATCACTGACGTACCACCTTTTAGCGTGTTATTACTTTGGCCGGATATTCAATGTTTAGTTCCGTGTTCTGGGATACGTTGCTCTTACGACTTAGTTACGTGAGTATAATTTTCTGTTTCACATATTTTAAAAATTTCTTTGAAATACCTTCACATTTGTAGGTATTTTTACGATGATACTGTTCCGCGATTCATAGTTGTGCAGGTATCGCCTGAAGATTCGATTTTCAGAATAATAAAAAGATGAAATACATGTGAAGCTGCTTATTAAGCCCCTAGATGATTATTCACAGCTGTAGTTTCTCTGTCTACGAGGTTTTCTCTAACTGTATTAAATTCGTTTCCCAACCACTTATATCTCGTGTTCGTTCATTTAAAATCATTTATTAATAATACCATTAGATATACAAACAATGTTCCAAAGTTGAGATACGTCCAGCAAAATTTTGACACCAAAGAGCCGTTCTCACACTTTTGTATCTTCATTATATAGTATTTATACACGTTTAAACAGACCTACCATTGAGCACAGTAAGAGAAATTTTTCAGTCGTTTTTCGTTCCTTTCTAGCCATCTTTCTAATCAACTCTGCTCCTGTCGTTCTCCTCTTACCAGTAGCGTTTCCCATCTAGAATAGAGAAGTGGTCTACACAAACCAAACTTTCGTTTGGCTATTGGAGAACGGTGAATCAGGCTTATTCTGAATGCGCTCTTCTTCCTAGCTTCAAAGTCTTTAGTCTTTTACCACACTGGAGGAGTTTCATTTCACCATGGCAGTTTAGCGTGGCTTCATATCACGGTGGCAGATATAGGGATTGAGAAAATATGCAAACACCGTGAGTATTGGACGGTGGAACATAAATACAGATGCTAGGCAAGGCTGCATTTTGCACTTTGGCATTTGACTACGATCGAGATCTCTGCTGTGTCTTCGATGCGTTTCAAATGGCTGTCGTGGTCAGTTCATGTTGTTGTTACTGTATTATGTCGGAGCTAAGTAAATTCGTACGTCGGCATATTGTTGGTGCTCGTATGGTGTGTGCTTCCGTTATTAAGATGGCCGAAGTGTTTGGTGTTTCAAGAGGTGCCGCATCGAAGATTTATTCCGTTTACAGGGAAAGCCGAAAAACATCATCAGGAATGTAATAACGTTGACGAATAGTATGTGTCGAATGACTGAGACATGCTGTCATTAAAAATGATTGGGACCATAATTAAGAAGCCTAAAGCTGCGATAGTGATGGGAAAACAGAACGTCGCACTCGTAAAGCCCTAATAACGAAGAAAGCTCCATAAACATGGAATTTCAGGGCGAGTTGAAAATCCTAAACTACTCATTATTGATGCAAATTCCCATAACAGGAAGACGTGGTACAGAAGGCATATAGAACGGAGTATGGAGCAATGAACGATTTGATCTAAATTTTCTTGTTTAAGAATATTTCCAGGTTCAGGCCGAGTTTACGTCCTAGGAATATAAGATGGAAAGATGGCAAGATTTCGATGATGATTTGGCCAGTCCCATCGTTGTGTACCATGAGCCCCATAGTAGCGTTGCCAAGAATTATGTGATCATTTATGCTGATCAGGTCCTACCTATTGTACTACTATTTTGGTTTCCCAATGGTTTCGCTGTCTTCAAAGATGTCAGCGTTCCTGTTCACACAGCTGGCCTCGACCTGTACTAGTTTTGTAAGCATTAATTCTCTCATCTTCCCTCGTCACTACTGTCAACAGACCTCAATTTGGTAGAGCCTTTTGGATCAGGTTTGGAGAGAAGCGAGCGTGACCACTATCCACCTCCGTCATCGGTACCTGAAGCTGTCATTATTTTGTAGGAAGATTGGTATAAGGACCTGTATTTATCCATTCGGAGACGACTAGAAGCTCTTTTAATTATGTGTATGTGTGTGTGTGTGTTTGTGTGTGTGTGCGTATGTGTTTGTGTTTCAGTATCCTTGTCCATCCCTTGTATTAACATCATAAGAATTCCGACATACTCCAAACCGGAGTACACCACTCTATAAACTACCTTTATATTTATGGATTCGTCCGTTACTTATTGGGAGAACAATTCCAAATTGAATAACAAGTACAATGTTTTTGTTGTAGTGATTTTTGTTTACTTGAAACAAGTTTTCGGCTTTTTTTATTGAAGAAGGAAGCCGAAAACTTGTTAGAAATAAACAAAAATTAGTAGATCAAATACTGTATACTTTTATTCAACCTTAGTTTCTACAAGCTAATTACAGATCACCGAAAACTATACATGTGATCCTCAGATTTACGGCTGCACTAAGTTCGGGACATTTACTGTCAACATTTCAGTACGCGCGACAATGTAAATTACGACCGTGCGCTATTGGCCGCACTCGCCCACTCTCAGTTAAATGTGCAGGTATCCTATTCCAATTATAAAAAAGTAATTCAAATGGAAGTAATGAGAGGATATCCCACGTATCCTCTTAGATTTCGATTTCTGATAATTGAAAATATTATCAACGTTGCGTGTCGGACGTGTAAATTCGTGAACGTTCTATTCTACATGGGCAGAAGAGAAACCTAGGAAAACAAGTGTCCCCGCCAAATGTTATGCACCCTTCTCCTTGGAAGGCAAATTTCACTTCTGAAATTATTTCAGGTGTTATTAAACTCGAAGGTTCACTGCAAACATGTTAAGTCAGCTATTGATTTATACAAGCGTAAGTGTCTTTGGGACGTCTGTAAGCTATGTCGGAAGGGCTTTCTCAGTTCCAGGGAGGCAATGAGTGTCAAGAGCCCCAAATAACGTTGTGTGGACAGCGAGGTTGAAACAGCATACCAAGGAGGCATATGTGGCTATCTGATCTGGCCGTCGTTCTTGCTCGGGTCTCTGTGTGGGGCTTCGTAGTTTGATAAGGTTGCTGTCTGGTAGTGTAATGGACGGGCTCATTTAGAACTTGAGACAGTTACTCATATACATATATAATTTGATCAAAGCGTACATTATATTCTGATTTGCATGCAAGGTTACAAGTGGAAAACAGCAAGGAATCTTTCTGAGTATAACGTATCTCTAGCGTGGAGATGCTAGAATCGATTTGCCAATAATATTTGGTTTTGCATTTACATTTGTCACATCTCCTGCCCATGTGCGCTATTCATTATTTCTCGTCATAAATGGAGTTCTCACTAGTTACAGCATTTTGTACTACGCGTCATGAGCAATAATAATATATGTGGCATCGTGGCCTAAGTACATTTTGGAGATAATTATGTACTTTTCTTACTCAAACGCTTCCTAAATATTTTTTACTTGCTTGCCTTTACATTTCTCGGTAAATGTACTCACGGCGAGTTGAAGCTTATGGTAGGCACAGTACTACTTAATGCACTTAGCAATACTTCTCCGCCAGCAAAGCTAGCGCTTGCCCAAAATCGTTCTACAATTAATCTCTAGTCTTGCAACAATGGCAATGAACGTTACGCTTCGTTTTTCTAGGCACCTTTTATTCAGAAATGAAGGTAGGTGGCACAGTTTGATGGAGCTGACACAAATTCAGCTGTTCATCCTACCTTGTGTGACTACTTTAGTTCAGGTATTTGTGAGCTATGAAGATAGTGTGAGCACTTCATGTCCACTGTACACAACAGTGCTATAGACACCATTTTATTCACGTCTTTCACGTAAATTTATTTGTTCGCCACGAGTAAACAGGTTCAAGCAGATAAACTATTTTGTTCATGGTGAAAAAGATTCACTGCAATAGCAATTTCAAAGTTGCTTTATTTGGATGAGGAATATACTTTACCCAGGTTCCGAGAAAGTAATCCTATATTAAGATGCTACTTACTTGCGTATTAAGAAGCCCTAAAACTCACCATGAAAAACTAACAGATTTTTTCAATAGTATGAGAGAACCAGTGCAGTTGAGGCATGAAAATCAACCTGCGTATTGCTGAGAGTTACTCGGGTCAGACTGTGTGTACTCGGCATGCGGCTGCCTGTGCGCTTACATGGCTCTGCTTACCTACAGTTTTACCGGTCGACCACACATTTTTCGTACTTAAGCCACACCCAATCTCATGTACTTATATGTAACTCGTATGGTTTTGTTGTACGCAGTTAAGAGTCACCCGAAAATGCTATTTGTGTCCAGAAACAAGGGTAATATCCATGTATCCATGCATACATTAAAGGACTTTTTAGCTACAACCTCAGCGTCATCATAGTCATATTGCTTTCCGGGATTAGACGTTTCCTGAACTCACAATAAAATCATTCCTACCTTTTCTATGTTTACCAGTATCTCTTTTCTCATTGGGCCTGTAGTTCAGGATCTTCTGGGGATTTCTTTGACCTGGCATTTTCATGCGGCGTGGTCTCCGATCTTCACTATATTTTTCAGTTTTTTCATTCATGCTGACAATATTTATTCTGTTCTAGTATGTTCTTTTCTAATCAAGTCTTTTCCTGTGCAGCTCTCCGTCTTCCTGAGGATCTTAACTCTGCTGTTGGAATATTATTTCCTCGTTTTATTTATTCATTTATTTATTTATTTATTTATTTTTTGTGGTAACCAAGCTTTCGCTTGCGTGGGATAACACAGAAACGGTCATCGCTTTAGAGAATGCCATGATGGTCTCTTTTTGTAAATTATGGCCCTGTTAACCGTACCACAGACAGCTGGGAATTTGTACATTCTTACAAATTTGTTCCTCAAATTAAGGCCGATGTTCGGTATTAGCAGACTTCTCTGGGCCAGGAATGCCTTTTTAACCATAGCTAGTTTGTTTCTGATGTCCTCCTTGCTCCGTCCGTAGCAGAAGTCCATAACTTCATTTACTTCGTGACCATCAATCCTGTTGTTAAGGTTCTCGCTGTTCTCATTTCCAGTACTCCTCATTCCTTTTGTCTTTCTGCGATTTACTCTCAATCCATGCTGTGTACTAATTAGACTGTTCATTCCGTTCAGCAGATCATGTAATTCTTCTTCACTTTCACTCCGGATAACACTGCCCTCAGCGAATCGTATCATTAATATCCTTTCACCTTGACTTTTGATTCCACTCCTGAACCTTTTATTTCCATCATTGCTTCCTCGATGTAAAGATTGAACAGTAGGGGAGAAGGGCTACATCCTTGTCTTACACCATTTTTAATACAAGCGCTTCGTTCTTGGTCGTCCGCTCTTATTATTCCCTCTTGGTTGTTGTACACATTGTATATGACCCGTCTCTCCCTATAGCTTACCCATACATTTTTCAGAGTTTTGAACACCTTGCGCCGTTATACATTGTCGAACGCTTTTTCCAGGTCGACCAATCCTATGAACGTGCCTTGATTTTCCTTTAGTCTTGCTTCCAATATTAACCGCAACGTCAGAATTGCCTCTCTCGTGCCTCTACTTTTTCTAAAGCAAAATTGATCGTCATCTAGCGCATCCTCATTTTTCTTTTCCATTCTTTTGTATATTATTCTTGGAAGCAACTTGGATGCATGATTGCGCGATAATTCTCGCATTTGTCAGCTCTGGCAAAAAAATAGGCTCGAAGCACTGTGAGACTTAACATCGGAGATCATCAGTCCCCTCGACTTAAAATTACTTAAACCTAACTAACCTAAGGACATCACACACATCCACACCCAAGGCGAGATTCGAACCTGCGACCGTAGTAGCCGCGCGGCACCGGACTGAAGCGCCTAGAATCGCTCGACTCAGCTCTTGTCGTCTTCGGAATTATGTGGATGATGCTTTTCTGAAAGTCAGATGGTATATCGCCAGACTCATACATTCCACACACCAACGTGAATAGTCGTTTTGTTGCCACTTCCCCCCATGATTTTAGAACTTCTGATGGAATATTATCTATCCCTTCTGCCTTATTTGACCTTAAGTCCTCCAAATCTCTTTTAAATTCTGATTACAACACTGGATCCCCTATCTCCTCTAAATCGACTCCTGTTCCTTCTGCTTTCACACCAGACCAAACTTCCCCCTCATAGAAGTTTTCAGTGTATTCTTTCCACCTATCCGCTCCCTCCTCTTCATTTAACAGTGGAATTCCAGCTGCACTCTTAATGTTACTACCCTTGCTTTTAATTTCACCGTAGGTTGTTTTGACTTTCTTGTATTCTGAGTCTGTCCTTCCGACAATCATTTCTTTTTCGATGTCTTCACATTTTTCCTGTTGCCATTTCGTCTTAGCGTCCTGCACTTCCTGTTTATTTCATTCCTCAGCGACTTTTATTTCTGTATTCTGTTTCCCGGGACATTTTTGTAATTACTCCCTTCATCAATCAACTGAAGTATTTCTTCTGTTACCCATGGTTTTTTCGCTGTTACCTTATTTGCACTTATATTTTCTTTCCCAGCTTCAGTAATGGCCCTTTTTAGAGATGTCCGTTCATCTTCATCTATACCGCCTACTGAGCCATTCCTTAATGCTTTGTTCATAGCCTGAGAGAACTTCAAGCGTATCTCGTCATTCCTTAGTACTTCCGTATCCCACTTCCTTGCGTATTGATTCTTCATTACTAATGTCTTAAACTTAAGCTTACTCTTCATCACTACTGTATTGTGATCTGAGTTCATATCTGCTCCTGGGTAGGCGTCACAGTCCAGTATCTGCTTTCGGAATGTCTGACTGACGATGATGTAATCTAACTGAAATCTTCCCGTATCACCCGGCCTTTTCCAAGTATACCTCCTCCGCTTCAGATTCTTCACCAGGATATTCGCTTTTACTAACTGAAACTTTTTACAGAACTCAATTCGTCTTTGTCCACTCTCATTCCTTGTCCCAGGCCCTTTTTCTCCTTTAACCTTTTCTTCTATACCTTCCCCGATAACTGCATTCCAGTCCCCTATGACTATTAGATTTTCATTCCCCTGTAGCCTGTATTACCCTTTCAATATCCTCACACATTTTCTCTATCCCATTATCTTCAGCTTGCGAAGTCGGAATGTAGACCTGAACTATCGTTGTCGGTGGTGGTTTGCTATCAATTCTGATAAGAACGACCCTGTGATTGAACTATTCACAGAAAACACTCTCTCTCCTACTTTCCTATTCATAACGAATCCTACTCCTGTTACACCATTTTCTACCGCTGTTAATATTACCCTATACTCATCTGACCAGAAATCGTTGTCTTCTTTCCACTTCACCTTATAACCCCTACTATATCTAGATTAAGCCTTACCATTTTCCTTTTCTGATTTTCCAGTTTCCCTATCACGTTCAAGCTTTTGACATTCCACACCCCGACTCCTAGGACGTTATCCTTCCATTGATTATGCAGTCTTTTCCTCATGGTAACCTCGCCCTTGGCAGACCCCTCTCTGAGACCCGAATGGGAAACTTCAGGAATCTTTTGCTGATGAAGAGATCATCACGACACTTCTTAAATTACAGTCCACATGTCCTGTAGAAACATGTTACGTGTCTTTAATGCAGTGGTTTCCATTAACGTCTGCCTCCTACTGCGGTTGATCATTGCAGATTCTTCCACCTTTAGGGGCAGTTTCCCACCCCTAGGACAAGAGAGTGCCCTGAACCTCTATCCGCTCCTCCGCCCTCTTTGACAAGGCCGTTGGCAGAATGAGGCTGACTTCTTATGCCGGACTTCTTTAGCCGCCAATATCTGAGTCAATATCAAACCTTACAGCGCAGCCTCAATAAGTGATTTGGGAGACATGGTCTAAAACTGAATTATCCAAAACTATTTTTGATTTGACTGGATATTTTCCTCGGAATGCCTCTATTTTTATTTTATTACTATAAATTTATAAGTTGTAATTTTAGCATATTTGTGCAGCAATTATATTGATCTTCTGAGATCATCTTCATTCTTTTGAATAATAATGTCTTCCCCAAAAAATGCGTCAATGCATTCGTCATTTGTTATCTTAATTCCTTCGTTTACTATTTAGGTGCACCAAGAAATCATAAAATTATTCTTCACCGTGATTCCATACCACCCACATTCTGATAACACTTCAAAGGGCTTTTACTGGCAGAGTGTAGCGTCTGCTGTTCAAACAAGTCCATGATTAGATTATCAACAGCTGGAGTCAGAAGGCTGTCATGGCCAATCCTCCGTTTTGTTCGTAAAACTCGTTATCATACTGGAGATAAGTCGTGCACAGGCCATGTAAAATATTTTTTAAGAGCAGGTGCTGCACTCTGCGAGTACAAGCCCTTTGAAGTGGTATCGGTATGTGGGTGACACATTTTTGGTATGGTATCACGGTGAAGAGGAATTGCATGGTTCCTTGCTGCACCAGAATAATATTAATCCAAAGATACAATTTATTATGGAGAAATAGAGCATTGGACAACTAAGGTTTTAGGATGTAACAGTAATTAAACTGGCAGATGGGAGTATACCTTCATAAGGATTCGAACCATCATCCCAGGGATAAGAGGGGTGTTATTAAAACACTGATGGACAGAGATAATAAGATCTGTGAGACAGTTTATATGCAAGATGAACTAAATCATTTGCGAATGGCTTTTAAAATAAATGGGTACGCTGACAACGAGATACAGCGAGCACTTCATGCCAGAAGAAAAGTGTCTGACAACATTCAGCAACAAGAACTGTCAGCTGGAAAAGATTTTCTTCCACTTACTCGCAATATTACGGACCGTATTGGGAAAGTTCTATCCAAGTTTCAAGTTTGAACAATCTTCAGACCCACCAAGAAGATTAGTCAGTGATTCAGATCGGCGAAAGACGCACGACATCTCTTAGCAACTCCTGGGATGTATAGAATTCCGCGTAGCTGCAGGGAAGTTTGCTTTGGAACAACGAAAAGAAGTGTCAACACCAGCTTAACCGAACAAATTAGGGACTGTCGACTGGGACATACAGACACATCAGCTGTAGGGGAATATGTATTTAGACGGTGGTCAAGAAATTTAGTGAGACGAGAGCGATAGCCAGGACATTGCATTATTATGCACGTATGTATAAGGAAGCTGTATAAGGAAGCTTTTAATAGAAATGAGTAAAGTTGGACAAGATATGGCGGTCGACTTTGCGCCAACAATGTGACAATCGATTTCCTTCAATCGGAAATAATGACGTTAGTCAGAGATAGACTTACAGTCGGCCCCACATGACGCGTAGCTTGGATTTCTGCCTCTCCCCGGTTCTATAAAGCCCTCCAAATCCTCGAACGCCATGCACTCTGCCTCACCCTCTGCATCCGCCTTCCGTCCCCCACGCGCATCCTCTACAACCTCATCCCCTTCCCCCACCTTCTCCTTTTCCTTTAACATATCCGCACACTATATATTGTCCGCCGCCTTGATCCCATCACCCCCTGGTGTCTCCCTTACTCTCCATCCCCAACCAGTAGCCGCACCTTTGCCGTTGTGTCCCACCCTCTCTCCGTCTTCACACCCTCCATCTCCTTTCCCAACGCAACTTCCACCATCCACCTCTCCCGGATGATGAGCTTCGAGCTGACATCTACCCTTCCTACCAACTCTAACCCCATTTTCCTGCCTCCTCCTCAGGGCTCCCTCTCCTTCCCCTCCCTCCTCCTGAGCGGCTTCCCCCTCCTACTCCCCCTCCCACTCTTGTGCCCCCTTTCAGTGTCTCTTCACTCCCTCCTGCCTTGTCTTCCCTCTTCATCTCCTGCCCCACGTGTCCCTGCCTCTTAGTGTACCCTCTGACACCCCTACTCTCTTCATCCCGCTGCTTCTCCTGTTGCCCCTCGCTCTCCCCTCCTTTCCATCCTCTCTGCCCTTTCCCTTGGCAGGTCCCACCTGGCAGTTTTATTCTTCGTCATGCGTGCTCCAAGTGGGTTTTAAGTGTGTTGTTCTTGAGTGTTATTAATACTGTGGCCAACTTTTAACCTGTGCATGTACATTCAGTGTCTTCTCCGTTGTTTTGAGAATCGCCAACTGTTTTTTTAACTCTTGGGGCAGGTGAATGAAATCACAATAAAGGAAAAGAAAAAGCCCAGTAGCCAGTCGTTGATTCACCAGGAAAGGTGTTGCCCGCATTTGGCAACGAAACGTCAGGAAGAAGACGTTTTACAGATCGACCACGGCCTCTCTGTCACTAAGTCTTAACTAATGGGGACTTTCCGTCAATTACTACTGCATCTCTGACAGGGAGTGATGAATCCAGTCGCCTGTCTGGAAAGATTTTCCATAAGCAAGCAGTTCGATCACCAGCCTTTTCTGGGGTGCGCTGTCGAATGCCTTCTGGAAACCTAAAAATATGAAATTTATTTAAAATCCTTTATCGATAGAACTTAACACATCGGGTGAGCAAAGAATTAGTTCTCTTTCACAAGAACGATTTTTTCTAATCCGTGATGACCTCTTCGAGGTAATTCATCATATTCCAACACAAGATATCCAAAATCCTGTTGCATGTTGAGATGAATGAAATAGGACTGTAATTTAGTGAAAAACTCGCTTTTCTTGAATGCCAGTGTTATATGTACAACTTTCCCCTCTTTGGATTTTTCGACGAGCGAGCGGTTCTATATGGAGCTATTGCATCAGCATACTTTGCAAGGAGCCTAATTGGTATACTATCTGGACCGGAAGATTTGCTTTTATTCAGTGATTGAAGTTGCTTTTCAACACTGAGGATATCTACTTCAAAATTACTCGTGTTGTCAGCCTTTCTCGATAGGAATTCAGGAATAATTACGTCGTCTTCTTTGGTGAAGGAATTTCGGAGCTTGTGTTTAGTAACACTGCTTTAACACTTCTGTTATTTATAGTATTTAACCTGATATCCCTCAGAGAGGGCATTGATTGTTTCTTGCCACTGGCATACTTTACAATCGCTTTAGATTTGCTGCCATATTTCGAGACAAAGTTTCGTTGTGTAAACTATTATAAGCATCTCACATGAAAGTTCCGTACCTAAAGACTGGAACGTTGCTCAGGTCACACCAATACCCCAAAAGGAAAATACGAGTAATACTCTGAATTACAGGCCCATATCACTAACGTCGATTTGCAGTACGGTTTCGGAACATTTACGGAATTACAACATTATGAAGTACCTAAAAGGAAACGATTTACTGACACATAGTCACTACGAATTCAGAAAATATCGTTCTTGCGGAACACAGCTAGTTCTTTAATGTGTGCTATCGACAGGGGTTGACAAATTGACTCCATATATTCAGATTTTCAGAAGGATTTCAACACCGATCCACAAAAGCGTTTTCCTACCAAACTTTGTGCCTATGGAATATCACCTCAGTTGTAGCACTGGATTCGTGATTTCCTGTCAGAAAGGTCACACTTCGTAGTAATAACCGGAAAGTCATCCAGTAAAACAGAAGTAATATCTGGCGTTCCCCAAGGAAGTGTTATAGGCCCTCTATTGTTTCTGATCTATAATAACGACACAGGAGACAACCTGAGTAGCCCTCTTAGATTAGATGAAGATGATACTGTCATTTACCGACTTGTAAAGTGATGAGATAACCAATAACGAATTGCAAAATGATTTATATATCTCTGTGGAGCGAAAAGTGGTAATTGACCCTGAATAAAGAAAACTGTGAAGTTATTAAAATGAATACCAAAGGAAATCCGCTAAATTTCGTTTACGCGATAAGTCACACAAATCTGAAGGCTTTAAATTCAACACAATTCTTAGGGATTACAATTACAAATAACCTAAACAGGAACGAACACGTAGAAAATGTTGTGGGTAGAGCAAACCAGCAAACCAAACACTGTGAATCATTAGCACAACACTTATTAAGTGCAAAAAATCTACTAAATAGACTGCTTACATTACACTTGTCCGCTCTATTCTGGAGTACTGCTGTGCGGTGTGGGATCCGTATCAGGTGGGACTGACGGATGATGTTGAAAAAGTTCAAAGAAGGACAGCTCGTTTTGTATTATCGCGAAGCCGGGGAGATAGTGCCACAGACATGATACGTGAAATGGAGTGAAAACCATTAAAAGAAAGGTGTTTTTCGTTGCGACGGCATCTTCTCATGAAATTTCAGTCACCAGTTTTCTCCTCCGATTTGCGAAAGCAATCTGTTGGCACCCGCCTACATAGGGAGAAATGATCATCACGATAAAATAAGAGAAATCAGGATTCCCACAGAAGAATTAAAGTGCTCGTTTTTCCCGCGCAACCGCCAGTGAAATCATTTCCCTACACGCTCATTCGGTGGTGACATTAATAAAATGACTAATTAAATTTATAACGTAGGGAATACTAACAAAGATGAGACCACCAGTCACTTCATAACACTAAAAATTATTTCTCAAGACACAGAACTGGCTAAAATCCTAAAACCAACATTCAACAAGTGCCTAGTAATAATTTACGGAGATTGGAACACGATTGAATGAATTTCGAGCACTCGCTCAGAATGTAAGAAAATACTTCTGGGAACACGGTTAAATAGGGGTCATTTGCGAATTGGAAAATAAATTCAGCGAGGTTCTATAACAGAATACCTTAAACGTAATTACTTAAGCACAACGGCTATGTACATAACCTAGTTTTTAATCCAAGGCCAAGGTGCCAACCCATTCTTCTTAGCTACAGCAATATTACAAATTCAGTTACTGCATTGGATAGTTTCCTTCCTCCATCAACTAATCGGCCCCGACCATTTCGAGCACCATAAAATACTTGAATTTCTGGAGGGAAAAGCGACCAAACAGATGGGCCGAGGAATAGTTTACAAAACCAGATTCGTTTGCATTTGTGAATCTCAACAGACTAGCCTATGTAATTCAGCTGACCAAGCTATCCCACAGAGTCACACTCAAGCGTATGCTTGAGGCTGCTACACTAGTGACACCCATGACCAGTGTACACACTTCCAAGTACTACGCGCGATTCGGGAAAAGCAGCAATAAGCAGCTTGTGATCCAACTCGTCACATCACGAACATTCGATACATTCTTATTTTTCCGAAGGGCAGCAAGGCTCACTCTTTCAGTCGCTGGAATCGATCCCATCAAGCAGCGTACGAAGTATTATCTGTAGAGACAAGGTCACCACTTCACAGCCACATGCATCACGTCTGCGAAAGACAGTTACAGCTAACCAAAGCAGCAGAAGCCGACTAAGGGCCGGTCTCAACTCCCCGTCTCTCCTTTCGTGCCGTAACCCCGTCCTCTCAAGGCTAGTTCCTCTCCTGGACCTCTTGATACTCTCACAATGATCTTATTGCTGAATGAAAGGATCTCCTCGCAATCTTTAGAATATTTTTTCTTCTATTGTCGTGTACTTTCACGTAAGTTCCGTAACGTAGAGGTAGCGTTGCCGCCTACCACGCAGGGGGCCCGGGTTCAATTCAATACACGAGTTGTACGTCTTCCATCATCATTTTCATCATCATTGACACGCAAGTCGCCGATGTGGCGACACCTAAAAAGGATTTGCAATGCGGCGGCCAAACTCCCCCAAATGGAGCCTCCCGGTCAACAATGCGATAAGATCATTTCCATTCGCATGACACACTACCTATGCAGGGTGATTCAGCTGCCCCTCCCAATAGGTTTTATGCAATCTGCATTGCCTTAAAAAACTACGCACTTCTATCTTTGTGCTGCGCTGGAGGCCATAATTTTTTTTGTTATTCAAGAAAAACATGTTTGGAGGTCACTTTTGTACGTACTTCTTGAATAATTTGAAATCTAAGACCTTTAGCGAAAACGTATTTCAGTACAAAATTTAACTACACATTGAATCTCCAACAAAAAGATCCTAATAACTTTCTCTACTGGACTAACAGTTTACAAGCAGCTAGCAACAAAAAATTCTATGTGAGTTAAATGAGGGCAGAAAAAAGCTTATTATTAGAGGCATCTAATCCTCGCTGTATATACATAAATCAAAAATGTTTTATACTACCCCAGTTCCCATAACTCCTGAATACAGACGTGACTGTAGATATTGTATCACAGGCATAGTCTCTTTGACTATTTATAGCTGTCACTAAACCCCCCCCCCCCCTTCCCCCAAAGATGTAAACAACTATGCATGATCAGCGTCTATTATACGGAGGGGGTCCGGCAGTCGATCAGTTCGTCATTCCATGGTCTGTAGTTCAACCATATCTACACAGTCAATAATGCGTTCCGATCGCGTGCGCATTGTTACTTTGTGACAGGGAAGACTCTCAACAAGGGAAGTGTCCAGACGTCTCGGAGTGAACCAAAGCGATGACTGCAATGTTCCCTGTATCGAATAGCAATCGTACAGCATTTGGAGCATATGTACAAGACAGTAATCATAAAGTGAGTAAGATAAAAGAACAAATGGAGGTGCTACATAAAGCTCCAAAAAGTGCTCGAAGCGATTGAAATATACGCTCATCAAAGAAAAAACCACAGACCTACTACTTAAAGAGCAAAGTGATTTTATGCACAGGAGTTATGAGATTTTTGAAGACCTGTTTTAGACTTACGCTTCAATGCAACAGCACGCTCCAGTAGGAACCAGCTGCAGCGGAACGGCCCTCAGCGTACTGGCGGCGGAAGAAGACTTGGCGTGGCGTTGTATACGTTCTGACGTAGGGATATCCCCTCCACTACCAGTCAAAACAAGGAAGAGGAGACGCTTATTTTCGAAAGAACATCTACATTTTAATTATATTTTTAAGTTTTTTTATAAAGAAATTTTAAATTACTTTAAATTATTTCGGTTCATGGTCCACTGAAAATGATTATTCATACGTTATTACTTACAAAAATGTTTTATTAAAAAGTATATTCGCGATTAATATGTATTGTGAAATAATAATATATGCACAGTTCTTATAGGTAGAGGGCACTTTTTACTGTTACCAATCAGGTTGCTCTAAAACTGCGATTTAAGCTTTTAACAGATTAAAATTTACTTTAGTTATGACAGCGAACCGATAGTTCTATACTGACAAGATACTCTGTAACTGCAATATATGGTATGTTGGCATTTAATACGTTCCAAAATTTCTTTTTGTAAACTAAGATATTTCAATCACTAACTGTATCTCTCTTGTTAATTATATTTTTAACTTCGTCTAACAGATATGAAGATGGGCGGGCAGCTAGCCTGAAACCGGTCACTGAAAATAAAAAATAGCGATCAAAAACTGTAATCCATCCTCTCAGAGTCCCATTACCAGACCTTGTTCAAACTCGTTGAAGTGTTGATAACGGCGTCTTTGTCGTCTCAAAGGTATTCTTGACTAACATCTACTCACGAGGTCCCATCTCAAAGCTAACTAACTCTCACGACCGGTGCTGCGTTTATTTAAAGGAAATACGATTTGCATTCTCACAGTAGCGCTACCAACGCTGCTGCTGCGAGATGTGAACAGATGTAGAAACGCACCTACTAACTTTCGTTTATGTCGCTTGTATAACTCGTTCCA
Organism: Schistocerca americana; assembly: GCF_021461395.2. NCBI lineage: Eukaryota > Metazoa > Arthropoda > Insecta > Orthoptera > Acrididae > Schistocerca > Schistocerca americana. The sequence continues at coordinate 201,673,033 of NC_060125.1, read as the reverse complement.
CAATATACATACACAAAATATGCTGTCGAAATCCCTCTGTGCAATTATTTAGTCCGAATTATCTCCAAATAAGTTCAAAACGAATTTGTTCTGGTGAATCTACTTGTCTCAAGTAAGAAAGGTCAAAATTTCGAAGATACTGTTACAGTTAATGATTATTATCGCAGTGAAGATCTTCTTTATACTAAGAGCATCTTTCATAAATTACATCGAATTTCAACAGAATTTTCAATTATACATTAAAATAATGTTACACCATGATACTGAATTCTCTAAAATTCGGGCTATGAACAGAAATTTAGTTTTAATGAATTTGCCACAATCTAATTCTTCTGGGTTAATTTATCATTTTTTAACGTACGGCACTCGAAAAGCAGCTGCAGTAATAGCAACTTCCTAATCACTTTGTATCCGATAATGCTACTGAATAGTTAATATTCGTCGTTTCTACAGTGATTCGTAGCACGGAAATGTGCTCTCGTCTAACTAATATTGGTCGCAACATGGCGTCTACTCCTTGGCGCTTCGGCGAATACCATACCTCTCCAGCATTCGGCAAGCACATTCTCTGTGCTCACCGAGCGTAGTATGTCTGATGGAAGATTTAGGTAAACAGTGTGACCCTCAGTCTCTGCTCGCAGCGGATCACTGCACGCAAATAAATATGACATGCGCTCTGGCAGATGAATGTATCGGTCGCGGCTGCGCCGCTCTGAGCGGTTCCACGTGGAGTTTGGTCCAGCCGACAGCTGTCTCACGTCCCGTCCGGGCGGACCCCCACTGCTCCTTTTGTCAACACTGCGAGCACATTGCCGCGTCCGAGTTGTGAAAATAGCTTCCGACGGTTGCTACGCGCGAAGACCACATCGTAACTCATATACACTTTGCCCGTCCAAATGACAGTTTTATGTGTTTGTGAAGAAGTCGTATATATCACTTGAGACGGTTGTGTACACGATTTAAGGCTAAAATTATCGTATTAAGATGTGTAACATATGCTTAACTAACAGCGGCAAAACACGTAGAAATAACACTGCTCGAGCGGACGACACACACACACGGACTGAAGTGTATCGAAATTTTTTTTTTAGCAGAAAGTGTGAGAGAACCAAAGTAAGATTCATGTACTTCGCAGAAATGTAAGAACAGCTTGCGAGAACAGACCAAAACAACAATCGAGTGTGAGAAACAAATTTAACTGGAAAGTCAACAAACAATACTCTTCGTGAAAGGAAGGACCTGTTAGCAGAGCCATACCAAAATGAACCTGCGCCCCACGATTAACTGCCAATCAACCTCACCCCCCTCCTCTTCCCCCTTCCCCCACCCCGTCTCCACTCCTTGCTTTCGTCCACCCACCCACCCACCCACACACACACACACACACACACACACACACACAAACCGTAAAACAGCTTTTTTCCGTTTTTCTACGCAGATGCAGTAACTTTTATAAACTTAATGGTGAATATAATAAAAATAAAGCAGTACTGAAAGAACAATCCTCAGATGAATAATATTGATGAAAAACATGCACGTAATAAATGAAACATTTCGGTAATCACGTACTAATGGAAAGTAAAATAGTCTATATTTCGTACTTTATTTAATACTCTTATATTATTAATAGTGCATAAATTAATAGTCCGAAATAAAAGTTGAAGAGTCTCAATAAAGGGTTGGGAAAACATCTCTTTCCTGGAATTCTGATGTTGTAATTTTGCTTCACATTTTCTTGCTATCAGCGAAGTCAACTCGATTGTTATGACATACAATCAAGTTTAGCATCTCTTGCGTCTTTCTGTCGACAAGAGAGCTACACTTAACAGCCTCATTTCACCAACACTCGACGTTAAGCACTTCTACATCCCCTTCATCAGTTGTTTCACCTATAAACTGAAAACAGATATTTCGTTAACAGTCTTCACTGCATCAATATCTGTAATGGAGAGAGCTGTACGTGGAGGATAGTGTACTTGGAAACATATGGTGTTTCCTGTTCGGTGTTTCAATCTAGTGGTTGATTTCGGAATCACTTGAAATAATGTGTGCTAAGGACCGCCGTAAGCACTTTCCAGCATGTTATACTGTCTTTGTGCTGTGAGACATGAGGTTGTATTTTGTACAGCATTTGTATTTTTTAATTTCAACTCATTTAAGTGCTGTATGACATATTAAAGCAATTTGAAACAGATACTAAATTCTTCAGAAAATTAGTTCCGTAACATGTGAATGACTAAGCCATGCTCTGTTGGCCATGTACCATCTTGTACACTGAAACAGACGAAGATCTTAGACCATGATACATGTGATATTCTCCAATGAAGGGAGTTCTTTAATGTATAAATTTTGTCCGTCTGGAAAACAGAAATTTGTTTAATTTACAGTTATTAAAAGTTTCAACCTACTGTGTAGCCATTTGCACATATTTCCGAGCTTAATAGCACATACACGAAACCGCTTACGTCGAATCCATCGCTTCATCGGACAATGTATTTTTTGTTCTCCTTGAAACATCCGAAATTGGGACCTTTTCATCGCAACAATTCTCCGACCTGCCCATCTCCTCCTTAACATACAAACAATGACCAATATGAGAATCAGCATGAACGGCATTCAGAAGAGACAACTGGCCTTCGTTTGCTATAAACATTTCGTTAGGCAGAAATATCACTAAGCTCCTACGAGCGTTTGTAAGGCCAGGTTTATTTTTTACTTTTACAGCAACTGGTTATCCCTCAACAATTGTGTTTAATTGTAACCCAAACAATGAATCTCTGCAGTTATACTGCGGGTGACCATTAGCACTTGGGAACTGTTGATGTTATATAGCAAGACAATGCCCCAGCTAGAGAAAACGTTTGCTCAGATTCGAAATTTCCATTGGCCAGCAATGAATAAGGAGCGCATTATCACTACACCAAGACATCAAAGATAGCAATACTCCTTGTAACTGTCAGTCCAAGTAAACCGTTTTCCAACTAACCTAGTCACCGACGTCATCAAAAACAACACTAAACTTACATTCCTTGTTTCAGATTCACATCTCGAAAGACTGGACTCATTCTCAACGCACAACAAGAACAAAAACAAACATTGGAGATACACACTTGATGTTTGGTATGAGCCGTTATTACCGTGTTTTAACAGCATCCCGACGACGTCGTCCAAAGCCAGAGAACCTTGATCAGTTAGAACTTATCGCTGGTGAGTTTCTCATGCCAATTAATTCTGCCTCACTATTTACAGCTGAAGCTTTCCTCATACTTAGAGGCAGCTATAACACGTCTGTGGTGCCACAGATACCGATGTCACATTCTGAAGAGATATGTACTATGTAAGTGGGCTGTTTAGGTTTTTATATTGGTAACGCCACGTAGCGCTCTGTATGAAAATCACTGGCTGTGCTATGTGCAGTCTGTGGCTAGTTTGCGTTGTTGTCGGCCATTGTGGTGTTGGGCAGCTGGATGTTAACAGCGCAAAGCGTTGCGCAGTTGGAGGTGAGCCGCCAGCAGTGGTGGATGTGGGGAGAGAAATGGCGGAATTTTGAAATTTGTAAGACTGGATGTCATGAACTGCTATATATATTATGACTTTTGATGACTATTAAGGTAAATACATTGTTTGTTCTCTATTAAAATATTTCATTTGCTAACTATGCCTATCAGTAGTTAGTGCCTTCCGTAGTTTGAATTTTTTTTTTAGCTGGCAGTAGTGCCGCTCGCTGTATTGCAGTAGTTCGAGTAACCAAGATTTTTGTGAGGTAAGTGATTTGTGAAACGTATAGGTTAATGTTAGTCTGGGCCATTCTTTTGTAGGGATTTTTGGTAGTCAGGTAGCGTTGCGCTAAAAGTATTGTGTGTCAGTTTAAGCACAGTCCTTGTATAACTGTTCTAAGGGGACGTTTCATAAGTCGACCCTTAGCCTAGGATACCTCACTGGAATCTTCTGATTTTTTTCTTGTAGTTTGTGCAATTAGTGCAGCCTTTGGTTATTGCTAGCGCGTTATTGTAGAGAGAATTTCCTTTGTAGTTATAGTTTTTCATTCTTGTACAGTAAAACAGTTGTGTCATGCATGTAGATTTGCACCAAGTATTTCGCAGCTGCGCTTGCGATTAACTAGATATAATTTTCAGTGCTATGTTAATGTGTTTTCTTATTTTGCTCTTCAAATTAAGCATTTCTGTGTTGTCGTGTGAAATATTGTGACAATAATGGCGTGTGAAATACGTAATACTAGGCCCCAGAGTAAACTGAGAAATGACAGTGAAGACGAAAGCAGTGTGTTAACGAAACCGTGTAATGAATTAACTAATGTTCAAAGTAGTAATTTGGTAATTGTGCATAGGGAAATTGAGCGGGCTGCAAATAATGGTGTTGGCAGTGAAACAATTAGTGAAAAGGGAAGCATTATCGGTCGATCGGTCGGCAACAGCTTGCCTCAGGAATCCGAAATGACAGGACACAATCTTGCAAATACTGTAGAGTCAGGTTTTGCGTCCTCGCCGTTTTCTCAAATAAGTCAAGACACATTTCCTGGTTTTCAAAATGCGAATATTGCTGGTTCAAATGCATTGTCGAATAGCACTGAGGAACATGTTTCAGATACCAGTGCATTGTTATTAGAATTAATGCAACAAATGGGACAAAAGCTTCAAAAGTTCGACACAATGGAACAAAATCTTCAAAAGGTAGACACAATGGAACAACACCAGAGACAAACACAGCAACAGTTAAGACACAATGGAACAAAAACTTCAAAAGTTAGACAGAATGGAACAAAATCAGAGACAAACACAGCAAAACCTTCAAAAGTTAGACACAATCGAACAAAATCGTCAGATGTAAGACACCACGCTTGAACAAACACGTGAAGATTTAACTACTGAGTTACATGACATTGAATCGAAATGTCAAAAAGTCTGTAATGACGTAAAAACACAAATTTGTGAGCATTTTCAACCTATTTTTTCGCGGCATGAAAATGCATTACAGAATCACGAAGCAGCCATAAAAGAACTGCAAACTATTGTTCATGAAAATCATGAGACCTTGCAAGCTAAAATTGACTCAGTTGCATCTACCGATTCAGTTACGCAACTTGCAAAAACTCAGGAAAACTAGAAGGACACAGTAGATACTCTGAAAGTTGGCTCAGAAAGACACATTGAGGAAATTAGTTCATTATCAGAGAAAGTAGTTGAACTTTCGGATCAGCTAAATAATTTATCTACGAAGGTAGATGATAATCTGAATGACACAAAACCGGTAGTCTTTAATGACACAGAAGAGTGCGAACAAATTAGGAAATTCAAACAAAATCAGAATCAAATTAATACGCAACACCAAAGAGAAATCCGGGAAGTACAAGATCAGCTGACACAGGTATTACAGAAATTTCATATTTTAGAGGACACTCGCGCTCCAATACGGGAAGAGGGACATAGAAATACGGCATATCCACTAAACAATAACACAGGGCACTTCGGAAATTATGAAAGAAATTGGCAAGGTACACCGAATTTTGAGATGAAACAGCCGAAACGACGTAAGAATGACCGACATGCGACTCGCCGACATGATGATTTTGACTATAAGCTGTTTATCACTACACGTAAATTCAAAACATTTAAGAATTCACGCAACGACATTCATCCACAAGCGTGGCTTCATCATTTCTCTTTTTTGTTTTCCTACCAACTGGTCATTAGAGCACAGATTAGAATTTATGTGTGGCTATTTAGAGAATGAACCAGCTGTAAGAATGTGATCGGTCATTCACGATTGCCACAGTGAAGGAGAATTTTATCATGCCTTCCTCTCAGCATATTGGTCTCAAGCTACACAAGACCGAGTAAAACGTAGCATCATAATGATGAAACATTTCGAACAATCTGAATTTTCCAGTCTTGTGAAATATTTTGAAGACATGTTGCACAAGAATCAGTACCTGTCAAACGCTTACAACCCCTCAGAACTCATCCGCATTTGCTTAATGAAATTACCTGAACATTTACGACATATTATTTTGGCAAAACGTTGCAAAGACGACATTGAAGCTTATCAGGGTCTCTCACAAGAAATAGAAATTGACAGAGACAGTCCCGGGATGCGAAAACAGGAAAACAATCACTACAGGTCACATCCGTCACAATTCCGTGACGACAGAAACAATAACTGGACACGACAAGTCTATTCTTACAACGCAAATCGTGACCAAAACAGACACCACCCATATGACAACCACTGGCAGAGTAATAATAGTTACAGAGAAAGATCGCATTTCCGTAGTAATGAATATGACAGAGATTACCATAGAAACAGACAATATGGGAACAGAAACAATTATTATCAAGGGAGACAGAATAACTTCAGACGCAACAGTTCAGCTCGCAGTTACGATTCCGGGAGAAATTCTCCACCACATGACCGACAAACAAGAAACTATGTAAACTACCGACAAAACGACAGACCTGAATTCCATCAGAACTGGCGAGATTCAAACAGGGCAGGGCACTCCCGACAAGGTGAATTTGTAGAAGTTAGGTCTCCTAATCCCAATAACGACGCACGCCAACAAAGAGACAGACAATGACTCGCACCGCAGGCAGCCACGTGCGCCGGCTGGCTCAGGGAAAAATTACATAGACGCTAATCTTGAGAAAATTTTTAGCATTCTTTACCAATGTACCATATACCACATGATAATTCCACTGAAGCTGAAACTCTGCGTACTAGGAAGAGTAAAGGTTTACACCACATTTCACATGTAAAACCGTTTATTGAGAGATAATCTGCTTTTTAACTTTGTCTTCGCCATAAAACTTTTCACTTCACATTTCTAGTATGCATTGTCAGACTTAGAAACTGTTACCATGCAACAATGTTTGAAGTTAAATATCCAATCAAGAACCAAGAGAACTTATTTAAACAGAAATTACGAATGCATTGTTATAGTGAACAGATATCACAGTATTATTGTGTGTGTACATTCTTGCTTGTTAGTTGCATGATTATGTAACGACCATAAGGCTTACATACTTAGAACGTATACCAGTACTGCTAATAAGATTTCACTGCAACATTTTGGTTTACTAGAAAATACATTATGGATATAAAGTGCTTTCTGAGAGATACCATATGACACAGTGGTTAGTTTATTTGACAGCTACACGACTATATCACGACGCTACTAATGTGTGACACAATTTACACTGTTGCTTTTGCGGTGTTTCTGTTTTATATCTGCACAGTTTTTCTGTATTATTCTGCAAAGTAAAACATGTTCTAGTAGTAACTTTCGTGGTATAGCTACAATGAGACAGCCTTTTTCGTAGCACAACAATGCGTCACACTGCAGTACTTTCTTGACCATGGTAAGGTACGTAATAACTACGATATACATACGCAAAACATTTCACTTTCGTTTATGATGAGGTAAGTACATTGACTTCAGCAGAACTTTGCTTACAGAGGACGATAACTACGACTCTTCCAAAGAATTATCTTACAGCAAGGCGCACATTTAGCGCAACAGGACATGCATTTGAGTGATTAATTTTGTACTTAAACCATTTGTTTTTTAAAATTTTTGAATTACAAAGGAAGTTTTCCATGATACATTTCATTCCATTGCTGTAATCTGTAACACCTGAGAGTATAATTATATTAATCCCGAGGGGGGGTTCATGCCTACTTAGTGTAGCATGTGTGTGGCAAGCACAAGGAGCCCTAGCTAATATGGTATTTGCTTATACAACTTTACACATCAGTACCATATTTCTCTAACACAGAATTACACAGCTATCTGATCATTTAACTGAGAGAGACAAATATTTATTTTGCTACATCAGTGACAGATGTTTACGTAATTACACAGTTGGATAACTTCACACTTACGAAATTGTATTTTGTCTGCACTTTGTGAACTGTTCATATTTTTTCGGAACCACTGTGATACTATGAGAGCTTTGAATGATGTATTTGGTAGGGGATCATGATTTTGAAGTACGTTTGAGGTAGATGACACTATTGAAATGAGCAGAGAATTTTTTTTAGGTTTTGAAATTATTGGAGGAAGCTACGACTATTTTGAGAATTGACTGAGATGTTATGATATTATTACGACGATGATATGTATTATGCTGTTGAGGTATGTTTATGATCAATAAGATGATGATACCGTGTATGAGGAATTTGATAATGCTACGTATTTCTTATGATGAAATATTGGTGAAGTTTTGACGAATATGTATATGTATAATAAGGTAAGGCATACTGAATAGTGGTTAGGGACTCTGATTTGTTGAAAAGGATGTTGGAAACCAAGAATCGTGCTTTAGAATTATGAAATGTGTGTTCGTGTGTGAATGTATCACAATGCCACTGAAAATTTTTTGGACACTGTTGTATTTATAGGATTTGTAACGTAAATTCTCGACCTGTGAAATTTTTAATATGCCACTGCCACTGTAGCAGAAACTGCTATGGTAAATATTTCGGTAGGAAAGTTAAGTGACCTTCACGTAATGCATGGTGGGCACCCAGCTGCGCGATAGTCGCCTGTCAGAGGCCCAGGTGGAGGAAAAAAAAAGGAGGCCATTAACCTCGCTATTGACATTCCTTTGTAGAAAGCATCGAAGTACGACACGCTCAAACTTGAAAACATATCATTATACCGTGGAGCTCTTAATTTATGATATTTACTAAAATGCCTAATGAAACAATGAGAAACATTTAACGGCTATTGTCTTGCTAGTTGAGAGAAATGCCATATGGCTTGCTTTATGTATTTATTTACTCATTTTGTTTAATATCTAGTTTCTAGCTGCACTGCAGCATTGCTTAAAATAAAATTTAATAGATGTACTAATATAGTTATTTCATGCCTATAGATTCAGTCAATAAGAAATTTATGATCACTTCCAAGAAAACGAAGGCACATAAATAGACATTTCCCTTCACAGAAATTGCATAAATAATTTTTTTACGATTTGGTAACTTAATCTGTTAGTGTAAGTTCTCGTGATGCATCACTCTAGTGTTAAGATGTGACATAGGTATTAAACATGGCCCTTTTTACTGTTATATTTTTTCTGCATGAGCTTTGTCATGTTTAGATATAAGTTATTGCATTTGCTGCTGCTGTTTGCCAGGCATAGTGCTACTAAATTTCACTTTACATTACTCTGTTAAGCAAGTTTTACTACTGATTTATTTTTCTTGTTGCTGCATATTGGTTCATATTAGTTGTAATTTTGCATTTTTATTTGTTAATTTAGATTTACTGCTGCTTGCTTTGCAAATTGGCATTGTTTGTCATTGCTGTTTGTGTTAATTTGTTATGTGCTGCTGCATTGCCTCATCCCTTGGTATATATATATATATATATATATATATATATATATATATATATATATATATATATATATGAGCTCAGTAGATTTAAGTTAGCTTAAGAGGGGGTAGACTATATAAGAAACTAACTATGATGAATTGGAAGAAATGCATGGAGAATCTATAAGAAAATAGTTTGGCCAAACAAGTATTTTGAAAGAAGATGTGAACAGAATACAGAAAGCATGCTTGGATATGATTTTTTTTTTTGTTGGTCTAAACAAATGTTGAAATAAGATGAAACATCTATGGAATGAATTTTTAGGTAGAACTGCAGTACCAAATGTCACACAGAAAACAAACCCTGTCCTTTCCTCGTATTACCCCACTATGTGTTTGTGTACCCTTGGGTATTTGTGTTCTTTCTGTCTTTATGAGTTTATCTGATGAGAGTTGCATTGTAGAATTTTTCTAATACTATGTTATTTACTTTGTAAAGATGTTTAGACATTATTTATCTGTTCTGTTTTGTTGCTTACATGTGAAGTTGATGTTTCGAAAGTTATTCTGATCTTTTATGTATGTGCTCATGTCATAATTCCTGTAACTCTGATGTATATGTTAGTTCGATTCCTTTGTAAAGCCTGTACTACAAATGTTATGTGTATTGTTATGTTTTTAATGATGCATTTTGTACGTTTGTTTTTGTATTCTTATGTTATAAAATTGTAATTGGCACCAGTTCATCAAATTAAGTAACTTGTTAGTTACATTTCACTGCACACGTTTCTGTTGGTCATAGTATATCTACAATATGTGAGAAGTAGGGACTGTTAGTGTTTTCACATGTGTTAATAATTCAGCAAGGGACTGGATAACAGCATTGCTGGTTCTAAGGACGATTCCAAAAACTTTGTGAGTGCACAAGTGGTGGTTATGGACTTGCTATATTATCCGCAAGACTCTGCGATAGTGATTGTGCACCTGCACAGTCGCAACAGTTGGCTGCTGGACGTCTCTACAAGGACTACAGTGGGTCTACACTTTTGACGACTCACCAATATCATTATTTCTACAAGGACTACAGTTGGTCTGCATCTTTGATGACTCACCAATACCGTAATCTCTACCAGGACTACAGTGGCTCTACTCTGTGATGACCTACCTACTAATATTCTTCAAATCTTCGAATGACTCTGCTGTGGGTTTGCTCTGTTGTGGCCCATTACCTGTCTATATGTCGAGAGTCAGCACTGTCTTTCCCTTGGAAAGACAACACTACTTCTTCAAGACTGCATGGAAATCCACTACTTCTGTGTGCATTTTCTTTTACTGCTCAGACTTTGAGAAAAACACTGCAGTTTTACTGTGATGAACGATCAGGACTGTCTTTATGGACTGTGAGAAAATTTTAGCTTTTGACCAACATTGTATCCATAAGTGTGTGCATTTTATTTCTTTGTTGTTGTAACTATGAAAAATTTTTTCAAATCTGTATTGACCACTGCCCAAAACAATTTGTAAAATGTTTTGGTGGGGAGCGTGGGGGCTATGTAAGTGAGCTGTTTAGGTTTTTATATTGGTAACGCCACGTAGCGCTCTGTATGAAAATCACTGGCTGTGCTGTGTGCAGTCTGTGGCTAGTTTGCATTGTTGTCGGCCATTGTAGTGTTGGGCAGCTGGATGTTAACAGGGCCTAGCGTTGCGCAGTTGGAGGTGAGCCGCCAGCAGTGGTGGATGTGGGGAGAGAAATGGCGGAATTTTGAAATTTGTAAGACTGGATGTCTTGAACTGCTATATATATTATGACTTTTAATGACTATTAAGGTAAATACATTGTTTGTTCTCTATTAAAATATTTCATTTGCTAACTATGCCTATCAGTAGTTAGTGCCTTCCGTAGTTTGAATTTTTTTTTAGCTGGCAGTAGTGCCGCTCGCTATATTGCAGTAGTTCGAGTAACCAAGATTTTTGTGAGGTAAGTGATTTGTGAAACATATAGGTTAATGTTAGTCTGGGCCATTCTTTTGTAGGGATTTTTGAAAGTCAGGTAGCGTTGCGCTAAAAGTATTGTGTGTCAGTTTAAGCACAGTCATGTATAATTGTTCTAACGGGACGTTTCAACTACTTAAGTTTACTACAAGCGTATGACGAGGTACAATACAGTTCGATCGTCAATGAATTGCTGCATTATCGTGTGGAGCTAACTTATGGAAATTTCCTGTGTGCCAAGGGAGAAATGAATTTATTTCGTTAGCTTGGTTGGCAGCACACTGGGTCATCGAGTAGGGGGGGGGGATCGTGTTTGTTCCTTGTGGGGGAATTAGTGATATGCCGCTCTCCAGGAAGTGTGAAGGGTCTTAGCTGTGAGCTGATGAAAGGGTTGTTGACTGTGTAGTGCAAGCTGCAACGGCCGTTAGCAAAAGAAGCACTACCGACTGGTTTTTACGAATGTATGGCTCGCTGGTGGTGTAAGGGTAGTTGTGGCAGAAATTTCTGTCACTTTTCAGTGGCCCATATATATATATGGGTTAGGATGTGCTGTTGAAGACTGATCTTCAACCAGGTACTGTAAGCCGGTGTCTGCTAATTCTGTCCTCGCCTACATAGAGGGATTAACGTGTGGGTGGTAAGCTGTTGTTAGATGAACTCCCCGTTATTTATCAGATTACTCGTACTTGCCGTTGTGAACGTAAAATTTGTAAAGGACTGGTACTAATTTATGTCAGTTCTCATTGTCCAGCGGGCGGCGATTTATTACATGCTGTTGTAAAACGAATGTCTTTTTAGAGGCTTTCTGTTATGTTTAAGCTGTCTGGCGTCATCAAAAAGGGGATTTGCTAAAATTACAATGTTAACATGTTCTTGTGTCCTCTTTGTAATACGGAACCGTTTCAGGGAATGCTTTCACTAATGGATAATGTGATATCCGATGCGAATGATTCATTGTTGATCAAAATTTGAAGCCTGCGTACTGAAAACAGGTGGAAGTTTAAAAGCATCCAGTCTGACTGGGTATTTAACATGGAACCATTGAACTCCATTAACGAAAGCTACTGTAATTATTTTCATGATTTGTGTATATATCAATTTTATAACTCTTAAGATATATTTTAAGAATCTCTGCGTTTTGAACACTGTCTTCAAGTTGTTAAGCTCCTATTGTTCTCTCGAGATGTTTGTACAGTTTATTTGTAATCCTTGTTTTTATGGTAGTGTTTTAAAGTTACATTATTGGAACTGAAGATATGCGGAAACGTGAAAGTTATACATAGCCCAAATCAGATGACAGGAACAAAGGACACAATGCCCATCTTTTTTCTGGGTAAAGCCTATATGAACTGTTTAGTTAGGACCATGCTCCATGTCATTTGGCCTATAACTCGTGATGATGTGGAATTAGTCATTTTAAACTCATATTCCTGATTAATTTGTAAACATGAGTACATGTTGAGTATTTATGATGATTTTATTAATTTTTTACTCTTAAAAATCCAGAATGTCAGTTAGTCTTGAAAATCTACCACCTTTCACACACTTTAATAACAGAAATCCTTCTGCTGAATAGAAGGAATTATAAACGAGGAATTTTTTCATTTAATACATATACTGTGAACCAGAATTCTGAATTACTGACTGCTTAAGCAGATGTCTACAATATGTTCGTGGGTGACCACCACATTTTATTATTAGAGTAATTTTACCATGTGACAAAAGGACGAGCTGAGTTTCGCACGAGCGATGTCTTCTACAACCATGCTGGTTCGTGGAGACAAACTTTTCTGTCTCTAGGAAATTTGGTATATTTGAGCTTTGAACACAGGTAACTTCAGTAATTCTGCAACAGAGCGATGTTACGGACATCGATCTGCAAGTGACGAGCTCCTGAAGATGATGGCCGGACCGGTCGTCGAAAAACTGTGCATAAAAGGAACAGCAACTCGGCAGAACACCTGGAAACACGCCATTAACAAATAGTGCAGAGAAAAACTTAGCTTAACAGCAAAGGTGTTGCATCCGAGTAATTGTTCCCTTCTTGTTTAGCATTACGTAATCATTGCCACATCATGTAGCTATTCAAAGGTCAGATAGCTTTATCAGTGACATGTATTGACGGTCAGAGGGTATATTTTAGGCCATAAACTGTTTACATGTTCTTATGGTACGAACACTCACGTCTAGTTTGAAATTAGTGGCATATTAGAACATGAACTCGCTGATCAGTGGTTACTCCGTTCCCCAGGCATGTGTATATTTGAAATTTACCTTTAACTGTCTTCTAATTGACAGGTGGTCCCAGAATACCTTGTTTATAAGTACCATACTGCTGAATCGTTCCTTAGTAGGTGGTCACCTGTAGGTTCTAGGACCACGCCAGAGGCACTAACAAGCGAATAAATTAGTTGTTGTGGTATTCGATCACTACTGTACGTTTCCCACCGTAACTATACATTTCCCACCGTATGGAATTTTATTTCACTCTGTACATAATGGAAGCTCTAGTAGCTCCAACGTTTATTGCTTATATATTGTGTGCAGCTTGCGGCAACTGAAATATCCGCAGAATTTTAGTAATACCACTGGGAAAAACTCCGTAAACCGTTGCTCCTTAAAGGACTTCATCTTTCCGCCCGTCACTGGCAGAAGGATTATGTCGTTCTAAAATATTTTTATTACTGTGAATCCCAGCGACAATAAGTTTATTCGTTGCTCTTTAAATATGAAATAATTAATGTCCAATATTTCGACAGTTAAACCCCTTTTCACCCCTCAACAGTGAATGGGACAAGCAATTTCAGAAGGCAGAAAGGGGAAACGAAATTGTCTTTGCCGTCTTCCCGGGTAAATTGGAATTAATATGCGGGTGCTAATTAGACCTCTAGGAATAATGTTATTAGTTACAACAATTTCTGTTATAACGTCTGAATAGCACCTTTATTGGTCTTCGTCTAGCACAAAATAAATCATACGTATTCTTTACTGAGATGAGTAATGTTCACTTTCAGCCGATGCATAGCAACTCTCACATAGAGGAACTATCGTTTAGATAAAGCAGAGGATTCTAAAGCAGGGAAAAACATCTTTTGCATGACGTGAATATTTGATTGTTTAAAAGATTACAGCTAGTTTCATGTAAGTACGATAGGGCCATATTTTGCATCAAAACGGTGAACGATTTTCGTTTATAGTCAGTAGTCATTTACATGCGTCCTGCGGTACGAACAATGTACCAAACGTATCACTAGAGCTATAATTAGTACTCTTGGCCAGTCGTGTTAACAAACGTCAGCGGTATTTTATTCTTTGTGAGTTGAAATGTCTCTGTATTTGTATGGTAGATGTCAACCATTATAACGAAGATGGATGTCATGTACATAGCGAATGCATTTACGAATATACAGTTAATTATAAATAATATCTCGTCGACAGAGATAGAGATTATTATCAGTTCTCTAGATTGGAAATGGGCCATCATCAGAATATATGACTTCCGTGCTAGTCTGTACTATTCAGCAAAAAACATCGACTACGAAAATCTAACGTAACGTAGTGGGATTTAAAAATGTAATCTGAAAACCTTATAGAAGCGTAGCTGGCTAAGATAGTGAAAAGTATCTGGTATCTCGGCAGGTAGTCTCACTGTCGTGAGGGGAAATGAAGTGTGGCGGTGCCGGATTTTCGGAAGGTCACATGGCGTATGATAGTTGAAAACTTTATACGTTAGGAAGAGCGTAGAAATCATGTTTCATGGGAAGTATTATTGTCTCATTAGAATTGTTAATCGTACAAACGTTTTCAGAATGATCGACACACAGGAGTAGCCTTTCCTCTGGCAAAAGGCACCTTAGTATATTGTGATTTACTAGGAAGTGCTTGTATTTGAAGGCCGTTGACGTTTACGGATGCCTGTTTTACAGTTCACTTAAAGTCTGATTTTTGTGCAGATGTGTTCTTAAAAAGAAACAGGACAATAGGCCGAAATTTACAAATAAATGAACGAAAAAACTAGAAGCTGCGTCACAATACTAGCGATAGATTAGATGGATTTGTTTAAAGGAGTGATATATATTAAATGATGCAGAAATATTGGTAAATTTGAGGCAGTGACATCAAGACAGAAGCAGTCATATTGAAGAGGGGCTGCAGTTTTTTAATGTCAAAAAAATATTAAAAGAGGGCTGTTGCCTTCTGTAGGGAAACTGTATAACTTAATCAGGCACGGAATTTCCGATAAGAATCATGCAGGAGAAGCAGTTAATAGTGGATCATATGGAGATCAGGAGCACCCGATCGTTACTAATCTTGACATAATAAATTAAAATAGGTTTCCAACAATGTAATTTAAATATAAAAAACTTACAGGCCCTTGATTTCATATTGATTTGTGGATAATGATCATGGACTGCAATATCTGTAACAGAAATTAATTGTAAGGTAGCGTAAGCTAAAAATGGTACATCTAAATTCTTTATCTGTGATACATACATCGGGAGCTTGCCACATAGTGGTTCTATGATGAAACTGACAAGCACATCTGTAAGAAACATTGGCACATGTTCGCTAGTGTCCAAACGCAGAGCATAGTTTATAAATTAAACCTAATGGAATGAGGGGACGAACGCAGGGTCATGGTTAGCCACATGTGAAGGACACGAGATTCATACAAACTGACTGCACAGTACGATCGGCACTCAAACAGGAAATGCACCCTATTTTCAAAACCGCAAAGGATGTTCATCAACAGCGGAAAGACTCTATGGTGTCTGATTCCTTCTGGTCTCGTTAATCAGTCCACGTGGATAGGAAATAAAACAAAATACATCAAACGAACCTCGAGACAGATGAACAAAGATGCTTCCGTGACGATTAAAATGTTCAGGTGTGAGAAATGGCAGTCGTGTATTTTGTGTAGGTGGTGTTGAAAAGCTTTTAGGTAGATTAAAAATTGCATTTTAAAAACACCGTGCACCACTGCCTATGTTTGAATAAATTCGATTTTATAACGCAATTTTTAGAAGTTGTGTCTATTTAAGATATCCCGAAACGCATGAGTCGACAGTTCAAAGGGAAAATGTAAAATTAATGGTTAATAATCAATGTTACCTTCTTGAGAAAGATTAGACTCCACATAGACGCATTTCGGTATTAGTTTTATCTGCACGATTTCTGGAGGTTTCAAACTGACAACACTTTGTCATCGGGTCACAGATCAGTTTATCTGCTGTCACAACATCCTTGTACTAATAAGTTGTTTCACTCCAATACGAACCTTCATTCCGATGTCAAGATAAACGTTGACATTTGTGACACATTTGGGAAAACAGACGTTTCACTATCCTTTGCGAATATTACATGTATCTGTAAGTGTTGAGCAAGATCTTAAAAATTGTCTTCTTTAAATTCTAGTGTGCAGTCTGACTAGTGAATAATCACACCTTGCTGTAAATAAATTCAGATATCTCACTTATTATTCATGATAGAGAAAACATATTGGTATTGTTTTACAGCTCTGAGAATGTTTTATGTAAGTAATGGAAAAACACTGTCATAGTGTTCCATAAATATCTAGTTATTCATAGAGAAACGTGAAAAATGTTGCAATAATGATGTTTCTCATGTACCTAAGACGAAATGTTAAATACATGTAAAAACATATTACTACATAATCACTTTTAAACTATTCCCGTGTAATCCGGTGTACAAACAACCTTTTTATGTTAATTCTGTGGGAGTTTATAGAAGCTTAAAAAAGATGGTAGAAATTCTTACGTGGGCCTTACTGATGACGTCATAAATTCGATTCCACAATCTGGAGTATCGGAGACTTTTGATATGTTAATTAGGACATCAGACTGAGACTACTTTAAAAGTGCGGCTGGTCCCGGCGGAGGTTCGAGTCCTCCCTCGGGCATGGATGTGTGTGTTTGTCCTTAGGATAATTTAGGTTAAGTAGTGTGTAATCTTAAGGAATGATGACCTTAGCAGTTAAGTCCTATACGATTTCACACACATTTAGACATTTGAACTGCTTCAAAAGGTTTCATAACTCTCCTGTTTTCTTCCTATTCATTGTATACAGGTTCTGGACTACCGCATACAGCCTGTAATACGCTGATCGTGTTGCGATCGTTTGTTCATTTTGAGTAATCATTCTGGGAATTGGTCGAATAAAGCTTAGCATTCGTATAGGATTCATACCACTAAAAAGAGAGAGTTCCAAGGTGAAAATAGTAATAATTACACTACCAAAATTTTTTGTTACACCTACACTCACTCCATCATTATCTACTGCCTTTGAAGAGATGACTGATTTTCGCGCTGTTGGTGTAGAAAGCTTATGAAAATGTTTACTGGAACATTCTCTTCGAAATTCTAAAGGTGGCAGGGATAATATACAGCGAGCGAAAGGCTGTGTACGGTTTGTACAGCAACCAGATGGCAGTTATAAGAGTCAATGGGCACGAAACGGAAGCAGTAATTGAGAAGTGAGCGTTGAGTGAGACAAGGCTGTAACGTATTCCCGATGTTATTCAATCCGTATATTGAGCAAGCAGTGAAGGGAACAAAAGAAAAATTTGGAATAGCAATTACGGCCCAGAGAGAAGAAATAAAAACTTGGCCGTTTGCCGATGACAGCAAAGGACTTAGAAGAGCAGTTGAACCGAATGGACAGTGTCTTTAAAGGAGGATATAAGATGAACATCAACAAAGGGAAAACCAGGATAACGGAATGTAGTCAGATTAAATCAGGTGACGCAAAGGGAACTACATTAGGAAATAAGACGCTTAAAGTATTAAATAAGTTTTGCTATCAGGGAATCAAAATGACGAATGACGGTCGATGTGAGGGGATATGAAATGTAGCTGGCAATGGCAAGAAAAGCATTTCTGAAGAAGAGAAATTTGTTAACAGCGGGTATAGATTTAAATGTGTGGAAGTGCTTTCGGAAATTATTTTTACGGAACGTAGCCATGTACGGAAGTGAAATTTGGACATTAAACAGTTTAAACAAGAAGAGAATAGAAGCTTTTGAAGTGTGGTGCTAACAAGAATGCTGAAGATTAGATTGCTCGATCACGTAACTAATGAGGAGGTACTGTATAGAATTGGGGAGAACAGATATTTGTGATACAATATGACTGAAGATAGGGATCGGTTGGTAGTTTAGTACTGGACGAAAGTGGGGAGGGTAAATGTCGTTGAGGGAGACCAAAGGATGAATACAGTTAGTGGATTCAGAGGGATGTAGGTTGCAGCAGTTAATCGGAGATGAAGAGGCTTGCGCAAAGTACAGTAGCATGGAGAGCTGCATCAAACCTGTATTCGGACTAAAGACCACAACACAACTACAGTGTAGAAACAGGTTTTTAGAAAAACACTTCGGTTGGGATGGCGTTGTCTTGTTGCAACTTTGAATCTGACTGGTGTTGATAAAATGTCAAATAGATCGTCTAGAGAAGATCGGAATACAGTATCACACATTTCCTTTCACGTACCGTTGCTGAGCAATTGTCACACAATGCTGCAAGAGTCGATATCCGCAACCTCAGACAGGGTCTGACGTCAGCATTGCACGTGTTTCTGTTTCCTTTGCAATGCAGCTTTCTCTATACTAAAGAATGTTGAGGCTGCGCTTGAAACTTCTATGAGGAACGAGTCTTTATTCATTTTCTGGTGTATTTGTTTAGCCGGAGATGGAGAAGGAATTGGTTTCAGTGGGATAAATGTTATGGAGTTTGTCACCTAATGCAGTATGTCTGCGAATAGTGCCCGCTGATTAGTTATACCCTTCCACTGGATATCTGAACAGAACCATGGTTACCTTGTTATACGGTTCTGCATTCTATTACGTGAGGATTTTCTCTGGCGCTGTGTGTGGAATACCTCACGTATATCACATCATGAGCAGAAAAACCTCAACCTGAACTTGGACGAATTAATTTATTTGGCTTCTGCATTACTATTATAAGGACATGTTCGCGTGATGTGTAATGGGTTGGATCCAGAGGTGTAATAATCTCTTCATTAGTGTGGAAAGGTCTCCTTAAAACCTCTGTGGGGCGCTCTTTTAACTGGAAGTATTTTCCTGTCGATCCCGTAGCGATTATGTGCTTATTATGTCCCGCCAGGGAAAACAAAGTTAATTGGAAGTCGGATGCCGAGTTCATTTCGAATGGTTTATAACATTACTTCGATTAAATATCTTTGATCACATTTTCGAGTATTGCCGCACTTATAGATTAAACTGTGAACTTTGAAAAGAAAAAAAAAAAAGACGTGAAGCATATAAATCTGCTGTTAGGTGCACAGCCACAAATAGGTGTCAGATAAACAGTTCACCTAATTAATTGTACTCTCTCTCTATCATTGACGATGATTTGGCGCCAGTCATGGTTCAAATGGCTCTGAGCACTATGGGACTTAACTGCTGAGGTCATTAGTCCCCTAGAACTTAGAACTAGTTTAACCTAACTAACCTAAGGACATCACAAACATCCATGCCCGAGGCAGGATTTGAACCTGCGACCGTAGCGGTCTTGCGGTTCCAGACTGCAGCGTCTTTAGCCGCACGGCCACTTCTGTCGGCTGGCGCCAGTCATATCCTACCCGCTGTGCATTTGGGAAAAAGCAGAGCAGTGACAGGACTCAACAGGTTGTTTCTAAACAGAATAATATCGATAAATGTAAAGGCAATTTCGGGAATACTCCAGTGGATTGTTGGAGCGCCGCTACTGTTTACAGTTCATATTAATTATTTTGTAGATAATGTTGCATACTCCATTAGATCATCAGCCAATGATGCTATTGACTGTAGAAAGATAGCAACTCTAGAAAACTTTAGCGAATTGCACGAAGACTTGCAGAGGAACAGCGATTGAAACAGAGATTGGAAGTTGACCCTGACCTCAATAGATGTAGTTTATTACACGAATTTAAGCGAAGAGATCCACCGCTGTTTAATTGAATTACAGCTAACATATCTGTGAACACAGCAGAATGCCTGGGCGTGATAATCCGGAGATAGCTTATGTGCAAAGACCACATAAAAAACAGTAGGAAAATCAAATACAAAGCTGACTGTCATAGGGAGAAATATAAGAAAATGTTATTCTTTCACGAAGAAAGTGGTTTAGAAAACACTTGTTGGTGCATCAGTCTGTGACGTTTATGAAGGTGGATTAATAGAAGAGACGTAGAAGCTCCGAAGGGAGGGCGTCAGGGAGAAGCTTTATAAATTCCAGTGACAGACTTACTGCTTAAATTCCGAGAACTCACGTCCTGGGCAACATTTTACTTCTTACCATATAAGGAATGACCGCGGCAAGAAAAGCAGACAAATTAGCTGTCATACGGTAGTTTATCGATTTTCATTCGTGTTACGTACCATTTATGAATGGAACATGGAAAAAGAATGGAGGGGGGACGGGGGAGGAGTAAGTGAAGTGGTATCAGAAGTAACACCGTAAGGTTGTTTACGGAATACAGTTGTAAGTGCACTTGTAAATTACTTAGTTACTTCGTAGGGGGCATGTGTGGCGATAGGAGGGATGTGTTTGGGATTCTACGACTGATGGTTATGGGTGCAGCAGCTACTGATGAATATCAATTCCTTATTCAGTATTTCTCCAAACTCATGCTGAACTGATACCTTTGTCTGTGTGGCGCGGATGGGTGTTATTTCGTTCGGCAATGACGAAAATTTTGAAATCCTATCATACAGTGAAAACATCACTTGAGATCTAGTTTCTTACAATCCATCAAAACAAACGTAGAGTGAATATTGCGCCAGAAGAGAAAACGTTTTTATTGAAATTACAAAACATATAATATTCTCAAACCAACTCAGCAATACCAAGGAAAGTAGCTAACATAGGAAGAGAGCCTCATGATATAGCATCATCTGTATCATTGCAATAGGCATGGTGAGACGGTTGCTGAAATTTGAGTGCAAGAATAAAATTCGACAACATTCCAAGTTAACCTTACGTCGTTCATGTTGGACTGTGGTTAGTAAACTGCTGTATCATCTGATACACCTGGAGATGAGGGTATGAGCCTTCTAAACGCTTCGTGGGTGTAAATAAGCGTTTGTTGACACAGATAATTGTTTTACTTTATCTTTGTCCAACTCCTTCTTTCGAGGCATAGGTTTGGCAGCGGCCCTCCCCTGGCTTTCGCTGGGTATAAGGATGTAATGTTAATAATGTATGTGTTCTAAAATTGTTTTTGCAACCACGGCGATGCACCAGTGATAGGAAAATTAAATTTTAGTTCTGACGAACATTGCAATTGCAGTTCCGTAGGGAATTTATCTGATAGCCAACTGTTTACATACCTTCTCGCAGTTATATTTTTAACACTAGTTTACATAATGCCACGTGGTAACACACTGTTGCGATGGGTTGTTAATTGAAATGAAACCAAATGCGGAAGTGCCAAAATTTAACGACGGCGTGTCTATACTTTCATGGCTCACTGTAGATGCTAACGACTAGAACCAATCTTTACGGAACGAGAAACAGAAGTGTCAGTACGCAACTATAGCGCTTCTATGCCTTCGTGAGTCATTCTTGACGCTTATCGCTACAAACAGTCCTTACAGGCTGCCACTGAGTGACAATGCAGTAGTCATTACACTGTGAGCTGCTAACTGCCTCACCCTCAGTTGTGGCCCTTTATCATACAGATTGCTACAAATAAATACAAAACGTGAAGATCGTTGTAACACACTTTCACGGAACCTTGTTACCTCCCTGCGGCATTAACATCACAGGGAAGTTGTCTAACGTAGCGGGCGCTGCAAATTTCTTCCTACCACAACATTGCTCGCCACGAATGGCAATAATGGTTACCTCTTCGCTCCCTGCGGTCACCACTGGCATGGCTCAAGAAAAGGTGGCCAGACGATAGTTCATCACAACTTACTGTGGTGTTCATCTGTATCTAGATTTTCGTTTCCAGACATTTTCATTTTTAATACTAGTACTTACTGAACAACCTACTGAAGATCATTGCAAACGGAATAGTGGCCTGGTTGCCCTGGTGAGAGCATTGTTTATTCATATGTAATTACGAAGAGTGCAATGAATTAAGACTTTTTGAGATTCTTGAAGATATACGTAAAAATATAAAAAAGGAAACATCTATCTTTCAACGTAACTGTATTTAAAAACAACATAGATTTACTATATATATTATTCTTTGTTGTGTGTTAAAACATTAATAACAGTGAAACAGTAGAATTATTTTATGTGATTGCTTACTCTGGTCTTGATCTTTGGTGAGGAGAGATGTAAGAGTATTTATGTTACATTTTGGTTAAATTCATGTGTTTATTTGTTCTTAAATGCTTTGTTTATGTACCTTTAGCTTCCCTACGTGTTAGGAAACTAATTACTTATTTTACATAGATCGGAACGCGCAATACAGGGCAAGCCTGTGATTGATTTTTGCCAGCCATTTGCGCAGTCGCAAAGCTTTATTTGAATATTGCCAATATTAAGCGGCACTTAGCCGCGGGAATAACTTACAAAAATTGCATTTTAATTATATTATTTAACTTCAGTGTTATTTTAATTAATTTGCAATGATTAATAGTAGTTTTCATTAAATTCTTGTGGTTGTCGTATAATGGCAGTCTCTTGTCTCAGTTACGTAAATTCGGAGAAATTAACTTACTCCGAAATGGTTTGTGATAAATATGCCACACAATAATATTTTTCTGCGCGAATCCATATATTAATTATAATTAATTGCATTAACATATATTAATTATAGTTAATTATACTTATATATATTAATTATATTTCCATATATTAATTATAAGGAAATTGCAATCCAAGAAGAACCTGAGACACTTTCTTAACATATGAGCTAGTTCACTGCTTCATACAGTTCATTACGTATTTCATAATTCGGACATTAAAACTTCAAATCATATAAATCATATTTCCATAAAAAAAGACCATGTAATTTACCCTTGAAGAGTTGTGTTGTCACTTTAGCGTGTGAGGCGTCATTTGATACGTGACCACTGGCGGATTTACATATAAGCCCACTAGACGCGGGCCTAGAGGCGGCACCTTAAAGGGGGTGGCATTTTTTGCTCTGTACTCATTTTAACATTTTAAATGGTTCAAATGGCTCTGAGCACCATGGGACTTAACATCTGTGGTCATCAGTCCCCTAGAACGTAGAACTACTTAAACCTAACTAACCTAAGGACATCACACACATCCATGCCCAAGGCAGGATTCGAACCTGCGACCGTAGCAGTCGCGCGGTTCCGGACTGAGCGCCTAGAACCGCGAGACCATCGCGGCCGGCTAACATTTTACGTTCTAAAGTAAGTTCGCTTACGAACGTCAAAAATTTTTAATGTTGTTAAACAACTTGCTAGTTTAAATTAGCCTTAAGAACGAAATGCGTCAATTGAAGTAAGCTGTCAGGACTGCAATCTACAATACAATGTTTTAAAACTTATTATTCCGAGAATGTTGTCGGCTTTTACTTAACCAAACCTTATTTTCCCTGTGAAAATACTGGGACCCCTGAATAGCTGTGATGAACTAATCAGCAGCTTATTGAATACTGTAACATGTGTGGGCCTCAGTAAGTGGTCTTCGGTATCTGAGATTTGATTTAATAACACCTGTTTAACAAGACATGTGGATACTGGGATTGTTTTACATTTTTAAACACATGTTTATACGAAAAGAACATAAGGAGAATATATAATAATGTGTGAAATAAACTTCACACAGTTTCAAACTTTTATTTATTTATTTACTTAGTTAGTCTTTTGGGCGAAAAAGAAGATGAAACCAACTTTCATTTGTCTCATTTCATGTGCTGCAGCCTGTACGATATCAAAATTCCCACTCTGTGCAATCGAATAGTACGTGGCATTGCAAATTTTATATTAAGCTGCTTAACTAAGCTTTTTTTCTTTGAGGAAAAGTTATTTTTATTTTATGTGGGAACAAGAGGTGGATTTTCGTGTGGACATAACAGCAGTGTTCACACAAATGACAACACACCCCATCAACTGCCAACAAGGTCACTTAAACTTTGTAGTCTGTCTTCTCCGCTCACAGAAAAGGCTAAAATATTATAAGAGAAAGTGAGATAAGACTCAATCCAGCACACCTCACTGCATGAAACTGCAGACATTATTTGCTTTTTATATTAGAAATACAGTGTCAAGAATATACAGAACATATTTGCGTCCCAGCTAACATTCCGGCGTCGCGAGAAACAAAAGCTATAAAAGGGACTGTCCCGTTTTCTTTATGAGACGAATTCTGGCCGGAAGGTGTGGTTCTACTGTTCACTGACAACAGAGAAATAGGCGACAATGAAATTAAATTATTCTGCATTGTCGTTCGTTCATAGTACAGTTACGTCGAGTAATCCGAGGTGGTCAGTTCATCACTCCGTATTTAAAGGAAAAATCTTTGCGCTTGTGTGCCGTGTTTAAAGTTAAACGCTTTGTGCTCATGAGCGGTGCAGTACGATTGGAACTGGATTGAGTCTTCCTCTCTTTCCTTATAATTTTTTTCTTTTGTTTTGACTGTTGGTTGACAATATTGTAAGTGGCTTAACACGAAAAATCGTCAAAAAAGCAAACTTACAAAATTAAGTGGAGCCGCATTTCTGAAATTATTAAAGGAAAGACGAGAACGAGAAGCCAATGTTCTAAAATCGCTTGCCAGGGTCATAAATTTATCGCAAAAAATGTTGCTGGTTCGACTTCGACTCCAAGTAGTACGGATGATACTTCTGGCACTACAGATGTTGCAAAAGAAGAAAATACAGACTAAACAAAATATAAAAATGAAGAAAACCAAATTGTTCCTGAGTTCGAGTTGCACAAAAAACTAAGTGTCGAGTGAGACATTACAAAAAGAAATAACCTCGTTAATGATGATCCTGCAAAATGGTGTGTCAATGAATCAACAATCTACTTTCTCTCACAACACGGCATTAATCCAAATAATAACGGTAATTTTTTTTAATTGAAGAGGATCAATAGGCTATAAAACCAGATATTTGAACAAAAATGCATTTTACCGTAGACTTTTAAATGGTCAATCAACTTTGTGTGAATTTTTAGTATACTCCTGTTGCACCGGTGCGGATTTTTGTGCACCAAGTAAATTGTTCGGCGGTGAGGCCGCGATAGCTACTAATGGATTACAAAATGGAAAAATATTTCTAATATTTTGCCTCATCACGAGAATTCACTTGAACACAAAAATTCTGAGTTATACTCTTAACAAGAAAAAAGTCACTTGAAACGATAGAAGAAAATGTACTGGCGCAATGTGTTGAAATGGGTGTTCGCAGTAGTGAAGAAGCTATCAAGTCATAGACTCCCCCTACATGGACACGTTGAATGATTACATTCATTACATAAGTCAATTTATGATGTCTCTTGAACTTATAGCAGTGTTTGATCCTTTTCTCTCAGTGGACAATGAACGATATGGAAATAGAGGGCAGGGACATAAAAGTTACCTTTCTTCAAAAACACGTGATGAAATAATAGAGCTTCTTACTGAACGAATAAAAATAATTATTATAAGCGAAATAAAACGGGCCTAATATTCTCTATAATAGTAGATTCTACTGCAAACATTTCACATATTTATCAATTACCTTTCATATTAAGATATGTGAACGAGAATGGTGAACCTGTTGAGCGTTGCCTTCTGTTTTTACCAAAACCGAAACACAAGACCGAAAACTTAGCTGAGGCTGTACTAAAAGTCCTGTCTAAAAATTCTATTGTTATTACTGACTGTAGAGGCCAGTCATACGACAACTTAAGCAGTACGTCAGGAACCTACACCGGTTTGCAGTCACGCATTGAAGAACGAAATCCGAAAGCGCATTATGTGCTTTGTGCAGCACATTCTTGGAATTTAGTCGACACTAGTGCTGCAAGCTGTTATCGGGAGGCGTGTTCATTTTTTAATGTACTGCAAAACCATTATTATTTTTTCTCTGCTTCTACACAGCGTTGGGATGAACTTCTTTGTTTCATGAAACCATGAAGGAAACGGTAAGAAGTTTATCAAAAACACGTTGGTCAGCAAGACAGGAAGCGTGTGTAAGTCTACATGGAAACTGGAAGGGCGGTATCAGTGCCCCCATCCATATTGCCATTAATACGTTTGAAAAATCACTTGTGCGAAATGACGCTTCGGCTTTATTGAATTAACTCAGAAGAACAGAAACAGTATTCATGATGACAATTTGGAAGGACATACTCCAGAGATTTAATAGTTTATATCTAAAATTGCAAAGCCTAAATATTGATACTAAAACAGAACACGAATTATATCTGTGAAACACTTGTAGGATTTATTGCATCTATTCGTGGCTTGTCCGACTGTTATGAAAATAGATCCATGGAGATTGTGATTGTTATAGACTATGAATGCAACTATAAAATATCACGAAAACTCAAACTTAATGATGATGAAGATGCGAACTCTGAAGATATATTTCTGAGTGGAACGTAGAAATTTGGAGTCGAAACATTTCTCCCAGTACTTGACAACTTGTAAGTCGAATTAGTGAGGAGACAGGAAAGCTACAGAACGCTGTAGGACTCCTTCACAGTTTTCAGTAACCTTAGAACAGTTCACCTGACAATACTGGTGAACGTGCAGCAAAACTCCAAGCGTCATATAACACAGATGTAGAGCCTTCCTTCCCAAGTATATGTGTACATTTCACGAGACATTTCAAATATGATGAGATTAGTGATTACCAGTCGAAAAAGAGAGGTTGCAGTCCTTGTTTCCGAATGTTGACATTTTTCTTAGAATATTTATCTGTATGGCACTTACAAATTGTTCAGCAGAACGCTCCTTTTCGTCTCTTAAAAGAGTGAAATCTTACCTACTTCTACGTTGTCTGAGGAGAGATTGAACGCCTTGTCCTTTCTTCACATCAAAGCCGACCTCCTAACTGATAACCGTCCGAAGTATGAAGATATGATCAACTAGTTTTCTGCCGTCAATGCCAGACGGTAACTTTGCTGACTGGTAAGTTTGTTTATTTATTAATATTAGTATTAAAATTTAAGATTATAATGGGATTTTTATTATAACTTAGAGCACATTAATTGGATTTATGAACTACGTATTACCTGTTTATTTTACAATTGCCGATGGCAGAACGCGGAACTAAACCTATTTTACGTGCAGACGTGACCGAAGGCACATTATAATACGAAACAATACGCGAATGACCCAGGCTGCTCTGCGTCGTACAGTCAAGTCATACTGATACTGTAGCATATTACAGTTGAAGCGTATTTTGGAGTCTGCTGAAATGTATCATTATTTCGGAAATATAAGTCATCGGAGAGTACGTTCAGATGAAAAAGTGTTAATAAATATCGTAGTTCAGTTCCGTCGAATAATACGTAAAAGCTTTGCTACTATCGTTACAAAGAGCTATGGTGAGAGCAATAGCTGCAGTACAAAACTGTTTAGCCCTTACACGGGTTAAAGGTATTGTGTACACATATTATGCAGCATCTAGCTACACAGACCCTACTGCTTTACACGCTAAATATTAGATTATAAAACAAATTTGATTATTTCTCACTAGTCTATAAAATTACGTAATGGCAAATCCAAGTTCTGTGTTTGTTCATCTGTATTTAGTTATTACTTCATGCACCGAAATCTCTATTTCATTTTCATTTCTTACGTTTTGTTATAAACTCACTTATTAATACCGAATTTGTGTTTTTGTCTGCTACACATTCCAGTTATTATATCGTAAAACGACTGTTTAATATTAATTTTGAAAGCATCTCTGTAAAAGTACGTTTTAATTTCTGATGTACGACACGTTTGCTTCATTTTTTGATCGTAAAACAATTTTTTTATTTTCATTTTCAACAGTTTCGTGTAAAAGATCATAATAAAATTAATGTATAAGAAAAATCCGTTCTCTCGTACACGCTCCGCTGAATTTTTAGGCCATAGAAGGAAACTTATTTTCCTTGTGTTCGTTTCTGTTGTCTTTCGACAGAAGAATGTGATAACACAACGTCGTTTTAAGTTTGGTTCATCCGCTCCCATACACCAAGTACAGTTCGGAAACCTTATTACATTTTGACTGAGCGCGACTAGACCGCCTACACGTTCTTCAGAAAAACGAATAGCAGAGTACGGAAACAGTACACCGCGCTCCCGCCCAAAACGGCAATTGTGAAGTGATCGGGTAATAGTTATTATTTCAAACATGCATTCTATGGCGGGGCGCATATAATATGTGTGCCTAGGGGTGTAGAACTTTTAAACTCGCCACTGTGTAGCTATACGTATATGTGCCTACAAATCACATAGTTTAATCAACTGCACATAAACACACAACTGAACCACACTACTACAAGTACAGAAGAGAACACACCAACATATATATTAAAAGCAACAAAACGGGTACGTCGTAACAGACTTCAGTAAACAACAAAATACGCTGGTTTGGTTTGAACCCACGTTTTTGGTTTAAAACGGATGTGACCTACAGGCTAGCAAATAATTTCGCATGAGAATAATAAACAGCTTTCCTGGACTGACTGAATGGCCAGGTTGCCACGTAGACTGACAACTGTATGCGGATATTACATCCCTCTGGGCTTCGGCCAGTACGGGCCCTTGGAACCTGCACGACACAGGTTAACATTAAGGTCATTCGCTCGCTCTAATTATAAAGGTGCGCAGTTTCATATAGGATTCTCAAGTCGACCTAAAATTGCGTCTTCGAAGTCAGTTAAAACAAATGTAGAATCAAATGCGCTATCGATAGAAGCGTTAATTTCAACAGCGTATGATTCTGTAATTATCTCTGAGCCTTGCTTGGCGGATTTAGTTCAGCCAGACGTGGTTAGTTTCGTTCATGAAGGAGATTATCCACGATACACATTCTCTAACTCCGAGGGAAAGTTGATTCTGGTTTTCAATGAATGTCTGTAACGTTGGGTATAATTTCTAAACTGCATCCTTAAGTGAAACCTTGAATAACTGATGAGAACTGATTGGGTGGAAATAAGCAAAATGACTGGTATTAATAGAGACGTACCATTTTAAGTACTATTACGCTCTAATCAGAAAAGTCTATTATACAAGAAACATGGTACCGGTACTTGAAAATTTTGTTTCTGACCAATAAAGAGATTTTTGTATGAAGTCATCGTTTTGATGTTGTTGAAGTGCTTCCAATCAATCTTACAGTGACAAATGTTGAGGAGCATTCAAGAGGACAATATCACGAGATGCTCTGTTGAAAGTCGGCTGCTGTAGCCGAGCAGTTCTAGGCGCTTCAGTCCGGAACCGAGCTGCTGCTACGGTCGCAAGTTCGAATCCTGCCTCGGGGATGGATGTCCTTAGGTTAGTTATGTTTAAGTAGTTCTAAGTCTAGGGGACTGATGACCTCAGATGTTAAATCCCATAGTGCTCAGAACCTCTTGAGCTCTGTTGAACAAAATAAGAGGAACATTGTTCACTACTGGTCTGGTATGCATTTATAAAGTAGAAACATGTAAAATACAAACATGACTTACGAAATAAACAAAATTAGGACCGACTGCAAGCAAACATAGTGTTTTAAGAACTTAGAAATCTGAATTTAATAAGATTTCAGGAAGTATATACGTTTTACCCACTTGGTTTGTCCCTCAAGTAAATCAACATGCAAGACACTTTCTTTCTAATTGAGTTCTGCTTACAATTGTTGGGAAGTTTATAAACAGTGCTGCTACAGAGCGAACGTAACGCAGTTAGTTTTGGAAGATTTATTATTTGTGAGCCAGCGTTACCTCAAACTTCACAAAGTCTGTTTTCTCACATCTGATTAAATATACGTTCACAATTGGACCATTGTACGTGCTTCAGGAGTGTTCGAGGCAAACAGACATTACAGAACATCCTAATGTTGGCATTTCATTTACGATAATGGAAACGTTTATCAAACAACAGCGGTGCTTCATGGTAATCGAGCGGTATCCTCCGCAATTAATTTATACTTGTGGCTCAAGGCGAGTCTTTCTTGTAAACATGCCGGCTGCTTGCGTCATAAGTATGCTGTGTGTAATTGTTTACTGTAGGTACCTGCGATACGTGTGCGTGCAGTGTACTCTCGTGTATACGTTGTTAGTGTTGATGAGAGAAGAGGTACAGGGCAAAAAGGTGTTATCGGCAAAGACCCTACTTACATATGTTCACCACACAAGGAACTGTAGAGACGTTAATCTAAAATATATGTACGAAGACTTATGATTAAGATTTTGTTAGATCTCTCGCATTCGGATAAGTACAAAGGCCTACTTTATACATGTAATTATTTTTCAAAGTATAACTTGCGCATTTCCTAATATAGTGAAGCATATTTAGTGTTACACTATGTAATCACAATAGGTACTCTGCGAAGAATATGGGCCTGTTACAGACTCCATAAATTAGAAATGACACGATTATTTTCTGGCTGATGTACCAATTACAAGGCGCAGATGAAGGAGGAATATTGAACGTTGCCTCCACAAACCCAAGAAAATTTGTTGAAGTAAATCATATTCAAAATCAGTTAAATTCTGAAATGGTGGTAGTTTTTTATCCGGCTTAGAAACTGGAGTGAAAAGACAGCCCGAGTTGCAGAAATAACAGAGCAACTGTTGAATAACGACACAGTTTGCTAATTAAATACCTTTAAAGTACTTGCGACATTAAAAAGTTGAATTCATGATTGCCCTTTATCTTTTCTTAAATGGCTTCTATCGGAGTGTTCATAATACTTTGTGTATGTTATGCTGCAGCTGAGAAGCCCTAGCTACATGTTCTTCCGTAATGGCTACGTTTTCCCTATGTTTAAATACTGAAAAGAAAATATATTTATACCTCACAGAAAATTTGTTTTTTATGAGATACCTACTTCTCTATACAAAAAGAGAACTGTCAGGTACGTTTTAAGACGCTATTGATCCCTTACATTATTCGGTAAGAGGAGGTATACGTGAAGACCACTTTTTTTACACTGAAGAGATGAAAATATGTCGGAACTAATAAGATGATTTCTTGTAGTTTTGAAGTAACATCGGTACCATTATAATTACGCAAATATCGCTTGTGAGACCTTCGTTCCAGGAATTTTCTTCATCGCTCATGTATATAACTAAAAGTAACTTCAAAGTACACGAATGGTATTTAGAGACAATTATAGTGCACACAGTGAATGCAGTTGGACAAAGCAATGAAAGAGACGACACCGGCTGTATTGACAGCTCCAAATTAGAATAGAACTCGTCCACAGTTGTAGGTCCATAGTTTCACCAAAGGTATTAAAGTGAACATCTATCACCTTAAAGCAACAGAGCCAATAGTTTCTTTCCACACAACGGAGCATTAACAGCAACAGTTTTAGGAAATGAGAATATCTTGATTTAACCTGAAAACTTTTGTTAATTACGCACTATGGTATAGAATGAGATTTTCACTCTGCAGCGGAGTGTGCGCTGATATGAAACTTCCTGGCAGATTAAAACTGTGTGCCCGACCGAGACTCGAACTCGGGACCTTTGCCTCTCGCGGGCAAGCGCTCTACCATCTGAGCTACCGAAGCACGACTCACTCCCGGTACTCACAGCTTCACTTCTGCCAGTATCTCGTCTGCTACCTTCCAAACTTTACAGAAGCTCTCCTGCGAAGGCAAAGGTCCCGAGTTCGAGTCTCGGTCGGGCACACAGTTTTAATCTGCCAGGAATTTCACTATGGTATACTTTGCGGATGAGAAGTGTTGTCAGAAAACAGCAATATTTATTTTTTAAGATTTCTTCCTTTATTTTTTTGGAATCTCCTCGTTTTATTGTGTTCATGTCAAATTAGCCATTGGATATACATTTCTGAAAACTCTCTCCTAGCTTCTCTCCAGCATCTTTGGCCTGTAACTCCTTTCGTTAGTAAAGGTTCTGAAACAGTTGTAAGCTCGAACATTAGAGTTCTGATGCCAAGAAACACATTTCGGTTGGAATTCCAAAGAACTCAGTATCTTTTCTATGCTTGAATCGTGGGTAAGCTTAAGTTGGACATCCCTGCACGACGCATCACAAAACAAGATAACTGAAGTAAAACTCGACATGCAGAGCACGCTGCCTTCTGAAAAATAGTTAAAATCACCGTCTCCAGGAGCTATAGTTCTAGAAATATGTCCTGCTACAAGTTAGCTAACTGGGCGTTCTATACGATAAAAGATTTGTAAGGATAAGAAGATACATTTTGATCCCAATAATTATTATATTATAAGTTCAAGGGATTACATAAGATTCTGTCAATAAACCAAATAAAAGCAGCGTTTCCTTGGATATCTCTGGTATTGTCTTCAATCTGCTTTGTGCCCAGGCAGTCTTCGCTGGAACTGTCGCAGCACTG
The DNA here is from genome assembly GCF_021461395.2 of Schistocerca americana. NCBI lineage: Eukaryota > Metazoa > Arthropoda > Insecta > Orthoptera > Acrididae > Schistocerca > Schistocerca americana. The sequence goes on along the minus strand of NC_060125.1, from coordinate 201,640,249 downwards.
TTCACCTGCTCCCAGTTGCAGAGCTACCCAGTTTTATCTAGCCACCAGCCAACACACTTTCAAGGTTTTCCGAAGATTGAATCATATGTCTCCCAGAACAGTGTGAACTTCGACGGTGATACGGTTCCCCACCTCCAGAATACTATCGTGCATTTGACTTTGCTGACACTACATTTAGAGTCACATGTAAGGAGTTATTCCACTCGACAAATGGTAAAGAGACCATCTTCAATGAATTTTCATCGAACTGCGTCAGTAGTCGATGGACAGGCAAAGGAGAAGTAAGTGTTGCATACGCAACGTTTGCCTTCACAAGCATTCCTGTTTCCCTATCGTCAGGGATAGAGAAGTAAAAGTTCCCAACCGTGTTGTGCACTAACAGCTCCTGTCAAATTCAGGGAATGTGAGGGTATAGCTTAGAAGCTTGTATGGCATTTTCCTTTCAAAGGGCTTATTTCCCGCAAGCTGTTTCGCTACTGAGACCACTGTTTCATTAGAAAAGAATTAATTTGAGTTGAGGACGAACAAATACTTTCAAATGACTTTGATTCCACATGTACGAGGAAGTCTTCAGGATTTTCCGGTAATTTGCTGAGTTCTTCAGTTGTCGGACGTTCTGCCGAATATCTATGTCGTCCACACACCATATTTTGATGTGAATCGTTGTATTCATCAGGTGTACCTTAGACTGCTAGGCGAGTGGAAACGTTCACTGTTTATGTCTAAGATCTTCCGCCTCCCACAACCCTACTCCCACTGTCGAGTCTAGGCTATCCATTCCCACTATAAACGTCCTGAGAAGTTCGGTCTTTGGTCCGGTGTGCCTGACACCGATTTGACGTTCTATTCTCCAAGGCTTTGCTGGGATGATAAACAGTGTCAGGATTCATGAGATTTACCACCACCTTAACCTGTACTATCTTCTAACAAACTTTCTCCAGTATGTGGAAATCTGTGCTGGAATCTTGGTTTTTTCATATCTTGTGATATGGCCATTCCAGTCAGCGCCTGACAATGGCTGGTTTAGTTGCCTGTAAATGATCTGTCTGCCGATGATGTACTTGGCATCTAACATTCACTATCGTATTTGATTGGCCAATTTACAACATGCCACATGAGCAAAATGTACTATAAATTCCCTGTTTTCGTAAAGCAAGGTCATCTTCCACATTAACAGCTGTAAGGTTATTTTGGTTTGTGGACAGAACATACACTTCATGTTAAGCTTGTTGAGAATCCTGTTCATCTTGACAGAAATATGTTCTGCATAGGTCAGGTGAACCACTATCGTAGCTTCACCCTGCTATTCCTCCCCATCGTATGGCACACTGACTTGTTGAGCATGTAACCATTTTTGCAGTATACTGAGCGCAGATACTCCTATTCTGAAACTAAACTGTCGACAAGGTGCGTGTCCTGTGGACAAATGTCTTTATGTTCTTCGGCACTGGATGATGAAAGCTGCTAGCTTTCAGGTGTGAATCGTTGTGTGCTGATTTGCGTCACACACTGTGACCAAGCGAACGATATGCTCTCCTTTTGACCAGTATGGCCAGAAACGGCAGCTGACCATATTTTTCCAGTCCCATGGTGAACTTTATATAGCGAGACGTGATTTAAAATCTTCTAAGAACTCACTGTCTCTCAACTACAAGGGCAGATTACCAAGCATTTCATCCGAATACCCAAAGAAGCGTGCGGGTTTGTATCATAGCCGTCTCTAATGCTTCCTCCCCAAATTTCTCCACTGACGGATTGTCAACCAGTGGAGACAGGGAGCATTCAATAATCACTCTTCCTGTCTGCTTGTAATATTAGCCCCGTTATAGAAAACATGTCAGACCTGTACATGCCTGAAAAAGTGTACCAGTGCATTATCAGAGTTGTGTGCAGAGGGTTTGAGAGAGTATTTCAGCGGTTCAGTGGTAAAAAGGGAGTCAAAATCAGAACTGACCATCGTATCAGATTCCGTGGTATGTAGTTGCTTCGGACGTTGCAAGAAGTCATTCACGTTGCAGGAAGTTCCTGCCACATTTTAAACTCTTCCGCAGTCACATGTACAGCTAGGTCAACGTAAGGAATGGTTATTCGGTTCTCCTGCTCTTATTACGGTAAGTTACACTGATCAGCCAGAACATTATAACCACCGACCTACTATGAATACAAACCTCTCCAGGTGACAGCTGCCTCACCTGACGAGGAATGGCTGCTCGTTAAACACAGGTCCGTTCCACGTAGTATCAGTGACTGCGCTGTCCATGTGTAGAATAGGGAAGGCTCATGATCTACCTGGGTTTCATTGAGGGCAGATTGCGATGGCCCAGAGGCTCCGCACGAGTATTTCGGAAACTGTATTACTTGTCGAGTGGTAGAGGAGTGCTGCAGTGAGTCTCTTCAGAATGTGGCGAAACCAAGATGAAACCAAGGTGTGTTGCTATAGGGCTGTACTCCCACATTACAGATGATGGATGTCACAGGCTGGGCAGACTGTTAAAACAGAACATGCGGTCTGGTTCTGCGGCATCAATAACAGACCTTAATGCTGGATCGAGTTCAAGTGTGTCTGAACACACAGTGCACCGAACACTACTAACTATAGGCCTTCGCAGCCGACGATCCATGTACGTGTCAATGTTATCACCATGACATCGGCAACTAGGACTAAAATTGGAAAGAGACAATCGGCACTTGACGCTGGCGCAGTGGAAGAGCGTTCCATGGTGTGATGGATGCCGATATCACCTTCAATATGCTGGTGAGAGAGTGCGAATTCGTCGACTTCCAGGAGAACAGCTCTTTGACACCTGGACTGTGGGATAGAGACAAGTATGAGGCGGCGTGTTATGGTCTGAGGAATATTCATATGGGCAGCTAATGGTCCAGTGGACGTCGTGCAAGGCACCATGACATCCAGGGAGTATCGTACACTGGTCGCAGACCAGTACACTTCTTCATGGCGATCATCTTTCCCAACCACAGTGGTATTTTTCAACAAGTTAATGCGCCATATCAGAAGGCTATGAGTGTTATTGAGTGGTTTGAAGAACACAGTGGAGAGTTCTAGGTGATGTGCTGGCCCCCCATTTCGCCAGATCGCTATCCCATCAAACGCAAATGTTTTGTGGCTCAACCTGGCATTAGAGCCCATCGCTCCCTCCCCAGAATTTAAGGTTACTACCCATCGCTCCCTCCCCAGAATTTAAGGTTACTACACACACATCAAAAAAATGTTTTGCACCACCTCGGTTGCGAGAGTTCCGGAACCTCTACAGAACATTGGAGCAGAGATCAAAATACCAAAAACATCATTCCCGACCTTTATATTGCTCATGAAAACCACACATTGCATGATGTACCACCGTACAGCGAGACATTCGGAGGTGGTGGTCGAGATTGCTGTACACACCGGTACCTCTAATACCCCGTAACACGCCCTCTTGCATTGATGCATGCCTTTATTCGTTGAGACATACTATCCAAAAGTTCACTGAGTCACTGTAGGTCCAGATTGTCCCACTCACAACAGCGATTCGGCGTAGATGCCTCAGTCTGGTTACTGGTCAAAAAAATGGTTCTAATGGCTCTGAGCACTATGGGCCTCAACTGCTGAGGTCATTAGTCCCCTAGAACTTAGAACTAGTTAAACCTAACTAACCTAAGGACATCACAAACATCCATGCCCCAGGCAGGATTCGAACCTGCGACCGTAGCGGTCTTGCGGCTCCATACTGCAGCGCCTTTAACCGCACGGCCACTTCGGCCGGCGTTACTGGTCACGTCGTCCATAAACAGCCGTTTTAAATTTATCCCAGGCATCTTCGAAGGGTTCATGTCTGTGGAACATTCTGGCCATTATAGTCGAGCGATGTCGTTATCCTGAAGGAAGTCATTCACAAGATGTGCACGATTGAGGTGCTATTTGTCGTCCTGAAGACGAATGCCTCGCCTATATGCTGCCGATTTGGTTGATCCATCGGTCGGAGGATGGCATTCACGTATCATACAGACGTTACGGCACCTTCCATAACCACAAGCGGCGTGCGTCGGCCCCATATAATTCCACCTCAAAACAGCACTCAAACCTCCACCTTGCTGCGCTAGCTGGACAGTGTGTCTAAGGTGTTCAGCCTGACCAGGTTGCCTCCAAACAGGTTCCCGACAATTGTCTGGTTGAATGCATTTGCTACATTCATCGGTGATGAGACCATGATACCAATCCTGAGCATTCCATTCGGCATATTGTTGGGACTATCTGTACCGCACTGCATTGTTTCGTGGTTGCAAAGATAGACCTCGCCATTTACGTCGGGAGTGAAGTTACGCATCATTTAGCCAGCTTCGCACAGTTCGAGTCGTAACACGGCGTCCTGTGGCTGCACGAAAAGCATTATTCAACATGGTGGCGTTGCTGTCAGGGTTCCTCCGAGCCCTAATCGTAGGTAGCGGCAATCCACGGCAGTAGTAACCCTTCGTCGGCCTGAGCGAGGCATGTCATGGACAGTTCCTGTCTCTCTGTATCGCCTCCATGTGCGAACATCTCTTTCGTTCACTCCGAGACGCCTGGACACTTCCCTTGTTGAAGTCCTTCCTGGAACAAAGTAACATATCGGACACGATTGAACAGCAGTATTGACCGTCTAGGCATTGTTGTACTACAGGCACCACGAACCGCATACCTCCTTCCTGGTGGAATGACTGGAAATGATGTGCTGTCGGACGCCCTCTGTCTAACAAACGCTGCTCATTAATCGTTGTTTACATCTTTCGGCGGATTAGTGATATCTCTGAACAGTCAAAGGGGCTGTATATGTGACACAATATTCACAGTCAATGTCTGTCTTCAGAAGTTCTGGGAAATGGGGTGATGCAAAACTTTTTTTTTATGTGGGTAAATTTCCTTTACTTTACGTCTATGTTCATAAATTTTTAGTCATCAAACTACCGGTTTCGGTCTACGATGACCATCTTCAGATGTATTTCATAAAAAAATGTGTAATATACTGCAACCGTGGTGGCATCGTCAAATGTTACGGTTATGAGGTGACTTGTATAGGCAGGTGTGGTACCAACTCCAACCAGCGACCTACAAGACCTCCTTGCTTCCCTGCCACGACGCGTGGCCGCTGTTACCCGGGACAAAATTGGACGTGTCGACTGTTAGGTGGATGGTCGTAATATTCTGCCTGATTAGCGTATTCGATAATTCTGACAAGTAAGACGAAATATCTTCCTAACAAAGTGACTGAAAGTGGGTAACAAGATAGAAGACTGTGATAATTTATCTCCAAACATTATGGATAGCAAGGAAAACTACAATTAATGTCTGCATATCCTGACGTAATAAAGAGAAATATGGTACAATGTTATTTATAACTTGCAGGACAGAAGTGTAATATTGACATAATATACCGCATATGAACATTTATTAATAAGGGCAACATCAATATAAAAATAGTGATTACGTGACATTGTCAGTTGTATTGCAGGCGATCTCAGAATCTAAACATGGCCGTTCTTCTTAGTACAGAAGTTCAGTTGCCCAGACTGCACAAAAATACACAACGATTGCAGTCGACGAAACAGATTGGCCCTGTAAGTATTTTTCTGTTAGATGGTCTAACGATAACTATTTCAAATTCCCTGAAACTAGTAATCATCTGCGCAATTCATAAGAAAAACAATAGAAAAATAGCTTAATACCCTGTGTGGTCAAAAGTCATTGGAAAGCACTTGATTTGAATTCAGTCGTCAGCTGCTGAAACTTATGCGATGCAGTGGTATCAATGTGATACCGACAAAATAGGCTGCTGACGGCCACATTGAGATAGGCAAAGATCTGAAGCACAGTAAACTGTAGATCACCCAGCGTGGCTCTTCGGGGGAGATGTCACGTCCATTCTTCAGACACTTGTCTAGGGCGGCGGTTATGTATGTCGAAATACTGTCTGTGTGGTACTCAAGTTCCACCATAGAAACGGAAGACATTGGGAATCTTAACTCTTCTGCTAACTTCAGTGTTCTTCAGGCTAATATGTATTGCAGCAATGAGCATCCCAGGTTCAGGGTCTGTTAACTCGAGACGTACTGCAATGTCCGCTACACACATCTCTGAAATAGGTTGTTCAGATGTCTATAAAGTCACGCCAAAACTGCAACTAACAGCAAAATTTTAGCACGTCTTCAAATGTGACACATCAACAGGCGACATTTGGGTATTTAATTATATTCATCCAAATGTTCAGCAGCAACAGATGCACCTCATGGTGAAGTTACAGCTGCTAACATGCACGAATGCTACAGAATCGAACGAACTCCGAGGAACATAAATAACCTTGTCATGAAAACTATGAAACAGTGTAAGGGTACCCTGTTTCGTTTATATACCTCCACACGAATTTCTTTCACAAGCGGAGTGTTTGTTTTTTGTACCCCAAGAAAAGCAGATACTATCTCGAAGCACCAAGTTAAAGGTAATTTACGTAAAATGTTTTTAACCAAGCATAAAAAGAAAGAGTGGAGGTAAAATTTTTGTTATTTCTTTTGGTTTTCATGTCATAAAAAACTAAGAAAGGCAGAAATTACGCTCGAGAAGAGAATATTGCCAATATCATAGATAAGGAATCAGAAGACCTTGAGGGAAATGCTGTTAAAATGATCGGAGTAGATGTAATTATACAAACAATAATTATTCTTTGATATCTGGCTGTAAAATTGATTATTCAGAAGAATGATTTTGTGTTTTGATGAATAAAAGAGATGTTGGTCTTTTTCCATTACATAATGAAAATTATCTGTGAGATTACGGCTACAGAAAAGAGTTTTCTATGGATTTATAATGACAAATGAGCATTGAACGTTGGTAAACTTTTCAAGATACTGTAAATAACAATCGTACGGTAATGAATTGGATATTACAATGAAGTGTAAATAGTCAGATATGTCTTTCTTCCATTAATTACATTGCAGACTGTTTCTTATCTTTTAAAATTCCGTCAGAGCCTCCCCTTGAGCTGCTGCGAGCGTGTATACATGTCTTGCTACACCATTACCGAGGTGTGGTGTACGTGTACACGCGCGCTGCTAGGGTTTTCCTACACTCCTACGGACTTAACGTACTAAATGTTCTTCATTCAGTGCTATCATTTGCAAAAAGGCTCCTTTCGGTATACTGAATCGTTTATGAGATGTGACGATTGTTGTGATCACATGATTCGCGAACATATCAGACTGTAAGATGTGCAAAAATCAATTATATTTTTCAACTAATGTTTGGAGAAAGATCGGATGATATGTATTTCAAATCGACTCGAACGCAGTCTCTCAGCACGATTACCAGCATTTGGCGACCAGTACTGCTATAACAAAAAGCGCCTCAGCACAGAATGCAAACAGGTCTGTAGCAGCAAAAGGTTTAAATGAAAAAAATCGGTACAAGAGAGCCTTCTGTTGATGTTAGTAATCTATTGCAAACCGTATTGCAATGTGCATACGTGGAAGTGGTTATACCTTTATTTTCAGATGAAGCGAAGCTCGGGAACTATGCACCGAGGGCAGAGGCGCCGACGTATAAAGCATATTGGGGAGGGGGGGATCTTGGCCCGGGAAATTTTCTACATTTTAGGTTAAAATAGTGAGTATTTAAGTGTTTTAAGCATTTTGGAGTCATTTGATCAGCATTAGAAGCCCCGGAACTGGACTCTAGATGAGTCAACACTCAGAGAAATTTGACAAGCCTGATACATTTTTTGGCTTTGAAAAACGAAACAAAACATAAACGCGCACGGTATCTTCGTAAAAAGCTATTTAAGTTTATAGTAATAATCATGCATATAGACTATTACAGAGCAGCGAATATATAGTTGTGAAAAGACTGAAATTATGTTTAAATAAATCCTAAACTATCATTAAAAGAATAAAACATAAAATTTTGGTGTAACACGTTAATAGCACTTTTAATAGTAAGTGAAATAGCTAATTTAAGCTTAGTTTGAATAAGGCTCATGGTTCATTAAATAAAAACAATATTTCGAAGTTAGTGCTTTAATACAGTTAATAAAGTTAATGTAGTATTCCTAATACTTTCCGTCAAAATGTATGCAAATATCAGGATTTAATTGGGCCTTACAGCCTCAAACTATTTATGTATATGAAAATAACTAATAAAGTACTATAGTAATATAGTAATACAGTACTAAACTAGTACTAATATTTCGAAAATGAAAATTTAACATTACGTATGTATTTAATTCTCTGTTTTATAAATATTTTTAATTTTGCTCTAAATGTCATTATTAGGGCTAGAGTGTCTTTACAAAGGTGCAAATGTGGACCTTCTGGCATGATTACTGATTATGAAGTAGTTGATGACTGGTCAGATATCCAATTCATCCAAAACATCTCGGTGGGTGTGCAGAACAGCCGAGTTGTTCTATCGCTTCTCTCCCAATATTGATCGAAGATATGACTTCAACGTCTAAGGGAGCCAAATGTCCGCTCTGCTGTTACAGTCGTAATTGGAACTACTTGGAGAAGCTTAATGCACTTCACAACTTCATATAACATTTCCCCAACCGCAGGTTTTTGTGTAATGTGCCTTCTTACATCACGTACGTTTTATTAAGACCAGTTGTTTTTTATTGGCGTTATCAGCTAACATATTCAAGTGTAAGCGCAGTCTTTCAATGTCTAGTGCGTTTTTAAAAAACTCAGTTAATTTTTTCCAAATAAGTTTCTCCTCTGTTTACTAAAAGCAAGCACTCTTGTTCAACTGTAATGACCCGTGTGAGTCCAGTTGAAGCAGACCGCTCAGTAATGCAAGATTGCACCGCTTCACAAACTTCAATGTAAATAGCTTTGTAGTATTCCTTTGGGGCTTTGAAATTGTGCGCTGAGCTGGCTTCGTTGTTTTCATACTACTTTGGTACATTTCGATTCCGAGGAAGCGAGAGATAATCACCTTGTGAGGGTTTTTATTTTAAACACAGTTTACAGAAGTGTTCAAAACTATCACGCCTTCCATTCAATACACAAATCAAGCCCTCATATATTTTTTCCAGATCAGCAACACTTAGATGAGGACATTGAAATTTTTCATTGACATTCTCTACTGGGTACTCTGCATGGCAATAAAGGCATAAAAATAAATAAGTCTTGAATTGTAACACTGACTCAGGGTGGCCTGCACATTTGTAACCTGCCTCTATACTATCCAGTGCAGAAAATGTTTCAAAAAACTGTAGAAGTTCTTCAAAGTTTCTCAATTCTCTCAAGATACTAGAAGCTTGCATAGTCCATCGAGTCGAGCAAAGGGGTCGTAGACCAGCTTCGTCGCTGGCGCTCTCACAGCGTATGCTTCTGAGAAGTCCCATTCTTTTATTAGATTCCCTTACAGTGTTTATTAAGTCCTTGGCTAAAACCACGATATTCCTCATAGACGTAAGATGGCGGAGACTGTCTACAACTGCCAAATCTAAACCTTGAGCAGTGCAGCGTACATAACGTGCTTTTGGTTGTATATCCAAAACTAACATTTTTAGTCCTTTGAACTTACCTCTCATATTCGAGGCACCATCATAGCACTGTCCTCTTAAGTTACCCACTGACAAATCAAGACAAGCGAAAACGTCTTTTAAAGTTTGTGATTCAGTGTTTGGGGTCTTGTGTAAGCCAATAAAGTCTTCGTTGATGATTAAGGAGTCATCAATACGAATAGAAACTGACACTTGATCGTGATTTGAAGGATCACTTGTTTCACCAACCATAATAGAAAAATGTTCAGTCTCCTTCATCGAAGCCAATAGCTTTCTCAATACAGACTTTCCTCGTATATCAATGATCTTGTTTTGAATATCGTTGGACGTGCATTTATACCGCCGACGCCCTAACCAATCTTTAAAGTCAGGTATGTCATTCTTTCGGAGTTCCAATAATTGAAAAAAAAATTGAATTTACATCTTTGTACCCTCTAATTGCTAGTCCTTGTCTGCAAAGAAATTGCACGGTAATAAAAATTGTCTCAAGAGTTAAACGGCCATTCTTCATATCACTATATAACTGCTCATTCAATTGCGAGGCCACACTTCGGCGAGTGATAGAATTTAGTTTCAAAAAGCCTTGTTTATGCGTAAACGTATTTTCATGAAGTCGGAATTTTTCCCTAGCCATTTTTCAGTTGGAAAACCATACAGAAGTAAATACATCTTCTTTTTTTGAAGATAATTATAATAAATTTTTAGCATCTGCTTCTTTGCAGGTTTTGCAAAATTCTTTTTCGGTAGATGCTTCATATTCTAGCCATGCGTATTCAATCCACCAGGACTTCTGAAATGATCTTCCCTTACCGGATTGGCCTGAAGACGACGAAGCAATTTACGGCGCAATAATGGTTGGAGGTTGGCTAGCAGTATCATCAATTTCCAAGTGCACCTTTTTGACAACAGATATATCCATTGGAAACTTAATTCACAATAAACTATGAGACTAAAGTAAACGAATAATACATAGTCATATAAAATAGTACACTAGACACTAAAGATGGAGCACTAAACATGAAACTATCCACAACGAATGACTGCGACAGCAGGGTGGGCTTTATATAGCCGCGGCATCCTAATATCTCGAAACGTGAAGGTGACGCGAGGAGAGGGTTCCAGGCGCTTCTGCTGTAGCCCTTTTGATGGCAGTGCGCCGCAGCGCTTTCACGCCGGCGTCAGACTTTACCCAAAGATTCGTACACCACGACAAGGGTTCCCGCAGCACTGCAACACTATCATGATTCACACCACTCGTTTTCAGTAAACATGCTTACTACCATAAAGATTATTTGTTTTAAATCATTACTGAATTATTTTAAAAGGAAACTATCGTTGTAAAAGGAAAATTAAAAAATTCCAACATTATTCTGGGATTTTACAAAGCATAATATAACTAATAATTTTCTTAAATTATTGGGGGGGGGGGGGGGGGAGCTTCAACCCCAAAAGGAATTTTTGAAGGGGCTCGGGGCCCACCAGGCCCCATGGAGTCGGCGCCTGTGACCGAGTGAGTAAAATAAAGAGCTATTTCACGAGGGTAATTCACATCGTGGCAATTCGCGTCTGGTTTTCTTGTAAGATTCCAGCAGTAAGAAAGCTTCCTAGCTGGATTATAAAGACTGGATAGATATCTGCACGCTCATCGGCATATATGTAGTAGCTTTGGCCTCCAAGCGTATAATGCGGCTAAAGTACAACAACGTATTTCCAATGCACTGAGAACCAAATATTATCTGCTATTTATGGACTGCAGTCTATGGCACTATGATGCCGCCACTCCACATCAGAAACTGAATACCTTCTGTACAGTGAAATTTAGGTCTCAGCATCACTTCTCATTACACTGCCAACAGCAAACGCTCTTTGTTTACTTTCTGTACATGTCTTCGTCCCTTAAATATTCAGTACATAAAATATTTCTTTTCCAAGTCCAATTCACATGGTGAGTTGCAAGCTAGCAAAAGGTTACCTAGTTCGCTACTCAAAAGGAATATTTATTTTTTTTTCTTCAGTTTGTCCTATTTCGCCATTAGATCCTGCAAATTATCTGGAAGAAAAACGAAACGACTTGAAAAATTTAACTGCGACAGAAGAGTTTTATTATTAACACATGAGATATTTCAGTGCTTTCTAGAACCTGAGAAATGGTCGTATTTATGAACGATGCGCAATAGAAACTTTTGCTGTGAAACAAACGTTTTTAGATTGCTTAGTCGACTTCTGTCAGGCACAGATCATTTCGTATTGAGTCACACGCTATGTGGTACAAGCTCTTGTTGTTATTACTAATACTGCAGGCAATTGCCTAGAAAAAAGCGGCAGTGGCACTTAGCTCTCAAAGAAAAATATCAGGAATGTACTTCGACATAAATGTTTTCTCCGTATGTTACCGCGTCATATTGTATAAAAGTACTGCTGGAGAAAACCAACGTTTCGACCACGGTTGCAGCTGCCTTCTTCTGGTTCTACAGGTGAGCTCTAGCTATGCAGTGTCTTTTACTGCGTTGTAGGAAGACAGTAACCTCTGTTGTCTATTAGCTCTCACAATATTTTGCAGGTAAAGATGCAGACTGTCTTCCACATTGGTCACAGGTTCCAGGACGTGTTAGGCTCGACTAAGGATAAAGTGGATGCATTACACACTGCAGGCGCGTACAAGGTGGAACGCGAATGAGGAGAGGCATACATCGGCGATACTGCCCGGGTAATAGCAATGCGCATTCGGAAACACGAGTGCTATATTCATCTAGGGGAGCACAACAAATCCACAGTGGCAGAACATTAGCAAGATCGTGGAGAAGAAATAAAATTCATCGAAGCCTGTGTGTTGGCCTAGCAGGCGGTTTTGACGAAACGAAAAATCAGAGAGGCCATCGAAATGCTAAAATACCCTAACGACATGAATAGAGAGGATGGACTCAGGCCTGCCCCATCTTGGCTGCCAGCAATCAGAGCCCAACAGGCCGCACTGTCAACACGAGGCGCGAGCAGTACCGGCGAGTAACTGCCGCCGCGCGGTCGACGTCCAGCAGTTGGTAAACAGCAGCCAACGTCTCATTAGCCAATGACCACCACTCACGGCACGGAATACAAGAGCCAACAACCAACAAAGTTTACGCTCTCCCTCCACCATAGGAACCTATTAAAATAAAGTTTTCGCTCTTTCTTCCTTAAGTGAGCAATGAATTGAACTGTCTTTCAAAAATTATGCCCTAATGGCATGCGCAGTGAACAGTAATAACAAAATACAAGGGACAATGCATAGCAGGAGCCAACCAGTGGACCCAGAAGAGAGCCGCTGCAACCGTAGCCGAAGCGTTGGTTTTCTCCAGCACTGGTTTTATACAATATGACCCGGTACCATACCTAGAAAACATTTATGTTGATTGGTTCTGGTCGCGGAAGCCTACGCAGTTATATGAGTGTAATTCTTAACGTGGGTCTGATAAGATGTATATGTATTTCAAACATTCAATCTTGTGTAAGTACATTGCACATTCCTATAAATATGGATTTTCGACCACTTCGCTAAATTTTATGTTGTTGTGTTATTGTTACACCTGCTCTTAAAAGTTGGGCTGATCTGGAAATCGCCAAAGAGTAGCGAGTATTACATTGCAGTTTGGTTGTGAGAGTAATGACGCAGGTGTATGTGGGGGTTTTCCACACTGTGCAGGAGCTAGCACTGGTCGGTTGCGTTTATTGTTCGGTATAATGCATTACATTTAGTGCAGTTATTATGTTGCTGGTACATGGTCTTTATAGAAATTAAAAACTGTCACCATTAATGTGTTGTCATTTATCCACATTTTACGACTTTTTCGCTAAACTGCAATCGTCGCAAACGTTTCCTCTGAGAGAAAGAACGAGTTTCTACCATCAACTGATGTTCGCTACGCCGCCTGCTAGTTAGAAGGAATATCAGTATTATATCCAAAGCGAGGGTATATGAAGAAGAACTTGCAGCCTGTACATAATCTTTGTGCGAGTAAGAGAAACGAGTTGTCATAGTCTGTTGGCGTCTGTTACGTTTATTATGTTTTGTGCCACAAAATGTAGCGGGGAATGCCATTGTTACGAAGAGCATGGTCCTGTACTTAATGACATTGCTACCGCCTGGAAAGGAGATGAGAGTTATGAAACTGTCGTGAAGACTTTAAGTTATATTTTATAGAATTGCTGCTTAAAGTGAGCTGCAATGAACCCAGTACGGAAAAAGCAGTGGTAAATTCAATTTATTCCGTACTTTTTGTTCGTTTAGTCAAAACAGAGATCGTCTTAGTAATAATAATTACGAAAGAACTTTACTCGACAAACGTCAGATGAGATGAGTATTTTGTCTTGAATTCAAATCTAGTACCACGAACAATAAACCGAAATGACCTACTGGTTAAAAAAGAGTATTGAGACACCCACTATTGGTCTCGCTAAGCCGGCCGGAGTGGCCGAGCGGTTCTAGGCGCTACAGTCTGGAACCGCGCGATCGCTACGGTCGCAGGTTCGAATCCTGCCTCGGGCATGGATGTGTGTGATGTCCTTAGGTTAGTTAGGTTTAAGTAGTTCTACGTTCTAGGGGACTGATGACCTTACAAGTTAAGTCTCATAGCGCTGAGTGCCATTTTTGTCTAGCAAAATTCATAAAATTAACCATTTACATCCGCGCAAGGAAAAAATTTCAAATTTCGAACGTTGTGTGATGATTGGTACACGTAATATTTCAATGTTATTCGTCCGTTTTCAAATCAGAGGAGACAGTCATATCCTTTATGGCAATTATAGACAGTGATAAAATGCTTCTGCTCGATAACTGTATCATGATGACAGTTTTTATCAGAGTGGAGAATGAGAGAATTCTGTACGAGAAATGAAGACTGTTTGTTGCTGGATTATTACATTTAAAATGCATGGTACGAGCAATACACATTAATGAACTTTCATATGTATAACTGTCATAGCGTTTCGAATTGTAATCGGTGTAATTCATAGTCATGAGAGAAGACAGTCTGGTTATGTTTCGCAGTGATGTAGGGAAAGGTCTCATATATGCGCGTACGTACAGAGTGACAATTATTAAACTATATGAAATAAAATCGTCATAACTTCTGAACGGTTTGCGTTAAGAGTTCCAAACTGCACGGTTGGCCGAGGCATGATGGAAAATAATATGTGCATGGGTATTGTTAGGTTTCATGTGAATGGATTCGTCAGTAAGCAAAATTGGTGCATTTGGAGGACGGAATCCGCATTTCGCGATCGAGAAATCTCTTCACCCTCACCGTGTGACTATCTGGTGCACAATGTGCAGTCACAAAAAAGTAGATGCGATATTCCGTGATGGCATGATGGCTATCGAACGGCACGTGACGGTTTTGGAAGATGATTTCATTCCCACTATCCAATGGGACCCAGACTTCGACAAGATGTGGTTCATGTAAGGTGGAGCTCAACCCCATCGAAGCAGGAGAGAGTCTAATATCCTGGAGGAGTACTTCAGGGACCGCTTACTGGCTCTGCGGTACCCAGGGGCCACTAGCATAGGCCTAGATCGGCAGCCATATTCTCCGGATCTGAACACGGACGACTCCTCTTTGTGAGGCTATATTAAAGGCAAGGTGTGCAGCAATAACCCCAAAAACATTGCTGAACTTGAAACAGTGATTCAGGAGGTCATCGACAGCATCGATGTTTCCACTTCTCAACGGGTCATTCGGAATTCCGCTATTCGTCTGCGCCACATCATCGTCAATGATGGCACATACAGGGTGTTTCAAAAGTGACCGGTATATTTGAAACGGCAATAAAAACTAAACGAGCAGCGATAGAAATACACCGTTTGTTGCAATATGCTTGGGACAACAGTACATTTTCAGGCGGACAAACTTTCGAAAATACAGTAGTTACAATTTTCAACAACAGATGGCGCTGCAAGTGATGTGAAAGATATAGAAGACAACGCAGTCTGTGGGTGCGCCATTCTGTACGTCGTCTTTCTGCTGTAAGCGTGTGCTGTTCACAACCTGCAAGTGTGCTGTAGGCAACATGGTTTATTCCTTAGAACAGAGGATTTTTCTGGTGTTGGAATTCCACCGCCTAGAACACAGTGTTGTTGCAACAAGACGAAGTTTTCAACAGAGGTTTAATGTAACCAAAGGACCGAAAAGCGATACAATAAAGGATCTGTTTGAAAAATTTCAACGGACTGGGAAAGTGACGGATGAACATGCTGGAAAGGTAGGGCGACCGCGTACAGCAACCACAGAGGGCAACGCGCAGCTAGTGCAGCAGGTGACCCAACAGCAGCCTCGGGTTTCCGTTCGCCGTGTTGTAGCTGCGGTCCAAATGAAGCCAACGTCCACGTATCGTCTCATGCGCCAGAGTTTACACCTCTATCCATACAAAATTTAAACGCGGCAACCCCTCAGCGCCGCTACCGTTGCTGCACGAGAGACATTCGCTAACGATATAGTGCACAGGATTGATGACGGCGATATGCATGTGGGCAGCATTTGGTTTACTGACGAAGCTTATTTTTACCTGGACGGCTTCGTCAATAAAGAGAATTGGCGCATATGGGGAACTGAAAAGCCCCATGTTGCAGTCACATCGTCCCTGCATCCTCAAAAAGTACTGGTCTGGGCCGCCATTTCTTCCAAAGGAATCATTGGCCCATTTTTCAGATCCGAAACGATTACTGCATCACGCTATCTGGACATTCTTCGTGAATTTGTGGCGGTACAAACTGCCTTAGACGACACTGCGAACACCTTGTGGTTTATGAAAGATGGTGCCCGGCCACATCGCACGGCCGACGTCTTTAATTTCCTGAATTAATATTTCGATGATCGTGTGATTGCTCTGGGCTATCCGAAACATACAGGAGGCGGCGTGGATTGGCCTCCCTATTCGCCAGACATGAACCCCTGTGACTTCTGTCTGTGGGGACACTTGAAAGACCAGGTGTACCGCCAGAATCCAGAAACAATTGAACAGCTGAAGCAGTACATCTCATCTGCATGTGAAGCCATTCCGGCAGACACGTTGTCAAAGGTTTCGGGTAATTTCATTCAGAGACTACGCCATATTATTGCTACGCATGGTGGATATGTGGAAAATATCGTACTATAGAGTTTCCCAGACCGCAGCGCCATCTGTTGTTGAAAATTGTAACTACTGTAATTTCGAAAGTTTGTCTGCCTGAAAATGTACTGTTGTTGCAAGCATATTGCAACAAACGGTGTATTTCTATCGCTGCTCGTTTAGTTTTTATTGCCGTTTCAAATATACCGGTCATTTTTGAAACACCCAAACACCCTATATATCGAACATGTCACAACCTAAATCCGAATATCTCTAGTGACGTCTACACGTTGAATAAAATGTGTGCACACCGTAGTTTCTAATTAATTTACCTTTTTTAAAATAGTTCAACAATTGTCCCCTTGTAATATCTTCAATAAATTGCTACATACGAGCGTGTAAGTATAGTGCGCGAAGGGCATTGCTTCTTTTGACTCACGACCAAAGGCACATTACATAGTATACGTCAGAATTGTGTTCAGGGTAGTTGAAGTATGATCCGAAGAACATATATCAAGTAATTTCAGAAGAAACATACCACTTTTGTTCATTTCAAAAGGACAAAACCTGTACGAGATGGCAGTGTAGTAGAGTGGGTGATGTAACTACACAGAACGTAACTGCACTTTGTTTTTATCTCATTTGTAACAGCGTCCGCCCCCGGTAGCTGAATCGTCAACGTGACGGACTGTCACACCTCTGGGCCCGAGTTCGATTCCCGGCTGGGTCGGGGAATTTTCTCCGCCCAGGGAATCGATGTTGTGCTGTCATCATCATCATCCTGTCATCCTCATCGACTGCAGGTCGCCGAAGTAGCATCAAATTGAAAGACCGGCACCCACCAACGGTCTGCCCAACGGGGGGCCCTATCCATACGATTAAAAAAAATTATAACAGCAAGACTCGTGTGACGATATTCATTTTTTATACTTTCGGCGAGTGAACATTATTGTCGAGTGCAAACTGTGCAAGGGGAAGCATGTTTCACTGTGTTCAGTTGGTGTGGCCAGCTTCGCCATATCCGCCAGACGGACCTCTCGCAATGTTTCACCTGCCCCCCCCCCCCTCCCCCATACTTCCACGCCACCATTATGTTCTACCTCACCACCTCCATCACTTTCACCTCCCCCTCAGCTGCTCCTACCATCATCACAGGGCACTCATCCACCACCCACATCCCCATCCACCCTTCCCTCCCTGTCCACCACACTCCTGCGCCGTTTTCGGCTGTCACTTCCCCAACTCTTCCTGACCCTCAGATGTCGCCCCATCACCATCTTCAGACTTCCCACCACTGACAGCACCTCCTACAACAGGCTCCCAGCAGGCATACATTCCCGCCCGCCATGCCACAGTCTCTATGACACCCACAGCTCCATTCCCTGAGCCAGTCGCCTCTCTTGGAGGACCTGCCCCTCACCAGCTCCCCGCAATCCATCCCCTAGCCACCTCCACACCCTGCTCTGTCCAAGAAGCCTTCTAAACACCTTAGTGTTGACTCCACTCCCACCATCTCCACAAAGAAAACCCCTGATTCCCATGACTGAAACACCTTCATGCACATAACCCCAGCACCCACCCCTACAACCCCTTCTACTCACACTTTATCCTCTCCAATCCTGACCCTCAATTCCTTGATGCCCCTACTCTTATCTCGGCCATCCATAAATACTTCCCCAATGCCCCCAAATCCCTTCTCATTCCACGAAAAGACTCGGTCCTCATTAAATCCCTCAATGCTTCCTTCCACACCCATCTCCTCGCCAAAATCGCACACATCCAATTTGGCCCATAAGCCACCCTTATCCCCTACCATACCCCGTCCTCTCCCTCACAGCCTCAACCTCCCAAACATCTGCCAACCTTCACTGCTGTGATCACTAAGCTTAGCCCCGTGGTAACTGAGGCTGAGGTGTTGGCGGAGCTAAATTCCCATCCCAACACTTAAATCCACTCGGCCTGTCACAAATTTAATGATGCTGGGATGACTTATCTAATGTGCCTCTTCTCAAAACCCTCTTCCTCCATGGACTGCCTCCTTACAGAGGGAGACCTAATTTACAATAGATGTCACAAAGTGGACCACTCCTGTTCCCCCCTCCAATCCTACAAATGCCAACACTAAAGTACAACGACCATGGCACTGCCACCACCAAGAAGCACCCTACCTGTCCACACTGCTAAGATTCCCACTTTTTTGAGAACTGCCTCAACCTCTCCCTCTCCAGTAGTACCTACAACAAACCCCATACTACCCATTCCTCAGAATGTAAAGCAAATCTTCTTCACGTCACCTCTGAGCTCACCATCTCAGTCCACCCTGTCCATTACCCTATCCACCCCAACAACTCACTGCAGCCTCCCCCTGCTGCAGAGGTCATCATCCACTTCATCACCATAGTCCTCCAAAATATCCACGCCATTCATTCCATCTTCAACCTCATAAACTGTGCTACCTACTCCCACAACCAAGCCCACTTCACATTCACCCTCTCACCACCCTCATCTAAATCTCCCCTAGCATTGGAGTGAAGACATTACAGCATCCTTTACCATAATATCCACTCCCTGCCCACCCACAAATTCTTCTTCCTTCACACCCTCCCCCCCCCCCCCACCCTCAACACCGCATAGACACCTTCATCCCAAATGAAACATTCCTTCAACCTCTTATCTGTATCTCCACAGCTCCTTACACCCTTAACTGCACCAATAACTCTTAGCCACTGGCATGTAGCAGGGTTACTATTAGCTACATGAAGCATCTCCCTGTTTGGCCCCAACCTCTCCTCAACAATCCTGCTGTGTATCTCACCCTGAATTTTCTTTCCCACCCTTCCTTTCACATGTGCCACTATTTACATCTGTCCTTGTACCCCAATCCCATATGATCTCCTTGCCCACACTGACCAGATCTTCTCCACCTATGTGATTGCCACAGACCTCAATATCCACAGCGATGCTCCTGCCGAACTCCAGTGGCGGCATCAGTTTGTCACAACGCTCCAGGAAGATATAGTTCCCCTCCCCCAACACACCTGACCCAAATCCACTACTGACGTGATCCCAGCCTCTCCCAGCCTCCTTGGGAGCGTCACTGCAGATATTATTGACCTGACTGGCCATGGCCATTCATCTGTCCTCCACACTATCGCTGATGTTCGCCAACCCTCCCCCGTCCCTCACTATGACATTTCTCCTTAACTTGTCGACGACTACTCCCACGAAAAATGGGATGCGAAACAGGACTCCATACACACCCAGGTCGAATGCCATGACATCTCCCAAACAACTGCCTTCCTCCACCTGACCTTTCCTGACGCCGTCACCACCAATATTCCTACCAAAGCCATCCTCCCTCACTGCCCAGCCTTGCCCCCAACGGCCATCTTTCTCCTTCATGAATCTCATCGACTGTATGGATCCTTCCTCCACATTGCTATCTTTTCCATTCCAGATGGTCCCCAATTTCCTTATTCCTCCTTCCCCAACATCATCGAATATATGGATACCATCACTCCTCCCTTGGCTCCTAGCTTCCAGTACTTAGGCCACACACCACCATCAGGACTTAACACACCCAGCACTACATAGGACATCAGCCTCTCACTCCGTGCTAAACGCAACACCACTCTCAGCCATAACCGCATTACCTACCACTCTCTCAAACACTGCCCTCCCTCCTTCCTAGCAGTACTTACTGCCCTCTACAACATGATCCTAGCCACTGGCCTCTACCCAGACCTGTGGGAAACCTCCCATTCCTTATGTTCTCCAAATCAAACAAGCCACCATCTGATGCTTCTTCCCATTGCGCTATATGTCTCACCTCAGTGCTCAGCAAGCTCTTGGAATCCTTCCTTACCCAGTGCATGCATCACCACCTCCACCGACACCACCTCCTCCCCAACACCCAATATGGCTTTTGACCTTCCTTTCGTGACCAACTCGTACACCTCACTCATCTCCTCTCCCTCCAGCTTAACTCTTGTCGCTCCACCATTTTTGTCTTCCTTGACCTCGAAACGGCCAACAGCCATGTATGGCATCGCAGTCTCCTGTTTAAACACCAGACCTATGCCCTTCCTATCAACTGCATCCATTTGATTGCCTCCTTCCTCTCCCACTGCCGCTCCTAGTTACCATCCATAATACCAATTACTGCACCTTCTACCACTCTGCAGGTGTGCCCTAGTGCTCAGTCCCCTCTCCTCTACCTCCTGTACATGGCAGATATTCCCCAACCCCCCCCCCCCTCCAGATATCCTCTTGAAGTATGCCGATGACACTGCCTTCCTTGCTGTGGCTCCTACCCTTCAATGGTCCCAATGGCTTCTCCAGAATCACTTGACCTATTGTCCACATGGTGTAACCACTGGCTCCTAAAAATGAATCCTTCCAAGACTCAGGCAATCATCATAGCAAATACCACTCGCTCCTTCCAGATCCTTGATTTTTCCCTTACCAGCTACGCTCCTCCTGTCTGCCTCTCCCCCAGCCTCACCTACCTTGGACTCACCATTGACTGACACCTCACCAGGATCCCTCATCTCTGCTCCAAACACAAGATCACAACCTCCTCTGTCTCCTTAAACTCCTCTCTGGCTGGACAATGGGGTTGAACCTCTCTACCATCCTCTGCACCCACAAATCCTTAATCTGTCCCATTCTCTGTTATGGTAGTTCCGCCTGGATATCTGCCCCCCACACCGAATTCTTTAAGTCCCCCCAGATCCTAGAGTGCCTTGCACTCCACCTCACCTTCCATATACCTCTCCCACCCCCACACGGATACTCTATGACCTGATTCCTTTAAACTCCTTTCTGGCTGGACAAGGGGGTTGAACCCCTCTACCATCCTCTGCACCCACAAATCCTTAATCTATCCCATCCTCTGTTGTGGTAGTCCTGCCAGGAAATCTGCCCCCCCCCCACCGAATTCTGTAAGTCCCCCCAGATCCTAGAGTACCTTGCACTGCACCTCACCTTCCATATACCTCTCCCACCCCCACACGGATACTCTATGACCTGGTTCCTTTCCCCCATATCTTTTTTCCTCGAACATGTCCACATCCTCTACACTTCCCACTGACTTGATTCCCCTCATCCCATGGTCGCTCCGCTCCTCTCCAATCCCCACCCATTGCCACGCCTTCACCATTGTGTCCCCCATACACTCCACCTCAACACCCCTCAATTCCTATCCCGAGGTGGCTTCCATCAACCCCTCCCGGATGATGCCCTCTTTCCCTCCATTTATTACTCCTATCAACTACAATCCTCACCTCCCCCTCTGTCCTTTTCCTGGGCTACCTCTCCCTCCCCTTCCATCCTTCTTTTTCTCCACCTACCTAATCCTTGACTCCATTATCTCTCGCTGAGTCCTTTCCCTTACCCTCCACTGTCTTCCCCACTCCTTTCTTGCATCCGCCCTACTCCTCCCTTTTTTTCTGTGCCCTCTCCCTCCATCGGCTAGCCCCTCTTTCCCTTGCTTCTCCTCTCCTCCCTACTTTTTCCCCCCTTATCTGTCTGGGTCCTTCATCCCCCCCCCCCCATACACATATGCTTTTGTGCTCTATAGTGCAGTGTTTTCCATGAGTGTTCAGTGTTGTGCATCCCCTTTTTAAAGTGTTGTGAACAGAAACCAGACTCTCGCCATGTTTTTTAATTGTGCCTGTCTATTTCCGAAATGTTTTTAATTAGCATCACTGAGCCCATTGTTTTTTATGTTCTCTTTAAAATTTCTTCGCCATGTACCAGTTTCAACCAGTCACCGTTTTATCACTCCTTTTTATTGTGATATCTCCTCATTACTTTTTTACCTTTATCTGTAAGGTTCAGAGCGGCGTATTACGCTGCTGCCCGCACGCCCCCAGGTCTTTAGGAAGGTGGGGGGGGGGGGGCGGGGGAGCGGAGGGGTGAATCGAAATGCACTAAAGGAAAAAAAAATACCGCTATGAAGAGGAGCCTATGATCGCTAGATAAACAGTGGACATGCTGGTGAAAGACAATCTCTGCACTCCCATATTTGCCCTTTCACTTGCCGTGAACATTCACATGAGATATACACATAGTGCTATAAACGGAGGTGGGATATGGGAAAACGTAAACAGCATTGGTTCACCGAGTCCTGAGAATAAGAGTAAAAGCTCATTGATGTGAATGTGTTGGAACCCATGAACCAATACCTGACGCGAGGTTCAACATATTTACAGCGAATCTTGCATATAGATGGAGTGCGCTGTTACCGTTGCCACCGGTAACAATATATGATCATGAATAAAGACGACCATCTCGAATAAGGTGAATCCACCTGCTAAGGGCTGAAAGCTTTTATTCATTCCTTTCTGTCCGTATACTGTACTTACTAACGTTAGGGTGAATGCTCACGAGTGCCACAATTAACGACCACGTTTTTGGTCCTGCAAAGGAGGCTGTGAAATCTTAGCGCTTTACCTACGATCAAGCGGTACCTGGCAATATGGAAGACTGCTCCTTCATGGCGATTGCGTCATTTGCTTCAACTATGGGAGTGATTGCCTCTAGGCAAATTGTATTATCATTAATGATGTATTTATTATCATCATCACTATTTTTACATTATTATATATATCAATGGTTGTAATGTTCGTTTTTCAAAAAGGTTTATGTAGAGGCTCACCTAATTGATCTGCAAGTGCATGTGAAGGCAATATCTCATAAAGATATAAGGGGGGATCTAACATTTTCCATTCGAAGGTCTACAGTTCAGGACCGATATGCCAATCAGGTGTATTCGCTGTGAGAACTGAGGAAATCATCCCATAGACGCACCGACCGTAGTGGCCGTGCGGTTCTAGCCGCTACAGTCTGGAGCCGAGCGACCGCTCCGGTCGCAGGTTCGAATCCTGCCTCGGGCTTGGATGTGTGTGATGCCCTTAGGATCGTTTGGTTTAAGAAGTTCTAAGTTCTAGGCGACTGATAACCTCAGAAGTGCTCAGATCCATTTGAACCATTTGAACCATTTGAACCCATTGATGCACCAGGTTGTAGGTGCCCGTTTGGTAAAACGTTGTCCAGCTGCGTGAAGACGCCCATTAAAGCCTGCTGCACATATCTGTAGGATGAGAGCTGTCGATCCCCCAAGCCCTTCTTTAAGGTATCGAAAATGTGATAATCGCGTAGCTTCACCTTCCAAGAGATGGTGGGACAGTGGGTCCCGTAAGCAAAGAACAGCGTGAACATCATCTTGCCAGCAAATGGCTGGCTCCCGAACATCTTGGGGTGAGGGATCTAGGGATGACACTACTGCCTTGTACACATGCTTCAGTTTCCGATGGATGTCTACTGATGTTTTCCCTTCGGCATCCGAGAAATGAATGACAGCATGTTATTCAGTTCATGTTTCCCCTTTCACCGAACGCACGTCGCTAATGCGAATGCCACACTACTCCCTTGCCTACATGGAGGCGATTATACATCGAGACGCCAAAGAAACCGGTGTAGGCATACGAATTGAAATACAGAGATATGTAAATAGGCAGAGTACGGCGCTGCATTCGGCTTGCCTATGTAAGACAACGAATGTCTGGCGCTGTTGTTAGATAGGTTGCTGCTGCTACAATGACAGGTTATCAAGACGTAAGAGAGCCTGAACGTGGTGTTATAGTGCGCTCACTTACGATGGCACCGTCATCTCCTAGGTAGCGATAACGGTGGAAGTATCCTGAACGACCGAGAATATCAGGAATCCGGTAAAACATCAAATCTCCTCCGAGAAAGCTGCGGCCGGAAAAGAAGCCTGCAGGAGCGGGATCAACGATGACTGAAGAGAATCGTTCAACATGACAGAAGTGTAGGCCGACCGGAGTGGCCGAGCGGTTCTATGCGCGACAGTCAACGAAACATCATCGATACAGGCTTTCGGAGCCGAAGGCCAACTCGTGTGCCCTAAATGACTGCATGACACAAGGCCTTAACCCTCCCTCTGAACCTGTCAACATCGACATTGTACAGTTGATGTCTTGATACATGTGTCTGGTCAGAAGAGTCTCGTTTCAAATTGTATCGAGTGGGTCTACGTAAACGGCTTTGAAGACAGCCTCATGATTCCATGGACACTGAACGTCAGCAGGGAGCTTTTCAAGGTGGTGGAGGCTCTCAATGGTGTGGCGCGTTTGTAGTTAGAGTGATATGGAACCCCTGATACATCTAGATACGACTGTGACACGTGACACGTACCTAAGCATCCTATCTCAACACCTGCATCCATTCATGTCAATTGTGCACTCTCGTAGATATCGAGGGCAATTACAGCAGGAGAATGCGACACCCCATACGTCCGTAGTTGCTTCACAGTGACCCCAGGGACGCTCTTCTGAGTTTAAACAGTTCCGCTGGCCACCAAACTCGGCAGACATGAACATTATAGAGCATATCTGAGACGCCTTCCAACGTGCTGTTCAGAAGAGATGTCCACCCCCTCGTACGCTTACGGATTTACGGACTGCCCTGCAGGATTCATGGTGTCGATTCCCTACAGCACCATTTCAGACATTATTCAAGTGCATGCCAGGACGTTTTGTGGCAGTCCTGCGTGCTCGAGTGGCCCTATACGATGTTAGGTAGGTGTATCAGTTTCTTTGGCTCTTCAGTGTATAACCGCACTGGAATCGCGTTACGTTTCATACACAATGCAACAACACCCTCAACGGAAACTTTTTGATCGCCCTTTATATTGGGTTGGGCACTACGAAAATGCATTGTAAAAAGCGAAAAATGATTTGTTTGACTGGAACATGTGACAATAACATTGTTCTCTGGGACGTAAAGATGTCATCACAACTGATCGACATCAAGACGTTAAAACAATGAATGCCTTTAACATTACAATTTTAACGGGCCGTTTGAATTAGGGAAATGAAGAAGAAGCGCCCAAGGTAGGTGTGCATAAATCGGCCTTGCTCAAGACGAATGTTCGTACGTCGGCGTTTCCGATGACATGTGAATTTAATGTGACGATAGAACAGTATAAGAAGGCTTTTGGCTAAAGAAGGATTTTTTTCCTCCTAAGCCACGACAACCAGTGGGATAACGTTATTACATTTTTTTCGAATAATTATGATATCTGCATTGAAGACAGATGTTATATAGAAATGGAAACCGCTTTCACTTTTGAAGGATTGTCGTAGCAAACCTGTTCGCGTGAATAAAATATTCAGTTTTCGGCTTAGTCAGGGGGTTAACATTCGACGATCTGTTGCCAAGGTGCAGCCGAGTGCCGTCAGATCAACGGCTACGTCCATCAACAGCCCGCTGATGACAATGATGCCACTTACGGTTACTGCGTCGTCATAGTAGGCTATGTATCTGGACTTCGCGGTGGTGTTACGTTCATCTGCAGGCTGCTATATTCATCACTGACTTTGTAATCTATCTTCCAGTAAAAATTATTTGCCCGACCAACACTCAAACTCGTAACTTAACCTTTTGTGGACAATATTCTCGCCGACTGACCCGTCCTAACATTTAGTTTCGATTCTACCAGGAACTCTCTTCCAGTTTCCAAAGTTTAGTTTCCTACCCTAGCACTCTCGTAGATATCGCCGGCAAAATCGCTTAATTCTTTTTTACAACGAATATTTCACTGTGCAACGAAGTACTATGCGTGCTGACTGACACTTCCTGGTAGGGCACAATTGCTTACCCCACAAAGAAAACCCACTTCCCTCTCGTGTCCAATGCGCTGGGTAACTGAGTGATCCTGGTATTATGCACAACTAACTCTGGGAGCTACTGTTACCTCTCTCCTGCTTTCGAAAATTCACGTCAAGTTCTGCAGGATGCCTTGCTGTATTACGCGATGAAACTGGCTGATATTCCGAATTGGATAATTCACCCTGCATCGAAGTGTGAGCTATTTTAAAACCGACAGACAAATCAGAACTGTTTATCTTTACTGGGACTCCGCCGTGGAACCTTAACTTTCACTAGCGTTGCTTCTTTATCCTCAATGTAGTCCGACATTCTGTCCTCAGTAGCTATTCTTATTATGATATACAAACAAAAAAAAAAAAAAAAAAAATCCACACCATGGTAAACATTAGTGGCGAGCGATAGCAGTATTGCTACGAATTCCCTCCTCTACATACCAGTTCATCTCAGAGTAACACTTGCACCCTACATCCTCAATTATTTGTAGAATGTATTCGAATCTGTTTTCCACTTTAGTATTTGCCCTCTACAGCTCCCTCTAGTGCTCTGAATTATTATCCTGACGTCTTAATACACGTCCCAGCGTCTTAACACTTCTTATTGTCAGACTTTTCCAGGTGTTCCCTTCTTCGCTGAGTCTGCGGGCAACTTTCTCATTACTTACCTTACCCGACCATCCAACATTAAACATCCTTCTGTAGCATCACATGTTGAATGCTTCGATTTTCCTCTTTTCCGTCTTTCGACAATCCATGATTCATTTCCATAAAATGCTGTGATCCAATCGTACATCTTCAGAAATTTCTTCATCAAATTAAGGCATATGATACAACCAGGCTTCTCTTGGTACGGAATGCTCTCTTTACCTGTTCCAGTTGGCTTTTCATGCCCTTGCTTCGTCCGTCAGGTGTTTTTTTTACTTCCAAGCGGTCACTATTTTTAAGACTGTATTCTCATTCCTGATATTCCTACTTACTTTCGTCTTTCTTCCGTTTACTCTCATTAGCATGTTCATTTCATACAACAGATTCCTTAGTTATTAACTTTCACTGTAAATAGCAATGTCATCAGCGGTACTCATTGTTACCATTTCACCAATTTTAATCCCAGTCTGGAAACTTACTTTTGTTTACGTCATTTCTTTTTGTTCGGAGCGCTTCTTTCTTCCTCTTCCAATCATATTACTTCCTCTTGATTTTTATATGTGTTGTACACTACCCGTCATTTACTGTAGGCTACTCAATTTTTTCTCAGAATTTCTGTCACTAGGTCACAAATCTCATGAAATTCTCTGGCTTTTACTGAAGTGTTGCTTTCACTAAGAAGTGCAACGTCAGAATTATCTCTCTAGTGCCTTTGTCTTTCTGGAAATCAAACTTGTAGCCGTCTAGGAGAGCCTCTGTTTTGTTTTCATTCTTCTTCGTATTATTCTTATTAGTAGCTACGGTGCCGGAAATTCTAATTCATTGTGCAATAGTTTTCGCAATTACCTGTTACTATATTCGGAATTGTGAGGATGATATTTTTCTCGTAAGTCTGATGGTAGGTCTCCAGCCTTATATATTCTGCACACAAACATGAATAGACGTATTGTTGTCACTGCTTCAAACGATTTTATAAGTTCGGAAGGAATGTTGTCTGGCTTTGAGTCTTATGGTATCTCAACCCTTCCGAATCCCTGTTAAATTCCCACTCTGATACATCCACGTCTTCCCCTTCAACTCCCATCTCGTTATCACAATAGTCCTCCCCATCGTAGAGGCCTTCAGTAATTCTTTCCACATATCCTCTGTATCCTCTTCGATTAACAATGAAATTCCCACTACGAACTAATTGGTTGCTGGCCCTGCTATTAATGTCATCTATGGTTTTTAAACTTCTCTAGACAATGAAAAAGTCCTCCTCCGACCATTTCTTTTCCATTTCGTCGCTTTTTCAGAAACTATGTCGTCCGGCCTAGCTTCAACTTCCCATGAATTTCATTCCCAAGTGACCTACATTCCTCTTTTCCTGTCTATCCTTGATCACATCTATACTTCCTTTTGTAGTCTAAGAATTGATGTATTTCTTCTGTTACCAAAAGTTTCATCACATTTACCTTCCTTGTACCTTTGCTTCTCTACCATCCTTAAGTGATTGGCCTTTTTAGAGATGTCCACTCCTCTTCAACTGAGCCACCAATCGGTGATATTCATTATCGCAGTTTATGCAGCCTTACAGAACTTTAAACACCTCTTATCATTCCTCGGTACTTCAGTATCTCTCTCCTTTCACCACTGATGCTTACTGGTTATTCTCTTACACTTCAATGTCGCCATCATCATTAATAAATTGGTGTCTGCGCCTATATCAGCTTCTCGGTACGTCTAACAAACCAATATCTGATTTCGTGATGTCGGAGCATGACGTAATTTATCTTCAGTCTTTCTTGTCTCCAGATGTTTTCCAAATGTACCACTTCCTCTACTGTTTCTTGAACATTGGTATTCGCTATCACTAGGTGCAACTTATAGCAGAGGTCTACCTTTCTCTTCTCGCAGTACTTTTATTGCTTTTAACCAGTCCATATTCTCCTGCAACACTTCTTTCTTTTCCAGTTTCACATGATTGTTAAATTTTTATCTCTGTTTACATATCGAATTACACGATTAGTAACCTAATATGCCTCCTCCACTTCGTCATCTCTAAATTACTTCGGTATGTATGCTTGCGCTATGCTTGTTGACGTTGGTTTGCTATCGATTCTGATGAGAATAAGCCAGTCTCTGAGCTGTTTAGCGTAACCCATTCTCTGAGCTATGTTACTATTCATGGCGAATCCTACTCTCTTTACACCATTTACCTGCTCTTGATATTATCATTTAATCACCTTACGAGAATTACATATCATACACAACAGGTACACATAACACAAACTTTATTCATCAACAATATATTCTCCTTCACTCTTTACAACACTCAGCCAACGATGGGGTAAGTTCTCGATTCCGCGACTGTATAGTTAATGTAATTGTGAGGCAAAGAAGCCATCGAGCCATGTTCAGAGCGCATTTTGTTAAGGAAAAGGAACTTCCTTGAAGGTTGTTCGATACAGAGTGGAAAACTTCAAAATCTGAGAACATAACATCAAGTGAATTACGATAGCAGCGGAATTACTACCCCGTCGAACTCCTGTACACTGTTTTTGTCAGTCTGGCAGGATGCGGGCGGGGGTTACCTTCGAGTAGAATGATTTCACATAGTCTTCCTGGTCTTTCTCCCTGGATTACGTCTGAATCACGTCTCGGTTGATGCTTACATCTTGGAGAAGCAATTCATGGTACATCACATCGCCGCTGTTCTACCATATGTAAAACATTATCTTATGTGGATGCCCTAAAGTCTTTTTACGGAGAGCTGCTGCTTCGTTGGAGCTCAGCCGGTCCTTTAATTTCCTTATGTCAGCATAAAGATACAATTTCTCGTCACCAGTAACGATACAGGACAGGAATAATCGATATTGCTCACGAGCCAATTGATAACGAACAAGCTGAGCTGCACATATGGTCATAGGCTGATTTTTTGCGTTTGGCCTAGAACATGCGGTACTTATACACCCGATTTTTGAATCTTTCCCATTGTACGCAAATGTCGCTTGGTGATGGATTTATCACAGTTCATCACCTCTGCCATTTCTAAAGTACACTGGCCTCGATCATCGTCGATTAATGCGTTTAAACGATATTCATCAAATTCCCCAGGTTTTCGTCAACGTGGAGAGTCACTACCGTCAAAACGATCCTCGTTAACAGGAGAAAACAATTTAATTGTTGTGCCCTATCCATCAGCATTATGCCCATACACGGTGTAAATGTTCCTGGATACCTCCGTTGCTGTCAAGTCTATTGACCTCAAACAGAATAATATGTGGGAAACGTTTCGATTTCTCCACTTAGCACTCAATTTTCTAGCGTTCACAGCTCCACTCACTATCCCAGACTAAAAAAACATTGCTATTCGCTATCACTAGGTGCAACTTATAGCAAAGGTCTACCTTTCTCTTCTCGCAGTACTTTTATTCCTTTTAACCAGTCCATATTCTCCTGCAACACTTCTTTCTTTTCCAGTTCCACAATATGTAAAACCAAACAACAATAGTGAACTACGAATAAAAATTGACCATCGATAAATAAACCCACATCAACCGGAATACCACCAAAGATAAACCAAAACACTAAGAACATGCTCCAGCCTAATACATCTAGGCTGAGACTTCGCACTATTTTCAGATTTTATGGCTTCCTTACGGGTTCAGACGACGCCCTCATTTTACTCTACGAGACAACTTTGAACTATTGAAATGTGCTTGAAAACGGCAGCAGGAATATGAAGACTTGGAAGAATTTTTAAGGATTGGAGTTATTCATTTTAGAGAGCAACGAAACAAAAACTTCCTTCATAAGTACTTTCTTGGGAGTGTTTCATAAATAACATGTTCAACAAATGCTTCCTAATTTGATAACTGCTTTATGAACACTTTTGCCAACTACTGCATCCATTCCCTCCGGTAAGCACGCTTTCTCACTCCTAAAGAGACTCCAGAATTATTTGCAGTCATCCATTTCGCAGGATCGAGTCAACAAGTCGGGCGTCCTCTCCATGAACTTTAAGGTAACACAGTAACTAGACTACGAACTCGGAATCCATGAATTTGCTACAACGAAAGCACACCGTAAACCGCTTTACATGATTTGAGAATGGTAAATTCAATACGTATGCATTTATTACTATTAACACTTAGCAGCCGCAGTCGTATTACTCAGTTACGTACAGATGTAAGTTACTTGTGGTATACTTATGTCCAAGTGAGAGTCGGGAGAATTTTTCTCTGCCAACTGGCGACCAATCGGTAATTTTTCCCCTGCGTACACTAATGAAAGGAGTCGCCAGCAATGTTAGTGTGAGCCAATGTTATATAGAATGAACTGAACCAATTATCAAAAGCAGAAGTGAACAGTCTGGTAGTGACTTTCAAATGATCGAGGTGCTAGTAAATGAATGACGTGATTGAACACAACAACAATAGATCGCAAGGTATTGCAGAAGTATCAGTTCCATACAATCTGTCACAGTTCGATTATTGAACCAGTTCGTGAACAGTGCAATCCCCATTCACGTGTCTCGTTAGAAATATATGCGGATTCTTACAGGATACTTATGGTTCTTGTTTCGTATGTGCTTCTTAACTCGTAGTTAATTATACAATAACAGGACATGATTTATGGATCTATAATTAGTGGATAGAGCATGCAGAACTTAAGAGCTCAGAGCAATGTGGTAAGTATGATTTACGCATACGTTCGAGGCCAAAATATCATATTTACACCCCCCCCCTCCGCCCCCGCCCCTACAGTCCACTTGTGTGATAACGATAACGAAGAAATGTCGACTGAAGTCTTCCAATTTCTGCCAGTTCAGAAGTAAGGGGTGCTACAGTCGAGTCATTTGCAAATAATAAGAATAGTGCACATATCTGAACCTGTTTGCAGAGTACAGATCAAGCAATTGGCGCGATGGAGAGGAGTAATGCAACGGAAGTGTGCTTTGTATCACGTGTCTCCCTTCGTTCTGCATAGTGAGCTCTCTTATCTGAGAATGAGCTGTGGGTAGCACTTGCGATGCACCACCGATTCCTTCATCATTAATTCTAACAACACACACACACACACACACACACACACACACACACACACACACACACACACAAACTAAATACCATTCATCTTTTATCAAGTTAAATTTAAAAGTGTTCCTAAAAGTATTTCATTCTACGATTTAGTTAGGTGCTAAAGTTGATAAAAATGTGGGGATGGAAGGGCAACAGGCAGCAGTGTCAGGAGGGGGGGGGGGGGGGGAGGGCCAACATCTAATTGAACTTAGGGGTAATGGTTTGTGAAAGGTTGAGAACCATTGACCTAGGGCATATAGTTACCCGAATTCATCGCTGGGTACCTGGCTGGTTTTACGAGCGAGTCGTGAGAATCGGTGGTTTGAATGCCCAATTGATAAAGGAAAATATAGAAGAAAATACACGGAAAAACGGCTGCATCTTTAGGCCCACTCTGTCTACTTGGCTCTTGTCTGCTACAGTCCAGCCAGTTTAAAAATTTGAGCAGTTTTCTCGTTGACTTTAGATGTCTAAGTTCAGTAAACTTACACTTAGTAACTAATTTTCAAACTTATTCGTTCTGTCGCAATCTGGCGGCGATCGTAACATAAAAAGCAGACTATCCGAGACAGTGAAATCATTCCTGTCCAAATAAAGTCTACTAGTATCAAACATCGGCCGTAATTTGAGGAAGAACGTTTGTAGCACAGCATTGTGTAGGTGTGAATCCTAGGCTGTGAGAGGACAGAAAAAGAGGAGAATCGAAGCTTTTATGCTGAAGTACTATAGAGAAACGTTGAAAATAAGGTTTTATAATACTTTAAGAAACGAGGAGGTTCTCGGTAGAATCGGATAAGGGAATATCTACAAGATGAAGGGGCAGAATGACTGGGCATGTGATGGGACAACAAGGAATAACTTTCACGCTGCTTGAGGTTGCTGTAGGAACCAAAATCTGTAGCGGAAGACTGAGATTGTGGTACATGTAACAAATAAAGAGATTACTGTAGGAGCAAAAATTTGTAGGGGAAGGCCGAGTTTGGGAGACATGTAACAAATAATTATAGATGTTGACGTCAAATTCTAGTCTGAGATGAAGGGGTTAACCCAGGGAAGATGTCTCAAATGAGACGTTACATGTATTATTTATACATTCCTCGCTCCAGAAGCCCAATTGCCACAGTTCTCACGTCATACTGGAATACGTCCTCGTAAAGAACAACAGTTATTATCAGTGAAAACTACTAATAGTGGCACAAAAAAATATCAGCCTCTTCGACTCGTCTGTGAACCGTGGAAAGCCAGTAAACTAGTCGTTAATATTATTCAAAGGGCTAAAATACTTTCTCCATGTGGTATGCATATCGTCATGTGTGACCAAAATTAACAAATGCCCCCTTTTAGCTTTAACTTCCTAAAAGAGAAGGCAACAGCGAGCAATAATTACCGAATTTCTAACGTTTGCTTAAATACTTTACAAATGAGTGCCACTTTATAGAGGTAGTTACTAGGAACGTATGTTTCTTAACTCTTATCACGTTCTTTGACGTACCGAGTACTATGATAGTAAGAGCACACATTTCATACATTGACAATGTAACTGTACCTGAAAATTGTTTTTCATGCAGATGTTTTGTAATCTAAATTTACATCAGTTTTCGCGTGTGTTGCCACATGAAACCATAATCAACTCCGAATCTGGAGACAGGGTTTTCACTGAAGCACAATACTTAGAACTGAAAACACTTTTATTACTGACACCAATGTACAGCCAGAACAGATCTGGCTTCCTGGACCGAGGGTACAATTCTTTATACAAAAATCGAATATTCCAGATAGCTGGTATTGACATAGAAATAAAATATTCCAGAATATACATACTTCACAAGTATAAGATACTTCAAGAACCCTCCGGAAATAGTAAATAACAAAAAATTGAGGATGGTTAGGTTTGAACTGACATGACACATCACATAAACAAGCAGCGCAAGCGACTACAACACATTGCGTGAGCCGGCCATAGTGGCGACACTATGGCCGACTTTTGCTTTTGCCATCTTCATTAGCGTCACTGCTCATGTTGTTTCCGGGGTTCTAGCACTGTTCTAGAAAAATGGTTTATTTTTCCCTTTTTCACGTACATTTGTGATAGTACTAGTTCATTAGATTGTTCGCAGTTGACGGAGCGTATTCAGGAGGAGTTACATCTCCACTCAAAAACGAACCGTGCCCTACTGCCTGTATCATCCACAGTACTGGAGTTCGCTGCATTCCGTTACAAGTCGGAGAACTGGAGGTATGTGAAACTGGCAGAATTACATTCCGCGGAGATGAAGGAATGAGTCCATCTTGTACTGCAGGGATAGACAATAATTCTGCACTCATGAGGAGCGCTCGCGTCGGTGATCATGAAGATGAAATAAAGGTTTCTTTCGCATGTAGCTAGAATCAGATTTTAATATATAGAATTACTTTACCGATATTGCGTTGATTACATTCATCAATAGCACAGGCAACAAATTTGAAGAATTTGTCATATAATCTTTTTTGCTCCACTGAAGAATTTATGTCTTGCACAGTCGGCACACAGACAGGAAGAAAGTTTTGCTGGTTTTCGACATCCATGTTTCCACGCGGTCATGACACTTGGAGGTTTACTGTCTAAAAAACTTTCACACGTAGTTCGAAAGAAACATTAATGTCATTTCGCCATCTCGTTATGGATATGTGGAAACTCTTCCCGAGGAAAGTTTCGTAGAAGTCGTGGGCAGTTTTAACGTAAAGGATTTTGTCCTTTGAACGAAACTTACACTGCAAATAGATCAGTTACAACTGAATAAGCACAGGGCACTTTCAAAGGAAAACAAGAGGGTCTCGCAAACAGCAATAAGATGGGTGTGACCATGGCAGAGCCCTGAAAACGTTTATGAAAACATTGCTGTAGCTCTTTCCACCCCTTAATGAATTCTTAGAAATACTCATTTTCTCTGACTCAGTGAACTTTAGACAAACTGGCAGTGTTCTTTACCAGAAAATGTTACTTCCTCTATGCGATTTCCCTTTTAAATGGCTCTGAGCACTATGGGACTCAACTGCCGAGGTCATAAGTCTCCTAGAACTTCGAACTACTTAAACGTAACTAACCTAAGGACAACACACACATCCATGCCCGAGGCAGGATTCGAACCTGCGACCATAGCGTTCGCGCGGCGCCAGATCCGCTCGGCCACCACCATATAAAACATAACCTGCATGTTACTTTTCATGATGTGAGCGTTCAAGTATGCAGTAGAGACCAATAGAACTGCGAGGTGTGCACTCCATTCTGGACCTTGTGATTACGGTTCCGGCTTTCCTTTTCCGTTTAGAAATTAAACAGATTAGACTGAAAATTGTTCTGGGCATGCCCCTCAACTTAACCACTGTGCTTCGCACTAGTGTTATAACGTTTTCATGCACTCTGTTCAGTTCAATCACAAACAGTTGAAACTGGATGTGTAAAAACGCATGTGACTCCAGAAAAAGAACTGTTCCCACCTCCTATTTCAACACATGTTCCATACCGGCAAATTAAGCACAAAATCCTTCTTGATGTACAAATTAACGAATCCATACATATCTTTGTTATCCTTAACTCGTTCTGTACAAATGAAATCTCTATCAGTGCATTTTGTTATAAAGCCGTTTTATAGCAATGATTACGAGACTGCTTTCTGGCTGTACTGTACCACTACAACAACCGCAGGACCTTAGAGCATTCTTCATACCAAGAGAAAATAGGTACGACCAAATAGCGCTGGTACCAGGAAGAGTATACAGTCGCACTGACCAAAAAGATACACACCAAATTTAGAAGGAAACGGTATCGCAAAATACAGAGTAGCTCCAAGATGGACCACGCATTGCCGCAACATACCGAACTTAGCCGAGATATAACCGATACTGCCAAGACAAGCTGAACATGTGTGTAGCACCTAGTGCAAATGCGCATTTTGCAAGTGCACGCTTTTGCACGTCATGACCTATCCTGATCTCTTGTAACACTATCGTGCGGTAGTGAAAGATGTGTTTGAAGAATCGATTGCAGATATTGAACTTAATTTATATTTTTTAGTTAAAATCTAATACTGGAATTCGTTGTTCTTCCTTAACAAACAAACGTTAACCAAGTAATACTTCGTTGTTCACCCCTTGCAAAGGTTGCATAGGTTGTGTTTGGCTTCCTAGATTCGACATGGTCACTGACAAAGGGTCCAACTGCCCAAAGTAGGAATGAATACCATCTTTAGCAAAGATACTTTATTGAGATGGAATATAGCAGAAGCCATGAAAAACAACAGACATCATTGTTATATGAACTAATTAACTGAAAATAATTGTTTACGGTATTCTTAGGAAACAAATAATTTATAACTCCGACAATAAACATGGGATAAAATCACATTTCATCTCCCACGAAATTATATGAAAATGATGACTGAGTCTCCATATTCTCCGTGTGTTGAACATTTAATAATTTATTCATTCCCACAGGGAATATAGCAAACACCAAACAGAACAAGTGGATATTTTACTAACATTC
Source organism: Schistocerca americana (assembly GCF_021461395.2). Classification (NCBI taxonomy): domain Eukaryota; kingdom Metazoa; phylum Arthropoda; class Insecta; order Orthoptera; family Acrididae; genus Schistocerca; species Schistocerca americana. The sequence goes on along the minus strand of NC_060125.1, from coordinate 201,603,717 downwards.
GAACAACTCTCAGTGAATATATTTATCTCCAAACTAAGTCACGATACATCTTTCGATCAATCTGACTCGACATTAAAACTATGTAGAGAAATATTGAAATACATAACATCGTATCGGTAGTAGCATAGTTCCAGTACAGCAACTTGATAAATGTAATAAAATTTTATATAAAAAGCTGGTGTTGGCAATGATAGCACAGAAAAATGACTGTCATACTCGAAGTAACGGACTTAGAACATTCCCAACTCAGTTTACGAAATTCGACAAAAAACTTTATGGCCAGATGGGACTTCAAAGCTAGCTCGTCTTGAGTACGATTCCCGCCATTCATTCTATTCAAATAACATTAGCACATTCAAAAAATATTGCGCGACAATCGAAGAACAAATGCTTAAATATCAGGACATGATAGAAGTCCCAGTGATAGAAATTTAACACTAAACTGTTTTTCTTAGAATGGGACCTAACGCTGAAGTGAGTATAGAACGGTACTAAGGATATAGCTTAGATAAAACTAAAAGTTTTACTTGTTTCTGCTCAGATCAATGCTTTGGGCTGGTTAGTACATGTATAGTACTTCTGCTTTTAAGTATGAAGCACGATATAGTCATCGGTCCTAATACTGGTTTGATGCAACTCTAAATTAGCATGTGAAAGGTTGTTCACTTATGCATAAATATTGGATCATTTGTAGCTGGGTTAAACTGCATGCTGCTTTCAAGGTGGTACCCCTTTACAAGTCCTCTTTCTGACCTCCAGCTTCAGACTTACACACAGTTTCTTCCATTTCCTACTTAGCAATTCCTCAGAGCACAAGAGTAGGTCCTTTCAACAAAACCGCTTGTTCTTGCCAAGTTTTTGGCACAGCTCATATCTCTTCAACTGCGTTCGGTCCTTTTCATTATTTATGCGACTTTTCCTACTTCACCGCACTTCAAACCCTTCCATTCCCTTCTTGACTGTACATTTTGTAGTAGTAGTTTCGCTTCAACCCAAGGCTACACTCCGAACGAATACTTTCAGAGAAGATTTTCTAAGATTCACACTTTTTGCATATAGATTTATCTTCTCCATCAAAGCTGTCTTAACTATCGTGGGCTTGTATTGCGTATTCCCTTTACTTCGACCGTGATCATCCATTTTGCTGCACCAGTAGCAAAATTTGTTGACTACTTTCAGCATCTCATTTCCTAATCTATGTCCCTCAGCGACACCTGATTTTATTGTACCGCACTACTTCAACCTTTCACTTTTGTGTATCTCACAATCGATTTTCAAAATAGCGTTAAATTTGTTCATGTGATTACCAAGTCATTTCCCATGGCTCTAATTCGTCGGGAAGCCCTAAACAAACTTTCCACCCTTTGCTTCAACTATGGGAGTGATTGCCTCTAGGCAAATTGTATTATCATTAATGATGTATTTATTATCATCATCATTATTTCTACATTATTAAATATATCAATGGTTGTAATGTTCGTTTTTCAAAAAGGTTTGTGTAGAGGCTCACCTAATTGATCTGCAAGTGCATGTGAAGGCAATATCTCATAAAGATATAAGGGGGGATCTAACATTTTCCATTCGAAGGTCTACAGTTCAGGACCGATATGCCAATCAGGTGTATTCGCTGTGAGAACTGAGGAAATCATCCCATCGACGCACCGACCGTAGTGGCCGTGCGGTTCTAGCCGCTACAGTCTGGAGCCGAGCGACCGCTCCGGTCGCAGGTTCGAATCCTGCCTCGGGCTTGGATGTGTGTGATGCCCTTAGGATCGTTTGGTTTAAGAAGTTCTAAGTTCTAGGCGACTGATAACCTCAGAAGTTAAGTCCCATAGTGCTCAGAGCCATTTGAACCATTTGAACCCATTGATGCACCAGGTTGAAGGTGCCCGTTTGGTAAAACGTTGTCCAGCTGCGTGAAGACGCCCATTAAAGGCTGCTGCACATATCTGTAGGATGAGAGCTGTCGATCCCCCAAGCCCTTCTTTAAGGTATCGAAAATGTGATAATCGCGTAGCTTCACCTTCCAAGAGATGGTGGGACAGTGGGTCCCGTAAGCAAAGAACAGCGTGAACATCATCTTACCAGCAAATGGCTGGCTCCCGAACATCTTGGGGTGAGGGATCTATGGATGACACTACTGCCTTGTACACATGCTTCAGTTTCCGATGGATGTCTACTGATGTTTTCCCTTCGGCATCCGAGAAATGAATAACAGCATGTTATTCAGTTTCCCCTTTCACCGAACGCACGTCGCTAATGCGAATGCCACACTACTCCCTTGCCTACATGGCGGCGATTATACATCGAGACGCCAAAGAAACCGGTGTAGGCATGCGAATTGAAATACAGAGATATGTAAATAGGCAGAGTACGGCGCTGCATTCGGCTTGCCTATGTAAGACAACGAGTGTCTGGAGCTGTTGTTAGATAGGTTGCTGCTGCTACAATGACAGGTTATCAAGACTTAAGAGAGCCTGAACGTGGTGTTATAGTGCGCTCACTTACGATGGCACCGTCATCTCCTAGGTAGCGATAACGGTGGAAGTATCCTGAACGACCGACAATATCAGGAATCCGGTAAAACATCAAATCTCCTCCGAGAAAGCTGCGGCCGGAAAAGAAGCCTGCAGGAGCGGGATCAACGATGACTGAAGAGAATCGTTCAACATGACAGAAGTGTAGGCCGACCGGAGTGGCCGAGCGGTTCTATGCGCGACAGTCAACGAAACATCATCGATACAGGCTTTCGGAGCCGAAGGCCAACTCGTGTGCCCTAAATGACTGCATGACACAAGGCCTTAACCCTCCCTCTGAACCTGTCAACATCGACATTGTACAGTTGATGTCTCGATACATGTGTCTGGTCAGAAGAGTCTCGTTTCAAATTGTATCGAGTGGGTCTACGTAAACGGCTTTGAAGACAGCCTCATGATTCCATGGACCCTGAACGTCAGCAGGGAACTTTTCAAGCTGGTGGAGGCTCTCAATGGTGTGGCGCGTTTGTAGTTAGAGTGATATTGAACCCCTGATACATCTAGATACGACAGTGACACGTGACACGTACCTAAGCATCCTACCTCAACACCTGCATCCATTCATGTCAATTGTGCACTCTCGTAGATATCGAGGGCAATTCCAGCAGGAGAATGCGACACCCCACACGTCCGTAGTTGCTTCACAGTGACCCCAGGAACGCTCTTCTGAGTTTAAACAGTTCCGCTGGCCACCAAACACGGCAGACATGAACATTATATAGCATATCTGAGACGCCTTGCAACGTGCTGTTCAGAAGAGATGTCCCCCCCCCACGTACGCTTACGGATTTACGGACAGCCCTGCAGGATTCATGGTGTCAGTTCCCTACAGCACCATTTCAGACATTATTTAAGTGCATGCCAGGACGTTATGTGGCAGTCCTGCGTGCTCGAGTGGCCCTATGCGATATTAGGCAGGTGTATCAGTTTCTTTGGCTCCTCAGTGTATAACCGCACTGAAGTCGCGCTACGTTTCATTCACAATGCAACAACGCCCTCAACAGAAACTTTTTGATCGCCCTTTATATTGGGTTGGGCACTACGAAAATGCATTGTAAAAAGCGAAAAATGATTTGGTTGACAGGAACATGTGACAATGACATTGTTCTCTCGGACGTAAAGATGTCATCACAACTGATCGACATAAAGACGTAAAAACAATGAATGCCTTTGACATTACAATTTTAATGGGCTGGTTGAATTAGGGAAATGAAGAAGAAGCGTCCAAGGTAGGAGTGCAAAAATCGGCCTTGCTCAAGACGAATGTTCGTACGTCGGCGTTTCCGATGACATGTGTAGTTAATGGGACGATAGAAGAGTATAAGAAAGCTTTTGGCTAAAGAAAGATTTTTTTCCTCCTAAGCCTTGACAACCAGTGGGATAACGTTATTACATTTTTTTCGAATAATTAAGATATCTGCATGGAAGACAGATGTTATATAGAAAAGGAAACCGCTTTCACTTTTGAAGAATTGTCGTAGCAAACCTGTTCGCGTGAATAAAATATTCGGTTTTCGGCTTAGTCAGGGGGTTAATATTCGACGATCTGTTGCCAAGGTGCAGCCGAGTGCCGTCAGATCAACGGCTACGTCCATCAACAGCCCGCTGATGACAATGATGCCACTTACGGTTACAGCGTCGTCATAGTAGGCTATGTATCTAAACTTCGCGGTGGGGTTATGTTCATCTGCAGGCTTCTATATTCATCAGTGACTTTGTAATCTATCTTCCAGTAAAATTTATTTGCCCGATCAACACTCAAACTCGTAACTTAACCTTTTGTGGACAATATTCTCGCCGACTGACCCGTCGTAACATTCACAGTTTCGATTCTACCAGGACCTCTCTTCCTATTTCCAAAGTTTACTTTCCTACCCTAGCACTCTCGTAGATATCGCCGGCAAAATCGCTTAATTCTTTTTTACAACGAATATTTCACTGTGCAACGAAGTACAATGCGTGGTGACTGACACTTCTTGGTAGGGTACAATTGCTTACCCCACAAAGAAAACCAACTTCCCTCTCGTGTCCAATGCGCTGGGTAACTGAGTTATTCCGGTATTATGCACAACTAACTCTGGGAGCTACTGTTACCTCTCTCCTGCTTTCGAAAATTCACGTCAAGTTCTGCAGGATGCCTTGCTGTATTACGCGATGAAACTGGCTGATATTCCGAATAGGATAATTCACCCTGCATCGAAGTGTGCGCTATTTTAAAACCGACAGACAAATCAGAACTGTTTATCTTTACTGGGACTCAGCCGTGGAACCCTAACTTTCACGAGCGTTGCTTCTTTATCCTCAATGTAGTCCGACATTCTGTCCTCAGTAGCTATTCTTATAATGATATACTAACAAAAAAAAAAATATTCCACACCATGGTAAACATTAGTGGCGAGCGATATCAGTATTGCTACGAATTCCCTCCTCTACATACCAGTTCATCTCAGAGTAACACTTGCACCCTACATCCTCAATTATTTGTAGAATGTATTCGAATCTGTTTTCCACTTTAGTATTTGCCCTCTACAGCTCCCTCTAGTACTCTGAATTATTATCCTGACGTCTTAATATACGTCCCAGCGTCTTAACTCTTCTTCTTGTCAGACTTTTGCGAGTGTTCCCTTCTTCGCCGAGTCTGCGGGGAACTTTCTCATTATTTACCTTACCCGACCATGCAACATTAAACATCCTTCTGTAGCATCACATGTCGAATACTTCGATTTTCCTCTTATCCGTCTTTCGACAATCCATGATTCATTTCCATAAAATGCTGTGATCCAAACGTACATCTTCAGAAAATTCTTCATCAAATTAAGGCATATGATACAACCAGGCTTCTCTTGGTACGGAATGTTCTCTTTACCTGTTCCAGTTGGCTTTTCATGCCCTTGCCTCGTCCGTCAGGTGTTTTTTTTACTTCCAAGCGGTCACTATTTTTAAGACTGTATTCTCATTCCTGATATTGCTACTTACTTTCGTCTTTCTACTGTTTACTCTCATTAGCATGTCCATTCCATACAACAGATCCCTTAGTTCTTAACCTTCACTGTAGATAGCAATGTCATCAGCGATACTCATTGATACCATTTCACCATTTTTAATCCCAGTCTGGAAACTTACTTTTGTTTACGTCATTGCTTTTTGTTCGGAGCGCTTCTTTCTTCGTCTTCCAATCATATTACTTCCTCTTGATTTTTGTATGTGTTGTACACTACCCACCTTTTACTGTAGGCTACTCAATTTTTTCTCAGAATTTCTCTTACTAGGTCACAAATCTCATGAAATTCTCTGGCTTTTACTGAAGTGTTGCTTTCACTAAGAAGTGCAACGTCAGAAGTATCTCTCTAGTGCCCTTGACTTTCTGGAAACCGAACTTGTAGCCGTCTAGGAGAGCCTCTGTTTTGTTTTCATTCTTCTTCGTATTATTCTTATTAGTAGCTACGGTGCCGGAAATTCTAATTAATTGTGCAATAGTTTTCGCAATTACCTGTTACTATATTCGGAACAGTGAGGATGATATTTTTCTCGTAAGTCTGATGGTAGGTCTCCAGCCTTATATATTCTGCACACAAACATGAATAGACGTATTGTTGTCACTGCTTCAAACGATTTTAAAAGTTCGGAAGGAATGTTGTCTGTGCTTTGAGTCTTATGGTATCTCAACCCTTCCGAATCCCTGTTAAACTCCCACTCTGATACACCCACGTCTTCCCCTTCAACTCCCATCTCGTTATCACAATAGTCCTCCCCATCGTAGAGGCCTTCAGTAACTCTCTCCACATATCCTCTGTATCCTCTTCGATTAACAATGAAATTCCCACTACGAACTAATTGGTTGCTGGCCCTGCTATTAATGTCATCTATGGTTTTTAAACTTCTCTAGACAATGAAAAAGTCTTCCTCCGACCATTTCTTTTCCATTTCGTCGCTTTTTCAGAAATTATGTCGTCCGGCTTAGCTTCAACTTCCCATGAATTTCATTCCCAAGTGACCTACATTCCTCTTTTCCTGTCTATCCTTGATCACATTCATACTTCCTTTCGTAGTCTAAGAATTGATGTATTTCTTCTGCTACCAAAAGTTTCATCACAGTTACCTTCCTTGTACCTTTGCTTGTCTATCATCCTTAAGTGATAGGCCTTTTTAGAGATGTCCACTCCTCTCCAACTGAGCCACCAATCCGTGATATTCATTATCGCTGTTTATGCTGCCTTACAGAACTTTAAACACATCTTATCATTCCTCGGTACTTCAGTATCTCTCTCCTTTCACCACTGATGCTTACAGGTTATTCTCTTAGACTTCAATGTCGTCATCATCATTAATAAATTGGTGGCTGCGCCTATATCAGCTTCTCGGTACGCCTAACAAACCAATATCTGATTTCGTGATGTCGGGGCATGACGTAATTTATCTTCAGTCTTTCTTGTCTCCAGATGTTTTCCAAATGTACCACCTCCTCTTCTGTTTCTTGAACATTGGTATTCGCTATCACTAGGTGCAACTTGTAGGAAAGGTGTACCTTTCTCTTCTCGCAGTACTTTTATTCCTTTTAACCAGTCCATATTCTCCTGCACCACTTCTTTCTCTTCCTGTTTCACATGATTGTTAAATTTTCATCTCTCTTTACATATTGAATTACGCGATTAGTTACCTAATATGCTTCCACTACTTCGTCATCTTTAACTTACTTCGGTATGTATGCTTGCGCTATGCTTGTTGACGTTGGTTTGCTATCGATTCTGATGAGAATAAGCCAGTCTCTGAGCTGTTTAGAGTAACCCATTCTCTGAGCTATATTACTATTCATGGCGAATCCTACTCCCTTTACACCATTTACCTGCTCTTGATATTATTATTTATTCACCTTACGAGAATTACATATCATACACAACAGGTACACATAACACAGACTTTATTCATCAACAATATATTCTCCTTCACTCTTTACAACACTCAGCCAACGATGGGGCAACTTCTCGATTCCGCGACTGTATAAATAATGTAATTGTGAGGCAAAGAAGTCATCGAGCCATGTTCAGAGCGCATTTTGTTAAGGAAACGGACTTCCTTGAAGGTTGTTCGATACACAGCGGAAAACTTCAAAATCTGAGGGCATAACATCAAGTGAATTACGGTAGCTGCGGAATTACTACCCCGTCGAACTCCTGTACACTGTTTTTGTCAGTCTGGCAGCATGCGGGCGGGGGTTACCTTCGAGTAGAATGATTTCACACAGTCTTCCTGGTCGTTCTCCCTGGATTACGTCTGAAAGACGTCTCGGTTGATGCTTACATCTCGGAGAAGCAATTCATGGTACATTACATCGCCGCTGTTCCACCATATGTAATACATTATCTTATGTGGATGCCCTCAGGTCTTTTTACGGAGAGCTGCTGCTTCGTTGGAGCTCAGCCAGTCCTTTCTTTTCCTTATGTCAGCATAAAGTATGAAACGTCCCCTTTGAACAATTTATATATGGCTGTGCTTAACCTGACACACAATATTTTGTTAGCGCAACGCAATCTGACTTTCAAAATTCCCTGCAAAAGAATGGCCCTGACTAACATTAAACTATACCTTTCACAAATCACTTACCTCACAAAAATCTTCGCTGCTCAAGCTACTGCAATACAGCGAGCGCCACTACTGCCAGCTAAATAAGAGATTCAAACTAAGGAAGGCACTAACTACTGATAGGGGTAGTTAGCAAATGAAAGATATTAATAGAGAACAAACAATGTATTTACCTTGATATCATCATATATAAATATAGCAGTTCATGACAAATTTCAAAACTTCGCCATCTCTCTCCCCACATCCACCACTGCTGGCGGCTCACCTCCAACTGCGCAACGCTACGCGCTGTTCACATCCAGCTGCCTAACACTACAATGGCGAGAATTACAACAATGCAAAGCAGCCACAGACTGCACACAGCACAGCCAGTGATTTTCATATTGAGCGCTACGTAACGTTGCCAATAAGAAAACATAAACAGCCTACTTACATAGAGAAAACATAAACAGCCTACTTACATAGCCCCCATGCTCCCCACAAAAAATTTTACAAATTTTTTTTGGGCGGTGGCCAATAATGATTTGATAAAGTTTTTCATAATTACAATAACAAAGAAATCAAATGCACACACTTACTGATACAATGTTGGTCAAAAGCTAAAATTTTCTCACAGTCCGTAAAGATAGTCCTGATCATTCATCATAACAGTAATTACAGGTTTTTTTTCACAAAGTCTCATTAGTAAAAGAAATTGCACACAGAAGTAGTGGATTTCCATGCAGTCTTGAAGAAGTAGTGTTGTCCTTCCAACGGAAAGACAGTGCTGACTCTTGACATGCAGACAAGTAATGGGTCACAACAGAGCAAACCCACAGCAGAGTCATTCGAAGTTTTGAAGAATATTGGTAGGTAGGTCATCACAGAGCAGACCCACTGTAGTCCTGGTAGGGATTGTGGTATTGGTGGGCCACCAGAGGTGCAGACCCACTGTAGTCCTTGTAGAGATGGCCAGCAGCCATCTGTTGTGAGTGTACAGGTGCACATTCACCATCGAAGAGTCTTGCGGAGAATATAGCAAGTCCATAAACCACAACTTGTGCACTCACAAAGTTTCTGAAATTGTCCTTAGAACCAGCAATGCTGTTATCCAGTCCCTTGCTGAATCATTAACACACGTGCAAACACTATCAGTCCCTACTTCTCACATATTGTCCAAATACTATGACCAACGGAAATGTGTGCAGTGAAATGAATGCTTACAAGTTACTTAGTTTGATAAACTGGTGTCAATTACAATTTTATAACATGAAAATACAATTACAAAGGTACAAAATACATCATTAAAGAACATAACAATACAGATAACATTTGTAGTAACACAGGCTTTACAAAAGAATAGAAATAAACATATACATCAGTGGAATTATGACATGAGTACATACATAAAGGATCACAATAACTTTTGAAACATCAACTTCACACATGAGCATTGAACAGAACAGAATTAATAATGTCTAACATCTTTACAAAGTAAATAACATATTATTAATGCCAATTATATTCGAGGATAACAGTATTCCTCATCATAGTGAATGTAGCTTAATATTAAAAGAAGAAAAAATTCTATGAAACTACACAGAGACAGGAAGAAAACAAATACACAAGGGTACACAAACACATAGTGGAATAACACCAATAGGAAAGGACAGGGTTCGTTTTCAGTGTCACATTTGGTACTGCAGTCCAACCCAAAACTTCATATATCTTTCCTCTTATTTCATCCCTTGTTTCCACCAAAAAAATTCTATCTAAGCATGCTTTCTGTATTTATATGTTCACACATTTCTTACCTCAACATTTATTTCCAAGAAAATCCTACCTAAACCTGTTTTCTGTATTCTAACCATATTTCTTTCAAAAGAAATATGGCTCATTGTGCAATACTCATTTAGGCCCAAATCGTTTTCATATAACTTTCAAAGCATTCTTTCCCTATTCTCCATAGTTAGGTTCTTATATAGTCTACCCCCTCTTAAGCTAACTTAAAACTACTGAGCTCAGATACTAAACTAAGGAACGAGGCAATGCAGCAGCACATAAAACAATTAATATAAACAGCAATAAAAAAAATGGAAAATCGCAAAGCAAGCTACAGTAAATCTAAATTACCAAGCAATTCAACATTACAACTAATATGAGGCAATGCAGCAAACAAAAAATAAATCTGGCTTAGCAGAGTAACACAAATTAAAGTTCAGTAGCACTATGCCTGGCAAACAGCAGCTTATATCTAAACATGACATAGCTCAAGCAGAAAAAATAGTACACTAAAGATAACAATGCAGATAAGGGAAATGTATATTCACATCTTAATGTCTATGTAATTAAAGTGGTGCACCACAACAACTTATTGTAAAAAAAAAATATTATCATGTACTTGGAGAGAAAATTATGTGTCCAGTTACTGTTACTAGTCCCTTCTTATTGTTCTTTCCTTTCCAAGTGCTCCTTTTTTTAAAGAATGTGGATCACAAAATTATTATTTAATGGATCTGTTGACAGAAAGTGTTCACATTAGCAAATGCATTTAATTTTATTTTATGAAACTAATGCTGTAACACAGCTGGAAAACAGGTATCAAATGAAATAAGCAATTACGCAAACCAAAGCATAAAAACATCATTCAATAGCTATGTGGCATTTCGTAAGTCAGCAGCTCTCAACTCTCGTAGAAAGACACTTGTCTTTATCAGGTGTGCAGATGTACGAATATTTCCCATCAATTCATAAGCATTTCAGTAATTAGCACAAAGTACGAGTAATCATACGTTTTCAGGTAATGAGCGTGTAGGATTTGCGATGCTTCCTCTAAAGGAATGGCAATGGCCAGGATAATGGCCTCCCTTTTTTTTTGTTCTACCTGTGCCGCTGAAAAGGGCTCGCAATAATGGCTTTTTCTCCAGGCGTCTGACACAGCTGGGTGCCCGCGACACATTACGTGCAGGTGGTCACTTAACTTTCGTACGGAAATATTTACGACAGCAGTTTCTGCTACTGTTGCAGTCTCATATAAAAATATTTCACAGGTCAAGAATTAGCGTTGCAAATCTGTAGAAACAAAATCCTATAAATATAAGTATCCAAAAAAAATATTTGTCAGCATTGTGATACAGTCACACATTTCATAACTCTTAAAGTACGTTTCTTGGTTTCCAACATCCTTTTCATAAATCGGAGTCCCTAAACACTACTCATTATTCCTTACCTCATTATACATATACATATTCGTCGACACTTCTTCAATATTTCATCGTGAGAAATACGTAGCATAATAAACATTCCTCAACAACATAATACACATCGTCGTCGTAATAATAACATCATAAAACTTCAGTCAAATCTCAAAATCGTCGTAACTTCCTCCAATAATTTCTAAGCCTAAAAAGAATTTTCTGCTCATTTAAATAGTGTCATCTACCTCAAACGTACTTTAAAAATCATGATCTCATACCAAATACATCATTCAAAGCTCTCATAGTATCACAATGGTTCCGAAAAATATGAACAGTTTACAAAGTACAGACAAAATACAGTTTCATAAGTGTGAAGTTATCCAACTGTGTAATTGCGTAAACATGTGTCACTGATGTAGTAAAATAAATGTTTGTCTCTCTCAGTTAAATGATCAGATAGCTGTGTAATTTGTGTGTTAGAGAAATATGGTACCGATGTGTAAAGTTGTATAAGCAAATGCCATATTAGCTAGGGTTCCTTGTGCTTGCCAAACACATGGTACACAAAGTAGGCGTGTACCCCCCTGAGGATTAATGTAATTATACCCTCAGGTGTTACAGATTACAGCAATGGAATGAAATGTATCATGGAAAAACTTCGTATCATTGTACTTCAAATATCTTAAAAAATAAATTTTTAAAGTACAAAATTAATCACTCAAATGCGTGTCCTGTAGCGCTAAATGTGCGTCTTGTTGCAACATAATCTCTGTGGAAGTGTCGTAGTTATCGTCCTCCGAAACCTAAGTTCTGCAGAAGTCAATGTACTTACCTCATAATACACAAAAGTGAAATGCTTTGCGTATAAAGGTCTTAGTTATTACGCTTATTGCCGTGATGAAGAAAGTACTGTACTGTAACGTAATGTTGTGCCACGAAAAAGGCTGTCTCATTGTTGCTATACCACAAAAGTTACTACTAAAACATGTTTTTCTTTCCAGAAGAATTCAGAAAACTGTGCAGATATAAAACAGATACACCGCAAAAGCAACATTGTAAATTGTCACTCATTAGTAGCGTCGTGATAAAAATCGTGTAGCTGTCACATAAACTGACCTCTGTGTCATCTGGTATCTCTCAGAAAGCACTTTAAATTCAGAATGTATTTTCAAATAAATCAAAATGTTGCATTAAAATCTCATTAGCAGTACTGGTAAACGTTCTAAGTATGTGAGCCTTATAGTCGTTACATAATCGTGCAACAAACAAGCAAGAATGTACACACACAATAACACTGTGACGTCTGTTCACTATAACAATGCATTCGTCATTTCTGTTTAAATAAGTTCTCTTGGTTCTTGACTGGATATTTCACTTCAAACATTGTTACATGTTAACAGATTCTAAATCTGACAAAGCATATTAGTAATGTGAAGCGAAAAATTTTATGACAGAGACTAAGTTAAAAAGCAGATTATCTTTCAATAAACGGTTTTACATGTGAAATGTGGTGTAAACCTTTACTCTTCCTAGTACGCAGAGTTTCAACTTCAACGCAATTATCATGTGGTATACGTCGGATTCTGTAAGGTCCATTGTAAACTAGAAAGAATTTGTGACTCAAGTGTTTCTTCTTATGTGACAATGAATGAGCTTTAATGAGAACCTTCTGACCAATATACAATTTCTTTGCATTTGCTTTACCGTGTAGTTTTCTCCTTTTGTCTGCTGCAGATTTTATATTTTTAAGAGCCAAATCAATTATGTCTTTGTGTCGAAGTTTACGTGTATTTGGGAAAGGTACAAGCTCTCTGATTCTGTTCGGTGGTTCTTCATTCTTTAGTACAAGAGTAGGTGGTAAAGCAGTGGAATCATGAGGCATTTCATTCAGCACATTTTGAAATAAGTGTAAATATCTGTCCCAATGCTGATGCTTTCTGTGACAATAAAGCCTGCAAAGCTTATTGATTTCTTTCATAATCCGTTCGGAGGGGTTACAATGTGGTGAGTACAATGAAATAAAAACAGGTTTGATTTTATGGTTGCGAAGCATGCGTGACCAAACAGCAGATCTAAATTGCGGTCCGTTATCTGAAATGACTTTAGCAACGTGGCCAACTTCACGTAAGAAATTTTTAACAAAGGCGTTGGATACAGACCGTCCAGTGGCTTTACGTAACGGTGTGAAACAAACAAATTTTGAAGTAAGTTCAACAGCGACTAGAACGTACGAAAATCCATTAGATGTTCTGACAAGCGGTCCCAAGAGATCAACAGCAGCAAATTCTTTTAATTTAGAAGGAATGATAGGAAACAACGGAGCACGATGTGAGACAGTAGATGGTTTCGCCTTTTGACAAAGTTTACAAATAGACAAGACTCTTCGAATTCTCTTTTCCATATTGTTAAAATAACAAGTCGTTCGAAGAATATGATAACATTTTCGTGGACCAAAATGTGCGTAGCTGAAATGAATGTACCAAATGAGCTTATTAACAAAATCGTCAGGAATGCAAAGTACCCATAGCTTGTTATCAACAGTGCAGCGTTTGAACAGTATGTTGTTTCTAACCAGATAATAATGCCGAATCTGTGTGTGTGTGTCTTTTCATGCCATTTGCTCTTGATGTCTTTCCAAATCGGATCTTTATCTTGTTCATGAGCAATGTCCTTTAAGGATGTGGTGATGAAGTTTTCAAAGGCGACTTTCTGAATGTAAAGAATACTGAAATTTTTCTCGAGGTTGCCTTCTGTGGTACTTTTCTCAAGCCCAGCCGGTGCGCGTGACAGTGCGTCCGCAACAATGTTCTCCTTGCCGGGAATGTAGACTATTGTGAAGCGGAATTCTTGCAGAAACAATGCCCAACGTTTTAACCTGTCATGATTTAATTTTGAAGACATAAGAAATTGTAATGCACGATGATCACTGTATACTTTTACGTGCTTACCAGAAAGAAAGAAACGGAATTTGTTAAATGCCCAAACGATAGCTAAAGCTTCTAATTCAGTAACGGAATAATTTTTTTCAGATATTGTTAGCACTCGGCTAGCAAAAGCAATGGTTTTCTGAATGGTAGTGTCATTTTCTATGGCTTCTTGAAATAAATGGGCACCAAGACCGACTTTAGAAGAATCCGTGCTAAGGCAGAAATCTTGTGACAGATCTGGATGAGCTAAGATTGGCGCGTGAAGTAACGCTTCTTTCAAAGAATTGAATTCCTACTGTGCTTGTTCGTCCCAGTTCCAAATAGTATTTTTTCCAGTGAGAGAACAAAGTTTTGGTGTAAGAAGAATTTGCATATTCAGAAAACGACGGTAAAAATTTACGAGACCTAGAAAACTGCGGACTTGTCTTTTTGTGGATGGAACTGGAATGGCTCTGATTGCTTCTAACTTTTCAGGATCCGGCTGAATGCCTTCAGAAGAAATAATATGTCCCAAAAACTTCACCTTTGTCCTACCGAATTCAGACTTTTCCAAGTTAACTGTAATTCCAGATTCTGCAAAAATACGTAACAAACTGTTGAGGATGCGATTATGTAGTTCCCATGAAGCTTCTGCTATTAGAATATCGTCCACATATAAGGTGATGTGACGTTTTAAGAACTCAGGTAATATCGAATTTAGCCCGCGAATGAATGCTGCTGAAGAAATGTTCAAACCAAAGGGAAGTTTCCGAAACTGATAACAAACGCCGAAACAAAGGAAAGCTGTGTATTTTCTACATTCTGGATGAAGTTCGATCTGATAAAAGCTGGATCTGAGATCAATGGAAGACAACACTTTTACACCATTAAAATTTTGAAGAAGTTCTTCCATCGTCTGTGGCCTGTCTGTTTCAGGAATAATGATAGTATTGATTTGTCTCGAATCTAAGACAAGCCTGATCGATCCATTTTTCTTCTCAACAACATGTAACGGATTGTTGTATGAGCTTACTGCAGGCTCAATAATGCCCTCGCCAAGCACAGATTGTATTTCTGTTCTAACACGGTCCCTATAATGCGCCGGAATTACGTATGGTCTAACACAAAATTTAGTATGCTCACGAACACGAAATTGGTATTGAAATCCCTTGATTGTTCCTGTTTTGTGAGTAAAAACTGTGGAATGTGCTTGTAAAATCTCAAAAAGGTCCTGTCTATCAGTGTCATTACAATTCTCAATTGTTTGAATTTTATTCTGAATTAACTTATTAGTGTCAAATGCGCCGTCGATATCATCCCTGTCAGTACTTGCAGAGTGATTGTTAGTGTCTAGTTCCGTAGAAAAGTCCGAACTGTTGTCTAACAGAAGGTAAAGCCGATTAATTTCCTCGTCATGGTTTGAGAGCCAATCTTCAAATTTCAAAGCTATTGACTTACCTTCTTTCTCTAAACTTATTTCAGCATCGTGAAAGTTTAAGATTGCTTTGTATTCATTCAAAAAGTCTACTCCCAATGTAATTTCCGTCGACAATAATGGAACAATGAGAAAGTTCATAGAGAAGCTGTGGCTTTGACAAAAGCATTCTAAATTGGTTTGTTGGCGTACATCTACACTTTTTCCAAAGATTGCACCTTGTAATTTAATCTTACGTAACGGAAGTGTGGGGCAATCGTTCGATTTGTTGCATTTGCTAAAGGCTGTTTCACTGATTACTGAAATGGGACTGCCAGAGTCAAGTACTGCCGTAAATTTTACGTCATTTACAGTAATGTGAATCACAGGATATGCAATGTTGTTATGTTTTACGTCGTGTTCCTGGAGTAAGATGTCCCTAATGTCTTTCATTTTTACGTAATTACTAGCTACGGCAGCTGCGTCGTTAGTGTCATTAGAACGTTTTGTGGCTGCCAGCGGTGTGAGTCATTGCCTATTGTCTCTTTGTTGGCGCGCGTCGTTATTGGGATTTGGAGACCTAACTTCTACAAATTCACCTCCTCGAGAGGACCCTGCTCTGTTTGAATCCCGCCAGTTCTGATGCAATTCAGGTCTGTCGTTACGATCACATCGTCTGTCGTCATGTCGGTAGTTCCTGTAGTTTCTTTCTTGTCGGTTAAGTGGTGGAGAATTTCTCCCTGAATCGTAACTGCGCGCTGAACTGTTGCGTCTGAAGTTATTCTGTCTCCCTTGATAATAATTATTTTGGTTCCCATATTGTCTGTTTCTCTGATTGTCTCTGTGATAGTCACTACCGCGGAGAGGTGATCTTTCCCTGTAATTATTACTACTCTGCCAACGGTTGTCGTACGGGTGGTGTCTATTTTGGTCACGATTTGCGTTGTAAGAATAGACCAGTCGTGTCCGGTCACGGAATTGTGACGGATGTGACCGGTAATTGTTGTGTCCTTGTTTTCGCGTTCCGCGATTATCAGTGTCAATTTCTAGTTCTTGTAACAGTCCCTGAAAAGCTTCAATGTCGTCTTTGCAACGTCCTGCTAAAATAATATGCCGTAAATGTTCTGGTAATTTGATTAAGCAAATGCGGATGAGTTCTGAGGGGCTGTATGGGTTTGACAGGTACTGATTCTTGTGCAACATGTCTTCAAAATATTTCACAAGACTGGAGAATTCAGATTGTTCGAAATGTTTCATCATTATGATACCATGTTTTACGCGGTCTTGTGTGGCTTGAGACCAACACGCTGAGAGGAAGGCATGGTAAAATTCTCCTTCACTGTGGCAATCGTGAATGACCGATCGCATTCTTACAGCTGGTTCATTCTCTAAGTAGCCACACATAAATTCTAATCTGTGTTCCAACGACCAGTTGGGAGGAAAACAATGAGAGAACTGATGGAGCCATGCTTGTGGATGAATGTCGTTGCCAGAATTCTTAAATGTTTTGAATTTACGTGTAGTAATGAACAGCTTATAGTCAAAATCGTCATGTCGGCGAGTCGCATATCGGTCATTGTTAGGTCGTGTCGGCCGTTCCATCTCAAAATTCGGTGCACATTGCCAATTTCTTTCATAACTTCCGAAATGCCCTGTGTTATTATTTAGCGGCTTTTCCGTGTTTCTAAGTCCCTCTTCCCGTGTTGGAGCGCGAGTGTCCTCTGAAATACGTAATTCTTGTATTACCTGTGTCAGCTGATCTTGTACTTCCCGGATTTCTCTTTGGTGTTGTGTATTAATTTGATTCTGATTTTGTTTGAATTTTCTGATTTGTTCATACTCTTCTGTGTCAGTGAAGGCTACGGGTCTTGTGTCATTCAGATCATCATCTACCTTTGTAGATAAGTTAGTGACCTGATCCGAAAGTTCGGCTACTTTCTCCGATAGTGTACTTATTTCTTCAGTGTGTTTTTCTGAACCAAGTTTCAGAATATCTACTGTGTCCTTAAAGTTTTCCTGAGTTTTTGCAAGTTGCGTAACCGAAGCGGTAGATGCAACTGAGTCAATTTTAGCCCACAAGGTCTCATGATTTTCATGAACAATGGTTTGCAGTTCTTTTATGGCTGCTTCGTGATTCTGTAATGCATTTTCATGCCGCGAAGAAATAGGTTGAAAATGCTCACAAATTTGTGTTTTTACGTCATTACAGACTTTTTGACATTTCGATTCAATGTTATGTAACTCAGTAGTTAAATCTTCACGTGTTTGTTCAAGCGTGGTGTGAAGATTTTGTTCCATTGCGTCTAACTGCTGCTGTGTTTGTCTCTGGTGTTGTTCCATCGTGTCTAACTTTTTAAGATTTTGTTCCACTGTGTCTAACTTCTTAAGATTTTGTCCCATTTGTCTCTGATTTTGTTCCATTTGTTGCATTAATTGCAATAATAATGTATTAGTGTCTGGAATCTCTTTCTCTACGCTTTTCGGCAGTGCATTTGCACCGGCAACATTCACATTTTGACAAGCAGAAAATGTGTCTTGACTTATTTGGGAAAACGGTGATGACCCAAAACCTGAATCTACAGTATTTGCGATATTGTGTTCTGTCATTCCCGATTCCTGAGGCGAGCTGTTGCCGACCAATCGATCGATAACGCTTCCCTGTTCACTACCTGTTTCACTGTCTACACCATTGTTTGCCGCCCGCTCCATTTCCCTATGCGCAATTACCAAATTACTACTTTGAACATCAGTTAATTCATTACTCTGCGGCGCTAACACACTGCCTTCGTCTTCACTGTCATTTCTCAGTTTACTTTGGAGCCTAGTATTACGTTTTTCACACGCCATAATTGTCACAATATTTCACACGATAACACAGAAAAGCACAATTTGAAGAGCAAAATAAAATAACATAGCAATGGAAATAATGTCTACTTAATTGCCAGCGCAGCTGCGAAATACTTGGTGCAAATCTACATGCATGCCACAACTGTTTTACTGTACAACAATGAAAGGCTACAACTACAAAGGAGATTCTCTCTACAATTACGCGCTAGCAATAAACAAAATCTACACTAATTACACAAACTACAAGAAAAATCAGAAGATTCCAGTGAGGTATCCTCGGCTAAGGGTCGACATATGAAACGTCCCCTTTGAACAATTTATATATGGCTGTGCTTAACCTGACACACAATATTTTGTTAGCGCAACGCAATCTGACTTTCAAAATTCCCTGCAAAAGAATGGCCCTGACTAACATTAAACTATACCTTTCACAAATCACTTACCTCACAAAAATCTTCGCTGCTCAAGCTACTGCAATACAGCGAGCGCCACTACTGCCAGCTAAATAAAAGATTCAAACTATGGAAGGCACTAACTACTGATAGGGATAGTTAGCAAATGAAAGATATTAATAGAGAACAAACAATGTATTTACCTTGATATCATCATATATAAATATAGCAGTTCATGACAAATTTCAAAACTCCGCCATCTCTCCCCCCACATCCACCACTGCTGGCGGCTCACCTCCAACTGCGCAACGCTACGCGCTGTTCACATCCAGCTGCCTAACACTACAAGGGCGAGAATTACAACAATGCAAAGCAGCCACAGACTGCACACAGCACAGCCAGTGATTTTCATATTGAGCGCTACGTAACGTTGCCAATAAGAAAACATAGACAGCCTACTTACATAGAGAAAACATAAACAGCCTACTTACAAAAGATACCATTTCTCGTCACCAGTAACGATACAGGACAGGAATGATCGGTATTGCTCACGAGCCAATTGATAACGAGCAAGCTGAGCTGCACATATGGTCACAGGCTAATTTTTTGCCTTTGGCCTAGAACATGCGGTACTCATATAGCCGATTTTTGAATCTTTCCCATTGTTCGCAAATGTCGCTTGATGGTGGATTGATCACATTTCATCAACTCTACCATTTCTAATGTACACTGGCCTCGATCATCGTCGATTAATGCGTTTAAACGATATTCATCAAACTCCGGAGGTGTTCGTGAACGTGGAGAGTCACTACAGTCAAAACGATCCTCGTCAACAGGAGAAAACAATTTACTTGTCGTGCCCTGTCCATCGGCATTATGCCCATACACGGTGTAAATGTTCCTGCTGTTCAAGACTATTGAACTCAAACAGAATAATATGTCGGAAACGTTTCGATTTCTCCACTTCGCACTCAATTTTCTAGCGTTCACAGCTCCGCTCACTATCCCAGAGTAAATAAATAACAATATGTAAAACCAAACAACAGTAGTGAACTACGAATAAAAATTGACCATCGATAAATAAACCCACATCAACCGGAATACCATCACAGATAAACAAAAACACTAAGAACATGCTCCAGCCTAATACATCTAGGCTGAGACTTCGCACTATTTTCAGATTTTTGGCTTCCCTACCGCATTCAGACCACGCCCTCATTTTACTCTACGAGACATCTTTGAACTATTGAAATGTGCTAGAAAACGGCAGCAGCAATATGAAGACTTGGAAGAATTTTTAAGGGATGAAGTTATTCATTTTAGAGAGCAACGAAACAAAAACTTCCTTCATAAGTACTTTCTTTAGAGTGTTGCGTAAATAACATATTCAACAAATGCTTCCTAATTTGCTGATTGTTTTATGAACACTTTTGACAACTACTGCATCCATTCCCTCCGTTAAGCACGCTTTCTCACTCCTAAAGAGACTCCAGAATTATTTGCAGTCATCCATTTCGCAAGATCGAGTCAACAATTCTGGGGTCCTCTCCATGAATTTTAAGGTAACACAGTAACTAGACTACGAAGTCGGGATCGATGAATTTGCTACAACGAAAGCCCACCGTAAACTGCTTTACATGATTTGAGAATGGTAAATTTAATATGTATGCATTTATTATTATTAACACTGAGCAGCCGCAGTCGTATTACTCAGTTACGTACAGATGTAAGTTACTTGTGGTATACTTATGTCCAAGTGAGAGTCGGGAGAATTTTTCTCTGCCAACTGGCGACCAATCGGTAATTTTTCCCCTGCGTACACTAATGAAAGGAATCGCCAGCAATGTTAGTGTCAGCCAATCTTATATAGAATGAACTGAACCAATTATCAAAAGCAGAAGTGAACGGTCTGGTTGTGACTTTCAAATTATCGTGGTGCTAGTAAATGAATGACGTGGTTGAACACAACAACAATAGATCGCAAGGTATTGCAGAAGTATCAGTTACATACAGTCTGTCACAGTTCGATTATTGAACCAGTTCGTGAACAGTGCAGCCCCCATTCACGTGTCTCGTTAGAAATATATGCGGATGCTTACAGGATACTTATGGTTCTTGTTTCGTATGTGCTTCTTAACTCGCAGTTAATTATATAATAACAGGACATGATTTATAGATCTACAATTAGTGGATAGAGCATGCAGAACTAAAGAGCTCAGAGCAAAGTGGTAAGTATGATTTACGCATACGTTGGAGGCCAAAATATCATATTTACTCCCCCGCCCCCTCAGTCCACTTGCGTGATAACGATAACGAAGAAATGTCGACTGAAGTCATCCAATTTCTGCCAGTTCAGAAGTAAGGGGTGCCACAGGCGAGTGATTTGCAAATAATAAGTATAGTGCACGTATCTGAACCTGTTTGCAGAGTATAGATCAAGCAATTGCCGCGATGGAGAGGAGTAATGCAGCAAAAGTGTGCTTTGTAACACGTGTCTCCCTTCGTTCTGCATAGTGAGCTCTCTTATCTGAGAATGAGCTGTGGGTAGCACTTGCGATGCACCACAGATTCCTCCATCATTAATTCTAGCAACACACACACACACACACACACACACACACACACACACACACACAAACTAAATACCATTCATCTTTTATCACGTTAAAATTAAAAGTGTTCCTAAAAGTATTTCATTCCATGATTTAGTTAGGTGCTAAAGTTGATAAAAATGTGGGGGTGGAAGGGCAACAGGCAGCAGTTACAGGAGGGGTGGGGGGGAGGAGGGGAGAGGGTATTTACCAACATCTGATTGCACTTAGGGGTAATGGTTTATGAAAGGTTGAGAACCACTGATCTAGGGCATATATAGTTACCAGAATTCATTGCTAGGTAAATGGCTGGTTTTACGGGCGAGTCGTGAGAATCGGCAGTTTGAATGCCCAATTGATAAAGGAAAATATAGAACAACATACACGGAAAAACGGCTGCATCTTTAGGCCCACTCTGTCTACTTGGCTCTTGTCTGCTACAGCCCAGCCAGTTTAAAAAATTGAGTAGTTTTCTCGTTGACTTTAGATGTCTAAGTTCAGTAAACTTACACTTAGTAACTAATTTTCAAACTTATTCGTTCTGTCGGAATCTGGTGGCGATCGTAACATAAAAAGCAATCCGAGACAGTGAAATCATTCCTGTCCAAATAAAGTCTACTAGTATCAAACATCGGCCGTAATTTGAGGAAGAACGTTTGTAGCACAGCATTGTGTAGGTGTGAATCCTAGGCAGTGAGAGGACAGAAAAAGTGGAGAATCGAAGCTTTTATGGTGGAGTACTATAGAGAAACGTTGAAAATAAGGTTTTATAATACTTTAAGAAACGAGGAGGTTCTCGGTAGAATCGGATAAGGGAATATCTACAAGAAGAAGGGGCAGAATGACTGGGCATGTGATGGGACAACAAGGAATAACTTTCACGCTGCTTGAGGTTTCTGTAGGAACCAAAATCTGTAGCGGAAGACTGAGATTGTGGTACATGTAACAAATAAAGACATTACTGTAGGAGCAAAAATTTGTAGGGGAAGACCGAGTTTGGGAGACATGTAACAAATAATTATAGATGTTGACGGCAAATTCTAGTCTGAGATGAAGGGGTTAACCCAGGGAAGATATCTCAAATGAGACGTCATATGTATTATTTATACATTCCTCGCTCCAGAAGCCCAATTGCCACAGTTCTCACGTCATACTGGAATACGTCCTCGTAAAGAACAACAGTTATTATCAGTGAAAACTACTAATAGTGGCACAAAAAAATATCTGCCTCTTCGACTCGTCTGTGAACCGTGGAAAGCCAGTAAACTAGTCGTTAATATTAGTCAAAGGGCTAATATACTTTCTCCATGTGGTATGCATATCGTCATGTGTGACCAAAAATAACAGATGCAATACATGTTGTTGGGCACCCTTTTAGCTTTAACTTCCTAAAAGAGAAGGCAACAGCGAGCAATAATTACCGAATTTCTAACGTTTGCTTAAATACTTTACAAATGAGTGCCACTTTATAGAGGTAGTAACTAGGAACGTATGTTTCTTAACTCTTATCACGTTCTTTGATGTACCGAGTACTATGATAGTAAGAGCACACATTTCATACATTGACAATATAACTGTACCTGAAAATTGTTTTTCATGCAGATGTTTTGTAATCTAAATTTACATCAGTTTTCGCGTGTGTTGCCACATGAAACCATAATCAACTCCGAATCTGGAGACAGGGTTTTCACTGAAGCACAATACTTAGAACTGAAAACACGTTTATTACTGACACCAATGTACAGCCAGAACAGATCTGGCTTCCTGGACCGAGGGTACAACTCTTTATACAAAAATCGAATATTCCAGATAGCTGGTATTCACACGGAAATAAAATATTCCAAAATATACATACTTCACAAGTATAAGATACTTCGAGAACCTTCCGGAAATAGTAAATAACAAAAAATTGAGGATGGTTAGGTTTGAACTGACATGACACATCACATAAACAAGCAGCGCAAGCGACTACAACACATTGCGTGAACCGGCCATAGTGGCGACACTATGGCCGACTTTTGCTTTTGCCATCTTGATTAGCGTCACTGCTCATGTTGTTTCCGGGGTTCTAGCACTGTTCTAGAAAAATGGTTTATTTTTCCCTTTTTCACGTACATTTGTGATAGTACTAGTTCATTAGATTGTTCGCAGTTGCCGGAGCGTATTCAGGAGGAGTTACATCTCCACTCAAAAACGAACCGTGCCCTACTGCCTGTATCGTCCTCAGTACTGGAGTTCGCTGCATTCCGTTACAAGTCGGAGAACTGGAGGTATGTGAGACTGGCAGAATTACATTCCGCGGAGATGAAGGAATGAGTCCATCTTGTATTGCAGGGATAGACAATTATTCTGCACTCATGAGGAGCGCTCGCGTCGGTGATCATGAAGATGAAATACAGGTTTCTTTCGCATGTAGCTAGAATCAGATTTTAATATATAGAGTTACTTTACCGATATTGCATTGATTACATTCATCAATAGCACAGGCAACAAATATGAAGAATTTGTCATATAATCTTTTTTGCTCCACTGAAGAATTTATGTCTTGCACAGTCGGCACACAGACAGGAAGAAAGTTTTGCTGGTGTTCGACATCCATGTTTCCACGCGGTCATGACACTTGGAGGTTTACTGTCTAAAAAACTTTCACACGTAGTTCGAAAGAAACATTAATGTCATTTCGCCATCTCGTTATGGATATGTGGAAACTCTTCCCGAGGAAAATTTCGTAGAAGTCGTGGGCAGTTTTAACGTAAAGGATTTTTTCCTTTGAACGAAACTTACACCGCAAATAGATCAGTTACAACTGAATAAGCACAGGGCACTTTCAAAGGAAAACACGAGGGTCTCGCAAACAGCAATAAGATGGGTGTGACCATGGCAGAGCCCTGAAAACGTTTATGAAAACATTGCTGTAGCTCTTTCCACCCCTTAATGAATTCTTAGAAATTCTCATTTTCTCTGACTCAAGAACTTTAGACAAACTGGCAGTGTTCTTTACCAGAAACTGTTACTTCCTCAATGCGATTTCCCTTTTAAATGGCTCTGAGCACTGTGGGACTCAACTGCTGAGGTCATGCGTCCCCTAGAACTTAGAACTACTTAAACGTAACTAACCTAAGGACAACACACACATCCATGCCCGAGGCAGCATTCGAACCTGCGACCATAGCGGTCGCGCGGCGCCAGAACCCTCGGCCACCACCAAATAAAACATAACCTGCATGTTACTTTTCATGATGTGAGCGTTCATGTATGCAGTAGAGACCAATAGAACTGCGAGGTGTGCAGTCCATTCTGGACCCTGTGATTACGGTTCCGGCTTTCCTTTTCCGTTTAGAAATTAAACAGATTAGATTGAAAATTGTTCTGGGCATGCCCCTCAACTTAACCACTGTGCTTCGCACTAGTGTTATAGCGTTTTCATACACTCTGTTCAGTTCAATCACAAACAGTAAAACTGGATGTGTAATAACGCATGTGACTCCAGAAAAAGAACTGTTCCCACCTCCTATTTCAACACATGTTCCATACCGGCAAATTAAGCACAAAATCCTTCTTGATGTACAAATTAACGAATCCATACATATCTTTGTTATCTTTAACTCGTTCTGTACAAATGAAATCTCTTATCAGTGCATTTTGTTATAAAGCCGTTTTATAGCAAAGATTACGAGACTGCTTTCTGGCTGTACTGTACCACTACAACAACCGCAGGACCTTAGAGCAATCTTCATACCAAGAGAAAATAGGTACGACCAAATAGCGCTGGTACCATGAAGAGTATACTGTCGTACTGACCAGAAAGATACACACCACATTTAGAAGGAAACGGTTTCGCAAAATACAGAGTAGTTCCAAGAAGGACCACGCATTGCCGCAACATACCTAACAAAGCCGAGATATAACCGATACTGCCAAGACAAGCTGAATTCCCGAGAACATGTGTGTAGCACCTAGTGCAAATGCGCATTTTGCAAGTGCACACTTTTGCACGTCATGACCTATCCTGATCTCTTGTAACACTTTCGTGCGGTAGTGAAAGATGTGTTTGAAGAATCGATTGCAGATATGGAACTTAACTTATATTTTTTAGTTAAAATCTAATACTGGAATTCGTAGTTCTTCCTCAACAAACAAACGTTAACCAAGTAATACTTCGTTGTTCACCCCTTGCAAAGGTTGCATAGGTTGTGTTTGGCTTCCTAGATTCGACATGGTCACTGACAAAGGGTGCAACTGCCCAAAGTTGAAATGAATACCATCTTTAGCAAAGGTACTTTATTGAGATGGAATATAGCAGAAGCCATGAAAAACAACAGACATCATTGTTATATGAACCAATTAACTGAAAATAATTGTTTACAGTATTCTTAGGAAACAAATAATTTATGACTCCGACAATAAACATGGGATAAAATCACATTTCATCTCCCACGAAATTATATGAAAATGATGACTGAGTCTCCATATTCTCCGTGTGTTGAACATTTTAATAATTTATTCATTCCCACAGGGAATATAACAAACACCAAACAGAACAAGTGGATATTTTGCTAACATTCGAACATCTCTCAGTGAATATATTTATCTCCAAACTAAGTCACGATACATCTTTCGATCAATCTGACTCGACATTAAAACTATGTAGAGAAATATTGAAATACATAACATCGTATCAGTAGTAGCATAGTTCCAGTACAACAACTTGACAAATGTAATAAAATTTTAAATAAAAAGCTGGTGTTGGCAATGATAGCACAGAAAAATGACTGTCATACTCGAAGTAACGGACTTAGAACATTCCCAACTCAGTTTACGAAATTCGACAAAAAACTTTATGGCCAGATGGGACTTCAAAGCTAGCTCGTCTTGAGTACGATTCCCGCCATTCATTCTATTCAAATAACATTAGCACATTCAAAAAATATTGCGCGACAATCGAAGAACAAATGCTTAAATATCAGGACATGATAGAAGTCCCAGTGATAGAAATTTAACACTAAACTGTTTTTCTTAGAATGGGACCTAACGCTGAAGTGAGTATAGAACGGTACTAAGGATATAGCTTAGATAAAACTAAAAGTTTTACTTGTTTCTGCTCAGATCAATGCTTTGGGCTGGTTAGTACATGTATAGTACTTCTGCTTTTAGGTATGAAGCACGATATAGTCATCGGTCCTAATACTGGTTTGATGCAACTCTAAATTAGCATGTGAAAGGTTGTTCACTTATGCATAAATATTGGATCATTTGTAGCTGGGTTAAACTGCATGCTGCTTTCAAGGTGGTACCCCTTTACAAGTCCTCTTTCTGACCTCCAGCTTCAGACTTACACACAGTTTCTTCCATTTCCTACTCAGCAATTCCTCAGAGCACAAGAGTAGGTCCTTTCAACAAAACCGCTTGTTCTTGCCAAGTTTTTGGCACAGCTCATATCTCTTCAACTGCGTTCGGTCCTTTTCATTATTTATGCGACTTTTCCTACTTCACCACACTTCAAACCCTTCCATTCCCTTCTTGACTGTACATTTTGTAGTAGTAGTTTCGCTTCAACCCAAGGCTACAATCCGAACCAATACTTTCAGAGAAGATTTTCTAAGATTTACATTTTTTGTATATAGATTTATCTTCTCCATCAAAGCTGTCTTAACTATCGTGGGCTTGTATTGCGTGTGTCCTTTACTTCCACCGTCATCATCCATTTTGCTGCACCAGTAGCAAAATTTGTTGACTACTTTCAGCATCTCATTTCCTAATCTATGTCCCTCAGAGACACCTGATTTTATTGTACCGCACTACTTCAACCTTTCACTTTTGTGTATCTCACAATCGCTTTTCAAAATAGCGTTAAATTCGTTCATGTGATTACCAAGTCATTTCCCATGGCTCTAATTCGTCGGGAAGCCCTAAACAAACTTTCCACCCTTTGCTTCAACTATGGGAGTGATTGCCTCTAGGCAAATTGTATTATCATTAATGATGTATCTATTATCATCATCATTATTTCTACATTATTAAATATATCAATGGTTGTAATGTTCGTTTTTCAAAAAGGTTTATGTAGAGGCTCACCTAATTGATCTGCAAGTGCATGTGAAGGCAATATCTCATAAAGATATAAGGGGGAATCTAAAATTTTCCATTCGAAGGTCTACAGTTCAGGACCGATATGCCAATCAGGTGTATTCGCTGTGAGAACTGAGGAAATCATCCCATCGACGCACCGACCGTAGTGGCCGTGCGGTTCTAGCCGCTACAGTCTGGAGCCGAGCGACCGCTCCGGTCGCAGGTTCGAATGCTGCCTCGGGCTTGGATGTGTGTGATGCCCTTAGGATCGTTTGGTTTAAGAAGTTCTAAGTTCTAGGCGACTGATAACCTCAGAAGTTAAGTCCCATAGTGCTCAGAGCCATTTGAACCATTTCAACCCATTGATGCACCAGGTTGAAGGTGCCCGTTTGGTAAAACGTTGTCCAGCTGCGTGAAGACGCCCATTAAAGGCTGCTGCACATATCTGTAGGATGAGAGCTGTCGATCCCCCAAGCCCTTCTTTAAGGTATCGAAAATGTGATAATCGCGTAGCTTCACCTTCCAAGAGATGGTGGGACAGTGGGTCCCGTAAGCAAAGAACAGCGTGAACATCATCTTGCCAGCAAATGGCTGGCTCCCGAACATCTTGGGGTGAGGGATCTATGGATGACACTACTGCCTTGTACACATGCTTCAGTTTCCGATGGATGTCTACTGATGTTTTCCCTTCGGCATCCGAGAAATGAATAACAGCATGTTATTCAGTTTCCCCTTTCACCGAACGCACGTCGCTAATGCGAATGCCACACTACTCCCTTGCCTACATGGCGGCGATTATACATCGAGACGCCAAAGAAACCGGTGTAGGCATGCGAATTGAAATACAGAGATATGTAAATAGGCAGAGTACGGCGCTGCATTCGGCTTGCCTATGTAAGACAACGAGTGTCTGGCGCTGTTGTTAGATAGGTTGCTGCTGCTACAATGACAGGTTATCAAGACGTAAGAGAGCCTGAACGTGGTGTTATAGTGCGCTCACTTACGATGGCACCGTCATCTCCTAGGTAGCGATAACGGTGGAAGTATCCTGAACGACCGAGAATATCAGGAATCCGGTAAAACATCAAATCTCCTCCGAGAAAGCTGCGGCCGGAAAAGAAGCCTACAGGAGCGGGATCAACGATGACTGAAGAGAATCGTTCAACATGACAGAAGTGTAGGCCGACCGGAGTGGCCGAGCGGTTCTATGCGCGACAGTCAACGAAACATCATCGATACAGGCTTTCGGAGCCGAAGGCCAACTCGTGTGCCCTAAATGACTGCATGACACAAGGCCTTAACCCTCCCTCTGAACCTGTCAACATCGACATTGTACAGTTGATGTCTCGATACATGTGTCTGGTCAGAAGAGTCTCGTTTCAAATTGTATCGAGTGGGTCTACGTAAACGGCTTTGAAGACAGCCTCATGATTCCATGGACCCTGAACGTCAGCAGGGAACTTTTCAAGCTGGTGGAGGCTCTCAATGGTGTGGCGCGTTTGTAGTTAGAGTGATATTGAACCCCTGATACATCTAGATACGACAGTGACACGTGACACGTACCTAAGCATCCTACCTCAACACCTGCATCCATTCATGTCAATTGTGCACTCTCGTAGATATCGAGGGCAATTCCAGCAGGAGAATGCGACACCCCACACGTCCGTAGTTGCTTCACAGTGACCCCAGGAACGCTCTTCTGAGTTTAAACAGTTCCGCTGGCCACCAAACACGGCAGACATGAACATTATATAGCATATCTGAGACGCCTTGCAACGTGCTGTTCAGAAGAGATGTCCCCCCCCCACGTACGCTTACGGATTTACGGACAGCCCTGCAGGATTCATGGTGTCAATTCCCTACAGCACCATTTCAGACATTATTTAAGTGCATGCCAGGACGTTATGTGGCAGTCCTGCGTGCTCGAGTGGCCCTATGCGATATTAGGCAGGTGTATCAGTTTCGTTGGCTCCTCAGTGTATAACCGCACTGAAGTCGCGCTACGTTTCATTCACAATGCAACAACGCCCTCAACAGAAACTTTTTGATCGCCCTTTATATTGGGTTGGGCACTACGAAAATGCATTGTAAAAAGCGAAAAATGATTTGGTTGACAGGAACATGTGACAATGACATTGTTCTCTTGGACGTAAAGATGTCATCACAACTGATCGACATAAAGACGTAAAAACAATGAATGCCTTTGACATTACAATTTTAATGGGCTGGTTGAATTAGGGAAATAAAGAAGAAGCGTCCAAGGTAGGTGTGCAAAAATCGGCCTTGCTCAAGACGAATGTTCGTACGTCGGCGTTTCCGATGACATGTGTAGTTAATGGGACGATAGAAGAGTATAAGAAAGCTTTTGGCTAAAGAAAGATTTTTTTCCTCCTAAGCCTTGACAACCAGTGGGATAACGTTATTACATTTTTTTCGAATAATTAAGATATCTGCATGGAAGACAGATGTTATATAGAAATGGAAACCGCTTTCACTTTTGAAGAATTGTCGTAGCAAACCTGTTCGCGTGAATAAAATATTCGGTTTTCGGCTTAGTCAGGGGGTTAATATTCGACGATCTGTTGCCAAGGTGCAGCCGAGTGCCGTCAGATCAACGGCTACGTCCATCAACAGCCCGCTGATGACAATGATGCCACTTACGGTTACTGCGTCGTCATAGTAGGCTATGTATCTAAACTTCGCGGTGGGGTTATGTTCATCTGCAGGCTTCTATATTCATCAGTGACTTTGTAATCTATCTTCCAGTAAAATTTATTTGCCCGATCAACACTCAAACTCGTAACTTAACCTTTTGTGGACAATATTCTCGCCGACTGACCCGTCGTAACATTCACAGTTTCGATTCTACCAGGACCTCTCTTCCTATTTCCAAAGTTTACTTTCCTACCCTAGCACTCTCGTAGATATCGCCGGCAAAATCGCTTAATTCTTTTTTACAACGAATATTTCACTGTGCAACGAAGTACTATGCGTGGTGACTGACACTTCTTGGTAGGGTACAATTGCTTACCCCACAAAGAAAACCAACTTCCCTCTCGTGTCCAATGCGCTGGGTAATTGAGTTATTCCGGTATTATGCACAACTAACTCTGGGAGCTACTGTTACCTCTCTCCTGCTTTCGAAAATTCACGTCAAGTTCTGCAGGATGCCTTGCTGTATTACGCGATGAAACTGGCTGATATTCCGAATAGGATAATTCACCCTGCATCGAAGTGTGCGCTATTTTAAAACCGACAGACAAATCAGAACTGTTTATCTTTACTGGGACTCAGCCGTGGAACCTTAACTTTCACGAGCGTTGCTTCTTTATCCTCAATGTAGTCCGACATTCTGTCCTCAGTAGCTATTCTTATAATGATATACTAACAAAAAAAAATATTCCACACCATGGTAAACATTAGTGGCGAGCGATATCAGTATTGCTACGAATTCCCTCCTCTACATACCAGTTCATCTCAGAGTAACACTTGCACCCTACATCCTCAATTATTTGTAGAATGTATTCGAATCTGTTTTCCACTTTAGTATTTGCCCTCTACAGCTCCCTCTAGTACTCTGAATTATTATCCTGACGTCTTAATATACGTCCCAGCATCTTAACTCTTCTTCTTGTCAGACTTTTCCGAGTGTTCCCTTCTTCGCCGAGTCTGCGGGGAACTTTCTCATTACTTACCTTACCCGACCATGCAACATTAAACATCCTTCTGTAGCATCACATGTCGAATGCTTCGATTTTCCTCTTATCCGTCTTTCGACAATCCATGATTCATTTCCATAAAATGCTGTGATCCAAACGTACATCTTCAGAAAATTCTTCAACAAATTAAGGCATATGATACAACCAGGCTTCTCTTGGTACGGAATGTTCTCTTTACCTGTTCCAGTTGGCTTTTCATGCCCTTGCCTCGACCGTCAGGTGTTTTTTTTACTTCCAAGCGGTCACTATTTTTAAGACTGTATTCTCATTCCTGATATTCCTACTTACTTTCGTCTTTCTTCTGTTTACTCTCATTAGCATGTTCATTCCATACAACAGATCCCTTAGTTCTTAACCTTCACTGTAGATAGCAATGTCATCAGCGATACTCATTGATACCATTTCACCATTTTTAATCCCAGTCTGGAAACTTACTTTTGTTTACGTCATTGCTTTTTGTTCGGAGCGCTTCTTTCTTCGTCTTCCAATCATATTACTTCCTCTTGATTTTTGTATGTGTTGTACACTACCCACCTTTTACTGTAGGCTACTCAATTTTTTCTCAGAATTTCTGTTACTAGGTCACAAATCTCATGAAATTCTCTGGCTTTTACTGAAGTGTTGCTTTCACTAAGAAGTGCAACGTCAGAATTATCTCTCTAGTGCCCTTGACTTTCTGGAAACCGAACTTGTAGCCGTCTAGGAGAGCCTCTGTTTTGTTTTCATTCTTCTTCGTATTATTCTTATTAGTAGCTACGGTGCCGGAAATTCTAATTAATTGTGCAATAGTTTTCGCAATTACCTGTTACTATATTCGGAACAGTGAGGATGATATTTTTCTCGTAAGTCTGATGGTAGGTCTCCAGCCTTATATATTCTGCACACAAACATGAATAGACGTATTGTTGTCACTGCTTCAAACGATTTTATAAGTTCGGAAGGAATGTTGTCTGTGCTTTGAGTCTTATGGTATCTCAACCCTTCCGAATCCCTGTTAAACTCCCACTCTGATACACCCACGTCTTCCCCTTCAACTCCCATCTCGTTATCACAATAGTCCTCCCCATCGTAGAGGCCTTCAGTAACTCTCTCCACATATCCTCTGTATCCTCTTCGATTAACAATGAAATTCCCACTACGAACTAATTGGTTGCTGGCCCTGCTATTAATGTCATCTATGGTTTTTACACTTCTCTAGACAATGAAAAAGTCTTCCTCCGACCATTTCTTTTCCATTTCGTCGCTTTTTCAGAAATTATGTCGTCCGGCCTAGCTTCAACTTCCCATGAATTTCATTCCCAAGTGACCTACATTCCTCTTTTCCTGTCTATCCTTGATCACATTCATACTTCCTTTTGTAGTCTAAGAATTGATGTATTTCTTCTGCTACCAAAAGTTTCGTCACAGTTACCTTCCTTGTACCTTTGCTTGTCTATCATCCTTAAGTGATAGGCCTTTTTAGAGATGTCCACTCCTCTCCAACTGAGCCACCAATCCGTGATATTCATTATCGCTGTTTATGCTGCCTTACAGAACTTTAAACACATCTTATCATTCCTCGGTACTTCAGTATCTCTCTCCTTTCACCACTGATGCTTACAGGTTATTCTCTTAGACTTCAATGTCGTCATCATCATTAATAAATTGGTGGCTGCGCCTATATCAGCTTCTCGGTACGCCTAACAAACCAATATCTGATTTCGTGATGTCGGAGCATGACGTAATTTATCTTCAGTCTTTCTTGTCTCCAGATGTTTTCCAAATGTACCACCTCCTCTTCTGTTTCTTGAACATTGGTATTCGCTATCACTAGGTGCAACTTGTAGGAAAGGTGTACCTTTCTCTTCTCGCAGTACTTTTATTCCTTTTAACCAGTCCATATTCTCCTGCAACACTTCTTTCTCTTCCTGTTTCACATGATTGTTAAATTTTCATCTCTCTTTACATATTGAATTACGCGATTAGTTACCTAATATGCTTCCACTACTTCGTCATCTTTAACTTACTTCGGTATGTATGCTTGCGCTATGCTTGTTGACGTTGGTTTGCTATCGATTCTGATGAGAATAAGCCAGTCTCTGAGCTGTTTAGAGTAACCCATTCTCTGAGCTATATTACTATTCATGGCGAATCCTACTCCCTTTACACCATTTACCTGCTCTTGATATTATTATTTATTCACCTTACGAGAATTACATATCGTACACAACAGGTACACATAACACAGACTTTATTCATCAACAAAATATTCTCCTTCACTCTTTACAACACTCAGCCAACGATGGGGCAACTTCTCGATTCCGCGACTGTATAAATAATGTAATTGTGAGGCAAAGAAGTCATCGAGCCATGTTCAGAGCGCATTTTGTTAAGGAAACGGACTTCCTTGAAGGTTGTTCGATACAGAGCGAAAACTTCAAAATCTGAGCGCATAACATCAAGTGAATTACGGTAGCTGCGGAATTACTTCCCCGTCGAACTCCTGTACACTGTTTTTGTCAGTCTGGCAGCATGCGGGCGGGGGTTACCTTCGAGTAGAATGATTTCACATTGTCTTCCTGGTCGTTCTCCCTGGATTACGTCTGAAAGACGTCTCGGTTGATGCTTACATCTCGGAGAAGCAATTCATGGTACATTACATCGCCGCTGTTCCACCATATGTAATACATTATCTTATGTGGATGCCCTCAGGTCTTTTTACGGAGAGCTGCTGCTTCGTTGGAGCTCAGCCAGTCCTTTCTTTTCCTTATGTCAGCATAAAGTATGAAACGTCCCCTTTGAACAATTTATATATGGCTGTGCTTAACCTGACACACAATATTTTG
Source organism: Schistocerca americana (assembly GCF_021461395.2). Classification (NCBI taxonomy): domain Eukaryota; kingdom Metazoa; phylum Arthropoda; class Insecta; order Orthoptera; family Acrididae; genus Schistocerca; species Schistocerca americana. Next base: position 201,569,661 of record NC_060125.1, on the reverse strand, counting down.
TTAGCGCAACGCAATCTGACTTTCAAAATTCCCTGCAAAAGAATGGCCCTGACTAACATTAAACTATACCTTTCACAAATCACTTACCTCACAAAAATCTTCGCTGCTCAAGCTACTGCAATACAGCGAGCGCCACTACTGCCAGCTAAATAAAAGATTCAAACTATGGAAGGCACTAACTACTGATAGGGATAGTTAGCAAATGAAAGATATTAATAGAGAACAAACAATGTATTTACCTTGATATCATCATATATAAATATAGCAGTTCATGACAAATTTCAAAACTTCGCCATCTCTCTCCCCACATCCACCACTGCTGGCGGCTCACCTCCAACTGCGCAACGCTACGCGCTGTTCACATCCTGCTGCCTAACACTACAATGGCGAGAATTACAACAATGCAAAGCAGCCACAGACTGCACACAGCACAGCCAGTGATTTTCATATTGAGCGCTACGTAACGTTGCCAATAAGAAAACATAGACAGCCTACTTACATAGAGAAAACATAAACAGCCTACTTACATAGCCCCCATGCTCCCCACAAAAAATTTTACAAATTTTTTTTGGGCGGTGCCCAATAATGATTTGATAAAATTTTTCATAATTACAATAACAAAGAAATCAAATGCACACACTTACTGATACAATGTTGGTCAAAAGCTGAAATTTTCTCACAGTCCATAAAGATAGTCCTGATCATTCATCATAACAGTAATTACAGGGTTTTTTTCACAAAGTCTCATTAGTAAAAGAAATTGCACACAGAAGTAGTGCATTTCCATGCAGTCTTGAAGAAGTAGTGTTGTCCTTCCAACGGAAAGACAGTGCTGACTCTTGACATGCAGACAAGTAATGGGTCACAACAGAGCAAACCCACAGCAGAGTCATTCGAAGTTTTGAAGAATATTGGTAGGTAGGTCATCACAGAGCAGACCCACTGTAGTCCTGGTAGAGATTGTGGTATTGGTGGGCCACCAGAGGTGCAGACCCACTGTAGTCCTTGTAGAGATGGCCAGCAGCCATCTGTTGTGATTGTGCAGGTGCACATTCACCATCGAAGAGTCTTGCGGAGAATATAGCAAGTCCATAAACCACAACTTGTGCACTCACAAAGTTTCTGAAATTGTCCTTAGAACCAGCAATGCTGTTATCTAGTCCCTTGCTGAATCATTAACACACGTGCAAACACTATCAGTCCCTACTTCTCACATATTGTCCATATACTATGACCAATGGAAATGTGTGCAGTGAAATGAATGCTTACAAGTTACTTAGTTTGATAAACTGGTGTCAATTACAATTTTATAACATGAAAATACAATTACAAAGGTACAAAATACATCATTAAAGAACATAACAATACAGATAACATTTGTAGTAACACAGGCTTTACAAAAGAATAGAAATAAACACATACATCAGTGGAATTATGACATGAGTACATACATAAAGGATCACAATAACTTTTGAAACATCAACTTCACACATGAGCATTGAACAGAACAGAATTAATAATGTCTAACATCTTTACAAAGTAAATAACATATTATTAATGCCAATTATATTCGAGGATAACAGTATTCCTCATCATAGTGAATGTAGCTTAATATTAAAAGAAGAAAAAATTCTATGAAACTACACAGAGACAGGAAGAAAACAAATACACAAGGGTACACAAACACATAGTGGGATAACACCAATAGGAAAGGACAGGATTCGTTTTCAGTGTCACATTTGGTACTGCAGTCCAACCCAAAACTTCATATATCTTTCCTCTTATTTCATCCCTTGTTTCCACCAAAAAAATTCTATCTAAGCATGCTTTCTGTATTTATATGTTCACACATTTCTTACCTCAACATTTATTTCCAAGAAAATCCTACCTAAACCTGTTTTCTGTATTCTAACCATATTTCTTTCAAAAGAAATATGGCTCATTGTGCAATACTCATTTAGGCCCAAATCGTTTTCATATAACTTTCAAAGCATTCTTTCCCTATTCTCCATAGTTAGGTTCTTATATAGTCTACCCCCTCTTAAGCTAACTTAAATCTACTGAGCTCAGATACTAAACTAAGGAATGAGGCAATGCAGCAGCACATAAAACAATTAATATAAACAGCAATAAAAAAAATGGAAAATCGCAAAGCAAGCTACAGTAAATCTAAATTACCAAGCAATTCAACATTACAACTAATATGAGGCAATGCAGCAAACAAAAAATAAATCTGGCTTAGCAGAGTAACACAAATTAAAGTTCAGTAGCACTATGCCTGGCAAACAGCAGCTTATATCTAAACATGACATAGCTCAAGCAGAAAAAATAGTACACTAAAGATAACAATGCAGATAAGGGAAATGTATATTCACATCTTAATGTCTATGTAATTAAAGTGGTGCACCACAACAACTTATTGCAAAAAAAAATATTATCATGTACTTGGAGAGAAAATTATGTGTCCAGTTACTGTTACTAGTCCCTTCTTACTGTTCTTTCCTTTCCAAGTGCTCCTTTTTTTAAAGAATGTGGATCACAAAATTATTATTTAATAGATCTGTTGACAGAAAGTGTTCACATTAGCAAATGCATTTAATTTTATTTTATGAAACTAATGCTGTAACACAGCTGGAAAACAGGTATCAAATGAAATAAGCAATTACGCAAACCAAAGCATAAAAACATCATTCAATAGCTATGTGGCATTTCGTAAGTCAGCAGCTCTCAACTCTCGTAGAAAGACACTTGTCTTTATCAGGTGTGCAGATGTACGAATATTTCCCATCAATTCATAAGCATTTCAGTAATTAGCACAAAGTACGAGTAATCATACGTTTTCAGGTAATGAGCGTGTAGGATTTGCGATGCTTTCTCTAAAGGAATGGCAATGGCCAGGATAATGGCCTCCCTTTTTTTTTGTTCTGCCTGTGCCGCTGAAAAGGGCTCGCAATAATGGCTTTTTCTCCAGGCGTCTGACACAGCTGGGTGCCCGCGACACATTACGTGCAGGTGGTCACTTAACTTTCGTACGGAAATATTTACGACAGCAGTTTCTGCTACTGTTGGAGTCTCATATAAAAATATTTCACAGGTCAAGAATTAGCGTTGCAAATCTGTAGAAACAAAATCCTATAAATATAAGTATCCAAAAAAAATATTTGTCAGCATTGTGATACAGTCACACATTTCATAACTCTTAAAGTACGTTTCTTGGTTTCCAACATCCTTTTCATAAATCGGAGTCCCTAAACACTACTCATTATTCCTTACCTCATTATACATATACATATTCGTCGACACTTCTTCAATATTTCATCGTGAGAAATACGTAGCATAATAAACATTCCTCAACAACATAATACACATCGTCGTCGTAATAATAACATCATAAAACTTCAGTCAAATCTCAAAATCGTCGTAACTTCCTCCAATAATTTCTAAGCCTAAAAAGAACTATCTGCTCATTTAAATAGTGTCATCTACCTCAAACGTACTTTAAAAATCATGATCTCATACCAAATACATCATTCAAAGCTCTCATAGTATCACAATGGTTCCGAAAAATATGAACAGTTTACAAAGTACAGACAAAATACAGTTTCATAAGTGTGAAGTTATCCAACTGTGTAATTGCGTAAACATGTGTCACTGATGTAGTAAAATAAATGTTTGTCTCTCTCAGTTAAATGATCAGATAGCTGTGTAATTTGTGTGTTAGAGAAATATGGTACCGATGTGTAAAGTTGTATAAGCAAATACCATATTAGCTAGGGTTCCTTGTGCTTGCCAAACACATGGTACACAAAGTAGGCGTGTACCCCCCTGAGGATTAATGTAATTATACCCTCAGGTGTTACAGATTACAGCAATGGAATGAAATGTATCATGGAAAAACTTCGTATCATTGTACTTCAAATATCTTAAAAAATAAATTTTTAAAGTACAAAATTAATCACTCAAATGCGTGTCCTGTAGCGCTAAATGTGCGTCTTGTTGCAACATAATCTCTGTGGAAGTGTCGTAGTTATCGTCCTCCGAAACCTAAGTTCTGCAGAAGTCAATGTACTTACCTCATAATACACAAAAGTGAAATGCTTTGCGTATAAATGTCTTAGTTATTACGCTTATGGCCATGATGAAGAAAGTACTGTACTGTAACGTAATGTTGTGCCACGAAAAAGGCTGTCTCATTGTTGCTATACCACAAAAGTTACTACTAAAACATGTTTTTCTTTCCAGAAGAATTCAGAAAACTGTGCAGATATAAAACAGATACACCGCAAAAGCAACATTGTAAATTGTCACTCATTAGTAGCGTCGTGATAAAAATCGTGTAGCTGTCACATAAACTGACCTCTGTGTCATCTGGTATCTCTCAGAAAGCACTTTAAATTCAGAATGTATTTTCAAATAAACCAAAATGTTGCATTAAAATTTCATTAGCAGTACTGGTAAATGTTCTAAGTATGTGAGCCTTATAGTCGTTACGTAATCGTGCAACAAACAAGCAAGAATGTACACACACAATAACACTGTGACGTCTGTTCACTATAACAATGCATTCGTCATTTCTGTTTAAATAAGTTCTCTTGGTTCTTGACTGGATATTTCACTTCAAACATTGTTACATGTTAACAGATTCTAAATCTGACAAAGCATATTAGTAATGTGAAGCGAAAAATTTTATGACAGAGACTAAGTTAAAAAGCAGATTATCTTTCAATAAACGGTTTTACATGTGAAATGTGGTGTAAACCTTTACTCTTCCTAGTACGCAGAGTTTCAACTTCAACGCAATTATCATGTGGTATACGTCGGATTCTGTAAGGTCCATTGTAAACTAGAAAGAATTTGTGACTCAAGTGTTTCTTCTTATGTGACAATGAATGAGCTTTAATGAGAACCTTCTGACCAATATACAATTTCTTTGCATTTGCTTTACCGTGTAGTTTTCTCCTTTTGTCTGCTGCAGATTTTATATTTTTAAGAGCCAAATCAATTATGTCTTTGTGTCGAAGTTTACGTGTATTTGGGAAAGGTACAAGCTCTCTGATTCTGTTCGGTGGTTCTTCATTCTTTAGTACAAGAGTAGGTGGTAAAGCAGTGGAATCATGAGGCATTTCATTCAGCACATTTTGAAATAAGTGTAAATATCTGTCCCAATGCTGATGCTTTCTGTGACAATAAAGCCTGCAAAGCTTATTGATTTCTTTCATAATCCGTTCGGAGGGGTTACAATGTGGTGAGTACAATGAAATAAAAACAGGTTTGATTTTATGGTTGCGAAGCATGCGTGACCAAACAGCAGATCTAAATTGCGGTCCGTTATCTGAAATGACTTTAGCAACGTGGCCAACTTCACGTAAGAAATTTTTAACAAAGGCGTTGGATACAGACCGTCCAGTGGCTTTACGTAACGGTGTGAAACAAACAAATTTTGAAGTAAGTTCAACAGCGACTGGAACGTACGAAAATCCATTAGATGTTCTGACAAGCGGTCCCAAGAGATCAACAGCAGCAAATTCTTTTAATTTAGAAGGAATGATAGGAAACAGCGGAGCACTATGGGAGACAGTAGATGGTTTCGCCTTTTGACAAAGTTTACAAATAGACAAGACTCTTCGAATTCTCTTTTCCATATTGTTAAAATAACAAGTCGTTCGAAGAATATGACAACATTTTCGTGGACCAAAATGTGCGTAGCTGAAATGAATGTACCAAATGAGCTTATTAACAAAATCGTCAGGAATGCAAAGTACCCATAGCTTGTTATCAACAATGCAGCGTTTGAACAGTATGTTGTTTCTAACCAGATAATAATGCCGAATCTGTGTGTGTGTGTGTCTTTTCATGCCATTTGCTCTTGATGTCTTTCCAAATCGGATCTTTATCTTGTTCATGAGCAATGTCCTTTAAGGATGTGGTGATGAAGTTTTCAAAGGCGACTTTCTGAATGTAAAGAATGCTGAAATTTTTCTCGAGGTTGCCTTCTGTGGTACTTTTCTCAAGCCCAGCCGGTGCGCGTGACAGTGCGTCCGCAACAATGTTCTCCTTGCCGGGAATGTAGACTATTGTGAAGCGGAATTCTTGCAGAAACAATGCCCAACGTTTTAACCTGTCATGATTTAATTTTGAAGACATAAGAAATTGTAATGCATGATGATCACTGTATACTTTTACGTGCTTACCAGAAAGAAAGAAACGGAATTTGTTAAATGCCCAAACGATAGCTAAAGCTTCTAATTCAGTAACGGAATAATTTTTTTCAGATTTTGTTAGCACTCGGCTAGCAAAAGCAATGGTTTTCTGAATGGTAGTGTCATTTTCTATGGCTTCTTGAAATAAATGGGCACCAAGACCGACTTTAGAAGAATCCGTGCTAAGGCAGAAATCTTGTGACAGATCTGGATGAGCTAAGATTGGCGCGTGAAGTAACGCTTCTTTCAAAGAATTGAATTCCAACTGTGCTTGTTCGTCCCAGTTCCAAATAGTATTTTTTCCAGTGAGAGAACAAAGTTTTGGTGTAAGAAGAATTTGCATATTCAGAAAACGACGGTAAAAATTTACGAGACCTAGAAAACTGCGGACTTGTCTTTTTGTGTATGGAACTGGAATGGCTCTGATTGCTTCTAACTTTTCAGGATCCGGCTGAATGCCTTCAAAAGAAATAATATGCCCCAAAAACTTCACCTTTGTCCTACCGAATTCAGACTTTTCCAAGTTAACTGTAATTCCAGATTCTGCAAAAATACGTAACAAACTGTTGAGGATGCGATTATGTAGTTCCCATGAAGCTTCTGCTATTAGAATATCGTCCACATATAAGGTGATGTGACGTTTTAAGAACTCAGGTAATATCGAATTTAGCCCGCGAATGAATGCTGCTGAAGAAATGTTCAAACCAAAGGGAAGTTTCCGAAACTGATAACAAACGCCGAAACAAAGGAAAGCTGTGTATTTTCTACATTCTGGATGAAGTTCGATCTGATAAAAGCTGGATCTGAGATCAATGGAAGACAACACTTTTACACCATTAAAATTTTGAAGAAGTTCTTCCATCGTCTGCGGCCTGTCTGTTTCAGGAATAATGATAGTATTGATTTGTCTCGAATCTAAGACAAGCCTGATCGATCCATTTTTCTTCTCAACAACATGTAACGGATTGTTGTATGAGCTTACTGCAGGCTCAATAATGCCCTTGTCAAGCATAGATTGTATTTCTGTTCTAACACGGTCCCTATAATGCGCCGGAATTACGTATGGTCTAACACAAAATTTAGTATGCTCACGAACACGAAATTGGTATTGAAATCCCTTGATTGTTCCTGTTTTGTGAGTAAAAACTGTGGAATGTGCTTGTAAAATCTCAAAAAGGTCCTGTCTATCAGTGTCATTACAATTCTCAATTGTTTGAATTTTATTCTGAATTAACTTATTAGTGTCAAATGCGCCGTCGATATCATCCCTGTCAGTACTTGCAGAGTGATTGTTAGTGTCTAGTTCCGTAGAAAAGTCCGAACTGTTGTCTAACAGAAGGTAAAGCCGATTAATTTCCTCATCATGGTTTGAGAGCCAATCTTCAAATTTCAAAGCTATTGACTTACCTTCTTTCTCTAAACTTATTTCAGCATCGTGAAAGTTTAAGATTGCTTTGTATTCATTCAAAAAGTCTACTCCCAATATAATATCCGTCGACAATAATGGAACAATGAGGAAGTTCATAGAGAAGCTGTGGCTTTGACAAAAGCATTCTAAATTGGTTTGTTGGCGTACATCTACACTTTTTCCAAAGATTGCACCTTGTAATTTAATCTTACGTAACGGAAGTGTGGGGCAATCGTTCGATTTGTTGCATTTGCTACAGGCTGTTTCACTGATTACTGAAATGGGACTGCCAGAGTCAAGTACTGCCGTAAATTTTACGTCATTTACAGTAATGTGAATCACAGGATATGCAATGTTGTTATGTTTTACGTTGTGTTCCTGGAGTAAGATGTCCCTAATGTCTTTCATTTTTACGTAATTACTAGCTACGGCAGCTGCGTCGTTAGTGTCATAAGAACGTTTTGTGGCTGCCAGCGGTGTGAGTCATTGCCTATTGTCTCTTTGTTGGCGCGCGTCGTTATTGGGATTTGGAGACCTAACTTCTACAAATTCACCTCCTCGAGAGGACCCTGCTCTGTTTGAATCCCGCCAGTTCTGATGCAATTCAGGTCTGTCGTTACGATCACATCGTCTGTCGTCATGTCGGTAGTTCCTGTAGTTTCTTTCTTGTCGGTTAAGTGGTGGAGAATTTCTCCCTGAATCGTAACTGCGCGCTGAACTGTTGCGTCTGAAGTTATTCTGTCTCCCTTGATAATAATTATTTTGGTTCCCATATTGTCTGTTTCTCTGATTGTCTCTGTGATAGTCACTACCGCGGAGAGGTGAATTTTCCCTGTAATTATTACTACTCTGCCAACGGTTGTCGTACGGGTGGTGTCTATTTTGGTCACGATTTGCGTTGTAAGAATAGACCAGTCGTGTCCGGTCACGGAATTGTGACGGATGTGACCTGTAATTGTTGTGTCCTTGTTTTCGCGTTCCGCGATTATCAGTGTCAATTTCTAGTTCTTGTAACAGTCCCTGAAAAGCTTCAATGTCGTCTTTGCAACGTCCTGCTAAAATAATATGCCGTAAATGTTCTGGTAATTTGATTAAGCAAATGCGGATGAGTTCTGAGGGGCTGTATGGGTTTGACAGGTACTGATTCTTGTGCAACATGTCTTCAAAATATTTCACAAGACTGGAGAATTCAGATTGTTCGAAATGTTTCATCATTATGATACCATGTTTTACGCGGTCTTGTGTGGCTTGAGACCAATACGCTGAGAGGAAGGCATGGTAAAATTCTCCTTCACTGTGGCAATCGTGAATGACCGATCGCATTCTTACAGCTGGTTCATTCTCTAAGTAGCCACACATAAATTCTAATCTGTGTTCCAACGACCAGTTGGGAGGAAAACAATGAGAGAACTGATGGAGCCATGCTTGTGGATGAATGTCGTTGCCAGAATTCTTAAATGTTTTGAATTTACGTGTAGTAATGAACAGCTTATAGTCAAAATCGTCATGTCGGCGAGTCGCATATCGGTCATTGTTAGGTCGTGTCGGCCGTTCCATCTCAAAATTCGGTGCACATTGCCAATTTCTTTCATAACTTCCGAAATGCCCTGTGTTATTATTTAGCGGCTTTTCCGTGTTTCTAAGTCCCTCTTCCCGTGTTGGAGCGCGAGTGTCCTCTGAAATACGTAATTCTTGTATTACCTGTGTCAGCTGATCTTGTACTTCCCGGATTTCTCTTTGGTGTTGTGTATTAATTTGATTCTGATTTTGTTTGAATTTTCTGATTTGTTCATACTCTTCTGTGTCAGTGAAGGCTACGGGTCTTGTGTCATTCAGATCATCATCTACCTTTGTAGATAAGTTAGTGACCTGATCCGAAAGTTCGGCTACTTTCTCCGATAGTGTACTTATTTCTTCAGTGTGTTTTTCTGAACCAAGTTTCAGAATATCTACTGTGTCCTTAAAGTTTTCCTGAGTTTTTGCAAGTTGCGTAACCGAATCGGTAGATGCAACTGAGTCAATTTTAGCCCACAAGGTCTCATGATTTTCATGAACAATGGTTTGCAGTTCTTTTATGGCTGCTTCGTGATTCTGTAATGCATTTTCATGCCGCGAAGAAATAGGTTGAAAATGCTCACAAATTTGTGTTTTTACGTCATTACAGACTTTTTGACATTTCGATTCAATGTTATGTAACTCAGTAGTTAAATCTTCACGTGTTTGTTCAAGCGTGGTGTGAAGATTTTGTTCCATTGCGTCTAACTGTTGCTGTGTTTGTCTCTGGTGTTGTTCCATCGTGTCTAACTTTTTAAGATTTTGTTCCACTGTGTCTAACTTCTTAAGATTTTGTCCCATTTGTCTCTGATTTTGTTCCATTTGTTGCATTAATTGCAATAATAATGTATTAGTGTCTGGAATCTCTTTCTCTACGCTTTTCGGCAGTGCATTTGCACCGGCAACATTCACATTTTGACAAGCAGAAAATGTGTCTTGACTTATTTGAGAAAACGGTGATGACCCAAAACCTGAATCTACAGAATTTGCGATATTGTGTTCTGTCATTCCCGATTCCTGAGGCGAGCTGTTGCCGACCAATCGATCGATAACGCTTCCCTGTTCACTACCTGTTTCACTGTCTACACCATTGTTTGCCGCCCGCTCCATTTCCCTATGCGCAATTACCAAATTACTACTTTGAACATCAGTTAATTCATTACTCTGCGGCGCTAACACACTGCCTTCGTCTTCACTGTCATTTCTCAGTTTACTTTGGAGCCTAGTATTACGTTTTTCACACGCCATAATTGTCACAATATTTCACACGATAACACAGAAAAGCACAATTTGAAGAGCAAAATGAAATAACATAGCAATGGAAATAATGTCTACTTAATTGCCAGCGCAGCTGCGAAATACTTGGTGCAAATCTACATGCATGCCACAACTGTTTTACTGTACAACAATGAAAGGCTACAACTACAAAGGAGATTCTCTCTACAATTACGCGCTAGCAATAAACAAAATCTACACTAATTACACAAACTACAAGAAAAATCAGAAGATTCCAGTGAGGTATCCTCGGCTAAGGGTCGACATATGAAACGTCCCCTTTGAACAATTTATATATGGCTGTGCTTAACCTGACACACAATATTTTGTTAGCGCAACGCAATCTGACTTTCAAAATTCCCTGCAAAAGAATGGCCCTGACTAACATTAAACTATACCTTTCACAAATCACTTACCTCACAAAAATCTTCGCTGCTCAAGCTACTGCAATACAGCGAGCGCCACTACTGCCAGCTAAATAAAAGATTCAAACTATGGAAGGCACTAACTACTGATAGGGATAGTTAGCAAATGAAAGATATTAATAGAGAACAAACAATGTATTTACCTTGATATCATCATATATAAATATAGCAGTTCATGACAAATTTCAAAACTCCGCCATCTCTCCCCCCACATCCACCACTGCTGGCGGCTCACCTCCAACTGCGCAACGCTACGCGCTGTTCACATCCAGCTGCCTAACACTACAAGGGCGAGAATTACAACAATGCAAAGCAGCCACAGACTGCACACAGCACAGCCAGTGATTTTCATATTGAGCGCTACGTAACGTTGCCAATAAGAAAACATAGACAGCCTACTTACATAGAGAAAACATAAACAGCCTACTTACAAAAGATACCATTTCTCGTCACCAGTAACGATACAGGACAGGAATGATCGGTATTGCTCACGAGCCAATTGATAACGAGCAAGCTGAGCTGCACATATGGTCACAGGCTAATTTTTTGCCTTTGGCCTAGAACATGCGGTACTCATATAGCCGATTTTTGAATCTTTCCCATTGTTCGCAAATGTCGCTTGATGGTGGATTGATCACATTTCATCAACTCTACCATTTCTAATGTACACTGGCCTCGATCATCGTCGATTAATGCGTTTAAACGATATTCATCAAACTCCGGAGGTGTTCGTGAACGTGGAGAGTCACTACAGTCAAAACGATCCTCGTCAACAGGAGAAAACAATTTACTTGTCGTGCCCTGTCCATCGGCATTATGCCCATACACGGTGTAAATGTTCCTGCTGTTCAAGACTATTGAACTCAAACAGAATAATATGTCGGAAACGTTTCGATTTCTCCACTTCGCACTCAATTTTCTAGCGTTCACAGCTCCGCTCACTATCCCAGAGTAAATAAATAACAATATGTAAAACCAAACAACAGTAGTGAACTACGAATAAAAATTGACCATCGATAAATAAACACACATCAACCGGAATACCATCACAGATAAACAAAAACACTAAGAACATGCTCCAGCCTAATACATCTAGGCTGAGACTTCGCACTATTTTCAGATTTTTGGCTTCCCTACCGCATTCAGACCACGCCCTCATTTTACTCTACGAGACAACTTTGAACTATTGAAATGTGCTAGAAAACGGCAGCAGCAATATGAAGACTTGGAAGAATTTTTAAGGGATGAAGTTATTCATTTTAGAGAGCAACGAAACAAAAACTTCCTTCATAAGTACTTTCTTTAGAGTGTTGCGTAAATAACATATTCAACAAATGCTTCCTAATTTGATGATTGCTTTATGAACACTTTTGACAACTACTGCATCCATTCCCTCCGTTAAGCACGCTTTCTCACTCCTAAAGAGACTCCAGAATTATTTGCAGTCATCCATTTCGCAAGATCGAGTCAACAATTCTGGGGTCCTCTCCATGAATTTAAGGTAACACAGTAACTAGACTACGAAGTCGGGATCGATGAATTTGCTACAACGAAAGCCCACCGTAAACTGCTTTACATGATTTGAGAATGGTAAATTCAATACGTATGCATTTATTATTATTAACACTTAGCAGCCGCAGTCGTATTACTCAGTTACGTACAGATGTAAGTTACTTGTGGTATACTTATGTCCAAGTGAGAGTCGGGAGAATTTTTCTCTGCCAACTGGCGACCAATCGGTAATTTTTCCCCTGCGTACACTAATGAAAGGAATCGCCAGCAATGTTAGTGTCAGCCAATCTTATATAGAATGAACTGAACCAATTATCAAAAGCAGAAGTGAACGGTCTGGTTGTGACTTTCAAATTATCGTGGTGCTAGTAAATGAATGACGTGGTTGAACACAACAACAATAGATCGCAAGGTATTGCAGAAGTATCAGTTACATACAGTCTGTCACAGTTCGATTATTGAACCAGTTCGTGAACAGTGCAGCCCCCATTCACGTGTCTCGTTAGAAATATATGCGGATGCTTACAGGATACTTATGGTTCTTGTTTCGTATGTGCTTCTTAACTCGCAGTTAATTATATAATAACAGGACATGATTTATAGATCTACAATTAGTGGATAGAGCATGCAGAACTAAAGAGCTCAGAGCAAAGTGGTAAGTATGATTTACGCATACGTTGGAGGCCAAAATATCATATTTACTCCCCCGCCCCCTCAGTCCACTTGCGTGATAACGATAACGAAGAAATGTCGACTGAAGTCATCCAATTTCTGCCCGTTCAGAAGTAAGGGGTGCCACAGTCGAGTGATTTGCAAATAATAAGTATAGTGCACGTATCTGAACCTGTTTGCAGAGTATAGATCAAGCAATTGCCGCGATGGAGAGGAGTAATGCAGCGAAAGTGTGCTTTGTAACACGTGTCTCCCTTCGTTCTGCATAGTGAGCTCTCTTATCTGAGAATGAGCTGTGGGTAGCACTTGCGATGCACCACAGATTCCTCCATCATTAATTCTAACAACACACACACACACACACACACACAAACTAAATACCATTCATCTTTTATCATGTTAAAATTAAAAGTGTTCCTAAAAGTATTTCATTCTATGATTTAGTTAGGTGCTAAAGTTGATAAAAATGTGGGGGTGGAAGGGCAACAGGCAGCAGTTACAGGAGGGGTGGGGGGGAGGAGGGCAGAGGGTATTTACCAACATCTGATTGCACTTAGGGGTAATGGTTTATGAAAGGTTGAGAACCACTGATCGAGGGCGTATATAGTTACCAGAATTCATTGCTAGGTAAATGGCTGGTTTTACGGGCGAGTCGTGAGAATCGGCAGTTTGAATGCCCAATTGATAAAGGAAAATATAGAACAACATACACGGAAAAACGGCTGCATCTTTAGGCCCACTCTGTCTACTTGGCTCTTGTCTGCTACAGCCCAGCCAGTTTAAAAAATTGAGTAGTTTTCTCGTTGACTTTAGATGTCTAAGTTCAGTAAACTTACACTTAGTAACTAATTTTCAAACTTATTCGTTCTGTCGGAATCTGGTGGCGATCGTAACATAAAAAGCAGACTATCCGAGACAGTGAAATCATTCCTGTCCAAATAAAGTCTACTAGTATCAAACATCGGCCGTAATTTGAGGAAGAACGTTTGTAGCACAGCATTGTGTAGGTGTGAATCCTAGGCAGTGAGAGGACAGAAAAAGTGGAGAATCGAAGCTTTTATGGTGGAGTACTATAGAGAAACGTTGAAAATAAGGTTTTATAATACTTTAAGAAACGAGGAGGTTCTCGGTAGAATCGGATAAGGGAATATCTACAAGAAGAAGGGGCAGAATGACTGGGCATGTGATGGGACAACAAGGAATAACTTTCACGCTGCTTGAGGTTGCTGTAGGAACCAAAATCTGTAGCGGAAGACTGAGATTGTGGTACATGTAACAAATAAAGACATTACTGTAGGAGCAAAAATTTGTAGGGGAAGACCGAGTTTGGGAGACATGTAACAAATAATTATAGATGTTGACGGCAAATTCTAGTCTGAGATGAAGGGGTTAACCCAGGGAAGATATCTCAAATGAGACGTCATATGTATTATTTATACATTCCTCGCTCCAGAAGCCCAATTGCCACAGTTCTCACGTCATACTGGAATACGTCCTCGTAAAGAACAACAGTTATTATCAGTGAAAACTACTAATAGTGGCACAAAAAAATATCTGCCTCTTCGACTCGTCTGTGAACCGTGGAAAGCCAGTAAACTAGTCGTTAATATTAGTGAAAGGGCTAATATACTTTCTCCATGTGGTATGCATATCGTCATGTGTGACCAAAAATAACAGATGCAATACATGTTGTTGGGCACCCTTTTAGCTTTAACTTCCTAAAAGAGAAGGCAACAGCGAGCAATAATTACCGAATTTCTAACGTTTGCTTAAATACTTTACAAATGAGTGCCACTTTATAGAGGTAGTAACTAGGAACGTATGTTTCTTAACTCTTATCACGTTCTTTGACGTACCGAGTACTATGATAGTAAGAGCACACATTTCATACATTGACAATATAACTGTACCTGAAAATTGTTTTTCATGCAGATGTTTTGTAATCTAAATTTACATCAGTTTTCGCGTGTGTTGCCACATGAAACCATAATCAACTCCGAATCTGGAGACAGGGTTTTCACTGAAGCACAATACTTAGAACTGAAAACACGTTTATTACTGACACCAATGTACAGCCAGAACAGATCTGGCTTCCTGGACCGAGGGTACAACTCTTTATACAAAAATCGAATATTCCAGATAGCTGGTATTCACACAGAAATAAAATATTCCAGAATATACATACTTCACAAGTATAAGATACTTCGAGAACCTTCCGGAAATAGTATATAACAAAAAATTGAGGATGGTTAGGTTTGAACTGACATGACACATCACATAAACAAGCAGCGCAAGCGACTACAACACATTGCGTGAGCCGGCCGTAGTGGCGACACTATGGCCGACTTTTGCTTTTGCCATCTTGATTAGCGTCACTGCTCATGTTGTTTCCGGGGTTCTAGCACTGTTCTAGAAAAATGGTTTATTTTTCCCTTTTTCACGTACATTTGTGATAGTACTAGTTCATTAGATTGTTCGCAGTTGCCGGAGCGTATTCAGGAGGAGTTACATCTCCACTCAAAAACGAACCGTGCCCTACTGCCTGTATCGTCCTCAGTACTGGAGTTCGCTGCATTCCGTTACAAGTCGGAGAACTGGAGGTATGTGAGACTGGCAGAATTACATTCCGCGGAGATGAAGGAATGAGTCCATCTTGTATTGCAGGGATAGACAATTATTCTGCACTCATGAGGAGCGCTCGCGTCGGTGATCATGAAGATGAAATACAGGTTTCTTTCGCATGTAGCTAGAATCAGATTTTAATATATAGAGTTACTTTACCGATATTGCATTGATTACATTCATCAATAGCACAGGCAACAAATATGAAGAATTTGTCATATAATCTTTTTTGCTCCACTGAAGAATTTATGTCTTGCACAGTCGGCACACAGACAGGAAGAAAGTTTTGCTGGTGTTCGACATCCATGTTTCCACGCGGTCATGACACTTGGAGGTTTACTGTCTAAAAAACTTTCACACGTAGTTCGAAAGAAACATTAATGTCATTTCGCCATCTCGTTATGGATATGTGGAAACTCTTCCCGAGGAAAATTTCGTAGAAGTCGTGGGCAGTTTTAACGTAAAGGATTTTTTCCTTTGAACGAAACTTACACCGCAAATAGATCAGTTACAACTGAATAAGCACAGGGCACTTTCAAAGGAAAACACGAGGGTCTCGCCAACAGCAATAAGATGGGTGTGACCATGGCAGAGCCCTGAAAACGTTTATGAAAACATTGCTGTAGCTCTTTCCACCCCTTAATGAATTCTTAGAAATTCTCATTTTCTCTGACTCAGTGAACTTTAGACAAACTGGCAGTGTTCTTTACCAGAAACTGTTACTTCCTCAATGCGATTTCCCTTTTAAATGGCTCTGAGCACTGTGGGACTCAACTGCTGAGGTCATACGTCCCCTAGAACTTAGAACTACTTAAACGTAACTAACCTAAGGACAACACACACATCCATGCCCGAGGCAGCATTCGAACCTGCGACCATAGCGGTCGCGCGGCGCCAGAACCCTCGGCCACCACCAAATAAAACATAACCTGCATGTTACTTTTCATGATGTGAGCGTTCATGTATGCAGTAGAGACCAATAGAACTGCGAGGTGTGCAGTCCATTCTGGACCCTGTGATTACGGTTCCGGCTTTCCTTTTCCGTTTAGAAATTAAACAGATTAGATTGAAAATTGTTCTGGGCATGCCCCTCAACTTAACCACTGTGCTTCGCACTAGTGTTATAGCGTTTTCATACACTCTGTTCAGTTCAATCACAAACAGTAAAACTGGATGTGTAATAACGCATGTGACTCCAGAAAAAGAACTGTTCCCACCTCCTATTTCAACACATGTTCCATACCGGCAAATTAAGCACAAAATCCTTCTTGATGTACAAATTAACGAATCCATACATATCTTTGTTATCTTTAACTCGTTCTGTACAAATGAAATCTCTTATCAGTGCATTTTGTTATAAAGCCGTTTTATAGCAAAGATTACGAGACTGCTTTCTGGCTGTACTGTACCACTACAACAACCGCAGGACCATAGAGCGTTCTTCATACCAAGAGAAAATAGGTACGACCAAATAGCGCTGGTACCATGAAGAGTATACTGTCGTACTGACCAGAAAGATACACACCACATTTAGAAGGAAACGGTTTCGCAAAATACAGAGTAGTTCCAAGAAGGACCACGCATTGCCGCAACATACCTAACAAAGCCGAGATATAACCGATACTGCCAAGACAAGCTGAATTCCCGAGAACATGTGTGTAGCACCTAGTGCAAATGCGCATTTTGCAAGTGCACACTTTTGCACGTCATGACCTATCCTGATCTCTTGTAACACTTTCGTGCGGTAGTGAAAGATGTGTTTGAAGAATCGATTGCAGATATGGAACTTAACTTATATTTTTTAGTTAAAATCTAATACTGGAATTCGTTGTTCTTCCTCAACAAACAAACGTTAACCAAGTAATACTTCGTTGTTCACCCCTTGCAAAGGTTGCATAGGTTGTGTTTGGCTTCCTAGATTCGACATGGTCACTGACAAAGGGTGCAACTGCCCAAAGTTGAAATGAATACCATCTTTAGCAAAGGTACTTTATTGAGATGGAATATAGCAGAAGCCATGAAAAACAACAGACATCATTGTTATATGAACTAATTAACTGAAAATAATTGTTTACGGTATTCTTAGGAAACAAGTAATTTATGACTCTGACAATAGACATGGGATAAAATCACATTTCATCTCCCACGAAATTATATGAAAATGATGAATGAGTCTCCATATCCTCCGTGTGTTGAACATTTAATAATTTATTCATTCTCACAGGGAATATAACAAACACCAAACAGAACAAGTGGATATTTTACTAACATTCGAACAACTCTCAGTGAATATATTTATCTCCAACCTAAGTCACGATACTTCTTTCGATCAATCTGACTCAAAATTAAAACTATGTAGAGAAATATTGAAATACATAACATCGTATCAGTAGTAGCATAGTTCCAGTACAACAACTTGACAAATGTAATAAAATTTTAAATAAAAGGCTGGGGTTGCCAATGACAGGACAGAAAAATGACTGTGTCATACTCGAAGTAACGGTCTTAGAACATTCCCAACTCAGTTTACGAAATTCGACAAAAATCTTTATGGCCAGATGGGACTTCAAAGCTTGCTCGTCTTGAGTACGATTCCCGCCCTTCATTCTATTCAAACAACATTAGCACATTCGAAAAATACAGCGCGAAAATCGAAGAACAAATGCTTAAATATCAGAACATGATAGAAGTCCCAGTGATAGAAATTTAACACTAAACTGTTTTTCTTCGAATGCGACATAACGCTGAAGTGAGTATAGAACGGTACTAGGGATATAGTTTAGATAAAACTACAAGTTTTACTTGTTTCTGCTCAGATCAATGCTTTGGGCTGGTTAGTACATGTATAGTACTTTTGCTTTTAAGTAAGAAGCACGTTATAGTCATCGGTCCTAATACTGGTTTGATGCGACTCTAAATTACCATGTGAAAGGTTGTTCACTTATGCATAAATATTGGATCATTTGTAGCTGGGTTAAACTGCATACTGCTTTCAAGGTGGTACCCCTTTACAAGTCCTCTTTCTGACCTCCAGCTTCAGACTTACACATAGTTTCTTACATTTCCTACTTAGCAATTCCTCAGAGCACAAGAGCAGGTCCTTTCAACTAAACCGCTTGTTCTTGCCAAGTTTTTGGCACAGCTCATATCTCTTCAACTGCGTTCGGTCCTTTTCATTATTTATGCGGCTTTTCCTGCTTCACCACACTTCAAACCCTTCCATTCCCTTCTTGACTGTACATTTTATAGTAGTAGTTTCGCTTCAACCCAAGGCTACACTCCGAACCAATACTTTCAGAGAAGATTTTCTAAGATTTACATTTTTTGCATATAGATTTATCTTCTTCATCAAAGCTGTCTTAACTACCGTGGTCTTGTATTGCGTGTGTCCTTTACTTCCACCGTCATCATCCATTTTGCTGCACCAATAGCAAAATTTGTTGACTACTTTCAGCATCTCATATCCTAATCTATGTCCCTCGGCGACACCTGATTTTATTGTACCGCCCTACTTTAACCTTTCACTTTTGTGTATCTCACAATCGCTTTTCAAAATAGCATTAAATTCGTTCATGTGATTACCAAGTCATTTCCCATGGGTCACATTCGTCGGGAAGCCCTAAACAAACTTTCCACCCTTTAACACACTTTCAAAACTTCTTTGTAGGTTTCCTTAGTGTTTGCTGAACCTACAGACAGAAGAACGTCATGTATACGGTGCCAGCCAGTAATGATTCTTTCTCAAAAACTGTCTCTGCTTCGTGGCCTTTAAATCTTGAAACTCCAGTCATCTTTCTGTACTAGTTGTAGGTAATCATCAGCACTCTTCATATCCGAGAATTTCTAAATTCCTACGACAGCATTCCAGTCAACGTTGTCAAAAGCTTTCTTTGAATCTAAAACTGCCCTAAATGGCTGTTCGCATTTCTTCTAAGTTTATTCCTACACTTAACCTGAACCCTCCCAAGATTGGCTTCTACTGGCAGGTTTCTTCTTCTGCATAAAACCCACATTTCTATTGTATTAGACATGTATGTTGCATACGAGATGTGAGAGTTTTGCCGTGGCTGATTGTCTGAAAAATATTAATTATTCTGAAGGAAAATTATCAATGACAGATGCCTTCTTTCGACAGAGGCCTTTCAGTTATGTGTCATATTAATTTGCGATTATCGCTACACCCGTCACATCACGTTTATGTCCTCTGTTCTTTCCAAAACATAGTCACCAAGTTCTATCTGCAAACAGCTCTTGTATAGATTCCCTAGTTTTTATTCCTGCAAACAAATGTACATAGTAAAGGCAAGTATAAGTCAATGAGTGATGGAAATTTGTATTGCAGTACGCTATATGCAGTGCATAATGCAACATTTGGCTATGCACATAGTTGAATGGACAACATAGTGTGAATACGGAACAGGGTTGTTGTCTGTAAATGTCAGATGTCCATAGGATCATTAATCCAAAAGAGAATATAAAGCAAATAATCATTATCTATGAAACGAATACACGAATCTGTTCCACTTGCAATTGTACTTATGTTTATGTGTCTCTATTTAGTGTAATCTAAGATTAATGATTTTTCACCATACATAGGTACTGATGATCATTCTTTTTCTTATTTTCGTAGATCGTATCTTGATGTTCTGTTCAGTAAAGGGTACTGACTATGATTATGTAAGGCATCTTTTTTCGAGCGCTTTCAAGTGCATTTATTTTCACGTGCACGGTCGCTTTTATTCTTTCAGTTTCCGCTTAACTTATAGATATGTTGGGATTTAGCGTAGTTATTTTAGATAACGATGTCGTCGAGATTAGCATATGTAGTCTATTGATGAAAGAAAAATACTTCCGTCTATAGGTGACCGGCAAAGACGTTCAGTATGTAATGGCACACGGACATGCAGATAAAAATGACAAATACACTGCTGGCCACCGTAAATGCAACACCAAGAAAGACAAGAGGTAGCACAACAAAATTTATTTTGTAGATAACATGTTGACCAAGTATCAAATGATTACGTTTACAGACGTCTGTGACATGTGGCTCCTGCCGGAATCAGTAGCCAGAGTAGCCGCCATTGTTGGAGATCACCGCTGCCACACGTCTCGGCATTGAGTCAAAGAGACGTTGGATGTGTTCCTGGTGTACAGCAGCCCAAGCAGCTTCCACACGTTGCCAAAGATCATCTGGTGTGGCAGCTGGCGATGTAATCTGGGTCACTCGTTGAGCAACCATGGACCACATGTTTTCTATCGGCGAAAGATCCGGAGGGCGAGCCGGCCAGGGAAGCACTTCAATCTGGTTATTGACGAAGAACCTTTGGACAATGCGTGCCACGTGTGGTCGCGCATTATCCTGTTGAAATATGGCTGTGGCCGAGCCCTGAAGGCAAGGAAGGACAACTGGCTCCAGCACCTCGGATATGTAGCACCGGCTATTTAAAGTACCGGCAATGCGTACTAGAAGCGTGCGAGAGTAATATCCAATACCGCCCCATACCATAATACCCGGTGCAAGACCAGTGTGGCGGTGCATAATGCAGCTGTCCAGCATCCTCTCTCCACGGTGTCTCCACACTCGAATCCGACCATCGTGGTGCTGCAGTCAGAAGCGTGCCTCGTCAGTAAAGACAACGTCATTCCATTCTGCCGTCCACATCCATCTGTCATCACACCATTGGCGACGGAGACGTCTGTGGTTCTGCGTCAATGGTAGACGAAGCAATGGACGTCTTGCGGACAGACCATTCTGCTGTAAACGGCGTCGAATGGTACGCGCAGACACTGGATGATGCGTTACAGACGCAATGTGCTGTGCTATGGTTCGGGATGACTCTGAGCGATCCGTCACTGCCATGCGCACAATTTGCCTATCAGCACGTGCAGTGGTGCACCGAGGTGAATGCGATCGACCACGTCGGTCCGTCGTACCGTCCTGCATTCAACGGTCACATATCCGCATTACAGTTGTTTGGTTTCGTCCAACACGACTAGCGATTTATCTGTATGATAATCCACAATTTCGTTAAGCCACTATCCTTCCTCTGTCGAACTCGGATACTTGATCAAACGATGTTCGCTGTTGTCTACGAGGCATAACTGATCGTCTTGTGAAACAACCACAAGGTAAACACACGTGCCGAACGTACACTCGTCGAAATCGCCAAGCCTTAAATGGCGCTATGAGGTGGCGCTACAGGCGCGCGTGATGAGCGTCTGCACTGAAATTCTAATCTGTTGCATATCTCATCGCTGCAAACCCATGGTGTAAATTTCACTTGATTCGGATGCTTCCTTCAGGGTGTTGCATTTACGGTGGCCAGCAGTGTACTTACAAAAAGCTTTGTACATGAGTGAGTTATTGAAAAGTCGCGAATGTTTCTTCTATCATTTGCAAATAAAAATTTACAGTCAGTGGAGCAAGAAGAAACAATTTCGATCCCATACGGGAGTGAATTTTAGCTAAATACATATTTGAAAATTAGTGGAATGTGAATGCTTCTGCGAGAAAGAAATTGCGAAGTAAATGCTCATGTGAACTCGGAACTGCTGCTCACATTTATGGAAGCTCGCGATGTGGGACGCTCATACGAGTGATCTCATGAGGTGAAATGGACGACAAAATGTTGAAAACATAGGACGGTGCACAGTGAAACTGAAAATGTGGATTTGTTGCGAAGTTAATACGTGGACTGTCACTGCTTGCTGAAATTGTAAACAATTGTCAGTTGGGAACAATTAAGTGAGGACGTGATTACTGCCGTTGTAATCCAGCAACAACGATCACTGCATTACACCGGGAACTGTGCAGTAACTTGTCGAGATGCCCTACAGTGACGCTTATTCAGTTCTTGTAAGTGGACGTTTACGTAAATATACCCGTGTCTGGGAACTGTGCAGCTGCTTATGAACTGAGAGAGACAGGTTACTTTCCCGCTGTCGCCTTCGTCGCGGCGACTCAATCGCTGCAGTGCGCGACTATCGCGCGTCTGAGCGGCGCGTTTCAATAGTCGGGCACGCGTCTGAAGTGCACGGCAGCAGTTCTTTAGCAAGAGCTATCTGTGCGCTTCTGCGAACCAATTAATAAATGCATTCTGACGAGGAACACTTGCTTTCCGCTTTGTCACTGAAAAGAAAACACAGACGCCAGCGACGTCAACGGAAGTTCTGGATTCAGGCTATGTTAATGGCTCGAGAGAATAACGAACATTGTTTCACAAGTTATAATGAATTGAAGGAAAATTCTACAAATTTATTTAACTACACAAATAAAATGCTCATTTTACATATTAGTTTCACATATAAATTTACTTTTAATGTATAATGAACCTACATTTTAATATATACACTAATCAAAGAAGAAGAAAACTGATAAGACAATTTCTCAATGCGACTGTTACACAGCTATGCCCCAGGGTCAGTTAACAGGATTGAAGAATTAGTAACAAAATCACACGATGAGTTAAAAGGTTTACTTATCTTTGTGAATTGTTGAACAATAAAGTGTGCAATACGGCATGTCATGTAACACAAAAAAGCCCCACTATGGTTGAGTGCAAATAGTCGTAGATAAATTTCACGGTACGTAGCAAATGCAATTACAACAACTGTCTCTTCATTTCTAAGAGTTCACGAAACGACGTTCCCTGTCTAAGTCAGCCGTCCGAAGTGGCCGTGCGGTTCTAGGCGCTGCAGTCTGGAACCGCGAGACCGCTACGGCCGCAGGTTCGAATCCTGCCTCGGACGTGGATGTGTGTGATGTCCTTAGGTTAGTTAGGTTTAACTAGTTCTAAGTTCTAGGGGACTAGTGACCTCAGCAGTTGAGTCCCATAGTGCTCAGAGCCAACCTGTCTAAGTCAGCCCTGGACATTGATCTATAACCACGTGGGCGAGAGCTGCTCTTCGATCTTCCGAGTACGCCTCTGTCCGTTGTCGTCCGGTCATTGGCGGATTGTATTCGGCTGTCAGTTGGCCGAGGCGAAGTCGATATCTTCATCCTCAGAGCCGCCCGTGACGATGGCGGAACTCGCGCATGTGGCGAGTGCCTATAGCACTGGCACGAGCTCGCATTTTGGCGCCCGTGGTGCTTTAGCCCTGGCTGCGTCTGGTTCGGACGACACACCATATGAGAAATGGAGTCAATTCGTCCTGTACGTCAGAACCGTTTGCCTCAGCAGTATGAACAATAGCTTCTTCCAACTCTACGGGTTTAGTGGCAGTTACAGGTGATAATAAGTTGGCATATCAAGATTTCCATTTTTATTGTTTGATTTCACAGATGAACCACTTCTTTGAGGATTTCCTCCCGTTGATTGCTCTTGTGTTACAGTCACGAATATTCTTCCACTTCATCTGCAACGGTGTGTCTGCACTGAAATATAGGTCTCTTTTTTCAGGTACCTTGCCATACGCTGTACATTTTCAGAGCTGCAAATGCATTTCCATAATCGTGCGTCACACCTCTGAGGAAATTTGGGACAACCTATAAATCATATCTATGCCACATGCATCGGAAGAAGGCTGGATTAATAAAGCTGAAAAGCTTAAAATGCACACTGATTTTGCGAACTGTCTTTCTGCAGCTGACGGGAAGCATGTAAGAACTGTTAAACCTTAACACAGTGGCTCTTTATATCGTACCTACACACAATTTGTTAGTGGTGTTACTAACGGTTTGTGATGCTGACTGTTAATTTACATTCATAGACGTAGCTTCTTATGAAAAGACTGCAGACTCACAAATTTATTAGAATAGTGACTTTTATAAGAGAATGAAAGTTAATAATGTAAATCTACCAGATCCTCGACCATGTGTCACTTGAGGTTTTACAATTTTTCTTTGTTAGGGATGAAGTGTTTGCTTTTGGAGACGACATGCAACGTCCTCTCTGTGGAGAAAAATTCACGGAGAAAAGAAAAGTTAATAATTACAAGTTATCGTAGGTGAACCTCTACACGGTGTTCACTTTTCGAATCCTATTCAGAAAACGGCGAATATTTCATCGCCCTTTCAATATGAACGATTTCTGCGTAGTGATAATGAGACCATGTTGCGTTCTGCACTACATTATTCGCAAAATACATGGGTTCAGGTTCGATGAAACTTTAGAATTAGTTGTTTTTGAAGACGTACAGAGCACCACGCCTGTAAGAAACTAGCCGTCGACTGAACTGAGCAATCATCGAACTTGTATTCAGACCAGTAGTTTATTAAATGTGAGAATAATGTCATATTATGGTGCCGATATTGTTAAGTTTGTCCTGTAGGAAATTAGGAGAAACATTATATATACTTGCATTGTGAGAGGAAGATATCTATGGGAAAGAAAATTACATGCAGTTGTTTATTTTAATATATTTTTGCGTCAAAATTGGGAGGATTCAAGAAGGGGATGATATTTTATATGCATTTGATAGAAATAAAACGTCGTTATATCTGCATTTGTACTACAAATGCATCCAAAAATCACTTCTCTAATGAGATGTAAAAGATCTACCTTTAAATTCTTATTCGTACTGCTTTCCAGATGATTTACATTTTTGAATATCAGTACAATTTCTCTCCAGCTATTAAAATCATTAAAATGAAACGTTAAATATGCATTTAAGATATGTTCAAAATCCTGTGTAATAATTATTTCCTGAAATTGTTTTAAGCTGATTTGCATAGCTGATGTGAGTAAACCTGAGTGAATTACTTTCTAATAACTTTAATACAAAGCAAAAGAAAGGATCGATCACAATAATATCAGCGTTGAATAGACTTTGGGTAGTTTGTACACAATTTGATCAAATTGTTCCTCTGACGTTGGAATTAGTAAGATTATATATACCTTGCTGCGTTTTCGTGTATGTCCCACCACTACACACTATATTATTCCAGAAGTAAAGCTGTACAACAATAAACCGTGTTTTATTTAAATTCTTTACCAGCTTTTTATGCAGACACTATTTATTTCGTTTTGGAGAGTTGGCAACACTGGCGCAACTAGTCGCGGTGCCCGGCGCGTGTACGTAGGGTCCCGCAAGCAAATCGCCAGTGTATAATAAAGACATTGAGGAAACTGCATGCTGAATAAAGAACTGGAGTCTGCCACGTTGACAAGTCGCGCGACAAAGCCGCCAGTGTGTATGCTGTCTTAAATATCTGAAATAATGCGGTAGACCGTAACCCATAGGTAGGCTATCCAACTCAAAATAAAACTGAGACCAATGCTCGCAATACGCACTGATAACCTTAATACTTTTGTAAATAACTAATCATTGTGTTGATATGACTATGTTAACCAAAACTTTATTTTAAGGGCAGCCTAGACTAGTTCTGCTGTTACGTAACACTACTGATGCCGACGTAATGTTTGATTTTCACTCTTGACGAGGTGCCTAACAACTACCGACGATGATCTACAATTCCAAACTGTTGTATTCGACCTGATGTATCTGACCGTTGGCTGTTTCAACTGGCTCTGCGATGTACCTGTCAGCTCACTGAGAGTAATGGGGCTGACACCTGAACGTCCTCTTATGCCGTACTTCCATCAAAGTGGAAGCCATTCATTCTTTTTGTAACAAACATTTTAAACGAAATTATGAATCAACTTTTTTCACGCTAGAAAGAAAGTACGGCACACCTTTTCACCTTTTTTAATCCATGTTTAATACTGAATACGACATACATGAATCAAAAATTTTAAAATAAATTACCAAACGCTGGAAAAGTAACATAAAAATATGGCTACATCAGAAGTAAACAATTAAAAGAAATAACATGTTAATTCAAGAAATTTATTTATGTTTCCTAAGTTTATGACTACTTTTTACATCTAAACCAAGAGAAAGTTTTATTTTGACATCGATAATAGATGGGACTTGGGAGGCCTCGGTCTGGTGTCTTGGCACTGCTTCCCGTGACCCACAGCCAAATGGGGAGGCAAAAACTTGTAGTGCAAGTCCGCACACAGCTCACTCCCAATTCCCATTATGTGCTATAATATATTAACGTCTTCACTGTTGTGAAATACCTCGTGTGTAGCCACGTTTATTTTACTAACACATTAAGCAATGAAGAGTTGCTAAGGAAAAACCTATTGTGAAAAGGGAAGTAGTTTAGTGCCAGTTTCCTTTCACCACTCGAGGTGTGGTGGTGAGGAGCTGTATTTTCGCAAAACGCTAGGCGTGGTGTTGGTACTGGGCACACGTCCATCGTGGCTTAGCAACCTCAGAATCTTAATCCCGTATTTTACACAGGTATATAGATGGATGCACTTTATTTTATTTAATTTTGTTAGGGAGGGAGTGGATGTATTCGAAATTCGTTTGGGATAGCGAGTAACAATGTACTTTTATTCAGCAAGTAGGGTAAACGCAGAATACTCCAAACGAGTACTATGCTACATCTAATTTAATTCCAATATTATCTCTAAACTAGTGCTAGACTTAGTTTTATTAAATTATTGCTTAATACATGGTAGTATAAGTATTTACGACAGCGAGTAGCGTTTTGTACAAATGTAATATATTTATATTTGTAAACAATATTACAATTAACTTAAACAGATGTTGTGAGTTAGAACTAATGAAAGGTTCGAAATCTTAGGACGACATGTAGTTCGTGTCCCTTTGGAGAAAGTGGGTAATAAAGTAATACGGAGAAACGCAATTTTTCCTCCCTCCCACTGAAATTTACACCACTGTCCGGCAGTTTTACCTTTTGAATCTTTGGAACACGGCTCTAGAAGGTGACCTTTTTTCAGAGGTTCTGTGATTGGTACAGGTTTTGGGTCTCCCACCAATCCATCGATTACAGACATGGGAAAGTACCACAGACTCATTGGCTTGGCACATCCTCTGTACTTACCGTATAATAACTGCGAATTGATGAACGTTGCTGAAAAGAACATGTAATACTGCTTTCTGTACCGCCTGTGAGTTTTGTGACATGTTGGATGATATGAAAGCAGTTGGTCCTGCCGGTTTCCGCGTTTCATATAGTTAATGTCTTCAACAACAAATTGTTGTTTCCTCGAGACTACATCCCCCGTGTTCTCGTCTCCACGAAGTCTCCCGTTTATTTCGGATTTCTTCCTTTGTGTACATTGAGAGTGATTGTCTCCTCTTTCACAATGTCTTTACCACTTCTTGAGGGTTATCTTCCCTGTTGAAGTTGAATGTACCAGTACAGAACATTTTGTGATGCATGAGCAGTTCTGCCAAAGCTACACTATTATTGTAACTAAGAGCAGTATTCGCCTTTCCTGCTATTAGACTCTTTACACATTTCAGAGTGTCTCTTCCCTCCTATATCATTGTCGTTAATCCCATCGTAAATTAATAGTTTTGGTACAAAACCATCAGCCTCTGCAAGGACGTATAATTTGAAACCCTTACTTTTTATGTTTTGCCTGATTCGTAGTCTGTCCCTACATAGGACCATAAATTAGTCCACAGGTGGTTCCTCTCCCGTGCAATTTACTTGCTCCATCCTGTCATTAAAATATTGTAAAATTGGCCGAATATTTCAGTTTTAATCATAGATGTCATCATTAACATTTTCATGAAAGTGTAAAGCTCTGACCGGTAACAAATATATGTTACCTGACGCTGTCTTCTCAAAAATTACTTATAGCGGTAATCAGTTTTCCAATAGTCGCTATTTCTATTCAGATAACCTCAGAACATTTCACAAAAAAAAAAGAAAAAAGAAAAGTAATTTATCGTACATGTAGCCAAAATTCCATAGTAAAATTCTTATACCGAATATCAGATTTTATGAAAGGCATATAGTGAACGAAGACAATAAAAGCCCAAAATATACGAATAGTACACACTTTAATTTACACGTTTTTTAAATTTATCTTCAAGACGAAGTAATTTATCGCCTGTGACGGTGTTCTACAAAAACCTGTTGCGACCAACAGTGCACAAGCAGTACGGAGTAGATGGTCCATCGTTTCTGTTCATGGTCTTGCGTTAGGCGTCGGGGAATACATTGGAAACACAACATTAAGTACATCAGCTGGTGGATGAGTGTGTCAGGACTATCATCATTTACGTCAATTTGAGCAGCGAGTTGCTTCAGTATGGTTCGTCGATCACGTCGAATAAGACTGTCCACACGTTCCAACATTTGCAAGAGTCACTGCTGTTTGCAGTGATGGCCAGCACACGGGACGCCACAGAGGTTTGTTGGACCTTGTTGCGTGGCAATGATGGCAGACACCATGCCTTTAACCACTGTCTGGTCTATGTACCAAACGCCTATGAATGTCTGCAATGCTCTGATCTTCCGCCAAGAGCAACTCGGTGACATGTGTCTCCAACTTACCTCCAGAACAGAGGCCATTTTGAAGACGAAGTACAACCCCGTCAGCTATCGAAACTATGAAACTATAGACGCTGAAGCGGGATTGTTCCACAATGTCCAACAACAAATTCCGCATTATCTCAACCGAAGTTGCCCGAGAAAGAAAACGTGTTGCATTACTTATTGAAATCCCCTCGTATATTTTACGTCAAGCATGAGAGGTTACCCACGTTCTACATTATTTCTCCAAGCAAATATTTTAAGATCAATTGTTTTTTCACTACTCAGTTATCATTCACTGTCGAATCGCCCTAGAAGCAACATATAAATTACGTGCACTCTCCGTTTATTGAAAGATAAGGCAACAAATTAATTTTTCAACTGTCTTACATTTCTTAAGATCAAAAGACATCCATTACTTGATCTAATATATTCTGAATGAAGTTGATGTTTGTGTTTACAGAAGCAGATTTCAACTAATTGGCCAAACTATTCGACCTTCACTGGTGCACTTTCATTAATCATTCTCTTAATAGAGAAAAACACCTCTTCATCAATATCTAAGTCCATTTATCTTAATTGCTACGTGTTACGTCTAGGAACCCTGCATACTCGGTTGGATAGACAAACAGTCAAACAACTCGTATTAATGAGTTTTATTACAATAAGACAAGATATAATACTTAAACTTCGAATAGACACTTCTTCAGAACAGACAAACACAAGTCTGTGCTACATACAGATAGCTAACGAAGTGTCTAACGCTGAAGCTTCTCTCCAAGTGGGCTCCACTAGTCGGGCGCGGCGCTTATGTCCTCTTCACATAGGCCCGCTGCCGTCGCGGTGTCTTCCTGGAGGGAGGTCGGTAACTGTGCGATTGGCTGATCTCTCCTCACAGCCTTCTCCTCTCTGTCTTTCCTGACTGGCGTTCCGGCGCCGACTTTACGCCGTAACACTACGAGAATTCCGTGTAAGAATATTGTCAAATTTTCATCGTCTTTTATCACTGAGTAACCACAGAAGACAATCAACATGCGATGGCATGAGACATAATTTCTTTTTCTTATCTCAGTGATGAGAATCATTAACGAAGTCTCTTACTTTTTCAGATCACGAGAGGATTTTTGTCAAATATACTAAAGCTGAAGCTAAGCCAATAATATAATAATATCACTGTTAATATATGTCTTCTGAACGCAAGAAAAATACGCGTGCGAAATTTTGAATCATACGCATCAGCTTGCCGTGGATAATATACTCTCTGTCCAATATTCTGCCTTCTGCTTCTCCCCTTCGTTTAAGTCTCATAGTCCTTGTTTTTCTACCACTTATGTTGTCTGTTTTTCTCCATTCTATGAAAATGGTTACGTATCACAATGAAACAATGATTTTCCTTTGGGCACTCAGTCTGTTGCTTTACCGTCCACAGTTCATTAAATATCAGTTTGTATAAAACGTACATGATACGCCTGTCAGGACAGTCTTTTTATTAGCTAAAAGTCTTTCTTTTCTCATTTGCTTGTATAACATTAACATATGTTGCTACTCGTAGTGGTGATCCAAACCAGCTGCCAATGTGCCTTAATCACACTCATTTCATATTAAAATAAGTAAAAACATCTTGCCTCATTCCATCAAAAGGTATATCAGCGCAGTACGTACGGTTTACCTTCCCTCAACTTCTCAACTGAAGTAGGCCGTTTTGTATCCCAGCTGGATAGGCGGCTCGTGGATCTGCTCCTGTGAACTGCTTCTCCAAAATAGGCCGAGAGTGAAGGACGTGATTAGGAGCAGGAAAAGGTGAAGTACTTCGCTATTGCCTATAGATTTTACAAGTTTACTATAGGCAAAAATATGAGTACAAAGATGGTTACTTAACTTTGGCTGAGATGAGAACGTAGGTGCGAAGCCGTACAGGTATCGAAGCTAACAGGTACTAGAAGCTACAAAGGCTAAGCGTGTCGTGGTTCACCCACTATGATATAGAAACAATATTGCTTGGTCGTCTGCTCGTGATCAAATGGGCTGAATGTGGAGTGGAGCTCGTCGAGCTCCACAGCGTCGGCTAGAGGGCGCTGTGGTCGGCGGGCATTGTTCCTCCGCTCTCGTAGTGCCAACCTACGAGAGCTCACCTACGTTGCGGCATCGTAGCTATAGAAACCACAGGTCGTAGGTTCAGCATTTTACTGCATGTCCGAATGTAATTGACCTTGCAGAGTCCTCAAAGTTTGCCGCAATTAAACTTTACATTCATTGTATCACATGATGTGCACCTAAAATTTAGGCATAATTGACTCATATCATTTAGTACAGCTATTGCAAATGTAATTCCACTTAACGTTCAGTAACATCTTTATGTTCTGAGGAAACGGCTCGCATGATGTGTCTCACACAAAACACTGCAGTTTCTGAACCAGTTTCCGCGGCTTTTATTCTATACGCACTTCTTCTATTCTACGTTCTGTCATCGGAAAATGTAGTTCGGCTAAGTGGTACCGGTTTGCGGAAAACCGCGTTACCACTCGTAAAATTTACATGGTGACGATCCATCGTCGTGGAGATGTATTTGCCTCAACAGCAGTGGTGGGGTGTAGACGGCTGTCGCAGCGCTCGCATAGATAGAGTGGCTGCAAACAACGACAGATTGCCGAACCGGGCGTATAGAAGAGATGTAGTGTCAGTGACCTGTAAGTACAAACCCCCGCAAGCCGGGTCATATCTGACCTTTTTTTTTCTTTTTGTCATCAATCTTGTGACTGGTTTGAAGGGCCTGCCACGAATTCCTACCGGCCAGTGTGGCCGAGCGGTTCTAGGTGCTTCAGTGTGAAACCGCGCGTCCGCTACGGTCGCAGTTTCGAATCCTGCCTCGGGCATGGATATTTGTGATGCCCTTAGGTTAGTTAGGTTAAAGTAGTTCTAAGTTCTAGGGGACTGATGACCTCAGATCTTAAGTCTCATAGTGCTCAGAGCTATTTGAACTATTTGAACGAATTCCTCTCCTCTGCTAACCTCTTCATCTCAGAGTAGCGCTTGCAACCTACGTCCTAAATTATTTGTTGTGTAGTGCCTTAGACATTGAAGCGCCAAAGAAACTGGTTTAGACATGCGTATTCAAATACAGAGACATGCAAACAGGCAGAATACGGCGTCACGGTCGCCAACGCTTATGAAAGACAATAAGTGTCAGCCGCAGTTGTTAGATCGGTTACTGCTGCTACAATGGCATGTTATCAACATTTATGTGTGTTTGAACGGGGTGTCATAGTCGGCGCACGAGCGATGAGACACAGCATCTCCGAGGTAGCAATGAAGTGGGGATTTTCCTGTACGACCATTTCACGAGTGAACCATGAGTATCAGGAATACGGTAAAACACCATAATTCCGACATCGCTGCGTCCGGGAAAAGATCCTGCAAGTACGGGACCAACGACGACTG
The DNA here is from genome assembly GCF_021461395.2 of Schistocerca americana. Taxonomy (NCBI): domain Eukaryota; kingdom Metazoa; phylum Arthropoda; class Insecta; order Orthoptera; family Acrididae; genus Schistocerca; species Schistocerca americana. The sequence continues at coordinate 201,537,249 of NC_060125.1, read as the reverse complement.
AGGAGAATCGTTCAGTGTGACAGAAGTGGAACCCTTACACAAACTACTGCAGATTTCAATGCTGGCCCATCAACAAGTGTGGGAACTATTGAATGAAGCGTAATCGATATGCGCTTTCAGAGCCGAAGGTCCACTCGTGTACCCTTCATGACTGCTCGACACAAAGCTTTACTCCTCGCCTGGGTCGTCGGCACCGACATTGAACTGTTGATGACTGGAAACATGTTGCCTGGTCGAGCGAGTCAGGTTTGAAATTGTATCGAACGGATGGGCGTGTACGGGTATGGGGAAAACTTTATGAATCCATGGACCCTTTATGTCAGCAGAGGACTGTTTAAGCTCGAGGAGGCTCTATAATAGTGCAGTTGGAGTGATGTGGGAGCCCTGATGCGTCTGGTTACGACTCTTGACAGGTGACACGTACGTAAGCATCCTGTCTGATCACCTGCATCCATTGTGCATTAGGACAGACTTGGAAAATTCCAGCAGGACAACGCGAGACCTCACACGTACAGAATTGCTACAGAGTGGCTGCAGGAACACTGTTCTGAGCTTAAACTCTTGCGCTGGCCACCAAACTCTCCTATCGTGAACATCATTGAGCATAATCGGGATGCCTCGCAACGTGCTTTCAGAGATCTCCACCCCTTCGTACACTTACTGATTTATGGAAAATCCTGCAGGATTCACGGTGTCAGTTCCCTCCAGACTACTTCAGACGTTAGTATAGTCCATGCCACGTCTTGGTCCGGCACTTCTGCGTGCTTGGTAGGGGCCCTACATGATATTTGCCAGGTGTACCAGTTTGTTTGGGTCTTCAGTGTAATTTGGATTCCTCTACTGACAGGAACTTCCTAAATAGACAAGTACCTACCGAAAACATCTTGTGGGAGATAAGGAGGAAACTAGAATGGATTATAACTATTCGTGGAACGATATACAATGTTGGAAAGAAATGAAACACGCTCAAGGACAAGGCCAAATTTTTTTTACAAGTGATGTGACAGGTAGTCCATCATTACAGGAGTATATATGAAACAAATGTTTCAAATAGCGCTCCCATACTGTCACACAAATACGCAGTGTAGCCCCTGTAGCAGAAACACAGACGTTTATTATCAAACACATGATCATAAAGGTCCTGTATGAAATCCTACGATAGACTGTATCGCACATCTGGCACCTTTTGTGGCATTTCGGCAATAGTTCTTGGAGACCCTGGAACACGAAAAAGTTCCCACTTCATCATGTGCCATATTCGCGATATATATCCCCCTGGCCAGGGCACGTAATTTTCACAAGAAAGAACACAATAGGTTGCAGTAGGCTTATTTAAGTGTCCACTGTCTCGCTGGAAGAATGCGTATAACCTTTCCTCGGCGAAGTTCTGGCTGCAGTAGAGGAATAACAACTTGTGCAATGTAGTGGACAATAGTTGTGTTAACTCTTAGAAAAGTCAAATGTGACCACGGGTTTAAATAATGGGTCCCTTCACGATGAAGCCTGGCTTCGGTCCTGTGTGTAGTAGGCGAGGGTACTCCGGAATAGCCAGTTCGCCACGTGTACGCCACACACGCATACTTCCGTCACTTGCTTATACACAGATTCTGTTCTAATAAGAGGGCGCCGTTCCACCGCCCAGTCGATTCCTTCGTTACATCATGCAAGCCATGTTTCGTGGTTGTGTGGCGTAAGTGATGGCCTGGCCAGAGAGACACTTGACCGTAACCCTGCTGCCAGCACACGGTTCCCGATAGTGCTTCGATCGTGACATGCGCCTATACTTCCCAGACGTCCGTAACCTTGTCTGTATGTGCGGGAATGTTCCACAGACTACAGTAGCAACACACCACCGATGCATTGTGTCAAACATGTGCAAAAGTCCTTCAAAATGTCCATACAGATGCCTGTAGGCCCATAATTTGTCTACTTTCAAATGGCAGTATGTACTCGTCGCTGCGGCATGGTTTTACCCAGGAATAAATGTTATACTGTCCAACTCTAAATTCAGCATGATTACTACCTGCAGCTTGGAAACAGAGGGTGGACAGACATGTCTCATTAGCGTCATATCATCGCCAATGACTGTGACAAATGTATCACTAACACTACAATCTCGCAAAATGCACACATTATACCTAGCTGCCACTGAACTCGTATCTGTAGTGTACAGGGTTTTGTACTCCGTTGTATGTACAGAATTCGTTTCAGTTCTGGAGAAGTAAACAGACAAAATAGTAACCGTGGTTTTACAGGTGCCAAAATCGAAAAGGTAAAACATAAATTTTTCAGTGTTAAGCAGACTTGTAACAAATAGCATATTCGGGCAGCGCCGAATCCCGGCTATTCTCCGGGCTTACAAGCCGAATAGCCCAATATTAGGCAGAAGTATTCGGCCGGCACGTAGCGGGAAAACTTTGTTTTTGGCTTGTTTGTTCAAATGCACTTGCCTCCCTCCCACTCTGCGCCGTCCTTTTGCACTCAGTTGTTACCGCTCTGTGTGTTTTACTGACAGGTTTAGTTTGATATACATCGTCAACAATTAAGCGCAGTTTATCGTATTCTGTGCATTTTGATTTACTGGAACCTGAAATTAATTAATAATAATCGATTACGTCTTCTAAAAAGAAAAAAAACATCCCTATATGGACATACTTAGAGGGTGGCGAAAATAATCCGAAAAGTGTTGTATGTAAATGGTTCGGAATAAAAATTACTGGTGGTGGTGGTGGAAAGAAGACGACTATATTAGGAATGAGAACTAATTTGAAAAATGAACACAGTGACGAACATCGTTAAGTTGCAGCCTACGCTTCCTAATCGGCAAGATTTTACAGAGCGAGATACGTAATAATGTAAATAAGCGTCCGACATAAAAAAGCAACTGAATCTTGAAGACTGTGCTGAAATATGTAAATCATGGGAAACCAATCATCCCAAGGCTAAATACCATCTCTTAATGTCACAATGAGGCAATGAGACAATAAATGTAGTGGAAAGAGCTGGTTTCAGCAGACTATTTGATACCATTTTTCCGCCTTATAAACTACCAAGCCGCCATTATTTTTCAGCAAAATAACTGCATATATATATATATATATATATATATATATATATATATATATATATATATACATATATATATAACGTGGATGAGACAATTAAAAGATTACTTTCAAAAACTGACCATATTTCCATGACATGCGACATGTGGACGTGCTTCCATAATAAAAAGACATATTTAGGTATTGCTGCTCATTTTATTGAGCGTGAATTAAATGTCAGACATGGAGTACTGAACATCAAGCATTATAAGTGACAATACAAAATAGAAAGCTTAGAGATTAGTTTACAGGAAATTACGAGTTCATGGGACGTCCATCAAGCAGTTGGTAACGCAGAGTTGGCCTCAGTATGTTGTAGCATTCGTACTCTTCACTTAATTGTTAACGATTGTCTGAAGCATAAATCAAATGCGACTCAAATGACAGTTACGGATAAGAAGGTCGTAACTCATTTTAATCATTCTGGCACTAAAAGTAAAAACTGCATTCTATATAATTAGATTTGGATCTCCCGCAAAATAAACTGCCGCAAAATGTCAGTACGCAGTGGATCTCAACCTATGATGTGCTTCGAAGGCTGATGGAACAAAACAGGCCATTCACTTTATCTCACGTACTGTGACATTCCCAATTTGTACTGCACAATGGGTTACAAACGTCTAAGGAAATAACAGAAATTACAATTTCCAGATACGCTGCATTTCTGAAATTATTTCGTATCTTCTTATATTAATGCAACATGGCGATGAAACGAGCACATTAGAGTTAATATCAAAATTAAGCCAGGTGAGGTTTGTCATACAAGGGTTGCAAGAACGATCTCAAGATATCAGAACACGTAAAATATTTTTTATGGCTATCGCTTAACGAATTTAAATGAGTGTCATCACCACTCAGATGCAAAGAGAAATTATATGGCGGTATATTTTGATCCATAGCCTAAAGATGAATTCTGAAACAAGAAAACGATGACAACCGGAGATGATGGTATAAGCCACGGTATTCACTCGTCTTTTACGGATTTCTTCAAAGAGGTGGTTGCAAAAAAAAAGGTCCTATTGGGATATCGAAAGAAAGAAATACAGTTGCAACTGTTACAGACATTTATTTAGGTATGAGGAACGTATCACGCTATGACAACCCACACACGTGGTAGCTAGCAAGAAGAGGTAATAATCCGTGTTTGGTAAATCTTGGAGCAAAATATTTGTTGGCGCCAGTAAGTAGCGCTCATTCATAGCGTCTGTTCTCTGAAACTGGGATTGTCTAGGAGAAGAAAATGACCAAAGTGATGCCTGAATTGCAGAAACGTTTGTCTTCCTGCACCGTAATTTACCACATCTAAATTTTAATTACGGGGATTCAAGTGCATACACGTTTATTTATAAAACGTGACTGTAGAATACATAAATTTATTTTCTTGATACCTAGATTTTTGTAATTTTTTACAATACGGAAATTGATTATGTACCTATGACTACTTAATGATTACAAGAAAAATGCATTGTTGTTATAAAACAAATCAATATTTTCATTTTACCTATTACCTGACTACAGCAAAACATCTTACTTAAGTATTCGGTATTCCGCTGAATAATACCTAGATATTCGGTATTCGTCCGAATATTATGAAAGTAGCCAAATAACAGCCGAGTATTCATTGCAAGTCTTGTTTCAACTGTGGTGTATATATCCAAACTTATTTAAATACAAGGCGATAGAGAGTTCTAATAATATGCGATGGATAGGGGTGAAAATATTCAGCTAGTGTATCTGGGCACAGTGCACATAACAACAAAGGGACTTTAAATAAGCCCAGTCAAATCAGATAACACATGAGGAGTGCAAATAGAGCCCATAACTTTTGCAGATAAGTTTGTAAAACCAAGAACTTCATAAGACGTTCTTTGTTACACTGCTCGTCTGTAACATCAGTCGAATGACTTCTCCTCTGAACAGACCTTTGTAATTATTGTGAAGAAAATATACCTGAAGAGCATGTTAACTGTACTTGAATAATGCTACTTCCTGTACAGTCTTCAAATTTATCCAAGATAGCAAGTTTAAGAGGGTGTCAGTAGATGGGGCAACGTCAAACTGACGTCATCACCTTAACACCTCTTCCCTCCCCTCCCTCAACCCTCTCGATACTGCTGTGGAAGATGAAAGGTACACCTTTTATTTTATCAATTTTTAGATGTGTAGGTGTTATCCTAATGAAAAATGCTTCCTGTAATTTTCGCGCGCGCGCGCGCGCGTGTGTGTGTGTATGTGTGTGGGTGTGTGTGTGGGTGTGTATGCGTGTGTGCTCACCATTGTCTGTGAGGACTGACTTGACTAGTCCACAATACCACCAAAAGAGAGCCTATAAATTGATGGGAAAAGCAAACTTACCTCCTCTCCCTCACCTGGAAGTCAGCAAGAAAACACAGTCTGAGCTGAACTATTGGGGTGGAAAGAAAGATGTAGGGTTCCTTTTGGAAGATGCAGGTATTGACCTGTTGGAAGATAACTGACCGAAATCACTTACTAAAGATCTTTTGTGGTCGAAACTGATTTAGTTCTTTTCTTAGTACAAAAATACCTGCTATACCCCAAGAGAAATGTTGCGAAATATATATATATATATATATATATATATATATATATATATATATATATATATATATATAATGAACCCTGTTTACGTCAGTATGTGTATCATAGACCCATCCAAACTCCACATATGTCATTTTCAATATGGGTTTGCGAAAACTCATTTAGCAGTTTCAAATTCACTAATTCACTTTATATCGATATGGATGGTTGGTTGGTTGTTTCGGGCAAGGAGACCAGACAGCGAGGTCATCGGTCTCATCGGATTAGGGAAGGACGGGGAAGGAAGTCGGCCGTGCCCTTTGAAAGGAACCATCCCGGCATTTGCCTGGAGCGATTTAGGGAAATCACGGAAAACCTAAATCAGGATGGCCGGACGCGGGATTGAACCGTCGTCCTCCCGAATGCGAGGCCAGTGTCTAACCACTGCGCCACCTCGCTCGGTGTATATCGATATGGACAGTTTTATCTATGGGGATATGGGATGACTGTAAATCTGTATAGTTAACTTCTTCATGCTGGTCCTCAATCGTAGCACATCAGGGACAGCTTGGTGCAGGCGTTCAGTTGCCTCTCACGTGAAAGAATATATATCTCAAATAGCTGACAGTGCAATGAGCAGGGCCGAGCCTGGCATCACTCGAGTTCCGCTGTCAGTGATGTCTCTAACTGTGACAATAATGACAGCTTAGCCAACGGTTCCACGGAGGCGGCCATAATCCCCCGTCAGCGAGTGGGAGGCTCCCTGTACTGGAGGCAGCTGCTCTCACATTTCTGTGGTCGAACAACGTTTGGTTTCGCAATACATAACCCTCTTGCCTGCCTGCAGAAGGCTCTGTTGCATCTCACTTCAGATGAGGCACAGTTTCTCATCGAATATGTTTGATGCACTACAATATGAAGCAATGACTGATAGAGCTGAGAGGAAATTGAAAGGAGACTAGCACTAGCAAAAATGGCATTCCTGGCCAAGAGGAGCCTACTAGTATCAAACATAGGTCTCAATCTGAGGACGAAATTTCTGAGAATGTGCATTTGGAGTACAGCATTGTATGGTGGTGAAACATGGACTGTAGGACAACTGGAACAGAAAAGAACCAAAGCATTTGAGATGTGGTGATACAGACGAATGTTGAAATTTAGGTGGACTGATAAGGTAAGGAATGAGGAGGTTCTCTGCAGAATCGGAAAGGAAACGAATACGTGAAAAACAATGACAAGGAGAAGGGACAGGATGATAGGACATCTGTTAAGACATTAGGGAATTATTTCCATCGTAAATGAGGGAGCTGTAGAGGGCGAAAACCATAGAGAGAAACAGAGAGTGGAATACATCCATCAGCAGGATGTAGGTTGCAGGTGCTACCCTTAGATGGGGTTGTTGACACAGTAGCGAGATTCGTGGTGGGCTGCATCAATGGAGTCAGAAGACATAACTGTAAAAAAATAAAGTCACCCCAGATTACTGTAGGTGTCTGGATACTAGGCGATTATTCTTGCTGTATTGTTCCACAGAGCAAAAAGATTATCACTTATTAAAAAGAGTTGCATGGATGGCAGATTGAGAGTTTGTGGATAGTAGATCTAAAATGTACACGTATCACACCTCGGGAGGTGCCACTCAAGACGTAGACTAAAGGTGTTTACTGCGCAGCATCAATGGCCCTCACAACTTTATATACATATGTACATACGCAAGGAAGTATATTTCTAAATATATTACGCACATCTTGGATGCAGATGAAAATGTCACTTGAAAATATATACATGTGTGGTGACAAAAGATGTGTCATGCGTGCCGAAGAAATTATGTACCATGTACACTTATAAATATATATTTTTTTAAGTTTCGCCTGCTGCTCGTTTTAATTTGATCAGTTTTTAGTGCAGATATACAGTTCACCCTTCTGCCCAATCCGTCTAAATTGTAAGTTTTTTCGATGTAAGAACTTCAACTGGGTTGAACCTGTGGTACTGTTGAGTGAACTGTTGGTCCTTCATGTTACATTTATTAGTAGCAATAGTGATAGCGTTTTGAATAGTATGTGTGCACTGAAAAATGTTACGTGAAAATTTTCAAAGAAATTTATCTCTCAGCGTGATTAACGTAAGACGTAAGACCACTTTTGTACCCTGAACGGTTACTCATATCGAAACGCGGTTTTCTGCGAATGTTAGGCACGCATGTTTTTGATTGCTTAATGTTCATACCGCTGGTATCAACCGAAATCTTGAAGCAAGTGCATATTTTTATGTGGAATGATATAATTTTTACAACTGCATTCGACAGCACTTGAGAAGACTATTACCGTGATATAGTGTTTGTTACTTTTTATGTTGAAACTCGTCGTAAAAGAATTAGAGAAATGTGAGTGAACGGTAGCTAGCAACGGCATTTGATGTGCAAACACTGCCCAGCAGCCGTCCTGGATCAGGCTGCTTATTTGTATACCGTAAGGTAGACGTGCGCAACTAGAATAATGTTTTATTTCCCCGTGAACCAACTTACGACCAAGGATCCCGTTGAATATTGAGATACGACGTAAGGTAGAATATACCGTATCTCAAATTACTTAGGAAAACTGTTACACATTTGTCTATCCTCCCAGATTCACGTGATCTCAGACAGAGACATGAACTGTTCATTCTTCAAAAATTAAGGTCTCTTATACGCTGCAAAATGCAACTGCTGTAGTAAGTATCTAAATGTTAGAAAGAGGATCTGACCTCTCTTTTCCTGCACGTGGGTGTGTGCTTATGACTGGTAAATATATCCTGTCAGACAACTATCTTTACATACACCGCTCTAAATTATATCATATGGGATTCATTCATTCAACTAATTGTTCTATTAAAAATTTTTTGGTGACCTGCTGTATACCGCAAAATAAATATTCTTCGTAACTAAATATCATTTCAAGTTGACAGTCCTACCAGTAATAAACAGTACACATTGTCACTTTATTTGACACCGCAACTCAATTTCTAGAATACGTAAATGAAATAAACTATTTACTAATAATGATTTGCTAACCAACTAAATCGTGCAACATAAATCTTTGTTAAAAAGAACTTTATCCATTTTTAAGAATGTATCCAAACTGTTGACCATAGACTGAAAGGGGCACATTTGCCATTGCCGTTCTAAAGAACGATGAGCAGACGTACATATACTTAATGGTATGGTAGAGCATGCACTGGCGTAGTTGGGAAGCTAATCATGTGGTCATGCATATGATGCAGTGCAATCTGGGAAAATTGCTGGCGATTCAGACTCTATTCGTACATGTATTAGTCCTGATTGAAATATCTCTTTCTGTTCAGAGGAGTCTGTTACGATGATGGGTGCCAAATCCTTGAACTTAAGTGGACTAAGTAGATATGCTTCATATTCAGCGCCTTCATAGCTTCTTTGTCAAATCGTTGACTGTATACAGTTACCTCCCACTGTAGCAGTAAACTGTTACATTGGTAGAATTCTGGATTCAAGCAGACTCTGGCATATTTAACTTGGAATTGTGAAATGCCGTGTAATCATTTAGTATATTCACTCTTCTGTCAGCCTGGATCGCAAGTATGATCATTGTGGGTGTCTCCACTTGGACAGAGGTTTTAATAAAAAATGTTCAAACATGTGTGAAATCATATGGGAATTAACTGCTAAGGTCATCAGTCCCTAAGCTTACTCACTACTTAACCTAAATTTTCCGACGGACAAACACACACACCCATGCCCAAGGAAGGACCCGAACCTCTGCCGGGACCAGCCGCACAGTCCGTGATTGCAGCGCCTTAGACCGCTCGGCTAGAGGTTTTAATAGCACACGTTTGCCTGGTTGCCGTTGATAGCGCTGGTTATTCAAGAAGTTCTCATGAGCATAAAGTTAAATGCACATATGCATGAGCATTCGGAGCTTTTAAAAATTTCAAGCTCTCCTTCTCCACTACGTTGATGTGGAGAATTTTCCATATTATTTTATGGATGATGATGACCTTCTCCTCTTGGTTTCCATAAATATATGGGTTGTTATCCATTGCACTCCAGTTTCGCATTTGTAAAAGTTCTCCACAAGTCTTTATAGCATCCAAATAAACATTTTTAAAGGTATGCATGCAGTAAATCGTTAGTACTCGTGTATCTTTCTACCCATTGAGCCGTCTGTGAAACATCCAGCACTTCCTACACTTTTCAGATCCTAAGGCGACGCTGAGGCATATGTTTGAAGGGTCGATGCTATGCCTACATTATGTGTACGGTCAGCTTCAACCCTGTTAAGTTCACATCATATCTCTTCAAACTGGAGTGCTAAAGCATTCCGCGGAAGATTAGATCCCGCGCAAACAGTGCCATCCCTTTTCACAAACGCTCCATCCAAATATATGAAACTCTTTCATGACAGGGTTAAAGCATATCAGTTAAATGTGGTTGAAACATAAGGTTTATGTGAGAAGTATTCTTGCCATGTAATTCATTCATCATATTCCACTGGGAGTGTTATATTGAGCGACGTCATTGCAGGGTTTCGGACTTTCTAATTTAAGAAACTCTATTTCACCCATGTTATCACATTGCGGTTCCCATGTGAAGTGCTGTGCTATGCGTTGTATGTGCTGGTTTAATACCTTCTGCCAGTCCTGTCTTAGATGGAGCAGCAACATAATTTCCTCACCACTAAAGTCATCAAGTCAGTTATCTGTAATATGTAGCTCCAGTTAGTCCAACATCTGAAATGTCACTAGAAAGTATATTGTGTTGGTGGGAGTCTCAATAATCTTACACCCCAGTCCAACTAAGGGAAGTAATCTGTAAACTGTATGAATCAATCCATCAGTGAGCTAGGGTTTGTTCCAATGTTCCACTCAACATAGTTTGCGTTCATGGGGGCATATCCTTTGCTAGTCAGACTTGTAACATTTACTACGGTCCTTTGGTATTCCATTTGTTTCCTTATGTGCATCAGTCAGTTGCAATATCTTTTGCTGAATAAGTTACATTTTTTGTGAGTCGTAGGGAAAAAAGGTTAAGTAGACATGGTATTTTCTTTGAAATTCCTTATCACCCATATGTATTGTGTTATCGAACTTTACGTCCAAGAGTCTGAAATTTTGCAGTCATGTACAAGCAAATGATGTGTCTATGTGTACCCATCCTCTCAGGTTGAATACTCGACATGTGTGTGGAGCTGTCAGTGGCGTGATATATGTATAGTGATGTACTAATCTCTTTTGGTATTACATGTGGAAGGTTTGCCTATACTTAAGGTCACTCAGTTTTCTTGTTTTATCAATAACGAGAAAACTGAACTCTATGTGCTTGCAGCACTCTGAACGTAACTTTACAAATTCATCCAGTGACGTACCAGTACCTACATGAGCTTCTTAAAAGTGCTTTAAATTCCAGTTGTCTTGTTTATAGGTTATGATGAGGTTTGCATTATTCCTCACCAACTGTTTTTGGATTCTCGAATATGTCAGACAAATAAATTAAATACATCAATTCCCACATGGTATCCAAAACTGAATACCCTCGATTTTGATGCTGGTTTTCCACAGCAACATCGACCAATAATAACACTGAACTTGGCTTTACATATTTTGGTGGAAGGACACCACTGCTTTCACAGAATGTTGTTTATGTTACACCATAGCCACCGTGCAGTATCTCCTTTAGTAGTTTGTATTTTGACGTGGGATCATTTGTTTTACCACATTTGGAGGGACCCATGATTATTGAACATATATTATCAGCAAGCAGTATCAAATTCTTTCTCACTTACTACAAATTCATTTTTAACAATATATATCTAGACATTACACCAAATCTGTAACTAGCACCCTACTAACTGAGCTACAATGGCTACACGCCTGTACATTATAATGAGATGGTAAATTATAATGAGATGGTTGTGAAGTAAGAAAAGAAATTACTATAATACATTTTTTATTTACACTTCAACAATGGTGCATATGTTACAACACATCGGCAAAATCCACTGGTTCATTTTCACAGCAGTACAGTACTTCCCAATTAACTGTTTCTAGCATGCTATTAATTCTGCTCATATTTCCTTCAAGCATCTCAAAACTCAGATATTCTAAACATATGGGAACATTAGTCGCTGACTTTGTCACTGTATCGATGCATGAACTGAAGCACTGGTGCAAATTGCTATCCAGGAAAGATTATACTATCAAACACCTACGATTTGCCGCACACGATGTTGCTTCATGTCAGATTTGGTACTGATCACAACGTGGAATCTGATTACTGACGGTACCATGGCGAGTCGTGCTACCACTGGTCACTACCTATGCAAGAAGCATGCCACCCATGCATAATGTCGGCCGCTCACTAATCGACGGTCACTAACTTGCTTCAACTAAGATCTGACTTCAGCTGGGCGTTGAGGTCGTCTGTCGTCATTTTTGTGTATGAAGGCCAAAAGACACTGCATACGACTAACTAGTTGCACCTCTAGCGAATTGTCCCGGTCTGTGATGGCAGTGACTGTGGACCGCGTGTTGGGAGTCCTGAAACAACGAAGACGGAAACTCAAAGTCAAGGCAACCTTGGTCATCTGGAATTACCTTATATTGTACAGATTCTTTATTAATGAAACTAGGTGTCAGAAAATTATAATATCTTAATTAACTGCGAGTTCTGTGGCTAAGCATGCCTACAGAGATCCCGAATTGCCGAGGAAAACTCATTGCATATGATTTAATGGGCATGTAATAAAATTAACTGTCCCTTAAACAGCTAGGTAGGTTTGACAGAGACACACATCAATCGACGCGTAATTTGAAGACAAAGCTTAATGCATAATCAAAAGTGTTAATTAAATTTTGTATGGTCACTCCACTTTGTCACAGGGCTAGACCAGTTGGTGCCCGGCTTCCACATGCTTTTTACCTAAACGAAACTCCGTCCGAAGAGGTCTCGGAGACGCTAACGCCACTGACCTACCGCCGCGTCATCTCCAGCCTAAAGGGGGCGCTGGATACGGATATTGAGGGGCATCAAATCAGCACACCGCTCTCCAGCCGTTATCTGTTTTCGTGACAGGAATCGTTACTTCTCAGTCAAGCTGCTCCTCGGTTTTCCTCACAAGTGCTAAAGTCACTCCGTGCCTCGTAGTAGTACAATATGCCACTACAACAATCTCTATAGGATGTACCTCAATGATCTGCACCTTTCAAATCTTGGATTGGTTTCACTTTATACGGACACAATCACAATGTTTGCATAACAACTTTATGAGTGTTTTCAGGACCAATATCTTTTTTGGGCGAACTTGCACAATGATTTTACTGCACACTGCTGTATAGAGTCTTAAATATCCAACAACTTCCATTCGTTTAGTTTAAGCGGTTTTACTGTTCGTCGGCATCTTCCACTGAGTCGGCCTCTAGAAAGTTCTCAGGAAGTCAACGAACAGCTATACGACAGGGTCAGCTGTTTCCTGAATTTTTTCAGCCCATGCCTCCTGCAATATATCCGTGCGCATCGACTTGTCGAAACACTTGTTATACGAGAAAAATATGGTCTCCATTGAGAAAAAAATTAGTTTAGAAAGAGACTAAACATCAGAACACTACATAACGCACTGAACAGTTTTCATCAAGCGAACCAGACATTTACAAAGCAGTAGCGTATCCGCGAAACAGTAGTTTTGTCAACTTGTGTTCTACTGAACTTGTTGCCAACTTCAAACACAGTCAGCATGGGTTTACAAATCATCGTTCCTGTGAAACAAAACTAGCTCTTTATTCACATGAGGTGCTGAGTGGTATTGATAAGGGATTTCAGATCGCTTCCGCATTTCTGGACTGCAAAACGATTTAGAAAAGATATCTGAACGGTGCGAAAATTGGCAGTTGACTTTAAATAACGAAAAGTGTGAGGTCATCCACATTAGTACTAAAAGGAATTCTTTAAACTTCGATTACACGGTAAATCAGCCTAATCTAAAAGCCTTGCATTCAACTAAATACCTAGGTATTACAATTACGAACAAATGAAATTGGAAGGAACATATTGAAAATGTTGTGGGGAAGGCTAACCAAAGACTGCGTTTTATTGGCAGGACACTTCGAAAATGTAACAAATCTACGAGGCCTGTTCAGAAAGTAAGCTCCGATTGATTGCCAAATTGAAACGACAGTGAACATCAGAAATGTTTTACTTGTAACAATTAGCTACACCTTTCAGCTACTTCTCTACGTAGTCGCCGTTCTGACTTAGACTTTTGTCATAGCGTTGTACCAACTTTTCAATAGCCTCATCATAGAAGGCAGCCGCCAGTGCTTTCCGCCAATTCTCCACGCTGGCCTACACCTCGTTGTCTGTGTCAAAATGTTGTCTTCAAAGACAGCGGTTCATGTGACCAGAGATGAAACTCAGGGGGAGACTATTGTGGACTGTATTGTGGGTAATCTCACATTTCCATTTGAAAACGATGCAGGAGCATCTTCATTGCCCCTGCAGAATGCGGCTGAGAATTGTCTTGAAGAAGAAACAGCACGACAGTTATGTAATGTTAGCTGCATAGCTTCAGGCGAAATTTCTCACCAGGCCCTCGTACTTGGCGGCAGACACTATTTTCTAGACGTCTTTACGCACTCACTGCGAGCTCAGAAATGAGAAGAGCGACGTGATGCTAACTGGGGTTATACTAGAGACACTACCCAACACATCTGTGCAAAGCTTTATCGGATTTTCATAGTCGTTTCCATTTCGCGACCGATCGGAGCTCACTTTCTGAACGCCCCTCGTACTAAGGAGACTGCCTACACTACGATTGTCCATGCTCTTTTAGAATACTGCTGCATGGTGTGGGATCCTTACCAGATAGGTCTGGCTGAGTACATCGAAAAAGTTCAAGGAAGGGCAGAGAATTTTGTATTATCGCGAAATATGGGAGTGTCACAGTAATGATACAAGACTTGGGCTGGACATCATAGAAACAAAGACGATATTCGTGAGACGGAATCTTCTCACGATATTCCCATCACAATCTTTCTCCTCCGAATGAGAAAATGTTTTGTTGACACTGACCTACATGGGGAGAAACGATCACCACGATAAAATAAGGAAAATCACGACTCTTACGGAAAGATATAGGTGTTCGTACTTTCCGCGCGCTATATGAGATTGGAGTTACAGAGAATTGAGAATATGGTTCGATAAACCTTCTGGCAGGCACTTAAATGTGATTTGCAGAGTATCGATGTAGATATAAATGATCTACATTCGTTGTTCGTAGAACAGTGCACGACGACTTTCCGTGTGTACTGTAGCAATCGTCATGGAATTGTTAACTTTACACTTATTCTGGCGGTCGTCGTTAATGAGCAGCATATGCAGAGCAAGCAGCATGTAATATCCAGTTACCCATTGCTGGTGTGCTGTTGGGCGATATCCACACACACCATTAGCTCACTTATCCAGGACTATAGGCAGTCAATTATTTACTGTAGTGCCATGGCAACCTCTACGCTACATCATAAACGCATAATTCTGCCTTCAGGTGCGCCTAAATATCGTGAGATATCATTAGCGCCACAGGAAAGTAATCTAATGCTATCGTTGTCCGATATCGTCAGTTGTGTAGCCAGTAACAGTTCTGTAACCCTAATAGTACTTGGTAAGTCACTTTAATCAGAAATAACGAATAATTATAAAAAATGTGACCTATATGTAAACTGCCACAAGGTTTTTGTGTTAAATTTGTTCTCCATTATTCTTACGTGCGTCAGCTCACATAAATAAATTGAAAACAAGAAAATTTGCGGCAAACACAGGCTCAGTAGAGCATTTTTCCCTGCCTTCTGCAACAGTGAGCCGATAATAACACGAATAAGTATCCACACTAGTCAGCGCTTTCGCCATCAGCTGTTGTTCACACAGGCATTCACTTCGAAATTAGATGATATTATTATTGAAATATCTACAAAGTAATTGGTTTGAAAGCAGCAGTACTTCGAGCACAACCAGAAAAATAATACGAAGGATTACAGTAGAGGAACCATCAAACATGAACAATTTATAATAAACTAAGAATTCATAACTTGAATACAAAGCGTATTATCATATTTTCCTCAAGGACAATTGAGTCTCATCTTTATGTCAATAATGACTGAAGCTGAAGAAATGAATTAAAGTTTGTGCTCTGGCTGGGCCTTGAACCTATGTCTTCTTGCCTACTAAGTAGATATGCTAGACGTTACATCAAGATGTTGGAAGAGGAAAAAAGGAAGCTGAAGACATGAACTGAACTTTGTTAAGGGAGGGCATTGGTCTAGGGTAGTTCCTGCTGCTGTGTCACTTATAATGATCTGGTTGTGGAATGACTAATATACCTGCATAGTAAGCAAAGAGATCCAGGTTCAAGTACTGGCCTAGGCGTGTCTATTAACTCATTTCTTCAGTTTCCATCATTATTGTGAATACTAAGTGTTAATGTTCCCCAGTAACATTTATCAGTACATTATGAACTGGCTTTCGGTTTCTTAATCCGTCATCAGATAAATGACATCAAATAATTGACAACGGTCTAAGAAGTCAAAAGCCAGTTCTTAACGAAATAGTATTACTGTCTAACATTAATACTTTATATTAAAGTTATTAATATCTCTATTTTCCTCCAAGAACCGATGGAATACTGAATAAATATGAACTAGGAATTTGTTAATGAAAACACTGCCCTATGATTCATGGAGAAGAAATAAAAACTTTGAGGTTCGCCGATGGCATTGTAATTCTGTCAGAGACAGCAAAGGACTTGGAAGAGCAGATGAACGGAATGGACAGTGCCTTGAAAGGAGGGTATAAGATGAACATCAACAAAAGCAAAACGAGGATAATGGAATGTAGTCATATTAAATCGGGTGATGCTGAGGGAATTAGAATATGAAATGAGACACTTAAAGTAGTAAAGGAGTTTTGCTATTTAGGGAGTAAAATAACTGATGATGGTCGAAGTAGAGAGGATATAAAATGTAGACTGCCAATTGCAAGGAAATCGTTTCTGAAGAAGTGAAATTTGTTAACATCGAGTATAGATTTAAGTATCAGGAAGTCGTTTCTGAAAGTATTTGTATGGAGTGTAGCCATGTATGGAAGTGAAACACGGACGATAACTAGTTTGGACAAGAAGAGAATAGAAGCTTTCGAAATGTGGTGCTACAGAAGAATGCTGAAGATAAGGTGGGTAGATGACGTAACTAATGAGGAGGTATTGAACAGGATTGGGGAGAAGAGAAGTTTGTGGCACAACTTGACTAGAAGAAGGGATCGGTTGGTAGGACATGTTTTGAGGCATCAAGGGATCACAGATTTAGCATTGGAGGGCAGCATGGAGGGTAAAAATCGTAGAGGGAGACCAAGAGATGAATACACTAAGCAGATTCAGAAGGATGTAGGTTGCAGTAGGTACTGGGAGATGAAGAAGCTTGCACAGGATAGAGTAGCATGGAAAGCTGCATCAAACCAGTCTCAGGACTGAAGACCACCACAACACACACCACACATGATTTGGTACTTATAAAAATTGCGAGATTTGTGGGAGAGATTTTTGGTAATTTGTTAGTATCAGAATACATTAGATGCCTATGAAACAAAATTTCTGGCATTTGAGTTTGTGGATTTTATGACTGTCAACATTATTAATATATAATAGCCACCTGATATAGTTTAAACGATTAATTTTTACTGAATTTCGGATAAACGGTAGCAGAAATTATGCAAAG
The DNA here is from genome assembly GCF_021461395.2 of Schistocerca americana. Classification (NCBI taxonomy): domain Eukaryota; kingdom Metazoa; phylum Arthropoda; class Insecta; order Orthoptera; family Acrididae; genus Schistocerca; species Schistocerca americana. The sequence goes on along the minus strand of NC_060125.1, from coordinate 201,519,838 downwards.
CCGTTCATGTAAAAAAGGGACTGAAAGGATGTAAACTGAGCAATAGCGAATACGCTACACATTTGTTGTTGAGAATGGTTAGTGTATACAATTTTTCACATTGAGGAGCGAATTTCACGTCATATGTGCATCGCACACATATGGCTCGGGAAGCAATTCCGATTCAGCGTTCAGTTAGGATAACGTTCCCGTTGAAACAATAGGTGATGCACAGGAATGCGCAGGTGATTACTCAATTTTATATGTTCATACAGCTGAAGAAAATCGTCAGCTGTTTTCCACCTGACATACGAAAGGAATTTTACGGAAGTTAGCAAAGGAAGTAATGTGGAATGGCAGCACAATGGACGTAATGGTACTCAACATAAAAAGGTTCATTTTCCGACACATGGAAAAACATGCACTGTTCATTCCATATGCTTCAATTTATGTATACTCGAATAACTTGTGGCCTTTGAATCAATGAAAAACATACATAACATTATGTCTATATTTCGCAAAGAGTGAAAGTTGTAATGGATTACTGATTTTGTAAATCAATACATTGGCGAGACGTTCATAGCCAGTACTACTAATCTTCAAGCATCGAGGATTAATAACATAAACTATGGTTACTGCTAATGGCACTAATAACATAAATATTATTTAAGTATTTTCAACTGTCCTAAAATTTTGTTACAAAATTAATAATCGACAAACACTGTGACTGTGTGAAGTACATATCTATATCTTAACACAATGATGTAAGTTCAGTACGTTGTAAATGGAAAATTGTATTAAAACTGGCAAACAATGCCACACGTGACATAAAAGAAAATGTCCTCACTTGAAGCACACTGAAATCGATTTTTAGTGTCTAACGTTAGCCACGGACAGCAAGGATTTTCCTCAGTTATTACTTACTTGGTCAAAGTAATAAAAGAAATGTGAGCAATAGATTGTTGTAAAATCATATTATAATAATTTACAAGAAATAAAAGAAATACCTGGAGCAACTGCTTCGAGACTATTACGCTACCACACCTAAACTGACTGCCACAGTGCCCATATCCCAGACGGTATAACAGAGAAGATGTAGCAGGCGAGATAAATATTGATGGGGCATCAGAATGTCTTATTAATTTTTTGCTCAGTATCAGGCTCTGAAAGGAAAACACCCAACTTTCAGACAGGCACTGATTTGAATGGATACTGGGAGAGGTGGTAGAAATCGTAGAGCTAGTAAATTAAAAGTTTAGGAATTAAACAAAGGGATATCCGCTGAAATCAGTACAGAACAAATTACTCATACCCAAGGGCAGCCTCCACTGACATAGAAACATTCACAGAATGACATGCAGAGAGAGCATTGACCTGCAACTATTCCAGTTTAGCTCCAGAACAGTCAGGAGAGAGAACAGTGGTTCACCTTGTAACCTCTCAACACATAAAAAATATAATAATCACATTCAGTGTAACCTCCCAACAGTAAAATTTCCGTATCCTACCTGTATTACAATGTGACCAATCTCTCAATAAAATTATGACTCATATATAACCTTTCAATAATTAACTGACTGTGAATCTAAACTGATAAACTTAGACCTCAGCAGTGCTGCGTCATGGTCCTGAAAGATCATACTGAATCAATTGAAAATTCTTACCTCAATGAAGTCGCCGGATAACGCGTATCTATCTGCTCCTATAAGAAATTTTTCTGACTTAGCCCAGTGCAATGCTGGCCGATAGATTCTTTACAATAATCGGGATGACCATGCATTGGAGAAATTAGTAAATTCTTTACATACGGATGAATGATTGTCAAAAGTTAATTTTTATAAGAAAGATTATTATTAAGAGATTTAAAAAAAAACATTTGCATGGTACTTAATATAACAATAGTACATATGCGCGAGACTGCGTTTACCCTATAGTACATCACTCAGACACCGCCATTGCTCCCCACGGCCGGCACAACCAACTCGATACACCAGACTGCTACCTATCACTTACTCCTACTGCCCCACGGTTCCTACTGCAGTCAACACTGCTCTCTAGTCTGAGATTCTCTTATCACTTACATATCGCAGACAGCGCGTGAGCAATCCGTCGAAATTACATCTGCTCGAGTGCGCTGGCAATAAATTCCTCAGTCGTGGACCTCTTACAACATAGCACTGGCCACAAAATGGATGTGACAGTCTTCTGTGAATCTTACCGCATGGCTGACGCTGCTGTTCTCTCGCTGTATCGTGAAATACTCGTTATAACGAAAGCGTCAAAATGGAGTTCGAGTCAGAGCGTCATCAATGAAGTTTGCTCAAAGTAACGAACTGTTCATCTTTACTGTGACATGGCCGAGTCCCAGTCGGCGAGACGGCAGCTCGTGGTCCTTCCAAGAACCTTTTGCAAAACTGCTCCGAGTGAGGCGCTGCTCAGTGGTTTTGTTAGCTGGCCGGTAAGTCACACTAGAAAGCCTACGGCTGAAAAAATTAGTTCCGGGTGCAATTGGTCCAAATGGTTCTGAGCACTATTTGACTTAACATCTGAGGTCATCAGTCCCCTAGAACTTAGAACTAGTTAAACCTAACTAACCTAAGGACATCACACACATCCATGGCCGAGGAAGGATGGTAGGGAAACTAGAATATCTGAAAAGGAAAATGCAAAGGCTCAATCAGATATAGTAGGGGTCAGTGAAGTGAAGTGGAAGGAAGACAAGGATTTCTGGTCAGATGAGTATCGGGTAATATCTACAGCAGCAGAAAATGGTATAACAGGTGTAGGATTCGTTATGAACAGGAAGCTAGGGCAGAGGGTGTGGTACTGTGAACAGTTCAGTGACCGGGTTGTTCTAATCAGAATCGACAGCAGACCAACACCGACAGCGATAGTTCAGGTATACATGCCGACGTCGTAAGCTGAAGATGAACGGATAGAGAAAGTGTATGAGGATATTGAAAGGGTAATGCAGTATATAAAGAGGGACGGAAATCTAATAGTCATGGGCGACTGGAATGCAGTTGAAGGGGAAGGAGTAGAAGGAAAGGTTACAGGAGAAAATGGGCTTGGGACAAGGAATGAAAGAGGAGAAAGACTAATTGAGATCTGTAACAAGTTTCATCTAGTAATAGCGAATACCCTGTTCAAGAATCACAAGTGGAGGAGGTATACTTGGAAAAGGCCGGGAGATACGGGAAGATTTCAATTAGATTACGTCATGGTCAGACAGAGATTCCGAAATCAGATACTGCATTGTAAGGCGTACCCAGGAGCAGTTATAGACTCAGATCACAATATAGTAGTGATGAAGAGTAGGCTGAAGTTCGAGACATTAGTCAGGAAGAATCAATCCGCAAAGAAGCGGGATACGGAAGTATTAAGGGATGACGAGATACGTTTGAAGTTCTCTAACGCTATAGATACAGCAATAAGCAATAGCGCAGTAGGCACTACAGTTGAAGAGGAATGGACATCTCTAAAAAGGGCCATCACAGAAGTTGGGAAGAAAACATAGGTACAAAGAAGGTACCGGCGAAGAAACTAAGGGTAACAGATGAAATACTTCAGTTGATTGATGAAAGGAGGAAGTACAAACATGTTCCGGGAAAATCAGGAATACATAAATACAAGTCGCTGAGGAATGAAATAAATAGGAAGTGCAGGAAAGCTAAGACGAAATGGCTGCAGGAAAAATGTGAAGACATCGAAAAAGTTATGATTGTCGGAAGGACAGAGTCAGCATACAGGAAAGTCAAAACTACCTTTGGTGACATTTAAAGCAACGGTGGTAACATTAAGAGTGCAACGGGAATTCCACTGTGAAATGCAGAGGACGGAGCAGATAGGTGGAAAGAATACATTGAAAGCCTCTACGAGGGTGAAGATTTGTCTGATGTGATAGAAGAAGAAACAGGAGTCGATTTAGAAGAGATAGGGGATCCAGTATTAGAATCGGAATTTAAAAGAGCTTTGGAGGACTTACGGTCAAATAAGGCAGAAGGGATAGATAACATTCCATCAGAATTTCTAAAATCATTGGTGGAAGTGGCAACAAAACGACTATTCACGTTGGTGTGTAGAATATATGAGTCTGGCGACGTACAATGTGACTTTCGGAAAGGCATCATCCACACAATTCCGAAGACGGCAAGAGCTGACAAGTGCGAGAATTATCGCACAATCAGCTTAAAAGTTCATGCATCGAAGCTGCTTACAAGAATAATATACAGAAGAATGGAAAAGAAAATTGAGAATGCGCTAGGGGGAGAGGCAATTCTGACGTTACGGCTAATAATGAAAGCAAGGCTAAAGAAAAATCAAGACACTTTCATAGGATTTGTCGACCTGGAAAAAGCGTTCGATAATACAAAATGGTGCAAGCTGTTCGAGATTCTGAAAAAAGTAGGGGTAAGCTATAGGGAGAGACGGGTCATATACAATATGTACAACAACCAAGAGGGAATAATTAGAGTGGACCATCAAGAACGAAGTGCTCGTATTAAGAAGGGTGTAAGACAAGGTTGTAGCCTTTCGCCCTTGCTCTTCAATCTGTACATCGAGGAAGCAATGATGGAAATAAAAGAAAGGTTCAGGAGTGGAGTTAAAATACAAGGTGAAAGGATATCAATGATACAATTCGCTGATGACATTGCTATTCTGAGTGAAAGTGAAGAAGAATTAAATGATCTGCTGAACGGAATGAACAGTCTAATGAGTACACCGTATGGTTTGAGAGTAAATCGGAGAAAGACGAAGGTAATGAGAAGTAGTAGAAATGAGAACAGCGAGAAACTTAACATCAGAATTGATGGTCACGAAGTCAGTGATGTTAAGGAATTCTGCTACCTAAGCAGTAAAATAACCAATGACGGACGAAGCAAGAAGGACATCAAAAGCAGACTCGCAATGGCAAAAAAGGCATTTCTGGCCAAGAGAAGCCTACTAATATCAAATACCGGCCTTAATTTGAGGAAAATATTTCTGAGGATGTATGTCTGGAGTACAGCATTGTATGGTAGTGAAACATGGACTGTGGGAAAACCGGAACAGTAGAGAATCGAAGCATTTGAGATGTGGTGCTACAGACGAATGTTGAAAATTAGGTGGACTGATAACGTAAGGAATGAGGAGGTTCTATGCAGAATCGGAGAGGAAAGGAATATGTGGAAAACAGTGATAAGGAGAAGGGACAGGATGATAGGACATCTGCTAAGACATGAGGGAATGACTTCCATGGTACTAGAGGTAGCTGTAGAGTTTAAAAACTGTAGAGGAAGACAGAGATTGGAATACGTCAAGCAAATAATTGAGGACGTAGGATGCAAGTGCTACTCTGAGATGAAGAGGTTAGCACAGGAAAGGAATTCGTGGCGGCCGCATCAAACCAGTCAGTAGACTGATGACAAAAAAAAAAAAAAAAAATAGAGACGGTGAAAAGCCGATGGATAAGTGTTCTGGGTGATGAGTGATGAGTCAGGAGAAACAGACCTCCATTTGCTCTTTGTACATCTCCTGGGGGTCGACTTCCTTGGCCGAAGTTCACGTAACATGCCGCGAAGTCTACAGTGTCCCTGGTCTCTACCATCGATGCGTCACTCGATGGAACTGATTTAAAACCCGTCACCCCCAAAATGACGACTACTGTTGAATGACTCGTCACTGTTTTGTATATTGTCGGAGAAGCTTTTGGTGGAAAGCGAGTGTCATTGGTATAGCTGCTTGTAACAGCTGCACGGTACTGGTTCCCAAAAGGACTGGTGTTCATACAACATCCGCCTTGGTTAACAATGCATCTTGTGGAGTTGCTGTCGCCATCTCGGCGTCTGTGCACGAAGGAACTTCCACTGGGCTGGGAGTGTTGCCCTGGCTTGTGTGTCCGTCTGTACTCGACGTTGTGGCTTTATCGTGTGTTACTGCCAGTGACAATGACTCATGAAGAATGGGAAATCGTTGTTGGCACATCTAATAACACGTCGAGGCACTCCCACCTGGATTTGTACACCTGTCTTTTCTGTGTCCTGAAGATAGGGTATTGCGTCCAGGATCAAACGAGGTTGACGCCTGTAAGAACGAATCAACATTGGATCATGTTTCTTGAAGGTATGGTGTTTAACTGGCACTATGGATGTTAGTATTCTTATTGGTTGTCTGCCACGAAATATTGCTACTGGACTTTCTCCACCGATGTATGCAGTGCGGTGTATTTTGAGCTCTAAAGCAATTATTCTCCTCTATGATGTGAGCGACGTGGTCTTGAGGTTGCGACTTTGACTATTAGTAAAAACTTCTTGTGTAAGCTTTAGATGCCTTAAAACATGTCGTTGGTAATGTTCCTGTCCTTGTTATACCCAATTTTCCACTAGAATTCATTTTGGAGGCAGATATCTCCAATTACAGTATTGCCGCCATGCTATTGCTAGATTATCAGAGGGACCTTTGGATAGCGTACGCTCTTTCTACTGGTAAGTTTTAGGATATGATGCGTGAGGCTGTTCTCTTCGGCTTAGGGAAGCACAGAAAATTTCATGCAGACACCGACAGCATGACCTTCAGTTTGGTATCACGTCACAAAACAAGACTGACAGCTTGATGGGGTGTGTGGATCCTAGCATTCCATTTTATTGTTCGTCGCACAAAACGGAGTGACAACCAAACTGAGATGCGTTGTATCAAGTCTTAAACCAAAGTCGGAAGGCAGAAAAATCGTGGCAGCAAGAGCCCGATTTTGAGGTCAGTAGTGCCATTCTGACGGAGATTCCCCTTCTTTTCAAAACCTTATCGAGAAGCAAGATAAGGATCAAAGGATTGGTGGCGTTAGAAATCAGTTCGGTTGGTTTCAATCTTTTCAAGTTATTCTTTGAACAAGGGTCAAAATAATCCTCCCCCCCCCCCCACAGTTTTTTATAATGCTACCTGTCGCCTTACACCAAGGATCTTACGTAGCTGAGAGCTATCTGTTGGGACAATTCCTGTCCTTATCTTTAACTACCCGATCCTGAGAGCCATATATTCAGAAGTTCCACGAATAAAACTTCAGTATGAGCCATAATCTATATCTTAAGGAGAAAACTGCACAAAAGAAACTTAATTATTGGACTCCAGAACGACCGACCAGTGTTTACACTTTACTAAACATTGCTAGTAATTTTCTTTCACGTGGTCCATGAGGTTCTTCTTTTACGTTCTCTCGCCAGCCAGACAAGCGGGAGACCATTTGCGCCGCTCTTCTTTTTATACGCTGAATATCTCCTGTTTGCTCTTCCTGATATGGAATTAACAGACCTCCACAGAATTCATGTATGGGTCTCAAACGGTTCTGAAAGGAACTCTGTTGTGTCTGTCAACCTCCTTCCATTAACGTTAGTACTATATGACATAAATTTGAATTATTCTTCATACAATTTCCACAGTTTCACCCAAATGAGCAGATGAATACAAAAACGAATCAGTCTGCTGATTACTTGATTGTGCAGTGTCTTACTAACTCGATGACAGGAGGTCTCTACCACTGACTCCACGTACACGTTCACAGCCTAAGTAACAAGTTTAATGTGTTGTTGCACGGTTTTCCTTCTTCACTTGCTCACGTTAACGTTGTAAGTATTCATATACTCATACCAAATAACAGGACAAAAAGATAGAATTAGGAAATATAACGTTTACTGTTATTTAAGTGATGTTTAATGTCAGTTTTTCTATGCATATTTTTCTATGTTAGTTTTTAACAGTGACAGAAATTATATTATATATCCTCCATAACCCTTACAAACAACTGCATGTAACTACTGCTGCTTACATAGTGCATATGCATCAAACATCTGGAGAAAAGATTATTTAAGTGTATAAAATTGCAGGTATACTTGTACGTCTTTTGTGTGTGGTTGTCATCCACGTGTCTATTCTAGATATCTCAGTTAACACTCGTTCTAGCTGAGATATTCATAATTGCTGGAGGCAGAAGACGGGTGCTTCAATCATTGGAGGTCAGCACATTGATGGACCAGTAGAATGGAGCACGCGTTTGTCATACAGGATATCTCTCACTAATACCTCAACTTCACCGGAGTGGTGGATGTATTTTAAATATAAATAAAATTCTGATTGAGCGAATTAATTTAATCTCTGAAATTGAGATTTCATCCCAAATGTACAGGCTGAACGCTATAAGAGAGACTGATAAGTGAAAAATTCTTCCTAAATTTAATTCCAGTAGACGGCACAAAATGCTTATCACATTGCAAAATCTACCATTAATCCTTTCAAGGATATGTGAAGCAATTGTCCATTAAATATTATTACTTTGAAATAAGGAATCAGGATTGTATGCAGGCAGGTTCGATCTACATGTCCTCTACATTTGTTTACTACTGAACACATATTTTATAATACCTCGACTTGGAATGTTTCCTTAGTGATCACTACCGAAAAATAACGAAGGAAAATAATTAAATTCTCGTAGGCGAAATACACAGGTCTGTCAGACATCAGCTATGAGATCAGCTATGAAGAAAATCCTTTACAATCATCTTGTATTAGAAAATTTTTGTCCACTTCAGTTAACAACTAGCAATGAATGGCACACGGAGTCCTGCATTTCTGCTCGCAAAAATTTTCTCTGGCCAACAGGTAACTGAACAGAAGATGCAAAAGTTGCGTAAAGTAAGTGCTTCAATACTGAAACAATACGCAAGGAAGCTGAGAATCTGACACTAACTCTCGATTCAAGCTTTTGTAAAATACGTGAAAAAATAATTTTTTCTAATTCACAGCTCTAAAAATCAATTCCATAACATGAAATGTAATAAACATCTTATAACAAACTACTGTACAGGAGTCAGATGACCTTCATAATTAAAAAAACACTTTATATAATAACAACTGATTCAGATAAAATATTTATTTGATCAAGTAACGAGCAGCATTCGTATAAAGTTTAATTCGAATGCAGTATACCACATATATTAAAAATTAAGCTCATCAATATTTTGTTGACAATTTAAATCGACAAAACAGTCATAAATTCCAACGAGCACTCGAAGACTATCTTAAACTCTGCTGAACAACAAAGTCTTACGTAATTTCACCGTCAGTGCAACACAGTTTGGTCATCTTCTGCCAGACGGATTCAGGGCAGAATCTATTCAGTTGCCTCACTCTTCAGAATCTCGCCACATGTGCGCCCATCATTACCTGATTCTCCATTGCTCGTGTTTCTCTTCTTATTCTTCAAATATTCCCAACAAAACTACTTTCGATTCGTGACCTCTTCAATCGCCGTCGTCACTGCTTCCGAATATGTCGTATGCTCGATGTTCAAGCTCCTACCAATCCGTTCCGCCAAGACATAACTGCTCAGTGTCTGACGAAACTTCTTCGTTGCGACTGATAATCTTTCAAAACGATGATACTTAATCCCGTGTTGTAATCGTTCCTCTTTGTCAGTCTGCTCCACACGTCTCATTCAGAATCTTGACTCTAAAAGACTTTTTCCTGATGACATTAACCGGAATCGCACTTTCACCAACGCGCCCCATAAAAAAAAAAGAAACCTCAAATTCGTTAACACCTTCCACTCTCGTTCTCTTTATCTAAGTACACAGATGGTTAAATTTTATCCTACTAATCACAGTACTTAGTTTACAGAAAGCACAAAATTTATGTTAAGGTTAGATGAAGATATTCCCTGATGACATTTAACAGAATCGCACTTTCACCAACGCGTCCCCATAAAAAAAAGGAACCTCAAATTCGTTAACACCTTCCACTTTCCTCCTCTTTATCTAAGTGCATATATGGTTAAATTTTATACTACGGAGCACAGTACTTAGTATACAGAAAGCACAAAATTTATGTTGAAGTTACGTGAAGATATAACAACGAGACATACATCTACAAATGAGGTTGTTGTGTATTTGAAAATAGAAGTTCAATTTTAGTATTTTTGTGAGCAAATCAGTAAACTATGAATCAAATCAGCCTAAGAACCATAGACAATAAATGAGAGAAAGGACGCTTCTAAAATCAATCTACATTGATTACGGAGTAGAATATTCCGACACAGGTGTTAGAAATGTTTTGTAGTCCACTCAATTTGAAGACACCTTATTCTGCCTCAGAGATGTGCCATTAATTTTACCTAGACTGAGTTTATGTCGTTGGCAGGACTGAATACTCAGTATTTTGTTAATATTGGATGTTTCTATGATATGACTGATTTTACACGTTGACTCACCAATAGTATGAATGAATGAAACAGTTATTTAAGTTTTCCGAAGTAAGAAATTTTTATCTCTCTATTTTAAGAGGGTTGAATTTTGACAAGACCAATCTGGACAGTGTTTTGTGGGATAAATCCTATCCACAGAAACATATGTTAGCAATAGAAAGTCTGCCGCAGTAACTAGTACTACTACTAAGTCATTAACTAGTAACAAGGAAACCTATTCGATAGAAAACAATCGTCAGGCACACCACATACTAGCTGCTGTGTCTGAGAACAGCTCTACATTAGCGTCAAAGAGCTGGACTCTTGCAGTTAAATGATGATGAGCCTCTTTGTAGGCCTGTGCAGTAACATGCGAACCTATTTTCTAAAATAAGCACCGATGTAACACTAAACTGAAAGCTTTTCCCAAACTTAGAAACACATTATTGACCGTGGTTCTGGCGTTTCTAAGGAGATAGCCAACGGCCTATCATGACTTTTAGGGAGGTTTACGGTAAAATTAGTCGCAATGAATTTCAACACCCCCCCACCCCCCAGCTACTTCGCATTTTCTGGGAATGGGTGACAAAGGAGATATAAGTATAGAAAAAAATTACATACTTCGCTTACTCTCAGAAGATAAATCTACACTTACATGTACAAGATCACTCTGAAAATTTACACTTAAGTGCCTGAGAGAGTGTTCTTTGAAATACCCTCAGCCTATTGCTCTACCGTTCCGCTGTAAAAAAGCGCTTGGGAAAAATTAACACTTCAATCTTTCTGTAAGAGCTCTGATTCCTCTTAATTTCTTACGATGATCATTTCTCCCTTTATAGGCAGTAAAATATTTTCAAATTCAGAGGAGAATGTTTGAGACTGAAAACTCATAAAACGATATAGCCGCTAGGGAAACGCGATAGTTTTGTTGATTATCACTCTATCTCTCTTATCATATCCGTGATAGTATCCCTGCCATTTCGGGAAAATACATAACGAGCTGCCATTCATTGCATTTTATGATGTGCTCCGTCAATCCTGTCCGGTAAATATCACATACCGCACTGCAATGCTCTAGCAGAGAATAGGCGAGTGTAGTGTAGCAGTCTATTTACGAACAGAAAAGAAGAATATAAACATATACGTGAAATATTATGAATTTTTATGCGAAAAATTCAGCTGTGACAGTACGTGCGTGGTTAACACGTATAATGTGGTCACTAACGGAATATACGGCAGAAACACGCAGTGGAGAATTAAATTAAACAGTAGATCTCGGGAAATACGGGAGAGTTGGTCACCCGACGGGTGTTCGTTATGATTAGTTATTTTGTTTCGGAGAAGTTATTTTTCTACTCAGAATTCATTCTAGAGGTATAGGATGAATAAATTTTATGTTCTCAGACAACGGTGTTATGGACTAGTATTGCCACCAACGTGACGTGCGTTCTGGTGAGCTGAAATGTTTGTGATTGTGTGTGTGTGTGTGGGGGGGGGGGGGTGTCTGTATGTGTGTTTGAAAAAACTTCAACCGTTCTCAAAGATACCAGGCTCACTAAAAATTGAATCCTGATGCTGTAGCTTCGCAAATAGTTTACAAAATTATGTAAATCAATGTATGAGAGTAGTAAAACAAATATTTCAGGTTTGGAAAAGAGGTAAAAGACTTAATGAGGAAACGAAAGAGTCCCACGAACAGGCATGGTCATAGTCTATGAGCACAGTTCTCTTCTTAAAGAATGTATGCCGGGTTATGGTATGTTGTGTAGGCAACTGTTACGAAAATCCTGTACAAAAAAGGCCAAATATCATAACTTATAATGCAACGTGCTACTGTTTTTTCAGTGTAGTAATGCGGTGTTGGAAATCGAGAGAACGCCGTAGTGTGCTGGCGGTGGTAGTGTTACTTCACAAACCGCATACAAAGCTGGAGATTACCCTAAGACGGTTACACAATTTCCATTACTCGCTTCTGCATAATGTTGTGTACTCGATGGAGAATCAACAGCGTTGTGCGAGGGATTAGCAGCAGCTGTCGATGCTAATTACGTGTACGTTGTACTGTCGTTAAAATATCCTTCCCCTCTTGATCTAAGCAACTAGTGATTGTATATAGAATTAGTAAATTTTTTCCAGTCACTTTGATTTGGGTCTCGGAATGAGCTCTATAAACAAAGATGAAGATACCAGCCTTTTGTTGTGAAATGAATCTTATATGAAATGTTAGTCCGCAGCTCGTGGCCGTGCGGTAGCGTTCTCGCTTCCCACGCCCGAGTTCCCGGGTTCGATTCCCGGCGGAGTCAGGGATTTTCTCTGCCTCGTGATGGCTAGGTGTTGTGTGATGTCCTTAGGTTAGTTAGGTTTAAGTAGTTCTAAGTTCTAGGGGACTGATGACCATAGCTGTTAAGTCCCATAGTGCTCAGAGCCATTTTATATGAAATGTTATATTTTCCTAAAAGTTGTTTGTGACTAGAATTAATACAACCATACAGCAATTCTTTAATTACCTAACGACAATGACTTTCAGAGTTTACAAATATTACTACCAAATAAAGTAACCGAGTGAATCTTGTATCTCTAACTTGTACAAATTGATATCATGCTCTCAGTCGGGGATAGTAACAAATCTGTGCTTCATTACTTACAAATGAGGTAATGTCTAAATTAAGATATTAGCAGATGTAGTTCAGTTAAGTTACAATACCCAAGACTGCTTGTCTTTCCCACCATAGGACTTACATTAAACAATGCTATTAAAATACATCCAATAGATATGTAAATTTATAGCCTTTCAACAGCTACAGAAAATGTATTCTTTTACAAAGATCTAAGAGATTCGTTATCAGCTCTGGTTGCTGTTGTTGAAAAGTTGCAGACTTGGTAGATAAGGTTACAATTCCAAGTACTCTTTAAGAGAGACAATGTACACAAAACTTATATATTGCTCTCTTGTTTTACCATTGTTAATGCATATTTGCCATATTTGGCAGTGAAACTACTTCGTCATCTTCCTTCTTGTATCTGTTGCTGTTCAAGTCATACTTGCTGGAAGTTGACAATTGCTTACCAGTTCTATGCAATGTGTAACGTTTCCATCAAAACCAGGAGCAGTAAATTTGCTATTTCCATAGCATTTATTTACCGTTACTAGTACTGTCTCTTATCTTGAGAATTGTATGCCTGTACTTTAGATGCTCATAGAAACCGAACTGTATGTTTGAACAATTTTATAAGGACACGGTTGATCTTGAGGCTATGGACATCCCACAACATACTACATTGTGCTAAGGTCTCACAGTAAAGTGTTATCAGTTATAGTTTCTTCTTGCAATGTTAAACTCCTGCACTTCATTCATTATTTAAGAAGTCCAGACAGCGCACCTACTTAATAACCAGCAGCTCTTCATTTCAAGCATGAACATGTATCATCACCACTTGGTGAAATGACTGGAAGAAAAATTTGAACAGAAGCAGTTAAAAATTTTCACATACAAATTGACTGAAGGTTTGGTGCTATGAACATGCATGACGAACTGCAAGTTATTTGCCACAACTGTGTTATCTAGTATTTTAACGAAGTAAATCAATGAAGGAGGTTTTGATTTGAAAAGATTTGTTTCATAACGATTGTTCGTTGCTCTGGGAGATGTACTGTACATAGTTTTACAAACTGATAATCTGAGTGAAATCAAAGCTGAGTTGTGCGATTCGTGAGAATGTCGTTAGGTAAGCAGGAGGCTGTGTGAGAAGTACACAAAATACCACAATGAGCAACCCTGTGAGAAAGTGGGCTCTGTATACCGAGCTTCTCTGTATTCAAACTTCCAAAAGAATCTATTACAATAGGGACCAAGCAAGCTATAATTCCATCCCCCTTGTCTCGACCATAAATACCATGAAGTTTTATGGGAGAAATTGTTACCATTTCGCTGTAAAATGACGATATATAGGTGTGAAGTGCCACATGGTCTGCACTATGTGACAGCATAACTACCATTATCAATAGACGATAGTAAGCCTTTTTCACTACAGAAAAAAGTTAATATTCTATCATGGAGTCACTGCAATACTTGGGTGAGGTAGCGAAGTTACCGAAAGAGGATAGTTAAAATCATATCAACCATATATGAATGAGTATTGTCGCTTTTGAGAACACTAGTACATTGAAGTTCCATGTAATACCCACTGTGTGACAGCATGAGCAAGTCCTCGACAAGTGCACGTGAACATGAAGGTTAGATTAGTTTAGCTATGGGTGTCTCGACAAATAATACATCAAACATTTTGATTCTTAAAAGTGTAGAACAAAGATAATGATAAATGTACTTTAACCTGTAAGTTAGACGAGCAGTTGTAAAATGTGTGTTTCGTAAAATCATAGAGCCAATCAAATTTTTATTCATGGTCACATATTATGATAAACAAGGTGTGAATATTTTTTCCTCTAATTCATTTCAAACTTCAATGAATTATTTTATTTTAGACAAAAGAATAGCATTTTCAAAATATGGAACTTTTCTCTGTGATGGAAGCATTTGCATCATTGTCCTTGACAACGTAATTTTTACATTTCATATTTGTTGTATTAAGAAGTTATATTTGCATAGTACAAAAATGTGGTGTTCAAGTGTCCCAATGAATTAATGACCTTATCGAAACAACTTACGAATTGTTTGCAGCGCTAGGGTGTCAAAAAATGTGTCATTGGTGGAAAAATTGTGTTGTAGTGGCGACTTCTGACACCGGATGTGGCGACAACACCAAATGTAGTGGGAAGACGTAGAAGGCACTTCATTAAGACTCGTTACAATTTTCGAAGTCAGTTATTGTTTGCAACTATAGTGGCGCGTTCCCCTTGATCTGTATCACCACGTCCCGCCATGCTGAGCACACCACTTCACTGACTGCAATATGGCTTGGCAAGGAATGGCTGCATGAGCAACGCGTGCCAGCACTGCTGTGTGTCGGCGTCGTATGGTCGTGGAGTTGCTTCATCGTCAGGATACATCTGTCGCTCACTCAGTAGCCTTCGCGTCAGCCGCCTCAGTGCCGCCCACTGCAAGGTGACCTGCGGCAGGCTCTTTCGCCGGCGTGGCTAAGAACGCGTTGACAACGAGCGCCCACGATTCAGCAGCTGAATCTGCGTCCCTCGCCTTGGATGTCTCCAGTGCATGTTGGAAGCCAAGATAACTGCCAGCAGTAGTGAACCGTGGAGTGACCCATCGCAGGCTGGCTAGGGACCCCGCGTCAGCCACAGAGGGTGGAAGCAGCGACCCGCCGTGGACTGGAATGCTGGTGCCCTATCTACTGCTGCGTGTAGCCGGTGGAGTGACACGCCCCTGCGACAAGGAGAGCTGTTACACTTGAAATCTTCTCCCATATAAATAACATTTACAATAAGTGATTCCATAGATTACTTTAAGCACCTCCTTCTCTGTTGTTGAGTAATTCCTCTATGCTGCATTCCACTGCCTAGACACATAGGCTACAGGATGTTCATTCCCATCAATTTCCTGACTAAGAACTCACGCTAATGCTTGATTTGATGCATCGCATGCTAGTATAAACTCCTTTTCAATATCTGGAGACACAAGAACCGGAATTGATCTTAGCACTTCCTTCACTTTGTCAAACGCTTTCTGACACTCATCTGTCCACTCGAATTTCACACCATTCCTTAGCAATCGCGTCAACGGCTGTGCTAAATCTACAAAACCCTTCACAACGTTTCGATACAAATTGCAAATTGCGACGAATGTTTGCACTTCCTTAACTGTTTTCAGCTCCCGAAAATCCATTGCAGCCTCCCTCAGAAGACCTTCGCTTCCCCCGTTAATCTAATCTTGGCTACATGTAACAAATGTTCATCACACCAACCATTCATCAAAGCTGCAGATTCCAAGTCCTCCACAGAGGAACACGCATCCTCGATGTCATGCCAGAAAATGGAGTAGTCAGACTCGCAGAAGCTGGATCAGTCTTCTGCTGCGGCATCCTAGGCAACAACGACTGATCCGATGCGGTTTCCCGCTCACTTCTAGATGATAATTCACTCCTGAACTGCGTACTGTGCACTGTAAACTATGGTACCTTTTCCCACAAAATCCGTACTGCTTCTGGTTCCAACACAACTCGTGTTCCTGACTCTACCATTGTGTTGCTTTCGTTCTCAGTTGGTCCCGAAACAGAACAATTAAGTACGAAAATAACCCGACTCCCTGCACCTCAGTATCATCATACTGAGTAACATCATACTGAAACCAATACAAAAGTAATTAAATGCCACGGAAGAGCAACACCTTACTGCCCCAAACACACTAACACTTATTCTGGAAAAAACATCCAGCAGCCATACTCAAAACACAAACAAAAAAGAAAGAAAACGTCCATATCTCAAAAAGATAAATAGGTCAACACTCGCCAGATTTTGTGACTGTAATGCCGGCAGTGGGCTCAAACGTCTTACTGTACAGACGACTTCAGCTATTCTGACACCAAATGTACTGCCAACTTCTGACACCAAATGTGACAGCAACAGCAAATGTAGTGCGAAGAGGTACAAGGACCATATTAAGACTCGTCCGAGCTTTCCAAGTAATTTATTGTTTCCAACGACAGTGCCGAGGGGAATGCGGCACTGTAGTCGGAAACAATAAATCACTTGGAAAGCTCGGACGAGTCTTAATACGGTCCTTGTACCTCTTCGCACGACATTTGCTGCTGTTGTCATATTCGGTGTCAGAAATTGCCACTACTGTGTTTACAAATTGTGTTTCATGCATTAAAAAGTAATACATGTACGATACTAAATTGTGTCAAGTGATACAACACATCAAAGAAATAGTCATTATGCGTTATTCTGAGCCGGCCGTTGTGGCCGAATGGTTCTAGACGCTTCAGTCTGGAACAGCACTGCTGGTACGGTCGCAGGCTCGAATCCTGCCTTAGGCATGGCTGTTTGTGATGTTCTTAGGTTAGTTAGGTTTCAGTAGTTCTAAGTCTAGGGGGCTGACGACCTCAGATGTTAAGTCGCATAGTGCTTAGAACCATTTGAGCCATTTTCGCTTTTCGTAGTTCGGTTTGTTATGATAAAGGATCGGGAAACGTAATGTTGGTGGATAGACATACTATCACAGTTATTTCCACGATCAAAAGTAGTAAAAATGAACGTTTTAGTAATGCTATTTATATTTTACTAGATGGATTATCTTCTTCTGGCTTAAAATGACTTGTGGTCAGTTGGTTTTTATACTACCCGTGGTATAGTCTCGTTTCTCCCAAACTGCATTGCCTATAACATGTATTTGGTACTCGTATAGAACAAGTTCGTCATAGAAATAGCATTGTAGCGCTTACTTTAAGAGGTCGCAGTCATATTGTACATGTTAAGTTACATTATAATTGCACTTTTCCACTAACTGAAACGTAAATTTAAGTGACATCTCTTATACAACAGTGACACAGACGTTTTACTCGTTGAAACAACATTGGTATAACCACTATTTGTTTGTGCTACTGCATTATTGATATGTAACACAACATTTTTGTACCACCAGTAAGAGATATAGTGTTACTGTTTTACAACAAGTAAGCTATGAAAATATCATTGCATCGCATAATTTGAGGTCCCATAGTCATTTTGTTGGAGTCAAGTGTAAGTCATAAAAAAAAATTGCGCTCTTACAATAGCGGAGACGTTATCTGAGGTACCATACCTTTAAAGTAAAATTATAAAGACATTTAAATGTTGAAATGAGGTTTACATTATTTTTTGTTGACGAATTATGTTCTTCTCCTCTGAAATGATCCTATGCCAGTTCGTTTTTCTACTTTAACTTCACTAAGGCTTAAAGAAGTGTCAGTGTTACAGCAGCATGTTATTCTACTTGATATGTATTTAGAAATGTCACAGAACAATTTAGAAATGTAAAAAGCATTGTGGTAATTAATTTGAGAGTCAACAGTCATGTTTTAAGTCCCAAGTAGAAATTACACAAAAATTGCACTTTTTAAATAGCTGACATATCATTTAAGTTAACATGTGGTTTATAAACAATAATACAATATCAGGAAGCACGTTAGTATGAGAATTGATCGTGGAGCTGTCTAGGATACTATCGTGCATGTGAAATAAGCAGTTGTCCGCTTAAAGACTTCAACGCTTGATAAATGTTTCGACTGCTGCTGCAGTAACGAAAATGGTTAATGGTGAATCCAGTAAGCCTACAAATGATGACAGAAATGAAAAATGTACTCTGATAGCAGAAGCTAACTGTCTAGGTCGCCATAGTTACTAAGACAGAGAAAAGGGATATGGTGGTGTTAATAGAGAAAACAGAACACGTAACTAAAAGTAAAATCTTATTTGAAGAAAGCTACATAAAGTAATTGATAGGTATCTAATTTTTGAAGCACAGAGAAAACTGAATGGAATGATAAAACAATGTATTGAAATGTTTTCACTAAGGGGTACACAACTGCTACAGGTTATGATGCCACATGCACCTGGGTTTACGGCACAGCTAAATTTCTACGAAAATCAAATGACGGTCCGGCTGATTACTAATGTTAGAGGTTTTCTTTCCAGAGAAGTTACCAGAAAATGCTTCAATTTTTTCAAGAAATAGTTCCAGCATAATCCTCAGTTTACAGTCAATAACAGTTATGAATCAGCCAATAAAATACATGATGCACCAGTAATTACAGACATGAAACTTGCGTCGTTGGACACAATAAACTGAAACAGTAACGTGCTGGTTGACAGCACTATTGAAATTATTAAGAGGAATTTAATTTAAATAGGCTATGTAGTGATGGCATAATGGCATTTATTGGTTTGTAGTCTTTAATCCGGAAATATAATTACATTAAACGTGATGATGGATTCACCGTCAAAATGATGAACTGAGTACGGAAAACTCCATTTCTGGTTTCCTAGCCGATATTTTTGCTGGTTAGCAAAAACCAAGTTATTTCCTGAAAACTCCAGTTTGGCAGAAAACATAGTGTATAAGTCAGATACACTGATAACATACTGTTGTTAACTAATGGTAATTATGATGACATCAAGAAAATAATCTCAAAAGATTAACAGTTTAGATGAAAAAATTTAACGTACTTGTGAAGAAGAAATTAATGGTTGTGTCAGTTTTTTAGATTTGACTGTCAGGGTTCAAAATGGGAAGAATATTTTAGGCACATTCCGAAATGTGTTTGAACTGACGGTATTGTAGGCTTTCACTCAAAACCACCCAAGTCAGCTTAAGAAAGCCTGCTTTCATTTTGCTATCGATCGCCTATTTAAGCTTCGATTATTACACGTTGATCGGGAATAGAGTTAGATACCACTAAACACATAGCAAAGGTGAATAATTATCCATCGTGTTATGCAAGCGATAATTACAAAAACACTCCAGTTAATAGTCAACCAGAATATATACCGGTTTTGAGCAATTAATTAGAAAACACTAGCAGCAAACACAATTATTTGCAATGTTACGGGAAAACCAGTATTGGAGTGGCATCTGTGTTTAAAAGTCTTAAAATTATATTTTCATTTTCGTGAACAATTTTAGTCCCATTTTAATTAATATTGTCGACAAGAGAATCAGCCGGCCAGAGTGACCGAGCGGCCCTAGGCGCTACAGTCTGGAACCGCGCGACCGCTACGGTCGCAGGTTCGAATCCTGCCTCTGGCATGGATGTGTGTGATGTCCTTCGGTTAGTTAGGTTTACGCAGTTCTAAGTTCTAGGAGACTGATGACCTCAGATGTTAAGTCCCATAATGCTCAGAGCCATTTTTGAACCAAGAGAATCATTTGTCAAGAATCACGTATTTATATATTAAAATGCGTGTTACTTCGCATACAGTAAGGCGACTATAAGCTAGTTCAAAGAACATGTAGCTTTGGAAAGGAAAGCTATAACCGAAAATATAACTTCGCAACCTATGTGACTGAAATGGCTACAGTGTTCCCTCTGTGTCCTCTCAATGTGAGCATGCTAACAGATCTAGAGACGTCCTACAGAAGATTTAATTTCTTTCTCATATGAGGTCTTCTGGCACTGTTTCGCTCTGCTCTACTCACTGAGCAGGTGGGAGTCAGAAGCACCCAGTTAGGGGAACTGTATCAAGGCTACCATTTTGGCGACAGACTTTGTTACGACTCAGGAGTAACGTATTCTACCTAGTGTGTTTTTCCCTATGTGGTGACATTTGATAGCTTTTCGAAGAATAACAAAATTTGTGGTGGCAAAATTATATTGCTTTTCCTGTAACCACTGGCATTATCTTTGATAAGAATGGTATTAGCATCGAAATGGGCCATTACATATTTAAATAATTGTTTTTATGAAGCTTCTATTAGGAGCTTTATGGCATGTCACCTTCTGCAAACAGTCCTGACACTGTAGTTCATGTGATTCATCCGATAGGCTGTTATATGTAGTTTTTAGTGTTTTGCACAAGCTATTTAAAAATCATATTAATAATAATAATAACAACTGTTATTTGCTTACACAGAGCTGTAATCATGGTTATAAATATCTTAAAGAATTTTAATGTTAATTTTAAGTCACATGTATTACATCAGGGTCAGTGGGTTGTTCCACTAAGTCATTATATCTTTCTTACTTAACCTTTTTATCTTTTTTCTATAAAACTGCTATTGTATTATAACTGTTACTTGTCTAATTGTCCGCCTCCGGTAGCTGAGTGGTCAGCGCGACAGAATGTCAATCCTACGGGCCCTGGTTCGATTCCCGTGTGGGTCGGAGATTTTCTCTTCTCAGTCACTGGATATTGTGTTGTCCTAATGGTCATCATTTCATCCCCATTCACGCGCAAGTCGCCGAAGTGGCGTCAAATCGAAAGACTTGCTTGCACCCGGCGAACGGTCTACCCGACGGGAGGCCCTAGTCACATGACATTTACATTTTATTTGCTAATTTTCTTTTAACATAAAATCCGATTAACTGATAGTCATACAAAGATGTTACTGGTATAGAGGACGTTGGTCGTATTCTATGATGGCAGATTATATAGGTCTGTAACCAAAAGCTTCAGCTTGAATTAAACTATGTACACGCTACGGCCCTGAGATTAAATTTGCATTTACATGCATGTTGAGACAATATTCCTGACTTCACACAGTACATTACTTAGAGTCTCAAGTTCTGTATAACTGTGATACAGATATCGTTCTGTGCCACTCAGAGTCTTATTATTTTGTATTTCTTATATTTTCTATCACTTATGGCAGCTATACTTTAACTGAAATCTAGATTTACAATAAAGGACCGATTGAATTTCTTTTTGATGGAGCCCATTAGGGATATGGCAGCTAAGGACAGGAAGAAAGCCAATGTGCACTCCGTGTGCATAATGGGGGCAGTCATCCAAGAACTGGAAAGGGTTCTTCCGCATGCCTTGAAGGATATAGGGTTCAGCCAAATGCACGCGGTGGCTCATGTCAACACTAATGAGGTGTGTCGCTATGGATCGGAAGAGATTCTCTCTGGTTTCCGGCGGCTCTCTGAGTTGGTGAAGACTGGCAGTCTTGCTAGCGAGATGAAAGCAGAGCTCACCGTCTGCAGCATCGTCGGCAGGACCGACTGCGGACCTTTGGTACAGAAACGAGTGGAGAGTCTGAATCAGAGGCTCAAACCGTTCTGCGACCGTGTAGGCAGCAGATTCCTCGACTTGCGCCATAGGGTGGTGGGGTTTCGGGTTCCACTAAGTAGGTCAGGCATCCACTACACACAGGAGGCAGCTACACGGATAGCAGGGGCTGTGTGAAATGGACTGAGTGGTTTTTTAGGTTAGACAGTCTCGGCAAAGATCAAAAACGGCTCCAGTCTCAGAGGGTACAGGGCAAAGAAACGACAAGAATCAACCAAGCAACAGTCGGTATTTTAGTTTTAAATTGTCGTAGCTGTGTTGGAAAAGTACCAGAGCTTCAAGCGCTGATAGTAACCACTGAAGCTGAAATCGTTATAGAAACAGAAAGTTGGCTAGAGCCGGAGATACATCTTTCCGAAATTTTTACGGAGGCGCAAACCATGTTCAGAAAGGATAGATCAAAGATTAAATAAAGTAGGTGGTGGTATCTTTGTGTCTGTTGGTAGTAGTTTATCTTGTAGTGAAGTTGAAATAGATAGTTCCTGCATATTGCTTTGGGAAGAGGTGATACTCAACATCTGTACCAAAATAATGATTAGCTCCTTCTACCAACCCCCCAACTCAGATGATATAATAGATTCACCGTTCTAAGAAAACTTGAATCTCATTACAAATAAGTACCCCACTCATACAGTTATAATTGGTGCAGACTTCAATCTACCCTCGATTTGTCGGTGAAAATACATGTTTAAAGCCGGTGGTAAACAGAAAACATCTTCCGAAACTGTACTAAATGCTTTCTCGAAGAATTACTTTGAGCAGTTAGTTCATGAGCCCACACGAATTGTATTGGTTGCGAAAACACATTTGACTTCTTAGCCACAAGTAATCCTGATCTAATAGAGAGCATCATGACGGATGCAGGGATTAGTGAACACAAGGTCATTATAGCGCGGCTCAAAACCACATCAACCAAAACTATTAAAAATAAACGAAAATATATCTATTTAAAGATGCCTTCCGAAGAGAGAGTCTCCATTCCTTCCACGCTACTTATGAAAATGTAGACCAGATATGGCTCAAATTCAAAGATACATTATCGAATTCAGTAGATAGATACATACCACATAAGTTAATAAGAGACGCTACTGATCCACCATGGTACACAAAACACTGTTGCAGAAGCAACGAAAAAAGCATGCTAAATTCAGAAGCACGTAAAATCCCCAAGACTGGCTAAGTTTCAAGAAAGCTCGAAATTTAGTGCGGACGTAAATGGGAGATGGTTTTAATAGTTTCCACAATGAAACATTGTCTCAAAATGTGGTAGAAAACCCAAAGAGATTCTGCTCCTATGTAAAGTGCACCAGTGGCAAAAAGCAGTCAAAAGTGTCACTGCGCGATAGCGATGGGAATCTTTCCGATGATGGTGTCAGTCAAGCGGAGTTACTAAATACAGTTTTCCGTAATTCCTTCACGAAAGAAGATGAAGTAAATATTCCAGAATTCGAAACCAGAACAGCTGTTAGCATGAGTGACATAAAAGTAGATATCTTAGGTGTTGCGAAACAACTCAAATCACTTAAGAAAGGCTAGTCTCCCGGTCCAGATTGTATACCAATCAGGTTACTTTCAGAGTAGGCAGACACAATAGCGCCTTTCTTAGCCATCATATACAACCACTCACTTGACGGAAGGTCAGTTCCTAACGACTGGAAAGTAGCACAGGTCACACCAAGAAAGGAAATAGGAGAAAACCATTGAATTACAGACCCATATCACTGATTTCAATTTGCAGTAGGATTTTGGAGCATATACAGTACTCGTACATCATGAATCACCTTGAGGAAAATGACTTACTGATACATGACCAACACGGTTTCAGAAAATATCGTTCTTGTGCCACACAGCTAGCTATTGATTCCCATGAAGTAATGAGTGCTGTCGACAAGGGATCTCATGTTGATTCCATAGTCCTAGTTTTTCAGAAGGCTTTTGATACCGTTTCTCACAAGTGACTATTAATCAAATTACGTGCATATGGAGTTTCGTTTCAGTTGTCTGACTGGATTTGTGACTTCATCTCAGAGAGGTCACAGTTCGAAGCGATAAGCGGTAAATCATCGAGTAGAACAGAAATTATATCTGGCGTTCCGCAAGGTAGTGTCACAGGCCCTCTGTTGTTTCTGATTTACATAAATGATCTAGGGGACAACGTGAGCAGACCCCTTAGATTAATTGGAGATGACGCTGTAATTTACCGTCAAATGAAATCATCAGACGATCAATTCCAATTACAAAATGATGTAGAGAGAATTTCTGTATGGTGCGAATAATGGCAATTGGCACTAAACAAAAAAAACTGCGAGGTAATCAACATGGGTTCTAAAAGAAATCCGATAAATTTTGGGTTTACGAAATTTCAATCACCAACTTTCCCTTCCGAATGCGAAAATATTTTTTCGACACCCACCTACGTAGGGAGAAATTATGATCATAACAACACAAGAAAAATCAGAGCTCGATCGGAACGATTTAGGTGTTCCTTTTCCCACGCGCCATGCGAGAGTGGAATGATAGAGAAATAGTATGAAAATGGTCCCATGAACCCTCTGCCAGGCACTTAAGTGTGAATTGCAGAGTAACCATGTGAATGTAGATGTAGAATGGCGTCTATCTCGATCAAAAAACAAATGAAAGCGAACTAAGCGTTCGAGAGAGCATCAGAGGCTCTTACAAGATTCACGGCTACGAGAAGACCGAGACAGTAATGTCTAAGCCTCCACTATTGACAAGCAATTTAATATGCTAATATATATTTTTGTTATATTTTTAATTATCATTGATTGCTGCGGTTTCCACACTCGCCGACCACACACGTTATGTGCAAAATTGACATACATAATATTATACAAACATAAAAATGCAGAATGATTTCTTTTATAGAGAATCTACAAAATCGATAACTGTTCATACAGAAATAATACATAGGAACATAGATAAATGTTTTTTTGCATATATTACACAGATTTTACAAATGTCTGGCCCTGAAACGTCACACCCCATCGGAGGTTCGAGTCCTCCTTCGGGCATAGGGGTGTGTATGTGTGTGTCGTCCATAGCGTAACTTAGTTTAAGTTATATTAAGTAGTGTGTGAGGTTAGAGACTAATGACCTCAGCAGTTTGGTCCCATTAGACCTTACGACAAATTTCAACTTTTACTTAAAGTTTTTATTCATCAGGAAGAAGTATCCATGTTGTCAAATATGATCCACACAACCCGTTAGCACAAAAACCTAATTCGAAGTGCAAACGAAAGGAAAATTTTGAGTTAGGTCTCGTCTGAGATCCCACTTTTTCAGTAATGTAACCCACAGATCTCCTAATAGAACAGTAGCCCCTTATCTATTGGCGGAAGTATAACATTTTCTGAGTACTTAATATTTTTTTTTTTTGTTTACAATTCAACATAAGATTTACGTCTCTCCTTTAAATTATGTTGGTCAGATAGTCGCTAAATAGCTTAAATTACCTTCTCTGTGACTGCGTAAGAATATCTGGATCGTTGCTACATGCTTGTTACGCCAGACTGCTCCCAGACCATGATTGCTTTAGTGTTAAGCAATACTGACGCAATCGACTATACCTAACTTCAAGTATGACGGAACCCTTTTTTCCATCCTAAGAAATCGTCCTTTTCGTATTTGTCCTGATACTGAGTAAGCAACGTGAAATCGAATTAATTACGTACTCTTCGCTCTGAAAAAATCACTATATTGAAAATTTCGGCTTATGCATTATTCGGTATAGTCTGAAAAAAAAAGTATCGAAAACCACTGTTCTGAAATGAAATTAATGTAGTTTTATGATCCAATTAATACAGTTGAACTCTTGCGAATATTTTCTACTAACTGTTTACGTTCCAATAGCGCGTCCAGATTCTTAAGCCGATAACTCTGAGCTGTAGCCATCATATTATTTTACGACGATTTCGGTCGCTCTGAATACTTCTGTGTTAATTCTTTTTTGCAATTAAATAATCTCATGATGTGCACGTGTAGCTGATTAAAACTACTGCAGACGGTATCTATGGCGGCGGAACTTGTTAGTACTTCATTAATTAACGTTCCTAATTAGTAAATGATGGTTTTATTCACTTGATCAGTTTTTACCAATGTACTGCGTCCGGACGGAAAATTTTGTCACATTTTCATGGAGAGAAGTTTTATAGAACCATGTTTCCTCTTTTCAACGTAACCTACTAAACTGAAGGCGGATTATTGGGAAGTAAAATTGCAGATAAGCGTCCCGCAGGCATATAGTAGCACAGAAAAGCTCCATTACAATGATTTTAAAGGACTTCGAATCATTGTATCCTCGGTTACCACAGTGTAACAGCTTACACAGAATACATGACTAGCAGGTTGCTGTAAACAGATTATTGTCAAAAACCACGTTAAAATATTCGTTAACACTATCGCCTCCAGCAACTGTTATCAAATCCTCTCTCTATGATGAAGAAAAGTATTAATTTCTTCGGTTTTACATTTAGCGTAAGACAGAAGTACGCAGTAACACATTTCGAACCCATCTGTTTAATCAGTCACTATCAGAAGGGATCGCTCAGAACTCTGAAACACCATCTTCTTATCAATTCTATCCCATGCGAAAACTTGATCCTATATTGTTATTTGAGGATCGTACTCCCTTAGTGACTAAATGTGTTTTTAGCAGGCTTCAATCAGCCAGAAGGTATTACAGGCATAAAATACAAGTTCCAGGGTGACTTAGGCCACATGTTCACTGTATTAACGGCTATTGAACAACACAGTTTCTGGGATTCGAAACGACCGAAAACCAACAGAGGAGATGAGCGTAGTTGTCACAGCAGGAAGAGTGTAATTAAAAGGGAAATGAGCAAATGCGAGAATATTTAACAAAATATTTCACATCTTTTATTGGAAATTTACTTGAAATTTACTTGAAAATTTCGGATTGAACTATATTCCTTAACGGACAAATTAAAAAGCGCATTGGTAGACACTGGGAAGCGTAATCATCTATGCGTAGCTAAGCAGCGGACAAGTGTACTGCCTGTGCCCACGAGTCTTCTCGACCAGCTTCGCCACTGCAGCTGTATACGAATGAGGCAAATGGAGATTAGTCATTGTTCTTTGTAAACAGAACTGGTCGTACACACTGAAGCAGTTTCAATGAAGAATCCAAGAAACTGTACGAAGTGAACAAACATGTTTCATTACGTGACTGGTACCAGCAATGTTGTATGGTGCCAAACCAAGAGTGTGACTTGAAAAGTACTCGACTCCTTTGGAGAACCAAAGTCCAAGACGTGTAGAGAGGTTGTTACACTTTCCACCACGGTCTCGGTTATACGGCTCGCCAAAGTATCACCTTTCTCCGTAGCTCCACCTGAAGAAAGCTGAATGCTCTGCAAAGGAGTTCATTCTTAAACCGACACAGCCATTATTCTAACATCACTACTGGCTGACCCACTCAAGCTATAGATCAAGAAAAGTAACATGTAGATATTTCACTTCATTAGAAATTTATTAGGCAATTCCACGTCTACACAGCCATCAACAATATAATATCCTAAACATATTGGGCTGTAAATCAATTGTTTAATTAGAAGTGTTTATAAGTACAGTCTCGCTCTGCTAAAAGAAAATTAAATGGCAGATCGAAAATAATGCAGTGCGCTCCTTTAGCAGTTACTATATTCCCAATGTATAGTGACCTGTTCGGGAATGTTGTACACGTGGAAATTAATTCCACTAGTACTTTTGTGTAATTACAAATGTGGTTCATTTACATTAGATTTCAAGTGGAACTGACTGTTCTGGCCCTTTTGTGCTCTCTATTGATCCATTCCATAGCCTAGTTCGTACGCCAGATGCTGACAGCACCCTACCAAATCAAATAATTGTACGTGTTCGACTCTCGATGTAGTAGTTCATTACTACGCCGATATAAGCTCAGGAAGGACAAAATACGTTTACGATTGCCGAGGCGCACCACTACTGATAAAACTCCAAATCTGTCCACAGTTTCATTCAGTTTCTCTAAGTCACCTTCTTTAAAATTAATACACACAAACCAATTGCTCTATACATCGTTCTTAAAGATTATTTGATCTACGAACGTGAGCAGATTATTCGTTTTGGTATCCGCTTCAGAGAAATTATGATTCTCCCATGAATGTGCCATGCATGCCGTTACGTATACGTTACTATTGTTTCGTCTTAAAAAACCATTTCCAGCCATTCGCTTCACACTACTTAGCTGTAGTATAGGGTGATGGGCTCTCCTCGTGTTAACCCGTTTCAAATGATATGAACGTTAACACAGTATGAAAGACCCGTTAGGCCTACGCTGAGCACATCATGAGCGAATGAAACGCTGCGGAACAAGAGTCAGAATTCGTCAGACTAAGGATACTAATTGTCGAAGATTTTTTTGTTTTAGATGGAGGCCATTAGACCAGAAGCAATAATGACCATACATATTATGGTTCACAATGTTTTACATAGAACTTAATTTTGTAAGCATGCACTTGTATTTCGAATTTATACTAAATAGGTCATTGCATACGTAATAACGAAATATGTGAAATATAATCACCCAAAAGTGACTACTCTGTCAAGTGTTTTATAAACAGCGAGCTATGTACGTGGGTTGCAACTTAAATACTTGCAACTATTTATTCACAAGCGACACAAAAGAGTTACATGTTTACACCTGTTACTGTCCTTCAAAGTGGTCACCAGCGTCGAGTAGAACCCGTTGCCAGCAATGTGGAAGGTGTAGTATACCGTTAGAAGAGCCTGTTCTGTTGATTGTGCGAATGGAGCAGTCTACTGCCTATCGAATTTCTGGAACAGTTCTGAAGCGAATGCCACGAAGTGGTTCCTTCGTCTTCGGAATCAAATTAAAGTCACAAGGACTTAAGTCAGGGGAGTATGGTGGATGGTACTGTACTTCCCAGTCCCATCGGCGGAACGGAACAGCCACAGCTTGCGTTTTATGCGCCGGCGCTTTGTCGTGCAAAGTAATGTATGGATTGCGCAGAAAGTGTCGCCGCTTCTTTAGAAAAGCTGGTCGCAGGTGATACTCCAAAAACGAACAGTAATACTGTGCATTGGCAATATGCCGTAGAGGAACGTTATGCGTTAGGATAACACCATCACTGTCGTGCACGAGAATCACCATAACTTCAGACCGCCCCATTCGCACCATCAGCAGAACAGGCTCTGATAACGATATACTACGCCTTCCACATCGCTGACTCCGGGTTCTACACAACGCTGGTGACTACTTTGAAGGACAGTAAAAGATGCAAACATCTTACTCTTTTTTATCGGTTGTAAATAAACAGTTGCCACTATTTAAGATCCAATCCCCGTATGAATGTACTGAAGCGACAAAGAAACTGGTATAGCCATGCGTATTCAAATATAGATATATGTAAGCAGGCAGAGAATGGCGTTTCCGTCGGCAACGTCTATACAACGCAACAAGTGTCTGGCTCAGTTACTAGATCGGTGACTGCTGCTACAATGGCAGGTTATCAAGATTTAAGTGAATTTGAACATGGCGTTATAGTCGACGCACAAGCGGTAGGACAGCATATCAGAGAATGATGAAGTTGGGATCTTCCCGTACGACCACTTCACGAGTATACCATGAATATCAGGAATCCGATAAAGAATCATATATCAGACATTCATGCAGCCGGAAAAAGATCCTGAAAGAACGGGACCAACGGCGACTGAAGAGAATCGTTCTATGTGACGGAAGTGCAAACCTTCCGCAGATTGCTGGAGATTTCAATGCTGGGCCACTAACACCGTGCGAAATATTCAACTAAGGATCATCGAAACGGGTTTTTGGAGCCAAAGGCTCACTCGTGTACCCTTGATGACTGCATGACACAAAGTTCTACACTTCGCCTCGGCCCGTCAACACCGACAGGTTGCAACGAGTGGATGGACATGTACAGGTGTGGAGACACCCTCATCAATCCATGGGCCCTGCCTGTCCGCAGGGGACAGTTCAACCTGGTGGAGGCTCTGTAATGGTGTGGGCGTATACAGTTGGGATGATATGGGACCACTGATACGTCTAGATACGACTCCGCCAGGTGACACGTACATAAGCATCCTGTCTGATCACCTGCATCCATTCATGTTCATTGTGCATTCCGACAGAGTAATTCCAGTAGAATAATGCTACATCCAATACGTCCAGAATTGCTACAGCGTGGCGCCAGGAACACTTTCGCTGCCTACAAAACTCTCGAGACATGAATATTATTAAGCATGTCTGGGATGCCTTGCAACGTGCTGTTCAGAAGAGATCACACCCTCGTACTCTTACCGATTTATGGACAGCCCTGCAGGATTCATGTGTCTACTTCCTCCAGCACTTCTCGCAGGGGTCCAATACGATATTAGGCAGATTTACCAGTATCTTTGGTTCTTCACTGTAGTATGCTAGCGATGTTGAGGACTTCAAATAATCATCTTAATAAGAGAGATGCTGAGAAATCTACTACAATCCTAATCAGAAAGACTGAAGAGGCAACTGCCATTTCTTGAGGCGTTCACAACGGAGATAGAAAAGGGATAGACTGAGTTGGGATTATAGTGGGGTGGGGAATGCATTTTTGGCCTTGGCTGCATCAGGATGGGATCCTTATAGAAAATTGGAATTGATTCGAGGTCCACCGAACGAAAACACCAAAGGCATAGAAGGTGCATAGAAGTCAAGTTATATTTGTAACAACACAGTACTCTCTCTGGTTTGATCATCGAACTTTATCTGTTCATTCATTGTATTAGAGAAAGATAAGAATGTGTTTAAACTTGATGACGTGGTAAAATATACCAATTGGAAATGGCAGTTTTTAAAGAACGTGTGGTACATCGTGTATGAATGATACCAAGTAATGTGTGAAAATGTATTTACAGTTTGGATACAATTGGTAGTTACAAACTTTATGTCAGTATGAATGAGAAATTTGTAAATATGAGCCATGGTGGAAGAACGAACAAACCAACGTAGCCTGTTAGTAGCTTTAGTCTACTATAGTGTAGACGACGTATGCAGATATCTGACACCTCATAGTACTGTTGCCAGCTTTTAACTGCGAAGGGCTAACAGTTGCAGCCTACAACAGCAGGCGTCTACGGAGCTGTGACAACTCTGAGACATTGCTATACAGATATTTACAAAATCTAGTGCAGTTGTTGGTTGAGGTTGGCCCGCAATGATGGCGCGCCCAACCCAATGCAACTGTCTGGGATCCACTTACGCCCTCTCAGCTACAGTCAAGTGCTATGATGTTCCAACCAACCTTCAAGATCAGAGACAATCATTACCTTTGTTAACATTTGGAATGCATGAAAGTTTGTCGAACA
Source organism: Schistocerca americana (assembly GCF_021461395.2). Classification (NCBI taxonomy): domain Eukaryota; kingdom Metazoa; phylum Arthropoda; class Insecta; order Orthoptera; family Acrididae; genus Schistocerca; species Schistocerca americana. Next base: position 201,488,591 of record NC_060125.1, on the reverse strand, counting down.
GTTGATATGCAAATGATTGAATTTTTGCCTGCATCTAACCCCGAGCTAGCAAAGGTTAATCTGAATAGTTCGTTGAAGTAATTCAAATAGTCAGTGGCTCCCCCCTTTCGAAAGGAAGTCTTATGTGGTCAAGATGAATCACCATACGTAACTGCCAAAATATTCATCAACTGTATTTGAGGTACAACTTAAACTGGTTTTGTATGCCAAGAAACTGGGTTGTGGGGCTGCACAAACCTCGTCGTCTGCCACGCACTGATGCAGAGAAGTTTCCTTGAGTCAGCGTATATGTGCATGTGATTATGTGTCATTTATTTCGTATTCCTTTAACATATAGATGCAGGCACTACTTATTTTACAATTGCTTTCAAGCATCCGACAGTTTCAGAGTTCAAGCACAGTAATTATTCAGTAACCATCATATCTGTATCTCCATTTTTAATTTATTTTAGTGCAGATTCCAACCTATTAGTGATGCCTGCTGTAAAGAAGTAAATCTGTAATTGTTATCTCTGATCTTGGCTTTAAAAATATCTAATTCAGGTGTTTGATCTTGGCTTTAAAATTTTCGATTGCTGACTCACTTCAGATTTCAGTAACTGCCACAAAATCCAAACAATTATTGATCCTCCAAATTATTCTTCTGTCGATGAATTCAGATTAAAATAAATAGCATCGTAGTTTTCAAAACACTCACTCATATGAAAATTCTTGAGAGATAAGAAAGTAAATCTTCATATTGACTAGTGTATTTTATTACAACGTATGTCGCACAAGAACACCAATCGTTCGAGGTCAAGACATGAACCAACTTAATCATCATTACTTTTCCGTTGATCATACTCTACTATGTTTGTTGAAGACAATTCCATTTACTTTGATGCAAATCAGAGGGCGATAACCAAAGACGTAAAACTAGGTGGAGTTGTCATTACGTCAGATACTTGAATGCAGCATCCGCCATCTCAGCTGCGCCAAAACATTATCTTCAGGTCTTTTTATTCCGTCCAGAACATATAATGCACTGAGTTCACTCACAGTCAGGAAAAATTTCCGAACACAAATTCCAGAACACTCAACAGTTAACATACTACATCGGCCTCTGCAGGAAAGTGTAAAATACGATGTCGCAGAAGAAAGCAAATGAATATTGAATCAATAAAATGATCGCTTCCTGTGGTAGTATGCTTCACGGATTGACGTATTGGGAACAGGAAGCTTCAGATGGTAATCCTTACAGACTGATTCCTTCATCACAGGTTTTATCGACTTCAAACTGTTTGGTACCTTGATCTCTTAAAACATGTCTGCTTTCCTCTTCCACAGTTCGCTTTAAGTCGTTAGCTTCATAAAGTTTGTATATAAGTCACACCATTCTCGTTGTTTACCAGTAAATGAAGTTTAAAACCGTCGGTTCTGAATTTGTCACACACTGGACATGTTTCAGTTCCGGTGTACCAAAAAGTTATGTTACATTCAGTTAAAAAAAGTAATCGATATTGTTCGTATGACAGACGGTTTTGAGGATTTTTCTGTGGATGCAACTGGTGTGGCTTTCGAATGTCAGTGACTTTAGATGTTGATGCAATTTATATACAATCTCTCCCATGTGTCTTCTTGGTACAGTGATGTGTTTTCTCTTATCTAGACATGTACTTTCACTATAGTAGCCAATGCATTTTTAAGAGCACTAACATGTATCTTGGTGCTATGCTAAGAATGCTGATTGACATACCTAGACATCCTATAAACATCCGACTCTATTAGTATACACCTTATAGGAAAAATCAGGACATGCAACTTCATTTGGGCTTTTCGCATCACAGGATTTATACCGATAAGCTGAATCTGAAAAGTTTTGTGTATCACAGGACGTAATTTGAATCAGTTCTTTTATTGCTCTAGTCCTTTCTATAAATTGGGCACTCTGAAAACATCTCAACAATATGCTGTTACAATCCTCACTCTTAACGTGACTTATGAAGAGTAACCTATTAGAAGAATTAGAAATACGCCCAAAGCCTTTTCCTTTAGTTGGACTTGTATCCTGCACAGGACTGGAATGTTCATCATCACTCTGTCGCATGTCTGATGCTTTCGTCAGTAACACATGAGTTTTGCTGCTCAACTTACCGAGGAATACTCCTTTTCCAGCCTACTTATGCATGATGTATCGCAATTTTATATCGGTCTCTGCTTTATTACTAAACAATGTAACAGTTCGAAACTTCGTTTACAGTGTGTGAATGACTGGCAACTACTGTTGGAAAGTCACTGACGAGGAACAATAGCGCTATAAAGTGAAACACAAAAAGAGGAAAAAAAGCACTAAGTTGAAATTGTACCTTGATTATCCTTCCTCAGCACCGAATGAATCTTGATAGTTTTTCTCAAGTACATCAAAAGTTTAAAACGGATTTTCGAGCACCTTCATAAAAAAGGGAAAGGATATGAAAAGAACCTTGCCACCTTATATAACTTCCACTCGTCTATGAGATGACATTCTGAACTGAATTTTAAGTTTTGGTGGACGTTATCTGACGTGTACCTTTCAAATGCACTGAACATAATACACGGTGGTTGTTATATATTAACGTTTAAAACCACGAAGCGATGTGCATGACTCTGAGACAAATGAATTATTTTCGGACTCATTGGGTCGCAAATACTGGAAAACGTTCTAAAAGTGGATGACGCATGTGGGACATGTGAGGTCACCAGATGTATCTCGCCGCACGCGCAGCGGTTGTGCTTTTCGATTCCACCCTCGGCGGAGGAAAGCAGTATTGCACATCGCTCCTCTAGGCTACTCTGTTTCTGTTCTTGTATGGTCCGGTATGATACGGTAATGCTCGTGACAGTGGCAAAGCAAGACTATCAGTTTACATTTAACGAGTTTGCGGACATGCATCACTGTTACGGTGTCGCGAACTGCAAAGCGCTTCCAGCAAAACGTATTTACACAGAACATTTTTCCGCGGCGTACCTAACTTTTTGAAGTATCATTTATGGCTGCGGATCGTCGAATACTTTACACAGGGACTTTGCACAAAACTAAACACTGCAAGCAAACAAATGTACTGAGGGAAGATAACACAGTGGTCAGACGCGCTGTATTCCGAAATAACGGTTAATCATCAGACAGGTATTAACGTATGAATTTATTTCTACTTTGCGGTATTTGTTTTATGAGTTTTTATGTGAACGCTTAAAACGTATGTTTCCTAAATCCGTATGGTGGCTTAAAATCTTGTTTTGTTTCGAGTGCTTAAACACTCCGCCTCATTGTAAAGGTTTACCAATAATTTCAATATTTCAGGGTCTCAGACTTGCTGCAAATGTTAGGCTTTGCCCGCACGTAGGAGAATGAATGGAGGAAGCTGCTTTGGCACGTGTACAGCAGGATACTGGAATGAGCACACGACAAGTCCAGTCGCGGGCGAGTTGGGTGTCTCACAGTGAACAGTATGGCGTGAGCGGAACTGAAATAACCCCTAATGAGTACCACAAGGCTAAGTTGCGCAAGCTAGACGGAAGGGATTGTGCGCCTCGTACAGAATTTTGTGAACTGTTTCGTGTGCATCACAAACAGGATCCTAACATTACTTCCGTGGTCATGTTTACCGATGAAGCAACAGTTAAAGAAGAAGGAATTTCCAAGACTAAAGTTAATATTCATTTGTCTGATGGCAACCCACATGAAACGTAGGAGTATGTTCGTCAAGACACCAATTTAAGAGTTATGTAATGGCGGGAGTTTAAGACAACCAAATAGATGACTCTACATTTTACCTGCTAATTTATAGTTCCATAATTACTTATTCTTTCTGAGGGATGTTCTGTCAGAGCCATTTGAAGTTATTTCTCTGGAAGTAACAATAAATCTGTCGCTACAGCAAGACGAAGCTCCATCCGATTGTACCATCACAACAGGAAATTATGTAAATCACCTGTAATTATGTAAAAGCATTGGGTGACGCGGAACAGTTTGGTGGCTAGCAAGATCCCCTTATTGAAGACCACTAGATTTTATTGTGACTTCTTTGAACGCTGTGTGGTTGTTTAGTAGAATAGGGGCCTTTCATGAACAGGGAATTCAGATATTAACTTATTCTACATATAATATCAAGTATTTAAAAATGTACATAAATTTTTTGCCGAAGTTGCAGAGTCAGTTGCTAACAGTAGATTTTAAAGTATAAATATATATACATATACAAAAGATTTATTAATCTTTCACTCTTCAATAGAATGTTCATTCAGAAGATGTCAAGCCCTGGTAGCTATGAATATCTGTAAATGTTATTCATCTGCAAAAACGCAAAATAGGCTCAGTTTAGGATTGTTAGAATATAAGTACACCAGCTGCTGGAGCTCTGGAGAAGGAACGCTTACACCTCATATTCTGCGCCATAATCGTTGGTGGCAGTGCCCTCGTGCAGCAGTGGCGGCTGTAGGAAACGCGGAAGGTTAACTGGTGACGCGCGTATTTGAAAGTGCGGCTGACCGGATAGAGGCCGATACCGCATACCTTGTCTTTTTGCATTCGTACGAAAGAACTAGTTTACAATTCACCAGTAGAGTCTCAAATGGGCCCCACACCACACATAGACGTTGCCGCTGTGGCAGTCCAAAATACGGAGGGTATTTTCGAGTATGTGCGTGAATGGATGAGTGGAAAATGGAAATGAGCGTTTGGCGTCATTGGCCGGGAGGCCCCTCGCGGGGCAGGTCCGGCCGCCATATCGCAGGTCTTATTACATTCGGCGCCACATTGGGCGACCTGCACGCCGGATGGGGATGAAATGATTATGAACACAACACAACACCCAGTCCCTGAGCGGAGAAAATCTCCGACCCAGCCGGGAATCGAACCCGGGCCCAGAGGACGGCAATCCGTCACGCTGACCACTCAGCTACTGGGGCGGACAATGGATGAGTGAGAGATGCTATACTTGCATTCAGGAAAACGGTATACACGTGATCTGTTGTAGACGAACAAGTTGTAAAATTATTTTCCTCGCCATAAACCAGCCAAAACTCTTTTAATTTTGTGATTCTTTCTTTTTCCCCTTTGATTATTATTTACAGAGAGTATTTGATAAAGAAAACCTAAGTTTACTGGTTCCGACGCAATTTGGCAGCTTATACTCATGTACTTGTGACGCAATGAGGTAGTCTTTTGTTGTACTGCATTTGGCGTCCTGTTCAAATAAACCTGTTCACAGAGAACATCATCCACACTGTCCATCTCCGGCCGTTGTGGCCGAGCGATTCTAGGCGCTTCAGTTCGCAACCGCGCTGCTGCTACGGTCGGAAGTTCGAGTCCAACCTCGGGCATGGAGGTGTGCGATGTCCTTAGGTTAGTTACGTTTAAGTAGTTCTAAGTCTAGGGGACTGACGACCTCAGATGTTAAGCCCCATAATAATCAGAGCCATTTGAAATATTTCTCGAACCTCTGTCCATCCACTGGTCACTAGATCATCCTTAATCAAGTCCATCCATCGGGTTCCAGTTCTTCCTTGAGATGTTTTCCCATGCACCTGTCTCTCCAAATCTATTTTGGCTGTTCTACTTGTTTCCATTCTAATCACAAGCCCGTACCAAGTTGCCTTGTCGGTGGGTCCGTTGACTGTCAGTTGGTTGGGTTTTCGTCGGATCGAGAATGGTTGGACTGACTGCCTATCTCACCTAAGTGAACATTAGTATTTCAAGAGCTGGTCGACCCCCGAAATTTCTGAGCACCGTTAGCTGCACTGCATTTTGTACTTTTTGTTTTGTGTATTTGTATGGCTCATAGCCGATGGTTTTGAAATACATTTGAATTGTTTTTAGTGGTGTTTTAAGTCATGGGCCTTCAGCCACTTTAAAATTAGAGTTCCTTGCTTTTCAAGTGTTAGATTGCTTGGGCCTTCAGCCTGATTAATATATTGTTTAAAGAGAAAGCCTTGGGCCTTCTGCCTACTAAAAATTATTTTAGTTGTGTTTTAAGTAATGGGCCTTCAGCCATTTTAAAATTAAAGTTCCTTGCTTGTCAAGTATTAGATTATTTGCGGCCTTCAGCCTAATTTAAGATAAGGCTTTCTTGTTTAAATTTATTTTTCCTTGACCGTTAAGTCATGGGGCCTTTAGCCGTTTTTAAATTAAGGGACTTTTTGTTTTCAAGCGTCAGATAGTTTCGGGCCTTCTGCCTTGTGTTTTTCTTTTTTTTTGTTTAATTTTACCTTGAGTCTTAAATCATGGGCCTTCGGCCGTCTTTAAATTAAGGTCATGGCTTTTCAAGTGTTAGATTCTGGGCCTTCAACCAAATTGTAGAACTTACTTAACGTGAAGCCTTCTGCTCTCTAAATATTCTCTTTGGCGTCTGAATTTTGAGATAATGGATTTTTACCCTTTTTTTAAATTAAAGTGGTTGAGAACTTAAGAAATAACATAGTGTGGCCTTTCAGCCGATAACTGTGTTCAAAAATTTGTACTGTAATGTTTGGTCCAATAATAAAGTTATATGTGTTCGAGTGTAACTGACAGCCACTCATTTACTTCCCTTTCCACAATTCTAAGTACCTTTCGTGTCCTGTGGGTTTAGTAGGGCGTACCACTCATTAGTCGAGTCCATGCCACGTCGTGATGCGGCACTTGTGCCTGCCTGCAGGGACCATACTCGATATTAGGCAGGTGTACACGTTTCTTTGCCAGTCAGTTTCAAAGAAGAATACTGAGCTTTTCAATGCAGTAAACGGCGGAAAGTGATTGACTTCAGATTAAAGTTTAGTTCTGAAAAGTATGTGCCCTTCACATAACCACTTCGATAATCATCTAATTTTCCTTTTAGTGTGGGTTATACCCAATTCGGCCTAATGTTGTGAAATGTATTATATGAAACTGATTACAACAAAACTTCTGTGAGGTTGTTAACATTTTCTTTAATGCGTTTCTTATTTATTGGATGAACGAAAGCTACTTTCTTACCAAGTCAAAAAACTCAGTTACAGGCCCACCACATAAGCCTACTCAACAGATCCTTTAAACTTAGTAAACATTTTAGTGCCATCTGGTACATCAATACTTCAAATTTCGTTCTGTATGTATAATATTGGATATATGTCAAGCCATATTTCAAGCTTAACATCCTCATCTCAGTGATAGAGTAATTTCTTTCAGCTTTGTTCAATTGCTGTGAAGCATGAACTACTGGATGCTTCTTACCATGGTACGCATTCCAGTCAATTTTATCAAATATCCAGGTCTCCTATGGAGAAGTATTTACAGTGTCCTATTACATGGTTGCCAGCATTACACGACAATATTTATCCTCTTATCTGATATTATCAACAGAAGACTAGTTGTTAATGTCTCCTTCAATTTTTCAAATCCAGTTTGACATTCTGTTTTCCACTGGAACATGACACATTTCTTTAACAAATGCCATGTCTGCAAATCCCCTTACTGAGTTCCTGCAGTAATGAGCTGATCCCACAAATTACTGTAATACTTTACTCATTTGAGATGCTTAGAAACGTCAGACTGCATCTGCCAATCTGCGATCAGTTTTCGAAACAACCTGGCTAATCACGTGTTGTAGGTAGTTCACTACGCTTAATCGAAGATGACACTTATTGATACTCACGTGTAGAGTATGTAGTCTCTTAAGTATTTTCCTTAATTGTTGCAAATGTTCGTCCACATCTCATGCAAATACGATGATATTATCAAGGTACATCATGCCTCGTCTCGCCTTCAAACCCATTAATCATGAACTGTTGAAATTTGGCTGACGCATGTATAAAGGAAGTAGCATCTGCTGATATTGATAGGAACCCCAGGGAACTGTAAATATAGTCTTTGATTGGTTGTCTAGTAATCTTCCCAATTAATGGTATCCATGTTATATCCTAGCCAGTAATGCCACCCGAGCCCGCTGCCAAAATGTTGGCAGCATCAAAGTCCGGACGCCGTCCGCATAAGCAGCGCCAGCGAGACAGGAAATAGCCGCAAGTCTGCGCGCGCCACCGCTGGCTTCTGGTTTCTTAAGCGCTGGAGTCGCGAGCTCTAGGACAGTTCTGTATTCGCCGCTCAGTTGTATACTCGCCACCGAACTGTGTACTTGCTAGTCAGTTGTGTGTTCATCGCAGCAGAGTTGTTGTTTGTCGTCAGCCGACGCTGACCTAGCCGCTCCGACTCGAACTAGACAGATTTCTGTAGACACGGAGTTCACTCTGTGTTTCTGTATCTTCGTTAATAAAGATAAGTACCGACTTTTATTTAATCAGAGTGTTTGGGTTTTCATCTTTCTGTTCACTGTTCCAGCGGACCGGTCGGCCCGCTATTAAAAGTGTGGCGGTGACTTCGTAAGCCGTTTGTACAGCGAATTGCTTGTCGCTACGAACGCCGCCACAAAAATCCACTTGTCAGGTCTACAGTGGAAAAGTATTTAAACGGTCTCCGGTTAACCAGAGTATGGATAATATTAACTACTGGATATACACCCGGAGTTTTTCTACTCTCAGGGAGCAATAATCACAATGGAATATATGTTTCCTTCTATTATTTGATGTTTTTTTGGTAATATAACGAGCAGTGCTTCCCAGAGACTTCAACGTTTCTCAATTGTGCCATCGTTCAGTTTCTGGTTAATAATCTCTTCTATTGTTGGTTATAAGCCATTGGATACCCTGTACATTTTCCAATACGTCACTAATTTATTTGCTTTTGGAATCCTAAACTTCTTTATGGGGTTGCCAGAAATAGACCGTAAGTATTAACGAGATCCCACAACTCCAACAATAGCTTTTCCATGACTACCGTCTCTGCACCCTTCAGATGCTTATCTTCTGAACATCATGCAGCAGCACTTTCGGTTTTCTATTGCTATGGTCCATACTTGAACTGTCTGGAATGCCCTGATCTTGAACATCTAAATTGGCAACCAACTATATTTCAGCCAAACCTGTCTCAGTTAGACTTCAGGAACCATATATTAACTGTAGCATATGACAGTTCGGCATATAAAACATCACAATGTATCTAATACATCGTTCTCCTCCAATGGTTCTGCTATACACAGTATTTTGACTTGTAGTTCCGGTCGCATGTTCACCCAAGGCAATATCTCTGTGCTTTGAAGCACAATATCACACTGATCAGTTATGCTTCATCCTGCACGAGGGTTGAACGTAGCAGCAGCATGCAACTGGCAACGGCTTCCCCCAGTCAGAACCAGGCCCCAACTAGTTGCAGCATCTGCTGCCAACCATAAAGTTTTGCATGATGTTGATAGAGGAAATTTAATAGGGCAAATCATCGATAGTGTCTCGGACCTGTTTTGCTCAAAACCTGTAAAGCTAATATTTCTTAACCTACTGATACTATGTTATTATTCCTTATCCATGCTGCCTTCGTAGCAGAGTGCCTAACCACCTCTTGCCCAAGGGATTCAGACCTGCCCTATTTCCATAAACCCGTTTGTATGGTAATAATCACCTGTGGTCTCCACTTTCTACTATGCAGAAGAAAAATTTACTGGGTATGATGATGACCGGATTTGGAGTTCATGTCGGTGTTTAAAGACCCTTTATTAGTATTATTTTTGCTGCCAATTTTGACCGTTATGTGTATAGAACTGCTCTCGGCTCCAAAAACTTACTAAAGCATCCAATGTTCTGTATTCTGCTTCTGCCTAATAACTTTGTCTCCCTTTTCATCCGCAGTCAGATCATTGGTGTTGGTGTAATTCTTTCCTCATCTATCCACAAAACATTCTACTGACTTATTCCGCTTCTGTAAATCAGAACTTGGTTGTTCAAGAAGGAATTTAAAGGTATTTTGCTTCTTATATCGCTGCACTAGACATTGTTTAAGGTCACGTAAGTAGTGGTACATAACATTAGTCTTTGCTTCAACCGTCAAGGGCAATTTCATCATTTGCAACAACAGGATCACTTGTCCTCAAACCCAACGAGAAACAAAACAGAAACAACACGTAAAACAAAATGATACAACGAGAAAAGCACTTGATTTAGTACTATCATAACACTTTTCCACCAACTTAACATCTCCACCTGAGTGGCTGCTCGCAACTTTACACATCTGTAAACAATGGGTTACCTCTACACTGGTTATGGGCTTAATTGGCCGTACTAACTACTGTAAACTAACATACATTTGTCTCATTCTATGTGTGTCAGATCAAATGATCATCAGAACTTAATGCCACACACTGTACACTAACCACAAAAATTTTCTGCACTAGCCCTAATGCTGTCTCGATACTACTCAAAGTGGATCAGATATAGTTCATGACGCAGATTTAGCAGCAACACTTCTGATATCACCTTTTGTAGTGGACAATGCAGCTGTGCAGCTAGTAATCACAACCCCCCCCCCCCCCCTATAGCCTAGGCTGAAACAGTGTGGCAGGTAGGTATCAGGTTGGTGACCAGTGTCCCACCATGAAACCAGAGTTTACAGATAATCTTACATTCACTACAGGCTGCTTTAGTTGTGACCACCTTAGACATAGGCCAATACTTCCCAGGTATATGCAACACTCGGATGGTAAAATACGCTATTCAGAGCATTCATACAAGGTTGGCGCCGGTGGCGACACCTACAACGTGCTGACATGAGAAAAGTTTCCAGCCCTTTTCTTATACACAAATAACAGTTGACCGCGTTGCCTGGTGAAACGTTGTTGTGAAGCCTCGTGTAAGGTCGGATTGTAGCCTATCACAATTGCAGTGTAGCGCATCACGACATTGCTGCTCGCGTTGGTCGAGATCCAATGACTGTTAGCAGAATATGGAATCGGTGGGTTCTGGAGGGTAATACGGAACGACGTGCTGGATCACAACGGCCTCGTATCACTAGCAGTAGAGATGACAGGCATCTTATCCGCATGGCTGTAACGGATCGTGCAGATACGTCTCGATCCCTGAGTCAACAGGTGGGGACGTTTGCAAGATAACAACTATCTGCACGAACAATTCAACGACGTTTGCAGCAGCATGGACCGTCAGCTCGGAGACCATGGCTGCGTTTACCCTTGACGCAGCATCACAGAAAGGAGCGCCTGTGATGGTGTACTCAACGACGAACCTGGGTGCACGAATGGCAAAACGTCATTTTTCGGGTGAATCCAGGTTGTGTTTACAGCATCATGATGGTCGCATTCGTGTTTGGCGTCATCGCGGTAAACCTACATTGGAAGCGTGTATTCATCATCGTCATACAGGTGTATCACCCGGCGTGATGGTATGGGGTGCTATTGGTTACACGTCTCGGTGACCTCTTGTTCGCATTGACGGCACTTTGAACAGTGGGCGCTACAATTCCGATGCGTTACGACCCGTGGCTCTACCCTTCATTCGGTCCCTGCGAAACACTACATTTCAGCAGGATAATGCACGACCGCATGTTGCAGGTCCTGTAGGGGCCTTTCTGGATACAGAAAATGTTCGACTGCTGCCCTGGCCAGCACATTCTCGACATCTCTCACCAATTGGAAACGTGTGGTCAATGGTGGTCGTGCAGCTGGCTCGTCACAATACGCCAGTCACTACTCTTGATGAACTGTGGTATCGTGTTGAAGCTGCATGGTCAGCTGTTCCTGTACACGCCATCCAAGTTCTGTTTGACTCAATGCCCAGGCGTATCAAGGCCGTTATTACGGCCAGAGGTGGTTGTTCTGGGTACTGATTTCTCAGGATCTATGCAACCAAACTGCGTGAAAATGTAATCACATGTGAGTTCTAGTATAATATATTTGTCCAATGAATACCCGTTTACATCTGCATTTCTTCTTGGTGTAGCAATTTCAATGGCCAGTAGTGTATTATGAATAATGCTATCAGTAGATAGGACTTTGAAACAAAGGGTACGGTAATAAATTTAGAACCAAAACTGAAGTAGTTGTCGCCATATACCATGCATTTTCGTCTATTCAAGGGCTCAGATATCCTGACATAGCACGTTTTGTACTAGCATTTAAGGATTTGTCCACGCTGAAAAACAAACACAGATCACGAATGAAAAAACAACAATTAAAAACGATCTGCCTTCATGAAAGCTACCTTCACATTGAACGTACCTGAAAAAAAAATTACGTGGTATGGCAGATGAATCATCTTCTATTTACCATCCTGCCATGTTAACAGCACTTACTTGTTGAACCGTTAGTTTTCACATTGTTCGTTTACTCAGAAACCAAATAAACCGCACTTATTATTCTATGAATCCACTGAAACACCAATACAGTAAAGACACAACACCCCTGGGACCCACAAGAAACGCATAGTTAGAAAACGCCTACTTCACACAACTGTATTAACTGCTTTTGACAGTCTTTGAAAGTGAGAATGGGAACAGTGATCATTCGATCCTTTCATTGCACAAAGGCTGCTATGAAATCCAGAGCTGGGTGAAATTTCACTCCCTTTTTTACAAACACGTAAGAGACCTTACCACTTCTGCGAATTTTAGCATAAATTCTCTGTAGCAGTTACCAGTACCTAAAAGTCACTGTAATTACTTTCCTGTACTAGGGGTTAGGAAATCCCTCACAGATTGTACAAGTACTGTTCAGGATCATACACCATCCTGGCTTATAGCATAAACAGTGAACCTCTTTAAAAACGAAAGTTCACTTTTCCAATTTCTGTGCCAGTCTCCCCAGATGTGGTCTTGTTGAAATAACTTACAGGAATGCAGCCAACGAATGTCACTGTAGACTGCCGAAATTTCAATACGAGCACACCCTGGCAGTTCCAAGGCATATCATACCTATAAATGGTGGGGTTGTGCTCGTGTCTAAATATCGGATTTTGTCGGCTGTGTCACCCAACTGAATCCCCTTAAGTTATTTGAATGTCTCACATTCCGGTCTTCGATTTGTTAGAAAATACTACAATGTCGTCCAGGTATACCTTGGATTGTTTCAGATTCAAATGCCATTGTAACCCATCTAATAATCGTTGGAATAAGACAGTTCATTTCCAAACCAAAAAGCATTTGGCAGTGGTGATAATGACCAGATAGAACCATCTCTAACTGATGATGCACATTTTACAAATCCATGCTCTTGAAATAAAGGCATTGCCAACACTGCCGGAGTTCTCTCAAGAAGATCTCTGTTTACACGTCTTTGGCTGTCTACTTATTAAATTTAGAGTCACAACAAAACCTCAAAGCTGTACTCTCATATAAGGATGTTTTTTGGGATGAGGACTACTGGTTTTCCACAGTAACTAGTGCTTTCTGCTAATTAATAAACTGCCTCGTTACTAGTTGAGGATGAGATTGAACTCAGTAATTTTTTATATGTAGAGGTGGTTTCTTCCCATTGGGAATACTGTGCTAAAATATTTCTATTGCTGGCAGTGGTCCATGTGGATTAAATGATTTTGACTATTCCTTTAATAGCCTCTCCATGCCTCCCTGTCACATCCTCCTAAATGTGACACCATCTCTCGTAGTGCAGCTAAATGAACAGAACGCCCAGGCTTTGAAAATTCTGCATTGAAATCTCAGTCCAACTGATCACGCTCTAAACAGCTTCACCTAGTCCAAACTAAAATTGTCTACACTAATGGGCACTATCTATCTTCTGTCTATTTGGCATACATAGCAAGAACTATGTCATATAAAACTGCCTGATCTAATTCTTTGTTTTCTACCAAAGACTCAACCTCACACATAGACTGAAGCGGCATATCAGGTCCTAAATTCATACAGAACACCTTCCTTCTACCTTTCGGTACCATATTCTACGAGTAGAGCATAACAGACCTTGTTCACAATTTAAATGACTTCTGCGATGTCTGAGGCGAGCTTTGTGACAGTTTTGCTCATTCTGAAGTAAAATCGAGGTTGGGATGACATCCCATATAATTCTACAACGCACTGTACTAGATCGACTTTGAGATTGATCAAGAATTGTAGCCTAAGCCTGGTGTTTTAGCTTATGCCTGCATTAGGAGGTCTGCCCTGCCGCTTACTCGGAAAGTCAACTAAGACGATCCAAAAGAGTGAACACTACCCGAACATACCCAATTTAGCCACAAAGAGATGCGTACAAATTTATTGCACCAGCTACCCCATGACTTAACACTGGTTCCTGTGACCCTGCATCCGTTAGAAACTTGGACAATCTTACTCTTTTTATAGTCGGTTGGACAGAAGTCTGTCAGTGATTCCACGAAAGGGTGTCCTATGCTCTGGTTTATTGAGAACGTTGCATAGAGTTCACTTCGTCCCTAGTCTCGTTTAATGTAGCAGTGCCTGCTCTACCACAAGTCCTTCTTCGTTGCGTCTGCTGAAACCTGCGTGAACATTTCCGACTAGAGTGCTCAACCTACTTACATCTTTCATACTGTGGGACTTTAAAATACCGCTGAAGATCTTCTGACGACTACTCTTCTTTCTCTCAGGTTGTCCAGCACATATTATTTTTGACATTCCTGATATGATACACAAAGGATTCATGTGATTCCCCATGTTTTTGACCTATGTTGCTACGAGTTTCAGATAATATCTACGTATACTTTTGCTCCTGGGACGCTCTGCTAATCGTATCCGACAGTCGCTGAAAAACTAAGCTTCTCATAGCTCCTCATTACACATCAGAAAGCCCTGCATCCCTTGCTGCCTTTAACGGAGCTGCTCGTCATTTCAGTTCACCAGTTTTTCAGCAGTCAGCAAATATTCAAATAACATAAAAACATATTCCCAGATTTACAAGAAAATGTGGCTAAGAATGAGGCAGTACTAGCATAATGGACGGGAGGTGTACGTTAGGAATTTACGTTTCCTTTGTTTTCACCCTTCACTATTCTGCTTCCTTAGCAAACCCATATTATTGGTTCAAATGGCTCTGAGCACTATGGGACTCAACTGCTGAGGTCATTAGTCCCCTAGAACTTAGAACTAGTTAAACCTAACTAACCTAAGGACATCACAAACATCCATGCCCGAGGCAGGATTCGAACCTGCGACCGTAGCGGTCTTGCGGTTCCAGACTGCAGCGCCTTTAACCGCACGGCCACTTCGGCCGGCAAACCCATATTATTAGCTCGAACCTGTTCACCATGAGCGCTCGGGAAACGATGAATGCAATGAATGGCTCATGAAAGCAGAACGATTGCTTGTTATGCTGAAGGCACCCGAAGTCTATAATAACGGCGGTACAAGAGGTGGAGTACGGACACAGGAAATAACTTCGTGCTCGTTCCGACCAGTTTCTGTTACTAACTGCTTCCTGTCTGGTAGTATTTACAACCAGTTCTTGGTAACGCTCGTAAATCCAAAAGCAGGACAAAACCTATGACATTTCAAATACCTATTGTAACTTTACACGATAGATCAAAGAGCTTTAAGAGGATACACTAACGAAGAGTTGTCCCACATATATTCTATTCTTTTCCTCCTTTGTCCACTTTCCATCCCCTGGTCAATCAAAGTCTCACCCATTTTCTTACATTTCAGTCGGTAATGTGTAATTAGGTACCACAGTGTTCCAGATATGGTCTTGTTAGCGCAGAGTAATCTCTTCTTAAGGCAAACAGGACTCTCTCGAGGATGTCTGCGTTCTTCATGTGATGATCTTGTTCCTGACCTCCTCACCGGAGCTGATGGCCCACATCCTCTTCTCCATTGCGCTCTGAACGCCTTCTGATTACGAGAACTCGCCTCCGTAAGAACTAATATTTATAGACCGTCCTTACGGACACAGGTACTGCTGAATTTCGTTTCTAGTTTCAATGCAACAACGTTATCAATCATGGTCAGTTGAAGTATTCTGAATGGTACCCAACTATTCTTCGTGGAGTTCCTACCGTCTTTTCTGGATTCCCCTAGTTGAATTATGTGTCCCAGGGCGATATTTTTGGATACGACTTTAACAGATTTATGGTTAGTTTTAACTGGTTAAATTTTTGGGTATAGGAGTTGCTCCCACATTCACCCCCGAGGAAAGCTCTGTACTGGTAGCTTCCACCTTACCACCACGATGCCCTCGGCAAATGTTAAGGATTCCACAGAGTAGACAAATATATTTATTCCATTCAATCGTAGTTCATATTAAGTTTGATTCGTAACTTAAAGTCGACGGAGACACGTTTTCATGAGTGAAAAAGGCACTGAGGCCACTTAAGAGGTTAAATAACATCGGCTGAATATCATGGGATTGCACAAGGTTCCTCATCATGTCCGAAATATTGAACGAACGCGAATGCGCTGGGTGAAAAGTAAACAGCTATTAAGCTACAATACTACACATAATGTCCGATGTATTGAATCCCTGCCACCCTGATACAAAATACTACCAATAATGCTCATGGTCAAACAAAGTAAAATGCAAGTCGTTGCGTCGTTTGTGATTGATTGTGTGGGTCATTTCGGACGAACTACAGAGAACAATTCTCGTTCTATGCGTATCCGAGATAGAGCCTGGACAAGAGACTGCAAGAATGCTGTAGAAACAAGAATGCTGAGATTAGCTCAAAACGGAGAGTTAGACTACGGCAAGAAGAAATTAGCAACGGCTGCATATATCATAAAAGGAGTGTGAAATCTTTGAAACTACACTCCTGGAAATTGAAATAAGAACACCGTGAATTCATTGTCCCAGGAAGGGGAAACTTTATTGACACATTCCTGGGGTCAGATACATCACATGATCACACTGACAGAACCACAGGCACATAGACACAGGCAACAGAGCATGCACAATGTCGGCACTAGTACAGTGTATATCAACCTTTCGCAGCAATGCAGGCTGCTATTCTCCCATGGAGACGATCGTAGAGATGCTGGATGTAGTCCTGTGGAACGGCTTGCCATGCCATTTCCACCTGGCGCCTCAGTTGGACCAGCGTTCGTGCTGGACGTGCAGACCGCGTGAGACGACGCTTCATCCAGTCCCAAACATGCTCAATGGGGGACAGATCCGGAGATCTTGCTGGCCAGGGTAGTTGACTTACACCTTCTAGAGCACGTTGGGTGGCACGGGATACATGCGGACGTGCATTGTCCTGTTGGAACAGCAAGTTCCCATGCCGGTCTAGGAATGGTAGAACGATGGGTTCGATGACGGTTTGGATGTACCGTGCACTATTCACTGTCCCCTCGACGATCACCAGTGGTGTACGGCCAGTGTAGGAGATCGCTCCCCACACCATGATGCCGGGTGTTGGCCCTGTGTGCCTCGGTCGTATGCAGTCCTGATTGTGGCGCTCACCTGCACGGCGCCAAACACGCATACGACCATCATTGGCACCAAGGCAGAAGCGACTCTCATCGCTGAAGACGACACGTCTCCATTCGTCCCTCCATTCACGCCTGTCGCGACACCACTGGAGGCGGGCTGCACGATGTTGGAGCGTGAGCGGAAGACGGTCTAACGGTGTGCGGGACCGTAGCCCAGCTTCATGGAGACGGTTGCGAATGGTCCTCGCCGATACCCCAGGAGCAACAGTGTCCCTAATTTGCTGGGAAGTGTTGGTGCGGTCCCCTACGGCACTGCGTAGGATCCTACGGTCTTGGCGTGCATCCGTGCGTCGCTGCGGTCCGGTCCCAGGTCGACGGGCACGTGCACCTTCCGCCGACCACTGGCGACAACATCGATGTAATGTGGAGACCTCACGCCCCACGTGTTGAGCAATTCGGCGGTACGTCCACCCGGCCTCCCGCATGCCCACTATACGCCCTCGCTCAAAGTCCGTCAACTGCACATACGGTTCACGTCCACGCTGTCGCGGCATGCTACCAGTGTTAAAGACTGCGATGGAGCTCCGTATGCCACGGCAAAGTGGCTGACACTGACGGCGGCGGTGCACAAATGCTGCGCAGCTAGCGCCATTCGACGGCCAACACCGCGGTTCCTGGTGTGTCCGCTGTGCCGTGCGTGTGATTATTGCTTGTACAGCCCTCTCGCAGTGTCCGGAGCAAGTATGGTGGGTCTGACACACCGGTGTCAATGTGTTCTTTTTTCCATTTCCAGGAGTGTATCTTAACTAGACACGCTATTTATATTTTATAGCGTTATAGCTGTTTCGAAGCGTCTGCTTAAGGAAACTGTAGTTTGGTTTCAGCATCATCAGTAACGAAGTGGTGCTGTGTCCATATTTTTTCGTAGGGTCATATTTCGTCCTCTGGTTTTTTCGCCGGCTGAGTGCTGCGTCCTGCTCCTGACAGGAGGATAAAGTAGTGAATGCACTACAGCTGACCTGGTAGTGGTGGTGCGCCACTGCAACGGCTACTATAAGAACTTGCTGTTCCAAACTCTGAGGTTGGTAGGTCTGTAGTTTATTTTCATGTAAAAGTTGCTTATGGTTTCTGCCGTAAAGTTTCAAACTGACTGATATCAATGGCTGCAGGAAAAGTTATTCGTTCTTAAAAGTCGATATGTTTATGGTTTCTCTCACTTCTCTGTCTGCAGCAGAGCCTGAGCCTAAATTGAAACATTGTGCCAGGACTTTAACCTGGTATATTTCCCTCTCATGGGATAAAACCTTTTCTTTTGCTGAAACGAATGAATTACAAAGCTGCACAGACTTTGAGGAAAACTTAAGCACTGCGAATACATCCTTCAAATTGTTACATTAAACTCACAAAAAATTTAAAAAAATTGAATATACAATGAAGCGAAATTCAGGCTATTTGAATCCAAAAAGTATATCTTAATCTACGTAAATTTAGCTTAACTTCATCTTGCAGAACTGTACTCTGCCCTATTTGAAGTGCCGTCTGAATTGCATCTGAATGTAAATTAGAGAAATTAAGCAGCAGAACCGTAACGATTCTCGCAGATTACTTGTTCTTGCTAAAATAAGAATTTCACTTATGATACAAGAGAGTGACCAGGCAAAATTTTTGTTAATGACATAAATTATTTGTTCAAATTTGTTTTACGTGTAAGTTATTTCGCCAAATTTTTCTTAAGTCAGCTGCACGCAAAATATAATAACACGCGAAATGCAAAACATACAATTTCCTATACATTTACTCGAAAAACCATTATTGCACTAAAGCAAATTTTCTTTCCATCTATGTGGCCTCAAAATATTTACACTGAGTAGGGTGATACAACGATTAGCACAGTGGAATCGCATTCTGGAAGAGGACGGTTCAAAGCTGCGTCCGGCCATCCACATTCATGTTTTCCGTCAGTTTCCTAAATCGCTACTTGTTGATGCAGTTTTGATTCCTTTGAAAAGGCACCGACGATTTCCTTAGCCGCTCACGAAACAATCCGTATTAGATGACGTCGACATCACGCTAAAACATTCTCTCTAGTCCTTCCTTTCCTTCATAAGATAATCATTTTATTTTATTTTATTTTGTAATTTTATGTGATTTTCCCAGCTGTTTTGTTCCATCACTCAGTCATATTACATGCCTGGGTATGGAACGTTCATCATTATTTACAATTGTTAATATGTTTGCAAAATCATGCGCCCAGACAGTAATTTTTCAAAGGTACGGAAACACCACAAGAATTGCGTTATTGGACATGAATGTAGGTGTTACCCAAGACTGCAGTTTGCGCTGTTGTGCGAATTGGGCAACTAACGGCAACTGCACAGTGTTTTGAATACGTAGCAAGTGTCAGTCGTGCTATGTAGTTCTGAGTGCATTGTGTCAGAGCTAAGCTGTTGGTGCCCGTATAGTCTGCACTTCCAAGAACTAAACCGCATACAGGGAAAGTGGAAAAATATCAAGCGCTATATCGCGGACGAAAGAGTGCGTTGAGTGATAGTGACTGACGGTCACTGAAGAGGATTGTGACAAAAAATGCGAACGACAGCTGCGAAATCCCCTTGCAGAATTTAACTGTCGCACTTGGGAACCCAGTCAACCACTACACCTACACGACGGAGTCTCACAAGCAGGGCACTCCAGGCATAACTGGAACCCTAAAACCAATGATCAGAGATGCAAATGCTCATGTTGCGGAAGCCATAAGACATTGAGTATGGAGTAATAGAGAACAATCATTTGGTTGGATGAGTCTTGTTTCACGCTGTTTCCAACTTCCGGCCGAGGTTACGTCACAGGAATGGAACATGGCGGGGTTCTGTGTGATCTGGGTAGCCATGTCGTTTTCTATGGGCACCATAGGCACTCTGCAAGGTAGTTGCTCCCATCGCTCAGGACTGCTTTTGTAAGTACTACGATGAACTTTGACATCTTACCTGGTCACCACAGACGTCATATGTCAATGGTCTGGAGCCTTTGTGGTCTACTTTGGAGCCAAAGGTGCGTGATCGCGGTCCACCTCCAGCATCGTCACCTCAGCGTGCTACTATTTTGAAGAAATGAAGGTAGAAGATACCCTTGAAAACCATTCAGAAGCCGTTGTGAGTGGCAACGTGTTTCCTACACCGTATTATGTGTGGTAATGTGGTGTGTTTTGGTGTTTACATGTTTTTCGACCACAAGAAATTGTGCTGTGATTGTCCACATCTGTTTCTCACACAACATTGCAGGCTCCAGTGTTGACACGATATATAGTCGGCAGATTTATATGTGGCAGTATCCATTAATCTGGCTAGAAAAAATGTTTGAATGCAAAGGCATTGTCAGGGAAAAATTTCTATCCCGCCAATCTAACGTGGTCTACTCTTGTAATACTTATGGTGGTTCTCATAATAAATGAGACAATCATTCCCACTCAGTCTTTCATAGATCTGTAAGTGCCATAATCACTTAAATATTATACTACCCTTCGCATAAAACAGAGATGATTACTCTCATTGTATATGCCTCAGTAAGAGTCTGATAGGTTTTGGCATGACAGTCTAGCAAAATATTTGTGATTTATGTGGACGAAGTCTTCACCTGGGCATTTTCTCTAACTTGTGACCTCTTTGTCTCAGGATATCTGATGCCATAGGATGCTTAAGAGTGAGTTGCCTTAAACGTTGAAAGTCTCTTGCTGAGGATAGCCTCAACGTGATCTCTCCTATATAGCTTGTTACTATCTGTAAAATTTGCATCCTAGATCGATATAAATCGGTGGCCTCAAGTGTAAGGGTAAGAACTTTTAGAAGATGTTTTTTGTGATCCTTCTTCCATTTTCCCTGAGTGTATTGATTGTTTGTAGTAGGAATATTGTAACAGAATGCTGGTAGGGGTTTCTCAGTCTCAATCTTCTGCTAAGTTAGGAATGCAGAAGAAGATGTTCTCCTGGAGTTCAGCAGTGACGGTGGGTGATTTGTCTTGCTTGGACAGCTCAGTCGGTAAAGCATTTTACTGCGGCAGGAGCAGGTGCCAGGTTCGAGTCCCGATTCGTCATATTTTTAATGTGCAGCAAATTAGAGATATTTCTCGGAAAGCTTTCAACTTAACTGTGATTTGATACAGAAAGCTGGTAAATAGTGAATATATTTTATCTTAAAAAGTTGTCCTAAACTTAGGTGGAGGCATTCTGAAAACCCCTCTAGGAGACCCATCAGAGGTTGCTCATGGTTCATGCCATTCTAAATGCTGAACCACGTAATAGCAACTAAAATGTCAGCAGAAATTTTAATGTAATGAGACAAGGCTTTCACTCACTTAGCAGATATCTACATGAGTTATTGTTGCTAAATGTGATACACAATTCCAGAAGTTTTGAATTGTTGAACTTGCAGGGACTTTGTATGTAATTACTGCACATGTACCTAAGTAAGTAGAAAATATGTGTGGCAATTGCTTATATTTTTCGAAGACAGATGCCAAATATGTTACTTGGTGTTGCTGCTCCTCTTTCGATTGATGTCTGCTGCATTACCAAAGACTATTTGGTTGCCTGTTGGTCGTTTATTTTATTGGCATCACGTCCGCCTCGATAGCTGAGTGGATAGCCTGCACGGTAACTCAGCGTGTTCGGTCAGAGGTTTACCTGCCCTCTGCAATAAAAAACTGAATTAATGGACCAACGATGAACCTGAACAAACGTCAAGGGACGTGCGCGCCGAACAAATGTAACGAACAATAATGAAGAAAATGAGGAAAAAAGGTGGTCAGCGTGGCGGAATGTCGTGCGAAGGGCCCGCGTTCGATTCCCCGGTGGGCCGGAGATCACCGCTCAGGGACCGGGTGTTGTGTTGTCTTGATTGTCATATTATCCCATAGACACGCAAGCCGCCGAAGTGGCGTCAACATAAAATACTTGCACGAGGCGACCGACCTATCCTACGGGAAGCCCTAGCCACACGACGTTTCAGTTTTCGTTGACATTACGAGGGATGAGTAGAAAGAGGCCACTGTGTTTCTTCTCGAGAAAGACAGTTGATAGACATCCAGTCCAGATGTGATTGGTAGAGTGCTTGAAAGATTCTACAAGTCATCTTCAAACATATTACATTAGTATCATACAATCGTTGAATGTTTTCTCTAAGTTTCCATTCAAAGCATATTACTCTGCACCAGTAAACAACTGACCGTAAATCGTCAGACTTAAGTACTGTTTAAGCGACAAAGGGTTACAATCGAGCAGCAGCAACACAGATAAAAGTGAGCTGCTATCGTAAGGGTAAAATCACACCTTCCAATCCATAGATTTCTCAAGGCCTGATTTTTTCCTCAATGAGCACTCGTTTGACACAAGCGACCTCCCAAATGAAGGTTGGCACGGAGCCGTCCTTGAAGTAACCGATTTGTAACGGTTCATTGTGTCATTGTGGTCCCAACTGCTACTAGTATTGCTGCTGCAGATGCAGTACCATATGCAGGCACTATACGTCGAACACGATTCACTTCCCATTCAGTATTGCCACGGGGCCGTCCGGAGCTTGGTCTTCCTGCGCATGAAGATCGTTGGGAGCGCCGCTGTCAGCAATCATGTAAAGTGGCTTCATTACGTCTTTCTCCATTATCATACAAGGAATATCCAGTTTCACGTAGCCATATTATACGACCTCCTTCAAACTCAGTGCGGTGCTGAAAATGCTGTCATTGTCGCCTTAAGGGCATTCTTGACAAACAGCAACTCAATACGTCAAATCTCAGAGGTAACTAACGCTCACAAAAGTTACTGAGTGTATTTAAAACAAATCCAATTCGCATATTCATCGAGGCGTTACTAGCGCCACTCTTATCCGACTGGGGCAGAATTTGAATAGTCTTCGTCTCGCAGACATAGAGACATGCCTACCAACTTTCATTCATTTCGCACAACTCCTTCTTGGCGTTGTTAATTTTTTGCAGTCATTGTATATCTCCCTCAATAATCCTTTCACGACATTATAAAGTTTAATGCAGGGGACATCAGGTACCCCAAAGAAATCTCACGCCCCTTCCCCATATGTGTCATTGTCAGTACCATCCATGAACGATGCGAGTTAATAACAGCTATTGTCGTTGTCTCCTTGTCACTTAGCGACATATGTGTAAGCTGAAGCCTTTTGTTGATTGACTATTGTAGGAACGTACGTTCTGGAGCTTCTACATCTGTATCTACATGCTTACTCCTCAATTCACACTTAAGTGCCTGGCAGAGGGTTCATTCAACCATTTTCATACTACTTTTCTACCATTCCACTCTCGAATGGCGCGTGGGAAAAAAAAACACCAAAATCTTTCCGTTAAACCTCCGATTTCTTTTATTTTATTATGATGATCATTTCTCCTTACGTAGGTGGGTGTCAACAAAATATTTTCCTATTCGGAAGAGAGAGTTGGTGATTGAAATTTGGTAAATAGATCTCACCACAAAGAAAACCGCCTTTGTTTCAGTGACTGCCAACACAACTCGCGATACCTTATCAGTGACATTCTCACCCTTATTGCGAGATAACACGAAATGAGCTCCCTTCTTTGCAGTTATTCGATGGTTTCCGTCAACTCTACCTGGTAAGGATCCCATACCGCGCAGCAATATTCCAGTAGAGGACGGACAAGTGTAATGCAGACTGTCTCTTTATCGGGTTTGTCCCAACTTCTAAGCGTTCTACCAACAGATCCCAGTCTATGTTTCGCCTTCCCCACAATATTATCTATGTGGTCTTTCCAATGTAAGTTATTCGTAATTGTAAGTGCTAGCTATTTACTCGAATTGACAGCCCTTAGATTTGTGTGATTTGTGGGATACCTTTTAATACCCATGTGGATGACCTCGAACTTATCTTTGTTTAGTACCAGTTGCCCCTTTTCATACCATACAGAAATTCTTTCTAAATCATTTTGTAATTGGAATTGATCGTCTTATGATATTACTAGAGGGTAAATTACAGCGCCATCTACAAACAATCTAAGGGTGCTGCTCAGATTATCACCTAGATCATTTATGTAAATCAGGAACAGCAGACGGCCTGTGACACTACCTTACGGAACGGCAAATGTTCTGCTCGATGATTTACCGCCTCTTACTAAGAACTGTGACCTCTCTGAGAGGAAATCATGAATCCAGTCACACAACTGAGACAGTACTCCATATGCACGTAATTTGATCAATTTTTGCTCGTGAGGTAAAGTATCAAAAGCCTTCTGGAAGACTAGGAATGTAGAATCGATCTGAGATCCCTTGTCGACAGCACTCATTACTTAGTGGGAATAAAGAGCAATCTGTGTTGTAAAAGAACGATATTTTCCGAATCCGTGTTGGTTATGTATCAATAAGTCAATTTCTTCAAGGTGATTTCTAATGTTCGAGTACATTATATGCTCCAAAATCCTACTGCAGATTGAGGTCAGTGATATGGGTCTGTAATTAAATGGGTTACTCCTATTTCGTACCTGAATATTGGTGTGACGTGTGCTACTTTCCAGTCTTTAGGAAAAGACCTTTCGTCAAGTGTGCGGTTGTATATGATTGCTAAGACAGGCGCTATTGTGTCTGCATACTCTGAAAGTAACCTGTTTGGTATACCTTCTGGACCGGAAGACTTGCCTTTCTTAAGTGATTTGAGTTGTTTCGCAACACCTAAGATACCTTATGTCACTCACGCTAACAGCTGTTCTGGTTTCGAGTTCTGAAATATTTACTTCGTCTTCTTTCCTGAAGGAATCATGGAAAATTGTGTTTGGTAACTCCGCTTCGGTTGCACCACCATCGGTAACATTTCCATCGCTACCGCGCAGTGACGGTATTGACCGTTTTCTGTAACTGGTGTACTTTACATACGACCAGAATCTCTTTGGGTTTTGAGACAATGTTTCATTGTGGAAACTATTAAAAGCATCTCGCATTGACGTCCGCACTAAATTTCGAGCTTCCGTGAAACTTAGCCAGTCTGGGGGATTTTGCGTTCTTCTAAATTTGGCATTCTTTTTTCGTTGCTTCTGCAACAGTGTTCTGACGAGTTTTGTGGACCATGGTGGATCAGTCCCGTCTCTAATTTAATTATGCGGTATGAATCTATGTTTTGCTGTCGATACTGTATCCTTGAATTTGAGCTATATCTAGTCTACACTTACATGATTAGCTTTGAAGGAATGGAGAGTCTCTCTCAGGAAGGCATAAAGCGAATATTTTTCTGCTGTTTTAAATATATATATTTTGCGTTTATTATAGTGGTTTTCGTTGATATCGTTTTGAGCCTCGCTACAATGACGTTGTGTTCACTAATCCGTGTATCCGTCATTACGTTCCCTATTAGGATTATTTGTGGCTGAGAGGTCAAGTGTGTTTTCGCAACCATTTGCAATTCGTGTGTGCTCATGGACTAATTGTTCAAAGATATTCTCAGAGAAAGCATTTAGTACAATTTCTAAAGATGTTTTCAGTCTTTCACAAGCTTTCAACATGTATTTTCGCAAACAAATCGAGGGTAGATTGAAGTATCCACCAATTATAACTGTATGAGTGGGGTACTTATTTCTAATGAAATTGAAATTTTCTGTGAACCATTCAGCTATTATATCACCTCAGTCGGGGGGTCGGTAGACGGAGTCAATTACTATTTTGGTACGGCTGTTGAGTATAATCTCCATCCATAGTAATTCGCAGGAACTATCTATTTCAACTTCACTACAAGATAAACTACTATCAACAGACACAAACACACCTCCACCTACTTTATTTAATTTATACTCTCTGAACACGGTTTGCGCCTCTGTAAAAATTTCGGCAAGATTTATCTCCGGGTTTAGCCAACTTTCGGTTCCTATAACGATTTCAGCTTCAGTGCTTTCTATCAGCGCTTGAAGTTCTGGTACTTTTCCAACACAGCTACAACAATTTTACAAGTACAATAACGACACTTACTTGGTCAATTCTCGTCGTTTCTTTGCCCCGTACCCTTTGCAGTTCTTTTCGATCTATCCCGAGACTAACTTAAAAAACCGCTTAGTCCACGCCACAAAGCCCCTGCTACCTCTGTGGCCGCCTCATGTGTGTAATGGGCACCTGACCTATTTAGCGGAACCGGAAACCCCACCGTCCTATGACGCCAGTCGAGGAATCTACAGCCCACACGCTCGCGGACCGTTTCGGCCTCTGATTCAGACCCTTCACGCGGCTCTATACCAGATATCCGCAATCGGTCCTGTCGACGATGCTGCAGATGGTGAGCTCTGCCTTCATCTCGCTAGCAAGGCTGGCATTCTTCACAGATATCCGCCGGAAACCAGAGAGAATCTCTTCCGATCGATAGCGAATCACGTCATTAGTGACGACATGAGCCACCACCTGCTGTTGGCTGCACCCTGTACCCTTTATGGTATCCGGAAGGACCCTTTCCACATCTTGAATGACTACCCCCGGTATGCACACGGAGTGCACATTGGCTTTCTTCCGGGCCTTAGCTGCCATATCCCTAATGGACCAATCACACGCCTAACACTGCAGCTCCCAATAAGGCCGCCCTCGCTGGCTCAGAAGTACTTTCAGCAGTGGGCAGTACCTCAGACCTGTTAGAGAGGCGTAACGGAACAACCAGCCAATAGGCGAGGCCACCCTTGCTGGCTCAGAAGTAGTGGACAGTATCTCAAACCTGCTACGGAAGCGTAAGGGTAATGCCTTCCGGCCACGCCAACTTTCGCCCTCCGCCCAGGGATTCGCGACGCCGCCACGGTTCGCCAATCACCGTCAGGCAAGTGTCGACCACCATAGACATCCGAATCCCAGGGGTGAAGTGGCATCAGAGATTCCAGGCGATGCTACAGGTTCCAGAGGCGCCAAAGCGCTCACCTCTGGTGTCCCAATGTAGACAACCTAAGGGAGAAGTGGTTTACAAAACACTGATTCGACGGAAATAACCACAGAAATCAGTGTGAGACGTACGACGAACGTACCCGTTAGGACAAGGTGGCGAAATTTTTCTTTAATGGGCTATGGCAACAGACGACCCACTCGAGTGCCTTTGCTAACAACACGGCGTGATTTCCAGTGCCTCTCCGGGGCTCGTAAGCAAATTCGAGAAAATGTTTTGCGTTGAAACTACCCGCCGGATTAAAACTGTGTGCCGGACCGAGACTCGAACTCGCGACCTTTGCCTTTCGCGGGCAAGTGCTCTACAATCTGAGCTACCCAAGCACGACTCACGACCCGTCCTCACACCTTCAATCCTGTCAGTAACTCGTCTCCCACCTTCCTTCACAGAAGCTCTTCTGCGTACCTGGCAGAACTAGCACTCCTGGAAGAAAGTATATTGCAGAGCCATGACTTAGCCATAGCCTGGGGGATGTTTCGAGAATGAGATTTTCACTCTGCAGTGGAGTGTGCGTTGATATGAAACTGTGTTTTGCATTTTACAAAAACAAAATATTTATTTTTAAAGTATTTCAGACGAAACAGGAAAGGTTTCTGGAAAAAGAAATTCAAATGCAAAATAAAAATAGATATTTTGCCTATTTATTTCCACTTAAAACACTTGTATTTCATATAATTCATATCTCCGCCTCTTGTAAACACAAGGTTGCCGTTATCTATTGTTGTAATTGAGCCTGGTCGATCATTCTCACTCCATCGGACATGGATGCCTTTGGAGCCTTCTCATGTACATAAGGCAATGTTCTGAGTAATACAAAACTCCTGAGCTTTATTCGTCACACTGGTCTTTGGTTCAGTTTCACGATGACTCTTACCCTTGTCATAGAAATATTGTCTACGGGTCATGTTGTAACGAGGAACACCGCCACAGGGTTCCGGAGCTGCTCGCTAATTGGGCCACACTGTCCTGCCCCGTTCCTTCAGCAGCCTCGTTTTTCGGGGCCAGCACTATGTGGGTCTACAGTTACGCTGACTTCACGTCATTTGTACTCCAACATTCTGTACACGACGGGGAAACGTCTGGCAAAACACTCCCACACTTCCATTCATTTGCACCAGGTATTTGATATGTTATATCACTTTATATACCACCTCCATAAATTTTTCAGTGCAGTGTATACCCACGTTAATCAGTTATAGTCCTATAACTCACTTTTGAAGTTCTTCCGAAGCGACCTTCACTCTTTTCCGGGAATAATTATTCTGTAGTTACACTTTATTCCTTTATTTATTTGATCATAGCTACTTTCAGGACGAATCCGCAATATATAGCACTATTGCACGAAAGAAATGCATGAAGCATGAGTTCTAGTACGCACAAATACATGACACTTAGATAAGTGATTCCGTTGCTAACAACCACGTGACAGTTATCAAAATAAGCTGGTATGCAACACATTATGTCATGGAACATTCCTTATATAGTTGTCGCAAATATATGTAGGAGCAACAAGTACGATGTATGTTGCGAGACAGCTTCGAACATCCACCCTGAATAAAATCAATGAGAGTCCTTAAAAACCCGTTACATGTTGTGTAACTAAACATGTAATGGTACCCTTAGTACAAATGTGCGTAAACTGTATTACGTCTTAAAGCAAACGCGGACAGCACACTCATTTTAAGGTTTTCATTCAGTCTTACTGCAGCGAGACTGCAATCTTACACTGTGGTTTGAAAGTTACACACAGCTACGTAACTTACGAAATATACAGGAATCTGCCCAAATAATGTCAGAGGAATAAATAAGATACCTTACTTCTGAAAACAGTAAACTTTTCCGGAGGCAATAATCAATAATAAATAGCACAATTCAAGCACAAATTTATAACTTGCTTTTGTTTTTAGTTGAATGTCTTCTAGGTAAGCGCATTTATGCGTCTTTCACACCATGTTGTAAATATTAGTTTAGGAGCACTTAACGAAAATTTTGATGCACAAAAAAATATTTTTTTCCAAATTACACTGATTTTGCTACCGATGGTCTTCGACTAAAACCAAAAAAATTCTTAGGTGGACGAAATATAGGCACATTACCTACAAGTATTTGCAACACTTGACATACATATGGAAATTAGTATATGTAGAGGAGGAAAATTTCGTATGTAATATTTACAAGGTCCAGAAAGTTTAATTAGTGGGACAAGGAATGTATTAGTTGACTCTGCGTCAATATAGATCATTAGATTTAAGTATGTGGGCGTAGCACACAGGTTTACTAATGAGGTTCCGCTAGAAAAATGTCGAGAACTCTAAACTAGCCATTTGACTTTTCGTCATCATAGATTTATCCCATATTTTGCCAGTCCCTGGGGCAAGAGGTCTCTCCAGTTGTAACGAATCGCAAACGCAAATGACAGATTCTGTAATATGTCGCTGTAGGTTCAAGATAAGTCATTTGTTATTTGCCCTGGAATAGATGTAAGTGTGAAGCTTATTATCAGAGGTCACCCACTAGCTACTGGAAAATTTTCTTCACTACGATTCTTGAGTGCTCATAAGGGACCACGCATTTATCGGACAGGATATCCACTATCATTACCACAATTTGAACTGCCTGTTGGTAATAATTTAAATAAACATTGCATTATACTGATATAATTAATAGATCTAAAGTCCGGACCATGAGATTTCACCTTCAAATAGCAGGTTCGACATTGTAAGAGAACGAAGTCTTTCGCGACGGCACTGAAGTGTGAAACATTCTCCGTTTTCTTGCCGCGTCAATTCGGCTTTCGACGACAGCCTCCATCGTCATCGTCAGGAGCAACTGTCTGTTTTCACTGCTTTTTATTTATTTTTTCTTTATTGTGATTTTAAAACCTGGACAACAGGCAGGCTGGCAGCAGCATTCTACGCTGCTCTTCAGCCGTAGAATAGACAATGAGAGAAAAACATAAGGAATTCACATAGTTTACATAATGGCGGGTAATAAAACAGTAGACACATAAATACAAAAACACGGAGACGTTCACACTCGACGATAATCCACACTGAAGATGTCGATGGCACATGTGAACGATGGAGTGTGACGTTGAACACTAAACACAAAACACGACGGCACACACGAGAAATGGATGGCGACGATCTCCGGCGCCCTAATGTTCACGTAACGTGTGCGAGTCCGGGAACCTGCAAAGAGGGGGAGAAGGGTGAGGGGGAGGGAGATGGGAGTGCAAAGATGCCAATGGCTGAGGAGATGGGAGGTGGAGTAGAGAGACGGGGGTAGGGGAAGCCCAGGGGAGGAGTGGGAAGAAAGGGAGGAGGGAGGGAAGGAGGAGAGAAGGGAGGGAGGGTGCCCAAGGGAAAAAACACAGAAAGTGGGAGGGGTGGATCAAAGTTGATAGGAGGGCTAGATGGAGGGGAGGAGGGCATCTTCAGCCACCTTAGGAGAGGGTAAAGAGGGTGGAGAGATGGAGACCAGGTGGGACGTGGGAATACAGGCGCAGCAGCCAGCAGGGGTGGGAGAGGATGGGGGAGGCAAGCGGGTGAGGAGGATCGAGTTTACGAGGGGTGTAGAGGATCCATATCCATTCGAGGAAAAGAAGAAGGTGGAGGAACGGAATTAGGTCGTATAGGATCCGTGTGGGGGAGGGGAGACGGATGCAATATGTGAGGCCAGATGGGTGTAACAGAGGATAGGGTGGATGAGGGATTTATAGGTGTGGAGTATGGTGGAGGGGTCCAGACACCACGTACGGCCGGAAAGGAGCTTGAGGAGATGGAGTCGGGAGCGTGCCTTGGCTTGGATTGTCTGGAGATGGGGGGTCCAGGAAAGGCGACGGTCGAGGGTGACGCCAAGGTACTTAAGGGGGGGGTTAGGGCGATAGGACGGCCATAGATGATTAGATAGAAACCGAGGAGGCGGAAGGAAGGGGTGGTTTTTGCCTACAATGATCGCCTGGGTTTAGGTATTTTCATTGCTGCTGTGGTGACCTTATGTAGCCTGTAGACGGCTTCTGATTGGTCGGCTTCTGACTGGTCGACGACTACATACTGCTGTCGCAGACAATGTCAGTGTCTGTACTGGTGGCGCCACCGCTCCCCTGGGAGAGTGAACACTGCAAGGAATGTCTCAGCTGCTTCTCTGCATCGAGTGCTCGTTTCCATGCACTGCTGAGATAATATCCGCTATCACGATTATTATTTCAACAGCGTCCTTAATAACAGAATCCTAGTATGTGGATACATGGGACGAAGTTTTTGTTTTATCAAACAATATTTTATGTTAGTAAGGTTGTGCTCCATAATTGCCGATTTCTCTAGATCTCTATTTTTAATATACCGTTGGTGGTCTGCACAGCGGTCGGAAACGGTATGAATGGTCTGACCCCTATAGCTGGTCGGCGATTAGCTCGCAGAGAGCAGTCATGTTTTGTAGCTCGCAAAGAGGACTTGAGTTCTGGAGTTCGAACAGGGCAGTCCAGCGGGTGGCTTGTGTTGGGCCGGTCGTGCAGGACAATGGCAGTGCCTGAGCGATGTAGCATAAGTCAATAAAAAAAATTATTGTTGTCTGTTACCGTGCTCATATGTTAATTGCCACAACTTATTTAACCATAATTGCAATGTTAGAGTCCTATGTAATTCCCTGAAGAAATGTTTCAATAATAGCTTTTGTTCTGAAGAAAGCTTTTGCCAGTCATTTATCTGAGTTCAAATAATTTACGAATTTTTCCTGTGCATACTCATGATGATGAAGCAAAAGAAAATCAGTTGTTTTCCTGGAAATGAAAATCTAGTGGTCAGCATTGTACCGGTCTGTGTTAAAAATTTCTTATAGAAGCAGATATATTGATAGCCTTATCCGGTGACATCATTATGAGGTAAGAATTTTTCAGTTTATTCAGGATGATTTCACAGGGCCACGACGCAGCGCTGCTGACGTCAAAACTTATTAATCTCGATATGCAGTCAGTCTTTAATGGAAGGTTACATTAAAACTTGAAATTTTATTATTGGCAAGAAAAGTTTTTCTTGGGAACATACACGAGATTTTTTTCTGTTAGGAGGTTGCAACCTAGAAACGAGGGAGAGGATCCGTCCCCGCCGCAAGCCACAGTGGTCCGCAACCCCCGACGACTACCGCAGTCCACTTCGCCCCTCCGCCGCCCCACACCGAACCCAGGGTTATTGTGTTGTTCGGCCCCTGGTGGATCCCCTACGGAACGTCTCACATGGACGAGTGTAACCCCTATGTTTGTGTGATAGAGTAACGGAGGTGTACGAGTACGTGGAGACCTAGTACAGTTGAGGCGGAATAAGGGGAACCGGATCGCATTCGCCGAGGCAGATGGAAAAGTGCCTAAAAGCCACCCACAGGCTGGCCGGCCCACTGGACCTCGACCGAAGTCCGCCGGGCGGATTCGTGTCGGGGACCAGGCGCTCTTCCCCGCTCCGGAATGCCGTGCGATTGAGCGCTCGGCTAACCGGGCGGGCATACAAAGATTAGTTAGAGTTGTATTAATGCAGGGTAGGCCAAGAATTCGGCTCGCAGGCAATGCCCGGGCCAAGTGCCAAAGCACTCTTGTCTCGCTTCGTAGTTCCTCCATCGCCACGCCACGCTGTCTGAGCGCGAGGACAGGGTAGAGGGGAAAACAGCTAACTGGCCGCATTGAAACAGCAGTGTAGTCGCACTGTAACGACTTGGTTTTATATTTCACATTCCTCAACAAGATAGATCACAAAAAATTTCAGTTTTTCTGTATCAATTAATTAATTTTGGTTGGAGATGTCATAAATAATCTTTATCTGATTGAAACTTTTGGCAGACGCAGACAGTTTCACAGAGCTTCGCACTGAAGCTGACTTATTTCTTCATCTACATCTACATTGATACTCCGCAAGCCACCCAACGGTGTGTGGCGGAGGGCACCTTACGTGCCACTGTCATTACCTCCCTTTCCTGTTCCAGTCGCGTATGGTTCGCGGGAAGAACGACTGTCTGAAAGCCTCCGTGCGCGCTCTAATCTCTCTAATTTTACATTCGTGATCTCCTCGGGAAGTATAAGTAGGGGGAAGCAATATATTCGATACCTCATCCAGAAACGCATCCTCTCGAAACCTGGCGAGCAAGCTACACCGCGATGCAGAGCGCCTCTCTTGCAGAGTCTGCCACTTGAGTTTATTAAACATCTCCGTAACGCTATCACGGTTACCAAATAACCCAGTGACGAAACGCGCCGCTCTTCTTTGGATCTTCTCTATCTCCTCCGTCAACCCGACCTGGTACGGATCCCACACTGATGAGCAATACTCAAGTATAGGTCGAACGAGTGTTTTGTAAGCCACCTCCTTTGTTGATGGACTACATTTTCTAAGCACTCTCCCAATGAATCTCAACCTGGTACCCGCCTTACCAACAATTAGTTTTATATGATCATTCCACTTCAAATCGTTCCGTACGCATACTCCCAGATATTTTACTGAAGTAACTGCTACCAGTGTTTGTTCCGCTATCATATAATCATACAATAAAGGATCCTTCTTTCTATGTATTCGCAATACATTACATTTGTCTATGTTAAGGGTCAGTTGCCACTCCCTGCACCAAGTGCCTATCCGCTGCAGATCTTCCTGTATTTCGCTACAATTTTCTAATGCAGCAACTTCTCTGTATACTACAGCATCATCCGCGAAAAGCCGCATGGAACTTCCGACACTATCTACTAAGTCATTTATATATATTGTGAAAAGCAATGGTCCCATAACACTCCCCTGTGGCACGCCAGAGGTTACTTTAACGTCTGTAGACGTCTCTCCATTGATAACAACATGCTGTGTTCTGTTTGCCAAAAACTCCTCAATCCAGCCACACAGCTGGTCTGATATTCCGTAGGCTCTTACTTTGCTTATCAGGCGACAGTGCGGAACTGTATCGAACGCCTTCCGGAAGTCAAGAAAAATAGCATCTACCTGGGAGCCTGTATCTAATATTTTCTGGGTCTCATGAACAAATAAGGCGAGTTGGGTCTCACACGATCGCTGTTTCCGGAATCCATGTTGATTCCTACATAGTAGATTCTGGGTTTCCAGAAATGACATGATACGCGAGCAAAAAACATGTTCTAAAATTCTACAAGAGATCGACGTAAGAGATATAGGTCTATAGTTTTGCGCATCTGCTCGACGACCCTTCTTGAAGACTGGGACTATCTGTGCTCTTTTCCAATCATTTGGAACCCTCCGTTCCTCTAGAGACTTGCGGTACACGGCTGTTAGAAGGGGGGCAAGTTCTTTCGCGTACTCTGTGTAGAATCGAATTGGTATCCCGTCAGGTCCAGTGGACTTTCCTCTATTGAGTGATTCCAGTTGCTTTTCTATTCCTTGGACACTTATTTCGATGTCAGCCATTTTTTCGTTTGTGCGAGGATTTAGAGAAGGAACTGCAGTGCGGTCTTCCTCTGTGAAACAGCTTTGGAAAAAGGTGTTTAGTATTTCAGCTTTACGCGTGTCATCCTCTGTTTCAATGCCATCATCATCCCGTAGTGTCTGGATATGCTGTTTCGAGCCACTTACTGATTTAACGTAAGACCAGAACTTCCTAGGATTTTCTGTCAAGTCGGTACATAGAATTTTACTTTCGAATTCAATGAACGCTTCACGCATAGCCCTCCTTACGCTAACTTTGACATCGTTTAGCTTCTGTTTGTCTGAGAGGTTTTGGCTGCGTTTAAACTTGGAGTGAAGCTCTCTTTGCTTTCGCAGTAGTTTCCTAACTTTGTTGTTGTACCACGGTGGGTTTTTCCCGTCCCTCACAGTTTTACTCGGCACGTACCTGTCTAAAACGCATTTTACGATTGCCTTGAACTTTTTCCATAAACACTCAACATTGTCAGCGTCGGAACAGAAATTTTCGTTTTGATCTGTTAGGTAGTCTGAAATCTGCCTTCTATTACTCTTGCTAAACAGATAAACCTTCCTCCCTTTTTTTATATTCCTATTAACTTCCATATTCAGGGATGCTGCAACGGCCTTATGATCACTGATTCCCTGTTCTGTACATATAGATTCGAAAAGTTCGGGTCTGTTTGTTATCAGTAGGTCCAATATGTTATCTCCACGAGTCGGTTCTCTGTATAATTGCTCGAGGTAATTTTCGGATAGTGCACTCAGTATAATGTCACTCGATGCTCTGTCCCTACCACCCGTGCTAAACATCTGAGTGTCCCAGTCTATATCTGGTAAATTGAAATCTCCACCTAAGACTATAACATGCTGAGAAAATGTATGTGAAATGTATTCCAAATTTTCTCTCAGTTGTTCTGCCACTAATGCTGCTGAGTCGGGAGGTCGGTAAAAGGAGCCAATTATTAACCTAGTTCGGTTGTTTAGTGTAACCTCCACCCATAATAATTCACAGGAACTATCCACTTCTACTTCACTACAGGATAAACTACTACTAACAGCGATGAACACTCCACCACCGGTTGCATGCAATCTATCCTTTCTAAACACCGTCTGTACCTTTGTAAAAATTTCGGCAGAATCTATCTCTGGCTTAAGCCAGCTTTCTGTACCTATAACGATTTCAGCTTCGGTGCCTTCTATCAGCGCTTGAAGTTCCGGTACTTTACCAACGCAGCTTCGACAGTTGACAATTACGATACCGATTGCTGCTCGGTCCCCGCATGTCCTGACTTTGCCCCGCACCCGTTGAGGCTGTTGCCCTTTCTGTACTTGCCCAAGGCCATCTAACCTAAAAAACCGCCCAGCCCACGCCACACAACCCCTGCTACCCGTGTAGCCGCTTGTTGCGTGTAGTGGACTCCTGACCTATCCAGCGGATAGGTACATTTGGTACATTTCCACGGAATACTGTTGCAAAAGACAGTGGAATAACGCATGCGACATCAGGAACTTTGCAATTTGTACCATCAATTCCTCACGTTCTTTCCACAACTGGGAATAGATTTTTTACACGAATATGTCGATCGAAATATTGAAGTACTTCTCCAACTTCATTATGGAGATTTGTAAAGTCTACCTGAGAAAAGCAATGAAGACGTCCTGAACAGTTTTAAAGTAAAAAATTTTTCACTGTAACAAGAATTATCCTTGCAGGTCAGTCATTTACGTCTGCACTTGCACAGGGGCCCTTTCAACTGAAACGGGAAACGATCTCGAAACAGTTTGAAAAGAACTGAAGACTGATAGTGTCCTCAAAACTTTTATAAGTCTGTCCTTTCCATTCCAGCAATTCCACAATGAATTCTTGATATCTCGCACTTTCTCTAACGCACAGGAAACTGGACTGCCCTTGTCAGAACACATCCCTCCTACAACACGATTTTGTTTTGAAATGGATCCCCATCAAATCAGAGAGAATTTATCTTCCAATGCCTTACGGTGAGCAGTGTGCAGTAAAGTCCACTATAATATTCGAAGACTGCAGTCCATTCCAGATGTTGAAACTTTCATTTCGGCACTCCCTTCTCCTTCATAAATTCAGCAATAGCCCGTTTCACGTCGAAAAACCATTTCAGGCGTACCCTTAGACTTAACCACCGTACTTTGCAGTAACATGTGAAGCCTCCGTACATTTGGTCCATTTCCACGGAATACTGTTGCAAAAGACAGTGGAATAACGCATGCGACATCAGGAACTTTGCAATTTGTACCATCAATTCCTCACGTACCCCATGCCTGCACATTTAGCACAAAGTGCTTCACCATATACAGAACAATCAATGCCGCATGAAGATCGTTGTAATTTTTGGCTCTTTCGTTAGTATTGAGATGTTTAAATTCTCTGTGCATGGTACTGTAACGTCGTGTCATAGAAAGTAAGCAACACCCGTCACTTATGCGAACTAAGAATTACCGCTCCTCTCTTCTGTCATTCCCTTTCATTTTAAAGGATTGTGACGATATATCGCTAGACTTCCCGTTTGTGCGTAAACGTTACTGGACCAGTGAAAGTCCTTGATACCATGAGCAAATAGCGAAAGGTAAACAGCACTGACACAACGATTCCGAACTTACACAGTCATGCCCCGCGAAAACTGCCGCAACGTAACGCCAAATCAAATGTCACGCGGTTCCGGACACTTCCGAGAATGGCCGAGCAAAGCCGAATGACAGGCCGGGCCTTACACCGCCAGCGGACCGCACACGCTGCACGCCGCAGTATTGGCACGCCATGGTCGGCCCAGTATTAGAGAGTTTTCAGAATGATTCAAATGACTCTGACCACTATGGGACTTAACATCTGAGATCATCAGTCCCCTACAACTTGGAACTACTTAAACCTACCTAACCTAAGGACATCACACACATCGATGCCCGAGGCAGGATTCGAGCCTGCGATGGTAGCGGTCGCGCGGTACCAGACTGAAGCGCCTAGAACCGCTCGGCCGCAACGGCCTGGTAGGGAGTTTTCCCGGTATGGTATATCTCCTTGTCAAAGACAAATAATCCAGTTTATTGCGGAAACATCGAAAGTGACGGAATGGGCTTCATCTCCAATAGCAGACGACAGGATTGAAACAGTGTGCAAGTGTTTTTGTACTCTTGTGTACTAATCTCCTTCTTAAACACTGAGAACTCTCTGTTCAAGTGAAATATCTATTATCAGATCGGATTACATTTTCAGTTGAAACTATGTCTCGTGTTTCTCATACGAGTACTGATTCAGAGTTGGATCCTCCTGAAGCAAATAATACCGTCGGATATTATCTGGATCACGAAACAGTTCCCGTAAACGGTACAACAAAATCAGTTTTGCTTTGTTGGAGTAGAAGTAAATCATTGCTGTACCATAGAAGTTCGTTCATTTCCAGTTTCAATGAAACAGGAATGGAGGAATATGTCAGCAGTTTCCTGTAAGAGCGGCCGACTATAAATATATTTGACTGTTTGAAAGGTTGCGACTTTGACAGATATCTAGTGAAAAACCTATGTCATATCCTTGTTGTATATCAATGTATACAGTACGTCACGCAATGCACCAAGAATTAGTAGAATCTAGCAGATGCATATGAAATGCAAACATATGTGTTCCCCGAGAATGACCGAGAAGTTCTGAAACTTTAAAAGTACTAGAAGGATCCTTGTTCTGATGCCACAATAAGATTTAAGTATGCTTCTGTTGACACAGGTATTTTACTTGTATTGTAAGGCTTTCATCACATTAAATACGTGGCATAGGTTTCGCTAACTATGACGTAATAACGTATACGGGGTTGACACCTGCGGCCGATAGCGATAATAAACAGTTTTCGACTCCTGCAGGCTACAACGTAACTCGCAGTAGGGGACTCCAAGATTGGTATTGCTATTAGAAACATGCCCGTAATTATAACACGTGTGCAATGAGGCTGCGGTATACGACAATATTTGTGTGTCAGTACGGATATAACATGCTCCCAATTTTTAAAACAGTTTTCAGCTTTTATTAAATATGTTTCTAGTATTGTGGGCTAATGAAACTGTTATCATTAACGACGGAAGCGATGCATTTTACGAGCAATGCGGGGCTAGTTTAAATGAAATGGTGTTCTCGAATAGTCTGCCGTTATATGCGTGGACAGCCACCGGTTCGGTGTATGATACTTGTTTACACGTAGCCATTACAACCAATAACGGAATTAGATTACTGCGTGATTAATGAAGTGCTCAATACAGAACAGCACAATATTCTAATAACAAACAGTGCAAATACATGAATTTTTTTAAAATGATCGTTTACTTTGGTGGCGGCGCTCTTTTAAGATATTACATGATGGAGAAGAAAAGATAAAAATTTATGGAGAAGCGTATCAAGCACAAGGCATCCATTACTGACGCAACCTACGTAAGTAGAGCACTGGTCAAGACACTGTATCCGCATAGGGAGAGAAATAGGGAAATCCATAAGCAGAGAAATAGGTTAAATGGATTAAAATCGCCCTCTGTCTTTCCAAACACGAGGTATTCCACTTTTCCTATTTAATGGTTAACTTGAATATTGGAAAGCCTTTTTAAATACAGAATGGACACAGCCTGACAACATTCCCCCTTCATTTAATTCGAAATTTTTTTTCTTGCAAATAACATCGTGGTCAATGGAAGAAAACACCAATTTTCTGTTTCTCGGGTCATGGTTGGACAAAGACGGGGAAGCTTATCGCCGCCCCCATTACAAAGGAACTGTCGCGGTATCCATTTTATTGAGGTCTATATTTTCCGTAACATAGTTCATAGCGCATGTGCAGTTTTCAGGTCATTTCTGAAATATGCATTACACATGTGAATGTACTCTGAAGACGTAAATTGTATTCATAGGTATTGAATTATAGAAGGAATAATGGATTTTGAATTTCGTCACACTTGTTGAGCGACATGGAAAATAGCGCAGGTTGGGATGGAATCAATAGCCACTTAAGAGAATCCTTCGTCATCAGTGATATCACTACCAAAGAAATGTAGAACCTTCCCCGGAACTAATGTTAGGAAACAAGGATTGTCCTAAAGACTAGTTTGGAAACGTGAAGAAGCATGAAGGAGGCACGAGACTCCCTTGACCTTCTTTTTTGGTGACTCCGATTATAACTATTCCCACAAGCCATTTCGAAATCTCTGGTACAAGGTAATCAGAGAGATTCTGTATTTCCTGACATCTTAAAGCCATCGAAGCAACGCTTATTACAGTAGTACTGTTCTTTGGCACTCTCAAACGATAAAGATGACTTGATTCAGGAGGACTCGGTATGTTATAACGGATGAAGAGTTGTCTATAGAGAAGTCACTTCATGTGTGCCCCAGGGAAATGTGTTCAGATCCTTCCACATCACTATGTGTATTAATCACTGGGCAGAGTATGTTAACAGTAAACTCAGATATTTTCAGATGTCTCACTTATGTATAGTTTAGTAGCATATGAAATACGTTGTACGGTATATCCAGTCAGACCCTGACGTGATTTCAATGTGGTTTCAACGTGATGCTTTAAATGTTTCAAAATATATAATCATGCAGTTCACAAAAGACAGAAGCAAAGTGCCCTGTGACTACTACAGTGTCAGGGTATCACATTTCGGAAGAGGCAACTCTTACTAATACCTGATGTATCTCTTGGCGGAAAATTGAAGTGTAAAAGTCACAGTCACTGAGTCATAGTTAAAACAAGTGGAAGGCTTTGGGTCGCTTCTTTGACAGGACACTGCTATAATGCAGTTAATCTACAAAGCAGACTCCTCACAAAACTCCCTTGTGACACATTCTGCAACACTTATCAAATGTGTGGAACCTGAAAGTAATAGCATTAACTGGGTATACTGAAAGTATAGCAAGAGAATGTACAGCGCCATTGGTCTCTGTTTAATATGCCTCACGGACGAGTGTTCTGGGAACGTGAAAAATCACAAACTGATGGAAAATCGGAGATAGGTGCTTACCATCCAGCTCAGTCTTTCTTTGATTGTATTAAGAAATAATATTTAGTGACGAATCTAGCAATATATTAAGCCCCTGACGAATCGCTCCCATAAAGAGGAGACTACATGAATTACAGTGATCAAGGATAAATTTAATCAGTGATTATTCCTGCACTCCGTATGTGAATAAAAAATGAAATCGGGTAGACCGGTCGCCTGGGGCAGGTCTTTTGATTTGACATCATTTAGGCGACTTGCGCGTCGATAATGATGATATGATCATGAAGACCACACAACACTCAGTTTCTGAGAGAACAAAATCTCGGAACCAACCGAGAGTCGAACGAGGGTCCTTTTGATCAGTATTCTGCCGCGCAGACCACTCAGCTATGTTTTTTTTTCGGTTCGTTCGTTATTGTTCATTTTATTTGGTCGTAGCTGACGTCACATGACATCCACTGAAGTTCGTTGGTGATCCCTTTGCTCGGCTTTTTTTTTTATTTTATTACAGATCCGGCCGCTGTGGCCAAGCGGTTCTAGGCGCTTCAGTCCGGAACCGCGCTGCTCCTGCAGGTTCGAATTCTTCCCCTGCCTCAGGCATGGATGTGTGTGATGTCCTTAGGTTAGTTAAGTTTAAGTAGTTCTAAGTTCTAGGGGACTGATGACCACAGCAGTTAAGTCCCGTAGTGCTCAGAGACATTTGAACCATTTTGATTAAGAACGCTATACCTCTCCAAAACTCTTGAACAATGGAATCTCGCCCCAGGTCCCAACATACTCGCCGCCAGTTGGCATCGTGGCTTCTGCAGAGCCACGATTCATCAGCAGTCTTTGCTTCCCGGTCATGGCATGACTCCAAAATCAGCAGTTCGCGTGGTGTTGTTAATGGCGGCCTGATAATGGTACGGCACTTCCCTAGACCGTCTGCAGCCAGTATCCGACCAATGGTGCAGGATGACTCACGAGGTTGCACGGAGTCCATCACTTGGTCTCGGATAGCAGGCGCACACGTGAAGGGATTACGATGTTCTCGATGCACGGTACCACTATACTACCTTGTGGTGGTCAAACGTGATCATCTGAAGCCTTGAGGATAACTTGACGCACACTGGAATGCAGTCCAGCATCGGGCCACAGTCGCAGCAGAATGTCCCACAAATCCACATAGACTGCACAGTTCGACCCTTCGGCCAAATAAGAAACCCACATTGAGGTCCCTATCTAACTCATGTCAGGTGCTGCTTACACTAACTCACACGAACACGATGCATCCCCGTGCCCCTCACAGCGATCATTCAACATCTGACGGTATTCACACCGATTATATAGCCTACCAGGTCTGGTAACCACTATATAGGCTAGGAACACTAACGCACTATAGGGGTCACTCTATGTGTAACAGAGAATGCAACACTACCCATTTACATACCCGCCGAAGGTGTATCCGTGTACGAAGTTGCATCGACATCTGACAATGTCTTCAGAGCGCTTCGGTTCTTTTGTGAGGCAGTGTACGTGATACAATGAGAAGTATCTCTTCCTAAACACAACACGTTGGTATCTAAAATATGTATGTAGATTTACTTTTAATTCACAACTGAGCACAACTGTGTCGATTTCATACAATAGACTATGTTTCATAATCAGTAAATGAACTTTAACAGCAGCTGCGAATATGACCAGACTCCAGCTGCACAATGTATTGATGACAATGAAAATTAGTGTCGGATCTTGACTCTGAACTGCTATTTCCTCTTTACGCGAGCCTCGGCCATCCATGCACGTTTCCAGGACCGGTCCAAACTTCATATTTCATCCTTCGTCTAGCAGGCCGCGGTGGCCGTGCGGTTCTAGGCGCTTCAGTCCGGAACCGCGTGACTGCTATGGTTGCAGGTTCGAATCCTGCCTGGGCATGGATGTGTGTGATGTCCTTAGGTTAGTTAGGTTTAAGTAGTTCTAAGTTCTAGGGGACTGATGACCTAAGATGTTAAGTCCCATAGTGCCCAGCGCCATTTGAAC
Organism: Schistocerca americana; assembly: GCF_021461395.2. Taxonomy (NCBI): domain Eukaryota; kingdom Metazoa; phylum Arthropoda; class Insecta; order Orthoptera; family Acrididae; genus Schistocerca; species Schistocerca americana. The sequence continues at coordinate 201,446,032 of NC_060125.1, read as the reverse complement.
CTACTGGAACAGGAATGGAATTGATGGTGATGTTAATTTACTTTGTTTCGTGAGACTCTATATTTTTTCGTGCTTATTACAAGGTATACAAGGTATAACTACAAGAAATTTTTGTATATTTGGTGGCATCGACTGTAGGTCATTAAACTCTGTCCCTGGCGATCCAAGATTTTTCCAATCTCAGCAACACGGCCCCAGGTGTACTCATAGGTAGCCTACTGTCAAAACGAGTACTGCGGATCTTTCCCAGGGGGTAAAAAGGCGGCCGAAGGCACGGACTCGCCAGTCATTAAAACGGTTCCATATTAAATAATATGGAGATGATAATATTTTCAATAATGTGATATTTTTGCTTGAAACTTAATGCCGATATAGGTGGCGTAATGGTCGGCACACTGCACTCGTATTCTGGAGGACGACTTTTGAATTACCCCTCCGGCCCTCCGGATTTAGTTCTTCCGTGATTTCCCTAAATAGCTACAGGCAAATGTCGGGATGGTTTCTTTGCAAATAACACGGCCTCTCATTGGTTTCATACTCCGAGTTTATGCTTCGTCTCTAATGGTGGCACTGTCGACGGAATTTTAAATAATTTTTCTTCTTCCTTCAAACAATGTGCCTTAGTATTGTTTGCCCAAATAAAACTGCGACTAAGTAACATAGAAGAGGCCCTACTAAATGCCACTGAATCTCCTTTCAGTTACCTCACCTAAATAACTGTTTGTCCAGATGCCAATTACAAAATGTTTCAAGCTAAAGTTCTTTAGCCGTCAGGGGTAAATCAATCAGCATGATTGTCTTCGTTGTAGCTTTGTTTTTTACAAAGATATGAACAGAATTTTTACTTTTTTAAATAACACGCTGTAATTTTTAATCGGTGATTCATTTCCTCTCCTGAAGAACTATTCGAAAATGTGTCACAGTGTACCATTCACTGAAACACAACGTTATTAATTATAAAACACAACAATGACTTTGAGCCCGGGATCAGAAACTCGTCCACTGGCTGGAGTTGTCAGAAAACAAATGAAATCCAAGTAAAAACAGAAGACAAAATGGACTTTGACTCTCCTGCACCGTTTCCCAGGAGTAGAACATTCAAAGCTGCTCAAAGTGGTGACCCTGGACATCGATATACTGGTGCACTCGTTGAATGAAACAATTATTTACTGCTTCCATTGTTGCCTGCTTAAGATAATTACAAGCAAGCACGATACATTCCTGCATGTCCTCTGGAGCTGTTTGAATGTCGCGATAGGCAACGTCTTTAATGTATCCCGAAAGGAAAAAGTTCAGAGAATTGAAATCAGGAGGCCTAGCAGGCCTCCTCGTCCAATCCATCTGGCAGGATACCTTCGGTTCAGAACACGTCGTGCACGAAAGGCATTATGTGCTGGACATCCATCGTGTTCTTAACGTACTTCATCCAGAAGAGGTGGAAGAATTCGTCTGAGGAAGCTGGCACACGCTGTGGCGTTTAGACTACCATTGTGGTACCAAGCATCCCACACCAGACGTTAACTCTCCACTGATGCTGATGTTCCACCTGTCTAAGCCATCATGTGTTCTCGCTGGACCAATAATGTATCTTCCTTGTATTTATCTGTCTTTTGTTTGAAAAGGAACATTCATCGGTAACTGGAACATTGGAGCAGAAGTTCGGGTTGGCGAGAATTTGCTGTTGTGCCCACTGAGAGAACTGTACACGATTCTGGAAATCATTCCCTAGCAATTCTTGATGTTGGTGTACATGGTAAGTATGGAACCGGTGACGTGTAAGAATATGGTGTACAGTGGTTTTAGGAATGCCAGTCTCGAGTTAAATCTGTCGTGGATTCACAGCAACGGAGGCGAGAACAGTAACTTCGGCAGCTTCGTCTGTGCGAGTGCTACGACGATTGCGTATCGTGGGTTGAAACTTCCCGTTTCCTGAAATGTCGCAACAAGACGAGAAGGCATCCATCGCGAAGGGGGATTTTTGTCAGGATATCACTCTCTCTGCAGTCACGCTGCCTGCGTAGCATTTCGCCTACCTTCAACAACAACAATCAAAGAAACGTTATATCGATGCTGTCCGTCGGAAGGACAGCCTTTACTGTATGCCTACGGTACACAACAGTATTTAAAAGGACTAAACTACTGTACTAAATGTACCAGTGCATTAGAAAACGGTTTTGCAGTTCCTGTTCTGCTAACTTACATTCCCCATAGATGAGTAGAATTTCTATATTCTCTTCGTTGGTGTACATTCTACTCACTCAACTACGATGGTTGGCGGAATGGCGGGTGTGCATTTTGCAAACGTTTAAAATTGTCCTCCGTCAACGTCAGCACTTGGATGTGTTCATTACCTCTAGTACCTGCACTAAGCGCTGGGAGCGTCAACGTCAGTATTGTGTTATGTAATTAATAACGTTGTGGTTCAGTGAATAGTACATTGTGCTACATTTCTGAATAGGTCTTTAGGAGAGGAAATGAATTACCGAATAAGAAATACAGAGTGCCCTTTAAAAAAAGTCATACCACTGTTCATATCTTTGGAAAAAACAAAGCTACAATAATGCTGGTTGATGTTCTCCTGACGGCTAAGGAACATTTGCTTGGAACATTTTGTACTTTGCATCTGGACAAACAGTTATTTAGGGTGATCAATATAAATGGGACACCCTGTATAACTATTCTGAAACGTAACTATTTCTCTGAAGTCCACAGAATATTTGTGGCAATATATTTGTCGTGCCATTTACTGTACTGAAGAAAGTGTGTACAAATACAGGGTGTTTCACTGTGTTTTTACGAATTATAATAACACAAAAATTATAGCGAAACAAAGTTGAACATTTTACATGTGGTACAACATTTATTCAGGTTTACTTATGAAATACTTCATCTGAGAAATGACCGCCATTTGCGGCTACACAATACTCAAGCCGTTTCACCTAGTTTTTGAACACATCTTTCGTAACTACAGGAGGAATTCTGGAAATTTCATCGTGAATTCGATCTTGCAACTGTTGCAAGCATCTCTGCCACTAAGAGTGCACTCGCGCCTTCAAATTACACCACAGGTAAAAGTCTGGCACAGAGATTGGACTCATTTACGAGTTCCAGTCGCCTTTCGGTTACATGCACTGGCAGCTGCACGAAAGTTTCATACCCAATTCAGTACTTTTTCAGGAGCAGCAATTAGATATCGCGGCTGAATCTTGAAATGCTTAAGAAAGGCAAATTGCAAGCGCACGACAGATTCGCCGTAGCGGCAATAGCAACCCCACCGCGAGCGCTCGGTATTGCTTCGAGCAGTACGATATGACTACTGGCCTGTATATGGGGTGAAACTTCACGCTCCGCACTAGTAATAGACGGCGGCACCGTCGCTGTATCTTGTTTCTCAGCGCGCGTTATGATTTGATATCGTCAAACATCATGAAACGCTCTGTAAAAATGAATTGTACTCGTGTATTGAGACATGTGTATTTCGTCTGACAATTTAAATGAAATTTTGCAATTGTAACTGTCTATCGAAACACATAATCTCACCTATGATTACGGATCCAACAGACAACCCCGTTTTTGTTAAACAGAACTATAGCACTGGGATGTATTTTCCAAACTAATTCAGGAGATATGTACCATAATACCTACTGCAGAAATAGATCAATGTAGTATTTTATGGTGAAGCATGTATTCTCCCGCAGTCAACTTAAATGGTGTGACAACATCTAACAACAACAGACTTCCGTGCGAAAACAAAACATAACTTTTGTTCTTTTTGGCAACTGACTCCGATGTTCGCTTTCCTGTGTATTCGTCTGTCTTTAGTAGATGTTCATACAGAAACTCAATGTTTACTGAGATGTGAAACAATGTTCAGCACCAAAGATGAATAACTGCTATGCTTCCTTCCTTCACTGGGATATGGCTGCTGTAGGTGACATTCGCTAGCATCGTCACATAGCAGATGTTCGACGATTCACGGGAAAAGGAGAAACTGGAGGCTTCTATCTTGTGAGTAAAAAATTAATTTAAGAAAATAGGAAATAATTCCCGCTGACACTCTGATGTGCTATCACGTCATAGAACTGCCACCGACAAAAATTTTCAGAACTACTTCACGAAAGGCTGTGGGACTGGGATGTGAAGGGGTTGAGATACGAACAGTGCTTTTATTACAACAAACGACGTCCCCAAAACTACGTATCTGAATATCAGTTTATTCACATTTTATTTTCGAAAAAAGTTGTTAATTTGTCCTGCATAAGAGCTTATTTAACAAAGTGACAGTCCATCCACGGTCCAAATCCTCAAATAACTAAAGTTCAGTAAACAATTATTTTTGACAGCACTGTCCGTACCACCACTAATGTATTTTTTTGTGTCTCCTGAATCAAACTGAAATTTATAACTGTTTAGTACACTGTGTCCCCGAATTTACCGCTACAACTCATTTTGTAAATATGACTAGCTTTTTCTGTTCTTCTGGGTAGGGCTCTTGTTGAATTTACGTTTACGGAAACCTTGGTTCTTGGTTTCTTGTTCCTTCTTCCCTCTCGCGACCCCCTAACTTCACTGAAATATGAAAACTGTATTTTTTTCTCACAATTTTGTGTCTTACTGCAACAACACTTATACAACAGTTTCCTAGCAACTTCTGCTTTCTGCTCATCTCTACATGTTCAAACTCAGTCCTTAATCTCAGTACTGTAATTCTCTTCTCCACTTTACATCATCTGACTGCCATCACAACGAGAACTTACAGTTCCTTTTTCCTCGTAATTATCACTCTTTTCTTTCCCGGAATGATACGTTCTTACCAGTGTGTCATCACACGACTGAGTCTCAGCATACAGTGACTCCTTACACTTGTCACTTTCTCTTTAGAAAGAACTTAAGACATATGAAACTGTTCCTAACGGACGAAAGGGGCTTTACATTCAATCAAAGTACATAGAATATAGCTACATATTTACGTAATATATTAGGTTTCATTTACATTTGAACATAAAATAAAAAAGAGTTCAGTATGTACAAAATATATGCAACTAACCTTACACATTTGCCCAAACCTTAAAATTTATGGCGTTCTTTTACGTCAATGAAAATATCCGTTGAGTCGTGCGTGGCTCGTGTTTCCGCGATCTTGTGTTTTGCACCCTGTTTTAACGTACTTTTACCTCACTATATTAATTTAAATTACTACTGTCACTGAGATGCTGCTTTGCTTGACCGTAACCGGCGATAGCTCTTGAAAGCTTATTGTAATATCCTTTGAAAGATTTTACAAGTTATTGTGGGCCTTCCGCCGTTGGTGTTGCAAAAGGAATTTGTAAACTAAATGTATTGTATTACCGATTGTAGCAATATATGTATTTCCTTAATTTTCAGAATTTAACTTGCAGCCTTCAGCCATTTTGTTGCGTTTGTTTATCTCTTTCTGTGCACCTTGCGGGCCATCAGCCCTTTTAGCATCTTAAAACATTGTGGCCTTTTGCCTTCAGTAATTATCATAGTATATTAGGAAGTTTGAAAATTTAATCCGGAAACCTTCAGCCTCTCCGCATGCTGATTTCATATATGTATACGATTTCTCTAATTCGAAAATTTTACTGTGCGTTAAGTTTTTTCAAAATTGAACTTATTCTAAAGCATCTGTTTGGAGGCCTTCAGCCGCGAAGCAAATTTAATTCATTCAAAAGTGTATTTGTGAACTTAATGATAATAAATTACACTTGTGAAATGAATCGGACCGCAGCTCCCTTGGCCCTTTCCACAACCCTAATTACCTGTTCGCCTTGCGTGATTTGGCGGGCGTACCATCCGTGTTACATCCTTTCCCTCCTAGGGCTTCAGTGGACAGGAAGGCTGCATTCTACCACTAGTCAGTGAGGTCACGAGCTTACGCAACATACTTTTGCTTTACGTTTATATTCACTGAGTACTACCCACAGTAATTAATACTACACCCTCCAACTCAGTGGGTTAAATTATACGTGGATGCTTCAAAAAGAGATACAGTCAAAGCAAGGAATAACCAATGTAAAGGAAGGGATAAGTTGATACTAAACCAGGCCTCCAATAAGAATCAGAGTGATTATGGAGGGAAGTGATGTGGCGACAAAAATTTGTGCTGGGTAACCAACAGATCGTTCCAGTAAGCATGATTATATGGATGTAGGCTGCAGCATATATTAAGAGAGGAAGAGGTTTGCACACGACCGACTTGCGTGGATAACTGCATACAATCAGTCTTTGTGCTAAACCTAAATATTTCATTATTATTATTTCGTGGTACAGGTTATAGAGTACTTTCTTTTACACGACTTAATTTCCTCTTCTCCCACAAGAAGACAGCTCGAAGAATTCATTCATTTTGCAAAATATTTTATCACTGAGGTATTTGTTTTTGTGTCTATTCAATATCTGAACAAAATTTACACTTTTATATTTACCGAATCGATAAATCTGTTATATGATTTTGTGAGAGTCGTGTTGCAGAGCCTACGTAAATTTTTTTTCTTTCTTGGTTGTGAGTATCGTAATTCGTCTGAAACATTTCTGTATTGTTGGACACACACATCAACACCGAGTAGGTATCTTGGCCCGCAGTACAGAATGGGAATATGCAAAATATGACAACAGCATTATTTCTTTGCGAGCTGGACATGAAGTCTTGTTATATGGCAGAAAACCGAGCGAAAAATAATTACGTGATAAATCCATCTAAGATAGATGAAAGAGACACACATTTTTATTTGAACATTTCGACCAAATGCACGGGCAGGGGGTCACGAATAAACTCGGATGCTTTAATTGTTTGGCATGCCTATCACCAGATTTATTTGATGTCGATGGTTTCCCGCCTGGTTGTCTAAAATTTTCTGTCACTCGAAGATCCAAAAGGTATGGGACGTCTCATGGCAGGTAATGTCACCACAGAGGCTGTATTCTTAGTGGTTATAGGAATAAATATAGTGAAACAGTCGTTTTAATGTGCATATAGTTGTAGAAATATGAACGGCGTCATTTGCCGGCTTTTTCATGGACAATATTGACTATTGACAATAGTAAAATACTGGGTGTCCACAGTTGAAGTTCCAATTTCGAAACGTTTTGAAAGAGAGCCAGTGCTCAGAATGACGGCAAATTCGAACAGTAAGTTATTGGAGCAGTGGGAGACGTCATGAAACAAAAAATTACTAACGGTAGTTTGAGCAATAGATGTCGCTGTAAGAATCAGCGTATACACATCAACAGACATGCACCGAGCGAGGTGGTGCAGTGGTGAGCACACTGGACTCACATTCGGGAGGACGACGGTTCAAGTCCGCGACCGGCCGTCATGATTTAAGTTTTCCGTGATTTCCCAACATATCTTCAGGAAAATGCCGGGATGGCTCCTTTGAAAGGCCACGGCCGACATCCTACCCCATCCTTCCCTAAACTGATGTGACCGATGACCTCGCTGTTTGGTCCCGTCATCCAAATCAACCAACCATCAGACGTGCGGCACAGGGCTGTTTCTCAAATTGCGTCTGAGACGCCCAACATGACTCTCTGCATGAGGCACAGCGCGCTGCTGGTAAAGCTCTTTCACAACAACAGTGAAATGCGCCAGTAGCCCTTCAGAAATTCCGAACACTCTAGGGTATGGAAAATGGCATTGGTCCGATTTCTGCTAAGAGTCTGGACAAAAACATTACATAATTCCCAAAGGCAGGTGCTTTTGAAGCGCACAGTGGCAGAGGGAGGAAATCAGTTAATCCGGCGTTTGTAGAAACGTGGCCGTAGCGTTTAAGGCCAGATCGAGCGGTTATCTGCAAACATGCAGTGGACGGGGATTTGCCCGAACGTTGGACGTACCGGCGAGCATGGGGCACAAAATCCTACAAAACTTCATACTTTGCCATCCATACAAAACCACCAAAGTTCAGGTGTTGCCTCCTTCTTACCTGCCACCAAGAAAAACCTTCGCTTTGGAGGAGGAGGAGGAGGAGATTAGTGTTTAACGTCCCGTCGACAACGAGGTCATTAGAGACGGAGCGCAAGCTCGGGTGAGGGAAGGATGGGGAAGGAAATCGGCCGTGCCCTTTCAAAGGAACCATCCCGGCATTTGCCTGAAGTGATTTAGGGAAATCATGGAAAACCTAAATCAGGATGGCTGGAGACGGGATTGAACCGTCGTCCTCCCGAATGCGAGTCCAGTGTGCCAACCACTGCGCCACCTCGCTCGGTCCTTCGCTTTGGAATTTTTGCTCTTGTGGAGGTGTAAAATGAATGGCAGTGGAACATTCTGTGGACAGACAAAGCCCATTTCGATCTCGAAGGTCATCTCAATACTCAGAACTGCAGAATTTGGGTAACGTTACCTGTGCCATCACTGCTAAACGCTATGAGAGTCTTTTGCGCATAAACTCATTCCAGCCCCTCAGCAGCTTGGTTATGTGTGTGGAATCATTTTTATGCTAAATGACGCTCCTCCTCATATGCCACACCCAGTGAAGCGGCTGCTGCAGAGGCATTTCAGAAATGCTTTAATTATCAGTCCTCATTTCCCTACAGAGTGGCTGCCTGTTCACCAGATCTTAATCCTTGTAACTACGGGCTGTGGGGATATCTGAAAGAAATGTGCAGATCCCGACAACTGCGACTGAAAGAGTAGTATGTTCACATGCGGAACAACTTTAAAGTGCCTTCATTGGATAAATAAAGAGAACATAGTTAAACCCAAGCGTGAATTTCTACTGGAGTGTGGATGAATATATTGAAAATACACTTAGGAATATAATGTACGAAAAAATAGAAACACTCACCCTCTTTCAGTAAAATACAGTTTTATTTGGCACATATTCAACTGTAATAATTTTGGGCCTGGGTGATGGTACAATGACAAATCGAATAAACATGCTGGGATTTCTGCTTTATTTTCTGAATGCTTTTGCCTTTGATTAATAGCGCGAGCCATGTTGTTGTTAAATTGCATTATCTTCCATACCTTTCTGACAGCCCTTGTACCAGGAATATAGATTTCATGGCGTGAGGGTTCAGGTGAACCTGAATTTAATGCTCTTAACACTAAAACTACGGTTCAAACAGTGTTATTAATGCTATAAGCACTCTAATATTTGAAATAAGCATACGTGTGGTATACCATTCCACCTTCGACAAGTATGTATCGCTCACTACAGAAGTGAAGTTGGGAATCGATTTGTTACGTTACACTCCGCACTCGTGAGCGACTGACTCAGAGACCATTATCTACCATATTGAAGTTGCATCTCTTATCTGATGACGCAATCGTAGTAGTAGCAGTAAGCCAAGTGCATGAATCAGTATTTGTATCGAAAATACGAATACATAAGCGTTATTTCGAACACCTGTAGGCTTCAATGAATATTACGGACAGAGGTATTAAAATTACAGGCAGGTTGCTGTTAATAGTAGTATAGCTAATGCAAGCTCATGTCCGAATTTCACAGGCGACAGTTAACTAAATTGCCTTCACTCATGTCTGTGAACTTTTGTCGCATGTTTCACACACTCAGCATATGCCTTCTAGATTCTTCATTATACTGGACATTTAAAAGACGGTTATAACAAAGTGACAATAGAGGAAATCGTAATGGTAAATTAGGTAAGAGTTCATGATAATGTATCGCTATTTACGTAACACTTTCATGGTCAAAGTTGTTTTGCTGTTAAAGAGACTGGGAGGTTAATTTTTCAGCAACCCAAAACTGTTTACTTTAATATTGTATTCCCTCGCTACCAGGCTTATTTGATAAATACTTATGAATTTGCACAAGTACACTCTAACTCTCTCGTCCACGTAGTTCTCAGTCATACGTGTGTAGCATATGGGGCCATTTAAATATTTATCGTCGCATATAATGACTCTTGCTTTCATTGAAAATGTGCTGTCATCATGCCCTTTCGACTGCAAACCCGTTTCCTCGTTGGTTCTGCGCGAAGCCTCATTTCTGATTACATCGGTCCACTTAACTTTTGGTATCCGTCGTTAACACGAGTGCTGTGCATGAATAACAGACGTCCATTCCTAGCGGGAACGGACTCCGCATGCATCGTAAGCAAAGTTGCCCACTTTCACATCCACTTACAGTCCAAACCTCCAGTTTAGAGGCCCATAAACGTGTCATCTTGTAACAGTAAACTAAATTTTAACAACAAAATAGTCTGTACATACCAAGTTTCAGGGCGTAGAGAAGTACAACGCGAAGGAATCTGAATGGATTCACTAATCGCCTATATTTGTGTGGTCTACAGGTGCAGGCTTTCAAATACGCCCTCCAGAATCGCAAACTGAATCAAATATCATGCTCTAAGCTTATACCACTAACTTATTGACTCGAACAAATAGTACCTAATATGTGACTGTCGTTTACTTAGGTCTGTCATTTCACCACATTGCAATTCTGTATTCGTCTTTTCTTTTCCGACTTCTAACAATGGACACTCACCTTCTGTATTCAAATTAATCTGCATCAATCAAATTCACGCCACTTGAAAATGATCTCTGACTAAAGAATTATGTAGTAACTGTAATTTTCTCTACGTTGAACACTGTTGCTGTTAACATAATGATTTGAATTGAACTCTGGCATAAAGTGGAAAGCAATCCATCTGTATTTGTGATCACTTTCCCTGTTATAACGTACCACTCCCACCGGCAACTACGACCTGCAACTATAAAGGGAAATTTTTCAATTGCCATTACAAATGTTTTACTACAGCACAATGGAAGGTTACGTTCTCGAAGGTACTAATTGTTCGAGGTCCAAAGATTTATAATGACAGATTGATAATGGGTACCTTTTACCGACACCTTGACACAGATGATGAAGTTTCTGGACAGATCTTATAAACTTTTAGTCTCATCACAGATTGGTACCTCTCTCATTCAATTACAGTTGATGGTGACTTTAATTTATCTTCGATCTGGTGGCGGAAATACATATTCAAAGTAGGTGGTAGGTATAAAACTTCGTAAGATTTTTACGAAATGCTTTCTCCGAAAATTATTTTGAGCTGTAAGTTCGAGAGCGCACTATTGCAATTGCTTGCCAAACACTTGACTTTTCGGTAGCAAATAACCCTGAGCAAATAGGAAAGATCATGACAGGCACAGTGATTAGGAACCACAAAATCATTCCAGTGAGACTAACTACCGAAGATACCCAAATCCACCAAAAGCAAACGTAAAATGTATCTGTTGAAAAAGTCAGATAAAAATTCGCTTGCCGTCTTCCTAACAGACCGCCTCCACTTCTTCTCAGCTAACTAAGTGTAGAAGACATATGGCTTCATGTAAAAGAAATAGATATCTAAGGCAATTGAGAGATATATACCAAAAAATTAATAAAAGCTGGTACTGGTCCAAAGAAGGTGCGAAAAATGTCACAGAGGCAAAGAAAAAACCGTCAAATTTGAATGAGTGTAAAACCCCAAGATTTCCAAAGTTTTATAGAAGCTCGAAATTTAGCACGGACTTCATGCCAGATACTGGTAATGGCTTCCACAACTAAACACCGTCGTGAAATATGACAGAAAAACCAAAGATATTCTTATCGTATGTAAGGTACACCAGAGACAATACACAATCAATACCTTCACTGCACTGTACGGTACCAATGGTAATATTACCGATGACAGCACTACTAAAGCTGAAATGTGTTTTCTTATAGGACAACTATGCAAGGAGTTCCACCCAATAATATCCAAACAGCAGACTCTGTACACAATTTATTAAATGGCCAATACTAAACTCTTTTAAGTAACAACAAATTCATATAACTTACAAAACTTAACAAATGGTTAATGAGTGAGCTTTAAAAACAATAACGGCGGCTTGCCACCATAAAATCAAGAACCTTTTACAATAGTGCTTTTAGAGTTGATCCAAAAGGCAAAATCCAATAATAAATTAACTTTGTATTACAATTTAAAATGATTTATATAAAAATCTTTGAGAAACATATTGGCGCTTGACACCATAAAATGAAAGAAGCGCAACACACAACCAATTAACATTATAACAAAATAATAATTTGATACAACCAAAGGGCGAGGGCAACTCCCAACGCAATTACAGACAATCGAGCTCTCAACACTTGGGAGCCTTCCCACTAGAAACGGTCCCAGAAATAAACCACTGAGAGCTCCCCTAAATGCCTCCCACAACTGCCCATCACTTACGCACCTTGGTTAAGTTCTGTAACACACGACAGATAATATCAACACAAAATAAAATTCAAAATACTGTATATCATCCCGACAGCACATGATGACCACGGCGCCGTTTACTCGGGCGCTCTTAATAAGTGCCGGAAGCCAACACACACAAATCTCAAACCATTCTGGCTTCCTAAGACGAAACAATAAAAGCGAGCGCACATAAATATTCAAACCACTGTCTCAGAAATGCCTTAACGACACCAAACGCGACTATTCCACCAAGTTAATTATAACACAGTAAAAAAAAATTACAGAACATACCTCTAAATGCAGTTACACAACCAAATTGACTAGATCGTGTTGTTCAGGTCCCAGAAGACCACATATACCAAGCAGCAGCAAACCACTATGTATATGCTGTACAAAGCCGCCCTTCTTAGGCAGACTTCACCTAACACATCGACTGCCAAATGTACCATACATGAACGCAACTCCGGGCAGGACTCCTGTTGAGCAAATAAATTAGCACCAACAAATATCGTAACGAGCCACACACACAGCAAAAACCTCCAACAACACCGACCCACATCAGAAAGTTCAGAAACCGCTGCTGGAGCTTCCAGGGGAAAATCTGAAGAGCCAACCGAGCCCACACCCAAACCTGGCAGACGACTCCAAAATTCCGCAACTAGTTGTCTCCGGACCAGAGTATGACAGGACCGCACCGGACCTCCACATGAGACAGGCAGGAAGAACATGTACGCCGACTCCTATTAATCATCACAGCGGCGAGTCGCCTCCGCCCCAGACCACTCTGCTCATATTGCGAGGCACAACAACCTTAGCGCTAGTGACTAGCAGGTCCGGCGGGGCGAACTTCACGTTCCGTGCAGTCTCCGGAATGCCTACTACTCTCTCGCTTTCCGCCGGCCACCGCAAACACACGCCAGCGACGTCATAGCAAATCGCCACCGGAGCGCCACCCGCAGCAGGACAGCGAACTGTAATCGATTACAGTGCGCGCTCTGAACACGATCACAGGTTAGCGGCGTGCACCATACGAAAAGCGGAGTTATTAACCACAGTTTTTAGAAATGACTGCACCGAAGAAGACGAAGTAAATATTCCAGAAGTCGTGTCCGGTATGTGCAGCGTACCAATAAGGTCCCTTTCAGAATATGCTGATGTAAGAGCGCCATACTTAGCAATCATATACAACCAATCGCCCGACCAAAGATTCGTTCCAACAGACTGCAAAGTTGAACAGGTAACACCAGTACTCAAGAAAGGACACAGTAGTAATCAGTTTAATTACAGACCCATGTCACTAACGTAGTTTGCAGTATAGGATTTTGCAACATTTACGGTGTTAGAATATCATGAATTATCTCAAAGGTAAAGGTCGATTGGCACACAGTCTGCAAGCATTCAGAAAATATCGTTCTTCTGAAACGTAATCAGCTCTTTACAAAGTAGTGAATCCTGTCGACAGAGGATGTCAAATTGGTTCTGTATTTCTAGATTTCCAGAAGACTCTTAACACCGTTCCTCACAAGATACTTCTAAGCAAGTTTCGCGCCTGTGTAGTATTGCTTCAGTTATACGACTCGATCCTTGATTTCCTCTCAGAAACAGTAATCGAGGTAGAATCATCGAGAAAAACTAATGTTTAGGCCCTCCGTTGCTCCTAACCTACATACACGATTTAGGAGATATGAGCAGCCTACTTTGGTTGTTTTCAGGTGATACTGTCATTTTCCGTACAGCAAAGTTATTAGAAGATCGGAACCACTGGAAAATCACTTAGCCATGATATCTGTATGGAGCGAAAACTGGCAATTTCCCCTCAATCTGGAAAAGTATGAGGCCAGCCACGTGAGTACAATAAGAGATCCGTTGAATTTCCATTACACGATAAATCACAGAAACCTAAAGGCTTTCAATTCAACTAAATACGTAGAAATTACAGAGATGGTGTTGTGGGGAAGGCAAACCAAGAGCTACAGTATAATGGCAGAACACATACACCCTAACTTCCAGATGTCAGGAACTCAAATCTGTACCAAGCGTTGTATGTTGATAGAGTATCAACCGTCGTACAAGGTGCTGTTGTCCAGCGGAATGGGCGTAAACGTTAGTTAAAAGTAACATCAAAACTATGGAGCACAGAAAAAGTATAAGCGTTAGTGATCACTAGACATCGCTTCTGTTGGGCAAGTTAGTAGTGCATTAGATTGTCATTCCAAGGTCCATTGGTTCAAACCCCAACGCTAACGTTCCTTTTTCTTTACTCTGTTAAGAACTGAAGTGTTACATGGGACAACATGTTTATGACAAGTAAAAGGGCTGTTTGGAGCTTACAGCAGTGTTCTCTTGGCAGTCTGCTTTCGCTGCGTTTCTTTGAAAGTAGTAACCTATAGAACTCATTTGTAGTTTCACAGAACATACAATCAGAACGGAAAAATAGAGAAACAACTGCATCACACGTGCAGAAATAATGGTTATAATGACAATAATAATAATAATATACATAACGAAACTAATAACAGCTGTGATAAAGCAAAATAATAAGTTCATTATTAAGTACATAACTTTAAAAAATCAATGCAAACACGACCACACCAACCCATCCACACACACACACACACACACACACACACAAACGAAGTATCACAGTAATGGCTGCATACGAGTGAGTGTGCTGAGAAAATTTAATGTAACAGTGTCACGTGTAAACAGTTCGAAGAAAACTGCCATCAGAGCGGTCTGAACGTGGAGCCTTTAGTAGTACGACTTCATGCTCCACCAACACCCCACACGATATCCGAAGACAATTACGCACAGGTACACTTTTCCTGTGATTCCTAGTTCTGGTGTTACTTTTAATTACCGTTTACTCATGTTCTACTGGACGACATCCAGCACATAGCACGAACTAAATCGGTGCTAAGTTGTTACTCTACCGACATATAACGTTTGGTATTGATCTGAGTGTTTGACATCTCGAGGTCTGGGTATTGAAAGGTGCTAACAGTTCTACTAAAGAGACTGCCTACACTATGCTTGTTGATCCTCTGCCAGAGCATTAATGGGATGCATGGGGTCCTTGCCAGATAGGATTGACGGAGGACATCGAAAGAGTAAGAGGGGCACCTCGTTTCGTATTATCGCGAAATACGGGACGGTGTGTCGCGGATATGATAAGCGACTTGGGATGGCCATCATTAAAACAAAGGTTTTTATCGTTGCAGCGAGATCTTTCCACTAAATTTCAATCACCCACATTTTTCTCTGAACGTGAATATATTTTACTGTCGCCAACCTAAATAGAGAGAAATTATCACCATGAAAAATAAGAGAGATCAGAGGTCGTACAGAAGGATCTAAGTGTTCATTTTTCCCATACGCTGTTAGAGAGTGAAACGGTAGAGAGATAGTCTGAAGGTGGGTTGAGGAACCCTCTGCTGGGCTCTTAAATGTGTATTGCACAGTAGCCATGTAGATGTAAATGTAGATCTTCGGCGCGTATTTTCTGAAATTTGTTATTGCGAAAGTAAATTTACTTCCATTTCTACTTACAATATGAGTAAGGTAGACAGCCGCGCTGCACACAAGAATCAAAAGAAAATATATATTTCCACATGTCTACGCAGAGGTCAATAAATTAAAGTCAATATAATGAAATATTGCAATACAGGGCTTTGATTTGCTTACCCTACGGATGCGCTAAGTGGTTAGACGCTGACGACAAACTTCACTCAATAAACAGTGCTGACCTGGTAGCTAACACAGGTAAGAGCCCTAATTAAATAAGTTTGCCCCGCCCAAGATAAGAGCAAACACAACTGCTACACCACCAAGCTATTTCCGCTTATGAGACACTATGTCGCGTCACTTCCAAATCCTTCACCGGGTGTAATAGGCCTCGGGTGATATAACCACAATCGTCAGCGTCATCAGTTCTACTTTGTTAAATTGTTTAATTTGGTTTGGTATTGTTAAATTGTTAAATGAACCACCCTACTTATGACCTGTGTGTATAACTCTACGATCCAACGTGTGAGGGGAATATTTATTTTTAAGCTTTGTTTTACATTTATTCAGAAATATTTATTGGAGAAAGTTTAATTACCTTAGGTTAATGAGGACTTTCTCTAGTCTCACTGCTGTTCAGAAATGGAGAGGCACAAGCGATGGTTCATGGTGCTTATACTCGTTTGAGAAACTAATGAATGACATAGATTGGAATTGTCCCATGGGCACGTGAAATAGGACTAAATGGGAAGTTCTAGGAGAAGGAAGAAAAAGTATCTTTTGGGCAGAAAAATCGCTGTTATCAGCACTTTTTGGTGCAAGCGTTCCAGGGAATGCACTGATGTCATTTTGAGTCGTTATTCTATGGGCTGTCGTCATCAGCACACTCAACTGTCAGCTTTCCCGGTATTGGGGTTGTTGTGCTGGTTATACCGATGTCCTCTCCCCTCCCCCGTTTTGCTCTCGGTCAGTTGGGAAAATTGGTGAGAAATTGAATGTCAACATGCTCCGAGCCAGTCTTTTCACGGACCAACAGTTTCTGGGCAATATGCTCTCCATTCTAGGTCTGTGCTCTGTTCTAAGGTATGGATGTGGGTGTGTTTATGGGTATTTATTGAAGAAAATTTCGTTTTATTGTTATTGCAGTAACATGTGTTCCATCATTCGAGGCCTGCATGCTGTGGTGAGAAGAGAGTTACCAGGAGAGTTAAAAGTGACTGCTAATTTTACCATAATTCACAAGGTACAAGACACTGTCATTATAAGTTTATGACGTCACGGCAATTTTCGGAAGTGGCGGTAAATATTAAGGTAAGGTACTTTGCCCTAATAACGTCATGGCATATTCTGCGAAATCGTAATGGATATTAATGCATGATATTTCATTATAAATTAATGGCATCACTCCATATTCCGGGAAAGGGCAGGAATTATTAACTTAAGAGATTTTGACATCACAGCGGGTGTATAAATTGATGATGTCATAGTCAATTCCACAACGTGGAATGTGTATGTGTGACAGACTATAATCTAACCAAAATTTGCTAGCCAGTACTATCATACTTAACGGCTGCCTTCAGGTTGTATGTGTTTATTAACATAATTAGCAGTGAACTATTGGCCAATTTTTGTAATTTGCTATAAGTGCACTGGGTTTGTTTCAGCAATATCTACTCTAAGAACGAGAATGAAAGTATTCCTACGAGGAAACACGTCTGACACTGTGTTCACTGTGGATTTAAACGGAACCAGCAACTGAATTCGCATTTTTACATGCCTCTTCATGACAATATAATATTCCGAGCTATTACGCTGTGGTCGAAGGGATTTCACTTTAAAACCCGACGTTTCTTCCCCATCTGCGGAAAACATTTTCAAGGGGGATCGTAGCTTTGTTGAATGTCCGATTCAAATCCTGGCTCGCTACTGATACAGCAAAATTCCGCTTCCGCGAGTTTCCTGGCAGTGGCGTCCAGTCACGATTTGAATACTCGAACGCAACTAGCCGTTGTCGACTGCGGTCGTCCGCTGTTAATATCGTCCCATGGTGGAAGACTGGTGCACATCTTCCTCAAAACCAGAACCCAAATATCATTCAATTTCTCGCCCTCCTTCTTCCCTTACGTTTGAGGATCTAATAAATCGTTAATCTTACTATAATAGTCGTTCACATTCAAAACAAACGCTGCATTTCCCCTGTCAGCTGGGAGAATAATAACACTATCGTCCTCATTCAGACGTTTTAAACCATTCCTTTCACACACAGTTTCTGCGCGAGACAATACTCTTACAACTTCTGCACACTTCTACACTCTTATAACTTCCACTTTTTCCAGCCCTAACCTTGTCCATAGTACGAATGCCTGCTTCTAAAGTAGCTACTATTTCTTCCGTGGGCACAACCCACGAGCTAATGGCAAAATTTCCACCCTTCACAAGTACAGCTATCTTGATGTCAGATAACGAACGTCCGGATAAATTGATAACTGTGCGGGAAGCGTCTAAATAGTGGATCCTCTTATTAGGTAGCAAGTTATCAATTCATTTTCTGTCTATTAGACGTTGTCAACATACGCTTCCTAGCAGAACCGTGCAAAAGGCATCTATCTCAGTTATCACTCCACAATTTATTGCTGATAGTAATACGGAGAGACATTAATTGACAGTCTGTGCCTGATAGGGCCCATCAGGTCTGTTGAATCCGCTCTCGTAGTAAAGCCTCTTCCGTCCGTTTGAAAAAACGTTGGTGGATAGAGCTAGGAAAAATCTTTGAACCAGTTCTGCTTGACACAGAATTAAAACACTCACCACTGCACTGTTCGGGAATGGCTGTTCGTCCACTGAGGTGAAAAAAGCCTTAAGAAATGGTTCAAATGGCTCTGAGCACTATGGGACTCAACTGCTGAGGTCATTAGTCCCCTAGAACGTAGAACTAGTTAAACCTAACTAACCTAAGGACGTGACAAACATCCATGCCCGAGGCAGGATTCGAACCTGCGACCGTAGCGGTCTTGCGGTTCCAGACTGCAGCGCCTTTAACCGCACGGCCACTTCGGCCGGCAAAAAGCCTTAAGACCACAACGTAGAAACCATGGTGAAGCTCAAGCGCCATTGAAATCGAAATTTTTCCTGCCGTTTGTTAAGGACGTGACTGACCACATAGGAAGTATATTAAGAAAGCGTGACGTCGCTGTAATTTGCACACCGACACCGAAATACAAGATCACCTGAAGAAGGACGCTCGCCAATCGCTGAAAAGAACTGGAATTTATAGCATTCCGTGTAGTTGTGGGGAGGTGCACGTGGGTGCCACAAAAGGAACTGTCAAAAAATGATTCCAAGAGCACAAGGGTAACTGCAGATGAGGGGAGATTTACAGATCAGCTGTTGCGGAACATGTTTTACAGCCAGGAGACCGCCACATTCACTCTGCTCAGACTCAAGTACTGGCAGCCACAAACGGACACCACGAAAGGCTATTCAGAGAAGCCATAGAGATTGCGAAAAACCGCAGTAATTTTAACAGGAAGCAGGAGGGCTGGAAACTGAATGAAATTTGGGTACCGGTTTCGATGAAGATGTGTACCATTCTTTCACCATGGGACGATAGCAACAGTGGACGAGGGCAGTCGACAACGGCCAGTTACGCTCGCGTATTCGAGAAACGTGACGTCACCTCACTGCGCGGAAGCTTGCGGAAGCGGAATTTTGCTGAATCAATAGCGAGCCTGGATGTGAATCTGACATTCAACAAAGCTACGATACCCCTACAAACTGTCCTTCGCAAATGGGGACGAATCCTCGGATTTTAAAATGAAACCCCTTGGACCACTGCGTAATAGACCGTATATTTTAATAATTGTGACAATTTCGGCCGTGAAAGTTTACGATTTTCAACAGGACGCCTCTATGGGGAGGAGATGTCAAGAAATGGGCGACGCATGGAAGGTCTCCGGAAGAAGAGGATGCAGCCTTTGTGTTCCCTCACATTTCTGCCTCGTTGCGGAGCGGTCGGTGTTTCCGAAGTTTTTGAGGATTAAGCGACCGTGCAGCTCGGCCAAGGCGCAGCTGATTTTCAAACGGACGGAAGAGGCTTTACTACAAGGGCGCATTCAACAGATCCCCCGCGACTAGTCAAGCCCAGACCGTAAGTTGATAGCCCTCCATATTACAATAAGCAATAAATTGTGCAGTGATGACTGGGATATAATTCACAGCCAGTGGACGATTCTATTAGGAAGGTTATGTTCACATTTACCGCACCGTCATTAATTTATCCAGACGTTCGATATCTGACGACGAGAGATCTGTGATAGTGATGGGTGAAAATTTTATGATTATCCTGCAACTTGTGCCCACGGAAGAAATAATAGCCACTGTAAAGCAGGTTTTCGTAGAGTGGACAAGCTTACTGCTGAAGAAATCCGTATAGAAGCCGTAAGACTACTATCTCGCGCAAACCGTCCAAAAAGTAATATAACTTTGAGTGAGAGGAATGTCTTAAAACACCTGACTGAGGACCATAGTGTTATTATTCTCACAGTAACAAGGGCAATCCAATGGTCGTTTTGAATGTGACCGACAATTATAGTAAGATTAACGATTTATTAGATCCTCAAACATACAGGAAACTAAGTAAAGACCTCACTGAAAAAGTTCTTAGAAATGTTACGCAGTTGATAAAGAAGTCCCCTGTCGAACAGAGCGTTCAGAAAAGTCTGTTCAATTTAGTTCCGCTAGAGCCGAGAATTTGTGGATTACCGAAGGTGCGCAAAGAACATGTTCCTCTAAGGCCAACAGTGAGTGGTACTGATTCGCCCACCTATTCGATTGCCAAGTTCTTGACAACATTATTAAGACCGTATGTGGTCCGATAGGATTCGTACGTCAAGAATTCGGCACATTTTACCAGGAAATTAAATGGCATAGTGGTCCAGCCGGAGGACGTACTAGTTACTCTCGACGTGGTGCCGCTATTCGCTATAGTTCCACTCCATGAAGCGTTGCAACAGTTGCATCGAATTTTTCCACCCGATGTTGCAGAAGTGTTTCAATATTGCCTCCTAACCACGTATTTCAAACGGAACGAAGAGTTCTATGAACCGGCGGATGTCGCTATGGTGGCCCCTTAAGCCGGATATAGTGAACTTCTGTATGGCAAAATTGGAGGAGCGCGAATTGGAAACTGCGAACAAGAAATCGAATATTCGGTTCCGTTACGTGGACGATACGTTTCTTTTGAGGCGGCATGGCAGGGAGGAAATGGATGGTTTTCACAAACATCTGAAAGGGATCAATCCGAAGATTCAGTTTACGCAGGAGATAGAGGCCTGTTTTCAAGAGAGATGTTAGCTTGGGCCACACATTTTACCGAAAACACACCTAGCCGGCCAGAGTGGCCGAGCGGTTCTGGGCGCTTCAGTCTGGAACCGCGCGACCGCTACGGTCGCAGGTTCGAATCCTGCCTCGGGCATGGATGTGTGTGATGTCCTTAGGTTAGTTAGGTTTAAGTAGTTCTAAGTCCTAGGGGACTGATGACCTCAGAAGTTAAGTCCCATAGTGCTCAGAGCCATTTTGAAAATACATCTACACAAACTGTTACCTATATCGGGAGTCGATCCACCACCCACAACCAAAGCGAGGCGTCATAAAAACGTTCGCGGATATGGCAATGAAAATCTGTGAACCAGAGCTGCTTGAAACGGAACTAAAACATCTCACCACTGCATTGCTCAGGAATGGTTATTCGTTCGCTGAGGTGATAAGAGCCTTAAGACCACCGCGTAGAAATTATAGTATTACTCAATCGCCGTTGAAATCAAAAGCTTACCTGCAATTCGTTAAGGACATGACTGACGGCATATAAAATATCTTGAGGAAGCGGAACATCACGGTAATCTACACACCCGCATGGAAGAAAGATATCACCTAAAATTGGCCAAGGATGCTCGCCAATCACTGGAAACAAGGTGGAATTTAAGAGATTCCGTGTAGTTGTGGGGAGATGTACGTGGGTACTAGAAAAGAAACCGTCATAAAATGACTCGAAGAGCACAAGAGCAATTGCAGATGAGGGGAGACTGATAGATCAGCTGTCGCGGAATATTTTTTACAGCCAGGAGACCGCCACATTCATTCTGACCGGATTCAAGCACTGGCAGCCACAACGGAACCCTCGAAAGGCTATACAGTGAGGCCATAGATTGTGCAACACCCCAGGAATTTTAATAGGAAGGAGGAGCGCGAGAAATTGAATGAAATTTTGGTTCTGGTTTTAAAGGAGGTTTGTACCAGTCTTCTTCCTTGGGATGGTAGTAACAGCTGACGACAGCAGTCGACAACGGCCAGTTACGCTCCCGTATTCAAGACATGTGACGTCACGCCACTGCGCGGAAGCTCGTGGAAGCGGAAATTTGCTATAGTCAGTAGCGAGCCAGGGTGGGAATCGGACATTCAACAAAGCTACGATCCCCGTTGGAAATGTCCTCCGCAGATGGGGACGAAACGTCGGGTTTTAAAGTGAATTCCCTTCGGCCACTGCGTAATAGCCCGGAATATTTGATTAATTGTGACAATTCCGACCGTGTAATTTTACATTATACCGCCTGATTATGTCCTGAGATAACTAATATTCATTTCTACTAACCTAGAGATTGCTAAATTATAGACTCCAGAGTGAGCAATGTTTACAAGCCGCACCTGGTTGTAACTTGTCGATATGAAATCGCAGACGAACATTCCGCCTGCTGCCGTGACTAAGCCAGTAAATACCGAGTATGTCAAGACCATTGGGTTAGTACATTGCATAGACCCAGGTGGTCAGCTAGCACTCTCAGGTAGAAGATATGAAGGGAATGAAGACCTGTAAGTACAGTTAACCCACCACGAAATGAAATTTTAACATGTAAACTCTTTCTGCATACCAAATGTACACCATTCCTTCATTGTTCTGGTGTGTGTGTATGTGTGGTTGAGTGTTGCATCACATAGTCCGCAGAATGACAGTAAATTGTATAATAAAGTGGAAGACTCCCATATATTAATTACAAAGCAATACCATGCCTCCAAATGTAGTACTTACAAGTTATTATGTGCCAAATGGCAAAAACGTTAGTCCATCCGATCCTCTAGGCGAATAATGTGTGACTAGGATCTATTCGACACAAAAGTGGTAGTCAATATTACCCAAAATATGTGTAAAAAATGACCAAATTAAGATTCGTATCTTCATTAATACAATGTCTTGTTTTGAAGATGTCATACAGTTTACGAAAGTCACGTGAATTGTGAAAACTTTAGCAACAGTAATACACTCCCTGTTACTTATGTGACTTTTGGCAAACACCTTCGGCCAGGCGCAAATATTACATAGAACTGATTCTTACACTTCTTCATATTTCCGCACTCCGTTCACAGGCCAATCCATTAGCAAAGTATCCCAATTCGACGTACTGGTTCAAATGGTTCAGAGCACTATGGGACTTAACATCTGAGGTCATCAGTCCCCTAGACTTAGAACTACTTAAACCTAACTAAACTGAGGACATGAAGTCCCCTACATTTAGAACTACTTAAACCTAACTAACATAAGGACATCACACATATCCATGTCCGAGGCAGTATTCGAACCTGCGACCGTAGCAGCCTCGCGGTTCCGGACTGAAGCGCCTAGAACCGCTCGGCCACCGTGGCCGGCAGTTCGAAGTACTATAAAAGTTATAGACAGGAACTGAGTTATCCCCTAAAATCATGTACTAATGCAATAAAATATAGCATACTGAACTTTGAGTTGGCAGAAGATCAAGGAGTGGTGCTGGGGCTGGCAGTTGAGCCTCAATGTAGATGATTGGAGCTTGTTGTGGATACATGGGAGAAGAAGTCCACCACTGTAAAATTACACTATAGATGTGTTAGTTTCGTGGCATGATGCCCATTAAAACTGGGCAATGAAATGGAATTTAAATATCTGAATGTACCACATGGCTATAGTTAAAGTACAGCAAGTCACGGAGGACTTTTTGGTGTGTAATTGTGGCATATCAGCGAAATGTGGTGGATATGTAAATGCGTCAATGTGGAACCGATCTATGCTGGAAAAAATTTAGTTCAAATCCTGGCCACCAGTTGCTGGCATAGCACATAGTTTGTATGGAAGAGTGACATCCACACTGTCAATTTACAAGCCATAACGTAAGTGACAGTTTGGCTAACGAGAAGAGAGAACGTCCACTGTTAGTGAAATTATTTTATGTGAACGGCAACAATTACAGTGCTGCGCTGAGAGAGTATCGCCGACTGAAAAGTCTGAGAAGAGGCTCGATATATTAAATGGTTTAAAGAAGCATTCGAAATCACACGTGGGCCTGGCGTGGAAGAGGATGTCATCCTATCCCGGTGGATGTTACTGAAACGGTTGTTGTTACAGCAACTGACTATGCAGCATGTGTCCCCGGTAGTGCCAGTGCTCATGCAGTGTCACGAGGATTGTCCATCCGATGGTCAAGAGAACAGAAGGTTTGGTGGTCTATACTTTATTGGTACCTGTACAAAATCCATACAGTGCAGCAGTTGAAATCTTATAATCAGCAACAACGTTCTGAATTTGCTCTTCGGTTTCTGATGTCGTGCAATATGGATTCACAAGGCACGTTTTACACTATATGGTGCAGTGAATATACAGAACTGCCCAATCTGGGGTACTGCTAAACCACGTACTGTACACGAAGAGCCATCACACTCGCCGTACAGCGACGGAAATGCAGCGTTAAGGCAGGTTTCGCACTGAAGTAATAGTACGATGTCTGAAACATACATGTATCGAGTGTGTTAGAAAGCAACATATAAACAATAATGACGGAAATTCATAGATTCTTTCATAACACGTGTGCCGAAAGAAGGATTATGTATTACCTAGATGGAAATTAGTATGAAGGCACTCACTGTCCTGTTGCATTATTGCACTGTTAGTACTTAGTCCAACCTTCGTTACCTCAAAAATTCTCTTCGGCATTAATTTTGTTAGGGTTTGTAGTTTTTGCAGTGAAATTATCGACTACTCTTCTGGTGTCCCTCTTTTCAGCACACATACAAATTTCCTTCCTTTTTGATAAACACGCGTTCCAAGTATTACCCAAAAATTTTCCACTGGACAAATGCAGGCTACGTGCAGGCCAGAACAAGACATCTACAGTACGTTTTTATCGTTAAACAAATTTTTTATTGTAGCAGTAACATCCAAAGAAGCATTATCTTGTTGAAACATTAGGCTTTCGTCCCCTAGATCCTCATTCATTTAATCAATTTTGTCTCTAGCTTCTCAGTGTACGTGTTTGAGTTAATTGTAGTATTCATCCATGCAATGCGAAATTTACCTTTAGAGCAGAAGGTTGCCCAAATCATACGACTTCCACCACCAAAATTACTGCTCATCCTTACTTGCTTCTCTGTTGTCAGATGATGCCAGTAATATTGAAATCCATCCGGCCCATCTAAATTAAACTTCTTCCCATCAGTGAAGATCACTTTATCCCATTCGCCTGTAATGTTACAATTAATTTTTAAAATCATTCTTTCGCTTCATACTGCGATATCGATTCAGGGCATGTAATAGTGTGAGAAACGTTATCCACTCGGTGGATGAAAACATAAATTATGTCTTAGGTCGTCGAATAATGTTAAAATTAAAGGGATTTAGTTCTAAATACGTGCAGAAATAGTCATTGTCTAGTGATAACTTTATCGTGAAGAGGCTATTGATAGGGCAAGTTGTCTGTGTAAGTCATGACCTACGTGCAGTTCAGAATATTACCTGGTTCATTATTGTAGTACTAAAATGAGTCTTCACTTTGGGAATCCGAGGAGGCTTAATCCTTCATTGAGAACTCTGAATCTGAAACAAGTGGTATACACTAATAAGCAATTTTCTGTTAACTATCCTCAGTAATTGTCCACATATGGCCGAGGTAATAAACATGAAGCTTCGTTCCTTAATTACTTTTTTAATGCCGGTTGGTTATAATTAAAGTGCAACTATCCACAAAGGGCCATTGCGGACCGTAATTGTCGATGGCAGCGAAACTTGGTAGACATGCTAATGAGTTAATACGGAACCGCTTTCCTCTCGAAAAAAGTTCCAGTGTTTGCTTGCATGTTCCAATGTGGCACTGTGAATGGAAGGAAGGCGTACAGACATGGTATCCTATGTAATGAAGTAGGAAAGAGACGTGGTAGAAATAGTTAAACAAGTGAAAAAGGCATAATACTGATTTTAATCATTAACCACCGCTACCCAATTTGTTCAATACGAGCATCAGAGATGTTGAAGAGATGCCACATCCTTGAAACGATGTGATCGACAGTTAATTCCAGCACTTCCTGCAGAATGTGAGCATCCTGCTTCTACATACTGCCCTTCAGATCAGATAGACATTGTACGTGTAGCTGGTAAACTCTTCCAACTAGCTATCCCCAGAGCAAAAATTCACATGGATTGAGATCAAGTGATTATGCAGGATATGCATGTCGAAAACCTCTGTAGACAACACGATAGTGGAAACTCGCACCAAGCGTACCTTTCATTGGACGAGCTATGTGAGATTTTGCCCCATCTTCCATGAAAACAGTGGTTTCCACACAGCTACGCTCTTCCAAAGCGGGATTGTCATGCTGCTCAAGGAGGTCTCGATAAAGTGCGGACGTCACGGTACAATTGACAGGTCCTCTAGGTATATTCACTTCAAATAAAGACGGACCGAGAATAAAGGTGTTTGTCAGACCACACCACAAAGTCACATACAGTAATGGAATTCAGTACAACGGAGTGGATATTTGTAGGAATATTAGCATTGTGGATCCTAACAGTTGTGCACAGTATATATGCGATAATGTGAGATCCTGTACACCGACAAATCACATTCCAATGGTATCGCATTAGAGTCAGTAGTACAGCACGTAGTGAGACATCATGATTCAGGTTGTACTGGGTGGAACTTCGTGTAAAGGCAATCGTCTGTGTGCGGTGTTGGTGTGTGCACACGTGCCTTTACTGCAGATGGGCAAAAGACACAATTAGTCACAGTGTGAGTCGACCACATAAACCTTAATCGTGGACTTCAGAATGGGATAAA
Source organism: Schistocerca americana (assembly GCF_021461395.2). Lineage (NCBI taxonomy): Eukaryota > Metazoa > Arthropoda > Insecta > Orthoptera > Acrididae > Schistocerca > Schistocerca americana. Next base: position 201,419,183 of record NC_060125.1, on the reverse strand, counting down.
GTGATCTTCACTGATGGGAAGAAGTTTAATTTAGATGGGCCGGATGGATTTCAATATTACTGGCATCATCTGACAACAGAGAAGCAAGTAAGGATGAGCAGTAATTTTGGTGGTGGAAGTCGTATGATTTGGGCAACCTTCTGCTCTAAAGGTAAATTTCGCATTGCATGGATGAATACTACAATTAACTCAAACACGTACACTGAGAAGCTAGAGACAAAATTGATTAAATGAATGAGGATCTAGGGGACGAAAGCCTAATGTTTCAACAAGATAATGCTTCTTTGGATGTTACTGCTACAATAAAAAATTTGTTTAACGATAAAAACGTACTGTAGATGTCTTGTTCTGGCCTGCACGTAGCCTGCATTTGTCCAGTGGAAAATTTTTGGGTAATACTTGGAACGCGTGTTTATCAAAAAGGAAGGAAATTTGTATGTGTGCTGAAAAGAGGGACACCAGAAGAGTAGTCGATAATTTCACTGCAAAAACTACAAACCCTAACAAAATTAATGCCGAAGAGAATTTTTGAGGTAACGAAGGTGGGACTAAGTACTAACAGTGCAATAATGCAACAGGACAGTGAGTGCCTTCATACTAATTTCCATCTAGGTAATACATAATCCTTCTTTCGGTACACGTGTTATGAAAGAATCTATGAATTTCCGTCATTATTGTTTATATGTTGCTTTCTAACACACTCGATACATGTATGTTTCAGACATCGTACTATTACTTCAGTGCGAAACCTGCCTTAACGCTGCATTTCCGTCGCTGTACGGCGAGTGTGATGGCTCTTCGTGTACAGTACGTGGTTTAGCAGTACCCCAGATTGGGCAGTTCTGTATATTCACTGCACCATATAGTGTAAAACGTGCCTTGTGAATCCATATTGCACGACATCAGAAACCGAAGAGCAAATTCAGAACGTTGTTGCTGATTATAAGATTTCAACTGCTGCACTGTATGGATTTTGTACAGGTACCAATAAAGTATAGACCACCAAACCTTCTGTTCTCTTGACCATCGGATGGACAATCCTCGTGACACTGCATGAGCACTGGCACTACCGGGGACACATGCTGCATAGTCAGTTGCTGTAACAACAACCGTTTCAGTAACATCCACCGGGATAGGATGACATCCTCTTCCACGCCAGGCCCACGTGTGATTTCGAATGCTTCTTTAAACCATTTAATATATCGAGCCTCTTCTCAGACTTTTCAGTCGGCGATACTCTCTCAGCGCAGCACTGTAATTGTTGCCGTTCACATAAAATAATTTCACTAACAGTGGACGTTCTCTCTTCTCGTTAGCCAAACTGTCACTTACGTTATGGCTTGTAAATTGACAGTGTGGATGTCACTCTTCCATACAAACTATGTGCTATGCCAGCAACTGGTGGCCAGGATTTGAACTAAGTTTTTTCCAGCATAGATCGGTTCCACATTGACGCATTTACATATCCACCACATTTCGCTGATATGCCACAATTACACACCAAAAAGTCCTCCGTGACTTGCTGTACTTTAACTATAGCCATGTGGTACATTCAGATATTTAAATTCCATTTCATTGCCCAGTTTTAATGGGCATCATGCCACGAAACTAACACATCTATAGTGTAATTTTACAGTGGTGGACTTCTTCTCCCATGTATCCACAACAAGCTCCAATCATCTACATTGAGGCTCAACTGCCAGCCCCAGCACCACTCCTTGATCTTCTGCCAACTCAAAGTTCAGTATGCTATATTTTATTGCATTAGTACATGATTTTAGGGGATAACTCAGTTCCTGTCTATAACTTTTATAGTACTTCGAACTGCCGGCCACGGTGGCCGAGCGGTTCTAGGCGCTTCAGTCCGGAACCGCGAGGCTGCTACGGTCGCAGGTTCGAATACTGCCTCGGACATGGATATGTGTGATGTCCTTATGTTAGTTAGGTTTAAGTAGTTCTAAATGTAGGGGACTTCATGTCCTCAGTTTAGTTAGGTTTAAGTAGTTCTAAGTCTAGGGGACTGATGACCTCAGATGTTAAGTCCCATAGTGCTCTGAACCATTTGAACCAGTACGTCGAATTGGGATACTTTGCTAATGGATTGGCCTGTGAACGGAGTGCGGAAATATGAAGAAGTGTAAGAATCAGTTCTATGTAATATTTGCGCCTGGCCGAAGGTGTTTGCCAAAAGTCACATAAGTAACAGGGAGTGTATTACTGTTGCTAAAGTTTTCACAATTCACGTGACTTTCGTAAACTGTATGACATCTTCAAAACAAGACATTGTATTAATGAAGATACGAATCTCAATTTGGTCATTTTTTACACATATTTTGGGTAATATTGACTACCACTTTTGTGTCGAATAGATCCTAGTCACACATTATTCGCCTAGAGGATCGGATGGACTAACGTTTTTGCCATTTGGCACATAATAACTTGTAAGTACTACATTTGGAGGCATGGTATTGCTTTGTAATTAATATATGGGAGTCTTCCACTTTATTATACAATTTACTGTCATTCTGCGGACTATGTGATGCAACACTCAACCACACATACACACACACCAGAACAATGAAGGAATGGTGTACATTTGGTATGCAGAAAGAGTTTACATGTTAAAATTTCATTTCGTGGTGGGTTAACTGTACTTACAGGTCTTCATTCCCTTCATATCTTCTACCTGAGAGTGCTAGCTGACCACCTGGGTCTATGCAATGTACTAACCCAATGGTCTTGACATACTCGGTATTTACTGGCTTAGTCACGGCAGCAGGCGGAATGTTCGTCTGCGATTTCATATCGACAAGTTACAACCAGGTGCGGCTTGTAAACATTGCTCACTCTGGAGTCTATAATTTAGCAATCTCTAGGTTAGTAGAAATGAATATTAGTTATCTCAGGACATAATCAGGCGGTATAATGTAAAATTACACGGTCGGAATTGTCACAATTAATCAAATATTCCGGGCTATTACGCAGTGGCCGAAGGGAATTCACTTTAAAACCCGACGTTTCGTCCCCATCTGCGGAGGACATTTCCAACGGGGATCGTAGCTTTGTTGAATGTCCGATTCCCACCCTGGCTCGCTACTGACTATAGCAAATTTCCGCTTCCACGAGCTTCCGCGCAGTGGCGTGACGTCACATGTCTTGAATACGGGAGCGTAACTGGCCGTTGTCGACTGCTGTCGTCAGCTGTTACTACCATCCCAAGGAAGAAGACTGGTACAAACCTCCTTTAAAACCAGAACCAAAATTTCATTCAATTTCTCGCGCTCCTCCTTCCTATTAAAATTCCTGGGGTGTTGCACAATCTATGGCCTCACTGTATAGCCTTTCGAGGGTTCCGTTGTGGCTGCCAGTGCTTGAATCCGGTCAGAATGAATGTGGCGGTCTCCTGGCTGTAAAAAATATTCCGCGACAGCTGATCTATCAGTCTCCCCTCATCTGCAATTGCTCTTGTGCTCTTTGAGTCATTTTTTGACGGTTTCTTTTCTAGTACCCACGTACATCTCCCCACAACTACACGGAATCTCTTAAATTCCACCTTGTTTCCAGTGATTGGCGAGCATCCTTGGCCAATTTTAGGTGATATCTTTCTTCCATGCGGGTGTGTAGATTACCGTGATGTTCCGCTTCCTCAAGATATTTTATATGCCGTCAGTCATGTCCTTAACGAATTGCAGGTAAGCTTTTGATTTCAACGGCGATTGAGTAATACTATAATTTCTACGCGGTGGTCTTAAGGCTCTTTTCACCTCAGCGAACGAATAACCATTCCTGAGCAATGCAGTGGTGAGATGTTTTAGTTCCGTTTCAAGCAGCTCTGGTTCACAGATTTTCATTGCCATATCCGCGAACGTTTTTATGACGCCTCGCTTTGGTTGTGGGTGGTGGATCGACTCCCGATATAGGTAACAGTTTGTGTAGATGTATTTTCAAAATGGCTCTGAGCACTATGGGACTTAACGTCTGAGGTCATCAGTCCCCTAGGACTTAGAACTACTTAAACCTAACTAACCTAAGGACATCACACACATCCATGCCCGAGGCAGGATTCGAACCTGCGACCGTAGCGGTCGCGCGGTTCCAGACTGAAGCGCCCAGAACAGCTCGGCCACTCTGGCCGGCTAGGTGTGTTTTCGGTAAAATATGTGGCCCAAGCTAACATCTCTCTTGAAAACAGGCCTCTATCTCCTGCGTAAACTGAATCTTCGGATTGATCCCTTTCAGATGTTTGTGAAAACCATCCATTTCCTCCCTGCCATGCCGCCTCAAAAGAAACGTATCGTCCACGTAACGGAACCGAATATTCGATTTCTTGTTCGCAGTTTCCAATTCGCGCTCCTCCAATTTTGCCATACAGAAGTTCACTATATCCGGCTTAAGGGGCCACCATAGCGACATCCGCCGGTTCATAGAACTCTTCGTTCCGTTTGAAATACGTGGTTAGGAGGCAATATTGAAACACTTCTGCAACATCGGGTGGAAAAATTCGATGCAACTGTTGCAACGCTTCATGGAGTGGAACTATAGCGAATAGCGGCACCACGTCGAGAGTAACTAGTACGTCCTCCGGCTGGACCACTATGCCATTTAATTTCCTGGTAAAATGTGCCGAATTCTTGACGTACGAATCCTATCGGACCACATACGGTCTTAATAATGTTGTCAAGAACTTGGCAATCGAATAGGTGGGCGAATCAGTACCACTCACTGTTGGCCTTAGAGGAACATGTTCTTTGCGCACCTTCGGTAATCCACAAATTCTCGGCTCTAGCGGAACTAAATTGAACAGACTTTTCTGAACGCTCTGTTCGACAGGGGACTTCTTTATCAACTGCGTAACATTTCTAAGAACTTTTTCAGTGAGGTCTTTACTTAGTTTCCTGTATGTTTGAGGATCTAATAAATCGTTAATCTTACTATAATTGTCGGTCACATTCAAAACGACCATTGGATTGCCCTTGTTACTGTGAGAATAATAACACTATGGTCCTCAGTCAGGTGTTTTAAGACATTCCTCTCACTCAAAGTTATATTACTTTTTGGACGGTTTGCGCGAGATAGTAGTCTTACGGCTTCTATACGGATTTCTTCAGCAGTAAGCTTGTCCACTCTACGAAAACCTGCTTTACAGTGGCTATTATTTCTTCCGTGGGCACAAGTTGCAGGATAATCATAAAATTTTCACCCATCACTATCACAGATCTCTCGTCGTCAGATATCGAACGTCTGGATAAATTAATGACGGTGCGGTAAATGTGAACATAACCTTCCTAATAGAATCGTCCACTGGCTGTGAATTATATCCCAGTCATCACTGTACAATTTATTGCTTATTGTAATATGGAGGGCTATCAACTTACGGTCTGGGCTTGACTAGTCGCGGGGGATCTGTTGAATGCGCCCTTGTAGTAAAGCCTCTTCCGTCCGTTTGAAAATCAGCTGCGCCTTGGCCGAGCTGCACGGTCGCTTAATCCTCAAAAACTTCGGAAACACCGACCGCTCCGCAACGAGGCAGAAATGTGAGGGAACACAAAGGCTGCATCCTCTTCTTCCGGAGACCTTCCATGCGTCGCCCATTTCTTGACATCTCCTCCCCATAGAGGCGTCCTGTTGAAAATCGTAAACTTTCACGGCCGAAATTGTCACAATTATTAAAATATACGGTCTATTACGCAGTGGTCCAAGGGGTTTCATTTTAAAATCCGAGGATTCGTCCCCATTTGCGAAGGACAGTTTGTAGGGGTATCGTAGCTTTGTTGAATGTCAGATTCACATCCAGGCTCGCTATTGATTCAGCAAAATTCCGCTTCCGCAAGCTTCCGCGCAGTGAGGTGACGTCACGTTTCTCGAATACGCGAGCGTAACTGGCCGTTGTCGACTGCCCTCGTCCACTGTTGCTATCGTCCCATGGTGAAAGAATGGTACACATCTTCATCGAAACCGGTACCCAAATTTCATTCAGTTTCCAGCCCTCCTGCTTCCTGTTAAAATTACTGCGGTTTTTCGCAATCTCTATGGCTTCTCTGAATAGCCTTTCGTGGTGTCCGTTTGTGGCTGCCAGTACTTGAGTCTGAGCAGAGTGAATGTGGCGGTCTCCTGGCTGTAAAACATGTTCCGCAACAGCTGATCTGTAAATCTCCCCTCATCTGCAGTTACCCTTGTGCTCTTGGAATCATTTTTTGACAGTTCCTTTTGTGGCACCCACGTGCACCTCCCCACAACTACACGGAATGCTATAAATTCCAGTTCTTTTCAGCGATTGGCGAGCGTCCTTCTTCAGGTGATCTTGTATTTCGGTGTCGGTGTGCAAATTACAGCGACGTCACGCTTTCTTAATATACTTCCTATGTGGTCAGTCACGTCCTTAACAAACGGCAGGAAAAATTTCGATTTCAATGGCGCTTGAGCTTCACCATGGTTTCTACGTTGTGGTCTTAAGGCTTTTTGCCGGCCGAAGTGGCCGTGCGGTTAAAGGCGCTGCAGTCTGGAACCGCAAGACCGCTACGGTCGCAGGTTCGAATCCTGCCTCGGGCATGGATGTTTGTCACGTCCTTAGGTTAGTTAGGTTTAACTAGTTCTACGTTCTAGGGGACTAATGACCTCAGCAGTTGAGTCCCATAGTGCTCAGAGCCATTTGAACCATTTCTTAAGGCTTTTTTCACCTCAGTGGACGAACAGCCATTCCCGAACAGTGCAGTGGTGAGTGTTTTAATTCTGTGTCAAGCAGAACTGGTTCAAAGATTTTTCCTAGCTCTATCCACCAACGTTTTTTCAAACGGACGGAAGAGGCTTTACTACGAGAGCGGATTCAACAGACCTGATGGGCCCTATCAGGCACAGACTGTCAATTAATGTCTCTCCGTATTACTATCAGCAATAAATTGTGGAGTGATAACTGAGATAGATGCCTTTTGCACGGTTCTGCTAGGAAGCGTATGTTGACAACGTCTAATAGACAGAAAATGAATTGATAACTTGCTACCTAATAAGAGGATCCACTATTTAGACGCTTCCCGCACAGTTATCAATTTATCCGGACGTTCGTTATCTGACATCAAGATAGCTGTACTCGTGAAGGGTGGAAATTTTGCCATTAGCTCGTGGGTTGTGCCCACGGAAGAAATAGTAGCTACTTTAGAAGCAGGCATTCGTACTATGGACAAGGTTAGGGCTGGAAAAAGTGGAAGTTATAAGAGTGTAGAAGTGTGCAGAAGTTGTAAGAGTATTGTCTCGCGCAGAAACTGTGTGTGAAAGGAATGGTTTAAAACGTCTGAATGAGGACGATAGTGTTATTATTCTCCCAGCTGACAGGGGAAATGCAGCGTTTGTTTTGAATGTGAACGACTATTATAGTAAGATTAACGATTTATTAGATCCTCAAACGTAAGGGAAGAAGGAGGGCGAGAAATTGAATGATATTTGGGTTCTGGTTTTGAGGAAGATGTGCACCAGTCTTCCACCATGGGACGATATTAACAGCGGACGACCGCAGTCGACAACGGCTAGTTGCGTTCGAGTATTCACATCGTGACTGGACGCCACTGCCAGGAAACTCGCGGAAGCGGAATTTTGCTGTATCAGTAGCGAGCCAGGATTTGAATCGGACATTCAACAAAGCTACGATCCCCCTTGAAAATGTTTTCCGCAGATGGGGAAGAAACGTCGGGTTTTAAAGTGAAATCCCTTCGACCACAGCGTAATAGCTCGGAATATTATATTGTCATGAAGAGGCATGTAAAAATGCGAATTCAGTTGCTGGTTCCGTTTAAATCCACAGTGAACACAGTGTCAGACGTGTTTCCTCGTAGGAATACTTTCATTCTCGTTCTTAGAGTAGATATTGCTGAAACAAACCCAGTGCACTTATAGCAAATTACAAAAATTGGCCAATAGTTCACTGCTAATTATGTTAATAAACACATACAACCTGAAGGCAGCCGTTAAGTATGATAGTACTGGCTAGCAAATTTTGGTTAGATTATAGTCTGTCACACATACACATTCCACGTTGTGGAATTGACTATGACATCATCAATTTATACACCCGCTGTGATGTCAAAATCTCTTAAGTTAATAATTCCTGCCCTTTCCCGGAATATGGAGTGATGCCATTAATTTATAATGAAATATCATGCATTAATATCCATTACGATTTCGCAGAATATGCCATGACGTTATTAGGGCAAAGTACCTTACCTTAATATTTACCGCCACTTCCGAAAATTGCCGTGACGTCATAAACTTATAATGACAGTGTCTTGTACCTTGTGAATTATGGTAAAATTAGCAGTCACTTTTAACTCTCCTGGTAACTCTCTTCTCACCACAGCATGCAGGCCTCGAATGATGGAACACATGTTACTGCAATAACAATAAAACGAAATTTTCTTCAATAAATACCCATAAACACACCCACATCCATACCTTAGAACAGAGCACAGACCTAGAATGGAGAGCATATTGCCCAGAAACTGTTGGTCCGTGAAAAGACTGGCTCGGAGCATGTTGACATTCAATTTCTCACCAATTTTCCCAACTGACCGAGAGCAAAACGGGGGAGGGGAGAGGACATCGGTATAACCAGCACAACAACCCCAATACCGGGAAAGCTGACAGTTTAATGTGCTGATGACGACAGCCCATAGAATAACGACTCAAAATGACATCAGTGCATTCCCTGGAACGCTTGCACCAAAAAGTGCTGATAACAGCGATTTTTCTGCCCAAAAGTTACTTGGTCATCCTTCTCCTAGGGCTTCTCATTTAGTCCTATATCACGTGCCCATGGGACAATTCCAATTTATGTCATTCATTAGTTTCTCAAACGAGTGTTAGCACCATGAACCATCGCTTGTGCCTCTCCATTTCTGAACAGCAGTGAGACTAGAGAAAGTACTCATGAACCTAAGGTAATTCAACTTTCTCCAATAAATATTTCTGAATAAAGGTAAAACAAAGCTTAAAAATAAATATTCCCCTCATACGTTGGATCGTAGAGTTATACACACAGGTCATAAGTAGGATGGTTCATTTAACAATTTAACAATACCAAACCAAATTAAACAATTTACCAAAGTAGAACTGATGACGCTGACGATTGTGGTTATATCACCTGAGGCCTATTACACCCGGTGAAGGATTTGGAAGTGACGCGACATAGTGTCTCATAAGCGGAAACAGCTTGGTGGTGTAGGAGTTGTGTTTGCTCTTATCTTGGGCGGGGCAAACTTATTTAACTAGGGCTCTTACCTGTGTTAGCTACCAGGTCAGCACTGTTTATTGAGTGAAGTTTGTCGTCAGCGTCTAACCACTTAGCGCATCCGTAGGGTAAGCAAATCAAAGCCCTGTAGTGCAATATTTCATTAAATCGACTTTAATTTATTGACCTCTGCGTAGACATGTGGAAATATATATTTTCTTTTGATTCTTGTGTGCAACGCGGCTGTCTACCTTACTCATATTGTAAGTAGAAATGGGTGTGAATTTACTTTCGCAATAACAACTTTCAGAAAATACGCGCCGAACATGTACATTTACATCTACATGGTTACTCTGCAATTCACATTTAAGAGCCCAGCAGAGGGTTCCTCAACCCACCTTCAGACTATCTCTCTACCGTTTCACTCTCTAACAGCGAATGGGAAAAATGAACACTTAGATCCTTCTGTACGACCTCTGATCTCTCTTATTTTTCATGGTGATAATTTCTCTCTATATAGGTTGGCGACAATAAAATATATTCACGTTCAGAGAAAAATGTGGGTGATTGCAACGAAAAAAAAACCTTTGTTTTAATGATGGCCATCCCAAGTCGCTTATCATATCCGTGACACACCGTCCCGTATTTCGCGATAATACGAAACGAGGTGCCCCTCTTACTCTTTCGATGTCCTCCGTCAATCCTATCTGGCAAGGACCCCATGTATCCCATTAATGCTCTGGCGGAGGATCAACAAGCATAGTGTAGGCAGTCTCTTTAGTAGAACTGTTTGCACCTTTCAATACCCAGACCTCGAGATGTCAAACACTCAGATCAATACCAAACGTTATATGTCGGTAGAGTAACAGCACCGATTTAGTTCGTGCTATGTGCTGGATGTCGTCCAGTAGAACATGAGTAAATGGTAATTAAAAGTAACACCAGAACTAGGAAGCACAGGAAAGTGTACCTGTGCGTAATTGTCTTCGGATATCGTGTGGGGTGTTGGTGGAGCATGAAGTCGTACTACTAAAGGCTCCACATTCAGATCGCTCTGATGGCAGTTTTCTTCGAACTGTTTACACGTGACACTGTTACATTAAATTTTCTTAGCACACTCACTCGTATGCAGCCATTACTGTGATACTTCGTTTGTGTGTGTGTGTGTGTGTGTGTGTGAATGGGTTGGTGTGGTCGTGTTTGCATTGATTTTTTAAAGTTATGTACTTAATAATGAACTTATTATTTTGTTTTATCACAGCTGTTATTAGTTTCGTTATGTGTATTATTATTATTGTCATTATTACCATTATTTCTGCACGTGTGATGCAGTTGTTTCTTTATTTTTCTGTTCTACTACAAATGTGTTCTATAGGTTACTACTTTCAAAGAAACGCAGCGAAAGCAGACTGCCAGGAGAACACTGCTGTAAGCTCCAAACAGCCCTTTTACATGTAATCAACATGTTGTCCCATGTAACACTTCAGTTCTTAATAGAGTAAAGAAAAAGGAACGTTATCGTTGGGGCCTGAACCAGTGAACTTTGGAATGACGATCTAATGCACTACTAACTTGCCCAACAGAAGCGATATCTAGTGGTTACTAACGCTTATACTTTTTCTGTGCTCCATAGTTCTGATGTTACTTTTAACTAACGTTTACGCCCATTCTGCTGGACAACAGCACCTTGTACGACTGTTGATACTCTATCAACATACACGCTTGGTACAGATTTGAGTTCCTGACATCTGGAAGTTAGGGTGTATGTGTTCTGCCATTATACTGTAGCTCTTGGTTTGCCTTCCCCACAACACTATCTCTGTAATTTCTAGGTATTTAGTTGAATTGATAGCCTTTAGGTTTCTGTGATTTATCGTGTAATGGAAATTTAACGGATCTCTTATTGTACTCACGTGGCTGGCCTCATACTTTTCCCGAATGAGGGGAAATTGCCAGTTTTCGCTCCATAAAGATATCATGGCTAAGTGATTTCCCAGTGGTTCCGATCTTCTAATAACTTTGCTGTACGGAAAATGACAGTACCACCCGAAAACAACCAAAGCAAGCTGCTCAAATCTCCTAAATCGTTTATGTAGGTTAGGAGCAACGGAGGGCCTACACATTAGTTTTTCTCGATGATTCTCCCTCGATTACTGTTTCTGAGAGGAAATCAAGGATCGAGTCGTATAACTGAAGCAATACTACACAGGCGCGAAACTTGCTTAGAAGTATCTTGTGAGGAACGGCGTTAAGAGTCTTCTGGAAATCTAGAAAAACAGAACCAATTTGACATCCTCTGTCGACAGGATTCAATACTTTGAAAAGAGCTGATTACGTTTCAGAAGAACGATATTTTCTGAACGCTTGCAGACTGTGTGCCAATCGACCGTTACCTTTGAGATAATTCATGATATTCTAACACCGTAAATGTTCCAAAATCCCATACTGCAAACTACGTTAGTGACATGGGTTTGTAATTAAACTGATTACTACTGTGTCCTTTCTTGGGTTGTGGTGTGCCCTGTTCAACTTTGCAGTCTGTTGGAACGAATCATTGGTCGGGCGATCGGTTGTATATGATTGCTAAGTATGGCGCTCTTACATCAGCATATTCTGAAAGGGACCTAATTGGTACGCTGCACAGACCGGACACGATTTCTGGAATATTTCCTTCGTCTTCTTCGGTGCAGTCATTTCTGAAAACTGTGGTTAATACACTCCTGGAAATGGAAAAAAGAACACATTGACACCCGTGTGTCAGACCCACCATACTTGCTCCGGACACTGCGAGAGGGCTGTACAAGCAATGATCACACGCACGGCACAGCGGACACACCAGGAACCGCGGTGTTGGCCGTCGAATGGCGCTAGCTGCGCAGCATTTGTGCACCGCCGCCGTCAGTGTCAGCCAGTTTGCCGTGGCATACAGAGCTCCATCGCAGTCTTTAACACTGGTAGCATGCCGCGACAGCGTGGACGTGAACCGTATGTGCAGTCGACGGACTTTGAGCGAGGACGTATAGTGGGCATGCGGGAGGCCGGGTGGACGTACCGCCGAAATGCTCAATACGTGAGCGTGAGGTCTCCACAGTACATCGATGTTGTCGCCAGTGGTCGGCGGAAGGTGCACGTGCCCGTCGACCTGGGACCGGACCGCAGTGACGCACGGATGCACGCCAAGACCGTAGGATCCTACGCAGTGCCGTAGGGGACCGCACTGCCACTTCCCAGCAAATTAGGGACACTGTTGCTCCTGGGATATCGGCGAGGACCATTCGCAACCGTCTCCATGAAGCTGGGCTACAGTCCTGCACACCGTTAGGCCGTCTTCCTCTCACGCCCCAACATCGTTCAGCCCGCCTCCAGTGGTGTCGCGACAGGCGTGAATGGAGGGACGAATGGAGACGTGTCGTCTTCAGCCTTGGTGCCAATGATGGTCGTATGCGTGTTTGGCGCCGTGCAGGTGAGCGCCACAATCAGGACTGCATACGACCGAGGCACACAGGGCCAACACCCGGCATCATGGTGTGGGGAGCGATCTCCTACACTGGCCGTACACCACTGGTGATCGTCGAGGGGACACTGAATAGTGCACGATACATCCAAACCGTCATCGAACCCATCGTTCTACCATTCCTAGACCGGCAAGGGAACTTGCTGTTCCAACAAGACAATGCACGTCCGCATGTACCCGTGCCACCCAACGTACTCTAGAAGGTGTAAGTCAACTACCCTGGCCAGCAAGATCTCCGGATCTGTCCCCCACTGAGCATGTTTGGGACTGGATGGAGCGTCGTCTCACACGGTGTGCACGTCCAGCACGAACGCTGGTCCAACTGAGGCGCCAGGTGGAAATGGCATGGCAAGCCGTTCCACAGGACTACATCCAGCATCTCTACGATCGTCTCCATGGGAGAATAGCAGCCTGCATTGCTGCGGAAGGTGGATATACACTGTACTAGTGCCAACATTGTGCATGCTCTGTTGCCTGTGTCTATGTGCCTGTGGTTCTGTCAGTGTGATCATGTGATGTATCTGACCCCAGGAATGTGTCAATTAAGTTTCCCCTTCCTGGGACAATGAATTCACGGTGTTCTTATTTCAATTTCCAGGAGTGTAACTCCGCTTTTCATATGGTGCACGCCGCTAACCTGTGATCCTGTTCAGAGCGCGCACTGTAATCGATTACAGTTCGCTGTCCTGGTGCGGGTGGCGCACCGGTGGCGATTTGCTATGAAGTCACTGGCGGTGGCCGGCGGAAAGCGAGAGAGTAGTTGGCTTTCCGGGTACTGCACGGAACGTGAATTTCGCCCCGCCGGACCTGCTAGTCACTAGCGCTAAGGTTGTTGTGCCTCGCAATATGAGCAGAGTGGTCTGCGGCGGAGGCAACTCGCTACTGTGCTGGCCATGCGGTGGTGATTAATTGGAGTCGGCGTACATGTTCTTCCTGCCTGTCTGATGTGGAGGTCCGGTGCGGTCCAGTGATACTTTGGTCCGGAGACAACTAGTTGCGGAATTTTGGATTCGTCTGCCAGGTTTGGGTGTGGGCTCGGCTGGCTCTTCAGATTTTCCCCTGGAAGCTCCAGCAGCGGTCTCTGAACTTTCTGATGCGGGACGGTGTTGTTGGAACTTTTTGCTGTGTGTGTGGCTCGTTACGATATTTGTTGGTACTAATTTATTTGCTCAACAGGAGTCCTGCCCGAAGTTCCGTTCATGTATGGTACATTTGGCAGTCGATGTGTTAGGTGAAATCTGCCTAATAAGGGCGGATTTGTACAGTATGTACATAGTGGATTACTGCTGCTTGGTATATGTTGTCTTCTGGGACCTGAACAATACGATCTAGTCAAATTGGTTGTGTAACAGCATATAGTGGTATGTTCTGTAATTTTTTTTACTGTGTTATTATTAAGTTGGTGGAATAGTCGCGTTTGGTGTCGTTAAGGCACTTCTGAGACTGTGGTTTGAATATTTATGTGCGCTCGCTTTTATTGTTTCGTCTTAGGAAGCCAGAATGGTTTCAGATTTGTGTGTGTTGGCTTCCGGCACTTATTAAGAGCGCCCGAGTTAACGGCGCTGTAGTTATCATGTGCTGTCGGGATGTTGTACTGTATTTTTGAATTTTATAGTTGGTTGATATTATCTGTCGTGTGTTACAGAACATACCCAAGGTGCATGAGTGATGGGCAGTTGTGGGAGGCATGTCGGGGAGCTCTCAGCGGTTTATTTCTGGGACCGTTTCTAGTGGGAAGGCTGCCAAGTGTTGAGAGCTCGATTGTCTGTGACTGCGTTGGGAGTTGCCCTCGCCCTATGGTTGTATCAAATTATTATTTTGTTATTATGTTTATTGGTTGTGTGTTACGCTTCTTTCATTTTATGGTGTCAAGCGCCAATATGTTTCTCAAAGATTTTTATATAAATCATTTTAAATTGTAATGCCAAGTTAACTTATTATTGGATTTTGTCTTTTGGATAAACTCTAAAAGCACTATTGTAAAAGGTTCTTGATTTTATGGTGGCAAGACGCCGTTATTGTTTTTAAAGCTCACTCATTAACCACTTGTTAAGTTTTGTAAGTTATATGAATTTGTTGTTATTTAAAAGAGTTTAGTATTGGCCATTTAATAAATTGTGTACAGAGTCTGCTGTTTGGATATTATTGGGTGGAACTCCTTGGATAGTTGTCCTGTAAGAAAACACATTTCTGCTTTAGTAGTGCTGCCATCGGTAATATTACCATTAGTACCGTACAGTGCAGTGAATGTATTGATTGTGTATTGTCTATGGTGTACCTTACATAGGATCAGAATATCTTTGGTTTTTCTGGCATATCTCACGACAGTGTTTAGTTGTGGAAGCCGTTACCAGTATCTGGCATGATGTCCGTGCTAAATTTCGAGCTTCTATAAAACTTAGGATATCTTGGGGTTTTACACTCATTCAAATTTGACGGTTTTTTCTTTGCTTCTGTGACAGTGTTCGCACCTTCTTTGTATACAATAAGGGACCAGTACCAGCTTTTATAAATTTTTTGGTATAAATCTCTCAATTGCCTTAGATATCTATTTCTTTTACATCAAGCCATATGTCTTTTACACTTAGTTAGCTGAGAAGAAGTGGAGGCGGTCTCTTAGGAAGACGTCAAGCGAATTTTTATCTGACTTTTTCAGCAAATACATTTTACGTTTGCTTTTGGTGGATTTGGGTATATTCGGTAGTTAGTCTCACTGGAATGATTTTGTGGTTCCTAATCACTGTACCCGTCATGATCTTTCCTATTTGCTCAGGGTTATTTGCTACCGAAAGGTCAAGTGTTTGGCAACCAATTGCAATAGTGCGCTCTCGAACTAACTGCTCAAAATAACTTTCGGAGAAAGCATTTCGTAAAAATCTTACGAAGTTTTATACCTACCACCGACTTTGAATATGTATTTCCGCCACCAGATCGAAAATAAATTGAAGTCACCATCAACTGTAATTGAATGAGAGAGGTACCAATCTGTGATGAGACTAAAAGTTTCTAAGATCTGTCCAGAAACTTCATCATCTGTGTCAAGGTGTCAGTAAGAGGTACCCATTATTAATCTATTATTATAAATCTTTGGACCTCGAACAAGTAGTACCTTCGAGAACGTAACCTTCCATTGTGCTGTAGTAAAACATCTGTAATGGCAATTGGAAAAATTTCCCTTTATAGTTGCAGGTCGTAGTTGCCGGTGGGAGTGGTACGTTATAACAGGGAAAGAGATCACAAATACAGATGGATTGCTTTCCACTTTATGCCAGAATTCAATTCAAATAATTATGTTAACAGCAACAGTGTTCAACGTAGAGAATAATACAGTTACTAGATAATTCTTTAGTCAGAGATCATTTTCAAGTGGCGTGAATTTGATTGATGCAAATTAATGTAAATACAGAAGGTGAGTGTCCATTGTTAGAAGTCGGAAAAGAAAAGACGAATACAGAATATCAAAACATGGTTCAAATGGCTCTGAGCACTATGGGACTTAACATCTGACGTTATCAGTCCCCTAGAACTTAGAACTACTTAAACCTAACCAACCTAAGGACATCACACACATCCATGCCCGAGGCAGGATTCGAACCTGCGACCGTAGCAGTCCCGCGGTTCCGGACTGCAGCGCCTAGAACCGCACGGCCACCGCGGCCGGCACAGAATTTCAATGTGGTGAAATGACAGACCTAAGTAAACGACAGTCACATATTTGGTACTATTTGTTCGAGTCAATAAGTTAGTGGTATAAGCTTAGAGCATGATATTTGATTCAGTTTGCGATTCTGGAGGGCGTATTTGAAAGCCTGCACCTGTAGACCACTCAAATATAGGCGATCAGTGAATCCATTCAGATTCCTTCGCATCGTACTTCTCTACGCCCTAAAACTTGGTATGTACAAACTAACTTGTTGTTAAAATTTAGTTTACTGTTACAAGATGACACTTTTAGGGGCCTCTAAACTAGAGGTTAGAACTGTAAGTGGATGTGAAAGTGGGCAACTTTGCTTACGATGCTTTCGGAGTCCGTTCCCGCTAGGAATGGGCGTCTGTTGTTATTCATTCACAACACTCGTGTTAACGACGGATACTAGAAGTTAAGTGGACCGATGTAATCAGAAATGAGGCTTCGCAAGAAACGAACACGGGGAAAACAGTTTGCAGCCGAAAGGGCAGGATGACAGCACATTTTCAATGAAAGCAAGAGTCATTATATGAGACGATAATTATTTAAATGGCCCCATATGCTACACACGTATGACTGAGAACTACGTGGACGAGAGAGGTAGAGTGTACTTGAGCAAATTCGGAAGTATTTTTCAAATAAGCCAGGTAGCGAGAGAATACAATATTAAAGTAAACAGTTTTGAATTGCTGAAAAATGAACCTCCAGTCTCATTAACATCAAAACAACTTTGACCGTGAAAGTGTTACGTAAATAGTGATAAATTATCATGAACTCTTGCCTAGTTTACAAACACGATTTCCTCTATTGTCACAGTGTTATAACCGTCTTTTAAATGTTCAGTATAATTAAGAATCTAGAAGGCATATGCAGAGTGTGTGAAACATACGACAAAAGTTGACAAACGTGAGTGAAGGCAATTTAGTTACCTGTCGCCTGTGAAATTTGGACATGAGCTTGCATTAGCTATACTACTATTAACAGCAACCTGCCTGTAATTATTAATACCTTTGTCCGTGATATTCATTGAAGCCTACTGGTGTTCGAAATAACGGTTATGTATTTGTATTTTCGATACAAATAATGATTCATGCACTTGGCTTACAGATTTTTACTTTGATTTTAGATGATGTGATGATGCACTGTGTTAAATGTCGACGTTTGCACAGTCTATAGAATCTTGTTTGCATATGTGGCTCACACATAGCATCTCTCTGGCAACGGTTTTCCAACCGTCGTACCAGTGCTACAATATCTTACTTGCAATCGAGCCGACAGTGTCTTCTTCTTACACGATAGACCGAATTATATCATTTGTTAGAGGCATTTTATGGGTTTCCCAAACAAGGTTAGTTTCACTCCGAAGGTACATTGTTCAATTGTAGCTCTTCTGTGAATGTGTCTGTGCTGGCTTGACGAACACATACAGAGCCCATCTCCCGTTTCTTTGGCACCTTTGCCGCCACCAGCCACATAGTTATTTTACAGTAAATCAGACTCATTTTCAGTATCTAATACAACATTCATAGAATAAATTAATAAGCTTCAACATCCGTACAAAAATCTTATTCATACAGTTAACTACAATAATTAATTTTACAAAAGGCAAGATACACCAGAAATCACACATAACATTATGTAAAAGGCGAACGTTATTAGTAAGGATCTGGAAATGTCCTTGGCGGATTTACTACAAATGTTTTCCCTGTACTCAACTAATCTTACGGACGTACACAGGCAGTATATTTATACAACAATACACAGATTTTTTGCTAAAATCGCCACTGAGATAGGAAATGCTTTGCTATGCTCTTTAACGGAGTAGTTTCATTTTCGTTCCCGCAGTCGGTCTTCAATTCGTAAAAGGTGACACGTTGGCAGGTGGTTATTGACTTCACGTCCCACCCCACAGAATGCAACCCAGCCTCACTGGTGACACTGTTTAACAACTGGCATCACCATTAAGAGTAAATATGATATTGATATAGTGGACATGAGACAGACCATTCCAGCTGCTGGCTCTCTGAGAGTAGCAGCTTAATTGAAATTGGTCCGGACGCTTTGTGAGTGGGTAGCATTGCAGAGCTTCGGACGATACAGATACTACAGTAGTACTGAAATCAGAAGCTGATAAGCCATCTTTCCTAACATACAGATTTTATGTTAAAATCTTCTGTGAGGAAGGAAACAAAACGGCAAACTATTATTTTCTAAATTGTTGGTTAAAACTATGTATCGGGAAAAGCAATGTCTATGGCAGAAGCAATATGTCTGATTGTAAAATTTCTAGTTGTAGCCTTTAAAATCGACCGCCAGGAAGAAGGCACATTTTTACACCACAGCATAGCATTTTTTAAGTTTTGCGGTCCGCTTTAATGGGAAATCTGTATAAATAAGACTCCTTTCCTAACCGCTAGGGTACAATTTTCCGTCTGAGACAGTTCAAGCAATAGGTAACGTCATTCAGGATTCTCTTCGGGTGCTTTTATGGGCCCGTTAATGTATTGGGATGTGTATAGTTCGCATCCGGAGATCCAGTGCTGGAACGAAGCGGATGACACTACTTACTGGTGCCATGCACACGCCTGCAGTACTATCAATGAACAAGCCAACAGGTACTTCGGCAAACTTGAAACATGGATCAGTAAATTGAGAATCCAATCTACTACAGCCAAAAGTCAACCTACTCTATTCAGAGATAGAAATCTTACTAACTGCCACCAACAGAATCCCCCCAAACTAAACATTTGACTTTGACAGGGAAATACTCCACAAATAAAAATCAAATATCTCGGAATGTATGTAAATGAACTCTTAAATTGGCAGAAAAACACTGCTGAAAAGATTAAACAAGCTGAAAGCCTACTTAATTTAGTATGTCTCATGAATATCGAACACGAGGACTGGAGCAACCACTTTCCCTTCTTACATTCTTGAAAATGGATCTCAAGCATGAATTATGTTATTTAACAAAACGGAAAAAAATCTACCTGCTGACTAGAGGATGCTTCGAACAGTTGGAGATTTACACTATGATTTCCCAGCGAACTCTTGTCTCGAAACACTTAAAACGAAGTGCATGCCTGACAGAATAAAAAAAAAACAAATCGCTAGGTTCGGCCTCAACAGAAATAATGGAGTTGCACAATCACTCTTACAGTACGACTCTAGAAAGTTCAGTTTTCCGAAATTAAAGTAGGTATTTCCTCCCTACGTTATTCACGAAATAGTATCGAATTCATTCCAACAGAATCATCTGGAAAAGGAAGATATCAATGCAGTGGGCAAAGAACTAAGAACACCTCTGAAGATTTGGGATGATGTAGCCGCCTGATACAGAAAGTATAACTTACTGAGCAAAATTACTTCAGCGAACACTTATACAAGAAAATCGACAATATTCTCAAGTTTCTCATCTTGTATAGAATCAGACAGAAATTTTCTGCGTCGAAACAATGTTCCGAGATTACAACGTAACATTATCAAGAATTCAGTGACAATATGAAGATAAAGAAGCCAAACAACAGGCAACCAATCCCAGATGGAATATTTTTCGACCGACAGATTTTCTTCAGCCGTTTGGCACATGTCGGGATTTGAAATGAAGGAGACGTAATGAACAACTTCGTCTCAACCATCCATCTATACGCAATGAAAAACCTTACGAAATGCCCTAGACGAATATTGCCACCACAGCGCAAACTACAACTATTGGACCGAGAGAGGTGATTGTCACAGTGGATTCTCATTCGCGAGGACGACTGTAAAGCCTGCGAATGGCCACCCAAATGTAGGTTTTCTGCCATTTCCCTACATCGCTTAAGGCAAATTCCGGAATTATTCCTTCGAAAGGGCACAGCCGCTCTCCTTCTCTATCCTTCCTTAATCGGACCTTTTGCTTCGTCTCTAATGACCTCGTTGTCTACGGGACGTTAAATACTGAACTCTTTCCACAACTATTGGATGAAATACGCTCCTACAGCCTACCATTCTTGTCAGAAGTGGAATGAAAGTTTTAAAAAATAATTTAAAGTGGGCAAAGTCGAAATTCTATGCCAAACCATTCCCGGTAACATACACTCATTCCCCACTCTCACAGGTATGAAAAGAATCCCTCCAAAATTATCGATACAGGTATGAACGTAGGTAAATGAATCTGGAGTGGAGAAGACTGCACAAAACCGTAAACAAAACTGAAGGAGAAAACATGAGATACGTATTTGAGCCAACAACTTATTCTGAGTTTGTGCTTCCAAAGAAACGCCATCTAGTCTACATGAAAGTCATGTTTGCATGACTGTATCACCGAATATCCTGTCAACAAACCATTGTTCTTGTTGTTGTGGTCTTCAGTCCAGAGAGTGCTTTGATGCAGCTCTCCGTACTACTCAATCCTGTCCAAGCTTCTTCATCTCCCAGTACCTACTGCAACCTACATCCTTCTGATTCTGTTTAGTGTATTCATCTCTTGGTCTCCCTCTACGATTTTTACCCTCCACGCTGCCCTCCAGTACGAAATTGGTGAACCCTTGATGCCTCAGAATATGCCCTACCAACCGATCCCTTCTTCTAGTCAAGGTGTGCCACAAATTTCTCTTCTCTCCAATTCTATTCAATACTTCCTCATCAGTTATGTGATCTACCCATCTAATGTTCAGCATAACGTGACAAAATTTGTTGACTGTATCACAGAAAATCCTATGAATGAATCCTATCCTGTACAGGGTCGGCCATTGTATGCGAAATGTCATGTGTGTGTTCTAACTGGACATAGTGAGAGGCAGTTTCCTCCTTGAATTCCAAATGTCTAATGAAGTTACACAACGAAAATTAATTTTACTTAATTTGGTTATAAAATTCCCTTAGCACTGAATTCCAAGTACCAAAATTTCCATATTTTTTCTTTCCATTTAGCCGGCCGGGGTGGCCGACGCTTCTAGGCGCTTCAGTCTGGAACCGCGCGACAGCTACGGTCGCAGGTTCGAATCCTGCCTCGAGCATGGATGTGTGTGATGTCAGGTTAGTTAGGTTTAAGTAGTTGTAAGTTATAGGGGACTGATGAACTCAGATGTTAAGTCCCATAGTTCTTAGAGCCATTTGAAACAATTTTGTTTCGATTATCCTCATGAGAGGGACCTACTAAACAAGTAATTAAATGCGTGGCTTAGATGTACCCCTGTTTCATTACAAGTTGTAGTCTGTGGTCATATTACTAGGAAGACATCACAACATTTCGTTACCCATTCTAGAACATTTAAATGCTACATTAAATCGATTGCAAGAGAAAGAAAATTAGGGATATGAGAAGGCTATCTGATGCGGGGCATATGCGACGTCATAAACAACTCCCTAATAGATGCGTTCAACGTATTGAAGCTTCTTCAATACATTGAGTACATGAGAGAGAAAATGAAGAAGACCTACACATGTACTATGCCTTTGAAAGCAGTCATGGAGAGCCGGCGCTAATTTAGTTGAATTTAGCAACACCGCACATTTATTTCAAACTAATCCACCAAAGCTGATGTACTATTTAACCATAATTGCAGACGTATAGGTGGAAGTCATCAGAATTAAAACTGCTACTGGTCTAATTACATATATCGCCTTCTTCTTTGTCTAAGTCCAAGACGGTCCTGCGTATGACGTCAGCATCGTGCCGTCTGTGTCTTACAAGGAACCCTTGACTGCTAGTTAGTAAGTTAAATTTTTAGAAACGCTCATTTCAATGTTTTCTACTAACAATTACGGCAGGAAAAATATTGACTGCTAATGACTCACCAAGTGCATCAGGAGGGTGTGTAAACAAATGTTCAGGAGGTACTGAGATCAACCTCCTGTGGAATGTATGTATTACAGTTGAAAGAGGACTATCCTACTCGCCGTGAAGGTTTTCACATAGCTTTGGCTATCAATGTGAATGACGCTGCGAATTTGATAAGTGTACTCAACCGCTGTAATATCGATATAATCATATTCTTCGTAAGACTGTTTTTGAGATCGCAGATGTAGGTCAGAGATAAGGCAGCAGCAGCAGCAGTAGCGTGTGTAGGACAGTCTAGCAATCTACTTTGTCTAGAAAGGGGGGAAGGTGTCCTGCTGTGTAGAGGAGAAAGTATTATTTAAAAACAACTTTGTACCAACATGTTTTGATGAAGTATATTGAGCAAATGGGATTATATTGATGGAAGGATATTAAAAGCCAACTTTTAAGGTAATCCGGTATTTTTAATTTGTTGTTAGGATCTTGTGTATGGTTTTAGTTTTCTGTAGAAGTTATGTAATGAAAAACACGGCCTTGTCTTATAGTGGAGACAATTGTGAAGGAAGGCAATTGTAAACAGAAGAGTTATTAAGAAATTATTTTTCTGGATTGTCTAGATGTGAGGTCTTTACAAAGACGTGTATTGTTGTCATGACATAATGAAGCATAGTTACAAGTGGAGTCTTTGTCCTCGTTTATCAATCTCAACATTAGTTCCCCTTTTTCATTATTCTCCACGACTCTGTTTGCACACATGCTTTGCATATCGTTAGTTGTGGTCTGAGAAGCAGATATTAAAATTAGTAAGATACCCTCTTGCATTGCGCATCGCAAGTACGTCAAATGAAATTGGATTTTTGGCAGTCTCATCATTGTTTCTAACAGCAACGAAACTGTAAGGAGACGAGCAATCTGTGTGCACAGGTACGCCAAGAAATTTAATTACCGTCGAAATTCATGTGCAGTGTAAGGCACAATGATACAGAGTATGTTTTGAAAATAATATCTGTTCAGAGACTTAATACCAGTAGAAGATTTCAGAAAAGTGCTACCTTGGAAATTTTTCAACAGTTTCGTCAGGAAGCCACATGCATTAATTTTTATGTTCATTTGCTGTGCAGGTACAACAAAAGTTCTGGTGCCGTGATTGTTTGCACGACTAAAGATTCATGTAAGCAATATTCGTGGCTGACATTTTGATCTGAGTCATTTAGTTTTGCAGGCAGATGAAACATGTAAATTCATCGAAAACTGAATGCCTCTGGAAGACTAACTGTCTGATGTATTGGCTATTCTAGATTTCGTATATTGTTCACAGATGTAGAAGCTTGCACAGGTTAGAGTAGCATGGAGAAGTGCTTCAAACCAGTCTCTGGACTAAAGACCACAATAACAACAGCTTGATTTCCACATATTCCACTTCAAAATTAAATTTTGACATAGTTCTACGGCTTTGCACTGACATTTAGGTATTTAGATACCAAAATAGTTTTTACGCATTACTCAGAAACCACCTTTACACACATGAACATGAGCTTAAAATATAAAATAAATTTTCGCCTTATGACCCTGCCAGGATGCGTAATTATATGGTATTCAACTGAATTTTGTAGTAAAATGAAGTATTGTTTTGCAGCCATATAGTTATTACAATTTCAATCATGGGCTTTGACTTAGGAGTTGCTTTAAGATTTGTGATGCAACAATTAAAGTAATTATACGCTGTATCCCACTACAGCAACACAATGTGTTTAGCATGTTTAGTATCAGGTAACAGTGTAGATAATTTTTACGGAGAACCCTTGCAGTTTGCTTGTACAGGAAGAGACCTATTATTTATTCTCTGGATCTTTGAATGCCGATTTGTAAAAAGTATTTACTTTCAATTGGGCACATTTGAAATACCACAGAGTGTAGTGCAAGAGAGATTCTTTCTTTTTATTTGTTTGTCGTGGTACGTTGTGGTTAGAGTAAGAGATTTTGCTATTGATCTATGTTATTGGTAATGGTACACTCCCAGTTAACAAGTTTTGTTGTATGTTGAATCTTGAAGTGTTATATGGCTATAGAAACGGTAAATTTTAATAGGCCTTGCGTCTGGTGTAGGTATTTCATTGCTCAGTTATATTATCAGAAACTTGTAATGCATCTATTCAGTGAATTCTGTCAATTTTAATTTCAATATTTTTCTGTTTTCATTCACATTTATATGAGGTGATTTTAGTAGTTATCTGTGTAGTGTAGATCTTCTGTGTGTCAGATATTTCCTTTTTGTTTGCTGTATTACTGTAATTTGCGGGAAAGTCTCAAGAGCTATCAGAGTTAGGTGAAACGTTAGAGTTCTGGCTGACGGAACTTCAATGATGGTGTGGATAGAGAAGGGACAAGTGAACAGGGATCCTTTGAAAGAACTGATCTGACAGATAAACAGGACAATGCCTCACAGGAATGATTAGCGTCTTTTTTCTGTATAAACCATGGCACACAAAGAGCATTTGGTGATTCTACTTTGGAAAGTGAGTCTGATAGGATGTAGTTTGTTATAACTGTCGTGTTCTGTAGTTAAAGATTCACGTTTCTCATCCACAAGCGTTAACAAAACTGAGCTAGTTCCTGTACCTTGCTGCAGTAATGACGAAGATGGGAAGAATAATTTTTCCAACGTATTCTGCAGGTATTTTCATACCACGGGAAAGGACAGAAAATTTTAAGAACGTGAAGTAAGACTGAATACGAAGTTATCGGATATTGCCAGCAACCCAGAACAGAATAATAAAAAATTTAGATATAACTTTCCTCGATTTAAAGGAGAAAACTAAATATGTTGATCAAGATGCACGTGAGCCGTTCAATCCCGTAATAAATAATCTAAAGCCAAGATCTGATAACATTGAAACGGTTGAATTTTCGCAATTAAAACAGTAGTTTACTCTGTTTGGAACCCAGATACGAAGTCTTAAAGAGCAGTGTGTATCGCTTAAAGCTAAAGAGACAGAAGTGACTACTCAAGAACAATTAAATACAGTTAACAAACTGTCTCAACCGTGACCCAACCGACAAGCAATACGGACAGAGATTCTGATCTTACAAATCCTGTTCTTTTTGCAGAGTCTTTCTCTTCATCGTTTTCAGCACGGTCCGATGACCATTAACAAATAGCAGAAATCTGATGTAAGGAAATTGGATGATCTATTATCGCACATTGAACGGATAATCAGTCACGGGCACGATACTTTACGGTTTAATACTCCAGACGAACTTCCTGATCTGCGCCATGTAGCTGTACTGTCATGCTACATAGTGCGTTGTGCAATCAAGATACTACGAATGACTCACATAGCGCGATAAATAATTTGTCCTGCCATCTCAACAATTCATATGATTGCAAACAATTTCTTACAGTTCGAAAGTTAGGAGTTCTCGAAATTCATACAACGGCATGAACTCCAAACTGGCTACAGCTAACCCAAAACTGTCTCCTGCCTTCGTGGCCAATTGGTCAAAATACATGTGTGGCTATTTAGAATCTGAACCAGCCACAAGAATGAGAGTAATCTCACAAAAAAGCCAAACGGAAGGTGATTTTTATCACGCATTCTTGTCGGCATACTGGTCTGAATACACACAAGACGGAGTCAAAAGCAGTATCATTATGCTAAAAAAGTTTTTACAGCCAAACTTTTCAAGCCCTGCGGACTATTTTCTGCACACTACACACAAGAATCGCTTCTTATCAAGTCCCTGCAGTTCCTCGGAATTTAAGAGAATTTGTCTGACTAAACTACCGGCAAGATTACTGCGCATTATTTTGGCAAGACGCTGTAAAGATGACATTGATACTTTCCAAAATTTATTCAATAACTGAAAGTCGACAAAGGCATTTTAGTTCAAAAATAGATGCAGAGACGGTAACAGACAAATTTCCAATCACAACGAAAGAAATGAGAGGATGGGAATTCTGAGGATCGGAACAATAATTATGAACAGATTAATTAATTCTCTAATAGTCGTGATCATAATTGGTGAAACAATTGACATTCGAGAGGTCAGTCATACAATCGCGCTAATCTCAGAGGCAGAAACAGATGTCTTGGTTTTACGAACAAAAGAAATTACGACAGTAATGGTGATTCCAACAGACATCAGTAGAATGAGGAAAATAAAAGTAACTGGATTGAGACACGAAACTTTAATTCAGATCGAGAATCTGAGAACACAGGTTTCAGATCACTTGACTATCGTTACCACCGAAGACGAGATGGTTCGTGTAATCTTAACAACTATGATGAAAAGAAGAGGCGGGATCGTGCAAATTTTTGTCGTGAACGACGTTGTGATGCAGTTGAGTTTAGACCACCTAATCCTCATGATAGTTACACGTGACGGGCCATCGAAAGGATAACTGATGGTACATGTCGTTTGTTGGTGCAGAGAATTCCTCGATTGATACCATAAGAATCATACACTGTGAACCTGTTAATGAATAAAATTAACAGTGTGAGCCTATTAGTAATCAAAATGGTGAACAAATGTTAGGTCGAACAGATCATAATCCTATTAATGTAGAGACTGCTCAGGACGAAGCACTAAACCTCAGGGAAATCTGCGGTTTTGACTGGGTAACTGATTGTATGCCTTGGTCAGATGATACAGCGAATATGAAAAAAATGTACATCCACACGCAGTAACAAACATAAATAATAATTTGGTAGTGGATTGTGATGAAAATTTCTGAGGAAAAACAATCTGTGACAGGGATCCAGAAGAGAGACAAAAAAATTTTGTCCAGTTTATGATATTGCATACACCTTGTTGGAATGGAAGGTAGGCACTCATTATATCTTAATCCACACTATACTGTCAGTTTCTGCTAGAAAAATTTCTTTATCAGAAGTATTGGACTGAGGTGGTCTTATTTCAGTTATCAGTCAGGCAGCTTTTAGTAATATGAAGGACCAACTGTTTGTCCAACATTTCCATTGCAACAAACGAAAATAAATCGTGTGATCACTGGAAAACCTTTAGATTCCATTTGACAAGGTCGTCAGTTCTTTATGGACTTCTTAATTGTGTTCCCTCTTGTACACAATTGATATAAGGTGTTTATTTCTTGATGAATACAAGGCTACTCTAAAGTTTAATAATGCTGAGGGAAAAGCTGAAGTCAATAGCACGGTAGTCTGCTTGCAATTCGCGGATAGGATTTGAAAGGCGGAAGAATACGTCAAATGTTTCAAATATTCATCTTCGTCAAATCACAAAGTTTGCAGGAGGTTGAGGATCAATCTGCTTTCATGGGTACATCATCTGGCAATTCATGCCTCCTCGAGATGGGTGTAACTATGTCTTCTCTTATTTCACGGTGCACTCCACTTCTTCTATTGTCCTGTTTAGGTAATAACTGTAGATAGCTCTCACCTACTATTCTAGTGTAATTATAGTGACGTAGGTTTTGACTGGTCGATCTGACACTACAAGAAACTATTTTCCTAATTAGTGATAGATATGATTTACTATGAACTTTTGCTAACTCGTGAATGATGTTCCTGAAGCCTACTGTACTGATGTCATTTTGAGATGTTTGAAAGTAGTTATAAGAATCTAACAGTCCTCAGGCATTGACGACTCGTAATACAGAGGAATGACCGTTCAGTTTCAAATGATTATTTATATTGCACAAAACTAGAGGCAGCGTAAAGAATGATGGAGGAAGCGTTTGGTATGACATTTATGTAAAATGTACTGCGATCAGAAGTTAATAAATAACGAACTTATGATGTAGCTGTACTTGTGTATTAAATAAGATGTTGATGTTATGTAGTAACCTAAATGATATTTGTGCTGAGCAGTAATAAAGGAATGATATGTATTGAATTATGGTGTGTATCTAGATGACATGACGTTTCTAAGAATAGGTATTTCAGGAAGCACATGAGGAGCAGACGTAATTTCAGTAGTGATGATGTAGACTTTTGTCTCGGTAATGATATTGTGTGTGGTTTAATATTAACTTTACAGCTACACTGTACAGCAGTGGAAACAAGCACCAACGTATATTTCACCTAACCTTTCCTTCCCCAATTTTTCTCTGCATCTATATATCTTATAAGAAATTTACTCAGCATATAATAGAGCTACTCTGTGGTGGTTACCCAATCTTTGAAATTCCAGCAATTTACTGCTTGTTAATGTAAATATAATTAACATGTTACTCTTTTATCATCGAGAGTGAAACGGTTTTGTAGTCGTGATGATACCAGTCATTTTGACAAATTTTAAGATGAATTTTCACCAACGATTTTTCCTCCAGTTGTATAAAGTGTTGACTGACCCATGACTGGCATTAATTGCACTCTAACAAGGTTTTCTTATTCTGAGAGAATGTGTACAAAAATCAGCTATTTAGGTTATCGCCATACTTAATCTGGATGATATTCTACATGATGTATGTGGTAATTGCCATCCAGGACGTATAGATAAATGTAAGTAAATTAAAAAATTGAATCCAAGTACTCGGATTTATGTGAGGTACTTTAAAAACAGACACACATATTAAGATTGGCATTTGATACTGGACTCTTGGTTAACTGCTTACTTGTTTAAGCAAATTGGTCGAAATGATATCAGAACTTTCCCGACAAGCCTTATATGCTGTTTATATGATGCCCATGTTACAAATAACCATTTCTGCTGCATACATAACATGAACATTAAATTATCATGTTTTCCAGGACAGTTCATTTTGGCACAGAAATGTATGAAACTAGTTGCCTAATTCCGTTATGTATGTTTTTCGCCTATACTTGACGTGCATGAGAGATGATCTTGGTTAATACGCACACACAAGGCTTAATAGAAAGTGTATGCTGGATGCCTTCATGCAGGTGGCAATAAGTTGAATATCACATGATGTCTCACTTTATATGATGTACTAATGGAAACACTGCTCATTATAGCAATCCTCCAATAATGATTAGAGCTCTTCTAATTCGGGTTTGTCAATGGTGGTTGTGACAAGACACTTCATCGTCCTGTGTCTGCCTGGATAACAGACGTATCATGAGCTGTGTGGATAGTCAGTGAAGTTAATGAAGGCAAAATACTATGGTCCCATTGTCTGCCAAAGGAATGTGTTCATGCTACCACGTTGGTGAGGCTGTGATAAGTGTGTGTATGACAAAACGAATATGCATGTGGCATTTTGCCTTGATCTTTTTTCCTCCCACTGCATTTCGATGTCTTCATAGGTTTTCTCATTAACTTTCAAGAAACAGCGGTAGGCTAATCATTTTTGTACCATACTGTCAGTGCGTGTATCTTCTGTGCTTTATTGTAACTGACAAGAATATTCACTTGTCTTCATAAAATTTTCTTCAACATTTTAGTAAACGATTGTAGCCCATTTTTGAGTTTTTTGCCATGTTGCATGTAATATGTGTATATTTCTTACTTCATGTAAATTGACAGAATTCTTAGTTGTCCTTACAGGTTTTCTAAACATTTGTACACCTAATTGCCACGACTTTGTAATAGTTTGTGCCATGTTGTTTAACTGCATGTATTTATGCCACTTCATACGACTGTACTAGATCAGTGATTTACCACAGCAAGCATCTTGTTATGCCATGTCTTCTGAATAATGACACAATTTGTGAAAAGACTTATTAGAGGACGATTTGTACACTTGTTTGCATATATATATTGTTGCTAGTATTTCAACATATGTGAAACATTTGTCTCAGTTTGTACCCATTCAGCGATATTTTCCATGCATTGTCACACACCCCATGTATTTTTAACCCCACATTTCTTGCCATGTCTTTGTGACTTTCTTTTGGAGAAATTTTTGAGTGTTTCATTCCCTTATCAGCAGAAACCACTCTACAAAACTCTTGTTTAATACGGGAGGGGTGATGAAAGGGGGCTGTAATATCTGATATGAAGATTTTCATGTCGTTTGGCCATAAAAGTGATTGATATACTCAACCTTTGTAATATCGTTATAATGATATTCTCTGTAAGGTTGTGCTTGAGACCAGATATGTTGGTCAGAATAAGTCAGAGAGTAGCAGTAGCAGTGTGTGTTGGACAGTCTAGCAATGTTCTTAGTTTAAAAAGGACAGATGCTGACGTGCTGTGTAGCTGAGGCAGCATTGTTTTAAAAGGATTTTTTAGTAAGATGTTTTGAGTAAGATATTGAACAAATGAGATTCTATTAATGGAAGAACGATAAAAGCCAACATATCAGGTAACCTTCTTAATATTACAACTGTGTAGTTTCTTATCGTTAGAATATTACGTTTAGCTGAAGTCTGCTGTAGAAATTTTGTAATGAAGAACATGTCTTAAAGTTGAAACAAGTGCCAAGAATGGCAGTTGTACACAGGAGGGTTTTTAAGAAATAGTTTTGCTAACTTGTCTGGGTGAGATAACTTTATGAAAAGGTGTATTGTTGTCTTGGTTTAATGGAGCATAGTTAAACTTGCAGTCTCTCTTCTCATTTATCCGTCGTTAAGATAGGTTTCCTATTTTCTTTTACTTTCATGAATCAGTTTCCACACATGCATTGTACATCAGGAGTTGTGGACTGAGAACATTTGTGAAAACTGGTAAGACACTGTCATGCATTATTCATTGCAAGTACGTCAAATGAAATATGTTTCTTGACAAATTGCAGAGCAGACGAACGTTCTGCATGCACAGGTACAACAGTAAATTAAATAAACCATCAAAGTTCATCTCCACTTTAAGGTAATGTGATTGTCAGAGTGTATTTGTGAAAATACATTTCAGAGGCCCAATACGAATAGGAGGTTACAGTAAAGAACCACCTTGGAAATTTTGAAGCAGTTTTATCAGAAAATCAGATACCTTAAGGTTTTTGTTCATTTCCTGAGTAGTTAAAATAATGGTTCTGCTACAGTGATAGTTTGCAAGGCAGAACGTAAAGATTAGTAATATTCAGGGCGAACATTTTAATCTTAGTCACTTTGTTTTGCAGTCAGATGACATATATAAATATCACTGAAAACGGATTTCTTTCTCGCGGACGAATTGCTTTATTTACCGGGTAGTCTGAGGTTCGCGTCATGTAGTGTTCAGTTCCATGTATTATATTTCAAAATAAAATTTTACGTTGTTCTGTTTCCCTACTGCCGGCCGGTGTGGCCGAGCGGTTCTAGGCGCTTCGGTCTGAAACCGCGCGACCGCTACGGTGGCAGGTTCGAATCCTGCCTCGGGCATGGATGTGTGTGATGTCCTTAGGTTAGTTAGGTTTAATTAGCTACAAGTCTAGCGGACTGATGACTTCAGAAGTTAAGTCCCATAGAGTTCAGAGCCATTTGAACCATTTTTTGTTGCCCTACTCAGAGATTTGCGTATTTCGATATCTAAATAAATTTTACTCGTTTCTCAGATATCGTCTTGACGTATACGAATACGAGTTTAAAATATATAAGAAACTTTAACGCTTCACGTCGTCAACGTTCAAGAAGTGTTAAAAACGATCATTAACTTCCGCTATGAGCACCGACTGGAAAATGGCACGCCAAAGTGATCACAAAGGATCGCACCATCAGGATCGAAGGCGAACCGCTTGGGAGGTAGAAACCGTGTAGGACGGTCAGCTAGGTATCCACTCTCAAAGAAAGCATATACACTCCTGGAAATTGAAATAAGAACACCGTGAATTCATTGTCCCAGGAAGGGGAAACTTTATTGACACATTCCTGGGGTCAGATACATCGCATGATCACACTGACAGAACCACAGGCACATAGACACAGGCTACAGAGCATGCACAATGTCGGCACTAGTACAATGTACATCCACCTTTCGCAGCAATGCAGGCTGCTATTCTCCCATGGAGACGATCGTAGAGATGCTGGATGTAGTCCTGTGGAACGGCTTGCCATGCCATTTCCACCTGGCGCCTCAGTTGGACCAGCGTTCGTGCTGGACGTGCAGACCGCGTGAGACGACGCTTCATCCAGTCCCAAACATGCTCAATGGGGGACAGATCCGGAGATCTTGCTGGCCAGGGTAGTTGACTTACACCTTCTAGAGCACGTTGGGTGGCACGGGATACATGCGGACGTGCATTGTCCTGTTGGAACAGCAACTTCCCTTTGCCGGTCTAGGAATGGTAGAACGATGGGTTCGATGACGGTTTGGATGTACCGTGCACTATTCAGTGTCCCCTCGACGATCACCAGTGGTGTACGGCCAGTGTAGGAGATCGCTCCCCACACCATGATGCCGGGTGTTGGCCCTGTGTACCTCGGTCGTATGCAGTCCTGATTGTGGCGCTCACCTGCACGGCGCCAAACACGCATACGACCATCGTTGGCACCAAGGCAGAAGCGACTCTCATCGCTGAAGACGACACGTCTCCATTCGTCCCTCCATTCACGCCTGTCGCGACACCACTGAAGGCGGGCTGCACGATGTTGGGACGTGAGCGGAAGACGGCCTAACGGTGTGCGGGATCGTAGCCCAGCTTCATGGAGACGGTTGCGAATGGTCCTCGCCGATACCCCAGGAGCAACAGTGTCCCTAATTTGCTGGGAAGTGGCGATGCGGTCCCCTACGGCACTGCGTAGGATCCTACGGTCTTGGCGTGCATCCGTGCGTCGCTACGGTCCGGTCCCTGGTCGACGGGCACGTGCACCTTCCGCCGACCACTGGCGACAACATCGATGTACTGTGGAGACCTCACGCCCCACGTGTTGAGCAATTCGGCGGTACGTCCACCCGGCCTCCAGCATGTCCACTATACGCCCTCGCTCAAAGTCCGTCACCTGCACATACGGTTCACGTCCACGCTGTCACGGCATGCTACCAGTGTTAAAGACTGCGATGGAGCTCCGTATGCCACGGCAAACTGGCTGACACTGACGGCGGCGGTGCACAAATGCTGCGCAGCTAGCGCCATTCGACGGCCAACACCGCGGTTCCTGGTGTGTCCGCTGTGCCGTGCGTGTGATCATTGCTTGTACAGCCCTCTCGCAGTGTCCGGAGCAAGTATGGTGGGTCTGACACACCGGTGTCAATGTGTTCTTTTTTCCATTTCCAGGAGTGTAGAATCATATCAGTGTAACTGGACGATGAGAATTGATTGAAGGTGATGGCATGCAAACGAATGCGACATAGTCTGTCGTGGATCTTATCGTGAAACTGGCTACCCTCTAAGACATAGTTTGCAGATATTACGATAATATGTTTCTCAGGCAAGTAAAAAATAAACATCTAGGCGCTGAATGAGTGCAGTGGTTCCAGGTGGTATGAATTGCAATTTCATATTCTTTACAAAAGGGCTAGATTGCTCTGAACAGGTATGAGTTTTATACAATGATCGGGAATCTAGCACAAGCAAATTATTTCGACCAGCTTCTGGCCAAATGCAGTGTTAGCACCACGGTTTTAGTTCTTTCACGCCAACATTTCCACTCTCGCCTGCTGAGACGTAAATATACCTCACTGCCCTTGTAAGATCATACACGCGTGACAGAATCGTAAGGGACGGAACACCTCCAACTTTTCGCAGCCCACTAAGTAACTGTCCAGGCAGTTTAACACACAGATTGGCACAAGTCACAATTCAACAGAAATGCTTTAAGGTACTGATTTTAGTTGATCTTGATACAGTTCATTTGGTACCTCCCATTTCGACACTTTCTTCCATATGCGTTTCCTCTTCAAATCGTGGTTGCTGAGAGTTGAAAACAAATTCCTCATTTAACAATGGACTAGGTTTGTTTATCTCACCTACAAATTTTCTGTCCAATTCGACATTTTTCTGTCCATCATCAAGTTGACGCTTTGTTTGAAATGTCAGTATCATACCTTTTCTAATTCTGTGGCACTGGTTCCCTTGAAATCATTGTAATCTATATCACGGGAAATTTGATGTGATAACGAAGTAGATCACTACCATGCACGTCCGGTGAACTGTACCGAGTATCCCTGAAAGAAGGAAACACCAGATTTTGTAACAAGTGCGCCTTGTCCACCCTTGCATATTTATAGTTTTTCGAAGACACTACACAGTCCTATTACTACAGTCTTATTCGGAATCTGTGGATAATTTCTTTTTACTATGCTGCGGATGATCTTCCATGTTTAGTACCCTCTCCTTGGACAACTATTGTCCCTTACTACGTTCCACTAAATATGGGATTTATGGCCCGCATCTCGTGGTCGTGCGGTAGCGTTCTCGCTTCCCACGCCCGGGTTCCCGGGTTCGATTCCCGGCGGCGTCAGGGATTTTCTCTGCCTCGTGATGGCTGGGTGTTGTGTGATGTCCTTAGGTTAGTTAGGTTTAAGTAGTTCTAAGTTCTAGGGGACTGATGACCATAGATGTTAAGTCCCATAGTGCTCAGAGCCATTTGAACCATTTTTGGGATTTATGGTTCCCTGTCCGATAAGTATGATGAACTACATGGCTCGACACCTGTTCCATTTGTTAATCACATATGCTCATCATTGTACTATTCATGTAAATTGTCCGTACAGTCGACCGTATACGACATCGCACATTCCACTGGGTCATCTGGCCGAACCACTAGTATCCCATCTGCCGCTTCTTCCGCACTCTGTGAACTTCCTTGGTTTCCTTTTTGACGAAAACGGCAGCTTCGGCAACCGTTGTTGTACGTCTAATATAGTATTTGCTATGTTTA
Source organism: Schistocerca americana (assembly GCF_021461395.2). NCBI lineage: Eukaryota > Metazoa > Arthropoda > Insecta > Orthoptera > Acrididae > Schistocerca > Schistocerca americana. The sequence continues at coordinate 201,384,323 of NC_060125.1, read as the reverse complement.
TCGTTGTCATTGTTTTGCTCTGCCACTAGCACCGTTGTGGGTTACTCGTTTTCTAAACTGTAGTGCAAATATTTTTGTTTTACTTAAGCCTTAGCGCTAATCTATTACTTGGAGTGAACATCTTGATGCACCTGTGGCGTTGGAATCTTCAGGGTTGGTAGGAGCCTCCTCCCCTCTCCCTCAGTGATGATCAGGGTGTCCTTTAGCCGGCATTCCATCATGTTTTGGCACTCGGGTTACAAGTGACCTAGAGGAAGGACGAACTCTGTACAGATCTCCGTCAGGCTATGTGGTAAAAACTGGAATATGATGTATGTCATTATTAAAATAACTAGTCTGTTCTTTTTCAGTCTCATTATAGTCGGGCGTAAGTTACTAAAACCTTTTGTAATTATTTGCCACGTAAATTCAGTGGTTAGGACGTTCATGAACAGACTGAGCTCATTTCAAATCTAGTAGTGTCAAATTAATCCTTAGTGTCTCCAACACTTCTATTGTTTATTGGTGTCATTTTCCCTCCACGTGCATTTTAGGCATTTCCGTGTCTTTGCTTCGGGACAGGACTATAACGAGTGAAGCTAGCGATAGGATTTGCAAGTGATGAGTGTAAAGTTTTGCTATTAATCCAAGAACTACCGTAGATGCTGAGTACTTTTCTGACATCCAGTCAACCACATGGTGGTGGCTGCCGGGTCAATGAGCAGACGACGACGTTCTGTAATTTCAGAGCGGATTTTTGCGTGTGCTGCGTGTGAAATTTTGCTGTTAATTCAAGATCTATCCAGCAGGATGAGTACATATTTGTAGCACTGACTTCCAATCACCCACATGGTGTTAGCCACAGGGTCACTACAGGTTGATCGATTTTGTAGAATTTAATTAGACTAAACGTGTCGTCATGTGAAGGATTTGCTAGGATGTACTGGTCATTTGTGCTTATTTTATCACATGTGTTTTGGTCTGCTTGACCTCTATTCTCCCAGTTATATTATATCACGAAGTTACGCGTTGATTACCCGCCAAAGATATTCTACTTCATCCTCCCACCACCCCGCCGGTAATCATGTAATGTTCATCATTATTAGCCAGTGTAAGAATGGATATTACGTGTGAGAGATATCTTAATCCCAGAATCAACGTAGTTTTCCTCGAAGTCTCGCGCATAACAACGTATAACATCTCTTGGATTTCGATACTTATCGCCCTCTGCGCAGGAGAAGCATTATATTGACATTTCGGCCAAGTACCACAAAAAATTGTACCTCTAATGAAAGTGACCGTCCTTGTTCGCGGTAGTAATCTCAGTCACCTGACCCCCACCTGACAATGCAATCCTAAATAGCTTTACCCTAAAAATAATACTGAACTTGTTTTACAACAAATCCCTGTGGTTACTGATTGTGTCGAACAATAGTACAGGTGCTACCTTGAGAGAGGTCAAGTTACTCTCTCACCTATTTTTTTCATAAGGAAAAATATTAAAGATTTTTATTACAACATGACCCACCTTGCAACGAGCTACCTTTCAACCTCCATGGAATGCTGACCCCCTCCCAATGCTATGTTGTTTAATTCAAGATTTAAGTAATTAACTGATTTAATAATAGTACGAACCGCCCCCCCCCCACCTCAAATTATTATCAACAGCGAGCACTGAATCAGAGAGAGAGTAGCATGACCGTTAGTCACTATAGAGAACATTAATGCCCTACGTCAGCCAACGATTTCATATGATATTTGATGAACAACAAATTACATCGGCCGAGTTCTACACACACAAAACGAAAATAAAAAATAAAGATAAAAATAAAAAAGAATAAAAAAGAAGGTAGGCTTGAAGCCGGTCATTGGCCTCTGACCTATGTCGGCTCACCCTCGGTGTGTGTGCCCCGCCCGCAGTACACCCGCAAGCTGGTTGTTTACCGGTCCACTACCCGTGCTCTGCTCTCATCGCTCCATCAAAAATTTCACTCCACAAAGGAAATACAACCTCTCCGTAAGCTTATATTGCTATTAGAGGAGGAGAAGGTGATCTCTGTTTACAACCATTGCTGTTACTCTGTTATTAAATCAGAGAAAGATTAGATCGATCTGGAAGTGATCTGCCGAATTATTAATAGGATGTGGATGTAAAAAGCAGGACAGAGAAGGCCTCATGACTCTCAGTCGGTCCACAATCGGTAACACTCTATGTCTCCTCGTGGGTTCCAGTGACTACGGAGATATCCATTGACGGTGACATTTTCACATTCTCCTCACACGGCTCAGCGGCACTGGGGCTGTTATCCTGTATGTCATTTGACTCTTCATCTGTGTCTACCAAAACTTTAAAATTACTATTACGACTTTAACCTGTAAGGTCTATTGCTAGAATTCCGTAGAAAATTCACTTTCAGCATTTAGAGATAGATTAGCTACTTCGCCAACATTTTCACTCATCTCTTCTAAACTATGTGCATGAGCATCGGTTGGATCTAGCATAACCACGCTGTGTCAGAAGTCACTTCCCTCAATTGCAGAATCTATACAAAATCTGCCCAGAATGAAAATCTAACAAAAGCACAAAAACAGAAAATTCATCCCTCATGCACGCAACTTCGGAAGTGAAGATTATGACTGACTCTAATGATCTACCTTCTTGAAGCTGAAAGAAAAGCACAAATAAGCAAAGCGCATAAAACTTAAGTTTAGTTTAAATGCTTGAAGCTCGTTACTAATGCGTCTTACGTATATACTTCTCCAAATCAAATACAAGATCGATGAATGAACGATTCAAATTGTGCGCGATAGTTTCTTATGGTTCGACCTATAAAAAAGACTATGAAGAGCCATAGGATCAAAGGACCTCGACAATAAGTTGTTGTTGTTGTGGTCTTCAGTCCTGAGACTGGTTTGATGCAGCTCTCCATGCTACTCTATCCTGTGCAAGCTTTTTCATCTCCCAGTACCCACTGCAACCTACATCCTTCTGAATCTGCCTAATGTATTCATCTCTTGGCCTCCCTCTACGATTTTTACCCTCCACGCTGCCCTCCAATACTAAATTGGTGATCCCTTGATGCCTCAGAACATGTCCTACCAACCGATCCCTTCTTCTGGTCAAGTTGTGCCACAAACTTCTCTTCTCCCCAATCCTATTCAATACTTCCTCATTGGTTATGTGATCTACCCATCTAATCTTCAGCATTCTTCTGTAGCACCACATTTCGAAAGCTTCTATTCTCTTCTTGTCCAAATTATTTATCGTCCATGTTTCACTTCCATACATGGTTACACTCCATACAAATACTTTCAGAAATGACTTCCTGACACTTAAATCTATACTCGATGTTAACAAATTTCTCTTCTTCAGAAACGCTTTCCTTGCCATTGCCAGTCTACATTTTATATCCTCTCTACTTCGACCATCATCAGTTATTTTGCTCCCCAAATAGCAAAACTCCTTTACTACTTTAAGTGTCTCATTTCCTAATCTAATTCCCTCAGCATCACCCGACTTAATTAGACTACATTCCATTATCCTTGTTTTGCTTTTGTTGATGTTCATCTTATATCCTCCTTTCAAGACACTGTCCATTCCATTCAACTGCTCTTCCAAGTCCTTTGCTGTCTCTGAGAGAATTACAATGTCATCGGCGAACCTCAAAGTTTTTATTTCTTCTCCATGAATTTTAATACCTACTCCGAATTTTTCTTTTGTTTCCTTTACTGCTTGCTCAATATACAGATTGAACAACATTGGGGAGAGGCTACAACCCTGTCTTACTCCCTTCCCAACCACTGTTTCTCTTTCATGTCCCTCGACTCTTATAACTGCCATCTGGTTTCTGTACAAATTGTAAATAGCCATTCGCTCCCTGTATTTTACCCCTGCCACCTTTAGAATTTGAAAGCGAGTATTCCAGTCAACATTGTCAAAAGCTTTCTCTAAGTCTACAAATGCTAGAAACGTAGGTTTGCCTTTCCTTAATCTTTCTTCTAAGATAAGTCGTAAGGTCAGTACTGCCTCACGTGTTCCAGTGTTTCTACGGAATCCAAACTGATCTTCCCCGAGGTTGGCTTCTACTAGTTTTTCCATTCGTCTGTAAAGAATTCGTGTTAGTATTTTGCAGCTGTGACTTATTAAACTGATAGTTGGGTAATTTTCACATCTGTCAACACCTGCTTTCTTTGGGATTGGAATTATTATATTCTTCTTGAAGTCTGAGAGTATCTCGCCTGTTTCATACATCTTGCTCACCAGATGGTAGAGTTTTGCTAGGACTGGCTCTCCCAAGGCCGTCAGTAGTTCCAATAGAATGTTCTCTACTCCGGGGGCCTTGTTTCGACTCAGGTCTTTCAGTACTCTGTCAAACTCTTCACACAGTATCATATCTCCCATTTCATCTTCATCTACATCCTCTTCCATTTCCATAATATTGTCCTCAAGTACATCGCCCTTGTATAGACCCTCTATATACTCCTTCCACCTTTCTACTTTCCCTTCTTTGCTTAGAAACGGGTTTCCATCTGAGCTCTGGATATTCATACACGTCGTTCTCATATCTCCAAAGGTCTCTTTAATTTTCCTGTAGGCAGTATCTATTTTACCCCTAGTGAGATAGGCCTCTACAGCCTTACATTTGTCCTCTAGCCATCCCTGCTTAGCCATTTTGCACTTCCTGTCGATCTCATTTTTGAGACGTTTGTATTCCTTTTTCCCTGCTTCGTTTACTGCATTTTTATATTAACTCCTTTCATCAATTAAATTCAATATTTCTTCTGTTACCCAAGGATTTCTATTAGCCCTCGTCTTTTTACCTACTTGATCCTCTGCTGCCTTCGCTACTTCATCCCTCAAAGCTACCCATTCTTCTTCTACTGTATTTCTTTCCCCCATTCCTGTCAATTGTTCCCTTATGCTCTCCCTGAAACTCTGTACAACCTCTGGTTCTTTCAGTTTATCCAGGTCCCATCTCCTTAAATTCCCACCTTTTTGCAGTTTCTTCAGTTTTAATCTACAGGTCATAACCAATAGAATGTGGTCAGAGTCCTCATATGCCCCTGGAAATGTCTTACAATTTAAAACCTGGTTCCTAAATCTCTGTCGTACCATTATATAATCTATCTGATACCTTTTAGTATCTCCAGGGTTCTTCCATGTATACAACCTTCTTTCATGATTCTTAAACCAAGTGTTAGCTATGATTATGTTGTGCTCTGTGCAAAATTCTACCAGGCGGCTTCCTCTTTCATTTCTTAGCCCCAATCCATATTCACCTACTATGTTTCCTTATCTCCCTTTTCCTACACTCGAATTCCAGTCACCCATGACTATTAAATTTTCGTCTCCCTTCACAATCTGAATAATTTCTTTTATTTCATCATACATTTCTTCAATTTTTTCGTCATCTGCAGAGCTAAATGGAATTTAAATTTGTATTACTGTACTAGGTGTGGGCTTCGTATCTATCTTGACCACAATAATGCGTTCACTATGCTGTTTGTAGTAGCTTAACCGCATTCCTATTTTCCTATTCATTATTAAACCTACTCCTGCATTACCCCTATTTCATTTTGTGTTTATAACCCTGTAGTCACCTGACCAGAAGTCTTGTTCCTCCTGCCACCGAACTTCACTAATTCCCACTATATCTAACTTCATACTATCCATTTCCCTTTTTAAATTTTCTAACCTACCTGCCCGATTAAGGGATCTGACATTCCACGCTCCGATCCGTAGAACGCCAGTTTTCTTTCTCCTGATACCGACATCCTCTTGAGTAGTCCCCGCCCGGAGATCCGAATGGAGGACTATTTTACCTCCGGAATATTTTACCCAAGAGGACGCCATCATCATTTATTCATACAGTAAAACTGCATGCCCTCGGGAAAAATTACGGCTGTAGTTTCCCCTTGCCTTCAGCCGTTCGCAGTACCAGCACAGCAAGGCCGTTTTGGTTATTGTTACAAGGCCAGATCAGTCAATCATCCAGACTGTTGCCCTTGCAACTACTGAAAAGGCTGCTGCCCCTCTTCAGGAACCACACGTTTGTCTGGCCTCTCAACAGATACCCCTCCGTTGTGGTTGCACCTACGGTACAGATATCTGTATCGCTGAAGCACGCAAGCCTCCCCACCAACGGCAAGGTCCATGGTTCATGGGGGGCAGAATTCTCGAAGATCCTATATGAGGTGGCGGTTGAGCTGTTCAGCATATATCTGAGATGCTTCAGACCCTATCAACGGTGACCGACAGGGATGGGGAGCCCCCCATAAGATCTTACAAACTTGAAAGAAACAAGATTGCACAATAGATAATGAATATCTTATTAAGTAAAAATCACTAGGGGCGGCCGATTTTAGCATGAAAGTTGTAAGACGTATGCGTTGCAGGCGATGGGCGAGGCATGGCAGAGTCTCTGACCAGAGAGTAGTATGTAGTTAGTTGTTGCTTGTCGCGAGTCGGCGTCTGGCGGTTTTAGTCTTCTGTCCGTGCTAGTAAGCAGTAGTCTGCGTGAGTCGGCAGTAGTCTGCAGTAGTCGGCGTAGTCGGCGCGTGCCTGCGCGTGTCGGCAGTCTGCTCTGGTCGGGACTCTGGAGGATGAGTATTATTGTAGAAGGTAAAAAAGCAGCCTTGCGCATATCTAGTAATGTATATTAACTGTCATTAATTTCTTAAAAAAAAGCCCCCAATAATAATTTTTATAATATAAATTAAATTTTTAAAGAAAAGCATTCATTTCAATTTAAAGAATATTTCCAATGGATGATCATTCCTTCCAAGAATTAAAAAAAAATATACGCCAGCATTGCACGAGGCTGTGCCAAAAAATTTCTACATAAGAGCAGATATAAATTCGAAGTTTTTATTGAGGTAAGAATTTTTTCTAACTAAAAATTCTTGTCTTTTAGATCCATTAATTAATTTTTAAATCTGTGGGTTGCAGGGGTTCCGACCCCTGGGGAGGTGGGCGGGTATTCATGCATGGCTGTATTCATTTAGCATTTCAGCATAGAGATCATAAATGGGAGCCAATTTTGTTCAGAGGTTACAATACTTTAAAAATTCATTTAATTATTATTTTTGTGCGGAGGTTACACTTGGTTCATGGTCATAATATATAAAATATTTTGTGGGGAGGTTACAAAGTATTGGCACCAGAAGTCACACAGACATATTAATGCGGGTTCCAACGAAAGACACCAAGGAACTAATGGTCACTCTACGAGTCTGGTTTACGGCCAAAACACATAAAAAACGATTTTCCACTCGACCAATATTACAAAAATTTAACAAGGGGCAATAGAAGCCAATCACGAGCTGCATACTTGCGACAGTGTATGGATATATATATACATATACAAGAAACATTTCACACTATGTCACATGTAAGGCCTATAATGGCGAAAAATGTTAGGAATTCAATGAAAAGGCTTGGAAAAGAATGAATGAACACGAATGCTCTAGCCCAAGCACATGATTTATGTAACTAGCTGGCTGTGGAAATTAGTTCTCTGAAGTGAAACCGCATCAGAAGTTCACTGGCTTCGTGCTTGAGTCTTCTTGGTGACTGCAATGATGATACATGCTTACTACTATCAAGGTGTCTGAGAGTAGGAGATGGCTGCAGTGTCGCCTGAAAATTCCAAGCTCGGTTTGTCTTCTGTATTGTAAGCTGGAGAAATCTGTCTCTCCAGTTCTCTCTAACGACGTGGACCAACTACCTTCCACAGTTGCCTGAGAGCAAGTCTGTTTTTAACAGCGCCCCTGTAACAAGAAATATTCCAACATTTCTCTGCGAAACTTAGCTGTTTCTGCCGGCGTCAGGATCTAGCAGGTCGAATGCAGCACATCTCACGAGTTCTGACCAATGATAATTTAGTACACAAGTTTAACAATTTCATATCCTTGTGGATTTTGTCGTAGTTAACCAGTAAAGTCTATTTCTCCTGTTACACGAGAAGAAGGCAGAAAATCTCTTTCACTACATGACAGATCTGTAGTCATGACCAACCAAAAGCTGTGGACAGATGCAGATGTGACAATTCAGCCCCATTACTAAAATAAAGGCTATGAGCCATCCACAGAACTGCTTAGTAAAATTTGAACAAACATTCCGACAGACAACACCTGGGCTTAATGGCTGCTCTCAAGCTTTGCGCGTTAATGTTGTCTCTTGCCCGTGAGACTCTTATATTAGCTAAAAAGAATTCCTGCGTGCCTCACACGATCCAGTTTCATTGCAGGCCACACGGCCTGCTCCTCATTTCTCTATTTGTGCAGAGAACGGCTTTCAGTAGGAAATAACATTACAACCTATTCCACTCTCTTTCATAGTTGTTGTTGTTGTGGTCTTCAGTCCTGAGACTGGTTTGATGCAGCTCTCCATGCTACTCTATCCTGTGCAAGCTTCTTCATCTCCCATTACCTACCGCGACCTACTTCCTTCTGAATCTGCTTAGTGTATTCATCTCTTGGTCTCCCTCTGCGATTTTTACCCTCCACGCTGCCCTCCAATACTAAATTGGTGATCCCTTGATGCCTCAGAACATGTCCTACCAACCTATCCCTTCTTCTGGTCAAGTTGTGCCACAAACTTCCCTTCTCCCCAATCCTGTTCAATACTTCCTCATTAGTTATGTGATCCACCCATCTAATCTTCAGCATTCTTCTGTAGCACCACATTTCGAAAGCTTCTCTTCCCTTCTTGTCCAAACGATTCTCTTTCATAAGCCATCTAAATATAAAAGCCATCTGCCAAAGTAACAAGACTCCCTTACAAAAAGAAAGCAGACTTAGAAACAATTAAAAGTGTAATTATTAGCAGTTGCAATTTTTGCTTGCTGGTTTCCTACAGTGTTAGTGACGTAGCTCAACTGACTATTTGGATATCCATATTCAGTTACACTGTTGAGCCAAGCATTATGACCACCTGTTTAATAGCTTGTTCGTCCGTCTACGGAATGAAATACGTCGCTGACTCTACGTACCAGGGTCCGATTGATTGTTAGTAGGTTTGAGGAGGTTTGTGGCTTCAGATGTACACTCCTGGAAATGGAAAAAAGAACACATTGACACCGGTGTGTCAGACCCACCATACTTTCTCCGGACACTGCGAGAGGGCTGTACAAGCAATGATCACACGCACGGCACAGCGGACACATCAGGAACCGCGGTGTTGGCCGTCGAATGGCGCTAGCTGCGAAGCATTTGTTCCGCCGTCAGTGTCAGCCAGTTTGCCGTGGCATACGGAGCTCCATCCCAGTCTTTAAGACTGGTAGCATGCCGCGACAGCGTGGACGTGAACCGTATGTGCAGTTGACGGACTTTGAGCGAGGACGTATAGTGGGCATGCGGGAGGCCGGGTGGACGTACCGCCGAAATGCTCAACACGTGAGCGTGAGGTCTCCACAGTACATCGATGTTGTCGCCAGTGGTCGGCGGAAGGTGCACGTGCCCGTCGACCTGGGACCGGACCGCAGTGACGCACGGATGCACGCCAAGACCGTAGGATCCTACGCAGTGCCGTAGGGGACCGCACCGCCACTTCCCAGCAAATTAGGGACACTGTTGCTCCTGGGGTATCGGCGAGGACCATTCGCAACCGTCTCCATGAAGCTGGGCTACAGTCCTGCACACCGTTAGGCCGTCTTCCTCTCACGCCCCAACATCGTGCAGCCCGCCTCCAGTGGTGTCGCGACAGGCGTGAATGGAGGGACGAATGGAGACGTGTCGTCTTCAGCCTTGGTGCCAATGATGGTAGTATGCGTGTTTGGCGCCGTGCAGGTGAGCGCCACGATCAGGATTGCATACGACCGAGGCACACAGGGCCAACACCCGGCATCATGGTGTGGGGAGCGATCTCCTACACTGGCCGTACACCACTGGTGATCGTCGAGGGGACACTGAATAGTGCACGGTACATCCAAACCGTCATCGAACCCATCGTTCTACCATTCCTAGACCGGCAAGGGAACGTGCTGTTCCAACAGGACAATGCACGTCCGCATGTATCCCGTGCCACCCAACGTGCTCTAGAAGGTGTAAGTCAACTACCCTGGCCAGCAAGATCTCCGGATCTGTCCCCCATTGAGCATGTTTGGGACTGGATGAAGCGTCGTCTCACGCGGTCTGCACGTCCAGCACGAACGCTGGTCCAACTGAGGCGCCAGGTGGAAATGGCATGGCAAGCCGTTCCACAGGACTACATCCAGCATCTCTACGATCGTCTCCATGGGAGAATAGCAGCCTGCATTGCTGCGAAAGGTGGATATACACTGTACTAGTGCCGACATTGTGCATGCTCTCTTGCCTGTGTCTATGTGCCTGTGGTTCTGTCAGTGTGACCATGTGATGTATCTGACCCCAGGAATGTGTCAATAAAGTTTCCCCTTCCTGGGACAATGAATTCACGGTGTTCTTATTTCAATTTCCAGGAGTGTATTTGTACACGTCACGGAATTCGCGTAAATAACGGACCGCCGGTTTGCGTACACAGTGATAGGGCCAGAGAGGGATTCAAATGGATTCCATAAGATCAAGCGAATTTGGTCGCTGAGACATCGCCGTGAGTTCAGCATAATGCTCTTCGAACAACTGTATTGTGGTTCTGGCTACGAGACACAGACGAGTATACTGATGAAAGATGCCATCGCCGACGGGAAATACATTAAGTGTGAAGGGATGCAGGTGGTTCGCAGCTGTCAGCGTGTCTTCAATTACTATCACAGGTCCCATGCAAGCCCTGGAGAATGTCTGCACAGCATAATACCAATGTAATACGATCAACGAGTGAGCAAATGGAATACCACAGACTAACACAAGAATGCCTAAATTCATGTCATACCATCCCACCGTGAAACAGACGCAGTTCCCAGGGAAGAAACGAGAACAGAAGCCGAGAGCAGAACTGTGTTAAGCTACAAGGCCGTACGATAAGGGACGGACACCCAGGTTACCAGCCAACCACCAGGACCACCCTCCAGCCCATGTTAAAAGATAGAGCCCTCCAGAAGAACAGTATAGATCTTACGATAACACTAAAAGGACCACACCAGCTGCAAGTTTTAGCGTGAGACTTTTTCGCGTCTCTGTTACGTTGCAAACGTTAAAAAAATTGCCCCACCACGAAAAGTATAACGTTTCTCATTGGATAGGCAGAATTTTTCTATGCGGAGCTTAAGGTTAACATTGAGACCCTGATTGGTCAGATGAAAACACAGCCAGATAGTTTTTTTTAAGCCAACTACGGTAAATTGTAATAAGGAGATGTTAGGAGAGAGTAGCTTCCCAGACGGCGAGGTGCGTGGAGCTGTGCCGCCCGCCGCCCCCTGACGAACACTGACAAGGTCATGAGCGCATGCAATGCAGCATTTTTGAGCGCATAAGGCTTCACTCAGAACTGCAGAAGTCTCATCTGTTATATCATCTTTTTACGTAGTACTAGTGTCGATCGTGTATTGTAGCTCATGGTATTCACATTTGCTACGTAAGTTAAAATCTGAAACGCTATGATTTTTCTGTTAAATAATTATTGATAAGCCACATCAGCCACTGTAATTTACGACAAGTTAGATAAGTAGTTAAAGATAATTGAGGGTCACTGTAGACCATCTTGATAGTTTTTTATTTTGTGAAACTTAATTTAAACCTAGATTATAGACATGATATGGCATAGGTCACCCTTTGATCCATCGTACAACTTGGAAACCCAGTCAGGGTATACTCGTTCACATTTTTGTTGAACGCAGTTGGTTTTTATCATCCTGTATTAACATATTTCCTTTTATCAATAGTGCAATTTATAAGCAATGTTTTGTGAGTAGAATAAAATTTCCAATGGTAAACTTTACTGCTTTTTCGACGTTATTTCACCAGCTAAATAAAAATAGGAGAGCCTTGAACCCCTTCCACTAAATTTAGTTAGTATTAAGATTCTCTTACAGGGGGTGCAGTGGAGCTGACGCTAAAATCATTAAGTATTAGGTTATATCATCGCTAATCTCACTGAACTCTTCTGAACTCTACATGTCATGTGTAGTCTGGCGTCTCCTTACCAGCAACAGGTCCCAGGTTCAAACTAGTCAATTCCCTAAAAAACACGCTCAGAGCGTCGTTGCACGAAAGTGGTAGGGAGACACGACTTAGAACAAATAGACACCACGCAGAATGTTAGAAACATGTGAATAAGTTTAAGAGCAGGCAAGCCTCCGGACTCCAAATTCTGTTGAGAGTCGTGGCTCTCCAACCATTTACCACCTATTGGTATTTTCAATGCCCTTATACCTTTTTACGGGAATGTTCACTACTGTGGCACTTGAATATTCGACAGGCTTCATCGTTTTCGAGATACTCGTTCACAGGCTGTGCATAATAATGATCTGCCGGTTGTCAAAGTCATGTATCCCAGTGGATTTTCCCATTTTCAGCCCATGTATTCGATAGGGTGATCCCTCGTCCATGTCTGCTCCGCTAACATACTTTTGTTACAGCGTCACGTGCCCGCAATGCCACCAAGCGGCATCCGATGACGCGTTGGGCAGCGCTTGAAGTGTTTTGGCTTACACGTGAAAAAACAGGTTATAGGAGCGATTGAGAATAAATAAGTGACGATTTGGGTATAAACTGCCACATAACACATGGATAGCCGGAGTCGCGTGCTTTTATTGGTGTGCTTTTGTCATCAGAGCTTTTTACAGAAACAGTAAAAAAATTAAGGCTGCTTATAGAGAATTTCATCTTCACTTCGATTATCACTAGACGTCGCGTTCCCACGGCACAGTTAACTAAGACGTGGACACAAAATTTTTAGGAAACATTGAATAGTCGGAATGAAACATACAGAACGTATGCGAACCGTTCGTACACTTGACAATATGGGACCCAATGAAGATCCTGTCATAGGAAATCCACATTGTTCACTCCGCAACCATGCATGGCTGCTATAGGCCAATTGTATTCTAGGAAATGCGACTTCTCATTGCCTGCTAGGTCCTATCATCTGTCGGCGTGCGATATCTTATTGTGGGCTCCCGTTAAAATCGAAGTGTGTCATAGCCGACCTGCTACACCAAAGGAATTGGAACTAATATCCGAGTAACAACTGCCGAATTCAACTTTGAGGTGTTATTTCGAACCAAGTACAATGCATCCAAGAGACTGCAGGAACATCCGCCCAAAGATGCCCTTCTCCTGCAATACGTTATCTTCAAAACGTAACTTTATTCACTGTATTCTTGAATTGTACGATTTCAACCACTAAAAACCACTAAAAGACACTATTCAATTTTTTCAATGCACCATTTCCCTGAATCACCCTGTATTTACATACCGTCTCCTGAATGTATTCCAGGCTGATCAAATACATACGACACCTTCACAAGACATCCTTTATCATAGGTAGCTGGGAAGCGTTTTCGTTGTTCAACACTCTGGCTCTCAATTTTGCCGGTTGTGAACGCGTTCAAAACTCACTTGTTTATAACAGTAATTGCTAGTTTCAGTAACCACGTTCGTGCTACCAGCGGAAGCACGGTGTCGATATGAAAAACGGGGAGCGCTACGGCTTTGCGATTACAGCCCGACACTAAAACGTCTTCACAGTTTTGAAGAAATTCCGAATACCAGACATGTAGTCATGTTATTATCGAACAGGAAGTAGGAGTATGTGCCACCCAAGGATGAAATACAAAATTCATTTCAAAAGTTCTGCACAGGAAGACAGAATTCAAGAAAATTCTTTATTTTACAAAATACCTTACGGACCTTCAATTTAATCTCTGCTCTTGATTATGACTGCTTCCCAACGTACTGTGTTTGGCAGCTTCAGCATTGCGGATAGGGAGCCTTCATCGTTAAGCTGTTTATTCGGGTCACTTCACTGAGCGCCGTATCAGTTGTACCAAAACATTTTCCACGGGGTAGTTGCTTAATTCGGGAAACAAATCAAAGTTAGGTGGGCTAATTTCAGGACTATATGGTGGTTGGGGAAGCAACTCCCATCCATGTTTGTCGAACGTATCTGCCATTGGTAGGGAAATATGCGATCTTGAATTGTCGTGCGAAACGAGGAAACCAGCTGCAAAGCGTGTCATATCTTCTTTCACAAATTTTCGGGCGCAAACTTTTTTGCAGAAAAAAGCTCTGTAGTACGCAACAGCTCCAGACTTCCCCTGGGATAATCTATTTTCAGCTATGACTCCGTTCATGTCATACGCACAGAACACAATCAGTTTCACCGTCCATTGTTGGGGGTGGAATCAACGGACATGTAGAGTCGGAACTTTTCCATTATGAGGACTGAGACTTCAGATCTGGTTCAAAATGTCGTATTCAGTTTTCATCAAGTGCAGCAGTCCTTTCCAGAAACTATTCTCTTTCTTTTCAATAATGTTGAAGCAGTTCTTCTGCGATTGTTTTGCGACGTGCTTTCCCTTCCTCACTCAGATTATGCGGAACCCATCCTGCAGCAACTTTCCAAATCTTTTACTTTTCAGTTATGTTTCTGTAAACTGTGACAGAGATTCTGGCCTCGCATGCAACTTTCTCAGATGCTTTTTATCGATTATCTCTTTAACAGACGGTTGTGTGTAGGTGTAGTCTATTACAATTAGTGAACTTCCACTTCTTAGCTTGTGCTCAGTGCGTACCAATATACACGCAAACGAGTAAAAAAAAAATGGTTCAAATGGCTCTGAGCACTATGGGACTCAACTGCTGAGGTCATTAGTCCCCTAGAACTTAGAACTAGTTAAACCTAACTAACCTAAGGACATCACAAACATCCATGCCCGAGGCAGGATTCGAACCTGCGACCGTAGCGGTCTTGCGTTTCCAGACTGCAGCGCCTTTAACCGCACAGCCACTTCGGCCGGCGCAAACGAGTAGATCACCGTGATACTGTGCTATGATTCTGTACGTTATACCCACACGTCTGTCTCAAAGCGTCGTACATTTCGGTTAGGTTCTTTACTCACAGGGATTCGTTTTTGGTTCAAATGGCTCTGAGCACTATGGGACTTAACTTCTGAGGTCATCAGTCCCCTAGAATCTAGGACTACTTAAAACTGACTCACCTAAGGGCATCACACACATCAATGTCCGAGGCAGGATTCGAATCTGCGACCGTAGCGGTCTCGCGGTTCTAGACTGTAGTGCCTAGAACCGCTCGGCCACTCCGGCCGGCTTCGTTTATGGTACGGGAACGCTGGTCATTACGTGTAATCCGACGTGACTCGGTAAAACTTAATTATTCACAACAGAGCCACGTGAACCAGAAAACACGTAAACGACCTCCGCGCCTTCTCTCGCCCACAACGGAGATAAATTTCAACTTGATGATATCACTGTAACGGTCGCGCTTGCGCAGTGTGCAGGTCTTTTGAAATGACTCTAGTATATGGAATTCTGAACGTTTTGTCTTCTGTGGACATTAATGGCGTGAGACATGTAGTCGACGAATGAAACATGGGAAAAGATGACTGTGTATGCCAGGACACGAGCAGATTAAGAATAAAGAATGTGCCAAATAAAAGATCAGTGTGGACCTGTTGCGAAGAAAACTATTGTGACATAAAGAAGGTCTTGCGCATCTAGAACAACGGAAAAATAGTACAGAGCATGGCAAGATAATGTACATCAAGAAGTGGTAGTACGTACACATGTTGTGCAAGATACAACCAGTTGTACATATTTCCTTCTACATTCTATATAACTATCTTACAGTAGGCAAGGAGCCTCGTCAGATTTTTCAGTGGTCTGTCTGTATGTCAACGTACAAAGACAAATACGTTGAGATTGGATTTATACCACACAACAAAGTAAATACGAGATCCAATTAACTCCATAGCACGTAACAGGACGACGAAGAGGGTAATCAGCGAAAAAAATAATAATATGGAGGGACAAAGAGCGTAAAAGCGGAACTGGTTCCACCACTAGGGAAATTTTATTAGTTTCGAGGTAGGGCGTTTCCCGGGATCGTTAATCAAGTTGTGATACGAAGCGTTAGTGACAATAATTATGCCGCTCGCAGTAATAGAGTTATCTGGAGCGCGGAAGCTAATAAACAGTGCGGTGTTTACACCAGCGGGACACGGACGTTTTAAAATAAAGAACTGCTGCAGAGTAGGTAGACTGTAAATCATCGACACTCCAGCGTGTAAGGGACATGTTTATCGGCAGGTTTTTGTGCCCGCTTGCCGACCGTAAAACCCCGGAGGCTAGGCTCTCCAGGGACGGTGGAGGGCCTCCATCCAGACGTCATAAAAAAAGCGAAAAGCAGTGCCGGCGGCCGTATTATGAGGTCGCAGAGGGCGTGCAGTTGCTCGTGTAAAGGGGTGAGCGAGCAGGGGGGGGAGGCAGGACACTGAACTGTCGAGGTGAGGCAACGGGAAACGCAGCCACTTTCCAGTTCAGAGGAATTAACGCAGGACGGAAAGTTTCCTGATCGTCGCAGCAATTGTTGTTTTCTTCGGTGAACGAGATGGAAAGATGATGACCAATAATCGCAGGAAACGTTTCAAATTCGTTTTTTTTTCCACTGAGTCAGAGACTACCTGTGTTCACTATCGGTAAAAACTGCTTCTGTCGATAGCATCCTTCGCTGGTTCGCCATATCTCCCGAATTACTTAATCAAAATTAATGAGAGAGACAATAGTTTCAACATTTCATTCACCACTGTTGACGAAAAGCGCACAGACAGCTTAAATTTAACATGCACAACAGCCATTGGCATATTTTATATTCGTAGTTCCTCACAACCGTAGTCTGCCACGTGATTTCGGTCATACACGTCGATCTAAGGAACTTAGAAGGACGCAACCAGTGTCATTCTAATTTTACCACACTGTGTAACAGCGGCTGGAGATGTGTCGGGTACTACGGGAGTCAATACCCGGTCGGTATTGACCCAATGAAGGAAGGAGAGAAGTTGCGACGACCAGTGGCGGGAATCTAAAATGATCTGTACACTGCACTAGAAGATTAAATGGAAACTGTATTTTTTAAAGGAAATAAACATGAATGCTCTTGAATCCTGTGCTTCCTAAGCCTCCTACACGGAAATATTGCACTTTCTATTAGCACTCGTAGATTGAGGACTAAGTATCGTCTTCCTATTTCTCAGCACTCAAGCTCTCGAAGACTCCGACCTAACCGAGGCGACCAGGGCAACTGGTCAGCGTTGGCAGGTGGCGATAAACTCATGTCTTCCTAGAGGTGTGGTGTTACCCCCTCTTTCCACTGGCACGAGTGTCAGCGTCTAACGATGCCGTTTCGCGGTGCTGTGTTGGTCGGTGTGTAGTCGATGCTTTAGGATTGCACAGTAGTTGTTTACTTATTCTAAGCAAGCGTTGTGTACAGTGTGTACAGCTGAATTACGCCACATTCATCATCATATGTAAGTACTGCCTACTTTTACAAATTAATTTATTTAATTTTTAATTGGTCTTTACTTTATAGCAGGCCTTCCCAAACTTTAGAGCCGACAGACCCCTTCCTCAGTCGAAAATCCATGGCGGACCCCTAGTCTGTCAAGAGCACAGTAACTTGAAATTTCAGAGCGAAACCCATGGGAACTGAAACTTTTTAATGCAAGTGCCATGTTCCCAATGACCCCCCTCCTCCTCCCCCCCAAAGTTTCAATAGTTTTTAGTATAGAGATGAATGAAAACAAGTTGAAATTAACGATCCAATTTGAATTCCAACTGTATATGGTCACTAACTAGTGCATCTACTTCCTTTGTTCAACACACTATAGCCTGTTTAAAATTACTTGGTAATTAACATTTCACACGTTGGAGCTGCCTTCCTCCAATAGCATTCAACGTCACGTCCAAACTGTTCGCTGTTGACAAGCTGCCGCTTGTGATCAGTTCACTCCCACTGTTTGGCTACTGTTGTGTAAGGAGCATTCATATTCCGCAACAGTCGTGTGTGTGTATGTGTGTGTGTGTGTGTGTGTGTGTGGTATTTCGTGAAATCTGAAGAAATATGTTCAGATGTATGTAAAGTCTATGGGACTTAACTGCTGAGGTCATCAGTCCCTAGTCTTACACACTATTAACCTAAGCTTCACTTCCGCTAAGGACAAAACACACAAACACACACACACGCGCAAATGCCCTAGGGAGGACTCGAACCTCCGGTGGGAGCGGCCTGGCGCCCTAGACTGCGCGGCCAATCCGCGAGGCTGTGAAGAAATGAGGCAGACCCATGATTCGCGATAAAAACACATCACGAAAGAAAAGTGGCCAAGGAACTGCCTTTAAAGGACTATTGTGACATCTGTTGTGCAATGTATGGGAATACATTCTCCCAGTTTACATGCGTTTCCAAAACCGGATTTTGTAAGCCGCTGTCCCAGTTCCGCTTTTGGTTGGTCAGGTAAACACATCAAAATCGAATGTGGAAATCTGCATTTATGAAGCCGTTTTCCAGTTCCACAATCGTTTTTCGTGCCCATGTAAACAGCTCGGAAAGTGTAGTTATTTTTACGTCTTTGCGTGTCTACTGAACGGCTGCTGTCAGTTCATAACTGGCAGCTAGCAGGTGGCGTTGCAACGGTGTACTGTCTGTTAGTACACTACTGGCCATTAAAATGGCTACTCCAAGAAGAAATGCAGATCATAAACGGGTATTCATTGGACTAATATATTATAATAGAACTGACATGTGATTACATATTCACGCAAATTTGCGTGCATAGATCCTGAGAAATCATTACCCAGAACAACCACCTCTGGCCGTAATAAGGCCTTGATACGCCTGGGCATTGAGTCAAACAGAGACTGGATGTCGTGTACAGGTACAGCTGCACATTCAGCTTCAACACAATACCACGGTTCATCAGGAGTAGTGACTGGCGTATTGTGACGATCCAGTTGCTCGGCCACCATTGACAAGACGTTTTCAGTTGGAGAGAGATCTGGAGAATGTGCTGGCCAGTGCAGCAGTCGAACATTTTCTGTTTCCAGAAAGGCCCGTACAGGACCTGCAACATGCGGTCGTCCATTATCCTGTTGTAATGTAGGGTTTCGCAGGGATCGAATGAAGGGTAGAGACACGGGTCGTAACTCATCTGAAATGTAACGTCCACTGTTGAAAGTGCCGTCAATGCGAACAAGAGATGACCGAGACGTGTAACCAATGGTACTCCATACCATGACGCCGGGTGATGACGGGTATGGCGATGACGAATACACACTTCCAATGTGCATTCACCGCGATGTCACAAAACACGGATGCGACCATCATGATGCTGTAGACAGAACCTGGATTCATCCGAAAAAATGACGTTTTGCCATTCGTGCACCCATCTTTCTTCGTTGAGTACACTAATAATTTGCATATCAGAGCATATTCTTCCTGCCGGTTAAATTTCGGGTCTTCGTGGTGTAGCAGTTTTAATGGCCAGTAGTGTAATTTGAAGTATCACATTGTTTCAGTTCATCTCATGACCAGACCGCCTTTACTTTTGGAATGCGTTCCAAGCTTCTCAAACGGACTATTCAAATGTGTGTCCCTGATTGATTTAGTTTAAGCTGATTTGTGCAGTATTATCTTGACGGTCCTTGAATAGCATTAGTGAGGGTGTTTTGTCTCTCAAAATACATATAATGAGCATACAACAAAACCCAGGTACTGATGGTTACAGGCTGGTCATTTGCAATAAATAGGAATGACGACCATATAGTTCCTTGAGCAGACAACAAATTTTTCATGGCGCAATTCTACTCACTGCGTTATACGTAAGGGGTCAGTTATCGGAAGACAGTGATTAGGGATCAATCATTCTAACGGTTTGCAGGCGTTACGCATTACTGAAGTTCTTCGGATACTCGTTCTTTGCCAGGCTTCCGCCGGTGAACTACTCTGCTGTACCACCATGTCCTTCGAATGTTATGTCTGTTCATACAGTTGTTAAACTGCTGGAGGATACATATCCTTGTCGATGGGCCAAAGCGCTTCATTTACTGTATTCGAATATCTTGGAAGCCAGCTGCTTCTTCCATTTTTACTCTTAGTTACATGCATGGCCTTCCCATTTGACAGTAACTGATGTTTTATCTGGTGGACAGTGATGTTATAATGTTTAGTGATCTTAGCTGTATCAATACTGATACCTCTTAAAAGTTTCCATGATAAACGGCTTTCTCTCGCCTGAGCATGCTATTCAATAGCTGAAATATACTGATCCCACGTTGTCTCCGTTATAGGGCAAAAATACTTACTTCCAGTTTCCCAAGTTGCGTCGCTGAAAGGTTTTTTGTCAAATATATTGCAATATTTTGTGATCAGATCAGGTTGATCTGACCTGGGATATAAGATGTCCGGCATCCTCGAGGTAGAGACGTTCTTGAACATCTCTTTACAGGTGTAGTGATGGTGTTATAGGTTTCCATAATCGGACCTACTAAGGATACTGAAACCTCCAACAATTCTACAAATTTTGACCATTGTGCGTTTTTGAAATCGTATCTTCTACAAAAAGGTATATTTTGATCTCTGACTGCAGTAAATACTAGGTACATTATTGGTCTATAAAAGAACTACTTACTGGGGGAGGAAACAGTTTTACACGTTGTTGACTGACGTTGCCAGTACTGCCACTATGGCGTGAGGATTGCAAATGAGGTTCCACCTATTACCGTTGAATTTTGCAGGTAGTGTTGCATCATAGATTAGAGTAAGACGATTCATTTCTGCCCATTCTTAAGCTAATGCGCCATTCTCATCATCATTATCACATCCAGTGCATTCTACTAACGGGTGAAATCATTCATCACAGTCTCTCCGTACTTTTATTTTCAAAACTGACTCCTTTATTAACAGTAAATTAATTCCTAAGTGGTTTTTAAAGAGCATAGGTTGGAAATACCACTTCACTTGTAAATTACTCTATTTTCACACGACCGGTTTGTGGCTGTTATAAGCCCGTCCTCAGGTGTTTTACTGGAAATAGCAAAAGACAGGAGATAATTTTCACACGCCACAACACACCTAAAAAACAAAAAACAAATTTATTCTAAAGAGTTTTAAAAACTTGTAAAAAAACATTTCGAAAGAGCCGGTCGGGTTAGCTGCTACGAAACCTATGATAATGCGCAAGTGGCACCAGAGTACTACGGACGACTGCCTCAGTAGGGAATATATGCAAATGATGTCACGACACTTAGGCTGTGCTGTGGTCCCCGAGCGCCGCTTGTACCAGGCGCGGCGTGCTGCCTATGAGCGCAGAACAGGGAGTAGCGGATGCGAACGAGAAGGCAAATTCGTAAACCAGAGTGGCAAACGTGCTGCCATCTATTGACGGAGAGAAGAACACGGGGCCACTAGACGGGCTGTTCCGATATTAGCTAGTAAATGAACGGTTTTTAAATGAAGAATCTCAATATCATCTTCCTCGGTAAATGCTCTCGCTATAGCGTGGGTATGTGGATGAACAAGGATATCGCTTCTCTATTTATTGCGAGTACTTTCGACGGCGAGATTCGTTCACTCCATTTTTGATCTGCGCATTTCGCAGCTGCGGTCTGTCTTCTATACGCACAGAAGTGACATCTGTTTTGGTTGCATAGATCACATAGATGTTCTTCTTTAGCTACTGAAATGCTTTCTACGTTAAATGAGACGAATGTGAGCTGTGGCCCTGAAAAAGATGCAATTAATGCTTGCAGTGTGAAAGGATCTGTGACCAGATAAGTTTGATTCATTCTATGGCGTTCCACACGGGACACATGCATTCTATTTTTGTTTCGATTACTTGTCATCGCAATCTTCGACGTCGCTCGTTTTATGTACTCCACTAGATAATTCTGCAGAAGTATTGTTTTAATGCGGGGCACCCAACAGGCCCACTCTTTCCTGTAATTTTGAGGCACTACTGCCACAAGAAAACATTCCGTTTCTATCAGATATCGTAACCGTTAGTTTCTCTTTACTTACGTTTACAGAATGATGGTAAGCTTCGTCGCACGCTGTAACCTAAAAGCGTAAAGGAACAACATAAGCGAGATTTTACTATCTGATTCTCACTGAAATAATTTTAGCCCCACGTCACTCCTCACATATACAGTGAATATATTTCTAACCACAACAGATTACCTCCGTGTACCAGCACATTTCAGATTCATTCTACGAGAAATACCCCTTGACTTTCCTGTAAATCAACTAGTTACGCTAAACGAAATCCATTTATTTCTTAGAAACAAGTAATGTAATCTCAATAACAGACATTCTCCAACCTGAAGAATGGAAAAAATATCGTTCACGTACAATGCTTTGTTGAAGAGAATGTTTTCATCGTTATTTCATTGTGCACAGTAACAAAACTGTAACGAAAATTATTCCTCCCTCCTTAAAAAGAAATCTTTAGGGATTTTCTTTAGGTCAGATATGTAAACATTTTAAAGGTTTTCGTATTTTATTCAGATGAAACAAATCACCCTTGATCTTTCATCATAAAAAAGTCTCTTCTCTCTCTCTGGCTGCTAATGCAACGCAATATTGTTCATTTTATTTCATTACAGAAGAGTGTATTAACATAAAACACTGTATTCACAAAACGTCTATGGAAACAAACTATCGTTTTCGTTGCCTTCTACTCTTATACATTGTGTCTAAAGAAAAATAGTAAATATATCAGGAATGGTAGGATACACTAATTAGATAAAGAGTTCATACGACATGAATCCAATTATTATTGATTACTGAGATACAGTTTCATACAGAGGTAATGTTTCATTTCGCATTTTGAAACTCCTGTTGCTGTGGGTTCATTAATTGATTGTCATTTGGTTTTTGAATTTCAAGTTGCGAGGGTGCGTTTCACTTTACGTAAATGATTGCGAATTGTAGGCCACTTATACTGTATTATCTAAGCATGTTGCATTTATTTAAATATTCTAACAATGTCTACAAGGTACAGTGTCCCGCGACAATATTTATTCTGAGCGCACAAATGCACTTAACGTTGATGAAATAATAAACATCATTCAGTTGCTAGAACGCAGCCCTTCACTAAGCACGCGCAGACTAAGTATCGGAATTCCTCATTCAGGATTATGGCGAATATCACGTATTCGCGGTCTCTACCCATATCACTTACAGTGAATTAAGTAACTTCTACAGAGAGATGAAGGTAGAAGGTTAGAAGCCAGTCCTTAACTAACTGCAAATCGCAAATAATTCCTATAATACTGTTTTTTTTCTAAGCCCTATGGGACTTTAAATCTGAGGTCATCAGTCTCCTAGACTTAGAACTACTTGAATCTAACTAACCTAAGGACGTCACACACCACCATGCCCCAGGCAAGATTCGAACCTGTGACCGTAGCAGCAACGCGGTTCCGGACAGAGGCGCCTATAACCGCCCGGCCACAACGGCGGGCATAATACTGTTTACCGATGGCTCTTTCAATCGTAACGCTGTTAGGAACACTCTAAAGTCACATCTGTCAGGCGATGGAAACGTACATGTCTTTGTGGATATGCATTTTCAGAAACGTGTCCCTGTGAACGTGTGGTGTTGAATGACTGATTATGACTTGATCGACCCTGTTGTGTTCCCGGATAAACCAATAGGGCTTCGTTATTTAGATTTTCCTGAAAATGATCTTGCAGCATTATGGACGTAGTACCTTCGGCTACAAGGAAGAGTTTTCACTTCCATTACAATCGACTTCCAGGTCATTCTAGTAATGTAATGTAATGTCGTGTGGCGAGGGTCTCCCGGCAGGTAGACCTGATCGCCTTGTGCAAGTCTTTTGAGGTGACGCCACTTCGGCGATTTGAGCGTCAATGAGGATGAAATGATGATGATGAAGACGACACAATCACCCGGTCCCTGAGTGGAGGTAATCTCCAACCCTACCGAGAATCGAATCGAACCTAGCCCCCCCCCCCCCCCCCCCGGCGTGACAAGCCGTTGTGCGGTCCACTCAGCTACGGTGGCGGACGTCTTCAGTCCGGAAAACTAGCTTCATACAGCCCTTCACGCAAGTCTATCCCGTGCTAACCTCTTCATCTTTGCATGACTGCTGCAACCTATATCTACTAGAATCTGCTTATATCGATAAGGCTAGATTTCCCTCTAGGGTTTCCCCTCCCCCCCACCCCCACCCCGCCGACCACTACCTCCCAAAAAGAATGCCCATACTTGCATCTCGTAGAATTTGACGATTTACTGATACCTCACTTTGCGACTTGCAAACCGGTCTCTTCTTTTACTCAAGCTTGTAACTTACCACTGGCATCTTACTATTCATTGTGTGGCAGCCGGTTCAAGGTTACTTACTTTCACTAGCAGGAACTTCTTTTGATTATTATTATTTCTGTTATTCCACCCACCTATGATGGCATATTCTGTCCACATTCGCTTTTATTTTTCTTTGGCGACGTAACCTTCTCTGAATAGTTTTGCCCGTTATTTGGAACCGATTTCGGCCCATTTAAGTTTTAGGAACAATTCTTTCACTGACTGAAATTATTAATGTCGCAACGGATAAGCTATGGTATTCTATGGGACAGTCATAGGAAGCTACGCACTGGTAGCTAAACTTGAGCCAATCACTTTGGATTTTAGGAGCGTAATCATCAATACTACTATTTTCAGATATATTGAAAATTAATTAACGAACACGGAAATAACTTCAAATGATAAAATATTTATTTTTTACTAATATTTCGCATGTTAACAGTAATCTTTTTAATTTAATATATGGACAAAAAGTTCCTAATACATTTATTTATGATTCTATTTCTTTCTCATACCAGAAGAACAAGCCACATAGGCCTTAATCTGTAGAGTCCTGTAGGGTGTGAAATTCTGGAGACCACGTGGTCACTGCTCAATTTTGTAACACAGACGTTCACATGCACTAATTCATACGGCAAACAAAACGTTGACAGCATTTATTAGTGGGAAGAACTGTATGCACCCCGTGGCTGGCATCGAGCAGGATTATGGTGGCTGCATATCTTTGCGTGAAGCGCTTTGAATCAAATCGATTCGTCTTGCCGAATATACGCTCGGTACAGTTTTATTGATAGTTTAAAATGTCCCGCACAAATAAAATAATATGGCAAGCTGTAACTTTTAAGGCTTGGAATGCGGTTTGAATCTATATACCGCGTGGTCGCGCCTAACGGAAATCAGACTATTATGACACAAACTGAACAAACATTGTAACCAGAACCTAATTAATAAATTATTATTAACATATTCAAATACCTTTCGCCCCTTATTCGACACAGACGATCTGAGGGAACGTCTGGTTGCTTATCTGTTCCCATAACAACTGAACCTGTAACCGTCGCACGGAGCTCTCCGAACCACCCGAGGTGGTTGGGGAGGCCCATGACCAACCTCTGCTAGAAAAACGTTTTGCTTTACTTATCTTTGGCCAAGCTCTCCTGTTCCTGCTCTCTGCTTTCCACCGACACCGTTTAGGTTGCTAGAACATTAAGAAACCCACCACTAGTCTCGTTCGTCTGCTACTTCATTCAAATCATTGACACTTGACCACACACTTTCAGGAAGGGTAAAAAATGGAAATCAGGACACAGGACGTGCACATAAGAATCAAAAAGAAATGTGTAGACCCGTATTGCTTCTGAAGGCATACGGTTGCTGGGACTGAGATTAATTAATTGCATCACTCTTTTTTTAACGATGTAATGACACCTATTGTCACATTACAAGGTGATCGATAAATTTCTTCTTTCTCCAACTCCACTCAGCACCGATTCGTTAGTTATCCGATCTTTCTATAAAATTTTGAGCAGTCTTCCGTAGCAACACATTCAAAAGCTGCACTTGTGTTCTTGTGTTTGTCATTTACTTTCTACTTCCGTAGACGGCCACACTATCGTTAAATGCACTCATAAAAAACACCTTAATACTTGAATGTATGGTATGTAACCGCACTGTCGGAACGTCAAAACACGTGCGACGGTCCGACAACTGCGGCAAACGGCCTTCCTCGGAATAACCTAAACACCATGAGCAACGCCGTTTACAACAGTGGTTAAATGCCAGAGAACTTTTACATATTGTCAATATGGTAACATAACGTGCAGAATTTTATCGACAGTGATAACAGCCGCGCAAGCTAAAATTTATGTTGAATGCTAACAAATTTCTCTTGTTTAGAAACCATTTTCCGGTTACTGCCATCTTGACCATTAGATACTACAAAATTTATGCATGTTTTTCCATCGCAGGAAATGTCGTATCACTGAAAAACCTGTATCTTAGAGATTGTAATATTATTGGGATTTCCGTAGTATGAAAGCTCTGAGTACCCTTGGAAAGCCATTCACCTATCTATATATTAAATGATCAACTTATGAGATGAGACCTATTCTTTGCAAGACATCTGTTTTATATAATTTACGTAACTGTAAAGATTCGCATCTAGCGCGGACGCTAATACATCGATTGCACAGTCAAAGAAACATGTTAGCAGAAGCTGAACTGAACGTTCCACTTCGGTCTAAATAAAATATGACAGTAAAAACTGTTGTAGATCTTCAGATTTTATCGTACTTCTGCTTGTAATGTGAAAGCATATAGAAGGTCGACTTTAAGTCATAAAAGTGAGCGGTCTTGCCAGCGTGCAGACAACATAATTAATTTACAAAATTCGAGTAATTTATGTTCGATACTGTAAACCGGCAAGTTATTGTTATGAAGGTGTTGAACAGCGCAAGAATTGTTGTGATGGAAGGAGAAAAGTAATGACTGTAATTTGTGACAAAAACGTGAACCAAGGAGCTAGCGCAGAACAGGCTGAAATCTGATCGCACCATACAGTTAGAAAAGTATTTATGTAAGTTATACTGTTTATAAATAAGACCTATTTGGTTGTGAGAATTGTTTACCAGATTTCTTATTCTATTTTTTCATTTATATTTTTTTCCCCTCCATGTCATACTATTTTTGTAAATATCAAACAGGCTTTACTACAGCAGAGAATACTGCGGCATCCTGGTCGAGACAGAAGGCCGCTCCTTGTCTTCTATACAACACATAGCTGCCCCATTTATTAATGATTTCAATCGCAAATGCAATTTTTTTATTGTTCAATGTTAAAGGTCCCTTAGGTGATTATAAATTTCATGCTGATTATGTAAAGAAATCCGGGTTGTCCTTTTCCGAATAATAGAAGTCTTTGCGTAATCAAAAACTCGCCTCCTTCAGACAGCGATCAGGAGCCGACCAGAAGATGGACGTCTTCGACCACTTTCGTGTTTCCTGTGTCAAAGCTGTGCCAGACTGGGAACACGACACTCTAGTATGGAATACAAAATATATAAGATTAAAACTGAAAGAACTGATATATATTTAACTTATTTCTTTTTTTTCTTTTATCATACTAGAAGATATAATATTTTGATGAATCATCCCGAACGGAAAACTGTTAACTTTGATTTTTCAACTTCAATTGTTAATGCATGACTCTCTCGCCAGTTGAAATTAGTGTATGTTTGTTAAAAACTGGTTAAACCTGTAGCGGAGGAGAAGAATTAACTGGCTCTAGCTAATGACTTGATTTTCATCATCCTGGGTCTTAGACAACATTAAATTCAAATTAAAATAGTTTATTAATCCAATAAATGTACATAGATTATGGAATGTCATTTGTGCATTAGCGAGCGCGTGCACACACACACACACACACACACACACAGACACACACACTCACAGATCTGTATGCAAGTTATGTATAACTGCATTTTAATACTATAGCAAATTATTTTATTTCGTGTTTCCTTAGAAACAGTAACAGATTTTGCATATTCTTTATTCACGTCTGTTGTAGTTCATTTGGTCTAAAAGTTCTTCCACTAAATACAAGTAGTGCTCTCATAAGAACGCCCTTAGCGATCTTTAAAATACTGGCAGTGGGGGAACCAGCGAATCATCGTGACAACTCGAGCGCGGATCTGCGCTGTGTCTGCAGTCAGAGAGCGGTCGCACTCGGCCGGGGTGGGGCCGCCCTTTGTTATCTGCGTGGAAGTGCAGTGGCGAGGACGGCAGGCTTCCGGCCCCGCGGGACAGAGCTGCGCGCCCTGATTGTCTTTACGGCGCCGGGGCGCTGCACCCATTACGCCGGCCGCGAGGGTCGTGGCCAAAGGGGCTGAACCCTGCACCCGCTTCACCGCTCAGACGGCGGCAGCCACTCCTGCTGGCGACATCTCAACGTCTCCAGTGTTTGATAGGGGTAACAACAAGCACCAGAACGCCGTAACACAAATTTAAAACGTGTGTCTCATAGTGAAGATAGTTTCTACGTTTCCACTAACATATCAGTAGCATTTGATCATCGAAAAATTAGCTAAGAGGGGGGACCCAAAAGAAACCGGATTGTTGTCATAAAAAATTTATTGTTGAATCTTTTTACAAAATTACTTCAGTCAACTCTTTTCCCACTGTTGAAAGCATGTTTGGAACTCTTCAAGTTTGATATTGTCCAGTGCCCTTTGCGAAGCTATTTATACCGCCTCCACATCGTCATAACGCTCCCATTTTCGCGTTTTTTTCGTTCGTGGAAATAGGAAAACAAGTCGCACGGGGCTAGGTCCGGCGAATACGGAGCGTGGGGAACGACGGACCACCACTGAGATGCTAAATAGTGGGCCACTTGTAAGGCCGTGCCCGCATCTCGTGGTCGTGCGGTAGCGTTCTCGCTTCCCACGCCCGGATTCCCGGGTTCGATTCCCGGCGGGGTCAGGGATTTTCTCTGCCTCGTGATGGCTGGGTGTTGTGTGCTGTCCTTAGGTTAGTTAGGTTTAAGTCGTTCTAAGTTCTAGGGGACTTATGACCACAGCAGTTGAGTCCCATAGTGCTCAGAGCCATTTGTAAGGCCGTGTGTGTGCTGGCGCGTTGTCGTGATGTAGAAACCAGTCACCTGATCGCCAAAGTTCCAGGTGTTTCCACCTCACATCCTCTCGCAGACGCCTTAAAACATCCCAGTAGAAGTACTGGTTAAAAGTCTGGCCAGGGGGTACGAATTCCCGATCGACAATTCCATTAACATCAAAAAAGACAGTGATCGTCGTCTGCACATTTGACCTCACTTGCCTTGCTTTTTTTGGTCTGTGAGAGTTGGGAGTCCTCCACTGGCTTGACGCTTGCTTGGTTTCTGGGTCATACCCGTAACACCAACTCTCATCCCCTGTAATGACTTTGTTCAAGAAGTTAGGATCATTTGCAATATCTGTTTTCAAGTCCTGACTCACATTGATGCGGATGGTTTTTCGCTCCTGTGTGAGAAGGCGCGGAACAAATTTAGCAGCAACACGTCTCATGTACAAATCCTCACTCAAAATCCGCTGGCACGAGCTCCAACTGATACCTGTCTCTGCTGAAATTTGGTCGATCGTTCGGCGACGATCCTCGTTGACCTTTTGGCGGACCTTTTCAATCTTATCTTCATTTCGCGATGTTGAAGGGCGTCCAGAACGAGCTTGGTCTTCAACACACATCTCACCACGTTTAAAGCGCCCAAACGACTCGAAAACCTGTTTGCGGCTCATAGAGTCCTCCTGGAAAGCTTCCTGAAGCATTTGGTGTGTCTACGTAGCAGTTTATTTAAGCAGGAAACAAAATTTCACAGACACTCTTCGTTCTTTTAAAGTTGCCATAACGACTTCGCAGAGGTAACCCGCCAACAGTCAGAGAAAAACAATACCACACTTGCACGTTCAGCTCTACACTGACGCCATCTGCACAGCTGTTTCATGTAGGTCTCTACTAACACCATCTAGCGTGAGAACCTTGCACTGCGTCTACGAGTGGCAGCGCCTTCGGAGGCCGGTTTCTTTTGGGTCCCCCTCGTATTTGAGGTTGGATTATTATGTAAGATACTGGTGTATAAATGTCCAGTGCGAAAGGAATTCCAAGTAATGATTTCTCTTTTCTGATAAATTCCATAGAAGAGATATGCAAAGCTTTCATATGCCACTAGTATATGGAGCATGCTCTACCTCAGCCACTCAAAATACTAGGTTGTGTGACCAACATTTAGTTATGCACTCGAAAAATTATAGTTGTCTAATTATTATTTTTTATGTTAAATGAAGGTGGAGGGACACACCATTAGGTGTGAGCTGCATAGGGACTTTACACAGAATCGGTGGCGATAAGCGAAATTTTTTACTGGTCCGAGACTCAAGTCCGGGATCATCTGTCTACTACACAGTGACGTTAACCATCGCGCCTCCACGACACAGTGGTTACCGCGTAAGTGCAAACTATCTGCGCACGTTCTCCGGTCGACTGACTCTACTGTGTGGCGCCACCTGTCCACAGTCACCGTCCGTGTCCTCCACGACTGCTAGTTTTAGCTTCGCGTCGGAGGTCTAACTTAAATGTCTAAATGTTCTAAAGGTTGTGCATCCATTGGCCATCGAGGCCTATCAACTACATGAATGCGTGGTGTCTGGTCTTCCGGACAGGTCTCAAATATTGTTCACGACTTGTACGCATTGGTCAGGTGGGATACAAGTGATGTGGGAACTGCTGTCATAGAGAAGCTGGACAGGAGCAGAAATGATTAGCGAACAAAGTAGTACAGTATAAATAGGTTTACTTGTAGTTCTCCCATAGTAGTCCGCCTGCTTAGACGGTTGGTAACGTGCTTGCCCCCCAATGCAGAGGGCCCGGGTTAGATTCCCGGCCGGGTTGGAGATTTTCTCCGCTCGTGGACTGGGTGATGTGCTGTCCTCATCATCATCTCATCACCGGCACGCGAGTCGCATAATGTGGCATCCTCTGAGATAAGACTAGCAAACAGCGGCCGAACTTCCCAGATGGAGCCTCCAGGCCAACAATACCACACGCTCATTTCATTCTCCCATCGTATGAAGAGTCATAAACAAATAATGCAGCAAGTACCAGAGTCCAGCTAATACAATGGTAACAAGGATGGCACTCTTTGAACTAAGTACAAACGATTGTGTCGGAGTTGCAAGTTAGCGGCGTCTGCGTAGCGTCAGATATCGAGGTGGCTCCAAGCGCGAGTGGGGTGCGTGGCTGCCGCAGACCATCCTATATCACGACAGCAGGGGGCGCTTCTGGTACAGAGTTGCGGAGTCGTGGCTCAGCAGGTGTTCTCCAGTGTCTCTGCTGGTTTCCCCACGACGACTATCAGTGTCTGAAGGAAAATTCCTATTCCGTAGCCAACTTTGACGGCATTGGGCTGGTACTGATACCTGATACCACACAGAAGAACAGACATTGCACAGAATCGGCAGCTGTCATAGGGTCTGTGGGACATCAGATACGTGGCGCTAAGTGTCAATCTCACTCAGCTGGCCGGCCGATGTGGCCAAGCGGTTCTAGGCGCTTCAGTCTGGAATCGCGTGACCGCTACGGTCGCAGGTTCGAATCCAGGCATCGGGCATGCATGTGTGTGCTGTCCGTAGTTTAGTTAGGCTCAAGTAGTTCCAAGTTCTAGGGGACTAACCTCAGATGTTAAGCCCCATAGTGTTCAGAGCCTTTTGAACCACTACTCACTCAGCTGGGGAGCGTGCTGAGACAGTCTCCTCATTTGCGATAAACATTGTGTCTGGGTGATGTTGTGGTTAACGCAGCTGCCACGTAAGCACTATATCCCGGGTCCGAGTCCTACGCTGGCACACATTTTCACTTGTCACCACTGATTCCACATGCTAATGCCGCTGATACCATTAGTTCCTTCGCATTCCTTTCCTTTCTCCCCCCTTCGCCTTGAACGTATGTAATAAGCATCGCAGGTGCGGGATTCTGGCTGGTGTCTGTTCCTCTGGACATGTCCTTGTCCATTCATATAACTAATTATTATTTATTTGTTTGGAGGTACATCTCTGCACACGTACTGCACGTTGGAATCCCTGCACCACAGTATAGTGGGACGCCACTATATGAGTCAAAGCAAATTGACGCAACCTATCTCCACTCTATCATTGTGTTGTGCCGTTTTGATTTGACTCGTATAGTGACTTGCTACTGTACTCTGCTGCCAGTATTTCATTGTTCAACTGGTGTGAAGACACATACCGGCAAAGAAATTAAACATTAATTACATCGCCTTATTTTTTCGACGGGATATTTAAAAAATGGTTCAAATGGCTCTGAGCACTATGGGACTTAACATTAGAGGTCATCAGTCCCCTAGAACTTAAAACTACTTAAACCTAACTAACCTAAGGACGTCACACACATCCATGCCCGAGGCAGGATTCGAACCTGCGACCGTAACGGTCGCGCGGTTCCAGACCGAAGCGCCTAGAACCATTCGGCTACATCGGCCGGCCGATACTTATAGTACGACGAATACGCATCATCTGATTTGATCCATTATAAACGGTTTCTGAAAGCCTGCGACTGTGAGACCAACATGTTTGTTTATAAATAAAATCGTGACTGGTAGTGGAAGATTTATTTATAAACAAACCTACTGAATACGCATCATACAACTGTAAGCTGGGAGTTGTCCTACAACTATTGTACAGTAAGTTGATACAGTGAGAAATGTATACTGCTATTTCATGAAACTTGTGAGCAATTAATTGGTTCAAATGGTTCGAATGGCTCTGAGCACTATGGGACTCAACTGCTGAGGTCATTAGTCCCCTAAAACTTAGAACTAGTTAAACCTAACTAACCTAAGGAGATCACAAACATCCGTACCCGAGGCAGGATTCGATCCTGCGACCGTAGCGGTCTTGCGGTTTCAGACTGCAGCGCCTTTAACCGCACGGCCACTTCGGCCGGCGAGCAATTAATTGTCAGCCGTTGTATAATTAATTAATTCTATCACTTTTGAATGTTTATTATGTTATATTAGAACTATCTGTTAATGTCTATATCCCTGTAAGTCTCAATTTTCACTTTCATTCGCGTAACGGTTTTTATTTTTGTATGAATTAATTAGTGACAGGGCTTGTGACATGCAATATTTATACTTGAGAACTGACTCCTATAGTCCTAATTTTATAATTAGCTCAAATCGCCTGAATAGATGGTTCCCGGAGAATGACAGTAATGGTTCAAATGGCTCTGAGCACTATGGGACTTAACATCTATGGTCATCAGTTCCCTAGAACTTGGAACTACTTAAACCTAACTAACCTAAGGACGTCACACAACACCCAGTCATCACGAGGCAGAGAAAATCCCTGACCCCGCCGGGAATCGAACCCGGGAACCCGGGCGCGGGAAGCGAGAACGCTACCGCACGACCACGAGCTGCGGACATGACAGTAATGTCTCTGTTCTATAATAGGGAGAGAGAGTATACATATAGAGGCTGTGTAGCGGAGGGTTGTTCAGTTTGCTACTCCCTCGGATTGTGGTGATCGTCGGAGGAGCGTAATACTGTTCTGGTGAATTGTAAACTTTTGTAGAGTCAGACTGCTAGGTGAAACAGACACTGAGTGCAGAGGCAGATTTAAATATTCATCCACGTGCTTATAAGGAATTTACCACGTGCTAACTACCAAAACCCTGGGATGACATCCGTTGCTGACAGATACCTGGCCGTGATTGAGGCGCAACATGTAACGAAGTGTTTACATTTAACCAAAACTTTCCCTACTGGAATTCATCTCCAACTAGTGCAGGTTTACGTAAAGACTGCAATGTAACGAAAAACTGTGTCATTTTTACGCAAGGAATCTGACAAAGGCGGAATACACGTGCGAGACCAACTCGTTATGACGAGCCAAGGACCTCCACCTCAGACGACTACTTCTGCGGTGTCGAAGTATTCACTCAGTTTCATCGTAGCATTAATGTGTGACCGGTTGTATTCGAACTCCTTTGGCTGTGTACTGGACCCCGTGCCCAACGCAGTAGACTGCCGGAAGACGTGTCTTTCTTTGTTCCAGGGGGAATCTTAGAAGAGAAAAAAACCGACTGATTGGGGACTATATAGTTCTTTCTCGGCACCGTATCCCCACACAGGGCGAAACGTTGTTCCATCGAATGAAACGCGATATAAAGAAATCGTCAATGTTCATGGAAACCCCCTTCAACCTTTTCCAATCGCCTCCTCAACTAGTTTGAAACAGCAGGATCCGCAAACATCGTTTAGCCGCAGTTGTTGGGATTAAGCCTGCGTGCTGCTAGCTATTTTCCTCACACACGCAAAGACCGTGAATGCTGCCAGTTATTGTTTTACACTGAAACGATTGCACATGGGGATTCGAGGGAACGATCGGGATTGCTTTCGAAAGATGACGTGCTGTCAGGCGACGACGTCCGACTGCACACGGCACACGGCAGCAGCAGTTGCGCGTGATTTGGGCTCTCATTTCGATGGATTGCTTGGGAACACAGCCACACAGCCGGTATCTCCTACTCATGGATTTTCATCACTTCCGAGCGTTCGAGAAACACTAGACCAGTTGACACTTCAGAACAACGTCGACTTTCTGGAGGCTGTTTGGCATCCAAGCCTTAACCCTGATTTCTTTTATGTCATTATAGCTTTTATTCTTTTTCGCCACTGTTGACCTGATTTTACTGTACAATAGGATATTGGCCATAACATTAGTAAAATATGTTATTACGTGCAGTGTTACTATTAGATGATAATGAAGTACTAGAAATTTTCTATAGAACCGAAATTATTATAGAATCATAACGAAACAAAATGACAGTGAAATGGCGAAAAGGCTACAAATAGGACTTTCGAAAAGATTGGTTTACCGGAAGAGTAAACGCTTAAACTGCGTGGTGCGGCGGGTTAATAATAATGGTATTAACAATCAGTCATAGTTGATCATAAGTAGTAGGAAACTGGAATATTTGAAATATTGTTCGCCGTCTTTTACGAGAGCCTGGAAACTATTTCTTTGGTCAGCCAGAAAGCGATGGAGAACACAGTGACCGTAGTTCCTGGTATGCAAGTCGACGTTCTTGTCCAGCCCACTGAAAGATATGTTTCTATTCACTATTTGCTTAGCGGAATAATGTGTACGATAATAAATGAAGATTTTGAGTTCTAATTGACAGATATAGTTGGTAAAGTTACACATTCAGAACATAGTAATATTCATTATGTTAATACTGCCTATGGTCTAGGGGTAGCGTCTTTGATTCATAATCAAAAGGTTTTCGGTCCCGGGTTCGATCCCCGACACTGTCTAAATTTTGATAAGTAATAAGCACTGGCGGCCGAAGACTTCCGGCATAAGAAGTCAGCCTCATTCTGCCAACAGCCTTGTTAAAGAGGGCGGAGGAGCGGATAGAGGTTCAGGGCACTCTCTTGTCCTAGGGGTGGGAAACTGCCCCTAAAGGCGGAAGAATCAGCAATTATCAACGACATGAGGATGCAAAAGGCAATGGAAACCACTGCATTAAAGACACGTAACGTGTATCCACAGGACATGTGGCCTGTAATTGAAGAAGTGTCATGATGATCTCTCCATTGGCAAAAGATTCCGGAATAGTTCGCCATTCGGATCTCCGGGAGGGGACTGCCAAGGGGGAGGTTACCATGAGAAAAAGATTGAATTATCTACGAAAGGATAACGTTCTACGAGTCGGGGCGTGGAATGTCAGAAGCTTGAACGTGGTAGGGAAACTAGAAAATCTGAAAAGGGAAATGCAAAGGCTCAATCTAGATATAGTAGGGGTCAGTAAAGTGAAGTGGAAGGAAGACAAGGATTTCTGGTCAGATGAGTATATCAACAGCGGCAGAAAATTGTATAACAGGTGTAGGATTCGTTATGAATAGGAAGGTAGGGCAGAGGGTGTGTTACTGTGAACAGTTCAGTGACCGGGTTGATCTAATCAGAATCTACAGCAGACCAACACCGACAACGATAGTTCAGATTTACATGCCGACGTCGCAAGCTGAAGATGAACAGATAGAGAAAGTGTATGAGGATATTGAAAGGGTAATGCAGTATGTAAAGGGGGACGAAAATCTAATAGTCATGGGCGACTGGAATGCAGTTGTAGGGGAAGGAGTAGAAGACAAGGTTACAGGAGAATATGGGCTTGGGAGAAGGAATGAAAGAGGAGAAAGACTATTTGAGTTCTGTAACAAGTTTCAGCTAGTAATAGCGAATACCCGGTTCAAGAATCACAAGAGGAGGAGGTATACTTGGAAAAGGCCGGGAGATACGGGAAGATTTCAATTGCATTACATCATGGTCAGACAGAGATTCCAAAATCAGATACTGGATTGTAAGGCGTACCCAGGAGCAGATATAGACTCAGATCACAATATAGTAGTGATGAAGAGTATGTTGAAGTGCAAGACATTAGTTAGAAAGAATCAATACGCAAAGAAGTGGGATACGGAAGTACTAAGGAATGACGAGACACGTTTGAAGTTTTCTAACGCTATAGATACAGCAATAAGGAATAGCGCAGTAGGCAGTACAGTTGAAGGGGAATGGACATCTCTAAATAGGGCCATCACAGAAGTTGCGAAGGAAAACATAGGTACAAAGAAGGTAACTGCGAAGAAACCATGGGTAACAGAAGAAATAGTTCAGTTGATAGATGAAAGGAGGAAGCAAAAACATGTTCCGGGAAAATCAGGAATACAGAAATACAAGTCGCTGAGGAATAAAATAAGAAGGAACTGCAGGGAAGCCAAGACTAAATGGCTGCAGGATAATGTGAGGACATCGAAAAAGATATGATTGTCGGAAGGACAGACTCAGCATACTGGTAACTCAAAACAACCTTTGGTGACATTAACAGCAACGGTGGTAACATTAAGAGTGCAACGGGAATTCCACTGTTGAATGCAGAGGAGAGAGCAGTTAGGTGGAAATAATACATTGAAAGCCTCTATGAGGGTGAAGATTTGTCTGATGTGATAGAAGAGGCAACAGGAGTCGATTTAGAAGAGATAGGAGATCCAGTATTAGAATCGGAATTTAAAAGAGCTTTGGAGGATTTACGGTCAAATAAGGCGGAAGGGATGGATAACATTCCATCAGAACTTCTAAAATCATTGGGGGAAGCGGCAACAAAACGACTATTCACGTTGGTGTGTAGAATATATGAGTCTGGCGATATACCATCTGACTTTCGGAAAAGCATCGTCCAAGCAATTCCGAAGACGGCAAGAGCTGACAAGTGCGAGAATTATCGCACAATCCGCTTAACAGCTCATGCATCGAAGCTGCTTACAAGAATAATATACAGAAGAATGGAAAAGAAAACTGAGAATGCGCTAGGTGACGATCTGTTTGGCTTTAGGAAAAGTAAAGGGACGAGAGGGGCAATTCTTACGTTACGGCTAATAATGGAAGCAAGGCAAAAGAAAAATATAGACACATTCATAGGCTTTGTAGTCTGGAAAAAGCGTTCGACAATATAAAATGGTGCAAGCTGTTTGAGATTGTGAAAAAAGTAGGGATAAGCTATAGGGAAAGACGGGTCATATACAATACGTACAACAACCAAGAGGGAATAATAAGAGTGGACGATCAAGAAAGAAGTGCTCGTATTAAGAAGGGTGTAAGACAAGGCTGTAGCCTCTGGCCCCTACTCTTCAATTAGGAGTGGAATTAAAATACAAGGTGAAAGGCTATCAGTGATACGATTCGCT
Source organism: Schistocerca americana (assembly GCF_021461395.2). Taxonomy (NCBI): domain Eukaryota; kingdom Metazoa; phylum Arthropoda; class Insecta; order Orthoptera; family Acrididae; genus Schistocerca; species Schistocerca americana. The sequence continues at coordinate 201,346,775 of NC_060125.1, read as the reverse complement.
GATGACATTGAAAGTGAAGAAGAATTAAATGATCTGCTGAACGGAATGAACAGTCTAATGAGTACACACTATGGTTTGAGAGTAAATCGGAGAAAGACGAAGGTAATGAGAAATAGTAGAAATGAGAACAGCGAGAAACTTAAGATCAGGATTGATGGTCACGAAGTCAATGAAGTAAAGGAATTCTGCTACCTAGGCAGTGAAATAACCAATGACGGACGGAGCAAGGAGGACATCAAAAGTAGACTCGCTATAGCAAAAAAGGCATTTCTGGCCAAGAGAAGTCTACTAATTTCAAATACCGGCCTTAATTTGAGGAAGAAATTTCTGAGGATGTACGTCTGGAGTACAGCATTGTATGGTAGTGAAACATGGACTGTGGGAAAACCGGAACAGAAGAGAATCGAAGCATTTGAGATGTGGTGCTATAGACGAATGTTGAAAATTAGGTGGACTGATAAGGTAAGGAATGAGGAGGTTCTACGCAGAATCGGAGAGGAAAGGAATATGTGGAAAACACTGATAAGGAGAAGGGACAGGATGATAGGACATCTGCTAAGACATGAGGGAATTATTTCTATGGTACTAGAGGGAGCTGTAGAGGGCAAAAACCGTAGAGGAAGACAGAGATTGGAATACGTCAAGCAAATAATTGAGGACGTAGGTTGCAAGTGCTACTCTGAGATGAAGAGGTTAGCACAGGAAAGGAATTCGTGGCGGGCCGCATCAAACCAGTCAGTAGACTGATGACCAAAAAAAAAAAAAAAAAATATTTGATGTTCTCGTTGACGAGGACAGACGAGGACAGCTAGTATAGCCTTCCCTTATCGACAGGGACCGATCACCATGCGGTTTGGTCCCTTGCCCCCATCTTTTTAAACGAACCAAACAACCTCATCGACAGATGGCTTTATGTTTTGAGTGACTGGCTTTTAAGACAAAGGCCATTGTAAGACGTCGTTGTCTCCTGGCCTTGATTGCTTACATATTCCGCCCTCACAATGATATTCCACACATGAAGATGCTTCATTCGAAGCCAAACCCGATAAGATAAAGTCAATGTTGCATGAATTCATGTAAACGATATGCAAATAACCAGTAAATCGCAAGTGCGCACCGAGGTTGAAATTCTCGAGGCTGGAGTACACACACACATTCAAGACACGACGGTCACAAAAGCTTGTAGTTTCGGGGAGGCAAACTGCCCACCAGAAGGCCGGTCCCTTCAGAGGATTAGTCAACCTATCTACGTCGGCCGGCGACTGCCCGTAGAGCAGACAGAGTTTGCCCGAGTGAAAGGGAGAGTGACACCATGTCCAACTTAAAAGCAAAATCCTCTACATTGTGGGGGAGCGCACAGCCTATGCACTCTTTACAAACATAGCTCACAGTTTCAGAGGTTTTCACAGGGAGACAGCAAACGCCAAACGCCGATGCTACAGATTTCCGGATTGGTCGCCTTAAACGAAACGTCAGTCTCCCATTTTAGAAGACCAATGCTGATTGGCAGACGATATTCCTGACGCCTTGAGCTAAAGAACTAATGGAAGAAACCAAAAGATATACCACTTCACGTCTGGAGTGGAGAGGGGCCATTCCGTTGTCACTCTTGGAGCGAGAACACATAACGAGAGCATGTTCGCTCGTATGAGTACTCAAAGAGCGAGGAACAAGTCTCTCCTCAGTATTCCTTGGGAGAGCACCTCTGTCGAGAGCGAATCGGAGTGCGACTCTATATATTGAGTCCTTGCGATTAAGCATTGTTTACTGTGTTGATCGCCACACTTACTGTGTGGTGTGAACGGACAGAGTTATAGTTAAACGCCTGCGAGCTAATTTTTGAGTGGCATCGTGGTGGACTGCTTATCTAACTGGTGTACGATGCTAATAGAGTAGGGGCGAATACGAGTCCTTGACTTCAAGGCATAGGGAGAGTTTGATTGGCGAAGGTCAATCCAGATAAAACGAGAGTTATCTTATTTGTCAGCAGCGAGCGGCACAGACAGCAGTCATCGCAGCTTACGTTATTTTGCGCTACAGCTCTTGCAAGCCCCATATTTCCTCCACAACAGTACACTTCACTGCATTTCACACGCGACGGCCTCAACCGTACCTAGCAACATTCTAACAGATAATTATTCAAGTTGAGTAGGTGTGGCTCTGAGCCATTCTGTCAGGTCAATAATAATCTTAAACTTTGTAAATAGAAATTTCATTAGAGAATCATATCCTTAAGAGGTAACTTCATATTCCAAAAAGAACCCTGAAATTACTTGTTCAGTTCATAACTAAAAGTCCCATTGTGATTTCTCAGATGTTTTTGAAAAAAGATAACAATTTTCGTTAGTTTCATGTTGTCTTACACTAACTAGCACTACTCCAGTACCCAAGTATCTCACTATTTAAGTAAGAAATTTTGTGAATTTTTGTGTCATTGCCTTACAATGGATGAATCCAGAAGATATATATTGCTGAAAGTTTTTCAGGCATATCTCTTTAGAACGTTAGGAGCGTCTGTCTAACTTCTGTAGTAGTGTGGGGGTGGAAATTGCATCTTGCAGGAGCCACATGATGAAGGCTACATCTCAGATTAATCTGTTGTGCAGAATGACAGAATAGCACCCACACGTTCACCACAGAAAATGGCGACCCTGCCAGGATAGGTAAAATAGGTAACCTACCAGGATAGGAAAGTGTCAGGATAGTTTGGTATGGCGAGTCGCACCAGTAGCACTTTGAAGAACTTGCTTAAATGTATTTGATAGCTATTTGCAAAGATCGGGATCAGAACAGATACAGGTAGTGAAGAAAGCAGAACTGTAGGGAAAAGGGCGTGTATTAATGTGTTGGAAAATTTTCCATTTATTTACGATTTTTGTGTAGCTGATACAGCATAGGATTTTCAGGTCTTAGGCACAGATGCAGAGTGACTCAGAGACGCAGTGTCACGCAGCATCATATAAGTTAGAATTAAGAAATAACAATTTTCTCTCTTTGCAAGCGCACAGATGGAGATTGGAGACTGTAGCAGAACATAAGCCGAGAATTCACGACGTTGTTGTTGTTGGTTCAACCAACTGGTAAGTGGTCGTACAGTTTTGTAAGAACGGGTGCGGTGTGTTGAAAGAATTTCCATGTTAACGAGAGCACAAGCCAAAAGGTTACGTGAGAGACAGAAAGTAGACGAATGGGGGAGAATCAACCAGATAGACAGCAAGTAAACGAACCTATTGAGAACAGGACAGAAGGTGAACCCGAGAATAGGACAGACGGTGAATCAGAGAATAGGACACTCTGGGAGCTGCAGAATCAGCAGGCTCAGTTACACTGGGGTAAAATTGAGACAGATAAACAGATGGAAATCGAAGGGACGAGAACATAGAATTTCCAGAATATGAAATTCAAGGTGGGGCACATTCTGAGCCAGAAACAGACAGTCCACGTAGGAAATGGCAAAGATTAGAAGCGAAACGAGCACAGGAAACGTGTTTGTTTGCCGCATATTCAGGGACAGAATACGCCTCAATACAGTCAATGAACTGGAAGTTAGCTAACGTTCAAAGAGAAGTAGACAGTGAGGAAGAGGGGGAACATTTACAATACGTCGAACCTATCGTACACGTTCTAAATATGCCCCAACAGCAGACACAGAATTTTGGGGAGTTACGAGCGCCACGAAAAGGTTCCGTAACAGACGCAACTGTACCTGCAAACACAAGATATACACAACACAGAGGGCAGAATGCAATGTTGTTTGCGCCTCGTAATGGTTCAATGACAAACGCAACTAGTCCTCAACACAATAGATCGAGAATACATAGTTCAGCAGAAGGTAGTGTTACAGGACACGACGCGATCATGGAGATGATACAAAAAAAGAACGCTACTATGAAAAAACAGAACCAGGATATTAATACACAGATAACGAAACGGAATACACAGATCACAAAACAGTATCAGGAATAGAAACAGGATAATCAGGCTATTAAGACACAGATCCAACAGGTTAAAATCCAGATGGAAGAAGGGATCGCCATAATTGATAGATCACTCAGATAAACAAAGACGCGAAAGAATCTACAGAAAGAATTCAGGTACTAACACAAGGTTAGCAGGAATTACGCACTGACGTGGACAAGGTCCAATTGGATATCGTAACGTTGACATAAAGGGGGAACGTTTTACGAAATAAGCCACTCGAACAGGAATACAAATTTCGGAAGAATAAGCAATTCAAAGCATGGTCGCAAAGGTTGCACTGAAAAAATATGATCAGCGGATCAATAAAATAGAACTTAAAAACAAATATCAGTTTGAAAAGCTTCGAACAGAGTCGATACAAACTATCGAAGAAAAGATCGAGACCGATTACACCTGTAGCGAAACATCTGACACGTCAAGCATTAATTCAGAACACGAACAGGCGCCGCCTAAGAAAGTTCAGGTAGAATCAAGGCTAGACGTAACACTCGCGCAGAAATCGAAACAGAAAACCCCGATTAAAGTAATACATGACATGCCACAGGACCAGGAACAGTATCTAGAAAAAGGGAACACATACATTCAGCCGATACCAATCGAAAAACAGGCAACTTGACCAGTAAATCCAATGACACAACATAATAGCAGCACAGGTACTATACCGCGAAAGACGAGAGTAGAAACACACGAACAACGCTTTTGTTCACCAATGATACGATATGACGCGGATACGAGTCAGGAAATTGAGAATAGGCAGACAGGCAGGAGATTACCAGAGAATAAACACGACGACACAAGCAGTGGCAGATTATTTGAGTCCATGAATCAGCCATACACCGGATTTATGAGTAGATATGATACAGACCACTTCCTTACAGTTGGAAAATTTCAACATTTTACGGAAGAAGGCGGTAGCTTGCATGCACGCACATTCATCGACCAGTTTCAAGTAGGCTTACCAAATCTCTGGAGCGTAGCTCACAAACTTGACTTCATTTGTGCACACATGTCAGGGACAGTAGCAGAGGTGATGCAAAAGATCGCGGCTACCTGTACCTCTTACCTACAGTTCAGAAGAGCATTTTTCGAAAGATATAGGTCTACAGAGGCGCAAAACCAAATTAAATACGAGTTACTTCAGATGACACCATATGAAAACTCAGGCGAGAAAAGCGTGGTAAAATTCTTTGATACAATGGACAAAAAGAATAAATGCCTAGACAAACCATACTGTAACGGACAGCTGATACGTCTCTGTAGAATGAAATTACCGGTAAAGTATCAACAGGCGACAGCAGGAAAAAATGAAAATACAGAAGAATTCTAAGAGGTTTTAAGGGAACTTGAATTTATGTTTAAAGAAGAAGAGGGGAAAGAAAAAAGAAAGGAAAGGGAACAGCAAAAGGAGAGGACTAGGAACGAATATTCCAATAACAATATCGTAATCCTAACACCAATAATTTCAGGCAATTTAACAGTGGCACAATGGAGACAATTGGCATAGAAACGATAACCAGAATAACTGGTACGGAAATAGGAACGGTAATGGACACTTATACAGTGGCGGAAATGGGTTTAGGAATCAAAATGCCAACGGTCAAGGGTACTTTGAAAGAGGTTACGATGTTAACAACTGGCGAGACCAGGGCGGGAATTATTACCGAGGAAATTATAGTCCACAGAGACAAGAACAACACAGCAAAGGGAAAACAGAAGTAGAAATTAGCCCATCAAATCCTGAGAAACGTAAAGATTGACGGGAAAATCCGGAAGACGTTAGGCAAACTGACGTCCATTCATTAAACAATCAAAAAAGGACTTTCATGTTTTGGAAGTAGCTAGATCAAAATTACAAAGAACTGAAAATAGCCAAAATTCAGACAACCTGGGACTTACGAAAATTTCCGACAAAGAGTCAGCGCCAGATACACTTGAATTACGCTACATAGCCTGGTAAAACAGCATAGAATGGGAAAATTCCGAAAGCGAGGATGAACTGCCACCACTTCCGTGCATTAAAGAACTAAGCGATGAAGTATTGTTAACCGGACATAGCAATATATTTGATGACGAGCAAGTGAATGAACGCTATAAAACAAAGAAGAGTATCCTAGATAAAAACAAAACACAGACGCCACGAACACAAAAGACGTATAATGTTTACAACATGGGTGACTATGAGGAGATAGAGAGAGAGTACACTCGGGAATGTTTGGAAATGAAGGAAAAGGAAAGACAGGAGCTCGAAAATAGACGAAAAGAGGTAGACAGGTCGCAAACGGTTTTGTTCACGGAGTTAACACCAAAGCAAACACAAACACAAAGGGAAGGTACAATTACCCGCAGGTTAAGCTATGAATCTATAGCATAGGGTTTGATGCAAGAAAGGAAATCGTAACATCCACAATTATACAACCCATATTGAAGATAAACATTGTTGAAAAAACAACACAAGCAATCTTAGATAGTTGGAGTCAAGTGACGGCTATATCAGAAAGCCTATTTGAAAGGTGCAATAGACAGAAAGAATTACCGATTTTACGGACAAAAAGGATAAGAGATTTTGGAGCCTTAGGAAAAATTGCAACAGAGGTGAAATACGAAACACGTCTTTCACTCAATAGCCAAGGTTGCGAGCTTGAAAACAATTTATAATCGTACCAAAACTTACGGCTGATATGATAATCGGTGTACATCTCATTAACGAGCGTAAGGTTCACATTTGCATACCACAAGGCTTCGTAACAATAGATGATGTAAAGCTGTATTTTATTCAAACTTTGAACAATGAAAAAGAACAGGGAAATGCAAAGCAATTGCATTTAAGTCAAGAAGGTAATAAATTAGAGGAGGAGAGACACCCTGCAAATAAGTTTGAGGAAAACCTTGACCCACTCCCACCAGAAATAATAGAAGAAATTCATCAAGGAATTGGTAAGAAGATAGAGGAAATAGATTATATTTCGCTCCAGAGTAAAAAAATATTTAGAAGGCATATTGAGATCACATGCGGAGGTATTTGCACGAGAGACAGGGAGCACTAATGATTTCCAATACAAATTTGAGGTCAAAGATCATAAACCCTTTCGTGTTCCACCTTATTCCATACCATATAGTTATCGAGACCAAGTATATCTTGAAATCGGATAACTGTTGGACGATGATTGAACCCGCCAAGTCACCATATAATACACCCTTGCACATTGTAAGTAAGAAGGATGGGAGCATACGTTTGGTACTCGATTCAAGACAAATAAATACAATTATAATTTCGGAAACAGATAGACCAGAGAAATTGGAAGAGTTGATTCAGAAGTTTCATGTAGTACAGATTTTTTCATCTATCGATTTGCGTTCAAGTTTTTGGCAAATAGATTTGGAGCCTTCATGTCAAAAATACACAGCCTTTATTGTCTTTGGTCGTTGCTACCAATCAAATCGTTTACCGTTAGGCCTCAAAATTTCGTCAGCTGCCTTTATTCGCAGTCTGAATTCAACACTGAGTCTCGATATACTTCAGAAAATTACTTCCTATGTGGACGACGTTCTTGTGGCGGAGGCAACTTGGGCAAAACATAATTCTATACTGGATAATTTCCTACAAATTATGAAAAAACATGGGGTTACCGTCAACTTTACTAAATCGCATTTTGGAAATTCAGAAAGTAAATTTTTGGGACATAACATATCTGCAAAAGGTATAACGCCAGAGGAGAAGAAGATAGACGCTATTCGTTATATTCCTACTCCCCACAACAAGAAAAGTCTAAGTGGATTCTTGGGGTTGATAAATTTTTACAAAAAGTTTATATGGATAGACACACTTGCAGCACCTAGACTGTGTGTACTGACAGGAAAAATACACCCAGGATGTGGGATAAACAAGCAGATGAAGAATTTCATAAGTTGAAGGCGGCATTGAATAATGCTCCACTTTCATCACACCCAGATTTAAGTCAGGAGTTCTCTCTAGTAACTGATAGCGCAAAGACCGGGGTAGGGGCGGTACTATTTCAACAAATTGAGGAAAACGGTAAGAAAATACATAAAACAATAGCCTTTTTCAAGTATAGTACTATCGAAAGCAGAAAAGAATTAATCTATAACAGAATTAGAAGCTCTAGTCATAGTATGGGCAATTCGAAATTGTCGACATTTTCTGTATGGCAGAAAAACACAAGTATACACAGACCATAATGTCCTCCAAATTAACGAACGGACGTTTGCCAAGATGAATGCAAGTACTGCAGGAGAATGACTTTTCAATCACATACATACCAGGACCTGAAACTATTCTGGGCAATGCATTGTCTCGTTCACCACAGAGAATGGCAGAGGACCATAAATTCAACAGTGAAGATGAAGAGCGGACTATCCATTATCTAAAAAATGTACCATTCGAAAATGCTATCACAAATGCTTTAAAAAATTTATCTGACGAACAAAACAAAGATCAGACCCTCCTCAAGATTAAACACCAACTTACCGATAAAACCAACACAAAAATTAGAAAAAATTACACAGTACAAAATAATATCCTATTTTTAAAACGTAATGATGATACTGTACAATGGTTAGCATGCATCACTGACGAAGTTATTAATAAATACATTTGGTATAACCACTTTAGCGGTGGACATTTTGGACCCAAGAAATGCTATCTAAAAATGAAGCAGACAGTACACTTCCCAGATATGGACCGACGTATTCAATGCGTTCTTAAAAGTTGTAAAAAAAATGCATATAGTCAAAACCTCTGACATATCAGACCAGACCGCCAATGTTTCCAAATATCCCTCATAAATTAAGACAGATTGCTGCAACCCATATTTATGGTCCAATTCCACGAGCAAGGAAAGGCGTCACCTACATATTTGTTGTAATTGAACTAGCGTCAAAATACACTACACTTACACCCTTAAAGAATGCCACTGGATTTTCAATTTGTAAAGCACTTCAAAAGGACTTTGTACAACAAGTTGGGAGAGTAAAAAGAATCATCTCAGGTAATAGGCCCCAATACAGATCAGTGCATTGGAAAAACACATTAGACAAATTAAAAATCAAACCCAACTTTACTTCCAAATATAAACCAAGTGAAAATCCGGCCGCACATGCCATGAAATATTTGGGAACACGTTGTAGACTATTTTGTAGAAAGAACAATTGTACTTGGAACCTATATCCTCGAGACTTCCAAGAAGTAATTAATGAGACACCACGTAGTACCACGACTTATCCACCAATTACAGTATTAAAGAATATAGACCCACCAGAAAAAATAAAAGAAATCATTAAATTTCCAGTTATTCCCCAAAAGCAACATAGACAAATCATCGCTTCTGTCTTACAAAACATTTGCTCAGCCGCACTGAGATGTAAGATCACTCAATACAAATCTGCCACATAGAAACGCTTCACACTGGGCCAAAAGGTATTCATAAAAACTCATTACCTTTCACATAAGAGTCAAAACAAATGCAGAAAATTTTTTGCAAACTATACAGGGCAACTGATAATTTCCAGGATCGCTCACGAAAATGCCATAGAGCTAACAAACCCAAAAACAGATAAAAGTATTGGCATCCACCACGTGAGCCACGTAAAAGAATATGAATGAAAGAAATTGTAAAAGGGAAGAAAGGGAAAGAGACAGATGGGCAATAGCAAATCGTATACTAAGCACTAAATCAAAAAATAAATTAAAAACAAACAAAATAACACATTAATTAAGAGAAAAAGAGACACAATACACACTAACACTCTCTTGTAGTATCAAGTACACAACAACATGCACACAAACAATAATGGTACACAACAATTAAAATAATGAAGAAGTGGTAGGCTATAAATATGATAGATATACACTTTAATTAAATTATTATATGAGAAATAAGTAACAATTTTCTTCGTTTTTATGAACATTGCATTGTATAGAGTCCAAATCTCTTGTTGTTTGTATAAAACAAAACAATGTAAAATATTTCACTACACGAAAAAAGGGACATCGCCACCAACACCAATCACCAGCTCCCTTAACACCAGATACTTCGAGATGGTGACAGAGAGGAAGAGACATTGAGAAAGCACTTAGGGCAGTAACAGCAACATGAAGACCAACAACGCACTGCAAATGCGGGTTGCAACCAGGGTGGACCTCTGGAGGACAACGTGCAGCATGGACATTTCATATGTCACGACACTGCTGCACAACGGAAGGGCGTGGGGACAATCATAATACGACGAGACGACAATGAAGGTACAAAAACCTACTAAGATCTACAAACTCACCAACTACAATTTGGAAAGGCAATCAGATCCTACAAATTCTATATCACTCCGACACTAACATTCACATATTCCTATCCCAAGAAGAACAGAAGAACGCAAGATGAAGACGGGTAGAAGACAGCAACATACCTTTCTCTCCTATCCTACAAAGCAAATTGCTACAAACGTCTTTCCATGAACATTAAGGCATGGAAACTAGTGCAACCACCTCTCCAAAAATAAACTTTGAATTGTCAATCAAATACAAGCGATCGGCAAACGGAATATTAAGTAGTACCAACCAACATTATCTAGAAACAGATTCAGAAAAATGAATTGCATTCTCCCTACCACATCATCAAATTGCCATACCGAACCAGGTGAGAATTGGCGGCCGGAGTGGCCGAGCGGTTCTATGTGCTACGGTCTGGAACCGTATGACCGCTGCAGTCGCAGGTTCGAATCCTACCTTGGGCATGGGTGTTTGTGATGTCCTTAGGTTGGTTAGGTTTAAGTAAATCTAAGTTCTAGGGGACTGATGACCACAGCAGTTAAGTCCCATAGTGCTCAGAGCCAGGTGTGAAGTACCAACGTCACAGCACAATATTGGGTGACGATTGTCGGTAGTCACCAACAATCATCGAACTGGCATACTGTCCCAGGTGTGACAGCAAAGGAGTACCAAGACATCACTGTTTATGCAGGAAATCACAGTCATCATCATCGGTTAAATGTACAAATCCATGATGACAATGTCAAAGGGAAGACCCGGCATCTCATGCTACAGCGCTTCTCTCATGATTTGTGACACCCATAAAAATGAGTCAACGCCTTCCAGTATTTCAGTGCGGCTCGTCGAGCATGGAAACTGACGCAGCAGATAACGAAAATACTTATAAAATACAAATGTAGAGTTAAGACAATGATATATTTGGAAAAGTAACTATTTATCATATATGTAAAGCCCATAATGTGATATAGATCTTAAAATATTATGTAAAGAAAATTAATTAGTATAAGTACATATCTCAAAAATCCCCATAAAGCGAAGTTAGTTTTTTATGTAAAATAAGGATATGGTTAATCATAGGTTGAAAGAGGACGAAATAAAGAAAAAACACTTCTTCAGTCTTAAAACAGTGACACAAAAAAAATTATGCCTAAATAAATACACAAAGTCACACAACAGAGCTTTTGCGAACATTCATGCGAAGCTTAACTAAAGAAAAGATGTAACCACACTAAAACATGATACACTGTACACTAACGAGTTTAGAAAAATTAATATTGTAAAAACAATTTTTGGAAATGAAATAGAAAAACAGAGACACGTACTGGCAATGACAAAGAATAACAACCTTTGTAAATTCTATATTTGCATAACAACCAAACATGAATCATAGAATTAAAAAATAGAAACAATAGCTATAAAGAAATCATTAGAAAAATATGTTTAGAATGACTGAGAAAAGTTTATTGGAAAATCTAAAACAGCAATTATTGTCTGAGATGCTCAATGTTTTCCTAGACATTGACAAACCCCAGACTAAAATTTAGTCTGGAGGAGGGAGGTATGTAAGACATCATGGTCTCCTGACCTTCATTGCTTACATATTCTGCCCTCACAATGATATTCCACACTTCGAGACGCTTCATTCGAACCCAAACTCGATAAGATAAACTCAATGTTGTATGTATTTATCTAAACGATATGCAAAAATAACCAGTAAATCAGAAGTGCACACCAATGTTAAAATACTCAAGGCTGGCGTACGCACACACATTCAAGACACGACGGTCACAAATGGTTTTAGTTTGGTAGAGGCAAACTGCCCACCAGGAGGCCGATCTCTTCAGAGGACGAGTCAACTTATCTACGGCGGCTGGCGACCGCCCGTGGAGTAGACAGTGTTTGCCCAAATGAACGGGAGAAAGACACCGTGTTCGGCTTAAAAGCAAATTCCGCTACATTGTGTGAAGTGCACAGCCTATGCATTCTTTACAAACATAGCATGCAGTTTCAGAGGTTTTTACAGGGAGACAGCAAACGCCAAACGCCGATACCACAGATTTCAGGATTGGTCACCTTCAACAGAACGTCATTTTCCCGTTTTAGAAGAACAATGCTGATTGGCAGACGATATTCCTGACGCCTTGAGCTGAAGGAGTAATTGAAGAGACTGAAAGATATACCTCTTCATGTCTGGCGCGGAGAGGGGCCAATCCGTTGCCACTCTTGGAGCGAGAAGATGTGTTACATGTGTGTGCTCGAACGTTTACTCATACAGCGAGGAACAAGTCTCTCCTCAGTACTCCACTGGGAGAACCCCTCTGTCGAGAGCGAATCAGCGGGCGACTCTATATTGAGTACTTGTGATTAAGCGTTGTTCACTGTGTTGGCCACCACACTTATTGTGCAGTGTGAATGGACAGAGTTATAGTTAAACGACTGCGAGCGAAGTTTTGAGTGGCATTGTGGTGAACTGGTTATCTGACCGGTGTACCACGCCAATACTTAGACTAGGGGCGAATAGGAGTCCTTAACGTCATCAAGGCGTAGAGAGAATTTGATTGGCGAAGGTCAATCCAGATAGAACGAGAGTTATCTTATTTGTCAGCAGCGAGCGGCGCAACCAGCAGTCATCGCATCTTACGGTATTGTGCACTACAGCTCTTGCAAGCCCCATATTTCTTCCTCAACAGTACACTTCTCCGCATTTCACATGCGACAGCCTCGACCGTACCTAGCAACATTTTAACGAATAATTAATCAATTTGAGTAGGCGTGGCTCTCAGACATTCTGCCAAGTCAGTAAGAATCTTATACTTTGTATAGAAGTTTTATTAGCGAATCCTATCCTTAAGAGGTAACTTCACTTGTTCAGTTCATAACTAAAAGTGGCGTTGTGATTTCTCAGAAGTTATGCAAGAAAATAATAATATTCGTTAGTTTCATATTTTTCTTACTCTAACTAGCACTACTCCAGTACCCAAGTATCCCACTAGTTATGAAAGAAATTTTGTGAATTTTTGTGTCATTTCCTTACAGCGGACAACTCCAGAAGATATCTATTGCTGAAAGTTTTTCAGGCATTTCTCTTTAGAACGTTAGGAGCATCTATCTGATCTCTGAAGTAGTTTGTGGATAGAAATTTCATCTTGCAGGAGCCACAGGATAAAGGGTACATCTCAGATTAATCCGGTGCACAGAATGACAGAATAGCCACGCACATGCTCACACCGTCTCCACTCTTACAGTGTGACGGCAGTGTGTTTTACTCCTGTTGATAGTTGTTGTTGTTCTGGTCTTCAGTCCATAGATTGGTTTGATGCAGGTCTCCATGCTACTCAGTCCCGTGTAAGGCTCCTCATCTCCGAATAACTACTGCAACCTATATCCTTCTTAATCTGATTAGTGTATTGGTCTCTTCGTCTCCCTCTACGATTTTTACCCTCCACGCTTCCCTCCAGTACTAAATTGGCGATCCCTTGATGCCTCAGAATTTGTATTACAAACCGATACCTTCTTCTGGTCAGGTTGAGCCACAAATTCCTCTACTCCCCAGTTCTACTCATTACCTCCTCATTAGTTATGTGATCTACCGATCTAATCTTCAACATTCTTCTGTAGCACCCCATTTCTTGTCTGAACTCTGTATCGTCCATGTTTCACTTCCATATATGGCTATACTTCATACAAATACTTTCAGGAAAGATTTCCTGACACTTTAATATATACTCGATGTTAACAAATTTCTCCTCTTCAGAAACGCTTTTCTTGCCATTACCAGTCTACATTTTAAATCCTCTCCACTGCTCTTCCTGGTCCTTTGCTTTCTCTGGCAGGATTATAATTTCATCGGCAAACCTCAAAGTTTTTTATTTCTTCCCCATGGATTTTAATTCCCACTCCAAATTTTTCTTTGTTGGTTGTAGGTCTGTTGAAATGGGGGAAAGTAAAGTTTTTGAGCTGCAGTTTTCTTGACTGTTATAGGTACAATCAAAAGAGACGAAATAAGGACAATAATCCCAATAGTCATAGTTCCTGAAATCAATGGTTTCCTGCGACGCTAGCTAATCGACTGTGTGGATGACGTTCGTTACGGCGAAAATATGCGTGTGTGGTACATCCGTAATGGTGTACCGGCGTACTTCCATGTGGCAGCTCGAGAATATGCAGTACGAATCTACTATAACACTTATATGGGCCATGGCTCGCTAATACCGTATCCACATACTTGAACCAGCTGGATTTTTTGTTTAGGAATATTTAAAAGCTTTGTTGTACTGAAGCCAGGATAATAGTGTAGAAAGACTCCGGGAACACATTTTTCGAGGACTGTCAATAAATTAGGAATAAGCCTGAATGTTGTTTGACGGTTACAGGCATCGATGATGAGACGAGTTCAAGCCTTCCTTAACACGACCAGTTGCCAAGTGAAACACGAGTTGAAATGAGTTTGCCATCAAGTGTACATCTTCAACCACATCTATACCCTGCAAACCACCGTGAGGTGTATGTCAGAGGGTACGTCCAATTGTACCAATTGTTAAGTTTTTTCCTGTTCCATTAACGCATCGAGCGCGGATAGAATGATAGTTTCAGTGCCTCTGAACGTGCAGCAATTATTCTGATCTTATCTTCACTATCCCTGTGTAAACGATACTTCGTGGTTTGTAGCAAACAGGGTGGTCCATTGATACAGACCGGGCCAAATATCTCACGAAATAAGCATAAAACGAGAAAACTGGGCAAACCATATGGCGCTATGGTTGGTCCGCTAGATGGCGCTGCCATAGGTCAAACGGATATCAACTGCGTTTTTGTAAATATGAGCCCCCATTTTTATTACATATTCGTGTAGTACGTAAAGAAATATGAATGTTTTAGTTGGACCACTTTTTTCGCTTTGTGATTGATGGCCCTGTAATAGTCAAAAACGTATAAGTACGTGGTATCACGTAACTTCTCGCCAGTGCGGACGGTATTTGCTTCGTGATACGTTACCCGTGCTAAAGTGGACCGTTTACCAATTGCGGAAAAGGTCGATATCGTGCTGATGTGAAGCTATTGTGATCAAAATGCCCAACGGGCGTGTGCTTGTATGCTGCTCGGTATCCCGGACGACATCATCCAAGTGTACGGACCGTTCGTCGGATAGTTACGTTATTTAAGGAAACAGGAAGTGTTCAGCCACATGTGAAACGTCAACCACGACCTGCAACAAATGATGATGCTAAAGTAGGTGTTTTAGCTGCTGTCGCGGCTAATCCGCGCTTCAGTAGCAGACAAATTGCGCGAGAATCGGGAATCTCAAAAACGTCGGTGTTGAGAGTGCTCAACATTGACTGCACCAGTACCATATTTCTATACGCCAGGAATTGCATGGCGACGACTTTGAACGTCGTGTACATTTCTGCCACTGGGCACAAGAGCAATCACGGGACGATGACAGATATTTTGCACGCGTTCTATTTAGCGACGAACCGTCATCCTCCAGCAGCGGTAACGTAAACCGGCATAATATGCACTATTGGGCAACGGAAAATCTACGATAGCTGCGACAAGTGGAACATCATCCACCTTGGCGGGTTAATGTATGGTGCGGCATTATGGGAGGAAGGATAGTTGGACCCCATTTTATCAATGGCAATCTAAATGGTGCAATGTATGCAGATTTCCTACGTAATGTTCTAGTGATGTTACTACAAGATGTTTCACTGCATGACAGAATGGCGATGTACTTCCAACATGACGGATGTCCGGCACATAGCTCGCATGCGGTTGAAGCGGTATTGAATAGCATGTTTCATGACAGGTGGATTGGTCGTCGAAGCACCATACCATGGTCCGCATGTTCACCGGATCTGACGTCCCCGGATTTCTTTCTGTGGGGAAAGTTGAAGGATATGTACTATCGTTATCCATCGCCAACGCCTGACAACACGCATCAGCGCATTGTCAATGCATGTGCGAACAATACGGAAGACAAACTACTCGCTGTTGAGAGGAATGTCGTTACACGTATTGCCATATGCATTGAAGTTGACGGACACCATTTTAATCATTTATTGCATTAATGTGGTATTTACAGGTAATCACGCTGTAACAGCATGCGTTCTCAGAAATGATAAGTTCACAAAGGTACATGTATCACATTGGAGCAACCGAAGGAAAACGTCCAAATGTACCTACGTTCTTTATTTTAATATAGAAAAACCTACCTGTTACCGACTTTTCGTCTACAATTGTGAGCAATATATTTGTGCCTATTACAGCACCATCCATCACAAAACGAAAAATGTTATCCAAATAAAACATTATTTCTTTACGTAATACACGAATATGTAATAAAAATGAGGGTTCCAATTTTAAAAAACACAGTTGATATCCGTTTGACCTATGGCAGCGCCATCTAGCGGGCCAACCATAGCGACATCTGGTTTCCCCCTTCAAGTTAGACAGGCTTGGTTCTTTGTAGTTTTTTGGTTTGACGCTTATTTCGTGAGATATTTGGCCCGGTCACGATCAATGGACCACGTTGCATTCCTAGAGCCATCATTCAAAACCGGTTCTTGCAACTTTGTTAATAGAGTTTCTTGGGATAGTTTACGTCCGTCTTCAAGAGTCTTCCAGGTCAGTTCCTTCATTATCTCTGTGAGACTCTCCCACAGGTTAAACAAACCTGTGACCATTTGTGCTGTTTTTATTTGTATACGTTCAAAGTCCGCTGTTATTCCTATGTGGTGCCAGGCCCACACTCTTGAGCAAGACTATAACCGGTCGCAGGAGTGATTTGTAAGCAATCTCCTTCATAGACTGATTGCACTTCCCCAGTATTCTACCAATAATCGAACTCTACCGCGTGCTTTACCCATGACTGGACCGATGTGATAATTCTGTTTCATATCCCTACAATGTGTTACACTCAGGTATTAGTATGAGTTGGCCTATACCAGCAGTGAATCATTGATATTATAGTCGTACGATACTCCGTTATTTCGTTTTATGAAGTGCAAAATTTTACATTTCTGAACATATAGAGCTAGTTGCCAAACTCTGCACCACCTTGACATCATATCAAGATCGGACTGAATATTTATGTAGCTTCTTTTAGAAAGTACTTCATTATAGATAACTGAATGATATGCATAAAGCCAGATTTTCCCGGGTTCCCGGGTTCGATTCCCGGCGGGGTCAGGAATTTTCTCTGCCTCGTGATGACTGGGTGTTGCGTGACGTCCTTAGGTTAGTTAGGTTTAAGTAGTTCTAAGTTCTAGGGGACTGATGACCATAGATGTTAAGTCCCATAGTGCTCAGAGCCATTTAAACCAAACCCGATTTTACTATTAATACTCTCTGCAAGGGCAATATACAATATGAACAGTAATAGTCCCAACGCACTTCCCTCGGGCACACCCGAAATTACTTCTACACCTGACGATGACTCTCCATCCAAGATAACATGCTGTGTCCTCCCTACCAAAAAGTCCTCAGACCAGTCACAAATTTACTTGATACCCTATTGACCGTACTTTCGACGATAAGTAAACGCAGGTGCGGTATTGAATGAAATGCTTTTCAAATATCTAGAAATACTGTATCTCCCTGGTTTCCTTGAGCCAGAGCTTTGAGTACGTCATGAGAGTAAAGTGCGGGTTTCACATGATCGATGGCTCCGGATTCCATGCGGGTTAGCATGAGGTCATTATGTTCGAGATACCTTATTATGTTTCAGCTCAGATTATATTGTAATATTCTATAACAAATCGGTGTCAAGGATACTGGACGGAAGCTTCGTGGACAATTACTACTACCCTTCTTGTAGACAGATGTGACCTGCGCCTTTTTCCAAGACCTGGGTACTGTTTCTTGTTCGTGGAATCTATGATAAATTATAGCTAGAAGAGGGGTTAACTCAGTCACACATTCAGTATAGAATCTTGAACTGATAATCGGGACCTCGAGCTTGGTTCAATCATAACGATTTAAGCTTTTTATTAATACCACTGACACTAATAACTACTTCATATATCTTTTCAGTGGTATTGTGGCGTGGCACCTATATATCACTCCTGTCTGAGCCTGTGTGTAGATGACTCATGCAAGCACAGTGACAGATCCAGAATCAGATATTCACTCTGCACCAGAGTGTGCGGTGATTTGAAACTTCCTGGTAGATTAAAACTGTGTGCCGGACCGATTCTCGAACTGGAGACCTTTGCCTTTCGCAGGCAAGTCCTCTACCATCTGAGATACCCAAGCACGACTCACGCCCCGTCCTCAGAATTGTGCTTCTGCCAGTATCTCGTCCTACCTTCCAAACTTTACAGAAGCTCTCCTGCGAACCTTACAGAACTAGCACTCCTGAAAGAAAGGATATTACGGAGAAATGGCTTAGCCACAGCCTGGGGGATGTTTCCAGAATGCGATTTTCACTCTGCAACGGAGTGTGCGCAGAAGTAAAGCTGTGAGGACGGGACGTGAGTCCCGCTAGGGTAGCTCAGATGGTAGAGCACTTTCCCGCGAAAGGGAAAGATCCTGAGTTCGAGTCTCGGTCCGGCACACAGTTTTAATCAGCCAGGAAGTTTCACAGTGACAGATGGTCTGAAGCAGGTTCAGTCCAGTATCTAGTTCTAATTTTCATTCACCAGAGTACAGTAACGGGCAGAGACATTGAAGGAACAGGTCAAGAGAATGTTTTTTGTGAATTCTTCTGTTTACTTCTTGAAGCCTATTTTTTTTATTTAAGTTTGTATAGTTTAGTGCATGTTTTTAGTAGTGTGAATGATGGGTGAATGTGCTCTAAGGTAAATTTGTAGATCATTGTTTTACAGATAAACACTGTACGAAATGACATGAGAAATTTTTAATACAGTGTGAATGCAGACGACGGGGAATTTTGTGTCATTATACGTTAAGTAAGTTTGTGGTAAAAGGACAGCTAATTCGAGTGCAAATTTAAATAGTTAATAACGTAAAGTAAAATAAATGGTTCAAATGGCTCTGAGCACTATGGGACTCAACTGCTGAGGTCATTAGTCCCCTAGAACTTACAACTAGTTAAACCTAACTAACCTAAGGACATCACAAACATCCATGCCCGAGGCAGGATTCGAACCTGCGACCGTAGCGGTCTTGCGGTTCCAGACTGCAGCGCCTTTAACCGCACGGCCACTTCGGCCGGCCGGAAAATAAATATTAGAATGTTAAATATTTATTTCGAGAAAAAGTACAATTAGAAAGTGTGTTATTTGTTATTAGGTTAGTCATGAAAAGGGTCTACTAACGCGGGAGAATCATATTTTTCTCTTGCCCTTAAAGAAAACTGATCAATAAGAACGGAGTATTCTTCGCACGTCTTTTCTCTTGGAGGTAGAGAATGCTTACAGCAGTCTAAAGGAGTCGGAGCCCAACTTTCAATGGTAAGGCCGTGTGTAGTATGAGCAGCGAAGAAAGTTATGTTTTGCCGGTTTTAGTTGAGCAAAACTGTCTCAAAAGTGCTTTAATGTGAAAGCTTATTTTTGCCGGTGTATATTTTAGAAAGTACGGATTTTTTAAGTAATTTTATGCATGAGGAAAGACAGTAATTCCTCGTAGCATATTGAGCAGATTAGTGACCAAAAACTTGAGCGCATTAGACAATGATAATCTTAACAGTAAGGCGAGCACTTTCATTTAAGAAAAACCTTCATTTAGTAGCACGGGCTTGGCAGAGAACTTGTAATTCTAAACTTTCCAGAATATACAGAACTTTTGCCAGTATTTTCACCTTTCTTTCAAATCTGAGACCTTTTCCCGATTTTCAGAATAGTTACTTTGTATACAGCCTGGTGCTCATCGCAGTACGGTAGGTTTCTGCTCGGCTTTCCTAGGCGATTTACTGCGACGAGTTCACAGGTAGGTGCTGGTTTAATCCCTGAAAAGAACCACGCCGCAGCAGTACGAGGATTAAATTGGGGCAATTCTTCTGGGTTCTCCTTTGTAAAGGAGCGTTTGAAAATGGAGCTAATAATTTCAGCTTTTGCTTTACTACTCTCAATTTCAGTCCCTGTCTCATTCGCTAAGGACTCGACATTAACTTTAGTGCCACTAACAGCCTGTATATACCAACAGAATTTCTTTAAATCGTGTGAAAGTATACTTAACGATATTCTGCTATGGTAGTTACGGACGGCATCAATCATTACTCTCTTGACAGCCAAACGCATTTCATTCGACATCACTCTATCTAGAGCCTTTATCTGTAGCCCATATACTCGAGACACCTATAATACGTTCATTATCTTAGTCGCAATACCGCTTGTATATTATTAACAGGGTTGTTTATAAGTTAAATTGTGTCCTGCTCGCCCCTCTAGTATGTGTCTCTAGTAGTGGAACACACTGTGATCACTATACGGTTAAAATAACTAATTTCAGTTTCATGTTGTCTGTCTAACGGCTTCCAGGGGTTAACAAATATTTATTTATCAGTATGTCCTGTATTTACTGAGAGAATTTAAAAATTGAAAACTATAATAAACAAGTCATTGAGAAATACAATCTAAAGTTTAAGTTTTCACGCAATAAGTTAAGTACCTAAATTAGAATCTGGGTCTAGGCCTTCATGTAGTATAACTTACGGCGTGCAAATTACCCAGTCCATATTCAGTCAGTATTTCATAAATAGAAATAACAAAAAACATGTGCACATTTGGAGGTATAATTAACCGGCGTGTGTAGGTGTGATTTATGGCGAAGTATTAGGAGATTTTGCACACTGGCGACCGTGCTGCTAACCGTCACACAAGACACACGATTTTTATTCGACAGGGAAATTGTGCGAACATCTGTTACAATGCATAGGAATATGAGCTACGCCCGGAACTAGAAGCGTTTAATGAAGTACTCTTTTAAATTACACCCATGTGGAACTTCACACATGAAATTTTCGGATCTCTTCCTCAATGACCCCTCCCTCCCATGTCATCAACGCACATGCATAAAATAATGAAAAGGAAAATGTTTATTGCTTACTGCATATTCACTGTTTATGCAATCCAACTTCACTACCCGGCCGGCCGAAGTGGCCGTGCGGTTCTAGGCGCTGCAGCCTGGAACCGCGAGACCGCTACGGTCGCAGGTTCGAATCCGGCCTCGGGCATGACTGTGTGTGATGTTCTTAGGTTAGTTAGGTTTAACTAGTTCTAAGTTCTAGGGGACTAATGACCTGAGAAGTTGTGTCCCATAGTGCTCAGAGCCATTCGAACCATTTCACTACCAGGCATGCCAGTTTCATTCATTATTTCCAACTGCGTTTGGAACACGTTTTTCAGACTGTTGTCAGATATACATGGAAGTGCCAACGAAACTAGTATAGGAATGCTTATCCAAGTACAGAGATATGTGAAGAAGCAGTATCCGACGCTGCGGTCGGCAGTCAACAAGTGGCTGGTGCAGTTGTTAGATCGGTTACTGCTGCTAGAATGGAAGGTTATCAAGATGTAACTGAATATGAACGTGCTGTTATAGTAGCGCATGAGCGATGGGACACAGTATATCCGAGACAGCGACGAAGTGGGGATTTTCTCGTGCGACCATTTCACGAGTGTACCGTGAATATCAGGAACACGGTAAAATAACAGATCTCCTCCACCGCTGCACCGGAAAAAGATCCTGCAAGAACGGGACAAAAGGACTACTGAAGAGAATCGTTAAGTGTGACAGATGTGCAACCCTTCCGCAAATTTCTGCATATTTCAATGCTGGGCCATCAACACGCGTCAGCGTCCGAACCAATCAGTGAAAAATTATCGATATGGACTTTAAGAGCCAAAGGCCCACTCATGTACTCTTGATGACTGCACGCCACAAAGCTTCACGCCTCGCCTGGGTGCTACAACACCGACATTGGACTGTTGATGACTGGAAACATGTTGCCTGGTTGGACGAGTCTCGTTTCAAATTGTATCGAGCGGATGGACGTGTATGGGTATGGAGACAACCTCATGAATCCATGGACCCTGTACGTCAGCAAGGCACTGTTGAAGCTGGCGGAGGCTCTGTAATTGGCTTGAGGCGTTCCCAGCTGGAGAGAAATGGGCCGCCTGATACGTCTAGGTACAACTCTGACAGGTGACCCGTACGTGTCTGATCACCTACATCCATTTATGGGCACGATGCATTCCGACGGACTTGGAGAATTGCATCAGCACAATGCGACACCCCACATATCCAGGATTGCTACAGAGTGACTCCAGAAACAACGTTATGAGTTCCGCCGGCCACCAAACTCCCCGGACATGAACACGGTTGGGCATAACTGGGATGTCTTGCAATGAGCTGCTCAGAAAAGATCTCCACCCCCTTGTACTCTTACGGATTTTTGGAGATCCCCGCAGTATTAATGGTAACAGTTCCCTCCAGCATTGGTTCAGACATTAGTCTAGTCGATGCCACGTCGTGTTGTGGCACTTCTGCATGCTAGCGGAGGCGCTACACTATATTAGGCAGATGTACCAGTTTCTTTGCCTCTTTGGTCTATTACTTTAGGTACCTGCAAAACTTTTTCACTGCACGACTTATAGTTCGGGAGATATGAGGTCACGAAAACATTGAGATGTGTGACATGTACATGGCAATGAGACTGTTTAAGCAGTCGAGGGTTGATAGTTACTGGTAAAATTAAACTGAATATTAACTGCACGAAGATGAATATCAGCATTTACACACTTTAATGTGAGCTCCAACCCAAAGCCCCAATAACCGTCTTTTGTAGTGTGGATCGGTGCTATATATACAAAAAGAGAGTCAAAGAGTTTCAGGAAGGTACCGACTGGAGATTGGAACCATGTCAAATCCTGTGCAGCGGCCAGCTGCGATAGGTTTCTCCGTTAAGGATCAATGATGCAAACATCCCGATTGAGGTGGTACTACAGATTCTCGACTGCGTTAAATCAGGGGAATCTTGAGGCCGACGGAGTACTGTCAAATCATCCTGGTACTCTTCGAACTAGCACATACTCTGTCAGCTGTGTGACACATCACACTGTCCTGCTGGTTGATGCTACCGATGGGAGAAAAAACAAACTGCTTGTAGAGATATTATGATCCATTGCGCCTTCCATATTGAGTGTATCACCCACGGAACGCCACGAAACGCTCCCCAGACAATGCTTCCTCCTCTGGCGTGGACATTTACGTCGGTTGTTGCAGGATATCTCCTTTGAGACGTTTCTTGCCGATGGAGTATACAACGTGATTCATCTGGAAAGGTCACCTCTCGCCACACAGTTGACGTCCATGTGCGGTGTTTCTGTGCGAATTGAAGCCTTTCCCTTAGATGAACAGTAATCTGCATGCATGCATGAACCAGACACTTGCTGCAGAGGAGCACGCGCAGCAACATACGCTGAATGGTCGTTGACGAGGCACTGTTTTGTAGCCCCCTTGTTCATCTGGGTAGTCAGTCTCTCACAGTTGCATGTCTATTCGCCAGTACGCATCTCCGAAGCCGTTCGACGTCCTTATTATCTATTGCCCATAGCACACTACAGCACCATTTTGTGGAACATTTTACAAGCTCAGCCATTTATAAACTGCTTCCACCTTTTTCCGAAAGCCAACAATAAAGCCCTTTTGGGTATCAGATAAATCGATCTCTTTTCGCGTTATGGCAACCACTGATCCGTTTCCATCCCCCCCCCCCCCCCCCCTCCTTGGCCCTCTCTCATACGGTTTATATTGCCAGATGTCGTGGTCTCCTGACCTTAATTGCTTAAATATTCCGCCCTCAAAATCATATTCTACACATCAAGACGCTTCATTCGAACCCAAACTCGATAAGATAAAGTCAATGTAGTATGAATTCATGTAAACGATATGCAAATAACTAGTAAATCGCAAATGCGCTCTGAGATTGAAATACTCGAGGCTGGCTTACACACATACATTGAAGACATGACGGTCACAGGGGCTTTTAGTTTGGGAGACGCCAACTGCACGCCGGGGGGCTGGTCCCTTCAGAGGACAACTCAACCTATCTATCTCGGCACACGACCGCCCATAGAGCAGACAGCTTTTGCTCGAGTGAAAGGAAGAACGACCTGTGTTCGGCTTAAAATCAAATTCCGCTACATTGTGCGGGAGGGCCAGCCTACGCACTCTTTACAAATATAGCACGCAGTTTCAGAGATTTTCACATGGAGACAGCAAACGCCAAACACCGATGCTACACATTTCCGGATTGGTCGCCTAAAATGAAACGTCATTCTCCCATTTCGGAAGAGCAATGTTGATTGGCAGACGATATTTCTGATGCCTTGAGCTGAAGGAGTAACGGAAGAGACCGAAAGATATACGCTTTCACGTCTGGTCTGGAGAGGGTCCGTTGCGTTGTCGCTCTTGGAGCGAGAACACGTAACGAGATCTTGCCCGCAGGTACATGTACTCAAAGAGCAAGGAACAAGTCTCTCCTCAGTACGTCACTGGGAGAGCACCTCTGTCGAGAGCGAATTGTTATCTGACCGGTGTACCACGCCAATACTTAGACTAGGGGCGAATATGAGTCCTTGACTTCAAGGCATAGGGAGAGTTTGATTGACGAAGGTCAATCCAGATAGAACGAGAGTTATCTTATTTGTCAGCAGCGAGCGGCGCAGACAGCAGTCATCGCAGCTTATGGTATTGTGCACTACAGCTCTTGCAAGCCCCATATTTCCTCCACAACAGAACACGTCACTGCATTTCACATGCGACAGCCTCGACCATACCTAGCAACATTCTAACGAATAATTGTTCAATTTAAGTAGGCGTGGCTCTCAGACATTCTGCCAAGTTAGTTAGAATCTTATACTTTGTATAGAAATTTCATTAGCGAATCCTATCGTTAAGAGGTAACTTCACATTCTGAAAAGGACCCGGAAGTAACTTGCTCAGTTCATAACTAAAAGTGCTATTGTGATTTCTCAGAATTTTTTCAAAATAAACAATAATTTTCGTTTGTTTCATGTTTTTCTTACACTAACTAGCACTACTCCAGTACCCAAGTACCCCACTAGTTACGTAAGGAATTTTGTGAATTTTTGTGTCTTTTCCTTGCAGCAGACGTCTCCAGAAGATATTTATTGCTGAAAGTTTTTCAGGCATTTCTCTTTAGAACGTTAGGAGCGTCTGTCTGACTTCTGTAGTAGTGTGGGGGTGAAAATTGCATCTTGCAGGAGCCACAGGATAAAGGGTACATCTCAGATTAATCCGTTGCGCACAATGACAGAATAGCACCCACACGCCACTTGCCGCCGTGAGTGGTTGTTGCACGTTGACGTCGTACGTAGGTGGTGGCGGTGGTCAGATCAATGCAACTGCACCGTGTGTATGTACTTGATATCCTCACGTAAAACTGAGTACATAAATGGCCCAGGAAAGATGAGAAAATGACACAATACAGCATATTCAGGCAAAATTTCGGAGACGCTAAGTAGACTTTTACTAATGTGACTGTCCTTCAACGTGATCGTGGGTACACAGCCATCAGACCGAATCTTGAGAAGTAGACCAAAAGTAATATCTCCCATCAGCACCGGTGAAACTGTCGACATGATACAAAGTAGCTCGGTGACAAACTTTTCTTTCTGATTGCTGTCCTGTGAGAGAAATATTTTAACTGTGGCAGAAATGGTGTTAGAGCGAGATACATGAAGCAAGAGCATTTTTGCAACCTACCCGATGCAAAACATTTTTCTGGCTTTATTCAACACTTTTTTGTTTGACGAAATGCTAGTCAGATGGGCCGTGCGTGATTACTCCGAAAATGAATTGGCACCCTGGAGCAATATCGGTTTAGCACCATTATGAGGAGCAAGCGTTTTCATAGTATGAACAAACGAGGATTCGGCACATTCCCATGATATCAGCTAGTACTGTGCTACCAGCGTGTCATTTTGAATGCAGAGATTCCCGTCAGATCATCGAAGTGTAGCAAGCCCTTGGTGGCCCTTTACTTTACCAGCAAAGGAGGAGAAGTAACATGAAGTTCCCAATCACTAGATTTTGCGTCAGTGACTTGAGTTACATTTCAAATCTCACCGCAGAGTTTCATGAAGTAATTGAGTTACATTTCAAATCTCAACGCAGTGTCTCATGAAGTCAGCGCACGTGACACTGTTGATGTTCCGTCTGTCACATGGTACGTTAAGCTCGGCTACCTCCTTGGTACTATCCGAGAGGAATAGGCTATCTCCTAGATCTGGGTTTATCCCTCACCTATCTCTCTCTTCTATATGAGGCAACCGTGGCACTATGCACACATCGATTACAGTCTTCTACACCTATCAGGTAAGCTTAACAGACGATTCTCACAATTCGGGGCCGGCCGATGTGGCCGGGTGCTTCTAGGCGCTTCAGTCCGTATCCGCACTGCTGCTACGATCACAGGTTCGAATCCTGCCTTGGGCATGAATGTTTGTGATGTTCTAGGTTAGTATCTGCAGCGGACAAGCACTTGGTGCAGGGAGTGGCAACTGACCCTTAACAAAGAGAAATGTAATGTATTGCGAATACATAGAAAGAAGGATCCTTTATTGTATGATTATATGATAGCGGAACAAACATTGGTAGCAGTCACTTCTGTAAAATATCTGGGAGTATGCGTACGGAACGATTTGAAGTGGAATGATCATATAAAATCAATTGTTGGTAAGGTGTGTGCCAGGTTGAGATTCACTGGGAGAGTACTTAGAAAATATAGTCGATCAACAAAGGAGGTGGCTTATGAAAAACTCGTTCGACCTATACTTGAGTATTGTTCATCAGTGAGGCATCCGTACCAGGTCGGGTTGATAGAGGAGATAGAGAGGATCCAAAGATGAGAGGCACGTATCGTCGCAGGATTATTTGGAAACCGTGATAGAGTTACGGAGATGTTTAGCAAACTCAAGTGGCAGACTCTGGAAGAGAGGCGTTGTGCATCGAAGTGTAGCTTGCTGTCCAGGTTTCGAGGGGGTGCGTTTCTGGAACAGGTATCGAATATATTGCTTCCCCCCACATATACCTCCCGAGGAGATCACGAATGTAAAATTAGAGAGATTCGAACGCGCACGGAGGCTTTCCGGCAGTCGTTCTTCCCGCGAACCATACGCGACTGGAACAGGAAAGAGAGGTAATTACAGTGGCACGCAAAGTGCCCCTTACCACACACAGTTGGGTGGCTTGCTGAGTATAAAAGTAGATGTAGTTATAAGTCTAGGGGACAGATGACCTCAGATGTTCAGTTCCATAGTGCTTAGAGCCATTTGAACCATATCACACGTCGCGAAAAATATCTGCCAGGGTACACGAAGGATAGGAAAACCTTTTTCAACTAACCGACTGAACCTGACGCTCTGGGTCTCCCAGCAAAGCATGACATAAGACATACGTTAGCTATCTGAATGCTAAAGCAGTTTTCGGAGCAATCCGCCGTACAACGATGATACGTTAAGGCAAGGGGCAGACAATACTGCGATACAATGCCGTGAATTGGAAGAACACCAAAATAATAGAGTTCTGGTAAATTGTGTAGTGCGGGATATCCCTGGTGCATCGTTAATCAATCTGTCTGGAGCTGAGAAAACTATTATGGCTCTGAGAACTATGCGACTTAACTTCTGAGGTCATCAGTCGCCTAGAACTTAGAACTATTTAAACCTAACTAACCTAAGAACATCACACACATCCATGCCCGAGGCAGGATTCGAACCTGCGACCGTAGCGGTCGCTCGGTTCCAGACTGTAGCGCCTAGAACCGCACGGCCACTCCGACCGACAAACTATTATGGAACTATACATATCCTTCAACGTTAACTTTCCCGAAGCACGGTACTGTACAGTGGTGGAGACAAACTAGTAAACTTGGAAAGACGACGTCGATTTTAATCTGATGACGACATATGCCACCTGGGGGAAAGTAGATGTGCTGATAAAGGCTTCAACGCTGTCCGGCAAGAGCTAACCTCGTGGCACAGCTACCAGGGTGCCATCTGTCTCTGCCTTTTAATAGGGAATGTTCCCAGCTAGAAGGCTCAGTGTGGTGCATATGCGTGAAGCAAGCAGGCAACCATGCCACGGAGAGGCATTCGTGCTTTCTACAGCCAACTGAGTGCGTTTGAAAGGGGTTAAATTGAGGCCTTCCGTGAGGTGGAATGGTCCTTTCGAAGAATTGCCACCAAAGTTCGACGTGGTACGTCATTTGTGTAACGATGCTGGTATTAATGATAATGCGAACACCCTAGTCCTTCTGGACGTTTGCGCAGCACAAGCGTCCGCCAGTATCATCGCATTGTAAGGGCAGCAGTGGCTGATCGCACAGCTACCACCGCACAAATAAGAGTCCTTGTGAGCCCAAACGTGTCAACGTGGTTGTGATAATGGTATTACCAGTAGGACTAGAGGCGCGCACACGTGTAACCCGTCTGCCACTCACCCTGCAGCACCGACGTGCACGACCCTACTGATGCCTTCAGAGGATCACTTGGAAGATGGAACGGCTCGCCGCGGTCTTCAACGATGAAAGCAGAATCCACCTGCATGCAAGTGATGGTCGTTTGAGCGTACGACGAAGATCTGGTTAGCGCTGTCAGCAGAGTGCGTTAGTCAAAGGCAAACTAGCTGACCCCATGTCTTATGGCATGGGTACGGTAAGCCACACCTTTCGTTCAAATTTGATCTTCACGGGTATGGGAGTTGGGTGAGGGGGACGCTAACGGTGCTGTGCTCGGTATGTGCATAATGTTAGATCCGTTATTATGCTGTTCCATCAGAATAGTGATACGCTGTCCCAAAAGGATAATGCTCGCCCACACACTGCCCTTGAAAGTCAACGTGCTCTGCAGGATGATTAGCAACTACCCTGGCCAGCACGGTCTCTTGAATTATCTCCAATCAAGCACGTGTGGGATATGATGGGACGAGAAGTGACTCCTGCGACTCGTCAGCCAATAACTGTTAGAGAGCTAAGTGAACAGGTCGCGCATCCGTGGCTTGACGTATCCCAGCACAGTATTCGCTATCTGTACGATCGAATGAGTAGACTCAGCACGTGCATTGGAGCCCGTGGAGGCCACATTCAGCTGTTGCAGCAATAAATATTGAGTGAACTGGAAACTTCTAAAGGGGTGTACTAATATTTTTTCGGCAGTGTATTTCGGCAGTATTACCACCAATGTATCAGACATATATCTTAAGATGTATTCGTTTCATGTAAATTCCAAAACTGATCACCTAAATGGTCGAAGCTATTACGTTGATCTGACGAAATACAGTTTAATATTTCGGCACATGCTATCCTTAGTAGAAAATACGATTTTTCAAATGTGATACTTCACTGTTATATTATCCTGAACAATTAACTGTAGCTTATATCAGGTGGCCTGTGTTCACTCTCTCTCATCTGTAAATCCTAACTAAGTTGAATTTAGCTACGGTTAAGGAATGACTTCCTCTTGCAAGAATGAAAGAACGTGAAATCCTTAAAGTGGCATAGTACTGGTTGAGGTACGTAAAACCGGCCCGTCGTACGCAACGATAATATTCCAGTACGTGCGCACGCGTGGATAATAATGGAAAATGAGAAACGCCGTTCAAACAGTCGCACACGAACTATTTCCTCTGATGTACCGACATTGCATGGAACTTTGTTTTCATGTCCAAACAGACGCCATGCGGCTTCATTTCTCTCCATAACAGCAGGTTTTTGGCTCTGCTTGCTCCACAATTTCGAATAACTGTTGCTTGTTCCAACTGGCGAGTCCGATCATAAATCAGGTGACCTTGACCTTCATGAAAACTTGGTAACTGGTACAACACTGATCAAATCCTGTCATTATATTAATAAAATAACACCTGTCTTGAAATCTAAACTTATACTCATCCCCCAATTCCAGTCAGATATAATCCACTGCTCCTCTCCTGAAGCCACAGACGTATACTCATTGCTTTGATGGCTGTTTCGCTGCTGACGTCAGCTCGCGTTTGATCCACACTACCAACAGCCGTGAAAAGTGAAATTGTATTCAATTAAAAGTGGGGCCGCACTGCTAAGAGATTCTTCGAATTTAACAAATGCAGAATTTACTAAGTTCTTGGTGTTTGGAAGGGGTAAAATATAGATGGCAAGGCTTCAGTATTAGAAGGGCCGTTGGAGTGCATACATTTTGCAGTAGTTATGCAGAGTGAAACGGGTTTCACATTACAGACTAGCATAGAGAAACGCATTAAATTAGTTTTTAAGCTGAGGACCACGACAGTTTCTGAATCTCAGCTGTGGGTGTCCGATTTAAATAAATGACATCATATGAAGTCTATATTTGTTACTTGTGTTCTGAGATTCATTTCGGTTAAAATAGATAGTGTAATTGTGACGTTTCACTGTGCGTGAACGAAAGAATAGTTTTCGTAATCCACTGAGTATCGACAAGAACCTTTCGACCAGAGAGAAGCCTAAATTTAATGGAACTGAAGTCTCTAGCAAACGTGTTTAAGTTGCGGGAGGATATTCTCACGAAATTTCAATCAACAACTTTCTCCGCAGAGTTCGAAAATATTTTGTTGCTCCTCACCTACGTAGAGGGGAATGACCATCACAACAAAACACGAGAAATCAGAGTTCACGCGGGAAGATTTAAGAGTTCGCTTTCCTCGCATGCTCTTCTGGAGTGAAGAATACCTGTATGTCGTTCGATGAGTCCTCTGCGAGGCACTTAACTGTGAACTGCACAGTAATCGTGTAGATGTAGGTGTAGGAGTCTTCAGTAAAGACACAGTTATATCTGTGCCAGCAGCCTGCAGGAAATGCGGAACTTTACTTTCTGACACAGTAAGACCGTAGATCGACCGTGGGATTTAAATACCTCTCTACGCGACCTCTCGTTTAATTCCATGTCAACATCCATTATCAAGCATTGCAATGATTAAAATTAATGTTATCGAAAAAAAGCCCGTGAATATCCGCAAGTAAATAAAAACCGGCCAGTTGTATACTAAGTTGGGACGTATTAAAAATTTCCGAAGTGGAATGCTGAACTGGTGAATATTTCCACGACGAGATAACGACTGATTTTATGTTTACTTATAATGGACGTAGGTACAGAGACTGGCTAAATTAATCAAGAAGTGATTGCAGCAAAGATGGGAAAATCTCTAATAACAATCATATTAGAACCATCATAACACGGTATTAGGGTCTATCGCTAATCAGTTACCCTGTCTACGGGCACAGGATCGTGAACGTGCATAGAGTATAAACATAACGAACGATGGCCACATGTAACTATATCTCTTTAAAATGTCTCTGAACGTCCTCAAGAAATGAACATACCAAGATAACATTCTCACGCATCGTTTGAGAGCACGTTATTACCGAAAATGTCAAAATAGATGTATGGTTCCAAAAATTCTACAATGGATATCGATGGCGTGTAAATTAGGTAACTCGTAGCCCCTTTTTTTCTGTGGAGCGGTACGAGAAATATTATTAAGATGGAAGTCGCAATACCTCACGGTAAAGAATCTCGAGGAGGAGAAGAATATGAGAATACATTGCTTAGTGTTCCAGACAATGTGTAGAGATCAATGCATGCACACTCGAAGTATGTACTACAGCCAGCAGTCTTAGATTTGAACTCACTTTGTAAAACCACAGCTCCAATAACAGCAAATTCCTGTATATGGCGATTCATGTGAGGTGAGCGACCCTCATAGCGTAAGACGGCGGTAGCTGATGAATTATTAGGACTTCAACGACGCAAAAACTTCCATTGTGACTAAAATGACTTCTGGTATTAGCTTCGTGCCCTGTTGTGTAACTGTTGATCCATTTAAAGAATGTAGACCTTAACTTCTGAAACAAGTGTTCCATTGCTGTTGTGTGAGGTAGTCATGTCATTTCGGTTTTTGTGGGTTACCGATGTGCACGTCAGAGAGAGAGAGAGAGAGAGAGAGAGAGAGAGAGAGAGAGAGAGAGAGAGAGCAAGTCATGTCACTGATAAAAAATTCTTTGGTCTTGTTGAGGCACAGTCTTTCCCCCTGAGTAGCCTGATAGTCTGATGCACTCTTAGTGGCAATGTGGTCAATGTGGTAAGTGATGAACGTATTCGGTAGTGCTGTGTTGAGCAGTGATTGTATCTGTTAGATGAAGAATATTGTAAAGGAAAGGAAGGATAAATAAGATGGAAGGATAAATAAGATGGATATACTGTAAAGTGAAGACAATATAAATTTTGAATAATGTTACGTTTTGAAGAAAAGAAATTTGAGGTAAGACTGTAGTACTGCGCAGCTAGTAGTCGTTACTATCAGCTAGTTAGTTTGCTCAGACGTGAGAGGATGACCACCTCACTTCCCTCATTCATGCATTAACATATTAATTAATTTGGCTGTTGGGTTTTGATAGAAATCCTCTGTTAACATTGTACCCTTCTCAAATTATTGTTCACTTAATTAAACATAGTACTATTCATACCTGTGTTATGTGTGAAGATTACGCAAAGTATTACTCTGTCTTTTTAAATATACACCATGTGATCAAAAGTATCCGGCCACCCCCAGAAACGTAATTTTTCAAATTAGGTGCATTGTGCTGCCACCTACTGCCAGGTCCTCCATATCAGCGACACCACTTATCAATAGACATCGAGAGAGAAGAGAAATAGGCGCTCCATGGAACTCATGGACTTCGAACGTGGTCAGGTGATTTGGTGTCACTTGTGTCACACGTTTTCACGAGAGATTTCCACACTCCTAAACATCCCTAGATCCACTGTTTCCGATGCGATAGTGAAGTGGAAACGTGAACAGACACGTACAGCAGAAAAGCGTACAGGCCGACCTCCTCTGTTGACTGACAGAGACCGTCGACAGTTGAAGAGAGTCGTAAAGAGTAATAGGCAGACATCTGTCCAGACCACCACACAGAAATTCTAAACTGCGTCACGATCCACTGCATGTAGTATGACAGTTAGGTGGGAGACGAGAAAACTTGGAATTCATGGTCGAGCGGCTGCTCACGAGCCACACATCATGCCGGTATATGTCAAACGACGCCTCGCTTGTTGTAAGGAGCGTAAACATTGGGCGATTGAACAGTGGTAAACCGTAGTGTGGAGTGTCGAATTACGGCGATCCGATGGCAGGGTGTGAATATGGGGAATGCCGGTGAAGGTCATCTGCTAGCGTGTAGTGCCAACTGTAAAATTCGCATGCAGTGGTGATATGGTGTGGTCGCGTTTTTCATAGGGAGGGGGGTGCTTAGCACTCCCTGTTGTTTTGCGTGGCACTATCACAGCACAGGCGTACATTGACGTTTTAAGCATCTTCTTGCTTCCCACTGTTGCAGAGCCATTCGGGGATGGCGATTTCATCTTTCAACACTATCGAGCACCTGTTCATAATTCACGACCTGTGGCGGAGTTGTTGCAAGACAGTAACATCCCTGTAATGGACTGGCCTGCACAGAGTCCTGACCTGAATCCTAGAGAACACCTTTGGGATGTTTTGGAACGCCGACTTCGTGCCAGGCCTAGCGACCGATATCGATACCTCTCCTCAGTGCAGCTCGCCGTGAAGAATGGGCTCCCATTCGCCGAGAAATCTTGCAGCATCTGATTGAACGTATGCCTGCGAGAGTGGAAGCTGTGAACAAGGCTAAGGGTGGGCCAACATCAAATTGAATTCCCGCGTTACCGATAGAGGGTGCAACGAACTTCCAAACCGCTTTCATCCAGGTGTCCCGATACTTTTGACCACGTAGTGTATATTTCATTCTAGAAACGTTGTCTTGGCATATCGTTTCATAGGAATACTTACTCGCCCCATCCCACTTTTTGTCATTACGCTTTACACATGCAACAGTTCGAATACGTATTTAGAAACAGAAGTCCAGCTACGCCGCTGCCTCCTTGGTGTTTGCTGTCGTGCTTTCGAGAAATCTGCGGCAGTGTTGTCAAGACTCAGGTAAGTGGAAAATTTGATTGGTGCCAGACAACTGTTTTAATTCAGTTGCGCATTTAATATAAAGACAAGTTGCATTTAAATCAGAACAGGTCAGTACTAATTAGATTTTTGTTTAGTCTAAAGTTAGCATACGAGTTTAAGTTTGATGACAGTTTTTGGGTGCACAAATTTGGTAATACGTAGACTTCTATACATTGGGAGGTAAATTTGAGCGTAATCAGAGAAAAAACAAAATATAGTGGGTAGGTTACAAGTCTTTTCCTTTCTGCCAGTATAGTTCTTTCGTTCCTTTGGTAATACGTAGTCAGACAGTGTTGGATTTCTCTAAAGCAAGAAATGTCGCTGTGCTAACATCGCTGTTTTTGTACTTCTTTTACAGACAGTTCATTTAAAGTTGTGTGTTCGATTTGTGAAATTTTGTGTCGCGTAACGTTTGTCGAATACATTATTACGTAAACAGTGAGCATAATAGTACAAGTTCTGTGTGGATTTCTTTCAGTGTTGATTACATGCGTACCAGGTAGTAAATCTTCGTTTGTTTGGTCAGTGTAGCAATCGTGTTTCTTCAAGAAATAGTGTTTCACCATGTTTGGTACAACAGAAAACAATATGAAAGTTCGTCGGAGCACAACAGAGGGCGTTGCAAAATAAGGGATCGGTACAGAATGAGATAAACAAGACTGAGTAATTAGCAAATACCAACAGTTTACATGAGAGTGCAGGAAATTGCGCTGATCAACGATTATAACAGGTTTAGTTAACATTGATGAAACAGAAAAAACGATGATAAAAGAAAATGCAACTTCTGAAACTGAGCCGGTCGGCGATAAAACGGCACTGCCTAGCGAAAACTACAGTCGTGCAAAACTTTGCAGCTGGTAACAGACACATCAATATCAGGTTTTGCATCAGTGATTTTTGAACGAACACAGAAAACATCACCTTCAGTGAACAATTATATACACTACCTGTTCAAAAGTATCCGGACACCCTCGAAAACATACGTTTTTCATATTACGTGCATTACGCTACCACCTACTGCCAGGTACTCTAGATCAGCGACCTCCCTGCTCATTAGACATCGTGGGGGAGCAGAATGGGGCCTGCGTGGCACTCATGGACTTCGAACGAGGTTAGGTGTTTGGGTGTCACTTGTGTCATACGTCTTTATGCGAGATTATTAAACATCCCTAGATCAACTGCTTCCGATGTGATAGTGAAGTGGAAACGTGAAGGTACACGTGCAGTACAAAAGCGTACAGGCCGCCCTCCTCTGTTGACTGACAGAGACCGTCGACAGTTGAAGAGGGTCGTAATGTGTAATAATCAGACACCTGTCCAGACCAACACACACGAATTCTAAACTGCATCAGGATCCACTGCAAGTACTATGACAGTTAGGCGGGAGGTGAGAAAACTGGGAATTCAATGGTCGAGCATCTACTCATAAGACACGCATCACTCTGGTACATACCAAACGACGCCTCGCTTGGTGTGAGGAGCGTAAACATTGAACAATTTAACAGTGGCAAACCGTTGTTTGGAGTGACGAATAACGGTACCCAACTGATACGTGTTACAAACCGGACACAATAGGAAAGACCATACCCATTTGCCTTTTTCCTTTTATCACTCGTTTATTACATCAGAGAAATACAGATTTTAAGACAAAATTTAACTACATTAAATATTACTCCCAGTAAAGGTTAACATAAGCAGTGACAAAACTTAGTTTTCTTAAGGGTTTCTGCTGGTAACAGATTTTAAGGACGCAATGTAAGGTTTATATCAATTCAGCTCAAACACGTAGCTAGTGATTGAATCACGACACAGACACTTTAACAATTTCGGCAGCAAATAAATAGCGTGTATTTGTACTCACAGTAACCAACTTATCAACAGCCTTGCCATTGAATAAGTAGTAGGCCATTTGGAACGATTTAGCAACACCCAGCAACTTGGGGAGTTAATACCAACAGTCTTTAAATGTCTTGCTACCCTTTAAATAAACAGACATACAGT
Organism: Schistocerca americana; assembly: GCF_021461395.2. Lineage (NCBI taxonomy): Eukaryota > Metazoa > Arthropoda > Insecta > Orthoptera > Acrididae > Schistocerca > Schistocerca americana. Next base: position 201,310,537 of record NC_060125.1, on the reverse strand, counting down.
AATTAAATGAATAACAAATCAAACACTCTACGCTCCACTCAAACTCTTCTGTGGAAGCCAAGCCATATTGAAGATTCCTTTAACTGACTAGCACTGAAGTCACACTAAAGCTCATCTCTGTGTTCCCAGACACACATGGTGCAAACTTATACAAGACAAGATTTTGAAGGGAGCACATCAGTAAAGCCGGTAGTGGAGCTAATTCGTGCCTCTGAAAATTGAAGTACTAGACCGGGGAACAAGGTGGTATACAATGAGGTTGCCATAGTGATACACTGCGCTCCAAAATATTAATTTAAATGCCCAATTCCAAATTAAGTACACATAAACCAGCATCAATTAACGAGGAGTAACACCAGGTCGCTCGAGGGGATGACAATACTTAACTGAAAAGACGAATGCCGGAGGCGGCAGTAACATCAAACACCTTCTCCGAGATTTAACCAGGAGTCACTTCCCGCTATACAAGTACATATTTAACCAAGCACAAGGAAGGAACCCCAAAGAGAAATTTCAAATAAAACCCCCAAAAGATTTTAAAGGACAGGGAACCCCAACTATTTAAACTCAAAAGAATTAGCTCTCCCCAAAGGCAATGTAAACGCTAAGGCCACACTTGAGAGGCCACCAAAATTGGTTACCGAAAGTCTTATACATTTGCTCCTCTTCTTCAAAAGAATCACGAGGCTGCTTAACGTCTAATGGACGTCCGGTATGGCTCGTGTAGGGCACACCAGGCAGCAACCCAAGCTAGGCGGTCGCAAGGCACGGCGAGCAAAATCAGGAGAGCAGACAGGCAGACAGCCAACACATATCCTCCATGCTGAACCGGTAGACAGCGTACAACCAACTCCACATATACGTGGTTGCTTCCCAGCTCGTACCTCACGGCGTCTCAGCAGGTAGCCCGAGCGAACGTCAACTGGCGCTCGCCCGCGAATGCGGAAAACAACAAGGCAAGCAAAGATAAGAAACATCGAAGGATCGATAATGAATATCCAAGAGACCGGCGCGCCAGTAACGAGCGCCACGGCTCAACAATGTGGCGATCCGATAACAGGGTGTGGGTGTGGCGAATGCCCTGTGAGCGTCATCTGCCAGTGTGTGTAGTGCCAACAGTGAAATTCGGAGGCGGTGTTGTTATGGTGTGGTCGTGTTTTTCATGTAGTGGGCTTGCACACCTTGTTGTTTTGCGTGTCACTATCATAGCACAGGCCTACATTGATGTTATAAGCACCTTCCTACTTCCCACTGTAGAAGAGCAATTCGGGGATATCGATTGCATCTTTCATCGCGCTCGATCACCTGTTTATAAGGCACGGCCTGTGCCGGAGTGGCTACATGACAATAACATCCCTGTAATGGACTTTCGTGCACAGAGTCCTGACCGGAATCCTATAGAATACCTTTAGAATGTTTTGGAACGCCGACTTCGTGCGAGGCCTCTACGACTGACATTGATACCTCTCCTCAGTGCAGCGCTCCATGAAGAATGACGTGCCATTCCCAAGAAACGTTCTATGACCTGGTTGAACGTATGCCTGCGAGAGTGGAAGCTGTCATTGAGGCTAAGGGTGGGCCACACCACACTGTATTCGAGCATTACCGATGGAGGGCGCTACGAACTTCTAAATAATTTTCGGCCAGGTGTCCGGATACTTTTCATCACATAGAGTATATCTACATTGCGAGAATCCGACAAATTTTCTATACTCAATTCGTCAGATACTTAAAGGAGCACCAGATGAAATGAGTTAGGAAATCGACAAAACCCAACAATGAAAAGAGTAAGAAAAAAGCAAAGTCACTGGAAGAAGTTAGTAAATTACATAGGGAAGAAATTGGAATTGGCCCTCAACGAATAATTTGCAACTAGATTACGTGATCTAGAAACAGAAAACGAAAACTAGAAAAGTTTGCCTAATGACAAGGAGGAATTCTTAGCTAAAGTCAACACTACAGTTACGAGTGCGATAGTTAGACAGATAAAATATCACAGTGAACATCTTAAAACAACGGTAAAAGAAGTTAATGAACATGTGGAAGCTTTGACACTAAATTCTGATGAACATAAAGAACAACAAAGCACATTTAAAGAAGAAAGTTAATGACTTTACAATGAAACTGGCAAACGTGTCAACCAGTGCAGATTGAAATTCAAATCACACAGTCCCAGTAGAACTGCCAGACACAGCAGAATATAAGTCATTAATAAATTTTAAAGACAAATAAGAGAAAAATGATGGAAAACGTATGCGTTATCGGTACACTATTCATGAATGAGTGTACTGAAAGAAATGTTAATCACGAGGCCGGAAAAGTCTAATCTGACCGCGTACAGTCATATTCAGAAAGCTTTTGTAACCAAACGTATTTATGGCGTTTAGGTGAATCCCCACGAGAACAGTATCACACACTGAGACACGATGAATCGCCAGTGTGGTCCAACAGAGAACATTCTGGTTTGCACAGAAACGATAAATTCAATTACTGACCCTTTGTGACACTAGGTAAACGCAAAGGCTCCAGGAATTACAGTACCGAAATTCGTCCCCAAGGGAGGATTGATCAGCTCCTGTATTCTTTACTGCCAAATTGGCCACTTGAAAACAAATTAGAAGTTTTCTTTGGTTATTTGGAAAATAACCTACAGCAAGAATGCGCTCAAGGGTGTGAGATTGCCTCAGCGTAAATGATTTCAACGGAGCGTATTTGTCAGCCTACTGCTCACAGGTCACACAGAATCGAGTAAAACGTAGCATCGTAACGTTACGGAAATTTAGACAGTCTGAACTCGAGCTCTGCTAAATACTTTGAAGAAACGGTACGCAGAAATCAGTACTTATCACATCATACAGCCCGTCGGAACTAATTAGCATTTGATTAACAAGGTACCTACACATTTGAGACATTAAATTTTGGTCGACAGATGTAAAAATGAGTTGATCAGGCAGTTTGGTTTCGATAGATATTCTCTGTTATCATCATTGGTCACTTTTTTAATCATAGTAATGTTCAGACCTATGTTATGTGTGAAGATCACGCTAAGTTTTACTCTGTCTTTTTGAAAATATATTTCAGTCTAAAAACCTTAATCCTGCCATATCGTTTCACAGGAATAGTTACTCTCCCCGTCCCACTGTTTGTCATTATGCATTACCACATGCAACAGTTCGAATATGTATTTAGAAATACAAACCTAGCTTAGCGGCTATCTGCTTGTTGTTTTCTGTTGTGTTTTCGAGAATTCTGCTATAATGTTGTCAAGACGCAAGGTAAATGGAAATTTAGGTTAGTCAGGTAATTCCGTCACTACCGTTACTCATTTAAATAACGACAAACTGCATTCCTATCAGTTACAGTTGAGTTCAAACTAGGTTTTGTTTAGCCTAATGTTAGCATATGAACATAAGTTGGATAACAGTTTGTGGGACACAGTTTTGATAATGCTGTACATAGACTTTTAATGAGTGGGAGGTAAATTTATGCTACATTAGGGACAGAAACAAAATATAGTGGGGAAGTTACACTGGAATCACTACCCATTCAGGAATTCCACTCCTATCACACCCATAGACAATCTCGTTTGTGTGATACTTTCAGAATCGCATGGTGTATAGCATGTGACATCACGTAACATGAGTCAGTAAGCAATTAGGATGACTGAATCTCTCGTGGAGAGACTTTACACCGAAACATTAGACGTAGGAGTAGAGTCCGAACGACACTGTGTTTATTCGAGCGGGAGCCAGAACTAATCTTTAAATAACTGTTGTTTAGCTTTTCAGTTGCGGTCGGGAATAGTGCCAGCGGACGAACTTCCATTTGTCTGGAAAGTTACACTGGCTTAACTTTATGTTTCATTCTTTTCATATACTCTACAAACTACGTCACCTGTCCATCGCAGCAATTTTTATCGGTCTGTTGAGGCACAAGTTGTTACATGGCATCTTTATGGCCAGTCGATGTCTGATCAAATGCGCCGAGTTTGCCTAACGTTACAGCTTGATCAAGACCCTTTAAAGATGCGTGTATAAATTTCCGTCGGAATTTTTGTTGTTTTTTAAGTCTGTAATCACGCTCGTAAGATCTGAATTGCATAGGTATGAAAGCGTAGCCGCGGCAGAGAATCAGCGCTGCACATCCTAGAGTTAGAGGTTATCTCCGCTCTGCGAAAATGTGTGCCAGATGATATGTTGATCGTAAAGACAGGAGAGGAGACACAATTGAGCTTTCGTGCTAGATGTGAATGGTCGAGTTTTGGTTTAGTAGCAGTAAGCATCAGACAAAACAGAGACGTTTGTGATTTATACTATAGATTAATAGAAGACTTACTGAAGAGACAAAAAGAATATACCTTGCTAAAATTAAATTTTTTCTGAAGAATAAATTACAGGTAACGGTTAAATTTACTTTATTTGTGGCAGCTGTTTGATAATGCAGGGTTCTTAATTCGTCACATATCCAGATCACATTTTTTTTGCATGTCTTTTGTTGTTATGATTTATCGATAATTGTGAGAGAAATGGATTTAAGGATAAGTTAGTGCAATTTTGTGTAACGAAAGATTTTACATATGAAGTGTAATTTTTGAAGTGTAATTCTTGGATTATAGTTAGCTGATTTCACAGAATGTTTAACTGTAGGTCAAATGGTATTAAATTGCTACTCAACTCATTTGACTCAGAGTCATTGTCGGCACAGAGAGAGTCAGTTAACTTCCAATTCACTTAAAACTATTATCAACAATTATGAGCCAAGAATGAAAGCAATGTTTTTAGAGATCGCATTGCACCCTTGCGTATCTAATTACATAGATTTTACCACTCTGTTAAAGTGACGCGCCGTAGCTACGAGAACAGTTTGTACGGTGTTATTCATTGCGACACAGGTATAGCCAAGGAGTGTACAAAATAGGTCCTTGCTTAGATTACATTTCACAGGGACGGACTTTACGCTCAAAGTAATCAGTTTTTCATCAAAGTTCATCGTCATAATTTGTGATAACAGGAATCAGAAAGAGGCAGAATTCTCGTAGTTACATTCCTCTATGAATTCTCCCAGCTTAATTTCTTCACCAACAGTTAGCGTTCGTAAGTTACCAGCATTAAGGTCTAGTATGCTCACCATTCAAAACAGGTAACCCATAAGCTTAGCAACTGGCAGACAATTAACATTAAAAACACAATCAGTCTCACACATCCTCTTTCACCAAAAGTAAATATAAAGAGATAAATTTCACTTGGCGGCATTCCTTCCAGGTTCGGACGTCGGGGAATTTCCTCACTTTTTTTTTTCAAGTTGTCAGATAACGAGCACTCCGCTCGATGGCTATTTGCTTGTAATTTTTATTCACTGTCGACCTATTTTCAAATCGTCTATGTTTTGTTAGAACTCATTGGGACAATTTCCAAAAATTACTTAATTTATTTTTAATATTTTCCTTTGCTTCTCCAATTAACACGCCACTCAAAGCAGTAAATAGCCAGTCGACAAATAATAATTCTCAGCCAGCCAATATGCTAAATGCAGGTACAAGAATACCTTAATGTCTGACGAGGCACGTATTAATGCTACAGAGATTATTACGGACACAGTGCTTGAGGAAGGTACTTCCCTCCCAGACAGAGATGTTACGACGGATATGGACCAAACACGGAATTCAGAAGGTATTTTTGTTAACTTGAATACTTGTTTTGATGATGAGACGTCAGACTCTAGATTTAAAGTTTTAGATTCGGCGCAGTCTGACAGACGACGCAATTTTTTCCGGACAACGCAGTATACAACAAAAGGTAGTGTCATGGGCCCTAAGCTGGTCCATAATTATATAAACGATTTAGGAAACAATCTAAGAAGCCGTCTTAGACTGTTCGCAGATGATTCTGTCGGTTATCGAGTAGTGAAGTCACCAGAAGATCAAAACAAATTGCAAAACGATTTAGAAAAGATATCAGTATGGTGCAAAACTTGGCAGATGAACCTAAATAACGAAAAGTGTGGGGTCGTCCACATGAGTGCTAAGAGGAATACGTTAAATTTCAATTACAGAATAAATCAGTCAAATCTAAAGGCCGTAAATTCATCTAAATACCTAGGAGTTGCAATGACGAACTACTTAAATTGGAAGGAACACATAGAAAATGTTGCGGGAAAGGCTACGGAAAGAAAGCGTTTTATTGGCAGGACACTTGGAAAACGTAAGATCTGTCAAAACGACTGCCTACACTAGGCTGATCCGTCTTCTTTTAGAATACTACTTCGCGGTGTGGGATCCATACCTGATAGGACTAACGGAGTACGTCGAGTAGGTTCAAAGAAGGGCACTACGTTTTGCTTTATCGCGAAATAGTGGAGAGAGTTGCACTGAAATGATGCAACATTTGGTGTGGACATTATTAAAATAAAGACGTTTTCCGTTGCGGCAGAATCTTGTCACCAAGTTTTAATCACCAGTTTTCTTCTCCGAATGCGAAAATATTGTATTGAAGCCAACCCACAAAGGGAGAAACAATCGTCCTACTAAAATAAAGGAAGTCAGAGGTCGCACGGGGAGACATAGGTTTGAAATGTTTAGAGCTTTTTAAGGAAGGACAGATAACCGTAAACATACAGCGCAAACAACAAATAAGTAGGTTGCGCATAGATATAACTGACATTGAACATCATTTCACACAAGAACAATATATACGTGATTGTAGCGAGAGCTATCAAGAACGAGATAATATTTCGTGCAAGAATAACTTTCTGGGCGACTTAGACGTGAAAGAGACCTTGAAAGTGGACGAGAACATTCAAACAAGGTACTTCAACCGACAAATTTAATGTCGTCACAAGGCATGACGGATCTGACTACAAACATTTCTTATCGGTTAGGAAGTTTAAAGTTCTTCACGATGGCATCAATGATTTACAACCCTCAGAATTAATCCAATAGTTTAGCATTTCTTTACCACGATCTTGGTCAGGGATACACAATTTAGAATTCATTTAGGCCTAGTGTTTTGGAAGGTGAAGTAGTTATGCAAATTCGACCCGTAGCAACATAATGCTTGTCTTAGAGGAGATACAAATTGCATTTCTCGCAGCGTAGTGGTATGAGGCGATACAGCGTGGAGTTAAAATTCAAACTCATCAGTTTGCCAAATTTTGGAAATTCACAATTGGCTACCTTAATGCTGTTCATCGAGTACATGGTATAACACAACCAACATTTCACAGAACCAGACAGTCTATCTGCTTTAATCCAGCTTTGTATTTCTAAACTTCCAAGATCTTTATGTGTTTCTTTGCTGACAGGGCGTAGAAAGAACGTATCAGTGCATTCGGTGACGTTTCACATTTGCTTGAGATTCAGAATTCTATCAATGCGTACAAAAACAGAAAATTTTATGAGAACAACCGCAGTTACGGTAACGATTGTGATGGGGTACAATCCACATCATTCAATGACAACAAAAGCAGAAGAAACGTAAATAAAGAACACTAACAAAAACACTGTCAGAGACACGACATTTTCAATAGAGCAGGACAGTACGATCAGGGAAAAAATCTTGACATTTATCATAACAACCAGCACTTTCATAATTCGACGGGCAAAATGAACAGTACTTTATAGCAGTAGTTTGGGATATCATTACGTACTAAGGAATAACAATTTGCATGTGCACAGGCAGCAACAATAGGATCACAACTATTGTGACAACAGACAGCAAAGCCAAAGTTTTCGATAAAATCACAGATATGGGAGTAGAAGAAATGAAAAGTATTTGGAGAAAAAAAATTGTTTGGAGAACATAAGGGACATGTTACAAGAAAAAGAGGAACCTTAAAAATAAATTTATCATCCAGTCATCAGTAAACAAAAAGGAAAACATACTTGAAAGGCTGTTTTATATTCAGGCTCTCTAGTTTCCGTAATTATTGATGCAGTATTCAATAAATATAATACAGATGAAACTTCCGTACTTTAGCATTGCACGGGAAAAAAGTTGGAGAATCTGTTTCAGGGAAAGCTGTCGTTGGAAAAACGCACACAGATCTACGGTTTACTGTCTAATAGCACACTTTCCTAGCTAACTTTTGAATCGTTCCACTTCTAGCGACAGAGTGTGCTTGGCAAGAATATCTTAAACAAACAAATAGAATTAATGGAGTTCGAAATTTCACGTATTTCGCTTCAAAACACCGACACACAGATTACACTGCATATTAAGAAGAGTTATTCAAAGAGGGACAGGTACTTAACAGGCTACAGTTATTCACATCAACAAAGACCATGAAATGAACGCTGCGATAGACTGGGATAGGAAACAATTACGTTACGGAGACTCACTCTAATGTTTTGACGACATTCCCGGAACTATGTGCAGATTTGTTTATGAATATAAAGTGGGGCAAACACAACACTTTTGATTCTAGGTTTACAACATTCCATCCATTTACAAAGTAAAACAACAAACTGAATCTACGTTCCCACAACGTGAAACTGAAAGAGCAGCTAGCACTTGTAACTGTCCGTTACACGTTGTTCCATAAAAGGATGGTTTTCTGAGACTAGTTTCATGTTCTAGACTAATTAATGGCATCATAGTTAGAGAAACAGACAGACCGCTAGCACTAGGTGAGTTGTTCCAAAAGTTTCATGGAGTCATCGCATTTACCTCACATGATTTAAAATCAGGATTCTGGAAGACCGAATTTTACCTGAACTATCGCATATATACAAGTTCTTGTGTTTCGGAATTTGTTATCAATTTTGAAAATAGATTTCGGTCATAACATTTAATCTGCAGCTTTCATCATAGGTTTGAAATCCTTTTAGCCAATGCATTTAATGGAGTGAACCACTACTTATCGACGGCACACTTATTGTTGAGGAAAGCTGGTTACAAGATAACAGCGATTTGAACTCATCTCTCGAAATGTTCTCAAATGGAATTTGTAAAGGATTTATATAATTTTTTTAAGAATATAAAGACACTAGTTCAACTATTCTACTACCAGAGATTAATGCGTAAAGCATTTCCTAAACAAAAGAAGCTTTACGCTCTTCGTTTATTGGTTTTAGAATAAGTTGCTTTTCGCTGTTATCCTCTCCTAGCGTTAAGACGTGTTGTGCCTTTTATTACTGATAAAATTGGATTAAATAATGAAAGTGATTTTGAAGCAGACCGATTTCGTCTTTTGTGATACCATGGGTCCCAGCTGGTGATATTCTGGAAAATTATTAGTATTATTTTAATTTTATGCAGAGAATTTAGATGGAGGCGACGATCTTCACGGCGACGATGCTTAACAGTAGAGGTACGTGAATGTGTTCATCTTTTTTCTTTCGTGGCCGCTACCGTCAATTTCAATATATTTGCCGCGACATTCAGAACCTGCAGTCTTTCTGGTCATTTAATTTCGAAGTCCACGCATTTTCGTTCTAAGATGAATAAATGCAATTAACTGTAATTCGTTTTGTCCGGGCCACGGAGGATGAACGCACTCAATACGTACGTGGCTCTATCCCGTTCGCTATAATCGCATACATCTGAGTGTGTACAATCAGAACCACTTTTAAGACTCATTTCCTACACAGTATTAACGCTGCTTTTTTTTTTTTTTGACTACTCATTCTCGAATGTACGTGCCCTCTTATTTGATGTCAGTCGGCCGTATTCTTTAATTACATTATTTCTAATATTCAGTGGCTTAGTTTCAACAATTGATCTTTGCCTGTGTCGCAACAGTGCTTCACGCAAAATATTTATTACGCTACATCCACAATAACCTTTATCTCAAAATTTCGACGACCGACTGAATAAAGATTTTTTTCCAACAATAACAACCGCAAAACATAGTAATATAAGAGGACGCGTTACAAATGGCGACCGAATGCCATGACGCTTATTAATTTTCAGAACAATTTTGTTCAAATTTTAAGTGGAAATATTTAAGTAATTTTTCTCATCCATTATTGCGACTTTAACGAATTGTTTCTGTTATATGTTACGCTGACTGCGAATAAGATTACCAAATTTACTAATGAAATCAGTCCATAAAATTCACATATATCCACAAAATAAAAATTTTGAAAAAAAGGAGAAACTTCTGGAACATCAAATTTTTAACTGACTACTAAGAAAACGATCGGCAAAAGAAAATACTTAAGGTACGAGCAATAGCACTACTACGCTTTTAGTTGACAGTAAATGTGGGACTGCATAGCATGTTTCCAAAACCCACAGCGTAGTGCGCATTTTTTTCAAAATTTAAATTTTGCAGATGATTTGTAGATTGCTGTTACTAAAATCTACGTGAATGCATCACAAGATGGCGGATCATTTTCATTGATTCCGCGCGTAAAATTGATTTATCAGTGTATTGTTTTACCAGATACATATTTTACTACATTGAATTACGCGAAAGAGCACGACGTCATCTGTGATTAGTTTACTTGTAGGGTTTACGATTACCAACCAAAACGATGGCTAATTCGTCAGATGAGGAAGCAGTTGATCAACCTATACCTGACAGAGAGATAGAAAACATTGCAGATACAGAGACCGCAGTCGCACTGACTAGTGGTACTCAGTCGCAAGCGACAGGCGAAAATATGTCAACCCTAGAAACTGTTCCGGATTCCGCAGATGTACCAGGTCCAGCAGAGCCAGGCATTATGCAGATGTTAAGAATAATAACAACACAGATTGGGAATGCAACAGTCCAAATGAATACACAGATAGAAAATGTCACAGCACAGATAGGGAATGTAACAGCCGAAATGAATGCACAGGCCGAGAATGTCACAACGCAGATAGAAAATGTCACAATACAGATAGGGAATGTAACAGACCAAATGAACCAACTGGACAATGATGTAAAAACCCTTACTGAAATGCACAATAACCTGACGACACAACTGACACATCTAAAAAGAGAGGTAGCGGAGCAGGTAATAGAAATGGTGCATGAAGAATCGGGATATTGATAATTTGAAAACCACAGTTAAAGATGTGCCAAATCAGATAAGTAAGTTAACTGAAAATTTCCATGCCTTGAGTGTACAGCAAACCGAGCTAAATACAAAAATACAGGAAGTTGTAAATCAAATTGAGCACTTGACGAAACAACAGAAACAGCAATTCGAGGGCTTTTCAGAAGAAAAAGACACACACATAAACCGTACTCTAGAAATAGAGCTACAAAAAGCAATACGTAACACAATGGAGCAAGTATACACTATACAAAACACATCTGTAGTTAAACTGCAAACTGACATAGACCAGATACAGAAAACTTTGACACAGGACTTATCAGGTTGGAAGAATCAAATAATCGAGCAACTAAACAGGAAACTTGGTACAATGAAAGCAGAAAAACTTGACAACACAACCATAGGTAAGAGCGATGGTGCGGTCAGTGAATATCCTACGTTGAATGTACATGTGTATTCACCAAACTATGAGGTGTACGGAAGCCAACGACACCGTGACAAAAGAAGGGAACTACAGATAACTGAACCCACTTTGTCATCAGTTTTGTTAGAAGAGAGTCTTATAAAACAACATCAACTTCAAGAGTTTATCCCCGAAATATTCCGTGCATCAGGTAATTTTTATAAAGTCATTCAAAAATGTACTGCCTAAGACGTGGTCGGAACAGCAAAAGATACAATATGTTACGGGTTATATCCAAGGCGATAGCGCGTTATGGGCGATGGAAATGTCAGGAACTTGTCGGACATTAGAACAGTTTGAAAACGAGTTTCTTTCAAAGTATTGGTCACTTGGCGTGCAAGAGAGATTAAGAGAAGCCTTATTCAGCCTTGACCCATATAATCCAAAATTAGTATCACTCCGAAAGTACTTCGAGAAATCATCATCATCATCAGTTATCTGCTATATTAGCAGGTCCTTTGCCTCTCCATTTTCTGCGATCCATCGCTTCCTTCTTAAGGCTGCTGTATGTTACACCGTCCATCATGTCATCCAGTAACTGGAATCTCTTCCTTCCTCGCTTCCTTTTCCCTTATACATAACCTTCTAAAACTGTTTTTATCAGTCCGTCATTCTTTCTTAATATATGCCCAATCCAATTTCTTTTTCTTCTCTTTATTGCATCTAGTAACTGTCTTTTCTCTCCCACTCTTCTCAGTACCTCTTCATTTCTTACTCTGTACATTCAATTTATTCTTTCCATCTTCCGCCATGGCCAGATCTGAAAAGCCTCCAGCCTTTCTCTTTTTTCCTCATTGTCCATGTTTTAGCGCCATATAAAAGAACACTCCATACAAGACATTTTATGAGTCTCTTTCTGAGTTCTCTGTCCAGCCCGCTGCAGAATATTCTCCTTATCTTATAAAATGCCCCTTTTGCCATTAATATCTGTGGTGCACGTCCAGTTGGTGTCCATCCTGCTTCCAAGATACTTAAAATTTTGTACCTGTTCTAGTGTTTCTCCATTCAGCACAATTTTGTATTTCCTTATTTCCTCCTATTGCCAATACTTTTGTTTTATTTGTGTTAATTTTCATTCCATATTTTTTTCCGTTACTTGCAATGGCGTCCACCAAATCCTGTAATTCTTTTTCCCCTGTGGCTAGAAGGGCCATGTTATCAGCAAATCTCATACACCCTACTCTTCTTCCTCCAATTTCTACTCCTTTATCATCTAATGAGCATTGGTCAATCATATTTTCCAAGTAAAGGTTGAAAAGAGTAGGTGATAAACAGCATCCTTGTCTTACTCCTTTCCCTAGTCTGATCCAGTATGTACTTTCTCCTCTCACTTTAACTGAAACTTTTTGATTAAAGTATAATGAGTTTATAAGTCTTCTGGTTTTCCAGTCCACTCTCTTTTCCCTCATAATAGTCGCCAGCTTGTCCCAAAAGCACATTGTCAAATGCCTTTTCTAAATCTGTTGTTGTTGTTGTGGTCTTCAGTCCTGAGACTGGTTTGATGCAGCTCTCCATGCTACTCTATCCTGTGCAAGCTTCTTCATCTCCCAGTACCTACTGCAACCTACATCCTTCTGAATCTGCTTAGTGTATTGATCTCTTGGTCTCCCTCTACGATTTTTACCCTCGACACTGCCCTCCAATGCTAAATTTGTGATCCCTTGATGCCTAAAAACGTGTCCTACCAACCGATCCCTTCTTCTAGTCAAGTTGTGCCACAAACTTCTCTTCTCCCCAATCCTATTCAATACCTCCTCATTAGTTACGTGTTCCACCCACCTTATCTTCAGCATTCTTCTGTAGCACCACATTTCGAAAGCTTCTATTCTCTTCTTGTCCAAACTGGTTATTGTCCATGTTTCACTTCCATACATGGCTACACTCCATACAAATACTTTCAGAAACGACTTCCTGACAATTAAATCTATACTCGATGTTAGCAAATTTCTCTTCTTCAGAAGCGATTTCCTTGCCATTGCCAGTCTACATTTTATATCCTCTCTACATCGACTATCATCCGTTATTGTACTCCCTAAATAGCAAAACTCCTTTACTACTTTAAGTGTCTCACTACCTAATCTAATCCCCTCAGCATCACCCGATTTAATTTGACTACATTCCATTATCCTTGTTTTGCTTATGTTGATGTTCATCTTATATCCTCCTTTCAAGACAGTGTCCATTCCGTTCAACTGCTCTTCCAAATCCTTTGCTGTCTCTGACAGAATTACAATGTCATCGGCAAACCTCAAAGTTTTTACTTCTTCTCCATGAATTTTAATACCTACTCCGAATTTTTCTTTTGTTTCCTTTACTGCTTGCTCAATATACAGATTGAATAACATCTGGGAGAGGCTACAACCCTGTCTCACTCCTTTCCCAACCACTGCTTCCCTTTCATGCCCCTCGACTCTTATAACTGCCACCTGGTTTCTGTACAAATTGTAAATAGCCTTTCGCTCCCTGTATTTTACCCCTGCCACCTTCAGAATTTGAAAGAGAGTATTCCAGTTAACGTTGTCAAAAGCTTTCTCTAAGTCTACAAATGCTAGAAACGTAGGTTTGCCTTTTATTAATCTTTCTTCTAAGATACGTCGTAAGGTTAGTATTGCCTCACGTGTTCCAACATTTCTACGGAATCCAAACTGATCTTCCCCGAGGTCCACTTCTACTAGTTTTTCCATTCGTCTGTAAAGAATTCGCGTTAGTATTTTGCAGCTGTGACTTATTAAACTGATAGTTCGGTAATTTTCACATCTGTCAACACCTGCTTTCTTTGGGATTGGAATTATTATATTCTTCTTGAAGTCTGTGGGTATTTCGCCTGTCTCATTCATCTTGCTCACCAGATGGTAGAGTTTTGTCAGGACTGGCTCTCCCAAGGCCATCAGTAGTTCTAATGGAATGTTGTCTACTCCCGGGGCCTTGTTTCGACTCAGGTCTTTCAGTACTCTCTCAAACTCTTCACGCAGTATCTTATCTCCCATTTCATATTCATCTACATCCTCTTCCATTTCCATAATATTGTCCTCAAGTACATCGCCCTTGTATAAACCCTCTATATACTCCTTCCACCTTTCTGCCTTCCCTTCTTTGCTTAGAACTGGGTTGCCATCTGAGCTCTTGATATTCATACAAGTGGTTCTCTTTTCTCCAAAGGTCTCTTTAATTTTCCTGTAGGCAGTATCATCTTACCTCTAGTGAGACAAGCCTCTACATCCTTACATTTTGTCCTCTAGCCATCCCTGCTTAGCCATTTTGCACTTCCAGTCGATCTCATTTTTGAGACGTTTGTATTCCTTTTTGCCTGCTTCATTTACTGCATTTTTATATTTTCTCCTTTCATCAATTAAATTCAATATTTCTTCTGTTACCCAAGGATTTCTATTAGCCCTCGTCTTTTTACCTACTTGATCTTCTGATGCCTTCACTACTTCATCCCTCAGACCTACCCATTCATCTTCTACTGTGTTCCTTTCCCCCATTCCTGTCAATTGTTCCCTTATGCTCTCCCCGAACCTCTCTACAACCTCTGGTTCTTTCAGTTTATACAGGTCCCATCTCCTTAAATTCCCACCATTTTGCAGTTTCTTCAGTTTCAATCTGCAGTTCATAACCAATATATTGTGGTCAGAATCCACATCTGCCCCTGGAAATGTCTTACAGTTTAAATCCTGGTTCCTAAATCTCTGTCTTACCATTGTATAATATATCTGATACCTTTCACTATCTCCAGGATTCTTCCAGGTATACAACCTTCTTTTATGATTCTTGAACCAAGTGTTAGCTATGATTAAGTTATGCTCTGTGCAAAATTCTACAAGGCGGCTTCCTCTTTCATTTCTTCCCCCCAATCCATATTCACCTACTATGCTTCCTTCTCTCCCTTTTCCTACTGACGAATTCCAGTCACCCATGACTATTAAATTTTCGTCTCCCTTCACTACCTGAATAATTTCTTCTATCTCGTCATACATTTCATCAATTTCTTCATCATCTACAGAGCTAGTTAGCATATAAACTTGTACTACTGTAGTTTATTTATTTATTTCGAGTCAAAAACATTACAACAATATTTACAATATATACAATATAACAAATCAGGTCAAATCATAAAAGAACAAACTAAACGGTATTAGCCCAAAATTGTGCAACGGCAGCAGCATTGTCTGAAACATCAACAAGCTCTTGTGTGGAACATGATACAGGACATCTAGGACAGTTAATTAAATGTTTGGTTGTCTGTTCTTCTCCGCAGTCACACAAGGTGGAGGATTCCTTCATGAAGCCCCATTTAAACAGATTGTCCTTAGTTCGTCCGACGCCACTCCTGAGCCGATTTAGAGACTTCCACACTGTCCAGACTTGATTTCCACCAGGAGGAAGGGTCTCAGAAGGAGTCATCCAATCGTTACTGTCAGATTTTGCTGTCCACTGAGATAGTCTGGCTGCTCCAGTCCGACCGGTGAGGGGTGTAGTAGTTCTCATGAAGCTCCTCCTAGATTTGAGTCTACTAAGTGGTAGCTGGTATCCATGTAGCAGGTGATCGGTGTTATGATCTGCTTTATGTCTCTCAAGTTTGGCTGCGACTTCACGCCTTATGTCTGGAGGAGCAATACCTGCTAGTTTATGGAGTTTATCAATAGGTGTAGCTTTGAGGCATCCCGTTACTGTCCTGCAGGTTTCGTTCAGGGCCACATCAACCTGCTTTGCATGAGATGACTTGTACCATACAGGACATGCGTATTCAGCTGCGGAATAACACAAGGCCAAGGCTGATGTTCTTAGTAGTTTGGGATCTGCACCCCAAACGCTGCCAGTGAGCTTCCGCAGGATGTTGTTACGAGCAGCAACTTTCTGCTTGGTGTTAGTGCAGTGTTTTCTGTAGGTCAACGTTCGATCTAAGGTGACACCCAGATATTTGGGGTAGAAACAATGTTCAAGCTCTTGATCTTCCCAAAACACTGTAAGTTTTCTATAGGCCTCTCGATTGCGTAGGTGGAAAGCACAAACTTGAGTTTTAGCAGGGTTCGGTCTTAAGTTATTGACTCTGTAGTACTCAGATAGGTCCTTGAGAGCAACAGTAAGCTGGTTTTCTACTGTGTCAAAATCTCTGGCTTGTGTGACTAAGGCAAGATCATCTGCATAGATGAAACTCTTTGTAAGAGAAGGTTGAGGCTGGTCATTTGTAAATATGTTGAACAATATGGGGGAAAGGACACTACCCTGAGGCAAGCCATTCCTTTGACTTCTCCATCTACTCTTTCTTCCTTGGAACTCCACATAGAATCGCCGGTTTTCCAAAAGTGTCTGCACAGTTCTGGTGAAATTAATGTCTCTAGTGATGTAGTAGACTTTGTGCAATAATTGTCGATGTTGAATGGTGTCATATGCTGCTGTGAGATCCACGAAGACAGCCCCGGAAATGTATCCTTTTTCATATCCCTCTTCAATATGTTCAGTCAGATTAAGGACTTGTGCTGTACAATTCTTTCCAGGTCGGAAACCTGCTTGTTGAGGTATGAGTTGTTTTTCAACAATGGGAGTGAGTCTATTTAGCAACATTCTTTCATAGATTTTATACAAATGGCAAAGGAGCGAAATCGGTCGGTAGTTCTTGGGATCAGCTGCACCCTTTCCAGGTTTTAGTAAGGGAATAACTTTAGTTTTCCTCCAGATGGCAGGGATCTGTTTCCGCTTCAGACAACCATTATAGAATTGCAGAAGCCATCTTTCCGTGATGGGACCAAAATGTTTAATTTGCTCAATCATTAGGTCGTCTAGACCAGGCGCTTTACCATTTTTGCATTTCTGAATTGCGGTTCTGAGTTCTTGTAAGATGAAGTCATTTGATATATGGTTGTTTTCACGTTCAGGTTCTCTTTTGAGTTTTGTTCTATCTTTAGAACAATTGACCCTTCCATTCTGAACTAGATGATGAGCAATTTGATCTGGTGCAATGTTTGCATGGCCATGATTGTGGACAGGGTCGTTGTTCAGGCGTCGCAGCAACTGCCAGGCTTTCTGACTGCTTTTAGACATATCAAGGTTCTCGAGTAGCTCTATCCATCGTTCTTTTTTGGATTTGGCTAAGGCTGAGGATAAATTTTGGCCAGCAGTTAAGGTTTCAATGCTGTAAGGATTATCATTGAAAAGTTGGATATAGTTATGTAGATGCTTCACGGATTCTTCTGTCAAGCCAGGTATGTAGTTAACTCGACAGCCTCTGGGAGTTGAGAGTCTTGAGCATCTTTTCACGGCTTCTACAAACTCATCATAGTTGGAAACTGAGGGTTCTATGCGTGAAACTTCTGAGTCAAGGAGATCAGCAAACTTCTGCCAGTCTGCTTTCTTGAAATTGTATCGCCTTCGGAATGATGTGATTCTAGGAGTAATGGCTGCAAACACTTGGCAGCCTATGGGGCGGTGTTGAGTATTTGGTATCGGATTTAGAACAGTTTTTCTGCATTGGTGAGCTATGTTCTCGCTAACAAAAATTAAGTCGGGGTTATACCCACGTTTCCAACGCCCACTGTTAAAAGATGGTGGGAGTTTATTATCATGGACAAGATTAAGATGGTTGGTATCAGCCCAAGTCAAAACTGCTTCACCATTACTGTCGTCCTCAGCATAACCCCAAACACTGCTATGACTATTGAAATCTCCAACAATAAAGTGAGCTTGTTGATTGGTGTAGTTGTCTGTAGGTGAAAATTGGAAATCTGCTCCTGGGGGTTTGTAAATTGACGACACAATACAACCATTCAGTTCTACAGACAGTATTTCAATATTGTTGAATTCTGTAAGTGAGGTAGAGAGAACAGCTATATCGTTCCTCACAAAGATAGCACTGCCATATTGTCTATGGGGTCGCTCAACTGCCAGTTTCATCCCAAGGATTTTTGGTCTTCTCATGGTGTCATCTCGATGGGTTTCTTGTATACATAAAATATCACACCTAGGTTCCTTGGCAATATGTTGCAGGAGTTCTTCTTTGGCAACAGACAATCCTTCTATGTTGATTGATACAATCACAAGGTGAGGTCTTGATAAAGACCTTTGGTTTCCATTCATAGTGAAACCTATAATGCAATGCTTTTGGAATGCTGACGTTCAGTTCAGTACTGGAGAATCTAGTCCAGTACCTATGCAGGGGCACCACGTGCAGGAGTCAGCTTCACCCCCACTACTGTAGTAGGCATGGGCTTTGTGTCTATCTTGGCCACAATAATGCGTTCACTATGCTGTTTGTAGTAGCTAACCCGCACTCCTATTTTTTTATTCATTATTAAACCTACTCCTGCATTACCCCTATTTGATTTTGTATTTATAACCCTATAATCACCTGACCAAAAGTCTTGTTCCTCCTGCCACCGAACTTCACTAATTCCCACTATATCTAACTTTAACCTATCCATTTCCCTTTTTAAATTTTCTAACCGACCTGCCCGATTAAGGGATCTGACATTCCACGCTCCGATCCGTAGAACGCCAGTTTTCTTTCTCCTGATAACGACGTCCTCTTGAGTAGTCCCCGCCCGGAGATCCGAATGGGGGACTATTTTACCTCCGGAATATTTTACCCAAGAGGACGCCATCATCATTTAATCATACAGTAAAGCTAAATCTATGAAGCACATATATAGGTCTCTTCCTTTTTCAATAAACCTTTCTCCCAAGATTCGTAGGAGCCCTATTGCATCTCTGGTGCCCGTATTCCGTCTAAAGCCAAACTGCTCCTCGCCGAGATTCTCCTCTATTACTTTTTCAAGTCTTTTATTAATTATTCTTAACATCACTTTGCCTACATGTGAAATGAGGCTGATTGTCCTGTGCTCGCTGCATTTCTTGGTTCCTTGTTTTTTCGGTAATGGAATCATTACTGTTGCCAAAAAGTCCTCAGGCCATTCACCACTGTCATATATTTTATTACATAACCTCAATATTTCTCTTATTCCATTGTGGTTCAAGCATTTTAGTATTTCTCCCGGTATTGTATCTGTACCTAATGCTTTGCAATTTTTCATTGCAGCAATGGCAGACTTTACTTCTTCCATTATGATGGTCGGTCCTTTCTCTTCATCACTTACACTGTTGTGTGATTCAAGTTCCAGAGTTTCAGGTTCGCTATTTGTGTAATATAGCTCTTTTATATATTCTTCCCATCTCTGGAGGACATCGTCACGATCTTTGTACACTATCTCTTCGTCTTTACTCAATATTTCCATAGTAGCACTTCCTGCTCTAGTTGTTCCCATGTCATAGTCTCTACTCTGTTGTATAGTAAGTCGTACCTTCCCTTCCTGTCCAGTTCTTCAATTTCATCACATTCCTCTTTTAGCCATTTTTTCCTAGCCTGCTCTGTTTCTCTTCGCAATACGTTATTTAACCTTCGGTATATCTTTCTTGCATCTTCAGTGTTCTTGTTTTTCAATTTTCTTCTCTCCTCCATCTTGGCAATCATTTCTTGTGTGACCCATGGTTTTTTTTGACCTTTTCCCTTTTACATATCCTATATTTAGCTGTCCTGCTTTAATGATTCCTTCTTTCAGCATATTCCAGTACTCGTTGGCATTATCAGGTGCTTCTTTGTCTCGTAATGTGTTTAGAATGTCCCGAGACAGCATTTCTGTAATTTGTTCTTTGTTGGACCTTATCTTCTCTAAATCCCACTTCTTCACCATGGTCGCCTTTTTCAGTTTTTTCATTCTTATTTCTATTTCTGCCATAAGTAAGTTGTGGTCAGTATTAATATCTGCATCTGGTGATGTGTGCACCTTCTTGATTCCATTCCTGTATCTTTCTTCTACCAGTATGATATCGATTGGGTTTCTGTATTTATCCCCTGGTGATTTCCAATTGTAGAGCCTCCTCTTATGGTTCTTGAACCATGTGTTTGCCGCTATCAGCTGCCTTTCCCTGCAGAAGACAATTAACCATTCACCTCTGTCATTTCTCTTTCCTAGACCATGACTGACTACTATGTTTCCCTCTTTCCCTTCTCCCACAATGGCGTTCCAGTCTCCCATTACTATTTTGCAGCATTTTTTATTTTTGTCCATTATTCTCTCTATTATATTGTACGTTTCCTCTATAATTTGGTCGTCATGTTCTGAAGTTGGCATATGCACCTGGATAATCAATAAATCTTTTTGTGCTCCTTTCAACCTTACACCAATAACCCGGTCATTTGCATTGTCTATATATTCCACACATTTGGCCAATACCTTTGTCATAATCATTCCTACTCCATTAATTCCTTTTACTTCTCCTCCTGAGTAGTAGAATACATATTCCTCTGACTGCAACTCTCCATGTCCATTCCATCTTACCTCAGCAACTCCTACGAGGTCCATATGATTCTTTTCCATCTCTCTTTTAAGGTTTTGTAGTTTTCCTGCTTGTAGCAGAGTTCTGACATTCCAGGTACCAATTCTCGTTTTTCTTTTTTGCCTCCTTTCAAGTTGTCCCCCCCGGAGATCCGAATGGGGGACTATTTTACCTCCGGACACTGATTTAACATGAGAGGAAGCCATTTTTTGTGCATAAAATGGAGACTGCATTATGCAGGGAAGATAATCTGCGGTGGTATTCCGTTGCCTTCCGCAGTTCGGGACGCCGCCCCTGACATGGGATAGAGACGTCTTTTGCAGCCGCCCGCTCCGGGTCAGACGCTGCATGAGAAGTATAGGTTGGAAAATGAAAGCCCCCTAGCCCTCGAAACCTAATAGCGTCTGGGTCGGAAAAGAACGAGAGTTGGCCGAGGGTGGCCAGATAGGAAAGATAAAAGTGAGGAGCCTGGCATAAGTAAGTGGAAGCAATGCCAGGACTCAGCTTGGGGCCCCGTGGTCGCCATCCACGTATCACTAGGTGTGACTCACTGAGGGAGCGCAGCGCCAGTTGCACTACGGAGTCAACAATGTAGCGTGCGCGGCTGAGTCACGACCGGGTTTTGTCGATGCCGCCGCAGCAGCGCATACGCCAGGCCCGAATTCGGGAGGCAATTTCAATAACAACTATAATCAAATTTTTAATCCAGGATTTAAAAGAAAAAGAAAAAATGGGGACACAAACTACTCTCGCTATTCCGGTAACTGGAAGCGAAACTGGAATACTAACGATAACGGAAATAAGTGGGATAACGCTCACAGTAATTTTCAGCCTCAATTTAGCAAGAACACGGCTAAGCCACGAAATTTGCAGTGGCACTACCGGATTAGCGATCAACACTATAAGACCGAAGGTCAAAGTTACATTACGCCTATAAACTCAGGGAAAAATCATGGTCACAATGTGCAATGGAGTAATAACACTTCGGGCGTGAAAATTATAGAAGTGACGAACGAAACATCTACAGACAGTAATAACTGGGCGTTAAACTAAACGTGGCCTCATTATGCTCCCCAATGCTGGATATGAATTGTCGTGGGGGCGATCCATGCTACCATGGCAATAACTTGCCAAGATATCACGATGAAACGGAAATGTGTGATATGTTAACCAATGAGGGGAACCACAGTTGTATGAAGAGGATGGTATAATGCAAGATAGCATACAGGCTGCAGTAGGACAAATCCCCATTCATACTCTTGTGGATACTGGCGCAAAAATTAGTGTTGTGTCGAAGGCATTGTTTAAGGAGATTGACAGCCACAAAGCTTTACCGACCTATCCAGTGCAGAACTGCAGGATATTAGGAGTCATAGGTGGAAAATATAAATTAATTAAGGTACAAACCATGGTCGAAATCCAAACTGAATAAATTGTTTTTCCGGCAATTATTCTAGTAGTGGAAGGACTCACGGAACGGTGTATTTTTGGCATGGGTTTCTTGAGGGAAATATGTGCAAAAATTGACCTGAAACCCGGGGTGTGTTATCTGCTTATAAATGGGAAGAAATGTACTGTAGATTTGATAAAAGTCGAAAGTAGCAGCGCCAAGTCTTGTCAAGCTATACACATCCAAAATTTAAAAGTCAAGAACTCTCGACTCCATGACTCGAACAAAATGTGGTGTCAGCAAGAAGAGCAGCATGAATTTGACGATAAAATATCAGAATGCACAGGAATCTCTCAGCAATAAAAGGACGACATCAGAAGTGTATTGTTACGTTATGTACGGGTGTTCGACATGAAACCTGGAGTTATTAGAACGTATCAATATCGCATGGATATCCGGCCCCACGGCAAGTTCTGCAAAAACAC
Source organism: Schistocerca americana (assembly GCF_021461395.2). Classification (NCBI taxonomy): domain Eukaryota; kingdom Metazoa; phylum Arthropoda; class Insecta; order Orthoptera; family Acrididae; genus Schistocerca; species Schistocerca americana. The sequence goes on along the minus strand of NC_060125.1, from coordinate 201,287,885 downwards.
TTATCCCGTACCGTGGTCACAAAGAGAGGCAGTGGCCAAGGAGATAAGGATGCTTGCATGGAATATTATAGAGACCTCCTAATCGCCATACTGCAGTCCATTGCTTGTAGTAAAGCGGACAAATCGGTGAGACTTGTTCTCGATGCCAGGGAAATCAGTAACATTATTTTTCCAGTTACCACCCGACCTGAAAACCTAGAAGAACAGTTGCAGCAGCGGTTCCACGGAGTACTATTTTTAACTAGTGTCTACCTCCGTAGTTCGTATTGGCAAATTCCCCATCACCTGAAAGTAGGAAATACAAAGTATTCATATTTGCAGGCAGGTCCTACCGGTATTGCGTTGTGCCCTTCTGGTTAAACGTGAGTGCTGGTGTTTTCATCACTGCACTCGACACCGTGTTAGGGCGTGACCTCTTAGACAAACTCACAGTATATGTAGACGACATATTAATAGCAACACCTACTTGGGATGAACATATAAAACTTTTAGACAGGATGTTACAGAAGTTTCCAGCAGCTGATGTTACAGCAAACCTTAATAAATCTAAGTTTGTAGAAAAGACATCAAATTTCAGGGTCATATTTTCGCCCGCTGGGATAAAGCCTGACCCTGAGAAACTATTAGCGATAAAAAATATCCCATACCCTTGCACAGAGCGTCAGCTAAAGGCATTCGTAGGTTTGCGGTCATTTCTCCGCCGATTCGTTCCGAACCAATTGCTCAATAGCCCTGCATAATTGGACCTATTAAAGAAGGAAAAACAGTGGAACTGGACGCAACAGTGCTAAGCTGTTTTTGATAGCATAAAAGATGCTTTGGTAAACTCCAATATCTTAGGACATCCTGACATGAGCAAAGATTTTTAAATAGCGGCAGATGCTTCATTTTCGGGATTAGAAGCCTGTCTGTTTCTGCTGGACGAAGGTGGGGGCAAAGACAATGTTAAAGTTATTGGTTTTGTTAGCCACACACTATCAGAATGTGAACGCAGATATTCCACCACAGAGTCAGAAGTCCTTTCTGTTGTGTGGGCATTCAAGAAATTTAATTATTATCTGTTTGGCAAACATATACGACTCTACAATGACCACCAGGCTTTAAGATATTTACTCACATGTAAGTTATTATATAATCGCCTTGCGCGGTGGACTTTGTTTTTGTAGTCTTATGATTTTGAAAATATGTATTTGAAGGGAAAAGACAACCTAACCGCCGGTGCACTGTCACGGTTACCCGAGGATTACCCGACTTTGAAGAGTTGATACAACAAAACACAGAATTTAAGGTTATGTTCATAAAAGACACTAAATTTAGAAAATTTGTCTAACAACATGGCGAAATTCCAGGAAGAAGATGAGGGGTGGAAGAAAGATTTCAAGTAGGCCCAAACAAGAACCCACCTGCACCTGTACGACAGCATTTCAAGTTGTATAAAGATGTGTTATTCTATAGGAGAAACCTAAGCAGCGGCGTGTGGTGCGTTTGTGTACCCGAAGTGCGTGTGAAAAGTTTAATTTGGCATACTCATTTCACTTGGGGACACTACTGTGCCCGCAAGTGCTGTAAAAAGTTAAATGTATACTGCTATTTTCCTAATATGCTTCGACGCCCACAACATATTTTGAAAACTTGTATTGTTTGTCAAAACGCTAAGCCTGTCAATCTGAACTACGAAACAGAGTTACATCATATTTTACCAAAAAACCTTTTAGAGCTCGTATGCATAGATGCAATGGGTTCTTTACCCTCTAGAAGAGGAGGGGTGAGATACATAATTGGTGTATATGATGTATATTCAAAATATGTGAAACTGTATGCCGAAAAAACAACCGCAGTTAAGCCTGTTATTAGACGTACGCTAAATGACTACTCTCCGTCTGTTGGGAAACGGCAGGCGATCTTATCAGATAATGCAACCAGTTTTGCATGCCATGCTTGGAAACAATTTCTAGAAGAGCAGCAGGCGAAACAAATTTTGATACCCAAATATAGCCCGCAATCCAACACGATAGAAGGTTTTTTCGTGAATTTAACAGGTTTATGAGGACGGATGTAGCCAACAAACAGTGTAAATGGACCCAATACTTAAAGGTTTTTGAACAGGTAGTAACTAATCTTCCGATTTACGAAACATCATTTTCTCCATCGGAATTAATATATAATAAGAAAGAAAACAATGAATGGATTAACCCCATCCCATTTGTTCCAAGCCTACCTGGAGATTTAAATTGAAAGGTAAGACAGGTATTGATCTCTATTACAGAACAAGCTCAACGCTGTAAGAAACATTTTGATAAAAAGCCACATGGTGTTACCAGATTTGTGGTTAGAAAAAAAGTATTACTTACGACCCCATGTGATATCATCTCTGTCAGCCAAGTAAAACGCTAAGTGGCAAATAAGGTATACTGGTCCGTATATTATTCTACATATTCCGCAGGAGGGATGTTATTTACTTGTGTATCCACGCAATGGTAAAATCAAAGGACTCTATGCACGCTGAGACATGAGGAAAGTCCACCATGTTTAGGTATCATACTTCACATCTATCTATGCACATGGATGAAATAAGTAAACTATGGTAAAAAGAAGAAATACGATTAGGTTGAAGTAGGTATATCTTCCTATGCAGCTACGTGAATCAGAGTATTTCACAAATTCTGTTACACATTTGTCAGTGATTGTGGACTCAATACACCAGCAAGCTAGGACATACACGTCAATTGATGACTAGCAATGTTAACATAGGATGTACTTCGAAGGTTGCCTGAATAGTTGGTATTTTAGTTTTAAGTTTATGTACAAAGGATTCTGGAGCGAACAATTAGAACAGACCTCGGAAATAAGTAGATATAAGAATCTTTTTTTGACACCTGTGTTTCAAGATTATAAGGCACAGGGCTAGTTACAGAAAATATTGGACTCCCTAAGTTACATAAGTATACAGTCATCCAAGTACATGCCATGTTGCAGAGATAAGATTTTTTTTTATGCGTGTGCACACCACTGGGCTTTATTTATGAACATCTCGAGCAAAACAGTATTAAATTTTTTTATGCTCCAATGATGATATGATTTCTGGCTGCTAATGGAAGTTTAACGTGTTATACACCACACGCACGACAACCTGATCTCTATTTATGTATGAATTTTAGTATAGTGATTTATTTATTTATATGTTTTTTCTTTCTTTCTACTTGTTCATGTGTATCATTCGTTATTACAAACTTGGATGACGTAAAGATGAAATTCAACCCCCCTCAGTAACTCGCGGGTGGTAAACGAACAGAATTTGCCTCATATGGAGACAATTTCTATAACCACTTTTTGTGCATTCATTTTTTGTAGTGTCATTTCAATGTGTAAGTGCGTCTATACTGAGATCCTAATTTAGGGAAGTGCTGTTGTTCACGAAAACGTGTTCTTTTATGCCCTGCGAGATGTCAGATAGTACCGCGATTGAGAACTGTAGTACTAGAGGCACGCATGTTCTGTGAACACGTTCACCTACCAACTTCTATAACGAAATATTTTGAGCAATATGTACCCCGATAAAGTTTTGAAACAGATTGCAGGTGCAAATAACGAACGTGGGCATAAACTACTAAAAACCATCCATTGGTCTCATAAGCTATATATTTTTCCCTTTTTTTTGGGAAAGAACGAAAATCAGTGGGATGGTGTATAGTTACCCAACGACAGTGAGTTATTCAGTGTCAGTGAGATATACGGAAAGGCATCAGCGAGAATACTATTATACCACAAGCTTTCTCCCTTGAAATAAAGAATACTTGGTGAATCGAGAAAGCCTGTTACGGCATGAGTTTTTGTGCAAGGTGTAGGACGCAACGTGTACCCACAGGACATGTGGCCTGTAATTGAAGAAGTATCATGATGATTTCTCCATTGCCAAAAGATTCCGGAATAGTCCTCCATTCGGATCTCCAGGAGGGGATTGCCAAGGGGGAGATTACCATAAGAAAAAGATTGAATAATCAACGAAAGGAGAACGTTCTACGAGTCGGGGCGTGGAATGTCACAAGCTTGAACGTGGTAGGGAAACTAGAAAATCTGAAAAGGGAAATGCAAAGGCTCAATCTAGATATAGTAGGGGTCAGTGAAGTGAAGTGGAAAGAAGACAAGGACTTCTGGTCAGATGAGTATCGGGTAATATCAACAGCAGCAGAAAATGGTATAACAGGTGTAAGATTCGTTATGAATAGGAAGGTAGGGCAGAGGGTGTGTTAATGTGAACAGTTCAGTGACCGGGTTGTTCTAATCAGAATCGACAGCAGACCAACACCGACAACGATAGTTCAGGTATACATGCCGACGTCGCAAGCTGAAGATGAACAGATAGAGAAGGTGTACGAGGATATTGAAAGGATAATGCAGTATGTAAAGGGGGACGAAAATCTAATTGTCATGGGCGACTGGAATGCAGTTGTAGGGGGAGGAGTAGAAGAAAAGGTTACAGGAGAATACGGGCTTGGGACAAGGAATGAAAGAGGAGAAAGACTAATTGAATTCAGTAACAAGTTTCAGCTAGTAATAGCGAATACCCTGTTCAAGAATCACAAGAGACGGAGGTATACTTGGAAAAGCCCGGGAGATACGGGAAGATTTCAATTAGATTACATCATGGTCAGACAGAGATTCCGAAATCAGATACCGGATTGTAAGGCGTACCAAGGAGCAGATATAGAGTCAGATCACAATATAGTAGTGATGGAGAGTAGGCTGAAGTTCAAGACATTAGTCAGGAAGAATCAATACGCAAAGAAGTGGGATACGGAAGTACTAAGGAATGACGAGATACGCTTGAAGTTCTCTAACGCTACAGACACAGCAATAAGGAAAAGCGCAGTAGGCAGTACAGTTGAAGAGGAATGGACATCTCTAAAGAGGGCCATCACAGAAGTTGCGAAGGAAAACATAGGTACAAAGAAGGTAGCTGCGAAGAAACCATGGGTAACAGAAGAAGTACCTCAGTTGATTGATGAAAGGAGGAAGTACAAACATGTTCCGGGAAAATCAGGAATACAGATATACAAGTCGCTGAGGAATGAAATAAACAGGTAGTGCAGGGAAGCTAAGACGAAATGGCTGCAGGAAAAATGTGAAGACTTCGAGAAAGATATGATTGTCGGAAGGACAGACTCAGTATACAGGAAAGTCTAAACAACCTTTGGTGGCATTAAAAGCAACGGTGGTAACATTAAGAGTGCAACGGGAATTCCACTGTTAAATGCAGAGGAGAGAGCAGATAGGTGGAAAGAATACATTGAAAGCCTCTATGAGGGTGAAGATTTGTCTGATGTGATAGAAGAGGAAACAGGAGTCGATTTAGAAGAGATAGGGGACCCTGTATTAGAATCGGAATTTAAAAGAGCTTTGGAGGACCTACGGCCAAATAAGGCAGATGGGATAGATAACATTCCATCAGAATTTCTAAAATCATTGGGGGAAGTGGCAACAAAACGACTATTCACGTTGGTGTGTAGAATATGTCAGTCTGGCGACATACCATCTGACTTTCGGAAAAGCGTCATCCACACAATTCCGAATACGGCACAATCAGCTTAACAGCTCATGCATCGAAGCTGCTTACAAGAATAATATACAGAAGAATGGAAAAGAAAATTGAGAATAAAGGGACGAGAGAGGCAATTCTGACGTTACGGCTAATAATGGAAGCAAGGCTAGAGAAAAATCAAGACACTTTCATAGGATCTGTCGACCTGGAAAAAGCGTTCGACAATATAAAATGGTGCAAGCTGTTCGCGATTCTGAGAAAAATAGAGGTAAGCTATAGGCAGAGACGGGTCATATACATTATGCACAACCACCTAGAGGGAATAATAAGAGTGGACGATCAAGAACGAACTGCTCGTATTAAGAAGGGTGTAAGACAAGGGTGTAGCCTCTCGCCCCTACTCTTCGATCTGTACTTCGAGGATGCAATGACGGAAATAAAAGACGGGTTCAGGAGTGGAATTAAAATACAAGGTGAAAGGATATCAATGATACGATTCCCTGATGACATTGCTATCCTGAGTGAAAGTGAAGAAGAATTAAATGATCTGCTGAACGGGATGAGCAGTCTAATGAGTACACAGTATGGTTTGAGAGTAAATCGGAGCAAGACGAAGGTAATGAGAAGTGGTAGAAATGAGAACAGCGAGAAACTTAGCATCAGGATTGATGGTCACGAAGTCAATGAAGTTAAGGAATTCTGCTACCTAGGCAGTAAAATAACCAATGACGGTCGGAGCAAGAAAGAGATCAAAAGCAGACTCGCTGTGGCAAAAAAGGCATTTCTGGCCAAGAGAAGTCTACTAATATCAAATACCGGCCTTAATTTGAGGATGAAATTTCTGAGGATGTACGTCTGGAGTACAGCATTGTATGGTAGTGAAACATGGACTGTGGGAAAACCGGAACAGAAGAGAATCGAAGCATTTGAGATGTGGTGCTATAGACGAATGTTGAAAATTAAGTGGACTGATAAGGTAAGGAATGAGGAGGTTCTACGCAGAATCGGAGAGGAAAGGAATATGTGGAAAACACTGATAATGAGAAGGGACAGGATGATAGGACATCTGCTTAGACATGAGGGAATGACTTCCATGGTACTAGAGGGAGCTGTAGAGGGCTAAATCTGTAGAGTAAGACAGAGATTGGAATACGTCAAGCAAATAATTGAGGACGTAGGTTGCAAGTGCTACTCTGAGATGAAGAGGTTAGCACAGGAAAGGTCCCTTCTCACAGCAAATGTGTACGACGAGTGGAAGCAGATGCAGTAGTTTCGTAAACGCTACGAACGCTGCACAAAACACTTCACGGAAATGTAATGATAGGCGTTCGTGCCATCGCTATCCGGCGGTGTTTGCCCGACTACTGGACTCCAAATGGCGCGTAGCGTGCCGCCGGACTCACTGTTGCGCGTGCGGTTGCTTGTAACTGACACATTATTGAGACAGCGTGACGTTGGAGGCCAATTTGAATAGGAAGCTAAAATCTACGTTCAAATGGACGCTCACCATAGTACAAAGAGTCGCAGAGACTCCTTTTCCTGATCTTCTAAATAAAGCTCATGGTTTACGTCGCACGTTACAAAACACAACATAAAAAACGACACCCATGTTCATTGAACAGTACCCATATTTGTGTATATGTTAATGCTAAGTTAGAATAAGTACTAATATCAGTGAATTTCATTTGTTACATGTATATCTTGCCCATGAAGAGACAACTATGAAACCCAGAAAGGACATTATCAAATTGATCCTGGTATAAAAGAGGGAAGAAGTGGAGAGCATAAGCAACTATAAGGAAAAATTTCTCCCACTTACTACTCCAGATAACCTTGCAGCCGTACAGCCTGGATCGATACTAAAATACACGACATTCTTGTAAAACTTCATTGTTTTCAGCAAAAATGTACCTGCAGAAACACAGAAAGAACTTGTGAAATGTAATGCTACTGTCAACATGCGATTGAAGATGTTTTTTGTACGTAGGAACAATGACACTGTGAATCGTCGTAAAGAACTGAAATATAAATTTGATCTAAAGGACGATGTAGGGTAATATCCATGTATTTGATCTAAAAGAGATGAAATGTAATGTCCATGTATTTGATCTAAAAGACGATGTAATGAATATCCATGTATTTGATGTAAAAGATGATGTAACGTAATATCCATGTATTTAATGTAAAGGACCATGTAGTATTTTTTGTATCTTGTATGTAAATATCTTGTGTGCCCTAGTGTGTACGTTTTGTTTTCTTTGCTAAGTACCAATGCCACCACCAGAAATATATAAACTAAGTGATGAAGGGAGCTCCATTAGAGAAATGATCAATGCCATTTAAGTACGTGTGTAGAGGAGTCAAGATCTACCAGTGTGTAGAGTGGTTGGGCTCATTGCCCGGAATTTGTCATTTCTTCAGACAGTTCGCCCAATGGGGCAATATAAAGGAATTATATAAGTTTTTTATGAAAATGTAGACAATAATTCAACTACAAGAGATTAATGAGTGAAGCATTTGCTGAACAAAGGAAGCCTTACGCTCTTCGATTCTTACTATTGGAATAAGTTACCTTCCGCTGTTATCCTGCCCTAGTGTTAAGACGTGTTGTGCCTCTCCTTAATGGTAAAATTGGGTTAAACAATGAAAGTGATTATGAAGCAGAACGATTTCATGTTTTGTGATACCATGGGTCCCTCCTCCTGAAATCATGGAAAATTAGTACAGTTATTTGAATTTATGCAGAGAATTTAGATGGAGTCCACGATCTTCACGGCATTTTAAAGCTTTAGCACCAGCAAACATTCTTTTCTTCGTCGTTTTCGTACATGTTACTTCATTTCCGAGGCACATTTGCACACACATATTCTATGAACTGTTTACAAACATGTGTGTGCAAACGTGCCTCTTGAATGACGTGACATGTACGAAAACGACAGAAAAATAATGTTTGCTGGTGCTAAAACTTTAAAAACGTGTCTCTTGGATTATGTGCAATATGCATTTCACCTCGTTCTAGAGAAGATATAAAGCATGTATTAAGACTAATTGCACCTGATGATGGACCCACAGGGTCCGAAAAGCATCGTGTATTTAATAAAAATTGAAAAGTTGTGACAGTAAGCGTTTTTTAACTCATACTTCCAGTGTATTGAATACAATCACGTTTGAATCTGCGAATATCATGTAGTTGTGGCGAGGCACAAACAGCTAGACAGTTAGACATTATTATTTGGTTAAGAACAACATTCTCGTTAAGAGTTGGAAACCTGACAGCAATATGTGACCTGTTTGCATTCCACGTAATTTGGTCAACAAGTCAGTTTTGTACATCCGTCTTAGATACGCATAATATGAAACGAGAAAATTCTTTTAGATGTACTATGGAATCAGGAAATGTTTTTACATTCTTTGTCAGACCTCTTACTTCCCCAATATTGGAAAATGCTTCCGACGTGTTCTCACCAAAGACAAACTGTCAGAAAACTACAACATCCACCATTTCACATTTCGTTCAGTCGTTTCCCATCATTTCTCTTAAATTACCTCACATAACAGCTGTGGACCTGTATGGACTCATTCCTATGAGCAGACAACGTTTTCGTATCTTTTTGTAGCATACGTCTTCAGATCCAACTGAAAGGAAAATAAAAGAAATACGAAAACTATGTCGACTGTTTTTTGACAAAACAGCTCAAAGAATTGTTTAGATATATTCACATCTTTCAGGAAATCATAACCACTTTATCTAGTGATTCCCCTTTACTCTCTCCACATTGGGTACTGAAAATAAACAACCATCTGACAAAATCGAAGAAAAAATACTTTTTTCAAAGTCACATTGTTTAAGATCCCCGAAGTCATTGAAATAACTCTTAAAAATATAAAACAGTAGACAAGTGGATATGGCTGCAGAACGGGAGATGTAACAATAAAGAATTCAGGGTGAGTCAATCATGAAAATCAAGAAACCAGTTTCAGAAAGTCTTTTGAGTCTACAATGGACCATTCCTTATTCGCCGAATACTTCATCCAAATGCGATTGAAGTCGAAACATTGTGTACGAAAAAAAAAACCCATGATCTACACCACATTTCCAATGTAAAAAATTTCTTACAATAACTCTTGGGATTTTTTCTGTTAGTCAGTAGACGTTTCTTAGCATATTCATGTAGTCGTGTGATGAAGGCCTCCCGTTGGGTAGACCGCGCGCCTAGTGCAAGTCTTTCGATTTGACGCCACTTCAGCGACTTGCGCGTCGATGGGGATGAAATGATGATGATTAGGACAACAGAACACCCAGTCCCTGAGCGGAGGAAATCTCCAACCCAGCCGGGAATCGAACCCAGGCCCTTAGGTTTGACAATCTGTCGCACTGACCACTCAGCTACCAGGGGCGGACATTCATGTAGTGAAACATGTGAATTTCTATTTAACATGTTTACTGTTGTAAATATGTAGAAGTTAAGTCATGAGCCGTTTCATCCTATGAATGCATAGATCACAATGTTTCCCTCACATAAGACAGAAGAGACTGACCATTCCAATGTATTTCTTTCATTTCATGCATTTACTTTACTGGTACAGATGTAAATTATAAAGTCACTAATAAGAACAATTTTTAGCCGTATGTGTCACCCAAAGATTCTAGCAAAACTACATTGCTAAAAGGAAGCAGCTTCTTTAGTAGAGTAGAAATGTGTAATGGCACAAAACAATTAGTTTTGGGTGGTAACAATGGGTACTGCATAGACAACCTGATATTTTCTTACAGTCTGACGCACTGAATTATGCAACAGTTGGACGATATTTGGCAAATGTTGTACATTCGCAGTTGTGGAAAGGGAACAGAATTTTTGGTTGGATTTAACATCCTTTGTTACTAACCGAAAGTGGTTTCTTATTTACAGCCTCGAGCCCTCAACATTATAATTCATAGTAAGAACTATGGGAACAATGTCATTTAATACTTATTTTGTGTAATATTTAGTATGTGATGAAACTAATTATGACTTCATGATGATTATAGGGCGACTTCATGCAGTTGGTTATTTTGTGGGTTTATGTATTCAGCATTTGAGGAGACTTGTTTTAAGATTCAGGAGATATGTAGTGAGTTTAGTCACTGTTAGGTATTACGTGATGACTTGTTTGAAGCTGATACTTTGAACTACTGCAGTTTAGTGATTTTTATCTTATGAATGGAAATGAGATGTGTTGGTGAATTTTCTACATCATTTGATACCCTGGAATGATAACTTTTTGGTCTTTAAGAATTTTTCTGTGTGGCTAGTAGTTTTTATGAGAGATGACATTTCTGTTAACATGTGTGAGTTGACAACTGTTTGGTACTGCTTGTCGTAATATCATTCCTTTTCACTTAATGTTATTAACATTGTTTATTTTTCAGTTCAGTTTAACAAATTAAAAATGTTTACTAACCATTTAGCGCCACTATCCCTTATTTATGTACAGTTGTAAGGAATTTTCATTTATCTTGGTACCACTTCCTCCTTCTTGCATTTGGGATATGGTAAGCCTTTTTTTTAAAATGGTAATGGTTAGTTAGCATGTGCTTAGAATAAGCATCTGTGACCACATTATCACTTACATTATAATTTGTCAATGAGTTACGACTGATGCTGTAATGTATTTAATTTATTTTGGTAGTTGCAACATTAATTTTGTACAGAACCCTTCATTCCCTTTATTCATTCACATTCCTTGTAAATAGTCGCTCGAGTTAGAAATTTTTGCAGGAAATAGTATAATGTCTACTGATACTATACACTGTAAGTAAATCAACCTTAAGTAGGTATTTACTTTTGTAAATGTATTTTGACACATATTTTACGCAAATGCTACGATATTTATACTCAATTCATTTCTTGTATCCATACAATGTTCTATTCAACTTTTCTTACACAGAATACTGTGTAATAGTAATGTAAGGAATTTCATTTATATGTTAGTAGCAAAATTTTCGATAATTTCCAACATTAGCTATGTATTGTGGACCGGTGTTGAATGCCACGAGCAAACTCAAACTTTTATGGGAACTTACTTTAAGTATGTGTTTGTGTAACTATATGGTAACACAAGCATTTCAGTTTTTATTCCAGGTTATTTATTTACTTATTTGTAATAATGTTTGTCTATTATGTATTATGCTAAAACGGAACATTCATGGAGATATTTAAGCATACTCTTCTGCACTATGAGACACTTAGTCAACAAAATAATTTTCTTTTTACAACAACAGTGTGTTACGTCACTCCAGCTGAAACTGTGCAGTTATGCCACGGACATTGACGAACTAATTTTACGTTTCCACCTTGCTACTGAACTTTACAGTAATAATGTAGGACATGCTGGTTATGAGTGGTCAGTGGAATATTTATGGACACTTACCGCATACTCTGAATCTGCTCTCAGCCTCCTCACAAATAAACCAATACAGTGATGCACATCATACAATGTTTATGCTCTGTCTTAGACAAAACGTGTTTCTTCTAGACACACTAAGTCCAGTTTCCTTTAGTGATGTTCTAGGTTTTCTCAAGTTCACGAAGTTTTTCACTGAAAACATAAAATTTTCAATGGCAACATAATTTTGCTATAATTTAAAAAGTGTGACATTTTATTACATATTTGTCTTCATCTTTGTGACACAACAAATTTCTTAACAGTGAACTCACATATTATGTGAAGAGTAAAACAGTCAACCAATAACTGCGAGTGATAGTACCACAGTTGTTTCCTTACTGATGCTTTGAGCACACTGATGTTTACAGGGCTGTTGGGGCTCCTGTTCGCAACTATTTAAACCAGTTTCTCATAGACTGTTTGTACACCTGATGGTTATAATTTAAAACTATCTGTCATGGACTATTAAAGCACGAAAGCAGAAAAAAGTTTGTAAATTGGGGAAATAGTGTTATCTTTTATGCTGTTACACTTATCGTTTCTGTATTTCTACATATATACTTCGTGTTTTAACTTGGTTAACCAATTTGGCAGTCTTATCTTCGATAGTTACAAATCTCTGCAGAATTGTTGTCAGACAGGCCCAGTATGAGTTAAAGGAGTGTGTGAAATTTTTCGTAGGAATTCTTGCTGATATCGATGTTTGGAATCGCACTCCTATGGTCTGATGTGCTTAGACATGCGCCAAAGCAGCGGCAGATAGGCTGCACTCCACAGATATGAATTAAAGGTGATCATTGCTCTGCGAAGATGCGCACCAGATTCGTGTGGAGATTGGGAGGAGAGGAGACAAAGTTGAATTTAGTGTTCAGTGTGAACAGTTGAGTTTTCGTTTAGTAGCAGTTACCAGCAAACAATTTAGAAGGTTTGGAATCATACTATGTATTAATGGAAGATTTATTACCAGAGAAAAAGAACTGATTTTTACATTGCTGAAACTACACTCTGTGACATAAATGGGTTTAGGTAACGAACAAGACTGTTTTATCTGCGGCAGCGGTTTGATAATGCAGCATAGAGATTACGAATATTTTTGGATGATCGTTTTTTGTCAGGATTTAACGATCATTGTGAGAGAAAGGTGTTTAGGAATTAGATATTGCAGTTTTGTTTGAAGAAAGATTATACATATGAAATTTAATTTTTGTAAATCTTGGATTGTAGTTGTGTGATTTCACAGAATGTTTAACTGTTACTGAAGTTTCATTAAACGTTATTAAGTCAAATGATTGGAATTTGCTCCACATCGCAAGAGAATATATTAATTTCCAAATTATTTAAAACCGTTATCAACAATTATGGAGCATGGATGATAGCAATCCTCTTAGATAACGCATTGGATCCCTGCATATCTCAGTAGCTAGATTTTAGAGCTCTGTTATCGAATCCAACTGTAGATGAGGGAGTAGTTTGCACGTGGTTATTCAGTGCAACACAGGTAAGCCAAGTAGCGTAGAAGATGGATTCTATACTAATTAACACCCCCATGAACCATGGACCTTGCCGTTGGCGGGGAGTCTTGCGTGCCTCAGCGATACAGATAGCCATACCGTAGGTCCAACCACAAGGGAGGGGTATCTGTTGATAGCCCAGACAAACGTGCGGTTTCTGAAGAGGAGCATCAGCCTTTTCAGTAGTTTCATGGGCAACAGTCTGGATGATTGACTGATCTGGCCTTCTAACACCAACCAAAACGGCCTTGCTGTGCCTGGTACTGCGAACGGGTGAAAGCAAGGAGAAGCTACGCGCCGTAATTTTTCCCGAAGGCATGCAGCTTTACTGTATGGTTAAATGATGATGGCGTCCTCTTGGGTAAAACATTCCGGAGGTAAAATAGTCCCCCATTTGGAACTCCGGGTGGGGACTGCTCAAGAGGATGTCGTTATCAGGAGAAAGAAAACTGGCGTTCTACGGATCGAAGTGTGGAATGTCAGATCCCTTAATCGGGCAGGTAGGTTAGAAAATTTAAAAAGGTAAATGGATAGGTTAAAGTTAGATTTAGTGGAAGTTCGGTGGCAGGAGGAACAAGACTTCTGGTCAGGTGACTACAGGTATAAATACCCACGGATCGAAGTGGAATGTCAGATCCCTTAATCGGGCAGGTAGGTTAGAAAATTTAAAAAGGTAAATGGATAGGTTAAAGTTAGATTTAGTGGAAGTTCGGTGGCAGGAGGAACAAGACTTCTGGTCAGGTGACTACAGGTATAAATACCCAAAATCAAATACGGGTAATGCAAGAGTAGGTTTAATTATGAATAGGAAAATACGAATGCAGGTAAGCTACTACAAACAACATAGTGAACGAATTATTGTAGCCACGATAGATACGAAGCCCACATCTACCACAGTAGTACAAGTTTATATGCCTACTAGCTCAGCAGATGCCGAAGAAATTGAAGAAATGTATGACGAAATAAAAGAAATTATTCAGATAGTGAAGGGAGGCGGAAATTTAATAGTCATGGGTGACTGGAATTCGTCAGTAGGAAAAGGGAGCGAAGGAAACGTAGTGGGTGAATATGGATTGGGGGTAAGAAACGAAAGAGGAAGCCGCCTGGTAGAATTTTGCACAGAGCACAACCTAATCATAGCTAACACTTGGTTCAATAATCATTAAAGAAGATTGTATACATGGAAGAAGCCTGGAGTTACTTACAGGTTTCAGATAGATTATGTAATGGTAAGACAGAGATTTAGGAACCAGGTTTTAAATTGTAAGACATTTCCAGGGGCAGATGTGGACTCTGACCACAATATATTGGTTATGAACTGTAGGTTAAAACTGCAGAAACTGCAAAAAGCTGGGAATTTAAGGAGATGGGACCTGGATAAACTGACTAAACCAGAGGTTGTACAGAATTTCAGGGAGAGCATAAGGGAACAATTGACAGAAATGAGGGAAAGAAATACAGTTGAAGAAGAATTGGTAGCTTTGAGGGATAAAGTGGTTAAGGCAGCTGACGATCAAGTAGGTAAAAAGACGAGGGCTAGTAGAAATCCTTGGGTAACAGAAGAAATATTGAATTTAATTGATGAAAGGAGAAAATATAAAAATATTTATCAGCTTGAATAATGCAATGTTCCTTCAGAGCGCTTTTTTCTGTTTCCGTAACTATCTACAAAACTCCACCTGGTTAGTCTGAAGCGATCGTTAGACTTACATGAAAAGAACATCGATGCACGGTATCCCATCTGCAATTCCAATGTGCAACTGTACCATCTCTAATTTTTGTCAATACCAAGAGTAGAGATACAAGAAATATATTTAATTATCAGAAGCATCGAAATGTTAGGAGAAATATCAATCATAATACATTGAGTATTGTTCCTTTCCTCACCCTGTCAGACAACCTTTATTCTGTGGTCAACATACCTTTTATTTGGTAGTGCTTGGAAAAGTCATACATGTTCACAGGTTTACCAAAATGAAGATAAATTAAATTTTTCAATTATCACATTGGTATGTGATAGCTGACTTGTTTATAAGGAAATTACTTGATTCTTGTAAACAATTGTTTTAACTTCAATGCAGTCTATACTTAAGGTATGTACAATACATTTTTGTCTGTCTCCTTCTGTATAAACTTCGAATTAATCTCTTGAATCCTAATGTTTGAAAATTTTTAGCTAGTAAATCCTACGCCTCTATGAAGACATTAAGTGAAAAACTTCATATCTCGTCTAAATGTCTGAAACTAGTTATTCGTATTTGTTTTTTCAGCTGGGCTGTTTGATTAAGTCCATCTGGTGAAGAATGTGTATATTGGTGACTTGTTGGGTTTGACACTTCAGTTTCAGTTTATTCTTAGCTCAGTGTAGTGTAATCTTCTAAGCTAATTAAATGAATTGCAGATCGTGAAAGTGATGTGTCCAAATACTTAGCAAAAATCCGTAGAAATAATGCAAAGTGTAGCATTTGTAGTATAAATTTGAAGACACTGGCGACGATGTCCAACAGGTATGTGATCACACTGCTAGTAACTCTCAATGATCAAAATAAAAAAAAATAAAATAAAATAAAAGTATCTCTGTTCGGCGACTCAGCAGAAATATTTATGTGTACTTGTCAACAGTTTAAGCTGCTAAGCACGGTGCAAATACCTTTAGAAAGGGGACTAAGTCAAAATTGTACAACCATAAATCTATGTTTTATCAGCTTGATAGTTGTGACTTTAATCATAACATAGAAACTGTTTTCAAAAGCTTTCAACATCATTGGTGAATAAAGGAAATCACTGTTGTCCAAAACACTGGAACTGATAATATTTCACTTGTTAGCCTAAATCACATTATGTGGGCAAGTAAGTGTAACGTTTGCTATTGCAAATGAGTAAAATTGACCTTCTGTGGGACGATAAATGATTTTTTAGGAATTTAAAGTAAACATTGTTAAATTTAAACACAACTTCAGATTCTGAGAGCTTAGACCTGTGTTTAACTTGATAGTTATTTGTTGGCTAAAATATTGCAAAGAGATACAAATTTTTGTTTCAAAACAAAAATTGATGATTCTAAAAGGAAATATGAAAATCAAAATTTTATCTTACTATACTTGTGCCTGATTTTAAGCATATAATTAGCCCTGGGTCCTGGATCAAGCTTGTAAACACAAATTTATGAACCAGTTGTTGTCATTCGCTATATAGAGGAAAGTGGTTAGAAACAGTGGTGTTAATCTGATCACATTTTCTATTGATTGGTCTTTGGGGTGAATATGGACATATGAAAGTATGTTTTTGGTCTAGGAGAATCAGAAACAGAGTCTATCTCATTTAAAATTATTTCGTCAGTACAAGAACTAAAAGTATTCAGTTAAATAGAGTTCTTATTTTGATTTCCATGTAACAATTGTTATATCTGTGATTACAGTATTTTAACATTAAATTGATGCACTTGTTTCATATTTTTTATACATGACAGTCACTGATATCATATTTTAAAAAGATATCTTGGAATCTACAAGTCACACTCAGACAAGAGCTTTCAACAACATTTTCTTGATCCAAAAATTACCCCTCATCAGTGAAAATAAGCATGTTAAAGCTCCCTTGTGTTTCAACCTGACGTCAAGGTAACGTTTGCATTCCAAATAAAACATGTGATAAACATATGGTCTAAATGGTTGCTTTATTCCATATATCTTAATAACAGCCTTAATCTCCTACCTTAATAAAACTGCCAAATGGTATTTAGTTTCCATTAGAATGTTGGCCATCTTTTGTAAGAAAGTACACAGATTATGCAAATCACAACCATACATATCCGTGTAGCTGAAATACAAGACTCATTAAAGTACACTGAAACTGAACTTGTGGTTTGTGAGACAGAATTGCAATTTTTTTACCACATCCTTAAAGTAAAGTAACACATTTTGGTAGATTAGTGCTTACAGATAAAATTAATGATAAGGGTATTCAGCACTACAACTGAAGTCAAAAGCACATCAACTAACAGAACCACAAACGTAGAAATTCACGGTTTCCCTGTTAGACTTATTCCGGGCAAGACAAACGAAACTGATTGATAAACCCATTTTATCCCCAACATGATTCCTTAGAAAATTTTCCAAAGGTTTATTAGTATTCAACACATTGTTTGTATTCATTCCTTTCACAGTAGTATTTCAATTGTAAAGACATTTGAATATTTTTGCTTTACTCAATATTAAACTAAAATACTAAGTGGATGTGAAAGTGCATGACTTTCAGATACGACTTTCAGTCTGTTCTCCCTCATATATATCTTGACGTAAGTTTAAAGTAATAAATTATCTATACCTCTTTTAGTTTAAAAGCAATGCAATAACTGAAATAACACTTACCAAAATTAATCAAATGTCTTTCATGAAAACATTTAAAAATAAACTTCTTTATTTCAGACATAAGAAAATAAAAATTAAAAAGTGCTCTTTATGGTATATAAAAATTTGATATATTCAAAGTATCAGTAAGTAATGTGCATTATATAAGGAATATCGATATTGTATGGAAAAAATATCAAAAGGTCAATGAATTGAAATATGAAATATTGTAATATCAGCCGGTCTGTGTCACCTAAATGAGATACTGGCAAATAAGAGTACACAAAGTGGCGAATAAACTAATGCTAGAAATTTGTTCTCA
Organism: Schistocerca americana; assembly: GCF_021461395.2. Lineage (NCBI taxonomy): Eukaryota > Metazoa > Arthropoda > Insecta > Orthoptera > Acrididae > Schistocerca > Schistocerca americana. The sequence goes on along the minus strand of NC_060125.1, from coordinate 201,269,738 downwards.
GAAAGATACAGAAGCGAATATTATTCCTATAAATTTACATTATACATGAGAGAACGTTAAATGTCAGAAGTTTGAATGTGGTATTGAAAGCATAATATCTGAAAATGTAATTACAGAGCCCGAAACTGGACATGGTGGAGGGCAGCAAGATGGAAAGCAGATAAGGATTGCACATGAGATGAATTAGGGTAATATCAACAGCAGCAGAAAATGGTGTAACACAACTTGGAATAACTATGGATAAGAAGGCAGCCAGAGAATGAGTAACTTTAAGCAGTTAAGTGGTGCGTTTCTTCTCCTTGGTATTGACCGAAAACCAACTTGAACACCAATATTTCATGTACGCAGATTTCACGTGTAGAATATGAAGTAGTTGGGATAGTCTATGAGAAAAATGGACGAGTAATTCAGTGTGCAATGGTACCTGACCGTGTAAAAGTCGTAACAAGTAGTAGATAATGCAGCTTAAGAGCGACTTATGGGAAACTGTCGTCGTCGTCGGAGGGAAAACTGGTGCGTGTAGTTTTACTTCTGATGACGATAGCGGAGCTAGTCATCGAACACTCTACTATTTTATTGAAATTTACGCGGCTTGAAAACCGAGAAGATTTTATCCATTCATGCCAGCGCGAAAGACTCTGGGGAAAGAGATAAATTGAAATCTGCTGTAACGGTCTGTTAGTGACAGAGAGTGCACTATTCAAAAATCAGAAGAAGAGGGGATATACTTTTAAAAGTTGAAAAGGTAACGATATCTCTAAAAAGCCAATCATAGAAATTGCACAGAATATATAGGTTCCAGGAAGATAAGGGCGAAGAAATCTTGGTTTACGAGTGGAATACTTTAATTTATCGACGAAAGAAGGGAACACAGAAATGTTGAGTGAAAGGCAGGAAGACAGCAATGTAAGTCAAATAGAAAGTTGAAGGAAGCGAAGGGGAAATGGGTGGAGTAAAATGCGAAGCAAATGAAGAAGTAATGGTCGTGGTAAGAACTCATTAAAAGCTAAAAAGTTGCTATGACCCTTTGTGAAAGTAAAAGAAAGGGCTGCAATATAAAGAGCAGAATGTGAACTTGGCTGATGGGGTGATAGAAAAACATATGGCAGTAGATAACACAGACCCACTGAATGAAATATTGATGTTAGAATTTAACAGAGCTTTCTGAAACTTGCCATCAAATAGGACAGAAAGGAGGGGTTACATTCCTTCGGAATAGGTGGAGCCACCCAACGGCTGTTCAAGATGGTGTTTATGAGGGCGTACTGAATTGATATCTCGGAATTTTTATTTGAAAACTGAAGATTTTTAAATGAAGCAAAAGATATTAACATTCTACCCCTTTATTCATCAAGTCCACATGTTTATTTCTCAATACCCAGGCAATGAACACATTCCTCAGAAGAGAGCTCTGTTTGTTGACAAAGTCACTGAAGAATGTTTGACTTTATTGACGGAGCCACATCCTTACCTTCGCTTGCACCGTTTCATCACTGTCAAAGTGAAGTCCTCGAAGGTGTTTTTCAAGTTTTGGAAACAGTTGAAAATTGTATGGTGATAAGTTACGACTCTGTGGAGTATGATCAACGACAGTGAAACCAAGGCGGCGTATTGTTGCAGATGTCGCAGCGCTAGTATGTGGTCTGACGTTTTCATGCAGCGAGAGAGAGCCTTCTCCTTGTGTGGACGAACTCTTGCATTTTGAAAATCGAATACGGCACGCTGTTCCTCACGCAGTAACATATTTACGTTACAAATCGCCATCTTACACAGTACAGTTCGGATTACTCTAGCGACAGAGCGTTTCAGATACCTGGACATGAAGAATAAAGGTGTAGAATGATAAAAATGTTTGTGCTATTTAATAAGCTTTAAGAATTTTCATATTAAAAATTCGGAGACATTACCTTTCAGCCAGCCCTTCTAGAATCTATGTGACTGTAGACATACCATTTCCTGAAATATATCATCCATAGAATCCCATGGACAATAAGTGTAGATAAATGCAAGAACTATGGCAAAATCAGTTCAACGGCTCATACATCCGAGGTGCTTTCAAGATTAATGCACAGAAGAATGGAAAAGAAATTTTCCAATTGTTTAGAAGATGACATTTTACCGTTTGGAAAGGCGAATGGACCTGAGAGGCTGTTCTGACGTTGCAACTGATAATGGAAGCAAGCGTGACAAAAACTCAGGAGATATCCAAATATCTTTAGTGGACTCAGAATAAGAATTTGGTAGTACAAGATACTGATTTTTCTGCATTAAATCGGTAGAATTGGTAATTAATTATGTAGCTGTTCAAAATGAAGAGCCCCCCTGACTAAAATTCAGCAGGGCAAGTTCATGTACCATTTGACGTCTGAGGACTGCTGGTTGGAAATTTGATATAATCCTTCGTTACTGCACCATACAAAGGCCTACGCCATTCAATGATATAAGATATATGCAAAAGTTTCCATAAAGTCGGGCGGGAAGTTGTGTATCAGACAAGCTCTTGGATTTTTGTATGCAACTGAGTCTTGTGTTTCTTATAGATGAGTCGGCTAACAGATGTGCCAACAACGTTCGGTGATTTTAATTGCATTTATTTCTCAAATTACGCACTATCTGTAAAATGAAACTTAAAATTTACACTGGCAAAAGTAAGGCGACAGCCACTTGGTGATAAAAACTTAACTTCTTCAGCAGAAAGGAATAATGTTGTGAAACACACAAAACAACTTTTAAGGGAACTACGGAAGAATGAATGTGTAATGGAACCTTACATTTAATATCTTGGCTGGTTCATTAATATCAATGGAAGCAGTCAACTTACGTTCTCAATCATTTTCCTGCTTTCTCTGTATCATGAGATATCACCATACAGATAAAGGCGGAAAGTGATTCAGAACGGAAGTTGACTGTTTCCAATGGTGGTACACCTAGTTGTACCAAAACCTGAGTTGTAGGGACTCTTTAAGATTTCTTCGAGCTTATCAGGTTATTCGCCACATTCACATAACAGTTTTATTGTGACTGTAATTATCTTTGGCCAGTTGTACCTCACCCACCGCTTCCTGAAACTATGACAAGAATCGGTAAGTATTTGCTTAATATCATTTGGAGCGTGTAAGAAACTATCGATCACAAGAACACGTGGCATACTAACACGAAATCATCACACAACCCACTGTCACAGTCTTATATCAATCACAGATTCATTTATTTTATCTCTCTCACCAAATTTTGGGCAGGACCGGATGGCGCTTTAACGTTGTGACAACTGGAGGTCAGACCTCACGTGCCAAAATTATGTTAATATATATAGGCGACATTGATGATGGTGGACGGAATTGTTTCAATAGTGGGGGCAGTTGGCTTACACATTCACACAAAATGGACATGCCCCAAGATTCCTGTGTCACATATTAGAAGGAAAATGTAAGAACTTAGAATGTATTCTTTTCTTCAAGCTAACGTCCATGGCCGACATTTTAAATGACAATAAGTATGTGGGCTAATATTCAAGCCGCTTTGACAAGCTCTTTTTGTAGCCCACCACCCATTATCTACACTTCAGGAGACCAAATGTTTAATTATCATGGTCTTGGTGATAGCCACATACTACTATAGTTGTTGAGTACAGGGAGAGATGTCGCCATTCATCAGTGAGAGATGAAGGTGTAACAACGAAAGCTCACGGTATCTCAAGCCTCATCGCAGCATCTGTATTTGGCATAACTGCATGTGTTGAAGAGTGAAGTTGGTCTGGGCTGCTAGAGGAATGAAAACTTTCTAGTGTTCTTCGTGGTGACGTCGATGTGAAAACAGATATCCTCTTGTCAAAAACCGGATAGAGCACGTTCACCAAGGACTGAGCATGAATGTGCTTAAAGGTTACATTTCAGTAATCATCAGATCGACGTGTAAATTTGCAGTAAATGCAATGTTAGTTGATTCAGGTATACATGTGCTGGGCTCACCATTAGTTATATCTCGTGAAAACAATAAGGAGAGGGTACCTCAGTCGGTGTGGTGTCTTCAAAAGTCTATCGCTACAGGATCGTATATGCCACGAGGCAGAGCTGTAGATGTAACATACGTTCCCAGGACAGTGAAATGAGTTAATGGTCTGTTTTCCTTAACAGGGTCTGCTTCGTAGCACAATACTATTGTATACTTTTCTCTTCAGGCTGTAAGCACTATGGGACTTAATATCTGAGGTCATCAGCCCCCTAGACTTAGAACTACTCAAACCTAACTGACCTAAGGACGTCATAGAAATCCATGCACTAGACAGGATTCGAACTTCCAACCGTAGTAGGATCGCGGTTCCGGACTTAAGCGCTTAGAACCGCTCGGCCACAGCGGCCGGCTATACTTTTCAGGGTGTTACTAAAATGTACGGCCAAACTTCCAGGAAACACTCCTCACACACAAAGAAAGAAAATATGTTATGTGGACATGTGTCCGGAAACGCTTACTTTCCATGTTAGAGCTCATTGTATTACTTCTCTTCAAATCACATTAATCATGGAATGGAAACACACAGCAACAGAACGTACCACCGCGACTTCAAATACTTTGTTACAGGAAATGTTCAAAATGTCCTCCGTTAGCGAGGATACATGCATCCACACTCCGTCGCATGGAATCCCTGATGCGCCGATGCACCCCAGGAGAATGGCGTATTGTATCACAGCCGTCCACAATACGAGCACGAAAAGTCTCTACATTTGATAACGCGGTTGCGTAGACAAGAGCTTCCAACTGCCTCCACAAATGAACGTCAAGATGGTTGAGGTCAGGAGAGCGTGGAGGTCATGGAAATGGTCCCCCTCTACAAATCCATCGGTCACCGAATTTGTTGTTGAGAAGCGTACGAACACTTCCACTGAAATGTGCAGGAGCTCCATCGTGCATGAACCACATGTTGTGTCGTACTTGTAAAGGCAGATGTTCTAGCAGCATAGGTAGAGTATCCCATATGAAATCATGTAACGTGCACCATTGAGTGCAGGTGGAAGAACATAGGGCCCGATCAAGACATCACCAACAATGCCTGCCCAAACGTTCACAGAAAATCTGTGTTGATGACGTGATTGCACAATTGCATGCGGATTCTCGTCAGCCCACACATGTTGATTGTAAGATTTACAATATGATCACGTTGGAATGAAGCCTCATCCGTAAAGAGAACATTTGCACTGAATAGAGGATTGACACATTGTTGATTGAACCAATCGCAGAAGTGTACCCGTGGATGCCAATCAGCTGCTGATAGTGCCTGCACACGCTGTACATGGTACGGAAACAACTGGTTCTCCGGTAGCACTCTCCATACAGTGACGTGGTCAACGTTAACTTGTACAGCAGCAACTTCTCTGACGCTGACATTAGGATTATCGTCAACTGCACGAAGAATTGCCTCGTCCATTGCAGGTGTCCTCGTCGTTCTAGGTCTTCCCCAGTCGCGAGTCATAGGCTGGGATGTTCCGTGCTCCATAAGACTCCCGATCAGTTGCTTCGAACGTCTTCCTGTCGGGACACCTTCGTTCTGGAAATTTGTCTCGATACAAATGTACCGCGCCACGGCTATTGCCCCGTGCAAATCCATACATCAAATGGGCATCTGCCAACTCCGCATTTGTAAACATTGCACTGACTGCAAAACCACGTTCGTGATGAACACTAACCTGTTGATGGTACGTACTAATGTGCTTGATGCTAGTACTGTAGAGCAATGAGTCGCATGTCACTGCAAGCGTCGAAGTCAACTTTACCTTCCTTCAATTGGGCCAACTGGCGGTGAATCGAGGATGTACAGTACATACTGGCGAAACTAAAATGAGCTCTAACATGGAAATTAAGCGTTTCCGGACACATGTCCACATAACATATTTTCTTAATTTGCGTTTGAGGAATGTTTCCTGAATGTTTGGCCGCACCTTTTTGTAACACCCTGTATACAGCATAAAATTTCATTATTAGCATTCGATTTTTAGCAAAATACAGTTCCATTTCAGCCTTCATGCGTCTAATGATTCGTACAAAGAGGAGCACAGAAATTAAGTTTTATTTCTCTCGTAATTAATACGACTCCAGTATTAGATGTAACTGGAAATCTACAGACAGGCACTCTTCAGTCGCGTGTGAACAGAAGAATCGTCAGATGCTACTGATAAATTAAGTATCCTCTGCGACATGCTGTGCTGCATACGTGGGGAGCACTGACCTTGATCTCCTAATGTAGGGGGCGAACCACCGCCATACGTGCCATAAGATGTCATGCTTTTAGAAACGATCAAGAGTTTTGAAGTTTATACGATGATGTTTGTGGTTAATACGTTTCTACGTATTCGTGCACTTCTCCTGCTTCGTAACTATTTCTTGTATCTCTAAGATTCGAACCATGTACGTTGAGGGCCACCACAGTGATACGCGTTAGTTACCTTGGTTACGGAGGCTGTTACTGTATTATGCAGGTGGCCGTAAATCAGCATAAATTAGCAATGAGAGTCACCCGGCACAGTTTACGATGACGAGGAGAATATTCATGGATTTCATAGGAGGAGTGATGGGCTAGCAGGCAGGGTGACGACAAGTTGCCGTTTTTACTACAAGTAGCCATTGCCGTAATTCTTGCAGTGTTAGGGCCATCTTTCAAATAATTGGCTCTGAGCACTATGGGACTTAACATCTGAGGCCATCAGTCCCCTAGAACTTAGAACTACTTAAACCTAACTAACCTACGGAAATCACACATATCCATGCCCGAGGCAGGATTCGAACCTGTGACCGTAGTGGTCGCGCGGTTCCAGACTGAGGCTCCTAGAACAGCTCGGGGCCAAGTTTCTGTTTCCCCGTAGATGTAGTAGTAAGCAGACATTTCAGTCTGCTACGTACTTCTACTGCACTCACACAAAAAGGTAATAATGTTCTTAAGTGCTGTTATTGCATAGCATAGTAAGAAGTAGAAATCAGAAAAATTTTACTAAACCCACTCACCTCCAGACCAGCAAATTTGCCATGCCACGGAGCGAGACGTAAGCGGGTAGCAAGCCAGTATGTTGTGTAACCTCCCCACAGAAATTTTGAAAGACAAAAATATAATAAATGGGAGCCAAGCGTAACCTCCATAGCAATTAAATTTAATGACAATAAAAATGAGAATCGCAATCTGACTCAAGGTGTAAGCTCTCACGAAAATAATGAAAAACAATTCAATGCTAATGAGACTTCAGTGACAATGTAAACTCAATTAAAGCGAAATATCGGTCTTTGGCCCTGTGCAAAAAATCATAATTAATTTCTTACCTCATTCGAAACTGCATGTCAAAGTTCTGCTCTTATTGTTGGCCACGGCTTGGAGGAAATGCATTGTAAGTATTATTTCTTTTAATTTTTTTTTTAATTTAACTGAAACTTTTCTTTAAAGGAAATGGAAGGAGATCGTTGCTTCAATTAAATGGTTCTTTTGTTAGAATGGATTGAAAACAAAATTATTATTGGGGCACTTGTTGAAAATTAATTACAATAAATAAACTTTACATTATCTGATGTGCGCAATGCAGCTTGCTTACCTTAATTAACAATATATCTCATTCAGCATCTTGACCAGAGACCCATGTCGACGCCCGCGGACTGCGTCTCACTCGCGACTCTCTCGCAACTGTACTCGACCTTTACTGCTGATCGACTACCCACAGACTGCACTAGCCTACTGCTACCGACAGACTACATCACACAACTGCACTGGGCTGCTACTACCGACAGACTACTGCACTCGACTGCTACTGACAGACTACTGCTCGTAACACTCGCGCGGTCAAGCGCAGACCAGCCACGATAAAAAGCTCTCTGGTCAAAGATTCTGTAATGCCTCGCACACGCTGCATACGTGTTTCATAACCCTCCACGGGGGGGGGGGGGGGGGGGTCAAAAATTTGGGGGCGATGGTGAGTCATTTGGACTCGCCATGAGCACCAAATATTTTCATAACTAGTTAATTATTACAATTACAGCAAAAGTACAAAACATGAATTAAACTTGATGCTCATGCACTGAGTACAAAACATTAGAAAATGACAAAATGTATACAACGAGTACAGAGCGTATAGGCAAATTCAGAAAAATGTATATACAGATCATATTGATAAATGAAAAAAGTGCACAGTTACTGACGTTCAGCACAAAACATATTAACATATGACATAAGTGCACATGTACTGTAGTTCAGAACATATCATCAAAATAAAAATGTATATACAATATAAAAGACAAGAGTGTACATATACTGTACTTCAGAACAAATCGAAAAAATATCTTTAGCATTTTCACAACAAATAAACATAATGGCAAAAAAATCATGTCGACAACTGACATAAGTGTACTCGCACTGGAGTTCAGCAAATCGAAAAAAATGTATAGCCCATGAACATAAATGATGTTAGCAAAAAAATGATTTTCACTATTAGGATAGGAAAGGGAAGGATTGCATCATGGTTGTAGCACTTTAGATTGCACACAGCTGTTCTGAAAGTCCATATCTTTCCACAGAAGTACATCACCAAGTGACACAAATTGCAGTTCTTTTCCCATCAGAATTTATCAGCGTAGCCCAGACACTGAATTGTCGTAGTAATCTTCCATGTTTTCATTTTGGCAGTACATTAGGTACACCAAACAGTGGGACCATAATAACGTCTCCATCGCTCACGGTGGTGGACAGCATGTCGTGTCAACACCATGCTCTTACAAGGCACACCAACGTAGAATTAGTGCAAAAACCAAATATAGTGCTTCATGATCATGAGGATGGACAAGACAAACGGATATTACAGTAATTCCAGGTAGTTAGGTCAGAAGGTGAAGGACGTTAAGTCACAGACTAGTCTTGATTAGGAATTACATTAGTAGTTTGCGGCATTCATAGCCCAGTTATTGAACATTTCTGTATCATGTATTTAGTATTACAGAATAATGTTCATAAAATGAAATTATTGGCATCATGGGTAATCGTATTACAATAAACAGCGGCAGTCTTTGGCCAGTTACAAAGCATATTTAGTATGACAGAATAATGTTCATCAGAAGTCTTCATTGAAAAAAAAAGAGTCAACTATTGGCCTAGCATTAACATAATACATTGAGTTATACAAATTATTGGCACTCATTGGCCAGGTACCAAAACATGAAAAGTCATAATTGAAAACAGGAGCTAATTAATGGCATAATTAATAACATAATTCATTTAGTGACATTAATTATTGGCACTCAGTGGCCAGTTATAGAACATTAAAAATCTTCATTGAAAACAGGAGCTAATTAATGGCATATTTAATAACATAATTCATTTAATGACATTAATTATTGGCACTCAGTGGCCAGTTAGCAAAATATGAAAAGTGATAATTCATTTAGTTATCTTAATTATTGGCACTCAGTGGTCAGCAAGTATTGAATAGAATAAAACATTGTTCATCATTCAGTATTATTCAGATCATTAAGAAGTCATTATTAAAAATCAGTTAACTACAATAATAGCATTAATAATCATGGGCATTATAAGTAGTCTCATTACAATAAACAGTGGCAGTTATTAGCCAGTTACAAAGTATTATTTTATACATTTTTTTTGTATCATTAAGAAGTCATTACTGAAGTGACATACTATTCAGAGCTGATCAGCATTACTCAGAACTCTCTTAAACTGTCAGTATTATTCAGATCATTAAGAAGTCATTATTAAAAATCAGTTAATTACAATAATAGCATTAATAATCATGGGCATGATAAGTAGTCTCATTACAATAAACAGTGGCAGTTATTAGCCAGTTACAAAGCATTATTTTATACATTTTTTTTGTATCATTAAGAAGTCATTACTGAAGTGACATACTATTCAGAGCTGATCAGCATTACTCAGAACTCTCTTAAGCTGGTATCATTATTTGGGACTGGTAATACATTTTTTGTTAGCAATGCATTGCTTAGGGTAATTATAGGGGAAAGCAAGAAGAAAATATTTGTTTCTGGTTTGTTGGTATTAATGAAAATGTGTAACGTCATCTGTCATAAGTCAGCTGTGGCAAGATTATGAAACAAGTAGAGTATATGTAATCACCTTCATAGATTTAATGAACAACTGCTTATAGCACATTAATCTCATAAATAATTTCTCCTGCAACAAATGTATAAAAATAAATTATTAAGCTGAAAAGAGAAATGCATTTTATGCTGAAAAGTAGTGAACTTCGAATTAACAGGTAGTGAAATGTGTATAAAAAATGTGTTCCATAGCTGTCCTTTCCAAAACCTTCAGTCATTATACTATGCAATATAACACCTGCTGTCAAAACGAACTGCAACAAATACTTAAATTACTACATAGCCTCATCTGCAAAGAAAACTTCATTATCCATATCATCATAACTCCATTATCATCATCACCTGTAAAGAAAAACTTCATAATTCATAGTAGCATATTCTTCATCAGTATTCAACAGCATTCATTATCATCTGCAAGAAAAATCACTTTCTTACTCATTATACAACTATTCCTTATGTCTAGCATATTTCATCACTAAAACTAAGATGTGTAGTTCTGTCTGACAGCTTGTATCAATCGCCTTGTATTCTGAAAGAAAAAATTAGTTAAGACTGCTATTCTACGATGAGTATAGTATATTCTTGTTAATGCTTGTTAATCCTGATCCATTTACTCTTCCTCATAAAGTTATTGCATCTTATTTCGTTTATTCCGTAGGTGAAATTCCCATTTCTGTTTAATTTATTTCCTTTACACGTTATTACTTTCTAAAAATGATGAACAAAGATTAATGTCTTGCATTTAAATCATATACCCACTAAATAATGACTGGTTAATGGTGACACAATTAAGCATACAGCATAACATGACAGATAACGTAATATGTCTAAAGCATAGACAGTGTTCAAAGGCAAAAAATGTACAATCACAATGCAGCAGCAAAAAAAAAAGAAAATGTAAATAGTCATGATGTTGAAATATCATAGGGCAAAAATGTGTCAAAGTCAACTGGTGTGTTATACCTTAACTATTTCACAGTGCATACAAACAAAACTGGAATACAATCATACACACAAAAAAATGGAAAATGTGCACGGTCTGTTGTGTAACGACAAGAAGAGCGACCTACTAACCTTACCTTGACGGGCACTTGTCAAGAAAAAATACTATAGTCACCAGTAATTAGTCATGTGAATATTATTGCATAAGTGGTCATAAAGATTAGTAAATGGCATCATAGCATGTTACATCATAAAGTGGTTTCATTCAATAAACGGTTTTATGTTTGAGATATGGTGATTGCCTTTCGATTTTCTGGTTCTCAAAGTTTGGACGTGAACAACATTGGGGTGAGGGATGCTGCGAATCCGATATGGACCTGCGTATAGAAGTTCGAATTTACTGCACTTACCTCATATTCTGCTGGATAAATAGTGTGTACGTACTAATATCTTCTGTCCAACGTGAAAGTCACGGGGTGTACAAACCTGTTTTTGTTGTCCTCTCCGGCGCTCTGCGGCACGTTTGATGTTGTTCAGCGCAATGTTAATTATTTCATGGTGACGTAGGCGACGACTTGTAGGGAAGTTTAGTAATTCTGTGATTTTGTTAGGTGGTTCAACATTTTTCAGTATAACAGACGGAGATAGCATAGTGGACTCATTTGGAATGGAATTAGATACATCTTGGAATGAGAATATGTGTGTGTCCCAATCAATATGTCTTTTGTGGCAGTATATTCTACACAGTTTACCAATTTCTTTCATTAATCTTTCACAGGGGTTCGAAGATGCATGGTACTTGGATTTATAAATCGGATAAATTTTTCTAGCTCGTAACATACGTGTCCATGTAGCAGAACGAAATTGTGATCCATTATCGGAAATTACTTTCAACACATGCCCTACATGAAATAGAAAATGTTTTACAAATGCTTTCGAAACAGTTTTAGCTGTAGCTTTGCGTAACGGAGTGAAAGTAACAAACTTTGAAGTGAGTTCAACAGCGACAAAGAGTAGCAAAAACCTCTATTAGTTCTCGGAATCGGACCAAAAATGTCTACAGCGGCCATGTGTCTTAATTTAACAGGTACAATGGGATATAAAGGAGGAATATGTGAAGTGGTGTCTGACTTAGCTTTCTGGCAAATTTTACAAGACGCTAAAACTCGTCGTATACGTTTTTCCATGGTTGGTAAAATAACAGTTCTGTCTCAGTATAAGAAAACATTTTCTGGCTCCGTAATGTGCGTAACTTAAATGAGTGTACCAGATTAATTTGTTAAGCAGTTCGTCAGGATGAGAGCGGCGAAACAGAATGTCATTGCGTGCAGTGTAATGGTTTCTAATCGTAACATTATTCCTATCTTGCCAAAGGTGTTTAATTTCTTTCCACGCGTTGTCTTTATTTTGCTCTTGTGCTATGTCCTGTAATGACGACAAAATAAAATTTTCAAATGCTACTTGTTGGATGTACATAACGCTGAAATTTGCTTTACAGAAGTTGGTTGCGACGTCTTGCTGATTGTTGCAGAGAGAACGAGATAGTGCGTCTGCTATAACATTTTGAGTGCCGGGAATGTGAACTATTGTAAAATTAAATTCCTGTAAATAAAGGTTCCATCTACTTAATCTGTCGTGAGTGAATTTAGCCGAAAGTAAAAATTGTATAGCTCTGTGATCTGTGTATACGGTCATGTGTCTACCATAAAGAAAGTGCCTAAATCTCGTAAAAGCCCAAACAACACATAACGTTTCCAGTTCAGTAACAGAATAATTTCGTTCAGCAGGTGACAGAATGCGGCTTGCAAATGCGATGTTTTTAATTACTGTTGAACCATCTTCTTCAGTTTCCTGGAAAATATGTACGCCTAAAGCGGTGTTAGAACTGTCGGTGGCAATGGAAAAATTTCTGGTAAGATCTGGGTGCGATATAAGTGGAGCATTCAACAGAGCATGTTTCAGCTTCATGAATTCAGAGTGTGCTTGCTTATCCCAAGACCAAATACTGTTTTTACCTGTTAATTGGCATAATCTAGGTGTGTCTAAAGCAGAGTGATGAATAAATTTACGAAAAAAGTTAATTAAGCCCAAAAAACTGCGTAATTGTTTTTTTGTCGTAGGAACTGTAATGTCACGTAGAGCTTGAAGTTTTTCCGGGTCAGGCGCAATGCCTTCTGCTGAAATTACGTGTCAAAGAAATGTTATAGAAGTTTTGCCGAAGTGCGATTTACTGAGGTTAACTGTGAGACCTTGTGCATGAAAAGTTTGCAACAGTTGTTCTAAATTCACATTGTGTTCAGACCAGTTAGCTTCTGCGATAAGAATGTCATCTACGTACGTCGTAATTCCGTCTTTAAGTTCTGTCGGAAGTATTGTGTTCAAACCGCGAATGAAAGCTGCAGAAGAAATAGTTAAGCCGAATGGTAATTTGCAAAATTGATAACAGTCGCCAAAACAGAGAAAAGCTGTATATTTTCTGCAATTCGGATGAAGCTGAATTTGCCAAAATCCCTATTTCAAATCTAATGTGGAATAAATAGCTGTACCGTGAAATTTCTGTAGAAGTTCCTCTAGTGTCTGTGGTCGATCTGTTTCATTAATAATAATGTAATTAATGTGACGTGAATCAAGTACAAGGCGAAGTGAGCCATCCTTCTTTTTAACAATATGTAGCGGGTTTATATACGGACTAACTGCCGGTTCAATAATTCCTTGGTCAAGCATATCCTGCAATTCTTTCTTAACTTGTTCTCTATGGATATACGGAATGGGATAATGCTTTGCTTTAAATGTGTCGTGCTGTTTCACTGAAATTCATACATAAAGCCGGACATAGTACCAGGAATGTTGTCGAAAACTGGAGCTTGCTGTAAAAGAATTTTGTGTAGTTGCGTGCGTTCGTCGTCTGTATTTGCACTGCTCTCTTTAACTTTATCAGAAATCATTTGCATTACGTCGTAATCAGCTTCGTCTGGAGTATTATAGTTATGTACGTACGTATCCGTGAACAATGTGGGATTACAGTCTATGTTACGAGATACGGAAATGACCTCTGTGCGGTTAATTGTTTGCTCTTCCGCAGATAAAGAGTGCTGATATTCTAAAGCCGATTGTACATTTTCATCCTTTAACATTAAATAAGAATTCTGAAAATCAATGACTGCGTTGTGTTGCACCAGAAAATTCGTACCCAAAATAACGTCTGTTGTCAATAAAGGAACAATCCAAAAATTTGAGTGGAAAGTATGACCTCCAATACAAAATGATAAATGCGTCTGTAATTTAACGTCTACTCCTTTATTCGATACTGCTCCTTTCACTTTCGTTTTGCCTAATGGTAATGTGGGATAAGTATTCTCTTTGTTGCACTCGTTGAAAGTTTCTTCATTTATTACTGACATAGGTGATCCGGAATCGATTACTGCTGAAAATTCCGATGAACCTATTTTAATTTCAATGACAGGGTGTGAAATAGTTTTCTGAACAACTGGTCTTTCCTGTAAAAGAGTGTCTCCGATGTCGTCAAAAGTAATGACATTTTCGTGAACAACATTTTGCGTGTCAAAAGTAGTGCTTGTGTTACTGGAAGATGCGACCTGTACAGTATCTAGTCAAATTCTATCTGACGTATTATTATTGTCAGGACGATTCTGTGGCATTTCTACTATTTGAACTGTTCTACTATTTCTTCCAGACGTATTACGCTCTGGATGGTACCTACTGTCTGGTTCATTCATAAGAATATGTTCTTGTTGATTATTTTGTTGCTGGTAAGACCGGCTGTTATTAAACGTACGCTGATAATTGTCCTCATTATTTTTACGTCTGTCGTAATAGTCATTCCTATACGGTGCATTGCGATAGGAATTGAAATTCTGTGTATTCTGTACATAGTTGTTCCTTTGCTGCCGTGCGTTACTATTTGTTGTACCTGGGACTATACGTTCACGGGGCGAAACATTTAAGCCTGGTTGACCTTGTGCATTCCATTGTTGGTTAGGTATGTTAACCGGCTGACCTTCATGCTGTTGTGGTGGAAAACGTCTATTGTTACAAAAATGTGGTTCCTGTTGCTGAAAATTTTGACGATATTGATAATCAGAATTTTGCCTGTTATTAAAGTTCTGGTGGTTGTCATTCCTAAAGCGTCTGTTGCCTTTCCTATAAAAATTACGTGTCTGATCATAATTACTGTACGTCTGTTGGCCTTGGTTGTTATATGCAAAATTTTTGTTTACGAAAGAATAATCTGATTGCTGCACTTCTAAAAGCTGCAGCAGATCCCTGAATGCCGAAATATTTTCTTTTTGCTGACCTGTTAAAAGTGACACTCTTAATGATCGTGGTAATTTAGAGATACATAATTGAATGAGTGCAGATTCACTATAGGGTTCACTTAAATACTGGTTTTGTTGCACCATGTGCTCAAAAAATTGCGTCACACTCGGAGAATTTGAGTTCTCATAATTCGGTAAAATAATTAACAGATCTTTAATTCCGCGCTGTGTCGTCTTCGACCAATACGCTGAAAGAAAAGCATTCTGAAACTCTTCTACCGAGTAACATTGCCTCGCGATCGGTCTCATACGAGTTGCCGGTTCGCCTTCCGAAAAGCTGCAAATAAATTCAAGTTTGTGTGTTACGGGCCAAGTTGCTGGAAAAGCAAAGCTAAACTGTTGTATCCAATCCAGTGGGTGAATCTGTGTTCTGTCATTTTTAAACACTTTAAACTTTCTCAGTGACAGAAAATGTTTGTAATCAAAATTATCGTCTATAGGTTCAGGATTGTAAGAGAATCTATTGAACTGTGGTTGTTCGGAATCTAAGTCCCGTACTCTCTGTAGATTACCCAAATTATACGCGTTGCGCGAGTCTGACAGATGTTCGCAAAGTGGCGTCTGCTGTGATGTGTTATTAACTGAAATTCTTTACATCTCTTTTATTTCTTGTTGTAAACTCGATAACTTTCTACGCAACGTGTTATTAGACGAATCGATCTCATTAATTGTCTGCTGTAAATTTTGATATTCAGGTGTTTGGTTAAATGAAACCGGTGAAGTATCGACTGATTTGCTGTCATTATTACTTTCAATAACGTCAATACGACTGGCCAATTCATCACATTTTTCAGTCAGTATTTTTACCTGATCATCGGTTTTAGAATCAGAGGCATTAATCTGTTTTTGCAACTTACGTGTAGTTTCGTTCAGTTTTTTAACGTCAGCTTGAATTACATCAGAATCCTGTGTTAGTTCTAATTGTTCGAATCTGTCTGTCACTATCTGAATATCTGCTGTGTGTGTATCTGTTTTTGATTTAAGGTCAGAAATCTCATCACGTAATTCCGCGTTCAACTGTTCGATGGTATTAATTTTGTCGGACACTGTAGCAATAATGTTGTCTACGTATGTTTTTGCTTTCGCAAACATTTTACGTTTGTCTTCTTGTCTCTGTGCAGTGATTGTTTCCATTACTTGACGTTTTACTTTATTTTGATCCTGAATAAATTTGCGGAAACGCGTATCACTGTTTTGTATGTGAAGACTAAGACGTTCGTTAATATGAGAGTTCTGTTGGTCGAATTTCGCGTCAATCTTTTCATCCATTGTGCGCGAAAGTTCTGCTGTCATTGCTTTAAACTCGTCGCGTAATTGTGTAGCCTTTTCAGAGCATTGTTTAGCGACTCCGCTAATTTCGTCTCTAAGTGTTTCTGTTGCAGCTGTTTGCAATTCCCTTAATTCCTGAGCAACAGACTTAATTTCTTCGCTACTTTTTCTTCAACAGGCCTCAATTTCCTCGCGTAACTGTACCTTAGTATCATGACACTGCGCGGCAACGGCTCTAATTTGTTCACTAAGCTGCCTGGAATTGTTGTCTAATTTTTCATTTAACTGTCTGGAACTGTTGTCTAATTTTTCATTTAACTGTTCGTTCTGTTCACTAAGTTGTTGTTTGAGATCTTCTTTAAGACTGTCTTGTTTTTTATTATTGTCATTAAGTTGTTTACTCATTTGTAGCAACAATGCCATAATTGGATTCGACACAAAATTATCATTTATATTCTTCGTGTTGTTTAGTGGTGTACCTGGAATTGTCTCGCTTTCCGTAACCATTTGGTTATTCTGAGATTTACAAAAAGGTTTGTCAGTCGGATGTACACTGTCAGACATTATTTCGGAATTAAATAAATCCGTCGTACTTTGTGTATCCTGTTCATTTTCGTTAGACAAATTTGTGTGTTCGTTACACGAATTTAGTAAACCGGTTGCGTTAAGCTGGGCAGCGCTCATTACAATAGAGCGCCCCGCGCCATCAATTGTCGCCAAATCAACAGAGGACATAACCGAGTTCGTTTGTTCATCATTAAGACAAAAGTCATCATTAGAGGTTGGAACGCACTGATTGTCGGTGAACGCGGGATTGTCATCATTACACTGCGTGTCACAATTACTATCGGTCACGTTGTTTAAGTCGGTAATTTCGTTCAAAATACCTCGCCATTCACTATTCATAGTCTTTTGCGGCATTTTTACAATACTCACAATTATTCACAAAACAAATAAGCACAATGTAAAAGCAACACACAAATACAACAGAGCAACGAATTACCGATGATCTGAGGAAAGAAAGTCATAAAATTAGTAAAAGCGTTGCGCCAAATTCTAATTATATTTAAGCAAATAAGAGCTGATATCTGACTGTTTTTCAAAAGATTCTCAACGAAATACGATCCTGGACCGGGTGTCGCCAAGTGTAACCACCCCACAAAAATTTAAAAGATATTATTTTAAATGCAAATGGACATTGAGGTAAGTGTAAGCTCCCCAGAGAAATTTTGAAACACAATAATTGAATGTTAACCAGAATAAAACCTAATGTAACCTCCCAGGAATTGAATTTAATGACAACGACAATTAAATGAAATTTAGCAATCTGACCCAAGTATAAGCTCTCACAAAAATAATGAAAGATAATTTAATGCTAATGAAACTTCGGTCACAATGTAAACTCAATTAATGCGAAATATCGGTCTTTGGCCCTGTGCAAAAAATCATAATTAATTTCTTACCTCATTCGAAACTGCATGTCAAAGTTCTGCTCTTATTGTTGGCCACGGCTTGGAGGAAATGCATTGCAAGTACTACTTTTTTTTATATATATATTTTTTTAATTTAACTGAAACTTTTCTTTAAAGGAAATGGAAGGAGATCGTTCCTTCAATTAAATGGCTCTTTTGTTAGAATGGATTGAAAACAAAATTATTATTGGGGCACTTGTTGAAAATTAATTACAATAAATAAACTTTACATTATCTGATGTGCGCAATGCAGCTTGCTTACCTAAATTATTAATATACCTCATTCAGCATCTTGACCAGAGACCCATGTCGACGCCCGCGGACTGCGTCTCACTCGCGACTCTCTCGCAACTGTACTCGACCATTACTGCTGATCGACTACCCACAGACTGCACTAGCCTACTGCTACCGACAGACTACATCACACAACTGCACTGGGCTGCTACTACCGACAGACTACTGCACTCGACTGCTACTGACAGACTACTGCTCGTAACACTCGCGCGGTCAAGCGCAGACTAGCCACGATAAAAAGCTCTCTGGTCAAAGATTCTGTAATGCCTCGCACACGCTGCATACGTGTTTCAGTTGCAAGTGGGTCAGGTCGACAACACTATCTGACGGGTAAGGATACGTATTCAGTAAAAAGGAGACTGCGACAAAAAAAAACAGCAGAAACGAGAGAAGCACATTCGTTAGCTCGTAAGACATGTTGGAAGGAACTGTATCTCTTTCATCAGAGCACTTTGAGAGGAACCGATACAGCGCTTAAGAGCCTGTTAAGAGAATATAGCAGTAGAATACGGACACATTCGATAATCAGGTGCCAGACCTTGTGTGATATCCTCACGCTATAGCCCTTTAAATACGCCAGCTCTCCAAATCTGGTCAGTGGATTATCATTGGGATCAACGGCATTTACAGTACTAGCACTCGATTTCATGATAGCGATATTGCAGTGAACCTATGTCCTACATGCTCTCGCATAGTCTGTGAACTAGACGGAGATGTACTCACCTGATGCACTTTACGCAGCTCGCCACCTAACATCTGCTGATGGAGACACAGCCTAGCGACAACACCACACCGCAGAGTGTGGCAATGAACCCACTGAAGTAGTTTCTTCAATTTCCTGAGATTAGCATTGTTGCGCCGTGAGCGAGAATATCAACCAGAATTACCGCTTGAGACGTCCAGAAGACCGTGCTGAGGGTGCGACTTTGAAGAGAGGTTGTGTGGTGCCACTCCATGGATTGCTGTTTTATTTCCAGTTCGAGGTGATGAATGCATGTGTCATCGCCTGCGGCGAGATTCGGCCAACTGTTGTCACGATCAGCTGCGTGGGACGCTAGCAATTCCGCACTGATGTCTTTCTTTGCTGCTGACGATCTTCTGTTAGGGGATGTAGAACCCGCTTCACACATACTTTGAGTACGCCAGCTGATGGAAGAGTGTACGAACACTGCCAAAAGACACGACCAGTTCAGCAGCGAAGTGTCTGATTGTGGTCTACCTTGAATGAGAGCGTGCGCATGTTTCATCATTGAAGGCCTCAAAGCTGTGTTTACTTCCACATCTCTTCCATCATATGACAGACTTCACCAGTATGTCACTTCCTTCGCTAGGTTGGCTATTAACGGTGGATCTCCCATTGTCATGAAAATTGCTTCCCTAGGGACCTGGAGCAGTTTCATTGATGATACTACGTCTAACGTCTATCTCACATCCGTGTGGTGTCTCAGTGCTTTGGCTGCTTTCAGACAACGCCGCATAACGTGAAGACAGTAAAAGTAAACCAAAAAATACCGTTACGGCTCTTTATTCTATCTGTAATCCATTCGCACTTTATCACGGCTTAAATCTAAATTAACGAGCGTTACGTTTTTCAGATTACATCTCCCAACATTCCTCAATTATTTACGACCTTAAATACAGCACTATGCATATACTGTATTTACTGATGTATGTGTTACTCTTGTCGTCCTTCCTCATCCAAATACATTTACACAATACAGTTCCTAATTTACAGCAGAAATCATTATCCTTTTTTTCGCTTATCCTTACGAAATTACCGAAATTTTCGGGTACTCAAGGTTTCCCACGCCTCAGAAGGCAAACTCTGCACTTGTTGGCGTAGTGATCTTTTTTGTAGGAAACATAACATACTGTAGGGGCTGATTTCCTTCGCAAACTGGAGTTAACGGTTCGGCACTTGACACCTTACTGAACACTGCAGTGCTATGCAAGCTCGACATTAAGGGAAACAAGCAGGAAAAGATGAAACTGAAAGATTCAGTTTATCCCGACAGCGAAGGTAAAAACGTTTTCGCTGCCACTTACACAACCTGATGTCCCTGTTGAATGACTGCTAGCAACCTTCTGCCATCCGCAAGCTGTGTATCTTCTTGGTCGTTGTTGATCCATCGTTCCCGAAACTTATCCCGATTCTGTCACCAAATTATAACGACGTAGAAAGGACACGTTGATGTGCCCAAGTCTTCTGCTTGCGTTACACGAGGTGTAATCAATAAGTAACGGAGACTGTTTTTCTGAAAGAATCTATATTTATTCCTCAGCATCATATTAATCCCTCCCCCCCAGATATAATACACTACCACGAGCGCTTTTTCCAGTCGTGGGAAAACTGCGGGAACTCACTTTTCTTTCTGGTGTTCATCTCCTTCCGCGATTGTGTTTTTATCTCGTCAGTGGTGGGAGAACGATGTCCTCTCAGTTTTCTCTTCAGCCTCAGGAATAGAAAACATCTCACGGGTTATATTTGGGGAATATGGTGGCTGAGGAAACATAACCGTTTTTCTTTGCCAAAAACTCACGAACAGGCGTTGAGGTGTGGGTGAGAGCACTATCGTTGTGCCATTTACACAATGGTTGTGCCACAATTCTGCTCTTTTCTTTGGATTGCTTCAAGCTAACGAGCATAAGTTCCAAGTAGTATTCCTTATTGATTGTACGAACGTAACGCAGAATGTCATGGTGCACTGTCCCATTGTAATCCCTTGCCATTGCAATCTTGGTTCTTCAGACTGTTTCCATTGCGACTGTTTGGCCTCGACGCCATACCTGTGTAGCCATGTTTCGTCAGCTGTTGTAGCCTTCTTTAGAAGATGTGGACCGTTGTCGACTTCATTCAGCCGTTACTGAAAGACGTCTGCGCGACGTCGATTATGGTGAAAATTCAACAGTTTCGGAAACAAAATTTGATGCTTCACACTTCAGGCCCCAAACATCAGAAAAAATTAGTTCAAGCGAGCCAAAGTGTGTGCCTAATTCAACGTCAGCCACTCCGATGATGGTTCAGCGATCTTACAGAACCATTTATTTCTTCGTCAGTAATTCAAGTGCTAGGAGGTCTAGGGCAGTCGTCGTCATCATCGTCTTCTCGACCCTCTTTGAAACCTTCATGATATCATTCAGAAACTCTTGTCTTAGTCTTAGTAGATTCGCCAAAAGCCACAGTATGGTGCTGCACTTTACTCAACTTTTCAAGGAAAATTTAACCCAAATTCTTTGATCATTCTTCTTCCAAAGTAATAATTCGCCGAGCACACGAAACCGCTGTAGCCTCTACGACTGTGAGCAAGAGACTATGCGTTCAAAACATCTGAAAAAGGAAACATACATCAGGAACATATGTAGCAACAAGATAGAAAAATTGAAAATGAGGTGTATAAAACCAGCGAAATTACAAGAGTACCGTTACTTTGATTTGGGGACAGACGTGACGTGTGGGAAAGCTGAAGACAAACCAGCAGTAGTCCTACAACAGTTCTTCATTAACCTATTCAGCACAACCTGCCTTTCAGGTAGGACTTCCACCCACGATGTTGTCTGCTAGTCAAGAAATCCAATTAAAAGCACGTACATAGGACAGAAGCACTTTATCGAAGCACTAAACTACTAGCAGGCTACCGTCAGCTACTGAAGCGCCACGAATCATATAGGCATGCGTATTCAAATACAGAGATATGGGAACAGGCAGAATGCGGCTCTGCGGTCGGCAACGCCATATAAGACAACAAGTGTCTGATGCAGACGTTAGATCGGTTACTGCTGCTGCAGTGGCAAGTTATCAATATTTAACTGAGACTGAACGTGGTGTTACATTCGGCGTACGAGCGATGGGACACAGCATCTTCGAGGCAGCAATGAAGTGAGGATTTTCCCGTTCGACCGTTCCACGAGTGTACCGTGAATATCAGGAATTCCGTAAAACATCAAATCTCCGACGTCACTGCGGCTGGGATAATATCCTGCAAGAACGAAACCAACGATGACTGAAGAAGACCATTCAACGTGACAGAAGTGCTACCCTTCCGAAAATTGCAGCATATGTCAGCGCTGGACCATCAACAAGTGTCAGCGTGCGAGCAATCCAACGAAACAGCATCGATATGGGCTTTCGGGGCCGAAGAGCCACTCGTGTATCCTTCATGACTGCACGCCTTACCTGGTCCCGTCAACATCGACATTGGACAGTTGATGACTAGAAACATGTTGCCTGGTCGCACGAAACTCGTTTCCAACTGTATCGAGCGGTCGGACATGTAAGCGTATGGAGACAAACGCATGAATCCATCAATCTTACATGTCAGCAGGGGATTGTTCAAGCTGGTGGAAGCTCTGAAACGGTGTGGGGCGTGTGCAGTTGCAGTTATATGGGACTCCTGGTACGTCTCGATACGACTCTGACTGGTGACACGTACGTAAGCATCCTGTCTGATCACCTGCATCCATTCATACCCACTGTGCTTGGACAACGCGACACGTCATACTTTCAGAATTGCTACAGAGTGACTCCAGGAACGCTCTTCTAAGTTTAAACACTTCCTCTGGCCACCAAAGTCCACAGACATGTACAGTATTGAGCATATCTGGGATGCCTTGAGGCATGGTGTTCAGAAGAGATCTCCAGCCCCTCGAACTCTTACGGATTGATGGACAGCCCTGCCGGATTCATGGTGTCAGTTTCCTCCAACACTACTTCAGACATTACTTGAGTCCATGCCACGTCGTGTTGCTGCTCTTCTGGGTGCTCGCGGGGGCCCTGCACGATGTTAGGTAGGTGTACCAGTTTCTTTCGCTCTTCAGTGTCGTTTTCATCTGCACTCGCTTAAGTAGCGAAAGTTGAATTGTAATCATCCTATACTTTGGATTCTCATAAAGTAATAAAATTCGGAAGTATTCCAGTAAGGTAGACTCTGAAGCGTAAGTTAAACTGAGATTAAATTAGTCTCGTCAGATGCTGACGCATCTGCACATATTCTGTTCGTTTCTTATCCATCTTTTAATTTCAGGTTTTCCTTCTTCTCTACACTATGTTTCTCAACAACGTCTAAAAGGCTAATTTATGGTGATATGAAGAACAACTGTATTGTGCGTACATCTGGTCGAAATCAAAAACACAAAGCAGTAATTTGTTGTCAAGTCTCCAACTGAAACCGCAGCTACAGGCTGTCAGAAAAGTCTGTGTTTGCTGGAATTTCGATTGCTTTATCAATCGTACCTTAAATACTTCGAATGGTTCAATGTCGGCCCCCATCACACTCCCCCCCCCCCCCCCTGCCAGTCTTTTCAAGTTCATCTAATTACAATGCGTCAGGCCTTATGCCCTGTATCCTATATGTTTGTTCGCCCACGATTTCGTTGTTCCTCAGTCCCAAGATAAGTACCTTTACATGCTGTAGAAATGTTCCACTGACATATCCCTTCTTTAAGTGGTTTCCAATAAAAAACATTCCGCGCCTTGTGTGTTAAGGTGTTATACATTTTGTATGTCATCTACTCGCTTCATATACAACACTTCAACTCATTAAAAATTTCCAGACGCGCCTGGTAGCCGCACGGTCTCACGCCTCTTGTCGTGTGGTTCGCGCGGCTCCCCCTGCCCCTCGGCGAAGGATCGAGTCCTCCATCGGACACAGCTGTGTGTGTTATCCTTAGTGTAAGTTAGTTTAAGTTAGGTTAAGTAGTGTTTAGGGACTGATGACCTCAGCAGTTTGGTCGCATAGAACGTACCACAAATCTCCAGTTTCAAAAAGTTTCCAGTTACGTCCTCACCTGTCTTACTGTTCCACACTGTGGTGTGCAGCAGACTTACGCTTTGATGAATTTATTCCTCACGTTCTTATTATTATGTCTTTTAGTGAAAATGCTTATATACTTGCTTGTTTCGGTCATCCACTGCAATGTAGCTTCTGCAAGATGGAGGGTGTTATTTTAAGTCATAGTATTCGATTGAGGATTGGATCATTTTCGCGGAGATCGAGAAATCAGTAGAGCTCCGTTACCATTGAGAATCTCTACTTTTTGAGGACGACGTACAACTGCTGATCGTGGTTACTCGAAGGAGGTCTGTTGGCTTAACACTACTCAGCTTTAGAAGATTCAGTCAATGAAGTTCCAGGTGCTTGTTAATGTGATTACACACTTCATACTACACGTAACATTGCTTCGTACTTATTTACAGTTTTCACTGTTATTGTCATCCATGTTTCTTCTGTATTTCTCACATCGTTTGGAGATGAGTACACTCAGTCTGTTAAGTCCAAGGGGTGACACGCTCAGACGCCATGTGGGAGTTTGGGAGTCAGATGATTTTCCTCCGTAGACAGCTAAGGCTATTGAAGTGAAGAGCATTATTATGATGGCACCTGGATACGAGGTGCCTGTCACGATGTCTAGTTGCAGGTATCTGCCGCTATACTGCTAAATATATTGACACATTTGTTCTGCGCTAATGCGCCACTTCCATACAGCTACTGCTCATCCAGAGAGCTGCATAAACCGTTATCCAATACATTGTTCAGGAAGGTAACGTCTCCAACGGGTAGAACTTCGGCACGTTTGTCAGGTAGTTAGAGTTGCGAATATTTTAGATTCAGGGCTTTCGCCACTGTTATTTTCGCTGCAAGCTGAGATGTTTGTCCTGGGACGTCGCAATTCGTACTGTTGCTCATAGCTATAACCGTTCCGCACTTGCTCGTAGCAATTTGTGATAGTAGACTACGCCCGCTGAGTCGCTCTCCCCTGAGTATGAGGTAGCGTGGTGAGGACGCCCTGTGGGCATCCAGTTCGTCCTAGAAGTAACTTCTTCTTACATCTCTCCGTTACAATTCACATAATCCTGGATGGGCAAATGGTAATTCATTTCTTCCCTCTCGCAGCCACATAGCTGTCATCTTAATGATGAAGTACTGGTTTCTTTCAGTCTTACCACGAGATGAATATGTGACAAAATCATTGTACACAGAAACTATTGAAACACCACAGTCTCTTCAATGCTGGACTACAAGCCTACTGTGTGATACTCCATTCTACGTGTTCTGACTAAATCTGCAATCTCTAAATTGTAAGACGTATGCTTCGCCGGCGATGGGCGAGGCATGACAGAATCTCTGACCAGAGAGTGGTTTATCGTTAGTTGTTGCTTGTCGCTAGTCTGCCCTTGTCTGCGTGAGTCGACAGTAGTAGTCTGGTGCAGTCTGGTGGATTCGGCATGTGTCGGCGGTGTGCTCTGCTCGCGACTCTGGTCAGGACTCTGGAGGATGAGTATTGTTGTAGAAGGTAAAGAATCAGCCTTGTGCATATTTAATAATGTATGTTAATTGTAATTTAATTTGTTCCAAAAAGATGCCATAATAATAATTTATATAATATGGAGGAACTCCTTTAAAGAAAAGCATTCATTTCAATTTAAAGAATATTTCCAATGCATGATCATTCCTTCCAAGTATTATATATATATATATATATATATATATATATATATATATATATATATATATGCCAGCATTGCACGAAGCTGTGTCGAAAGATATCTAATTAAGAGCAGATATAATTGCAGTTTTTATTGAGGTAAGAATTTTTGCTTTTTTTATTCAGAATACAGGGCCGAAGGGCAGCGCTGCTGTCCTTATAAAATTAATCAGGTTACTATTTTTATTTATTAATTTTGGTGATTAGAATTTTTTTCTGTTTCTAACTTGACATTAAATGAGAAAAGAATTTTGTGGGAATATTAAATGTGAATGTATTTTTGCACACAGACTATAAATGGGAGCCAGTTTTGTTCAGAGGTCACAATATTAAAAAAAATCCATTTAATTATAATTCTGTGGCAGGTTACACATGGCTCAAATTCATTTAATTATATTTTGGGGAGGTTACACTTGGCGACATCCGGCCAGGAACGTATTTCTTTGTGAATCTTCTGATAAGTAGTCATATATCTGCTGTTATTTACTTAAATGTAGTTTGCATCTGGCGCAACGCATTTACTAATTTGTCAATCTCTCTTTCACAGATCATCGGCAATTTGTCGCTGTTTGTTGTAATAGTGTTTGTTGCATTTTGCATTGTCTTTGTTTCGTTTGTGAATAATTTTGATTTGTGAAAAATGCCGCGAAAAACTGTTAACAGTACATCGCGATGTGTAATGAACGGAATTGCCGACTCAAATAATTTGACCTATAGTACTTGTGATACTCAGTGTAACGTTGACAGTCTTCCGTTTACAGACAATGAGTGCGCACTGACTAATAGTAATGATTTTGATCCTAATGATGAACAAATAAATTCAATTGTGTCCTCTATTAATTTAACGACAATTGATGACGCGGCACGTTCTGTCACAATGAACGCTGCCGAGCTTGACACACCCGGTTTGCAGAATTTACGTAATGAACAGACAAATTTTTCTAATGAAAATGAACAGTGTAATCAGAGTGCGACAGATTCATTTATTTCCGGTGTAGTGGCCAACAGTGCACATCCGATTGGCAAACCTTTTCAAAAATTACAGAATGACCAAATGGTTACAGAAAACGTGACAAATGCATATACAACATCACACAGCACAGAGAATGCAGCAGCTACTTTTGACTTGGATCAAATTATGGCAGTATTGCTACAGTTTAAGAAGGAACAAAACGAGATTCTCAAACAACATTTCAAACAACTTAATGAAAGTTTCAAACAGCGGAATGAAAATTTCGACAACCATTTCAAACAACTTAATGAATCGTGCAAACAATTTAATGAAAGTTTAAAACTATCTAACGAAAAACACGACAACCTTAATGAACAGAACAAACAACTTAGTGAGCAGATTACAGCCGTTGTCGCACAACGTCATGATACTAAAGAACAATTACGTGACGAAATTAAGG
Organism: Schistocerca americana; assembly: GCF_021461395.2. Taxonomy (NCBI): domain Eukaryota; kingdom Metazoa; phylum Arthropoda; class Insecta; order Orthoptera; family Acrididae; genus Schistocerca; species Schistocerca americana. The sequence continues at coordinate 201,242,435 of NC_060125.1, read as the reverse complement.
ATTGTGCTAGGAACAGTAATAAAGAAATAAGATCTGTTGCACAAGAATTAAGTAATATACATGCAGGCACAACAGAATCATTTAGAGATGAAATCAATGCAGTCACTGAACAATGTTCAGAAAACGCAACACAGATACGCGACGAGTTTAATTTAAAGTCACCAGAACTTTCACACACTCTGGATACGGAAGTCGATAAGAAATGTGAACAACAGAACAAGCAAATTGACGAGCGTATTAAAGTGACAGAGATGAAAAATGTTTCAGTCACTAACACGTCACAGCATACGGCACATTCCGATCATTTCTCACACTCACACAGCCAGTATAATTTAGGTGATTTACAGAGAGTACGTGACTTAAAATCCGAAAAGACACAGACAAACTGATTCTTATGCAGTCGTGAACCGGTTCACACATTCAGAGACGATAACGTTGATTACGAGCAATTTTTATCCGTAAGAAAATTTAAGGCGCTTAATAATGACAGAGCACAGGTACACGCTTTGAACTGGATACAGCAATTTGCTTCTGAATTTTTACCGCCATTCCCTGTAACGCAAAAGCTAAAGTTTATTTGCAGCTCGTAACAAACCTCAGGGGATTCATTACGCTTTAATGAATATGTGCCGTAGTGTGCAGAGGGCCCCGAGCCGTAGTAGTGCTGTTTCATTTTTAGTTTTCCGCGCTGCTGCCTTTTCTTCTACTATCCTTTATATCTATCAAAGTAGCTCTTCAACTATCGCTCTATCTGGGATTAAGAAAGAGTAATGAAAACCCAATGTGACAAGTTTTACCGAAAGTTACAATTTTTCATTAGACACGCCCGGAATGACAACTATCGCCGTAATTTTAATAACAGATAAAATTTTAATAATCAGTATGTGTAAAATTATCAGCAACAGGAACCACATTTTGGTAACAATAGACGTTTTTCACCGCAACAGCGTGAAAGCCAGCCGGTTAGCATACCTAACCAACAATGTAATGCACAAGGTCAACCAAGCTTTAATGTTTCGCCGCGTACGCATACAGCGTCGGCCCCAACAAATAGTTACGCACAGCAGCAAGGAAATAAGTACGTACAGAAAACACACTACTTCAATTCCTATCGCAGTGCACCGTGTAGAAATAACTATCATGACAGACGTAAAAATAATGAGCACAATTTTCAGCGCACGTTTAATAACAGTCAGCCTTATCAGTAGCAAAATCAACCACAACAACATATTATCATGAATGAACCAGACAGTAGGTATCATCCAGAATGTAATACGTCAGGAAGAAATAACAGTACAGTACAAATAGTGGAAATGCCACAGCATCCTCCTGAAAATAATAGCACGTCAGATAGAATTTGACTAGATATAGTACAGGTTGCATATTCCAGTAACGAAGCAATAATTTTGACACGCAGAATCTTGTTCACGAGAATGTTATTTGAAGTATACTTTGTTGAATGCACCACTTTTATTGCACCCAGATCTTACTAGAAATTTTTCCATTGCCACCGACAGTTCTAACACCGCTTTAGGCGTACACATTTTTCAGGAAATTGAAGAAGATGGCACTACAGTAATTAAAAACATTGCCTTTGCGAGTCACTTTCTGTCACCTGCTGAACGAAATTATTCTGTTACAAAACTTGAAACATGATGTGTTGTATGGGCTTTTACGAGATTTCGGCATTTTCTTTATGGAAGACTCACTGCCGTTTACACAGATCATAGGGCGATACTGTTTTTACTTTCGGCTAAATTTACACACGACAGATTAAGTAGATGGAAACTTTATTTACAGGAATTTAATTTTACAATTGTTCACATTCCCGGTACGCAAAATATTGTGCCAGACGCACTAACCCGTTCTCTTAACAACAATCAGCAAGACATAGCGACCGACTTCTGCAAAGCAAATTTCAGTGTCATGTACATTAATCAAGTTGCATTTGAAAATTTCATTTCGTCGTCAATAGAAAATGGCTCTGAGCACTATGGGACTTAACATCTATGGTCATCAGTCCCCTAGAACTTAGAACTACTTAAACCTAACTAACCTAAGGACATCACACAACACCCAGCCATCACGAGGCAGAGAAAATCCCTGACACCGCCGGGAATCGAACCCGGGAACCCGGGCGTGGGAAGCGAGAACGCTACCGCACGACCACGAGATGCGGGCTCGTCAATAGAAGACATAGCACAAGAGCAGAGTTAAGACAACGCGTGGAAAGAAATGAAACACCTTTGGCAAGATAGGATTAATCTTGCCATTAGAAACCATTACACTGTACGCAATGACATTCTGTTTCGACGCTCTCAATCTGACTGCAACAATTGGTTATTATGCAATCCTGACGAACTTGTTAACAAATTAATTTGGTATACTCATTTAAGTTACGCACATTACGGAGCCAGAAAATGTTTTCTTATACTGAGACAGAACTGTTATTTTACCAACATGGAGGAACGTATACGACAAGTTTTAGAGTCATGTAAAATCTGCCAGAGAGCTAAATCTGACAAGACTTCACATGTTCCTCCATTACATCCCATTGTACCTGTTAAATAGAGACATATGGCCGCTGTAGACATTTTTGGTCCGATTCCCAGAAGTATTAGAGGTTTTTGCTACATCTTTGTCGCTGTTGAACTCACTTCAAAATTTGTTACCTTCACTCTGTTACGCAAAGCTACTGCAAAAACTGTTTCGAATGCATTTGTAAAACATTCTCTATTTCATGTAGGGCATGTGTTGAAAGTAATTTCCGACAATGGATCACAGTTTCAGTCTGCTATATGGACACGTATGTTACGAGATAGAAACATTTCTCCGATCTATATATCCAGGTACCATGCTTCTTCGAACCCTGGGACACACACATACTCTCATTCCAGGATATAATGAATTCCATACCAAATGAATCCACTATGGTATCTCCGTCTGTTATACTGAAAAATGTTGAACCACCTAACAAAATTAAAGAATTAGTAACCTTTCCTACATCTCGTCGACTATGACACCATGAAATATTTGACATTGCGCTGAACAACATGAAACGTGCCGCAGAGCGCCGGAGAAGACAGCAAAAACAGGTTTGTACACGCCGTGACTTTCACATTGGACAGTAGATATTAGTACGTACACACTATTTCTCCAACAAAGGAAAAAGTAGATGCAGTAAATTTGAGCTTCTATACGCAGGTCCATATCGTATTCGCAGCATTCCTCACCCCAATGTAGTACACGTCAAAACTTTGAGAACCAGAAAAACCAAAGGGAACCACCACGCCTCCAACATCAAACCTTTTATTGAATGAACATACTTTATGGTTTATCACATTGTAATGTCACTTCCTAATTTTTTTATGACCACTTATGCAATTATATTCACATGAACACTGACTGATGATTATCGTATTTTTTCTTGGCAAGTGCCCGGCATGGTAAGGTTAGCAGGTCGCTCTTCTTGCCGTTACACATCAGACCATGCATATTTTTCCAGATGAACTTACTCATTTTATGACCACTTATGCAATTATATTTATATGACTACTTACTGATGTCTGTCGTATTTTCTCTTGGCAAGTGCACGGTAAGGTAAGGTTAGCAGGTCGCTCTTCTTGTCGTTACACAGCAGACCGTGCATATTTTCCATTTCTTATGTATGTATGATTGTTTTCCTGTTTTGTTTGTATGCACTATGAAATATTTAAGATATAACAAACACCAGCTGACTTTAACATTTTCCCTGATGATATCTCTACATCGTGACCACTTTACTTTTCTTTTTTTTTTTTTTTTGCTGTTACATTGTGATACACTGTGTACATTTTTGCCTCTGAACACTGTCTATGTTTTTGACATATTACGTTTTCTGTCATGCTATGCTGTATGCTCAATTATGTTACTATAAACCAGTTTTCATTTAATGGGTATATGAATTAAATGCAAGACATTAATTTTTGTTCATCATTTTCAGGAAGAAATAATGTGTACAAGAAATAAATTAAACATAAATGGGAATTTCACCTTCGGAAAGAACGAAAGAAGATGCAATACGTCGTGACGAAGAGTAAATGGGTCAGAATTAACAAGCATTAACAAGAATATACTATACACATCGTAGAATAGCAGTCTTAACTAATTTTTTCTTTCAGAATACGAGGCGATTGATGTAGGCTGTCAGACAGAACTACACATCTTAGTTTTAGTGTTGAAATATGCGAGAAATAAGGAATAGTTGTGTAATGAGTAATGAAGTTTTTTGCAGACGATAATGAATGATGATGAATAATGATGAAGAATATGCTACTATGGATAATGAAGTTTTTCTTTACAGGTGATGATAATAATGGAGTTATGATAATATGGATCATGAAGTTTTTCCTTTGCAGATGAGTATAATGATGAAGTTTATATATATTTACTGTTAGTTAAGAGATGCTATGTAGTTATTTAAGTATTTGTTGCCGTTCGTTTCGACAGTATGTCTTATATCGCGTGGAATGATGACTGAAGGTTTTGGAAAGGACAGCTAGAGAACATAAATATTTTACACACATTTCGCTACGTGTTAATTCGAAGTTCATTACTTTTCAGCATAATATGCGTTTCTTCTTTCAGTGTATTACTCCATTTTGTATATTTGGCTGGAGAAGTTATTCATGAAATTAATGTGCTATAAGCAGTTGTTCATTAAACCTATGTCATTTATGAATGTGATCACATATACTTTACTTGTTTCATAACCTTGCTACAGCTGACTCATGACGAATGACGTTACACATCTTCATTTGCAGCAATAACTCAAAAACAAATATTGTTATCCCCCAGTAATTAATTATCGATCCCAACGCAACGCATTGCTAGCACAAAAAAATTTAATAATAGTTATAGTATGTTACATTTTCAATATGTTCTATGTCACTGGAATGATCAGTTCTGAGTAATATGTCATTTGAATGATGAATTCTGAGTAACACTGAATAATGTTTTCTAGTCACAGACCTTGAGCAATAGTTACAGTATGTTACATTTTCACTATGTCCTATGTCACTTGAATGATGAGTTCTGCATAATTTTTTCTAACCACAGACCTTGAGTAATAGTTACAGTATGTTACATTTTCACTATGTCCTGTGTCACTTGAATGATGAGTTCTGCATAATGTTTTCTAACCACAGACCTTGAGTAATAGTTACAGTATGTTACATTTTCACCATGTCCTATGTCACTTGAATGATGAGCTCTGCATAATGTTTTCTAACCACAGGCCTTGAGTAATAGTTACAGTATGTTACATTTTCACTATGTCCTATGTCACTTGAATGATGGGTTCTGCATAATGTTTTCTAACCACAGACCTTGAATAATAGTTACAGTATGTTACATTTTCACAATGTCATACATCACTTGAATGATGGAAAATGTTTTGTACTATTCAATACTTGCTGACCAATGAGTGCCAATAATTATTTTAAATATGTCGTATGTCACTTGAATGATGAAAAAAGTTTTATACTATTCAATACTTGGAACATGTTTTGTAACAGGACAATGAGTGCCAATAATTACCTTAATTATGTCATATGTCACTTGAATGATGAAAAATGTTTTGTACTATTCAATACTTGCTATATGTTTTGTAACTGACCAATGAGTGCCAATGATTACTATAATTAAGTGAATTATGTTAATAGTATGCCATTCATTAGCTCCTGTTTTCAATGATGACTTCTGATGGTTTGTAACTGGCCAATGAGTGCCAATGTTCTCTGTAAACAGATAATTTATGAACATTATTCAGTAATACTACACACATGGTACAGAAATGTTCAGTAACTGGGCGATGAGAGCCTCCAATTACTTAAATCAGTTGTTAGACTAGTGTAATTCTCAATGAAGACTAGTATGTGACTTCACCTTCTGACCTAATTACCAGAAATTACTGCAATATCCGTTTGCCATGTCTACCCTCATGATCATGGAGCACTATATTTGGGTTTTGCACTAATTCTACGTTGATGTACTTTACAAGAACGTGGTGTTGACACGACATGCTGTCCACCACCTTGACCGCTGGAGATGTTATTACGGTCCCACTGTTTGGTGTACCTAGTTACTACCAAAATGATAGCATGGAATATTATTATGACATTTCAGTGTCTTGGCTACACTGATTAATACTTCAAGGAAAAGAACTTCAGATTGTCTCACTTGGTGTTGTGCTTCTATAGAAAGATATGGACTTTCAGTGCAGCTGCGTGCTACCTAAAGTGCTACAACAATGACGAAATCCTTCCCATTCCTTTCCTAGTTCTTGCAAAATGGTAAACACTTATACAATGCGTTTAATTTCTTATTAAATGGTAAAGACTTCTACAGTGCACGTGCACTTTATTTTACTCCATGATATGTAAAAATGATAAAGACTTATACAGTGCGTGTGCACTTTATTTCATTCTATGATATGTTATGTAAAAATGATAAAGACTTATACAGTGCGTGTGCACTTTATTTCACTTCATGATATGTTATGTAAAATAAAATGCTAAGGACTTATACAGTGCATGTGCACTTTATGTCATCTGTTAATATGATTTGTACTCATTCCGTATACTTTGTGATTTCCTGATATGTACTGAACTACAGTGCGTGTGCACTTTATGCCATTTGTTAATATGATTTGTACTCATTGCTTATACATTTTGTGATTTCCTGATATGTTCTCTTCTACAGTGCATGTGTACTTTATGCCATTTGTTAATTTGATCTGTATTCATTGTGTACACATTCGTCTTTGCTTGATATGTTCTGTACTCAGTGCATGTGCACGATATTTTATTTCATGTTCTGCACTTATATATATGTATATATTTTCTGATTGTCAACTTAGTTAATCAAGAAAAATTTGTTGCTCATGGCAAGTCCAATTGACACACCATCGCCGCCAAATTTTTGCGCCCCCCCCCCCCCCTCCCCAGCGGAGGGTCATGTAAGATGTATGCTTCCCCAGCGATGGGCGAGGCATAACAGAATCTCTGACCAGAGAGTAGTTTATCGTTGGATGTTGCTTGTCGCTTGTCTGCGCGAGTCGACAGTAGTAGTCTGGTGCAGTCTGGTGGATTCGGCATGTGTCGGTGGTGTGCTCTGCTCGTGACTCTGGTCAGGACTCTGGAGGATGAGTATTGTTGTAGAAGGTAAAGAATCAGCCTTGTGCATATTTAATAATGTATGTTAATTGTAATTTAATTTGTTCCAAAAAGATGCCCCAATAATAATTTATATAATATGAAGGAACTCCTTTAAAGAAAAGCATTCATTTCAATTTAAAGAATATTTCCAATGCATGATCATTCCTTCCAAGTATTATATATATATATATATATATATATATATATATATATATATATATATATATATATATATATATATATTCCAGCATTGCACGAAGCTGTGTCGAAAGATATCTAATTAAGAGCAGATATAATTGCAGTTTTTATTGAGATAAGAATTTTTGCTTTTTTTATTCAGAATACAGGCCTGAAGGGCAGCGCTGCTGTCCTTATAAAATTTATCAGGTTACAAATTTTTTTTTATTAATTTTGGTGTTTAGGAATTTTTTCTGTTTCTAACTTGACATTAAATGAGAAATGAATTTCGTGGGAATATTAAATGTGAATGCATTTTTGCACACAGACTATATATGGGAGCCAGTTTTGTTCAGAGGTCACAATATTAAAAAAAAATCCATTTAATTATAATTCTGTGGCAGGTTACACATGGCTCAAATTCATTTAATTATATTTTGGGGAGGTTACAAAATATTTGCAACTAGCCTTCAAATTATGTGAAAGGAAATAATCACTCTATCGCCTGTTCTGCAAACACTCACAAAAGCTGCTAAATTGTGAAAAAAGTAAACAACACTCAAAAATACTTCAGTTAGAAATACATAAGAACTTCTTGGTCATCCTACCACCATAAATGTCACAGATTCCAATGGTACAAGACTCGAAAAATTATAAAAAAATTTATGAAAACACTGCGCACATAAAAAAGTAAAAACTCAGAATTCACTATCCTTTTTACATTGACGTACACCTTGGTCTTAGCATGTATGGCAATATTATTCACAACTGGTTACATGTCTGTAATCATACCACTTTTAAGAAATCTGTAGTCATAGCAATAACGATGAGCTCTGGTTTTGCCGGTACTTTTTTTGACTCCATTACCACTGGTACTCCCCAGGAACTGGTGCTTTCCTCAACAAAGCCTACCACTACATGTTGGTTACCAAACTTCCCCATCACCCGTTGTACATGACGAGCACTTGATGTGACTGACAATATACGAGTATGTATGATTCATTTCCATTCGGGATTCTGTGTAACTTCACTGGGATTGCTTGCATAGAGTTGGGTTAAACAGGTACTTAGACTCCATAACCTCACACCTATTGCTTCTTTCTCCGATACTTCTAAATCTTTCAATATCTCCCGTGATACAGATGTAGTAGCAGCTCGACTTTTCTTACGTTCCTAATTCATCCAATATGCATCATCATTTCTAAGCCTTCAATTTGGCGAACAACAAATCCTTAGACAAGTCCATGTTTTAAGCCCCAAAATTGGCACCATCTGTTCACGATCGATTTGCCATACACGTAAAATACTCCTGCGCGCAAAACAGCGTGTTTTATCTAATTCATGAATCTCTCACTGTTTCTACCGCACACAAAATGTTTTCAGATAATTGAGACACTGCAGTTCAGACATAGCCATTTTCGTGCACTCAGCAGACTTTATTGCGCAAAGAGACCGTTAGCGGACGTTGCACACAACTTAATTGGTAAATCTTTCCGGAAAGACGATCCTTCCAGTAAAGTGCCACTTACAATTTCTTGCAGATGAAATGGTGCGCCATCGAGTTCTACTGTATGTTGTCCAAGGTCAATTTTTGCATGATACTTACGTAGGAAATACAACCCAAAGGTTACACAATAACTATCGTCAATACGATTCATGACTTCATACTTTCTCGGAAACGTTGTCCCCTCACATCACACGAAAAGTCAATATCGCCAATATCAGTTAATCCACTTTACTACCGCGCACTCCATATCAATTCTAGCGTGGTCGCCTAAATCACCTATTTCACATGAGGTTCAAATTTGCCACAGTCACATGCACACCTGCATGGAATGAAACTTGTGTTTCCTTCCATCCACTTAGCGTATTGCACAAAATTCCACCTCTCACACTTTTCAGCTGTGCTAAAACTTCCTGGTTTGGTGGACATGCAACATCAATTGCCGTTTAACTGCTGATTCTTCCCATTCTGTAACCATCCCATCCTGAACTATCCCATTATGCTTACAGTGCCCTACATTTCCGCACCACCTACACTGTGGCTGACGGCAGTCTTGTCGTCAGGGGGATAAAAATATACAGGCCGTTACGGAGTCGGATCACTGCGTCAATCTCTTCCAAAAGTGTTCCTATGGTTCCATCCAAATTTGTTGGGAATTCCACCCTAGCGTTCTTAGGCAACTCAGGGAGTAACCCAGAAAAGATGCTTTGCTTCTTGCAGCTTCACGGATGTCAAAAGGCCCTCCACATACGCTGACAAAAGCCTCTTCCGCTTTACACTAAAAAGGAAAAGCTAGGGTGTGGTCACTAGCATCTACGCTGGGTTCTGATAATTTGAACAAGGCCCTGTTCTTTTTTAATGCTTTTAAGTGTCTATGTAAATCTATGTTACCTGTACTCATTTGAGCCACTTGTCCTAGCAAAAACTTAATCACAGAAAATGGTTCAAATGGCTCTGAGGACTATGGGACTTAACATCTGAGGTCATCAGTACCCTAAAACTTAGAACTACTTAAACCTAACTAACCTAAGGACATCACACACATCCATGCCCGAGGCAGGATTCGAAGTAGCGACTGTCGCGGTCGCGCGGTCCCAGACTGAAGCGCCTAGAACCGCTCGGCAACACCGGCGGGCACTTAATCACATCTGTATGGTGTTGTCCCCCAGGTGTACTCATTGTAAAGCAAGGGTGGCTTTAGCATTTGGAAAGATGCACTAGAAAAAATACAACGGAAAATATTAAGGACACTGTTACATCTTAAAAAAAACAATACTTAATTCCAGAACTAATTTTTCACTTTGCAGTGGAGTGTGCGCTGATACGATACTTCCTGGCAGGTTGAAACTGCTTAATTTTTACACTTGAGCGCCGACCATGCACACCATCCGCCGTAAATGGCGTAATGTGAAGGCCTTCTGAATTTGAAACAGTACACTGGTGCAAATTGATGACAGTGGCACTATACTCAGCTAAAAATCACTGTGAGCGACTAACTGGGTTGAAACTAGCTCTTATTTCTCTAGTGTGTCCTTAAACTCTCTCACAACATCGATTGAGTTTGCGTTTACGAACCGAACTTTGAACTTCAGCCTAGCCGACAAGACACTCTTAACCCCTCGAAATGAAAACAGTCAAAAAGTTATCAGAAATTACAATGAAATTAACACCCTTAGCTGCTTACAGGCGTTGACATACGTCAACGGGGACAGATGAAAACGTGTGCTCCGACCGGGAATCGAACCCGGGATCTCCTGCTTACATGGCAGACACTCTATCCATCTGAGCCACCGAGGACACAGAGGAAAATAAGCGTTTCCGGACACATGTCCACATAACAATTTTCTTTCTTTGTGTGTGAGGAATGTTTCCTGAAAGTTTGGCCGTACCTTTTTGTAACAATCTGTATACTCTCACCCACGATGCCGTTCGATGTCTTGGCTAATTCAGACATCAGGGTACCAGCTTGTATACTTCTATCGTCAGTGTTGCTGTGACTGGGAGCAGACACTAAGGTAAGCCAGGACGATAGGTTCAGGAAGCCATTCAGGACGTAGGATGCATAGTATCTGAAACTCGGAGATCTTGAAACCAGTAATGCTCCAGTAGCCCAAACAACTGTTTACTAATTGAGACGTTCGAAAGACTGCAGATGGTGTGGACACACATTGACCCCGCCGTTCTGGGCAGCGGGAAGCATTGCTGTGATGACGTCAGTAGCTGATCCACTTGGCAAAGCCTAGCAGTGCGTTGGTTTTGCACGGTTATCATTCCCCAGTGGCGCTTCCTCAGATAGCGACGCGATACAGTTGCCCAAGTATCGGACGTGCCAACCTGTGGTAACAGGCTCCGGCAGCCGCGTAGAGGTGAGGCCATATGGCGCCTAGAACTCAGGACCTCAGCGAAGGATGCGGCATCAGTGGCGTGTGGACGCGTGTCTGCTGTAGCTGAGCCCGTGTACGCCGGACAGGCAGCATGTCGGCACTGGGTCACGTATGAGGAACGCTGGTGCATAGACTGAGAATCCGAGACCTGTAGTGGCACTCACAGGCTGGGTGATCCTGGCGATAGCCTCAGCTGTACGAACACAGTTGAAGCCCTGGCAGCTAAAGGTCTAGAAGCAGCATACAGACCTGCAGCTACCGCTAACAGTAGCTGCATGTTGAGGAGACTGAGTGGTGTGGAATATGTCTCGACGTCGGTTGTAGTCTCTGGGTTGGAAGTATTTATAGTAGGCTCCACCTGTGGTCACGTAGGGCCCGAGGCGACGCAGCAAAAGGTCAAGACTTGAGGTAATTGAGTTCTCTACTGAAGTGGACCGATGTCATAGCACAATGCCCCTCTGAGCAACTTTCCGGCCCCGGCTAAGGAATTTCACATGCAGCCAGATGTCCCGCTTCCTCATGAGTTGTGAAGTATGTTCAGATGGGTGCTGTCGCACAACTGTGTCTTTTTTTTTCTTTTTTTTGTCATCAGTTTTCAGGATGGTTTAACGCCGATCGCCACGAATTCCTCTCCTGTACCAAACTCTTCATCACATACTATCAATTGCAAGCTACCTCATAAAATATTTGCCGTCTGTATTCTAGTCTTGGTCTGTCGCTCACTTTTTACCTTCTACAGGTCCCTCTAGTACCTACCATGGATGTTACCCCCTGAAGCCTTAACAGTTGTCACACCAACCTCTCCATTCCTCTTGTCAGTGTTTCCCATATTTTGCTTTCCTCGGCGACTACGCGGACAACCACTTGTAAGAGGTATGTGCTGCCTGCGATATGTAAACTATAAGAGAATCTGAGACCAAAGAGCAGTGTTGACTGCAGTACGAACTGTGTAGCAGTAGCAGTAAGTTGTTGCTAGCGAGCAGTCGCCTGTCTGCGCTTGTCAGTCCTGTCTGGTGTATCATGTTGGCTGGGCCGGTCGCGGTGCAGCGATGCCGGAGCCTGGGTATTATCGCATAAGGTAAAAAGCAGCCTCGCGCATATTTAGTAATGTTATGTGAAGACCCATGCAAATCTTTTAAAAATGTCCTAATAATAAACTTCGTGATATAAAGTAATTTCTAACAAACATTCATTTCAATTTAAAGAATTTACTAATTTCTTCAATCCATGATCATTCCTATTGTTGCAAAAGAAAAATCAGTTGCTTCCTTCCTTAAATGACAAATCTATCGGCCAGCATTGCACAGAGCTGTCCCGGAAAAAATTTATATAAGAGCAGACATATTCGCCGTTTTAAATTTATATATGAGCAGATATATTCGCCGTTTTTATTGAAGTAAGAATTTTTCCTTTTTATTCAGAATGATCTTACAGGGCCACGACGCAGCGCTGCTGTCGTCCATATTCTACCAGGTTACTGAATTTATTTTTTATTACGAGGTTTAGGAATTTTTCTGTTTCTAGCTTACATTAAATGGGAAACAAATTTTGTGAGGAGGTTAAATGTGAATGAATTTCTGTAGGGATGTTATAAATGGGAGCCAATTTTGTTCTGAGGTTACACTAAAATTAGAATCGCTATCCATAATAATTATTTAATTACAATTTTTTGTGGGGAGGTTACACATGGCGACATCCGGCCGGGATCGTATTTCTTTGTGAATCCTCTGATAAGTAGTCATATATCTGCTCTTATTTACTTAAATGTAGTTTGCATCTGGCGCAACGCATTTACTAATTTGTCACTCTTTCTTTCACAGATCATCGGCAATTTGTTGCTCTTTGTTGTAATTGTGTTTGTTCCATTTATGCTTCGGCTTTGTTTCATTTGTGCTTAATTTTGATTTCTGAAAAATGCCGCGAAAAACTGTTACAGCACATCGCAATGTGCAATGAGTGAAATAGCCGACTCGAATAGCTTGACCGATAATACTTGCAACACTCAGTATAATAGCGATAATCCTCCATTTACTGACAATCAGTGCGTAGCGACCACTAGTAATGATTTTAATTCCAATGATGAGCAAACAAATTCAATTGTGTCCTCTGTTCATTTAACGACAATTGATGACGCGGCACGTTCTATTACAATGAACGCTGTCCAGTTTGACAAGCCTAATTTGCATAATTTACGTAGCGAACAGATAATTGTTTCTAACGTAGGTAAACAATGTACTCGAAGTACGTCAGATTTATTTGATTCCAAGGTAGTGACTAACAGTGCACATCCAAGTGGCGAACCTTTTCAAGAATCAAAGAATGGCCAAATGGTTACACAAACGTGACAAAAGCAGATACACCATCACACAGCACAGAGAATACAGTAGCCTATTTTGGCATGGATCGAGTCACAGCATTAATGCTACAACTTGACGAAAATCTCAAACAACAACTTAATGAAAATAATGAAAATGTCAAACAACTAAATGAAAAACAAGACAACAATTACAACCAACTTAATGAGAAACTAGACAACAATTTCAAACAGTCGAATGAAAAACAAGACAGGTCGATCGAACAGATTAATAAGAACTTTAAACAGATTAATGAACAGATTGCTGCCGTTGCTGTGCAATGCCATAATACTAAAGAACCATTACGTGAGGAGATTAGGAATAGTAGTGAAGAAATTAGATCCGTGGCTCAAGAATTAAATAATACGCAAGCAGCTACAACGAAATTACTTAAAGATGAAATTAGTGCAGTCGCTAAACAATGCTCTGAAAACGCAACACAGTTACGCGACGAGTTTAAATTAATGTCAGCAGAACTTTCACGCACACTGGATGCAAAAGTAGACGCGAAATTTGACCAACAGAACAGCCAAATTGACGAACGTTTTAATCACCACCTACAAAACAGTGAAACGCGCTACCGTAAATTTATACAGGAACAGAATAAAGTAAAGCAACAAGTCATGGAAACAATTACTGCCCAGAGACAGGAAGATAAGCGTAAATTGTTTACGAAAGCAAAAACATACGTAGACAACAATACTGCTACAGTATCAGACGAAATTAATACTATCAAACAGTTGAACACCGAATTGCGTGATGAAATTTCCGATCATAAATCAAAAACAGACACACACACATTAGACTTTCAGACAATGCCCAACAGACTTGAAAAGTTGGAACTAATACAGGATCCCGATGGCATCAAAGCAGACGTTAAAAAACTGAACGAAACCACACGTAAAATACAAAAACAAATTAATGCTTGTGATAATAAAAACGATGATCAGGTAAAAGCACTGACTGAAAAATATGATTAATAGGCCAGTCGTATTGACGTTATCGAAAGTAATAATGACACCAAATCAGACGATACTTCACCGATTTCGTTTAATCAAACACCTGAATTCCAAAATTTACAGCACACAGTCAGTGAGATAGGTTCGTCCAATAATACATTACGTAGAAAATTGTCAACTTTACTGCGAGAGGTAACAGAGATGAAAAATGTTTCAGCCTTTAACACATCACAGCATACGCCACTTTGCGAACATTTGTCAGACTCACACAGCCAGTATAATTTAGGTAATTTACAGAGACTACGTGACTTAGAATCCGAACAGACACAGACAAATAGATTCTCACTCAATCCTGAACCTGTTCACACATTCAGAGACGATAACGTTGATTATAAGCAATTTTTATCCGTGAAAAAATTTAAGGTACTTAATAATGACAGAACACAAATGGTTCAAATGGCTCTGAACACTATGGGACTCAACATCTATGGTCATCAGTCCCCTAGAACTTAGAACTACTGAAACCTAACTAACCTAAGGACAGCACACAACACCCAGCCATCACGAGGCAGAGAAAATCCCCGACCCCGACAGAACACAGATTCACGCTTTGGACAGGATACGACAATTGGTTTTTGTATTTTTATCAGCTTGGCCTGTAACGCAGAAACTAGCTTTGGACTGGATACAACAATTTCTTTTTGAATTTTCACTGGCATTGCCTGTAACACAGAAACTAAAATTTATTTGCAGTCCATAAATGACCTCAGGGGATTCATTACGCTTCGATGAATATGTGCCGTAGCGTGCACAGGGCCCCGAGCTGTAGTAGTGCTATTTCATCTTTAGTTTTCTGCACTGCTGCCTTCTCTTCTACTATCCTTTATATCTATCGAAACAGCTCTTCAACTATCGGTCTATCTAGGATTAAGAATGAGCAAAGAAAAGCCTGATATGAGAAGTTTTACCGAAACCGACAGTTTTCATTAGACACCCCCAAAATGATAACTACCAGCATAATTTTAATAACAGACAAAATTGTAATCATCAGTATGTACAACATTTTGAGCAATCGTCAAAATTATCAGCAACCACATTTTGGTAACAATAGAGGTTTTTCCCAACAACAGCAACAAAACCGACCGGTTAGCATACCTAACCAACAATGCAGTCTGCAAGGTCAACCAAGCTTTAATGTTTCGCCGCCTACACGTATAGCGTCGGCCACACCAAATAGCAACGCACAGCAATAAGGAAATCACTACGTACAGAAGACACATCATTTCAATTCGTATCGCAACGCGCCATATAGCAATGACTATCATGACCGACGTAAAAATCATGAGCACAATCATCAGCGTACATTTAATAACAGTCGGTCTTATCAGCAGCAGAATCATCCGCAACAACAAATTATCATAAATGAACGAGACAGTAGATATCATCGCAAACGTAATACGTCAGGACGAAATAACAGAACAGTACAAATAGTTGAAATGCCACAGCATCCTCCCGCAAATAATTGCACGTCAGATAGAATTTGACTAGATACAGTACAGGTTGCATCTTCCAGCAACGCAAGCAATACTTTCGACACGCAGAATCTTGTTCACGAAAATGTTATTACTTTTGACGACACCTGAGACACTCTTTTGCAGGAAAAACCAGTTACTCAAAAAGCATTTCACACCCTGTCATTGAAGTAAAGATTGGATCATCTAAATTTACAGCACTAATCGATTCTGGATCACCTATGTCAGTTATAAATGAGGAAACTTTCAACGAATGTATCAAAGAGAATACTTATCTACGTTACCATTAGGCAAAACTAAAGTAAAAGGAGCAGTATCTGGTAAAGGAGTAGATGTAAAATTACAGACACATTTATCGTTTTGTATTGCAGGTCATACATTTCACTCAAATTTTTGGATTGTTCCCTTACTGACAACAGACGTTATTTGAGGTACGAATTTTCTGGTACAACAAGACGCAACTATTGACTTTCAAAACTCCTATTTAATGTTAAAAGATGAAAATGTACAACTGGCTTTAGAATTTCAGCACTCTTTATCTGCAAAAGAACAAACAATTAATTGTACAGAGGTCATTTCCGCATCACGTAACATAGACTGTCATTCCACGTTGTTCACAGATACGTACGTACACAACTATAATACTCCAGACGAAGCCGACTATGACGTTATGCAAATGATTTCTGATGAAGTTAAACAGAGCACTGCAAATACAGACGACAAACGCACGCAATTACGCAAAATTCTTTTACAGCAAGCTCCAGTTTTTGACAACATCCCTGGTACTATGTCCGGTATTATGTATGAATTTCAAGTTAAACAGCACGACACATTAAGAGCCAAACATTATCCCATTCCGTATATTCACAGAGAACAAGTTAAGAAAGAATTGCAAGCTATGCTTGACCAAGGAATTATTGAACCGGCAGTTAGTCCGTACATAAACCCACTCCATATTGTTAAGTAAAAGGATGGTTCACTTCGCCTCGTACTTTATTCGCGTCACATTTATGACATAATTATTAATGAAACAGATCGCCCACAGACACTAGAAGAACTTCTACAGAAATTTCATGGTACTGCTATTTATTTCACATTAGATTTGAAATCGGGATTTTGGCAAATTCAGCTCCATCCGAACTGTAGAGAGTACACAGCTTCTCTCTGTTTTGGTGATTGTTACCAGTTTTGCAATTACCGTTGGGTTTAACAATTTCTTCAGCAGTATTTATTCGCGGTTTGAATACTATACTTCCGACAGAACTTAAAGACAGAATCACAATTTATGTAGACGACATTCTTCTTGCAGAAGCCAACTGGTCTGAACACAATCTGATTCTTGAGCAACTGTTACGAACTTTTCGCGCACAAGGACTCACAGTTAATCTCAGCAAATCGCACTTTGGGAAAACTTCTATAAAATTTCTTGGGCAAGTAATTTCAGCAGAAGGCATTGCGCCTGACCCGGAAAAACTTCAAGCTTTACGTGACAATACTGTTCCTACGACGAAGAAACAATTACGCATCTTTCTGGGATTCATTAACTTATTTCGTAAATTTATTCATTACTCTGCTTTAGACACCCCTAGATTATGTCAACTGACGGGTAAAAACACTATTTGGTCCTGGGATAGCCAAACACAATCTGAATTTGTGAATCTGAAAGAAGCTTCTATGACATCCAGATCTTACTGGAAATTTTCCATTGCCACCGACAGTTCTAACACCGCTTTAGCCGTACACATTTTTCAGGAAATTCAAGAAGATGGCACTACAGTAATTAAAAACATTGCCCTTTGCGTGTCGCATTCTGTCACCTGCTAAACGCAATATTTCTGTCATAGAACTTGAATTATTATGTGTTGTATGGGCATTTACGAGATCTCGGCATTTTCTTTATGGAAGACACACTACCGTTTACACAGATCATAGAGCTATACAGTTTTTACTTTCCACAAAATTTACACACGACAGATTAAGCAGATGGGAACTTTATTTACAGGAATTTAATTTTACAATTGTTCACATTCCCGTTACACAAAATATTGTAGCAGACGCACTATCCCGTTCTCTCAGCAACAGTCAGCAAGACATCACAACCAGCTTCTGCAAAGCAAATTTCAGCGTCATGTATATTTAACAAGTTGCATTTGAAAATTTCATTTCGTCGTCATTGCGAGACATAGCACAAGAGCAGAGTAAAGACAACGTATGGAAAGAAGTTTAACACCTTTGGCAAGATAGGAATAATGTTACCATTAGAAACCATTACACTGTGCGCAATAATATTCTGTTTCGCCGCTCTCACCCTGACAGCAACAACTGGTTACTATGCATTCCTGATGAACTTGTTAACAAATTAATTTGGTATACTCATTTAAGTTACGCACATTACGGAGCCAGAAAATGTTATCTTATACTGAGACAGAACTGTTACTTTACCTACATGGAGAAACGTATTCGATGAGTTTTAGCGTCATGCAAAATCTACCAGAAAGCTAAGTCAGATACGACTTCACATATTCCTCCATTACATCCCATTGTACCTGTTAAATTGAGACACATGGCCGCTGTAGACATTTTTGGTCCAATTCCCAGAACTAATACAGGTTTTTGCTACATCTTTGTCGCTGTTGAACTCACTTCGAAATTTGTTACGTCCACTCCGTTACGCAAAGCTACTGCTAAATCTGTTTCGAATGCATTTTTATTCCATGTAGGGCATGTATTGAAAGTAATTTCCGACAATGGATCACAGTTTCGATCTGCTATATGGACACGTATGTTACGAGCTAGAAACATTTCTCCGATCTATATATCCAAGTACCATGCTTCTTAGAACCCTTGTGAACGACTAATGAAAGAAATTGGTAAACTGTGTAGAATATACTGCCATAAAAAACATATTGATTGGGATGCACACATACTGTCATTCCAGTATGTGATTAACCCCATACCAAATGAATCTACTATGCTATCTCCGACTGTTATAATGAAAAACGTTGAACCACCTAACAAAATTAAAGAAATAGTATCCTTTCCCACATCTCGTCGACTACGACACCATGAAATAATTAACATTGCGCTGAACAACATCAAACGTCCCGCAGAGCGCCGGAGAAGACAGCAAAAACAGGTTTGTACACGCCGTGACTTTCACATTGGACAGAAGATATTAGTACGTACACACTATTTCTCCAACAAAGAATAGATGTAGTAAATTTGAGCTTCTATCTGCAGGTCCATATCGAATTCGCAGCATTCATCACCCCAATGTAGTACACTTCGAAACTCTGAGAACCAGAAAAAGTAAAGGCAATCACCATGTCTCCAATATTAAACCCTTTATTGAATGAACATACTTTATGATTTATCACACTGTAATGCCATTTCCTGATTTTTATATGACCACTTATGCAATTATATTTATATGAACACTTACTGATGATTATCATATTTTTTCTTGGCAAGTGCCCGGCAAGGTAAGATTAGCAGGTCGCTTTTCTTGTCGTTACACATCAGACCGTGCACATTTTTCCAGATAAACTTACATATTTTATTACCACTTATGCAATTATATTTATGTGACTACTTACTGATGATTATCGTATTTTTTCTTGGCAAGTGCCCGGCAAGGTAAGGTTAGCAGGTCGCTTTTCTTGTCGTTACACATAAGACCGTGCACTTATATCCCGATAAACTTACATATTTTTTGACCAATTATGCAATTCTATCTAGTAACATATTAATTTTAACAACTTCTCTCTCCATTAAAGTCTTCAACTCTCGCCTCTCTCAACTACACAACATACACGCTGGACACAAAGAAAGTCATTTCTTGTCGATATATATCAGACCGTGCACATTTTCCATTTTTCATGTATGTATGATTGTATTCCTGTTTGTTTGTATGCACTATGAAAAGTTTAAGATGTAACAAACACCAGTTGACTTTGACATATTGTTTTATCATATCTCAACATCGTGACTATTTTACATTTTTTTTTTTTTTTGCTACTACATTATGATACTGTGTGTACATTTTTTTTGCACTTGAAATCTGTCTATGTTTTTGACATGATACGTTTTCTGTCATGCTGCGCTGTATGCCTAATTATATCACTAGATATTATTTAATGGGTATATGATTTAAATGCAAGACATTAATCATTATTCATCATTTTCAAAGAGCAATAACGTGTGAAATAAATAAATTAAACAAACCACATTGGATTACTGTAAATGGGAATTTCACCTTCCGAATGAACGAAATAAGATGCAATACCTCGTCATGGAGAGTAAATGGATCAGAATTAACAAGCATTAACAAGAATATACTATACACATCGTATGATAGCAGTCTTAAGTAATTTTTTCTTTCAGAATACGAGGCGATTGAAGCAGGCTGTCAGACAGAGCTACACATCTTAGTTTTAGTGATGAAATATGCTACAAATAAGAAACTCTATACTATGAATAGTTACATGAAGTAAATGATAATATGAATAATGAATAATGAATAATGAAGTGTCTTTTTGCAGATGATAATGAATGAATATGCTAATATAAATAATGAAGTTTTTCTTTGCAGGTGATGATAGTAATGAAGTTATGGTAATATGAATAATGAAGTTTTTCCTTGCAGATGAGAATAATGATGAAGTTTATATATTTACTATTAGTTAAGAGATGCTATGTAGTTATTTAAGTATTTGTTGCAGTTCGTTTTGACAGTATGTCTTACATCGCATGGTATAATGACTGAATGTTTTGGAAAGGACAGCTAGAGTACATACATATTGAGTACACATTTCATTAATTCTAAGTTCACTACTTTTCAGCATAATATACGTTTCTTCTTCCAGCTTAATAATCCATTTTTTAATTTTTTCCAGGAGAAGCTATTCATGAAATTAATGTGCTATAAGCAGTTAGTCATTAAACCTGTTCTAGTACTTGCATTTCTTTTTATCCATTTGTGTGTGTCATTCAAGAATTTGATCACATATACTCTACTTGTTTCATAACCTTGCTACAGCTGACTCATGACGAATGATGTTCCCTATCCTCATTTGTAGCAATAAGTCAAAAGCAAATATTTTCATGCCCCAGCAATTAATTATCGATCCCAACGCATTGCATTGCTAGCACAAAAAGAAGAAAAGAAACAAATGTACTACCAGTCCCAAATGAAGCTACCAGTTTAAGAGAGTTCTAAGTAATACTGAATGATGTTTTCTAACCACAGACCTTGAGTAATGGTTACAGTGTGTTACGTTTTAAATATGTCCTATGTCACTTGAATGATGAGTTCTGAGTAATAGTGAATGATATTTTGTAATAATGCATACATACTATGCCAATAATTTCTGTAAATAATATTTTTCTTATACTCTATAAATGCTATACCAATAATTAACTCTCATTTTGAATGATGACCTCTGATGGTTTGTAACTGGCCAATGAGTGCCAATGATTACTATAACTAGGTGAATTAGGTTAATACTATGCCATTCATTAGCTCCTGTTTTGAATGATGACATCTGATGGTTTGTAACTGGCCAACAAGTGCCAATGATGACTATAACTAGGTGAATTATGTTAATACTACGCCATTCATCAGCTTCTGTTTTGAATGATGACTTCTGATGATTTGTAACTGCCAATGAGTGCCAATCATTACTGTAACTAGATGGATTATGTATATGGTATGCCATTAATTAACTCTTGCTTTGAATGATCACTTTTAAATAATGTATAAAAATGGTTTGTAACTGGTCAATGAGTGCCAATGTTCAGTGTAATCAGATGATTTATGAACATTATTCTGTAATACTTCATACATAGTACAGAAATGTTCAGTAACTAGGCGATGAGTGCCAACAATTAGTCAGATTGGTTGATAGACTAGTTTAATTCTCAATGATGACTAGCATGAGACTTAATGTACTTCACCTTCTGACCTAATTACCAGAAATTACTGCAATATACGTTTGTCCTGTCTATTCTTATGATCATGGAGCACTATATTTGGTTTCTGCACTAATTATACGATGGTGAATGAGTGTGGTGTTGACACATCATGGTGTCCACCACCTTCAGCAATGGAGATGTTATTATGGTTCCACTGTTTGGTGTACCTAATATACTACCAAAATGATAACATGGAATATTAATACGACATTTCAGTGTCTTGGCTACACTGATAAATATTTCAGGGAAGAGAACTTAAGATTGTCTCACTTGGTGTTGTGCTTCTGTAGATAGGTATGGACTTTCAGTGCAGCTACGTGCAACCTAATGTGCTACAACCATGATGCAATCCTGCCCTTTCCTATCCTAGTTCTAGTAAAATGGTAAAAAAAATACTACAGTGCGTATGCACTTTATGTCATTTGTTAATATGTTTTGTGCTCGTTGCGTATACATTTTGTCATTGCTTGATATGTTCTGTACTACAGTGTGTATGCACTTAATGTCATTTGTTAATAAGTTTTGAACTCATTGCGTATACATTTTGTCATTGCTTGATATGTTCTGTACTCAGTGCATGTGCACTAATTTCATTTCATGTTATGCACTTATATATATGTATATACTCTGTGACTGTAAACTTAGTTAATTAAGAAATATTGCGTATATGTTTTGTGATTTCTTGGTATGTTCTGTACTCAGTGTATGTGCACTCTATTTCATTTTATGTTCTGTACTTATATATATGTATACAATCTGTGACTGTCAACTTAGTTAATTAAGTAGATTTTAGAAAAATTTGTTGCTCATGGCAAGTAACAGGTATGTGCTGCCTGCGATATGTAAGCTATAAGAGAATCTGAGACCAAAGAGCAGTGTTGACTGCTGTACGTACTGTGTAGCAGTAGCAGTAAGTTGTTGCTAGCGAGCAGTCGCCTATCTGCGCTTGTCAGTCCACTCTGGTGTATCATGTTGGCTGGGCCGGTCGCGGTGCAGCGATGCCGGAGCCTGAGTATTATTGTATAAGGTAAAAAGAAGCCTCGCGCATATCTAGTAATGTTATGTGAAGTCCCATGCAAATCTTTTAAAAATGTCCTAATCATAATCTTCGTGATACAAAGTGATTTCTAACAAACATTCATTTCAATTTAAAGAATTTACTAATTTCTTCAATCCATGATCATTCCTATTGTTGCAAAAGAAAAATCAGTTGCTTCCTTTCATAAATGACAAATCTATCGGCCAGCATTGCACAAAGCTGTCCCGGAAAAAATTTATATAAGAGCAGATATATTCGCCGTTTATATTGAAGTAAGAATTTTTCCTTTTTATTCAGAATGATCTTACAGGGCCATGACGCAGCGCTGCTGTCGTCCATATTCTACCAGGTTACTGAATTTATTTTTTATTACGAGGTTTAGGAATTTTTCTGTTTCTAGCTTACATTAAATGGGAAACAAATTTTGTGTGGAGGTTAAATGTGACTGAATATCTGTAGGGAGGTTATAAATGGGAACAAATTTTGTTCTGAGGTATCATTAAAATTAGAATCGCTGTCCATAATAATTATTTTATTACAATTCTTTTGTTTGGAGGTTACACTCTTCATTCCTCACCTTATCAGTCGACTTAATTTTTAACATTACCCTTGTAGAACCACGTTTCCGAGGTTTCGATTCTCTTCTGGTTCCGTTTCCCTCAGTCCACGTCTCATTACCGTACAATTCTGTGTTCCGAACATACATTCTCAGAAATTGTTTAGTCAAATTAAGACCTGATACTAGCAAACTTCGCTTGGCCAGAAATAGCCTTTTTGCCAGTGCTAGTCCGCTTTTTACGTCTTCTTTTCTGCGACTGTCATAATTTATTTTGCTGCCTAGGTAGCAGAATTCCTTAACTTTGTGTAATCCCTGATCCCCAATTCTGAAGTTAAGTTTCTCTCTGTTCTCATTTCTGCTACCTCTCATTACTTTCGTCTTTCTTCGAATTCCTCTCAGGTTATATCCTTCATTCCATTCAGCACATCCTGCAATTCTTCTTCACTTTCATTTAGTATAACAAAGTCATGCTCGAATCTTAGCACTGATATCCTTTCACCTTCCCTTTATTGCCTCTTCGACGTACAAATTTAACAGAATTAGCGAAAGACTCTTTTCCAGTTTTACACATTGTGTAATTCGAGCTTTTCGTCCTTGGTCTTCTAGTCATATTGTTACCTCTTTGGTCTTATCTACGTGGTGTATTATCCGTCTTTTCTCATACGTAACCGTAATTTTACGCAAAGTTTCGAACGTCCTGCACAATTTTACACTCTATAACGTGCTTCATTTCTATTCAGTCTTACTTCCGTCTTCATCCTCAAATCAGAAGTGCCTGCCTATTACCTTTCATAATGCCAAGCTGATCGCGATCCAGCAGAATCTCAGGTTTGTCCTCCATTCTTCTGTATATTGTTTTTGTCGACAAATTAGAAGCATGATGTCTTAAGGTGACTGTGCGATAATTCTCGTAATTGTCGGCTCTTGCTATCTTCGGAACTGTGTGTGTGATGTTTCTCAGATAGTCTGATGGTATATTGTCAGCCTCATACATGCTACACACCAACATGAACATTTAGTTTTTTTTCTCACTTCTCGCAGTGATTTTAGAAAATTCGATAAAACGCTGTCTATTCATTCTGCCTTACTTCATTTTAAGTCATCCAAAGCTGTTTTGAATTCTGATTCTAATACTGGATCCCATATCTCTTCCCCGTAGTCTCCTGTTTCTCTTTCTATCACGTCATTAGACGAGTCTTCAACGTCGCAGTGTTCTTCACAGCACCGTTTCCATCTATCCGCTCTCTCCTCTGCATGTAACGGTGCAACTCCCATTCCACACTTAATGTTACCCCTTTTCAGGGAAATTATTTAACATCCCCACAAAAGCGTCCCATCATAATCTAACACTGAACGAACTCGATTTTCGCCTTTCCAGCACCTTCATTATCTTCGTCTTTGCGTTCCTTATACCTAAAATAGAAACAAATGACCCCTCGGTCACAATTTTTCAGTCCCATTTACTAGGTTAAACATTTCTAAGAGTGCCTTTATCAGAATGTCGAAATTTAATGTGGTCTATAACATAATTACAAATTTGTGGGAAGAAAAAAATTTTTATATTAAAAAGTGTAATGACTCACGATACAGTACAGAAACAGTACTTAGATGTCACGTATAAAATAAATAACATGCCAGAAGGGCTTTAGTCACAAAATATTTAAAAGGAATGCGTTAAGGCGAGCCTCAAAGAGCTGCTCATACCTGTACAGCCACAGGTTGCAACGGAATGAGGCGCCCGCGTTGGCAAGCCCGGCCAGTGAACATGACACTGCAGCGAGAGAGTCATCTAGAAGCCGCATGTACAACTTGGCTACTTAACATTCAAATGTAGACAGGTGAAAATTATAATGAATATTTATTAGTACATAACGCAAAAAGCAATATTTTGTTTAACAGTGACAGGTAAAGTAACACTTTGTCTGCACCAGATCTTGGAAGTATAGTTTGAAGCATAAAAACGTCATTATAGAAAATACAGAAAGGGCTGAATGACACAGTAAACGAAAAATTATGAGAAGACTTGGATGGAAAATAACATTTCGGTGAACTGCACGACGAGATCCGAAATTAAATGTCAAGTAACAGCTTTATACCGCTGAAGAAATTTTTCTTATCCAACTGCAGCTGCTCATTGAGAATGAGGCTATCAGTTCGGGAAATATGTTTAAAAAAATCTCTACTTCATCACGGATATCTAGTCTACGCCCTTTTCTTCTCGGTGTGCAAGATGTTGATATCGGAAATAGCTTTAGGCTCGTGACCTGTATTCATAAGATGGTCGGCAAAAGACGAATTTTGGGGACTAGTGCCCCATTTTCTTAAAAGATGTTCTTTATGTATGGTTTTAAAGGCACGTCCTGCTTGTCCTATGTAGTAAGAGGTGCAGGTATTGCAGAAAATCTTATAGACACTAAAACTTTCTAAAGAGGAACGAATCGATTTTAAATTTTTTAAAGTTTTTTTCTAGTTATTACTTGTATAAAAGGCCACGTTGCAATTATATTAATTACGCAGAAGACGTTGGATCTGATAGAAGACGGGCCACAAGAAAAGAACAGTAAAATTATTTTTGGGTTAGATTCAATGATGGGGCACAGAGGGAAGTATTTAACAGTTCTCTTTCTGAGAATGTCATCTACTATGACACGTTTATACTCGTTATTATAATTTTTCATTTAGTGAAAGGCTTATTTACTGTATTTAATGTTATATCGTTTTCTACAGGCTGTGTCATTCAGTCCTTTCTTTATTTTCTACAATTACGTTTTTATGCTTCAAATTTTACTTACAACATCTGATGTAGACAAAATGTTACTTTACCTGACACTGTTAAACAAAATATTGCCTTTTACATTATGTACTGAACAATATTCGTTATAATTTTCGCCTGTCTACATCTAAATGTTATGTGGTCAAGTTGAACCTGCGGCTACTAGATTGCGGTCTTGCTGCAATGTCTTGTTCACCTGCCGCGCTTGTACTGGCAAAATGAAAGCTGTGAGGACGGCTCGTCAGTCGTGCATGGGTAGCTCAAACTGAGCCGGCATCGTAGCTCACGTGTTCTCCCTCTCCAATAAAAAAACTGAGGAAAGGAATCAACGATCACCTGGAACGGATGTATTGTGACGTCAGCCCAGACTAAACGCAACGAACAATACCGAACAAAATGAAGAAAAGAAAAAAAAGAACAAGAAAAGAGACGGTAGAGCACTTGCACGCGAAAGGCAAAGGTGCCGGGTTCGAGTCTTGGTTCTGTACGTAATTTTAAGCTACTTACATATTGTCTATATGTGTCAAAGCATATAAACGAGTCGAAGCATATAAAAAATTAACAAAACTTTGCTGGCCTATATAATTCGTTTTACATAAGCATCAGACCCTGTAGTGGCAGAGAAGAGGAAACTAGCTGAAAAATGATGTTGCCGGAGTACATAAAGGGCGAATGTGTGCAAGAAACTTTTGGTGAGGGAGACGGAATGAAGATTGAGACAGCCGGCTCCGCACTGTTTTGTCAGAGTCTTTGAATGAGGAACATATTCACATGTTTTGTGCTCCGACCGGAGGTTTTTTCCGCTGGTATTATTATGATCAATTATTTTGAAAGGGAAAGCTAATATTCTAATCACATCTGTTCTTTGCATTCGCGCAGTTGTCGTGAATATGTTGTTTATGTTCGGCTTTTGACAACAGGGAAGTAGCAGAAATTACGCGAAGTGACTATAAGTTACGAGGTGCTTGTTAACCCAGCGACCAAGGTTGTAAGCAAGCGTTCCTGTTAAATAGCGGTTATTCCTCAGCAGTGTTCATTTTGTTGGAAGGTATAAACTGTACTTACTCCGCAGAAGTTTAATTAATTTCTCCAGGGACTCCACTGCCTGGGTTCCCCGTGACACAAATTTATCCTCCACTACACTGCATATTCCGAAACAGCGCTACAGAATTTGGCCTTCCGTCATGAGTGTTACACTGATGTCATTTTCACGGCACATGGGGAAGGATGTGCGATCATCATTTCTAGAGCGCACAACACGTAAGCGGTTATGACTGTTAAACTGGAGTGAGACTCGTCGGAAAGTAGTGCAGTCCATCATTCGCGTGTCTATTGAAGTGTGGGACCTCGTGATTTACTGAAAATTATAACAGATGCCAATTGCATACGAGGCACAAATGAGGCCACCGACAGGTGATTTCAATGCAGATCGGTGGACGATCGCTGCAGTGCTCCTGCGTCAGCTCATAACTGTAGATGGAATTGTGCTATATTTTACAGACATGCGGAGTTGCCGGTAATCACCTACTGTGCCCATACTGCGGTGCCCAGAACGCGCTCTTTTAGGTGTGTCAATCGTCTTCAGTTCAATGGCTCTACACACACCTCACTGCCCTTGCAACATTCTGTGTATAAACCTAGAAGACACAATGTGACAACCCATTTCCTGACAACTGATTGTTGTGCCTCGTCAGAACTCTATTATATGCTGAACTTGCGCCCTTTCATGTGGATGAAACTCTGGCACACCTTCTTTCGTTCACGTTTCCTCTTGGGTTTGACCCTAACGCTCATGTTCCAAATAATTTGACAGCTCCCTACTAATTGTGACTCGCATGACGCTATGGACACAGTACTGCGCGTTCCACGGACATGTGTCCTGTTTGCACCTATTTGTGGTGCATCTACTACACATTTTTGTCTCTCTTCATGACTTATGCAGTTAGCACAAAATAGACGTATGTCTACGAGAGGTGACTAAGCCACTCAGGTACCGTCTACAAATTGGAATATTATTAATCACGGTGTATAATTACTTTATAACAACACATTTGTCGTCACTGAAGCAATGCGTAGTCCCAGCTCCACTCGAAAAGCCTCGTATGTATTCCTTTACACCTACAGATAAGTCAGCCCGCACATCGAATTTCCTCATCCGATGACACCTATTATCACTTTGAAATTTCGCTTTCCAAGCAATTCCAGTACTTGTTACTGGATGAAAAGACTCTCTCTACTACATTGCGGCTTTTTCTGTACGTGTTGGTTATATATTGATTAACTGCTACGCAGGCGCAAGAAAGAAAGGGTAATTATCGCAATTGTCAGCAATTTACTTCAGTTGATCGAATTTGAAACAAACAGTTTCGGGTTAACGAGAAGTTGGTTAGTTAAATGAAAATAATATTCCATGTCAAATAAATTGTATTTAAACTCCATTCCCTTTGATATAAGTGTACATTTAATAAAATCACTTTCCTACTGGCGTAACAATTTTGAACAAGTTCGTCAGATGATTCTAACATTCAGACGCATAACAATTTCCACAGACTTTTAATCAGAGATATTTTATGCAAAGATGCAAAAGTAAAACAGATCTCCTCCACAGCGAACCCCTGATTTGAAATGAGTTACGGAATTTACGCCACATAGGCGACAAAAATTTCTGCTTAGGTTCAGTTGGTAGTAAAATGAAAATACGAAAATAAATACGCTATAGAAACCGGACCAACGTCTCGAGGTGCCGAATACTAAATTTTGCAACTGGATGCACTGTGACTCCGATGACGAAGCCCACACTGGTCTGAACCTGGAGCTCCACTGACAGCAGATTTCTTAACAGCCTTCTTCCATGATCCTCTAGCCTGAGGAATAATCAATGGCGTTCTTGGACGTTTGGCGTGAATCCATCTGGAGGAACAGAGACGAAAATCAGAAGGTAGAAGTACCGTGCATCGTATGTATGTGTTCGTGGTCGACGTGCAAGGAAGCATACCACTCAGAAACTGTTTATGACTCGTTTGGTGACCATCATGCCTGGGGGAGCATGAAGGAAGCAGGTGGTTGGGATCTGCCAATTCTGCTGGGTGTTTTTCGCTGCATGTCGTGGAGGAGATCTCATCCTGATGATACTATTTTAAGGCAAGTTTGTGGTCCAGCACTCATGCTCTGGTTGGACTCTGTCAAAGTTTTCTCGTCTACTTCAAAACATTCTCTGTGTGACAGCAGTATGCGGATAGTGTATCTATCTCTATTTAGACCCGGGCTTTTGAACCTGAGCTATTGTTGAAAATCTCTTAAGAATTTGCCAAATGACCTCGAATATCCCATTGGTACGCATGGTACTCTTTGCTGTCTACGAATAAATTAAAAATAAGCGTTGCATGTCCCTATCGTAACTTCGATGCCAGTCGACTGCCTCATTGGTCTGCTCTCTCCTCAGAATTCCTTTCATTTTTATAGGGGTTGACAGGGTGCACCTGCTTTTACTCTGGTGTGAATATCATTATGCAATTCCCTCGAATACATTAAATTTGGATTTGTTTAGGTAACATCCCAGACGTAATTATTCTTCATTCTACGTGAGCTATTTTGACCGTTACTTTTATTTAGTCCGCAGTGAGGAGGTCCTATGACATCCTGTTTTCTTGGTCACATTGTTGTTCCGCCCGTAAGCAATTCTTCAACGTTACGAATCGGACATTCACGGTGTCATAATGTTTACTGGAATGTTCCGTAATGAACATCGTATTTCTGTATGCGTCGTGTGCGTGTTGTGCCATTAATCCTGTAGTTCTTTAATTAAATGGGGCTATCCACGGACGTGCTCTTTAATTACGTGAAAAACAGACGTTTAAATCGAAAAATTTATTTTCTCATTCATTGTTCGTATTTAGAAGCCTGCCACCACTTATTGACTAGCTTTACTCATACTGAACGTAAAACCACAAATTCTCTGCGTAATATTTGTGGGAGCAGGGACGAACTTATTATATCTGTCATAGCCATTTGAAATACAGATCTTTGGTCATTCATTCTGAAGCGTCTTTAGCTCTAAGCTTCCTAAACTAAATAATATTGGTTTCGTAATAATCAGTAGTGGAGCATTTAGCCTACTCAGCTAATCTTCGAACAACGGGAAATACCATATCTACATGCACTAGTTGCTCCCGGATATCTGATGATGCATAAATTTCGAAACGCGATACATGAATAGTGAAGGCATTCCTTGCGTGATGATTGCCTTTTACTACTCCGACCCAGCAATCCTGTATGTAAAACCACTGATTTTTATAGTAGTGGTCGCCAGCCTCCGACGTCACATTCATATGCTTTGTTTTTGATTAGATTGTCCGTCATTTCATACCACTCTTGTAATTGTCATACGATTTTCCTAGATTATGCTATAATGGATGAAATACTTCGGTCATTGTCCTCAGGCCAAGGGGCGTCTTAATTTATTCTCCACACACTTTTGCCTCTTCAAACCTTTTCCTGAGAATTTTATGTCACTGAAGGTCATACCATTAAGTAAAAAAAATACAAAATAATTGCACTTCTTAATGCCTCCTGTTCCTCCTACTGGCTAGTATCCACGAAACATATGAAAGCGTTATTACACCGGAGCGCATTTTACCCCAAATGTCCGCAAGATGCAAACTTCGCTTGAAACTACTGAGCTTATCACAGTAACTGTAATTATAGGCAACGTTTTTCTTCTCTAAAGCACATTTCGAGTCTCTACTTCGTGCTGTAGGAGTGTTACAGTTGATACATTAAGCCGTGATTTCACTTTGGAGAAGGTCCACCCAGCCTGCTGCGCACACGTCCATTATTTGAGGAGCAGTTCAGTCTCACTATCCCTCTTTCAGCAGGTGGAATGGCTGTGGGGATGCGTTCTGTGTTCTCTCTGAAAACAACAGCCAGTCTTACTTCGCTTCCTATACCCACAATTGCTTCGTATTCGTTTTGGAGAAAATTGCTATTTGGACCTGTCGCAACAGGATTATTATCTAAATCGGTAATCCACACATGTGCCTTAATTTCCAATAATTTTACAGGTGAACTGATACTACCAGAATTAACTGTTGCGGTTTTATGTGTCTGTATGGTAATTAATTCCTTAGTCTCTCTTTTATATCCGTCTGCCCTCCAAATTTTTATTCTCCACACTTTGTCACTGCTGTTCATCCTATGCCCTGTTTAATGAACGCATTAGTTGTATCCTAGTCATGATTGCTTGCCTCCAAATCTTTTTCCGTCTCAGGTTGATTCCCCGTCTCCCTTGGCTTCGCCTAACTATGAACTTGCTTTTCCTCTCGTTCACTCTGATCCTCATAGTGACGTGTTGTAAGTGATCTTTTTCGTGTCCAATTTTGTGATTTGACATTTTTCATTTTCCACGTGATATGTTCAGTTTTTGTATTCGGCTCAATTAATGCGGGGATTTTAACAGGTTTGCTTTCATTTTTAATGTGTTCAAACAGTTGTGATGTGTTGCAATGTTCCGTTGAGCAGCATATGCCTTGTCTTTTTTTAGTCTTCGGTTTCATTATGATTTTTTTCTTTGCTATCTCCACGTAAATTTTCTCCTTTCAGATGGATTTGGATCAGTTTATCTCACCCACATTTAGTACCATAGGTAATATGGCAACAAACAAGTTTCTAACAGATACTTTCGGCAGTTAGTTCCGACATTTGCCTGTTATCGAGGGAGATCAAGTTTCTACTTTACGGAACCGGCTGCTTTGGATATGTATGTTGGTGCTGTTCTTGTGATTAGTCTTTATTACCTGCGCATATGTCTCCGTTATCAGTTGCCAAAATTCTAGAAATGTACGCGAATGTGGTCCTTTACATCGCAACAAACGTCTGCAGCAGCCCTTCTTACGTTAAGAGTAAGGTGACGTATAACAATACATGTCTACTAAATGTATTTTATTTTATTTTATCGTATGGTTAGGGACCCTCGTCGGGCAGACCGTTTGCCGGGTGCCGGTCTCTCAATTTGACGCCGCTTCGGTTACCTGCAGTCGATGAGTCCCTGGGAGAAGAACATTCCCCTACCCAGCCGGTAATCGAACATGGACCCTGGACCAGGGTCGGACATGTCTTAATAGATCCAGTTAAAAATACGAAAAAGCTACGTTGCAAATGACAGCAGAAGCTTTATTTACTGATTTCGAATTTTTGAGGCATCCTCAGAATTTCTTCCGGAACTGCGGGTAACGCATTAGTCACAAATAACCCAAATGCAGGATACACATTTAGCGAAGACGTGCAGATATGCCATGAAATGGTCACACATGTAGTACGATATAGTATCACAGCTACATGCCTTCGCTGAAGGTGGATACTAAAATTTGGCTATTAATGACTAATGCGTTACCTGCAGTTTCCCAACAAATTCTGAAGATGCCTCAAAAGAGTCTGTTGTCGTTTACAACTAGATTTATTATTGAAAATAAGAGTATATCAACAATCCTGCTTCACCTTAACCACGGAGCGGGAGGAATTTACCTTTTAATGTCAATTTTCAACACCCAAACACCAATCATTAGACTCAAGTATACAATGTGATTCCATTTTTCCTGAGAGATTATGTAACGGCGTTAAGTAAGTGAACTCTGAAGCCGTCATTCTTCACTGACGGTATGCAACTCTATAGTATGGTCTTATGAGGTTGGCATCCTTTTGGGCAAAATATTGCGGAGGTTAAATAGTGATACATTCGTATCTCTGGGTGCGTTTTACTTAATAATATGCTGTCATCAGGGAAAACGAAATGGCAGAATTTAGGATGTAGGTTATGCGGCATCGGTCTGGTGTGCTTTTAAAATACGAGCGACGTCAGGCAAACCGCTGCGTTTCCTATAGCTGCCACCGCGGCACTACGGCGCTGCCAGATCGATTATGCTGCTGCCAATGAGTTGTAAGCATAACCTCTCCGGAATTCCAACAGTGAGTGTACTTGAGTTGGAACATTGATGTGCTAAACCTGTTTTGTGTATATGCCAGTTAGATAACAATTACAGGCTTTCATGGTGCACACGGCTCGTGACCCACTGTATATAGTCTGGGAGACGAGTCTTTGGTATTGACAGCTCGGTAGCGTCTTTCCGTTGCCTAGCGACCGCGGGCAGGCAGCCAATGACGGCCTGACTTTGAGCGGGTAGCAAGGGCCACGTTGCCGCTCTGAAACCCGGTCGCGCGCGCTTATGAAACTTACTAGTGTCTCGCGGGCAGGCGGTGCGGTCGTTCGTCGTTTGTCTGAAGCTGAATTCGCAGTTTATTTCGTTTTTGTTGTTTTTAGTGTTTCTTTGTTTATGTTTCGTTGTAAACAATGTCTAGTGCGGCGGGTAGTACCAGCCCAACACAAGAAGTGAAACGGAGGAAGAATAGTGTGCTACACACCCAGGCCCGTGAATTCGTGTGCTCTGTGAGGGATTACTTTGAGAAAGAAAAGGACAAAGGTGGGCCCTTAATTCCTGTTGTTCAGGTTGTGAAGAGAACTGCAGCAGCATTGAAAATAAGTAAGAACACTGTTGTAAAGATAGGGAAAGAACAGTATAGTGTAGATTGTGACGAGAGTGGCACAACAAAGCTGCACACACCAGGAAAGAAGCGACCGAGAAATAAGCAGGTGACAGCTTTGGACGATTTTCAGAAAGACGCTATTCGTCGTCATATATACAGCTATTATAAGAGAAGGGAACATCCCACTCTACCTAAATTACAGGTGTCGCTTCAGAAAGACGATCTTTTTAAAGGGAGCAAATTTTCATTGCGTACAGTGTTGAATGACATAGGCTTCAGCTATTCACTGTTTAACGGACGCAAAATATTAATCGAAAGGACAGATGTAGTTGCATGGCGGTGAAGATTTCTGCGCAGGATCATGGGTGTGGAATTCGAAAGTATAGTGTGGTTAGATGAAGCTTGGGTCAAAGCCAGCCATTCTTTACGTAGAGGCTGGAATGATGGAATGCTCCAGGGGACAATGGCAGTGCCTGTTGGCAAAGGAGGGCGTATTATTGTCTTACATGCAGGAACATCGAAAGGTTTTGTGCCAAACTGCTTGAAAACGTTTCGGTCAAAAAAGACGGGAGATTACCATGAAGAAATGAACAGTGTAGTATTTCAAGAATGTTTCGAGACATCGCTTATGACGAATCTGACAATGCAAGGAATCAAAACGTGGATAAATTAAAAGGACCAGAGGTGTTTTGAGAGTTTCAGAGAGAGAATTAGACAACGAATGACTGAAACAGGCAAAAGGAATATGATACAAAACGTTTACATAGCTTAGAGGAAGAAAGTGGTGAAGGAAGCAGAGGTTCAAATAAGCAAATCGACAACGACCAGTACAAGTTCATTGATCTCAAACGAGATATTTAACAAACGAAAACAGGAACTGTAAAAACGCAGGAAATGAGGGTAATGTAAATGTCTACGAAGACAAATTTTAGAGCAACGAGCTCTGCCGGAAGCGACTGAGAGAGCTGACTGTACCTGGCTCCTAGTTGTGGCTCATGTCACTACGTATGACGGCTGCTGCATGGAGGTGGAGGCTTGTTTACAGCCCTAAATACTTGTATATGATAATATCTAGTGAGATTAGCACATTTTTCGATTGCATTAAAGGCGCATGGAAGATGGTTGAGAGATACTTTCACAGACCCCCGGCCTCTGAAGCAGCAGTGGCGGAAAATTTCAAAGGAAATTTGGAAGATATTTCGTTTAAATTACCTGATCATGTTATAGCATATGCGTTTTCCCAAAACACTATTGAATAGTTAATCACAGGACCGATTCGTGTGGGTAACGTCTTAGATATGCTGGTGAGAAACAGGCCTAATCTTTTCGACTCTATTATCGTAGAACAAGGAACCAGTGATCATATGCCCGTACATCTTTACTGAATAAATCTGTAAATAGGAACACATAGAAAGATAGGAAGACATTTCTGCCAGAAAAGAGAAACAAGCAACAGGTTTACCTGAGGGTGAAACTAAAACTTTTTTTCTCCAGTGCTAACAACGCTAAGTATCAAGGAACAAATTTCAGGAGTATTGCACAATACGCTTTAGACTGGTACGCGCCGAAGCAGAGTTTTGCGGAATGGAAAACGCTCAAGTTGTTTCGACAGCCGCGTTAGGAAGCTGCTAGGAAGACGAAGAGAGCTTCGCTGAAAATTGAAACGTAGCCAAAGCCTCAGAGGCAAACATAAACAGCACTAAGGCAAAATTAGCCTAAGAATAGCCAGGTGTAAAGCGTTCAACAAATTAGAAAGTAAAACGTGGCCGACTTGGCAGAATATTCTAACAACCTTATGGTAAATCAATAAACCAATTGAAGCCATTTGTCAGACCCTTTGTGACCATAATGGGTTTGAAGTGGAGGATGACACACGAAAACATCTTTTTCTACCAAAACGGTTTCACTGATGAAGACTGCAACGTAATTCTTCATATAAATCTCCACTCTAACGTCAGAGTGGCAGGTATCGAAATAAGAGACAGTGGAATGGAAAATTAACAAAAATCACTCAGCAGATGGAACGTCACCATACGAGATGGGATACCAGTACGATTATAGATATTTTTATTTATTCTTCACAATTACAACGTATTATGTGAGAAGCTATACTATGTCATAAAACTCACATAATAGTAAATGTATATATTAATTAGTTATTCCTTGTTCTTAATAAAATAGCTAATATACGAAGTGGTAATACTACGATTAGAACTACAAACTACAATAAAACTATTAACCAAGTACCCATCTACTAACGCTGCTAGTAGTACCAGAAATACTGCTCTATTTCTATTCTTTTATTTTTGTGGTTTTAAACTGTCGGTGGCTATTCGCGCTGCTGGATCCGCCCTCATCCTACCCCTGTTACCAGCATTCCCTGTTACTTTTCTCGTGACCAGGGCAGCACGTCAGCAGCGTCTACGCCGTAACAATTTCATTGTTCACTGTTACGTATTAAAATCAATACTACCGGGATCATTTTCACCAATCTAATGTGAGTTCTTGAGAAATCATTTTATTCAGAATTCGCCGACTTCGTCTTCTCTGCAGAGTACGTTGTTTAGTGGGGATGGCAGCTTGCCAAGGTTTGACTCAGTACCTAGGGAAGACATCCGTGGCCTTCCTGAAATCTGTGGGTGCGGTGTCATCCAAGATACGCCATGTTGACTCACTCCACTGTGGTGTTTTGGGATCCAACTTCCTTAATACTCTACAGCCAACAACCGCTGCATCTTCATAGAGCGGTCATTCCCACAATGAGTGCTCCGGAGTGCCCACACAGCCGCTGGAGCAATTTCCGTTAATGTGGCGTTTTATTTAGTACTGATACGTAGCCTACTGACAATAACCCTTAAGAAAACGTATCATTCCACTCAACCTCATTTTTAGTCTCTCCTTGATGTTAGGGAGAAATTTGTACGTTCTCCTGCCTGTGTCTCAGATGTCCTGTTTATTTTGCCGCAGTTGTAACATGTGTTCTTTCATTAACAGTTTCCTGTGGACTCAGTTCCAAGTGTCATTCGTACATCCATGTGACAGCCTTTCTTTAACAAAAAAAACGGCTCCCTTTTTCCTAATTTCCATGCCTAATAGGCGTATTCGTAGAAATATTAACAATACATTATTCGGGGTAATGTTGTAGGCGTTAATCTGGCACTGCCCGTTGAAATGTTCTTACTAATGAGGCTGGCTTCACTAGCTATGACCCTAAGTGCTCGTACCGTACCCTGCGACTGATGTTAATGTAGACTGGTACTATCCTCTCCTTTTAAGTGAAGCCAAAACTATTTTCAATGGTTACAATTTTGTTTATCAAGCTTGTACCTTTTCTGCCTGTCCCCTCTATATGATTTGCGAAGTTACTGCATTAGAAGAGAAATCTACCTACGCCATTTTTGGCGGGCACTCTCGTTTTGTCGAGTTCGGCCACCTCGTGAAAGTCTTTTTACTTGAGCCCACATCGGTCACTTTTGTGACGATGATGATGAAATGATGAGGAGGACAACACACCAACTAACTTCCGAGAGGAGAATGTCCCTAACCGGACCGATAATCGAACCAGGTCCCCTGCGGTCGAGAGTCGGCAACGCAAATCACTAGCTGCGTATGTATAGTACCTAGATCATGCGAAAGAACTGGCTCGTCTTCCAGCAATATGTACCTTAGGTAGTTAGAGGGCAAAGTGTTCCTACTGATTGGAAAAACGTGCAGGTCATAACACGTTCCAAACAAGTGTCGTTGAACAAACGCGCAAAGCTGCAGGGCTACCCAAACTATAGAGCTGTTTCTCTGTTGTCAATCTGTTGTAGTGTTATGGACTGAACGCATTCGATACAGTTCCACACTGCCGCATCCCGAACAAAGTAGGAACGTACCGAATATCACACCGGCTGCGCGACTGACTGAGGAGTTCCTAACAAGCGGAAAACAGCATGCCATTCAGAACGGAGGGCGGAGAAGTAAAAGTAACTTTGCGCGAGCCCCAAGGCACTCTTGTCAGACCCAAAGACCAGTAGTTTTCTCAATTTATATAAATGACCAAGCTGATAACCCAGAAAAGTCCATGAGGGCTTTAGCATATGATGCTGTTGTATGCAAGAAGTCGAAACGCTAGAAAATTGTAGCGAAACACAGGAAGACTTGCACGGCATCGCCGCCCTTATGCAGGGACTGGCTATTTACTCTCAACATAGACAAACGTAACGTATACCACAAAAATACACAGAAGCCCCGTTATTGTATGAATTCTCGATTGTAGAACAATGGCTGAAGGAAATTGTTTTCATAAAATACACCGGTGTATAAAATTTAAGCAACAAACGAAAATTTTGCAACGTTGCGTCTATTTTGCCACAAAACAGTACACACAGGTGATAGTACAGTAGAAACTATGGAAAGAATACAGAACGTAAACAATTGCAACATGAATAACGGAAGACAGAAACGTTCTCCTATTTTTCCAACATAACGGATTTGAATACACTTTCGACAACTGGTTACTGTGCTCAGTACGGGCTTTGACCACGTCTGCCAGCAACACGAGCCTGACAACAATGGGCCACGCTGTGGATGACGTCAGCAATCTCATATTGAGCAATAACTCTCATTCTTCCGGCAGGACTGCTCACAAGTCTTGGAGAGTGGTTCGTGGATGCTCACGCGATGCAATACTATGGGACTCAAATCGGGAGAGCGAGCATACTACGACATGCGTGCAATAACTTCCGTTTGCAAGAAAGGAGGTCGAGCGTTATCGTTCATCAGTAGCACCTCTCAACAACCAGACGTGAGGTCCCAAGATCTTGTCACGATACGTGGCAGCAATTACACCTTGGTGATTCCCCCTAACAATTGTATGAAGAGGAGTTCGAATACTCAATCCCTGTCCACACCGTTAGGGATCCTCCTCGATTCCCATCTCTTTCCACGACATATGGGTCCCGCAATCGTGTTCCACGTTCCCTCCAGATGCGAATCCGTCAAGAATCACTCTCCATACCAAATCATCTGTGAAAGAACATTGGCACATTGTTTGACCGTCCAGGTGACAGGTTGACGATTTCGCTCTAGACGTTCCCATCTGTGACGACGCGCCAAAGGTATACATACAGCAGGTCTCCGACAGTAATGGCCAGTCTGCGGCAGCCTTCTGTACAGCGTTTACCTCAATTCAACACCTCCAGTGGATGCTGCGACGCCAGGTGCCAGTTGCTCTGCAATATTAAGTCGGTATGGATTGCCCTTACAGCCAAATAACGGTCCATTCTTTCGGGTGTCACACGTGATCGGTCCGGTCCTGGTCTTCGGGATGCAGTTTTTGGTCTTCATAAATTGTCGCCTCACCCGAGAAACAACACACCGATTCACTTTGAGCCATCGGGCCACATCAGTCTGCACTGTCTTCCTTCCATTGTTTCCATGACCCTCTACAGCAGAAGGCCTAATGGGAGTCTTCTTTGTGCCATACTACCCCGTCTGTGACTGTGTACACAGCGATTGTGGATGTGGGACAAACCGGCAAACATTATCTCATTTGACAAGTGCCCTGACGTCATCGTTGGTCCGTTGGTCCGTTGATAACAGTGTCATCTTAAGTCAAGAACACGATCGTGCTTACATTTGTTGACATTTTGTATGTTTATACCGTGATTCAGGCACAGGAGGGGACAGCACTGTATTTAGGAGTTTACGTATGGAGCTATTTATAGTGGAATGACCACCTTAAACTAAACTCTAGCAAGGCAGATGCCGGACTGAGGTACATTGGAAGAATCTACACGACATCCAATCCACCCTTGCAGGAGGTAAGTTACGATCCCCTCGTTCGATCAGTAATTCCCAGATAAGATTATTAGAGGAAATGCAAAGAAAAGCAGCGCGTTTCGTTACTGGTCTGTTTCGTAAGCAGCAAGGCGTCACGGAAAGGCTGAGTCGACTTTAGTGGCAGATGCTCCAAGAGAAACATTCTGCACCATGATAATATTTACGGTCAAAATGTTCTGATAGCTTACGTTCCCATAAAAATCAATCAATGCGTTGCTTCCTCCTACATATATCTCGCGAAAAGACCATGAAAGTAAAATGAGAGAGAATCCAACCCACACGGAGCCATTCCAAAAGTTTCTCTTCCCGTGACCCAATCCTGACTACAATATAAAAAGGAGTTAGCTACACTGGTACATAAGGTACCTTCCGACACACACCGTAAGATCTAGATTGAGGGAAGGTACAAAATGGCTAAGAAGGAATAGTTGGAGAACAAATGCAAGCCAGTAAAAGCGTTTGTTAGTAGGGAAGAGGTAGATACTGTCTATAAGTAAATTACAGAGGCCTTTGAGAAAAAAAGGACCAGTTGCGTAGTACAGATAGTAAGATAAAGAAAGAAGAGAAAGTCGGAAACTGGAAATTATGAACTGAAGGGCATGTGTAACATATTGCGCATACATGGGAAAAGAAATCCCCTACTGTGCAGCTGCACTATTGATGACAGCGTCTGCCGTAAAATATCTGGGTGTAAATATCCAGAGCGACCTTAAGTGCAATGACCATATAAAACAGATAGCGGGAAAAGCAGACACCAGACTGAAATGGTTCATATGGCTCTGAGCACTATGGGACTTCTGAGAACTTAGAACTAGAACTTAGAACTACTTAAAGCTAACTAACCTAAGGACATCACACATATCCATGCCCGAGGCAGGATTCCAACCTGCGACGTAGCGGTCGCGCCGTTCCAGACGGTAGCGCCTAGAACCGCTCGGCCACTCCGGCCGGCACACCAGGCTCAGATTCATTGGAAGAATCTTAAGGAAATGTAACTCATCCACGAAGCAAGTGGCTTATAAGGCGCGTGTTCGCCCGATTCTTGAGTATTGTTTATCTACCTGGGATCCCTCTCAGGTAGCACTGTTAGATGAGATAAAGAAGATCTAGAGAAGAGCGACGC
The DNA here is from genome assembly GCF_021461395.2 of Schistocerca americana. NCBI lineage: Eukaryota > Metazoa > Arthropoda > Insecta > Orthoptera > Acrididae > Schistocerca > Schistocerca americana. Next base: position 201,201,500 of record NC_060125.1, on the reverse strand, counting down.
GCTTCGTCACAGGATCGTTTAATTGGCGAGAGAATGTTACGGTGATGCTAAACAAATTCCACTGGCAGTCGTTACAAGAGAGGCGTTGCGCATCAAGGAGAGATTTACTATTGAAATTCTGGGACAGTACTTTTCAGGAGGAGGCAGACAACATATTACTTACCACCAAATTCATCTCGGTTACTGATCGCGAGAAGAAAATTCGAGAAATTTGAGCCAATACAGGTAATCATTCTTCCCTCGCACTATTCGCGAGTGGACCAGGGTTGGAGGAATCAGATAGTGGTACCGAAAATACTCTCCGCCACACACCATTAGGTGGCTTGCGGATTATGATTTAGACAGATGAGGTATCACAAAGGAAATGTACATGAAGACGATATTATAGGAATGGAAGTCCATGAAGATGAAAAATTTGAAAAAGCATTGAAAGTCGTATGTGGAAACAAGTCCCTGCAGGAAAGGGTATTCCCTAAGGGTTATTAAGATCCTTGAGAGAGTCAGCCATGACAGAACTATTCTATATGCTGTGGAAGATATTTGAGAGAGGTAAAATAACCTTAGACTCAAGAAGAACTTACTAAACCATATTCCAAGGAATTGCTTGAGCCTTACAGACCTGTCAGTTTACCAAGCCATTGTTGCAAATACTGACACGAGGTATTTAAAAAGAATGCAAAAAAGTGGTAGACGGCAACCTTTGGGAAAATCTAGTTTCGGGTGAAATGTAGGAACACAAGAGCCAGTACTTGCCCTGAGACGTATAATAGAAGACACGTTAAAGATAATCAAACCTGTATTTTTTAGCATTTTTAATTTGTAAAAAAAGGTTTTGACGCTGTTGATAAGACTACTACATTTGAAATTCAGGAAGTAGAGAGGATAAAATATGGGCAGCAAACGTTCATTCACAACTCCTAGAGAAAGGAAATTTCAGTTAATAGAGTGGTTGCACAGCAACACTGTTCCCAGGTGCACTAATAAACATTCGAAGTTATTGCTCGACACAGATAGCAAAGGAACCCATTCCGATTCCGAGCGTATTTCATGGTCATAATCTAGAGGAGTGCCAATATTGCAAAAGCTGGCCAGTCCTAGTATCTCGTTGCCACACAGCGAGCAGAGCCGTTGCGAGGCGCGCAAATGCTGCAGTATGACAGCACCCAGAAAGTCGATCTGCAAACTCTGCAGTGAGGAGCAACATGAAACATCCAAGCTCCGCCATTCCAAGACGTTCTAGTACTGATGAAAAATGGAGAGGATCCAATGTCAAGTCAACGAAGAAATTTGCATAAAGAATACGTGAAAGATGTTCGATGGGCTCATAAAAAAGTTCTGGAAAGGCAAGAAAGATTGGCACAACAAGCAAGTCAGTTTCCACATTTTGGTATTGGCCAATTGGCTTTGGTTAGCAATCCGTACACGCCAAAAATGATAACCAAAATATTTTTAACGAAGGATAATGGTCAATGTCAGGCTATAGAGGTGATCACCACGGCCAATGTGGAGATTCAGTTCCATACCAAAACTTCCACTGTTTGCGTTAGTATAGTAAAGCCATTCCATTGTGTAAAATATACTTTACCACAAATTCTGGTAACAGTACCACAGCAAAGTTAACCGAGGAAGGTTATGAACAATGAGCAACCAGATACTTGTTCTACGCACTGGACACCATACGAACTAAGGTCGATGAAGTAGTTTACAGTGTATTTTTCCACGTTATTACCTTCTTCCTTGTTTTGTAATATCGTATTTGTATTGCAAATGGTTCAAATGGTTCAAATGGCTCTGAGCACTATGGGACTCAACTGCACGGTTCCGGACTGCGCGCCTAGAAACGCGAGACCACCGCGGCCGGCACGTATTGCATGTTAGGGACTAATAAGATACTAGTGTGAGTCCTTTCTTTTTGTTATGTGGCCACTCGTCTTGCTATGTGGCCATTCCTTGAAGAAAGGAGGGGAAATGACGCCCATTCAATGCCACTAGATGACATAACAGCAGGGAAACCCCACAGATTAATTGCAATTGTGAGACTACTACACATCACCAGAGAGATCGGAAAGTGCAATACTCAACCAACCACTGAAATCAAGAGTGTTGTTTTCGAGACATCAGTGGACGCTAGGACCAGCTTTCGAGGTGTGGAAGGCTCGAAGCGAGGTTTGCGAGCTACAAGAGATATTGAAATATGGTTCTAATGGCTCTGAGCACTATGGGACTCAACATCTGATGTCATAAGTCCCCTAGAACTTAGAACTACTTAAACCTAACTAACCTAAGGACACCACACACATCCATGCCCGAGGCAGGATTCGAACCTGCGAGCTTAGCGGTCACGCCGTTCCAGACTGAAGCGCCTAGAACCGCTTGGCCATACCGGCCGGCAAGAGATATTGAGACCCTAACAAGAAGAAATCGATATCTTGGAAATTAATGACTAATATTAGCTGCTGAAATTTTCGTACAACAAGTTAAAGGCACAGATGATGTAAGTTAATGATGTACTCGTAGTTATGCAGGCAGCTGCACGTAGGAAGAGGGGATGGATGGACGTAGGTGGGTCCGTGTTAAATTCCTTATTTGAGACTGCAAACGAAGAAAGATGTGCAAGAACTTCATACACCGTTAAGTCGGGTGCAAGGTACAGTGAAAAGTGTGCAAACCACGGAAGAGTGGCGTTGCACTGAACTAATGAACCTGGAACGTAAAGTACTGGACAACACCAGAGGGATACGGAAGATTACTAAAGAACTGACGGAATGATTGCTCAGTAAAGTAGCAACAGCCAACACTTACCCGGCAGCCGTTCAGTAACGATCGAATGTCATGGACGAGAAAATGGGTATCACTAGAGTGTTACGCTAGACTATATTAATGATACAAGACTTCAAATTATAGGGATGTAGAAAGACGCATATCACGCTATATGTGGGCAGTTTTTGGATTTTCCGACAGCACTTCAGCATTTAATGGAATGTACACTAGTCAGTTTAGCGCTATTTTATAGCACAGCCACCGCAGATGTAACAACTGCGAGGGAGGGATTACTCATATCGATCCGACTTCCGGTAATAAATCGAAATGCTACATCGCTCATCCGATAGCGATGAAGTGGGAAACCGTGAGTAAATAGGTGAAGCTACGGATGGAAGAAGTATTAATGTAAGCAGGTTACCTTCCATCAGGAGAGTGGATGCACTCAGTGACTGTTATGTAGTTGACAAATGATACAGCGCAGCAATCACTCTTTTTTTTTTTTTTTTTTTTTTTTTTTTTTGTTGGAAGGTTTTATTGCGCAAATCCAGATTTCGGCAAGTGCTAACCATTATCAATGCACTATTTTTTAAAATCTCGTTGCATGTTAGTTCCCTGTTGTTCCTAATAAATTGATGAAGGACATTCATTATTCCGGGAGACATAAGGTTCCTGCTTTCTTCACGTGGTTGTTACGCTTTTTATAGCTCCTTCTGTGCCAGTGTGAGGTGAGTGGGTTTTCCATCCCGCGTGTCTATGAACACAAAAGTATTCCACAGCAAATTCCACACCTAAGAGGCAAAACTGTCTCCCTTTACTGAACCCATCTGACAAAGATCAATCTATTAGAAATTATTGAAAGTTTGCTTGGAAATTTAGAAGATACTCCTCTCTTTTCATCAAGCGACGAGTTTTACAATCTGTCTTATGTCAGTGTGTAGTTAATCTATCTCGAAATGTACGTCTATACCCTGCCCGAAACTTTTCGGTGTGTGATTGTATGTATATTTTCCTACTATCTCTGTCACTTGTTTCCTTTTTCCGATTTAAAATACTACCTGAACGAACGAAGTTCTGTAAGCTTCGGTTAGAAATCGAATTTCCCTGTCATCGTCATTTGGGCGAGAACTGCGTCAAACGAATATCACCTGACTCTTGGAATGTTAACAGTAATCTTCTCCCTAGTACTCAGCGTCCCTCGTGTAGAGTCTGCTGCTGCAGTTTGATAAGCATTTTCATGACACTCTCTTGCTTATGAAAGGAACCAGAGACGAAATGCTCTGCTCTTCTTGTGATTTTTGTCTCTCTCGTCTATTAATCTTCTTTGTTGAGGAACTCAAGCTAACTAGCAAATTGGCACGACCTCTTTAATTGATGAAGACCGCTTCCTATTTACTTTTCCTAGAACTACTTTCATGTGGTCTTTCCACATTATAATTGTATGGACTCACATTGCACTGTATATTATCTTTGTTTCTGATCCAGTGATTTAGCTCATGCAGTGTAACCAATCAAAAACGACCCTCTCCACACGCTTATGCACAGTCTGTTACACAGAATTACGTCGAGGGTAAATTGTAAGATCCGTCGAAGGGCCCTCAACCCAACTCGTCATCATCATCATCCAGGTATTACGATAAACTTCTGGTGTTCTAATTTTTCTATGCAATAGTTCCTCATGATGGTACCGACGATATTACGTGTGGTCTCTCGAAATAACATCCGACAGTCGGGGTATACGTGCTAGACGTTCCGCAAAGCTTATTCAGTAGTACAAGCGCAGAACAGTCTAGATGGTCGATGACACCTAATACTTCACAATACTAGTCGCAAACGTTCTTCGTAAGAAATCTGTTATTATTCGTAATACTTAAATTTTCATTTTATTTTTTGTTCGTACTTCAGCCCTCGATGGGTCCTTAGGCCTCTCAACAATCTCCTGCACTAATTCATGCCGTCTGTTTTTTCCTCTATCCGTGGCTCTCCAGTTTGGCAAAGTCAGCCAACACATTACCGATCTGTATAATTGTTCTGCTAATGCATCTCATCTTCTACCGTTTTCTCCGTATTTCGTAACCTGTATACTACCTGTCATTTTATAAACTTCGCTAATATATTTTCCTTTAATAACTTGTCATAATTCGTGGCTAAATTTTATTCTGTAGCATTTTGCCTTTCTCATGGGGCATAGGTATTTCACCAAATTTTTCATTCAGATGTTCGTAAGTCGTATACATTCGGTTCTCGTTTTGACCCATCTCGACCCACGCCCGGTAAATGAACGTACAGTGGAACAGTATACTGGTAATGTTGTCTTTCTTACAATTACAGAGGCTTTAAATTTTAACTGTGGCCTGTTCCTTTTCCCGTCTTCGACCTTTCTGGTAGTTCGACCCCTCGCCAGTATCTGTTTTCTCACGAATTTCTGTATGAGTAAAACTTGATAATCAGGTATATAATTAATGTATTCCGCGGTACCTAAAGCAATTTGTATGTAACACATCTGCCAACAGTAGCTGCGGCCACGCGGGCCAGAGCAAAGTAAGCAGGTACTCTGCGCGCTCGCCGGGCTTTCTCCGTCCGCGCCTCAACTCCGCGGCCGCGACGGGTCTTGCGAAACGGCCGTAGTACACTCGGGTAGCCTTTATGGGCGGGGTGGGGCTCGGGGTGGCTGGCCATTACTGACCGGAATCTGAGGCTGGAGGCTGGAAGTGGAGGCCACCCGCACTGGCTGTCCGGGCCTCCAGAGCTGAGGTCTCATTGCGTCGCCTCCCGCCGTCCGACGAGGCTTCAATTATTGGCCGTTGTGAATCCAATACAAGATGTAGCTGACAATTTATACTCGACAATTTCCAACACAAATACACGTTTACCAAAAAATGCAGGGCATTCTGTAACACATTCTTCCTCAACGGCCGCGCGGGATTAGCCGAGCGGTCTGAGGCGCCGCAGTCATGGACTGTGCGGCTGGTCCCGGCGGAGATTCGAGTCCTCCCCCGGACAAGGGTGTGTGTGTTTGTCCTTAGGATACTTTAGGTTAAGTAGTGTGTAAGCTTAGGGACTGATGACCTTAGCAATTAACTGCCGTAAGATTTCACACACATCTGAACATCTTCCTCAACAAGTAAAAACACATTTCCAGTTTTATTAGATCAGGAAGTAAATGAGATGGGGTTCTATCAAAATTACTGGAAATTCTTTCACCAAGAACATCTGGACCAAAAGACACCGTAGCTATACACAAGCATTTGCATACCTGTTGGATAGGTTGCTTAAAATATCGTAAATATGAGAGATTGTTTTCAGTGCAGAAAAAAGCCATTCCCTCACACGATGCATGTTGTGAGTACATGATGGCTATTAGGTAGTGGGACTAGGGCCTCCCGTCGGGTAGACCGTTCGAAGGGTGCAAGTCTTTCGATTTGACTTCACTTCGGTGGCTTGCTCGTCGAAGGGGATGAAATGATAATTATTAGGACAACACAACACCCACTCCCTGAGTGGAGAAAATCTCCGACACAGCTGGGAATCGAACCCGGGCCCTAAGGATTGACGGCCGGCCGGTGTGGCCGTGCGGTTCTAAGCGCTTCAGTTTGGAATCGCGTGACCGCTACGATCGCAGGTTCGAATCCTGCCTCGGGCATGGATGTGTGTGTTGTCCTTAGGTTAGTTAGGTTTAAGTAGTTCTAAGTTCTAGGGGACTGATGACCTCAGTAGTTAAGTCCCATAGTGCTCAGAGCCAGTTGAACCATTTGAACCTAAGGATTGACATTCTGCCGCGCTGACTACTCAGATACCGGGGAGGTGTCAAAAGGAGACTGAAACACAGCAAGGTCATAGTCCGCGCACATACAGATCTGTGTCATCTATAGCACCAGAAAGGTCGTATCACTGGCACGGTGGAGATGGGAACATCATGCCGGTAGTTCAGGCAGATAGTGCATGCTTAAAGAACGAATGGTGACGAGTTGGACTCATGGCAACAGTGTGGCAAAATGAGTAGGTAAAGGTCCATCCAGAATGTGCTCACCTTGCAAAGTTAGTACGGTTTTTCGACTAACTTTGACGACTGGGTGAATGACGGCACCTGAAAACAGGTCAGAGTATACACGCAGAGCGTCACCCTGAACTTTAAGAAACAGGTTATTGGAAGCTGTTTTGAGATATTTAAGTGTCGAACGTCGCTTACCTATGACACGATACCGCAGACAATACTGACTGGCATGTCACAGAGCCAGAGTCAAATGGACCGTTGCGTCACGTTCTGTGGCGTTCAACGATAATTCTCTCTTTTTTTGTGGCTATCAAATCGAAATGGTGATTTAGACGATCTGGCGACGAAAGCGATTCTCGAGACCTGTACCTCTCCAGCTGTGGAAACCATGGCGTGGGTAGCTAAGCGATATGACAATAGTTATTTGGTGATTGAAGAGGTAGACTTTGTGTTGTAATAATAGTTAACACTGTTGCCCTCCATGATCACGGTATCAGATGTATATTCCAACAGGATAAATCTAGAACCCTCACTGCAGTTTACACCTAACTCGCCTTGAGGAATGTACAGGCCTCATATAACCTACACAGTCTTCTGACTTGTCACCCAAAGCGCACGTTGGCAATGAAATAGCAGACTGAGTATTTTCACGTCAACCTCCAGTCAGCAATTTGCATTACTGAACACACCTAGTGGTTCTGACGTGGGTTCTACAAGGTGGCGTACGGTGGATGTTTGTTTCCAGTGCCACAACGAATACAAGATCGCATTCGTTTCTGTAGGGACAAAAATAACAAATATGTTGATGATGGACACTGGTACCAGACGTACTGAACTATTAATCATTTAGTACCACCCATGTAATGAACTTCTCCACGAAGTTTTATTAGAACACGACTGATCCTCCATTCCTTCTGTCAGTATAATACTGCTTTTACATGCTTTTCCGAATGTAAGAGTCAATTCAAAGTTGCATCTTTCATCAAACAATGAATTACTCACTGAATCTACATTTCATAACGAAATCAAGTATGTCCATGATACTGTTTTCTTTTGCCTAATTTAAATATTTATCCATTTACAGGTTCTTTAGAAAAGCCATGATTTACACATTTTTTCAGAACTGTGAAGACATGAGATGTGTGATATTTGCTTTATTATTTATAGGCATATCAGGTAAATTATAATTTGAGGCGTGGGGAAGGAATATTATTATAATTGTCACTAACCTTTTGTTGCTACATCTGCAGATAGGCGTCATGTAAATCGAGGTTGGTGTGACGATGATTCTGTGACAGGTTTGTGACACTCAAATTTGTAAGGTAGTGTGCACACTACACTTACTATCAGATTAACATCTTAAGAGAGAGGTGATATCTGATTAATGAGGTTCATAAACGATGTGCCAAGCAACTGGACCACTCTAATTTCAGTGGAATGCTGAAGCGTTGTATTTAGTCGGAATCACACGAACTTAGAAGAGCAGTGGAATGGTTATGGCGTTGACGACACATGTCGGTTGTAGTATCACATACTATCTCGGTTTCGCCACCCAACCTGTGTGTCGATATGGAGCATACGTCACAGAGCTTCGAGCTGCGCCACGGCTTGCCCACGCAGAGGGCGTCAGCACTTCGGGCATGTCTCGTTGATTCGTTTCGTCCAATGAACACACTGCCTGTGGATACCGCGGACCCCGCACATGCCCGCAGATCTCGCTATTCTCTGAAGACTTCAGCAAGCGCCTTTGACAGTAGAGTGATTAAATGTGTTAAGGTTTCTGGAATCATATCAGTCTCTAGACTGTTAGTGCTTGGTTACAATGACATTCGCTAGACCATGGACTTCACTTCCTAGTCTTAAACTTGCTGAACGCTTTTATCGACCACAGGAGCCGCGTATATGTCCCAACAGTGTCATCGTCAGCACCAGATGGAATGGTTGTACACTAATTTCTACCTACACAGAGTAGTATAGAAAACTGGAAGACCCAGGTTAGATTCCCAGTCTGGTCATCCACATCTTGCGTTCATGCTGTTATTGTAAACGAGAGACAAAAGTGTGGAAAATCTCTTTGAGAAAGACATTGCCTGTATGTTTCGATGTCTTCCCTTTCCCACGCTTGAGTTCTACCTCTAACATAGACGCTGGAACTACAACATTAAATCGTGCTCCTCCCTCTTCATCTTTTAATAAGTGGTTCTTTGTTCTGTCGTTTCTTCACTTTGACATTCGTATGTATGAGACATATTATTAAGCTGGGTGTATTTACGTATGTATATGTGTTCCACATTTCTACCTAAACCACTGAATCGATATTACCCAAATATGGTACACATATCACATACTACGTGAAGAGAGCCACTGTGGGCGTAGGGACCACCTATAAGGGATGGGGATAGGGATGGGAGTAAAAACCATACTCGTAAATCATTGCGTGCAAATATCCTGGATATATTGATCCAGTATTTGGGAATGAGAACATTGAGTGACAGTACGGATTGTACACATAATTTCAAACCTTTACGAGACCTTTTTCTCCATGAAATGATGACAGGAAAAAAGTCTACCGCCTAGTACGTTTCCGCTGTTCAGGCAGTAAAACTGCCTCATCGCGCATGACCTTCTAATTTATTACTTCTTCATTACTACCTGTATGATCAAGAAATTTTGCAGACGGTATTTGCCAAAACAAATGAATGTATCTGCAAAAAATTTCATTGAAATATGATTTCATACACATAGAGATACGTGGTAAATTAACGCCTCGTGCAGGATGTTTTAAAATATCAATCTTTGCTAGTAAATCTATTAGCAACTTATTTCACAGACATAACCACATATACCAGTGAATGCGTCTGAGAAGTTTAATGACCGTATGGCACATAGACAAGGAGATACGTTACAAATACACTGGGATGTGTCTGTACATGAAATGTATGTGACATGTGTGTACACAGGCAAAGCTACAAGTAGAAAGCTCCTCCTAAACCTCTGGATCGATTTCAGCCAAATTATGTACACCTATTACTTACTATCTGTAAAGGAACACTGTGAGGTTAAGAACCAACAACTTCCTATAGGAGCAGGGATGATAACGTGTAGAGAGAAGGGGATAGAGAAGGACACATAGAGAGAGAAAATGAGGAGATGGACACAGACAGGGGGAATGCGGAGACTGACAGAGGGAGGGAGAAGAAGATGGACAGAGAGGGTTGAGGAGGAGATGAACATAAGAGGGATAAGGAGTTGAACCGAAGGAGATGGAACAAATACATATCGCGGCAATGCCAGGTACTCAGCTAGACGTTATAAATATACCGACGCTGTGTGTCTATATTTGTGTGTGCGTGCGTGCGTGTGTGTGTGCGTGTGCGTGTGTGTGTGCGTGTGTGTATGTGTGTGTGTGTGTGTGTGTGTGTGTGTGTGTGTATGACAGTGTGTGTCGGTGTTTGTATTTGAAAGAGAGTTAGAAAAAGAGAGAGAGAAGGCAAGGGAGGAGAGGGCGTTATGCAGAGTGTATTCATGCATGTTTTGAGTGATTGAAGAGGAGGGAGTGAGAGGTTGTGGGAGACCATTAATTATCATAGCCTATAGGTGAACTCATGTTCGGTACCCCCACAGACAAAAATGTCAGTTAGTGAGCTTCTGGGAGGTTAATGAAGAGCCATCTAACTTTCTTTCGATTATGGTAATTCTGTATCTAAGAGGTGCAGAATGATGCATCCAGTACATTTAACGAATAGGTTCCAAACCAATGTGTAAGTTAGTCTGTGTCATTTATTGCATTTGTGCAACACATTGAAAAAGCTGATTTTCTGTTTGTTTAGTCAGAGCTACTGCTAAGTAGCATTCAGCTTTCCTAGGATGACCTTGGCGATATTTGTTTCTGTAGATGTCAGGACATGACAAGCGTTGATGAACCAGTATGATCTGTCATCTTTAATCCCCCGCCTTCAAGTCATGGAGGTGTGTTGAAATGGATTCCCACGGTCACATATTTGTATCAATGATGGGCCAGAACAGCTCAATAAGCTAAAAAAGCACCTTTGTGAAAATGCACTTTTTCTTAAACTACTCTCTCACGTATTGGGAGGATGGAAGAGGTACTCTGCTTTCATGGAGGTGCAATAGCTTGCTGGGGTTCACAGAAGAACAAACTGTGCCTTATGTTTCAATATCGTTCGCCAGTGATATGCAGTGGAAGAAGTGTTATGGAGCACATTTCATGCTATTTAAACATTCCATGCAAATATGCCGATAAAATGTAGCTGAACGGTAGCTATATATGGTATGATAGTCCACCTATTATTGTTGTCTAGATTTCAGTTGGAGAGTGATACATGGTCCCGCCTGTCGGCTGTTACGGCCACCATAAATCGGCCTTTGTTATCAAAATAACGTGAACATTACAGTTGACTGCTACTAAGAATTTCCTCTATTTTACAATGCCGAGCACTACAAGTGCTACAAGAGAAAGGATGATAATGAACACTTTTACTTAATGTTCTGGCCCTGTATACATGACTAATAAATTATTAAACTGGTCGCTAATATCGGTGTATGTAGAACATGACTTACATTACACGTAACTTCCTCCTTTGGCAGCAACAGTGGTTCTATCCTGACTGGACCTTGAGCCGACCTCAGCTTGCGCAAAAGATACAGGTACATGGTCCTTCCACTCTGCACCAGAGCCGGCCGGGGTGGCCTAGCGGTTCTAGGCGCTACAGTCTGGAATCGCTCGAACGCTACGGTCGCAGGTTCGAATCCTGCCTCGGACATGGATGTGTGTGATGTCCTTGGCAACCGCAGGGACAATATTTTCGTTTGGTGAGAGTCGTAGTGAAGGTGTTCATCACGGCAACAGCTGACCACCTCTTTATCAAATTATGTCTTTACACCACTCATACAGTGAAGGCCTTACAGCACTATCACCATGCGGCTTTGAGTAATGGTGCTGAAAGATATCGTCACGCAGACCTTGAAAACAGGACACGGCCACTATCCCGGAGACATCAAAAACACAAACTCCTGCTGTAGTGGTCATCAAGATAATAAGCTGACCAATGTCCTCTCACTATCTTACAGCATTACTGTTAATTCCAAATACTACTATTAATCAGGAGAAAAATCGTACATGTCAAAATTTGACATTATGATGCAATGCATTCAAAAAGAAAATTACTGCCAGATCTTACAAAAATGTAAACTGTTGTTAAAATAAATTTTCGAAAGAAATATATGTTTTTGTTTTTCTCCAACTGTGAAAACAGCCTGATAAAAGTGTACGAACGTTCTCAGAATTTGCAGGTGCATACAATGTGTACTTTTTCGTGAAAGCATGAACATATTCTGGGATAAAACCAAATATCGTAGGATTTATGAAACTGTGTAACGAGATGAATTTCCGTTATGTTGCACCTTGTAGAAACTTCGAGAAAGAAAGCTATTAAGAAAAGTATAAAATTGATTTTCGCAACAGCTGCGACATCTTCAGTGTATCGTATCACCTATGACCAACATTTACTTCCGAGAGACGCCGTGCGCTTCAGCGCGTGCGAACTTGCGTGCGTCTGCCAGGATTCTAGTTCCGACGGCTCGCCCTAATAAAACCAAGAGGTATTATACTGGCAACTCTTCCGGACACTTCATTACTACATCAGTCACTCAAATTACCGATATTCACTACGCAACAGGGCCTTTGGTGTTTTTTAGTCACCATTGCCCGCGGATTCATTCCTAAGGCTTATATTTGTATGGTTTTGTGAAACCCAATTTTATCCAGATAAATCACAGGCATATTGTACTCGATAGGTTTCAGTGCATCGTATGCAAAAATTTTGCACTCCGTATGGGAATATCCTTGGCGCAATAAAAAATCTGCACCCTTCATCACTTAAAACTAATACCATTTTGAAGGGTGTGGGGAGAACGGACGTTTCCGAGCACTCACACTCAGTTTTGCATTCCAGCCTGGCACGGTCCGAAGCCGTCACAGGGTACTACCCTCTCTCGTTAAATGACGTCTTCTCCACACCATCCGTTGCAGTAGAAGCGTTTTATTTGCCAAAACTGGATTTCGGGTTTATTAACCCTCATTAGTGGCACAATGAAACAAACAAATGTATGTGCGTAGATTTCAACAAAACAATAACTGTACATGTATAGTAGCAGTATAAGTCTACTTACATAATAAACTTTTACAGCACTGAGATGCTTGTCAGATAATACGATAGGGTCTGAAATATGTAGTATAACACAGTACGCAGTCTCTCATGAAAATTAGGTTGGCAAATTTTAGGCACTGACAATTTTTGGTTATGTTTGAGGTAACTTCATATAGAGCAAACATGGAAGTGACAGGTCAAAGAGTTTACGTTATCTGTCTCTTGGTATTTCTAAGATCATATTTATACATGTCCATGACATACGTTAGTAAACACTACTTTATTCAGGTCATCTACTTGAGTAATTTGCTTTCTCATTTATGTCTCTTTCTTGGAGAGTGGGAGAAAGCATTCACCATACAGTCTCTGAAGAAGCTACCATATCGATAATAGGCTGTATCACTCTTCTGTCACTCCATATCTTTTTGCAATCAGTTTTTGCACTTGGGCGGGACGAAGTAATGTTCTGTCCTGCTTCTTCGTCACGATTAATCTTGCCGGAACGTATTAAAACATTGCATATTATATATTTTGTTTTCTAATGTCCATTTGGACCTGTTGTACATCTAGAGGAAGTGTGCTAGTAACTGTCCTCTGCACAGTGTCTTGCTCCTCAATATCCTTCACAAATGAGCAGGGTTTAACCTCTGTAAGTGCATATATTTTTACATTGAGGTGGCAAAAAATCACTTGATAGCAATAAGCACGTATACAGAAGCCGGTAGTATCGCGTACATAAAGATTAAAAGTGCAGTGCATAGCCGGAGCTGCCATTTGTACTCAGGCGGTTAAAATAAAAAGCCTACCGACGCGAATATGCCGTTAATTAGCAGATTTTGAACGTGAATGGTAGCTGGAGCTAGGCGTATGGGACTTCTGTTCCGGGAATAGTTAGAGAATTCAACATTTAGAGAATAACTGTGCAAAGAGCGTGGAGAGAATACCAGACTTCATGAATTACCTCTCCACATGTACAACGGACTGGTCGACGGCCTTCACTTAACGGCCGATAGCAACGGCGTTTGTGTAGCGTTGTCAGTGCTAACAGACAAGCAACACTGCCTAAAATAACCGCAGCAAGCAATGTGGGACTAAAATGAACGTGTTCTCAAAGGCACTGCGACGAAAGTGGTCTATGGCAGCAGAAGACCGACGCGTCTATCTGTGCTAATGACTTGACATCGTCTGCGTGACCATATCGGTTTGACCATAATCGACTGCAAAACCCAGGACTGGTCAGATGGGTCCGCATTTCACTTGACAAGAGCTTATGTAACGGTTCGAGTGCGTCAAAACCCCACGAAGCCATGGACCGGAGTTGTCAACAAGGCGTTGTGGAAGTTGGTGGTGGTTCCATAATGCTCTAGGAATTGTTCTCATGGAATATCCTGGGCCCTCTGGACCAACTGAATCGATCATTGGCTGCAAGTGGTTAAGTTCGGCTAACTGGAGACCGTCTACAGCCAATCATGTACTTCATATTTTAAACAACGTTGTGGCACGTCACCTGGCCAAAACTGTTCGCAATTGGTTCGAAGAAAATTCTGGACAATTCGAGTGAATGATTTTTCACCCAGGTCGCTCGGCAGGAATCCCATCGAACATTTTTAGGACATAATCGAGAGGTCACTCAGGGCACAAAATCCTGTACCGGCAACTCTTTCACAGCTAGAGACAGCTATAGGAACAGTATTGCTCAGAACTTCTAACCTGTCATGACAATGCCATGTCTATTTGCTGCGCTACACCGATAAAAAGGAGGTCCTACATGAAATTGGGAGGTATCCCATGAGTTTGGTCACCTCATGTGGTAACTTAGTATATACAGACACCAGAAATGAGCATATATGTCTATGCAAGGTGAACGACTTGTGATAATTTGTTCCGTTACAGCTGCAAGTGTTAAATTTAAGGAAGTTCATTTGTGATAATGTGTGGATGTCAGGGTATGACCACTAAGTCCACCAGTTACATCAGGAACAGTGGTCAGTAGTTTGTTTTCTGACGACAGATTAGATTAGATTCAGTTTTCGTTCCATAGACCCCAAAATGAAGTGATTCTCATGGATGCGAAACATGTCAGAAAGTACAACACAAAAAACATAAAAAATTTGAATGCAATACTTACTGGTATGAACATATCAGGAGATTGTCAAAATAGGTGAATACATTACAGTAAACTGGAACTGCTAATACACTCCTGGAAATTGAAATAAGAACACCGTGAATTCATTGTCCCAGGAAGGGGAAACTTTATTGACACATTCCTGGGGTCAGATACATCACATGATCACACTGACAGAACCACAGGCACATAGACACAGGCAACAGAGCATGCACAATGTCGGCACTAGTACAGTGTATATCCACCTTTCGCAGCAATGCAGGCTGCTATTCTCCCATGGAGACGATCGTAGAGATGCTGGATGTAGTCCTGTGGAACGGCTTGCCATGCCATTTCCACTTGGCGCCTCAGTTGGACCAGCGTTCGTGCTGGACGTGCAGACCGCGTGAGACGACGCTTCATCCAGTCCCAAACATGCTCAATGGGGGACAGATCCGGAGATCTTGCTGGCCAGGGTAGTTGACGTACAGCTTCTAGAGCACGTTGGGTGGCACGGGATACATGCGGACGTGCATTATCCTGTTGGAACAGCAAGTTCCCTTGCCGGTCTAGGAATGGTAGAACGATGGGTTCGATGACGGTTTGGATGTACCGTGCACTATTCAGTGTCCCCTCGCCGATCACCAGTAGTGTACGGCCAGTGTAGGAGATCGCTCCCCACACCATGATGCCGGGTGTTGGCCCTGTGTGCCTCGGTCGTATGCAGTCCTGATTGTGGCGCTCACCTGCACGGCGCCAAACACGCATACGACCTACGGTCTTGGCGTGCATCCGTGCGTCGCTGCGGTCCGGTCCCAGGTCGACGGGCACGTGCACCTTCCGCCGACCACTGGCGACAACATCGATGTACTGTGGAGACCTCATGCCCCACGTGTTGAGCAATTCGGCGGTACGTCCACTCGGCCTCCCGCATGCCCACTATACGCCCTCGCTCAAAGTCCGTCAACTGCACATACGGTTCACGTCCACGCTGTCGCGGCATGCTACCAGTGTTAAAGACTGCGATGGAGCTCCGTATGCCACGGCAAACTGGCTGACACTGACGGCGGCGGTGCACAAATGCTGCGCAGCTAGCGCCATTCGACGGCCAACACCGCGGTTCCTGGTGTGTCCGCTGTGCCGTGCGTGTGATCATTGCTTGTACAGCCCTCTCGCAGTGTCCGGAGCAAGTATGGTCGGTCTGACACACCGGTGTCAATGTGTTCTTTTTTCCATTTCCAGGAGTGTACTTACAGAATTAATACACTGCCAGAATAAGACACTGTTATGCACTTTTAATACATCTGTCATACTCAAAATACCTAATCTTGAGTTTTGTGATGAACCGCTTCCGAACCTGAAATCTAACTCGCAGCGTTAATTAAGCTGATCTAACAGTCCCTGTTAAGAAATTCATATATAGAGTGGAAGGAGTTGCCTATCAAAAAGTCTTTCAAATTCTGTTTAAACCATGCTTTATCTGAAAGCAAGATTTTTAATGGTTGCTGGCATTTTATTGAAAATGTTTCTTCCTGAATATTGGACCCCTTTTTGGACCAAGACAAATGCAGCGATGGCTGGGTGTCATAGAGGTATATACTGGCGATACATATAAACAAGCATGTGTGACAGTAAGTAGGAAAACTGACTTTGTCAATTGTTAATATGCCCAATGCTTTGCATATGAAATGATCTCAAATGCGTTTTCGTTTTATCTACATCAGGTATTTGGTACGCTGATATCCTGCTTATTAACATTAGGTATAACAATTGAATACAAGGGATACCGAAGCAGACAGCAGTTTTGTTCATTGTGACTAAGTAACGACATCAGGAAAGAAAATGCGAAGCGATTTGTATTGCCTGATATCCTTGATTTGGCCAACACTGAGAAAATCGTGAAGAAACACTCTAGTCTCTTCACGGCTTTCAGTAGATTTATAATCTGAACAAATCACAATGTACAGTAGGAGATGTCTGCAGAAAATATGAATGAGGCTGAAGCAGATGTACGCGTCGACTAACCATATTGATGTACACAAAAACGGGCAAAGAATGTTATAACAACAATATATTTTCTAAGCTGTAAAATTTTACCTTTTGACTGTTCTTACAAAGAAAATGCAGCTACTTTTCTGATGATTCCGATATGCAGGGTGTTACAAAAAGGTACGGCCAAACTTTCAGGAAACATTCCAGTCATCAAGAGTCCAATGTCGATGTTGACGGGCACAGGCGAGGCGTAAAGTTTGGTGTCGTGCAGTCATCAAAGGTACACGCGTGGGCCTTCGGCTCCGAAACCCCTTAATGGTTTTCTTTAGTTGAATGGTTCGCACGCTGACACTTGTTGATGGCCCATCGTAGAAATTTGCAGCAGTTTTGAGAAAGGTGGCACTTCTGTCTCGTTGAACGATTTTCAGTCGTCGTTGGTACCGTTCTTGTAGCTGTGATGTCGGACATTTGATGTTATACTGGATTCCTGATATTGACGGTACACTCGCGAAATAGTCGTAGCGGAAAATTCCCGCTTCATCGCTACCTCGGAAATGCTGTGTCCATCGTTCGTGCGCCGACTACGCCACGTTTAAATTCACTTAAATCTTGGTAATCTTCCACTTTAGCAGTAGTAACCGACCTAACAACTGTGACAGGCACTTGTTGTCTTACATTGGTGTTGGGGACCGCAGCGCCGTATTCTACTTGTTTCAATATCTCTGTATTACGAATGTCTGTACCAGTTTCTAGCGCTCTTCAGCGTATGTACTCTTTCCTGGCAATGCTCCACTCTGCTAGCGTAGTGGTTTTAATGTGGCACTGCGTGTGCATCCTGTCAAACTAACTGAAGTCCCTACGTATAATGGAGCCAGGTCTGTACGACAGATTTGTAAAACTCGCTGTCATTTGTAGGTAACACTTTATGAAAAAGATCCTGTGATGAATGATTCAACTGCCTAGTGGAATGTACTGGTGTCTTGGTCCCACAACACCTGCGTGCTGCCTCCACATCCAAACGTATTCAGTCGGAATGACAATCATATTGGGCCATTGAAATCGTCGAACACCTGTGTGTACGAGCGAATGTCCATGAAATGTAATGTCGATAGCGAAGAGCAAACTCATAGCAGTGCTATGGTGTGTACTCTGTGAACTATTCAGAAAACGCAAGTTTTCCATTAAATGTCTGTATTTCGGAGGGGTGTTTGGCAGAGCCCGATTACGTATGGTCTAGGCCCTACTTAAAATACTTTCACTCTTGGACTGGACGAGACGCTGGTGAGATGACTTTAGTGGGAAGCTCATGGTGAATAGAATTTTGAGGGATCAATAGAAAGAATTTACAGTTACCAGTTGAGCGCCCAACACTGCTACAACAAATGTATATTGCTGAAGGTGAGGACTTGTGAATAGGCATGGTACCCACCTAGAAAATGGAATACTCTTTTAGCGTTCTCCTCAGTAATATGGCTTTGACTACGGAGGCTACAACCTTTCCAGAGTGTCAGATCAATAATTTCTTTTTTCTTCTAAACAAAAGCAAAAACGATTATTGGTGCTAGAAGTCCGAGTTCTTCCATTGGTATCCTTAGCCAGTTAACGTTCGCCTGTAGAATGGAAACCATCTCATTAGGTATATTTTACACTGTCTTTGACGTTACTTTCCACTCAGTTAAGGAAATGACGACGATCTGAGCTTTTATGGAAGTAAATAAGGTTTACTTACTCCTGAATGAAACAATCGTGTCATCTGTGGCAGAGTCACATCTTTTTGGCTTTTGGGGACAAATGTAGCTTTTTTCCCAGGTTTCGTAATCTTTCAGTTTTGCTGTATTCATGTGTTTCTAACATCTGTATTTTCCTTGATGAAGCTGACTGTAGTACACTAATTGTTCCTGGTGTGTCTGAAAGTTTGAGTTTTAGCCTGCAGTGTACATTTGCTTGCAAGCTTCCTTTGCGGATTAGTGAAGACTCTCAATTTAAAAATTAAGTTGTTATTATCGCAGTTGTCCTGCGCTCCTAAAGTTTCTACAGAGAATTTTTTTCTCTTGAAAGGTTAATTTAATTAAAGACAATTTGTAGCCATCTAGTAATAGTTTGTGTAAGGGTGAGTTAAGCGTCTGTAAACGTTCCTGGATATTCTTTCCTATGATAATGGTACGCAGCCTCGACTCTAAGTGGTGTAGGCGCCTATACAGTTGACAGATTAGTAACGCTACAGAAGGGTGGCCTCTTTTTGAAGCCATCACTAGTCTGGGCAGAGAATATACAAATAAATATTAACCTAGCTGTCATCTCGAGTGTTCCATTCACTTCTTTAATTATACTCTTCATGTCTATTATTCATTCTGTTTACGACAAAAATTACGTTGTATAAACTTTCGAGTCATTGTTCCATTCATGAATGACACTTGCAATGGAAGCACTTCGGCTCGAACGGCTAAAGTCGAAAAAAATTATTTTAAAATATATAAATGTTGCTTTATCAGCACCCATTTATAAAAATCTGAATTTGTGTGTAATCGATGTTTGATTATTAATGAATCAAAAATGCAAGTCAGGGCTTTCCATGAACTGATTAAACACAGTGGAACGAGACTGCCCGTGGCAAAGGTCTGGATAAGCGGCGGATACAAAGAGAATTTATTATTTCTCTGTTCAGTGTGAATATTGCTCCATTCCAATTTCAAATTTTGGCTTCGAATAATGTAAGAGTGTAATACAACACAGTAACTTATATTTTATGAAATACCTTTATATAAGTACTGCACAGATCCTCGGTCTAGTTTCCAGTAAATTTTTACATTTATGCCATATAATACCAAGTTATTGGCTCTAGTGAATCTGTTGGTCGCAAATGTCTGTTAGACGCTATTTCTTCTTCACCAATTTGAGATTATCTGGTTTTTCTTTCGTTAAACTATGAACCTCGATTGTGCACAAATAGAGCTTTACAGACTAATGATTTTGATACCTTGTAAAACAGACACATTTTTGTATTTTAAAAAGATGATGCAGCCGCACTTCCCTTGTTACTAAATCTCTCAGCGGTTTGCACTTCTGTTTCATACAGGAAGTTTGCAAGCAGTTCACTGCAATGGATAGTGTACCTGTCACAGTTGATCCGGCTGGTGGTAAGGGTGGTAAAGTGTTCACGTCATTCGGGGCGTACTTCTAATGTGGAAACTGGTCGTGTGACCTCTCCCATTCACCATGTGTGTGGACACGTGGCCGCTCCTTCAGAAGGGTCCGAGCAGGCACACAGGAGTGGCGGTCAAGGATAGGGGGGGGGGGGGGGGAGCGGCAAAGTTGCGCGGCGTGGTTTATCAGTTATTTAGAATTTCTGCGTTAGGTGCATTATGGAGCACCTTGGACAGATGGCTTTCACGGTGGAAAGAAAGCCAGTGTGCAGTTGTTAAGTCTGTCAGGATGCATCACAGAGATGTGAAGGCGGCCTTGTCTGTGGCTAGCGAGCTTGGTGAAGATTGCCGGCATCCCAATCTGAAGCATTGTTCCCAGAGTTGATCGGGGTCCTTTGTTTTGGAAGCGAGTAGAAGATCTCAAGCAAAGGATTCGTCAAGTCTATGGCGGTCTTGGCAGCAGTTTTGTAGACCTGGATCATCGAAAGGAGATCGGTAGCAGCTACACGGATAGCAGAGTACCTGTGTAGTGTACATGACGGTTTCTTAGACTACGCAGAAATCTGAGGTGCACTGATTAACACTTGTCAGTCCACACGCAGCAAGTAAAATCAGGTGGCATTCAGAGAAAAGACACTTCAACTGCCAAAATGAAAGCAATAAATTGTCGAAATAATTGAAACAAGGTTTCTAAATTTACTGCCCTCCAGGGAATTTCTCACTCTCAAATTATTCTCTGCATCGAACCCGGCTGAAGCCCGAAGTGGAAACGTCGGAGGTATTTGGCGAGTAATGGAACGTAGATGGGAAAGACAGAGTCCATACGAGGTGTAGTGTTCATTGCAGTTGACAAAAGTATTGTCTCTACTGAAGTCGAAGTTGAGTGTGACAGTGAAGTAATCTGATCGCGTATAACAAATGTAGGTGAAACCAATTTCATTGTTGAATGTTTTTACCGGCTACTCGATTCGCCTGCAGCAATTCCAGAGCCTCTCAAAGAATGTGTGCGTTCAGATCACGCATTGCTAATTGATGGGGACTTTAACCTACCGAGTATGAGCTGGCATGTCTACGGATTCATCACAAGGGGTATCGACAGACAGTCAAGTGAAGTAGTTTTGAACATGTTTTCCGAAAACCTGTTAGTTCCGCAGCCCATATACAATCTTTAAAATTGTAGCTACAAACAGGCCGGATCTTATCGTCAACGTCAATACCAAAAAGGGATAGGCGATCATGATGTCATTATAGCAACTACGGTTACCAAACTTAGTAAATTAAGTAAGAACATTAGGAGAAAGTTTCTGCTAGAAATAGCAAATTAGTAGTTGTTAGCATCTCACATATTTTGAACTGATGTCACTCAGTTCCAGTTAAATGTACGTAGAGGATTTATTGACAAACCTTACGCACAATGCAAATCGTAGTCTGGAGAATTACGTGCCAAATAATTGGATTAGCACACCGTCGTTTGACCATGGAATAGAATCCCGTATGGACGACATAGTAATAAGCATCTCTGCCAAAGAAAAACAACTGAAGGCGTTGGAAGCAAACTACCAGGTCCGGACGGAATCCCAGTTCTGATTTTCAAAGAATAATCTACGGCATTGGGCCCTTATTTATTTTGCATTTTTCCGCGAATCTCGAACCCAGTGCAAAGTCCGAAGCGACTGTAAAAAAGCGCATAGTAGGAGTACAGATCCTCAAAATTGCTGACCAACATCCGTAACATCAGTTTGCTTCAGAATCTTTGAATATATTCTCAGTTCGAATACAGTAAACGGTTTTCAGGCCGAGAAGCTTGTGTCCACGAATTAGCGTGGTTTTAGAAAGCATCGCTCAAGCGAAACTCATCTTGCCCTTTTCTCAGATGATACACTGCGACCTATGGATGAAGATCAACCGGCAAATTCCATATTTATAGGTTTCCGGAAAATATTTCTCACAGTGCCCTATTGCAGGCTGTTAATTAAGGTGCAAGCATATGGAATGGGTGGTTCGGAGACTTTTTACTTATTTGTATAACCAGTATGTTGTCCTCGACGGCGAATGCTCACCAGAGGCAAGGGTATGATTAATAGTGGATCAAGAAAGTGTGATAGGACAGCTATTATTCTCTTTATACAACGATGATTTGGTGGACAGGGTGGGCAGCAATCTGCGGGTTTTTGCTGATGATGCTGTAGTGTGCAGAGAGGCGACTGAAGGAGGATACAAAGTGGTTTCAATAAAATTTCTGGTTTCTTTGATGAATTGCAGCTAGCACTAAATGTAGAAAAATATAAGATAAGGTGGAATGTAGGAAAAACAAACGGTAATGTTTGGATACGTGATTGGTAGTGTCCTGCTTGACACAGTCACCTCGCTTAAATATCTGGGCGTAGCGTTGCAAAGCAATATGAAGTGGGATAAGCATTTGAGGACTGTGGTAGGAAAGGGGAATGGTCGACTTCGGTTTATTGGATTAATTCTAGGAATGTATGGTCCATCTGTAAAGGAGGCCGCATCAGGACGCCAGCCCCATCTATACTTCAGAACTGGTCGAGTGTTTCGGATTCTTAACGGATCGGATTAAAGAAAGACATCAAAGTAATACAGAGGTGTGCTGCTAGCAACTAAATAGTTGTACGGAGATGCTTCGGAAATTCAAATAGTAGTCTCTGGAGGGAAGGCTACATTCTTTTCGAGGAACGCTATTGAGAAAATTTAGAGAAACTTCATTTGAAGCCGACTGTAGAACGATTCTGTTCTCTCCAACACACATTGCTCTTAAGAACCACGAAGATAATATACAATAATTTAGCAGGTTTACGGAGACACATAGACAGTCTTTTTCCCCTCGTCGTATTTGCGAGTGGAACAGGAAAGAAAATGACTAGTATTGATGCGGTGTGCCCTACGCCAAGCCCTCTAAGGTGGACTGCGAAGTATCGATGTAGATGTAGATTTCCCAATATTGGTGAGATGTAGTGTTCTCCAAAAAAACCATCTCATTTTTCAACAACCCTACAGAATTCAGAGCCACGACGAAAAACTGCAACCTTCTGTTGTTATGAATGAACTTTTAGTAGCTGTTTTCCTTATCGTTTCAGTTGTTGCCATCCAGAGGACTAGATAGATGCAGTTCTAAAAGATAGTCAATTTTCGGCAAGTGTTTTCGCTGCAAAACTATGCTTGTGTATGAATGAATTTAATTGAATCGCAACTAATTGTGACACAGGCTCACGGTTGAGGCCCAGTGTAACAACAAATGTGCGAAAAGGAATGATTAGCGCAATGAAAGACCGTGGCCCTATCAGTGAATCTTAAGGCGAAGAATGTGCAATTTATCACTGAAAAATGCAAAATGTGATAAAGGAGGCAACATTTACGCGAATAAAGGAATTGATTTAAGTGGACTCTAATTTAGTACAAAAAGCATGAGAATGTTCAAGCAGCTAAGTAACTCAGAAAATCATGCGAGTTACAAGCTTAGAATAATAGCGACGAGAATCAGAAAAATGAAGTACCAAGTTACTCTGTTTCACTTAGAAATCACGCATCTGACTTTGTGAAATTTGTGTCATTCTGCCTATACATCAAATACAGCGAACTGTCTGTACAGAGAACCAAAAATTGCCACGCAAATGAGATTGTGCTAACGAACATGAGACGGGAAGATCAATTCTATATCAGAGTTCTAGTTCGTGATACTGCAAACGTTCTGGAGCTGCTTATTTGGATCACTGTAATTGTCGCTGCGAGTTGAGAGGAACGATGACACTGTGGCTGGCCGCCATAAAGAATGACGCTAGAAATACTCTGACAATGACCCAAACATTGAAACTCTTCTGATGGAGGCTGGTGTTCCAGTTGAGAGCACACCTTGCAAAATACGGACGCGTTCAGCACAAAGTTCAGAGATAGAGTCCTTCCCGTATAGAACGGAGAAAACTGACTGCACCCTTATTCCTGGCAAGAATCGCGGCAGCCAATCGACTTTAAAGCTATATCGGCCAACCAATGGCTTCATTATTTCCTCATGTCACCTCAGTTTCACCAGTTGGATCCTCTCAAGCTGCAGCTAGCCTCGCATCACAGGCACAGGCAAAAACTAAGTAACTGTGCTCAAGGCTAGCCACGTACTCTGTGGTGTGTTCTGAGCCTCTAGTGCGTCAGAGCCGTTTTGCCGTGGTTTTCCTTGGAAACCCAGAGATTTATATCAGCTGAATGCATTTATCTTGGTGCGATACAGACGCCTACCTCCTGACAGCATAATTCCACCATTCAGAATGAATCCTTTCACCTCGGCCCTCCAGACTAGGTACGTGGTTTAAACAGCACAATATGCTGAGCACCAGCATACTGCTAGGATGACGGCAGCAACACGGACCCCCACTTGCAGTTCTGTGAAGACCATGTTCCCTTGCCCTACAGGGGGCCATTTCCGGGATATCACTTGTGACTCATAGCCCATATCAATTTAATTTACCATGTTCATTTATACTACATGTAACATCCTGATATCCAACCAGTTTTATTGGTCTGGTGGCCATCTGGCCGATGGACAAATATAAACACACATATACACACGCGCACATGCACACGCACACACGCATACACATATGAGCATTGACAAGCAGGAATTGTTACATTAGGTCAGGAATCAGAGGAGATGAAACATTTTACTTGTAGGCAATGGTTAGAATAGGTTAGAAAGTTACTGATGAGATAATATGGTGTACATAAATGTATAATACACTATCACTTAAATGACATTGGTAAGGACTCAGAAGATGGAGGCGATAATAATTAATTAGTTTTCCTTATCTCCGCACTTCTGAATTGCAGCTATAAGGTTGCAGCAAGCACGTCACAAGGGGATAGCTGGTAGCGGGAACAGATAACGAGAATAGCTGCACGGATCTTTTAGTTCGTATTTCGTCATTGAAAACACAGTTACCCCAATTCGATAGTGGAGGTGGACCTTTACTTAGATCTGAGAAACTTTTGGCGGTATTTAACGTTGTGTATGACGATTCTGGCTGTCATAAAATGGTTCAAATGGCTCTGAGCATTATGGGACTTAACATCTGTGGTCATCAGTCCCCTAGAACTTAGAACTCCTTAAACCTAACTAACCTAAGGACATCACACACATCCATGTCCGAGGCAGGATTCGAACCTGCGACCGTAGTAGTCGCGCGGTTCCGGACTGAGCGCCTGAACCGCTAGACCACCGCGGCCGGCGGGCTGTCATACATTGGTACTGATTTGAGATAAGATTACAACAACGTTCTCTGTCTACTATGTTTCCTATTATGGAGTAGCTTCCCAGTACACCACATACAAAGCTGCAATGGGAAGCGATAGGAGCAGGTGAAGATAAAACTAAGGGTGGCAATGGTTAGATTGAACAAGTTCAGTGAAAGCCACTCTATAATCAAGACAATCACTAACGAGTACAGGATGGTAATTCTTTGGTAAGGGGAATTTTCTATATTTTTATTATTTCCGAATATCGGGTACTCTATAACCCAAACGTTTAATATACTAATCGGTCATCAGTACTAACACTGAAAATGGAAAAATATATCAGTATCGCATGATATAAGTTAATTTCTATCCCTGACAATAGGTGCTACTACACTGCCCAGTCACAGCAATATGATCGCCACCTATGTTCGATATTATTACAATAACCACTCGCAGACAGCAAATGGCAGCACAAACATCGTAGGGTATATAAAGTGCGTCGGGGACCCGCGGAAAACAGTGCAGTCGTTATCGTAATGCAGGAATAGAGCGATTCATCCGACGTTCAAAAAGGCCTGATAATTGGCTTTCGGCTGAGGGTGGTCACATTTCGAAAACGGCTAGGTTTTCCAAATTGTTCGCGTGCCGCCAAAAATGAAGGTCCATTGAGTGGATAAAGGTGGGCTTTCCAGATGAATCACGTTTTATGCTCCATTGGTCAGGTGGCCGTGGTGGTATATGGAGTTGAAACATTTAAAAGTAAGCACCGTGCGACAATCGTCGGAACGGTACACGCCGGAAAAGGGAGCGTTATTGTCTGGGCAACATTATCGTGGCATTCCCTGGGTGATTTCGTCATTTGGAAAGCAGAATTATCAGAATAAATATGCATCTGTCCTTGAGAATCCTCAGCACAATGGCATCTATGACCAGGTCAAAGCAACGCATAATAGTGCTCACAGCATACGACCGCGGTTCTAAGAACTGCAAGATGAATTTACCGTCCTCCCCTGGCCACGAAACTCATCAAATTTCAACTGCATCTAGAATCTGTAGGACCACCTCTATCGGCCATGGATCCTCATTCCAGAACGCTATAGCAGCTGACCATGCCACTGGAGTCTGCCTGACTCGACATACTTGTCGGTACCGTCGACAACCTCACTGAACTTCTCTCCTCAAGTCCCGCAGCGGTCCATGCTGCATAATTGTTACTCAGGCCTTCGACAGGTGGTCGTGTTGATGTGACTGGATAGTGTATTTCGCTGCAGTAATGTCGCTTTATTTTATTGGATTCCCAGACGCATCTTGTACATAATTACGCAGCTGAAGCTAAGCAGACTGCTCATCCATTGAAACGGCAATACTCACTAATCTCTGCCGAAATTGATTGAGGCAATAATTACTCCATTATACGTAAGCTTGTGATGGTGAAGTACCACGATTTACAAGCCATACATCTGCACAATACAGATTCAAAATAATTTGAGTCTTAGAAAGTGTAGACTAATTAAAGAAATTACCTGAACGTCTTGATACTACAGTCCCGATGTTACCGGAAACAGTGTTGCATGGTGCTATCGTTTCCTGCACTTTAATCCCAAAAACCATACAAACACTCTACAAGCAAACTAATATAATAGACATTCAACGAAACAACACGTAATAGTAGCTTTACTTTTTCGTTCGATATTAACTCTAACGAGTAGTATAATGCATTTTGTTTCTATTTAATTACTTTTCTGTCGACCTTGATCAGTTAATTTGTTGTTGTATTTGAAGGCGATCATTTTATCCTTCCGAATATGAGTGTGTTTTTACGCGCCACGCAGACACAAACCGTACAAACAGTTCTAGAGTAAACCAAAAATGATGAGTTTTGAAGAAATATGGATAGCAAAATAATACTAGCTATAACATGTTTACCCGAAAACATAATTTCAAAGCTACGGCACCACGACGAAGCGTCGTAGTGGGAACCAACATCACACAGCGATAATTAACATTAATCGCCAGAAACGCACCGCTTTCGATAAGCGAGCATCGAGGTTACATAGCCCTTTCCATTTGGCAGCACCACATTCTTCTTGCAGAGCAAGGCTCGCCAGTTAATTGGCTGTCGCTTCATTCTGCGCGAGTGTAATATGTTGGCAGGTGCGATTATTTGCCTCGAAATGGGCAGATCAGCTGTCGCCGATATCTGGTAGTGGAAACACAGCAGTAGCGATTCATTTAGGACTTAAAGGGCAAAGCCACATCCTTGATGTAAAGGAAATATTCGACATTGCCACAAATGAAAACAAATTTTGATTAGTATCCCACATTTATTTTATTATTGTTGTTTGAAGGCTGTCAACATATTTGCACAATCTGGGTCTCTCACGATCTAGGGACAAAAGTAAGCCTCAGTATATTGCCCAACATACACTATCTGCTCAAAAGTACCCGGACACCTTTCAGTGTTCATTAGTATGGAGTGTTCCCAAAATTAGCCTTTACGTCGGCTTGAGATCTATTGTGACAATCTCTAAAAGGTGTCTAAATGTCTGTGGAGAAATGGATGCCCTTTCTTCCTCAACAACCGAAACCAGAGACGGCAGGGAGAGTTACAGACCCACTATTTTTCCTGATCTATATTAACTACATAGGAGACAATTTGAGAAGCCCTCTTAGATTGTTTGCAGATGATGCACTTATTTGCCGTCTTGTACGGTCATCAGATGAACTAAACGAATTGCAAAATGATTTAGATACGATATCTGTATGGTGCGAAAAGTGGCATATTGACCCTGAATAAAGGAAAGTGGAAAGTTATTCACATGAGTACTAAAAGAAATCCGGTAAATTTCTATTACGCGATAAGTCACTCAAACCTGTAGGCTGTAAATTAAATTAAATACCTAGGAATTACAATTACAAATAACCTAAATTGGAACGAACACAACTATAGTGTTGTGGATAGAGCAAATCAAACACTGCGATACATTGGCAGAACACTTTAAAGGTGCAACAGGTCTACTAAAGAGACTGCTTACACCACGCTTGTCCGCCCTATTCTGGAGCACTGCTGTAAGGTGGGGGATCCGCATAAAGTAGGACTGACGGATGACATCGAAAAAGTACAAAGAAGGGCAGCTCGTTCTGTATTGTCGCGAAATAGGTGAGATAGGGCCACAGAGATGATACGTGAATTGGAGTGTCAACCATAATAACAAAGGCGTTTTTCCTTGTGATGGGATCTTCTCATGAGAAACATTCTGCTGGCACCCACCTTCGTAGGGAGAAATGATTATTACGATAAAATAAGAGAAATCAGTGCTCGAACAGAAAAATTTAAGTGCTCGTATTTCCCGCCCGCCGATCGAGAGTGGAACGTTAGACAGACATCCTGAAGATGGTTCATTGAAATTTCTGCCAGGCAATTTGTTGTGAAAAGCAGAGTAGTCACGTAGACGTAGGCAGTGACGTTGGACTCTGGGATCTGTAGCAAAGTCTACGTTGTGACTCATGGCAAAGGGGTTCCGTTGACTTGAGGCCGAGACTCGGCGCAAACATGTCCATTTCAGGATTGTTATTGTCAGTAAACCATTTCCTCACAGAAGCTGTTTTGTGAGACGTCGTGCTGATAGAAACAATAATCGCCTGCGAACTATTCTTCCCCTGTACTTAGTACACAGTGCTGCAACACGTGTCCATTCTTTACCGTATACAGCCTTTTCTTACGCTCAGTAAGGGGACACATCTTTCCTAAGATGAAAATCTCAGTAACATAACACCACATCCGCCATATTTTACTGTTTTCACTGTACACGACGGCAGGTAACGTTCACCAGGCAATCGTCAAACTTAAACCCTTCCATCTCATTGTCTCAGAGTATGGTGCGGTTCATCTCTCCAAATCAATCTTTTCCAGTCATTCACTTTCCAGTAGTGTCGCTCTTGACACCACCCATAACGTTGGGAGTACAGAAGTATGTGGCCTATGCGAAGCTTTTCTGCCATCGTTCCCCACTTTTTTTCACGCTCAGCACAGTTCTACCTGAACTGCTGGCAGAACTGTGGAACTCACAAAGGATTATTTCGGCTGATTTCATGAGATCTTTCAGGACATTGTTCTGAGATGCTCTACCATTCCGATCCTTGGGTACATGAGCTCTGCTTGGTCGTGTACTAGCAGCGGTTATTCCCTCGAGATCTCGCTTCCCAATCACATCACATACAGTATACTTCCGTAGCTTTAGATTGTTTTCGAATGTCAAAATGGTTCAGATGGCTCGGAGCACTATAGGACTTAACATCTGAGGTCCTCAGTCCCCTACAACTTAGAACTACTTAAACCTAAGGACATCACACACATTCACGGCCGAATCAGGATTCGAACCGGCGACCGTAGCAGTCGCGCGGTTCCAGACTGAAGCGCCTAGAGCTATAGCACGCAATCCTGAAGACGCATGGTGTGGAGACATATACTTAAAATAATGCATTATAGGTTTGCAAGATTTAATAATATGTTTATGTTTTTAATCGAAATTTGTATAACGCGACATTCTTTTGTTTTACTTATAGGTAAGCATTGACCGTTTCTAAAACAGAAATATAATTCTTGACCCTGCACGAACCGACGCCGGATGTTGCTACCTACTGTACGTGGATTATCATCATTACTAGTGAAAGTTCTTAAAAAACCTTGAGTGAAGATAAATTACTTCTCGACAGTTCCATAACAGAGGTATTTCGCCTATATTTCGACTGATTGTGAAAGTTTTGGGACCGGACTCGTTGTAAATAGTTACATGTTTTATACAGGGCATTCCATGTTTCCTATTCAACAATGTTCTGAATTGTAGAGTGATTCCATGCAGCGTAAGTATTACGATGTTGATCCTGTGATTGACTGCACACTGTTTTCTAATTAAAGTTGTTTGAATCAAATACAGAGAGAATTAATGATATCTGGAGCATAGAGCAACATTATGATTGCCTTGAGAGCGATTATTTCTGTCATTAATTGTATAGGTTTTCAACTGTACAGGCTGTTGCGACCCACCTGAACCGTCATGCTGTTTAATGATTCTTGGATATTAGGTTGCTGAAATTAAGGCAACAGCGAAATTATAGATTATAGAGTGGTTAATAGGAAACCACATACATCAAAACAGACAAATACAGTAATAATTTGTATTTTAGTGAAGAAATGACGACTCAGTACCTGTCATAGTGGTTTGCCAGGATGGACGGTAAATTGACCATACGCCATTTGGCCTTTGAATGCACCTGCAGTGTACCTCATTATCAGCTAGGCTACTGCTGCGTCGTCCGTCGTGAAAAGCGAGTGTTACTCCAATGTTTGTTCACAAGTAGGCGTCATTGTCCACTCACACCAATACACTGGAACATTCTCGGTACCCTGCGCATAGCTTAGACGTGGACACCTTCTGGTCCCACTCGGTGTTTAGCCCTTGCACAAAGGTCGCCCTCCTACGTCATCTTTTGACATGACTTCGAATGCCGTTGACCGCCAAGAGCGAAAACGAGAAAACCAGATAGCATACCTCTAGTACCTCCGCATTGTGGCGTCTGATGCATTGCCGTTAGTTAATGTACGACTATTTGTTACATTTCTAGCAAAATTAATCACATTTTCCATCTCAGAAACTAATGGCCTTTCATCTTGTCCTATGATAAATACATTTATTTAAGATTATGCCTGAAATTTAGTAGTTTTGAGGCATGTACAGGTGCCGTAATGCTTATTTCTAACTACTTCTTTATACAGAATGATGAAACAGTTCTTCCACATCTTACAGCGTCATTAGAACTCTACCAAATTAAAATATATGCACTAAACCAAACGTTTGCAAATCACTTAATTGCAGGCCTCGTCACTTCAGAACTGACCAAAATAGGAAGACTTCAAGCTGCTAAATCTTTGTCTCTCACGCCAACTAGTAATAATAGTAGGATAATAATAATAATACAATGTAGGCCCTACAGGAAAGTAGCAGCCATTACATATTTACAGTTGCATTCTGCTGTTAGTTAGTTTGTGTATCTGTTGCGAAGTGAATCGTTAGTCATTTTCTCGTCCATTGTGGGAACTTGCAGGCTACATTTTCATGAGAGATTTAAGCATATGTTATGTATATTTCTTAATTTTACTGTCCTAGGTTCGTGGTAGAGAGTAAAAAGCTTGCCCGTAATGCTGGACTCTGTGATAAAGATATTGTTCATTTATCTGTTTCACAAGCTGTAACGTTCACCACAGTGTGCCGTGAGTTAATGGCAGTGTTTGAAAAAATGTTATTACTGGTAACCTAAGTAATCTTATGAAGTAGTTGTAATAGCATCGATATCTTAAAAATAAATTCTTTCGTTTCGTGACAGAAACACAATCTAACCATTCCGTATCCACCACTCAGAAAATTTCATTTTACCCGTCCGGGGATACTTACCCCATGGCGGGAGTCACTGTTCTATAACTTGAGAGACATGGGGAACTACTTACGACGTACATATAATGGATGGACCCTTGACAAAGTAACCACTGTAGGTGAAGCTTTATATACAGAAATAGGAATTAATAAAATTAATTTGAGATTATGAAGTGGTGAAGAATGTACCAGACTTCAGAGGAAACAGTGTTTTAATGCCAAATGTGTGCCTCGTTGATTTGTTCATTACGAATACACAAATTATGACTAATGTGACAGATCCACTTCGTATACAAGAAAAGATAAACAAAGAAAAATGGAAAAGATAATAGCGTAACGTTTCATGGAAATCTGAGAGTGACTTCTGCTAAGGCAGATGACAGCAAGACTGTAGCACAGAGTGTCAGAGGATTGTGTTATTCCTCCTCCATATCACACCCGAGAGAACCCTCATTTGTCCTGACATGCTGGAATTGATAGCTGTGCACATAGTAATCTCTGGCATAATACAAGCAGGATATTGACACTGTGTCGCATCCCCATGAAATTTGACACTAGGATTCGAACACTGAACCCCGGTCAGCTATCCCAGCTGAGAGAGCTGCCTCCACGGTACCGGTGTGTTCTGCACCAAGAGCAGAGACGAGGTCCTTCTTTTCATAATGGTAGATTTGACTGGCCCCTTCTTCGTACCCCGGAAACACCACCTCCAATCCTCACTACAGTTTCATAGGTCTGCCAATGATATAACTGATTCCTTAACAGAATACAAAATATCCCAACTAGAACTGCTCGCCCCACTTTACAGGTCCTGGGAGAAGCTAAACATCTGCACTCAAGGCTGTTCACAAGCTTCGTGGTATCTTCTCAATCTGTAGTATGTCACAACTCTTTTTTCCATATTTTTTTGGAAATATGGGACATGTTTATCTGCTGAAAGCACTTTCCTTAACATTAAAGAAATGTTCAAATGTTTGTGAATTCCTAAGGTACCAAACCGCTGAGGTCATCGGTCCCTAGACTTACACACTACTTAAACTAACTTACTCTAACTAATACTAAGAACAACACACAAACACCAATGCCCGAGGGAGGACTCGAACCTCCAGCGCGAGGAGCCGCGCAGTCCGTCACATGGCACCCTGAACATCTTGCTGCCAGAGATCTGTCATCCACAACGAATTCTTTCAGCTCAGCCTTCCAAAGTGTATAGACGCAAGAAACTGCACAGTACGCCAGTGCTAGCATGACACTGGCCGAAGAACTTTTTCCGAGACAATTGAAGTGCAACTATACCTGCCGGTCCCCTCCTCATAGTTCTGCAGGAGTGATGTGTTAAGTTTTTGTATTTCGATAAGACAGCTTTGGAAAACCGTTGGCATTGGAAACAGCTTCCAGTCGTCTAGGAATGAATACATTCACGTCCTGTGAAGGCATTTTGTACCATTCTATACGCAAAATAATGGAATGTTCAGGTAACGAAAACGCAGGTCGATAGCGATCACGTACCCTTCTCTCCAAAATACACCACATAGGTTCTATAATACTGAGTTCTGGTGACTAATGTGGCAAGGAAAGATGCGGAAATTCGTCCTTGTGCCAACAAAACCAGTCTGGTTGATGTGAGCTATCTGAACAGGGGTCCTGTCCTCTTTTAACATATCACTACTGGGGAACAGACATTGTGCCTTGGAAAGGACTCATTCTGCCAAAATAGCCAAAGAAGACTTGGCAGTAAATCAAGATTGCAGAGTCATGCATCCTATGCAGTAAATCAAGATTGCAGAGTCATGCATCCTATGGAATACCACAAATATGGCTCCTGAAGTCATCAGGAAACCCTTTCATGTCTCACTCCTGGAACCTGAAGTTAGCTTGTAATTGGAAAATCAAACAAGGCTCATCCTCGCAAATAACTTTCTTCACCTTGCTAAAAAGTGCTGGTTTTATGGCTTCGGCACAATGGTGTCCTGTTACGCACATTTGCCTCACAGATAAGATATTTGGCAATTCAAGCTGGCCCTGCAGTTCTCATGGAGCTCCCATCGCTTTGATTTGGTGCTGAAAGGGTTTGTGAATGCTATATTCAGTTCTATAGTGCCTTTTTCAGCTGGCGTTCTATTTGCAGTGAAGTTTCTCTTTCATGACCGCCTGTCACAATCATTGAACACACACATTCTTCCGCGTTGTGATTTTGCGGATGATGTTTTTCCGCTTTCCTTGCTTGGAATAAAAATCTTCGATTTGCTGCCTCTTCAAACGCCAAATACATCTGCTAGCACCCACCACACGAGCTCCAACAATTTGCCGGCCTTCATAGTCACTTAGCTGCTACATAATTCACTGAGCTCTGTTCTAACTGTAACTGACAACTGCAACGGACTGAAGACATTGAACAAAATACAACACCACAATAGGCGGGCTCTCCTAGCATCTGCACCTACTTACAAGTACACATTTCTCGCCGGTCGGAGTGGCCGAGCGGTTCTAGGCGCTTCAGTCTGAAGCCGCGCGGCCGCTACGGTCGCAGGTTCGAATCCTGCCTCGGGAATGGATGTGTGTCATGTCCTTGGGTTACTTAGGTTTAAGTAGTTCTAAGATCTACGGGACTGATGACCTCAGAAGTCAAGTCCCATAGTGCTCAGACCCATTTGAACCATTTGAACACATTTCTCGCGGTGTTTCCGTTTTTTATCCAAACCGTGTATCTCGAAATTACATCAGCCCGCTATACGTCACTCCTCCAAAGATCGTGAACATTTAAGCAGTCATTCGATCAGCTTTCCGCAATTGATTGGAGCACAAAGATGTACTGACATGTGATACAGTGCTAAGTACCCTCTGCCATGCACTCCAAAGTGGCTGGCAAGTGTACGAAGATGTGAACGTAGATGTTTTGTATCGACTCTGGATTCATCTTATCTGTAAGTTCCAAGAGCATGTAACTTCCTGGAAGATGGGAGACTGCGAATCCGAAACCTTTACCTTTCACTGGCAGGTGCTACACCACGTAAGCAATTTAGGCACGATTTACGACCTCCATTCACAGCTCCACTTCCACAATTATCTCTCTCTTAATTTTCAGACTGCACTAAGAGGCTCTCCTGCATGCCTTTTCGGACTAACATTCCCAGAATAAAAGGTACTGCGAAGAAACTGCTTTATCGCGACCTAGGCAATTGTTTCCAGCTTTCGGTTTCACTTTAACTGTATTCTGGATCGATGATTATAGCTGAGCGGTCATAATAGAGTATAAACCGGAAAGGGGAACTTGAGTTTCACAGAAGGTTGCGTAATTTTCTAAAATATCAGTATAGTGACAGTAGGTTCGTAGGATGCCACGTATGGTAATACTTTACATAGTTACTTCTACTGCACATAGCCTCGTAAAATGGACGCCTTTCCGTTATAGACTGCATTGCTGACATACCATCCCTACCCAGTTAATCTCACAAATATGTATCAAAACCGCTATAATCGAAAACACCTCTTCAGTGCAGCGTTCCCACATACAGAGGTGTAGGAATCCATTTAGGAAGTATAACAAATACCTGTGGGCCCGTGTCCAGTTGCGCACTGAAAATAGTAACAGAGTTTATGATTGTATGTACATGAGAGAGTGCAGTATCTGGAAGTCGAATGAGATAACAAAAAGAATAAAATTATACGATTAAAATTATGCTACAAGGAGGGCCTGTTTACGTGTCATCAGAAGCCTATAGCAGCTACCCACAAATGTGAAACTAGAGGGTTTCATCCGGCGAATTCGTATATTTGTTCCTGAATGTTACTGAGTATTGCAGTCCACTGCATATAGGTTTCGACAGGGTGGCTTTTGTGACGCAGCTGATCTTAACGTATTCGTGTTGTTTTCGTGAAATACTATTGAAAACTCGTCAATTTAAGTCTAATTTTTGATTTCAGGAAATCGAATCGTACAATTGTTATTTGAATTACACATGATAACATTTGCCTTTTAGCCCTACCATAACACTTACTGTCTAATTCGCAATGATTATCGGTAATGAACGTTGGTCATGCTCTGTCAGTCAGAAACATACATGGAATACTAGAAAAAGGTTGTCTCCGAAGTGCCATTGCAGCAACAGCTGTTAATGGCCTTTTACCAACATGCATGAAGCCTTTTAACAACAGTTATTTTTACCAAGCAAAAGTTGACGCCTTCCCTTAGCTCGGATGTACCTCTTAATCCTAGCAATACCAATGCAATTTACACAAGGAATACTCTGGGAGGGTAGGGGGAGGGAGATTTACTTTACCCTCACCCTAAAACAGCAAGAAAATAGTTAACCCTGGTTGACTTACATTAACAACTAACGTTTATGTAGGTATTGATGTGTAAGTGGGATCGAGAACGTGATAAAATCCTTAGATGCCTCTTAGCAGTATCAACACATCTTCAATAACACTTATTACCAAGCTTAAGGGCGCATTGTTTATTGTGTATTGAACTGGGGACCTATGAACGACGGACATTGTGTTGTGTTATTGGGTTGTTTGTGTTCACTGTGTGAGGTAAGTGGTATCCAAGTTTGCTGTTTGTGGAGAAAGATATTTTAATATTGTTTTTTTTTAATAAGTTAGCTACTTTTTGTAATACTGTGCCAAAGTATGAAATGCTAGTGACGATTTGTTTTGTGTCGGTAGTTTTCTTTTCAGTGTTTATGTTCGTGATGTTGGTCTGAAATTTTTTTTGGGTACCACTTACCTCACACAGTGAACACAAACACGCCAACAACACAACAAAGTGAAATATATACATTAGAATGTAACAATTGCCCTGCATAGGAAAAACAGGAAGAACCTTCCACACACGGTATAAAGAACACACCGACGCCTTTCAACTAAACCATTTGGAAAAATCTACAATAACTAACCTCATGTATATTAATAAACACAGACTTGACGACATCCACAACAGCCTAACTGTACTTCACACAGAACCCAACAGTAAAAAACTCAATCTACTAGAACAGTTAGAAATAATGCAACACAAAGAGAAATATTCCGAAAACATGTTGAATGAACAAACAGAGTTTAACAGCCACAATTTTTTCTACACCTTTAAAAGTTTATTTTTCCCTGAAGAATCAAATCTATAATAGCACAAACAGCTGACAACGTAGAACATAGTGCCAAATAATTATTTTAATAATACCTGTGTACTAGTAATACTATATCATATTATCTTCTGTAAAACAAGAAAATCGATTATATTTCGAAGTAGAACATCTGTATGAGCGAGAATATTTGGCATGTTTACGTTCTGCTACTACAGTGTGCGAAAAAGTGTGTGACTATGTATATGTGGCAGTATGTACTGCAAAATTAAAGATGTGTATTGTGCATACCAGCTGCGCAACAGAAACAGACATCACACAATGTTAAACTGTAGGGTAGTTTCATATTATTAACGCTGTTAAACTTATATCTACAATATACCATGTTGTAACACAAAAATGTAATATCAACAGGCAAACAACTAAAAACCCTGATGCAAATCACCAAAAAGCACCTGAAGATGAGCCTCCAGGGCTCGAAGTGCATAGTACAGTAAGTAAACGCAACGTGTGACTGAAGACGGTTTGCTCTTCATTTTGCGAATGTTAAATTTATTCGTATGAAAAAAGAATTCTCAGAAACTATAGGGAATAAAAATGTTAAAAAATTATGACTTGTCGGTTAAACATAGTCCATTTAACAGAGGAATTTCTAACAAATCGTGTTGGCTTTTAAGGCAATAATTATTTTTGTAAAATGTGGACATAAAAACGAAAAACTATCTACACTTTTCTTGCAATATAGGGCT
The DNA here is from genome assembly GCF_021461395.2 of Schistocerca americana. Classification (NCBI taxonomy): domain Eukaryota; kingdom Metazoa; phylum Arthropoda; class Insecta; order Orthoptera; family Acrididae; genus Schistocerca; species Schistocerca americana. The sequence continues at coordinate 201,163,838 of NC_060125.1, read as the reverse complement.
CTAACTTCTTTGAGATTTACAAAATAAGAAAACCACTGTGTCTCAATATCCGAAATTCTCCAATGGCTACACCCTCTAATGTTTAGCAGTTGCTGACTAGTAGAAACTGAGAAACAGTACATTTTATTGGTAAGAACGCCAACTAATGGGGAACAGCCATTGAAGCTGTCAGTTTATCCATAACTCCATTTCATGGAATCTCTGCATTTTCTTCCATCGTCTCCTGCAATATTATTTTTCGTACTTGTCTGCGCTACTCCATCCTTGTTTGAAGATCTCTAACTGCTCTTACTGTTGCCATACGTCTTTATCTAAATTTAATATTTGTTCTACTGTTAAACGAGCAACAGTTTGTAGCAGTCTTCTGAGGACTTCTCACCTTGCAACATTGCCTTCTCTGAACATTGTCGCTGCATCAAAGACCAAAATGCAGTGTGCTAATTGCCACAATCACTGTCTTGAAAATTATGCGTGATTGTGATGTAGATGGATTCGTTAGGACTATGCGTGTGGCTGTGAAGTCATTTATTCGACAGACCTACATCTGACAAATCTTTGAAAGTTCCTTTCAAGATCGACTCTTGCTAAAGGAGTAACTGGTTTGCGAATAAATTTCTCAACATTTCGCTGTTCTCTGTTGTATTTGGACCATGAATCAAATTCTGGAAGGCACAGGTTATGAAATGGGTCTGTTGAAGAGAGGTGAAAGAAAACTGTCCACACAGCTTGTCTAATATAATCTATGCTAGTAACATTTCGCCTGATGAGCAGGCCTTTGTAGTGACAAAAAGAGATTTTGGTGAAATTTTGATATCAAATTGATATTAAATTATTTGACTAAATAGTAAAATTGTCCAATTAATCCCCACACCAACATGGGAAATCCTCCCTCCCTCTTGGCATATCTCCCCTCCCGCTCACCTCTCCCTACCATTCCCCAACCCCTTCCGTCAGCCATTTCCCAGAAATACAAATTTTGCAGAAAATTCAAATTTTCGTGATAAATTCAAATTTCCGGAGTGTATCCAAAAGTGAATTACATTGAAAAGAATATAATAGTAATAATAAGGTCTTTACTTATAAATGTTCAGATTGCATGTATATTGGAATGGAAGGATGTAGGGTGCTCTATTTCATATAGGTAGGAACGAGGGTTGCCTTGCCTCCGACTACCTAGTTCCAACTACTTTTGAAATTCATCTAACTACCCATCCCATACAAGCACATCATTGTAAATAGGAGTCTCTTCGGTTTATGGTAGGGTAGAGATTATATGAAAATACGAGTTCATATTCTTGTATAAAATCTTTGTTTTTCTCTACATATCACTGACAACGGAAAACAAATCTTTTTTTCCACAATGTGATTTTCACTTTTCAGCAGAGTATGCATTATTATGGAACTTCATGGCAGATTGAAACTGTGTGCCGGACCAAGACTCAAACTGAAGACCTTTGCCTTTGGTGGGCAAGCGCTCTACAAACTAAGCTACCCAAGCACGACTCACGCCCTCTTTTCACACCTTCTATTATTGCAGTACCTCGTCTCCTACCTTCCAAACTTCACAGAAGCTCTCCTGCGAACCTTTCAGAACTAGCACTCCTGGAAGATAGGATATTGCGGAGACATGGCTTAGCCACAGCCTGGGGGATACTTCCAGAATAAGATGTGCACTTGCCCACGAAAAGCAAAGCTTCGGAGTTCGAGCGTCGGTCCGGCACATAGTTTTAATCTGCCGGGAAGTTTCATATCAGTGCATATTCCGCTAAAGACAGAAAATCTCATTCTGGAAACATCCCCCAGGCTGAGGCTAAGCCAGGTCTCCGCAATATATTTTCTTCCAGGAGTGCTAGTTCTGCAAGGTTCGCTGGGGATCCTCCATGAAGTTTGGATGGCAGGAGACGAGGTATTGGCAGAATTGAAGATATGGAGGCGGGTCGTGAGTCGTGCTTGGGTAGCTCAGTTGCTGCCGGCACTGTATCTCAGCGTGTTCAACCAGAGCGTTGACTGCACTCTGTAACAAAAAAAAACAAAAAAAAAAAACTGAGTTAATAGATCAAGGATGAACTTAAACAAGCATTATGGGACGTCGGCCCAGAACAGACACAACGAAATATAACGAACAAAATGTGATTAAAGAAAAAGTTTGTAGAACACTTGCCTGCGAAAGGCAAAATTCCTGAGTTCATGTCTCGGTCCAGCAGACAGTTTTGATCTCCCAGGAAATTTCAAACCTTTATTACTTTGTGGCTGGTGTGAATTTAATAACATTCAGATAAATTTTCATCTTGTAATTGAAATCTACACTGGACTCTCTAATTCTTTCTCCAGCTCATTATTAGATAGATACAAAGAAGGTATGTTCTCGAATTCGAGTAGATAGCTTTCTGTAAACGATCTCCTTTATGGCTTTAACCGTTGGCTCTGTTTTTTCTAGCAGTTCTTCTAGATGAGAGCATACGGTGACTTTTATCCTCCTTTTATTTCTCGCATAAGACTATTGTTACTACACACCACATCTTCCTAAGTGAAATCTACCAGCTCGCCTACCACACATTCCTGCGTAATTTCCGTATACAGCCTTATGTTTATAACTCCTGCGAACGAGTGGACATTAAATGTTGTTTTACAGTTGGTTTTAAGTTCCGTCAACGATTGTTCTGTCTCTAGAAGCAAAACATTTAATGCAGCACAAATAGATACGATCCTTTTTGAGCAGACCCCTGTGAGAACAGACCTTTATAGACAGATATTCCATCCATCCTTCAACGTAATAAACGTTGGTTTTCTAACAGGACTCCAACATATGGCCACTTATCATTGCTATTGTCAGTAAATGCAGATATTTTACATACCTCAGAGGTAGCCAGAATTGGCCGCAAAATATGTTTAAACCAATATATGAACCTTGTCTGCACATTTGCACTAGCTTCTATTTTTTTCAATTGCAGTTTATATTCCTCCTTTATGACGGTTGCCTTCTCCACATACACCAGCTTTCGTTTCTTGGCATCGCCATTTCCAGTTTTCTCTTTCGTACACACAACAAAGAAGCGGCACTTACGGAAGTGATTTCTTTATTATGGAATGGATTAACTGTGAGTGAGGACATTTACTCTCTTTCTTGAGACTTGTGCAAGATTATTATTTGTTGTACCTGTCCTGATTTGGTGATACCTACGGCACATGTAATTGTAATGAACGACGTCTTGGAATGAGACAAATATGTTCCTCTTGCTTGAATAATGTACATCTGAACGACACTTATATCTTCTTTGTTGCAGTCAGAATCTTTATGCAGTTTACGGACAGATAATTAAAATTGTTACAGGCGGAGCAAAACTTATAAGCTTTTGTCAGTTTTCAGAGTCTGGCAGACTTATATGCACACCAGCCAATTTTCGGTTAATCTTATTATTCCAGTGGACCAACTGCAGAACGTTGTTTAACATCACACAGCAGATTTTCTATAAGCTATTCGTTAGCTGACGGCACATATACACTCCTGGAAATGGAAAAAACAACACATTGACACCGGTGTGTCAGACCCACCATACTTGCTCCGGACACTGCGAGAGGGCTGTACAAGCAATGATCACACGCACGGCACAGCGGACACGCCAGGAACCGCGGTGTTGGCCGTCGAATGGCGCTAGCTGCGCAGCATTTGTGCACCGCCGCCGTCAGTGTCAGCCAGTTTGCCGTGGCATACGGAGCTCCATCGCAGTCTTTAACTCTGGTAGCATGCCGCGACAGCGTGGACGTAAACCGTATGTGCAGTTGACGGACTTTGAGCGAGGGCGTATAGTGGGCATGCGGGAGGCCGGGTGGACGTACCGCCGAATTGCTCAACACGTGGGGCGTGAGGTCTCCACAGTACATCGATGTTGTCGCCAGTGGTCGGCGGAAGGTGCACGTGCCCGTCGACCTGGGACCGGACCGCAGCGACGCACGGATGCACGCCAAGACCGTAGGATCCTACGCAGTGCCGTAGGGGACCGCACCGCCCCTTCCCAGCAAATTAGGGACACTGTTGCTCCTGGGATATCGGCGAGGACCATTCGCAACCGTCTGCATGAAGCTGGGCTACGGTCGCGCACACCGTTAGGCCGTCTTCCGCTCACGCCCCAACATCGTGCAGCCCGCCTCCAGTGGTGTCGCGACAGGCGTGAATGGAGGGACGAATGGAGACGTGTCGTCTTCAGCGATGAGAGTCGCTTCTGCCTTGGTGCCAATGATGGTCGTATGCGTGTTTGGCGCCGTGCAGGTGAGCGCCACAATCAGGACTGCATACGACCGAGGCACACAGGGCCAACACCCGGCATCATGGTGTGGGGAGCGATCTCCTACACTGGCCGTACACCACTGGTGATCGTCGAGGGGACACTGAATAGTGCACGGTACATCCAAACCGTCATCGAACCCATCGTTCTACCATTCCTAGACCGGCAAGGGAACTTGCTGTTCCAACAGGACAATGCACGTCCGCATGTATCCCGTGCCACACAACGTGCTCTAGAAGGTGTAAGTCAACTACCCTGGCCAGCAAGATCTCTGGATCTGTCCCCCATTGAGCATGTTTGGGACTGGATGAAGCGTCGTCTCACGCGGTCTGCACGTCCAGCACGAACGCTGGTCCAACTGAGGCGCCAGGTGGAAATGGCATGGCAAGCCGTTCCACAGGACTACATCCAGCATCTCTACGATCGTCTCCATGGGAGAATAGCAGCCTGCATTGCTGCGAAAGGTGGATATACACTGTACTAGTGCTGACATTGTGCATGCTCTGTTGCCTGTGTCTATGTGCCTGTGGTTCTGTCAGTGTGGTCATGTGATGTATCTGACCCCAGGAATGTGTCAATAAAGTTTCCCCTTCCTGGGACAATGAATTCACGGTGTTCTTATTTCAATTTCCAGGAGTGTATGTGATTGGCGTAGATTACAATGGAGCACATCGCAAATACTGTTTGTCACAGTTTGAAAAACTTAGTCACTTTTCCACAGCATCAAGCACACTAAACATTCTGTACTTGCAAATTTTTGCCTCATTTTTTGTAATACTATGTTCGTTAACCAAGGAGAACATTAAAGTTAATTGTAGTCCCATGTTTGGACACTTTATAAAACATTTAAGATGTTTACCTACAATTTTAATCACAACAGGGCTTTTGATTTGACGTACAAGTTACTAACTACAATTGCGGATCATCCACGTTAAAAAGTGTATTTCAACTGTCTTATTGTTGTCCAGAATCACACTGATGTCTACCTGGTAGTCTCCTTCTATGCAGAAGCCGTGGTTTCATATTAGGTTGTCGCACACATCGATTTTATTAAAAATGCAAAAGATAATAGTTGTCTACACATAGCTGGTGCAGAATTCGAGGCAGCTCTTCATTAGAACATCTCTTTTAAAGTCTTTATATGGTACAGTGACAGTGTTTTAATATTTCTTCGAAATGGTTTCCAATGCCTCCTAGTTGTTTTTATCCAGTGTTATACTCTAGTTCCCATGTAGAAGAAATGATATCTTTGTCTTGAAACCATGTCATTTAGTGACGAATTTGGAGAATTTACTATGCAGATAATTGTTAAATGAACCACACGTCCCCTTCTTTAATATTACTGATCGTCCCTTCTCTAATTGATCATAGCAGTCCATTTGACCACAGATTTTAACTAGCGTAATGTTATCGCAGAACAGTTCTATAGAAGACGAAAGCACGTTTAAATTCTTCTTTCAACTTAGCGCTCAATTTTAGGTGTAATTTATGTTGTAATGTCATAAAAAAGATTCCAGTGGTCTCCAGTAATAACCATAAAACAGAGCGTTCGTCAGTTGGTCTCGTCCTCCTCCGTAACAGCTGAGGAGGAATCTATGTGGACACTTTCAACTACCACAGAAGATTGATCTGCTGCGACTGTTGAGTCTTGTTCTAGACTCTAATGATCCAAGATGACGGCGCCCCTAGTCATGTAAACTTCCGGTCATTCTTTCTATTTTGATTGTGCTCTGAATCCAATGGTAAACTCGTAGCCCAATTTGCACTCTTTTCCGTCGGGTGATGGAGACGGCCCATCGTGGGTAATATTCGTAGCATTATCTGTAATTTACAGTACAGCACCGTACTGGGCGTGTTTTTTGACACGATACTACATCACAGTATTTACAATGTGTTGCATTGTATGCTGTGCCAATGATATCCATGTGGAGTCAGCTAATGAATAATTTCCAGATTAACTGCTATGTGGTGTTTAACAACTTTCTGTAGAACATTGACTGGTGTGTGAATAATCCTCCCACACTCGCAAGACGGAGAAAATCATGTAATTTATCTCTGTTTCCACACAGTTTTAAATATCTACTTGTAAACTACGTGGAGATTCTTGAAACTGACTGCAACAAAGAAGACGTGTTTCACACAAGTGCCGTATTAAAGCACTGGAAACTTATTTCTCTCAATCCAGGACACTGTTCTCCACAGTAACGTCGTATAAATATCGTCGCGTTAAGACTGGTACCCCTAACAATCTTTTTCCACAAGTATTAAGAAAAAGAGTAAATATCTCGCATAGACCTACATTAGTCTCCATTAAAGAGATCAATCGCCTAATTGCCATTACTGGGTTGGGTGTACAAAAAACGAAAATAGGAATATATGGTGAAGACAGTTGCCATAAAGGATGAATATAAACTGCAACTGAAAAAGAAGAAGCTACACTCCTGGAAATTGAAATAAGAACACTGTGAATTCATTGTCCCAGGAAGGGGACATTTTATTGACACATTCCTGGGGTCAGATACATCACATGATCACACTGACAGAACCACAGGCACATAGACACAGGCAACAGAGCATGCACAATGTCGGAACTAGTACAGTGTATATCCACCTTTCGCAGCAATGCAGGCTGCTATTCTCCCATGGAGACGATCGTAGAGATGCTGGATGTAGTCCTGTGGAACGGCTTGCCATGCCATTTCCACCTGGCGCCTCAGTTGGACCAGCGTTCGTGCTGGACGTGCAGACCGCGTGAGACGACGCTTCATCCAGTCCCAAACATGCTCAATGGGGGACAGATCCAGAGATCTTGCTGGCCAGGGTAGTTGACTTACACCTTCTAGAGCACATTGGGTGGCACGGCATACATGCGGACGTGCATTGTCCTGTTGGAACAGCAAGTTCCCTTGCCGGTCTAGGAATGGTAGAACGATGGGTTCGATGACGGTTTGGATGTACCGTGCACTATTCAGTGTCCCCTCGACGATCACCAGTGGTGTACGGCCAGTGTAGGCGATCGCTCCCCACACCATGATGCCGGGTGTTGGCCCTGTGTGCCTCGGTCGTATGCAGTCCTGATTGTGGCGCTCACCTGCACGGCGCCAAACACGCATACGACCATCATTGGCACCAAGGCAGAAGCGACTCTCATCGCTGAAGACGACACGTCTCCATTCGTCCCTCCATTCGCGCCTGTCGCGACACCACTGGAGGCGGGCTGCACGATGTTGGGGCGTGAGCGGAAGACGGCCTAACGGTGTGCGGGACCGTAGCCCAGCTTCATGGAGACGGTTGCGAATGGTCCTCGCCGATACCCCAGGAGCAACAGTGTCCCTAATTTGCTGGGAAGTGGCGGTGCGGTCCCCTACGGCACTGCGTAGGATCCTACGGTCTTGGCGTGCATCCGTGCGTCGCTGCGGTCCGGTCCCAGGTCGACGGGCACGTGCACCTTCCGCCGACCACTGGCGACAACATCGATGCACTGTGGAGACCTCACTCCCCACGTGTTGAGCAATTCGGCGGTACGTCCACCCGGCCTCCCGCATGCCCACTATACGCCCTCGCTCAAAGTCCGTCAACTGCACATACGGTTCACGTCCACGCTGTCGCGGCATGCTACCAGAGTTAAAGACTGCGATGGAGCTCCGTATGCCACGGCAAACTGGCTGACACTGACGGCGGCGGTGCACAAATGCTGCGCAGCTAGCGCCATTCGACGGCCAACACCGCGGTTCCTGGTGTGTCCGCTGTGCCGTGCGTGTGATCATTGCTTGGACAGCCCTCTCGCAGTGTCCGGAGCATGTATGGTGGGTCTGCCACACCGGTGTCAATGTGTTCTTTTTTCCATTTCCAGGAGTGTTTTGCAAAAATGCAGGCAAGGCTTACATTATGCTTTAAACACAGTGTGTTGTCGATTCTGGCTACCTGTGTGGAACATAACGTATCTGCATATACCGTTAACAGCACTGGTAAGTGGTTATATGTTGAAGTCCTGGCCGAAAACGATGGATTGGAAAACGTTTACTACATTAAGGACACACGGAAAACTTTTTCATAAAGCTGCATTCTCATTTCGATGTGATTAAAACGGTGGTTACATTGTCTCTAAGTGCACTGTACAGGACGTCGTGCTTGTAGCAACAGACAACCGTTCACAGAGCTTAAAACCAACGGCATAACAGAATTTAATGACCGCTAATTAGCAAAAGTTGTAAACTTTAAGTTCTATAGGAAAATTCTACAATAATGTGAGGCAGCGGAGCTGGTAGCACCTATTCAGGGAGATGTGAACTGCTGTAACAACAGTGTTATGCAAAAAATAAGAGGTAGTAATAAAGTAACCGAATGCTATTGTCTAGAAGAACTGCGAAAAAGAACAGAGATTTTGAGAACATACTTTCTTTGTACCTATCAAGTAACTAGCTGGAAAAAACAATTAGAAGAGTCCTGCGAAATATCAAGGTACATTTTGTTAAACCACACCAATAAAAAATTAAGAAAGTATTGTTTTGTGTATGTAAATGCATATGTACAGAATAATATAGAATTTGTGCGATAGTATGTATTTTCAGATTCTTTCTATCCTACTAAAAACGCAAAAAGGCATCTACTTACAATGATCTGTGTGTACGGTTAGTGGCTAGCTGGATGACCTTCGAAAGTATGAAGATCGTATCTCTTCCAGGAAGAACAGATACCATTGATGACCGAGCAGCTTCTCTGGAATGAAATGCTAATTAAACCTAAACCCGTGTCTGCTGACAAGTGTTGTTGATACACATCAATGGGAGTAGGTGAACGTGTGTGCCCGAAAGGGACTCGAAACCGGGATCTCCTGCTTACATGGTGGACGCTCTAACCATCTGAGCCACCGAGGGCCAGAGGATAGTACAACTGCGCCGACTTATTCCTTGCACGCTTCCCGTCAGATTCACATTCCCAACTGTCCACAACCTACATTCGTAGTGTTCCTAATAGATATTTTCTCACTCACTCATTACTCGCGCCAGACTAAGCTGACGAGCCACGTAATATGTTGATGTATATCAACTACACCTGTCGGCAGCTAAGGGTTTCGATTTAACTATCGTATCACTCTAGAGACGCTGCATGGTCATCAATGGTATCTGTTCTTTATTGAACAGATATCATCTTCTGTGCGAATGCGAAAACTTTGCACGAAATCTTATGGGACTCGTCAGCCTAGTCTGACGCGAGTAATGAGTAAATGGGCAAATATCTAAGAGGAACACTACGAATGTAGGTTGTGGACAGATGGGAATATGGGTCTCACGGGAAGCGTGCAGGGGATAAGTCCCTGCAGTGGCACTATCCCCTGGGCCCTCGGTGGTTCAGATGGATGGAGCGTCTGCCATGAAAGCACGAGGTCCCAGGTTCCAGTGACGGTCGGCGCACTCATTTTCAGCTGTCCCTATTGATGTGTATCAACAACACCTGTCGGAAGTTCAAGGTTTCGATTTAATTACCTTTCAAAGCATTTGAAACCAAGTAGCTCAAGGCAAAGCAACCGTCATTTTGAACCTATGCGAAACTTTAGAACTGTTCTATTTCCAAATAGTCATGGTGTGAATGTGTATTTGTATCTAATGTTATTCTGTCTGCACACGTAGTGTGCATTTATATTTACACGTGTACATGGTACACATCTGTGTCAGAACACATGTGTGCATTTTATGAAGAGTAAGACTTACATACACATATTACACTTACAACCACAGTCTCTCTTAATGTCATCAATCTCATCAGCTGAATAGCATATGTAGGGGCAAGTTTTAGTCCCAGCCACACAAATGATCAACTTATGTCGTATGGATACAGACCTATTTTCGATTGGAGTGCAGTGTACACCTAGTGCCTTTGCGACTGAACACTTGTTTGCTGCAACATGCGTTGTACATCTTCGATATGAGACCAACAAACTCCACAGTCAGCGACCCATTCACCTCGTCTTTCATAAGCCTGATAACCTTCTAGTTCTGTAAGGATTATCGGCCTTGTATGAATACACGTCAAATACGTTGGTGTGGCACCTCATTACCTCACATTGATTGTAATTATTCACACAGTAGATGAAGCTATTTGTGTCCATATAAAGTTACTCTGTATCAGCGAAATGCGGTTTTGAATACCAATAATGAAATCGGTACAAGTGGAGTTGGCCTTCAGCCGATTAAATTGAAGATTTAGAACATACTCTTGGGTGAAACCTCCAGAAGAACCTTGTATTTCAATTTTGCTTAAGCCTTGTGTCTTGGATTTTTAATGTGGCCTTCAGCCGATCAGAAGTTAATCAAAGGAGGTCGATTTAAGTTTTGAGAGTTTTGCATCAGTGTTGCAACATTGTGTGTTGAAAAATAAAGTTTGTATGTTGAGTGCAACAGACAGGAACTCGTTTTGTCTCCTTTCCACAACCTAATCCGCTCTGTCCAGCTAGCCCAGGCATTTCAGCCATGTTGGAGACATTCGGAACTTCCATACTTACCACGATGTTGAAACTAACTACGGAATTTTGCAAAAGAATGATGTCATTTTATAAGAGTCATAGATTGCTGGTGTAATAGGAATTAGTGTGGTTCTGTGACAAGTTTGGTGAAGACGTTATACGTTTATTTTCAGACCGAGAACGTGTCTTTTCATATGGCTTTGACGTGATTTTTCCTCCGTTTCTCCTTTAATAATCCGTTGTTTCAAGATTATGAGGCAATTACGTCCAAATTACGGTGTCTGCGAGGTGACAGCAAACTTCAATTTGTTTTGCCGAAAGAAGCGAATTTGAACATGGCAACACGACAAATCTAAATGTTACTCAACATTGGTCACTGGCTATGAATGGCTTTCAGGTGAAACCGAGTTTTAGTTGCTACACGTATTGTGAAAGGGGCACCAATGTCCTCATCGAAATACCTACACGAGTATACCGTGTAGTATCTTTTTTCTGAAAACTGAGGCACGGATAATAGACAAACAAGAACGCAAAAACATGGCATACAAACAGATGGTTGAAATATTTCTAGACTTTATTCCAACTCTGGACCCAAGTGCTATAAATCTAACAAAAGTGGCTAACGAGGTAATACCTCAAAACGCGCAAACAGTGGCGTTTTCTAATGTGAGCGAAAGTAGAACACAATGTAACGTAAGTAATACAAATATATTTTCTAATGAACCGTTTTTAGACGTAGGAAGAAAGCCAGAATGTAAACATATTTCAATACAGATCATAAACCACGATTTTTTTTCAATAAAAAGAAACGCATTCAGTGACAAAAATACGCCTTCAAAAGACTGATTTAAAATACCTTCAGTAAATTTAGAAATAATCGCAGAAGGATGTAGGAATCTTGAAAGGAGAATAAAAAGGGGGAAAATGAATCGTATGAACCAATAGTATGGAGAGCGACAGTAAAATGTTCCATTTACTACATTTCTTCGTTATTGTAGGCTGTTATTCACCTTCCCGAGCAAAGTTCATATGATGCCACTTTTTGATAGCGGTCCTTTCCCTCACCGCTCCCTCTCGTACTCTAGGAAATCCCTAGTCTTCCCCCTCCTCTTAGGGAATCTCCACACCAGTCATTCCCCCCCGCCCTCTCACCCCTATGCCCACTACGCGCCCATCCCACCTCCCCCACCCATATGGAAAATGACCAGCAACGCTCAGTCTGTGCTGAGCTGTTTGTGTGGAAGGACATTGGGTAGTTCATTTTATTTATTTGGGATATAATAGGTGTTATCTTGTTGGAAGAATTATTTCAGTACCACTCGAAATTGGTGGAAAAACTTAGGGAAGTGGAAGTATTACACTGTCTAGCAACTACATGTGCTAATTACGTAATTACACTGCTGAAAATCTCTTTTCGTAATTATTGGCATGTGAAAGTGTTGTCTTGTTGGAAACTTCCTCCTCAAATGTTCCTGCATGTGTGTACTCATATTGGTGCGTACTCTATCTCACAATACCACAATCAAACTGCGCGAGGAAAAGTTCAGTACCTCCAGTCTCATCCCTACCATCACTTCGAAAAATTTGCAGGAAAAACTGCTCAGTCTGTGACGAGTTGCAGGACTTGAAATATGTCTCGTTGTGAAACTAAAATAAATTTTGTTTACATTACAGAGAATACATTCTTTATTTAATCAGTTCGCAGGAGACTGGGATATGGATCTATTAATTTGGCAAGAAAAGCTCATCATCATTCTGAGCAGTGTGGAGGGCGCCAATGTTCTAAAATTCTTCGAAATGTTATTGACCTGTCATAAAGTAATTAAATACGCAAATATATCGCATTTTTCCTGTCATATTTGCGATACTGGCACAAAATTAGTGTCAACATCAACATAAACACTCATCTCACATAATTACACTGCAAGAGATTGCAATCGTAGCACTAAATATAGTCTGCCCAGACAGCTCACGCATATGGAGGTCTTTCTGACGGTAAATCATATATATCGCGAAAAAAGGATAGTTAAATACATTGGCGATGGTAGAAATAACCATGAAAACCCCGGGAAACTGAATTGACACAAGTTTACACCCATGACATGTGGAGATATTGGCAGGAAATCATACATACAACGTCGCAACATTCAGTGCTGGAAGCATATTCACGCACTGCAGTATATGGAAGCCTAGTGCCATGTGCCTGGGCCAGTATACAGCAAGCGATTGAGCACAGTGCCTCAACCGGTCACCCCTAGGACTATCATGGTACCCGGTGCCTTGAGTGGATGCATGTGCCACCCAAGTACCTTACTTGAACCCATCAAGCCGTCAGCACGATCAGACCAGTTGATATCGGGGGAACTGGGCCTGTGTCAGCTTTTAATTGCATCGCCAAAACAGGTCTGCTTTGTTTATCTGCTTAAACACAATTCGTAATACTCCAGTGGACATGCACTAGTGGCGGCTCGCTTTATTGTTAATGGACATCTCCGGGACAACAGCACACTAAAGTACCTCTGACTACTCGAACCAGTGACATAGAACAAAGTGCTTCCAGTCTCCCTCAAAAAGACCACCAAGCGTGTTTGACAGAATAAAATGGCGGTGACCTCTGGCTTGTAGAAACCTTCGAGGAAGGACTGGGGACACCTGGACCATTAAATGTGGTCTCCAAGTAGATATTGAGGTGGTAGTGACGCCACATGTACCAATTATGTAACATCAGAGCATGACTTCTGTTTGAGAAACTGCTGTGTTATTGTGATCGACAGTACGACAGTCTGAACAGACTATTTAAAGTGGATGAGCTCCTATTGTAGAGTAAAGATATATAACAATTTTGTATGTCAAATCATACGCCCATGCGTGAATAAAGCTTTCGGTAGCCTCCTCATAGTTTTTAAGAAGTGTACAGACCTATGACTATAAGAAGTTTCTTTACGTACTCGTTGACTGAAGACCATTGCGTTACCAGGCTGTAGGTTACAATATCCAAATGCCGAATGGAACATGTGTTTGACCCAGTTCAAGACTGTTTAAGGTGTTTGATCTATAACAAATAGTATTTACAATGTGCTCCACTGTACTCTGTGCCAGTTACATTAATGTGTTGTCGGCTAACGGATAACCTGCGGAACAACAGCAGTTTGTCTGCTGAAGGTAGTATGCCTTAAACCATCGTGAGACTCAGGACTGTGGAAATATTCTTCATCATGTTCTGTCCGCATAGAGGTTTAGTTATCTACTGCACAGACATTCTTAACACTGACTCCAGCAAACATTACGTAGTTATTTCTCAGAACTGCTGTACTGGATGAATGACACACACATTTCTCTGTCACAGACTGCGTCCTTCACAATTTCTTCAGGTATAGACATCGCAGAATTAGAATTGGTACCAACAAAATATATTGACCACAACAGTAGAGCTGTGCGGTAGGTCATGGTTGATGTCGTAACGAAATCATCGTGGGTGCCGAAATCGCGCCATACCTGTCAGTCCGTATCTCATCTCTACTGTGTGTGAAAGGTCATGCCCATCACAGCTGAAACGTCCACACTCTACGACAGCTCTGTCTGCCATCCTGCGAGCTCCTACTGTCATAGTCCAGCAGTCGTAAAAATTTATGAAAAATTAGTGCTTATAAACTTGATTTCATTTTTCTAAACGCTGTTGGATATTCCTTGTAAAAAGTTAGTATGCTGTAGAAACGTAATTGTTCCACTTTCTTAGTGTGAAAGGGATGGGATAGTCGTCCGTTCGTCAGACATATTATACCTGGGGGCCTGGTACATACTATTTAATCAAGACTAGAAAACTACTTGCTAGTTTTGGTCTCTAAAATCGTCAGAAGTGTAGACTTTCACAGAAATTTTTACTGGTGTATTAAGAATACAGAGAGAGTAATTCTGATCATGCAAAGGAGAGACCTAACTGGCGGTTGTATGGATGTCTACAGGATGTAATGTGTTGAGCAGGTGCATATTAAGTGGTTGCCCGAGCAGCGACCCTATACAACCAAAATATTACGAATAACTGTCAACCTGCGTTTACTACGCACATACAAAAGATGACTCGTGTGAGAGAGAACTGATAAATACGACATAAGCTGTATGTGAGATCTAAACCACAACATTGTTGGGAGTTACGGTAGATATGGGTGACAGTAAACAGTCACATATATTCATCATAATCAGGTTGGATAATCCGCTATAAAAATGTGTCTCTACAGTTTATTATTATTTGGTGAGAAGACCCAGAGCATTGCCTATTAAAGTTTTTCGTGTTTGTATCCCCAAAATCATTCTGGATCTTGTCCACTGGAAGGAGCGGTGGGAGGGAGGAGGGAGGTGACTAACACTCCATAATGTCTTTTCTGATTATAGCTCCTAAAATTAAAATCCGAACACATCTTACATTTTCAAATGCATGTGTACAAGCTGTGGAAGATTGCTTCATATTACACTGTGTGGATATTGTGTCGCACTGTCCTATCCACATTCCGGTTAATGCGTTCGTTTTATCACATACATAAAGGCGATACTCGTGAGGGGCTGTCTCCCTCACTGCCACAGATACCTTGCACATTAAATAGTGTAACTGGACTAGGGGTTTACCACTGGATTGCAAATACAGCCAAATGTAGAAAGCGAAACTGGTATGTGTGACTGGAAGTGCCTACATCTTGGATCTTTATTGTATAGAAAGAGACTTAACAACTGCCACCGATCAATCTTCTGTGGTACTTGAATGTGTGAACACAGATTCCTCATAAGTGCATCATATCCCTTAGCTGTCAGGGACGAGAATGAGGCCAACTGACGAACGTTTTGGTCATGGATATTAGTGGAGAATCACAACTGCCTTATTTCTGACATTGCCAATATAAATTACGTCAGAAATGTTACGCTCCTTAGCAAGAATAGTTTTAATGTGCCTTTTCCTATTCCAGAAAAGTTTTGTAATATCATTATGGTCTTTTTCTACCCACTACAGATTTCTACAAGTCAACAGCCGCCACCTGATTCCTTCTGGGAAACACACTTGGCGGCCTTTGTGCAAGGAGCTGGAAACACTCCGTTGTTTGTACGTGCTCAGAGCGGTTGCTGGCGTATTTAAGTGTACAGATGTCCCAGAGCTGCCACTCAACAACAAATACAGCCACAGATAGTGGAGGTGTTACAAGCTGTGGTTGTGCAGATCAACAAAGTGAACTGCTGTGGGCTTTGGGATTAAAAGATAATTCGCCTGCACATCTCCCAACGTTACCTGGTCGCATAATGCTGCCGACTGGGCAGGTTATGTAGTGGGATACCTGTGCAGCACGTGGGTGGCACTTGAGCCACCTACCAATAGTTCAATGGGCAGCCACTTGAGGTGCTGCTCTCAGCTGCCTGCTGGAACTAGGTTCTGGCGAGTAAATGTGCTCACAGCACTGAGCGCTGTGGTGATTTTTCACGCCACGTACGATTTTCAGCCAATTTCTAGTGTGTGATTGCTGTACAGGGCTGTCAGTTCAGTTTCCTGTCGTTGTGTGTCATTATTTTTGTTGTCGATGGTGTTCGTAACCACTGTTTTTTCATGGCATATACGATTTACCTTCAAAAACATCTCTGTTAACCATCATATTTCTGGACTGACGACATTTAGGGATAGGACTGTCATCTGTAGCAATGTAATTATGTGCAGCGGGTGTCTGTGTTGATGCTGATGCTGATATCGTGCCTGTATTGCACATATGGTAGGTAAAACGCGACCTATTTGCGCCTTTAAATACTTTTTGACAGATCGATAATTTTCTTGAAGTATTTTACAGCTGTAACTTCCGAAATTAGATAAGTCGGAGTGATTGATGCTCTTCCACAGCAAATGAAGAGATCCACAGCCCTGTGTTCCAAAAACTGATTAAATGTAGAATATATCCTCCGAAACGTAATTGACATTGCTTTCCATTGCGTGTCGCCAGATCCTTCCAGTCGAACAGCTCAGCACAGGCTTTGCGATTTTTTCCACCAATATTTCCCACCGAGGGAAGGAGGGGATGAGCATTTTCCAGCTCCCTTTGCGAGTGATGTTGTGAACTAGACCACACACCAATGCACACACACACACACACACACACACACACACACACACACACAGGCAAAAATTTTAGGAAATTCTGAAACAGATCAATGAATCTCAGATGTATCTCGGCATTCCATTTTTTCACACATTACAGCTGGCGACAGGCTCAATTTTCTTCCCGGGCTCGTCCACACTTTCTCTTCAACATATACAATGTTTTCAAAATGTGAAAACTGTGCTACAATTAATACAATGCCTTTAAACTGCTGAACTGTACAACGAAATTACTGTGAGACAATGTCGCAACTCGAGAAATCCATTGCCTGTGGTCACAGGCCTGCCGCGCATGCCTACGGTTCCAGGTCCCCGGATAAATCAAGAAAATCCTCCGGTTTGTCCCATCAAGCGAACAAACCCAATCTGTCTGCTGATCAGAGAAATAGATTCGACCGGCGGGGCCCGCATATTACTGAGAAAAGGCGGACAATATTCGTGAGAGATACCTGCAGAGGTGACTCACAGTTGTGGCCCATCACGGAAATCTGCTGTCCTGTGGCCAAATAAATTCACTGCTTATCTAGCAGTGTAGGACAAAGTACTACTAATTCACACAAAATTGAATTTAGAAAACTGTTCACGTTGAGAATGTATAGTTGATTTTTATATAGTTTGCCAATGGCCTTGCCACAGTGGCAAAACCAGTTTCTGTCATAGCGCCAATGTGTAAGCGCTGTCAGACTTAGCTAGCACTTTCACAGGACCGTGAGTGTCGGCCATGCACTGATGACGAGCGGGGTGCACTGATTCCTTCTGGGGAGCAATTGAGAAGCTGTTTGACTGAGAAGTAGCGGCTCCGATCACGAAAACCGACAACAGCGCGGAGGGCGGTGTGCTGTCCACATCCCCTCCATATCCGTATCCACTGACGCCTATCAGCTGAGGAAGATGCGACGGTGGTCGATACCTTTGTACCTTCCGAGGTTTGTCGGAGGGACAGTTTTCTTAAATACAGCATGAATGCATTTAGTTCACTTTTCATTTTCTGTGAAACACGCACGATAAGATACCGTAACCTACTCATTAAATAAAAACATTTGTCAACATGACTCTTTTTGGATATGAGAACAGCTGATTGTAGACTTCTCGAAAAATGGTAAAGAGGAAACATGCTACAACAGCAGAACACTTCAAATCCTTCAGTCACACCACTCCTATAGCACTCTCGGAGCAACAGGTGCTGCTTTTACCTTTCGCTTCCTGATGACTTACGTTGTTTTTTTTCCTACCTAGACGGATAACCTCGCGGTCTAGGGCACATTGGCAGGGTTCTCGCGGCTCCCCTATCGGAGGTTCGAGTCCTCCCTGGGCATGGGTGTGTGCGTTGCCAATAGCGAAAGTTGGTTTAAGGTATATTAAGTAGTGTGTAAGCCTAGGAACCAATGACCTCAGCAGTATGGTCAAATAGGGACTTGCCACAAATTTCTAAGGTTCCAATTTCCGCGTTTTTCATCTATTTCATCAAGTCCATATGCAGAATATTTACCAGCAACTGTTGCTTCCTTTGGCACATTGCATAGAACCCGCAGAAGTTTATGCACTTGATGGAGTGATGGGGGAGGGGGTTCAGGCAGACTCTAAAATTCTCATAGAATGTTAAGTTACACAATACTTCAATACATACAAAACCCATGGTGTGGCCGAGCGGTTCTAGGCGCTACAGTCTGGAACTGCGTGACCGCTATCCTGCCTTGGGCATGGATGTGTGTGATTTCCTTTGGTCAGTTCATCCAAATCAAAATGTTAAGTATGTTGTTCCAATTTATCCATTTCACGAAACACTCGCAGTATGAGAAAATCATCAATCTATGAACAGAAAACTATTCCACAGATCCCATTATCATGTGAGTCAGCTGAAAGCAGAAAGTAAAGTTACCTATTTGAATGGAGTCTCTGCTCTACACCGAAAATTCGCGCTGCTGTCGATTGTGGATTAGCTACTCGAATTTATCAAAGGTCCATGAATGACTGTGAATCAGTAAACTTGGTATCAGTGTTAGTTTGTCAGAAGAGGACACGTCATAGTGTCACGTATATTTGACCAATCAGTTACTGAAGCCTCCTTATCTGCGCTGGGGAACAGATTAAAGATCACAACAGAGTATCTCGAGAACAGTTTATCAACAGAAGAGGCAGCTTTCCTATTAGGGATATTATAATTGGCTGCAGTTCTGAAGGCTGCGAGGAAGCTGCTCCTCCCTGGCTGGACTTCCTTGGCGATAGGTTGCTGACCTCGTCTAGGGAGAAAATACAACACTCGAAATCTACACAATAAAATAAAGCACCGGACCATCAACGGGCAAACGACCTAACTGCGAAATTAATGACAAATGAATCGCGATTGTGGACAAGCAAAAATAGTAGCCTGGAGTGTAAGAGGTCTGGATAATAAAGGAATGAAGCTCGAAAAATTGCTAAAAGATGCCGAAATCGATTTAGTGATCATAACGAAAAACAACAAATTACATGACATAATTAGAAGATTATATGACGATGTACAGTCTATTGTAAAATATTTTGTGACACCCTGCAGAAATAAAAAAATTAAACAAATAGGATAGATAATGTTATAATATGCGAAAATCTAAAAGTTACAACGTTTAATCAACCAAATCAGATGTATTTATCACTTTTGTATAGAAAGGAATTAAGGGTAATATTCGAAAGCTAAAGTAGTTTTGACATATAATCAATAGTTATGCAACAAATTCTTAAGGAAAAAGGACTTACATAAACGATTACGGTCGACTCGAAAATTAAAATCCATAAGATATTACTTCATAGTACTTTAAAAAACGAGAGATAAAATGCACGATGTAAAAGTTCAGAGGGCAGAAGACATATATTCAGATCATATTCTACTAACATTAATAAACAAATGGAAGAAACCACATTCTTCACTCCAAAAATACAAAATGTGTTAACTACAGGAGGAAAATCTTAGAAAACATAAAGAACAGCAGTATATATTAAGCACTCTAAAAGAAGATATTATAAAGACTGAGTGGAATAATAATGACGACTGCATGCAAAAAAAAAATTGGTTCAAATGGCTCTGAGCACTATGGGACTTAACTTCTTAGGTCATCAGTCCGCTACAACTTAGAACTACTTAAACCTAACTAACCGAAGGACACCACACACATCCATGCCCGAGGCAGGATTCGAACCTGCGACCGTAGCGGTCACGCGGCTCCAGACTGAAGCGCCTAGAACCGCACGGCCACACCGGCCGGCGTGCATGCAAAAGGCAGTGCATCAAATTGTAAGAAAAAAAATAAAGATGGGTTGAGGCCATATGACTCAGAGGTAGATGAAACTGTGAAAGAAAAAAAAATGCTTATAAACTTCTGCTACCAGACATAATAAAGAAACAGGGCAGTGGTACAAAGATAAATGAAACCACCCTGAACATATTATAAGAAAAGCGCACATGATTCTAGGGATCAGTTCATAAATTGATAACAATAATTTGAAATGACATACACGAAAGATAGAAATTTCTGTATAAAATGTTGAAAAACTTAGCTCAGTGGGAAAAAGACGACACTAGAAATAATGAGACGAATAACGAAAAATTAATAAAACATTAAAACAATTATGGTATAATAGAACTGCTGCAACGAACAGTGAACATTTGATACCCCAATACAAACAAGTCTTGGAAAGCCTAAAAAAGCCTAATGAGTGTACATATGGAGGGATGCTGGGTGATTTAAGGCTTTTACACTTATTCTAGAAATGGTGGCAAAATTGTAAGTCCTTGCTGATGGAAAAAAAAGTAAGTATCTCTTTTCTTAAATAAGAATCAAGAAATACAAGGGACAATTATAGAAGTGAAAAACCTTCAAATAATTTTATAAAATATTCTCAGAAATAATAACAACCTGATAACTATAATATCAGGAATATTCATGGGAGGAGAACTTCGTGAATGTAAGAAGTGAAGCAAGGCGAACGATAATATTTTCAGCATTAAAAGAATTTTAGGAAGTAATTCGGATTCAGTCTAGTAAATTATAATGCTTTTATTTACTTCTTGGGGAATAACGCTCTAAAGAGAACATCCCATTACTCTCATATGGACAATGAAACAGTTACATGAAAATTCGAAAGTAATCATAAATACAGGTAGCTCAAAAACAGAAGAGACAATAATAAATCAAGACGTCAGTCAGGCATATATATTGTCAGCGACATTCTTTAACACCTTCGAGTACACTCAGGATCTCATAAGAAAATGTACAAATGAAGTAGTAGAATATCTCTGCCAGTTCTGGAACACTTTGCACACATTTTTCACATTATGTGATACACTTAAATGCTCTGCCCATGATGTAACAATCTCCACCCTCTTTTCACTGACCTCACCACCTTCATAAGTGCTGTCATTCGACATCATCACATGACCAAACCTCGTCTCGCCTGACTCCTCTCCCCCACTCTCCAGCTCCAGCCTACCCAAATCCAAAAAGACAGAATCAACCCAGTTGTGCCAGAGGGATTTTAAAATTTAAAACGTTCAAAGTGTTGGAACTAGCTCATCTTTTTCCCTCTCACCATCACCATACATCTTCTTCCAACCAAATACAGCCTACTACTTTTGGAGGTTATTAAAAAGAAACAGCTTGTTAAAATCCAATAAGTAGGAACTAATACAGGTTGGCTAGTGGATATATAAAAAGTCCAGAGTGGTGCACCTAGCCAGTTATGGATTGTAGTCCGTCCCCTGTCAACTCCTCTTTCCCTCCCCACTCCCTCTTTCTCCAACCAATCACGTGCTAATATGAGATAGTGCTATACTTTACGATACTTTTCAGGCTTTCATCTCCAGGCAGACCTGTATTAGAAATTTAATGAGTTTCCTTATTCCATTTAGAAATGGCAGCGTTTATGCGATTTCAGTCTTTCTCGGCGTTTTCCACTGATGAATTCTTCTCGGGTTATCAGCCGAGTGGTGGCATCCTCTTGCCGCAACGTTTCAATGAGTTTCGTACCCATCACTTCGCCAGAAGATGATGAATACGAGCCTCATTGAAATGTTGCGACTAGACGACGCCACTACTCGGCTGATAACTCGAGAAGAATTCATCAATGACAGCGTTTGCTTTAAGTTCACTGCTTTTGTCTCTAAAATTAGAAAAATCACACCAGAATTGTGAAAGGTTTTCCCAGGTGTGAAAAACTGCTCTGAGTTAAAACATGGACACGTACCTAAGAGCAAATATTCTGTTCCACTTAAAAACTTTGGAATTTAGTGGATCTTATCAATAATGCATATAATACAATTATTCACCTACACATCAATAATAAGTTAATCAAATGAAATGAAATGAAGAGGAAATATTATCAGAAACCTGTTACTAGTTAAAAGCATATTGAACTGAAAGTTGTTGTTAATTAAGATGAATTTTCATTTTCAAGAGAAAGAAATTTATTAAGATATTAAAGAAACCCAGTTTAGTTGCAAAAATTTTGTGTTTCTTGGTCAAGAAATCTTCTTTTGCCAAGTACAAAACTGATCATGACTGATAATCTAAGAACTGTGGATCTGTATATTACATAGCAAAATTGAAAAGTATAAAGAATTATTCTCCCCTAAAACTCCGTGACTGAAGAATAGCTATTATCTCGAAAATAGTTCGAATACATTATTCAACACTTAAATGTGTAAAACTTGTAATATATACAAATGTAGCAGAAAACAGAAACACATGTCTGGGAATCACAGAAACTGTAGAACATGCAGGTAACTTAATATGGCAACCCATATTTCATATTCCTTCATTTGATTCAAACATCAGATAGTCGATTGAATAAGTTTTACAAAGGTATCTAAATGTGTAAAGGACACTGATAATTCAATGTGATACTGTTCATAGAAAATACTGTCGCAACATATTGTTTTGAGTAACATAAATCCATCATTTCATGGAGGAGGCAAAGATAATGTATGATGGGAAAATATAATCGTTGCCTAATAATCCATTGACTATGCATAGCACAGGTTACGTACACAACAAAATGCTGCAATAAAACTATCAGAATTATAGTTCTCTAAGACCTTAACCCCCCTTGACATTTACTGAATAACACGACACTCATAAAAAGGAGACAGCATTTTTATGACAATGACTAACTTAAAGTGCAATACTAAAGGAGAAAATCTGATTTGCTTACACACATCATGACGAAAGACAGCGACAGAGATGACTCTTGGCCAGGGATGGTGACAGTTGATAGCTCAAAAATTAGATTCGGTAATAAATTAAATGCAGGTTGCACTGATATCTAATTATATTACTCAAAAATATAATATTGTATCACATTATATGTGTATTTTCTTGAGAACGTAACAAAATTTCCAAGCACTGTTGTCTTTCAAATCAGATATATCAGTATCTACATGGTCGGTATTACTTACTCAAATACATGCAGCGCTCATATAGGAATAACTGATAAAAATTTAACAGCATTTGCAATTACCAAAGTTTAGTTGCTATACCACAGTCTACAAGCTATATTGCCCCTCAGAGTTAATATTTCCACATCTGAATTGTGTTTATTACTTATTAGAACACGCGCAACTTACGTACTGACGCTAACAGAAAAAAAGTTGTAGGTCAGTCGATGACAGTAATTCTACCTGTGTATCAAGCTTTACATTCAGTTACACACATTAAAACTGTAAGTAGGCTGTTTAGGTTTTTTATTGGTAACGCCACCTCTGTATAAAAATCACTGGCTGTGCTGTGTGCAGTGTGCTGTGTGCTGGTCTATCTTTCAGCTTAAAATGCACAAAGCAGAAACAAAATAAATAAAGTCAGTTCATTTATACATGCATTGGAATATATTTACCATTTATGATGAGAATGCAGACTCATTTTGTTAATATGACAAAAACTTCTCGCCAAACAGAGCTTCTTTTATGGAGAAATATCACCGGCCTTTCGGTTATTTTTGAGCATGTTAAACAATACAGATCTTTCTGATCGCTATGAGCATAGAAAATATAGTGGCTCTGGACCCAGTGCATGGCAGAGGGTAAGCCGATTTTGCCTTTTATTAGGATTTCTCCCCATTCCACTCACGTATTAAGAGGGCGAAGAATGATTTTTAAGTGCCCCTTTGTCCGCAGGAGGTAGTATCAGCTTGTCCTCGTGATCCCTACGGGAGTGATGTATCTGTGGTTGTAGCATATTTCTAGAGTCATCATTCAAAGCCGGTTCTTGAAACTTTGTAAGTAGGCAGAGTGAACAGCTATCTTGAAGACTCTGCCAGGTGAGTTGTTTCAATATGTCTGTGACACTCACCAGCAGGTGAACATACCTATGCTGTCATTCAGGTATACTTTCAATATCCCCTGTCAGTCACATCTGGTATGGGTCCGGCACACTTGAGCAGTATTTTAGGATGGGTTGCCCGAGTGATTTGTAAGCTAGGTCCTTTGTGTACTGATCGCATTTCCCAAGTATTCTACCCAATAAACGGAAGTTTGCTTCTTCCTTTAGCCACGACTCACACTATGTGATCATTCCATTTCATGTCCCAACGAAATGTTACACCCAGGTGACTCAGTGATATTGTAGTCACAGGGTACGGCATTTTTTCGTTTTGTATATAGTAAGACGTTGCATTTTAGAACTTTTAAAGTAAGTGACCAGTCTCTTACCCATTTTCAAAACTATCAAGATCTGAATTGACATTTATGTAGTAAAAAAGACAACTTCATCATTAGTGAAAATTCTTAGGTTCTAATTTATATTGCCCACAAGATGATTTATATATTATGAATTAGGAGGGACTCAACACACTTCCCTGAGATATATTCGAAGTTACGTCTACATGTGTCGTTAACTATCCATCCAGTATAATACACTGTAACCTCCATAGCAAGAAATCCTCTGTCCAGTTACAAAGTTCTGTTTGTATCCCAACACTGTCATACCACTGATAATAATCAAAAATAATCATAGGTGTGGTACTGCCAAATGCTTATTTGGAATCGATTATACAGCATCTGCTAGACTGGCTTGACCGATAATTTTCAGTATGTCATTTTACCTTTCACATAGTGGATGTTTTCGAAGCCCGTGCTGTCTGCTATTGAGGAGCTCGTTCCACTCGAGGTAGTTTATTCTGTTTTAGCTCTGAATTTCCTCAGTGTCTATAGGCGCCATTCGTATAGACATAACTTCACTTCATTTTAGCGACATTTATCTTGGACCCTCGAATTTCTCCACTTTTGTGGCTCTCGAATCCCCTGACGCACGTGTGCGCAACATAATGTCTCTGCCATTGGTTTACAGCTATAACATAAGCAACACTATGCGGCGGGGCATCGACACAGCTGGGCCGTGACGACTTTAATCTTTACGGCATGGCACTCTACTGGCGCCACTAACTACTTCGGATGCCGATATCGATCTCAACGTATATCGATAGCTAGGGCCTTTTGTCGAGGCGTGAATTGTTGGTTTGGCGGTGCATGGCACAGTCAGTTTCCTGAAGGGCAAGTGGCTGATAAATTGTTGCTTTTGGGAGACTCCGGCTGACCAGTTCGCGTCTTGAGAAGCTGAGATTGGTTAAAATGGACTGAGACAAGTCTTCAGGATTGGTAGCGGCGAGTTGCCGGAAGAGTAGCTGATGTCGCGAGCAACCTGGTCGGCAAGCTCCCAACCTACTCTGCAAGCATAAATTTGGCAGCATGTCGAAGACTGCCTGTGCGGATTGGAGGCAATAACCATCTAGCTTGAAATCCTGTATGTAACGGCTCCTTCGCACCTGAGTCGAGTTAAGTGTTGTTTTCTTATTTTTTTGAGTACTTGATATTACAAGGACACGTCTGTGTTAGTCTGGAATTGGACCTGTTGTATTAAATTGCTTCCCAGTGATTGTGTGTACGATCGTCGGTCTGTGGAACTGACCGCAGTTATTTGTTCAGGCTATATTGCGTGCATGTGAGAGGGTATTCGCTGTTGTAAATTGAACAAACGAAATTAAATTTACAACATAATCTCTATGGCAAAGAAAACCACCCTTTGTAGATGAGTGTGTCTTAATCATTGCATCAGTAGGCGTTGATGCTTCGGATTATAAATTACAAACAGTTTTAAGGTGTATTTAACGTGTAACTTGTATGTGCAGTCGCTTGCGTAAGAAGTTCAGATTTTCTGCATATTAGACATTCTCGTCTGTAGCCCTATTTGGGCCGCTTACTGTTCCCTTCTGATGTGTGTTTGCAGGGTAGCTTTGGCAGCGGACGGCGCGTTCCTATTCCCTGAGGCCGGAGCAGCGATGTATTCCATTTCTGGTGCGACCGCATTTCCGTCGTCGCAAGACGTCCGGATTGACCGCATATCTGGTGCCTCTCCTGCCTCATCGTGATGGCACAAGTTACGTAAAATTGATCGTTTGATGCGTACGACGACGGAAAGAGGCCAAGTAATCGGGAACCAGTAATCTGTGTTCTTTGGTGAATTAAGTAAGCTCACGAGGTTTCAATTGTGTTCTGCAGGCCCTAAGTTCCTTCTTTATATATCTGTTCTCTAACTATTCGTTTCAACCTCGCGTTAAGTTTTAAGGCTTTACCAATATGATCTGTTGAATCTTTCCTTTGGTCCATAGTCTTCAGCGAAATCCACTCATTACCTACTTGTTCCTTGTTGGATGCAATAACCGTCTGCTATGGTTCTCAGCATACCTCGTATTGTTGGGCAATTGTCATAGTTAACGTGGTTGCTGGTGTCTACCAGTTTGGAGTCAAATTTAAATTGCATATCCTTCCTACTTACTCTATATTTTGAGCAACTGTATATATATTTATGCGTCATTATCAGTGATTCTACTGCTGTACGCTAGTTGTGAGTCACATAAGTATAATTTGCACGTCTTCCCAGCTTATCTTGCATTTTGGGCAGTTGTATAGATATTGAAAGTCATTGTGAACATTTATGCTAGTGTCTACCAGTAGGAGATGACTTTTAAATTAAATGTACTCCCAACGAATCTTGTATTTTGAACAATTCTATATTCATTTAAGGGTCAATGTTTCTGCTGGTGTGTTCAAGTTGCGAGTTATTGTATGCGTTCCCAGCTTTGCCAATATTTTGGTAACTAGTGTATTTCACTGGTTAATGTATTTTTGTTAAGGCTTATACATTGTTAAGGACTTTCCAACAGTCACAATCAGTGGCGTGAGTTGTGATCCTTTCTGTTCTTTTAATGGTAGTTATCAAACTGTGTAACGTGTTATCCACATAACGTGTTACCTGGATATTGTATTACATTTCGTGGCTGTCATTGTAATTCATTTTTCTGATAAAATTGTTTTTTGAACCTGCTTGCACCCATGCCTAGTGGGTGTGACTTCTTTCTTGTATTTGGGAATTGCATACTCCCGGTCCCAAGCCCTCCGCCTATAGTTTGTTAAGTTTTTTTTAATGAATCGAGCCTGTTCAAGTTCTTTTTTAAAGATTTTGAGTTTTATGACTGTTTTAACAATTTTTTAAATTATAATTATAACATTGTTGCTAAACAGTAAAGTGTGTTCCATGTGGTAACTAATGACGAAATATGTGGACCTATCTTCCGTGTGTTTTTCTTCAAGTTATTCCAACCTTTGTTGTGAGGTATTAATAATCTTCAGAAAAAATGTCCTTTATTAGTCGAGATTACAAGTACAGTTTTTTATTGATCATTAGTTTTGTTTAATTAATTAGGCATATTCAGATCTATAACACATAGAAAATAGTATCTAATAAAATAATACTGTGTTAACTGTTAATGTCACAAATTACACGCAACTTTCTTTTTCTTTGAGTACCTCAGTGATTGGCAGGGTATATCGTCACAGTTTTGTTTAAACTGCTTTTCTCGGTTAACAGCATGATGAAATAATGATGTAAGATTACCTGTAAGACATGCTTTAATCACGACCTGCCTTCTTCGGGTACGTTCAATGAATGATGTTAAACTGCGGTTTCGCGAAGATATGAACCGAATGTGCTCAATTGTTTCAAAATAGTCTACTGTTGCACACATATGCTGCAGATACTTTCTATGTATCCTCGCAAGTGTAGGCGGTTATGGTGATAACGTCATCGAGTATCTTAGGTTCCATCTCAAGATAGTCTCGACTAAAGCCATGCCTCTTAACAGTGGACCTGTATTGATTGCTATCCACGATACTTTGAAATTG
This sequence comes from Schistocerca americana, assembly GCF_021461395.2. Taxonomy (NCBI): domain Eukaryota; kingdom Metazoa; phylum Arthropoda; class Insecta; order Orthoptera; family Acrididae; genus Schistocerca; species Schistocerca americana. The sequence goes on along the minus strand of NC_060125.1, from coordinate 201,135,765 downwards.
CTGCCAAAATCGTGGACAGCTCTCCACGCTTCCTGATAAGAGCTGTAATGTAACGGACGGTACTTGACTAACTCCAGTGGCCGACGGGACCATGACATCTGTTCTTGCAGATGCCATGTATTTCGAAAGTTTCCTTTCGATACCGGCAGACATAATCCCAAGGGCGACTTCCCTTTATCAGAATAGTCCTCCTCTGACAGAAGACGGTGTTTTCGGTCCCCTAGAAGTACAGTAATTGACAGTATGTCCTCCAAATGAGCCTTGTAGCGTCTAAACACAGAGAGCGGTGTGCGGGCTGAGAATTCTCCGATCGTGATGAGAAGTCGAGTAGTATTAAATCTCTGATGTGGTCGCTTTTTTTTTCAGAATATATAGTTTTTCTGTCCACATATCTAGAGTACTGTTAGAATTTAATAATTTTATCAGAAGACAGTAGTTGTCGTGTACAGTTCTAAATTATAACAGCAAGTAAACAAACTGTGACAGCTGCTGGCGACAAAAATAGCGCGAAAACAGGCAGAGGTAACAGCAGTTGCGAGCCATGCTGACCTTCAGTAGACCAACGTCTGTAGCAATTATCCCAATGGGCCTGTAATAGGCTTGTCATTTTCTCGAAAAGCAGATCAAGGCGAATTATGTAACAGGCATCAAACAGTCAGTTTCCGCGAGACTGAGCATTGTGTTGCTTATCATTTCTTAGTATGGTAAAATGAAATAGAAATTCTGACATCAGTTTCAAACAAGCACTGAAATGAATTTAATAGTGTCAAGTTAAAACATATGTCAGAACAGGCGCTCTACCCACATTTCCCGCTTTAGACGAGCTGTTGCATTTTTCGCTTCGGTTATGCGAGCACGCTTCTCGTCGAACCCATGCTCGCAACTCGTCGCACACTGCTTAAGTAGCGCCCTCTTTCCTACATACTCTTTGTTCGCAACCTAAAATTGATTCCCACAAGATTTCGGATGAGAGCGTGCACGTCAAAATGAACAGACACTACACAATTACAGGGTGTTAGGGGTAATATGTACATATACATCGGTAGGTCAAAACATTATGGCCACTGCCCACTGCGACGTTGGAGCCCGCAACGTGGCATCGTGGGCACGTGAAGCGATAACAAAATTAAACGCGGGATCACCCTAGCGAAGATGTGTAGTTGTGGTCTTCAGCCTAAAGACTTGTGTGACGCAGCTCTCCACGCTACTCTATCCTGTGCAAGCCTATTAATCTCCGAATAACCACTGCATCCTACATCTTTCTGAAACTGCTTAGTGTATTCACATCTTCGTCTCCCTCTACGGTTTCTACGCGCAACGCTTCCCTCCAGTACTAAACTGGTGATCCCTTGACGCCGCAGAATGTGTTCTACCAACCGTTCCCATCTTTTACTCAGGTTGTACCACAAATTTTTCTCCTCCAAAATTCAATTCAGTACCTCCTCATTACTTACCATATAATCTTTGGCATTCTTTTATCGCACCACATTTTTAAATCTTCTATTCTATTCTTGTGTAAACTATTTATCGTCAATGTTTCACCTCCATACATAGCTGCACTCCTTACATATAGACTCAGGAAAGACTTCCCGGCACTTAAATATGTATTCGATGTTGACAAATTTCTCTTTGACAGAAACGCTTTCCTTGTGATTTTATGTCGTCTCTGCTTCGACCATCATCAGTTATTTTCTTTCCCAAATAGCAAAACTCATCTATTGCTTTAAGTGCCTCATTTCCTAATCTAATTTCCTCAGAGTCACACGATTTCATTAGACTACATTCCATTATTCCCGTTTTCATTTTGTTTATGTTCATCTTATATCCTCTTTTCAAGACCCTGTCAATTCCGTTCAACTTCAGTTCCAAGTCCTTCACTGTCTCTGACTGAATTACAGTGTCATAGGCATACCTCAAAATTTTTATTTCTTCTTCCTGGTTTTAATTCCTACTCCAAATTTTCTTTTTGTTTCCTTTACTGCTAGCTCAATATACAAATTGAATAAGATCAGGGATAGGCTGCCACCTCTTATTTGCTTCTCAACCACTGCTTTCCTTTCGTGCCCCTCGACTCTCTACTACTGCCATCTGGTTGCTGTAGAAATTGTAAATATCTTTTTGCTCCCTGTATTTTACCAATGCCACCTTCAGAATTTAAAAGAGAGTATTCCAGCCAACATTTTCAAAAGCTTTCTCTGTGTCTAGAGATGCTATTGACTTAGGTTTGTTTTTCCTTCACCTATCTTCCAAGATTAGTCGTCAGTATTGTCTCGCATGCTCCTACATTTCTAAGAAATCCAAACTGATCTTCCCAGAGGTCGGTGCTGCCAATTTTTTCATTCGTCTCTAAATAATTCGCTTTAGTATTTTGCAGCCGTGACTTATTAAACTGACAGTTCGGTAATTTTCACATCTGTCAACACTTGATTTCGTTGGGACTGGAATTATTGTATTCTTCTTGAAGTCTGTATCATACATCTTGCTCACCAGATGATATAGTTTTTTCATAGCTGCCTGTCCCAAGGTTATCAGTAGCTCTAATGGAATGTTGTCTACTCCTGCAGCCTTTTTCTGACTGAGGACTCTCACTGCTCTGTCAAATTCTTCACACAGAATCGTATTCCCAATTTCATCTTCATGTGCATCCTCTTCCATTTCCGTAACACTCCCTTCAAGCACATCGCCGTTGTATAAACCCTCTATATACTCCTTCCACCTTTCTGCTTTCCCTTCTTTGCTCTGGACTAGTTTTCCATCTGAGTTCTTGATTTTCATACAGTTGGTTCCCTTTTCTCCTAAGGTCTCTCTAATTTTCTTGTACGCGACATCTATCTTACCCCTTGTGATGTATGCTACTACATGATTAAATTTTCTTAGCCATTTTGCAGTTCCTGTCGATCTCATTTATGAGACGGTTGTGTTCCTTTTCGCCTGCTTGATTTACTGCATTTTTATATTTTCTCCTTTCATCAATTAAATAAAATATCTTTCCTGTTACCCAAGGATTTCTACTAGCCGTCGTCCCTTTACCTACTTGAGACTCTGTTGCCTTCACTATTTCATCTGTCAAGACTACCGATTCCCCTTCTTCTGTATTTGTTTTCCCGGTTCATCTCAATCGTTCCCTACTTCTGTCTCTGAAACTGTCTACAACCTCTCGTTCTTTCAGTTTATCCAGGTCCTACCTCCTGAAATTGCTACATTTTTACTATTTCTTCTCTTTTATTCTACAGTTCATAACTAATAAATTGTAATCAGAGTTAATATCTGCCCATGGAAATGTCTTACAAATTAAAATCTGATTGCTAAATATCTGTCTTAGTTGTTGTTGTGGTCTTCAGTCCTGAGATTGGTTTGATGCAGCTCTCCATGCTACCCTATCATGAGCAAGCTTCTTCATCTCCCAGTACTTACTGAAACCTGCATCTTTCTGAATCTGCTTAGTGTATTCATCTCTTGGTCTCCCTCTACGATTTTTACACTCCACGCCGCCTTCAATGCTAAATTTGTGATCCCTTGATGCCTCAGAACATGTCCTACCAAGCGATCCCTTCTTTTTTTCAAATTGTGCCACAAAGTCCTCCTCTCCCCAATTCTATTCAACAATTCATCATTAGTTATGTGATCTACCCATCTAATCTTCAGCATTCTTCTGTAGCACCGCATTTCGAAAGCTTCTATTCTCTTATTGTCCAAACTATTTCTCGTCTTTGTTTCACTTCCATACATGGCTAACTCCATACAAATACTTTCAGAAACGACTTCCTGACACTTAAATCTATACTCGATAATACCAAATTTCTCTTCTTCAGAAATGCTTTCCTTGCCATTGCCAGTCTTCTCTACTTCAACCACCGTTATTTTGCTCCCCAAATAGCAAAACTCCTTTACTACATTAAATGTCTCATTTCCTAATCTAATTCCCTCAGCATCACCCGACTTAATTCGACTACACTCCATTATCCTCGTTTTGCTTTCGTTGATGTTCATCTTATATCCTCCTTTCAAGACACTGTCCATTCCGTTAACTGCTCTTACAGCTCCTTTGCTGACTGTGATAGAAATACAATGTCATCGGCGAACCTCGAAATTTTTATTTCTTCTCCATAGGTTTTAATACTAAATATTTGTTTTGTTTCCTTTAGTGCTTGCTCAATATACAGACTGAATAACATCAGGGAGAGGCTACAACCCTGTCTCACTCCCTTCCCAACCACTGCTTCCCTTTCATGCCCCTCGACTCTTATAACTGTCATCCGGTTTCTGTACAAATTGTAAATAGCCTTTCGCTCCCTGTATTTTACCCCTGCCACCTTTAGAATTTGAAAGAAAGTATTCCAGTCAACATTGTCAAAAGCTTTCTCTAAGTCTACAAATGCAGGCATGCCTTTTCCTAATCTTCCTTCTAAGATAAGTCCTCACGTATTCCAATATTACTACGGAATCCAAACTGATCTTCCCCGAGGTCGGCATACACCAGTTTTTCCATTCGTCTGTAAAGAATTCCTGTTAGTATTTTGCAGCTGTGACTTACTAAATTGATATTTCGGTAATTTTCACAACCGTCAACACCTGCTTTCCTTGGGATTGGAATTCTTCTGAAGTCTGAGGGAATTTCGCCTGTCTCATGCATCTTGCTCACCAGATGGTAGAGTTTTGTCAGGACTGGCTCTCCCAAGGCAGTCAGTAGTTCTAATGGAATGTTGTCTACTCCCAGGGCCTTGTTTCGACTCAGGTCTTTCAGTGCTCTGTCAAATTCTTCACGCAGTATCGTATCTGTCATTTCATTTTCATCTACATCCTCTTCCATTTCCATAATATTGTCCTCAAGCGCATCGCTATTGTATAGACCCTCTATATACTCCTTCCACCTTTCTGGTTTACCTTCTTTGCTAAGAACTGGGTTTCCATCTGAGCTCTTGATATTCATACAAGTGGTTCTCTTGTCTCCAGAGGTCTCTTTAATTATCCTGTACCCCTAGTGAGATAAGCCTCTACATCCTTACATTTGCCCTCTAGCCAACCTTGCTTAGCCATTTAGCACTTCCTGTCGATCTCATTTTTGAGAGGCTAGTATTCCTTTTTGCCTGCTTCATTTACTGCATTTTTATAATTTGTCCTTTCATCAATTAAATTCAATATATATTCTCTTACCCAAGCATTTCTACTAGCCCTCGTCTTTTTACCTACTTGATCCTCTGCTATCTTTAGTACTTCATCACTCAGAGCTACCCATTCTTCCTCTACTGTACTTCTTTCCCCCATTCTTGTCAATTGTTCCTTTATGCTCTCCCTGAAACTCTGTGCAACCTCTGGTTTAGTCAGTTTATCCAGGTCCCATCTACCTAAATTCCCAACTTTTTGCAGTTTCTTCAGTTTTAATCTACAGTTCATAACCAACAGATTGTGGTCAGAGTCCACATCTGCCCCAGGAAATGCCTTACAATTTAAAACCTGGTTCCTAATTCTCTGTCTTACCATGAAATAATCTATCTGATACCTTCCATATCTCCAGGGTTCTTCCATGTATACAACCTTCTGTCGTGATTCTTGAACCAAGTGTTAGCTATGATTAAGGTATGCTCCGTACAAAACTCTACCAGGCGGTTCCTCTTTCATTTCTTAGCCCCAATCCATATTTACCCACTATGTTTCCTTCTCTCCCTTATCCTACTCTCGAAGTCACCCATGACTATTAAATTTTCGTCTCCCTTCACTATCTGAATAATTTCTTTTGTCTCATCATACATTTCATCAATTTCTTCATCATCTGCAGAGCTAGTTGGCACATTAACTTGTACTACTGTAGGCCACAATAATGCGTTCACTTTGCTGTTTGTGGTAGCTTATCGCACTCCTACTTTATTATTCATTATTAAACCTACTCCTGCATTATCCCTATTTGATTTTGTATTTATATCCCTGTATTCACCTCAACAAAAGTCTTTTTCCTCCTACCACCGAACTTCACTAATTCCCACGATATCTAACTTTAACCTATCCATTTCCCTTTTTAGATTTTCTAACCTACCTGCCCGATTAAGGGATCTGACATTCCACGCTCCGATCCGTAGAACGCCAGTTTCCTTTCTCCTGATAACAACGTCCTCTTGAGTAGTCCCCGCCCGGAGATCCGACTGGGGGACTATTTTACTTCCGGAATATTTCACCTAAGAGGACGTCATCATCATTTAACCATACAGTAAAGCTGCATCCCCTTGGGAAAAATTACGGCTGTAGTTTCCCCTTGCTTTCAGCCGTTCGCAGTACCAGCACAGGAAGGCCGTTTTGGTTAGTGTTACGAGGCCAGATAAGTCAATCATCCAGAGCGTTGCCCCTGCAACTACTGAAAAGGCTGCTGTCTCTCTTCAGGAACAACACGTTTGTCTGGCCTCTCAACAGATACCCCTCCGTTGTGTATGCATCTACGGTACGGCCATCTGTATCGCTTAAGCAAGCAAGCCTCCCCACCAACGGCAAGGTCCGTGGTTCATGGGGAGCACATTTCTGTCTTACCATCATATAATCTATCTGACACTTCCCTGTATCTCCAGGCTTCTTCCACGTACACAACCTTTTTTCATGGTTCTTAAACCAAGTGTTAGCTATGATTACGTTATACTCTGTGCAAAATTCTACTAAGCGGCCTCCTCTTTCATTCCTAACCCGCATTCCATATTCACCTAGTACTTTTCCTTCTCTTCCTTTTCCTACTATCGAACTCCAGTCCCCGAAAGCTACTAAATTTTCGTCTCCCTTCGCTATGTGAATAATTTCTTTCATAGCATCATACATTTGTTCTACCTCTTCAGCAGCTGCTGAGCTACTTCGCATATAAACGTGCTATTGTGGTAGGCACGGATTTAGTGTTTATCTTGGCTATAGTAATGTGTTCACTATACTGCTTGTAGTAGCTTATCCGTGTTGCAATTTTTTTAATCATTACTAAACTTACTACTGCATTACCCATATTTGATCTTGTATTTATAACCCATTATTCACCTGACCTGGGAATCTGAATGTGGGACTGTTTTACCTCCAGAATTTTTTACCCATGAGGACGTTATCATCATTTAACCACAGAGTAAAGATGCATACCCTAGGCAAAAATTACAGCTGTAGCTTTCAATAGCTTTCAGCCGTTTGCAATACCAGCATGGTAAGGCCGGTGTGGTTGATGTTACGAGCCGAGCCTAGATCACTCAATCATCCACACTGTGGTCCTTGCAATTATTAAAAATGCTGCTGCCCCTCTTCAGGAACCACACATTTGTCTGGTCTCTCAACAAATACCCCTCCATTGTGGTTGCACCTACGGTACAGCTATCTGTATAGCTGAGACACACAAGCCTCCCTACTGAAAGGAATCTACTGGGGTACACTTACATGTGCTACCCGAATATTGTAATGATACTGATGTAAACTAAAATGAAACTATTGTACTGTAAACGATGTATGTCTCAGATGGTTTCGCTGACCTTGCACGACCATAGAGCCAAAGATATTGCTTCTGGTCTGAGATTGTAGTGCTGCTGTAAGAGATGTCTTGGCGCATAGCAGTGTGTATCAGTCTTTGAGCAAAAGTAGATGGAATACGACCTGTCTGTGTCGTGATACAAAAAGTCAAAAAGTGTTAGACTATAATGTAGGACTTCTCTCATACAAATATTTTGTGTTAGACCACACGAAGATAGGGGGTTAGAAATGATAAGTGATTTTATAATGGAATATAAAGTGGAATGATAAAATGTAAATTTAATTGTTTCAAGAAACGATTACTGGATTTATATTATGAAGAATCTCCATGAGCACATTTATTATTGGAAATGAAAATGTGGAAGCAGAAGTCTTCGGGCAGTTAAAGTAAAGAAGTTAGTTTTTTATTACTTTCCTTTTCCCAGCACGTTAGTGTAAATGAGTTGGCTGATAATTGGCAACAGTGAGTTCTATGTTGGGTAACCCCAGAATGTATGTAAACAGTGGATGTATAGGCTAGTTAGATATTTCCCTTTCGTAATGTTACTAAGATTTGTTAACATAACTGTGTATAACTTTATGATTTGACTTTACGCCTTTTAGCGAAGTCAGAAAATACTTATTGTACAAATGTCATTGTTTGTGACTATGTCAGCAAAGAAAGGTTTTCGTTTGGCGAAAAGTATCTAATTTTTCTGAGTGATAGTAACTTCATTTGTCAGATGATATAAGAAGCCAAAATTGACTTCGAATACAACTTCAGTATTGAAAAGGATAGTGTTAGTAATTCACCAAAATCACTACCACATCCCTGTCTGATTCATATGTTTAGTAACAACACTGAATTCTCCTTAAATGTTATCGTTTATCAGACAACACAATTTCATGTGAATTTCAAAGTACCATGGCTTGAATTACACACCGCTGAGCCTATAGCTAGCAGATTCTATTCTTCTTCATGAGAGAGCAGGATATACGTATCCGACTATTTCTATGTCAAAAATTTCACGAAGGAACGTCGATAAGACTACTGCATCGACATTTATATATCCAATAACACATTTACTCGTAAAGCTTCTTTGTAATATCAATCCAGTATTCCTTTCTTGTCATAATTAAACTTACATTTCACCGTTCCACTATACATTCCATTATAAAATAACTCATCATTTTTAATTAGCTACTTTATGTCCAGTGTAACACAAAAAAATTGGTATGAACGATTACAGAGGTTCTATCGACTTAAACAGTCACCTGCTCTCATACAGGGTCCATGGATTCATGAGGTTGTCTCCATACCCACTCGCTTCCATCGACTCGATACAGTTTGAAACGAGACTCGTCCGACCACGCAACAAGTTTCCAGTCATCAACAGTAGAATGTCGGTGTTGATGGGCCCAGGCGAGGCGTAAAGCTTTGAGTCGTGCAGTCACCAAGTGTACACGAGTGGGCCTTTGGCTTTGAATGCTCATATCGATGATGTTTCGTTCAATGGTTCGCTCTCCGATGCTTATTTATGGCCCGGTACTGCAGCAGTTTATGGAAGGGCTGTACTTCAGTCACGTTGAACGGTTCCCTTCAGTCGTCGTTGGTCCCGTTCTTGCAGGATCTTTCTCTGGCGATGTCGGAAATATGATCGGATTCCTGATATACACGATACACTCGTGAAACGGTCGTACAGGAAAACCCCATTTCATCTCTACCATGTAGATGCTGTAGCGCACTGACCATGCGCCGACTATAGCACCACGTTCAGACTCACTTAAATCATTATAACATGCTACTGTAGCAGCAGTAAGCGATCTAACAACTGCGCCAGACACTTGTCTTTCATAGACGTTGCCGACCACAGCGCCGTATTCTGCCTGTTTTCATATCTCAATATTTGAATACGCATGCCGGTACCAGTTTCTTTGGCTCTTCATTGTATATATCTGACTATTTTAATATAAAAAGTTTCACAAAGCGAACAATTGGCAGAGATGGCGCCAATTGTAAAGTTCTTTATATGTTATTGAAATATTTAAATGAATGCCTGAACTGGGAATGCATACAGAGCTGGAGTTATCGTGTAGCGTATTGTAACTACAAGTGGTTTGCTTACTCTGTGTTATTTTTAGCAAAATTTTATACTAACTGATTAGGCAATGCTACGCTTAATACCAATAAAGAAACAGAGTCACTGCCAAATACATTCAGCGTTTTAGATACCGAATCCTGTGACCCTGTTGAAAACTGATAACTGTCCAAGTAACAAAGAAATAAAGTTGTCTTACCTCTAAGGCAACAACGGTGGGTCTCGTTATATTCTGTTTCTTGTGAGGAAGAATAACATATATTAGTTACAGGCTCAGCGGTGTGCAATGCTGGCCATATTACTTTGAAATACACATGGAATTATTTGGCAAACAAATGAAAACATTTAGGAAAAATTCAATGTTTTTTAAAAAAATATGAACATAGGATCTGGACAGTGTTTTGGTACTGATTTAGGTGAATTACTACACCGACTTTTTCAATACTGAAGTCGTATTCGAAGGTATGTTTGGCTTTTCAAATCATCTAACAAATAAAATATCGTTACTCAGAAGAATTACATCTTTTTTACTAACTGAAATCCTTTTCTTGCTGTCATGGTCACAAATAATGAGGTTTGTACAGCAAGTAATGTCTAACATGACTAAGAAGCATAAAGACAAATCATCAAATTACTTATACCTGTGTTAACATATCCTGGAAACATTGCAAAAAGTAAAATATCTAATCAGCCTATAGATCAAATTTATTTATGTACATTCTGGGGTTACTCAACATAGAACTCACTGATACCAATTATCAGCCAATTCATTTACACTAACAAGCTGGCAAAAAGAAAGTAATAAAAATTAACTTCTTTACCTTAACTGCGAGAAGACTTGTGCTTCCACATTTATATTTCCAACAACACATGTACTTATAAAACACATTTATAATATCAGTTCAGTAATCCATTCTTGTCGCAGTTAAATTTACATTCATCATTTCACTTTACATTCCATTGTAAAGTCACTCATCATTATTAACTAGGCTATCTATTTTTCGTGTGGTGTAGCACAAAATATTTATATGAGAACATTTCTACACTATAATCTAACAGTTTGAGTCTTCACTGAGCACATCACAAAAATTGCATGTTGCATCTTATTTTGCTCACTGAATTACACACACTCACGGCTATGCACCAAGACCCACTCGCTGTAACACTACAATCTCGGGCCAGAAGCAGTATGTTTGCTCTGTGGTCGCGCAGAGTCAGCGATCCTCCTTATAGAACCCATCCGAGACATATGTCGTTTACAATATAATACACTCCTGGAAATTGAAATAAGAACACCGTGAATTCATTGTCCCAGGAAGGGGAAACTTTATTGACACATTCCTGGGGTCAGATACATCACATGATCACACTGACAGAACCACAGGCACATAGACACAGGCAACAGAGCATGCACAATGTCGGCACTAGTACAGTGTATATCCACCTTTCGCAGCAATGCAGGCTGCTATTCTCCCATAGAGACGATCGTAGAGATGCTGGATGTAGTCCTGTGGAACGGCTTGCCATGCCATTTCCACCTGGCGCCTCAGTTGGACCAGCGTTCGTGCTGGACGTGCAGACCGCGTGAGACGACGCTTCATCCAGTCACAAACATGCTCAATGGGGGACAGATCCGGAGATCTTGCTGGCCTGGGTAGTTGACTTACACCTTCTAGAGCACGTTGGGTGGCACAGGATACATGCGGACGTGCATTGTCCTGTTGGAACAGCAAGTTCCCTTGCCGGTCTAGGAATGGTAGAACGATGGGTTCGATGACGGTTTGGATGTACCGTGCACTATTCAGTGTCCCCTCGACGATCACCAGTGGTGTACGGCCAGTGTAGGAGATCGCTCCCCACACCATGATGCCGGGTGTTGGCCCTGTGTGCCTCGGTCGTATCCAGTCCTGATTGTGGCGCTCACCTGCACGGCGCCAAACACGCATACGACCATCATTGGCGCCAAGGCCGAAGCGACTCTCATCGCTGAAGACGACACGTCTCCATTCGTCCCTCCATTCGCGCCTGTCGCGACACCACTGGAGGTGGGCTGCACGATGTTGGGGCGTGAGCGGAAGACGGCCTAACGGTGTGCGGGACCGTAGCCCAGCTTCATGGAGACGGTTGCGAATGGTCCTCGCCGATACCCCAGGAGCAACAGTGTCCTTAATTTGCTGGGAAGTGGCGGTGCGGTCCCCTACGGCACTGCGTAGGATCCTACGGTCTTAGCGTGCATCCGTGCGTCGCTGCGGTCCGGTCCCAGGTCGACGGGCACGTGCACCTTCCGCCGACCACTGGCGACAACATCGATGTACTGTGGAGACCTCACGCCCCACGTGTTGAGCAATTCGGCGGTACGTCCACCCGGCCTCCCGCATGCCCACTATACGCCCTCGCTCAAAGTCCGTCAACTGCACATACGGTTCACGTCCACGCTGTCGCGGCATGCTACCAGTGTCAAAGACTGCGATGGAGCTCCGTATGCCACGGCAAACTGGCTGACACTGACGGCGGCGGTGCACAAATGCTGCGCAGCTAGCGCCATTCGACGGCCAACACCGCGGTTCCTGGTGTGTCCGCTGTGCTGTGCGTGTGATCATTGCTTGTACAGCCCTCTCGTAGTGTCCGGAGCAAGTATTGTGGGTCTGACACACCGGTGTCAATGTGTTCCTGTTTTCCATTTCCAGGTGTGTATATTTACTTTAGTTTGCATTAGTATCATTACAGTATCCTGGTGCCACATATAAGTGAACCCCAGAAGACTCCTTTCACCACCAATGGCAAGATCCATGGTTCATGGGGGGAGGGCTAGTGAAGATATACGCTGCAAATGGTGAAATCCATTTAGATAAGCGACTTTGACAAAGGGCAGATTATTATTACGCAGAGCCTATACACGAGTATCACAGAAACGGTGAAGCTGGTCGAATGTCCACGTACTTTAGCGTCTACGGAAGTAGATAGAAGTCGCTACATAGTTGTAAGTCTAAGACTCTTCAAAGAATCTGGGTTAGAACGCTTGTCTGCTCTTTAAAGTACAATAGATGGCGATCTGTGGCATCTCTGCCGAAGTAGCGCAACGCTGGTGCACGCACAAGTGTTTTGGAGCTCACCGTTCGTCGTACGTTGTTGAACATGGAGCTCTGCAGCAGACCACCTCAACGTGTCCGCATTTTGACCAAAGGACGTCGTCAATTACGATTGCAGTGGACACGGGACCATCGGGGTTCGACCATCGTTGAAGATAAACGTGTCGGCTCTTTGATGAATCACCTTTTTCCTACAGTGGCTCGATGGTTGTCTCCGCAAACGTCGTCATCAAGGTGAATGGTGACTCAAAACGTGCAACGTGCCACGGAATCAAGGCGGTGGGAACAGTAAGGTAGTAATCGAACACACCCTGATAGCTGTGAACCATCTCCACCATTTCGTACTTGATGTCTGACCCGACATCGATGTCATCTTTCAGCAGGATAATTGTCCATAATGACCTCACGTTGCTGTCTCGACGATGAAATTCCCCTGGTGTAAATCATATGGAACCCATTTTGATCGTTATCTGGCTCCGTCACCGCGTATGCAAATCAGCGGTCTGTTATTTACTCAAATTACATGACCTGCCATTAGGTATCTAATGCCACACACTTCAAGCTCTGCAGCAGACCACCTCAACGTCAAACTGCTCGGACTCTGATAAGCTGCATCAGTGATGTATTTCGTTCCAAAGACGGACAGACAAGCTTTTAAAGAGGTGGTCGTAATGTTTTGGCTCCTCAGTGTATTGTGACATTTGGTACCTCAATATGTACCCACTTCAGTGTGTTAGTTGTTTTTTCTTCTTCTGCACGGCTACAAATGCACGTATGTAGCACAGATTACTCGTTTTGCAACCACGCATTCACACTTCAATGCATGACCTGGTGCTGACAAACTGACCGTATGAACGTGCCCCGTCGATTTGGTTCACATTGACAGGATGTGTAAGGTACGACCAGTGCTTCAACACATGTAAATAGAAAGACGCAAGTTTCAACTGTTTTCTAAAAACCAAATCTGAAAAATGAGCGCCGGCCGAAGTGGCCGTGCGGTTAAAGGCGCTGCAGTCTGGAACCGCAAGACCGCTACGGTCGCAGGTTCGAATCCTGCTTCGGGCATGGATGTTTGTGATGTCCTTAGGTTAGTTAGGTTTAACTAGTTCTAAGTTCTAGGGGACTAATGACCTCAGCAGTTGAGTCCCATAGTGCTCAGAGCCATTTTCTGAAAAATGAGCGAAAGCATTGAATAGAATCTCGTTTGCTGGTACTTCCATTTTTTCATTATCTCAGGCAACTAATGGATTTTTTTCACAATTTTTATCCTGAATAGATAAGGAAAATGTTTTCTGGTAAGAATAATGGAAATAACATGGCGATACACAAGAACCTTCAATTAAATCAGGGCAGTCATTTTAATTATGTACTGGACTTATATTTTTGACGAGTGTGTTGTATACAGAGCATTTGCCGTATCAGGATGGTACTGCTCGTAGAAACATGGAAAACAATAATTACGGCGACATACGGCACATGTGATAAGTCCATAATTTTTGCTTGCGCAGGGCTCTTTTCCGGAGTCTATTGCAAAACAAACATGTTTTACGTTCATAAATAGTTCTCGCTCGTCACTCAATTTCGTGGAGTATCACAGATGTCTGTTGTTAGAATACGTGGAAATGAAAACAAAAGGAAGTACCGTACGTACGTGAGATTCGTTCCACATACCTCGCGCTTACGAAACTGAGGGTTTACTAGCTCAGTTGCGGACTCCTTCGATACTAGCGACCATACGAAGTATGGAAGGATGTCTAAGATTTTCAAACTCAGTATTCAAGAAACTGGTGGAGTTGCGTCTACTTGTTCATATATGTTGTAGTCCTGGTTGTGGCCAACAAACCCTATCATTGTCAATCAGATCGATCAGAGGAAGTTCGTACGGTACCCTTATCAGTTGAAAATAAACATTAATATCTTGCTGGTGCCACGTTTACTCAGAAGTAATAACCAACCTAAAAACATAATACTCGCAAGAGCCATAGTTCCTAGTCTGCAAATAAAATAAATTCTGGTATAATGTTGTTCAATATACCGTCCTCTGTCATCAACAGGTTCAAATGGTTCAAATGGCTCTGAGCACTATGGGACTCAACTGCTGAGGTCATTAGTCCCCTAGAACTTAGAACTAGTTAAACCTAACTAACCTAAGGACATCACAAACATCCATGCCCGAGGCAGGATTCGAACCTGCGACCGTAGCGGTCTTGGGTTCCAGACTGCAGCGCCTTTGACCGCACGGCCACTTGGGCCGGCTTCATCAACAGGAAAAACCCTCACATAAATCTCTAACAGCCTGTACGGAAGTCTGAATATTTTGCTGTGGCTGCTTTTCATTATTAGCAAAGGCTCAGAAATTCTCTCCTGCACCAAAATGTTCGTTGTGGCTTCAAGTGCAACAAGTAACAGGACCATTAGATCAAAGAGAAAAATAATCAAAGAAGATATTTCAGTTCATAAGGCTACTGCCCCGTGATAGAAGACATGTTCAGAGAAGGGGTCAGTAAATGGGCATAACGATGGGGAAGGAGGAAATGGACAGAGGGGTGGGATGAGATGCAATGACGGCTTTACATATAGGCCCACAGGCACGGACCTACGGGCGCCACCTTAAGGGGGGCCGCCTTTTTTGCTCTGAACTCATTTTAACCTTTTATGTTTTAAAATAACTCCGCTTACAAACGACAAAAATTTTTAACATTGTTATACAACTTGCAAGTCTAAATAAGCCTTAAGAAAGAAATCCGATAAAACAAGCTTGGAAATATACATTGCTTACTAGGTGACTGAAAGGAAATACACTCCGGGAAATGCAAAAAAGAACACGTTGACACCGGTGTGTCAGACCCACCATACTTGCTCCGGACACTGCGAGAGGGCTGTACAAGCAATGATCACACGCACGGCGCAGCGGACACACCAGGAACCGCGGTGTTGGCCGTCGAATGGCGCTAGCTGCGCAGCATTTGTGCACCGCCGCCGTCAGTGTCAGCCAGTTTGCCGTGGCATACGGAGCTCCATCGCAGTCTTTAACACTGGTAGCATGCCGCGACAACGTGGACGTGAACCGTATATGCAGTTGACGGACTTTGAGCGAGGGCGTATAGTGGGCATGCGGGAGGCCGGGTGGACGTACCGCCGAATTGCTCAACACGTGGGGCGTGAGGTCTCCACAGTACATCGATGTTGTCGCCAGTGGTCGGCGGAAGGTGCACGTGCCCGTCGACCTGGGACCGGACCGCAGCGACGCACGGATGCACGCTAAGACCGTAGGATCCTATGCAGTGCCGTAGGGGACCGCACCGCCACTTCCCAGCAAATTAGGGACACTGTTGCTCCTGGGGTATCAGCGAGGACCATTCGCAACCGTCTCCATGGAGCTGGGCTACGGTCCCGCACACCGTTAGGCCGTCTTCCGCTCACGCCCCAACATCGTGCAGCCCGCCTCCAGTGGTGTCGCGACAGGCGCGAATGGAGGGACGAATGGAGACGTGTCGTCTTCAGCGATGAGAGTCGCTTCTGCCTTGGTGCCAATGATGGTCGTATGCGTGTTTGGCGCCGTGCAGGTGAGCGCCACAATCAGGACTGCATACGACCGAGGCACACAGGGCCAACACCCGGCATCATGGTGTAGGGAGCGATCTCCTACACTGGCCGTACACCACTGGTGATCGTCGAGGGGACACTGAATAGTGCACGGTACATCCAAACCGTCATCGAACCCATCGTTCTACCATTCCTAGACCGGGAAGGGAACTTGCTGTTCCAACAGGACAATGCACGTCCGCATGTATCCCGTGCCACCCAACGTGCTCTAGAAGGTGTAAGTCAACTACCTTGGCTACCAAGATCTCCGGATCTGTCCCCCATTGAGCATGTTTGGGACTGGATGAACCGTCGTCTCACTCGGTCTGCACGTCCAGCACGAACGCTGGTCCAACTGAGGCGCCAGGTGGAAATGGAATGGCAAGCCGTTCCACAGGACTACATCCAGCATCTCTACGATCGTCTCCATGGGAGAATAGCAGCCGGCATTGCTGCGAAAGGTGGATATACACTGTACTAGTGCCGACATTGTGCATGCTCTGTTGCCTGTGTCTATGTGCCTGTGGTTCTGTCAGTGTGATCATGTGATGTATCTGACCCCAGGAATGTGTCAATAAAGTTTCCCCTTCCTGGGACAATGAATTCACGGTGTTCTTATTTCAATTTCCAGGAGTGTATAACATCGGGTTTCTGTCTGGTATCATCTTCATGATTGTTCTAAATATTTTGAAGTAACCTGTCAGGACGGCAGTCTACAATACAGTTTTTGAAACATTATTATTCCGAGAAAGTTGTCAGCTTCTACTCAACCCTACTATATTTACCCCTTGAAAATACTGGGACTCCTGGAAACCTGTGATAAATTAATCAGCAGTTTTTAAATACTAGAACATGTGTGTGCCTCAGTACGTAAAACCCGACTTTCTTGTAGAAATGACAGGGAAGTATCACGGCAGCCATCCATTACGGTAATTTATGTGAAAGCTCTGTGGTCTTCAATATCCGAACTTTGATTTCATGTTAACCGTTTAACAAAAAACGCTGATACTTGGAATGTTTTACATTTTTAAACACATCTTTATACGAAAAGAACATAAGCAGAATCTCTAGTAATGTATGATTACATTTCACAATGGTTTAAACATTTTACTTATTTATTTATTTATGTACTTAGTTCTTTTTTTTGGTGAAAAAAGAAGAACAAACCTACTTCTGTTTATCTCATATGTTGTGATGCAGCCTCCACGACATCACAGTTCCCACTCTGTGTAATCCAATACTATGTAGCATTGTAAAGTTTATATTAAACTTCTCAACTAAGCCCTTTTTCTTCGAGGAAAGTTTATTTTCATTTTACGTTTGGAAGAAAAGGTACATTTGCATGTAGACATAACAGCCGTGTTCACACAAATAACAACACACTACATAAACTACCAATAAGACTACTTAAACTTTGTAGTCTGTCTTCTCTGCCCAGAGAAACCGCTAAAATGATATAAGCATAAGTGGGGTAAGAGGCGATCCAGCACACGTCACTGCAAGAAATTGCAAAAATTATTTGCTTTTTAAGTTACACTACTGGCCATTAAAAATGCTACACCAAGAAGAAATGCAGATAATAAAAGGGTACTTTTTGGACTAATATATTATGCTGGAATTGACATGTTATTACATTTTCACGCATTTTGGGTGCCTCGATCCTTAGAAATCAGTACCCAGAACAACCACCCCTGGCCGTAATAACGACCTTGATACGCCTGGGCATTGAGTCAAACAGAGCTTGGATGGTGTGTACAGGTACAGTTGCCCTTGCAGCTTCAACGCGGCACCACAGTTCATCAAGTGTAGTGACTGGCGTATTGTGACGAGCCAGTTGCTTGGACACCATTGACCAGACGTTTTCAATTGGTGAGAGATCTGGAGAATGTGCTGGCCAGGGCAGCAGTCGAACATTTTCTGTATCCAGAAAGGCCCTTACAGGACCTGCAACATCCGGCCGTGCATTATCCTGCTGAAATGTAGGGTTTCTCAGGGATCGAATGAAGTATAGAGCCAAATTTATTAAAAACTCGTTGGTCAGCAAGAGAGGAAGCGTGTGTAAGTCTTTATGAAAACTGTTGGAGCATTACCAGTGCCCTCACACATACTGCCAATAATACGTTTGAAAAACTACTTGGGCGATATGAGGCTTCAGCTTCATGTGATGGAACCAACTCAGCAGACTAAAAACAGTGTTCATGATGACAGTTTGTAAGGACATACTCCAGAAATTTAATAGTGTAAATCTGAAACTGCAAAGTGTAAATATTGATACTAAATTAGTGCGTGAATTATATGAATCACTTGTAGGATTTATTGCATCTATTCGTGGCATGTCCAACTATTATGAAAACAAATCCACGCAGATTGTGACTGATATAGACTGGAATGCACCTATAGAAGAACAAGAAAACGCAAACGTCTTCATGACGAAGAAGCGGACTCTCAAGAAGTATTTCTGACTGGAAAGGAAAAATTTTAGGTCGAAATATTTCTCCCAGTACTCGATAACTTTTATGCCAAATTAGTATAGAGGAAGGGAAGCTATAGAACACTATTGGACACTTTCACAGTTTTCCGTAACTTTAAGAACAGTTCACCTGACGATATTTCTGAACGTTCAGCGAAACTCCAAGCGCCATATGACACTGATGTAGAGCCTTCCCTCTCTAGTGAATGTGTATATTCCTGGAAACTTTTGAGATCTTCTGAGATTTGAGATATACCAGTCGAAAAGAGTAATTTTTTTAATAGAGGTTACAGTCCGTATTTCGGAATGTTTACGTTGCTCTTAGAATGTTTATATGTATGACACTTACAAATTGTTCAGCCGAACGCTCAATTTCGACTCTTAAAGGACTGAAATCGTACCTCCATTCTGCGTTGTCAGAGGAGAGGTTGAACGCCTTGTCCATTCTTCACATCGAAGCCGACCTCGTAACTGATAACCGTCTTAACTATGAAGATATGATCAACAAGTTTTCTGCGGTCAAAGCCAGACGCAAACTTTACTGACTGGTGAGTTTGTTTATTTATTCATATTAGTTATAAAAATTTAAGATTACAATGTGATTTTTATCATAACTTAGGGCACATTCATTGGATTTAAAAACTACGTATTATCTGTTTATTTTACAATTACCGATGGCAAATCGCGGAACTAAACCTCGTTTCGTGCAGACGTGAACATAGAGGCCCGACAATACTAAACAATACCCGAATACCCCAGGCCGCTCGGCGCTGTACAGTCAAGTCATACTGATACTTTAGTATATTACAACTGATGCGTAATCTTAGCGTCTGCTGAAATGTATAGTTACTGCGGAGAATACGCTCAGATGATAAAGTGTTAATAAATAACGTAGTTCACTTCTGTCGATACATACGTAAAAGCTTTGCTAATACCGTTAGAAAGAGCTATGGTGAGAGCACTAGCTCCAGTACAAAACTGTTCAGCCCTTACATGGATTAAAGGTATTGTGTACACTTATTCTGCTGTATCTAGCTACACAGCCCTTATGCTAATCATGTTAACAAATCTGATTTTTCCACACTAGTCTGTAAAGTTAAGTAATAGCAAATCCAGTTCTGTGTTTGTTCGTCTGTATTTAGTTATTAATTCGTGCACGGAAACCTCTATTTCATATTCATTTCTTACGCTTTCCAATACATTCAAGTATTAATAACGGACGTCTATTTTTTTCCTGCTACACATTCAAGTAATTAGATCGTAAAACGACTGTTTAATGTTAATTTTTAACGTATCTCTGTAAAAGTACGTATTAATTTCTAATGTATGACACGTTCACTTAAATTTTTAGATCGTGGCCAGCTTTTTTATTTCCATTTTCGACGGTCTCGTGTAAAAGAAAATATTAAAAGTGAATGCATAACAAAAATCCGTTGTCTCCTTCACTCTCTGCTGAATGTTTAGGTCATGAAAGAAAATTAATTTTCTTCGTGTTCGTTTCTGTTGTCTTTCGACAGCAGAATGTGTTAACACAATGCACTTTTAAGTCTGTTTTATCCGCTGCCGTACACAAATTACAGATGAGGAACCACATTACATTTTGAATGAGCGCTTCTACACCGCTGACGCGTCCTTCAGAAAAACGCCCCCTCCCAGAACGGCAATTAGGAAGTGATCGGGTAATAGTTATTATTTAAAACATGGTTTCCTGGGTTTGGCGCATGTAATACGGTGTACATAGGGACGCAAAATTTTTAAATCCACCAATGACGAGATGGATAGGGAGAGGGGATAAAAGGAGGAGGATAGAGAGCGGGGGCAAGGAAGAGATCGACAAAGACGGGGAGAAGGAGATCAGGACGTACGAGAGTCAGTCAAAAAGTAATGCCAAATATTGTTTATTTTTACTTTTTTTTCTCAAGAATTTAAAATGCAACTCCGCAGATTGAAAACCATTACATTGTCGATAAATGTTTGTCTTTTCAATATACTCCCTACGAATTTCCACAGCTTTGGTCAATCTTCTAACAAGGGAATGTCTTCTAGTGTGGTAAAATGCACGGTCCTTCTTTTAAAGTCTTTGAGCAAGGACGCTTCACGGCCGCCTCATCTTCAAAGCGAATCGCACGCTGAACTTCTTTTAGCTGCCCGAACAGATGAGACTCCTACTGTGCAATGTCAGGGCAGTACAAAGTGATCAGGTAAGACTTTTCATCCCATTTTCACAACATATTTAGTAGTGTGATGAGTGGTGCGCTGTCTTGTATTGTCATGCAAAAGAAGAACGTTCGCCATAGCTGTTATTGGGCGGACTCGCTGAAGAGGGCTTTAAGCTGTTTGTTGCTTCTGACGTGAAGGATACCATATATTATGCATTCTCAATTAACGAGGAGCAGTTTTTGGAGTTGTAATTATTTCTTTAACTTCACGAGCATATGGTAAATGAGGTGAAAGACTCAGTTACAGAATGCAAAGTTGCGTATGAAACTATTTCATCAGTGAGAAGACATACAAAATACGTCGCATCCGGAAGATCTGGAAGCAGTTCATGTAACTATTCAACAGAATCTTGATATCAAACAGCATACTTCACATCTTTTGATCTGATGGAGGGAGATCAAATTAGTATTCAAAGGAAGACTGAACGAATAAGCAGAATTCTAGTGCCAGCATTACAAGCTCGTCATGGTAGATGAGAGCTTACCAGGCACGTGTGTGTGTGTGTGTGTGTGTGTGTGTGTGTGTGTGTGTATACGCGCGCGCGCGTGTGTGTGTGTGTGTGTATGTGTGTGTGTGCGGGCTCGTGTGTTGTGTGTTTGCTGCTATCTAAACGAGTGTCAGCCTTAGAGTCATGTACGTGTCTCTTACCTTGCCAACACGTGTCATCTGAGCTACACCCTCATTTCATGTGTTGATCGGCTGTTGTCGTCACTACTGGACGAGAATGATATCAGGCCTAACCAGAAAATGTAACACGGTGATTGTAAATACAATATGAACTAGAAAATGTAAGCTATATGTTACACATGCATTATTAAAATACAATGAAAATCTTCGGTAATTTATTATGAACTACATACTTTGTATTTTCCTTGTAGCCAATACCTGCCGTGTCTTGTAAGAACTTACATAACAGACAGTAATTCGATCACCTTGATGCATTGTCTAGATTACATCATGCCATAGCCAGCAGAGTAAGGACTTAGCTACAAACAGGCAATTACGTGTAGATGTCACTTAATGTGTGTGTGTGTGAGTGTGTGTGTGTGTGTTTGGGTGTGTGTGTGTTTGTGCTTGTGTGGGTGTAAATATGAAGGAGAAGAAAATTTACCGAGGAGGCAGAATATTTTTCTGATGAATCTGCGTATCGGACTGCAGTTGACGAAGCATGCTATCGTTTCATTTAGTTATCACTTGTGTGTAATCACATGGTTGCAGTACTATGCCACGTGCAAGTCGTCACGAGGGTTCAACTTCAGTCAAAGTCGGCGGATTATTACTTCGCTATACCACTATTAAGGCTTTTTTCAATCGCGTCTTCTTGAAGCACGAGTGAACAGTCTGTCCTCATAACAGGGCTTGATAATGGGCCAAGAGTAAATGAGTTATATATTCTGCTTGGACTACAATTTTTGGGCTAAAAGCTTATCTGTAAACTGTTACTTTTGTCGACATGAATTAAAGTTATAGTGTACACATAATAAGCAGCAAATGGAAGCACAAAGGAATAAGTAGACGCAGCGACCACACTGAGAAGACGAATAATGACCATAAGACTGAAAGCACTTGGGAATGAAAAAGAAGTGAAAATTACACTGCTTAGAAAAGTGTACGAAACGTAATACATTGCCGGTAATCCCATAGTAAGTAAATTCATACTGAGTGATAAGATAAACTCCATAGACGCAAAATTAGGTAGAGTAATGGAGAGATACATGTACTTAATTTATTTATGCATTTACTTTACCTGTCAAGATTAGGGCACTCAGGCCCTCTCTTACATCTAACCGGACTTCATCATTAGTGCGCTTTACAATTTGTGCAGTTTCTCTGATAACAATAATAACAGCAATAAAAACGATAGGTATAGATATGAATAAGTGAAATTTAACAAATCTCTGTCTTATTGACATTAAACAGTATCTTTACTATGTTCTTGTCCATTGCGAATAGTCACATGTATCAGAAAAGCATGACAACACTGCAAAAGAAATAAACGTGGAGAATAAATTTTCTGGTCAGGAGAAGAGCAAGATATAATAGGATAAGATTGACAGGTGAGATGATAAGGAAAAAAAAAATAATGGGACGAGGAAACCATAGTGAGGAAAACTACACCGTAACTAAAAATTAAAAGTTTTAATCTCGACTTGAATACAGAGTGGTCATGAATCACCCCAACGCATTTATTTAAAAAAAAGGCAACACTTGCCCTCCAGGAAAGAAGAGGAAAATCAACGATATTGTAGCTATATAATTAAGTGAACAGTAATCACGCAGTAGGAAAATCAACTTAGATTAGAGAAATGTACAAAGGGAATGTATCATACGAAACAAGACATTATCATAGGAATTGCAGATGTAATACAGGTGTTATATTTTGAGGATGGGACGAATACACAAAAACTTCGTCGCTTAAAATTTCCTCGGTCTTGGCTTCATTGAATAAAACTTGTGAATCATGTTTCCTCTGATCTTTTCTGTTTTCCAATGAGGAAGAAGTAATTTAGTTAAGGGGAAGAATATTGCAGGAAACTGTATCCCCCCATTCAATGACGTATACTACATTGTCATCAGCAAAATATTAAATATAAAGCTGAAATATAGAGTGAAAAAGTACTCGAAAGAACTAGTGTAAACTATGTCGTACTAGGGTCTACATCTGCATCTCCATGTACGTGATTACTCTGATGTATACAATAAAGTGCCTGGCAGAGGGTTCAATGAACCACCTCCAAGCTGTCTCTACCGTTCCAGTCTCGAACGGCGAGCTGGAAAAACGAGCACTTCAGTTTTTCTGTGCGAGCCCTGATTCTCTTACTTTATCGTGATGATCATTTCTTCCCATGTAGGTGGGTGCTAACACAATGTTTTCGCAGATTGGAGGGGGAAAATGGTGATTGAAATTACATGAGAAAATCCCGTCGCAACGAAGGACGTCTTTGTTTTAACAATTGCCACTCCACGTATCACGTCTGTCGCATTACCTCTCCTGTTTCGCCATAATACAAAACGAGCTGCCCTTCTTAGAAGCCGGCCAGGGTGGCCGATCGGTTCTAGGCGCTACAGTCTGTAACCGCGAAACCGCTACGGTCGCAGGTTCGAATCCTGCCTCGGGCATGGTTGTGTGTGATGTCCTTAGGTTAGTTAGGTTTAAGTAGTTCTAAGTTCTAGGGGACTGTGACCTCAGAAGTTAGGTCCCATAGTGTTCAGAGCCATTTGAACCTTCTTAGAACTTTTTCGATGTCATCTGTCAATCCCACCTGATGCTGATCCCACACCACACAGCAATACTCCTCAATAGGGCGCACAGGCGTGGTGTAAGCAGTCTCTTTAGGAGAACTGTTCTACCTTGTAAGTGTGCTGCCAATAAATTGCCGTCTTCGGTTTGCTCTACCCACAACTTAATCTATGCGATCATTCCAATTTAGGTTATTTGTAATTGTAATCCCTAAGTATTTAGTTGGCTCTACTGCCTTCAGGTTTGTGTGACTTATCGCGGAATCAAAATTTAGTTGATTTCTCTTAGTTCAAATGGTTCAAATTGTTCTGAGCGCTATGGGACTTAACATCTGAGGTCATCAGTCCCCTAGAACTTAGTACTACTTAAACCTAACTAATCTAAGGACATCACACATCCATGCCCGAGGCAGGACTCGAAAGTGCTACCGTAGCGGTCATAGCTCGGCCATTTCTTTTAGTACTCATGTAAATAACTTCACACATTTCTTTTTTTCAGGGTCAATTGCAACTTTTCGCACCATACAGGTATCGTATCTAAATCATTTTGCAATTGGTTTGGGTCCTCTGATGACTTTACAAGACTGTAAATGTCAGCATCATCGGTAAAAATCTAAGACGGCTACTCAGATTGTCTTCTATGTCGTTAATACAGGCTAGACCAGGAACCAAAGAGAGCCTATAACACATCCTTGGGGAACACCGGATATTAATTTTCTTTTAGTCGATGACTTTCCGTATATTACTACGATATGGATCCTTTCTTACAGGAAATCACGAATCCAGTCCCACAATTGAGGCGATATTCCACAGGCACGCAGTTTGGTTAGAAGATGCTTGTGAGGATCAATGTCGAAAGCCTTCTGGAAATCTAAAAATATGGAATCAATTTGATATACCCTGTCGATAGCACTCATTACTTCATTAGTTTATAGAGCTAGTTGTGTTTCACGAGAACGATATTTTCTGAATCCGAGCTGACTGTGTGTCAATTTTTCGAGGTACTTCATAATGTTCGAACACTGTATATGATCCAAATCCGTACTGAAAATCGTCGTTGGTTATATGGGCCTGTAATTCAGAGGATTACTAAAACTTCCCTTTTTGGGTATTGGTGTGACTTGAGCAATTTTTCAGTCTTTAGGTACGGATCTTTCTGTGAGCGACCGGTTGTATATTTTTGCAAAATATGGAGCTATTGTTTCAGCATACTGTGAAAGGAACCTGACTGGTATACAATCTGGAGTTGAGGTCTTGCCTTTATTAAACTAATTAAGCTGCTTTGTTTCACCGAGGATATCTACTTCTATGTTTCTCATCTTGGCAAATATTCTTGATTAGAATTCAGGTATGTTTAAATTGTCTTCTTTGGTGAAGGGGTTTCGGAAACCCGTGTTTAATAACTCTGTTTTAGTGGCACTGCAATCAGTGACTTCACTGTTGTTATCGCGCAGTGAAAGTATTGATTGCGTCTTGCCACTGAAGTGCTTTATCTATGACCTGAAACTATTTGGGTTTTCTGCCAGATTCCGAGACAGAGTTTCGCTGTGGAAATTATTAAAAGCATCTCGCATTGAACTACGCGCTTTATTCCGAACAACTGCAAAACTTTCCCAATCATGGGGATGTTGTGAACCTTGAAATTTGACACACTTTTTTCGTTGCTTCTGCAACAGCGATATAAGCCGTTTTGTGTACCATGGGTGATCAGAATCATCACTTATTAATTTATGTGGTATTTATCTCTCAATTTCCGTCGATATTATCTCTTTGACTTCATTCAACATCTTTTCTATGCTCACATGATCAAATTGGAAGGAGTGAAGACAGTCCCTTAAGAGCGTTTTTATCAGCTTAATTAAATAGATATACCTTGCGTTTATTTTTAATGCCTGTAGGTATTACGGTAGCAGCTACTGCCTCGTAGTACCTAATCCCTGTATTCGTTAAAATACTCCGCATTTGTCCAGGATTATTTATTGATAAGGGGTCAAGTATGCTTTCTCAACCATTTACGCTTCGAGTGGGCTAGTGAACTAATTGTTAAAAATAATTTTCTGAGAAAGCATTCAGTACAATTTCGGATGACGTTTTATGCCTGCTGCATGCTTTAAACAAATAGTTTCTTGAGCATACAGAGGGGAGACAGAAATCACCACCGACTACAATTGTATGAGTGGGATGCCTATTTGAAATGAGACTTAAGTCTTCTTTGAACTGTTCAGCAACAAATACCCTCTGAGTCTGGTGGTCGGTAAAACTATCCAATTAACAGTTTAGTCCGATTGTCAAGTATAATCTGTACACATACTATTTCGCAGGAACTATCTACTTCAGTTTCACTGCAAGGTAAACTACTTCTGTCAGGATGATAAATAACGAAGTGTGATGGGCTATGAGTCATTCAGTACTTCTCAGTGTGGAAATAGTCAGTTTTATGGAGCAGGAAAAAAGGATACCTAAAAGGCAGATATAGATTTTTTAACACAGTGATGCAGCTGGTACGCGAGAACGAAGAGACAGAGGCACAAAAGAGTGGAATGGAGCCGGGGACCTATCGTTTGAAGTACTGATTACTGAAAAGGTACGTATTAAAGCAGAGAATGGTGGCCTGTACACAATTTTTATGGAACTGAGGACTTTCGTTGCGCCACCAGTGGCGTTTTTGAGTAAAATAAATTAAATCTATGGAAGTAAATTAATAAAAAAATTGAAATATGAATAGCGTTACAATGAATTATCCATCACTCGCAAAATATCTCTTCTAGATTCCTTAGCTCACAGTTTACCGTTAAGAAACTCTCTGTTGGGTTATTATTTTCTTGACATAGGTACAATTAGAAAAGGTCAAATTACCAAACGTACAACTATGTGAAGAATACTGGCGTCACAGAAAAATCACTGGTGACCTACTAATTGTTCACATCTTTTGGTACTTTGAAAAACAATTCTAATTAACTCATTATTCAACATCTGAATGTTCTTACCACAAACCACCATACAGTGCATGGTGAATCTCGCATCGCTCCAACATGCGTTCAGACCGATGGAATACGATTGTCTTTATGCCCCTGCACGCACTGTAATCTCTTGTAACTTATTCTCACGATCGCTGGGGAAATTGACGATGGTTGCAGTAATATGGTCTTCGAATAAACTTTCTCTAAATATACCCAATACTATACAGGGAGAATTACATTCATTTTCTTATTTTCTTAAAAGAACATCACTTTTAACTGTCAATAGCACTGTCGGACGAGCTAAATGTCTTTTACGATCCAGGCAGCACATCTCTGATTTCGTTCCATGTTTGTTATAAGTCCTGTGCTTGCTAAATTCAACATCACAACTCCAGCACGTACTCTCGGTACTGTATGGGTGCATCTGACTGTGCTACACAGTACGTATCTTTATGAACTTCCCTTTGCATTAGTATGAGCAGCTTAATTCTGTTTATTCGTTGATCATGCGGAACTTATGATTTCTAATTGGTGATCCGCAGTGCCCCATTTGCTTTTTTATTGTGGAACATATTAACGCCTCCACAAACAGTACAGTGAATGTAACTCTGAACTCCTTTTCACGTTTGGAAGTTTCTGCATTAATTTTGAGTGGGATTATGACGGTGTTGACACAGCGACATCAAGAAAATATCACATTATGCAGTTCAATCAGTCCACTGCAGTTGTTACTGTACCTTCCCTCGTCTTAGTGTCCCTGCGTCGCGCGCTGTGCTTCCCACTGACTGTACCACATGGCTTCACATCTGTTACCGTGGTGTACGATGCTCTGCGAATTAATTTCCTTTCCTTATCCATACTTTAGCTTAGCAAACTGTTACATAAAATTAGTGCTGAATTCAGTCTGAATGTAATTATTGATTTGCTTCCACAAAAGCTATAATTATTTTTCAGCTAAGGATCGGAAATTTGCCGTTTCCGAAGATATGGTCACCTTAAAATTTCAACTGGTCATTTCAACAGAGCCAAGATTCCTTGATCCCACTGCTGAGGAAGTTTGAACATCCAACAACATTTATCATCGACAAAAGCTGAAGTCTTCCTTACTTTAAAAACCAAAACAGGAAGTAACGTACAAGCAATGAAGACTAATAATCACGAATCATTGCGGTAGTTTTTAAGACAAGACGGGAGAGAAATGTGTAATGCTACGCACTAAACGGTGCAATCTGCCTCTGCTATCGTATATGATACGTACGTATCAATTAAACCTGTCAAATAGTCCTGCAGTTGTATCGATGCGGCTAAAGTCAGAGGTCATACTCGTTCCGAGCGTAGAAAAGCTCGTGTGCTTTAACAGTGGGGTGTGGGCCGACCACGGGAGATGTTCTCGGTAACCACATGCAGTGGACTCGGCCGCTTCTCGACAGGCGGCATTCGGCAGTTGTTGCCATGTGCTCGAGAGCGGTGAAAGCTGGCCTGTTTTTGACTAGGAGGCACCACGAGTGTTTGAGTTGTTACTGTGCTCTGCTTCGATCCACCCAATTGTAGTGCGTTTAAAATAAGTTGCGACTTTTGATAGATCAGTACGGAGCGAATGGAGGGTAAAGTAGTTGCCAGCGTGTGCTGGGCGTCAGCAGAAGCCCCAGGATGATTATAAAGGCACATTTGCATGCCGAGCGTGAGTTTCCTCGGAAACGCGAAATATTAATTAAATAAATAATCAGTGACAAATAAATAAAGCCTATGGCACACAACTGCAGCGCTGTGTCGCTGATAAAACAAAAGCACAATTACGTTACTCTTATGTTTGATTAAGAAACGAGAGAGAGCTCTGGTTGAAGTGGTGCGAGAAGCACGTATTTTATTTTATTGTCTGGCACACTGCCGTATTTCATGTTATAGAAGAATACTGCGAGTTGCAACCACACTAGGCACTCGATTCTGTAAAGAATTTATATTTATAAAAGTAAGTAGGATTATGAACTGTAGGCTTATTCATTGAATATATCTGATTTAACTAACTGTGTAACTTTTTTTTATGTTTAGTAGACAATCACCTCTGTACGACGTATTGGCATGGCTGGCAAATTATTGTAATATTGAGATTTAGATTATGAGTCCGCACCTACCGCAGCAGTCTTTGGAAACGATTTAATTACGAAGTCCGATTATTCAGTTTTATTTCACGGTCAACTACGAGTAACATTGCCTTTACGAAAAAGCCATTGTCAAGCGTCTGATACCGAATAATTAAACGTCCACGTTCCAGATAAGCAAATACAATTGCAATCACAATCACCATCATACAGATAGAATAATTAACATATTTAAAATAACATTTTTTATTTATTTTATTTATTTAATATTGGCGACTGCGTGTCGGACTTGTTATTTTGTCATTTGTTACATTGTTCTCTTTGTTTCATGTAAAAAATCAACTTTCTGGACCTGGACGTAAATGTATGAGAGATAACAAAATCTGAAGATATTTTCCAATTCTGAAATTTTGCGGGAAGACGCAATGAAACTTCCAGCAAAATAAGGTAAGACGCAGTCTTTGCATTGGTAGGCTTGACCAGACGTATAATTCAGTGTATTAGCTTTTCAGTAAATTCTGTAGTGTTTCTTTTCTGCATAACAGTTTCAGTGATAAATTTCATTCTCAGTACTTTTCCCTAAACAATAACGTATGCAACAATACCAATACACGAGTGTACAATATGGCCGACTTCTGTACGATATCATGTAACATGGCCAGCAGCCATTACCAATGATCTCAAATTCAGTTTATATTTTTCAATTAACAGACAGCCATTGTTGCTACGAGCGATTCATGCTCAACTACATTTTATTTTAAAATCAGTGTCAAAAATTTTCTTGAAACATATATCACGTGTGGCATGGTAATAACTAGAAAACAATATGCAAAAATGGAACAGCAAGGACGTACTATTCAGACGCAATCCGACTCGGAAGTGAGACAAGTGTTAGAAAATGACTTTACGACAGCAACCGGTAGTGACGATTCATCAAACATTGACGCAAGTGTTGACGAAAATTTTGACGATAGGCCGTCCACTACAAAAATTTCAAAATCTCAATCAGAGCCCATGTTAATGCATGACGTCACGTCTAATGACGCGGCGGGGGCAGAGACCTTGCATACGGTAAACATTGCCGACTTGTTACAAATGCTAATGAAACAAAACGCCGAAAACCTGGCAACCTTAAAGGCACAATTAGAGACACAAAATGAACAGTTAAAAACACAAAATGACAAAATCAAATCTGATCTGTAATAAGCAATGCTTTTAGTCACGACGAACTGCATCATTACGACTATAATGGAAATGAGAAATGGACACGCTTATGTATTAATCACGTTGTTATACAACGATGTTACTGTGATCAAAAAACTTTACCACGACGATACTAACCTGTAAAAAATTATTGTGCAGCGGATGAATATGAACTGTAATAACGACACGATGTGTATAGGTCGACGCACCTGAAAAATATGGACATTTTTCTTTGAAGTATTTCAAAACAATACTATGTAACTAAGAACATTCAACAATCTAAGTTGTATTGAGTTAAAACAAATATTGTAAATTTAAAACTAAGTTACCTGTCATAGAATGTAGTCTTCATATGTAATCTTGGTTGAATATTTTCTTTGTGCAATGACTGAAAAACGCGCGCACACGAACAATATGATCTGCAATACTGTGCCGCGTGATCTAACTGTACGATATAACGGCAGTGCCGCAGTTACACAGACGCTTCTGCGCATGCGCGCACTCTATCTGCCAACATTAGAACTTTTACGGCGCACCCGCATCATTCAAATTTTGTATATAATGTGTACAATGTGTAATGTAAGTCACGTAAATAGTTGTAGATAACTTAGATTTTCTTGTGCCTTTAGGTGAATTGCTCGCCTGCAGGTGTGTCCTTTCGCCTCGCAATTCAGGGGGCAATATAAAGGCACATTTGCATGCCGAGCGTGAGTTTCCTCGGAAACGCGAAATATTAATTAAATAAATAATCAGTGACAAATAAATAAAGCCTATGGCACACAACTGCAGCGCTGTGTCGCTGATAAAACAAAAGCACAATTACGTTACTCTTATGTTTGATTAAGAAACGAGAGAGAGCTCTGGTTGAAGTGGTGTGAGAAGCACGTATTTTATTTTATTGTCTGGCACACTGCCATATTTCATGTTATAGAAGAATACTGCGAGTTGCAACCACACTAGGCACTCGATTCTGTAAAGAATTTATATTTATAAAAGTAAGTAGGATTATGAACTGTAGGCTTATTCATTGAATATATCTGATTTAACTAACTGTGTAACTTTTTTTTATGTTTAGTAGACAATCACCTCTGTACGACGTATTGGCATGGCTGGCAAATTATTGTAATAATGGGATTTAGATTATGAGTCCGCACCTACCGCAGCAGTCTTTGGAAACGATTTAATTACGAAGTCCGATTATTCAGTTTTATTTCACGGTCAACTACGAGTAACATTGCCTTTACGAAAAAGCCATTGTCAAGCGTCTGATACCGAATAATTAAACGTCCACGTTCCAGATAAGCAAATACGATTGCAGTCGCAATCACCATCATACAGATAGAATAATTAACATATTTAAAATAACAATATTTTTTTATTTATTTTATTTATTTTATATGATGCCAGGCCTCCTAGGCGCGGAGCATTTCAGGTTCCGTTGACTGCATGAACAGAAAGCCACCCAAGCCGATCGATCTGCGATCCTTCTCGAACGTTTTCAAAAAACTATTCGGTAATAGCCTCTAATTCCCTCATGTCCTATTGTTTGATTCGTCATCTTCAAGTTGAACCGGCTATCATTCCGTAAATGGTCATAGTTATTTTCTGTTTCTATAGTGGGTAAACTACTGCGAGAAATTCTTAGTTTGCAGTGGAAAACAGATATCGCTATGAATTTGTGTTTGGTGCGTGATAGGTTACATGTTGTTGCGTAATAAATACAGATGATGCATTGAATTATTCTTTAAACTTGTACGGATATCACCGTCTGTTTCCAATTCCGAGAAAATTTAATGTATATAAAGCGCTCCGTGATGAGCTCGGACGTCAGTAAAATATTGATAAATTCCTCGTATCTCATATATGGTTTGAGATATCCAAACAAAATTTTGGCAAACAATAACGCTCTCAGACGAGAGTGTTTTGCCTTACAACTAATATGCGGAACTTCCAAATCCATCAATATATTAAAACGACTAAAAATTTTTTCAATAAAATGCTGTAATTATTCAGAGACACCGGTAGCTGGTGAAAGGAGAACTGCTGTGGGTTTTGCGACAGTGTAAGTGAAGAAGTTACAAATTTATTTTTATACCAAGAATGGGTTGTTTCATAAACCATTGACCTGACTACACCCCGTTGTTAGTTTAGTTCTTCTTGAATCACTGTCTACTGAACTGCTTCCATGGTATGGGTGACAAACCAAGGCCAGTCCTGTCATGTAACATTTTCAGTGGTTTCCTTTGTCAGCATTGCAGCTTCACTGAGCGTAAGCTTCTTGTTGTTTTATGCCACATTACTTTTTACTTAGGCCCATGAGCATGATACGGAGGAAGCCTGGTTAAACTATTTCCTTTACCGTCAGCCAGTTCGTCGGCAGGGTAGCATGAAGTTCTGGCTTGTACAGCACTACAGCTTCGATTAACTTCG
This sequence comes from Schistocerca americana, assembly GCF_021461395.2. Taxonomy (NCBI): domain Eukaryota; kingdom Metazoa; phylum Arthropoda; class Insecta; order Orthoptera; family Acrididae; genus Schistocerca; species Schistocerca americana. Next base: position 201,102,915 of record NC_060125.1, on the reverse strand, counting down.
TCTTATACACACTAGGTTCACCTTTGTCTCATGGAACATCTCTTTGTACCAGTAAAATATCCGCTTTCCTTCACGGCATTGTTGGAGCTTTATGCATCACAACAGAGTGGTAATCCCTTTTGTCCATAACTATTGCAGAATTCTGAGGAAAGTTCTGCAGCTGAACGTTATCTTCCCACCCCGTGAACATGTGCTCGGATGACACTTTTATTGAGAATGTGGTATTCAGATGTACTGACTGTTGTTATCATTTCAACTCCAAAACAAGACACTTATTCACATTACCTGACGACTACTGAACACTTCAGCGCCGAAAAATACGACGTTACAGCGAGAGCTGACGAACGTTGATGCATGTAATGCGTGCTGTTTATGCATGGTTTGTCACTGAGGGCGCGTTACTAGCCGATCCGCTGGCGGCGTCACGGGATAAGCTGGCTCGGCATTGGTGTAACCTGGGCTACAGGGTCATGTCCCATTCCGTTCAGCCAAATGCAAAAAGTCGCAACTAATTTTAAACGTACTGTAACTGCATGTTGAAAATTTTGTTTGCTCTTGTGTTGAGAAGTGCGACGGATGCTGTCTTTCATGCTGCGGTGTGGATTACTGTGTCTTTTTGTTACCTGTTGTAGAAGCAGTGAGATATATATGTAAGCAATGAAACGTCCTGAGTGTGGTGCTTGCTTAACGTTATCAACTGACGGTTAGGGTTAACCGGCGGCTGGTTTCTATGCTGACGGGAGAACGTGCTGGTAAACAGTCTGGGTAATATAATTCTGATCTCCAGATGCTGAATAGGTGGCTGTCTGCTCAAGATACTGTAAGGGATTACGTATACTTGTTTCATCATTTCCAAGAGTAAAGTTGTGGATTATTCTCTTGAATGACAAGTACGTATTATTCAAACTTCAGTGGTTAAATTTTAAAAGGAAAAAACAGTTGTCGTGTTGCTTAATTGGGTTGTTGAGTTGGTACTGAAAGATGTTTCTCGTTAATGACAAAAACTCAAGGCACCAATTTAAGTTTTTAATTTTAAGCGAATTGACAATTGTCCCATTCATTAATGTGATCGCTGATTTCAAACTGATCTTTACTGTTGTTATTTAAATAGTAACGCTTAAGGAAAATTGGTCTATTAACCTGCAGTTCAAACTGGGTTGTGCCCGAGTATGAATAACATTTTGCCAGAGATATGGAGTGCTTTGGCGAAAATTTCAAGTTGAGTTAGTGCCAGAAGTCTAAATCATTTACAATCCGTATCTAAAAATGTGTGTCGTAATTTTTCTTTGTTCAATATCGCTCATGTGTCTTGCAATTTCAAAAGGATTAAATCCAAGGTAACCCTGGAAATCTAGTTCAATGTGAGATTTAAATATTATGTTATTAATTCCTAAGGACTATTGTCCATATTCATTCAGTTTTGGTGCAAAAATTTTAATTATCATATGCACATTGTCTTTAAACTTCCTATGCTTTGCTGAAGGGACTAGTGCCCATGTTTTGTAGTCAGCAAATTTTGCTAAGTTACATAATAAATTTTCAAGGGGTTACAGTTTGGCGTTGTGCAACCACTGTAGTGCATACCTATAATCTAGTCGTGTGCACTGGTGGCTGTAGGTTTTGTGCTAGGCTGAAGGTGATACAGTGGGTGGCCACTTTGCAAATCTGAAGCTGTGCACATTGGCTTCAGCTCAAGGTGTCATTTTATTGTTACTACCTCGTTTCTATTATTAAAATATGAGTTGATAGTGCCTGTCATTTACTATAGGAAACTTGCTAACTTTGTTAAGAACCTTCTAAGCGGCCAATCAGAGATGAGTGAAACAAAATATGATTTGGAATTACGATATAAGCAATCCTGTTGAATGCTGTAAATTCCAAAGTATGCTCCTTAAATGATGCTAACAAATGGTTTGTAAATATGCATCCAGTGGCTTTCTACTAAAGCAGCACTATATCCAAGATACCATTTTAGTTAGTTGCGTGTTTCACTGATCAAACTCATGGTAGCTGTTAAGATGTGGAGCATGTCATGTGCATACGAAATGCACATATTAATCGAGGTTTTTTTAATTTATTTTTTATGTCTTAAATTTTTTATCGACCTGATTCCTTTAAACGTCACAACATGAATATATTATACCTCTAGATTTATTTATTGCTATTCAAGTATTCATCTATGGTATGGGAGGAGTTTTCAAGGAGGTATGATTTCAATTTATTGTAGTAACTCTTACTCTAGTCTTTCAGACCTTGTATTTCATCTGGTAATTTATAGAAAAGTCTTACAGCAGCATATTTTACCCTTTTCTGTGGCAATGATACGTTAAGTACAGAAGAGATTAAGTTTATCTTTCTTCTGGTATAATAACCACACATGTCACTGCAGTTTTTAAATTGGTCCATGTTATTGAGACCAAATTTCATTACTGAGTAATTTTACTGTCAGGCTGTTGTAAGAAGTCCATCCAAACCGTTTAAACAGATGCCTACAAGATGAGCGACTATCAGCCCCACTCAATATTCTAACCACTTTCTCTTGAGCAGTGGCTGTACTTTTCCCTAATAGTTGTGCTATCCCAAAATATTGTTCCATACGACATAGAGAAAGAATGCAGAGTATGCTAGCTTACTAATTTCTTTATCCACAGAATTGGCTATTACTCTGATTGCAAATGTTGCTGAAACTATTCGCAAATAGGAAGTTGGGGTTATTGGTGTAATTTTGATATCAAATTTTGAATTTAGGCTGGGAATTTATTTGTCCCAGGGCAGTGGTGACATCCCACCCCACCTCCCACACAGGTATTGGCGGGAATTAATATTGCCAGTACCCTTTCTGGGACCCGAACCATAGTTATCCTGGGTGTAAAGCCCAAATGCACACACTTAACTATATCGCCAGAATCGCTTGGAATTGACGGGAAATTAAAAGTGATGGTGCCCTTCCTGTGACTCGAACCCTCATTCTGCTGGATGGGGGCCCAAGTGTAACCTCCCCTCCCCCCCCCCCCCCCCCAACACATGGATACTGGCCAGATGCTGCAGAGGAAGGTTAGGTTAGTGTACTTTATTTTCTTCGTCGGGAAACTGATGTAAAGACTGATACTAACTACTGCACGTAGTTAATCACAAAAACTGGGCCTAATTACACAACTTTATGCATAGTGCTACACGACGATGGTATAAAAGGCAATACATCTAAAAATTCGTGACACCACACAGCTGGTGTTTTACTGCTGGGCAAATATATCGCTATACTACTCGAAACTAGAGGCAGACGCACTCATATACTACCCTCCACCTACAAGCTGGCGAAAAAAATGCGGGGATGTAAGGTACTACCTTTAATTTTTTCGGCTGGAAATATGTTCAACTGACGAGATGCTGGTGTTGGGCAGAAAGAAGTTAAAAAACTGTTTTACTTGTAAGCATACAGTATCTATCGCTGTTTGACATTAGACTTCCTTACTGGGGGTCTGCTCAGAAACCATCCTGCAGCCTAGGTAATCGAAGCTAATAAAAGCTGCCATAAGATGGGGAGGGGGGGGGGGGGAGAGTGTATCACATTTGTATTTACATTTCGAAATTGTTGTGAGAAAACCAGCACTTTTAATGAATGGGTAATAATGCTGTACATGTACTGAGGAAAATCGTCGCCCTAAAAGACTGACAAGGGGGTGACAGTTGAACGTGAGTTCTTCCCGATGTACAAACTGCCGGAAATCGAGGCCCACACACTTGCCCTTTCTAACCGGGCCCTCGTGGTCACTTGCGATATATGGCGTGCCTTGAGGCGAATGTCTTAGAGAACACAAAAGGCAACTTTTGTAGCACAACCCGTCCCATCCAGAGAAATATACAGTTGGCTATTTCAAATGTCGACTGCTTCAAAACAGGAAACCCCTCCTGCCTAGAGCGTGTGCAGCCTCGCACCACAGTGCCTTCAGGTCAAATCGTGATGCCGGCATCCCTCAAAACTGTGATGAGTGACTGTGGGTTGTTTGTCTGTCTATAGGCAGAGCTCGGTCTCTTAGGGAACTCACAGGTCGGACTCGCGGTTTCAGCAGGCCGAGGCTGCAGCATTCAACGAAAGATAAGTTAGTTACATTTGTTGTGTAGGTGTGCTGAAATACTGAGTAACATCTAAAGTGATAAAGATTTTGTAATTACGAATAAAGCGGAAGGACACTCATTCAGAGTAAGTGTTCCACAAACTAGCACGCCTGAACAGAGAGAAGGAGTTGATGTTAAGGTTAGAGAGGTGGATTTTGACGAGATTTCATTGTTATTTACGGACATTGGAGTAGAATCTGCTTCAAGTATGTCATTTAATGTAACTAGGGTGGTTAATGTAAGTCCTTAAAGTGACATTAGGCATGAACTCGGTAACAACAAATTGTGTGATGACGAGGTTGGTAGTGTTACTGAATCAATTGTGTCGCCAGTGGAACGATGTAAACAAGGAACAGTAACGCATAAAATAGAACCTGGATGTATGCAAGAAATGTTTGCAACTTTAATGGGTTGTATGAAAGATGGAAACAAGCAACATGCTCATATGGCTGAAACAATTGGTCATAAAATGGGTATACTTGATGAAAAATCGAAAAGCAACCAAGTGATTTTGATAAAAGAAACTTGAAAAGCAGACTGCGGTTTTAAAAGAAATGTGGAATAATGATTTGAAGTGGTTACAAAGTAAAAAGGATGGCAACATTTTTTAAGTTGAGAATAAATGGTAACAAACCATTAAAACTGTAAAAAGTGAATTAACAGGTGTCTTGAAAAAAGTAGCTATTGGAAACAAACAAAGTGTATATATGATAAGAGACAGAAAGTATAGGTCAAAATACCGGCGGTAGGGTCTATATGTGTAAATGATCACAAAGTGTTAGACAGTAAAATCAGTTCTGAATATGCCTAACGTATGAATGAAGTAAAAAGTGTGTCACACCAAGTGGGTGTGTCTGCAGAAAATGTTTTTCAGCTGACTAACCACGTAAAAGAGGTTGAAAATAAGTTGGATGAGCATAGCAGTAGATTATGCCAAGTTGAAACTAACCTCAAATGTGGAACTGACAGTAGTGGGTAACGTTTTGTAGCAAAATTGTCTGAAATATCACATGTCACTAACAGGCAAATTTTCCCTTTGATCCAAGAGGAAATGTACATTCAAAAGAATTTTGGAATGACTTCGAAGGTGTTCTACCTGGTTTGTGGTCAGACACACCACAGATAGGGTTTGGGAGAGGCTAGAATTTGGGGGATTACCGCCCCTGAACAGTACGATACTCTAGATAAATTTAAAGAGGCGTTTTTTAAAGAATACTGGGGCAAGCAAAAACAAATGGATTTGCTAAATAGCTTCTGTGCTGGGGAAAATTTATATCCCAGAAAGGAAAGCATAAGAAAGGAGTTAAAGTGGATGACTAATTTGTCATATTTAAACAATAAAGTCGTGCCAGAACAAATTGTTATGGGCCTGGAAGGTAAACTGCCTATGGACCGGCGAAACAAAGTTATTGCAGTTCCGACGGATGACGTTTATAAATTAATTAGTTATTTGGGGAGAGTTGAGAAGTTGTTGCATGAGGAGGAGCATACAAATCATAATATAAGACCACTAAATAATGCAGAACCGCTACAGAATGTAAATTTTAACAGAATTGGCGTGTACCTTGAAAACAGCAGGAGCAGAGGTGCCCGGAGGTGGCACTATCTAGCAAATGATAGGCGAAATAATGGGGAGCAACTACACACTTATCGATCGTAATCTCTGGTGCGAGAGGATGATGTTGCGTTAAGGCGACAGCAAATGGGGGAAACGTAAGAAGTTGTATAGAATAAGGGAGAGTCAGGAAAATGATGACCAAAATGGCGTCAGCCAAGTAATTGTGGAAAAATGGAAGAGAGAGAGAAATGGGAGAGTAGCGAAACAGCAGAAAAAACTTTCGAGCAGTCATTAGTAGACAGAATAGTTAGTATGGGGGAGAAAAGTGATGTGGGCCATTCTGCCTAAATCTGTGTAATTTCTGGAAACAGGGAAGGTTTAGTTAGAAGGGAGATTGTGAAGGAATATGTTGAGCCAGCCAGTAATAAGTCAGCAAGTGTGTAACAAAGAAGTACAGAGTTTAGCAGATAGTGGCAGTGATTCATGTGCTGTGAGTAAAAGTTAGTTAGAATCGTTGCCAAATAGGCATGAACTTGTAATAATGCTAGTAATGGGGGTGCAGATAATTGTAGCTACAGGAAAACCTGTTAAACACGAAGTTCTGTTGCCAGTAAAAATATATTTATGTATGAAATGCTAATTGTCGTAGATTTCTTCAATCAGTACAAAGGGATATTAAATTCTAATGAAAAGGTAGTCATTTAAGAAATAAATCGGAAGGTGTGTTGTACTATTTCTTCGGAAAAATAATTTGACAAAAGAAGAAGTAATCAGTATACCAGTTAATTATTGTAGAAGGGTGGGAGATTTAGAGGGCTACAATGAGTTTGGGGATGATGTGGGGGTGGACTGTGAGGAAATGAAACCATTGGGCTTAAGAAAGGTCATCGATTTGAAAAAATACATTAGTCCAGACTTATATTGAGCTAAGCTTGGAGACCTCAGAGGGCGTTGAACCTGTTCTAAGCTAGGTGTTTGACGAACACCGGATGCTCGAGTTATTGACAACGACACTTCGGATTCTTTCCATATTGTCAATCTTCCTCATCTGTCATTCCGAGCTGAATCTTTCATCTTTATGTTTCTTCTCTATCAGTAAAGGTAAAGTGTTTTAGAGCCTCAGAGGCTGTAATGCTGTCTTATGACGAAATAAGTTTTATAGTGAGAGAAACGGGGATCAAATTGTAATGGAGTGAAATGACGACATTCAAATGTTAATATTGGGAAATAAAAGTGACTGTGGGTGACGTGTGCTTGTTAAAAAAGAAAATTTTGATGATGAACACTAAAGTGTTGTTGTCAGGAAAAGGACTGTTGTAAAGATGGAAAGGAATATACAGTGGCCACCTAGGTAAAGGAAGTTTAACAAATATGACGACAAATATACCTGGATAAAGCTGAAAAACATTTATTATGAAGGGAATATCAGTGAATGTGGAGATTACTACGCAAAATAGAAGGTTTATAAATAATTGCTTTGTGTGAAATGTGTTTTTCACAATTAAATATTTTCCAGATGAGTACAGTAAAGAAAGAATTTAACTTTTGCTTTCAATAGCAAGCAGTTTTTTATAAAAACTCATTAAGTGTTCTAATAGAAAAAAATTTTCTAGTAGATTTCATCTTGCTGAAAAAAAGTAATGATCTGTTAAGTTATTTTCATTTCAAATAATGTTAAACGAAATATAAAATTTGTATATAGTTTCTTGTAATAGTAAGTGATTGTGTATTAGGATGTATGTAAGGAAATTAGCCTTAGATGGAAGTATTGTTTCAGGGACAACATTGCATGTAAACCCTGGAAGGACAGATATGTGTAAAATGGAGAAATGTTAAGGACACTACAATTCAAAAGTGCCACAACCAAAATCCTGGGAAATACTTGTGATGCCAAAAGTGATGTGCTTGTGCTAAGGTAGGATAAAATACCAGTATTAAATGGAAGGACACAAATTGCAATGCCTGTAAATAAAAAAAAAACGGAAGTATGGTAACTTCAAAAGATCTTCTTGAAGAAGTTACTAAAATTTTGAACATTTCTTTTAACAATTTGTATCAATTTTGTCATGCAAGAAATGATTTTCCTTAAAGAAATTAAAAGATTAATGAAGGTTTGTTGTAGACTGCCAAGTCCTTATACAGGGAGGTCCATTGATCGTGACCGGGCCAAATATCTCACAAAATAAGCAACAAAGGAAAAAACTACAAAGAACGAAACTCGTCTACCTTGGATGGGGAAAACAGATGGCGCTATGGTTGGCCCGCAAGATGGAGCTACCATAGTTCAAACGGATAACAACCACGTTTTTTTCAAATACAAACCCCCATCTTTGTTACATACGCGTGTATTAAGTAAAGAAATATGTTTTACTTGGACCACATTTTTCGCTGCTAGATGGCGCTGTAATAGTCACAAACGTATGGTTCACAATTTTAGACGAATAGTTGGTAACATGTAGGTGTTTTTAAAATTAAAATACAGAACGTAGGTACGTTAGCCCGGATGTAAGCGACCATCTTTGCTTAACCCACAGCTTCAATTAAAGTTAAGCACATCTCACATTATTTCCGTTTCTGTGTTTTGTTTGTTACTGAACAGGAGATCGACAATGTATGGAAGGTCTTAACATTAGTGCACGTCTTTGGATTGGTCTGTCAGTAGCTAAATGGATATTATTACAAAAATAGGCTGAGAACCGCAGGCGGAACGAATACTTGATTCGCGCCGCATGCGGCCTATGGAGTCATGTGTTAAAACAATTCCCAACAGGAGCAACCGCAAAGGAAATTCTGACGACTGAAGAGGAAGACTTTCCTGATGTGCGAGAAACAATTCGTTGGCATAGTATTCGGAAATTAGACTTCAGATAAAAGACGTTCTTAAAAATCTCGCGATGATGTTAAAACTGCGGGAAAAAAGATACTTGCGAAACACTGTGTAACGTCCCCACAGAAAATACCCTCTACCACGCACCAATTAATCATTGTCAATCAAACCATCCACATTCATTGACTTTGGAAAAGTATCTGATCTGATTGTCTCTTAACATATGCGGCGACAGCTAGACGACGCCAAAGTATTTTCTAGCGCGTTTATTCTTTGAAATAACAGACATGCATATATGCATTCTCCATGGTTGTTAGAGTGGTAACTGGGACAGCTTATGGAGTAGGGATTGAGGGATTGACGTATTTCTGAGAGAGACATAATCTGATTTTCTTCTCGCTAAATCGAGCGAACTAACTTTTGTGCCACTAGCGGTTTGTTTGAATAGAAGAGAGTGTAAACGGAAAATAATTAAGACGTGGAATCACCGGAGATCTGGACACGTAATGGAGATGGATTTAATACACAATTTCCTTCATAAATAAAGTTTGTGACTTTTTGTTCCGGAGTGAATGAATGAATGAGTTTTTTCTGAACCATTTGATGATCACGTTGGCCCTGTAATTAGTGGGGAAGTTTCAGCTGTGTCGAAGAGAGACTGCAATCACTGAGTCTGTGTAAAATCGTCCAAAAAGGCTTCGTACACATCTGGAATTCGTAATCTTTCGTAAAAGGAACAAATTGTCCACACGATTGATTCTCCCGACTGAATACGGTGATTAACAGTAATAATAAATGTAAAGATCTCTTACAGCAAGCCAGCCGCTTATTACCAAGACGAAGGACTCCACCAAAGATCCTATTTCGCTGATTTCACGTGATGAAATATTATAATAAAAACTGTACATAGATAAAGGAGAGAAAGAGAGAGAGCGAATGAAAATAGATTATACTAATAATCCTCCATTAGTCTAACTTTTCGCCTGTCTCATCACGGATCAGCCAAGACACGGGAGACCCTTACATTACTGTATAGATTTGTGTGGGAAGGTGAAAGGGTCTTAAAGGCAACAGATACACGTCTATACAGACAATACATTACACAAAGTTAGCGGCTAGCTGCATTCTTCATCTATTCATAGAGGAAGAGATGACAACTTAGTATCTTGTTAAAACTGGATAGACTATTTATTACACTGGTGAGAGTTGGTATGGTACAAACCATTCCAGAACTTTTGGATAGCACGAACAAAAAATGTTTTATGCATCAGTAAACGTACACGATTATTACAGTGTTCAAGATTGGAATGGCTGGAAAAGAGGAATTGAAATACTGTCCGTTTCTGGAGAAAAGGGCTGCAATGTGCCACTTTGGAAGCGAATGTAGGTTGGTGCAGAATGCTGGCTTATATTTTATGGAGTAGTATGGACGTGCAGATTATCATCTTGAGATGAATGAAAGACACAGCGAAGAGTTGTTCAATTGCATTGTCGGAAAATTAACAAATAAATCTGTGAATGTCTTAGGACTGACACCATATCACGAAATTCGACAATGAAAGCGAGAAAGAACTCTGTTCTTGAAAGGCTGGAAAGATATATGGTAGAGCTTCAGTCTAATGCCACATCATATGAGGAATTGGCTAAAGCTAGCCTACTGGACCACGAGTTAAACTGCACCTCAGATCACAAGAATACATTTTGGAACATGTATTGCGCTCAGATGAGAAGGATATTAAATTTCTATGATTGCTTGTTGCACACTGCGCTGCGAATTCATATCATTGAAATTATATGGGCATTTGTGAAGGACACAGCACCACAGGAGAGCAAGAATTTTGGGATACACTATAATTACCGTTGCGCCGCCCCGCTCTTGACCGCGTTCTCCAGAGTGTGGGCAGGGTGATGAGGATGTACGAGGGCGAGGGGGGAATTACGTGAGTGATGTACACACACTAGAAAACAGTTACGCACAAAGAGCCCACACTCTTGACATAACAATAGAACCGTTGCTGATCCAAGCAGACGACTATTGTAGCAGCAGAGAAACCTCAGACAGCAGTGACAGCGATTACTTGAGCTAATCGGTTTCATTTGCTGTTGAAAGGTAGAATACATTGGATGGTGCATCTACTGAGAGCCCATTGAATGTCGAGTGTATACTTGTTAATTTCCATGTCATTGCCCTCTTCTCGCAACAACGAATGGACGCTGCAATACATTTCTGGAATGCGACTACGAAGTTGGCACTCTCCGCTGGTGAACAGGCCCTTCCGCATATTACAACAGTGGCAGAGCGCTGGTATTGTAACTAAGCTCCACCACAGCCTCGCTCATATTGCAGAAACAAACACAATTGCTTTTCAAACGCTTAACTGACGAACAAGACGAGTATTCTTAAGTACTGACATGCGATGTAACCAACAAAGGTGAAGCATTAAGCCCGTGTTTCCTAGGCCGTAGTAGCTACAATGGTAAGCTCAACTGCTGCATATTGCGTTTCAAATTATAGCGATGAAACCACTGATCGGGAAATAACCAAAATCTGCTTTCAAATAGCGAAAGATTATGCTTCTTAAAAATTCGAAGGAATTTTTTCTTTCGATTACGGTCTGACTTCCATAATTCCTCAAAGTTGACTCGCGGCGAAAGACGCTCGGAAAATCACGCATTCTCTTAAATATTACTGCGCATGTCGTCCTATTTCCTCTGAAATGTAAGATTCACACACTAAATGAAAGTAGTCACATCCACGTGTGCTGCAACTTACAACACATCGATGTTACTCCTATGATATAACAAGAATACGAACAAAGTCGGAGATCTACCCCTATGAAGTGGATTATGGGAGCGTTCATGTTCAGAAAAAACTAAACACCTTGAAAGACGAGAGATAGAACGATCATATTCGCAGGACAAATTTCTGCAGAGATGATCAGCTTTCCTGTCACCTCAGTTCCTCACGTGTCCTGTTGTGCCCTAGGTACGGGGCCCGCCAAGGGCCCAGGTAACTTATTCCACACGTAACGACATTGACACATAGAAGGCGCGAATGGCGTCCTGTAGCATAGCCAGCCATGCTGGATCCATACTTCATCTGTGGTGGTTGGCATTGGGTCACAGCACTGCACCCCTTGTTTCACCATATCCCAGGGCAAGAGGCTGACATCCTGTGACACTAACAAGAGGAGGTCACAACGTTTGGAACGCGGAGTTACTGTAAACTTCGTACACTCGTAGTATTCCATGAAGACACCAAAATGTGTAAGTAGTAGCGCGTACTTCTCATGCGTTACTGAGAGAATCACAAGATAATTTCGGTCGTCAAATATATATCTGTGCGTGGCCGTTTTTACCATGAAGCGGCACGGTAGCTCAGCGTGTTCTAATGAAAAAAGTGAGTGAACGGATCAGAGAACAAACTGGACAGGTGTCATCGGACGTTCACCCTGAATAAATTCAACGCACAATATGGAACAATTAAAAAAAAAAAAGTGGTTGGCGTTCAAGCCAGTGGATCGCTGTATCGATTTCCATTCGTCAGTTTTTTTTTTTTTTTTCATTTTCAACACAGTCATTTTCTCTACTATTTATATTACAATTGATATAATGGGAAAAATACGTGTAATTGGAGGAACTTTTATTACATTTACAATGTTATTTGGCAGTCTACTAATTTTTATTATAACAAATAATTTAATATCCGTAACTATCGACTAGTAAACAGACACTCATTATAAGGCCTGGAGTTGGCGCTGTATTGTCTTGTGAAAATGCAGCCATTGTGATGCGGCTTCCTCTGTCTACGGCGAGCGAAACTACCGCCAACAATCCGAACCTGGTTTCGTCGTAATACACTATCTGATCCTATTTCTGTCCAAAGCGACGTCGCTGCATACACCATCGTCTGACATGTTTTCGCACATTCTGCAAAGGCAGGCGGATAAATGGACGACGCGTATGTAACCCCTGCCATTATAAACGGCGATCACTGTCACCCATGATAGTGCACGATGTGTTCCACTGTTTCTTCAGAGCCGAGGAGGGTCATATCTGTCCTGCAATGCCATTCGGATTAGGTGTCGATCTTCTCGTGTGGAGAGGGCTGGAGTGGGTTCTGATTGCCGGCCAGAGTGGGCGAGCGGTTCTAGGCGCTACAGTCTGGATCCGTGCGACCGCTACGGTCGCAGGTTCGAATCCTGTTTCGGGCATGGCTGCCTGTGACGTCCTTAGGTTAGTTAGGTTTAAGTAGTTCTAAATTCTAGGGGACTGATGACCTCAACAGTTGAGTCCCATAGTGCTCACAGCCATTTTTTTGGGTTCTGATTGGTGCTCCCTGAACCTCTGCGTCGTGTTCTATGTCCTTCCGTGAACCTTTCTGCACACACCTGCTGGAATGCCCCAACGCTTCGTCCCACATGAGCATCATTATCCTGGATGGATGCATCACATGTTCTCATGCCAATAATGCGCCTTCTTTTAAACCCACTGATTTGACGCAATGGTTGGGTCATACATCTATGTCTTCCTAAGTCACACTGATCCGTTTCATAGGTTAATAGCGACAATGAGAGCCACGGCCACATTTTACCAGTACGTGGTGCTGCACCGTCGTATCAGTGTTGACCTTGAACCCGCTGGACGACATGGTTCAAATGTTAATCATTTCTGCAAGAGATACTAATGTACGTGCCCTGTGAATACGAACGTCCTCTCTCTAGTCGTTCGAGATGTTCTGTTTTCTCTATTTTACCAGTAGGTGGTTCTGCACAGTGGTGTCAATGTTGACCTTGAACCCGCTGGCCGACATGGTTGAAATACTAATCATCTCTGCAAGACATACTAATGTACACGTCCTGTTAATATCAACGTCCTCTCTCTTGTCGTTCATGATGTTCTGTTTTCCCTGAACATAAATGTATATATTTGAGTGCTGCCTGATCCCTAGGACGTGTCCAACTCAGCTTTGAGGTATTTGGTGCATATTTACATGAAATAGAGGACTGGGAATTAAAGTGACAGGATGGGTGGGAAACTCGTGACTTCCAGCTGCACGGAGCATTGTGGTAATGCAATGGCGAAAACTGAGTATTTGTGCCGAACGCAGTTTCGAACCTGGGCGCTCCATTTCTCTAAAATGGTTGCCCAAAACGCCTTTTTCTTCCCATGATTTGGTCTGGGACAACGTCACAAGATACCCTTTGAAGTTCATGGTTGAATAAATGAAACTTTTTTTTTTAAAGAGGAGTCAGCCAGCCCTCTGACCGAACGCCTTGAGCTACTCTGCCGGCAGGTTCAGCGGTGGGGTCACGCTTTTATCTGCCCCAGATTCTCACCTTATCGGACACAACAATGGAACGTCTCTCACCCAGTAACCGCTGCTCACAAATTATAGATTCCCTTAGGACTTCAGAGAATAACAGTGCATCCGAAATGAAACAAAACCCAAGAAGGTGCACGGAGCTAACTCGCCAATTATTGATTGCCATAGGATTTCGGACGACACCGGCAGAGCTGCCCTGAAAGAAAGTCAAGGAGCCATAAGAGAAAAAATCGTTCCTTGACGTTTCAGTTCGAATGCACCAGTATTGTTCGAAATTCTACGGGCCTCAATAATGTGCGAGAAGACGTTTGTGAACAAGGGACGCTGCATTGAAGCATGAGGTAAGTCGAAAATATGGGCTGTATGAAATGCGGGTCTGGATGGCCGAGGGGTTTCAGGCAACCGTTCTGAAGAAGTGGAGCACCCAGATTCGAGGCCTGGTCTGGCACAGATTTCCAACTTTCTTCATTGCATTAGCACAATGGAAGATACGTGTTTTCCAGCAACTGTTACCCTTCATTCCTCCCTCATACAAATTAAACGGATTTACATCCTATGTATTTTGTTTTGGTGCGGAACGGATGATATGGGGCGCCTATGGTATACTAGCTGAATACCATCATCTGTAAAAGATACTGGTTATATGCAATGAACCACTTGAAGATACACCCATTTGAGGCCTGTTTCGACGCTAGATTTATGTAGTCATCTCTGCTTCGTATTTGTACTCTCTTACTGAGTATCCGCAAACCCCCTCATGGTGGGAAGCGGCAAAATTATTTTGCTCATGAGTGTATATCCGAATGGTAGCAACAAGCAAGTGTGAGAAGTTAAATCAGATTCTATTGTGATCGGAGGTGTCACGGTCGGCTGTTACGGAGAGTTCAAATGTTACAGGAATGGACTGATAAACAGGTGTTTCAATAGGTTCCCAGTCCGCCATAACACTGTAACTTGTCACAAATGTTCACAAGAACGATCCATAACCGACATTCAGCGTCCACCTGCAGACGATTAAAATAGTTATGAGTGAAATTGTCAGGGACTCTATTATACAAATTCAGGAGGCTTAATATCAATTTGGGGCTAACACCTAAAAGTGTATCAGGGAACAAATTGCAACACTCCACTGAGGCAAGCGTGGTAAGTTTGACAGCACGGGAGTTTACAAGATTAAGTGTGGAGATCGTGAGAAATTTCATGTAGGGCAGACTGACAAGTTCTTCAAAAAACATTTTAGAGAGCATACGTATGACACTAATGGAGCCTGTATAAAAAGGCATCTTTCCCGAAACAGCCACACGTTAGTTGAAATTAAAACTAATCAAAAATTCTGCACAAGACGCCTAAGAGACTGCTATTAAATTCGTTTGAGAAATTGGAGACCTTCAGAGTAAAACAAGTTTTTAGTCAGAAATACTAAACAAACAAATTAATTTCACCCAGACTGGTTTTAAATCGCTTTACAGAGCACTTACAGTCCGCCCGACACCCTATGGATTCTGCCGATGGCGACACACTACGGCCGCGCGTTGGATTAGCCGAGAGGTCTAAGGCGCTGCAAGTCATGGACTGTGCGTCTGGTCCCGGCGGAGGTTCGAGTCCTCCCTCGGGCATGGGTGTGTGTGTTTGACCTTAGGATTATTTAGGTTAAGTAGTGTGAAAGCTTAGGGACTGATGACCTTAGCAGTTAAGTCCTATAAGATTTCACACACATTTGAACATTTGACACTCTACAGCTCGCCGCTAGACAGTATTCTTCTTTTGATACACGCCGTACCAATCTTCGTAACTGCCACGTGATCATCAACAACGTCATGTCCCACCACCTCCGGCGCACAACCATTCTTCCCTCCAACAGCTGTTAAGAAACCTTTTTTTTAAGTCACCAGTCATCTGACTTGTTTGATGAGGCCCGCCTACCTACGTCCTCAATTATTTGCTGGGTGTATTCTAATCTCTGTCTTCCTGTATCGTTTTTGCCCTCTACAGCACCCTTTAGGCATTACCTAAAGTGTTTTTCCCATATTCCGTTCCTCCGTGATGACTGGGTGTTGTGTGATGTCCTTAGGTTAGTTAGGCTTAAGTAGTTCTAAGTTCTAGGGGACTGATGCCCATATATGTTAAGTCCCATAGCGCTCAGAGCCATTTGAACCATTCCGTCCCTCTTCTAATCTGCGTAGAGTGTCCTACTAAGCCCATCTAATTTCTAATATTCGTATATAGCACCACATCTTAAATGCTTCGATTCTCATCTGTTCCGGTTTTTCTACAGTCCATATTTCACTGCCATACAATACGGTGCTCCAGACGTACATTTTCCGATATTTATTCCCCACATTAATGCCTGTGTTTGAAACTAGTAGATTTGTTTTAGCCAGGAATGTCCATTCTGCCAATGCTAGTCACCTCTTTATGTCCTCCTTGCTCCGTCCGTCATTGGTTATTTTACTGCCTAGGTAGCAGAATTCCTTAACTTCATCTGCTTCGTGACCGTCAATCCTAGCCTTAAGTTTCTCACCGTTCTCATTTCTGTTACTTCTCATTACTTTCGTGTTTCCTCGGTTTACACTCAGTCATTATTCTATACTCATTAAATTGCTCACTCCATGTAGGAGATTATGTAATTCTTCTGCGCTTTCACCCAGGATAGCAATGTCATCAGCGATTAGTATCACTGATAACCTTTCACCTTGAATTTTAATTCCACTCCTGAACCTCTCTTCTGTTTCCGTCATTACTTCTTCGATGCATAGACTGAACAGTAGGGGTGGAAGACTAGGTCCTTGTCTTACATTTTGCACCATTCTATATTGTCGAGCGGTTTTTACAGATTGACAAATCCTATGAACGTGTCATAATTTTTCTTAGTCTTGCTTCCATTATCAACCGGAACGTCAGAATTGCCTCTTTGGTGCCTTTATGTTTCATACAGCGAAACTGACTGCCAAGTAACATATCCTCAATTTTCATTTCCAATCTCCTGTATAATGTTCTTGTAAGTAACTGTGATGCAAGAGCCGTTAAGCTGATTATGCCATAATTCTCACACTTGTCAGCTCCTGCACTCTTCAGAATTGTGTGGGATATTTTCCCGGAAGTCAGATGGTATGGAGGCAGATTCATAGATTCTACACACCAACCTCATAGTAATTTTGTTGCAATATTCCCCACTGATTTTAGAAATTCTGATCGAATGTTACCTACCCCTTCTACCTTACTTGACCTTAAGTCCTCTAAGGCCCTCTTAAATTCTTAATCTAATACTGGATACTCTATCTCCTCTAATTTTACTTCTGTTTCTTCTTTTACCACATCAGACAAATCTCCCCCTCATAGAGATATTATTAAATGTACTCCTTCCATCTATCCGCTGTCCCATCTCCATGGAAACCTAAGGAACGTTAAAGCACTGCCATCTCTCCCACTCGCACACCTAAAAACCGAAAAACTGAACCTGACGACAGTCAGTACGTGGATACTGTTCCTCTCCCTCTAACTGCTTCCCCTTCACACTTTTATTCCCTCCCCCCCCCCCCCCCAAGCTGTGACCCAAAGTATCTTAAACCCAAATCCCTCAACTTTGGAATCAAAAAATACATACCAAGCCTCCACATCCAACAAATCATCCCAAGAAAAGAACTCATCCTACCAAGCCCCTAAGCCCCAACCTCCATACTGTGTTCCACTCCATAATTTCTTGCATTGCTTTGGGTCCCAAAGCCTTCTTGACACCATTCACCACTACACCAACAGCCATTAAGTCTCAAAGCCCGTGCCCTCCTCCCATCCACACTGCAATGATCATAAAGGTCGACCTTGAGGTCACAGATGAGGAAATGGCATCTGAACTGAAAATTAGGAACCCCAGAATGCCCTTTGGATCAATGATGAATCTTACTCCACTCTCCTCATTTGTGTCTATTCTGAATCTGCTGCCATCTTAGACCATCTCCTTAAAGAGCGAGCCCTGAACTATCACCACTGCCACAAGGTTGAACCTTCAAAATTACGTCCTCAATCCTATTTCTGCCAAAAATGTCTTGGTTACAGTGAATACCTTGCAACAGATTATAAAAACCTACCTACTCATCCACACTGCAAAGTCTCCCGTTTTCTAAAGCTATGTTCTAACCTAGCATCCACCTGCAATACGTGCTATGAGACCCAACTCACCTACTCTGCGAAAAGCAAAGCTGTGCCACAGCATACTAAATTCCATTCATACCCTCACTCATTCAACAATTCCCTCTGGCCAGCTGCCTCTGCTGAAGATATTATCAAATACGTTAGAGTCGTCCTCCAAATCATCCATCCATTGCAACGCCCATACACCGTCTAAAAAATCTCTCATATTGTCCTGTCCTTCTTCCATCTCGACAGTCAAGCTACTTACTCCCACAACCAGGTCCACTTCATCTTCACCTTCCTCGACACCCTTCTCTGAACCTCCTCAGACCTGATCCACACAAATCAATGTTACCCATTATAGTGGCATCCTGTCCCAAAACACCTCCTCGGCCCCCGCCAACAAACATTTAAATGAATGCCCTATTCCTACAAAAATTCCATATCTCTATTCTTAATGAAACATTTTCTCAACCCTATGACACCATCCACACCTTTTCCTAATCCTTCATTGCGCAGATAACCCACTTTCCCTGATTACAGGTGGAATTGCAGTTGGTCACAACAAGAACATCACTGTTCGGCTGCAACGATTTCTTGTACCACCATCTACATCCAACCAAATCACTCTATTCCCTATGACTTCGTCACTCACATAGATAGTATTTTTTCCATCTATATTATTGCCTCAGACTTCAGTATCTGTAGTAGATCCCCTGCAGATCACCAGCAGTGGCATCGATTTATCAACTCTGCTGGAAGACATTGTTCCCATACCACAAGACAACCCTCATAAAAACAACACTACCCTTTTTATCGTCCATGCATGTCTTGGACACGTCTGTGCAAAAGTCCTCACTCCTATTGGAAGTGACTGTCTACCTGTACACCTCACCATCTCCCACACTCAACTTAATCTCCATGCATCCCATCCCAATATCCATCCAAGAATAATGTAAAACCTCTTCTGGGCCAACTGGAATGCCTATCAGGAGTCCATAGACACCCAGATTGGAAGTTACCCTCTGCCCTTCCAGAAACCAGACGATATCCCTCAGGCCACATTCTTCACGCAGCAGACCTTGTCAGACACTATATCCACTCATAATCCTATGAAAACCATATATCCGTGCCACATATCCCCCCCTCCACAATCCCTACTCCTCCTCTGACAATCTCGTCATATGTACTGCTCCTTGCAGACTCACAATCGGGCTGTTCTCACACACCACGAGCAAAATACAGAGATATATCAGGGATTTATTAAATGCAAGAAAACTCTGGGACTCACGCCAAACATGCACCAAACTCAATACTACAGTCCCCTTTAAGTATTCAAAGCACTGGAAAGCATTCTGTCGAGTCACTGGCAATAACCCCATACCTTACTGACCAATTTTCCATGATAAACATCCCTTACCTGACGAACTTGGAAAGCTAACACCTTTGCATCCTATCTGTGCGACATTATCTCTATCCGTAATGACCCACATTCATGAACGTACAAATACTGCTGTCCCAGCCTTTCCCTGCTTCCAGTACTTGGGTATCTTACGACAAACAGAATTAAATAGTTCATTTATAGCAAGCGACATAAAACAAGTACTTCACAAAAGACGCAAAACTTCCCCAAATCCCACTAGCATTCCTTATCGACTAGTCAGGAAATGCTCCCTCCCCTTTTTCATCACCTTTGCAACCCTTTAGATAAGGGTGATACACCCATAAATACTTGAACGAACACTACCTTCTTTCCATTGACTAGTGTGCCTTCCATCCCAGTTCCTCTGCTGATGACCAGCAACTGCGATGACCTTTCTCCTATCCATTCAACTCAACTCCCAAAATTCTGCTATTCTTGTCTTCTTCGCCTAGAAAAGGCCTATGACCGTGCATAATATTCTGGCCTCGTTTCTGAACTTCAGATGTAGACACTTCCAATTAACTATGTCTGCCTTATTTCATCCTACTTATCTAAATGCCCACGTTTGTCACTACTAACAATACCAATTCCCAAACCTTCCATCCCACTGCAGGTGTGCCTGAAGGCTCTGTACTTCGCCTCTCCTTTACCTGCTCTACACTGAGGACATGTCTAGACCACCCCCAACTGTCCACATTCTTCAGTATGCTGATGATACCGCTTTCCTTGCTCTCTGCCCTACACTAGAGAAACCCATATGTTTGCCCACTGGTGTAACCAATGGCTCCACAAGTTAACCACTTTAAAACCCATGTTACAGTTATAGAATGAACTACCAAACCTTCCATCTACGTGACGTCTACATTACCTTTGACAAACATCCTATCCTGCTAACTAACACAATTTCCTAGACTAATTCCCAACAGGCAACTTACATGGAAAAGTCACCTACTAACCATCCAACAGAAATCCTACAATAAACTACTAATAGACTGAACTTTAGGGTTTACAGCTCCCCCCACCCTCCCACCACTCCACTACTATCCATACCTACAAGACCCTGGCGTCACCCATTCTCTGCTATGCAAATGTTGCGTGGACCTCTGTCTCACCAAAGTTCTCTAAGTCCTCAAAATCCTCAAACGCCATGACCTCTGTTTTGATTTCCTCGTGTGTTTACCTTCCCCCACCTGGATTCTCTACCATCTCATCAAATTCCCATCCCTCCTCAGCCACATCTCCCACTATCCACCTCTGCTTCTACCTCTCATCTCGATACTTTTTCATATAGATCGGACTCATATCTTTATGCCCACATGCCTCAACCCTAGCGAACATACTCTTTCCTCTGGCAATATCTTTCACCCTAGTGCAGGTCCTTCAGTTTTTAAGTGAATTGCAGTGCTCTGATGTGTTTTTTGGTTTTAAAATTAAAATAGGAAAAAACTTTAAGTTCTGTTCATGTTTTCTCGTTGAAAAGTTTTTAATACGCTTGGATGAGGAGCTAAGAATTGTACTGCTGACAGCCTCCCCACAGCTCATAGGAGGACGGAAGGATGAAATAACAATAAAGGGAAAAAACGCTTGACAGTATTTAGCATCAATGGAAAACTCTCCACAATGCTATTATAGATGTTGCCCTTCACTTTCGTGTTATTTTATTCAAATTCGTCGATTTGTAAAATATTTGTAGTTACAGTTTTGACAGATTTTTGAATTCATGAAGATTAATCCTGTTTATTACTTGAAACGCCTTTCAACCCCCCCCCCCCCTCCTTCTATAATTGTAGCATGGAAATTTAAAATGTTTTGTTATTAACAGAAAACAGCTTAATGTTTTTAGGAGCACAGAAGATCTTATATGTGTTATTTCAAGTGTGCCATTAGTAAACCTATTCCCTTCACACCCTCTACTATAATTTTTATTAATGTTTCTGTTGTTATATGTGCAATTACAGCCATGGTTTTTTTATGTAGAAGTACCTATCGCTATAAAAATTTTATTTAATTATTGGAGAAAAGTCTGACACGTAAAACAAGACCGAGCGAGGTGGCGCAGTGGTTAGCACACTGGAGTCGCATTCGGGAGGGCGACGGTTCAATCCCGCCTCCGGCCATCCTGATTTAGGTTTTCCGTGATTTCCCTAAATCGCTTAAGGCAAATGCCGGGTTTGTTCCTTTGAAAGGGCACGGCCGATTTCCTTCCCCATCCATCCCTCACTCGAGCTTGCGCTCCGTCTCTAATGACCTTGTTGTCGACGGGACGTTAAACACTAATATCCATCCATCCATCCGTAAAACAAGTAAAAGAAAACAAGTTATGTAAGGTTAGCACAACTGCCGATGTACTAGTAGCAGTAATGATACATTGTTTTTTACATGACTATATTTTGGGTAGAAGTTAATCTGGTGTTGCGAGATTAAGGAATGTCGATAAGCCAATCTGGTATAGTTGTCATATGCCATTGACAGAACTGATGAATGTAGTTCCAAGGTTGCCCACCTCAAATTGTTGTTTCAATTTCCTATATACATGCACCTGCTCCCATCAGTGAGAACAGCAACGCATGGACGGAACCTGTTTCTATCAAGTGATGTCTTAACTGGTATCGATAGACTTTGTAAATCCTTACAAAATGTTTTTTTTTTCATGAACTTCTACTGATGCTAGTAGTTTTAACGATGTATATAATTGTTTGGTAATAAATAGTTGGCCTCGTACCCTAGCATCACTCAAGATACTCTTCCAACTTATTATTTTCGACCATTCAAAAAGATCTGTTACACATTGTTTTGTAAAGATATACCGTTTTTAAACCGTTGTAATAGTAGTTTCTGTGAACTGGTTAGTGACGGCATTGTTTTATAAAATGTAACGATGAAAACGCAGTTGCAAGCAGCGTATACCCTGTATACAGCACCACCTACCAGTTTAGACCACTTGGCTTCTAATTTGTGCCTTGGTAGCTGTTTGCGCTTGCCTCATGATTGAGATTGGTGTCGAGGTACTATGTATTTAATCAACAATTTTATTTGATTGACGTAACACTGGTATTTTTTAAAATAAATATAAAAAATATGTAAAATAGAAATTTACGAAATTTTATCCGGGGCTAATAATAGCATACTTAGGTGGATTATTTTTGATAACATTGTTGCAGAAAGTCAGCGATCACAACGTAATATTTGATATTAATTATAAAACAGTCTTCAACGCAATACAAGATAATTAAAAGGTGGCCGAACTCATTCATCACATGATCCTCGTCAGACTTTCAGTAATAACATAACACAGTATATAAACGAAAGGGATATATGAAAGAACTTGAAATTAGCTATTAACTTACGAAACGTAGCAATACTCATGGCCCCATGCCCAACCATTGCACATCGATATGGATATATAATTGTTACATAATTTTATAGTTAATTTTATGCTCTTTTATGTATCACACTAATCTGCATCCTCTATTATCTTACAGTAGAAGGTCTGAAGGTGATCGTCTGGTGACTGAGATGGATCACCTTTTAATAAATGTACCTTGCGCGATCTATATTGTTTTACAATTAACTTCAAATACCTATATGGATTTACGTTATGTGCACCACTTCAAGGCAGTCACATTTCTAAACTCTACACCCGAAATGGTGTCGTTATGTAGACTCTTATTTTGACTGCATGTTTAAAACGAAGAATTGCTTGGTTTTACCAGTTGATTTGCGCGCCCTTCAAAATAGCCTCTAGTTACCCAGTATTCAGAAAGTATTTTTTCAATCTTCTTCTAGATACGCTGCTAGAAACCAGTGCATTCATAAACATCGTTTATAATCAGTGTCTGCTGCACCAATGTGTCCGGGCGTCTCTTTGTATGATTCAGTGAAACGAGTATGATTCACATACTGCAGTCAAGGTTGCTTATCGTCTGCGTTTGGGAATGTTCCGCGCTTCGTAAAAAATGTGTTTTCCATATCACCAATTACACTGAAGGGCCAAAGAAACTGGTTACACCAGCTTAATATCGTGTAGGGCCCGCGCGAGCGCTCAGAAGTCATGCAACACTAGGTGGTAGGGACTCGACTAAAGTCTGAAGTAGTGCTGGAGAGAACTGACATAATGAATCCTTCAAGGCTGTCAAACAATCCATAAGAGTAGGAGGTGATGCGGATCTCTTCTGAACAGAGCGTTGTAAGGCATCTTAGACATGCTGAATTATGTTCATGTCTGAGGAGTTTAGTGGTCAGCGGAAGTGTTTAAAATAGGAAGAGTGTTCCTGGAGCTACTCTGTAGACATTCTGGACGTGAGGGGCGTCGCATTGCCATGCTGTAATTGCTCAAGTCAGTGAGAATGCACCATAGACATGAATGGATGCAGGTGACCAGACTGGATGCTTACGTACGTGTCATAAGTCGGAGTCATGTCTAGACGTGTCAGGCATGCTACATCATTCTAACTGCACACGTCCCACACCATTACAGAGCCTCCACCAGCTTCAACAGTCCTCTGCTGACATGCTGCGTCCATGGGTTCATGATATTTTCTTCTTGCCCGTACACGTCCGTCGCGACGTGAGGGGTGTCGCATTGTCATGCTGTAATTGCTCAAGTCAGTCAGAATGCACCATAGACATGAATGGATGCTTACGTACGTGTCATCAGTCTGAGCCATATCACTCCAACTGCACACGTCCCACACCATTACAGAGCCTCCACCAGCTTCAACAGTCCTCTGCTGACATGCTGCGTCCATGGGTTCATGATATTTTCTTCTTGCCCGTACGCGTCCATCCCCTCGACACACTTTTAAATGAGACTCGTCCGATCAGGCAACATGTTTCCAATCATCAACAGTCCATTGTCGGTGTTGACGGGACCAGGCGAGGTGTAAAGCTTTGTGTCGTGCTGTCATCAAGGGTACGCGAGTGGGCCTTCTTCTCCGGAAGCCCACTCGATGATGTTTCGTTGAATGGTTCGTATGCTGACACTTGTTGATGAGGCAGCAGTCAAATCTGCAGCAATCTACGGACGGGTTGCACTTCTTCCTCAGTCGTCATTAGTCCAACTGTTGCAATATCTTTTTCCGACCGCAGTGACGTCGGGGATTTGAAGTTTTATCGGATTCCAGATATTCACGGTACATTCGTGAAAACGGCGTACGGGAAAATCCTCACTTCATGGCTACCTCGGATGTGCTGTGTCCTACCGCTTGTCGGCTGACGACAACATCACGGCCAATCATACTTAAATCTTGAGAACCTGCCATCGTAGCTGCTGTAACCGATGTATGAACTTTGCCAGACACTTGTTGTTTTATATATGCGTTACCGACCGCAGCGCCGCATTTTGCCTGTTTACATATTTTTGTATTTGAATAAGCCTGCCTATACCGGTTTCTTTGCCGCTTCTGTATGTAACAGAGAAGATTGCTGTGGATAGATAAGAATCTAGGTGTACCTCACACTTATTAGGATATAATGGAAAACTTATTGTACGTTTTTGAGCGACGTTCTCGAAAACATACTCATCACATGAACTGACTATTTATGAATGAACGCACGCCATGTACTCTTCACGATAAATTGAGGGAAACACTGATTTCGCAGAGCGACGCCAGACAAGCGTAAATAGATGTTATAATTTATATTACCAGTGTTACATGTATTGTTGTACTTCGGGATAGAGGGAACAGTGCACTCTGTCTGGCGAGTGTTAAGGCGGCCGTTGATTTACAGGCCACACCGACAGCAAGCTTTGAGAATTGTCGCTAACGTTGTAATTCTGTCAGTCGTCATAGGAAGAGGATGATCAATTGAACACAATACGCAATGTTTGCAGAAGAGGTTGCAAGTAGAATATCACAAAAATAATATGAGGGTAGTGGAATTTAGTCGCATTAACGGAGGAGTGGTTTAGGGATTTAGATTGTAAATGGAAATACTAAAAATACTAGATTAATTTAGCTATCTGGAAGGTAAAATAACTGACAATGCCTGAAGCTGGCTGGGTATAGGGCTAGCAGTACCAAGAAACATTTCTGCGAAAGACAAATATGTTAACATCCAGTATGAACTGAGATATTCAGAAGCCTTATCTGGATGTATTTGTCTCGAGTATGGCCGTTTATGGATATGAAACGTGTACACATATATCAAAATGAGAATAACACTTTTCAAATGTGATGTTAAAGATGATTCTGAAGATTATTTGGGTAGATTGAACAACTAGTCAACAGGTACAGCAGGGAGTTGAGGAGAGTAGAAACTTATGGCACAATTTGACAAAAAAGTGGTCATTTAGTTAAACACATCCTAACTCATAAATGAATGTTAATTTTGACTATGGATTGAAATATGGAAGGTAAAAATCGTAGACCTAGACCAAGACTTGACTAGGGTAAGCTCCTGCAATTGAACGTGTGTTACAGTAGTAACTCAGAATGAGGAACCATTCACAGATAAACTAGCTTGGGGAGCCGCACCAACGCAGTCGCTTGACTGAAGACTACTAAAACTACAACCACAGGTCGAAAATTTTTGTATCAGAGAAATATCGTCTATCATAGGCGTATTTTTTGTGGCTTAAGACTGTCGATGCTTTGTCTAATTCTTCTCGCAATATCGTATTTCCTTTTCACCTCCTTCTTCTTACTTTCCTTAACACTGCCTTCAGTTTCACTTCCTTTTCTATGTCTTTAAATATATTTTTTCCTTCTTTAACCTTCCAGTCATTTTGCTCAGAGCTTGTTTGACCGATATGATTTTCTTGCAGCTGATTATATTTTCTCCAAAGTTTTCTGTAGGCGTAATCCACCTCTCTCACAGCCATGCTTGCTTCAAGAGATTTACATTTTTCCTCTAGCCAAACCCGATTAGTTATTTAGCACTTTCTGTCAACCTCAGCTTATAAACATTGCATTCCCTTCCTATATTAGCTCTAGTCGTCAACTAAGTTCAATATCTCGTGCGTCATCCAAGAACTTCTGCCTGCCCATGTATTTTAATCCTGTTTCATCCTCTGCGGTATTCACTGTTTCGTCATGAAAAGCTTCCTGTTCCTCCTCTTCTGTTATATTCCTTTCACCTGTTGAGTCACTTGTTGCCTACTTCTGCCTCTGAAATTATCCGCAACCAATGAAGATTCTTATCTAAGCACCATCTTGTTTAATTCCAATCTTTCTGCAATACGTAACTTATACATTTTGTCGAGAGTCCATGTCTGCCCTGAAAATATTTTGTAGTCTAAATCATTAAAGGAGTAAATTGTGTTCCGTGCAAAATTGTACCAGGTGTCTTCCCCTTACACATCTTTCTCACAGTCAACCACTGAAAACGTACAGCAAAATTCCTATCTGTGTTATTTCAGTTTGACCCAGGACACTAAAACATAATTGGATGGTAGAGATTATAGAGCCCTTTCCGATGAGGTAAGAAAGAATGTGTGGTGTCACCGCCAGACACCACACTTGCTAGGTGGTATCCTTTAAATCGGTCGCGGTCCGTTAGTATACGTCGGACCCGCGTGTCGCCACTATCAGTGATTGCAGACCTAGCGCCGCCACACGGCAGGTCTAGTCTAGACTCCCTAGCACTTGCCCCACTTGTTCAGCCGACTTTGCTAGCGATGGTTCACTGACTACATACGCTCTCATTTGCAAGAGACGACAGTTTAGCATAGCCTTCAGCTACGTCATTTGCTACGACCTAGCAAGGTGCCGTATTCAGTTACTATGTCTTCTGAACAGCTAATATTGTGAATCATGTACCGTCAAGAGCGACGTTCATCATTAATGGGTTAAAGTTAAGTATAAAACTATTTACGTCCGCTTTCTGAATTCTAATTCCTTGTCATGTTCCAGTCCTCACGTCAGTATAGTCCTTCCCTCCTCACGCCAGCCTGCGCGAGCTAAAACGCGTGCATTTCGGCATCCTCTAGTAACACGGTGTTGGCTCTCCTGCCAACACTGCAGTATGTACAGGATATTCTGCTTCAGCATTGAAGACCATGTAGAGTTTCCCTCTGCAGTGAGCTTTTCAGCCAGTGTTCTCTGTCCTTCATGATGTACTGTTACCTTTCAAATGCTTACGCCGTGCAGAGCCCAATCAGTGTCGTACAGCCACCTTCACATGCGCAATGAGTCGCAAAATTTCACTCATCAGTAATTATTATTTTACACTTTCATTTTGTGCTGTAAAACAGGCAAGCAGCTGCTCTGAACTATTTTTACAAGACTTCTTCACATTTATTTCATTTCCCCCTTAAAATTAAGAACAATAGATGGTTTCTTTACCTGAGGACGTTGGGTACTTCTATTTTAGAAAAAAAATTGTTTTTAATTTGTTCCAACATCTTACTTTCTTACTATTATTTCCAATATATTTAAAATAGAGCCATTTAGTACTTCAAAATATACTTCCCAGGCATATTTATAACTGAAGTAATTTCACTAACGAAAATGTTACATTCAAAAGAAAAATTAGTCTACATTTTGGTACGGACTATGAGTTACATTCATCACATAATGTGACATTTCACTTACTATAATATGTTAGTATTTCAGCTGTGCACTTTTTAATTTGGCATGTTTGTTTATCTCTTTTACATATTAAGTGTCCCAGTCCACGGTATCGCACACTTGGCAGTATATTCATCAGAGTAGCAACCACGGGTGTTCATTGTGTGTATCGTGCAGTATGGTCTCAACTCCTTTCCCTATACATGCGATAACAGTCCATCTTCTGCAGCCTTCCATGGTCATGGAAATCTGGCAAAGAAACAGATTGTTAAGACATTATAGATTTTCAATAGCAATGTCAATATCTCCTGATAAAAGCACGAGAAATATTTCATTTCCTTTACTGCAGTGGTATGTTTTCCTAGAAGCCAGACTCGAGGCTCAACCCCTCCGGTATTTTCATTGCAAGTAAGGAATGAAGGAAGGAAGCTTAGCGTTCAGCGTCCTGTCGACCTCAAGGTTATTACAGACAGAACACAAGCTTGGAATGTTTCTAGAAGATGGGGAACGAAATAGGCCATCCACCTTTAAAGAAACCTTCCCGGTTTTGTCCTAGAGCAGGTTAAAGAAATCACGGACAACCTCAAACAGGATGGTCGGACGCATATTCGAGCTGTCGTTCTCCCGAATGCGACTCCAGAGTGCCAACCACTCCGCTTCCTCACTCGGTAGTCCTCCTTCATCTTTTTCTTGCAGAATCGTTTAACGTTATTGTAGGATGAATGGTGATTAACCCTGTTTCCAATGAGACACCTTTTGTATGTCCCTTGACAATTGCTGTTTCAGTAAAGTAACAAAATTTATTTTCATATTATCGTCTGTCTTTCTTTCTATCTTTCTGTTGGGTTTCAAAGGAAACTTTTACTCTCTGTCCTCCCTTACGTTCCGCTGGATCTGAAACCTGTATCTTACAATTCATTCAGCAAGACCAAGCTAATATAGAAGTGGTCTTAAAATATGAGAGGACTTGATGAACAGTTACCGCAAGCTAACGTATCAAACACAACTTGCGTTTCTAAAGAATATCTTCTGTCACATGAGGCAGATTTTGCGTCAAGCTGTAAAAGGAAAAACTGTAGCAACAACCTGCACTTACTCATAGCTTACAGGCCTTTCACTTACGCACTGCTTTAGGCACTGATGCGCCTAATACCTTATTATCATTTCGGCAGTGATAGTATGTAAGGCAGCAATATCCCACAGTTAGAAATTGTCGTTTGTATACTGTTTGTGAGTGATTTGTTGTTTGTGTTGACTGTAGCCTTCCTGTTGTCTCTTCACAATATCTATTTCTACTAATAGTATTCTTACACCATGAAATTTCCAGCTCTTCATCCTCTACTCGGTAATCTCTCTGACTTGGTTGAGTTTGATATCCACTGAAAATTAGACGACCAAAGTAATCTCTTATTTAATCAGAGGTACCAAAAATGTAGGTTTTGCTTTAGAGCCTGCTGCATAAAGTAGTATTTCCTTAGATATCTATTTATTCACATCAAGTGTGGAAAAAACATTAAAACAATTCAACATTATTACAATTAGAGTCTATACTTTACTAAGTTTTGATTTATTTTCTCCTCTGTTAGTTAACAATTGTAGGACGATGTAACAGCAAACCGTTCTGGGATATTCTTCTTCGTTTTATTTAGAGACCGTTCAGTGGATTTGAATACTAAACTGGTATTTTCCTCTTTCATCCACATGCCCTTTGTGCGAATAAGTTGTATCTCAGAAACAAGGTATTTCAGTATCATCATCATCAGTCCCTCCTTCTTCTGGTAGGTTATCATCAGGGGATGCTGCATCAATTATCTTGGACTCACGGTGTTGTGCTGCTTGTTATTAAGTCTTTAGAACGGAACCTTTCAATTCCTCACTTTTTCTCCCCATTCCCATGCATTTTATTTGCCATAACTTGAAATTTTAAATTTTTTTATTAATGTATATATTTAATTTCATGAGCGGAAATTTTTGGCATTAGGTCCCAATGTCCTTATCCGACTAAAGTGCTTAGAAACTGCTATTACTTATACAAATAAATAAAGATTAAAAATTATACATCTATTACAAAAGCATACTTTTATATTAGAATCCATATAATTCATAAAATTCTATGTGTGTGTGTGTGTGTGTGTGTGTGTGTGTGTGTGTGTGTGTGTGTGTGTTTGTATGTGTGTATGTTCCTCATTGCCTAAACCACTGGATTTATTCCAGTTAAACTTGGTACACATTATGATTTACTGCCTGGTAAGAGTCACTGTATTAGAACCGCACACGCATCAAAGAGATGATCATGGGGGTGAAAAGACACTGCTGCCCACGACGCGAGAATACTCACACTGCAATCTTACAGGTTTCATAATGAGAGCTTTAGCGACTTGCAACAAACTTTACACAAAATTTCGAACCGCTATGAAAATTGATCTTACATAGGATCACCAGAAAATGGTAGAAGGAAAAATGTTTATCACTTCCTACATCTCCTCTGTTCATGTAGTGAAACAGCCACATGAAGCATGACGATCTAGCTTAATAATTCTTTACTGTTACCTGTATGTGTGCCACAATTTGCGGACCGCATTCGCATATAGCACTAGATGACGCTTTCGTTTATTACTTATTTACTACTAGCGGTTCGCATCTCAGATTTTGCAGACGGTATTCACATTTACCACCAGATCAATCAGATCATTGTACGACACTTAGTTCAGCAAGTATGACTTTATAGCACCAATAGGTGAAAAACTGCCGCTTCTTGCTACTCGTTGAAATTTATTAATTTATTGCCTCTAAATCTATTCCCCAACACTTTGCATGGGCAATAACTACATATGCTGCTGATTGTACCTACAATAATAAATATATCATTGTAAGACATATAGTTCAAAAGATAAGACTTCGTAAACAGTCAGTGACGTTAGAAATAGCCGCATCATGCAGGACGTTTCAATCTGTTAAGAATTTACCAACTAACACCCTTCACAACAAATTTCGCATACGGTACATACTTATATCTCTGGATGTGCGTGCGAAACAGTATCATTGTAGAGCACATATTCCAGGAGATACCACGTCTAAAACATTAACGTGCGTGAAAATGAAACTGCAAGACAAAAATCACTGGACAGTAGGGAAATGTATATACAAATACATGTGAAATATACTAAACATATGTGACATGTGCATACATCCAAAGGAATTAGTAAAATACTCATTCTAAACCACTGAAGGAATTTGAATGAAATTTGGTGCAGATATTAGTTAGAATCTGAAAAGAAATACTCTAAGTCTAATAGCGTTCACCCAATTTTTGTGATAGTGTGAATACGTATAAAGGGAAAGGACGAAGAAAAGATGGACAAACAGCGATGGGGATAGATGTGGTAATGAAACATGGGAGAAGGAGGACATGGGCAGAGAGATAGGACAGAGGAAACGGACAGAATTGGAGAGGAACTCAGAAAGGGTAGAGTTGGAGATGGACAAAGGCAGGAGGAGAAAGGACAGAGGGAGAGACTGAAGAGGAGGAGACGAACTGTCAGAGGAGGGAAGAAATATTTAGAGAAACGGGAGAACAGGTAATGGACACCGAAAGAAAAATGGAAAAGATGAATAGGGATAGGGAGGAGGAGGAAATAGAGTGAGGGGTGGAGGAAATCGGCAGAAAGAGAGGGGTGAATGAGATGCACAGAGAGAGGGGGAAGAAGGGGATGGACCGATCGAAAATTGGAATAAATACATACCTAGGCATAGCCAGATACTCACCTAATAATAAAAATAACTGAGGGAATTACCAATTCGTATACATGAAGCGTAATAAAACAGATACTCACTGTAGAGTGTACATGAACCAGAGCACTTCAGCAAAACATTTCTTGTACTAAAGTAGTTTTTTACTAAATTCTGTTTATGTATCATTATTTGTATATTGTTATTTCCATAGTTTTGACTCCTTGAGATATGTGAGAAGGCAAAATTCAATGTTGTAACAATGAGGACTGTGGGGCACTATCAGGGTGTATCAAAATGCATTTTACAAGGCGCAAGGTTTGCCAGATGGTTAATATGTGAATATAATTTGATGATAAATGTTGTACGTTGGAAAACGCTTCACTCGCGTTCTAACATCTCCGAATCATAGAGAGCATGGGTAATTTGGAGCACACAAGGTAGGCAAGAACTAAGGCGGTCAGTATTCTTTACTGTCAGTAAACACCAGTCTAATTCACTACCAGAGGGCTCTGAAAATGACCACAGTCAACTTCCATACTTTTTGTGTATAATCTGACAATGTTTTGGTGAACCCTTAACGATATCGATAACTGATAATGGCATCATTGGATTT
Organism: Schistocerca americana; assembly: GCF_021461395.2. Lineage (NCBI taxonomy): Eukaryota > Metazoa > Arthropoda > Insecta > Orthoptera > Acrididae > Schistocerca > Schistocerca americana. Next base: position 201,070,682 of record NC_060125.1, on the reverse strand, counting down.
TCGTTTCTGAGTAAAATGAAAATTCTGGTTTGCAAGGCACCTTGTAGGGTAGCAGCCTACTCACGCCGTAGTAAATTCACAGCAGTCTTTCCATTGTGTGCCAGCCTAGTCCGCTGTAACCAGCTCTGACGTCATAAATGTTCCGCAATACTTTAAGAATGAAGTAAATCACCTGACACGGTTCTAGCATGTCAGGAGTAATACTAAATCAATATGTGTTGAATATCAGTTCGATAACTTTAACCATTTTCGAAATTTGGACGTTTTTCTGTAAAAATCATTGGCACAACAGAAAAGAGCTACAGACTTAAAAATTTATATTTAGATTCCTTTTCCATAATAATTTAATAGAAACAGTACTTTGGATCTCACAAATTAAAATTTAAGTTGAAATTCAATATTTTCTGGTTTTTGTCTTAAAAATTAAGTAGGCTAATAAGTAAGGCTAGGATGTTTATATTTAAGTAGAATGAAGATCCGCTATAACCATAAAGATGTGAGAAGTTTCATTTGAATAACTATAAAACCATAGCGATAGAATATCTCCAAATGGCGAGTTCAGAGCTCGTCTACTGCGTGCAGTGTAATTAAATTAATTCTCTCACCCAAAATATTTTACTTAGCCACGTCAGATTGTTATTATGGTTACTTACCTGTGTGCTGAATGCGCATTTAATTTGAGAGCTTCATCTGCCATCAGCAAAAGAAGCTATGATTTATTCAATAACTTAATGTGGTGCATTACTAGCCCAGCGGCTAGTTGGGAGAGCCGATTTGATCAGGCGTTCCCTTAGCCGTCCGCACCGCGGTTTTATATATAAGAACGCTGCGCGAGAGAGTGAGGCCCCAGTTCTCTCCAGACGCTGAATACCACACCATCTGTGTCGGGAGTCGCGTCGCGTCGGTATCATTGCTATAAACAGCCTCGGATGCAGTATTAAGTTACTCGAGATACGCGTAACCATGAAATCATTTTCGAGTGAAGTGTTAATTCTGGGTTGACTTTAATTATCTATCTTCAGTTTGCGTATGTCGTATTTTCACGTGCGGTCGCGGGACAGACATTCTACCATTATTTAGCGTGGCGTTTGGTGAACATTATCATCAAATTACGGCAAGCATTCACTTAAACATTTAATTTGGACAGTTATTGTTGCATCAGCGCATTACATTCTGAACTGCTCTGTTAGTCAGGTTGTGTGGATTCTTTTTTTTTCATCTGCGACTTTCAGAAAATAGAGAAGGTTTTTTTTTCCCGATCGTTTTTGATTATGAATCCCAGAAAATTTCCTAATTCCTCAGAGCTTTAAGCTGTAGCTCTAAGTGTATTTTTCAGATGAAGTAGGCACTAGGAATTCTAATTACAGTCTTCACGTTTTGCTAATCACTTTCTGGTTGCCAATATTGTAGTTAGAGAGCCAGTGTTGAGAAGGGCAAAAGACAGCATAAATGATAGGAACATTTATATAACAATTAAATCCACTCGCCGCCCCACATATGGTTAAAACGGCAAGGAATGCGTCTTTTCTACAAACAAAACATTTTTATTGAATAACAACAAAAAAATCCACCCCCGACCAACATATGGTGCATCGACCGGGAAAGGGAAGTGTTTTTACATTCAAACATTTAAATAACAAAATAAATTCCTGCCGCCGCCCCACAACCTGTCGAGTCAACACAAGATGTTGCAGCACAAACACGAGTGGACCTGGAATCATCTGTGATATCCAGGAAAACATTCCATAGGTTGGGCAAGGTATCACGAAGCGAACTGAAAATGTATGGCAGTTGGTGTCAGTAATTTTGAGTACCTTCTGTAAGAAATCTAAACTGGAATTTACTGAAAGCAATTTTCGCCAACAGCCCTGCCACATTGGTCACACCTTTTCGCTGCTATCACTTGGATGGGTGGTCGTCCGAGTCTGCTGAGCACTGTTGCCAAGTGGGCTGCACTCAGTTCTTGTGAGGCCAGTTGAGTAGCTACTTAATTGCGAAGTAGTTGGTCCATTCCCGAAAACTGACAACAAGAAGGAGAACAGTCAATGTACCTGACCGTATGATGATCCAATGCTGTGTAGTAGCTGAGAACGACACAGTGGTTGGTTGGTATATTTGGGCCTTTGGAGCCCTATTCAGATGGCTTTTAATTAAGTGATCGTAATTCAGGTTGTCTTTTTTAAACCTTGAGTACAGTCCTTGTGTAGGCCCCAACTCAATTTATTCGAAGAATAAATCTCCATAAATCACAATAACCTTCAGACTTAACACGGTTTATTTAGTTTTTTCCACAGAAAAGAATAGCCCAGAACTGACAAAAGATTCCGCTTTCTTTCGAATATCCATTCCATTCACCTCAATCTATACAAAAATAAATGAAAGTGAGTAGGGAAGTGAGCAGTTTTAGGTGTAAACTGTTTCGCATTTTATATTTTTTATTTTACATATTTAATGTCTTCTATATTATATTATAATTGCAGGAGGGATACTCCTACAGGATGAGGTTGTATACACTTTTTTCTCTTCAGATAATATAAGGTAAAAAATTTTATGGAGTTCCCACTAAAAATTATAATCTTGAAATCTGAAAATCCCAATTAGTTATTAATTTCAGATATATATCTGGTAAAAGAATCTTAAAAATCGTTACTAATCTCCTTAAAATTTTCACATGCAACTTATATTGAAGTATTTGGATCCAGTAACGATACATAAACATTTACCTGTAGCTTACTAATTTTTTAAACAACTTAGAAACGCCTGCATTATTGAGCTTCATGAGTAAGGACTCGATTCATACACAAAGAATTGTATTGATAAATTCGTAGTAAAACGTTTGGGCCCACTCAGGAAACCCCAGAGAGATTTCACACTTCTCTCTCTCCCTCTTCTATTTGTCATGTCTTATTGCTCTGGGGATTTTCGAAGTCCACTGCCAGGTCGTGATGATCCAGTGACTTGACAGTAGGAGCCCTTCTTGCAGCTGTCACCCATCATCTTAAATTAGGGGGGCAGTCTTTGGACAGCAGCAACCTAATGGAACTCTCATCTGAGGCGTCACCCACCCACAGCAAGTGTAACTGTTCCAGCAAGCTTATATAGCAACTAAGTGAAGTAGAAACTACATTCTAAAATGTCCTACTACTTTCAGTTTACTTTGGATAATATTATTTTATTTTATTTTCATCATTGTGTTCTTTTTAGAAGAAACAGATCCTAAACAACACGTAAATGTGAATGTGGACACACAAATTAAGGTTAAAAAAATAATTTTGGTGAAAAACGAAGTATATTCCTGTACCATTGTGAATGGACAATATAATTCAGTGTTATCTGTGAATAAAGTTACTGACAGCTTACTCGTGATTTGTGAACAGTACAGGAGACTGTGGAAGCGAGATGGAGCAAACCTGATGTAATGGTCCTCATACGTACAGTCAGTGTGCAGCACTATATCAATCACACACATCTCCTGCATCTGCTAGTTGAGTCAGTGCTCAAATGTAGGCCTGACCTACATACTGCAGCAACATATTTCACACACATATTAACCAATATTAAAAACTGAAATTAGCTATCATAATGCAAATGAAAAGGGCTCTTCAGAGGAACAGTAATCAATAAAATCTGACATCATCTTCTAACTGACATACTAAATTTATCAGTTTTTACTTTCTCTGTCTTTCTTGGTAGCAAAGAAGATGTAAACATTAAGTTAACATTTCTACAATTTTTCTCATTTTGGTTCATTTATATTCATAAAAATTTTCAGTTAACTCCTGTGTTGTGCCTCATAAGGCAATATTGTCTTTCCATATGTCCATTAGCACTTTTATCACTAAAGATTACACAAAGTTTCATCCCTGTTTTGTGTGTGACAACCATGTACTTTCTGTTAGTCATATTTCAACGAAATTCGATGACTCGTTACAAAATTAAATGGATTTGTATCAATATCGCCTATCGGTTCAGTAACTAGTTTTAAATCGAGAACAGAATCATAAGCCTTCAAATACCTATTTTGCACATATAAGTAGCACATTTCTTGTGGAAAAACTCAATTTCTTCCATTCTTCAGATAAAGTATGTGTAACTTAACAAGATCAAATAACTATCAATCAAACAACTGATGATTTTTTTGATAGACCAGCAATGTAAGAAGTACGATTTAACGCATATATTCGTAACATCTAGCTCCAACTTCCTTTTTCCACTCAGTGTAGCGACTTTCACAGCTTGTAGTTCTTAAAAGGTATGGTATTTTGGGATTTTTGAACGTATTTTCTCATTGTTCTAGCTCATTGCAAGTTTTCTGATTAAGTATAGCTACACGAATTTCCATAGATTAAAAAAAAAATTTTTCCTTCCTTTGGAATAGCACTTCTTATTCAAATTCTGGCATCATCATTATCAGTTCATCGAAGAATATCATCTACAGCACTTGAAGATAGTGTAAAAATTACAGAAAGATCATTCTGCCTCATGACCCAGAATTCTGAGAAGATAAAACACGTTTTTCGTCTTGCTATTTATATCTCCATTGTTAAATCTATGACTTTCAATGCTTATTTTAACAGCAAGAGATGAAGTGAAATGCTACAAAACCGATCAAGAAAGGATGGTAGGTTCCTGATAAACATTATGCCCTTTCTTTATGGTTATAAAGGCAAATAGAATTGCCACAAATTTATCAGTAAATTTTTCATGTTTTTTGCATCATACATTAGGTAATCTGATCCATCACTTGAAACAGTCCTAGAGCACATGTACAGTTGAACATGATTAGGAGTAACCCAGTCATCATCATGTTAGTCTCAGTATCCTTGTTTGGAATATCTAGGTTGAGTTTACTTCTCTCACTCACAAGGAATGAGTCAACTCATACCTCTCAATCTTACTCATTTAATAAGAATAAATTTTCATTGAGCCATTTCAAATACAACTTTGACACAGGAAACTTCAAAGTCAATTAATTTATCATTTCCATCAGTTGTAGTTCTTTCTAAATTTTGGATAGTATCAAAAACTGGAATAAAAACATGCATGGTAATGTTGTTCATGAGTTAGGTTCCATCGAACTCAACATTAGTCTTAAATGGAGCAGTAATGTGATCAGTAATCTTCACAAATATTCCATCAGATGTATTGAAATTTATGTAGATTGGTCTGATGGAATATATTAGGAACATAGATAGCAACAGTCTTTTTATTAGCAAAGTATAATTTAGCCCCCAAAATCCAAGCTCAGTTTCAATACTGACATTTATACCCACCTACAATTTAACATCACTTTCAATAACTACACTAATTAAAATTTAATTTGCTTTAATGTGAACATCTCTTGAATTGATATTATTTTCTAAGTTTTTCAAAGTGTATCGATCAACAAGTATTAGTACTGTCTGTCCATCTAAATACTATATATTATTCTTACATAATATTTGGAGTAAAAATGTATATAAAATAACTACAGCAGAACTTTTGTAGCTGTCTCCCATGGATGCACTGAGTTGCTTTTTGGGAACAGATGACTTACCTTTTAACAGAAATAGACAACGCATTTGTTACTAATAAAAATTTTCATAATCAAATGAAAGTTGATTGGGAATCAAAAATAAGAATTCCAGATTTGAATCAAACAACAAGCAAGACAAGATCTTACCTAATTCTATTCAATGTGCAATAACGGGGTGAAGTCAATGAGAAAATACATCATTAATGATACACAGTAACATCATAGCTCTAATATAGCAGAATAGGAACAAATCAACACTCTGTATGTTTACTCTGCAAGTTTCAATCAAAGCAAATATGAAGAGTTTTAAAAAATATGTTTACCCATTTTTATAAAGTCTTGGTGAAAGTGTAAAATAATGAGAAAGTCCTTAAGTTTGTTGGAATTAAGGATGAAATCATACCACTAGATAAATGTCATGATAAGTTACTTGCAGTAAGAGACTCTCAACAGTCAGTGTGTAGTGTAGAGGATGTTTCACTAGAGGCAGACACAAAGGAATAGATAATTTCATTTGGCTCAGACATCTTCAAACATAACAAAAACAGTTGTTGAGAGGTAATGTAAATTTTATTAACTAATTTAGACAAGATGAGTCAAATTTAAATAATATTTACCATACATTAGTTGGTGGTGATGTGAAGTTTAATGATTTTAAAGAAAATTGTCAAAAATGCTCGAATGAGCATCAGTTCAGATTTTTTATGGTCTAACTACAAACCCTAACGAAGGAAAGTAGAGACAGAAAATTAAAGATATTTTTTTACCACATCAAAGCATCAAATGTAAATGTGGTTTTATTAATGCTTCTTATATTTCTAATAAATTTTAGCGAATTACAAACCAGATGTTAAGAAATTTAAATGAAAGAGAAAAAAATGGAAAATTAGAAAGAGGGAATCAAACTTTGGAAACGACAACAAGGAATAGAATGTGAAAACTGTGAAAAAGAATATCTTGTTATTAATGCAACTGAGCATGTAAAACAAAGAACTGAAGGATTGCATGATAATGCCCAAAAGCTATTGAAGAAAATAGAGCAATTACAAAACAGAAGGTTCTATATGCATGCAATCATACCACTCCTCTTTCAGAAAAAGTTGGAGATTTACCATAGATGTTCACAGTTTGATTACATATTAAATGAGCCTGAAATGCATTCATAATGCAGTAAATACAAAGAAGAGAAATAAAGTTAAGAAAGTTACAAGCTGAAGAGAACAGAAAATCATGTTAAAAAATATATACAATTGAACGAATTGTAAACTATATTAACCATAGCAAAGATAATTTTTTTTTATTAAAGCCAGTGGGTACATTGAAATTTGTTGGTTCTTTGGCGGTTTTATTCAACAGAGATAAATTAACTAATTGTGAAAGAGAATATCAAGATACATATGGACTAATGGATCATTCAACTAAAAAGAAGATTGTAATGGATCTCATAGATACATAATATGTGCTGCTGATTTATCAAATGATACAAATATCTTGTACCTTCCAGAAACATTATTGTGTTGATGCAAGTGAAACACAAAGATGTAGAGGCAAATACTGTAAATATTGGGTATTAGAAATTGTTGATCTCTGCTTCCTAATATTAACATTATTATGATAAAATTCAGTTTATTCGTAGTATTCAGATGAAAAACAAGCCAAGGTTTAACCCTGCAGCAGGCGCTCTGAAGATAATTACGCCAGCAGGTGCGCACAGCACTAATGTCAGAAGCCAAGTAACGAAAATTTTTTTAGTTATTTGGTAGAATTCAACAAAGGGGTTCTAGGCTAAAAGTAAGATCGTTATAACCACAGATTTCAGTGCTATTATAAGCCTTAAACCAGTATTACAAAAAATGTATAATGAAAAAAAAGCGAAAATGCTGTAAAGTCGTAATTAAATGTAAGATATCCAGTCAAGAAAAAATATCGTAAATACATATCAAGAATCACACGCTTCCTTCCACTGGAGAAACTCTGCTGTCATTGCAAATCACATTGATTTGGCTGTGCTGCTTCCAAACAAATCCCTTGCAAATGTAGCAAGATACAGTAGTTATATTGCTGTTGATAGAACCACAAAGATAGCACCTTCTACACCTAATAACCTCTTTGTTATTTACGGGGATTGAACGATAAGGTGACAGATATCTTGGGATATCCCTTTGTAAAGTAAAGAGTTGACCCCTTCAAATGTCTCTCCATTAAACCCAGGGCCAGGTTTGTGAGGTACTTTCTTTCACATCTGTCAACACCTGCTTTCCTTAGGATTGGAATTATTATGTTCTTCTTGAAGTCTGAGGGAATTTCGCCTGTCTCACACATCTTGCTCACCAGATGGTAGAGTTTTGTCGCGACTGGCTCTCCCAGAGCTGTCAGTAATTCTAATGGAATGTTGTCTACTCCTGGGGCCTTGTTTCGACTTACGTGTTTCAGCACTCTGTCGGACTCTTCACGCAGCATCATATCTCCCATTCCATTTTCATCTACATCCTCTTCTATTACCATAATATTGTCCTCAAGAACATCGCACCTGTATGGACCCTCTATATACTCCTTCGCCCTTTCTGCTTTCCCTTCTTTGCTTAGAACTGGGTTTCCATCTGAGCTCTTGATATTCGTACAAGTGGTTCTCTTTCCTCCAAGGGTCTCTTTAATTTTCCTGTAGGCAGTATCTGTCTTACCCCTCGAGAGATAAGCCTCTACATCCTTACATTTGTTCTCTAGCCATCCCTGCTTAGCCATTTTGCACTTCCTGTCGATCTGATTTTTCAGACGTTTGTATTCCTTTTTGCCTGCTTCACTTATTGCATTTTTGTATTTTCTACTTTCATCAATTACATTCAGTATCTATTTTGTTACCCAAGAATTTCTGCTAGCCCTCGTCTGTTACCTACTTGATCCTCTGCTGCGTTCATTACTTCATTCCTCAAAGCTACCCACTCCTCTTCTACTGTATTTCTTTCCCCCATTCCTGTCAGTTGTTCCCTTACGCTCTCCCTGAAACCCTGTACAACCTCTGGTTCTTTCAGTTTATCCAGGTCCAATCTACTTAAATTCCCACCTTTTATTTCAGTTTCTTCAGTTTTAATCGACAGTTCATAACCAACAGATTGTTGTCAGAGTCCACACCTGCCCCTGGAAATGTCTTACAATTTAAAACCTGGTTCCTAAATCTCTGTCTTACCATTATATAAAGAATCTGAAATCTTGTAGTATCTCCAGGGTTCTTCCATGTATACAGCCTTCTTTCATGATTCTTGAACCAAGTGTTAGCTATGACTAAGATATGCTCTGTGCCATATTCTATCAGGCAGCTTCCTCTTTCGTTCCTTAGCCCCAATCCATATTCACCTACTAAGTTTCCTTCTCTTCCCTATACTACTGTCGAATTCCAGTCACCCATGATTATTAAAATTTCATCTCCCTTCACTACCTGAATAATTTATTTTATATCATCATACATTTCTTCAATTTCTTCATCATCTGCAGAGCTAGTTGGCATATATACTTGTTCTAATGCAGTAGGTGTGGGTTTCATGTATCTTGGCGACAGTAATGCGTTCACTATACTGTTTGTAGTAGCTTACCTGCCCTCTAATTTTTTATTCATTATTAAACCTACTCCTGCATTACCCCTGTTTGATTTTCTATTTATAACCCTGTATTTACCTGACCAAACATCTTGTTCCTCCTGCCAACGAACTTCACTAATTGCTACTATATCTAACTTTAACGTATCCATTTCCCTTTTTAAATGTTCTAACCTACCTGCCAGATTAAGGGATCTGACATTCCACGCTCGCCAGGTTTCTTTCTCCTCATAACGCCGTCCTCTTGAGTAGTCCCCGCCTGGAGATCCGAATGGGATTCTATTTTACCTCCGGAATATTTTACCCAAGAGGACGCCATCATCATTTAATCATACAGTGAAGCTGCATGCCCTCGCGAAAAATTACGGCTGTAGTTTCCTCTTGCTATCAGCCATTCACAGTACCAGCACAGCAAGGTCGTTTTGGTTAGTGTTACAAGGCCAGATCAGTCAATCATCCAAACTGTTCCCCTGCAACTACTGAAAAGGCTGCTGCCCCTCTTCAGTACCACACATTTGTCTGGCCTCTGAACAGATACCCATCCACTGTGGTTGCACCTACAGCACAGCTATCTGTGTGGTTGAGGCACACAAGCCTCCCCACCAGTGGCAAGGCCCATGGTTTATGGGGGGGGGGGGGCAACAGTTAGTGGAATAATATATGGATAAGAAAAATTATCAATGAGCTCAGATGAAAATAGATGAGGACTATAAAATATTTCATCCTCCTCAAATTTTATTCTATGTAAGTGAATAACTTCAGCATTGTTTACAAACAGCTACCTGGCGGTAAATTTAAACACAAAGCATTGTATTTAAACTTAATAATGACGAGCTGGAGAACACTGAAAATTTTTAATTCATGTTAAAAAAAGAGAGATAAATACTGGCAGACATTGTTCATATCATTAGGCACACCGGTAGTGGAAATGTAAATGAATATCTAACAAAAGAAAGTATGAGGTAACACAAATGAGTATTTCATCCATAACTGTTGGCAACATTACCTTATACAGCTACTATTGGTTCGTCAGCTGCTGGAGCAGCTGCTTGAGTATATACAGTAATAAACAACAAAAAAGGTAATAAATAATTTGAAGAGGATAAAAGGCATAATCAAGGAATGGAAAATAGGTTTTGGGTTTAGAAAACAAAATTACAAAAAGTAATTTGTGTATGTCATACTGTATTAATAATTTCAATACAGAAAATCATGCTAAGCAAATAAAAACTTAACACGCTCATGGTGCTATCGTAACTGATGAAGTAGTAGACAAAAAAATTCGAATGTGGATTAGTAAATTTAGCTAGATTCTGATGATGTTGGCACACACTGCGTTTGTTAACGTAACATAACTCACAGAAAAATAGTTTTTGACTGATTTTGTGACAACATACCAAGACAACATGTTACCTGTTTTGGAAAAGAGGGAGCATATTACAGTTTCGAGAAAATGGAAAATATGGAACAAGTCATTTGTATTGATTTGTGTGTATTTGTGTTAAAACTGGTATCAGATCATAATAAATTCAATTGTATTTTAAACTTAACGTATAGATTTTTGGAAATAAAGTAAAAGGGCAGTTAAGTTGTAGCACTTTAATTTACCACACGATGTGAAACAAATAGAATGCATCACTAACAATTAACGAAAGATCTAGGTAATTAATGCATGTGAGAACGACATACACTTTGTGTGAGAAATAATTTTGTATTTCAAGTCTGGTAAAACACCTATTTAAGCAATTGTAAGAAACAAGAATAAGTTACAGCATTAATGGATGAAAGAGAATGGGAAAATGAAAAGAAAGGCAAAGAAGACAGAAAATGAAGAAATGAAGACATGAAGTGGAGATGGTTTCTAAGTGTGCAGGCAAACTTAATTTACTTTGGAACTATGTTTCTGAGTAAGGCTTTGAATGTCACTAACGAGCTTGGGAATACAGAGTTCGTCACCCCACAGGAAGGCTGGACAGTTTCAAAGCTATCGCCCCATCTTGTGTAACGAAATGTGCGTGGGGAAGCACCGAATGTGCAACAAAATGTAGGAAAACAATAGAAGCCAATACTGCGCCACTGAATAACGATCTGTGCTGTGAAAGAAAGACATGTTCACTGCCGATAAAACCGGACTATGTTATCTCGCACTACGCTCAAAATCTCAAGCAATTCGAGGTGAAAGGTGCATCAGTGGAAAAATGTCCAACCAAACATTCACTATGCTGCTGAGTGAAAACATGATAGGTGAAATGGAGAAGCAAATTGTTATTACAGGCGGTGAAACAGCATTGTTTCGGAAATACAGACGTTAATAAGCTTACAGTAAGGTGGAGAAGCAATAATCAGTCGTGGATGGTGTGTGGTCTTATGGAAGAGTGGCTGGTGCCTTTTTGGAGCATAATGAAATAAGGAAATAGCCAAGTTCTCTCATTCCTTGACAATGCAAGCAGCCTCCTGCAAGTGTAGTTGGTAAACATGAGATTGGTTTGGTTTCCGTTAGGTTCTACCAATCTCACATAACCCACTGAACAGGCAGTCATTTACAAATTAAAGCCACATTATAGGCAATTGTTGATGTAATCACTTATTATTACTGTTGGTGCCCAATAAGTCAAAAGTGTGTTTGCTCGTGGACAGCCAGTTCCCATTCTGGATTCAGTTAACGGGGTTGGTTTGGCTGTAATGGAAATAAAGCCAGATACTCTCATCAAGTGCTTCAACAAAGCGAGGTTTGGAGGTGATGTACAAGACACCTTTTTACTGATCGAAGCTCAAGAAAATGGATTAGCTATTCCTGAAGTAATTCAAATGCTTCGCATTTCATGTAGTTCAGGTGACTAGATTTAAAGTGATGACTTTCTGTCAGCTCGCTCCACTTTTACTTCTGCAAGATACTTAACAGAAATCTGCAACACATAATAAGACAAAAAGAAAGGAAAGAAAGGAGAAAAGAAGCAAAATGATGTCTCCAGAAATATTAATACGCCCGAATGAGCTGTGAAATGCTTATGCGATATTATAGAATTTGCAGACAAATTGTTGCAAGCTGTAGGAACTACTGTATAATGCAAAATGTTGCATTGAAAAAAAGCAATTTTGAACAGTGTATTCAAGCAATTTTCGCACCTCAATGTGTGACGAAAAAAGTGAAACATAAACCAAATAAACGTAGAAATAATAAATACCTAAAACATTACACGAATTTAAAGCTACAATAAAAATAGAGAAATATCATACTAGTTATCAATTACTTTAGTAGTGTAGTGTTTTATTGTACAATATGCACCACATTAATGTCTACTATATAGCAGTTAAGGTATTTAAATACATGCATAGTTAGAAATTTATACTGAAACAGAACTTGTACCGTTCCATATCTTTTCTCAATTAATTCCTGTACATGAGAATTAAAGCAAGAGTGTTTTTACTCGGCAGAAGTAAATCCGAGGCTAACAAGCACGAGAGAAAGGACTAAGCGGTTTTATATTTATCTGTTGATTACTTTTTTTTATTTCGTGTGTACTGCGTTACCTAGCATCCTATCCCTTTTGCGACCTTCCACTGTATGAATGAGGTAGTATGTGATACAGCAGAAAGGTTTGGTGAGAGGACGTAGCATCGCATGTGTAGAGTGGTTCTGTGGTAGGTTAGTACCAATCCCCGGAACCCGAAGAAGTTTGGCAAATATAGAGTGCAAGCCTGGTCAGAGAGGTCACGATGGCACGAAAATTGGCTCCGTCAGGTTGGCGAACAATCCTCTTCACCAACTTTTGAACGAGCAACGGTTAGGTGAGGTATCCGCAGGTCGAATTGTTCCTGGATAGAGGTGCTGAGCACACGGGAAGACGCAACACTCGATTTTGGTACGGTTAACAAAGATATCAGAATGTCTCAAATCGGCTAGTTAATGTGGTTCAGATGTTGAAATCGCGTGTGATATTACCACGAAGCCCCCATAAGGGAGCTTATTTTCGAAATTAAGCCAGATTTTGGCCGAACTTTGCGTTCGTGCCTCGGTCAGGCCGCGCACAACGTGCCTTAAGCTCACAGTCGGATTATTGCTGTGTCTTCAACGGAAGATCACTCATTTAATGAATTTTAATGTGCTGTTTCTTCTACAGTAATGTTTTAATGGATTTTTAATTATTTTTCATATACTTTCTTTGTGTACTTGCTTTCGCGCCATGTGGTCGGTTGGAGCGAGCGCCCCATTGGTAAACTGCAGTTTCGGTCTGCACATGTATAGTAGTCGAGTGAATACCCATACAGTAGTGGGATAGTGTAAGATAGAGAAGGAATAATCTAGTGTGTCCGTATTTTTTGGATTACTGTTGGCTACCACCACTTAGCCACGTGTGTACAATAGTAGTATTCTTGTGCCCCCCCATCCCCCACATAACTATTAGATTCTTCTACAATGAAGTGCGTTACGTAAAATACACGGTCTAAACTACTGTATATAGGAAAGTTCAGTTTTTATGGCCCATTGACGGGATAAAGGTATACGAAATACTCTTCCGCCCTGACCGAGTTCGCTTGTAATGTCTTTGCTGAATTTGTATTGCGTGACCTATTGCAATTAAATGTACGAGCATATGTTTAGGTTTAATTGTGTGACTGCATAAAATCTCACTGCAGCCAGGTCTGCACTCCCCTCTCCCTTTCCATAATTATGAGGCTAAAAATTAATCAAGTTAAGTAGAAAGACCAGTTATGATGTATATTCCAACAGATACACAGCTAGTTGTTGAAATACTACCGGTATTGAATAAATATCACTTAACCTATACCGCTGACTGATTGTTTCCTCCCTTCATCGTAAATAACCAGTGAATGCCAGTAACACAGTTGAATGCTGGGTCATGAAAGAAAATAACGGTTATATGGTGACTATTAAGCCCTGCATAGTTGCCTTCTGTAGTGGTTCCAAAAAATAATGCCTTATCCGTTGCATTCAAATTTTTCCACTTGGTTCAACCCTCCCGCTACAAGTTATTAATACCTGGCAATAATTCGCAGGGGCCTGTAATTTCGTGTACCACACGAATCTGTTAAACGATTACTACAGAGGGTAGCTTGCAGGAGCGATAGGGCATGACAAGCGATGGTAATCTTCCTAGCAGATCGACGTAAAACATTAACTATAGCACCGATATTATGAAGGTTACACAGCACATGGTGTGTCCGTCCAGGATTTCGAGTTGCAGATCCTTCTAACCAGTACTCAGGATACACTAATTAGAACTAAATTCTAATTTACTATTAATTATTTTTCCGTGTACATCATAGATCAATTCTACTTGTGTTGAGTACGGCGTTGTCTTAATTTGTGTTGTGTCCTGTTGTTTTGGGGTAGCTGTGTTCTATTGCAAAATTGATGGGATTTTTTTTTTTTAAACTTCAACTTAGGTAATTACAATTTTTCATTCATGTTTTGTGCTTACATCCTGTATAGCGTGTAGGAGACAGTGGTTACAACGGTAGACATAGGTAATGAGTCAGATTATTACCAGTGTGCACGCTAAATGTATAGTGGAAATGAACACGCTCATTGTTGGAAACTATAGTGGGGAGAGTGCGCTGGCGTTGCTGGCTGCCGTAGAATCCGAATGTGGGGCAGTAAATCCGCAAGGTCAGCTGACCATGGGTGGTGAACAAACAGGTAAGCTCGTTGCCACTCTAACGGAATCTCAAGCAGAAGTGTGGGGATGACCTTGGAAGCCGCCAGCACAAAGGAGGGTGCGAGAAGTGAAGCTGCGGAAGAACCGATTCCAACTCATGGAGAGTATAGGATGTATGAGCATGGAGAATCCGCTTTTAGCAAGCATGCTTTATTTGACGAAGCAGCAAGCCAATGAGCATAAAAGCGCTAATAATAACTTGACCTGGCAGATTGATAAATTGAACGATTGAAACAAAGCATTAAGTGAAATATTAAGTCATAAATTGAAGGATTCAGAGAAAGGATTAAGTGATAAATCGAACGATTCAAATTAAGCGTTAAGTGATTACTTGAGCTTTTTGTGAGATGACCTAACAAGGATACTGGATGAGCAGATAGGCGCAATGAATACGTGATTTGACGAATAAGCTCTCGCACCACCAGGAACTACTAGAAGCGTTAGAAACCAGAATCGAAACAGCAGCTGCTGGAAACCAAGCACTAGCTGACTCCATGTTAAATACAGTCGGTGTAAACCAATGCCAGTGAGGCCACGGGCAGGCTGGAAAATTGTGTAATAGAATTAGAAAACGAACTAGCCTCGCGAGAAATTGTCATTGCACTGGAGTCGCAAACAAAGGAAGTCCTAGAAGACGTCTGCAAGCAGTAGTGAGAAGTTGTTGCACGTGTGAGCAAACAAATGGCTGCTTAGGGTGAGTAGATTACAGCGCAAGCGGACGACACTCAGAAAGTAATCAATCATGTGGGCGCCATGACAAGTGTGATAGAAAGGATCGCACTAATGCATAAACAGAATCGGATAGGACACAGTCAGACGCTATTGAGGTATCCAAAGAAATGCAATCACTGCTGCGGTTAAAAAGGATGCAAGCCGACGTAAGCAAACATAATCGGGACCTGATAGCTGAACTGCATAATAGGCTACGGGAAAAAGAGAACGGAGAGGGCAGTTCCACTATTTGTAACGCGTTAAGAGGGGTGGAACGCTCCAGCGGTAAGCCTAGGCGTGATGAAGACGAGGAATACCTCGATTTAGAAGAGAGACCCTGTAATATGAGAGGAAATGACGAACAGCGGTACGAATTTAGATAGTGACGAGGGAGAATGCAGGAGACACTTAGTACAATCATACTCTCTTTTCCATGACCCAAATCACGACATACGCCCCTCGATGTGGTCAAACCAATTTGAGCATTCACTACCTTACTCATAGGGAGATGCGCTCAGAATAAAATTTGCCTGTAGTCACCTGAGACGTGAAGCAGTAACCCGTATTCAAATAATGCTTCAGGACTGTCGAACGTACTAGGATTTTAAAACGGTGTAGCGTGAAGAGTCTGTTGCCTATTCTTCCTTTGCAGAACTTAAGAGTGCGTGGTGCTGTAGAGAATAAGAGCGTAGAAAGGAAAGAGCAGGTGTATGTTGATTTTACTTGTCAGTCGTGTGACCATACAGCCGTGTTCCTGACAGTGCCATCACTAGCAGTTGAGGCAGTGCTTGGGCTGGACTTTCTGAGATATTATGAGGCTGTTCTAGATTTTGATGGTATGTGCGTCCGTTTGCGCCATCTCAAAATAAGAATGACTTTTACTTTCGATGAGGGACGTGTAAAGAAGGCGTAGGATACACGTCCCTTGTGGGAGTTTGTCCTGTAATTGAAGAAGTGATACCTTTAACGAAATTAACATAAAGCAACAATCAAAATATGTGAGAACATAGATATCTTCATATTGCAGACATCATTATGCAAAATTTAATAAGGAAGTTCATCACCACGATCATTTGCCAGTAAATGTGTAGCTCAAGTATGCAGTCAATTAAATTGCAATTGAAACACCTTAATTTCATCCCAATTTATTTACACAATCTCTCAGGATATGGCTGTTATTTGTTCATAAAGGAAATTAATTTTGGTAATGAAGAAATTGGTTGAATACCAAATAATGAAGCTAGATATATTTGCTTTGGCAGAAGACAGATATTTGGAAGATAAGGTATGATGAGACATATAGTTTCATGGCTTCAAACCTTGAAAAACTTTCATCAAATTTGAAAAAGGATTAAACGATCAACATTAAAATTTTTTTCTAGAAATTCAAATCAATGTAGTAATGAAGAAAGGTGTCAATCCCTGTGATTATGTAGATAGTTGGAAGAAATTTTAAGAAACATTGTTTTACCGAAGTTCAGGATATAACAAAAATTAATGAATGTGAAATAAATGATGAAGGTTATAACTATGCAAAATCAGTTTGGTAAAAATTTTAAATATCAAAGGTCTTTGTGAATATCATGATCCAATCTGAAAACTGATGTTTCAATATCGGCTGATGTGTTTGAAAATTTTAGACAAGCTTACATGGAACATACAATTTGGATCCATCTTGGTATTTTAAAACACCTGGTTTATTTTGGAACTGGATGCCAACAATGACAGAACAACTACTTTATTTGTTACATGTTTATGGTATTTTTCTAATTACATAAAAAGGAATAAGAGGAGGTATATCCCAACGTTGTAAAAGATATATGAAGGCAAAAAATTTATATATGTAATACTATGATGTAAAAGCAATTTAAAATTCCAGAATGAGATTTTCACTCTGCAGCGGAGTGTGCGCTGATATGAAACTTCCTCGCAGATTAAAACTGTGTGCCCGACCGAGACTCGAACTCGGGACCTTTGCCTTTCGTGGGCAAGTGCTCTACCAACTGAGCTACCGAAGCACGACTCACACCCGGTACTCACAGCTTTACTTCTGCCAGTATCTCGTCTCCTACCTTCCAAACTTTACAGAAGCTCTCCTGCGAAACTTGCAGAACTAGCACTCCTGAAAGAAAGGATATAGCGGAGACATGGCTTAGCCACAGCCTGGGGGATGTTTCCAGAATGAGATTTTCACTCTGCAGCGGAGTGTGCGCTGATATGAAACTTCCTGGCAGATTAAAACTGTGTGCCCGACCGAGACTCGAACTCGCGACCTTTGCCTTTCGCGGGCAAGTGCTCTACCAATTGAGCTACCGAAGCACGACTCACGCCCGGTACTCACAGCTTTACTTCTGCCAGTATCTCGTCTCCTACCTTCCAAACTTTACAGAAGCTCTCCTGCGAAACTTGCAGAACTAGCACTCCTGAAAGAAAGGATATAGCGGAGACATGGCTTAGCCACAGCCTGGGGGATGTTTCCAGAATGAGATTTTCACTCTGCAGCAGAGTGTGCGCTGATATGAAACTTCCTGGCAGATTAAAACTGTGTGCCCGACCGAGACTCGAACACGGGACCTTTGCCTCTCGCGGGCAAGTGCTCTACCAACTGAGCTACCGAAGCACGACTCACGCCCGGTACTCACAGCTTTACTTCTGCCAGTATCTCGTCTCCTACCTTCCAAACTTTACAGAAGCTCTCCTGCGAAACTTGCAGAACTAGCAGTCCTGAAAGAAAGGATATAGCGGAGACATGGCTTAGCCACAGCCTGGGGGATGATTCCAGAATGAGATTTTCACTCTGCAGCGGAGTGTGCACTGATATGAAACTTCCTGGCAGATTAAAACTGTGTGCCCGACCGAGACTCGAACTCGGGACCTTTGCCACTCGCGGGCAAGTGCTCTACCAACTGAGCTACCGATGCACGACTCACGCCCGGTACTCACAGCTTTACTTCTGCCAGTATCTCGTCTCCTACCTTCCAAACTTTACAGAAGCTCTCCTGCGAAACTTGCAGAACTAGCACTCATGAAAGAAAGGATATAGCGGAGACATGGCTTAGCCACAGCCTGGGGGATGTTTCCAGAATGAGATTTTCACTCTGCAGCGGAGTGTGCGCTGATATGAAACTTCCTGGCAGATTAAAACTGTGTGCCCGACCGAGACTCGAACTCGGGACCTTTGCCCTTCGCGGGCAAGTGCTCTACCAACTGAGCTACCGAAACACGACTCACGCCCGGTACTCACATCTTTACTTCTGCCAGTATCTCGTCTCCTACCTTCCCAACTTCACAGAAGCTCTACTGCGAAACTTGCAGAACAAGCACTCCTGAAAGAAAGGATATAGCGGAGACATGGCTTAGCCACAGCCTGGGGGATGTTTCCAGAATGAGATTTTCACTCTGCAGCGGAGTGTGCGCTGATATGAAACTTCCTGGCAGATTAAAACTGTGTGCCCGACCGAGACTCGAACTCGGGACCTCTGCCTTTCGCGGGCAAGTGCTCTACCAACTGAGCTACCGAAGCACGACTCACGCCCGGTACTCACAGCTTTACTTCTGCCAGTATCTCGTCTCCTACCTTCCAAACTTTACAGAAGCTCTCCTGCGAAACTTGCAGAACTAGCACACCTGAAAGAAAGGATATAGCGGAGACATGGCTTAGCCACAGCCTGGGGGATGTTTCCAGAATGAGATTTTCACTCTGCAGCGGAGTGTGCGCTGATATGAAACTTCCTGGCAGATTAAAACTGTGTGCCCGACCGAGACTCGAACTCGGGACCTTTGCCTTTCGCGGGCAAGTGCTCTACCAACTGAGCTACCGAAGCACGACTCACGCCCGGTACTCACAGCTTTACTTCTGCCAGTATCTCGTCTCCTACCTTCCAAACGTTACAGAAGCTCTCCTGCGAAACTTGCAGAACTAGCACTCCTGAAAGAAAGGATATAGCGGAGACATGGCTTAGCCACAGCCTGAGGGATGTTTCCAGAATGAGATTTTCACTCTGCAGCGGAGTGTGCGCTGATATGAAACTTCCTGGCAGATTAAAACTGTGTGCCCGACCGACACTCGAACTCGGGACCTTTGCCTTTCGCGGGCAAGTGCTCTACCAACTGAGCTACCGAAGCACGACTCACGCCCGGTACTCACAGCTTTACTTCTGCCAGTATCGCGTCTCCTACCTTCCAAACTTTACAGAAGCTCTCCTGCGAAACTTGCAGAACTAGCACTCCTGAAAGAAAGGATATAGCGGAGACATGGCTTAGCCACAGCCTGGGGGATATTTCCAGAATGAGATTTTCACTCTGCAGCGGAGTGTGCGCTGATATGAAACTTCCTGGCAGATTAAAACTGTGTAAGCTCTCCTGCGAAACTTGCAGAACTAGCACTCCTGAAAGAAAGGATATAGCGGAGACATGGCTTAGCCACAGCCTGGGGGATGTTTCCAGAATGAGATTTTCACTCTGCAGCGGAGTGTGCGCTGATATGAAACTTCCTGGCAGATTAAAACTGTGTGCCCGACCGAGACTCGAACTCGGGACCTTTGCCTTTCGCGGGTTTGGAAGGTAGGAGACGAGATACTGGCAGAAGTAAAGCTGTGAGTACCGGGCGTGAGTCGTGCTTCGGTAGCTCAGTTGGTAGAGCACTTGCCCGCGAAAGTCAAAGGTCCGGAGTTCGAGTCTCGGTCGGGCACACAGTTTTAATCTGCCAGGAGGTTTCAGATCAGCGCACACTCCGCTGCAGAGTGAAAATCTTATTCTGGAAACATCCCCCAGGCTGTGGCTAAGCCATGTCTCCGCTATATCCTTTCTTTCAGGAGTGCTAGTTCTGCAAGTTTCGCAGGAGAGCTTCTGTAATGTTTGGAAGGTAGGAGACGAGATACTGGCAGAAGTAAAGCTGTGAGGACCGGGCGTGAGTCGTGCTTCGGTAGCTCAGTTGGTAGAGCACTTGTCCGCGAAAGGCAAAGGTCCCGAGTTCGAGTCTCGGTCGGGCACACAGTTTTAATCTGCGAGGAAGTTTCATATCAGCGCACACTCCGCTGCAGAGTGAAAATCTCATTCTGGAAACATCCCCCAGGCTGTGGCTAAGCCATGTCTCCGCTATATCCTTTCTTTCAGGAGTGCTAGTTCTGCAAGTTTCGCAGGAGAGCTTCTGTAAAGTTTGGAAGGTAGGAGACGAGATACTGGCAGAAGTAAAGCTGTGAGTACCGGGCGTGAGTCGTGCTTCGGTAGCTCAGTTGGTAGTGCACTTGCCCGCGAAAGGCAAAGGTCCCGAGTTCGAGTCTCGGTCGGGCACACAGTTTTAATCTGCCAGGAAGTTTCAGATCAGCGCACACTCCGCTGCAGAGTGAAAATCTCATTCTGGAAACATCCCCCAGGCTGTGGCTAAGCCATGTCTCCGCTATATCCTTTCTTTCAGGAGTGCTAGTTCTGCAAGTTTCGCAGGAGAGCTTCTGTAAAGTTTGGAAGGTAGGAGACGAGATACTGGCAGAAGTAAAGCTGTGAGTACCGGGCGTGAGTCGTGCTTCGGTAGCTCAGTTGGTAGAGCACTTGCCCGCGAAAGGCAAAGGTCCCGAGTTCGAGTCTCGGTCGGGCACACAGTTTTAATCTGCCAGGAAGTTTCAATTTGAAATTATTTACCATATTTAGATGCAAACAGCGTGCATGGTTATGCTCTGAGACAATATTTACTTTATGGTGGGTTTGAATGGGATGAATCAGATTCATTTGATTCTTAAAAACTCAGTATGATGTCACTTGTTTCTAAAAGTGGGTAACTACTTGTAGCAGTTCTAGAATATTGAAAGGAGTGGCACTGAAGAAAGTAAGTTGTTGACTACCCTGAATGCTAGAAATAATTATGTATTTCTACATATTGATAAATCATTCAGTATTTAGGAAAATAGACATAGAACAGAGTGCACATAAAATTAGCTTCAGATAGAGAAAAATGTGAAAGACATGTGGCAAATCTACACTTCAAAGGAAGAACAATATTTAACAAAAATCTTGCGGCAGTACACATTAACAAAACCAAATTATTTTTAATAATCCAATCGACAATGATATAAGTATACCTGATTTATGTAAAAAGAGATGTATGTTTTTCACTATAGAGTTATGAATCCAAAGGACTGTAACAGATATACGAACAGTTATATGTACAACATACTGACCAAATACTCCTATGAAGACATGAAATCAAAGGTTGACTGATGTGATACTAGAGAATATCTGATGGACAGTATACACAATATTCCACAAGGAAACTAGAAAGATTTGGGAAAAATGAAAGAAGAATGTAATGGAAAAGCAATGGAGAATTTAGTGATTTGAGATCATAAAGTATGAAATAAAGTTAGCAACAAGTATGAGAAAGCTATCAGGTGTCAAGATATGTGTGGTTAAAAATGAAATAAGCTTAGAAGGTTATGAAGAATATGTGGTCAACAATACTAAATATCACAGAATGATGAATTTAATTCCAGGCTTTAAACATGAATTGTGTTTAGTCAAGGTAAATTGGAAAGAATTGACCCAAATGATGATAAAACATTTCATTTGGAAAATAAAATAGATTCTTTGTCATATGGATATTACCTCGTGATGTCGCCATATACTACATAATCAAAATCAAAATCTGGATTCTCTTCTTCTTCATCTTTCAAAAGTGAATAGCATAATACAGGTTAATTACATACCACTTCTGCTATCCCTTGAACAGTATTAACCCTTACACATTTTCTGTTGTTTCTTTTGAGTTGCCCATTTACAAGGTATAAAATTTAAATTTTGTTAATAAGGACCTTTACTATATAAATACAGCCCTAACTCAAGATGCTCAGTGATATAAGGTAGCAGTAAATGTTTTGTAAAACTTTTCTGAATGCGAATTTTTCAGGACTAGATACGGGGAAAATTATGTGTAGTGCTTAATAACGAATTTTATATTCTTTTACCAGGCATATATTGTAAATTAATATCTAACTGTGATTTTCAATGATTTTTAATATGGACAGGTTAACTTGAGATAGAATGCAGTGAGGAAATTTAAAAATAATTATAATGAATTTAACGATAATGATGTTTCAGCGTGAATTCCATTACAGATTTTACCTTACTTACTTGATTTGAAGAGAAAAATATATTTGAAATCTCAGGTTGGGTGAGCATCCACCCAGGAATTACTTAAATCAATAAAAGAATAAAACATGTATTATACTCCAAATTAGTCATATCCCTGCTCATTTACTACTTTTATCTTCTTAGGATGGAGGGGAATGAGGTGAATCATTGGAAAGAAAACTGAATCCTTTTGTAGGTGCTGGTCAATTTTTGTATAGAAAACATGGCATAAATCGCAAAATTCTGAGGAATTTTATGATCAATGCAGATTTTATTCTCAGAATAAAAGGAACTGGCTTGTGCGGTCCAAAGTGCTTATGCTCTCCTCCAGATTTCAGAGATGCTAACACTTGGGCAAAGCATTTTTTAACGTAAGTAATGCTAGCATAATATGCTAAAATTGTTCCTGTCTGCCAGCCCTCATGCCTTGTACCATCGCTTTTGAAATATCCTATTTACATTACACTCTTCTCATTCATAACTAAGTATTGTTACATACCAAGTATGTACTCTATGACAAGCCCTGTTCCAAGTCCAAAGGCATTAATGTGTAAATCAGTGCAACGGCAGCCTTTGCACACCCCGGGGGTGCAGGAAGCTAATTAGAGCACTCCGTCTGTCCCAGATGAGCATGCAACTGTGTGTCTCCGAGCGAGCGTACGCAAGCTCTTGAGTAGATTGGACCCCTTGCAGCTCATAAGATCTCATCTACACCTCATGTTCAACATAGTGTCATCTGGTTAACAGTCTGAAAGGACGCTTGTACAAAGGAAGGACGCAATCTATCGACCTAGTGGTAAAATTCAACACTGATTTATTTCTCCCCGTAGTTAAGTTACTTTTTCCATCGTATTTACAGTAAGTAGAAGTACAACTGTGGAAATTCTGCAAACCATCAGCATTTGAGTGCTATTAAATGTTCAATGGTCTTGAAAAATTTAGAGCAACTAGGTATGATATACAAAAGGGGGCACAATTTTTTTCCGCATCACCTTTAGTTTCACTGAAGACATTTTTCATTTCTTTCTAAAGTAGATAAATACTGACCAGAACCTCGTAAAACAAAGACCAACGTCTTTTCGCTACATCGCTTATGTACCACATACAGGTTTCAATTGCCTTTTAACCTTATACCTTCATAATTCTTTGCTCCAGAGTATCATAAAGCATGACACATGTTCAGTGATACGCATAAGCTTCCTCAGAAATTTATACATGGTGCATGATTCTAAAATTGTCATTTATGATTTAATTTTTTCGACAAGTCTGAGAGGCTATGTTGCATGAATAAGTAGGCCATCTATAAAACATAGTGGTTAAAGCAGATTATTGGATAACTAAAGAGTAAGCATACTCCAGTATTATATGTGAAGTATATCTCTATGTATAAAAGGCAATGTCCAGACTATCTGACTCACTCACTTACAGAGTCATCATCGTCAGCAGAAACTGCAAATGACAGAAACATGAAATTAGGAGAGGGTGTCATTTAAGAAGGAATTTTTCGAGATTCGACCCATAAAGTATCACTTCTCTCTTAAAAAGTAAGTAAATAAATGTTTCAGTGTTTTTGGAAATTCAACCCCTAAATGAGTGAAATGAAGACTTAAGTGTCTTATGAAAATGTCTCATTATGAATGTATTTTTAAAACAACAGTATGAAAATGTGAATTTGGCTTTACACTTGAAAACGAAGAAAGCGTTTTACTTTTCTTGTGAATTCAGTACATAATGGGGTGAAACAGTGGATGAAAGTTTTCATACAAATATTTCATTGAGAAAGCATTTTTAACATTAAATGTCTGATAATTATAGGTTTTTTGAAAATATGTCGTTATTGAGGTAATTTGCAAGCTTGATCTACGGAAACTGGTATTTTGTTTCTCAGTCAGAAGCAATGAAATATTTTTTCAGAATTTTTTGTAATGTAACACTTTTGGGGGTGAAATAGTGAGTGGAAAATTAGTTTTGAAAATAAAACGTAACTAAAAAACAACTAAAGAATTTTAAAGCTACATTTGTGATAGCTACCGCCGACTTCTCACTTATGAATTAAAAATATACATTTAAGTGTTTTTCGAAATTCAACTGCTAAGTGGGTAAAATAGTGGATGAAGCATTTTATGAACATATTTTATTACGAATGTACTTTTTAAAGATAAACATAAGAAATTCTCACCCAGAAATAAAAAAGGGTTTTAATTCTCTAGGAAATTGAACATATAAAGGAGTCAAATAAGGTATGAAAGGTTTTACAGATATATTTCATTCTAAAAACCATTTTTAAAATTAAATCTTTGGAAACTTGTGTTTGTTTCTCAGTTCAAATTGAAATATTACGTGTTTCACTGCTTTTAGAAATTAAACTCCTAAAGGGCCAAAATACTACCAGACCGATTCACTACCTCACGTCACTCAGCCAATAACACTAATGACAGAAACTTGAAACTTGGGGGAGGTGTGGATCTAATAATGTAGGCATTGTTTAAGAAGGGATTGTTCGAAATTCCACTCATAAGAGGGTGAGATGAAGGATGAAAGGCTTTTTGGAATTGTGTCGCTATTAACGCAATTTTGAAGTTGGAACTACGAAAACTGGTATTTGGGGTCTCAGTCAGAAATAAAACAAATACGTATTTCAGTACATTTTGGAAACTCAGCCACTAAGAGCTTAAAATAGTGCATGAAAATAATATATTTTACTTAAAGGAGTTACTAAAGCATTTTTAAAGCTACATCTATAAAACCTGGTAATTCACTTCTCAGTTAGAAATAAAATAAACACACGATTAAGTATTGTTTGCAATACAATCCTCTAATGGTGTGACTTAGGAGATGAAAAGGTTTATGCAATTATTTCTTTACAAAAACGTCTTCAAAGAAAAAGATACGAATATTTTAATTTGGCTACAGTGTTAGAAAAAAAGTGTTTTTCACTGATCTTGAAAATTCAACCACTAAGGGGGTGAAATAGGGGATGATTTTAATAATTTCTTTATTTATACGAAAAGTTTTAATGCTAACTCTGTGGATATTGATATTTCACTTGTCAGTTAGATATGAAGAAGAGGTCTTCCGGGGATAAAAATGTCAATGGAAACGTCTCCACAAGAACACAAAGGGCATGATGAACAAAAGTTTTTGACACTGGCCTCTACAATCGCTTTTCGGTCAAAAGTACATCTGAAAAACACAATGCTTCTAAGGTTTTAATTAGTGTAAAAGGTTTAGAAGCTGTTGCAATTTGTGAACAACACAAAAATTCAATTAATGCAAAACAAGAAAACTAATCTGTGGAGCTCATACAGTCTATGCAAGTAAAGCAGTGGACACTTTGAACAATAGTTCCTTTTTATTCAGTATTCGAATTTAAATTTTCTTCTTGATGAATCCATGATACCCTCCAAGTTATTCACTAAGAATTGAACTATGTTTTTATTTGTATAGCGATGATGTTACATGGTCATTAGCTGCAAAATATTTCACACCGGTAAATCAAAATTACTGAGAAAATTCCTGTTGGATAAGAACACAGATCAAGTACTAATTATCACACATTGATACCACTCTGAGAGTAAAAATAGAAATGACAGAGAAAAGTGCTTATTCAAATTTAATGCTATTTATGACACTATCCCTGCTTATGACTTTCATATTTGACCATATTAATGGATTTATTATATTATGACCATGTCTTGGATCATTTCATGTGGGCAGGCATAACTGAGGTTGAGCACCTTGTGTTTTGAAAGCTACTTTCCTTTCACTGAATAGAGACAATGTGTGTAAACAATGCCAGGCGCCGTCTTTTCCCACAGAAGCGTGGCACACAGCCTCATCAAATGATCACCAGGGTTTGGAAATGAAGGAAAAAAAAAACACAATAAAATTTGCAGTTATTGACATGATTATGTAATCAATCTTTCCTGCTCCCTGTGACACAAGTACTTTAGTTGGATTTGGCGAAAAGAATTTGAGCAACAAAATAAATCTACCTCAACAGTAATTTTATCAGGTGAACTCTTTTTTTTTTTTTTTTCTTTTTCCAGCACGGGCTGAACAATCCATTGTCTGAGCAGTCACATGATCTGCTGCTACTACTACTGGCACTTATAACAAAGCTCTCTTCTTGAGCTTTCACACTATTAGCAATGTCCCACGTTCACTTCTGAACGTGCTGCACATATTTGTGCCACACATTCAGCTGTACTTCACTGACAGCATCAGGCAGAAGAAATTTTGTGGAAGATAGCCAGTCTATAACATTCTGTTTGCTGGGGCCTCTGTATTTCATTTTTTCGTTTTCAAGAGTGGTATCTTGCATTATCACTTACAGTAACACAGTGATGATCTAGGTAAGGAAGAACATTGAAAAAACTAAGATTCGAAAGAATAGGCGTTAATTTCGTCACTATAGTCACTGATGATTTTCGACTAGAAAGTCGACAAACAATTGTCCACAAAGCGTATCCTCCTCCCACTACGCGCTATTGTTAGTCATTTTCCTTTTCCCGATGGCGCTCTGTTTCTTGTACACAACCTAGGCAGAAAGACTTCAAAGCTGGTAATATTGAATCATCTATCGATATTTTAACTTGTGTATAGCACACATTACGCCACGACTCGCCCAAGTAATAAATTTTGAACTTCCTGGGTTGCTGATTTTATTGTTCTTAAATAACGCCTTCCCCATAGAAAAATCTCTTCTTTGCCGATTAACATGATTTTACGTCCACAATTAACGTACCTGATATTTATCTCCTTCAATAAAGATGGACATATAGTTCTTTTGAAATCCTACAATTAGGGTCTTTGTTAATGAAAGCAAAGATTGGTGCAGTTTCCTTTTTATGTCGTTTCTGTCCAATTCGACAACACTTTCCAATATTTTTTTGCTAGTCCTTCCTTTCTATGGTGATTTCAATTGAGATTACCTTTATGTTTGTATGGACGAGCTGCTGACTCCAGTGGAATAGGCATCTTAGCAACAATTCATGATGTTACTGTTGCTGAATTTAAAACACATTCCGTCTTGTACACATTCTGCATAATTTTCTTCTCCGATCTCATCTTTTCACCTCTTTCTGAAGTGGACTGATAATGTAATCATGCAAAAATTACAACTTTATTTGTGAAACTGGAGGAAACAGCACGGCTAATATCAGAAAAGAAGTAGAAGGCAAAACGCATTAACATAAAACCTATCTCAAACGAAGATAATAATACATTTTCTTGCCCACAGTGTACAAATACCACCACGACTAGGCCTGTTAATGATGTACCCTTCAGGCAGACAGAAGGTCACTGTGACTGGGTCTGTCGATATCATCATCAAATTGGTAAAGACTAATGATACTGAAACATGTGCCATAGACTGTACCACTCTGCCTAGGAAACTGTCAGCACCATCTTCCTAGAACCAACGACAGAACGCCAGCATGCCCTCTTAATGATCAATAAATAAGTGAAGTGCCCATATTGCACTGTGGTTGCTGGAGTTTTTGGAGATCTCGTCTAGCATGATCACAAAGACATTCATAATTGTGGATAACAAGATGCTAATACCTTCTGTAACACTTGCCTACTTCTGTTAGGAAATGAGCTTCCCAGAAATATCAATGACACATTAGACAGAGACAATAGAAGCAGCATGGTTCTATACTGCAAACTCACATACTCCGCAAAGAAGGGTGGTAAGGGTGTTGAGAAAGAATCCATTGTGTTCATTTTGGAGAGATACATACATACATAGATCGATCTTCATTCTATAGATAATGAATATGACATTTCGTAATGCTGTGGAATGTGTCACTTTAACATAATGGTTCGTTACACAAAATAATTAATTAAACTTCACTTTTTTTACAGTTACTGGTTTATATCTAAGAATTCATCTATTGAGTAAACGGAGTTGTCATTCAGACAATCTTTTAATTTGCTTTTAAATGTTGATTGGCTATCTGCCAGACTTTTAATACTATTTGGCAAATGACCAAAGATTTTGGGGTAGCATAATTGACCCCTTTCTGTGCCAAAGTGAGATTTAATCCAGAATAGTGAAGACCTGCCTTTCTTGCAGTGCTGTAGCTACGCACATCGCTGTTATTTTCGAATTGGGATGGGTTACTAATGACCAATTTCATAAGAGAATATGTATATTGCGAAAGTGCTGTGAATATCCCGAGTTCCTTAAATAAATGCCTGGAATGTAATCTAGGGTGAGCTACAGCTGTTATTCAGATTATACACCTTTGTGCAAAGAATACTTTGTACATTAATGACGAATTGCCCCAAACTACAAAGCCACATAAAATCAGTCTATGAAAACAGGCATAGTAGGCTAATTTATTGATACATTTATCATCAAAATTTGCATTAGTACTAATTGCATTAGTAGCTGAACCTAACTGTTTCAGCAGATCATCTATGTGTTTCTTCCAATTCAATTTCTCATCAATGTACACACCCAGAAATTTTGCGTATTCTGCCTTAGCAACAGTCTTCTGTTCATAGCCTACATTTAACAATGGTGTTATGCCATTTACTGTACTGAATTCTATACACTGTGTTTTCCCAAAATTTATTGAAGGTCTATTTACTGAGAATCATTTAATAATTTTTTGAAAGACATTATTTACGATTTCCACAGCTGATTCCAGCTTGTTGAGTGTGATTACAATATTTGTATCATCAGCAATAAAAATTAGGTCTGCATCTTTATGAATATAGAGTAGCAAGTCTTTAATATATATTAAGAACAATAAGAGACCCATGACTGAACCGTGTGGGACATCATTCCTGATACCTCCCCAGTTAGAGTACTTCACTGATTTTAACAGTCTATCTGTATTATTAATTTCAACCTTCTGCATTCTTCCATTCTTGTTATGGTATACGACATAGATCCATACAATAATACAAAACAGGTCTCTAAAATAGTGCATTCAATTAACGATTTAA
Organism: Schistocerca americana; assembly: GCF_021461395.2. NCBI lineage: Eukaryota > Metazoa > Arthropoda > Insecta > Orthoptera > Acrididae > Schistocerca > Schistocerca americana. The sequence continues at coordinate 201,041,103 of NC_060125.1, read as the reverse complement.
GATTTCAAAATCTTAAGGAAAGCTTGCAGCAATTTGACTGGGATGAGGTGCACAGGGAACACGGTGATGACTTAAAATTTAACCTATTTCATGATGCCTTTGTGAGTATATTTGAAAACAGTTTCCCTGAGGAAACAGGAAAATAGAGTGGTAAGAAAACATGTAAAAAGCCATAGCTTACTAAAGGGGTAAAAATATCTTGTAAATAGAAAAGGGAAATGTATCTTACATCAAGGAGGAGTAATTATTCTGAATTAGTGAAACATTATAAAAGCTACTGTAATGTAGTAAGAAAAGTCATTAAGAAGTTAAGAGGTATGTACATTACGTCTAAGATTACCACAACTGATAATAAAATTAGAACAATTTTGTTTGCTGTTGAAAGGGAAACAGCAACTGAGAACACAGGAAGACAGTATTTTTATCAAACATAATCTAAAGTTTGTTAACAGGAAGTCAGAAGTAGAAAACATATTAATCATAATTTTTCAAGTGTTGTAGAGAAAATTGGATCCAGCTATTCATTACAAAATGCAAGACAGTATCTGGAAGAGGCAGTACCTATGCAATTTGATATAATTTAAATTCAGCCCAACACTTCCACTGAAATTAGGAAAATAATAAAATCCTCAAAGGTAAAAGCCCACATGGAATTGATGGCACTTCCAACAGAGTACTAAAAGCTTGTTCTCAACACATTAGTAAAATTCTCAGCCATGTATTTAGTAGCTCACTGTAACAGGGCATTTTTGCAGACAGACTGAAATAAGCTAATGTTAAACCATTGCATAAAAAGGAAGTTAGGTCTGATGCAAACAACTACCACCCAATCTCACTTCTGACAGCATTATCCAAAATTCTTGAAAGAGTAATGTATGCAAGAGTAGCATTACATACTTGCAAAAATGAAGTGCTAAAATATAAATTAGGGTTGCAGAAAGGCTTTTTAGCAGAAAACGCTATCTAAACTTCACTGATCAAATATTAAATGCGTTAGGATATTTAGTGATGTCTCAAAGGCTATTGACTGTGTGAATCATGAAATTGTTCTAGATAAGCTTACGTATTCTGGTATGAGTAGGACAGTGTACAAATGGTTTAATTCATACTTAACTTGAAGAATGCAAAATGCATGGAGTGGTACCATGGGGCGAGTCTATTACAGACTGGGTCAGAACCTTTGAAGTGTCATACTGGACCGCTGTTCTCAAATGGTTCAAATGGCTCTGAGCACTATGGGACTCAACTTCTGAGGTCATTAATCCTCTAGAACTTAGAACTAGTTAAACCTAACTAACCTAAGGACATCACACACATCCATGCTCGAGGCAGGATTCGAACCTGCGACCGTAGCGGTCTCGCGGTTACAGACTGCTGCGCCTAGAACCGGACGGCCACTTCAGCCGGCCACTGTTCTCAAATGCAGGGGAGGGTCTCCTATGAGGCACTCAGCCTTGTATTCTGCTCGATTTGTACTCACATGTATATGATCCAGTAAATGGGTTCTAACTTTGTCCCACTTCTAGCTAATACAGTAGCTAAAATAGCAAGTATTAATGTCCAAAATACAGGTAAGAGAGATTGACAGTGTTAGAGAGTGAATACAGATTCTTCTTCGGTTCATATTTATAACCTGCAGGCAGAAATAAAGAAGTTCGGAACAACAAGAAGAACATAATGAGGGGCACAGTCTGTAGAACACAAAACATACAAAGCGCAAAGTAGTTGGCTGCTTCTGTTTTCCCAAGGTAGCCAGTCACTGCCCCATAAACATAGATTTGTAGCTTTACACCAAGAGTGTGGAGCAATAGTGTCTCTGGATCAAAATTACGTCCCACCTACTTACCACCGAACTGTAAAAACTTGATGGGGCAAGGAACTTTTATCTTAGGTGGTTAAACTCATTTACTATGAGCGAGTGTAAATGACTAAATCTGCCAGGAACCAATATGCTTAGACATGCCTACAGCGGCATCAGATTCTCCAAGTTTACGAATTCCCACTACTAGGAGCTCTGCACTGTTGTTGTTTACGCAAAAGATATATGCCTACTAGCTCCTGTGGAAAATTATGAAGGCAACCTCACTGCCCCTCACACTAGCTTCAAATTACGACATGCACCCAATGCAGTCACATGTTAAATAGTACACTCATATGATTCCCGTGCAAAGCAATTCCAGTCATATGTAGGTGATAATTCTAAAAGAGCTCTGGCCATTGAGTTCGAAAGACTTGCAGAGGATGTTGTTGGGATTGTTGAAACAATAGTCCCTTAACAAAATCGTGGGAGAAGGAATCCTACACCATCAGTCAGTTGACTGTGATATTCGTGGGCTCTCAGTGAATAGAAAAGCAGAGAACACCAAGTAGAGAACATTTTCATCTAATGGGGAAGTTATGCAGCATAGCACGTTATACTTGCAATTTGAGATACCAATAGCAACCACACATACCTACTTTTTTTTCACAGTTTGAGAGAGTATGTTGCTCACTTTCCTGTTAAACACTTGGGAAATTTCGGTTCTAAAGGAGATAAGGTTAGTGCCCTTCCTGATACCACTGAAAAATACGTTTCCTTCGCCAAACGAATAACACCGAAAATAATGCTCCGCCTCCTGGCTGCCTTTCAGAAACCTGATGAGACAGTGTGTCAGATGGACATATTTGTTACTAGAGCTGCACATGTGCATGACGCAAAGGTTCAGCTTGTGACGCAGGAGGGCCCTTCCCTTACGAATACCTGGATTCAAAGGAGAGACTCGATGAAACCATATTACCCTACATAACAACATTTACAGTTAACTTAGAGGCACTGCCGTAACTGATGCGGAGTATGTGCCTGCTGTGTATGTTTAGCACAGTTTGGCATCCCTACTTTAGTGGAATATGCCTGACTATACATGGAAAAAGAAGTCTGCCAACAATATTGGGTTTTTGAGGAACTGTGTGTGCATGCGCACATACACTCTGATGCCTGCATTTTATTACACTGCACCTGGACTTCCGTGTTACGCAGTGTTACTAAATACACATGTCCGTATCTAACTGTTGAGTGATATCGATATGCTGCAATTCTTAGATATTGTGATTAATGAGGAGCTTTGCCAGTGCGTGCATAGGTACACCAAGGTGAATTACCTGTGAATGAGCAAGCAGGAGTACAAACTTTCTGAAGATACCAGTTACATCCTACACACTGGTGTAGACAACCTAAACTGGCACACCATGCAACAATATCTGATGACTGGATGTTCCGATGGCTGTACAAAAGGAAAATTGCAAGCATCAGTAAGTTCATGATATGGCTGCAATTTCTTGTTAGGAATACATCGTGCAGGGTCACATGGCATGCACCTCCCGTTTCCATGACACTCACAGTGATTTGCTACTGTGTCAGTACAGACTAGTCCCATGCAGTGGTTCTGTCCCCAAGCTAATAAAAGCCTGGAGCAGCAACCAGAGATACTGAATACACTACAGAAACCTCCATAAGCGACTCTGTTTTCAAATGGGACTTATCAAAGTGGTATGCGCAATCTTTTTCAAACAGTTACGATGGTTGAAAGATTATATAGATGTTAGTACCAAAAAAGGGCTCCCTCAATATGTGATTCCAAAAAGGGTTGTCTTAAATTATTGCATATTTTGATTTTTCAGAAAACCATGGAAGATTTGAGAATTGTCACTAAATCCAGGCAATGTTTCATTGAGGGGGCATTTAATCGATAGACATCCCATCTTCAGGACAAATCTTAAGCTGACCACTATTCGCCATCAAAGGTTAATTGCTCTGAAGGTGGCTAAGAAATCAGCGGAGTTTGTAAAACCTGTATATGCCGGTATGGACATTCTGAATCACTCCAAACTTCACATCTACCGCTTCCACTATGAGTTTGTAAACAAAACTTTGCTGGTCTCAGTTTACTTCAGAAAGTTCCAAATATATAAAAGCTGCAATTCATATGAAGTAAGAAGGCACCATCCTGAAATATTTGACACCTCCAGATGTGAAGCTGATGGTCCTTAAAGCACCATAAATCAAAAATAAAAAGGTTATCATCTGGATGAAGGACGAGGAGAATGGTTCACAGATTGAAAGGTTTGTGGGTGTCAGCTTGAGCATATACACATTAGTTTATATACAGTCTCTAGACAAAAAAGAGGTAAAGATGTGAACTGTGAAGCCACAAACGCTCTCTCAATCAAAGATTACAAAGAGGCACTTGCTCATCTCCGCAATGGTTGCGCAAAGTAGTTTTTTGGCCACAGTGTGAAGAGGTCTATTTTGCACTACAGCTGAAAGTTGAGCTGTCATGTTGTAACAACAAATGGTTCATCTGTGGCGATAGGATTGGCACCATCCTCTACACGCACCATTCATTTGGGTGATAATGAGAAGGAGACTGGATATATTTATACCATATGTGCATGGAATAGTAGCATGAACAATTTGTCATAGGTGTCAGCATGTGTATGTACACAGATTGAGTACTATGCACATGTCAGAGTCCTTGTGACATTTTTCTTCACCAGCTGGTCTCATCTTTTCGTATGTATTGTATATACGGCATAAAAGTATGTAAAGAACCAATGGGAAATGTAATAATACCTCTCTGGTGTATCTTTATTTGTATACACATTTTCTGCCCAGGTAAAAATGATTACATTTTGAAGTCAAATCCTTTGTAAAAAATAATTTTCATAAACCAAAAATTTGTCATGTGCGTGTTATTATTTAGAAGGAGATTGACTCTGATCTTGTCACTACACCATACAGACCTTCAATGAATCACGAAACCCACACAAGTGGGATAGTAAATAAAGGAGTGGGAAACCTGATCCCTATTGGTCCAGGTGGATCTATAGATCTTGGCATACTGGAGTGATAGTCCCTTTGTGCCCTGGTGTGACCTCGCCTTGTGTCGGAATGGGCGCGAAGGGTGGGGGCTGGGAGGAGGGGGGAGGCCAGGGAGATGAAGCTCATCTTATCCTCAGATAAGGATAAAAATGGATCCATTGTAGCAGAAGTGCGACTGATACACTGTTAGCAAGGCAGCGCCAGAGCTACTGTCGCATTATGAGATTAACTTGTCATTTATCGTGAGTTGTGGGAAAAATGAAACAATTCAAGTTATTTAGGAGGAGCTTAAATCTGCGGATCAGTAGAATCACACTAAATACTTGTCTGTGATGGAAAGTCTTTAGCCCTGAATGGAGCACTGCGCCAATGCCCTCTTTTGTCCTCACTGCGGACGCCTGTATTGATATAACCGTTTACTTCAAGATCTATGATGATTTTGTGGCCGTTGAATGGCACACCACACAAATAATAAAGCCATTCCTCCGCCATCACGCTGCCGAAAGAAGCAGTATGTGAGTCCACTCTCGCCTGAAAACAGAGAGTGGAATGAACTATCACGCGATGTGTCTCGCAAATAACGCAACAACGAAACAATCTCATATGAATTGTATATGATATTCGCAGTTTATTGTCAGACCTATACTTATCTCTCATAAACATAAGTCACTGTAGACAACAGTTTATTTTATGTTTTACACCTTAAATACTTCCCCATTAATATTACCGTCTCAGTGGATTGTCAGTTAAGACTAGTGGGTTGAGAAACCATTGACGGTGTATCAAACTACTGCCTGACGTTCCGCTTCCGACTGTAGCTGATGTCTTTGAGATGAAACGGCAACCGCATCAAGGGCTCAAGTAGCAGTCCTGCTTCTTCTGGTTTTGAGAAAGTTGTCAAGTATATCCTATAACGCAGTGTTTACCAGAAGGCTTTGGTGTTCTATCGTTTTCCCTCTCGGAATCTATTTTGTTGCAAGACGGGAGGTGGCAGGAATGCCTTCTTCTGAAGTGCCCTGACATATTCGAACAATGCAATTATCCGCTTATAGGGGTTGATAAGTTCATTGTTCCCACTTAATTGACGAATATTTGGGATTTTGGATCTTCTGGAGCAAGGGCAGAAGTTTTCTTCCTAGGCGTTAGAATTTCTTCATGAGAACTTTTGCTATAGCAGTATCATGGAGATACTGGAGCGGAAAGATCCTCGCAATGTGGAATACTTTTGAGAGTCTGATTTTGACAGGGCGAAAAATTTATGAAACGGTATAGAGTTTACCACCATTCGTCACGTGAAGTCAACCGCGTAAATACGTCTGGCTGGCGCCATGGCGCCATAATTCTCGAGCAAAGGCAGTGGATCGCAATCAATTATTTTATCTTGATCAGTACTGGAACGAGCTATTTGGATCAAATAAGACGACAGGAAGCAGCAGGCCCATAATTGCCAAACATACACCGCTTGTGTTTAACAGTGTTTATTAGCTTGCACAATTTAAATACAACAAAATCGATTAATTTAATAAGCACAATAACTTTTTTTCTTAAACCCATGTTAAAATCTGCGTAATAAATGCATAAAACTATAATAAAACTTCTTCTGGTGTAAATACTTAATACAATCAAAACTTGCCAAACTCTGAACCCGCAAGACTGTCCTGTACAGTTTGTTCTCTTCTGCAATATAAATTTATACTACGGTATAACATTATGGCATAACATAGTGCACACAGGTAACGATAAGGCAACTTCTAAAACTTGAACGCTCGGCTATGAAGAGACCGGACACACGAACGTCTGACTAAGGAATAATCCAGTTGATGCCAGTACAGGTAGGCGCTAATTAAACAAGAAATAACTATTAAAAAGCAACGCCTCTGCGTGTAAACATTCCCTGAGTACATACTCACATGAAACTCTCCTTATAAGAACTACACAGTCAGCTTAAAAGGTACAAGTATGATACAAATCACTGATAAGGAATACAAAATGAATAAGGCGGAACCTCCAGCAAATCTGATCGGCTCTAATTACAGAGTGTCCCAGTTTTACAAGGTGAAATTCATATTTAGAGCGAAAGGTGCATCCCCCAAGACGGCGAAGGAACGAGCTGCCAAGCTTAACGACCTGACAGAGGCAGAAACAAAGAGATCATCAGTATTCAACTTAAGGACGAGATCGAGACAGAAGGCCCGTCTAACGAAACACAGTTCCACTGGCAAGGGCCAATTCGTCAAGCCCCGGTGACACGTCCCACCTACCGGAGGAAATGCATTGCGCTTCGCCCAACTGAAACGTCAATTAACTACAACATCACACTTGCATTAACATATTTATATTACATAAAGGAATAAAATGTAACATTAAAACAGGAAGGGTCGTCAATTTTTTTTTCTCGTTTTAAAGTCAACCCTTAAGAGTTAATTAAAACACTGCAATACACTCATATTCCTTGAAACGTAAGAACAACAGCTGAGTATTACCTTAACCGGGCAAGAGCTCACCAGAACTACACTTTCATGGAATCTGATGTAGTTTTACACTCAGTATTGTATTTCGTTATTCGTTAACTAAGGTGCAAATTTAGGTACTTAATCACGAATGTTACAATAATTTTTGATATACCATCACTCAATAATGACCCCACTGGGTTTTCTTACATTGCAGATCCGTCATCAAATAGTAGGAATCAAGATGAATAGATGAAGCCCCATTATCATGTCACGTGTGACATAACTTTGACATGTCAGATTCATCAGTGAAGACAACATTAATTAACCTTTAACAAATATACAGGGTGAGTCACCTAACGTTACGGCTGGATATATTTCGTAAACCACATTAAATACTGAGGAATCGATTCCACAGACCGAACGTGAGGAGCTGGGCTAGTGTAATTGTTTAATACAAACCATAAAAAAATGCACGTAAGTGCGTTTTTTAACACAAATCTATGTGTTTTTAAATGGAACCCCGTTAGTTTCGTTAGCACATCTGAACATATAAACAAATACGTAATCAGTGCCGGTTGTTGCATTGTAAAATGTTAATTATATCCGGAGATATTGCAACGTAAAGTTGACGCATGAGTACCACTCCTCCGCTGTATCGGAGGGCACCGAATTACATAGGTATCCAAAGGGACCGGTGATGGACCTTAGGTACAGAAGAGACTGGAACAGCACATTACGTCCACATGCTAACACCTTTTTATTGGTCTTTTTCACTGACGCACATGTACATTACCATGAGGGGTGAGGTACACGTACACACGTGGTTTTCGTTTTCAATTACGGAGTGGAATAGAGTGTGTCCGGGCATGTCAGTCCAATAGATGTTCAATGTGGTAGCCATCATTTGCTGCAGGCAACTGCAATCTCTGGCGTAATGAATGTCGTACAAGCCGCAGTACATCTGGTGTAATGTCACCGCAGGCTGCCACAATATGTTGTTTCATATCCTCTGGGGTTGTAGGTACATCACGGTACACATTCTGCTTTAACGTACTCCACAGAAAGGAGTCCGGCGATGTAAGATCAGGAGAACGGGCTGGCCAATTTATGCGTCCTCCACGTCCTATGAAACGCCCGTCGAACGTGTACCTCACCCCTCATGGTAATGTACATGTGCGTCAGTGAAAAAGACCAATAAAAAGGTGTTAGCATGTGGACGTAATGTGCTGTTCCAGACTCTTCTGTGCCTAAGGTCCATCACCGTTCCCTTTGGATCCCTACGTAATTCGGTGGTCTCCGATGTACACGATCGAACAGCGGAGGAGTGGTATTCAAGCGTGAAATTTAGGTTACAATATCTCCGGATGTAATTAACATTTTACAATGCAGCAAACTGCACTAATTACGTATTTGTTTATATGTTCAGATGTGCTAACAAAACTAACGGGGTTCCATTTAAAAAAACCTAGGTTGGCGTTAGAAACATACTTCCGTGCATTTTTTTATGGTTTGTATTAACCAGTTGCACTAGCCCCTCTCCTCACGTTCAGTCTGTGGAATCGATTCGTCAGTATTTGATGTGGTTTACGGAATATATCCAGCGGTAATGTTAGGTGACTCACCCCGTGTATGTATATAAGGACACAATTGCATCTGTTTAAATCGAACACACAGCATAGGCCCAGGCGGATGGTTAATGGCAGGCGGACACTCCGGCAAGCTCTTCTTTCCGACATGCACTGCGTTGCGAGAAAAGCCAAAAACTACGTCTCGTGCCGTAACCCAAAACCTTTTCGGCGTCCGCGGCCGCAGCTCTCGAGTAATACCACGCGCGATGAGCATGAGCACCAGGTAACGTGGCCCCTCCCGACCGAGTTGTGCGCGCTGCCGAAAGACCACACGGCGAGGGCTGCTGCCTCAACGCTGCATACTTAAATAGCAGAACTTGCGATGAACATCCGACACGCGGCAGGCAAAAGCGACTTCGATGCAAAGATGACACTACAAGAAAGGGATACTGGCTCTAGCCGCGCAACGTATCAAGTACCATCTTCATCTCTATTAATATTACTATGGTGTTTGGAAATTTATATGGGCTCTCTATACACGAGTAGTGTCAGTGGATTTTACTTTGTGGTTTCTATCTCGGAAAACATGTCATGCCATTACCAGTTTGTCAGTATATCGCAGGCGGCAGTTCCTTCTGTGTTCGGCTCGGCGAACGTTAACACTCCGTCTGTGGTTCCAATGTGCACTTCACCACGACGACGTGGAATTTTATATACTTCAGGCGCCTCTAATGAATGGCATTCATCTTTTGCCATTCTCTATTTATTTACTTGGTGGGTCTGAAGATTGTTTCAACCTCATACTTGGGCAATATTTTCGTGATGGGATCTCCAATCTTGTTAAAACTTCCTCAGTGGTGGCTGTTGTTCCTCATTAGTCCCGGCTTGGTCTGTTCTTGGAGCGAGAGCCAGGTGCGCCCGATTACTGGAGCAACCCTTTTTCTTGAGAGCCGATCGTAAGTAACTCAGTGCACTGAAGTTTTATTACTACTTACAATAAGTAATATGGACCACTCGAAGCAAAAAATTAATTTAGAAAATTACATAATTACGGAATGTGTAAATTTGCATTTCAGATTTATGTGTGATGCAAGGAAGCCAACTGTTCATAATTGGATAACACTATACCTGTCATATTTGGATTTTTGTAAGTCATTATCCATTTCATGTAAGAAGTAACTAATTTCGGCTAAGATGGGGATTTGCAATAAAATTAAGTATTTGTGGGAACATGAACGCTTTCGCTCGGAGAGGTACACCGGCAATGTTATGTTAGCCGAAACGGAACGTCACTACCTTGGAAACATAATGTCCCTCAATGGTGCTGCAAAAGGTCCAGTTCACAGCAACGTTGATCACAAAAACGTAGCGCTACATTGATTGGTCTTCTGTTTCCATTTGGAGACGATGTTTAAAATAGCACCCAAAGCGGCCATTAGTTCTCACATTCAGGAGCACCAGCACGAAATAAACATACGTTTCCGTGAGTACAGTAAGTCACCAGGAAATATCAGCCATCAATTTGGCACCACATATTACAAATGTTCCTCAGTGCTAGAATTCCAGATGTTTTAGGGAAGCCTGCCACTTGTCGACGAACAAATCGTTTAAGGAACTTGTTGTTCTCGTTATGACAACTCCATACGTAAATATTCAGATGGTGTATCCGAAGTACGACTGTTACTAGACCTCTGAGTCATTCATACTGCTACAGTTCTGCACAGCAAACCTAAAACTTAAAGTATCGTCGCAGCATCACTCGACGGATTCTTTCCCCTTAATGCAAGCTTATGTTTTCTAGATCATAAGAACTTTATATTCTAAAGAAGTATACTAAACTTATGTTAACAACTAACCCAAACACCCATTTCACTTAGTGAACTTTCATGCATTATAACAATTATTGTGTGATATTTCCCCTGCTGAGTAAGTATGACAGCCTGTCCAATAACCTGTCAAGTATACCACTCACATCACTTCTGTTGCATTAACTGAGTGAGTTTCTTGTATCTGTACGTCCATATTTTAGTGGATCATCGAGTCTGAACTACCCTTCATGTAATACTCCGGCCAAACCCTTTTATTAGAAAAGTCGAAGGTAACATCTGCGGCCCAAGCCCCGCAATCGAACTATCGACCTGACTGCAGGTAGAGTGCAGACATTCCGTTCACCACGGAACTAGGAGCGGGATGTGTCGTAGCCCCCTCGCCCTGGTCGTCTTTCACCTGCCACTCAATTTAACAGCAAACTGACCCAGAACGAGTAAAAATTGCTGCCTTAACCTACAGCTGTGCCCAGGTCCTCCATGAGTGGAGTCTAGTACTCTGAGAACTAGAACGCCACAGTCAGAATTTCTGCTAGTAGTATGATCACAATGACAGAAGCGATAAGTCAAAGTAAGGGGCACTCTATTACCCAAGATAAACAATGAGTAACAGATAAGGTTCCGAGCCGTCTAAGGCGCTTCAGTCATGGACTGTGCGGCTGGTCCTGTCGGAGGTTCGAGTCCTCCCTCGGGCATGGGTGTGTGTCTTTATCCTTAGGATAATTTAGGTTAAGTAATGTGTAAGCTTAGGGACTGACGACCTTAGTAGTTAAGTCCCATAAGATTTCACACACATTTGAACATTTTGAACAGATAGTGTTGACCATAACCGATCTGAGAGAAAGAAAATCAACCTCGCAATCAACCAAATACTAACAGAAAATAGTTTACGTTTGAGACGTGATTTAGTAGACTTACGTTTCATCTACTGTGACAGACGACGTGCAGGCAGGGAAATCTGGACGCGCTCGGTGTAAAGACACATCAGCTATCAAGATATTAGCAGTAAATTTTCAGAGTGTTTGGAATAAAGTTCCTGAATTTGCTGCCGACCAGGAAGCGTGTGGCGCGCAAATTATTCTAGGGACTGAGACCTGGCTGAACCCTGAGATAGGAAGTTCTGAAATATTTAGTGAAGGTTGGAACGTGTGTCGGAAAGACAGATTAGACACCTTAGGAGGTGGTGTCTTCATTGCAGTTGACGAAAATATTGTGTCTACTGAGGTCGAAGTAGAGTGTGATTGTGAAGTTAGGGCTAGGGGAAAAATGATTAATTGTGGGGTGTTATTACCGGCCACCAGGTTCCACGGTAACAGTTCTAGAATCATTCAAAGGGAGTCTACATTCTGTATCGCAGAAGTACCCGGATCATGCTATATTAGTCACAGGCGACTTCAACCTACCTAGTATAGACTGGGATGTCTATGGATTCATTACAGGTGGTACAGACAAGACGTCATGCGAATTACTTTTGAACACATTATCCGAAAACTGTCTTGAGCAGCTAATTCGACAGCCAACGCGTAATGGAAATATTTTAGATATGGTAGCCACGAACAGACCAGACTTTATCGATGGTGTCAGTGTTGAGACAGGGATTACTGATCATGATGTTGTCATTACGACTATGGTTACCAGAGTAAAAAAGTCGGTCAAGAAGGCTAGGAGAGTATTCTTATTAGAAAGAGCAGATAAGCAGTTGTTAGCAACCCATTTAGTAAATGAATCGACTTCATTTACTTCCGGTACGATGGACGTGGAAGAATTATGGGCAAATTTTAAACACATTGTAAATCATGCATTGGACAAGTATGTGCCGAAAAAGTGGGTTACGGACGGAAAAGACCCGCCGTGGTTTAACAGGCGGAATGCTCAGGAAGCAAAGACAGCTGCACTCGCGGTACAAGAAAGATCGGGAGAATGAGGACAGGCAAAAGTTAGTAGAGATTCGTGCTGCTGTAAACAGAGCGATGCGTGAAGCATACAACCACTACCACCGTCATACCTTAGCAAAAGATCTTGCTGAAAACCCAAGGAAATTCTGGTCTTACGTACAATCAGTAGGCGGGTCGAAGGGTTCCATCCAGTCACTCACTGATCAGTCTCGCCTGGCAACGACAGACAGCAAAACGAAAGCTGATATTTTAAATTTAGCATTTGAGAAATCTTTCACGCAGGAGGATCGTACAAACATACCGCCGTTTGAGTCTCGTACAGATTCCCGTATAGAGGACAGTGATAGACATCTCTGGGGTTGTGAAGCAGCTGAATGAGTTGAAAATAAATAAATCGCCAGGTCCTGATGGGATTCCATTTCGGCTTTACAGAGAGTACTCTACTGCATTGGCTCCTTACTTAGCTTGCATTTATCGCGAATCTCTTGCCCAACGTAAAGTCCCGAGCGACTGGAAAAAAGCGCATGTGACACCTGTATATAAGAAAGGTAGAAGGACGGATCCTCAAAATTACAGACCAATATCCTTAACATGGGTTTGTTGCAGGATTCTCGAACATATTCTCAGTTCGAATATAATGAATTTCCTTGAGACAGAGAGGTTGCTGTCCATGTATCAGCACGGCTTTAGAAAGTATCGCTCCTGCGAAACGCAACTAGCCCTTTTTTCACATGATATCTTGCAAACCATGGATGAAGGGTATCAGACGGATGCCATATTCCTTGACTTCCGGAAAGCGTTTGACTCGGTGCCCCACTGCTCACTCCTAACTAAGGTACGAGAATATGGGATTCGTTTCCAAGTATGTGAGTGGCTCGAAGACTTCTTAAGTAATAGAACCCAGTACGTTGTCCTCGATGGTGAGTGTACATCGGATGTGAGGGTATCATCTGGAGTGCCCCAGGGAAGTGTGGTACATCCGCTGTTGTTTTCTATCCACATAAATGATCTTTTGGATAGGGAGGTTAGCAATGTGCGGCTGTTTGCGTATGATGCTGTGGTGTACGGGAAGGTGTCGTCGTTGAGTGACTGTAGGAGTATACAAGATGACTTGGACAGGATTTGTGATTGGTGTAAAGAATGGCAGCTAACTCTAAATATAGATAAATGTAAATTAATGCAGATGTATAGGAAAAAGAATCCTGTGATGTTTGAATACTCCATTAGTAGTGTAGCGCTTGACACAGTCACGTCGATTAAATATTTGGCCGTAACATTGCAGGGCGATATGAAGTGGGACAAGCATGTAATGGCAGTTGTGGGGTAGGCGGTTAGTAGTCTTCGGTTCATTGGTAGAGTTTTGGGAAGATGTGGTTCATCTGTAGAGGAGACCGCTTATAAAACACTAATACGACCTATTCTTGAGTACTGCCCGAGCTTTTGGGACCCTATCAGGTCGGATTGGGGGACGACATATAAGCCATTCAGAGGCTGGTTGCTAGATTTGTTACTCGTCGGTTTGATCATCACGCGAGTGCTGCAGAAATGCTTCATGAACTCGGGTGGAAGTCTCTAGAGGAACGGAGGCGTTCTTTTTGTGAATCGCTACTGAAGAAATTTAGAGAACCAGCATTTGAGGCTGACTGCAGTACAATTTTACTGCCGCCAACTTACATTTCGCGGAAGGACCACAAAGATAAGATAAGGGCTCGTACATAGGCGTATAGGCAGTCATTTTTCCCTCATTCTGTTTGGGAGTGGGACAGGGAGAGATGATGCTAGTTGTGGTACAAGGTACCCTCAACCACGCACCGTATGGTGGATTCCGGAGTATGTATGTAGATGTAGGTGTAGACAGACGAGCGCATAATGTCTGTTACATTCTTCTCTCCCTCGGAGAATCAAGATGGTCGGGCTTCTCTCTGTAATAGAGAAGTCTCGGAGTTATCAGAAATAACATTGCAGTAAGTTTTGCTGTGAGTGAGATGTGCAAATAGGAAGAATTTCTACGAAAGTTATGAGTACAGAGAAGTCGAACTTTAATGGGGCATAGCGAATCGTCAGGCCACAACAGGTTGGGAAATAGCATAGCACTTGATTTGAGATTCGTAATGAAATACTAACTAACCGCTTTCTAAAACCAAACTCAACTTGACAAAATTTTTACATGTGGCCCCGAATGTTTAGTTTGTTGTCAGTTATAACTCATCGTGCATGTTACACTTTCATGTCGGTAGCACAGGTAACATATTTATACACGAAATTTGATGTTAACTTCATGGATATCAGAACAGCTTAGATTTAGCAATAACTTGAGACCTAGGTATTAGTTGCTCCCTATTTACGTTAACGGCCTACTGGCAGGGACGGCTCTGGAGGAGGCGGGCTGGGTGAGGGGGCGGGGTTGGTGGATGAAAGGTTTGTTTAAATGAACAAGAGTGAGAATAAGTTGAAGATACAGTTCATACACGAAATCTAATGCGTTACAGGACATTGTCTTCGGTATTGTTAAACAGATGACAAAGGAAGTGCTGGAGGTTGTACCCTTTGTGGCGTCTTTCAAAATAGCAAATACTGCTCATGCGCCTGTATACGTACCTACGTCAGATTAGAAGTTCCTAAAGAAGCGAACAACTTCGTAATGAAGAAATAAAGATATATATCTAACAATTCCTTAAACGCTTATAGAAGTACCGCCGAGAAAAAGCTTTGTAAAAAACAAGGAAAGAATAAGTGAAATATGCACTTCCCGTCCTGATACCATAGCATTATAAATGCCGACGTTTAAGTTAAGGGGCGTTTGCTAGTTGAAATGTTTATGACGTATTTCCTCACCATTCCCTCTTCTTCTTGTCACGGACCCTTAAAATTAAGTTTTTCAGCTTTGTCTATATCTTATTTTAAGTTTCCCCCAATTACTCTTTCTCTCAGTGTTGAAGCCATAATCAATAGACATTAGTCTTTAAGATACACTACGTGATCAAACGTATCCAGGCTGAAAATGGCTTACAAGTTCGCTGTGCCCTCCATCGGTAATGCTGGAACTCAATATGGTGTTAATCCAGCCCTAGCCGTGACGATAGCTTCCACTCACACAGGCATACGTTCGCTCAGGTGCTGGAAGGTTTCTTGGGGAATGGCAGCCAATGCCTCACGGAGTGCTGCACTGAGGAGTGCTATCGATGTCGGTCGGTGAGGCCTGGCCTGGCACGAAATCCGCGTTCCAAATGCCTAAGTTCTGATAAGTGTTCACCAACCTGCAGTCTTCTGTAGCTGTTGCCCCCTGCTCAGATAACAGCACGTAGGTCGATAATCCGTTATCTTGAGGCTGTAAGAAACTCATGGCGAGAAATTGATATTATTTGAATAATTAAATTTTCATTAAAGTTGTGTATACGGGATGCCGCTCGCTTTTTATTAGCAGAACACGAGAAACTGCACAATTACATTCCACTTCAGAGTCACAAATAATTTCCGTTCTAAACTACCTGTCCAAACAACCAGTTTGCTAATAAAATCTTCACTGCCACCGACTGCTGCAGACGACATGTTCTTACCTTACAACCGGACCACTTCGCCCGCCATCCAAGTTAGGAATGATCCGAAGATCACCGAAGTGCTCCATCTGCCTTCTCATTTAGCAGTTGTTTACTATTCCGCTGGTTATTCATAACTATGAAATAATGGAATGATAGCACGCTATTGAGAGATGCTTTAATATGAAATTCAGGTTTGTCTAATATTAAGAACAGAAGGTTCATTTTGGCGCACAGTTTCCTTCACGGAGAAGGACGAAAATTTTGGCGGTCTTCCTCAAGATATCCGTACCGAGCAAACCATATGTCATCGGTACCTCACACCAAATTACGTCATCTTGCCACAGCTGCCTTCTCAACAGCTCTACGAAGAGGTTCTTGTACCTGAATACGATGGCTCCAAAGCCAGAAGTATTACTCACCCCCCTCATTTCGAAATTTCAAAAAATTGGGATGTTGTCGCAGACAACAATCAATTCTGGACAGACACTAATAGTTATTCGAGCTATAAATTTTATAGCTATCATCTCTCAAGCGCCATACCATACCACTAACTAGTAATTTCATATTGTTTTTCACAAGTTGAATCTACTTCATGACTTTTTCAATCAGAAATTATTAATTTACTTATATAATCATAGGCTTAAATTATTTTCTGATTAGCAAACACTATATGTTATCCTTAGTCACTTCGTGTATACCCTCATGTCCCAAAATCTTTCATCTTCAGTAACAGTTTCTATACTAATTATATTATTTTTTCAACAGTAATCATTTTCAATGTATCAATATTCTCAACCTTTTTATCGTTGGTAGTCTTTTACTAACTTACACTCTACCGTTTCTGCTAGAATACTGTATAGCAGTGCGCTATTTTCTAGTCAAATTTCAATCACAAAATTTTATACGGCAATTAAATTACCCTCGGTATAAACTCTAGAAAGTTTTTCTCATAAGAAGTTAAACTTCTGTAGCACTACTATCGACTCATTGCCGTCCTATCAGTTCGATGATACTTTCTTCACCCTTTACATGACTATTATGCCAGCACCATGCCGTCCTGCTCGTATTTATATTTAAGTGCGTCATAAAGACGTGCGCTTCACATGATTACAAATAAAACGAACACAACACCGGTACATGTCACAAATACAATAAGACGCAAGAACTTTACACTCACACCTTTTACCGGAATATACCCAACCAGACCACAACAGCAACCCATATTAATGATTATGTTGTCCATGACGTGATCTTGCATTGTGGAACTCCAGACATTCCCAGCTGGTGTTCAGTTCACCAATTGTCAGTCCATTATCCCATCTCCAACGTCAGCAAACAGCTCCAGTACCGTTCCATGAAACAACACTAAATGCAGTATTAAACAAATTTAAAAAAAAAACATGTTTTGATACCCTATTAACATATAAATACATAATACGTAATGTTCTGTCTTGATTTAGGATATTTATTAACAAGTTCACTGTTTACGTCGTACTATGATAGTGGTTCCTGAATACTTTTGTTTCTCGTCATAGCTGTAGCTACACACAACTAAGTCATTGCCCTTCCTACTCTTTTAAGAGCTCTGTGCTTGCTCGCACCGTATGTTACACTGGAGCGCTTCGCTTATGAGTCGCGCGTCTGCTGCTCTCGTCTTTAAATCTTACCTACGTAGGCTTACAACTGCGATTCACAGATACACTGAGATAGGATTACAGAATTCTGCTTGAATGATAATGCACAAACACTTATTTGTCAAATCATTGCTTCATTCCATAGTACGAGCTATCGTCCCTTCTACTTTTGTTTTTGTCGCTACAAACAGAACCAGTGAAATTGTGTTCATGTAATGACAGTGTATTTTATACTGACTTTCATATGCGAACATTACGTGACTGTGTAATATGTAGTGCCTAATTACACTCCTGGAAACTGAAATAAGAACACCGTGAATTCATTGTCCCAGGAAGGGGAAACTTTATTGACACGTTCCTGGGGTCAGATACATCACATGATCACACTGACAGAACCACAGGCATATAGACACAAGCAACAGAGCATGCACAATGTCGGCACTAGTACAGTGTATATCCACCTTTCGCAGCAATGCAGGCTGCTATTTTCCCATGGAGACGATCGTAGAGATGCTGGATGTAGTCCTGTGGAACGGCTTGCCATGCCATTTCCACCTGGCGCCTCAGTTGGACCAGCGTTCGTGCTGGACGTGCAGACCGCGTGAGACGACGCTTCATCCAGTCCCAAACATGCTCAATGGGGGACAGATCCGGAGATCTTGCTGGCCAGGGTAGTTGACTTACACCTTCTAGAGCACGTTGGGTGGCACGGGATACATGCGGACGTGCATTGTCCTGTTGGAACAGCAAGTTCCCTTGCCGCTCTAGGAATGGTAGAACGATGGGTTCGATGACGGTTTGGATGTACCGTGCACTATTCAGTGTCCCCTCGACGATCACCAGTGGTGTACGGCCAGTGTAGGAGATCGCTCCCCACCCCATGACGCCGGGTGTTGGCCCTGTGTGCCTCGGTCGTATGCAGTCCTGATTGTGGCGCTCACCTGCACGGCGCCAAACACGCATACGTCCATCATTGGCACCAAGGCAGAAGCGACTCTCATCGCTGAAGACGACACATCTCCATTCGTCCCTCCATTCACGCCTGTCGCGAAACCACTGGAGGCGGGCTGCACGATGTTGGGGCGTGAGCGGAAGACGGCCTAACGGTGTGCGGGACCGTAGCCCAGCTTCATGGAGACGGTTGCGAATGGTCCTCGCCGATACCCCAGGAGCAACAGTGTCCCTAATTTGCTGGGAAGTGGCGGTGCGGTCCCCTACGGCACTGCGTAGGATCCTACGGTCTTGGCGTGCATCCGTGCGTCGCTGCGGTCCGGTCCCAGGTCGACGGGCACGTGCACCTTCCGCCGACCACTGGCGACAACATCGATGTACTGTGGAGACCTCACGCCCCACGTATTGAGCAATTCGGCGGTACGTCCACCCGGCCTCCCGCATGCCCACTATACGCCCTCGCTCAAAGTCCGTCAACTGCACATGCGGTTCACGTCCACGCTGTCGCGGCATGCTACCAGTGTTAAAGACTGCGATGGAGCTCCGTATGCCACGGCAAACTGGCTGACACTGACGGCGGCGGTGCACAAATGCTGCGCAGCTAGCGCCATTCGACGGCCAACACCGCGGTTCCTGGTGTGTCCGCTGTGCCGTGCGTGTGATCATTGCTTGTACAGCCCTCTCGCAGTGTCCGGAGCAAGTATGGTGGGTCTGACACACCGGTGTCAATGTGTTCTTTTTTCCATTTCCAAGAGTGTATCTTATTCTACATTCCTTTCAAATTTAAAATCAGGGTCTGTTTTTTACTCTCTGTACTTCATATAAAGTGGCTTTCTGTATAAACCTTACTTACTACGTTTGTGTCTTTTATGAGATTTCCATGTCAGTGTTATGTCCTACATCGACAATACGTCTTCACCCTTGTACTTCATACAACAGTTGGCGGAAATAGCTTCGCCCATAATACTACTTAATGGCTGATTAACACGTCGCATTTTGCCTTTCCTCCCTCACTGCTCATAAGTGATTGACCAACTTTCCTGCCACATAATAACAATACTCTCCATGTACACAATTGGCCGACTTTTCAGTTGCCTAATTAATAACTCTCCATTTTTCTCATTTCTGTCTTCGCAAGTAATTGGCCAACTTTTCCGTCGCCTCATAAGCATAACTCTCCATTTTTCATGAAACCTCTTTGTCACGACTATTCCCAGCTTATCAGTGTATCATAATTAGTTACAGCGGAAACCCGTTCGCCGTTTCATGCCATACTAAAGATCAACGATATAGCCTATATTGACAAAATCTGTATATCAACTCAAAATATAATTAGCTCGTTCCATTATGTTTTGCCACCAGAATTGTTTCTATTGTACACGGTCACATTCACTTACCTGGTTTAGCGTCGTCCACTTCTTCTGCAGTATTTGGCTTATTTTTATGCGTTATTTTATGTGTGTTCTATATACTAGGCCTCGTCTTACATTTCTATGCTTAATATACTGTCGGACATAAAGGTAAACATTGTTCTTCTACATACTGTGTGACATGATCTTGTTGTGTGCATTACTCAGGTGCTGGTATCTTGTTGTAGCTACATACTGTGTTCTCTTGCTCGTGTATCTGCTATCCTACACTTCATATACTTGGGTTTGTCCACATAACTCCAGTAAATGTCTGTTTTTCACCCGTGCTATGCAAGTGCTTATTCTGCTGGGTTATTTTGTTTTCGTCATAGCTTGCTTCTTTATTATCACGTACGGTGTAAGTAAATTTCCTCATCAGCTCTGCGTGAAATAAGGGGAAGAACTAACATCAGGAAAAGAAAATAATGTATGTTGTCGGTTAATTAGGGCAACGAGTAATAGTCAAGTACATAGCAATGCGTTATTGCCCTGAGGCTAGTATTCATAACTTCTTTCATTTCACTGATTGACACCATGTAATAATTGTTGTGGTGGTATTTCCGTGGTAAGATATGGCACTTGATTCAAATCTTTCTCAAATTTTACAACGTTATCGGCCCCCATATGAGGCTTCTTAGAATTGAAACTGATAAATTTGTCTCCCATAGACGAATGCAGTGTACACTTGACCATTTTTTGCTAGTGGTCCCTGAGAGAAGCTGGCTGTCAAGTCCATGTTTATTGATATCTTGACGCCATTGAACTTCAGTATGGGACGTTCTAGTACGAGTGTTCTAATGGCATTTTCACCATCAAACCTTCTGTTCACAGATACTTCACCTCTCGCTCTGTTTTGTCTGCTGTAAGAGAAGTATCGACTCAAGAACGATTGAACAAATTCTTTATATGTTTTACATGTGGTACTGACCTCTGTTCCCCAACATTTTGCTTCTGCTTCTAACCTACTGGCCACGAATGTCATGTTTTCAGGAATGATGCCATCAAACTGCCTAATGAAGGCCACTGGGTGCGTAGTTACCTAATTAGAGATATGATTGAATTTATAAGCAATAGCGTAATTTCCTACGCCACTTACATTGAAAACACCTTCCTTTCTTTCTTCTTCACACCAAATTTCTACTTGTTGTTAAACTTTATTTAGTATTATGTAATGCATCTCAGGAAGCGCCTTTTGCTCTTTTTCTCTCAATTTGCCCTGAATCGCACTTGTGTTGCATTCACAAGAGGATTATACATTTGAAATGTTAAAGTAAGTATCTCATGCTAGTTTTTGAAACTTTGTATATTATTTGTGATAATTTTACTTTGCTCTTGTCTTAGAGTGCTAATTGTTCTTAGTATTAGCCCATTTTGATCCTGCAAATTCTTAGCAAACTTTCTGCTTTCATGGTCAATCTTTTGATTCATTTCTTCTTACGAACTTGTAATTCTTTACGCCATTCTATTGTTTCATAATATCCACTGAATCGCCAGAGAAACTGAGACAGGCATGCGTATTCAAATAGAAGCAGAATATGGCGATGCGGTCGGCAACGCCTACATAAAACAAGTGTCTAGCGCAGTTGTTGTTAGATCGGGTGCTGTTGCTACGTGGGCAGGTTATCAATAAATTGCGCAGATTTCGATGCTGGGCCATCAACAAGTGTCAGAGTGCGAACCATTCAACGAAACATAATCGATATGGGCTTTTGGAGCTCAAGTCCTAGTGGCGTACCCTTGTTGGCTCCATGACTGGCAGTTCTACGCCTCGCCTCGGCCCGTCAGTATCGACACTAAACCGTTAACGACTGGAAACATGTTGTCTGGTCGGACGAGTCTCGTTTAAAACTGTATCGAATGGATGGACGTGTACGAGTATGGAAACAACCTCATGAATCTATGGCCCTTGCGTGTCAGCAAGGTACTGTTCAAGGTAGTGGAGGCTCTGTAATGGTGTGGGGCGTGTGATACGGGATCCCTGATACGTGTAGATACGACTTTGACAGGAGACACGTACGTAAGCGTCGTGTCTGATCACTAGTAGCCGCGCGGAATTAGCCGAGCGGTCCAGGGCGCTGCAGTCATAGACTGTGCGGCTGGTCCCGGCGGAGGTTCGAGTCCTCCCTCGGGCATGGATGCGTGTTTGTCCTTAGGATAATTTAGGTTAAGTAGTGTGTAAGCTTAGGGACTGACGACCTTAGCAGTTAAGTCACACATAATTTCATACACATTTGACAACCACCAGCATCCATTCTCGTCCATTGAGCATTCTGACAGACTTTGGCCATTCCAGCAGGACTATGTGACACCTCATGCGTGCAGAATTGCTACAGAGCGGCTCCAGGATCTCTCTTCTGAGTTTAAACACTTTCACTGTCCTCTAGACTTCCCAGGCGTGAATATTACTGAGCATATCTGGGATGCCTTGCAACGTACTGTTCAGAAGAGAGTCCCGATTTCTAGTATTCTTACGGACTTATGGACTGCCCTGCAGATTCTAGGTTTAATGCCTTCCAGCACTGCTTCAGACGTTAGTCGAGTCCATGCCAGATCGTGTTGCGGCGCTTCTTCACGCTAGCGGGCCCCCCACACGATATCTGGCAGATGTACCAGTTTCTTTGGCTCTTCAGTGCATTTCCTTGCAACATCCCTCAGGCTTAGATTCAAAATTTGTAACATTTTGTTCCAAAGCAAGAACTTAGCGGTAGTTTGAGCTATT
This sequence comes from Schistocerca americana, assembly GCF_021461395.2. Lineage (NCBI taxonomy): Eukaryota > Metazoa > Arthropoda > Insecta > Orthoptera > Acrididae > Schistocerca > Schistocerca americana. Next base: position 201,018,251 of record NC_060125.1, on the reverse strand, counting down.
CCTACCGTAACTTCTTTAAACCACTCCTTATTTTCTTTCTTGCTTTTCTTAATTCCTTCTTATTTTATTTTAATCCCTATCTAATTTTTCTGTTTTATTATTTAATTTCTTCTTATTTTCTTATAGTTATTGCAAAATAAATTTTGTCATGGACCTTATACCTTGATTATCTTGAGTTGGCGAAGAGTCAGCTTATTCTGTCCGATGACACTTCTTTTACCCCACACATTTTACTAAAACATTCCAGTTCCATACCTTATGAAACTGTATGCAACGCAACACTTACACTACATTTCTTCCTTGGCTTACTGCTTCTGATTCTCGTAGCTGTGGGCTGCACCGCTGGCTTCAATTGCGCCGTCGTAATATCCTGAAGTTGTCACTTCCAACGCGCCGTGTATATAAAGATCAGGGATGCCATGTAAGGGAAGTTGAAAAAGAGAGAGTGAGAGGGAGGGAGGTTAATATACACGTGCGTATGACAAACCCCTTCCCTCGAAAACTTCTCTCTTTCACACCTCCTCCGTGTTACCGCAGATGACGTGTCACTGATCTCATTTGTACTAAGATTGCAGTACACGCAAAGTGCCTATTTGCTTCCACCGGTCTGAGTCGATTGCATAAATTCTAATATATGTTCACCCATCTTCTGTCTTCTGCAGTAGTGGTCTCCTGCGAAGAAAACAGCACGTAGGTCGTGAATCCGTTATCTTGAGGCTGTAAGAAACTCTTACCGAGGAACTGATATTATGTGAATAATTAAATTTTCAGTTAGTTTGTTTATACTTTATACGGAATGCCGTTCGCTTTTTATTAGCAGAACACTAGAACCTGCACAATTAAATTAACTACGTATTTATGTAAACACTGTCCCACTGTTCTCAACTACATGTCAAAATAACCAGAGTTTGCTGACAAAATCTTAACTGAAGCCGACTGCGGCAGACAAAATTTCTGTCCTCCAACATTTACGAACCAACTCTGATCCTATAGTCGAAGCACTTCGTCCGTCATCCAAGTTAGGCGCGATCCGAAGACCACCGAAACGCTTCGTCTTACCTTTTCGTTTAGCAGATGTTCACTGTTCTTCTGGTTATTAATAATTGTGAAAGAACGGAATGATAAAACGCTATTGAGAGATGCTTTAATTTGAAATTCAAGTAAATACGCGGTTTAGTTTGTCTAATATTAATAACAGAAGATTATGACTTTGGGGCGCAACTTCCCATCGCAGCAGCCAATCTCGGAAGAAGACCACATTTTAGGCGCTCTTCGTAACGACACCCGCACCGAGCAAACAATCTCTCATCGGTAAATCACAACAAATTGCGTCATCGTGCCATTGCTGCCTTCTCAGTCTTGTACCTGAATATGAGGCCTGCAAAGTCATAAATACTACATAATGTCAAAAGGACGTATGATATGTGAAAATGAGAGAACATGGATCAATGCCATTGTGAAAAAAATTGCCTATCACTATAAATGCAGAAAGTGGACTGGTCGGAGGGAAGTAGAGTTGCGCTGGAAAATTCCGCACGGGGTAGTAAAATTCCTGGAAACGTGAAAAGCGTAACACCGTTTTCAGGTACTGAGGCTATAAGAAAAAGATTCCTTTCAAACCCGTACACTTACAAAATGGAACCGAATATTCACTCGGGCATTAAGTATGAAATGTGTGTGACAATAAGAATCGATAGTAAAACACGGGTTGCACTCAAGAAGGAACGGGCCGGAGGTTGTAAAATAGAAGGCCCTGAAAGGATCGTAACGTCGTTGTCTACGGAAGAATGTGCAGTCTCTGTAAGAGCGCTGAGGTTCCAAACTCGCCGCTAGGAGCTCACAGGCGCACATCCCTGTGACGACGGAGCGATAATGCGCATTCGTAGACCGTACAATGCATTCAGTCGAGCAGAAATCTGTGAAACGGAGGCTTCAAAGGGATGTAGTGTGTCTCCTGACAGCGGAGGGAATGTGGGGAATGGAAACCTAACAAAGAATGGTCCAAGCGTACAAAAAACGTTGTATGTCCTTTCCATTGGTTCAGGTGTAGCACAAGCGATTCGGGATGGAGGGCTGTTCTTGGGCGATGAAGCACAGTGTGGGACGACACGCCACATTACCGATACCGTTGCCCAGCACGTACATGCTCTCATTATCGAAGACCAGCGGTAGCAGCCAATGTCGCATAGGTCGGACAGAACGCCGGAAGTGTTCACGCCACCATCAAAAACAGGTTGAAATTTCTCGAAATGTGCATTTTGCAAATGTGCCTCACAGCCTTCATCCAGTGCAAGACGCATGTCAAATGGGACTCTGTCTTAAACATTAGCAACAGTATGCCAAGGAAGGGAATGAGTGCCTGTCACGAGCGATGACTGGAGATGGTGTCATCAAATGGTCCAAATGGCTCTAAGCACTATGTGACTTAACATCTGAGGTCGTAAGTCCTCTAAACTTAGAACTAGTTAAACCTAACCAACCTAAGGACATCTCAAACATCCATGCCCGAGGCAGGATTAAAAACTGCGACTGTAGCAGGAGCGCGGTTCCGGACTGAAGCGCCTAAAACCGCTCGATGGTGTCATCACTTCGATGCCAAGTGAAAAAGGGCAAAGTCTCCAGTGCAAGAACGCAGGGTTACTGCCACTCAAAAAACTCCAAAGCCATCCACACAAGAACATGAAATGTTATGCTCACATTGTTCTTAGACCTTAAAGTAAACTCTTGCCATCGACATCCTGAAGCATGGGTCAACGGCGAATGCGCCACAATACTCTCTCCACCTGGTCATGCTTCACAAAGTTTTCAAAATGGAAACGTTAAAGCTGATATCCTGCTAGGTCGTTCTACCCCCACAACAATGCAAGCCCCGTACCGTAACCACAGCTGTGGAACTCTGACAGACATAAAAATGGATGGACCTCAATGGCTTCCATACAGTCTGAGCAGTCTCCCAGCGATAACGCCAGTGTTGAGGTACAGAAAGCTCTGAGAGGCAAATAACTCACCTCTGAAGAGGACATCAAGCAGTACATTTGAGACTGTTTAACATGGCAGCCGCTTTAATTTTACGAGACTGTCATTCATAGCCCTATGTCACAGTGGGAAAACTGCCTCTACAATACTGGGCAATACTTTTGAAATTAATGTACAGATATCGGTTTGCAGGACTTGGGATAAATCTTTTCTTAACGACTCTCGTATGATACGTGTCTTCTGTTGCTGCCACAAGCGAATTCACCCAGCAATACTATACAACGTATTCCGAATAAACCCCAAAACCATATCTCACAACACGTTCTTATTTGCATATACACATATGAACCGGAAAGTTAAGAGGAAAACTGATTTACCTTTCGTCATAATCGAGTGGAACACACTTTAAAATCAAAATTCGTTGTGCTAAGGTAAGTAATACAAAGCAGCTGTGCGGTCCAATACAAAGTAATTAAATGTTAAATGGTACAAAATTTAATTGGGAGACTTTGGTTCTTCACTACCGATCTAAAGTTGGAAAACTAAAGAAAATCTAGGTTTTCCTTCGATAAAACGACATTATTTACCTGAGAACAAACAAGTCAATATAAGTCAACTGAGGGGGCTGGTGTATCAGAGATGTAAATAAGATTAATATTGAACTCACGAACAATATAAGTACAGGATGCCTATTATTGAACTACATGAAATAAAACCGTCATTACTTGTCGATGGTTTGCGTTAGGACGTTCAAACAGCACGGTGGGAATGAGTATGCGGAGTGTTGTTTGGTTTATGGACGAATACCACTTTCAACGGATGGGTTCGTCAATAAGCAAAATTGGCGCGTTTGGGGAACTGAGAATTAGCAGTTCGCGACCAAGAAGACTCTTCACCCTCAACGGGTGACAGTGTGGTGTGGAACGTACAGTCATGGAATAATCGGTGCGATATTCCTGGATGTCAAGGTGACTACCGAACGGCACGTGAAGGTTTTGGAATATGGTATCATCCCCATTATCCTAAGTGACTCTGGAGGAGCACTTTGGGGCTCCGTGATACCCAGAGGCCACTGGCATGAGCCTCGATGGGCCGCCATATTCTCCGGATTTGAACACATGCAACTCCTTTTTGTGGGGCTATATTAAAGACAAGGTGAACAACAGTAATCCTAAAACCATTGCTGAGGCGAAATGCAGAATTTCGATATTCGACTGCTCGTTATCATCGTCAATGATAGTAGGCACACCGAAGATATTATAACCTAAATCCGAATATCTGTAGTGAGTTTTACATGTTGAATGAAGTATGTACTCGCCGTAGTTTATAAGTAATTATTTTTTTCATACAGTTCAGTAAATATCACCATGTAACGCTTTCATCATGGTTGGGCTACTAGGAACTACCCAAGACATCATAACCCAAATTTAAATATCTGTAGTGACGTTCACATGTTGAATAAAGTATGTGGACGTCGTAGTTCGTAACTAATTTACGGTTTTTTCATATAGTTCAGTAATTGTCACAATGTACCATTCCTCTCATGAATGGACTACTTCGAAATGGCGATGTTTTCTGGCTCACCACGGATGTAGACTGTTACATGAAAAAGTGTGTGTGCTGACTACGGATTTAAAATGTTACATGAAATTGTGTGTGGATCAAAAAACACTTTATATGGAGGTCTGCTGCGAATTTGTAGTGAAACCAGTGAATATATCACAATAATTGAAACTACCGCTATAGCTTTCCGAATACTTTTGAAACCATATGTTTCTGAGCACTGCGACAGACGACTTATAATTTATCAGTCCACGCCTCACCGGTTACAGTGCCCCAAGACTGAACCAACCACAGCGGATGAAGTGCTCACTTTGCCAAGGTCAGTAGCCTTTGTCACAGCTCTTAACGCCATACACGAGAGAACGCTGCTTGCCTCACGTGAACACGAAGCCTCCGCAGTCTTCACAACTTGTTCCTGGTACAGTGGTCTACAGAACCGCTGAATATGGATTCATTCGGTAGCTCTTCTTAGCTGCTGTACCATGAACGAGCTAACCGGGGATATTTTGGATAAACTGTTTGTGTTTCACTTTAATAAGTGTTCCCAGTGATCTGTCCCTTCCACGTATATCCTGTATTGTTTCGACAGTCAGAGCTTCCTTTGGCATGTACTTCGCGGCTTTCCCCATAGTCAAGAAATAATTACCACGAGGTCCCGTAATATCTGTCTCAGAACCATGATGGCTGTTAAGCGTGGAAAATGACGTGAGTAATATAGGTACAAAGGTATAAAGATGAACTGTTTGTCACATTCCCTTCAGTGGCTATCCTCATTCCAGCTTAACAGTCACTTCTATGATAACTTCGACCGTCGCTGCAATACACGTTGTTCACTTCCCACCGCAGAGACATAAAGCTTACCTAACAAAAGAGCTAGTGTCACGAAAGTAATTCAGTCTGTTCGCAAAGCTATCTTGCAGACAAATCTGCTTCAACTCAAATAGATGGTAGTACAAAGAATAGTACAAATGTTTCGTGGAAACTTAACAAATGCTACAATATTGTATGCATGGTAACTACCATGTTAACTACTACGCTCTAGTGCTACATTAAGTACAATATCGTGTTAATCAATAAACGAAACTTTATTTCACAAATCGGAAGCCAGTGAAGTGATGATCATGTAGCGTAGGCTAGATCACAAATTTTACATACAAGGCTGCGTGAGATGAAGCTGCTTTCATATTATGTGCTTGAGTTCCTTTCGAGGAAAGAAACTGAAATGCTGGAAACGTGGTCAAGTTCAGTGGACCAGGTATGAACGCTGCCGAAAATCTTTTCTGCGCTAAACAAACGAAACAGGGGCATGAAGTTAATTACTGGACGTGGAGGTCGTCCCTTTTTCCCCTGTGTCGCAAAATGTTAAAATAATATTCTGAAAACAAGCTTGATGTTTTTCTCCATTTCGAAAAAAACATTTCCATTTTTTATGTTTACAGTTTACGCACTACTTCCACAAGCAGAAAATATACATGGTTTACTGATTCACGAACAGCGTATAACACAATGCAGAATCAGCATTTTGTCACACGTACAACAGCAGAAGCATTGGCCAGTTTGTACATCGTTATACTTAGATTTACTGGTGAATTTCAAAGATCTGTACACGGAACTATGTCTCCCTTTACATGCGTCACATCTGTTGTTGTATTTTACATATTTACATATATTATAAAATAATTTGTAGATAGTCGTTATCAGCTACTACTGTTTTACAGTAATTCCTATTTCGAGTATTTAGGAGTAAACGGTTTCCATCTATTTCATTTGTGACCCGAGCATCAAAATTTGACTTCCAAGACTCGTGAAAAATAATGTTAAGGTGATTCCATGAGAATTTCTTTTACATGACAGGAGTACGGCAAAATATCTACCTGAATAAAAGCCATATGAGAATAGATCAAAAACCGCTTGTGGCAGTAACACCTTTTTTCACAGTTGAAGTCAGAATGTCGTCCCGGCTATTTCGTCAGGTAAATGTCACACTACTAGGGACATATTATTAACCTATCCCAACATATAAATTGAAACATAGTTAGCGGAAGTCTCGAAAACTTCTTGACCATTTTACTTCAGTTTTTATATTACACTGATATATGAGGTGCTCCAAAATCGCTCATAAATCTTTTTATTTACTTCCGGTTTCCTCAGAAACGTGTTGCCGTCATTGGATCGGAAAGTTTAATGAACAAACATTCTAAAAGAGAATGGTTAATACCTATATGATCACGTTAAAATACTAAATACATTACAGAAGCGTTAGTACGTACATAAAAACATGTTAACAGATGTTCATGTTCTTTATAAACTTCCAAGTCACGTAGTAATGCTGCGTCGTTTTACAATGAAATGTAACAAGGAACATCAACCTGAAAAACATTAAATGCCACATGTATAACACATGTAAAACGTTGTGCAGATGTACTAGTGCACTCGCCCACTTGAGATCACAATGGCAACTAAGTTAGTACGATATTTAAACAGGTAAGTCTCTAACAGTTCTTTACATTGACGTTCTCGACAGTCAATATGTACACTCATAAACCTCAAACTACATGTGTCACAATACATCTTCCTTCTTCACTAAATCTCATTAAAATTACTTTTCACCGAATTACAAAACATTTTAATAGTTACGTGTTTATGATAATTATATTTTGAAAATATAATTTGTTAAAATGTATGTTTACTATGAAAATATAGTTCAGACTATTTATCTACAGGCAGCATATACATCGACAGCAATTGGAGGAACCACAAACCAATATATATGTCAATGAACACAACTCTCCTTACATTATCATTCCATGAAAAATTATTACGATTACATACAAGATATCGTCACATCATACAAAAGAGACTACAAAAAAATCATATTTACAAATGATTCAGAGCTCGTGGTCTATGTACAAGCATGCATCAGCAAAGAAAACTGATACCGTAGAGCGTGTGATATAATTCGATATGGTGTCTGTGTCTACTCAAGATTACGTCCACAACCAAGATCACTGAAATATTTGCATGAGATGTAACTATCCTAGTTACATATTCATTCTATGAAAGACTGTTAGGTTTACATAAGAGTAATCATCACAACACACAAAATAAAATAAAATACGATATAAGCAAATCATGTGGTGGTTGCGGACTACATACGAGGATGTCAAAAACATTGTCGGGAGTGACGTGGAGTTCACTGCAGTGAATTATGACTTAAAAGTTCGGAACGAAAAGGCTGGCTGCGAAATTCGTGCCACAACTGCCGACTCCTGAACAAAACCAAAGTCGCATGGAAACATGCTGTGCTTTGAATGAAGAGTCCAGAATGAATGAAACTTACTTTCAAAAATTATCACGGGTGACTTGCGAAGCTGAATCAAAGGAGCAATCAAGCTAGTCGAAGACTTAAGTTCGCCTCGCCCCAAGAAAGCTCGCCCGCTGAAATCAAACATTAAGACAATGCCGATTCGTTTTCCCGGTGTGAGAGAAGGCGTCCATTCAGAGTTTGTTCTGAAGGGTCAAATAGTCAACCAGGCGTTCTGCTTGGAACTTTTGAAAAGGTTGTTCAGTTGTGTGTGGCGGAAGTAGCCAGATTTGTGTCAGTTGGGCGAACGGTACTTTCCTTCGTGACAATGCCCGTATTATCACAGCTCTGTCTGTACGACAGTTTTTGACCATAATTGTATGACGCCTGTTTTACGTACCCCATATGCACCCGCCTTTGCCCCGAGCGATATTTTATTTTGTTTGTTTTCTAGAATGAAAGGAGAGATGAAAGGAAACTGTTTTGCTGAGGTGACGGTAAGAGCTACGGAGGCGTTGTCAGGCATCACAAAAGATGAATTTAAACAATGTTTTACCAAGTAAAAGGAAAGGTTAAACAAGCGTATTAGTGGAAGTGGAGAGTACTTTGAACGGTTATGAATGTTTGTTTTTAAATGCGGATAAATAAGTTAAAAATGTAAGTTCGATTTCTTCTAGGTACCATCTCAACAACGTTATACAGACATATCTGTGGAAATATCGTACTAGCTCAGTCGACATGGTGTGGTGTTAAGTAATCCAATTCGATTTATTGTGCGTACTCCGTCATAAAATTTTTTATACAGATTTATCTGTACAAATATCGTACTACAGGTAGCTCAGTCGCCATTGTGCTGTTACGCGAACGATTGCCCAAAGACATCAGCACAACATGATGTATGTTTTATAGTTGTGGTATTTTATGTTTGACATGCTGATGTTTCTTGCTGTCTTTCATTGTAAAAAAAAGCAGCATCACGAGTGTTAGCGTGTTCCAAGGTATCTCCTAGTTCTTCAGTAATGTATAAAATGTTTAAATGAGATCATATATGTATTGGCCACCTTGTCGTGGAATGTCGGATTATTAAATTTCTGATGAGAGCACAGACCTGTTGAAAGCGGTAATAAATAAAAGGATTCACAAGGAATCTTACAACTCAGATCACCCTCCACGATTGCCCTAAGACATCAGCACAACATGATGTATGTTTTATAGTTGTGGTATTTTATGTTTGACATGCTGATGTTTCTTGCTGTCTTTCATTGTAAAAAAAAAGCAGCATCACGAGTGTCAGCGTGTTCCAAGGTATCTCCTAGTTCTTCAGTAATGTATAAATGTTTAAATGAGATCATATATGTATTGGCCACCTTGTCGTGGAATGTCTGATTATTAAATTTCTGATGAGAGCACAGACCTGTTGAAAGCGGTAATAAATAAAAGGATTCACAAGGAATCTTACAACTCAGATCACCCTCCACGATTGCCCTAAGACATCAGCACAACATGATGTATGTTTTATAGTTGTGGTATTTTATGTTTGACATGCTGATGTTTCTTGCTGTCTTTCATTGTAAAATAAAGCAGCATAACGAGTGTTAGCGTGTTCCAAGGTATCTCCTAGTTCTTCAGTAATGTATAAAATGTTTAAATGAGATCATATATGTAATGGCCACCTTGTCGTGGAATGTCTGATTATTAAATTTCTGATGAGAGCACAGACCTGTTGAAAGCGGTAATGAATAAAAGGATTCACAAGGAATCTTACAACTCAGATCACCCTCCACGATTGCCCTAAGATATCAGCACAACATGATGTATGTTTTATAGTTGTGGTATTTTATGTTTGACATGCTGATGTTTCTTGCTGTCTTTCATTGTAAAATAAAGCAGCATCACGAGTGTTAGCGTGTTCCAAGGTATCTCCTAGTTCTTCAGTAATGTATAAAATGTTTAAATGAGATCATATATGTATTGCCCACCTTGTCGTGGAATGCCTGATTATTAAATTTCTGATGAGAGCACAGACCTGTTGAAAGCGGTAATAAATAAAAGGATTCACAAGCAATCTTACAACTCAGATCACCCTCCACTACCCCCCACCCCCCTCCTCCTGACCGTACCTAGCCACCAGCAAGGTTGAACCCACTGACGACGTCGGAAAATTGCTCCGAAGAAATATTGTGGAATTTGCACAACGTGATTCGGCGGAAAGACCGTGAAGGCTATTAGCAATGATATACAGGTATTCTGTTGAAACCGACTACGAGGGAAACCACGATGTGCTGTGCTTCTGTTGAAAACATTCGTACACGGGGTATAAAGATGCGCTTCCACCTGCAGGATCTGTGAATACTATGGTGTCGATTCATTAATTCATATAGCTCTTATTTACGAGGTTGCCGGCGATTCCAATTGCGTAGTGATGATCTGCTCAAAATCCGACTGATTGAGTCTTCTAACACATAGACCCACTTGCGAAGAAATACACACATCAATCCAATAACGTGTAATACACATGACGATCCTTAATTGTGTATCGGTTTAAATCCCTTGTTTAGTTGGAAACGACTGAGAGAAATAAAATGAAACCATATGTAATCAGCGCAGGGTGTTATTTCGTTTCTCGCGGAGAGTTCTGTACATTAAATAAAAATAGCTTAAGTGGGTACGAATGTTTACTAGAATATTATGTAAAATTAGAAGCATATCGATCAAGATCCGTTCGAGGTTTTTCCCATTCTTAAGTCCATGTGCTTTACTGTAATTTCGAGTTCAGTAGTTTCAATGTTGGCGAAGTCACAATCACCACTAATATCTGCATGATGACCAATTCTCAGAGACACCCAGATTAGAACGGTTATCCAGCTTTCGACAGGTGTTGCAGTTACAGAGCATTGCCCGCCCTCGATTGTATGTTAATATGAAAAAGCTAAGTAATTGTCTCCATGGGATGATAACTGGCTCTCAAACGTAGAAACTAAATTCCAAAAAAAAAAAAAAGAAAAAAAAAAAAAAAAAAAAGGCTGGTAAACAAAGCGTAGACTAGATGAAATGTGCATTTCAGGGACGGATCAAAGGTAATCCTACACTTAGTATATGAGCCTTCGCTAACATGGTTCAATCAGTAAATATTATCGGAATACCGAATAATGAGATACAGAAAGCCCAGTAGTGTTACTGTGTGCGGTGGTTATTTCTTCTTCGAAGGGGAAGTAGATGTGTTCCTCTGTTTTATAAACGAAGTTCCATTTGTTAAATAACGCACTAACCTGTAAGAAAACTGCATGATTCGGAAAGAATACCATGGTTACCTTTTAGATAATTCAATTTTTTGTGTTCTGCAAATGATTCTTATTTAAGCAAACAGGTTTCTTTTAAATGTTTGTGTAGTCCTAAGAAGTACACAATAAAATAAATGTTGAGAAAGGGCTAATGGGATGCACGTAATACCTCGTGCGTATGCCGTTAGCTGCCAGTGTCTCGGATATACTTGCGGCAGTACAGGTCGGTACCCAGCACCAGAACGTCCTACCACCAGCATGTCTCCACCGTTAGGTCGTTGGCCACCTGCACGTGGTGAACTGTCAGTGAAAAAGTTGTTTAACTAGCGAGGACATTATGAACTGTCAGTCTATCTTGTCTCACGCTGTTGAGTTTCATTAAGTCGGTAATTCTCGGCCACAACGATAGACACATAGACGACGGGTTGGTGAAGTGTGCATGTTATTGTAACGTGTATTCGGGAATAATTTTGTGGAAATTGTTTGTTCTGTGTTCGCCTACTTCTCCTCATCAGACCCATCACCTACGTTGCCTAATAGCTAGCATGGGGACTCCTAAGCAGAAGATGACGCATTATAATTGCAATAATTGATTATAAATTTCCTATTTTATTGGGTTGGTGCATAAGTTCCAAGCGTTTTGCACACGTTTAATAAACACAATATATAATAGGGATTTTAGTCATCAGCAACACATACTTGTTTACTTTTTACAACATTCTAAGAATACTGGGGTAACATTTGTATTCCGCGACTGTAGAAATCACGTGGTTCTCAGGTGAAGAAATCGCCCTCGCCGATCCATGTTGGGGAGCAGAATTTCATCAGGAAAGTAAGTTTCTTGAAGCTTGTTAAGAGAGAGCGAAAATCGTGAAAATCTGAGGGCGCTAGATCATGTGTATAATGGGGATGCGGAATGGCTTCAGAAACCATACCCTGTATAGTGTTTTTTGTCAAGCAAGACGACTCACTTGTTAACAGTGTATGTCAGTAGTAACCATACTACCTCGGGGAAGAAATTCGTAATATACCACACAGTCAATGTTCCACAAGATGCATAGCATTATCTTTTGTGGATGCGCCCCTGTCATTGTGTTTGGAGTTGCTGCTTTGTTTGGGTTTAACCATTCCTTTCTTTTCCTCATGTTAGCGTAAAGACACTACTTCTTGCCTCCAGTAACGGTACAAGATGGGCGTGGACGCTGTTGTTCACGGACTAGTTGACGACGACAATCAGAGATTCACGTATGGCCACAGGTGATTTTTGTGATTTTGGCTTACAGTATGTGGTACCCACACACCCGATATTTGAACTTTTTCCCATGTTCAGGCCTCAAAGTTTAGAATATAAAATAAAACAACATTTTACGAAAAAACTTTTCTAGATTTAGTTTAGGCATCTTAAAAGAGACTACCGCTCAAATCAATGTCTGTAAGCGGAATACAATCTATTTTTATTAACGTTAGGTCACTGAGATGTTCTTCTCCAATGATGTTCATTAAAACACTTTTAATGTCTTTTAATGCAGTTTTAATGTTGGAAAAGAAGTTCTCCTCTGCAGTTGGTGACCATCAAAGACAAGTAAATGCACAAGAAAATTTATAAATTTGTGAAATACGATTCTAATGAATTTTCCACTAAAACTTCATGAAACTATATTTCGAAGTGCTCTTGCTTCTTGATGTTAGTAGCAGCATCGTCATATGTTTTGAAAAGCTCAGCAAATTGCACCAGTTCGTCAACAAGGCTTGATTCTAAATCGTCTGGTTAATCACTGACGATGACTGGAATTCTTTTCACGATCTCTTCTTATGTTAAAAACTTAAAGTGACGAAGAATTTCAAACGCAATAGTTACCTCACTGTACGTTTTCATGCGTTTAACCAACGCAGACGACACAGGGACACTTTTGTCACTAAACACCTGTATTTTGAAGTAGTGTCTAGTTATTTGATTTTCTCCAATGTATTGATAGTAGTAGAGCCACTGAAATGATAGTACCTTTTACTTTGCCTTTGTCGTCCTAAAGTCTGTTGCTTATATTCTAGAAAGCCATTCAGCATTTTGACATTTGCTACAGTATCTGGAAATGTGGACGCCAATTCTTTGACGTACCTGTGTAACGAAATATTAATGGCACATCCCGTGTTAAGATCTGGATCCGACGACTACACCGAAGCCCTGATTGCTTTCAAGACCCCTAACCATCTTCGAAACTAGTACGTAAGTCTCATTGCGACACTGTACTTCTTGAACCACGTTATTCGATATATCATCCGAAACTTTCATTGATAGCTGTAAAACCACATACAAGTGGCTACGCAGCAACTGCTCAGACAGACTACCTAGTGTTTGACAATCTTTTCAGAATCGGCGTTTTCTATCCAGTTTCTATCAATACTTTCAAAGGTAGACGCTATAGATAAGTAAAAACAGAAAAAAAATTGGAGTCGCTCTCAGAGAAATCAAAGAAATGTATATTTCTGTACGCCATTTCGTAATACACTTGGCAACCAAATTTAATGAACAAGCAAAGCAGGGAATGTACTCTCGTGATTATTATCTTCTTAATAAGTTCCTCTAAGCCGCTGTATTTCCCAATCTAGTTGGTGTCATAGCTTCCACTGGTCCAGGTGGAAGAACATAGCGTAGCATCAGAGTCAGTTGGTCTTCAAGCGATATATCCAGAGTGGAATATAATGAAACAAAATTTGCATCTCCTAATTTCGCAAATGATACGATCGCGTATGCTTGATACAATAAGATAGATAAAATCCTGGCATGTTGTTTTGACAAAATTAAAGTATTCCAATTCTTTACTTGCATGTAATGTGTATTTTGGGGGATGAAATATGTCAAATTTTGCTATTAATTCTACTAAATCCAAATAACTTCGATTGCGAGGAGATCCCACAGCTTAATCACTACCCTGAAACCCAAGACCCTCTTCTGCTAAAGACGTTATAATTGTAATAATTCATACTCAGAGTGTCCGCCAATACCTTCGTTCTGTCTCAGTTCCACTCACAAGTTGAGAATCCACACGCGCACCCTTGTTTTTGAGAAGTAACAACGTAATTGTCGCTTGCCTATGTGAGATACTTTAGCATTCCTTTTCAACAACATATTCGCGTTCCTATAGTCATCTAACGCATCTTCCGTAAACCGTGATGAACCGTCGAATAAATTATTTTGCAGTAAAAACAGAAAGGTTTCCGTTTAGTTCATTGAATAACACAACCAATCTCTCCCGTATGTTTTAATTGTTAATTTATTTCGTTGCGACAAAAAAACTTTTGACAAAACGGTGTTTTTTTTTCTCTTAATCGTACATTTACTCTGGAGACAAAAAATTACCGCCCGTAAGTTGCTCTTCGCTATTTTCATTCGCAATCCAATAACCTCAGTCAAAGATCCTATTCCAATCATCAGTGTCACCGCAGAATAGTTTACATTCGCTTCGTTCCTTGGTTTGAAGGATACGCAATAATATCAGAAACATGCAATATAGTTTCGACCTCTCTTTGACTTGACTTCCCAGTGGCGAAGTTGAAGACGATGTGGCTGAGTTGGGAGGTGTTCCATCTGTTTCATTACTGCAGTGGTCGCGAAACTACAGCCAGCGAACAGCATGCGGTCTGAATCAAATGTTTGTCTGGTCCGCGGTTCTCAGTCGTATTTTATACTATGCGTCTAGAAACTGTCAGGTGAATCCCAAAAAAGTTAACTAACATTCAGGCATCCTTAAGTGTTTAACATTTCTGATCAGTAGCGACCAAAAAAATTTTATAGAGACAGTGATATTTTATATTTTAACGTGTACCAAAGTTTAATTGACATTTGTGAACTCGGCTTTGAATTAACGAAGGTCGGTCGCTTAGATAAAGGGAAAAGGTGTAAGTAAGTAGTGCCGCTACTTGCAGGTAAGAAGATGTGAGAGAGGGAATGTTTTATTGTTTGTCTTCCAGTACTGACAACTCACAGGCGTCTGTATCAAGTACTATGGTATAAACTTTGACATGAAAGTAATATGAAATCGTAAATGCGCGTTATAGGACGGTTATCCTCTAATGAGGCACTTTTTAATAGCAAGGAACATGAAATACATTAGGGCTGTTGTTTCAAATAAAGAAGATATCTGGCATTTAAATCATTTATAAAACTTATGTCATGGTGTCTCACATTGAGTAGTGTACTTTTTATGTACTAGATAGGTACAAATAGTACTACTGACCAAAGACATTCGCAAAGATAATAAAAACAGAGGCACTTCACAATGGAGCTACAGTGTCACAATTGTTAGAATGCTGAGGTTGGTACCAAGTTAACACGTGTTTTTGATGCAACAGTTTGGTTTCTTTCTTCCATTTAATTTTTTGCTTTATGCTTTGTACTTTCAGATGTGTACTGTCAGCTTATATCTCTAGACCTGATACCCATGTTGGCTACCTCACCCGCAAACAAGAGAAACAAAATTACAGAATAAAATGCAATTTCACTATTTAATAGGATGGCGTTACATATCACTGTTGTAATTTACATCCGTTTTGTCCTGAAGCCAGTGCCAGTTGGCTGCGTTAGATGAAAGAGAGAATAAATCTTCACAGAGGATGACGAAAGGGGTAAAATGGACCTTCCGGAACCACATACACAATGGTGTCGCAGCCTTCAAACGTTCGCCCAAGTGGGATCTAGTTTGCGAAAAGCCTTCGAAATAATTTCTTATCGTACAGTAGACCCTCGAAAATATCATTAATTGAATATTTACCGCCGTAGTCTTGCTATATGCAGGTAGTAACGTTACGGAACAATACTGGAATGCACTCTCTGTTCCATATGGTCCCAGGTATTTTCTGTGGCATTACGATAGTGTGATTCAGTGGACCAGTTGAAGTGCCATAGAGAATGTAAGTGTTCGTTAAACTAGAAACATAGGCGTGTAGCCCTATAAACAGAGTTCTTTTCGTTTTGGAAGAGTAGATTGCCCACAGCAGATTCATCACGAAGATATAGAAGAGACGGCAATACTTGATCACGGATATTACTGGAATATCATTATTAGTTAATGTTCACGATAAACTTATCATGTGAGTCCAAGTAGCCGGCTGCTGTGGCCGGGGGGCTCTAGGCGCTTCAGTCCGGAGCCGCGCTGCTGCTACGGTCGCAGGTTGGAAACCTGCCTCGGGCATGGATGTGTGCGATGTCCTTAGGTTCGTTAGGTTTAAGTAGTTCAAAGTTCTAGGTGACTGATGACCTCAGATGTTAAGTCCCATAGTGCTTAGAGCCATTTGAACCATTTGCGAGTCCAAGTCACGCTACGAAAAATTTCCCCAGTGTATCATAGATCCACTCCCTGCCAATATACGCTTTCCACACACTGAGGGTTTCACGTACATCGACATCTACATTTTTACTCTGCAAATCACAACGATTAAGTGCCTGGCAGAGCGTTTCCTCTAGGACAGTGCGCGGGAAAAACGAACACACAAGTCTTTCCGTGCGAGCACTGATTTCCCTTATTTTATTATAAGGATCGTCTTTCTCTAATTCTGTGGGCGTCAGTAAAACATTTTCACATTCTGAGGAGAAAGTTTGGAGCTGAAATCTCGTGAGAAAATCGTGCCGCAACGGAAAAACGCGTTTGTCTGAGTGAGCGCCAGCATCTTCTCGCATTATCTCCGTAGAACTCTGCCCTCTATTTCTTGATAATACGTAACGAGATGCTCTTCTTTGTACTATTTCGATGTCCCCCATCAATTGGATCTGATGCAAGCTCCTCATCGTAGATCTGTACTCCAGAAGATGGCGAACAAGCGATGTGTAAGCGGTCTGTTTATTAGACTTGTTGTATTTTGTAAGTCTTCTGCGAACGAATTGCAGTCTTTCGATTCCTTTCCCTACAGCATAATCTAAATGATCGTTCTAATTTACTTTATTCGTATTAGTAATACCCAATTGTTCAGTCGGACTTAAAGCTGATTTACCGAATAACCAAAATTTAGCGGATTCGTTTAGTTTTTACACGCATGACTTCACACTTTACATTACTTAGATTCAACTGACACATTACCCACCATACAGTTACCTTGTCTAAATCATTTTGCAGTTTTCTTAAGCAGCTGATGGCTTTACAAGACGGTAAATAGCAGCATTATCTGAAAACAATCTAAGAGGGCTCCTCATACTGCCTCTTAAATCAACAGGAACAGTGAAGGTCCTTCGAAAGTTCTTGGGGAACGCCAGATACTATTTCTGATTTATTCACCGACCTTCCGTCAGTTACCATAATATGAACTGTGAACTTTCTGCATGAAATAACGAACCCAGTATCCCAACTGAGACGATACCTCACAGGTACGCAATTTGATTTGAAGTCGTTTGTTACGCTGGTGTCAAAAGCCTTCTGGATATTTAAAAATATGGAATTTATTTGACATTCCCTGTTGACGGCACTCATTACTTCGTTAAAATAAACAGCTAGTTGTGTTTCACAAGAACGATATTTTGTGAATCCATGTTGGTTGCTTGTCAATAAACCGTTTCCTTCTAGGTCATTCATAATTACACCGCAGGAAATACTGCAAACTGCCACATCCTTTTTGGAAATGATATTCTAAATTTTAAATATTTAATTACTCTAGTCAGAAATGTGCTGATAACGGACAGTGAAGAAAATTTTCTCTATCTCTTAACTGTTATTTCTATCACTTCATATTAGAGGATTTGTACAAAATTTTGGAGCTACATTTGGTTTTTCAATTCTATTTTATCATTCAGTATGCAATCAGGTTTATTGTGAATGTGGCTGTATATTTTTAAATTATAAATCACAAAAACTTCATTATAATTTAGGACAGAAATGTAAAACTTGCAAAAAAGGCAACGCTAAAATCTGACAGTGGACTTAAGCCCGAAACTAGTAACGGTACAATAACATCATTTCAAAACGGTTCTTGCTGGTTGCAGCATTCCCTATAGTCTAATTTGGGAAAACGACTGCTGTTTTCGGTAACGAGAATAGATAAAATAATGAAATTCATAATGTTCGAGGACAATGTATGTTCCAGAATTCTACTACAAATCGAAGTTAGTGATATGGGTCTGCAATTCAAACGATTATTCTTTTTTCCTTTCATGACTATTGGTGTGGCTTCAGCAATTTGCGAGTCTTTTGGTACGGATCTTCCGACGAGCTAGCGGTTGTATATGACTGCTTAGTATGGAGCTGTTACATCAGCGTACGCTGAAAAGAACCTGACTGGTATACAGTCTGGACTGGAGGCCTTGCATATATTAAATGATTGAAGTGCTTCGCTACACCGAAGACATCTACTTATAAGTTACCTGTGTTGGCAGTTGTTCTTCATTCGTATTCAGGAATATGTATTTCGACTTCTTTGGTAAACCCTGTATAATACCTCCGATTTAGTGGCACTGACAGCAGTAACATTAACATTGCCATCACGCTGTGAAAGTATTGATTGCGTCTTGCCACTGGTGCACTTTATGTACGACCTTCATTTTTTTTAGTTTCATGTCAGATAACGAGACAAAGTTTCGCTGTGGAAATAATTAAAAGCACCATCATTGAAGTTCACAGTAAATTTCGAGCCTCTGTAAAACTTCTCCAGTCATGAGGGTTTTACTTTTAAAATTGGCATACCTCTTTCGTTGTTTCTGCAACAGTGTTCTGACCTGCTTTGTCTACCACGGGAGGTCGGTACGTTTCATCATTCATTTATTTGGTATATATCCCTCAACTGACATCGATACTATTTCTTCTGTCACCACTTCTGGCCTATGCTTACACAGTAAGATTGGGAGGAGTGGAGACTGTTCTTAGGGCCGCCCGGAGTGGCCGTGTGGTTCTGGGCGCTACAGTCTGGAACCGAGCGGCCGCTACGGTCGCAGGTTCGAATCCTGCCTCGGGCATGGCTGTGTGTGATGTCCTTAGGTTAGTTAGGTTTAATTAGTTCTAAGTTTTAGGCGACTGATGACCTCAGAAGTTAAGTCGCATAGTGCTCAGAGGCATTTCAACCACCTTTTTGTTTCTTAGAAAGGCGTCAAGCGAATTTCTAGCTACTTTTCTAAATAGATGTATTATTCACACTTACCAATGTGATAATTAATCCTTGTATTCGACAACTTCGTTTGTCACTAAGATGTTAAGTATGTTTTTTCAAAGTTCTACACTTAGAGTAGACTCTTGAATTAATTATTCATAGTAATATTCTTAGGAAACATTCTGTACAATTTCGGACGACGTTAAAATGTATTTTCGTCAACGTATGTATAATTTCATGAGTGGAGTACCTCTTCGAAATGGACAGCTTTCTTTGAACAGTTCAGCAACTGCATCATCTGACTCTGGAGGTCGGTACAAAGAAGCAACTATTAATTTATTCCAGTTGTCAAGTATAACTATACCCATACTTGCTCACGGGAACTATCTGCTTCAGTCTCACTATCAAATAAACTACAGCGGATCCATATTTAACCTTCCAGGTTCAAAAGGCTGTGGAAAGAGAGCTATCGACTACAAATGACTAATGAATCGCAATACGACGGATATGGTTTGAGATGAACATTACACTATCCATACTGTTCAATGAGCATGACAACGTAAGTTCCGCCGTTAACTGTTGAATTCTTAGACCCTTAGACCTTAACTTCTTAGACCCTTCCACTACGGCAAGGTCGTACCACATTGGACGGGAAAAGTCGTATTTTCCTGTCCTGAAGTCACAAATGGCATAAAAAGCAAACTGACATCAAACTAATTGTTCTGGAGCCTATAGCCACAGAAAAATAAAATGATATCGGTTTTCAACTGTAGTAGCTAAACTGGTGCAAGACATGTTACATTCAGAATGTACTGTGCAATGCGTATCTTCATTTCAGTTCCGTTCGTAATTGGAGCACTGAACACAACATCTTTCTTTTTACCGCACAGCCAAAAGTCACACTAATTAAGATCAAGTGATCTGAACGGCCAGGCCGTAGGGAAATGACGGTTAATAATTCTAACGTTTCCTAAACGCCTCTGCCGCAGCCGCTTCACTTCTCGTGCGATGTGCAAGGATCACCTTCTTGCACAAAAATGACGCTTCCCACAAATCCCTTCGGTTGAAGGACTGGAGTGACGTAAGTGCGCAAAACACTCGCGTTTTCCAGCGTCGGTACAGATAAAAATACGGCTTAGAATAAGCATTGGCTTCAACCAACACGACACAGTCACCTTTGCTGAATGAAGTGCTGCCGGTTGATGTGTCTGTATGCGGATTTCCCGGTGCCCATCTTCTGCAGTTTAGCGTATCAAAATGTCCTTGGAGATGGAAATGGGCTCCGTCTATTTCCAGAATGTTCCACGACCTAACGTTGTCGTCTTGCTGGCAAGTCAGAGCGGTAAGCTGGTCCCAAACGTACGTGATTTTGAATGTATACCGATGCAGAACGTTTTGTAGGATTTTATGCACCGTGCCCGCACACTTGTACAACAGCCGGGCAGTTCCCCGCGCACTGAATGTTTGCCACACCACCGCACTCAATGTTGTGGCCACATCTTCAACAGACATCGGATCAGCTGCCTTCCTCTCTGTACCACACTTCAAAAGAACTTTCCCTTCTATGATTTTGTAATCATTTTTTCCTGGCCCGTAGTAGGTATCGTACGAGTGCGTTTTTTCATACCCCTGGGTGTCCGGAACCTGCAGGGTTCTGGTGCAGAGTCCCGGACCTTGTAGGACAGCTTTACCGACAGCGTGAGATCCTTGATGGAGACAGTCATGCAGTATGTGTACGTCAAGTCTATTGTTGTGAATATTCTGACGCCCACAACGCCATCTAGTGGTAAGACTTTCGTAAAACTTCTGTTTGTTCCATAAAGTTTTTCCCTTTGTCGGTAATATGAAGCTCAAATTTAACGACATTTGAGCAGTGATTTGCATTATACATCGTGTTGAGACTGGAACTTTAATCACAGACTGCTTATACTTCTGACAGCAGTAAACACCCCAACACCAACTGCATATATTCTATCTTGTTCGTTTCTCAACACGGTAAGGTCCTTCGTAAAAATTTCGCCTGGTTTTATTTCCGACTTTCGGAACCTTTCCGCGCCTGTAAAGACTTGAGCCTCAGTGCTTTGAACGTCTTCTTAGGCTGTAGGTGCCTTAAACGCCTTACATCATTTGAAAAGGTACAAAGTCCAAATTGTCAGATGCGACTGCACGCCTTGTCCTTTAATGTGTTGTTTGCCCACTGAGTAAGTGCACCCGTGATCAGTGGCGCTTTGTATTCTAAGTGTCCACTGCGTGGTGCTCCCTTGCCTTTATTTCCTCGAAACATTGTTGAGATAAATCTGCGTGCACTGACATCTCTTATTTAGTCGGAAAATGTTAGCGGATGATGTAGTTATCTTTAATGAATTACTATCTGAAAGATGGTACACAAATATTTGGTCAGACCTTGAGAGGATTTCATAGTGGTGCAATGATTGGCAGCTTGTCTTATATGTTTAGAAACGTATGACTGCAATTTACGAACGGAAAAAAATTAATCTTACTGAATCACAAGTGTAGCCGGTCAACTCGTATAAATGCCTAGATGTATCACTTTGCAGTGATATGAAGTGGAATGATCACATAGTTTCAGTTGTGGGTAAGGAGGAAGGTGGCCGACTTCCGAAAATTGAGCAGTGGGGTAATCCAATCAGTCTGCAAAGAATATGGCTTACAAATCACTTGAGCGTCCCAACCTATAATATTCCTCAAGCGTGTGGGACCCATACCTGATAGGACTAACAGGGGATAGTGAACGTAAGCATGAATGGTGATTGGTACATATGGCCCGTGGGAGAGTGTCACGATGATACCGAAGAATCTGAACTGACAGACTCGAGGATAGACGTAAACTATCCCTAGAAACACTACTTACAAAGTTTTTAAATTGGCTTTAAATGATGACTCCAGGAATACAA
The DNA here is from genome assembly GCF_021461395.2 of Schistocerca americana. Classification (NCBI taxonomy): domain Eukaryota; kingdom Metazoa; phylum Arthropoda; class Insecta; order Orthoptera; family Acrididae; genus Schistocerca; species Schistocerca americana. Next base: position 200,996,148 of record NC_060125.1, on the reverse strand, counting down.
CACCCCTACATATCGCTCCCGTAGAAATAGTTACAACGACATTAGATGGATTAAAACAAGCCTGGAGGCACTGAAACAACCACTGTTGCGCGCTCTACACGTAGTAGAATGATACGTACCCTCTGCCATGTATTTGACCACGACTTTAAAAATCTAGATAGATAGCTGTAGATTGTCGTTGTCAAGGCGTGACGCTGGTATCCGGAACTGTTGGTTGGGACATTCTAACGTTTGTTGTTCTTACACAGTGTTATGTGGCAGCGACTGCTGATACGCTGGACAGTCACCATACACCTCCATTTACGGTATCGGCACGTGCCAACATACTGGTCTGCTACTGCTACTCTGTCAGATCTCCATGTCGACAAAATCTTACACCACTGATTCTCTCCGAGTGATTCACATATACACGCTACTCCACTCTCTGCGGTGGAGAGTCACATAACCAAATAGAACCACTTCTACACAATCTACAGCACTTCGAAGCCACCGATGTTCTCTGTTAAAGGGATAACTAATAATTTATCCTACGAGCTTATAATACGTACTGTGTAGTGGCACCTGCTCGGCTCTATGTCTTATTAGTATATATGTTTCATAAGTACAATGCCTTGCTTGAACTACTATATTACAATGTGTTCTCTCTTACATGGTCCAACCATCTCAATAAATAACAAGAGTTTCGCTGCATTGCGGCACCTTACACTAGGCATATTCGGTGTGTCACTACAACAAGGGTTACGTCGCTGGAATTGTGTGTGTCAGCTTGTAAGTCTCTTCGGTCTTCTCGTCATCTAGCTTCCTACACCTAATTCCCAGGTTTTGATTCCAAGTTATTATGAAAAATCGGTACAGTAAGACACAATGAACAACATCTTATTCAAGGAAGTGTAAGGAACACGAAATGCTGCACCAGAGATCATACCTAAGCGATGTTCTTGTCATTGCACATCGTTGCCGCAAGAACAAAAGCTGTATCTTAACTGTTGGTTGACAATGTGGTTCCCAAGCAAAATTGATTTCCAATAGCTATTGCACTAGTTCTAAGAGGTCCTATGAATTTTAACCGGCATCAGTTATCCATAGCTTATATGAAGTCCAATCCACACCGATCTCGATCATGCTGAATAATCGTACCAATCTGTTGCCAACATTTTTCGGTTGAGGATACTGTTCCTTCTTCACCTGGCGGCTTTGAGGTGAAGCACGAAAGTAGAAGCTGACTTCAGCCGTACTAATGAACTCCAAAGATGAAACTATAGTGCGGCATATTGTTAATAAAGCAACATTGAGCACCGGTCTGTTATTTATATAACTAACATCTGAACACAAAGATTATTTTATCCTTGTCCATGTCCCCATTGTTTGGATTTTACAAGCACAGCTAATATAAAACAGAAAAATTGCTTAAAGTTAAGTGGCTTGTAGCAATGATGTATGAGAAAGTTATCGAATGGAATAAGAAGCAACGCATCGACTCTATGAATGGTGGCAGGCAAGGATTGTTGGGATGTACCGTTTGGTGTTACTGAGAGAGATACAAATGTGTCGATAGACAATCTCTTTGCTAACAGTAAGGTGCAATGCGCCAACTCCATGAATGGCGCCACGCAAGGATTGTTGGGATGTAACATTTGAACGAGAAACCGCCGTAATAGTTGACGGGTAAGCGAAAATGTAAAGCGGCCGTGAGCTAAATTCGCGTAAGTGCCCAAGTGAGCTGTGGCAATAAACACAGAGACAATTACTGATAAAATGCACAACGAATTATGTCAGATGCGAGTGAGGTAACGAACGCTGTTACAAGTGGGAACTATCTGAGGCCGCTGCATCAGACAGAGCTATTGGTACCGGAACACAATTTCCTAGTTACTTGGTAGAAGGCAGCGTGGTCAGAGGTAATCAGTTTCATTAATTTTTGGTTGCTAAAAGACGTGTGCATTCATTTTTTATGAAGCCAGTCATTGGCGGGATACATAGAACTTGGGCAGATGAACGGAATGTAGAATTCGTGTAAGGCTACACACAGAAAGACTCTGCATTGTGTGCCTTGGAAGCTTTCGAACGGCACAATACGTATGAGGAGTGGATTTCTAGAACGAGCGAGTGCGTTGGGACGTAGCTGAATTAGCACACAGAAAGTAAATAATAACAGGAATACATTTGTGCAATATCAGTAGTAACAATGTTGTGGTGTATGGAGCTATGTCTATTGATTTGAAAACTATACATATTGAGAGAATGAATGAATTGTAAAAATTTTCGAACGTAAAAAAACTGACTAACATCAATAACTTGTGGTAACATAGGTAAAGAAACATCAACAGGAAAAATGAACCAACAGATTCTGGGAGACGATGTTCTGTAATACGCACTATCTCCGGCCCTTATAGTAAACTTTACATTTATAACTGTAATTATATCACCTTGTCCAGAATTTTATCGGGTCGTGTATGCTCTTTTTCAGTTTGCTGGTAGTTGTTGCCTACGAGCTCTTCATTTGCTACTTTGAGGACGAAATGAAAAGTGACTTCATTAAGTTTCGCCATGTGGTTGAGTTCAGAAATACCAGCAATGAATAAGCACAAATTCGCTAAATTGTTAACAGTCTCTTGGGCGCAAATAAAGATGTTAGTAAAACACATCCAATAATGTTGCCCATGTCGTTACGACTATAATTAATGTTCTGAACGCACTAGTATACCTAGTCGCCGCAACAATTCTGACGAGTTTAAAAATTGGATAAAAAAGTAGCACAAGGAAAGAACAGAGGAAAACTAGGACAATCACATTTGTGGGCACTGTCCTCATTTTGGCGGCATGTGGAACGTATACAACAGTTTAAACGAATCTGAAAGCTGCCGGAGAAAACGTAGTTCAGTAATGGCTTCCGAGAAGATGGGAAAAATGTGTTGGAGGCTATGCGAGTTCACTTTTGTAAAATATACATCGATAAATATCCACAGATTTAAACAGAGATACACAAATATTTAAAACACTTAGAGCACTTCACTGCTTACGAATGAAGTAGTGAATTTGCGTATTACATTATACAAACAAAGACATACATTTTATAATCGCCATATTACATTCAAAATCTCCTATTGACTCGAAAACGGAAGTAAAATAGTGTTTCTGAAAATTTTAAAGCAGTACCTTTGCTAAATTCTCACCACGAGCCGAAACAACCTAACTGTGCTGAAAACAACAATGCTGACTCGTTTTTCGTTCATATATCCGCGTGCCTGTAACCTATCACGTGACGCTTCCAACAACATATGTTACAAGCTGTTTCGTCTCTTGCAATAGTGGGTGTATTATTCTGGTGGCGTCTTCAACACGCTTTATTTTCGAGCATCTGCATACGAAAATTTGTAAACAGAAATTGCAGCGTTCTGCTACACTCTAGGAAGAAGACAAACAGCGTACGTATCTGCTCTTAGTATTTTCAATGCATTAAAGATTTCCATATTTAACTACGTCGAGGATATATGCAGTCGATATTACATTCTCAGAAGCCGTTGTGCGGCTGGATTGTTGACGTACACTCTACATTATTTCACTTATGATTAACTTGTTTGAACTGATCCACTTTCGATAAGGGAAATATGCGGTTCTGCCATTTAAACGGAATATTAAAGTTTGACTTCCTGTAGTGTCAAGGTTACTCGTTGGTTGCTAAGGAAATACTAGAAGATACGTAACATCTCTGGCTCATATACACTGACGGTTAAATAAAAAAAATCACGAAGAAAGAGTTGCGCAACATAAACGAAAGTTGTTAGACGTGTTTCTACATCTGAAATATGATGTCTATTAATATTTCGCGCCAGTCGCATAAGAGTGCCGCTAGTAGCGTCACTACGAGAATGCAACCACGGTTTACTTCAAGTTCGTACTGTAATGGTTGTGAGTGTTAGTTACGTTTGAGATTTGACGTATGGAGGTCATGTTCGTCAAGACTGCCTTTAATGTGATAAAGACGCCATAATCGACACCTCACCGACTTTTAATGAGATTGTGTGATAGAGCTACGAGAAGTTGGCTGTTCCTTGTGCGATACTGCTGAAAAACATAGCAGCATTGTAACCAGTGTACATGATTGCTGACAGCAACGCCCACGAGTATGTACCCTCGCTAGAAGACCAGCCTTCGTACGTCAACTTCGCGCTACCGAGAGGAAAATCTTTCGTGTTCGGCATATGGATCTGGCGCATCGTAATGCATCCGCAACAGCACTTCGAGCAGCGGTTACACCACGGTGATATAACAAATGTTACAAATCTGTTACATCAAGGACAGCTCCGAGCCAGACGCCCTGTGGCAAGAATTCTACTGTACCGGAATCTCCGCCATTGGCGACTTCATTGGTGCCACGGGAGAGCTCATTGGATGGCAGGGTGGAGGTTTGTTGTCTTTTCTGATAAAAGTTGCTTCGTCCTCGATGCCAGTGACGAGGCTGTGTTGATTAGGAGAAGGCCAACTGAGGGCCTACAACCAACCTGTCTGCGTGCTACACACACAGGACCTACATCTGGAGTTACGTCTGGGCTGCGATATCGTATAACAGCATGAGCGCTCTCCGGGTAAGTCCACGCATCCTGACTGCAAATTTGTACCTCATTCATAAACAGCGTTCTAGCGGATGTTTTCCAACAGGATAACGCTCTTACACGTACCGCTGTTGTAGCCCAACGCTCTGCGGAATGTCTACATGCGGCCTTGGCCTGCTCAATTGCCGGATCTGTCTTCAATGAAACACGTATAGGACATCAATAGAAGACTGCTCCCGCGTCATCCACAATCAGCATTGAGTATTGCCGTCCCTCTTTTGACCGATCAAGTGCAACGGGCATGAAAAGCCATCCCTTAGACTGACATCCGGCGCTTGTACGACACATTACATGCACGTTTCCATGCTTGCATTCAACATTCTACCGGTTTAGCTGGTTATTAATGTACCTTCATTTCACATTTTAACGGCGCATCTCGCGCTTACGTTAACCTTTAATATTGCAACGTTCACATCTACATCAACATCTACATCTGCATCTACATTTATACTCCGCAAGCCGCCCAACGGTGTGTGGCGGAGGGAGCTTTACGTGTCCCTGTAATTACCTCCCTTTCCTGTTCCAGTCGCGTATGGTTCGCGGGAAGAACGACTGCTGGAAAGCCTCCGTGAGCGCTCGAATCTCTCTAATTTTACATTCGTGATTTCCTCGGGAGGTATAAGTAGGGGTAAGCAATATATTCGATACCTCATCCAGAAACGCACCCTCTTGAAACCTGGATAGTAAGCTACACCGCGTTGGAGAGCGCCTTTCTTGCAGAGTCTGCCACTTGTGTTTGCTAAACATATCCGTAACGCTAACACACCTACCAAATAGCCCTGTGACGAAACGCGCCGCTCTTCTTTGGATCTTCTCTATCTCCTCCGTCAACCCGACCTGGTACGGATCCCACACTGATGAGCAATACTCAAGAGTAGTTCGAACGAGTGTTTTGTAAGCCACCTCCTTTGTTCATGGACTACATTTTCTAAGGAGTCTCCCAATGAATCTCAACCTGGTACCCGCCTTACCGACAATTAATTTTATATGATCATTCCACTTCAAATCGTTCCGCACGCATACTCCCAGATATTTTAGAGAAGTAACTGGTACCAGTGTTTGATCCGCTATCATATAATCATACAACAAAGGATCCTTCTTTCTATGTATTCGCAATACATTACATTTGTTTATGTGAAGGGTCAGCTGCCACTCCTTGCACCAAGTGCCTATCCGCTGCAGACCTTCCTGCATTTCGCTGCAACTTTCTAGTGCTGCAACTTATCTGTGTACTACAGCATCATCCACGAATAGCTGCATGGAACTTCCGACACTATCTACTGGGTCATTTATACAAATTGTGAAAAGCAATGATCCCATAACACTCCCCTGTGGCACGCCAGATGTTACTTTAACGTCTGCAGACGTCTCTCCATTGAGAATAACATGCTGTGTTCTGTTTGCTAAAAACTCTTCAAGCCAGCCAAACGGCTGGTCTGATATTCCGTAGGCTCTGTTTATCAGGCGACAGTGCGGAACTCTATCGAACGCCTTCCGGAAGTCAAGGAAAATGGCATCTACCTGGGAACCTGTATCTAATATTTTCTGGGTCTCATGAACAACCAAAGCGAGCTGGGTCTCACGCGATCGCTGTTTCCGGAATCCATATTGACTCCTACAGAGTAGATTCTGGGTTTCCAGAAACGACATGATACGCGAGCAAAAAACATGTTATAATATTCTGCAACAGATCGATGACTGAGATATAGGTCGATAGTTTTGCACATCTGCTCCATGACCCTGCTTGAAGACTGGGACAACCTGTGATCTTTTCCATTCATTTGGAACCTTCCGTCCCTCTAGAGACTTGCAGTACACGACTGTTAGAAGGGGGGCAAGTTCTTTCGCGTACTCTGAGTAGAATCGAAATGGTATCCCGTCAGGTCCAGTGGACTTTCCTCTGTTGAGTGATTCCAGTTGATTTTCTATTCCTTGGACACTTATTTCGATGTCAGCCGTTTTTTAGTTTGTGAGAGGATTTAGAGAAGGAACTGCAGTGCGGTCTTTCTCTGTGAAACAGCTTTGGAAAAAGGTGTTAAGTATTTCACCTTTACGCGTGTCATTCTCTGTTTCAATGCCATCATCAACCCAGAGTGTCTGGATATGCTGTTTCGAGACTGTTACTGAGCTAACGTAAGACCAGAACTTCCTAGGATTTTCTGTCAAGTCGGTACATAGAATTTTACTTTCGAATTCACTGAACGCTTCACGCATAGCCCTCCTTACGCTAACTGACATCGTTTAGCTTCTGTTTGTCTGAGAGGTTTTGGCTGCGTTTAAACTTGCAGTAAAGCTCTCTTTGCTTTCGCAGTAGTTTCCTAACTTTGTTGTTAGACGTACCTGTCTAAAACGAACTTTACGATTGCCTTGAACTTTTTTTCCATAAACACTCAACATTGTCAGTCTCGGAACAGAAATATTCGTTTTGATCTGTTAGGTGGTCTGAAATCTGCCTTCTATTACTGCTGCTAAACACATAAACCTTCCTCCCTTTTTTATATTCCTATTGACTTCCATATTCAGGGAGGCTGCAGCGGCCTTATAATCACGGATTTCGCGTTCTGCGCTTACTGAGTCGACAAGTTCGGGTCTGTTTGCTGTCAGTAGGTCCAAGACGTTATCTCCACAAGTCGGTTCTCTGTTTCATTGCTCAAGGTAATTTTCGGATAGTGCACTCAGTATAATGTCACTCGATGCTCTGTCCCTACCACCCGTCCTAAACATCTAAGTGCTTCAGTCTATATCTGGTAAACTGAAATCTCCACCTAAGACTATAATATGCTGAGGAAATTTATGTGAAATGTATTCCAGATTTTCTCTCAGTTGTTCTGCCACTAATGCTGCAGAGTCTGGAGGTCGGTAAAAGGAGCCAATTATTAACCTAGCTCGGTTGTTGAGCAAAACCGCCACCCGTAATAATACTCAGGAACTATCCACTTCTGCTTCACTACAGGATAAACTGCTACTAACAGCGACAAACACACCACCTCCGGTTGCATGCAATCGATTCTTTCTAAACACCGTCTGTGCCTTTGTAAAAATTTCGGCAAGATTTATCTCTGGCTTCAGTCAGCTTTCCGTACCTATAACGATTTCAGCTTCGGTGCTTTCTATTAGCGCTTGAAGTTCCGGTACTTTACCAATGCAGCTTCCACAGTTTACAATTACAATACCGAATGCTGCTTGGTCCCCGCATGTCCTGACTTTGCCCCGCACCCTTTGAGGCTGTTGCCCTTCCTGTACTTGCTCGAGGCCATCTAACCCAAAAAACCGCCCAGTCCACGCCACACAACCCCAGCTACCCGTGTAGCCACCTGCTGTGTGTGGTGGACTCCTGACCTATCCAGCGGAACCCGAAACCCCACCTCCCTATGGCACAAGTCGAGGAATCTGCAGCCCACACGGCCGCAGAACCGTCTCGGCCTCTGATTCAGACCCTCCACTCGGCTCTGTAGTAAAGGTTCGCAGTTAGTTCTGTCGACGATGCTGCAGATGGTGAGCTCTGCTTTCATTCCGCTAGAGAGACTGGCAGTCATCACCATATCAGATAGCCGCCGGAGGCCAGAGAGGATATCCTCCGATCCATATCGACACACATCATTGGTGCCGACATGAGCGACTACCAGCAGATGGGTGCACCCTGTACCCTTCATGGCATCCGGAAGGACCCTTTCCACATCTGGAATGACTCTCCCCGGTATGCACACGGAGTGCACATTGGTTTTCTTCTCCTCTCTTGCTGCCATATCCCTAAGGGGCCCCATTACGCGCCTGACGTTGGAGCTCCCAACTACTTACTCTGCGACAGCCCGGATCTTGCAGACTGAGGGGCTACCTTTGGAACAGGACAAGCAGCCATGTCCGGCTGAAGATCAGTGTCAGCCGGAGACAGAGCCTGAAACAGGTTCGACAGACAAACTGGAGTGGCCTTCCTTTCATCCCTCCGGAATATCTTTCGCCCCCTGCCACACCTCGAGCTGACCTCCCGCAGGTGAGGGGTCAGCCTCAATGTGGGCAGTATCCCGGGCAGCTACAGCCGTAGTCAGATCGGGGGATGCGTGTGACGAGCTGGCTGTCCCCGACAAACCCCCATCCGCACCCCCAAAGTGGTGCCCAATGGTAACAGCCGCCAGCTGTGTGACCGGAGCCAACACTGCCTGAAGCTGGGAGCGAAGGGATGCCAACTCAGCCCGCATCCGAACACAGCAGTCGCAGTTAATCACTTACGTACGTTACCTAGACAAATATATTCTCGGAATTTCATTACTGTACATTAATTATTTTTTGGTGTTGAGATTTTCTTTCCCTCAGTGTAGTGTGCAGTGAAGGTCGTTACAGCTGCGTTCTAACGTCACGTCCCACCACCACTGGTACTTTGGACAGTTCCACACGCCACATAGCAAATTGTTGGCTTCCCGATAGTCCACAGTGTTAATATCCGGTGAAAACAGCAAGTAGCAGGGACAGGGCAGAGAGGGGGACGTATCAACAAACCACTCACTCCAGAAGGTACCGCCTAAGGCAGAAGCAGAGCAACATGACAGGCAGTCAACAGTCAATCAGGGCAGGTCTCTGCCACTGTGTACGACTAGCCTCGGTGGGTGTCAGTTGTCATGTCTGACAGCGCTCAGAGCGTACAGAGTTTCAGCAGCAGTGAAAGCGTCTGTGGTACTTTACACGCGGATGCAATTAAACAAGAAGATCACACGTGCGTCAGTTTGTCCTTTCCTTGAGCGTTTCAAGCAAAGACGTGGCAAAATTCTACCCAGGGCCAGTGAAGAATAATGAGTTTCAGATCTTTTCCGAATATGAAGAACAGTTATTATCTACAGGGTGATTTTTGCCACGGCGTACAAACTCTACGGATTGATCGATGACAGGATACGGAACAAAAAGTCCAACGAACTTCTGTCCGTAAGTGCATGGTTTCATGCTAGAGACCGTTCATTCAATCATAGTTTGTTACAGGACTGCAGTCTATTACGCCCTGTACGCTGCAACCACAGTTACAGTACGCATGGTTTTCTCCTAGAGGGCGATAATGTTGCTCATACGTCAAGCCATAGCGCCCTCCCAAGCACTAATAACTGGCAATGTCGTATCCGATTCACTTCTCACTGATCCACCTTGTTGTAGATGTGATACAGCGTTGTACAGAAACGTTACATATTCGATCGAGAGGTTGCTGAAATGGTGTTTACTTACGGAAAAGCAAATGGCAACGGGCGGTTGGCAGCAGGGTTGTATCAGCAGACATATCCCCTCCGACAACGGCTACAGCATTCAATGTTTGCAGCAGTGTTTCGCCGTTTGTCTGAGACAGGGTCGTTTCGGTAACCAGGATATCATGAAGGACATGCCCACAATGCCCGGACTCCAGACTTGGAGGAAAATATGATTAACACAGTGGATGGCGAACGCCGTGTCAGTACAAGGCGGTTGCCCGCCATTACAGGGTAAGCCGGACGACCGAGTGGAACATTGTCCGTGACATTTGTTGCTACCCTACAGCGTGTGCAGGGCTTTTTAGTGACATACTTTCCACATAGGAAGGAGTTTTGTCACTGGTTTCTTCTCCAGGGAAACCGATTCCAGGTATCTTCAGCTTTCATAAAAGTCATCTGTGCGATAGTACCCAGAATTCCCATAGTATGCTGACAGTAAATCATCAGCATCGGTGCAGCCGGGATAATTGGCGACCGTGTCTTCCTTAGACGTCGCCGAACAGACTGGAACTATTGGCGTTTCTTGTGGGCGACTTGCGCTCTCCTGCTGGAATTATTGATGATTTGAGGGGTTATGTGGCTGCTACATGATGGTGCTCTAGTCGACTTCGCCGTTAACTTCCGGACGCATTTCAATCGTGTCTTTCCTGGTCGATGGCTGCTTGTTCACCGGATATTATCCACCGTGATTTCTGGTTAAGGGGCCATCACAGATGAATCGTGTATGCTGAGCGCGTTTTCCAGATGTGGAGACACTGGAGCAGGGTGTTCTGATGCAGCCTGGCCGATTTGAACGTGTGAGACAGAACAAGCTATGGCGCGTTAACGCATGCCTTGAGGCACATGGAAACCACTTTCAACATATACTGTAACTGGGGCTGCATGGTACAGAGCGTATTAGACAGCAGTCTGTAAAAATGTATGACTGAATAGTTGGTTTGTAGCACGGAAACCATGCATTTCTGGACATAATTTCATTACACTCCGCTCATCAATCAGTCCCAAGAGATTTTACACAATGGAGAAAATAATCCTGTAAATCAATGGTACATTATTAAACATCAAGATCATCATCATATTCTTATAAGCCACATATTCTGAGAACATTTGACAACGCATATTTGAATAATCATTATGCAACTACCACATTTCATTTACTTCGGAATGATATTGTAGAGAAATGAATTTTAATAAAAATTACAATACATTCATAATCAAACACGTCAGATATAGACAGTTTCTTTGAATTCTTGAATTTACATATGAAACTACTTGCTTTTCTTTGTAATAAATATTGAGATAAAATAATATTTTAATCATATACTCCGAGCGTATTGCTAATTTTTCTTTAGTAGGAATGGGGTGCCGTATTTTTCTTGGTTTTCCTCTTCAGGCCCTATCAACGAGTGAATCTCTACGTACTGGTGTCTCTTTAGTGCGATGCATTCCTTGGATATTTGATAGGGAACTTTCGTAAACAACAGTTATTCCGCATGCTTTCTCTCGCTTTTCCATTTACTTGTTACTGCACAGCGCCCTTTCGCTGCTGTGGTAATGCACTTTAAAACAAAACAATATTTTGAGTTTTAATGAGACTCAGAACCTAAACTTAACTGCACCGAGAGGTCTGCAGTGGAGACAGCAGGCAGCCCATGTTGTGCTGCGCGCGCTGCGCGCTTGGCCGCGTACTTCCTGCTGCTCTGCCGAGCTTTTGCTCTGTCTCTGCTGCGTGCAGTGAGCTCAGCCCTGCAGAGGCCCTAATATTGCTTGCCGCGTCTCTGCTCGGCATCCAGGGTGCGGCGGACCTAAATGGGGGTTTGCACAAGCTTACACCCAGTGACCAGGACACAGCAGCTGCTGTCGGGTGACCCTGCGTCGCCCCGCCCTACCACTGTTGAGCTCTACAAGAAATGGAGCCGAAGCCGGACGGCGAGCTGTTGTCGAACAACACAGTGCGCTCCAGCTTGCGTTATTTATTGCTTACACAGTGCTTTTGTGGAATAATTTGATGTTAAGATCGACGTTTTGGTACAGGAATAGCCTCCGCTACGGGAAAAGTCTATAGATATATTCGAAGATCGCAAGGGAAGAAGTGTCTGTAGCTTTTATCGCAGATTTTGAGGGTTTAGACACAGGGAAAAACCTCTCACACGTTAATTACCCTTGTGTACACAGTCCATTGAGTGTATTACATAAAAAGAAGCCGCATATCTTCCGTTTTCAGTTCCATTAAGATTCGGGTGTGCAGCCGCAAGAAATCTCCTTCTTCTTCTAATATTTCGGCTGTATAACGTTCAGCCATCTTCAGAGTGAGCCGCAAGACTGCGGCTCACTCTGGAGATGGCTGAACGTTATATTAGAAGAAGAAGGAGATCTCTTGCGGCTGCACACCCAAAATTTATTGGAACAGTCTTTGCGCCGCCAAAACCTGAAGTTTCACAAATTTTTCTAGAGTTCGTCAAACTGTGGAATATACAGATTTCCACGAAAAAATATATTCTAGAACCTGCAGCTCAGTATTGTATGAGAAGTAGAAGAATTTATAGAAAGAAATTGTGTTGCTCAGCTAATCCTCCTGTAGTAACCACAACCAACAGCGGGAACGCCTTGGGCTGCAGATCGGAGCAGCCAGGTGGGGAAGCCGCCGGCGGTGGAGTACGCACTACCGGGTAAACACAGGACGAGTCGGACGACAGACCAACGAAAACTGACAACAACCGACCACGACCGACTATGAGCGACACAACAAGGAAGACATAAACAACGGAGGCTTGTCGAAACCACAACACCAAACACCAAACACCAAACGCAAATCCACTCGGAACCAGAACCTGGCAAATGTCAACAACGAGCAACGACCAGAACGCATTACCGCCGAGATAGAAACGAAATCCAGAGCGAGTACCAGACTGGCTGGACTAGCGCTTTTTTTTTTCTCTATTGTTATTTTGATCACCTTATACAAAGGCGGGCTGTCAGCAGCATATTACGCCGCTCGTCAGCCTTGAGTGGTACGACAAGTATTACATATAAGTGGCACAGATAAGACAATAAAATCGGCGGGCAAAAACTGTAGACACGAAAAACCAAAAACATGGAGCCGTTCACGCTGGACGAGAAAAATCACTAACACTAGTTGACACGGCGCACATAACATGGACGACGGCGACGGCACACGTGAAAAGTGGTGGCGTGATGGCGAAAGAACACTAAACACAAAACGAAGGCACACACACGAGACACTGATGGCGATGATCTCCGGCGCGCGAATGTTCACTGAGCGTGTGCGAGTCCGGGGACATGCCAAGAGAGGAGGAGCGGGGGGCAGTGGGAAAGGGAGAGGGGAGAGCAGAGGTGCCACGGGCAGGGGAGATAGGGGGAAGGGAGGAAGGGTGAGGGGAAGCCCGGGGGAAGAGGGGTGGAGGAAGGGGGATGGGGGAAAAGGAGAGAGAAGGGAGGGAGGGTACCTAAAGGAAAAGACACAAGAAGTGGGAGGGGGAGGGTCAAAGTTGATAGGAATGGTAGATGGAGAGGAGGAGGACATCTTCAGGGAGGGGGATCTGGCGGAAGCCACCTTGAGAGAATGTATGGAGGGTGGAGAGATGGAGACCAGGTGGCACATGGGAATACAGCCGCAGCAGCAGGCGGGGGTGGGAGAGGATGGGCAAGACAAGCGGGTGAGGAGGATCGAGTTTACGGGGAGTGTACAGGATCTGTATCCTTTCTAGGAAAAGGAGGAGGTGGGGGAACGAAATGAGATCGTACAGGATCCACATGGGGGGGGGGGGGGGGGGAGAGACGGATGTGATAGGCAAGGCAGAGAGCATGGCGTTCAAGGATTTGAAGGGATTTATAAAAGGTAGGGCGGGTGGAGATCCAGATAGGATGGGCGTAACAAAGGATAGGGCGTATGAGGGATTTATGGGTGTGGAGTATGGTGGACGGGTCCAGACCCCACGTAAGGCCGGAAAGAAGTTTGAGGAGATGGAGTCGGGAGCGTGCCTTGGCTTGGATTGTCTGGAGATGGGGGGTCCAGGAGAGGCGACGGTCGAGGGTGACGCCAAGGTACTTAAGGGTGGGGGTGAGGGCGTTAGGACAGCCATAGATGGTGAGATATAAATCAAGGAGGCGGAAGGAGAGGGTGGTTTTGCTTACGATGATCGCCTGGGTTTTGGTGGGATTGACCTTGAGCAACCACTGGTTGCACCAAGCGGTGAACCGGTCAAGATGGGACTGGAGAAGGTTTTGGGAGTGCTGCAGGGTGGGGCCAAGGGCAAGGAAGGCGGTGTCATAGGCAAACTGGAGAAGGGGGACGGGGGCTGACGGCGGCGGCATGTCCGCCGCATACAGAAGGTACAGAAGGGGCGAGAGGACGGAGCCTTGGGGCACACCGCGGAGGGAAAAAAGGTGTAGGAATCCGTGTTATGGATTGTGACGTAGGAAGGACGGTGGGAGAGAAAGAAGGCGATCAGACAGACGTAGTTAATGGGAAGGGCGAAGGTTTGGAGCTTGAAGAGGAGACCGAAATGCAATACGCGGTCATAAGCACGTTAGAGGTCGAGGGCGAGGAAGATTGTGGAGCGACGTGAATTCAGCTGTTCGGAAAGGAGATATGTGAGGTGAAGGAGAAAGTCGTCGGAAAAGAAGGACGGCCGAAAGCCACACTGGGTAACGGGAAGGAGGCGGTGCTGGCGGAGATGCTGGTGGATGCGTCGGATGAGGATAGATTCCAGGACCTTGCTGAAGACCGAGGTAAGGCAGATTGGACGGTAGGAGGAGACGGCGGACGGCGGTTTACCAGGTTTAAGGAAGATCAGGATATGGGAGGTTTTCTACAGGTCGGGGTAGTAACCGGTGGACAGGACTACTTTGTAGAGCCTGGCCAGGGTGGAGAGGAAAGACACAGGAGCTTCACGAAGGTAACGGTAGGTGACACGATCGTGACCAGGAGCAGTGTTGCGTTTTGTGCAGAGTGTAGCAATGTGATTCTGTGTAATGATAGGGGTATTGAGTTCCGTGTGTGCAATGTTGTCCAAGTACTGGAAACCAGGTGCGAGGGGAGGGACAGAGGTGTCAGTTCGATCGCGGACATCCGGGAAGAGGGAGTAATCGAACTGGGGGTCATCGGGGACTGGACTAGGGCAGAGAGGGTCCCTATATACGAAACCGGATGGAGCGGCTATTGGCCGCTGTCTGCACGTGGCTTAGCGGTGGCGCCCTCGCTGCGCGATAGCCGCTGCGCGGAATAGCCGCCGCGGAGGTGGAGCCTCCATGGGCTGACCACGTCCATTTGTTCTGCCGCGTGTTCGACTTCCGCGGCGGAAGGTACTAGACCTCCGATATACACTGCCCAGTTACATTAACTTGACCGCCTGTCATAAGCCCGAGTAACAATCTTCCGCAGCACTCACCGCTGCGAGACTGGCAGGAAGAGAGTCTGTGACGTTCGGCAATATACCCACAGGGATGTGGAGCTATGCTGACTCCAGTGCCGTCACTCCTCAGGTCGTGGTCTCAAAGTCGTGTCCTCGCTTCTCGAGCACGGGGTTCCGGCTCCGATTCAGGGATTTTGACCCGCCTCGACTGGGTGTTTGTGCTGTCCTCATTACTTCATCGTCATTCATGTAAGTGACGAAATTGGACTGGGCAAAGGTTGGGAATTTGTACGGGCGCTGATAACCGCGCAGTTGAGAGCACCACAAAGCAAACATCATCATCATCATCATCATCCAATGCCGTGAAAAGTTACGCTGCTTTCCTCGGTTTAGGATCCATGGCACAGACAGCCACAGATTCTCGACTGGATTTATATCCTAGGAGTTTCGTGGTCAGGGCAGTACTGTAACTCATCCAGGTGCTCTTCGAACCACGCACTTAAACTGCAAGCAGTGTAACATTTAGCATTGTCCTGCTGGTAGATGCTACCGTACTGATGAAAAACAAACAGCATGTAAATGTGTGTATGGTCTCTAACGATAGGTGCATACTTATCGTGTGTCTTCCAGGAATACAAGGTCACCCAGGGAAATATTCCATAGATTGTAGAGATTCCTCCTTCAGTTGTTTCACGCCGTACACGCCAGCGGCCAAATATCCACGGAGCATAAAACGTGACTCATATGAGAAGGCCACCTGTCGCCATTCACTGGACCTCCAGTTGCAGTACTGGTGTGCCAATGCCAGCCTTCATTGCCGATGATGAGCTGTTATTAATGCAGCAGAGGTCCACACATACCAAAGTTGGCTGAACGATCGTTGTGGAGATACTTCTGGTAGTCCCTATGTTCAACTGGGCCGTCAGTTGTTCTACAGTTGCACGTATGTTCGCACGTGTACATCGACACAGCCTTCCGTCACCACTGTCATCTACTGACAGTGGTGTACCATAGTTGTGTTGGTGCCTGTTTTGGATGTTGTCATTACGGCGGCATGCGAATAGTTCACAAACTTAGCCGTTTCGGGAATTCTTCCTGCCTTCGACCGAGAGGCAGTGATGTCAGATAAAGCACTTCGTTTGCTCATTACAACAATCATTACACTGTATTCCGCGTTCTGATGTCACGCTTTACGGTTGGGAGGGGACCAAACAGCGAGGTCATCGATAACATCGGATGTGGAAACGATGGGGAAGGAAGTCTGCCATGCCCTTTCAAAGGAGCCGTCCCTTCTGAAGTGATTTAGGTAAATCACGGAAAACCTAAATCAGGATGGCCGGACTCGGGTTTGAAATGTCGTCCTAACGAATGCTAGTGCAGTGTCATAACCACTACGCCACCTCGCTCCGTAGGGTATATATAGATTTCCACTTCTTGTGCTGTCATCTGGCGTCTGTGAATGATCATTCCACTATAACGTCGAAAATAGTCTGTGGTCAAATTAGTGTGAGTGGGCCGTGTAGCGGCTTTACTACGTTGTAAATGTTTCTTCAACCATGAGTGCAGGTCGTGAAAACCTAGACAGCTAACAGAAAACGTTTTCTAGTTGCTGCTTATTTCTTGAAACAGGAACTGGCAACATCGAACGAGTCCATTTTCTGATTAATCCTATGAAGTCAATGGAGTCCCTGACGCTGTTGTCGTCGATACACTTGAAACGAATGTACAAAGAAAGTAAATGCTCTCGATCCATCTCCTTTTAACGCTCCACTACGCCTGTCGCACCAGACAAATGACGGGGCAAGGAAAAATTTGACACTGGCTTCTACAGCTGAAAATGTCCTTCACCTTCCTGCGATGGCGTGCGGTAATACTACTACACCACATCCCATTAATCATGAACAGAGATAGAAATCGGTGTACTTCGCGCTTTTAAAACTCTCTTTTGTGTCTACAGCTAATTCTCGTAGATACATATATTAATCCTAGTTCCATAGTCATGAATAAGACATTTCGTAATGATGTAGAACGTGTCACTTTAACAGAAGTTTCCTTCACAGAAAATAATTAATTAATTTTTCCTTTTCCTCTTTTCTTTCTGTTTGTTTTTACTTTTTTTAAACAGTTACTACTTCATATCCGCGAATTCGTCTATTGAGTAGAAGGAGTTGTCATTCATAAATTCTTTTATTTTGCTTTTAAATGTTGGTTGGCTATCTGTAGCACTTTTAACACTGTTCAGCAAATGACCGAAGATTTTTTGTGGCAGCATAATTCATCCCTTTGAGTGTCAAAGTGAGATTTAATCCAGAATAGTGAAAATCATCCTTTCTCCTAGTGTTGAAGCTATGCACTTAGCTGTTATTTTTGAACTGGGATGGGTTTTTAACGAAAAATTTTATGAGTGATTATATGTATTGCGAAGATACAGTGAATATCTCGAGTTCCTTAAATGTCAGCAAGGTGATCTCGGTTTGGCTCCAGCTATTATTCTGATTACACGCTTTTGTGCAATGAATACTTTCTCTCTTAATGACGAATTACCCCAAAATATGGTGCCATACGAAAGCAGTGAATGAAAGTAGGCATTATAGGCTAATTAACTGATGTTTGTCACCAAAATTTCCCTTAACCGTAATAGCATAAGTAGCTGAACATAACCATTCCAGCGGATCATCGATGTGTGTCTTCGAATTCAATTTGTCATCAATGCACACACCCATAAATTTTGAGTATTCTGCCTTAACAACAGACTTCTGTTCATAGTCTATATTTATTAGTGGCGTTATGCTATTTACTGTACAGAATTGTATAAACTGTGTTTTCTCAAAATTTTGTCAGGGTGCTTAAGCAGAGAACCACTTCATAATTCTCTGTAAGGTGTTATTTACGATTTCCTGAGCTGATTTTTTTTTTGTGTGATTACTATCCTTGTACCATCAGCAAAATGATCTAACTCCGCATCCTCATGAATACAGAGTGCCAAATTGTTAATATATGTATATTAAGAACAATAAGGCACACCATTCTTGTTACCTCCCCAAATTGACATTTCGTTAGTACTTCATTTTTACAAATATGTGATACTACTCCTGAATACTTTACTTTTTCAGGAATTTTGGATAAAGCTATCAGAAGCGAGATTGGGCGTTAGTTGTTAGCGTCAGACCTGCCCCCATTTTTATGCAATGGTTTAATAATAGCGTATTTCAATCTATCTGGAAAAATGCCCTTTTTCAGTGAGCTACTACCATTTTGGCTGAGTATCCTACTTATTTGTTGGGAACAGGCTTTTATTACTCTATTGGAAATGCTATCAATTCCATGTGAGCTTTTACTTTTCAGTGAATTAATTACTTTTGTAATTTCAGTAGGAGAGGTGGGTTGGATTTCAGTTTTATCAAATTGCATGCGTACTACATCTTCCGTATACTGTCTTCCAGTGAATATCAGAATCCTATTTTCTCTGCAACACTTATAAAATGTTTATTAAAATGTTTTCTATCTTTGACTTCTTGTTAACATACTTTACATTGTGTTTGATAGAAATATAGTCCTCCTCTCCTCTCGGTTGCCCTGTTTCCCTTTTCACAATATTCCAAATTGTTTTATATTTATCAGATGTGTTAATCTCAGACATTATGCATATACTTCTGGAGTTTTTAATAACTTTCTTAATGCAGAGCAGTACTTTTTGTAATGTTTCACTGTTTCGGGCTCATTACTCCTTCTGGCTGTAAGATACATTTCCCTTTTCTGTTTACAAGATATTTTCATCCCTTTAGTAAGCTATGGATATTTAAATGGTTTCTTACAATTATATTTCACTCTTTTCTCAAGGAAACTGTTTTCAGATATTCTTGAAAAGGTATCATGAAATAAATTATATTTTAAATTAACATCATTTTCCCTGTAACCATCATCCCAGTCTAAGTGTTGCAAGCTTTCCCTAAAATATAGATTTCTTAACTTGATACATGTACACACTACTTTAGAGGACTATTGTGCGTTACTGTATGGAGCTATATCGTATACTGTAACTAGTTGTGCATGATAATCAGACACTCATTTTTTAAGAGGAAAAGTTTTTATTTGATTACATTTGTCTTACCCTATGAAAACATTGTCATGTGCTGCTCTCCTGTACCATCCGAGTAGGAAAATCAGTAACTGATGTCAAATAGAAAGAACCAAGTAATATTTCAAAATGAAGCTTTCTATCGAACTATATTGTTCAAGAAATCTCCACAAACAATAATTTGCTTTCCTCTATCTGACATATTGCACAACAAAGAATCTAAATGTTTCAACAATAGTTGAAAATTTTCCAGTAGCGACCAACACAAAGCTAGAATGATGAAAGTGCCATTATTGAGTATAAGCACATACGCAGATGCTTCTATATATTGCTCTAACAAAATGTTTAAGTTTCCAAATTTCTCACACTTTGACAGATTTTAACGTATATATTGCAACTCCTCCCTCTCTCCATAGTGTCTCTCCTTACATGTATTGAAAGCTTATATCCTCCTACATTTACCATTTCCATGCCTGTGACTGTATGATGATCAGACGTGCATAGTACATCTATTCCACCCTCTGTTTCTAAATCTTCTAAAGAGACAATAAGCTCATTTATTTTCTTTTTGAATCCTCTGATGTTCTGATGCAATACATTAACATTGTTTTTCAGTGTGCTTTTATGCGAATCTTGTGACATACCAACAATAGTTTTCAATGTCCTGTTATGAGAATCGCGCGATATTTTCAAATCTCTAGTACCAGCCTGTCTTATCTTCTCATTGAGCTTATTTCAATCAATGTATGATGACTGAACACTGATCTTATCCTAAAAATGTAGTCCCATGAGTTTCAGTGTCCCTCCCCCCTTAAAGATTTTGATATCATCTCAGTCACTTCACCCTCCCCTTTCGTATTGGGATGTACGTCATGTGTTATAAAGTCCCACCTACCAATCCCATGAACAGGCACTAAACCTATGCCTGGCAAAGTAGCCACCCGAAGAAGCTGATCTGAATCCATATTGGCCCTCCTGACAGAGCTGTTCAATTGGGGCCGATCCTACTGCATGAAAGCAGGAACCAAACTAACATTTGTGTGGTTCGTTGCAGATGCTATTTTTACAAGGTCGCACTCAATATTGTAGCCCTGATCCCTATCAATACTGTTTTCCGCTCTTCCCACTACCACATTATGATCGTGCTTTGTAAAATCTTTGCACAATGACCCTACATCCTCTATCACTTGGCTAAGGCGTGCACTGGGCTTCAGAATACTTCTGACCTTGTACCTGTCAACTAATTTTTCCTGCAACATCTGACCCACACCTCTTCCATGGCTACTACCTAACAACATAACTTTCCTCTTACTTTGTCCGTTTTTTGCAATAATTGGTTTCCTAGTGAATGCCTGTTGAGTGCTGACAGTAACGTAATGTAGTTAAGTTAACTTTAAATTAAAAACTTGTAATCCCCAAAAACTAGGTCTAAGATCGTCCATATGCGATACGTACTTTACGCGTTTTGAAAGGTAATAAAAGGTAGAACTTACAACTCTTAGTTCCCCTAGTAATAACGTATAGTCTGAAACGCAGCAAACAGTCAGTTACAAACAGTAGTAATAATTTGATTCGTCAGTAAATCAAGTGCTCACGTTGGAGTAATCGTGAGATTTCACCATTACTATTACAAACAAGGGTAAGATAATGTGTTCGTTACGAACCTAAGTTCTTACTCTACCACTTGTAAGAAAATCCGATATCTTTAACTGATACTTCTTTCAAATTCGAGTGAGTAGCTTTGCGGCACGAAAGGTTGCTCGAAACTACAAATATAACACTTACTTTTTCATGAGAAAAACAACGAATTTATTAAAAAGTAATCCAAGTAACAGGACTGGCATTCCTAATTTACATAGTAATGTATCTTCAGCAATGACGTACTGAAAGTTGATTTATAATTGCCGAATCAGGAACGCAACTAGCATCTATTAACGGTTAACAATAGCTGCGGGACAGTGAAAGTTAATTTATAATTGCCGAGTCAAAAATGTAACTAGCATCTATTAACGGTTAACAATAGCTGAGGGACAGAGAGTTTCGCACCAACTGCGTTTCGTTTAGTGCACGAATATAGTCCGCAGAGTTGCACTCAAAGTCTAAACTCGTTATCGCCACCATGCTGCAGCGTGATATACGGAATCGAAGGCCTTGAGTGAAACCGAAGTGTTTACTCACAGGCATGCTTTCAAACGGTGAAGAGGTCTCTGCTGAAGTGTGCTTCACAGCTGCCACGCGCACTGACGAAGTGAATCCGACAAGGCAAGAGGTAGAATATTGTTACTTGCTGCAAAAAACTCGCAAGTGTTTTAATAGCACAGTACAAAATGAGCCTGTGTCTTTTTGACGTGAGATGTAAGTATTGTTACGAGAGAAACAAATACATCATTATTCGAAATAAGCTCTACTTTGAAAGAGGGTCGGCTGCGCTCAACGGTGGATAGTACTAAATACGGAAATGAAAACTCCTCGCTCACAGTACTTCTGAAGAAAACATATCATTAAGGCTTCAAACCGAAGTGGGGCTGGCGGTAAGGATTTATACATACCGAAAGTATAGTCTTTTTATAAACTTACATTCACTAGTGGTACAGAACCGTTAGAGTAGGCGATAAATTCTCATGAAAACAACATATTATACTCATCACGGTGACCTGATTATTTAATTGTGTTGCACAATGTCTAGTATGAGTCAATATTTATCCTCTATCATCCCCAATGACTCCATTAGTTTCCAAGTTACCTTTTCTTATTTTTTTAAATTTATTACTTTTAACCTCTTTGAATTAAAAGTGAATAAGCAATACTTAACTTTTCAGGTTTGATATAATATACCGTACCATATCAGTAACACTAAGCAATGGAGAGACAAAACATATACTTGTATGAAAATATACACTTTAGTGAAAGAAAGAAAGGAAAAATGAGTACAAATTACGAATAAAGGAAAATACAAATTACTTGGTATGATAAGAGGCAAAACATGCAGTACACATGCCCATAATACATTTCCTTCACGACGTAACCGCTCATGTCTTACAGTTAATTCCAACACATCGTCCTTTTTTGAGTTTCAGTATTTTCACAATCGGGTGTTTTATTGCAACAAACTGCAGATCATCTTCTACAGTAATGGAGGGAGAAGCTCGTCCAGGTTCTTTGGGTGCCGTTGCATAGTCCGTTAAATATACCCACGCTTTTTCTCCTCGAAAGTTTACCTTAGAGACACTATTTACATCTTTTGCGGGAGATTATCCATGCACTGTGTACAGTGACAACCGATAACAACTGAATAAAGCCCAATACGATTTGCTATTTTGGATATTTATCCTAAATGATCCACCAATTGAGCCATTCCATTAATTCCAGCCATGTGCTTGTTGTATTCAGTCACGACGAAGTGTCGAGGAAATTCAATGTGTCTCTCTGACTGCTGACAATATACTCTAAGTTTAGTTACCGGATGCCTATCGTTTTATTTGATGTGCCAGAAACAACGGAGTTGTCATGCCACTTGCAAGAAAACAAAACATTTTCCTTTTCATGGGAGAATGAATAGCACCTCCTTTACCTTTGTCTACATCCTTCTTGTTTGGAAGGTTGCAATTTTGGGGAGATATCATTTTGTTTCACAATCCCAATGCCCCAAAACAATATTAAATTACAGCGGCAATAGGAATAAGACAATAACATGTAACAATGATTAAAGTTGTCTCACTAATATTTAGTGGTGCACTTATAACACTGAAAATTTAGCATGTGTGGTTTTGAAGTAGAAAACGCAGCACAAATTTTAATGAACGACATCTGATCGTTGCTGTATTACTAGGATTGCCATCTGTCCCCACATTTTGGAATAGTCACCGACATGGACTTCCTTGTCCTAACATCCCGACAAGATCCAGTTTTCTCCAGATGACAATTTTTTTCGGGCGTAACCCTTCCACTATCTGCTGTAGTGTAGGGAAATGGCATTTCCTGTTATAGACGGATGTATTGTCAGGTGCCGAAAATCTCCACATTCGCACCATTAAATTTGTGTTGGCTGATGAAAGATGCACTAAGAGGGGTTAAGAACAAAACCCATGAGACTGGTCGAATTACGAACACTGCTGCCATCCTAGTGGAACTCATAAGTCCACCGAGATAAATAATATAACATTTTTTCAGAAGGGTACAAAAGGAAGTTGAAGCTGGTGCAGCAGTCTTTTTTAAACCTGTGATATTTTTGACTGTATGAGCTGCTGTAAATGTGTTGTTGCTCATGGGAGTTGTGTTGTGGTCTGCTGACACTTCGCTGTTAACTGTTGAAGGATTACTAAGAACACGAATAGTACTGGACAGAGTAGAAGAGCTGTTAATAGTCGTGTGAAAAAAAAATTATTACCATGTTTTTACGCCATATATACGAAAAAAGTGAAAAGATTACGCGGTGTACAACGTTTTTCGCTCCTACCGTGGTGCTTCTTCTGGGTACAGGATCAGTGTTAGGATGCCACAATATATGTATTGAAGTGTTGGTCAAAAAGCAAGGAGGTTACTTGTGATTGTATTAGACATAATGCATGATGTGCTCTCGCCATGCCTGTTGCTCACAATGGACATGTCCACTCCGACATGTCGAAACGTGCCCTGACATTATTTATACGAGAAGAATATGCCGACAGAAACACAATATCAGAATTTTTTCTGTTAAGCCACATTACAAGCATTTTTTTGGTTCAAATTTGACTAATTTCTAGCACGCCGAGAGGCTGGAGAAGTGTAAACCTCTGGCGTTGCTGTAGTAAGCAGCACAGGCAGAACACGGTCGGCACATGTCCTTAACTGACGGCACATCGGTGAACAGATAACATTGCACAAAGTGTTCGTTATTTTTAAAACAAATTTCAGTTTCTGTAGATAGTTTCTCTGCCGTTCGTTTGAATTTACTACTGATTTAATATCGATAGTAATTAGCTGTTTCCTCTGTGGCATCAATAAGGGTAACAGTGGAAGAAAAGTGAACTGATTTTCTTGGTGATTTCTTGACATATATTTGCTAACAGAATCTGTCTTTGGCAGGTTCCAGAGTTTGACAGTAACGTGAAAATTAGTTTTCCACATTGCAAAGATGAAACGCAAACAACGTTATATGTGATCGAAATCACCTGCTTCTCTTGGAGCAATACATGTGTATTATTTGTTAGTTAATTTCTTGAACATTAATTCCTAAGACCTCAACATCTCGTTGTGGAAACATTGCAAGAAACAGGAATTAACTCGAGCAGTTCTGTGAATTGCTGTTCGAACAATGACTCTTGTCTTAATCAAAGTCCAGACCAACAGAGTACCTTCGAAGCCAAAGGTAATCGTGTACAGTAATAGCTTTCGGTGACAAAGTAAAGCTTATAATTAGGAGGGACAAAATACTTAACCTTAAGCAGTGTGGATAGCCAGTTTTGTTTCATGAAATGTGAACATGAGTTGCGTAAATGGAAGAAAGATTTACTTGAATAACGAAATAGGCGCGCAAAAGAAACTCTCAAAAGTGTGAACGAAAAACTTTTCGCAAGATTTAGAAATACTTACGAAAGGCAGTGGCCGTTACCGAAAGGATGTACGAGACTGGACGCTCTTAATTGCAAGTGAGATGAGGATTACTGATTTCCAGGCTTGTTCGACATGTTTAATCGCATTAAGGAAATTGTACGGAAAATGAAGTCGAAAATTACGAAGTTTACGTCAAGTAAACGTGCAGAGCTATCAATAATAGGTAATTCTACAGAGAAATTCGTATCTTACATGAAGACCAAGTTTCTTGTTATCACCTAAAACCTGCGCATGAGGCCAATCAGTCAGGTTTCGTGCAAACTGCACTTTATCACTTCAAGCGGAAAAAAGGCAGAGTCGTATTTGTAGTCGGTGAATGCGATGACACATTCGTATACAAAAACAACAGTGGTAATTATCGGTGCATTTCTATTCCCTCAACTTCATCTCTTTCTTCAGGAACATCAAAGCAAATAAGGAAATTAGAGAAAATCTGGTAATCGTCGAAGCAAAATCTGGAAATATCGGAGAGCACGATTTTCTGTGTTACAATCGAACCCTCTTCTTACCACTTATAATTAATTGCTTTTGTCGGACATGATGGCACCTCTGTCCTTAGAAGGACGACGAAATGAATGAATGTAGTTCAGATTCCATCCAGAAATAACAGTTGTAATTGAAGCTCTCGATAAAAAAAAATTTCAGCAATATAAAGCACTTCGCAGATGAATGTCAGACAGTGTAATTTCCGGCAGCTCTTTGTTATTTCAGGTTTTCAGCAGGACAGTATTGTTGTACTTCAGCCATTTCGCATTGTCAGATTGCATCGTCACATTTTACTAATTTGATGCCTGGTACCCAGCACAATACGCACAACATGCATATCATCGGCCACAGCAATTTCTTACTCCATTCAAATTCTGCCTAAATAAAACTAATAATTGCTGTTAAGCCTGGTGTAAGGACAGTATTTGTTTTTGTCATCCAACAGACATTTCGCACTTTTTAGACGATTACTGGAAATAAAGAAGAACTGTTTCATTGTTGGAAACACACACATTCAAAATTAATCATAATAACTGTGCTACAAGAACTGCTGTAAAATAATTAGTGTCAACAAATTAATGTCCCCGTTGATGGAAACTGTATGCAGTGTAACATCATACAGGGCTTTGGTTTTATTTTCTCTTCTAGCCACTTGTGTAACAATTCCACCTGCAGTAATGTAACTATCGATGAGAAGCGCAATTTATTCAAAAATCAATGATGTGAGATAGTTTTGGTATTTGGTACTGCTATGTCCTCTTGCAACGACTACGTCTACTTATTAGTTAATTACAGCCGTAGGCCCGAAAGACTCTACTAACCGCAGTCCTAATCAGTTGAGCAACATTAACATTTCTTAAGGAAATACTTTCATAGGACATTATCAGTTAAAATTTTGAGAATGCATTTCTTTCGGTGTATTCCACTCACGTAAAAAATTTCAAGGTAAGTTTCGACATGTCGGATTGGACCATACCCTTCTCATTAAGGTTCATTTTGAGGGAATTATGCACGACTCCAATGCATGCACGCATGCCAGAAACGGCTGCATTACGAAAACTACTCTCCCTCTATAAACTATAAATGAAACATGCAATATGTTTATTTCTTTCTTTAGCTTACAATCTTAGCTACACGTTCCCGCTACAAGTTTCCCGGACTGTCGCCACCATGTAGGTGAAGGGAAACAGTCTTTACACCTGCGAACTGACGCAATATTGAGTGATTAGCTCATACTGATGCACAACAGAAATTAAAGTATTAAACAGTTTGTTGTTCATAGTTACTAAGTAAACCAAAAGAGACGGCTGGTCAGATGGAATGACACAGTATTATATCTGGGTACCATTCTGCCTACTCCTGTTGAGTGCCACGCTCTAAGCTATATGATTGCACCTCACAAGTGAATATATAAGAGGTAATCCAGCTAGTTTCTGCAGTCTGACTGGAATCCACTATGGAGTAACATCCATGATCCAGTTAGCCAGCACTTTTGCCCTAGAGGTTACCTGGAAATCGCAGCGCTGATGTTTAGCGTGACAAGTTTCCTTCGAATCCACTCAAAATCAACATAGGTGGGTCAGGAAGAACTTTTGCCACTCTTCTCAGCTAGGCGTGGTGAGTTTCCCTCAACAAGTGGCAGCAATGTGATACAGGCCCTGGGGCATATCGTTCAGGACTACCCATTACCTGCTTTCCTCAGATTACTGCAATAACTGCATCAAATCGTTTCCAATGCGGTTGAGTGGTTATAAAACAGGGATATTGGAACTTAATTTTTCCTTTAGTTTATTTCGCTATTCGTCTATACAAGCGTGGCAACAGCAAGGTCATCTGGTCACTTAGTACAACTAACGTTGCTAAATTCAGGTTAACATGCTAACTTGGTGAATAAACGGTATAAAGACCAGGATAAAGTAAAACACTCTTTATGTATACACTTTTTTTGTAATAGTCACTGTACATGAGATTGCCAAAGAGCCTCACGCTCTAAATAAAGGAGAGGAGTATTGTACAAGAATAAAGTAATGCCGATGAAGACACTAGTTTCCTGAAAATTATTATTCCTACTGGAGAGAATACTACAGTATCATCTCCGGCTTGATAGGAAGTTTTTCAGAGAAGAAAGAACAATGATCAAGACCCATTTCCGGCGTCGTCCACTCTGAACGAAGCCACAAAAATTTTTACATGATGTGGAACAGCTTGTGACACGATAACTTTATGGCATCACAATACTGGCAGTAGTTAACAGGCATCATATTTTGATGTGTTCTTTCTCCACTACAGACAGCAGAGACTACTCTTTGCAAAAGAAAAAAATAAATAAATAAATAAAATAAAAAATAAAATAAAATAAAATAAATAAATAAAAATAAAAAAATTAAAAAATTAAAAAAAAACAAAATCCTGATGTATTTAAATAATTGGTTACGGGTTTTAATAAACAGAAATGACTCTTAAAGTTTATGATTAAATGTGAAAAGTTAAAATGGGGACGATAGAAAATTAAAAAATGTAATTAAAACCTAATTTCAGTTAATTCATTCACGGGCAGTAGTGGGGACTAAACCTATCGCGGGTATGCAAACAACACTGCTAACCATTTTTACTTACATCCAGTATTCTGGATGGCAATATGGCAGCTATATACAGAGGAAACAAAATACAAAATAAAACCTAACCAGGAGCATAACTAGTCTCAATATATAGTATTTAACGTTAATTTATATTCATTATATTCTTCTGTTCAAGTTTTGTTTTTTACAAATTTGCTGATAGCTAGCCATGTTTTCTAATAGTCATTCTTTACAGTATGATACATGAGGGGAGAAGCTTAAATGGATTAAGAGACGGTGAATGGAAACTACTGTCGAAGAGAAATTTAGCGAACCAATAACGTATAAACGAATAATGTAATCGAGGAGGAATGCAAATCTTGTTCCATGAAACCCTGAAAATGTTGAACTGTCGACAAAACTAAAAGGTAGCTCTAAGACACTGCTTCATATGACAAAAAAGCTATTGCCATAAATAATTAATCTCTCATCAGGAGGAGCGGACATTGCAGCTTCCACACTATCTAATCTCGAGTGGCAGCGCGGATGACCCGAAGGAACCGATAAGATGTGATGCGAAATTTATGCGCTGCCCGTATCGACACTTCTGGCTGAGCTGATACGAAAATACTGCCCGCGTGGTTTACGAGCGACCTTGGCGAGATAATCACCTCCACGATCCTACACATGCGGACCTCGGGATGAACTTCAGGAAACTTGCAGCCGCCGCCTGGCGTGCGTGTCTCGAAATGGAGACCGCGTCATCTCGTTTTCGGCAGCACAAGCTGGAACTCAGGAAGTACATACACGCTTACACTCTATAACTGTGCTTCACATATATACTGACGAAAAAAATCGCAGCACCGAAAAATAATTAATGTACAGTTATGAAATCTTGGAAACATATGTTTAAAATTTCAGGACCATATGAAAGGCAGAGATATGCAATTGCAAATGTGAAATGCTGGTACATTAATAACCGCTGAAGCGGCCACAAAGTTGAATGGAAGCTAACAAACCTGCAACCACTGTGTCGCACAGGAGCCGGATGTCAGTTTGTGGGATGGAGTTCGATGTCTGTTACCTTCGTCGGTCAATACAGGGACGACTAACGCTGGTTATGCATGACGGTGGAGTTGTCGTCCTATCACCACCCGTACGTGCTCGATTGGAGAAAGATATGGTCATTGAATAGGCCGAGGCAAGACGTCGGCACTCGGTAGAGCATTTTGAGTTACAACAGGAGTACGTGGGCGAGAGTTAACCTGTAGGAAAACATCCTTTGGAATGCTGCTGCAGCAGTTAGAATTACCAGATTCACGTTAAAATTATCAGTCAGGGTGCGTGGGATAACTACGAGAGTGATCCTGCTGTCGTGCAAAATCGCACCCCAGACGATACCTCCAGGTGCTGGTCCAGTATGTCTAGCACGCAGACAGGTTGGGTCCAGGCCGTCACCTGTCCTCTTTCTAATCAACACACGACCATGACTGCCACCGAAGCAGAACCAGCTTTCATCAGAAACCTAAACAGCCCTCCATCCTGCCCTAAAATGTGCACTCGCCAGCAACCACTGAAGTCACAAATGGCAGTGGTTTGAAATCGGTGGAACGCAAGCTACGTTGCGTCTGTCTCGCAGATGTCCTTGATGTAACTAATTTGTAACTGTTCGATATGTTGTTTACTATGTGCCTACATGTTTAGTTGAGGTTGATGTTACACCAGAGTATTTTATGATCTGAGGATGGCAGTAGCCGAAACCGGTCACAATGAAATATATAGAAATTTATGTGATCAAGACAGACCTTTAAAATAAAGTATGTGAAATAAAATCATCATAACTTATGACTCGATTCCGTTAGGACGTTCAGTTCCAGGGTTGGCCGAGGAGTATGATTGGAATCAAAATGGTTCATATGGCTATGAGCACTATGGGACTTAACTTCTGAGGTCATCAGTCCCCTAGAACTTAGAACTACTTAAACCTAATTAACCTTAGAACATCTAAAACGTCCATGCCTGAGGCACGATTCGAACCTGCGACCGTAGCGGTCGCGCGGTTCCAGACTGTTGCGCCTAGAACCGCTCGGCCACCTCGGCCGGCGATTGGAATGATTATGCGCATGTGTATAACACATAGCGACGAGGGTCACGTTCATTTGTGTTTGTAAATAGGCAAAACTGGTGTATTTGGGGGACTAAAAAACCGCATTTCACGATCGAGAAGTCTGTGCTGGTGCTGTGCAGTGCTGTGTGCTGTGCAGTGTCCAGCCACGGAATAATCGGTGCGATATTCCTTGATGGCACGACGACTACCGAACGGTACGTGAAAGTTTTTGAAAGATGATTTCATCCCCATTATCCAAAGTGATCCTAAACTCGATAAGATGTGGTTGATGTGAGACGGAGCTTGACCGCATCGAAGAAGGAGAGTGTTTGATGTCTCGGAGGAGCACACTGGCGACCGCATTCTGACTGTGGGGTACCCAGAGGCCACCGGCATGGGCCTCGATTGGCCACCATATTCTCTGGATATGAACACATACGACTGCTTTTTGTGGGGCTATATTAAGGACAACGTGTACAGCAACAACCCTAAAAGCATTGACGAGCGGAAGGCAGTCATTAAGGAGGCCATCGACAGCATCGATGATCCGACACTTCAGCGGGTCATGAAGAATTTCACTATTCGCATGCGCCACATAATCGCAAAGGATGGCAGGCATATCTAACATGTCATCACCTAAATTCGAATATCCGTAGTCACGTTCCCATGTAGAATTATTGTGCGCAACCCGAAGTTTGTAACTAACGTCCTTTTTTGATATAGAGAGAGAAGTGTAAAAAAGGATATTCACTCTCAAATCTCTATCTCCACATTGCAAACAACAAAAATGCAGGTGCCATACGGCGGTTCCATCATCACTGTCTGAGTTACGATCTTGGCAATCGGTCTTTACTCGTCTCAATAGCATTCTGCACTGCCGCTTAAGCGAGCGATGTAAGCTGTGAAATGCACGGTTTCAGTATAATTAAAATTAGCAAATAAACTGTGGTCCTAGATAAAGGAATGACAGACTGTGAGGAGGAGTGTAGCAGAAGGACAAGGTATGATAAAGCTGTTGGATGAGAGGAGAGGTGAACAGAAGGGGGAAGATTGATTAGGGGAAACGTAGGAGAAAATGTATGAAGTGTGTGTGATATATCTGTTCGCAGGCGAAGCCACAGGTATTAAGCTGCTACATAATTTCTGATCCGGTCACATTAATCCGACCACTGTCTAAGTTCAACGTCAACATACAATAACCACTCACAGATGGCCATTGGCAGCACTAGGAGTGTAGGATGTATACAGAGCGCTTAAAACAGAGTAGGCGTTGTAGTGACGTGAAGGCGGACCATATGTTCAAATGTGTGTGAATGCCTGTGGGACCAAACTGTTGAGGTCATCGGTCCCTAGACTTATACACTACTTAAAGTAATTTATGCTAAAGACAACACACTCCCATGCCCGAAGGAGGACTAGAACCTCCGGCGGGAGTGGCCGCCCGATTCGTGACGTGGCGCCTCTAACCCTGCGGCCCCTCTGCGCGGCGGTGGCGGGGCAATTTATCCCACGTCCGAGAGGACATCATCACTGGTTTTCGGGCCAAGACGAGAAGCATTTTCTGATTGTCTAAGTTTGTAAACTGTCTGCTTGCCACCGTTATTAAAGTCTGCCTTCCATGGCTAAATGGTGCTATTCAAAATCGGCGCCGAGACAACTGTGGTTCACCTTGGGCCACAGATGACAAGGGTGAACGACGGCTGTGGATATGCGTACAGCCGAATGGACGTGCAGCAGTTGAGAAGGTGGCTGCCCAGATGATATAAGGTGGCTGCAAACAGTGTCTCCTCTACAACCGTTTAGCAAACGTAGCTGCGAATGGGCCTCCGCAGCATGCGCCTGGTTCAAACATCCATACTTGTTGCTGTTAATCGGCTACGAAAGCGAAATTAGCACACCAGTACCGGAACTCGCCAACCGCTGAGTGGCAGATAGTGGTATTTTGAGATGAATCACGTTTAATGTACCACCAGACAGATAGCCAACGCCCTACAGCAATGACAGGGCGAGTAGATGAGGGAGCCTTGGGTCTGGGGGATGTTCTCGCTCCATTCCCTGGGTGATCTCGTCATTCCGGAAAATGCAGTAAATCAAGCATGCGCTACCTCGAGGACAATGTCCACCCCTGCATGCAGCTTGTTTTTTCTCAGCACGATGGCATCTACCAGAAGCACAATGCAACGTGTCACACTGCTCGCAGTGAAAGTGAGCGGTTCAAGGAGCACCACGAAGAGCACCTAATCGAGACTATGTGGGACTTCCACTATCTGGGTGTTCCCGCCATGCACCTCAACCGACAGACCTAGCACTGCTCGCCACGGCACTGGAATCGGCATGGCTCCCCTTCCCTGTGGGTACCTTCCAGAAACTGACTCTCTCTCTCTCTACAAGTCTCAAAGCGGTCCGCACTGCAAAACGTGGTTATCCCGGCTTTCGACAGGTGGTCACAGTAATGTGATCAGGCAGTGTAGAAATAAGTTGTTAGGGAATGTTATTTACCAAAGCTACAGGGAACGCTAATAACGGTTAGCGGCTGGTGGCTGAAGAGGATGAGCATTCTGTGAAGCCAGAGTGAGCGCCTGCCTTATCTCGCTCTCCCGGAGGAGTCTGGCGACGTCTGGCAGAGAGAATTCAAGAGTTTGTCTTATTATGCACGAATTAAACACCACACGATAAATTATTCAGCGCCGCAACCGTGTTCAGTCCACGTAATCATCAAGCACAGAGGTGAAGAGAGGCAACGACTCCTGCATCTGAGTTCCTTAAGCGTCCACCCCTATTTCCTGTTGTTTTCAATGTGGAGATAGAACACAGAGATTTGAGAGTGAATATCCTTTTTTTCACTTATCTCGTAGCATTCGTACCTGTTGCTTAATGTTGCTTGACTGTTGACAAACGAAACATGATGCTTGTGTCAAAAGGCAAGAGTTGTTGACTAGTCGTACTTCCTGCGCGACGGAGCAGGTCAGGATTTGTTGACTCAACATAGTTGTGTGACAGATGACCCATTGCGTATATTGTCATTGTTGCTGCAGCGTCAGACCCTCATCTTAGTCATCAAAACTGTTAACCGTTCTCTTCTTTTGAACACAAAATGTAAGTCTTGCACGTTTTATGTAATTACTTCTACTAATACAATTTATATACGAGGCGTGTTTTTCTAAGTAAGTACCGTTTTGAAAGTAAAAAAGGACGTGCTAAGGTATCTGAATAATTTTACTTTACATGAAACCCTGTACTTTAATCTACTTTTCTACGTAATTTGCGTCAATAGTGAGGCACTTGTCATAACGTTGTACCAGTTTTAGAATATCCTATTCATAGAAGTCTGCCGCCTGACTTGTTAACCACTGCATCACCACTGTTTTGACTTCGTCATCGTCTTGAAGATGCTGACCGCCCAGGTGTTTCTTCATGTGCAAGAACAGATGGTAGTCACTGGGCGCTAGATCGGGGTTGTATGGAGGATGATCTACAGTTTCCCATCGGAAAGATGTCATGAGATCTTTGGTCTGATTCGCCACATGCGTACGAGCATTGTCTTGCAGCAAAACGATGCCCTCGTCAACTTCCATGGACTGTTGCTTTGATTCTAATGTGACGTAGGCCACCCATGTTTCATCGCCCGTAACGGTTTGGCTTAAGAAATCATCACCGTCGTTGTGGTACCGCTCAAGGATAGTCAATGCACTGTCTAAAAGTTTGTTTTTGTGCACATCCGTCAATAATTTCGGTACCCAACGTGCGTACAATTTTTGGTAATTCAAGTCCTCGGTCACAATGCTATACAAAACACTACGAGAAACATTAGGAAAGTCATCCCGCAAGGAAGAAACCGTAAAGCGTCTGTTTTCTCTCACCTTATTGTCCACTTCCTGCAACAAATTTTCATTAATGACCGAAGGACGTGTGGTGTCACCGCCAGACACCACACTTGCTAGTTGGTAGCCTTTAAATCGGCCGCGGTCCGTTAGTATACGTCGGACCCGAGTGTCGCCACTATCAGTGATTGCAGACCGAGCGCCGCCACACGGCAGGTCTAGAGAGACTTCCTAGCACTCGCCCCAGTTGTACAACCGACTTTGCTAGTGATGGTTCACTGACAAAATACGCTCTCATTTGCCTTAACCTACGTCATTTGCTACGACCTAGCAAGGTGCCATTATCAGTTGCTATTGATCTTGTGATTCATGTACCGTCTGACCGACGTTCATCATTAATGGATTAAAGTTAAGTATTCCACCAGCTACGTCCGTTTTTCTAAATTCTAATTTCCTTGTCCGGTTCCAGACCTCACGCCAGCCTGCATGAGCTAAAACGCGTGCCTTTCGGCTTCCTCTTGTAACGGGTGGGCTCTCCTGCCAGCCCACAACAGGACGCCCATTCCTTTCTTGATCATGCACATTTGTGCGGACATCTTTAAATGCTCTGACCCACTTTCTTACCATTCCATCACTCATAATGTTTTATCCGTAAACCGCACAGATCTCACGATGAATATCGATCGTTCTTAGGCCTTTAGCACTAAGAAATCTTATAACAGCCCGTGCTTCACAGTCGGCGGGACTCACGATTATCGGATGCATCTTAAACACTCAGTACACAGACTCTAAAGATGTCAGTGCGTAGATTAAGGTCCAGGCTTTCATGTAAAAGAATTTTGAAATCTATTAGCACGTCTTTTTTTAATTTCAAAACGGTACTTACTTAAAAAACACGGCTCGTATCTACCTTACCAGTAATACAGGAAAGCAGGAATTCTTCTGCCTCAATGTTGCAGAAGCATAAGGTCCAAATCGCAAAATACCCTTCACGTATCGAAATTGGAACTTCTGTCCCGGTTTGTATGTACGCTTCAAAATACATCTATCATTACGATTTTGGGCTATCAGTGATGGTGAACTTGCCCCTCTCTACAGTGGCACCAAGCACATGAAGCTGCATGAAAGATTGAGCAATATGGACAGCACTGATTTCGAAGACAGTGGTACACACTAACGTTTCTTTCTTCATGCGCTTAGTAGAAAACTGTACTTGCGTAAATGTCAGTTCCTATTCATGAAGAAACACGCAGTGAAATGTAGAAAAAGTGTTAATGTTCCCTCTCTAAAAGATGACAGTTGTAGTACTGTGTTTCCTGTTGAAGCACAGTGTCTATTTCTAAAGAGTGTTTCTTTATCACCTTTCAGGTATCAATCTAAATGTTTTTCTGCACTTACGAGCGAGTGCCTTATAGATTCTGAACACTTAATTGTTTTCGAAAGGTATGATTGGCGTGTATGTGTCCATTACACTTACTGTTACTGTTTCACTATAAAAACAGATCGATTGATGCTTTAAGGATGTATCATTCATATTCCATACATTTAACCCACAACATGCATCTCAGTGTGATTATGATTTTATTGAAGCATATACAGTTTTCTAAATTTGATTGTCTAATGGAGATATCCCAAATAGTTACTCAAATGATAACAATCTACTGTTTGCATTATATTATATTCTCGAAAGCTTGGACGATGAAGTAGAATACGTGTTAAGTTCGAATGTTTCAACTGTGTCACGGCATTTGATGGCTAACAACTTAAGCTTCGTGTCCAAATTTAACTGTGATCTATTGTACGAAATCAAAAAGAATTGATATCAAATTTATATCTACAGTATTCCTTCTTTTTGCTTTTTTTCATTTCGTCTCCTCTGTAATAAATTGTAATGCCGTTCTGTCAAACAGTATGCATTACAGAATGAGTGGGGAGGGGGGGCTATTGGAGGGACATTTTCTCTGGCGTATGAGTCAGACAGAAGGAATTTACAAATTACAATGAGGATGACCATGAGTCGAATGTGAAAATATTCTACATAATTGTTTGATGTTGAGTGCACACATTTGAAATGAAATTTAATGACTATGCACTACAGTACTGACAGAGACGGAAAATTGTGCAGTGTGTAAAAGAGAGATAGAAAGAGGAGTGGGTGTTAGAGAGTGGGATATATATATATATATATATATATATATATATATATATATATATATATATATATATATATATATAGAGAGAGAGAGAGAGAGAGAGAGAGAGAGAATGTCTCAGATGATGACTTTAGTTGCTTCAACCAACTGAGTGTTGGGTAACGGTAGCCACCCTGTTAACTGACCATCACTGTCACACTCAACAGTATCGAGCAGCAGCGGTAATGACCACACCTTGTGAACTGACCACCATTGCCTCACCCACCAGTGTCCTAGGGGTAACTGCAGCCGTACCCATCTCGACATCTTGTCTTTTTCTTTTTCTAATTTCACAACACTCCCATATTGTTTCCTAAATTTTGCTCATCACAGCCATACTGTGAGTTTAAATATTATTACTATATGGCACGACGTAAGCAATGCGAGGCATACAGGCTCCACGACGTCGACCCTAGCTGGTATCGGCTAGCAGGTGGCTGGTTTCACTCTGGCGGATGGATGCACGCCTAGACGCCCTACGATGCTGACGTCAGGCCGATAAGCAACCGACGGTCTGATAGTAGGCCACGGCCTTGACGTCAGCGGCGTTCTCCTGCTTCCTCTGTGATGGCGTTAGTGTGTGGAACGGCCAAACTCGGCGACTCAGGCCCCACTTGCGTCCACTGCAGGGGTGCGTGGAGACTGCTGTGCATGGTTCGTGACACGATAACCCTGGCAGGAGTCTGGGGACGGCAAGCGCAGACGACGGGTTGGTTGCACTGTGGGACCGACTCCCTCAAGGAGACTAAGTGCAGCTGGCGGCTGACCCGACGCGATCTCGAACTCATGGCTGTGAGTGGCGGTGCCCCATCGTTTCATCGTCTATAGTTGATCTGGCGTCATGTTGGTGCTTCTGGACTCCGAATGAATCGGTCTCAAAATTCGGGCCTATTTATATGACTCTGAGGAGCACTTTTTGCACTATCATGCATCCCCCCTGTCCCTCAGTTCACAACATAGGTCTTGCCCAGATGTGGTGACGTCGTCCTGCCACCCTATGGCTATTATTCCTGTGTGCAGCAGGTTTTCGAAGCGCGGGTGGACAGTCTCACATTCGCTTGAGTATGTGTTATTCTGTTCCACGTGTCGGCACACTGCACGTACCACCTTCTGGTTGCTACTGTAACCTTTCAGTACAAAATGGGTAATGGCGCTACACCCCCCACCCCTCCCCTCCACGAAAGCGAAAGATCTAGCCCATCTTGTCCTTGATCAGGACCTGTTCGCTGTTGGGCTCCTTCCTTCCATCATCTATAATATAAGTACACACCTCCAAGATTATAATAAACCAGCACTATAAAATGTTGTGAACTTACTGCATTGAATTTCATGGCTGCTTCCCATCTTCCTTAAGCTCCAACCAATTTACTCTGCTATTTATCTTTGAAATCTCTCTTGTTGTTTAATCTCACAACATCTTTAGCGTCCTTTGTCTAGCTGATTAATATTACGAAAAATGTTTCACTGCTATGCCTTTTGCCGTGATAGTGCACAAAAGACTTCTAACTCTCCTGTCCACAGTATTTCAAACTAAAAATAAAACTCTTGTTTTTCTTTACAAATTATCCTGAATTTGTCTGCTTCAACAAGAAATGATCTGGTTCCCTTAAACTCTTACTCTTGGCATCTCGTCTGTCTATCTAGTGGCCCTCTTAACCTTTCACTTTTGGAAGACATTTTGGAACTTAGTAGTTTGCAACAACATTCCCCTAGAGGTTCCTTAGCCGACGTACTCCCATAGCTATACACAGTAGAGAAATCAAATACAACATAGCCATCCAAAAAAATTCGACAAGTATTCACACTTATTCCTACCACTTTATTCCCCGCGAGATGCTTGGTTATCCGATACGCCTCGTCACCCGAAACAACTACCTTGTGAAAATATACCTCGCAAATTACGCCTTAGTGCTCTTTTACCCGGTATCACAAATTTGTCTCGTACAAGAGACACTCCTCACGATGCCTCTGTTCCCGGGTTCGATTCCCGGCGGGGTCAGGGATTTTCTCTGCCTCGTGATGACTGGGTGTTGTGTGATGTCCTTAGGTTAGTTAGGTTTAAGTAGTTCTGAGTTATAGGGGACTGATGACCATAGCTGTTAAGTCCCATGGTGCTCAGAGCCATTTGAACCATTTGAACGATGCCTCTGTACCGTAAGCCTTTTTCTGCTGCCGAAGGTCACCGTTGGCATAATGTATAGTCAGATTGTTTACTTTTAGATTTACATTGTGTCCCTCCACTTCATGCTCGTCATGCTGTGCTGTAGAGAGCTCGCTGCACACGTCAGTTGCTTTCACTGCAAGTCTGTGACCTTGAGCTGCACTCTTGCTACATTCAGAACCCCTAGCGCCCACTCTTCAACAGATTTAGCCCTGTCTACTTGATCATCCACTCTACGAACTCGTCACTTCTTCCTCCGATCACCCTGCTTCTGAGACAAAACAAGTGCCTGTACCGTTTACGCCACTACATTTGCAACACATCTATCAACAACTTCATGTGCATTCCCCATAGTATCTGAAACAACAACATCGTCTGCAGTTCCACACGGCACGACACAATAATCACGGGCACATGCACTTAACGATGTGCAGAGATCGCGTACACAAGGGATTAAAGGGCAGTGCACTGGCAGAGCTGTCACTAGTGCTCCGGTGATTCAGACGAAAGGGTTTCTTTCGATAGAATGGGAGCGTGACGGGAATTAACAGACTTTGTCAGCGGAAAAGCTGTTGGAGCTAGATGTATGGGACATTCCATTTCGGAAATCGTTGGGGACTACAATATTCCGAGATGTCAAAAGTGTGCCGAGGATACTAAATGCCTGGCACTACCTCTCATCATGATTAAAGCATTGGTCGACGGCCTTCCCTTAACATCCGAGAGCAGCGGTCTCTTTTTAGAGTTGCGAGTGCTAACGTACATTCAAAACCACAGAAATCACTGTGGAACGTACGACGAAAGTATCCTTTAGGACAGTGCGGCAAAGTTTTTAGTTAATGGGCTATGGTAGCAGACCGATGACGTGCGTGCCTTTGTTAACAGCCGTAAGACGTCGCCTGCAATTTCTCTCCTGGACCCGTGACCGTATCTGTTGGACCCAACACTTCTGGAAGACTGCGGCCTGGTCAGATGAGTCCCGATTTTAGATGGTGTGAGCTGATGGTAGAGTTTCTAGTGTGACCCAGACCCTAAGTATCCATGGACCCTAGTTGTCAACGAGGCACTGTGCAAGCGTGTGGTGGCTCCTTAATGGCATGGGCAGTGTTTACATGAAATGGACTGAGGTCCCTGTTCCAACTGTAAAAGATTATGTTCAGTTACTTGAAGACCATTTCCTGCCATTCATGAACTTCGTGTTCCCTGACAAGAATGAAATTTTTATTTTTGTTAATGCATCGTGTTACTGGGCCACAATTGTTCACGATTGGTTTGTAGAACATTCTGGACAGTTCGAGTAAATGATTTGGCCACTCATTGATCATGTATGGGACATAATCGAGCGTACACGTTTTGCACAATATCCTGCACTGACAATACTTCCGCAATTATGGACGGCTATAGCGGCGGTATTGCTCAATATATCTGCAATGGACTTCCATTGACTTGTTGAGCGCAAACCACAAGGTGTCGCTGCATTATGTCGCGCAAAAGGAGATCTGACATGATATTAGGAGGTACCACACGACTTTTGTCATCTCTTTGTAAATCACCTCACATGTAATCACATCAGTAGCGCCCACACCCTTCCATGCTATCTCAGGTTGCACTGTTCTACTTGATGTTGGAACTGGAACTTCTACATTCGTCACGTTAACTTCAACATCGTCATCAGTACCTTGCAGAACCTCTTAGGGATCTGTA
Source organism: Schistocerca americana (assembly GCF_021461395.2). Taxonomy (NCBI): domain Eukaryota; kingdom Metazoa; phylum Arthropoda; class Insecta; order Orthoptera; family Acrididae; genus Schistocerca; species Schistocerca americana. Next base: position 200,956,236 of record NC_060125.1, on the reverse strand, counting down.
TTTAGGCACCATCCAAAATGGATTTAATGGTCACTGTCAACCTACCTTTTACTGGGCTGACAGGTTCAACTCCATTATCGGTAGTTGGCAGTCCTACAGGAACAGGTAAACTGGGTACAAGAATGCTCCTCTCTCTTTCAGCTTCATCCTTCTCCCTTCTAACCGCTTCCTTTCTTTGCTTCTTTTCCATTCTTCTCATCATCAACATATTGCTCACAACCTGAGGCCCATTTTCGATCAGCTAATCATTCTGCTCTCTCCACAACTCCTCTCTGTACTCCAGTGATTTGTGGTAAACTCTTTCATTTTTCGCTTCATGAAGTGCTTTTAGTCTCTTTGGCCGCTCTGGAATGTCTACTCGCGCCTTATATATTGCGTCTCTAGAAACACTATATCCCCTGTGACAGTCGTCTCTTGCGGTGTTGAAAACTCTACTTCTTGTGGTACTTGCATCGACTTGATTGCCTATTATCAATTAGGCCATCATATAGAAAAAAAGAGCACTAAAAGATACCACTATCACAACAGTTATCAGTATCTTACATGTTAAATACCGAATCGTATTCCTTGCTCCACACAAAACAAAATCAAATTATGACTACACTTAACCATAACACTATTACATTATTACTTACTCTCGCCGGAGTGAATGCTCCTAATTAGTACTACACACCAAAAAATGACAGAACCTAGCATAACTCCTTCAGTCATTACTCATGCTTCACCTGTTACATATTTTCAGACAAAACACCTCTTGCTCAGAACACCCATACTGCCCATATCGAAAAGGTTAAAACTAACACTTACGCCTTCTCAAAATAAAATTTGCGTTCACCTTTCACATTCTGAAATTGCAAGCATAACAGAACATCTGGTAAAACATAATAACTTGCCTTGACACTCAGTGTCGGAAAGAAGAAACAATCAAGAACACTGCATTCACCAAACCATGTGTCACTGGAACTCCATCCTTGCAGCAGTTGAGTCACCTTCTTCCTCCACAGATGGCAGTTGTAGGCTTTGTCTGCTGTCACCAAACAGTGTGGTGATGAAGTTTGCCTACTGGCACCACTACATAGAGTTGTGAATTGTCTCTGCGTGGTGAGCGGTTGAATGACAAATAGATGGGACCAGTGACACACTGCTAGTCGAGTGAAGTGTTTAATTTCAACTCAAAATACGCACATCAGTCGTCAGATATGCCCCTATGCCACACTACGGTGGACCTTGGTGGAATGGGCTCATAGATGCCTGCCTGTGCTGTGTTGAGGAGGTGCATGTGTAGGCACCCTGTGACGCTGACGTCAAGCTGAGCAACAACCAGCAACCTGGCAGCAGCCCATGACCTAGACATCAGTAGCATTCTCCCACTTCTTGTCAACAGTGCTCCTCTGTGAAAGGGCCGCACCCAGCGACTTAGGCACTTTTCTCCTGCACAGCAGAGTTGTGTACAGACTGTGATGCATGTAGCACCACCGACTGCTCCCTGGGAGGGGAGGAGTCTGGCGACGACAATCGTGCACAGCACTATCATGAGGAAGCTCAGTTCAGCCAGCGCCAGGCCTGACCGATTCTTGATCCCATGGCTGCAACTGCTGGTGCCCAACTGTCGCATATCTAGCATGAAATTGGGGTCGCGATTGTACTGCTGGAATCCAAATGAATTTGCCTCATATTTCATACCTATTTACATGTGTCTGAGGTACGTTTGTTGCACTTTTACCCCTTATCTGGCCATGTAGCTATGTAGTGGTGGTTTTGCCATGAACGATTAGTCTGTCCTGAAATTTTTTGCATAGGTGTTATTGTGATCTACACTGCACCATCGAGCTTGGTGTTGGTATTGCAACACTTGTCAACGAGTTCCTCACAAATATCACTAAAAACTGGGTAGCAACACTACAACGTTGTCATAGAATAGTTACTGCTTTTAACATGTATGAAACGCATAACAGATAACATTTTTTGTAATCTCTGTCTCTTCATAGGCCTCTCTCAATGACTGGTCCTCAGTCCAAAGTTAAATACCTGTTTCCCATTATGAAAGCTGTCTTCCACCACCTATTGTGTAATTACAATATGCTAAGCCAAGCAAGCCAACGTCTGTCCAATTTATAAATATTTGACACATAGCGATTATAGATTAATTCATGGCTGTCTGATAGCAAATGGCTTCGCATTTGTCCTGAGGCGGTAACTACCCGCAAATGTGTGGAATGTTTCCCACTGGAAATTAATTTCTGAGACTTCATGACGTACCTTCACTTCATGATTCACGGTACTAAACCACACGTAATGGCAAAAAGGATGTCTTCACATAGCAAATTTACTTCTAATTATAAAAGTAGCAGTAGCATGGAGAGATGCATCAAACCAGTCTCAGGACTGAAGACCACAACAACAACAACAACATAAAAGTAGCATAGCAAGTTAGGATCCAGCGAGTTACTTCCAGCATACAGTTTAAAAATCTGCTACTAGTCAGCGGCGCAATATCCAAAAAATCTAATATGGCTCTCATGGGAAACTCAGACAATCAAGATAGAGCTGGCAAGAAATTTAATAAATGATTTATGGTGCTGGGGGAAAATTTAAAGATACAAAATGCTACTGGAGTGATATTTAAATTCACAGTATGGCACTAGCCGGAATCTAGATTTGTGAATAAAAGTGCAAGAAAAGACGACCCTTTTGCGGTGCTTCATCATTTGAAAGTTATATCACAGTCGTTGGGTGCGCCCACAATCCTAGTGGAATGTAACGTTCACCTGCATTCTGCTTGATTAGAAGCAGTAAACCTAGCTAAATATGCCAAGCTAGTATATTTTATTTAATAGGCTTCAGGCTCACTATGAATAGAAGGGTTTCAATGTTTCATACCAGGCTCATATTTTTAGACACACCAAAAAACTAAGATTCTATTCTTCGCATTATAACGGCTACTTAGATTAAATCTGCTGTGCACATCTAGTGAAATAATACTTTACACAGAGACCAGAAAGGTAATTTGTAATGCCACTCTCACGACTCTCTTAAAGGCATTGCGTTCGTAACCAGAATCGACATGAATGTACCTGCAACATTAAATTCAAATGCTGGAAACAATCTAGCATCTGAGATTTCATTTTCATAATCTTCTCTAGAAGTCTTAATTAGACTATACTGGTGTGATAACCTCTGCATAAAATCTACACACCGAGAAAACATATTATCAGGCTTCAACGTTATCGTTTTGTTACAGTAATGAGTTACTGACGGCGGCAAAAAATTGGGGAAACAACAAAAATTAAATACAGGACTGCATTTGCCATTAATCACATCGAACAGTGGCATTACGTTAAATGAAAAATGTTTCATTTCAGTACTGTTGATGCTGACAGTTCGTTACACGTCCGTGGATACGATATTGTAGTATTATATATATAATGGTAAAAATAAAGAGTGTAACACTGTGTGAAGGGAATGATACGAAACAAACACTCAGTACTCTGACATATCATACGGTTTCGTTTATTTGAACTTGTGAATTTCTTATGTTGGAAACGCCCAATTGAATGGATTTTTAGTTTTAAGTAATGTTTGTATTTTGTTCTGTACGATATTTATAATACGTCCCTCAGTACGAATGTAATACAAATTAAGCATAGCTGTAGAAGGAATAGATAAAATATCTGTTTAATCCCATGAAAATGGGTGACAGCAGCGTCGTTTATATTACGTTACATCTGATGACTCGCATTAAATAATAGAGGAAAAAGTATTTCCCCCTTCTGTACTGTTCTCCCATCTCTTCAAATTTTGTTTGCTCTCGTTGTTACAGTATATATTTGCTGCACCATCAAACTAGAGTTATTTGGTAATACTGAGTGAGAGGCAGCACAGTTGCAGTTATTGGCAAGGCTGCCTGAAACAAAATTAACGCTAAAATTCTAATTTAGAACGTACTTCGCCGTTTTGTGTGCGTTTTGGTGTCTAGTCAGTTGACTGTATTGTTGCCCAATATTTTGAACAGCTGTGCGAATGACCTCCTTTAATAATGCTGTTTACTTGGTAACTAAAATAAATTTAATGTACTTCTTACAGCTTGCATTCGGGGATAAATAGAATGTGAGTGAATGTAAGTAGGAATCCAGAATTTTAATTCACATATTTTAATACATTGATCAATAACTGCCATTTAACGCATGATGATCTGGAAATAGTCATGAAAAGTGCCTGTTTGATCAGCACTTGCATTTTGTCCTCTTTATATCTGTTTTCTGTGCGTCGCGTTAAGTATATTCGCTATACTCTGTGCGAATGTGCTGCATCCTGATTCGATCAATCCGCAAAAGCTCTGTAGCAACCTTTTTCATTGTGACAGCTTTAAGTCTTCCGTGGGTCATTCGGTTGCGACCAATGATATTCGTCCGGGGGCTTCTAGATGCGAGGAGGCCTTCCTTGTTTGGTGAGATTGAAGCATTCTGTTACTCGTTCTGAACGTGCTGAGTTGCATTCGAGTCCACGCTATGTATTGGTGTACAAAGGAGGACTACCCTTGCGTGATTAATCTCCTTACTGTTCAGCAGATATTGTAATAATAACAAATAGGATGATTAGTTCGGTACTATGTAGTGAAGATCATTCCACGACCATGTATGGGGTTGTGCCGCTCCTCTCTATGAAATAGCGGCTAATATGTTGCTAATGTGTAGCTGTTTCGAAGTTCGTCATTGAATCTCACGTGTATAATTTTGTTTCGGGATATTATTAATTGAAAGACATTACCGCTCGTGAAGTATAAAAATTAGTTTCTCAATTACAACCAGGGGAAAAGTGCTCCTATCGGAGCATAAATAGATGAATATGTTCCTGTTAAAAAGACTGTAACGAAAATTAGAAGCGCAAGGTGTCTCATTTCACCATCCTCGGCACCTTTCATAATTTTCCGAAACATTTTAGCATACTAATATATTCGCGTTCTTTCCCAAATTCACACTCTTTCTAACATACTAATCACCTCTCACTCCTGCGAGCTCTCCTAAACGCAATCCGCTCACACACACTAGTCCATTGCTGTAAGTTTCTCATGCCCAACCACTATCACTTACCCATTCTCGCTCACTAATTCAGTCCAACTCAGGGTGATTATCTCTTTGTGTCTCTGTAACTGCAACTGCCATTCAACCACAGTCTTCTTCCTTGTGTCCAGTTAGTACTGTCTACTCTCACTGTCAGCGTCTTCCTTCTCCTCCAATTTGCTGATGCTACCTTAGTCATTCCTTCCCACTACTCTTCTCGCTGTCACCTACCTCCTCTTCCCTGTTGTCATTGTCATGGACTCTGTCTCTCATTATCACTGGCTCTCACCCACTCCCATGTTCTCTGTCTCTTTGCTCTTCTCCCACTGGCACGCTCTCTTTCACTCTTTTTGTAGGACTGTTCAGTCACTATCTACTACGCTCAATTGGCAGTGCCTCTCTTTCTCTCACACTGCCTTTGTCTCCCTACTCTTGCTACACTCTACCACTGCTTACTGTCTTCCAGCATATATTACTATTTATGACTCGTTCCCATCACAACTTTCTCCTTCTCTTTCGGTGTAAAAAAGCGCGAATACATTCGCCTGATAATATTTTAGAAAAATTATTTGATCGTCCTGAAGAAGATCGAACGAGGCATGTAATACCCTGATCTTCAGAGACTTTTAAATAAACATGAATAAATTCGGATTTTTACATATTTTCTTCTCAGATAGGAACATTTTTCCCTCTGTTTCTCTACTTTTCCCTGCTGCACAAGGCATATCACTCATATGAACAGAAGTGAGTTGGTAAGTGAAATTTAATACTTCATTTACGTGAAATTTAACTGATAAACTAATTTTACACGTCTGGCCGGATTTTAAGTGCACAAATATTTTGCATGCGCTGCAGTACTAAGACATGGGGTTTACAGTACCCTTGTGATGCTAACTGAGATACTGCACGGTATATTTTTTCGTGATACGCCACTTTGTAAACAACGTTTGCGCTTCACACTGGATTTTACGTATTTTATGAGACAGGTATGGTAACTTTGAACCTCATTATATCGCAAACGAAAAAAAATATCAAAATATTTTCAAGTTTGTTCGAGATCAGTATATTAGGAATACATAGCGAACATTTCAGTCATTTGCTATGTATTCCTAACAGTCTTCCTGTGTATTTCTAATAGTCTTGGAAGACTTCAGAATCCCTGAGAAGCTAGTGAGAAAGGTGCAAGCTTGTACGGAAGGGTCACAGGCAGCAGTACGTTTCCGAAGAGCCACATCAGAAACATTCGAGATTGAGACAGGCCTCAGACTAGGGGATGTTCTCTCATGCGTTCTGTTCAACGTCACCTTAGAGAAAGTAATAAAAGAGTGTAAGCAACAGGAGTGGGCTGGAATAGAGATGGACGGTGACTTCGGTTGTCTCGCATATGCAGATGACATAATACTGCTAAGTGAATCAAAGCACGAGTTGAAAGAACTGTATCAGAAAATTGACAATTATGCACAGAAGGTAGGGCTCAAAGTGAAACGAGTCAAAACAGAGTTCATGCAATTAGGAAGAAGAGAAGAGCAAGAAGAATTTCTTGAGATAGATGCCCAGAGGTTCAAGAGAGTATACCAGTTCAAATACTTGGAATCTTGATTTACCACGCACAAAAACATAAAAATGGACATCAAGGAAAGAATGGCAGAGGAAATGAAATGCATGCATTCCCTCAGAGAGACGATCGGCTCCAAATTGATCTCAGTGAACACTAAGATGAAAATCTACAACACAGTAATATGCCCAGCAGTAATGTACGGTTCAGAAACATGGAGCATGACTAAGCGAGAAAAAGAAGAACTATTAATATTTGAAAGAAGAGTGATGGGGGAGATATGGGGGTAAGTTTTAGACAACAGAGAATGGAGGAGGAGCAAAAACGATGAAATCTACCTTCTGATGCGACAACCAACTATCTTACAGAGGATAACGAGCAAAAGAATACAATTGGTTTGCCATGTAGCTTGTATGCCAGATGGAAGACTGGAGAATTTGGCAGTAGCGGGGAAACCAAACACCAAACGCCCCATTGGGCTACCAAGGCAGCGTTGAATGGACGACCTGGCGAAGGACCTAGCGGCCCTGGGAAATGAAGACACCTGGCGGAAACGGGCACAAAGCAGGAAGGAATGGAGGCAGTTTGTATAAGCAGGGCGTGTGATTGCTGAATATGTATCTCTCTATCTATCTAGTCGTCTTGGAATCCGCGACTCGGTTTTGGTACGATAAAACGGTAAATATAAGCGTTTTCTAAATGAAGATTTTCGAAAACAGTAAAATGGTTCAAATGGCTCTGAGCAATATGGGACTCAACTGCTGTGGTCATAAGTCCCCTAGAACATAGAACTACTTAAACCTAACTAACCTAAGGACGGCACACAACACCCAGCCATCACGAGGCAGAGAAAATCCCTGACCCCGCCGGGAATCGAACCCGGGAACCCGCGCGTGGGAAGCGAGAACGCTACCGCACGACCACGAGATGCGGGCTCGGAAACATTAAGATGGCTCTTCTACGTAAGTGCCTAGAGGATATATCGTTGAAATTTGAACAAACTGCTGCAATTGTTTATTATTTAGGTTTCGCCTAATTAGGATTTTGCATGGGTCCTTCACGAGTAGGTGCTAACACTGAGCCTCTGTATCTCTAAACGGATAAAGATATCAATAGAATTTTCAAAGTATCGAGATCTGTTCTTACAAATAAATGTTTAAAATTTCGAGCATTTGCTGTGCATTATAATAGGAAGAAAATGCTTTTCTGGAATATTCTAAGGAACCGTCCATGAACTACTGATGTCTCCATAAGCCCCTTAAGGCCCATCCTAGACCATGTCAAATGCAAAAGCAGGAGGATTTGTGCAGTATTCATACTTTGAGCCTCTGCTTAGGATAGTGCCTTAAGACGATCCTTCGGTTGGGAATACAAAAGCGCCCTTGCCAAAGGACTACCCAAAACACTTGTCTCTACCTTTCTGTCACCAATTTAACCCGAGGTATGACCCCAGTAACAATGACGTTCTTCTGCGCTGTGTCGTATAACATATTAGGTAGCCCATTCTGTAGCTTGCTTGTCGATTATACAGAGTGTTTCACAATTCATGTTATATGCTTCGACAGGTACTGGAGGGGACTAAGTAGATATGTTTTACATTGGTATCCATGCCAGGAAACGTCATACAACGACGCTACAGAGCATCCTAGTTATAGGCGCCGGGGCCCATAATAGTATGTATGTACGTGGTGACTCCGTTACGATGTTACAAACTTTCTAGGATGATTGAGAAGGATAAATGTATCAATTCGAGGTAAGGGTCCCTCTACCGGAAACGAACGACTGGAAATTTATAAGAGAAAACCGTTCTGTTACGTCTGACGGTGGAATATACGGGGGATAGGCAAAACGGTGTGAACACCTGTACATACTTCGGAATGGTTTTTTAATAAGGGATTGGACTCCCATGTGCCCGTAACATAACTGCCATTCTTCTTGGAGCGCTGCCATATGACGATTTATAACGTCCAGTGGAATGTTATACCACTCTTCTAACTCCGGTACTGACGTGGGAGGCGGAAATCTGCTCTGGAATCTGCCCTTTTATCTTGTTTTGGTCCATTCTACCATCTATGAAAATTGCCCACCCTGCAGTCATGGCAACAACAGTACCAGTACGTGTAGTCCCCGTCAGAGGAATCAGAACGGATTTCGTTTATAACTTTCGAGTCGTTCGTTTCCGGTACAGGGACCCTTACCTCGAATTGATACATTTATCATTCCCAATCACCCTAGAAAGTTTTTAACGACGTAACTGAGTCAACCTGTATATTCACACATTTATGGGTCCCGGTGCCAATTTCTTCGATGCCCTGTAGCGTCGTTGAATGATGTTTCCACAGATGAGTTCCTATGTAAAACCTTGATCTTGTACGTCCCTTCTACAGCTACTGGAAGCGTGTAACATAAATTGTTACACAACCTGTACGTAACGAAGGCGATGATCTTCTGCGTGTAAATTCTAATCGTGTAATTATAGGTTGCAATACTCCTGTTTGGCTGTAAGATTATCTATTTCTATTTACTGTCAATATACCGCATTTTGATTTATTTCTCTTGATTTTATTTGAAAACGAACATTGCCCTTTCTTATGTAAATCCATTTTCGAAAAAAAGAACAGAAGACCTTGAACGATTAGAGGTAGGAGGTTCGTATTTATATGACATGTTCATTACTATGTTCTGGAGAACTGATTAGCATTTAAACCATGTCGGCCAAAGGGTCCACGATCAATATCTACATCAAGGCCCCAGTACACTTGCCGGTAAAACATGCTTGCGGCTGTAGTTATCGCTATTAACAGAAAGTTATGGGTCAGTGTGGCTTGAGCAGAAGTGCAGGGCGCCGCGCAGATGAATGGGCGAACCTACTGTCAAACAAATGAGTTTGATAGAGAGCGAATTATTGTCATGAGTCAATGTGACGCATCCATCCGGGATATTGCTGTTCGTGTGGGACAAAATGTTTCTACAATGCTACGGGTGTATGTAGAATGGTTCACGGAAGGCCATAGAACACGATGAGATGGGTTAGGTCGCACCACCCAGACACCCTCCCATCCCACCCCCCCCCCCCCCCCCCCCCAAGAAGATCGACACCTCAACTGTAAATAACTGCCGGACAAATCTGCGAACTCCTCGGCTCTGGCATAGTGGAACAGTGTAACACGTAGTACACAATCGGGCGTGACAGTCCGCCGCCGTTTGTTACGGCATGGGTTACCCGCACGTCGTCCACTTCTCCGCCTAACTTTGACGAATCTTTAGAAACATGCTAGACGGCAATATTGTATGGAACGGCGTTACTGGGGACAGGAACGGAATCAGATAGCGTTTTAGGACGAATGTTCGTTCTGTTTGTTTGAAATGATGGCCACATTTTGGTTCGCTCAGACAGGTGGAGCGGAATCACCGTGACCGCATTCGCACAAAACATAGAGCGCCAAATCTAGACCTTATGCTGTGGGCGCTTGTTTACAGCACTGTGACCAGTGTGATGTCCTGCGACCAGCAGCCATACCCTTTCTTCACTATATCCCACACGTCGTTTTTCAGAAAGACAATGCCCGACCACAAGTTGCTTCCTGAGCACGTGTCTTATTGGTCTCACAGGATGTCAGCCTTTCACTCTGGCCCGCCAGATCACCAGACTTGTCGGCAATGTTAAAGATGTGGAATATGGTGAAACTCTGTGCAACTCTGTAACTCAGTGCCAACCACCACAGATGAGCTTTGGAACAGGTGAATGCAGCATGGATTGCTATATGGCAAGATGCCATTCGTGCCTTACACTCGTCGATGCCATCGTGCGTGGATAAAGTTATCAGGACCCATGGCGGACCCAATGATTACGAGGAAACAGGACAGATGCTGAGCCGAGATCACTGAAATGCTAATCATTTCTGCAGAACATACTAATGTACATCCCCTGTGAATATGAAAGTCCTCTCTCTAGTCGTTCTAGATGTTCTGTTTTTCTTAACATGAATATATTTTCTGCAGTTGAGTGTACTACGCTGCTTGGTGAACTTCAAGATTCGCAAGTACTCTGGTGAACAGGTTCTCACTTATTGAACAGCCAATAAACAATATTAGTGATAAGCAATCCTTCTCTTCCTGCTACAAGGTTAACAAGCTGAAAAAGACGCGTGCTGCATAGCTGTCTGTTATTTATGAAGTATTTAGATGCATATACTCATTTACAGTTACGATGTCAGCCAATGTATAAAGGAGTATCTGGTTCAAGCTTTCACTAGATGACCATTTTGCATACTAAACTACTGCTTACGCTAATGAGACCATCTCATCGGGTAACTGGACGCCATAAGCAGGAGCCTAACCCAAGTTAAATGCAATCCATTGGCTTAGCGAACTGATGGTTTCACTGTGCAGTATGCAAGTGTTGGATGTATAGGACTATTTTCTTTACGCTGCACAAACGTTCGTCTTATATCAGTGCTCTCTCTTCGGTTCACAAGTCAGATAATTCTGCGTCATTATAATTACGCCTTCTGCATATGTTGATATTTTCAGGGCTAATTTTCACTACCTTGGGAGTGGTCTATGGTTTTCTTAACGCAAACATAGCTTTCAACTCTCACAGTGGTATTTTCTTCGGTAGGACGATTACAGTGAAACACTGCTGAAATTAATATCAATTACATAATATCTAAAAACAAAACAATTACGTTACCCCAAAAACTATGAAATAACGTACCTTTTTAATTCATATTAAGATAAAAAGTTAACGTAAGAAAGGCGATGTTCTTTTTCTTGAAAGCAATTTTTAGGAACCCCCCAAAAATCTGAGAATACGTATTCCAGTATTTTTCGATCAATATTTACCTTCTTGGTTGCCACTTTCAGTTAGGCAATAAAGTGGATTTTAGGCTTTTTCTTTTATGGGACTCATTAGACTTAGGTCAAACTACTAGTTTCATAACCGTTTTCAGCTTCTTAGTAAATTGTCATTACTTGATTTGAATACGTTACAGAGTAACCCTTCAATGGAACGCGTAGTGTTAAGCCCAAATAACGAACAAAAATATTCGAATTAGCATAATTATGAGGCTGTTTGTGGCCACACCCATACGTTAACCTTCCCCTAAAGTCCTGGTAGATTATTTTGTGGTGAACCAATGAAGACGAATTGTTTTGCACACAGAGTCGTATGTCCAAGTATTATACCCTCAAGACGTGTTTCGACTATGAGTAAAAACTAAAAATCACAAGGGCATTAGGAAAACAAAAGGGAACGTTTGTCGGATAGGCATTACATTCCACTAATGAAGGTACGACAATGTACATTTGCTAACTGTAGAGACACAGTACTATAATCAAATGAAGGTTTCTTTAAATATATGAGTATTTTGGTAGGGGGCAGAAACAGATATTGTTAACAACAACAGTAAGGGTGCTTCCGAATTATTGTTAGATGACCTATATAAAGCCATTCAAGATGTGATGAAATGAAAGGCAACGGAATAAAACGGCCTTTAAACAGATGTGAATCAAGTGGAAACCGAGACGATATTATAGGACCTTGCAGATAGCTTTCAAAAGAGCTTTGAAAAAAAAAACCTCTTTTTTAGAGCAATGCAACAATTTTTTTACTTCGCAACCCAGAAGACAGACAAAATACGAAAAAAAGGACTTATAAGTCTGCTCTTCATAATGAACGAACTAGTAATCAAATTGATCACTTGCTACATAGAATAAAGTAAGAAAAGAACATGCTTGATTTAGAAATATATGTAGTACAACGAATCTATGTAATGCATCGTTGAGTATGGATGACCACTATGCTTGCATCTACAGAATACGTAAGTTTTCCTGTACGTTCTAGAATATCTTCTCTAACAACCATTAAGAAACAAGGCAATCATCCAATAGATGCTTGTATGCTGAGGAATATATACGTCACTTCTACAAATTCCATTAGAATTTAGCATGTCAGGGGAAAGCAGAAAATGGGATGCGAGACCCAAAAAGCAAATTTAGTATCTGCAAACATATCCTCAGTGGCCCTAGATGCTGTTTTTAGGTAGCCTAACTGAACGAGAAAATTAAAAATAAATAAATGTAGGAATAAATCCAAAAATATAATTGGAGCAGCCAAAACAAAAACTTCCCAGGAGCCCGATGTTGAATAATGGGTTGCTACAGTAGCGACAAAATGACGTGTTAGTATTTGGCGGGATACAAACGTTAATACAAAAAAAGAAGGTACACAGAATAGTACAGACTTTCATAAGGAGAAGCACTGCTGAGAGACCAATCATGTGGCTCTGATATGGGGCACTGTTGTAGCTTGGAGCACTCTTCAGGCTTCTGCTTCTAGCCATCCATGTAATAGCAGTTTAAAACATTTTCTTGTTGCATTTTTTAAAATGACAGCGTTTGCTTTATCTGTGTTGCTGTCATTTTCTGAAATTACGAACAATTTTCATGAAAAGTAAGGTTTTTCAAAGTGAAAAAGTGTTCCAAGGTACAACGTTATCATGTACCAATGAACAAGCATTCCAATCATATTTAAACGCATTGCAATACATAAAATGTCGACAACACTGTATTTAATAGTCTATGAGTTACACTATTGCCCTACTATCCACCAATAATCAGTAAGTGGAATGATATTTAGAACTTAAAAAGTTTTGAGATAGACGCTACTGATAACTTACAAGAACTTCTGTTTTAGAGACAGGGAAACTTGTTGAAACATTACAGAAGCTCAGTTCATTTGCTAATATCCCTTGTTTCTTCGTTAAAATGTCATCTGTTTCAAGATAAGAGTCGGTACACAACCGAAAAACTATGAGTTAACCTCCCGCACCTTACGTAAAATAGTTTCAAAATGTACGGAGTTATACTGATCGTAAAACTCTGTAAAAGAGGAACTAAAAATATCCTCAAAAGAGCTGTAATATGTTACTCAGCACTTAAATATTTACAACTCTTAATAGTTACAAACACTGCACAAAACACAATCACATGTCTCACAACAACAAAAGCAGCAGTAAGTGCCAGAAACCGTTTACAGCGGTCTGTAGTGCCCAACCCTACATGTGATTCTAAAATCTGTCAGTTGATTGAAACACCGAACAGGACATATGTGTGTCTAGGTACACTATTCTCCACGTATAACACTCTCCCCCTATGTAAACAGGGTCTGCTCAAAATGGTTCCAAGCACTATGGGACTTAACGTCTGAGGTCGTCAGACCCCTAGACTTAGAACTACTTAAACTTAACTAACCTAAGGACATCACACACATCGATGCCCATGGCAGAATTCGAACGTGCGACCGTAGCAGCAGCGCCGTTCCGGACTGGTGCGCCTGGAACCGCTCGGTCATAGTGGCCTGCACACGCTCTGGTATTGCTATCCATATCCTAAAGTGTAATAATGGTTCCTTTTATTTTAGAATAAATTTTCAGCAAAACTATTAACAAAATGAATATGTGTCGTCATTATTTGAGTGTATTTGGGAATACAATGATGAGCTGTAGTTGCTTAAATACTTCAAATAGTAGCTTTGCCTGCTTTAAGAGATTATAGCTTCAAAGACGATTTAATTGACGCGACTATCACCCCTGTCTGGAAACCTATTGTGACAATATCTGTACCAAATTTCAGAAGAGTTACAACTTGATGATCGTCACAAGGACTCGTACAGTCAAAATTTGTGGATACAAGGAAGAATTGCAGTTTGCTTGGCGACGACTACTTTGTTTCCGATTCAATATTTCGAGACGCAGTTACTGCACTTTATCCTCTCTCCAACCTTTCTTCTTGAAGCTCTATATTCTTCTTACCATGTTTCAGAGTTGTTAACATTGTTTAATGTTCATGTACGACTTTCTCGTGTGTTTCACACTTGCGAAATATAAGCTATTACACAGAACGAATTCACATTCTTTTAAGGGTACTGATCTAGATCCTGCAGATAACAGATTGAATGTAACCTTTCCCAAATCCAGTGAAGTAGTGTCGACGGCGTGTGGATGTTCCATACTACAAGCGCGGCTTACCGAAATTTGGCGGGCGAATTTCGAGGGTGCGCAAGTGTGGCGGCGGTCTCACATAAAAGTGTAATATTAGTATCGGTGACACGTCTCTTACGTACCAGGTTACGACAACAGACAATATTTAGAGATAGTACAGCCTCATCAGGTAATCCTTGGACCACCTAGGCAATAACGTTAATTTGTTTATATTTGTGACGACACCAGCCACGCCCCCTTATCTATGACATCTTCATTGTCAGGTCACGATCCGTGCCCCTTTCTCAATGACGTCATCAACGGCTGGAAATTTAAAATTAGTGATGACGGATGGAGGGAAATTTTAAAAATTAATGATAGTGGATGGAGACATACTTAACAAAATTAACGATGACGACTGGAGCAAAACATTAGAAAATCTAAGATGTCAAACTGCGCTCGCACACATATTTTCTGTGAAGCACGAATCATGCACTGACGGAAAAAGATGAAAGTTCTAAATGTGGCTAATACAGAATAATGAAATTTCGGGAATACATTTGTCAGCGTAGCATTTTTTCGTGGTCACCATACAAAGATCACAGCTTAATGTAAGTGCGAGGGAAGTCAGTTCAAATGTGAAATGTTACATGAGTAATCGGAAGTCTGAAGCAAATGAATGAAAGCATGCAAACGTGCATTCGTTGTATTATACAGGTGCCAGATGTCGAATTTGTGAGATGGAGTTTACGTCTTTTGCACTAGGTCGGTTAATACACGGTCGCTCAAAGCTGATTGTGGATGATGGTGGAGTTGTCGTCTGATGATGACCCATATGTCTTCGACTGGACACAGCTCTGGTGATCGAGCAGGCCAAGGCAACAGATCCATGCTATTTAGAGCATGTTGGGTTACAACATAAGTGTGTAGGCGAGCATTATGCCGTTGGAAAACACTCTCTGGAATGCTGTTCCTGAATGGCAGAAAAACAGGCCGAATCGCCAGACTGACATAGAAACGCTCAGTGGAGGTGCGTGGGATAACCACGAGAGTCCTCCTGCAGTCATACAAAATCCCACAACACGCGGTAGCTCAAATTGTAGGTACAATGTGTCTAGTACGCAGATAGGTTGGTTCCAAGCCCTCAATTGGCCTCCTTCTAACCAGCACACGGCCATCATTGGCACCGAGGAAGTACCCGGTTACATCAGCCGACAACGGAAATCCGCCCTAGCCTCGAATGAGCTCTCCCAGGACATCACTGAAGTGGCAGATGGTGGAGATTTAGGTTCAGTGGAAAGCACAGTACAGGGCTTCTGACTTGCTGTAACCGATTTGTTACAGTTCGTTGTGGCACTGTGGTGCCAACTGCAGCTCAAAATGTTGATGCAGATGCAGTATGATGCGCTAGAGCCTCACATCGAACACACAATGCTCTTCCCTATCGGTTGTGCCACGTGGCCGTCCCGATCCCGGTCTTCTTGCGACCTTAAGTTCCTGCGACCACCGCTGCCAGCAGTCATGTACAGTGCCTACGCTCCTGCCTAGTCTTTCCGCAAAATCGCAAAAGGAACATACAGCTTTTGAGTAAGGTGTTGATAATGGCGTCTTTGTCGTCCTAAAGGCGTTCTTGACTAATATCACCAACACATTGCGTCCAGTTTTAAAGATATCTAATGCTCGCGACCTTAACAGCGTGTATTTAAAGCAAATCTGGTATGTATCCTTTGACCCCCACACCATAATTACTGATTCAGTTTAAATATTTAAGTTGTGTCTCTGTAAATTTTCAGGGCATACACGTCTACTTCATAACAGCACACTCAACAAACATGGTGGAAGGTTCCGAATGTCATACTGTTCAAAATAATGGGTACTTGTCTGATAAAATTCTTTTTCGTTGTTTCTCATGGTCCACGTCTATGGGTAAACTTTTTCGCTTACCTATATAATACTTGCTAAAATTTGGATATGTACGAGTTTACCGGTTTGATCTTGTTGTGTAAGTTCTAATCCAAACAGTGAACACATTTCAGTTTTCACTTTTCTTCTATATTATTGAAATAATTTTACAAATTTTAAATAGCGCTCTTTACTTGTTGTTCACAATTGCAAAAAGAAACTGGAGCACTATGGTTTAGGTATAATGGGCTTTACTTTCCCAAATCTGACCACATGCGGCTATACACAACCTCTCGACGAACTACGCCCAAGCAACTAACTTACTTTACGCACTGATAGTCCATAGATTGTTAACTACAAAGATAACAACAAAGAGGTGAAAGGTACTTACATTCCTCTCTCCGAATTACTAGCAGTTATACCGTTTTCGTATTTTATTGCATGACAAGTATTTAGATACTTTTCAGAATTCTGTAAAGAACTTGGAAGTGCTGTAAGTTAGACACTTTACGAATTTTTTTGTATTAATAAGCGAAAAAATTCAGAGCCAACAGATTATTTTGAAACATCTGTGCACCACTTTGTGTGTGTGTGTGTGTGTGTGTGTGTGTGCGTAGATTAAGGAAATTAATTTTGATAAATAATGCAGTGCAAGCTTTTGAACGTTGCCGGCTTCAGCAGCATTTGTATGTACCGTACTGTGATTGGCAACATAAATTCCTTACCAGTGACTTCACGCTTTTGTATTTAAAATGACCGCTCCCCGCCGTATTAAATTTTTTAAAATTTCCAGCTATCCGCCGTATTTAAATATTGATTTTCCCATTATCCACCATATTGGTAACGTCACGGAAAAAAGCGTGACGTCATGGATAAGAGGCTTGGCTTGTGGTTTGACAAACACAAATAAATTAATACTTTTTCACTGTACGGTCCAAAGAATACATTGCTGTAGTAGACCTGCTAGCTTGATCATCTTACCGAGCAGATCAAGGGCCTGCACGCCAAGATTTACGGCGTACGGAAATAAATTAATTGAAGCTTTGCATTTATTTTGGGATGTACGAAAGAGTATTAGGAAGGCTAGCTGAAAAGTAATACCTACGAATTACTTATGCGAAAACTCTGAAAGCATTTTAAATACAACAAACGTTATTACCATTCTACTTCTTTACTCTTCTTGTCTACATATCTGCAGTCCTGTGCCTCCATATGGCCCTGAACTGTAGGGTGTAAAATTTCGGTGTGTAACGTAACTGTGCGGGTGAGTGAGAACACTGTGCTGTAATCTAGTTTCGAATATGAAGAATCCACGCATGGTGCACCTTGTTCTTGAGTCCCTAGTTGGTCCCATCCGAATTTCATCAGTTTCGAGAACTTAAAGAACACCTTCGAGAACTTCACTTTGACAGTGATGAAGTGGTGCAAGCAGAGGTGTGGTTGTGGCTCCGTCAACGATGTCAACAATTCTATAATGATGGCATTAACAATCTGGTTTCTCGTTGAGAGAAATGTTCTCATCGCCTGGGTGATAACGTTGAGAAATAAAATGCAGACTTGAAGAGTAAAGATGCACATTTACACCTACATCATACTCCGCAAGCTACCTATTGGTGAATGGTGGAGGGTACCTTCGGTACCATATCTGATCCTTCCAATCCTGTTCCACTCGTGAATAGTGCGTGGGAAGAATGATTGTCGGTAAGCCTCTGTATTGGCTCTAATTTCTCGAATTTTCTCCCCGTGGTCAACACGAAAGATGTATGTGGGAGCGAAGTAATATGTTATCTGACTCCGCCTGAAAAGTGCTTTCCCGAAATTTCGGTAGTAAATCTCTCTGTGATGCACAACGTCTCTTTTGTAACGTCTGCCAGTCGGGTTTGATTAGCGTCTCTGGTACACTCTCTCGCCAGCTTAACGATCCCGTGACGAAACGTGCCACTCTTCGTTGGGTCTTCTCTATCTCCTCTATCAGTCTTACCTAACAGAGATCCCATGCAGATGAACAAATCCGAAGAAACGAGTGAAGAAGCACCTCATAAGCCACTTCTTTCGTGGATGAGTTACATTTCCTTACGAGTCTTCCGATGGAACTTGTGTCTGCTTTTGCAACTATCTGTTTCTATGGTCATTACACTTAAGGTCGCACTGGATATTTACGTCTGGATATTTTACGGCAGACGCTGTCTCCAGCTGTTTGTCATCAATAGTGTAGCTGTAGATTAGTGGATTTCTTTTCCCACGTATGTGCAATATGTCTGCGCCATTCAGCAATTCTCTGCAGGACGTTCTACCGATTCTTACTGTCTTCTGGCGTTGCTACTTTGGTATAAACAACTGCATCATCTGCGAATAGCCTTAAAGAGCATCCGATGCTTTCTACTAGGTCATTGATACATATTGTGAACAGCAACGTTTCTATCACACTTCCCTGTGGTACTCCGGATATTACCTTTACATCTCTCGATTAAGTTCCGTTAAGAGCGACGTGTTGAGTTCTATCTGCAAGAAAGTCTTGAATCCTATAGCAAGTTTGCTCCGATACTCAGTAGGCTCATATTTTCTTCATTAAACGGCAATGCGGGACGCTGCCAAATGTTATTAACGAATGTTAATAACGATTGTTTTATTTTAAAAATTTTACATAAAAAATCGGAAGCATTGCTTTTCAGCACGTTCTCTTAATAGGAAGCGACTGTGTAGAACTGAACAGCAATGCAAACACAGATCAAGCTCTGAAACAAATGTGACTGTCACGGCAGTGTCAATGGTGATTAAGCAAAGGTCGACTTTTTTTCGTGGGGCCTACTGTACAGAAGTAGCGGGAGTGTGATGCTCAGGCTTACGTGTTAGTAATGCCAGTAGGTGCACAGAGAGGAGAATCAGTAACTTCACTCGTGTACTTTGAACGTAAGTCAGCCTTGCACCAGCTGTCAAAAACAGTTTGATGCCAATTAATATCGACAGCTAGAATGACTGAAACATTTTTATAATTAAAATGGTAGTGGGCGGTTACAGTCTGCAACAGAGAATGCCCTGAATTGAAACCTCTTGGCAGAATAAAAACGTCTGTCAGATTAGGGCTGGAAACTGGCATGTTTGTGAAGGTAACAGGTTTCATTTACGATATGCTACATGTTTCCATCTACCAGGAAGTTTTGCGTTAGGTAAGTGCACGTATTTAGCACCGAAGAAGATTGTCTTAAATTAACTAAAATCTGTAATAAATATTATGTTCCTCCTTATATAAGATCGGAATATTGGCAAGTGATTGGCTATGTCGAATCATAAATCTTTATATAAGTGTACTGTTGCTAACAATAGATCAGTTTTGATTCTGCCCTCTGAGTACCACCAAAATGAAAAAGAAAATATAGTTTTAAAATTTTTCACATAATTAACCCTTATCAATATAGTAAGAAAAGAATTTAAGATAAAACAGGAAAAAAGTAAACATTCAGTTGTTTAAGGAGGTGGCTTCACTTTCAAATATACTTTAAAATTTTTTCCAAAAAGTATCTTTTATTACCATAGAAAGCAAAAAATGAAAGAACAAACTGCGAAAAGATAAGCACTCAATTGTTTTAAGGAGGTGATTTTACGTTGGAACCACAAGCACATAAAATGTTTTCAACCATGTTAGATATGTTATATATGTGAAAGCAAATTCGCATTTTAGCAAGACACATTCCCACACTTCAACTCTTTGCTCTACTATGAAGCCATAACAGCTATAACAAATTATCGTCTAAATTTCATGCTAAAATGGACCTAAAATATAACAGTTTTTGTGTCAAAACTATATACTGCCCCATAATTAGTTTCACTGTCACTGGCGCCTATTAAAAAGAAATCTCCTACAATAAAAACACTGCCTTCCAGCTGACTGTTGCTTTGAACGCTGTAAGTCACTCTTATAGCGAACTACATTCTCAGAAGTATCTTGGTGTACCACCAGATTTCTGTGTTTTGCATAACCATTTTAGGACCACTCTGAAGGTAATGGTAGTTCGAAAAATTAATAATAAAAGTAAAAGTATGACAATAAATTGAAGGTTTTAGGCAGACACCACCAGTACTCAGGGGGCTAATGACAATATTTCACCAGACAATATTTTTTTTCTTGAAATATCGTTGAGATTAGTCATTCAAAAACTAGCTGGTGAGAGGTTACGATGAGTGTGGCGACACTAACAACTAAAGATGTGGAGAAAATATTATTAACATCGACATTTTAGAAGGAAATCCAATAGAGCAGATGCTCTTTTCTATTTGTGTTCTATTTCCCCGATTAACTTCTTTTGAGGCATTATATTGTACTTCCAGTACTGTTTACATCTGATTATTCACCAAATGTAATGCTTTGTATAGTTGGAAATTAGCGTAAAACTTCATAACCTTCACATTATTCTCATTTCTGGAAAGTTTTCTGTTCTGTTTTGTTAGGGTACTCAGAAATGGGGTTAGCTACGTGGAGAAGGAAGTAAATTAACTTTTTATGGTCTCATTTGTGCTGGAGAATTTCTGTCAATTATTAACATACGACTGGCGAGACCTGTAAGCTAGTGGGTCTGATACATAGCCACTAAAAGACAAAGTGCGATGTCAGTCCCAGGGCAGCGCCCTATCCCTTCACAGATCCAGTAAGTATAGGCTTTTAAATTATAGCCATGAGTGATGAAGCAACAATCTGTTTCCTCGTGACACTATTTTGGAGTTAGAAGTTTATATTATTAGATCACTAGAGTCAAAGCTGAAGTTTAATATTGGATTTATCCCAGATATTCCCGAAATGCAATTTTTGAAAATGATTTACTCGATATCGGTGTTCAGTCTTTTCAGAACATCTCAACCTAGGCTCCCCGCTTCGATGGATCGTTGCCAACACATTAACGAATCACTGAAGGAGCCGTGGAGGCCGTCAACAGGGATCCCCTTCAGTGTGGTCGTCGAACCTGCTTTTACTGCCTCCAGTGTCCCATGCCGAGTTTCTTTCAGTGTTCTTTTGATTCTTGGGAACAAAAGAAGACCGCTGATGCCACATCGGGGCTCTACGGCGACTAGAGCATGTCTGCCGCATCCATTTTGGCCAGAAGACGATGTGATTTGACGCACTGTGACGGTGCTCCATCTATTCGTTGTGAATATCTTTTCTGATGCGTCGAAACCTGCTGTGCAACCGTTTGAGCAATTCTCAGTAAAACTCCTACTTTACTCTTTGTCCTTGTAGCACAGATTCACTGTGAACTTCACCTTTTCTGTCACGAAACACAATGAGCATTGCCTTGATTAACGATTTGCTCATACTTGGCTTTTCTCAGGCGGGGAGACCCCCTGATGTGCCACTCGCTGCTCTGAGGCTTTGTTTCGGGATAATACTCAAAAACCCACGTCTCGTCCCCTGTGATCACTCTGTCCAAAAATTCTGGGTACATCTCGCAGCGCTCAAGGAATTTCTGGGACTTCAACTAATGTTGCTCCTTTACCTCACCCGTCAGAAACTTTGGCGCCATTTTTGCGCAGACTTTTCTCGTTTGAAGACCCTCAGTTAAAATGCGGTGAACAATTGTTTTGGCTATTCCACACCCCTCTGCAATCATCAGTACACCTCGTTATCGGCTTATGTTCACAACGTGACGCACTCTTGGCGCCGAGTCGTCCGTTTGTGGTGTCGTTGTGTGTCTCGAGTAGCCGTCGTCGTCGACAGACTCCCGACCTCGTGCCCCATGAAAGAATCGCTTTAATTCGTCATCCCCAACTGCCCTCTGGCGACTGACACCGGTCACTTTTCGGAGCTTAAATAGCACACCAACGTCTCCGCCCATAGCACCGCCCTGCCAGCCAGCATTCCGAACTACCTAAAATCATACTGGGAACTTTCGGAACAGACCTAGTATACTGGTATACTTACGGTCATGTTTGAGCCCACTTCTCAGAGCTACGGAGTTCCTGCACCAACCATAGATAAACACAGCGTAAGAATCAACTGATTAACATATTCGAACGAGGCAATTAAATAACAAGTAGGTGTTATCGTCACAAAAATATACATCAATTAATTGATCTTATGAACTTCAGATGGCTGAGGAGGACTGGGGGACAGCTGAAGCTCGGATTTATGTTGTGAAAGGGCAGCTTTTCTGTCTCCGATTGTGACTATCGCTTCTTTTCCACTGTTAGTGGTTACTGTGGTACCCACCTGACAAAAAGTAGTTAAATTACACGGCTAAACGAAACTAAGTTTTTCAAAAGTTTGAAACGGTTTCTTTACTGCTTCTAAATTATTGTAAGCAGCCAGTAACATTTAATGTGAAAATAATTTTAACATCATAGTCATTAAGGGGCGTACGTAATCTGCAGCCAGTGTAAGATACTCCTTGGCCATCATGGTGCCTCACGTGAAGTCCACCGGACCCATGGATGTTCCCCCAGAGCGTAATGGAGCCGCAGGTAGCTTTCCTACGTCCTGCCGTACATATGTCAAGGAGCTGTTCGCCTGCAAGACTACGCATTCGCACCCTCCCATCAGCATGATGAACAAGGTACTGGGTTTCACCAGATTACGTAACATCCTGCCACTGCGCCAGTATCCAGTGCCAATGGTGACGTGCCCATCTCAGTCGTAGTTGCCGATGTCATGGTGTTAACATTAACCTGTGCATGAGTCGTCGGCTGTGGAGGCCTCTCGTTAGGAATTTGTTGCACTCTGTGTTCAGAGACACTTGACCTCCACCCAGCGTTAAGGTCACATGTTAGTGCCGCCTCAGTTCGCTGCTTGTTCTGTTTTACCAGTCAGCCGAACCTAAGACGTCCGACAGTTCTGATGATGGGTGGGCGCCCAAGCCCACGACGTTTGAACGCCGTTTCACCTCGGTTTCGCTACGTATTGCAGACACACCACACGACCCCTCGAACATCTCACTTATCGTGTAGTTTCCGATATGCTTGTACCGAGCCTCCTGGCCATCACAGTCTCCTTCGCTCAAACTAGGATAGATAGGGCCCCTTCCCTATTCTCCGCAGGGACACCACGGTCACTGATACTACATGCACCGTGCGTGTATCTGACTAGAAATCATTGCTCGGTATATGACGCTGCTACCACCTGGACGGGTTTATGTCCAAAGTAGGTCGGTGGTCATAATGTTCTGGCTGATCAGTGTGTATGGTTAACAGACCAAGTAAGGCCTATGCTGGATTTGAGTAAACAAGGGCAGACCGAGACAACAACGCTACAGTGACTGGTGGGGAGATTTTACGGAACACGCAGGAAAAGCAACTGTAGAAGGAAAATAATCATACAAGTGGTAAGATGCAGAAGGGAAAGAAAGTAACTCGAAGATAAGTACACTCATTAATAGATTAGATATGGGTAGGGTGAGATATCGAAAGTGGTATGAGTCATATTTTTTTAGGCTCCACCAATGTGCAGTTTCTTTGTGACGTCGATCAACTTTCTTAGAAATAGTTGATTGGAAGTGGCACATACGAAGTAGAAAACAACACTGATTTAATTTTTGCAGTGACGATTAGGTTCGTTAGAAATAATTGATTGGAGGTGATACTAAAATAAGGTGAGAACAACACACTTTATTCTCGCATACTATATTAGTTTTTAAACAATAGAACTACTCGGTAAAACTGCTGTACTTACAGGTGGAAAATGAATTGCTTCACACTAGTCCTTTTCAAGATAATGATGTAATCTGCGACGCGTCTCGTAAACATGCAGGACAATTTCACACTGTGCAAGACAATTCCCATATGTCAGTCAGATGTATCTGTTGTTGTAATACGTCATACTGTTGGTATTCAGACATTTGCTACAGATTAATTCGTTTAGTTTGTTACACTCAACTGTGAAAAAGCGCGTTATATGGGACATGTATTTGGTAAGAAAACTATTTTTTGATGCTCGCTTCATTCTTCCTTACAGTGTAGATCTCTGCGTGGGATTGGACAGTGTCATATTTACAGCAGCAATTAAAGAAAAAGCAGGAGAAGAGAATAGTGCAACAGTAGAGAATATAACACATTTGCCTCAACACAGGAGCGATATCTGATGCCTCGGCGAATTGCTTGTCATCCATCAGTACATTGTAATGTAATCCGATACATGGTCTATCGTTGATAATGTGCGACTGACACTACAGGAGCCGGCCGCAGTGGCCGAGCGGTTCTAGGTGCTTCAGTCTGGAACAGCGCTAACGCTACGGTCGCAGGTTCGGATCCTGTCTCGGGCATGGATGCGTGTGATGTCCTTAGGTTAGTTAGGTTTAAGTAGTTCTGAGTTCTAGGGGACTGATGACCTCAGATATTAAGTCCCATAGTGCTCGGTGCAATTTTTGGAACACTATAGGAAGATAATCGTGACGGACGTCGCTGCTGTGCACAATTAAAGGACTCGGCGGAAGAAAATGTTAACCAGCAAGAGCATATTTCGCATTACTAAACGCAATACGTTTGATTAAATTCATAGATGAGAAAATAAATAAATTAAGGCAAAGCAATTTATATTGTAGGCAACATTTTCTAACTGTATGAAACTACTGGTCAGCAGTATATAGTGCATTCAAAGACAAAACAAATAAAGTAGTGAGACTGATTTCTACTATTTTGTAGGTTACCATTTTCGCCCGCCTTCCCATTCATTTCAGATCTGAAGGTGACAATGAAAGAAAAAAAATTTAGTATACAATCATCGAAGAGAATAGGTAATATTAGCTGTCATTTTAAGTTTCCATTATGTATTTGGACGTAATGAATTTGTACGGTTCACTCCTGAACGTATGAAGTTCTATTATGAAAGCTTTAGTAAAAAAGAAAAAAAAAGGGGCCAGATCCACAGGACAACTTTAAAGAACAACGAAATCATCTCTGGTTTTTTGTTCATTTACCTTAACTAGCACATTTGGAAACGTTTATTAAGTTTGTTTAGTATTATTAGACTCAAAAATTGTAGTTAGATGACATAGATTTGGTCGAAATAAATTGTGACTTTAACGGTAGATCATCTCGGATTTTGAGAGACGCTGAACCGTGCCCATAACATACATTTCTATTGCACGAAGGTCTGTAGTAAATATAAGGAGCATTCAAAACGTTTCTGTTTGTTGTGTTCGTACTGCATTAATGCAACCGAGCGCGACTCCGAGGCAGGTAGACAAGAGGTTAGGGTGGCCTTCTAGCGGAAAGTTTTCTTCGCCCCTTATATATTGAATTCTTAGTAAACTCTAACATTTATAAACCATGACATTTTTTAAGCGCCAGCAGTGAAGTTGCTGGTTTACTTATTGTTATCTTCACCAAAGTATCTCTCATTATTGTCATGAACTATCCTGTTATGTTAGACTCTTTAAAAGGTATGTTCCACATAGGAAGAGGTTGCTTCAGATTCCTTACCTATGCATTTATTTAGACACAATGCTATGGGCTCTGGCATGATTGTCAGTACCTAGTCCACATTTTTCAATTCTTCATTGTCACTCTTGAAAGAATATATGACTTTCATTATCACTGGATAAGTACATTATACTGCCTATCTATAGCCTTCTTTCTGTGAATCTCAGCTAGGAATATAGTCATTTATCGGTATTCTCATTACCAGAAATGGTTTATTCTTCCTCGACTTTGGTACTAGTTCACTCAGTGATAACAAAGTAATTGTTTGAGAGTGCCTTTTCACTGGCAGAAAAATGCGCATTAAATGGAATCATACTATGACCACTCCTTCTCAATCATTTCGCGAATGGAACCTATTACGGTACTTTTCAAGTCGTTATTCAGCTTTTCGGTAGAGTATCAAACTACGCTGTACATAGTCAAATTCAGCCTTGCTGTCTTTAGATAGTTCTACACTCCACACAAGTATTGTTACCTAATCACTACCAATGGCGTGAATCCTAAGATTGTATACATGTATTTGTCTGCAGTAGTAGGCTACATTATCCGAAATGTCAAGGAAAGTTAAAGTAATTTCCAAATCAAAACTCACAATCTTTCCCGTGCACTTCGTCCACTGCATTTCTGAGGCTCTCTAATGCCATCAGCGATCTCTGAAAATGTAGCTGATGAGCGTTTCTCGCTGTTTTCATTTGTCCTGCAATTGCAATTTGATTATCAGTTTGAAATATATGGCGTATCTGACAGATCTGAGTTGCTGGAATATGGAAATAAAAGCTGACAATCTTAATCAAAACATTCATTAATGGACTGCAATTCCATATGTTGTAATTACTCTCGGTACTGGTATCCCAATATTAAATTTAAAACTAAGAATATAAAACCATGGAATAAACTGTCACGTTCATGTTTGCTTTTATCTTAATCAGAATCTCTGTAACATGAAATTACTAACCACACTCCACACGGTCCCAAACATTAAGTTGATGGTCCATTATAGCAGTGAAGAAAGATATCTCAGTTCTTTGAACAACAGAAATTTGGCAGCGGATAACGGTGGATGAAATAATAAAGGATGCACTCCTACATCACACAAGTCGGTCTCGGTTCCAATCAGCGATGCATATCTTAAAAATGGCAAAGTTTAACAAGGTCATCTTACTGTAACATTACGTAATAGCATTTTACTGTGCAATGTAAACAGGGAAGGGTGTAGAACTAAAAGCTTATTCACGTACGAAATAATTAATATAAAGAAAGCTATTTAGGAGTTTAATGAGGAATGCTTATAACTGATAGAAGTTCTATCACAAGTTATCTTTATGAGGTAGCTATCTAGCTTATAACAGTTTGAAATGAAGTGAACTAGCCTTGCGTTCACCTATATACGTTGATCACAAAGATAATATAGTACTTCTGATGAATTACATATTTATAATATTGGTAATTTTGTTTATAGTACAAAATATTTCAAAATATCACTTTGGTGACTCATTTCGTTTGAACCTGTACACATTTTTGCCGTCAATTTTCAGAGCATCCACACCGCTTTACGGAAGCTGGAAGCAGGCCGAATCCATTTTGCTTTGACAGTTGTTGTTGTTGTGGTCTTCAGTCCTGAGACTGGTTTGATGCAGCTCTCCATGCTACTCTATCCTGTGCAAGCTTCTTCATCTCCCAGTACCTACTGCAACCTACATCCTTCTGAATCTGCTTAGTGTATTGATCTCTTGGTCTCCCTCTACGATTTTTACCCTCCACGCTGCCCTCCAATGCTAAATTTGTGATCCCTTGATGTCTCAAAACATGTCCTACCAACCGATCCCTTCTTCTAGTCAAGTTGTGCCACAAACTTCTCCCCAATCCTATTCAATACCTCCTCATTAGTTACGTGATCTACCCACCTTATCTTCAGCATTCTTCTGTAGCACCACATTTCGAAAGCCTCTATTCTCTTCTTGTCCAAACTGGTTATCGCCCATGTTTCACTTCCATACATGGCTACACTCCATACAAATACTTTCAGAAACGACTTCCTGACACTTAAATCTATACTCTATGTTAACAAACTTCTCTTCTTCAGAAACGAATTCCTTGCCACTGCCAGTCTACATTTTATATCCTCTCTACTTCGACCATCAACAGTTATTTTACTCCCTAAATAGGAAAACTCCTTTACTACTTTAAGTGTCTCATTTCCTAATCTAATCCCCTCAGCATCATCCGATTTAATTTGACTACATTCCATTATCCTCGTTTTGCTTTTGTTGATGTTCATCTTATATCCTCCTTTCAAGACACTGTCCATTCCGTTCAGCTGCTCTTCCAAGTCCTTTGCTGTCTGCGACAGAATTACAATGTCATCGGCGAACCTCAAAAGTTTTTACTTCTTCTCCATGTATTTTAATACCTACACCGAATTTTTATTTTGTTTCCTTTACTGCTTGCTCAGTATACAGATTGAATAACATCGGGGAGAGGCTACAATCCTGTCTCATTCCTTTCCCAACCACTGATTCCCTTTCATGCCCCTCGATTCTTATAACTGCCATCTGGTTTCTGTACAAATTGTAAATAGCCTTTTGCTCTCTGTATTTTACCCCTGCCACCTTCAGAATTTGAAAGAGAGTATTCCAGTTAACGTTGTCAAAAGCTTTCTCTAAGTCTACAAATGCTAGGAACGTAGGTTTGCCTTTTCTTAATCTTTCTTCTAAGATACGACGTAAGGTTAGTATTGCCTCACGTGTTCCAACATTTCTACGGAATCCAAACTGATCTTCCCCGAGGTTCGCTTCTACCAGTTTTTCCATTCGTCTGTAAAGAATTCGCGTTAGTATTTTGCAGCTGTGACTTATTAAACTGATAGTTCGGTAATTTTCACATCTGTCAACACCTGCTTTCTTTGGGATTGGAATTATTATATTCTTCTTGAAGTCTGTGGGTATTTCGCCTGTCTCATACATCTTGCTCACCAGATGGTAGAGTTTTGTCATGACTGGCTCTCCCAAGGCCATCAGTAGTTCTAATGGAATGTTGTCTACTCCCGGGGCCTTGTTTCGACTCAGGTCTTTCAGTGCTCTGTCAAACTCTTCACGCAGTATCTTATCTCCCATTTCATCTTCATCTATATCCTCTTCCATTTCCATAATATTGTCCTCAAGTACATCGCCCTTGTATAAACCCTCTATATATTCCTTCCACCTTTCTGCCTTCCCTTCTTTGCTTAGAACTGGGTTGCCATCTGAGCTCTTGATATTCATACAAGTGGTTCTCTTCTCTCCAAATGTCTTTTTAATTTTCCTGTAGGCCGTATCTATCTTACCCCTAGTGAGACAAGCCTCTACATCCTTACATTTGTCCTCTAGCCACCCCTGCTTAGCCATTTTTCACTTCCTGTCGATCTCATTTTTGAGACGTTTGTTTTCCTTCATTTACTGCATTTTTATATTTTCTCCTTTCATCAATGAAATTCAATATTTCTTCTGTTACCCAAGGATTTCTATTAGCCCTCGCATTTTTACCTACTTGATCCTCTGCTGCCTTCACTACTTCATCCCTGAGAGCTACCCATTCTTCTTCTACTGTATTTCTTTCCCCCATTCCTGTCAATTGTTCCCTTATGCTCTCCCTAAAACTCTCTACAACCTCTGGTTCTTTCAGTTTATCCAGGTCCCATCTCCTTAAATTCCCAACTTTTTGCAGTTTCTTCAGTTTCAATCTGCAGTTCATAACCAATAGCTTGTGGTCAGAATCCACATCTGCCCCTGGAAATGTCTTACAATTTAAAACCTGGTTCCTAAATCTCTGTCTTACCATTATATAATCTATCTGATACCTTTTAGTATCTCCGGGATTCTTCCAGGTATACTACCTTCTTTTATGATTCTTGAACCAAGTGTTAGCTATGATTAAGTTATGCTCTGTGCAAAATTCTACAAGGCGGCTTCCTCTTTCATTTCTTCCCCCCAATCAATATTCACCTGCTATGTTTCCTTCTCTCCCTTTTCCTACTGACGAATTCCAGTCACCCATGACTATTAAATTTTCGTCTCCCTTCACTACCTGAATTATTTCTTTTATCTCGTCATACATTTCATCAATTTCTTCATCATCTGCAGAGCTAGTTGGCATATAAACCTGTACTACTGTAGTAGACATGGGCTTTGTGTCTATCTTGGCCACAATCATGCGTTCACTATGCTGTTTGCAGTAGCTAACCTGCACTCCTATTTTCTTATTCATTATTAAACCTACTCCTGCATTACCCCTATTTGATTTTGTATTTATAACCCTGTAATCACCTGACCAAAAGTCTTGTTGCTCCTGCCACCGAACTTCACTAATTCCCACTATATCTAACTTTAACCTATCCATTTCCCTTTTTAAATTTTCTAACCTACCTGCCCGATTAAGGGATCTGACATTCCACGCTCCGATCCATAGAACGCCAGTTATCTTTCTCCTGATAACGACTTCCTCTGTCAGAGTAACTGATATTAATTGCCACTTGTTGAGAGATCTAAGTTTGTATTTCGCTTTTCCTAAAAACAGTGGAAACTTATTGTAGTTTATTGACGTAAACACACATGTTACTGATGAACAAAGAACGGACTCAGACGTCACCCGTCACTTACTTCAGAAATTCTAAACAGCAAGCAAGCACCCAGACTCCCCCCTTCCATCCACAAACTACACTTGACTGTTTAAAGTCAAGAGTAGTTTTAAAGTCCAAACTCTGCAAAGTTTAGCAGAAGTTCGCAACATACCGCATACTTCAATGCGAGATGCTTTTAATAATTTCCATTACGAAACTCTGTCTCAAAATCAGGCAGAAAACCCAAAGAGATTTTGGTCATATATAAATCACACCAAGGGCAGGGCGCAATCAATACTTTCATTTCAGAGTGAAGTCGCTGACGACTTATTATAAGACAGGGTTATTTAACACGGTTCTCCGCAACTCCTTCACTAAAGAAGACGAAGTAAATGTTCCTGAATTCCAATCAAAAATAACTGCCAAGATGAGAAACATAGAAGTAGAAATCCTCGGTGTAGCAAAGCAGTTTCAGTCACTTCATAAATGCAAGGCATCCTGTCCAGATTGTGAACCAGTGAGCTTCCTCTCAGAGTATGCTGATATGATAGCTCCATATTTAGCAATTATATACAACTGCTAGCTCATAGAGAGATCTATTCCTAAAGACTGCAGAATTGCTCAAGAGAAGTAGAAATCCTCGGTGTAGCAAAGCAGTTTCAATCACTTAATAAATGCAAGGCTTCCGGTCCAGATTGTGTACCAGTGAGCTTCCTCTCAGAGTATGCTGATACGATAGCTCCATATTTAGCAATTATATACAACTGCTAGCTCACAGAGAGATCTATTCCTAAAGACTGGAGAACTGCTCAAGTCACACCAATACCCAAAAAGGGAAGTAGAAGGAACCCGCTGAATTACAGGCCAATATAACTAACATCGATTTGCTGTAGGGTTTTGGAACATATAGTGTATGCGAACATTATATAGTACCTCGAAGGAAACGATTTACTGACACATAATCAGCACAGATATAGAAAGTATCTTTCTTTCGAAACACAACAAGTTCTTTATACTCATAAAGTAATGAGTGCTATCGACAGGGATGTCTAATTAATTCCATATTTTTAAATTTCCAGAAGCCTTTCGACACCGTGCCTCACAAGCGTCTTCTAACCAAACTATGTGCTTATGGAATATCGCCTCAGTTGTGCGAAATGATTCGTGACTTCCTGTCAGAAAGGTCACAGTTAGTAATAATAGACGGAAAGTCATCGAGCAAAACAGAAGTAATATCAGGCGTTGATCATGGAAGTGTTATAGGTCCTATATTATTCCTGATCTATATTAACGACATAGGAGACAATCTGGGTAGCCGTCTTAGATTGTTTGCAGATGATGCTGTCATTTACCGTCTTATAAAGTCATCAGATGACCAAAGCGAGTTGCAAAGTGATTTAGATAAGATAACGGTACTATAGGAGAAGTGGCAGTTGGCACTGAATTAACAAAGGCGTGAAGCTATTTACATGAGTACTAAACGAAATCCGCTAAATTTCGATTACGCGACAAGTCACACAAATCTGATGGCTCTAAATTCAACTAAATACTTAGGGATTACAATTCCCAGTGACCTAAATTGGCCCGTTCACATGGATAATGTTGTGGGTAGAACAAACCAAAGACTGTGATTCATTAGAAGCAGAACCGGTCTACTAAAGAGACTGCTTATACCACGCTTGTCTGCCCTATTCTGGAGTTTTGCTGAGCGGTGTGGAATCCGCATCTGGTGGGACTGACGGATGACATCGAAAAAGTACAAAGATGGCCAGCTCGTTTTGCATTATCGTGAAATAGGGGAGATAGTGCCATAGACATGATACATAAATTGGAGTGGCAATCATTAAAACAAAAGCGTTTTTCGTTGCGATTGGATCTTCTCATGAAATTTCAATCACCAGTGTTCTGCTCCGACTTCGAAAACATTCTGTTGGCACCCAGCTGCAAAGGGGGATATGATCATCACAATAAATTAAGAGAAATCAGGGCTAGCAGAGAAAAATTTAAGTGCTCGTTCTTCTCGCGTGCCGTTCGAGAGTGGAACGGTACGGAGACAGCTTGAAGATGGTTCATTAACCCCTCTGCCAGGCACTTTATTGTGAAAACAGAATAAACACGTTGATGTAGATGTAGATGCCTGTTGAAATCTGTGGTGTCACCGCCAGACACAACATTTGCTAGGTAGTAGCCTTTAAATCTTCCGCGGTCCGGTAATATACGTCGGACCCGCGTGTCACCACTGTCAGTGATTGCAGACCGAGCGCCACCACACGGCAGGTCTAGAGAAACGTCCTAGCACTCGCCCCAGTTGTACAGACGACTTTGCTAGCGATGCTACACTGACAAATACGCTCTCATTTGCCGAGACGATAGTTAGCATAGCCTTCAGCTACGTAATTTGCTACTACCTAGCAAGGCGCCATTACCAGTTTACATTGAGATTATTATTGATGTATCAACAAGAGCGATGTTCTCCAATTATGGATTAAAGTTAAGTATAACATCAACTACGTACTTTATTAGCTACTATTAATTCCCTTACCTGTTCCAGACCTCGCGCCAGCCTGCGTGAGCTTAAGCACGTGCCTTTCGGCTTCACCTCATAGTGACTTGGCTGTCTTGCCAGGTCACAACATTTTGGCGACGAGTGTAAAAACGGTCTTCTTCTTTATACTTGCTTAAATTTACTTGTTTCATGGCTTCGCCACAATCTCCAGATGTACTGTCCGAATTTTATCGCTTGCAGAATCAGCAGACGCAGGCCTTATTGGATGCCCTTGGACAGCTCGTCCTGGGTCAACGTGCAATGCAAAACGATGCGGCCGCCGCCGCTCCACCGTACCGCAGCCACAACATGCAGTTGCACCACCTTTTCGTTCTTTTGATGCGGCACTGTAAAGCTGGACGGAGTGGTCACGCCAATTTGGATTCCATCTCGCCGCCTACAGAATTCACGGTATTGAGCAGCAGCCTTTTTTGCTTTCGTGTGTAGGCGTCCAGACGTACCGAGTGATAGTGAAATTGTTTCCCCGCCTCGACGTAGCAATTCTGTCCTTCGACGAAATTTCGTCTGCATTAGATGCATATTGCAAAGAATCAGTCAATGTGGTTGCAAAAAGGTATAAGTTCTTTCGTACAAAACGTACAGCCGGTCAAACTAATAGGGAGTGGGTTGCAACTTTGCAAGGCCTTACTAGGGATTGTGCTTTTGAGTGTGAATGTGGACTCCCTTATTCAGACACTATGGTACGTGATGCAATTGCACTGAACGTTTCTGATGTTCGTATAAGGGAACAGATTTTGAAACTAGTCAATCCCTCCCTGCAACAAGTGATGGACATATTGATAGGCAAGACACACTTGACTTTGCTCAGGAATTGTTTGAGACTTCGCCAGCCGTGTGTCACATAAACCGGCCCGCCGGGCGAGCGGAACAGTAAACAGCCAACGCGCCCGTCCACGCAGCTGCCGCCAAACTCTCCGCTACGTGTGCCGCGCAAGCATGCAAATGCAATGAAATCATGCCCGCGGTGTGCTACTAGACATTTGCATGTGAATTGCCCGTCACGCCAAGCTTTTTGCTTTTTCTGTAATAAAAACGGACATGTTGAAAGTGTTTGCCAGAAAAAGCTCAGAACGGACACTCACAACCATTCCAGGCCCTTTGCTTCGCGCCGGAATCGAACCAAGAATACTCAGGCTCGTGACCCTTCGCCCATGGACATTCATGCAGTTCATTCCACTCTGCCCAGTGCCACTCTCTCTAACAGTGACTGTGTTCGTCCCGCAAATAGTGTGCGTTGACGCCGCAGGAAATCCCGTCAAGTCGCAAGTGATTCTGTACCAGTGTCTGTTCACGATGCACGAGACAGTCGCTCTTGTCGTCAGCAGGACAATAAACTTTTAGTAGACTTGGACATTAATGGCAACGTGATCCCATTCCAGCTCGATACCAGAGCTGCAGTTTCATTGATCAATAAAGACACGTACACAGAACTGGGCACACCTCCGTTGTGTGCCTCAAATGTTAACTAGCTATTCCGGTCAGAATATCCTTGTGTTAGGACAGTGCAGCCTTCTTGCAACATACAAGGGACAAACAAATCTTGTGTCATTTCACGTTCTTCGTTCTTCTTCTGCAGTGAACTTGTTTGGTTTGGATTTATTTCAGTTGTTTAACTAGTCTATAGTCAATTAGGTCCTATCAGTGAACCAGATTCTGCCTTCAGCCAGTGTTTCTCGTCTATGTGACGAGTTTGCAGACATTTTTGCACCGGGCCTTGGTTGCACTAAGAACTATGAAGCACATTTGAAACTGAAACTAAATGCACAACCGAAATTTTTCAGAGCGTGCAATGTTCCCCACGCATTGCGTGATGAGCTCGCAAGAACATTACACGATTTGGAATCACAAGGTGTGATTGAACGTGTGCAGGCTTCTCTCTGGGCATCACCCTTAGAAATTTTGGCAACACCTTCCGGAAAATTGAGACTTTGTGTGGACTTCAAGGCAACAGTGAATCCACAATTAGTGATTGCTACTTTTCCTTTACCCCGCCCAGAAGATTTTTTTGACAAATTGTGCCCGGGTAACTATTTTTCGAAGTTGGACCTAGCAGATGAGTACTTGCAAATACCGGTGGACGAAGACTCCCAGCGCGTTTTGGTGGTTAACACGCATCTTGGTTTGTATTGCATTGTTTCAGCAATATCTGCAAACTGTTTGTGCCTCGGTCCCTACTGCAGCAAACTATCTGGACGATACTGTGATCTCCTGAAAGACAGAAGAAGAACATTTATCCAATCTCAGAACATTATTTCAGGTCTTGCGACAAACTGGTCTTCGCTTGTGGAAGGACAAATGTGTGTTTTTTGCTCGTGACTTACCCTATCTGGGACATGTAATCAATGCCCAAGGCATACATCCCAGTCCCGAGCACCTCCATGCCATACAAGACTTGCCTTCGCCGCAGAATTTGAAGCAGCTACAGAGTGTGCTGGGAAAAATAAATTACTATAATAAATATATTCCATACGCCTCTTCCATTTCAGCTTCGCTTCATCGCTTACGCCCTAAAGGTGTTCCGTTCGTCTGGACGACGGAATGCGAACACGCCTTTCGCCAGTTGAAATCGGCGTTGCTTTCCGCTACTTGCCTTATGCCATTCGATCCCCAGAAACCCCTTTTGTTGATGGTAGATGCATCGGATTTCGGGATCGGTGCTGTGCTTGCGCACGAAGATGGATCGCATGATCACCCTATTGCCTTTGCGTCCAAATTGCTCTCGTCTGCGCAAAGAAATTATTCACAGATAGAGAAAGAAGCTTTGGCTCTCGTCTTTGGTGTTACTAAGTTTCATGATTTCTTGTATGGTCGTCACTTTACCATCATCACAGACCACAAACCTTTGACATCCCTTTTTCATCCGAACAAGCCTGTCCCTCCATGTACAGCGCAGAAATTCATTCGCTGGTCTATTTTCCTCTCGCAGTACCGCTACGATATCTTGTATCGGTCCACTGCTAAGCCCGGAAACGCCGATGCGTTGTCCCGTTTGCCTCTTGCTGAGGATAGAGCTTTCGATTCTTCCGAACTTGCTTGCATGTTCATTGATTCGGAAACCGATGATGTGGTCGAATCGTTTCCGATTGAATTTCGTCGTGTAGCTACAGCCACAGCTGCTGACCCTGTCCTTGCTACCGTTCTGCGTTTTGTTGCTACGCAATGGCCCTTGTCAAAGTCACGGATCGCGGATCCGTTGGTTCGCCGATTTTTTGCTCACAAGGAGAGACTTTTAGTACGACGTGGTGTTTTGCTGTTGCGTTCTGATAATGATCAGTCCAGGGTCGTGGTCCCACGTTCGTTAGAGTCCTCTGTCTTACGGCTTCTCCACCAAGGACATTGGGGTATAGTGCGCTCGAAACAGCTTGCTTGTCAGCACTGTACTTGGTTCGGAATCGATGCTGCGATTACGAATATGTGCTCTTCTTGCATGGCGTGTGCCGAACAACAATCCTCACCGCCGCGGAAATTCATTGCATGGCCGAAAGCCACTTCCCCTTGGCAACGCTTACACATCAATTTTGCTGGTCCATTCTGGAATGCTCGATGGTTGGTTGTGGTAGATTCGTTCAGTAATTTTCCTTTTGTTGTCCACGACGTCATTTGCCACCATCCAAGCGTTATCTGCTAACTAGCCGGCCGAAGTGGCCGTGCGGTTAAAGGCGCTGCAGTCTGGAACCGCAAGACCGCTACGGTCGCAATTTCGAAT
The DNA here is from genome assembly GCF_021461395.2 of Schistocerca americana. Classification (NCBI taxonomy): domain Eukaryota; kingdom Metazoa; phylum Arthropoda; class Insecta; order Orthoptera; family Acrididae; genus Schistocerca; species Schistocerca americana. The sequence continues at coordinate 200,919,469 of NC_060125.1, read as the reverse complement.
CGTGCCTCGGGCATGGATGATTTTGATGTCCTTAGGTTAGTTAGGTTTAACTAGTTCTAAGTTCTAGGGGACTAATGACCTCAGCAGTAGAGTCCCATAGTGCTCAGAGCCATTTGAACCATCTGCTATCTTTTGCATTGAAGGTCTTCCACAGACTATTGTTTCCGACAATGGCCCACATTTCATGTCCGCAGAATTTCAGTCATTCTGCAAGACCAATGGTATTCAACATCTGACATCCGCTCCGTTTTCGCCTCAGTCAAACGGTGCCGCTGAACGATTGGTACGGACTTTCAAGTCACAGATGTTGAAGTTGAAAGAGTCGCATTCTCTGGAGCTCGCGTTATTGCTCTTTTTGTCTTCGTATCGCTCTCAGCCCCGAGATGGTCGCTCGCCGGCTGAGTTGCTCCACGGTCGTCCTCATCGAACCTTGATGTCTTTGCTGCATACGTCGCATCAGGTTCCTGTGCAGCGGCAGACGCCTGCTTTAGCTCCAGGCGACGTGGTATACTATCGCACCTATCGAGGTTCACGGCGTTGGCTCCGCAGGGCGCACTCTTCGCTGCCTCGGCCGCGCTATGTATTTGGTTTTGGGGGCCTCTGGTGAGGTGCGTCGGCATCTCAATCAGCTGCGCCTCTGTCGAAGCACGGGTTCTGCCGCTCCCCGTCTGCTTTCAGCTACGGTGCCGTCCGGTCAGCGCCCTGGGGACCCATCTACTGGCTCGCCTCATCCCCAGGTGTTACCGACGCTGCCTTCCATTTTGCCCCATGGCGATGCGCCACCGCCGCCGCCGCCGCCGCCTGTTCTCCCGCCGGCGACGCCCGCAGTGTACGCTTCGCTGCAGACGCCGGGCGCCTCCCTGGGTCACGCGCCGCCGATCGCTTCCCGTGACCAGCTGTCCTCCGACATGGACCTCTTGCCCGCTCCGGACCACATGTCGTCTTCGCCCGTCGGGTGCCCCGTTCTGATGGAGGTCGACCCTTCGGCCACTCCTGTCTCTCTACGGGGGCATACACCGCATGTTGGCGTGCACCCTGGACTAGATTTTCAGGCGTTTCCTAGCTTCCCTCGGACCGAATGGCCGGGTGCGGGTGGCACAGCCTCGCCTGTTGTTAGGCTCCCCACCTCGTCGCATACGTCAACAAGGGGTCCTCCTCACGGCGGGCGGAAGCCTTATAACACAACCGTACGCCGATTTGCGGGGGAGGAATGTGGTGTCACCGCCAGACACCACACTTGCTAGGTGGTAGCCTTTAAATCGTAGTATACGTCGGTTCCGCGTGTCGCCACTGTCAGTTATTGCAGACCGAGCGCCACCACACAGCAGGTCTAGAGAGACGTCCTAGCACTCGCTCCAGTTGTACAGACTACTTTGCTAGCGAAGCTACACTGACAAATACGCTCTCATTTGCCAAGTCGATAGTTAGCATAGCCTTCAGCTACGTCATTTGCTACTACCTAGCAAGGCGCCATTACCAGTTTATATTGAGATTATTATTGATGTATCAACAAGAGCGATGTTCTCCAATTATGGATTAAAGTTAAGTATTACATCAACTACGTACTTTATTAGCTACTATTAATTCCCTTAACCGTTCCAGACCTCGCGCCAGCCTGCGTGAGCTTAAGCGCATGCCTTTCGGCTTCACCTAATAGTGAGTTGGCTCTCTTGCCAAGTCACAACAAAATCTACATCCACTCGGACGTACTTAGTGTAATCAAGCCTTAACCTCAATCTCTAATCTTCCCCAAACACATTCTCTTGCGTTACGAATTAACTATTCACTAATACAGTAAGATAAATTGTGTCAATCGATTGCTTGTTTTTGATCAAGTTGTGCCACAAACTTCTTTTCTCTCCTGTTCGATTAAATACTTCTTGATTAGTAACCCGATTCTTATTTCAAAAGCTTTTATTCTCTTCTTACCTTTTGTCGTTATAGTCCTACTTTCACTTTAGTTTATACTTCAAAAACTCTTCCAGAAGTGTTTTCAACACAATAAAGTTACATTAACAGTCAAAACGTGTGGTACATTTATAGCGAAAATTAGCGCAAATCTCACCACACGGGAAATCTGGATAACAGACATTAGTAACGGTCATGGTTGACTAAGCTCAGATTCCCAACATAATGGCAGATATCGGGCTATCAGTAACTAATACGCCCTTCTCGGGCACTAAAGCACAATTGTTGGCGCTGGCATTGACGAAAATTTTGCACTTATTATTCGTATCTGATACCTTCTAGTATCTCCAGGATTCTTCCATGTATACAACCTTCTTTCATGACTCTTGAACCAAGTATTAGCTTGACAAAAAGTAGGGTCCGGTTAGTAGGACTTGTTCTGAGGCATCAAGGGATCACGAATTTAGCATTGGAGGGCAGCGTGCAGGGTAAAAATCGTAGAGGAAGACCAAGAGATGAATACACTAAGCAGATTCAGAAGGCTGTGGGTTGCAGTAAGTACTGGGAGATGAAGAAGCTTGTACAGGATAGGGTAGCATGGAGAGCTTCATCAAACCTGTCTCAGGAGTGAAGGCCACAACAACAACATTCATGATGTGGCCGCGCGGAGTAACCGCGCGGTCTTGGGCGCATTGCCACAGTCCGTGCGGCACCCCACATCAGAGGTTCCAGTCCTCCCTCGGGCATGGGCGTGTGTGTTGCCCATAGTGTAAGTTAATTTATGTTGGATTAAGTAGTGTGTAACCAGTTCCCGTGAGATCACCGAAGTTAAGCGCTGTCGGGCGTGGTCGGCACTTGGATGAGTGACCATCCAGCCGCCATGCGCTGTTGCCATTTTTCGGGGTGCACTCAGTCTCGTGATTCCAATTGAGGAGCTACTCGACCGAATAGTAGCGGCTCCGGTCAAAGAAAACCATCATAACGACCGGGAGAGCGGTGTGCTGACCTCCTATCCGCATTCTCAACTGAGGATGATACGGCGGTCGGATGGTCCCGATGGGCCACGTGTTGCCTGAAGACGGAGTTCTGTTTTGTAAGTAGTGTGTAGGCTTATGGACCGATGACCTAAGTAGTTTGGTCCCATAAGACCTTACCATATATTTCCAATTTATGCTGGCTACCAAAATACTGAGGTCTTCTTGGGATACATTGTCCCACAGTTCCGCTTTGAGCACCGAGCGGAAAGGTTCTTGTTTATTTCACTTGCCGCCGCGTCCCTTGTGTGGAGTTTTCCTCGTTAGTGTTGATCTGTCTACCGAGCGAGTTGCACCGCCTCCGCTCCGCCTTTGCTGTCTGCTTGTGCTCGTCTACTTGCAGCGGCATCGGCCGCTCTCCTATGGCTGCGATGGTTTGCACGTGTTTTCCACGAAATCGTACTGTGAGCTTTACTTGCGATAAAAAACGTGACACGTTCAGCCGGGATCTCTAGCAATCCACGATTGGCTTGTCGATACAACTCATGTGAACTCTGATCAGGTCCACACCGCTTATTAAGATGCAGACGAGTTCGTGTTTCACGTGAAAGTTATGGATCACCTTCGCGTTGAAAGATTACTCTCGCGACATGGTTCTGAAGTAGCGTTCAAGCATCGCGACGGTTCTATTAATATAGTGTCACTCGCAGATGCTGAAATCGATAATACCAGTGTTCGAGAGTTCTGCCTCCAGCCTGAAGTTGATGACAACTTTCTAACGAACATACTGACTCCTTATGGTAACGTGAAAAACGTACGTCGTGAACGCTGGTCTACTCAGCACAGATTACAGTGTTATAGTGGAATTCGTTCCATGGAATTGCATGTCAAACGAAATATTCCATCACATTTACAAGTGTGTGGTTACCGCGTCCTTGTTATGTATACTGGTCAAGGGGGAACCTGTATCCTGTGTAAGAACAGTGGACACGTTCGGTCTAATTGTCCGCTCAGGGGTTTTGCATTAAACCTATCATTAGTGAAGGATCGCAAACTCACAGTAGCTGATCTTGTTCATTCAACTACCGCCATCGGCGTTACTTCTGCTTCGTATTATAATGAACAAACAGTCAGTTCTGATAATCTTAACAATGAATTTCCGCCTTTACCTCCGCGACAGGTTCAAAATCTTATTGGTCCCAAGATAGAACCTATAACGGCGACAAATAAGAGACGTCGCTCTCAGAATGCTGATGGTGAGGATTTGGCTGTGCCTTCTGCGTCAACCTTCTCCACATCGATTGTGTCCGCTGTTTCTCTGCCAGCCGCAGTGGCCGGGCGGTTCTAGGCGCTACAGTCTGGAAACGCGCGACCGCTCCGGTCGCAGGTTCGAATCCTGCCTCGGGCATGGATGTGTGTGTTGTCCTTACGTTAGCTCGGTTTAAAGAGTTTTAAGTTCTAGGGGACTGATGACCTCAGCTGTTAAGTCCCATAGTGCTCAGAGCCATTTCAACCCTGCTCGTCTCGATGCTATGATACCTCCCATCCGTGGTACGTTGAGTGGCGAAGGAGTTATTTCCAGCATCCCTCCTGCTCGCGAAGTGGCTCCTACTGAGCTGCCTGTCTGTAGAGTGAGAGCGGAGTCTCGCCCTTCTTCTTCGTGTCTTCCGTTATAGTCTGACACGATGCAATGCCCTCCTGTTCCTTCGTCTTCAGCCGCCGACAGTTTCCTGCAGAAACAGCCCATACAACCTGACCGTGAGCTGGCAAGTAAGAAATCTCAGAAAAAAAGGTTGTGATGACAGGAGTTCTGTTTCCCCGGTGTCTGATTCCTATATGGATTCCGCAGTGGACCTTGACTCCCAGCTGTGTACCTAATTAGAGATTCCGTGCATTCCTGTCCAGCTGTGATGAATGACCCAAGCCTAAACGTTCCTTTCCTTAAACGTTAATCGTGAGGAATCAGAATTGCGACTGGCGTCGCTGCGTCAGTTCATTTATGATTCATGTGTAGACACAGTTTTCTTTCAGGAGATGTTATTTAGTCATTTCTCCTTACATGGTTTTTGTATGATCTTTAACCCGAATATTTTACGGGGACCGCCTTATTCTTTCGCGAAGGTATTCGTATTGCTGAGGTGGAAATGTTGGATTGTGGCAGGGTCATAGGTTGTCAACTTTTTAAACTTATTTTGGTTCTTTTACATGCCCGTTTTGGCACTGGTCGCGCCGTGGAGCGTTCTCGTTTTTATAAAAAAGTATATTGTTTATCTGTTGCGTAAGAGTCCTCCGGGTATTCTGTTGGGTGATGATTTATCTATGTATTTAACTAATTTTAATTTCTCTCGTGAATTACATGAACTGATCCGCTCCGTACGTCTAAAAGACGTCTCGATATATAAATAGCCGACGTTAGGTAAATTTACCCACTTGACTGCGACTTCTAGTAACGAGGTTAGATAGGTTTTACTCATCAGACTGCCTGAGCGATAGTATTGTTAATGATGAAGTGATCCCAGCGTCCTTTACGTATCACTGTGCTGTGTCCACAAATTTCAGTCTTGAACTGCAACCGGTCAAATTGTTTCACCCTCCGTGGGTGTTAAACGTCGCTCATCAAGCTGACCTCTCTCTCGATGACGTGATGCGAGTCGTGTGGGAGCGTGCTCTACGTTCCACTGGGAAATACTTTTCCACCCTTGACTGGTGGACACTGCTAGCAAAACCGAGGCTCAGGCAAATTTTGATACATTTCTGTACTGCCAAAGTGCGAGACTGTCGGAGAACTTATGAATATTACTATTCCTTCGTGCACAAACTATATGCTGCTTCGGATCATGCCCCTCTGCGAATTGCGGATGTTAAGCGTGTAAAAGCTAATTCGTTGGCCTTCTAGAGAATACAAGTAGAAGGTTTGGAAATCCGATTGAAGCCGACTTCATTGGTGAAAAAGAACTGACTTCCTTATATTATTTGCTCCGGCATCAGACCTGAGAGCAGTGCCGAACTAGTTAAAGGTGGGAAAAATTGTTTGAATCCCGAAACGCACTGCACCAGCTCCCCTGATAGCTTTCGCCCATTTACTTTGTTAAACTTTGGTTATAAGACTGTGGCGAGGGCCGGCCGAAGTGGCCGTGCGGTTAAAGGCGCTGCAGTCTGGAACCGCAAGACCGCTACGGTCGCAGGTTCGAATCCTGCCTCGGGCATGGATGTTTGTGATGTCCTTAGGTTAGTTAGGTTTAACTAGTTCTAAGTTCTAGGGGACTAATGACCTCAGCAGTTGAGTCCCATAGTGCTCAGAGCCATTTGAACTGTGGCGAGGGCAGTTAACAGTAGATGTCTGGTCTGATGGAGATGTTTGTTGCAAAACATCAGAGCTGCGTACCTGGTCGTGCCATTCTTACCCCAATAGTCGTGTGTTGTGACGTGGTTTCGGTTGCTGCTGCAACGTCCGTTCCTTGTACCCTTGTTTTTTGTAGACTTCGATAAGGCATCTGATCGTATTAATCACGACTTTCTGCTTCGGATTCTGGAGGTCGTTGGTTTCACTGTTGACAGATGGTGAGTGTTCTCATATCTGTTTACGGGTATTTCGGCTTCGGTGGTTGTTAATGGTCAACTGACGCCCCAAATAAATATACGTAGGACAGTGCCTCGGGGAAGCTCGCTGTCAATGACTTTGTTTGTGTTGTCTCTGGAGCCCCTACTTCGGATGCTAGAATCCCAGCTGACTGGTTGGACGCTTTCCGGAGGGACTATAGCTGTTCGTGCATACGCCGATTGCGTGATGGTTCTGCTTCGCAATCCTGCTGAGGTATCTCTACTGAAGGCTCTAATCGATTATTTTTGTCGGAGATGAGGTGGTAAACTTAATGAAGGCAAAGGCAAGCGTCTTCCCTTGCAAGGGTTTGATGACTCGGTTGTTCCATGGGCTACTGCGGTGCTTCGGCATGCATCATCATTCGTCGTTTCCCACTCAAAATGGCGACGCTCAACTGCAAGTCCGTTACGGAAAAAATTCAGGGGGCGATATTAGAGCATTCAAGGCGTTCGTTACTCTGTTCCAGAAAGTTTGAATACTGGATACATATGTCTTAGGCAAAGCCTATTACGTGGCCCAAATTTATGCGCTTCCCTCGATGATGGCGAAGAAACTACAACAATTGTCTGATCATTTCTCATGGAAGAGACATATATTTCGCTTACGATATGAGGTGATCACGAAGCCTCGTCCCTTTGTGGTGTTGTGCCAATAAGATTTACGAAGGAAGACGCAATGCTATATGTGCGACTTACTACTTTGACGCTGACTCGAGAAACTCATACATTCACGTTTCATTTATTTCTCTGTGTCCGTCCTACTAGTCTTGCACCCACTATTGATGTTCATCCAGTAAATTATAAAACACTCGTCACTTCTGTCTTGCGGAGAGCTATTTAGGGGCTGACATCCTATGGAGACCTGTCCTCACCATGAAATTCCTAAAGACTCGTTGGGAAGCAGTCCCTTGCGAAACCTGTAGAAAGAGAATCGCCGCATACAACCTGGACAACAGTTTGGTACAATATCAGTCTTCAGAGTTTTCCGATGTGCCTAGCGTCCTCGTGGTATAAGGTAGTAAATAACTTGATTCCAACGAACGAGCGACTTATTCGTATTGGGCTTAGTGCAACGGATTTATGTAGTCGTTGGGCGCCGATACGATACGACATCGCCTTACTTGTGGAGGTCATATGGCAAACTGGTCTTGGATCAGGACACTTCTTGAAAACAAATTTCTAACCACGCGCTAATTATTTTAACTACAAGGAAATCAGAAGATTACAGTGAAGTATCCTAGGCTAAGTGTATAGGTGAAGCCATTGTTTTTAAATATTTTTGTCATTCACAACACTGACCTATAGGATTTTTCCTGACAAAGACAGCTGAAACATAACCTATTCATTTACTACTCACAATGTACAAGTCCAACGCAATCTGACTTCTATACAATGACAACATGGCTTCCAATAACTAACACAAAAGAATGGCCCTGAATTGTAAGAAATCCTAACAATAACTCATAATTCTTCATAAGTCACTTACATCACAGAAAATGTTCATAACACGAACTACAGCAATTACATCAAGCAGCAAATACTGCCAGCTGAATAAAACGATTCTAACTACTATAGACTCTAAGTACTAGGAGTCATATGGTTAGCAAAACAAAGATTTTGTTGAAGGGCAAACAAAGTATTTAGAAGATTTTACTTTACTCATGTGGAATACAGTTCCAAAAAATTATATACTTCTCAATAATTCCGCTACCCAAACATTACCAATTACATCCATCCTCATTTTACATTGCATGTCCTACCAACAGTATGTCTCCACTAAGAAAATCATGTCCAAACATTTCCCTATCCACTAGCTAACTGCTAGTACGTCCAATCACAGAATCTCTTGCCAAGGGCATAGAGCACTGTCAGCGATACTAATGTAGTCTATAGCGCTGCCAACATACAAACATATAAAGAGGCTACTTACAATAACCGCACAACAACGCCTGCATCGCCTCTCTTGAGTTCGTGACCATATCGGTTGGACCCTAAACGTCTCAAAACCCGTATACTATTCAGATGAGTCCCGATTTCCGTGGGTATGAGATGATAAAGGTTTCGAGCGTGGCGCAGATCCCACGAGTCTGTGGACCCAAGCTGTCAATAAGACACCTTCAAAGCTGTTGTTAGCTCCATAACTCTGTGGGCTGTGTTTACATGGACTGGACTGTGTCCACTGGTCACATTGAACAGATCATTGACAGGAAATGGTTGTATCCGGGCATTTGGAGACTATTCGGAGCAGTTAATGGACTTCACGTTTACGAACAAAGACGGAATTTTTATAGATGACAGCACGCCAGTGGGCTACAATTCTTTCTTGTTGTCCTGAAAAACATTCTCGGTTATTCGAACGAATGAACTGGCCATCCATATCGTCCAACAGGAATCCCAGCGAGAGGTCAGTTCGTGCACAAAATCCTGCGACGGCAGCACTTCCGCAATTATGGACGGCTCTAGAGGCAGCATTGCTCAACCTCTCTGCAGGTGATTTCCACGCAATTTAGCGTTTTCGGGCAGAAGGAGGTCTGACACGATATTTGGAGATATCCCATTCCTTACGTCACATTAGTGTATAATGTACTACGTTTAGAAGTTGTCGATAATAAGCATTTGAATTTTTGAACACAGTCTGTTGTAGCTTAAATGAATTCATCTGAATATGTCTTCTGTATCCATTACATAACAGAAGACAGGATTATTACTAGTGGCTGACGTGATGTCACTATTGTACTGTATCTGAATTTTCGACGTGTTATTGTGGAAGCTCATAAAACATTAGTGGAGCGGACATATCAAGAGGGGAAAACGAATATGTAATCAGGGTTATTAGATATCGTAGTAAACATTGCAGGATTATTGAAGATAACAAAGAATATACAAAAAAGTAGCACCTATCACAGATTTTAGAGCAAAAATCTAGGAGAGGTCAACTGTTAATGGTCTGTCGATGATCAAATCATCGGAAAACAAGCTAACAACTGCGCCAACTCGCACAGACTGAAGTTCTAATTATTGCCACCACTGTAACTGATGCATCGGCTCCACTGTGTCATGTTTTAGAACGACCAGTCATTCGGGACGGAAGTATAGTGCTTCTTATAATGTTCTGTTACTTGCTGAAAAAGTCACCGTAAGTTTATAATTGAGAAACCACAGATATCACATTAACCTTTTAACCAGTTTCTAAGTGCTGTGTGATAGTGCTTGTAAGCCTCAGATTAGTGTACTTTGTCGGTTCACCGAAACATTCAAAAATAACCTTACAATATCAATAAAGACAACTACCGAATTAATACTTGTCTATTATATATGTTTTATTGCACGTGTGTGGTTAGAGACTTCGGAAAGTGTGTTACTCATGTCGTTTGACGCTAATAACATTGTTATATATGAGCTCCCATCAGAAGAGAACACATTTTCCGGGTACCCTGTAAACTCACTTCTGCTGCGGTGCGAACACCAGATGGGTCTGGAGTAGAAGTAATATGGCCCGGCAACTGACATCGTACTTCTCAATTGAAGTATGTTGGACAGTACAATTCTTGTGGGCAAAATGTCTAAATTGCTGACTCACAGTGAATTTCGGGCAGTATATGAATTAAATGCTATGTCGCGCCCAGCCGTAGCAAATTGATGCCAATTATTTGACAGAGGGCGCACAGACGTGGGTGGTGGCATGTCGGGACGTCAAAATCTTGCACAATCGGATTCACATCTTTCGGTAAGCTCGAAGAACATCGGGATGGTTCGGGAAGTGAGGAAGGGGGTGGGCGGTGGGGTGAAAGATATTTTCCAACAATGACGGCGACCACATAGTGGTTCTCGAATGACTCCATAGCGGGATTGAATGATATGTAGCACGTTCCGACTGTTATTTACATATACTTGGCGACTATGCTGAAAGCTAGTGTTAAACGTACCTGTGTCACATTTAAGCGTAGTGCGGTTTTCAATAATAGTTACTTGACCTGCCAAGTAATGTGTAACTCTTTGATTCCCCTTGTAGTAACCGTAAAGAGGCGTACATCCTGAGAGCATTGTTTGCAATTGCTGGCGGAGGGATTGTGCTTCACTAGTTACCCTAAAATTTACAAAATTCTCCACTGCGTGAAGTTCAGCTCTCTGCTTGCTGTCTAGGTCAATTTTTGCGGGCTACATAGGAAACTCGACAGAGCTCATACAGTCTTGTTCTTGGTTATTGTATTGTGTTGTATGTTAACCGGGGACCTAGAAACGACGGAGAGGCTTCGTCCCCGCCACAGCCGCAGTGGTCCACAAAGACGACTACCGGAGTCCACTTCACCCCTCCGCCGCCCCACACCGCACCCAGGGTTATTGTGTGGTTCGGCCCCCGGTGGGCCCCCCAGGGAACGTCTCACACCAGACGAGTGTAGCCCCTGTGTTTGCGTGGTAGAGTAATGGATGGTGGTGCACGCGTACGTGGAGAAACTGTTTGCGCAGCAATCGCCAACATAGTGTAGCTGAGGCGGAATACGGGGAACCAGCCCGCATTCGCCGAGGCAGGTGGAAAACCGCCTAATAACCATCCACAGACTAGCCGGTTCACCGGACCTCGACACAAATCCGCCGGACGGATTCGTGCCGGGGACCTGTACTCCTTCCCATTCGGAAAGCCGTGCGTTAGACCGCACGGCCAACCGAGCGGGCTTCTCCATGGTTACTTGGTGATTTCGTTTTTTAGAGACATCTTGTGCCAGTAGAATGTTTATTTTTTCGCAGCGATATTGTGGCTTTGGTATTATGTTGCTGATGTCTCGGACTAAAATGTTGTTACGTCGATGTCATATTTATATCTATACACATATTACGCAAGTTGCCTTACGGTCCTTGGTGGAGGATGCCTTGCACCTTATCAGTAATTCCCTTTCCTGTTTCATTCGCGAACAAAGCAATGGAAATAGTAAGCAGGCTGTTTCGGTTTTTATATTGGTATCACTGGCTGTGCTGTGTGCAGTCTGTGGCTGGTTAGCATTGTTAAAATATTCTCTATTGTAGTGGACAGTTGGCTGTTAACAGCGCGTAGCGTTGCGCAGTTAGAGGTGAGCCGCCAGTAGTGGTGGATATGGGGAGTGAGATGGCGGAGTTTTGAGAGCGGATGATCTGGACGTGTGTCCATCAGAGAGAGTAAATTTGTAAGATTGGATGTCATGGACTGATATATATATATATATATATATATATATATATATATATATATATATACATATATAAAATCACACCTTCTTCCCCCCTAGGAATCTCAACTGAGTAATCTTAGTATTTCCTTAATGCTCTCGTGTTGATCGATCCTACCGGTAGCTAATATTAGAGCACGCCTCTTAATTGGATTGACGACTTCCTTTAATGCGACCTGGCGGAAGTCCCAAACAGTCTAGAAGTACTCAAGAACAGGTCGTACAAGTGTTCTGTATGCAGTGTCCTCCACAGAAGTACTACAATTCCCTAGAAATCTTCCGATAAACCTTCCCTGCTAGCTATCTTACGCACAAGTTCGATTCCATGTCGCTTTGCAACGTTATGCCTCTGTATTTAATCGAAATGACTGTGTGTAATAGCATACCATATATATTGTATGCGAAGATTTCAGATTTATTTTCGCTGGTCATATACATTAACTTGAATTTCTACACATCCAGAGCAACCTGCCGCTCAACACACAAAGCAGAAGTTCTGCCCAGGTCATCCCGTATCCCCGTACAGTCGCTCACAGACGGCACAATCACATAGGTTGCCGTGCATATGAAAATGGTGAGCTTAAATTCCTACCTATCTCCGCGGTGAGGCGCTAAGTGCCACCGGCCTTCAGCGTATAGAGCCGAATTCTGCCGCAAGGCAGCTTAAATGACTACCAGGAAAAAATGGAACAAATGAAAGAAGAAAATTCATATGTTATGGTCGTCACCTTAGTTTGGGAAGAAATGTAGTAGTACGTATCAATTACACAGGTTTGTACAGTAAATGCATTCGTAAATATTAGACTTACTACAATCAATTTACATAATTTTTAGAAATACGTTCCTATGATTTTCTTCTCTTGTGCTGGCAAGATTTCGGTGTCATTAATATATAACCTTTGTGTTAGGTTGGTGCGCAAGTTAGTACCGTTTGTCTCGCGTGCTGGTATTCCGGTTGCTATGGCTTTATTTATCCACTGTTATATTTTATTGGTAGATGGCATGCTATTTGAGTTTACATACCCTCACTTCCTCTTTTGGAGACAGTGAGTGGAGCTTTGGACGCTAAAACATGGAGTGTGAAGTGGAGAAATCGGAACATTCTTGGAATTTTTTCCTCTTTGAGTTCCGTAGAGGTTGACACCAGCGGTGGCAACCAGAAACACTTGTGGCATGTATGGGGATAATGCAGTTGAACAGAGCACTCCAAGAAAAGATTTTCTCGATTTAAGGATGATCGTTTTGACATTAGTGACTCGCTGCGTTCAGGCAGACTTGATGAAAATCGTACAGACGCCTTCATCCATAATGATCCATGCCAGCGTACTCTAGAATTTGCTGATATGGTTAACTGTGATCATTACATCATCATGCGACATTTTCATGCAGTGAGGGAAGTTCATAAATCGGGTGTATGGGTACTGTATGTTCCAGGTCGAAATCACAAAAATCAGCAAGTGGCCATATGTGCATCTCTGCTTGCTCGTCATCAACTGGCTGGCGAATAACACCGACCATTACTATCCTGCTTAGTTACTGGTGCCGAGAAATGGTGTCTTCATGCAAACGTAAGCAAAACAGAGGAACGGTTGGGCCCAAAAAAAGCAGCAATCCCCATAAAACGATCTGCGCAAATCCATTAAAGATGATGTTAATGAGGAATGTGGAACAGCGACTGTGTGGTGTACTACGAATTCCTTCACCAAGCTGTAAGCATCACTGCGGATATTTAGTACCAACAACTGAGACATCTCGCAGACGCAGTCTAAGAGCAACGGCCAAGGACACTGGGTGGAGCGATGCTGGTCTGCGATAACGCCAGCCCGCATTCTACCAGGATATCAAAAAACCTATATAGAGGTTGGGTTGAGAAGTCACTGCGCACCCACCTCAATCCCACCATCTTGCGCCTACACCTTTTCCATTCTTTATTGAACAAACTTCAACGAACTTCCCTTCCCGATGAAAATGTACTCCAAACATCGCTCGCTTCAAAGCCACGCGATTTATACAGTGGCCAAACCGAAAAGTTACCTCAGCGGTGAAAGACTTGTAAATAATGAAGGAGATTACGTTATAACTAAAGTCTCTGTAATGTGGTTAAAATGGCTCTGAGCACTATGGGACTTAACATCTGTGGTCATCAGTCCCCTAGAACTTAGAACTACTTAAACCTAACTAACCTAAGGACATCACACACATCCATGCCCGAGGCAGGATTCGAACCTGCGACCTTAGCGGTCACGCGGTTCCAGACTGAACTGCCTTTAACCGCACGGCCACGCCGGCCGACTCTGTAATGTGTATCTCTTGTGTTTATTAAACTTATGGGAAAACGCTACGAACTTATTCACCAACTTAGTATTTCATTCCAGGCGACAGATTTTTTTAATATGTTTCCATAGTAAGACAGAGCAATCCCACGGTGTTAACTTACTTTGCATTTGCGCAATGGAAGTCCAGAGTCGAATATAGTTACCGTTTTCTCCATCGTCAGACACGCAGAGATAGCTTTTACACCACAGCGGGGAAACAATAAACAGTGGACAGGAGCAGCAGAACTGCTGATTTGACAATGAGTAGCGAAACAGAGCGCGAAGGACGCAGCAGTGCCGTAGAGCGGCCCCTGCCTCCCGTCTGAAGTGCAAAGCGGGTTGCGGCGGTTCACTGGAGACACTGCAGGGCGGCTATAATGAGCTGAAGAGGGAGCTGTGCGTCTCGCGTTAAAGGTCGCATTGTAATGCATTTCACTCCTGTTCTATGTTCCTAGACTCACTGGGACAAGGGACGTCGGAACGAACGTAGTCGTGAATGTGGTCAAGGTTTGTAACGTCATAACATGGAATTTTACGTTCCGGAGCATTCCCAGCCATGACGGCAGAATCAGATACGTCTGATTGTGGTTCGTTTGTTGCCAACTACACTCAAACAAAAAACGAAATTTCTTAAATCTCTGTCATCTTCCAATAACGGCTAATTTATGCCCTCTGGTGCAAGAGAGTAGGATCCACTGCAATAAAAGTCTCTTCTCGATGTCACTATTGTTGTGGTCTCCAGCCCAAAGTCTGGTTTGATGCGGATTTGAAACTGACTTTATTTTGTCACAGACTCTGCATCTCAGCCAACTACAGAAATCTGCATCGACTCGAACGTGCTTACCGAAATAGAGCATTAATATCACTCTATAATTATTCCCAACCAAATGATTCAAATGGCTCTGAGCACTAGAACTGAGAACTACTTAAACCTTACTAACATAAGGTCATCACATATATCCATGCCCGAGGCAGGATACGAATCTGTGACCGTAGCGGTCGCGTGATTCCACACTGTAGCGCCTAGAACCGCTCGGCCACCAACCACATGTTTCTGCGTTACAAATTAACTATTCACTGGTATATGTCAATATGTGTTGTGTCAATCATCGCTTCTTTTCGGTCAAGTTGTGCCACAAACTTCTTTTCTCCCAACTTCGGCTGACAACCTCTTCATTATTTAGCCGTTCCACGTTTCCAACACCTTTTCTTCTCTTCTTATCTTTAATGATTATAGTCCTCAATTTGCGTTAGCTTATACTTCAAAAAAAATTTGAGAAGGATTTTCCAACACAATAAAGTTATATTAGCAGTAAAAATACTTCTTTTCTTCAGGAATTCTTCTCCTACTATTGGATGTACGCATTTTTCACCCTCTCTATTTCGGTCATTGTCTGTTATTTTGTTGCCCAAGTGGGAAAATTTAGCGCTGGTCTCAGAGTCGCGTATCATAATCTACGAGGGTCATTCAGTAATTAAAGAGACAAACTGGTCTGGGGGCAAAACTGTTAGCAGGGCAGGTTTGGTACTTTAATGGCTGTAAGCTGGCATCACTGGGATGAGCCCTGATTAGCTGATGCACCAACATTGTTTTTTTGTTTTTTTCTCCAAGATGTCAAGTCCGCTTGAAATGTCCACATTAGCTGAACAACGTTCTGTTATTCGTTATTCACTTGCTGAAGGCGAGAAACCAGTGGATGTATACTGTAGCATGTCTGAAGTTTTGGGTGAAGGTTGTATGAATCGTGAAAATTTTATGAGTGAGTAGAGCGCATTTCAAATGTGGTCGCGACTCAGTGACTGACAAACACCGTTCTGGCCGACCAGTTGCTGTTTATACTCCCTCACTTGAAAATCGAATTGATGACATTATTCGTGCTGACCGCTGTGCGACTGTAGAAATGATAGTTGATAAGGTTCAATTTAGTATTGGTTCAGTTCATAACATTATCCACAACCGCAATACCAGATCAGATACGTCTAGCATCTTGGCTGTACCTTTACATAACATAAAATCTTTCTCCGTGTCATTCTCCATCTCAGCCATACGACTATGGAACGCGCTCCCCTGTGATCTACGTCTTATGCAGAACCACTCAACATTCAAGAGGGAACTCAATACTTACATATTAGGGACGGTATAGCCACCATTGTTGTGCTCCTCTCATCTCTTTCTTTCTCCTCTCCATCATAGCTTCGAATTTTACCATTCCATTTCTCTTCCTCTAACCTATCCACCTCTTCTATATCTCTTTCACCCCATTATATCGTCTTATGTCTCTACACGATGAGAATAACTCACAAGCTGCAAGAATATAACGAGAAAATTCCCAACTAGCAATAGGACTGACATTCATAAAAAAAAAATATGTTTACTTTCATATACATAGTCATTATTATTATTATTATTATTATTATTATTGATTGTTATAATTATTTTTTTGATTGTTATAGTTATCATTATAATCTCTATTTTTTCCTTATCATTAATACAGTATAACACGTTATATGTCCTTAATGTTCTGTACAAACTGAAATTCGTTCAGTCTGAGTATGCCTGGTTAGATGTAAGAGAGGGCCTGAAGGCCCTAATCTTGTCAGGTAAAATAAATGCACAAATAAATAAAATGCACAAATAAATATCTGTAACAAGCTAAAGTGCCGCAAAACACGTGCAAGGTGAGTTCCAAAGGAGTTGACGCGGCTACACAAGGTAGGAAGGTTAAGAGTGTGCACAGAGCTAAAGGAACATCATGAAAGAGAAGCTGAGCGCTTCCTCAATACAATTTTAACTTGTGATGAAACTTGGGTTCACTTTTATTAGCCAAAATTAAAAAGACAAAGCATGGAGTTGAACCACACCAACACACTTGTGAAAAAATTCAGAACTCAAGCATCATCAGGAAAAGTCATGTTGATGGTGATTTGGGATGCTGCAGGTCCAGTTTTCAGTGATTATCTCAAAGAGCAGCGCACAATGAACAACCAATACTACTCGGATTTGCTTTTAAACTAGGTGAAGCCAGCCGTGAGAGAGAGATATCGTGGATCTCTGATGAGAGCTCCACAACGCACGTTCCCTTATTGTTCAACCAACCAGTTAAACCATCGGCAAAATGGGCTGGGAAATACTGCCTCATCCACCTTACAGTCCTGATTTAGCAGCTAGTCATTTCCAATTGTTTGGTGCGCTTAAGGAGGCATTACGTGAGAAGAGGTTCCAGTACAAAGACGACGTGAAAAAGTTTGTGGGAAATTGGTTCAAACATCAAAATAAAGAGTTCTTTGCAGCTGAAATAAAAAAGCTTGTAGCGGATTATGTTGAAAAGTAGAAAAATTATTATTTTGTAAAAAATAAATGTTTTTTTCTTCACACCAATTTGTCTCTTTAATTAATGAATGACCCTCGTAATTTCCTCAGCGCCTCCCGAATTATTTCAACTATATCCAATTTACCTTGTTTGTGTTGTTTCATATTCATCCTATAACTCGCTACCAAGTCACAATCGTTTAGTCAACAGAGTTGTGACAGAAATACTTCAACAGCCGGCCTTAAACTACTGAACTCCTTTCCTAGATCGACAATTTTCTGAAATCTTTTGTTGCTTGCCAAATATGTATATTTTGAAATATGAGAGATAGTGTGCATTCTAATCTCTCTTATCAGCTACTGACTTCCTTCTATGTTTTTCGGCTCTTAAAAAAGCGATGTGATTTGTGTGTGAGACGTGGGACTAACATAAAGCAGGAAAGGTGTGGTCGGGGCCTAATCAGTTACTGTTGGCCGCACAGAAAACACATACACTTTATTTTTTAAAAACCAAACTCCCAATATCAATTTTTAAAGATTTTACTACATTGCGGCTGAAAGCCTTATTAGAAGAATCTCAAGTAATTGTCGGCTGAAGGCCACAACCAATGCTACACACAAGCAACGGCTGAAGGTCTCATTAGGGTGGTTCAAAATCACTCGTCGGCTGGAGGCCAGAAGCAATTCCAAAAATAATCAATGGGTGAAGGTCCGAGTTACCAATAAGATGGACAGTTACACCTTAATAATGCTAAAACCCTTTCTAATAATCTTAATAACTTGTAACAAGCTGTAGTGGCGGCTGAAGGCCTCATTAAAACAGGATTGAAAATTATATGGCGGCTGAAAGCCACAAGCAATATTACAAACAATTAACGGCTGAAGGCCGGAATTGCAAGTGGGGAAGGCAATAACATTTTAAAACATTAGGGTAAATTTATAACAATTATCACAAATTGTCCAAATAAGATCAAGTGATTCAGAGACAGTGCTCCCTGGATCGACCTGAGGAAGGTGACTACATCTGTGTAAGCGGTGAGACAGCCAGCCAAGAGTTGTACTCACGTAACAGGATGGCAACTCACATTAGGGGTAGCTTAAGCGCCGACCGACCAACAAATCAAGCAGGAGGAACAACACTCCACTCGCTGCGAGCACCAACACACGAACAAACGGCGAGATGTCACCATAGTAAACGATTCAGTACTGAATTTATGTGCCCTCCACTCAAAGATCCTGAGTTCCGTGGACAACGAGGTCGTAGCCATTCAGCTACAGCCCCTCGATCCCGTAGTGACTGCGTGTCGCAAACTGTCCCAGCATGGCCTGACGCTGAGTGAACCTCGCTGTTCTTCCGCCTAACCCGAAACTTCCGCTCCCGACCGTACTGGTCTGCGTTCCCAACTCCCCCCACCCCCGACCCACCAACGCCAAAATCCAGTACGCAGACCGCATTAAAATAACTGCTCATTCAAAACCACAAGATACACACGGACCTGGGAAATAAATTCCACCAACAACTCACAATACTAAAACAAGTCACTCTGAAACAACACGGACGAATTATAAGTCTCCACAAACACAGAGAATCCAGAAACGGTCGAAAGACCAAATGCACGTTGTGCGCTGCGACGACCGACGGTACGACCAACCAACTGTCGTCCCCAACTCAAGTCAAGATCCCAGTATAAACCGTCCTAAAAATGCTGAATCCGGTTCTCGACGTGGTTGTGCACTCCCGCGACCACGTCCTCCGTCCGACAGTGCATGTGTGTCGCCAGCAGTCGGGAGAGTACTGGATCTCCTGACCTCATTGCTGCTCCTTCCCAACCCAACTGTCTGGACAAACGACGATCTGAAAATACTAGAAGCTGCTCCAAAGATGGTACCACAGTACGCGCTATCGATAGGCGCTGCTGCTGCCACTTACGGACGGAAGATTGAGCGAGCAAACGTAGTGGCGCCAGAGAAGACACTAAGAAAACGAGACGCGACTATCGCTATTACAAGAAGCCCAGCTACGAACGGCATCAACGCGAGCCGCACATTGCTCAGTGTGTAACTTGTTGATAAGCTTTCACTCCCAGTATTTTACGAAAGTTACTTTCATTATAACAAAGATTCAGAACATTCAAAACACTGTAACAGTCAACAAAGTCGAAAACTTTATCTAAATCCGATAAACGGCATAAGCATACTTTTATTTGGCAATTGCTGATGAGCCGAGGGGTACATTTACTGTGAGAAATGGCACCGCTTTCACCACATGGGAAAGCAGAATAATCGACGTAAAGAACAGCCATGTTGGACAGAGGTCTGACTTCCAAAATAATGGTCGATATCGGGTTCTCAGTAACGAATATGCCCTGCTCAGGCACTAATGCACATTTTGCAGCTGTTATTCATGCTGACTACCAAAATGCTGTGAATTTCCTGTGGGCTATTGTCCCAATCCTTTCTAAGGGCGGTTTTCAGTCTTGCGCGGTTTGGGGAGGGATTCCTCGTTGACAGACACGTCTGTCGTGAGCATTCCAGGTATTGTGTAGGGTTTAGGTCCATGAACTATACAGGCAATTCCAAACATTCAATATCTTCACTTTCCAGTGTGTCCGAAACTTCAGCGGTCCTGTGTGGGCGGACATTACCGTCCATAAACAGGAAGTCGGGACTTAACGCAGCACTAAACAGAGACATATAAAAAATATTCTCCCAGTAATGCCGGTCTCCGGTAACGATGTCTCGTGCAAAGATATACTGCGATATTCGGCCATTGTGCATAATGCCCGCCTGCACAGTAACACCTAGGATTTATCGATGACGTCCATGAACATTCTGTAGTGTGTAGCATTTCTCCCCTCGCTCCCTCCGCACTAACTAGTGGCCACTGTTGCTGACCTGAGGAAATGTGCTCCGTACATCGACGAACTGTTTCTCATCGATGGCGTGGCTGAAGTGAGATGAATTTAAGAGGCTTCCCACGATACAAACCCGCCCGATTTGATCGCCGTGGATTGGTTGTGGCAGAGACACTTGTACTGGAGTGGTTGCAAAGTCTGCAGCGATCTGCCTAGGAGTGAAATGTCTGTTCCTTTTCGACGCTAGGATTACGTACCCATCCTCTTGCGATGTGGGGTTCCGTCTATGACCGTCGGCATGCTTTCATATAACATTCCCACCTTCAACAGCGAGATTACACTTTCGAACACGCCCATTGGTGTGGCCATAGAAGTGACAGTTTGACTGGCTTTGAATCGTCCAACTGCTCGTCCATGATCGTAAGCACTCAAATGATATCTTGCAAGTCATGTTGCCGTACCACACGGAATACGCTCTAATCGGTTCGACAACAACCTTCGTACTAAATGAACTTTCGAAAGTATACAAAGATTCGTGCACAGAATTCACTGCAGTTAGCACGCCCCGCCCTCTACATTTCCTTTCAGTTTCACTGGGCGGGTGTTCCGTATCAGTTGACTTTCGGTCCATAGCAATATACAGTTGTTCCTTAGCAAGTGTCTGTTGTTCCATAGAACTATCAAAGGCGTAGGTTTGCCTGTTTTAACCCTGCGTTGTGTTATACGTCCAAGGACGCTACTGTCACGTATGTTGGTACATTTCTCCAGAATTCAAACTTATTTACAAAGATTTCCATTACTGTGGCAACCATGGTGAAACTTAGAACTTTGTATTTCTGCGGATCTGCAGCCTCCTGAAGCTTAATAATAGAAAATGTGGTCCGTAGTAGGCTACTATGTAGAGTACCTTCGTTTAAATTCTGCTAATAACTAATTTCGACGACTTGTCATTTTCAAGCTCATGTGTCCTATTTCGTATTGCATATCACAATCATCAAATTATATTTCCATGTGCGTAAGGGGGATATAATACAACGTCCACCGCTATATGTAGTGAAAAATAATTTGATAGTTACGAAATGTAGTACACATGTACCTGAAAATGAAGGCCATTGATATTAGCTAGTAGCTGTATTATTTACAGTTCTTCTGCTTAACATCCTGCTACGGACCGTGTTTTCTTTTATTAAGTTGGTGACACTGTTTCTGTCACCTTCACGTACCCTGTATCATCGGTTTACAACTTAAAGGCTACATCAGTGAACGTAGAACACTTTTCATTCAGTTGTTCCTTCTTGTCTGTAGCCGGAGCTGGAAAAAACAACCCCCAGCCAAAACCACCGTGCTGTGGGCGGGAGTAGCGGTGCGAACGCACACCGGGCTTCCTGGGCTGGCGCCCCCTCTGCAAACAAGGGCCACAGCGGTGCAGAAAAACGACGAGCGCGTCAACACGAATACATTTTTCAATTCAGCTTCCATTTAACAGACGGCAGAACAATTTTTCTCGTACATCGAGTCTGCGCATGAATTAAAAATGTCAAACGCGCCAACACTGGCGAAACTTCTGGAGAGCTCTCCTCGCCGGAGGAATCCGATTTTGTGCTCCTTTGTCCCCCGCACAGCTCCAACTGGGAGCGGAGGGCGCTGACTGTCACGAGTTCTGGAAGTATCTGAAAAGTTCTCAAATCTGTAGAAGAAAAGTGGGCCGTACGGGATACCAAATAAGAGGAGAAAATTATCCACTTGCGTTTCCCATGTGATATTTTCGCAAAAATTTCTGACAGATAGCATACAGGTAACAGTATTATCGTCATACAAACTTGGGTGTTTATTTAATGCCCTCTAGTTGAATACTTTTATGTTATTGTGTGGTATTCTCTCGACCAAGGAAATGTTACCGGAAATGTGCGACACGCGCAATTACAACGTACCATTGTGGTATAGGGCAAGTGGAGACGAACAATTCCGTGTCGACTACTTCTGGCGAATCAAAACGGAAAACAACCTAAATTTAGCTATAAAAGCCACGTAAGCGACAGCGCACACCCACCGTCACATACTCATAAGATCCCATCGTCTTCATGCGTCACTGGCTCAGTCGGTCTTGAACCCTTGAAACATGTTTCATTTCCTAGCTGAATTCGTCCTTTAATATTAGACTCACTTCCTTCTTGCTCTTGCAAAAAGATAAACTGACGTTTTCTGTTTTACCTTACAATTTTCTGAATTTTTACTGCATAATATTGGAATTTAAATCGTTTCCTGGGTTCTGTGCTTCGATCTGTAAGAACGGAACCTTATACCACCACTCTGTTGTCCGTCCGTCTGTCTAACTGTTTGTCCGATTGTTAAGAAACCTAAACTTCCTGGCAGATTAAAACAGTGTGCCGGACCAAGACTCGAACTCGGGACCTTTGCATTTCACGTGCAAGTGCTCTACCGTCTGAGCTACCCAAGAACGACTCACGTCCCGTCCTCACAGCTTTATTTCTGCCAGTATCTCGTCTCCTACCTTCCAAACCTCACAGAAGCTCTTCTGCAAACCTTGCAGAACTAGCACTCCTGGAGGGAAGGATAATGCAGAGACATGGCTTCGCCACAGCCTAGGTGATGTTTCCAGGATGAGATTTTCAAAACTTCCTGGCAGATTAAAACTGTGTGCCGTACCGAGACTCAAGGTTAGCAGAAGAGCTTCTGTGAAATTTGGTAGGTGGGAGACGAGATACTGGCAGAAGTTAAGCTGTGAAGACGGGGCGTGGGTTGTGCTTGGGTAGCTCAGTCGGTAGAACACTTGCCCGCGGAAGGCAAAGGTCCCAAGTTCGAGACTCGGTCAGGCACACAGTTTTAATCTACCAGGAAGTTTCATATCATCTACATCTACATCTACATCTAGACTCCGCGAGCCACCTTACGGTGTGTGGCGGAGTGTACTTATTGTACCACTATCTGATCCCCCCTTCCCTGTTCCATTCACGAATTGTGCGTGGGAAGAACGACTGCTTGTAAGTCTCCGTATTTGCTCTAATTTCTCGGATCTTTTCGTTGTGATCATTACGCGAGATATATGTGGGCGGTAGTAATATGTTGCCCATCTCTTCCCGGAATGTGCTCTCTCGTAATTTCGATAATAAACCTCTCCGTATTGCGTAACGCCTTTCTTGAAGTGTCCGCCACTGGAGATTGTTCAGCATCTCCGTAACGCTCTCGCGCAGACTAAATGTCCCCATGACGAATCGCGCTGCTTTTCGCTGGATCATGTCTCTCTCTTCTATTAATCCAACCTGGTAAGGGTCCCATACTGATGAACAATACTCAAGAATCGGACGAACAAGCGTTTTGTAAGCTACTTCTTTCGTCGATGAGTCACATTTTCTTAGAATTCTTCCTATGAATCTCAACCTGGCGCCTGCTTTTCCCACTATTTGTTTTATGTGATCATTCCACTTCAGATCGCTCCGGATAGTAACTCCTAAGTATTTTACGGTCGTTACCGCTTCCAATGATTTACCACCTATGGCATAATAGTACTGGAATGGATTTCTGCCCCTATGTATGCGCATTATATTACATTTATCTACGTTTAGGGAAAGCTGCCAGCTGTCGCACCATGCATTAATCCTCTGCAGGTCCTCCTGGAGTACGTACGAGTCTTCTGATGTTGCTACTTTCTTGTAGACAACCGTGTCATCTGCAAATAGCCTCACGGAGCTACCGATGTTGTCAACTAAGTCATTTATGTATATTGTAAACAATAAAGGTCCTATCACGCTTCCCTGCGGTACTCCCGAAATTACCTCTACGTCTGCAGATTTTGAACCGTTAAGAATGACATGTTGTGTTCTTTCTTCTAGGAAATCCTGAATCCAATCACAAACCTGGTCCGATATTCCGTAAGCTCGTATTTCTTTCACTAAACGTAAGTGCGGAACCGTATCAAATGCCTTCCTGAAGTCCAGGAATACGGCATCAATCTGCTCGCCAGTGTCTACGGCACTGTGAATTTCTTGGGCAAATAGGGCGAGCTGAGTTTCACATGATCTCTGTTTGCGGAATCCATGTTGGTTATGATGAAGGAGATTTGTATTATCTAAGAACGTCATAATACGAGAACACAAAACATGTTCCATTATTCTACAACAGATTGACGTAAGCGAAATAGGCCTATAATTATTCGCATCTGATTTATGACCCTTCTTGAAAATGGGAACGACCTGCGCTTTCTTCCAGTCGCTAGGTACTTTACGTTCTTCCAGCGATCTACGATAAATTGCTGATAGAAAGGGGGCAAGCTCTTTAGCATAATCACTGTAGATTCTTAAGGGTATCTCGTCTGGTCCGGATGCTTTTCCGCTACTAAGTGATAGCAGTTGTTTTTCAATTCCGATATCGTTTATTTCAATATTTTCCATTTTGGCGTCCGTGCGACGGCTGAAGTCAGGGACCGTGTTACGATTTTCCGCAGTGAAACAGTTTCGGAACACTGAATTCAGTATTTCTGCCTTTCTTCGGTCGTCCTCTGTTTCGGTGCCATCGTGGTCAACGAGTGACTGAATAGGGGATTTAGATCCGCTTACCGATTTTACATATGACCAAAACTTTTTAGGGTTCTTGTTTAGATTGTTTGCCAATGTTTTATGTTCGAATTCGTTGAATGCTTCTCTCATTGCGCATATCAGCGCACACTCCACTGCAGATTGAAAATGTTAAGAACTCTTTTCCTAGGGAACGTGTCAACACATCAACTTCAAAATTATGCCACATCTTAAGGTCTGTAGTTTCTTTGACGTGTAAAAGTTTTAGTTTTCAAGACGGTTGAATCGAAAGATATAGGCATTTATGTCTCACATTTTGATACTCGAAAAATCACTCCTCAAAACCCGTAGGTTGCTTTCTGTTCACGTATGAAATTTGGTAATACACAAGTTTTTATAGAATAAGTAAAGGAAAAATTCTAAAAGTAATTATACAATACGAAATAATACTTTTTGTAATTTTTTATTCCTCAGTCCGTCTTTTTAAACAACCTTTTCTCTGGAAAACGTGGACGTATGAAGTTCTAATTTAACTCACATACTAAAGTATAAGGTCAGTTGGTTTTGTATAAAATGTAGGCTTCTATAGTATACTCGCAAAATCACTGATCAAAACCTATAGGGTACCTACTGTTGACCTAGCATCATGAAATTTGACAACAAGCTAGTACGAGTAAAGTAATAATTCTGGAACTTGTTAAATTGTAATCATATCACATAAAAAATGTTTTTACCATTTGAACATAAATTGCATTCATCATCTGTCAAAAGCATAATATACGAGCATAGGTGAAGGCAGATGTAAAATGGAACTTATAGTCACCTTTAAGTAACTAAATGAAAAATATTTTATTAAATTTTCCCTTTCTACAAACATAAACTGAATTCCCCTGCTCGCTTCCTTTTGTATGTTTGGGCTAGTCCTACCATCTGCTGTAGAGATTTTGATACGATCTTGGAATTTCTGGAACTACTGTCTTGCCAGTATTGATATCGACGATAGAGAAAAATCTTTGACATTTTTGATTCCTAGGACGGATGAACTATAAATGTATCTGTACATAACTAAGTCCGTACAGAACCTCACCCTGCGCTGGGATTGGTCCTTTTTTTTTAGTCCTTTAACTACTAGGCTACCAAGTCTTTAGGGGCTAGGTTTAGAACTGTAAACGCAACTAGTTTTGCATGACGATTACAAGATTAATTTCTCTTTCATACGGTGAACCAAAATTTGAGAGTACTCCCTTTATCAAAAATTCTAAAATCTCATTAAACAAAATGTGTAAGTGAATGGATGGGTGCAAGGATATTCAAATTCTCGCGAGGCGTACATGCACTACTAGCCTTCATCCGGCGATCTGGATCTAGGTGTTCTGATCCAAATTATTCCATGAAAATGCTTGAAAGTTCCTACTACTTCTTAGAGAAAACAGGTTCTTGTAACTGACGTAGAAGGGCAAAGTCTCAGATGTCAGCTAATAACAGACAATAAGTTATAGTGAATGAATCCTATACAATTCAGTATGATACCTACATCATGTGAACAGGCACATAACCTCACTTCTCAGTAAATGATTCAAAATTTGTATAGCTACGTATAATTAAATAAGTGTGGCACGTTTCGTGAAATACAGTAGCAAATCTCACTCCAGGCCAACCACACGGTGTCAAACTTGTTCTATACAAATTCATTTTCTCATGGTACAGCTAACAGCCTACCATGAAGTACTTCTTTTGATCCATAACATGCAAAATGTCTCACACGTAGCATAATTGAATGACACAGATCCATCAAAATACGTTATTGGTGAAATATTTAAAAAAGCTTACAGTTAATTCGATACATACATAGTAGTTACATATGATTTAAATTATCGTACAAATAGAAAACTAGCATTGCTCAAAGATGCATCCACATACACAGTAAAAATGGCAGGTTAACAGACAAAATAGGAAGTCCATATAATCGATTTCTGTAATAGATACTTAAAAAAACCATGTATGTCAATATAGATGCAGTTCTTTCATGTATGTTATAAATGACTTGAGCACCAGTTAACGTAAGTTAAGTGAGTAAAGAATTTTATTTCTTATTGCTGCATAGTGAGTTCAGTTTGCATAACTTATCACACATGTAATCATTGAGTATTAATTTAGTGATAATGACAAGTACTTCCTTTTTATTGCTATACAAATGTTTCATTTCTCAAAAATCAAACTAAAGTTTACATGATGATAAGCAGCAGGAAATAGTAAGTAGCATCACAAGGTTGGTATTGTCAGATGTCAAATACCAACATGACTGCGTATGTGGAGTCGGAATAGTATGGCCATCTGTAGTTCGTCGCAGCAGCAAAATATATACAACATTCAAAAGATGTATGCTATGAAGCAACCAACAATGACATGAGTTACACTAAGATGCAATAGAGAAAATATTTACCATCGAACCTTTCAGTAGTAGTTGAAAGAAATGGTTTAATAACCGAAAATGAAGCAAATAAAGTCTCTTGAGCTTCAGTACTGCTTAATGACAAGAAAAATCATCATCTTACAGTCATTAGCATAAGGTGTTAGAATCGGCACGGCATCACTAATGCAGCAGAAACTGCATCCTCATTCATCACCGCAAGATGCATTTAAACTGTAGCAGATCAACTTACATCCAGGAGTAAAAGTACTACAAGCTGAAAAACAACTTGTCAAAATGCATAAGATATTTATGTACAAGTAATGCATGAATGTTTTAACACGGCTGGGTACTTCTCGAATGTCTAGTTCTCTGTAACGGACCACTGTAAGATTCGAATTGTGAGAATGCAACTCGCTCGCTACGTTCGTTACTCTTCCATCTGAAAAGACTGTCTAGCCGTCCCAGTTCATACAGTTCTGTGTCTTTCTATTACTTCCACACTGGATAAAATTTCTATTACGATGATATCACGTACGGAAAATGAAGTACAATAAGTGTAAACAGTAATAAGTAGAGAAACTAAATTTTTCAACTAGATAAATGCATTCTGCAATTTTGCAAAGCTAGAAAATTCGTCTCCAATGCACATCAAAAATTCAACAGTAGAGAATAAATCTTTGTAAAACCATTCATGCTCAATTCGCGACGGATACATTCACATATGCACTCTCATCTACAAATAGGTGAAATCAAAACAGGTCGTCTGCAAACGCTATTGTTTCATACAGGTAGGAGTTTCGTGTTTTCAGGACTTTACTACGTATGCAGCAGGTGTCACTGGTATCTAAAACTCTTATTCGTATTCTTCCCGTAGTTGATAGCTCTTACACGTCTCACAGCTCGTCAGTAGCGACTAAACTTCCATAGTACTGTCCTCTCAGAAATCCTTTCATGAGAAAATGAATCTCTCTTCAAAATACCATTGCGACTCTACCTTTCAACAAAGTGTGCACAAACAGCACCTCCGTGTATTTAGTACAGTAGTGATTTGCTTCGTTTAAAGAGTGTATATCCCCTACCTTTTGTTGTTTCATAAGTGGCTGCAACAAAGCTTCCTCTCCCCATCATATATGATGACCCATTTGTCTTCCTCGGAACAACATATTTAATTAATCTTCAGCATAATGCCCTAAAAATCACAATCCACTTCACATAGTATACCATAATTTCATCACAACATGCCATACTTGCACCACATAAACCACAGTAACATTATAAGCATCACATGGCGGTCCTGAAGCAAAATTTCTCATAGTATTCCTTATTCATATCCCACAGTCTTCCATAGATTCACCATGTGTATGCATACAGTTCTAAAAGTATCATTCTTTAAGATACGTCCTAAGCAGCAGAACAAGCATCAGTGAGAAATGTTCCAATTTAAACTGCTGCCCATCAGAAATACCTTACTCAAGTCAGAACCACTCATACACAATCTCTCACCCAAGAGTAATTCAGCAGTTATCTGTACCTCTAGTATTCATAAGTTACTTCACAAAAATGTTCCTATAGAAAATGTCATTTTATGCACTTTCCTAAAAAATAACACAGTACTCTCTATGGTAATGGTAAAGCAAAATCCACATCACAAGCTCCCAGAAGTCAAAGGAAGCTTCATTATATGTGGAGACTATCTCCATGAAGAAAAATGTGTATCTTGGAGTCTCAAAACCTAATTTATTCTGCCATAGGAAGATCTCAAAGGCAGGGTTCCAGACTCAAGAAATAAGGCAACAGTATTGCACTTCAGTCAAATTCTTCACCAGTAAACTCAGCATTATACCAGCTGAATATAAATTGTTCGCAGGTGGATAACCATTACATATTGTAATAGAGCAAATATAGATGCAAGTAAAAGACTGCTTCAGACAACACAAATCGTCCATACTCGTTAATTACTAACACTTATAGCCAAAGAGAGTGACAGTAAAAGATACATTAACAGATAACAGTTTAGTTGAAGAGCGTGAAGCAGCGCCGAAAGATAAAGTAACAAAATTTACTGCAACAGCTGGGACACCTATGATCGCCACTGCATATGTTTACTCCAGAATAGTAAACCCCCTAGGGTATTATTCATTGTATTCTTTGATGTTGGACAAAAGATGAAGACCTCGTGATTTATGTGTGCGTATGGTTTTAAGTTCCTTAGTATTTGCATATGCGATTCGGCGTACGTGAAAAGGACCTTCATACACCAAGAGAAACTTACTACTTGAAGACTTTCCCTTATGAGATAAACAATATAGTTTTGGAACAATTTCTGACCTGCATATAAGTTCTTGATTTTCACTCTTCGGTTCGGTAGCTTATTCCTTTTGTCTGCGACTTTATTAATGTTTCTCAATGTTAAATTGATTGTATCAGTTGTCTTAAACTAATTATTTAGGAAAGGCTATTTATTGCTTTATAATATTTGGTGGTGGTTTATCCCTTAATACAAAGGGCGGAGGTAAAGTTGTAGAATCATTCGGTAGTTCGTTAACGATAGTTTGAAAACCCAACAAATGCAAATCCCTGTTTCCGTGTTCACGATAGAAATACAATCTACAAAGTTTGCCTAACTCTGTCATTATCCATTTAGAAGGGTTGCAGTATGGTGCAAAACGTGGTACAAATATTGGTTTATTTTTGTCTTAGTGCATTTGGCCATGTGTAAGAACGAAACTGTGGGATATTATCAGAAATTACTTTGCCAACATGCCCCACATCTTTCACAAAATTGTTTACGAATGATACGTAAACAGAGAGTATTTCATAGTTATCATTACGAAATATTTTAAGTTTGTTATCTCCTGCCGTAACTCGCATTCTGATGATTGTGTCCAGCAAACATATCACGTTCACTAGAGAAGTGATCGGCAATTCCAAAATAAGTGCGTTCATTGTGATTTCCGACTTCGTAGTTATTGAACCTACTGGTATCGTTCTCGCGACAGATCTTTTCTTCGTTACTACTAGCTGTTGCTGTATCTATCTCACGTAACGTTTACTTTGCTGGTTTATCGTCATGTGCTCGTCTTTAAAACGTTGCAGAGACTGAAATTCTTTTGTATCAGCGTACGGAACTGGCCGAGCGTCGTCTGGATTTTTATCTGATTCATTGTTCTTTTACATCACTCTCTCGAATAACTTTTCCACTCGTTTTGCAAGTGTGATCAACAGAGTTCGCGTTTTTGAAACTTCAGTGATAGTCTGCAACTGTAAAGACTCCAACTTTTGCGCTAATTCATCTGTTTGCAATTCTTGTTATGATTTCTCTTGCCTTAACTCCACACTGTCATCAGACTGACCATGCGGAAATCTGTACTCGAGATTATTAATATCAGAATTGAGTTCCTCGCGTACCTGAGTTTTAAATCGCTCTGACGTTTCCTCGAATTTACGACTTAAATTCTCATTAATCTCATCCAGAAAATATTATAAGTTCCCTTCCTGTTTGTAACTAGATTCTTTGATCTCTCCACGAAGTTCGTCATTACATTTTTTAATCTCGTTATTAAATTCTCTAATTTCATTACCGGAACTTCTAATTTTATCATGTTGAGCTAGTACTAATGTTGTAGCATTATCACTGAAAGAGGGAATGACAAAATTACTTCTCTCTCTAGGAGCAGAAGCCATACCTACATCTCTCATAACAAAATCGGAATATGTCATGGTATTTAACCGTCCTGAAATGCATGTAGTTCCGTGCAGTTAATCACGCATGATTGGCCAATAACAGCCTACTCTTTGCTCTCAGTATTTTAAGAAAGTCCCCTGACATCGCCGTCCTGGACATTTTCTACACTACGTGTAAAATTATCCGAGACTTCGTGTGGAGCTCCTCCTGGAGATCTTCTCCATTCCTCCCTGTGCTCTAGTTTTCATTGTTTATACCAATAAAGAAAATGACACAAAATGGAAAACAAACATTTAATACAAAACTGTTAACCTCACTGTTACGAAATAAGCAAACAATTTATGAACCAGAAAACTGCTGGAATAAAGATTTTGAATTAATTCGGAGCATCACGCAAGCAACAAAGGTGCTGTGCGACAGCTACTAACAAATTTGTATTGCTTAAAATTTTGCGAATGCAGTAGAAGGACGAAGCATCTCTAAGTGCGAAATCATCCAACAAAATGAAGGTCTGGGTGGCAGGTCACCAGGCGAAAGTTTTATTGTGAGAAGTTATTAGTTTTAATATTATTATTATTATTATCCGGGTGAAAGACTTATTAACAAAAAATTTTATTATTAGAATGAAAAATGTGTAAAGCTCATCCTATAACAATATAATCGTTATCTATACATTTTCTCTAAAAATTTCAGGCTATTAAGGGAAACTGTAATTATCGTTATTATAAAATCTAATAGTTAGCCGTACAAATCATATTATGAAAACTCATATTCCGACATGTTAGTACTCAAACATTTTCTGGAACCTCCTAATATCGGACATGTCGGTATTCTGACGGAGAACAGAAAACAAATTAATTAGTCTTCCTATAAATCATGAAAAATCACTTCTCTTGCATCTGTCTGCGATTTTTAAAATATTTTCTAACATCACCTTGCCAGGTAAAATAAATTCATGAATAAATAAATTACAATGTAATGCTGCTGCACGCAACACACAACTTACCTCGTCTTGCGCGCCGGAACAGCATATATATTCTGTATCCAGCAATCTGCCGAAATAATTCAATAGAAGTACTGCGATCAATGCAGAGTGTAATGCGTGGCCGTAGCTACTGAGGCATCTACTCCCCTTTTGCTTTTTTTTTTTATAGAAATTACATGATCGGGAGGGGTTTAGTCAACAAGCCTTCAGCAGCGTACAAAATGAGAGGAATCCATCAAAACTTTTAATTTTCTATATAGCGAAAATTGACGATCCTCACATTGACAAACTTCATTCGCACCTTTTTTTTCCTTGAACACTTTCATTAGTAAAAACTAATTACTCTGCAATGTCTTTTATCAATAATCATTTATCTGGCCCCAACAAACATACAAATGTTTCATTCTATGTATGAATGCACAAATCTGACAACATTTCTCCCGTGCGCAAGCAAGCAACAACTCCTCGCAGCAAAAAAGCAAATTACTAAAAAATCTTCGATTAACACCAGAATCTCCTCTGGCGCCACTAGCACGGTCAGTGCAGGATGCGACCCCTCTTCTCTCCACCATAAGCTGCGTCCGACCGCTCCCAACAACTGTTCACTCGCTGCCACTCGCCATAGTAGTATCTCAGACTAAGAGTTTGAGTATGAACGCAACAATAGAATCCTTAGCCAACTTTCCAAAAAAGGATATGAACGTCCAACCTTCAAAGTTATTTGTGACACGATGAATAAAAATAGATATCAAATTAACACTCTTCATGAATATTGTTAGCTGTCTAAGGGACAATGATTTCCTTCGGTTAGTAGTTATGACAAACAGGCCTTCCATTCTAAAGCATGCATTGGTTATTTTGAAACATTCCTCCAAAAACCTTCTCCATCACTACAGTCAAATAATTTCAATCACGTTTCGATCTCCATTATAAAGCATTCCATATAATTTCTCCAAGATCCATAAACATGAAATCTGCTTCTGTGAAACATAACAGCTAGCTACTGTGCCTCTAGTAAGAAAGTCCAAGCGGTACGCAATTGATAAGCGGCCAAACGCACCTCGAGTTCCATATAACACAGATCCGAGGATCTTATTCACTACTCGAGCAGCGTGCTCTCATGTATGTTTGTCTCAGTTCAGTAAAGGTGAAATATTAACAGTGGCAGAAGACATATGAAAATCTTACATTATCCCCTGCCGCCCAAGCCCCCCCCCCCCCTCCCACTGCCCCCGAAAATAATCATACGGATTGTCTTAGCTGTGGAAAGGAAAGGAGAACGAAATTTTAAAAGAAAAAATTTACAAAGAAGTGGGTACAATAAGCTAGAATTATGAATAATATTACGAATGTTATGATTTTAGATTACAAAATCTACGGTTGACTTCTCTGTTTTCTGTTTTATACAGGAAGTTTGTCTTTCCATAGGGAGGAAGCACACACACTACTTGCCGAATTCTGTACACTGTAGGCAAATATTGCATCACTTGTACCTATCGAAGATTTCCTTTAACGTCTGATATCATTAATCCTGTGGGTAGTTAAAGGCAAAATGTTGCACGGCTTAAAACCAACGAAGATTCTGGTTAATGTTTCTTGTCAGTAATCCTGTGGATAAGAAATGGAATTCAGTTAGCATTATACTGAAACTGTTCTTGAAGCACTGATGAGTCACACCAAAGGCAGAATCAGTGAAGGAGTTGATTGGTAGTAAAAGTAGAATCAAATGCGACCAGATTCAGGGAAGTAATTTCCAACTGACATCTCATTTGTCCATATGAAGTCTCATAGATACCTTCAGTATGTGGTACGACACTCTGATAAATTTTGACAGTCTACTCCGTGTGGTACTCAATACCACTTTAAATGTGGGCTAAAATTAGGTACATTTCCGGTAACTTCATTGGATTTGTGATTTCACAATAAGCTAAAAATAAATTACGATTCGAAAAGTGTAGATGAAATCCATTTAACCGCAAAATCAATATAAAACAAAAGTTGAACCGTCGCTTGATAAAATGTTACATGAGTACGACAGAACAAATGTAAACCACGTCATAAAAGACACACAACAGGACCATTTAGGTAAGACTAGATGAGAGGCAACAACTTGAAATAGAATAGAAGCTAATATTGAGAGTAAAATGATAATTTAAAAATTAATATGAGAAGCAGAGAGAGAGAGAGAGAGAGAGAGAGAGAGAGAGAGAGAGAGGGGGGGGGGGGGACGAATAAAAGAATCGCAGGAGGTTCTATTTCTGAGAATCGAAAATCTGCAGCTGTTTACTGAAAGAACTCTAAATATAACTGTTGTGTAGGTACAGTATGCCGTCATAAGTTTGCCACGTAGCACATAGGTCACTTAAGTTCCTCTGAATATGGTGATCATAAAAGTTCTGCCGCAGGATATAAACGATACAGTTAAAATGGTGCAATACCATATTATAGACTGCGAAATCTGCATAACATGTTATGTTATAGGAGCATTCTCATGTAAACAAAATCTTCTAAACGCCATGTGATTACCCAGCGAATTGATAGTCCGGCTAAAACTTTGCAGATGGTGTTTTATTTGTTTCTGGACTCACAAATCCCAGGAAAGTGCGAATGTACAGACTTTTGTTCCTAGTAGACGCTTTATATTTATATAACAGTGGAAAGAGACGTCGGCGGAAAGGAAGGAAGAGGGAGGGTTTAACATCCCGTCGACGAAGGAACGAAAACCACAGAAAACCTTGATCAGAAACTTCGGATACGAATTATTTTTTGTTTCTCTTTTAGTGACGTAAGCCACTTACATCTGACAACAAAACATTAAACTCACAAACACGTGAAAGCGGCTTCCACAAAGTAGAGGGTGTTCACTGACAAAATTTTTCCGAAGTGAAACGACGCCATATCGCCAGTTTCTGCTATGCGCATAGTTATTCCTCAACGATTTTGGTCGCCTGTCTGAGGTGTGAGCGACCCAGTTTGTCGTCACCTTATTTCCACGAAAACAATTCGTCTTGTATCAAATGAAATTATGTTATTCCACAGATCTTTTCAAGTCTCAGACCTCTTTGATGTATATTTGCAGACTGAAAGGGCATTCTGATTGAGTAGGGAGTTGTGATGAGGTAGTCCGTGGTGAAGTGCAAAATCAGTTCGCGAAGGTTACGTAGTCTTCGGCGCATCCGTCTGGTGAAAGTGACACCTGGGTTCGAATATGGCCATGGAACAAATTTTCATTCATCTTGCCACTTTGATTATTTACGTCAATCTGTTTTCAAATTAGAATAACGCCCGTAGATACTTTCGGGCGGCCGAACAGTACTTATTGATGCATCTAAGAATGAATACTTGCGCGCAATTTTCCGTAAAGAGTATTCTTCTATTATCGGTAAACAGTGAATAATTGTAAATCATGGTATATCTCGTCAATTGTCACAGAATTAAAGCAGCCTGAGCTAATTTCATACTACTGCCGTTGTTGTTTTCTTCAGGTCGAAGACTGGATTGACGCAGCCTTGGCCGGCCGGTGTGGCCGTGCGGTTCAAGGCGCTTCAGTCTGGAACGGCGTGACCGCTACGGTCGCAGGTTCGAATCCTGCCTGGGGCATGAATGTGTGTGATGTCCTTGGGTTGGTTAGGTTTAAGTAGTTATAACTTCTAGGGGACTGATGACCTCAGATGTTAAGTCCCATAGTGCTAAGAGTCATTTGACGCAGCTCTCAACCTCAATATATCCATTCCATGCGTTGGCAATTCTGCATGACTACTGCAACCTGCAAGTGTTTGAACCTGTTTGCTGTATTAAAGCATTCGTCTCCCTCTATAGTTTTAACCTCCCCCATCCCTTTCCATCCCTCCCCCGTCCACACACTCATCTTCTTCCATTACAGAACTTGCGTTTCAATGATGTCTCAGAAAGTAGCTTATCAATCGATCCCTCCTAGGTCTCAAGCTGAGTCGCAAATTTCTTTGATTTCCAATTGATTTCACTACCTCTACATTAGTTATTCGAAGTACGTATCTGATCTTTAGCATCCTCCTCCAGCACCATATTTAGAAAGCTTCTATTGTCTTGTGTTCTGCTCTACCAGCTGTCAATTTGTCATTCCCATTATGGCTACGTGCCATAAAAATAGTTCGGGAAACACTTCCTAACATTCTGATTTCTGTTCTGTGTTCACAAATTTCTCTTTTTCACATGAGCTTTAGACGCTGTTGTTACATTGCGTTTTATATTGTCTTTGTCAGTAATTTTGCTGCCCCATCTACTACTTCTACGGTCTCATTACCTAATCTTATTCCTTACGCTACGCTTGATTTAAGTCGATGATGTTCTTTTAGCACTGTTTTACATTTTGTGTTCTCATCTTATAATCTCTTTTCAAGACACAACCCATTCTTTCAGCTGCTCTTTCAATTGTTTATTTGTCTCTGGCAGTTTTAGAATGTCATCGGCAAGCATTAAAGTTATTATTATTTCTCCTTCCTAAAAATTAATTCTCTTTTCAGATTCATGCTTTGTTTCCTTTATAGGTTATCTGTCGATTAAACAACTTGAGGAAAGGCTACAGCTCTGTTCCACTCCCTTCTCAGTTACTACTTCCTTATCATATCAGACAATCCATACAAGTTGTAGCTAACTTTTCGTTCTCTGTATTTTATCCCAGCTACCTTTAGAATTTCAAGGTGTATATTCCAGTCAGTATATTTAAAAACTTTCTCTCTCTCTCTCTCTCTCTCTCTCTCTCTCTCTCTATATATATATATATATATATATATATATATATATATATATATATATATATATATATGCTATAAAAATGTTTAGATTGCCTCAACATTCCTACATTTCTCCAGGCATACCAACTGATCTTTCTCGAGATCGGCTTCTACCGTTTTTTCCATCCTCCTGTAAATAAATCGTGCGAGTATTTTGCATCTGTGACATATTATACTCATGGTTCCTTTGTATTCACGCTTTTCACCACCTGCCTTCTTTGTACTAGAGATTATTGCTTTCATCTGGCGGTACGTTGCTTACCTCATCATTTTGCATACCAGATGGAATAGATTAGTCATGGCTGCTCCCCTGAGAATCGCAAATACTGTGAGGGACTGATTAAGTCTTTCAGCGCTCTGTCAAGATCTTCTCACAGTCTCCCATCTCCTGTTTGATCTACATCTACCATCGCTTTTCTTTCTATAATATTACATTCGAGTTCCTTTCCTTTCTATATGCTCTCTGTGAACTCCTTCCCCGTATCTGCACTGTTTCCTTGGCTCCACGGGTGAGCTCTTGCTATTCAGACCCATTTTTCTTTTTTCTCTAAAAAGCTCTTCAATTTGCCTGTAAGTGGCATCCGTCTTTCCCCCAGACGTGCATGCTTCTACTGTCTGGTACTTCTCATCTAGCAATTACTCCTTCGTAATTTTTCACTTCCTGTGAATCTCATTCTTCTCAGACGCCTGTTACCAATGTAGCCATTACATTATATTTTCTCATTTTGTCATTTGGCTTCGACACATATTGTGTTGTTAACCACTCGTATATTTTTGAGCCGTTAGTCTTCTCACTGGTTTATGTGCTCCACCACGAATTGTTACCTTCTGCCAAACTCTTTATGTTAGAATAGTACTTGCACACTACGTCCCTATTTACTTGTAACACGTATTTCAATCTCTGACTTCTCCTATACAGCACCCTACGTTCTCTGTTATTTGTTGCATGCATTCAAATCTCCATCTTCCCCTGTATGATCTCTAGAGCACCTTCTGTTATTACTGAGGTTATTCCACCGTGTCCTGCCCTTTTCCTTATAAGTGTCATTCTTTGATCAAAGTGCTGATCGCCTCCTCATCCCTTACTTTATCAGCCCATCTAATTTTCAAAATTCTTCTATAGCACCACATATCACGCTTCAATTTTCTGCTTTCCCGGTTAATTCTTAGTCCATGATTCACTACCACATAATAGCTACTGTGCTCCAAACGCAAATATACAGAAATTGTTTCCTCGGAACCAGGCCTGTGACTGATACTTGTATACGTCGTTTGGACATTAACGCCCTCGTTGTCAATACTAGCCTGCGTCGTGTATTGTATTGTTTCCAAGTAGCAAACTTTTTTACCCTCCCCCTACATCATCGTCCTCAATGATGATGTGCAGTTTATCGCTAATCTCTTTCTGCTACTCCTGTTTACTTCCTTATTTCTTCTCTTTACTCTCAGTGCATATACTGTACTCATTAAACTGTTCGTTCCAATCTACAGGTACTGTAATTTTCTTCACATTCACTGAGGACAAAAATGTCTTCTGTCAGTCTCATCGTTGACATCATGACACACATGAACTTTTGACCCACTCTTAAACCTTTCTTTAATTTCCATCATTATTTATTGTATGTGTAGACTTAACAACAGGAATGAGGGAGTAAATTCCTGTATTACAACCTTCTTAATTCAAGCACTTCGTTCTTTGTGTTCTGTTCTTACTGTTCTCTCTTGAGTAACGTATAATTAAGTAATATATTATACGTCTTTCTCTGTAGCTTGGTACTATTATTCTCAGAAGTTCGAACATCTGGCACCATATTACGATGTCGAACGGTTTTCTAGGACGACGGGTTCTATAAACGTGTATAGAATGTTCTTAAGTTTTGATTCCATTATCAAGCACGTTAAAACGATCTCCAGGCCCCTTTACCTTTCGTAGGGCCAAACATATGGTCATGTTAACAGGTCCTCAGTTTTGGTTGGTTGGTTGGTTGTTTCGGGGAATGAGACCAGACAGCAAGGTCATCGGTCTCATCGGATTAGGGAAGAACGGGGAAGGAAGTCGGCCGTGCCCTTTGAAAGGAACCATCCCGGCATTTGCCAGGAGTGACTTAGGGAAATCACGGAAAACCTAAATCAGGATGGCCGGACGCGGGATTGAACCGTCGTCCTCCTCAGTTTTCATTTCCATTACTTTGTATATTAATGCTGTCAGGAACTTGGTTGCTTGAGTTGTTAAGCTGCTTCAGCGATAGTTCTCGTACTTGTCTACCCTTCTGGCACTCGAGATTTTATGGACGATAAAATTCATAAAGTATGATGTTGTGTATAGAATCTAATGGATCTAGAAATGTTGAGTCGCAGACTTTCCGCAATGATTCTAGAAATTCTGAAAAAATATTATCTATGCATTACGCTTTAACTGGACGCAATATTTTCAAAGCGCTGTTAAAGTCTGATTGTAATAGTGGGTCCTCTATGTCTACCACATCGACTTCCATTTCTCCTTCTATCACGTCGTCAGAAAAGTCCTAAGCTTTGTAGAGGCCTTCAGCCAGTGTACTATTTGCACCTACCCACTCTCACCTATGTCTTTAACAGTGAAGTTCCTCTTACACTCTTAATTTTGACACCACTGCTTTTACTTTTACAAGTTGTTTTCTCCTTACTTACACCGAATCAGACTCTCCTGTGACCGTTTCTGTTTCAATTTCTTCACTTTTCTCTTGGAAACCCTTCGCCTTGGCCTCCCTGTATTCTCTATTTACTTCATTCTTAACTTACTTACATCGCTCTGTTCCTATCTTTTCGTGAACATTTTCTTACATATTTCTTTCGTCGATCAGTTGAAGGATTTCTATTATCGTAGTACTTCAAAAGCATCTCATCATTTCTCATTGCATTAGTAATTCACTTATTTTGCAAATACTTCTTTTGGGCGATCCCTTTAAACCTAAAATTAACTCTTCATCGTTACTTATTTATGATGCAAGTCTATACCTGCTCCTGGAAGCGCCCCACAATAGAATATCTGATATTTGTATATCAGTTTTAACACGACGTAGGTACTAAACCAGGTGGAATTTTCCCGTGTCTTCGTGCCTTTTCTAAGTATATCGAGTCCTGTCATGGGTTCTTAACAGTGTATTCGTAATTACTAAGGAAAAACTGCTGCAGAAATAAATTAGTTTTTCTCCTCTGTCGTTCCTAATACCGAGCTCGTATTTTCCTGTTATTCCGCCTTCCGTTCCTTTCTAAACCACTGCGTTCCAGTCCTCCGTGGCTATTAGATTATCATCTCCTTTTAAATTACTAATTTCTGATCAGCATCCACACATGCTTTCTCTGTCTCTTCACATCATGACTGTGATTACGACATACTTAATGCAACTAAGGTTCTTGGGGATGGTTTCCTGATGAGAAGGACACTATCACTGAGCTGTTCACAGTAACTAATTCTATGTCACACCTTCCTATTCTGAACGAGTTTTACTCCGTTTATATTATTTTCTGCTGCTGTTGATTTTAAAATATACTCATCTGACACAAATCCTGATCGTCTCTACATTTAATTTCGATGACTCCTATTATATCTAGACTGACAAATAATCCCTTGAGTGCAAGGTCGCAAGTTCAATCTTTAGTAAGGCTCATTTGAAAGTTTCGGGTTAACTGTTATTACAGAAAAAACATTAGCTGCAAATGACTCACTATGCGCATCTAGAAGGCAATAGAAAATGTGTCTGGAGGTTGCGAAGATCTACCTCCTGTGTGATGTACGTATTACACATTATAAAATGGACATAATCGACATTCAAGGAATGTTCAGAACTAAACTCTCACTTGCACCATGGACACAGAATGAGAATTGGCACGCCACAGTGATCTGATAGGCTCGCATCATCAAGGTCGATGACGAACTTCTAAGAAGTTACCAGCCGTGCAGCATATTCAGCTAGGTACCCACTCTTAAAGAATGCCTATAGAATCAAATTGATGTAAGGAGGTGATGAAAATGATGGAATGTGATGGCATGCAACGGAATGCGTAACAGGCAGTCGTGGCGCTTATCATGAAACTGCCTATCCTTTAAAACGGAGCTCCAGATATTACGACAATATGTTGTATGGGCACGGAAAAAAACAAATATCTAGATGAGGCATAGTTTGCTCTAGGGGAGCATTGTTTTTTAAGCTGACCACTGATGAAGCAATAGCAAGATGTTTTCACCAGCTATTGGCCTAAACCAGTGCTCATATCATAGTTGCAGGCCTCTTACGCTTTTTTTCCCACTCTTGCTTGCTGTGACGAAAAATATTCCCCACTGACCTGCAAGATCACCCGCAAGAAAAAGAACGGTAGTGGACAGAGCACCTCCGCCTTCCCTCAGTATAACAAATAATTCTCCAGCCATATTACAATCCAAATTAACAGTAAGCGTAATTGTAAACGAATGCGTTGACGAATTAAAGTAAGTTGATCTTGATAAAACTCTCTTGGTACCTCTAATTTCCAGGGTACCTTTCATATACATTCCCTCTTCAAATCCCTACTGGCCGTATCTTAAGGTTGCGGTAAGTTTGTTTATCTCATCAACAAAATTTCTGATGGATTTCACAGTTTCCTGTACACCGTCAAGTCAACGATTTGTTTGAAATTTCGTTATCTTACGTCTTCCAATACTGTAGCGCTGTTTCAAGTTATTCAGCTATCCACTGCTTCACTCGAAAACAATGTAATTATGATCACATACACCCTGATGTGCATAATGTAGTATGTCTCTATCATGCACAACCTGTAAATTGTATTGAACGTCCTTGAAACTTGCAAACACCAGTTTTTTAACAATTGCGCCTTGTCCTTCGTTTAATATCCGTATTTTTTCTAATGCATTACATGGTGATAATCTGTTCATAATTTCTTCAATACTGGGGATCATCTTCCATGAATGTAGTCATGTTTAGTACCCACTGTTTGGACAACGATTGTCCTTTTGCTACGTTTTTCTGGAGAAGGGATTTGTGGCTCCCTGTCCGATAAGGGCGATGCACTACACAACTCGACACCTGTTTCAATACCACTTATGACCATCATTGTACTCCTCATGTACATTGTCCATACGGTGAAGAGTATGCGACATCACAAATGGCACTGAGTCACCTTGCTGAAACGCTAATAATTCATCTGCAGTTTCTTTCACAGTCTACAAAATTCCTTGGGCTCCTTTCTTACAAAATGTCAACTTCAGCAACGGTTGCAGTAGATACAATTGAATGTTAGCTTTGTTTATATTGCTATTTCTCTGCTTTGTAGCAACACCAATAAGACCATAGCAGTGGTGTGAGTTATTCATCAGTTCTGGCATGAGGTATGTTCTTGCACGTTTTGTTTGTGCAGGTTGCATAAATTCAGGGGCAAGTATAAGTTTAAAGGTAAACATGTTCGTCTTTCTTCTCTAAATTGACATACGACCCTCTGGGATTGATTTATGACCCTCTTGGGATAATCTATCCTTCTGAGAAACGATCCCCCACCCATATCCTTCCCTCCCAAACCATCTGGGAAATCCCCAACCCTCTTGCTCTCCCCCATCCACTTTGCTGATACAAGCACATTTTATCGGATTAATAGATTAATTAAATAAATTGGTCAATTAACTAGTCTCTCACTCTTCTAAGAAATCACCCAGCCCTACCCTCCCCTCCCTCACTTCCGCTCTCCCAACCTCCATTTAGAAATTGATGGGAGTCTGTGTGCTGGAGAGGAAGGATCTCATTACAAATAATTCAAATCAATCTTAATAATACGTTGCTGCATATTCTTTATTTGAACAGTTGGGAGACAGGGTCCTCTTCCCCCCCCCCCCATCCGCCACTGGGTTAGAGCTCACACCTTAACCCGTCACCCCCCCTCCCCCCCTCTGATGAAGTAACTGTAAGCACCGAGGAATGGAATGAAGTGTGATATATTAGCCGTCGTTTTGAGACACCCACGTGTGTGTTTATCATCTAGGCACTGCTATGACTTCGAAAACAAGCCAGTGTCATAAATGCGGATCATGATACTAAATACCACTGAACATGGACTGGATGTTGGCCTCCTCTGATCTCGCAGCCTGGAAAAAAACATGAAGTTTGGGCTTTCCTTTGTTTGGGAAATTCCAGACTCGCTTCTTATCTTTGTATCACTCAACATTTTACTTCCTGTTTGTGTTAACCCATGCATGGACCAACAGGTTCAAACATGCAGAGGGAGGATTTCACCCCTTCTGAGAATACATTGTTCCTATTGTCTAATGCTAGCGACAAAGTGAGAGCAGGTAATTGAAACAGCGAAAATAGCGAGATTGACCATTTGCACAAAATTACTTGTGGAACAATTCACAGGAATGAAA
This sequence comes from Schistocerca americana, assembly GCF_021461395.2. Taxonomy (NCBI): domain Eukaryota; kingdom Metazoa; phylum Arthropoda; class Insecta; order Orthoptera; family Acrididae; genus Schistocerca; species Schistocerca americana. The sequence continues at coordinate 200,876,531 of NC_060125.1, read as the reverse complement.
TACGTCGCTTAAAACAATCTCACTGTATTACTAACAGTCTTCTTAGTAATAAAATACATTATCAACGCTTGAGAATCATAAGTAAACATTTTGCAAATCAAGTTATTACATTTCCACCACAAATAGATCATAATGCTAAATACACTACTGGCCATTAAAATTTCTACACCAAGAACAAATGCGGATGATAAACGGGTATTCATTGGACAAATATATTATACTAGAACTGACATGTGATTACATTTTTACGCAGTTTGGGTGCATAGATCCTGAGAAATCAGTACCCAGAACAACCTCCTCTGGCCGTAATAATGGCCTTGATACGCCTGGGCACTGAGTACAGCTGTGCATGCAGCTTCAACACGATACGACACTTCATCAAGAGTAGATACTGGCGTATTCTGACGAGTCACCATTAACCAGACGTTTTCAGTTGGTGAGAGATCTGGAGAATATGCTGGCCAGGGCAGCAGTCGAACATTTTCTGCATGCAGAAAGGCCCGTACAGAATCTGCAACAAGCGGTCGTACGTTATCCTGCTGAAATGTAGGATTTCGCAGGAATCGAATGAAGGGTAGTGCCACGGGTCGTAACACATCTGAAATGTAACGTCCACTGTTCAAAGTTCCGCCAATGCGAACAAGAGTTGGCCGAGACGTGTAACCAATGGCACCCCATACCATCACGCCGGGTCATACGCCAGTATGGCGATGACGAATAGACTCTTCCAATGTGCGTTCACCACGATGTCGCCAGACACGTATGCGACCATCATGGTGCTGTAAACAGAACCTGGATTCATCCAAAAAAATTACGTTTTGCCTTTCGAGCACCGAGGATCGTCGTTGAGTACACCAGCGCAAGCGCTCCTGTCTGTGAACCAGCGTCAAGGGTAACCGCAGCCATGGTCTCCGAGCTGATACTCTATGCTGCTGCAAACGTCGTCGAACTGTTCGTGCAGATAGTTGTTGTCTTGAAAACGTCCCCATCTGTCGACTCAGGGATCGAGACGTGGCTGCACGATGGGTTAGAGCCATGTGGATAAGATGCCTGTCATCTCGACTGCTAGTGATACGAGGCCGTTGGGATCCAGCACGGCGTTCCGTATTACCTCTTGAACCCACCGATTCCATATTCTGCTAACAGCCATTGGATGTCGATCAACGTGAGCAGCAATGTTTCGATACGATAAACCGCAATCGCGATAGGCTGCAATCCGATCTCTATCAAAGTCGGAAACGTGATGGTAGGCATTTCTCCTCCTTACACGAGGCATCACAACAACGTTTCACCAGGCAACGCCGGTTAACTGCTGTTTGGCTGGTTCAAATGGCTCTCAGCACTATGGACTTAACGTCTATGGTCATCAGTCCCCTAGAACTTAGAACTACTTAAACCTAACTAACCTAAGAACATTACACAACACCCAGTCATCACGAGGCAGAGAAAATCCCTGACCCCGCCGGGAATCGAATCCGGGAACCCGGGCCCGGGAAGCGAGAACGCTACCACACGACCACGAGCTGCGGACAACTGCTGTTTGTCTATGAGAAATCGGTTTGGGAACTTCCCACACGTCAGCAAGATATAGGTGCCGCCACCGACGCCAATCTTGTGTGAATGCTCTGAAAAGCTAATGATTTCCATATCACAGCATCTTCTTCTTGTCGGTTAAATTTGGTGTCTGGAGCACGTCATCTTCGTGGTGTAGGAATTTTAACGGCCAGTAGCGTATATTGCTGCTCCTGATATCTTCACATGCGATCGGAACACAAATTGTTTGAAAATACGTGAGGTGCAGGGCAAAATTTATTCAATTAAAAGCACATATACAACCGAATTCAGAAAATTACAAGCAAATGTAATTCTAGCTGTGGAAATGCTCTCGTCTACAAGACTAAAATCCCATCGTTTGAGTTGGCCGACTCTTTTATTTAAGGAATATTGTTGACAGGAGGGAAGGCTACACAAATCAAGAAGCTGCATTATTTATTCAATATTCATCTGTTTAAAACGTCGCAGCAGTTCTCCCCATTCACATATGTTTAAATTTTGAAATATTGCCATTGTACAGATCTATCTTCAAGACAGTAGTTTGCAAACCATTCTCTTCTCAATGCGGCCTGCTTGGAATAATTACTGCTGTTGATGTTAAAGATTACTACTGTTAATGTTAATTATTATTGGTGTTAATGAAAAAGCGTCATCACCAACTAAATCCGTATCTTATAGCAAGCCGAGTTTTCTCTGTTGTAATGCACGCAATGTGATATTTAATTTGATTTCTGGCAACAGTGCTTCACGCATTACAGCATCTTTATTCCTTATCTCATAATTAACTCTATTTAAAAGAAATGTGAACAGTTCTGGTGACATTCTAAGATAATTAAAAGAAATTCTTGGGTCCTCCATTACAAATTATTTCAGTAAGGATGTTGAGCAACCGAGCTGACGTGTTTTCTTCATACAGTTACGAATCGAAACGTTTCTTATTTTTTTCTTATGCAGCGATTCCACGCAACTAGCTTTAACTCTATCACAACTCGTGGGATGTGCAGGTGCCAAAACTTTCATGTCAGACACGACTCAGGAACCCACAAAACGACGAAACTGATGTGTATACTGGTTTCACCGTGTCTACAGTCAAATATGAGACAATTTGCGTGCAAGTCATTCCACGCAACGAGTGGCGCAACTCAATGTCGTCGTGTAAACTAGGCTTAACGGACACGGCAGCAGGAAGTTGCCCGGTGGAAAAGTTGAGGGGCGTGGCGGCATGTGGGCTGCTCAGCTTGTCGCGAGCAACAGCAGCATCCGCGACGCGGACATTAGGGCAACAGTGTGGTGTCAAAGCAGCGTGCCCTGCCACGCTGCACCCATAGCACGGGCAGCGTCGGTGGGCGACGCTGGTGGGCGACATGTTGTTAGTGGGCGGCGGCAGCGGCGATTGAACTACGCCCACGATGGGCAGAGCGAGCGTGGGCTTGGTAAAGCCGTCTGCACACGGACCGTGCTGTCGAATGAGAACGTTGAGCGTGCTGTGTTCGAGGTGTTGCTGAATGCTCAGAAACGATGCGACTCGTGTACACGATAGGTGGGCCCCAATGTGGTATACGCGATCTGAACGCGTTGTAGCGGGAGTTGTCGGCTGTTCCTGGCTCGCATATCATACTATTTACGAAAGGGGTGCGCGTAAAATTGCTATAGTAGCTCTATTAAAACGTACTTTTGTGTCTTGTCCATATGCTAGCTTGCTCTGTCTGTATTAGATATAAATAAGAACTCCAATGTCCTGGAAATGCCCCATATTTAAGGAGAATGATCCACTTGTGTGTGACAACTATAGAGGAATTGTCTTACTGGATGTCACCTATAAAATCTTATCAAACTCCCTATTATACAGGCTGATACCAATAACAGAAGAACTGATTGGGGACCACCGGTGCGGTTTCCGCAGAAACAGATCCGCATTCGATCAGTTATTCACTCTAAGACAAGTAACTGATAAGACGTGGGAATTCAATGTAGATGTCCACATATTATTGGTAGATTTTAAGAAAGGCCTATGATAGCATAAACCGACAGACACTCCTAAATATAATGAAAGAATTTAAAATACCATCAAAATTAATCAGATTAGTTAAAATGTGTATAGATGAAACTTTTGTCGCATAAAGACACCGGTAGGAGAAACTAAAGTTATTAAGGTGTACACTGGACTAAGACAAGGGGATGCTATTTCACCTACTTTATTTAATTGACAGAGAATTTTCTAAAACCAGTAACAAGGGATCCAGCTACGGGATGTGAACATTACAAGACTTGCTATGCAGATGATGTAGCACTAATAAGTAGTTCCAAAAGAGAATTAATCAGAATGATGCAAAATTACTACAAAATTGCTGAGAAAACAGGATTACATGTTAATGAAGAAAAGACAGAATACCTGCCCATAAGTAAGAAAACCAGAAACGATGCACCTATGGCTGTAGATGGATTCAATTTCAAGACTGTTGACCACTTCAAGTACCTAGGAAGTCTTTTTAGTAATAACAACAGAACATATACACAAATAGATGCCCGTTTATCAACAGCAAACAAGACACTTTTTACTTTCACCAAAATTCTAAGAAAAAGACCACTTAGCAGTAACTTCAAAGTCCGCTTATATCAATCGACCATTATACCTGTGATGTTATATGGATGTGAAACATTAATATTTAGAAATAAAGATGGAGAAAAACTGTTAATATTCCAAGGAAAAGTACTAAGGAAAATTTTTGGACCTGTATACGACGAAAATAGCATCGAATGGAGAATAAGAAGAAATGATGAAATAAGAGGGGTGTACAAAACCAGTAACGTCGTCGGAGTGCTCATAAATAGAAGTTTGAATTGCGCAGGCCATATAGCCAGAATGACGTAGAATAGAGCCCGCATCTCGTGGCCGTGCGGTAGCGTTCTCGCTTCCCACGCCCGGGTTCCCGGGTTCGATTCCCGGCGGGGTCAGGGATTTTCTCTGCCTCGTGATGGCTGGGTGTTGTGTGCTGTCCTTAGGTTAGTTAGGTTTAAGTAGTTCAAAGTTCTAGGGGACTTATGACCACAGCAGTTGAGTCCCATAGTGCTCAGAGCCATTTGAATCATTTGAACGTAGAATAGACTACCTAGAATGGCATTCAGCAGAACAATAGATGGAACAAGAGGAAGAGGGATCCCAGAATTACGTGCCGGGATAACATTCGGGAGGACACAACTAGGATGAACAGCAAAAGCAACTGTACAAACAACGCACTGGACAGGCAGAAGTGGAAGAGGCTCATACAGCAGGCGTATGGTCGATAAGGCCCTTGCCTGAGTACGTTTCCTAGAAAGGCATGACTCACTCAATCAAAGGCGTGGTCGAAGTCCAGTGTCACTAAGGCACCGCGAAGGCGGCAGGACGTGGTCGGTGCTATAACGTCACGGTGATCGCTGAGTGCCGTCTGAACGTTACTGTCACCATCAAAGCACGTTTGATCCAGAGAGATGACTTGAGGAATGACGCGCCGAAGGCGAGCGGCAAGAATCCGGGTAAAAATCTTGAAGTCACAATTTAACATGGTCAACGGACGATAATGCACAACTTCCCGACCTCCCGATGGCTTGGGGACCGGGATAAGCAAGCCTTCTACGAATTCGGGTGGGAGGGGAAGGTCAGGGTTCATCAGTTCTTCATACATCGCAGTCCAGCGTGAGTCCATGACGTCGTGGAATGTGCGGTAAAACCCCAGCGGGAACCCATCTGGACCTGGGACTTAATTCGACGCACCCTTATGAAGAGCATCGGCGATGTCAGCAGACGTAATCATCGCTGTGATAAGCTCCACAGCAGCCTCATCCAGGGAACCCATCAAGGAATGGAGGACATCAGTCGTTACCGCTATGTTCTGGTCCTCTGCTGCATAGAACTAGTTGTAGTGATCCACAAAGGCTTTTACGATGTCATTCTGGGATGACAATCGACAACCATCTGGCATGTCTAGGGCGTTGACCAGCTTTCTCCGACTCCGCTGCTTGTCTCCGATAATATGATGCATGGACGGGGTGCTCCCCTAGAACACAATCGTGATATGTTGAGCGTACTATTGTACCTTCAAGACGGTGACGAATAAGAGAAATTATCTTCGCCTTAATACGTTGAATTTCTACGTGTCGTTGAACAGAGGGGGCATGGTTTGAGAGTTCCCAGTGAATTGCGAAATAATATTCCATGGTATGTCGTTACCACAGCATTTTGTCGCGACCGTAATTCATCATCGAACGACGTAAAGCAGGCTTGGTGACGAAGGATACGCTGGAAGGCGTCTCACACAGTTGCTCCATGTCGTTTCTACGACCTGAGTGCATTCCGGATCCTAGAGATGGGCGACATTTAGCTTCCACAGGTCTCGACCGCACCACACCTTCTGCCTCTGAGAGCGAAACAGCGCAAATGTAGGCGATATGGTCGGAAAAGGTGGTAGGACAACTCAACGTCGAGCGTGGGAAACGTAGACACGGTAAGGACGACTTGCTGAATAGCTGGTGATGTACGTACATACAGGCCGATCACCATGCATGTGGTCTCAAGATTCGGTGAGGTTCAGTTCATGCACGAGCAACTTGAGTTCCTCCCATATGGTGAAATGTGGATGTTGGTTCTTCTGGGATAACACACAACTGATGTCGCCGACAAGAATAATATCGTCATAACGGCCTACAAACAAAGGAGCGACGTGTTCTGAATAGAATAGTGACCGTTCCCGTCGCTTGACCGTACCCGAGGGAGCGTAAGCATTGATGAGTCGGACACCGTGGAAAGTCACAGCAAGACCCCTAGCCTATGGTAGGAAAATCACGTCGTCTACGTCAATGCCTTCCTTTAAAAGAATAGCTGTCCCACTGCCTCCGTCAGCACACGGCATGAGGTAGGACACATCGGCATTGATATTAGGAGACGTCGCCAGGCGAACTTCCTGCAAAAGGGCAACATCCAAGTCCGACGAGTTCACGGAGCAATTGTAGTTTCACAGGGGTGTCAATGGTGTTGACTTTGATGGATCTAATCCTATAAGCTTGTGGTTGAATTGGGACAACTGTGACGCTCATAGAGGCACGAAGAGCAGCAGCGAACAAGAATTTGGTCCCAGGAGGCTGCACATCCCCATGCAGCAACCCTGTCGATTAGCAGTCATGGGTTGAAGCAGCAGCATTCACTGCTGTCTCAGTGGTGGTTGTTTCACCGTCTACGTCGTCAGACTACGAAAAAGTTCGTGGATGATGTGCGTCCGGTGGAGTACCTGTGGAGTCTGAAGGCGGCCTAACGTCGGCGGCGGAAGAGTGGTGCTGGCTCAGCCGCTGTTCAACGTCCATAGGTACAACGTGTGGTGCGTGCAAAGATGGTTGTACCTCCGAAGGGGTGCAGACTGGTGCTTCCACCACGGAATCGTCGATCGGGGCAATATCTTGATAGGTGTGATCCTCATCGTCTTGAGACTGCGTCCTGCAAATGTCAGACGGGGCGATCTGCCGTTTCCGACGACTCTTCGGCGACCGTTGCTTGCGCACGTGATCTTCAGTGTCCGAAGACGCCTGGGCATCCGGATGTTCTGGCACAAAAGCATCGGTAGGCACAACCATGGAGTCAAGGGCCGTCCCCTGTCCCAGAGTGTGCTCACCAATGCACATGTCGGGAGGAGGAAGCAAAGGCGCCGTACCTTCCGCAACAGCCTCTGGCATTACCGGAGACGACGGTGTGGAAGTAGTAGGAGCCAGTGGTGATCGCGGTCGGGAGTCGTTATCGAGAACTTCGACAAGCGTCTGCGGTAGCTTCGTCGGAGCGGTCGTGGCCGGCAGGTCCCCAGGCGGTAACTGTGTGATTCCGCGTTGCAGACAGCTGGAACGGAGGTGACTTTCTATGCCACATTCCGAGCATGTCCTCGGCTGGCCATCGTTATTAATAATTGCACGGCAGCCACTAATATATAAGTAGGACGGCACATGTTTGGTTGGCTCTATGCGGATGGGTCGTACTCCATTGAGAACCGGGTATGTGGTGAATTGAAGCTACTTTTCAGCTGTACGACTAAGCAGCTTTCCATATGGGCGGAATGCAGATACCACTACCTCTGAAGGCACCTCGAAAGGGAGTTTAAATATACGTACCGTCCGCAGTCCAAATCCTGCATGTTCCACAGTTACATCAACGATGCGTCCATCAGAGTGATGGAACTTAAGACCACTTGAAGTAGCACTTTGAATTTTGTCACATATGTCTTCGTTAACCAATTCCACGTATACCACACTGCTCACTATAGGCAGGTGGATGCCAACTAGATCGTTGCAATCAATCTTCATCTCTGATAAACTGTTAGATTTCCAGTGCTTTTGGTCGGGCATATTCAGGAGCAATGCAAATCTTGAGGGTCGATTTCCGTGGGCATAGGCCATTCTCTGTCGAAGGAAATATCTCGCTAAGACGGCAGAATCACGTTTACGTTTACTCCGCAAGCGAGCTGCGTGGCGAGGACGTAACAAGACGTCCGTGCCGCTAACGGGCCGAAAGGCAACTGGCGCTATAAAGCAGTGATGCAATTCGTTGCGCTACCGCGACAACGAGAATTTTGAGACCAATTCTAATGTGTTACATGTCCTGCAAGATTTATTAGTAGCTGTGTTACTAATTGAAATTTAATAATAACAAATTATACCAAGAGCAATGCATTTTCAATGGATCCTCAACATGCTGTTGATTTCAAATGGCCGGCTCTAATTATACGCAAATTTCAATAGTTCTCTCACGACGAATATGACGTTTCTTGTCATTTTATTACAACGAATCACACAAATAATGGGAGGATTTTCGAGATCTCTTCAGTTTTCTGGTGCTAAGAAACGGCACGTATACATACGGGCTTCAACTGGAAGCCTATATGGCGCCTCAAATCTCTTCATCGAAGGGAGATGGCGTGCATGTGACGTCAACATTTAACCACACGTTCATAATATCTCACATGCCAGATATTGCTCTGCACCTTCGGCAAGACTTCCCAATGTGCTACTCCATGTTATGACGTCAGGAACTCGGCGCGCTCGACGGTCAACGTTCGATAGCACGGTCCGTGTGCCAACGGCTTACGCCATCCGAGCGCTATGGACACATTGCACGTTTTTTTTCATATCTCGGCGACTTACCTGTGTTAGCGGGCGGCGCATGAGAAGCTGTGCCATCTGCAATTGTTGAATGGGACCGACGCATATGCAACACTCACATGCACTGGGCCCAAGGCGCGGCTCTGTGTATCCAGTGTTAGTGCGACGCTCCGTTCTCCGTGGGACCCTGCACACGCTGCGGCACGCAGAAAGACTACGCAGCAGTCTCCACCGGGCGCTAGTGCATGCGAACGGAGCTTGTGACCCGTAGCGTAGCCACTGCGTTGCAGCACCCGAACTCGGCTTGCAGCAGAACACCTAACCGACCACAAAACATCGCAAGATCTTCCTATGGACCGAAAAGGGAGGAAGGATCGCGATTCTGACACCAGTGTCCAGGTGTGGCTAGAGGGAGCGGTTGTGTCATCCTGCTTCTGAGAGAAATGTACAGAAGTGTGGAGAAGTGTAAGGGTTTTTGGTTCAGGTTTATGACAACAATGTTCAGGTAGTTGACTGCTGAGGATTCAGGAATGGGAGTACCGGGCTCTTGTTAAATAATAATATGGAAATTAGGTAAAATAAAGAGAATGTGTTTCAGAGTACAGGATATAAGGGGTTCGACTAGGGCGGAAGTTATCGGGTGTATGCCAGGCTAGGAGGACGAATAACTAAACGACGTGGGCCACTGGGTGAGATGCGTTCTGTTGGTGGCCGGTCATGGGTGCAGAGTCAGAAGATCTGCCTCCAACCTAGATAGGAGTATGTTGTACTCGAGGCCTGGATCATTAGAGATAGAAAAAACTGTGTTCTGCTCTACAGACCCCTCCAGAGTCCATACACCTGACATACACAGATGGCTGAAGGCGTCTCATACTAGCAGCTTCAATCGGACAAATCTAGCTCCACTCTGAAAGGCTTGCACATTGTGCCACGTAGGCAAAATCAAAGCTGTACTGGGAGAAAACTTGTAAGGATTTGACTGGGGCCTTTGAAGTAAAATTTATTTACGAACTCCGTGAAACATTCCTTGAGTGGGTGCCACCTTGTACAGAAAACGACCTAAATGGTCGTCTGGGGTGCCATTTCTTTTCATAGCAGAACGCCTTTAGTAGTCATCTGCAGCACCCTTAAGCAGAGCCGTACGTCGACGATTATTACTCAATGGCAAGCCGACTAACTGATTACGTAAGGACCAGAGGTCGAGCACCGCTTTATCGACTAGTTCAAATATGTGAAGATCCTTCTCTTAGGTATATCATCTACTTCTTAGGAAATAGTAATCATTTGTTTGTCTACATTCGGATAATTGCTTCGCGGATAATTTTTTATTTTTATGTTTGTTAGTTTGTTTGTTTGTGTGTGTGTGTGTGTGTGTGTGTTTGGTTGTCATAGCTTTGACAACAGAATCTTATTCTCAATAAAATGCTCACCAAGACATTTTATTAGACTCACTAATTGAGAATTAGTTTTTTAGTATATTGAATATTATCTAGAAACGAAAGTATCAGAACACGCGCTGGGTAAGCAGATTTGAAACTAATTATCGCACTAGTACTTTTTCTGGAAACCACATGGTATTTCAATTTACTTGGCTATTAGTAGTCGTCCTTTTCCATGATCAAGAAAACTGGACTGTAATAATGCTTCTCATTTGACATTTTTAACTGGTTGCTCTGAGTAAAATACTGTTTCTTTATATAAAAGTTGGTAAAATCTGATAACAGGGAAAGAGACTAAGGGACGCAGCTTGTTTGTCGTCGTCAGACACTGGAGTTAAAGCGAAAATTGGTAAATCTATCAACATCTGTGGCATACTGTGAAGTGCATCGTAGAAAGGACTTATCCCTTTGCTTGTTATCTGGCCTTCTTCCCCTTTCAATCACGAATGGAGCACTGGAAATCTGACAATTTAAATGCCTCTCTTCGTGCTGTTATAGGTCTAGTGTTGTCCTCAGTATCCCTAGGGGAATGATACGTGGTGGGTTGCAGTATCTTTCTAGATAAATCACCTAAAAGTGGTTCTTAAAGTTTTTTTTCGGAAATCTGTCTTCGGATAGTACGAGTCTATCATCAAATGTCACAAGCTCACTTCTTTGCATCTCTGGGAGCCTCTCATCGGGCAGACAAGCTTGTGACCAATGGTACTGCTCCTCTTCGTATACACTCAAAATGGCGTTAGTACTATCCCGTATGCGTCCCACACACTTGAGCAGTATCCTAGGTTGGGTCACACGAGCGTTTTCTAAGCTGTCTCCTTCTTACAGATAACGCATCGTCTGTGAAAAGTGTGAGGTTACTATTAATACCATCTATAAGTTCACGTAATAAAAGTTTATGAAGCTGAAGCTGGTTGGCAGGGGGGAGGTCATTTTTCTCGAGATACGTCATTACGTTCGATCTAACAATATGTTCTCATTCTCTACAGTAAATAAGGGCAACGGGGACAGGTTTTTGGACCACTTCTACTACTCCCCCCCCCCCTCCTATTATAGAAGGTGCTGACCTGCCATTCCTTCCAAGTGCTACCAGCCACGGTTCTTTGTTTGAGGAATCAACCCAATATTATGATTAAAAGAGGGTCCAATTTAGTCTCAGTTTGGGTGAGGTACAAAACTGAAGCGAAATCGCGGGCTTGACCTAATGTGTTCTTCTGTTACTGTAGCAATCTAAACACGTATAGACATAGACTTGATCAACACATGTACATAATATTGAGAATACGTGTTTCGGCACTTTGGTGCCGTCCTCAGTAGGTCACGTCTTTATCACATCTTAGTCTCTGCAATGTTACGTATTGTACGAACTGCAACAAAGTATCTTTGCCCTCTTACGAGTGTACTTCCCTTCAGATATAGTCATAGAAAACTGTAAGTTGCCATTTTAATGAAAAAACTCATACGTTTCCTTTTAGAATAGTCAGGATGTAATGATCTGTCGACGACACGTTCGCCTGTTAGGTTCCTGACTGAGTTGCAATAACGCAATGAAAAAATTCCACCTAAATAGCTTTCAGACATACATTACGAACAGTATCGTTCTACAGTGCACGGAATATCACTTATATTGTCAGATTTGGGGGAGGGGCCGAAAATGCGAGGTCATCGGTCCCATCGCATTAGGGAAGGATGGCGAATGATGTCGACCGTGCCCTTCAAATGGATCCGTCATGGCAGTTGCCTGGTACGATTTAGGGAAATCACAGAAAACCCAGTTCAGAATGGCCTGACGCGGGCTTGGACCGTGGTCCTTCCGAATGCGAGTCCAGTGTGCTAACCACTGCGTCACCTCACTCGGTGTGTTGCCATTGTCGGTGTCTTATAATGAACTACACAATGAAACTGCTCAATATCTGTAACAATGATGATTGTGTTCGCAGATTTCTCACTAGCGTTATTTCGAAACACTTCTAGAAAGTACTCTTTTCATCCGTCCAAATAGTCAACCATTTGTCGGACAAATCGCTGACGGGTTGTTTGGCACATAAGCGTCCTATGTCCCCGCATGTAAACAAAAGCTGATCCATGTTTCCCAGAATGTACTAGCATTGTCCTCTCGGATGTCCTGCATAATGTCATTGACAAAAGACGTATCTAGTGACACAATATTATCGAAAGTCACCCGATTCTTTTCCGAGAAATTCCCATTGACGAGCTACTACATACGCCGATTACAATAATGTCTTCCGTCCATTATAAACTAACTACACAGTTAGCTAGTTAGATAGTTACGTGATCCAGTGATCAGTCTCTCGGTAACCGTTGTGATGTGGAATGTGTCAAGTGCATATGAATGAGTATATTACCTTATCCACAATTTTAAAATGCCATGAGCAGGCACACAATAAAAATGAACCGTTTTTTAAAACATCGTCCTTCTGAAGGGACTCGAGCAGTTCGAAAGCGACGAACGGTCCTTACTCTTACACTGATTGCATTTGTAACGAGAAATGTCGAATTTCTGGCAATCGTCCAAATCTGTTACACGTTTCGCTCTTGGCCTGTTTTTTTCCTGGCATCTGTAGCTGTGTGTTGCCATACACATGAGAAAAGAGTTTCCACGATCGCTTCCCTATAATTATAACACGTTGTTTGCTTATTTTGAAAGCTCTCACAGTCTTCTTTAAAAGCCGAGCAAAAGACCCACCAGTCTCCAGTCTCCGTCTCCTTTCTTTGTCAAAGTGCTCTCTTATCGAACATACACTTGCGGACCTGACCGTGGGGCATGTTCCTTTTCTTTTTCACCTGATGTGTAGAGTTTCCATCACTCTGTGCACTGAACACGTTATGAATTGAGATGTAAGTAATCACAAACAGAATAAAAAACTAACCTTATTTCGAGTTAAAAAGACTAAACATTAGTAGTTACACAGAGGAAACAAACTGTTAACGTTTCACACTTGCAAACATTTGTTTCGCGGCGTGACAACGTGGCTCGTGGTGTCTACTCAATCGACGTACGTCATTGGCTGCTTTTCTGCGATCGCCAGGCAACGAAATGTTGCTACTCAGCTGTCAGTACCAAAACATCGTCGCCCAGACTCTCCAAAATAACCGTACCATCGCCCCTTTCATTTCCGCCGTACATTTCTCTGGTAGGAGGGGGGTAGATGAGAGATAGTACAATTACAGTTACATCGTGGTTTGTGTCCTATTTATGTTGGCGACGTCATGGGTTTCGAATTCATGACGTCTTTAGTTAGATAGGCGCCTATTATAAATACAGATTAATTTGTATATTTTACTTGAGACGAAGTTTCTCTCTCAGTAAAATCCCTTTTACGTGATAATACCAAAATGGCTTTAAGCACTATGGGACTTAACATCAGAGGTAGTCAGTCAAGTAGACTTAGAACTATTTAAACCTAACTAACCTAATGACATCACACACATCTATGCCCCAGGCGGGATTCGAAGCTGCGACCGTAGCAGCAACGCGGTTCCGGACTGAAGCGCCTATAAGCGCTCGTCCACAGCGGCCGGCTTGTGGTAATACCTTGCTGTACATGTCTAAGTAGAAAATACTTTGTTTTCCAATACGAAAACCAAATTGTTATTATGTCTTTAGTAGTTTTCTGATCGTTAGTACGCTAAACGTAGCTCCGAGATATATTTTGATATTAGTAAAGATTCTTCCACTGCTTAAATACTATAAATTGAAAATATTACAGCCATGTGTTTCCCACAGCTACTTGCCAGTCCGTCCTCTGTATCAACTGCGGCCAAGTCCAATAGCTCATAAGGCAGTACAAAAGATTTAGTGAAATGTATTATTTGTAACTGCTTCCACGCTTATTTCAGAAACAAAATCGGAAGGTACAAGAAATCGTGGTTGTGTTTAGTTTTAGTAAACATCAATTAAAAGTGGGCCTACGCACCATTAAGATACTAATACTCGGAATTGCATGATGCACAGCAATAAATCTTAGAATCATCGTAAATGGCATATGGTTCATCTAACTTTGTTTGTTAGTACAACAAGAGACAATATTGTCAGATTAAAAGTCATCAGTTTGCGCAAGGTATGTTTCAAATTTGAAAAAAATTAAATAGGCAGTAAAACGAAACTCTGATCAGTATTGGCAGATTAAAAGGTCGTCGGTTTTGGCCATGTTTTTGTTAAATTTGAAAAAAAGAAAAATTGGCAGTTAAAGGGATTTATACTCATGTCAAAGTGCTCTTTCGAACAGCTGAAAGGAACAACTGTGATGTCCAATGCTGGGAATCGTTGTTGCATTGTGTCATAATTTATTAAGTTCATACAATACTGCGTAAAAATTTGCCAGAAATAATGGGAAAGCGGAGTACTAGGAAGCCCGTGGCGGGCCACGAAAGGCGCTCACTTCTTGCTGCATAACAAACGGGGTGAAGAACCGGGCGAAAAGTGTAACAAAATTTGCGCCGAGAAACTCCTTAACCTTGTTTGGATAAACGAAACAAGCACTTAACTGGAGAGCCAGCTACTGTCTAACTCAATTGGCGCCAAGAGCTCCGGCACCTCCCAGGGCAAGCCAACCTTCCATTCAACGAGATTTTAAGTTGTGGCGCGCAAAGCGGACACCTTAATCAAACAACATACAAATGGCTTTTATAGAGTGAAAGAGACTTTGATATGAAAACAGTGGAGTTGGTTTTCTTCGATCTGGACTGCTAACTTCCTACAGGTTCGAGAGCAGTTACACACACCTACACTGTAGCGCCCGAAATACATTCCTCTTGGTGCGAGAACTGGTGTATTTGAGAGGGAATGAAAGTGAAAATTTTGCTTTTATTTCTGATATAAAAGAACATCGTCAGTTCATTGCATGGCGAATCCTATGAAGACTCTACAGAATTTATTCTTCTTAAAGCCTTTTGCTCTTAGTTTTGAAACATATAGAAGATGACACAGTTCTCATTATCTTAATTATGAATCACTATACGTTGTTATCAGACAACATAATGTGAGGGCCATTGATGTACCTTTCTTACCTTAACACATATACACAGACTTACTCCCTACAGAATTACATCTGATTGGTGGTTTCTTTACTTCTTTTTCTTTTGTCTGTTAGTCGCTCGTATGTCACATACTCTCTGGTGTATTTCGTCGTCAGGCGCTGCAGTTTCTGTAATTCCTCCATGACTGTCTTACCAATGAATAAAACTAATTAATACACTTCTCAAAAAGGCAAACATTACTAGAGATTATCATGTTGCACGTGCGCTAGGAATGATTCTCTGCTCTGGAAGGCAATTTCCACTACTTGATCTTGATGTACATTGACATAGTGCTACTACCGTGTCTGGCAACTCATAGGAAATGAAATAAAGTCTCAAAACACAACATCTCCTCATTTAAACGTCGAATCTGTAAACATTCAACAGAAATCCTTCTAACGGTTTCAGAGAAACTTCCTCATATGAGGCTCGATAAAATCTGTTTCACTGAACAAAGACACAAGACAGAAATTACTCAACGCAGTGCGTCTCAGACGTCAATACAAAACCCAGGTATTTTACACTGAAGACATTTCCATATAACACATACTAATCAAATCGAAACCCCATCTCGTTAATAAAAATGGAAGAAAAACTTGCTACAACACAACAGCAAGGAATGGACATGGTTAGTTATTCTCATACCATGAATATTCTGGTCACCATCCCTGCTGAATGTTCTTTCACCAGTTACTCCCTGAATATCCAAACTGTGGACACCTACGTGTCTATTACAAACAAGCTTCCTGTACCACAATATAAAATATTATCTTAGGCGCAGTCTACTTGACAGGAATAATTACCGATGTTTCCGGACTCCAAAAGAGAAATAATGTCTGAAGGAAAGGATCTACTCTCACATAATCCACATACTTTCAGCCCTCTTATCTTTGGTTAATACCATAACAATAACATTCTCTCACAATACTCATAACGACTGTGCTTCCACCAAGCTCAGGATCACACATGGACCATTCTCATCTTAGGAAATGTGGATAACTGGATTCGTTTATGACACAGCAGCTATAATACTGTCTTTACTTCCTTTCGCTAACAACACTTTGAAATGCGGTAAGCAATTTCACATGCCTTTTTCTTTCTTGATGTATATTAAGTTAAGAGATTGAGATAATGGTACTAGTAACTTGGGTATTGTTTTTATTTACATCTTCTTCGGAACAAGTCTGAATTTTATGTAACCGCCTGAGTACTGCCTTACTCTGTCCAAAGAACCATATAGAATATTTGAAGGGCTTATTTCAATAGTGGTACAAGTGCATTTTTGTTCATTCTGAGATCCGGAGTCCTAAAGTTAAATGAGCGCTGAAAAATCTGCAGTCGAGATACCAGAAATATTCAAGTACATGGCCTTGTTGCTAGATATGAACCTTACTTTCTGTGTGTTTGGATCATTAATTTCAGCAGCACTATAGGCAGAAAAGTGGAGGTAATGGAGCTGTACCACTATTGAAATAAAATAAATAGAACATTGTATATAAATCTGTTAATGTGTAACTTTCATTAGTGTTAGAGGAATGTTTATTTTCCTGTTTTGCTCACCACATGTGTAACTGTACGCAACTATCTGTTTTGAGGAGTGACACACTTTTCAATATGTTTCAATAAACAGGTACCAATTTCCTATATACCCCTTGATCCAGATGTTTCATCCCAAAAATACATATGGATTTTGCCTTCAGTTAAATTGTGGCAACCAAAGTTATAGACCTACATGCTTATTTTGTAGTACGATATCGATATTGACAGTTTAGGAAATGCAAGGTGAGGATAACTCCATTTTTTAGA
This sequence comes from Schistocerca americana, assembly GCF_021461395.2. Lineage (NCBI taxonomy): Eukaryota > Metazoa > Arthropoda > Insecta > Orthoptera > Acrididae > Schistocerca > Schistocerca americana. The sequence goes on along the minus strand of NC_060125.1, from coordinate 200,859,579 downwards.
AAAGGGGACTTGTACCACTATTAAAAATATGCCCTTCATTTAGCATGCAAGAGCAGTTACATAGGGAACAGCAACCTGAAAATATAATCCACTTCTAATCAATTCACCATAGCACATTCATAAATAGAACCACAATGTACCATCATACACTACTTGAGAGATTCAATAAACGTATAAAATCAACTTGAACACCACTTAGTAAACAATAATCACAGCAAGCTTCCGGACGTAGAAGGTGAATTTTCACTGGTACGTGAAATCTCTTTCAGAACTGCTACCCTACACGCACAGCAGATACCAAGAGATGTCTACTAACAGGAGGAAAAAGAATCAGTAGAGATGGAGGAAAACGAACACAACACAAGGAATACTTCCATCAGCTAGGAGAATCTGTACTCCACACAACCCAAATCTACTTTCACTTGATGTACCAGATATATTCTCTTCAACAACGTAAAGTGATAAAAAGCTGAATAATCTCAATTTTAGTAAAAAAAGAAAACTTAAATGGATCATACCTCATAAGTCTGAATTATAGAACTCTGTACTTATCAAATGGACTTTTTGTTCCTCTCTAAGACTTTCCTTAAAATAACCCATACAGTAAACATAGAAGCAGTGAAGGTCCTGCACTCCCGTATACATTAAACAGTAAAAGGATAGGTAGCAGCAAGGCATAGTGAAAAAAGAAACCATAGTCAGTAACTGATGTGGACCTTTTAAAGCCACACCTATAACATATTTGTATGTACAGGACAGTATATTCTCCTGAACTGTCCACATACTGAATTCATATTGTACCCTATTTTTCTCCTAACTCAGAATCTTCGTCGAACAAGTTTCTTGATGCATCGTTATCACCGTCTGATGGAGAGTCGCTTACCTCTTCGAAATTCATAAACAATAATTCTAGTTCTTCTATATTACCTTCAATAACCCTTTCATTCTCATGTTCTTCTGACCCCAGTTCATTCCCACAAACGTTTTCCTATGAGTTGTAATCAAGAACAGTATATGGTACTCCTAATAGTGTTCCTCCCATTTTCCTTTAATCTAAGCACATTTATATGAGACCTTCTTCATGAATCATATGACATCTCTTCTAATCATGCTTTCCTGATTCTGACTCATTGCTGGCGACACACTTGCGCTGATCGTTCTTGTTGTCGTCACTGATATTCAAGTGTACAGTCAATGATTATGATACCCCCTCTTCATTTTCTAAAACACAGATTCTCGGAAACTCATTGTGTTCTCTACTGTGCACATTAGTTGTGGTATCAGTAGCCCTTATCTCCAATATATAGGAGACTGACCATGGCTTGGTGGCACCTCTTACTATCGAAGGTGTGTCTGTCTTCGAATTTGTCTCGAGGCCACCAACGGTTTCTCCACATGCTACAGGTCCATCTATAATTACGCTGGCACAAGTAACATTGCTGCCGCCAGTTCCCATGTTCCACTGAGGGCGCTGGTAAGATCTGAGCTCTTGTTGTAAAGTTAGGAAAGGTTTGAAGTTGTTCATGTTGTATCCCCCATCCTTAGTTAAGGAGATACTGATTAAATCAGTGGGGTCATAAGGTGTTTTCATGATCTGCTTGAAACAAAGAATGGGAATTCCATAGAACAATACTTCTACATTATTGGAATGATGAACTTGATTGTGTCCTCCATCATTTTGGATCAATTTTTTTTTTAAAAACACATTGCTAAAGTCCCAGTAAATACTCTAGCCCCGCAATGTAATCTGCATTAAAGCCGCTATCTTCTGTTTCAGGTAGTCACACACGAGATTCATCTTGACTAATAGACTCCTTGACATTGCTACCGTTCGTTAAGATTGATAAATCCATGCGTGTGAACATTTATCAGCTGTGATGTCCGTAAAGAGAGTGTACTGTAGTCCCTGTCGACATCATTTCCGAACTCATTCTCATTTGCCTCTGTACTCCACGGCATATCAAATATTCGATACAACGTCTCTTCCAAATCCCACGACTCTTCGGATATATTTCTTTTTGTGCATTATTGGTGCCTCAGTCTACCTTCACTTCATCTTCTGATGTTATCACATGATGAATTTCCAGTCTATTAAGTCAGGGCAATGCATCTCGATTTCTGCCATTAATTTCTGTTTGGTTCGGTTTAAACTCTAGTAACGACTCTACTTCTACAGTTTCGCCCACACCAATTGGAAGCGTCGGATATAACTCCTCATCACTCCAAACTGACAATTGCTCAGCCACTACTGTAAGAAGCTCCTACTGATTCACGGCCTTGCTCACTTCGTCGCCTCGTTGTTGCAGGATCACATCATAGTATAATATTTATTGTTAAGCATTCTGCTAATCTTCCACCTGCTCTTTATTCACTTCGTAGAGGAATTCGTGTAATTTCGTAGAAGCAATCGAAACTATCTCAGCTCACGATAAAAGTCGATTTATAGCGCCGTCATCGATTTCCTAGGTGCTTATTTAATTATGTCTGAATTTCAGTCAGTTCAGTTACCCTTAACTTAATCTCTTCTGTCTATTGATTGGCTAACACCAAACTCATCTTAATCTCGGCATCCTCTTTCCTGATATCCTCTGTGCTAACTTTGCTTTCCACTATATATACGTGAAATATTTAATTTGTCAAAACTCAGTTTAATATTGACTATGTTCTATTCAGTGCTTGAAATATGCGAATCCATCTTGTATTCAGTGCTCTCACTGTTGAAAATGTGCTTCCCTGCACTCGTTTCTGGTGCTTGTAATTGCTTTTCAATATTTACTACTTTGCTTGAAACTTTAAAGACGTAGGGGGCACTAAAACTCCGCGTCTGCAAGACTCTTTTCCAGCTGATAAACGGTTGTGACTCTCTGGGTTTACCTCCTGTGGCCGGGCGGTTGGCACCAAAGCTGACCTCTCATTGTCTTACGCAGGGCGAGGAGTTGGGCACACATGTTTTGGCAAAAGGTTCCTGCACTGTCCAAGTTTCCTGCCAGTTCGGATCAGGCCACCATTGTGTCTGCTAATTGGACAAAGCCACCTAGGTTCAACATCTTAGCTAAGCCAACAAACACACCCTGATACTTATTCCTACACAATTCTAATATTAATCAAGCTATCTGCCCTCAAAGTCGTCTTCATACTGACACCATGGTTAACTATTTGACTAAGTACTTTTCTGTCTCACCACTGTCGAACAAAAAATTCTTACCAACAGTTCACGGAGCGATTACACTCCACGTTCAGATATTAATACCGACGTACACTATCCAGTCGCATTATCCTGACCATCTGTCACATGCCTGAATAACTACCTCTGCAGTGCGGACCATTGCGAAACGTGCGGGATGAGAGTCTGTACGATTCTGGAAGAAACCGGGAGGGGTGTAATGCCACGTCTACTCCAGTGGCGTGAGTAGATGCGCTAGTTTTCCCGACTAATGATCTATGACGCGAACACTCCGATCCAGGTGGCCCTCAAAATTCTTGATTGTATCTATACCCGGGGAGTTAGGTGCCCAGGCGAGTATGGTAAATTCATATCGCATTTCGAACCACACACGTACACTGAAAGCTGTGTGACACATTGCCTTTTCCTGCTGCTGCTAAATGACATCGTGCCGAGGAAACACAAGACTGCTTCTAGTGTTGGACATGGTCTCCAGGGATATATGAACACTCTTTTTGATCCACTGTGTCTTCGAGAATGACGAGATCACACAAGGAATACCACAAATCATTCTCCAGACCATAATTGCAATTGAGAGATATATACCACATAAATTAATAAGTGATGGCACTGATCCCCCATGGTACACAAAGCGGGTCAGATCGTTGTTGCAAAAGCAACGAAAAAAGCATGCCAAATTTAGAAGAATGCAAAATCCCCAAGATTGGCAAAGTTTTACAGAAGTTCGAAATATAGCGCGTACTTCAATGCGAGATGCTTTTAATAATTTCCACAACGAAATTATGTCTCGATCTGGCAGAAAACCCAAAGAGATTCTGGTCATACATAAATCACACCAGCGGCAAGACGCAATCGATACTTCACTGCGTGATACCAACGGTGAAGTCACTGATGACAGTGCCACTAAGGCGGAGTTATGAAACACGGTTTTCCGAAATTCCTTCACCAAAGAAGACGAAGTAAATGTTCCTGAATTTCAATCAACAACAACTTCCAAGATGAGAAACGTAGGAGTAGATATGCTCGGTGTAACGAAGCAGATTAAATCACTTACTAAAGGCAAGGCCTCCGGTCCAGATTGCATACCAGTCAGGTTCCTCTCAGAGTATGCTGATAAAATAGCTCTATACTTACCAATTATATACAACACGCGCTCACAGAGAGATCCGTACCTAAAGACTGGTAAATTGCTCAAGTCACACCAATACCCAAAAAGGGAAGTAGGAGTAATTAGCTGAATTATAGGCCTAAATCACAAACGTCGATTTGCAGTAGGGTTTTGGAACATATACTGTATTCGAACATTACGAAGTACCCCGAAGAAAACGATTTATTGACGCAGAGTCAGCACGGATTCAGAAAATATCGTTCTTGTGAAACACAACTAGCTTCTTATACTCATGAAGTAATAAGTGCTATCGACAGGGGATGTCAAATTGATTCGATATTTTTAGATTTCCAGAAGGCTTTCGACACCGTTCCTCACAAGCGTCTTCTAACCAAACTGCGTGCCTACGAAATATCGCCTCAGATGTGCTACTGGATTCGTGATTTCCTTTCAGAAAGGTCACAGTTCGTAGTAATGGACGGAAAGTCATCGTGTAAGAAGTAATATTCGGCGTTTCCCAAGGAAGTGTTATAGGCCCTCTATTGGTCCTGATCTATATTAACGACATAGGAGACAATTTGAATAGCCGTTTTAGATTTTTTGCAGATGATGCGGTCAGCTACCGTCTTGTAAAGTCATCAGATGGTCAAAACGACCAGCAAAATGATTTAGATAAGATATGTGTATGGTGCGAAAAGGAATCAGCTAAATTTCGATTTCGCGATAAGTCACACAAATCTGAAGGCTGTAAATTCAGAAAATACATAGGGATTATAGTTACAAACAATCTAAATTGGAACGATCACATTCATAATAATGTGGGTAGAGCAAACCAAAGACTGCGATTCATTGGCTGAACAGTTAGGTGATGATGATGATGAGCGTTTGGCGTCAATGGCCGGGAGGCCCCTCGCGGGGCAGGTCCGGCCGCCATATCGCAGGGCTTATTACATTCGGCGCCACATTGGGCGACCTGCACGCCGGATGGGGATGAAATGATGAGGAACACAACACAACACCCAGTCCCTGAGCGGAGGAAATCTCCGACCCAGCCGGGAATCGAACCCGGGCCCAGAGGACGGCAATCCGTCACGCTGACCACTCAGCTACTGGGGCGGACAACAGTTAGGTGTAACAGGTGTACTAAAGAGACTGCCTACACCGCGCTTGTCCATCCTATTCTGGAGTATTGCCGTGCGGTTTGGGATCCGAATCAGATGGGACTGACGGATGACATCAAAAAAGTGCAAAGAAGGGTAGCTTGTTTTGTATTATTGTGAAATAGGGGAAATAGTGTCAGAGACATGATACGTGAATTAGAGTGGCAATCATTAAAACGAAGGCGTTTTTTGTTGCGTTGGGATCTTCTCATGAAATTTCCATCACCGGTTTTCTCCTCCGATTGCAAAAACACTCTGTTGCCATCCACCTACATAGGGAGAAATGATCATCACGATAAAATAAGAGAAATCAGAGCCCGCACAGAAAAATTTAAGTGCTCGTTTTTCCCGCGTGCCGTTCGAGATTTGAACGGTAGGGAGACAGCTTGAAGGTGGTTCATTGAACCCTCTGCCAGGCACTTTATTGTGAATAGCACAGTAATCACGTAGATGTGGATGTAGATGTAGAATGCGCATTCCTCCGGCCTGGGCCCTCGCGATAATAATTGCGGGGGATTGTTTCCAGACGAATTATGCATATGGATATGATTGGCCACCTGCCCCAACTCAGGGGACGTCCAGTTGCGCTATTGGCATGCAAATTCCAGTATTTGTCGTTAGTGAAGAAAAGTCTTCATGGATGCCTGAACCAGGCATTTTCTACGAGGCTCTTACACAATGATGTTCTCTGGACACTCGTTGAGGAGACATTGTTGGTAGTTCCTCGGTTCATCTGGACGGTCAGTTGCTCAACAGTTGCACCTCTGTTGTCCCATAAATATCTCCAGAGCCGTCGTCTATCCCTGTCATCCATAGTCTGTGAAGCACCATAGTTTTCTCGGCGAGGGTTTTGGGTTGCCCCATTTTTCCATGCACGGTATACTGTAACGACGGCGGCATACCAACAGTTCACAAACTTCGGAAATGATTCCACCCTCTTGCACCAAAAGCAAATGATAACGCTCGTTTGGATGTCAGAAATCATTCCATTTCCGCATTATAACGACGACTGCACGGTTTTGGCCACCCTCCCCTCTCGTCGTACGTTATACATCTTCCATTGTTAGTGCTGCCACGGACAGTTCGTGAGTGGTTATTGCACATTGACGTCAAACATAGGCAGTGGTCTCCTTTACGTGACTGCATCATGTATAGTGAAAAACTACCCACAACAGACATGCCAAAATCACGTCCATAAAACATGAAATAAGACAATGCTGTGTTACAGTATCAATAATCAAAACGCAAGCTGCTTTGCTTGACTCCGGTATAGAAAAACAAAGTTACTTAAAACCCACTTTTACAGAACCTATGGCGTGATTCCTATTCCGGAGATTGCTACGATTCTGAATTCTGGACATGGGTCACCAAATAAGAGAGCTGGGCTATTTTGAGAAGCTCGACATCAGTAAGCATCTCGAAACAGAAACGGCCCACAGCTTCATTAACCGTATGATATCTGAGATGGTGATCGTTAGTAAGAACTATCCTTCTGCGGCTTCGTAACATGAGATGCCAGTCTCTGTGGGGTTACCTCTTTTACCACATGACATCGATTTGATCTGTCACTCTAATCTCTCTGTTTCTTTTATATTACCGCTGTTCACGTATGTGCAGTGTTATACGAAACCAAGTTAAATTATGGATTAATTACTGGCAAGAATGATAACCAAACATTAAGGCACACAATGGAAAATGCTATGGTCTCTGTGGAACCATAGGGTGGAGATCGATTCCTTGCACATACAGGATAAATGTTGGTGTTTAGTGTAACACTTGTATATGTAAGCGATAGTAAAGACTCTTAGAAAATTGGCTGTCCAGATTACTGAGTTTCCACAGACTGCGAAGGGAGCCGGATCGTGAGCAGGGATTAGCCTAACTGGATATCATGTGTGATAAAGACTGATATACGTTACAGAGAAACTCTACTAGCACACAGAATACACGGGATATATTGTGAACAGGGATTGAGTCTACACGATCCCTTATAGGAAAAACCTTCAGTGTACTTCACTAACGTAATCAACAGCACAGACATTTCAGAGAGTATTTAGGATTTGATGTTCGGGTATTTCTGAGGAGGTAAAAATTGAGTATCACAAATAACCAGTCACACATCGTAGGAGACAACAGATGTCATTGCAAGCTGTTGCTATAAGGTGGACCCAGGGATGTTGGTGTTGCTATGCTACGAGGGAAAGGAACTTTCTGGCCTAGACCGCTATGTTTGGGAGCAGTGAACCCTACATCGCACCATACGGAAATTATTGAAGGCGTGGCCACGGAAACGAAGAGGTGCTGATCTTACCGAAAATAAAACACAAGAGTTTCACTTTATTCTTTCCGCAAGTACCGATGCATGTTCCACTAGACGGCAAAACAAAATTCTTGAGACTTTATTAATGCTTGAAATTTTTAAAAAATACAAAAGAGAGCATGAAATATACCTCACTTATGTGACTGAGAGTTTAAAACACAATGAGTAAGCCAAAGACAGGAATCACAAATAAAAACTGTTGCTGTTACTGATCCACAAACACATGGTGCTACAAAAAATTGCCGCGTGGGGTAGCTGCGTGGTCTAGGACGCCTTGTCACGGTCCGCGCGGCTCCCTCCGTCGGAGGTTCCAGTCCGCTCTCGGGCATGGGTGTGGGTGTTGTCCTTAGCGAATGTTAGTTTAAATGAGATTAAGTAGTGTGTAGGCTTAGGAACCGATGACCTCAGCAGTTTGGTCCCATAAGATCCTACCACAAATTACCAATGTCCTACAAACTATACGGGTTGCGTTTCTAAAATGGATACGGTTATATTCAAATGTTATTCGATGAACTCAAACAGTTAACGTTACAATCCAACCTAAACGTAAGTTCACTTTCATAATCTGACCAAGATGAACCGCTCCAATGAGATGGCTAATTAAAAATCTTCTGAGGGAATTATCGTAATCTACTCATTGATCATACATAGGGCCATTAGGCTATCAGCTGCCTTATAAAAAATTCTCCTCCGCTAACAAAACATTTGAATGAAAATCGAAACTTTCATGATATAATACTACTCTTTACAAATATATGCAGAGATTTAAAAACTGCAACTGAGCGAAATTACTGGAATTAAAAGGAACACCCTCTTATAACAGACCTTTATTTTACCTTAACTCGCTGACAACTGAAGACTGGGTGTATCATATCCCAAAAGAAATTTACAGGCACTGCATATCGAAGAACTAAACTGCATAGCCTCACTGGTCTGGAGAAGCTTCACACATGTCAATCCTGAAAAGAAAAAAAAATAATGCATGGACTATTTAGCATTTCTACATTCATTTCACTTCTCAAGACAACGACTTCTTATTGATGTAGTACCTTTTATTTCGTGGGCCATTACACCACACCACCGCATCCACAGCGAACACTCCCATTGACGAGCCGAAACATCATGAGCAAATAATCAAAATATCCACGGGTATGCTGCCGGTGTATAGTGTCCAACGGGCACAATATTTCGGCGATCATACATGTCGCCATCATCAGGTGAACTGACGGACTGAACTCCTGTGAACGTGCCGGCACGGAGATCCGTACGCTATGGCTGCTCAGAGGGAACTGGATTCGGTCGCGGCGGCGGCCGATTTAAATACCCTCCGCCCGCAGCGCGCTCCCTCCGCCGTCCGCGCCCCGCGCCACGGTCGCGCGGTGGAACAGATTGCGACGGCGTCTGAGATGACGTCGGTGTGATGGCTCTGTCCGCCGTGGTCGTCACAACTATATGTTTGCTCGATTTACTCTTGATTAACCCGATCGCTGGTTCCCAAGCCTTGCTAAGATTATAGCCACAGTCACGGTTTATGAGGTCGTCATTGGTGCGAATTTCGATGGCCTCTCTAACAACGCTGTCCCAGTATCTCGACGTCTGTACCAGAATCCTCGTGCGGTCATACTCCATGGCGTGATTTTCCGACAAACAATGTTCAGCGACCGCCGACTTGCTCGGATACATCAGTCGAGTGTGCCTCTGGTGTTCACGGCATCGATCCTCGACGGTACGCATCGTCTGACCAGTATACGACATGCCAAATTGACACGGAATCTGGTAGACGCCGGCCGTCCTCAAACCGAGGTCATCTTTGGCTCTCCCCACCAGTGCACGAGTGTTATTTGGAGGACAAAACACAGTTCCGACCCGGTGTTTCTTCAGAATGCGGGCGATTTTCCCCGAGAGTGCGCCTGTGTATGGAATAAATGCAGTGCCTACCTCCTCCCTCGTGATTTTATCTATCTGCACAGGTTATGCTGTGGTGGTTAGGAGGAGAGCACGTTGAATCCGCCACTCTGAGTACCAATTTTTTCGAAATACAGTTCTCAGATGTTCCAATTCCTGGGGTAGACTCTCTGCGTCAGAGATAGTGCGCGCCCTATGTACTAGAGTTTTAAGTACCCCATTCCTCTGTGAAGGATGGTGGCAGCTGTCTGCGTGCAAATACAGATCAGTGTGCGTAGTCTTCCGATACACCCCATGACCTAGGGTGCCGTCACCCCTTCTCTTGACCAAGACGTCAAGGAAAGGTAATTTACCGTCCGTTTCAGTCTCCATAGTGAATTTCATCTTGGGGTGTATGGAGTTTAGATGTGTAAGGAAGTCAAGGAGTTTATCCATACCGTGTGGCCAGATGACGAACGTGTCGTCCACGTAACGGAAAAAGCAAGTAGGTTTCCATACGGATGACGACAGGGCTTCCTCGTGTTCCACCGCGCGACCGTGGCGCGGGGCGCGGACGGCGGAGGGAGCGCGCCGCGGGCGGAGTGTATTTAAATTGGCCGCCGCCGCGACCGAACCCAGTTCCCTCTGAGCAGCCATAGCGTACGGATCTCCGTGCCGGCACGTTCACAGGAGCTCAGTCCGTCAGTTCACCTGATGATGGCGACATGTATGATCGCCGAAATATTGTGCCCGTTGGACACTATAGACCGGCAGCATACCCGCGGATATTTTCACTATCAAATACGCCGGGAGAAACTCAAGAATCACATCATGAGCAAATGTTTAATAACGTGTTGGTCCACGGTGCAATTAGAATGCAGAAGCTGTTGTGTTTGGTGTATGGATTCTAGAAGTATGTGGCATCAGATACCTACGCACTTTTTAATAAATTCCCGTAAATTACGAGATGGTCTGCTGGCACACAGATGACGCCCGATATTGTTCTAATGGGTAGAGATTTGGCAGATTTGGTGGCGAAGACATCAGCGTCTGTCCGTTATAATGCCTCTGAAACCATTCCGACCTTGTGACATGGATGCTTATCCTACTGGAAGACGTCATCGCCTTAGGGGGAGACTTAAAGGACGAAGCGATGCAGGAGATCTGCAAATAACGTTTACGTAGTTCATTGCTGTCATTGAGGGATGCTGCGGCTCGAGGTGGCGCTGTTTGTAGGTTTCCGCCCTCTGTTGGAGGCCAGACGGTATCGTTTAGTTGGCATGGTAGCGGTTGTTTGTATTCTTCTCGTGTTGACTGGCGCCACTCGGTTTCGCAAGCGTCGCCTGTCCGCTAGTGGCGGCAGTGACGGTTATTAAACTGTTGCCCTATCTTTAGAGCGACGTCATTGTTTTCCGGGTCGTGTGAGTGGGCCATTTCGGTTGGGCTCTCAGGAGGAGCCAGGTCCGCGCAGTGTCGGAACACACCGGGACTGCTGGCGGCACGCATGCGCTGCCGGATGGAGCCGCTGTGGTCACGAGGGCGCTCGACGGATCCAGCAAGCTTTATGATGAGTGCATTTCCGTCCAAGTAGGGAAACCTCCACCACTGTAATATCTCGCGATTTTTCTGTGACTTGGGTTCGTGTTGCCGAGACAAAGAGCAGCAAGTGGAGTGCTTGGGGGACACGGATCTGATTAGCTTCCCTCGACTTCTTATTACTATTTACTGCGTTCGACGTGATACAATTTTTTAAGTTCAACCAGCTGTAATTTTTCTTGCCTGGTGGCCACTAACGCCACAATTACCTGCTCCGGGGGTTAATGTATGTAACGGCAGTGTACGTATCCTCGCCTTGCCCCACTGTCCGGTAAGAGGTGCAGTTTTGAGAGCTTTCTTGATTGTAGTCCGGTTGGTGATTCTTCTACTCTGGTGGTAGTGATTCCTTTTTCGTTCCGGGTGCTCTAAACACAGCATTCTGTGGACGTAGTGCAGACCGCCAATTCCGGCTTTGGCGTGTTGTTCCATCGTTGCATTTGGTTTATCGGACGTCAGGTAGCTTCAGCAATATTATTATTAGTCATTCGTTAGACTGCCGTTAGTCGGAGTTACCATCTTGCGAAGTGAATGCAACGCTGGTCTGCCTATCTCATCGCTCTCAAGAGTATTTGTTGCCGGACCTTCTCCAAGGTCGATTCCTGGAGCACCGGCCGTGGCTCCTTGGTTCATAAGCCATGTGTGTTCTAAAAGAAGGTTTGATGGTCAGTAGTTTGGTGTAACGCTCGTTCAGCATATTTCTTCTGCGGGTATAATCTGCCTCAGTACCCTTTACGGAGTTTATGTACTGGTCCTTGTGTTTTATTATTGTAGTATTTATTGCAATACATTGTAATGCCTCATTAAAGGTAATCTACGTCTAGTTAATAGTTCTGGTCGCCTTCTGAAATATATCTAGCAGTGTAGTGTCCAGTGGAGGTTAACGGTTGTGTTACAGAGTTTACCATCATCTTATTCCACCCGTATGCCGATCAGTTGCTTGTTTTTTAATTAACCTTTGTTATTGTATTTGCTGTTTTACAGCAGGTTTCTAAATTATTTTTGTATTGTAGCCGTTCCTGACGAGGGAGGCCTTCAGCCGTAATTGTATTCATTTGCCTTGAAATTCTAATTTGGTATTTGTATTTTAGAAGTAAGCCTTAAAACTTTATTTACTGACGTCTGATGCCTTCTGCTGTGTTTGTGGCGACTTGTCTTCAATATTTCAGTACCTGTAATTTGTAAGTTGCAGCGAGTTTTAAACAAGTCTTAATTTATTGCCATTTCTGGCATGTAAGGCCTTCTGCCCAGATCACAGTGGCTTGCTTTTAAATCACTATCTGCTGTATCTGTATTTAATGATGATTTGCTAAATTGTAACTCACTGAAAACACTATTATTTACACAGTTGTTTATTCCTTCACTAATAACGTGTGGTATATTTTCTTTATTGTTGAGTCTGAAATTACTGGTTTAAAATAAATTGTGTGTAACTGTAAAAGGCAACCAACAGTAACTGATTACGGTCCCGTCCACAATCGTAACCCAATCCTGCCTTCCCTTGACTATCAGGTTCCAGTCATGACGCCTTCGATTACCACCACGGATCCCATGGAAGCCCAATTCAATGTACCCCATAGCATATAGCGTAATTTTGTCCTCACCAGCCTGCATCTGTGGCGCTGTGTATGTTTCGTGTAGCCATTCGCCAAAATGGCAGCGTTTGAGGACCCAACATCGACCTGGTGAAACACGAAATGCGATTCACTCAATAGGCGACACGTTTCTATTCATCTACTATTAAAACTCAGTGATGCTGTGCCCTCTGCAATCATAACTGACGATATCGTGGGTCAACACAGGAGCAGGTAGGGATAGTGTGATGTGAGCTCCCTGTTCAACAGTGTCCTCTGAACGGTATACGCTGACACACTTGTGCCTGTACCAGTATTGTACTCTTTTGTCAGATCTGTCACAGATCGCTACCCATAATGGATTACACGATGGGGGAACCTCCGACCTGTACGTTTCGTGATAAGCTGTGTTAGTCCAATAGCAAACAACGTATTCGTTATATCACCATCCATAAATCATTTTCCGTAGATGATCACGACAGTAGTACGTAAACAGGTAGCCAGTTTCGTCGTTTCAGAGATTCTCATTTCCAGCCGCAGCGGCACAACAACCTGACCTTTGTCAAAACCGCTTATATCAGCCGCATTTGCGACCCGTATCATCGCTATAATGGCTGACTATTCGTCTCTCTTCCGCTTATGTTCTTTCCTTACTGCGTCACATGCCCGCAGTAACACCAGGAGGCATTAACGTCGCGGCAGGCAGTAGTCACAATGATTTGGCTTGTCAGTGAATACACACGGTTCCCTGAAACTAGAAACTGGTTGGCGGCTTGGACATACATAGCCAGTTAAAACGTAACAGTTTTAATACGAAGATTATAAAATATTTTTTCCCATTTGTTGACCTTCTCGCATCACTCAGGATCTGTTTAAGATTTATTATCATCTCTTTCACATTTGAAATTAATACTTCGTGGTGCATATGAAATGGAATACTGCAGGCCACTCAAAACATTTTGCACATATGAATACCCAATACGCTCAATGAAATAAAGGAATAATATTTAGTTTAATATACTTAAGTTTCAAAATACTTTGAGAACACGAAACCCACACAATAACGAGTAAAACATGTCTACACAGCATAATACATTTCTTTACTTATTACGCTTTTCTGGCTACTAACATCATACAACACTTAGAGCAACTAAAATCACATTGTCAGTATCATTAGCACTTATTTCTGAGCGGTGTCAGACACATATTTTATTGATAGTGACAGGGAATGTGATTTTACATGAGCTGTATTATGATCTTATGATGGCAGCACCCGAAACGATATGATAAGTAGTGTAATAATTTAATAAATCTCTTCACAAAACATTCACAGTGATTGCGAACTCTTTCAAGAGACTTATCTACTGTATTAATAAGTTGTACCCACCTACGTCCCTTGCTCACTCGCTATAGCCTTAGATACACATCGGCAGACTTTCGATGTACGAACCCAAATGAGTCTTCTTCCCTGTTCGGGGATGATGATGGTTTGTGGGGCGCTCAACTGCGCGGTCATCAGTGCCAATTTTTAAGCAGTCCAATTTATGTCACAATTCTATCCAGCCACTGTCACGAATGATGAAGATGATGAAATGATTAGGACAACACAAACACCCAGTCTCCGGGCAGAGAAAATCCCCAACCCGGCCTGAAATCGAACCCGGGACCCTGTGATCCAGAGGCAGGCACGCTAGCCACTAGACCACGAGCTGCGGACTACTGATTTGACCTAAGAGAGTTCATTTTCTTCCATGAAATGTTTAGTACTACTTACTTTTTAATTACGTTTCTTAAAATACTACTAAGCAGCGTGACTTTCCTGTTTGGGGGTGACAAGACTGGCGTCTCATTCGTATAAGGCTGATGAGAAGTTCCTTTTTTCTAATGTTTATGAAACGTAGCACGAATTCTGGGAGTTACGGGGACAAACATGGCAAGTATGATGACCCGAGATCCCAGCCACTGTCTCAATGGAAGAAGCACCGAAATGACCGAGCACTTGTTTCAGCTTGTTCGTAGACATTCGACCGTTTCTGAGAACACGACTGTTGGAATAGTGGTCAGCTTAGTAGTCTTTCACTTTAGCGTCCTATCTTCGAAGTCCTATTGTTGTTTTTATTTATTTTGTTCTTTCACTTATCTACCCATGCTTTCATATGGATGTTAAGGGGCGGAAGAGCGGTACATTAACTGAATTTCACAATAAATACAAAACATTTATCATTTATTATGAAGCGTATTTGTGTTTAGCGTTTTCAGGGACTACAAAATTTAAATTATTTTATTTTATTTTATTTTGAGTTTTTCCTCATTACAGAGCCTCATCTCCAACATAATGATTTAGTCGAAAATTACAATACAAAGAATAAACTTTCTTAAACTATACTTTCAAATTAGTCCTCCAGGTGTTTCAATCTTGTGTGTCCTCTTCCTCTGCGCTGCATTATGTGCAGTACATTTTGGAGCCAGGTGGCCATAGGTCATCCTCTTCTTATTCTCGCCTCCGGTTCCCACTCCTATATCAGTTTTGGTATTCTGGCTTTCTCCATTCGTTGTACATGCCCGTACCATTGAAATTGCTTTCTATCCATTACGTAATATATTCTTTCTTTTATTTCCATTTTCCTTATTATTTCGGTGTTCCATATCATTTCTTTCCTGCAGATTCTTGCCGATCTTCTCCAGAATTCCATAACTAGAGCTTGTAATTTTTTAATGTGCTTCAGGTTAATTGTCCAGGTCATCGTTCCATGCAGAACCACACTCTCTAATATGGACTTGTATATTAATTTTTTAGTTCTGCTCATTACATTCCCGCTCCATAAGACTGAGTTAAGCATCCCAATAATCTTCCGTCCGCTACTAATTCTTTTATTGATTAGTGCTCTGATTTTCTCTCGAATTCTAAAATGGATCACAAATAACTGAAAGTGTTTATCTTTTTGATTTTCTTTCCTTCAATGTATAGCTCATCTGAATTATTAGTCAAGTATTCCGTTTTTATGGTAATTAATCTTCAAACCCCAAGTTTGTATGCTACTGCTAGTTGATTGCATTACTAATTATCGTATTCTTATATTAATTCCTAGTTCTTA
Source organism: Schistocerca americana (assembly GCF_021461395.2). Lineage (NCBI taxonomy): Eukaryota > Metazoa > Arthropoda > Insecta > Orthoptera > Acrididae > Schistocerca > Schistocerca americana. The sequence goes on along the minus strand of NC_060125.1, from coordinate 200,843,661 downwards.
CATAACATTTCATCTTATATTTATTCTTCAGGAAGGTTTGGTCTATTCCCTTTGATGATACTGATTAAAGGAACATTCGAAACAAAGAAATTCCGAACACCACGAGCATCACTCGAAGGCAGGTTAGTTACAACGCTGTTTCTTCGTATGAGCCTTGCTCGAGAAACTGACATCATTAACATTCCTGAAAATTTCACGCCTTGTCGACAATTTTGCGACAAAGCACGCGTGATGGATCAATGTTCCGAAAACTGGCGCTTCAAACCGATTATGAATGAAGAAACACTACAGAAATTTCACCGAAAACAATTTAAACTAATTGTTCCATTAATTTATCGTTTTTCGTTAATTTTATTTACCAGACAAACAGTATGAGCCGAAGGACAACGATTTTTCGATATAGATTTGAAAACTATTAGTAGTAATCTGCTACAGACATGAGTAGATAAATGAAAACCAAAATGTAAATATAAATAAAATTAGTAATCGGGTCTCGAACACGCTGCGTGTGCCACCGCTTCTGTTGGACTGTCTAATCACTAGCAGGGACATAAACTACCGTGAAAACTTTCATCGTCGTTTTCTGGCCATCAGTCGAATATCTACGAACAAGACGAGACACACGTTCGCTTTTTTTCATTCTTCTTCCACTGAGCGACATTTCTGAGACGACCAGTTATGGCACTTGACGTGTTATCCTCGTTAGAATTGCCGTTGCAGTGTCAATGCCCACTTTAGAATTTAACAATTTAGGTGAGGAGCAGCTGAGCGTGGTAAAAATGTTCGTTGCATACTCTCTTGCATTACGACATGTGAGCGACGCCTCATCTTCTGTCTTGTATGCCCTAGGTTTCCCACTCCAAGCGACCGGGTGAACCCTAGACAAGCTTGTTCCGGCGACCACTTTATTGACAGCAGATACTTCACTACGTGTCCTCAAGTCATGTCCAACAGTACGAGATCAGTTGCGTACACAAGCAAACTGCTTAATAAAATAACAGCGTCACCAACTCCATATTTAGCAATTATATACAAGCACTCGCTCACAGAAAGATACGTACCTAAAAACTGAAAAATTGCACAAGACACACCAATACCCTAAAAGGGATGTAGGAGTAATCCGCTGACTTACAGGCCTATATCACTAACGTCGATTTGCAGTAGGGTTTTGGAACATATACTGTATTCGAACTTTATGAAGTACGTCGAAGGAAACGATTTATTGACATATGGTCAGCACGGTTTCAGAAGATATCGTTCTTGTGAAACACAACTAGCTTCTTATACTCATGAAGTAATAAGTGCTATCGACAGGGGATTCTATATTTTTAGATTTCCAGAAGGCTTTCGACACCGTTCCTCACAAGCGCCTTCTAATCAAACTGCGTGCCTATAGAATATCGCCTCAGTTGTGCGACTAGATTCGCGATTTCCTGTCAGAAAGGTCACAGTTCGTAGTAATAGACAGAAAGTCATCGAGTGAAACAGAAGTAATATCCAGCGTTCCACAAGGAAGTGTTATAGGCCCTCTATTGTTCCTGATCTATATTAACGACATAGGAGACAATCTGAGTAGCCGTCTAAGATTGTTGGCAGATGAGGCTGTCATTTACCATCTTGTAAAGTCATCAGTTGATCAAAACGACTTGCAAAATGATTTAGATAACATATCTGTATGGTGCGAAATGTGGCAGTTGAACCTGAATAAGGAAAAGTGTGAAGTTATTCACATGGGTACTAAAAGAAATCAGCTGAATTTCGATTATGCAATGACTCACACAAATCTGAGGGCTGTAAATTCAACTAAATACTTAGGGATTACAATTGCAAATAACTTAAATTGGAATGAACACATAGATAATATTGCGGGTAGAGCAAACCAAAGATTGCGATTCATTGGCAGAACACTTAGAAGGTAGAACAGGTTTACCAAAGAGACTGCTTACACTACGCTTGTCCGCCCTATGCTGGAGTACTGATGTGTGGTGTGGGAGCCGCATCAGGTGGGACTGACGGATGACATCGAAAAAGTGGAAAGAAATAGGGGAGATAGTGTCAAAGACATCATACGTGAATTGGAGTGCAATCATTCAAACAAAGGCGTTTTTCGTTGCGACGGGAATTTTTCATGCAATGTCAATCACCAGTTTTCTCCTCCGATTGCGAAAACATTATGTTGGCACCCCCCTACATAGGGAGAAACGATCATCACGTCAATATAAGAGAAATCAGGGCTTGCACGGAAAAATTTAAGTGCTCGTTTTTCCCGCATGCCGTTCGAGAGTGGACCGGTAGGGAGACAGCATGAAGGTAGCTCATTGAACCCTCTGCCATGCACTTTATTGTGAATAGCAGAGTTTTCATATAGATGTTGATGTAGAAGTGTGAGTTCATCACGCTGACTTAGTCCGTTGCAACATTGTAGTCAAGACAGCCATTTTGAAATCCTCCTGTAGTAACTGCACTGCAGCAGTTTCTGGTTCATAACAGGATATTTCATCCGCAACAGGTTAAAATTTGCTGTCACATTTTCCTCTTGAGTCACTAATAGGGACATCTGCGTCCACCTCAGGTGCCTTTCTCGTATCTTGTAATGTTCCCGCAGCAGTATTACAGCACATCGAATTCGCGTCGCCACGTGCTCGGGAATTGTGTTATTTCCACTCCTTCGTCGTTGATCCACTCACTCTTTGCCTAAAACTGGATTATCAACGAGTTCTGAGATGTGGTTTATGAACCTAACGCAGTAAACTATATAGTCAATGTGTCAATACTACTTACATTGTGTCAAACGGCGGTTCACTTTTAAATAACTATTCCTTAATATTCGTGGCACATAGCGACATATTCTACTAACAAGGATAATCGAAAGAGTTTACAATAATAAATCATCAACACTTTTATTATGTACGCAAAAGCAGTAACTAAGTCACAACACATTTCACATTGATACGAAATGAGTCGGACTGCACTATGCGCAGACTCTCATATAGATACGGAGGTGTTATTCAGCTGGAGGCATAAATGAAAACCTGAAACTGTCACTCCGACTCTTTGCCCACTAGGTGACAGTCTTCCGGTTTCTCTTACCTCTCCTGGATTCGGTCATTTCGGAGCTGGCTTGTCATCATCTCTTATCTGAATTGTTTATGTCAGTACTACATTAAATATTAAATAACCCATAAAGAAGCTACTGTGCTAAAAGGTCATACCAATATGTTACCGGTTTCAACTGTTACTGCATTTTAGTGAATTACAATAATATGAAAGCCGATGCGCGCCTGAATTGTCAGTCAGTCTCCGAATTAATCACTTCAGCAGATTTTTAGGTATTGTTCTCTTCATGCTCATAATTTATCAGCACTAATCCCTTAGACAAACAAAGTACAGTTTATGCTTTTTGCTGATAACGATTTTTTGCACTCTCTATCTGACGCGTCGCCTGTATGTGTCGTCCTTCGCGCCTGTAGTTTACTATTTGCGCATGTCTTCGTGCTCATCCATGTACTTTGTATAATTCAGTCCTTTTATCTCTTATAATTCATTTATTGTATTTATTACTGCTGTGTGTTCACTTAAAACTTGTTACCCCTGTGTTACAATGCTCTCTATGCGGAAATCATCTTCAACTGTCAGCGTTTGGTAATCGTTACGACTGTTTCTAAGAGTTGTAGGGAGTGTCTACCTTTCCCGTGTAACGTATGAGGGCCATTACGTGGTATGCATTTGTGGAATGGAAGCCGTCGCCTTTAGGGCTTATGAAGGAGTACTATACAACTTATAGTAGGAGTAATTTTTTTGCGGTTGTTCAGTAAGGTTTCTGGCGAATACCTTGTCTGATATCTTTCAGGCTTGTTGTCTGTTGTGATCTGTCAGAAAACTGGTTTGTTGCAACTCTTCGCCTTAGTCTATGCCGTCCATGCCACTTTTGGCTCCATCCGTCATGGGTTATTTTTCTGCCTAGGTAGTACAATTCCTTAACAACTTCTAGTTCGTGATCACCAATTATGATGCTAAGTTTCGTACTACTCTCATTTCTGTTACTTCTCACAACAGCCATCTTCGTTCGAATTACTCTCAGTCCATATTCTGTACTCATTAGACTGTTCATTCCACTCAGCAGATCATTCCTCTCTTTCACTGAAGGTAGCAACGTCATCAGAGAATCTTATCATGATAACCTTTCACCTTGAATTTCAATACCACTCTCGAACCTCTGTTATTTCTGTCATTGTTTCATTGGTATAAAGATTGAACAGTAAGAACGTCCCTGTCGTACACATCTTTTAATCCGAGCATTTCGTTCTTGGTCTTCCACTCTTAATTTTCAATTTTTGGCTCTTGTACTTCCTGTACACGACACGTCTTTCTCTATAGCTTACACCTATGTCTCTATGATTTCGAACATTTGGCACCATTTGATATTGTGAAACCTTTTCTGAAGTAGACAGATCAAATGCACGTATCTTGATTATTCTTTAGTCTTCTTTCCATTATCAACTGCAACATCAAAATTGCCTTTCCAGTCCCCTTTCTCTTTCCCGAAGTAAAAATGATTCATCTAACACATCTGTGGTTGTCAATTCACCATAATCTGCCAATTGCTGTCGAGCGGGAAGGCAGGGCCACATAAGCAACATTCACAGTTTGTAACATCAACACTTTTATTAACCTTTTTTTTGCAAAATAAAATGTATCTTTAAAATTTTGGTGATAACGTAAGTTAGGAAAAAATCCTTGCAAGCACGGGGAACCGCCCTATTCAAACAACTTTAATCTTCAAACAAGCATTAAGTGACTCACAAGTTAATTAAATTCTGTACATAGTAAAGCTCCCAAAAGAAGATTACAATAATGAGACAATCTTTAACCAATAATGGATAACAAAAAAGGTTTTTTTAACACAAAAGAAAATACAAGCAGATACGCCCTTTCGTGACATTTTCAAAACAGTTGACGTCACATAGAAACGGGCTATTTCAAGTAGAAGAAGGGGGGCCCACTGGACCCAGACCAGAGGGGGCGGGATCCAGCCAGAAGCCACAGTAAGCGGGCGAGCTGGACAGGGTGCCGCACACAGTACACTATAACACACTGAAAAAAAGGTCTTCGAGCCCGTGCTACCATACACTTTCCCAGAGAGAGGGACGGGGGGGGGGGGGGGGGGGGAGAGAGAGAGAGAGAGAGAGAGAGTGAGAAAAGGACAAACATTAAAAAATTCCTCAAACGTAAAATAACTACGATGTATAAAATGATAGCCTATTTCACGAACATTGAAATGAATGGCCTTGACGTTACCTTAAAGGAAGAAGCCGAAGAGACTTATGCCAAGTCAGCTTAGAAATTTAAACTACACCTGTAGGTTAACAAATGCTCACTGAAACAGGGGAGCTCATTTAAATTACCCCTTAACAGGATACTGATGAACTTAAACGGTCAAGCAAGGCTACCATTTCACTCTTTACGAGTGAACAAGTAATACAATTAGATAACAAGGAAAGTACATTTTCAATGTTAAGCCTGTGCTTTGAACCAACCATAACAACGTCCACACAGCTCACTGTACCAGGAAAAATATTACGGTTTCACCATACGCCTTATGCCGTCCGTCACTTCGAACAGCAATAGTACCAATTGATACACCTCGCTTGCTTGGACTGTATCACATCACAAAATCCAGATAGACCTTTAACCAAACACTAAAACACGTGTTAACTTAAACAGCATTAAATAGAGTCGACCTTTTGGTTGGCAAGGCAACAGTTTCCGACCATGGCACCGATACTTGGGAAGCAAGGGTCAGTAAAATATGTGCACCTAAAAAATGACAAGCAATTCTCACCAAATCTTTTATGAAATCCTTTACAGATCCAAATCAGGGTCGCATGACTCGATTCGGGTAATGTGGCCGAGTCCAGTCCCCACACTACAAGCCAGGTTCGGTCTTGCAAACGTGTCCTACACACCACAAGCCCTGCGTCATTCCCTGTCCTGCTCAACCACGCTCGCCTCCGTTTCTCACGCGCCGCGCGGCTCTCCGGGTGTCTTTCTCGAGCGCCATTCGGCCGTTGCGGTCAAAAGCCACGTCAAACGGCCGAGCCCGATGATCACAACATGCCGACCCGATTGATCAATCCATACGACCCGGAACGGCTCAACATCCTCAATTTTCTGTTTCATTCTGTATGTTCAAAACTTGTATGACCTCACATAGTCCCAGAAATCGAGAGGTTAACTTACCGGGGATGGCTGCGTCGCCGCGACCCCGGGTCCGAAAATTCATCACAATCTTGACTCGGAATTCGCGGCGACCTTTATCATAAAGCTGGATCAGTCTCCGGTGTGCGAGTGGATGTTCCTCCTAGCCCTACGCCAATTCCGTCGAATCACTTCCGGTGTTACCTTGTCCGGCGAAAAGCCATTGACAGACCATAAATTGGATAGCGGGGAGTTAAGCGGGTAAACCAACATCAAGGAGGCATGTGTCGCCTTCAGAAATTCATGATGGGCGGAATTTAGTGCTAAATTTGGCCACGGAATGGACTCATCCCACCTACGCTGGGAAGCCGCGTGGTAAATTATCGAGATCGCTTTCTAATTATGATTCACTCTTTCTGCAAAGGAGGGCTGAGGGAAATACGGTATTGTGGTGAGATGTAGAATAGCGTTTTTAAAACAGAAGCGCTTAAATTGCCTCGAAAGGAAAGCGGCCGCATTACCACTAACCAATGACCGAGGAGGACGAAAGGTAGCGAAAAACGTAGATAAATATCTGATGGTTAAGACCGTAGTGACACCACTACTCGGGATTAACCACGAGAACCTATTAAAGGCGTCCACTACTACCAGCATATAACGATTCCCTTTTGTGCGTGGCAGTGGGTAAATATAGCAAACAAAAAATTTAATCATAGGATTATTCTTCCGGCTAGAATGCAATAACCCGTGTTTAGAATTAGAACCGGGTTTGGCACACTTACATTCCTCGCACTCCCCCACTAGTCTGCGCACATCCTTGCGCATCGTCGGCCATGTGAGATGCTGTTTAACCTTCATTAAGGTCTTGTTCATGCCCAATTGCCCCCAGCACCCCCTCCCCCGCCCCCCACCAGGGAACCATGGAAATATTTTAAAATGGTTGGGCCGAGTTCCTCGGGCCAACAGAATTTAAAAGACGTGTCACTTTGGTCTGATAACACACCATGCTTTTACTTAATTGATACCCGGGCACCTGCTCGCCCGCAACGAGTCTTTGGTTCACTGGCTGAATTCGCGGGTCCTGACTTCACTTGTCCTTCAAATTCCCAAAGAGCTCGGGTACCTCTGTCAGCACGACGGAAATCCTTTCGAAATCCGGACACCAAGGACATGGTTCCCTCTCAACCTCCTGTTCCTGAAACATCGGACTGAGGGCATCAGTGACTTGATTGTTCACTCCCCGAATATGCTTCACCGAAAAGTGAAAAGCAGAATTTGTCACGGCTCACCTAGCGATACGTCCCGTCTTCCTGGGCCTAGCGAGCACTCAACTCAAGGCCTGATTGTCGGTCTCGAGTTCAAAATATCGCTGCTCCAAGTAAAATTTAAACCTTTCGAAAGCGAACATTACCGCGAGAGCCTCCCATTCGTAAACAGAGTACTTAAGTTCCGCAGGGGACAGGACTCTTGAAGCCTAGGCCGCAGGACGACGTTCACTATTATGTTCTTGTAAACGTACGGCCACTATCCCTGAAGTCGACGCATCGGTTTGCACAACAAAGCCTTGTTCAAAATCAGAAATAGCTAATACAGGTATATTACTTAAAGCTCTCTTAATGGCGTCAAAGGAGGGCTGCTGTGTTTCACCCCATTGAAAACTCGCCCCTTTCTTCCTTAACTGGTTCAAGGGGGCTGCGAATTGGGCGAAATTGGGCACCAATTTTCTAAAAAAATTGGCCATCCCAATAAAACGGGCTACTCCCTTTTCATTCTTCGGAGGAGGAAATCTTTGGAGTTGACGTGCCCTCTCCTGATCAAACTTAACCCCGTTTTTGGAAACTAAATGTCCTAAAAACAACATTTCATTCTGGGCCAAGGTTATCTTTGACGGCTTCACCGTCCAACACTTCCTCGATGTGTCTAAGATGTTCGCAAGAGGTAGCACTATAGACAACGACATCGTCTAAGCAATTATACATTGATTTTAACTTAAGATCCCCTAGAAAGGAATCTAAAATACGTGATAACACAGCGGCGTCGGCTGATAAGCCGAAAGGAACGCGTTTAAATTCATATAAATTCCAATCAGTACAGAACGCAGTAACGGGCCTAGAGTCCTCGGGCAGGGGTATCTAATGGTAGGCCTGATTCAAGTCCAACACGGTGAAACCGCGCGCATTAGCAAACCAGGTGAAACAGTTATGCAAGTCGGGGAGTGGTACAGATTCTAAGATCACCTGCTGATTGAGCATTCTGTAATCTATCACAGGACGATAACCGACTGTCTGACCCTTCGGTACTAGGAACCTGGGAGAGGCATACGCTGAGGTAGAAGGTTGAAGAACACCATCCCAAAGCATACCGTCAATTCCTTCCCGCAAAATTTTCATTTTGGGAGGTGACAGGCGATACGGAGCCTGGCGCACCGAGATGTCATCCGTCAGTCGGATTTTATGTTGGATTGTCCTCGTCACCCCGAGTCTGTCAAAACGTCATGGAAACGCCATAATACCTCTGACAGTGCTTTAGCTTCGCCCTCTCCCGAATGACTAAGCTGAAACTGAGAACTATGCTCCACAACACTATTAACGCCCTGGAGGATGCGGCAAGTACACAATCTGATGTCTTTACCCGGACAAAATTTAAAAGATAAACTCATATCGACAAAATTGAGTAGCAAATCGGTTCGCTGCATAAAATTGCAGCCCAGGAGCGTATTTACTGACATGCCTTTCACTATTAAAAATTTTATTGGCCATGAAAATCCCTGGATCCCCGCAAGGAACCGACCAGAGGAAACACCTACCCATTGGCAGTACGACATCTCTCCCCGGCCTCTTGCAAGGTGACGAATTTACAAACAGCTTGCCTATTGGCGTACCAGTCCCAGTCCGTGAGACACATACTACTTCCTGAATATATCAAGGCACAAACAGGTTCATGACTGACGCAGGCGCAAACGAATGATAAAAAAGGTTTAGTCACCGCCCTAATACGATTACACTGCTTGGAACGAGAAGGGGCCGTAAGATGCCCACGCTTCTGGCATCAGCTCTTCGGACGCTCCCTGCGTTGCAGAGGACACTGGTGCACAAATTGGATAACGTCACCACAACGATAACAAACCCTTACCATTATGCTCACACATGGTACCTCCTTTACAATCTCGCTTCTCATCAGCAAAACGCAACCTCTCAATATTAAACACGAGCTCATCCAAATCGGAAAAGGTATTGAGTCTCCCCGCAAACAATCTTGACCTATCTTCAGGCTTAACGCCTTCTAAAATATTGTCATTAACTTCGCCTTCAGTTAACGATAATCCCAAGGAAGCTACTGCCATGCGGATCTCCTGAATATACCTCTGGAGAGACCCCACCCTGGGCCTGAACGCGAAAAAAATATTTATTCATTAGATCACCTTTCATTTGCGGTGTTATCATGTCCGTTATGAGTTTTTCCCTTAAATCACGTAACTCTCCTAAGTCTGCAAGTACCTCCCTCACTCGGTGACACAAGCAACCTCTGGTAAGAGGTTATATTAACTGAACAATCACCTGATGCGAGACGCCCAACGCGTCCACATGATTTTCAAAATTTACCAACAACCATAAAACTTCTAAGACATGTTCTAATTCATCAATAGACAATACTGAAATACTATAAAACAAATAAGAAGTGGGGTTTGGTAACTTTGCAAAGGCTCCAGACGTAGCTTGAGAGTATGCTGCACTCGCCCTAGAACATACCAATTCATCGGAATTATTCAAGACCTGACTACCTTGTTCGGCCCTGGCCTCCACTTCATTCCACCCCAACATACTAAGCCTAGTCTGTAACTGCACAGCTTGAGTTATCAATTGATCTCTGTGGGTTACTTGTTGAGGAGAAGACCCGAGCCGACGTAAATCACCCAACCTATTCACCCAATGGTTAATTTGTGTCTGCACACGGAAAACCTGGGCTCTGGTGGGATTAATGGTTTCCAACAATTCGATATTCTCACACACACCGGAGAGGGCCAGTGCGCAATTAGATAATGTTAAACCCATCCCGCCGATGGTTTCCATGGTGAGGTGCAATGGCCAATGTAACAAAGCGCGAAGGCGCACGGCGAGGTCAGCAAAGCTTCCTTCTCCGGTCTCTCCTAGAATTCGAAGTTCGTGCATTAGATGTTCCTTCCTCAAGCAATTCAAACCCAGACACCCTCTTGGCTCCATATCATCAGTGCTACTACCCTGAAACGTCAAGCTAGTATTAAATTATGATCTAGAAATACACATAAAAGAAATCAATTAATACCTAAGGTATTCAACTGTGAATAGTGCTACATAACTGGCTACCGATTGAAACAGAACCACGCTCTCCTACCATATTGTGGTGGTCATTTCACCCTAATCAGACAATTCCTGTTGAGCGGGAGGGCCGGGCCACATAAGCGACATTCACAATTTATAACAACTAGACATTTATTAAACATTTTTTTGATAATATAGAATGTCATCTTTAAAATTTTGGTGATAACGTAAGTTAGGAAAAAATCCTTGCAAGCACGGGGAACCTCCCTATTAAAACAACTTTAATCTTTAAGCAAGCATTAAGTGACTCGCAAGTTAATTAAATTCTGTACACAGCAAAGCTCCCGAAAGGACACTACAATAATGAGATAAACTTTAATCAATAATGGATATCACCAAGTTTTTTTAACACAAAATGAAATGCAAACAGATACGCCCCTTCGTGACATTTTCAAAACAGGTGACGTCACATAGGAACGGGCTATTTCAAGTAGCAGAAGGGGGGCCCACTGGACCCAGACCAGAGGCGGCCAGACCCAGAACCCACAGCAAGCGGGTGAGCTGGACAGGGTGCCGCACACAGTACACTATAACACACTGAAAAAAGGGTTTAGAGCCCGTGCTACCATACAACTTCAGAGAGAGAGAGAGAGAGGGGGGGGGGGGGGGGAGAAAACGACAAACATTAATTCCTCAAACGTAAAATAACTACGATGTATAAAATGATAGCCTATTTCACGAACATTGAAATGAAATATTCGAGGGTGAAGCAATAACTAATGCCCTTGACGTAACCTTAAAGGACGAGGGCGAATAGCATAATACCAAATCAGCTTAGAAATATAAACTACCCCAGTAGGTTAACAAATGCTCACTGAAACTGGGGAGCTCATTTAAATTACCCCTTAACAGGATACTGATAAACTTAAGGCTACCATTTCACTCTTTACGAGTGAACAAGTAATACAATTAGATAACAAAGAAGGTACAGATGCAATGTTAAGTCTGTGCTTTGAACCAACTATTACAACGTCCACACAGCTCACTGTACCAGGAAAAATATTACAGTTTTACAATACTGGCTTATGCCGTCCATCACTCCGAACAGCAATATTACCAATTGATACACCTCGCTTGCTCGGACTGTATCACATCACAAAATCCAGATAGAGCTTTAACCAAACACAATAAAACGTGTTTACTTAAACAGCATTAAATATAGTGGACCTTTTGGTTGGCAAGGCAACAGTTTCCGACCATGGCGCCGATACTTGGGAAGCAAGGGTCAGTAAAATATGTGCACCAAAAAAATGACAAGCAATTCTCACCAAGTCTTTTATGAAATCCTTTAGAGATCCAAATCAGGGTCGCATGACTCGATTCGGGTAATGTGGCCGAGTCCAGTCCCCACACTACAAGCCAGGTTCGGTCTTGCAAACGTGTCCAATACACCACAAGCCCTGCGTCATTCCCTGTCCTGCTCAACCACGCTCCCCTCCGTTTCTCACGCGCCGCGCGGCTCTCCGGCTGTCCCTCTCTAGCGCCACACGCCCGTCGCGGCCAAAAGCCACGTCAAACGGCCGAGCCCAAAGATCACAACTTGCCGACCCGATCGATCAATCCATACGACCCGGCACGGCTCAACATCCGCAATTTTCTGTTTAATTCTGTATATTATTCTTGTCAGGGACCTGGATGCATGAGCTGTTCAGTTGATAGGGCGATAATTGTAGTATTTGTAGGCTCCTGCAAACTTCACATTTATGTGGATGTTATTTTTCCGAAAGTCAGATGGTATAGCACTATATTAATACATTCTGCACTCCAACGTTTTCTTGCCGTTTCCTCTAACGATTTTAGAAGGTCTGAATTAATGTTACGTATTCCTTCTGCCTTATTCGATTTACGTCTTCCACATTCCTTTTAAATTCTGACTCTGGTACTGGATCACTTGTCTTTTGTATATGGACGTTTCTTTCTCTATCACGTCATCAGCCAAATCTTCCACCTCATAGAGGCCTTCAATATCTTTTTTCCACGTATCCGCTCTCTCCTCTGCACTTAGGATTGGAATTCCCGCTACACTTTTAATGTTTTAATTTCACAGAAGCTTGTTCTCACTTTTCTATGTACTGATTCAGCTCTTCCGACAGTCACTTCATTTTCGGTTTCTTCACTTTTTAACGCAGCCATTTCGCCTTAGCTTCCGTGAACTTCCTGTTTCATCAGTCACAAATAAATTGAAATTCTATGTTACTGAATTTCCCTGAACATTTTTGTACATCCTTCTTTCATCGACCAACGAAAGTTTTCTTCTACTGTTTATTGTTTCTTGGCAGTTACCTTCATTGTACCTATGTTTTTCTTTCCCACTTATGTGACTGCTGTTTTTACGGATGTCTATTGCTCTTCAACTGAACTGCCTACTGAAGTATTGCCTACCACAGCCTCAGAGAACTTAAAGCATATCTCCTCACTTCCCAGTGCTTCCTCAGCCCACTTCCCTGCGCTTTGATTCTTCTTGACTAGTTTCTTAAACTTCAGCCTGCTCTTCGTCACTACTAAATTGTGATCTGAGTCTGTATCTCATACCGGGCAAGAGTCTAGTCTCTGATTTCGGAATCTGTGCCTCACCATGACGGAATATAAGGGAAACCTTCCCGCATTTCCTAGCGTTTTTCAAGTATACCTCTTCTTCTTATGATTGTTGAACAGTGTATTCGCTATGACAAGCTGAAATTTATTGCAGCTCTCAATTAGTGTTTCCTGTCTTACTCCTAGTATCGAGTCAATATTCCCTGTAATCCTTTCCTCTGTTCATTTCCTTACAACTGCATTTCAGTCCTCCGTGACTATTACATCTTCATGCCCAATTACATACTGAATTACTCTTTCAATATCGTCATTTACTTTCCCAATCTCTCCACCTTCAGCTTGCAACGTCGGCATGTACACCTGAATTGTTTTTGTCGGTGATGGTTTGCTGTCGATTCTGATGTGAACAACCCTATTACTGAACAGTTCACAGTATCCCATTCTCTCCCATACATTCCCATTGATAGCATATCCTACTCCGGTTATAACATCTGCTCCTGCTGCTGATATTTCGCTATAGTCTTCTGGCCAGAAATCGCCGTCTTCTTTCCATCTTACTTCACTTACACCCGCTATATCTAAGCTGAGTACGGGCATTTGCCGTTTCACACTTCCTAAGTTCCCTACCACGCTCAAACAGCAAAACTTATCGACCACATTTAACGAACCATTTCCTCAGGAGCATCTGATTGATTTAAAGTACAGTCCATAACCATTCCTTTACATTTGTTGATCTTCACATAACAGGTGCTTTTCAGGACACTGTTACTCTGTTTAATCGGTCTTCTTAAGTTCCACGGTTGTGTGCAGGGTTTTTTAGAATTGCAATGCCTTCATCAGCAAGAAATCTTTTTTTTTTTTCGTCTCGCTGAACCTTAATACTCTTTTCAGAAATTTAACAACTTTCTCAATGTAACGATCTTACAGCAACTCCATCTCACCCCCCCCCCCCCCCCCCCCCCCCCGCCCCCCTCATCTGTCATTGATTTCCTTTCATGAACATAGACTGTTATATCTGCGGTCTTGTTTTTCTACAAGTTAAGAAGGACATTCAGCCACCCTCTATTACTAACGTAGCATAACCAAATAATTAACAAGCTGACTGCATTGAATGTACGGGATGAGGGCGAGGAAAAGAAAAAACTACATTCCTCTGTTCTTCATGTGTTTTTTAGTTAATAGTGTCACGATTTTCTTCTTCATGTTGCTGCATTAGGGACACAACATATATCTATATAGGTTGAACTTAATAACTTTGAGTACCCGTTTAATGATTTCTTTTTACTTTTTGGTTCCACTGGGCCCATCTTCAAGGCATAAAGGAGAACATTAACAAAATAGAATTTATGAGGATGGACGTGACATTTATTGGTCAGAACTTTTGTGCTTACGCTCTCAAAAACATTCGAGATTGTTTATCCGTAAACAACCACTTAATAATAGCAAAATATAAGAGCAATAACCGAAAACTTGAGTTGTAAACGCCGAATATAGCCACAGACAAATGAACTGGCCAAGTACCATTTTAGAGGGAAGAAGGCATTTTGACGAGATCTTTATTGGGTTGTATGAGGTAAACAACGTATCGTCATAATATACATGTTCATATTACTCCAAATGTGAAATGTAAACATGATCAAAGACCATGATGGGGAAGACTGGAAACATTTAAATCTAAGTATGGTCTCTGTACCGATATAAAATTATTTATCAAAATGCATAGCAATTTCGACTACACGGTACACGTAGGTTGCTTACCACAATATATAAGTACAATTAAAGATCCCTGATTTAGAACGAAAATTATAACTTCCTCTCTCAAATTAAGTTATATATTCAGTACAATACACCCAATCCACATGCAGCTGGTATGCTACAATGGTGGTGCTTGTGTGCTTCGACATCCTTATTAATTAAGTGTGCACAAGCATCTATTGCTACAGTTGTCTGAAGTATACCTTTACATTGTGGCTGCAGGTTCTGTTTTCTGGTGATCGCTGAGGGTTTAATAGCTACTTGTTATTAGCAATGAAGAAACGTGTATTTTACTCAATTTAAAAGCAGCTGTTAATCCATTGTTACAGCTATCCAGAGACAGTACTACCCAAGTGCTCAGCAATTTGCATTAGACGTTTGACTGTGAAAGTAATATTCCCCACAAAACTCAAATACCTTTTGTCACTTTATGTACCTTTGATTAAAATCGGGGTCACTGCAAAATAAATAGCTTCACCTTCACTTTCGAGTAATAAGGGAATTTGTTCTTTAGTCTATAAAAATCAATGTAAATAAATGTCAGTGCTTTGTTAGTTCAACTGAGATGTGAGTAATACTGATAGTTGCTGTTATTCTTGCCTTACAAGTTAATACACTGTTACCAACAACTGCTAATTTATAATCCAATAAAAATTAAGTAAATCAATTTCTTCCACGCATTTTAAAAAAGACACACAGGTTGTGTGTAGCAACATACATATGACAACCATGTAATGAAAAGCTTTACGTTCTGCAGATTTAATCTGAAAGCTTTCGTGGTAAGACTACAACTAAGTAAGAGCATAATCCCAATATTTACCATTTCATTTTTTCAATATTTCTTTACTTGTTTTAATTGTCATTGTAGGGGGCTTCCTTTTGAGACTGACAGCTGTCAGCGCAGGAACACTGCCGTCCTGTGACGCTATCAGTTTCTCATAATGAGAATATTTCCCCGTGCACCTGCTAGTCCCCACAATGAATTTGAAACAGATGAAACAAAGCAACCTAATATATAGTTACATATTAACAGGAAAACACATGGCTGGTTATAATAGCGCTTTCAAGCTGTATCTGTACTTACTGCACTGTGTATTGTGTAGCAGAAAAGGTAATGGGTCATAGTCATACATAAATATTGTTTCACTACATTGTATGATGTAAATTAATAACTGTTACACTCAAAAACTCACACTGTTCGTTTACTGGGACTGCTGTGAATCAAACAGTTTTAGGAGCACTTGTTAACTAAGTCCAATATCTCTACCAAACTTTTCAAGCAAAACGGACCATCAAATTTCATTTTCCCCATCTAAATAGTCTGTATTGTTTATCAGAATACACATGCTTCACTTATTGGCACTACTGATACAATCAACAAGTTAATAATTAGCTTGATTCTATCTTCATGCCACGGTCTATAGAAACAAACATACATAATAAATTCGTTCTCTGACATTACAAAACACACATGGGTACTGGTGTACTGGTGCTGATCTAACCTACGATCAGCAAACGAATACTTATACTTTAAAAAACGGCAAAGAGTATCCGAAACGGCCAACTTGCCAACAACAAATCACTCTCCACTAATGTAACACGAGTAATAAAACGGCTCAAAGACACACGTCGTAATTCGATTTAGTAACATTCTACTAATTTATACATGCAAGAGATGCACTTAAAACACTATACATCAAGGGACTACTCGGAACATACTACAGAGGCAATGACGCTTTACTGCAAACACTATATTTGGCAATAGTGTCATATGCGTTTTCACGAACACCAGTACTTTGACAACGATAAACAATCTTCGAAAGAGCCAACATGTACACAGGATATCATGGACCGCTAACATAAGATGTGTGTGAATTCCTGAGGGACGAAACTGCTGAGGTCATCAGTCCCAAGACTTACACACTACTTAAACTAACTTATGCTAAGAATAACACACACACCCATGCCCGAGGGAGGACTCGAACCTACGGCGAGAGGGGCCGCGCAAGCCGCTAACATCGGGTCATCGAACCACCTTCACAATTCTCTATAATTCCAGTCCCGTAAAGCACGCGGGAAGAATGAACACCTATATATTTCCGTACGAGCTCTGATTTCCCTTATTTTAACTTTGTGATCGTTCCTCCCGATGTACGTCGGTGTCAAAATATTTTCGCATTCGGAGCAGAAAGTTGGTGATTGGAATTTCGTGAGAATATTTCGTCGCAACGAAAAACGCCTTTCTTTTAATGATGTCCATCCCAAATCATGTATAATTTCTGTGACACTCTCTCCCATATTTCGCGATAATACAAAACGTGCTGCCCTTATTTGAACTTTTTCGATGTACTCAATCAGTCCTACCTCGTAAGTATCCCACACCGCGCAACAGTATTCTAAAAGAGGATGGACAAGCGTAGTGTAGGCAGTCTACTTAGTAGGTCTGTTACGTTTTCTAAGTGTCCTGCCAATGAAACGCAGTCTTTGGTTAGCCTTCCCCACAACATTTTCTATGTGTTCCTTCCAATTTAAATTTTTCGTAGTTGTAATTCCAAGGTATTTAATTGAATTTACGGCTTTTAGATTAGACTTATTTATGGTGTAACCGAAGTTTAATGCGTTCTTTTTAGCACTCATGTGGATGACCTCACACGTTTCGTTATTTAGAGTCAATTGCCACTTTTCGCACCATTCAGATATCTGTTCTAAATCGTTTGTTTTGATCTTCTGATGACTTTATTAGTAGGTAAACGACATGATAATCTGCAAACAACCGAAGACGGCTGTTCAGGTTGTCTCCCAAATCGTTTATATAGATAAGGAACAGCAAAGGGCCTATAACACTACCCTGTAGAACGCCAGAAATCACTTCTGTTTTACTCGATGACTTTCCGTCAATTACAGCGAACTGTGACCTCTCTGACAGGAAATCACAGATCCAGTCACATAACTGAGACGATACTCCATAAGCACGCAATTTCACTACGAGCCGCTTTTGTGGTACAGTGTGAAAAGCCTTCTGGAAATCCAGCAATACGGAATCGATCTGAGCTCCCTTGTCAATAGCACTCAGAACTTAATGTGAATAAAGAGCTAGTTGAGTTTCACAAGAACGATGTTTTCTAAAGCCATGTTGACTGTGTGTCAATAGACCATTTTGGTTCAAATGGCTCTGAGTACTATGGATCTTAACATAGACCGTTTTCTTAGAGGTAATTCATTACGTTCGAACACAATATATGCCTGCTGCATATCGACGTTAACGGTATGGGCCTGTAATTTAGTATATTACTCCTACTACCTTTCTTGAATATTGGTGTGACCCGTGCAACTTTCCAATCTTTGGGTACGGATCTTTCATCGACCGGACGGTTGTATATGATTCTTAAGTAGGGAGCTAATCCATCAGCATACTCCGAAAGGAACCTAACTGGTATATAGTCTGGACCAGAAGACTGGCTTTTAAGTGATTTAAGTTGCTTCACTACTCCGAGGATATTTACTTCTACGTTACTCATGTTGGCAGCTGTTCTCGATTCGAATTCTGGAATATTTACTTTGTCTTCTTTTGTGTAGGCGTTTCAGAAGGCTGTGTTTAGTAACTCTGATTTGGCAGTACCGTCTTCGATAGTATCTCCATTGTTATCGCGCAGAGAAAGCATTGATGGTTTCTTGCCGGTAGCATACTTCATATAAGACCAGAATCTCTTTGGATTTTCTGCCAGGTTTCGAGACGTCGTTTCGTTATGGAAACTGTTATAGGCATCTCGCATTGACCTATGCGCTAAGTTTCGAGTTTCTGTAAAGGATCTAATATCTTGGGGATTTTGCGTCTGTTTAAATTTGGGATATTTGTTTCGTTGTTATCTGCAACAGTGTTCTAACCCGTTTTGTGTACCAAGGAGGATCAGCTCCGGCGTTTGGTAATTTATTTGGTATAAATCTCTCAATTGCTGCCGATACTATTTCTTCGAATTTAAGCCACATCTGGTCTACACTTATATTATTAACTTGGAATGACTGGAGTTGGTCTCTCAGGAAGGCGCCAAGTGAATTTTTATCTGCTATTTTGAATAGGTATATTTTTCGCTTATTTTTCGAGGGTTTGGGGATTACAATATTCAATCATGCTACGACAGCCCTGTGTTCACCAATCCCTGGATTGGCTTTGATGCACGTTATTAACTCAGGATTCTATGTTGCTAAGAGGCCACGTGCGTTTTCACAAGCGTTTACTATTCGCGTGGGCTCATGAACTAATTGCCGAGATAATTTTCAGAGAATGCGTTTAGCACAATTTCGGATGATATTTTATGCGTACCTCCGGAATTAAACATGTATTTTCGCCAACATATCGACGGTAAATTAAAGTCACCACCAACAATTATCGTATGATTCGCGTACGTGTTTGAAAACAAACTCAAGTTTTCTTTGAACCTTTCAGCAACTGTATCATCTGAATTGGGAGGTCCGTAAAAGGATCCAATTATTATTTTATTCCGGTTGCCAACAATGACCTCTGCCCATACTAACTCACAGAAAGTATCTACTTCAATTTCGCTACAAATTAAACTAGGTCTGACAGCAACCAACACGCTTCCGCCAACCGTGTTTAGCCTATCCTTTCAGAACACCGTCAGGTTCATCGCCAAAATTTCGGCTGAAGCTATATCCGGCTTTGGCCAAGTTTCAGTGCCTATAACGATTTGGGTATCAGTGCTTTCTATTAGCGCTTGGAGATCTGGTACTTTCCCATCACAGCTACGACAATTTACAACTGTTATACCAATGGTTCTTGTATCTACGTTCTTCCTGTGTTCAGCCTGCACCCTTTGTGACTGAAGCCCTTCTTGTGTTTTCCCGAGACCCTCTAACCTATAAAAACCGCCAGTTCCACGCCACACAGCCCTTGCTACCCGTGTACCCGCCTCCTGCGTATAGTGGACACCTGACCTATTCAGCGGAACCCGAAACGCAACCACCCTTTGGCGCAAGTCGAGGAATCTGCAGCCTACACGGTCGCAGAACCGTCTGAGGCTCTGATTCAGACGCTCCACTCGGCTCTGTACCAGAGGTCCGCAGTAGGTCCAGTCCACTACGCTGCAAAAGGTCAGCTGTGCTCTCATCTTGCAAGCAAGATTGGCAGCCTTAACCACTTCTGTTGGCCGCTCGAAACCAGAGAGAATCTCTACTCATCCAAAGCGTCACACATCATTGGTACCGACGTGAGCCACCACCTGCAGTTGGCTGCACCCTGTGCTCTTCATCGCTTCTTGGAGGACCCTTTCCACATCTGGAATGACTCCAACCGGTATGCACACGGAGTGCACATTGGATATCTTACCGTTCTTGCCAGCCAAGTCCCTAAGGGACCCCACAACGCGCCTAACGAGGGAGCTCCCGACTACCAGTAATCCCACCCTCTGCGATTGTCCGGATCTTGCAGGCTGAGTGGTTTCCTCTGAAACAGGACAGGCGACAGCATCTGGCTCAGCGACAGTGTCAGCCACAGACAGCACCTGGAAGCTGTTTGTCAGACAAACCAGGGAGGCCTTATGTGCGGCCGCCTGGGAAGTCTTTCGCCACCAGCTTCGCCCTGGGGCGACCCCCTACTCGACCACATGTGAGGGGTCAGCGTCAGTGCGAGCAGTAACTGAGTTGGCCACCGGTGAGGACCAGTCTGAGGACTCTGACGCGCTGGACGTACGTTGGATCCCCACAGCCGGCCCACAACAGTGGTGCCCATCCACTTTAGCCTCAAGCTACGAACCGAAGCTATCACAGCCTGAAGCTGAGAGCGAAGTGTCACCAAATCAGCTCCCATCCGCTCACAACAATTACAGTCCCTGTCCATACTAAAGACCGTGGAAAACTGAACTATGCAGATAAACGGACTAACAGCACGTGCTCCGCAACTCTACTGTAGTATCTGACGAAAACGTACGAACTCTGTCTAGTAATATGTATATATTGAAAAACCTAACTACCGGAACACTCAGGTGAAACTAAATAATTTTACCCTGATGTGTATCTAGAAATATGTGACGAAAACGGTTACTTTCTGACGCAAACGAAATCGAAAGAACTGTGGCAATTAGATGTTAAATTTACGCGCAAAAACTCAAGAAACTAAACTAATAAAGCACGCAGTTGATACAATAAAATTCGCTCCTATGTAGGAAATCGTAATTGACAAATGTGGTTACTTATTTGTTGCTGTGTCTGTCGCTGGTGGCTACTGCTGCCTGACTGACATGTGTGTTGATATTATCTTTGTTAAATGATGTCTTATGCTTACTGCTTCTTACAAAAGTCCTCACTCTGCCCAACACCAATAGTCTGGCAGGATTTCCAGCTAACAATGGTGACATCCATTACATTTTTTCATATTGTGTTACCACGGAATATTGATCTGTTGCAGCTATTGAGGCTTCCTATATACTCTAAAGATCCAATACTATGTCACTTTTGGCCACATGATTATTATGTCTTTCTCGTTATTCTGCAAAATGTAGAAGCCTACTGGATGTTGTCACCTAGTTCAATGCAGACGAAAAGCCGTTTCATTATACATATGTAGGCAAAGCGTGTGGAAACGCCACAACATCTAAAACATTACTTTATTTCTTTATTTGTCCTTTAATAACACCTAATATACATGTTTTGGGGTAAAGAGTAACAGTGTGCATTCAATACACACGTAGGTTGTTTATCATAAAACACATAGTTACTGATCTCTGATCACGAAAGAAAACATCAGTTATGTGACCCAAACAAAAACTGTGTGTAGTTTTTATTAAAATACCTGGGATTCTGGTTACAAAACACACACATATAGCTGTGCAGGTATAACATAATTGTACTACAGCAGTGAAAAGATACACGTGGTTCACATAGTGACACCATAAAACTTACAGGTTATGCAACACTTATTGCTGAACTGAAGTTAATTTTTGTACTATTCTTTAAGGAAATCAAAAACTGTCTGTATTTTTTTTCAGATTACATAATCTATGGGTCTTTGCATATCATTATAAAACACACATGACGATAATGCTGATCCACCTTACAGCTCGTAGCTCACTTGTTGACTAGTACATATCGACGTATTTATCAAAGTAAAAGAACGTTATTGCTTCATCCAAGTTGACTGTATCATTTGTAAAAACTTATCTTAGTTCTAGTAAAACTGATTCCAAGTTTGGCCATATATTATAGTGATCTCTAGGTTAGCACTTCGCAGTGTGCAGCACTATCTTACAGCAGTATTCTATCAAACTGCCCCATGCCATTCTCCTTCACATCATTTTTTATTTTAGGTGAATGGAATGTGATTTGACATGTGTAGGTTAGTTCTTTCACATGTGCTTTACTTGGGTTGTTGTTGTATTCTTTCCCAATACCAGTGAGCTGTGACTTATATATACTTTGGCTATCCCATACTGCAAAGACCTTTTTTACAGGTGTGTTGTACTGACCTCAGATATCTTGTCAGTATTACGCTGCAGCGCATAAAAATAACAATTGTAATTCATGGTATCTTTTTTACGCTGTGAAAGGCTTTGTATGTGCATTCAATACCTAGAAGCTAGGGTATTGTTTTGAGGTCCCTAGGCTAGCATTTTCCATCACTTGGATGAGGCGTAGTAACTGCACAACGAAAAATTTTGCAATTAGAATTGGTTTTGCTATGTATTATCCTTCATTCTCGAGCATCAACGTTCGTTGTCCCTCTTTTTCTTTGTTCGTTGCCTGTTGGTATGCATATTTGTATAATGTTCAAGGAGCTGTAATAGTAAATCACGTATGGTTATGAATATAGTATGTCGTTCTATAAGTTTATTTTATCTTTATGATAGTGGTCTGACCAAATAGTGACATGTTGGGCTTAGACTGCCTTGTATGTAACGGAATAGTTATCCCATTATGACAGGAATGAAGAATCCTAATTTGCATCTGTTAGTGACAGTGGTTTAAAAATGTGCCTTATGAATTATATATGATGTAGCAGTTGTGATATATAATTATTTTTGGCTGCAAGGTGTATGGTGCATCTGTGTGCAATCCACCATTCGAGCAATTCAAGACCTATCGAGTGGTGGAATGTGTGGTCTTGGTGTTAATCTGCTGATTGGTTTGATGTATCCCATCACAAATTCCTCTCCTGTGCTAATATCTGCATCTTTGAGTAGTACTTTCCACCTATACACTCAGTTATTTGGTGAATGTGAACAAATTTCTGTCTTCTCCACAGTTCTCTACTCCCTAATGCCTCAACACCTGTCCTCTCATCCTGTCCTTTCTTGTTGTTAGTGTTTTCCATAAGTTCCTTCCTTCGCTCGCTTGATCTGAGGAGAATCTCCTTATTCCTTACCTTACCCGTCTACTTGTTATACCATATAGCAGTCTGTACTGGGTTACGAACATGGTTATCCAATCCCAGGGCCAAATAGCACACAATTACAGTATAGGTCCTTTTTTCCTTGGATTGTTCTAACTATGCAGGTCACTGCCACGACTGCTTACAATGTATTTTACAGTTGGTACCACTACCACTAGCGTAATCTAGCAGTAATGGACCTCTTCGAGTACTTTTATATGCAGTACATTTCATTTATTTATGTTCCGGGTACTTACTTTACTAGATATTCATCTTCTCAGTAGTCCGACAGTAAATCACATTCTTCTGTTGAGTTTCCGTGCGATATAAGCCTGCTGCAGAGGATAATCCCAATATCTCACCAACTATGTTGATGTACTACTAATAGTAGAGATAGGTAACTTTTACTAACCCAAACAATGATAGTTACGATGAAATTCACAAATGACAATAGGTTACACTCTTAATGAAACGAAAAAAATCTGTGTGACGCGTCTGACTTGATTTGGAACTTACAAGGAAACTGTCCAATTCAGCGTATCGAAACCTGTCCTGAAATTTTCATATGGGTTGAATACACAGTAAGTAACTCTGCCAAACTGTTAGCTGATGTCACTCACTACAAGTATTTTTAAAAAGGATGTTAAAATTGACAGATTCGTAACTCGCCAGATGGCTGGGGACCGTGCACCCACCGGCCGCTGTGGCCGAGTGGTTCTAGGCTCTTCTGCCCGGACCCGCGCTGCTGATAAGGTCGCAGGTTGGAATCCTGCCACAGGCATGGATGTGTGTCATGTCCTTAGGTAAGTTAGGTTTAAGTAGTTCTAAGTCTAGGGGACTGATGACCTCCGATGTAAAGTCCCATAGTGCTTAGAGCCATTTGGACCATTTCATCCGTGCACCCCTGCTGTAGCTGGGGTAGACAGCAGTTGCCCAACGCGGTGGGTGCGTACCTCAGTTGGTGGCGGGTCAGTAAATAAGTAACACGGCACAACACGATCTAATTTGTGAAGTGATTTCAGATTGATTGGCAACTCATTTATTGTCCTAAATAATTATCACGTGTCTTTGCAGTGTCGCTAAGTGTTAACTATGGAGAAAAAACTGTATCAATTGTTTTTGTTAGTATTCTTAATATGCTAACTAATAGCATTAGTCTTTTTGTGCAGGTTACAGAGTTTCATAGTAAAGAGGAATCCACTTAAAGTTTTCAAACTCGTAAAAATGAAATTGGAAGAAAGTGGTATGTGGTCGAAATTATCTACTTCTCCTGAAGACCTATGTTTCATATTTTAGTTAATATGTAGGACATTCTCTGGTATTACGTCGACATTTCGTTAGAAATTGTGGAAACATTAGAAAAAACGGAAAATAACTGCCCATTCAGTGAAATGTGGTTTGAACAATTGTTGTTGCGCTAGTTAACATCCAGAACAGATACACAGTACCTTAATAACCCGAAGAAAACATACACAGTAATAGCATTCATTGTCAGATATAAAGACTGTACACAATTTCGCTCAACAAAGGAGGGAGAAAACACTCACGGACTAGTAGTCTGCAAAACCGGTTCCATTTCGTAAAATC
The DNA here is from genome assembly GCF_021461395.2 of Schistocerca americana. Lineage (NCBI taxonomy): Eukaryota > Metazoa > Arthropoda > Insecta > Orthoptera > Acrididae > Schistocerca > Schistocerca americana. Next base: position 200,818,848 of record NC_060125.1, on the reverse strand, counting down.
TGAAGGTCAGTTGTATAAATGAAACAAATATTTACACAAACTATGAAATACATGCCAAAATGAAAGTTGTGAAAAGAAATTATTTAAAAGAATTAGAACTACTCTTGGGAGTCAGAGCAGCTTTCCGAGGAATGTCCTCGATACTGGCTCCTCTGAATTGCAGGGGATATTAGCATTACTGATATCCATGTTTCTTTTACGTAGTTAAATAGATTCAGGAAATAACGCAATAAAAGGAAGTCGGAAAATTACGAAGTAAACGCTATGATTATTAGGACATGCTGTAGAGGACGTCGTAGCTTAGGTAGATTGTTATGCACTAAATTGCTGTTTATAAATCGCATCAGACAGGTTTCACGGAGAGACTGCTTGGAAACCACGCTTTATCATTTTTAGCGAAAGAAAGAACGACGTCGCTATTGAAGTCGTTGTACGTTGTGACGCATTTGTATACAACAAGTTCAATGGTAAGTATCAGTGGATTACTGTTTCCGTAGCTATGTACATGTCTTCAGAGGCATCAAGGCAAATTAATAACGAAGATGTACAGAAACTGTGTTGCAGAAATCTTTTAATCAATTTAACAAATATCTGACAAAATAAAAAAAATATGATTTTCAGTGTAACATATGAAACCTCGTCTTAAGAGTTACGTCAAATAATTCACTGCTTTAGGTGGACTTTTGTTCTGAACTTGAAACCCATCTGTCTTTAGGAGGACAATGAAAACATTCAGCCTCTCGATAAATAATATGTCGACACTAAAGCTTTTTTCAGAAGACTGTTGGACGATACCATCTCTGACAGCGTTTTGTCATTTCAGGTTTATCAGCGGAATAGTATTGTTAAATTTCAGTAATTTGTGCAATGTCAGTTTTCAGCACCAGGTTTTACGAATTTGATCATGTCTGCCTTGTACGCATCTCAGTATGCATAAAAAGTGCCGTGATGATTTCTTACTTCATCTTCATTCTGTCTAAATGATACTGATAATTAATGTGATTTCACTAAATGCATTATTCTTATCAGTTGTGCTTGATGTAAAGAAAATGTTTATGTCGGTCAGCAGATAGACACGTTTTTGTCATGATCTCTGGAAAGAATCAGGAAACTCCTCCGTTGTTAATAAAATATACATTATAAAAATGATCATAAGAACTCTGTCACAGAAACTGTTATAAAATATTTCCTGTAAATTCATTAAATGACCTATTGATGCATTCATCTGTAATATAACATCATACACTGTCTTCGCTTTATTTGCCCGCAGCTCGTGGTCGTGCGGTAGCGTTCTCGCTTCCCGCGCCCGGGTTCCCGGGTTCGATTCCCGGCGGGGTCAGGAATCTTCTCTGCCTCGTGATGGCTGGGTGTTGTGTGATGTCCTTAGGTTAGTTAGGTTTAAGTAGTTCTTAGTTCTAGGGGACTGATGACCATAGATGTTAAGTCCCATAGTGCTCAGAGCCATTTGAATCTTCACTTTATTTTCTCTGATATTCACTCGTGCTACAAATACATCAGTGACAGTTCAGCTGATGACATTAAAAAAAATTGTCTGCGACAACTTTTGTGTGGTTTATGCACTTACAAGTCGGCTGGGTGCACTTTGGACTTCGCGCAACGCAGCGCCGCGTTCTCTTATCACAGCTGCGTCTGTTTATTCAAAAGTTAGTGCGACAAGAGGGTAGGGCAGTTCCAACCGCTATTGTAAGAGTTCTTCATGCAGCTAGATTGAGTAATTTTAGTTTATATATACTTTTTAATATTTACAGTCAGCCATAGGAGCTAAAATTTGACAGAAAATTTATTTTGATGTACACTTCCTGTATGGAATCATTTCAGTTTATTTTGATGTACTCTTCCTGTACGGAAAATATTCAGTTAAGTTTTCGACACGTTGGATTGGACGATTCCATTGTTAGCTATCAGAACTATAGCAGTGATACGGGGCGTTGATATCTGAGCTTCTGTGGTAACTGCACTAGACTATACCGTGTTTTAAATAAAGTGCAGGTTTCATATAGATACTATTGAGTGTGCTCTATTAAAATAAAGTGTTAGAACAGCTTTAAGTGACAACTCTGTAGCTCAGGGAGGGTTTATTTGTATGCAGTGTTGTAAAGGAATCATATACCTTCCCTGGTATAAACTGAATTAAGTCTGATTGTCTCGAATCCTTTGATTTATTGACATTAGGTTGGTGGAGAGTAATTCCTGTGTGCAAGGTGGCTCGAGCTGGTACTATTTATCGTTCTCTAAATATTGGCATTCGTCAGATGTAGGTGACGCTAATACCACATGTAGTGTTCACATAGAAGTTCTATTCCTTGTGTTGTCAATTCTGATTCCTTTCTCGGTGAACCATTTGTATTTTAACTGCGTATATACAGAGGTTGTAAAAAGGTCATGGGATAGCGATATGCTCACATACAGGTGACAGATGGCAGTGCATCAGCGGAACTCTCATTTGTCCTCACGTGATCTATGTGAAAAAGGTTCCGACATGATTATGGTCAGACAGTAGGACAGTAGTAGGAGCTAAATGAATGGTACATTACATTTCGGGAACCTGTAGGAAATTCAATACTCCGAGTGCCAATCAAGAGTGTGCCGAGATTATGAAATTTCTGGCATTACCTCTCACGACAGGCAACGCAGTGCCCCACGGCCTTCACTTGACGATCGAGAGCAGCAGCGTTTATGTAGAATGCTGACAGACAACCAATACTGCTTGAAATAACCACACAACTCAAATGGACGTATGACGAACATATCTGGCGAAATTTTGCGTTAAAAAGTTATGGCAGCAGATGACTGATGCAAGTGCCTTTACTAACAGCACGACATCGCCTGCAGCCCCTCTCCTAGGCTCGTGACCAAATATGTTGAATCCTAAGCAACTAAAACGCCGTGGCCTGATCATATGACTCCCGATTTCAGGTGGTAAGAGCTGTTGGTAGGGTTCATGTTTGGTGCAGACCCCACGAAGCCAATGACCCATGTAGTCAACAAAGAACTGTACAATATCGTGGTGCCTCCATAATGGTCGGTGCTGTGTTTACATGGAATGGACTGGGTCTTCTGGTCGAACAGAATCGATTATTGACCAGAAATGGTTACGTTGGGCTTGGAGATCGTTCGCAGTCGTTCATGGACTTCATGATGGGCCCCTCCCACAGGAGGTTCGAGTCCTCCCTCGGGCATGGGTGTGGTGTTGTTCTTAGCATAGGTTACTTTAAGTTAGTTTAAATAGAACCGATGACCTAAGCAGTTTGGTCTCTTAGGTATTCTCACACACAAACAATGACGTCATGTGGCTGAGCCACAACTGATCGCGATTGGCCGGCCTCAGTGCCGAGTGGTTCTAGATGCTTCAGTTCGGAACCACGCGACAGCTACGGTCGCAGGTTCGAATCCTACCTCGGGCATCGATGTGTCTGATGTCCTTACGTTAGTAACGTTTAAGTAGTTCTAAGTTCTAGGGGACTGATGACCTTAGATGTTAAGTTCCTTAGTACTCAGAGCCATTTGAACCATTTTTTGATCGCCAATGGTTTAAAGAATTTTCTGGACAATTTGAGCCAACGAATTCATTACCCAGATCACCCGACAGGAATCTCATCGAAGATAAGTGAGACGTTAGTTCCTGCTCCACATCCTGCATTGACAACTCTTTCGCAGTTTTGGACGGTTACAGAAGCAGATGGTTCATTATTTCTGCAGGGGATTTCCAACTTGTTGTTCATAAAATGCCACATAGAACTGTGCACTACGCCAGGAAAAAGGATTGGCAAGGTATTATGAGGTATCCCATGACATTTGTCGCTTCCATGTATTATATGTGGAAATCAGTGCAATAATACTAAATCAGTTTAACTTTTGTTCCCTAGTGCCGTTCTACTACATAAGTTACGTTACTGGACTGTGATATGTAGTTTGCAAGTTAGCTATTCCCGATACACATTGTCGTTCCGTCGTACAGTTATTAATTTGCTGTTCGCTAATCTTCCGTACCAGCTCTTAAGAGTATACAATGTGTGGGCACCTCGCGGGAAGATGTATGAGATATTTGCAGTGCCTAGGCCTCAAGGTGGGAGTCAGGCTTCGCAGGCCAGAGCTGGCCATCCGTGAAGTGCAGATAAGCCAGCAGGCGTAGGGTGACGGCGGCTGGAGGGCGTTCGGTGCGCTGCATGCCACGTTTAGCGACCGTAAGCTGCAGATATGTCTTGGGCGCTGCCACTACTGTATAGAAACATATATGTGTTTCCTCCTGCGACCTGTAATGTGTTTTCTATGTCCTGATAAGTAAGTACTATTATACAAGCACCCATGAGAAGTACTATGCGTTGCAAACGTTCCCAAATGTTTATTAACTCAAACGTTTTGGAACGTTTATAACAAATCGTACATGTTACGGGTAATAGAACATGCACTGTGTAACTGCTTTAAACAAGTTATCGTCCTTCTATCATTTTAACTCCCTGCGGTACAGGGCAAACCACGTAACAAACGATGTAACGGCATAACTACACTGGTGTCAAAAATTAAAGCAACAAACGGCTAATTCCCCGCCCCATATCTAATTCTCGATATAATCAGATGAACAATGAACAGATGTTTGTACGATCATAATCTTCATGGAAGATGGCATTCCGGTCAATGGACAACCACGCCAACGATGACGTCAGTGCACCTATCAAACGCGGTAGCGTTTTCTGGGTAGTCCCACATTCACAATAATTACGTACACAGTCTCACACGGTGCAGCGTGGTACAGAGAAGACGCCTGCCTCAGTATCTGCGACGGAGGGCCATAGAAAGACTGAAAGTAGGACAGTCGCGAACTGATACACCCCGATGGCTTAGTGTGAATCGTTCTGTTGTTTCTTGGATGTCAAAACAGTTTATAGAGACCGAAACTGTATCCCAAAGACCAGGGCGCGGCCGACCTCGTGTGAGATCAGAAAGAGAGAACCGTTATTTGTCTGTAAGGGCACGACAGTATTGCCATAGTATTGCACAGCAAATGGCGTCTGACCACGCAGCATCACTGGACGTGTTGTATCGAGGCAAACCAGGTACAGAAGTCTTCGGAAGAGAGGCCTTTATTGTCTGCTGTACATCTGACGCGATTTCACAGAAGAGAACGTTTAGAGTCGTCAACATTACAACTGAATGTTCGAACAGTGGGCTATTGTTCTATTCACAGAAGAGTTCCAATTGCCCTGGGCCGTGACTCCCAACGGAGTCCCGTCTGGACGGAACATGTAACATTATTTTGGGACCACCCAGACACTGTGGAAAGAGACCAATATAAAGGAAGATCCCTAACGGTGTGGGCATGCATTATGTTGACCACTCAGACGCCTATTCATGAAATTGTGCAGCTGAACTGGCAAGGTGTAACTGCTGCAGGTATTGTGACTAAGTCTTGGGACATCACATGCGGTTGTTGAAAGGTAGTGTGGGGACAGACTTTGTACTGATAGACGATGATGCACGAACTCGTAGAGTACTGGTGGCTGACGTTTCCTTCGATTCGGAAGATACCGCACGCATCACTTGGCCTGCTCTCTCACCACGTTTTAATTCCAAGGGAAATATTTGGGATGCACTTGGGAGATAGGTTGCATCACGTCAGAGTCCGCCAACCATTCTTTAAGATTTGCGAGCAGCTCTGCGGGAAGAACGGGTGTCATTGCCTCAACATGAAGTTGATTACATCGTTCACAGCAAGCCCAGTAGTAAGCTGATAAAGGTGCAGGGATGTAAATTTTTGTAATTGGTTAATAGATGATAGTGCTAAGAGTAGTAAGCTGATAAAGGTGCAGGGATGTAAATTTTTGTAATTGGTTAATAGATGATAGTGCTAAGAGTAGTAAGCTGATAAAGGTGCAGGGATGTAAATTTTTGTAATTGGTTAATAGATGATAGTGCTAAGAGTAAAGGGTGATAAGGATCATAAAGTATACTAATGTGTAAATAAGCGTAACGACAGGGGTAAGAGTCACAGATAAATACCCTCATCTAGCTCCTCCACCGATAGGATAACCTCTCACTTCAGTTTGATAATTTGGTAAGCGATAAGGTCAGAAACATAAAGTATACCATCTGGATAGTAAACTATAGCAATAAGAGACTAGGTTTACGACTAGTTACTGTTATCTACTTCCTGGTCAATGGGGTAGCAATCTGTCATTTATATGAAAATCAAATAGCCTATAAGAGCTGGGGAGGTTGTTGAGGGATCATAAATAATTGATAAGAAGGAAATAAGGCCGATAGGTAGTAAATTGTGCTTGTACCCGCTTAGGCCCCCACACATACTCATTGTGCTTCGTATCAACTGAACTCAGAAATAAAATTTTGTCACTTGTTTTTCAGACTGTAGTTACGCCAACGGCTGACTATTAAGCAATACCTAGCATCTAAATATTGATGTTAAATGATATTCTCTGCGTCCGATAAAATGATTATCCAAAAAAGAAGATATTTTACCATTATCCGTTATTTTTTAACTGATTAATCTGTTGAAGTAAGATTCGACATGATATGGTAGTTTGCTTACTGTTCTCTGGCGGTGAGGTACTGAGTAACTGGAAGGCTACAAAGATATGCTGTATTGCAGCTATCGTGCGATGACACGGATATCATCTTACTATCCTTGACTCACCAGATGCTAGCCGAAGATCGTAATGGTAATAGTACATAAAACGAGAGAAACGGGATAGTGCAAAAGACAGAATGGTGTCATAGACGGTGGTATTCTATACAAATGTTCGCCTCCTTAGCAAAGTGGCAACGTGTTTGCCTGTCACGCAGCGGGCCCAGGTTGGGGATTTTCTCCGCTCGTCGATTGGATGTTCTGTTGTCATCATCCTTTCATCATCATTACCGACGCGCAAGTCGCTTAATGCGGCGTCGACTGAAATAAGACTTTAACCCGGCGGCCGAAATTCCCCAAGTGGAGTCTCCCGACCTACAATGTCACACGATCATTTCCTTTCTTTCCTATGTAAATACTCCTTTTCTTTATGACAGGGTATGTTTACTTAAAACATATTATTTAAAATATATAAAAGTTATTAGCGCTTTGAAATTAACATACGTTTACTCGATTACAAACCCTGATACTGCAAGATTAACTTCTGTAATCTGAATAAAATCACTACGTTGAAAAGCGATATGCTTTGTCTATTAATGACTGTCCTTGTGAGATCGTAGTATCTGACTCGGAAGTATCACCTAACTAGCACAAAATAAACATGGATACCCATCCTATGCCTACAGTTCCTTTGTAAAACGATAACCTTAAGAGTACCAGTACTGTATTGCGCCACTCTATCCCAGATCTGTGACTCGTACGATGTCTGCGGTGGCTTGCAAGCTGAAAGGCAAGAGATGTATATATCTATTTCAAATAGATTCGTCGTAATATGGTCGGCAGCTTAGGTACAGCGGACGGGAGACGATAAATGATTCACTTTGGTTCCCAAAGAGCTGTCACGAACGGCTTTGATCAGTTCATGTAATTTACTAAAAAGCCATGACAATTGGAGTCCTAGACATATAGTTCATTTTTTTAAGACACGTGGTCAGCAACTTATGCCACGACTTTTAAACAAATTAAGCTGAGTGTTTACTTACAAACTAATGCAAATGTGTGAAAAATTAGCTTGAAACAACATGAAATAGTTTGAAACTGATTGATGGAACTAGAAAGACAGCAAAGATGTTCATACAGGTTAAACTACCGGTCTCTGTGTATTTCAGTAGAGTGCGTAACATGTAACTGGTATACAACTACAAATCCTACATCGCTCATTTGAACTGACTATAGATTTAGTTCAACCAAATAATGAGCAGAAGAGATCAGAACACACAGGCACAGTGCTCACACCACAAAGCGAAAGCTAATTTTTCAATACAGCACACGTGCTCACCATGAAGGGGAGTGAACTGGGAATCAGTGTGTAGAGGACAATATTAAAAGTAAACGAGAAACGGGATACATGGTGTTCAACGATTCACATAGCAAAACGGTGTTATCAGTTTGCAGACGATGTAATGCAGTCGGAAGAGTGTGACCCCAGACAACCAGACGAGGCGGGCGTCCGTCCATATTCCTCCAAGACACGGCAGCAGTCTGTGGCAAGCTCAACAACATGCCCCTACCTTCGGTGCAACTGAACCTGCTGCGACGTTAGATGACCACTAAGAACATACAGAGCTAAAACGAATCCGTGTATTCTTTAATCCAGGTTCAAAGACATTTCTTCTTCAAAGGTAACTATGCTGAAAGAGGCAAACATCTCTTTATATTCATTCCTGGCCGGGTTGGGGATTTTCTCTTCCCGGGGACTGGGTGTTCGTGTTGTCCTCGTCATTTCATCATCATCATCATCATAATTATTTGTGACAGTGGCTATATAGGACTGTGAAAAAATTGGACTGTGTAAAAATTGGGACTTTGTACGGGAGATGATGACCGCACAGTTGATCGTCTCGCAAACCAAACGTCATCTCATCTGCTTATATGAACACATGGATGTGTTTAGCGTCACAATACCAAAGCAGGAATGGGGTACTTTACGTATACCTTTGAAAAATACTGCAATCTAATCAGTTACTTTATATTTTAAGATTTAGAAAACCATATTTATTGTTTTAAATTAATTCTGCTACCACATTTTATAAATGCTTTAAATTTTTTTGTTAAGCTTAACCCAAAAATTTAAGTGTTAGTAGTAAATGTTACTTTCCACAGTGAACGTCATCAATATTTTTGGGTTCCACACCCTCCTTACACATCAGTGTCTCTTGAAAAAGAGTATTTTTAGTGTAGGTCTACTAAAATTAGCGAATTTTGTTTTCTTTTCTATTGTTTTTAGGATGGACCGAGAATACCCACCTTTCGGAATGCGCGCTAGAGAAAATACTTTGGTACTCCTAGTATTACAGTTGGACTCGTCCTGACGGCCGAGAACGCTGAAGCGCATTTTTCCAAGGCATAGTGAAGTGATCCAATCTCGAATCGAATCCGACACTCAAATTAACTCTGAGTACCGGCCTGCCTGCAAGCCTGATGTGGATTTTAGGCGGATTTCCACTGTAAACTAGGTGCGTACCGTGCTTGTACCCACGTCCCTGCTCAGGCATACGCCACTCAAATACCGGATTGTCACACATCTCGTCTACGTCTCTGGTGCTCATATTAAACAAATTGTGTAAGCTGCGGTAATTAAATGCCTTTCTCACTTATCTGAACTTTCCTGCCTACGAACTGTTCCCAGTCAATTAAATGTGGAAATATTTCTATACATCTGTCTTTCATTCACCACGCCAGATTTGTACTTGGTGGTCAAAATTTGGAACTGCTTTTTCCGGCATAAATCGGTTCTGCTTTAACGCATTACGTTTTACTGTCATACGATAGTTAGAGCCCGAACTGGACCTCTGTGAGTAGCTGAACCATAATTATAACCATCCGTTACTTCGAAAACATTATCACATTTGACCACGAGATGTACACTAGACGCAGTAGGGCGCTCATCGAGTCCTTCAGTCGGGCCAACAAATGTCACTGACACTGCCAAAACCGATTGATAATAATGCCAGCCATGTAGAGAAGCTGAAGAAGGCAAAAGAGATTGAAATACAAGAAGCAAATGTTTTAAAATCGGAGGAGCTACGATGTGGCCATGCAGATGCTGCAAGTCCTTTGTTGCAGTGAAAATATTATAATGAACACACGGCCAACGTTCAGTATACTTGATCCTCTCTTTAATTACTGTGATTTGTTTATTTGAAGCAATCCACCCGATTGGTGATAATCGCAATGACTGTGGTTTTTCAATTACCAATACAAAACATATAGAAAAGAGTGCTCAAATCGTGGACAATTCATAACAGAGTTTTCTTACGATTTCACGACTGAGTGGTTGCCACATGGATTTGGATGAAGATCCCATATAGAAAACCGGAAGAGAGCCCAACTTTTTCCATGCTGCACAGAATGACAAAGGGTGTTGAGGGCTATTTCTCCTAGCCACACGGCTGTCAAGCTATTACAAATGTTTTGACGCTTTAACGAATAACAGCCGAAAAGCGATTTACACCCCCCCCCCCCCCTTCCCCACGTAGTCACGTCAGGTACAGCAACAGGTTCCAAGCTGCGTTCTCCTGTCTCATCAGTAGGACATGGAGAACAGAAAGTGGCTGCAGTGAGACAGGGTGTTGTCACACGGGCATCAGCTATGATCTCTATATGCAATGTATTTGTGAAGACTAACTGAGCCAACTAGACCCATTGTTGAGTTCACATTCCATTCTACGCCGTATTTTACTACAAGTAATTATATATGAAAAATGTACCGGGATATCCATATTTCAATAAAAGAATACTGTCCTTGACTACATGGTAAGCTCGTAGTCTCATGAGGTGTACTGGCAGAGAAACTATTCCTTCTATTTATATGAGGCGTATATCGCTCTACTTGGGGCTTCGGGATGCTAAATTATCCAGTAAGTCACCCGTTGTTCTCTAGTCCCCACCACGAGTAGAAAGACATGAACAGGCCCTAAATCAACGAGATGGTGGTGTCAGTATAGCGTGAAGTCAAGTCGAAACTGTCTCACACAGGGCTCGACCGTTAGAAGCAGCAGAGACGGAAGAGGTACATTCTATGCTTCAAGGAAAATCGAGCGGAAATCAACAGGAGCCTCTGGGAAGCGTTAAATGCATTGCATCTATTGTGGATGCTGAAAAGTTGTAGGAGCAGTGAGAAGGGGTGGGTTCAAATGACAAGTGGGCAAGGAAGAGAAGACACCGCGATTCTGCTGAGATCAGAGGTTTCGAAGAAAAGCTTCACAGAATGTGGGATCTGACAAGACATAGCAAGGATGCTCCAAACCAATCAGTCAGTGAGTTTGCAGAAGATGAAATGCGCAGGCATACTCTGACGTTAAAAACTGTAGTCTGTTGCAAGACTCAACGAACAGTTTACGCCCCAAAATGTTCATTGAACTATTGAAGAACACTTTTCCACTTTCCTGGAGACCATGATTAAAAGTGAATTTCATATGTGTGCAGGTAGGAGTGATTCAATAGCATGAATGGGCATCCCTAAGGATGACTGTAAAACATACACATAGTTCTGAAAAGCTTTCATGGCTCAGTACTGGTCCAAGAGCACACAAGATCAAGTCACATTCGGTATCCTGATGATAGGGACTATAACAGTGCAAGACATCATAATCAGATATTTCATTTAAATTATGGTTCATCGAAACCAGTCTCTTGATGTGCTGTACGACCCTCCCGAGTTAATCAGGATCTGCTTGACTAAACTACTGCACAGACTGCAATGAGAGAATATTATTGTGGGCGGGATTACGGGTGATATTCGAAGCTTTCATGCTTTGCTGCAGGATTTAGGCTACGAGTACCATGCCCAACAATACAACTCGAAAATAATTAATTTGATAATCATCACCAATCCTATGGTACACAAAGATGTAAACAGATGTAATATCAATAGCGTAATAATGGGCGAAGAAGACAACATTTTTGGAGAGATTCACATCCATCACGAAACCCATTCAATTAGCAAATAAACTTCGATAGACTGGCATCCGTGGTCTGGGGATGCCGTCACGCTAGCTCAGCGTGTGTTCGGTCAGAGTGTTAGCTACCCTCTGTAACAAAAAAAAAAAAAAAAAAAAAAAAAAAAACCTGGGTAAATGGATCAACGAAGAACCTGAATGGGTGTCATCGGACGTCCACTTCGAACAAATTCAACGAACAATACAAAACAAAGTGAGATCAACAAGAAAAAAGGGTAGCGGCTTTGATTCATGACCAAACCATCTTCGGTCTCTGGGTCGAATCCTGCCTCTGCTTGAATTTGGATTAATAATCATCATAGGTGGCTGAAGGCTTCCGGCATAAGAAGTCAACATCATTCTGCCAACGGCATTGTCAAAGAGGGCGGAGAAGCGGACAGAGGTTCAGGGCACTCTCTTGTCCCAGGGGTGGGAAACTGCCCCTAAAAGTCGAAGAATCAGCAATGATCCACAGCATGAAGGTGCAGATGGAAATGGAAACCACTGCATTAAAGATATGTAACTTGTATCCACACGGCATGTGGCCTGTAATTGAAGAAGTATCATGATGATCTCTCCTTTAGCAAAAGATTCACGAATAGTCTCCCATTCCGATCTCCGGAAGGGGACTGCCAAGGGGGAGGTTACCATGAGAAAGAGATTGAACAATCAACGGAAGGATAACGTTGTAAGAGTCGGGGCGTGGAATGTCAAAAGCTTGAAAGTGGTAGGGTAACTGGAAAACCCGAAAAGGGAAATGCAAAGGTTCAATCCAGATATAGTAGGGATGAGTGAAGTGAAGTGGAAGGAAGGCAAGGATTTCTGGTCACATGAGAGTAGGGCAATATCAACAGCAGCAGAAAATGGTATAGTAGGACTCGTTATGAATAGGAAGGTTGGGCAGAGGGTGTGTTTTTGTAAACAGTATAGTGACAGGGTCGTCACCATCAGAATCGACAGCAAACTAACACTGGCAACGATAGTTCAGGAATACAAGCTGGAGGTGAATAGACAGAGAAAGCGTATGACGATATGGAAAGGATGATATAGTATGTAAAGTAGAATATGTACATCGTGGAAGCAATTATGGAAATAAAAGAAAAGTTCACGAGTGGAAAAAAAACTCAAGGTGAAACGATATCAATGATACGATCCGCTGATGACATTGCTATCCTGAGTGAAAGTGAAGAAGGATTACATGATTTCCTGAACGGAATGAGCAGTCTAATGAGTAAACAGTATAGATTCAGAGTAAATCTAAGAAAGACGAAGGTAATTAGAAGTGATAGAAATGAGAAAAGCGTGAAACTTAACATCAGGAATGATGGTCTCCAAGTAGATGAAGTTAAGGAAATCTACTACCTAGGCAGTAAAATAATCACTGACGGACGCAGCAAGGAGTACATCAAAAGCAGACCAGCTGTGGTAAAAAAGTCACTCCTGGCCAAGAGAAGACTACTAATATGAAATATCGGCCTCAATTAGAGGAAGTAATTTCTGAGAATATACGTCTCGAGCACAGAGTTCTATGGTAGTGAAACATGGACTGTGGAAAACCCGTAACAGAAGAGAATCGAAGCATTTGAGATGTGTTGCTACTGAGGAATGTCGAAAATTAGGTGAACCGATAAGGCAAGAATTGAGGAAGTTCCACGCAGAATAGGAGAGGAAAGGAATATGTGGAATACACTGATAAAGAGAAGGGACAGGATGATAGGACTTCTGTTAAGATATGAGGGAGTGACCTTACGTGGTACTGCAGGGAGCTGTAGAGGGCAAAAACTATAGAGGAAGACAGAGATTGGAATACATCCAGTAAATAATTGAGGACGGAGGTTGCAAGTGCTACTCTGAGATTAAGAGGTTAGTACAGGAAAGGAATTCGTGGTGGGCCGCATCAAACCAGTGAGAAGACTGATGACAAAAACAAAAAGACCTGGATCAGCACAAATAGAAGAAGTAGTAGTGAGAGCAGCAGTGAATCGAGGTGAAGAACCACACTACACTGTTCCCAGTGTCCCAGGAGAAGGAGAGCATCGTGCCAGAAGTTCACTAGGAACGCTGGTAAGAGAAGATCGTAATTCTGCTTTCGGACAGTGCTATGCTCTGTATGTCTTAGGACCATTAAGAAACTTTTCTCAGAGAGAATGAGTACGTCATTGAGAACAGCTATCCAGTCCTGTGTTTGTGCATAAAAGAGAAGGCTTATCAGGGAATTACAGGCACTGGTAGCCATGCCTCTGTAGAAGGATAATAATGATTGTGCGAGGAACAGAAAAAAATATTAAGGGGCTCCGGAAAGGCTCAAAATCATGAAAAGTTCAATTTTTACTTTTTTGCGCTTTCTGAATCTGCGGACTATTACCTTTTAATAGATATATAATTTATTCAATTCCGAAGACTACAACTATTTTTAAATTTTTTTTGAAATGTGTTCTACATGGGCGTGACCCACTGTGGCTCTGTTAAACTGCTGTCAAATGGTGTTATTATTAACGTCCGTGTTCATCAGGTACATTTTAGTGATGTGAGATAATGTATGTGTTGTGGCTAACCTGTGATGGTTCAATATATATCGCTGGTGTGATTGTCGATTGTTTCATGTTTATTTACTCTGTCGTTATCTCGAAAATATTCGTAATTAATTCTGTTTCTTGAGTCTCTGTTTTGTTGAAGTATAATAATGAGTAAAAGTAAAGTTATTAGAAATCCTCTGAAGGCTTTTAAGAAAAGGAGAAGTGTTGGAAAGCCAAAGGTATGTGTTATTACTGTAAACTATAAAGACGATAACCAAGTGAGTGAACCTAACCTCTCAAGTACACCTGCCCATAGCAGTCAAAGTGGGAAAGAAAATACTTCACAGAAGAAGCTTGGTTCAATGAGTGAAAACTATGAATGTTTTATGGGCGAATCGGATGTGAATGAAATATTTGATATGTCGGTTCTCAAAGGAATTTTTTCAAACTGAGTAAGATGTATTCATTGTAGTGAAGTTGGTCTGGAACTCTCCATAATAAAGCACGTAGGACTTGCTAGTGAAATACAACTGAAATGTGATAAGTGTTCATACATGAACACCTTTTGGAACAGTGTTGCAGTAACTGCAACTGAAGAAAATGGTAGCAAAATCTACGAATATAACAATGAGCGATGCTTGCTTTAGACAAGGAACGCCTTCGGGCTGCAGACAGGGCTGTAAAGAGTCTAGAAATACAAGCAAGAGTAAACAGGAGGAGGAAGAAGAGGAAGCTGGAGGAGGAGATTGCAGAGGATGAAGATAATCCATCCTATCGACCTGGAATACACTAACAAGTTAATCCAATCTTTGTCGCTCGATTCCCAAAACTTTTATTTTCTCATACTAATTACATGTTTTCTAAGGATCTTCCAAACATATTTGTTTCAAACTTTCAGTAAATGTTACACAGTACCTTCTGCATAATTTAACACAGCCTTTTGCCAAAAAAACTGTATATTTTTGAATATATAAATAAAAAATTGCAAAAAAATGTTGTGAATTTTCATTACAATTGAAAAAAAATAATCTTTGATAACTGAACTAAAATTTTGTAAAATCCCTGTGTTAAGTTGTAGCCCATATTCCAATAAATAATCTGTAAAAAGTTCAACTCCTACATCAAATACTTTGTGAGGAAAGATGTAATTTATAAGCGTTATTTTAACATTGCAAGTATAGGGCGTTCCGGAGCGCCTTAAAGTGACTGTGAATGGTAAAATGTGACAGTGAATAGTCAGGTTGAAATTTTTTTCAAGTGTCAGACATTCCTGTTTCGACCGAATTTTTCAATAGTTCAATCCTTGCCAATCGATTTAATCACTGGCCGAAATTTCGTCAGACGTTATTATGCGATCATTAACCTAAGCAAAATACTGCTAGAAGTATACCTGAATGACGTTACAGAAAGAATAAGCTTAGATGACTATTCGGTCCTGACAGGAACGGAACGATGGGTGGTATTGGATTTAAATGTCGTGCATAAACCGAGGTAGAAAATCTTAAGAGGAATAGAACTGATGAGGAGACCAGAATAACGAACGATGGTTAACTCTCATATATTTTCCAAATAAAAATTAGGAGCAACTGAGGGACATTCTGTACTCACACAGAGAAGTTTTTGCTGAAAGACCTGGGATGATTCCAAATAATACGTATAAATTTTAAGTTAAGGAGTAGTGTAAGTTTACTATCGAAAAATATGTCGTTCCCCAACATTATAAAAAAGATTGAAGGAGAAATTTAATCAGTGCATGCCAAAGGAGTAACAGAACTGGCCATATTCTCATATCTTTGCACTATTCATTTTGTGAAGAAGAAGGGTGGATCATTATGTTTATTGAAGGATTCAGTTCAGATAAACACTATGATAGAGACTGTGACAGACCGCCCTTAGATCATCGATGAGTTACTCTAGCACTTTCATGGTGTGAAGGTGCTTACTTTGGTAGAGCTCAGAGACGGTTGGTGACAAACTGAACTCCATCCAGGGAACCAAGAGCACACAGATTTTTGTGCTTTGATCATTGCTACCAATTCCGCAAATAACCTTTTGGTCTTAAAGTGTCATCTGTGTCTTGTATCAGAGTTCTTAGCAATGTCATTCCTGAAGAGCTAAAGAGGAATGTCACTGGCTTGGGCGACACACACTGTGACTTTGAAGTAATTCCTGCAGGTATTCAGAAAGCGTGGGATCGTTCTAAATTCAAACATTTCCGATTTAGGATGCTCCAACATGAATTTTCTTGACATAATATCATCTCTGTGGGTTTCGACTCAATCCAGAAAAAAATCATTGAGAGAGTAACCACACTCTGAAATCTAAAAGTTAAGTCCATGTGTACCTCGGTTTAATATATTTCTATATTGGGTTCACTGTAAATACTGTTAAGACGCCATATTTGTTTCACCTAACGGGCAAGAGTAGCGCATGAGAGTGCAGTAACGATGCAAACGTGAAATAAAAGTGCCAAGGAAACGCTTAAGATTGTCGTGAGCTCTGCCAGAACTTGTCTACGAAAACAACTGTGAGTTAAGAGAAAACTTTGTTGACCTAATGCATCAAACGGTTCAGCTTTGAAATCTTTGTTGGGACGACTCATATAGATATGGCCAAGGAAAAGGAGAAAGATCCATTACTTAGATTAGTGCAGGAGAAGTGATATGACTGGAATCAGGTCAGTATCATTATGATCTATAACATTGAAAATAGGATCCTGTTCCCAAGGGGGTACTGACGTAGCGACAGCTAGGTTGTGTACATATCAGAGGAGTACACCTGAAGCCATGCAGACTTCAATCCTAGATAGTGCTTCGAGAAACTAAGAGCATCAGCGTACTTGAGCTACATGATGAAGAATATTCGAAAAGTCCTAGCGTCATGTAAAGCTTGACAGTTGGCAAAACCTTCAATGTGTCCCTTCGAGCTTTTGAGCTAAATGTTTCGTTTGTGCCAACTACACTGAGGGACTTAGCTGCTATAGATGTGTTTACGTCTGTGACCATACATCACTTCGTTTTCGGTATGTTTTTGTCATGGAAGAACTTACTTCGAAATTCAGAATGTCTACCAAATTGAGTTTCGCAACGGCACGATCATCACCGATGATTTTGTAAACAGATTTTCATTGGAAATAGGCCGAATTGGAAAGGTCATATATGGGAGTGGAGGTCTTTACTTACATTAAGATACTACGCGGCATCGAATCCAACACTGAAGAACTGCTTAAATTTTCCCGCTGTATATCCACTGAAAACGTAGTACTTGAGATTTATATATTCAGAGCTTTCAAGACGTAATTAGAAACCTGCTACATGAATCGACAGGGATGGCTCCATTTCTGTACTCAGAAACAAATCTCTGTCAGACAGACTTAGAGAATAATAGGACTACGCCAGTGCACAGGAAAGAAGATATCGAGAATATCCCGAGGTTAGCCATTGACAGGATACAGATCGAAGAAAAGAGGAATGAAAGGCAACAGGAAAAATAAAAGATCTTCATATAGCTGTTGCACAGAAGATACCAAATAAGACTCGTTGTATATCACGGAAACGTCAATTCATTTGTGGTAAATCTTTCAATATTTAATTGGGATCCTCCCCAGCGAAAAGGATTTGGAACCAAAACTGTGCTAATATGGAGACACTGCCAACCAGAAATTACTAAGAAGTCCAGCACGTTAATAATCTGAAGAAATATCATGAGCGAGCTAAAGAAGTGAACGGCAAGGCGAGTTTGTACTGATCAATTGACAGATTTAAGATCTTGTAAATGTCACAAAATGTTGTATTAGGAGTATTCTCAGTAATTATTTATAAGTAATCCACATTAAGATTGTCGTTGCTCGGTTAAGTACAGTCTTCGCCGTTATAGCGTGTCTTGTAGATGTAACTGATGTAGATAACGCTGCTGTAGGTAACAGACATCCTTTATGCGGAATCTTTAACGAAACGAAGTCAAGTGTCATTCAAAATGTTTAAAGATTATATTCAGCTGCGATGAAGTTGAGAGAAGACCGGATTATAGGTGTTATAGTGGCTGAACGTGAGGGATTAGGAAGGCTGAGGTTCCAGACGCTGGAAAAGTGCTAATCATGATGAAATCGACGGGAAATCTCCAGGACTAAAGTGTGGACTGTATTTATAGTATAATTTACGATCTCTATTACAGAAAGAAATGACTAGCTTGACATAACTTTGAACAGATATCCTGAGGGATATATACACTGCAGTATGCAGTTGCTGACGACACCATACGAATGTATTTGTGTGATGACTAAATGACAGAGATAATGTGTTATGATTAACATAGTAAATGGAACTAGATACTGAGAGTATTCATACGATGGAGACGAGTACGTCTCAACCTCCACGTTAGCAATTCACCAAGGGATGAATGTGTCAAACGGTGTTGTAGGATCTTCAAGACAACTATAATGATGTTGTTATGATTACATTCGCCACTGTAATGTGTTTCCTGACGAATAAGCGAAATTTCCTTTCTGGGGGACGATAAAAATAAAAGCAAAGGAAAATGTCAAGCAGTCAGTAATACTGGGTTTCGGCATCGTTTACTGAGGCAAGAAAGTCATAATGATATGTGAGGATGGTACAATAGATTAGTATGTGAGATGCTTTGGTGCACAGTTTTACGAATTTTTAAATGACCCCTACTATACATCCAAGCATGAATGGATTATGTGATCAAGTACTGGGAGTAGTAGCAGAGCTAGTGGATGATGGTAGCCTACTGGTCGCTACTGTTTCCAAAAGTGCCATACATTAGCTTACACACTGTTAATGGCAAGGTGTGGGGACATTAATTTGATGTAAAACCCTTTTCCTTAACACCATTGATGATCCAACCCTTTTTTATAATGGCGTAAAAATTAAGAATTGCGCTACCTTAACCTGCATGACCTGTTTACTAAGTAAGGTTATTGTTGAAGTTTAAATATTCTTACATTTAGGATTTGTGTCGATCAGAGATATCTCGGTCTTGATAACTTCTGTTTAGTTAATGCAAGAAGCAGCACACCTTCCAAAGTTAACACTGCCAATCTAATAACCTTAACTTTTTCCATAAGAAAAATATTGGGTATTAAGGATATCTTTCGACTTCCCAAATATCAAGACAGTCAGCCTTTAGTATTACTACCCTTTTTAGAGGAGCAGGTTACTTTTGTGTACATTTGTCTAACTAGTTAGTTAATTAAGGGAACTATTGTGAATGGACACAGTTAAACGAATAAATACTCATCTGTGTCATTGTTTCGTGTCATGTCAATACGTCACGGGATGATGGACGTCAGACATACCTGCAACTATGATATTTGCATTGCTGATGAGAGGACACAATGTGTGGTCGCGGCACGTGAGGGGTTCGAGCGATCACAGATGACCAGATGGTGACCTTGAGGGCTGCAGAGCCAGCATCCCCTTCACCAGCAGAAGCGGTGAGTGTACGGGTGGATTCACTCTACAAGCGGCCCATTTCAACTTGAGCCATGCCTCACCCCTGTGGTGTCCAGATGTACTGCTGCAAGGTCTCCGTCGAAAGGATTGAGGTCACCGTTCTTCATCGAGACCAAAGTGGGCAGGCATTCTTTAACGACATGGATTCACTCCTCCCATAATGGATCAAAGTTGACTAAGGTACATGTATTTAATTTTACTTTAAGTCCGCTCTATTATCAGCAACCTCTCATTCACATATGTTAAGCACATTGCAGGAAAGGCATGTTAATAGATGGCCAGTATGCCAGGGACTTTGCTCTTCTATGGGCTTTCTGGAGGAAGCTTGTGACACATTCCGTTAACTTCCACAAGACAATGCCCACATGTCCCTGCTAAAAAAACGGTCAAAAGGAACTCCTGCACATTTCTGAGTGGCCTGCGCGTGACTTGTAGGATGTGCGCGCATTGAGATGTCACGTTTCTAGCTGATTTGGCAGACGAGACGTGTCATTAACTCGCCTAGATTCACTGTGGAAACTTCTAGCATGTTCTTGTTCTCGATGTTGCTAAGAACGTCTTCCTCGCAGCCGCTAACTGGGTCAGTGCTTCGCGAGTGGGTGCGTGGCAGTGGATTGGTCAGATGGAAACATCAACAAGACACCGATGCTGAATTGTACTTTGGAGATAAGCTGGACGTGGCAGTTGGTAGAACGATATTGGAGAGTGAGTAGTCGGTAGGTAGAAAGGCAGTAAGCACCCAACAGAGAGGAGAAGAAGATGCTGGACGAACTAGATACATTGAGCTGCAGCTTCTGCTAGCTGAGTGGGTAATTTGAAACGTAATTGCAAATTGGTTTTCTAGGAGGTTAGGACGCAAAGGAACATGACAGAATCTGCGGCTTCAGAAACAGATGATGATCATAATAGTTCAAATCGCTGTGTGGCACATGTAACTGACATACGTTACACGTGGTTCTGCACACAAAGAAAGTACCACATCAGTGAACAACATAGTAAGCTGTCTACTTCGGAACAGCGTATAGAACATATTCTCCCTCGTATGAGAGAAAAGAATATCTCGTGAAACATGTCGACAACATGATTAACTAGCAGCAGATGTAACAGCTCCATTGTAGGCTCATACGGTGTATACTTACACAAGCCGCTTGCCGGCGTGTGTAGACTCTCTGGCAACCGTTAATCAAGTACGTCCTCCTGACCACTCGTGGTCGCTCACTCCGCATGTTCCATTATAGGGCAGAGGGGTTCTCCAGGTACTGTTGTCGTCAGCCATGGCTTAACGATGCCTCACAAAGCCCCTGCCCAGCGGCTTGCAAAACACAGAACCGGAAACACATTACTCGGTTACGTTGGGACAGTTAAAGATACCTTAGAGAGGAAATCAGCTGCATTTACTAGGGAAACATTAATTCAGGCCCACAAAACATTAGTTATTTCCAAAATTACACGTTTCGTCTTTATCGCAAGTAAGAGTATGATCTGTATTGAGTTACGAAATCTATTGGTATGTTATTAGCTGATGAGGTTTACACTGATTAAATCTTTTTCCGTTATCTACAGGGTACTTGCATTGTCTGGAGTAACCTTTCGACAAGTATCCTATTTGCATCCTCGTAAAGTACTCAGTTACTGCTAGAAGGAACCTTTCATATATACTGCAGCACTTCATTCCTCTGCTGATGGAGGTATTTGCTCTGTCTGATGCGGTCATGCCACTGGAGTGATGCAGTATAGAATAAAGGAAAGATTAAAGAAACCGGTACTTCACCAGAGAACGACGAATAGGAAGCATGCTGACTCGTCGCCTAAGGACACCTAATTTAACTGATAACATTACTTTGTCAATCTATGAGAAATTGTTCTACATTGTTTAGTTCCTTCGGGTCCTGTAGTCAATATAATGTTGGATGAGTTCATGTAATTATTTGAGATATGTGTTGGTCCTCCGCATGTGACACAACAATACTGGTAATAGGCAAAGCTGAGAACTGCCATGGCCTTTGGATGTACTATTGCAAGGCTAAACGCCACTTGGATGTACAAGAAATGGTGAGTTATGACTTCTCACGCTCAGAAATATACTGCAGTGAGAGATGGAAGACAGACTGGATTGAAATATGTAAAGGCAAGAGACAATGAAAATCGTTTGGTTATGCCATTAATTCAGTATCTCAAAGACGCGTTCGTTTCTCAAATTATTTTCCACTGTCGTCTCCAAATAATCTCTTTTTAATGTCTCTTTCTGCTATAACATAACAACATTTTAGTAATACTGACAATCTTCAGACTCCCATGCAACATGCTCAATAATAACTTTATTAAGTAATTAACTCATCAACATCCATTACAATATTGTGTATGTTGCTGGAATGAAAGAAAGACAGATACTATGTCGTTTTCCTTGTAAGATTTGTAAGTATTCTAGGATTATTCTAACTGCAATGTAATAGATTTCAGTTCAAATTATTAATTTGAACCAATACCGAGTTAGATTTAGGAATTTCTGTTCAAAATTCCAATTTAAAACATTGACATCGATGGTGCTGTGCCGTTTTCAGTGAGAGATCACGTGTTAAAGACCTAGTCGGATCACACGCCTTGACTTTTTTCAACATTGTCGAGCACCGAAAATGGAATGCCCGTTACAATAGGTGGCGTTCACCAAGGTGGATCGCAGACTCTTAGATACAGGCTTTGAGGTTTATCGTTTGCAAACGTAAAATACATATGTAATTTAAGAAATCGATGACTAAAGATACTCTCGCCTACAGGAAGATAACATGCCGTCACCTACTGTCTAGTTCAAAAGTATCCGAATGACATCAATTGTGTTACACCTGTTTTGCGTTCAATCCGTATAACGCCACTTTCTTGCAGGCCTTGTTAATCTCATTGCGGTACAGACTTTTGACCTTACAAAAAGGTTGTCATTAAATGCCGCTAAAGACCATTTCTTTCTACGACAAACAGTCAGTAAATCTGTCACCCGTAATCTTTCCTTTACTAGAACCTCTAGATATTTAAGATAATTCTCATTTATTGTTCAATCTCAGTTGCACACTTTTGTTGTTGTTGAGAGTACTGGTTATCTTAAATGTCTACTCAAGCACAGTTGCTGAATTCTCTCTAAACAGTTATGTCGACTGTAGTGAAACTAAAAATTCTGTTTCTTTTAATGAACCAATCGTCAAGTGAGGCCACAAAGCACTTCTTATTTAATTTGAACTTGAGATGTTGAAACTATTTGTGTGGGACTTGGATACTACCCAGAGAAACTACCTCCGTTATCCCCCTTCGAGAGATTTGATCCCCTCAGTTAAGGAGGTTTGCAGAGTATAGATGTAGATGTTTATTCAGTTTCGAGTTTCGTTGTTTTCCATCGAATCAAAAACTTTATAAAATCTCCATGAAAGGTTGTTTTCTTGATTCGAACAATGGCCTGGAACAAATACTTTAATCTTAACATTTCGATTTCTTGCATATGGAAGCCTAAATGCTGGTGAAAACACGTTTCTATTTTTAACATATTCTCGTGCGTTTTTAACACTAACGACCGATCCGGTTTTGTCTGCCAGGCCGAATCATAATTTTTCATCAGATCATTTCAGATTCTAACATGTTACTCCAAGTTACTGGTGGGAAATAATTTGATGGTTAACATCTGTTGGCAAGTAGATAGCAACGGCGATATGTGCGGAGTTTACTCCTACTCATTACTGAGCTTTTCGTCACTTTATTTCTAGTGCAAACGTTCACTCATTTAGCTGCTGTTGAAAGGAAACGATATTTAACGTCTCTTTGTGCCTACGCTTCGAGTCTCTGTAAAGCGGTATATATGTTTGTAAGCACTTTGTATGAATCAAAACATGTGATGCGTGATAGAAATCTTGTCAGTGACAAATTTAAAGTGTTTAGTGAGAAAAACTTGTGTGTGCAACAATGAGAATGCAGTGGGAATGTATTTACAGCTGTTGGACGAATGTTATGAGAACAAACACTTCAAACCGACATTTCACGACAGTTAATCTGTAAAAAACACACCACATGTCACAAAGAAATCGTGTAAATCGTCTGAGGATGAATCACAATGATTCGAAACCGGTAACGATACCCTTTGAATAAAGGAACTGAAAGTAAATTTGTGGCTGGTTGCTGTCCCAACACTATCAACATTTGTCTTCAAACGACAGCTACGGTCTCCATCATATGACAAAATTGTCTAACGTTTACTCTACATAATCCAACGATTTAAACCAAAAAACATCCAACCATACAAAGTGTATTGTTATGTGAATATTATGGTGCTCGAAGAGTTATATTCAGATTCTGCGACCGTTACTGTGATTAAAGAGTTCAGAGTAGTTTTGATTCAGAGTCAGCTATGAATACACATTCTCTTCATACTGATTTAAATTAATAAAAAAGGTGGCATCCCAAGTATGATCAATCTATTTAGCGTTGTGGTAGTATCAGTAACTTGATATTTAATTACTGTTTGACATCTAAATCCTTCTTGTGAAATAGGAGTGCGTATTTCACTACATACTGAAGTAACACCATTTCAGGCAGTTCAGCTTGTCTCGTTAAGTAATAAGCTAGATTCCATCTTTCGCGTCTACACAGCAGTAGACGAAGACAGCTTTATTGACAAAAATTATCCTCATGCGAACAAGACTTTAAAATTGCAATGTTTGAAATGAATGACTGATGTTCTGTGAGACACGTCACGCCACAAGAACTAAATTTTGTAGATGGTACAGGTCTACATTCCAAGAATATGACGCTTATACAAGGTGTGCAAATATCGAATCACAATTCCAAGGAAGAGGGACGTTGGAGGATGGTTGAAGTCGAATAGGATAACTATGTATAGATTGGATACGATTTCCTCTCGAATATTACATTATAATTTTAACATAAGCACCTTAATATTTGGAAATTCAGCTACAAATAACTCTGCATATTTCATATGACAAACTCGATGATTAATTTTACTAATTCCTTCGATATTTTCTCCTTTTACTTCAGTTTCTATTATTACTGGTTGTAGTGTAGAAATGCATTAAGTCTCATTAGTGGTAATCACTGCACCATGTATTACAGTGACCTAACATAGTTACTGTTCTCTATATCATTTTCTGTATTGTCTGTTACAAGATGGTGTTTATAAAGCAGGAAAGTCGTAAAATTTACGTTACTACGTGGATAATTATCGTTTCTCGTTATAAGGCAAATTTTGTGACCCGCTCAATCTAACATTAAACACTGTCTATGAAAGCAACATCCGTGTCTGACACTTTAGTTAATGTTACCTGAGTTCACGTTTGAAGGGTGAATTTTTATCTTATTATTTCTGTGCATAGAATAAACAGCTGACATTAAATGCTTTGAAATGCCTATGTTCTCTTGTGCTTTCCATAATAAGTTTAATTTCACCTTGCAATTTCCCTCTCATTGTTTAGTAAATGTGTCTTGTTTTTTGGTTTATTTGCGCATATGTAAAATCTGTTAGTAATGCGGTCAAAGAGAGTGACCTATAACATATGGTGCATCAATTCCTCGACACAGTTTTGATAGTAAAAGCTACAGAAACCCTAAACCAAAACTATGACAGTTACATTCCAGATGCAATATCAAGTCAATTAAAAGCGTATAATAGACCATAATTGTATCCAGTACTTTAACAGTTTGAGGTCTTTAGATGCTGAACTATGATAAAGATCAACATCTGAGAACTACGCTAAGCAAATTCCTGTTGAGGTGTGACACTTGCCAAGAAAGCAAGAACAGTCGCACCAATGAAATTTTATCAAGAGATGCGGCGCACATTATGTAAATTCGTAGCATACTGAATCAGTAGACATGAAATGGGCGAGAAGATCAAATTGATGTACACTTACCTGCAGAGTACCAAACCAAACCTTCCAACAGGAAATAAAAGTAGCTACCAACTCATTCTTCAATCAAAATTCGTGTCAATTACTTAAAAACAGACGCAGTGTACCTGATGAGTGGGACTTCGACTTTGACAAGTCGTACAAACAGACTGCATGAGAATATTTTTCGTATTACATGTTGTAATGGAAACAAAGATGGTGCAAACGACTATTTATCTTTGACACAAAAATAGTCTCTGATCATATTGGAGTAGTATGTTTGCAAGGATTTTGCTCACTATTCAATTAAATGACCTTGGAATGTACAAGTGTTACTGCTGGTTGGTCACATGCAGGAAAAGTATCAGTGACCTTTAATGCATGATGTTACTGGCCCTGGCAGGAATTTCCACAATAGAGGACAGCCGAAATATAAAAAAAATAATATTCATTTCAGATATATTCTAATATGCTGAACCCACACAGTTGTCTGTAAGACCTATTTTGTAACCCCTGTCACTTGTCCCTCTCTTGTTCCTGTCTCAAAGGTTTCGTGGAGAGAACAAATACTGAGAATCCTCCATGGGGACTCGAATCTCTCTCATTTTAATTATGCTGTCTTTTGTGATGTATATGTGGGAGGAAGCAACATGTTTTTTGACTCATCTAGGAATATACACTCCCAGAAGTTTAGGAGCATGCCTCGCTTGGAGTGCCTCCCAGTGGAAGTAACTGATCCTCTCCATGATGCTTTCATGCTTATTAAATTAGTCTGTAATCAACCACACAACATTTCCTAGCATTTTCTCTGTATCCTAAAAAAGGAAAATATCTGCTTTATTTACACACAACACAATCAAAGACGATTACAAAGGTAAAACGTGGGCAAACGTGGGCAGGGATGATGGTGCAACAAGAGACAGTCGATGTGTCAAAAGCGAAATTATTTTTTTAGAGCACAAGTAGCACGTAAGTGTAATTGCAGCCCTAGTAAATTGAGACATCCATAACAATAAAAAATTCTGCCATATGTAAGACTTCTTGCACACAACGCACTTTAGAATGCAATGAACAGTCAAATTTAAAGTTCCCCCATAGCTTGTCTGTA
This sequence comes from Schistocerca americana, assembly GCF_021461395.2. Classification (NCBI taxonomy): domain Eukaryota; kingdom Metazoa; phylum Arthropoda; class Insecta; order Orthoptera; family Acrididae; genus Schistocerca; species Schistocerca americana. Next base: position 200,792,267 of record NC_060125.1, on the reverse strand, counting down.
TTATTTATTAAAATACATGTGTCTTCCGTATTGGCACAGTTGACAAAAACGTTTATGCTAACGTTTTAATGGCCAGAGTTCAATTCCCGTACTAACCTTTGGACAATGTGACATTGGACCTTCAAATTACACATTATGTTATACAAATTTTCAATATTAGTTCCTAACAGCACTTTTAATGACACTACTGAAATTCATTTTAGGTCTGTAGACAAGCTTCGTAACATCATCGTACCACACATTAAATTCATTTAAATTCAAAAAACTGTTGCATTTTTATGTCATTATTCCGCATATGAGATGCATGTAAATACAAAAAAATTTGTTGTAAAACGCTCACAGGGGTGCTACTATTGACTTAACTTACGGCTACATGCGCATTTGTCGACGAGATTTAAGAAAGCAAACAATGATCACCACTTTAGCTCAAAAGGTAGTTGTGCAATTCATTCATACATCTTCAAATGCATTTAGCAATGCATCTCATGAGAATGTTAATGCTCTTTGTCAACAAAAAATCGTGTGGGAAGGAGCAGCATTTTTCCTTGTCATATTTTCTGAACTCATACACTCAACAAGGGTCTGACTCAAAGGAGCAAATTTATTATTTATCTAAGCAATTGATTTGTTGAAGAAAGACTTAACATTCTCGTGTGCGATATTCCACTGTGTTTTTCACTTTATATTACACAGATTCCAACCGTAATCGGTGCATTTTGCAGTTCCTCTCAATAGGTATGACCTATCATATGAATTATTTCCCTCTCCTTCTAAAGCCTGGAAGAATAATTATCACTTGACCAGTTCATTTGGGTTGATCCTGACAACGTTTTCTGGCGAATCGTTGGACACCACACTCCAATCATGATTGTCATCACAGTCATCGTCTTCTTCTTCCTCTACTTCTTCTTCTCCTTCTTCTTCTTCTTCTGTTTTATCATAATGACTTCACCATTATGATCCTGTTAGTAATCAGACTTCCCTCCTTCTCCTCCACCATCAGCATTCATAAGTACATGGATTTCCTTGGCGCTGACATCTCTGCCTGTTTCCTTTTGGAATAGCTTCCTCAGCATTTTATAGCTCTAATGGGAAGCTCAAATCTATGCTTCCTGAATGACGTTTTGTCTTCTGACAAAATAGGATAAGAATTTTTGAACTGGACAATAGGCAGCACTTTAAATTCCAATCTTCCTTCTTTCCCTTTTCTTCAGTAGGCACGGCTCAATTTGGCTTTGAAATTGAGACTAGTTTCATATCTTCATTAAGTGATGGTAAGAGTCTATATAGAAGAATCTGTTATTACTTCTATTGCCACTCTGCTATATATTTCTTTACACAATCTTCCATACTACTTTCTCGAGGAAACATAGGTTCTTGTCCCATACATAATGGTTTGTAGTAATATGTAATAAAATTTACATATGTTGCCTTATATACTAATGGGCTACAATTATGAACAACTTCAACTGGAACAATCAGATAAACTGAGGAAACCAAAACAAATACTGAAATTTATTGGTGGAACACTTACAAAATTCCACAGGTGTACTAAAGAGAATGCTTACACTACACTTGTTCACACACTTTTGGAGTATGGTTGTTCCCCTCAGGGCGTCCACAACTCTTTTGTGGATACGTGCGTGGTGGGCATGGGGCCCCGAGCTATTGCAGCCTTCCTTCTTTCCAGGGCTGCATTTCCTTCCCCTTCCCTCCTTTCCTCTCCTTGCTCCATCCCCCTCGCCCTCTCCTCTCCCTCTCTTGGTGTCCTTGCTTATGTTGGCCCCCGCTATCCTCATGCTTATGTTGGTATTGCAATCTAGCTTTGTTGCGTAATCATCTCCTCCTTTTGGCACTCCCTTGTCCCCCTCTGGGGTTTCACCTCCATTACTAAATTTCTCTTCCGTAGTGTGAGCCATTTGGGGAAGAGAACCTTACATAGTGTCTCCGACGTGTGCCCTCCTAGTTCATTCCACCTTGTCTTTCACACTGTTGTCTGATGTTCGGTGCACAGCCAGCACGGTAGCCAGCCCGTGGTGGTGGGGTCACTATGTACCCTTTTCGTTGAACTCCCTGAACACACAGGGATTGCACTTCTGATACCTGAGTTGTGACTTCATCATGCAAGCCTTGGAGTGGTTGCTCGTCATCCTGGAGCGTCGGAACTCCCAGCAATGGCCGCCGTGCCAGATGGCCCTTGTTGTGGCTGGATGGCACCCGTGAGGAGAGCCCCTGATCGGAGTGGGTGGTATCAGGGTGGACGCTATGTAAATGAAACGCATACGGGTCCCGAACTCTGGCCGTTCTTCCGTGGCCATTTCTCTGCATGGAATTGATTATTCTAGTGCTGCTTCTCCTGCCCCTTCGGCCTTCCCTTCCATGGCTACCCCCTGGGAAGAGGGTCAGGCCTGTCGGCTTGGGGCAAAGCCTTTCCCCCGCTATCTTGTTTGCACCAGGACTGACAGGGGTACTTTCACCAATACCAAACCTTTATTCTTTGTGGAACACATTGAAAACAGGTGTGGTTAAGTGGACTCCCTGAGCAAGATGCGAATGGGATCGTTGCTGATCAAAATTGCTTCAGCTGCCAAGTCTGTGGCCCCTCATGCCTGTACCCATCTTGGCACAATTCCTGTGCCCATTACCCCCGACCAGCCTCTAAATATGGTTCAACGTGTGATTTTTCATGTGAACCTCATCCTTCAAACTGATGAGAACTTCGGGACAATCTTGGATGGCGTGGTGTTAATTTTGTTTGGCGTGTTCAGAAGGGTCCTAAGGACAATCACATTGATACTGGTGCTTTTATCCTGGCCTTTGAAGGGGTTACCCTTCCTGAGAAAGTAAAGATTAACGTTTACCGATGTGATGTGAAGCCATGCATCTCACCTCCTTTGAGGTGTTTTAAGTGCTTGCGTTTTGGACACATGTCTTCCTGTTGTTCGCAGGCCCCTCTTTGTGGTGACTGTGGACGTCCACTCCATAAGGGGAGTACCTGTGTCCCCCTCCCCCCCTGTGTGTGTTAATTGTCATGGCAATCATTCTTCACGTTTACCAGATTGGCTAGTATATAAGAAGGAAATGAAGGTACAGGAGTATAAGTCCCTTGATCGTTTAGCCTACACAGAGGCTCGTAAGAAGTATACACATCTTCACCCGGTGTCCATGACGTCTAGTTATGCTTTAGCTACATCCTCACCCCTTCGTCCCCCTTCCTTACCCCAGTCCCAGACTCCTCTTCTCCCCCCCCCCTCCCCTGCTGCTCCCACACCTTCTGCTCTGGGCGCCGCCCCCCCTCCCCAGCCGGAGAAATGTCCCACTCCTTCGGCGTCTGCCGGTCAATGGCGCCCTTCCTGGGATGCCCCTTCCTGGCACCATCCAGGCCAAAGGTATGCTGCCACGCGACTACCGCGATAACCGCGGTCTGTCGGCCTTCAGGTCGCCCGATCTCTTTCTGTTCCCGATCTTGCTGCAGCTGGCTCCTTTATGCCACACAGCCCTCCTCGATCTCAAACAGAAAAGAAGAAGAAACATAACCAGAGGTCCCATCCCCGGCTTCACAACGAGATTCTGACCTGTCGTTCATGGATGTCGCCTCCTCATTGTCGGTGACGGGTGGTGCCCTGGCGGTATGACTGGCTTTAGCCTGTTCCACCCCCATTTCAATCATCGTTCTATGATTATCCAGTGGAATTGTAATGGATCCTACCGTCACCTTCCGGAATTAAAATCCCTTAATTCGTCTTACTCTGCAGATTGTGTGGTTCTGCAGGAATCTCATTTTACTGATGATCATTCACTGACCCTCTGTGGGTTCCACGTTTTCTGTCGAAATCGGGTTGACCCCTGCAGGCTTCTGGTGGCATTTGTACATTGATCTGTACAGACATTGCTAGTACGTGGATTCCTCTTCAAACTACATTGGAAGCGGTTGCTGTTAGGGTCCACCAGGACTCTGATGTCACGGTTTGCAATCTTTATCTTCCTCCTGACAGGACTCTTACACCTGCTGCCTTAACTGCCCTTCTTCAGCAACTTCCTCCTCCCTTCCTCCTTCTCAGGGATTCTAATGCTCATCATCCCTTGTAGGGCTGTGCATTTCGATCTAGACGAGGTCTTTTCTGGGATCAGTTTATTACAGACCACGACTTGTGCCTTCTTAATGATGGCTCCCCTACTCATTTCAGTGCTGGTCATGGTATCTTTCTGCCATTTGTTACCTCGTTGGTCTTTCCAACGCGCCGATTGGTCCATATACACTGCACAGGTCGTGTTTTCTCCCTCACGTCCAAGTGACGTGCCTGACGCTATTTTTCGCGCTGCTAGCCTTGCTGTACCGTGCTCATCTGGACCATTTCGTCGCCACCAAGTCCCGTGCTGGAGTACGGCCATTACCATTGCCGTCCGTGATCGCCGTCGAGCTTTGCAACACCTTAAGAGGCACCCATCCGTTGTGAGCCTTATTACCTTTAAACGCCTTCGCGTTAAAGCCCGTTATTTAATCAAACAGAGCGAACAGACATGTTGGGAACGACTTGTTTCTTCCCTCCTACTGTTCCTATGTCACGGATATGGGCCACAATTCGCTCTCTCCTAGGTTGCCATCGGCAGTCTACCCTCCCAGGCCTTCACCTCCCAGATGGCCTTTATACCGACCCGTTGATTCTTGCAGGACATCTTGCGACCCATTTTACAATGGCATCAGCATCAGCCTCCTATCCAGCTGCTTTCTTTCAAAGGAAACAGTGGGCCAAAGCAGCCTTCTTATGTTTTACCCTTTGTCAATCAGAATCTTACAACAAACCTTTTACTGAATGGGAATTTCATCCTGCACTTCCTTCTTCTCATGATACGGCCCCTGACCCAGACTCCATTCATAACCAACTGCTTCAACATTTCAATGCTCCACAACGGCAACATCTTCTCTGGGTGTTTAACTGTATCTGGCTCCAGGGTGACTTTCCTTCTCAGAAGAGGGATAGCGTCGTGGTTCCTGTCCTTAAGCCTGGTAAGAACCCCCTCGTTTTTAACAGCTATCGGCCAATTAGTCTGACCAATGTTGTCTGCAAGTTACTTGAATGGATGGCAGCCTGTCGGCTCAATTAGGTCCTCGAATCTCAGGATCTATTGTTCCCTTACCAGTGTCGCTTCCGAGAGGGATGGTCTCTGATAGATCATTTACTTCGCTTGGAATCCGCAGTTCGGCAGGCATTTTCCCAGCGCCGGCAATTGGTTGCAGTATTTTTTGACCTATGACAGGCCTATGACACTGCCTGGCGCCATCAAATCTTACTTACACTTCATCAGTGGGGTCTTCGAGGCCCACTCCCGATTTTTATCCCCCAGTTCCTGTTCCATCTGTCATTCAGGGTTCGGGTTGGCACTGTTTTTAGTTCTCCATGGACCCAGGAGATGGGCATTCCACAGGGTTCTGTCTTGAGTGTACATCTTCTCCTCATTGCTATCGATGGACTTGTGGCCTCTGTCGGTCCTTTGGTTGCCCCTGCCCTGTATGTGGATGATTTCTGCATTTGTGTTAGTTCCTCTTCGATGGCCTCTGCAGAGTGGCAGCTCCAGGGAGCTATACGGCGTGCCTCTGCATGGACCCTCCCACACGGGTTTCAATTCTCTCCTTTAAAATTGCGGGTGGTCCACTTCTGTCGCCGTACTACGATCCATCCTGATCCAGACCTCTATCTCGATGCACAACGATTGCCTGTGGTCCCACAGTTTCGTTTCCTGGGTCTTCTTTTCAGCAACAAGCTCACTTGCCTGCCCCATATCAAAGGTAGGATGTTTCTGTAAACTCAATGTCCTTCGCTTGCTTGCCCACTCCTCATGGGGTGCGGACCACTCACTCCTTCTCCGTCTATATCGCGCTTTAGTTCTGTCTCGCTTGGACTATGGTTGTCAAGTTTATGGTTCGGATGCTCCTTCCACACTGCATGCGCTGGATCCAGTCCACCATCGTGGTATCTGTTTGGCCACCAGTGCCTTCCCTACAAGCCCTGTTGATAGTCTCCTGGTTGAAGCTGGGATGCCCCCGCCCTTTCTGTTCGGCTGTCACTGCTTCTGGTGTCTTATGCACTCGCTGTCCGTTCCTCTCCCACTCATCATTCCTATTCCACCCTGTTCCAAGACAGTGGATGTCGCCCACCTGATTCCAGCCCTCGTGCAGGTTTACTGGTTGGGCTCCACCTTGCGTCTCTTTGGCGTGATTTTCAGCTTCCTTCTTTGTCCTGTCTTCCTCGCTCCTTCCCCTCCACCCCCCCCCCCCCCCTTCGTTCGTTCCTCGGCCTCGAATTCGGATGGATCTGCGCCGAGGTCCGAAAGATTCCATCCCCCCGATGGTGTTCCATTCCTTTTTCCGCCGAATTTTATGGGAGTTTCGGGATGCTGTTTTTTACACTGATGGCTCTAAATCTGCTGATCATATGGGATATGCATTCAAGTACTCTGTTGGAACGGAAAACCATCTGCTGCCACCTACACGTTGGGTGTTTACTGCGGAATTGATGGCAATTTCCCGGGTCCTTACCTTTATTAAACAGTCCCGACACAACGTTTTGTTATGTACGGACTCAATGAGTGGCCTTCTGGCTATTGACTGGTGTTTTTCACGCCATCCCTTGGTCTCTGCCATCCATGACCATCTCGCTGATATTGACCGTGCCGCTTGTTCCGTTGACTTCCTTTGGGTCCCTGACCATGTGGGTATCCCTGGTAATGAGCTTGCTGATCGTTTGGCTGGGGGAGCAGTCACTTACACCCCATTTTCTGTAAACCCTCCTGCAGCGGATTTACTGCTTCACATCAAATCCCACTTCGCACAATCATGGTCGAACTCTTGGGAGGCTACTTCCCTGTCTAATAAACTTCGTACAATTAAGGTGACACCAGGCCCGTGGCGTTCTTCCTTTCGCCTCTTGCGACAGGACTCGACCACACTGTGTCGTCTACACATTGGCCATACCAGGCTGACCCATGGTTTTCTTTTGCGTGATGAGCCACCACCACTTTGTGGTTGTGGAGCCTTCCCGTCAGTAGCTCACATTTTGGTTGAATGCCTTTGGCTTTGCGTCCTAAGTACAGACTCCCCTGCACTTTACCTTTGATGATGGCTGACCTGGTTCTCGGATTCTTCCAGAAAAATGGCTTTTATTCTCAGTTTTAAGATTTTTAATCTCTCTCTGGTGTTGGGTCAGGGCGGTGAGTGTTGGGGTATCTCCCACTGTAAGCCGTGTTTGGAGATTCCCGACTCCCCTCCCAGGCCGAGATCCTCTTTTCTTCCCCTTTCACTCTGTTTTTATCATTTTTTAGGATTGGTTAGCCTCCTTTTCCCATACACACTTCTACATTCTAACGGTTGCACCTTTTAAGTCGCAGCTGCTTCAGAGATTGGATATTTCCTGCTTCTAGCATAGTGTTGGGTTAGCTCTCTTGCTGACTTACCTCTTTTGTTTTTACCATTGATGACATGACTGCCCTTAAACATTTTTTACCCTTTTCCCTTTTATCGTTCCGACTTTTCTGAGATGTCACACTATCAGAATGGACCACATTTGAAACAGTGGACTGATGACCTTGCTGTTTGGTCCCTTCAACCCCAACCAGCCAACCAAGTATGGCTGTGCTCAGTGCATTCCTCACCAGATAGGAGTGACGGAGGACATTGAAAGAATTCTAAGAAAAGAAGTTCGTTTTCTATTAATGCGAAGTGGAAGAGGAAGTGTCTTGGATAATGTACAAGCATAGGCTTGATAACCATTACAATAAATGTTTTCATTGTGGCAGGATCTTCTCATAATATTCCAGTCACTGACTTTCATCTCAGAGTGCGAAATTTATTTTCTTGCCACCCACTTACATAGAGAGAAATGATCATCATAATTAAATAAGAGAAATGAAGGCTTACATGGAAGGATTTACGTGTTAATTTTTCCAGTGCGCTGTTCGAGAGAGGAACGATAAAGAAATCGCTTGAAGGTGGCTCTATGAATCCTTGACCAGGGACTTAATGTGAATTGTAGACTAGTCTTGTAGATATACTTGTAGATTTTCGGTTGAAGCTAAGTATCCAGCCAATTTATAAGAAATTATGCTGCAATTTGATGGAAAAATCTAACAAACGGTACTTCATGTTACAGTAAAAATGTAGCTAAATAGTCATGTTACAGCAAAATGGTAACAAACTATCGTCCATTTTACCGCAAATGTGTAATAAATTTCTCATATTACATATAAACTTTAACAAATTGTCTTCCATGTTACAGTAAATGCGTAACAAATAGCCCATGTTGCAGCTAATCTATAAGAAATGGTCGTCCAGTATTACAGCAAGTATGTAAAAAATTTTCACTATTATAGCAGCACAATAAAATACTGACCAACGTTACAAAAAATTTGTGACAATTTTCCCTCTATGTTGCACTAATACTGTGGCAAATTACCTGTGTTACAGCAAAAATTTAAAAAATTCACCCATATGAAATCACTGTAACAAATGTTCCCTCACGTTACAGAAAGATTATAATGAACTGAAACCTTCCTGCTAAAAGTAACGAATTGCTCTCCAGGACATGCCGAAATTGTAACAATCTGGCCTTGTTGCAGCAACATTGTAACAATTCAGCTCATGTTAGAACAAAACTGTAACAAATTGCCCTACATGTTACAGCAAAACTATAACAATTTGTCCATGTTAGTGTAAGATTGTAACAAATTTTCGTACATGTTACGTGAAATTGTAACACAATGCTGATTCAGCAGGAATTTACACTCAATATAAGAATTTCTGTGAAAAACTCTCCTCACTACCGAATGAATCAACTGGCGATTAGTTCCAAATGTTGCTGTGTACAATTTTTTCACATCTGCACCATCAACAGGTCTCTGATTTGTGCACTACAATCAGTTTTCCTTATCTCCCTCTTTGACGTACTACAAGGGGAATGAAAGAAATACAGTTTTCTCAGTGCCCGCATCTCGTGGTCGTGCGGTAGCGTTCTCGCTTCCCACGCCCGGGTTCCCGGGTTCGATTCCCGGCGGGGTCAGGGATTTTCTCTGCCTCGTGATGGCTGGGTGTTGTGTGCTGTCCTTAGGTTAGTTAGGTTTAAGTAGTTCTAAGTTCTAGGGGACTTATGACCACAGCAGTTGAGTCCCATAGTGCTCAGAGCCATTTGAACCAAGTTTTCTCAGTACGCACTGTATTGTGAGCACAGGTCTTCACTTGATAAGTCCCAACTTGCTTTCGCTTGTTGGAACAGGTGTCAGCTTTGATACAAGAATTCACCACTATGAACCACAGAAGATGACAATGCTTTGAACTGCAAGATGAGGTTAGTATTTAGGTACAGGATCACGGTAATGTTGGACTGACCTAAATACCAGATGATCTTTCGAGTTCAGAATAAAACTATTAATTTGGCTGACTCTCATCAGCAAATTTACTATCAACTACAGTTAGTTACTTGTTCCATTGATCAGTAGCATGGAAATACCGTTATGATGCGGAATGTGTCAAATGCAGAAGAAATGTGCACAGAAAACGAAGTTTTTTTTTTTACATTTTTGTTTACATTATAGTGTTATACCTAAATATTTCTATTACCTGTCCCATCCCCTTAAATGGCACAAAATGCATATATTATATATCCATTTTTATTTACTCATATTGAAGAATTCATCTATGGCATAGGAGTTGTCAAGGAGGTGTGATTTCAATTTCTTTTTGAAACTGTTACTGTTGTCAGTCAGACATTTCATTTCATCTGGTAATTTATCAAAAAGTTTTATAGCACCATATTTTACCCCTATCTGTGACAAAGATAGATTGAGTAAAGGATAGTGTAGGTCTTTCTTTTTTCTGATATTGTGGTCATAAACTTCGCTGTTGATTTTGAACTGGTCCATTTTGTTAAGAAACAATTTCATTACTGAGTAAATGTACTGTGAAGCAGTTGTAAGAATTTCTAACCTTTTAAACAGATGCCTACAAGATGTGCAACTATGGACCCCACACATTATTCTAACTACTTACTTTTGAGCAGTGAATACCTTTGGCCTAAGTGTTGAGTTGCCCAGAATATTATTATGTATGACATCAGAGAGTGGAAGAATGCAATGTATGTAAGCTGCCTTATTTCTACATCCCCAAAATTGGCAATTATTGTGATTGCAAAAGTTACTGAACCTAGTCGCTTTAGGAGATCAAAAATATGAATTTTTCAATTAAGATTCTCATCTATATTCACACACAAAAACTTAGTATGCTTTACCCTGGCTACTGACTTCTTTTGATGTGTTATGTTTATTGAAGGAATCATAATTTTTGTAGCAGAAAACTGGATGTAATTTTATTTTTTCAAAGTTCAGAGCAAGCCCATTCGCAGAAAACCAATTAATAACTTATCCAAAGACCATATCTGTATGATTTTCTATCGGACTTCCTTTTACTGGATTAGTAATCATGCTTGTATCATCAGCAAACAGTGTCAGTTCAGCATCTTGTTTCACATAAGAAGAGAGAACATTCACGTATATCAAGAACAAGAAGGGACCCATGATCGAACCTTGAGGAACACCTAATGTAATTTCACCCCAGTTAGATGAAGTGGCAAACTCCTTTGAATCATTTGAAGCATATAAAGAGACTTTTTGCTTCCTGTTCTGTAGATATGACTTAAACACCTCATATGCTGTTCCATTTATACCATAGAATTGTAATTTCTCTAACAAGAGATCTGCAGTATTGGCCATGTGTGTTTTTCAACAGAGGATTTTGATGTAATGTCACCTTATGAAGTATTGACAAAGGGTATTACCATTGTGATCGAACTTCAGTGCTAAATACATTCCAAACATATGTATGTTGAACTTCTTTTTGCAAGTTTAAGATGATGTCATTTTATAAATTACTAATTCTCATCAATAAGCTCCCCTGAAGTTGTGGGTTGGATCAGCAGCAGTACTTGGCAACCAACTTTTATGAAATTACATAAATGGAAATTTAGAAGTTGAAGTGTTAAATTTGAAGATCCATTGTGTTTGGAAGTGTTGCACTGCAATCACAGCTGGGTCATTAACAAGTTCTGCTTAACCTAAAACTTCTCAGCAGTCATGCCAACATGCAAGCCATATACATTTTTTATTACAATAACTTGTAGAACAGTTCAGTTATAGCAGTAGTGCCACATACGTGTTTTGCTCAAAAACTTACTTATAACACAATTTTGTTTTTCTTGAAAGATTGAATTTTTTATCTCTCTAATTCTACTTGCATGTAACCAGGATACCTTAGATAAGTCATGTTATTAAAGTTAACACTTACAAGATATCATCTCTGTCATGTTGCAAGATCGTTTATGCTATGTTTCATCTCTGTTATCAACTCTGACTTTGTTGTGTGTACATAAAGCAGATGCCCTCTTTTGTATTGCAAACCTATGCAGTTGACGTGATACTACACAACAATATCATGAAAACTCCTAATTAGTTCTTTCACATATTGATGTTTGTTTGTTTTAGTCTATAATGTATGCTGTATATGTGTTTTATTGGATGTTATGTAGTACTTGACGACATTTTTCCAATTGAAAAATATTGATACCTTCGCCAAAAGAGCATTTTGTGCCTATTATTTACTATGCCATGTTCAAATGCAAATGAAAATCTATATTGGGCTGATGGTAATTTCCATTACATTTTTAGTGGTACATTATCTTTTGTCTTCTGTAAGTGGTGAAGTATTACTGAAAAACTTCTAAAAGTGATAGGTAATGATAATACATTCAGCTACACTGCATCAGACTGAAATATCAGAATTTATTACACATTAATATAATGTTTGAACTCTTATAGATAATTTAAGTACATCCAGTATGCTGGAATAACTTTGGGTCAGCAACTTCTGTTAGTCTGTACAACGAAGACACAATTCAGAGATAGAAATTTTACTTTTTTAATTCACCTGATCACTAGTTTTGAGCCGAGACCCATGATTTGAAACTGGGTCTTCGTCCGAAACTAGTCATCAAGTGAATAAAAGAAGTAAAACGGGTCACTTTGGACTGGTTTTCCATTGTAGTGTTACAGGACAATTCAGATACGGAAATATTTAATTTTTGTGGGGACAGTTTCTTACACGATGAGTAGGCCTATGTCATTACATCCTGCCAGGAATATAGACCACCTTTATACTTCGTGTTCACCTGCTTACTGCAGTGCATCAGCTAACAAGTACTTTCCTCCTAATCAGACAATTATCAATCTTCTTAATGAAGCTAAAATAAAAAAAGGTTCAAATGGCTATGAGCACTATGGGACTTAACATTTGAGGTCATCAGTCCCCTAGAACTTAGAACTACTTAAACCTAACTAACCTAAGCACATCGCACACATCCATTCCCGAGGCAGGATTCGAACCTGCAACCATATCGGTCGCGCGGTTCCTCACTGAAGCGCCTTAAACTGCTCGGCGACATCAGCTGGCCAGCTACAAAAGCTGTATATCAGTCTAACAGGTTGCTTGTTACTTCTTAGGCATGGAAACAGCATTAGGGTAATTGACTTAGAATTCACAATCACATTTAAGGCACCAATACGATGTTCACATGCACACACACGCAGATATATATATATATATATATATATATATATATATATATATATACTCCTGGAAATGAAAGAAAAACACATTGACACCGGTGTGTCAGACCCACCATACTTGCTCCGGACACTGCGAGAGGGCTGTACAAGCAATGATCACACGCACGGCACAGCGGCACACCAGGAACCGCGGTGTTGGCCGTCGAATGGCGCTAGCTGCGCAGCATTTGTGCATCGCCGCCGTCAGTGTCAGCCAGTTTGCCGTGGCATACGGAGCTCCATCGCAATCTTTAACACTGGTAGCATGCCGCGACAGCGTGGACGTGAACCGTATGTGCAGTTGACGGACTTTGAGCGAGGGCGTATAGTGGGCATGCGGGAGGCCGGGTGGACGTACCGCCGAATTGCTCAACACGTGGGGCGTGAGGTCTCCACAGTACATCGATGTTTTCGCCAGTGGTCGGCGGAAGGTGCACGTGCCCGTCGACCTGGGACCGGACCGCAGCGACGCACGGATGCACGCCAAGACCGTAGGATCCTACGCAGTGCTGTAGGGGACCGCACCGCCACTTCCCAGCAAATTAGGGACACTGTTGCTCCTGGGGTATCGGCGAGGACCATTCGCAACCGTCTCCATGAAGCTGGGCTACGGTCCCGCACACCGTTAGGCCGTCTTCCGCTCACGCCCAAACATCGTGCAGCCCGCCTCCAGTGGTGTCGCGACAGGCGTGAATGGAGGGACGAATGGAGACGTGTCGTCTTGAGCGATGAGAGTCGCTTCTGCCTCGGTGCCAATGATGGTCGTATGCGTGTTTGGCGCCGTGCAGGTGAGCGCCACAATCAGGACTGCATACGACCGAGGCACACAGGGCCAACACCCGGCATCATGGAGTGGGGAGCGATCTCCTACACTGGCCGTACACCACTGGTGATCGTCAAGGGGACACTGAATAGTGCACGGTACATCCAAACCGTCATCGAACCCATCGTTCTACCATTGCTAGACCGGCAAGGGAACTTGCTGTTCCAACAGGACAATGCACGTCCGCATGTATCCCGTGCCACCCTACGTGCTCTAGAAGGTGTAAGTCAACTGCCCTGGCCAGCAAGATCTCCGGATCTGTCCCCCATTGAGCATGTTTGGGACTAGATGAAGCGTCGTCTCACGCGGTCTGCACGTCCAGCACGAACGCTGGTCCAACTGAGGCCCCAGGTGGAAATGGCATGGCAAGCCGTTCCACAGGAATACATCCAGCATCTCTACGATCGTCTCCATGGGAGAATAGCAGCCTGCATTGCTGCGAAAGGTGGATATACACTGTACTAGTGCCGACATTGTGCATGCTCTGTTGCCTGTGTCTATGTGCCTGTGGTTCTGTCAGTGTGATCATGTGATGTATCTGACCCCAGGAATGTGTCAATAAAGTTTCCCCTTCCTGGGACAATGAATTCACGGTGTTCTCATTTCAATTTCCAGGAGTATATATATATATATATATATATATATATATATATATATATATATATATATATATAGGGTGATTCAAAAAGAATACCACAACTTTAAAAATGTGTATTTAATGAAAGAAACATAATATAACCTTCTGTTATACATCATTACAAAGAGTATTTAAAAGGGTTTTTTTTCACTCAAGAACAAGTTCAGAGATGTTCAATATGGACCCCTCCAGACACTTGAGCAATATCAACCCGATACTCCAACTCGTTCCACACCCTCTGTAGCATATCGGGCGTAACAGTTTGGATAGCTGCTGTTATTTCTCGTTTCAAATCATCAATGGTGGCTGGGAGAGGTGGCCGAAACACCATATCCTTAACATACCCCCATAAGAAAAAAATCACAGGGGGTAAGATCAGGGCTTCTTGGATGCCAGTGATGAAGTGCTCTGTCACGGGCTGCCTGGCGGCCGATCCATCGCCTCGGGTTGTTGACGTTCAGGTAGTTACGGACAGATAAGTGCCAATGTGGTGGCGCTCCATCCTGCTGAAATATTAATTGTTGTGCTTCTTGTTCGAGCTGAGGGAACAGCCAATTCTCTAACATCTCCAGATACTGTAGTCCAGTTACAGTAGCACCTTCGAAGAAAAAGGGACCAAAAACTTTATTGGATGAAATGGCAAAGAAAACGTTCACCTTAGGCGAGTCACGTTCATACTGAGTTGTTTCCCGCGGATTCTCAGTGCCCCATATACCATTGTGACGTTTGACTTTCCCGTTAGTGTGGAAAGTTGCTTCATCACTAAACACAATCTTTGAAACGAAAGATTCATCTGTTTCCTTTTGAGCAAGGATAAAATCACAGAAATCGATTCTTTTAATCTTATCAGCTGCAGACAGTGCTTGAACCAATTTCAGACGATAAGGTTTCATAACTAACCTTTTTCGTAGGACTCTCTATACAGTTGATTGTGGAATTTGCAGCTCTCTGCTAGCTCTGCGAGTCGATTTTCCTGGGCTGCGAACAAATGCTTGCTGGGTGCGTGCTACATTTTCATCACTCGTTCTCGGCCGTCCAGAACTTTTCCCTTTGCACAAACACCCATTCTCTGTAAACTGTTTATACCAACGTTTATTACACCACCTATCAGGAGGTTTAACACCATACTTCGTTCGAAATGCACGCTGAACAACTGTCGTCGATTCACTTCTGCCGTACTCAATAACACAAAAAGCTTTCTGTTGAGCAGTCGCCATCTTAGCATCAACTGACGCTGACGCCTAGTCAACAGCGCCTCAAGCGAACAAATGTACAACTAAATGAAACTTTATAGCTCACCTAATTCGCCGACAGATAGAGCTTAGCTCTGCCTTTAGTCGTTGCAGAGTCTTAAGTTCCCAAAGTTGTGGTATTCTTTTTGAATCACCCTGTATATATATATATATATATATATATATATATATATATATATATATATATATATATATATATATATATATATATCTCTCTGTGTGTGGGTGTGTGTGTGTGTGTGTGTGCGTGTGTGTGAATGTGCATTGCTGATGGATTACAGATATGGTAATACTGCAAAGTCTACAAATTAAATACATTGTTCATAAATACTTGACGTCATTCAGGTACTATTGAACATGATGCGAAAACCGGGGCGGCACATCTGCGTGCTCCTACAGGCCCTATACGATTTTAGGCAGGGGTACCAGTTTCTTTGGCTTTTCAGTGTATAAAGGGGTCATCTGCGCTTTTTTCTTGGTACTTGAACCGATGCGATAGCGAGAGTTTCGTGATAAATGCATATTAAGTAAGGGGCCAGTTCGGTAGAGTACTCTCTGTAAAACCGATGTGTCATTCCATACAGATCTAGGGACTTACTTGTTCTCGACTTTGTTTCTATAAGCAATGGATGGCTATTACTACGTTCTCTTTACGGACTGAACGGGAAGATAGTGGACGTTGAATTAGTAGAGGGAAGTTTTATCTTCAAACCCCTGTCTGTACATTTGCGAATCTATAGTTCGTCTAGAAGATAATGAATATTATGATGCCTTCCGCTGTTTGTGTTGATTTAATTTTGCACCACGACACCACACTGAGGTACTGGAGGAGTAACGGTCGCGAGCCCCCTGCTTGGTTCAAATGGTGCAAATGGCTCTGAGCACTATGGGACTTAACAGCTATGGTCATTAGTCCCCTAGAACTTAGAACTACTTAAACCTAACTAACATAAGGACATCACACAACACCCAGTCATCACGAGGCAGAGATAATCCCTGACCCCGCCGGGAATCGAACCCGGGAACCCGGTCGTGGGAAGCGAGAACGCTACCGCACGACCATGAGATGCGGACGAGCCCCCTGCTAACCCTGCCGGGAACGCCGTCTGCTGCATTATTCGGCCACTGAGCTTGCGTGACACGCTTTGTGCTGCTTCATCTGTCGTCCATTGCTCCTACTTCACCGTAATCACGCTGCTACACGAAGCATGAGCACTGTTATTAAAAAAGTGTACACGCCGCGTGTGTATTGTCCATTGTGGCCTTTCACTGTATTTTCACGACGGATGTTCGCCCCACTTTCAGAAGCATATGTATTGTTAGTCCGTTTCTAATTTTGCTATTAAAGCTGGTAGAAGTGTTCTGTGTCAGTCTAATAAAAGGTAACCAAGAGTTTTGTCCTTAGATTTGAATGGGAACCTGTGTAAGAATCCAGATGCGTTTCGCACGCCATGTACGTCATGTCTGAAGCGTGGATTACTGCCACAAATGGCAGGGAACGCACGTCTAGACCTATTGCCCCGTCAGTCTTAGTTAATTCTGATTAATAAGTTTGTTTATATCATTATTATAGTAAGCATAGCAATTTTATTATTAATTAAAACTATACTGGAGCACATTAGTATAAATCCACGTGCAATACAATGAAATGACCCATCATTTCAAAATACAATAATTATGCAGTGCTAACTGTAATTATAAATTAATCTAAGGCATTACGTTAACGGGCATCTGTGAGGATGCTCTTTGATGTAGTATCTACGTGACATGAAATACATTATGGTAGCTTGTTCAGTACACCCGTACTGTTAAAAGGATATGTTTCTATGCTAATGTTAACTCAAAATATAATTTCTATAGCATGATTCTCTAGTTTAATAATATTGTTCAGGAAGCTGGGTTCAAAAACCAGTATACATAATAAACTTCAAAATCATCTGTAACAGTAATCACACGTGTTGCTAACGTAGCTCAGCTAGGGTGTTCTATTAGTAATTGGCAGTGGGTTTTCCAGTTGAAGTTTTGGTCTACCTTTTTCCCCAAAGACTTACCACTTTCTGTCTCCTGAATTTGATTATTTGAGAATACTATAACTTACAGTTTTCTGTGAAGAGCGCTGCACCTTTCGTACGGGGTCTTGTCGTAATCCTTTTGCCTGCTGATTGCAGTTGTATCTGAGGGTGACTAGTACTACCTTTTATTACTGCACTAGTCTTACTCCGCAAATGGAAGTCTATTTTAGGATATTAGAAAAGAATACATGACACAAACCTGGTAATATACATCATTCGAGATCTTATAGCTACGTGACCGACACGGAAGTAGTGTTGTCTGTTTTTTGTCATTCAGGTAAATAATTGCTAAGAACTGACGGTGTTCTCTATTCAATAATTTTTTAACTAGAGCATAAGCAAATTATGATTTACATTACACCACACTCTCATTCTTAGTCAATTCTGATTAATAAATTTGAGTATGCTATTATTATAGTAAGTATAGCAATTTTGCCTCTTCCATCCGTAACGCATTGTCGTGAAGTAAGTTGGTACTATTCACATGACTAGTCTTGTCGCTGTTGTGTATTCTGTATCTGTGCCTAAATCTGTACTCTGCAGATCGCTGTGATGTGCATGGAAGGGACAGCTTCTGATTGTTCCAGTCGTTTCTCTTCTTCCCGCTCCACTCACGTACGGAGTGTCGGAGTAATGATGCCTTCAACTCCTCTGTGCTCTCTGTGATCAGTCAGACCTTGTCCTCGTGATCCCTAGCAGAACAGTTGCTAGGATTTGCACTGTATTCGTAGATTCATCACTTAAAGTCGCTTGGTGAAACAAACAAAGGAAGTTTTTACGGAGTACTTTGCGTTTGCCAGTCAAATTTTTTCAGTATCTCCATGAGGCTGTCCAACTGGTTACGTAAACGTGTGGCCATTTGTGCTGATCATTTTCGTTCTAAGTCCCCTATTATTCCGTCTGCTAAGTAGTAGGGCAGTGTGCATAGGAAATACTCTTCAAATAACGTATGGTTCCACATTTCAGTTGAGACAACTGCGATGTCATATCATTCTCACACCAGCATTAGCACATCCTTATCTCCAAGGTCATTCCAGAAATCACGATGTCTGTCCACGTGGTGAGGTGAAGGAAAGAAGGGTCACCTCACCCCCATTACACTTCCGGAAATTTTTCACGAAGCGCCCACACACCGAGCACCTCACAGGTACCCTGCTTTTGTGGGACTTATACTCGACTGCATTTCACATTGACATCATATTTCGCTTACATCAGCACCACCACAAAAACCCACTGAACTTCCACGAATTCTGAATAAAGCAACATCCCCCACCACGTTGCGTTTCCACTCTGCAGCCATTTTTGAATCACTTAATTCCTAAAATTCACCAGTCCTCACATTCGTAACTTTGAACGGAAGCTGGAATATTGGAATGAGTAGATGGCACATTTCTCCATAAATATTTAAAAACCAAAATTTGCCTGTAAAATATAAATAACGAAGTAGAAATTCGTATTTGTTGAAAATGAGTTTCTGACCATAAACCCTTTCCCACAAGCTCTCGAAATGAAAACAAGAGCAGGTCCGTTTTCACATCCTACTTGCTCCTGTCACCAGCAAATGGCGGCTCTTATAATCAATATTTCTCCATAACTAATGAAAACCAACATTTGGTACATAATATAAATAATGAATTACGAATTTGTATTTGTTGAACATGAGTTTTATCTTAAATACCATTCCGAAACTACATAAAGCGTAAACTAAGTTCCACCAGTCACCAGTAGATGCCTGCACTGTAAAACCGAGACTATAGTTAGATCTTTGCACTACACCATTAGATGGATCCAACAGAAATTTAAAAGAGCAACAGGTCGTAAATTAACTAATTTCTTCATCTAAAATTTTGCAAATATTGTAAAAGGTCTGCAGAATACAGATGCAATGCGAAGAAACGTGATGTTTACATTTTTAATTGACGTTAATACATGAAAAATGCTTTTTTATGTCACACTATAACAAAAAAGCCTGCAGAGTAAAGGAAAGCATCTGTTATATTCTACACATTCATGTATTCGCCAAATTAGTGCAAAAATTCTGAAGTGTGCACCAAAATAGTAGTTTTCAACATTTGACATTCTGCAAATTAGGTCTAGTAATTCGATGTTGTTAAACTAGGCTGACCAGCCTTATAACTGGAGGAAAATACTTTGGCAGACAGACAGCTGGAATATAACTACTCACAACACACCCTCAAATAATATATTCCCAAGGCACTGCAAAAAGTATGACATTTACATTACTAGCTGATGTTAATAACATGGAAAATCTTTTTGAGTTACAACACTGCAAAAACATGCTGCATGGCATCAGTTAATTTCCACATTTGGACATATTCCTCAAATTAGTGCCCAAAATTCCGAAGCATTTGCCCCAGTGGTAGATCTGAACAGTTGACAGCTGAGAATGTAGGCCTAAAAATTCGTGTAACTAATTATGAACACCTTCCAATAAAATATTTTCGGCAGTACGAGAAGTACAATGTTAACTTTGCCTGTTAAGGTTAATACACACTCAAAGTATATATCTCAGCATTTAATAAAATTTCTCAAGCACCACTGTAGAGTGGTCAAAGGTGAAACACAGCGTTATTTACTAGGAACATTATAAAAGAAGCTGTTAATCACAAGTTCCTGATATTACAAGTAGTACAGACCTACCGAAAGCTATGTAAATAACATGCACTTGCAGTCAGAAGGCTCCTTAGAAGCCTTATAGACTGTATTTGTCCGATATTATAGCACAGGATATTCTAAATAAGAAATCAGTGTAGCTCACGTTATGAAATCGTAAACTGAGTATTCGATCTGTGCGGTTGTATTTCTGGAAGTTACAGCTTGTGCAGTTACTAGTTACAGAACCACAAACATCACATAACAAAACTGCCTTATTAGGAAAGTAAGGATAGAGTAAGATGCTTTTTATTAGTAAAAAATATTATTTAAACCATCGGTAGAAAACACACGACGTGAAATGGAAACGGTGAGAAATGCGATATTTCCCAACTCAGTGTCACAGGCCATATCTTGGAAAAACTACGTACCATAATATAATGCAAGATGTCTCACACATTGTAAGCATAAATTAAATGTTCCCGCATATAAAGTGTGTGAATATTTCATGAATATAGTACATGTTTATCGTAATATAAACAATATCGCTACCACAATACGATTTCGTATGCCTTGCGGATATAAAGAGCTATCATAATATGCCTAACACGTAATGCAAGACTTCGTATGACTAACCAGTTATGCTATAAACGCTAAAAAAGTGTCGCTGTAAGTGTTAAAGCCGTACCGCTCTCTTTAACGTTCTGATATGTAGATCTGGATTTCGTCATCTTCTAAAATAATGTGTGAGTCACAACCGGAAATGACGCCAGAGATTCTGCTAGTTCATCATGCTATCCTAGCTGGAATGTATGACTAATATCAAGCTCTAAAACACATCGTCACTGTTAGAATTTCCAGTAAGCAAGGCTCAAACAAGTGGGCTGTAAATATTGCAAGCTATATGACCTCAACATTATAGAGTAACAGCATGACGGTGCAGGTTTGCTGGGACGGAGATATCCACGCCATAGTACACCGAAAACCATGTTATTACAAAGGCAATTGTGGTGCGGAATTACCAATAATTAACGAAATAGTGCATTATATTCCTTAACAAAATGTTGAAAGTCATCAAACGTATAAATAAAGAGTCTAGACCAGTGATCAAACACACTATCCATTCTTTAGTGCTCTCCAGCTGGGTAATGGAAATGCCGTGTAGATAGGGCCTCCCGTCGGATAGACCATTCGCCTGGTGAATCACGCGTCGGCTCACTTTATGAAGTATGTAAGCTGGTTACCAGTAATTTTGCCTGCTCCTGGGCTTGTAATTTGGCACGTCTACTGTACAAGTTCTGCTCTACAACTGGAGGCCACTTACGTTTAACACTCAAGCCGAAATGCCTTATTGTATAGTACAACTCTAGGTGTTGCTACATATGCGAGATGTCACCTCCAAACGAACATTAAGCTCTAACCTGGAAGAACTTTATTCAACTACTGAAGCAGGCTGGCTCCGTTAATGTAGATTTATAGAGTAGTTTCATGCGGTGAAATACATGTGCAATGAACAAATTAATGGCGTCATAGCACGTTACGACGGATATTAACGTACTAGCATAAATTACTGGTAAATTTCACGATTTGTTTGACACAGCTTCAAACAGCGACACACAGAATGTATCAATGAGGGTATTGTAAAGGACAATGCTTCTCCTGTTTTAATACAGCACTTCTGTCGGAATCAGAATAGCATATAGTTGTAGCAGATATAATATAGTAGTTAACCCATTAAGTGCCATATTCCCCATTAGGAGATTTGTATTTGTAACTGATATTTTGCATTTCTAATGATGCTGGCAACGAATGCTACCATTTCCCAATGTTGTCCAGACTTTTGTCGAGCGCTTGAATTGAAGTTTCTACATCTACATCTTCATTATTACTCTGCAATTCACATTTAAGTGCTTGGCAGAGGGTTCATCGAACCACAATCATACTATCTCTCTACCATTCCACTCCCGAACAGCGCGCGGGAAAAACCAACATCTAAACCTTTCTGTTCGAGCTCTGATTTCTCTTACTTTATTTTCATGATCATTCCTACCTATAAAGGTTGGGCTCAACGAAATATTTTCGCATTCGGAAGAGAAAGTTGATGGCTGAAATTTCGTAAATAGATCTCGCCGCGACGAAAAACGTCTTTGCTTTAATGACTTCCATCTCAACTTGCGTATCATATCTGCCACACTCTCTCCCCTATTACGCTATAATACAAAACGAGCTGCCCTTCTCAGCACCCTTTCGATGTCCTCCGTCAGTCCCACCTGGTAAGGATCCCACACCGCACAGCAATATTCTAACAGAGGACGAACGAGTGTAGTGTGAGCTGTCACTTTAGTGGACTTGTTGCATCTTCTAAGTGTCCTGCCAATGAAACGCAACCTTTGGCTCGCCTTCCGCACAATATTATCGATGAGGTCTTTCCACGTGAAGTTGATCGTAATTTTAACACCCAGGTACTTAGTTGAATTGACAGCCTTGAGAATTGTACTATTTATCGAGCAATCGAATTCCAACGGATTTCTTTTGGGACTCATATATATCACCTCACACTTTTCGTTATTTAGCGTCAACTGCCACCTGCCACACCATACAGCAATCTTTTCTAAATCGCTTTGCAACTGATACTGGTCTTCGGATGACCTTACGAGACCGTAAATTGCAGCATCATCTGCGAACAACCTAAGAGAACTGTTCAGATTGTCACCCAGGTCATTTATATAGATCAGGAGCAGCAGAGGTCCCAGGACACTTCCCTTGGGAACACCAGATATCACTTCAGTTTCACCCGATGATATGCCATCTATTACTACGAACTGCGACCTTCCTGACAGGAAATCACGAATCAAGTCGCACAATTGAGACGATATCCCATAGGCCCGCAGCTTGATTAGAAGTCGCTTGTGAGGAACGGTGTCAAAAGCTTTTCGGAAATCTAGAAATACGGAATCAACTTGAGATCTCCTGTCGATAGCGGCCATTACTTTGTGCGAATAAAGAGCTAGCTGCGTTGCACAAGAACGATGTTTTCTGAAACCATGCTGATTACGTATCAATAGATCTTTCCTTTCGAGGGGATTCATGATGTTTGAATGCAGTATATGCTCCAAAACCCTACTGGAAACCGACGTCAATGATATAGGTCTGTAGTTCGATGGATTACTCCCACTACCCTTCATAAACACTGGTGCGACCTGCGCAATTTTCCAGTATGTAGGTACAGATGTAAAGGTGAGCGAGCCGTTGCATATGAATGCTAAGTATGGAGCTATTGTATCAGCGTAATCTGAAAGGAACCTAATCGGTATACAATCTGGACCTGAAGACTTGCCCGTATCAAGCGTCTGAGTTGCTTCGCCACCCCTAAGGTATCTACTTCTAAGAAACTCATGCTAGCAGCTGTTCGTGTTTCAAATTCTGGAATATTCCATTCGTCTTCCCTGGTGAAGGAATTTCGGAAAACTGCGTTCAATAACTCCGCTTTAGCGGTACAGTCGTCGGTAACAGTGCCATCGGCACTGCGCAGCGAAGGTATTGACTGAATCTTTCATAGGACCAGAATTCCTTCAAATTTTCTACCAAATTTCGAGACAATGTATCGTTGTGGAACCTATTAAAGGCATCTCGCGTTGAAGTCCGTGCCAAATTTCGCGCGTCTGAAAATTTTAGCCAATCTTCTGGATTTCGCGTTCTTCTGAACTTCGCGTGCTTTTTCCGTTGCCTCTGCAACAGCGTTCGGACCTGTTTCGTGTACCAAGGGGGGTCAGTTCCACCTCTTAACAATTTAGGAGGTACGAATCTTTCAATTGCTGTTGCTACTATATCTTAGAATTTGAGCCACAACTCGTCTACATTTGCATAGTAAGTTCGGAAGGAATGGAGATTGTATCTTAAGAAGGCTTCTAGTGACACTTTATCCGCTTTTTTAAATAAAATTATTTTGCGTTTGTTTCTAGTGGATTTGGAAGAAACGGTATTGAGCCTAGCTACAACGACCTTGTGATAACTAATCCCTGTATCAGTCATGATGCTCTCTATTGGCTCTGGATTGTTTGTGGCTAAGAGGTCAAGTGTGTTTTCGCAACCATTTACAATTCGCGTGGGTTCGTAGACTAACTGCTCGAAATAATTTTCGGAGAAAGCTTTTAGGGCGATCTCGGAAAATGTTTTCTGCCTCCCACCGGTTTTGAACAAGCATTTTTGCCAACATATCGAGGGAAGGTTGAAGTCCCCACCAACTATAACCGTATGAGTGGGGTATTTATTTGTTACGAGACTCAAATTTTCTCTGAACTGTACAGGAACTATATAATCGGAGATTGTGGGTCGGTAGAAGGAGCCAATTATTAACTTAGTTCGGCTGTTAAGTATAACCTCCACCCATACCAATTCGCACGGAGTATCTACTTCGACTTCACTACAAGATAAACCACTACTGACAGATACAAACACTCCACCACCAATTCTGCCTAATCTATCTTTCCTGAACACCATCTGAGACTTCGGAAAAGTTTCTGCAGAACTTATTTCAGGCTTTAGCCAGTTTTCTGTACCCATAACGATTTCAGCTTCTGTGCTTTCTATTAGCGCTTGAAGCTCAGGGACTTTCCCAGCACAACTAGAATAATTTACAATTACAATTCCGACTGTTCCTTGATCCAAGCACGTCCTGTATTTGTCATGTACCCTTTGAGATTGCAGCCCACCCCGTACTTTCCCGAGGCCTTCTAGCCTAAAAAAAACTGCACAGTCCACGCCACACAGCCTCCGCTATCCGTGTAGCCACCAGCTGAGTGTAGTGAACTCCTGACCTATTCAGCGGAACCCGAAACCCCACCACCCTATGGCGCAAGTCAAGGAATCTGCAGCCAACACTGTCGCAAAACCGTGTGAGCCTCTGATTCAGACCCTCCATCCGGCTCTGCACCAAAGGTCCTCAATCGGTTCTGTCAACGATGCTGCAGATGGTGAGCTCTGCCTTCATCTCGTAAGCAAGACCGGCAGCCTTCACCAAATCAGATAGCCGCTGGAATCCAGAGAGAATTTCCTCAGATCCAAAGCGACACACGTCATTAGTGTCGACATGTGCCACCACCTGCAGCTGGCTGCACCCTGTGCTCTTCATGGCATCCGGAAGGACCCTTTTCACATCAGGAATGACTCCACCCGGAATGCACACGGGGTGCACACTGGACTTCTTCCCCTCCTTAGCCGCCATATCCCTAAGGGGCCCCATTACGCGCCTAACATTGGAGATCCCAACTACCAATTAGCCCACCGTCTGCGATTGCCCGGACCTTGAAGGCTGAGAATCATCATCTGAAATGAAACAGGGCTGGCAGCTGCATCTGCCTCAGCCAGAGACAGTGCCTGAAACCTGTTTGTCAGACGCACCGGGGAGGCTTTCTGATCAGCCTCTGGGGACGTCTTTCGCTGCCTGCCACGCCTTGGAACGACCTCCCAATCAACCACAGGCGAGGTCTCAGCCCCACTGCGGGCAGCAACTGGGGCAACCACAGTGGCAGACCGATCTGGGGACAGACGAGTTGAGGTTGACATCCCCCTGATACCCAAGTCCGGCTCCCCACAGTGGAGCCCATTGGCAACAGCCTCAATGAATAGCTACAATTCCGAAGTCAGTGCCGCTGACCCATCTATGAAGGAACATTGAAAGATAAAAGTAATGTTTCAATTCTGGGACTCGGCGGAACAGTTGTGGTGAATATGATTTCTTTTCTGCAAACCACCGAAGTTCACAAAACATATTTTGACGACTTTTTCATGAGCTTCTGTTTGATGAAAGAGCTCTCAGAAATGAGAGTAAGGGAAACTGGAACTGCCTGTAAAAAGCGAATGAATAACTGTCCGATAGAATAAGAGAACACCATGAAGAAGAAACAAAGTGGAGCGTATGACTACAGATTTGACAAGAATAGGAGATATGATATTGCATGAAGAGTTTTTACAGAGCACTGAATATTTGGGGAGCAAAATAACTAATGATGGTCGAAGTAGAGAGGATATAAAATGTAGACTGGCAGTGGCAAGTAAAGGGTTTCTGAAGAAGAGAAGTTTGTTAACATCGAGTATAGGTTTACGTGCTAGGTAGTCGTTTCTGAAAGCATTTGTATCGACTTGTTCTTTATTAGGAACACCATTACAGCTCCACCTTTCTGCTGAAGTGAAATCGTTTAGAGCACATGAGAATAGGACGACAGATGAGAATTTACTATCACCCGAAGACAGCATGTTCCGATCATCGTGTTCGAGTACCCAATATGGCGATGTGTCCCCTACAATTCTGTGCTGTCGCTCGGTCGGTTTGGCTAGCAGTGGGACGGAACCTCAACTGCTAGTGTACTGGCACATTGGCAGACCGTTAACTACCGTACCCTATCAGCATATAGCTACAAAAAGTTACTCTGACTTCTATAGAAGTGCTATATCTAAACAGGAGAAGCATTGTTCTCTACAATACCGTCAGTGATACTGTCTGTCGTCACTATTTGGTCCTCTGTCATAAAAATCGAGGAATTTACCATTAAATTACGAGGTTGCATTATTATTCGCCCACATTTCTTATGGAATATGCAGTGACTCAATTAATTTATACACAGCGCAGGTACTGCGCCTAACGAAATTACACTATAAAATTACACTAGCGTAACATGCTTGCATGAAGTTTTCTCACGGTACAGCGTACTGTTTCATTGGAGGAGGAATCTCGCAGGTACCTCGGGTTATACTGTACGATAAGACATCGTGGGTGACCTCCGGTTGAAACTTTAGGGCTGACTGTTTATCGTGGGTGACCTCCGGTTGTAAAGTAAAACTTACATACAGTAGAGTATATAAGTTTAAGCACAAGCTTAGAAGCGTGCAACTTTATTGGTTACCACCTTACAGATTTTATAAAGTGAGCAGATAGGTGTTTCACCGTGGTTTTACGTACCTGGAGCCCACTACAGGATCGATCACGTGTTTGATTACTGTGCAAGGCTTGAAACATGTACGTTTGAAATATGACTGAAATTACGTAACTGATAGTACGC
The DNA here is from genome assembly GCF_021461395.2 of Schistocerca americana. NCBI lineage: Eukaryota > Metazoa > Arthropoda > Insecta > Orthoptera > Acrididae > Schistocerca > Schistocerca americana. Next base: position 200,765,166 of record NC_060125.1, on the reverse strand, counting down.
TGAAGCACAACTGTCAGAATTGGAATGGCATGTAAAGACGTATTTTATCTCGTCGATAAAGCGCTTTGCCCTGTGCTGAACTTTTCTGACTGCGAGCATTTAAATTTAATTTAGCTGCGAGAATGTGAACTGTCAATAACTTTAAACCAAACCGAAACTTCATGAATTCACGTAACACACAACACTGAATATGATGCTACAGTATTGGAGTGAAATTGGTCCTGGTAATAATGGTCCCTAGAGTGGTTAACGTTTGCTATCCCTAAAATAATAAAATTCCTTTCCTTTATCTGCGCAATGGTAACGCTCTTCGTACTGGTCTTTGTTAGTACTTTACACTGTACAGTTAGCACACAGCTGTTGTGAAAAACTGTTGCTTAGCATATATTTTAATTAAATATGATATGACTGAGACAATAACTTCTTGAGAAAATTAGTTAATCAAAAATGAGATGGACCTGGGAACTGATATTGAGCTGCGGTATGTAACAATATGGCACTAACTCGAGCACTCTCTGAACATTAATAATGCTCACAGTTAACACACTCAAAAAACTGGTTATACGTTAACAATTAGCTTTACAAAGTTATAAGATGTGAGTCCTATACATTGTCTCAATCAACACTTTTGAATTCGTACACAACATTAGGAAAGAAAGAAACAATTTTATGTGCGTTAATTATTTCCAGGATACGTTGAGATTCTTTTAACAGTTATCAAACATCATAATATCTTACGATAAAAAGTTATTACTGCCCGTAGCGAGTAAGTATATATCCAGCAAACATCAGATATAACACGTCTTTACACTCGAGATTCCTCCATACATCTCTCAATCTAAAGTTATTCTAACACATTATCACTAACATCTTGAATCAGCGTTCGCTGCGGAGCGGCTACTGCACAGTCGATACTACATTTGACTATATCTGGTTCAATATAATATTTTCTTACAAAAGTTTAATTCATTTACACTGTGTATATACCTTGCAGGCTGTTTGTTTATATATTTCACCATTTTATGGAACATAATATTATCACTTCGGTAGTTATTAATAATTCCACACTACTATTGCTCCTGTAATAAAATTATTTTCCGTGTATTGCGAAGTTGATATGTTCGTCTCTACAAACCAGCACAGTCGTGCTGTTACTGCACAATATTGAGGTGCCATAGTTTCATAGTTATAGCGCTTTTGTTTTAGCTATGCTCATTCGAAGTCTTAGCAAGGATGATGTGGTTACGGACTTGATATAATGCGTCATTCCAGCTGGGATAGCACGCTGGGCTGATGCAATCTCTTACTACATTTCCGGTTGTGATCCACAAATTGCTTTAGAAAACGATAGCTTCCACTCCTGCATATCTGTACATTATAAAAAATAATACCTCATTAATACTTGTTGCTGCATTTGTTTGACATTTATAGCGATAGAGAGTAGTCATACATAGACTTGCGTTAGGGGTTTGATGTATTATGATAGCTCTTTGTGTCTGTAAAATGCGTGAAATCGAATTTTCGTAGTGATTTTGCTTATATTACGATAAATAAGGATTTTAATGAACTATACAGACGCTTCAGGTGCAAAATATAAAATTGCTTCTTGCAAAGTGTGTAGTGTTTCCCGATGCGTTGACTGCGACATTGCCTTTGGAAATGCCACATCTTGCACTCTTTCCATCTTTGCTCGTGAGTTTACAAGCTGTAGGTGTTTTTCTGTTGTGTAAATAACATTTTTGGTTACAAAAAAAGTCGTTATTCCTTCGTTCCTTTCCTAATAAAACAACTGTGTTATGCGGGTGTTTTTAGTGGCATGGATGGTTACTGGTTATTATTTTTGCAAGCCGTGGTTTGCAGAAATGCCACTGCACAGGTCGATCGCTCACTTTACGCATTTAACAACAACAACAGAGTGATGACGTATTTTTTAGAGTCCTGTGGACAATTACAGTCTATAATGCTTGTAGACAGCAATCTGACTGCAAATTGCTATTATTTAAATGGCTTTCAATAGTTGATGGTCATTTGTAATAAGAGAAATAATTTTCAATGAATATCGTGTTTGTCGATGCTTCCTTTCAATAACACGATGCTTTATTTTTGTCCCTACGAATATTGTGTTTGAAAACATAAATGCTGGAAGGTGTGTATTTATCCCAAGTGGCAAAGTATATAACGCACTTTTTGCACTGTCCCGAAAGATGTTATTTGAGAGTATGTCTAAATAGTTACATTCAGTCTGTCTACTTGCTGGCTTGACTAATACGTATTTTTCTCCTGCCATAAGCGTGGTCAGGTTAATATTATAATACGGAATTTTAGGCCTATTTTCTAGAGTATCAGTTGTTGATATCTACCATTGGGTTACATACTTCAGAATTTATCACACTAATTTGGCGAAAATGTGTGTATGTGGAAATTAATCTTTCTTTATTTTGCACTGCAGACGTTCATTTGCAGTATTACGACATCAAATAGCGATTTTAATGCATTCACATCAATTAGCAATGTTGCCATTATACGTCTTTGCACTACTGCTACGTACTGCGGACTTGAGGTTTTTCTGGATCGGGCGCTATGCCATCGCCAAAAACGACATTACATAGAAATTTAATACAAGCCTTACTAAAGAGGGATTTACTCAGATTAACTGTGGGACCTGGCTGAAGAAATGTCTGAAGTGGAGCTTGAAGGGTCTTGTTACCGTTAGACCATGTACGTTTTGCAATTAAAACCACATACGTGGTTATTCTGTCCTGCAATTCAGCCGGTATTACTGTGTTTACACTTCGTACGAATGCGGCAGAAGGTATTGTCGAACCAAATTGTAGTTCACAACACAGATTCCAAGTGCCAAAACAGAGAAGTGCCATGTATTTTCTACAGTTGGTGTGAAGTTCAATCTGCCAAAAATCCGATTTTAGATATGGTGTTGAACAAATAGATGCACCATGAAATTTCTGTAAAAGTTCGTCTGAAGTCTGGTCAGTCATTCTCCGTAACTATAATGTCGTTGACTTGGCGTGAATCGAGAACAAGATGTAATGATCCAGCCTTTTTAATAACAATGTGTAATGGACTTTCCTACTGACTAACAGCTGGTTCTATAATTCCTTGGTTGAGTGGTACTTGAAGTTCCAGTTTGAACTGTTCTATATTAATAAATGGTATGGAATAATGTTTGAAAGAATTGTGAGGTTTGACATTAAATACGAAACCTGTAACAGGACCTGCAATGTTATCAAATATCGTAAATGATGTAGTAAAATGTCATGTAATTGTCGCCGTTCGACTTCTGTTGTTGCTTGGCTTTCATTTACCTTGTTGGTAGTTGTTTGTTCAACATCGTATTCCACATCGTCTGGTACATTATTGCAATGAAAATAAGTGTCCGTGTACAACGATGTATGCAAATGCGTATTTATGGCAAAATAAAAAAAAATATTTCTATTGACGTTTTGTACCTCAGATGATAAACTATGGTGAAATTCCAAAGCAACTTTTGTAATTTTCGTTTAATGTGAGGTACGAGTTTTTGAAATCCAAAATGGCTGTATATTCGACCAGAAAGGCCGTACCTAACATTACGTCGGCGGTAAGGGAACAATCCAAAAATTACAGTGGTATGAGTGACCATGTACAGAGAAAGGTAAATATGTTTGTAGTTTTACGTCGACGTCTTTGATGGAAACTGCGTCAGGTACTTTTATTTTGCTTAGTGGATTAGTCGTGCAGGAATTATCGTGGTTACACTTATTAAATACAGCATCACTTGCCTCATTAACAGGTGAACCTGAATCTATCACACCAGTAAATTTGTGTGTTCCTATTTGTATATCAATGCTGGGGTGTTAAACTGTCTTGTTAGTCTGATTCGTTTCTTGTAAAAGCTTTTCTGTAATGCCATCTAAAGTGATTACATTTTCAGTTACTCTTTCGTGAGGTTCTAATTACTTATCGTTGATGTATGCTAAAACAATGGAGTTTAGTCATGCTGTATCGGAATTTGATTACTTATCGTAGCTTGTTGTGGTGTCTCAATAATTTGTAGAGTTGTGCTATTGTGGTCATTAAGGTTTTGAGGTGGTTGTAAACGTACGTCAGTTTCATTCAGAACAAGTGGAGGTTGTTCTTGAAGTTGCTCTTGATTTTGAAAGAAACTATTCTTGCTATAATTACGCTGAAATTTCTCATTATGAACTTTTCGTTTGTTGCTTTAGTTAGTCTGATACGGAACATTTCGGTTGAAATGATATGTCTGGTTTCTATACATGAAATTAATGCCTTGCGTGTTCACGAAATTTGCGGCGAACCTTTGAAGTTGAGTTGACCTTGCTGAGAATATTGTTGTCCAGAATTTCCAACTTGCTGGTTTTTTGGTGAAGTTGTTGAAAATTCTGGTTGTTGCTACCAAACTGCTGGTACTCTTGTCAATTTTGTAAATATTGATTATTAAAATTTTGACATTTGTGAAAATTATTCTGAAGCTTGTAGCCATTCCTAAACGTCTTACTACGTCTGTCATTAAAATTTCCTGATGAGTTTTGATTTCTATACGTGTTATTACTGTTACTGTTTTGGGAGAAATTTTTATTTACAAAGGATTAGTCAGAATGCTGTACTCGTAAAAGTTGTAAAGGATCGCGAAACGGAAGAATTCTTTCTTTTTGTTGCCCCGTTAACTTGGAGACTCGTAATGAACGCAGTAATTTAGACATGCATAGCTGTAGTAATGCTGATAGACTATATGGCTCGGTAAAGGTGCTGGTTTTGTTGAACCATGTGTCCAGATATTGTGTAATGGTTGGGAAGTTAGAATATTTAAAGGATGGCAAACTGATTAACTGATCTTTAATTCTTTCCGACCAATAAGCTGACACAATGCATTTTTAAATTATTCTAATGTGTAGCATTGACTTGCAATGGGGCGCATCCCGGTGGCGGGATCGCCCTGCAGAAGACTGTAAATGAATTCCAGTTTATGGGTTATGGCCAATTAGGTGGTAACGAGAATGAAACCTGTTGTACCCAGTCTGAGGGATGGAGATCTGATTTGTTATTGCGGAGTACTTCGAGCTTACGTACTGCCAAGAAATGCTTGTAAACGAAACCATCGTGTCGGAAATTTGGTGACGGTTTATTACTGTTAAAAATGTGTTTTCTTTTCTAATTCTCTCATACGTCGTAATCTGCAAGAATGTGGTCTAGCGGTGTAGTATCAAATTGTTCTGCCACATTATGTTGAAGGTTACTATAGGTATACTTAATTGTATGATGTCTCATCTTTTAACATGGCAATTTCATGGTGTAAACCGTTAACTTTAAGATTCTGTGCACTGCTATGTGAGTTCAGCTCATTAATAGCACGGTTCAGAGATTCAACTGTTCAGACTGAATGAAATGAGAATGCAATGTGTCTTCAGCTGTAGTATCGGTATTACCTCCTGAAATATCTGTTCAAAAGGTCACCAAGTTTTTCTGTAAGGGATGAAATTTGAGCAATATTGTTGGTGTCATTTACGTCGATCTGTTTCTTTAGTTTCTTTGCACATTTGTTAAGTTGGCGTTTGTCTGATTTGACTATGATAGAATCAGTGACAAGTTCAAGTTGCTCATGTCTACCGGTGACAGTTTCTATGGCTCCTTGGTGTTTTTCGTTTGTTGACTCAAACGAGTTTCTACTTGTGTTTTATGCCCTTTACAACCACTTTGAAGTTTTGTGTTCGTGTCTTGTATGGTTTTAAGATCACCGAAAGCTTTACTGTAGCAATTGTTTATGTATTTTTCTACGTGACCTACTATACTTCTGCTGGTTTCATGTTGCTCGTGAAAAAGAGTTTCGTGTATCTGATCGACCTTTTTGTTTTATTGGTGAATGGTCTCAATTTGCACTTGGATTGCATGCGTAACTTGCACTTGAAACTGATTACACGCCTCTACATTCTGGATGAGGCCTTCATTAAATCGCGTTTCTCGTTATTCAAAACATTCGTTAATTTTTTGTTTTATACTGTGTGTCAGTTCATCTTGTTTTTTGAGACTTTATTGACCTCGTCACTGGGTATTTGTGTCTGTTGTTTGATCCAGTGCCTAATTTGAGTGAAGAGTTCGTCTTGTTCCTGCTATGACATTTTACTGGTATCCATGATTGTAGAAACACCATCAAAGTGGCATTGTTCGAAAACTGACCGTCAGTGTTTAAAGTATTTTGCATAAACAGTTGAACAGTGTCAGCATTTGATATGTCTATTAAGGTTTGGGTATTGACGTTTTGATCTGACTCTAAAGGTAAATTATCAAAGCACAAATTTTGTACAGGGGAAGTATGTGTATCAGCGGCTTCCGTATTTGTGGAATGTGCCGTCAGATTAATTAAGACATCGGTAGATAAAGCAAAATTGAAGATAGTTTGGCTCTTTGGCATTGAAGATGCACTTTCGTTGACTGTCGTGTGATGCACTGTCGTCAATGCAGTATTGTCAGAATTGGTATTCATTGTAACAGAGTTATTTGGCAAGTGAGTATTTTCGGCAATGATGACAACTGAGCTTCGCACAAACACGGTTAAAGAAAAACCAATAGAGAACAAATAAAGAGCAATACGCCGTTGACCTGTCAGGCACTTACTAGCCAAATAACAAAGAGCAGAGCGTACTCCTGACTGAATAACTTCGAAAGATAGCAAAAAGAATTTTCATCTACACAAAGTTGTTGCCAAGTGAAACATGTGCGTTTGAAATGTCATTGAAATTACGTAACCCGTAGTAGTCTGAATCACTACTGTTAGAATGGAAATGTCAGGAGAATGTGTCTGATCTCGTCGTTTACGTGCTTTGATCTGTAGTGAACTTCAACGGCTACGAGAATGTAAATTTAAATTAGCTGCGAGAATGTGAACTTTCAATAACTTCAAACCAAACCAAAACTGTGTTAATTTACGTAACACAAAAAACTGAATCTGATGCAAGACTATTGGTTTGAAAATAGCCCTGGTAATAAAAAGGAACATGATCAAATTGAAAATAATGGACCCTAGTGTGCTTAATGAATGCTACTCTGAAATAATAATATGTCTTGCCTTTATCTGTGCAATGGTAACGTACTTCGCACTGCTCTTTGTCAGTAATGTACATTGCACAGTTTGCAAACAGCTACTATGCAGGGCTGTTGTTTAGCATATTATTGACAAAAATATTTAATCAAAAATAACATGGATCTGGGAACTCCTATTGAGTTGGGGTATGTAAAGACATGACAATAATTTGAAAACTTCTTCTTTGTGTGTCTGAAAATTAATACTGCTCACAGTTAACATACTCAATAACGTGATTATACATTAACAACTAACTTTACAAAATCATTGGATGTGAGTGCTATACATTGCCTAAATCATCACTTATGAATAAGCGCACTACATTCGTAACAAAACAACTTTCTTTACCTTAATTATTTCAAGCTTATGTTGAGATTCTTTTTTCAGTTAGCTAACATCCTAATATCTTGTGATAAGAAATCATTCCTGCCCGTAGCGAGAAAGTATATCTCCAGCACACATCACATACAACACGTCTTTACCCTTGAGTGTCCTCAATACATCTCTCAATCTTAAATTATTCTAACACATTATCAATAACACCTTGAATCAGCTATCGCTGTTAAGCAGCGACGCTACTACACAATCGATACCATATTTGACAATCTCTGGTTCAATATATTATTTTCTTACAAAACTTGAATTAATTTACCCTGCCTGTATATTTTTCAGGGCCATCAGATCACTGAAGTTAAACGCTGTCGGACTGGGCTAGCACTTAGATGGGTCTGCCCAGCGCTGTTGGCAAGCGGGATAAGGCTCCGCCCTTGTGAGGCAAACTGAGGAGTTACTTGACTGAGGAGTAGCGGCTCCGGTCTCGTAAACTGGCATACGGCCGGATGAGCGATGTGCTGATCACATGACGGTCCATATCCGCATCTAGTGACGCCTGTAGACTGAGAATGACACAGTGACTGGTCGGTACCGTTGGGCCTTCGTGGTGTGTTCGGGTGGAGTTAAGTTTTATATCTTTCAGGCGGTTTATTTATTAATTTGATGACATTTCAAGTACTCTGTTGTGGTATAAAGTACACTGAAGCGCCAAAAAAACTGGTGTAGGCATGAGTTATCGAATACAGAGATACGTAAACAGGCAGAATACGGCGCTTGTCAGCAACGCCTATAGAGGACAAAAAGTGTCTGTCGCAGTTGTTAGATCGGTTATTGCCGGCCGAGGTGCCCGAGCGGTTCTAGGCGCTTCAGTATGGAGCCGCGCGACCGCTACGGTCGCAGGTTCGAATCCTGTCTTGGACATGGACGTGTGTGATGTCCTTAGGTTAGTTAGGTTTAAGTAGTTCTAAGTTATAGGGGACTGATGACTTCAGATGTGAAGTCCCATAGTGCTCAGAGCCATTTGAACCATTTATGAGGTCGGTTATTGCTGTCACAACGGCATGTTATCATGATATGTTAGTTTCAATGTGGTGCTACAGTCGGCGCGCGAGCAATAGGACACTGCATCTCCGAGGTACAGATGATGTGGGGATTTTCCTATACGACCATTTCACTAGTCTACTGCAAAAATATCAGGAACCCGGTAAAACAACAAATCCCCGACACCGCTATAGGCGGGAAAATATCTTACAAGAAAAGGACCAACGAGGACAGAAGAGAATCGTACAACGTGACAGAAGTGCAACCGTTTCTCTAATTGCTGCAGTTTTCAATGCTGAGCCATCGACAAGTGTCAACGTGCTAACCATCCAACGAAATATCATCGACATCGGCCTTCGGAACCGACGGACCACTCATGTAACCTTAATGACCATACGATACACCTATTTACATCTCGCTTTGGCCTGTCAACACCGACGTTGGACGGTTGATGACTGGAAACACGTTGTCTAGTCGGGTGAGTCTTGTTTCAAACTGTATCAAGTGGATGTACATGCACGGGTATGGAGACAACCTCACGAATCCATGGACTCTGCATGTCAACAGGGGGCTGTTCAAGTAGGTAGACTCTGTAATGGTACGGGTCGGGTGCAGAAATGCAACTGCACAGGTCGAAATTTCACTTTACGTATTTAACAACATAAACAGGCTGATGATGTTTTTTTTAGAGTCCGGTGGGGAATCATATTTGACAAAAACAGTCTATAAGGCTTGCAGAGAGCCCTCTGACTGCAAGTTACTGTTATTGACATAGCTCATAAAAGGTCTGTGTCCTTCGTAATACTAGAAATAATAGGCAATGAATAGCTTGCTTTATAATGCTTCTAGTATATAACACGATGCGTTACATATTTCCCTCCTAATATGGTACTACAGAACTTATATGCTGGAATATATACTTCGAGTGCGTATTCATCTAAACTGGCAAAGTACACATAGTACTTTTTACACTGTCCCGGAAGGATGTTATCTGAGAATGTGCCTAATTAGTTAGAAACAGTCTGTCAACTTGCTGGCTCATGTAATACGAGTTTTTCTACTGCCATAAGCGTGGTCAGGTTAATTTTATGACATGTAATTTTTAAGCTTGATTTCTAGAGTGTCAAATGTTAAATCCAACCATTAGGGTACATACTTCAGAATTTGACACTAATTTACCGAAAATATGTGTACGTGTAAATTAAGTCGAGCTTTCGTTTGCTCTGCAAATGTTTGTTTGCAATATTGTGACAAGCAACGACTTTCACATATTCACCTCATTTAGCAATGTAGCCAACACATTTCTTCGTGCTTCTGTTTGTTATAAACATTTTTGAATATTTGCAAAGTCATAGGTACAGAAAATTGTTAATCTAAGCTCTGTTGCGTTTCTCAATTACTATTAGAGGCATCTATTGGAGTGGTACAAATAACGAGGAACTGGGGTTTGCTATTAGTTTGTGTTTTCTGGGTTTTCGGGGTGACATTTAAGGTAAAACTCATGTTCAACAAATATGAATCCTATTTCATTGCTCATGTTTTGTAGGCAAATTTTGGTTTTTAATTATTTATACAGAAATATGGATTTTTCAGTGCAACCATCTGTTGGTGACAGGAGCAAATGGGTTGTGAAAGTTTACTTGCCCTTGTTAGCATTTTCAGAGCTTATGGGAAAGTATTTATCGTGAAAAACTGTTTTTCAAAAAAAAAGAACCTGAGAAAGTTAGCTGTTAATGGATTATTGAGATATGTGTTACCTACGTGTTCCAATATTGCAATGCGAATGACTTATAGCGCTAAATCAAAGTTACCACTGTGAGAACAGAATTTTTGGATATCAGTTATCCAAACATAGTACAAGCGCGAGGCTTGGGATGCTTCATGCAAAAATTTTCTAAGTGCAGTGTAGGTGGGGAGGCTACCCCCCCCCCCCCCCCTGGAGCCAGGCGCTTAGTGGGTGTGACTGAGGATATGGAAGTGCTGATGCTGACGTCAGCAACATACGACATTCCCAATTTCTGCTATAATGTGACACCGACGGTCGTTTGAAGTGCATTTCTTGTTCCCATTGCCTTTTACTGTCGTTTAGGTCCCCTGAACTTGAACCATACAAGTTCTCTAGGACAGATCGCATGAGGATGAATATCTTTTAACCCAACTCCCTTGTAATCTGACGGCATTCTACCAAGTAATCGATACCTCGTGGTTCACCTGCGACTGACTATGTCCTTGTTCCATTTAAATTCCTACAAATTGTTACACCCACTCAATTGTTTGAGTTGATGGCTCCAATTGTGACTCATTTTACAATTGCAGTCAATGTCACACGATTTATTTCGTCTATTAGGCATTTATTTCGTAAGTAATATTTTTTCTTGTTACACCTGAGTGTGTTACGCATGCTATGCAGTTGATTGCAGCTGTTAACTCGTTTACCCATTATTTTGAACGGGAAATCAAAATGCTCGCTTGCAAACAATTTCGTACGCCATTAGTCTCTTATAAATATATACAAAATTGCACGGAATTCATGTTCATGTCACATTTTTTTGAAGGACGACATATTCACCTTTGACTATTAGCCTCACTTAAAAATCGCTCACACTCTGTGAGAAACCTTTCTTCCAACTTATCAGGCGTTTGTGCAGGATAAGTTACAACGCTATTTTCTTCTGCGTTTCTCGTAATTTTAAAATTTTAAGCGTCTATAGTTTGTAGTTTTGGTTACTGCGTCCTTTTTTACCCGTCCCCGTACGAGTCAATTGACTAATACCATCTTGAGCTCTGCATTGTAACCAGAAGCGTAGTGGCGCTTCGAATGCAAGAATCGTTAGTCCTACCCCGAAATTTATCAACCCCCAAGCCGAGTCCTACTATGTCCATTCATAAGTCACTTGTAATGAAGTGGAAATCGGCAGTTACGCGAAATATTTATGTAAGTTCTTAATAACATTTGGGGATGTGAGTAGCATGTGACTGAAACGGAAAACGTATTGAAAAAATAAGTTTAGTATTATCTGAAGCAAGTTCAGTAATTGGAGAAATGTTCTTAGGAATTCTCGCTCAAGAGTCGGTATGTGTGTATTGAGTATTTACTACTATTGATAAGAAAAAAATGTAGTCGAATGTGAGAGAGAGTGCGCTCGACATTTCGTGCTGCGTGAAGTACTTTTCCACCAGTAAATACTGTAAATAGTTTTTGATGGAAAAAGTGTTCGCATTGAATATTTCCGATGTGTATATTTAAGTTACCGCGACAATTGGGGGTCACGAGCACGTACAGAATGATTAAATTAACTGATCAGTTTTGACGGTGACAGGACCTGATCGAAAGTCCAACTATTCTATTATGTTCACTACGAGCGTGACTTAAATTTGAAACTTCATTCTTTGAATAGACCCTTAAAGTCGAAATACATAAAATCTTCATGGTTAACATCAATGTGATGAATATAGGGCATGTTAGTGATTAAATTAGGTATTAAACCACACCGTCCCGACGCTTTGTGTTGTCGAAAGTATGTGCAAGATCGTAATCGAACTTTCATATTTTTTTGAACCGCTCAAACGAGTTCTGCATGTACAAAAACATCGTGCGAACAAAAAAACGACAGGCCGTAATATGAAATGTTCAGCTTGTTTTTAGTAGTCAACCGGAGACGCCACAGATGGTAACATCCCTAGTTTACTGTTGTACGTTACAATGGGGTGAGAGCTGGTTTCTCAGGACGGGGCTGTAAGCCGTTACTCTCGATTGCACTACAAGTACGTAAACTTTATTTAAAGAAATTAAAATTTTATAACAATTTCTTAAGAAAAAAGACGCACACACACAGTTGACTGTGCCGGCCGAAGTGGCCGTGCGGTTAAAGGCGCTGCAGTCTGGAACCGCAAGACCGCTACGGTCGCAGGTTCGAATCCTACCTCGGGCATGGATGTTTGTGATGCCCTTACGTTAGTTAGGTTTAAGTAGTTTTAAGTTCTAGGGGACTAATGACCTCAGCAGTTGAGTCCCATAGTGCTCAGAGCCATTTGAACCACAATTGACTGTATGACGCCTGCAGGCCTTATCACAAACAGAAAATACAATTTTAGAGCAGAAGGCCACCGACAATAACCTCAAGCAACAAATGGATGAAGTCCTGAACTAAAAGTCAAATGAATTCCAAATAGCACCTTTAAAATAAATGCCTGGCTTTAGAAACAAGTTTGCTTTCAAACTAACTGTAACACAGCAGAAGGCCTTATCACGAAGTTAGTGGAATTACTGCTCGGCTGAAGGCCACGCCAAAAATAATTGAAAATTACAAATATCCTTACAACAAACATAACCTAAGGAGTCAGGACAAACGGTTCTCAGCAAGTGCTCCACGGGTCGGCCTGGAAAGGTAAGTGAAACATAAGGTAAGGTGAGACATACAGCCAAGAGTAGTACTCACATAACAGGACGGCAACACAAACTAAGGGTGGCTTAAGCGCAGACCGACCTACTAACCAATCCGCCTAATCTCCGATCACCGGTACAACGATGGATCTATCTTTTTTTTTTTTTTTTTTTTGTTTTTTGTTTGGTAGGCAAGGACGAAGAAACAGACAGCACTACGTTTTCAGAAAACACCCAATGCCGAAGGCAACTCTAGTATCAAGGTAAACCTCCCGAAAAAATACGGAAAGTACAATACAAGAGGCCGTCTAACTACACCCCGTGTAGGACAGCATCGACACGACAAGAAAAGGTACACTGCCGGAAAATAACACTAACTTCCAGGGCAGGTAACTTGGGCTTAAGCGGCCACAAGGCAGAAAATACAGCTAGTTGCACTTCACTAACAGGAGTAATACTAAATTATATGGTGAATAACAAAGAGAACGATGGCTGCAATATTTCACCGCCTCGAAACACTTCACCCGTGGCCGCCAGCCTCAGCGGCCCTGGGAGCAACAACCCGCCGACCATAGGCGAGATCTCAAAGTGGAAGTCGGATCATCAGTTAACTTTTCACCGAACTTAAACATCCAGAATTCGGTTTGCAATGAAGTCGTCGCTCTCGCAGCTACCCGTACTCGATCCATCAGTGGCAGCACACCGCCAATGGCCCTGGTTGCCATAGCGCTTCACGAACCTGCTCGCTGCTACGCTCCAACTGAACCGACGTCCGTTCGCTACTCTCCCCAAATCTAGTACAAAGACAGCATTAAAATAACTGCACGTTCCAAACCACAAGATGCACACGGATCCGGGAAAACAATTTCAGCAACTCACAATACTTAAACCAATCACTGCAAAACAACACGGACGAATTACGAGGGCTATCCATAAAGTACATTACGTTTTGGAATTAAAAATAAATAAAGTATTGGAAATTTTTTTATTATATACAGATGAAAGCCACATTTAAATACCACTTTTCTACATAGTTTCTATTTAAATTAAGGCACTTATCGTAGCGATGGACGAGCTTGGAAATTCCTTCGTCGTAAAATTCGGCCGCCTGCGCCTTCAACCACGTGGTTACGTCTTCTTGAAGTTGTGCGTCGTCATCAAAACGCTGCACAGGCAACCACTTCTTCATTGCTGGGAATAAGTGGAAGTCGCTTGGTGCCAGGTCGGGACTGTACGGCGGATGAGGAAACAACTCCCACTTAAAACATTCGAGAACTTCACGAGTGGCATTTGCCGTGTGGGCCCGAGCGTTGTCGTGAATCAGCAAGATCTTTGAGCCCAACTTTCCCCTGCGATTGTTTTGTATTGCTCTTCTGAGGTTGTGCAGAGTTTGGCAATGCCTTTGAGAGTTTATTGTAGTGCCTCTTTCCAGGAAATCCGCAAAAATAACACCTTTTCTGTCCCAAAAGACAGTCGCCATATCCTTCCTTCCCGACATTGTCTGCATGCATTTCTTGGGTTTTTGGGGGGAATTTGTGTGCCCCCACTGCATTGACTGCAAATTTGTCTCGCAGTTCACATTCTTAACCCATGTTTCGTCACCAGTAACGATGCGATCGAGTAATGAGTCGCCATCTTTCTCGTAAGCGTCCAAAAACGTTAACGCTGCAGCCATTGGCTGATTTTTGTGAGTCTCTGTCAAGATTTTTGGTATTCAACTTGCACAAAACTTGTGGTTACCAAGCTTTTCGGTAATGTTTTCGTGCAACAAACTTCGTGAAATTTGTGGAAAACTCATAGAGAGTTCCGTTATTGTGAAATTACGGTTTTCACGGACCGCGGCATCGACTTTTTCGACAAGTTCGGCAGTCACTATGCTGGGTCTTCCACTTCGCTCTTCGTCGTGATCGTTAGTTCGGCCATTTTTAAATTTTATGACCCATTGACGCACTCCACCTTCAGTGATTACGTTGTCTCCATACACTTCACAAAGCTGCCGATCGACTTCTATCGGTGTACAGTTTTTTGCAGTCAGAAACCTTATTACAGCACGCACTTCACACTTCGTGGCACTTTCAATTAACGCTGACATTTCAAACTGTCACAGTAACTCAACGGAGTACAGCACGAACCTCTCACTAGCACGGCAGGATGCCGACTGAGCGGCGGAATGCCATGACACCAAGATGGCCGCGCTAGCCCCGCCCCCAACGGACACAAACGAAAACGTAATGTACTTTGTGGATAGCCCTCGTATAAGTCGGCACAAACACGCAAAAGCCAGAAGCTGTCGGAAGAGCAAATGCACGTCGTCCGCTGCAGCGACCGACCGTACGACCAACCAACGGTCGCCCCCACTGAAGTCAGGCACGGGAAGGATCCCAGTATAAGGCATCAACAGACAACTCATTGCCATGAGGACACACACACACACACACACACACACACACACCAGTGAAAGTTCCTTCCCAGTATAAAACCTCAACAGACCACTCATTGCCATGACGACACACACACACACACAGACACACGAGTGAAAGTTACACTACTCGACTATCACGGTCCATTCAACTAAAACTCACTGAAGTACGGTCTTCCCGGACCACTCTGCTGCTCCCTCCCGACTCAACTAGCTCGACACACCACGACCCGGAAATACTAGAGGCCGCTACAAAGATGGTACGACAGTACGTGATATCGATAAGCGCTGGTGCTGCTACTCCCGAACAGACAAGGCGAGCAGTCGTAGTGGTGTCAGTGAACACACGAAGGAAACGAGACGCCACTATCGCTAATACAAGATGCCAAGCTATGAAGGGCATCAACGAGAGTCGCACACGGCTCACGAGCGTCACCGGCGAGTGAGCTTGCTCTGTTCCAAAGAAAACAGTGTCCGGGAGCTTGTACTGACAGTTTCATCAATAATTTGAGGGGCACGTATCCAGACGCGGCTCAGTTTCCACTCAATTGTAATGTTTTGTGGAAACGGAGATTAAAATACAAATCCTGCTCTTTCCATTTAAATAAATTATTGCCTTTTATAGCAGAAGCTTACACGTAAACAAAAGAAAATTGTAATGTCGTTATGGAACAAATTTACGTAAAAATCACGTAGATGAAATTATTTCGGCTGTTAACAATTTGACACATACCTGCTTTCGTTACTCTCATTTCCTTATTGGAAACATGGTGACAATATATTTCACCGTGTGAAATTCTTGAAGTACCAAACGTGACCGTTGGCTGTGTGTTGTCTGAGTATCAGGTAGGCGTACTCTCGACAAGGGTTCCTTACGCAAACCATAAGGCAAGACACGTCGCAGGTACGTTCCATCGCCCTGCTTTCCCTCCTGTTCGTTTTTATAGTTTCTTATGGCGATTAACATCCATGTTCCGTCAGGGTTCCTGCGGAACGTGTAAAGCATCTGTATAGCATGATCTAAGACGACGTCCTAGAGTGGAAGTGAATACATCGAGCATCCACGGGATTAGTCAACTGTTGCTACTCGCTGAATTTGCTTGCTTATTGTACCTGCCAGTCAGCATTACGTCCTTACTGTCGTAAAATATGAAAAAAGTAAATGTCTCAATAATAGATAACACCCCCTACAATACATTTGTGTCTCGCAGTTACACAACAATAGTATTGTTGCAGTTTTCTCCTCATTTAACGGCTTTTCTTATCGTTATGTTGGTGTGGGACACTTCTTCTCATATGATGTAGCTCTCGGTACTATCATAATTTTCCTTATTGAGACAGTGATCTAGTATAAATGAACCAATAAAAAGACAGTACAAATATGACATACTATAAAAGTTAATCTTAAATGAATATTAGTCTGTGCTATATGTATTACAGTTCAACAAAAGTATCTAAAACAATTGAACCTACAATACAGGTATCTTAAATGGAATTTAGAGAAGTTCGTCCTGTGGACGGAAGTTGCAATTGTTATTAAAATTAGATTACTACTTAAAAAGAACATTTATTTTTTCAGATGGGAAAACGTTAGCAGCGGGATAAAGAGGCCATCAAAGTGGCTATCAAGGTAGTGAGGGAGAAGCAAATGGGCTACAAATGTGGAAGCAACTCATTTAAAATCAACGGGCAACGCCTAAAGATTATGTAAACGAGGCTGGAGATCTTACTGCTGAAGAACTGCTTGATACCAAACTAGGGCAACCACCAGTCTTGCGAAAAGGCTTAGCACATGAATTAGTGACATACTGTTTACAAATGGAAAAAAAAATTTATGGGTTACCCGTGAAAGATTTTCACCGAATGGCTTGCAATTCGTTACAATGTACGATATCTTTTGTCAAATGATCAGAAAGCTCCTGGACGGATGTGGATGCGCCTCTGCTTTGGCAGGCATCCTCAGCTGTCTTTAAGAAAACCAATGACATCAGTCACCAGAATTTAAAAATTGTATAAGAAAAACGTTATTAAATCGTGTGAAATCGTAAAACGTGAATAGATAAAGTTAATAGTAACCCACTGAAAACATTCAACTTGGATAAAACGGTAATTTCCGTCACTCATCACAAATGTCAGAGAATTATTGTTTTGAAAGGTAAAAGGTAACTCCATAAACTCTCGTCAGCCGATAGGGGTACGTTGGTGACGGTAATTATATGCACGCCTACTGCAAGACAATGGGAGCCGCCAATGCTGATATTCCCCAAAATATGTCTTCTACGAAAAGCTTGTTATCATATACTTCTCCTAAAAGACCTAATAAAACAGACTAAAGTCCAGAGAAAACCCTGTGATTCGAGTAAAAGTGATTGAGTGGGGACATCGTCTGAATGTCATCTAATAACGATGATAGTGGTGAAAGTGTCGCTGAATGCCCTGCCTGTAGTAAGCTTCATTCAACCGGTACTCATGAGGAGAAATGGATTTACTACACGAAACGCTTGATCTTGTGTCACAAAACAATGACATGCAGTTTCCTATGTGACATGTTTGCAAGCCGGAAAAGAACTTGAAAACATTATTCATTCATGGCCATCAACTGATTAAGACTAATGAAACAGTTTCGAAATGTTAGAATGCAAAAATACATTTATATTAATTATGCTTTTCAGAATTACGGTGGAGAATGAAATTAATAACACTTTCTTTGTATTTCAGTTTTGGCAGTGTTAACATTTGCGTCAAATATTGATTGTTGTATGTCATAGCAGTTTAACTGTCACTTGCTATGGAGAGGAGAATAAATTCAGGAACATATATACCACTTGTTACCACTTTCCATAACATCTTAGGTTTTCTACAGGTCCTAACCCGCCAAGGTGGCGAAATTTTAGCCCAATACCTCGTATTATTACTTCACAGCCACGATAATGTATTTTTCTTTCTTTTTGCTTTTGTAGTAGTTGGCCTATTGGGAATAACGGAGTCATAGCTCTCATTGACCATAAGAATGAAAGAGCGTGGATACAAACAAGACAGCAGCTGATTCCTAAACCGGTCTCGAAATGTTTCTCCATCCATTTCGAAACGGTAGTCAGGATTGGTTTTGGATTTCCATCGGATCATAAGTTGGCTCTGGGGCCCAAATCCACTAGCAGCGGAACTTTCAAGCCGCCATTTCGCTCTGTTGGCAAAATAAAATTTATAGTGTGGTTTTGATTTACGTAAGTCTCGTCCAAGTAATACACAGCTGATGTTTCTTTTGATCTGATTTCATACTTTGTTCTTCACATCATCATCCTAGCAGCAAAATATCACTTCACAACATTAAAAATTCGCGTTCGTCATTATATTTTACATATTTAAATCCAAGGATTTTCAGCATTCTTTGGAATGACCACATATTTCCTTCAATTCAATAGCATCATGCCAGTCAGCAATTTCACTGGCAGGAGGAATTCGTCTCCTTCATAAAATTCTAAAACTTGCCGCAGTAAAACATTTTCATCAAAGTCGTCGAGTCCTCTTTCCCGCTTTAGCATATTATGTTTCTCCCGCAGAGACCGAAATTCTGCATTTTCCAGTTACCTGCTAAAATAGCTTGGCCTCCTACACAATTAGTCTGACAGTTCGTACGCCTATATCACCACAGGCTACTGCATTGCGTACCGGCATCTTGGCAACATCGCAGACTGGCTTTCCTAAATCTGTCTCACGTCTGAAGAACGAGTACACTTCAAAAATAAGGTGCATTGCCTGTTTGTGTAACAATGATACCTTCTTGGTATTTCAGACGTTATGAAAAACTCGAAGAACACGCAGAATACCACAGAAATCAGTAGATCGTAGTTCCGCGCAAGTGAAACACTATAGGGTGCTCTAATGTAACGAAAGTTTACACAGTACGGAACACGGAGATAGACTGAGCTATGATTGTCTGGATGGATGACTGTAGTGGATGTGACCAATAATTGTTGTTCTCCAGTCTTCGCATCATGCGACTGTCCGTGTCAAACTCCAGTTCTCGCAAAAAGCCCAG
Source organism: Schistocerca americana (assembly GCF_021461395.2). Classification (NCBI taxonomy): domain Eukaryota; kingdom Metazoa; phylum Arthropoda; class Insecta; order Orthoptera; family Acrididae; genus Schistocerca; species Schistocerca americana. The sequence continues at coordinate 200,745,854 of NC_060125.1, read as the reverse complement.
AAAAGCTTCAAAATCATCTTTACAACGTCCAGCAAAAATAATATGTCTTAAGTGTTATGCAATTTAATTAAGCAAATGCGAATAAGTTACGAGGGGCTGTACGGGTTCGCCCAAATACTTATTTTTGTGTACCATATCTTCAAATTAATTTACAGGGCAGGAAAATAAGGCTGCTCGAAACGCTTCTTCATTATAATGCTGTATTTTACTTTACCTTATGTAGCCTGAGACCAATATGCAGAAAGGAAAGCATAATAAAAATCTTCTCCACTGTGACAGACGTGAATAACCGATCGCATTCTTATTGCTGTTTCATTTTGTAAATAGCCACACATAAATTCTAGTCTATGCTCTAATGACCGGTTAGGAAGAAAACAATGAGAAAAGTGATGAAGCCAAGCTTGTGGATGTATGTAATTATTAGAATTCTTGAATGTTTTAAATGAACTCCTTGTGATGAAGAGCTTATACTCAAAGACATCGCCTCCGCGAATCGCAAATCCGTCATTGTTACGTCGTGTCAGCGGTTCCATTTCAAGGCTCGGTGCATCCTGCCGACTCCTTTGAAAATCTCCGAAATATCATGTACTATTACGTGTGATTTTTCCGTGTTTCTAAATCCCTCTTCCCGTGTCGAAGCGCGAGTATCCTCAGAAATACACTCCTGGAAATGGAAAAAAGAACACATTGACACCGGTGTGTCAGACCCACCATACTTGCTCCGGACACTGCGAGAGGGCTGTACAAGCAATGATCACACGCACGGCACAGCGGACACACCAGGAACCGCGGTGTTGGCCGTCGAATGGCGCTAGCTGCGCAGCATTTGTGCACCGCCGCCGTCAGTGTCAGCCAGTTTGCCGTGGCATACGGAGCTCCATCGCAGTCTTTAACACTGGTAGCATGCCGCGACAGCGTGGACGTGAACCGTATGTGCAGTTGACGGACTTTGAGCGAGGGCGTATAGTGGGCATGCGGGAGGCCGGGTGGACGTACCGCCGAATTGCTCAACACGTGGGGCGTGAGGTCTCCACAGTACATCGATGTTGTCGCCAGTGGTCGGCGGAAGGTGCACGTGCCCGTCGACCTGGGACCGGACCGCAGCGACGCACGGATGCACGCCAAGACCGTAGGATCCTACGCAGTGCCGTAGGGGACCGCACCGCCACTTCCCAGCAAATTAGGGACACTGTTGCTCCTGGGGTATCGGCGAGGACCATTCGCAACCGTCTCCATGAAGCTGGGCTACGGTCCCGCACACCGTTAGGCCGTCTTCCGCTCACGCCCCAACATCGTGCAGCCCGCCTCCAGTGGTGTAGCGACAGGCGTGAATGGAGGGACGAATGGAGACGTGTCGTCTTCAGCAATGAGAGTCGCTTCTGCCTTGGTGCCAATGATGGTCGTATGCGTGTTTGGCGCCGTGCAGGTGAGCGCCACAATCAGGACTGCATACGACCGAGGCACACAGGGCCCACACCCGGCAGCATGGTATGGGGAGCGATCTCCTACACTGGCCGTACACCACTGGTGATCGTCGAGGGGACACTGAATAGTGCACGGTACATCCAAACCGTCATCGAACCCATCGTTCTACCATTCCTAGACCGGCAAGGGAACTTGCTGTTCCAACAGGACAATGCACGTCCGCATGTATCGCGTGCCACCCAACGTGCTCTAGAAGGTGTAAGTCAACTACCCTGGCCAGCAAGATCTCCGGATCTGTCCCCCATTGAGCATGTTTGGGACTGGATGAAGCGTCGTCTCACGCGGTCTGCACGTCCAGCACGAACGCTGGTCCAACTGAGGCGCCAGGTGGAAATGGCATGGCAAGCCGTTCCACAGGACTACATCCAGCATCTCTACGATCGTCTCCATGGGAGAATAGCAGCCTGCATTGCTGCGAAAGGTGGATATACACTGTACTAGTGCCGACATTGTGCATGCTCTGTTGCCTGTGTCTATGTGCCTGTGGTTCTGTCAGTGTGATCATGTGATGTATCTGACCCCAGGAATGTGTCAATAAAGTTTCCCCTTCCTGGGACAATGAATTCACGGTGTTCTTATTTCAATTTCCAGGAGTGTATGTGCTCCTTGTATCACCTATGCCATATCATCTTATACTTTCCGCATTTCTCTTTTGTGATGCGTGTTGATTTGTTTCTGTCTCTTTCTAAATTTCCTAATTTCCTCGTGCTTCTCTGTGCCAGTAAAGGCTAACAGTCTTGTATCATTCAAATCATCATCTACCTTCGTAGACAAATTTGTTAACGGATCTGAAAGCTCGGCTATTTTTTCCTATAATTTGCTGATTTCTGCTGCGTGTTTTTCTGAGCCAGGTTTTAGAGTGTCCATTTGTGTCGTAATCGTATCTACTGTGTCGATTAAGTTTTCCTGATTTTTTACAAGTTGCACAACCGTATCGGAAGATGCAACAGTCAATTTTAGCCTGCGGGGTGTAGTGACTTTCGTGTACAATAGTCCGCAGTACTTTTATTGGTGCTTCATTGTCTTGTAATGTATCTTCATATCGCGAAAATAAGGGCTGAAAATTTTCCCAAATTCCTGTTTTTACGTCTTCAGAATTGTTTTGATATTTCGATTCCATTTTGTGTATAACAGCGGTTAAAGGTTGACGTGTCTGTTCAAGTGTTTGTTTAATTTCGTCAATTGTGTCTAACTTTTGAAGCTTTATGTCTGCTTGATCAAATTTTTGAATTTATTGCAATAACAGCGCATTAGTGACTGAAACATGTTATTTTTGTGTTTTTCGTCAGCACGTTTTCACCTGCTGTATTCGTACTTTGAAAAGCAGAGCGTGTGTCTTGACTTAATTGAGAAAAGTGAATTGATGCAAGACCTGAATCTACGGTATCTGCAAGATTTTGTTCTGATATTTCACATACCTGAGGCGAACTCTTACCGAGCCATCGATCGTCAACAGTACACTGTCCACTTATCGATTCAATTTCCAAACCATTATTTACTGTTTGGTCCATGTCCCTATGCACTATTATCAAATTATTGTCTTGATCATTTGTCAATTCGTTAGTAGGTGGTACTAACAAGCTACGCTCATCGTCAATGTTATTTCTCAATTTGCTTTGCAGCCTAGTGTTACACTTTTCAATAGCCATGGTTATCAGACTGTTGTTGTTGTGGTCTTTAGTCCAGAGAGTAGTTTGATGCTGCTCTCCATGCTACTCTATCATGGGCAATGTTCATCATCTCCCAGTACCTACTTCAACCTACATCCTTCTGAATCTGTATAGTGTATTCATCTCTTGGTCTCCCTCTACGATTTTTACCCTCCACGCTGACCTCCAATATTAATTTTCTGATCCCTTGATGCCTCAGAACATGCCCTACCAACCAATCCCTCCTTCCAGTCAATTTGTGAAACAAATTTCTCTTCCCTCCAATCGTATTCAATACCTCCTCATTAGTTATGCGATCTACCCATCTAATCATCTGCATTCTTCTGTAGCACCACATTTCCAAAGCTTCCATTCTCTTCTTGTCTAAACTACTTATCGTCCACGTTTCACTTCCATACATGGCTACACTCCCTACAAATACTTTCAGAAAAGTCTTACTGACACTTCAATTTATACTCTATGTTAACAAATTTTTCTTCTTCAGAAACTCTTTCCTTGCCATTGCCAGTCTACATTTTATATTCTCTCTACTTCGACTATGATCAGTTATTTTGCTCCCCAAATAGCAATACTCATTTACTACATTAAGCGTCTCATTTCCTAATCTAATACCCACAGCATCATCCGATCTAATCCGACTACATTCCATTATACTCGTTTTGCTTTTGTTGATGTTCATCTTATATCCTCAAGACATTGTCCATTCCGTTCAGCTGCTCTTCCTGGTCCTTTGCTGTCTCTGACAGAATTACAAAGTCATCGGCGAACCTCAAAGTTTTTATTTCTTCTCCATGGATTTTAATTCCTACTCCGAACTTTGCTTTTGTTTCCTTTACTGCTTGCTCAGTATACCGATTGAATAACATCGGGGATACGCTACAACCCTGTCTCACTCCCTCCCCAAACACTGCTTCCCTTTTTATGCCCCTCGACTCTTATAACTGCCATCTGCTTTTTGTACATATTGTAAACAGTCTTTCGCTCCCTGTATTTCACCCATGCCACCGTCAGAATTTGAAAGGGATTATTCCAGTCAACATTGTCAAAAGCTTTCTCTAAGTCTACAAATGCCAGAAACGTAGGTTTGCCTTTCCTTCATCTATTTTCTAAGATAAGTCATAGGGTCAGAATTGCCTCGCTTTTTCCAACATTTCTACGGAGTCCTAACTGATCTTCCCCAAGGTCGGCTTCTACCAGTATTTTCATTCGTCTGTAAAGAATTCGTCTTAGTATTTTGCAGCCGTGGCTTATTAAACTGACAGTTCGGTAATTTGCACGTTTCTCAACACCTGGGATTGGAATTATTATATTCTTCTTGAAGTCTGAGGGTATTTAGCCTGTCTCATACATCCTGCTCACTAGATGGTAGACTTTTATTAGGCCTGGCTCTCCAAAGGATGTCAGTAGTTGTAATGGAATGTTGTCTACTCCCAGGGTCTCTCAGTGTTCTGTCAAACTCTTAACACATTATCGAATCCCCTATTTCATCTTCAGCTACATTCTCTTCCATTTCTATGATATTGTCATCAAGAACATCGCCCTTGTACAGACCCTCTATATACTACTTCCTCCTTTCTGCTTTCCCTTCTTTGCTTAGAACTGAATTTCAATCTGAGCTCTTGATATTCAGGCAAGTGATTCTCTTTTCTCCAAAGGTCTCTTTAATTTTCCTATGGGCAGTATCTATCTTACCCCTAGTGATATGCGCCTCTACGTACTTACATTTGTCCTCTAGCCATCCCTGCTTAGCCATTTTGCACTTCCTGTCGATTTCATTTTTGAGACGTTGGTATTCCTTTTTGCCTGCTTCATTTGCTGCATTTCTACATTTTCTCCTTTCGACAATAAAATTCAATATTTCTTTTGTTACACAAGGATTTCTATTAGCCCTCGGCTTTTTACCAACTTGATTCTGTGCTGCATTCACTATTTCGTCATTCAAAGCTAGCCATTCTTTGTATACTGTACTTCTTTCCGCCATTCTTGTCAATCGTTCCCTATTGCTCTCCCTGAAGCTCTCTACAACCTCTGGTTTCTTCCAGTTTATCCTGGTCTGACCTCCTCAGATTTCCACCTCATTGCAGTTTCTTTACTTTTAATCTACCGTTCATAATCAATAGATTGTGGTCAAAGTCCACATCTGCCCCTGGAAATAACTTACAATTTAAAACCTGGTTGCTAAATCTCTGTCTTACCATTATATAATTTATCTGAGACCTTCCAGTATCTCCAGGCTTCTTCCATGTATACAACCTTCTCTTATGATTCTTGAAACAAATGTCAGCTATGATTAAGTTATGCTGTGTGCAAAACTCTACCAGGCAGCTTCCCCTTTAATTTCTTAATCCCAATCCATATACACCTGCTATGTATCCTTCTCTTCCTTTACCTAGCCATGACTATTAAATTTTCGTCTCCCTTCACTGTCTGAATAATTTCTTTAACTCATCATACATATCATCAATCTCTTCATCATCTGCGGAGCTATTTGACATATAAGCTTGTACTACTTTGGTAAGTGTGGGCTTCGTATCTATCTTGGCCACACTGATACCCTTACTATGGTCTTTGTAGTAGATTACCCACATTACTATTTTTCTATTCATTATTAAACCTACTCCTGCATTACCCCTATTTGATATTGTATTTATAACCCAGTATTCACCTGACCAGAAGCCATGTTCCTCCTGCCACCGAACTTCACTAATTCCCACTATATCTAACTCTAACCTGTCCGTTTTCCTTTTTAAATTTTCTAACCTACCTGCCCAATTAAGGAATATGACATTCAACACTCCAATCCATAGAACGTGAGTTTTCTTTCCCACTATTTTACACAATAACACACAAAACCAATTTGAAAAGCAAAAATAAAAATAAAAACTAAAGTAGCACTGAAAATAATAAATATCTTATTAGATGCAAAACCAACTGCGAGATATTTAGTGCAAACCCATATTCATACCAGAACTACTTTGCTCATGACAATACAGTACGAAAATTAGAAACCACAACTACAAAGGAAATTTTATATATCTAATTACGAACTATCAGCAAACAATAACTAATGTGTAATTATGCACTAATTATTCAGACGACAAGGAAATCAGTAGATTATATAGAAGTATCCTGGCAGGGTCACCAGGTGAAATTAGTTCTTTAATATTTTTTTTTAAATTAAACAATGACCCACAGAATTTTCCCTGACAAAGAGAATTCATACTGAACCAATTCACTTATTACCCACAGTATATAAGCCCAACACAGTCTGACTGCTATACATTGACAACATGACTTCCAACAATTAACATAAAGAATGGCCCTGAATTTCAAGAAACTCTAACAGTAATGCAAATCCAAAAACTATGAAACTAAAGAAACTTGAAACTACATTCAACTCTGTTAATTGGCTAAGCTCATTTCAGTCACGAATCCTATAGTGGAAACCCGATTCTTTTTCATAAGTAACTTACCTCACAGAAACTCTTCGTAACACGAACTACATCAAGTAGCAACAATGGCCAGCTAAATAAAGAGATTGTAACTACTATAGACTCTAACTACTATAAGGCAAATGGTTAACAAACAGAAAGATTTTGTTGAATAGCAAACAATGCATTTATAAAATTTTACATAATTCATGTGATGTCCAGTTCCAAGAGTTATAGAGTTGTCATTAATACCACTATCCATACATACGTCCTCACACATTTTCTTGTATATTTTCTTATAAACACAACATTTCATTTCACTTTACAACGCATGTCCTACCAACACAGAGACTCCACTATGAATATTATGTCCATACACATCCCTATCCACTCGCTAACTGCTAATCCGTCCAACCACAGAATCATTTGTCGAGGGTGCAGAGTGCTGTCAGCAGTATTAACATAATCTATAGGCCTGCTAACATACAAACAGGCTACTTACAATACTAAACGTAACATGTAACTGATATTGCAATTTTTACACCATTGACATAACGGACCTGAGGAGGACCCAGATGTACAACGAGCTACACAAGCAAAGCGATCGCAGTCACATATATCCCACACAGGAGCACTAACAAATATGAGATATATGAATAATGAAATATGAAACAGCTTGATAACTTTATACCAAGTGGCCAGAGTGGACAAATGCAACGTAAATCTAATGAACAAACGTTTACTGGGAAATACAAGCCCACCGACATAGAGACATATTTTCTCATACCCCAAAAACATAAGCAACGTAAAACACGGTCTATAACTAGGTATACAAATACATGATGTGTGTGTGACACAGTTGGTCTCCTGTTTCGTTACGTTCCATTACCTATGATCGATAATGCTGGCCTCTTGTTTTCGAAAGCTTCTGGGTTGATGGTACTACTGTTTGTCTGTCGCGAAGTATCGTGTTTTGAGTGTAGTCATCGTACGAGTGGTGTCAGTATATTTCTGCGTGTATGGATGTGTTGCTGCTTCTGATGATTGTATGTGTGCCATTTATTGCTGTGCAGGTGTTCAAGTGTTTCGTCGTTCTGTGTATTTAGAATGTATATATTTTTCGTATGACTTGCCATTTCTGGTGTGAATACATATTTAGTTTCAGAGTTCTTTTGAGGTATTTGATTTTAGGGGTTTTTTGGGGCCTGTCTAAATAAGTTCATTATGGTGGCAACATTTGTACAGAGTTTATGGTTATGTCCAAGTGGCTAGTAGGATCAGTTGTGGTTTATGGTTACTGGGGGTGTTTCTTGCAATGTCTCCAGAGTGCGGTATTAGAATCGTTGTGTGAACCCTTTGGTATGGGTATTTAACGAACACTTCCTGTTTGAAGGGTTGTGAGGACGTCGTTTGTTTGCCCTTTCACTTCTTTGTGTTAGTTTGTGAGTTTTCGGTTGTGACTATGTTCCGGTTCGTTTCGTTTTTTGTTATTGGTATGTTTCATATTTTTAAATGTACCTGTGAGGGATATATGTGAATTTGCTGGTGTAAATGGTGGTACGTGTGGGTTCCCCTCGGGTCCATTACGTCATGGATCACTTCAAGTGGCGCTTTTATTTCTGTTTTAGGTTTGTGGTTGTATCCCATACATTAGTAACTAGGAGTGGGTACAGTATTGAATTTCTCTGCAAGATGCACCTTTAGGGGCACAGTCTCGTTACACTAGTGTATCGCTACCACAGTGCAGTTTAGGTGTGCAGAGTTTCAAGATATAAATTACGCGTTTCGTCTAGGACGTATATGGATGCGCCCGATGTTTGTCACGTTTGCTTAAGTTACTACCTGGATTCTCATTACAATAGAATCTTCGGAGTTCATTGTCTTGTTCTTGTGTGTTAAGACATACATGTTCTTGATTTTATGGAACATAACTGCTAAGGTCATCAGTCCATAAGCTTACACACTACTTAACCTAAATTATCCTAAGGACAAACACACACGTCCATGCCCGAGGGAGGACTCGAACCTCCATGACCGCAGTGCCCGAGACCATTCGGCTAACCCTGCGCGGCCCTTTTAGGAATTTCTAAGTTCATGATCCGATAAGTGTAGGGCATGGGGGCTTAATTAATTACAATGAAAATAATTTTAATTTTAGTAGCTGACTGTCCGGTTACGCAGTCTCGTAACCGGTTGGCCCTGGCTAGTATTAGTACACAATCTGACTGCAGAGAATAACAACCGAGAATGAAAGGAAATTTCCGTTACCACAATTAATTAATTAAGTCCCCAGCAACTATAAAAGCTACAAAACAAAAACTACGAACAACAAAGCACAAGTGTAACTGTTCTGTGTGTGGAAGTGTGATTCAACGTACACATCTGGCACGGTTCTTCCTCAATAAGACAAGATATTTTAAATACCATTTGCACTGAACAAATTAAATAAAACTGAAATACTATAATTGCACATAGAAACCTGAATTACAGTCTGATACATGAACACAAGCCAGATGCTTTGTTGACTGAACCTGTGACCAAGAGGCACTGTTAGTTAGGAAATTTAAAAAAAAGTAAAAAATGTTTTTTATCTTCATATATTGACTAAAAATACACTATGATCATTAAAACATCTCCATTCGATCAACATCTGCTGTCTAGCCCATCAAAACTACTGCACACAACATGGCCTCAAATAGTACAGCTATCAACATCCTCTCAGCAAAGCACTAACCACCACAATTCTGAACAAGCACTCTGCCAGTGGAGGCGGCTGAATAATACTCTTTGGTGCAATCTCTGGCGCTGTGACTCAGTGTAGCCACCTTTCATATGCCCCTCCTCCACGGGCTAGAATTTGATGGTATTTTTGCCAGAATTGGTGGTGAAAATACCACCAAATTCGTCAAAAAAAAAAAAATACAGACAAAAATAAAGGATAATATTAATAAGTAAATATCACATAACTAGATAAATTTTGGCTTTGCACTGACCCTTCAATAACCTAATATATAAAATACAGTAAGGAATACAAATGCTTACATACATGTGATTTTACATAACAGTTTACACAAGTATCCCTTGTTAAACAATGTGGTTAAATAATTCAATCAATAGGGTCAGCAATGACGAATAGCTGCAGGTAAGAGTCTCATAACATTTCATAAACAGTAAATGCACAAAAAATCTGTTTATACAAATATTCACATAAAATACTTGTCAATAGTTCAATAAATAAGTAGCACTCCTCAGAGTAGTTGACAGTTCCTACAGTAGCACCCAGCAATGGTCAACAACTACAAATAGCAGTCTCATAACATTTCATCAGCAGTTTTTAAACAGCTCCAACAGAGGCACCCAGCAATGTTGAACAGGTGCAGACACCAACAAGTGACGTTATGTCAGTAGAAGCAGTTCCATCAGTGGCACCCAGGAATGTTGAGCAGGTGCAGACACCAACAAGTGACATTATGTCAGTAGAAGCAGTTCCATCAGTGGCACCCAGCAATGTTGAACAGGTGCAGACACCAACAAGTGACATTATTTGAGTTGACACAGTTCCACCAGTGGCACCCAGAAATGTTGAGCAGATGCAGGTAACAGTCCATAATATTCGCTGTCACTAATTAGGCAGTTCATCAGAGTTGATCAGCAGAAATTAAACATTTCTAAATGGCAAACACCAATGTTAATACGTTTAAGCATGAACAACAGTTTGAATGCACACACAATTACTTTTACAAAATTATCATCTATGCTCTTAAACTAAAAATACAAATAATAATAAACACACAAATGATATCAGATGATTGCCATATTAACTATTACAAATACACAAATATCAGTAAACCTATATTATTTATGGGTGTCAGTGCAAGCCACAACAAACAAGTAAAATACTGTTTTGGAGATAGGTCGGTACCAATTATTTGGGATTAGGAAAGGAAAACACACAAAACACACTCACTCATCTATCATCCACATTAAGTGCTACTGTGTAATTGAATAGTGATAACTGTGTAAATGCAATTCTGTCAAAAATTTGATGTTCAACGTGTGTATCAAGTAGTAGTGGCACAGTGTATGACAGTCAATAATAGTTAGTAAACGTCATAGTCATCATGTCAAGACCAATGTTTGCCAAGCCAAATCTAAATCTACGGTTGCTGAACAACTGTCAGTGTGCCAAGATATGCAATTACTTCCTGTCTCCAAAAAAAAAAATTATATACTGCTTAGTGATTTAACAAAGTGTGTGTGTAGACAATCTTCCTTCCACTTGAGTGTTCTAGTCTGCCATCTTCATCCTCCTTGTTCCATATAAACCAACAAAAAAAACTATGCTCCTCACTTACTTTACCTCTTATCCACCAAAACTCCAATAACCATCAGCATCACTTAATCTCAATACTTCAATAATACCTCTTACGTCGATACGTATAAACCTTATCATCAATATCATTCACCTTACCTCTTGTCCACCAAATCTCCAATAATCATCAACTTCACACAATCTCAATAACTCAATAATACCTCTTCAATACGTCGACACATATAAACCTTATCGCTAATATCATTTCATTTCCTTAACAACTCTTTCCTCTAGTCAGTCTCCTCGAACAAGTACAGGTAAAATTCTAGCGCAAACTTCAATTCATCATCCCATACAATCCGAAGACACAATGTCCACACACAACCTCTGTGTAATCCATCTGACCCAAATCTTCTACTCATTATGAATCATAAAATACATTTTGGTTACCTTGTCCACCTTTAAATTAAAGAAATGACTACATGACCTCTAACAGTCTTCAGTTTGAATAATTTTCAGTAGGTAAGTACGAGTACGGAGTGTGCATGATACTAATAATTCACAGTGTGTACACCACTTTAAGAATCATGGCAAAACAGAAGCATACATGTGGAGCATTTCTTGTGTCAAGTGTCACTTGCTATTTCAATTGCTCACGAAGAATGCAGTGTAATAACTGTCAATGATCTAAACCTAGTGTTGATATGTCATGTCGTAAGCTTCCTTCCTATTAGCATAAATTTATACAGCTTCCATAAAACCTCCAGCTTATGTGACTTCAATGAAGTTTCTTGTACTAATGTCGTTCGTAGAATTATAGCAGTTCATTGTCTTATCTTAACATATGAAGCACTGAGCGTAAGCAGAACATGCAATAGCGAGTAAATATACCAGTAGAGAACAGAATGTCAACAAGTGGGTGCAGCACAATTCCTACCACGAGGCTCTGCCAAGCGAACAATCTATAATTAATACCATAGTGTGACCTAAACTCTATGTTGCTACACAGTATATCAGCGTTTCTACACACCAAATTAAAGAGTAGTTATGACAATAAAACAGAAATGTGTAAATATGCGATCCATACGCAAAGCTGCAGATACATATCTTACATAATAACAGGTCATTAGCATCATATCAGCATAAGCAAATAAATGTTCATATGTCATCTTAATAAGTAAACATGAAGGCGCAAGCAGATACATCACAAAGTATAACCTACATACATAACCATATCAGCACAATTAATCATGTGACAATTATAATCTAAATAAATAAGCACAGCAGGCACATAAAAAAATGTGACATCAGTGAAAAACCATAGCAGCCAAGCAATGCATAACATACATAAGTAACAACCCTGTTCATTAAACAATCATTGTCAAAATCAGTTAACACAAAGTATAAATCACGTAATCGCGAGCAGCAAATTACGTATAAAGTACGTACCTAAGTGGAAATATGTTACCTGAAAAATAAACTCAATTAATAGTTACCCTTTCTAGTTTATTAGTTTCTTCTTCGAAATAACATTCTTCCTGAAATTTTCTCGGTAGCAAGTCCTCTTAACGTCGGACTCACAGAATTTACCTGAAGTTCTTAAATATTTTATACAACTGTGTCCTGATAAATACTGAACGTTAATAACATAATTTATGAAGTCACTATAGCTTTTTACTGAATTGGATCAGAGAAATTAGACTGTGTATTTGTTTACGTCTGCAGTACATTCCCACTGAGCGCTCGATCAGCTGTAGGTAGGCGTGACGTAGGAAGTAATTGTTTGCGGTGAACGACTGCCTTGTGCGACGCGCTGACTTGACTGTTGCTTTGAGTATGTGCCGCCGCCGGAACGCGGCGCGGTATCCTTGTACTCTCCGTGTGTTTACGTATAACTGTTAGTTTCTCAAAAGTATGTCATTCCACAATAATTTTAACGTTCGATATATGATGTATTCCCTTAGAGCGCCGAGATTTAAGGGTTTCTACTTCGACAGTGTTATCATGAATGATTTTGCGAACCCTATATGGACCGCTATAAAGCAGAAAAAATTTGTACACAAGCCTTTTCCTTTGTGAGACAAACGATGAGACTTAATTAATACCTTTTGACCAACTGACAAAGTTTTTAAACGACCAGGACGTTTAGCTGATTTCTCTCTTCTAGCAGCCGCAGATGCATTATTTTGCAGAGCCAGGTTGACAACTTCAGAATGCCGCAGTACCGTGTAGGTGGAAAAGGAACGATTTCAGAAATGTGACTTGTCGGTGCTTTATTTTTTAATATCAATATCGGCGGTAAAGAAGTTGATTCATTAGGGAGGTCATTCAGAATGTTTAGAAAAATATGAAGATACTGATCCCAAGTTCTGTGATTCCGATGACAAAAAAGTCATCACAATTTATTAATTTCCTTCATCCATCTCTCTGAAGCGTTAGATTGAGGGTGAAAAAGTGAAATGAAAATTGGTTTAATCTTACGACGCCGTAGAGTACGAAGCTAAATTTTAGAGCGAAACTGTGATCCATTCTCTGATATAACCTTATGAACATGACCTAGTTCTTTAAAAAAATGTTTTATGAAAGCGTTAGATACTGAACGAGCTGTTGCTTTGCGTAAACGTGTAAAACACACATATTTTGATGTCAATTCCACTGCTACCATAATGTACGCAAAACCATTAGTAGAACGAACCACTGGACCGAACATATCGACTGCAGCCATCTCCTTTAATTTCGCTGGAATGATAGGAAACAACGGTGCTCTGTGAGAAATACTTAGCGGCTTAGCCTTTTGACACAATTTGCATTTGGCAAGAACAGATCGAATACGTTTTTCCATATTACTGAAGTAGCAATTATCTCGTAATTTATGAAAGCATTTTCTGGGACCAAAGTGTGCATAACTGAAATGTGTATACGAAATCAATTTATTAACCCACTTATCAGGAATGCAAACTAACCAAACAGAGTTGTTGACCGATTTTCGTTTGAAAAGAATGTCATTTCGAACTGAATGATACTGTCTAATCGCTATGCTTTCCTTTCTCCTCCACTTCTCCTTAATGTCCTTCCAGACTGGATGCTTATTTTGCTCCTTAGCGATGTCCTGGAGTGAAGACGAAATAAAATTTTCAAACGCAACACCTTGAATATACACCACACAATAATTGTTTTCTTTGCAGTCCTCTTCAGCACTTTGTTTCAAACCCATAGGTGCACGTGATAAAGCATGAACGATAATATTTGAAGAACCCTGTATGTAAACAATACTAAAATCAAATTCCTGTAGATACAGCTCCCATCGTGACAATCTTCCATGTGTTAATTTTGTTGACGTAAGAAATTCCAGAGCTCGATGATCGGTGTAAACCTTGGTATGTCTGCCAAACAAAAATGTCCGAAATTTTGTGAAAGCCCAAATAATAGCCAGGGCTTCAAGTTCCGTAATCGAATAATTCTTTTCTGATTTAGAGAGAACACGACTTCCAAATGCAATAGTTTTCCGTACTACAACGACGTTTTCTTCTATCTCTTGAAATAAATGTGCACCTCGGCCTTTTTTATGATGAGTCCGTCCCCAAACAAAAATCTTTAGATAAATCCGGATGTGAAAGAAGTGGAGCAGCAACTAAAGCATCACGAAGTTGTTCAAATTCTGATCGAGCTTCCTCATCCCAACACGAATTAGAATTCTTTCCTGATAGTTCACATAAACGAGGTGTGGCCAAATCGTCCAATGTAACAAAGCGTCTTAGAAAATTACAGACACCAAGGAAACCACGAACATCACGTTTTGTAGTAGGAACAGCATAATTACGAATAGCGTCTAGTTTCTCTGGATCAGGAAGAATACCTTCTGTAGAAATAATGTGACCAAGAAATTTCTCCTGAGAACGACCAAATTCAGATTTTTCCAAGTTTACTGTAATGCCAACTCATGCAAAAATACGTAATAATGAATCCAAAATTTTGTTGTGCTCACTCCAAGAACGTTTAGCAATAAGAATATTGTCAACATATGAAGTAATATTGTCACGAAGACAAACAGGTAAAATTTCGTTTAAACTACGAATGAATGCTGCTGAAGATACAGTAAGTCCAAACGGTAATTTCCGAAATTGGTAACAGTTACCAAAGGATAAAAAGGCAGTGTATTTTCTACAATCAGGGTGGACTTCTATTTGCCAAAAACTTGCGCGCATATCAATCGTGGATAAAACTTTAATTCCATGGAAATGTTGAAGAAGTTCATCTAAATTTTGTGGGCGGTCAGTTTCAGAAATGATGATATTATTTATCTGTCTGGAATCCAGAACCAAACGAACTGACCCATCCTTTTTAAGAACGACGTGTAATGGGCTGGTATAAGGACTGACTGCTGGCTCAATAATGCCTTGATCTAACATGTATTGAAGTTCACTCTTAACCTTGTCTCTGTAAGCCAAAGGAATAGCGTACGTTTTTCCTCGACATGGTGTGTGTTCTTTTACTTTAAATAAATATTGTAAGCCTTGTATAGTTCCTGTGTGATGACTAAATACTGTAGCACGTGAAGTCAAAATTTGGTGCAGTTCTTCTCTTGCCACGTCATCTGGCACTTCAGCTTTCTTAACCTTTTCATTAATTAATTATTCGCTATTAAATATATCATCCATCCCGTCTCTGTATCTATTGTCGTTGTCATGAATGAACACATTGTCGTCATAATACTCAGCGAAAACATCAGAAGTAAGAAACCTTAAACATTTTGTGTCTGATTCACATTTTGTTAAACACTCGAAAAATTTCAAACATTTCGGCAACAGTCAAATTCACGCTTCCTTCTTTAAAGTTTAAAATTGCCTTATGTGTGTTAAGAAACTCCATACCTAATACAATTTGTGTATTGAGTAGTGGAACAATAATAAAATTAGCAGAAAATTCGTATCCTTGACAAATGAAATTTAGGTTGGTCTGTTGTTTGGCTTCCACACTTTTTCCACAAATAGCTCCTCGAATTGTAGTTTTAGAAACAGGTAACACAGGACAAACAATAGTTCTTACACATATACGAAAAACTGGTTCACTAATAACATTCAGTGGGCTCCCAGAATCTAAAACCGCAGTGACCTTATTCTTACCCACACGTACTTCAATAACAGGATGTAAAATTGCGTCTACATTATTTTCCTTTTCGTCTAGCATAATGTCTCTCATGTCTTCCAGGCGTACGTAGTGTAAAGTCGTAGTGTCATTACTTTCTGAACCGTCTATATTGCTGCCAGAAGCCGAAGCTACAAGTGATTGTCGATTGTTTGCGTCACGTCTTTGATTATTCGCGTCATTTCGCGGATCAATTTCTACGATTTGCACTTGTCTCTCGGAATTTCTGTCATGCGGAGGATGCCAATTAGGTCCCTCCTGTCTGTTAGATGTAAATTCTTGGCTGTGTCTGTTATAAAAATTTCTGTTTTCCTGTCTATCTGCATGACTACTTCTTGTGTAAATTCGACTGTCACTTCTGAAATTACTGTTAGATCCACTACCCTGGTTATTTCTGTAGTAAGAATTTATATTATTGTATGAATAATTCCTGTCTTGATGATACCGATTACTGTTTCCGTATGATTGATCATTCCGGTAGGAATTACCGTTGTTATAATTGTCTGTGTAATTTCTGGTAGAACGTCTGTTATTGTCATAAGGCTGGTATGTATTGTCCTGACTGCTTCGTCTGTCATCCTCAAAATTACCCATATAACGTCCGTTCCGATCATTATCCCTTCTCTCTGAAAATGTATTGTGATTACCGTTACTGAAAAAATTACAAGAAGTCCCGTCGCCGTTGACACACTCAAGTTCTTGTAGCAAAGTCTTAAAAGTCTCAATATCGTCTTTACATCTTCCGGCTAAAGCAATTTGTCTTATCGATTGTGGCAGCTTAGTTAAACAAATGCGAATTAATTCAGTCGGGCTATAAGGGTTGGAAAGGAACTGATTCTTTCGAATCATGTCTTCAAAATATTCTGCTGGCGTGCGGAACTCAGACTGTTTAAAATTACGCTGCATAATAAGACTGTGTTTGACTCTGTCTTGCGTGTTTTCGGACCAATATGCCGATAGAAATGCATGATAAAAATCGTTTAAATTATTACAATCTCTAATAAGTGCGCGCATACGCGTCGCCGGTTCGTTTTCTAAATATCCACACATAAATTCCAGTTTGTGACTTAGTGGCCAATTTGGTGGAAGTGCGTACATAAATAGATCTAACCATGAACATGGATGTATGTCATTCTTAGAATTGCGAAAGATCTTAAATTTCCGAACAGTTAAAAAGTGTTTATAGTCAAAGTTTTCGCCTCGTGGCGACAAAGACCTGCCGCGTCTGTCCCAGTCCCAATGTCGATTAATGTCAAGTTCGCGCGCCTGGCGCTCTCTTATTGCTTCTCGTAAAAGAAATAAATTATTTTCTTCAAAGCCCTCTGCTATCGGTGATTCCAAATTTCTTCTACCGTCTTTTCCTACGATTTCGCTTTCAATTTGTTTGACTTGCTTTCGTAACGCCTCAAATGCCATTTTAACGCGTTCGTTAAATTTTCCCTGATTTTCAGCATGTTTATTTATGTTCTGGTACTCTTCGGTTTCTGCAAATGGCAATGGAGCTGTATCATCTGAATCTCTGTCCCGATGTAAACTAAGATTTGTCGATTTATCTGAAATCTCCTCAACTCTTTCCGATAAGTCATCTATTTTTTCTTTCTGTTTATTTACGTCTTCCGTAAGTGTTGCGACTCGGGTTTCAGTATTGACACAGTGAGTAGTTAACTGTTCATATTGTTGTGTTAGGTTATTTATTCTGTCATTTGGTACGGATTCCTCGATTCTCTCAAATCTTTCTTCCTTATCGTGTGCACATTGTAAATTCAACTCAGAAAATTTTTGTACTATTACGCGATCACTTACTTCCTGTTCTCTATCCTGTTCCTTGTGTCTTATTTCTATTGAAATTAATCTATTATTGTGAGCATTCTAAATCGGTTGTACTTCTTCTCTAATTTGTTTTTTTAATTCATCTTTCATGTTTTTGAAACATGTCCCTATTCGTGAGTTTAACTGTGTTGCCAGTGTTCCCATCTCTGTTTTTAATTCAGATCTTAACTGTGTTTCCATTGTTCCCATATCAGTTTCTAACCGTGTTGCCACTGTTTTTAATTCAGATCCTAACTGTGATCCCAGTGAGACTAACCGTGTTTCCATTGTTCCCATACCAGTTGTAATTGTTCATATTCGTGATCCCAAATTTAATATTGCACTCATCAGCTGCTCCATATTAATTGGTTCGAAACTATTTTCACCCCTAACATTTCTCGCAAAACCAACTTCTTTCGTCGTAGCTGTAAAGCTCTCTGTGTTCGATACTATTTCAGAATCTTCTATCGTTAATCTCGTATTCTGTGAATTTTCTGATTGAGAAAAATTTTGAACTGGTTCCGGACTATTTCTCCGACTTATTAAATTGTTTTCGACTTCATTATTCATCATACTGTTCTCCTGTGTTGGCGAGTTCGCCATCGTAACATTTTCGTCATTCTCCCTATCCATCATTTTTGCCTTTTCATCGATCGCGTAATCACTTACAAAACATACAAAACTCGTCACTATACGAAAATTACACACGATGACACTTTATCTCCAACAATATCAATCACACGAAATGCTTCCCGACAAACACGATTAACGAACAATTGAAATCTTGATAATTGCACAAAATTGTCAAACCCGTATACAAGACATCAAAAATTAAATTTTGCAAAAATACCATTAGAAGAAAGACAAGACAATTACAAATGTTCATTACCAAATCTACACATGCAATATAGACTACAATTACTAAACTACGAATTACTACAACGGACGATAGGAAGCAGCGGTCGCCACGTGCATGGGGGCTTAATTATTTACAATGCAAATAATTTTAATTTTAGTAGCTGACTGTCTGGTTACGCAGTCTCGTAACCGGTTGGCCCTGACTAGTATTAGTACGCAATCTGACTGCATACAATAACAACAAAGAATGAAAGGAAATTTCCGTTACCACAATTAATTAATTAAGTCCCCAGCAACTATAAAAGCTACGAAACAAAAACTACGAAGATCAAAGCACAAGTGTAACTGTTCTGTGAGTGGAAGTGTGATTCAACGTACACATCTGGCACGGTTCTTCCTCAATAAGACTAGATATTTTAAATACAATTTACACTGAATTAATTAAATAAAACTGAAATACTATAATTGCGCATAGAAAACCGAATTACAGTCTGATACATGAACACAAGCCAGATGCTTTGTTGACTGAACCTGTAACCAAGAGGCATTGTTAGTTAAGAAATTTAAAAAAAATAAAAAAAAAATGTTTTTTACCTTCATATATTGACTAAAAATACACTCTGATCATTATAACATCTCCATTCGAACAACATCTGCTGTCTAGCCCATCAAAACAACTGCACACGACATGGCCTCAAATAGTACAGCCAACAACATCCTCTCTGCAAAGCACTAACCACCACAACTTCTGAACAAGCACTG
The DNA here is from genome assembly GCF_021461395.2 of Schistocerca americana. Taxonomy (NCBI): domain Eukaryota; kingdom Metazoa; phylum Arthropoda; class Insecta; order Orthoptera; family Acrididae; genus Schistocerca; species Schistocerca americana. The sequence continues at coordinate 200,726,382 of NC_060125.1, read as the reverse complement.
CCAGAGGAGGCGCCGGAATAAACATCTTTGGCGCAATCTCTGGCGCTGTGACTCAGTGTAGCAACCTTTCAGTAGTTGCAGATATGCGGGTGCTGGTCTTACTGACGGACTGTTACTAGGTTACTTTTTGTAGCCTTTTGTTACGTGTAAATAGTGGAATTGCCATTCGAGATGTTCCTCGGCGATAGTTCGTCGACACATATCCTGTGTGCTATTGTTAACCCCGTGGGTACATATAGACGACGGTGGATGTTACTAATGATGGCTAAATTGATCTACATCCAGTACATTTCTTGGAATTTGTAGGAATTTTGGTGACGTGCTTCGTTGCTTCTTAGGAGATATTGCATCAATGGTCTTCTACACACAAGTTACACATTTGTCTGATGGACCTTAGCGACATGACTAGGCTGCTGAAGAGTAATGTCAGTGGAGCACGGGTCTATTTATACATCAGGTTTTAGACCGTGTTTTAAATTTTTTTGTTTTTGGAGTGACAGAGTATAACTTGTTGTGTCGGTGGGTTTGTATTGGTATTAGGTTATTATTTAGTTTTTTTTGTTATTGGTATGTTTCATATTTGTAAATTTTCATGTGAGGGATATACACGGTGAGTCACCTAACATTACCGCTGGATATATTTCGTAAACCACATCAAATACTGACGAATCAATTCCACAGACCGAACGTGAGGAGAGGGGATAGTGTAATTGGTTTATACATACCACAACAAAATGCACGGAAGTATGTTTTCTATCACAAACCTACGTTTTTTAAAATGGAACCCCGTTAGTTTTGTTAGCACATCTAAACATATAAACAAATACGTAATCAGTGCCGTTTGTTGCATTGTAAAATGTTAATTACATCAGGAGATATTGTAACGTAAAGTTGACGCTTTAGTACCACTCCTCCGCTGTTCGATCGTGTGTATCGGAGAGCACCGAATTCCGCAGGGATCCAAAGGGAACGGTGATGGACCTTAGGTACAGAAGAGACTGGAACAGCACATTACGTTCACATGATAACACCTTTTTATTGTTCTTTTTCACTGACTCACGTGTACATTAACGTGAGGAGTGAGGTACACGTTCGACGGGCGTTTCATAGGACGTGGAGGACGCGTAAATTGGGCAGCCCGTTCTCCTGATCTTACACCTCTGGACTTCTTTCTGTGGGGTACGTTAAAGGAGAATGTGTACCGTCATATGCCTACAACCCCAGAGCATATGAAACAATGTATTGTGGCAGCCTGCGGCGACATTACACCAGATGTACTGCGGCGTGTACGACATTCATTACGCCAGAGATTGCAATTGTGTGCAGCAAATGATGGCCAACACGTTGATCATCTATTGGCCTGACATGTCAGGACGCAATCTATTCCACTCCGTAATTGAAAACGGAAACCACGTGTGTACGTGTACCTCACCCCTCGTGGTAATGTGCATGTGCGTCAGTGAAAAAGACCAATAAAAAGTTCTTAGCATGTGGACGTAATGTGCTGTTCCAGTCTCTTCTGTACCTAAGATCCATCACCGTTCCCTTTGGATCCCTACGTAATTCGGTGCTGTCCGATACACACGATCGAACAGCGGAGGAGTGGTACTCAAGAGTCAACCTTAGGTTACAATATCTCCTGATGTAATTAACATTTTACAATGCAACAAACGGCACTGATTATGTATTTGTTTTATATGTTCAGATGTGCTAACAAATCTAACGGGGTTCCTTTTAAAGAAACGTGGGTTTGTGTTAAAAAACATACTTCCGTGCATTTTTTTATGGTTTGTATCAACCAGTTACACTAGCCCCTCTTCTCACGTTCGGTCTGTGGAATCAATTCGTCAGTATTTAATGTGGTTTACGAAATGTATCCAGCGGTAACGTTAGGTGACTCACCCTGTATATGTCTGTGATCGCTTTGCTGGTGTAAGCGGTTATACGTGTGGGCTCCCCTCGTGTCCATTACGTCATTGGCGTAAAAAAACTTGCAATGTAAGTTACATGCTAAATTATGTTTTGTATGGATAATAGTAGTATATTTTTAATATGTGATTTTATGATGTGATTTATCCCTTTTTAGCCATAATCTGTGGTTTATGCAGTCTGTGCTTTAATATTCTTTTATCGTGTTATTCGTGTTTCCATTTGCAGGGGCCTGAAGGTGGCACAATTTGGTGTCGGAACTGGAAGCATGTGTTTAAAAGAGTAAACGACATTGGATTCAAATACAGCCATTGGTTTTGTTATCATTAGCCAAGTAACTCGTATCCGACTGCTGTTCCACTTTTCCTTGAAGTATTACCAGAATTTCGGTTTAGTAGTTCCAGTGTTATGCAATGACAGCATAGTACACAAAAGAACCAATAGATGACGTTATTATTTTCGAAGTACAACAACTAGCCAACAGAAGGCGTATTATTTCTTTAACTCAGTGGCAGATGGAGAGATGAAATTTTAGGCTTCTACGTCACTAACAGAATTAAGCGCCACAGTGTGGCCTTTACGAATAAATACTGATGGCGAATTCACTTACCTAAGATATTCTGATTATATTACAAATTTAAAGACATTGCTTTGCTTCTTTCGATAGGTTTTATTTATCTTTTATTTATTTCTTAGGAAAGGTTTTTCCCACATTGACCTAAGTATTTTTGAATGTGTACGTCATTGGTAGAACTAAGCGCTGCAGTCTTATAATTACAAATGCAGACTAACCTTGTATATACTCAGATATGGAGTTTCGTTGATTATTCTTTCTGAATTAAAAACTTAACAACGTTACTTTGCTTCTTTTGATAAGTTTTATTTACATTCGCTCGGAGGAAAAACGAATTTATTAAGTTTGCTTTGTGATTTGTTTGCCTAATCAGTGAATTAGGATTTAGTTGTGTTGACGTATTTAAAAAAAACTCGAAAACTGTCGAGTCTTTAGGAACAGTTTAGTAAAGCTAAAAGAATAAGGACAATGCGGTCTCAAGAAAGCAGTGAAGATATTGGCGCGAGAGTTGCTATGGCCCAAGATCACCAAGCCTGAAGTCGCTCTTTGGAAACTCCTTCCGAAAGCGAGGCACGATGTAACGCTGATCGAGAGAGTCATGCATCTCATCGCTCCTTAGAAACGTACACTCACAGAGGCTTAGAGTTACCTCTTTCCAACCTTACGCCACAGACGAGTAAATTTTGTCATACAATGGTGCAGACAATCTAATATACCCAAAATCCTGATTTTCCCCAGCAATTTACCTTTTCGCTTTAAATGTACGCAGTCTCCTGTGAACTTATGATATGCAATGGCCGTTAACAAAGCGCAGTTCCAGACGCTGCAGCATATAGACGTGGCTCTTAGTATCCGTTGCTCTGTGTGATACTCTTCCATGTCAGGGAAGCAAACAAGCTCTTGGTTTACGTCCCCAGTCATACCCACTTCAAACGTTGTACGCAAAGAAGCTTTCCAAGTCAAAAACTTAATTCGATGTTTACGAAGACTCAAGCACAGCAATAAATAAATACCCGGGTAATTCTGAATTTCTCAGCTTCTTTTAAGTGATAAATATTATCACAATAATTTTCTGGTAACATACATACTTCGTATATGAGTAGCATCTACACTTCCTCTGTGTTAGTGTTCATTGTACCGTCACTAATTTTGAATTGAAAATGATTAACCGACTGAACAACGTTATTTTCGCTCTGTTCCCTTTTGATTACTGTCTACTCTAGCAACTGGTGGAACTGCGTTATCCACGGAGTCTGCACTGTTTGCTTTTAAAGGGCAGGCAAAGTCAGCATTTAGCTACATTTTCAGTTACATCATGTTTAGATGAATGACACACTGTGATAAGCATTTGAATGGGTGTTGAGAAGAGGAAGTGGATTATATTAGAAATAAACATAGGGTGCTGGAAATGGCAGCGAGCATACAGCTGGGACTGACAAAGTGCTGAGCAAATGATTGTAAACACTCCCAGCTGCATTTAACATTAACCAAATAAAAGATGAAAAGCCCCCATATAATATTTTTAAGAATGCTACTGTGAAAATAATAATCAAATGGTGAAATATTTGAAGTTAAGCTTATACAAGACTTTTACACAAGGAAATTAATTTTAATAAAATTTTAAACATATTTTAACAATATTAACCATAGTTTAAAGGCCAGAAAGAAATGCATTCAGTCATTAAATGAATGTTGATACAAGGGGACTTGCTTGGGCATAACCCTCACAGCTTTGAGTCCCTTTATTCAACTTAGATTGGTTCTAAAACACACACAGAACAACATTCCCAACGACATAGGCACAAGGTAACAACAGCAGAGAGAAACTGTAATTCTCACAACATGAAATGTTGTAAGCTCCCTCTTGATTGTAACTATGGCTCAATAATAACGACAGTAATTTGTCTAATAGGTACTTACATGCGATGTACTTCTTTCAGACATTAACTTTTTTAAAGACCTAACACACAGGCCTTTAGAAAGGAGAACAAGTTTGAAAGATAGTTTCTTGTTAGTAAATAAATATAGAAATAAAACTTTCCTGAAACAATCAAAGCTAAAATAAGAGAACGTGCTCACGACATTCGTTTCTACTAAATACTGGCAACGGGGCGTGCACAAACCGAATAAATAAAAGCAGGAAAAGCGCCTACTCTGAAGACGCAGAGTCATGACCACGAAGGTGGCAGAGGGATCAGTCGTTATTGAAAATTGGTAGCCACGCTTTGCAGAGGCGTTCAAAACCCAATGAACCGGCTCCAGTGGTCGGTGAGTAATCCCAAATTACTATGCCAAATAGCAAGCAAACACTCCATCCAAGAGGGAGCGCTCGTGTGATTACACTAGCTCAGCTTGCGGACTCTCGTGGGACGCCGGCGAACCTGTCACTAGGATACGAAGAGCAGAGAGTTACCACGCATGCATGGCTTATAACTATTTAAAAATAATCTACTGCTCTTCATAAGTTCGTAGCGAAGAAGGTGCGTCACCCTATTTAATGGAAAGTTAAATTAAATTTTCTTTATAATAAATGAAAAGCACCAGTTTCCTTTTGTTCCACAAAATTACTTTTATTGCTAACGGGTTTTCGGCTTACAAGGCCAACTGCAGACATTTACTGAGTATTATCACTAAAGAAGTTAAATGTAAGCAGACAACATAGGAAGAGAAGTAACACATCTAGACTGAAGTAGAAACATACAGTAAGTAACATCTTCGCAGTGAAATAGTAAAAGCTGAACAAGGCTGCATCAAGAGGTATGAAACATGGAGAGTGATACACAACCAATTCAAAAAGAAGACACAGTTGTCAATGTAAATACAGAATACACAAGGAACTTAAGCAAAATCGATAAGATAAACAGTTATTAATAAATGCCGGAAAATGGAGGTGTTTGAGGGAACCCACAGTTTGAGTGTGTGGTGGTACTGCATTTTAACATTAACATTATAATCAAAGCAGTGGCTGTGTACCAGTTTTCATGAAATAAATGAGCAAAGTAAAATACGAACAGAATTTGATGAGACAACTACAAGGGGAGTTAAACATGGACAGTAATACAAGTAGAAGTTAAAAGGAAACCCTTAACTATTGAAACTACAACCTATGTGTAATACAAAGACAACTGCAACAAATAAAACAACTTAATGAATATATGAAAATTGTAATATGTAGGAAGAGAGAGTGTGGGAAGTAATGATCAACAAAGATGAAAGACTGGCGGAATTAAAGCTGTGACGACGGGGTGTGAGTCGTGCTTGGGTAGCTCAGTCGGTAGAGCACTTGCCCGCGGAAGGTAAAGGTCCCGAGTTCGAGTCTCGGTCCGGCACACTGTTTTAATCTGCCAGGAAGTTTCAACAAGAAAGATGATTATATGAAGTTTAGGAGAGGGAAAGTGTTGAGTAGTGTCTGGTCATGTAGGATGAGATATGGACTGTGAGAAAAATATTTGTTAATTTCCAGGGGTCCAGCAGGTTGAGTTTATGGCCTTTGTTTGCTAAGTGAAGTACATGGGACACTGGATGGTAGTTGTGACCCTCACTCAGTACGTGCTCAGCAAATGCAGAGTCTGTACAAGGCAATCTTCAGACATTTTATTAATAAAAACTGTTATGTAGGCATGCTATTCCTATTTTGTGGTAAAGGTTTTCCTGCCAACTCCACTGTTATTTATGTACTGTTCAGTTTTTACTGTTTCATTGCAAAGATGTTACTTACTGTATGTTTCTACTTCAGTCTAGACGTGTTACTTCTCTTCCAATGTTGTCTACTAACATTAAACTACTTTGGTGGTAATACTCAGTAAATGTCTGAAGATAGCCTTGTAAGCTGAAAACCGGTTAGCAATAAAAGTAATTTTGTAGTACAAATGCAAACTGGTGCTTTTCATTTATTATAATGTTGTTCAACCAAGAGCCGACGGAAGATTCTGTTAATATGATACATTTTCTTTGTTCATTTCTTATTTCGCCTCTGGATGAAACGTTATTTGGGAGGTGTCAAGATAAAGAAGGCACCCCGCATTTCTGTTTTCTAAATACACTCCTGGAAATTGAAATAAGAACACCGTGAATTCATTGTCCCAGGAAGGGGAAACTTTATTGACACATTCCTGGGGTCAGATACATCACATGATCACACTGACAGAACCACAGGCACATAGACACAGGCAACAGAGCATGCACAATGTCGGCACTAGTACAGTGAATATCCACCTTTCGCAGCAATGCAGGCTGCTATTCTCCCATGGAGACGATCGTAGAGATGCTGGATGTAGTCCTGTGGAACGGCTTGCCATGCCATTTCCACCTGGCGCCTCAGTTGGACCAGCGTTCGTGCTGGACGTGCAGACCGCGTGAGACGACGCTTCATCCAGTCCCAAACATGCTCAATGGGGGACAGATCCGGAGATCTTGCTGGCCAGGGTAGTTGACTTACACCTTCTAGAGCACGTTGGGTGGCACGGGATACATGCGGACGTGCATTGTCCTGTTGGAACAGCAAGTTCCCTTGCCGGTCTAGGAATGGTAGAACGATGGGTTCGATGACGGTTTGGATGTACCGTGCACTATTCAGTGTCCGCTCGACGATCACCAGTGGTGTACGGCCAGTGTAGGAGATCGCTCCCCACACCATGATGCCGGGTGTTGGCCCTGTGTGCCTCGGTCGTATGCAGTCCTGAATGTGGCGCTCACCTGCACGGCGCCAAACACGCATACGACCATCATTGGCACCAAGGCAGAAGCGACTCTCATCGCTGAAGACGACACGTCTCCATTCGTCCCTCCATTCACGCCTGTCGCGACACCACTGGAGGCGGGCTGCACGATGTTGGGGCGTGAGCGGAAGACGGCCTAACGGTGTGCGGGACCGTAGCCCAGCTTCATGGAGACGGTTGCGAATGGTCCTCGCCGATACCCCAGGAGCAACAGTGTCCCTAATTTGCTTGGAAGTGGCGGTGCGGTCCCCTACGGCACTGCGTAGGATCCTACGGTCTTGGCGCGCATCCGTGCGTCGCTGCGGTCCGGTCCCAGGTCGACGGGCACGTGCACCTTCCGCCGACCACTGGCGACAACATCGATGTACCGTGGAGACCTCACGCCCCACGTGTTGAGCAATTCGGGGGTACGTCCACCCGGCCTCCCGCATGCCCACTATACGCCCTCGCTCAAAGTCCGTTAACTGCACATACGGTTCACGTCCACGCTGTCGCGGCATGCTACCAGTGTTAAAGACTGCGATGGAGCTCCGTATGCCACGGCAAACTGGCTGACACTGACGGCGGCGGTGCACAAATGCTGCGCAGCTAGCGCCATTCGACGGCTAACACCGCGGTTCCTGGTGTGTCCGCTGTGCCGTGCGTGTGATCATTGCTTGTACAGCCCTCTCGCAGTGTCAGGAGCAAGTATGGTGGGTCTGACACACCGGTGTCAATGTGTTCTTTTTTCCATTTCCAGGAGTGTAGAAGAAATACCGCGGTAACATCTGCATAGTTTTGGGATGTTGAATCTATACGATAAGCCGACAACATATCTGTCTTATAACACTGCATGTTATATGAGCATATACTCGAAATAGCAGCGTGTCGCTTCGAGAAAAGTGAGCTGTGGTATCTGAGACTTTTATCTTCATAATGGTAGCTGTGAATCCACGTGTGAGATTTTCACTTAAACAGGAACTGGGACTAGCTCACAACTAACAAACAACGTGCTACAACCCACATTATTATACTCCTATTGAAAAAGAAAGTAAAAATTATGTTTACATGTTAGTAAACGATGACAGCCCACAGTTCTATAAATTGTTCCTGAGACTACAGTGATGTGACACCATTCATTTATTATAATTAGTAACTCATGTTCATCGAGGAGCACTCAAAACGCTTACATTTTACGTCGTTCATAAGCTTTCCCACCTATATAACACATGATTCTCTTCTTTGGTTTCCAAACTGATCTTAAAGTCAAGATGACTTAAACATCCGGCTGGGAACATGTGAAGATTCATTTCGTCATAGCATCCATTTGGCCACTTTCCCTGTAGACTACTGCTGTTGTGTCTGCTTCATGTGCTCTTATCTTAGCATGAGGATTCATCCCTTTTTATGCCCCTGTCCCCCGTCACCCTCGTCACTACGGAATTTTATTCTACACACCTTCACTGAAGCAGTTCTTAGATGTAGATGTTATTACAACTAGCTAATTCTTACAGTTATGTCAGTCTCACTGAGTAATTACAAATCACTTGTCCACTCTATTATCCTCCAGTCATCTATGGCATCATCCTAGCCCAGAAATGTGGCAATATTTTCCATATTCTGACTCGATACAAGTTGACGATTTCATTGTATGTAAAGTGGCAGCCATATTACTCTTATATAGACAGTGTTCTGTATGGCTTCGTACACATTGGTAAAGAGAGGTGGGCTACTGAAAAGTGTAGCAGCTGCCAGCGTAGGAAACCCAGACAGGAGCAGAAATTATAAGCGAACAAATAAATACAATAAACAAAAGATTTAGTTTACTGGTGTTTCGAATTGCAGAAAATGTCGAAATACTATTTTCCAACTTATATATATATATATATATATATATATATATATATATATATATATATATATATATGAAAGTTAGAAAATAGTATTTCGACATTTTCTGTCATTAGGTTAACGTAAACCTAATGACACCACCGATTTCGTTTTGTTCTAACTTCTAGAGCTCGTTGATGGAGGATGTTAATTATCGCTGTCTAGCGGTTGTCGGCTGCTATAGACGACGATAGTTTGAATACTAATTAATGTTTATTTGAAGAGATTTGGCTAAGCAATTGCTACTACAGACGATATTTGTGTTTCTCTGAATGTGGTCAGATTTGTCATTCACGTACCTCTCGCCTGCTATCGCGACTGCGGTTGTCATTGAACTAATTCTCTTCTCGCAGGGTATCAATTGAGGGTTCTCTAAGATAATGGATATGACAACAGACGGAAGCTACAGACAAGAGAGAATGAGTTGGTTCTGGTAAAATCTATTATATTATTCCTCCTGTAACTTATCATGAATCAGTGAGTTAGCCTGATACGCGAGTATAGCTTTAAATTCATGACAGCGAGGTGCTATTGTTGCTTGCTGCACTACAAGAACAGAAAATATAAAACAATCAATCTCTTGTAAACCAATAAAACGGTCCATGGTGCACTGGAGGCTAGTGGCAGGCCCCGTTGCGACTCCAGGAAATGTACGCAATCTGAAAATGCGCACATTAGCGTTACTGTTTTTTTCATTGTAAGATTAATGACGACCTGAACAGTACTAATAATAATACTGTTCTGCATTTTAGAATTCACCATTTGTAATAATTAGTTTCCTTTTGCAGTGAGCAATATATCAAAAGAACTTTGTTCTAAGTTGACGAATAGCAAATTGATTTAGTTGATAAGAAAACGACTGAGCTCTAGCCGCTCTGTCGTTATATATCAAAAGAACTTAGTTCTAAGTTGACGAATAGCAAATTGTTATATTTGATAAGGAAACGACTGAGCTCTAGCCGCTCTATCGTTAGTTATATTTTTATTACAGTCGGACCTGCCTCAATCGGTAAAGTTATCTGTTTAACATTTAACATCAGTAACTGTATTTACTTGCACATTCGCGTCATGACGTTCGTAGTATCTGCCAAGTCATCATAAATGCCCCCTTTGACTGATTGCAACTAATTAAAATTTTTTAATGGCTATTTTTCTCATGTGATCCATACGGTAGTTCAAAATTAAATTTAAGAAACCTTCTTTTTCCAGTAAAGAGGGATAGATGATCATTCAGTCAGTTCGTCTGCTTGGTAACAGTAGACGGTCGTTACGTTTTGTATCAGCTGCTAGTACACTATTCGTACCTCGTTTTTCACGTCTCTGATCAACTTTGTTGAGGACGCTTTTTAGCTTTAAAGCCTTCATGCACCCTCGTAGTCACTGTCTTGCTTCTTGAACAACACTAGTACCACCTACACTTCCTGGATGCTTACTGTTCTCGAATATATGGATTTTGCATCCCTCTGACTTCCCTTTATTTTCTTCGGTACGAAGACACAAGAATTTTTATTTTTTACATTTCTATGATTGTGGTATAACTTTTAATTTTTGCTCCTCAATTTAGATTGACGTTCTTCAAGGGAATCAAGCATAATATATCGCTTTCGTGATTCTGCAGACCTCCTTTCACTACTATAACAGTAATACTAACACAGTAATGTTGTCTAATGCCGATGTTGCACGTAACAGAGAGAAACATGTAATTAGTATTTGATTTACTTAATCTGCTATTCTGTACGACTATTGCAACATTGACATAAAGCGTTACCTGCCATTACATTAAATGTATTTGAATTAAAATGGGCTGATTAATATTTATAAGAGTGTTAACAATGATAATATTAATAACATTATTTAAGATATATTTTAAGAATTAATAATATCTGGCAGGGAATAGAATTCCATTCCATGAATACGTTACTAGGTGGTTCCAATATGTTCCAGCAGAGAACGAGTCTGTTTTGAGAATGAGGCTCTTACCAGTAACTCTAGTCAGACGTTGCCAGAGAGACAATAACCATGGCTTCCCTAGCGAAGGAAATGATGTTAAATGTCAAATTCTTAATAAAGAATTTGACATTTAACCTCACATTCCTCACTGCACTTGGAACTTCATTAATTTTTTGGCGTCAATGAAATCAACGCTCATTCTACTATTTGAATTAAAAATTGGAGTCGAAATGGGCGTTCATGGGCTCTCGCAGGCATGAAGTCAACACAACCATAGTGGATATCGATATATGTTCGCTGACCTCAACTTACACGTAACTGTGCCTGCGTTCATGTGACTGTGAACTAAAACATTTGAAGCAACATAGTAAATCACTTCTGATCTACGGCAAATTGCAGTTGATATCCCCATATCGCTATCAGACAAATTTTCACTGTACACACTCTTGACTGAATTTTCTTCTAGAGTAAGACGTTGTTTACTTCTCTCTCATCCTAAATGGTTATTGTAACAGGTATCATTCGTCACCAGAAGTATAGTTCCCTTAGTCAGTGTTAGGTACATGCCTTGCTCCTATAACAATTTTTACTACCACCAGTAATTTATTATTAATGGTTTTGTATCATTCTGTGTGGAATTACCTACAGTATAACTGTTTCGCTCATCCCTGGATTGCAAAAGTAGTTACACTATAATTCTTTATTTTTTTGCCATTCCTTTTGAATTTCTATAAGACCTGCTTAATTACTGTGCTAGTACTCAGTACCATAAATGCACATGTGTGCGATGTGCAGTGTAATACCAAGTTCATAAATCTTTCATATTCGACAGTATACCTGAAATTACGTGTCTAATATTTTTCAGCAAACGTTTCCTTATTGAACTTTAAAGTTAATATTTTTTATAATGTATTTGTGAGAACTGGTGACTCAATACCGTGAAGTTTTGTCTACTCTCATTTCTTTTATCTGTTATGTACTCGTCAATAGTTCTTAATCGCTTCGCTAGTGTACGCATTCTATTTCTGTTCTGTTACATTTTCATTATCTTTTTATTATTATAGCACTATTACCTCACTTTATTCATCATATCAGACAAAGCCAGTTAGTTTCGTTAATTTTGTTGCTGGATATAGCTTATAATTAGTAATAGTCGGCTTTTTTTCACATGTGAAAGGTTTTTTGCTACCCTATGTTTCGTAAAAATTTTTAACAGGAACGAAAAGACCATAACTTTGGTTGTCTCAGTTGTATGTTGATAGCTAGAACTATGTGTCAGAAAGAGACTTCGGTCCAGAAATCTATTTTTCGCGTGGATGAGTACACTTTTCGCGAGGGCGAGTGATATCTCATAGACGAAACAAAATGTTTGACATCGCACAGCGTCCTCTCCATTCGTATCACGATTCGTTAATGCAGCGTTACAGTGCTGCAACGCCTGCACCCTTAGCAAACCGTGTAAAGTGATAAGTCCGATATGAGGGAACCACATCGCTCTGTAAATTATTAAATTAGACAGTCTCCTTCAAATAACTTCTACACCTCCTTTGCGGAGAACCCCTATTCCACCAAAAGGACAGCAACTACGCAGTGAAGCGAATTGGTCACATACCTTTTGCAGCTGGTAATTTAATAACTCATTTGGCCGTCAATGATCAAGAACCGACTTAATGTTTTGAAATATCGCTGTATGCTTTATATATTGGTCAGGCTAGTACATCAGCGTCGTTTGCAAGCGTTTTTGAACTATGGTATAGCATCATAAGTTGAGTTCTTCAAGGAACTTAGCTGAGTCTATAAATATAAAGCATGTCATCTGATCATGTCGCAACCCCATACACAGTTTTTAGGCATTGCGTACGGGTATGATCATTGTACACACCAAAATGCACTTTCAGTTTACAATATGATCGCTTTTCCCCAAGACACAAATAACAGCTCCTTCTTATCGTCATTTTCAATAACCTGTAAGATCATGACATCTGGACATTACTGTCCAAAAAGTGTCTCCAAAGGAGTAACAATTAATTAGGTAGTCTCTTAATTTGTTTTTTAAATCTTGAACTATAGTTCTGAGAGTATGTGGTGGTGGTGTTGGTTAGTGTTTAATGTCCCGGCGACAACGAGGTCATTAGAGACGGAGCGCAAGCTCGGGTTAGGGAAGGATTAGGAAGGAAATCGGCCGTGCCCTTTCAAAGGAACCATCTCGGCATTCGCCTGAAATGATTTAGGGAAATCACGGAAAACCTAAATCAGAATGGCCGGAGACGGGATTGAACCGTCGTCCTCCCGAATGCGAGTCCAGTATGCTCTGAGAGTATGTCAGCATCATTTTAAGCGGCATACAATAGACCCGTGGTGTAGAAGACCCGGCATGGTACCTCAGAAAATTCGCTCAGAAGGCTGGCTGCCCTGCATAATTAAAAAAAGTTAAATAAAAATAAAAAACCTGATTGAAAGAAAAATCTGTACACAACGAAGTGCGATTCGTAAAACTAAAGAATAAGGGAATACTCTTGAGCTCTCTGAGGCTATCGATACTGCGAAAATGAATAGCTCAGTAGGCAGTTTAGTTGAAGAGGAATGGATATCTCAAATAGCACATCACAAGAGCTGGAAAGAAAAACACAAGTACAGGAAGGTAACTGCGAAGAAACCATAGATAGAGATAACGAAAAAAGGAAGTACAAAAATTTCAGATAAAGGCAGGAATACAGAAACACAAGTCACTCTGAAATGAAATAAATAAGAAGTGCAGGAAAGTTAAGCCAAAATGGCTGCATGAGATATCTAAGGAAAGTGAACGAAATGATTTCCGAAAGGACAGACTGGGCATGCAAAAAAGTCAAATTGAAAGCTAGGGATGTAACATTTGGACCGCAATGAAAATTCAGCTCTTAAGTCCAGAGGAGAGAGCGAATGGATGGGAGCAGTACACTGAAGGTGTCTATGAAGAGGATAACTTATCTGATGAGATGATAGTAGCAGAAACAGGAGTCTATAGGGAGCAGAAAGGGATCCAGTATTAGGGTCAGAACTTAAAAGAGCTTTGGAAGACCTAAGATCAAGTAAGGGTGAAGGGATGGAAAACACTCCCTCGGATAATATAAACTGTGACAACTGAACGACTATTCACATTTGTGTGTAGAATGTAAGAGTCTACCGATATACCATCAGGCTTTCGGAAAAACATCACCCACACAATTTCCGAAAATTGCAAGAGCCACCAAGTGAGAGATTAATGGCACAATCAGCTTAACAATTCATCCAAGTTACTGGCAAAAATAATATACAGAAGAATGGAAAAGAATATTGAAGATTTGGTAGATAACAGTCAGTTCGGCTTTACGAAATGTAAAGGCACAAAAAAAAATTATATTTAGCTGCATGGGTAGCAATAAAATGATAATGTGTTCATTAATGTTTACACTAATCATATGTATTAATCCTGTAGACTGATTCGTTGAACATCATTTCGTCAGAAGAACCGTTCAAATGATGTATGGAACATATAACTAACTAACTGACTAGAGGGACAGCTATGACGTTGCGGCTAATAACGGAAACAAGACTGAAGAACGTTCCTAAGATTTGTCCACCAGGAAAAAGCATTTGCAATTTATAATGGCCCAAGGTTGTCAGAAAAATAGGAGTAACCTGTACGCAGCGGCGGGTGATATACAATATTCAAAAGAACCAAGAGAGAACAGTAAGAACGGAAGACCAAGAATGGAGTGCTTGGATTAAGAAGGTAAAACTAGGTACATAGTGTGTCGTCCATACTCTTCGATATATACGTCGCAGAAGCAAAGCCGGAAATAAAAGAAAATTTCAAGAATAGGATTAAAATTGCAGTTGAAAACATATCAACGATAGGATTCGCTGATGACATTGCTGTGCTCAGTGGAAGTGAAGAAAAATTACAGGATTTGTTGAATAGAATGGACAGTGTAATATGTACAGATTTTACGATTATATATGAGAGTAAGGAGAAGTAGCGGAAATGATAACAGCGAGAAAGTTAACATCAGAACTGGTTACCATGAAGTAGATGAAGTTGAAGAGGAATTCTGCTACATGGGCAGCAAAAACCCCATAACGTACGGAGCAAGGAGGGCATAAATAGGAGATTAGCATTGGCAAAATTGGCATTCCTCGCAAAGAGAAGTCTATTATCAAACACAAACCTTAATTTGAGAGGGGAATTTCTGAGAATGTATGTTTGGAGGACAGTACTGCACGGTAGAGAGAGATGGACTGTGAGAAATCGGAACAGAAGAGAATCGAAGCATTTGAGATATGGTGTTCTACAAGAATGTAGAAAAGTAGGTGGACTGATAACGTGCGGAAGAAGGAGGCTCTCCTCAGAATCACCAGGGAAAAAAAATTAGTGGAAAGCACTGACATGAAGAAGGGAGAGAATGGTCGGACATCTGTTGAGACATCAGGCAATAACTATCATAGTTCTGAGATGAAAAGGTTGACCCAAGATAGGAATTCTTGGCAGCGCATATCAAACCAGTCAGAAGGCCTGTGACCCACTTTAAAAAAGTCTCAACATCAGAATGGTCCTTTCACTGCACCATTTGAATAAATATAAGACATGTCGTTCTGATACAGAAGCTCAGTAATCTACATAACAGAAAGTTATCTATGCCATGAGAGTATCATTGCAGAATCTGTCTCACAAGCATTGTGTCCACTAAATAAAAGTGAAAAATGGGCATAACTAGTTGTTATGTCACTAGTGACGTTATTATTGTTGTTATTATCATCTGAAGTCTGTCATATGAAGCTGTTTCGTTCGTCACGTTTTCATTGTGCGCAATAAGTAATTGCCTGTTACGAAACTACAACATAGTTAACTGTCCATTAATAACAATCTACTGCCCGAGTATTTGTTTATGTCAGGTGCTTGATGTTCTTATAGAGACCACATTTTCACGTAATTACGTTAATCGTGAACACCATCTATAGTGACTGGAACTAACAGCGTATCATTATCATAATTGTAAGTAGGCTGTTTAGGTTTTTTTATTGGTAACGCCACCTCTGTATGAAAATCACTGGCTATGCTGTGTGTAATCTGTGGCTGCTTTGCATTGTTGTAATACTCGCCATTGTAGTGTTAGGCAGCTGGCTGTGAACAGCGCGTAGCGTTGCGCAGTTGGAGGTGAGCCGCCAGCAGTGGTGGATGTGGGGGAGAGAGATGGCGGAGTTTTGTAATTTGTCATGAACTGCTTTATTTATATATGATGATATCAAGGTAAATACATTGTTCGTTCTCTATTAATATCTTTCATTTGCTAACTATCCCTATCAGTAGTTAGTGCCTTCCGTAGTTTGAATCTTTTATTTAGCTGGCAGTAGTGGCACTCGCTGTATTGCAGTAGCTTGAGCAGCGAAGATTTTTGTGAGGTAAGTGATTCCTGAAAGGTATAGTTTAATGTTAGTCAGGGCCATTCTTTTGTAGGGAATTTTGAAAGTCAGATTGCGTTGCGCTAAAAATATTGTGTGTCAGGTTAAGCACAGTCTCGTGTAGAATTGTTCAAAGGGGATGTTTCATATAATGACTACTAGGATCATTACAGTTTAACCTTCTGCATATCAAATAGGGTGCTGCAGGATTCCAGCATAGTGATTTTATTATTTGTAGCTCTTCGTAAAGTTTATTTTCTCGCACTATGTGACGTAGTTAAACTGTTCCGACTAAATATAAAAAAAAAAAAAAAAATTGAAACACATATATAAATTCCCATTCCAGAAAGTTATGTTGTTAGAAGCATGGAACGAATGTTTTAAAGCGTTGTTCTGTGTAATACCTTCCAAAAAAATATTTTTCTTGGTTTGACATTTCCTCCTGTTCTGTTGCTATAGGATGTTACACTGTAAAACGCTACATGTCAGAAAAGCTAATGTTACAGAGGAAATATGTTGAACGCAATAAATGAGAACTTTAAGAAGTAATGCAAATAGAAAAAAGGAGAATCAGAACTAGGAAGTAATTATGTGGAATTGGTGTTTCCAGAAATAACAATGTTGAAAAAACTGATATGGTTGAAGACGTTATAGAAGAAAGGGAAACGAAGAAGTGATTAATAAGCCGAAGAGACCTATATACATTAATGAAACTTGAATGGTATGTTAAAAACCACACAAACAACGAAGCAGGCGTCAGAAATAAATCTAGTGGTCTCACAGTGACTGCCAGGAGTGTGTCTTCGATTATGTAGAGTGTCTTGTTGTACATGACACTTAAAATAGTGGGCAAGGTAGTAAAATAAGCAAATAAAGCAGAGACAGTTAATCATTTATGGAAAGAGACTCATTATCCTATGAAACTGTTTGCAGAAATAGAGAAATGTTCTGTTTCGTATGGCTGCTAGTAACTATGGGGGTACTGAAAGATAAAGAGAACCACTTTCTATGCTATGGCCCACGGACGCCATATACCAAAAGGAAATATTCACAGCTTAATTCTCGAGTAATAGGTTTTATGACTTCTTTCTTTCCTCGAATCCAGTGACATGACTGCTGGAGAGGAAGTGAAACAAATCGACTAATATAATACATTTACAGAAATATATACAAATTTTTCCCCGCAATGCTTTGTATACTATTATTCAATTACTCACGTGAGATTGGGTGAGCAATTGATAGCTTTTCGTGTGAGACACCAGTTTAAGGTTTATGTGAAGTCCAAACACTTAATTAACGCATAGAATTTGGACTCTCTGCTGTGAAAAGTCTTCGTCTGTTTTCAGCTTTCAGCTATTCACAGGAGAAAAAGGATTTACGGAAATGAATCAAGGTCTAGAGTAGCAGTGGACCTTACGTCTCATTTAAGAACTGGATACGTTATTACGATATTTTTTGGCGTGTTCCACTTGCAGAGGTCGCAAGAACTAACTACGACCGGAATTCTTGGGACAGAAAAAGCCAGAAATCTCATCTTAACTTCATCCATGGTGGCATTCAGTGAAAATCTGTTGCTAGCATCACACGTCTCTTAAAAGCAAACCGTAATCCTTTTGAGTAGTGAACATCATAATAGTAAATATGGCAAGGAAAATGGGTTCAAACCCGATGTTATTCTAAACTACAATAAAACCAAAAGATTCGTTGATACAGTGGACAAAATGGGAGATGTGCATTCATGCAGTAGGACTACCGAGCGATGGCCACTGGTGCTACACTTGAACATGAAATGTAGAGCAGCCATAAATGCCTGCAATATTAGGAAGAAAAAGTATCCTGTCAGGAAGGCTCTTGCATGCTACACATGGAGATAATATTTGTCTGTCCCAGGACATGAACTTTTAATGTCTCACATGATGTAAGGAATGGGGCAGCTGGATGGAACGCCAGCAGACTCGAGAAGAGCAATGACGGAATAATTGTTTGGTGAAGATGCAAGTCCCGTAATGCAGCAGTCAAGTTCAAGGGAATCTCTGCAAGCGACTGCCAGTGTTGCAGTTCGCAAACTGTGATCTAGGAAGAAAGACCTGATGTATAAAACAAAATGTACCAAGGGTTGTGAACATGAAGCTACGAAAACGTAAAAAGTATGCAAAGATTGCATTGATTTAAAGAAATGCCTGAATAAATACCATTTGACACTACATTTTGGAACATAAATCTGTAATTACATAAATTACTACCAATATAGATGAAGTAATATATTTTATCATGACTTTATTATTGTTAAGGCTTATTCTCTTTCCATTACTGAGATACTGTACGCAATTCGTGTTGTGTTTAGACATTTTTCATGTCCAAGAAGACATTTTGCGTTGGGGTACTATGGTACCAACGAAGCCCATGAGGTCACAGCAAAGCACCGATGTACATTGATTACTCAAGCAACGTAGCAGAAAACTACAGTGTTCCTTCATTCTTTATCCGAGCTTAGATTGTGACACGCGGCTCTACCATTTTTTCCGTACCATAGGTGGGTAAAATGCAATGTCTGCATCGCGATCGCCGTTTATTCGAAAACAAATGGCGTAGTGACCGAAAGTCATGATAATTTAAGCGGTACCGTCCCATAATTTGCAGCCCTGAGTTTAAGCAGTGGGTTGCCTGGCCAAGTCTTTCCCAAGTTCTGAAGTTGTTGGACAGCAGTACTGGTACATACAAGTGGTGGTGCGCTTTACTGTTGCACGAATCCCAATAATTTTAGACTGAATAAGCAATCTTTTTTGTGTTTCTTAGGAAGCATAATATGTGACTTGCCATGAAATAGGTTACAGTCAAATATCTTTGATGGTCCAATATGCTATTGCATTTATTCAAGAAGAATACTTCACAAGCTGGGCAAGTCTGTAACATGTTGGTCCATCTCAGGCCCTTATGGAACCAGCTATTCGGCTTAGCATTGATTGATAGAATTGCTGGGTATCCTCCTGTGGGCTATTCTTCCCATCTGCCACGTTAGATCGTCAATAGACCGATATGATTGGAGAGCCCTGCCCATAATTTTTCAGACGTTCTTAGTTGGGGACAGAACCGGTGACCTTGCTGGCCAAAGTATGGATTGACGAGCACGAAGACAAGCAGCAGAAACTCTCGCCGCGGCTTTTATCTTTCTGAAATAGAAGCACATGGTGGTTTGCCATTAAGCGCAATGAAACGGGGAGTAGAATATCGTCGACGTATTGCTGTGCTGCAATGATTCAGCGGATATCAACTATGGGGGTCGTGCTATGAAATAAAATGCCTCTCCAGAACACCACTTCCTGTTGTCGGGTCGTATGGTGGATAACAATCAGGCTGGTGTCCTACCGCAGTCTGGTGCGTCTCCAGATTCGTCTTCGCTGTTCCAGGCGGGACTCATTTACTGAAGACAATTCTACTTAAGTCAATGAGATTTTACTGCAATGACGTCACTGGAGATGTCTTGGATAACGATGGGTTAATAACATGACTGTCACCCAACATACGGCTCGACAACAAGGAGTGATGGTCAGGGTTGCCATTTCATATTGTTGCAGAAGCCGGTTAGTTGTCATCCGCGACACCCTTACAGAACAGTGATATGTCAACTACACGCCTCACTTGGTTTCATTACGTGGCAAGCCACTCCGGACTTAGGAGGGTTGTCCAGAAATGTAGTTCCGATCGGTCGCGAAATTGACACCACAGTGTAAACCAGAAACGTTTAATATGTAACAGTTAGGTACACCTTCCACCCACTTCAACTTCGAGTGTTGTCGTTGTGTCGTATCAACTTGCCATTACTCTCGTCATAGCAAGCAGCTTTCGGCTGGTTATCTGCACTGGTCTGCAGCTCGTTGTCTGTGGAATAATTTTGTCTTCATTGCCAGCGGCTCTTGTGAGCGAGATGAGACTCAGTGGCAGCCAATTACTGACTGTATTGTGGGTGATCAAACACTTCTCATCGAAAACGCTATAGCAGCATCCTCCATGCCCCTGCAGCGTGCGGCAGGGAATTGGCATGAAGACGGAATTGCTCGACAGTTGTGTTATGTGGACTGCATGACACAGGCGAAATCTTTAACCAGGCCCTCATATTTGGCGGGAGACGCTGTTCCCTACGCATATTTACGTGCTCACTGTTCCCTTAAAAGTGAAAAGAGCGACGCGACATGATTAACGGGCATACTAGAGACACTGCCCAACTCATCTGTGTACAGCTTTACCGGATTTTCCCAGTGGTTTCCATTTCGCGAACGATCGGAACTTCTGGACAATCCTAGTACATTTCAGCGCGGTAATGCCCGCTCGCACATGACGAAAGTTTCTGGTGCTTGCCTTTATGCTGTCTTAGGCAGCAAGGTCACCAGACCACTTGCCTACTGAAAATGTTTAAAGCGTTAATGGTAGGGCTCTGAAGCCATCTCGGAATTTTTACGATCTAGCGCTCCAATTAGACGTATCATGGCACGATATACCTGAGGAGGACATCTAACAATGCTGTCGAATGACGGCTTGCTTAAGAGCCAGAAGTGGACCACCGCGTTACTCATTTTCTCAGTTAGTGAAGTTGTTTCCTTTGAATAAAACATCCTTTTTTCTGAAGCTGTAATCATTTCTTTGTCTGTACATACTCATCGCATCTACTCATTGATGTCCCATTGGGATAGTTGCTTCGTGGTATGCCTTTTCTTTGGCTTAGAGTGTAGATAGCGCAGGCACGAGCCGAGGCCTGTCTATAGCGACTTGTAGCTTGCTTACCAGTGTCGTGACAGAGTGTTGCAGTCACCGTGCAAACTACCTGACCAGAGCTAGTTCCAGAATCCCCACTAGGTAGCGCCACTTTATGGGGGACACTACTCTCACCTCACTGTCCTACTGCACCGTTAATTAGCTACGTAAACCGCTAGGATACGTCACTACATCACCCACCATTTATAAATATTTATGGTTCAACAGCAATTGCAATAATAGTGTGTTATTCACAAATTTGTTATTAGGGGATAAATTGTTTTCTCATCAGCGTAACTGCATTTCATATTTTTGTCAACCATAAGTAGAGCTTAAATTTGCTGCTAACTTTATGACGTTTGGGAAAGTGGCTAGAATATTGTGATTGTTGTTTTGTTGCAATCGTAGTGGTTTTCTCATGTGTGTGTGTGTGTGTGTGTGTGTGTGTGTGTGTGTGTGTGTGTGTGTGTGTGTATGTGTGTGAACATATTTCTAAGAAACATAGGTACAGAGTCTGTTTTGTTGCAAGGTGGCTCAGTGTTTTGGTTCTCGTCATAGCAGCGTTTCTGTAACTGTTACGCACCTCGCAATAAGAAAGAGTTCGTCACGTAGTGTCTAGATTGTTGAGTATTAGCGAAAATGATTAGCTTATATAATGTAGAAGGTGCTCACTTTTCCCAACTTTCTGATGAGGAGACGCATGCTGTAAACGGAATAGGGCGACTGTTACCAATTTTTAATACTATGCAGAATATTAATACTGCATATCAGCAGTTTAAGAGAGCATTGAAGATATATATTTACAAAATCATTAATTGGTTATGTGACAATGAAGTTAAAAGTACATTATTTGGCTGGCCAAGCTGGGGAATTCTCCCGGACGAAAATGGGAGTGGCGAACATAAATGATCAGAGTACTAAAGTGAGGAGTCATGAATCTTTAGCTGTCCACATACAAAACCATTTATGATGGACTCTTTTTTGAACTGTCAACGTATCTGAACAAATGGACAGCGTGTGTGGAAGGAGAATTGGGGAGTATAACGAAGTAATAGGAAATAACAGATAAGTGTTAAATGTTTTAATAAACTCTGTTCGTTTCTGTAGTTCCTTTAAATTGGCACAAAGTGGTCGTGACGGACTGAATCATCATTAAATCCCGGTGTTTTTAGAGAACTAATTAATGCTTATGCTGAACTGTATAAAGCAGTTAAAGACCATTTGGGTAAGGCAACTATTTTCTAAGCAACATACAAAACAATTCAGAAAGAACATGTTGACACTATGTTAGAGGTACGACAAGATGAAATTTGAAATCCAATAACGGCATCAGAATTTTTGCTGTTACAGCAGGTGTATCTGGTTATGTATGAAATGAAACTCAGATGACTGTAGTCTACCGTTAAGTATTAAGAGCTAAACGAATAGCGAGGATATCAAGTTTACATTCTTCTTCCAAATATGATGCTGAGATCTGAACTGCGTGTTTGCCAGAAGATGTAGACAAACAAAAAATAAATGAGATTTCTCAAAAATTAATTTTCCAGACGTAAGGCGGGGCATCCGTTATGGATGGTTCTTCTTGTGGGGTAAAAACTATAAGGAAAAGTTCGCCTAGTGCTCTTCTAAGTTCCTTGAAGATATCTCAAAGGAATTGTATTCACTCTGTACGTTTTTGGATAAGCTAAAACCACACCATGAACTATTATTTACCTATCTAGTGCATCAGTACAGGTCATCGTCTGGTGCTTTAGTCTAGCGTAGTTTATTACAACCAACACCCTGCAGAATAATTGCATTAAAATGCTGAACGTATCTCTCAAACTTTACTTTATGTCGGCCGGCCGCTGTGGCCGAGCGGTTGTAGGCGCTTCAGTCCGGAACCGTGCCGCTGCGACGGTCGCAGGTTCAATCCTGCCTCGGGCATAGATGTGTGTGACGTCCTTAGGTTAGTTAGGTTTAAGTAGTTCTAAGTCTAGGGGACTGATGACCTCAGATGTTAAGTCCCATAGTGCTTACAGCCATTTGAACCATTTGACCTTTATGTCGGCTGAAGCAGAAATTGTAACTTTTATGTATTGTTCTGCCTAGCCACAGAGCACGTGGATACACAGTAACAGTTAGCCCAGCCCTCCTTTAGAGGGTGCCCATTTAAATTTAACTAATACTTTTCACTACAGATTCAGATTTGTCTTTTAACTGCGAATCGACTGATACAGTGACGGGGTAATCGGCTCATTAGTTTAACTGTCACTTTCATTAAATGGTAATTAAACCATATCAAATAATTTTACCACTGCAAGGAAGGACCTTCATAGGTTTGCCCAGCTACAGGACTCCCAACTTGTGAAAAGATTATAATTTGCTGACGCCTGCTTCAATTAGTATGGACTTTGTACAATATGAAGTATGTCTCGAATCCCGAGGTAGCCGTTATTTTGAGTTTCCGTCCTTCTTTACGAGCGACGGTGGACACATCCACCTGCCGTTTTCGCAGGAGACCCGCCATTCCACGTCTCCCAACATGTGGTCCGCAGGCATTGTCTTCATGGACTGGAACAAATTCGCAAGAGGCGCACCTGTAAGGTTGTTGTCATGGGGAAACTCTTCTTACCAACGGAGGTATGCACTGTCGTTGGTCTTTGTACACAAAACTGACGAGAGACGCTGTCGACACCACATTTGAAGTCAGTTCTTAGCTGGAACGAATCATGGCCATAATCACTGAGTGAGTTGACACAATTACGCGCGGATGTTCGTGCTTGTCACATAGATAGTGGCCACCGATCGCGCTGCACGCTGCTGTATTGTCAGTAATCAGTTTCCGCGTGCTAATCGGTAGTAATTCCGACGCGATGCAATTGCACGTGCACTAAACAGTAGCAGTGGTGATTGCGTTATGTTTGCGGTATAGCTATCTAAACCACTCCATCCCGGGCTGGTCTCCTCAATTCACATGACTATTCACATTCGAGTATCTCTCGGCACGCTGTCTGTTCACTCATACAACCCAGTGTCCGTAATTGTTTCCTGTTTAAATATTAATGTGCTCTGACCTACAGCAAGACTAATTCCCGCCAGTTACTAGGCGTAATTTGTGCGCAGGAACCATTATTCACATGCAGGGGTCTGCTTCCCAGTTAATACACTCCTGGAAATGGAAAAAAGAACACATTGACACCGGTGTGTCAGACCCACCATACTTGCTCCGGACACTGCGAGAGGGCTGTGCAAGCAATGATCACACGCACGGCACAGCGGACACACCAGGAACCGCGGTGTTGGCCGTCGAATGGCGCTAGCTGCGCAGCATTTGTGCACCGCCACCATCAGTGTCAGCCAGTTTGCCGTGGCATACGGAGCTCCATCGCAGTCTTTAACACTGGTAGCATGCCGCGACAGCATGGACGTGAACCGTATGTGCAGTTGACGGACTTTGAGCGAGGGCGTATAGTGGGCATGTGGGAGGCCGGGTGGACGTACCGCCGAATTGCTCAACACGTGGGGCGTGAGGTCTCCACAGTACATCGATGTTGTCGCCAGTGGTCGGCGGAAGGTGCACGTGCCCGTCGACCTGGAACCGGACCGCAGCGACGCACGGATGCACGCCAAGACCGTAGGATCCTACGCAGTGCCGTAGGGGACCGCACCGCCACTTCCCAGCAAATTAGGGACACTGTTGCTCCTGGGGTATCGGCGAGGACCATTCGCAACCGTCTCCATGAAGCTGGGCTACGGTCCCGCACACCGTTAGGCCGTCTTCCGCTCACGCCCCAACATCGTGCAGCCCACCTCCAGTGGTGTCGCGACAGGCGTGAATGGAGGGACGAATGGAGACGTGTCGTCCTCAGCGATGAGAGTCGCTTCTGCCTTGGTGCCAATGATGGTCGTATGCGTGTTTGGCGCCGTGCAGGTGAGCGCCACAATCAGGACTGCATACGACCGAGGCACACAGGGCCAACACCCGGCATCATGGTGTGGGGAGCGATCTCCTACACTGGCCGTACACCACTGGTGATCGTCGAGGGGACACTGAATAGTGCACGGTACATCCAAACCGTCATCGAACCTATCGTTCTACCATTCCTAGACCGGCAAGGGAACTTGCTGTTCCAACAGGACAATGCACGTCCGCATGTATCCCGTGCCATCCAACGTGCTCTAGAAGGTGTAAGTCAACTACCCTGGCCAGCAAGATCTCCGGATCTGTCCCCCATTGAGCATGTTTGGGACTGGATGAAGCGTCGTCTCACGCGGTCTGCACGTCCAGCACGAACGCTGGTCCAACTGAGGCGCCAGGTGGAAATGGCATGGCAAGCCGTTCCACAGGACTACATCCAGCATCTCTACGATCGTCTCCATGGGAGAATAGCAGCCTGCATTGCTGCGAAAGGTGGATATACACTGTACTAGTGCCGACATTGTGCATGCTCTGTTGCCTGTGTCTATGTGCCTGTGGTTCTGTCAGTGTGATCATGTGATGTATCTGACCCCAGGAATGTGTCAATAAAGTTTCCCCTTCCTGGGACAATGAATTCACGGTGTTCTTATTTCAATTTCCAGGAGTGTATGTTCTCCTGAGAAAATATATGTTATATTTTACCATATCTGTCTGTTTTTCCTTGATCTGACGTTTCCACCAGGTGTTTCTTCTTACTATTATATATCTCCTCCATGTCCGAACAACATCGCTTTGGTTCATTCCGAGACCGGGGGACACATCCCTTGCTGAGACCCCTTCCTGGTGCAAACCAACAATGCGGACGCGGTCGAACCGTGGTACTCAACATCTAGGCATGGCTGAACTACAGACAACATGGCCCGTGTACCTCCTTCCTGGTGTAATGACTGGAACTGGTCGGCTGTCGGGATCCCTCCTTCCAATACGCGCTGTTCATGCCTCTTTTGGGCGGGTTTAGTGAAATCTCTGAACCCTCAGCTGTGTCCATATTTAGAGCTCACAGTTTTCGCAAATACAAGAAAATATATTGAACAGACATAGGTCCCGAAGTGCGTTTCCTTCTATTAGAACTCATTATCTACTCAATTCAGACCCATAGCAATACGCACACTAACACGAAAACTATTGCCTTAGACGCACAAGGAATGAGTTACAACGTTCGAGAAATTTTTCGTTGTGGCCAGAGGGGCCAAATAGGAAGTATCGTATAAGACACTTCGGGTCTTACTCTATAAAGGTAATTGCGCACCTATTATAACTATGCGTGAAATTTGCTGAAGCTATTTCTGTCATTGTTAAAACAAAGGAACACAGTAGATGACATACATCTCACAAATATCAAGGAATTACATCCTGAGATTCTGAAGTTTTATCTAATTTTCTGCTTTTTTCACTCATTTTCGACCAAATACTTTGCACAATCCTTTTAGCAGCTGTATGTCGTATTACTGCCCTTTTATTTTCTTCTGCTGTTTCTGTAGCATCCGTTTCAATAGTCTCTTCTTCTGACTCACTCTCAATTGGGGAATCAGTTTTTTATTCGTAGATGATGTTCTGGCAAATTTACTCTGAACCGGTTGTAATCCAGCACATCTTTCTTCTGGAGTCCACTGCTGACATGGGACCTTCTATGTGCCAGTGGATAAATTTGTTGGTCGTGGGGTCTTCAAACAAGTCTCAAACGATATTTACCATAGGCGTCACTTTCCAGACGTGCTTATATTGTCTATTTTGTCGATATACAGCATTATCAACAACTTTCAGGTTGACTCGAAGAAGGGAGACTTGAAAAGTTGTCTGCTGCCTTGGGAGTAGTAGTTCGTTGAGCCCAAAACAGTTTCAAATGTTGACAACGAATTAGTGTTGCGTAAAAGCAGCATGCAAAGAATGGTTTGATGTCATCTAAATTCATATCATATGGTATTAAAAGCATGTTATGTCCCTTAAATTAGTAAACGTAGTTAGCTTTGAAAAAAAAAATCACGTAGATGCTGTTAATGTATTCAAATTGCTTCCGATGATTCGTACAAGAATTGGGGCTGGTGAAAACCTTTTCGGGAGTTTAACATCTATAGTCCCCTATCTAAACAGTGTAATTACTCAATCTTAAAAATATGTTAAAATATGTTGTAAGAATTGTCCTAAACTTTTACATCTACGTACCAGCAAGACCCCTGATCATTTCTTCTCGCTACTGGTTTCAAATCTCGCTGAAACTGACTAAGAGATTCCTGGTTTGAAGTTTCCCAAGAAGAATTAGTGGTTTCCTGAACCAGTCCGACATTTATTTCAAACTCTTCTTCACTGTATTACAACTTAAAGTCTGATAGTTCTGAGTCTAACTGATATCATGGTCTTGGGTCGTGTAAGTTAATGTACATCACTAGCCTCTGTTGCGAATGTTGTTTAAGTTGGAATGTTGGAGAACTAATGTATGAAATCCGATACTTCCACGTTTCGACCTACGAATTCC
This sequence comes from Schistocerca americana, assembly GCF_021461395.2. NCBI lineage: Eukaryota > Metazoa > Arthropoda > Insecta > Orthoptera > Acrididae > Schistocerca > Schistocerca americana. The sequence continues at coordinate 200,698,741 of NC_060125.1, read as the reverse complement.
GCGTAAATTTCTGTTTCCGTTATCCAACGCCACTAACATGACTAGTACAGTTGAATGAAATATAGGAAATGGAGGCCGGTTTCAGAACTAAAGAACTAGTATTTTATTTACCTTATTTCTCCTAGCACTTTGGCAAAAGGTCACACGTTCTACATTGACCTGGCGTATACTGCCAAAGTGGCAACACTTATAGCTATAACCAGTCTGATGTTCCACTTGTGACGTTGTTAGATCCAGAAAAAAATATGCAGTCTGAAATCTACGAAATATTTTGAAAGCGAAATATCATATATGGTACCGGGAAACCGAAGGGGGTGTGCGTGAATTCCAAAGGCACCAAACGGCTGAGGTCATCGGTCCCTAGACTTACACACTACTTAAACTAATTTACTCTAAGCCCAACACACACACCCATGCCCGAGGGAGGACTCGAAACTCCGGCGGGTGGGGCCGCGCAGTCCGTGACAGGGCGCCCCTGACCGCGTGGCTACACCGTACGGCCCGAAGAGGGTAAATATCTTCCTTGTACTCCCTGCACCTTAATCCTGAGAAACTAACATGAACAGGGCGTAATATCATACGGCATTTGTTCTATTACAATTCAGCGTCCTGCAAACATCTTCACCTAGAAGCTGTGTAATCAGACCGGAGTTCAGTTCGAAGAACAACAGTTTCATTCAAGCTCACGAGACACCAACATATTTTAATCCTGTAGCATTTGTGTATAGCTGACTGCCTAGTTGTGATTTTTAACTCTCAAATAATAACAGTCCTTCTCTGTAGGTGTCAAAACTGACCATTCACTAAATCTAGAACCTATAGTTAAATACATCATAGACATTAAAGTATGAAAGCAGGTGAAGATGATCTTCCTTTGTACTATGGTTAGTACAACAAAATCACAATTACAGCACTTTCTCCGAGAACAGAGAAAATTGCTGCAGCGTACTTCGCCATGAAGGTAACTGAATCACAGAGAAATTTAAAAAGTAGGACTTCAAAATAATTCAAATGGCTCCAAGCACTATGGGACTGGACGTCTGAGGTCATCGGTCCCCTAGAGTTTGAACTATTTAAATCTAACTAACCTAAGGACATCACACACATCCATGCCCGATGAAGGATTCTAACCTGCGACAGTAGCAGCCACGCGCTTCAGGATTGAAGCGCCTAGAATCGCTCGACCACAGCGGCTGGCAAAGTAGGAGTTCTTAGATGAATTTAAAAAAACTGCGATGTAGACAACGTTGAGTAATGACCGTATTTTATGAATAAATACTCATCGTCAAGTGATGCTTACATTTTACGTATGACACGAGGTATCGATTCACATCTTGTTGCTTGCTACACCGGTGAATAGAATAGCGATGTAACGAGAAAAATTTGCCTTAAAAATTGGCCTTATAAATTACAGTGGTTCAAGTGATGAAATCAGAATTTTTCGATGTAGAAGGAAGTAGAGGATGCTTTTCGTCTTTTGTTGCATTTGACTTGTTATTGTATCTTAATCTTAAATGGGAAAAAATAATCTACGTGTTGAAGTAAACGTATTTATAGATGATCCATCACATTTTGGGGCAGTGACTTGCCAGCATCTCCAATGACTAAGCATGAATGTGGACAACAGTATGTGAAAAAATATAGAAAATATATCTGTCTAAAATCTTGACGTAAATATCAAAGTGACCTGGATGAAATGCTGGTCTTCAGACGCAACATTAATACTGCCTCTTCTTATTCTTTTCTGATATTAGCTGCAAACGCTATCGTTGCTAATAACTTAAAATTATTTGTTGCTAATGGACTTCTGAAAGTCACTGATCGTTAAAATATATTTGTTTAATGTAGGAATAATAAAAGGCCTAAATCTTATATTCGTTGCTCAAGAATCATTCAACAATAAGTATATAGAGATACAACAATTTTAAAAGCAATTTTCGCCTATGACATTCTGTGTACTATGACTCACTAAAATACTCTGATGCAACATTTCAAAAGTGATGTCATTGTTATGGCCGTTTGCTACTTGTTACGACTTCTGCACCACTTATTACGGATTCTATGCCAATTGTTTGCAGCAGACACAGTGGCTGCGCCAAAGACTGAGACGGCGTGGATCGCACTCGGTAGCCTCAGGCCGCCATTGCCCCGCTGAAGCCAGGATGCGCTGTGGCTGAGATGAACTCGTCGCCGTGAGGTCAGCTACCGACGCTTGCTGCACCGGGGGAAGCCGTCAGTCGCGATGTCCGCGAGGTCCCGTCATGGATTGACCACGTTGCGTGAGACCAGGTTGCCGTGAAGTCCGGGCGTCAGTCCCCAGCGGCGCCTGTGACCAAAACCGTGCTGCGGCCGGTCCTGCTGGAAGTTCTCGCTGTTGTTAGTCAGCCACCGTGGTGACCGAACTCGGCCCGACCTCCAGAGCCGAAGTTGACATCTGGCGGCAAACGGATGTCTCTTGCTAGCTGGAACAGACTTTCGGAATCGTCACCAACTAAGATTGAACATTCGGACACGGACCACGTCCGTCCTCAGATCCGAACTGCTTCATAATGGCTTCTGTCTGTTGCTGCCTGCGCTCCACTATTTATATCTGGCAGGAGGACGTTTTTTACCCTTGGTGGTAGCTTTTTGTTCTTACTCCCGCAGTATATTGCAGCGTAATATAGCGTGCTGGCCTCACTTCTCCTTACTCAACACTCTCCAGGCTTCGCTCGGCGATCAGTCCTTGTGCGTCCTTGCGTCAGCGTGATGGTAGACTGCTACTGTCAGCAAAGCTATCTGTGCCACGCTTACTTCGCAACGCCTCGGTCGCTGAGTGCCTGTGTTTTGCCACTCTCCACTGCGTGAAGCAATGCTTACTATCATCTGTAGTTCTACAACAGAATGGTTTCTAGAGCCTAAGTACAGTAATTGCTACATGTCATAAGTGATGACAATCCACAATATGCTTCGATACTCAGTGAATTATGTTATCCTCCGAACTGTTAATGTTGTAAAGAATGACAGTTAAATTAGAAGATTTCATACCAAATTAGAAGATTTCATTTCAATAATTTTTGCAAATAAAATCAATTTTACGTGTAACAGATCCCACGCCTTGTAACAAAGGAATGCAGCATACATTTTCATTTTGAAAAATACGGTCGCAAGAGTATTCTTTTAAACACACACACACACACACACACACACACACACACACACACACACACACACATATATATATATATATATATATATATATACACGCACGGGGGCCTGATGAGTTGCCTCCTCAGGTGGAAGATAGGATAGGCGAACACTCATCAGTTATGATAGATATCGCTGAAACAAAATACTTGGGCAAACCAAGCAATAGCACACTACATTCGGGTGTGAAGGTATCCAGAGTGGGTGACTCCCTAGCAAAAGTCTGTCCATGCAGACGTTCGTCTGCAGGTGACTGCTCCAGAAACTAACAATCACTGACCCTAATTTCCAAGTGGAAACACTGGACCAGCAACATAACAAGCAACCATGGCTCTTGAGAGTAATAACAACAATACCGCAGGTGGTAACCAGTCCATACATTAACAGATGTCTACAAGGAACTCGGTTTGTAGGGAAGCTGAACTGTCGACGTTCTGTGGCAAACTTCTTGGAACTTTCAACATATCACACAGATCCAACCAGGAAATCTGCGGAACCTAACACTGGTGTTCGTTTAATGAAAGATAATAATACCTGCCCTGCAGGAAAGACACGTAACAGATGAAGACACAATGTATTATGGAAAATATCGTATATTCAAGAGGAAGATAGAAAAACTACTCGCCAGGGCTGCTCCACTTCTAGGTATGGCATTCATGGTACACAAGAAGATAATTAGTTGAATCAGAGAAGTCAACCCCATAAGCATCAGGTTAATGACAAAGAACCTGCAGTATTCAATCAATAAGTATACAATTCCCCATGGAATGAAGATAACAAGAAACACACAAATGAACAGAGAAATTCTGCACAACGGTTAGGGCCAAGATCCAAAAAGACGACATAAAAAATTTTTTAGGTCATTTCAACGCACGAATCGGCAAAGGAAAAAGTCACCAGGAAACTGAGGAAAATTTCCCGCACACAAATATACAAACCGAAATGACTTGAGACTCGTCTAATTTTGCCGGCAGAACAATCTGAACGTTATGTCAACATCCCTCCAGTAATCTACAAGAAAACAGAACCCGCGAGGTCACCTAAACAGCAGATGGGAGAATCCAAACAGACATTGTAGTGGTATCATACATAGTCCAGAAAGAGATCTATGATATTCGTGTTCACAGAGGTGCGAGTATTGTTTCAGATCACTGCCTATCTCAAATCAAAATCAAGTTCATACCGACTAGAATCGAGCAGAAAAGAATAAATGTAGAGAAATTTAACATGAAAGAGATCATAGAATTCAACACAATGTAGGAATGGAAAGGACAACAAGCAAACACATGGGGAGAGGTCCATAGAAAGATCACACAAAAATAAAAACTGTTACCATGAAAAAGAGCAATAAATATCAACGATGGAACTCAGAATGTGAAAATGCACTGAAAAGATGCCTTCCAGGAATACAACAGTCAAAAACCCCAGGAAACCTACATCCCTTTAACAAGTGCAAAACTCATGCAGCAAAACAGATTAGGCAAACCAAGAGAAAGTACATGAAGACGCAACTGGGCGCTATAGAGGAAAATTTCCGCAACCACAATAAGAGAGGATTCGACAGGACTCTCGCAAGGAAGGTCTGCTCTTACACACCTCAAAACTTGTGCTTCAGGAAAGAGGTGAAAAACTCCCATTAAGTGATCAAGAGAATTGTCGGGAACTGGTACGTTATTTCTCTGTTCTCCTTAACTGTCCTTAACTTAAACCAAGATTCCCAACACTGCACTGCTCCTTCACTCACCCAGAATCACTCTTACCAACATGTGAAGAGATCCACATACAGTTAAATTAAAAAGATCAGTAAATTCATCTGGTGAAGGCGGTATCATTTCAAAACTGCTACAGGACCTCGGACAACTGTCCATACAAGATCGTAAAGAACCATCTTGCAAACAGAAAAACTTCCTGACGAATGAAAATGTGCACTTATCCATCCGCTGCACAAGAAGAAAGATATAGCGAGTGTGAACAACTACAGAGGAATCTCCCTGCTACAAGTCACCTACAAAATGTTCTCAAAGTGCTTACTCAAGAGTACACAGGAACAGTTAGAACACATAATTGGTTAATAGCAGGCAGGCATACGTACCAGTCGTTCATGCACAGAACAAATCCTCAGTTTGAAAACGATTCTAAAATTCAGGACTATCAGGGATTCTCCAATCATTTGCACTTTCATAAAGTTCAAGAAAGCATTCCTTTAGCTGACAATTCTCATTCAAAATCAAAGAAGAACGTCCACTAGCCCCAAAAACACAAAGACTAATCAAACAGACATTGTATGGCACAACATCGAAAATTAAATGCATGGCTGAAATATCTGACCCCCTCACGATCAAAACTGGACTACTCCACGGCGGCGGATTATCTACACCACTGTTGAACTTAGTCCTGGATAAAGTTATGAGAGAATCGGAAAAACAACTTAAAATCCAAGGACAAAGTGAACCAAAACCACTAGGACAATCCAAGAGCAAGATAGAACTGTCAAACCCAAATTTCGCAGACGACAGCCATACTCTCAGATAAAGAATCAACAGACACCAAACAAATACAAATACTAAAATAAAATGATGAAAATGTTGTCCAGCAAATCTCTTTCCAGAAGTGTGAATTTTTATGCTCAGAATTTAACCTACATAAGTTATACACAAAGTATGGCATGATGGTCATAGTTACACGTTTCCAATATCTTTGTGAAATCCTCTGACCCACCGGAGTGGGAAAAGTCTCACAGAAGGCTAGACTACAAAACATAAAGAGATCTTACAGCAGAACGAAAGAGATTTGTAACAAGAAATGCATGTCCGTTCAAACAAAGATGAGACATTACAATACATAATAAAGTTTGATATACTGTTTACAAGTTAGATACGAAGAGACGATCCTAAAAACGACATGGAAAGCAGACTGAACAAAAAACTCAAAATCATGAGGAACATTCTTGGACAAAGGCTGACATAAGAGACATACAGATTCCATGGAGGAAAATTGAAGCAATAGTGGAAGATCAGGAACAATGCTCTAATGAGACGGACTACTTTGATTGATCCTACAGGTTCTCGTTGAAAGTTTTGGCTTTCTATTGGAATCCTAGTATATCTCGCAATCTATCTACATTGAAATGTCATTTGTGGGGTGGAATGTCTTGCAGGTTGAATCTATCTCTTCTACATCACGAGTTCGATAGATCGTTGAGAATTTTGGAGAAGAGTGATTCAATATTACTTTTTACTCTGAAGGAGTAAATATTAATTTTTGAAGCTAAGAGTCTGTATTCTTCAGGTAAGTAAAGTCTCTTTATAATATACACATAAATTAAAAGCTTATACATATATATGCGTTAACAATTGAATTTATTCAATTATTTATCTAACAATGTTGTTGTTGTTGTTGTGGTCTTCAGTCCTGGGACTGGTTTGATGCAGCTCTACATGCTACTCTATCATGGGCAAGCTGCTTCATCTCCCAGTACGTACTGCAGCCTACATCCTTCTGAATCTGCTTAATGTATTCATCTCTTGGTCTCCCTCTACGATTTTCACCCTCCACGCTGCCCTAGTACTAAATTGGTGATACCTTGATGCCTCCAAACATATCCTACCAACCGATCCCTTCTTCTGGTCAAGTTGTGCCACAAACTCCTCTTGTCAACAATTCTATTCAATACCTCCTCATTAGTTATGTGATCTACCCATCTAATCTTCATTATTCTTCTGTAATACCACATTTCGAAAGCTTCTGTTCACTTCTTGTCTAAACTATTTATCGTCCATGTTTCATTTCCCTACAAATACTTTCAGAAACGACTTCCTGACAATTGAATCTATACTCGATGTTAAGAAATTTCTCTTCTCCAGAAACGCTTTCCTCGCCATTGCCAGCTTACATTTTATATCCTATCTGCTTCGACCATCATCAGTTATTTTGCTCCAAAAATAGGAAAACTCCTTTACTGCTTTAAGTGTCTCATTTCCTAATTAATTCGTGATGACTGGGTGTTGTGTGATGTCCTTAGGTTAGTTAGGTTTAAGTAGGTCTAAGTTCTCGGGGACTGATGACCATAGATGTTAAGTCCCATAGTGCTCAGAGCCATTTGAACCATTTTCTTCCTAATTCATTAATTAATTATTTTTCCTAATTAATTCCCTCAGCATCACCGTCTTAATTCGACTACATTCCATTATCCTTGTTTTGTTTTGTTGATGTTCATCTTATGCCTTCCTTTCAAGACACTGTCCATTCTGTTCAACTGCTCTTCCTAGTCCTTTGTAGTATCTGACTGAATTGCAATGTCATCGGCGAACCTCAAAGTTTTTATTTCTTCTCCATGGATTTTAATACCTACTCCGAACTTTTCATTTGTTTCCTTTACTGCCTGCTCAATATATAGATTAAATAGCACCGGGGAGAGGCTACACAACCCTGTCTCACTCCCTTCCCAACCACTGCTTCCCTTTCATGTCCCTCGACTCTTATAACTGCCATCTCCTTTCTGTATAAATTGTAAATAGCCTTTGGCTCCCTGTATTTTACCCCTGCCACCTCCAGAATTTGAAAGAGACTATGCCAGTCAACACTGTCAAAAGCTTTCTTTAAGTCCACAAATGCCACAAACGTAGGTTTGCATTTCCTTATTCTTTCTTCTAAGATAAGTCGTAGGGTCAGTATCGTCTCACGTGTTCCAACATTTCTACGGAATGCAAACTGATCTTCCCCGAGGTCGGCTTCTACCAGTTTTTCCAGTCGTCTGTAAAGAATTCGTGTTATTATTTTGCAGCTATGACTTATTAAACTGATAGTTTGGTAATTTTCACATCTGTCAACACCTGCTTTCTTTGGGATTGGAATTATCATATTCTTCTTGAAGTCTGAAGGAATTTCGCCTGTCTCATACATCTTGCTCACCAGATGGTAGATTTTTGTCAGGACTGGATCACCGAAGGCTGTCAGTAGTTGTAATGGAATATTGTTTACTCCCAGGGCCTTGTTTCGACTTAGGTCTTTCAGCTCTCTGTCAAAATCTTCACGCAGTATCATATCTCCCATTTCATCTTCACCTACCTCCTCTTCCATTTCCATAATATTGTCCTCAAGAACATCGCCCCTGTATAGACTCTCTATATAATCCTTCCACCTTTCTGCTTTCTCTTCTTTGCTTAGAACTGGGTTGCCATCTGAGCAAGTGGTTCTCTTATCTCCAAAGGTCTCTTTAATTTTGCTGTAGGCAGTATCTATCTTCACCTCGTGAGATAAGCCTCTACATCATTATATTTATCCTCTAGCCATCCCTGCTTAGCCATTTCGCGTTTCCTGTCGATCTCATTTTTGAGACGTTTGAACTCCCTTTTGCCTGCTTCACTTACTGCATTTTTGTATTTTCTCCTTTCATCAATTAAATTCAGTATTTCTTCTGTTACCCAAGGATTTCTACTAGCCCTCGTCTTTTTACCTACTTGATCCTCCGCTACCTTCACGATTTCATTCCTCAAAACTACCCTTTCTTCTTCTACTGTATTTCTTTCCCCCATTCCTGTCAATTGTTCCCTTATGCTCTCCCTGAAACTCTGTACAATCTCTGGTTCTTTCAGTTTATCCAGGTCCCGTCTCCTTAAAATCCCACCTTTTTGTTGTTTCTTCAGTCTTAATCTACAGTTCACAACCAATATATTGTGGTCAGAGTCAACATCTGCACCTGGAAATGTCTTACAATTTAAAATCAGGTTCCTAGATCCCAGTCTTACCATTATATAATCTGTCTGAAATCTTCTAGTATCTCCAGGGTTCTTCCATGTATACAACCTTCTTTCATGATTCCTGAACCAAGTGTTAGCTATGATTAAGTTATGCTGTGTGCAAAATTCTACCAGGCGGCTTAATCTTGCATTTCGTAGCCCCAATCCACATTCACCTACTACGTTTCCTTCTCTTCCTTTTCCTACTGTCGAATTCCAGTCACCCATGACTATTAAATTTTCGTCTCCACTACCTGAATAATTTAATTTATCTCATCATACATTTCATCAATTTCTTCATCATCTGCAGAGCTAGTTGGCAAATAAACTTGTACTACTGTGGTAGGCGTGGGCTTCGTGTCTATCTTAGCCACAATAATGCGTTCGCTATGCTGTTTGTAGTAGCTTACCCACACTCCTATTCTTTTATTCATTATTAACCCTACTCCTGTATTACTCCGATTTGATTTTGTATTCATAACCCTGTATTCACCTGACCAGAGGTCTTGTTCCTGCTGCCACCGAACTACACTAATTCCCACTATATTTACCTTTAACCTATCCATTTCCCTTTTTAAATTTTCTAACCTACCTGCCCGATTAAGTGATCTGAAATTCCACGCTCCGATCCGTAGAACGCCAGTTTTCTTTCTCCTAATAACGACGTCCTCCTGAGTAGTCCCCGCCCGGAGATCCGAATGGGGGACTATTATTCCTCCGGAATATTTTACCCAAGAGGTCGCCATCATCATTTAATCATACAGTAAAGCTGCATGCCCTCGGGAAAAATTACGGCTGTAGTTTCCCCTTACTTTCAGCCGTTCGCAGTACCAGAACAGCAAGACCGTTTTGGATAGTGTTACAAGGCCAGGTCAGTCAATCATCCAAACTGTGGCCATTGCAACTACTGAAAAGGCTGCTGCCCCTCTACAGTAACCACACGTTTGTCTGGCCTCTCAACAGATGCCCCTCCGTTGTGGTGGCACCTATGGTACGGCTATCTGTATCGTTGAGGCACGCTAGCCTCCCCACCAACGGCAAGGTTCATGATTCATGGGGGGGGGGGGGGGGGGTGGATCTAACAATAGTACTGCTATATTTGTCTCTGATATAACTTTAGGCTGAGATAAGGGTACAATCATGCGTTGCGTGCTTCCACACGCAAGTCACAGGCTACACACACTATTAGTTGCAATTTTTAACCATACTGCAGCATACTGCAACCGAGTAGTTGCCAAATGGCTACGCACAAATCCTGGAAGCAGTATTAGTCAGACAAGGACATGTCAGCTGTTAGAAGAGTGATATGGCAAAGTTGTGACCGCACAAAACGCCATACGTGGCTTCTAGAAAACTGCATTCTGGGAACTGGATGCACACATTTTGCAGGATTGGAACTTCATGGCGACTAAATCCAATCCTGAATCTGAAGCTAAAAGCGAGTAAGACGAAATGAGAGGGACTGACAAGTAAGGGTATCCCAGGACAATCAGAAGAATCCACTGGAAATTATGCTTAACTGTTTCAAGGCAAACCCGCTCTCCTGAGCGTCAGTAGGCACCCTAGGTATCTCCCCCTACACCGACATTATTAAAATTATACTGAGCAGAGCAACGTCACCTACTGTTCAGATCATTAATTGTCCTTAACAGAGAATCCTCCTTGATAAAGAAACAGGTATAACGAAACTAAAACTGACAAATCCAAAACAGCAACGCATCTACCATCTGGTTCTGCAAGATATGAGAATTTGTCCAGAAGGAAGAATTGGTTAAGTTCGTCAAGTGTTGTGTATGGTTCCTTGCCCATGGTGCGAAAAGTAAGTGCGAAAAAAGAATGTAATTGTGATATCTGAAAATATGAATCTATTCACTGTCAGACCGAAAGAAGCCTAATATTTTAGCTAATTAAGGGCTCAAATTTGTTTGCCGATATCTTAAAAATTTATATAAATTTTTGGTAATACTCTACAAATTTTAATTTTTATTTATAATTGAGAAAAATTTTATTTGTATAGTTTACAATACCAGTGGTACATATTAGAAAATATGTTTATAAAGGGTATCACTTTGCACATCTCCACCTATTTTCTTATATCCTTAGACTGAAGAAAATCTATTTTCTAAGATTCTTCAATATGTGTCCGAGGGAATGCGTTACAAATTGTTAACATTACGTTTAGACAGTGTATGTTACATAATTTGGGTCAAGGCCTCGTAGAATCGTACACAGCATTCTGCCGCAATCCAGTGTTCTTTCTGATCACGATGCACTTATATTTTCGTCCATGGAGTTTCTCACAATCTTTAGTGCATATTGTCACCTGTTTGTCTGTGCCTTCTTCCACTGACTGCACACACTTTTGTGTATCTTGCCTATGTATTGGTTTCCGTCTTCATTTCTATGGATGGATGTGTGATTTTTCTAGCTCACGTTTGCGTCTTGTTGCTTTGGCGCCTTGTCTGTATATTACAATTTTGTTGGTGAGCTGGTGAGTCATGTTATGATACTTCCTTTTCAGATATCTACTGCTAGGTTTCATATTTTCGAGATACTGAGTAAAAATTGTCGGACAACGGAATCTTACGACTCCTTAAATCTATGAAGGTGGAAATGATTGGAGTATTGTTGAAAACCCTGTAATTTGGAACTGTGTTCATGTTGAAGATTTGTTCTGTGCATGAAAGATCCTGGCGTGAGGCCTGGTACACGACAATTTTGTGGCTAACTTTTATCGTGTTCCCTGCCGCCGGAGGTTCGAGTCCTCCCTCGGGTATGGGTGTTTATGTTGTTCTTAGCATACGTTAGTTGATTTAGTGTGTAAGTCTGGGGACCAATGACCTCATCAGTTTGGCCCCTTAGAAATTTACACTTTTTTATGTCGTGTGCTCTGGAGTAAGCTAGCGGAGAGGATTCTATAGGTCACACTCCTTCGCGAAATCAAGAGAAGTATTTGAATATCTTTAACACATCCAACGGCTGTCTGTCATTGATGGTGCATCTGGATATCCATTTCCATTCTCGTTAATTCCAAACGGTGCGACAGTTATTGCTCAGAGATCAGCAAGCCGTCACGAGTTCCGTACTCAGTTCGTGGAGACGAACATCGCTCAAGACGAATTTCTCGACAGTTTCACGATGCCTTCCAATGGAAGGAAGACTCCTTCTTAGCGAAAAAGTTAATGTGTGCTGTTGCACGTCTAGCCTGGGATTATTAGTGCGTGATGTTCTGAGAACAACACGGGTGGCGCGGCCACAGTAACATCAGAACGATACGCAGTATCCATGAGATGGGTGCCAAGAGGACGGTGCAACAGATCACACTGCCAGATCGTCCGACTCAGCCTTAGGCAGAATATTTCCGGTGGGTTTTTGTGACGTTAACTGGCCACACCTGATTTATTGGCTCGTAACTTTCTTCTGGGGGGGGGGGTTTGTGGAATCCGAAGTGTACGCTGACAACAACTGAAGACTTGAAGAACAACAATCACGCCGAAATCGAGGCCCGACAATTGCATCGCCTGTAATCATGGGCACAATTAATAAAAAGTGGCAGGTTTATTAAGATGGTATCAAGTACTTTTTCGAGTAATGCTCATTAACAACGTATAGCAGTGTATCCTTACATTTTAAAAAAAAAACGTTTGAAATAGGTTTGTTGTTTGTGTCTCACCCTGTATTACGTACACAACACTTTTTTTTTGTTTTAAATTACAATCGTTTTGAAATAAAAATAAAATAAGTAGATCACGTGAACAAGAGAGGTTCGGTCATGCATTGTTGCTCTTAGCTCTCGTTTTACGTAACTGTAGTGTGTCAGAACTAAAAGTTTAGTTCTGTAGACTAATATTTGTAATTTTGTTTTTACATGAAATCCTGTACTTTGGTCTAGTTTTTTACATAATTCCCACCATTATTCGGTGTTTTTACGTGTGGTTAAGTTTAAAATGCTTCCTCTGATTCAGAATCCCGTCGACTGTGAAACATGTGCTCTGATTTTTTTCTTAATGCTACATTTCTGAAAGTGGCTGAAATTCATGAACAGATCAATAAATTTCGTGGAGGGAACGTTATCGGTGATGGGACGGTACAGAAATACGTGATAGGTTTTTAAGATCACTGTAAGAATGTGCATGATGGGAAAGGAAGTAGGTGACAGACAGTCATTTGTGACGATTTGGTGCAGAGAACTGATGCAAAAGTGGGAGAAATTAGATATTTCACGATTTCAACGCTATGCGATGATTCTTCAAGTCCCTAGAAGTGTACTTTATGCTATTGTTGCGTAATCAGACTGCAGATTCCTACGAGGATGACATTCATATGCTGTCTGTACGTCACGATAAGTGTCTTTACATAGGTGGGAATTATGTAGAAAAGTAGATTAAAGTACAGGTTTTCATGAAATATGAAACTGTTAAGAAAAGTCTACATGTTTTGATTTTATTTAAAAAGGGTAGATAAAACAACGGAGAGAAATCAGTTTTATATCTTATTTCGTCCACAGTAAGAATTTCCCCTAGAGAATCAGGATAATCACTACATTTACGACAACTTCGGCAACTGGTAATGAGAACTTGACTACCAATATACAGTAGAAATAAGAAACAATGAATCCTAAGCATATGAGAAATATTATAATGATTAACAAATTGTTGAAGACAAAATAAAAGATTAGAGCTCTCAAGACGATTTTCTGTCTCTGCTCTCTACTATACAACGTATCCCGTAACCCCATACCCTTCCACAGCACTACCCAACCACAACCCTACTCCACAACGTTTTTATGTATAAGAACATTTCAAGAGCATTGTTGAGATTACTGGAATCTGAAGGAAAGACAATGGCTGGACAGTCATCTGAGAAAGTAAGTCCGCAGCTCGAGGTCGGGCGGTAGCGTTCTCGCTTCCCACGCGCGGGTTCCCGGGTTCGATTCCCGGTGGGGTCAGGGATTTTCTCTGCTTCGTGATGATTGGGTGTTGTGTTCTGTCCTTAGGTTAGTTAGGTTTAAGTAGTTCTAAGTTCTAGGGGACTGATGACGATAGATGTTAAGTCCCATAGTGCTCAGAGCCATTTGAACCAAATTTTTTTTTTTTTTTTTTTTTTTTTGAGAAAGCAATCTATAACTATTGCCAACCTGTTATTAACGCTTTTCCGAAAATTTCACCGTCTGCTAACCTTAACAAGAATCAGGAAGTGTATGAACGTCGGTAGCATGTGTCAGTATGTCAAAAACTACAAGCAGCCGTAACTACACACCTCCCAAACTTGTATAAGCCTGGTGACACAAAATGTAGGCAAATAATCGATAATTTCCTCAGGATAATTTGGTAAATAAACAGTTTCTCAGACGGGTATCGATCATCTTCAGGTGTAATGACTGAAGGATGCGAAAGGTATATAAGGTAATCGAGCGGAGGAAGCTGTCGCGAACAGGAGCTCTGGCTATGTAAGACGCATTTCCCCGAGTAATAGCTTTCGAGAACTTTGATCGAAGATCAAACTTCGCCTAACCGACTCAGTTAAATGCGGAGAAGGATTCATAACGAAGTAATCTAGGGCAGCGAAGTGTGTGACAGTAACCCATCTGCTTGAAAGAAAACCTTGAGTAAGGGGCGGTCGGGGACTGCGTATTCCTTTACCTTCCTGTCTTCCTCTTACGTTGCAGTTGGTAACAGCTGTAAGTTGTCTTCCTGAGCGTCTCCAGGATGTTACCAAATCGAAAGAAGGAGTACTAAACATCAACAGCCTATCAGTGACGAGGTCATTGGAGACACAGCGCTTAGTCGGGTTAGGCAAATGTTAGAAAAGAAACTTAGCCGTGTGTTATTGAGCGGAAATATCGCAGCCTATTGATTGAGTGATTTAGGTACACTTTGGAAGACATGCCACTTGAGTGTGTTACCACTGTGCCACCATACCCGACCTAAAATGCGCCCAAGGCGCTAAAGAAACTTCACTCTGTCAGTAATGATGAGAGCGTTAATTCGTAAGGCCGTTTCATCGACACGCCAAAACGTTATTCATGCTACAAACCTGTAACTCCTTACATCATCTCAGATCATCCAAACAAGAGGGTTTCGGTCATACATTGTTGCTCTTAGCTCTCGTTTTACGTAACTATAATGTCTCAGATCTAAAAGTTTAGTTCTATATGAGTACTAATTGGTACCAATGATTAGCTATATATATTTCTAAAAGCCTCAGCTACTTAAATTACATATAACTCAGTATTTAAACAACATTTCGTTAATCTTTGGGTTTGTGTACTATCATGGAAGTTACTTCTTGGCATCCTAACACATGTCCTATCATCCCGATGCTACTTGAAAGGTAAAACGGGTTTAGCAACAAATAATAGGAAATTAATTGTCAGTCACCATCAATTCGTTGCTACGTGACCATCAGAGTGCGATAACACGACTTCACATCTGAATATGGATCATCTTAACCAGAGGGGTTCGGTCTTACTCTGCTGCTCTTAGATCCATGGATCACTCCTGATTGCACCTCAATTTAGCATAGATAAATATGACAAATTACTAAAAAATTCATAATTGAATTGACAATACCAATGTGAAAACATCAGAAATACGATCGTGATGTGTAATCATGTGAGCTGCAAACAATGAGTTAGCCTTTATTGTTATTTTCCTCAAAACACACTAAAATTTATTCCGAATCGTGGCACTACATAGTTTGTTAATGAACACAATATGAATACAAGCAACAAAATGCTTAGTTTTCGTAGTGCAAGGAGAGCGTTCATTGGAGGTAGAGAATGTAAACTGAGGACATTGAGCGATGCATGAGTTCAGTTAAACAAAATTTTGAAGTTCAGCTGGTGGTTGCTTATCTCTAAACGGTAACAAATTGACCTTGTGTGAATGTTCAGTCACTTTTAGTCCTCTTATGAGGCTGTGCCCACAAGTACGCAGAGTCCCAGAACAATCCAGAATCGTGAACTGGTACACATCGAAATAATTGTAACTGTAATAGGCTCAAGAGCTGTCTCGCAGCTCGAGCTTTAACGATAACCTAATTGAGCTATAGATAAAGTCCAATGACCATGAACTCTGCTCTGCCTGCCTGGATCAATGCAGGATCTTAAAACCCTGCCACTATTAGTGAGACTACCCATTTCTACATTAGTGTTCGTGCAGAATCACGAGAATTGTTCATCCCATGATCAACAACACAGAACGTTTGTGGTCAGTTTTACACTCTTGACTCATTATCAATCTGTTATTATATTACTCAGGTTTAAATGTAGCTAAATAATTGGCGCTATTAATTTTGCATATCCCTAAATGTACTGCAGGAACTTACAGAATTGACCGTTTTACTCATCAATGGGCAGCAGTCCTACATTTCCCAAATGCCAATCTTTCGTGCATCAAGCTACCAAAATCTCATTATATAAATGTATGTATGTGGTATAACGCCACAACCCTCTCACGCTGACGACATCAGGTTCCACTTATTTGTCTGTCAGATGGGTATTTTGCATGTTTGTATCATTTTTTATTGATTTGAGAATAGGTTTTTTGTCTAAATGTTAATAAATTCGTTAGTAATGACTTTATATACATGCCGGTAGTTCAACGGTGTCTTTAGAACATTCGTTGCCTTCAGAGAGTAGTTTCAGTATTTTCGATGAAATTTGTTCGTTCGATTTTAAACATAGCTTCTTGTTATTTTGCACCGCTTCCTTGAGCACGGAGCAATTCATACTCCGCTATCAACACGGTATTATCTAAGTCGCTGTGCCAGTGCCGCCACGCGAACGGCTGCCCACGTTCGTTCATTGCTCGCGGCTGTGAAATACATACGTTTCCCAGTGACCACTCTGCCGTACCTGGCCTGGCCCCTACTCAACAACTCGCCGGCAGCACATGGATCAAACATATACTCTGTTTCTCACTACCGGATGGCTATAATTAATGTACAGCTGCTCATGGAGGTCCGTGTGGCCTGTAATTGCTGTCTGACTGCGGAAATTGGTACGTGTGCTAATGAATTACCGTGGAACCGGCTTATGGTGAAAAAAATAGTTCCATTTGTGGCCACCAGGTGCAAAACTGGCGCTATACACTGTCCGCATAACGGTATGATATCCACGCTTCCATCTGATAAGCCACAACGTGATCGAACAGTATGGCTATCGAGAACAGAGACCGTGTGCTGTCAGTGGAACTGTTTTATGAGAACGGTATCATTACAGTGCTGCGCTGAGAGAGCATTGCCAACTGAAAGATCTGAGGAGAGACCCGGTGTCATTAAATGGTTGGAAGAAGTGCATGGGGGCACAATTAAATACAATGCAAATAATTTTTATTTTAGTAGCTGACTGTCCGATTACGAAGTCTCGTACCCGGATGGCCCTGACTAGTATTAGTACGCATTCTAATTGCATAGAATAACAACAAAGAATGAAAGGAAATTTCCGTTACCACAATTAATTAATTAAGTCCCCAGGAACTATAAAAGTTACGAAACAAAAACTACGAACAACAAAGCACAAGTGTAACTGTTCTATGTGTAAAGGTGTGATTCAACGTACACATCTGGCACGGTTCTTCCTCAATAAGACAAGATATTATAAATACCATTTACACTGAATTAATTAAATAAAACTTAAATACTATAATTGCACATAGAAACCCGAATTACAGTCTAATACATGAACACAAGCCAGATGCTTTGTTGACTGAACCTGTGACCAAGAGGCAATGTTAGTTAGGAAATTAAAAAAAAAAAAAGTTATTTACCTTCACATACATTGACTAAAAATACATTCTGATCATTACAATAACTCCATTCGAACAACATCTGCTGTCTATCCCATCAAAAACAACTGCACACGACATGGCCTCAAATAATACAGCTATCAACATCCTCTCAGCAAAGCACTAACCACCACAACTTCTGAACAAGCACTCTGCCAGTGGAGGCGGCTGAATAATACTCTTTGGTGCAATCTCTGGCGCTGTGACTCAGTGTAGCCACCTTTCATATGCCCCTCCTCCACGGGCTAGAATTTGATGGCATTTTTGCCAGCATTGGTGGTGAAAATACCACCAAATTCTTCAAAAAAAATACAGACAAAAGTAAAAGATAATATTAATAAGTAAATATCACATAACTAGATAAATTTTGGCTTTGCACTGACTCTTCAATAACCTAATATATAGAATACAGTAAGGAATACAAATGCTTGCATATATGTGATTTTACATAATAGTTTACACAAGTATCATTCAATCAATTGCACCAGCAATGACGAATAGGTGTAGGTGAGAGTCTCATAACATTTCATAAACAGTAAATACACAATAAAATCACTTTGTACAAATAATCACATAAAATCCTTTCAATAGTTCAATAAACAAGTAGCACTCCTCAGAGTTGTTCACAGTTCCAACAGTAGCACCAGGCAATGGTCAACCGGTGCAAATAGCAATCTCATAACATTTCATCAGCAGTATTTAAACAGCTCCAACAGTGGCATCCAGCAATGTTGAACAGGTGCAGACACCAACAAGTGACATTATGTCAGTAGAAGCAGTTCCATCAGTGGCACCCAGCAATGTTGAGCAGGTGCAGACACCAACAAGTGACATTATGTCAGTAGAAGCAGTTCCATCAGTGGCACCCAGCAATGTTGAACAGGTGCAGACAGCAACAAGTGACATTATTTCAGTAGAAGCAGTCCATCAATGGCACCCAGTAATGTTGAGCAGGTGCAGACACCAACAAGTGACATCATTTCAGTAGAAGCAGTCCATCGGTGGCACTCAGCAATGTTGAACAGGTGCAGACAGCAACAAGTGACATTATTTCAGTAGAAGCAGTTCCAACAGTGGCAACCGGCAGTGTTGAGCAGGTGCAGACACCAACAAGTGACATTATGTCAGTAGAAACAGTTCCATCAGTGGCACCCAGCAATGTTGAACAGGTGCAGACAGCAACAAGTGACATTATTTCAGTAGAAGTAGTTCCCACAGTGGCACCCAGCAATGTTGAACAAGTGCAGGTAACAGTCCATAATATTCACTATCACTAATCAGACAGTTCATCAAAGTTCATAAGCACAAATTAAACATTTCTAAGTGGCACCCATTAATGTTGAGCAAGTGCAGGTAACAGTCCATAATATTCACTATCACAAATCAGACAGTTCATCAGAGTTCATTTGCAGAAATTAAACCTTTCCATGTGGCACCCGTCTTGTTGAACAAGTGCACGTAAAAGTCCATAATATTCACTATCACTAATCAGACAATTCATCAGAGTTCATTAGCAGAAATTAAACATTTCCAAGTGGCACCCAACAATGTTAGCACGAACAACAGTCTGAATGCACACACAATTGCTTTTACAAAATTATCCTCAATGCTCTTACACTAAACATACAAATAATAATAAGCACATAAATGATATCAATTAATTGTCATATTAAATATTACAAATACACAAATATCAGTCAACCTATAATATTTATGGGTGTCAGTGCAAGCCACAACAAACAAGTAAAATAATATTTAGGAGAAAGATAGGTACGAATTATTTGGGATTAGGAAAGGAAAACACACAAAACACACTCACTCACCTTTCATCCACATTAAGTACTACTGTGTAATTGAATAGTGTTAACTATGTAAATGCAATTCTGTCAAAGATTTGTTGTTCGACATGTGTATCAAGTAGTAGTGGCAGCAGTGTATAACAGTCAATAATAGTTAGTCAACGTCATAGTCATCATGTCAAGACCAATGTTTGCCGAGCCAAATCAAAATGTATCGTTTCTGAACAACTGACAGTGTGCCAAGGTATGCAAATGCTTCCTCTCCAAAAAAAGAAAAAAGTATATATTGCTTAGTGATCTAACAAAGTGTGTGTGTAGACAATCTTCCCTCCACTTGAGTGTTCTAGTCTGCCATCTTCATCCTCCTTATTCCTTATATACCAACAAAAATAAATATGCTCCTCACTTACTTTACCTCTTATACGCCAAAACTCCAATAATCATCAGCATCACATAATCTTAATACTTCAATAATACCTCTTACATTGATACATATAAACCTTATCATCAATATAATTTACCTTACCTCTTGTCCACCAAACCTCCAATATTCATCAACTTCGCACAATCTCAATACCTCAATAATACCTCTTCAATACGTCGACACATGTAAACCTTATCGCCCATATCATTTCACTTCCATAACAACTCTTTCCTCCAGTCAGTCTCCTCGAACAAGTACAGATAAAATCCTAGTGCAAACTTCATCATCCCATACAATCCGAAGACACAATGTCCACACACAACCTGTGTGTAATCCACCTGACCCAAATCTTCTACTCATTATGAATCATAAAATACATTTTGGTTACCTTGCCCATCAATAAATAAAAGAAATGCCTACATGACCTCTAACAGCCTTTAGTTCGAATAACTTTCAGTAAGTAAGTACGAGTACGGAGCGTGAATGATAGTAATTATTCACAGTGTGTACACCACTTTAAGAATCATGGCAAAACAGAAGCAAACATGTGGAGCATTTCTTGTGTCAAGTGTCACTTGCTATTTCAATTGCTCACGAAGAATGCAGTGTAATAACTGTCAATGGTCTAAACCTAGTGTTGATACGTTATGTCGTTAGCTTCCTTCCTATTAGCATAAATTTATACAGCTTCCATAAAACGTCCAGCTCATGTGACTTCTATGAAGTCTCTTGTACTAATGTCGTTCGTCGAATTATAGCAGTTCATTTTCTTATCTTAAAAATATAAGGCACTGAGCGTAAGCAAAACATGCAATAGCGAGTAAATATACCAGTGGAGAACAGAATGTCAACAAGTGGATGCAGCACAATTCCTACAACGAGGCTCTGCCAAGCGAACAATCTATAATTAATACCATAGTCTGACCTAAACTCCATGTTCGTACACCGCATATCAGCATTTCTATATACCAAATTACAGAGTAGTTATGACAACAAACAGAAATGTATAAATATGCATTCCATACGCAAAGCAGCAAATATGTATCTTACATAATAAACGGGTCATTAGCTTCATATCTTCATAAGCAAATAAAGGTTCATATGTAATCTTAATGAGTAAACATGAAGGCGCAAGCAGATAAATCACAAGGTATAACCTACATACATAACCATACCACCTCAATTAATAATGTGACATCAGTGAAAAAGCAGGGCAGCCAAGCGATGCATAATATACATAAGTAACAACCCTGTTCATTAATAAAGCATTGTCAAAATCAGCAAATGTACGTAAGCACGTCGCTTCACAAGTAAATTTATAGAACAAAAAATTTAGCACAAAGTATAAATCACGTAATCGCTAGCAGCAAATTACGTATAAAGTACATACCTAAGTAGAAATATGTTACCTGGAAATAAACTCAATTAATAGTTACCTTTTTAGTTTATTACTTTCTTCTTCGAAATTACTTTCTTCCTGAAATTTTCTCGATAGCAGGTCCTCTTAACGTCGGACACACACAGAATTTACCTGAAGTTCTTAAGTATTTTATACAACCGTATCCTGAAAAATACTGAACGTTAATAACGTAATTTATCAAGTCACTATAGCTTTATACTGAATTTAATCGGAGAAATTAGACTGTGTATTTGTTTACGGCTGTCAGTGCATTCGCACTGAGCGCTCGATCAGCTGTAGGTACGCGTGACGTAGGAAGTAATCGTTTGCGGTCAACGACTGCCTTGTGCGGCGCACAGACTTGACTGTTGCTTTGAGTATGTGCCGCCGCCAGAACACGGCGCGGTATCCTTGTACTCTCCGTGTGTTTACGTATAACTGTTAGTTTCTCAAAAGTATGTCATTCCACAACAATTTTAACGTTCGATATATGATGTATTCCCTTAGAGCGCCGAGATTTAAGAGTTTCTACTTCGACAGTGTTATCATGAATGATTTTGCGAACCCTATATGGACCGTTATAAAGCAGAAAAAATTTGCGACACAAGCCTTTTCCATTGTGAGACAAACGGTGAGACTTAATTAACACCTTTTGACCAACTGACAAGGTTATTAAACAACCAGGACGTTTAGCTGATTTCTCTCTTAAAGTAGCCGCAGATGCAGTATTTTGCAGAGCCCGTGCATGGGGGCTAGATTAAATACAATGCAAATAATTTTAATTTTAGTAGCTGACTGTCCGATTACGAAGTCTCGTAACCGGTTGGCCCTGACTAGTATTAGTACGCAATCTAACTGCATAGAATAACAACAAAGAATGAAAGGAAATTTCCGTTACCACAATTAATTAATGAAGTCCCCTGGAACTATAAAAGCTACGAAACAAAAAATACGAACAACAGAGCACAAATGTAACTGTTCTGTGTGTGGAAGTGTGATTCAACGTACACATCTGGCACGGTTCTTCCTCAATAAGACAAGATATTTTTAATACCATTTACACTGAATTAATTAAATAAAACTTAAATACTATACTCCTGGAAATTGAAATAAGAACACCGTGAATTCATTGTCCCAGGAAGGGGAAACTTTATTGACACATTCCTGGGGTCAGATACATCACATGATCACACTGACAGAACCACAGGCACATAGACACAGGCAACAGAGCATGCACAATGTCGGCACTAGTACATTGTATATCCACCTTTCGCAGCAATGCAGGCTGCTATTCTCCCATGGAGACGATCGTAGAGATGCTGGATGTAGTCCTGTGGAACGGCTTGCCATGCCATTTCCACCTGGCGCCTCAGTTGGACCAGCGTTCGTGCTGGACGTGCAGACCGCGTGAGACGACGCTTCATCCAGTCCCAAACATGCTCAATGGGGGACAGATCCGGAGATCTTGCTGGCCAGGGTAGTTGACTTACACCTTCTAGAGCACGTTGGGTGGCACGGGATACATGCGGACGTGCATTGTCCTGTTGGAACAGCAAGTTCCCTTGCCGGTCTAGGAATGGTAGAACGATTTGTTCGATGACGGTTTGGATGTACCGTGCACTATTCAGTGTCCCCTCGACGATCACCAGTGGTGTACGGCCAGTGTAGGAGATCGCTCCCCACACCATGACGCCGGGTGTTGGCACTGTGTGCCTCGGTCGTATTCAGTCCTGATTGTGGCGCTCACCTGCACGGCGTCAAACACGCATACGACCATCATTGGCACCAAGGCAGAAGCGACTCTCATCGCCGAAGACGACACGTCTCCATTCGTCCCTCCATTCACGCCTGTCGCGACACCACTGGAGGCGGGCTGCACGATGTTGGGGCGTGAGCGGAAGACGGCCTAACGGTGTGCGGGACCGTAGCCCAGCTTCATGGAGACAGTTGCGAATGGTCCTCGCCGACACCCCAGGAGCAACAGTGTCCCTAATTCGCTGGGAAGTGGCGGTGCGGTCCCCTACGGCACTGCGTAGGATCCTACGGTCTTCGCGTGCATCCGTGCGTCGCTGCGGTCCGGTCCCAGGTCGACGGGCACGTGCACCTTCCGCCGACCACTGGCGACAACATCGATGTACTGTGGAGATCTCACGCCCCACGTGTTGGGTAATTCGGCGGTACGTCCACCCGGCCTCCCGCATGCCCACTATACGCCCTCGATCAAAGTCCGTCAACTGCACATACGGTTCACGTCCACGCTGTCGCGGCATGCTACCAGTGTTAAAGACTGCGATGGAGCTCCGTATGCCACGGCAAACTGGCTGACACTGACGGCGGCGGTGCACAAATGCTGCGCAGCTAGCGCCATTCGACGGCCAACACCGCGGTTCCTGGTGTGTCCGCTGTGCCGTGCGTGTGATCATTGCTTGTACAGCCCTCTCGCAGTGTCCGGAGCAAGTATGGTGGGTCTGACACACCGGTGTCAATGTGCTCTTTTTTCCATTTCCAGGAGTGTATAACTGCACATAGAAACCCGAATTACAGTTTAATGCATGAACACAAGCCAGATGCTTTGTTGACTGAACCTGTGACCAAGAGGCATTGTTAGTTAGGAAAGCCGGCCGCGGTGGTCTCGCGGTTCTAGTCGCGCAGTCCGGAACCGTGCGACTGCTACGGTCGCAGGTTCGAATCCTGCCTCGGGCATGGACGTGTGTGATGTCCTTAGGTTAGTTAGGTTTAAGTAGTTCTAAGTTCTAGGGGACTAATGACCACAGCAGTTGAGTCCCATAGTGCTCAGAGCCATTTGAGCCATTAGTTAGGAAATAAAAAAAATAAATAAAAAATGTAATTTAACTTCACATATATTGACTAAAAATACACTCTGATCATTACAATATCTCCATTCGAACAACATCTGCTGTCTAGCCCATCAAAACAACTGCACACGACATGGCCTCAAATAACACAGCTATCAACATCCTCTTAGCAAAGCACTAACCACCACAACTTCTGAACAAGCACTCTGCCAGTGCTGGCGGCTGAATAATACTCTTTGGTGCAATCTCTGGCGCTGTGACTCAGTGTAGCCACCTTTCAGAAGATGATAATAAACATGGTTGAGGTTGGTGTGGCACCTGCAAAAGGGAGGCGTCCTTCCTCGTTGGA
The DNA here is from genome assembly GCF_021461395.2 of Schistocerca americana. Lineage (NCBI taxonomy): Eukaryota > Metazoa > Arthropoda > Insecta > Orthoptera > Acrididae > Schistocerca > Schistocerca americana. The sequence continues at coordinate 200,674,241 of NC_060125.1, read as the reverse complement.
AGCTATTGGCGAGATAGCTGTTGCTGTAACTCACCATGCAGCGAGTGCCCCACGTAGAGTCAGGAGAATTGATCATCCCATGGTCAACAACACAGAAAGTTTGTGGTCAGTTTTACGCTGTTACCGTACAATATCCAGTCGGAGCAGCAACTGAAACCTCATGATTCGCAGCTCTCCGATTTATGACACGGATCGAAGTAGATGATATGTGACTGGGCAATATTCTATGGAGTAATTAGGCACATATTACATTACAGGGTGCAGTGAATACACCGAACTGCTCAATCTGGAGTTACATTAAACCTCGTTTTCTGCACGAAGAGCCAATGCAGTCGATGCATATGACAGAGCGATGTGGATTTACAAGCACGTTTACTCTTCTTTGAAGAGAATGCACCCGGAGGGCCTGTCATGTGTACCGTTACGTCTGCAGGTTCCCGAGACCTCATTGTACAGCCTGCATTGGAAAATCGCATCTGTGTGTGAAATACTGTTCTCGTGCAAGGTGTGGCAAAACCTCACCTCGCTTACCCAATGAAAGATCTGGTTAATGCAACCTTGCGCGAGTGTGTTACCTTCAGAGATTTTCCCGATGAGCGGCAGGCAAGATCATCTCTTGAATCCACGTGACTTTTGGCTCTAGGTATACCAGGGACACGATCGGGTCTACCTGATCTGAAGGCCAGTATAAAGAAAAACGCTGCTCAGATTCCACAGCAACTGCTGAGAGCGAGCAATTGTAGATGACGTCGTTTTACAGAGGGTGAACATCATTGCGGACGACTGCAGTGCTCATACTGAACAAACTGTGTAAGCTGCAATTAATAATGAAATCAATAATATGCCTTCCTTTTTTTAACTTTTTCTACCCGCGTCGCATTCCTGATCCATTGCTTATTGAAAGATTTCTATACATCATAACTGCATTCACAGTGCAAGATTTGCACTTGCTGGGCACAATTGGAACTAACGGTTCCGCGTTAATTCATTACAATATCTCCGACGTTTGCCTGCCATCGATAATTATAGCCCGCATATGACCTCTCTGAATACCTGCACTTTAAATATAACCACCCAGTATAATGCTTACCGTACTCGCCGATTCCTTGTATTGTCACTCTGTCTCTGTCCTTTCTTGTAGGCAATAGTTTCCACATTTTTATTTTGCTTTCGGACCCTGTGAAGAACTCCGCATATATTACCTAGTCAAACCACTTACTTCTCAGTATCCTTTTGTTACACTTGATCTCAACCGTACTCTACTTTTCTTTTGTGTTTATTTACAGTCCATGATTCTATGCAGCCGTGTTCTCCATATGTACACTCTCAGCAATCCATCGTCTTTTTGTGAGCTTTGGGCCATTTTCTAATTTCACCTGCTGCTTGTGTTCCCGTTTTTCGTCTGTCGTAAGTTATTTTGGTTCCAAAATAGGAGAGTTCCTTCACTTTCTGTGCTTGACGGTCAACCACTTTGCCAGTTCGACGTATTATATTTCTCGTACTCCTCATGACTTTATCCTTTCTTTGGTTTACACTCAGTCAACATTCTGCGCCATTAGACGCTTCGTTCTATTCAAAAGGTCACTAAGTCTTCCACCTGTAAAATGCAGTATCATAAGCACGTCTCTTCAGTTTCATCGTTCCAGCCCGATTTTAATCTCATTCCCGAAACTTCCTTCAATTTTCCCCATCCATTCTTCGACTTAAAGGCTGAACAGCAGAGGCAAAAAGACAATAACACTTCCTTGCATTCTTTTTCAATCCCAGCGGTTCCATACTGCTCTTTCAATCATGTTGTTCCCTCCTACTTGTCGCACAGATTGTATATTACCTGTGTTTCCGTATACATTATGTCTGTTTCTACGTGCGTTTCAAAAATCTTTAACGGTTGTAGGTTGTCTGGCGCTTTTTATAGGTCGACAAATAATATGAGCCTTTCTAAAACTTTGTTAGTAAGGGAAATCGTGGAGTTTTAACTATTACTACGATAAAATACAGTTAGGTAATTAATAGTTAATTAGTTACATGTTCCTTCGATCATTTTCACGAGTAATGGTGATGACCTGGAGCGAGTCATTTTACATTCATATCGCATATTGATTGGTGCATACGGCTACATTCTGAACTCCTCCATTTTTTTGTGTTTTTTTTATAAAAAGAAAAAAAAAAGATATTAGATGATAGTTAGTAGATCTTACCCATCACCTTTAACACAATGCAGTAATAGAAATTATTCTTCGGAAAAAAAATGGCTCTGAGCACTGTGGGACTCAACTGCTGTGGTCATAAGTCCCCTAGAACTTAGAACTACTTAAACCTAACTAACCTAAGGACAGCACACAACACCCAGCCATCACGAGGCAGCGAAAATTCCTGACCCCGCCGGGAATCGAACCCGGGAACCCGGGCGTGGGAAGCGAGAACGCTACCGCACGACCACGAGATGCGGGCATTATTCGGAAAGTAACGCGTTTCTGAAGAAGAGAAACTTGTTAACATCGAGTATAGATTTAAGTGTCAGGAAGTCGTTTCTGAAAGTATTTGTATGGAGTGTAGCCGTGAATGGAAGTGAAATATGGACGATAAACAGTTTGGACAAGAAGAGAATAGAAGCTTTCGAAATTTGGTGCTACAGAAGAATGCTGAAGATTAGATGGGTAGATCACATAACTAATGAGGAGGTATTGAATAGAATTGGGGAGAAGAAGAGTTTATGGCACAACTTGACAAGAAGAAGAGACCGGTTGGTAGGACATGTTCTGAGGCATCAAGGGATCACAAATTTAGCTTTGGAGGGCTGCGTGGAGGGTAAAAATCGTAGAGGGAGACCAAGAGATGAATACACTAAGCAGATTGAGAAGGATCTAAGTTGCAGTAAGTACTGGGAGATGAAGAAGCTTGCACAGGATAGAGTAGCATGGAGAGCTGCATCAAACCAGTCTCAGGACTGAACACAACAACAATAGGAGTTTTCAAGCAGAGAGATTCTGAATTTGTTTTCAAATTTTACTTTGCTGTCTGTCCGGTATATTATTTTACTGGTTAAGTAATCAAAACTTTTTTTTGCTACGTATCGGATCCTTTTTTGTGCTAAAGATAATCTTAATGTAGAGAAATTAATGTTCTTTTTATTTCTGGTATTGTAATTATGTGCGTCATTGTTCCTTTTGAATGGTAGTTAATTATTTACAACAAACTGCACGAGGGAATAAATGTACTTTGAAACAGCAGTCCGAATGCCCACTTGTTTTACGTATCACAGTCCTATATCAAATCTACATGGAAGTCACCACAGACATGCTGCTTGCTGCTTTATGACAGACAGCATACTTCGTTTGTACAGTACTACATCAAGCAGCTAGAGGGGCAAAAGCAAACTGGCGGTGTCCACTGTTTAAGTGGTCGATGGTTTCTTCGTTTCGAGCAGCATTTGAAATGACGCAGCTGTGTTAGGCCAGTCGAGATGACTTCGTTAGCCGTCTGGACTGGCCTGACACAGGTGAACCAATACTGCTGGCGTCTTAAGCCAAAGACTTTGCCTTAACTGTGGGCGGTTCCAGGTCAATTAGGCTGAGTGGTGGTCTCCAAACCAGTGGGCCGCATGTGGTCCAATGCAAGTATTAATGCGGCCCGTGAAATGACCATCTATCACACGATCCGTCACACACACACACACACACACACACACACACACACATATATATATATATATATATATATATATATATATATATATAATCCAGCGTATGTTATGCTGTACATGTAAAGTTTTGAAAAACTGAATATTTTCATATTTTCAAGTTGAAACCCATGCTACAACATCCTGCTCTCTCACTGGTTTATAATGCTCTTATTTCCCTCACTGGTTACTGTTAGTGCTTTGTATATTATGTGCGTCCCAAAAATACTCGTCCTCTTCCATTGTGGCCCAACTAAGCTAAAATTTAGGATGCTCATGCTGTAGAGCATCCTACAGTAGTATGCTGTGGACACTTCATTGCGTGTCAGGACTGCAGAAATGTGCCAGGAAATACATTAAAATTTAATTCCGTCCCTTTAGTTTTTCTAGGTCGTAATTAACAGCTTGTAATTAGCTTTCGTAATATGAAGCGAATCACGGGATCTAACTATAGGCCTTCATCGTTCCTAGAGCCTAACCGACCGTATTTTTCATATCTTCTATTCTCTTTTCACTGTTATTTTTTTTTTTTTTTTTGCTTTCCTAACAAGAATCATTATATCTCTTGCTTTTATCTACCTTTAAGATTTGCAGTATTTTGATTATTAGATCCTTCCGAAAGGCACGTTTTTCGTCTGTTTGAATAATGCTTTGATTGCCACATTCTCTAATAATTTTAAAGATTCAAATGAAATCTTATTTATCCATTCTGCGTTGTTATTTCGCTAGTTTTCAACAGCTATATCATATTGTGTAATTAGCAGACTATAATATAAACTATGTCTTCCACTCGTACATACTTTCAGTTCATAATGTCAGTGCTATGGCCAATGAAACTAAAACCGACCGACCATAACTGTGCTTTTGTCCAATTGCTCTGGAAGATGGCTCATCTGAACTACCACGTACGAAATACTATTGCGGTTCATTAAGTGAAAGATGAAAATAATTTACGTAATTTGATACAGTACTTTGCCCCATGAGTGCTTCATAATTTACAACTGCCATTGACTATTAATGGATCAGTTCATGCACATTAATCAAACTCTTCTCTTGAAGTACAATGTTGAACATTTACTAAAGTACATTTACTAAAGCACATTCACTAAAGTACATTTCCATTTGATGTGAATAACTTTAGCCCTACTTGACGATGCTGACTGCTTCAACTGACGTCATGAAAGGGGCAGGTCGCTTTCATGCTCGGCTCTGTATTGACCTCCATGCGAAGGCGCTCCTGTGCTGAGAAACAGGGCGTGTCTTCTTCACATTCTCCCAGTCATCTTTGCAGATTTCAGCGACTCATCGCTAGTGTCTGTGGCATAGATGTGCTTGATCGATTTCCGTGTGCCACCGTGATCTTTGGACGATACCTCATTCCGTGCACTGATCCTCCCCATTGGAGATGCCCTCAATTTATTCTTTCCTCCCATCCTTTATCTCCTCTGCCGCGTTGAGTGGGCGCTCGGTTTGAGGCGTCATGTCACGGACTGCGCGGCCCCTCCTGCAGGAGGTTCGAGTCCTCCCTCGGGCATGGGTGCGTGTGTTGCTCTCAGCATAAGTTAGTTTAAATAGTGTGTAAGTCTAATGACCGATGACCTAAGCAGTTTGGTCTCTTAGGAATTCACACAAATTCGAACATTTATCTCCTCTGCAATTCGAAAGTCGACTACAGCACATGGTTTCTGAAGCGTGTTACGATACACCCCATCAAGTTATCGTTACAATTCGAAACTTAGCTGACCCTGTGACACCATCAACTACATCTGCAGTGGAGAAGAGATCATTTGGATTTAATCTTGAATAACTGGATACTTATTGCCCGGTCAGGCTAATCACATTTCCTTTACGCCAAGTGATGGTCGTGTTCCAATACGCTGACATCCAGCCTAGCAGCGGTTGTAAACAAACACCGCGTCACACAGGCCTGTGGAGGCAGCTGTACAGAGGACATTCACCTGGTCTTCCATGGAACCTGTCATAGTAATCTAAGGCATCATCACAGCTATGGAACGTTATTGAGGATGAGCTGCATCCCATATTCCTTGATGTCCTTCCCGATGGCAATGGCATCTTAGTACAGAATAAAAATCCATGTCACAATACCGATGTCGTGTTACTGTGATCAGAGAGGCTTGATAGTGATCTCGCGCTGATGACGTGACCACCTAAGTCGCCTGATCTAAGCCTCGTGGAACACACTTCGGAAGCAATCGGCTTCCAGCTGTGCGTCCATAACCATAAAACACAGGTCCGTAATTTACCGTTATTTGGTGACATATTCGTTTACATGAGGTGTCGTATCTCTCTGGAAGGGTACCAAGCATTTTTTGAATCCATGGGGCACAAAATGAATTGTGAACTAACGCGACATTAACCACACTGTCATCGTGTTATAGCTCATAGACAAATGTACTAGTATGGAAACTGAGAAATGGTGATAAACACGAAAATATTTTATTCTACCGCTTAATACTCCTCAGATAACGATGGGGTGGTGCATGTAGCGAATAAATGGGAAAAACTGGGAAACAAATGACTAATGCAAAAGCCTAGATTGAAAGATGTACTTATGACCATAATTAAAACGAAATAACGGTGGGCCAGAGATGGATGGTGCATGAGCCAAGAACACTCTTAGCTTACTTCCGAGAGATTAAAAATATATCAACTGAACGGAAAGTCTGTGGATGGAATAAGAAAACACACAGTGAATATGGACGAATATTTTTGTAAACTAGAGAGCACTGAAAAAACTGGAGGCTGTTCTTTAGAAATGTATGTCAGATGGATGATTGAGATGATAACGATAAACGACTGTGTCCAACAGCTTCTTTACTATAGAGAAAAGATTAAATCTGCCTAGATGCTACAGTACTACACAAACGAAGACTATATTTTGCCTAGTAAGTTTGAACTAGAAATTAATTACTTTGCTGTAAAACTAATACAATAAAGATGGTAGTTAGTGAACCTTAAACCAAGATCGAGAAATAGTCGACAGACTATGAAGGACCCTGTAATATAATGTATAACAATTCTTCGACCGCCCTATTTCAGAACTTTAAAATCAAATTACTCCGTGGTGTATAACGCCTCTCTTGTAGCTTCCACATACAATCACATCTTTTCTCTCCCTCATTAAACTTATGCTGCAAGAACCCCTGACTAACAAGTAATACTCAAAGATAGTATGGAGAAATTGTACGTTACCTCTTACATGAGTGAACTACTTTTCCGTTTGTTTCTTACTATACAGGGTGATCCAGGACTCGGAGACGAAAGGATGTACAAGAAAAAAAACATGGACTCTAAAACGCGTACTTAAAAGAAGCACTCGTTCAGTAGATGAGAAGTTTCTCACTGTAACGACCATGGAGAAGTGATCATGCAATTCCGCATCTATGTTTACCTGACATTTTTTTTCCTTTTTCTGGTCCATACTACCACCTCTCAAAGTCCATCCGCGGCGGTTTAGTTCACCCTGTGCACCTCAGCTTGGCATCTGATTTCTTTCATCATACCACATCAGGTTCCATCAGAAACAAACTTCTAGGTACTGTTTCCGCTGATTCATAGTCAAGGGTTTAATCGAAAAATAACTGGTCTTTCCGCCAGTCTGTGCCAGTAAACCACAATCCTTTGTGGCGAGAGTCAAGTACCACTTCCTATAATGAACCGTGCCCATCTACAGGCCATTCGGCGTTTCATTTTTATTTTGGGTGTTCAACTGCACTTCTGTGATATCGTAGTTTACAATTTATGTGACTTTACATACAGATACTAAGAAATTTCTAGTGACCTTCGCTGTTATTAATAATTTGTTTCTTTCTGTATAACTTCATATACGTACGTCAATAGCTAAACAGTAAAACTTAATTTTATTGAACAATGTAGGACTTATGTAGGCATTATAGGGCCTCTTCAAGAAGATCTGTTTGTGATTGTCCAATGTAAGAGTACAATGCCTGACAATTAAACATAAAATTCTCATTCCTACCTCTCAGAATATTGGTGACAACCCCTTTTATTTTATATTTCCAAATCTGGTCAGAAGAAAGTAAGCTGAGTCTGGTCGTTCTGCATCAGAATCTTTTCCGGAGGAGAATATGTTCAGTTTATGCTTTGATAAAATAATAGTTACTATCCAGCACGTTATTTAATTAAGAGATTAACAGACATTTCCTGCTCATAATTGCTCAGAAGCAGTCGATGTGATTCTTCCCAATGCCCGGTCTGCTGTTTTCCTACCTAATAAAGTATTCCGCTCATCCATTTTCATCAGTTTGCATAAGCACACTGCAGAACAACTTCCGTACACTAAACTGCTTTCGATGAAGCTTCCGTTCGAGTTCGCTGTGCGAATGCTTTGTAAATAATGAGGTGGATGAAACTATGAAAAATATTCCCAACACACGAGCGGTTATCGTACTTTTTAGCTTAAATATTCATGTACTAAGATCCGGACGTTACCGATTTGCATCCCAACGAAATTACTTCGAGACTGCAGCAACTTAGTGGCCTTATATGCCACTGTTCCTTCTCAGGTGGGCGTAACAGTCTTCCTTCGGAAATAGCTACACGACTGTAATGCTATGCGAATGATGTCTTCTGTACCATAGACTAAAATACAGGGTGGTCTGCAACAGTTTGATAAGCTTGTGAGGGTGTTGCAAGGTAGGTTGTCCTGAGGAATAGTTCTTAAGAATAAAATTTGATACGTTGCGCCGCTTCCAAGTTAATTAGCACTGAAGTTAGAAAATCGGGCCGTTGCGCCCGCAAATTCAAGTGGCCCGGAGATATAATTAGTCTCAGTTGTCCTCATAGCGTAGATGGTAGCTGACAAGACTGCTCAGCTTCTTGCTAGGGTTCGATATTGACGACAGTCCCGATGTCCTACTTTTGTATCGGTTTTGGAAAACCATACGAAGAACGCGTATCACGACACAGCCTATGGCTGGCCGCTGGGATTTGTTCGCGCAACAGCAAGACTGGCAACTTCAACGCAAATCAACACGGAAACAGCTTAACATAGCGAATTTTTTTTAACCACTGTGTTTCTGCTCAATATACCCTGCAATATTCTTACAAACTTTTTATACTGTTTCTGGCCACGGTGTACATTTACAGAAAATAATTTAAAATGAACGTTTGGATGAGGCAAATCGTGGGATGTTTTCTGGTTGATTTACGTCGTCACGCAGCGCGTTCACATGATCTCCAATAACCACGACATAGTCGAGATACACATTACCGTACTTTCAGTTCAACGGATAACAGTAGCAATTTACGCATACGAATTATAAAAATGGGTGTACGTATGTAAGGATGTCTTTGCCACACTCCTCTTAAACCACAGGACCGATTTTAACGAAACTGATTACACATATCATTTACTTTCTGGAAAGGATCACTGTGGAGGTAAAAACCACCTGATTATCAAAGAAGTGGGGTGGAGACGGAAAAGAAGTGTAGCCCATGACTCGAGAATACCCATACTTCCATCATTCAGTATTTGAGATTGAGAGCGCTTAGAGAGATGCAAAAAGTTTACAGGTAATTTCGAATCTTTGTGAAACTTTTTCTCAATGATGAGCCACACAGGTTAATCAAAGGAAAGAAATGTTTATCGCTTCCTGAATTTTCGCTGTTCATTTGTCACATGACCACTGAAACACGCGGAAAACTACCGCGTCATGAAAGGTGTAAATTTTATTACTTCGTTTCTACTAACTATATATGCAACACTTTTGGCAGGCAGCATCCACATCTGCCGCCGAATGTGTACACAAAAAATATCACTGTACGGCTCATACTTCCGGAGATATGATTTCAAATACTAGGATGCGTGGAAAACTGCTGCATCGTGTATGACTTCTTAATTTATTACTTCTTCGCTACTGACTCTATTCGCAACAAAATTCGCAGGCAGAATCGTCGCATTCCGTGGAATTTGTTAAATGTGTATGAAATAGATCTTAAATGTATGTGGGAAAACTGACGTGTAGGAAGCTACTCCTAAACCCCTGGAATGATTGGAGTCCAATTTGGTGTACATACTAGTTATAATCCGGAAAGAGAGTCTGTAGGGGCATGAACCACCAGCATCTTGCTGGGGTGAGTGAGACGACGTGGAGAGAGAAGGGAGGACAGGGAGCTGGGCAGATAGAGAGCGTGAACAAGGAGATATGCATAAGTAGCAGGAGGAGGAGATGGACAGAGATAAGGCGCAGGAAATGGACAGAGAGAGGGGAGAGAAGGAGATGGACGGGGAAAGAAAAATGAGGGAGATGGACATAGGCAGCTGAAGGAAGAGAGGCAAAGAGATGAGGAGGGAAGAGATGAACAGACAGAGGGGGAGGATGGAATGGACAGAGAAAGGGAAGGAGATGGACAGAGAGAAGGGAGTGGAAGAAACAGACATAGAAAGGAAAGGGGAGGAGGTGGACAGGGTGAGGAGGAGGGAGGAGGTTGACAGAGAGAGGGAGAGGAGACGGGGGACAAGGAGATGGATAGAGGGGTAAGGAACAGATGGACGGAGGGAGGAGGAGCAGATTGACAGATAGTGTGTGATGTAAGTGATGGACATAGGGTAGAATTAGATGGACTGATATCAGATTGGAATAAGTACACACCCGGGCAACACCGGGAGATCAGCAGATTGCATTATAAACCTACTTACATCATCGATTGCTGGTTTACAAAACTAGATTTGTGAAGTCTCTGAGTAGGATAATGCATCTCAACCACTGTACCTAGTTTTTTACTTCATTTCTCGTATTAATTAGGTAATAATTAAGCTGGCTTTCGTTATGATACTTTTAATTAAATAAACGAAAGTAGGAGAAATACCCAGTGACTAGATTAAAGAAATTCGCCCTTGCTCGTGGTCCTTACATTTCTGCGGCTGTTACAGTAAACAAAAGAGAATAATGAAGGAATAGTTTATGGCAACAACTGACGATATTTCACTACTTACAACTTGTTTCGAAAGATTAAGTTCCGTTTTCAAATAAGACCAGAACAAAAGGTGGTCAGTTTTGCGAAGGATAACATGTGCCACCCGCCCGCTGCGCATATATCTAATATTAGTAAGCTTGATGTTTTGCGGCTAATGATACAAAACAGGGTCGCCACCGGTTTTCATGTCAATGGTGGCAAAACATTTTCATGATACATGTAACTTACGAGTTTTGAGCACATTCTCATGTGCTTATAACTTTTTCGCGTAGGTTTCTGCAGTGCAAATTTAGTACTTTGTTAGTATTACAACTATAAACAAGTTATAAGGATAATTATAGTAAAATATGTTTTTACATTTCAGTTTACCATCATTTACGTTAAATTCTGTTGGTCCCGTACAAGCCCTAGTCCATCTATTAACCATTTCACTGCCTTTGAAAATTTTGTACGGATAACGTGTTCCACAATTTGCATTTTGGAACCAACGCCCCAAGCTTGAACATCGATTTTCAAATGATTTTATGTGGAATCTACGTCATGTTCCCCACACGCAAAACTTGTAGGATACTGTGTAACACAAAAATGTACAAACTCTTCCACAATCTAAATGATGTAGCTATCTGTCGGATATAAGGTTGTACACTCCTGGAAATTGAAATAAGAACACCGTGAATTCATTGTCCCAGGAAGGGGAAACTTTATTGACACATTCCTGGGGTCAGATACATCACATGATCACACTGACAGAACCACAGGCACATAGACACAGGCAACAGAGCATGCACAATGTCGGCACTAGTACAGTGTATATCCACCTTTCGCAGCAATGCAGGCTGCTATTCTCCCATGGAGACGATCGTAGAGATGCTGGATGTAGTCCTGTGGAACGGCTTGCCATGCCATTTCCACCTGGCGCCTCAGTTGGACCAGCGTTCGTGCTGGACGTGCAGACCGCGTGAGACGACGCTTCACCCAGTCCGAAACATGCTCAATGGGGGACAGATCCGGAGATCTTGCTGGTCAGGGTAGTTGACTTACACCTTCTAGAGCACGTTGGGTGGTACGGGATACATGCGGACGTGCATTGTCCTGTTGGAACAGCAAGTTCCCTTGCCGGTCTAGGAATGGTAGAACGATGGGTTCGATGACGGTTTGGATGTACCGTGCACTATTCAGTGTCCCCTCGACGATCACCAGTGGTGTACGGCCAGTGTAGGAGATCGCTCCCCACACCATGATGCCGGGTGTTGGCCCTGTGTGCCTCGGTCGTATGCAGTCCTGATTGTGGCGCTCACCTGCACGGCGCCAAACACGCATACGACCATCATTTGCACCAAGGCAGAAGCGACTCTCATCGCTGAAGACGACACGTCTCCATTCGTCCCTCCATTCACGCCTGTCGCGACACCACTGGAGGCGGGCTGCACGATGTTGGGGCGTGAGCGGAAGACGGCCTAACGGTGCGCGGGACCGTAGCCCAGCTTCATGGAGAAGGTTGCGAATGGTCCTCGCCGATACCCCAGGAGCAACAGTGTCCCTAATTTGCTGGGAAGTGGCGGTGCGGTCCCCTACGGCACTGCGTAGGATCCTACGGTCTTCGCGTGCATCCGTGCGTCGCTGCGGTCCGGTCCCAGGTCGACGGGCACGTGCACCTTCCGCCGACCACTGGCGACAACATCGATGTACTGTGGAGACCTCACGCCCCACGTGTTGAGCAATTCGGCGGTACGTCCACCCGGCCTCCCGCATGCCCACTATACGCCCTCGCTCAAAGTCCGTCAACTGCACATACGGTTCACGTCCACGCTGTCGCGGCATGCTACCAGTGTTAAAGACTGCGATGGAGCTCCGTATGCCACGGCAAACTGGCTGACACTGACGGCGGCGGTGCACAAATGCTGCGCAGCTAGCGCCATTCGACGGCCAACACCGCGGTTCCTGGTGTGTCCGCTGTGCCGTGCGTGTGATCATTGCTTGTACAGCCCTCTCGCAGTGTCCGGAGCAAGTATGGTGGGTCTGACACACCGGTGTCAATGTGTTCTTTTTTCCATTTCCAGGAGTGTATTAGAGGCTTATGAAGATGTCCGAACCTTGTGTGTGGGTACAGGGAGGGTGACTTTCCCGTTCTATAGGAAGGAAACATTTCCGAGACGGAACTGTCACCATGCACATTCCTTCTTAGTGGGACTGCGTACACGTGTAGTGGTTTCGTTATTCAGTCGATCGGTAGCTTCATTGTATTATATTATATTTTCAGTTCATTTTAGTTATGTTTTTGTTGAAATGTACGCTTTCTTTCTTTATGAGCTACGCTTTATTCAGAAATACTAAAATTTTGGAATATTCTGGCTGTGCTAATGCAAATTCTTTCAATGTTGCCTCTAGGAAAAATGCTACAATGTTTCTTAGTAATGTTTTCGCACATGTTGGAAATAAACTGAAGGTTCAAATGCTAACTGTCACTGTCGCGTCAGGGTACTGACACAAAAATGTCGATATTTTCCACTGATATTTTACCAAACGCAAAGTCAGCTTGTGAAATGTCGATCTTTTGGATTCATTTTTGGGGTCTATCGAAAAATATCAGAGTGCACTCTGCAGTTATGTCAGTAAATACTGAAAGAGCTTCTACCTAGAAGCACGTCTTGTTCGACAACAGACGTTCTTTCACTTTCGGGTATCTCTCCATGCTGAGTGTAATATATTGCAGTTGCTCTAAAGAAGTTATACAACAGTTTTAGTACATCTTAAAAGAATTAAATTTGTTAAAAGAAAACACAGCAATATTAAATTAATTACCTTTTTTGTAATTTGGATTCTATATTCCTATGAATTATTTCATTACTTTGCTTTATGGCTCATTTTACGAATAATTTATTGCAGTTTGCGTTATTTTCACTCATATTTTGAAGTCATTTTATTGATAATAATCAGCTATTTTACTTCGTAAAATTTCTGATTCCTGAGGTTACAAGCTGTCTTCCATTAACTAAATTGTCATTATGGGCAGCTGCCTCCTCTGGACCCTCGTGGCAGGCGACCCTGAATCAAAACAAGTGTTTGCACTACCGTTTCTCTAATCGTGAACGCCGTACATTCATTATCAGTCGCTCGACATCTGCTGCTGGATAAACATCCCACTGGTCACAGTCATGTTACTCACAGTATGGTTTCTAGAAGCATCTAATTACCTTCCGTCAGCTCGTTGTCACCGTGCTCCAAATTTCTTGGAATCCAGAAATGAATATCTTCATTCCGTATACCATTCATTCATTTAGCTACCCCATCCACACACCTCCCTGTCCTGAAGCATGCGTCCCACAATAGATTCTGAAATACAGCATGAATTTAGTCTGGGCAATCTGTTCACTGTTAATTACCCTGACTCAAGATCTTCAGACATTACCTTACATTAATACTTGACTTATTATTTCAAACTTTTAATGTGACATTATACACTGAAGCGCCAAAGAAGCTGTTATAGGCGAGCGTATTCAAATACAGAGATACTCGAACAGGCAGAATACAGCGCTGCGTCCGGAAAAGCCTTTGTAAGTCAAGTGTCTGGCGCAGTTGTCAGATCGGTTACTGTTGCTACAGTGGCAAGTTATAAAGATTTAAGTGAATTTGAACGTGGTGCTATAATCGGCGCACGAGCGATAGGATCCATCATCTACGAGGTAGCAATGAAGTGGAGATTTTCCCGTATGACCATTTCACTACCTCAGACATTAAACGAGTCCGTGAATATCAGGAAAGCTGTAAACATCAAATCTCCGACTTCGCTGCGGCCGGGTAAAGATTCTGCCAGAACGTGAGCAACGACCACGCAAGAGAGTCGTTCAACGTGACAGAAGTGCATCCCTTCCAAAAATTGCTGCAGATTTCAATGATGGGCATCAACAAGTATCAGCGTGCAAATCATTCAACGAAACATTATCGATAAGGGCTTTCGGAGCCGAAGGCCGTCTCGTATACCCTTGATGACAGTACGAAACAAAGCATTACGTCTCGCCTGGGCCAATCAACACCGACAGTGAACTGTCGATGACTGGAATCATGTTGCCTGGTCGGACGAGACTCATTTCAAATTGTCTGATACGTCTAGATACGAGTCTGACAGATGCCAGGCACGTAAGCATCCTGTCTGATCACCTGCATCCACTCACGTCCACTGTGCATTCAGACGGACTTTCGCAATTCCAGCAGGACAATGTGACACCCCACTAGTCCAGAATTTCTACGGAGTATCTCCAGGAACCCCCTTCTCAGTTTCAGCACTTCCGCTGGTCACGAAACTTCCCAGACATGAACAAAATTGACCACATCTGGGATGCCCTACAACGTGCTGTTCAGAAGAGATCTCCACCCCCTCGTACTCTTAAGGATTTATGGATTGCCCTGCAGCATTCATGATGTCAGCTCCCTCCAACACTACTTCAGGCATTACTCGAGTCCATGCCGCGTGCTGCGAGGGCTCTACACATTAGGTTGGTGTACCAGTTTCTTTGCCTCTTCAGTGCATCTGTTATGTGTAGCTTACGACAGCATTTTAATCTCTGTAATTCTGCCACTATTAGAAATACTGAAAATCAGCTTTTGTTGGCCCTAGAACCCTCTAGTTAGACAATACGCAGTTGCAATGTTGTTATCAGGTGACGTTTCAAGGGTTAATTATAATTATAATTTCAGTACTTGGAGCCGGCCGGTGTGGCCTAGCGGTTGTAGGTGCTTCAGTCTGGAACCGCGTGACCGCTACGGTCGCAGGTTCGAATCCTGCCTCGGGCATGGATATGTGTGATGCCATTAGATTAGTTAGGTTTAAGCAGTTCTAAGTCTAGGGGACTGATGACCTCAGATGTTAAGTCGCATAGTGCACAGAGCCATTTGAACCATTTTTTCAATACTTGAAAGGGCCCCCACGAAATACGAGTAGTCATAGGACAACGAAACTTCGTATAAACATTTTTAAGGATATGCGTAAGATAAATAACGAATAATCCAGTGAAAGAACCAGATTTAAAATTTCCACATGAGAAGGTAACAGTTGTTAAATTTGTACGATATTTTCGTTCGAGATTACAAAAGTGTGACGACCATCCAAGACAGCCTGAAGCCGGACTAGAGACACTTCTTAGCACACTGGACTCATATTCTAGAGGACGTCTGTTCAAACCTACGTTCGGCTAACCAAGTTAAGTTTTTCCGTGATTTTCCTAATTCGCTCCAGGCAAATGCTGGGATGGTACGTTTGAAAGTTCACGACCGGTTTCCTTCCCCATCCTTGACACAAACCGAGCATTTTCTCCGTCTTTGATGACCGCGAAATCGAAGGGACGTTAAAAAAAGTGTTGCTTCCTTTCTTCTTTCGTGCTAGAGATCCAATTTCACAATTTTCAGCATCACTTTTAGAACGGTGGTACAAGGAATGTTCAGCTGTCGTGGTGCAGCTCGTGCGTTGCTTGAAGATCGCACACTGTGTCCAGTACTGTCAGTCATGGATATAGCAACTTCTTCAGCAATACATGGCGCAATGGGCCGTCGACTTCTATCATTTCCCAAATAGCCACTTAATTTTAACTTGCGAATAATGACTTGCAAACATGCAAAACTGGTGCGGAAAGAAAACCGTGCGTATTCCTCTAACGTAGTGGCCGTCAAACTTCTTTCTTCGATAGACAATACGGACATGGTGGGGCGGCACCTCGGGCAGCGTGTGTGTCAGTCTTATTAACTGGTAACCTACATAAATTAATTATCTACGTGCAATAACCACGCACAAACGTCCTGAGGGCAGCACTAACAGTGGAGGATATCTTGGTATCGCAGAAAACAGTGCAGCCGTTGTCGTAATGCGGAAGCTAAGCGATTTATCTGATGTCCAGAAGAGCATAATCATGGCTAAGTTTATAAACTGTTCGCGTGCCGCCGTGGTTAAAGTATACCGTGCCCGGCAGAATGGCGCTATTCAAAACCAGCGCCGAGGCTGCTGCGGTACAACAGGGGCCACAGATGACAGGGGTGAACAACGGCTGTGGAGTTGTGTACGGGCGAATTAGTCGTGCAGTACTCCAGCAACTGACCACACACGTGAAACAACAGTGTCTTCTAAAATGGCTCTGAGCACTATGAGACTTAACTTCTGAGGTCATCAGTCCCCTAGAACTTAGAACTACTCAAACCTAACCAATCTAAGGGCATCACACACATCCATGCCCGAGGCAGGATTCGAATCTGCGACCGTAGCGGTCGCGCGGTTCCAGACTGAAGCGCATAGAACCGCTCGGCCTCCCCGGCCGGCCAGTGTCTTCTCAACGAACGTTGCTGCTTATGGGCCTCCGCAGCAGGCACCTGCTTCATGCTTCCATTCTGACAGCTGTTCGTCGACAAAGGCTGGAATTGGCACGCCAGTCCCACAAGTGGACGACAACTGAATGGCGACAAGAGGCCTTTTGAGGTGACTCACGTTTTATGCTCCATCGCACAGATGGCCGTCGCTGTGAAACATCTGAAAGCAAACACTCTGCACCACGTATGCTCTGGGGAATGTTTTCGTGCCATTACCAGGGTGACCTCGTCATTCTCGAAGGCATGATAAATCAACAAAAGCACGCACGTATCCTTGGGGATCATTTCCATCCCTACATGCAGTTTGCTTTTCCTCGGAATGATGGTATCTACCAACGGGTCAATGCAACATGTTACACAGCTCGTAGTGTACGTATACGGTTTGACTAGCCCGAAGACGAGTTTACCGTACTCCCCTCGGCCCAAAACTCCCCGGACTTAAACCGTGTCGAGAACCTGTGGGACTACATCGCACCTTGGATTCTCAACCAACAAATCCAGCACAGCTCGCCATGGCACTGAGGTCAGCATGGCTCCACATTCCTGTCGGTAACTGCCGGAACCTCGTTAACTCTCTTTCTGCAAGTCTCTTAGTGGTCGGTGCTGCAAGAAGTGGTTAATCAGAACTTTGACAGGTGGTCAGATTAATGTGATGGGTCAGTGTATGAATCGCAGTAGAAGGTGACCATCTTTATGATCTTCATTCACAAATCCATGTTACTGTTATACCACAGCAGCTGATCAGTACGACGCATACATTGACATGAGTTTTCAACACTGGAAGAATAACAACAAAACATTTCTCTTGTCATGTTCCCTCACCCGAAACAACAAATCTATCTGCACCCTAGCTTCATCGCTAAGGTATCTGGTAAACTACTCTTGGTTCACGGGCGATTTGACTAATGCCAATAAAATTAAGCATACCTCAAAACTTTGCTGCCTCTGTTAAGTATTTTTGTTTGTTATTCAGCAGAAAAACTACACTCTTATGACGCTCTTAACGTTAGTTGACTTTGAGGATTCAGCTGTTAGTTGGTCAATGTTTATTATTATAAAACACAGCTGAGAACCGCAGGCCGCACAAACACTTGATTCTGACAGCACGCGGCTTCTGGGCCGCAGTTTGATCACCGACTTAGACTGTCACTCACAGTCACTGGAATGCTGTGTAATTCTATATTATCAAAATAACTGTCAAAGTCACTATATCAGTTACTCCTCTGCCATTTCCCTATCAAATAACGTTATTTGGTTCTTACGTATATGTTACTGTGCATGTTACAGCTGCTGTGAACAGTCACTGTACATCTGATTACAGACACTGTTACATTGATTAATGTCGTCATAAAATCAACACTTATTCCAGTCCTCCACTGTTACACTGCTCAAAATCCATCCTTCACAACCGATGCCCTGTAACAAATTTGCGTGTCATTAAAGGGACATGCCGTGGTATTTGTTGGTAACAGCTACACACAGGAAGGCCCATCTCACAGTACTACGATATTTGTTCTATCAACTGTTTTCTAAAGATATCTATCTTTCACTACATTTATTCGTGGTGCTGTAATTATATCATAGGAATAGTCTGTAACTATTCTAAGTAGATGGAACGCAGGTACTGTTCCAAAGGATGCTTGCTATTAAAGTATTGTGATTCTTAAAATGGCTCGATCGTTGCTCATGTACTTCGCAACATGGCATTTATTTGATCAGCACAGTGTCCTCAGAAATTATCACAGTTGCCCATATGTGCAAACGCATTCAGATCTGGCCTGCTCCATGATTACGTTATTTAACCAAACCACAAATTGTGAACCGCCGCTCGCCTATGGGCGCACTACCTGTGTCCACCTGGGCGCCGGGCTTTCCAGCTAGGAACGCATCAGAAGAATTCCTTTCATGCACAAAGTGTACTAAGTGGGCAAAGAGAAGAATCATAGTCCTTTACTGATGCTTAATGACACAATAATTCACCCCCATCACACTTCAAATATTGCAATGACTGATTTTAAAAGCACACTTCATATATTGCAATGACTGATTTTGAAAGCAATTATTCTCCTTTAATTATAAACATGAAAAGCTTGAAAGCTTTTCACAGTGATCTGACCTCTGAAATCGTTCGCTGTGCCTGCTGACGCACAGCTCCCTGCCAGTGCCGGAAAGCTTTTCGCTCGAGCGTTTTTTCATAGGAAGTTTTATGCCACCATATATGGTCGAACCTTACTCAGCTAATGGAAAGTAAGAACACTATTTTCAAGCTATTTGTGACGCTGTACTGGGTCATCCAGGCGTCATCATTGTACCCTGCCCAGGCTTCACATATTGTGCCAGATTGCTTCATATTACAATTTAACTGATACGAATTTAAGTACAACAAGGGGGATCATATTCTTGTGATTTTGACCTATTTTTCTGTCTTCGTCCTTATCAAGTAGGATAATGAAGACATTGCATTGTCTAGTTTGTTTAGTATTACATTAACTCCAGCTTTAATCGTCCCTATTGAAACATCATCACTTCCAAGTGTCTTCAGACTCCTCATACCTCGAAATGCCGCACTCAAGTTATCTGCTGTTATTTTCAACATCTTTCGTCATTCTAATGAGTGTTAATATACTCGTCCTCTCCCGCGCAAATCTTTCCATTTGAGGACAACAATTGCCACCTATGTCCTCAATTATTCGCTGTATGTATTACAATCTCTGTCCTCCTCTACAGTTTTTGCCCTCTACGTCTTCCTCTAGTACCAAGGAAGTCATTCCCTGATGTTATAAAAGATGTCCAGTCACACTCCCCCTTCTTCATATCAATGTTTTCTATATGTTCAATTCCCCGCCTATTCTGCGGAGAACCTTCTCTTTCCTACCTTATCAGTCCATGCAATTTTCAACATTCTTCTGTAGCGGTACACTGCAAAGGCTTTGATCCTTTTCTCTTCCGTTTTTGTCACAGTAAATGTCTCACTACCATACAGTGCTGCGCTTGAAACTCACATTCTCAGAAACTTATTCCTCAAATTATGAACTATGTATGATACAGCAGACTTATCTTTGCTAGGAATTCCCTTTTTGCCTATGAACCTTCACTTTTTATGCTCTCCTAGCTCCGTTGGTCATGGGATATGTTGCTGCCTAGGTAGCAGAATCCCTTTATTCTGTCCACTTCGTGATACATAATTCGGATGTTAAGTTTCTCGCTGTTTACATTTCAACTACTTTTCAATACTTTATTCTGTCTTCGATTTAACCTCACTACATACGCTGAACTTCTTAGAGTGACCATTGCATTCAGTACATCGTGTTATTCTGTTTCACCTTCATGGATGACGGGAATGTCATGGTCATTTTGTTACCATTTTCTCCAATAATTTTAGAAATTCTGATGGAATGTTATCTACCCCTTCTGACTTATTTGATCTTCAATCGCCCAAAGCCCTTTTAAATTCTGATTCTGGTACTGGATCCCCTATGTGTATCCTGTCTACTACTGTTTCTTCTTCTGGCACGTCATCACACAAGTATTCCCCCTCATAACCTTCAACGTACTCTGTCCACCTATCAGCTCTGTCCTTTGCATTTGATAGTGGAAATTCCATTGCACTTGTTTTTAATTGGACCCAAGGTTGTTTTGGCTTTTCTATAGGCTCCATCCGTCCTTCCAACAATCACTTCTTTTTTCGATTTCTTCGCACTTCTCATGCATCCATTTTGCTAAGGCTTCCCTGCACTTACTATTTATTTTGTTCCTAAGTTACTTGTAGTTCTGTATTCTCCAATTTCTTTGAACATTTTTGAACTTCCTTCTCTCGTCGATCAGCTGAGGTATATCACCTGGTATCCACGGTTTCGTCGCAGATGCCTTCCTTATTCCCAACTTCTGTGATTGGCCTTTTTAGAGATGTCCATTCCTCTTTAACTGGGCTACCTACGAAGGTATTCGTTATCGCAGTATGTACAGCCTCAGTAAGCCTCAAGCGTCTCTCTTTATTCCGTATATAACTTTTTTGCGTACTGATACTTCCTGAATAGACTCTTAAACGTAAGCCGACCCTTCATCATTACTAAATTGTAATCTGCGTCTATAGCTGGCCCTGGGGACCACTTAAATCCCAATATCAGACTTTGGAATCTCTGTCTGTCTATGATGTCTTCCCGTTTGTCCCGGCCTTTTGCAAGTATACCTCCTCTTCTTGTGCTTCCTGAGCAGAGTATGCTCTGTTAGTGACTAATATCCATTGCAGAACTCACTAAATCTTTCTGCTCTTTCTTTCCTAATACCAAGTCTACATGTTTCCTTAACCCTTTCTTCTGCTCCCTCTCCTAAGGAGCGATTACACTTTCATCTGCCTTCACGTACTGAATTACCCGTTCAGTATCCTCATATACTTTCTCTGCCGCTTCATTTTCTACTTGCGACGTTGGCATGTATACCTGAATTATTGTTGACGGTGTTGGGTTTATGTCAATTCTGATGTGAATAAACCCTTATCTGAACTGTTCACAGTAGATCTCTGCTGTATCTTCCTATTCATCAGCAATCATATTCCCGTTATATCATTTTCTACTGCTGTTGATATTACCCTGTACTTGTCTGACCCAGAATCATTGTCTTCTTTCCATTTCACTCCACTGAGCATCATTATTTTTAGATTGAGCCTTAACATTTCGCTTTTCTGTTTTTGTAGATTCTGTACGTCGTTGAGACTTCTGACATTCTAACCACAACTCACAAAACGTTATCCTTTCGTTTGTTATTTAGTCTTTTTCTCATGGCCACCGCCTCTTCGGCAACCCCTCGCCGAGGGCCTTTGGTAATGGAGTGATCGTCACAACATTTTTCTCAGTTACAGCCCCACATGTCCTGTGGATGCATATTATGCGTCCTCAGTGCGGTGGTTTCCACATCCTTCTGCATCATTGCTGATACTTCCACCTTTTACTGGTTGTGACCTAACCCAAGGGCAAAGGAGTGACCTGAATCTCTCTCTGCTCCTCTGCCTCTTTCACAAGGACGTTGGCAGAAGGATTCTCATGCCGGAAGTCATCGGCTGCCATTGCTGATGATTTTCAGTAAAGATCTAAGCAGTGGCGTTGTTCGAAATCAGGACCAAGGACGTTCTAATGTTTCGACAACGACGTTACCACTACACTAGGAGGGGGGGTGGGGGGGTGGGGGGGGGGGAAGGTGACACTGCACCCTGAGAACGAATATATAATATTTACAGATTATCTTTCCCAAGTTCTCACTCCATGTATGACAGTAATAACTTAGATAACGTTCTTCTTTCTTTTAAACATCTGATTTGGATGAATGTAAACGTTCTTAGCTTTCTAAAGTGGAGCTTGTTTATCATAGTAATTATAGCTGTCATTACTGCTATGACGTAACTGGGTGGGAAAACTCCAGTATCAGTTACCTCGATTAAATGAAGGTAATTTTTTTGAATATGGATTTCTCAGAAGGTATTACTAAATTTTGGAAGGCCTCTAATTTTCTGCTACATTTAAAGAAAAAAAGTACCATTTTGGCGTCAGAAATTAAATGATAACACCGTCATTATTAATCAATAAGTACAATAGACTCTGAGGAAATAAGATCGTAATTCATATCAACTGCAGGGCCATAAATTCTGTTACTCGTAATCTGTTTTCTCCCTTTCTCTCCAGATAGTGTGTCTCATCAGTCAAAATGTTTCTCTAATCAATATCCATAACGTCAGCAGTCTGTCACCACAAAAATGCCCCGAATCTCCGCTCATCAGCTGCAAAAAAGGTGCACACATCGTATGAATCAGTGAAGTTCTCCATTTCACCGAGTCAACGGCCTCTCGGAAAGGCTAATTGGGAGCCGCGATGACGCACTTTTCCGCCTCCGTATCACCCTCCAATATCTCTTAATTAGTGTCGAAATTAGGAAAGAGAAATGTTTGTTTGTTGTTAGAGAGCCAGCTTCAGTACTACTTACAATGATATACTTTGGTCTATTTCAATTCATTAGTCGATAGGAATTCATTCGGTGGTTTTATAACTGATATTCGAGTGAACCATTAAGACGTGCGCAACTGACTGCTTATGTAGACGAATGTACATCATTATTTCACTGACAGTATTCTCCGTTTCATCTTTGGCATGCTGGGTGCAAAGAAATTACTGGACAAAACGATGCTATAAGTTCGTTACAAACGATGTTGAAAAATCACTTATTAATTACTTTGATAATGGTGGAAGGTGTACAAATAGTGATAACCTTTCCGACACAAACACTGTAGTTACTTCTGGAAACACACAGCATGTGCCAAGTGTCCCATCTTGAAAAAATGTTCGTGGCGAGAAGTGATGATCACATTAAATAAATCGGTAAACAGTTTCGTGAATGGTTACAATGAACACCACATTAAGACAGTTACTTCTATTAGTAATGGTTTATGTATTTACTTCATGCAGTGTGAAGTTTTGTTTCTTAGATAGGTTGTCTGGAAACACACAGCATGTGCCAAGTGTCCCATCTTGAAAAAATGTTCGTGGCGAGAAGTGATGATCACATTAAATAAATCGGTAAACAGTTTCGTGAATGGTTACAATGAACACCACATTAAGACAGTTACTTCTATTAGTAATGGTTTATGTATTTACTTCATGCAGTGTGAAGTTTTGTTTCTTAGATAGGTTGTAGAGTGAAATGACGAGAGAAATATTAGGGGGATAAATGTAATTCTGAAGACCATTAGGAAATGTTTCCTATTTAATATTATCACATGTTTTCCAAGCACCAACGGAAAATTTAGTTAATATTATAAAGTGGGCTAAGAAAGTGCAGCGAAAACATATACTGGACATTACTGAGGCGGAATCTGACGGCCACGCAACATATATAGTATAACAGCGATTGTTTACATCCGAACGTTACTCCATAAAACGTCAGTATTAAATCGACATGTACTTCATCAGTTGCAATGAGGTCTATCAAGATCGCCGAGAAACTTTAGATAAGAGAATAAATGCGAAACTAGTATAGAATCCGTTATAAGTTTACATTTATAATTTGTCATATGCTTATTGCGACCATCTGATAGCAGCGCGGGTTAGATAGTTTTGATCCCAATGTGCACATATAAGTAAATGCAGTGATACATAAATTGCATCTGCGACAGAAAGAAAGACTCTTTTAGTTTGTAACACAATTGTCGATTTTCCCATAATGGTCTTATCTAACTTCTTTGTTTTTACTTAAGGTGATTCCTGTCTAACCATGTTTTTTCATGTATCATCGATGTAAATGTTTTATTCATTCTTTATGATAGTTTAATTTTACTTAATCTGTTGATGTAATGTCGAAAGTAATGTCCTGAAAAAGAATGAAAATGTTAAATTTTACTGGTTCATGCATAGGGAAAGCTGGTTTGTAGTCATATAAACCCTGAAGGGAATTGGCTAGGCGGGAATAGAAAAGGTGGATCTGGAAGTCGAACAGCAAAGCTCCTGTCTGGTATATGACTCAGTCGCTCGCTAGTACGCTATAATGCGCATCTTGTCAACTGAATGAGCCGAGAAGAACTGCAGCATTATATGACATAGCGTCGGATGCGGAATTAATGCAGTTTGTTGCTCGTGGCCTACTTTGGTTAGCTGTGTGCCCCGAAAATACAACTCTCTGAAGAGTATGTTTAGAGCTAATTACACAGGAAGAGCCATGAATACTTTTCCGCCCTTTTCTGAATAGTACACTACCTTCAGCTCACATTATCAGATGTGCACTCTGTATCTGCATGGACCAATTATGTGGCTTTGTTTTCAATAATAATTTTGTGTCCTTCAAACTGGGTGTTGAGCCACCGCATGTAATCCTCAGACATTTACCTCGTCAGGATCCTGTCCCAAGTGCTACGTTGAATCCGCGTACCCTATTTTACTCAACTGATAATCAATTATTTTCCTCAACAAAAGTTAACAAACTTTGTGGAATTTTAAAGTACACAATTGTTCAGCGAACTTCAGTTTTGAAATATTCCACTTAGTTTTCTTAAATGCACAGTTAATGTATTCAGTTCAGATATTCTTTCTTATTGAAATGAAAGTGTTTCACTTTAACATGTTATGCAGTTTACAGCGTTTCCTATATTGTGTTGTGACAAAAGTGTTCAGCCACTATCTGAATCTAGCGACAGATTTGTTTCTGGGTTCTCATGCTAATTTTTCAGTCTAATTTGAATGTCTTATTACAATAACAGCAATCAAATGTAAGCAGCTGATTGCAGTTATTCAAACTATACTAGATCTAGGTGGCCCGTGTTCCATTTGAGCTAAATAATATAAGGTAGCGAATATTCCTTGAGATTAGAGGTAACAATCAGTACAAATGATACAATTAATTCATAACTATTTCAGTAGAAGTACGAGAGTTGGAACCTTAATTGTGGCAACTATTTATTTACAGCTCGTACAGAAATTTAGTATCTAAGAAAATCCAATCAATATAATTTGTTTATGAATCATGCTAGTATCGGGTACATCTTTCCCTAATTAGGCTGGCGACCGTTTCTTTTACGTAAGTATACTTTGCTTCTTTACTAAGAGAACCTTATTTCGATTCCCGTTTATCTTGCTAGTGCTGCCTTTCAATTGAAATCTTTAGGGAAACATAATTAGTCCGATATTTTACCATTATACATTCTCACGGTCACATAATTAAAAATCGTTTGATAGGGGTACAGTTATCAGGATATTACTATTTTATTAGTTGCCGGTAGTGTTATAAGTTAAGAAAACCTAAACCGTCGTAACAGCTGCTAACAAACAAGTTTATTGATCGAATCTGAACTTATCAAATATGAGAAGTAATACAAGTGAGCTCAAAGTGTAAAATACATGTGTTATTATGGTGTTATTATGGTGTACCACGCTCAGTTTCTGATGTATAGATGTACGAAAAGTAGATCTTGGGCACTCGTTACACGATGGTGTTTCAGAGCCCTGCAGGTTCTTTCGTGTTTCGAATTATTCGTCTTGTCACCTCGAGTTAGCGACTTCACGTTGAGTAACATAGAGGTCGCTGCCGGGCTAGGGTGCGTTACGAACACGTAGGGGTCTGAGTAAGGAGCGAAGGCGGGGGTGAAGCGCGAGGAACGCCGACGTTTGGACGGTAGACGCCTGAGATCGGGACGGGAAGGGGAGACGTGATCCCGAAGCGTCTTGGAGTGAATTTTCTGTCGGTACCTGGCGCAAGTGTTAGTGTGTGTGCGCTTGAGCTTACGACTTTTTCTTGGAGAGTGAGTTATTGGATTTGCTTGGCTGTTACTTCTGGCTCAGCAACAAACATGTACGTATGCTGATGTCAGATCTTAGAAGTGTCCGACCCATTCACATTGTTTATTCAGTACCACTGGTTTCCCAGAAGCGTCGGTTGGTTTCTCCTATTAGAGGAAACTGCCTTATTCAGTCTGTAAGAGTGTAGCCTTATCGTATTCTCGCTCTTCTTGTCCTCCAAACTTCGTGTTTTGCTGATGTTGAATAAAGACGTTGATTAACTGCTCCCCACTTTTCGGCCTTTGCTCAGCATTGTTTATGTAATTTTAATGAGCCTGTGCTTTCCCTGTTGTTTCCTTTGATTATTGCTATACATTATCCTGCGCTTTGTGTGTGTAAATTTAGTCTGGTTGAGTATTTTACTGTGGGTTAAGTGACTACATGACCGTGGTACCGGTAAATAGTAGGTTCAAACTTAGATGGACTTTTAGTGTGTTTCAGTGTCACGAGTGTGCAGGCAAGCTTGCTTGTTTGGTCTTTCCGGAGTCAACAGACGACCTGGCGTGTTTTGAATGGGCATCGATGCAGCTACCCCCTCCCCCCTCCACACCCGGCCCCACGCCACGCTGAATGGCTGTACGGCTTTGGAAGTCATGTATTTGTAAAGTATAATCTGTGTCACAGTTTGTTCTATGTTGTTTTTTGGCTGGAAATCAGGGTTAACTCTAAAATCTCAAGCTCACGTTGAGTACATTCTATCGGTTATTTGCTTAAAACTGTGTAGAGTGTTAACGTGAAAATTAGAACTGTTGCTGTATTTGTAATTTAACAGTGTCGTTTATTGAGGCTTCCTGACACTCCACTTGCTATTAGTAGAAACTGGCTTCTTAAGCAACCGGGCACTGACATTGAAATTTTTAGTTAGGATGCATGGGATAAGTATGAGAGTTCGTCTGCTGGCCTAACGCGAAATTTGAGTAGACGTCATCTTCCAGATATAGAAACATGCCTCTCAAGTTTATCTCGCACAACTCCTTCTTGATGGTGGTGTTTCTTTCCGTCAGTGTGTACGACACAGAACGCCATGTTACTATTATACGGTGAAACTGCTACCTTAGTACCCTCTGTTAAATTACGTTTTAGCTGCCAATAATGGATAAAAATCGTACATTCAAGTTTCTTGTCATCATTTGTTAAATGTAACACTGTGTTGAAGATTTTACCTTTCCTCTTTTATTTAATATAACTACTTTCGTGATTACAAAGGTAATATTTGCTCTATGTAAGCACTCTGCATGTCATCCTTTTGTATTTCCTGTAACTTCTATATAAATAACATCTTTGTAAGTCGCACGTCATTTTACGTCTGTTTGCGATGTTCAGACGACACCTGATGACGGCCTAAGCAGCTGACCCACTCCGGATTATTTTTCACAATACTAGGAAGTGTTTACATTTTAATAATATTTACGGCAATGACAGTATCGCTACGATATTTCTCCATGTCATTCTCTAACTGTGTCTGGCATGAGGTAGGGAGTGCAGCTTTACTGAAGTAGGCTAACTGAGAACGTTAAAACTCAATAGAGAGTGTAATATCAAAACTGCGTTGCGAGTGTAACAACTATTCCATGGCTATTGAAATATTGCCTTTGATATAGACTACACATAAAGTCCGCTTCTAAATTTTCCTAGTTTGCGCATCAAATCTGCTTCTTAAGGTTCCTTCAATTTTAGGAGTTATGTAACATATCCACTTCTACACGGTGTTTTAGGATTAACACCGACATGAGTGAAAGTATACAGCAAAATATGTAGAAACAGTCTTTCAAACAGAAGCTAGCAAATGAGTCACTTACGAGACAATTCCGAATGAGTTTTGACGAGTTGCTACTGACATCAACAAAGAAATATTGTTACTGTTAGTTCAAATGTATTTTAAACATTAATTTCCGATTACGTTTCTATAGAGGATGATTCAGCTGCCCCAACCGCTATCGTTTTATGCAATGCCGAATAGTATGTGTAGCCTTAAAAAACCACGCGCGAGATTTTTCATGTTCTCTTACTCTCTAGGCGCGATCTATTCGTCCTACGGACAAAATGATCAGGACCACTGAGTAGGTTTATTAATGGAGTTACATTTGCACTTTGAAACGTTTTCGCTGGATGTCACGGTTTTCGAAATATTCAACAAAAAACGTACCCAAGTGACCCTCACACGCTCTTCAACCCTCACTCGTTCCTCATCATACAGGATATGTAATATGTTGTTAGAGGTACTCCCATCTATCAATGTACAAAAATTTCCGATTACACGAACTGCTCGCGATATAAGACCTCTTCTGGTATCTACCGAATGGGCTGTTACGCCACCAACATAGTTGGGTGAGGGTAATGAACGAAAAACCACTTTTGTTGACTCTGCGCTAAAACCAATTTTGTTGAGAATTCAGTCAAAACTTAGCCCTTATAAACCTAGTTCTTTAGTAGTCAGTAGATGTGACGAATACAACGATGTAATTACGTTATCCTGTTAAAACGCACATAATTGATAGGTAAAATTTACACATACGTCAGTTTAAGTCCGAGAAAACTACTAGCTTAATACGATCATTCGATGGAGACCAAAAAAGGTCAAATGTGGGAAACAATTCGCGCAATCACAAATTTTAGTGCGGTGGTAGGAGGGAGTGGGACGAACAACATACTAGAAATCCTGACCGGTGAGGTCTAAGTTTGGGAGTGACGATTCGCCTGAAGGGCATTTTTGAACGTTTTTCTTGGATTCACTCGGAAACTTCGGTCTCTAGCGAAAACGTTGGCCAGTATAAATTTTAACCACAATAAATTTCCTATAATAAGGTTACATTCATTTTTTTCTGTAGAACGAATAACTTACGCCTAGTGAGCGAAAGAATATGAAAATCTCGCTCGTGATTCTTGAGGGTCAGGTGTAACAATGCGGTTTGCATAAAATGACATCGGTAGGGGCAGCTGAATCACGCATTTCTCACTGAATCAGTGTACCGATTGTCTGACTGAACAACACATTATTGCAATCAAACGTCACAGACAGGGAAAGGATCTTGCAGGATTGCTTGATGATGTGCTCATAGTTGGGGAATGATTTGTATGCATGATTGGCCACCGGAACATTTCCTTACTGTTGTAAGACGACATCTGAAACGCCAATGCGGTATAATGTAGATATGACGAGCCGGAATTGCACCTTCGCCTCCACGATCGCCTGACTTAAGTCCATTGGATTCTTCTGCATTAGCCGTGCGTGGTTTCTGGTGACTGCGTAGCGTCACGGATCTCGTTTGCACAATGCGACACTCGATGTATACTACAGGTGTATAAGATATAACCGTGGTTTCTTCCGTCTATCCTCATCTCGAAAGAGAAATGTACTGCACCGTCGTTGATACAGTTGAGGAACCGAAGATGCTAACTAAACAGTCTCTTCAAGACTGTCTAAACGATTCGAAATGTGTTTGACAGAAATTGTAGCTCACTATAAAGACGACAACACTATTGAAACAAAATGCGAGATTGGAACACCAGCTGTAACACATACGAATGTACTGCTGTTTGTAGCATTTAATGTGATGAAGAAGAATTGCATTTCCTGTTACAGCATAAAGTCAAGCGCTGGCACACAAGTCGGGAACGAAAGAGAAGAGACGGCTATGAGAAAAAGTCGGCCAATAGCATGCTGTCCCACCACTCTCCAGGACGACAACGCGGCAGCAGGGGCCCCTACGTAAAGATGACATAAGCGGTGCGGCAGACTGGCAAAAGCTAGTGAAATAGCAATTTCAAGACTAGCAACTTGGATAGAATGGTCAACGCTAGATCCAATTCTCTTGTACTCTGTTACGTCGCACGGACTTGGAATTTTTTGTACTGAAGAAGATTTATATTTCGTATGCCGCCCTTTGCTTGGGACACATCTGTGTAATTGCAAAAGTTAAGTACTGTAATCATCTTATAGTGTTAAGGCCCATTAATACAATTTATTTGAATGTTTGTCCAGCGAACTGAGTACGCAGGATTCCTAGACACCACGTATTTGACGACAAGACTGGATTAACACCAACGCAATAACACACAGCCTAGCTGCCACAATTTTATTATCTGGTGGGCTTTTGAGTTTTGCTGGCGCCTTGATTCTACCTTGTCTTTTCTTTGCAGGTGTGTGTTAACATATTTTAACATTGTCTTTTATAGTGTTTTTCTATTCGGTGTTTCCAGGCGGGCGTTGCAAAAATTTTCTTTCTACGCATTCTACGATGAGCAACCTACCTCTCCCACTCCCTGCTCAGGCACCACAGCTGCAAGCAAGAGATGCATCTCCGCTAACAAAGATGTTTCAGTTTCAGATGCAGCAGGTAGCTACTCTACTAAACACTGTACAACAGCTGCTAAGCAAGCGACCAGCGCAGCGCAAAATACAACTACTGTAGCTGCGAATGACGTACCACCTTCCCGCCAGTTTAAAGGGAAAGAAGGGGAACGTCTCGAGTGGTTCCAACAGTATGAAGCCCACATCATTGCTCAAACTTATCAAGTATTGTGAAACTACATTATTTTTTATCAACGGTAACAAGTGTAGTCTTTCGCCTCATTCAGAAGTTGTTCCCTAAAGCTACTCCAACTGAACTTTCCTATGATCAGGTTATAGATTCTCTAAGAACTATTATAACAAACAACTGAATGTGGTGTCAGCTGTGTACCAATTCTTTCATTACAAGAAAAGGTCGAAGCAAACTTGTCACGAGTGAGTACCAAATTTGCAGGGTTTGACGAGGAAATGGAATTTCAGATGTGCTTGTGGTGCGTTATATTCAGCTGTTAAGTTGTGTGATGCGATTGTGTACATTGTAACTGATGTCATAATTAGAGAACAGATTTTGAAACAGTTCGATCCATCATGTCAGCACGTAGTTCAAATTCTAGATCAGTATGGTTCAGATGCCGTTGTGGCCGATAAATCTGAGTGGCCACCAATTTGTCGGGTTGAGTCGTCCTTAGCTTACAACTGGCCCAGTAATCGGCAACAGTATGCGTACGCCAAACCGCGTAATAACAACTCTCTAAAAAGGCGCAGAGAATTAAGTCACACCTACAGTTTCATTCTTAGCACAAACGCCAAGATTGCCCGTCCAGACAAGCACAGTGTTATGCTTGTGGCAAGAACGATCACGTACAATCCTTACGTTTGCCCACTCTCACAATTCTTGTCACAAGGTCCATGTAATCAATGCAATGTATTCAATGCCTGGTGCCGGCTTTAGCGAAACTAACATGCAAACAGTTTCTTCAGTGCTGCGCCAGTCCAATGAACTTTTTGTTCATTCGCATATTAGTGGAAGACGTCTGAAATATCAGGTGGATATGGGTGCCTCTGTTACATTGCTGAATGGTAACACATATGAATTGTTAGTCTCTTCACGCCTTTGCCCGCCATGTATCGCTCGCATAAGCGAACTATGAGTCTCACTCTGCTACAATCACGCAATTGTGAGAACATATTTGGCCTTCATTCGTTTGATTTATTTGACTTCAAAATACAGGACAACGAGTGGTCAGTCATTGCATTCAATGCAAAAGACAGTGTAGCTAGCTTGCTGAAAGAATTCCCTGAACTCTTTTCTAAAGGTTTAACCAAGGCTAACAGTTTTGTTGCACATATTGCTATGAAAGGTAATGCTCCACCGGAATTTTGCTGGGCCAGAATTGTTCCCACTGCATTACGGGACAAAGTGGTTGCTGAACTTCTGCAAGATAGCAGAGCTATTGCGTCCAAAGAATCTAGTCAGTTGGCAAGTCAACTGGTTTTGCCGCGGAAACCTTCAGGTCGCATTCTCCTCTGTGTTGACTTTAACTCTACAGTCAACCCACAAGCTGTGATTGATACTTATCCATTATCATGCTCAGATGATGCCATCGACAGGTAAGGTGCTGGTCACTACTTTTCAAAAACTGATTTGAGCGACGCTTATCTCCAAATACCACAAGATGAAGCATCTCAGGCCACGTGTGGTGTCAACATTCATTTGGGCTTATTTAAATATTTGCGTTTCAGTTTTGGCAGTACTTCCGACCCACCATTTTCCAATTGTATTTGGAACAGCCGACTGCTCAAGTACCACACTGTTGAAACTATTTGGGCAATATTGTCGTAGGAGGTCGTACACCTGAAGACCACATTGCAAATTTACGTACTTTGTTGCTTGTGTTATCTGAAGCAGGACTAAAGTGTAGATTGGACAAGTGTAATTTTTTTAAATCCTGAGTTGCTCTATCTTGGTCATGTCATAAATATTCAAGATGTACATCAGCTTCAGTCGCATTTGTTAGCCGTACGTGACCTGGCAGTTCCTCGCAACGTCACGTAATTGTAGTCCGTCTTAGGGAAAATGAACTATTGTATTCGGTTCGCCGGCTGAAGTGGTCGAGCGGTTCTAGGCGTTACAGTCTGGAACCGCGCTACCGCTACGGTCGCAGGTTCGAATCCTGCCTCGGGAATGGATGTGTGTGATGTCCTTAGGTTAGTTAGGTTTAAGTAGTTCTAACTTATAGGGGACTGATGACCTCATAAGTTAAGTCCCATAGTGCTCAGAGCCATTGGAACCATTTGTATTCGGTTCATACCGAACGCTGCTCAAATCGCAGCTCCATTTCATCACTTGCGTAGCAAGAACGTCCCATTTCTTTGGACGGACAAGGGCCAAGAAGCTTTTCTAAAACTTAAAAATGCATTTCTCAGTGATCGATGTTTGGTTCACTTTGATCCCGACAAACCAGTTGTATTGCAAGTTGACGCTTCTTCATACGGAATCGGTGCAGTGCTTTCACTTGGAATTGGTGATAAAGACAAGCCTATTACTTTCGCATCGAAAGTGTTGTCCAGAGCTCAATCTAAATATTCACTAATAGAGAAAGAGCCAAGGCCTACTGTGTAAGGTGTCAACAAATTTCACCACTATTTGTATGGCAGAAAATTCCACTTAGTAAGAGATCACAAGCCATTGCAATCCTTCTTTTATCCGATGGAGCCGATTCCTGTACAAACTGCCCAAAAAATGCAAAGGTGGGCTTTGTTGTCACCTCAATAGAAGTACGAGGTTGTGTATCGTCCGGCAGCTCAACTTGTTATGCGGAAGCACTTTCACGTCTTCCGACTGGCCATAATACAGACTTTGACGCTTATGTTGCATCTTGTTGTCACGACGATAATCAAGTTTCTGAATTGCTTCAATCCTTTCCTCTGAACTACAGAAAGTTGCACAGGGCACGGAAGCTGATTCCGATTTGAACATTTTGCTGAAATACGTTCGGACATCTTGGCCTAACTCATTGCGTTGCATAAAGAACTGCGTAGTGCGCGATATTTTCCACGTCGTCATAGCCTCGCTATACAGCGAGGAGTGAATCTCGTTCAAAACCACAGTGGACAGTTTCGTGTGTTGATCACTAAAGGCTTGCAAACAGAAGTGTTGCAGTTACTTCACCAAAGACATTGGGGGATTGTTCGTACTAAACAGTCAGCGCGTCGACAGTGTAGTTGGCAGGGTATGGACACCCAAATAGAACAGATGACGTCACAGTGTCACGCCTGTGCGGAAAATCAGTCTGCTCCGCCACAAAAATTCTCTGCTTAGTCTAAATTGCATTCACCATGGCAACGTGTGCACACAGGCTTTGCGGGACCTTTTTGGAACATTTGTTGGTTGATTGTGGTTGACTCATATAGTAAGTTTCCTTTTGTTGCGCCAATGAACTCGACAACGTCACGTAGCACAATCCAGGCGCTGTTCTCTATTTTTTGCCTCGAAGGGTTGCCTGAAGCTGTAGTGTCAGACAAGGGTGCTCAGTTCACGTCAGATGGATCTGAAACATTTTGCGAACGCAATGGCATACAGCATCCCACTAGTGCACCATTCCATCGACAGTCAAACGGCGAAGCGGAACATTTTGTCTCAACCTTCTAGAGGCAGATGGCCAAACTCCGCACCTTCCATACCAGGGATGAAGCATTGCAAGTGATTCTCGCCTCCTGCCGTTCGCATCCACGAGATGGACCATCGCTGGTGAAACTGCTTCACGGTCGCTGCCATCGGACACTGCTCCTCCTGCTCCACCCTCCTCAGTATACGGTGCCGAAGGAAAGCAGCAATTATCGCTTCGCGCCGCCTGATGTTGAGTTTTTCAGGTTTTTTAGCGGCTGCAGACGGTGGGCGCGAGATCCTTCGCATACTAGGTGCATGCGTGTATCTCATTTTAGGCCCAGACGGATTTCAGCGCCAGCATCACAATCAAATTCGCCACTGTCATGTGCAAGGCGTTCCTTATGTCTGCCTTCCCCCAGATTCACGGATACTGAGGACAGCGAGGCTACAGCAGCGGCCAGAGGGTGTCATCACGACACCGCTGGGCGACCCCACGGGGACGGAGCCCTCGCCTCCTCCTCCTCCTCTCGTCATACCGATGGAACCGGACCCGCCCACGCCGCAGCAGCCGAAACCACGCCTTCTACATCTGATTGGAGTTGTCTTGTGACAGCCAGAGCGAGAGCACCAGCAGCAGCGAGTACTGTTTGTATAAAGCGTTTATTTTGCATTTTGTTTACGACCTTCCACTAAGGAAGGGATTCTATTTGTGTTTATCTGCTCTGCACAGTAACTAACAGTTCTTGATAAAACTTTACGTAGTTTTCGTGTTAGATTTCTTAGTGTTTTCTTGATCGTTTAGAACAGAAAGCGCCCTAAAACCGTCTTTTGTTTGTTTCGCGGCCGTTAGCCACTAGCCACTTGAATCAGCAGTTGTCTTGTGACAGCCAGAGCGAGAGCACCAGCAGCAGCGAGTACTGTTTGTATAAAGCGTTTTTGTACTTATTTGCTGCGCTTAGCTTTTAAATAGTTTTTCTGGGAAAACCTAGCGTAGTTTTCGCGTCTCGTATTTCAGTGAGTGTTTCTTGATTATCAGAGTAGCTCATCAGAAGATTATCTTGCGAATTTGTCACCGTATAGAGTAGGGTAAACATAGTCATGTGTAGGGACTGTGGTTGTTGTGAGCGGACGCAAGGAGAATTGGCCACTCTTCGGGGGCAGGTGGAGGCTTTGTCTGTTAGGCTCATCGAGCTCGAGGCGCAGGCGTCGGCTCGTAGTGGCGTTGGGGCAACTGTGGTGAGACCTATGCCTACTTCGGTGGCCTTGGAATCACATGGAACCCCTGATGTCGCTGCGTCTTCCGGCAGTGAGCATCTTACCGGTCAGCCATCACTCCAGGGTGAATGGCGGACAGTGGTGGGCTCGCGCGTGCCTGGCCGAAAGGCGAAGGTGGGATCTGGCCGCGTGGCAGCTGCCTTACCCCTTTCCAACAGGTACGGGGTGCTTCCTAGTGGTGATGACATCGTTTCCGAGCCACCACAGGATGCCTCGCCTGTTGGGCCAGTGGCCGATTCTCCGG
This sequence comes from Schistocerca americana, assembly GCF_021461395.2. Classification (NCBI taxonomy): domain Eukaryota; kingdom Metazoa; phylum Arthropoda; class Insecta; order Orthoptera; family Acrididae; genus Schistocerca; species Schistocerca americana. The sequence continues at coordinate 200,638,520 of NC_060125.1, read as the reverse complement.
CAAGGTCCCGACAGTCACAGAGGGCGGGCCTATTAGTTATAGGGAGCTCCAACGTTAGGCGGGTTATGGAGCCCCTTAGGAAAATAGCGGGTAGGTCGGGGAAGAATGCCAGTGTGCACTCGGTGTGCTTGCCGGGGGGTCTCGTCCGTAATGTGGAGGAGGCCCTTCCGGCAGCTATTGAACGCACTGGGTGTGACCGGCTGCAGATAGTAGCACATGTCGGAACGAATGACGCCTGCCGCTTGGGTTCTGAGGCCATCCTTGGTTCCTTCCGGCGGCTGGCTGATTTGGTGAAGACAACCAGCATCGCACGCGGAGTGCAAGCTGAGCTTAATATCTGCAGCATAGTGCCCAGAGTCGATCGCGGTCCTCTGGTTTGGAGCCGTGTGGAGGGTCTAAACCAGAGGCTCAGACGACTCTGCGACTATAATGGTTGCAAATTCATCGACCTCCGTTATTGGGTGGAGAACTGTAGGGCCCCCCTAGACAGGTCAGGCGTGCACTACACACCGGAAGCAGCTACTAGGGTAGCAGAGTACGTGTGGCGTGCACACGGGGGTTTTTTAGGTTAGAGGGACCCCCCCTTGGGCGAAACGATAAAATACCTGACGGCTTACCAGAGAGGACATTATCATCGTTGATAAAGAACGTCCGTCCTCAGAGACCAAAAGCAGGAAAAGTTAACGTAATATTGGTAAACTGCAGGAGTATCCAGGGCAAGGTTCCTGAATTAGTATCTCTTATTGAAGGAAATAGTACGCATATAGTATTAGGAACGGAAAGTTGGTTAAAACCGGAAGTGAACAGTAACGAAATCCTAGACACAGAATGGAATATATACCGCAAGGATAGGATAAACGCCAATGGTGGAGGAGTATTTATAGCAGTAAAGAATTCAATAATATCCAGTGAAGTTATTAGCGAATGCGAATGTGAAATAATCTGGGTTAAGTTAAGTATCAAAGGTGGGTCAGATATGATAGTCGGATGCTTCTATAGACCACCTGCATCAGCAACCGTAGTAGTTGAGCGCCTCAGAGAGAACCTGCAGAACGTCGTGAAGAAGTTTCGTGATCATACTATTGTAATAGGGGGAGACTTCAATCTACCAGGTATAGAATGGGATAGTCACACAATCAGAACTGGAGCCAGGGACAGAGACTCTTGTGACATTATCCTGACTGCCTTGTCCGAGAATTACTTCGAGCAGATAGTTAGAGAACCAACTCGTGAAGCTAACGTTTTAGACCTCATAGCAACAAATAGACCGGAACTTTTCGACTCCGTGAATGTAGAAGAGGGTATCAGTGATCATAAGTCAGTGGTTGCATCAATGACTACAAGTGTAATAAGAAATGCCAAGAAAGGAAGGAAAATATATTTGCTTAACAAGAGTGATAGGGCACAAATCGCAGAATATCTGAGTGACCACCATCAAACGTTCATTTCTGAGGAAGAGGATGTGGAACAAAAATGGAAAAAATTCAGGAACATCGTCCAGTACGCCTTAGATAAGTTCGTACCGACTAAGGTCCAAAGCGAGGGGAAAGATCCACCGTGGTATAACAATCATGTACGAAAGGTACTACGGAAACAAAGAAAGCTTCATCATAGGTTTAAGAGTAGTCGAATCATAGCTGATAAGGAAAAGCTGAACGAAGCGAAAAAGAGCGTAAAGAGAGCAATGAGAGAAGCATTCAACGAATTCGAACATAAAACATTGGCAAACAATCTAAACAAGAACCCTAAAAAGTTTTGGTCATATGTAAAATCGGTAAGCGGATCTAAATCCCCTATTCAGTCACTCGTTGACCACGATGGCACCGAAACAGAGGACGACCGAAGAAAGGCAGAAATACTGAATTCAGTGTTCCGAAACTGTTTCACTGCGGAAAATCGTAACACGGTCCCTGACTTCAGCCGTCGCACGGACGCCAAAATGGAAAATATTGAAATAAACGATATCGGAATTGAAAAACAACTGCTATCACTTAGTAGCGGAAAAGCATCCGGACCAGACGAGATACCCTTAAGATTCTACAGTGATTATGCTAAAGAACTTGCCCCCTTTCTATCAGCAATTTATCGTAGATCGCTGGAAGAACGTAAAGTACCTAGCGACTGGAAGAAAGCGCAGGTCGTTCCCATTTTCAAGAAGGGTCATAAATCAGATGCGAATAATTATAGGCCTATTTCGCTTACGTCAATCTGTTGTAGAATAATGGAACATGTTTTGTGTTCTCGTATTATGACGTTCTTAGATAATACAAATCTCCTTCATCATAACCAACATGGATTCCGCAAACAGAGATCATGTGAAACTCAGCTCGCCCTATTTGCCCAAGAAATTCACAGTGCCGTAGACACTGGCGAGCAGATTGATGCCGTATTCCTGGACTTCAGGAAGGCATTTGATACGGTTCCGCACTTACGTTTAGTGAAAAAAATACGAGCTTACGGAATATCGGACCAGGTTTGTGATTGGATTCAGGATTTCCTAGAAGAAAGAACACAACATGTCATTCTTAACGGTTCAAAATCTGCAGATGTAGAGGTAATTTCGGGAGTACCGCAGGGAAGCGTGATAGGACCTTTATTGTTTACAATATACATAAATGACTTAGTTGACAACATCGGTAGCTCCGTGAGGCTATTTGCAGATGACACGGTTGTCTACAAGAAAGTAGCAACATCAGAAGACTCGTACGTACTCCAGGAGGACCTGCAGAGGATTAATGCATGGTGCGACAGCTGGCAGCTTTCCCTAAACGTAGATAAATGTAATATAATGCGCATACATAGGGGCAGAAATCCATTCCAGTACGATTATGCCATAGGTGGTAAATCATTGGAAGCGGTAACGACCGTAAAATACTTAGGAGTTACTATCCGGAGCGATCTGAAGTGGAATGATCACATAAAACAAATAGTGGGAAAAGCAGGCGCCAGGTTGAGATTCATAGGAAGAATTCTAAGAAAATGTGACTCATCGACGAAAGAAGTAGCTTACAAAACGCTTGTTCGTCCGATTCTTGAGTATTGCTCATCAGTATGGGACCCTTACCAGGTTGGATTAATAGAAGAGATAGACATGATCCAGCGAAAAGCAGCGCGATTCGTCATGGGGACATTTAGTCAGCGCGAGAGCGTTACGGAGATGCTGAACAAGCTCCAGTGGCGGACACTTCAAGAAAGGCGTTACGCAATACGGAGAGGTTTATTATCGAAATTACGAGAGAGCACATTCCGGGAAGAGATGGGCAACATATTACTACCGCCCACATATATCTCGCGTAATGATCACAACGAAAAGATCCGAGAAATTAGAGCAAATACGGAGACTTACAAGCAGTCGTTCTTCCCACGCACAATTCGTGAATGGAACAGGGAAGGGGGGATCAGATAGTGGTACAATAAGTACCCTCCGCCACACACCGTAAGGTGGCTCGCGGAGTATAGATGTAGATGTAGATGATGGGTCTCCGGAGGTGGACGCATACCACTGTGGGCGTTTCCAGGGGACGTTTCAACTGTAGAGGAAAGGACTGATGGCGGGCTATGACTGGAAGTCTGACGTCCTGCGTAGCAGCAGTTTCCGGTCCATCAGAGCTTCCACGCTCCTGCCTCCCCTCCTGTTGTCGTTTTGGGCGGGGGGGGGGGGGAGGAATGTTGCGGAGTAAAGTAAAGCTCCAGCACTCCAGTCGGAAGCGAAAGAGAAGAGTCGCCTGTGGGATATAGTCACGCTGTCCGACCCCTCTCCAGGACGACAACGTGACAGCAGCGGCCCATGCGTGAAGGGGACAAAAGTGCCATGACCGACTGGCCACGGCCAGTTCAATAGCAGGTTCAAGACTAGAAACTTGGGTAGAAGCGTCAACGCTAGATCGACTTCCCTTGTACTCTCTATGTCGCCCAGACTTGGAATTATTTATGACGAAGATTTATTATTTCGTATGTCGCCCTTTGCTTGCCACACTTATGTGTAATTGCAGAAGTTAACTATTGTAATTACCTTATTGTAGTAAAACTCATTAATACGATTTGTTTGAATGTTTGTCTAGCAAACGAGTACGCAGCATTCCTGGAAACCACATATCCTGTCAAGATTGACGGTTGGTGAAATCTGAGCCCAGTTGGATGGTTGGGATTTACTCGCAAAGTTCACATTACAAATGTTTTACTGCTAACCCAGGACTATATTTCATGCTGCAATAACCGTACTGGTACCATACAATCCCAGTTACGTAGCAGTCGGATCATTTATGGACACACGTTTACTGGAGTGGCTTTATTTCAGTTGTCATAGAGTTTCACCCGGCTCAGTTTTCTCTTTTATTTTCGATACACCCTGTATAATCGAAATTTATGGAAGCACGAGGGCGTTAAGAACCCTTACTTGTAATGGGGGTGGGGTGACAAGCGGGCTGATTTATAGGCACAACTCATCAACTGGAATAACTTCAGTCAAATACTCTGTATGCATGAACCATATTATCCATTACTTGTATAACATAGATATTTGTTGGTATAAAAATATACTCCTACCACACGTAGGAGTAGGTGTGAGAAGCAACGACATGTAAAAATAGTCGACAACTCTCAATATTTGTACCGAATCACTACTTTTATGGCTCTCAAGTCCCATTGCTGACATTAAAGACGACACTTCACCCACAGGCGTGGTATGAGGAGGATGGATGCAAAGGCAGTTACATATCAGCATATCTCTTACGCTATGAAACTTGGCACACTGATCGCTTGGTGTCTGGAATATATTACTGAGATAGTAGAACACCCTGTGTGGGTGTGACTGAATTCGAAGAGGGGGCTTTAGAAGCATGACTCAAAACCGCCTGGAGGAGTTTCAGCCGAATTTAGTGTATATATGATTCATTGGTTGTATAAAAATACTGTGTGAATAACATATTTCTAATAGATATAAAGGTTTGGATGGGGATTATAGGGGATAACACGTGTGAAAACGACCTATTGATATTTCTTTCCTGATTTTAGTTGACTAGGAATCCTGTGAAACCGTGAAACGCAATCCATCTCTTATTTGTGTTGTCGCGAGAACGAGCACTCCAGCGAGTCAATAATTATTGCTGTGTTTTTGGTATTCAAATATCATGCCACATGTCCTAATACCACAGATATAGTAAACATCCCAGTGTACGTGACAAACGCGAAGTCGCGGGCGAAAAGATAGACAGCTAGAAAATACTGACACCATGGCTGGCGCCTAAGTCTTTGGTCGGCTTTATGCTGCAAAGATATTCTTTGTAGTCCACAGACGCAAAACGATTAGCATCCGTTGCTACGTGACATGCTGTATTTGTTTATTATATTCGAGTTGCGGTTCTCTCCATTTCCATATTGTGAGTGATCTATGTGACATCCCATTTGTGCTTTATGACTGCGCATTGATTCTGAAGAACTTTCATCTACGCTATAAGATGTTTAAAAACTCTCTGTATATATCTGTGTGAAGAAGTAGTGGCTTCATCGTTAATTGTAAGTATTTTGCCATTTGGATTGCGTATGTAGATCTTTGATTGACTTTACCCTTGAAGATTAGTATCTTAGTTAGCTACTAACATTTCCTAATTACGGGTAACGGTAACGTAAAAGTGACACGTTCAAAAATCGGCCTTATAACGCACCTTACTATCGACTGCGAGATAAGTATCTTTGATTCTGTTCTAAGTTATGTAAGACGGTTAACAAACCGATTAATTGAAAAGGCAATATCACATCCCTACATCCGTGCCTGTCCACCTGAAACTTAGATTTTCGCTGAGTGCTAACACTTGTACTAGTACTGGGACGGCACTGCTCTAAGCAGATGAACATTTAGTTAACTACAAATGTCCACGTTGAAGTATCTCAGGAGGAAAATAAATTTTCAAATTTTAGAGGGTTTGTTGATTGGTGAAATGATGTGGAAACAAGACTATCATTTCAGCTCGGATGTTCGCAAAGCACTGAGTAGTAATGAGCGAAACAGTGATTAAAATTTACTTACACTTACAATTATTTATTAATACTTTTCCCTTGAATAAAAAATTCTTACCTAGCGTGCTGCTTGCTTTCAGAGATCGAAGCTAAATTACTGTGTTACGGTGATGTTAAACGTATCAATACTTTGGTTTATTTATATACCGTGTTTTGTTACGTCAGTTGATTTACATTTTAGAAATTTTTGACTGTTATCTCTTTTTGGCTTCTTTTATTGGTAACAGTGGTTTAAGTTAACTAATGTAACCAAGTGACTTTTCCGACACTAACCGTCATTAGTTGCACTGGTGTCGCCTTGTGGCTTTTTATATTGGTATCAGTTTTTACCTTCTGCTTTGTTGTCAGCTTTTTCATTTGAGTTAAGAGATGAAGTAATTATTTTGTTATCGCATTTAAATATTTGCTGTGGTTTTTGTATGTCTGTATAGGTATCGAGTTTTCGCTTTTTATATAGCTAGCCGTTTTTGGCTTTTAGCATTGCTATCAGGCTTATAGTTGAGCTACATATGTCAAGAGATGTTTTCGATACCCGTTGAAGCTGGTTTGCGTTGCTTATGTGTTTTATGCGTCTTTCAAAGTAAGCATAGTTTCGAGTTTCTCTTTTTATGTTTATTTAGCGCAGTTGGCTATTACTATGATTTTGCTGTTCTTTTAGATCGTTTCCGCTGTTGCGCCGTTAGCTTAAATATTTATTATTAAGAACTAGTAGTATTCCTTATTTCATTAGGTCGTTGGTCTCCATTCTGAAATGATGTTTGTGTAAAATTTTACGTTTTTTATGATTACATTGGTCAAAGTCACTCGATGTTATCGAAAACTCTGGTTTATCCGAGGTAGCATTATAAATGTTGACATACTTAAGGATCAGAAAATTATTGCTGATTGTGGTGGAATAAGCATCATGGCGACAAAGTTTGAGATTTCTAAACTGAACATCATCAAAGACAAAGAAGCATTGTTCTGAAGATTAACGGTGTAGCTATTCTAGACGAAATAGGTGATCTAATAATCCTCGTTAGCAAATCTACACCTGCTACTCGCACTCATGGCATTACTGTATATTTTCTAATTTCGTCAAGGTTTCTTTTTTTTGGTTGTCATCTCTATCCTCTATCATATGTTTAATGCTGACAAAGGCCTTTGATGGAGCGACCATTCATACGCCTTGTTACGGGTCACACACAAATACTGTGCCTCTTTCATCATTCTCCTGACTCTCCTGTCAAGTTTTCGTGTTACCACTCTTTGACTTACTGACATGGTTCCATGGCTCTCCGCTATGTGTGTGGTATCGATAGCTACGATACCACGGCGTAAGTACGAGTTCTTAGATTGGCACTACGACACCGACACGGACGATAGCGCCCTCTAGCCGGCGCTGTGCAGCTCTATGAGCGCCGCTCCAGATTCAGCCCACTTTGATTCCGAGCAGACGATCAACCAAAAGTGTTTCTATTTCATAGTGGACGAGGCACTACAGATTTTGTCTTTGTAACTTCTAGCTGATTTTAGCGTTGATACCTGCACGGCTTCGCACCTACGTGCGCATCTCAGCGAAAGTTAAGTAAGCCTAATGTAATCCTAATTCTGACTATAGTAAACTTATAAAATCTACCACCAGTACCGAAGCATTTCACCTTCTCCTTCTCCTACTCACTTCCTACATTCGGCCTACCCTTCATTATACAGGAGCAGACCGAAGCGCCGCCGTCCCGGTGGGATACAAAAATGTGAGTCAATAGGCTAGTGCTGCTTCTGACATACTCCCACCAGATGATGGAGCCATGTTCACATCAACTCAGTTGGGCAGGAGACGTGCGTTGCTGCAACGCCGAGCCAAATCGATACGTCATTGTGATCCACACGAGAAAATAGTTTGCTATAAGCAATAACGAAAATTTGGAACCAGTTAAAAGTTTCCCAGGAAAACTAAATAACTATCGGCCTTTGTAATTACGGAAGATGGAAGGACCATAAACTTCATGGCTATTTTTTGCTCTATTGATTCAATGTTACACAGATATGTGACTTTGACTACCTAGGAAACTCTAAATCTATCACAAACAAAATTGTGTCCTAGTTATTCTCCGTTAGCGTTGCAATTTCCCGCTGTCATCCTCGGACATCAGTTGTACAGCAAAATGGTACCAACTTAAGTTTGCGGAAGTGCTTTACCAAGTACGATAGCTATGAAGTAAAATGCTCTTAAAAGATAAAAAAAGAAGGACGAGTCACAACAAACCTGAGACGGCATGTAATGACAAAACAACCTCAGTGTTAAATAAACTCTTCTGTCTCTGTTTTCAAGTTGCATCAATTCCGACACAGTTCTCGAGCTTTCGATGGCTACCTCCGCCAACGCCGTCAAGAATATAACTACTGACTACCACGGTTGGCTTTTTTACTGCTTCACTGTAATTTCATTCCCTGGCCCCGTATGGGCAGGGGAGGGTTGCCAGTGGCACAATCCACTGCTCTATGGCAGAGAGACAATACAGTTATTAAAAAGATGAAATGAAACATTTAAAAAGGCATTACAAAGGGGAACATTAGAACATAAAAAGGGGGAGACAGCAGAAGCTAAAATATACACTTACATGGAGACGTTCATTGTAAGGCAGTTAAAAATGCTATGGCTATGTGAGTAGTTTGTAAAATGCACCAGAGTCACATGCACAAGATAGAAGTTGGCCACAGTACTAAAAATCGGCACCAGAACGACGGCATTTTAAACCCACTATACAAGGTGGAGCAAACACAACAAGGAATAAAAAATGCTGGGAGGGGTCTGCTGAGGGAGGGGAGTCCTGAGAGGAGGGAAGAGAGTTTAGAGGGGGAGCTGTAGAGGGTAGGATAAAAAAATCGGATAGGGTGGTGCACCACGTGGCAGTAGATGGGCGTGTTGTGAGAAGGAAAGCGAGACAGGAAGGAGTGCAGAGATGAGAAATGGGTCCGCTGCAATGGTAGGGGGTGTAGGAAGGGAAAAATGCTCAGGGAAAAGGAGGAGAGGTAGGAAGTGGGGTTACAGCTGGTAGGAAGGGTACATACCTAGTGGAGAACATCTTCTGGGAGAGATAGGTGCTGGAAAGTGCTTGTTAAAGGAGGTGGAGGATGTGGAGACGGAGAGAAGGTGGGATACAACTGTACAGACCTGGAAACAGGCATAGAGTAAAGAGAAGAGGAGACAATACGTGCATAAGAGCCTAGAGGGGATAATAAAAGTGGATGACCAAGAACGAAATGCTCGGATTAGGAAGGGTGTAGCACAGGGATATAGACTTTCACCCCTACTGTTCAATCTGTACATTGAAGAAGTTATGATTGGAATGAGAGAATGGGTCTGGAGTGGGTTTAGAGTTCAAGATGAAAGGATATCAACAAAACAATTCGTTGATGACATTGCTTTCCTCAGAGGAACTGAAGAAGAATTACATGAGTTGCTGAATGGAATGAACAGTCTAAGAAGCTCCTGTCAGACTGGACATAGAGACTGCATCCTTCCACCATCATTCACACACACAAATCCTTGATCTGTCCCCTCCTTTGGTGTGCCAGCATCGCTCGGATTTGCTCCCTTCCCAGATTCTACAAGGCCCTCAAAATACTAGAACGCCATGCACTCCACCTCGCCTTCCGTATCCAACTTCCGTCTCCCCACATGTGTCCTCTGCGATCTCATACCCTTCCCCTATATTCTTCTTTTCCTCAAACACATCCACACCCTGTACATCGTCCACTGACTCGATCCCCCTCAACCTCTGGTATTCCCTTTCCTCTCCATCTCCAGCCCATTGCTGCACCTTTATCGTTGTGTCCCGCCCTCTCTCCATATCCGCACTCTCTACCTCCTTTATCAGTGCCACTTCCAGCATCTACCCCTCCTGGACGATGGGCTTCGCCCTGACATCTACCCCTCCTATCAATTCAACACTACCTCCCCCTCCCACTCCTCAGATCTCCCTCTCCTCTCCCATTCCCTGAGGGGTTTTCCTCCCTCCACCACTCCCCTCCAATTCCAGTACACCACTTCAGTGTCCCTGCACTCCCTCTGGCCTTGCTATTGCTCTCCATTTCCCACCCTGTACAACTCCTGCCCTTTGGTGCACCACCTAGCCCCCTTTTCTTCTCATACTGCCTCTTCCCCCACTGCACCTTTCTCTCCCCTCTTTTTCCTTCGTCTCTAGCCTCTCCCTAGGCAGGTCCCTCACAGCAGTTTTATTCTTCATCATGTGTGCTTCGTAACTTACATTTGTTTTAGAGTGTCTTTGTTCTGGAGTGTTTCAATACTGTGGCCTACTTTTAACCTGTGCGTGTGACTTCATTGTATTTTATGTGCTGCACGAACCGCCAGCGGTGACTTTTAACTATATGTCGACCTTTTGAACTGTCCCACAAGGAACGCCTCCTTGTCAGTATATATTTTAACCCCCTTTATCTCCACTTATTTGGTTTTTATGTCCCCCTTTTTATCGCCTTTATATGTATAGTTTTCCCCTTTTATTCATTGTCATGTCACTCGGCTGAAGAGCGGCGGATTGTGCCACTGCCACCCCTTCCCTGCCTATATGGGGTAGAGGAATGATATTAAAATAAAGGAAAAAGAAAGCAAACCTGGCAGTCAGTAATTTTACTCCTGACGGCGTTGGTGGAGCAAACCATCTGAAGCTCGAGAATTTTATTGGAATTCACGCTGCTTGGAAATCAGGAAGATTTTATTTAGTAATGCCACCGCAAAAGATTACGAGGACCAAACCTCAATGTTCCTTGGGAGAAAAAGTAAATTTGAGTGATGTACCTATAATTTCCTGACGCGCGGTATAAACTTGGCATAAAAATGAACACTTAATTCTGCAGTTGCTTCTGGGTGAAAAATCCATACTATCCCAGACTTGTGGTACAGAGAAGCCACCAGATTGTGACCTTTCGCTCTAGCTGTCGCCGCGCCCATCTACTCCAACTTCGCAATCTTGGTTGGAGACGATGAGACCGATTTATGCCGCAGCCTGCACCCCACATCGGTCACCATCTCCAACTTCTACATCTTCATTAGAGCTTTTCAGTGTTTGTTCTTTGTCTTCGATTTGCAGTAGTAGCAATAAGAAACGAAGAATTGGTAATAGTTTATTTTGAACGGTATTAACATTGAGGTTAAACTAGAGACGAAAAGAACTGGTGAAACCGAAAACCGGTTGTTTGAATGACAATTGCCATCCCTATCGGAAATCCACTTAAAAATATAAGGACAAATGAGTGAGGCTTATGAGATGACAGTATTAGTATGTGGAAAGACGTGTTCACCCGTTCTGACAGAAAAGGAATACTTCATACTATCAGTTGCTGACAGAAATTTTACTCCACTTCTCTATCAGTTAAAGCGGGTATTTTTATTCTGAGTGAGTCATACGTATGCGAAAATTGTATTTTGAAGGAACGCACATTCGATACTTTTCCTGGAACGAAACATTTAATTTGTGCCATTATACTGTAAAGATAACGAAATTAACGTTCATTTTATGACTAAACTTTTGTCACAGATTAAAAAAAAAGTTACCTTTATTAAATGTACTCGTGGATGGGGACGCAAACAGGCATATTTACATTGAAATGCTGAAAGGGGATGCCTGCATTCAGTGGTTCTTCATTCTGTTGTGACGTCTATGGCAGTTCTTACGTTCTGACATTTCATTGGATTCTCCATCGCTGCTGGCAGAACATGAGAATTACGTGAAGAAGGAAACCCTTTCATTAGGTTCTCCAGCTAAACGGTGTTTTCACTGTTGTAATAATATTTCTCTTTGTGTACTTACCCGTCAAATGTTTATTGTAGGAAAAGTATCGTTATTCCTGTTCATGAAGGACTCCGGGGGTAACGCAAATAAAGTAATTCTAACATTAAACGAAATTCTTCGTGTTTTGGCGTTTAGTACGTCGCAAGCGAGATTTATAGATACATCTTCTGAAAACTGAAAGTGGCATCTGATACCACTGAGACAATTAACTAAACGAGATGTAACACAGCAGTAACTATCTTAATAATGCCTATATGTACAACTGCACTTGCATCTACATCTACAGCCATACTCCGTAAACTACCTTATGGCGGTTCGTGCTGGATGGAATTTTGTGTACAAGTGTTTCTCCTGCTCCCTCCTCCTCCCCACTCCCCTTTCTCATTCCTTTCCAGTCGAGACTGGATCAATTGTCGGTAAACATTCGTGTTACCTCGCTACTCCTAAATTTTACCTACGTGTTCTTTTAGTGAGATTCATCTTGGATGAATCTGTATAACGGTTGATTCTTCTAGAAAGCACCCTACCTGAATTTTAAAAGTAATGCACTCATATGCATAGCGCTCCTCCTGTAAGTCTGGCACTGATGATGGGTGAGCTTGTTAATGATGCTTTCGAGGTTCCTAAGCGAATTTCTGACGAAGCTCACTGCTCTTCTTTGTATCTCATCTGTTTCGTCTATCAATCCCGTCCAGTATTTATCAGGTAGACGATGACCATTTCTATACGCCACCTCCTTCGTGTTTGGACTGTGCAACCTGCTGATTGTTTCACTGTCAGTCTCACATTTGACTTCTTTACAATATGTTTTGTTTGACCGTTTCTCTCTTCATCGTTCCGTACGTATACAACCAGATATTTAATGGATGTGACTAACCTGGCTTAATACGAGTAATCACTAGAAGAATTATATTTGGTTCTAGTTTCACTGTGAAACCCCTGGCGATGTTTAATGAATAGTTGCTAAACAGTCAACTGTGTGCTGATATGGTAAGTTTGAATTACAGTGGTTCGATGTCGATTTCTCGTTGACTGTCAGCATACATGTTACTCCAAACACCACCTAAGTCTATCTTTGAGCACTGAAAATATTTAAATTATCTCCTGTGGGACTCCCTTGAGAAGAACTCTTTCAAATGTAAAAACCTGACTTAGGAAAGACAAATATCTGGACTTCGATTATACGAGGACCGTTCTATAAGTAATGAAGCACGTTTTTTCCTCCACCAATTTCGGTTGAAAAAAAATTCGGAACATATTGCAGGACATCGTGGAATGTTCAGCACCTGTTGGTTCATAAAGATCCGATAAGTTGTGTTGCTGTACGTAGCCCTCTAAATGACGCCTGTGACGAAGGTGCATTCCAGGCATAGGGCTGTCACTGAATCTGTTTCTGTGGAAAATCCAGCTTCAGGGATATTCATAGGCCCGTGGAGAGTGTCAAAGGACCAGACAGTGAATAAAAGTACAGTGAATCGTTGTCGATGGGTGTGTCATCGCAGCAACAAGGTAGCTCAAACCAGTTCAACCGGCTGCTTGGTGGCAGGCCGCATACACCGTCAAGAAATTGAAGAAACGACTTCAGCGTGATAGTTGCCACAAAAATGCAAACGAACTTCTCCTTCTCCATGACAACGCAAGATCCCACACAGATCTGTGCAACCGGGAGGAGCTCACAAAGTTTCATTGGACTGTACCGCTTTATCCACCTTACGGCCCGGATATCGCACATTCTGACTTCCATCTGTTTGTCCTAATGAAGACTGCACTCCTCGGGATGCTGTACGTGGAAGGCTGGGAGGTTACTGATGCAGCGAGACGCTGGCTGAGACCACGACCAGTAGAGCGTTTCGATGGGGGCTACGGGCCCTACAAGTAACGTGGCGCTATATTGTCGCACCGAACTTTGAATAAAAACAACCTGCATTCAGAAAATGTGTTGCATTACTTATTGAACGCCCCGCGTAATTTCTAAAATTGCTTTTAATGATTTAGTGCCACCATTCAGCTGCCGTTATAATGTTTATTCATATTTCTCATGTTCATTGTGTTAAATTTTTCATAGTAGAGCGTCCACAGCCGTGCGAGTCTTTGTTAAAGATAAATGAATTCCACGATTTATTTCCAATCTTCTGCCAGATGTTGACAGAGGAAAATACAGGAACGCCTCACTAAGTTCAGCAAATAGGTGGGACGGTACAGATGACGAATAAAGTCATTCGTCATTCAACATGCAAATGTCCTTTCCGTCTGCTGATTTTGCTCTTCTTAATTAACCCCCTCACTTAAGTCTTGCAGCACAAGTCCCTTCCAACTTTGGCCTTTCTGAAACAAATAGGCTGCAATTTGTGTTCGGAACTGTACAGTTCATATGAAAGTAGACACTTCACAAAGCTGAATTATATACTTTTTATTCTCTGCTTGGCAATACTTGGGTGCGATGTTCGCGAGTATATGGCTGTTCAACATTGAAAGAGGTATCATACTGCAAAAGTATTCTCAAATAACATATTTTTCTCCTGATACAGATGAAAGAACCGCCATCGTTGAATATGTAAACTACTAGTGTGCTGACTAACCACTATAATACTTAGCGATGAAATACACAGAAGTTAATACGCTACTTCGTAACGTCAGTTTTCTGTATGACATATATATGTATTTATGTTAATATTTTATGTAAATTATTGCATATAAAACGAATATGCACATTTTTCAAATGTGATTGGGGAACAGCAGCTGTCATTTCTGTTAATTTTCAATCGTAAGATGAAAATTGTGCAAGTTCGTTCATAAAACAGTTGACAACATATGACGCCATTATTACGAATACGTCGATGACGGAAACTTTTCGTGGGAGGGCGACAGTGCAGGCACGGCACAATGTGAAAGTTGTCCACAGTGCTTAGAAGTTGCTTTTTGTGCTCTTTGTATAAGTGGTAAAAATGCTCTGTAGTGTCAAGCCCTCTCAAGATGACATCAGTGCTTGTCAAAGTGTGATTCTTTAATTCATGAAAGGAGAAACGCGAATTTGTAATTATGAAAATGGAAACACTGTAAGATACTGTCGCAGAGGAAGTCTCCTGTCCAGTGAATTACATGGAGGTGATTCTACTGAAAATGTAGGGTCCATACACTATGATTTCTATGTACTTCATAAAAGCAACCTCTAGCTTGTGATTTTCCAAATTACACTCTTTCAGTGAACTCTTCTCTGATAATATTGCGTGTATTTCTCTTCCAAGAATGTGACAATACAACATTCAATATTTTG